>NC_143055.1:112382500-117382500 GCF_052426305.1 Pelodiscus sinensis | reverse complement strand
AAATAAATAATCAACTTAGAGACATGGGAAGTATCTAGTGATGTGAAAATGTAACAGTTTACATAGTTAACTGCTGAGCCTGGGCTAATCAGTTAATGTGCATGGTTACACACAGCTCCCTCTCTCTGTTCCCCCCTGTGCTGCTGGCTCTGTAAAAGTCAGTACCAGCTCCCTTGGAGCTACCTGAAACAGAAGCAGCCGCATGGGGCAGGAGGCGGAAGCTGCCTCTCCCTCTCCCGTGAAACTGTGTAACTGCTGAATTGTTCAGCGGTTACACAATTATATAATTAAACACATTTTAACATCCCAAATGTCTACACTACATAGCTTATAGTCACACAGCTGTGTCAACTCTGTTTATTGGCAGTTTAGCTGACAAGAAACTTCCAACCCCTCCAAGCAGCATGTGCTTTGTCATCAGGAACGCTCTCCAGCCTACAGAGCACTTGCTCCATGACAAAGCTTTTGTCCTTTGGGGATGGGGTGGGTGGATAAGCACCAAAACCAGGAAAGCTTTTTCAGTCAGTTGCCAGTGTAGACAAAGCACATTTATTACAGAGATCTGTAACCCACAATCTCTCTCTTTTGTTCTATGGCTACAGAAGTGTCAAGTGGCTACTTCATCTTGAAAGGCCTCTTAACATACATTTTAATCTATAATATATAAAGGAGAATGTTTGTATGTTTGTGCGCTAATAACTTGGACACTGTAAGAGCTACCACAACCAAACTTTGCATGGGATAACCTTTCTTCCAGGAGAAGGTTTTAAGGTACTCTTGGCAGTGCGGGGAGAAGCGGCTTCCTGGGGGAAGTGGCGGGGACAGTTGCTCACTAAGGCCAGCGGCGGAGGTGCAAGGGGAGGGATGTCGCTCCGAGCGGCGGCTGCCCCACTCACCTCTACCAGGCTGTTCCACTGCGCAGGCGTGTCCAGGATGAGGGATCCCCCTCCTTCCTCCCACCCGTGATGTCACTCGACTTGGACCCCTCCCCTCCGGCAGCAGCCGAGGGTTGCCGAGTGGCGGGCTGGAGCTCGCGGCCGTCGCTAGAGGGTGGTTGTGGGCGCAGCGAGGCGAGCCCAGCGGGGAGGTGGTGGCAGCGGCAGTGCTGGGAGCAGCCCGGGGTCCAGCGCAGCTTCCTGGTCGCGTGGCGGGGAGCCTGGCACCTGCTCAGCATGGCCCGTGGAAGAGGGGAGCCCCCGACACAGCCCCATGGTTCAGCAGGTAGTGGGGCGAAAGTTTCGGGGCAGGCAGTGGAGTCATTGCCCGCCACGGCACCTGCAGCCCTGGGCGCAAGCTGGGCCGCCCCGCCCACCTTACTACCCCTCACACGGGGCACCCCCGCCACTCTCCCTGAGCAATGCCGGGTAACTCTAGCTAGTTGTTTATACTAGGAGTTTGTCTACACTGGCAATTGAGTGACAAAGCTTTTGTCATTCAAGTGCTTAAACACACACTCCAGTGGTTCCCAACCATCCGACTGGCACTGGGCCATGGCGGCTCTGGGGGCTGGAGCTGGGATACAACCACCCAGCATCTCCCCTCCCACTGCAGCTGTTGGGAGAGATGTGTCCTGACCCACCTCTCAGCCAAACAGGGCAGGGGCGGGGTCTCCTTTTGGCCACAGAAGAGTGGTTTGCTGCACGACAGGAGGGCCACGTGGAGTCTGGCACGGCAGCCTTAGAGCACACACAACCCGGGAGCAGCACTCAGCTGGTGGCTGAGAGGTAGCTCAGGGGTAGGTGAGGGGGGCTCCAGGTGTTGGGCTCCAGGAGCAGGGCTAGTGCTGGGAGGTTCTGGGGCCAGGGCTAGTACTGGGGAGCTATAAGGGATGGGGGGCTCTAAGAGGTGGGGGTTGACACTGGGGGTGGGGCTAGTAGGCAGGGGACTACAGAGACAGGGCTGGGGATGGGCTAATATTGGGGACTGGGGGGGACCCTTGGGGGCTTGGGTGCAGTGGAGCTCTGGAAACAGGAGGCTGGCACTGGGGGTATGTGGTGGGGGAATTCTAAGGGTCAGGGGCTGGCACTGAGGTTTCTGGGATGGGGGTCTGAGGGCAGGAGGCTGGTGTGGGGGGGAGGTGGGGTGCAGGGTACTCTGGAGTCAGACTGGCTCGGGGGAGGCGGAGCTTTTTATACCATGGACTAGCAAACCCATTCAAATACTTTTGGCAGACCAGTAACATTTTATTTGCATGTTTGCATATTCATTATTTGCCAATAAAATGTTATCAGTCCACCAAAAGTTTGTGAGCAGGTTTGCTGGTCTGCGCTATAAAATAGTTTAGGAACCACTGACCCACTCCACTTCCAAAAGACAAAAGCTTTGCCATGGGGAAAGTACTAGTGTAAATAGTGTTTAGCCAGCAGGAGCACTCTTTTGCCAACAAAGCACATGCCATTCAGAGGGGGTGGGTCTGTCAGCTAAAGTAACAATAAACAGGATTTACGCTGCCTGATTTTTAAGGACAGAACTGCGACTAGTAGGTGTAACCCACACACCTGCTAGGTGTGATTCACTGTCCCATCTAGTGGCACTTAGACCACATACAGAGAAAAAGAGTGAGTTTCCTCTACTACAGCTTTAGCTGAAAGCTAGCTGGCTTTTGGCTCAAGTTGTAGAAGTTCATGCACTAAGCTCTAGAAGTCTAAGGTTCAGTTCTGCCTCTGGGTGTTACACAGGCATACCCTAAAACAATCAATTCCACTGTGTATTTAGCATCTGGGTATCTTTTCCAAGACCTGTAGAAGATACGGAGCTCTGTATAGATTTGAAACCTTGTTTCAGTACACATTGGTTCAATAAAATATAATACGTGATCCACCTTGTTTCTATAAAAGTGATTTTCAGAAGTGGTTGGCTGGCTGCTTTGTGATGTGTTCTATAATAGGACAGTCTCTATCTGAATTGATTTGTGGGCTTCAATTTTTTTGTAGATCATAGGCTTAACTTTTAAATAAAAAAAAAAACAAAGATGGTTTCCACCATAGTATTTCCTCTGACTTTTTGTTGTAAATTCTGAGCTGATGTTGAAAAATTAATTCAAGAGTTGCTTCAGGGATTTTAGACTCCAAATACCTGTGATGGAGGTACAGAAGAGTCCTGAATTACTGAAATGACACCCATTTCCAATTCTGCTACTATAGGTTAACTATTTCCCTAGGTCTGACACAGTTACATAGGATAACAGCAAAAGTAAGGACTCCTCACTGTTCCCTTGGTAGCTGCTTTAGGGATACTGCCCCAGCTCAAAGCTATGACATTATTTCCTCTTCATCAATGTGAAGTGTCATATGTCCCTCCAAAAGGAATGTCGGTGTGCTGATAAAGCTTTTGTAGTATTACAGACGTCAGTTTTAATTAATGTTTATAGACACTCTTACAAGAGGGTTCAAAGCATGCTTTACCTTTTGCCTTAACCATCCTTACAGATTTATCTTGTATTTATAATTATTCTCCAAACACACACAAGTTTGATTTCCATAGCTGCTTCTCAGTATTGAAAATTTCTTTTAATCTATCTTTGGTGGTAAATTTTATTGTTATATTATCTATACTGTTAGCATTTTTAATTTTTTTAAAAATTGCCTGTTTTCACTGAAATACTTGTTTGTTCTCCATAAAACTCTCTCCTTGTGGCAATGCAAAATAGTCTGTTTGCACCACAGGATGACCTAGACCATCAACATTTTAATTAAAAATCACCTCTAGGGTAAATTTATCTTCTGAAAGAGCACACTTAGAAATGTAAATATATAAACTAAAATCTGCATAATCTTGTTTTCTCAGATTCAAATCCTATATACATTTGCATACAAATCAGGCATAGTTCATCTCTGACAAATTGCTGATTCAGCCTTCCAGACCCCTTACATTATCCATTGCTGCTGGAGCATCCACTGACCTTAAACCAAAGATCACTGGGCAGTATGCTCTTTTTCCTAAGACCAAACAAATTTTTGTATAATAAAAATCACTCAGGGCCAGATTTTAAAAGGCATGTAAGTATGTAAATATGCAGATAGGAACCTAGATAAATTAGGCACCTAACCCTCGCTGAACTCAAAAGAATTAGCAATGCAGGGTGTAGGGTTTCTTCTGAACATTTACCCTGTTAATCAATAGATGGCAGGGACAGCTCATTAAAACCATTGGCTTACACAGGTTAAATGAAACAAAAAAAAAAACTGGTGATGAACATACCGTAATTCTTCCTATTAAACTGTAATTCCATCTCTGGATTCTAGAGGCATTAACAAATCAATCAATACAGCACCTTCATCTATATAGTTCCTGAAATGTATTAAAATGAGTATATACACTGCTTTGATTTCCCCCTCCATTCTGCAAACTGAGGCTACGTCTAGACTACATGCCTCTGACGACAGAGGCATGTAGATGAGGCTACCAGGCATAGGAAAATGAAGCGTTGATTTAAATAATCGACGCTTCATTTAAATTTACATAGCTGCCGCGCTGAGCCTCCAGCTCAGGAGGCATACCTGGAGGCATACCTGGGTGGTGGACAAATGCCTTTGATGTCGACACCCGCGCGTCCAGACTACCGCGCTGAGCCGACAAACAGCTGATCGGCTCAGCGCGGCAGCCATGTAAATTTAAATGAAGCGGCGATTATTTAAATCAACGCTTCATTTTCCTATGCCTGGTAGCCTCATCTACATGCCTCTGTCGCCAGAGGCATGTAGTCTAGACGTAGCCTGAGGCTGGTTGTCATTCTGATCTCACCTGGAAGTGTGTTTCACAGTTCTGAGCCTGTTTCCTAGGAAATTTTGTTTCCTGGTCCCAAAAGTTTCACTCATTCCTTGGTTCCCATCGACTGTAGCTGTCAGGAGTAGCTGTGATCACGAGACATTATGAGGCAGATCTTCAAGTTACTTGGGCCAATCCCTTAGAGAATTATGAAGAGAGAGACTGAAACCTTGAGTTTGATGTCGTGTTCATTTGGAGCCTTTCAGAGGAGGAAGTGCTCTTGTTGATCTTTGTTCTGCAAATGGATTGCTTTCTCAAGCAGTTGTAGCTCTACTCAGGTCAATGGTGCCATCCCTAGATTTACATTCCAGGAGTGATGTCTGGAACTCAAACATATGGACATCATGACCACTATCCAAGGAGGATATTGATATAATAGGCATCACAGAAACTTGGTGGAATGAGGACAATCAATGGGACACAGTCATACCAGGGTACAAAATATATCAGAAGGACTGAACAGGTCATGCTGGTGGGGGAGTGGCGATATACGTGAAAGAAAATGTAGAATCAAATGAAGTAAAAATCTTAAATGAACCAAAATGTTCCATAGAATGTCTATGGATAGTAATTCCATGCTCTAATAATACGAATATAGCAGTAGGGATATAATACCAACCACCTGATCAGGGAAGTTAAATATTGAATGGGTACACATCACTTCAGGACATGATGCAGAGATAAAGTTTCTTAACACCTTAAATGACTGCTTCCTGGAGCAGCTGGTTCTGGAATCCACAAGGGGAGAGGCAATTCTTGATTTAGTCTTAAGTGGAGTGCAGGATTTGGTCCAAGAGGTAAATGTAACTGGACCACTTGGAAATAGTGACCATAATGTAATAAAATTTAACATTTCTGTGGTGGGAAAGACACCTCAGCAGCCCAGCACTGTGGCATCTATTTTCAGAAAAGGAAACCACACAAAAATGAGGAGGTTAGTTAAACAGAAATTAAAAGGTACAGTGCCACAAGAGGCCCAACTTAAATGCTTACCCCAAATTAAAAAGACAGTAAGAGAACAAAAATGTGCCACCGTGGTTTAACAACCAAGTAAAAGAAGTAGTGAGAGATTAAAAAGTCTTTTTTAAAAAGTGGAAGTTAAATCCTAGTGAGGAAAATAGAAAGGAGCATAAACTATGTCAAATTAATTCAAATTAAATATAAAAATATAATAAGAAAAAGCCAAAAAGGAGTTTGAAGAACACTAACCAAAAACTCAAAATCTAATAGCAAAATGTTTTTTAAGTACATCAGACATAGGAAGCCTGCTAAACAACCTGGGTATGTCTACACTACAGAGTTAGTTCGAACTAACTTTGATAGGCGCTACACTAGCGCTCCGCTAGTTCGAACTTAATTCGAACTAGCGGAGCGCTTAGTTCGAACTAGGTAAACCTCATTTTACGAGGATTAAGCCTAGTTCGAACTAGCTAGTTCGAATTAAGGGGTGTGTAGCCCCTTAATTCGAACTAGTGGGAGGCTAGCCCTCCCCAGGTTTCCCTGGTGGCCACTCAGGCCAACACCAGGGAAACTCGTCTTAAAGGGGCACGGGCTGGCTACGGTGCCCGTGCCAGGTGCAAGCCTGCCAGCACCCAGCCAGCAAACCCTGCACCTGGCACGGCTCGAGCCAGCCATCCGATGCCCCCCAGCCCTCCCTCTCTTCCCGGGACCAGGCTGGTGGCTCCCGGGAGCTTGCCTGGGACCATAAGAGGCGGGCACCCGCCTGGGCTAGTGCGGACATCGTGGACCTCGTCCACGATGTCCGCACTAGGCACAGGAAAGTGGCCGGCTTGGGCAGGAGAGCTGCCAGCCTGGCCACCCAGGAGCAGGTGTGCATGAAAATCAACGGGGTCCAGTAAGACCCCCGACCCTGAGCCCTGAGCTTACAATGGCCGTCCTGGGTCAGACCAAAGGTCCATCTAGCCCAGTAGCCTGTCTGCCGACAGCGGCCAACCCTAGGGACCCTGGAGGGGATGGACCAAAGACAGTGACCAAGCCATTTGTCTCGTGCCATCCCTCTCCAGCCTTCCACAAACTTCGGGCAGGGACACCACTCCTACCCCCTGGCTAATACCACTCCATGGACCCAACCTCCATGACTTGATCTCACGTCCCTTTAAACTCTGTTCTAGTTGTAGCCTTCACAGCCTCCTGCAGCAAGGAGTTCCACAGGTTGACTCTTTGCTTTGTGAAGAACAACTTTCTGTTACTAGTTTGAAGCCTGCTACCCATTCCTTTCCTTTGGTGTCCTCTAGTCCTTCTTTATGGGAACTCATGAAGAACTTTTCTGTATGCACCCTCTCCACTCAACTCCTGCTTTTAGAGACCTCTATCCTGTCCCCCCTCCATCTCCTCTTTTCTAAGCTGAGAAGTCCCAGTCTCTTTAGCCTCTCTTCATATGGGACCTGTTCCCAACCCCTGATCATTGTAGTTGCCCTCCCCTCTCCCAGCCTCTCTCTTCCCCTCTCCCACCTCCTTTTCTCAGTCTCCCCCAGTTTTGTTCAATAAAGACAGATTCCATTTTTGACCACAATTGTCCTTTATTTTGTACATCAAGAAAAGGGGCTAGGGAAGGGTAAGTGGAAGGAGGTGAGGGAGGAATGGGGTACGAGCCCCTGATGGGGAGGACTGGGCTGGCTCTGCTGGCTTCTGGGGGTGGAAGCTCTCCTGCAGCCCCCAATTACCCCCTCTCCCCAGATGGCAGCCTGCGGCAAGTGCAGCCGGGCTGATGGCCGGGTGCTGTGATGTGCCCTTTGTGGGCACTCCAGGCACTCCAAGCCAGGACTGGTTTTCAAGCGGGGCACCCCTGAGAACTGTCTGTCCGGGGTGGGGGTCGGGTCCCTTTAAGCGCAGCCCTCGGCTAGCCTGAGACAGCATCTCCACGCTCTAAGTCCTCCTCTGATGCCCTGCTGGCACTGCTTCCAGCCAGCCTTAAGCCCTGTTCAGGGTCCACTTAATGTGGACATGCTAGTTCGAATTAGTAAAACGCTAATTCAAACTAGTTTTTAGTTCTAGACGCGTTAGTTCGAATTAGCTTAGTTCGAATTAAGTGTAGGCATACCCCCAGAGGGGCCACTGGACAATCGAGATGCTAAAGGAGCACTCAAAGATGACATGGTCATTGCGGAGAAACTAAATAAATTATTTGCTTCAGTCTTCATGGCGGAGGATGTTAGGGAAATTCACAAACCTGAGCCATTCTTTTTAGGTGTCAAATCTGAGGAATTGTCGCAGACTGAGGTGTCATTAGAGAGGTTTTGGAACACATTGATAAACTTAACAGTAACAAGTCACCAAGACCAGATGGCATTCACTCAAGAGTTCTGAAAACTCATATAAGAAACTGTGGAACTATTAACCATGGTTTATAATCCTATCCTTTAAATCATCTTCTGTACCTAATGACTGGAAGATAGTTAATGTGACTCCAATATTGTAAAAGGCTCTAAATATGATCCTGGCAACTACAGACTAATAAGACTAACATCAGTACCAGGCAAATAAGTTGAAACCATAGGAAAGAACAGAATTGTCAGACACCTAGATTAACATAATTTGTTGGGAACAAGTCAACTTGGTTTCTGTAAACCAAGTTCTTTGAGGGGGTCAACAAGCATGTGGACAAGTGGGATCCAGTGGATGTAGTATACTTAGATTTCCAGAAAGCCTTTGCACAGTCCCCCCTCCAAAGACTCCTAAGTAAAGTAAGTTGTCATGGGATAAGAGAGAAGGTCCTCTCCCCATGAACTGATAACTGTTTAAAAGACAGAAAACAAAAGGTAGGAATAAATAGTCAGTTTTCCTAGTGGAGAGAGGTAACTAATGGTGTCCCTCCAAGGGTCTGTACAGGGACCAATCCTATTCAACATATTTATATATGATCTGGAGAAGGGGATAAACAGTGTAATGGCAAAATTTGCAAATGATACTAAACTGCTCAAGATAATTAAAAACAAAGCAGACTGAAAAAAGCTTGAAAAATAACACAAAACTAGGTGATTGGGCAACAAAATGGCAAATTAATTTTAATGTTGACAAATGAAAGTAACTTACATTGGAAATATAATCCCAACTATACATACAATATGATGGGGACTGATTTAGCTATAACTACTCAAGAGACAGATATTGGAGTCATTGTAGATAGTTCTCTGAAAACATACACTCAGTCAAAAAAAGCAAACAGAATATTAATAATAATTTAAAAGGGGGTAGAGAATAAGACCAAGAATATCTTATTGACTCTATATAAAACCATGGTATGCCCATATCTTGAATACTGCATACAGATGTAGTTACCTCATCTCAAAAAAGATATACAGGCAGTTCCCGGGTTACGTACAAGATAGGGACTGTAGGTTTGTTCTTAAGTTGAATTTGTATGTAAGTCGGAACTGGTACATATTGTAGGGGAAACTCTAGCCAAACATTTCTCCAGAGCTCAGTTTTATTCTCCCACACCTCACTTCCCTCAGTCCTTTATTCTCAAGCTGAGGTGTCTGCTGAGAAAAGCCGCTCTGCGTCTTCCCTGGTCTGCTGGGGGGGGGAGGGGGTGCTAGCTTCGCGTCTCCCTGGTCTGCTGGGGGGAAGCAGCTAGTGCGGGGTTGCCTCACCCCGTTTGTAAGTAGGGATCCAATGTAAGTTGGATCCATGTAACCCGGGGACTGCCTGTATTGGCATTGGAAAAAATTCAGAAAAAGGCAACAAAAATTATTAGGGGTTTGGAATGGGTGCCATATGAACAGAGATTAAAAAGACTGAGACTTTTCAGCTTAGAAAAAGAGGAGACTAAGTTGGGATATGATAGAGCTCTATAAAATCATGACAAGTATAGAGAAAGTGAATAAGGAAAAGTTATTTACTTGTTTCAATAACATAAAAACTAAAACAACAAATGGTCTGGTAGCACTTTATAGACTAACAAAACATGTAGATGGTATCATGAGCTTTTGTGGGCACAGCCTACTTCTTCAGATGACCAGAGTTATGAGTAGGGGATATGAAAACTCGAAATAAATAGGAGGAGGGAAGGGGTAGAGAAAGATGCTCTGTCTCCCACCCTCCTTCCTGTTTGCTGGAGAATGGGTGTTAGACCAAAGCAGATAAAAATCAAAGTCAGTAGATAGATTGCTGAGACAGGAAGGATACCATTCAGAAAGCTGTTAGCACTTTGAGTGATAAAGTCCTCACCATCCCAAATCTCAATTAAGCCCAGTAGCATATGAATTGAATTTGTGTATGTAATATAAGTCCAGGCTTTCCCTGTGTATTTGGTTTGAGGAGCTGGCCTGTGACAAGACTGTCACCTGCAGATCTGTTGGAGTACGGTTAGGCAAGCAGAAATGTCCTCCCACAGGTTTCTGAGTATTCCCTTTACGTATCTCCGATTTGTGTCCATTGATTCTTTCCCACAGAGTATGTCCAGTTTGACCAATATATATAGCAGAGGGGCACTGTTGGCAGTTGATGGCATAGATCACATTACTAGATGAGCAGTCAAATGACCCTTTGATTTTGTGGTTTATGTTGTTTGCTCCAGTGATGAAATTGTCAGTGTAAATATCATATATATAATAGCCCAATGTCTGTGACTCTGTAACGCTGTAGTGTTGCGTGCTGCCTCTGAGGGGCGCTGTTGCCTCCTGCCAAAGTGCTCGGCTGACTTCTGCAGTACTATGCATGGGGAGCATAGACCCCAAACGGCCGCTTGCACCGCTTGCTCCCCCGCAGCGGCCCTGCTGAGCGGCGCAGAAGTCAGCCGAGCCCCACGGCGGGAGGGGAACGGGGGCGGGGCGTTGATGTATATGGTCAGGGGGCAGGGCCTGGCCACATACATCACCGACCCACCTCCATTTGCCTCCCACCGTGGTGATCAGCTGAGTTCTGTGCCGCTCAGCCGGGCCGCTCCGGGGGAGAAAGTGAAGCAAGTGGCCGTTTAGGCTCCATGGTCCCCGTGCTGCATGGACCACTGTTTGGGCTCTGAGAGTGAGAGAAAGAGAGAGTGAGAGGCAGGAGAAGAAGAGAAAGAGAGATGGAGAGAGAGGCAGGAGGCAGAGGAGAGCTGAGAGAGGGGGGCGGAGCAGGAGGAGGAGGAGAAAAGAGAGAGAGAGAGAGAGACGGACATGGAGGAGAGACCCAAAAAATCCCATTTTATGACAGGCTATTGGCTCGTGTGGGCAGAGTTGGCTTCTTTTCTGGTTGCAAGGCTGGGTTCCTGGAGGCTTATGATGAGGTTGTGTGGTATGGTTATCAGAAAGAATATGTTTCAGGTTAGGGGGTTGTCTGTAAGCAAGAATAGGTTTTTCTCCTAAGGTCTCTGAAAGTGAGGGATCATTTTCCAAGATGGGTTGTAGATTGTGTATAATGCATTGGAGGGGTCTGAGTTGTGGACTATAGGTAACAACAAGAGGAGTTCTGTCATTTTCTCTTCTGGGTCTGTCTTGAAGTAGTTTGTATCTGGATACTTTTTTGGCTCTATTTGTTTTTTCACTTCCCCAGGTGGGTATTTCAGTTTTAGGAATGCTCTGTAAAGATCCTGTAGGTGATTGTCTCTGTCTGTGGGGTCGGAGCAAATCCGGTTGTATCGTAGGGCTTGGCTATATACAATCAATTGAAAAATGTGTCTGGGATGGGAGCTGGAAGCATGAAGGTAAGTGCAGCAGTCAGTGGGTTTCCGATATAGGGTGGGCTGTGCCCACAAAAGCTCATGATGCCGTCTACATGTTTTGTTAGTCTATAAAGTGCTACCAGACCATTTGTTGTTTTTTTCTGTAACAAACTAACTTGGCTACCCCCTGAAGCATAAGACCTAAAGGTCACCAAATGAAATTAATAGGTAGCAGGTTTAAAACAACCAAAAGAAAGTTTTTCTTCACACAGCGCATAGTCAACCTGTGAAACTCCTTGCCAGAGGATGTTGTAAAGACCAGGACTTTAATAGGGTCCAAAAAAGAACTGGAAGTTAGGTCTCTCAGGGTATTTCTACACTAGCTCCTTAGTTCGAGCTAGGTAGGCAAATGAGGGCAACCGGAGTTGCAAATGAAGCCCGGGATTTAAATATCCCGGGCTATATTTGCATGTTCCCGGGTGTCACCATTTTTAAATCCCCCTTAGTCCGAACTAACTGCCCGTGGCGCCCGGGAACATGCAAATGATTTCTTGATTTCATGAGAGTTTGTATGCAGGGAATGTGAGGTAACTGGTAAGTGATGTTGAGGATATAACTCTTTTATTCTTATGGCATTAACAATTTTTTTTGATTATGTATCTGGGGGAATACTTACTCTACTGTCACGCTTTGTTAAACCCACATGCATCTGCTTGACAATATATAAAAGAGTTGAAGGTCCCTTATATACTGTAACATAGCTACAGGAGAACTGAAAGAAAATATAAATTAAAGCGGGGTTATAGCCATGTTTTCTTGGAGAAGCAATTGCCATAATCAAACATAAAGTCATAACAATGAGTGACCAAATTAACTATGGGCTGAAATCAATGGGTACCCTGACCCCTCCCTCAGCTGGGGCCGCAAACCTCCCCTCCACATGGAGAAGACAAAAGCATCCCTCTCCAGAGGATCCCTGAGTTGGCCAGCCCAAACCCTTCCTCCCCAGTCTTTCCTGGACCCAACCAGCCTCTTGGGGAAAACTTCAGCTGCAACTCTTGACTGAAAGAGCTTTTGATACGTCCCATGCAGGTTACAGGATCACGTAAGCGCATCCTAGAACGTGCTTGGGTATATCAAAAGTGTCTTTCAATCAAGAGATGATTTTTGGCAGGGCTACTGTGGCAACATCTAGGTTCCTAGAGCCCTTTTAAATTGCCAAGCCCCTGGGCTATTTCTGTCTTCACCTTCCCCTCACTCCCGTTGAGGGTCCCTGAGGGTATGTCTACACTACAATGTTAGTTCGAACTAACGGACGTTAGTTCGAACTAACATCATAGGCGCTACACTAGCGCTCCGCTACTTCGAATTTAAATCGAACTAGCGGAGCGCTTAGTTCGAACTAGGAAGACCTCATTTTACGAGGATTAAGCCTAGTTCGAACTTACTAGTTCGAATTAAGGGGTGTGTAGCCCCTTAATTAGAACTAGTGGGAGGCTAGCCCTCCCCAGGTTTCCCTGGGGCCACTCTGGCCAACACCAGGGAAACTCTATTGCCCCCCTCCTGGCCCAGGACCCCTTAAAGGGGCACGGGGTGGCTACGGTGCCCGTGCCAGGTGCAAGCCTGCCAGCACCCAGCCAGCAGACCCTGCACCTGACACGGCACAGAGCCACCCACCCGATGTCCCCCAGCCCACCCCCTCTTCCCGGGACCAGGCTGGCGGCTCCCGGGAGCTTGCCCGGGACCGCAAGAGGCGGGCACCTTCCTGGGCTAGTGCAGACATCGTGGACCTCGTCCACGATCTCCGCACTAGGCACAGGAAAGTGGCTGGCTAGGGCAGGAGAGCTGCCAGCCTGGCCACCCAGGAGCAGGTGTGCATGAAAATCAAGGGGGTCCACTGAGACCCCTGAGCCCTGAGCTTACAATGGCCGTCCTGGGTCAGACCAAAGGTCCATCTAGCCCAGTAGCCTGTCTGCCGACAGCGGCCAACCCTAGGGACCCTGGAGGGGATGGACCGAAGACAGTGACCAAGCCATTTGTCTCATGCCATCCCTCTCCAGCCTTCCACAAACTTCGGGCAGGGACACCACTCCTACCCCCTGGCTAAGACTACTCCATGGACCCAACCTCCATGACTTGATCTCACTTCCCTTTAAACTCTGTTCTAGTTGTAGCCTTCACAGCCTCCTGCAGCAAGGAGTTCCACAGGTTGACTCTTTGCTTTGTGAAGAACAACTTTCTCTTACTAGTTTGAAGCCTGCTACCCATTCCTTTCCTTTGGTGTCCTCTAGTCCTTCTTTATGGGAACTCATGAAGAACTTTTCTGAATGCACCCTCTCCACCCAACCCCTGCTTTTAGAGACCTCTATCCTGTCCCCGCTCCGTCTCCTCTTTTCTAAGCTGAACAGTCCCAGTCTCTGTAGCCTCTCTTCATCTGGGACCTGTTCCCAACCCCTGATCATGTTAGTTGCCCTCCCCTCTCCCAGCCTTTCTCTTCCCCTCTCCCACCTCCTTTTCCCAGTCTCCCCCAGTTTTGTTCAATAAAGACAGAGTCAATGTTGGAAGAAACTCTATCTTTATTTTGTACATCAATTAGAAGGGGGGCTAGGGAAGGCTAAGTGGAAGGAGGTGAGGGAGGAATGGGGTACGAGCCCCCGATGGGGAGGACTGGGCTGGCTCTGCGGGCTTCTGGGGGTGGAAGCTCTCCTGCAGCCCCCCGATTGCCCCCTCTCCCCAGATGGCAGCCTGCGGCAAGTGCAGCCGGGCTGATGGCCGAGTGCTGTGATGTGCCCAGTGTGGGTAGTCCGGGCAATCCAAGCCAGGACTGGTTTTCAAGCGGGGCACCCCTGAGAACTGTCTGTCCGGGGTGGGGGTCGGGTCCCTTTAAGCGCAGCCCTCGGCTAGCCTGAGACAGCATCTCCACGCTCTAAGTCCTCCTCTGATGCCCTGCCGTCACGGCTTCCGGCCATCCTTAAGCCCTGTTCAGGGTCCACTCTTGATGTTCAAAATAAAGATAACATGTCTTCCAAAATGGAATCTGTCTTTATTGAACAAAACTGGGGGAGACTGGGAAAAGGAGGTGGGAGAGGGGAAGGGAGAGGCTGGGAGAGGGGAGGGCAACTAAAATGATCAGGGGTTGGGAACAGGTCCCATATGAAGAGAGGCTAAAGAGACTGGGACTTTTCAGCTTAGAAAAGAGGAGATGGAGGAGGGACAGGACAGAGGTCTCTAAAAGCAGGAGTTGGGTGGAGACGGTGCATACAGAAAAGTTCTTCATTAGTTCCCATAAGAAGGACTAGAGGACACCAAAGGAAAGGAATGGGTAGCAGGCTTCAAACTAGTAAGAGAAAGTTGTTCTTCACAAAGCAAAGAGTCAACCTGTGGAACTCCTTGCTGCAGGAGGCTGTGAAGGCTACAACTGGAACAGAGTTTAAAGGGAAGTGAGATCAAGTCATGGAGGTTGGGTCCATGGAGTGGTATTAGCCAGGGGGTAGGAGTGGTGTTCCTGCCCAAGGTTTGTGGAAGGCTGGAGAGGGATGGCACGAGACAAATGGCTTGGTCACTATCTTTGGTCCATCCCCTCCAGTCAAGCTGGAAGTGCATATCAAGTAGGGTCCCACTGGTATCAGCTGTGGATCCAGTTTTGTTGAATAAGTTTTCAGATAATACCAAGCAGTGAAGGGCTGTGAGTGCTTTGGGGAGGATAGGATTTAAAATCAGCAGCCCTGGAACAGTTTTTGGAGTGGAGGTGTTGAGCTGCACCCCCACCTTACTGCTGTCTTCACCCTCATTGTCCTCTGTAGCTGGGGCTGGCAGCCGTGACCTCACATGGAAGCCTGGCAGCTGAGACCCTGGGCAGCAGGGGTGCAGGGCCAGGGTGCTATAGAACCTTGCTCCCCTACTTCCCATGCCTATGATTGAAATTCAAAATGATCTAGATGAACTGGGAAATGACCTGAAGAAACTGAGATGAAATTCAATAAGGACAAAAGCAAAGTTCTCCACTTAGGAAGGCTGCAGCCGTACAAAATGAGACATGACTGCCTAGGAAGGAGTGCTTCAGAAAAAGATCTGGGGGTCATGGTAGATTAACAGTGTGCTTGCAACTTCTTGTGAGGCTTCTCTGCCTGCAAAATGTTCCATAGAGTAATCTCCCATTTGTAAACCGCCTTCCGAGACTGTCCAAGTGCTCATCAGTTTGTCATTCCCAAGATCAAGTGAATGGATATGGTTAGAAATAATGTTGACAGTTGGCGATGCTACTAATAAAAGTAGAGGCATGATGACATGTCGCATATTAAATAATTTAATTAAAATGGGATTTTAGTGGGAGTTCTCCTTAAACTCCATATTCTTTTAACTTTATCAGTATGTCCCCCAGCAAAAATATATATATCGATATATTTAGTACTAGGTTTTTAACTGAAATGTGAGACTGTTCTTGCAGTGTCTCACATAATCTAATAGGATATTTTTCCTCGCATTTGTGTATGCTATTTGTTAATGATGCGGGATAGAGAGATTTGAAGAATGAAGTGCTCTGTTTATGCTTAACACAAATATAATATTGTCAATGGCAAGGACAAGTTTTCTACAAAGCTCTACAACAATTTCTCAGCTGTATGTAAGAATCTGGCTTTAATTTGTAGTACGTGTTTAGGAGGTACAGTGTATGGACTAATTGTCCCCTTGATTAACAGCACTGATTGTGGTAACTTCTATTTTTCATTTGCTTTTCTTTCCAGATCCTGGATATGGGAACTCATCACCACACTGTGGTGAAAGCAGAAGTTCCTGATCATGTCTTTTACGCTACTGGAACCTGTGTTCTTGTAATTGGATCTATTGGAATTATAGGAAACCTTTTAGTTCTCTATGCATTTTACAGGTACAGAAATTCAGTTCCACATATGGTTGATTTAGCAAGCCCCAATGACATGAGCTTGTAGAGTGAGTGAGTGTGTCTGTGTATGTGTGTGCATTATGTGTGAAGGGAGAATATTCTGTACAGGCAGTCCACGAGTTACGCGGATCTGACTTACGTCGGATCCGCAGTTACGAACGGGGTTTTTCTCGCCCCGGAGGATGGGAGCGGCGGGACGCCCAGATGCGCCGCGGTCCCGCCGTCCACGTCCTCCGGGGCGAGAAAAGCTGCTCTGCGTCTCCCTGATCTGCTGGGGAGGGAGGAGCCCCCCCCCCCCCAGCAGACCAGGGAGATGCGGAGCAAAGCTGCGGAGCATGCGTCTGGGCTGTCCCGCTGCCCGCGTGCTCCGCGGCTTTGCTCCGCATCTCGCTGGTCTGCTGGAGACCAGCAGACCAGGGAGACGGGGAGCAAAGCCTCAGAGGATGCCGGCAGTGGGACAGCCACGGCGCGTCTGGGCTGTCCCACTGCCCGCGTGCTCCGCGGCTTTGCTCCGCGTCTCCCTGGTCTGCTGGTCTGCAGGGCAGCTAGTGCGCCCCCCCCCCCAGCAGACCAGGCTTTTCTCCGGACGCCTGTGGTAGAGCAGCTGCGGCGCTGCTGGTTGGTCCCGCAGCCGCTCTGGGCGCTACTGGACCAACCCGGCAGCACCCCAGCTGCTCTGCCCCAGGTGTCCTGATTCAGCTGCTGCTGGTCAGTTTCAGCAGCGGCTGACTTGGGGACGCCTGGGGCAGAGCAGCTGGGGTGCTGCTGGGTTGGTCCAGTAGGAGACCAGCAGACCAGGGAGATGTGGAGCAAAGCCGCGGAGGACCCGGGTGGCGGGACCACGGTGTGTCTCAGTCCGCCGCCCGCGTCTCCCTGGTCTGCTGGGGGGGGGGGGCGGCGCAG
The DNA here is from genome assembly GCF_052426305.1 of Pelodiscus sinensis. Taxonomy (NCBI): domain Eukaryota; kingdom Metazoa; phylum Chordata; order Testudines; family Trionychidae; genus Pelodiscus; species Pelodiscus sinensis. The sequence continues at coordinate 117,365,320 of NC_143055.1, read as the reverse complement.
CTAGTGTGCCCCCCCCCCCCCAGCAGACCAGGCTTTTCTCCAGACGCCTGTGGTAGAGCAGCTGGGGCACTGCCGGTTGGTCCCGCAGCCGCTCTGGGCGCTACTAGACCAACCCGGCAGCACCCCAGCTGCTCTGCCCCAGGTGTCCTGATTCAGCCGCTGCTGGTCAGTTTCAGCAGTGGCTGACTTGGGGACGCCTGGGGCAGAGCAGCTGGGGTGCTGCTGGGTTGGTCCAGTAGCGCCGAGGAGCGGCGCTACTGGAGCAACCCAGCAGCACCCCAGCTGCTCTGCCCCAGGCATCCTCAAGTCAGCCGCTGCTGAAACTGACCAGCGCTGACTACAGGAAGCCCGAGGCAGAGTTTCAGCAGCAGCTGACTTGGGGACGCCTGGGGTTCTTAAGTTGAATCTGTATGTAAGTAGGAACTGACGTCCAGATTCAGCCTGTTGAAACTGATCAGCGGCTGATTCCAGGAAGCCCAGGGCAGAGCAACTCTGCCTTGGGCTTCCTGTAATCAGCCACTGGTCAGTTTCAGCAGCGGCTGAATCTGGACGCCAGTTCCGACTTACATACAGATTCAACTTAAGAACAAACCTACAGTCCCTATCTTGTACATAACCCGGGGACTGCCTGTATCTGTTTTCTCTGCAAGTATTTGATGATGCAGAGACAACTAGATGCATCACTGTAAATTCCTTTTACTTTGCGTAATTCAAAACTATGAGACAATAAACATGCGGCACTTGTTTTATCATGAACTAAAATGACAAATTTGATGGAATGCTTAATCGCACCATTATCTTCTTTCTGCTGCTCTCCCTGACTTCCTTCACTCTCTACCGCCCAAGACTATGTAAAAGATGCTATCAAGATTGAATCTCAGAGTCACCTGAAAGTGGTGGGGGTGGAGTTGGATCCAGGAAGTGCAATGGTACATGAAATGAGGATATGCCATCAATGCTTTCCATACCTGAAGGCAAACAGTTTGTATTTATACTTTGATGGCTCATTACAGTATGAAGCAGGGCACGCTCCCCTATGTCTGTAATAAAACTAGCTCAACAAACAGTGGTCAGTATGTCTGCAGATGAGCATCACCCACTGACATAGTGATGTGCATGTGAGTATTTATGCTAGCAAAACTTACGTCATTCAGGAAAATGGTTTTTCACTCCTGTCTGGGAGTGCTGGATTAGTGGAGAACAGTGGCACAGAGAAGTGGTCATCACATCCCATATCAAGAGCCTGACACCTATAAAAATTTTCCATGATATCAGGAGAGACAAACACAGCATGCTGTGGAGTCAGCACTCCCAGCTTTTATGCCTGTCCATCCAAAGATCAGAGGGCTTCAATCATCTTTTTTGCTCACAGCAACAGAGGGGTGAATCTGGGTCAGCTGTCTGAATTATGCCAGACTGATGTTGATGCTCCTTTCTCACAGAAGAATATTATTGCAACACTTACTATTTTGTCCTTCATATAAAAACTTTAAAATGGCTAAAATTTGAGACTTGACCTGTTAATAGTGCTTCACCAACAAGAGAGTTGGGGAAAAAATGGTTAGATAATATTACTGTACAGTCTTGGAAAATCACTTCTGACCATGCTCATTAGATAAATTACAAGTAAGCCAGTGCAAATTATTCTTTGAAAGTAGCTTTTAAACATGGAAGCGTTTAACATGAGGCACAGAGGAAAGTTTTGGTTTTGTGAAAACAGTAGTTAGAATCATAGAATACTAGAAACTGGAAGGGACACCAAGTCCAGTCCCTTGCACTCATGGCAGAACCAAGCACCATCTAGATCAGTGTTTCTGAAAATGTTCCGTGGAATCACTCTCAGAAACACATTAACTTGCCGTCCCGGTTTGTTTATTTACTGGCACCACAGCCAGGGAGCCTCGCGCTGCTGCCCTTGGCTGCAAAGGATGAAACGGAGCCAATGGGAGCTGCGAGGCTCTGTAGCTGCGGCACCAGTAAATAAACAAACCGGTGCAGCCAGTTAATGTGTTTCTGAGAGTGATTTTGCAGAACACTTTCAGAAACAATGATCTAGATATGAAGTGAAAATAAAGGTTCTGTGAGAAAATTCCATTGCAATAACATTTTATGATTTAAAAAAAAATTGTACACATTAAATGTGATTTTTGTTTTTAAATATGTGCAATTAAACTAAGTGTTGATCTCGTGACTTTGTTTAGCAGTTCTTTATTATTTTATTCTTACTTATTTGTGGTCTACTTTTTCACCTCCATATATAAGACAGTTATTGGAGTTCTGCCAAAAATTTTTGAATTTAAAAGAGTTCCGTGGCCAACTAAAATTGGGAAACACTGATCTAGATCATCCTTGACAGATGTTCATTTTACCTGCTCTTAAAAACCTCCAATGATGGAGATCCCACAACCTCCCAGGGCAATTTATTCCAGTGCTTAACCACCCAGAAAGAACATTTTTCCTAATGTCCAATCAAATCTCCCAATGCTGTAATTTAAGCCCATTGCTTCTTGTCCTTTCATCAGAAGTTTCTCCCTCCTCCTTATAACAACGTTTTAGGTAATTGAAAGCTCTATCATGTCCCCTCTGTCTTCCCTTTTCCAAACTAAACAAACCCAGTTCTTTCAGTCTTCCCACATAGGTTATGTTTGCTAGACCTTTAATCGTTTATGTTGCTCTTCTTTGGACCTTCTCCAGTTTGTGCATATCCTTCCTGAAATGTGGTCAAAAGTGGTGCCTAGAACTGGAACTCCCCAAACTTGCTTTCTCCACCTTCTGAAATAAAATATTGTCGCCAATTCTAAGAACTTGGATAATCTGTGCCCTGTTGTGTTGTTTTCCCAACAGATGTCTGATAGTTAAAAGTCCCCCATTACCACCAAGTCCTGTGCTTTGGATAATTTTGGTACTTGTTTAAAAAAAACCTCAACTGCTTCTTCTTCCTGATTAGATGGTCTGTAGTAGACCCCTACCAAGACATCACTCCTGGTTTTTACCCATTTTATCCTTTCTCAGGATAGACTACAGCGTTTTGTCGGAAAAACAGTTGTTTTTCCAACAAAACCTGAATTACGTACATACTGCAAGTACATTCTTTCGACAGTAAATCGAAAGAACAGAGGGGGTTTTGCACAATTGGTATTCCTCATTCTACAAGGAAGAAGCCTTTTTCCAAAAGAGCTCTTTCACAAAAAAGGTGTGTGTGGATGAGAAAGAGGGAGTTTTTTCAGAAGAAGAGGGAAAAGCACAGGTGCCCTGGTGGCCATTCTGTCCATAGCAATCACTGCTTACATGCAAAATAGAGTCCAGGCAGTCTGGACATTCTCTTTCACAAAAGCGCATAGCTTTTTCAATGCACTTTTGCAGCGTGGACACTCTCTTTCACAAAAAGTTTTTTTAAAAGATCTCTTCCAGAAAAAGCTTCTTGCGCAAAAAGCCTGTAGTCTAGATTTAGCCCAAGTGACTTTCAATATTTCTGTTTCCTATTTCCATCTCAATCTTAGTTCAAGGGTATACATTTTTAATATATAATATCCATTTGGCACAGCTAAAATTTTCAACAAAGATTCAGTGTAAAAAGAGAAAGATAAGAGAACAGTATTTACAGTAGACAGAAAATGATAGAGTAGGATCACACTTTGTTCATGCTTTTCTGTACAACCCAAAGCTTTAGAGAAGCTTTTGACATATGCCTTCAGTTTAAATGAATATGAAAATAAGGAACTACACAGAATACCATTCAGATGAAAGCTCTACAATTCCAATTTACAGTCGCTTTTCAGGTAAATGATTTTAGAAGCCAGGTGTAATTGTTTGTACCTGTGGTACTTTGCTCTTTTCACATTCATTTCTGTTTTAAGTATGTAATCTTCATTCCTGTTTTAAGTATGTAATCTGTAGTTTTGTCATTTGGTCTCATGTATCTCCTTTGATGCTCAGGTTATCAAAAAGCACATTGAAAAAAATGAGTTAGGTCCAGTGACTGTATTAACTAACACAGCAGCTACTAAAATTCAGTATTCACCCACGTGTAGCCTTTGACACTGTACTCTCCATTAGAGTCTAATCCTGTGAAGTGGTGAGCCCTTTCAGTGCTTACTGCTGTCAGAGACAACTGAGTGTGCAAAATACACATCAGAATCCAGCTCCACTGAGCAAAACCATGTTTCTTGGAATTGTCTCTGACTTTATTAAAATAGAGTTGGGTAAGTACAGGTGGTAAATGAAATATATTTCTATATTTTATTAATCAAATGGTGTAAAATGCATCCTTTCCTCATCCCGAATCATTATTTCGAAATCCTGACATCCATAGCAATGATAATTGACTGGTGAGTAAAGCGTGAAAATTGCAACTGAGAGAGTGCCAGATTTGTTTAGTAAGTAAACAGTAAAAACAAAGGTAACTGACTGTCTTGTTTTATTTATTTATTTATTTATTTACTTATTTTATTTATTTATTTGCATTATTTTTAAGCAATAAGAAGCTGAGGACACCACCAAACTACTTTATAATGAATCTGGCTGTGAGTGACTTCCTGATGTCTGCTTCTCAGGCACCCATTTGCTTTATCAACAGCTTGCATAAAGAGTGGATACTTGGAGAAATAGGTACTTTTCAATGTTTCTTCTTATCTCCCTCTCCCCTACTGCATGGGAACATATCTTAATCATCAGGCAGCAACCCGAGGCACAATCTAGGGTCTTGGCATAATCAACTACTAGGATTGGCAGAAAGTCACTGAATCCCTACCCTCTTGTGTTTTATAGGTTTGGTTCCTTTCCCTTCCAGTTTTTTGAATGAAAGGAATCAAACTTCAGGCTTCAAGAGCAACACCATAGCGATCACATGATCAGTTAGCATGTGAGGCAAGTTAACCTCCTTGATGATGTGTAGAACAATTAATAGGTAGGATAATTTTGTTAAGCCATATATAAGCGGGTTTTTTTTCCTGATCTGACAGTGATTCATGTATTTATTTGTTCAGAAATGTATACTTGGTACCTAATGCTGGAGCCCTGGAAGCATTAAATCAGTAAAGAGAATCACAGAAGAAGAAAGCCAAATGATGGCCTTGACAGTTTCTCTCTTCTCCCCAAAACAAGGAAGAATGTGAGATCTAAACTGTAGTTTTTTTTTTTAAATATTACAAGCTCTGATTAAAGGCCTGATTCACAATTTTGTTACTTCTACTTTCAGGTTGGTGTAATTCCATTAATAGGAAAAGAAATAAATCAGCATAAACCCTGGAGTAGTACAGTGGTGAATCAGATTTTGAAACAACCTATTTAGTACCAGCAAAAGAAATATATTAGTTGGACTCTCAATATTGTTTGTCACTCCCACTTTCCTATTTTGGTATCGTTACAAATCCTCCTGCCATGCTTATACAAATCATTCCAATATCATAAATGGGACAGCAAAATACAGGACTATCATAAATGGGACAGTTTGCATGAGTGAGGCAAAAGAAGGGTTTAATTAATTGATTCCAAGCTCCTGACAACGGCATGATTTACTTTTGGTGTCAAATGTCATTTGAACTATGCCATGTCTCTAGCATACCATCATGTGTGACAACTCGGTGCTACATAAATCCCCAGGAAATTACAATTTGACACAGATTTCCAGGAAAAATTCTTCATATTGCAACTCTGTCAGTTATTGTCTATTAGCAGAATATACAAAAGAAAAATCCTTCTTCCTCCAAGTTAAAATTGTAACAATGTATATTTTGTACCATGTTTCTTAGGACCAGTGGCTATGTTTTCCGTATAGACTCTTAAATAAAAAATCCCTCTGCATTTTTTTATTCATATAAAAAAAGTTAGAGATCCGATGTGGGTGAAGTTTTATTAGACCATTGCAGTTGGTGAGAGAGACAAACTTTGAAGTGAGTTCTGGACTATGCTACCTTCAGTAAATCAATCTGACTTAAGCAACCTCAGTTATATGAGTAACATCACTAAAGTGGATATGATTAGATCCACTGCAGTGGCTACACTGTGCTGTATCCAAAGCTGTCCCATCCGTAGGATGGGTCATGGCAGGCCCCGTACTTTAAGGTCCCTGCAGCAACTGCCCCAATGATGCCCATATTGAGGCTAGCCTGTGGGGCCCAGGCTGAGGTATTACATGGTGGACTTAGGGCTGGTAGCAGGGATCATTCTCTTCCTCCCTCTATCCCCCACACTTGCCATGGCAGCAGAAGCAGTGGGAAGTGGAGTCACACAGCAGCCTGCTCTGCTCTACCATCTCCCAGCTGGGTTGCTTTGCTTCACCATGACAGTGGGAAACAGAGGAACCTTGCCCTTGTCTTCTCTGCTCCACTCCCCTGAGTGTCACAGGGCTCAAGTAAAGCAGAGTGACCCGGATGAGATATGGGTGGCAGAGTGGAGCCAGCTTCCCATGGCTCCTGCTGTTGTGGTGAGTACAGGAGGGTGTGATCCCTGCTGCCATCCCATGCCAGGCCCCCCAGTAATCCTCTGGGTCACGTCACTCAGGGTAAGGGGCTTCGGGGAAGCGGTGCAATGGGCGGGGAGAGGGAGGAGTGAGAAGAGGCAGGGTGGGGATGGAGTGTGGTAGGGTTTGGAGAAAAGGGAATGGCAGGGGCGGGGTGGGGGCAGGGCCTGGGGCAGAGAGGGTTGTGGCCCTGGACCTTGTATCTCTCATGAGGTGGCCCTAGCTGTATCAACTGAAGAGTGTCTCCCATTGTTGATGTCCCGTAGGCTTCTTAGGGAGTGGAGTACACACATCGATGGGAGAGTGCTCTCCCATCCATTTAGTGCATCTTCACCAGACCCCCTAAATCGACACTCACTGCATTGATTGCAGTAGTGCTGATCTGCTTGCAAGTGTAGACATACCCTTGCACAGAGCTCTTCTTTGGGTCTGGGAAAGGTACTAGACTAGTGTGTCAGCTAAATCCAGGATGGAATGAATTGTTAGCATGAGTAGTGAACGCATATTTCAAGGAACCATTAAAGGTGAATTTCCCATTGATCCCTCTCCAGTCAGCCAGGAAATGGAGTGAGGAAAGAATATTAGGTAGGAGGCATGGGATTAAGTGGGCAACAGTAAAGTTATGAATTTAAGTTCACCTTCAGAAGGTGCAGCGCGGATTTCCTTTGTGGCTTAGGACTGTGAACTCAGATCTGGAGCAATTGATTTGTGATAGGCTATTTTTGTCTTTTTATCATTTTTCTATGTAAATTCATTCAAGAGCGTAATGATTATCTCATTTCACCTACATAGTTGCGAATGGGGCATTCAGTGCATCATATGAAGTATTCCACATGTTGCGACATTCATGTGTTGGACCATGGATCTTGAAATGTGTGTCATGAGGGGTGATGATCACCATAGCAGCGGAGATCAAGGTTTTGCATCTTTTGTTCTGGGAAGGCCTGGTATCACTATAAGTTGGTATGTTCTGGTGTATGAGGAGCTTGCTTCTGATGAAAAATCAACAAGGTAATCCTGTGGCACTTTAAAGACTAAAGTGCCACAGGACTCTTCATTTTTGCAGATACAGACTAACATAGCTACCCCTCTGAGTTGCTTCAGATGGTAAGCATAGAGAGGTTGGGAGGAGGGGTGTTTGAAGGCCCGAAGATGGCATTCATCTTGAGTTTTTTTATAAGGCCCTCTAGTATGGGTTGTAATTGTTGACAAGACCACCTACGGTTTCCAGTGTGGGGTGGTATTTGGCAGTCAAAGGGGCTTCAGGACTTATTTCTGTATTCCACCAGGTTCTCTCTGGGTAGTCCTCCTCCCTTCCCTACCTCCCCCACCCCTAGACTGGAGAGGTGTTAACTGGCCATTCCACATTGAATAGTTCCTTGAAATAGGTGTTAACTATTTATACTAAACAATCTGTTCCATCTGGTATTTAGTATGAAGCAGTGACGCTTGGAGTGTGTTAACAGTAGAGCTGTCAAGCGATTAAAAAAATTAATTGCGATTAATCACACGATTAATCGCATGCATACCCCATTGAAATGCAGCGGCAGCATTTCAAAGGGGCAGCACCTCAGGAGCCCAGGATCAGCTGGAGTCCCAGCTGACCCTGGCTCCATGCCTCCGTGCCCCTTGGAAAGGCCACCCCGGCATTTCCAAGGGACAACACCACGGGAGCTCAGGATCAGCTGGATTCTCCAGCTGACCACGGCTCCGAGCCTCACTGCCCCTTGGAAACACCGGACTGGCCTTTAAAGGAGCAGCACGTTAGGAGCCGGGGATCAGCTGGAGTGCCCAGCTGATCCCCTGTTCTGCGTCATGCTGCCCCTTTGAAGTTCCACTCCAGCGCTTCAAAGGGGCAGTGCAACCTGGAGCCAGAGATCAGCTGGGCACTCCAGCTCATCCCCAGTTCAGTGTTGCACTGCCCCTTTGAAGTGCCGTTCCAGTGCTTCAAAGGGGCAGTGCGTTAGGACCTGGGATCAGATGGGGACTCCAGCTGATCCCTGTATCCTAATGTGTTGATTCTTTGAAGTGCCAGAGCGGCACTTCAAAGGGGCAGCCCAGCATTAATGCCTGGAATTAGTAAGTTTAAAAAATTAACCCGTGTTAATCACAGGCGTTAATGCAGATCAGTTGACAGCCCTAGTTATCAGTACAATTAAAAATGGGCTGGTCTATGCTGGCTGACTGGAGTTCCTGGATCTCCAGGTGAGGGGCTGTTTATCTGCAATGTAAAAGCTCAGGCTGGAGCCAGTCACTGCTCCCATCAAGACTGTCCCTATGATTCTGTCGGGCTTGGAACAAATCAGGCCCCTCCAGCTTGGGGACGTTGCTCTGCATCAATGGCTGAGTCAGGAGATGGGGCCAGCAGCCGGAACCCTGGGTGCGCAGGGCCAGCAACCTCCACACTCCTAGTTCTTGCACCTATGTCTTCCTGGAACTACTGTATCAGTAGGGTTGCCAGGTGTCCGGTTTTGAACTGGACAGTCCAGTATTTGAGCTTTCTGTTCAGGAAACAAATTGAGAAAATATAAATGAGAAAATATAAATGTCCGGTATTTTCTAAATACGATGTAATGTAGATTGTGATGCAATGTCAAGTGTGTCGGGTATTTTTGTTGAAACCATCTGGCAACCCTATGTGTCAGCCAATCACACTTGGCTGCGGGACCCCCTAAAGCACAGAGCCATTGCCCCGATTCGCTCTACCTAAGGTCTGACAGCCATGCAAGATTTGTGGGTGAGTCCCAAAAGTCAGGTTGTGGCCCTCGCCTGAAAATCTGCACCACAGTTAAAAAGTCCTGCCTCCTAAACACTGTGATCCTGAGTCAACTGGTGTGCAAGCCTTTTTGGGCTTTTAATTGCAGTGTAGACTTGTTGTAGGTTTCCCAGAGCTGAAGAAGAAACTCTGTGTACCTTCAAAACCTTGTGTCTCTCACCTACAGAAGTTGATCCAGTAAAATATATAACCTCACCCACTTTGTGTCTCTTATATCCTGTTACCAACATGGCTACAACAACACTGCATCAAATAATGTTGATTTTTTGACATATCCTTTTGTCTCTAGGAGATAAATGTCTGTGTCAGCCTAGTTAAGGTCGTTATATTGGGCAGCATTCCAGGAAAATGTAACTTCAATTGTATTGGATTTTCGTTGAGGCAGTTTTCCATTGATCCTCAGTCATAGCCTGCAATGGACGATGGGGCATTTTTCCTGCTTACTCTTTTATACTAATACTATATATTTGTTTTATTAAGCAAAAAATACTGCTGATGCAGGGAGGCTGTATAAATTCTTATGATGAGAGAAGTGTCTTGAGTCAAGAACAGTGTGACCACAAATGGGAAGTTCGTTGAATCAGGCTGTGAGAGACAGTTCTACATTTGTTTAGAAAACTAAAAATGTTATGCTCCACTTTTCTGTTTAGGTTGTGACCTGTATGCGTTTTGCGGGGCACTCTTTGGAATAACCTCAATGATGACTTTATTAGCTATTTCTGTTGATCGATACCTTGTGATCACTAAGCCTCTGCAATCCATGCGGTGGACTTCAAAGAAACGCACATCGCAGATCATTGCTATTGTCTGGCTATACTCGCTGGGATGGAGTGTGGCTCCGCTTCTTGGGTGGAGTATGTTTCCTCTTTTGTGTGTGTATTGCGTGTTTATGTAGCTAGTTCCTGGGGCAGAGGGGGGAGGGGAGTAAGGGAGGTTGCTATAGCGTAGCAAATCTGTGTCTATTGCAGTGCAGGTATTCTCTTTTTCCAGGTATACTCAAGCAGAACCAATCCTCCAATGGAATAATAGGCATATCTCAGCATTTGTCAAGTCAGGAAGGGTAGGTACTTTCTCTCTACAACAGTTGTTGTCAGCACACTCTTACTTTCTCAGACAGTGAGTTTTTATGTCAATATAGTAAGAGACAGGTTATTCCAAGTCTGCCTTCCCTTCTGAGCTAGCAAATAAAGGCATGACTAAAGTCTGGTATTTATCTGTGGTGAAGGTGAAACCTGGCAGCTGGCTATCTACATTAAATCAATAGCAACCTCAGTTATATGCACATGCAAAACTGGATGTGAAAAAAGGGAGGCCACATTTAGGCAAAGCTGAGAATTAATCCCTAATATTTTTCTTCCTTCTGTGCTGACCGTATATAAATAAATTGAAGTGGCTACCTTAGGCAGGGTAAAATGAGTGTTCCCACTTTTAAACAAAGATCACATTGAAAAATAGTATCTGTCTTCCTATTCTGTGAGAGAACTTTATCTTCATCCAGCCTGATCAATGATTACATTGTAAAAAAGAAAATATGTAAAGTCTTTGTAAATCCTAATCCAAAATCTACTGAAGACAGGGGGACTCTTTTGACTTTAATGATACTTGGATGAGGACCTTAATTTCCCCCTACCTCCTTGTCTTTGCTAATGAATCCATTCCCCGAGGAAATCAGTCTGGCTTCTAAATGTTTCCTTGGAAGTGTTTGACAATTCTAATCTTATTTATTGATGTGCTCTTAAGAAGAGGCAAATCAGCACAGTTGAGAACTGCAGTTCCATTCTGCACCATGATAGGGTCAGAGAATCTCTTCTTCACCTGCCTGAAGAAAGAAATTCCAGGGTTCACTCTGCTTGTGTGACAGCCAGCACACACAAAAGTGTGGGGCTGGACTATTAGATTCGAATAGCCAGTTCAATATTTTTTGAACAGTCTGCAAAATGTATTTTTACCTCCTTAAATTTTACTAGTACTGAATATTGTATTAGATGTTATGCAGAGGCATACCGACCGATCTATGGGAGAAGCGCTATGGTCACATCTTGTAGATAAGAACATAATAGCAGACCAATGGCCCATCTAACACAATCTTGTCTTCTGACAATGGCCAATGCCAGCTGTTTCAGAGGGAATAAGCAGAGCAGGCTAGCAGTCACAGGCTAGGGACACTCAGAGCATCTTGACTAATAGCTTTTGATTGACCTAGTGTCCATGGACTTATCTAATTCTTTTTTTGAACACTATAATTTTGCTCTTCACAACATTCCCTGACAACAGGTTCCACTGATTGACTGACTATGCATTGTGTGAGGAAGTTTTTTCCTTCTGTTTTAACCTGCTGCTTATTAAGAACTTGGGATCACCCTCTGAAATTCATTCAATTCATGAGTTTTATAAATGTCTCCGCTCATTAGTCACCTCTTTCCCAAGCTGAAAACTTAGATTTACATCTAAAATCCATCACTGTTTGCTTGCTTCCACTTACGTCATTTGAATTCAACTTTGAGCATATATAATTTTTTCTTCCTGTGCTTTTAGTTTCCTGTCTCTTAAAAAAGCCTGCTTTCTTCCTGATTCCCATTTTTCCCTTTATTCTCTTTTCCAAATGTTTTTCCCTCCTCATTTCTCTTTTTGCTGTCTTTTCTTCTTTCTCCACAGCCTGTCATAACCTTCTATTACTTCTGCAACTAAACTTCTCCAAGATACCTGCACTCAAACATTCACATGGCATGCCTACTTGTCCTCACACACATCCACAGATCCACCATTTGCCAAATATCCTCCCCGTCACACACATCTTCACTAGTTCTTAAGTCATGACTTCTTCCATCTGTTGGGTCAAACACAGATTTCTCTCTACCCTCAAGCTCTTATGCTGGGGCATTATGAGTACCAATCTCGCTTCCCATCCCCTGCTTGGCCTCCAGGGCATTTCCCCTTAACTTTTCTCAGGCAGCCTAGCAAAGAGTGATAGGAGGATGCCATTAAAGTGGGAGAAGAACACTCTTGTGGGTAAGACAGAGACCCTTGAGCCAGAGTTGATACGGATTTTATTTCTAGATTCTCAACTCCTGTCTGATCTTGTTCTGTCCCTTGACCTCACTGTCTCTTAATTTTCTTGTCTGTAAAAATGCAGTAGCATTTCCTGACTATTTCACAGGGCTGGCATTTATTAATAGTTGTTAAACACTCTAATATCCTCATATTAAACATGCTACCATGCAGGAAAACTATTTTTGAAGATAGCATTTTCCAAAAAAGACTATCAATTTGGGTGCTTGTTTTTTGGGGGGGTTGGGTGCCCAGTTTGAGTCCCCTTAAAGGATGTTTTTAGTGGCAGCTGCTCAACACTTCTGAAAACTGGGCCTCTTTAAAGCATCCAAAAAGTCAAGGCTTTCAATTATTGGTCACTTCTGAAAATGTCAGCCTTAAGTAACAATAATACTAGTTTGAGATCCTCAGATGAAATGTGCTACAGAAGACCAAAGTGCTATAGAGATTTTAAGATGTGATTAGCTCCTCTTTAAAATCTTGCTCTAAATCTAGATAGTTAGCACAAGTCAAATTTTTCATCTTAAACTTTTATTACATTGTCCTTTTGGCTGTAATCCTTCCGGGATTTTATCTCATGACCTTAAAGTGAGAGTCCACTGTGAAAAATAACCAAGCAAAAATTATACCTCCTTATGCAACAGAAATGTTCCCTAGGTCAGATCTTCCGTTGACGTAAATTGGTGGGGCTAATGTGATATAAACTGGTTGAAGGGCAGGCTTTTTGTGCGTATTCAGTCATATCTACTGACTTTTGTAATGGGAAATTGCACCTTACTGCTATGAGCCCTGTTAGCCCAGGTTGTATTAAAACAGTTGGATGGGATGGATTTCTGTTCATTTTTGTGCATCATTCACAGACATGTTTTATTAAATCCCATTTAGTTAAACTGTGCAATGGGGACTCTCAGACATAACAGAGGGTATAATTTAGCTAGCAGAAAATTTATTAATGGTGGCTTTGCACAAAAAAAGGAAAAACTGGCATTGAGTTTGCAGGGCTTTTACTTGAGGGCAGTGGTTTGCAGGAAATGGATTTTTACATGTAGGCAAAGCAACTTTATTATAGAAACTATTGAGAGAGCATGATTCATTTCAATGAAATATTAGAACTTCTGCCAAAGTTTCAGAAACAAAAACAACTCCCAACCCACATTTTACTCCGTTTTCTTAATTTTTCACTGACTATGCTTTCCATTTTTAGAACAGAGGTAATATTATCCTAAACTATTAATTTACTCTATTATCCTAAACTATTAATTTACTGTGAACCACAAGCATTTTAGCCTTCTTGCTCCATTCATCAGACTCTTATGAAGCCTGATTTAAACCATGATGTTCCTTTCACTGCAAGTGAAGTTGCAATATAACTGACAATAACATGGTTATTTTAATATTAACATAACTCTACCTCAAGCCATGTTTTGCTGTCCTGGTTTCCTATATTGATTTGTTTATTGACTGGTCCTGTTTTAGAAGAAATTGAGTGATCATTAGATATACCAGTAACCACATTTTTGTATCATTGCTTCAGTACAACTCTTCTGTTACTAGCATCTAAAACTGAAGTATTGTGAACATAAACTATGATATTTTTCCTGCAGTTGGACATTGAATTCAATTAGACTGCAAAAGCCTTCCACTTGTAATCGGAAGCTTTATAGCTAAGTACAGTATGTAGGTTTTCACTCAGAATAAAGCTTTAGCATTGATATTTGTGGCAATTAATTTTTGTAATAATAAGTAATGATCTACTTAATTGAAAGCTTTGGATATGTCAAGAAAATAATACATACAATTATTGCCTTTCATCGGGCTTGCAAATTTTACTCATTAGCCTTCTGTGGTAAAATTTTGCAAAGCCTTTAATCATGAGTGCCACTACAGGAACAAAAATTGGGTCCACATCCCATTTACACTAGGAGGTTTTGCACTGAAATTTACACTGGTGCCCAATTGTCAAGAAACTAATCCTTATCTATACGGAGTCCTGTGGCACTTAGAGACTAACAAAAAAATATATAGTGTAATGAGTTTTCGTGGGCAAAACCCTCTTCTTCAGATGAGATGCTCTTGAGTGGATCGTCTCATCTGAAGAAGTGGGTTTTGTTCACCAAAGCTCATGATACCATATATATTTTTAGTCTCTAAGGTGCCACAAGTACCTTACAGGTACAGGTACTCTTTGTTTGTAAAGTTACAGACTAACATGGCTATGCCTCTGAGACTTATCAGTGGGGTCTGTTAAGATGTGGAAGAATTTCACAGAGAAAGCTCCATCACCTGTGTCCTGTAAAATTAGACTCAGTAAAGCAAGTAAATTAGACTCAGTAAAGCACTGGTGGGGTAATTGCAGTGTGACCTGAGAGTTCTTTCCATCTCTAATTGCTAGTATATGAGTTTAAACAATATTGTGGCATCAGTAGAAGAAAATAAACCAGATTTGCAGTTGCCACAACTGCTGGTTTCCCAGAACACAGTTGTCCATAGTCCAGGCTACCTGCACCTTTGAACCAGCTTAGTTTTCCTGAGCAACTCCCCTTTAGTTTACAAGCCTGCGCCTTCACTTCCCAGAGTAGAGTTGGACAATTTTTCCCCCATCTCGGACTTGGAGTACAGCGCCTTGTGTTCCAATGGTGATTCCTTAGCAGACATGATTGGGAACCCTGTAGGTCTTCCTTTCAGGAGCTGTGACAAGTGTGCGAGTGACATATGCGATGGGTTGCTCACCGACACACAAGGCAGAGCAGAGTACATTAGGTGGATTACCCTGACAGGCTGCACCTTAGGGAGAGCTTGGGTTTGAGAGGCAGATGGATGGTGTAGCCCAGCTGAGAAGGAGCTTGCAGGTGTAGTGATAGAAGCAACTGCCTGTCAGAATTTGATACTTAGGGTGTACTGAGCAGTTAGAGCTGCTGTTGCTGATTCTCCTTCTGGCCCTTTACAAGCATTTAAAAGAGGTTCAGGGCAGATTACGGCAGGGGGATGAGCAGGGGGATGAAATTAATTGGCTGTGGGCGGGTCAAGTAATTTTAGGGTGAGGAAGAAGAGGGACTGGAGAGGAAAAATCAGGTGGGAGAGTGGAACAAGCTGGGGTTTGGCGCAGGTGAAGATGCCATTCCCAGAGGAGTTAATCCAGCTCTGTGGGGAAGCCCTGGCAAAAATCAAGAAGACACTTGATCACAGAGAACAAGTCTTTTACCAATACAATCTCTAAAGCAAATGGAGCTGGATCTCACTGGGTTAAATGTGTCCAAGGTCAAACCTCAATGCATCCCATATGTACAAACATTCCATAAGGGATGGGCAGCATGGCTAAAATTATGGTATATTGACAAATCCATAAGAAAAAGAACCCCAAGAGCTGTATTGGAAACTGTTTAGGGTGGAACTGGAGTAGGAGTTAGAGTACTGGATACTGCTAACAGAGAGGTATTGGCAAACAAACTAAGTTTTGTTACAGCTGAAATACAGTAGTTGGGAAAGCCTATCAGTGAATCCGTATCAGAATTAGCAATGGGACAGCAGTTATTTTGTAGAATATTGACAGCATGGCAACAGCAGGGGGGAAAGGATTTGTGACTATTAGCAGGAACTGTGGGCTCAGTACAAGAAAATGTGTCTCTAGCATTAGCCTGTACACAAACCCAGGAAATAAGTCAGCAATTGATCATTCAAATAATCCAGGAAGGTATGCAAGGACATTTGCTTTTGGAAATAAGAAAACTGTTGAGGGAAAATGTTACAGAAGAGGAGAGAAAATTAATGGCATGGTGGAAATTAGTGAGTGCTTTCGCACCAACTTTAGATGCCAAAAATGATGTGAAGGACAAGTTTTACACCCAAATGGACCTATTCTTGAAAGACATTCCCAAAGAAGACATGATTATTCTTCTGGGACGTTTCACTGCCAGGGTCGGAAGAGATGTAGACCTCTGGCAGACCACCACTGGAAAAGAAGGAGTTGGCAGTAGCAACTCCAATGTAGTACTCCTCCTTACAAAATGCACGGAACACTAGCTTATCACAAATACCCTCTTCCACCAGAAGAATAAATGTAAGACCTCATGGCAACATCCTCGATCGAAGCACTGACTCCTTATAGATTGTGTCATTGTCCGCTCTCGGGATCAGCACACTGTCCTTCTCACGCGTGCAGTGACTAGCAGTGATGCCTGCTGAACTGATCACCACCTCATCCAATCCACGATGGCAAGTAGGATTGTCACCAAAAGGAGAACTCAGAAAAAACGGATTCAATGAAAGATCAACGTACAAGACTTGAAGGACCCCACCAGAGGAAGTCACTTCCAGATAGCGCTCCAAAGCAAGCTGCCAACAGTACACCCTAAAGATGTGAAAGAATACTGGTGTCAACTGAAAAATGCCATACGTGGAGCTCGTGGAGGAACCATTGGCCACCAGTCCAGGTAGCATTAGAACTGGTTTGATGAGAATGATGTGGAAATTGAACGACTGATTGAGGTAAAAAAGAAAGCCTTCAGGGCCTGGCAACACGACATCAACTGCACAACAAATAGAGAAGCACATGCCAAGGCCAAGGCAGAAGTCTAACACAAAACAAGGACTGAGAGAGCGAGAGAGAGAGAGAGGAAATTGGTACATTTTACCCTAAACAAAGATCAGATGGTTCTACAAGCATATGTAGTAGCTGTGCACCCTATCCCATAGATGGAGAACGGGGACCTTTTTGGGTTGGGGGCCTCTTACCCACACAAAAAAATCAGTCAAGGGGCACCCACAAGTGAAAAGCACAAAAAACCTCACTGATATGGCCCCTGACTGAGAAGGAGAAAGACACTCCCCACATTCCTCTCACACACCAGAGCCTACGGGGGCTCCAGCTCCGTGGTGTGTCAGCGGGGGGCTGGAGCACCAGCGCAAGCTCCCCAGTGCTGGAGGGGGAGGGCTGAGCCTCGGGAGCCAGATCCAGATGAGCTGGGGGGATGCATCCAACCCCCCAGACCTGAGGCTCCCCACCCCTGCCCTAGCCTATCTATCAAGGGGTACCTAAGGAAATCCAGCTAACAATAAATTTAACTATGTATTCCACTGATCATCATTCATAGGCATATAAAGAAAACCAACAATGGGAGAAACCACTGAAATATTTCAGTGTGGCCCATGAAAATGTGGGATATGTGTCTGAGGATCAAAATTTACAAGAAAGGGATGAATGTTTCTATGTAAAAGGCAAAGGAAGCCAAAGATGTATGTTTGATATATCAGGCCCATATGTGGTGGGGTGTGGGTGTGAAGGGTGTGAACGCACCCTCTATAGTCCCCCAAGTAAATGTGCTCCGGCTGGCCAGGGAAGGCAGGAGTAATGCGCTGACCAAGCCTCCCTCCCCCATGCTCTGGCTGCATGGGGGAACACGGGGGCTGATTTTTCCCCTTTCCCCAGGAGTGAGGCTGGGGCTGAGCCTTGCTCTTGGTGGAGGTGGGGGGGGGGGGGGGGGGAATCAGCCCCAGCCTTTCTCTGGCCAGCCAGAGCATGCTTACTTGGGGGACCAAAGGGAAAGGGTATGTGTTCACACCTTTGCAGTCCATATTTACAAAAAAAGCACACCCCCTACAGAAATTCCTGCATATGGGCCTGAAAGAAGTGTGTTTGGGGATTACAGTTACAAAGCTGAGTCATCTGTAGCTCCTCCTGAGAGGAGGGAGTGTGGGCTGGAAAACTTAGAGAGAGGGGAGCCAGAAAATGTAGGAAGGAGTCCAGGGAAAAAGCAACAAGGTCTGAGAGAAGGCAGAATGCAGTTGGCTAACCACAGAGTCCCCGTTCTGGAACCTGGTGTAGTAGGTGGGCTCAGGTTCCCCTACCGGGCACTGGGAGAAGTGGTGCAGACTGGACAGGGGAGTGGGTGATAGTCTTGTCATCAGACTTTAAACCCCCAGAAGGGGAGGATTATAAGGGTGTGTCTAAACTACATGGCTCCATTGACGGAGCCAGGTAGATTAGGCAGGCATGCAAATGGAAATGAGACTTATCAGTGGGGTCTGTTAAGATGTGGCCATGTTAGTCGTAAAACGAGGCTTACAGGATCTGCCAACAAAGGGTTCTGGGGTCGGCAGATCCCCATCTAGACTGCCGCGCTGTGCCGACAATCAGCTGATCGGCACAACGCTGTGGCCATTTTGATTTAAATGAAGGCCACTTCATTTCCCTTTTTCAAGTAAACTAATCTACATGGTTCTGTCGATGGAGCCATGTACTTTAGACGTACCCTTTCTGTCTGGGAGTGCCAAGCCATGAAGACAGAGCATTAGGCCTGGCCTTTGGGCAAGGCGAGTGAAGTGGTTCACCTTGGGCCTTGCGCATTTAGGGCTCCATGCATTCAGCTCAGTGTGCTGCCTTGGGCCCCGCACACTCTTTGGCCTGGCCTGCAGAGCACCCTGAGTTGAATGGGACAGGGGCAGCAGTGTGCATAGACAAGCAACAGAAGGAGCTGTCGCTCCTGGAAGGAGCAAATCCCAGAGCAGCCAGGAATAGGCACCCTACCGGAAAGGGGACACTCTGAGAACCTAAAACAGCCTTTCCAAAACATAGTTTAATCTCAGCAGAGGAAACAAAGCATAATGAGTGCAAAGCCTTGTTTAAATTTAAGAAACAATATACATACATAACTGCCTTACGTAAATTTTGCGTATACAAGTATTGTTGTAGCTGTGTCCCTCTCAGGATACTAGAGAGACCAGGCGGGATGAGGTAACATCTTTTATTAGCCAACTTTTCTTGAGAGACCAGCTTTTGAATTTACAGTGTAATTCTTCAGGTCTGGGAAACTTAATCAGAAGGTCACAGCTAAATATATGGAACTTAAATCATGGGACTATTCAAAATAAAGTGGCCAGTTAACATGCCTCTGGTCATAGGAAGAAAAAGAAAAGTGTGGGGAGGATCACTATTAATGAATTCATTATGATTAATTAATTATTTAAGCCATAATCTAGTGTCTCAATTCAGCCCCTAATTTTTAGCCTCTAGCGAAGCTGTTATTTCTAAGCTCCCAGGCTTGTCTTTTGAAAATGTTGTGCAGGATTCCTTTGAGGGTGAGGAGAGACAGCTCCGGTGTGGAGTGATTGTTCTGTGACAAGTGTTCACCCACAGGTGATATGGTGTATTTGTCTTTTATCATTTTCCTGTGAGAGTTCATCCAAGAGCATAGTGATGTCTGGTTTCACCTACTGGGACCTAGTGCTCCGGTGTCTGGTACTGGGGTTCAGTCTGTTCCCTGCATTTACTGTCTGTGTCTTCGCCTCTCTTTTCTAGAGACTGCATCCCTTTATTCATCCCCAACCTTTGTTGGCTTGGTCTGCACTACAGTGTTACATTGACATGAGCTGCCTTATGTCAACTTATCTCTCTAAGGATCTACACTAAAATGTAGCTCCCAGAAATGTAACTTGCCCTACACCAACTTAACTCCACTTCCATGAGATGTGTAGCACTTAAGTCAATGAAGGAAGGTTGCCGCAATGTGTAGATGCTGTGTTGCTTATGTCAACTGTTACTGCTTTTGAGAAACAATCTCACAATGCTCCTTTTGGTGGTTTAAATCAGTGCAAATGTTCCTGGTGACTTGAGGATGTGCAAAGAATGTTATGTGGACATAAAGCTGATTCAATTTCTACAATTAGTGTGTGTCAATGTAACCTAGGTCAACTCAATTTTGTAGTGTAGACTTGTCACTTGTCTTCCTGTGTCTCTTGACCCTGGTTAAACTGGTTTATGTGGCCCAGTAGATGGGTTTAAGGATAAACTTCAAAGCAAGTGGTTCTCTGCACGGCTTTATAAGAAATATTGGTAAATGGGTGCCTGTCGGAAGTGTTTGACCATTTTTCTGCTTGTATGTAGGTGAACTGATGTCTGATTTACCTCCTTGAAATCATATAGCAAACAGTGCACTAAAAACTAGACACATAACGTTAAAATATTACAGGTATCCTATCCATTCTTCACAGCTGTGACTGTGTTTTTGTTAGACTGTGCATTATATCAATATATTGTTCCTCACTATACCAGAATATAGATAGGAATACACTGGTATGCTAGTGATCTTTCTCTAAAAACTTTTTAAAGGAGTGCAGCTAATGTTATTCACTGTTTTTCAGCTTTCCTGAGTGAGGATACAGAAGTGGGTAATAAATGATATTTTTCCTTTTTGTTGTTGGTAGTGAAAGTTAGGGGGAAGGGACAGCTTAAAAGCAAAAACAGTACAGTTTTATCCTGATGGGGAGAATGCACAAATCTCTGTTAGCATAAGAAGATCACTAGCATGCCAATACTAATTGAATTACTTTCATGTAGTGAAGAGCATTTGCTGATGCTAAGAGGGTTAGACAATGAAGAAGTCTCATTTAAGATGCAGTGGGGGGAAGGCTTAAAGAAAAATTACATTGAGCATCTTCAAACTATTTTCCTTTGTTTTAATTGACTTTCTAATTAGTACCTCTGCTTATATCCATTCCAAAGCTTGAACTCGCTCTCTAATCACCAGGGACTCGTCTACACTGGCCCCTTTTCCGGCAGGGGCATGTAAATTTCATGAGTCGTAGTAGGGAAATGCGCGGGGGATTTAAATATCCCCCGCGGCATTTAAATAAAAATGTCCGCCGCTTTTTTCCGGCTTTTAAAAAAGCCGGAAAAGAGCGTCTACACTGGCCCCGATCCTCCGGAAAAAGCGCCCTTTTCCGGAGGCTCAAAGTAGGAATAAGAGCCTCCGGAAAAGGGCGCTTTTTCCGGAGGATCGGGGCCAGTGTAGACGCTCTTTTCCGGCTTTTTTAAAAGCCGGAAAAAAGCGGCGGACATTTTTATTTAAATGCCGCGGGGGATATTTAAATCCCCCGCGCATTTCCCTACTACGACTCATGAAATTTACATGCCCCTTCCGGAAAAGGGGCCAGTGTAGACGTAGCCCAGGGCTCTGGCTTTTGGTATTCAGCACTCTATCTTCTATTTACAGCTCATAATCAAGAGAAGGAGTTTGCAGTAAAAACATATCCTCAGTGAAACTAGTCAGCTTGCATGATCAACAACTAAGCCCCTGACTGTACCAATGAATCTATATGGGCACATACTGCTCCAGAACAGAGTCTCATGTGGGTATAAGAACCTACCTATGCAGAGTCCAGGCCTTCCACTCAACTAAAGTGAAAGTTCTGCGTGACTGGAAGGGATGGTTAGGAAATGCTTCTGCAGTCTTAACTATAGCAGCCACTGCTTCTACCGCTCTACTACACATGTATATAGACCCGAAATTAATACGCTGTCCTGGGTCAAATATTTACCATTTCAGTGGTGCAAAGTACAGTTGCAATCATCTCTAGCAAGCTGCAGAGGATTGCCCAGGTACAAGGAAATTCTCAGCTGTTGGAAAACTTTGTGCCACTCTCTTCCTACTCCGTTCTCAGCATAGGCATGTGTCAGATGTGGGGAGCAGGAGAAAGCGCACACACTGAATTGCCCCAAATCCTAAATTAGTGCCCTTCTAGTTTGCCACATCCTCATGCATTCTCTATGCACATGTTGCAGGAAAGTTATTTTAGACTTGTTTCAGGGGATTTGAACATTTTATTGGGATTAGTTTTGGCATCTGTCTTGCATAAATGAGTCCTGTTTTAACCATCACATGCCTGTCCCATACACAGCCTCTTCCGCCTGCCTTTCCGCAAAGAGATATTTGTGGTAGAACTCAGGGAATCTCTGCTACTCCGCTGCCCCTCCACACGCCACCCACACGTTTTTAGGTCATACCAATTTATAAAGTTGGGGTAGGGAAAGTAGCTTCTAGGACAAGATGTATCAAATTTGCACAGGTAACATTATGAGCCCCTTTAAATGAGACTTTCTCCAACGTAATCACATAAAAGCTTCAATTACATTGGCTTTAGCAGCTGTGCCATTAGCACATGTCTGTTGTTAAAGATTCTTAAATGTATCTCCTGAAAATGACCTTCTTGTAAGTAATTGAGAGATGGGGGGAACAGTTGGATAGATCTTAGATAGATCTGTGATGGGCCATTGGTGTTCTATGTGCAGCCCACAAAACATTTTGTTTTCTGTTGCATACATACAGAGTTGCCAGATTCTATTGGTTTCCATCCACATATTGGTTTTTTTCCTACCTATATTACTATAGTGACACCCCTCCCAAAGCAAGGGTGTGTTAAGTGAGGTGCATGCTGATTGCACACAAGATTGACTGTGAGAGCCATGTGCTCCCTTTTCATCTCATCAGAGTGCTGCTATGGTTCAACAGTTATAGTTGGCACACCCGCAAATTCTATGTATGCAAGCATAGTCCGCAAAACTACCCTATCCTGGGAGACTATATTGGTTACAAATAGTCTGTTAGCATTTTATAGACTAACAAAACATGTAGATGGTATCATAAGTTTTAGTGGGCACAACCCACTTCTTCAGATGACTGGAGTGTTGGATGTCTAGGACCAAAATAAATAAGGGAGATGGGAGGAGGGTGGAAGAAGGGAAAATTGGGAGCGAGGGGGGCTAGTCTTTAGGTGCTTATAGACTCGGTTTTCCCTTGATATATTTTTTACCCACTGCCTTTTCTTGTTCCCTCTTCCCCCAATTTTCCCTTCTTCTACCCCCCTCCCATATCCCGTATTTATTTTGGTTCTAGACATACATATTTTGGTTCTCCGGTCATCTGAAGAAGTGGGCTGTGCCCACGAAAGCTCATGATACCATCTCCATGTTTTGTTAGTCTATAAAGTGCTACCAGATCATTTGTTGTTTTTTCAGTTTACCTGTACAGACTAACTCAGCTACCCCCTGAAGCTTCTATATTGGTTACGACAGTCTTGCGTAGGTTGCTTATCACTAGGATAGAGTGTCTCTCCCATGGACAGTGTTCAGCATGCCATGATGTATCACTTGGAGTGCTTTGAAAGGCTGCTCATGGAAGACTGACAGTTTTCTTATTGTCTGTGCATGATACATTTTTTTTAATGAGTTCAGCCTAGGTGGGAAACAGGATGCATGCCAACTTTGTATCAGTGCTCTTCGTATTGCATATTCTAGATAGGTCTTGTACAGTACATCCGTTAAGTGATTATGCAACATAAGATGGCCAGTGATGGGCATATGTATGTTATCACCAGGGCTCAACAAACTGCTGTTTCTACTCGCCCGTGGTGAGTAGATTTCAGCCAGTTGCTCTGTGCGCCCCAGTCACCGGTGCTGCGTGCATGCGCAGTACCAGTCTGGCATATGCACGGTACGGGGCTAGTGAGTAGCTCTCGCCACAGTTTGTCGAGACCTGGTTATCACCATTTGCTTGTTAACTGTCCTTGTTAACTTAACCCTTGACTAATGACTGTACAAACTGTGTGTATATATGTGTGTGTATGTATGTATAAATATTTTTTAATGAGTTCAGCCTAGTAAATATGTATTTACTTTTCATGTTTCTTAGGTTCCTATGTGCCAGAAGGATTGATGATATCTTGTACATGGGACTATGTAACCTATTCCCCAGCAAACAGAAGTTACACCATGATGTTGTGTTGCTGTGTGTTTTTCATTCCCCTGGTTATAATATTCCATTGCTATTTATTCATGTTTCTGGCCATAAGAAGTACTGGCAGGTAAGCAGGGTATCAAGAGTAGTTAAATCTCTTACCTTCTTGCTGTAAAGCATACTCTCAAAGCTTCTGGCTGAATTCAAGCTAGGCTATAGGTCTATTAATGGTGCTGCTGACATTGAAACTGTATTTTCCTTTGTTCTACAGAATCACAATACAGAGAACTCCCTGCTTACATGCTCCAAATAGGCAGTTAGGTTAGATAAATAGGAGCAGAAATGCTGTGTTCTTATATTCAGCTATTTTTATTTTCTTCACTGCTTGGGTTCATCATCTAAGCCCCCAGGAGATCGTGACAATGAATAAACCTGTTTATACACCAAAATGGACATCTCTTTATTTTGGTGCACTCCACAGACATTGAAGTCCTTGTGCCTCAAGAGTCTAATTTATTATAGACATTCCAGAGATCACAGCTTTTACAGCTGAGCTCAGGAAGATGAGACTGGTAGTGATGCACACACATTCCTATTCATGTATACATTAGACCAAATGTCATTCAAAAATACAGGCAGACACAGACAGTTTTGTACATGATTCGGCCTTTTCTTGTAAATAAAAAAATTGGCATTATCAGAGATCAAACAGGGAACTCTCTCTATTGTTTTTTCTCTCAATATGTACACGTCACTCATTCAGAGTCAACCCAAATCCCATTTTAAGTCAAGGAGGGTATGTCTACACTACAAAGTTAGTTCGAACTAACGGACGTTAGTTCGAACTAACTTTAATAGGTGCTACACTAGTGCTCCGCTAGTTCGAATTTGAATCGAACTAGCGGAGCGCTTAGTTCGAACTAGGTAAACCTCATTTTACGAGGACTAACGCCTAGTTCGAACTAGCTAGTTCGAACTAAGGGCTGTGTAGCCCTTTAGTTCGAACTAGTGGGAGGCTAGCCCTCCCCAGGTTTCCCTGGTGGCCACTCTGGCCAACACCAGGGAAACTCTATGCCCCCCTCCCGGCCCCGGACCCCTTAAAGGGGCACGGGCTGGCTACGGTGCCCGTGCCAGGTGCAAGCCTGCCAGCACCCAGCTAGCAGACCCTGCACCTGGCACGGCACAGAGCCACCCACCCGATGCCCCCCAGCCCACCCCCTCTTGCCGGGACCAGGCTGGCGGCTCCCGGGAGCTTGCCCTGGACCGCAAGAGGCGGGCACCTTCCTGGGCTACTGCGGACATCGTGGACCTCGTCCACGATCTCCGCACTAGGCACAGGAAAGTGGCCGTCTAGGGCAGGAGAGCTGCCAGCCTGGCCACCCAGGACCAGGTGTGCATGAAAATCAAGGGGGTCCACTGAGACCCCCGACACTGAGCCCTGAGCTTACAATGGCCGTACTGGGTCAGACCAAAGGTCCATCTAGCCCAGTAGCCTGTCTGCCAACAGCGGCCAACCCTAGGGACCCTGGAGGGGATGGACCGAAGACAATGACCAAGCCATTTGTCTCGTGCCATCCCTCTCCAGCCTTCCACAAACTTTGGGCAGGGACACCACTCCTACCCTCTGGCTAATAGGACTCCATGGACCCAACCTCCATGACTTGATCTCACTTCCCTTTAAACTCTGTTCTAGTTGTAGCCTTCACAGCCTCCTGCAGCAAGGAGTTCCACAGGTTAACTATTTGCTTTGTCAAGAAGAACAACTTTCTCTTACTAGTTTCAAGCCTGCTACCCATTCCTTTCCTTTGGTGTCCTCTAGTCCTTCTTTATGGGAACTCAGGAAGAACTTTTCTGAATGCACCCTCTCCACCCAACCCCTGCTTTTAGAGACCTCTATCCTGTCCCCCCTCCGTCTCCTCTTTTCTAAGCTGAACAGTCCCAGTCTCTGTAGCCTTTCTTCATCTGGGACCTGTTCCCAACCCCTGATCATGTTAGTTGCCCTCCCCTCTCCCAGCCTTTCTCTTCCCCTCTCCCACCTCCTTTTCCCAGTCTCCCCCAGTTTTTTTCAATAAAGACAGAGTCAATGTTGGAAGAAACGTTATCTTTATTTTGTACATCAATAAGAAGGGGGGCTAGGGAAGGGTAAGTGGAAGGAGGTGAGGGAGGAATGGGGTACGAGCCCCCGATGGGGAGGACTGGGCTGGCTCTGCGGGCTTCTGGGGGTGGAAGCTCTCCTGCAGCCCCCCAATTACTCCCTCTCCCCAGATGGCAGCCTGCGGCAAGTGCAGCCGGGCTGATGGCCGAGTGGTGTGATGTGCCCAGTGTGGGCACTCAGGGCACTCCAAGCCAGAACTTCTTTGCAAGCGGGGCACCCCTTAGAACTGTGTGTCCGGGGTGGGGGTCGGGACCCTTTAAGCGCAGCCCTCGGCTAGCCTGAGACAGTATCTCCATGCTCTAAGTCCTCCTTTTATGCCCTGCCGGCACTGCTTCCGGCCATCATTAAGCCCTGTTCAGAGTCCACTCAATGTGGACTTACTAGTTCGAACTAGCAAAACGCTAGTTCGAACTAGTTTTTAGTTCTAGATGCGTTAGTTCGAACTAGCTTAGTTCGAATTAACTAATTCGAACTAAGTTAGTTCGAACTAGCGCTGTAGTGTAGACATACCCTAAGAGTCTTTCCACTGACCTGAATGGGATCAAGTCCTGTTGCCCTGTTTCAGCAAAGTAACTAATCATATGCCTAACTTGAAACACATGTTTAACCCCCATTGACAACAGTGTGACTTAAGCACATGGTTAAGAAGCTTTGATGAATAGAGATGAACTTACATGTGTGCTCACAGTTCAGCACATGCTTACATGCTTTTCCGAATGGGGCTAGTGACTGCTCTCTGCAATTGCAAATTTGATACCTAGGATGGTAACTTCGTCCTTAAAGCAATATCACCAGAAATGAGTATGGCTGTTGCAAGAACTGAATATATATTCAATTTGCTGCCAAAGTGTTTTTCTATAGACCTCTTTCATAGTGTCTATTTGTATATTATCATTTTATGGAAGCAGCTGATTGATACAATGCTCTGATTTGCAAAAGCAGTCTTCATTTTTAAGTAAATTTGCACTAAAAATGTTAAATCTTGTCAAACCAGTTTACTATAAATTGCAGCATATTACTTGATTTTTGTTGGCATAAAAAATGATGCTGGCATCTGAAGGATTCCCATACAATAGCTGTGAGACTTTCTCCAGTCTTGTGTAAATGATTCTGTCAGAATACAGGCAGTCCCCGACTTACGCGGATCCGACTTATGTCGGATCCGCAGTTACAAACGGGGTTGCCCCAGAGTACACAGACTGCGGGACCTCGCGGTCCTGCCGCTCGTGTACTCTGGGGCTTTCTCTGCGTCTCCCTGGTCTGCAGACCAGGAAGACGCAGAGCAAAGCCGCGGAGGGGCTCGGGCAGCGGGGCAGCCCAGGCACGCCTGGGCTGCCCCGCTGCCCTCCCCCCTCCCCCCCCCCGTGGCTTTGTAAAGCTGCGAGGAAGCCGGCAGCGGGGCAGCCCAGGCGCGCCTGGGTTGCCTCGCTGCCCGAGCACCCCCGCACGGCTTTGCAAAGCTGCGGGGGGGCTCGGGCAGCCCAGGCACGCCTGGGCTGCTCCGCTGCCGGCTTCCCCGAGGCTTTGCAAAGCCGAGGGGGGGGCTCAGGCAGCGGGGCACCCCAGGCGCGCCTGGGCTGCTCTGCTGCTGGCTTCCCCGAGGCTTTGCAAAGCCGCGGGGGAAGCCGGCAGCGGGACAGCCCAGACGCCCCGCCGCTGTCCCGCTGCCGGCGTCCTCAGAGGCTTTACTCCCCGTCTCCCTGGTCTGCTGGTCTCCAGCAGACCAGGGAGACTGGGAGCAAAGCCGCGGAGGACCCAGGCAGCAGGACTGCGGTGCGTCTCGGTCCGCCGCCCGTGCCTTCCTGGTCTGCTGGGGGGGGGGGGGGGGCGCAGCTAGTACGCCCCTCCCCCCCCAGCAGACTAGGCTTTTCTCCGGACGCCTGTGGCAGAGCAGCTGGGGTGCTGCCGGTTGGTCCCGCAGCGCCGCTCTGGGCGCTACTGGTCCAACCCAGCAGCACCCCAGCTGCTCTGGTCCTCATTCAGCCGCTGCTGGTCAGTTTCAGCAGCGGCTGAATCAGGACGCCTAGGGCAGAGCAGATGGGGTGCTGCTGGGTTTGTCCAGTAGTGCCGAGGAGCGACGCTACTGGAGCAACCCAGCAGCACCCCAGCTGCTCTGCCCCAGGCGTCCTGATTTAGCCGCTGCTGAAACTGACCAGCGCTGACTACAGGAAGCCCGAGGCAGAGTTGCTCTGCCCCGGGCTTCCTGGAATCAGCTGCTGATCAGTTTCAGCAGCAGCTGACTTGGGGACGCTTGGAGTTCTTAAGTTGATTCTGTATGTAAGTCAGAAATGGCGGTCAGTTTCAGCAGCGGCTGAATCTGGACGCCAGTTCCGACTTACATACAGATTCAAGTTAAGAACAAACCTACAGTCCCTATCTTGTACGTAACCCGGGGACTGCCTGTATCTGCAGCTAAAGCATGGTCTCCAAAAATTATCTCCAAGCAAAAAGAATGCCATCTCTTGTTGGTTCAATGGATAGACCTGCAGGAGTGTAAAAACAGTCCTCCTAAACATTTTGTGGTAGGTTCACCAGTGCTCTTGCTTTGCCAAGCAGCCAGCCTACAATATTAATTTACTTAGAGTGAATTAGAATCAACGTTTTCATTGGACAGGGAGGAACTGGGAGAAGTGTGGAGATGTCAAGAAGTGTTGCCCTTGTGAGCAGCATCATATATGGAATCAGATAAGTGGACAGCAGAGCTGTGTTCAGCAGTCTCCCACCCAACCCTGGTAGCATAAATTCTCAGGGAAATGAACTACCACTGAGTAACCCCCTTGTACCTCTGGCACTGACAAAATGGGCCAAAAGTGGGAATTTCTGCTCATTTGCTACTGAAATCTGTCTGGTTCCAAAAGGACTATGATGATTCCAGGCTGTGCCAGACCCACCTGTCAAAGCTTCAGAGCCCCATCTGGGCAGTTCTTGAGGGCAGAAAGTGAGCATGTCATAGAGGCACTGTCTTCCCTCTTCCTCCTCTTGGCTGTTCTGAGGCCAATGTGTATGTTTATGCCCCTTTATAGGGTGTATCAGAAGATCTTTATCCTCAAGATGCTAAATAACTGAGTATATTTGGGCAAGGCAGCATTAAGTATGTGCTCTATTTTATTTATTGCTAATAGTTCATTGTGTATCTTATACCAAACGTTTTCTTACACTTGGTGACATCCCTTGTTCTTCCTTCCACAGGAATGTCCAGAAGCTAGGGTCCTATGGTCGTAAATCCTACCTCTCGCATTCCATGAGGAATGAATGGAAGCTGGCAAAAATTGCCTTTGTGGTCATCATTGTGTATGTCTTGTCTTGGTCTCCATATGCTTGTGTCACTCTGATTGCATGGGCAGGGTAAGTAGAAACCCGGTGGCCCTTAATTACTTAATCAGTCAAGAGAAGTTAGTAATGAGGAGCAAACAGAAGGGGAAGTAAGCCAGTGTGCCATGTGGGCAAGAAGCCGGCTGGCTGGGGCACTTGGCTGCTGTGGAAAGGGCAGCACACTCCCAGCCTGGCTCCTGGGGTTTTCTGCAGGCTGCCACGCTAAGCAGCAAGTGGCCAGGCAGATTAAAGGGGTGGGCAGCAGACTACAGCCTCACATTCCGATTTGCAGTTGCTTTTCTTCCCCTAACTATCAGAGAGAGAAGAAAGGGCACAGCCTGAGGGAGAGGTATGCAACAGACTGCACTTTCCCCTTACTTCCTGATAGGGGAAGGAGAAGAAGAGCAGCAGTGACCCAGTATGTGCAGCTGCAGCCCACACACCATCCCAAAATGCCACTCCCCTGCACTCACTCTTGCAAATTCCCAGCCCTGACTCCTGCACCTTCCACGCCCCCAGACCAGTGTCAGGAGCTCCTGCTCACCCCCAACTCCTGCCCTGACTCCTGCTATTCTCACCCACACTCCACTCTACACTTAAATTTCTTACAGGTACTATTATATTGCACCCTCCTTCGTTCCCTTGCCTGGGGAAGTGGGGGTTGATATGACAGTATCTGTAAAAAACTTAACTTACTTTCACCCCTGGGAGCAAATGATTTAGCCTGAAGCTACCCAAAAATCTAACTCCTGCTTGGAGTGTTGTTACCCATAAGGAGTGTAACTTCCTTTTTAAAATATGTTAAAATAGATGCCAGATTAGAGGTGATATATCATTCCTCAGGATAGCCCTGTGGATAAAAGAGCATGATTAGCTAGTGTCTATTTTATTTCTTACATGAAAAATTTGTATGTTTTTCTTTCTGAGCACAGATTTTTATTTTCACTTCCTTCATGTTGCTTTATGTGAGTGCATTCTGATTTTATGCAGAGTAATCCTAGGCTTCATAGCAGCTGATCATTTTCCTCACATCTGATTTCAAGAGTCCCCTTCCTCAAGTCAGCAATTAGTAGAGGGAGTGAAGATGTGTTTTTCCCAGCTTTTTGAATGAAGAGCTCATGTTCTCCTCCCCTTCCCTGCTCTCCCCTGTAGGGGGACCTCATCCCTTGTTGATGTATATTCTACTTCATTAATATTAGTAGGAGTTACATGATCAGTGGAAATTAGACACCTCTTTGCAGGTGGGATAGTGTGGGGTAAAAATTGCTGAAGCTGATCTCAGCCCACTTCCCCTTTTCCATGCACCTCCCTCTCTTTTTAGACACTGGAATTTCAGTCTTCTCGATGCCCTTTTGTGTGCATCAGAAACTGATCCTGTGGGAGTGGCAATATGAAATTTTCGTTCTGAATCTGCTTTTGTTACTATCATTCCATATCTTTTTTTCTCCCCATTAATAATCTCTCCTGTTGCTTCTGACTATCAGAGAAACAGAAAGAAGTGATTGTGTGTGTTCTCAGTTTGTCATTCTTAATAACATAAAACTCATATGTTGATGGTCATTCAGCTTCTCAGAGTAAATATAATCATTGTGGCACCAAATCATGGAAGTCTTTGTCAGGAATGTACCCACTAAAACAATTTAACTTTTCAAAACTATTTATTGTCAGACCATCACAGTGCAGAGCCAGTCAAGAAAGAGTGATATGTTTTGGTTACTTAGTTAATACAAATCCATTAAATACTTTTGTTGTTTTCTTTAATTTTAGCCATGCCAATAGTCTAACTCCCTATTCTAAATCTGTGCCAGCTGTTATCGCCAAAGCTTCTGCAATCTACAATCCTATCATCTATGCAATAATTCACCCAAGATACAGGTACAGTAAACACATTACTTTTGGCTGTAACTACACGTACAAACATATACATTAATACTTATTCCTTCTATTGAGGGCACAACACTGCAGGAGTATGTACCCCTTTTGTCAGGGGTGTATATGGCCTGAGAGTTGAAAAATGATGTTAATTCAATTATAGGCCTAGCAGGTTATGCTTATAACAAATGAGAACTTTTCAGTCCCTGGGTTAGTACTTCACGCAGAATTTGCTTGGAAGAAATGGGTATTATTTTGTTGTATCTTTTTTAAAATAAATCTTATGTGGAGGATTTTCTCAGTGGAGATGGACTATTTGTGCTAGGCCATCTTTCTTTTTGGAATCCCAGCATATCTAAGTACAATACATTTGTTTTGTGATTGTTGTGAATTATTGACTGGTTTTATTTTTCTCCTGTGTTTTTTCCCTTGCTAGTTCTTTCACAACTAGTTTATGGAAGTATTGTAATTTGGTTTTACCTACCAACTCTGCCCTCAGTGAAACAGGAGTTGGGTGGAGGGCATACTGACTATCCATTCCCTTACAGGTGATATTATGTAGATGATAGTGGGCAGCGGTGGATATAGGGCAGGGCGAGCGGGGCAGCTGCTCCAGACCCTGTGCTTCAAGAGGCCCCACGCATGTGCCATGTCAAAGGGGGGCCCTGCAAAATTGTGCTGCTCTGGGCCCTGCAAAACCCTCATCTGCCCCGATAGTGGGGGAGGGGGCAAAGGGAATGATTTTATCCAGTCACGTGGATTGCAAAACCCATAAAATTAGACGGAGACAGAAGGAGGCTAATAGGGTGCATGTGGGTTAGCATAGTACTTAGGTGGGTAGAGGATGATGTGGTAAACTTTAGAGACCTCCAAAGAAGCAGAAATTTTGCAATTCTCAGTACAGACTCTGTTGCAGCCTCCATTAGTGATTCCTTCATGGCCTCCACAAAGTTCCCAAGAGACCCAACTTGTTCTTCCCCTGCTGCCACAGGAAAAGTCTGGGGAAATACACATCTTGCTTTCCATAAAGGCCATTGAATCCGGTCTTTGATTTGAAAATGGTTGAAACACTGCTGCTCCAGCAAGTCAGAACCTAGAAAATGCATAATAGGTAACTTTTAAAATACTAAAAATCTTTTATCAGAGGGGTAGCCGTGTTAGTCTGAATCTGCAAGAACAACAAGAAATCCTGTGGCACCTTATAGACTAACAGATTTATTGGTGCATAAGCTTTCATGGGCAAAGATCCACTTCATCAGATGCATGACAAATCTTTTAGCATTCTGAAATGCATTTGTTCCACTAAAGTCCTGCCTCAT
This sequence comes from Pelodiscus sinensis, assembly GCF_052426305.1. Classification (NCBI taxonomy): domain Eukaryota; kingdom Metazoa; phylum Chordata; order Testudines; family Trionychidae; genus Pelodiscus; species Pelodiscus sinensis. Next base: position 117,332,871 of record NC_143055.1, on the reverse strand, counting down.
CTTATACAAGACAAAATATATCAAACGTTTGGGGTCTTTCCCTGGAATAGTCCCCAATATATTAAAAAGTATAAACCACAGGGTGGGCTAAGGAGGTATCTAGCTGAATGGCATCAAACTAGCACATACTTACACTGCATTTTCCAGAAACAGCTTAAGCCTTGGATCTCCATTAAACCATTGGCTTTGTTGAGAATTGCCATAAAATTTCACTCTAGATAGACCAATGCCCTTAAGGGTGGCAAGATCCTAGAGCATCCAATATGGCTGGTTGTCATTATTTGATTGTTAGCTATTGTATGGCTAAAATAAGAGAACCATGAAAATAGAAAACAAACCCTAAATTGGAATGGGATTGCAGCAATAACCTTACTACTACACGGGAACTGGAAAGCAGAAGATTCCATAGGCAAAATATTTGTCTGAAAATGTTTGCCCCTCCAAATAAGTTTTTCACTTTCAAAATTTTGAACACCTGCTTAATTTCAGAAGACTGTCATATGTTTTGAGTGTGCAGTAAAAATATGAGTACTACTTTACTTAATTGGTGTTTACTAATAGTGACTAGCCCTTCTGCACTGATTTTTCTGGCTATCACTACACTAAAGAGTTTTTGTGGAAAAATGGCCGTTTTTCTGCAAAAACTCGCAGAGTATCCACACCTCAAGTGCATTTTTGCGCAAGTAAATCAAAAGATCAGAGGGTGTTTTGTGAAATTGGTTATCCTCATTCTACGAGGAAGATATCAGAGGGGTAGCTGTGTTATTCTGGAACTGCAAAAGCGACAAGGAGTCTTATGGCACCTTATAGACTAACAGATGTATTGGAGCATAAGCTTTCGTGGGCAAAGACCCACTTCGTCAGATGCATTGTCACTTCTACAAGGAAGAACGCCTTTTTACGCAAAAGCTCTTCTGCAAGAAGGCATGTGTGGATGGGGAAGAAGGGTTTTTTGCGCAAGAAGAGGGAAGAGGTGCCCTGGTGGCCATTCTGTCCATAGCAATCAGTGCTTACTTGTGAGAGAGCATCCTGGCAGTCTGGACACTCTCTTTTGCAAAAGCGCATTGCTTTTTCGATGCGCTTTTGCTGTGTGGACGCACTTTCATGCAAGAAGTTTCTGCAGAAGATCTCTTCCAACAAAAGCTTCTTGTGCAAAAAGCCTGCAGTCTAGATGTAGCCTCCGTCTATGGGGACCAAACTGTTGAAAGCCTGGGGAAGAAAAAGGAAAGAGTCAGTCGGGAGATCTGTCTTCTAAACATAACTATTATAAATAAAGAGCTTGCGAAGAATCAAAAATTGCCAATATCTTAATTTGTTTTCAAGAGGCATCTGCCCAGACTGCTTACAGGGATATGTCAGAAGCCACCAGCTTCTAGCAGTTTGTAGAAATGGAAGGCTTCTGTAACCAGAAAGTATAGTATGAAACTGGAATTTATGATCCAAAGTGTGTTTTCCCCATTATTCTATATTTATATTTTATGTCTACAAAGTGAGAAATTTCTGTTCTCTAAATAAGTACTTTGTATATTGAGTAGAATTCCTGAACCAAATCATTTATGGGGTAGAGACTTCTCAGAAGTGCTTGATTTTATTCTCTTTTGAAGTTGGTGGAAATGTCCTATTCATCTTAATAGCAGCAAAGTTAGGCCACCACTGAGCACTCTTGAAAATGCCTCCCTCCCTTTTCCATCTTTATTTCCATGACTACTGACATCAGAGGTGTTCATGAAATCATTGTGAATGCGCTTTATAGGTCTGAGAATTATCCAGTCAGAGAGTAGATGCAATATTGTGTCAGGTAGGAGAATTAATCATGTGGACCAAATAGAATGTTACAAATAGCAAATAAGTCGACACAGTGAATAGTTTACAAGCAATCCACTGATGGAAATACATTTGCATATATCATTCCTCAGTGAGTCTGACGAATGAGCAAATTTGCAAAGATCAAAGTCTGTTTATGGATAATTCACAAGTGGTGAAATGGGTTGGATTAATCAAATCATCCTTCCAGCTCTATCACAAAAAATGAGACATTTTGTTCAGTTTTTGACTATGAACCAAACAATTTTGTCTTTGATCTTCCGACTTGAATGAAACCAACTTTTGCTTTTTTGACTCTGATAGGTTTCGATGGTACACATGAGTCAGAGGGTCCAGAAATAGTGAACTAAAGAGTTCGCACACAGTTCAAAATAATAGTGTGGGGCTCACAGTGCAGGATGTTTCCTTGTGCTGAGAATTGCTGTTGGTAGTGAGATTAATTTTTAAAAAGAAATGAAAGATGCCTATTTACAATATATTACAATATTGTATTAAAACAAGCCAAAAATGAATGACTGCATATAATAGAAAAAATAGTGCTGATTCAAATTACAGTCATAGTAACATCTCAAACTTCTTTAATATTAATGGCGCGTATCTTTTTTACTTTTGCTGAGGTCCAGTGAATCTTGTGGAAGTTCATTAATTGGACTGAACAAGTGTTTATTCTGAAAATCTTTACATTGCAGATACCTGCTGAAAAGGCAATATCTGAATGTTGACTTACTCATTGTAGGATTACCGGGAGTTGAACAAATTTGAAAAGATGATTTGTCGCCAGAAATATTTGTGTTAAATTGAGATGTTCATTTTTCAACAAGCTCCACTTGAGATGTAATCAGCTACGTTTCCTAATACATCTCATCATTTTTCTAGTACTACTAAATACAAATAAGTACAAATAAGCTTCACAGAACTAGACTTGAAATTTTGAATATTCAAATTTTAGTTTAAAAGTTTAGCATTAATTTCATTTTAGAAATATTATGGTTATTTTCACTGTGATTTGGAGAATTTTTTTAAATTATGGATTCAGAACAAATAACAACTTTTTCATTCTGTTTGTGAATCTTTTTCAACAGATCACAGTTTTCTCAAATGTATTTGTTAAAAAATTATTCACCAATTAATTTCTACAGTGAAGTCTTGGTCTATAGCTTATTCTCAAGCAGTTCTTTGCAAGTATTCAATATATGAAATGTGATTGCTTTCTTATATGTCAGTTTATAGAAAAATCGTCATTCAGTAAGTGTGTATTACAACCTGCATCTGATTTTATAATATACATTATGAAAGAGAACTTAAAATCTATGTTAGCTTCAATGTCCCACTCTAATCACCTCTGTTTCTTGATCCACTTGTTCCTCAAATGCCTCAGGAAAAAGTTTGATTTATAGTGTGTCCTAATGGCAGTCTGAAAGAAGGATGGCATAGGTGCTCTCTCAGATAATGTAGCCCTAAGCTAATAAGGTCTTTTGAAGGTTAAAAGAGACCTTAAATTCTTCATGTTCATGTAGCTCCAATGTTTTAATAAGCAGACTGCCACTAGCTTTAGTAATTGAATAGTGCTGGGAGAGTGCATTACAACAATCTAGTCCCCATGTGAAAATGGAATGAATTATGAGAGCAAAGAAGCGGTTGTACTTGTCTTCCTAGTTGCAGACAGAAAACAAGTGCTCTTGGCCATAATCCTGCAATGAGCTCCACAGGGCAGGTCATTGCAAACACTCAGTACTACTGAAGTCAGGGAAGAGCTCTGCAATTGCAAAAATGGGACTCTTCGCAAGAAGAGAATTTAAAGCTATGTCTAGACTGCTGCTCTTTTCCAGGATACTGGAGGTATCCCAGAAAAGCTCTGCCGCATCCAAGGAACGCATCCGCTTTTCCAAAAAAAATTTCGGAAAAGCAGAGGCGTTCTTTCACCATCCCTGTAAACCTCGTTTCACAAGGAAGAAGGGATGGCTCGAAAGAGAAGGTTTTTCCAAAATTTGGCACCATATATATGCACCAGTTTTTGCAATTTGCATATCTTTTTCTTACTTTTCTTTTGTAGTTACTTTTCTTACTTAGTTTCTTTTTCTTACTTTTCTTTCTAGCCTAGCACTCATTCAGGCCCAAATCTCCTCTAGGTATTAAGGCATTAAGTATCCATTCTATTGTCATAGAAAGGTCAGAGATGATGTAGACACAAATCTGGGGGTCTCCAGACTACTGAATATGCTGCAGTCTATCTTGGATTTGCAGCTCCCATGGCAAATTTTTGTTTTGTATTCATGGGAGAGCAAATTTCAGAATCATTGTTCTGAGGCCTATGTGAACATTTACAAATATAATATTTTTCTTGAGTTATGAATTAGCTGAAAATTCACTGTTTCTTCACACATTCCTGCATGCAGTGTTGTCCACTGTTAAACCTATAGGAAATGGGCAATAGGAACAGGAGAGCAAACATAGTTAAAACTGTGTTTAAAAAACTGAATTAATGTTTGAGCAATTTGTTGCTGTTGCAATATTCATTCAGCTCTATCATGTGCCTCTGGAGTTTGAATGTTTGTCTCGCCCTCCTTCGCTCATCGGTGATACACAACGGACAACCACTGCTGCTACGTGCACTTGTGAATGTGGCTTGTCCGGTCTTAGGCCTTGTGTGTTTTTTGACTGTAGCAATATTTGCTGTTATTTTGTTGATTGCACTGGAATTTATCTGGAGTGATATGAGGTTATAGTTTTTTTTTATACAAGAGCAAACACATTGGGCCAAATTCTTTGTCCTTGAACAGTTTGCTTTGCATGACACATGCAGCCTTGGGGAGCTGGAATCTAGTCAAAGAGAACCAGCTGAGAATTGCTTCAGCAAAGAGGAACCGTCACTTGGCTTCAAGTCAACATGCTGGGCTGCTGTGCCAACTGTTCCCCTCCCTATTATGGGGAGGAGGGAACACTGAGGGAAGGACCAAACTGTTGTGCCTTGTCTCATCTGCCAGATCGCAATTGGCATATGGTCTTGTGTGAAATGCAGCCAGCTGGCATGGGTTAGCTGAGCCCTCTAGGCTGCTCTAATTCATGCTGGGGCTGAGCCAGCACAGATCAGCCCCAAAAGTTAGGCAGCCATAATGGTTACTTAAGGCCTGTCTATATGGCACAGCAATGTGCATTAGAGGAGTGTGAATTCTGAAGCACTCCAGGGTGTTGCACACTCAGGGAACATCAACACTGCAATAAAAAGCAGGCAGCAGGGCTGCAGGTGGCCTGCATCAGCCAACCCTGCCTAATATGGCTCATGCTGATGGGCTACAGAATTGCAGTATCACTACTCAGGGCATTCTGGGCTCTGAAACCTCAAGAGGGCAGTAGGTTTCAGAAGTCAGGAGCTAGTCTGAGCCCAAATGTCACCCTGCAATCTTTAGTCCTGCAAGCCCAAATAAGTGGACTTGGTCTCTGAGACTTGGGGCTACAGGCTTCCCCCCAATCCTCAGTGTACATATATCCTAATCTCCCTGTGCTATGCTAGCATGCTGAGGAACTTTTAATGTGTGCCAGCGGATCTGTACAGGCTTATTAGTGCACAACTCATTGCTGCACTTTAGAATTCACACCTCTCTTAAGGGTATCTCTACACTACTCTGCTAGTTCGAACTAGCGGGGGTAATGTAGTCATCCGCAATTGCAAATGAAGCCCGGGATTTGAATTTCCCGGGCTTCATTTGCATGAATCCGGCCGGCGCCATTTTTAAATGCCAGCTAGTTCGAACCCCGTGCCGCGCGCCTACACGCGGCATGGAGTAGCTAGTTCGGATTAGGCTTCCTAATCCGAACTAGCTGTACTCCTCATTCCACGAGGAGTACAGCTAGTTCGGATTAGAAGTCTAATCCGAACTAGCTACTCCATGCCGCGTGTAGCCGCGCGGCACGGGGTTCGAACTAGCTGGCATTTAAAAATGGCGCCGGCCGGCTTCATGCAAATGAAGCCCGGGAAATTCAAATCCCGGGCTTCATTTGCAATTGTGGATAACTACATTACCCCCGCTAGTTCTTACTAGCGGGGTAGTGTAGACATACCCTAAGAGTGTCTACACTAGCCCCCTAGTTCGAACTAGGAAGACTAATGTAGGCATTCGAAGTTGCAAATCAAGCCCGGGATATTTAAATCCCGGGCTTGATTTGCATCTTCCCGACCAGTCGCCATTATTGAAATTTACAAGTCTGGACCAACTGCCTGCGTCTACACGCAGCAGGGACCCGGTAGTTCGAATTAAAGCCCTAAATCAAACTACCTGTTATTCCTCCTGCAAGGAGTTTTAACAGGTAGTTCGATTTAGGGGTTTTAATTTGAAATACCGGGTCCCTGCCGCATGTAGACGCGGGCAGTTGGTCCGGACTTGTAAATTTCAAAAATGGCAACCGGCCGGGAAGATGCAAATCAAGCCTGGGATTTAAATATCCCAGGCTTGATTTGCAACTTCGAATGCCTACATTAGCCTTCCTAGTTTGAACTAGGGGGCTAGTGTAGACATACCCTAATATACCTTGCCATGATGTGTAGAAAGACCTTTAGACTGATACTAAACATTATGCAGCTTGTAAATACTTAAAGGGTACAAGCATCTTTTTGTTCTGTGTTTGTTCTGTGTTTGTCTAGCATGTTAAGGTCCTGGTCTGTGACTGAGGCTCCTAGACACTACCATGATACAGACAAATAATGCTGCTCCCATTCTTCTGTGCACAGAACAGATTTCCTCACAGGGGAGAATCTGACCCATTCTAGCTAAATAGCACTGTATTGATCTTTGTTTGCAGTCAAATTACCAACTAATCATTTTTTAAGTTGAGCATATTGCTAACATTCATTGTATTTTCAATTCTTGCTACTCATCCATGCATCCTTGCAATGGACTCTGTAGTTTAAAGGCACTGAATCCATCTGACATCTTTCACTTTGTTTTATTGAGAGTTCATATCAGCCTTAACAAACTACTTCCAAGTAACCTGTAACCTTTATAAAACAAAACAAAAGCAATACTGAGATTACTGAAAGAGAGAACTTCTGTCTGATCACTTTCCAAACAGTGCTGCTACTGTCTGTGGTGGTGAGCAACTTGTAATGTTTACTTTCCTTGTCCCTTTCAGGAAAACCATTCGCAGTTCTGTTCCCTGCTTGCGATTTTTCATACGGGTATCAAAGAGCGATCTCTCATCAGGTTCTATAAATGAATCGTCATTCAGGGCTTCTGTCTCTAGTCATCGCTCCTTTGCCTCCAGGAACAAGAGTAGTTGTATTTCATCAGTCTCCACAGGAGAAGCAGTAAGTCTTTCCTATTTTCATGAAGGAAATCGGAAATAGAAAAGTCAGGTCCTCAGTTAATTCTCTAGAAATGTATCCCAAGTGAGATTTTTGCATCTGTTTCTGAAAGCCTTGGATAAACAAAGTTATTTCTCTATGGGAAATTAACTGGCCAGAATATTATTGTTTGATTTACTGATGTGATTTTTACCATCTGTTTCATTGTGGTTTTGTAAACATGGAATCTGGGGTGTCATAGCAGCTGGTGCTTTCTTTGCCTGGGGCATAAGTGACAAAGCGGAGGGATTTACGTGTAAAAGCACACCATTTTAATTCACATTAATTTAACAAAGATGTCTGTGTTTTTAGTTAAAATTATGAAAATTATGCTATCAATCTTTTTATTCTTTATCTCAGGTAGAATTCAATAGAGCATAAGCCTTGTAGACTTCATAGCCATAGAGCCAGATAGAATAGTGCTAAAAATAAACATGTCCCCTTGGGATCCCCCAGAGTGACTATTTACCATTCCCCTAACTCCTGAAAAGTCAACCTCCTGCCTGTTAAGGCTATACTCAGCACACGAGTGATCTGCATAGAGGATGCACCCAGCCAGTGCAAGCCCTCTCTAGGGACCTACTGTATTCTGCTATTTCTTATTCTGGTTCAGCACAGTGTGAAAGTTCACTCATCTCTTACTATCATCTAGAACAGTTACAAAGATGATAATTACTGTGACAAGTTGAAGTGAGTAAGATAGGCTTTAACCCCTTGGCGGTTCTTTGGCCTGGAAGACAATAGGATGTGTCACTTGCAAGCTACTTATTTCGAAGTACTGATATCAGAGTCAAAATACAATGACAAACTAGCCAAATATCAAAAGAGATACTTTAAGTCCTTCTGGTAAGATAGATTTAAAAAATGTGATCTAGGAAGCAGATTGATGAACATCAACAAGACCCGGGAGCATGACAGATCTGGCTCGAAGATGATCCTTTTCCCAACAGGTTAGAATATAAATTATTCAAAAATTCGATCAAACGCTGTCTATTCTGTTTTATCAAGACCACCTGAATGGCTTTCTTCTGCTAGTGTTAATTCTCAGAAAGCAAATAAATATGGATCTTTCATTATTATCCATAGCGATTGCTTTGTTTCCTTGTGGCGGGGCAGCACCACCCCGCACTGAAGCTAAAAGGGTTCACCTAGCTCCAGGGGCGGGGCAGACCCTAACCCCACAGCCCTGCAGGGCATGCTCAAGAGTGAGGCCTGAGATAAAAGCCAGGGAAAGCAGGGAGTCAGGGAGGTAGCTGAAGGGGCAGGAAAACAGGGAAGAGATTATGGGCTGCCTCAGCCATCCCCGAAGCCAGACCTGCCAGCACTGGTCGCCTCAGGAGCTAAGCCTGTTGATACCACCGCTCAGGATCCGCAACCCGAACCACAGACCCCCAGACCTCACCTCAGTCGGGGGGGGGGGGGAAAGGTAGGAAGCAGCCCAGGGTGGAGGAAAGACCCCCGGGAGGTCGGCGTGTTCCGGCAGGCACTCCTGCCGACCAGACAGTGGATTCTGTCACTGCCAATAGGGCCTTGGGCTGGGACTCGGTAGAGTGGGACGGCCCGGGTCCCCCTACCTCCCTAAGACCCCCCGGAGTCCAGCCTCCAGGACTGGGAAAAAGGCTTGACTTTATAGACTAGGCTGAAGGGCCGTAGTTCCCCTGAGTGAGGGGCATTGAACTTTGGGGGACAGGCCAATAGGTTGTATGCTCCCAGACCCAAGGTGAATCCACTCCAGGACTGGGGCATACTCCTTCACATTCCCCATTAACCACTAGATTTACAACAGTTTCAGGTTGTGTCTTGAGTAGAAACTGGAAATATTGCACTTTATTTTCTGCCTTATTCTCCAGTCTACATTTAGAAATGTGAAATCCTGCTTCTTGGTGAACTAATCCTAGCACCAGAAAGATTTGTAAACGGTGTTGTAAACAGATGGTCAAATAAACACATGAATAAAAAGATAATACTCATTGGCGAATTGAAGACATCTCGATCAAGGCTGAAGAGATGCACAAAGGCTTTAGTTACAGACTTCTGGTAACGTAGCAAAGGGAATTGCCCTCATCCCATGCACACATTGAGGTCCTGTGTAACTTCATAAGCGCTAATAGCAAAGCTGTGTTTGGTTACTGTGAATGTAACTAGCAAGATTACCAACAAGCTTTGGAAGAAATAATTTATCTGAACTTTCTAAGAGTCCAAAGCTTGAAAAAAATCCTGTGTTTTACAAAATATGATCCTCTCTTCCCATATTCCAACCAGTCCTGAAAGCCACTCATAGTAGTCAAAACATTTGTTCATGGAAGCTCTAAACTAAATTACCCGACCATCATTTTGCATTCAAGATAGGTCGATTTTAATCCTTTGTAGATCCAAAGATTTGACATTAGGTGCATCTTATGTTCTGTATTTTCTTTAAATACATGATGGACACCATGGTTTTATTCTGAAATTGAAGAGCACAAGCAGAGTGCTGCACTTGCTTAGAACCCCACAGAATTCAATAGGGTTATGTACGGCTAACCACTTTGCCCACAGGCTGGTAAGTTGCAAGATCAGGCCTTTAATCTTGGGAGAGGGGTAACTAACTGTAGTACAATAGTGAAATGTCTTGTCTCTTAAGAAAAAAATCTGTTGATAAGGCCATAATCAAAGACATTTATCTGTCCTATTTAAAATTATAGACCAGATGAAGATATGTGTTAAGCTTCTGGAGCTTTTCCAGACCGATTGTGCAGCTTTTTTAGTTGGACATCCAACTGAAATGGAATGTTATATCTTTCAATATATTTTCAGCAGCCCACACTATTTGGATCAGGGAGCACGTAGAACAATAGTTTCCTGGATCGTGTTTGGGTTCCTAGATTCTACTGTAATACAAATTAATAGGGCAAGAACCACAGTGACCTACACTAGTCTTGTTACTTAAAGCACTCTCGGAAGACCTTCAAATATCATGGTGACTGATATAACCCAACCAATTGTTTGTTGGCCAGCCCTACTTTGTTGTAGAACTATACTTTCAGTAATAGCTAAGTGGTAACCTTTTCTCCTAGGTTTTATGTAACATTTACTGCAGAATTTCTTTTTAAGAGATGCTAAATTATTATTTTAGGAATTAAGCTAGATAGCCTACTCAATCTGTAGTGTTTCTCACATTTATTTGTCAGGCTAAGTCTTATATATGATAGTATTCTATACCAGTTTGTCCTTGACACAAAAGATTAATTTGGACAGAACCTCCCACCTTTCCAGGTAGCAATAGTCATGAGGTGTGTACTTTTGTAGATGAAGCACAGTCACTGTATCATTCTGACATTCAGTCTGCCCTGATTGAAACTCAGTTAGAACTGTGCACTGGGATCATTTCAATATTCTGAAAAATGAGGACAACAAAGTAGCAAAAAGCCAAAAACCTGTCCCCTCCTTACATTAGCAAGCTGACACATGTCACTAATTCCAAGGGAGTTGTACCAGTTCTCTGAAAAATGTTACCCCAGACATAGCCAAAGGAAACAACATACTTAAACCCACATACACTGAACTGAGAATATCTGTTCCCTTTGAGTAGTGATAGAAATTTAGCCGTGTTGGTCTGGTGTAGCTGAAACAAAATACAGGACTATGTAGCACTTTAAAGACTAACAAGATGGTTTATTAGATGATGAGCTTTTGTGGGCCAGACCCACTTCCTCAGATCAAATAGTGGAAAAAAATAGTCACAACCATATATACCAAAGGATACAATTAAAAAAAAGTGAACACGTATGAAAAGGACAAATCACATTTCAGAACAGAAGGGGGCTGCGGGGGGGGGGGGGGGGGGGGGGGGGGGGGGGGAGGAAGGTAAATGTCTGTGAGCTAATGATATTAGAGGTGGGGAAAGGTAAATGTCCCGTATTTTGTTCCCTTTGAAATTCTTGTGTGTGGTCAAAAAATCTTTCTACTTCAGTTCTAAGATAATCAAAACATTTAGCAGGCATACAAAAACTCTGTCATGTAAAATCACTAACTGGCCCGGATCAAAGATACCTGAGAGTGTCTATTTGTTTGTTCAAGAATTTCTCCTAAACAGTAAGAGCAAGGGCCATCAAATTTGGTATGCAGCTTCCTCTTATCCTAACTTAAAGCAAGGTCAGTGTTTGGTTGTGCCAGGATAATGAGATGTATCTGGATGTTACGGTATACTCTCGCACTGAGAATATCTCTCCAGGGGAGGGAATGACAGTTGTTAGGAATAGGCAGGTGTTAGTAGTGTGTGATTCGATCATTAGAAACATAGATAGTTGGGTTTGTGATGACCGGGAGAACCGTATGGTGATTTGCCTGCCTGGTGCAAAGGTTGCGGATCTCTCGAGGCATCTAGATAGACTTACGTGTAGTGCTGGGGAGGACATGGTAGTCGTGGTACATGTAGGTACCAATGACATAGGGAAGGGTAGGAGACATGTCCTGGAGGTCAAATTTAGGCTGCTAGGAAAGAGACTGAAATCCAGGACCTCTATGCTGGCATTCTCTGAAATACTTCCTGTTTCACGCACAGGGCCAGGTAGGCAGGCAGAACTTCAGAGTCTCAATGCGTGGATGAGATGATGGCTTAGGGAGGAGGGGTTTAGATTTATTAGGAACTTGAGACACTTTGAGGATAAGGGGAGCCTATACAGGAAGGATGGGCTCCACCTAAACCAAGGTGGATCCAGACTGCTGGCAGTAAACATTAAAAAGGTTGTAGAGCAGTTTTTAAACTAAGAAATGGGGGAAAGCCAGTTGGTGCAGAGGAACACGTGGATCAGACGGAGACTTCTCTTAGAGGAGAGTCCATTGATGGAGATTCTCTAGGTTTTAGTCAGAAAGAGAGGAGGGGAGATGATAAAGTATGGGCCAGATCAGACAAAAACAGTCACATTTACAAGAATCTAATACATCAGGGAAGGGCAGACAGATAAACAGTGGCAATTTTTTAAAGTGCTTCTACACAAATGCTAGAAGTCTAAATAATAAGATGGGTGAACTAGAGCACCTCGTATTAAAGTAGGAGATTGACCTAATAGGCATCACAGAAACCTGGTGGAATGAGGACAATCAGTGGGACACAATCATACCGGGATATAAAATACCGGGACAGAATAGGTCATGCGGGTGGCAGAGTGACACTATATGTGAAAGATAATGTAGAATCAAATGAAATAAAAATCTTAAGTGAATCAACATGTTCCATAGAATCACTATGGATAGTAATTCCATGCTCTAATAAGAATATAGCAGTAGGATATATTATCAGCCACCTGACCAGGACAGTGATAGTGACATTGAAATGCTAAGGGAGATTAGAGATGCTATCAAAATAAAAATCACAATAATAATGGGGGATTTCAGTTACCCCCATATTGACTGGGTACATGTCACCTCAGGACAAGAGGCAGAGAGAAAATTTCTCAGTGCCTTAAATGACTGCTTCCTGGTACAGGAACCCACAAGGGTAGAGGCAATTCTCAATTTAGTACTTAGTGGAGCACAGGATCTGGTCCAGGAGGAAACTATTACAGGACCGCTTGGGAATAGTGACCATAATATAATAACATTTAACATTTCTGTGGTGGGAATAATACTTTAGCAGTCCAACACTCTGGCATTTAATTTCAAAAAGGGGAATTACGCAAAAATGAGGAGGATAGTTAAACAGAAATTAAAGGGTACAGTGACTAGAGTAAAATCCCTGCAAGCTTCATGGAAACTTTTCAAAGACACCATAATAGAGGCCGAACTTAAATGTATACCCAAATTAAAAAGCACAGTAAGAGACCTAAAAAGGAGCCACCGTGGCTTAACAACCATGTAAAAGAAGTAGTGAGTGAGAGAGAAAAAAGTATCTTTTAAAAAGTGGAAGTCCAGTCCTAGGCTATGTCTAGACTGCAGGCTTCTTTCGAAAGAGGCTCTTTCGAAAGCATCTTTCGAAAGAGGCTCTTTCGAAAGATCGCGTCTAGACTGCAGGCGGATCTTTCGAAAGAGAAATCCGCTTTTTCGAAAGAGAGCACCCAGCGAGTCTGGATGCTCTCTTTCGAAGACGGCCTCTTTACATTGAAGAACGCCTTCCTTCGAAAGAGGAACTTTCGAAGGAAGGCGTTCTTCCTCGTGAAACGAGGTTTACCGCCATCGAAAGAAAAGCCGCGTTCTTTCGAAATAATTTCGAAAGAACGCGGCTTGAGTCTGGACGCAGGGGAAGTTTTTTCGGGAAAAGGCTACTTTTCCCGAAAAAAACCCTGAGTCTGGACACGGCCCTAGTGAGGTAAATAGAAAGAAACATAAACACTGCCAAATTAAGTGTAAAAAATGTAATAGAAAAAGCCAAAAAAGGTTTGGCTAGCCAGAAACTCAAAAAGTATTAGCAAAATATTTTTAAAGTACATTAGAAGCAGGAAGCCTGCTAAAAAACCAGTGGGGCCCCTGGAAGAACGAAATACAAAAGGAGCAATCAAGGACGACAAAGCCATTGCGGATAAACTAAATAATTTCTTTGCCTCAGTCTTCATGGCTGAGGATGTAAGGGAGATTCCCAAACCTGCACCGTCCTTTGTGGGTGATGAATCTGAGGAACTGTCCTGGATTGAAGTGTCATTAGAGGAGGTTTTGGAACAAATTGAAAAACTTAACAGTAACAAATCACCAGGACCGGACGGCATTCACCCAAGGGTTCTGAAAGAACTCAAATGTGAAATTGCGGAACTATTAACTGTGGCTTGTAACCTATCCTTTAAATCAGCTTCTGTAACCAAGGACTGGAAGACAGGTAACATAACGCCAATATTTAAAAAGGGCTCGAGAGGCGATCCTGGCAATTACAGAATGGTAAGTCTAACTTCAGTACCGGGCAAATTAGTCAAAACAATAGTAAAGAATAAAATTGTCAGGCATGTAGAAGGACATAATTTGTTGGACAAAAATCAGTATGTCTTCTGTAAAGGGAAATCATGTCTTACTAATCTATTAGAGTTCTTTGAAGGGGTTAACAAACATGCAGACAAGGGGGATCCAGTAGATATAATATACTTAGATTTCCAGAAAGCCTTTGACAGGGTCCCTCACCAAAGGCTCTTGGTAAATTAGGTTGTCAAAAGATAAGAGGTAAGATCCTTTCATGGACTGAGAACTGGTTAAAAGACAGGAAACAAAGGGTAGGAATAAATGGTAAATTTTCAGAATGGAGAGGGGTAACTAGTGGTGTTCTGCAAGGGTCAGTCCTAGGACCAATACTGTTCAATTTATTTATAAACGATCTAGAGAAAGGGGTAAGCAGTGAGGTGGCAGAGTTTGCAGACAATACTAAAGTGTTCAAGGTAGTCAAGACCAAAGCAGACTGTGAAGAACTTCAAAAAGATCTCACCAAACTGAGTGATAGGGCAACAGAATGGCAAATGAAATTTAATGTGGATAAGTTAATGCACATTGGAAAAAATAACCCCAACTATACATACAATATGATGGGGGCTAATTTAGCTACGACTAATCAGGAAAGAGATCTTGGCATTATCGTGGATAGTTCTCTGAAAAGGTCCATGCAGTGTGCAGTGGCAGTCAAAAAAGCAAATAGGATGCTAGGAATTATTTTAAAAGGGATAGAAAATAAGACACAGAATATCTTACTGCCCCTATATAAAACTATAGTACACCCACATCTTGAATACTGTGTACAGATGTGGTCTCCTCCCCTCAAAAAAGATATTTTGGCATTAGAAAAGGTTCAGAAAAGGGCAACTAAAATTATTAGGGGCTTGGAACAGATCCCATGTGAGGAAAGGCTAAAGAGACTTAGAAAAGAGGAGACTGAAGGGGGAATATGATAGAGGTATATAAAATCATGAGTAGTGTGGAGAGGGTGAATAAAGAAAAGTTATTTACTTGTTCCCATAATATAAGAACTAGAGGACACCAAATGAAATTAATGGGTAGCAGGTTTAAAACTAATAAGCAAAAGTTCTTCACACAGCGCACAGTCAACCTGTGGAATTCCTTGCCAGAGGAGGCTGTGAAGGCTAAGACTATAACAGAGTCTTAAAAAGAGCTAGATAAATTCGTGGAGGTTAGGTCCATAAAAGACTATTAGCCAGGGGGCAAGGAATGGTGCCCCTGGCCTCTGTTTGTCAGAGGCTGGAGATGGATGGCACGAGACAAATCGCTTGATTCTTCAGTCCACCCTCTCTGGGGCACCTGGCACTGGCCACTGTCAGCAGACAGGCTACTGGACTAGATGAACCTTTGGTCTCACCCAGTATGGCCATGTTATGTTCTTATGGGATTGCATCTCATAAATATATATATGTATGATCCTGATATATATTTAGGATCCTGATCTCATTTGTATATATAAATGAGATCAGGATCCTGACCAAAGGAAGAAAAGAGAGTAGTAAAATACACAGCTTGGACTTCAGAAAATCAGATTTTGACTCCCTCAGACACCTGATGGGCAGAATCCCCTGGGATGCTAACATGAAGGGGAAAGGAGTCCAGGACAGCTGGCAGTATTTTAAAGAAGCCTTATTGAAGGCACAGAAAGAAACCATCCTGATGGTTTGCAAGAGAGGCAAACATGGTAGGAGACCGGATTTGCTTATGGGGGAAATCCTTGGTGAACTTAAGCACAAAAGGGAAACTTACAAAATGTGGAAACTTGGACAAATGACCAGGGAGGGGTATAAATGTATAGCTCAAGAATGCCGGGGGGTTATCAAGAAGGCGAAAGCACAATTGGAATTGTAACTGGCAAAGGATGTGAAGGATAACAAGAAAGGTTTCTACAGACATGTTAACAAGAAGAAGGTGATCAGAGAAGGTGTGGGGTCCCTACTGGATGAAGGAGGTAACCTAGTGACAGATGATGTGGGGAAAACTGAAGTATTCAATGCTTTCTTTGCCTCTGTATTCACGGACAAGGTCGGCTTCATGGAAGGGATCCTTAAGGAATATATTATAAGGCACTTGGAAGAGAGGAAAGTGACTAGGAATAGTCAGCATGGATTCACACAGGGCAAGTCATGCCTGACCAATCTGATTAGCTTCTATGATGAGGTAACTGGCTCTGTGGATATGGGAAAGCCAGTGGATGTGATATACCTGGACTTTAGCAAGGCTTTTGATACGGCCAGCAAGTTAAGGGAATGTGGATTGGATAAATGTACGGTAAGATGGATAGAAAGCTGGCTAGAAGGCCGGGCCCAGCAGGTAGTGGTCAACGGTTCGATGTCAGGATGGCGGTCGGTTTCTAGCAGATTACCCCAAGGTTTGTTTCTAGGACCGGTTTTATTCAATATCTTTATTAATGTCCTGGATGAGGGGATGGATTGCACCCTCAGCAAGTTTGCAGTTGACACTAAGCTAGGTGGGAGAGGTAGATACGATTAAGGGTAGAGATAGGGTCCGGAATGACTTAGACAAATTGGAGGACTGGGCCACAAGAAAGCTGATGAGGTTCAACAAGGACAAGTGCAGAGTCCTGCACTTGGGACGGAAGAATCCCAAGCATTGTTACAGGCTGGGGACCAAGCAGCTAAGTAGTAGTTCTGCAGAAAAGGGTCTGGGGGTTACAGTGGATGAGAAGCTAGAGATGAGTCTACAGTGTGCCCTTGTAGCCAAGAGGGCTAATGGAATATTAGGTTGCATTAAGAGGAGCATTGCCAGCAGATCTAGAGATATCATTATTCCCCTTTATTCAGCTCTGGTGAGGCCACATCTGGAGTATTGTGTCCAGTTCTGGACCCCCCACTACAAAAAGGATGTGGACGCATTGGAGAGGGCTCAGCGGAGGGCAACCAAAATGATTAGGGGGCTGGAGCATATGACCTATGAGGAGAGGCTGAGGGAGTTGGGTCTGTTTAGTCTGCAGAAGCGAAGAGTGAGGGGGGATTTGATAGCAGCCTTCAACTTCCTGAAGGAAGGTTCCAAAGAGGATGGAGAGAGGCTGTTCTCAGTAGTGACAGATGGCAGAACAAGGAGCAATGGTCTCAAGTTGCAGTGGGAGAGGTCCAGGTTGGATATTAGGAAACAGTATTTCACTAGGAGGGTGGTGAAGCACTGGAATGGGTTACCTAGGGAAGTAGTGGAGTCTCCATCCCTAGAGGTGTTTAAGTCTCGGCTTGACAAAGCCCTGGCTGGGTTGATTTAATTGGGATTGGTCCTGCCTAGAGCAGGGGGCTGGACTTGATGACCTTCTGAGGTCTTTTCCAGCTCTATGGTTCTATGATTCTATGAGACAAAATCACCAGACAGGTGAAATCTCCTCGTTGCTGAATGGAACTGAACTTTCCAGGAGCAGAACACTGTCTGCAGATCCCCTGGGAACTTGCACCTTAAAGTCTTGGACATTTTTCAGCGTTAAGGGCACATTTTAAAGGTTCCCTGTTCAGCCAAGCATTTAACTGATTGATACTAAGATAGGATAAATGACCTTAACGTGATAGAAACACCACAACAATTGTTTATTGAACCATCTCTATGAATCACACATTTTTATAATTAGTGTGCAGTGCTACAGACACCATGGCAATGGAAATTGTTAATTAAGTTAAAAATGTATAATTAATTTTGTTACAGTGTACATAAATGTAAAAACTTTTGCCTATTGAAATATTTATACTCACAGGCCATTACATTTCTGTCTATAAGGGGAATGCAAGAAGATGGATAGTAATGTAAGATTATTTTTGCAAACCTAGGCTGCTGTATAAACTATGTAAAGTTTTTTGACTGGAAAAGTAGGTACATTTCCTCCTCTAAGAGCCATATCCAGCAAAGTCTTTGGGACTGGTCACATGCTTCGAGTTAAGCACTTGCTTAAGTGCTTTGCTAGATCAAGGTGTAAGTCACTTCCTGTACATATTGTTTATGCAAGAGTGGCACAGGAAAGGTAGTTTTTCTGGTGTTAAGATTTTTTTTTTTTAAAGGAAGGCTTTTAACACAGTTCTCGTCTCTCCTTTGTATCCTTCTGTTGCTTTCAGCTTTTTCATTTTCCTTGATTCTCATTTGCTCCTTATTTTTCCCTCTCAACACATTTTTTAAGGATGAGTAAATCAATGGAAATGAGGTTCACTGTAGTCATTCTCTATATCCTGACCTAAGCAGTTTCTTTTGTTCTTTTAGTCACCATTAATTTTCTGTAAGCTCAGATGAGTCGGTGGCTGTTGTTTTTAAAGTATTATCCGTTCTAGACATAGGATGGTTATGTTGTTTAAAGGTGTCATCCCTTGGATCTGACCTTTGCTTATAGGTCTCAGACAAAACTACTGCTGTCATAATGCAGTGTTGTGTTGGTTTGACATGACCAAAGGAAAATATTCTATCACTGACAGAAAAGAAACATGGTTTTAAAATGCCACTTCGTGACCTGGTGGCTTTTGCATAATATTGCGTGGTAGAAATTCATAGTGAAGTTTTGGAGCACATTTGCTAATGCACAAGTTGGCAGCAACATAAAGGAAATGTAGCTGTTTCCACCCAATAAATTCTCTTGTCTGAGTGTGCACATTTCTGATGTAAATAAAATGGCACCTGTAATTATAATCATATTAGGAAGGAGAAATGAAAGGAGCTAAGTAATCCAGTGATGTTAATGCATTAGTTTCACACCTTCTGGATCTCATTTTAAATCCTAACCAAGTGCCTGTGGGAAACAGTTTGGTCTCTACCTTTTGTCTGAATCACAATTTTATCATGATTCACAATTTTTGTACAAAAGTCCAGAAATTGAACTTCTGAATTGTTGCAAATCAAGCCTGAGCTCCATTCCTAGTAAGGTCTGGGACAAGTGAAGTATCTGCCCACATTCTAGGCTGTACTCTTTCTCTGCTACTTGATATCTAATGTCTAGTTGCAAAAAAAAAAAAATTAAAAAATAAAAATCACACACACACGTGCATCTTTATATCACAGATATCAAAAGGTGAATAAAAATTCAGGGTGCAAATGGGTGCACTGTTTTATAAACCCTGCTTCCAAAGTGACAAATCTTTATGAACATTGGCTTAGAATAACTAAAAGACGTTTTAGGCAAAATACATCATGTAACATATCAGAGGAGGACTTAGAGCGTGGAGATGCTGTCTCAGGCTAGCTGAGGGCTGTGCTTAAAGGGTCCGACCCCCACCCCGGACAGACAGTTCTCAGGGGTGTCCCGCTGGCAAAGCAGTCCTGGCTTGGATTGCCCGGAGTACCCACACTGGGCACATCACAGCACTCGGCCATCAGCCCGGCTGCACTTGCCGCAGGCTGCCATCTGGGGAGAGGGGGCAATTGGGGGGCTGCAGGAGAGCTTCCACCCCCAGAAGCCTACAGAGCCAGCCCAGTCCTCCCCATCGGGGGCACGTACCCCATTCCTCCCTCACCTCCTTCCACTTACCCTTCCCTAGCCCCTCTTCTTGATGTACAAAATAAAGGACAATTGTGTTCAAAAATGGAATCTGTCTTTATTGAACAAAACTGGGGGAGACTGGGAAAAGGAGGTGGGAGGAGGGAAGAGAGAGGGTGGGAGAGGGGAGGGCAACTAAAATGATCAGGGGTTGGGAACAGGTCCCATATGAAGAGAGGCTAAAGAGACTGGGACTTTTCAGCTTAGAAAAGAGGAGACGGAGGGGGGACAGGATAGAGGTCTCTAAAAGCAGGAGTTGGGTGGAGAGGGTGCATACAGAAAAGTTCTCCATTAGTTCCCATAAAGAAGGACTAGAGGACACCAAAGGAAAGGAATGGGTAGCAGGCTTCAAACTAGTAACAGAAAGTTGTTCTTCACAAAGCAAAGAGTCAACCTGTGGAACTCCTTGCTGCAGGAGGCTGTGAAGGCTAGAACTGGAACAGAGTTTAAAGGGAAGTGAGATCAAGTCATGGAGGTTGGGTCCATGGAGTGGTATTAGCCAGGGGGTAGGAGTGGTGTCCCTGCCCAAGGTTTGTGGAAGGCTGGAGAGGGATGGCACGAGACAAATGGCTTGGTCACTGTCTTCGGTCCATCCCCTCCAGGGTCCCTAGGGTTGGCCACTGTCGGCAGACAGGCTACTGGGCTAGATGGACCTTTGGTCTGACCCAGTACGGCCATTGTAAGCTCAGGGCTCTGGGTCGGCGGTCGGGGGTCTCAGTGGACCACCTTGATTTTCATGCACACCTGCTCCTGGGTGGCCAGGCTGGCAGCTCTCCTGCCCTAGCCGGCCACTTTCCTGTGCCTAGTGCGGAGGACGTGGACGAGGTCCACGATGTCCGCAGTAGCCCAGGAAGGTGCCCGCCTCTTGCGGTCCCGGGCAAGCTCCCGGGAGCCGCCAGCCTAGTCCCGGGAAGAGGGGGAGGGCTGGGGGGCATCGGGTGGGTGGCTCGATCCGTGCCAGGTACAGGGTCTGCTGGCTGGGTGCTGGCAGGCTTGCACCTGGCACGGGCACCGTAGCCAGCCCGTGCCCCTTTAAGGGGTCTGGGGCTGGGAGGGGGGCAGACGAGTTTCCCTGGTGTTGGCCAGAGTGGCCATCAGGGAAACCTGGGTAGGGCTAGCTTCCCACTAGTTTGAATTAAGGGGCTACACACCCCTTAATTCAAACTAGCTAGTTCGAACTAGGCTTAATCCTCGTAAAATGAGGTTTTCCTAGTTCAAACTAAGCGCTCCGCTAGTTCGAATTAAATTCGAACTAGCGGAGCGCTAGTGTAGCGCCTATCAAAGTTAGTTCGAACTAACGTCCATTAGTTCGAACTAACTTTGTAGTGTAGACGTACCCTCCGTTTCTCATAGCCAGCAGCATATGTTTCTATTGGCAGTGCACTTCAACAAATGCCTTGGTGCACATGAAAATTTATTTCACCCATGAATGGGAAATATTAGAGGGAACATTGCCACCTGATGCCGGAATCAATCTTGACTCTGGTATTTTTCCAAGGGGAAGGGAAGATAAAACAAAGGGTTCGTGCCTTAGGAAAAGACTATTAAGGAATGGAAAGCAATCAATCAGTCTTTTTTCTTCAGCTGGCTTTTGAAATTGCCTCCCCATCCTAAGAGGATACACATGAAACAAAGAACTGTAGGGAAAGGATGAAGGCAAAGTTGCTGGGCCCGGATCAGAAAAAGATAAACCTTGGCCTGAGATAGGAACAAGGGTAAAGAATATAGCTTGTAACACCTTTTCTTAATGTATTAAGCTTAGCTAGTGTGTTTTGTTTAGTTGGTAATTTACTATAATCTGTCTCTTTCACTTGCAATCAGTATAATCTGCTTTCTATATTTAATAAAAACACTTATTATCAAGCCCAGGGTCTATAATTGTTACCTGGGGTGAGCAAACACTGTGCATATCTCACTTTCATTGATAAAGAGGACAAAGATATAAGCTTTCTCTGTGTAAAACTTGTATGTATAATAAGACAACTTTATTTGGCATTTTGGTTCTCTTTGGGGGCAGTGTTCCTACGTGTTGTCAAAGGCATTATAGCTGAGTCCTCCCAGAGCTGAGTTGGTTCAGTGTCTCTGTTGCGCTGCTGGAGGCTGGTTACCCCAACTCTATGCCTTGGCTGGGGGAGACCAAAGCTTTAGGCCCAACAGGGCAGGATGGTGGGGAGCCCCAGAGGGCAGGAACATGGGCTCAGTGCCTTGATCAGCACATCAGATGACAATCCTAAAATGACTTCTGTGATTTAACCTGTCCGATATGGAATAAAGCTTGTCCAATGGGAGATTCAACAGGATGCACTATATGACCCATTTTAGGGTACCCTCATTTGGTCTTCACACAAAAGCATTAAAAAAATTAAAAAGCTGGAAATAATGGAATGGTTTGAAATAATTCTTATCTGGTGATTAGGCTTGGAGTGACGTAGAACTTGACCCAGTGGAGCCAGTTGATAAGAAACGGCAGCCTCCCAGAAGTAATTCTTTTTCTTCATGCCCAAGACTGGAGGAGAAGAGGGAACTGCTTCTGAAAGCCCACAGCTGCAACGTAATAACGGAAGAAAAGGTAACGTGACTTAGTTGCTTCTTGGTTTTTATTGTCTATTCTTGCTTTGGCAAGTCTTCTCAGGCTTAGCCACTCAACTTTGATGCTCAGGTGAATAAATCTTGAGGACATCACCTGTACTTGTGGTTTTGAAGGTTTTCCCCGTCCCACCATTATATGCCTGTGAATGGTATAACTCTTTTCTTGGCTGCTTTGACTTTGCTGGAAAAGCAATCTATCTTCCAATGCCAGAGCAAATGCTGATATGTATTTCAGTTAGTGGGGATGAATTTAAGACCCTGACCTCTTTATCTCAGCATGTTTATTTCCTCAGGGAGGTCTACTTTATGGGGAAAGGTTGGCTTAAGGTACACAGTTCCAGCTACCTAAATATTGTAGCTGGAATTGACATACTTTAAGCCGAGCTAGGGAGCTGTCCTTGCAGTGGGAGGTCGATAGGAGAAACACTCCTGTTGACTTCCCTTACTCCTTATAACAGCAAGAAGCATTAGCATTGATGGGGTGCCCTCAGTGTTTGATTTAGTGTGTCCACACTAGACCCACTAAATCAAATGTTGGAAGATCAACCGCCACAGTGTTGATCTTCCTGGCAATGTAGACGTGTCCTCATTCATCTCATCCCTCTCCCAAATCTAAGGAACTCCCCTCCAAGTGGTGGCAGACTACATTTGCTACAAAACCAGGGCTTCAAGACCAATTCAGAAGTTGTGGAGGTCTCTTTTTTTGAACCCTCCTTTTAGTATACATTAAAAATGTTTTATCTTTGTTGAGGGGGAAGAGGAGAGAGAAACTCCCATTTCTCCCTGAGAGAAGCTTGCAGCTTGCCCCCCTTCTCTCACTGAAACTGGAGATGGTGAGTACTGGCCACATTTCT
The DNA here is from genome assembly GCF_052426305.1 of Pelodiscus sinensis. Taxonomy (NCBI): domain Eukaryota; kingdom Metazoa; phylum Chordata; order Testudines; family Trionychidae; genus Pelodiscus; species Pelodiscus sinensis. The sequence continues at coordinate 117,309,869 of NC_143055.1, read as the reverse complement.
TGTGGATGCAGCAAAACTACTAACCAAACTGCAGTAGTTTGGTGTCATTTTCCCAAGTGCCACTTTTCCAGAAGTGAATCTTTGGAAGATACTAAGTGAGCTCTTGTCAGCACTTCAGTATCACTGGACTGCCAGTTACAGTACTGCTGTGAATCACATGGAAAAAATATGCCAATGTTACACTATCAGTAGACAAAAGCATAAAATTCACATTCCCTAATCTACTAGCAGGTTAGCTAATACTCCCTGGTTTGAAGTTTTCCAGCTTTTCACGCGGGTAACTGCAACATGTCTAACTGAAATAACAATACACCATAAAAAGTGTCACCTGATGCTGTCACCTTTCTTTCCTTCTGCATCTCTGGGATTTGGTTTGGTTTTGTTTTTCTAGAGACAGCATAGTTCAAGTTAGGAGCTATCCTGAGAATCACAGCAAACTGAGCTCCCTACTCCCAAATCTATTTACACTCTTCCTTCACATGTCTCTTCCACATCTCCTCTTCCACAAGGCCTGTAAAACCTTAGTCCTCCCCTTTATAAAGCATCAGCAAAGTAGCCATTAGAAAATCATTTTTAAAAAACAGCGTAAAAATGATTGTCACTGACCAGTTGTATGGTATTGTCAACTTGTGCTTTTGCATCCCATCTCTGCGCTTCATCTACATGTGCTCTTTTTAGATTGCAAGCTCTCTGAGACAGGGACCCTCTGCTCTCATCCATAAAAGCATTCACTGCACCGTTGCTGCTGTATAAATAATGTGCCTGATCCTCATTGACATTTGTGGCCCCTTTATGCTGCTAAAGCAACGTAAAGGGGACTTTAAATGAATGTACATGCATTTACTTTCTACTGTAAGGCCCTTTCACACTGCTAGGATGGGATAAAGGGGCCTTTATGTAAATGGGAATCAGGACCAATAAAACATAGCTGCTGGCTGAAGAGTTACATTGAAGCTTTACGGAATTTTGGGCAATGTCAATTAAATAACTGAGTGCGGTGTGATGCCTCCCTTGCTTTCTTTCATTCCAGGTAGTACCACAGCAAAAGTCACATCAGCTTCATCACTTTACACCCAAAAAAGACAATGATGACAGAGATCAAGTGCCACCATGTAGGCCAGTGTTCTGTGGCTTGGTGAGCCACTATGGAAAACGGGAAGGTCTGCTCCTTGAGTGTCAATGAAGGACCTGCTAAGGGCAAGAGATCTGGTGCCAAATCCCACCTCTGTCATCAACCCTGAGCCAAGAGCCTTGCCTAGTGTGAACTGGCATATTTCTGTGTAAATCAATTAAGCTTCTTGGATATACAACAGGCATGGATTTGGCTCAGACATACCGTTTGTTTCCAGTCTCTGAGGGTATGTCTACACTACAAAGTTAGTTCGAACTAACGGACGTTAGTTCGAACTAACTTTAATAGGCGCTACACTAGCGCTCCGCTAGTTCGAATTTGAATCGAACTAGCGGAGCGCTTAGTTCGAACTAGGTAAACCTCATTTTACGAGGACTAACGCCTAGTTCGAACTAGCTAGTTCGAACTAAGGGCTGTGTAGCCCTTTAGTTCGAACTAGTGGGAGGCTAGCCCTCCCCAGGTTTCCCTGGTGGCCACTCTGGCCAACACCAGGGAAACTCTATGCCCCCCTCCTGGCCCCGGACCCCTTAAAGGGGCACGGGCTGGCTACGGTGCCCGTGCCAGGTGCAAGCCTGCCAGCACCCAGCTAGCAGACCCTGCACCTGGCACGGCACAGAGCCACCCACCCGATGCCCCCCAGCCCTCCCCCTCTTGCCGGGACCAGGCTGGCGGCTCCCGGGAGCTTGCCCTGGACCGCAAGAGGAGGGCACCTTCCTGGGCTAGTGCAGACATCGTGGACCTCGTCCACGATCTCCTCACTAGGCACAGGAAAGTGGCCGTCTAGGGCAGGAGAGCTGCCAGCCTGGCCACCCAGGACCAGGTGTGCATGAAAATCAAGGGGGTCCACTGAGACCCCCGACCCTGAGCCCTGAGCTTACAATGGCCGTACTGGGTCAGACCAAAGGTCCATCTAGCCCAGTAGCCTGTCTGCCAACAGCGGCCAACCCTAGGGACCCTGGAGGGGATGGACCGAAGACAATGACCAAGCCATTTGTCTCATGCCATCCCTCTCCAGCCTTCCACAAACTTTGGGCAGGGACACCACTCCTACCCTCTGGCTAATAGGACTCCATGGACCCAACCTCCATGACTTTATCTCACTTCCCTTTAAACTCTGTTCTAGTTGTAGCCTTCACAGCCTCCTGCAGCAAGGAGTTCCACAGGTTAACTATTTGCTTTGTCAACAACAACAACTTTCTCTTACTAGTTTCAAGCCTGCTACCCATTCCTTTCCTTTGGTGTCCTCTAGTCCTTCTTTATGGGAACTAATGAAGAGCTTTTCTGTATGCAACCTCTCCACCCAACTCCTGCTTTTAGAGCCCTCTATCCTGTCCCCCCTCTGTCTCCTCTTTTCTAAGCTGAACAGTCCCAGTCTCTGTAGCCTTTCTTCATCTGGGACCTGTCCCCACCCCCTGATCATGTTAGTTGCCCTCCCCTCTCCCAGCCTTTCTCTTCCCCTCTCCCACCTCCTTTTCCCAGTCTCCCCCAGTTTTTTTTCAATAAAGACAGAGTCAATGTTGGAAGAAACGTTATCTTTATTTTGTACATCAATAAGAAGGGGGGCTAAGGAAGGGTAAGTGGAAGGAGGTGAGGGAGGAATGGGGTACGAGCCCCCGATGGGGAGGACTGGGCTGGCTCTGCGGGCTTCTGGGGGTGGAAGCTCTCCTGCAGCCCCCCAATTACTCCCTCTCCCCAGATGGCAGCCTGCGGCAAGTGCAGCCGGGCTGATGGCCGAGTGGTGTGATGTGCCCAGTGTGGGCACTCAGGGCACTCCAAGCCAGAACTTCTTTGCAAGCGGGGCACCCCTTAGAACTGTGTGTCCGGGGTGGGGGTCGGGACCCTTTAAGCGCAGCCCTCGGCTAGCCTGAGACAGCATCTCCATGCTCTAAGTCCTCCTTTTATGCCCTGCCGGCACTGCTTCCGGCCATCCTTAAGCCCTGTTCAGAGTCCACTCAATGTGGACTTGCTAGTTCGAACTAGCAAAACGCTAGTTCGAACTAGTTTTTAGTTCTAGACGCGTTAGTTCGAACTAGCTTAGTTCGAATTAACTAATTCGAACTAAGTTAGTTCGAACTAGCGCTGTAGTGTAGACATACCCTGAGTGAGGAAGGCAGCCAGTGTTTTATACTGAGGAGCTATATTCAGGCCTTGGCTTTGGAAGCCTTGGGAAATGGTAGAGGCTTACGCCTCTCTCTGCCGAAGAAAGTGGGAAAGGGACCCTGGCTGTGAAGTGTCCATCTAACCCTGAGTCACAAGGTTGGGTGTCTGAAATGTCCAGTTCCTGCCAGCAGGAATGGACCTAAACTGAGTGATCTCACCTTACTTCAGAACTCCTTTGCTAAATAGATGTCTAGACATAATGCCCGACACAGTGGAGAGGAAGAAGAGTTAGGGGATTCACTGCAGGCACCTCCAAATTTAATCTCTTCTTTTTTTCCCCTCCTTTTTTTTCTGAGAGAAGCGGAGGTTTTCTTTACAGATATTTTGGCCCATAGTAATTAATTATCTCAATGACTGTAATTTGGCCACACTCTTTCTTCTCCTCAAGAAGAATGAGGGGGTAGGCTGATTTTTGTCCTTATAGGATGGCTGTTTAGTAAGTCTGATAAGTAGCCCTTTATTGGGTTCCTGCACTCTACTGCTCTCAGTACTATTCACTGGCATATGTGGTTTACAATGCTGCAGCTAGCAGCTTTCATGATATTCAGACTGTCTCTCCCAGGTGCATAGCGCAAAGCCCTTCTTTGTGCTGCTTACATGCACAAGCATGCCTGAATAGCTTCCAGCAGGTATCCTCAAGATCAGTGAGAATGCTTCAACATCAGGTCTTCTGGTTGCCCTCGGAACACAAAGCTGACCTTTTAGGGGTTTACTTTAGACTTCTAGACAGCACAACCAGATTGTCTATGACAGATTTTGGTTGTAACACTTTAAACCTACTGTTGATCTAACTGTGTGTTGTACTCAGGCCAAGGAATATAGTAAAGTTTGTGAGGGAGTAAATAATCTCACTTTTCCCCTGCTCTACCTTAATCAAAACAAAACAAAACTGTCCTTCCTGTCAAGATGTGGAAGCTTATTGTATCCTAGATACCTTCATATGTTGTCTGTTGATTCAGATCAAGATTGCTTAATGCAGAATTGTGGGTGGATTGCTGATCTATAGCCAAGACCAGCATATGGCAGTAATTACCACTCCAGGCACAATGCCTCTCAGCACTCTGCAGCATGTTAGGGGAGAGTGCCTTTTGTGTTAGCACTTGAGAGTGATTGAGATGAATGGATTGACATGATTACACATCAAATTCAGAAGGACACTAAACCATGTGAGAGACAAGGTGGGTAGGTGAATATTTTCTATAGGACCAAGTTCTGCTGGAGAGAGAGACACGCTTCAAACCACACACAGAAATTTTCTTCAGATTCAGCAAAGGGATGTGTCCTGAGACAGTGACTAGGTTTTGTTGGTAGCGTGACATTCCTACAGTTACTATGTGCAGGTAGCATGTAATATTGATTTCACAGGGCCGTCCCCTTACCCGCTTTTGCACACCTGCACTACCAAAAGATAGCCACAATATTTACTGTACCTATATGTCTAGATTAAAATCTGAAATACAACGGGCTTGGGCACTACAGGAATACCCATGGCAGAGAAATGATTATGTATGCTGAGCATAGGAGACGTATAGGGATATTGAAGGCTCGTATTTTAACACTATTCCAAATGGTAAGTTTTTAATGATTCCCCCTACTTTTAATGATTAGCCCTCAAAGTCATGGACTGCTACAATGCTATCATTCAGTAACCTCTGTTGTTGTATTTCTTGTCACCCCATTATGCCATTCTTCTGTTCTCCCTGCTCTTTACTTCCTTCTGCGATGATAGGGATTGAAATTAACAAGAATTCTGCTGTCTTAGCATTTCATAGAGCAGATTCCCTGTTATTTCTAACAAGCAGACTACTCACAGGAGCAAGGCAGGCCTTTTGCTCAAAGGGGAAATCTCTTACAATCTGGCTGCCATGATCTAAAAGCTTGAACTTCAACAGTTCCCTGCTAAAGAACCCATCTCATCAGCTCCAAGGCATTAGTAGATTAAAAAACCCTATTTGTACATAGTCCAGCCACTGGAAGAAGATAAAGATACAGCTCAGCTTGTATCATGTTGCAATATACTAATATTAGGAGCTTTAGTACTATGATTTATCAGTGCTAAAGAAATATGCCCAATAGGAGAAAGACAGCTAAAGTATGTTGAGAAGAGGAGAACTGAGGAGATACTCAAGATCAATATATAAATGTATATTTTATCATAAATGTACAAGGTGCTTTATAAAACAAAGAGCAAGACTAGTTTTCTGCCTTGTAAGAAATATCCTAAGGAGTGAAGTATTTATTATATCTTTCTTTTTAATGTTGCATCTCGTTGTCAGACAGAGGACTCTATCTTTCCATAACCACTTCCTTTTTCTCTCTCACCAAGTGTTTTTTTAATATAGTCATCACTGCAATTATTTTAGGAAAGTAAATATTAATACATCATGTTTTCCACATTCAGAACGTTGTGCAGACATTTACTAACTGTAACCACACCATTGTGGATCACAACATCAGATTCCAGTCACGCTGCTGAGAAATAGGACAAACATATCGGCTACGTCTACACTGGCCCCAAATTCCGGAAAAGTGATGCAAAGTAGGTAAGTCAGAATAGGGAAATCCGCGGGGAATTTAAATATCCCCCGCGGATTTAAATAAACATGTCCGCCGCTTTTTTTCCGGCTTGGGAAAAAGCCGGAAAAAAGCGTCTAGACTGGCGCGATCCTCCGGACTAAAGCCCTTTTCCGGAGGATCTCTTATTCCTACCTGAAAGCTGAGCTGTATCTTTATCTTCTTCCAGTGGCTGGACTATGTACAAATAGGGTTTTTTAATCTACTAATGCCTTGGAGCTGATGAGATGGGTTCTTTAGCAGGGAACTGTTGAAGTTCAAGCTTTTAGATCATGGCAGCCAGATTGTAAGAGATTTCCCCTTTGAGCAAAAGGCCTGCCTTGCTCCTGTGAGTAGTCTGCTTGTTAGAAATAACAGGGAATCTGCTCTATGAAATGCTAAGACAGCAGAATTCTTGTTATTTTCAATCCCTGTCGTCTCAGAAGGAAGTAAAGAGCAGGGAAAACTGAAAGTAGGAATAAGAGATCCTCCAGAAAAGGGATTTATTCCGGAGGATCGCGCCAGTCTAGACGCTTTTTTCCGGCTTTTCCCCAAGCCGAAAAGAAAGCGGCGGGCATGTTTATTTAAATCCGCGGGGGATATTTAAATCCCCCGCGGATTTCCCTATTCTGACTTACCTGCTTTGCATCCCTTTTCCGGAATTTGGGGCCAGTGTAGACATAGACATCCTGAAAGGTTATTCCCTCTTAGCAAAGCAGTCACAAATGTAACTTCCATCTCATGACACTGGTTAAGGAGATGTCATAAAAGCAGTTCCAAGAGACATTCTAGCTTTTTGTATCACCACGAAAAACAGTGGATTCAGATATGAGTGGATTTTTTGCAATCAGTCTAACAAAAAAGTAGATTCTTATTATTTTCTGTGATCTAAGGGGATGTCTACACTGCATTCCTCCTTCAAGAGAGGAATGCAAGTGCAGCTGAGCAAAATTGTAAATGAAGCTCGGATTTGAATTTCCTGCGCTTCATTTGCATAATCACGTCCTGGCGCTTTTTCAAAATACCCTATTTCGAGATAAAAAACGCTGTGTAGACATGGTTATTTCAAGAAAAAACCTTTTTTCAAAATAACCCTCACTTGGTAAGGATTATTTCGAAATAAGGTTTTTTTCTAGAAATAACCGCATCTACAGGGCGTTTTTTATCTCGAAATAGGGTATTTCGAAAAAGCGCCAGGACGCAATTATGCAAATGAAGCATGGGAAATTCAAATCCGCGCTTCATTTGCAATTTTGCTCAGCTGTATTTGCATTCCTCTCTCGAAAGAGGAATGCAGTGTAGACATACTCTTAAGTGTTACAAGTTGAATGGTCCTTCAAGAATAGTCCCTTCACAATGTGCTCTGTAAATACCTCATGGGTCTTACCATAGAGGCCAATCATTTGAAATGCAGGTACACACAGCTGGTATTCATATCTTCACATACAAAAAGGATACATGTATACAGATGATATAATCATATGCAACAGATTATAACTGTTCCATAGATGACTTGCATGCCTCATTTTGTACAAAATTTGTTGCAAATACATAACAGTGATCAATATGGTAATATTTCAATTAGATAATGCCCCATTAATCTTCATAGCATTCTTGTGAGGGATTCCCAGAATTTTGGACATGGGAAAATGTAGGAAGAAGGGTGACGCAACATGCTAAAGTCATAGAGGGACTCATCAGAGCCAAGTTTGGTACTCAGGAGTCCCTGGCAATGAGAGAGAAAAACATTAAATTGATTTTTAAAAGGAAGTTCTCTGTTTCTTTCGCTCTCCCTTCTGTTTCTTTGGTCGAGCTTATTAAAGAATGTACATGTTCTCCCAAAAAAACAAAAACCAGTTTCATTATACTTTAAAAATATTAGTCACATTACAAAAAACTTGCTTTATTATTATTTACTTTAAAAAAATGCTAGTGATGGTTGTGGTTGTTTTTTCATATTCCTGCTGATATTTGATTTTTTATGTAAACTAAAATAGTCATCATAGCTCATCATAATCACAAATCATCATAGATCAGAGAAGAGAAACTGAAGAATGTCTGAAGCCAAAAAAGTGATATTATTTTCTTTCCCCTAATTGTTATTAAATATCGTACTATCTGTATTTCTTATGGTTACAGTTCCACCTACTGGCAAGTTGAGGAATATACAATACATCTTAAGGCAGGGTGGATTGATTAAAATCACCAAAAAAAAGTATTGATTTAAATCAAGTTTCCCACTGATAGTTCTTCACATATTTCTTTAAATAATGGTGCAAATGTGATCACTAAAACATGTTAATGTACCTCTCAATACAACATCTTACAACATCTCAGAGGGTACACTTTGTGGATAGATTTTTATTAATTTAGAAAATAGTACATAGTATTCATTACCTATGTCAAGTCGCACATGCTGCAGCAGTACATTAGGAATGGTAAGAACTAAATCACACACAGAAACACAATAACACTTTATTTTATTAAACTAAATCTTAAATGGTACATAAATGTTTCACGTTTGCAATTGCAGCAGTCTCCCAAGTTGCTGGCTGACGACTGTTCTTAAACTATTTTTCTTTAATTTTCAGATTTTATTAACTCTAACAGACAAGTCCTTAGAACACTAAATGTGCAGTGTCCTTAAAACTGCCATAACTAGCTCTCATCTTCCCCCACTCCCACTGTCATTTTGATGCAGATCTGTTTCCAATATACCAAAAAAGCTAAGACTATGTATAGAGCAGGACTACACAACTTTGGAAGCCCCGGGGGCCACAATGATACTCACAGCACATGCCAAGGGCTGCAACTTAAGTTGGTTGCATATACATGCAAATATATATGCAAATAGCTTCTTTCACACTGACAGGCATGAATAAAAAGATTAAACATTAAGTCAGGGTGCCGGACCCAATCGTGGCCAGTGTGAGCCAGTCAGCACCTCTCAAGCTCTGCCCACAAGGCTAAGCAGCCAGCACTTCCCACAATGCCCCAGAGCTCCCGATACCTCCTCCCTGGGGGCTAGAAATGCCGATACCCTGTACCCGTCTGTTCAGCCAGCCCGCCTGCTTGCGTCTTTCAATGCTCACCCTGCCTGGGAGATGCCTCACTGTTGTGGCACATGTTCCCAGTGGAGGCCATGTTCAAAGGATCCCACGTGCTGGCCATGTGTTGAGCCCCACATAAACCCAAACTGCTTTGTGGGCCACAAACAAATGGGCTGTATGTGGCCCACGGGCCCTGGGTTGCGTAGCCCTGGTTTAGAGTGCACTTAGTTTTGGAATTGGCCCCATTGAAAACAAGTTGAGGATGGTGTATCTTTGGGAAAGCTGAGTAATGCTGAAGTAAAATAGGGAATAGACTTATCGTATCACCATTCTGGTCTGTGACCATGATGTTCCAAAATAAGGGGAATGTACTCTGTAATATAAAATAAGAAAATGACACACATTAGCAACTGGTAACTCTAGATTTCTTTTACTTCATCTTTCTGTACTGTATATTTGGGTGATAGATTCTAAACCTAATTAGCTAATTAAACAAGCCATTGGCTAAGCTAAACTTTTTTTCTAGCAATATCCCACATAGCAAACAGCTTTGGAATTTACTTGTTAAATCACACTTACACTAAAAGGCATAGAGAGAGAGTCTTGAAGAATGCTACATTGCAAAGTTGAGCCACATTGTTCTTCAGACATATCCACATCTTCATCTGCATCTGTGGTCACCAACCCGTTGATCACAATCGACCAGTTGATTGCGGCATCTCTAAGAATAAATTGCGGTGGCCAGCTGGCTGGGTGGCTGCCCCTCTTGGTTCAAGCCTCGCTGGAGCATGGCACAGCTTTGGCGGGCTGTTCTTGCCCCTTGTTCTTAACTTGCCAGCTGGGAGGAACGGGGAGAGGTGCACGCACATCCTTTGCTCTTGCCTCCTGCTCCGGGCAGGGGCAGGAGTTAGGATTGAACTTTTAAAGACACCATAATAGAGGCCCAACTTAAATGTATATCCCAAATTAAAAAACATAGCAAGAGACCTAAAAAAGAGCTACCATGTAAAAGAAGCAGTGAGGGACAAAAAGACATCTTTTAAGAAGTGGAAGTCCAATCCTAGTGAGATAAATAGAAAGGAATATAAACACTGCCAAATTAAGTGTAAAAATGTAATAAGAAAAGCAAAAAAAGATTTTGAGAAACAGCTAGCCAAAAACTCAGAAATAACAAAATGTTTTTTAAGTACATTAGAAGCAGGAAGCCTGCTAAAAAACCTGAGAGTCCCCTAGACGATCGAGATACAAAAGGAGCAATCAAGGACGATAAAGCCATTGCGGATAAACTAAATAATTTCTTTGCTTCAGTCTTCACGGCTGAGGACGTTAGGGAGATTCCGAAATCTGCACCATCCTTTGTGAGTGATGAATCTGAGGAACTGTCCTGGATTGAACTGGCATTAGAGGAGGTTTTGGAACAAATAGAAAAACTTAATGTCAACAAATATTCGGGACCGGATGGCATTCATCCAGGGGTTCTAAAAGAACTCAAATGGGATTTTGCTGAACTATTATCTGTTTAAATTGGCTTCTGTACCTGATGACTGGAAGGTAGCCAATGCGACACCAATATTTAAAAAGGGCTCTAGAGGCGATCCTGGCAGTTACAGACCAGTAAGTCTAATTTCAGTACTGGGCAAGTTAGTCAAAACAATAGTTAAGAATAAAATTGTGAGGCACGTAGAAGAACATAATTTGTTGGACAAAAGTCAACATGGTTTCTGTAAAGGGAAATCTTGTCTTACTAATCTATTAGAGTTCTTTGAAGAGGTTAACAAACATGCAGACAAGGGGGATCCAGTAGATATAGTATACTTAGATTTTCAGAAAACCTTTGACAAGGTCCCTCACCAAAGGCTCTTGTGTAAATTACATTGCCATGGGATAAGAGGGAAGGTCCTTTCTTGGATTGAGAACTGGTTAAAAGACAGGAAACAAAGGGTAGGAATAAATGGTAAAGTTTCAGAATGGAGAGGGGTAACTAGTGGTGTCCCCCAAGGGTCAGTCCTGGGACCAATCCTGTTCAACTTATTCATAAATGTTCTGGAGAAAGCAGTTAGCAGTGAGGTGGTAAAGTTTGCAGATGATACCAAACTATTTAGGATAGTCAAGACAGAAGCAGACTGTGAGTGACTCCAAAAATATATCACCAAACTGAGTGAGTGGGCAACAAAATGGCAAATGAAATTTAATGTGGATAAGTGTAAAGTAATGCACATCGGGAAAAATAACCACAACTATACATACAGTATGATGGGGGCTAATTTGGCTATGACAAATCAGGAAAGAGATCTTGGAGTTATTGTGGATAGTTCCCTGAAAACTTCCACACAGTGTGCAGTGGCAGTCAAAAAGGCAAATAAGATGCTAGGAATTATTAAGAAAGGGATAGAAAATAAGACACAGAATAACTTACTGTCCCTGTATAAAACTATGGTACGCCCACATCTTGAATACTGTGTACAGATGTGGTCTCCTCACCTAAAAAAAGATATTTTGGCCTTGAAAGGGGTTCAGAAAAGGGCAACTAAAATGATTAGGGGTTTGGAACGGGTCCCATATGAAGTTAGATTAAAACGACTGGGACTTTTCAGTTTAGAAAAGAGGAGACTGAGGGGGATATGATAGAGGTATATAAAATCATGAGTGGTGTGGAGAGGGCGAATAAAGAAAAGTTATTTATTAGTTCCTATAATAGAAGAAGTAGAGGACACCAAATGAAATTAATGGATAGCGGATTTAAAAGTAATAAAAGAAAGTTCTTCTTCACACAGCATGTAGTCTACCTGTGGAACTCCTTGCCAGATGAGGCTATGAAGGCTAGGACTGTAACAGAGTTTAAAGAGAAGCTAGATAATTTCATAGAGGTTAGGTCCATAAAAGGCTATTAGCTAGGGGATAAAATGGTGTCCCTGGCCTCTGTTTGTCAGAGGCTGGAGAGGGATGGCAGGAGACAAATTGCTTGATTTGTCTTTGGTCCACTCTCTCTGGGGCACCTGGTGCTGGCCACTGTCAGCAGACAGGCTACTGGGCTAGATGGACCTTTGGTCTGACCCAGTACGGTCGTTCTCGTGTTCTTATGTTCTTATGGGTTTTGGATCGGACTACTATGTCTACACGCAGCAAGTTAATTCAGGCTACCGACATTTTAAAATGGTGACCAGCCGTGAATATGCCAATCAAGTGCGGGATATTTAAATCCCATGCTTCATTAGCAACTTCGGTATGCTTCATTTGCCTCCCTAGTCCGAACTAGGGGGCAAGTGTAGGCATACCCTAAGAAACATAGCTGGAGTTGATGTACCTTAAACTGAGTTTGGCACCATCTCCACAGTGGAGAGGAGCAAATGCTCCCATCTTCTTCCCTTACTCCTTGCAAATCGAGGAGTACTGGTGTCAACCAGGGACACCCTCAGAGTTCGATTTAGCAGGCCCTTACTAGAACCACTAAATCAAATGTCAGAAGCTCTGTGTCAGGCACAGTAAACACAACATAAGCATAGAACAAAAACAATCCTATCTAGTTGTGTCTGTCTTTGCACATGTTAGTCTGCTGAGAAACAGAAATTGAAAACCCAGAATTTTCAAGAAGCAAGAACTGGTTGTTAGGCTGGACAGACGAGAACAGGGGTCAGCAACTTTTCAGAGATGGAGTGCTGAGATTTGATTTATTCTCCTCTATGTATGGGTTTGAGTGTCGCTGATACTTTTTAAAGTCAATAAAAGTTGTACTTACAGCAGCTACCTTAATAAATAAATTATTATGCAGATCTTACCTTTTAGTGCAGAGGTAGGCAACCTTTCAGAAGTGGCGTCCCGAAATTTAACTTATTCACGGATCTTTGTGCCGGGGGAAGGAGCAGGGAGGGTAGGCAAGGGCATGCTGGATATGGGGATCCTATTTTCTGAACCAGCTACAGCTAGGGAGAACGATTTAATTTAAATTATGAAACAGATTAAGCATTTTAACTGCCACGTGTTAGTTTATCAGTGTGACGGTTCAGTTTAGCCCAAAGCCTCTACCCATGCGTCTGGGCAGGGCCCTGTGCCAATTGCCACCTTAACATCCCCCAAATTCCCGCAGGCTGGTCGCTACCCAACTGTCCAAAGTTCAATAGTCCCGTGTATTGGGCTGGTCGTCCCCCGACTACGTAAGGATTACACTCTCCCTCCGGTCGGGTGGGGGAGGGGGACCCAGGCCCTCCCTCTACACTGGGTCCCAGCCCGGGGCCCTAAGGTGTAGGGACGAGTAGCTCCCTACACGGCTGGTGGGGTGCTTGCCTGAAACTCATCAGCCCACAGGCACCAGTATCACCCTGCCACTGGCTGCTTCCTTCCCCCCTCACTGTCCTTGTCCCACTGCTCACTGACCAGTGTTCCTACTGGAGTCTCTGAGGCTTCCTTCCCCTCATCGCTGTTGCGGTCCTCTCAGGGCAGCTGCCATTCTGATCTGGCTCTGGGTCGAGCTGTTTCCCAGTCCCTCTCTGGCCTCCGTCTTCCAATGCCCTCCCTTGCTCCTCTGACCACTGCCCTTTTGAACAGGCCTGCTGTTGGACGTGCCGGTCCGACACTCCGCTGTGATGACATCCTGGCATTCCGCCACATCATCTTCCCCCCTGGCTCGGCTCACCTCTTCCCGTAACCGATGAATGTGGGTCGCTGGACCTTTGTTGGCGGTGCGGGTGTTCCTCCTCTGTGCAGCTTTTCCCCCTCTCTGGAAAAGTGGTGGAGCCTTTGCAGGACCAAGTGCGGGTCCCTGCGGACCCGTCACAATCAAATTTCATTTTAAACAAAGTAAAATATTATGTCCAACACAAAAGGTTTCAGTGTTTTCTGGATTTATGGCAAGGGTGGAGAATCCCTTCTGGATTGGGGGTCACTGACCCACAGAAAAATCAATTGGGGACCACACAATGAGAAGCAAAAAAACTCCAATACCCCCCCAACATTCACTGATAATGGCCCCAACTGAGACACCTCACTCCTCTGGTGCTCCAGCCTGGTGGACGGGGGGACTGAGGTTCAGGGCTTCCCATAGATCAAATTTGCTTTTCTAGGGTTCTGGAGTTAGTGGATTTTATGGACTTCCTTAGACTCTGGGGTAGAAACAAAATTGGGGGGTACAGTTTGCGAGACAGGGCTGCCAGTAAGTAGGATAGAGATGGGGTGCAGTATCTGGGAGGGATGTGGGGTGCAGAAGTGAGAGAAGTTGCCAGGTCTGGGTGCAGGGTAGAGTGCAGAAGCAGGCTGGGAGGAGGATGTCTGGCCAGGTGGAGGGAGCAGGAGCAAGGAAGGGTGTTGGTGCAAGTTGGGTGTGCCAGGGCTTGGGGGGAGGGAAGTGAGGGGATTGGAGTGGGGAGGGTTTGGGCATGAGAGGGGACCTTACCTGGCTTCGTGCCCCCTTGTAATAATGGCCGCAGCTATGCTGTCCCGGCTGCCCCAGAGGGAGGCCGTGCTGCTGGGGCCCACGTAGTCTGGGCCCAGCCCTAAAGGCCTGCTGCTGCTGTCGACACGGTCCAGGGCTTCCCCAGATGCCCCACTGCCACTGTGGTCTGCAGCCGGCTCCGAGGCTCCCGCTGCTGTGGCCCATGTGGTCCAGGGCTGGCCCCGGAGGTCAGAAGTGCCACAGCCATGTGGCCCCGTGTCAGCCCTAGACTGCATGGCCATGGCAATGCTACCACCGGGACCGGCCCTGGACTGCATGGCCATGGCAGTGGTGCCTACAGCCTCCAGGGCCGGCCCTGGACCACGTGGCCATGTCAGTGGTGCCTCCAGGACAGGCCAAGATGCCGCTAAGGCACCTCAGCCCCAGCGCTGCCTCCTCCCACTGCAGCCTAACCTGCTTCAGGGAGGAGAGAGCGCTCTCCAGTGGCTGCACAGGGGAAGAGGGGTAGGGTTGATCTCCCTTCCGCGTGCCACTGAAAATCGGCTCGTGTGCCATAAGTGGCGTGCGTTCCATAGGTTGTCGACTAGAACCATGAATTCATTTTTATGAGATTGTGGGTGTAGGCGTAGTACATTTATGATAAGATTTAATTGTAACTGTTATTTTTAAGTGAGACAATTAATGTTTTATTGATTAAAAAAACATCCAATTTGAATTTAAAAAATCTGATTTTTAAAAAAAATTAAAAATCATTGGTTTTAACCACCCTGATCTCAGGGGACATCTGTTGACATTGTTACTGTGGTTGTGGCAGGGAAAATGGAATTTTGAGAAGATAAATGAAGATTCAAACTATTCTGTATAAATATTTAATCTGAGAGCCTTCTTTGTTCATTATACAGAAAAAGGTGCCAGAATGTGACAGGCTGAAATGCATTAAAATGTTTGAGGAAATAATAGTTAAAGCACATCTGAGGAATCCGATGCAGGATTAGAGCTTTAAGGGAGAGGGCAGAGGCTATTCTAAACCATGAGGGTATCTCTACACTGTAATGAAAAACCTGCAGCACTGAGTCTGAGAACCTGTGTCAGGCTGCAAGTCTAAAAATAACTGTGTAGACATTGAGGCTCGACTGGACCTCAGACTCCCTACTCAGAGTCTGGGATCCAACCTGAATTTGGACAACAACACCGCAATTTTTTATTCCCGTACTCCAAGCCACAGGCACCAGAATCCATTGACGTGAGCCAGTTATGGCTGTGCCCCAATTCTTTTATTTCAATGTAGACATATCCTCAAATACTACAGCAGTGAGAGCCTATTCAGAACAGAACGAATAAAAATGTTTGAGAAAAAAGATCAATTTCATTTTGGAGAGTGAGCACATAGAAGTTTCTCCTTTCATCCCCAAAAGCATCACCACTAAAAAAAACCTTCTCCCTTTTATATTTAAATGTGTTCCAAGGAAGAGGTTGGTTTTTTTCTAAACAAGTTGGTCAAATCCTTCAGAGGTGTAAATTGTCATAGCTCCAGTGGAAGATAGTGGAGCAGTACTGATTTGCAGCAGCTGAGGATTTAGTGACACAAAAACGTATGGCAGAATGGGTACAATACAATTTCAAATTAGTAATAGATAAATTAATACTTTTGTGTGTTTCAGAATGAGCTTCTTGGTTGATGATGGCATAAAACGAGATGAAGTCCAAATTTTTGAAGATGTTTGACCAAATATGTGTATCTTTACCTCAATCATTATTTTGTTGTACATGTTGTACATTTCTAAAACTGACAATTTGTCAAATGTTCATACATTGAAATACATTGACTTCATTGTGATGTTGACTTCATTCTGGGGCAGTGGCTCAAATGTTAATGGGAAAGCAGCTCAAGAAAACTGGCACCTAAAATGCAATGGACTGGTATGAGACATTCTAAATCCTAGATTCAGTGGGGTGAGAACCTACAGTTGTTATATGTCAGATGATGGTACTAAAAATGTACTGTTGTTTTTACCCTAGATTTTGGTCTCCTCCAGCTACTTACAGAAGCTGCTTGCGAGGTCAGTCCTACAGAATTCTCCTGAAGCATTGGTGACCAGTTCCTTAGAAGCAGCTTCTCTTCCTGTTGGCTTGAACAGCATCGGCAAAGGAAGAGGCTCAGATACCTCACAAAGGGAAACTCAAGAAACTCAAATAAACAGAGGCCTGGACTCCATCATTAGTACTGCAGTCCCACGTATCATTGTTATTCCTACTTCTGAGGCCAAACTGTTTGAAGAAGGACAGGAAGACTGTGAACAGGGAGAGGAGGAAGAGATTGATTTATTCCACTGTCATGGCAAGAATAATTTGTTGGACATAGAAGGGCTTAGCTCTTCCACAGATTTCCTGGAAGCATTTGAGAAGTTTTTGTCATAAGTATAAAAAAAGAAAACTTTCTGGTCATTGGGTGTTTTTTTTTCTTCTCTACATTATTATACCAAATAACTAAAGCTTTTTAGATTAAATCATCAGATTTTTTGTATATTTATATTACAGTCATTAGGCAGCCTTTGAATCCATCTTTATTCCGGCTTCCTCAGACAATGAAACGGCCTTTTGGATGGTGCTGCCAAAATGAGCAATGGAATAGTTGGCAGCAAACTAGAATGGCGTATTTCAAGTCAGCCTGCTGCTTCATTGTTTTTTACATAGCTGAGTGGATGCCAGCAAAGAAATATCTAGTACCAACTGAAGACTACTTCTACCTGGGTATCCAGGATCAAGTTTCATGATTCAATGCCATTCCAAGTACTACAGGTTGAACCTCCCTGGTCTGGCACCCTTGGGACCTGACTGGTCCCAAATCAGGGAATTTGTTGGACCAGGGGAGGTCAATGACAGCCTCTCTGCCCAGAGTCAGCTGTGGGGCTCTCCTCTGGTGGCACCAGAGGGGCCAGCACTGATGGACAGTGATGGGGGAAGAGGCAGGGTGGCTGTGAAGCCTGTGGCTGGGTCTGGGAGATCAGTTACACTGCTGCCAGACTACTCCTGGCCCCTGACTGTGGTGCACCATGGCCACCCTGCCTCTTCCTCCAAGAATCCTCCATCCCTACTCCTCCTCCTCGCTCCCTGAGCTTGAATACCACAAATGAGCTATTTGTGGTACTCTGGAAGCTCTGTCAGGGAGGAGTTGCTGAGCATGGGGCTCCCATCTTTTCCCCATGAGTGTTCCAGTCCTTGAGGACCCACAGATGTTGGACTGTGGATGTTGCTGCACACAGGAAGTCCAGATTATAGAGGTCCAACCTGTGTTTGTAGTTCCTGGACGGCCATCACAAGGTAAGCTATGTAGCAACTGCATGCACCAACATTTCTTCTAGACAGTATTGAATTCAGAAGTAGTACTGCCCAGAATTATGGCAGATAATATAGCAGCACCCACTGAGTTCATTAGTAATATACACACCCTGTACCAGTCTCTCTTGCAAGTCTCTATACAACCTCACAATCAGAAGCACTTAAATCTTTGTCAAGTCTTTTTTTTCCTAGTAGAAAGTTTTCTATACAGTACTAGCTTGAGGAATGGACCATTCAATACGAAAACAATTTGTTTAGAAGATTACTTTGTAAGGGTATGAAAGAGAGTTCTGAATTTCAGCTGAGCTCTAGGACTGTCACCATGCCCATTCTACAGATTACTGATAGGATTAGAAGTGTTATACTCCTCACCTCCAAAACAAGCATGTTGGATGCAGACTATCATTTAAGCATTGGTGGACTGTGGTGAATCCTCTGTTGAAAGGGTGGATTCTCACAACTAGCTCAAAGACTCATTGATGAAAATAAAACACCAACTGCTTATTGTTGGAATTCATAAAGGTGCAGATATGAAGACCTTTTTTCCTCTCATCTTTGAGTCAGAGAGAGTGGGAAAACATAAACTTTAATGTGAGGGATCAATCTTCCAAAGTTCCCTCAGATGGACTTCCTACCCCAACCTGAAGATCTCTGTGTAGCTCAAGTGCTTGTCTCTCTCAGCAACAGAAGTTGATCCAATAAAAGATATTACCTCACTCATCTATCTTGTCTTCTTATTCCAACTGTCATTTCCCACGGCCCCAATGGGGGTAGTAGCACAGGGCTATGCCACTGTGAATGTGGGATTTACTGCAAGATGCAAGATCACAAATTTACTTGTGAATAATGGTTTTGTTTCTTTCATCTTTCATTCCTATTAGTTCCTCATGTTCAAAATACTTTCCTAGCTTAGCATTTTGTTCCTTGTGGCTTTGCTCTTTCCATATTTTCTTTGTGTTTATACATCTCCTCCAACTCCTTCTCATTAGCTATGACTCTCCTGCAGGTGGGACACACAATGGAGTAAATTATGCTCTCTGTTATGCGGGTTTAACTCCACTGAAGAAAATAGTTACTGGTGTAACGGAACATAATTTGTTTAACAGATTTGATGTCAAGCAAGCAAGCAGCTGGCCTGAATTTTTTTCAAAGTCTTCATAAAAATGTCCTGTTTTATTCCAGGGACTGTGTTGTACATCAAACTGAGAGCATTTCCTTGTTCTGGGCACACACTAAAAGCTTTTAAGAGCTATTTCTCGCTTTTTGTTTTCTCCTGCTGAGGAACCCTGGAGTTTTGTGAGGTGGGTGGGTTTTAAATAAA
Organism: Pelodiscus sinensis; assembly: GCF_052426305.1. Taxonomy (NCBI): domain Eukaryota; kingdom Metazoa; phylum Chordata; order Testudines; family Trionychidae; genus Pelodiscus; species Pelodiscus sinensis. The sequence goes on along the minus strand of NC_143055.1, from coordinate 117,290,928 downwards.
AAACAAGTCAACTCTAGTTTGCAACTGTGTTAACAATAAGTATAAACTTTAGTATAAACCGTAACTGAAAACATCAGGGTGCAGGCTGGAATGCATTCACAATGGGATCACATAGAGTGATGTCAGTATGTCCGTAAGAAACCTTGAGAGATTAGGTAGGATAGTTGAGGGAATTAGAAAGGTCTCTCTAGTGTCTTTGGTGCATGTGGCACTACCACTAGACACACATGACTTAAAATAACATGCTCTAAAATGTTATAAAATGCTATACGTAACTCTCAAGATATCTTATTAACTATTGCTTGTATTACATTTGTGTCCAGAAGCCCCAATCAAGATGCCCCAGTTAAGATTAGGGTGGTAGGAGCAGTATAAGCACACATTAAAGACAGTCCTTGCCCTGCATAGATTACAGTCTAAACAAATGTAGAATATGTTTTAACAAGTTACAAGTTGTTATTGGAAAAGAACCTCCCGAGGATGCTTTAAAATAACACTACAATAATTAATTCTGAAGTTCATGGTAATTTGTTAAGAAGTACATTTGAAGTGCCCATGACTATGATTCTTTCTCTACTTTCATTCACCTGGAGCCAGCACTTTCTAAAAGTGATTCTAGAGTCTCCCTTGAACCAGAAAAGTGCTTAGGGACAAACACTGATGTGGATGCTGTCTGTCTCTGGAGGTGATCCATTGTCCTACAGTAACTTTCCCTGAAATTCCTTCCCTGAGAAGACTTTATTGCTTCCATTAGAGATGCAGTTCAGACACACATCAGATTCCACTGATGTGTCTACACTTGCTACAGAAGATTTTCTGATTCACCAAGAAACCAAAGATTTCCAGTCAGCTTAGCAGAAAACTATGAAGTTATCTTGGCGCTAATACTGGGTCAAGTAAGGAATCTGGTAGTTTGCTAAAGGGAGGGAGGAAAGGACAAGGCCAAAAAGGTCCAACCATTTAAGGTTTGGGGACACCAATCTGTGATATGAATGCTTTTCATCTCTTTTTAGCCCTCCATCATGATTGACTTGTCACCTATCTAGCCAATTGTCAGCAAATTTGTTCTCCCCCCACACCCACGCTACACATACCAGTTCATTTTTTTCCCTGTTGGCACATTAGAGCCAAATTCTGCCCTCAGTTACACATGTGCAATTCCTAGTGATAACATTTGGTGTCAGGCAGGACCTAGACAAGACTAACCAATGCAGTTTTACTGCACAAGCAGATGGGCTGCTCAAGCTTGTGTACAGAGTCCACATTCTGTGCATACCCAGGAGCAGAGTTCTATGTCAGGGAGTTCTAGGAGGGGAAATAGGGGAAAGAAGAGGAGTTAGGACTTATGGACCCACAATTCTACAGATCCAGCAGGCCATTACTCCTTCCAGAAACCAGGGCAATCAGTAGAGTTGTAACATAATCTCTGGGGCTGGGAAGAAGCATTCCTTCTCTGTGAGCTCCTGTGCACCTAGTACTCAGGTGAAAGATCTGGGGGTTAGGGACATAAATTTGTAATATTAAATTCAGTGTGTGTGAAAGTGGGGGCCAGTTGTCATCCTGTCCTGGTTTTGCCCTTGTATCTTCTGTAGGTTGTTTGCTGAAACTATTTGACCCTGGCTTTTGTCTTTCTTAGCATCATCTATATGCAAACAATGCCTTTTTTCCTTCGGTATTTAATACCCTCATTATTTCCATCCCCCTTCTCCATTCAATGGGTTTTGGAAGTATCCTCGACCACCCTCACATTCCTCTTTGGCTTTTACATGCCTTATTGACTTGATTGCTGACCATAGCAATAAGCAAAGCATTCAGTGTTACAATGAGTGGGATCAGATTCTGCTCTCAGGATTCAATGGTGTTGTGCCAGATTTGAACTGGTGTGACCCAGAGCAGATTGTAGCCCATTTTTTTCATCAACCTAAAAAAGTTGGGATGTAAAGCAATAATAAAATGAGTCTTAAACAGTCACACATTGTATTACCTTCTGCTGTTAGCTTGCAAAATGATTTCACAATACTTCCTTGCATATACTGCATTAATGGTAATGACTCAGCAAGCACAGAGTCATATTCTTAGAAGCTTACAGCATTTTGCAGTGTTATGATTTTTAAAGTGGATTTTAAGATATTGCCAATCCCTGTATAATACAAATGTGAATATTTGTAACAAGTATCTTTTGTTCTGAGAGATTGCTTTTTCCATTTCTTGGAGAGGACCCTGTCCTATAACTACTGAAATCAATGTCAAGATTACTACTGACTTTAGTGGAACCTGAATAGAGCTCAAGATGAGTTAATATTAATGGAGTCATAACACATAGTTATAAAATTAATATGAAGTATCAGCTCTTTTGACATGACTGTGATATTTCAGGAGTATCAGTAGCTATGTCTTAGGTTGCTTAAAATAATTCAGATGACGACTTTTGTACAGTGTACCACTGTCTGCGCTTTTGTGTACCACTCTTGTTTGCACTTTTGGGGTAAGAGCAGTATGCAAATGTATAGCATTGACTCAGGCTACAATTTTTGCCAAAGATATGTGTTAAGTCATGCATGGATTAAGGAAGGAAGTCTTAACTATGTTTCATTTGTTTTTGTTTATTTTAAGGCGTGGATGGACAAAGAACACATTAAAGTAAAAGGGTGAAACTTGGGTTCTTATCCCACACACACAGGCACACTTGTCTTTACTCATGTGAGGAGTCCCTTTGAAGTACATGGGATCCCTCACAGGCACTCATTAGGTACATGCTGAAATTTCTGAGAGATTAAGGGCTTAGCATACATAGAAAATTAGAGGGATGCAAAATGGCCTCTGTGTTTTAAAAAAAAAAAAATTAAATTAATGGAGATTGCCTATCTCCTAGAACTGGAAGGGACCTAAAAGGTCATTGAGTCCAGTCCCCTGCCTTCACAGCAGGACCAAGTATCATCCCTGACAAACTTTTGCCCCAAATCCCTAAATGGCCTCCACAAGCATTGAACTCATAACCTTGGGTTTAGCAGGCTAATGCTCAAACCACTGAGCAACCCCTCCCCCTGGAGTTTTGCTGAATCAGATCCCTTATGCCTCAAGCAAAGAGGTTTACAGGATCTGTCAAAAAAGGCTTTTTTTCCTCAATGGATCCCCCTCTAGACTGCCGCTTTTTGCTGACAAAGTGCTAAGTCGAAAAAATGCAGTGGCCATTTTTATGCAAATTAGGCACAGGATATTTAAATCCCTGTCTCATTTGCAATGTCAACCTGCCTAATCTGCATCCCTCTGCCAACAGAGGGATGCAGTCTAGACATACCCTTAGATATTTCAACAATAGCCGGCTGATTTTCAGTGGTGCTGAGCACCCAGCATTCCCATTGATTTCTATGAAAACTGATTTCTCAGCATGTCTGAAAATCAGACCACTTCTGTGGAGATGTCCAACAACAGACACCCAAGTTTGAGGTATCTGACCAAAACCAATTAATAGCTTTGGCACAACACTTTGATCTGAGTTTTGAACCTTAGTAAGTCTCAGAGGGGTAGCTATGTTAGTCTGTATCTGAAAAACAATGAGGAGTCCTGTGGCAGTTTAAAGACTAACAGAATTATTTGGGCATAATCTTTCGTGGGTAAAATTTACTTAATCAGATGCACTTGATCATGATCTTCATGCATCTAAGTTCTTTTTACCCACCAAATCTTAGGTTCAGATAGATCCGTTAGTCTTTAAGGTGCCACTGGACTTGCGTTTGCTGAATCTTAGTTGTAATTAATTAGCAATTATTTGATTCTGTGACTTCTCTGTTTAAAACAAATGTACCATGCATGCACTTTTGCCAATGGATCTATATGTAACAAATTTTAGATGGCAGGTCTGTTAAAAAATTCCGTTCTCCATGAATCAATGGGCCATGGAAGGTAGATTTCAACCTGTTCTAGTTTAGAACATGATAAAATAAAAGGTTTGGGATAAGAAAGAAGTACTAACTTACATTCTTTGATGATATACTTTTTCTCCCTGGTTCACATGGGGCAATTGGCAGGGATTTTATCACTGGTTCCCCATCCTGGAAGGACCTAGAAAATCTGAAGTGTGTGTTCTAGAACTTATGCTCCTCATTTAAAGCAATGCCAACAATAAAAAGCTTCACAGACAATTACCAGCTTTACACACTGCTGTTACAAATGACACATGACTGCAAGTGAAAAATAAACAGTTTTTTTCCTCTATTGGATTATGCATTTGCAAGCTCTTTTTGTACAACTAGTTCCTTCTGTATAAATAATCAGTTCTTATGTTTGTGGTATGCTTACACACAGAGGAGATGAGAAGAGAAAACCTTTTAAAAAATAAGAAAACTGATTGTAACACCCTAAAATCTGGCAGGAGTATATAGGTGTAAAATACAAAATTATTTTAAACTGGGAGGGATGGGGGTGGTAGGTGTCAATTAACCATGCTACAAGTTGATACTGTCCCTTGAATACTGCAGATGCATGTGCCAGTTAAACTACAAGGTGTAATTTATCAGGTGGCCTGGGCATTGCTGAGAGGGTCAAACCAGGGTAAATTGCTCAGAACCAGGGCTACTTACTGTCAAAGACTGGAGTCCTGCCCCATAAGGCACCAAACAAGTCACACACTTCAGCTGCCACCGTAGCCAACAAGAAGCCTCACAAGCAAATCCCCTTAGACACCCCAGTGTTCCCCGTGCCACAACCAGAACCACAACTTACACGGGTGAGAGGTTATAAAAACCAATCTCACCAACTCCGAACAGGTTCTCCCAGTCCCAAAGAACCAGACACAGTCCCAGGTCAATTTATACCTCAGATCTTACCTAAAAGAGCTTGCTGGGCCAATCCTTTAGCATCTAAAATCTAAGGCTGTGTCTAGACTGGCAAGTTTTTCCGCAAAATCATCTGCTTTTGCAGAAAAACTTGCTAGCTGTCTACACTGGCCACTTGACTTTCCGCAAAAGCACTGACGATCTCATGTAAGATTGTCAGTGCTTTTGCAGAAATACTATGCAGCTCCCGTTCGGGCAAAAGTCTTTTTCTGAAAGACTTTTGCGCAAAAGGCCCAGTGTAGACAGTTGAGATTTGTTTTCCGCAAAAAAGCCCCAATCGCGAAAATGGCAATCGAGGCTTTTTTGCAGGAAAGCGCATCTAGATTGGCCACGGACGCTTTTCCACAAAAAGTGCTTTTGCGGAAGAGCGTCCTGCCAATCTAGACGCGCTTTTCCGAAAATGCTTTTAATGGAAAACTTTTCCGTTAAAAGCATTTCCGGAAAATCATGCCAGTGTAGACGTAGCCTAAAGGTTCATTAATAAAAGAAAGAAAAGGTTGAGAATGAGATTGTTAAAGAAAATACATTACATGCATGATTCACCAAGGGCAAGTCATGCCTGACCAACCTGATTAGCTTCTATGATGAGGTAACTGGCTCTGTGGACATGGGGAAGTCAGTGGATGTGATATACATTGACTTTACCAAAGCTATGGTCTCCCACAGCATTCTTACCAACAAGTTAAGGAAGTATGGATTGGATAAATGAACTGTGAGGTGACTGGAATGCTGGCTAGATTGTTTGGCTCAATGGGTAGCGATCAATGGCTTGAAGTCTGGTTGGCAGTCAGTTTCAAGCGGAGTGCCCCAAGGATCAGTTCTAGGGCCGGGCCAGTTTTGTTCAACATATTTATTAATGACCCGGATATGGGGATGAATTGCACCCTGAGCAAGTTTTCAGATGACACTAAGCTAGGGAGAGGTGTAGATAAGTTGGGGTATGTCTACACTAACCCGCTAGTTCGAACTAGCGGGGTAATGTATGCATACCGCACTTGCTAATGAAGCCCGGGATTTGAATTTCCCGGGCTTCATTAGCATAAGCGGGGAGCCGCCATTTTTAAATCCCCGCTGCTTCGAACCCCGTGCAGCGCGGCTACACGGGGCTCGAACTAGGTAGTTCGGACTAGGGTGCCTATTCCGAACTACCGGTACACCTCGTTTCACGAGGAGTAACGGTAGTTCGGAATAGGAACCTAGTCCGAACTACCTAGTTCGAGCCCCGTGTAGCCGCGCTGCACGGGGTTCGAAGCAGCGGGGATTTAAAAATGGCGGCTCCCCGCTTATGCTAATGAAGCCCGGGAAATTCAAATCCCGGGCTTCATTAGCAAGTGCGGTATGCATACATTACCCCGCTAGTTCGAACTAGCGGGGTAGTGTAGACATACCCTTGGAGAGTACAGACAGGGTCCAGAGTGACTTAGATACATTGGGGGATTGGGGTAAAAGAAAGCTGATGAGGTTCAACAAGGACAAGTGCAGAGTACTGCACTTCAGACAGAAGAATCCCAAGCCTGTTGTTACAGGCTGGGGACTGAATGGCTAAGTAGCAGTTTGGCAGAAAAGGACCTGGGGATTACAGTGGATGAGAAGCTGGATATGAGTCAACAGTGTACCCTGGTAGCTAAGAAAGCTAATGGCATACTAGAGTGCGTTAGGAGGAGCATTGCCAGCGGATCTAGAGATGTCATTATTCCCCTTTATTCGGAACTAGTGAGGCCACATCTGGAGTACTGCATCCAGTTCTGGGCCCCCCATTACAGAAAGGATGTGGATGCATTGGAGAGGGTCCAGCGGAGGGCAACCAAAATAATTAGGGAGCTGGAGCACATGACCTATGAGGAGCGGCTCAGGGATTTGGGCTTATTTAGTCTGCAGAGAGAAGAGCGAGGGGGAATTTGATAGCAGCCTTCAACTTCCTGAAGGGAGGTTCCAAAGAGGATGGAGAGAGGCTGTTCTCAGTAGTGACGGATGGCAGAACAAGAAGCAAAGGTCTCAAGTTGCAGTGGGGGAGGTCTAGGTTGGATATTAGGAAAAACTATTTCACTAGGAGGGTGATGAAGTACTGGAATGGGTTACCTAGGGAGGTGGTGGAATCTCCATCCCTGGAGGATATTAAATCCCGGCTTGACAAAGCCCTGGCTGGGATGATGTAGTTAGTGTTGGTCCTGCTTTGGGCAGGGGGATGGACTTGATGACCTCCTGAGATCTCTTCCAACTCTAGGTTTCTATAATTCTGTGTCTCAATCACCAAGTTTTTGATGCAGGCTCTTAGCAGAGTTGTAACGAACGGCTGGCTTAAAAGGCTCTGGAGTACATCCTGTGTTAGGATGGGTCAACATCCTCCTGGGCCCTCTGTCCTTTCCAGTGGTGCTTCTGGAACGGACCAGGTAGAGGCATCCTCAGGATACTTTTATAACCTTGCCCATGTGGAGAGAAAGTCCATCCTTCCCCTAGGTGCTGGTGCCTCCCAAAAATAGGCTGATCATGTGACCCAAAAACCAATTATGTCCTTTTTAGACAAGGCGCCATGGAATCCCCAGGTATGTCCTTCTCAGGCAAGAGACCATTGTGTACTCCTCAGGTGTCAATTGGCAACACTTTAGAGCAATTGTCCATGAAGCATTGAGCAACCACCCCTCCCAGTAGAAAACATTTAAAATATAAATACAAAGCCCTTACTCATAACTTTACACACACTGATTGTACAAGGACATGAGTAACCCAGATAGAGTCAGCATAGCATAAGCTCTTGTTTGACACCTCACATGGACCACTTTACACAGAATTTGGGGCAAACATACAACAGTGATCTGCCTACTTTCACTAAAATCCTATAACAAAACAAACGGTATAGTCAGACGTTGGAGCAGCAGCTGAATCTGCAGATGCCCTACATGTAGGATCATACAGAAGTTGGCAATGATTCATATTTTGCCTGTAATTCATAGCATGATGTTATACCCAATATGCCCTGAAAAAATTATACGAATAGAGTGGTGTTTTTCTCTTGACATGCTCATTGTTCTCAAACTTCACATATTTTCACAAATTTCAATCATCACGACTCTTATATTTCTTTCATTCATTTTATAAAGTTCCTATGTTATCTTCCTTTCATTTTCTTGTTAGTGCTACAAACTCTATACTACTACACAGAAAATATAAATCATATGCAAATCCACTGCTACATATACATACTGCTAGGTCTGCCCATCAGCACACATACACTACAAGGATAGGGGCATAACCCTTCACTATTTAAGCTAAAACCATCACATCTTGTAAACTTTGTCACACAAAAAAAAAAATTCATTTCTCTAGTCTGACACAAAAATAGAAATGTTATTACAATGATGTTTGCTGTTTATTGCTTTCATGTTTGCATATTTTTATATAATTTCAAAAGTCAATTAGTTGCTTTTCCTGTTTGCTCCCGCTTCTTTTAAAAGTAGCCTGCGAAAGAAGCTCGTCATTCCCAGTCACTTAGCTGGTAAGAGGGCACCAAATCTTAAAGTAAATATATTAAGGACAAAATAGCAAGCTGCTGCACCATCCTTCCCTTCCCAGAAAGGAAATTCAAACCATTTTGGGTTGACTTTTTAGAGGTCTTTAAGTAATATAGACTGTGAAGAGAAATATGGCTTCCATTCCGCTTCCCTTATCCTAATCCTCCTTATTTACTTTGTGTATTATGATGAATCTGATATTTTGGAATATTGTATTTGGAATAATTAATAAAAACTAATAAGAATGTTAGCCCTTTATCACTGTGCCTGAGAGCATGCTCAGTAGATTAAAACTGTTCAAAAGTTTGAACAGTAAATTGCTAATAAGCGCTACTACACACATGGAAATGATGGTTTTCAGTGGCTTATAGCTGACCTAACTGAAGGCGAATTTTAATAGGAACAGCAAAATACACCTGCCTGAGGCATCCTTCTTTCAAATTTCAAGTTTTTGCTCCAAAGCATGGAAATGCTGATGCTCTTCAAAGAAACGTCTGGATATATGTAACATCACAACTGTTTTTCTATAGCAGTATTTTTGGAAACAACCAAACCCTATTTTTGAAACTTTAAAAAATCAGCCTTGGGCAGATAGCAGTGTGGAAAATGTCAGATGCAAAGGTTAAAGTTTGATAAATCTCTCAGCAACCAAAAACAGGAAACATGGAAAGTGTTAAGCAACCTTAACTGTAGGTGGTGTTGATGACTCCACCTATAATAAAATAATTGTATGTGAGGCATTCTGTTTGAAGATTCAAGTGTGATAAAGTTTCACACTTGTGGTTCCTGAATTAATCTGTGTCAAGTTATCTGATCAACTGACTCTGACTGAATAAGGAAAGCTTCTGGATTCTGACTGACATCGATCATAGTTTGATTTTCAAACTAGTGGAGATTCAGGCCACAACCAACAGAGGCTGCAACTGATTAAACTTTCCCCTCTAAACTAGACTGAGGGATTAATTAAAGGGACACCAATCTGTGGATTATCTTGGACAGTTGATTAGTTTGGCACAATAATAAAACAAGACAAAAAAATCAAAAGTTCTAAGCTGAGTGAGTTATTGGGAGTTTAAATACTTTGGGGGGAAGAGGAAGGAGGAGTTATACCTAAATTAGTGGTTGAGTTAAAAACAATGAAGATGTTCTACCAATTGAACCAATAGGATATAGTGAATTTCTTTCCCAACAAGAAGCATGCATCGAACATGCCCAGTTACTAAGGCCCAGAGATAAAAATGGTATTTATATGGCTAATTCCCACTGATTTCAGTGAGAGTTTGGTGTCTAAATACCTCTGGGACTCTGGAGTCTAAGTTCCAGAGATAGTTGGGGCTTTGTTATTGGTTCTACATGGTAACTTTATGGAAATGAGTTTGAACATCATCCTTAAAACAGAGTTCTGTTCCTGAAAAAAGTTCCCCCTAATGCAATGTAGTTTGTAATGTGGAAAAGGTCATCCTGTGCTTTTGTGTGCTCTTGCCCACTGGCACTACCTGTAAACCACATACACGTTGTTAGGGCAAATATTTCTTGCTCTATAAAGGCTCCCTGAAGACTGCAAAATAAAATAACTGCATTGTATATTAATGGTCAGGTTTGGCTTCTTCTTGAGTCTTTTACACCTAGGTCTCACCCAGCTCTGAGATGATGAATCTTAGGCCAAGGCAGTTAGGCAAGCAGAGGGTGGAACTGCATTGTGTTATTATGCTGCCTACTCTGGGAGTGGCTGGGCTGGTTCTTTAAGATGCTCTGGCATGTGTCCCTTCTGGCACAGGCCGCTTCCTCAGACAACCATTGTTTTTGTGCTAGTCTGGATTCATTTTCTTGCATGATTACTTTTTCCTGGCACAGCTTCTAAGCACTGCTTGAAGGTGTTTCTCAGAAAAGTCTTTCACAGTGTGGTGGTATTAGCGCATTCTGGTGCTGTTGATGCAATGATCTATTGCTTGCTGGGTGAAGTGTACAAGCACATTATTCCTGTCAGGCCAGGACAGCAGTAGAGCTAGCAGGATATCCAGATTAGAAATTACTACTGGCCTTTTTTTCACCCTTGCTGATGGTACTGCCATTTCCAAACTGTACGAAAAGAGAAGGGTTCAGAAGACCACAAAATTTGGGCCTACTTTCAATCCCTCGTAGTTGGGCAGAGGGAGGGGGAGTTAAGGAGAAACACAGATTCAATTTAGTAAGATTAGAAACTAAAAGAAGCACTTGCTTTTATTTGCCTTCTGTTTTGGAGCCATCAGAGATTGTGTTTTCATGCTGCTCTCCATGACCAAGAGACAAGAGCCATCTTATTATAAATGTGAACATATCAGCTTTCATTTCATCAGCTGACTCCAGGAGCTGCAGCTTTAAGAAAATCACCCAACTAAAGTTGCAAGAATGGACAAGACTGTACTTAGGAAACTTTGTGAACATAACCATGCAGAGTACCTGGGCATTATTTCTCTTGGGGGGAGGGGTAGTTTTCCATCCTACAGAGAACATAATCATGACCCAGGTTCCAGATGGTAAACAGTAGGGTAACCAGATAGCAAATGCGAAAAATCAGGACATGCGATGGTGGGTACTAGGTGCCTTTAAAAGCAAAGGCCCTGAATATTGGACAGTGCCTATAAAATAGGAACATCTGGTTACCCTAATTCAGAGCATCGGACAAGGTCAGAGATTTATGTGAAATGGCACCCTCCCCAGTGCTGCATTCTTGTCTTTCCTTCCCTCCCTCCTGACAAAAAAGTTGCCTGGGTGCAAAGTCCATCCCCATCCTTCTTTCCATCCCTGGGGGCCAGAGCCTGAAGTGCAGAACTTAAACCGGCTCATCACCGTATTAACATGAGAAGATAGGGGGGAGGGGTGTAGAGTAGCAAGCCCCTGCTTCAGGAGGCTGGTTCAATATTGCTGAGCCCCAAATTTCCAAACCACAAGTCAGGCCCCATAATCAAGAGACAGGCTTAAAATGGTAATACTTTAAACAGGTGGTGGGCAAGAGGCTGCCAGCAGGCTGCCTCTAGCCCGCCATGCTACTAGATCTGGCTCATGGCCACCTTGCCAGAACCCTTAGGCAAAGAACAGCTCACGCTTTAAAAAGCCAGCTGCTCCCAGCTTTCCCCCTCTCCCCCATGCCCAGAGCGAAGCCACATGGAGCAGCTAGCAGCCTGCAGCAGACAGCCTGCCTCAGGTTTCTGCAGGTAAGCGACTACCAACCAGAGGCTGCCACTGGCACACCACCCTCTCTCTCCCCTCTGCCTACCTGCTCCAGGCCACCACTCAAACCCTCTGTGCCCCTTTCCCCCCTTCTCCCAGGTCAAAATTCCCTCCCAGACCTTGCACCTCTTCCAAGAGTCCTTACCCCAGGCCAAAATCCTCTCCTGCACTCACATCCCCTACTGGACTGTGCACCCCAAACTCCTGTCCCAGATCACAGCTCCCTCCTTCACCCAAACTCCCGCACAGATCCCTCACCCTCTCCTGAGCCTCATTCCCCTATCTCAAGTTCCCTTCTGCACATCCCCTCCATGTCCCTTAAATACTTGCCAAAATCTTGGAGTGGCCCCCTCCATTAAAAGTATTGCCCTTTCCTGCTTTAAAAACAATAGATTTGGGATTCTTTGTATTTGCCTTCTGCTTTTGACCACTTATTGTTCAGATTTTCAGGCTCTGTATCCATAAGGGCTACACCTAGACATTTTTCATAGAAACTGAGAGTCTCCTGTAAGAACTCAGCTCCAGTATTGGTGCTCTAAGAAACCCAACGAATGCCATGGAACTTGTGGGGAAAAAAAGCAGGGTAATTGTCAAAACTGCCGTTCATTCAGTAAAGATAGCATGTCTCTGTACAACTGCATAAACACATAGCTCAGTGCATAGGCACTCCCATTTTTCATACATGCTACCTATCCTCTGTGCAATGTAGATGAGATAGCAAAGAGAAGTTTCTTGAAGTGTCTGACTGGAGGACAGAGGTTCTACACATAAACAGATTCTAAAAAGTAAGTTCTGGTATTTACTAGAGAAACTTAGGGTACATCTACCCTGCATACCTATTTTGGAAAAGAGTGTCCACACAACAGGGAAGCCTCAAAATTAGTCTGAGGCAGGCTCCCCTAATGTGCTATCTCAGTTTAGAGCCCCAGGAAACACTGGGGAGAAATTACTTAGAATGTCCCTGAGGAGGAGCCATTTTGAAATAGCATCAGTGGTGTGTCCACACTGCAGCTATTTTGAAATAGCTATTTCAGAAGTGGAGTTATTTCTCATGGAATGAGTTTTACAGAAGTCGGAATAAGCCACCTGTTACTTTGATATTATTTTGAAATAACGGAATTGCTGTGTAGATGCTCACATTGTTATTTCGGAATAACGCTAGTTGTTCCGAAATAACAGTGCAGTGTAAACGGACCCTTGGACATAAAACATTTAAGTATTCAGATTTTAAACCAAGGGAAAATTAATACAAAAATGTATTTTCTTCCTAAAGCAGTTGAATTAGACTGCAAAGGAAAGGCCAATTTGGTTCAGTAACTTAGCTAAACAATTACTAGGACATATGTATTTGGTGAGGGTCAGACTGTCATTGACACCATGGGCTTTGACTCAGGCCCTAGAAGAGTTGTCTTAGCCTGCACATATCCAGGCATTACCACTGATTTAACAAAGAATAGTCAGTATGAAGCCTGTCTGCTTTGTGGATGTTTCTGACTGGAATATAAGAAATTAATTGCATCTTCTCAATGCTACAAACAGGTAAAAGTCAATCTAGCAGCATATTAGATTGTTGTGGCCTACAGGACACATCACCTAAAATAAACATACGTCTCTTTTAAAGGTGAGTTGCCCTAGCCATTTTATAATTTAGGTAGTTACGGTAAATAAATATTTATTAGATACACAAGAGTGCTGCTTAAAGGTGAAGACTGACCAAGAGTCTGCAGTACCTCTGATTTATGTACAATCTTTCATAAGGCATCAATGATCCTAGCATAAAAAGCACCTTATTAAAAAATTCAGACTCACAACGGCCTTGTTAGATAAGGAAATATTGTTATCCCTTGAGGGATGGCATGATTATGTGAGACTGTCCACTCTTATGCCAGAAGCCTGTGGCAGTATGGCGATAGAACACACTTCTCCTGAGTCCCAGTCCATACCTTAATGACAAGCCCACCCTTCCTCCTTAGCAACAGTGTGCACACTGAGGCCCTGATTACTCCACCACAATTCACGTCCCCCACAGATTTCTTTGCTTCTCTGCAGGAAAAATTACTTCTGCCAGGGAAACAAAGGGAAGCTCCGCCCTCCCCCCCCGCCACACACACAGATTGTCCCACACAGAACCCTATCACTCCACATCTGGACCCCCCACAGTAAACTCCTCCAAACTCGGATCCTGCTGGGCTAAGCCTGCTTGTACCACACTTAGATCAGGGTCCAGGGTTAGGTGCACATTCAAGACTTTGTCCCCCTTACTTGATAGGTTGATGCATCTGGCACAAGGGAGCAGGGCCCAGGGGTATTTCTGGAGCAGGCGCAGCCATTGAGCTGTATCAGAGGTAGGCACAGCCTCACCGCTAAGTCAATGTCCCTCCTATGTACAGCCACTGTCCTGCAGGAGCCTTCACATTTACTTACTGACACATATAACATGAAGAATTTTAAAACATTATGCCCAGAATTTTTGGCTCCAAATTTTTAAATTTTTTGGAACTGAAAGTCCTTCCTAGGCATAGCTGATGTATCTGGATTCTAAATATAAACATGTCATTAAAAAATCAGAAGTTGGTTTAAGCCAAAGCCATGAACGGGATGTTAGATGTTGGGTAACTGAATACTCGTGGAACTGCATGAAATCTTAGTGGTTACACGACTATTTGATGGTCCCCAGGGATGGGGCTGGCAGCCAGTGCGCTCTGGCCCCACTCCTAGGGAGTCCCCCACCACCTTGTGCTGCTGCCTATGTATCAGAGGCCACAGTATGGGGCAGCAGTGGGAGCCGATCCCCAAGGGGAGGCAGTTTAAAAACCAGCTCCCTGCATAGACCGGCTGCCTGCCATCCAGCACTGCTGCCTCTGATACAGAGGCAGCAGTGTAGGGGTGGCAGCAGCCCCTGTCTGTGGGGGGTCTGAGCTGCCCATGGATAGAGGCTGCTCGGCCAGATGCAACGCAGTCCCTGTCTGTGGGGAGCTAGGATCCCCACGGACAGGGGCTGCTCCTGCGAAGCAGCCTCTAACTGTGGTGGACCCAGGCTTGCCACAGTCAGAGGCTGCTTAGCCGCAGCCTCCCCCACCCCCCGTGCCCTCACTGCTGCATCTGATAGAGGCATCAGCTCAGGGAGGGGCAGACGGCACTGCAGAGCCAGTGCTGGGGTGAACCAGCTTTTAAGCTGGCTCCTCCACTACTGGCTCCTGCTCCCCTCCCTGCTTTGCAGCAGTGGGGTGGCAGGGGAAGCCAGTCTCCAAGGGGAGCCAGAGGCAGCAAGAGGTGGAGGGAAATGCATGTAGTCGAGAAGATTAACAAAGAAGCCTAAGCTTATCGGTTAATCATATAGTTGACTACACGTGGACATCCCTTCCATGAACCCAAGCACCTCACACATTTTGGGTGACAGCTGGATCTCAATTTGAACCAACCAAGGATTACTATTTACTGTCATGCCTTATGTTTTCATAATTAATTTTAAAAGGGGGAGTGCTTATAGTTGTGGTATGCACAGATCTATTAATGTACTTTATTAATCAAACTGTCCCTGATTTTACACTAATTACCTTGTCTTTGTTAATATCTACAGCTTATTACATATGCTGCAGACCCCATTTTAAAACGATGCCAATATTGTACAGAACTAATTCTGAGCCCATTAGCAGCACTACAGAAAGCTGTCATTTTTTGAAATCATAAACGGTTCCATACTAAACACAGGGAAACTATGCCCTCTCCATAATAGTATAGCAAAAAATGCCTGTTCCTCTGGTAGGCATATCTTGCACCCTCCACCAGAATATGCTAGCAATTTTGAAAAGTCACCACACAATTAAAACTAGTGCAATGCTTCAGACCATATTCTGATTTTCATGCTGAAACTTTGCTGTACATGGTATTTGGAATCTCTCCAAAACTTTCTGTCCCAGCTCTTAAAAATTGGCTTGTACTTGTACCTAGAGAGCAAGGTATTCAGAACCACATGAGCTATTGTTCACATGCCCAAAATTCACTAGCTATCAAAAAGCACCAGTATAACAATGTTTCCATCACCAAGCATGGCATCAGGATGATGGTGATTACTGAACCTGCACGGATGTCCTCTGACTGACCTGGTGAAAGCATGCGAATGACCAGAGGCTGTTTACAAGCCTTTAACTTTCTGTCAGGCAGAGCAATGCTAGCTGAACCTGAAACTTTGAGAACAGGTGTAGAATAAAAAGTGCTACAATGTAACCAGATTAGAAAAGAAACCGCCTCCATTTGGTATTACATCCAGTTTCTGTTACCAAAGAAGAGTCTTTTTCTACCCAGAATATAACAGTTTTGGAATTATAATGAAATGAGGCATAGTACACTGGCCCTGAGAAAGCTAAATGAGGCCAAGTGGACCCAATCAGCCAATTAGGCTGAAAATGGGAGAGAGTTAAGCTGGAAGAGGCTAACTAGAAAAAGGCTCATCTGTGAGGAAAAAGGTGGAGTGTCTAGAAAGTAGAGGCAGGCAGTAAGGGAAAAGCCTTCAGTTCTCCTTTCTGACAGGGAGAAGCATAGTAAGTTGTTTAGGGATGGAATCAATAAGATGTTGTAAATGAAGATTTAACAGTTCACTCTAAGGCCCTGAATGGGAATTGAGAGTATAGAGTGGACTTGAATTCCCCTGCAAACTGCTGCAGAGAAGGTAGCAAACGGGAAGATAACCTGAAGAGCTGCTGGACAGCTGCTCAGGAAGGGTAACTCAGTTAGGGTATGTCTACACTACAAAGTTAATTTGAACTAACGGACGTTAGTTCGAATTAACTTTGATAGGCACTACACAAGCGCTCTGCTAGTTCGAACTTAATTCGAACTAGCGGAGCGCTTAGTTCGAACTAGGTAAACCTCATTCTACGAGGACTAAGCCTAGTTCGAACTTACTAGTTCGAATTAAGGGGTGTGTAGCCCCTTAATTCGAAATAGTGGGAGGCTAGCCCTCCCCAGCTTTCCCTGGTGGCCACTCTGGCCAACACCAGGGAAACTCTATTGCCCCCCTCCCGGCCCCAGACCCCTTAAAGGGGCACGGGCTGGCTACGATGCCCGTGCCAGGTGCAAGCCTGCCAGCACCCAGCCAGCAGACCCTGCACCTGGCACGGCTTGAGCCAGCCACCCGATGCCCCCCAGCCCTCCCCCTCTTCCCAGGACCAGGCTGGCGGCTCCCGGGAGCTTGCCCGGGACCGCAAGAGGCGGGCACCCGCCTGGGCTAGTGCGGACATCGTGGACCTTGTCCACGACCTCCGCACTAGGCACAGGAAAGTGGCCGGCTAGGGCAGGATAGCTGCCAGCCTGGCCACCCAGGAGCAGGTGTGCATGAAAATCAAGGTGGTCCACTGAGACCCCCGACCCTGAGCCCTGAGCTTACAATGGCCGTACTGGGTCAGACCAAAGGTCCATCTAGCCCAGTAGCCTGTCTGCCGACAGCGGCCAACCCTAGGGACCCTGGAGGGGATGGACCGAAGACAGTGACCAAGCCATTTGTCTTGTGCCATCCCTCTCCAGCCTTCCACAAACTTCGGGCAGGGACACCACTCCTACCCCCTGGCTAATACCACTCCATGGACCCAACCTCCATGACTTGATCTCACTTCTCTTTAAACTCTGTTCTAGTTGTAGCCTTCACAGCCTCCTTCAGCAAGGAGTTCCACAGGTTGACTCTTTGCTTTGTGAAGAACAACTTTCTGTTACTAGTTTGAAGCCTGCTACCCATTCCTTTCCTTTGGTGTCCTCTATTCCTTCTATTATGGGAACTAATGAAGAACTTTTCTGTATGCACCCTCTCCACCCCACTCGTGCTTTTATAGACCTCTATCATATCCCCCCTCCGTCTCCTCTTTTCTAAGCTGAAAAGTCTCAGTCTGTTTAGCCTCTCTTCATATGGGACCTGTTCCAAACCCCTCATCATTGTAGTTGCCCTCATCATTGTAGTTGCCCTCCCCTCTCCCACCCTCTCTCTTCCCCTCTCCCACCTCCTTTTCCCAGTCTCCCCCAGTTTTGTTCAATAAAGAGAGTTTCTATTTTTGAACACAATTGTCCTTTATTTTGTACATCAGGAAGGGGGGCTAGAGAGGGGTAAGTGGAAGGAGGTGAGGGAGGAATGGGGTACGAACCCCCGATGGGGAGGACTGGGCTGGCTCTGCGGGCTTCTGGGGGGGAAGCTCTCCTGCAGCCCCCCAATTGTCCCCTCTCCCCAGATGGCAGCCTGCGGCAAGTGCAGCCGGTCTGATGGCCAAGTGCTGTGATGTGCCCAGTGTGGGTACTCCGGGCAATCCAAGCCAGGACTGCTTTGCAAGCGGGGCACCCCTGAGAATTGTCTGTCTGGGGTGGGGGTCGGGTCCCTTTAAGCACAGCCCTCGGCTAGCCTGAGACAGCAGCTCCACACCCTAACTCCTCATCTGATGCCCTGCCGGCACTGCTTCCGGCCATCCTTAACCCCGGTTCAGGGTCCACTCTGTGTGGACATGCTAGTTCGAATTAGCAAAACACTAATTCGAACTAGTTTTTTAGTCTGGATCCGTTAGTTCGAATTAGCTTAGTTCAAATTAACTAATTCGAACTAAGTTAGTTCGAACTAGCGCTGTAGTGTAGACATACCCTTAGTTATCTGGGCAGAGGACTGAGCCCTGAAGCGTCTGCAGCAGTTCCTTGAGTGAAAGAGGGGCTGAGGATGAAGAACAACCACAGAAAGGGGCATTGACCATGCAGTGTTAATCCACTGAAAGACCAGGAGGCGGCATCACCTGTGGTGAGTAGAGGCACCCTTGCCCCTTTCTGTCACAAGCAAATAGAAAAGTCACAAATGTATTGTGAAGCATCTTCTTGGTTTATAAAGATGTTTCTTCTATCTAGATAAGCTAGATGCCAGTCCCAATAGAAGGACTTTGCAAAAAGGCAAGATTGAGTGGCTGTGATATTGGTAACTCAGTAGCTGGAACTCCTCTTCAGACTTACTGTTAACCACAGTATCCTGTCACTGTGGGAGGGGGAACTGTCCTGCTGTAGATGCCATCTGTCAGATGACATTTGGGGCCTAACCACTTGTGGTCATTTAAGTTCCCTATCACCTTCTGCAATATTAATTTGGGTAACTACACTTGTAATATAAGGCCGTGTCTACATGGTGCATTAGTCCATGTTAGAATTGTATAAATTCTCATGCATACTAGTGTGTTATGCACTAATTGGCCTTTACCTGCTGGACTTCACTAAATGTTCCCTAATAAGTGTTTAATGTAGTACTGTATGAAACCTGCTAGTGTTGACTACAGCATCATGTGGACTAAATCATTAATCATTCTTTTCCTTTAATAGTAACTTCTTCCACATTCTCACAAACATAAGCAAATGATTCCTGCAATTTCTCTTGCAGGCTGGAATGGAAGAAACAGTGGGGGGGGGGGAGGTGGTGGTGGTGGTGTTATTTTTAAATACTTTAGAGACACTCAGATGCTGTTGTGATGGAGACCAGACAAATACCTAGATAGATATGAAATGTTGCTTACTAAGTACATCTGGTCTCTCTCCTATCCTGAGGTTTTAATAGTTCCCAGTCTGAACAGTAGCTATCAAAACAACTAACATATTTTCCTGGAATTCATTATATGAAATATTAGTTTGTGTAATAAATGTGTTTTATCCATATGTTATCCTTCTAATGCTGTGGGATACTGCTATTCTGCACATGGGTCATTGTCAGCTAATGTTAATTAAATATTAATGTGATTTGATTTTTGTCATAAGAACATAAGAATGGTCATACTGGGTCAGACCAATGGTCCATCTAACCCAGGATCCTGTCTGTCAACAGTGGCCAATACCAGATGCCCCAGAGGGAGGGAACACAACAGGTAATCCTCATGTGATCCCTCCTCTGTTACCCATTTCCAGACACGTCAGCATGCACAGCCAGAATCTGTAAAATCTCCATAGCTGAATAGTATTCTCAACAACTTTTAAAAATGAGTAGTCCTGTGGCACCTTAGAGACTAACAAATATATGTAAAATATGATGAGCTTTTGTGGGCAAAACCTACTTCTTCAGATGAGATGATCTTTCCTGGATCTTGAGTATTCTCAATAGTTTAGCTTTATGAGCCCATAATGCCTTATTGCAATACAACACTTAAAAGATGGCAACACATGCTTTTCCTGTGCTTAAAGTCGTCGTCATTGTTTGGCCAATAGGTGGGTTGACTTAATCACAAGAGAACTTTTGCAAGTTTATAAGGCTGGTGAACTGAGAAAAGCAGGCAGAGACTTAGAAGCATGTCTGTGTTCTAGTTTCTGATTAAATATGTTTCATGTCACCAACTGAGGATTCTGTGTCCTTTTTTTGGATGTTTTCAATTTAAAATTAGGGAATCTTCATCTTGCCAGGCCTCCATCATCAGGATGAAAGCAGGGCTAGTAAGAGGAAGAGAGAAGTAACTAAAATCATGATCAGGAGACCTGCTCAGACAGAAAAAAAAATGAACTACTGATCTCTTTGCAGATGCAGAGACAAAAATCTAACTTGGGGAAAAAGCAGGATTCTATTTAATTCTCCTCCTTTCTGAGGGTGTTTCTGTTGAGAGAACCAATGGCCTTTATGACTGGTTCAAATCCTTAGTGTGCTTGAGACCCTGATTATGGGTGACTGACTTTTTTTTTTCTCATGCTCCACAATATTTTTCATAATTTCATATTTGCCGTTTTCCTGTTCCAAGAACCACTACAGGAGATGAATAATGGAAGAAAACAATATTTGATGGACTAAAACAAAGAACTGTGGGAGTTGGAAGGCCACATGTTAATGTATTCTGAAGTGGAGATTGGGGAGAGGCTATTCTGAAGCACTGACGGGAGAAAAGAATGTTAATAATGACGCAATGCTAGTACACTGTGCCATATGCCACAGGTGCTTGTCCGTCATGTCAGATGACACCTAACCTATATCTAATGCCTCAGTACTGAAGCAATGGGAATGCATGAGCTTCCAGTCTCTAATGGCATTAATAATGGATGAATCAACCGGCCTTCCAGTCACAGGCCACTGGCTGGTAGTATGGAAAAGCAGCAGCACCATCAGTAAAGGTTTCAGCTGGACGGCATATTGATTGCAGTAGTGGAAAAGACAGATGAGGCAAAGGTCTCTCTATTTTTATATGCAACAGGGAAAGTATTGGGTATCTGTAGCAGTCTTTAGCTTGAAGGAAGGTGAAACTTGAATCTGGCTGACATAATGAGTGTCGGAGGTATACAGGCAGTCCCCGACTTACGCGGATCCGACTTATGTTGGATCCGCACTTACGAATGGGGCTTTTCTCGCCCCGGAGCTCACGGGCGGCAGATCGCCACCCGTGTCCTCCGGGGCAAGAAAAGCTTCTCCTGGTCTCCCTGGTCTGCTGGGGGGGTCCAGCGGCTTTGCTGGACCCCCCCAGCAGACCAGGGACACCCGAGCAAAGCCGCCCAGGCGGCGGGAGTCCCGCTGCCTGGGCGGCTTTGCTCGTTTGCCCCGGAGCAAAGCCGCCCAGGCAGCGGGACTCCCCCCGCCTATGCAGCTTTGCTCCTGTCCAGGAAAGCCCCCCCGCCCAGCAGACCAGGCTTTTCTTGCCTACCCCTGGGATAGAGCAGCTGGGGGCTGCCAGGTTGGTCCCGCAGCGCCGCTCCGGACCAACCCGGCAGCACCCCAGCTGCTCTGCCCCAGGCGTCCTGATTCAGCCACTGCTGGTCAGTTTCAGAAGCGGCTGAATCAGGACGCCTGGGGCAGAGCAGCTGGGGTGCTGCTGGGTTGCTCCAGTAGAGCCGAGGAGCCGCACTACCGGAGCAACCCAGCAGCACCCCAGCTGCTCTGCCCCAAGCGTCCCCAAGTCAGCCGCTGCTGAAACTGACCAGGGGACGACTACAGGAAGCCCGAGGCAGAGTTGCTTTGCCCCGGGCTTCCTGGAATCAGCCGCTGATCAGTTTCAGCAGCAGCTGACTTGGGGACGCCTGGGTTTCTTAAGTTGAATCTGTATGTAAGTCAGAACTGGCATCCAGATTCAGCCGCTGTTGAAACTGATCAGTTTCAGCAGCGGCTGACGCCAGTTCCGACTTACATACAGATTCAACTTAAGAACAAACCTACAGTCCCTATCTTGTATGTAACCCGGGGACTGCCTGTAGTGTGCTCCAACAGGGAATGCCAGCAAGATTCACAGTAACTTTTTTCCACAAGATGCTATGTACAGATAAGCCACTATCATGGCTTCGAGTTCAGCGCTTTGACTGTGTTTGGCAACTAAACAATACAAAATGTGAAGTTTACAGCTCAAGAAGGCAGATAGGGAGAGATTTAAGGGTGTGAACAGACCATATTGCTCTTTGAATGTACTTACAGAGCAGTGATTGGTCAACAAGGACACAAGAGACCATTAAGTGTAGAAGGAAGTGAAGCACAACGTATGTGAGTATCCATATGGAGGGCTGGTTTCACCACACTGCCCTGCTGGCTCCATCTCCTCCTTAGTTGCACTGCTCCTACGCAGCACTGCCATTGTCTGGCTACTTGTGCTGCTGCCCAGTAGCAGTCATGAGTGGGACCTGGTAGGAATTAATTGTTCATGGGAGTTTCAGGGAGGTCATCAAGACATGATTATGCACAGAGAGGTTCTTCTGGACTCTGTCTGCTTCTCTGTCATCCTTTTCCCTTTCTGAACTCCAGCAGATGAGGCCAAGATGGCAGGCCAGGGGCTCAGCTCCTTTCATGCTCAAGAGGTTCATAGGATTCAATTCTTCTTCTGCGAGCAGAGGAGATAATGCTGCCTAATATCCCTTTTCATCTTCAAATGCTTTAAAACATTAATAGATCTGGCACAGATTAGCACCTCCTCATTGAATAGCTTTAACTGTTTTAAAGTTCCTCATGCCTGCAAATCAGGTAATGATCTGTCTAGAGAGGCTTTCAAAAGTTGGCCTTCCTCTACTCTCACAAATGTCTGTGCAAAACCCTACAATTATTGGTGGCTTCAAAATGAGAGGCTTAGTTGAGGGTCTGCAAGTAGGGTCTCCAGACCTATGTTGACACTTGGCTGAAGTAAGTGACAAAAAGGATGGATTTTTCTAGTAAATTGTTGCTGTGAGGTAGGTCAGGAGACAATCAGTTATAATCCTGTCATTGAAAGGGAAAAAAAAGAGAAACTGCTGCATTTCCTGTGGTGGCTTTTTAGGTCACTTGGGGAACATATATTGGAGCATGTGATCACACCCCAGGAAATCAATAAAAGGCTACCTGTTACAGATGTATAGTGGGGCAGGGACATACTAGCTTCCGCTTTGGTGAGTGTCAGGCCAAGTGTGATAGCATTGTATTCTGTTGATGCTGAATTGCCGCGTCACCACTGTCATGGCCATCTTGATGACTTCTGGTCACAGCCTTATACATGTCTGAAATGGATTCAGAGTCAATGAAGTGGGAGGCAAAGGGTGAAGGAGCATCATGGGGCTAGTACTGTGAATAAGCTTGGTGGGAGGGTTTTGTGGGGGGTTGTTTTTCATTTTTTAAAATGCCCACCCATTTTTCATTAATGGGCCTGCTTCTTCAGCATAGTGACAGCATGTTCTTCTAGTCGCCTTAGGACACAAGGACACCTAGGTGTAACCATAAAGAACAAGAAGTAGTGAGCTTTTGGAGCAGCAAGTGTGTGAAACAGAATGATTGATAGATGTTTAAATTACTTCTTCAGCACCTCTGTTGTCTGGTTCAGGCTGTCATTCATCTTCGATCTTGCTGCTAAAAGAGATGGACCAGAGTGTTAAAAGAAATATGTGAGAAGAGAAATTGCGGGTGGGGGGTTTCATTTCAATCTTTCACATTCACTAGTTCACAAGAAAACTGGCAACTCCTGCGTGCTTTAGAAATACAGCAAACAGAAGCAAGGAGCAGCTGAAACCCCAAAGTCATTTTTTCTAGTAAATGCTCTTTTAAGGGTGGATCTCTGGAAACATAAATAAATGCCATGTCAAAATAGAGTAGCTTTCCCATGGAGTCACTATAAGCCTCTTATTTAGCCGCTTTATTCATGTGTGAAGAAGGAAGCCATTGCCCTAAGATAAGGTGACCAGACGTCCTCCTTTGAGGAGGACAGTCCTCCTTTTGAGGGGCTTGTCCTCCCCAATAATTATGTCCTCCTTTTGTCCTCCTTTGAAAAAAAAAATGTTGCTTCTTGTCCTACTTTGCCAAAAAAAATATCCTGCTGTTTTTTAAAGTATCATTATACTGCAATTGAACCCGTTAAAAGGTTTAATATACAGAAAAAGTACACTTAGAGGGTATTTATGAAATGTTATTGTTTATTTTGAGCCATTTTAATTTAATGTCAATATGATTTTTTTTTTTAGTTGACATTGACACAAATACTTATTTTGGCAGTGTAAATCGCAAAGGCAATAAAAATGTTTGTAAGAAAATGATGCATTTACTTGGGAAAATGATTATTGGAATCAGTTGCAATGCCCATAGTGTATCTAATGCCATCAATGCAGCATCAAGCTTAATGTCCATTGATGTTGAAGTTGTGATACCTCAAATTTATTTACATTTTGAACGATTCACTGTAAGAGTTACATCATTAAAAACTTTTTGCAGAGAAGCCTCAGTTGACTATAAAAAACTGTTGGGATATTCGAAAACAAGATGGTTAGCTTTAATGCCAGCCATTGAACGAGTGCTGCAATTGTTTGAGCTTTTAAAATAATATTTTCTAAGTTTGCAAAAATGTCCACTGATCTTGAAAAACTTTTTAAAGAATGAATCTGCTGAAGTAACTCTGTATTTTGTTCACTATCAAGCAACTTTGTTCCAGTCAGTTATAAAAAGTATTGAAAAAGAGCATATAACTTCTACAGAAGTGAGATTGCATATTAAACAATTAAAGGAGCAACTTCAATCACATCTTGAGTCCAACTTCCTTCCATTGATTGTAATTACTAATTTAAACAAATTTCAAGAGAGCAATCCGGGAATGAAGAAGGAATTTATGAGAGAGGCAATGAGCTTTTATAAAAATGCTCTTGAATATCTAAAAAATTGGACTAAGCATGACAAACCAGTGAACGTGTTTGATTGGATTCTGCTGAATGAAGAAATTCAAGGGAATAAAATCCTTGAAACAGTTTTATTTGTTAAAGAAAAATTTAGCATCACAATAAATTACAATTTATTGTTCGAAGAATTAACAATATAATAAGACAATGAACGGACTGAATGCAAAATTGATAAGAAATGGATCGAGAGTCTTAATTTCTTAAAAGTGACAAATATTGATGTTTTTAATGTTATATGATGGTTTTTGTTAAGTCTGTTTGTCTTATAAGACAACTAATATCGTGATAATTTATTTATATTATTATTTATATACATATACAAGTATGGTGTGGGGGTTTTTTGGGGTTTTTTTTGTTTTTTTTGTCAACTCCATGTCCTCCTTGCACATTTTTGAATTCTGGTCACCTTACCTAAGAGCATCTGAGCAGCCAGTGTTACTCAGAACTGAGAGATGGAAGACCCATAGGTCAATATTCAAAATCTGCATCCTATGTAGCACTGGGGGGGGGAGGGGCGGAGAGAAAAACAACATAATTTTTTTCCCGTTCTGACTGTTACAATTTTAATTTTTTAAAATGTTCCCAACTTTCTTTTTTCTTTTTTTTTATAATGAGTATGATAAAAGGACTAATTGATACACTGCCCCCCCCCCCCAAAACAAAATGCTAGCTGTCAACTTGTCAGCATTAGTCTTCTGTTGGCATAGCTGCATCTACATTTTTTTTCCTGGCACAGCCATGTTGGCTAGGAGGTGTGATTTTTTTCCTCCTCCCCCCCTTCCGTTCCCCTGCACACACCAGGCATAGCTATAACAATAAAGTTTTGTATTATAGACCAGGTCTCAGTTTGTTGCACATTTGATGTGGAAGTCAAACATCAAGCCCTGCAGTATCTTGTGTGTGTGTGTGGTCACTTTAGCTAGAACTGTACTTCATATTATCTGAGTTGCCAATCCAGTGTCAGGGCTAGTCTGTAAATACTCAGTCTCCTCTTCACTTATGGTTGTGGAGAGCTGTTAAAATATGCTGCGAGAAGGGTTCATGAATCAGGCATAGGTTGGGCCACTATGTTGCTGTGCCAGTTGTGTGCTTCTATTGAAATGTGTTAGTAGATTTATACTTGCCATGTGACCTCCTGCATATGCTTCAGGTGGAAGTCCAGCAACAGAGTGAAGGCTATGCAATCTATTGCACCCAATGAGGCATGTATGATTACAGGCCATATGGTGCATATGTCTGCATTAAGGATTTCCTGGCCCTTAGTGTACAAGCTGTGGAGACAAGAATGGCTGAATTGTAGGTGCTAAGGGAGACAGTGGTACATAGATGAGGCTTTCTAGGACACACAAGAACAGTTACTCCAGGTCTGCCAGCCTCTGTGCCGTTGAAGAGGATGAAAGTCACAAGGAAGGAGAATATTCATCTAGAGCAGAGGGAAACAATTATCTAGTTGGGACCCTCCTTCCAAGATGTCACATTATCCTCTTGCTGAGAATATCTCAGGTGGGGCGGGGAGGAAAACTCCAGTTCTTAGGAAGATAGTAATAGGTAATAGTTATGGGGGATTTGCTCATTAGAAAATGGATAGCTGGGTTTGCAATTACAGGAAAACTGGGTTTCCAAATTTAGGCTGCTAGAAAGGAGATTGAAGTTCAGTAACTCTATGGTGACATTCTCTGGAATGTCTTGTATGCAGGGCTAGTTAGACAGAACTGCAGGGTCTCAATGCATGGACAAGAAAATGGTGTAAGAAGGAGGTCTTGAGACTTATTGGGAACTGGGGAAATTTTGGGGAAAGAGGAAACCTATACAGGAGGGATGGGTTCCATCTATTCCAAAATGGAACCAGTTTGCAGTTGGAGAGCAGTTCTTAAATAGGCGTGTTGTGAGCAAGACACAAGAAATTTCACGAGGCATAAGGGAGCAGTTGACAAAGACGTTCCCTGTCGACCAATCTGCATCTTGACTGCCACGCTGTGCTGACAATTTGCTGAGCTGGCACAGCGTGGCGGCCAGTTTTATTTTAATGAAGCCAGGGATATTTAAATCCTGGCTTCATTGACTATCTCAAGTAGTCTAATTTACATGCCTCTGGCGACAGGGAATGCAGTTTAGACATACCCATAATGACCAGTTTTCAGAATGCAGAGAGGTAGATAGCAGTGTCCCACAGAGGCCTGTACTGGGAGCTAGTTTATAAAATCATGAGTAGAGTGGAGAAAGTAAATAGAGAAAAGTTACTTAATCCTTCTCATAATCCAAGAACTAGAGGTCATCCAAAGAAATTAATAGGAAGTAGGTTTAAAACAAAGGAACGTATTTTTCATACAATGCACAGTCAACCTATGGAACTCCTTGCCAGAGGCTGTTGTGAAGATGAAGACTATAATAGAGTTCCAAAAAAGAAATAGATATATGAATGGAAGAGAATGGCTATTAGCCAGGATGGGCAGAGATGGCATCTCTAGCCTCTGTTTGCCAGAAGCTGGAAATGGACAACAGGGGATGGATCACCTGTTCTTTTCATTCCCTGGCACCTGATATTGACCACTGTTGGCAGACAGGATAATGGGCTAGATGAAGGAATCTGATATGAACTGAAAATGCCTTATTCTGCAGGCCTCTGACAATGCTTAATAAGGTCAAAAGAGACACTTGCAGTATATATATTCAGAACTAAAAAAGGGAAAAGAAAAGGTGTTCCAAGGGTTAGCTTAAACAATAAAATTTTGCTGGAATAGCTACATTTGGTAGGAGTGTGGAAAAAATTCTCTCACCTCTTGCTGATATAACTATGCCATCAAAACTCTGGTGTTAATGGAACAATATCCACAGAATGCTTTTAGTCAGTGTAGCTAATGTTTGTGGAGGTGGTTTAGATATGACAACTTGAACTCCTGTCAGCTTACACCATATCTTTGCTATGTGGCCTTACTGGCATAGCTATACATGTATAGCTATGCCAGCAAAGCATTTGTAATATAGACACACCCTCACTTCCTATTCTTCCTCCTTTTGGGTTAGTTTCATATTCTCCTACTGTACTTTACAATTGTTTTCAGATGACTTTATGCTAAAACTTAGTATAATATGAGTTCGTCTGGATACTTTCCACTTAAAATAAATATTATGCTGCTATTCTTTTCTTTTTCCCTGTGTGATGGAGCTAGTGCCTGGGGAGAAAGTTAAAGACCTTACACATTATTTCACTCTGTATTCCTGCTTCTACACATGGTTTGACTTGATCCAAACATCTGAAATCATAAACAATGATGGAAGCATATTGATTTTTGGAACTTTTTTCCAGACAACCAATAGATTCCACTCCTGAATTCCCACCACGAATCACTGGTATTTTAATACTATGGATCTTTGCATGATTTGTTCTAGTTTCTATTTTCTAATAGATCAGGGTTCTTTATTTCAGGACAAAAGAGTATGGCCACATACTTATTGCATTATTTTTTGCTACTACTGAGCTTCTGCTTTATGCCTGTTGCTGGAAATACTCAATGTACATTAATTTTAGCTGTTTTTTTTTTCAAAATAGCAAACGGGAAGAGTTAATTTATTCTCATCATGTAGCCACAATCATAAGCCTGTTTCCCTTACTGATCTTTGGTTGTGGTTGTCTCTGCTCTTCTGCTTTTCTTCCCAGTACATTTATTAGCTTTACATAATGTAACGTCACAAAGCTTCTGGTACAACAGAGTGCTTCATCAGCCTTTCATAGATGAAAATCCTGAGGTACAAAGGGCAAAACTTTCAATGTTGGGTGCCTAAACCCACTGTTTGCCTACTCTTCTCTCTTAGGGTATGTCTAAGCTGCTGCTGGAGGTGTGATTGCAGCATATGTGAGCTAGCTTTAATCTGAACAGCATGACTACAAATCGCAATGAAGGACTTCAGGACAGGTTAGCCATTCAAGTATGTATCTATAGTCCCAAAAAGCCTTGTACAGTTCATGCTGCTGCTGAAGCTCTGCTACTGCTGGCAATCAAAACAGCTAGATTAAAGTTAACTTAGTTATTGCTTGCATATACTGAAGTCACGCTCTTCATCACAGCACTATAGGGGTATGTCTACACTGCACGCTTATTTCAAAATAAGCTATTCTGGAAGAAATACTCTGAAATAGCTTATTTTGAAATAGCAGGTCTACACTACAGTGAAGCCTCAAAATTAGTCTGAGGCAGGCTTCCCTGATATGGATGCACTACCTCGATTTAGAGCCCCAGGAGGCACTGGGGAGTAATTACTTTGAATGGTCCTGGGGAGGAGCTATTTCAAAATAGCAATAGTGTGGATGCTCCATTGCTGCTATTCCAAAATTGCTATTTTGGAATAGGCGTAATTCCTCAGAAGTCAGGTTTACCAAAGTCAGAATAAGCCATCCATTCTTTCAAATTTATTTCAAAATAACAGAATTCCTGTGTAGACACTCGCACTGTTATTCTGGAATAATGCTGCTGTGTAGTTGCACCCTAGGGGAAAAGGAGAAGTAGTTCTTCTGAAAATCATTATAGTCACTAGCCATGCTAACTGAGATGAAGTTTTAGTAACTTCCATGATAACATTTAATGAAGAGTGTGAAGGGAATATTTTGGGGAAACTTTTGATTGTAGGGTGGGACTGCCTTGCCAGATATGAAATGAATGTTAAACCAAGTTAGATATTTTCATGCAGTCTCCACCAACGCATTCTGAATCACTCATGATTCCCGTGAGATTTAATGTACATGACTTCAAATCTATTTCAGGCTCATAGGTTGGACAAGCTGTTTGCTGGGAAACTGGCAAAGCTTGTACTGTGTGCATTTTGTTTGTGGCGCCAGCGGTTCTTAACTCTCTGACCCTCGTTTTGCACTGATTGTGTGTGTGTGTATGTGTGGTACGCATGTGTGTAAGGCTCCATTGATTTCAGTAGTTATTCCTGAGCTACACCATGGTAAGAGCAAAGACTTTTCCTGTAAGCTGTCACTCTGGCAACTTCCCTTTCTGTCTACACTTCGAAAACCCTGAAATTAAGAATGCAAAGTGATGGTAAAATCCACAGGCTTTCAGACAGCCTGGAAGATCCGCAAGCCACATGGAAAAAAAAAAAGAGAGGGAGGAAGCATGTTGTCATGTCTAGAACAAGGAGCTCTAACTTGGGGCTACTCCCATATCTGCTACTGAGTGATTGTGGGCAAGTCAGTGCAATTCTTTGTTGAATCATTTTCCTCAGCTGTAAAACTGAGATAATACTTATCTCCTGCAGGCTTATGGGACAGATTGTGCTTTACAGACACAGCTGATTGTTGGTGGTGAAGAGTGACTGTGCCAGGGGAACGAAAGACGGGAACATAATGCCCTTTAGTTCCACTTTTTCTGCTATCTCTGTTCTACTCCAAATCCTTTCCGTTCTTTCCCACTCTTTAATGTTTAGGATGACTCTTTCTTGCATTTCAATAGTGACCTACATTTGATGTGTGCAGCACAGATGAAGAATGTTTTGTATTGTTACATTCCTTTTCTCTTGGAAACCAATTCTGTTATCCCAGTAGAAGGAGTAAAAATATCTCCTGACAGAGCCATAGAGGGATTTTTCAACCAACAGTTTGTTATTGTTCCAAAGAGACCTAACTTGCCATGGACGCTTTCAAGTTTTGACACTGGAAATGATGAGCCAGTTCCTCTACCACTGCTCCAAATTTTGTGCCACAGAAACAGTGAATAGGGGCAATCTCTATGTAGGGAATCCAGAGGCAGGGGTGGAGGGCACAGCTAGCTCTGGCACCTACTCTGGTCCACTGTAAGCATACGGGGCATTTTGAGACAGGAAAGCGAATTGCCAAAGCTCATTGACTTTCACCAGTTCTGGGCCATCAGAAATGGCTTCTGGGGGGGGGGGACCATCCTGTGGTGTAAGTTAGAGAGGTTCTACGGCTGCTCAAACTTGGCTATGAATTCCCAGGGATGTGTG
This sequence comes from Pelodiscus sinensis, assembly GCF_052426305.1. Taxonomy (NCBI): domain Eukaryota; kingdom Metazoa; phylum Chordata; order Testudines; family Trionychidae; genus Pelodiscus; species Pelodiscus sinensis. The sequence goes on along the minus strand of NC_143055.1, from coordinate 117,260,327 downwards.
CTATCTAAATCAGCCTTCAGAAGCACAGGGTACAGCTCCTGTGAAAAATAAAACTGATTATAATTTGGCGAAATACTAAGTGTTGTCAATGAGGCTTCTTTTTAGCAGTAACATCTGAATTTAGAATGCACTGTGCACTCTTTCCTGTTAAAAGAGTTTACTGTGCATTTTTATGAAAGCCAGGAAAGCTTTCAGAAATCCTTGTTCCAGACAGCATAGCCAAGAATTCAAGTTATCCAGTAAAAATCATGCCCGGACTATGTTTGTTTTTAAGTGCTTCTATTTCATACACATGCTTTCTGTCTCACTCTATAATATGTTTAAAGGTCTAATTTTTGAAAATCTTTTTAAAATACAAAGACAGGAATTTCTTCTTGTAAAATCACTTTCTTTATCCTTCAGGTTTCTGTCCACCTCTTTCTATTTCCAGTCCACCTCTCTCTACTAATTCTCCCTTTTGTTAGACTGACCATGTGTTTCCTCAAAATCAGGAATATCCTTTTCAGGAGCTGTACCTGCTAGTTTTTCAGCTTTGGGGTGAAGGAAAAGTTATGGACAGGGATGTGTGGTGAAGGTGTATGTGGGTGGGGGGAGAAGGCTGTGCAGGAGGGGACAAAAGAGCAGACCAGCCCTTGCCTTCTGGGGCGGCATGACTAGAAAAGCTCCCCGTTGCTTCATGACATAGTGAGGCAGCGCCACAGTGAAGCAGAAATGTTGATGTAAGATGCTAGGGACCAGGTTCCTCTTCATTCCACCCAGCCTTAGAGGGAGAGCTCTTGCCCATATACTTATACCTGTTCAAGTCTAGATTGCTAAGCTGAGGTCAAGACACAGGCATCTCAGTAGGTTAACCTCAGTAAAGGGGACTGTCCTGTCCATAGGATGATGTAAGTGGCTACTGAAGGCCTCTCAAAGCATAGATCCCAGGGTGGCCACTTCAGAACATCCTATGGACAGGACAGTTCTACTCAGGGCTAGGCACAGTACAGAAGTATCAGTCTCTGCTTCTCATTTAATTCCCAGCTTACTGTGCCTATCCACTTCTTTTGGGAGCAAATAATAATCTTTGTTCAGTACTCTAGTAAACAAAACATCTCTCCAGTCAGGGATGTTTTTTCTTTAAGTAGCCATAATGGTAAATGTTGTGAACGAATAAATCCCCATCATTTATATTAATGCATCACAATAGCCAAAGGCTCTTTTTATCCTAAATTAAGTTTCTGTTGGTGTCAGAAGGAAAAGCATGAGATTTCCATGACTTGTTGGCACCCATAGTACACAATCCTCAACTCTCTTGGGCATTTGAATTCTAGGCTAGAACAAAATTCACAACCTTCTGACTGGCCTAGAACTTCAGGCCATGCTTATAACAGGAGCGGGTCTTTGATGTTGTTAGTAGAAAAAAAATGAAGTGTATTCATTGCTTCTCATAGGAACCATGCTAGGGGTGAGATTTCCTGTGGCTGGCTGGCACCAATCTTCAGTAAGACTAATCGGAGCCTGAGAGAGAGTCTTTCAGAAGGAACTAGGGCAAGGAATCTTCCAAAAGATAACTGATCAAAGTTATGATTCAGTCACTTGAATAGGAGAGCCTTGTAGAAGTTTAAAAACAGACCTTAGCAGTTCTCATTCAGTCTTTGTGAGAGAACATCAGGACTGCAGACCCATACCAATAGTAATGTAACTGCCACTGAGGAGTCATAGTATTTCACTCACCTTTATTGTCTGGTTTAATTTTTATCGTCAAAGATTACAGAATAAAATAAAACTAAGAAAATCATTAAAAAATAAAGTGAAAATTGTGCAGGAAATTACAACACCAAAGAAATAAAACATCAGAAAAGGAAGTGGCAGTACTTGCAAGATAGGATAAGAATATTTAATTTTCAGAGGTTACAATGGGCAAATTAAAAATGAATTCCTTGACTCTAGCATGTCATTAGTGAATGCTTTGGACTCCAGGATAATAAATTGGAAATTGTCCCACTATTAGTCCTTTTAAGATAAGCATTGGACCTTTAATTGGTCTGCAGAGCAAATGAAAGGCATCAAAGCACTAGCATGGTGTGCTGCTAGGTTTTGTGGCTATTTCTTAACTTACAAACCTTTTTAATGTGCTATTTCACTGCACCTCACACTCACTTTTCCTGTATTCCATTTCATTTCCCAGCATAAATGATTGTCATGTAAGTCTCTGATGCATGTGTCATCAGTTGACTCCTAGAATCTTCTCACAAGAACCTTCAAAAACCCAGAGCAGCTCCTATTCCAGTTGTAAGGAAAGGCTACTGAGACCAATATGTCTGCCCTTGACAGTTTGTTTTCATCTCACTTTCCTGCTTTTTTTCAATAACTCAGTCCTCTTTCTCCAGAAACCAATCTCTTTTGTACCTATCATTTTCAGTAACTCTTTTCTACCCTTAGCTTTTAGAAGCAGGTATAACTCAATTTCTAGTGACCTTTGATAAGTAGTATCTAAGTGTCTTTGTTCCCCAATTTTTTAATCCTTTGCCATTGCCATCCCCTTCTGTGATTCAATCATCAATACTGTCATGAATTAATATGGTGGGCTTGACTCTGAAACCTGTCTTGCTGCAAAAACCTGTAAAAATGTAGATTGTCCTCGGTGAAACATTGCACACACAGACATTAGCACAGCTGCATTAGCCAATATTATTCACATCTTTATCTTCTCTAATCTTGACTAATGTAATCCCCTCCCCTTATGGTTCTAATTTTCCAAACTTCAATTTGTCCAAAAGAGGCTGACTTGTATCTCCACCCATTCCTGAAAATAACACTGCATACAAATCCTCTGAAATGGTCACTAGCTTCTTATCCATTTTGGAAATTGTTCTTTAGACCCACAGAAATCCAGGGCAAAACTCTCATTGACTTGAGGGAGAGTAGGACCTGATTTAGATGAGTGATCAACTAGTGTTTATTAAGTACTAGAAGAAATACCCAGCATTTCCCGGGGAAAATATAGTAAAAGGTGTGATGAACAAACTATGTCAGTTACATTAACATAGTGTATTTTATTGGAAATAATTTCTTAAAGTAATATATAAGAGAAAAGTAACATAGCTAGTGATGTGCTTACAAAACACATTGATATTTAACTCATTTCTTGATAACAAAAGGTGTGGTGATTGAACTATGTAAATTACTTTAACATAACATATTTTATTGGAAATAAGTTTTCTTTTATCGTATTACTTTAATATGAAATTAACATAGCTAGTGCTGTTCTTACAAAACGCATTCCCTAGTGGACAACAGATGAACTACTTAGTTCGTAGCCAGAGAGAAAGTATCTTGTAGTTGCAGTTTGACACGCTTAACAGAAGAGTCCAGCAAATGCCTATGCTCAGGTGCTACTAAAAGCTAATTATCAGTGGGCCCAACTGGGGCTCTGGAGGAACTGGAGGAACCAATTTTGAGATATAACCAATCCAGTTATTTAAGTTAGGAAATTGGTAGTATTCGTTCAAAATTTTGTGTTTCTAGCTCTTACTGTTTTGGAGATCTTTCGGGACAGACAAACTTTCCAAAATATTTATAAGAAGATAGTGCATCAGGAAAGAGAGATCCTAATCTGTGGAACACGTTTGCCTCTCATATCTTCTGTTTCACAGTATGATCTCAGTCCTGCCCTTTTATACCTCACTTATTTACTGTAGATGGAAAGTCCCTAAATTCTACATTTAGCACAAACCTTTCATCCTCTTCCATATCTGCTTTTCAAACTTGCTTTTCAAAGTTCAAAGGATGTCAGTCTTGGTTGTTTCTAGCCCCTGCACCAAGTACTTGGTGAATTTTATCTGTTGAAGGACACCTGTATCAAATATTCCAATTATTCTTAGAAGAGGATCAATCTTTATATCTAGTATTACTTCTAAAAATTCTATGTACAGAGGTGATATTTACAATTCACCACAAGCTTGGTGTGCATGTCAAGCAGTGATATTTTAGGGCACAACTACACTACAGCATTATTTCGAAATAACTCATGTTATTTTGAGATAGCAAGGTGAATGTCCACACAGCAAGCTTGTTATTTCGAAATAACAGGCTTCTTATTCTGAAATAGTGAACTCTCATTTCATAAGTGCAGTTGGGAGGTAGGGGAATTGCCAGCATGCATCTTCTGGAACATGGTGGAGTCCCGAAAGATGTGGGCATTGTGTGCCTTCCCCAACCACCCGACATTAATGTCAGTGAACCAGTCCCAGTGGTCCATGAGGGCCTGCAGGACCATGGAACATACCCCTATTGATATAGTCTGAGGTCCGGTGGTTGGGGGCCCAGATGGGGATGTGGGTGCCATCAAAGGTCCCCTGAGACAGTTGGGGAAGCCTATGGCAGTAAAGCCAGTGACGATGGAGTCCACCTCACCCAGGGTGGTGATCCTGAGCAGCTGGATGGCATTGATGGCCCTCACCACCTGTAAAAACATAGGGTTGCCAGAGGACTGTGGTGCAGAGGCTTCCCATTTCAGGCTGGTTGTCGGCCTCAAGCAGTGCCATGAGCGCAGACTGCACAAACTGTGCCAGGAAGTGCAGCATGAGGTTTAAGAGCCAGTGATTGCTCTGCAGCAAGTGAAAGTGCTGTGTCATCTGCAAGGGTAACCAGAGCACTTGGTGTGGTGTTTGCGGTCCCTCAGGGAGGTAGGCAAAGGGGAGCTCCTATAAGCAAGAGCCTCAGGCAGCAGCTACAGGAAGTGACTGCTGTCCTGATGCCCTGCCTGGAGTGCTTCTGGGGGGTTTAAAATGCGATTCAGACTCCAATGAGTTGTGGCCATGCTATTTCTATATAGATCTGCACTATTTCAATGGGGATTTGTAGCATGGACACATTATTTCAAAATAGTTGTTTCGGGAGTTATTTTGAAATAACACCATAGTGTAGATATATCCCAAGTTCATATTTAGCATGAGTGCAAAAACTGCACGTTTTTTCTAAAACTTAGATTAAGCAGATTCAGCATCACGGATCTTATTTCCTTTTCTGTGCACCCTAACACCCATACTTTATTTCTCTAGACCTCTTCCTTCTCTTTCTCTTACATCTTTCTTTGTTTGCATCATCTGAAGTAGCCTTCCTTTGCCTAACATATGTTTCTCAAGACTCATCTCTTCTTCTGAGCTGCTCTTCAGTAAATCTAGTCCACTTTTTAGCCAGTTTCACTACAGTCTGGCCTTTGTGCACTCTTACCCTTGTACAGTGTAATGGTATAATAATAATGTAACCATTTGTCATTTTCTATATATGTACATAAACAGAATGCAATTACCCATGGAACATTCTGAGGCCATTTTATTTGAAGCAGCTACAAAAAAGTAAACTTTGTTCTGTTATGCATTTTCACATTTTCCAGCAGGCCATTGCTTTGAGTGGCAGCCTGAAAGATGTTGGCATGCTAAAGCTTTTTGTAGCATAAAGGAGCTTTTTGTTCCTAAAACATCAACATCATTTAGCAAGGTGTCTGTGTCACCTTCTTGATCATGAGCTGTGTACTATCTGAATAACAATAAATATACCCTTTGCAGCCTTTTACAGAAAACTAGTAATATAACCTCCTCTGCTTCCATGTAGTAGCCTCAAAGCCTTGTTCATCATTTTCTCTGTGCCTCATATGGTCACTTGCAGCACTTCTAAATGCATGCATGTAAAATGCTACCCGACTAGTGCAGTAGCATTTTACTTTTATTGTACACTATATAAATGACTCCATAACATGAAAGCTAATGGAGAATCGGGCCTTTAGCCTACACACTACCTCAGACCAAGAATCAAAATCCTGGGTCCATATAGGAAGATAATTTTATCAGAAACCATAGCTGATGCAAATTACATTTGCCAATACTTCTAAAAATTCTTTCCAAGCTAACACATTCTTCCATAAACCTAGGAGATAATCAGATAACACAGTTCATAGCCATTTTATTCCTGACCTCAATCAAAGTATGAGGCTCTGCTGAAAGCCATGGCTGTGTTTGCAGACTGTGTTCCAGAAAGTTTGTGCTCCTGATGTAATGTTACTTTTTTAACCCTCATTGCTTCATTCAGTCTTTTTAATTTAGCCAGAGATAATCTAGATTTCCAAATCCATGTAATCAAGTTTAATGCTAAGAAAGGTCAGTAGTGGAGTGATGTATCTTATGCCTTATCCTTAACTAATGAAATTAATCTACCCAAACGACCTACATGAAAGTCATCTGATAATTTTTTCACAATATCCAAAATGTTTATGCACTGAGCTAAAGCTGTTGCTTAACAGTCTTCCATTTTAAAACAAATGGAAAAGAAGAGCAATGTAAAACAACTCCAGGGCACCGCCCTGTGAAAATAAGTCCCCTCTAAAAGAGTAATTCTCAACCAGGGATCCAGGAACAAGGAATTAACTTCAGTTCTGATCTCCCTTTGCCTGGTATTATTCCTTTGAGCTACTTTTAGTCTAGGTAAATTGGTCCCCCAAAGCAGTAAAGCTGTCAGCATACTGAATAAGTTTGGACAGGATCATGGTACGTAGTCAAGTGGCTGGCTTATGCTCAAGCTGCTGTAACTTCACTGCTATTGATACCTAAGTTAGCTAGATGTGCAATCAGAGTCTGATTGCAATTTAGATGTATGCTGACAGTGACTGCTTGGGAGAAAAAAAATGAGAGGATGACTCAAAGCCAGGCTCCATACCTAGGGATGGGCTTAACTCCAGCTTGAGTTGTTTCTCAGGATGGGAATTCTGCTGTGCTAGGTACCACGTAAACACGTGGAGAGATGCAGTTGCTGCCTTAAAGCCCTGTAGGGGTTGTGTGTCAGTCAGTCATCAGAGCTAATAATCTGAATCATAAAGGTTTGGGATAAGATAAAATGTTTCTAAGGTGCTCAGATACTATGGTGATGGGAGAGATACAAATAAAGAGATACTTTGCTATCCCATGGGCCATATCCTGCACCATAAATCAGCTATAAATGCTGGTGTTGCCTCTTTGCTAAGGATTCACCCTATCAAGCAGGGATGGTCCAACTTTTTGGCCTGAGGGCTGCATCTCAGTATGCAAACTGTACAGCAGGCTGAGGTGGGACAGGAGCACTTATCAGGTGTGGTGCGGAGGTGAGTGGGTCTAAACAGGGTCAGTATTGGGAACTTGTAGGGCTTCTCTGGCAGTGACACCAAGACAGCAGTACAGTCACTGCCATCAGCGCAGGCATCCTTGCTGGGACATGCGCAGCCCCTGGGAGGTTTCAAGGCTCTTGTGAGAAGGGCTGTTGGAGACTGGGAGGGATGTGGGACATGCCACCACATGTGGGAGGGGGGGAGTCTGCTACAGTGAGGCAGGTTTCCAATTCTGGAACGCATATGATGAACTTGGCTGTGCATGGCAGAAAATGGTGGTCATCAAGGATTTGAGAGTTGAGGGTAGGGAGTGCTATGTGGGCAGTGTGGGACAAGCCTCCAACCCAGCTGGCAAGCCCCCAACCTGCTTCTCAACAGGAGGTGGAGGGCCAGATAAAAAGTTCTGATGGGCAGGGGTGCCATTTTAGATTTTGATAGGGGGTGCATGCCATGATGGGGGAGGGGAAGTGAGAACATGGGGGGGGTGGACTGAGATTTCAGCTGTGTTACTAAGCATGCTCAGTAGAAGCCAAGCACCAAATGGCAGGGGGGACCAAGCCCTGCTCATCCTTTCCCCCTACACACAGCATCTCTATCTAGGGGCTACCAAAACACTGGAAAACTATGTTTTTGGCAGACAACTGAGGAATTAGCTGACAGGAGCACTGTATCTAATCCCTATATAAATAAAGAAAATTAACTATCAGACCTGCTCAGCTCTAACACTAACAAATTTTGACATCTTGTGGCAAGTCACTTAAGGAACACTGCTTAGCCTCAAGAGTTTAATGTATATTCTTACTTTTACAAACTCGGTGGAGAGAGAGACCCCATCAGATCTCCTGGGCTCTATCTCCAATCTGGAATGGGAGTGGGGTCTAATGGGTTACAGCAAGGGGTAAATACATTTCAGCTCTATATAAGACCATCAGAATGGCCATATTGCATCAGACCAAAGGTCCTTCTAGCCCAGTATTTTGTCTTCCAACAGTGGCCAATGCCAAGTGCTTCACAAGGAATGAAAAGAAGAGGCAATTATCATGATCCATCCCTGTTGCCCATTCCTAGCTTCTGGCAAACAGAAGTTAAGGACACCAGCCATGCCAATTGTGGCTAGTAGCCATTGATGGACTTCTCCTCCTTGAACTTATTTTGTTCTTATTAGAACCGTTATAGTTTGGGCCTTCCCACCATCTCTTGGCAGGGAGTTCAACAAGTTGATTGTAAAAAAAAATGTATTTTGTTTTTAAATCTGCTACCTATAAATTTAATTGACTTCTTGTGTAATGTCAGTGAAGGAATAAATTACATTTCTTCTTTTATTTTTCCACACCATTCATGATTCTCTAGACATCTAACATATCTGCCTACCCTTTAGTCATTTCTTTTCCAAGATGATAAATCCCAGTCTTGTTAATGTCTCCTCATATGGAAGTGTTCCTTACCCCTAATTTCTGTTGCCCTTTCTGTATCTTTTCCAAATACAATATATCTTTTTTTTTTAAGATAAGTGGACCAGATCTGCATGCAGTATTCAAGATGTGGGCGTACAATGACTTTATGTAGAGGCAATGTGGTATTTTGTCATTTTATCTATTCCTTTCCTAATGATTCCCAATATTGTTAGCTTTTTTTGTTTTTAGACTGCCACTGCACATTGAACAGATATTTTCAGAGAACTGTTCACAATGATTCCAAGATCTCTTTCTTATGTAGTAACAGCTATTTTGTGTGTATATATAGTTAGGATTATATTTTCCTATGTGCATTGCTTTGCACTTATCAACAATGAATTCCATCTGCCTTTGTGTTGCCCAATCACCCAATTTTGTGACATCCCTTTGTAGCTCTTTGAAGTCAGCTTTGGTTTAGTCCCTGTTCACCCCTTTTTCAAGAACATTTTTATGTTTAACACAGTAATCCAAATGCAAAACCTAGCACCACGACACAACACCTATACCTACTCTTTTTTTCCCCTCCTGTCTTTTAAGTGGAGTACCCAGCAATGATGATGTTAACAATCCTTCAGTTACTGGAATGCCCAGCCTTTTCTTGCTCTTAATCACCCTACCCTTCCTTTTATAACACATCCCCTGCCCAAAAGGCAAAGCTGCAAGCAGCTCAAATTCTGCTGCATTTAAGAACTGCCTCTGGAGTCAGGGTATGCAGCTTTAAGCAGACTTCAAATATGAAATCCTGGGGGTTCAAACTTAGGAGGGGGGCTACTGCCCCCTAGTCCTCCATAAATGGCACCCTTGCTGTTGCTGATGGGCCAGACAGCCCATGGGCCATAGTTCGCCCACCCCTGCTACCAAGGCATCCCAGTGCCCCCACCAATCCCAAGCTGCAAAAACAACTACTCCAGTGAAACTTCTGTGATGGGTAAACTTCAGAATAAGCATTTGGGAAAATCCACCTTTGCACCCCCTTTCCCGAGTTTCTTCTTTAGAGGCCCATTACAATATAGGGCTGGATATCACTTTCTTCAGCCCAAGTGAACGTTAGATCTGTGTCTAGTGGAGGGAGCCATTTCGAACAAAGCAAAGTTTTACTGCTACCTCTCCTGACTGGAGAACAGTCACTAAACTCTCCCAGATCAGTGCTATAGAAGAGCAGAAGTGAAATGTTTCTTTATTTTTATTTTTATTCTTTTGCAAATCCTAACGTTGGGTTGATTGGGATCTGCATTGTGTATCTGAACCCCAAAATTCAACATTGGGAAGGGAGCTCAGTTAAATGTTCCTTCTGTTGCAAATATAGATAGGGGCGGGAAAAGGTCTGACTTAAATCTTGACTGATTTTTGCTTTGTAAAATTAACTTGGCTAAATCAAATACTACAAGTAATTTCAGGCTTCACTAAATCTGCCCTCCCCCTGCCAAAACTATCCATACAACTAGTTCTGGCTTGGTTTAGCAGAGAAACACAGCACAGGCACAACTTGACATGCAGAAATGAATCTGATCCCCACCCCCACCCCTTTTTTTGGTAGTTGAAACCATATTCAAGTTGAGTTGAAGTCCTCACTATAACTCTAAAGAACTTGTAACTTTTCATTAAAAAAGAGAAAGCTGATTGCCTTCACATGACTCAAAAGACAACAAAAATGATCACGTTGTTTTAGGAAAAGGAAAATAAAGCCCCAGCAAAGGGCCACTATGTTCCATGGAGCCAATGTCACATGTCTATTATTAGAACACATGTCTCCTCCATAGGACTCTGGTAGAATGCTTCTCATTCCAGAGTTCTTTAGCTACCCTTCTGTCAACGCAGAATGAGTGACATTGTTACTACTGTCATGCTGACTGATTTCATATGGGAAATAGGTGACACTACAACGCCTGTTGTCCTTCAATTCTCTAGCTGGTTTCAGAGGGCAAACAGGCTGAAAGGCCAACAACTTAATTCAGTGACTCAATGCCAAAATTCTTTCTATGCGAAATAAATGTTCACGGGAATAGGCACAGATGACAAATGTTCTTGATGGAGACACACATAAATCATCTTGGCTACTGCAACAAGGGATATCAAGTTTACAGGGCTGGGGAAGAGTCTAAATGTAAGACAGAAGTGAATGCCAACTTTAAATTTAGATGCTGGAACTGCAGAAGGGGCCTGTCTGGTTCTAAAAGACTTCAAAGCCTCAACCAGGCTAATGACCCATTTGGGCACATCAGGCTACGTACGATTTAATACCATGCAGTTGCTATGGAGAGTGCCAATGAGCACTCACTTCCTTTTACGCTCGTATGATGAACACTGGTTCTGTCAGCACTCTGGTTCTACCTCCTACAACGAATACCTGTTCAGACTTTGCTGAGAGGGGGTGCTGTTCACTCTAGTCAAAACTCAGTCCTGTCCTGCTTTCTTCTTCAGCTTTAATTCTCACTGTTCAAGACCTCTCAGGAATCTTGACACAGATGCCTATTGCTATCATGTAACTTGAGTTAATTATATAACCTGTATGCAGAGCCAAAGAAAAGCTGCTTAATGCCACTTTTCTGTGACTGTTACACTTCCTTTAAATTACAAGCTTACAAACTGTTAAACATTTTCAATCACTCTGTATCAAAGCTTGCTTCCTGAGAGAAGAGCCAGGAGACAGAGGCCAATTATCCATTATGCTCCAGCCTTCTTATGACATTCTAGGGCTGTAGTGCTTTAAAAAAAAATAAAAGTGGAACATTTCATCTTGTGTTAATGCAATTTAAAATAATCCATCTTCCATTAGCCTTCTCCTCTCAGTGTAATCCCTCTGTAAGACCAATTGCTGATCCCTATGCAGCCTGAAATTCTAGTCTTTGGTTTCTTGACCAAAGTCAACATTTGGAAGTCCCTAATCCTTTCCAGGTTCAATAGCTCATCCCCCTGGAGTGTGGGATAGCAGTGGGGTTCAGTTAATGATCCAGAGCATAGAAAGCAACTTATAAAACACTGCTAGGGGAGGGGAGAGGATGGACAGGGCTGGATTAAGAAAGAAGCTTTAGAGTCCGCAGCCCAGGGCTCTGGACTAAAGAGAAGGGGGCACACAAAGATCTCTAGGCAAATAAAAGTGAAGATCTTTTTGCAGGGGCCCAGGCTGCAGCTACTAAAGCCATGAGTTCTGGCCCTGTCTGGTGTGGGGGTGGGAAAGAGACAAGGTTCCACTGGGCTGAAGTTGCAAGTGCCAGGAAGCTCCCTCCACGTGCTTCCCTTGCCTGCCGGCTCCACCCCCACAATTCCCATTGGCTGCAAATCATGACCAATGGTGGCATCTGCAGGTGATCACAGGGCAGCGTGCAGAGCTACCTGCCCCCTCTCCTCCCTGGGATCTGTGTCAGCAAAGGGGCACTGCCCTAGGTAAGCATGCTGCACCCCAACCCAGAGCCCCCTCCCACATTCTGAACCCTTCATTTTTGGCTCCACCCCCATAGCCCTGGGGAGAGTAGAAACAACTCATTCCAAACCAGAACTTCTGAAAACCAGGGGGAAAAAAATCATTGGAAAACTTAAATTGTACTCTACATAGAATAAATGACAGGTAAGAATGAACTGGAAGGTTCAAAGAGCTTTATGGGGGTTTTAGAAGAAAATACATCCCAGAAGTAACTTAATGATGTGATTTTATATAGTCCATCAGACCCTGAAATAGATCTTGATCTTCATAATTCTTTGAAAGCTCCTGTTGCTTACTAAATATAAAATTGTGTGAATTCAACCCTCTAATCCATACACTACACAGATTAGCACTCTTTCCAAATCTTATTTCCACCTTTCTCTCTCCTAGAGGATCCAATTTTATATCATTTATGTGTGAATTTTTGCCATCTCCCCTCCTCCTCCCGCTGCCCCTCCCTTTCCCACTTCCTTTGTTCTTCCCTTCCTTGAGTTTTGTCTTCAGACAAATTTGAACTCCTTGCCACCTCCCTGGAAATCTTGTGCCAGATCCTTTAGCTGGTATAAACGGATGTAGCTCTGAATCCAGTGGAGTTATTCCAATACATGCCAGCTAAGGAGCTGGCTTTCAATGTTTACTGACACACAAGTTTCCCCAGTTCTGGAGGCATGGATAGTATGAATGATAACAAGCTTCATAAGGTACAGGTGTGAAATTACACCCACAAATTATCAAATATCTTCAGTTTAACCTTGACGTTGAGATATAGAGAGATACTGAACTAAACAACCTCACACTGAGGGAGTTCAAAATGTTGATTCAGATCTAAATTTTCCAAGTGGAATCTGTTTTTATAATGGATTGAACCAAATACCTCAGACTTCAACACCTGATCAGTTTCTGGAGTGGTGATTGTGAGATCAAAATTCTGCATGACAACTTGTCCTTAACTCAAAATGGAGTTCTGGTTTTGGAGCATGAATTTCCTTCCCTGATGTTCCAAGTTACCACTGTAAAATCATGCATGGCCACAAATTAGCCACAATAAGGCAGTTCAGTTGAACAGCAGACTTCTTCAGTAAGCAAATGAAGGACTGACACATTTTAGTCACATCTGCAACATTGAAACTGGATAAAGCTTTTTGTGAAAAAAAAAATCAAAGAAGGACTCAGTGACTTGGTTACAAAATGAACAGATGTTGGAACAGTCATCAGGAAGACATTTGACAAATCACTCATCAAATTTCAATGTGCTACTTGTAGAAGACAAAAAAATGAGACCTGGGTTTCAAATACGAGTTCCTGGACAGACCTCTGAGTTCCGCATTTGGATGTTCAGGTCAGCACTACAGAAACTTCAATTCCATATTGTACACTAGTGTAGTTCCAGCTGCCAATATCACAGTAGAAAGGTATTATCAGATTTTCTGTGAGGTAGATTGATGCAAATCTTCCTATTTCCTACCTTTTTAATTGGAAGAGCTGTGCAAATGTTTAAAAATGTCCTCTAAACAGTGGCAAACGTTTAATGGCTCTCTCAAAACACGGCATGTGTGTCTTTAAAAATATATATGGCAATAGGAATAAATTGGTTTGGCATCACTTTCAAACTGTAGGTACAAAAGGGAAAGCTGATATTTAAAAGTGGGCATTTAGCCAACAGCAGCAGGATCCCTTAGCAAAGAGATGAGATTTTGAATGAAGCATGTATAAGAGCAAAAGCCATGGTTATGGGGAGTCTCTCTCTGTCATGTAGTTTGGTTAATTGGCACAGTGGTAACACAGTGCAACTCACCACCATGGCACCTCCTGCTTGTCACTTGGAAACTAGCTCAATTCAACCCTGGAGTGCCCACTTCCGGACAGTGTCTCACCTTCTGTTGTGTGTCTGTGTTAATAGTTCTGCTACCTTACATTAGGACCCACGTTCCTCCCAGACCATGGCACCCTCCCCTCAGAGTACTGTCCTGCTGCAGTGCCCCCAAGATCTAGGGTCCTCCTCAAGGAACCCCTAACTCCCTATACCCCCCTTGCCTCAGTGACCTACTGCCAGTTGTCATCTAGCCCTTTACCTCCAGGGCAAACTTGCAGTCTGTCATGGCCACTCACCATTGTCAAAGGGTATGAACCTGCTGCTGCCTACTATCCTGGCTGCCTCCCCGCAGCCCTAATACCCTCAGGCCCTATAGCCCGGGAGTCAGATCAGACCAGATCTCCCCAGCTCTTCCTGCCTTTCCCCAGTCCTGCTCTGTCTCAGGAAGCCTCTAATTTCCTTGGCAGCCAAGTCTCTCCTGCTCCACAGCTGGAGCGCGAGTGAGTGAGTCTTTCCTCCCTTACAAGAGCCCTCATTTATATAGCCCTCAGCTGGGCCCTAACTGGCTAATGCATGCCACAGCTGCTTACTCCACAGCCCTAGCCCTCTCCCAGGGCTGGATTTAACTCTTCTTAGGCCAGTGCAGGACAGATGCCCTATTTATACAGTTTTACATTTTTCAAGTATGTTTCCAAGTATTAAAATTAGGCTGACCAGCCTAGAATTGCCTAGGTCCTTTTGTTTCCTTTTTAAAAACAGGTGGTATTTTTGCCCTTTTCCATTCTTCTGGGACCTCATATCTCCTCTAGGACTTGTCAAAGATAATTATTACTGGGTTCCAAGATTGCTTCAGGTAATGCAAACTGCTGGTGCTTAGTAGATTATATATGACAATCATTTTGAAAATGTCATCGTTCATCACTGCTCATCTCTTTTTCTGACTCTGAGAAATCAATTCTGGCTTTTATCTACTCTGATCTAAACAAGTTAGTGTTACCTATTTGCAAGCAGAGTGGCTTTCATGTTATGGCTTGTATGTTTTCTCTTAACAGGGTAATAATATATTACGTAAAGGATAATCAGCAAAGCTTCACCTTTATGTAACAGAACTAACTTTTAAAAAGTCAATAGGAAGATTCTGATGCTCTACAAGAGCCTTCATGATCAGTGTTAGCATATGGCAGGTATAATGTTAAAATACAAGTTGTAACACACCCATTCTCAGTAAGCAGGATTATAATTATAACCGATATGAATAAACCACTCCCTGTTGCCCAGGGAAAGGATGTTTTAAACAAACCAGCTGGCATTAAAATTAGAGAGAAGAGGAGTGAAAGAGACTCACTCCTGTTACATGTAGGGTCCTGATAAGAATGCTTTATGATTAACTCTGGAATTGTAGTCCTTGCTGCAGCATGCTTTAACACCTAATACAGAATAGAAGTATTTACTTCAGTGACAGGCTCAATGGCCCAACGGTTAGGGTGCTAGCCTGTAACTTGGGAGACCTAAGGTCAGCTCCCTGTTGTACTACTGACTGTGACTTAGGATGAATCAGTTATTTGATTTGGTTCCCCACCTCTAAAATAGGAATAATATCTCTAGGGGAGTTATGAGGAAAAGTATATTTAAAAAGTGCTAGTTGTTGATGGGGGGGCACATGTGAAAGGCAGATTATATGTAACTTGACAGACAAATATACTCTGGAGCAGTTCATCACACATGCTTGCTGCATTCCCTAAGATTATAAATGCCAGTTATAAGATGTGGCTGGAGAAAATTATCTATCCTTTTGCCCCATCCTTACATATGTCCCTTATAAATACAATCACATAGACAGTTATCCTTTCCCCACTTATGCCAATGGCAAAACTTCTAGGCTATGTCTACACTCTCAAGTACTAGGTGTAACGGCATTGCGCAAGAGGGTTTTTCTTGCGCAAGAAGGGGCAGTGTAGATGCTCCTTCTTGCGCAAGAGCCTCTTCTGAAAAAAAAGGTGGCTCATTAGGTATGCAAATGAGACTCGGCAATATTCCACGCTTAGCCTCATTTGCATATTCCTTGCGCAAGAAGCCGCGAGTGTAGACCTAGCCCTAGTGACTTCAATGTGGCCAGGATTTCACTAATCATAGAATACAGCTGAAGTATTACAGTAGTAGGTGTAGGGAGGGAAAGAAACTACAAAATAGCATAGAACACTGGGTGAGCATTGTTCTTAGAGTAGGGCTGCCGATTGTTTTGAAGCAATCACTCACCTATAATCAGAGAGAAGGCATGTAGAAACACTGATTCATTTCATTTTTTAATGTCTACTGCCTTCCTCTCAATCCATTTGTGGACTTCAGAGCTGCTTATGAACACCAGACACTAACAATTTTCCATTTTTGAGGGTTTTTTCCCTCTCTCATTTATTTTTTTTATTTTTTAATATAACTTTGAAGGTACAGATTCTAAGGCTATGTCTACAATAGCAGGTTATTTTGAAATAACTCCCAAAATAACTATTTCAGAATAGCTTATTCCTCTTCACAAGCAGGAGTTGTTATTTTGAAATAACAGGCTTGGTAGTGTGGATACTCGCCTTGTTGTTTTGAAATAACTCCCCAATATAGACATGCCCTAAAAGATACTCAAAATTAAAAGAGTAGAATTAAGTGAACCAAAACAAAAAAACAGATGACTGGGAAACAAAGTAGTAACAAAAATCCATGTATAATCTGAACTGGACTAAACATTATCTAATAAAAGACAGAAGCTATTAAAATGTGAAATCACTGCTCGCAGGTTAAAAACTCAAATGAGCACTACCAAAGTGAGTTTATTATATGCTAGTAGTTGTGGCCTTAGCCTTTGTGAATTCATATACAATAATTCAAGAGTGAGATTTTGCAAGGATTTGGGGTGGAGAACATGTCTGACACACAAAAGGATGTTTTCATGTGGGGAAACAGCATGCAGGAAAGGTGCCAGGAGAATAAAGGCAAGTAGAACAGTTCTGACATTGACTTTTAGACTTGGAGTCTGTGAAACAAGCATAAGTGATTGTGTGAGACACACTCTCCATAATGGGTCAGATCCTCCAGGCACTTTAAGTGGTCTGGTACAAAGCAATTACATAATCATCTATCCTAGATTTCTTCATATATTGGGAAATCCCTGTTTCACCAAGGACTATTGTAGTCTGACAGCATGTACAAATGTTCTTAAATCAACACTGAATACCTTAAAAAACAGCTGCGTTGCTTTAAAGTAAAAAAACCCTCAAAAGCATTCTAAGTCAGATTTGCAGTACAATTTGCCACTGTACAAGTGTAGTCCTTGTCAATTTCCAAAGCATAACTGACATCAAATTAATTTGAGCTTCCATATCTCAAACATTTTGAATTTGTCTAATTCATCTTCAGGTGTGGACACACAATTTTGCTCCACCTACATACCTATATGAAGCAGAAAGGACATGTTAGGCTTTCATGAGCCTTATAATGAAAATATGTTCAAAACTTGAAATACAGAGATGTTTCTATAAAAGCATATACTGGCTATTGCATGGTGGTGATTTTTAATTAAATATTCCAGGATACAGATTTAATTAAGAACTTTATGCACAATAAAGTGTATTTTGTGTTGAATTTTCACCATTTTGGTTTAATTTATGGGAACGCAAACCTGCAAAACTCACTCTTAACAATGTTGCCAACTTGCAATTTCATTGCTAGACTTGTAATATTATCTTTTTTCCTAAAGACCCAATTCTTACTGTTGTTATTACATGAGGAGCTCAGCTTTCATTTTCCAGGTCAGAGTAAATGTCTAGCCTTCAGGGTCATGGAATAAAAGTGAAAATATAAAACCTAAAAGCTCAAAAACTAGAAGGAAAGTTTAGCAACAAGAATTCAATTTTAAAAGCTTTCATGATTTTTTATTTTTGAGACTCTGATGTGAGGTCCCCCTTCAAAACTCATTGCCCACCCCTGATTTATATGAAGAAAAACAAAACTTATTTGAGGTAAGGACCCGAGCAATGCTGGATAAATCTTCTGGTTTTAAGTAACGTGGCAAACATAGTTTCAGAAAGAAACTGAAAGTGCTGACCTGCTACAGATGCAGCCTATAAAGTAATAGCTGTAAGAATCATGCACTGTAGAATACTTACTAGCAAATCATTTTATCAATGTCTGTCTGTATACTAATTAATCATTTCACAACCAGAGCAAATATTCTGTGTGGGTTCTCTATTGCACTCATCATTCTAGTGTCTAAGTACTTCCCACATAAAGGTTAATAGCATTGGTGATCAGGTGCTAACTACAATTAAAAACAAAAAAGGGAAAGGAATGCATGCCAAAATAGGAAAACACTTGAACAAAATGTTTTAAAAAATTAGATGTGTTCAAAATGGCAGGGCTGATGATCTCATAAGCAAACTCGGATATGTGGTCTAGATGAAATTACTATAAGGTAGGTGCACAACTGGTTGAAAGACCATATTCTATTAGTTGCAATTGTTGGTTTGTGATTGTTGGGAGAGTGTATCTAGTAGAGTTGTTCAGGGACCAGTCCTGTGCCTGATACTACTAAGGAAAATATTTAATGACTTGTATTGCAGAATGGAGAGTATACTTATTAACATTTGTAAATGACATCAAGCTGGGAGGAGTTGTAAGCACATCAGAGGACAGGATTACAATTTAAAATGACCTTTACTAAATAGAGAATTTGTCTGAAATCAACAAGATCAAATTCAATGAAGACAGGTGCAAAGTACTTCATTTGGGAAGGGAAAATATAATGCACAATTACACACTGGGCCATATCTAGTTAAGATGCCTGTACCACTGGAAAAAAATGGTTGTTATAGTGGATCACGAAGTCCACAGGTGATGCAGCTGCAATAAGGGTAATATCATTCAAGGGTGCATCAGCAGGAGTGTCCTTTATAAGACACAAGGTAGTTCTCCAACTCTGCTTGGCACTGGTGAGGCCTCACCTGGAACACTGTATACAGTTTGGGGGGCATGCTTTAAGAAAGTTGTGGAAAAATTGGAAAGAGTCAAGAGGAGAGTCACAAACATGATAAAAGGTACGGAAAACCTGAATTGTTAGGAAAGGTTAAACTGGGTATATTAATCTTGAGAGAGACTGAGGGCGGACCTAATAAGTCTTCAGATATGTTATGGACTGTTTGAGGATCAATTATTCTCCTTGTCCTCTAAAGGCAGGGTAAGATTGTAGCAAGGCGGATTTCAGCTAGTTATTGGGAAAAACTTTCAAACAAGAAGGCTACGTCTAGACTCCATGATTTTCCGGAAATGCTTTTAACGGAAAAGTTTTCCGTTAAAAGCATTTTCGGAAAAGAGAGTCTAGATTGGCATGGACGTTTTTCCGCAAAAGCACTTTTTGCAGAAAAGCGTCCATGGCCAATCTAGATGTGCTTTTGTGCAAAAAAGCCCTGATCGCCATTTTCATGATCGAGGCTTTTTTGTGCAAAACAAATCTCAACTGTCTACACTGGCCCTTTTGCGCAAAAGTTTTGCAGAAACGGGACTTTTGCCCGAACGGGAGCAGCATAGTATTTCCGCAAAAAGCACTGATTTCTTACAGTAGGAAGTCAGTGCTTTTGCGGAAATTCAAGCGGCCAGTGTAGACAACTGGCAAGTTTTTCCAGAAAAGCGGCTGATTTTCCAGAAAAAACTGGCTAGTCTAGACACAGCCGAAGGGTAGTTCAGCATTCCACTAGGCTTTCAGGAGAGGTTGTGGAATTCCCATGACTGGAGGGTTTTTTTAAGAATTGGTTGCACAAACACCTGCCTGTACAAGGATGCTGTAGTTATATCAGCCATCTGACTGAGGAGTTGGACTGTCTCATTGTTTTGCATGAGTAAAACCCTGTGTGTAACTTCCCCCTCTAGCTCCCACCAATACTGTTCCAGTAATCCAGGGTGAAGGTGATGAATGCATAGATTGCTAGGGCCATATTCTCCTCTGGGAACAAAAACTAAAGTTTCCCAGCAAACTGTAAATGGGCAAGGATATTTCTCATTAGTAAAGCTACATCTTAGCCTGGAATAAATGCAAAGTCAAACAGGATCCTGAGGCTTTGCACTACCTGAAATATTTTAGGTCTGTGTTTGAACCTAGGTAATAAATAAAACAGCATGAAAGTGCCCTAAAAACTTTGTTACAGAATGAAAAATCATTGTTATGGGGAATGTGTTTTTTTTTTTTTTTTTTTTTTTTTTTACCACCCTGATCTAAAAATCATGTGATGGAGCTTACGTCTCTGCATGCAATAGGGATTTTCTTTTTAGCCTGAGCAGAGATGCTAAATCGGAAGTGGGGAGGGGAAGGGAGCATTGGGAGGAACCATTACCAAAAGTGCATTCCAGTCCAGCCACATAAATACTGTTTAATTGGAAAAAAAATTTTTTGCAAGCCATTTTCACTGTAGTCCTTTTTATTTTTAATAAATACATTTTAAAAGTGCCTGCTGCAGTGTCTAAGTGCTTTTGCCACAGGCTTAAAAATCTGAGCAAATACAAAGCCATCCCATCAGCTTCTCACGTCCACAGTAGGAAGTAACTACAGTAACTAGAGATGAAATCCGTCACCCCTGCATCTAAAAATACTAGGCTTTATGGAGCTCTTCCTTCCCTAAAAGCTTGGTGAATGCTTAACCTCTGCCAGTTAGACCTGAGGGCTTATCTCAGGGTGCGTGGCTGGAACTAACTAGGGCAAGTGCAGCAGGTTTCTAGAAATTTTGATCTTGTTCTGAAACACAAAAAGTCTGCATCCTTCTTCACACAAAGGAGGGAGAGGAAGGGGGGTGGGGTGTCTGTCCCGGTGAGGGAATTTGGGTGGGGAAAATGTCTGAGATGTGGGTTCTAGGATGGAGTTTGGGTGCAGACTTTGGTCTGGGCATGGGACTGGGGTACAGGAGAGGGTGTAGGCTCTGTGAAGAAGTTTGGGGTGCAGGCTCTTGGCTGGGTCAAGAGGTGGGGGTACAGGAGGCGGTGAAGCACTTACCTGGGGCACCCTGCCCTGGTAGCAGCTCTCAAGCACCACCTCAACAACTCCCATTGCACATAGGGGACTCAGGGCAGGGACAGGGGATAGAGACACTGCTCCCGCCCCCTTAGCCCAGGGGCTATAGGAATGTTTTGGCCACCATACATGTAGCGAGTAAATAGGAAGCTGCTCCAGCCCTCCTGCACTACCAGTGGTGTTGGCAGTGAGGGCCCCTGCATCATTTTTAAATTGCCCAAGGCAGCAGGCTGGCTGTGGGATGCACAGTGGGGGGGGGGGGAGGGAATGGATATGTGGGGGTAGATGGATGGGGTCAGCAGATGGGACCCAGGAGAGACCAGGCCCCAAACTTTGCTGGAGCCAGTCCTGAGGCCAGGAATATCCCCAGAGCCTGGGCACTATCGGCCCATATAACTTGCCATCCCTGACGTAGGATAAGCACGAGACCAGAAGGGAAGCAGGACTGGCACACTCTCAGAACTTCAGCTGCTGGCAGAACAAAGTGCCCCCCAGCTGGTCCTAGCAGTGGGAGGTGGTGTGGCACAAATGGTGTAGTCACGTGTGCACCCTTATCCTGCTGTACCCAGCACAACTCTGCCACACACCTGAGCGTTACTGCTGCTACTATCCACCTCTCTACTGCAGCTGAATCTATTACTGGTCTTAGGACTGTTCTCCAGGGTGGCTAATGGGGATGATTATACAGCATTTCACACTAATAGGAATGCTGGACGTCTTAAGTCATTCAGCGTCCTGGCAAGTGCCCAGAATGTCTGTAACAAAATGCAGGACTATGTAGCACTTTAAAGACTAACAAGATGGTTTATTAGATGATGAGCTTTCGTAGGCCAGACCCACTTCCTCAGATCAAATTGTGGAAGAAAATAGTCACAACCATATATACCAAAGGATACAATTAAAAAAAATGAACACATATGAAAAAGACAAATCACACTACAGAAGAGAGGTGGGATTCAGGGGAGGGGGGAAGGAAGGTGAATGCCTGTGAGTTAATGATATTAGAGGTGGGGAAGGGGAGATGTCTGTGAGTTAATGGTATTAGAGGTGATAATTGGGGAAGCTATCTTTGTAATGGGTAAGGTAGTTGGGGTCTTTGTTCAGCCCCCTGCGGAGAGTGTCGATACAACCGCATCTGCTCTAATCCCACTGACAGAGACCAGAAACTTCAGGATCTCTACTAAGCATTTATACACCTCAACTACCCACCTGGAGAAATAAAAAAGCAAATTGAAAGAGCCAAACAAATACCTAGAAACCATCTACTACAAGACAGACCCAAGAAAACCAACAATAGAACACCACTTGTCATCACCTACAGCTCCCAACTTAAACCTGTCCAACACATTATCAATAAATTACAGCCTATACTGGAACAGGACATTAAACTCCAAGAAGCTCTGGGAGACAGACCCATAGTCTCCTATAGACAACCACCTAACCTCAAGATGATTCTTACCAACAACCACAGGACATACCACACTAATACCAACCCTGGTACTTTCCCTTGCAACAAACCCCATTGCCAGCTTTGTCCACATATTCACTCTGCTGATACCATTATTGGGCTTAACCAAGTGAGTTTTAAGATCAAGAATACATATTCCTGCGCATCCAGAAATATAATCTATGCTATCATGTGCCAAAAGTGTCCATCTGCTATGTACATTGGACAAACGACTCAGACACTTCGCCAAAGAATCAATGCCCACAAAACAGACATTAGACAGGATCACAAAGAAAAAAACAGTTTCTTGCCATTTCAACCAGAAAGGACACTGTCTCAATGACCTAATCACATGCATCCTACTTCAGAAGACATTCAAATCTGCACTTGAAAGGGAATCCTCTGAACTGGCATTCATGCTAAAATTCGACACTCTCCGCAGGGGGCTGAACAGAGACCCCAACTACCTTACCCATTACAAAGATAGCTTCTCCAATTATCACCTCTAATACCATTAACTCACAGACATCTCCCCTTCCCCACCTCTAATATCATTAACTCACAGGCATTTACCTGCCTTCCCCCCACATCCCCCCTCTCTTCTGTAGTGTGATTTGTCCTTTTCATATTTGTTCATTTTTTTAAATTGTATCCTTTGGTATATATGGTTGCGACTATTTTCTTCCACTATTTGATCTGAGGAAGTGGGTCTGGCCCATGAAAGCTCATCATCTAATAAACCATCTTGTTAGTCTTTAAAGTGCTACATAGTCCTGTATTTTGTTTCAGCTACACCAGACTAACACGGCTACATTTCTATCACTATTCCAGAATGTCTGTGGCACTGAGGTAACCCTAGGTGCTGTGAACAGTATTTTGCACCCCCCTACCTCTTGCTAATTGGGCGGGGCTGCCCTGGCTAGCAGGCCAGGGCCTGACTTTCTGTGCGAGCTCTCTTTTGGCTCTGTTGTCCTGGCCTTTCACCCGCTCCTCCTCCCTCGCTGCCCGCCCGGCAGGGCTTCCTCCTCTCTCGCTCGGCTGCAGAGCAGAGAACTTCCCCATCCCTCCTGGGCCGGGGGAGGAGCAGAGCGAGGCGGAAGTGAAAACAAGCCCCGCGGGACGCGGCAGCCCCAGCCTCTCACACGCGCTGCGAGCTCCCTGCCTCTCGCCCGGGCCTCTCCCGCCGCGCGGCTGCTGCAGCCCCCAGGTGAGCAGGTGCCGAGCGCCGGGGCGGGGACCGCCTGGGGCAGCGCGGCGAGGCACTTGCGGCCGAGGAGGGGGCTGGTGGCTCAGGTGCGGCGCTAGCCAGGCTGCAGGAGGGGCACCTGCCGGAGGCGCTGCAGCGTGCTCCCCTCCTCCGGGGCTCCGTGCGTGGGAACAGCTCTGCCCTCGGCACTGGTGCGGCGCGACTGCAGGCGCCTGAGCTCCGGGGCGTCTGCAGCCCCATCCCGAGCGGCGCATCCACCCCTGGTGCCGGGGGGAAGGCGCGGGGCGCAGTCTCTCTCACGTTGAAGCCCCGAGGGGGGTGGGCAGGTCGGAGCCCCTGGGGGAGCGGGACGGAGAGTTGCGCCGATGTGAAGCTGCAGGAAAAGCGGGTGTGTCTAAGCGAGGCTCCCCTGGGGTGGCTCTGAATTGTTACGCGCTTCGCGAGTGGCTTCGGTTGGTTTGGTGTTTTCCCCCCTTGAAAGCCCCTTGGTAGCCGACCGTGCTGTTGGTGTTAAGGGAAGCGACAAGCTCCGAGCTCTTACGGGTTACCGTGTAACCGATGTGTGCTCCTCTTGGAGAGCTCTGCTTAAAACAGCAGCAGCCAGCGGAACGGGGACCAGAGTCAGTCTTGTAGGTGCCAACCGTGCAAGCCTGTGTCGGGGTGTCATGTGCCCGCACTCTCTGCTTTAGTTTTTACATGCAAGGATGTTGCACAAAGTAGCACCAAAAATGGTAAAAGTGAGGGGAGAAGGGGGGGGGGGAAGAAGGGAAAGGATTTGCGAAGGAAAGTTCATAGCTGAGCTGGGTTGGGCAAGTTTAGGGTGTGTAATTGTTTGATTATGGCCATGCATTTCCTCTTGCCTGTGGGGACTTTTGTAACCAGATAGCTGCAGGAACAGTAAAGCCAGCAGTTTCACTTGTAAGCCCAGGCTTAATCTTTTTTTAAATGGTGTGGTGTTCAACGGAGTACACACACAAAATCAAACCTAACTTTTTGATCATTTCATACTATAACACATGTCCACTTAAGATGTCTCCTTTTTTCTTTTCTCTGCACATTGGGGATACTGGGATATTCACCGCAGCAGAACACCAGATTTTCCTGAATGCACAGTCACTTTAGTATCTCAGTTATCTGTTAGCATTACTGGAAGTATGACCTACAGTTGAGCATTTCTGATTCTGTCCTACAGGGGGCAATGATGCACTTAACCTGTCCTCACTTATGTTTAGATGGCAAAATGCTTTGTTGAGCACTTACACAAGAAGGATCACTGAATGTTCAGCCGCACCAGAGTTTCACAACTTAGTCCTTAGCTAGTTGTTGCACATTCTCTTTTCATAGAGAATTCTTTCATTCTCTTTTCATTTTCAATTAATAGAGCCCTGCACATACACCAAATTTATACCTCTCTCTCTCTTCTCTGCAAACATGGGCCATGGATATCTGCAGATTTGGGCTCTAGATAGCAGATGGATGCAGATCCACATTTTATATCTTCAGACATGTCTCTTGATATCTACATCCATGGATATAAGGAGGGCATCCATGCATTTGCTGGGCTTTGAGTCACATGATGATTAGCTGTAGAATCTTTAAGGATGGCACAAACACATCAGTAAATCTGTTTTCTTAGGGTGTTTCTTTAGCTCTCCTCCCCTTCCCCTCCCCATCCCAAAAAAGTTCTCTAGTTTTATGAGATGCAGAAGTTTAATTGCAAGCCCCAAAGGGGTATGTGTGTGCAGAGAGGCATATTGTATCTTACCATTCCTTTTACCATTACAAACCAATTTCTGGTATCTCTTCTTGAACTATTTTTTAAACTCTCCCCCTCTTAACCCATTCAGGGAAAAATATTCACATGCTTAATTTTGCTCTCAGTTGGGGAGAGAGGGGGAAATCATGTCACTTACCGGTGATCAAACTGAGTTCCAATGCATTAGATAAGGTTTGTTTTCCACACCACCATTAATCTGAGAGATCACATTAAAATGATAAACTTAATTTAGGGAGAACAAAACATTTTCTCATGGTAGTAAAATCTGTAATAAATATGCACTTTAGATGGAATTCAGTGTATAGTACATAGAATGATTCAGTGAATTGTAGTTCTTCCTTGAACTAATGAGCAAATTCTATAAGGATCATATCTCAGTCTGTGGACATTTTCTTTTGTGTGGGTGAGGGAGGGAAGGGAAGGAAGGAAGAAGAGAAGGATCCTTTCAAGTAGGGAGGCATTGGCATTCAGGGGACTATGTTTGGTCAGCTGCGTGTGGGAGCACAGGAGATGGAAACGTAAGAAATCAGTGGGCGCAATGGTCCTTTTGCAGCTTCTGGCATGAGGATGTAAGTAGTTCAGGGACTATCTTGTTCTGTTGTTAGCTTGGAGAAATAGTTCCTAAAAGTTATCTTGTTAGCATGCTGTAGCCAGATATTCCTATTTTATTTAGTTAAATGGAACTACTGGTGTGAATAGGACCATTACACTTTGATCCTTCATATGGAAATTAGGCTTAAGAGCTAGATTCTTTTGGTGAAATGTATCTAGAAATCTATATAATTTTGCCTCATTACTTTTGTGCATTTCTAGGCTTGGAGTGAGACATTTTATGAAACTTCCTAGGCAGTAGTCCCATAGAAATGACATTTTATTAGATTTATGTATACTGTAGTGTAAACATACTAAAAAAATAATCCTTGCAGTACTTGATGCTTGAAACACACTTTTTTCTGCTTGACTGAAGTTCGATCTTAAATTTCCTATATTAAGTAAATGTGGAATTTTAAATTGCTCTGGTGTAGTCTTACAGTAATCCATCCCTTAGTGTGTGCACGCTCTCTCCCCTCCCTCCACTTCAAATATAAAAATAGAAGGTAGCTACTACCTAAGACGTCATTGTAATGTTGCCTGTATGTGGTGCAGCTGAAGCTGTTAATTTTGTTGCTCAGTATCAAAGATAAGTGCTCAGCGTGCTTTGTAAAGGTAAACCTTCATCCTTGTTGGGGGAGGAGGGAAAATAATCTTGGGATTCTCTTAAAATACTTTTTCTTAAATAAGTTGCCTTGGTATTTGGTACATAATTTTCTCTGCATATTTGTTTCTTTTTTTTTCTGATTTCTTCTGTAATAGCTTGTATGTGCCTACTATAAAAATGGAAATAGTTATCTGATGTACATAAACTATTGGCAAAAATGCCAAGAAACAACATTTTCCCCTTGGAATAACTTTCGATAATACATTTTGTAGTTTTTGGTATTTGAATGTGTAACCCCAAAACAAGCACACTACTTGTGAATGAGTGTTTGAATGCATCTGTGCACTTGTGACTTAATAGTATCACAGGAAATATATTTTGTGGGAAATTACTGTGCTAACATATTTTCCATAAACTGTTAACATTTTTATGTACTTATGTAATTTTTAGAACCATGTAAATTTAAATTTGATCCAGTACTTAACATTTTGTGAAAACCAGATTAAATAACCTCTAAACAAAAACATAGGAGAAATTTCCACATTTTCTCCAAAGAAAACAATTATTAAAAAAAATCACTGTATGCAGTATGTGAAACCCAAATATTGCAGTACTAAGAATCAGAAAGTAAATAATGTTTTCATTTCCTAATCTGGTAGGCCAAAAAGTCAGCAGATAGGACAATTAGTAACAAATGAGACCTCTATAGCCCATTATTAACAGTTAAAGGTCTTTAAAACAGGGAAAAAAATATTTGCAACATATATTTGAGTTGACAGTGCCCCCTTTTAAATTAATATTTCTATTTCATTGTGTACATGGCTTGTTAAGATTTACACTAAAATGTAATCCTCTTTCACAGACATTTATTATCTGGAACTAGTCCTTCAGCATCCAACACCATGAGCAACTACAGTGTGTCTTTGGTCGGCCCTGCTCCTTGGGGTTTTAGACTTCAAGGTGGAAAAGACTTCAACATGCCTCTGACCATCTCTAGGGTGAGCATCTATGCCTTTATAGACTTTACAAAAATGTCTGCTACATCATGTGGTACCTGAAACGTGCAAAGATGAGTAGTTCTGTAATATGATCCTCTTGTTGAGTGTGAGGACAGATGGCTTGTACAGTGGGTGTCCCTCCTTGTCCCTTAGGATGATGGAGTAGATTTGTTTTTTTAAAAAAACCTGTTGGGAGAATTAATTTATTATGTTGGTGGGAGGCCTCAAAGTTACCTTAGGGAGAACAAATGTTTGAAATAATAACAGTATTTTGCTGCTTTTGTATGCATGAGATGAAGTATTTCCTTTCATTCTAGCTTTGGTAGATGTGTATGTAAGAAGCAGAGGTGGAAGACTACTGACATAATTTAAATCATGTCTTAGGCTAAAGTTAGCTTTTGAGTAGCAGATGCTTTTTCCCCCTCTCTCCTCTTTTTCTTGCTGGGGGCATATCTCAAGCACGAGGGGGCATGGACCTTAAATCAGAAAATAGCTCATGTTGTCTCTATATATCCAGCAAATTAACTGAATTTATGATCTTTCAGTATCTTACTCTTGCAAAATCTGTTGACAATTTTTTTAAAAAAAGTAGTTTAACTATGTGCAGTAGTTGTGAATGGTGTTTCATTAAAATGTGCCTGAATGAACATGCCAGTTTCTCACGGTGCTGTACAGTGTAAGTACTTGTAATTGCTGCTATTCAGAGGATTTGAGGAGCTAAGTCAAAACAGATACAATCTTTGTATGAATAGCAGTGCAGTGTCCAGCTAGAGTTCACTACCCTCAAATAGTGCTTAATGGACACTTTTCTTCAGATCTGGGCTGAGTTTCAAAACCTTCCTCAAATATCCGAGGCTGTTATATTTGGCGTGTATAACCTATACATACAAATTTTTCAATATTGAAGCTTTTAGAATATTAGGAATCCTAGTTAGAGTGCATTTTACTTCTCTAATATGTGTGTGTCATCTGTAGAAACCATTTTTTGGAAGGGCAAGTCTACTCTAAAAGTAGTAAAAGAGTGTAAAATGGCACCTTATTTAACAGATTCTCTTTCCCTCAACTCCCCCTCCCCTTGCTTTCCCTAAATCACCCTATTTACTTCAGTGACAAAGATAAGTTACTTCTTACACCTGTTGAGTGCAGTGTCAGTACTACCCTGGGAGAGGGCTCTGGTTTCTGTTGCATCATCAAACTTAGCTTTTTCAGTTGCAGGTTCAAATGCAGCTGATTTATTTAGACCTAGATAATCTTATTCAGTTGTGGGTTACACTGTTGAGATCAAGGTGAAATAGTTGCCTTGCAGCCTTTTTTAATTTAAATAGTACATAACGGAGTATTGTAGAAGTGATCTCAACTAAATATAAACTTAGGATAGTGGATGCTTGAACCACAAGAGTGTACAGTATACTTTTGTAAACCTAGGATGAGTTTGCATGACTGACAGAAGGATCTCAACAAATGATTTTGAGTTATTGATACACAGTACAAGTGAAATTTCAGAAGGCTGTTTTTACAGTCACTTTTCAAAGAGCTGCCACATTTTTAAAGGCCTAGGTTATATTCAAGTGCCTCTAGATCCCTCAGTGTCATTGGTTTTCAAGATTTTTCAGAGCAGGTCTCAATTGACTCCTAATTTGATGGCTGTCATTTTACATGCACAAGAATTATGACTATTGTGAACCGTGGGTGTAAGTGTCTGCGCCCAGAGATTAACTCTTTTTTGCTATGAGCTGCTCACAGGGCAATGAGTGATTGCAAAGTTGTTGATGTTTTTTGGTCAGGAACTCTACCATGGTTTGATGTGTACCAAATAAAATGATAGAAAATGATAAAACTACTCCTAGTGTGTCTGAGAACCAGAGTGCAGCTACATTATGAACATGGGTAGATTTAAATCTAAAGATTTACAGAGGGACAGAACAATGTTTTAAGAGTAATGTACTACATTTATTCTTGATTAGCAATGTACCACGTGGACCAGGCATACTTACATATGCTGTTGTATTGGGAAGAGCAAAATAAATTGGTCTAAACAATTGAATCTGTTATCCCCAGTCCTCTGATCCCGTACCAGCTGACCTGAGATTCCATCTCAGAAGCTCATGTTGAAGGATTGGGGCCAGAACAATCTCTGAAACCTTTTTTATTTTATTTTTTTTTATTTTTTTAATAAAAGCAAAAATGTAGCACTTCTGCATGAGTGCTCCACCTCTTCTGGGTGGTTTATTTTCACTGTAAGTTAGAGTGTGTGTACGTGTTTGGCCTGGAATTAAAATGTACTTAGGAGGATTTGCATACCAAAACGATCTGATTATTTGAAGAGTTCGGTCTTGTGTTCTTGATACCCTAGCACAGCATGTACAACACTCCATCCTTCTCTTCCCAGTGATGCACAAATACCTTTCCTGCATAGTTAGACTGCTAATTAAAGAGTTTTGAACATACTGTTTTAAAACAAAGTAACAAAGCAGCAGATTTATTTCTGTTTCCTTACAAAGGTCCTGCTGTGTGTTATGGAGTTTAGCTGCAGCAGTCATGCTAGAAATTTATTCTAGGCTGTGATGGTGAATCTTGATCATTGTTTTGACTACTAATGTCTTGCTGTAGCCTTGTTTTAAGTCCTTGCGTGAAGTTTAAACAAAACTTATGTAACATGTTCTTTGTAGTTGACCAGTGGTCTCCTAACAGTATTGAAATAACCTGTAAAGTTCTTAAGTAAAATGATTTAATTTTAACAAACTTGCATTTCCTGTGACTGAAAGACTTTCTTGAGACAGAAAGTTTATTTATATTGCTGTTTTAATGAAATTAGTCAATGGTACTATCACTAGAAAAGTACGAGATTGTTGTGAGTTCTACCACTGACATTTTTACAGTGGCAAGTGTGAATTAAGGGTTTTTAACTTAGCCTATGAGTTCAAATATTTGTAAGCTACTTGACACTATACACTGTATGTTTCAGTTAGAATCCCATAAAGCATTATAGCATTTGCCATAACTGAATGACTTTTGTTCAAGTAATACAGAAATTTGATAAATAAACTCTTTTTTTTATAGTAAAATGTTAATAGTCTTCTCTGAAGTTAAAGGGTGACATAAAGCTGCTCAATACAGGGATATGTGGAAAAGATCCATGCAGTAATTTAGCAGAGAAATTTGGGGCATAGGAAGTATTGAGGGTTTTGGGAGGAGATGGCTGAGATGTTTGAAGAGTAAGAGTTTTGAGAAGTTTGAACTATGGCCTTGATTCTTTAGGGTGTTGAATGGCTCTGATTCCCATCCTGCAATGCAGTTGTTTAACTTTAAGCATGTGACTAATCCTGATGGGACTGCTCCCATGACTGAAGTTAAGGATTGAACTTGATATGTGGAAGAAGACCGGTACAGGTGCCCTGGTTTGGTATTCTGTGTTGTGGCTGCGTCCTCTAACAAAGACTGATTATATATTGGCCCAATCCCACTTTTTAGATCTTATTGTCATCAGAATTGGACTGATAGCTAAGAGCGAGCCTAACAATGAGTCACACAAATACTATGGGAGTACTAGATGGAGATAATGCAAACATTATTTGGCATAAAATAAATGAAAGTGGAAATTACTTGACTGGGGATAGTCAAAGATTGGACACTACCTCATTATAACCTAACTTGTTCCATATGGTGAAATAAAATAAACAAAACTAAGATTAGGAGACTTGTCTTTTACCTTGTTGTATATTCCAAAACCAAAGGCTACGTCTACACTATGAGTTTTCTTGGCAAAAAATACACAAATGAGACTCATTTGCATAAGCTACAATCTCATTTGCATATTTTCTGCCAATCCATTTTTGCACTGGGGTTTTTACGCAAAACCCCCTTTTTCCGCAATATCGTTAAACCTCCTTTTTTGGGGGGCTTAAGGATCTTGTGGTAAAGGGGGGTTTTGTGCAAAAAGAAAGCGTCCATATTGCTTGTTTTTGCGCAAAAACCCCACTGCGAAAACTGCAGAAAATATGCAAATGATATCGTGGCTCATGCAAATGAGTCTCCCATTTGCGTATTTTTTGCCAAGAAAACTCGTAGTGTAGATGTAGCCAAAATATTTTAATTTAAGAGCAGGAAAGTTAGAGTAAATAAAAGCAAATAACAATGCAGGGTATCCACTTCTGGAAGCTACTCCCATAGGAAATGAAGACTCATGATGTTAATCAACAGCATTGGCAGTTAGGCACACTGACTACAGCCATAATGAATTCTGCTTCAGGATTATAAACTGTTTGCCTCTGAAGCAATGAATAGCACTATACCTATTTAATGTGCTATTTTCTAAAGTATTGGCTGCTGCCAGATTCAGGGGACTGGATGAGATGGCCCATTGCTCTGGATGTGATTGTTTGACAACATGACATGGTATGGATTTTGATAATCGTGTCAATTATTTTTATATGTAAATTATATTATATTTATAAGTAAAAGGACTTTGACTCTGGGCCCAGCAAACTTGGCTTGGAGTCTGGAACTCAGCTTGATCACCAGGTTTTCCTTAATCAGGAACATAATCACAAGTAATAAAGTATCTGCAGGACAAATTAGCCATCACTGATTTAGTTAAGCCCATGGTCTCAGGCAGTCTGGTTGACTGATGACTATTGAGCAGACAGCTTGGGAATGACGTTGATAGATACCATTTAGCCTTTGCCAGCTGGAATCAGTTCTTTTGGTGGTGGACTCAAGGACAGATTTCTCACCTGTTCCCAATTAAAACTGAAAAGAAAAGTAAGAAATTGATGCAATTTTAAGGATGTACAGCTGACTCCAAAGAAGTTTGGTAGGGTTTCTATAGCAGCAGTAACTCAAACACTTTCCACATCATGTATATAGAACATATGTTAATGAGGTATTCATTATGTATAAGCAATACCTATAACAAAGAAAACAGAATATTCTGCATGTGTTTGAGTTAACGTTGCTGTAGAAATGGTAACTTTTTTCTATATTCTGACTGCTTTAGAAGTTGCGTTAATTTATTTGTATGAAAATTCTGATAGTTGGTTAGAGTTTTATAGTTGGTTAACAAAAATCAGGGTGAAACTCAGGAAATATAACTGAACAGAGTTGTCAAAATGTCCTCTGTAGGATGTAATGAATCTGGTGTTTGGGGTCCATGCTGCATTTATTATGTTATGGTAATCTGAGAGGTCTTTAATAATGTATGCTAAATATAAGCATGATATGTTCGTAATGTGCCAAAATAGGGACTGTAAACTTTTGACAGTGACAGGATTTTTCAGGCATTTGCTCAATGTTGTTCTATAGCAACACTAAACATGAAAAGTTAGAAAAGGATTTTATAGCTTTTTAATATTTAAGCCAATTTATTATGTAAGTTGTAAAGTAGCCCAGTTATGGGACAAAATATAAAATTAACTGACTGCAAATAGTGTTCAAAGGAGTTCTTGTAAAAGAGAGATTTTTCCATATGGTTTGATTTTCCTCAACTGTAGGTAACTTTCTTTTTTAAGAACAATCTTCTTTATACATTTTTACTAAACCTGATAGGTTCTGTGTACATCTTCCTATTGTCAACATCCTGCTTCTCACAGTGCCTGAATTGCCTGATTCTGGCAAAGCAGATTAAAGAAGATTCTCCTCCTCCCTCCACAGTTCCTCTCCCATCCTGCTCATTCAACAACATAAAAACACTACATCCCTACTTGTCACAATGTTCATGATGTTGCTAAATCAAAATAGAGAGCAGAGATGATCAGCACCATATAGAATAGCAGATGGATTCTTGTGTATTCTAGCACCACTAGATAGCTCATGTTGATGTTAACATGGGCTGTAAAGATGTACCGAAATATACTTTTTAAAAAAAAAAAATGGTGGTGTACTTATCATGAGAGATTTGGAAGATGTGTTTTTGAATTCCCAGCTGTGCCTCCAACCTCCTGTGTGAGTTTGGGAGAACTCAGAGACAGAGAATGATTGAATCATCCACTAGTAAAATGATGGTAATAATACTTCTCCCTGTCTTCTGTTGTGTGTACTTGCATTGTAAGCCCTTCAGGGTAGGAACTCTGTGCTGGAGGCTGTGTTGTGCTAGGCCTGTCAGAGAACCCATTACCCACACCTGTAAAGTCAATGTCGGATGATTATTGTTCATGCCTCCCCTTACTCCGATGTCCTTTTTCCCTCTGTTGAAATATAAAGAAACTTGAGACTGCGCCACCTGGTTGCTACAGTTGCCAACCACCCCTCTCTCTAGGGGTTGGCAGCCCCAGCTCTCCCTCTTCCATGCCACCAGCTCTGGCTCTTCCTCACTTCCCCTGCCCCCGGCGGTGCCACCAGCCTCGGCTCTTTTTCTTTCTCCTTCTTCCCCTCCCCCCCCCCCCCCCCCCACCTCCTGGCGAGGCCTAATCCATACCCACCGCCCAGCTGAGGTGTGCCAGGCCCAGCTCTCCATGGGTTGCTGAAGAGGGTCTGGCTGGCAGTGGGTGGGGCTTGGCTCCAGGGACGGCTCCAGGTGAAAGGGGTGGGGATGTGCTTTACCTGCGCATGCCTCCCCTTCCCTCCCCTCCAGCCTGTGTATGCTGTGATGTGGTAAGGTCAACCTGTTGTCCCACAGGAAAAAAAATTATATATATTCACACGCATACAAAGAGAGAGAGAGAGAGAGATGTAACCTTATCCTGTAAGCTGAATATGTAACTGGAGCCATGTGTGGAGCCATTGTGTTCCTATAGCATCCTAGCTCTTTCAAAACAACCTCCTCTCTTCACCCTTGCATCGTTAATATAACCTCAAGCAGGAATCTGCCTAGGTTGTGCCACTTGCATTCTAAAGTGTAGCATTAGCTAACATCTGTGAAAATAATTCTAAAAGAAAGGAATAAAGTAGCAAGATACTTTTGATGATTACTGAGCTGATGCTTGATTCTCAGGATTGTCAGTTTCCACTGGCTTGGCCTGTTCGATTTGATTTATTTTAGGCCACATGTGTTACATCTAGTTTATTTTAGGCCTCCATGAATTGGTGTGGGGAAATCAAAGCAAATAAAGTAGAATATCACTCATACAAGTAAACACTGAGAAGAACAGGAGGATAACTTTTGACCCTGCCTGGCAAATGCATCAATAGTAGTGCTGGTAACTAAGTGCACCGTCCTGCAAAATGTCTGAGGGGTAGCTGTGTTAGTCTGTAACTTGAAAAACAATGAGCAGTCCTGTGGCATCTTGGAGCAGCGGTTTCCAACTGTAGGTCCATGGACCAGCGGTGGTGGGCTATGAGCCCCGGTCTGCAGGGCTGTGGCATGTTGCCTGGCCGCATCCCCAGCTTTTGATTAGCCCCATCCACTGGAGTTCCCTATGAGGAAATTCTCTTCTGTCCTCTTGACCGTGTAGCAGCAAGGTGAGTGGGGTGGTTGGCAGGGCTGCAGTGAGGCTGAAGTGGGGCTGCAGTGTTGTGCTGAAACGGGAGGGGGGTGAGGCCATAGACACATGGTGGGGCCTGTTCTGGCAGCTGAGGCAGGCTTTGCCCTGTGGTCACATGTTGAGCAGCCAGGGACTGTGTCATGGTCACCTAGTGGGCAGCTAGGTCCTCCTCTGGAAGTGAGCAGGGGGGACTAGGGCCATGGCTGTGTGGTGGGGGAGGCTGAAGCCTGGTGGGGAGGAGGCTGGGATGCTGTGGGGGATGGAATCTACTGTATGGCAGGGGGCCGGGATCTGCTTGGTCTGGTGGGTGGCTGTTCTTCCCACTAGGGCAGAATAAAATAATATGGGGGGGCCCCACAGGATTCAGGGTTGGAGTGTATGAAGGGTCAGGGGTACATATTTTGGCAAACAGGAAATGTTTTCTTTGCATATTTGTTATTTGCATAATGAATATGCAAATGTTTCTGGTCTACCACAAGTTTGTGAACGGGTTTGCTCGTCCCTGGTATAAAAAAGGTTGGAACCCAGTGCCTTAGGCTAACAAATTACATCACATCATGAGGTTTTGAGCATTAGCACCTTGAGACAGGGCTACAACTGGAAGCTTCTGGCATTGCAGAATCTAGTTCCCCAGTGAGTTGGGAGATATCTTCCCTCCTTCCTCAAAAATAGAGATACAGATGTAGCCGTGTTAGTCTGGTGTAGCGGGAACGAAAAACAGGACTATGTAGCACTTTAAAGACTAACAAGATGGTTTATTAGGTGCTGAGCTTCCTCAGATCAAATAGTGGAAGAAAATTGTCACAACCATATATACCAAAGGATACAATTAAAAAAAAGTGTTCTTTTTTTTTTTAATTGTATCCTTTGGTATATATGTGTGTTTTTTTTTTTTCTCCCTCAAAAATAGCATTCTGAAGCACACTTCGGTTGCATTTGACTGTCCTAAAATATACGTTGTTTTACACAGTGGTAACATACTTAGAAGCAAAACACAGTGCTTCTATAGATGTCCTGTGAAGTCACTGGAGTCAAGGGAACAGGGCTTCCTTGCAAACATGCAAAGGTTGGGGGAGTAGAAGGCCATTGGGATTCTTCTGGCCAATGGCTCACCATAGTGTGCTACTGGGCCCAAAAAACAGTGCACGGGTAGACAATTACAGGAGATTAAAAAAAAAATAAAGTCTCCTTGCAAAGGCCATGAAGTAGGACTTTCTTTTGAATATTAATAGGAAAGAATTAGACTTATTTGCTTTCTCTGTATTTGAGCCTGGGGGCCTGACAGTTTCTGTTAACTTCCTGCCATTTACAGAAGCTATTTTTAGTGGAACTGTTTTTTCTCACTATTCATTCCTGATGGTTATCTTTAAGGGCATTGTGAGAGGAGGCATAATCTTGAAAGTTTGTTTGTTTTGGTACAGAGCCAGGAGATAACATTGGTCTTGTTGAGGGATTTTAAGAAGAGATCTCACATTATCAGGCTATCCATTTAAGGGAAAGTGTGACAGAAAATTGTCCATCATGTTTCAGGCAATGGGAATATTGAAAGGGTGATATTACCTTTGACATTAGACAAAAACTGCTTAATATTATATCTTATCCTAAAGATCAAAGTAGGCGTCTATTGTATGCAAGAAAAAATGCTTTCAATTTCTACTCCATAAAAATATTGTACAAATTGGTGCTCTGGTTGGCAGTCTCTGGAAAAAGGGCAAATGTTTGAATGGCCATGAAAACTAAAACATGTCTCGATCCTCGAAACAGTGTTCAGGCAAATTGAGAAGGAATTGACATAGTTTGGGTGAAGGATTTATCTCTCTACTGACTCTCAAACTACAGTATTTTTATGAGCATAAAGGTGGGTGAAACATGTTCTCACACTCGGGCACACTGCTCCACAGTCTCCTAAATAGGAGAGAAAATGGAAGTCCCTCTCATCAGGGTTCTTTATATATATTATGTGATTTGAGTTTCAGCTATGATTAGAAAATAGAAGGCAATAATATTGCATTCTCTGGACTGCAAGAAGCTCTACCAGGCTTTGTCTACATCATACAGTTTCTAACAATATTCCTGTGTTTCCCACAAACTGGAACAGTCAAGGAAAGCTTCAGCAAAGAGATCTCTTACTTTAGTAAATGATAGCTAAAACAGTGAATTAAAAATACCTTTGCTTAATTTAGCAGAGTTTAAATGAATTATCAGGTTCCAGTGAGCGCTCTCGATTAGTTTAGAGTTGATAATGCTAACACTGAGAGCAGAATTCAAAGAGGAATGGATGGTGTATGTGAAGATTCTGTCAATGTCTGTAGTAGGTGAAAGGTGAAAAAGCTTACTGCCAAGAGCTGAGGGGGCAAGAAGCATGGCCTTTCTAACCAAAAGGCCTATATAATGAATTTAAAAAAAATATCTAAATGGAAGCATAGCTGGGATTCAGAAGAGCTGGTAAAGTTATAACTTTCAACCTGAAATATATTTCTCAAGATTTGTCATTTGAGGGTAGCCTGAAAAGCAAGCTTCAAAAGGCTCATGGTTTGTCAACAGTATAGAATCACAATTATGACATGTTTAAAAACTTTCATGTGCAATGGTTAACTTCTTCTTAATGGCTAGTTGTAGTAATTTTTAAAATTAACATTTAAAAAGAGTGCCAATGTATTTTCTGGGTCTATTTCCTCTGAAAGTGCCTGTCAAGACTGTTCTGCACTCTGACACTTAGAGTTCGTCTACGCAGCAACATTATTTTGAAATAATGCTAGTTATTTCAAAATAATGTAGTCCGTGTCTACACAGCAGGAGGCTATTTTGAAATGTTGAAATATTGTCAAGCTGTAATCTCATTGTACAACGAGTAAGGGAAGTCAGAGGAAGAGTGCTCTATTTCAAAATAAGTGCTGTGTAGATGCTCCCAATTTCTAAGTAAGCTACTCAATTGACATGGCTTAATTTGTATAGCTTATTTGCATAGCTTATTTCCAGTTAAGTCCTGCTGCATAGCTACCTTAGAGATAGTTCTTCCCCACTTTCATGCCATTGACCTCAGAAACCTCTTCTGGTAGATTTCTGCATTTTGGCAGGATCCTTTCTAAGTGGTAGTACAGCACAGATGTTCTCCTTAATTGATGGAAGCTATACCACAATATAGGGTGAGGCTAGGCCTACACTAGGGATGTCAATGTGTAGTTGACTACACGATTAACTGATATGGCTTGGTTTATTGGTTAATCTTTGTCAACTACACGCACTTCCTACCCCAGGGCTGGCCTAACCATGAGCCGGTCCTTAATACACTCATGAAATCGAATGCCAGAAGATTGCTCTCCAGAGCGTCAAACCATGGGTAAGTATAGATGTGGCTTAAGACAGGTAGAGTCCTGCACAATACAAAATTGGTATCCCCATTCGCAAACTCCCCAGTGTCCTAGATTACCCAGTCTTGGTGTGGTATTGCTGCCACCACCCAAAAGTAAAAACCTCTTTGAGAATCCAGGAAGATGCACTAGGGAATTCCTTCATGTGAGGTACACTCAAACTCCTTTAACCCTCCCTTTGGAAAGAACTTGAAAACCTTTTTCTCCTTGTAGCTTGGCTGTGCAGTCTTAGGCATGTGCATGCAGAACCTCCCACCTTCAAGAACGAATGAACAAACAAACCCCAGCCTGTTTGATGAAACAGTTGCAAGACCTTACAGTACAACTTGAAAGGTTTAAAAACACAGAGGATTGCTTCCCTGGGATTCAATTTGGAAAGTTACAATATAAAGGAGTTATTTTACATGTGCTCAGCGCATAAGTACAAGAAACCCCCAAAATGAAGGAAATAACCTGATTGCATCTTACTAAACACTCCCTGTTCTTCTCTCATATCTGTAGTTTCAAATCTTGGTCCTTCCCTAGGCATGGAGGTCTCTGGATTCTCCATTCCTGGGCCCCTAGCTTTTTTTTCATGTCCTCCCAGCCTTTTTTCTGGCCACACAACAGGAATAGGATAGCCACTGCTTCCAGTTCAAAAGCCCATACTCTTTTTTTTCCATTGGCTCTCCTAGCCTCTTGCTAACTCCCTTCCTGCTTCCTTAGTATTCCTGGGGATTCTCTAGGACCCACTGTCTATGGCAGGGGTCGGCAACCTACAGCCCGCATGTCACTTATGGCGTGCAAGCTGATTTTCAGTGGCATTCAAATGGGAGCTCAGTCCTTCCCCGTCTTCCCCATGCAGCTGCTGGAGAGTGCTCCCTCTTCCCTGTAACAGATAAGCTTGCTGTGGGAGGAGGCAGCGCTGGGGCTGAGTGAGGCTCTTCAGCAGCACCTCAGCCGGGATTGGAGACACCGCTGCTGCAGCCACATCGTCCGGGGCTGGTCCTGGATGCTGGACGTGCCAATGCCATGCAGTCCAGGGCCGACCCAGGACCATGTGGTTGTGGCAGCGGTGCCTCTGGGGCCGGTCCTGGACCACATGGGCTGCAGCAGTGGCGCCTCCCTCAGGGGTGGCCAGGCCAGTGTGGCTACAGCCGTTGCTGCGAGGGGGCGCAAAGCAAGGTAAGGTCCCTTCTCATGCCCAGATGCCCCACACTCCAATCCCCTCCTTTCCCCCCCTCCCAAGACCTGGCACCCCCAGCTTGCGCTGACATCCTCCCTCGTTCCTGCACCCTCTCTCCTGGCCACGCATTGAATCTTCCCTTACTCCTGTGCCATCCACCTGGCCAGACACCCTACTCCCAGTCTGCTTCTGCACCCTATGCTGCACCCAGGCCTTGTAACTTCTCCCATTTCTGCACCCCACCTCCAGGCCAGATCCTGCACCTATTTGCTATCCTATCCTACACTCTGGCAGCCCTGTCTTGCACACTGTGCCCCTCATTTTTGTCCCTAACCCAGAGCCTAAGGAGGTCCATAAAATCCACTAACTCTGGAACCCCAGGAAAGTAAATCTGGTCTATGAGAAGACATGAACTCAGTCCCGCCCCCACCCCCTGCTCATCTTCCCTTCCTCTCACCCCGTAAGACTGGGACACCAGAGGGGTGAGGTTTATCAGCTGGGGCCGCATCAGTGAGCATTGGGAATTTTTGGAGGAGTTTTTTTGCTTCTCACTTGTGTGGTCCCCAACTGATTTTTCTGTGGGTCAGTGACCCCCGACCCAAAATAGGTTTCCCACCCCTGCCATAAATAAAGAAAATATTGAAACCTTTTTGTTGGACATAATGTTTTACTTTGTTTTAAATTAATTTTGATAAACTAACATGAGAGAGTTAAAATGCTTAATTTGTTTTATAATTTAAATTAAAGTATTCTTACTAGCTGCAGCTGGTTCAGAAAATAAGGTCACCATACCTAGCCTGCCCTTGCCTCCCCTCCCTCCTCATTCCCCCAGCACACAGATCAATTTAATAAGTTAAATCTCGGTATGCTACTTCTGAAAGTTTGCTGACCCCTGCACTAAAAGGTAAGTTCTGCATCTTAATTTATTGATTAATGAAGCTGCTGTAAGTAGAACTATTACTGCCTTGAAAAAGTATCACTGGCACTCGGACCCATACATAGTCGAATAAATCAAATCCAGGCGCTTCACCTCTGAAAGGTTGCTGACCCCTAGTCTATGGTTTTAACTCTTACAGGCAAACAATTAAGGTTAGCTCTAAAGAGTTAACTACTGAGAAAAGTCTAAGTAACTGAGTGACTGGAATGTCCAAAGAAAAGGGATTTACCTCCTTATTCACCACAGTGGAAGTATCATTGTGACAAAATTGACTAGACTTATCTTTCTTTTTATTGACTCTTGTATCTAGACTCTTGACAATTGTATCTAGACTCTTCAGATCTCTATTACCCATAATAAGATCCTCTATCTCCTTCACTGAAAGAAAAGAGGCCTTGTGGGAGAATTGGTTGCTTTTTTTTATTAGATTAAGTGGAAAGTTCTAGGCTTGTAAACATTTCACCATCTAACTTGTATGTGGTAAATCATATGGTTTCCTTCTGTTTTTCTCCACTACTTAGCATATCTGTTTTGTATTGATACCAAATAAGGATATTTTCCCCCTAGAGTGCCTGAAGGTATTTTTTCTAGCAATTATTCAGGAATGAACAGACATCTGCTGCCATCTCAGTCCAAATTTGAGTTACA
Source organism: Pelodiscus sinensis (assembly GCF_052426305.1). Taxonomy (NCBI): domain Eukaryota; kingdom Metazoa; phylum Chordata; order Testudines; family Trionychidae; genus Pelodiscus; species Pelodiscus sinensis. Next base: position 117,219,311 of record NC_143055.1, on the reverse strand, counting down.
AGTCTGTCAGATGATAGTGTAATACTACTTTGAGGTAGGCTTTTAATTTTTTTTACTTAATTTTTTTAGAAAAATGCTGATTGTATACAGTAATAGGTAATAGTTATTTGCACTTATTCATTTAGCAAAGAAAACAGTAAGAATTACATTGAGTACTTACCATTTGTAACGTGCAGCATGAAAATAAAAGCATAACTCTTTTTCGCTGTTTGTATGGTATAGGGTTGAACCTCTCTAGGTCAGCGCTCTTGTGACCTCTTCTTCAGCACTGGTCAGAATTTACCAAACCATGAGATGTCAATATTGTCTAGCAGAATATTCTTCTACTGCTTACTGGACTCTTGGCAAACATTTAGGGCTAAATTAGAGCTAAATAACAGCAGAGAACACTGAGCGCCAGGACTAGTGGCTGTAAACAAACTTTATGGGACCGTGGGAAACTTGGCCACACCCATGATATATGGACATCTGGCTAACGAAAATCATGCCGGACCATGGATGTTGCCAGACCAGTGTGTCCTGGACTTAGAGGTTCAACCTGTGTCTGTGCATGAGGCTGCAAGATTTTAATGTGAGCTGTTACACTTCTTGGTAGCTATTTTCAATTGTGATGGGAAAAAATCATAAGCAGTAGTAAGTAGCATTTTGTTTTAGGCAGGCTCAAGAATATGCTTGGCCTGAAAACTTATATCTGTGTGTACATACACACATGTGCGCTCACACGCAATACTATGATTCTGCAAGTTGATAAGCAGTCTGACCATCATCCTTCAAAGCACTTGATCACAAACTTAGTTTTGAGAACCAAAGAGCTTCTGTGCAGCTCAAAACGTTGTCTGTTTCACCAAAAGAACTTATTTCAATAAAAGGATACTACTTCACCCACCCCTTCTCTTCAATTTTAAGCATGAGTCATCCCTGGAGACTACTTACGTGTTTAAATATTGAGTATCTCCTTCAATGCTTCACTGCTCAGCCCCTTCTTTAGTAAGTATATTACTTATATGGTTACTCAGGTTTTCAAGAAGACTCTTTTTTTTGGGGGGGGGGGGTGAGTGGGCATGACTCACATTGCTTGTTAATTTTTCTGTATAATTGAAAATACAATAGCGGAGAGTGCATTAAGAGATATGGTTTAGGGAGCATTTTGGGTGAAAAGTGGCATTGTTTAAAAAGGAATATAATGAACAGTTTGTTTTTAGCCAACCAAAGTGCTGTAAACACAGTTGAGATGCTCTCATTTACCCTGGTAATTATTTTTGTAGTATGTGTTCTCAAGAGGTAGACCAGTGTCTAACAAAGAAGACATTTCCTTTTTTGGTATTGTGTGAAAGTGTCTCTGATCTGGAGCTACAGACTAAATAGTTGAACTTCAGAACCAAACAGTGATAACTGACATTTTTGGCTAACGCTGGCATATTTTTGAAGAGAGTGGTGGATTTTGCTGTTTGGAAGAGAAATCTGATGTCTAGAAACAGAAATCACATTCAGTAACCGTTTCTTTAAACTCTTGCTGAAGATTTTAAATACTTTTAAAATTTGGTATAGAGTTGAACTTTCAAAGACTTTAAGCCCCTTTTCACTAGATACTCACAGGAGACTTTAGTCTGTCTCGAATCTGTTGAACTAGTCACTTTCGCTGTGGGAATGTTCCATTTGTCAGTTCGTGTATGTTTGAACTTTAAAACTTAGAAACTGCTGATCGTTAAAAATCTGAGTGTCCATGAGTTTTGATACGTGATCTGATGAAAACTGCTGCTGATACAATTTTAAGAGAACAGCCGCGATCAGCTCCATAACTCAGTACTGGATGGCTTGGTTATAAATAAGGTTCATTAACATCACTGTGATTATTACAATAGTCTTCTAAAATAAAAGATTAAGGGAACATGGAGTGTATTAACTGGCCGCTTTGACAGCCCTGTTCCTCTTTGCATGAGAGAGTGTGACTCGTACAATAACAGTAGACACAACAGGGCATAAGTGTACAATTTTAGGTTACTTGGCTGCCAAGTCCTAGCCCTCCTTATCGTCAGTGCCTTTACCATCTTATTAACTTCCCCTGTGCAACTTCGTTGCTTCTGTAGTTAATGCTTTATACTTGCTCAAAATTTGTTTCGTAACTTGTTCTCTGCTAGGGTTGCCAGGTGTCCGGTATTCACCTGGGCAGCCCCCTCCCAGACCCTGCAACCCAGTCCCCTGCTCCCAGTCACAACTGTGTCCTTCACCCAAATGCCCTCCCAGACCCCACACATCCTCCTGCACCCCAGTCCCTTATCCCAACCTCCATCCCAGACTCTGCATTTCCTCTATTAATGTCATGGAATCTTGGAGTGCCCTTCCCCCATCAAAAATTATTGCCCACCTCTGGTATAGGCGCTACCGTTTACTTCCCCCAGGGGTGCTCCACCCCAGCTCTGCACCAAAGCTCCATCTTCACCTCTTCTCACCCTCAGTCTTCACCCACCCTGGCCTCTGGTCAATGCTCTCCACCCTCCCCCAAGTCTCTTCCGCTGAGCTTCTGGTCAGCTCTGGCTGGGTGATGTTAGGCACCAAACTAGTTCCCCCTGTTGCCCCCGTGGGTGGTCCAGCCATGGCATAAGGGAGATCTTGAGAGCCCACTATTAAATCATGTTGTGTTAGTATCAAAGAAACTTGGCAAAAGGCTTCACATGGCAATTGATAAATAGCTGGTGCTATGAGTGTGTATCTTTATGGGTCTGATTTGTTAAAAGCACTTATCACCAGTGTTTCTTATCCCTTTTTAAGATGGAGGAACAACAAACAACTTTTTTTTTTATGAGGAACACCAAGGTTTTTTTGTTTGGGGTGGGGGGAAGAGGCCGGGGAAAAATTATTGAGGGGGGGGGATAGGGTGTGGGGGGAAGTTATTGAGTGGGGAAAAAAAAAGTCACCTGACCTCTTAAGGGCTGCTATTTTGAACTCTGTTGTTCTCCGTGGCACACCTCCGACTGGGTGTGCCACGGAACACAGTTTAAGAAACACTGACTTACCACACTAGTTCAATAAACTCTTGTCTCCACGAAGGAATCTTAAGGTCATATTCACACTATGCAGCTTTTAGTGATAAGGTTATCCTGTTGCTAAAAGTCAGTGTGAATGCTGTTTCTTGGCACTTTTTTTGCCTACAAATACTCTGACCCCCTCCCCCCCCCCATGAGTGGCTTTTGATTTGTCATCAGGAGAATGTTCCTGGTGACAAAAGCAGCTGCCATGACAAATCTTTGTAATTCATGGATTGGGGGGGGGGGGAGGGGGAGAAATTTAAGCACCCATGTGAATGACAAAAGCTTTGTTGATCCAGTGCAAGTGTGTACATAGTATTCATTGCTTTTTAGCCATCCACCATTTGAGAATCTGGTTTATGTTACCGTTAGGGGACTGTCATTCTGAAGAAACCTCATCTCTTATATTTTATGTACTCTCCCCTTTATTGTTTTTTTCCTTTTTTGGCTTCTTTTATCCCAGATATCTGCCAGATAAAATATAAAGCTTGTTTGGTTTTTGTTTCGTAGGCGAGGTAAGCTATAGTACTGAAGATAGTATAAATCTGTAATTACTGATCAGGATTAAAGAACAAGTAGACATACCTGAGCTAGCTTCAGTCTAGACTCCACAGCCACACGTGACTGAAATGTAGATTAGCCCTCTGGATGATTGCCCAAGGTTTTGGGTAAGCTTGTACACTGTCTGCTGACACAAGCGTTGCCTTGGTTTCAAAGTTCTGGGACCAGAGCTGTCTTGAACAGCTAGCTCAGGTATTTCTCCTTGAACTGCAGTCCTATCCTGTAATTACAGTATAGACATAACCTAAGTATTGCATTTCTTGCAAACAGACCAAAAATGTTGCATAGGAAAACTAATTTATTGGTTTACAAATGGGAACTTAACCTTGTTGCCTTTCTTTTTATGCTAATTTAAAACAGCAGGGGACAAAACTAGGATTTCAGGCTTTCTCCTATGCATCCCTCTGTTTGGAATCAAATGTTGTGGCCTGAGTGATGCAAGAGGTCAGGTTAGATGAGCCTAATGATTTTTAAATTTATTAAGACAGTCTGACAGGTATTGTTTTTATGGTGTTGTGCTGTGTTGCCTTGTTCTCTAACAATTTGCAAGGAGAAGCATCCTATAGAATGTGTCAAGATTGCAGGAGCACTTCAAAGCTCATTTTGGTAAAAACCATACACATTTCTTGCTTTGGCAGAGACTTTACTTCACTCTCATTTCAACAGAAAATTAACTTCTTTTTATAAAAGGTGAAGTAAACTGAAAAGAGATTATTCTGCTATACTATGAATGTTGCCTTTTCAGGAAGGACATGTCTCTTTTTGGTCCATCTGTGCTTTTAAAAAGGACTTTTAGTATTTAGTGAGTTGGAATTAATAGTCTCTAAATTGCCAGGTGAAAGTGTCAATTTTCCAGTCCACTCAGTTCATCAGTTTTGGAAGGACAATTAGAACTTGCTTAATAGGTTTGATCTAAGCAAGATAAAAATATAGATACAGTGGGGCCAGTCAAGGCTACATTCCAGTGTAGCAGAGCTGGGTTCATTTTACAGGGTAGCTGACTCTTGGAATGTGATGGAAACAAAACAGTCCTTTTAAAAAGGGGGTAGTTCAAGTTGTTCAATAGTGATCGTTTCTGGGTTTAAAAATCACACTTGACTGGCCTTGAAGGAAAGCAGGGGGTGTGGTAGCAGTTTCCTTTCCCAGCCTTCTTGAGTAGATGGTGAGTGCCTAAAGTGTGAGGTTTTGTTTGAGGGAGACAGAGTGAGACTATTAATACAGGCAGTCCCCGTTACGTACAAGATAGGGACTGTAGGTTTGTTCTTAAGTTGAATCTGTATGTAAGTCGGAACTGGCGTCCAGATTCAGCCGCTGCTGAAACTGACCAGTGGCTGACTACAGGACTCTGAAACTGACTCTGATCAGTTTCAACAGGCTGAATCTGGACGCCAGTTCCATACAGATTCAACTTAAGAACCTCAGGCATCCCCAAGTCAGCTGCTACTGAAACTGATCCGCGGCTGATTCCAGGAAGCCCGGGGCAGAGCAACTCTGCCTCGGGCTTCCTGTAGTCAGCGCTGGTCAGTTTCCGCAGCGGCTGACTTCGGGACGCCTGGGGCAGAGCAGCTGGGGTGCTGCCGGGTTGGTCCAGTAGCACCCAGAGCGGTGCTGCGGGACCAACCGGCAGCGCCCCAGCTGCTCTACCACAGGCGTCCGGAGAAGAGCCTGGTCTGCTGGGGGGGCGGGGGACGTACTAGCTGCGCGCCCCCCCCCCCCCAGCAGACCAGGGGGACGTGGGCGGCGGACCAAGATGCACCGCGGTCCCGCCGCCTGGGTCCTCCGCGGTTTGCTCCGCGTCTCGCTCCACGTCTCCCTGGTCTGCTGGAGACCAGCAGACCAGGGAGACGGGGAGCAAAGCCTCTGAGGACGCCGGCAACGGGACAGCCGCGGCGCGTCTGGGCTGTCCCGCTGCCGGCATCCTCAGAGGCTTTGCTCCCCATCTCCCTGGTCTGCTGATCTCCAGCAGACCAGGGAGACGCAGAGCAAACCCCGTTCGTAACTGCGGATCCAACGTAAGTCGGATCCGCGTAACTCGGGGACTGCCTGTACAGAGATTAAGATTATATTTTGTCAGGAAAGTTTGTCACTCAGTGGTGTTGAAACCCTCCTCCCCCAGCTGCTAGGCTCTTCATACATTTAAAAAGCAGAGGTGTAGCAGGGGATGAGAGCTGGGAATCAGCTGGAATCAGGAATCCCAGCTCATGTCTGATCTCCTGCTATGCCTCTGTCCGCCGCCCACCCCCCAAGATCATGCTGGGAGGAATCGGCTTTTAAGCCAGCTCCCCCAGAATCGGCTCCTGCTCTCCCCTCCACCCTTTTCTGCCTCTCTCTGATAGAGGCAACAAAGCTGGGGGGGGGGGGGGAGAGGGATAACTAGACTCTCTAGAGGGATAACTGGACTACCCGAAAAAGTAGTTGACTAGTCATTTACATCCCTAGATTAGAATGCTGCTTCCTGTCTGTTAAGATTTGATTTGCTGATAGACCAGTAGCTCTTAAGTGCCCTGACACTTATTCCAGGCAAATGTTGAATAATTAATCTTGTCACAAATAAACTTTTCGCAGTGCTCTTAACTTGATGTGCAAACTAGTAGCAAAAGCTTAATTCTGAATCTTACAGGGGTGTACAAGGATTTCTAAGGCTATGTCTACACTAGAGAGCTTACAGCAGTGCAGCTGTATCAGTGCAGCTGCACTGCTGTAAAATCTTCCGTATAGCTGTTCTATGCTAATGGGAGAGTGCTGCCCAGTCAACATAATGAAACTGCTCCAAAGGAACAGCAGCAACTAGTTGGTGGGAGAAGCTCTCCCGCTGATATAGCACTGTGCCCGCTGCTACTTCTGTAGCTTAAGGGTATGCGGGTTTTTTCACACCATAAATTTGACCTGCATTTTCCTGACAAAATGGTAGTGTAGACGTAACCTTAATCTCTATAAATAGTTCCACTCGGTCTCCTTCAAAGAAAATCGCATAATCTGAGCATGTTGAATAAAATTCTAATTTAAATATGGAACAGAAACAGAGTATCATAGAATCATAGGACTGGAAGGGACCTCGAGAGGTCATCGAGTCCAGCCTCCTGCCCTCAAGGCAGGACCAAGCTCTGTCTACGCCATCCCTGACAGATGTCTATCTAACCTGTTCTTAAATATCTCCAGAGAGGGAGATTCCACCACCTCCCTTGGCAATTTATTCCAATATTTGACCACCCTGACAGTTAGGAATTTTTTCCTAATGTCCAATCTAAACCTCCCTTGCTGCACTTTAAGCCCATTACTCCTTGTCCTGTCCTCAGAAACCAAGAGGAACAAATTTTCTCCCTCCTTGTGACACCCTTTTAGATATTTGAAAACCGCTATCATGTCCCCCCTTAATCTTCTTTTTTCCAAACTAAACAAGCCCAGTTCATGAAGCCTGGCTTCATAGGTCATGTTCTCTAGACCTTTAATCATTCTTGTTGCTCTTCTCTGTACCCTTTCCAATTTCTCCACATCTTTCTTGAAATGTGGCGCCCAGAACTGGACACAGTACTCCAGCTGAGGCCTAATTAGTACAGAGTAGAGCAGCAGAATGACTTCACGAGTTTTGCTTACAACACACCTGTTGATACAACCTAGAATCATATTTGCTTTTTTTTTGCAACAGCATCACACTGTTGACTCATATTCAACTTGTGGTCCACTATGACCCCTAGATCCCTTTCCGCCATGCCCCTTCCTAGACAGTCGCTTCCCATCTTATATGTATGGAACTGATTGTTCCTTCCTAAGTGGAGCACTTTGCATTTCTCTTTATTAAACTTCATCCTGTTTACCTCTGACCATTTCTCTAACTTGCTAAGGTCATTTTGAATTATGTCCCTATCCTCCAAAGAAGTTGCAACCCCACCCAGTTTGGTATCATCTGCAAACTTAATAAGCGTACTCTCTATCCCAATATCTACATCATTGATGAAGATATTGAACAGTACGGGTCCCAAAACAGACCCTTGTGGAACTCCACTTGTTATCCCTTTCCAGCAGGATTTAGCACCGTTAACTACAACTCTCTGACTATGGTTATCCAGCCAATTATGCACCCACCTTATCGTGGCCCTATCTAAGTTATATTTGCCTAGTTGATCAATAAGAATATCATGCGAGACCGTATTAAATGCCTTACTAAAGTCTTGGTATATGACATCCACCGCTTCTCCCTTATCCACAAGGCTCGTTATCCTATCAAAGAAAGCTATCAGATTAGTTTGGCATGACTTGTTCTTCACAAACCCATGCTGGCTATTCCCTATCACTTTATTACCTTCCAAGTGTTTGCATATGATTTCCTTAATTACCTGCTCCATTATCTTCCCTGGGACAGACATTAAACTGACTGGTATGTAGTTTCCTGGGTTGTTCTTATTCCCCTTTTTATAGATGGGCACAATATTTGCCCTTTTCCAGTCTTCTGGAATCTCCCCTGTCTTCCATGGCTCCAAAGAGGTTATGGGACGCTATATAAACTAAAAAACTACTATTTTCATACCCAGCTATTGCAAACAGAAAAATGCACATAGTATATTTCTACAACAGATTGAGCATCAGGGTATTCACCTGAGAAAAAATTCTTATTTAAAACAAAGCACATATTCTTAAACTTGAGCGAATTCCTTTAAATATTTAAGGGAAAGATAGTCCTGTTCCGGTACTTTCTCTGTGCTCCATGAAATCTTGGAAGGATTTGTTGGCTAATGTTTCTAATTCTAGGGGGACAGATCCTCACCTGGTCTAAAGCAGTGTGGCTTTGTTTTGTCTTGACTGGCGCTACCTGAGCATCTGGCCCCGGGGGTGGGGTGGGGTGGGGTTGGGTTGGGTTGGGTTGGTTTGTTTTCCTTAACAAGTGAGGCTTTGTCTACACTTTTAATTTACAAGTGTGGTTACAGCAGCATTGCTATGGCACTGTAGTCATGGCAGCAGCTTTGGGGGAGAGCTCTCGGGTTGTAGGTAAACCACCGCCATGAGGGGAGCAGCTAACAGCACTGGGAGCCTGTTTACACCGGCACTTTACAGTGCTGTAATTTGCTGCACTGGGAGGGTGTATGCATTTTTTTCACACCCCTATAGCTCTGTAAAGTGGCCGAGTAGACAAGCCCTACGAGTCTCTTTAAGTTTACAGAATTAATGGAATTAGGAAATGAGCCTGGTGGTGAATCCCTGAATATTGAAATTGTTCTAAATAAACTGCTGATAATGAGTGGAGAGGCTTTGAGACTTGCAGAAAAGAGAAGTGCTTACCATATTGTTTACTGAAAATTAATAAAATGAATATTTACAATGCAGTAAAAAAATAAACCTACTGATAGAGAAACCTCAATTACAATAAGTGTTTCCTGTTAATTTGAGGGAGATTTTTATGGAAAATAGTTTCAGTGGGTTAGGCTGACTGTGGCAGGTTTTTTTGAGTTACAAGATGGATAAACTACCTGTGTTTATCACTCTCAGATGAGAAGAAAATAGTGAATGTGTATCATGCACTCAGATCCTTTTTTATAAATGGAGAAATATAAATGACTCAGTGCAGTCATAAAACAGTATGCTGTAAGTGCAGTATAATAACTGATTGCCATGCTATTTTTGCTTATACAGTACAAAATTATCTTTATAATATGCATAAACCTTTTAAAATAAATCGATGAATGGTGATAAAGGAATGAAAACAATACATTTTCCAGAAGATGAGCCCCTGAGCTTAATAACTTTCCCATTCTTCAGTTTAACTTGGTTATTTTTCAGTAAATGAGCATATGACAGCTGGCATGATGCCCAGTAATTTTTTCTGACTCGTGTAATTTAGCAATTGTGGCAGCTCTATATGTATGAAAGACTGTAAAGTGACACGAACATTTTGCATACCTTTTGTGGTCTGTTTTTGATCAGTTAGAAAATTTTTAGCACCCACTGCATTCCTTCTCCCCCTATTTCAACCTCACCATAATCTGCTATAGCCCTTCATGTTCATTATCTCCTCCGGATGTCAAACTGATTTTTTTTATGTTTTTATTTGTTCCAGTGGTCTATGCAGGTATTAGGCTTTGTATTGAATAGTATTTAAAACAGATTTTCAGCATTAAAGAAATTTTATTAATTCTAAATTAAATTTTTTCTTCATACATTCTCAAAACATTTTTCAAGACTTATTTTCTGGACACTTAAAATGTGTTGTCCTCCCTCTCTCCTTCCTAGTCTCACATGAGGAGATAAATTAGCACGCACACAAAAAAGTTTTCTAATGTATAACAATTACGACATCCTTGGATATACCAAAAGAGAAATGTAAGTGAGCTCCATGATTGTGGCCACTTTCCCAACAAAACTGAATTAACTAAAATCATTTACCCATTGTTTGGAGGGGACTAGAGTAGGTAAATAAAATTAAGTTCAGAGATTATGAAGACTGATCTTTGTATACTCCATATATCAAAATATATACCTAAAATATTTTGCTTATATGAACAAGAGTCATATATTTTCAAGCATTTTTACTAATATCTTTTTGCTGTCAACAAATGGTAAGAATGTAATAAATGTAGGAACTACCTATGCTCTTATGTGGCAGTTCTATAGCCCTAGAGACTAAATGAGTAACATTTGTATGTAGGCAAAGATCCAGGTTGGTTCAGCTCTGGCAACAGTAGTCTACTGCCTACTTCTGGGGGAATTTTGTGCCAAAAAGAATTCTCTGCACAATATTTTCAAATTTTGCATATATTATTAAAATAAGAGCATATAATATATATTTTCTTAGCCAGCGAGCATGTCTGTAATAATACTGTAATAATATTGACTCCTCCCCCCATCTGGATGTTTTGACATACGCACTAGTTATTCAGATTCTATGTTGTAGTTTAAATTAAACACATTTTCCACATCCCTCCAAAGCAGTACAAAGGCTTGGGGCGGGGGTAGGAGGGGGAGGTCAAGAGCCTAGGACTGAACCTGGAAGGTGCTGGGTGGGTATGAGACATATGGAAAAGTTTGTGTGGCTTTTTGTTGTTTGGGAGAATAAGGAGTTAGACCCTCCCCCTATTTAATCAGACCTTAATGGGCCCTTAGCCTCTCCTGTTCAGTCAGGCACATCTGCTCTCCTGAACTCTGTGGAGCTTGTCACCCTCTAGCTCCGGAGCCACACTCTGTCATCCTTTCCTCCCCCCAGTAGGTTGACAACTTTCTAATGGTTGAAAACTGAACACTCTTTCCCTGCCTCTTCCCCTGAAGATATGCCCCGGCTCACACCTCTTCCCCGCTCCTTCCTTCACTCAATTTCCACCTTCATCCTGATGACTCCCTCCTCTCCCAGGACTCAATGAAAACCAGGCACTTGGCCACCCTTTGTCCCCTTAGCCAGGTTAGGAGGCACTGGATTTGTGGGCTGTGATGATGGCTGCTGGTTGTTACTGCTCGTCAAGTGTTGCTTTCTGAGGTGCCACAGCAGCTTTTGGTAGGTGAAAGGAAGAACTGCAACACTTCTTGGAAAGAATGTACTTTCTGTGCAGGAAAAAAAAAATCTGCATGGGACACAGTTCAGTTTCCCCCGGGGCTTCCAGGAAGCATAGAGCCTTCCACTGGAGACCTCCAAATCCACAGATATCTGCAGAGCACTTTACAGATAGCACAGTGGATGTGGATAAAACTACGCAGGGCTATGAATGTGGAGGTGGGTATGTCTACACTGCATGGCTATTTAGAAATAAGTTATTCCGAAACAGCACGTCTATGCTGCAGGGAAGCCTCAAAATTAGTCTGAGACAGGCTTCCCTAATGTGGATGTGATATTTCAATTTAGAGCCCCAGGAGGCACTGGAGAGGAATAACTTAGAATGGCCCTGGTGAGGGCCTATTTCAAAATAGCAGCAGTGAAGTGTCATCACATACCTTATTTTGAAATATCTATTTCGGAACAGGTGTTATTCCTCATAGAATGAGGTTTACCGATTTCAAAATAAGCTATCCTTTATTTCAAAATAACGGAATGGTTGTATAGATGCTCACACTGTTATTTTGAAATAAGGCTAATTATCTCAAAATAACCATGTAGTGTCGATGCACCCTTACTCATCTTTGAAGGGTGTAAGTATTTTGTTGCTGAAACAGGGCTTTTTTTTTTTTTTTTTTTCAAACAAAAATTCCATCACACACTCACCGTTTTGTCACCAAAAGGCAGTTTTTGGCTACAAAACTTGGTAGTGTAGACAGCCTTAAATATCATGAGTAGCTGGAAAGGAAGGCAAAGCATACAAACTTGTTTCTTACAGTGGTGGGGAGGATCTTCTAAAAGCAGTTATATAGCTGGTCTACTTTAGTAGAGCATATGTATTCAAGAATTTATTCATATGTATTTAATATACTTCTTTAAAAAAATGAAGTCAAGTTGTTTTAAATTCTCAACACCTCTCACTGTTTTGGAATGCCACTTTCACTGTGAATGTTAAATATAAATTGCTCCTCCTCTTCATTTTTTTTTCTCATTTTCCTAAGCCTTGGAAACATTCTCAGGCCTCAAATATTTGTATGAAAAAAAATAAAATTTTAGTTACAGAGCTAAACTTAAAAAAATAAATTGAAGGACCAAAATAAAAACACCCGTATTTTGTAGGGAAGATTAAATGTTACATGTTTTAACAGAGCTCTTCATCACAAGCAGTTCAGATATTTCAGTGTGTAGGAGAATGTCTTCTCTTCTGATATGGTAGTTGGGTGAATGTAACAGTTGTTGTTTTTAAAGTAAAGGACATGATTTTTTTTAAAAAAAGATTGTTCTACAAGTTTACAATAAATAAACATTATCAAAAGAGCAAGCTGATATACAGTTACCTAGGTTGACACTAGTCTAATCTCATTTTTTGCCTTTGAAATTGACATGGAGAAAGATGCCCTCCTTGCAAATATGTTTCCAGTCTAATAGTTAATATTGTGCTAAGTGGCAACAGTTTTGGAGGGTATGGTTCTCACACACAAACTTCCCTGGGAAGGAGAAACTCGTGCTAGAATATGGTCATATTTGTAGTGTAACTTGTCTTATTTACATGATTATATACCAGTCTTGGAATAGAAGTGGGTAAAACAATGAAAGGATTTTCCGCACACTCAGAACTATCAGCCAAACACTGGCTCCTAGGGAGCAACTGTGTTTAATGTTTCTAACTAGTATCAATTCTTCAATGAAACTCCCTTGCTGCTTGCCACAAAAGAACCTGCCTCAGAAATCCAATACAGTATTTCTTTTAAGACTAACAACTTGCTCTATTACGCATTCTTTTTGTAATAACAGCATCATCGGGAAATTTTTGCCATAACGCTCTTGGATGAACAAAGTTAAAAAAAATGTGCATGTGGGCAATTAACATAGAAGTGATTATACTTGATTTGTGGCAAATAAAAGCAGCTCCTAGGCTTAAAATGGTCTTCTCAAGCCCCCATGTGCATACCAGAGGATCAAGAGGCTCCAAGGGCTTTGTATCACTATACTCTTAAAGATCAACTGAAAAGGCTTTCTATCTTTCCTTAATCTCCTCCTCTTTCCAGGTGTGCCTCCCATAAACTAATTCTTTAGTGTTTTCTTAAGATGTAGTAAGAAAATCCTTCCTTTTTTTGGTTCAGTTCACAAGTCTTTGCTTTCCTCTCTAAGATGGATCACATGAATAGAGCTGCATTACAACGTGCAGTTGCTGTGTAGCTCTCCCCTTCCCTTCCCAAAGGAAAATATTTCTGTTATTTCAAATTTAAAAAAAAAGTGAGCAAACAGAGACAGCATGGGATTATGTTTAGAGGATTATAAAGCAGCAGAAAAAAATGAATTTGGATTTGCTTCGCTTTTGTGAACTTTTCAGACTGGTAATATTAATGAAACATTCTGTTCTCTAGAGCTGAGATTCTCCATGACAGATGTTGGAATGTGTACCAACTCTGTGTACACCATTTTTGTGTGCCCAAGATTTGGTGGTGATGGGGGACTTCAACTATCCAGACATATGTTGGGAAACTAACACAGCGAGGCACAGGCTATCCAATAAGTTCTGGACTGCATTGGAGACAACTTTCTGTTTCAGAAGGTTGAAAAAGCTACCAGAGGAAAAGCTGTTCTGGATTTGGTTTTAACAAATAGGGAGGAACTAGTTGAACTTGAAAGTGGAAGACAGTATAGGGGACAGTGATCACGAAATAATAGAGTTCATGATCTTAAGGAAAGGTAGAAGGGAGACCAGCACAATTGAGGTAATGGATTTCAGGAAGGCAGATTTTGATAAACTCAGAGAACTTGTAGGTAAGGTCCCATGGGAAGCAAGACTGAAGGGAAAAACAACTGAGGAGAGTTGGAAGTATTTCAAAGGGACGTTGTTAAGGGCCCAAAAGCAAACAATTCCGCTGTGTAGGAAAGATAGAAAATATGGCAAAAGACCAGCTTGGCTTAACAAGGAGATCTTGCATGATCTCAAAATAAAAAAGGAGTCTCATAAAAAATGGAAATTAGGACAAATAACAAAGGATGAATATAGGCAAGCAACACGGGAATGCAGGGGCAAGATTAGAAAGGCAAAGGCACAAAATGAGATCAAATTAGCTACAGGCATAAAGGGAAACAAGAAGACCTTTTATAAATACATTAAAAGCAAGAGGAAGACCAAGGACAGGGTAGGCCCACTGCTTAGTGAGGAGGGAGAAGCAGTAACAGGAAACTTGGAAATGGCGGAGATGCTCAATGACTTCTTTGTTTCGGTCTTCACCGAGAAGTCTGGAGGTGTGCCTAACATAGTGAATACAAGCAGAGAGAGGGTAAGTTTAGAAGATAGGATACACAAAGAACAAGTTAAAAATCACTTAGGAAAGTTAGATGTCAGCAAGTCACCAGGTCCTGATGAAATGCATCCCAGGATACTCAAGGAGCTGATAGAGGAGGTATCTGAGCCTTTAGCTATGATCTTTGAAAAATCGTGGCAGACAGGGGAGATTCCAGAAGACTGGAAAAGGGCAAATATTGTGCCCATCTATAAAAAGGGGAATAAGAACAACCCAGGAAACTATAGACCGGTCAGTTTAACGTCTGTCCCAGGGAAGATAATGGAGCAGGTAATTAAGGAAATCATATGCAAACACTTGGAAGGTAATAAAGTGATAGGGAATAGCCAGCATGGGTTTGTGAAGAACAAGTCATGCCAAACTAATCTGATAGCTTTCTTTGATAAGATAACGAGCCTTGTGGATAAGGGAGAAGCGGTGGATGTCATATACCTAGACTTTAGTAAGGCATTTGATACGGTCTCGCATGATATTCTTATTGATAAACTAGGCAAATATAACTTAGATAGGGCCACGATAAGGTGGGTGCATAATTGGCTGGATAACCGTAGTCAGAGAGTGGTTGTTAACGGTTCTAAATCCTGCTGGAAAGGGATAACAAGTGGAGTTCCTCAAGGGTCTGTTTTGGGACCCATACTGTTCAATATCTTCATCAATGATGTAGATATTGGGATAGAGAGTACGCTTATTAAGTTTGCAGATGATACCAAACTGGGTGGGGTTGCGACTTCTTTGGAGGATAGGGACATAATTCAGAATGACCTTAGCAAGTTAGAGAAATGGTCGGAGGTAAACAGGATGAGGTTTAATAGAGAGAAATGCAAAGTGCTCCACTTAGGAAGGAACAATCAGTTCCATACATACAAGATGGGAAGCGACTGTCTAGGAAGGAGCATGGCAGAAAGGGATCTAGGGGTCATAGTGGACCACAAGTTGAATATGAGTCAACAGTGTGATGCTGTTGCAAAAAAA
The DNA here is from genome assembly GCF_052426305.1 of Pelodiscus sinensis. Lineage (NCBI taxonomy): Eukaryota > Metazoa > Chordata > Testudines > Trionychidae > Pelodiscus > Pelodiscus sinensis. Next base: position 117,203,919 of record NC_143055.1, on the reverse strand, counting down.
GCAAATATGATTCTAGGTTGTATTAACAGGTGTGTTGTAAGCAAAACTCGTGAAGTCATTCTGCCGCTCTACTCTGCACTAGTTAGGCCTCAGCTGGAGTACTGTGTCCAGTTCTGGGCGCCACATTTCAAGAAAGATGTGGAGAAATTGGAAAGGGTACAGAGAAGAGCGACAAGAATGATTAAAGGTTTAGAGAACATGACCTATGAAGCCAGGCTTCATGAACTGGGCTTGTTTAGTTTGGAAAAAAGAAGATTAAGGGGGGACATGATAGCGGCTTTCAAATATCTAAAAGGGTGTCACAAGGAGGAAGGAGAAAATTTGTTCCTCTTGGTTTCTGAGGACAGGACAAGGAGTAATGGGCTTAAAGTGCAGCAGGGGAGGTTTAGATTGGACATTAGGAAAAAATTCCTAACTGTCAGGGTGGTCAAATATTGGAATAAATTGCCAAGGGAGGTGGTGGAATCTCCCTCTCTGGAGGTATTTAAGAACAGGTTAGATAGACATCTGTCAGGGATGGTGTAGACGGAGCTTGATCCTGCCTTGAGGGCAGGGGGCTGGACTCGATGACCTCTCGAGGTCCCTTCCAGTCCTATGATTCTATGATTCTATGATTCTATGATTTTGTATCTATGTTCCAGAGTCCGCAAAGAACATTGTGATCAATATGCAGTGCAAGTTCAGTGTTTGATTTTTCTGTGTTACTCTGAGTCTTATATCTGTTACTTAGCTACAAATAGAAGCATTTTATTAAGTGCTGCTAATTAGGTGAATGTCATTTTCTGGATTATTATTTAAAATTGGACTCCTACTTACCCATAGACGAGATATAAAAATAAAGTTGCAGACCAGAAGACGAGTTAACCTTATTTACAAAACTCTAGATTATTTTCAGATTTTAATTTAAAAAAATATAATAATTCCTGCCTAAATAATAAGCTGTTGCAAATAAAATGTTCTGGGAAAACCTGACTATTCACTTCGTTGAATGACATGCAGTGTTCATTTTATATGCATTCAGTCTAGAGCCCTGAGCTGCCAAACAACTGTTGCCGTTTTTCACTTCCTTGGAATTATTTTTTGCACGTCAGGATTTGGCAGAAACTTTACATAAATCCCATGTCTCTTTAAAAATGTAATACTGTGGTACTTTCTCTGCCATGTTTTGCCAGAGAGCTAGAAATGAATCTAGATGTTCATCGTAAAGCAGAACTGTAATTTTGTATGCAAGGCTATGTATTTAAGTGACATGCTACCTTCCTGTGCCAAGGTTTTAAATAACACATGCTCACTCTCCCAAGAGTATTGTGTGAAAGTTTAGTCTTCCCAATTTAACAACTTATTACTGAAATTAGAGCTTGCTGCTTAACACAGAAGTTTTGTGTATAGGTGTGTGTCAACTTTGTAGGATCTGCTTTTGCATGAATTCTTTCTTTTCCTCCCACCCTTCAGTGGAATTTTGACTTCTTGAATATAACTTAACTGACATTGGAGACTGAACTCTCTCCCTCTTTAACATAACACACTGCATGAGAAACAAATGTAAGCTTGTTTAGTTATTGACAGAATTGAGGCCTGCCTGTTTTTTGTGTCATCTGCAATACTGATTTGACAGTGACTTTATGTATATTTTCTTCCATATCTTAGATGGAATATATTCGATATAATATATAAAGCAGGCCTTCAAAGAGTGGCAGCTAAGTCAAATTACAGAGGGTGAATATAAAGTATGTAGGGGCAAAATTAAGGCAAAGGCACAAAACGAGCTCAAACTAGCTAGAGACATAAAGAGTTAACATATTCTACAGATATATTACCAAGAGGAAGACCAAAGGCAGAGTAGTCCCATTACTCAATGAAGAGTGAAAAACAATAACAGAAAATGTAGAAATGGCAGGAGGGTTGCCAGATACTTTCACAAAAAAAGTTTGCTTGTTGGGCAAAAAAAGCACACACACAAAAGTCACTGCGTCTTTAAATCTCCATCTCCTCTTCCCCCTCCCCCCCCCCCCCCGCCCCGCCAGACAGGGCAGGGGAAGAGTGTCCCAAGCAGCCTTCAGTCAGAGAAAAACAGCAAATACCGGACATTTTTTACCAGACAGAGGCCACAGATACCAGACTGTCCGGGCCAGTACTGGACATGTGGTAACCCTAAATGGCAGAGGTGTTTAATGACTTCCTCATTTCATTTTTCACCAAGAAAGTTCTTGGTGGTTGGCCCTCACTATGGTAGATGTCCAGTGAAAATGGGGTAGGTTCAGTAGCTAAAATAGGAAAAGAACAACTTAAAAATTATGTAGACAGATTAGATGTCTTCAGGTCACCCAGCCCTGATGAAATGAATCTTAGAACACTCAAGAAGCCAACTGAGGAGAGATCTGAGCTATTCACTATTATCTTGGAAAAGTCATGGAAGACGGAAAGATTCCAGAAAACTGGAAAAGGGCAATAAGGATGTACAATCCTGGTTAATCAGTTAACTGGTTAAACCTACGGTTTAGGTGATTAACTTGATTTAAGCAGTATCTTGTTCCCAACCGCTCCTCCTTTCCCCATGCACTGGGCTGCCGTGACCTGACTCAGGCCGCCACTTCCCGCAACTCCCCTTGGCTGGAAATGGCAAACTGCAGCCAAAGGGAGCTGCAAGGCTCTGCGGCTAGGGACACTTTAATAAACGAAGTGATGTGGGCCTATCAATGGCTTACCCAGGCGGTCTTGCAGTCCACTTTGAGAACCACTGCCTTAAAAAAACTGTTTGTGATCTTGTCTATCATCTTATTTGATAACATTATTTTATGGAAAATAAGTGTTAGTGGACATTGGTATGTATTATATTCCATCTTTTTTAATTCTTTACTTATCTCACATCACCCTTCCTATAATGGTTGCCCGGGATCAATGCTAGGTTAACCAGCCTGATTGTGTCATCCAGTTTACCCTTTGGAAACATATGCGTGGCATTAGGGGGTTTTTTTTCTAATCATATGGAACTTTGCCAGTGTTTAATAATCATCAAGAGAGCTCCTCAGCCAATTCTCAGTGGTTTTTGGACAGTGGTTCCCAGTCTTTTTAAATACCGCAGACTGGCAAATACATTCACAAATTTTTGGTGGTCTGGTAATATTTAGTATCAAGGAACAAAATTAGTTCCTGCTATATTGAACCTGCCTCTGAAGTTGTTAACTTGCTTCTGCCATTTTCTGATCTTCAGACTTGAAAAGGAGTATCTATTCTTTTCTGAAGCCGTTTGTGAAAGGAATGGCATCATTGTTCTTTCAATGAGTAAATAGTGCAGGATTTAATCTATAGTTCTTGCTGATAACATTACAGAGAACCAAAAGCCAAATGCAGATGCAAGATAGATGGGCCCCTTTAAATATTGGCATTGTATGCCAACTTTCAAGGGTGGCATGATTTTTGTATGTCCAGTTTGTAGGTTTCTATACACCGTCTTGAACAAAGAAAGATTACGTTCTGCTAAGTAGGGATGTTTGAGTGAAAACATTTAACCGATAAGTGGAGGTTCATTGGTTAATAGTGTCAGTTGCATTTCGTGAAGCTGCCTCTCCATGAGCTGGGTGGGCAAGAGCTTTTCTGTGGCTGGGAAGTCTCCTGCCCCAGAGCCAGGCAGGCTGGCAGACGCTGCCGGCTCCACTGCCAGGGAAGAGGCTTCCCTGTGGCAGGAAAGCTTCCTCCTTGGGAGTCAGGCGTAGATGGCTGGTAGCTCCATTCTCCGGTAGGCTTCTCTGTGGACTCTGAAGTATTAAAGCTTATTTAAACTTTATACTTCATATCCCGCAGCATGATCCCATGTAATTGCTGAGATTTTCTGCAGTTCCAAAGTTACCTGTGTAACTGACTGAGAGAAACTTAAGGTGAGGGATGTTTTTTAAGAAAGGGTTGTTCTCACCGTTTAATAGTTATGTGCGGGAAATACTTTCTGCCACTACACATTACTATATGCATTCTCTGCTGTCACTTTACATCAACTTGGTATGTTTTCAGTGTTCATAGTCTTAGCTTCTTGACTCCAGTCAACCACAGTGGGTCAGAAGGCCAAATCTCACATGCTTTAAAAATTTGTCCAAGGAATCTAAAGGATGATGTTGTTAAAATGATTTGTTGCCATTCATTACAATTGACATTCAGAATGTAAACTATTTTGCTGTAACGAGTGAACATTCTTAGGTAACTGTAATGATGGAGACTGAAATCTTCAGTTCACTGTGTAGGAGAAAGGATGGGCACTATAGCTAGAGGCTCAGCAAACAGTTTAGTTCGTATGCCCGTTAAATCATTTTGTTCCATTCCTGAGATGACACACAGTGGCACTGGTGGTGGTGTAGGCTCTTCTGATGTGGCCTACTAATATCAAGACTGAGACTTAAATGACTGAACAGACATTACATGGAAAGTGGTATTTTTATTATGCTGCCATGAGTTTTGGTTTTGGCAAAGGCTGTCAAGGAATTAAAAACATTAATCACACAATTGTTAAACAATAATAGAATAACATTAAATATTTTTGGATGTCTTTCTACACTTTCAAATTACTGATTTCAATTACACCACAGAATACAAAGTGCACCATGTCAGTTGATTGTTTGGATTATAAATGCACTGTAAAAACAGTATTTTTTTTAATTCACCTAACAAGTACTGTAATGCAATTTGTTTATCAAGAACGTTTAACTTACAAATTTAGAATTCTGTACAAAAATAACATTATTTAAAAATAAAACAATGTAAAACTTTAGAGCCTACAAGCTCCTTCAGTCCTCCTTCTTGTTCAGCCAGTCGCTCAGGCAAGTTTGGTTACAATTTGCAGGAGATAATGCTGCCCACGTCTTGTTTACAATGTTACCTGGCATTTATATGGCACTGTTGTAGCCAGTATTGTGAGATATTTATGTGCCAGATGAGCTAAAGATTTATATGATTCCTTCATGCTTCAGTCTCCATTCAAGAGGAAGTGTGTCCGTGCTGGGGATGGGTTCTACTCAACAACGATCCAAAGCAGAATGAACCAATGGATGTTCATTTTCATCATCTGACTCAGATGCCACCAACAGAAGGCTGATTTTCTTTTTTGATGGTTCAGGTTCTGTAGTTTCCACATCAGAGTGTTGGTCTTTTATGACTTCTGAAGCTGTGCTCTATAACTTGTCCCTCTCAGATTTTGTACAGTACGTCAGATTCTTAAATGTTGGGTAATATGCTGTAGCTATTTTCAGAAATCTCACACTAATACCTTCTTTGTGTTGTGTCAAATTTGCTGTGAATGTAATTTTAAAACAGTGACCCAGCACACATCCAAGACTGCTCTGCTATCACATGAAATATATGACCGAATGCAGTTAAACAGAACAGGAGGCATACAGTCTCCCCCAAGGAGTTTGGTCACAAATTAATATTCTCTCTTTTAACCGTTATCATCAGCATGGAAGCGTGTTCTCTGGAATGGTGGCCGAAGCATGATGGCACATACAAATGTTTAGCATATTGGGCATATTAATACCTTGCAAAGCTGGCTACAGAAGTTCCATGTAAAGATCTGTTCTTACTTTTGGATGACATTGGAAATTGGTGGCATTATCTCCCATAAACATAAACAAAAACAAACTTGTCTTAGTGATTGGCTGAACAAGAAGTAGGACTGAGTTTTTGCATGTTCACGATAAAGAGATTACACTACAATATTAGTATGAGGTGACCTGAAAGATGTTATCTTTTTTCTAATAAGAAATAAAATGAGCACTGTATGTTTTGTTTTCTGTTGTAATATTTGAAAATGTAGAAAAAAAAATCCAAAATATTTCATACAATAATTGGTGTTTTATTGTTTAACAATGCAATAAATCGTAATTTTTTTTAGTTAATTGAATGAGTTAACTGTGACTTTAATGAACAGCCCTGATTTTGACCAGTGATCCTCTGATGTAAAACTTGAATACCAATGTTCTGATTCTTTCAGTAAACATAATGACTTCAAATTAATATTCTTCTGTGAAGTTCATTTTTGTATTAACAGTACTTTGGAAGCTTAAAGGCAACGCTCTAATTATTGATGACATTTTTGCATCTGTGTATACTTACAGTGCATTGATTTGAAATATAGGTTGAACCTCCCTGGTCTGGCACCTTCAAGACCGGAGTGGTCCCGAACAGGGAATCTGCTATACCAGGGGAGGTCAGGCGTCCTGTGCCTCCTGAGGCTGCCCTCCTGGCTGCTGTCCAGGAAGAACCTGGAGGCCTGACTTCCTCTGACCCACCTGTCTGGCTTTGCTGTCCCCCATCCCACACTCTTCTCCCTGGCCCTAGTTCTGCGTGCGCAGCGGCAGCTGCTCCCCGGGTTCCCTGCCCCCATTCACTGCACAGCGGCAGCTGCTCCAGGAGTTATCTACTCCTAGGTCACTGGCCCTGGAGGCTGCCAATGATCAAACTGGCTCTGCTCCCAGCCACACTCAACCTCTGGGGCTGAGGACTCTGGTCTAGCAACATCCGTGGTCCTGCTGGAGCACAGATGTTGTCTGTCCAGAGAGTTCTGGATGAGAGAGGTTCAAGCTGTACTGCAGTGCCCTTTTCTCCCTACTCCCCATGCATCTGACGAAGTGGGTCTTTGCCCACGAAAGCTTATGCTCCTACACTTCAGTTAGTCTATAAGGTGCCACAGGACTCCTCGTCGCTTTTGCAGATTCAGACTAACACGGCTACCCCTCTGATACGTTTTATTCTGCAAGTACAGCATCAGGCTTTTCTCAAACAAGGACCTTCAAGGGAGTTAGTTGTCCTCTCCTTTACTGGTGTCAGTCTGTTTGAATTATGCTAGTCCTTTATGTTGCTTGTCATGGTGGTTTCCTGACCATTAGTAAAAGCTCTTTTTCCACATATGTTCTGTGTACAGGTAGACTTTCCTTTAAATCATGAAAATAAGCAATATCTTCTGTATATTTTTGATTATGTACAAGCAAGAGCTGTACAAGCTTTTCCATGTTCAAGCTGTACAAATTTTCTTCGGATTATAACTCCATCTCAACCCGCTATTCAAAACCTAGAACCATTGAGCTCAGTTGCCAGTTACACCATCTATGTGATACGAAGAAGGAAAGACTAGAACGAGACTGTCCATGTCATTTATGCATGAGACCTAGTAGAACTGTGGTGAAAGGTCAGTGCAGTAACCCACCGTGCTACTGTCAGGTCTTCACTTACTTTTTGTGAAGAGGGATTTCTTGCCTTTTCTTCTCTCTTCCTTTGAAAGATTGTGTTTTTATGCAGAGGGAGTAAAAATATGGTTGATTGTGGTTTTTTTTTTTTAATGTGTCTGTATTTCTAAGGTCCCCAGTGCTTATTCATCTATTCCTCTTGGCTACTAATCCCTTAAATGATATGCATTGAGTTCTGTCATTTTTTTTTGCCATCTTCATGGCATGAGGACAGGCAGTCCCCGGGTTACGTACAAGATAGGGACTGTAGGTTTGTTCTTAAGTTGAATTTGTATGTAAGTCGGAACTGGTACATATTGTAGGGGAAACTCTAGCCAAACATTTGGCCAGAGCTCAGTTTTATTCTCCCACACCTCACTTCCCTCAGTCCTTTATTCTCAAGCTGAGGTGTCTGCTGAGAAAAGCCGCTCCGCGTCTTCCCTGGTCTGCTGGGGGGGCGCTACCTTCGCGTCTCCCTGGTCTGCTGGGGGGAAGCAGCTAGTGTGGGGTTACCTCACCCCGTTTGTAAGTAGGGATCCAATGTAAGTTGGATCCATGTAACCCGGGGACTACCTGTAGTGCACTTTTAATATTAATCTGTCTTTATCTCTATGTACAAATGCAGATGTTTGCTGACTTGAACAACACAAACTGTTGTAGACTTTGGTGTCTTATTTCTTTGAGAGGAGCAGTACTTGAATTCACGATGAAGTCCTGATCCTGTTAAAATCAATGCCAACTTTGCCAATTACTTCAGTAGGACCAGGATTTTACCCTTTTACTATTGTTTGTTTTGATGAAAGGAGAGGACAAGGGGTAGTATTCATTACAGGACTTTAGAGCTCCAAGGTGCCTCAGTGGCCTGCATTAGGCCTAATAGATGGTTTTAAAAGTCCATAAATACTAATCTATACCATATCTCATCATAGTTCTATGGTTCTTCTGCATCATGTCACATAGTATGCAGAGAAAACAAAATAGTACATAACATGAATAAAGTATTGCAATGTTTTCCAATGCATTGTAAAGATTTGAGGACAATTGTATCTGAAAGGAGGAAAAAACAATATTGAAGTTTTTTTTGTTTAGAATTATGCAAACTTAAGTCCAGCTCTAATTAAAATCAGTTGCAGACTTCCCACAGATGTCAAAGTAGGATTTAAATCTCATTTTCATATGGTAGTTCCAAGAAAACTCTGATCTGTTTGTGTAAATGTAATGAAAATGTGTACATGTTGAAATAACTTCTATAAGCTCAAGAAAAGACATATCTTCACTCTAAATACTGTTTTCATAACTCAGTAAATATTTAAACATTCCTTCAAAGCTTCTAGACATTGTTGGGTTTTATTAGTGTGTAAAAATGTTCCTTTCCAAACACCAAAAGGGGTTTAAATATTTATTTTGATACGCTGCCTTTTGGAGAGGTTTGGCATTTAACTGCAGTGGTATAGAAAATATGAAGTAGGTCTGCAGAGATACAGACTATTCAATCCCTAATAAAAAACATTGGACCGGTCCAGTCTAATTAAACATTAGAATCCCACTTGCTTGTGCCCCACACCCAATATACCTGACAGATGTTCCCTAATTTAAGCTACAGGTTGGACTTCTCTGGTTTGCCACGCTGGGAACCTGACCAGTCCCAAATGAGAGAGATTGCTAGACCAGAGGACATCAATTCTGCCTCTTTGTTGACAGACTCCACGCTCTCCCGGGGTCTGTCGGAAGCAGTGCTCCACAGTTATTGCTGGACCAGAGTGTCCCGGACCAGGGAGGTTCAACTTGTGTTAGGCTTAGACTTCTATAAAGGCATTTGACTTGGTACCACACAACATTTTGATTGCAAAACCCCGAAATCAACATTAACTAGATTAAAAGCTGGCTAATTGATAGGTCTCAAATGTAACTGTAAGCAGGGAATCAATATTTCATAAGTCTTTTTCCGGGGGTCCTGCAAGTATCTGTTCTTTAGCCTTAAGTTAATGAACTTTTTATTTATATCCTTGACCTGGAAGAAAAATAAAATCCATTACTGATAAAGTTGGCAGATAACAAAGAATTGGGTGACTAATAAATAATGACAAGAACAGGTCACTGATTCAGAGCAGTCTGGATAGTATGATAATCTGGGAACAAGCAAGCAATACATGCTTCAATATAGCTAAATGCAAATGTATTCATTTAGGAACAAAGCATGTAGCTCATACTTAGAGTGGAGGATTCTTTCCTGGGAAATCTGAGATCTGAAAAACATGGGGGTCATGGTCCATGGTCCCTCTAACTTTTTCCATCCATGTGCAGAATAAATTTTATGTATATGAAGATGTGCTGATGTGTACCGCCAATAGAAACACATCCTGCCAGCTGTGGAAAGCTGTGGGCACTCTACTAATTAGGTGGGTGGCATTTGAATCTCTCCCGGGCAGCCGCCCAAGCACTCATCTTACAAGAAACACTGGTCATGGTGGTTAATCAGCTGAATATGATCTCTGAATGCTGCTGTGGCAAAAAAAGAGCTCGTGCAATCCTGGGATTCATAAAAAAGAAATTGAGAATAAGAGTTTAAGAGGTTATTTTACACTGTTGTGGTTGATGCTGGAATATTATGTCCAGTTCTGGTCCACAATTGAAGAAGAATGTAGATAAATTGGGCAGGGTTCAGAGAAGAGCCACAAAAACGATTGAAGAATTAGGAAAACATGATTTATGGTGATGGACTTCAAGAGCTCAATCTATTTAATTTAATAAAAGGAAGATTAAGGAGTAACTGCATTAAGTCTGTAAGTACCTGTGAGTATTTTTAAATCCAGATTGGATGTTCTGTTTAAAAGAGATTCACTAGGAATTGTTTTGAGGAAGTTCCACGGCATGTGTTCTACAGGAGGTCAGGTTAGTTGATCAAAGTGGTTTCTTTTGGCCTTAGAATCTATGCAAAGCTAATAATTTCAATGGATGCAAGGGACCTACTGCTTAATAAAAAGATGCTTAAGGATCTGATTTGGAGAAGAATTGAATTCAACTGATGACTATTGATAGGGATCATTTCCCATTATGTCCCTCAACCCCACAAAGCCCCTTAAACAATGTACATTCTGTATAAACACAATAAATGTTTGCATGGGTGTGAAATGCACTAGGAATATTAAGGGTAACCAGTTAACTGGCTGCTCTGGTGGCCCCATCTTTTGCATGACTCTGAGTGCCAGTTAAACTGGTTAACACTTTAAACGGGATTTTTTATCACTTGAACGCATAGCTGTAAACATGATATTCTTGGTATCAGACTATGTTCATCTTCATGCTTGTGCAGTGCTTGTACAAGCAGGGTGTAATTTTACTGGAATGACCGCAGAGATTGAACAGATCTCCTCTGTTGGATTCACATTTCTCTTTGGGGTTCACTGTGGTGCTCAGTCCAAACCTTAAATGGAAGACAGGATAGCTTTTACCGCTGTTGGTGGTCAGCAAGGAACAGATGGATATTGAAACGAGTTCTTAATCTCTGTTCCTCATGGTTTTTCATGCGACATTCATGTGCTTTTATAATGTAAGGGAAGAATAAACAGTATGTATCTTCCAAAATCTCCCCTTAGAACTGAGATTGTAAATTCCTCTAGGAAAGTAGCATATGTTAAATAGGGGATACACACCTTTTCTGACTATTTTAAAGCTTTTTACACCGATGAGATACACTGCTCAGTATGAAATCATTGTTCAAAAGGATATTTACGTTCTGAAAGTAAAAGAGGACCTTCAGGTCTCCCTAGCTTCTCTTCTCCTTATACTACAAAGAAGTTGTGAAAAATTAAATGCATTTTGGAAGCATCTGGAATTTTTTTGCATTTTTGCCTAATCAATGTTATGGAGAGCTTCAGGGGGTAGCCGAGTTAGTCTGTTACAGGGGGGGAAAAAACAGCAAGCAAATGGTCTGGTAGCACTTTATAGACTAACAAAACATGTAAATGGTATCATGAGCTTTCGTGGGCAGAGTTATCTACTATATATTTTGAAGAGTTGGTTTCCTTGTGGATTTGTTTGTGCAAAATGAAGTCATACTTAGCAATTAGATAGTTACCAAATTTTGCATAAATAGTCCTGCCACTTAAATTAGCTGAATGCATAACTTTTTACACCACACTGTGCAGGGTAAAGGGTTTAAATAATTTATTTTTATTTTTCATCAGAAAAAAGTCATGACTATTTTTTATTATTATTAGAATTCATAAAAATATTTGTTAATACAATTAAAATCAAGTCACCTATTAAACTGCCACTTTAGTGCAAAGAAAACTTTTACTGTTACAATTCACAATGAAGTTAGTTACAGAAAGAGTAATGGAAGCTTTGAGTTTCAGATTCAAATGTACTATGTATGGTAATTATTCAATAAAATGAATAATGTTTGAAGTTGAAATCCTACAAATTTAAAAATGTTTTTACTTCCCTTTTTCAAGCATATTAATAAAAAATTCTAATATATAAAAAACTTTCCTATAAATGTAATCTACATAAACTGATTTTGTCTGTTCAAAGGTGAGCCTCACCTGCTAGTTTACTATAATTAAAGAAATACCTTTTAAATTTGCATTTTCCTCTGATAACTCTATACTTGCTATAGTGAGAGGGGGAAAAACCAACCTAAGATTACTGTTACTAAGTAAAAAGGGGGGGGGGGGGTTTCTTCTGTACATTCAGTTAATTTACTTCAATTCCACAAATACTTAGGCATGTGTTTTAAGTTCGTCCTGATTGAGCAAAGCACTTATGTCCCGCTGAAGCTAAATCACTTGTTAGAGCGCTTTGCTGAATAAAGTTTTTTGTGTTTCTTTGTGGCTAAAAAACCCTATTTCTGCAGATTCACAGTTGTGACACACTAACTCACTTTCACTTGGGGGAAGGGAGCTGAAAGCACTCATTTTTTTCATATTCTTTTACTCCCTCCTTGCAATGGCTGTGTTTGGAATAGGAATTGTCGCAAGCTTCCATGTGTGGTAATGCTAATCGTTACAGCTAAGGGCTTGGAAAGTTGCTGAAAAATGACTAAAGCATAAACAAGCCCTAAACCACCAAACTTAACCATTGTTTTTCACTTTTTCTTGAGGATTAGATATTTTTGGTGGAATCTTTACAAATTTCCTCTGGATACTATCTTTATTTTTGGTGGCATTCTCATTTTTTTTTTTTCTCACGAGTTCTTTATTTTAACCTTTCTTTCCCTGAATCTTTGTTTAGAGGTGACTTGATCTCTAACAACTGGAAGTATATGGGAACTTTGGAAGAGTTGCATTCCCCTTAGGGTTATCAGGTAGATCCCACCAAAAAACCGGACACACTTGATCATGGGGGGGGGGGGGTGGAAGGAGGGACCGGCCGGGAGGGGGGCAGGGTGGGAAGAAGAGCTGGCCGGGGGGGGGGGGGAGTCCGGGGGCTGCGGGGCTAGCCAGGAGGAAGGGAGAGGGCTAGGAGGAAGGGGGGCCAGGAAGCAGAGCTGGGGATGGTTGGGGGCCACAGGGCTGGACAGCAGGAGAGGGAGGCCGGAGGAAGGGGGGCGGGAAGTGGAGCTGGTTGGGGGAGGGGATGCAGCCAGAGTCCAAGGGGCTGTGCCCCTGGCAGGCACTACTGCGAGTTGGTTGTAGAAGCCGGGCGGGGCTGGGATCCCCTACTCCTGCCCGGCTTCTGCTTGTAACCAGAGGCTCCCAGCTGAGAGGTGGGGCCGTGATTGGGGCTGGGAGCCTCTGGTTGTGTGCAGAAGCCGGGCGGGAGGAATGGCTGGGAGGAATGGCTGGGAGTCCCAGCCCCTGCTGGCTTTTGCACACGACCAGAGGCTCCTAACGCCAATCGTAGCACCACTTCTCAGTTGCTCTCCCGCCCCCGCCAGGGTTCTGTCCGGAGCCCAGCTGGGAATTCAGAAAATACTGGACATTGCTCATGTCCGGTATTTTCTGAATTTTTCTACCGGTCAGATGGTGCAAATACCGGACTGTCCGGTAGATACCCTAATTCCTCTGTAAACTACAAGTATGGTAGATCATCACCTTGGTGCAGGAGGAAATGAGATGGCTATTCGAGGAGGAGGTTAGGTAGTCTGAGACCAGAGAATATGAAAAGTGTCAAATTCTGTTCTGCTGTCATAGAAAGAATAGTTCCTAAGCATATTTCCATAATTGTAATAAAACAAGACAATTGTATAGGGTTAGGAGTTCTCTGATTTGCTCCTGTTCTATGTTCTCTCCGATGTGGTTGTTATATCCTGGATTGAAATGTAAAACAAATAAAAATACTTAGATACTGTGTCATGTTAAAATATCAGAGGGGTTCCTCTTACATAGCTTATCATTTCTTTTAGTGCTTTCCCCTGCATAGGTAATTAAAATTATTCTTAATGTATTACAAGTGCCAGCTTAAGCTATTCTTGCAGAATAGCCTCAAGGTAATTATGTAGTTGAAACACCAAATGCTCCTAATATGACTGATCAAAATTGTAACTGCCCTGTTGTGGTGGGAATGGAGCTGCAGCCTGTATCTGTATTTTATTTGTCCCATGGGTCATACTTCTACATGTATTTTTAGTCCATCTTTATTGGTAAATAGCTCCAGAGAGAGGCATTTATATACAGACTCAAGAGATTGTAGAAGGAAGGGAAACTATGGGCTTGTCTACATTGGCAAGTTACTGCCTCTAATTTTCTCGCTCAGGGGTGTGACAAAACACTCCTCCATCACCCACCCCCAAGCACAGTAAGTTACAGTGCTGTTAGCTACTTCCCTCATGGAAGTGGTTTACCTACAGAGCTGGGATGGGAGAGCTCTAGTTAAACCACCGTGACCACACTGCTACATTTAAGTGCTGCTATGGCAGCACTTAAAACTTTAACATGCAGACAAAGCCTATGTAAAGGTCCGAATTTATGTGTTAGTGCCGGATATTGTATTTTTGGCCAGTATAAAAATGAATGTGAAACAGCTTAAATATTGGGTCCAGATCCAGTTTGGAAAATAACCAGATTCCTTCTAGAGGTAATGATGCACTACTTAATTTGGCAGACCTGAATAATTAATAAAATGTGTTTCCCAGTTGTTTCCTTGGGCGTCAGTACATAATATTATTCTGTCCTACTGATAGGACTAAAATCAAGCATTGTATAAATAATGTGGAACTCAGAGATTGTTTTGAATTTTTATTTCCTTTGCTTAGAAACATGAAAAGATGGCTATAAGAAATGTATTTAAAACTAAAAAGGTCTTTCCTTTGCTTGTTAAAAAAAAAATCACCTTGTGATTCATAACATACTTAAATTAAAATGCATGACTTTTTAAAAAAAATACCCAGGATATCACCTTGAAAATTTAGCTGACGCTTTGATAGGTAACCTTCATTTTTGGTAATAGAGGAGTGGGAATCACCTGTAACTTTAAAAAGGGCATGTATAAAGTGAAATGGATGGTTGCTGTGCATCTGTACAGTTGCCCTGATATTAAATGTAGCTTAATTGTTTCTTCTCTGCAAGGGCTTATCTTCACTAGAAATGTTTGCCAGTAAATCTTCCCAGTGGAGATGCAGCTTGAAATTGGCCTGCCCCTGCTGTACAGCATGATATGTCCCACTGGCTGGATCCAGCCCGCAGACACCCTGCTAGGACTCTCGAGCACAGAGCAGCCACTGCTTTAAGCAGCTAGCTGCTCCATGTGGCTCTGTACTCCCAAGGGAAGGCTTCCTGTGATCTCCCAGCCCACTCCTCAGCTCCTATTGGCTGGAAACAACGAGGCAGCGCATGAAGCCTCTTCTCCCCTGTTTGGAGCAGAGAGCCACATGAAGGGAGCAGCCTGCAGTTTTAAGCAGTCTGGGGCTGCAGCAGGCAGGGAGCCCATCGTGGTTTTGAGTGCTGCAGAGTTGCTGGCCGGGAGCTGCTTACATAAATGCCTCCCAGCCAGAGCCTGCCTCTGGTACCACAGCCCCTCCCAGATCACCTCGTAAATACTCTGCATCGTTCTGCCCCAATGACAACTCCCTACACCTGTTCCCCAGGCCAGAATCCTCTCCTGAACCCATAACTCCTCCTGCCTCAGATGACAACACCACCCCTTTCACCCAGACTCCCTCTCAAACCCCACACCATCTCCTGCACCCCAATTCTCAACTATGTGCTCCCTTCTGCACCCAGCCTCTATCCTGAGCCCCACACTTCCTCCATTGAAAAATGTGGCCCTTGACCACTTACCAAAATTTTGGAGTGACCCCCCCCATCAAAAATTGCCCATCCCTGCTGTACAGTATAGCTGTCAGGGTTACAATGTGATTTCTCACCCAACACACACTCCTAAATGGCATAACTGTGCCAATAAAAATGTAAGTATAGGCCAGGCCTATGACATTTTCCTCCCCTCCTAGCAACCGAAGAATTGTGGCATAAAATTCTGAACTTGTAGGAATAAATTATAAGATGCAAGTCACTTTATCATAACTGTAGATGGTTGGAGTATCAAAAGAGCTATCTTCTTATAGAATTTCAGCTCCTCATGCTCCCCCCGCCTTACCTTATAATGAGAGGAGGATCTTGCAGGATTTTGAGTTGCAGCCGTGAAAATAAGATGACTCCAGTTACTTTTCTTGGTGCTGTAATTCAACAAGGCTATGTGCAGAGGCACTGGGGTTAGCTATTTGCCGACTCAGTAAGAAAAGAACTCTGTCAATTTGCACTTATGTCATGCTTGTTGAAGGTCATCATGGCAATCAAAAGGGCATGAAAATTTTTACTGAGATTTCAGTTCCGTAGAAGATAATGTCATTACTCTTGGAAAGCTTTCCTACTTGCTGCGGGCAAATAGATTTTTTTTTTCATGTTTCTGCCTAAATTTAAAAATAGTTAAAATCTTCAGTGCACTTGTCATTGAGACTACACCGAGTGCTCATTGTTTAGAAGGGTTTTGTTTTTATAATGCATCTACTATTGGAGGTCTATAAACATTAAATAGCATTTAATCTGGAATTATGGAAGTAGTAAATCAAAACCACATTTCATACTATAAATTTAGCAATGCAAACATCTATGGGCCATCCCTGTATTTTGCTGAGCTTGGATTGGTGTTTTCATGTGTTAATTAGAAATAGCTGGGATAATTAGATAACATGTAGCTCCTTCAAAATGTTACCGTATGTGTGTGTGTGTGGTGTGTGGTGGGTTTTTTTCTTTTTTTTTGTACTGTAAATGTCTGCTAGTCTTCCTTTGGCACACACAGTCCACCAAGAATTAGCATCTAATTTCTCTCCTCTGAGCATCTCCCCATCCCTACAATCTTTGTTCAAAAGCTTGTACTTGGTTAGTTACTAATAAAGAACTGTGTAGTGGTGATTTTTTTAAATAGAAAACATACTTATCTATTCTTATTAACAAAGTTAAAGAATACAGATTGATGGGATCTGCAGTATGTTTATTGTGCACAGTTGATTTAAATGTTCCATATGTTTGGAAACACTTCTTTATCTGTGTTTTCTCTCCATTGTTTTACTGTGCTTTATGTTTAACCATTTTTTGTCTCAACAAAGGAATGTGCTAGTCATATTGCAATTTAATAAAGTTCCTGCCTCTCAGCTTGTTTTTCTGATACATCCTTGTGGATACCCTGCTGCCAGATCAAAACTTGACCTCTTCTTTTTTTTTTTTTTTTTTCATCTTCCTGCATGTTCTGTCACAGTTGATACCAACATTGTCCTCCCAGCCAATCAGGTCTGTAATCTAGACATTGTTTTTAACTCCATCCTCCCAATGGGACTTGTTTTCAGATTGTATGCATGTCTTACTGCTTCTTCCTGCAAGATATGGTCTTTATTTTCTAACCAGCTTGCAAAAGCTCTCACCCGTCTATTTTATATTGCTGTCATCTATGGATACTGTAACTTCTTCCTGACTATGCCTATGACTAGTGCAGCCTTGCTAAGGGCTGCTTTCTGCTAGGAAACTAAAAGTGACATAGCCATTAATATGTAATGAGAAATTTCCAGCAGCAGTGAGTTGTGAAGTGTTCTTGCTACTAACTGGCTAAGATCATGTGATATGAAATTGTCAGATGTTTTAAAATCGTGTTTCTTTTTTTTCCTCTGGTGACTTGGCCTACTCGTGTCAGACTGTTTCATTGTTGAACTGAACTTTTAATAACTGTTGATTAACTAGCTTTAGGTTAATATTAGGAATAGTGTGATGTTAAAATTTACCAGCTGCAGTGTCATCTCCTGCTCCTTGCTGCTTAGTTGTCAAATGACAACAATGCATCTCTGTCCTGTTACTTGATTTCACTAAAGACCAGTCCAGGATTACACTTAGATTTAATAAATCAAAGCTGCTATTGGATCAAGTGAAAAGGGAATGAAACTCCTTCACACGTGGGCACACACATTCATGCATTCAGAGACTCATATGCTTACACACACAATGTGAGTTGCACAGAGAGAACCGAAGAAACCAAGCATGGTGGATTTGGTATATCTGCCTGCAGTCACCAATCCAGGCCAGCAAGCTGATGGTATGGCCCATGGTCTGCATGCTCTCTTCTCTTTATTGATCTAAGTGGTCCTTGTTACATATACTGAGTTCTCTCTCTTTGTCCATCACTGAGAGCCCCACCCAGACCTCATTTTTCTCATGCATATTAATTCCTTCTCATCTTCACTGCACCTCAGTTTCTTGCCTTTCTCCTATGCAAGTGAAGATTACAATCAGACCTCATGTAGCGCTTGGCTTCAAGTCTGTAGCCTCACTGCTCCTCTCCACAAAGGCGCAGACATTACCTTATTCACACTCTCTCACAACTTACATGCACCCAGGCACTCCTTTGTCACAGGATAGAATATTACAGAATTTAGATTGTACAAGCAATAGCTGGAATTTACAAAGCTTGCAAGAAGTTGCAGAACTTGGAACATTAGGTGAAAGCTAACAGTATCAGAGTTAAGGGACTCACAGTGGCTGAAACTGACATAACTTATGTAACTTAACTCTCAGTAGTGCTGACTTAGAATAGCAGAGAGCCTTGCAACTGGCAATAGCTGAAACTAACATGACTTACAATACAAAAAGTTACATGTCTTACATTCACATTATACTGATTTGGGTGGAAGTTTTACGCAATATATCCTTTTAATTTCCTTATTACATTTTTGTAAACTGTTTCTCCCCTGAAGTCAATTTTTTTCTCCAGATTGAAAAGGGTCAGTTGTTTAATATTTATTCATGGACATTCTTTTCCAAGTCTTCAGTCACTTTTATAGATACCATTTGTCCTCTCGCCAACTTGTCTATGAATGAGAATTCATTAAAAATTAGTTTATTTTTTTTCATGCTGTGTTCTGGAAAACACAAGAAATTGGAGACTCTTTATTTCCAAAATAAGAGAGCTAAGGGGTCTTTCAACAGTGAGAAGGCAGTTTGGTGAGATTTGTCAGGAACACAAATGTCAAAATGAAAAGCTTACCCTATGAGGTTAGAGTTGTTCCTCAAGCCATATCCCTTCAAAATTAGCAAGAGGAGCTGGCATATATTAAGTTAATGATTAAACTGCATCATATAATCCATATCGGCATTTGCTCAATTGAATTTGATTAATTAAAAGAATCTTGCAGAGGAAGATGAGAGAATGTTTCATGTTTACATCGTCTTAAACTGGAGTACAGAAGGAAGGTGGTGGATCTGTTCAGTTTCAGAGACGATGTGACCATAGCTATATGCTCCCTTCCTTCTCTTCAAACATGCATTGATGATGATAAATGCAAAGTAGTGTGTATTAGAAAACAAAATGATGGGGACTAAATTGGCTGTTAGCACTCGAGCGAGTTCTTTGAAATCATTCACTCAATTTTCAGCAACAGTCCAAAAAAGCAAACAATGTTAGGAATCATTAAAAAGGGATAGAAAATAAGACAGAGAATATCTTATTGACTCTAAATCCGTGGTATGCCCACATATTGAATACTGCACACAGATTGGGGATGTCTGTGTATAGTCAACTACTGATAAACCCAGGCTTATCGGTTAATCCTATTGACTACACACATTTCCTCCATCCACCCCTTGCTACTTCTATATCAGAGGTGAGGGAGGCAGGATATGCGTGGGGAGCCTGCTTTTAAGGCACAGAGGCAGCGGGATAGGGGGTGGCAGGCAGGAGCCAGCATATGCAGAGAGCCTGTGGAGCCGCTTTCCCCCGCACCCCCTCGTCTGCGGCCTTTTTATCAGAGGTGAGGGTGGGGGAAAATCAGGAGACAGTGCTCTGGGGAAGCCGGCTTAAAAGCACTGTCTTCCGTCTCCCTCCCCCTGTGCCCCGTGTAAATGTGAAACCGCTACAGTTTCAAGCGGTTAAACAAAATACAGGACTATGTAGCACTTTAAAGACTAACAAGATGGTTTATTAGATGATGAGCTTTCGTGGGCCAGACCCACTTCCTCAGATCAAATAGTGGAAGAAAATAGTCACGACCATATATACCAAAGGATACAATTAAAAAAAATGAACACACATGAAAAGGACAAATCACATTTCAGAACAGAAGGGGGATGCAGGGGAGGGGGGGGAAGGAAGGTGAATGCCAGTGAGTTAATGATATTAGAGGTGGGGAAGGGGAGATGTCTGTGAGTTAATAGTATTAGAGGTGATAATTGGAGAAGCTATCTTTGTAATGGGTAAGGTAGTTGGGGTCTTTGTTAAGTCCCCTGCGGAGAGTGTCGAATTTTAGCATGAATGCCAGTTCAGAGGATTCCCTTTCAAGTGCAGATTTGAATGTCTTCTGAAGTAGGATGCAGGTGATTAGCGGTTAAACATTTACACAAATACCTAATAGTTAACATCTCTAATGTGGATGTGGTCACCTCATCTCAAAAAATATATTTGGTGCTGGAAAAATTCAGGAAAAGACAACATATGATTAGGGGTTTGGAACAGCTGCCATATGAGGAGAGATTAATAAAACTGACTTTTCAGCTTAGAAATGAGGAGGCTAAGGGGGATATGAGAGAGGTGTGTCTGTAAACTCATGTTTGGTGTGGAAAAAGTAAATAAGGAAAGGTTATTTAGTTGTTTCTATAACACCAGAAGTACAGGTCACCAAATAAAATTAATAGGTAGCGGGTTTAAAAAAAACAAAAGGAAGTACTTCTTCATACAATGCCAGAGGACATTGTGAAGACCAAGAATTTAACAGGGTTCAAAAAAGAACAAGAAAATTCTGGGCTAGCTGGGCCTTTGTTCTGACCCAGTATGGCTGTTTTTACGTTGTTGGAGAACAGTAATTACATCAACTACAGGTCTATTTTTGCTTATCTTTATGTATATCTACATATGTTCTCCATTTCACAGAGATTTCATCTGTCAAATGAAAGATAAATGGGGAAGGTAGGGCACGGAAATAAATCCCAGCAATAATTTGCTTTTGTAACTTCGTAAACTATTTGTTAGAATCTTCCAAATTTTCTAAAATATGCACAAAACCAAAAAATTTTGGTCTTGCAGACAATATGCAGCTGCTTCTGGTGATAGTCAGGTGATGGCTGATGGGATGCTTTCTGCAAAGAGTACATAAGATTGTTGGCAGCACTGGTTGCACTTTCTGCAATAAACGTGCCAGCAAGCAGAACTTTTTTTCATGAAAATTGTTGGGTAATGTGATATCTCTAGCAATTCTAAGTAGTATCATGCTTAGGCCTTGTCTACACTGGCTTACTTTGTCACTAAAAACTGACTTTTGGTGACAAAATAGAATATTTACCCTGCAATGTGACTTTTACAGGAAAAGTACCCACTTTTGTTGACAAAAACTAGCCCCGTAAAACTTTTTTCTTTTCCCCACCCTTGATTGTTGACAAAGAGCCAGTGTGGACTCTGCTGTTTTGTTTTGTTGCAAGAACTGGCTTCCAGCAGTATCCAGGATGGCTCTGCTCAGAGTTTTGTGATCTCTGCTGCCCTGCAGGCATGCCCCTCTTCCCTTTCAAAGTATCTGACAGCTGAGTGAGCTGGTCCATTTCGGGAGCAAAGAAAGAACAAATAATTGGAATACTCTTGTTCTGCCCTGTTAGGAACACAGCAGGAGGCAGACTGCAGCTGCAGGGGAAGGACTGGAGAATCTGCTGTGCTGCTTTGATATTCTTTAGCACGGAGAACTCTCAGAGCTACAGGAGAATCCCAAGAAGTCCAGGGATCAACTCTGCCTTCCCACAACGCTGCACAGTGGGATGTTTACCCACATTGCTTTGCTCTATCTGTCGACAGGGTACTAGCAATGTGACCATGAAATATTGACAATGGGAGGTAGAAAAAACGGTTTGACTTTTGGCAACTTTTGCATGTCAACAGTATTTTCATCACCATCTTTCCCAGTATAGACATAACCTTAGAGGTTGAAGTAATTTGTGCTGGTGGTACAAAAAAATCTGGAAGAGATGAGAGTACCCATTTATATGAACTTCCCAAACTAGACCTAGTGTAGAAAAGTTAGATTTAGGGATGTAAAAATATGTGCATGTATATAAATAAATATTAACTGTGTAACTGATTAAAAATGTTATCGGTTTCATCGTTTGGCCTGTGGCAGGGCTGTTGGCCACTAGGCCACCCATGCCACTTTAGCCAGGCTGAGCCCACCATGCCACACAGTGGGCAGGAGAGCTGCTATAGTTGGGTCCCGTGCCATTTAACTGGCTACTGGTAAGCATCACCCATTCACATTCCTAGTTAAGTTGGTTTAATTTGTTTAGGATGTTTTCATTCCAGACTCTGCACCTTTCGAAGAAATTAGGCAGTAATCTTTTACCCCTTGGATATATTATCTCAGATCAAAGAGCAGATTAATACTAATGACTCTCAAAACAAAGAAATAATCTTGGGAGAGAAGGCTGCCAGTTAAAATAAGTGGAGCTCTGAGGCATGTTTGTATTATGAGAACACAAGTGAATTGCTTCGTAAAGAATAGTGGGATCTTAAATATCTGTCAACACTTTAGCATTTAATTAAACAGACAAATAGCATCCAAGGGCTATGTATATATTGCCCCAAGATTTTCCCTGATTGCTGCTCTTCCCCGTCCTTCCCCCTACACATCTTAAAATCATCCATAAATGTCAGGCTTCCTCCTTAGACACAATCATTTTTCCCTTTCCATTAACTGATTGGTGCACATACGGATACATCCGTGTGGATGGAAGCTTTCCTCTCACTGAATATGAAAGTTGAAATGTATTTGACTGATTTACGTCAGTACTCCAATGAACTTCATTGGGAATATATCCATAAGTAAAACACACAAGTTCTGTCTAATTTGCTTTCTTCATTAGAAGCAGTTTTAGCCTCCATTTCAGTACCTAACTGTAAATCGCATTAACTTTACAATTCATAAAGTTGTGTATTGCTCTTTATTATGTTAGATTATAAAATGAAACCGGGAAGTTATTTCTGTGACACTAACAAACACAAAATCAACCCTTTGGGAAAACTTGCATTTCTGCTTGCTTACTCTGTCCCATCGACTGAGGGGGTGTCAGACCCTGTCAGTGTGGGACACAATGATGCTTCCTCCATGGGAGCGGAGCTGGCCGGGGCTGCTGCTGGCTTCCAGGGAGGCTTCACTGTGAGCTCTGCAGTTGGCTCCCCAGGGATGCCAGCCCCACTTGTGAGGAGCAAGCATGTAACCTGCAGTTGCATGGTGGGAGGGGCAGACTGGGCCATAAAGGCAGCTCTGGTGGCCCACTTGATGCTGGAGCAGCCCCCTGCTGGAGGCAGACGGAAAGCTGCTCCAGCCCCTACAGGTTAGCTATTTTCATCTCTAATTACTATAGAGTTGATCCTCATTTCCAAGCATTAACTTTGATGTGACGAGTGAACACTAGTAAACTCAAGGAATACTTGAACTATTAACAAGTGGCTGTATTCATTCAATTTGGGTGACTTGTTATTACAACAGACTTGTGTGCCTGGATTATGTAATGAGAGTAGCCCCGCTAGCTGCATGGTGCATGCTGTTAATCACAGAAGTCAGTCTTTGATTTCATAGAGAGCAGAATTATGTTCATATTTGCGTTTCCGTGGAAATGAGGTAGGGGTGTGTGTGTGTGTGTGTGTGTGTGTGTGTATTTTATATATATATATATATATATACACACACACACACACACACACACACACACACACACACACACACACGGTATCTAATTAAAATAAGTGCTCTTAATTTTGGACCTCATGGTCTTTAATGCTCCCATTGCATTCTCTGTAAGAATAGCAGTTTTAACCTTAGCTTCCTGACTCTCTTACAGCTCAGACAACAATATTCTGCCTCGTTTTTCCTCTTTCTGTTTCTGTTGTATACAGTAGAGCCCTGTTTGGGATTATTTTTTTAATCACGCCCCACAATATTAATTCCCATTCAACATGCTCCCTCATTGTGTGTTGAATTTTTATCTCGCTATTATGGCATTGGGAGCTGTTGGATTCCAGTCCCTCTGCAGGGCTTGAGTACAGTTTTTCCTTTCCTTCTCTAGCCTGCTGTATTAATGTTGCTGTGTCTCAGCCCAGAGGTGTCTGTGTGTTACTGGTGAATAAAACTGATAAGATGCCTTTGATCAGTGGGGTTGGTAGAGCACTTTGGGATCCATCTGGATGATATGTGTTTAAATGCCAGATGGCTATTTTTGGCATTGACATCTCAACATTTGCAAGAGTGTGCTATGTTAGTGTGCTGTTAATTTTTAAAGAGCCCCTGTGAATTCTGTTTCTTATAGTCTAATGAGAAAAAGAGCATGACACTTGCAGGTACTGTAAATGTCATTAGGCAGATTCCTGTCTGTGATATGTCATCGTTCATCAATAATGTTTTTAGAATAGCGTTTTCATGTGTGTTTTGTGATCACTTGAGTGTACACAAAAAAAACACATACAATACAATGTTTTGCCAGGGTGAACTTCACTATAAAGTTAGTTTCAAGTAGTGAATTATTTGTGGAAGCGAGGGTGCTCATAAGAGGTCATGCAAATAGTTTTATTTGACCGCAATATCACAGTATAAATTAGATTGTGCGCTTTTAATGTGCGCTGCATTTAGAATGCACTTGAGTAGACTTTGTAGTGGCAGCAGAGGTTGGCTAATGTTTCCCGTAAGTGATGCATTGAATTTGTCATGTTCTTTGAAGTTAAACTTGGCAGTTGGCTGACAAATGATTTATTAGTGTTTCCATGCCCCCTCCTAGATGTGCATAGTGAATACTTTCTTTAGCAGTGGGACATCATATATGCCCGCTAATCTGCCAGCAGCCATATCAACTCTTAGGCTATGTTCTCATTCGATCTCTCAAACAGCAGAATCCAGGCCAAATGTTTGGATTTGCCAAGGAAAACCTCGGTGCTGCAGGAACTCATGTACTGGAGATTGAGTTTGTGGTAGCCTGAGTCACTTGCTATTGACAATTGCTTTAGCATTGTATAGCATAACACTGACAGGCCCTCAATAGTGCCTCTCTTTTAAATGAGCCATTAAACACCAGTCCTGAAATCTAGTGGCCATTATGGTTGCTCCAATTCAGAGGTGAAGTGCAAGGTACTCATTGGTGAGTTTGTCAAAGGGAGTCTGAGTTTTACACTCTGAGAAGCTAAGAAAAGTATGGATGTCATTGTGTAGACGACTACCCAATTAACTAATAAGCCTGGGCTTATTTGACCTCATATATATAACTTATGACATTACACATCATTCCTACAGCAAGCCCATCAAGTGGTGTGTGATTAATCCTAATTGGTTAATATGCATTTATACCTAACTAGAGTTTGAAATCCATAGAGGTGAGTCTTCGTAAACACCAGATACTGAAGAGTGGTAATAGTCAGAAAAAGGGAACTTGTATGGGGCAGGAATGTAGTAAGGTGTTACCAATCTCATCGTGGGGGCATTCATAATCATATTTGCTTAGATCAGAAGGAAAAATTAAGACTTTGCTGCTGCTTCTACCATTGCAGATCTGACAAAACTATAGGGAAGGGATCTGGTTTGTTTTCTGATTATTGCATCTACAGAGTTAACAACAAAGGTGCAATTGCTAAATGTTTGATTGGTGTACAGAGATTTACCATGAAGGGCCGATCTACGCTGGGAACATACATCTGTATAGCTATGTCTTCCAGGAGTGTGAAAAATCCGACCCCTGTGAGAATAGGCTGCTTAGGAAGGGATAGGCCAAACCTCCCTAACTAAAGCACATGATGTTAGGGATCTGAACTGGATTTTGAAATGTCTCTTACCTCAGCATTTCTGTATCCCGCCTGAATCTAGAATTTGGGACAGTTTGGGGTGTTCAGATACAGAGTTCTGGTTTGAACCTGACTCTGATCCTGGGATCAATGACAGCTAAATTTTCACACAGCCATTTCTGTAAAGTCACTTTTTCTGAGTAAAATTGAAAGATGGGTAACTTGCCAGAAACACGCTTAACTTATACATTGAGGTTCCAGAGTTTGTGGGATAGCACTTGCAGTTGGCCAATAGGTGGAAGAGCTGTGTGCTCACGATACAAGAGGATTCTGACAGAGCAAGGGCCTAAAAGTACAGGGCCCATCATGGGTACACCTACATAGCAACTGAACACCAGAATCTGTCCTGGGTCAGGCTGACTCAGGCCACAGGACTGTAAAATTGCCGTGTAGATGCTTGGGCTGAAGTCTAAGCCCTGGGACCCCATGCCACAGGTCTTGAATTCCACTGTAAAGATACTCTGTGGGCTTGTCTATGTTTACAGTGAGAACCTCTCATGTTGGTACAGGACTCTTCTCTCTTCCCCCACAACAGACAGGGATAAGTCCTCCTGTAACATAGCATTGTCCACATTGAGGCTTAGGTAAATATAGCTACTTTCCACACTCCTGAGTAGTGATGTTAAACTGACACAAGTTAACCAAGCCTGAAACTGGAGGCTTGGCAAATGCCTAAGACAAAGCAGAGTTGTAAACTATATGTTTCGTTACATAACATTTTTTTTAAAAAAGCGTACTGTTGAATTTCACATCCAATATAGAAATTTAAGGATGAGTTAAAGTCTATATAGTAATAAATGTTTATCGTACCATTATATTGTTTTATGAAAGCTCTCCAACACACAAAATAAGCTAGATGTACTTATTTGTAAAAGCAGTATTAATTCAAAAGTATCTCTTTATTGGTGGTAGTTTTTACAGAAATTTGAGAACCACAGCACATCAACTTCTAAAAATAATTTATTTTGCCTTTTAACTTCCTCTCTAACTTGACTTGCAGCATTTATTCCTTTATATGTGGTCTGCCCTTATTGTTTTGTACATTGTTTATCATATTTAAAATTGTTCCAGCTCTTTTCAGATTTTGAAGGTAAATTGGTTTCTAAACAGTGCTAAAAGTGTAGACAGAAATGTAGGCCATTAATTGTGCAGTTGTAAACTGCACAATTAAATTACAAGTGTTTGAGTTTTGTGGCATTTTTAGCAGTTGAAACCGTATGTACACTAATGAATGCATAGGAGAATAACCAACAGTGACTTGCCTTAAATGTTTACAATGCTGGTTAGATTTTGGGCCAAGAGAAACCTTGAATTTATTTACAGAGCCGCCTCGTAACACCTTTTTATAGTTGGTTGTGTCAGCATTTCCATTATAAACCCCTTATTAGATTTCTTGTAACATAGCTGCATAAATATGATTTGGACTTAAATTTGGCATAACATGTCTTAGTTTAGAAGTGAGTGTTAAGGCTGGCTATCTAGCCTGCTAGCTGTGCCAACAGCATTGCTATACTAAGCACTATAATAATATATTATGGCTCTTCCAAAAAGTGCCTATAAGAAGCTGATTTAGCAAAGATTAGTTATTTGCATATGACTTTCTATTCCTGCAAAAGTAATGGGTCAGATCCTGAGCTGCACCAGAACCTGCATGACTCGTATGTATTTATTTATTTATTTATTTTTTTTGAGAGAGCTCTTTGAAGTGCCATGTGCTCCTCGCGGGTAGGGTGGGAGGAGACTTTGTGCGCTCCCCCAGGCCAATCAGGACCTGGGGACAGGTGAGCCACGTGAAGCTTCCTTCGTCCTGCCCCAGCCCTTCGAGGAGCACGTGGCACTTCAAAGTGCCAGGTGTTCCTCACAGGGAGGGAGGACGCTTCGCACGCTTCTCTGCCCCCAGGTCCTGATTGACCTGAAGGTGGAGGAGCGTGTGACGCCTCTTCCCGCCCTGCCAAGGGCATAGGTGCCCAATTGAAAGGGGAGGGGGAAAAGGGGCTCCACCACCCCCAGAACAATAATTGTCTGGGGGTGGGGAAGCCCAGAAGCATCCTGGCCTGCCCCTTCTGGTTTAGGCCCCCTCCCCAAATTTCTGAAGTGGCCCCTGGCCAAAAATGATTGCCCACCACTGGACTAAATCTTTGACTTCATGGCTTGCAGTAATCTGAGGGGTGGCTGTTGCCAGCAATGATTGGCCTCGGCAGGCAGGCAGGCATTATGCTATCTCCCTCTCTCTGGTCCTGGATGAAATGAGCTATCCAGACTGTATGTGGTATCCTAAGTCTAGTGGTAGGATATTTTAACTTTTCTGTTTCAGATCATTTCTGCAGTTTGTGAACAATATGCTTTTTATTAAGCAGGATATGTAATGTGAAATATAACTAGGTTTTACAGCTGTAATTTAGATTTGGTGGAAATGTACTCCATATTGTAAATACAGCACTGAAACTAATAACACCAAGATTCAGGGAGAGATTTATGGAAAGTTAGTTGGCTTTCTATCTAGCCTGTTCTGTTGTTTCAATTCCATATACTTTTTCTTCCATACGTTAACACATGGTATGGATGTGATTGCACTTCTGAAAAACAAAACAAAAACCTTCCGCAGCTTGGGATAGGGTTTCCTCCCTCCTAAGATGTTTCAGTTTTTTAGAGGTGTTCTCTATTTTCCTGGGCCATCAGCTCCATTGACTAGCTCAGCATTTCTCAACCAATGGTATGTGTACCCTTAGGGTTACGCAAGAGAAGTCTGGGGAGGGCGGTACATCAACAGAAGTGAAATTTGGCAAAAAATGTCCGGGATTTTGCCCTACCGAG
Source organism: Pelodiscus sinensis (assembly GCF_052426305.1). NCBI lineage: Eukaryota > Metazoa > Chordata > Testudines > Trionychidae > Pelodiscus > Pelodiscus sinensis. The sequence goes on along the minus strand of NC_143055.1, from coordinate 117,175,621 downwards.
GGGATCAGGGAGGGGGGCAGCAACCCTGATGCATGGGCCACATGCTGAAGGTTGCAGACCTCAGCAATGTACCTATAAAATAGGTGCATGCTACTTAGAATCCGGTATTTAGGCTTGAGAGATGTACATATACAGCAATAACACTTCAAAATCTACCAGTGAAAAGGGCTATACAAAAGGTAAGAATTATGGATTACTATTAATGAATTTGCAAAACTAGCCAAACATGCATAGGCCATCGAATCGTAGCTTGGAAGAGACCGCAGGAGGTCGTGGAGTCCAATCTGCATGTCTCAATGTATCTCTCCATTTCCCTTCCCCTGCAATGAAGTCACAAGGTGAAATGAGCACCTCTAGGGAGTGACTCATTTTTTGTCACCACCTGTTCTAGGTTGGGGATTAGTAATCCTTTGACTTGTTTTGGGTGAGGAGCTAGAGCAGGAGTCGGCAACTTTTTCAAACCAAAGAGTCAAACTACATCAAAATTCAGAAGAAGTGGTCAACAAAGAGCTATATACAAATGCCCATTTGCATGGCTGAAAATATGCAACTTAATATTAAGTGATATGATGATTAAAATATGAAATGTACTCACAGACTATGTTGCTGCATCTTTTTGCACATTTCTTTGAAGTTTACATCATAATTGGTCAAATCCAGCTTCATGCAGGCATTCAGGCTGTCTTCTCTTAATCTTATGGCAGTGAGCTGGAGATGTGGGAGTCAGGGTTGGAGTGTACAGGGGGCTCAGTGCACGGTGTTGAGGTGTGGGGGAGTTCAGGAATGTTATGGCAGGGAGCTAGGATGTGGGGATGTGGGAGTTAGGGGTGGAGGTGTATGAAGGGCTCAGGATAGGGGCTGATGGTGTGTGTGAGGTGCAGGAGGCAGGGCAGGGCACTGGGAGTTGGGAGTAGAGTAAATGGGGGTGAGGGTGGGACCAGATTACCTTACCTTTCCAAGGCTGGGTTGCCGTAGCTTGGCAGCAGTGGCTGGGTGAGTAGACAGACCAGGATCACTGCAACCAGATCATGGCTTACCCTCTTACCCATGCTGGAGGAGGGGGGACCGCCTCTGGTCAGCCCTTTCTGTGGCCAGATGGGGGCCGGACCATGGTGTCTACCCCAGGATTGGGGAAGGGGACATGATGCTGTGGCCAGATGGGGGCTGGGTCCTGATTGGGGCCTTGTTCTCCAAGCTACCATGGGAGCAGCTGCATTATGGCGTTGGCACATGGAGCAAGCCACCTGCCACATGGTCCTGCTCCGGGTGCAACCAGGCTGCCATCACGTGGCCCTTCCTGGCTGCAGCTCCAGCCCTGGGGAAGAGCTGAAGCTGGGGCCAGAGCAGCGTGGCTGCTCCTAGGGCAGGGCCATGTGGTAAAGCTAGGGCTGTGGTGTGGCTGCACTTGGGGCTACACTGCGGCCCCGGCCCCAGTAAAAGCCACACCATAGCCCAGCTCCAGCTCCGGCAGACAAGGCAGCCAAATATACCAAAAGAGCCATACTTGTTGCTAGGGCTATGAATGACTAGTCAACTAGTCGCTCCTCCCCCCCCCCCCCCACCATCAAACATGCTGACTCTATCAGAAAGAGGCAGCAAAGCCGAGGAAGAGAAGGGCGCTTCAAAGCGGCAGTGCCGTGTGGAGCCTGGGGTCAGTGGAGGAGTCCCTCAGACCCCAAGCTCCACGCGGTGCTGCCGCTTTGAAGAACCTCCCCCCCCCTGCTGCTTTTCTCAGAGACAGCAAGGACTAGTCTGTTGACTATTCGATAAGAATTTCAGTAGGGCACCAAGCAGGGATGTCAAATTGATTATTTCGCTAATTTGCATTGACTACTCGATTAGTCAATAAGGGCGCTTCCACCTAGGGCTATTGCTACACTTCAGAGGTGGAAGCACCCTTATCAACTAATCAAATAGTTGATGCAAATTGCATCGTTTATTCAATTAGCAAAATAATTAAAATTTAACATCCCAGGTTGGTGCCCTGCTAACCCATATTTGGCTCCTGAGCCATAGGTTGCCTACCCCTGAGCTATAGCTTGTTATTACTGGATGGGGTGGGCAGGGAGCGATGCTTAATTTTGTTTGATAGTTTGTAACTAGGGTGGTCATACTTTGCTTCACAATCATCAGAAAATATGGAAATAATTGTCAACTTGTACAATATGCTACCTCCTTTTTGAAGGTCTATAAATTGAGGGCTCTCAAACATATACCACTACTCGATAGCAGTTATTTGTTGGGAATCTCATTCACAACTGTACCTCACTTTCCTTCCCCTTTGGATTCTGAAACAGAAGTTGGCCCCTGGTTTCTTAGAATGGGTGTTTCCAAACCCTAAACTACTTTCTCTGTAAATATGCATAGTGGTAAATATGACCATAATCCCTTTTTATTACTGGATCAGAAAGACCGGTGCGGTTATAGAATAACCTTATGTGAGAGGTGTGTGCCTCTATCATCTGTGTAATGTGTGTTTATGAATACAAAATATAGGTACACATGCACATAACTGTGTCCTTATATTAAAAGAATAATAACATGCCCCATAGAAGAATGTTACTTACTCATTCAATTTGTGACATTGCAGTTAAGCGATTCTGGCAAGGCAGCTCGAGCAAATGTGGGGATAGGTGATGTGGTTCTCACCATTGATGGGACAAGTACAGAGGGGATGACTCATCTGGAAGCACAAAACAAGATCAAAGCATGTACAGGAAATTTGAACATGAATCTGCAAAGGTAAGTTGATTTTTTTTAAAGCTTTTAATATCTGCTGTTTTAAGAACAAGCACCTTTAAATCATTGGACTAAATGTGGGCAGTTGGTGGCTATAATTGAAGAATAATGGTAGTTTAAGTCTAAATATATTCATTGCATCTAGAAAATGTTTACATGGTTTCATTTCCTAACCGGGGAGGTGTCAGCCGACGGTCAGGGCAGTGTGTATGTGCTATACGCCCGAGACTTTAACTGCTGAGACCGGGATCCCTTGCAGCAGGCAACCTGGAGGAGGCTGACGGGTGCCCAATAAGTGTACAGGGAGAGCTTATAACACCTTAGATTTCAGCTGCTAGAATTCGTAATTCCTTCGCAGCGGGCAGCCTTGGGGAAAGACTGAAAGATGCCCAGTGGCTTCTGCCACCTGGGTGTGACACAAATCCAAACGCCCAAGCTCTCCCTATATCTGTCCCTTAAGACCGGCTGAAGTTCTTTTAAATTGTGCTTGGTTCTGTTACAGCAACTGAAGGAGTCAGGTTAAAACTTAAACAGTTGCAGGTTTATTAAAGAAGCTTATAAATCATATGGTTACAATGGCTATTGCTCTATTTCTTAACTACTAGCAAAATATAGATCTTAAAAATGGTTACAAAGAAGATAAAGATAGAAAAATAGAAATAATGGTACCAAGTAACAGCTTACTCTTTCTATGTGTACACTTAAGAAAGAGGACCACATCCAGGTATAATTTTTACCCCCTTCTGTGCCTCTCGACTCCAGCATGTCAGGCCGGGACCGGTCCCTCAATTCCTAGGAAAGACGAAAATACGAGGTGGGCGTCCCCATAGAACCTCGGGAGGTCAAACACCTAACCCGATCAGCAGGTAGAGGGTAGAATGACACTCAAAAGAGAGTGTTCTGCTGTACCACCTTTATACCCATGGGGTCACGTATTTCTCTTTCTTGTCTGTCATGCCAAATGGTGCTGGTCTGTCTGTCTTTTGTGAGACCAGTTCTTACAAGGGAGTTGTGAACTTAATTTACACTTTTAAGAGAGAGAACTAAATTGGAAGTACTGGGCATTCTTTTCTCAGTGGGAAATTCCTCTCCCAGGGACTGTGTGTGTTCGAATCAACATGGGTGCCAGCCTGGGCAGTCCTCGCAGCCTCAAGGCCAGCCTATTGCCTTAATCGCTCTCTCTCTCCTCACATCTATGTTTTCAGCTTCTCAGATCAGATGAGCCAGCATAGACTATGCTGATTTTACTGCTCCTTCTCTGCCCTGTATGCTTCAGGAACCTCAGAGAGGCAAATAAGATGGATGAGATGGGGGGTTGGGTCTGTCTGGCTACAGGAGGGAGGAAGGGCCCTCCACGAACCATAAAGATCCAGCCTGCCAAGCCGATGGATTGTGCCTGTGTCCGCCCTGCCACTCCCCAATCCCTAGGCCAATCAAGGCCTGGGGGCGGGGAGCGCTCAAAATCTCTTGTGTCCTGTCCCCACTCTGCCAGGGGCACGCAGCGGCTAAAGAGATACGCTGGCTGTTTTAAAAATATCTGGCATGTCTCTCTTTAGCCGCCATGGGGGCTAGGAGGAGAACGATGTCTTCCACTGCCCCACCCCAGGCCAACCTGGGTATGGGAGGGAAGCACAAGAAGTCTCCTGGACCCACCCCTTCTGCCTGTGGCGGCACCCCTTCTGAGGTGACCCGCGGCCACTTTGTCCACCCTGTCCTAAGCTGTGGTCAGACACACTGTAGGAGTCAGTGTTATGAACGCCAATCAGCCACATCCCTCCTTAAAGAATGCAATTATGTAGCTGCAGTGGCGTGTGCGTGCATGCTGTACTTAACGTAAACTATTAAAAACACTAGAAATTTGGGGAAAAAATTGATGAGATCTGCCTGTTTCATTTAAATTAAGATGCTTAAAAGCAGCCTTTTTTTTTTTCCTGAATAGTAAAGTTTTGAAGCTGTATTAAATCAGTGTTCATTTGGAAATTTTTGAAAGAACAACCATAACATTTTGTTCAAAATTATGAATAACCTCCATTACCAAAGTGTTCATAATTGAAGTTCTCCTGTAGTTGTCACTGTGTTAAAATGCTCCCCCCTTCTGGGAGCTTTGGTTTTGTTGTTAATATTGAATTGTATGGGATGTGAGCTGAACTCTTGTTTTCACAGGCTTGCCTGCTCCTGTAGTTTCTTCCTTCTGTGTGTTCAGCCCACGCCCTTCTCAAGCCTCTTTTTCTTCCCTTGTGTCTGGCTAGGACAAAGCTGCTCGGTTCAGCAGTTTTTTAAGCATGGCTTTGCCTCCAAAGCCCAACTGGTGCTAGCAGCAATAATGAGACACGTCTCCTAAATCACCTGCTCTCGGTGGATTTAGGTGACACAGTAGTTAAATCATTAGTGGGGAAGGAGACTCTATTGGACCCACAACTGGTAGGCCTGGTGAAGAATTTTAGGGAGAAAGGTTAGAGTCGTGGTGTCCAACCAGTTCTGAAACAGTAGCCACTCCTGCTATAGTGAACTAGCCACACTCAACAGGCCAAATAGCCATATATGGCTAGTGGTTAGCATGTTGCACACCACGGATGTAGAGAATGCCTTTGAGTCAGTATAACATTTCCCAGCTTGATGAACAGTGCTAGCCTGTTAGAGATGGTTTCTCAGATGTTTACAATCTTATGTTTGTATTGTGAGTCTATATCAATGAGTGTCAGGGGCAGTGACAGCCTCTGTGGGTCCCTGAGTGGGGCGGGAAGGAGGGCTGGCTCTGTGCTCCCGGAAGAGGCAGAGCCTTGCAGGGAAGAGGTGGGACACCCAACCCTCTGTGCTTCCCAGAGTGTGCTGCGCCTTCCCCCACTCTTCCAAGACCTCGGAGCTGCCCGGATCTCTCTGTGTGGCACTCAAGATGGTGATTTAAAGGGCCCGGGCAACTGCTCCCTTTTGCCTGATGAACATTCAAATAAAAAGCTTTGTGAACAGGCTACAGTGAGAAGGCTGCTACTCTGCAGTAATAGAATCATTTACAAAAGATGAAGCCTTTCTAAAGGGAGTAGTCCAGTGTTGCTTTTGTGAACACATACTTGGGGCTAAGGATGTAAAATCCTATTTAATCAGTTAACTGGTTAAACGTTATGTTTAAAGGGTTAACTGCTTTAACGGGGGGTAGGTGGGAAGTTGCTCTGGTCAGGATGGAACACACCTTGCCCCCTCCACTCTCATTGCAGGTGGAGACTACTCTGTCTGGGCTGGAGCGCCTCTGCCTGCAGTGTGCGGGGATGGACCTGCCACAGATGGGAGCTGTTCCATCCAGGCTGTCTTCTACCTGCACCCTACAGTTAACCGTAACCAGTAAGCATCACCCACTGAAGGTGTTACTTACTGGATAACCATTCACATTAAGAATGAAAGCGACTAGTAGACTAACCTACTATTAGTCTACTATTAGTAGGTTAGTAGGAGCTTATTGGTTAGCACTATTGACCAGTCACATTGTACCCCATACTGCGGCGGTATTGAAGGATGGGAGCTGGTGCACAAAGACGCTGCCTCGATCCCTGCTCCCGTCGGTGTCTGATCAAATTTCAGAGACCTGCGGGAGCAGGGATTGAACCAGCATCTTTGCGTGTCAGCTCCCCTGTCCCTTGCAATGTGGAGCAGCAGCAGGGGAGGTTATGCCGGGACCGGTGTGAGCCAGACTGCAGGCTGGAATTGACTACCCTTGTCAACTGATCGAGTTGTCAATAAAAAAAAAAATCTATCAATTAACTACTTGATTAGGAAAGTAACCACATTTTAACATGCTTTATTCACATTCCTACTTGGGGCAGGCTATGAAGAAGTGACAGCTGATAACAGTGCTTTTCATGGGGATCTTACGCTGTTTTGTGCTTGATGGCCAGGGCAAACAGTAAGAATGGATAGAGTGAAGATGGCCAGAGACTATGAAAGTGGATTTTAGGACTAAGAGTCATTTTTTTTCTATTTCTTGGATTTTAAACTTAATTTCAGTGGAAGAAGGATTTTCTTGAGGGAAAGCTCAGGACTCTAAGGGTATGTCTACACTCTAAGGGTATGTTCGAACTAGCGGGGGTAATGTAGTCATCCGCAGTTGCAAATGAAGCCCGGGATTTGAATTTCCCAGGCTTCATTTGCATGAAGCGGCCGGCGCCATTTTTAAATGCCGGCTAGTTCGGACCCCGTGCCGCGCGGCTACACGCGGCCCGGACTAGCTAGTTCGGATTAGGCTTCTAATCCGAACTAGCTGTACGCCTCGTTCCACACCGTCACTAATTTCAAAGATCTTTCTGGAATCTACAGCTCTGGCAAGCTTCTCCCCCTCCTAAAGTAGTTAGCAGGCCTAAGGGAATTCCCCAAACTACAGCTACTTTTGTTCTGCCTTTCAGGATCACTTTATCTTTTTCAAATAACTGGAAAAGTGCTATAATTTGTTCCCAAGAAGAGGCTTGCCCATGCCATTGCTCCTATGGCTTTCTGGAATTCTGAGAGTCTCAAAAATAGGGTGGATGAGTCTTTCAGATCCAAACACATGGTCTCTTAATGGCTCTTATTAGATTTGCCTTTTTGATTCAAAGATGTCCACTCACTGCAAAAGTGATCCAGCCTCTACAGCCATCACCTCTTGGGAGCTGCCCTTTTTTAATCAGTGAAGAAAAATTAAAAATTTTGCTGCATTAGGACCTGAAAAATGGACAACTGTTTCATAATACTCAGATCAAGCCACCAAATTCTTGTTTTTCTCGGGTGAAACTTTGGAGTATGATTCTTAATGGTTTGTTCAGCAATCATCACCTATTCCAGTAAATTCTTCATTACCTATTGAAAGGAGCTCATTCTCTGAGACACTCTCTTTCTTCCCCTCCCCCCCTGCTTAAATGAGAATAGAAGACACTCTTAATAGTTACATTTCCCCTGTTAAATGCTGGATTAATGAGTTTTTGAAGCATGATGATTACACAGGAAAAAGGAATTAAGACATGATCACCTTATAAGTGATCTTTTAAAGAGATTTTCCTACCTTTGTTACTAAGGCTTTGTCTACACTTGTAACGAAGTGCTGCTGCAGCACCGCTTTGATGCAACACTGTGATTGTGGTGCCAGTGTTGGGAACATAGTTCCCAGCGCTTGAAACCTGTCTACACTGGCATGTAACTTGGCTAAAACTTGCTGAATTCGGGGGCAGTTTTTCACCCCTGAGCATGAGTGTCTCAGCACTGTAACTTGCCATTATATATAAGCCCTAAGGCCTGAGCTTATTAAAGGTGACAGGTTTTTTTTAATTGAATATAATTCTTGGATCATGTATTGAGTTGTTTCTTCTCTCTCAGCTTGAACAATGTTAATAGACACTTGGATCTTGTATTTGAGATTAGTATGGAGCTGCAATATTTTACTTCAAACACTACAGAGGAATGTTAAGGTCAAAACCATCTTTTTAACTAATGGGGTGGAGGTGGGAAGTAAAAACACTTGTTTTTACTGAGCGATTACTTAGGGCTAACAGGACTCCATGGTATGGTATTTTTGTAAGTGCAGAATATGGAGCACCATGTGTCTAGATGATGGTACCGTGCTGTCCTTATGCTGCATTCTGAATTGGAAGGAATCAATACAGCGATAGAGTGGGGAATGAGGACTGAAATATACTTGGTTATTGAATCATTTTAATATATAAAGGAGAATGTTTGTGCTCTAATAACCTGGACACTAAAAGAGCTACCAGAACCAAACTTGGCCTGGGATAACCTTTCCTCCAGGAGAAGGTTTTAAGGTACTTTTGGACTCGATCAGACCCAATCTCAACCTGTAAAAATAAAAAATAACCCACTGTGCTGCAGAGTCACGTGCCGGCCGCCTGCAGCCCCCAGCACCATCCGGGACTCGCCCCACCACCACGCACACAACAGCTCAGGCACCTGCCCTTCCTCCCGCGGCTCCAGTTACCAGGTAGTCTAAAAAAACAACTGGACACACTTGATTGGGGAGGCGGGAGGGGAACCAGCCGTAAGGGGACCGGGGCTGGCCGTGAGGAAGGATGGGCTGGAAAGCAGAGCTGTAAAGCAGAGCTGGCTGGGGGAGATCAGGAGAGGGGATGCCGGCAGGAAGCAGAGCTGGTGGGGAGGGGTTGGGGGCACCAGGGCTGGCTGGGGGAAGGGTGGCCGGCGGGAAGCAGAGCAGGGGAGGGGTCGGGGGCAGTGGGGCTGGCTGGGAGAGATTGGAGGACGGGCGGCTGGTGGGAAGCAGAGCTGGTGGGGGGAGAGACGGGGCAGCGGGGCTGGCTGGGGGAGATCAGGAGAGGGGCGGCTGGCGGGAAGCAGAGCTGGTTGGGGGAGATTCGGGGGGGGGGCGGCCGAGGGAGGGGAAGCGAATCGGCTAGTGGGGAGTAGGACCGAGCAACACTGGGTAAGTCCAGCTAGTCTAATATAAAAAGGAGAATGTTTGTTTGTATGTTTGTGCTCTAATAACTTGGACACTATGGCTACGTCTTATTCAAAGTAGGAATAAAAGATCCTCCGGAATAGGGCTTTATTCCGGAGGATCGGGCCAGCCTAGACGCTTTTTTCCGGCTTTTCCCCAAGCCGGAAAAAAAGTGGCGGACATATTTATTTAAATCCCGCGGGGGATATTTAAATCCCCCGCGGATTTCCCTATTCCCACTTTCAAAATTAGCATGCCCCTTCCGAAGAAGGGGCCAGTGTAGACGTAGCCTATAAGAGCTACTGCAACCAAACTTTGCATGGGATAACCTTTCATTCAGGAGGTTTTAAGGTACTTTTGGACCCGATTGGGCCTGAGCTCAAGCTGTAAAAATCAAAAAGTAACCCGCTGCTCTGCTCTGCAGCAGCCGCCTCGCCCATCCTAGGTCCTGTGCCTGCGGTCCCCAGCACCATCCAGGACTTGCACCTCCCACCCGCGAGGTTACATAAGCAACCCTCTTCCCCCTTGTCCCTGTGCCGGCATGCAGTGCCCCGACCCCCACGTGCACAATGGCTCGGGTATCTGCTCGGGTAACGGCTCGGGTATCTGCCCTTTCCCCTGCGGCACCTGCAGCCCCAGGTGCGAGCTGGGGCGCCCCTCCTGCGTGTAACCTCCCCTCCACCCGGGTCGCCCCCCCTCCCCCCTCCCGGGGATGACGCGGACCTATATTTTAATCCCTATAGAAATCAGTGCAACTTTTCTACCATTCAAAAATACATAATGGACTACTGTTTTTCCATATTTTGTTCCTCCGGCATTGCTCAGGAAACCGGGTAACTCCAGCTAGTCATTTTATATTTGGTGGTGAAATGGAATGACAATCAACTGCTGATATAGCTTTATTTTAATTTTTATAAAACAATTTATAAACTTTTGTCAATTCCTGCATTTCACTCTGCTGGTTGTAAAGTGAAACCATTTGGCATAGTTTGCGTATTCCTAGATTAAAGTAACAATAGCTGGGCTGTCTGCTGACACAGAATGATTTAATCCTTTTAAATATTCAAATAATTGAAGTTGGGAAGCCTTCCAAAGTTGTAACTGCTTGTACTCTCCCAATAGGCAATAATTTACCTCCTCATGAACTGAGAAACCCACCCAATAAGTTGGAATGTCTTCCTTGGGGATAGTTTCAGAGGGGTAGCCTCTGAAAAATTTAAAAAACAATAGTCTAGTAGCACCTTAAAAACTAACAAAACATGGAGATGGTATCATGAGCTTTCATGGGTACAACAAGCACTTCATCTGAAGAAGTGGGGTGTACCCACGAAAGCTCATGATACCATCTCCATGTTTTGTTAGTCTTTAGGATGCTGCTAAACTTTTTATAGTTTAAGTGTTTCCTTGGGGATGGTAGTTATCTTGTCCCTGGGTCTCTATTTGCAAGCGTGGGGGTGGGAGGGAGGAGAGACTGGGTCATTGCAATACTGTAATGTGGTAACTCGCAAAACACATCATCTGTGTTAACGTTTTTCTACCCCCTATTCCTCGTAGAAAAGGGGGAAGTTGTAAAATATTTTTTTTGCAGGGGGGAGGGAGAGAGAGGTTGAGAGGAGTGGAATGATGCAAAGCACGTGGCTTGCCCAACCTATAGGGAAGGGCATTTTACGTAAGGGGGTTGGTTGTCCCCTTTTAAAGCTGTTGAAATCAGATGTTACATGCAGGAAGGGATGTCAGATAAAGGGGATACTCTAGCAAGTATGAAACTACAAAATGTTGTTTCTGTTTGTTGTTATAGTCAGTAATACTTCTGCTTTGACTACCATAACAAAACTTAGAGCTGTGTTTTAGTAGACATTACTTGTCACTTCAGTTATGTGATGCATGTTGCTAAGGTTAGACATACTTAAATGAAAAATAAGTACTCTTTTTTTTTTTTTTTGTGAACTGGAGAAATGGTAATGCATATAAATACAATTTAATGTAATATTTGTTTTCTGAGGTGCACTCCATGTACAAGGTATTATGTGCATACAGGAAGACAGAGTTCATGTCCAGAGAATGTGTAGTCTGATGCTTTTGTTCTCCAATAGCATCTGCAAGCATGGATTCTGAAGTCAGTGGACTGGGGCCTATGACTGTGGGAGGAGGCTCTAAGAAAATGCAACCTTCAAATACAGTCCAAATGACACACATTAATAACTGTTTTCAGGTTTTGAAATATTAAAAAAATAACTCTTACTGAGTGCCATCTATTCATGTCAAGTATCTTCTGTGGAAAACCAGTTAATTTGCAATTTTTACTCAAATGTTTACAGAACAGTATCTTGCTGTAGGGAAACATAACAATGGTCATACTGGGTCAGAACAAAGTCCATCTAGCTCAGTATCCTGTCTGTTGACAGTGGCCAAGTGCCCCTGAGGGAATGGATAGAACAGGTAATCAAGTTATCCCTCTGCTGGCACCCATTCCCAGCCTCTGACAAACAGAGGCTAGGGACACAATTCCTACCCATCCTGGCTAATAGCTATTGATAGACCTATCCTCCATGAATGTATCTAGTTCTTTTTTGAACCCTGTTCTAGTCTTGACCTTCACAGCATCCTCTGGCAAGGAATTCTACATGTTGACTTTGTGTTGTGTGAAGAAATACTTCCTTTTGTTTATTTTAAATCTGTTACCTATTGATTTCATTTGGTGACCTGAAGTTCTCGTGCTGTTCACTTTCTCCACACTAGTCATGTTTCTATAGACCTCTATCATATCCCTCCCTAGTCTCTTTTCTAAGGTGAAAAGTCCTGGTTTTATTAATCTTGCCTCCTGGCAGCTGTTCTAAATCCCTAATAGTTTTTGTTGCCCTTTTTCTGAACTTTTTCCAACGCAACCCCATCTGAACACAGTATCCATGATGTGAGTGTACCATGGATTTACATAGAGGCAATAAGAAATTCTCTGTCTTATCTCTATTCCTTTGTTTAATAATTCCTTACATTTTGTTTGCTTTTTTGACTGCTGCTGAACATTGAGTGGATGTTTTCAGAGCATTATCCACAGTGACGCCAAGAGCTCTCTTGAGAGGCAATACCTAATTTAGTCCCCATCATTTTGTACATAAAGTTGAGATTGTTTTCCGATGTGTATTACTTTGCATTTATCAACACTAAAGTTCATCTGCCAATTTGCCCAGTCACCTAATTTTATGAGACCCTTTTGAAGCTCTTCTCAGTCTGATTTGGGTTAGGGATGTCCATGGTGGGCCTGGCCGGCTTCCGCTGCAGCAGGTAACATGCTGGCTCCCTGGGAGCTGGCTGTAGAGCCCACCGGAAAGCCTCCCCAGCAGCCGCTTCCCCATACCTGCTCAGGGGAGGTGGTTTCGCTGCCACAGCAACCCTGCTGGCCCCGCTCCTGGAAGAGGCTTTGCTATGGGCTCTACATTACTTATTTACAGCTTTATAATCTTATACTGCAGAGCCCACAGCGCATGTAACCACTATGATTTCTAGCAGTTACCCCATTACGTTTTTAACTGAATTTTTATATCCCTACTTTGGACTTAACTATGTTGAGCTGTTTCGTATCATCTGTAAATTTTGCCACCACACTGTTTACCCATTTCTCCAGATGATTTATGACTGTTGAATAGGATTGGTCCCAGTATGGCCCCTTGGGGGACACCAATGGTTACCTCTCTCCATTCTGAAAACTGACCATTTATTCCTACCTTTGGTTTCCTATCTTTTAACCAGTTTTCAGTCCATGAGAGAATCTTCATCCTTATCCCATGACATCTTACTTTACTTAAGAGCCTTTGGTGAGGGATCTTGTCAAAGGCATTCTGGAAATCTAAGTACATTGTTCACTGGATTCCCCCTTATCTACATGCTTGTTGACCCCCCTCTAAGAATTCTAGTAGGTAAATGAGACATGATTGCTCTTTATAGAAACCATGTTGACTTCTCCTAACAAATGACATTCAATCTATGTGTCTGATAATTTTGTTCTTTACTATAGTTTCGACCAATTTGCCCAGTCTGTAATTGATCACTTTGAGATCCCTTTTTGAAAATTGGTGTCTCTTTAGCTATCCAGTCAATTGATACAGAAGAGGATTTAAAGGATAGGTTACAAACTACAGTTAGTAGTTCCACAATTTTGTGTTTCAGTTCTTTCAGAACTCTTGGGTGAATGTCATCTGGTCTGGTGACTTGTTACTGTTAAGTTTATTAGTTTGTTCCAAAACTTCGTTTAATGACACCTCAATCTAGGACAGTGCCTCAGATTTGTCACCTACAAAAAATGGGGTTTGAGAATCTCCCTAACATCCTCAGACGTGAAGACCAATATAAAGAATTCATTTAGTTTCTTTGCAGTCACCTTATCATCTTTGCTCTTTTAGCATCTCAATCTTCCAGGGAAAAATAAAATGTCATCTTTGTTATTCTGGGGGGGGAAAAAAAGTACCATATAGTGGTCAAATTAGGAATGTTAGTGGGTAGTCGAGTGTAGTATCGACTATTCCCCCCCTCCCTTCCCTTGTGAGATGCAGTGGGGTGGGAGGGTGAGGGGGAACAGGGGAGGCTGCTGCAAAGCAGTGTCTGCCTGAGGCGTGCTGAGGCTCACCATGGGCAGAGATTGCTCTAACAGTAGCCCCTGTCTGCAGCGGGTCCTAGCAGGGAGCAGGGCCCCCCCATGAACAGGGGTTGCTGCCACCAAGCAGCCCCTGTTCGCAGGGGCTGCTGGACTCAATGCGGGCCGGGATCGGGGCTTGTGCTGGTCCGGTACTCTTACTACATTTAAAATGCAGAGCTGTAGTGCAGGTAGCTCCTGGTGCTGGCACGAGCTGAAACAGCTTGGTGCCGGCACAAGCGTGCTCCTGGAGCTACCCCTGTTGCGGCTCTGCAGAGCAGCCCTTATTGACTAATCATGTAGTTGATACACAAACTAGCCAGATAACTGCAATTTCACATCCTTAGGTCAAATATGTAAGGGTTTGCTATTCTTGGAAGTAATCAGAATTACAACCGACACAATTAAAAAGGGATCCTTTCCTGGAGGCTGCCTAAATTCAGCTGTATAAATTCATATTTGCCAGATGTTCAGAGTAAATAAGTTTCCAATAATGATACGTTATTAAAAGTGTTTTCAGTATTTTAAAGTATTTTAACATACGTTAAAAGGATATCACTCATGGTTGATTTCTCATATGAACATATTTCCAGCATTCTTCATAAGGGACTATAAATATATTTTTGTTGAGACTTCTCATAGTGAGTGGCTTAAATAAGTGACTTTTGTAGAACCTGCAATTCTGTTCCTTACATCCTTTATTTTTAAAAATGAAATGTCTTTTGTAAGTTGAAAAAAAATCTCATTGTCCTCTCAAAGACTTCAGTTCCCCAATATTTTCCCCAATATTTTTATTTTTCCAGTGAAAGTACATTTTGGTTCCCATGAAGACAGATGGAAACCAGATGCTGGCTTTTTAATGTATTTCCAACTTCAGTAATTTAGCATGGTCTTGAATAAATAATTATGTAAGCTACTGAAGTGTATAGCTAGTCAGAGCTTCTATTTTAAATGTGTTTGAGGGGAATATTTCTGCAAAATCCTGTCTCCATGTTTTTACAGTTGTCAGAAATCAGAAGAATAAAGAACTTGGATATTGACCATTATATGAGGTCATATCCATCAAATTTGTGGAAAAATTTATTTCATTGCTATTAATACAAGCACACGAGCATTGAGAAAAGAATATATAGTACTCTCTGGTCCAGTAAGGTTTAATGTTCTAAAATATCAATTGTCCACCAACGCTGCACACCAAAATAGTCTGCAGTTTTACAGTTTTATTTTGATCAGATGCTGAGGAGACTTTTCAGATGAGCTTCCTTTTTAACCATGGAATTTTCAAAAGTACTCCCTTTTGCTTCAGTGGAGTTCAGTTAGTCTATTGCTGAGAACTTCTGAAAATCCCACAACAATTCTAGAGAATTAACATCACGTGAGATATTGTTGAAGGACATAGTTCTGTGAGGAGAGAAACTGATTCCATTCACAAAGATTAGGGTACCATTAGTAAACTCCAAACATTAATAAATATCAAATCAAGCCCTAGACCGCAAGCACGTTTTACGGGTTCTGCAAACCAAGGCCAGTATTAATTTCTCAGCTCTGGCTCTTAACAAGATTAAGCCCTACACTACAAGATTGAAGCGTGGGGCTTTGATCCCTGCTTCATGGGCTGAAGGTGAAGCCTAAGAAACTTAGGTTGGTAGGGGCCCTCTGTGGCATGAGGCCAGAGACAATTCCCTCCTCACCCATTCAAGTTCAGGCTTTAATATGCAGAAAAACAGTTGGGAGTACAGGTGGGCTGCGCATGTCACAAGGGAAAAGGTTGAAAACTGCTGATATAAGCCAGCCTACTGAGCTCCTGGTCTTATACACTTATACATGTGAACAGTCCAACTGAAGACATTTCCAATCAAGAAAATATGCAGAATTTTTTAAAGAGCTTTTTCTCTCCCCCAATGTTTTTGGTATGTTGATATTCCAGAATCTGCATAACAGCTCTTCGAGTTTTGTGTGGACTTTTGTTTTTTACTTGAGTCTCAAGCATCCAATGAAGTGACATGGTTTTTTCTTTGTTGTAGGCCAGTTGGTTTGTAGGCTTTGGTGAGAAGGGTCACTGATTCATAGAAAAGGAATACCAGGACAGTTGGATTTTAGAGATTCTGAGCATCCACAGCTCCCATTGATCAGGCCCAATTATTATTGATCTCAGTTGTGTGTTAAACTCATCTTTCATTATGTCTGTAATTAGAATGAAAGCTCCTCAGGGCAGGCATGGTATGCGGTAGCTGCACTGTGAGGTGCCTACATCACTTTTGGCTTACTTAAACTATTAAGGTAATATTTAATGATAAAAATTTAAGTTTTAACTACTTGCTTCTCTCATGGGCCATGTTGACGTTACATGGAAGATTGAAACTGTGCAGTCAGGGGTAGGCAATCACTTTTTGCCAGGGGCCACTTCAGAAATGTTTGAAGTGGGTCCCGAGTCACATCGGAAGGGGCAAGGCCTCAAGTGGAAGGGGGGAATCAAATAGAAGGGGTAGGGCCAGGATACTTCTCTGCTTCCCCACCTACAGACCCTGATTGATCTGGGGGTAGGGGAGTGCCTTTGTCCCATCCCCCCCCAAGGTTCTCCCTAGGCACCCATGCCCCTGGTGGTGGGAGGAGACTTCACACACTCCCCCTTCTGCCCCCAGGGCCATTCAGAACTTGGGGATGGGGGAGTGTGTGAAGCCTCCTCCCACCCTGCCAGGAGCTCCTGGCAGGGCGAAGGAAACTTAATGCGCTCCATCCCCCCATTGGCCTGGGGGCGAGGGAGTGGCAGTTCCTCCACAAGCCAGATCAACCTGCTTGGCAGACTGGATCCAGCCCAGCAAGGCCCTTTTGCCCACCCCTGATTCAGCGGGTCTAGTGAAGACCTGCTATTTTGAACTGAGAGGTGCTCTCATCCTGCTCCTCGCAAGTAGTAAGGAAAGCCAACGGGAGTGTTTGCTCCTGTCAACCTCCCGCTGTATGGACTGTGATTTAATATATGTCAACTCCAGCTATGTAATTAACATATCTGGAGTTGCGTGTCTTACATCAACCTTCCCCTTTAGTGTAGACGTGCACTTGGTGAGACTTCTTCTGGCTAAACGCTTGTGTGTCTTGAAGATGTGGATCCAGTGTTGCCAGTCTCAAGTATTCAGAAATCATGCCATCAGCCTTCAGAAAGTTATGATTTTTTTAAAAAAATGTATCTTTCATTTACCTTTGCTTTCTGGTTTCTGAGCCTTCACTATGCACTTGTTTCATGGTTTCAAGCCTTCAAGCCTTTTTCCCACATCCATCAAAAAGAATGTTTTGTTGGGAGGGTGGCGGGAGCTGAAATTCTCAAGAGATCTGATTCCAGCATTTGGAGTTTTAAGAAAAACATCAGGTTTCACCGCCCCTTGCTAAAACTGGAAATTGACAGCACTATGACTTTTTTTCTGTTGTGGTTCTCTTCTTAATTTTAGGTTATGTAACTAAGGCATACCTAGTTTCAGTGAACGTGGTATGTAGTTAGTTTTTTGGTTTGTTTTAGTTAGTGCATAGCTAGTTGTGTCAATCTTCTCTGCCAGTCTTTTCTGGAATCCACATTTCATTATTGTATAATACTTGGCCCTTGTATCCCTGTTCATCCGCAGACTTCAAAGCTCCTCTTAAACATTAATTAGATAATCCTGTTTACTTCAAAAGATTATTTTTCTTTACAGTGAAGGTTGAGCAGAGGAAGAGAGAAATTAAGGGATTTGTTGTAGGTCATACAGCTAGTTGCTAGAAGTCCCAGGAAAGATTCAGTCTTGTGAAGCTCTCTCTCACTAATATCCTGATCCAGTGCCCCTGCATCATTCCTTTGACTGCAGAGGATGTTGGATATTGGATTAAGCCCCAAGTGTCGGGGCTAATTCTGTAAAATGAATCAACTGAAGAAAAGAATTGCCAAGACAATATAATATTTAAACTTTGCCGTAGCACTCTGAGGATGATGACTTTATTGTAACTAGAACTGGCAGCACTGATTTTAACCATTCAGGCTGAAATTTTCCATGCTGAGTGTCTGCCTCAGGCTTTTATGGAATATTTGAACGAAAGCAGCTGAGCCATTTCTGAAAATAATTTTCTGAGGCTATGTCTAGACTATGGAGTTTTCCCTGCCACATCCAGGGAATGCATTTGCTCTTCCGACACTTTTTTGCGGAAGAGCAGATGCGCTCTTTCAGAAGCCCTGTCTTCCTCATTCCATGAGGAAGAAGGGCTCTTCCGAAAGGGGAGGTTTTTCTGAAATTTGGCCCAGTGAAGACTGGCCAAATATCAGAAAAGCCTCTTCCGACAAAACTATCGGAAAAAGGTACGCAATTTGTAAAGCTTGTAGCCTGAGAGAGTGTTTTGAGTGTTAAAGTCCTGCAACGTTTCACTGAGAAGCTTCAGTTCTTTTTGTATTTTTGGAACAGAAACCTCAAATTAAATAGTGTCTTTTGCCTTCGTTGTGAAAATCCGTCTACATTTGTCTGTTATTTGGCCAATTTCTGAAAATCCTCATTTGCACGTGTTAATTAGAGGTTTGTCGCCATAGTTCTCCAAAGACTCTGTCCGTAGAGTATGCTCTAGAGCAGGGATCTCAACCTTTTAATTGCTGAATGCCCTGCCCCACAACATGCTATAAAAACTACAGGGCCCAATGGTGGTGGAGAATTCAGGACTCCAGGCTTGCGTAGGGAACTCTTGGGCATAAAGATTATTTTTCTTCAGTTTTGGGGGGGGAGGGTGTAGCAAAGGCTGGCAGGGCTCAGGCTTGCTTCTTACAGCAGGGTCCAGGATCCATTTCCAGCAGTGCTCCTTTTACAGCAGCACGTCCATCCCCAACTCACATTAGCAGGCCACCTAGCCTGTCAACTAAAAAAATATAACTCCGCTCAAAGAAGTTGGAAAGATGGTCAGACAGGTGTTACCAAGGGGCTGTGTTTCGGTAGGGGGCCAGCTCAAGGTACCAGGCAGACAGGGAGGTAGCTAGCTGCTGTGTACAGGCAGGAGTAGGACACTATTTCGGGATACCGGATTATCCCAAAATAGCTATCCTGCGTCTTAACAGCAAGCTTATTATTTCGGACTCACTATGCTGATGTCCTTGTAAACCACGAGGAGTAAGGGACGTTTCAGAATAGTGGGTTATTTCAAAATTTGGCGTTGTGTAAACCGTGCCAAATTATGAAATGAGCTATTTCAAAATAAGATACGGAATTTGTTATGCAGATTGCGTATCTATCTTATTTCGAACTAAGGTGCAGGGTAGATGTAGCCTGAGTGTGGGTCTCTGGTCCAGTTGGCAAGGGACAGGGACTCAGGTTCCTGGCAAGTGTGGGCTTCCCGGCTTTTAGCCCCGCACACCTCTTGGGTTGGGGTTGGGGTGGGAAGAGGCTTTAGTCCCATGGGAGGTGCCGGGGCTTGGGACACTGGGTTTCAGCCTGAAAGGGCTTGTAGACCTCCGGGGGATGGGGGGAAGGTGTCAACTCCCTCTTCAAAACTTGTTTTTGAGGTCCCCACTCATGTATTAAAAACTCCATGGCCCACTTGTGCCACAACAACTAATTTTCTGCATATAAAAGCCAGGAATGGCATGGGGGTAGGAATCAGTGTAAGTGCCTGGGGCCCTATGCCACAGGATCACCCATGTTGCTAGTTGTCCAAGTTTCAGTCCCAGGTGCAAGGACTCGGGCCCTGGACTTCAGCTCCATGTGGTTAAGCTTCAGCTTTCCGTCCTGGGCCCCAGCAAGTATTTGACTGGCCCTCCTTGGTGAACCTCCTGAAGTCTGCTTGCAGTCCTCAGGGAGTGCTGAACTCCTGGTTGAGAACCACTGCTCCAGAGTCTAGGACTTAGGTGCTACATTGAACTGTCCCTGAAATTGCCTAAAATTTGGTTTCTGGGTGGTGATATGCAGTTAGAACAGTGAGCATTCTGGTGTCTGCCTGCCAGAGACCATGAAAAGGAGAAAGCTACTTGACTTGTTTACTGTGTGGTAAGGAGCATTAGTAGTGTGGGACAGGCTGGGGATGTATCAGGGATATGGAGACAAGGGCAGTCTTGGGTAGGGAAGTCTGGGGTATAGAATTATATGCTGGTTGCAAAATAGCTTTTAGTCTGCCTACTGAGTACAGTACTGCAGAAGAATTTAAGGGGAAGTCTGCACGTAAAATACTGCACTGGTGCAGCTGCAGTGCTTTTGTGAAGACAATCTAAGCCGACAGGAGAGAGCTCTCCAATGGCTTAGTTAATCCACCTCTCTTAGAGACAGTAGCTATGTCAGTGGATTTCTTGCATCTCTGTGTCATAGTTATACTTGATATAGGTTTGTGGTATAAAGCAGACTTCACCCACAGAAACATTTTCCACATAATGCCTCTGGGGACTATACTGTATAGTCCCTGAGGCTATGTCTACACTAGCCCCCTAGTTCGAACTAGAGTGGCTAATGTAGGCATTCAAACTTGCAAATGAAGCCTGGGATTTAAATATCCCGGGCTTCATTTGCATGTTCCCGGGCGGGCGCCATTTTAAAATCCCCTTAGTTCGAACTGACTGCCCGTGGCTACACGCAGCAATCGGAAGTTAATCCGAACTAAGTCCTTAGGATTTGGGTGCCAGAACTGGGAGGGGGTATGGATGCATGAAGGGGGTGGACGGTTAGAGGGCTTGTATATGTTCAGTGAGAGGGCAGAGGACTGGGGAAAAGAGAGATTGGGGTGCCAGAGGCGGACTGTAGTCAGGAGACGAACTAGCCAGCAGCCCTACTTGCCTGCCTGCAAATGCTTGAAGTGCTTAAAAAGTTTCCCAGCCAGCCAGACTGTCTGTCTGCCTCCCACCTGCACAGGCTGGCCAGCCATGTGCTTGTGTAAATATCTGAGCTGGAGGGGCGGGAGGTAGTGCTTCATGGCTGGCTGGCTGTTCAAACAGGCAGCTCCCATTGGCTAGTTTCTGGCCAGAAGATGGCCATTGGGATTGTGCGGGGGGAAGGAGTTATTCCTGAAGCCTTCCTGCCTCATAGTTTTTAAAGAGAAATGGCCTGGCAACCATTTTTCTGATCAGTGTGCAGGGCTATGGGACAAGCAGGGGAGCCTACTTAGGGCCTGGAGGCCAAATTCGGCCTACAGACTTTATTTTGCCCTGGCCTGTTCTAGGCTTTTGGTTTTTGTAGTCTGCCTTTGCCAGTCTTGCTGACTGAGACGTCTTCCTTTTCCAAGCGTAGATTGCTTGTCTTTTTAAACCATAACAAAGTCCTTGATTGTCATGTGATAGAAGAATTCTTGTTTTGTTTATCAGTGTACTGTAGAATAGTCAATTTGACGAATATCGGGATCCTGCCTGTGTTCCTTATTATCAGATTTTTCCTCCCCGTCCCAAGAGATGTTCTACAGTCCACATGCTTTTGGTTTTTTTGGATAAAGAAAACAAGTACTTTAATTATGATATTTTACTTATTATATTGTCTAGTTATAAAGTTAAGTGATCTGGGATAAAACACCAGTCACAAAGGTAACTAAAAAGCTGAAGATGTATTTATGTATTGATTGCTAAAGTGTCCTAGTGCATGAGGTTTTTATGCACATTTCCGTTGAGGCATGATCTGATGTTAGTGCCACTTAGTTCAACAGCGAAATGGAGTTTGCTGACAGTGCTGTGACTTAAAAAGTTTGATGAGCAAACTAAATAAATGGAAGGGCACAGTTCTTGCTTCCAGCTGTGTTTTAAAATATTTTTTTGTAATGACCAGTGGTTGCTTCTCACTACTTAGCAATTTGAAAGACCTCAAGACATGATGCAGCTAAGTGAACTTGACAAACCAAGGGCTTGCAGTTAGGTTCAAAGGAGACTTGTAGGGTCAACATGAAAGGGGTGGGGCATAAGGGGAGGAGTGAAAATGAAAGGGCAGTAGTTTCATGGGATACATCTACACAGCTGCCACACAATAATGGGAGCGGGAATGAGGAACATGGTACTAGCTCTTGAAATATCTTACTGTGTTATGAAATGCCAAGTGTATTGCATTAACATTTGGAAACACAAAAGAGGTAGCATAGGGATGCCCAAACTGTGGCATGGGAGCTTACTGTTCTATCAGTTGACTTCACAATTTGTTTTTAAGAAGGTGATACGTGAATCAATATAGATTGGGAACCACAAGTATACAGTGTAAAAGTCTGTAGAAGAATACTGTACTGAAGGGCGTGTTAAACTGAAGAAAAAGGAGAAATAGAATGGGACTATAGGGAAAACAGTACCACCAACTTTGAGAAGAATGTTCGCAGAACTGAAAAACTCATCTAACTTCTAAGTTAACACATTTACTTTACTGTACTTAGGGATATATTATGTTTTCATCTAGCTGTTTCAATGACTGATGGAACTGCGAAAATATCATACTGGCTGTGTGGGGTAAAATAATGAGTGAAGGAAAGGAACAATTTTTGCACCATTCATCTTTTTTATACATCTCTAGATATTTAAAAAAGAAGTCTGCAGAGTGATTTAAAAATAAAAAACCGAGTCTCAGTAATTTTGACAGATTGACAGTTTTGCTCCTAAAGGTTCCTCACTCATGCACTAATCTGAGGATAAATCATCATAGTCACTGATTAGAATAATTTTGAAAAGAGTTATATACATACATGTTAATTATATTCATTTAGGGGAAAAAACCTTTTATCCAATAAAAAACTAATTGTTGTATGGCATGCCGTAGAATCTGAGCTTTAATTTTATTAGCTTAAAGAACTTGTGTCCCTCGGGTAGATAAATAGGATGCAGAAGACACAGGAAATAGTGTGTGTTTCTATCCAATATAGCATATGCCTTTTGTTTTATTCCCTTGATACTGTAGCTGTTAAATAATTTAATGTATTTAGATTTGATGACTAAATGGTGTCCAATCAAAAACTACACAGTATTAACTGCAAGTGGAAAAAATAAACAAGTCATGTTAAAGTAGTTATCACAAGAGATGGATTGTCACGGAAATAGCAACATTTATTTAATATACATGTACTCAGTTTTCTCACTTGCATACACAAACAAAACTGCAAGCTAACCAAGGTAACTTTTACAGAAGATGAGGAGAAAGAAAGAGTTCCCTTTTTTTAAATGTGCGGAGAGGTGCTCAGAAGTTACTTGAAGGGTGTCTTGTGGACAGAGAGATGAGAACTGAAAAATACCTTTGCTATTTGAAAACTAACGAAAGTTTGTGAGAAAATTAGTGCTGTTCATGAATACAAATTTTAGAATAATTATTTTAATTGTTCGCTCACAGGTCTGTCTACACTAAAACTGTGGCGAAGCACCAGGTTAACATAGATGTATTCCAACTTTCTTTTAAAAAGTTTTTTCTGTATTCAACTCTATTCTTTTTCAGTGGAACTCCACTGTCTTAACCCATTTGAGGTTGATGCCTTAATGTATTCTGGGTACAGAGTAAGAACTATATAAAGGCATGATAATGATAAGCTTCTTTTTAGTTGAAACAACTTTCTGAATTAGATAACTTTCAGCTGTGTTCTAGAATTCTAAAAAGCTAAGTTGGGAGAATATCATTGTAAACCCTGTGGGGAATGATCTGATGTACTCCACATGGGTATATTTATTTCTTATTGAAAGAGCCAACTTGCAAGTTGAAATTTAATATAAAAATGTCTAACTTTGATTGTTATAGTAACTAGTGTTAGTTGTATTGTGACCACTGCTCAGTAACTTTCTCCAGATGACATACCACTGTAGTCAATTTTGTTTGTTTTTTTGAGGTTGCTTTTACATTCCTGTTGTTTGGAATACTTTTTTCAGTGGTTTTCTTGGATACAAACAAAAATATGTACTAATATTGGTATTGTTTAGATATTGGAGCTTCACAATGAAATTCCCTTACTTTTAATTAAAGAGCATTTAGTAGGTATCTGTAACATTATTGTTACAAAGTCTTTATTTCTAAAATATGTTTAAAATTTTCCAGTATGCAAATCTAACAAATCTTTTGAAAACTTGATGTACACAGCAATGCTTCAAAGCTCTGCTCCATAATTATAAAAGGCAACTTACTTTGTCCACAGAATAGGATCTCTTTTCTGGTAGCTGTGGAATGCCATATGAGCCATCCCATAGCCGGTGTGTTCTGTATATAGCCATGACACTCATCGCAGTGACCCAAGGACTCATTCACCTGCCATCCTAATACAGAGGCAGTCTTTAGTTCCCAGCTGACTGACATTCAGTCAGCTGCAATATAGTTTTGTTAAAAAGTCATGGTGGCTATAGCCAGCTCTTGCTGTACAACTAACTTCCTCCTCTCTGACCCCACTTCTCCCCACCTAGGTGTGGGGAGAGAGCAGAATGGTTAGAAGGGACATTCAGAGAGACGTCTTGTTCGTCTGCAGCCCTCAGGCTTGAAGATTTGGATCCCTGGCATTCAAAATGTAAAGAAATACATTTTACTCAAATAAAAACCATAAGATATGCAGCATTTTAGCTTCTAGAACTGTTCTTCCTTTATTGTCAGGAAGAATAGTTCAAGAAGCTAAAATGCTGCATATATTTTTTCCAAGTACAAGTCATTTTAAATTTTTCTGATATTGGTATAGTTTTCTGAGTAAAGCTCACAGCTTTGTTGAGTAATTCAATGGTTTACCAGACCATTACAAAATACTCATCACTTTGTTGAATTTTTTTATTTGATTAAGGGAATGTGCCCCTTTCTTCAGGGTATGGTTATTTTAAGAGAGTTTTCATGGACTTTTGTTTTTATTTTCTTTAGTGATTGGGTAGTGGCTACCTAAGGTAAAAGTACTTGAAATCTGGAAGCTATTCTCAGCTCTTCCCCAGTGGGGAAATTATCCCTCCCCCCAGACCCAAAAAACTTCATACTAAAACTTCTTTGAAAAGCCAAAATCCCCCAAATCAAAAATGTTCTGGTTTTAAAATAAAAAAGTTGGCTTTTCACTAAAAAACTGAAAGCAAAATTGTTATTTTGATAAAAGTAGAAATTATTTTGATTTAAGAACATATTGGATTATTGTTCTAATTAGTTTTGTACCAGACTAGTTACAGCCAGTACCTGATGGTTCTCAGGGAAGAAAAAGTCCATAAGAGAAGAGACATTTAGTTACTGAGGAAAATATTCCTTTCTAAGATTGCATGGGGAAAAATATGATGTTCATAAGCTACTGTTGAACCTGTAGCTAGTAATTAAATTTTGTCAGCATTTTAAAAAATGTATTTAACACAACCCATTATCTCAGAGCAACCACCAGGAAATTATACAGGTTGAAGGAAAGAAAATTTAAAGTCAACAAGGGTTGTATTTTTTTCTTTTTGTGCAGTAAGATAAATGTATTGACCAGTTACCATTATTCATTTTTATATAATGTAAATACCTTTTTATATTTTGTGATAGACTTGTTGTAGAGACATACAATATTGAATGAAGGGAAAATGTGGATTCAGATCTGGACTCCACAGACATGAATTTGTACAAACCTTATTTTAGTTGCATATGAGACTGACTACTCTTTAACCAAGCTATGACTACATTTGTAGAGCCATCTTCATTTTTCTTATTTGAACTTTTTGTATCTGCTTGGGCAGGACTATTCAACACGTGATCCATTTGTGTGTGGCCCACAATGCGGTTTGGGTTTACGTGGGGCTCAATACGCAGCCCGCGGGTGGGAGCCAAAACAAAAAAATAGTCCAATGTAATGGTCTTCCGTTGATATGTGTTTTAGTAGTTAAATTCCTGGACTGTCATTGCTCGTTAAAAATACTGTCATATGGGTGGAAATGTTATTAATATCAGCTGAACTGACTTAAATGGAGCCTGTGTGTTGTGTAGTCTTGCCTTAATCTTTGCATGCATGCCCATCAGTGTGAAAGAAGCTATTTACATATATTTGCAACCACACTTAAGTTGCGGCCCTCAGCATTTTCTGTGAGTATCATTGTAGCCCCTGGGGCTTCCAAAGTTGAGTAATTCTGTGCTAGAGCATGGCTTCAGGCTTCCACTTGCACAAAACTAAGCATCTCCAGAAGTCGCTTCAAAAGGATGTCCCTTTCCCCATGGCGTATAAGCCACCTGAACTTTTTACCTTTCCCCTTAAGTTGAAATTCATGCAGTGTCCCTGCAGTCCTTTGCTCTGGTTGTTAACTGAAAACCTAGATAATCCCAGGCAAACTTAATCAATATGTTCTTCATATCCTAATTCAGCAAACTAATACATTAAATGTACTGTATTTGATCTTACCAATAAAATGGACTTCTAAGAGGAGTGGGGAAAACAATATAAGGGGGAAAGGTGAGGGTTAAAGCAGGGTGAGTGAGGACAAATTATAAAGTTGGGAGCAAAGAGGGACAGAACAGGAACAATAGGGAAAAGAATGTAACATGGCAAAGAGTGAGGGACATTGGTCAAAGTGTGAATGACAGAAAAGGTAAAAATGCTTAGGTACTTCCCCCCCTCTCTGTGTACATATATTTGTGTACATATACCTCTCATAAAATTGAAAGTAAAACAGACATTTTTCTTCCTGCTAGCCTAGCTGGGTTAAAGAAGTTTATAGTAAGGATGGAATTAGAGAAAAGTAGGTATAAAGAAAAGAAGAATTGAGGGAAGGCAAGAACATAAACACCTGGGCTATGTCTAGACTGGCATGATTTTCCAGAAATGCTTTTAACGGAAAAGTTTTCCGTTAAAAGCATTTTCGGAACAGAGCGTCTAGATTGGCACGGACACTTTTCCGCAAAAGCACTTTTTGCGGAAAAGCGTCCGTGCCAATCTAGACGCGCTTTTCCGCAAAAAAGCCCCGATCGCGAAAATGGCGATTGGGGCTTTTTTGCGGAAAACAGATCTGAGCTGTCTACACTGGCCCTTTTGCGCAAAAGGACTTTTGCCCGAACCGGAGCAGCGTAGTATTTCCTCAAGAACACTGACAGTCTTACATGAGATCATCAGTGCTTCTGCGGAAATTCAAGTGGCCAGTGTAGACAGCTGGCAAGCTTTTCCGGAAAAGCAGCTGATTTTCCAGAAAAACTGGCCAGTCTAGATACAGCCATGGCTTTTAAGTGAACTTGATAAAATTTTGATTAATTGGAAAAACTGGAAAATCAAGAAGCTATGTCTTCATTAGAATGTAAAAATATTTGTATTGTAATCTGTTTTAGTATATTGAGCCACAGCTCTTTAAAATTTGCTCTTTCTGAAAGTTTGAAAAGTGTAAGTATTACAAAGTCATTTAGAGTTGAAGATGGTGCCATATAACTGAAGAGATAATTGTTCTTTAGATGTGACTAAATTCAGTCTTAATGTAAACATGTCCGGTATTGAAGTTTATGAAGTTGTATGTATATGACCAGAACTGAATTTGGATTCTTGGGTATATCACAAGATCTTACTCTGTCGTAAGTAGAATCAAGTTTTGTATGTGTGCTTTGTAAAATTTAAGTCTTGTAGAATGAGTAATTCAGACAAATTTAGAATCTGCACTAAATGTGAACTTGCAAATGGTTTAAATGTTACTTTTCTACATTTTAATTCACAAAAGGTTTACATGCTGTAACATTTCTGGAACTTAATATTCTTTCCAGGGTTCTGTGAACCTTAAACTTGCAGTGACTGTTCAGCATTTTTCCCTTCAGTTTTGACAGACTGTAAATTTGGCTAACATTACAGTCTTGCCATGAAATGTAATTTTAAACGTAAAAACATTTAATATGAATGTTGGAAGAACTAGATTGGTGCATGTGGGGAATGTGGAAGAGGATGAGAGTCTACAAAAAATCTAAGAATAGAAAGGATTATAATGCTTAGTGTGTGTATTTGTATGTATTTGTCTCACATGTATGCATACAAACTTGCAGTCCTATTTATATTGTGTCTATAGGAGTTGTAGTATGCAAGTAAAAGTTTATTTGAGTAATTAACTCTACTGGGGACAATTATGTCTTTCTAAAAGGAGGCTGTTTTTTTCTGTATGCTGTAGTGAAATTATGACTGACTACTGCCCTACAAAGCAGCTTGTGTTGATAGCATTACACACTGGAACAAGTACAGAACCATGGAACTTTCATAAACTTTAACAGAAAATTCTCAGTCTCACTCTTAGTTCACCTCAATGTGCTCTAGGGGAAAAGTACAGTTGTTTCAGCCTCTAATCCACTGACCGCTCAAAAACTACTTCAATTTTATCTAGGATTTTTACAACTTACACAATGAGAGACCAGAAATTGTGCACTCAATAGCTTGTTAGAGATACACTACTGATTTTTAGGAAGCTGAAGAATGTTTTTTGTGAGCATAATTGAAAGCAGATATAACTCATAATTTTAGATTCTTATTTTTTCATACAGAAGTTTGAAATGCAGTTTACATTTCTCATGTGAAATAGCT
Organism: Pelodiscus sinensis; assembly: GCF_052426305.1. Taxonomy (NCBI): domain Eukaryota; kingdom Metazoa; phylum Chordata; order Testudines; family Trionychidae; genus Pelodiscus; species Pelodiscus sinensis. The sequence continues at coordinate 117,147,443 of NC_143055.1, read as the reverse complement.
TTGTGAAGTGACTGAAATAAATGTTAATGTAATAATTTACATCCTTTAAACTTGCAAACTTAATGTATAATATTTTCAGGTCAGTCTTTCAAACACTTAATTTCATAGACATGCCTGCAACTGATAGTTAACTTTTCCCAGGCATGGGATACGCTCTCTTTTCAAGTGTTAGGAGCAATCATTATCCACAAGGTCTCATTAACTCATAAAAGATCAGTAAGTCATTTTGATAGTTAAATGAATGCTTGGGCAGATGTATTTGCATTTTACATCAGCTAAGTCTTAGAGATACTGGATTTTTCCTAATTTTGCAGAACATTTCTATTGTACTACCTGAGCTATGAGGAAACTGGGATTTTATTCTAATTTTTTCCCCCGTATAAACCTAAAATATCTGTTCCTGTTGTGCTGTTTAGCCTAGCACACTTTGACTGTGACAGCAAACCAGAGGGAGTGAGAACTGGGTCTGGAATAAGCAAAGGCGAGTGAAGTCTTTTTTTTTTTTTTTCCCTCCCCTCAATCTCCCCCCCCCCCCCCCCATGTCTCTTCTTGAGACAGATGAGTTTTCCATCTTATACATGTCTCTAATATCCTGAGACCATCACAGCTATAACGCTGGCTCTGGCATTCCATCTGTGACCATTACTTGACAGAAGAGCCTAGAGGAAAGGAGATCTAAATAGGGAACCAACACTGGCTGTCATTCAAAAATCTTCTAAATCAGGTTAGATCAATCAAGGAAAGAGCCTGCAGTGGGAGGGGCAGGGAGAGAACACAATATATGGAAGAGGAGGAAAAACTAAGCAGGATTAAGGTGTAGTGTGAGGAGGAGATAAGAAGAAAGAAGGGCCAACATTGGTGCAATTGAGGCAGGAGAAAACAGACACAGAGATACACATAATACGTTATAGAAAGTCAAAATGATACATCTGTGTTGTGACAATATGGGCACCTTTAGCACCACAATAACAATGTTAGTTTTGCATGGGGAAAGCATTTTTGTGTTTTTAAACTTATATTTTGTACCTTTTGACTTCTTCAATAGTACCCTTTTAAGATAAAAATATATTGTATTAAATTAAATTGGGAGGATTTTTAGGGCTGTCAAGCGATTTAAAAAAAAACATGATTAATCTCTGACTGTTAATCATAGAAATTAGGAATGTAAGCAAGTAGTTGAGTATACGATTAACTGATAAGCCTAGGCTGTGGGGAGCCAGCTATCAGAGACAGCAGCGTGAGGGGCTGTGGGAAAAGGGTAGGGGAAGGTAGCAAACTGCCCATGGGGGATCCCAGCTGTTGTTGGACCAGCCTCTATCTATGATGGGGCCAGTCTCGTCATGGACAGACACTGCTCCATGGAAAGGCTGCCAGCCCTGCCACCGAAGACTATTAGAATAGTCAAGTAACCACAAAGATTTCATGCGGTTACTGACTGTTCAGTTAACCGATAGCTAACATCCCTAATAGAAATACCATTTATTTAAACATTGTTGGACGTTTTCTAAATAAATTTCATTTATAAAACACAATCTCACTTTCAGGTCACATCATAAATAAGAAGTGGGCAACATTGTCTTCCACAAATATAAACAAACTTTTGTTTTAGCAGTTGGATGATCAAGAAGTAGAACTGAATGGACTTATCTCTAAAGTTTTATATTGTTTTGGTTTTTAATACAGTTATGTAACAAAAAAGTACATTTGTAAATTGCACTTTTACAACAAAGAGTTTGCATTACAGCAGTTCGGAGGTGAATTGAAAAAACCTATTTTTTGTTATTTTTATAGTGCAAATATTTGTAATAAAAATAATATAAAGTGAGCACTGTACACTTTGTATTCTGTGTAACTGAAATAAATATATTTGAAAATGTAGAAAAAACATGCAAAATATTTTTAAACAGGTGAATTATTTGAAGATGGGGGGGAGGGAACCACATGAAGGACCACATCCTACTCTCTGTTAGGTAGAGCTCCTTTGATAAACATCAACTTGGTCCAAAAAAGGTTATTCAGAGGCTGTCTTTGTATTGGAGAGTAATTCACATTGTTCATCTTTAGAACTTCATTCTCAGTACGTTAAATAAGTGGTATTGGAGAAAATGTCAAATTTGCCAAATTTTTGGGAAAAATGTGTAGAATTAAAGTAAATTTAATTAAGCGAAAATAGTTTAGTGCTTGTGAGCAATATGTTCATTTTCCTCGCTAGTGTGTGATGTACAGCTGGGTGGTTTTCCGGTGATTTCTTAAACTGCATCTCAATTAGGATAAAATTTGCTACCACTGAGTATAAACATAGAATATTTTGTCATCACCAACCTTCATGATAAGTAGACTGTGCATTAGCTGGTAAAACATCATCATAACTTAGTAAGATACTCAAGTATGAATGCCCACAGCTATATTTATAACAAAAAAAGAGTAGCCCTGAAGCACCTTAGGTTACATCTACACTGTACCCTTAGCTTGAAATAAGCTACACAATTTGAGCTATGCAAATTGCATGGCTTATTTCAAGTTAATTTCAAAATAGCTTATTTCAAAATTTGGCACTGTTTACACAGCACCAAATTTAGAAATAAGCTGCTATTCTGAAACATCCCTTAATCCTCATAGAACGATACGTACAAGGACATCAAAATAGTGAGCCCGTTATATTTCAAAATAACAGGCTTGTTTCAAAGACGTCAAATAGCTATTTTGAGATCCAGAAGTATCCTGAAATACTGTAGTATTCTACAGTGTAGATATACCCTCAGAGACTTATATATAAGTCTCTGAGGGTATATCTACACTGTAGAGTACTACAGTATTTCAGGATACTTCTGGATCTCAAAATAGCTATTTGACGTCTATATATATATATATATATATATATATATATATATATATATATATATATATATATATATATATATATATATATATATATAAATAAAAGCCTAGGCTTATATATAAATAATAGGAGAAGAGTGAGTATTATGAACTTTTGTAGGCAAAATCCTCTTCCTCTGATGACTCATCTCAAAAAAGCCCATGATACAATATAATTTTTTGTTAGTCTCTAAGGTGCTACTGGACTTCTCTCTTCTTCTTTTCTTTTCTTTTTTATTTTTTAAAGTTACAGACTAACAGGGCTACCCCCTGAAGTATATTCATGCTCACTGAGTTCAATAGGTTGATTTCAGGATGTAGCTCACTAAGGTCAATAGGTTGATTTCAGGATGTAGCTCACTAAGGTCAATAAGTTGATTGCAGGATGTGGCCTATAGTGGTGGACACATGATCTTGTTACAGTAAATACAGAGCAGACCAGACACACAGGAAGCACATGCAATTGTATTCTAAAATTAAGTTAACTTTGTTGCAAAGTATGATAATTCAGTGTTGTGATTGAGAATTTTAAACATACCTATTTGAGGTAAAATTTTAAAATAGTTTCTGATGACCCTGGAAGTTGTATTTAAACTCTCAAGTTTTTACCTTGGAATGATAGACTTCTTCCTATATCTCTAACTTACACTAACTTACATATTTCTTCAGGTATAAAGTAAATGCACTTAAAAAAACAGCAGGTTTTTTAGTTTGATTCATCACGAAGGATACCAGCAATAAAACAAATTACAAGAGATGAAGATTTAAAATGGTTTATCCTCACTACATGTAACCTGAAAATAATCATATGCATACATTCTTTAGTTAGGCATATTAATTAAACTTTAATACTGGCATAGAATGAATTTAAGCTGAAATAAGTGGTTCAGTTTCTATCATAATGCAGTGTAGGATCTTTATGGCTCTGGTGTTTGCCACTGCTGCCTGAAGAACATGGTAGTCCTCATTAGTATGGCCTTCAGTGATATGGATGCTGAGCAATAGTCTACAAAACGATGGGACTTGTGAAAGGTGCAGAGCTTCTCCTGTGGGAGTGCAGTTGGCCCTCAACTATCATTCAAGTTACAAACTTCAGGGCATTCAGCACTTCCTCAGACACATTTGCAAGGACACATTCAGACATGAGTTGCTGTTTTGCAGACAAACACATTTCCTGAAAGTCAGAATAAATGACTTAAAGGAACCACTGATTTTTTTTTTTCCTTAACAAAATGTCAGAGAGGGAAGGTAACAGTTTGCAATGCCATTTTGCATGGAGGTCAATTTTACCAGTCAATTTATATTTTTATGAGAGGTCTTTTTTTTTTTTGTATGTGTATATTTGGCTTTGGCTGACCTTGTCTACATTCAATGTTTGAGACGGTCTACCTGTTAAGAGAAATACAATGGATAATATTGACATACTTTGGGGCCAACAGGAGGCACAGTGGTGATTCGAGGCAGCAGCAGATTTCATCTCTTTACCTTATTAATCTTGTTCATTGTATGAGATTCCTTAAATGATTTTTTTATCCAGTGCTAAAAATTCCACTGATTCATAGTGCTGAGCTGTTCCTCTCATTTTTACCCATTCTTTTCATAATAACTCACCAGGCATTTAAGTTTTCACCCTTCTTTCCTTCAATATATTTGATACATTGCTTTTAAAAATAAAACACAAAAAAAAAAAAAACACCACATAGGGGAATCTAAGCTTAACTTCATTTTGCTGTTTCTAATACTTGTAAGTCTTTCGGGCTTTTGTCGCTCAGCGTGCTGCTATCCGGAGTAGTACTAGGCCAAGAATGTGGAAATGGAAAGCCAAAATCTCCCATCAACACCATCTCCTGTGCCCAGATGCCACTTGCCTCTGGACTAGCCACACAGCAGGTTGCCATGGGTTGCTAACAAAGGAGGGAAGGAAAGGAGGGGAGAGAATGGAATTTCTGCTGGCAGTTTCAGCAGTTAGTCTTTTTGTGCCCTAAAGCATTGTAATGGTCCTTTGCCGCAACTGTGATTTTTCTCCTCCATCCTAGTCTTTGTGAAGCCCCAAGTGGAACTGTGGAGGGTTTTAAGGTGCCTGATTAACCCAGACTGTTTCCAATCAATTTGAGTCAAGTGTTTGTCAGTAATGCAGTTGATCCCTAATGGCCAAGGCTTTCCATTTTTTTACATCATTAAGTCTGTGACCCAAACTTCTTTATTATCAGCATTTTAAAATTAATAAAAAACCAAACACTTTGAAAGAAAAAGTCCTGAAAACTGAGCTCCAAAAATGTGGTGTGGCAAATAACATTAGTGAAAATTCCTGATTTAATGTACTGTTTAGCAAATGTTTAGTTATCAAACTAATTCCAATTGTTTGAGACTTAATATGCATTTACAAGGTTGTATCAAACTGTGCAGCTGATATAATATATATTCTCCTACTTGTGGTCTAGGAAACCTGCATGTGCTTTCATATTAAATGTCAGAACTTTAATGTACAAAATATTGTCTCCTACAAACACCTCACTCAAGTTAACATCTGAAAGAGAGATTTCTTAAGTACAGGCAGTCCCTGAGTTACGCGGATCCGACTTATGTCGGATCCGCAGTTACGAACGGGGCCCGTCTCCCTGGTCTCCAGCAGACCAGGGAGAGGAAGCAAAGCGGCGGAGCACACGGGCAGCGGACAGCCCAGACGCGTCTGGGCTGTCCGCTGCCCGCGTGTTCCACCGCTTTGCTCCCCGTCCCGCTGGTCTGCAGACCAGGGAGACAGAGAGCAAAACAGGGCAAAGCCGCGGAGCCCGAGGGCAGCAGGACAGCCACGGCATGTCTGGGCTGTCCGCCTGCCCCCGTGCTCCGCGTCTTTGCTCCGGACACCTGTGGTACAGCATCTGGGGCGCTGCCGGTTGGTCCCGTAGCGCCACTCTGGGCGCTACTGGACCAACCCGGCAGCACCCCAGCTGCTCTGCCCCAGGCGTCCTGAATCAGCCACTGCAGGTCAGTTTCAGCAGTGGCTGAATCAGGACGCCTGGGGCAGAGCAGCTTGGGTGCTGCTGGGTTGGTCCAGTAGCGCCGAGGAGCGGCGGCGCTACTGGACCAACCCAGCAGCACCCCAGCTGCTCTGCCCCAGGCGTCCCCAAGTCAGCCGCTGCTGAAACTGACCAGTGGCTGACTACAGGAAGCCCCTGCCCCGGGCTTCCTGGAATCAGCCGCTGATCAGTTTCAGCAGCAGCTGACTTTGGGGATGCCTGGGGTTCTTAAGTTGAATCTGTATGTAAGTCAGAACTGGCATCCAGATTCAGCCGCTGTTGAAACTGATCAGTTTCAGCAGTGGCTGAATCTGGATGCCAGTTCCGACTTACATACAGATTCAACTTAAGAACAAACCTACAATCCCTATCTTGTACGTAACCCGGGGACTGCCTGTAGGTCTGTGGGCATATTTCAGATCCTTTCCAACCTGGACTGATTGCATGGGTCAATAAACATTTAAAATTTAAAAGACTTGCTATCAAGCACTTAAATGGTGGTGCCATTGTTCTTGTAGGTTTATTTTAAGCTGTGTCAGTGGCTATGGAGTGAAGGATGCAAGGAAACAATGTGAAGTTGGCTAGAGTTTATCTTCACTTCTTAAAATAACACAGATGCCTCACAGAGTGGCATGATATGTAGTGACATTTTAGCTCTGTTGTCACTCTGTAAAATAGCCAACTGGGACACCATAGATAGACATCAGCTTTGAAGCTTAGCAGATATTGTCTCAATATCTAATTTTTAAGTTGCGTAAGTTATGAATACATAAAACATTACCTCTTAAATCAAAATTACCTCTAGTAAAGCTTGACAGTAATTGTCAGCAGCCATGTGAGGAAAAATACAGCAGTTGTAAAAAATGTTCCATACCTAAGGACATTAAACTTCTGTTTCATAGTAAACATTTATCTAAAGTAAAATTTGTGTGTCTGCTTTTCAGGAAACTTTTAAAAGGCATCAGGGACATATAATGGTGTGCTTGATCATATTAAATAAAGACAACAGGAGAGATATGCAGACCCATGGAAGTTTTTTTTTTTTTTAAAGGTATAAAAATAAAACAAGGAAAACAAAATCCTAACTGCTTTTTAGTTTTTAAAGATTTGGTTTATGCAGTTGTGGAGTCTTTTCTGTATCACCACAAATGTGTTTGCTTGTTCTGAAAGTCCTTGTTTTTACTTATTTGTAATTGTCCATGTTAGTAGTTCTATAACACAATGGGATTGTAACCCCTGTTGGAGCTTTTAGGTATATCTGTGATACACATATTAATGGAAAAACTCACGTAACCCTGTATATGATTTTTACACTCATTGGATTTAATTTTCTTTTTAAATTGTTCATAGGTACTACTTGTCTCCTAAGTAATTTGTAGTCATTTTAGCTTTAAGCTGAGCTAAAGCAAGGTTTAGGACATGTTGAATTTAGAAAGTATATTAATAGCTTTTGGAAGAGCTATTGTCAAATTGATACTCTTCAAATCAGGGTAGGCACTGAATCTATTTGACATAATACTTGTGTCTTGGCTCAACAGTGTAAAATAAAAATATTACTGGTGTATAAACACATTATTTTAGAGAAAATAATCTTTTAAATTATAGATCTTGTATAGTGACCAACTCTCTAGCCAATTAACATTGAGTAGGGGGAATAAAAAGTCAAGGGAGTCAAATATACCCACATAGGTAATATTCATCCTTATGTGAGGAGGTGGTTTTGGCACCTTCCTATGGATTCAATAACTAAACCTCCACAAGGGACATGTTAATAATATATTTAGAAATAGAAGGGAATTAATTTGCTTCAAAAGAATATCTCTCCCATAATTCTGATTTAGATTGTGTCTCGTATATGCTCATCATATCCACATCTGTACTCAAAGTATTCATGTCAGTTAGGGCTGTGATGTTGTAGGAGCAAGTTAATTAGAATATAAATGGGAGTCTTTGAGAGAAACTCCAGATGTTGTGTAGTTGATTCTATAGGTGTCATTCCTCCCTTTTTATCTTCAACACCGAGCCAAAAGTTTGAGAAGACTACGGGGGAGAACTTGTTGCTTCTAGATCTTCTCTCTTTTAGTGAAAAAAAGATATATACTGTATAGAGATGCTCAAACTTCAGTCGTTAAAAGATTTATTGTTAAATTCCAGAAGCTTCAGGGGGTAGCAGAGTTAGTCTGTACAGGATAAACTTAAAAAACAACAAATGGTCTGGTAGCACTTTATAGACTAACAAAACATGTAGATGGTATCATGAGCTTTCGTGGGCACAGCCCACTTCTTCAGATGACCGAAGTAAAACTCATGATACCATATACATGTTTGGTTAAATTCCGGTGTTAGAGAATCTAGGTAGATCTAGTATTACTATTTATACTTTTTAGTTACAAAGAGTTCTTCATTTCCTGTCCTAAAGTTTTGTATAGTATTACTTTGCACATCGAAACGACTGCCAAGTTTCATCCACTCCTAAAGCAATGCTTCATCTATTTTTGCAGTTGTGGTTAGGAGCAGTATGGGCTGGAATTCAAGGTGTTGAGTACCTCCTGTGAGGCACAGAAAACCCTCAACTTCTATAGTCACTACAGTTGAAGCTGAGAGCACTTAGGACTTGCTGGTTAAAACCTTATAAAATTGTGTTCCCGGTTGTATGTATCTATTTTCTTGTTAAATTTAAACCATGTGTATGTATTGTTTGTGAGTAAAATGTACAGAAGTTGTAATTTGTATTAGTCAATATTAACAGAGGCACCTTAAGTGCTGGAATTTCTTCAGTGTTTTATTTTACAACTACTATGCGAAATAGTAGTTAATTGACTAGTTAATTACCATCGACTACTCGACTAGTCGATAGGCACTTTCGCATTCCTCCTCTGAAATGTACAAGAGCCCCTGATGGGAGGAATGCAGAAGCCCCCATTCAAAGGAGGAATGAGGAACACTGCATGCAGCCTGGGGCCAGCAGGAAGTCCCTGCTTTGAAATGTACAAGAGTCCCCAGCGGGGTCTTTTGTGCATTTCAAAGCCATGGATCCGAGGGTCAACTGGGGACTCCCCAGCTGATCCCGGGTTCCACTGAAATGCTGTGCGGAGCCTGGGATCAGCTGGGGAGTCGCCAGCTTACCCTGAGCTCCATGACACTGCCCCTTTGAAATGCTGAGGCAGAGTTTCAAAGGGGCAATGCTGCATAGCTGATCCCTGGCTCAGCTGTGCAGCATTGCTGCTTTGAAGTACCCCTTCTTTCTCCCCCCCCCCTTGCTGCCTCTATCTGACAGAGGCAGCAAGGGAGTGGGGAATGGACTAGTCGTTAACACAGTGATCCCCAACGCAGTGCCCGTGGGTGCCATGGTACCCGCCAGGGCATTTATGTGCGCCCGAAGAGTGACCAGGACCGGCCCAAGCCATTTTTGTGCCTTGGGCACATGGCGCATGCACGGTCCCTGCCCCTGGCACGCAGTGTGTGTGCGGCCCCACCCCCGGGCGCCCGGCAGCCCCAAAAGGTTGGGGGACCACTGCCTTAACATTCTTAACTACAGCATTGCATTATGCATTTTTTTCTGCATTTGTAAGTGGAATAAAAATACTTGCTTGGTTTTCTATTACACTTTTCTTCTGACCGTTTCAAAGCTTTAAACAAAGGTATTAGCCCCATTCTACAGATTAGAAAATTTAAGGAAAGAAACTGTGACCTGTTTAGTGTGTCACAAAAAGCCTGTGACAATTGGAGACTAGAATCCAGGTGTTGCAACTTGCAGTTCCTTGCTCTAGGCCAGTGGTTCTAAAAGTGTGGTCCACGGGCCTCATCTTGAAGGTGGGCTGTGGGCTTGGGGCTCCCCTTCCCAAGTCCCCTGTCCCCATGAGGTTTCAACACCAGCGCTAGCTTCTTGCTGCAGGGGTGGGGAATGGGAGAAGCAGGATAGCTGGAGCAATAGCAGCACAGGAAGCCACTTGTCTGGAGGCTTTCCCCAGAATTATGGCAAATGGGAGCATCAGGGGATGGTGCCTGAGAGCAGCAGGAGGCATGGGACCAGGTAAGTCCCTCAATTCCCCTCATTCCCAGAAACTTTTCATCCCATGTCCCTTTTGCACCCCTCTCCCCTCCTCCACACTGAGACCCTCCACCTCCAGCTTGGTCCTGAATCCTCCCTCCTGGCCAGCCCACCTACCCTTCTTGCATCCATTTTGTCATCATGGGTGGTTGGCTGGTGGACCATGAAAATGTCTGCATCGAGCAGGGTGGGCTGTGGGCCAAAAAGTTTGAGAACCACTGGTCTCGTCATATTATCCTAAAGCTATACAGTTGTAGAAACGCATGAAGGATAATTAAGGATCTGAGGTATGATCTGTTGTGTTTATATATTGCTTGAAGCTGACGGTGAAGGTTAGATATGACAGTTGAAGGACCTGTTCTAAAGTGAAAGCAATTACTAGCTTTGTTTGGTATTGTGGCCATTTTGTTATCCCTTGTGAATCCTCTTCTGTGCCGAATTCCTCCTGGACATTTGAATTTTATTGCATAAGAATTGTTCCTGAAGCATAAGAGGAGGGTTGACACGGCCAGTTCTTAGTGAAAGAAAACGCCAGCAGAGTTGGCTGTCGTTAGTGAGGGTTTTCACATGGGATGTCCAATATACTTCAGCATCATCCATTGTGCTCTGTCTCATGTTTAAGAGGGTCATATGAGCAAAATCTGATTTTGCTCATATGACCAGATAGGTTTGAATGTGGTTTAAAAACTAGATGAGATTATAAGTTCTGTAGTATTTGGAGATAGGGTAAGCACTATATTTTTATTATATATTTTATGAAAGGTGATACTTGGAAACATAAATGTATAGAAAATGAAATATGACTATTAAACAAGTCATCCTTGTTAGCTGTCTTGATTCTCCATGTGTACTAAATACAATAGATTTATGAATTTGCAAGTGGTGTATATTCTAAAGGTTTTAATTTAATTTGTCCATGCCCAAAAAATTTTCTCATGAAATATTTTTAAGACTATTAGTTTACTTCTCAGAAACAGAAGTAGTGGTGGGATTTGGCAATTTTGTGGCAGTCAGGCATGATTTGCGAGTGTTGCCTGTTCTTTTGGCCTCGCTTACATAAAATGGAAAATATTTTGTTTCGTGATAGATCAAATATTTGGAATAGAACAGTACTTATCTATCTCATGAATTGTCTCTAGGGTATTTGTTTCAATGCTTGTGTCCAAAAGTGATTTGCCTTGGCTCTGTAATCCTAATATTAACAATAAATGGTAATCTTTATAGCATTTCCTTCATTTTGCGCTGCCTACATCCGGCCAGTGCCTGGGATTCTGAGTCTACCCAACTCTAATTTATTCGGTCGGTTTGTATTAAACCTATTCTGTGTCTGCTTGTCTTCTCTTTATATCACGTTTTCTTTATTGTAACTGTTCATCGTCTCACTGTTTAGGTGCTTTAAGTGATGTCATGTTTTCTATTTATACTTTTGATGTCTAAGTTAAAGAACATTCTCCACACCTGTTGCTATACTTTGAAACATGCAAGGTTTTATGTTGCTAACTTGCAGTGTTCTTTAATTATAAAAGGTGACCCACTGTCAAAGAACAGTTGTCTCTAAATGGATTACAGAGAGCCGGGAACTTGTGGCTTAAAGTGGGCTGTGTCTTCCAACTGCTGCAAATCATTCATTTTACCTAGAAGAAATATTCATTAGAATAGCGTATCAAAAGTACAGGTAGTATAAATAGTAGTCTTGACTCTAAAATTCAGATGGTAGTTATTGCACTTCTGTGGATTAGGGAGGCGAAGAATAAATACAAGAGGATAAGGATGAACCAAGCAGTCAGAGTGTTCGAAAGCGTCTGTGCCATCTGGATATATGGGAGAAATGAGCAAATTAAAATGGTTAACTTGCCTGTTCAAAGTTGTCCGATCTTATAAAAGATCATTTCTCACTAGTCAGGAATCAGCAGTGCAGTAAAGTTTCTTACTTATGAGGCTGTAACTGTGTGACTGTGGTGGTTGATCTTGTGACTTCCATAGTGGAAGAAGTGTAATTTTTAATTATAGTGAATTGGTAATTGAAAGTTTGAATATAACTCCCAACCTAGTAGGGAGTCTTTTAATATTTTTGTCAATGTTCCGATTTTGAGTCCATCAAAGTTTAGAAAGAAAATTCCCTTCTTCCAAATGCTTACGAGCTTGTCTTCCATAAAATCCTACCCAGCACAGTGATTCTTGCAAAAAAGATATTTGATACTTCATCTGATCTTTGAACAATCACAGCTTCCCAAATGCTGTCATTGGAAAGACAGGGCCGTGGCACAGAACCACAAACCCACACAAAGCAATAAAAACCTTTGTTCTTGAGGTTGCTTAATCTTTTCGTCTCATAATACAATGCGAATAATGTTCACGGGATTGTGAAAAAATTCCCAACAGGTCTTGTGGTTATCAAATGTCTGTTTTGCTTCCATGATTAGTCCCCCACAAAAGCAGTTAATTGTTTCATATGCTGCTTTGCCATGATCTTGCCATATTTCAAGCAGAAAAAAAAAACCAAAAAAAGAAAACCTCGTTCATTTTTTATTATATAAAAAGGAGGAGGGGAAAACTTTTCAGCTAAACTAGCTTAAGTTAGATGGATGACTTAGTTTGGATGCGGTTATTAACATTTTTCCCCTTTCACAATTGCAAATGATGGCTTAATTACAGTAGCACACTTTATACTTCTATAATTAAAGCATTGTTAGAATTTGCCATTATAAATGCTTCCCTGATTGGTTTATTGCTCACAGAAATCTATTTGTTCTAGTGGCGGGGTCATTGCATTGCTAACTTCAGTTTAACTTTTGAGATTATTTTCCTTCTTGCTTAGTATTTGTTACAAGTAAATAAAACCTCATTCCTGGAGATTTCTTTGGCAAACATTCTGACTTTAACATTGCTTACACCTGGAGTTGTGGTTGGACATGCCAGTTCATAAGGGTGACCATTCACAAAAATAAGCAATGGAAACTTGGTATGCATACTCCTAGAACTATAGTAGGCCTCTCTATTAAGACTTAAATAAGTTTGTCGTACATATGTCTGATCTGCAATACAATACAAACTGATCTTATCACCTTAGATATATTAAAAAATACACTGCAAAGATAATGCATCCTTAGGCGGTAATGTTGTTTAAATTTTGTTTATCTGTAATAGACATACTATAATTTTTAAGATCTCTTCTCTTTTTTTACCAACAACAAAATTGTTTTTTACTAGCATATGGTTTGATATAAGGATTATGAGTGGATGAAAACAGAAGGGAATGGAGCTGAGACCATAATTTGGCCCCTAGACCACTTCTCTCCCTTGTTGAAACTGACATGCCTGAAGTCAGATGAGAATTTAGGCAATTGCTTGTCTGTAGTAACAAATTGCTCTGGAGTTAAGGTACTTTACTGTAGGGCCCTCAGGTGAAGGATTCACTTCTAAGTTTCTTTACTTCAAAGACACAGTTTAAGGCCTTTCTATTTTACCTGATGGAGGATAATATTGGATGATTGAGGAGGGGTGAGAAATTGATGGATGAAATTTAATTAGCCATTCAACAAAAAACAGGACTATGTAGCACTATAAAGACTAACAAGATGGTTTATTAGGTGATGAGCTTTCGTGGGCCAGACCCACTTCCTCAGATCAAATAGTGGAAGACAATTGTCACAACCATATATACCAAAGGATACAATTTTAAAAAAATGAACACACATGAAAAGGACAAATCAAATTTCAGAACAGAAGGGGGTTGGGAGAGGAGGTAAATGTCTGTGAGCTAATGATATTAGAGGTGATAATTGGGGAAGCTATCTTTGTAATGGGTAAGGTAATTAGAGTCTATTCAAACTTAAGTGTAAAGTGTCGAATTTGAGCATGAATGACAGTTCAGAGGATTCTCTTTCAAGTGTATTCTTAAAAGGTCTTTGAAGCAGGATGCAGGTAATCAAGTCGTTGAGACAATGTCCTTTCTGGTTGAAATGGCAAGAAACTGTTTTTGCTTTGTGATCCTGTCTAATATCTGTTTTGTGGGCATTGATCCTTTGGCGAAGTGTCTGAGACGTTTGTCCGATGTCCATAGCAGACAGACACTTTCGGCACATGATAGCATAAATTATATTTCTGGATGCGCAGGAATGTGTTCTTGATCTTATAACTCACTTGGTTAGGTCCAATAATGGTATCAGCAGAGTGAATATGTGGACAAAGCTGGCAACGGGGTTTGTTGCAAGGGAAGGTACCAGGTTTTGTAGTAGTGTGGTATGTCCTGTGGTTGTTGGTAAGAATCATCTTGAGATTAGGTACTATACAGTTAAGGAAGTATTAAAAGCACCTTTTTCTGTGCACATCCTACAAGGCAGGATACAATGATAACTCTTGATAAACTATAAAGTGTTTACCTCACTTCCACTCATTGTGTGGCAAATAAAAGTTGCTTCTATCAATCTTGTCCTTCACTTCTTTTATACAGTGCTTCATCTAACAATTTATCTGCAGAAGCTGCTTTATCAGGGAAAAAAATTACTTGTCCTGTATTTTAGCATGATTTATTAATGTGTATTATCTGCTAGTTTCCTTTGGCATGACTAACTTTTTTCATTAATCTTTTTAGACTTGGAAAAATTATTAATTTATTATAATAAAAATGCAACTACTTCTTGCCTAAGCTAATTATTCTAGTATGATATAGGTTTTTATAAACTCACTTCTTAATTCAATGTGCTGCTAGTCAGATTCTGTTACGTAATATTTTAATGCAAGAACATTTGTCCTTTCACTTCCTCTACCATATATTTTAGAAATGTCTGTCTGTGAGTTCATTTGTTCAAGGACTCCTAAATTGTGAGACTTGGGAACACCAAATTTGGTATGTGGCTTTCTCTAATCATAATTTAAAGCAAGGTCAGGATTTGGTTGTGCCAGGATAATGGAATGTGCTTGGAATTTGATTTTCTTATAAAATGAAAAGGGAGGAAGGGGGCTGGTAGGAAGGAGTTATACTGAAGAATGACCACAGGGGGCAGCAAAGGGCCAAAGATGGGGACTGGTAACTAAATATTTCAGTGTGTCTGTCCCACAGCTAGGGACATGAAGCTGCAGTGACCATGGACAGGCGCCTCCCACTTGGCTCCAAGCTGCTGCGGTGAGAAGGGGCTGGGGTTGTCCTCTCTCCATGGAACAGCCTTCATACTGAACTCCCAGTCCCTAGCCCACTGCAGAAAAAGTGATTTAAATGAAGAAAAACAAAACTTATTTGAGTTAAGGACCCAAGCGATGCTGAGTAGATCTTCTAGCTGACCATATATAAGGCTCAAATAGTCAACAAGTCTCAGTTTTTGGTACTGACCGACATTCCACTCAGAGGGGGTGGGTGTGTGTGTGTGTGTGTGTGTGTGTGTGTGTGTTTTATCTGCACCAATTGGAGGTGGTGTACAACACATCCCATTCATATTGGTGCACGCAACAAAATTGAGGTGGCGAGAGTGATACCAAGGGGGATTCCGTGGGAGGGGGCTCAGGGCTGGAGCAGAGGGTTGGAGCAAGTGCTCTGGTTGGGGGGTGCAGGCTCTGGAGTGGGGCTGGGGTGAGGGGTTTTAGGGTATAGGAGGGGTTACAGGCTCTGGGCAGGGGCTGTGGGCTTTTGGTCTGAGCTGTTCTATGTATAGCTATGTGGAAGGACTAATCCCAGAGAGAGCCTGCACCAGAGTCACTTCCACCAAACAACCTTGGAATGACTCTGGGTAAGGATCTTACCTCTCTGCTCTGGCCACAGGGACCTGAGAGCAATCTGTGATAGCGACAAAGAGTGCCATGGAACCTTATAGACTAACAGATGTATTGGAGCATTAGCTTTTCATGGGCAAAGACCCACTTCGTCAGATGCATGTAATTTGGAGACATTTGTTAGGCCTGGCCTGACTTGAGTAATTAACAAATGAAGGGAAGGTCTCATTTCTTGAATTAGGGAGGTAAACAGATCATTAGGCTAAAAACAGAAAGTTTTTGCTAAATAAGATAAGGAAATAGTTTAGTAGGGTAAAATACAATGTCTGAGCCGGCTAAGATAAGAAGACGACCACCCAGGGAACCATTGGACAACGTAAATTAAGAAGGGAAAGATGAGGTAAAGACTAGGTGAAGTATGAACAGAGCATGCTGCATAAGCCTTTGTTCTTGCAAAGTAACCAAGCCAATACCAACATGAGATCTGTTGTGTGGTAAAATTAATGCAATATGTAAATGTATGAAAAAGAAAAGGTTTTCTATGGACATTGGTTATGGTAAGGGATGTTGATATGAAGTTGACTATACAATTAACTGATAAGCCTAGGCTTATCTGTTAATCTTGTTGACCACATGCATTCCCCCTCATTCTGCCTTTGTATCAGAGTCTGGGGGGGGGGGGGGGAGAGCCAGCTTAAAAGCTCCACTTGGTGCCTGCTTGCCATCCCCACCCCCTCAGCAGCAGCATGGGGGGGGGGCAGGAGAGGCTGCTGCTTCCTTCGCGGACTAGCTCCCGCCTCACACCCTGCACTGTTGCCTCTAATATAGAGGCAGCAGTGCGAAGCTGGCAGGGGGCTTCTTGGGAGTGGGGCTGGAGTGTACTGACTGCTGGCCCCACCCTCGGGAACTATAAAATAGTTGAGTAACCAATAAGAATTCATGCGGTTAGTTGACTATTTGGAGATCTCAGCATTTTACTACTTATAGTCGTTTTTACTTTAATATTTTTTTAAATAACATATAATAAGATAACATTATTGTTTAGCTGCACTTAATCATTAAAGATATGTTCAGTAGGATTGCCACAAAACCACAGGAATGGGACTATGAGCAGCGGCTGGCTTGAGAGGCTGTGAAAACAGCCCATAAGTCTTTGTATGGGGGAATAACCAAGTAGGAGGTTCAGAGGGGTAGCTGAGTTAGTCTGTAACTGAAAAAATCGAATAGTCTAGTAGCACCTTAAAGACTAACAAAACATGTAGATGGTATCAGGAGCTTTCATGGGCACAACCCACTTCTTCAGATGACTGGAGTATTAGAAGTCCAGATCCAGGAATAAATAAGGTGAGGGGAGGGAGGGGAGAAAAAAATAGTGAATTAGATTGTTCAAGTTACAAGAGGCTGGTAAGAACAATTTACTATAAGTACCCATCCTTAGGTTGATTGGTTGGTTAAGTCATTAGGATGTGGAAGGTAGTGGCAGCAGCTTTTAAAATGTCACCTTGAAGAGATGGAGTGGAAGTCTTGGGCTTTACTTCAATATAAAATGAGAGCAAGGTCTGGTTTGACTGAATAGAGAGGCCTCATGTAATAGATGGTCTCTTTGCTTGCTTCTACCTAACATAGTGTTTTCCTACAGTAATTGTGTAAGGAATCATGTGGTATGAGACTATGAAGATGATCTATAATGTGTTAGATCTCCGATTGTGAGACACAGAAATTAAGTATTAGGAAGAATTAACCTCATGAAAACTTTAAGCTAATGAATTCTTAAAACTGTGACTCATTTAAAAAAATATATGCTAAATACAACAAAGTAATATTTCAAAGGCACTAAGTTTTTATGCACACTTTTTGTGCACACTTTATCCAACCAAGAAATGCACAAATGTATTTTCCAGTATACTGTACTGTGCATGCATTGAGAGAAGAATCCTCCTGGAGAAAGGATAAATTTGAGCTGAGAGAATAAAGTAAAAATCACATTTGACAGAGCAATTCCCTTTCTCCTTTGCAATTAACAGCTGAGATTAGAAAAATATTTCTTAAATTTTTTTTTTCTTCTGTAAGAAAAGCACTTTGTGTATAATTGATTTCACTTGTTTTTTTGTATAGTCAGTCAGTTCCTCTGTGGTTTGTGTTGGTCTTTTGTGGAACAACAAGAACAAGACATCCTTTTTTTTTAAAATAGGAAAACATGCTTGTAAAACCACAAAAATGGACAAGAAGACACTGTCAGGTGTAGTAGTTGAAACTGCTTTATAATCGTTTAATAATAACTGGTTTCAAATTGATGGTTTCCTCTTAAGACATTTAGTACAACATAAAATGTGGATGTGCTATACCAAATAAAATTCCCTCACCTCAAAAATGTTAATGTATACCTTCAAAGATACCTGTTTCGCTGAAACTACTGTAATGTGTAGTTACAGGCTGTAGGAGCTTGTCTTTACAAGATAAAGTGAATTACTTAGAGGTAGCATATAAAGCAGCAGTGGGTTGCCAGGTGTCTGGTATTCACTCGGACAGTCCAGTATTTGTGGGCTCCATCCGGTTTAAAAAAAACAAAACAGGAAATAACTGACACGTGAAATGTCCAGTATTTCCTGTTCCCCTCGGACAGAAGTCCGGCCAGGATAATTTTCCCCTGTCACATCTGGTGGGGGTAGGGGAGTGAGGAGCATGGCAGAGTTGTAGTGAAGTGGGACAGGAGGGGGCACTTGCCGGGCACCACGCTAGGGAGGACCTGGGCTGGGGTGGGAGCGGAGCGCACGCTGCTCTGGCCCACGTGACCAGCAGAGACTCGGGAGCTGGCCATGTGATGCCTCCCTCTACACAATGCGAGCCGAGGCAGCTGGGCCAAGCGGCAGGAGCAGCAATTTTAAAAGTAAGATTAACTTACCTGGCCGTCCCGTTCCTCTGGTGCTTGGCTCGGGGCGGGGGGGGGGGATTTGATTGGGGCAAGGCGGGTTCGGTGCATTGGGATGGGGGGGGTCACTAGGGGAGCCTGGCTCTGGGGGAGAGCTGGGTGCATTGGGGGTTAGTATGTGGCCCCAAACTGGAGAGAGTGGTGCAACACTTGCTTAACAACTTTGGTCTCCCCCCCCTTTTTTCTCAACACAATTTTTTGCTGTGTGGTTTGGTTTTTTTTGGGGGGGGGGAGGCAGTTTTGGTATTTTTTGTTAAACCACCTGGCAACCCTAAGCAGCAGGTAAGAAAAATATTATTTCATTATTATATGGCGGATAACTCAAACAATGAACCCAAACTGTGTGCCTGTGGCAGCCATTTCAGTTTATACAGATGTATCCCTGGATCTGTCACCGCCTTGCTTTCTGGGAGACGTCGAGCAAGTCACAGCTCCCCATCTGTAAAACAAAGATAGTTACACTGTGACCATCTTTGTAAAAGCACTTGGAGAGGTTCTGATGAAAAGGGTTATAAGAGCCAGGATGATGATGATGGTTTATATTAACAGAAAACAAAATTGTAACACATGTTTTTGTTTTTCTTTAAGTTATATGTAATTTCAGCTGCCCTAAGTAAAGGGTATTTTTATATTCTAGAAATAATTAAGGGTTTTTTGGTCAGTAACAAATATTTGAAATACTTCTCATTTTTCTTTGCTTTAAATTACATCTGATTTTGTTTTGTTCGGATAACCCCGAGCAAGAGTCATAGTTTGGCATGTGCACATTCAACATTTTAGCCTTTTTTAAGAAGCTGCATTGCTGTAAATTGGCCAACTGAGCAATGTCATAAAATAAAATTGAGTTGAAAATTCAAACCATAGGCTAAAATGGCAAAACCATTCAAGTATTAGTTTCTGTTGCGGTTGCCTATAGGATCTCATTAGTGTCTACTCAGAGATACAATACATAATGCTAAGAATTGCTGTTAGATGATCATGAAGAACAGAAAAAAGTTCATTTTGAGGATGCAATATTTCTCTCTTTTTAGCCAGAAAAAAGTTTTATACAGGATTACATTTAACAGAGGCCTCAACCCCAAAACTATGCCCTCCCTCCCCCCCCCCCCAAAAAAGGAAAGAATGGAATTATGTAGAGAGCTTTCCAGACTGGTTTGGTTTTTACAAGTAGTGGTAAGAGAGGCCATTATCGGAAAAGAGAGGCCCCACTAGCAACTTGGACTAGTATGTCAGCATTTCCATTTTTTAAGTTTATAATTTTGCTATTCAAAAAATCTTTCATCAGTTTCAGTGTATAAGCACTTTGTTCATTTTGTCCATCAGTTAAAAAAAATACTTCTGCAATTTTCACTTTAGTAATTTAAAAGAGGTTTAAAATGTTTGACTAAGAGGAAGTGTAAAAAGTTTCGAATATTATATTTTTAACATTTTGTATTTAGAAACCTTGTTTAATCAGGGGCTGATGAAACTGATGTCTTTGCAATTGCAAGTAGGAAACTTTTTGTCAGAGAGGTGGGGGTACTTGCCACAGTTCCAGCAGAATTCAAGATTTTTCTTTGATTAAAAAAAAATTCTAATTGTAAACCAGTAAAATAGCCTCTTCATGAATGTGCAGATAAATGAAGCAAGTGGAGTTTTAAGGAGTTCAGTATGATGCTACTCTGAAGTCTCTCTCTTTGTGTGAGTCTTGGATTTAAGCATATGAAATGTTAAAGACTAGATCCTCAGCTAGTGTAATCTGGCATAGCTTATTTGTCTTAATGGAGCTTCACAAGTTGATATTATCAGCTCAAGAACTGACACTCTGTTTTGATGGCATCTGTCCAGGACAGTTAAGAATCTTCGCATCCCACCCTGGGATGCAATTTCTGCCTTTTCAGCAAGAAGAAAAAATCTGTGGGATATTGAATACATGGAGGATTTGTTAAGGGTGATTTATATCGTCTAAACCTTATAAGTCTAAACCTTGTAAACTTTTATTGTAGATGCCATTTAATATTTAAACTGCTTGTTCTTAATTATTGATGTTAGATACATAATATTTCACACTTTTTATTGCCATTCATATTGTGGCTTTTTCTCTGCTGTAGTGACGATAGCATGGCATACTACAGTTTCAGCCTTAATTATTCATTTCTTGGCTATGGTTAACTATAGTGAGAACCTTTTTAACATTGTTTTGATTCATTTTTATAAGTTAAATAAATGGAAAAGGGATGAATAAAAATGAATATTCAAAGACTAGTTTAACAGGCATCTATAGGGAAGAACAGCTAATAAGCTGGGCTAGAAGGTGGAATGTTTTGATTTGCATTAAATGTCATACAATATTCATCATATGAGAACAGCTTGCTGTGTGCTTATAGAACAAAGTTCACTTTGTTGGTCTGATCTAAATGGACTTTTTTTACATAGTTTCTGAAAAAGAAGAAAAAAACTTTTATAGAGAAGCTTCAGGGGGTAGCCAAGTTAGTCTGTTACAGCGGGGGGGGGGAGGGAAGGAACAGCAAGCAAATGGTCTGGTAGCACTTTATAGACTAACAAAACATGTAGATGGTATCATGAGCTTTCGTGGGTATAGCCCACTTCTTCAGATGACCAGAGTTATGACTAGAGGATAAGAAAACTCTAGTCCTAATTCCAGTCATCTGAAGAAGTGGGCTGTGCCCACAAAAGCTCATGATACCATCTACATGTTTTATAGAGAAGAGGATGCTAAAAGGTCGTTAAACAGGTAATCCTGTAATGGCTGAAAATCTCAGTGGTTACACGCTGTGGGTTTTGCACTATAAAGCTTAAATAAATAAGCTTTAAACTGCAGAGTATGAATCAAAGACTCCTTGGGAGCAGGGCTGCCAGCCCTTGCCTGCCTGACTTCCAAAGAGGAGGCTTCGCTGCCCTGCGGCAGCAAAGCTGCTTCCGGGGAGCCAGCTGAGTGTAACTGACAACATTAACCAAAAAGCATCAAAAAGGCTGTCAGACCTAGACACTGAAGTCATTTATTTTCTGAAAGAGTACTGCATTATCGCTAGCAGTACTGCCTCCTCTAACTCTATTGCATTTTATTGAGTGGACGTCTTCCACAAAGGTTAGGCTAATATAGATAGATATTAGGCTAATATCATAGTGGCAGAAAAGTATGGCTTTTCGCAAATGTGGGCCAAATCTGAATAGGTGAGACAAATCCTTTTATTTTTCCATTGACCACCCAGCCCTTCCGGAAATTTGAAAGTATAAGTTCAGCCTTGGATCTTTTCAAATCTTGACATTCTCCCCTTTTGAATAAACATTCAAGTGTAAGATCTTGAACACCTTTCCATCTACATATTCTTCATAAAGCAGATACAAAAATTAAATTAACTTTCACTGCATTTGTAGAAACTCTTGAATTGTACAGCTCCATAGTTTGTATGATGAGTGCTTCATTGCAAAACATATAAACAGCACTTACAAATTGGTTGATGAATAGTGATGAACCAGTTTCCAAGGGTTCATTTGTTTGTTTTTCTTCAGTATTTGCACAGTCTTTCAGATACTTATCCAAAACCTGTTAATTATTTACATCTCTTCTATGTGCATAAGTAGGCAGGAGATCTCAAAAGGGAATTCTTGTAGGACTGGTAGTAATATATGGCAAAGTCTTTCTGATTGTATTTTGTTGTTCCCAATTCTGAATGGAATTGTTGAAATACTGTGACATGGCATGTGGAAATATAGTTGAAAGGAGATGTTCACAACTGCAAAATGAATGTAATATTGTTTTAAGTATTTTGGTAGAAAAATAGGGAACTGGTAAATTTGTTGATGATTTGCCATCTTGCAGTTGGGATTTACTTGGGATTGGTCCTGCCTAGAGCAGGGAGCTGGACTTGATTATCTTCTGAGGTCTCTTCCAGCTCTGTGATTCTAAAATTATTTCATTACTTAATTACAGTAAAACTCCAACTGTCCATCATCCAATGGTCCGACACTCCTGATAGTCTGGCATCAACTGGAACCCAGAAGTGCTCCGGCCAGCCGGACAATTGGACCTTCTGTGAGCCCCATGGGCGCTTGCAGCTGGGAAAGGGAAGGGGAGAAGAAGGGAAGGGGATTATGCCTCTCTGACTGTTCTACCGAAACCCGCACTGCGACTTTTGCACGAAGACGGGGGAAGCCCCGCGCCTCCGCTGAGAGTTTCCGGGAGAGGAGCGGGCTCCCCACCCCCCAGACCGCAGTAGTTATCGCTGAGCAGGGGGGTGAGGGGCAGCGCTGTAGAACCAACCTGGCAGCATCCCAGCTGCTCTGCTCTGCCGCATCCCCAAGTCCGCCGCTGCTGAAACTGACGAGTGGCAGACTTGGGGAAGCTGCAGAGTTCCCCGCCCACCCCCCCCGGACCCATCACAGCCCCTCACTGGAGTACCTCTCCATACTCCAGCATATCCGATAATCAGGCACCACCTAGGTCCCAAAGGTGCCAGATTATCGGAAATCTGCTGTACCACAATTAAGATCCAGAATCACAACTTGGACTCCATATGAAATGGAGCAGTTTAATTCTGCCAGGTATTTTAAAAACTTGTGTTTTATACATGGCTGCACCAAGGGTATAGTACAAATACTTTCCCTCCTTAACTTAGAGATTCTGAACTAGAAAAATCAGATTGATAGACATTTCCTGTGGTAGAGGTGGGTTGTCTGAGTTTATAAATTCTGGGATTAAACCTTGCTTCAGGAAGGTGTTGTGGCTTACAAGAGGTGAATAACTGGATCTAATATTGGATAACCCTGCTCCCTTGGGGCCAAAGGCTACATGTCTTTATTCTGGGAGACTACTGAAGTTAGAAGCTGTGGTGAGAAATATCCTTTAGCATAGTATTTTTTCTTCTCTGTTGCTTTTTTGGGGGGTAATGGGGTAAAAAGCGGTACATTCATAGTATTACTTATGTGGTATCTAGTTATTTTAAGAATATTATTGTACAGTTTAATTGTGGACTCCAGGATCACTTTGACTCCTCTTATGCTCGTAAGCTATTACTCCAAAATTTAAACTAAGAAATTGTTATGATAGTACAGGCTTTTTTCTGTATCTTGTACTGTAGATGTAATTTTATTCTCCCAAATGGATCTAAGTCTAACTTGATTTTTCCTGATTCATACTAATGAATAATTTGAGTGAGGTAAAACTAACTTTGAGGCTAGCAAAGGAAGAATAAGGCTCCATTTAGAGGTAGAAAATTTAAAGGAAAATCCCCCCAAATTCTCTGCCAGAATCTGGTAATAAGCCTGTTAATACAATCTTTACATTATATACATTTAATTAGATTCCTCTTAGTTTACTGTAAATTCAGAACACATACGTAAGTATAAATATGAACTGAAGTGTTGAGATAAAAACATGTAGAATATGGTTTGTGTCAGGTTGGAAGTGTAAAAAAAAGAAAAAGAAAATCTCCTGAAACAAAACTTTAGAGGACTAAAACACTCTTAAGTATTAGGATTTCAGAATTGTTGTTATGGCGACAAACTATGGCAAGACAAACATTGTGGGGACTCTGGCTTATGAATGGATTTTGTGGTCTTGTATTGAATTATACTAAACAAGAGTTGGCATACGTTTACTACTGTTGTGGAAATTAGATTGGTTCATCTACTGATCAACTGGCATTCTTAATTACACTAAACAAGATCAAGATCAACTTATTCATAAATGATCTGGAGAAAGGGGTAAGCAGTGAGGTGGTAACATTTGTGGATGATACCAAACTTAGTGACACTAAACAAGATCAAGATCAACTTATTCATAAATGATTTGGAGAAAGGGGTAAGAAGTGAGGTGGTAATGTTTGCGGATGATACCAAACTGTTTAGGATAGTCAAGACAGAAGCAGACTGTGAGGGACTCAAAAAAGATCTCACTAAGCAGAGTGATTGGGCAACAAAATGGCAAATGAAATTTAATGTGGATAAGTGTAAAGTAATGCACATCAGGAAAAATAACCCCAACTATATGTACAGTATGATGGGGGCTAATTTGGCTACGACAAATCAGGAAAGAGATCTTGGAGTTATCGTGGATAGTTCTCTGAAAACTTCTACACAGTGTGCATCGGCGGTCAAAAAGGCAAATAGGATGCTAGGAATTATTAAGAAAGGGATAGAAAATAAGACCCAGAATATCTTACTGCCCCTGTATAAAACTATGGTATGCCCACATCTTGAATACTGTGTACAGATGTGGTCTCCTCACCTCAAAAAAGATATTTTTGGCCTTGGAAAGGGTTCAGAAAAGGACAACTAAAATGATTAGGGGTTTGGAACAGGTCCCATATGAAGAGAGGTTAAAGCGACTGGGACTTTTCAGTTTAGAAAAGAGGAGACCGAGGGGGGATATGATAGACGTATATAAAATCATGAGTGGTGTGGAGAGGGCAGATGAAGAAAAGTTATTTATTAGTTCCCATAATAGAAGAACTAGAGGACACCAAATGAAATTAATGGATAGCAGATTTAAAACTAATAAAAGAAAGTTCTTCTTCACACAGTGTGTAGTCAACCTGTGGAACTCCTTGCTAGAGGAGGCTGTGAAGGCTAGGACTATAATAGAGTTTAAAGAGAAGCTAGACAATTTCATGGAGGTTAGGTCCATAAAAGGCTATTAGCCAGGGGATAGAAATGGTGTCCCTGGCCTCTGTTTGTCAGAGGCTGGAGAGAGATGGCAGGAGACAAATCGCTTGATCATTGTCTTCGGTCCACCCTTTCTGGAGCACTTGGTGCTGGCCACTGTTGGCAGACAGGCTACTGGGCTAGATGGACCTTTGGTCTGACCCAGTACGGCCGTTGTTATGTTATGTAAGATATCTTCCTTTCAAATTAGTACTATCAAGCCTAATTAAGTGACTTGAAAAAAAGGGTTAATAGGAAGAACAGTAATGTTTTGTGAATGCCTTGATTGTCTGTTGTTCTGCTCAGCCCACTTTACCCACTAAAATTGATATCTGCAAAATTGGCATTTAAATCCTGCCATGGTGAACTAGGAGATAAATGAGCTGTAGCTAGAAGGGACACGTACGATATTGCAGACAGATAGGTATTAAAACTATTTTCATATGTTAACATCTATCACAATACTAGAGCACTTGTGCTTATTAAAGTACTTAAGGAAGCATTCCATTTGGTTGAAGTGTTGGAAATGTTTTGTGTTTCAACCGGAACTATGATTTTTTTTTTTCTTGATTTGCGTAACCACTGTAGCATGTTTTTCTTAGTCACACCTTGGTGGCTTAGTTTGCTTGGTGAACATTTTCTTCAGGATCTTGGATAAACCACAAATTTGGCTAGTTGTGGTCAGAAGTCATCAAAGCCATGTAATGCTTTGAAACATGTCTGGGCACACACTTATTTCCTAGTCT
Organism: Pelodiscus sinensis; assembly: GCF_052426305.1. Lineage (NCBI taxonomy): Eukaryota > Metazoa > Chordata > Testudines > Trionychidae > Pelodiscus > Pelodiscus sinensis. Next base: position 117,121,472 of record NC_143055.1, on the reverse strand, counting down.
CTCATGTGCTTACGGTAAAATTATATAATGGTATTATGTCTGACTCCATGTTAAAAGAACATTATGAATATTTTTAATGATCAGAAGCTGATTTAACTTTTTAATAGTATTTTTAAATGTTATTCTGAAGACAAAATAGGTTTGCAAAATAATAATTAGGAAATAACACTGTGCAGATACTATACACTAGTATGTGCATAAACAGATCTTATACTAAAATGTAATAACTTTTTTCTATTTCTAAAAGTTAAGGGAAAGTTATAATCTCCTGAAAAATTGTTGGAGAGGGTTGTTAAGAAAAAGATGACACAAACTATAATGTTGGGAGAGTTTTTGTCTTTGCTTTCTATTTTCCTGAACATGTGTGTCCATGATAGTGTTCTTTGCCAGGAGAGTTTTAGGAAGGAGACTGATCAGCATGGTGTTGCAAATTGCTCCTCATGCTTTGAAGATGTGTAAAATTCTGGCTGAATCTTTAAATATAAAACTCAAACTTCAAAAATGAACATTTTTCATTTTACACTATAGGGGCAGCTTAGATTGTAGCAGTTTTCCAACAAATAACTTTTCATCCATAAGTGTATCAAATTATGGTATGATATACATGTTTCATGCTAGCTATGGTCATAATTAAATACATCTCTCCATGTGTGTTGGCATTTATTCTCTTGGTGTTTTTTGTTGCTGTAAATAGACAGCTCTTCAGTTAGAAGTGATTAATGATGCACCCCAGTGCTTTATAGGTTTTGAAGTCAGTAGTCTCATAGGCTGTAAATTCTGTAGGAAACTGGGAGAGCAGATCTAACATAAGAACATAAGAATGGCCGTACTGGGTCAGACCAAAGGTCCATCTGGTCCAGTAGCCTGTCTGCTGACAGTGGCCACCACCAGGTGCCCCAGAGAGGGTGGACCGAAGACAATGATCAAGCGATTTGTCTCCTGCCATCCTTCTCCAGCCTCTGACAAACAGAGGCCAGGGACACCATTTCTATCCCCCGGCTAATAGCCTTTTATGAACCTAACCTCCATGAAATTAGCTAGCTTCTCTTTAAACTCTGTTATAGTCCTAGCATTCACAGCCTCCTCTGGCAAGGAGTTCCACAGGTTGACTACACACTGTGTGAAGAAGAACTTTCTTTTATTAGTTTTAAACCTGCTACCCATTAATTTCATTTGGTGTCCTCTAGTCCTTCTATTATGGGAACTAATAAATAACTTTTCTTTTTCTGCCCTCTCCACAACACTCATGATTTTATATACGTCTATCATATCGCCCCTCAGTCTCCTCTTTTCTAAGCTGAAAAGTCCCAGTCGCTTTAACCTCTCTTCATATGGGACCCATTCCAAACCCCTAATCATTTTAGTTGCCCTTTTCTGAACCCTTTCCCATCTGTTCCTTCGAAGGGACAAAAACCTCTCTCAGTTTAGAATGATCGTTGTTGGGTGCATAATGTGTTATCAGTGATGAACAAATGCTTAAAACAAAGGGGAAAATGTGTTGCTTGCTCTCTGCGTGTTTCTTTAGCCAACATATCTGCATAATGCACGTGTCTCTATTGGTACCAGTCAATAGCTAGTAGCCACACTTGTTACGTGAGCACTTTAGTAGCACACAGTTATTTTATTAGTAGGAGCTGATGTGTCCTGAAGTCAAATGGTGTACATGGAAGGGTAGATATATTTGCATATTAAAAGTGAGACTATAAATGAACAGTACAAGAAGCATCAGTTATATAGATTCACCTGAAATATTAATTATCTACATTTCTGACTTTCCTACTGCTAATCTGGAGAGCTATCTCTATTATCTACTCACCGGTTAATGGAAGTAATTTTGCCCACGAAAGCTCATGATACTATATGTATTTTTGTTAGTCTCTAAGGTGGCACAGAACTACTCGTTGTTCTTCCCCGACAGTTAAATTCTAGAAGTTATATTCAGTATTCCCTTACGCAAAACCCTATTGCAAATACTTTTAGAAAATCAGGGTTGTATGATTTGGGGTGCACATGCGCACACACTCCCTTGAGGTGAGGACCTCAGGTTCCTGCAGCCGCACAAACTTCGGATGTTCTCCATTGTCCTTCCCCTTTCTCCAACAGTTTGCATCCATTTGGAAGAATATATCTTTCTATGTGCAAAAGACTTGGAGTTACATTGTACTTCTCTTGGAAGGCCTGAAAGTCCACATGAAGTACTAATTGTAACTTCATTTGGATATAATCCTTCAAAAGCAGAACTGCCTCTTTTTTTAGTACTGAAAAGAAGCTCTGTGCTAGAAGTTTTGTGCTTTAGCACTGCTCTTATGATGGTGCTGTATTTAAACAGAATTTGTCCGATTTACACAGTTTAGTTAAAAACAAGTAACTCCATACACAGGGAAAAGAAAACAAAGCAAATTATTGAGATTATGGCTCATGACCATTGAAAAGATTATAGTTAATCTAAAATTTAAACAGATCAAAATGACTCTTGTGTGGTAGTAACTTGTTTATGTTGAAAAAAAGTGGAGACATAAGCCCTTGATTATACATATTCTGAGGTAATGTGCAGTTGTTTTTGCAGGAGTCTGTGAAGTTTTTGTCTAGAACTTAATGGCTGCCATTTAGTGATCAATCTGAAGGAAAATTAATTAAAATTAATGTTTCAGTGTGCTCCTAGGAAAGGTGGCTGTTTTGTTCTGGTGGGCCTTAAATGCTTAGGAGTAAGAGAATCCAATTTGTCCATTTTTGTCATCTGTTATCTGCGATACTGTAGACACAAATCCAGTAATCTCATTTCCTCTGAAGAAAGCAATTAAGTGTAGTGGAAATTCACCAACATTAGATGGGGGAGAAGATAGTTAGGTATACTGTAAGAGGTGCAGTATTGCAGGACCCTGTCAATGCAGTACATGTATTTTTAAATTTGTGCATATTTTGTCTCTTTCAGAGTGGCCTCTGCACCAAAACCTGATCCTGTTGTTGTACAAAAGGTATGTTTTTTATTTAAACCCAGAGGTGTAGTGTGTTACACTACTTTCTGCAGCTCTTGCACTCTATTCTTGACATGCACTGGTATTCAACTGCTTCCTTTTTTAGCACAACATATTGAGTTTCCCTATGTTATGTAAATATCATGTACACCAGCAAATCACAATATAATTTGAACCTCTAAAATCTGGGACTCTCGGGACAAGCAATATCTGTGGTCCAGCATGAGCACAAGCCTGGTGGGGGCTGGTGGTGGCAGGGAGGGGAGCCTGGACCTCCCTTGGTCTGGCAAACTCCATGGTTCAGGACCACTCAGGTCCTGAGAGTGCAGGATCAGGGAGGTCCAACAGTAATCACCTTAAAAATGGCAGAGGGGAGAAGTGTACACTTGACTAACAATTTTAAAGCTGCAAATATCTTTCAGCTTTTTCATCCCGAATATTTATTTTCTAACCATTTCCCCTACTTTAATGACAGCCTTTATGGCAGCATTGCCTCTTGTTGAATGGAAAAACCACTAATTTCTTCCAAACAGAACATATACATTCTCTCTGCTCTTGAAAGAAGCCTTGCTATATAGAGTGTACAGAATAGTTTGTCAGAGTTTTTCAAAGTAGGGGAGAACATTTCCCTTTACATACTTTTGGGAAAAAAGCAGCTGCGGTGCTCTGCTCTGGCGGCAGCAGCAGAGAGGCTGGCATGAAGAGCGGTGGCGGGGTGGGAGAGGTGCTTGGGTGAAGATGCATGGCAGCTGTGGGCCGTGATCAGGCACTAGGAGAGCAGCCTCACGGAACTGTATTGAGCCACATGCTCTCAGCCCCCAGCCATGGGACTCCACGGCCATCCTGCCTCTTCCTCCAAGCATCCCACCATGCCACCCTGGTCTGGTCCTCACTCCTCCCTCCCCCTCCTCAGCTTGAGTGCCACAAATGGGCTATGTGATGCACTCTGGAACCTCTGGAGGGCAAAGAAGGAGTTGTGAGCATAGGGCCCAGCTTTTCCCTGTGGCACTAGCTCGAAAAGTGGCGCTAGCTAGACACATGCTATGCAATTTGAGCTATGCAAATTGCATAGCTTATTTCGAGCTTATTTCAAGATAGTCTGTTCCGATTTAGTTTCGAAATAGACTGCTATTCCAACAAGTCCCTTGATCCTTGTGGAACGAGGTTTACCGAGACGTTGGAAAAACAAGCCTGTTACTTCGATTAAGGATGTTAAAATGCAATTATCTGGTTAATCGTAGAGTTGATACAATTTGTATTAACTATACCAGGGGTTCCCAAACTTTTTGACGCGGGGACCAGTAAATCCATTCATGAACTTTTTGAGGACCAGTAACGTTAATTTGCATATTTGTATATTCATTAATCAAATGATGAATATTCAAATACGTTGTGTCTGGTCCTCCCAAAACCCCCAGTGCCAGCTTTAGCAAAGCTTTTGATACGGTCACCCACAATATTCTTGCCAGCAAGTTAAGGAATATGGATTGGATAAATGGACTGTAAGACAGACAGAAAGCTGGTTAGACCAGGGTTTCCCAAACCTTTTACTTTAGTTGGAACCCTTTTTTTTAGTACTGTTTTTTGCAGCCCAAAAATATAAACACACAAAAAACAAACTGAAAAAATACCAGACACATAACATGCCTGGTATTTTCTCATTATGTAAGTTGTATTATTACTAGATGTATCAGTTTGTAGTTTCGAACTGCCTGGCTGGTAAATGTGCTCAGGCTGCATGAGTGTGTCTACCAGCCAGACAGTTCACAACTACTCGAGGGGGAGTGTGTTGGGGGGGGGGGCAATAGAATCCCCGAGCTGGACTAACTCATGCTTTGTGGGGGGGGGGCAGCGCCCCGAGATCTGCATATGGCCAGGTCAGTCTCGCTCCCCGCTGGCCGATTCACTCCCCTCCTTCCCCTGCTCTCCCCGCTGTGCCTCTGGCCAGCCCCACTACTCCCAACCCCTTCCCGGACAGCCAGTTCTCCTCCCAATCTCCCTTGGCCAGCCCTGCTGCCCACGTCCAGCTCTGCTTCCGGTGGTTGCTTCTCCCCCCCATCTTCCCTGGCCAGCTCCCTACCCTGACCTCACACCCCCCAGCAGCCCTGCTTCCACCAGCCCCCCAATCTCCCTGGCCCACCCTGCCCCAATTCCCCTGTCCAGTGCTGCTTCCGGTGGCCGGCTCTCCTCTCCTCCTCCCCCCGCTGCCCTCCCCTAGCTAGGACTCTGCTGGGAGCCGGAACATCTGACTGCAGACTCCGCCCAGGCCAGCCGAGGGCTTGGGGGACCCAGTGCCACTCGGGCACTCCGGGAGCTCAGAACACCCTGGCAACCATGCTGAGGCCTGGTAGTTTTTTCCGGTGGCCCGGTATAGGGACGTGGCCCATAGTTTGGGAAACTCTGGACTATACGATTAGTCGATAAGCAGTGCTGTGCAGAGCTGCAGCAGGGGTAGTTCCAGGAGCTGACTTTAGCCGGGAATGAGCACTCCTGGTTTGTGCCAGATTTGGGGCCATCAGCGCTGCAGCTCTGCATTTCAAGTGTAGTAAGAGCTGCTGGGCTATTACTACATTTAAAATGCAAAGGTACAGCAATCAGCAGTAGTCCGGACTGCTTAGTCACAGCTCTTGCTGAGTCCAGCAGCCCCTGTTCGCGGTGTACAGATAGTGGACTAGTTGCTAACATCCCTAATTTTGATTGCATTTTGAAATAACGGACATTTCTGTTAAAATGCAGAAAACGCTATTTCGGATACCGGACATATCCTGAAATAGCGCCACTGTCTAGACGTACCCTGTGAGTGCTCCAGCCCAGTAACATGCTCTAGGATGCTGGACTACAGATGTTGCCAGATGGTAGAAGTCTGGACTATAGAGGTCCAACCTGTAACAGCTTTCATAGTGTGTCGCTTGTTTCTCTTAGACTGTTGGCCACTTGCTGCTGTGCCCATTGAAGTATCACTTAATGTTCCCCATATCCTTTGACACATCACACATACAATATGCAGTGTAATGTTACGTATTTTGTGTGTGTGTATTGAATTTGGCTTTAGATGGGGTTTAAATTTAAAAACCCCTTCAGTGTATTTATTAAGCAAGTTAGGCCACACCTGAGGAATTTGGTGACCTTTGCATCTGAATGAGTCTTTAATTTAATCTTTAAACCTTATTAAGGTATGGATATCTTGCATGAGATCAGAGGAAATAATACCTCGGGTTTCTAAGTGTGTTGCGTATAATAGGATCCTTCCTTGTCCCAAAAATGCATGTCATACCCTTTTTTTTTTCCCGCCAGTACAGTACAGTCGAAATGTTGCTATTATAAAACACATCATCTGTCTTGCTTTTCCAATGAAAATGTCTATTAAGGATTTTGCATGTGGTTGGTGTGCTTTGTGTGTGTTTTGTTTTTATTTTACATAGGGAGAACCTAAAGAAGTAGTTAAGCCTGTGCCCATTGCATCTGCTGTTGCACCTAAAGTCACTTCCACAATGAACTTGGCCTACAATAAGACACCAAGGCCATTTGGAGTTGTATCTTCCTCAAAAATCACTTCCATTCCATCACCGTCATCTGCCTTCACCCCAGCCCATGCGACTGTTCCATCATCTGCTTCCCCTCCACCATTGGCCACTGTCACTCCTCCCCCATTCACTGCATCTGGACTGCATGTTAATGCCAAATCCAGTACTGACCAGCGTTCGCCTGCACTGAATGCTGCTAAAACTGCAGTTAATGTCACATGGCAGCCCAACACATACAATACAACCATGAACACGTATTCCAACGACAATGCCCAGGATGTGGCAGAGGGGCAAAGAAGAGGAGTCAAAGAGAGCCAGGTTGACAATAAACAGCAAAATGGGTAGGTGGCTTCAGGGCACTTGGTCTGCTGTAAGGGACTTTTCTTCTAGACAATTTACTGGGCTGCACTTAAAGGGATAAAACGCATCTTGGAAGAGTTGGGTTCCTTTCACAGAATGACTCTGAAAAAGATAAATGAGAATGGGCTGGCTGTAGGTATAAAAATGAGCTTATTAAAGGATCTTCTAGAAGCATCTTGTGTACGTAGTATAATCTCTGAGTTGATGTTGAGATTTTTTTTGAAAAGACAGTTGGAATAATTCATTGGATGCGTTTTGAACTTTATAGCAAGCTCAGTAGTATATTTTTAAGTATAATTTTAAAACATTAAGTCCCGACATAGTTTTAAAAAAGCAGCAGGCACCACCAAAATGCGAGGCAGTTTGTCAAGAAGGCCCATCTAGAATTGGGGAAACCAAGGGATAGGATGCTATGGAAGAATAACCTTGATAATGGTGACTACATAGTGCAAGTTAGAGTATTGCATTCAGAGGCTGGGAAAGAAGGAAATATATAGAATTTGTTATATTTGCTACATAGAGGAAACTAGAAAGTTGGTATAGAGAGTCAATTAAATTTGAATTGAATCAAGTTTTTCAGTGGTACTAATGCAGTGGACACTTGAGTTATGCAGAACAATGTCCATCTAATCTTAAAAAAAGCCAGCACTAAAATGCAAGTGCTAGTATATTTCTAGCAATTCAGAACTGTCAAAAAGTCATAAACTCCAGACATTTTGAAAGTTAAAACACTAATACATCTGCTGAGATTTAACATTTTAAAGACATTAATTAACAGGATAGTTTTTGGCATTGCTAATACTCAACACATCTTTAAATCAAGCCATTGAGCTACATTCTAAAGAAACAATGGTTTTAATGTATTTTATTTATTTTGGCCACATTTCTTGCAAATTTAACTTAATATGTGAAGTTCAAGAAGTACTTTGCATCATTACCAGAGAATTTTAAAACTAGCTATTATATGTATTTCACTTTTATTCAGAGGTCATTAGAAGAGCAAAAGCAAAAAGTTAGTCATGATGCAAACTTTTTCTGGTACATTTTGAATTTGGTGCTGAGCATAAGCAATAACCTACAAAGAGAGAAACATCTGTACCTGAACTAAGATACAGCACTGTGGTTTCAATTATTCCATTTTTAAGAACAAATAATTGAGCTTATATATTTCCTTTATACTTCAGACTGAATTTTTTCCACATGTTCGTTCATTCGTTCATTTATTCATATGATGCAGACCTTGTGCATTTTGTCACTGTTGTCTTGTCGATTTTTAGGATTCTTTCAAACACATGATGACATTATTCCACACAGCTTTAAAAAGGGGGGAAAAGCATCAGGTCCTGAAGACTTATTATTTGGAGACTTTTAAAAGTGCTCTGGTGAACCATCCATATCCTTCCAGAATGGGTACTTTTGGAAGTATAATACAGAGAACTGGCTTTCAGCTGCAGTAATTAGCACTGGAAAAAACCAAAGACTGATAACTAAATCAATTCTCCTGCAGGCAAGCAGTACTGCTGGCCTGTAATTAGCACTAGGGATATAAGAGAGTAATTGATTAGTCTACCTGATAATCCTAAGCTTATCAGGTAATCAAGTGGACTACTTGCATTTACTCCCCCTCCCCTTGCTGCCTCTATATTACTCTATATTAGAGGCAGCAAGGGGTGCAGCTGGTTTCCCACCAGCACTGTCTCCTCGTGTTCCTTCTCCCCTCCCCCCCACCATACCCCCACTGCTGCCTCTATTAGAGGAGGGCAGGGGAGGCTGCTCCAGCAGTAGCCCCTGTCCGCATGGGCGGGGGTCCCAGGAGGAAGTTGGGACCCTCCAAGGACAGGTGCTACTACCAGCTGTGCTGGCAGCCGGGTCAGTCCTGGTTCTCCCTGGGACTAGTGTTACCTGCAAATTTTAAATTGCAGAGTCACAGGGTTTGGTCTCCGAGCCAGCACGAGCAGGGACTGCGCCAGGCTCCTATTAAAATTAGGAGCCGAGTGGGCAGGCAGACAGGCTCAATCCCTGCCTGAGCTGGGTTTCGGACCAAACCCCGCTGCAGTTCTGCAATTTAAAACTAAGTAGAAGCTGGGGGACAGGCTGCCTTCCCTTATCAAATAATTGAATAGTCAGTAAAAATTCTAACAACAACTTGATTACAACAATAACCTAATTTTAACATCCCTAATTAGCACATCAGCATTCAAGATGCCTGACCAGCATAAATGCATCACTATAAGATTCAGTGTATGCGAAGCAAATTGCAACTATTAGTGAAGAAATTCCTGTCTTCCTGCCAGTCTTAGGAGGAAAATTCTAATATGGGAACTTGGAAAAGGTTTACACTTTAGTGAAAGTGTACTTTATTTATAATAAGGGTAACAGAATAGTATACTTGGACTACAACTTAATTAAACACTGCTGTAAAAATCTTTAAGCCTTAAAGTAAAAATGACAAAAATATATATACATCTGCATCTGACTAGCTAACGGTATTCTCAGCTTGCTTAGTCACCATGTTAATTAACCCGTAAAGTTTTTCCTCACTTAACCCAGAATTTTTGTGCAATTGTATAAAAACATCATATAGAATATTAAAATTGGGGGCAAAGGGAAGAGGTGAGCAAGAGGAGCAAGAGAAATTGAGATTTTTAACTCTGGCAGTCCAGTTATGATTGGGTGAATTGATAGCCCTAAAGATGAAAAACTGATTTAGCCCACCCCCTTTCAAGAGTCTGTAAGTCACTGCTGCAATTACAAAATATAGTTTACAACTTGTCAGCTATTGTCAGTTTAACCAGCTTGAGAACACAACTGCTAGAGCTATACATAATTTTGCTGAAACCATTTTTTTCAGCAAAAATCTACACGTCAACCAAAATATTTTTGCAAATGTGTCTCTTTTTTTTTTTTTTAAACAAACCCTAGAAATGTTTAATTTCTAGTTAACTCTTCATTCAGGAAATTTCCTTTCTTTAAAATTTTTTTTTGTTTAAAAAGCTCAAAATCAAAATGAGGCATTTTAGCTTTGGTTAAAAGAAAACATTTTGTTCAGCCCACAATCTTTTTTTCAACTTTTTTTATTTTACAAAAATTTCATTTTGTGTCAAACCAAAGTGAATCAGATAAATCAGTTATTCACACAAGATCTGGAACTACTCCATTATACTAGCTTCTTCTGGATAATGCCGATTAATCATTTTATTATGCAGTATAGGCATTGAGAGAGATTTTAATAAAATCACTTCTATCTCTCTGTTTCCCCTTCTGAAAATATTGGTGTGGTTTAGTGATTCAAAATATGAGTCTTGACTATGGTGAAAACCTTATCAAACATCAAAACTGCAGTCTTACTAAATAGCTTCCTGATTTGCTTTGCTTTCACTGTAGGATGGGGAAGAATGGCCTATTTTCTGTTTCTTAGCGATGGCTTAAAGGGAGAGCTTTTTGCTTCATGTGGCTGTATATAATTGTGCTTTTACCAAGACCTTCTTGCCAACTCACGCATGAGAATGTGCCTGCTGCTTAAAACTGGAAAGACTGCTTCAATTTCTTACTCAGTACCAAGTGGGTTGGGCTGAAACTTTCTCTTATAGGTTCCTGACAAAATTCAGCTTGATGCTAGAAGAGACAAGGTTCTTTGCCAGAACTTGAACTTGGAAGATTTTCTGAAGTATTGGGAGAGGAAATCATTGAGATAATGCTTTAAATACTTTTTTCCTTTGCAGGTAACAACAGTGACAAAGTTAGTATCAACAGCACTGGAATTGAATTATGGTAGCTTATGTTGTAGAAATAACCTGCATGTGTGATTGAGTGTAAAATTAATATTTTTCAAACATTTTTTTTTCAAATAACCACATTTTAATATAGTACGTTGTTTTGGTTTACATGGTGTGATTTTTTTTCCTTTTCATCATTATTAAATATTTCAGAATTTCTTTTTCACAGAATATTTGTGTGGTGTTCATGTGTGTATCAATGAAGTTTTTTTTTTTATGTCATTACTGTATATCTAATAGTATTGGTAATGTAACTTGCTGCTGTAGTGAGGCTTAACTAGATTTTAGGGAAGTATTTGGTTTGGGAGTTGAAGGGCATCACACAGTTAGATCAGCATGATGAATATACATAGATATTTAAAATCTGTTGATATGTCAGATTCCAGGTACTTAATTTCACTAGTGGTTTTATTCTGATTAAAAAATGGCATATTTCTCTCAACCCATGTGCCTTGAAATCAGCATAAAATGCTAGTGTAAATTAATTGCTAAATTGCCTGTCTAGATGTCTTTCTTTGTCTCTGGCACCATCTTGTGCTGCACTGAGTAATTACCATAAAGATTCCCAAATTTTAAAAAGGAAAGGAGACTCATCTGTAGCTAAGAAAATAAGGAGGAAAGCATGGCAGAATAGTTTTCATGATTTAGCTTTTAACACAAGTTACTTACCTGCTTGTGTTCATTTAATTAGCATGTATTTTAGGTTTCTCTGTGTTTCCATTTAGTAGTTAAGCTCTCTTCTTTCTTTATATATAAGCTTTCCAGTTTAATTTTCTGTATTAACTTGTTGCATCCTTTCATTTTGTCTGTATTTCTTACCATTACTCCATCCTGGAAATTCCATTGTCTCTTTTACCATACCTATCTCCTACAGTAACCTTGATGAGGTGTAAGTACTTCACTAATATTACTCATCTTTTAAAATTAAATGTTGTCATATATTACTCCTTTCACATCATTCTATATTTCTCTGGCTGCTGTAATTTAGCTGTTTGACTAATAAGCTTTGTTTAATAGCCCCCCCCTTTTTTGTTTTGTTTACAAGTTACTAACAAATCCTTCATATCCACACTTTTATAGGGGTTTTTTTTAATGAAATTAAGAAGCACACTGTTACAAACAGAAGCGTATATGGCTCCTATACAATACTGAAATTCAAAAAGTATTAAAATGGATTTTTATAGTACCAGTCTCCTTCAGTACTCTACCAAACTGGTGAATGCTACCATATGTTTGCCTCAGTTCCTGAAAGTATAATTTAAAAAAAAAAAAAAAAAAAAGGGAGACGGATAGCTCAGTAGTTGGTAATAGCATATGGAACATTATGGGGGAAACTTCCAAAGGTGCAGATGAGCGATAGGAATTATGGTTCCCACGGAAATTCACTGGAATTACAATTGGAATTATGGTTAGTAGATGGAATTTCTTCTCCTCTCATTGTAGTTGTAGCACTAAGTGTTCATGAACACAGTTGAGGTGCACCAACCAAGCAGTGTGATGAACAGGGCTCGATGACTGACACGAAACCCTACTCGCCAGACCTGCACCGCGCATGCGTGCACCACAGGAGAACGGGATGACCAGCTGATATGTACTCGCCATGGGCGAGCGTATTTGTCGAGCCCTGGTGATGACGCCTGCATTTTTTTTTTTTTCAACTAGCGCTCTACCTTTTCTGTGGAAAAAAAGAGAGAAATTCATTCTCCAAGGCTGTTACACCAGAATTACATATACTGCTTTTTGGAGATTTCACTATAAAAAGAAGCCACATCTTACTACTTTTGTCTTAACTCTGGATATATATGCAGTTGACTGAACGTGCATGTACAAATTAATCGTGGACAGTCCACGGAATCAGTTTTTGTATCAGTGGCACTAATGATTGGCTTCATTGCACTTTAGTAATAAAGTATTTTAAGGACCACTTGGCTTACCATACCTTTCACTTCAATTTTCTTACTTTATTTTCTTTATTTTCTTTTTCTCTTTCCTTGCTCTTCTTGCTGGAACACTCTTTCTTCTGTTGTCTTTCAAATATAAGGAAAAACCCACCTAAACGGTAAATGTGATCCACATTCTTAAACATGGTATTAACACTGAATTGTGCTGTTTTGCGTCTTGTTATAGTGGAAGTAGAAGATATTTTAAATGTTTCATGGTAAATCTGATTTAAATTACTAATTTATGGTATTGTTTTACAAACAGCACTTGAATCTGTGTTTAGATTGCTGAGCTTATGTCACTTTGTAAATTGTAGTCTTTACAAAAAAGCACAATTGCTCCCAAATGCAGAAGCTTTTTCTTGCCGACCTACCTAGTGCATGATTAAGTCTTAAATGGCGTTGTGACAGTGATAAAATATTTTCTAATGAAATTTCACATTTTTTCTCCTTACAACTCTTTAAATAGTCCACCAAGGAAGCACATTGTGGATACCTATACAGAGTTTTACCACACACCCACTCATAGTGATGCCAGCAAAAAACGATTGATTGAAGACACTGAAGACTGGCACCCAAGGACAGGAACAACCCAGTCACGTTCTTTTCGGATCCTTGCCCAAATCACCGGCACCGAACACAGTGAGTAATTGTTTGGTGATGCAGCATTAGATAAGGATTAGTAGCTGTAGTGGACTTGAAGCCTCTGGCCTGGTAGAACTTGTTATAAGGTGTTGAAACAATAATTGATAAATATTTAATCCAGTTTCTTCCCCAGATAATAAAGTTAGCAGTAAGTTAACCTGTTTTTTAATGTGAACCATCTACATAGTGAGAGAGAGAGAGAACTATGGGCAGGAGTAATGCCTGAAATTTTTTTTTGACCTGACTAAATTCTAAGCTGACAGGGTCCCTTTTAAACAACTACTATATTCGCCTCAAATATCAACTTGTCAGAAAAATCTCCATGCCCTCCCCACCCTCTGCTTTTCCTCCACCACCACCAAATGAGGAAATTTCTGCTCAAACTCATGCTGGTTTGAGAGGGCCGGAGTGGGGCAGTATTTCATCATACAGCACAAATGAGTTTAATTGTTGATACTTATAACCCTATAGGGTTAGAAGTCATTGTTTCTTATTGTTGAAAACAGAAGCTTCTGGCAGAACAGGACAATTTGTTCCTGCTTTGGAAAAGCTGAATAAAATAGCAAATCTTAAAATCACAATGTAATGGGAAATGGTAGGGAAATTGTAATTTAGATCATTCTGAAATGATTAGTGGACTTTATTATCTGCCAGTGGTTTCTTTATGCTTGGATTGATGTTACCAAGGACCAGTTTTTTAAGGATATTTAGATGTTTAAAAATGATAGTTACGGATTTCTTGAAATATGTAAGTGTCTACCTTTCATTGAAATCAAAAGGGAGTAAAGCACTTTTAGAAATCCACTAGGCATCTGTGTAGCATTTGTAAAGGTATTCCGGTGCCTAAAAAGTCAGGCCCTGTGGTTTTACAGCTTGAGGTAAATGAAAAAGTAGAAGTAATAATTTTTAAAAAATATATAGATTTTCTGTGGCATGTACAAAATACATTATAATGTGATGTGTTTGAGGAATATCAGCCCAACTCATTTCAAAGTAATGGTTTAGATATTTAAAAATTCTTATTTCATTTCAGTGAAAGAACCAGAAACTGAGTCTACAAAGAAAACAAAGTAAGTTGATTTGTTGTTGAACTGAGATCTGTGTTTTGAGTATTCAGTATTTTGCATGGCTTATTTTTAACTTGATACTGCAATATTGCAGTTTGGTGTATTGGTGTGAAGTTCTAGAAACTTTTACATGTTGTTCCTTTTTAATATTGTGTGTCATAAATGTATTAGTAAATGAATCAGCATGTAAAAAATAAGATGTCTGTGTGCTGTGATTTGGCTTTTATTTAGGAGCTTAATAAGAGACTGTGCAAATTAAGGTTTATACAGGAATTGTAGCTTTTCAGTGCATATAACAGTTGGCGCTCTGCTGATAATATGTAATGTTTTCTCTTGAATCTAGACATGCATTTGAGGTTTTTAATAGGAGGTCCATTTAACTTTCTAAGGTTTGAACAGGTAGCTGCTGTCTTGTTGGTCTTGATGAATTATGCTATTCAAAGTGGAGACTAAAGCCCCAGTCCAGTACCTGATGCATTTAGTGTGTAGGGGTAGAGGGAGGAATGTCTTTCTATTGATTTTATTTGGCATTGGATCAGGCCTGAAAAGACAGATGAAAAAATATATAGGCCTGTAAGTGAGTGCATGGAAATGGCATGTTTTCAGTTAGTGTGAATTGAATTTCTTTCCTTTCTTACATTTCTTCTATCACTTCTTTCCACAGGGAAAAGATTCCCATCCATATTTTTAGCCCAAAATATACAAAATTACGTGACTGGCACCATGACGTCTCAGCACGTGTCCTTAATGTCCAGTGATTTATACAAGTTGCAAAAAAAACAAAACACAAACCTTTTCTTCCTTTTCTCATTTCCAAATGCTTTGCGCAAAACAAATATTATATTAGCTTTCTTATGAGAGTAACTTTAACTTTAGTTTTTTCCACACTTTTCTGACAATTTCCTACTGATGTATAAAGAATCAGATTAATGTGTTTTTGTGCCTGATCAGTAGTTTACATATCTGCATAATCAACACAAAGTGATTTGAGTGATAATCTAAGTGCTTAAAAAAGTTAGCTATTGAGGTTCTTTCTTGACAAGGAGGATTCACTTTTGTTGCTGAGTTTGAGTTCTCGAAGGTTGTTAGAAACATGAGCAAAGGAGCAACATACAGTGATGCTTGAAAAGAGTCCTATAAACATTGAAGCTATTGAATTTTCCAAGATAATTTACTTTATAATATTTTTGTTGAACTTCTACTGAATTTAGAGTGGGCTGAACATGTTTTCAGATGGCAGAGGGAGAAGTCAAATGGCTTCCCCACCAAAATGCATTTTGTTGGTATTGCAAATCTTAGCACACTACAAGTACTGAGCCTGTTAAACAGGTGTCCTGTCCACACCATGGAAAGATTATTTTTAAAAAAGTGAAATGTTACTATGTACATGTAAGTGCTTGAGCATGCAACGTGAAATGAGAATAAGATGAAGTCTATTATTTATTGTAGGATGAAACTCTTAAGGTAGGTCTACACTAGCCACCCTAGTTCGAACTAGGGTGGCTAAAGTAGTCAATGCGAACTTGCAAATTAAGCCCGGGATTAAAATATCCCGGGCTTTATTTGCATGTTCCCGGGCGCCGCAATGAGGAGTAATGGTAGCCCAAATTAGGGGCTTTAGTTCGAACTACCTAGCCTGTGCCGCGGGCAGGGAGTCCGAACTACCGGGCATTTAAAAATGGCGGCGCCCGGGAACATGCAAATAAAGCCTGGGATATTTTAATCCCGGGCTTCATTTGCAAGTTCGAATGACTACATTAGCCACCCTAGTTCGAACTAGGGTGGCTAGTGTAGACATACCCTTAAGGATTATTGTGTTATATAAAAGCTTTGGTACCCTGTGATTGTAATGCTTATTATCCTGTAATATAATGTATTATAGTAGAGACACATTAACTTAAAACTTTATGAAGTTTGAAGAGTATTTTAATAAAAGCTGCTTTTGACTTAGTTTTGTCTGCTTTTTCTTTGAGGCCTTTTGACTCTACACATAGATCTCTCATACAGAAGTGCTATATCTCCAGTATTACAATCTTGCTGAAGTAAGATAAGAGACAATAAAAACAGAGCTGTGCAAGAGTCACTAACATTTGTACAATGAAGGCATGGGTACCCCTTCCCCCATCTGCCTTTAAAAAGCTTATATTACATCCTTTTGATTCCTTCCGGGATCTGCAGCAAGCTATAAAGTGGCTGATCTTTTTTGCTGTTACAAACTGAAGTATATGACACAAACTTGAATTCCTTCATTTAAATAAACTAATTGTCAGATTGTAACACCTATCGAAATACAAAAATCCAAATCTTAAAGGTTAATCATGGAGCAACATGAATTACTTTTAACTTGCATAGCACTTTGCATAAATTTTGTGTATATCAAACAGGTGGTTTAAATTGAAATAGAGCCCTTCCTTTTAACCAATTATTGCAGTGAGGTCACGTGCTAGAAACATAATATTCTGAAGTTTGCGTTTCCTCTTCAAAAGCATTACGTTGCCATATAAAAGCTCCTACAATTCAGCTCACTGTGTTTGTCATCTTATCTTTAGAGAGAGTCAAACAGAAAATGGAGACCTCAGGTAATGGCTAACTTGTCTTAACACTAACCGTCACTTGCATGTAAACGTAACCATATGCAATATAAAGAACTATTTCAAAATACAAATAAAGCTACAGAAGAATTCTCATCCAGAAGATGGTAGAATAAAAATGGTTATGTCTAATCATGGTTTGATTTGTTTTACATTAAAACCACATAATAACCTTTAAGGAAAATAATTCATTACAACAGTTCAGCTGCAGACAAAAATCTGTTAAATGGAAATGAACTATACTGGCAGTTCTGTCAAATTATATTTTATCTTTTGTTTAAAATACCTCAGTTTGTGTGTCACATTTTTACTACAACTAAGCACATTATTCATTGCACATGGAGCACATTGTAATGATTAGTTTGAACTGGGACATGTATGTTCAGACATAGGAATTTTAAGCACTGTATTAATGTTTTGGAGGTTTAAATCACTTTTTATGCTTGGGAGGGAGGGAAAGTTATTACAGATTTGTACGCAGCACAGTAAAAAATAAGTGTGATAAGAGGACTACTTTCAGGTACCTGTGAATGCATTCTTTGAGTGAAGATACGGTTTGACCTTCAATGTGTGTTTTTAAATGTTCATAGAAAGTGACAGTAGTTTCCTGTTAATATTTAATATTCCATTTTATTTATCTTGTTAGTATTTAGCTTTTAATAGAGCAAGTTGTAAGAACTGGAAAAGATGGCATTGCAATAATTTAAAACATAGACTTGTTTAGCAGGGGTGAAAATAAATATACAAACCCTATGAGTTTAAAAAATATCCTCATGGTATGCTCAATGATAAGTAATACCCAGATTCAAGAAGAATTTCCTAACGCCTAAAAATTTCCCAGAAACCTTGATTTACAAATTACGGGCCACCTGGAAATATATTATGATATGCCACTGTGTAAATATTTGGATGACACTTTATTAAAGCAATAGCTATTTGAGGGAAAAAATGTATTCAAGGCTGTTAAACAAATTTGTAGATAAGCAAAAATGCTGCATATTTTTTCATAATTAGAACCATATGTTTGGCCCTCTAGTGACTGTCCTTATATTAGTAGTTTAAAGTGTCCTCTCTCTCTTAAAAATATGGTTGGGAGGAGAGAGAATACTATTTTTACCTTATTTGGCTTAAAAAATGTAAAAGGGTTGAATAGTGTATTTCAACACACAGTTTTTCAGACTTCCTATATTAAATTACAAGTATGCAAACTAGCAACCAATCTCTTAATAAGATTTCTAATATTTTTCCTAAAACTATCTGTTGTTTTCCTTTCTGCCTCCATTTAGTCTGTTCCATCTTCACTAGCCAGCAAAGTCTCACTCCTGATGAGACTACATCTCAGATGAGGTTTAACCTGGGGCCATAAGACAGTGGGGCTTGACTCCCTCCCCCCCCCCCCCAACAGACCAGGCTTTTCTCGGGGACGCCTGTGGTAGAGCAGCTGGGGTGCTGCCGGTTGGTCCCACAGCGCCGCTCTCGGCGCTACTGGACCAACCCGGTAGCACCCCAGCTTCTCTGCCCCAGGCGTCCTGATTCAGCCGCTGCTGGTCAGACCAGGGAGACGCGGAGCAAAGCCGCGGAGGACCCGGGTGGGGGGGACCGCCAAGACGCACCGCGGTCCCCCCGCCCAGGTCCTCCGCGGCTTTGCTCCGCGTCTCCCTGGTCTGCTGTGGGGGGGGCGCAGCTAGTGAGGTCCCCCCAGCAGACCAGGGAGACGCGGAGTAGCTTTTCTCGCCCCTGAGGACGCGGGCAGCGGTACCGCGGCACTTCTGGGCGGTCCCGCCGCCTGCGTCCTCCGGGGCGAGAAAAGCCCCGTTCGTAAGTACGGATCCGACATAAGTCGGATCCGCGTAACTCTGGGACTGCCTGTAATCTCACCTTGGCAGTGAAGGAAACATTCTTTGCTGGCTCTGCTGCTGCTTCCCAGCATAATGCCCACAGCAGATCATAGTGGGGGGAAAAAATTAAAGCCTGGCCTTTCAACAGGGGTGGGAAAGTGGGGGTTGCTCAGCCTGCTTTAGGTGGAAGAGAAGGCCTCCATTGAACAGACATAAGCATACTCGGCTTCTGTTCAGGTCACCAGAGGTGGTGAGTGAGAATGGGTCAGTAGTCACATCTCTTTGCGTATGGAGCCACCTCCACGTAGTAAGTAGCTATCTTTCTAGCCCTTAAAAAGGACAACACCTTCTCCAACAAACCAAAGGGCCCTACCATTGAAGTCATTCTCTTATCAGATGCATCTGAAGATATTTTCTCACAGTCTTGACTGTCCCAGTATGTGATCATGTCCAGGCATTTCCTCCCACTCACCTACACTTATGAGATTGTACTTGCAACATTACATACTTTCTTAATACCCCCCCCCCCACACACACACACACACAATAAGTAAAAACTGTTGGGAGAAACACGAGACTGCTTTTATTTTTAAATGTGAAAATGTACCCTAATGCTTTACTCTGATTCCAACTATACATTTAACCTTCAGAAAGACTAACTTCCAGTCTGTGGTCCATGAGATGATCTAGCGGTAGCTAACTGATTCAAATCAGGCTTCAGAATACATTTTGTTCCTGTGAGATGGGAAAAATACTAAGTGTCCTGACCTTTTTTTTATTAAAAAAAAAAAAGACTGGCTGCACTATTTTGGAGGTAGGCCTAAAATTAACAGGCCTGGGCAAAGGAGATGTAATCAAAGAAGGGTGAAGAATTTCAAGAATTATGAATAAATTTCTGATAAATGTCCAAGCTTTTTAAATTTTCTCTAAAGCAAACTTCCAAATATTCTAAGTTTTTTCCATTCCTGTATGTGACTATGTTTATTACAAATACTTTACTTTTGCAGAAGGAAACAGTGATCGTGGAAAGTTCCAACCGAAGTAGAATACAGTACATAAAAAACACTTAACAATTTTTCCATAGAAGTATGCAAAGATTTTTTTTTATTACAAGTCAATTAGTGATAAAGTAATTTTTCCTATTTTCAAGTATATTCTGGATCTCTTTGAAGTGGCACATAATTTTGGACATTAAAAAAAAATACCAAGTGACACCTGATGCATTGTTTTTGTGTTACTTTTATAAATGGAATATATTCAAGCCATCATTCTCTCCTTGTGCCTCTGTTTTTGTCAGTTTATTTGCTTAAAACTTAAGTTAAAATAGATCATAAGAATTGTGCTACTCCCAAATCCATGACATATTTTGAGTTGGTTATTGTTCAACTTTTAGTAATATTCAACAGATTTATGTATAGATTTTTCTGGATTTTTTAAAATGGGCAAATCCATATCCAGAGTGAAACAATGTCCCACTTTCGGTCAGTTCTGAATTTACATATCTCTATTCCAATAATATCTATGATTTTTTCTTTATGATTATCTGTAAAGCATGTCTGCAGTTCTACCTAATGAAATAGAAGCCCAGTATTCCTCTTTCAATTTAAATAAACATTCAGTAGCTACTCAGACTGTCAAGATATCAGCTGCATCAGAACCTTCGTCAACTCCCTTACCAGCAATAAGGTCTGCTTCTCTGTAATTGCTAAATCAGTTAAATACACTGATATCACTTAAGACTGCATGATACTAAAATAAAGAATACAGTCTCACATAGGTAGTCTTACTTGCTCAGAATTTGTGGAAGATAAATGTATTACGGTATGTTAACACGCTCACCTTATACCTCCCATAACTCCTATTTCCTGTTAATCAAAAAAAATTGCAATTAAAAATGTGATGTGCATTTTTCTTCAAACAAAATACTTTTGTTGCATTCAATGTCATGTTTGCAGTCACTTCAGGCATGTTTGGGAAGATGGCATAATGTGGAGAAAATGTTAAGAATGATATTTCAAGGTCCAGTCCCTTCTGAAATCCGGTAGCACCCAAACTACATGGCAGAGGTGTAGGCATAACCAAACAACTTACTCCACTACTTTTCTGAAATGAAGAAACCACAATGAAAGAATATAAAACACTTAGGTGAAAGCCAGATGAGAAATTCTGAGAATCTCTTTTAATATTTACTATATTTTTCTATCATGCTATGCAGAGTGACATTAAATATGTACGTCTCATCTTTGTAAATATAATAATTGGCCATCTACTGATTGTACAAGTAGCAATACACTTTTGAGTCTTCACAAAATTCATGAAAAGTCTCAAATTGTGCCTCATCTCAGATCTGACTTTGATTTTAACCCTCATTCCCATTCAAGATATTGGTATTTTTGGTCAGATTTTAACATATCTTTATAATGCTGTTTAGAGTAGATATCTTTTTTTGTGTTCGTTGAATTTTGTTACCCTTAATGAAATTCAAACTCTTCACTAGACCAGAATCAACTTCATTCAGTTCTCCATTAGCCGAGTCTTCAGCTGTCATTGTTCCCTCTGCCAGACTTTCTGGATATGTTGTCTCAACTTCACCCCATGAGAGGTAAATAATTCACCAGTGGTGCCTTTCCTAATTAGAACATGAAAATCTATACTAGTCTTGTTCTCTCCCTCTCCCCCCCCCCCCTTTTTTTTGGACACCTATTTAAACTGGACATTAACAGTTTTCTGAGCATGGTAGGAAGAGGGAAAGAGAAGCAGAAGAATATTGATCAGGCCCATGAAAAAGCTCCATGGGTTCTAGTTAGAATAAGAAATAACATATGTAGCAAAACAATTCAGAAAGATCAATTTTGTCAGTAGGTGACCTTTCCCATGACCTGCTAAACTGATTAAAATGGAGTGTTAATGTGTAGGTTGAGAGTTAATTTAAATGTATTTCCCACTGAGGCAAGACTGTAGTAAATGTATTGAAAAATTATGGTGTCCTCTTACAGGAATGCTATACTATGTGGTGATGAAATGAGAGATGGCAAACTTCCAGTCACTGACCTTGGATACCTTCATTGGCACTTTTTAGACCATATTTTCTGTAGACTCTCTTTGGAGGTCATCTGTGGGTTTAGAAAGAGAAAATGAAATGTTTTTCCTTAAGGTGAATGTTACACTGCTGTATTGTATTTCATAAGCTAATAACGTGAGTGTGTGGCTATGTGTCTAATAAACACTAGTTTTCTGGAAGAGAAAACAAACACCAAACAAGGCCTGTTATTTTTTTGTCCTAACTTTATTCAGTAGAATTATTTTTGTTATCCATATAGTATGGACAGATTGATGCAGAAGGTGGCCAGACGGGTCAAAATGAGCCCTTTTCTTGGACAGTTTCACAGTTCCCATGGCCTGAGGTATAACTGTTCTTGACTCATAGAATCATAGATTACTAGGACTGGAAGGCACCTCGAGAGGTCATCGAGTCCAGTCCTCTGCTCTCATGGCAGGACCAAATACTGTCTAGACCATCTCTGATAGACATTTATCTAACCTACTCTTAAATATCTCCAGAGATGGGGATTCCACAAACCTCCCTGGGCAATTTATTCCAGTGTTTGACCACCCTGACAGTTAGGAACTTTTTCCTAATGTCCAACCTAAACCTCCCTTGCTGCAGTTTAAGCCCATTGCTTCTTGTTTTATCCTCAGAGGCCAAGGTGAACAAGTTTTCTCCCTCCTCCTTATGACACCCTTTTAGATACCTGAAAACGGCTATCATGTCCCCCCTGAGTCTTCTCTCTTGTAAACTAAACAAACCCAATTCTTTCAGCCTTCCTTCATAGGTCATTTTCTCTAGACGTTTAATCATTCTTGTTGCCCTTCTCTGGACCCTCTCCAATTTCTCCACATCTTTCTTGAAATGCGGTGCCCAGAACTGGACACAGTACTCCAGCTGAGGCCTAACCAACACAGAGTAGAGCGGAAGAATGACTTCTCTTGTCTTGCTCACAACACACCTGTTAATGCATCCCAGAATCATGTTTGCTTTTTTTGCAACAGCATCACACTGCTGACTCATATTCAGCTTGTGGTCCTCTGTAACCCCTAGATCCCTTTCTGCCGTACTCCTTCTTAGACAGTCACTTCCCATTCTGTCTGTGTATAGCTTCTATAGAATTGAAATTGTTACAAATGGCAGGGAATTAATTATGGAGGGAGCTGGCCTTTACACCTGGCTCTTACTACATTTAAACTGCAGAGCTGCAGTGAGGGTAGCACCTTCTCAGCTCCTTCCTTAACGACTAATTGTGTAGTCAGTACAATTTGTGTCGACTAAATGATTACCCAGTTATCCGCCTCTTAACATCCTTAATCTGGAATGGGGATAGGCAATAATTTTCATAGGGGGACCATTCCATGAATTCTGATAAGTTATGAAGGGCTGGCTCGGGCTCTCGAAGTGTGGGGCATCAGGTGGAAGGGACAGGGCAGGAGGATAGAGAGAAAAAGTGCATGAGTGTGAGACACACATACATACTCTTTGTGTGAGAGGCAGATTTTGTGGCACAGAGACGGGGGGGGGCACAGGTGTTACACTGAGAGAAATAGAACTAGCAGAATCTCTTGGGAGATAAGGCAATATGCCACGTTTATTGTGAAGGCAGAATACATATACTGTCCCTAGCTACTACAGTTATCCACTACAGATGTACACACTCATATACACAGTTCTACAGATGGAATATAATTACCAGCCTCAGTTGCTCATGCTATTCCACTTGCCCGGTGGCCTAGAGATGAGGAGGAGACCTGGGTTGTGTCAGTGTGCCCAGTGCTCTCGGAGGATGACTGTAGAACTGAAAGACCCCAATTCTGTAGTTTTGGCACCCATCTTTTTATGTTTTAGTCAATAGATCTTGTCCTGTCTCACTGCTCCGGGGCACTATATGACCATGAGTCATCAGTAAATGACAGATGGGACTTGGATCTTTTTTTCGTAATGGGACTTTTGTGTATCTTTCTTGGGTGGTTTCTTTTACAGGCCTCATTCACATTGTTCTTTGGCCATCAACGTTGTGCTGGCAGCTGATCACCCAAACAAGCTGGCTTCAGAGACACACATTCACACTTTTAAAATCAGATTACATAGAAACACCTAACTTTAAACAGAGTTAAGGCAGTATAAAGTTTGAAATGGGGTTTCAGTTACAATATGGAGTCACTTTAGTTACAAAGTATTAACAATTTAAAATGGGTTTCAGTTACAGTATATAAAAAAAGTTATAAATAATGGATTATTCAAAGGCAATTCTTAATAGGTTTCTGACAAATTAATCCAAATCCCATTCATAAAAATAGGGCTGCAATTCATGAGATTACTTGTCATATTGGTAGATATAATTCATTAAAAGGGTGACTTCATTTTTCAGCCCTACACAGAGACTGTGTGTGTGTGTGTGTGTGTGTGTGTGCGCGCGCGCGCGCGCACACAGGCTGCTGCTGGATTAGTTTGAGAGACAGCACACTCTGTCTCTTTAAGACAGGGAAAACTGTTCTGCTCTGCTTTCTCCCCCCCCTTCCCTCCCTCCAGCAGAGGTGTGTGTGTGGGGGGGTGTATATGGAATGGGCGAGTGTGTGTTTCTGAGAGAAAGCTGAAATATTAGAAACCGTGCACTGCCTCTTCAGCAGCAATGGGCAACCTAGGTTAGTGACTGGCCCTCATGAGTGGCTCCTTCAGCTCAGTGGGCTGCAAGATTTTTGGAACCCAAGATAGTCTCCCGGGATGGGGCAGTTTTGCTAACTGCACTTGTGTACTTAGAATTTGCGGAGTGTGTGAATTGAATCCTAGAAGCACTTTGATTGGATGTGGAGGAAGCACATGATTGTCACGGTGCTGACTCTTCAGGTGCTCTTGCTTGACATGTGTGTCACTTTAGTAGTACTGGTAGGAAAAAAAACTACTTGGATGGAAATCAGTGGAATCTGGCAACTGTGCGTGGGCAATGGTGAACAAAAACTCTTGCGGGCCACATATAGAACCCCAATGGGCCGCAGGTTGCCCAGCACTGTTCTTAAGTCACTTACCATCCATGCCCCACTCTGTGTCTCCCCCTTCCTCCCCCTAGCTCTGCAGAGATGGTGTACAGGGGCAAGGGGACACCTTGACTTCAGCACCCCCCCCCCCTTCAGCACACCCCCCCCCCCTCCACCTCTCACTCTGCACAGATAGTAGAAAGGTACTGAAGGCAGCGTGGCTACAGGACAGAGCAAGGTGGGGGGAGGGGCAGCTGAACACAGGGTGCGGACTGTAAGTATGCATGCTCTGCTAATCAGCTGGGCCTGATCTGGCTGGCAGGCCCTATTTTGCCCACTCCTGGTCTGGGCGTTGATGATTACATTTACCTCTAAAACAAATTAATATCCAATATTTTTGGATGAATCTTACACTTACTTTTGAATTTTAATAAGTTCTACCTTAGCTTAGCTCATAGAATCTGTTGGTCTCTCAATAACCACAGATTTTACCTCCTTTATCCCTTTTTTTTTAAGCAACTGACTTGCTGATGTCATCTTTTATGCAATCTGTTAACACAGGGTTAGCAGCCATAAAATATGGTTTCCATTACTTGTCCTTCTGTCTATAACATGTCCATTTAACTGCGGTTCACGTACCACACATGTCAGATGATGTAGTTAAATGTTTTACTGAAATGAGCAGTTTGTTTTGTTCACTGTGTAACCTGAGCAAGTCACTCACGTTATTTGCTTCAGCTTACCCACAAATAAAATAAGTCTTCCCTCTGCATGGGATTTACACATTAAGAGCTTTTGTGTTCCTGCATGAAAGAGTATATTATGCTTATTGTTATGTGGAAATTATGCTTAATTTGTTTTAATTCTTATTTTGTCATAATGTTGGCTTTGCATTAAACTATTTTACTGAGGGATACTGAGTGCAAATATCCTGAGATTCTTCTACCCTTCTTTGGCATGACAGATTTTCTGACATAAATGGAAATTATTAGTCTTCACTATAGATGTACAGATTGCAGTTAGATTCCCTGCCAATGTCCTCCTGGTGGGGGGAGCAGAAGTAAGTGCAGTGTGATCAAGATGTGCACTTTGATTTGTTCTGTTGTCCTTTTCTATCTGTTGGAGAGGATGGAATAGCCAAGGGTTAGGACACTTGCGTAGGAGTTGGGAGGCTGGCTTCAATTTCCTGTTCTCCAGGCTTCCTCTGACCTTGATTTCATAGCCTCTCTGAGTATATTTACACTGGAATAAAAAGTCCATATCACAGTCAGTCGTAGCTGACCCAGGTCACCTGACTCAGATTTGTAGTGCAGGCAGTGGGCTAAAAATGGTTGTGTAGATGTTTGGGTCAGGCTGGAGTCTGAATTCTGGAAGCCTGTCTTCATCCACAATACAGGCTTTGGTCCAAGCTCAAATGTCTACCCAACCAGTGGTAAGTGTATAATTAAATAACTAAGGTGCCTCTGGTTAGTAAAATGGCAACTGTATGCCTCCCAGAGGTGCTATCGGAATATACAAGATTGTGAAATTCTTTGAGGCTCTCCTAACGGAAAGCACTGTAGAAACACTATTTATTTTGCACTAAATACTAAACACCATGTTGTATTAATACCTTGGTCAAAGTATAGTACTACCACTGTCAAACATTTCACACAAGCTACAAAAATGCTGTTATTTGTAGCAGCCATAGTTTAAAGAAATAAAAATAGGTTCTTTGTATTCTCTGCTGTGACAGGAGGCTCTGGAAAGGAGCCTTTATTTATATTGTTATATTGTTTATTTACCTAATGGCAGCCCTTTTAAATATTTTAATTTTTATGCATCAAGTACATAAACCACTCTTAAATGATTTTTTACATATCTTTGGACCTTCATAATGGGGAAAGCTTCAGTACAGATTTTCAAAATTAACCAAAAAATAAATGAAATTAACAGAAAAATGTTCCAGTTGCTAAATCATAATAACTAGTCTTTGTTTCACTCCCTAATTTTTAAAGTCTCAGGCTCTAGCAGATGGCTATGGGGAGTAAATCCCTAAGGGAGACTTCTTCATATGAGAACCCTGTGCCTGGGAATAGTTTTACCCTAGCAGCAGACAAGTGTAACCTAGCCAATTCTGCCTGTTCCAAAGCAGACTCTCAAAAAGCAGTTATTGCATCAATCAGAGCTTTAAAGCTAATTACTGACCTCCTGAATTGGACATAGAAGTGACAAGAGAGCCACAGCAGAGATTTGAGGAGAGTCCTATGTTCTGAGAGCCCACCCCATTCTGCCACATTTTGCACCGCATGATGCTCGTGGCTAGTCTTGAAGTATAACACTGTAGGGAATCTGACAGATTTTTTACCTGAGGCCGAGGAAGCTACAAGTGTTACTTTTTCTTGAGGACAATATCGGAGCAGGTTTGCAGCCTCCAAGCCTGCCACAGTAGATAATAGTACCACTCCTGCAGCTGTCGGAGAGTCCAGAAATAATTATTTATCTAATTACACCTTTAGACTGATAGCAATTTTGTCAAAAGGTGAATGCACACCCCGAGTAACAGACAAAGATAGTATCATCTCAGGCTATACCTGTAGATCTTTCCTCCTACTGAAAAGCCAATACGAAGAGATGAATTTCAGGCAATTTACTCTCCATCCGCATGTATCAACCAGATTTAAGGAGATAAGACTAGACTATCAGCCCACCAAACAAACAAAATCGCCCTTTCCTTATTATGTTGCAGGCTGCCTGTAAATCATAGTGACCCTTAGGGACCACATAAGGAAGTTGCTGTTAAGGTGCTGGTGAATGAATGATTCTCAAGAGCAGATGATGACTGTATTCTCCTTAGACCACAGACATTATGACTCAGTCACAACTGAGTAGCAGTCTTCCACAACTGAAGTTCCTCTTCAGTGTGGAACAACTGAAGTTCCTTTTCACTTAGGACAGCTGCAGCAGCATAGGATTCAAATAGTGGATGAGAATGGTGAATGAAAGAGTGGGAGTCACGAGGGGGGAAAAAAACCCACAGGGGGTGCGTCTAGACCGGCAAGATTTTGCACAAAAGCAGCTGCTTTTGTGCAAAAACTTGCCAGCTGTCTACATTGGCCACTTGAATTTGCGCAAGAGAACTGATGTTCTAATGTAAGTATTCAGTGCTTCTTGCGCAAATACTTTGACACTCCCACTCAGCGATAAGCTCTCTTGCACAAGAATACTTACACAAGAGAGCCAGTGTAGACAGGCACCTTAATTTTTTGCACAAGAAAGCCCGATGGCTAAAATGGCCATTGGAGCTTTCTTGCGCAAAAGCACGTCTATACTGGGCACAGATGCTTTTGCGCAAAAGCATCCGTGCCAATCTAGATGCTCTTTTGCGGAAATACTTTTAACAGAAAAACTTTTCCGTTAAAGGTATTTCTGCAAAATCATGCCAGTCTAGACGCAGCCTAACTGTACACTTAGATCAAAAGCTTCACGGGGTAGATGAGTTAGTCTGTAACAGGAAAAACTTAAAAAACAACAAATAGTGTAAAGACTAACAAAACATGTAGATGGTAACATGAGCTTTCGTGGGCACAACCCACTTCAGATGACCAGAGCGTTGGAAGTGCAGATCCAAGAATAAATAAGGGAAGGTGGGAGCAGCGGAGAAGGAAAAAAAATTGAAGGGGAAGAAGAAGAAGAAAAAGACAGTGAGTAGATAAGCTTCAGAGGGATAGTGGAGTGAGTTTGTAACAGGAAAAACTTAAAAAACAGTCGTCTAGTAATTATTTAGTCTTTAAGATGCTACAAGAGGCTGATAAGAACCATTAGTTATTTTAAAAAATGATCCTATCCACCACTGTCTTGAGACTTAAGCTACAATTACAACAGCAAATTACTATTGCAAATGCTTTGTCTCAGTAGAACTGAATTGTTTCGAAGTGCTAGCGGTGGCTCAGCTTCCAGCAAATGAAAATGTGAATCCCATATCATACAATACCAATATGCCAAAATTGTACTATATTGCAGTCTTGCCTGTTAATTGAATTGCTTTAAAAGGAGTCCTTTCCTGGCACAGATCAAATTCAGAAAGCAGAGCTGCATTCCCTCAAAATACAAACCCTGGTGTAGGGATTGGAAGACCCATCCATCTAGGACTTTGGGGAATAAAATTGGCTTCCACATCTCAACAAAGCATCCCAGCCTGAGGTTTAATGTATATGGAAGGCTAAAATCCCTCTGTTGGCCTCTGGGAAGAGACACTCACTTCTTCCCATGGCTAGGTGGCTTGCATTTTTACAGGAAGTTGGTTATGCTGAAGTAGAGAATGGCACTATTCATTATTGCCTGCCTCTTTCACTTCTTGTAAGCCTCATACTTTCGCTGCAAACACTTAAAAATGGGTGTGGAAGGAGAGTTTTGTTCAAGGGGGGAGAGAGGGATTGGGGTGGGGCAATTCAGTAGATATACTTATATATATTTTAATGTTTTCACAAGCATATAGTGCATTTGGCATGGTGACCTTTTTTGCACTTCTATAAGATCAAAATAAACTTTACTTTTACCTGTATTCATCGTATACTGATACACCCACAAGTTTTTAAATGGTGCCCTTTTTCAAACAGATGTTTGTTTTGAAAGATTTAGAGGAGGTAGTGAATAAATTGTTAGTGTTTTCACCTCTAGATAAAGGCAAAAGGTTGGACCCTCTCTAAACATGTAGCCAGATGAGTTTAGGGTTCACTTTTATGTTCATTTCTGGGTAGGGATATTAAAATGAGGTTAATTTAGTAATTGAGTAATTGATAGAAATTTTTTTGACTACTCGATTAGTCAATAGGCAGCCAGTTCAGTCCCAGCTTGTGCCCTCCAGCTCCTACTGCATTTTAAATTGCAGAGCTGCAGCGGGGTTTGGTTCCAGACCTGGTGCTAGGTGGGACTAAGTCAGGCTGCCTGCCTGTCTGACCACTGGGTAGTTGGAACTCCTGTGGACAGGGGCTGCTTGGCAGGAGCATCCTCTGCCTTCCTCCTCCTCTCCCCCGGCAGCAGCGAAGGGGGAGCCGGTGGCACCACAGACACAGTGCTGGGGGGAATGGGCTTTTAAGCTAGGTTCCCCCAGCACCAGCTCCTGCTCCCCTCTTTACCCCTGTCAGGGAGCAAGCCCCCCCCCATGCCTCAGTGCCCCCTAACTGTCCTCATCTAGCCCCTCTCAGGGCAAGTTACAGTCTGTATGGGTTGCTCATCATCAGCATTGTCTGTCTCAACTACCTTGTTTGCCGAGCTGGCATCATGATCCGGCTACAAATCCGGGATCTTGTCTCCGGCCCCTCTCCAGGGGAAGTCTTGGCTGGCCCTCTCCAGCCCTTGTTGGCTATCCCCCCTGGTCTCTCCCTCCTAGGAGCTCTGGCTTCTTCAGCATCCAACCCTCCACTGGCTCTCCCTCAAGCAAACTGTGCTCCTCCCTTTATAGCTGACAGCTGGGCTCTCCTGGCCACCTGGGCTTCTCTGAATATCTGGCAGCCGGGCTCTCATTAGCCTAACAGCCTCAGCTGGGTTCTTCAAGCCACCCTAAGGCTCAGGGCATGAGCCCTGGGCTTAAAGGCCCAGTGCAGGGCAGGTGCCTTGTCACAGCCCCGCTGCCTCTAATACAGAGGCAGCCAGGAGGTGGGGGAATGTGAGTAGTCAACTCAACTACCCGATAAGCCTAGGCTTATCGGGTAGTCAACTATTCCCTTACATCCCTATTTTTGGCACATACTAAGAAGCCTGTCTCTTAGGGTAGGGCAGATAAAACTGTCTTTCTCTCTTTAGCTTTTAGCATTCTCTCTTCTAAATGAGTGTGATTCTTGTTTTGGTGTGTATTCTGGCAGGAATTGATGGTGGGGTTTTTGCTTTAATGAGATCAGAGGAAAAAGAGGATTATGGCAAGGGTTTTGGAAGCATTTATAATTTGATTCAATACAAGTTGAAACTCTTTAAGCTGGGACTCTGGTCCAGCAACATCCGTGGTCTGGCACAGATGTTTCAGGATAAGAGAATCTCGGTGGAGGGAGCTATGCAGGTCTGGCAGGGTAGTAGGCTACTCGCAATGAGCTGTCAACAAGGCCACCCAGCGTGCGGCAGTGGAGCTGCCCAACAGGGCTGAGAGGTCTGGCATATGGCAGTCTAGAGGGGCTGGGAGCCACAGCAGCGGTGACTGCCCGACTGGGTTGGCAGGGCAGCGGGGCTGGCCACAGGTGGGGAGCTGGCAGGGTGGCCAGTGGGCTGGGCCAGGAAGGGGGGCAGTGGTAGGGGCCAGAAATGACCCCCCCCCCCCGGTCTGGCAAAATCCCTCATCCGGGATCAGTGAGGTCGTGAGGTTCAATCTGTATTTCAGTTAGAGTAGTGCTGAGACTCTGGTTAGGCTTATGATAGGTATTGTAAAGAGATGGATATTGTTCCTGCCCCTAAGCAGAGGCATATCTATCTGAGATGACATACTGAAGACATAATGCAGTGCCTCATTTGCTCTCTTATTTATTAAACTAGCAGTGGCATGAACCCCTTAAATAAGGGGAAACACATATCAATTCCCAATTTAGGAAGCTAAATATCCTAATGGTTACTGTGCTAGCTTGATCCAGAAGAAATTCTAGTAGAGAGAACTTCTAAAATGGCGGAGTAGGACGAATCCCTGGGACTCCAATCTTTGTGCATATAGCAAAACAATGTGGTGTACTGTTATAAAAGTAGCAGTGTCTGCTCCAGATGAATTTGCTTTTCCATGGGGTAAGCTTGTAGTGGGGGGCAAATGCTGTGACTGTAGGAAAGGGCATGTAACTTAGCTGATGCTTGTTTATGGTTCCTATTCTTATGGAGCGTCGTGGGCATGCATTCTCAGGAGGCTAGAATATGCCAGCCTGAAACTGAACTAGTTTACAATAGGGATGTCAACATGTAGTTGACTACATGATTACCCAATAAGCTTGGGCTTATCCCTATGAAGGAAAAAAAAAATCCCAAACCTATTTGTTTGGTAGGGTCCAATCATGTATCACCTCATGCTTACAAGGAAAAGTAATCCAGAACACCCAGACAGTTCCTAATGTGAGCAGCTTTGTATTATTTCTGTGCATATTTTGGTAGAAGTAAGGGCACTTGAAAATAATGAACCATTTCTGGTGTTCTGTTGAATCAAGGTCATTGTTTTCATTAAGCTATGAAAGGGTGTTGTCTCAAATGCTCTTTAAGTAGGATACATCTTAAACTGATAGCCAAAAAAGGCTTATTTTCAAAACTATGAACATCAGAAGTTAATGAGCAATTGCTATATAAGCCATCGTGTGTGTGTGTGTGTGTGTGTGTGTGTGTGTGTGTGTGTGTGTATGTTTATACAGAAAGAGGCAATTCGAGGGTCAGTTGACTTAATTTCATCACTTATGTTCTGTGTTTATATTCTCTAAACTAGCATAGATCCTCATTTTCCTGTTACACTTTACTTTTTAAATGGGAAAGCTATTAGGTATTCTTAGTATTTGAAGTAGGCGTCCTTACTATATGGTATTAAAAAAGAATAGTCAAATCTTGACGTGCCCTTGCTATTTAGAAGGCAGCCTATAGTATACTCTGAAATAACTGTAATCTTCAGGGTTTTATTGGACACTTCCAAAAGTAGTAAAATAATTCCCTTTTCTAGCCAAATAAAGTAAAATAACCATTCTATAAGAAAAAAGTATACATCCGAATGTGACTGAAAAATTCCCTAAAAGAGGTATGTGATGTCAAACTATCTCTCCATTTAGGACCTGATACAGATTCCAGTAAAATCAGTGGAACTGTAGGCATTGAATTCAAGGCAGCTGTAGAAAATAATTGGAAATCCCCATGTCTGTCATTTAAAAAATGTGTGCATAGAACTGGGAAAATATTTTTTTTCTGTATTTTTAGTTGAGCCATTTCCTGGGTTGGTTGGGGGAAAAGAGGGAAAAATTGCATGAAGTGCCCACCCTCCTTCCAAAATCTGAAAATTGATCAAAATTTGTAAACCTACAAAACTTCATGTAAATGGGAAGGTGTGTGTAAACGGGTGGGGGGGGGGGTCTATGCACACACGTACTAGCAGAGTCTGTATGTTTTATTATTAATTTACAACCAAAGTAATTATTTTCCTTGGAGACTGTACACTTTGATTCTGGGGGAGGTGGAAGGATTATGTTTATTTTGTCTGCTTAGTATGCTACTTATATCTCTGCTTTCTTTTGCCTTAGAAAACTCTTGTTTGACAACCCTTTGGAGGCCTTTCCTAAGTGTGCACCTCATCCACCTGCTATTGTTCAGGTTTTAAATATCAGTAGCCAGGTAGCCACACTGTCCAAAGTGGCATCTACTTACATTAGGTAGTGTTTATGTCACACCGTCTGTTGCAAGTATATCAGAAATTGTTGGAATTGTGACTTTTACAATGTATACATTGATTTTGATGATCAATAAGTTGTTTGTAAGCTGCCACAGTTAAACCTTGGAAGAAGTTGCTGCCATGAAGAAGCAGTTGTGGCTGGTCCCGTTTTTCTTGCTGCATTTTATGTCAATCTGGAAGATAATACAGGTTGAACCTTTCTAGTCTGGCACCCTGGAGAGCTGACTGATACTGAACCAGAGAATTTGCTGAACAATAGGAGGTCACTATTGTCTAGCAGCATTATCAACACTTCCACTGCTTACTGGCCTCTTAGAAGCCATTTAGGGGTAAATTAGAGCTAAATAACAACACGGAACACTGGTGATAAGGACTATCAATCTTTATGGGACTGCAGGAAACTTGGCCAAAAACATGCCTCACCATGGATGTTGCTCGACCAGAGAGTGCCGGACTAGAGAGGTTCATCCTGTACAATAGAAGAGTCCCTGTGCTGTGCTGGCTTTTACCAGTCGCACCTTGTCACAAATAAAAGCCCCTGTTTGAAATAGCAGCTATTTTTTTTTATTATTAAATAAAGAATTCCAGTTGCAATGCTTCTGCATCTCTGGTCTAATAATAAAATACTTCCTGTCACATTGATATCAAATAGGAAAATAACTCAATCTGCAGAGTTGAGTGCTCCAGGTCCAGCCACCTTAATGACAAATGAAGCTGGTAAAGGAAGTTCTCTATCTTGTAAGCACACAGTAGCTACACAGACCTCTGAGCAATCCTTGCTCGCAGTTGTATCGGTGGAGCCACCTTCTGCAGGCCAACCAGTGGAATCCGTGCCTTCTGTGCCTAACAGGTACACACATCTTGGCTACATGAAAATTGGAATAGAAATAATATAAAATAATGTAGGTTCATCTCATTTTATACTCCTGGGGGAATTGAGCACAACTGCCCATGTGCATAATCAATGAGCCATGCTTATTGATTTTTTTTTTGCAGGATCTCTGCTGCAGTTCTGCATTTTGCCCACCAGAGGGCACTGTGGCAATAGAACATAGCAGCTGCTCCCCCCAGCTAGGGAAGAAAGAATCTAGTGTGGGAGAACAGACTGGGGCAGAGACTGAATGGGAGTGGGGATGCAGTGTCCTGGGTAGAGGAAGAAGGGATACAGAGCTACAGGGAGAAGTAGGAGACACGCATACGGGGGGAGGGGTGCTGAGTTACAGGGGATGGGGAGTGGATGTCTGAATGGGGGTGGAGGGACAGGTGAACTGGGGTTGCAGGAACATATGGTGGGGGCAGGGACAGATGTTGCTGATGGAATAGCAGAGGCTAGGGGTCAGCCAGAGTCTGCATAGGGGCAACATCTTAACAGTATCTCCTCCCTCCCCCCCAAAAACAACCCTGTTACACACTTTTCCCACCCAACTGCCATTCAAATTACTCAGAATTCTGTATTAATATGCCTCAGTAAGGAATCTGTTAGTCAAAAAAGTTTTCAGAATCTTTTTTGTTACCTGTATTGTCACAGATATACTTGTTGGCAGGTATTTTACAATAAATGAAACTGGTGTGATTATTATATATTATATAGTGTTGTTTTGACAAATACAATATGCAAGATTTTGCAGAATTTGAAAACACTTTGTGCAGAATTTTCAATTTTTTGGGGGGGAAAATTCCCCCAGAATTACTGTGTGGTGCTATAAATGTGCATTGCCACGTTATCCCCTAACAGGAAGTAATGGAAGCATAATACAGCAAAATGCTGTTTTGGACTTTGTGATGAAGTGCCATAACGGAATTAGTCCCTTACCAAAACAGTATGTTGACTTCTGCTAAAAAGTGCAATGAAAGGGTAACTTTAATAGATCAAGTTTTCCCATTAGTAGCTGATTGTTTGATTTTCAAATATACAAATTGCCAGCATAGAACTTGGTAAGGCTTGCTGCTTTTAGTAATATTAACCCTGAACTTGACTTTGTTTTCTGGAAAGCAAGTGTTTTATTTTGTCATATTCATTTGGATTTCATGAGTCTTGCTAATGTTGCCTAAAATATGATAGCTATACATATTGTGTTTTGTTTTCCCCTCTTGATACTTATTTTGGGCAGGCATGATGTGTTTGTCCCTTCTGAAAAAACAAGCCCTTTTGATAAAGTCGCAAGCTCTCAGACTAGATCATCTTTGAATCATACAAGGTAAAGCTTATGATATGAGCAGACTGTTAAGTGTAAGCATGACAATATCTCCATTTACATCAAAGCTGTACAATAAGATGTTGTTATTGACATATTGGGTTGAGTTATTTCTGAAACAGACTTAAAAATGGGAAAACAATTGTAATTTTCCAGGCTTCTAAATGGACCTTTTAGCATTTTTTATTTTTTCAAAATACTTTTCTTCAAAATATTTCATCTTCAGACTTTTTTTCTTTGTCTTCCTCCCATGCCCTACCCTTTTCTTTTTATTCTTCTTGCTCTTCTGGTCTGTGATTATGGGTGGGGGAACCAGAGTGGAGGGTAAAAAAAGGTCACAAGGTGGGGGAGAATAGAGGGAAAAATCTGAAAATAAAGAACATTTTTGTGAAAGGTCAGTTACGATTGTGCTCTAGTGCTGTTGTATTTTAATGTCTTTTTAATGCTGTTTTTGGTATATTATGCCAATTCTGATTTTTGAGACCATCAGCAGAATAACTTTCAGAATAACCTTCAAGCTCTTGTGGAGAATTAGACAGAGAATCCAAGACCCTGATCCTACAACAGGCTGTGTGTGAGTGGACTCCTGCACCCTCACTGAGTTAGTTGTAAGATAGGGGCCCAAAGTTGTGAGTTGTACTGAGTTAGAGCTTTTTCTGCAAGCTGAATTGATCACTGAAGAGTCTTTTTTAATAAGAAAAATCAGTTTTTCCATATTAATGTTTAAAGGGTCAATGGATTCAACAGAAGTATTTCCATCAACTTAAGTGTTGAAATGGCACTTCAATGATGGCACAGTTTTCAGTGATTACTTCAAGCTGTTTGCACTTTTTGTTGAGAACTCTTTCTTTTCTCTCTGTTTTTCTCCCCTTTTCAGTCAAAGCTTCTACATTAGAAAAGCACTGCCTGAAAATCCAT
Source organism: Pelodiscus sinensis (assembly GCF_052426305.1). NCBI lineage: Eukaryota > Metazoa > Chordata > Testudines > Trionychidae > Pelodiscus > Pelodiscus sinensis. Next base: position 117,085,251 of record NC_143055.1, on the reverse strand, counting down.
TGGAAGATCTGCCAAAGTTTTCTCCCATCCCTGTTCCTTCTTCCAGGCAGAGCTCAAAAATTATGAGTGGTGCTGCCGCCACTGTGTCTGCTGCTGTTGCTGTACGGGCCAGGTAGTAGTCACCTGCAAGACAGCCTTTTTAAAATTTTTGTAAATCAGTTTCAAAAAGCACATGCTTCATAAAGGAGCTAACTGGGGGAGATGCAATATCGGAAACAGTTAACTATCACTTTAGTGGTATGTGCATGGAGTTAGAATAGAGTCACGGTTCTTGTGTTTTATTCCCAACTCTGCTGTTGGCTGAGATTGGGGTAATAACTTTAGTTTTTCTGAGTCTTGTGATGCCCATTTTCTATCTTGATGAATTAATACCGCTTTGCCTCGCATGATGGTTGAGGATTAATTGATATTTATTAACAGCTTTTAGATCTTAGATGCCACAAGCTATACATTTATTATGGTTTCAGTTATTAAATGATTTTGCAGACACTGACATCATTTCTCAGTAAGCTCTCAAGGGAGTGATCACTTCACTTACAATTCTTATCACGCTATTATGGAAACAATTGTGAAGCTCAGACCTCGCATATTCTTTTAGTAGCTCCTGTTAATTTTCAATTTTGTGTAGATGGCTAGTGTATTTATTTAGCAGGTCTTTCTAAATGCTTACTAGACTCTCTGATCTTAACGTCTACCGTTCGCTCTTGGATGCCCTTCTCATCACGCCTATCACTAAACCTCCTCCTCTACAAAGTGTCAGGCCTGCAAGGAAATCAACAAGTGCTTTGGAGTTGAAAAAGAATGAAAGGTAGTGTATGAGAGCTGTTCTTTGGCACTGAAAGCTAATAAGACACAAGTTTCTCTATTTTGGTGTCTTTTCTGCTGACTGCATCTTTTAAGCGATATGTCTGACATGCTCTCCTGCATGAGATCTCTGGCCCAGTGCACTAGTGAATCACCTCTGCAGAACTATTCTGCACGTCGGTCCTCTGGCAAAGTTTATGTCCCATTAAGTAAGCAAAAGTTTCTTAACTACAATAGTGTGATTTTGAGGCGCACAATTCTGCTTGTAATGCCAGTTTTTATAGAGGCATAGCCACTCCAGTGAATTTATTGGATAAGAAACAAAATACTAGGGCTGTGAATTAATCACAATTAACTCACATGATTAGTTACAAAATAATCACAGTTAATCGCACTGTTAAAATACCAATAAAGTTGATTAAATATTTTGGATATTCTTCTACATTTTCAAATAGATTGATTTCAGTTACAACACAGAGTACAAAGTGTACTTTGCTCACTTCATATTATTATTACAGCTTTTTGTACTGTAAAAAAGAAACAAAAGAAATAGCATTTTTTAGTTCTGGAAAACGGAAAAAAACAATTGTTTTGTCTGGAAATGGATGACAGGAGAGGGATCACGTGATGATTACCTGTTGTGTTCCCTCCCTCTTGGGTATCTGGCATTGGCCACTGTTGGCAGACAGGATACGAGCCTAGATGGACCTTTGGTCTGACCCAGTATGGCTATTCTTATATTCAGTTCACATCTTACAAGTACTATAGTGCAATTCTTTTATCATCAAAATGTAACTTAAAATTGTTACACTAAAATTAAAAAATATTTTTGTTACATAACTGCACATATAAACAAAACAATGTAAAACTTTAGTGTTTATAAGTCCATTCACTCCTGCTTTGTCTTCAGCCAGTTACTAAGACAAACAAGTTTATTTACTTTTACAGGAGATAATGCTACCTGTTTCTTATTAATAATGTCACCTGAAAGTGAGAATAGGCATTTTGCATGGTGTTTTTGTAGCTAGTCTCATAGGGATAGCTGTGTTAGTCTATACTAATCTATAAGGAGTCCTTTGGCAGTTTAAAGACAAGCAGATTTATTAGGGCATAAGCTTTTGTGGGTAAAAATCACTTTGTCAGTTGCATGAAGTGGAAATCTCAAGTAATGCCAGTGGAACAAACAACTTCTCTTTCTCAAAGGTTGGCTTTTCATATATAAAAACAAATATGTGGCATGTGGTGCAGCAAATAAATATTTGTGAATATAATTGCCATTTCAACCCTTTGTTCAAGTGCAGGTGAGGTTAGATGTGCCAGGACTTCTTGACCTTGTTTCTCCAACTAACGGTATCTTTCAAGGAAGCTGGTTCTATCTAGTGGCCTTCATCCTCAAAGCCAGAAAACTGTATTGGTGTTTTTAAATGGCTATGGCTCAGTAATAGTTTTCACTAAACAGCAGACCTTTCTAATTGATAAAACTGCACTTCCAGCACTGTTTCTCTTGAATAGAGAAATGTTAACTTCCACTTGATGCAAAAAATCAGGGGTGAGGCAATGGTAATTTTCTCTCCTACTTATTTTTGAGTTATCACTTGAGTTATCAGCAGAAAGTTAATCGCAATTTGGGGAGAAGTTGATAAATTATGGGCATGCAAGTCAAAGTATCCTGAAACCATTTATTTTTTTAAGTTTCCCATTTTCTGCATCAACTTTTAAACAGAAAAGAAGACAAAAATTGTTAGGGCAGCCTCCAGGTCCTATAGTAAATTAAGAACCAGCTTTTTTTTCCTTTGTGACTTCCTATAGTTTATGTGCAGCACAAGGAAAACCCTTTAGAAGTTTTGAAAGCATTTATAATATGTTTGGCACATTTGAAAACAATGGTTGAAGTTCTGAAATCAATAGTATTACCATTGCTTTTAGTAGAGCACAGGATTTCATCCAGGTCTTTATTCCTTGATTCAATAATGGAGTTAAAAGTTAAGGTGTTTCTTGAAATCAGTGGATTAAATTATAGTGCCAAACCCATATGTTGTTTTTTCTTGTTTCTATTTCTAGTGAGCAGGATCCTATGAAATAACCTGTTGTTTGAAGCCAAGTGAGAGAGATTTTTTCTTTGTGAAGACACAAAGAGATGTATTGAATTGAGTTGCGAAGAGTAGCTTTGCCTTCCAAGACCGCCAGCCTGGCCCTGCCTATACTCCACCCCTGGAACGCCTGCTGTAGGCATTCTGGGGGCTGAGTGTTGCTGCCCCGAGTGTCCGCTGTCCCCATGCTTTGGGCCAGGGAGACTGGAACTGCACGGCCTCCTCCTTCTCCCGGTGCTCTCTCACCTCTCTTCCCCTCCCCCAGTGCTCCGAGGAGGCTGGGGAGCTGCACTATGTGCACACGGTTCCTCACTTCTCTTCACCTCTACTGCTCCAGGGAGGTGGGGGAGGGAGGGCCCGCTGCACACATGCGCTCCTCGCCTCTCTTCCCCTTCCTCTTTGAGGAGGTGGGGCACATGCCCCCTCACCTCTCTTCCCCTCCCAGGTACTCCAGGGAGTCTGGGGCACAGTCGGCATGCTGCCTGCCTCCTCCCCTCCCCATGGGGGATGGGGTGTCAGCAGTGGGGGTGGGGATGGGGTGCTGCTGGGGTGCTGCTGCCTCTAGCCGCAGCTGCACCAATCACCCATGGGCACTCCCAACTGTCCCAACAACAAATGAGATGCAATTATTGTGAGAATTAAACAGAAATAACAAAGAATGCAAAGTAGAGAAGATTTGTGTTGCCAACACTGAACATTTATTGGGTTTTTATGATAGAAGGCTCATTTTTATTTCTGAAAGGCTTTTTGTAGACTTTAACAGAGAAATTAGGATTTTTTGTTAGACATTTGAAATTCCTGAACTGAGTCCGTTCTGACCATGTCATCTTGTGAGAACAGCCTCAATGTGTGTCTGGTTGTGAAGTATCAGCATTTTTTTCAGTTAGTTCAGGATTTTCTTTTAGCTTTAGTGCCTTTGTGTGTAAAGTTGTCCTGTAATTATCAAGATTAAACTACACAGAGCAAATGGAAGAGTAGGAGAGGTTTTTAAATCTTGTGCTACTGATTTCATTTAATCACCATGAAAAGGAGGTGAAATTGGGAAGCAATATGTACATAGGAGGAAAAATGGGGGCACATTAGTCATTCTTGAAGCTGGTTGAGAAATTTTCTTTTCTTTTTTTTCTCTCCCACTCCTCCCCCCCCCCCCCCATCAAAACCTAAATGTTTGCAGGAAAAGGTCAGTTTCAACAAATTTCAAAATAGTAAAGCAAAAACATTTTTTATATCTTATAAGTAAACATTTTTGGTTTTCAATTCAAAGTGACTTATTTTGAAATTTCACTTTTTTAAAAGGAACGATTGAAATTGAAACAGTGTTTCATAATTATCTAACTAAACATTTTGATTAACCCAAATTGATTTTTTGGTGTATTTTGGATGGTTGATGACAGGTTTTGAGATTTCAATTTTGTTCCAGTTGAGATTGGAACTTTTTTTTTTAATCTCAAATTCTTGCAGGATAGGAAAATACTACGTGCCCAGCATTAGTCACTTTGGCTGTTGGCCTCCTCCCCATTTTTTTCAAATAAATATCAGAAGCAGGAAACCCTGGAAAAAACACTTTAAATATTATCAACAAACTTTGGTTTTAAAGACCGTTTTTTTCAGGCATTTAATTGGAGAGTTTTGAAATGAAATTGAAACCCGATAGTGCTTCTTAATGGATCTTTTATTCTCTGGGGGTATGTCTACGCTACCCTCCTAGTTCGAACTAGGAGGGTAATGTAGTCATACCGCACTTGCAAATGAAGCCCGGGATTTGAATTTCCCGGGCTTCATTTGCATAAGCGGGGAGCCGCCATTTTTAAAACCCCGCTGGTTCGAACCCCGTGCAGCGCGGCTACACGGGGCACGAACTAGGTAGTTCGAACTAGGATTCCTAGTTCGAACTACCGTTACTCCTCATTTCACGAGGAGTAACAGTAGTTGGAACTAGGAAGCCTAGTTCGAACTACCTAGTTCGTGCCCCGTGTAGCCATGATGCACGGGGTTCGAACCAATGGGGTTTTGAAAATGGTGGCTCCCCGCTTATGCAAATGAAGCTCGGGAAATTCAAATCCCAGGCTTCATTTGCAAGTGCGGTATGCCTACATTACCCCGCTAGTTCGAACTAGCAGGGTAGTATAGACATATCCTGGGCTATCTCAATTCTGAGCTGTGCAGGGAGGTTTTTGTGTGGGGTCTTGGTGGTGAAAGAATTTTTATTCTATTAAGTAGATTTAAATCAACAAAACTTCTTACTAATTGCCTACGTTGGACATGTACCAAGATTTAAGAAATGTAAAAGAATAATCTGTCCATTTGAGTACATTATATTTAAACTGCAGTCTTAACAGTAAGATCAGAATAATGAAATAAAACGACCATAATTTTTTTTAAGTGTAAAAAAAAAAATGTATGTTAAGTGTATGAGGTAATCATACTTCTTCCTATGGGTACCAGTAGATGGAGCCAAGGAAACAAAAAAGTGTCATTATTTGATAAAACAAGAGAATCACTTGGCTGAGTTCAAACCAAATAGTGTAAATGAGCAAACATTTTTCATTTAAGATAAGTACATATTACAGTAATAATGCTCTTTATGAGATTTCAAGGAAATAAACCAGCAGATATTAGAAATTAGGTATGAGAATGTGTATGCAACACTTGCAACATATATTGTCTATACATGCATTGGATGTAGTGCTGAAGATTAATGGTTATTTCAGACAGAAGTTCACATGATTGCACAACTTAATGGCTTGTAATCAGCTGTAATAGGAATTGTACATCCTTAGCCAAAGAGGACAGCAGAAAAACCCTTTAAAAATGGGACTGTTACAGCTTAGAACATAATGTGGGTAATGAAGCTCAAACAGCTGTGGTGTATGTGTGTGTTGTTTTTTTTAGACTCATCTTAAAATCCATTTAACAAATCACCCTATATTGTGGCAATTGCAGCTGGTTTATTGGAGTTAGCTGGTTGTGGCAACAGCAAAGTCAGGGTTTTGGTACATAGTGATGCTTTGGGATCACATCATTGTGCTCTCTTTATTTCCTTTATTGCCACCTCCCTCTCCCTCAAACAGTTTTAATGTTAAACTTTTCCATATTCCATCACAGATTAGATGGGTCTAGCTCTCCTTTAGAACTTGTTTATGCTACTACTCCACCATCATGAGGTGGTTGTATAAGGTCCATTTGCTTTCTCTCCAGCTACTTCTTTTTCCCATTTCTCATGTAAAGGTTTAGAAAACCTGACCTCCTGGTTCTTACTCTCCTTCAAACTCTCTCCAATTTGTCCACCTCTTTCCCGGAAATGAGCAGAGTACTCCAGGTGAGGTCTCACTAAAGCAGCAGAGAGGGGGATGATTTCAACTGTCAGGCTGCTGATGGGGGAAGGGGGCATTTGCCCCAGGCTCCTGTCTGCCACCACCCCACTACCTTTTAAATTGCCCCAGGTGACCCAATCCAGGCAGCATTGAAAGGTGACTGCCTCTAGCCCCGCCCCTTCTATCCAAAGCCCCACCTCTATCGCGGTATTAGATCCAAGCCAAGCCCTTTCCTCACACACATTACCCAGGCCTGGGGAAGTCTGTCGCCAGCCCTGGCAACTGCTTCACATTGGTGACTTGGATTCAATTTGTGATCCACTACAAGACCTTTTTTAGCTACAACTTTAACTACAACTTTTTTAGCAGTGCAGCCACCTAACCAGTTATCCCACAATTGTTAATTACTCATTTGATTTTTTTTTCCCCCTTCCTAAGCAACGTGCAGGTTGGACTTCCCTTGTCCGGCACCCTCGGGATCTGAGCAGTCTCTGACAAGGTAGTTTGCTGGAGCAGGGGAAGTCTGAGGTGCGGGGGTGGTGAGTGAGGAAGTCACAACAGAGCAGTGTCATTCACCATAAGCAAGGGGTGGTTTGATGCATTTAGAAAGAGGCACATTTTACACAATGTGAAGTTAATGGGGAAATCGGCATCAGCCCACCGTAAAACAGTATGGGATTATCCTTGTACCTTCCCCTCACAATGCTCCATTGCGAGCCCACCCCTATTAATTCTCCCATCCCAGAGGAACAGTAAGGTGTGTAGGGAGCGAGTTCAACTAACTGATGTGAGTGATTAGTTTTGAAGTTAACTATATACCTGGGGAGTCTGGGAGGGAGTTGGGATGAAGCAGGCAGTTGTGACCTAGGGCAGGAGACTGGAGTGCCAGATCTGGGAGGGGTATGGATGTAGGAGGGGGACAGAGGGTTTGGGTATGTTGAGTGGGGGGGGGGGGGCAGCAGGTTGAGGCAGGAAAGGGCTGGGTTGCCAGAAGCAAGCTATGGCCAGGAGACCTACCTGCCAGCTGCCAAACTTGCCTGTCTGCAGAGCTTAAAATGTTTGCCTGCCTGCTTGCCTGGCCATGTGCTTCATTGAATAACTGAGCCCAGGAGAGGGGGCGTGGTTGTTCTTGGCAGCCTGTTATTCCAACAAACAGCTCCCATTGTCTGGTTTCTGGCCAGAAACTGGCTAATGGGATTGTGCTGGGGGCAGACCAGCTCCCCTTCCCTCCAGTTTTAAAACAGAAATGGAGCCCTGGAGCCACATTTCTACATGGCACGTGGGGCTGCGGGGCAAGCAAGGGAGCCTGCCTGGAGCTCCCCACTGCCTCCGCGGGTTGGATCTGGTGGCATGGCGGGCCGGATCCTGCCTGGAGGCCATATTTTGCCCAGGCCTCCTATATACAGTATTATCTTTGCGTTCAAGTTTGGTTGGAAAAACTACTGCTTTGAAGTTAGTTATTTGTTGACTGTGAAACAGCAGACAATAAAATGCTCATTTCAGACAATATGGCGTTTTTGTGTCGTGAACACCCCTACTTCCCTCTATATTTGTGGATTTCGGCATTCACAGCTATCTCCTGAACATATCCTTTGCAAATGTGGAGGGCTTTCTGTAATCCTGTCAAGCAAGTTAGGTTGGTTTGTCATGGTTTGTTCTAGACAAATCCATCCTGGCTATTTTATGTAAGCACCTGGAGGATAATAGTATTATGCGCTGATTGTTTAATAATTAGTTCCAGTGTCTGTCCAGGTATCAAAATAAGCCTGACTCATCTATAATTCTGCATATCCTCTTTGTTCCTTTTTTTTAAAGTAAGTATCATGTTTGCCCTTCTTCAGAATTCTGGGGCTTCACTAGGAGATGGCAAAGATAATTGCTAAAGGTTCTGAGATTGCTTCATCTAGTTCTTATAGTAACCTTGGACAAATTTCATCAGACCCTGCCAACTTGAATACATCTAGTTTTCTTAATGATCTTTAACCTGTTCTTTGAGTATTTTGACTTACATTCCTCCACTCTGGTTGATGATAATACTTGTAGTGAGTATTTTGTCACAGTTCATCTTGAAGCAAAATAGGCATTAAATGCCCCCGTTTCTTTATGATCAGTTACTGGCGCTCCTTTCCAGCCAAGTTTAGAGGAGCTGCACTTGGCTTCATCTTTGTCTCGCTCCTAATGTATAGGTATGTCTTTACTGCAGAGGTTTTTCCAGAAAAAACACACTTACGTCCACACTGCAATTGGGTTTTTCTGACAGCAGTGAACCTCTTTCTCTGAGGAAGAAGCATTTTTCTGAAAGACCTCTTTCGGAAAAAGGCGTGTGGACGGGGAAGAGAGGGAGTGTGTGTGGGTGGGTGTGGTGGGGTTTTTTTGTTTTGTTTTTGTTTTTTGCAAGTAGAGGTCTCCAGGAAGAAGCACAGATGCCTTAGTGTCCACTCCATCCAATCAATGGGGATGCTGTCTTTCAAAAAAGCAGATAGGTTTTTCGATGTACTTTTGCAATGTGGACGCTCTCTTTCAAAAGATGATTTTCTGGAAGATCTCTTCCGTAAAAGCTTCTTCCAAAAGAAGCTTGAAATTTAGATGGAGCCTGAAAAACATCTTTTTACTGCCTTTTGTATACTTTTCTAGATATAAATCATTTTGTCCCTAGCCTTTCTGATTTTGTTGCTACATGTTTTTACTATCCTTTTGGATTCCTCCTTAGAAATTTGCCCATGTTTCCACTTTTTGTAGAATTCCTTTTTTATTTTAAGACCATTAAAGGACTCTTGGTGGAGTCTTACAGGTCTCTTACTATAATGATATTTCCTTTGCATCAGGATAGTTGGAGTTGCAGTTTTAATACTGTCTCCTTGAGAAAATGCCATCTTTCTTGAACTCCCTTTTTTTAATAGACTTTCTTCCAATAGGACTTTACCTATCAGTTCAGTTCTCTAAGTTTGTCTGCTTGGTTTTTAAGTCCATTGTCTTTATTCTGCTGCTCTCATTCCTTCCATTCCTTAGAATCATGACATGCCTTCCACCTTTTAGATTCACAAACAGTACCTCCCTCTTGATGCGTCTCATGTCTAAAACTGTGGTACTCCTAATAACATCCTCTATTCTCTGGAGTATGTATGTATATAAAACTTTTATTCTACCTCTCAATTTAAAATATTTGAGACTGCGAAGTCCCTAGTGCATTCCAAAACATTACTGCAAATTTCATGTTTTGCCATGTTACTTTTCCAATAGATATTTTGGTTGTTAGTTCTTCATTATTATCAGGTTTTGTGGTTTGGATATGTCAGACAAAGGAAGCCCAGATTAGAGTTCTAACCTGTACCAGATCTTTTCCTAAAATTAATCCCTATGACAACTACTCTGAATAACAGCATGTTAGAGGGTATCTAATAGGGACATGATGCAGCACTATATGTATCTTTCTTTCACATACCTAGTATGCTATAGCATGCAGTATTGCTTTAGAGGAATTTACTCCTAAGATTAAAGCTGCTGCATTTTATATGCTTGTTGCATATTTTACTTTCTCGTTGCAATGGTATTCTTTTATACAGGTTGGATCTCTCCTGTTCATCATCAGAAGAAGGAATTCGTCAGACTACAGGAGGTCCCCTGATACCAGCCCACTGCCAGCTCCTTCAGCTCAGCTGGGTTGTCTATGGGCCAGTTCTATCCTTGGGTTTGCTGTCAGCTTCACTGCCAGAATAGCATGTTGCCTGATTGGGCTGCTGGAGCCCCAATCCCGTTGCCAGGTGGCACGTGGCCCCGGACCCAGCATTCTGCAGGGCTGCCATGGGTGGCTTCCCGTCTCAGGCTGCTGTTGCTACAGCCCTGGTCCTGCTGCAGTAGGCAGGCAGCTCCAACCACACACAACCGCCTGGGCTTCTACAGCCCCACCGCCTTCCAGGCTGACGTGGCCTGGCCAGGTTTCCCTTCTTGGTCTGCTGTGGTGCTGGCCCTGCTTCCAGGTGACAGACAGTCCCAGTTGCACTCCGTCCTTGCTGTTGCGGCCCCACTGCTAGCAGACTCATAGGGCTGCTCCGGGCTCCCAGCTGCTGGCATTTCTGCCACGTGGGGGTCTCATCCAGGAACATCCGTGGTCATGCTGGACCATGGATGTTCCCAAATGAGAGAATCCTGGATTTGAGAGGTGCAACCTATCGAAGATTATCATATTTTGCGGGGGGAGAAGGGGAGCAGAAGGGTAGGATAAGCTGACAAAAGAAAGCAACAAAAATTACTTTGGTTTAAAAAAAAATTCAAATAGCCTAACTAGCTTTCCAAATCCTGAGCTAAAACAGCCATGGGGAGGAGACGGGAGGGGGGGGAGGGGAGGGGGGGGGGAGGGGAAGTGTGTGTGTTCCACAATCTGTAATAGGTATTCAGTCAGAGAAAACAGTAAGGCTACATTTAGACTGAAAAGAACAAGAGTGGAGACACTAGAATTTGTTTTGAATCAATTCTAGTCAACGTACCTTCTTTACTGTTGCATATACTGAAAGAAACTGTGAAGATGATTATAGAGTTTTGCTGGTGCTGGGATTATTTATGCTCTTTAACAGAACTTGATGTGATAAACGGAGCATGAATAATATTGCCTCACCCACCCTATTTCTTTTTTAATCCTGAGATGTTTTTCCTTTCTAAGTCACTGGAACATAGTTACCTTTAGCAGCATATAAATATTTGTATTCTTAATAAGAACTGTAAATACCTTGTTATAAAGATGAATGGGATTGGGAATTTGTCATAATGTTCTCTTGCCTTTTGTCTCCATATTCTTGATACCAGGCACTCTGCAGAACAATTTATGCAGGCAAATTATTATAATTATCTCCAAACATTATGTAATGGCTTTTTTCTTTTTCCTTTCAAAACTTATGCAGATTATAATAATGTATAGATTTTCATCATCACCTCAGGCTTGATTTCTTTTTCTTGAGGAAAGCACAGCATGAAAAGTAATTTCAGATCCCACAGGTATTCAATATGGTCTGTAAAAATTGCATATTTAAACCAGATTTTTTACTGAAAAAAAATTGTTCCTTTTTTTTACTTCAAATTTGCAGTGGTGTCATTATGTAGAAAATTATCACATTTCTGTGGGATGGGGAGAAAGAAGCCTGGTAGCAGCAAAGGTTACTGTACTTTGGTTAAAAAAATTGAGGAGCTGACTAGTTTTCTAAATTAGAGATCCATTCTGATCTAGAAGAGCTCTGGTGGTGTGACAGCATGCTATTTTTTATGGAGAAATGCAATGAACAGCAAAAGCAGTTTCTGATCTTCTGTCTTATAGGCCACATGCCAGCTTTACGACAATTTGTAATATGTGTTCTATCAGAGAAAACAACAAGACTACAAGTGAACTGCCAAGGACAAGAGTTGGGATGCTTGAATTTAATTAGAAGTGTTGAATTAGAATTCATGCACCTTCTCCACTTCTTGGAGTTAATACGTGTTTCCCACGATACTGCATATGATCTATTGAAAGTTGCAACAAGTGATGGAGAGTCAGGATTCTTGGGAGTATTTTCAACTATTCCAATTTCTTGCTGTGTGACTTTGGGTGAGTCACTGCAGTGATCTGGGCTTTCAGTTTCTTTAGCTGTAAAAAAGGTAAAATAAAGCTTGCCCATGCTTACATTGTTGAAAACCTCACTTTAAAGGTCCTCTTTCTTTTTCTCCATCACTTGATTAAGATGAGAATTCCTATAAGTACAAATCTTCAATAAAATTGTATGAGCAGTTATTCAAACATCTGTTTGGATGCATCAGTCTTGTTCTGCTTGAGATTCATATTTAACTGTTATGTGGTAAGATTTAATGCAATGGTCGATTTATTTCTTTATTAAACCATTCTGGTTTAGAAGGAATGAAACTGAATCAAGGCTATCATATTCCATTGGGCTTTGTGAGGCTCCAGGAAGGATGAGGTGCCCCATTTTTTCCCATGTTTTTATAACCCTCTCCCCCCCCCCCTTTTTTTTTGTTATAAGGGATTTGGTACTCTTCAGGGAAATTAACTGTACCAATTTCCAGGTCATATGGAGACTGTTGCTTAAACTTTCCATAACCCCTTCTTTGTACAAATTTGCTCAAGACTGCAGGGAGCTGTGTCTGGAAAGACACTACTAGGCTAGGAAATGATGTTAAAACATCATTCATATAGAGAGGTGTTAGCGAAATATGCTGCTCTTAAGGTGAAGTTTAATATTGTTCTTTACATTGATGGCTATTCACATCCATTCTTTAAGTCTGGAACTATGTGGTCAATCAAATATATCAGTCCATGATGTCAGTACAAGGCATATGGTATAAAGTTACCTCTCAGTTGATTACTCTAATCATGAAATTAATTCTCAATTAAAACTAAAATCAATTTTCTATAATTTCCCACCATTCTCCTTAAGGGATTCAATTCCCTGTCATTCCTAACATTTCAAAGAATTTAAGAACCTTAGTTCAGAACAATTAGTTTTAAAATTCTAGTCCTACGTTGATCTTCTCAAACGGGATATTTTGATTCTAACTCACTTAATTGAAACTTAATGCCTTTTTATGCAGAAACTTGGCATTTCCAGAAGGCTACCTAAGGAGTAATTTAGAATTGCACTTTGCTTGCAGATAATGAGAGAAGCTAAATTAAAAAAAAATAGGCACAAAATAAAGGAAAGGATAGGGTGCATTCCTAGTGGAAGAGAAGACAAATGTTTTTGGAAATGGGGGATCTGAATTTATCAGACTTTTATAAAATATGAAAATTTATCTTCTCATTCAAAGCTCTTCCTCATCAAGAAACTTTTATCTTGCCTAAGATGTAGCAAGAAAGTTGGTTTTGTTAGTAATGAAAAATTTTTTTGCATCCTTGTCAGCCAATAACAACAATAACATTTTAACTTAAATTTTCAGTATTTGTGACTTTTAAATCACAGCTTCCTACATTCTCAAAAAACTTCTGCAGCATTAGAAACTTCTACTTCTTCATGGCTCTGAAAATATCTCTAGCTGCTGAAAACGCCAGGGAGTAATAACATATCTGTCTAGATTCAGTTTTGTTTCAGATCTGTGAAAGTTGGAATGATTTTTTTATTGGCTGGCCCCTGTGGAAAACTGGTGTGTATCAGACTGAGGCAGTCCTAGTTACGCACGTAATTAGGAAAGCCTAAGTCATGGGTGCTTTGAGTTAGTGTGTTTACAGGTAAATCAGTTGGCTTCTTATTTCTGCAATCAGAGTTGAGGAGAAACAGCAGTAGATTATTAAAGCAGTTAATCCACACAAAATGACATTCAGTGAAAGGAACATTGTACTGTGTACACTTTTGGTCACTTCTTCCTGTGGGCTTTTAATACATAATTTCTGGAAGTTGAATCAGGACTTGAGAGTTTGTGCAGGGAAGTTCCACCTTGTATTTATCCATTTTATTTGCACGAGAAATCATAGTTAAGAATCCTCTTCAAAACATGTGCTTTTAATGTGCAAGTAACTACCTGCCACTAAAGAGTGGAGTCCTGGCTGTTGGATCCTATATGCGTTGTGACCTTATTTCTCTTTATTTTTTCAGTTTAACTTTGGCAATCTGTTTTATTGATATTTCTCTGCAGTAAGTACCTAAAGCAGATAGCAACTTCTGACAGGTTCTCAGACTTGTATTCAAGGTTCCCTGTAAGCTGTGTGCCCTCGCAGGCGCACAGTCCTTTTCTGAGCCCCACACAGAGGTTCAGAGCTCCCCGCGCAGGCAGGGAGCTCAGCTGATTGGCTGGGGAAGAGGGAGGGTGAGCAGCAGCAGTTGTGCTTCCTATAGATGGAGAAGCTGGATCCAGCCTCTAGTCCAGGGCCGGGCAAAAGATGATCTGCAGGACATATCTGGCCATGGGCCTCAGCTGGCTCCCTGCCTGCCCTGCCCCTGCTCAGCACTCCAGAAAGCCAAGTGCAGGGCCACATGCATGTTTGTGAGCATTGAGAGCCTGGAGGGAGGGGAGACAGGCTTCTCATGCTACTCCCGCCTCTAGTAGCTCCCATTGGCCAATTTCGACCCATAGTAGCTGCCTCTTGCCAAGACAGGAAGCATGTGAAGTGCTCCTTATCCCCGTGGCGCACAGCATTCAGTTTAGAGCAATAAACATGGCTCCTGCAGCTCCCCTGAGCACGTATAGGGACTGGAAGACAGGGATCCTGGCTAAGGAACCTGCTGGGTTGCTGGCTGGGAGCCAGGTAAGGTCTCCCAGCCAGAGCCTATCTCTGGCACCCTAACCCCTCCTTCCCCAACCTTCTGCCCTCTTACCCCATGTAACCCAAACCACCTGCACCCCTGCTCCAGCCCCCATACACCCTCCCAGACACTGCATCCCCATCTGCACCCCTCCTCAGGTCACAACCTCCTGTCAGACCTTGCACCCCAATCCACTATCCTTGGTCACAGAACAAATCCCTGCACCCCACTCCTGCTCCAGGTCACAACCTCCTCCCAGACCCTGCCCACCCTCTTCACTCCAGTCTGTTGCCCCACGTCACGATCCCCTGCTTCACCAAAACTCCTCCCAAGATCCCACACCCCAATTCCTTACCCCAAGCTCCCTCCTGCTCCCAACCTCCATCCCAGGCCCCTCCACCTCCTCCATTAATATAATGGAAGAGTGCGGCCCTCAACCACGTACCAAATTCTTGGAGTGCCCCCCTCATCAAAAATTATTTCCCACCCCTGTGCTAATGGCTTATGGCAGAGTTGTTCAACTTTAGAAGCCCTGGGAGCCACAGTGACACCCACAGCACATGCTGAGGGCATGAATACAAAGATTAAGGCAAGACTACATGACACGCAGGCCCCATTTAAGTCAGTTCTGCTGATTTTAATAAAATGCAACATTTACCTGATTCCCACCCATGTGACAGCACTTTTAATGAGCAATGACAGTCCAGGAATTTAACTACTAAAACGCATATCAATAGAAAACCATTATATTGACTCGCCATTGTCAAGCGTGTTCCCAGTGGAGGCCGTGTTCAAAGGATCCCACCCACGGGCCACGTGTTGGGCCCTGCATGAACCCAAAGCACACCAATTATCACCTCTAATACTATTAACTCACAGACATCTACCCTTCCCCACCTCTAATATCATTAACTCACTGGCATTCACCTTCCTTCCACCCCCCTCCCCTGCATCCCCCTTCTGTTCTGAAATGTGATTTGTCCTTTTCATATGTGTTCATTTTTTTAAATTGTATCCTTTGGTATATATGGCTGTGACTATTTTCTTCCACTATTTGATCTGAGGAAGTGGGTCTGGCCCACGAAAGCTCATCATCTAATAAACCATCTTGTTAGTCTTTAAAGTGCTACATAGTCCTGTATTTTGTTTCAGCTACACCAGACTAACACGGCTACATTTCTATCACTGTGTTCATAATGGTTTTAAAATGTATGTTATTAATTAATAAATGGAAAACTGTGTTGCATTAAGGCCAGATCTTTGCTATTTTGTAGAGTTCTGGCTCTCATGAGTCAGAAGAAGCAAGTACAGTAAAACTCCATTAGTCCGGCATCCAATGCTCCGGGACTCCTGATGGTCCAGCACCTTCAAGAACCCGGAAGTGCTGGGGCAGCCGGACAGGCTTCCCCCATTCAGCTGCTGCTGAAACGGTCCAGCAGCTGAATCGGGGAAGCCGGGAGCAGAGCAGCTGGGGTGCTGCCGGGTTGGTCTCATAGCGCTGCCCCTCAGGGCTGCGGGACCAACCGGGCAGTACCCCAGCTGCTCTGTCCCAGGCGTCCCCAAGAGCTGCTGGAGTGCTGCTGAGTTGGTGCCATAGCGCTGCCCCTTGGCACTGCGGGACCAACCTGGCAGCACCCCAGCTGCTCTATTGCAGGCATCCCCGATTCAGCTGCTGCTGAAACTGACCAGCAGCGGCTGAATCAGGGATGCCTGGGGCAGAGCCGGACTATTGTAAGGGGGGGCTATGAGGGGTCTGGGGAGGCATCCCCTCCCACCCCACTCCAGACCCCTCATAGTCCCCCCCTTCTGATAGTCTGGCATATCTGATAATCCGGCACCCCTGGGTCCTAAAGGTGCCGGATTATCGGAAGTTTACTGTACTTGGTGTGATGCTAGCTGTATTGTAGGATGAGACCTTATTTGGAAGGTCGTTGAAACATGCATCTGCCTGTTAGAAAGAATGATGATACGTATACTCCAAGGTCTCAGAGGGTAGACGTAAGTTTGTAAGTTTAAAAAAAAAACTCTAAAAAACCAACAATGGTCCTTAGATGAACAAAAATATATAAATAGTATTATGAGCTTTTGTGGGCACAGCCCACTACTTCAGCCAAGGATAATGTTAATTTTCTTTTTATTTGATTTCATATTAAATAATCATAAGCATTGTTCCTTGTTATTATCCCTTGTTTTAATATATTTTCTTCCACATCTATGGACTATTTAAAATATATATAATCTACAGTTTTTGTTTGTACTGGTGGGTGCACATCCATACACTACCTTTATATTGGTGTTGCACATAAGAAATTTCAACCCACCCAAAAGAAAATTCACCTTGCCCAAGGATGGAAAATCTTAGAGGAAACACTGCTTGTATTCATTCCCCTAATCTTAATTTATAGCAAAGATCTAAAAAGCAATTTGGTGAAAACTGGTGCTTGTCACACACATCATGTTAATTGATTCTGTTCCACTTAGGTTTTTAGATCATCCTCAACTACCATAGTTTGAGTGCCTTTTGACAGTGTTTTAAGCAACATGACTAACATCTGTCATGTGTCTTGTTCTCTCTCTCTCATCTTCTCCCCAATGAGAGAATTGTGTATATGCAGGGTAGTGTTTTGTTTTGGTAGGTGTTTCATTGCTCGTTAGTTTTCAGTATAAATCCTGTTCTGTTTTGGTTAGAGAAGATAGGTCAAAGGAGTGAAAGGTTCTGATGATTTTTGGTCCTGGTGGGAGTTAATTTCAGAGCTTTATTCTTATGGAAGAAAGTTTCATTATGCAAAAGTAGTGACGTATCAATCTCTGTCTTAATCTCTGAGTTTAAAGTGTCCAGGTCATTGGACTGAGGACAGAGATATTGAATTTTAATTTAATAATCATCCTCCCCCCCCCCCCCCCCCCCCCGAACACCAAGCTATTTGCCTTCTCAATCTGGAAATGCCATTTTTTTTTAATTCTCCTCTTCTCTACTATGTACCTAAAGGCTATATCTAGACTGGCATGATTTTCCGGAAATGCTTTTAACGGAAAAGTTTTCCGTTAAAAGCATTTTCGGAACAGAGCGTCTAGATTGGCACGGACGCTTTTCTGCAAAAGCACATTTTGCGGAAAAGCGTCCGTGCCAATCTAGACGCGCTTTTCCGCAAAAAAGCCCTGATCGCCATTTTCGCGATCGGGGCTTTTTTGCGGAAAACAAAGCTGAGCTGTCTACACTGGCCCTTTTGCGCAAAAGGACTTTTGCCCTAACGGGAGCAGCATAGTATTTCCGCAAGAACACTGACAATCTTACATGAGATCGTCAGTGCTTTTGCAGAAATTCAAGCGGCCAGTATAGACAGCTGGCAAGTTTTTCCGGAAAAGCGGCTGATTTTCCGGAAAAACTGGCCAGTCTAGACACAGCCAAAGGGTTTTAGGAGCACTAGTCTCATTGAAAGTCAATAGTGCTTGTACTCTAAATCCCTTAGGCACGTGAAAATCTCTCACATAGACTTAAATCAGGTAAAATATGTTGGTTCTTAAAAGCAACAGCATCTTTCTTTCAGCCAAGTTAGTTTTTGTGACTTCTAGAAATCTGTGAAGCTCCCTACTTGGAAAAAGAACACATGACCAGTTTTAAAAAATGAAAAAGGGATCAGAATTGGCAAGTCTTGAATGTTTTGGCATAGAATTATACATATCTTCTCCCAGAACATTGTTCAGAAAACTCAGAGGCACTGACTTCACTGACTACAGTGAAAGACTCTGCCTCACACTATCCAAGAAATTAAGAAACCACCTGATAAGTATTTTATACAAGAAACAGAAAACCATCAAGAATGACATTTCTAACTTAGATCGTCTCATCTCAAGACAAACATCCACACCGACTGACACCTTGCAAGACTTTTGTTCCACCAGACAAGAAATCTACTATACACACTTCTATTCCCTACAACAAAGAAAAGACAATAAATTTTCTAACCTGCTCCATACCACTGGCTACAACAGCAACTGCCTCAACCCACCGGATAATATTGTTAACCTCTCCAGCTACAAACTCAATCCAGCAGAAGAGTCTGTCTTGTCCCGGGGTCTCTCTTTCTGCCCCACGTCCCCCACAAACTGGATACAATTTTGTGGTGACCTTGAGGCTTTTTTTCGCCGCCTCCGTCTCCGAGAATATTTCCAAACCACCACTGAACGTCAATCTGACCTACCAGATCCCCCCTACCAACACCAAAGGAAAAATAATTCTATATGGACTCCCCCTGACGGTCGGAATTACAATCTGGATTTCTATATACACAGCTTCCGCAACAACGCACAGACTGACATTATTCACAAACGACAACAAGCGACACACAATCTTAGCCGCGCTGAACACCATGCCATCCAGAGTCTCAAAAACAACCTGGACATTGTAATCAAACCAGCTGACAAAGGGGGTGCTGTGGTCATTATGAATAAGGCCGACTATAACCAGGAGGCAACCAGACAACTCTCGAACACCACATTTTACAAACCTCTCCCCTCTGATCCCACCTTGGACTACCAAAAGAAACTACACTGTCTCCTTAAAAGCCTCCCCACAGCTACTCGGGAACAAATCCTCACAGAATCACCTTCTGACCCCCGACCAGGATTGTTCTATCTACTTCCCAAGATCCATAAACCTGGGCACCCCGGACGTCCCATCATCTCTGGTATTGGCACGCTCACTACTGGTCTATCCAGCTATGTAGACACTCTTCTCAAACCCTTCGTAACCAATACCCCCAGCTATCTCCGAGACACTACTGACTTCCTAAGGAAATTACAAAACATCGATAACCTCCCCAATAATACCATCCTTGCCACCATGGATGTAGAAGCTCTATATACCAACATCCCACATGAAGACGGATTACAAGCAATTAGAAACACTATCCCAGAGGACACTACTGCCAACCTGATAGCAGACCTATGTAACTTTGTTCTCACCCACAATTATTTCCGGTTTGAGAACAACTTATACCTCCAGATCAGCGGCACAGCCATGGGTACACGCATGGCCCCACAGTATGCTAACATCTTTATGGCTGACCTAGAACAACGTTTCCTCAACTCCCGTCCCCTTTCACCCCTCCTCTACCTACGGTACATCGATGACATCTTTATGATCTGGACACATGGCCAAGAAACACTGGAGATATTCCACAGAGATTTCAACAACCTACACCCCACCATCAACCTCAGCCTGGACCATTCTACACGAGAGATCCACTTCCTGGACACCACCGTACAAATCAACAATGGAAAATTAGACACCACTCTCTACAGAAAACCCACTGACTCATACAGTTACCTACATGCATCCAGCTCCCATCCAGAACACACCACACGATCCATCGTCTATAGCCAAGCCCTTCGATACAACCGCATCTGCTCTAACCCCACTGACAGAGACCAGAAGCTTCAGGATCTCTACCAAGCATTTATAAATCTCAACTACCCACCCAGAGAAACAAAAAAGCAAATTGAAAGAGCCAGACGAATACCTAGAAACCATCTACTTCAAGACAGACCCAAGAAAACCAACAATAGAACACCACTTGTCATCACCTACAACCCCCAACTTAAACCTGTCCAACACATTATCAAGAAACTACAGCCTATATTGGAACAGGATACCATACTCAAAGAGGCTCTGGGAGACAGACCCATAGTCTCCTATAGACAACCACCTAACCTCAAGATGATTCTTACCAACCACCACAGGACATACCACACTAATACCAACCCTGGTACCTTCCCTTGCAACAAACCCCGTTGCCAGCTTTGTCCACATATTCATTCTGCTGATACCATTATTGGACCTAACCAAGTGAGTTATAAGATCAAGAACACATATTCCTGCGCATCCAGAAATATAATCTACGCTATCATGTGCCGAAAGTGTCCGTCTGCTATGTACATTGGACAAACATCTCAGACACTTCGCCAAAGGATTAATGCCCACAAAACAGATATCAGACAAGATCACAAAGAGAAAACAGTTTCTTGCCACTTTAACCAGAAAGGACACTCTCTAAATGACTTAGCCACCTGCATTCTGCTACAAAGACCTTTTACATCTGCACTTGAAAGGGAATCCTCTGAACTGTCATTCATGTTAAAATTCGACACTTACCAACAAGGACTTAACAAGTCTTTGAACTTTCTCACCCATTATCAAGACAGTTTCCCCAATTATCACCTGTAATACCATTAACTCACAAACATCCCACTCTCCCTACCTTTAATATCAGCAATTCACAGACACTTACCTTCCTTCCTCCCCCTTCCCACCCCCCCGCATCCCCCTTCTGTTCTGCAATGTGATTTGTCCTTTTCATATTTGTTCATTTTTTTTAAATTGTATCCTTTGGTATATATGGTTGTGACTACTTTCTTCCACTATTTGATCTGAGGAAGTGGGTCTGGCCCACGAAAGCTCATCATCTAATAAACCATCTTGTTAGTCTTTAAAGTGCTACATTGTCCTGCATTTTGCTTCAACTACCCCAGACTAACACGGCTACATTTCTATCACTATTCAGAGGCACTCTTAGTATAAATTTTGGTTTAAAATTGACATTGCTATATTCAGTCCATTTGTATTTTTAATTAGTACATGGTTATGTGATTTGGTGTTCTCTTCGTTAGCCTATAGCTATAAATTTTTCTTGAATTTCATTAGTACTTTTTTTCTGCCTATTATATTTTTCTGTCCTGATCAGACATTTTTATAATTTATTCTTAAAGTAATCAAATCTGACTTCTAAATCTGACATTGCTGGAAGAATATTCTCAAATGTAACCTTAGTATTAACTGCTGAAATGGAAGTCTTTTGTCACCCATTTTTGACAGTGTCATCACTGTGGTAGAGGTGAGCAAGAGAACACTTTAATCTGTAATTTCAGTCCCATTTAAAGTTTCACAGGTGTTTATTAACACAAACTTCTCTAAGGATGCCACAGCATTGCTTTGTTGCTTGCATAGAGAGGCAGAAATTATTTTACAAAGGGGCAAAAATTATTTCTCTGAGACACAGAAAATAAAGCAAAAATACTATACAAGCCTAGAAATTTGTCAACAAAATCAGCAAGGTGGGCCAGCCTTACACAGTATACCAAAAAGTTATCAAAATATTAGTGTTGGGTTTGGTTTGGGTTTGGGTTTGGGCTGCCAGGAGTTTAGGTGAATTCCTGAAGAGAGAGGTGCCTTGCAGTGTATGAGCCAACTAGTAAAGTAATGAATCAAAATAATCATAGTTCTTATGCAGGAAAGGGTAATATAAAATTTAGAATGATTTCCTCGCTCTCTTTCTCTCTCACACACACATACACACACTTTATATATTCAGATGAATGCAATTACAGATATTCACTAATTCTGTACTAGGTGCAAATGAGTATGGTGTAAGTTTACTTTGGATTTATTTTTGTTTATTTAAGGATTCATTATTTTCCCCCCTCAAATGAAGCAGAGGCGGAAGGAGGCCTTAAAGTCTGCAGTTGTCCACCGGGTTTCCTCTGTCATCCCATACAATTTTTTAAAAATAGGCCATTATAATATAGTAAACTGCTATGTTGTTAACAGCTGGTGTTTCCACTTTGGGAAGTTCCTCTTTCCATCTTTAAGCCAGATTTCCAATGGTGTAAGTGGGTTAGAATGAATAGCAGTCAATAGAGCTTATTGATAGCCCCTCATACTCTGGTTCCACCTTGATAATTTTTTAAAAACAAAACTGTCTTTATGCAAAGGAAGTTATTAATTCAGCAGGATTTTCTTATGTGTGCTTTTGCATGAGAGAACATATTTTACTTTAGAGGTGGTTTGTTGAGTGGTGATTGGTTGTTGGAGTGGAGGGGAAAGGAAGCTGCTATTTTTGTTAATGGAGGAAGAAAGTCTCCTGATAAATCCTCAAGTTCTAACTGGGCTCTGCCTGAGTGGCTGTGATGGTGGTTATAGCAAAGCAACCCGATCGATGGTCCAGGGGATGTGTTTTTGAGCGCTCACATTAGGGAAACCCTCTGTCTTCCCCAAAATATATAACCCCATTAATCAATCTCTGACTGAATTATGACCTCCAATCAGAAAGGGATTTGTGGGTAAAATTAGCATCTGTAAGCTTGCTTTCCATATTGACTGAGTTTTTAAGGACTAGATCAATGTGATGTAAAACTACAGGTGTGGGGAAAAACTTAGAAGAACCAAGTGAGCAGAAAAACAATTTCTACCGGGTTTGCTGAGTAACTTGTATATTTTTCAGTCCTTTATGGGAGTAAGTTTACTTTTATCTGAGGGAACTGAGCCAAAACCCGTAAAAGTCATAGAAAGAATTCCCATTGATTTCAGTGGGCTTTGGATCACAATTATTACTAAAAACTTAAACAACAAATGGTCTGGTAGCACTTTATATATTAACAAAACATGTAGATGGTATCATGAGCTTTCATGGGCACGGCCCACTTCTTCAGATAACTGGAGTTCATCTGGTTATCTGAAGAAGTGAACCATTTGTTGTTTATGTTTAGTCTGTATGGGATAACTCGGCTACCCTCTGAAGTTACTATTATATAAGTGCTTGACTTTTTTTTTTTTAAAACCAGTGGAACTTACCCTCACTTTCCTTTCTTGTGCAACCAGTAGTGGTGGTTTTTCAGCACATCTAATGTCATTTGGAGATCCTGCCTGATTTCTTGATGCAATCAGGTGATTAGGAACTCATAGATAATTGCACGTGTGGAAAGAGAGGTTTTGTTCACAAAACCCAAAAAACTACTGCAATGTCTACACTTAAAACAGCAACAGGAAGTTGTTCTCCCGTCACTGTTGTCAATTGACCTCCCTGAGAAGCAGTGGCTAGGTCAAAGGAAGAATTCTTCTGTTGATATAGCACTGTCCCAACCTGGAAGTTAGGTTGCCTCAAGAATGTGGATAAACACTTGGAGACGTAGCTGTGCCATTATAAGTTTTCAGTGTAGACCAGCACTTAGGCATATACCATGTAAATGAAATGCAAACCTTATAATCTGCTGTACATTTGAGAGAGTTTGTGCTTCTTTCTGTGTGTCTGTCCATTTGTCTGCGAGTGTGTTTGCTCAAGAACTCCTCTTAAACAGAAAGATCCAGGATCACCAGTATGCAGCTTCCTTTTATCATAATCAGGGATTGGTTTAGGGACATGAAAGACTAGTCACTTTCCCTCTCTTGCTGCCTCTATCAGAAAGAATCAGATCCCGGGTTCCATGCGGCGCTGCTGCTATGAAATGCAGTGAGGAGCCCAGCGTCCGGTTGCAGGCAGCCTTTCAAAGAAGCAGTGCCATGTAGAGCCCAGGATCAGCTGGAGTCCCTAGCTGCTCCCAGGCTCCACGTGGTGCTTTTGCTTTTGAAGTATAGGAAAAGCCAAAGGGCAGATTTGCCCTATTGACTAATCAAATAGTCGATGTAAAATGCATCAACTATTCGATTAGTCCATCGATATTTAACATCCTTAGTTTGGCTGTGCCAGGACATTGAGATGTGTGTGGGATGTGATTTTCTCATCAAATCAGAAGGGAGAGGGGTGATAGTAGGGACCGTTATACCCCCAGAATGACCACATAGGAGCAGCAAGCACCCCAGCCACAGAGATCAGCCATCAACCGGGCTGTACAGTCCCTGCCATCCTGGCCTGCCCCAGGGAGCTATTGGTAGGCAGAGTGCGGGGCCCCCGCTGATCCCTGGGCTGGTCCTGAGGACAAACTGCAGACCACCCTCTGCTACCCCAGTACCGTAACAAGGGCAGGGTAAGCAGGGCACTCGTCCAGGGTACATCATAATCAGGGGCGCAAAGACACAATAAGTAAACTAATACGCTGCAAAAGTAAAGAGCGTGACATATGCTAGCCCAAGGCAAGGGGGTGCATAATTAATATTTTTGCCCTGGGCACAAAAATACCTAATTACGCCACTGGCCACCCCCACCATCTGCTCTGAGCCCTCCACTCCCTCAAGTCCTTGCCTTGACTCCTGCACCCACAGCCACCTGCCCTAAAGAACCTGAGCAATGCTGGGTAAGTTGTCTATTTTCCAAATAAACAATTATGCCATCAGTGTTTAGTCTTCAAATTTTTCATAATCATGAAAATCAGCAATAATGTGTTAAGTGGGACACACCTTGAAAAAATAATTTGGTGCTTAAAGGTGATTTTGCTTTTGCTGTTACAAACTTCCTAAAAAAGGCCAAATTGTAGCATTAATGTCAAATAATCACTACTTGTTTTTTTCCTGTTTTGAATCTATGTTTAATATAAAATGTGCTTCGTGACCATATTAGATGCATGTAATACAGTGATTAGAAGTCAGGAATTATATACACAGTCACAGACTGTGCTCATGCTATCCTGGGATATAACTGCTTATTCATTAGATTATTTTTCTGAGTTCCCGTCTTCTGTTGCTGTTGTTGCCTGCCACAGAAAGTGAAGATGGGCTTTTGAAAATGATTAGTCTATAGACTATATGCTTACTTTCACTGATGGGAATTTTCACACCACGGGACTCAGCAGTGAAAGTGCCTTTGCCTCCAGTTCCTGAGTTGCCCTAGCTCATTAGATATCAGAAGCCAGGGGTTTCGGGAGGGACTGAGAATTGTTAGTCTGGGCCAAGGCGACGACAAGTTTTAACTCTCAGGATGGGGACCTCGAATGAGTTGAACCCTGATCAGAAGTCATTTGTAGAGGGCCTTTCTGTGGTATGCTCTTGGGGAGAGACACTTCACTGTGCTTTTAAGAAGGTGTGTGCATAGGGTTTTGGGAGGAAGGCGTGCTAAAGTGGCTTTAAGCCTCCTTTGTGTACTCTCAAAGCTGAACAGGTCCAGGGCCTAGGACAGGGATGGGGGGAACTTTTTTGGGTCGGGGGCTGCTGACCAAAAAAACTCAAAAAAATGGCCCTCGCTGACATTGCTCCCAATCGAGGAGAAAGATACACATTCCCCCACATTGCCCTTGTACACCTGAAGCTAGGAGATTTTGTGTGCTCCAGCCTGTGGAGGAGACTGAAAGCCCTGTGGGGATGCCCTGAGCATTGGGACCTGTATCCAAGGAAGCAGGCCCCCAGGCCTGAGGTTCCTCATCCCCGGGCCTACAAGGTTCTTTGGCATAATCAGACAACAATGAGCTGTTTAAATTCCAGCACCCTGTGCAGCCTACAGGATGGAAATGTTTCTCAAAAATCTCCACAATGTTTCAAACTGCAGTCAAGCCTGTGATGTGTCCTCCTCACCCCTTGCCCAGGAAACTATCCCTTAGCAGGACTTACGAGCGGGTCATCAGCAGATCACTGCAGCTGTCTTCCACAGGCTTGTTGCAGGGAAATTCTTCAGAAGGAGCTAGGGATTTTTGTGCTTCTCTATGCCACTGTGGCGGTTTTACCCACCATACAGGGTCTTCTCCTTAGGCCTCACCTTGCTATGAATAGGGTTTCCAGATGTCTGGTATTGACCCAGATAGTCCAGTATTTTTGCCTGTCTGGTTAAAAAAAAAAAAAAAAAATCAGAAAATTCCGGACACCTAAAATGTCCGGTATTTTCTGATTATCCCCCCCTCGCCCCCCCTCCCCCCCGGTCAGGAGGCGAAAATACCAGTTGCTTACCTAGTTCCGCAGGGGAGCTGTCTGGCCTGGAGCAGGAAAACAATATGGCAGACAGCCTCTTAGGGCCAAAAAGCCCCAAACGCATTTCTTAAGGGGGCCACACTGGTTGTTTTGGGGTTTTTTTTTTAAATTTTTTGCTTAAATCTCAGGCCCTTTTGGCTCAACAACTTTGGTCTCCCCCCCCCCTTTTTTTTTTCCTCAACAGAATTTTTTCTCTGGTAGGTGTTTTTTTGCGGAGGGGGGGAGGAAGTAGAGGGAGGAGTGTTCGGTATTTTTGGTTTAACCATCTGGCAACCCTACTGGTCAGTCCAGAAAGTGACTATTTTGGAATAGGGATGCAAATGTAGGCATTCAGAATTGCAAATCAAGCCCTGGATTTAACTATCCCGCGCTTGATTTGCATCTTCCCGGCCGGGCGCCTTTTTTTTTTTTTACAAGCCCGGAATAACTGCCCACGTCTACATGCGACAGTGAAACTAGCATTCAAAATAAAGCCCTATTTCAAACTACCTGTTAAACCTCATTGCAGGAGGAATAACAGGTAGTTCAAAATAAGGCTTTATTTCAAACACCCGTTTCACTGCTGCGTGTAGACGCAGGCAGTTATTCCAGGCTTGTAAATTTCAAAAAATGGCACCTGGCCGGGAAGATGCAAATCAAGCGCGGGATATTTAAATCCCGGGCTTGATTTGCAATTCTGAATGCCTACATTTGCAGTCCTATTCTGAAATAGACTGCAAGTGTAGACATACCCAGACAAATTTAGATGTTTAGAAGAGATGCTGGAAAGGGGATTTTATGTTGACTCTGGAAATTTTAAGAAGATAGCTTTTTGAAAGTATATAGCTGGTCGTAGCAATAACATTTAGTTTCTAAGTATGCGGTATTCAAATAAAACCCCCAGTGATGGAAATCATACACGGGAGGAGAAAGAAGATAGGTGGCCTTAGTTTTTAAACAAGTTTTGATATTTTAAAATAAGACTTGAATGCAGGTTTTGTAGGATTTGGGACCAATCTGTGAATTTTTGCATAAAAT
Organism: Pelodiscus sinensis; assembly: GCF_052426305.1. Lineage (NCBI taxonomy): Eukaryota > Metazoa > Chordata > Testudines > Trionychidae > Pelodiscus > Pelodiscus sinensis. The sequence continues at coordinate 117,058,142 of NC_143055.1, read as the reverse complement.
AAAGTAATTTCAGGTACGATTATAAAAAAAAAAAAAAACCCTACTCATGCAGTTCATGCTTTAGTATGAATGAAAAACCATTTATGCTTTGGTCATAAATACACTGTCATTTCACTGTGTGTTCCTGTTTGGATAAGAAATACTCTTTTTCTCTCTGAACAGTGATTCCCTGGAGGCTTCACAGCCTGTTGCTTATACCGCTGCCTCAGTGAGGAGCATGCCTGCAAGCCCAGGCAAAACTGAAACTAGTCCAGCTGCAGCCAATATCAAAATGGGGACAGCCTTTAAACCAACTGGATCTCAGAGTTCTGTCAAATACTCAGGCTGGCAACCATCGAACCAAGCAGGTAACTTTAAAGAACCCTTTTTCTTATTTATTTACACAACGTTAAATACCTTATTAAAATAGTCAATGTTATTTAACCATAATAATTAAACAATATTTAAATTTAGATTATTTAATATGGTTTGCTCATCCAATTTTGACATTTAATAATATTCATTTCTGTTACTTTTAAAGTCAGTTTTATTTTAAGTTTACTTGACTCTATATCGTTTTTGTGAGTGTCCCTTTTATGTAATTGATTTTTCTTATGAATAAAAGCTGGAGTCTCAGTTCCCTAGTTTATTTATTAAAGTCAGATAAATTATATTTAAAATGTTGTAAGGGTCATTTTCCAGCTGTTTCTAAGGCTTATGAAGGAATAGTTTGTCTAAGTGAAGTAGGAACATACATATAACCACATAGTCACTATGCCCTTCTCAAAGCTGGGTTTTATATATTTTGGAAACCATTCATCAGCATCATGCGGAGCTGGTTAAGTGTTTGGCATATCTGGTATGTTACCTTTGGTACCAAAAAGGGAATATACATATGTTGGCATTTCAGCAAAACAACAGTTATTTTTCAGTGTGTTAATGGGGTTTTCAAGCAGATTTTAAAGATTGGTTCTTGTAAGAATAATCTGAAAGTTTATTAACGTTGAGCATGGTTTAGTACATTTTTCCAAGTGCACCACTGTTGAGAGCATACTTATGGAGAATATAGTCACGGTCACTTTTTAAAAACTAAAAGAACAGGACAATAGTGTGATCCGGGAGAAAAGGTTTGCTTTCACTAAGTATTTGTTTTAAGAAACATACCACATGAAAATTTCATCTTGATTTTGTGTTAGTGACATATAGTATCTTGAGGCAACATAACCCTTTTTAATTGCATTGCTTCCCAAACTGAGATTATCTTTTACCCCAGGCTATACTTGAATATAGGTTTATAAATAACCAGGGAAGTTTCTCTTGATGATTTGATTATAACCAAGGGTATGTCTACACTACCACCCTAGTTCGAACTAGGGTGGTAATGTAGTCAACCGGAGTTGAAAATGAAGCCCAGGATTTGAATTTCCACGAGGAGTTCCATGAGGAGTAACGGTAGTTCGGAATAGAAAGCCTAGTCTGAACTACCTAGTTCGTGCCGCGTGTAGCCGCGGGGTACGGAGTCCGCACTAGCGGACATTTAAAAATGGCGGCGCCGGCAACATGCAAATGAAGCCCGGGAAATTCAAATCCCGGGCTTCATTTGCAACTCCGATTGACTACATTACCACCCTAGTTCGAACTAGGGTGGTAGTGTAGACATACCCCAAGAGTTTTCTCTTGTGTTTCTGATGGAACATGAGCCATAATTTTTAATCCCACTAGTAAGGGCATTTTTTGAAAAAATCCTTACAGGTTAGAAGATAAATCTCAGTAAGTCCAGTGTAAAAATGGTGTTAATACTGTATGTTTTATAATGGGGTCTTAGGAACATATAATATTATTGTGTCTTTGGTAAAGATGACCGTATATGCTGGTTTGAATATGCAGTGCTACAAAAGATCCTCATGATGGCAGTATGCTGTAACATCTATATTCATTTGTGGCACTATCACAGAATAAGGATCCTACAGCCGCAGAATGTGACTGACACAATTAGAGTTAAATTTAAGTCAGTCTATATATTTACTGAATTTTTGTCTTTAAATTAGCTATTTAAAAAATATCCTGTTAAAAGATATGCCTTCAGATCATCGTGCAGTTGTATTGAGCCTTACTGTGACTGAGGCACCTGTGTATATTTAGTGACATGTCATATATTTGATTAATTTATGAATTCTTTCACAGTGTACTGGTGCTTATTCCACACGATGATTTTATTTGCAGAGACCCATTTCAATACTTGGCATTTCAGCAGTGCACAGTTAGTTTTCAGTGTGTTAATGGGGTTCTTGTTGTAAAATCCCACTATTGGAAATTAAATGTAATGCTTAAAATTAAATTTAATGCTTAAAATGGATTGCTTGGGTGAATGGGTGATGGGTGCCATATAAGCATGGAGAAAGAATGAATTAGGCTTCTTATTGATCTTTTTAAACGTATGAACATACTCTACCCATTGGGAAAATGAGTATTGTATTTTGGTGGTAGCACAGCAGAAACAGGGTCTGATTCTTTTTTTCGTTTGTTGAGCCTGAGTTCAAGGCTTTTGATAGTGGGTGTTTTTTCTTTTTTTCCTATTCAAGCATTTTCTAAAAATTACAACTCTTTGAGGCATCTAGATATTGGAGGGAGGGCTGCATGGATAAACGGTCCAGTTTTACATCATTAGGCCTCAACAGTGTTCATTTGACAATTCTCTAAGAGCCATACAAACTGATAATGCCAGATCAAAGCATTTATTAGTGTGAGTTTCAGCTAGGTTGCTACAATCCGGTATTTTACCTGAATGATAGCAACTTCATTCTGTTTGCTAGCAGGCACAAGAGAGCTTCTGATGTGGTAAAGTGTTACTTTGACTAATCAACACTTAACCCCATGCACAATAAAGTAAGAAATCCTAAAAACTTCCTTTATCCTAGTTCAGGGTGATCAATCAACTATAGTGAAGTTCTGTGCAGACAGTGACCACAATCCCCATTAGCCTATTGTCCTACTGGAGAATTTTGTGGTAAATATGTTTAGGAGAGCCATGTTTATATTGCCTTAAATGTGCCCAGCTTCCTTCAGAGCTACATCTTGGGTCATTATCTGTTGCAATAAAAATATAGTTGAGGCTAAGAGTTGAGGCTTTCTGGCTTTCCTTATGTCGTATTATTTTACTTGCCTTGTTGTCCTTTAGACTGCCTATGTCTAAATGCAGTTTGGTTGTTAGAACATTGAGGAAAAAAGTATAATTTCTGCCATTTCTAAATATTTTTATTTTATTTACTCTTTAAAACCATCTGAGCTTCAGTCCGGCAGGATAGTATAGGTAGGTATGCTGTCACTGTGTTGAGAAATAATGAAGAGGCTGCATTTCATGATTTGATTGAAATGTTAACAGCCGCCAAGGTATCTCAAGCTTGACCAGAGATTATATTACAGGTTTCGTTTGAGATCTGCCCTTTAAACCTGACGTAAGCTCACCTGTGGTTTTATATAGCATGCGTTACCCAGAAGTCTTTGAAGAAGGTAGTAACGCAAAACCAGCAGATGAAAGAGATCTAGGCATGGTTACAACAGCATTACAGCAGAGATTGGATCATCTTCTTTTTCTCAGGCATATATTTTACAAAATGGAAACCTTTAAGATCTCTGTCAGCCTAAATTTACGCACTGAAGTTAAGACCAGCAACTTTTCTCTGACAAGCACAACTGCTCAGGAGTACAGCATTTTGATAACTCTAATCACATGTTTAGGAAAAAGAGTGAAGAATTTCAACCATTCTGAGGTATATTTTATATTCAGGCACTAATTCTATTTCCTGGCTGCATTCGTTCTAAGAAGAATGCTGGTTTTCATTTTGACTCGTATCAAATGTTAGTACACAGCATTGTTAAAATATTTCATACTTTTAATCAGCAAATATTCCCTTCATAAAAATTGGAAGTCTGTCTTCGGAAATAATTAAAAGGCAGAAGAAATCTATTTGTATTCATTTGCTGTTAGTAGCAGGTTTATAATATTTGAAGATGATTTCAAGTAACAGCTTGTAGTATTTGTAGCATTTGGGGCAATTTAAAAAATGTATCTTGTACATTATATCATGTTGTACCTGTCGCAAAGCTGAACACTGGTAGGATTTGGCATCCTGTCCCCAGAAGATGCAGATATCCGTTGTTGGGATCACTTTTTTTATATATAGCATGAGCATTATGAGTAGTTTTATACAACTTCTTATGGCAGAAATCAATCACAAGTCAGGTAACATCCTCTAGCAAGCCTACAATAAGCAAGAAATAGATTAAAATTTCTTCCCCAAAAAAACCATAGTAAGTCGAACTCAAGAGGGTCATCTTCTAGTCAGCACCAGCAAGAGGTAGTGCAAGAAATTCATAGGCTGATCTACTGAGCAAAATAGAAAAGATTTTCTATGTGAACAGCACAGCATCATCTGTCTCCCTTTATCTCTGCTGTTCTGGGCTATCTGCTAACAATAAGGTATCATGAACAGTCCCAAACTTTTATTTTCCCGAATTCCTCAGAGGTCTAATTTTATTTTTTCTCCCAATCTAGGAAGCCCCCTCCTTCTTGAACCTTCAAAATAGGGTTATCTAACTTAATTGGACACCTTTTTGAACCCTTAGCTTGAATCTTTTTACTATTTATGCAGGCTTCCTTATCTGCCAGTGTTTCTCCTCAAGCCTCATTCAATTTCAGGAGAAGCTAAACTTCACAAACTTGGTATAATAAGGGCAGCCTCTTTTTACATTGATAAGACAAATCTAGTCAGAAAATACCTAGACATTAGTGGCCTTTGTATGGGTCAGGCTGTATTCTTAGAGATGACTTAAGAGGGCCTCCAGCCTGCATAAAGACATGTAATGAGTAAGCTAGCCACCTCTGGAGCTTAGGCAGTCCTTCCTGACTGTTTGTTTGAAGAATGTCCCTAATTCTGAGCTCTGTGGAGCAGCTACATGGAGCTCAGTCCACACATACACAAGTGTCTGCTAATTGGTGATAGGGATGTGAATGGTTAACCAGATTTCGTCTATGTTGCCTGCAGGCCAGGCTCAAGTCAGTCTACTAAGAAAGACCACATCAACTCCATGGTGACCATTCCTACCAGGGTCGCCGCCTACTTGATTTGGTGGTTAAACACAGACAAGGTACGAGTGGGAGTCTCCTTCTCTGCTCCCCTTCCCCATGTGATCATTGTTACAGACACTTCCATTCTCAGATGGGGCATCTGTCTGATCATCTGTCACACCATGCAGAGCATATGAAAGCCCAAATTATGTACCCACTTAGAGCTGCAGGCAGTCTGCCTTGCATGCAAGGTCTTTCTCTCACTCATTTGCTTTCTTTTCAGCCAGCTAATGTCAGAATATAATCACTGTGGTCTGCATAAACAAGGAGGAGTACGGTCTCCTCTGCTTTGTCTGGCGGTAGTTGGACTTCAGAACTGGTGCATCAGGCACAACGTCACTCACCAATGGCATGCCTCCTGGGTATTCACCACTTCTTAGCAGACACTTTTCAACAGACCACTAATAGGAAATCCCCAACTTCATGCTGACAAACCTTTTCATGTGGTGAATCACACCTCTGTGGGACCTCTTTGTCTCACAAATGAACAAAAACACCTTCATGTTATTCCAGGGAAGCCACAGGCTGCGAATGCAAAGACGACACTCCAATTATCATGGACAGACAGTTTTATATTTGCCTTTCCTGCCACCTTCCTTCTTCCACATGTCCTGAGAGAGAGTCTTCATCCTTTCTCGCAGTGTGTAATTTTTGGTTCCCAGAGCTTCTGTTGGTGTCAGACCTCCCCTTCAATCAAGATCCATCTTTTCCTAGAATTCCTGACATAGGACAAGGGCAGACTCCAACACCCTAGCTCAACATCGCTTCTTACAACCTGGTGCTTGAATAGACATTGGAAGCAGAGCACTTTTGTTTGACTCCCATCCAGGCAACATGTATATAGGGTAGAAAAAGATGTGGCTAAGACCTGCTCTCTGACTAAATAGAGGCATTTCTTTGCCTAAGTATAGTGCGGTCAGTCTTACCCAGTCTCTTCAAGATTGTTTTAGATAACCTTTTGTCTCCAAGGAGATCTGGTTTCTCAATCAGCTCCTTACAAGTCAACCTCATTACTATTAGTGCCTTCCTTCCTCCAACAGAGAGGAACTTCTGTCTTTACCCAGCTATGACATGATTCATGAAGAGTCTCACCTGGGCCGGAAGGTCCACTGCTGGGCCCGGGAGACTGGTTTGGGCCACCCGAACCACTGCTTGACCCTGACCCAGAGTCAATGGGTACTCTGCCAGCGCCATCATCTCTAGCAGACCCCAAAGAGCAGAGGCTAAGCCAGGAAGGTCCCCAGGGGGAACTGGGAAGCAGCTCAGGGATAGCTGACCCAATGCCCACTGAGGAAATGGAGGTCAGGTGGGTGGCATGGCAGGTTCCCTCTGTCGCAAGCAAACCCCTTGCGCTTGTCGGCTCTCTGCCAAAGCAAGGAGACCTGACCTCTGCTGAGCCTGAAGACAGGCCTGAGCCACTGAACTGTTTGGTCGTACTGTTTGCAGCCTCACCCTGAATAAGGATCTGGGCATATAAACTTCTGGTCAGCCTAGAGACAGGCCTGAGCCCTTAACTGTTTACACTGTTTGTTGCCTCTCCCTGAACAAGGGCCAGGTCCTTGAACTGCTGCTCAACCTGCAGACAGGTCTGAGCCTCAGACTGTCTGTTGCCTCGCTCGGAACCAGGGCAGGATTTGTGAACTGCTGCTTGGCCAGAGCATTGGGGGGAGGGATAGCTCAGTGGTTTGAGCATTGGCCTGCTAAACCCAGGGTTGTGAGTTCAATCCTTGCAGAGGCCATTTAGGGATTTGGAGCAAAAATTTGTCAGGGGTGGTACTTGGTCCTGCTGTGAAGGCAGGGGACTGGACTCAATGACCTTTCAAGGTCCCTTCCAGTTCTAGGAGATAGGCAATCTCCATTAATTCAATTTAATTGGCCTAAGCCCCATGACTCTCAAGGTAGGGCCAGGGCACTTGGACTACTATTTAGCCTGACTATAGGACGGAGCTCCCTAGACTGTGGCAGGCCAGCCCTGAAAGCAGGGCTCTACGGGCCTACTGTCTATCCACTGTTTAGTGAGGCAACTTGGTCTCACTCCAGACTGAGATAAGTACAGTGGGGTACATGCACATCAGGAACGGAAAATGTGACTATTGCTGTGGTGTTAAACCTGGTTTGATATCAAGTCTTGCTGATGAACTTGTCATTTTCTCCTCAATGGTCAAAGGGAGAAATTCTTGCCAAGATTTGAATCTCCTTGCAAACCAATTATTTCTGACAGAATTATGGTTACATTCCAGTGAGTCATTTTTCTTTTCAGTAGCTGAATATTACACAGCACCATTCATTTCCAAAGCACTTCACCGTACCACCACTCTATACACTCAGTACAGTACACAGGAATTGCTTTTGTTCAGCAATGACATACAGTCACTTCTTAGGTGAAATGTTGCAGCTGTTGGACAGCACACAGTAACAGTTCACAACATCTTGAGAGGAAGTGAAGAATAATACTGTATCAAATTGACACTGCTGGGGCACTTTAAGAAGACTGAATTATTCAGTAACTTCAGTAACCCAAACTGGAATTTGGCCAGAACACAAACCCATTTTGAAGGAAATCTTGTGGGATCTCTAATAGTCAGAAATGCCTAGAACTGCCATTCTTATATCAAATCACACTGCTACCTGCACTGAATTCAGGGGCGGGGATGAGGGTGATGGGGAGGAAAGCAAAGGCATCATCCAATGCTGGCTAAGGAGGAAAAGTGCCAACCAGAAAATTTCTATACTGTTTCCTGAGGTTTGTCGTCCAATAACTGACAGTGTGCAACCCTGATCAGTTTTGGGGGTCTGAAGTGAAGTGGTACCAGGACAGGTCATAAAAAATCAATTTTCCATCTAGGAAAGAGTGTTGAATCTTAGTCAACCCTTCTCTTGGCTCCTAGGCATGGTAGCTAAGTAACAGATCAGAGTATGGTGGGTTTGTGATGTAAGGTTCAGAAGACAAACTAATTTCCAAGTGTGTAATACTAAGTGAACTGCTATCAGAGTGTATTAACTGTGTTTTTCCCATTTGTACTATATCTTTTTCTCATCTTATTTCTCAGCCTGATCCCATTAAGATATACAATCTCTTTCCAGCAGAAGCAAGATCGGAATGTCAGCATATTCTTCAATAGCTACAACTGTCAGTTGACTAATCCTGAGCCAGCAACATGTGTTAAGCACATGCTCTGTTTGATAGAGCATTTTGGAAGCTGGCTTTAAACATAGACGAATTGTTCCCCAGAGGTCTTTGTCTGAAAAATTCTGTTACTGTATTTTCCTGCAGTTGTCCTCCTGTATTTGCTAGGCATAAATTTGCCATTTATCCTCTGTAGCATCATCTTTCTGTAATTCTCCAAGCTGATCGCTGTTCTTTCTTCTTGCTCTGTTCCATTGGCACAATTAGGCAGAGCCTCCAGTGTGTGAGAAAATTTAAGCCTGGCAATAGCCATGTTGGGGCAGGCTACCTGACATATAATGATGTATCCAAGACACTCACTGTCCCCACCTGCTGGTAGTTATATCATGGGTAGAGGTTTGAGTGTGCTACTGCCTTCTGACTGAGGAACTTAGGTGAAATTCTGACCATATTGATTGAAGTCAGTGGGAGTTTTGACATTATCTCAGACAGCATGGGGTTGGGGTCAGAGATCCTGAGTTTAATTACAGCTACCAACAACCCAGCAAGAGCTATTGCATTACAACAAACAGCTTATCTTTTCAGAAAGGTTTTTCTCTAAAGGTCAATACAGAGTGTGATCATGACACATTGATTCTCTCCTTCCCACTTTTCTGTCTTTCTTATTTTACCTTTTCCCAGTGTAATTTCTAGTAATTCTGCAGCCCTTTCAGACCTGAAAGTGAACCTGTGGTCCAGCGGTCTTTAGAATTGCCTTGAGCTATGAGACAACCTTGCCTCACTATTAACATCACCTTTGCTTTCAAGGGTCTGGACTCCTGAGAATGACAAGTCGGTTGACCTCATCTCTGTTCACGCCCTTCAAAGAACAGGGACGTTCATGTAGGGTTAGAGGCACAGCTAACTTAAAGGGCTATCTTTGTGCTGTGAGAACTGTGGTTTGAATTAGGAAAAGAAATGGGGGTAATTTTACAAATTGATGAAGAAGAATCTACATAGTCATCTGGTAAAAATGAGTCTTTGACTCTAAAAAGATCTTTCTCTTTTCACTGATGAAAGGGACTCAAAGTTAGCCATTGTATAATGAAAGCAGTTTTTATTAAAAACATAAAACCTTTGTCCCATCAGTTATCTATAAAGAATACCAAGACTGATGGATGAAAACACCAGAACTTCCAATCTGGTTTATGGATTGTTTTTTGTAATTTTTCAGTTAATCTAAATGATTATGCTGTCATATGACAGCAAGCCACAAAAATTTTATTCTTTCAAAAGTTAACTAATGTGAACTCAGACTTAGCCAAGCAAAATCCATTGTGAAACCACAGTAAAGTAATTTGTAAATGTCAGCCATTCAAATTAAGCTATTTACTTTTGTAGTGTGAAATTGTACCTCTTGACAACATGGTAAGAAGTAGAATGTATTTAGAAATCTGAATATTTGAGGTTTAAAAAGGGAGTGGATCACAAGAATGATTAATAGTTACACCCAATAGTTGTGGGTGATGCATGGTCTAATAGACTTCACTATAGAACCTCCTGAACTGAGGCCCACTTCTCCTACACTGCTCTTATGACTTTTGAGAAATTAATTGACTTTATTTTGAAAAACTTGTACACCATTGCACTTTCATGCAATTACAGTGATGCATGTATCCAGCTATTTGAACAAACACAAAAAATGTTGTTCTTGCACTATTGTAATTGCACATGCAAGTTTGGGACATAATTTTTCCATGTGTGAGTATTGAAAATTAAGATTCTATATTCTTCTGCTTTTAGAAAACTTGACTAATATTACAGAATTGTTGAGGATTAGTCAGTCACCGGGCCCAATTCTGCATTGCCTGACACCGTGCATAGTTTCCCCCAGATCAAAACAGTAGTACTTAGGACTCACGTGTACAAGATGTAAATGACTGTACACGGTATAGAACAATGGAGAATCATGCTCAGTGTTGGTATAGAGTCCTTTGAAAATGTAAAGCATGATAAGTTTACTAAATATTAGCCTAAATAATTGCTTAGGTTTAAACATCAGTGTAATGAAAAAGCTATGCAAGGTATATTTTAGTGGCTTAAGTACAGGATATTAATTTTTCATACGGTTATATTCACTCTGATTATTTAATTCTTAAGGTCAGAAATGATATGACCGGAAAGCAGTGAAGATAAAAATAGAATACCCTCTACAGAAAAATATGTTGTGGGTTTCAATATGTGGAGCTTCAGCCAAACAAAAATGTGCTCTCTTGTGCTTTGGTGTATGACACTCTCCATGCTCTCACATTCCAGGGCCATTTTCAGTAAACTCTGCCAGTTGTGTCAAATTTGTGATGGTATAAGATGTAACAGATCACAAGGAGGAGACCAGCTGAACCAAGCCAAAACCACCATACTCATTTTAATTAAGATACTTTACAGACAATTTAATCTGAGTTCTTATAGCTGAAAGGCTAGTTCCCTACACAGGAAACTAACCCCCCCCCCCTCCCCCGAAGTTGCACAGGTTCCTGAAATTACGTCTTGGTTGCACCTGTTCTGATTTTTCATGGTGCACATACCAGCATACTCGGTCAGTTGAAGAAATGATAATGGTTTAATCCTTCCTGTTCTGCCTTTCATCTGTGAGTGCTTTTTTTTAGCTTTGATTATAGTCCACATATGTATGAACCAGTAAGAAATTATTGATTTTTTTTCTCTGCTGCTTATCTTGAAGTTCTGTCTAGTTAGCTGGTGTAATTTCACATAGGGCTCATATAGGGTAGGCTATTGCATAAGTTTAACATAACTAGTTGACAGCAGAATTTTTTTTCCAGACTTTGTTTCATCCGGCCATCTGTTTGATTTGGAGGGAAACGAACTGGAAGAATTTTTTTTTATTGTACAGAATATTAACAAGAGACAGATAATTGTTCATATGAACCTTTATATTCTCCATTCATCATACAGTAGTCTGATAGCGTTATATAAATCGTTGGCTTACAGCACTTTCAAGTGAAATTCTGGCACTCCCACCAGTTAAAGTAGCACTGTTATTTATAGATACTACATGAAGGCTGATGTTATGTTTAAGTGAGCGTTAAACAGTTCAGACTGTTGTATTGTTGCTATGCACCAGAGAACCTCTGTCGAAGTGACTTTGGCACTGATACATATCCGCCTTTTCCTCTTTGTCTTAGAAATCTTTCACTTGTGTTTGTATTCATCCATGTGTTCAGCATTGGAACATGCTATTGTTAATATAACCAGGGCAGAGTCACACTGGGATTTTCAGAAAGAAAAAGGCAGTTCTTTACCTTGCCTCAAACCTAGTTAAATATTAAACTAACCATACCAAAGAGTTTTGTGAAAGTAAATACTTAAGGGCAAACTTAATAATATAGTACATAGTGTTATTCATCTTAGAAAAGGTAGCTACAACAATGAAAAATGGCTTCATGGTTATAGTTTAGAAGGAGTATCATTAATGGCAGGCAGGGCAAAACAAAGCTTGTAGAAATCTGAAATGTGGCCCATAGCTTCTCTTCGAGCTTTCAGAGACTCTAGACCCCCTGCGTCCAAGCCATTCAGATCAAGATGGAGTATTACATGCTGGGGCTTATAGTCCCTTATATTATAGGTAAAGGTGTCTGCTCCATTTTATGACTCAGTGGATTCTATTAAGACTCCCTGTGATAAGGCAGATCAAGTACTTCGAGAGGCTTACAGGTCTTGGCTGGGTTGTTTCATTTCCCCTTTACACTGAGGCTACGTCTACACTACGAGTTTTGCGGGAAGAGGCAATGCAAATGAAGTGCGGATTATTATTTTCTCACACTTCATTTGCATAATCTCTTCCAATCCATTTTTGTGCAAAAACAAACAGTGTGGACATTTCATTTTTGCGCAAAAACCCCTTTTTGTGCAAGATCCTTATGCCTCTCGGGAGGCATAAGGCCCAAGAGGCATAGGGATCTTGCACAAAAAGGGGGTTTTGCGAAAAAACAGATCGGAAGAGATTATGCAAATGAAGCATGCGGAAATACTAATCAGTGCTTTATTTGCATTGCCTCTTCCAGCAAAACCCGTAGTGTAGATGTAGCCTGAGAATTTGTTTGGGAGCAATGACATGAACTTCCAGAAACCTCCGCAATCTCCCAAAGTATTTGAAGGTCCTGTCATGCTCTGTGTCAAATTTCAGTAATCTTTTTATAAGATTGAACTTGTATATTTCTCCTTTAACCTATAGTGTTATGGTAGTTTTCTGTTTTTGAAAATATCTTTCTAATGTACATGATATTTGGTAGTGTAATAGTTCATTTGCTTTCTTTTTTCCTCTTTAAAGCATGGCAGGCTGATTTGCTTCAGTGGTAAAGTGAGGGTATAAACTGAGACAGATACCTATGTCTGACAGCAGGTGGACAGAGCAAAAATCATACTCTGTTATATAAACTACAGATCAGGACCAAATTGGTGATCAGTCCTGAAGCCCAAGTTGCAGGGCATACTTGGATTGAATGTTAGTTTAGGCCTAGCTCTAGTAGTACTTGCGTATAATCTAAGAAGAAAAGGGTGACTGACAGCTATCTAGTTACAAAAAAATCCACAAAACAATGTTAATACAGACTTTTAAACAGGAGCCAAAAGTATGTTGCTTTTATGATTGCCACTCTTTTGCTCGACACACAGGATTGAACCAGGAACCTCCAGAGTTAAAACTGAGATGCACATCTTGATCTTGAATTGTTCCGGCTTTGTGGGAAGATGTAACTATTTTTATTCGCTGTAAACACACATGGTTACTCACCGTTGGGTTACAGTTATTGGTTACAAAGCATGGGAAATTAGTCTTGAAATATTGAAGTAAGCTCTGTAATTTTAATGGCTTTTTAGTTATCCTTTGAGATTAGAGAGCCAAATTGAGACAGATTATTTTTGTGTATTGTTTTTAAAGATAGAATCTACCTACTAATAGCTTTAAACTTCTGCTTTTCTATGATTTCTAATGAGGAAAGCTATTCTTTTCCCCCTTAGTTTGCATCATCAAATAGGATGCTACTAGAATATAACTAAGAGATCAACCCTACTGAGGCTACGTCTACACTACAGGGTTTTTGCGCAAAAACCCGCAGAACGTCCACACCTCAAGCACATTTTTGCGCAAGAAAATTTACAGTAGAATGGCAGAACAGTGCGCTTTTTGCGGTGTAGCTATACCTCTTTCTATGAGGAATAACTCCTTTTTGCACAAGAGCTCTTCAGCATCCACTCACACTTTTTTGCTCAACAGGGGTTTCTTGTGCAAAAAGAGCCAATCAGAAAAAGCACAGGTGCTCTGACAGCCATTCTGTTAATGGCAATCAGGGTTTTCTTGTGCAAGGAGCGTCGATGAAGTATGGATGCACTCTTGCACAAAAGCGCATTGCTTTTGGGATGCGCTTTTGAGGTGTGGACGCACTTTTGCACAAGAAGTTTTTACAAAAGATCTCTTCCACAAAAAGCTTCTTGCCAAAAAGCCTGCAGTGTAGATATATCCTGAGAGTGGGGACAGACAGATGGACAGACAGACAGTCCCTGAAATAGTGTCTGGAATTTTTAAGCACAACTTTGAAATTCTTTGTAAAAATATTCTTAGATTTAAAAAAAAAAGTTTTGCCTTCAATTTCGGTTGAAGCAGAATTGGGTCTTCTAGTTCAGACTGATGTTCTATTGTCTTTTCCTGCCCAGACACACACACACATAAATTAAACAAATGAGCACCAATCTGTACTTTGAACTCCCAGCTTTCTTTAACACTACTGAGTGTTATTTTTCGTGTTAAACTTCCCTTCAAATTGAAGGCTAAGATCAAGTATAATGTCTGTTCTTGCCTGTATATGAAAGATTCTGTCTTCTCACAGGATCAGTATCCAACAGAAGATGTGACCAGAATTGGTAATACTCCTTGCTTGCTTATTTGAATAACTCAGAAATGACCACCAGATTTTCCTTACAATGCTGAGATTTTGCACATACAGAGATCTTGTTTCTGAATAGAAATAATTTAAAATTGTAGATCGATCCTAACAAAAGCTAGCCTTATGGCGATTCTGCATTGAGACTAAAGAAAAGGGAACATTGTGTTGCTTTGTGAAATTATTAAAAAATAAAAAGCAAAAAGTTTCTCTTAAATACACAATGAAAACAAAGTTGGCAAATGTGTTTGAATTGGCTTTGGTATTTAACAGGCATCTCAAATACACATTAGCGGTATATCAGAAGCCGCACTGGAATTTGATTTGTGAAGAAAACATTCTTCAAAGATTAGTTTTTAGTATATGTCTTTGTCTTCTCACTAGCTGGTACCTACAACTTAGCAGGTAAATTATGAGCAGAGGGATGGAAAGCCTCATTAATCAAAATATTTTTCTTTCATGTTTCTCAAAAGCTCTTTCCACCTTGTTATCTGCACTTATTTGTAGGCTCAGCAGGCATTAATAATCTGAGATAAACTACAATAGAGCAGTGACTTGCTCATGATAAAGTGTTTTAGAGATACAGTTTTCAGAGGTAGCCACTTTCAAGGAACACTCGGTGTTCAGAAGATGGATTAAGAAGTGTAATATTTTTAAAAATACAGTTTTTAGCAGTTCAGCTATCATCTATTCTGCTCTTGTCCGAATAGGTGTTATAAATAGAGATTAATAGTAAAATACTTGTATTAAAAAAAGAGTAACATGTATACTTTGTTACCTCAGAAGCTGGATGCGATCCAAAAGGGTGTCAGCCTTATCTCCAAACTACCTGGTTGTCGGTTTATCAAACTTTAGAGTTAATTAGACAGAAAATGTGTGTGGTGTATTGGTCTTCCGAAGGGAAAGGAGTAAGGAAAGTGGGTAATGAGGCCATTTTATTGGATTAATAACCAGCAAAATTGCAATACCAAACCATTAGTGCCAAAAAGAATTTTTCCTTCAGGTCTACTTTTTGGCCCCCGACATATGTGAATAAATATCTTTTTAATTCCACGAAAGAATGTATTGTTACCTCCCTCCTATTATTAGAAACTACTTGTTATTTAATTTCCTATAATATCACTTTCGCTTCAGTGAGTGACTGTAGTAGCACATTATAGGGTTCATCATAATTGTAAGCCATTATACCACATAAATGCGTTAGATTGCTAAAGATCCATGCTGTTAGTCCAGCAGATGGATCAGCACTCTTCTCTGAGGCAGGAGAGGTACTCCCATTATTTATCATGCACAAACTAATCATGATAAAATGTTTTGACAATTACATCCATATGTGTCAGGTATTATATTGTCACAGTGCAATGTTACGATTTTACTTAACAGATTTCCCCCCCCCCCCCTTTTCCATTATACAAGGTTCTGGATCACTACAATAAAGCTAGAACACAAAGCAAGCAGTGGTTAGCTCTTCTCTTCCCTCTGGCCACAAATAAAAATGCTGCTGTATTACTTTTTGTCAGTGTGCTTTAAGAACAATCAACCAGACTTCTAAACCATAATCCCCTTTATACACTTAGCTTGTGGCAGAAATAGGGAGGGAAAGAAGTGGAGGGCTGCTTGTTCATTACCCTGAGCAACAGAAGGCTGTATCTTCTGTGCATTTCATATCCCCCCTTCTCTTACCATTCCACCCCTCCCCCCAAAAAATTATTTGCTTTTGAATGCATCACTTAAGTCTCCTTTGCTCTCAAGAGGATGTGAAGATATGCACTATGAAAAATATCAGGTAGGGTGCTAGATTATAGAATCATAGAACACTAGAACTGGAAGGGGCCTTGAGAGGTCATTGAGTCCAGTCCCCAGCCCTCACAGCAGGACCAAGTACCATCCCTAGATCCCTAAATGGCCCCCTCAAGGATTGCACTCACAACCCTGGGTTTAGCAGGCCAATGCTCAAACTACTGAGCTATCCCCCCTTCCCCTTCTTTCTTCCTTTCTTTCTTTTTTTCTTCCTTCTTCATAGGTCACGTTCTCTAGACCTTTAATCATTCTTGCTGCTCTTCTCTAGACCTTCTCCAGTTTCTCCGCAGCTTTCTTGAAATGTGGTGCCCTGAACTGGACACAATACTTCAATTGAGGCCTAATCAGCACAGAGTAGAACAGAAGAATGACTTCTCGTGTCTTTCTCACAACACTCCTATTAATGCATCCCAGAATCAAGTTTGCTTTTTTTGCAACAGCGTCACATTGTTGACTCATATTTAGCTTACGGTCTACTATGACCCCTAAATCCCTTTCTGCAGTACTCCTTCCTAGACAGTCGCTTCCCTTATGATGATGATGAGCTTATCTTTGTTATAAAAACAAAACAGCAGGAAGAAACAGTGTTTGTGATGAGATTGTCTACTTTATGAACATACCCCAAAAGAGAAATACCATTTTTGTCACTTCCAAGAAATATAACTAGTCTATACTACTATATCTCTAACTCTGGTTGACTTACAGCCACTGGGTTAATTTGGTGTCCATATTACCTGTATCCCAATGGTGGTGCACCTCCTCAAGAGGAACTGTTCCATCAACTAAAGAGGGGCAGGTTCGGGGGGAAGGGAAGCAGAGAGTCAGTGCTCTTGGCTCCCCAGCGGACCCAGTTGCCCCCTTTTCCTGCTCTCATCTGAGAGTGGGGGGAGAAAGTTGGGGCAACTACCCTGATTTCTCAAATCCTGGAGCAGGAAGCTGCTGGGCAGGAGCCCAACTGGGGACAGCTGCCTAGCTTTCTGGTCAGTTTAATGGCTTCACTTATGAAACCTTGAGATTAACGAGATAGCCAAGAGCCCATCTCAGGCTTTGTCTCCACTTAACAGTTTAAAGCATCACTGCGCGCTGCTTTAAACTGAAAATGTTGCTATGACACAAGCCCTAAGAGTGAGCTTTCCCAGCATGGTACATGAACCACCTCTCCTAGGCTGTGACCAGACTCAAGGGTTTTTTCGAAAAAAGTAGCCCTTTTTTTTAAAAAACGTCACCTGCGTCTAGACTACAGCCGCGTTCTTTCGAAATTAAATTGATGGCGGAAAACCTCATTTCACAAGGAAGAACGCCTTTTTTCGAAAGTGCTCTTTCGAAAAAAGGAGTTCTTGAATGCAAACAGGGCTTTTTCGAAAGAGAGCATCCAGACTTCCTGGGTGCTCTCTTTTTTGAAAAAGCGGCTCGCTTTTTCGAAAGTACTGCTTGCAGTCTAGATGCTCTTTTTCGAAAGAGGCTTTTTCAAAAGTATCTTTCGAAAAAGCCTCTTTCGAAAGAGGCTTGCAGTCTAGACGTAGCCCTAGGCAAGTAGCTAACAGAACTAGATCACACTAGTGCTTTACAGTGCTGTAGCTGCAGAGTTCAGGGTGATGGTGGGGAGTTCACATCCCTTTTATTCTGTTGCAGCTCTTCTGCTTTGGTCATTCTTATTTGCATTGGGTTAAATACATGTGACACAAATGGAGTGTGAATGGTACTTAATGTTCTTCTCCTTCCCTCCCCTTCCCTTCCCCTCCCTCTAAGTTTGGGAACCCCTGATTTAGAGGAAAATTAAGTTTCAATTAATTTCTCTAAATCAGGGGTTCCCAAACTTTTTGACACAGGGACCAGTAAATCTATTAAGGAGGATGGGTAACATTTTGGAGGACGGGTAACATTAATTTGCATATTTGCATATTCATTAAGCAAATGATGAATATGCAAATAAGTTTCTGGCCCTCCCAATGCCATCAGTGCCAGTTTTAGCAAAACTTTTGATACGGTCACCCACAATATTCTTGCCAGAAAGTTAAGGGAATATGGATTAGATAAATGGACTGTAAGATGGATAGAAAGCTGGCTAGACCAGGGTTTCCCAAACTTTTTACTTAGTTGGAACCCATTTTTTAGTACTGTTTTTTTTTTGCAGCCCAAAAATATAAATGCATATTTAAAAAAAAGAATGAAAAATGAATACATTCATTGTTTATTATTTATTCACAATAATAACAGTACATAACGTAAATCTTAACTACAATTTAACCAGTAGAATTTTAACAGTTGTAAAGTTTATTTATAATTGAATGAGTTTAATATAAGTCATTTGTGTGCACTTTATAGCTTTTAAATAACTAAAAAGAGAACTAATGGGAAGGGTGATGTTGTTTTGCATCACAAAGCAACTTTATGTCAGGAGCAAAAGAAGAAAGTTTTATCCTCAAATCTGGTTCAACATTGTCTATTTCTGTATTTATTTTTTAAGAAAACCAAAGACGAGAAACTAGTTTCACACTTATATGTCATGACGAAAGGCATTAAGAATTTGACTGCTTTCTCAGATAAATGTGAATATTCATTTCTACAGCTAAACCAAAAATCAACCAAGGAGAGTTTATCAAAGTTCTCTTTTAAGGCAGAGTCACAGGAAAGTTCAATTAATGAATCCATTTCTGATGCACTCAATTGTAGTATTTCGTCATTTTCGGTGTCAACAGTAAACGGGTTCTTAATCCACATTTTACTGGCATCAATTGGAGGAAAATATTCATTTAAACTTGATGTTAGCCCCAAGAGGTGTTCTTGGATTGCTGCAGAAATCACATCTGAGATATTAATTTCAGCATATTTTTCTTGTAATTCAGTTAAAGTACAAAAAGACTTAAAGTTTCTCTTATTAACTTGCTGTGCCCATAAACAAAGTTTTTTAATTGTTGCCTCAACTTTTTCATGAACTTTGAAAATGTTAATTTTAGTGCCTTGTAAATTCAAACTTAAATCATTTAAAAGACAAAATATGTCACATAAGTAAGCCACCATTGTTAACCAATCAAATTCATGAAACCTGTCTTTAAATGTAAGGTATAACATCTTTTGCCGATGGAGGGTGTCGCTCCAAGAACAATAAAACCTCATCGTTCATTTCAAAGAGTCGTTTTAAAATGTTTCCTTTTTACAGTCATCGAACCTCACAGTGTAGTAAGAGATGCTTGTGTTCACTTCCTAATTCGTTGCACAAAGCAGTAAAGATTCTGGAATTCAAAGGACGAGATTTTATATAATTTATAAACTTCACACATTCTTCAAGAGTGGAACTCAAAAGAGATGGCAGAGTTTTCACAGCTAGTGCCTCTCTGTGAATACTACAGTGCACCCATACACAGTCTGGCGCTACAGTTCGAATCCGTGGGACAAGCCCAGTGTGAGACCCTGCCATTACTCGAGCCCCATCACTGCTCAGTCCAACACACTTTTTCCAGTCAATATCGCTTTGAATAGTAATATCATTGATTAGCTTAAAAATTTCAGCAGCCGTTGTTCTTGTTGGAAGTGGTTTGCAAAATAAGAGATCTTCTTGAATGGAGCTTGAATTTTTTTTTTTTTTGTAATGCAAAAAACTGACTATTGAATGAGCATTTCTTCAATATTTTTTGCCATTTCTTCAATTATACGTTTCACTGTATTGTTGGATAAAGACAGAGAACCCAACTGATTTCCCTTTTTTCCTTCATAAATACGGAATGTAATAATATGCAATGCAGGAAGTATTAACCTTTCAACAACAGTATGAGGGTAACCTGTTTCGGCTATTAGTTTTGAAACTTCATATGAAGCCAACACAAAGTTTTCATTTGAAGAGCCCATAGAAAGTGCACTTTTCGTGCTTTTTTTTTTAGCAAAAGCTAATTCATTTCTCTTATTTATGAAAAAAATCGATGGGCTAACTCGCGTATTTGGGATGTTTGCATTCCAAATGGCATTTCAGTTTGATGGTTTCATGCACTCTGTGTGGCAGAATAGGCATAATGGCAAGTGAATATCACTACCAACACTTATAAAACCAAATTTCAAATACTCATCAGAATAATTGTGGATCCCAGGAGTTTTTATCTTCTTATTCTCACTTGTACTAAGCTGCACACTTGTACTAAGCTGCACATCATTCAAACATTTTTAGTTGTATTTCCAGTCACATTCTTCAGCCATTTATCCATATTGAAAATGAGAGGGTATTTTATTGATACTAAAAGAAGAAAGCTTAAGCAGTTAATCTAAGAGGACGTGCACGTTGTCCCACTGTGAAGAAACAAGCTGAGGCTGCTGTATCACGTGACAGGAAAATTAACGACACAGGCTTGGCTGCATGAAAACACACATGCTTCAGGGGAGACGAAGCCCTTTCCCTGGAGCCTACCGCTGCCCTTGCCAGATGGCCTGCGCTCCCCGGCACTGCCAAAGCACTGTGCTGCCCTACAGAGAGCCCGCCCCCTGGAGGAGCCACTAAATTCCCATAAGAAGTAGTCTGCCACTCACCCATGGAGACCACCATCATCCAGCAACCCCAGCTGCATCCTCTGTCCAGCTCCAGCCTGGGCCAGGGATTGGGGGACGCAGCACCACACGGGCATGCTGGGAGACCAGAACTCCCAGCTGTATCCTCCGTCCAGCTCCAGCCTGGGCCAGGGCTTGGGGACGCGGCGCCGCACGGGCATGCTTGGAGCCCGGAACACCCCAGCAGCCACGCTGTGGCCCGGTATATTTTTGCTGCGGCGCAGTAGCGGGCCATAGTTTAGGAAATGCTGCTCTAAATCACTACAACATTTCAATTCCAGCCTTTCCCAGAGCAAGGAGAATGAGTGTTGCTTTCATGCTTTAAAGCTGGTGTTTGGTTCCTTAGGTGCAGCCATATACAATCTGTAGCCAAAGGTTAAAAGTAGGGCAGGAAGAGGGAAATTATTTGTCTTTATAAATTTTTATTCTTGACCTTGTATTCCTTGGCATGCTTCATACAAAAGTGTCATGTATTTTATAGAGCACTAAATTGGCTACTTGTTAAAAAAAAGTTTTAACATTTTTGGCATATTGTGCTCTTGCATTGCATTTGTGTAAGGTGGGGGTGGGGAACCTTTTTTGGGTTGGGGGCTGCTGACCCACAGAAAAATCCCTCTGGAGCCACCCACAAGTGAGAAGCAACAGGGGGAGGCTGGGATGCCAGGGCAAGCTTCCCAATACTGGGGAGGAGCCCTGAGCTTTGGAGGCTGGATCCAAGCAAGTCAGGAGCCGCATCCGGCTCCCAGGCCAGAGGTCCCCCACTCTGCTTTACAAGCCTGCATGTTTCATAATACTGAAATTAATAGAAATAATATCTGAATCTACAGTTTCAAATATTTGGCCATCCGCGGGATGTTAGATAGTTTGTAATTTGAATAGCCTTGTAACCTCATCAAATTATATTAGTTACACAACTATTCAACAGTCCCCATGGGTTGAGCCAGCAGCCAGTGCACTCCCAGCCCAACTCCCAGGAAGCCCCCTGCCACCTTATGCTGCTGCCTCTCTAATAGAGGCAGCAGCGTGGGGTGGCAGGCGGGAGCTGGTCTGTGAGGGGATCCGGTTTAAAAACAGGCTCCCTGCATAGACTGGCTCCCACCTGCCATCCCTGATACAGAGGCAGTACCACAAGGTGGCTGCAGCCCCTGTCCACGGGGAGTTCTGACCCCCTCACAGGCCTCTGTCTGCAGTGGGCTCTGCAGCAGCTTTCCTTACCCTCTCCCACGCTGCTGCCTCAGAGAAGAGGCAGTGGGAGGGGGGCAGGTGGGTCCATGGAGTCAGCACGCATGGAGGGCTGGTTTAAAAGCTGGCTCCTGTCCACAGAGACAGCAGCATGGAGGTTGGAGGGGGCAGGAAGTTCCAGAGCTAGCTTAAAACCCGGTTCCCCATAGCCACTAGCTCCCACCTCCCCTCCTCCCCTTGCTGCCTCTGATGCAGAGGCAGCAACTGGGGGGCGTGGGAATGTGTGTAGTTGACAGGATTAACCGATTAGCCCAGGCTTATCAGTTAATCGTGTAGTTGTCTACACACTGACTTCCCTAATAGTGGAAGTTTCAGTTTGTGCAATTTCTCAGTAAATGTATAGTATTCCCTTGAGAAACTTGGGAGGTAGGGGAACTGATCAGTTGAGGAACTTGAAAGATAAGCTTGTTTTGTTGATATATTAAAAATGTCTGTTGTCTTTGAATTCTCTTGATCATTCTGCAGATAAAATTTTTTGCAATTCATAAACTAGGGATGTAAAAGGTTAATTAACCAGTTACCTGGTAAACATTAGCCCTGCCAGCATGCTCACCTGATCACTGGTTAACCAGAGGGCTGGGCGAGGGATGCAGCCCTCCTTCCTCTGCTGCCTGGCTGGTGGGACCCCAGCTGGCCAGAGCAGTTTTCCCCCCTCCCCAAGCCAAAGTAATTCCTCACCTGTGGTGGGAATCTGGCTGGCCAGAGGATGGCCCTCAGTTTAAACGATGAAAATTATATCATTTAACCGGTTAACACTCATTAAAAAGTTTACATCCCTATAATCCACTTTACATCCACTTTGTTTTTTTAAAGGTGTGTATATTCCTTTATCTTTTGGAACTACATGGTCTTAGCGTTGCCCTAGAGTAGATTAAGTAATGTTTTGAGGGCTGATCATTTCAGTAGGTTTCAGCGGTAGCAGGAGTTCTATTAATATTTAGAAGGTAGACATTTAGACTCTGTCTGATCTTCAGACTGGGATGTAATTCCGGTTTGAGGAAATGCTGCTGTGTTAGCTCTCTTTGAGCTGGCATGCTGAGCATAGAAGGCAGCCATGACAGCCTGAGGGGCCAGATACTTATACCATCCTGTCTGAAAGGCTAGGTATGTAGTTGAGCCAGCTAATCCTTCCTTCTTTTTTAGTGCAAGAGCTCAATTAGAGCTGGCACAGGTATCTCTCTTTGGGGGAACACTTCCCAGCCCAGCTTTAAGCATGCACAGAGCCTGATACGGTAAGGTTGATTTGGGGGTGAGGTATAAAATCCTTGCCCCAGTAAAGTCATAAGTAGTTCTGCCATTGATTTGAACGGTGCCAAAATGTGACCTTAGAATTCTGAGATGTAATAATTTAATATATTTAGTAATTAGAAATACATTATTAATTAGGGCCTTGATCCTAAGTCTAGTGTGCTCAGCCCTCTTACAGGAATGAGCTCTGGTTTGAGTAGAAATTAATTCTTTTGTGGCTCAGTCACAGGCTCCACTGTGACCATATCTCATTCAGTAATAAGACCAAGAAAAATTAAACAGTATTGCTAAGCTCAACCCTAGGCCTCCTTTGAGACAACATCTGATACAACAGTGGAAATCATCTGAGCTTCTCAGAACAGAAAAGTGACCCTGTAAATTATCATGGTGGTGTTTTATTTTTGAGTTGTTTGACAGATAATCATAGATGACTGCTCTGTACAGGCACATCTGTGTATAGGTCTGATGAAACGGTGTTAGAGGAAATTACAGTTGCCTGACAAGCTATGTCATGGGTATAACCTCTCCCCTGTTCCCAATCAGCCCTTTCTATTTTGCTTTGGCTCTTTTTCTCAAAGCTGGCTTACAACAAAAAGGTTTTCAGTGAATGTTAACACTTAACACTATATTTTTCTTATTGTAGTTTAATAGAATTTAAAGTTTGCAAATTTCAGCAACCGTAGGTTTGAGTATCACCTGCATGAAGGAAAAGTATTTCTTTTAGTTTGTTACTTCATCAGTTAAAGGTGAACAATTAAAGCACTGTTGATCTTTCTTTATTGTATACCTTGCCCAAAGAGCACAATATTAATGATATCGGAAAACAAATTGATAGTGATTCATTACAGAAATTGCTAAATTACTCTGTAATTTAAAACCTATTTTGAATTTCGTGTCTGGCCATCTGCTGAGAAATCCCAAACCATGTTGGTTGGCATTGCCAGAATCGAGTACTAAATTCTTTAAAAATACCTCACAGAATTCTTCAGGGCATTTATACTAAAACTTGGGGCTGACCGGAGCCTACATGTAACATTCCCTCCTCCTTTCTCCACCTCCGTCTACCTCCAGGCAGCTGGACTTGCCATTGGCTCTCCTTTTTCTCAGGCAGTGGTGAAGTGAGGACTTCTGAGATTTGAATTTTACTAGATCAATTCAGGAATTCCTAATCTTACTGTTGCTTTTTTCATAGACTACCACTCACAAAGAATCCCTTGTCCCCACCACCTGCATCTCTTCTCCCTGGGGGCTCCAGGATGGAAGAGATCCATAGAAAAGACCATGTTGTTGTTTGTATTATCTTTCCATCTAAACTCCACAAGGTGAATGGGTGCCATGAGCATTTCCTTGCAGCCTGTGGTCCACCCAGTCTCCATACCATCCCATGAACAGCTTGTATAGGAGAAGGTTACCCTTAGTGTGATCTGAAGGAAATAGGGAATGAGGTTGCCAAAGTGGCAGCCCCTACCCCTTTCACCTTCTGAATGGGCTGGCAGAGATCTGTGGAAGAAGTTTGGGGGGATGGAACAATGAGCAGTTTTTCCAGTTCTCACAATTATACCATGAGATTGTGTCAAATCCTCCCCTGCCCCCCTACCAAAGCTCAGCTTTTGGAGGCAAGCTGTTGTGAGAATCTTAGCTTTCATATTTTTAAAAACTATCCTAATTTCAGAAATTCCTTAAAAGCTGGTGCTAATACAACCTAAAATTCAGAAACCAGAAAAACAAATTTAGTATATCCCAAATTTTATTTTCTTTAAATCGGGAGATGTTAAGAAAATTTAACAAATATAGTTTTAGTACAACTCTTTAGGAACATAAGACCAAATGTCCATAAACCCCAGTATCCTATCTCCCGACCGTGGCCAATGCCAGATGCCCCAGAGGGGATAAGTAGAACAGGTAGCCATGAAATGATCCATCCCCTAGTGTCTGGCAAGCAGAGGCTAGGAGCACTATCTCTGCCCAGCCTGACTAATAGCTATTGATGGGCATATTCTCCGTGCATTTTTTTGAACCCTATTCAAGTCTTGACCCTCACAACTTCTCTGGCAAGGAGTTTCACTGGCTGACTGCACATTCTGCGCAAAAAATGCAAAAACCTTCCTTTTGTTTGTTTTAAGCCTGCTGCCTATTCATTTCATTTGGAGGCCCCTAGTTTTTGTGTTTTTTAGAAGGAGTAAATAAAATGTCCTTATTTATTTTCTCCACACCAGTCATGATTTTATAGGATATGATAGAGAACTATCTTAGTAGTTTCTTTTCCAAGCTGAGAAGAACCAGTCTTGTTAATCTCTCCTCATATGGAAGACATTCTATCCTCCTAATATTTCTTTTTTACCCTTTCTGAACCTTTTCCAATTTAGTATATCATTCTTGAGATGCGTTAACCACAGCTGCATGCAGAATTCAAGATGTTGGCATACCATGGATTTATATAGAGGCAGTATATTTTCTGTTTTATCTGTTCTGTTTCTGAATTATTCCCACTACTCTGTATTCTTTTTTGATTACCTCTACACATGGAGTGGCTGTTTTCAGATAACTATCCACAATGACTCTAAGATCTTTCTGGAGTTCTAAGATGTATGTCATGATGTTTTGTCACTGCTCATGTGTTTGCCTTCAACCTTCTGCCTGACCTTTCCAAAGCACAGTGAGATCTTAACATGTTGCACATACGGTAACCTGATTGCTCCATTATATCCAATTTTTCTATTCCTTTAAGTGAAAACCATTATATATTTCCCAGAGATTTTAGCCTGGTAGATAATGGTAATGTAGGTTTGGTGCTTTTGGTGGCTAGTCACTTGCCAGATTGCTTGAAAAGAGTAAACTCAATCTATCACATTGCCCTATTATATATTTTTTTCAGTATCAGGTATGTACTGTTCATCTTTTATACATACAAATTCAAGTATTGAACTGAACTCCGTTCTCTTGTATTTCTGTGTAGTCTTATTGACATAGGGTAGACAGTATTCAAAATAGTCTTTCTGCTATTTTCCATAGCTCCTGCAAGTGGATGGACATCAAACAATATTACACCGTCTGGCGCAACTGCACCAAGTGACAAGTCTGTGATACAACCTCCGCTAGAAGAACAAGACACTTTGGTCCAGAGAGCAGAGCATATTCCAGCAGGAAAGCGTACTCCTATGTGTGCTCAATGTAACCAGGTCATTAGGTTTGTACCCCTTTAATTATCATTTTATCCTAAAATTTTTCTGACTGCAGAGTCTTGTTTTGTTTTTTAATTATTTGGGCTACATTTCAGCATAACATGGTTCAGTATTACATAGTATTTTTATGCAAGAAATCCATACAATTTATTTAAAAAATGAGTCTGAACTTGGTGATACAGGAAGCAAATGTGGAAGCCATTATTTGCTCTTAGTAGTCACGGATGCTTTTAGAACCTGTTTTACTGAAAACAAGAACGTTGACTGGGACATGGCAAAAATAAACCTAAACCAAATCAACAAGTTGTGACTAAATCAAACGTTCAGTCAACCCTAGAAGATTACGAAGTTGAAAGGCAAATATTAGATGATATGGAAATCAAAGAAAGAGTAACCTATGAGACATATTTTGTAACTGAGATTAAACTAAATAAGTCCCATTCATTTCAGTGGTGCAATAATGAATTATTTTATATAGCTAATGATTACTGCCATCTAGTTGATGGGTCTCTCACCAGAAGGGCAGTAAATATAAAAAGGAGCAGTGTGTGTTTCCTAAGAGCTAGGTCATGCTTTTGGATTTTAAAACAAATTCTTAAGTGTGGCATTTTTTTAAAAAATTTCTGGGCTGCTCAATCTCATAAATCCATGGGGGAATGAAATAAATCCATGGATGAGTCTGTTACAGTTCTCTCTCTTTTGATTTACTAATTTATTAACCATATTTTAAGCTAGTGAAATTGCTGAGGCATTGTAATTTTCATTGTGGTTGAGCCAACAGGTTACGTTGGTCAGACTTTAGATACTTTTCTGAAAAACTAATTTTGAAGAATTATCTGTACTTCACATGTAAAAGTTTCAAATATAATAGGTAATCAACTTTTCTGTTATACACTGCATTCAGCAGGCTATCTTTATATCATGGTTTGGGAGCCAAGTCAAAAGAGTTAAGACAGCACTGTAATCATATGATGAGTATAACTGAATTGAATTCAACTTGTTTGACATATTAACTTTCCATTCTGATAGTGTCCTCTCTGATCATTTAACATTAAGCTAACTTTAGACTTTAATTGTTCAGTGGTAACTCAACTGTGGTAAGATATTTTGGAAATATTTATTTTAAAATGTTTCTTCACCATTTCTATTTATTAATCGAGGCATTAAAATGAGCAATCTGAAAATCTTCTTGTCACAATAAGGAATTAAATATGTACACATGCACTAATTCCAAACATAGGTAGGCATTCATTCCTATTCTAATTTTATGCTGCAATATAAAAATGCAAGGTTGTTGAAAATATATGTGCTCTCAAGTCTTATGGGTGCAATTAAAAGGATGTATTGAAAAGTTTAGCCATGTTTTTTTCCTATAGCGTTCAATTCTTTCATTACCTGGCCAATAAAAATCTGTGAATGGATCAGTACCTAGTAGATTACATGCAGAGATCCAGATCAGTCTACATAGTTATTTTGTTTTTAAGATGTAGCACTATTATCTCTCATTTGAGAAACTGCAGCTCCTTTTAAATTGTTGCCAGTTTAGCAGACATTAGTGTTGCCTTATCTATTCCAGTGGCTCTTATGCTCTAATTCAGAGAACCAGATGGTCATATGGTGTTATTTCACCTTGTCTCCAGCTGCTAAATCTCATTAAATGGATTTAAACATACCTTAAATACTTTCTTAATACTACATAGCTTGCAGTCTTTTTGGAGCAGTGACTGTCTTATAACATGAATACGCAGCTCACTGTGACTTCAGTGTATGATTAAGACCCCTAGGTACTACTGAAATACAAATAAAAATAAGAATTTGAATGTAACCAGTTGCTGTAGTTACCACATGGATGATGATGGATCACAAATTAAATGGGAACTAAGTTATGTATCTGAACTTGAGAATGTGTGGTGTGTGAAACAGGCTGGTAAGATGCAGTCCACACAATGAAGAAAAAAAAATGCCATCAACAGTACTTTTACCATTACCTACTGTAGATTTTGTGTGACTGATACCTCCTTAATAAATCATAGTATAGTTTATAGAGCTGTTGGGCTCATGCAGCCTAGGGTCAGACCGCTTTTTGGCAGGAGAAAATTGATTGTTGCTGTGATCTAGCATGCCAGATTGCAACACCAGTCACGCAAATTCAGCCCAGCCATCTGCGATAGAGGGGCTACCAAGCCCAACATGAGTGGTCATCACAACACCATTCTGTCAATTTTTTTTGGGTGGGGGGGAGGAGGCAGGAAGGGTGTAGAGGCTAATAGACCTGGTGAAATCAGCTTTTTGATAGAGGAGGGTGCCAGAGAGGGGAAGAGAAGCATCAGGTGGAGTTGGGCATATGCCATCTACACACTTAAATGATGCTTTGCAGCCATTGAATTATATAATGCATTTTAAAGTAATGGTTTTTGTTTTCCCACATGTGCATAGGACTCACATGTCTAACTTCCTTTTTCACTAATGCTGATTATTTCTTACATAAATCTCTTGTACTCTGGTAGAAGAATTAGTTCCTGTGATGTTGGATTAAACAACCTTCTGAACGCGAATAAAAATATGGGAGTTGCAATTGAATTTGCATACCATTTTCAGTTTTAAGCTTACTGCTACTGGAATGTATTGTAATTAGAAGAAAAGCTGCCTATTAGAGCATACATAGCACTAGGTACAACACAGTACCATATGATATTTCAGTTTGAGCACTATTTATTTGCCTTTTAACAGTCAGTTGTATGTCAATTCAGATTATTCAGGTGCTTTTTAAAGACCAGGCTTTCGTATCTTTAAATGCAGAATTCTTAAGAACAAGGATCATTTCATGTCAAGATCAACTGACAGTACAGTAATCAGTATATGGAGTTCACGTAGCATTCTCACGCTACAGTGGTTTTGGAAGATTGTGATAGCTTTTGGAGTTCAAGTTTTAACATAATTACAGTTCATGCCCTTAGTGGCAGCATTACCGATGAAAAGGTAGGCGTGGGATCAAGTGACATTGCATTGTACACCTGTTTTGCAGCCAAAATGCACTGTAGACTTGGTTACTTTACACTAAGGCATAGAGTAACCATGGCTTGTCAAGTCAAAAAAAAATTGAGACATCTTATAACTTTTTAATTTATTCTCTTAATTATTGATATGTTTATCTTTCACAGACTTCAACATTTTCCAAGGTTTCATTAGATAAACCTTTCTTTCTTTGCATAAAAATATCCAAACCAAACACAAACTATATTTTCTGTTTAAAATACCAATGTGATATTTGTAATGAAGCTCTCAGACTTAAAATTGATAGCTTCCAAAGACTTCTGGAACTCAGTAAGTCTCTGAACACCAAGACTCTGAACTGGCTGTCACTTGGAAATTCAAATTTGTATTCCTGGGGTCTCCACCAATACATTCTTGTGTGAGACAAAAGATTTATTCTTTAGATCTTTTCACAGAGTTGAACTATTTTGAAGGGCAAAATTAAGAGTACTATTTTTCCTGGTTCCTTACATATTCAAAAATACATATTATAGTGTTGGATTTGGAAAAGAAGAAACATTTATTTTTTGGACTGCCATTCCATTAACTATCAAGCAATTGTCCAGTTGAGCAGATGTGAAAATCTTTTCTATCTCACCACCACTAAATTCCTCTGTGGATATGAGTGTAATATAATCACATGATCACCCAGAGGAAAACAGCTGGTGCACCACATGAATATACGGTTGTTGTATCTCGTTAGTGTCAAAATAGTGTAATTGTGCTTATTTTTTGGGAAGTATTTACTTCCCCTTATATACTGCTTATATATAAGCAGTATAAAAGAGGCTGCCTAATTTGCACATGCGGTGATCTTTCAGGGTGCTCAAAGAGTAACTGTTTGGACGAGTGTATGTTTCTACCTCCAGCTACAAAGTTTGCACACATGGTCTAAACAGTTGTATTTGAAAATTGGGCCCAAAGTCCTTAGCACCTCAAAGCGGCCTACAAGGGGAGCTCACTCAAAGCAAGCTATGGTTTGTAGGAGAGGCCTTGATTTTTATGATGGAGTAAGTGATCGTTTTGTAATACCACTTATAAAATTTCCAGTGAGAAGTCACCTTTAGGTCCAGTAATAAATTAATATCTTTTATTACTGCAAGTTCTCCATTGGATTAAAGTGTTTAATCAAAAATATGCAAAGATCAGTAGCACCCCCAAAATTCTGATTGTCACATCTTTATATACTTTCCAATGATTTTTTTTCTGTCCTTTGTAGTTTTCTTTTTAAATTAGTGGGCACGATTAAACTTCTAGCATATTTAAACAGTGACGCATTTAAAAGTACATTTTAAAAAAAGTATCTGAACATACGTATATAGTGAGTACAAAGGTACTGATAGAAAAAAATCCCGAGACACTATGCAGTGTGCTACCATATTTGTCTGAGGACTGTTCAGAGGGAAAACCGCTAGATAAAATTTTATACCATTTCCTGTCCACCTGGATTCTAGCACACTATCTGGAATACTTAGCCTAAAAATGTCAAAATTGCAAACTGTGGAGAGCTAAATATAACAGATGTTGAAGTCCCTCTCCTGCTTTTAGTACAATACTTTCCTTCCACTTTGTAACTATCCAAGCCTATCATTTTAGTGGAGGCAAACAGAAATTTGATCCTGCTGGAGCTAGAAGAACCTCTTCAGTGTCAGTTCTGTGTTAATGAATGCGTTAAATTAGCCTGTGCTGACACTGAGAGAAGAGAGCACTTTGTTGTACACAAGAACTTGTATTGTTTGATCTGTACATAACTGAAAGGGCATTGATGTAAAAAGGTGCTTGTACAGAGGCTGAGGGGGTATCAGGTAAGGTCAGCGTTTGTGCTATTCAGGCATCCACAAGGGAGTCTGGAGTTTGACTACATTAATTCTGACTTCCACATTCAGGGACAAATTTCCAAAAATAGTTTCTACTGCTTTCTCCAGTGGTCCAATATAGTCAGGAAATTAAAATTAAATAATTTTGGTCCTTTTTCAAGATGATCCATGAGCCACTCTAAATGTACTTTAGTCCCATTTCTTTTGTTCTCCTCTTGTGTTCATGTTCCATCAATACAGCAAATAAATGTGGGAAATTAAAAGAATTATCCACAGCTTCTTTTGATGAATTTTGCCTCTTTCTTCTGCCTGTTTGTCTTCTCATCCTGAAAAATACCCCAGGCTAGTAAGCTATTTGCAAAAATTCTTCTCCAACTACTTTGTTGGTAAAGAAATCTTATTTTATACAAAATATATTATATTTCATTCTTTTTAATATTTGGAATAATCATTGTAGTATACGTGGTCGATTGTTTTTGAGTTTTGATGCAGGACAAAGGTTAAGTGCTTTATATTGAGCGTGATCAGGATTAGGCTGAGTACAGCAGGCAACAAGATACTTAATCTTTCAGGGTTGCAGACACTAAATGTATGCTAAGAGATGGATGAGACTGAACCACAAAGCTTTGATCCAGATACACATTTCCTTAAAGTTTGAATATGGTTTGAACTTAGTCTCAAATCAAAAACCTATCTTAGCTAAAATAAATATGTGAGAGTATCAAAATAAATGTTTAGTGTAGAAATTAACATCTTTCGGTTTCAAAATTAACTTAAATATAATTGTATAAGGGAGAGCTTTATAAGTGTTATCTGGAAAAATTAGTTTGCTTGTAGACTGGGTTGTTTCATCCAAAAGCCTAATTGTCTTCTCCAGATTAATATTTTACAAGGTTTTTTGCATTTCTCAAATGATAATGGCTTGACTTTTTTCTGTTCTGAATGCAAAGTGTTCTTGCCATAACTGGGTACTGGAGAGAATGGTGCTCTCTCGCCTGGAATAGTTAATCACAACAACAGACTTTACAGAGAAATGTATTTATTTTTGTCTTTTGAAAAACTGATCTTATATGGTCTTGACTTCTCTGTGGAATCAAATCTATTTTAACATTTGTAATCTTGATGCAGATATGCACTGAAAAGGTAATATAATTTCAAATATAATTATATTTTGCAATATAGAAATAGTTTGGAATATAATGTGATATTCTAAAGTTGTAGCTTTTCTAGCAATCACTTCAGTGTGATGGCATTTATTTAATGGTGTTCAAAGTAAGAAGTGAAATAAAATCCATTGGTATTTATTGTGACCAAAGATCATTCCAAGCACTACATTTAAATGGATGCAGAATTGCTCAGCAGTTCATTAAAGATGGTTGTAGATAACAGATGTCAATCAGTAAGATATGTAGTTCTAATATCACATGGATAGATGTTTATAGCTGTCAATGTTGCTCCCTAAGTTGCTCTGCATTGGCTAACCTAGTTCCTTCTCCTTTAACCAGGGGACCTTTCTTGGTGGCTTTAGGGAAATCCTGGCATCCAGAAGAGTTTAACTGTGCTCACTGCAGAACTTCTATGGCTTATATTGGGTTTGTGGAAGAGAAGGGGTCTCTCTATTGCGAGGTCTGCTATGAGAAGTTCTTTGCTCCTGAATGTTCTCGATGCCAGAGGAAGATACTTGGAGTAAGTAATCAAACTGGGTGTGCACGGTTTAAATTAGTATTTGGGGAGTTTTTTAAGGAGAATGTTAACCACAACCTTGCCTCCTTTCTTCTAATGGGAATAGTAGCTTTTATGGAACATTTTATTGCAGATTACCCTGTTTGTTTGTTTTTTAACTTACAAGGCACCTTTCATGTCCCTTTTAGAACTATGAAATCCCTTTTTTGTAGCCAATTTCTCCTGCTACAGATTCACTCTGTAGCACTACTGCAGCTGTCATCATATAGATAAGAATACAGGCTGTAGTTCTATATTCTAGTTCCATACCAATGATGGACTTTACCAGTTTATCTCCAGCACTGTTTGAGGAGAGACATTGCAGCTTCCCCATGACCAGAAATGTGGACTCTCGGCCTTTCCTCTGGCTGTGCCTCTTTGGAGTTAATTTTCTCTCTTCAAGTTGTCTGTTCATAACTACTGCAGTTCTTCAGTTGTCCTAAGGGAAATTATATTTTATTGGTGGTTTTTCACAGCATTAAAAAACTCATTGTAAAATTTGTAAAAATTACTATGCCTAGCTCAGTACTACAGAACATGTCATTTGTCTCGCATTAGGTAAAAGATAAAATATCAAAATGTTCCCTATAGGTTGGTAGGTAGAAAATCTCTTGCTCCCTCTCAGTCTAACTTTTCCAATTCCAATCCTTTGATTCAGAAAGATATGAGTCTCTTCCCCAATGTAGCTGGAAATGCCAACATACATCTCATGGCTCTAGCAATCCAGATTTCAAGTCACATTTGGCATTACATCATCTTTCAAAACTGAACAAAATTGACACAGTTTCCTTTATTATATCCTTTGATTTAATTTTTCCCTGTCTTCGTGAATATTCATTTATATTTGTCTGAAATCAGTGGGACTACTCACACAGAAATGCACTATTCAGTGTGAATAAGGGTGACAGAATCTGTCTCAAAATCTATTAGGGCAGCAGTAATATTAAGCTTTTGAACTTCAGCTTTGCAGGTGTCTTTCAGAATATTGCAAAAGTATTCCTGAAAAGCTGGGGAAATCGAACTGTGATCCTGGTTTGGGATTCTTTGCTAGTTTATAGTTTTTGACAGCTGCCAAAGACTTGTAATGACATGTTGAAAGCATTGAGATAACAATTTAAACAGTTCTTCATCCTAGATGAAGAGAGTGATAAACGTTTATAAAAAATGCAGCAATTTATAAGATATAATGTTAATAAAAAATTATGTTTGTGTTAATTTATTTAATAAGATCTTCTAGTAACATTGCAGGGAACTCCTGAAAACAAACATGATCACTCCTGTCCATTTATATCAAAATCAATTCTTAACACCCTTTTTTCTTATCCCAACAGGAAGTAATCAATGCTTTGAAACAAACTTGGCACGTTTCCTGTTTTGTATGTGTGGCCTGCAATAATCCCATTCGCAATAATGTCTTCCATTTGGAAGATGGGGACCCCTATTGTGAGACAGGTGAGCAGTAACTATAGAAACAATGTTTTCAGTGAAACAAAACAAAAATAATTTCACTTTGGCAGAAGAAACTCTCCAACTACTTCGTTTAGCAATTTATTTATTTCAATTTATTCAAGAAAATAGCTTCTTAAAAGTTTGGGGCTGGATTTTGCCACTGTGCAGTCAGTCTGAATTTTGCCATGGTCTTCATCAGGAATAGTCTGTTTGTTTAATTCCATTTAGTTGCTAAATTCCCAGATGTTGGTATAGATAATGCAACAAAATGCTAATTCTACAGAGATGCTCATGTTAATTTTTCTGAGAATCGTTAGCTCTTCATTTGCTTATTTAAAGGGATTAAATGAGCGTCCTATGTAAAGTACAGGTATGGGATGTTGCAAGTAGTGGACTGGAATATCGACTATGCATTTCCCCTGCCACTGCCCCACTGTCTCTGAGAGGCAGCAAGGGGGGGGTAAAATAGGAGCTGGTGCTGGGGGGAGCTGTCTTAAAAGCTGGTTATCCCCAGCACCGTCTCCACGGTGCCGCTTCCCCCCCACACCTCTGTCAGAGGGGGCTAGGGGAGACTGCTGTGAAGCAGCCGCTCTCTGCGGGAGTTCAGGGGGAGCTGGGCTCCTCCACAGACAGGGCTTCTGCAGCCAAGCAGCCCGTTTGCAGCAGCCCTTATCGACATATCGTGTAGTTGATTCAAATTGTATGGACTACACGATTAGTCCGATAACCAAAATTTAACCTAGTACAGGTTGGACCTCACTGGTCTGACACTGTTGGGACCTGACTGGTCCTGAACGAGAGGATTTGCCAGCCCGAAGCCGGTCAGCCCCTTATCTCTTGACCTATCTA
Organism: Pelodiscus sinensis; assembly: GCF_052426305.1. NCBI lineage: Eukaryota > Metazoa > Chordata > Testudines > Trionychidae > Pelodiscus > Pelodiscus sinensis. Next base: position 117,023,097 of record NC_143055.1, on the reverse strand, counting down.
CCCCCTCACCAGCCAGGCTGTCTGCTCTGCTGCCGCTGGTCCTCCCGCTTTAGCCATGGGCCACCAGGGTTCTCTGTCCCCAAGCCCTGGCCTTACACTGCAATGGGCACCAGGTTTCCCTGGCTTCATGCTGCCACAGATGGCCAGAGTTCTCTGGCCCCCAACTACTTCCCTGGCTGCATACTGCCATGAGTGGCCAGGCTTCCCCGGCTCCGAGCTGCCATGTGCTGCCAGGGTTCTCTGGCCCCCAACGCCAAGGTTTCCTGGTCCCAGACTGCCACGGGCTGCTGGGGATTTCTGGCCCTAGTACTGCAGTGGGCACCAGCCCTGTTGCCCCCAGCCCTGGCTGTGCTGTTGCCCTTCCTGCCATTAGGTTCCCAGGCTCTCTGGTCCAGGAGCATCCATGGTCCTACCAGACCATGGATGTTGACAGATCCAGACCATGGATGTTGACAGATCAGAGAGTGCCAGTTTTCAGAGGTGCAACCTGTAGCGTGTTTCTGAGTAGTCTTACAGAAGGCAATAAGAATACTTCTGGTAGTAAGTGATGTGCACAAGAGGAAGTTTTTTTCAGGATCAGGAATAACATCTGTATAACACAAGCTTAACATGAAAAGATTGGCAGGAGTAAAAATGCAATGATTTGCAGCTCTTGAAAATCTAAAGACCAGTATTAATGCAAAGAACAGAGTCTCCTATTGACTTTTTTCTTATTTCAGCCAAACCATTTCCTTTAATTTCATTTATTTTATTTGCTTTCCTAGTTTGTTTAAAACTTTCCCCATAGAGTCCGCCTCTAGGAAAGTAATGGCTGGTATTTATAATAAACATTCACAAAACGTGAAAGGAAAGACATCATTAGTGTTGTGTGAAGAAGAGAACTGGGGAGAAATCTTGTCTCCACTCAAGTAATGGCTAAGTTCTCATTGATTTCATTGGAGCCAACACTTCACCTATAGTTGATGGCTCAGAGTGAAGCAGGAACAATGGTAGATAGTGAAGGGGTGATAAAGGTTAGTATGGCAGAGGTAGGTCATCAAAAATTCCTTTGAAATGTGTTAACCAGTTGATTTCCCCTCTCTGGATAGTCCTATCTCAACACTAAATGCTGTAAATGACCCACTTCCACCCTGATTTAATTACCTTCATTAATACAGACAGCTTCTTCCTTATATATATATATCCCTGTTTTTATAACTCCGCTCCAATTCATCTGAGGAAGTGGGTTTTACCCACGAAAGCTTATGCCCTAATAAATCTGTTAATCTCCAAGGTGCCACAGGACTCTTTGTTGCCTGAACTTAGAAACAGTTGACAGTATGTAAATAGACTGATCATACTTAAAGTATTAAAGTAATCAGTAACTTGCCTCGAGATGAATTAAATACAGCATTTGTTCTGCCCCTATTGAATTCTTGCTTCTGCTATCAAATGAGCCGCCATGTTACGCAATATACTGATTTATGCTACTTTACAAGACTTCTCATCTCAAATGCTCACTTTTCTGAACTACAGGCAGATAGATATTGGAACACGATGCCATTAATACCAGCATGACATATTTGGTAGTAAACTTACTTATGAGCCACAACACTGTTAGTACTAGACATCTTTGGCACATGCTGAGGCTGCAGGTATTACTGTTAGAGCTGAGGGTGGCAGTGCTATTTTGTAAAAGTTCCGGATTTCTAACGAGGTGGTAAAATTGAAGGATTGGCTGAGCAATCAGTATTAACTTACTGAACATAAAGCACGTTGCGATACCACAGTGTGAAGAACACTGCATGAAAGAAACCGGGTACACCACCATTTCTAGGTAGTGAAAGGTAAAGAAATCTTCCTTTTCCCTTCCGCCTTTGCCACTGCAAAAGGAAAGCCTGCAACTTTTTTATACTGTAACTGGGAGCCACGTTAAATAGGACTTCGATTGTTTTAAGCACAACAGACGTATTGAAGCAATATGATTGTGGCACCAGGGTTGCAGCCAAGATTTACAGGTCCTGTGAGATGGAGATGTGCTCTACTATTTGGTATTTTTATCAACTTTCCCCACTATGCCTATATGCACACATTATTATTTTTTCCCGGAATCAAGGTACGGGATTAATTAAAATGACATCCTCTTGCTACTGCCAGACAGAGAAGGGCTTTACAGCTCCAATGTGTCTGTGCTTGCATCATGTTTTGGGGGGGATCCAAAGCAGACCTTTGCTCCTTATGCTTGCTCACATGTAAAGAGGCACCTGTTAGCTCTGTGTACTCCAGCAAGCATTCGAAAGACTCAGCAAGTCTGTGTTCCATGACATCATGATGCAGTGATCCAAAGCCTTTTAAATCTACCTCACTGTTCTTGTTCTGGGCATGAACATTTATTTTTTCCTTATGCTTGCTGTTTTGGGGTGGGGAGTAGGGATGGGTCTGCAATAAAAGAAAAAGGTAAACTAATTCAGGGTGAAATTTGGCCTGTACAGCTGAGCAGCAGCACATGGAATGTAAATGATGCATAGCATTTGAGATGGACTGCTGCACAGGGGAGAGTTTCACTCTTTGAGAGGAGACTTTGAGAGCCAATACTGACCTTTGTGTGTTTTTAAAAATGTGTTGTTCGGTGCACCTTATAACAAAGATACAATGGAATCCAGACTTAGGGAGCAGTAATTGGGGAAAACTTGTTTCATTTTATAAAAAACACTCTGTTCAACACAAGCAAACTACAGTGGGGGTAAAAACTTAACAGTTTAAAAATCCAGCTAGATCAAAAGTATTGATCTGTGTTTAGGAAAGAAAACGAGAGCACATGTGTACATTAAGTGTAAGTAGTATATGTCCCGTGTTGAGGGCAGGCATGTAAAGTCTCAAAACAGGGACTGAGTTGGGCTTTAAGTAGTGCATAGATGTTGTTCTGGCCTTCTCTATGGGGTGCACTTCACTCATAACACACTACAGGCAGTCCCCGACTTACGCGGATCCGACTTATGTCGGATCCGCACTTACGAACGGGGCTTTCTCGCCCCGGAGCTCGCCGGCAGCGGTCCCGCCACCTCGACCTCCGGGGCGAGAAAAGCTGCTCCCGGTGCCCCCGGTCTGCTGGGAACTGTCTCCAGCAGACCAGGGGCACCGGGAGCAAAGCCGCAGCTGCGGCGGGTTCCCACACTTCTGAGGCTTTGCTTTGGCAAAGCCTCAGAGGCGCGGGACCACGCCGCGGCTGCGGCTTTGCTCCCGGTGTCTCTGGTCTGCTGAGGGGGGACGCGCAGCTAGTGTGCCCCCCCCCCAGCAGACCAGGCTTTTGTTGTGGACCCTGGGGCAGAGCCGCTCTGGGCACTACTGGACCAACCCGGCAGCACCCCAGCTGCTCTGCCCCAGGCGTCCTGATTCAGCTGCTGCTGGTCAGTTTCAGCAGTGGCTGAATCAGGATGCCTGGGGCAGAGCTGCTGGGGTGCTGCTGGGTTGGGCCAGTAGCGCCGAGGAGCGGTGCTACTGGAGCAACCCAGCAGCACCCCAGCTGCTCTGCCCCAGGCGTCCCCAAGTCAGCCGCTGCTGAAACTGACCAGCGCTGACTACAGGAAGCCCGAGGCAGAGTTGCTCTGCCCCGGGCTTCCTGGAATAAGCCGCTGATCAGTTTCAGCAGCGGCTGACTTGGGGACGGTTGGGGTTCTTAAGTTGAATCTGTATGTAAGTCAGAACTGGCGGTCAGTTTCAGCAGCGGCTGAATCTGGACGCCAGTTCCGACTTACATACAGATTCAACTTAAGAACAAACCTACAGTCCCTATCTTGTACATAACCCGGGGACTGCCTGTATTGGTTTCAAAATGAAAACACAGAAGGAAGAAAACCGATGGAGGAGGAAAGATTAGGAAATAGAAAGGGAAGGGAGCTGGTAAGAGGAAAGGGTGTTGCTTGTCTCACAGGCCCTTATTTAGTCTATCCACCTCCCAAATGCTTAATGCTGGAACTTATCAGGTACACATGAACACAGTACCCACCCCTGAAAAACACAACTTCTAAGGGAAATTCTTGCATTTCCACTCATGCTTCATACTATCTGTGCTATAGATTACTATGCCCTCTTTGGTACCATGTGTTATGGCTGTGAATTCCCCATTGAAGCTGGAGACAGGTTTCTTGAAGCCTTGGGCCACACCTGGCATGACACCTGCTTTGTGTGCTCGGTAAGTAAAACTATTCCCCATTTTATACAAGTCAGTGGCGGCATTGCTTGTGCTAACCTGAGCAATGTGGGTGTAAAAGCTACAATGTCACTTAATCCTCCTGACCTAAACAAAAAGCTCTTTCACAGTTGTTCGCTATTGTGGTATTTTGGCACTCTTAGAGATCATTTGGCCAGCATCATGACCATGCGTACTAGCATGTAACCCTTAATGTTGATTCTCCTTGGATATAGCATTAAACATCAATAAAGAAAGAAGTCATGTTTCTAAAACAGCAAGAATATTGTTTGTATTCAGAGTTTTATATATACAAGGTTTGTTGTTTTTTTAAATGCAGACATACGAGTTTACAGAGCAAAGCCGTGGAGCACGGGGGCAGCGGGACAGCCCAGATGCGCCGTGGCTGTCCTGCTGCCCTCGGGCTCCGTGGCTTTGCTGTGCTTTGCTCCCCGTCCCCCTGGTCTGCAGACCAGGGGAACGGGGGGCAAAGCAGAGCCAAGCCGCAGAGCACGCGGCCAGCTGTCAGCTGACTGCGCGCTCCACGGCTTGGCTCTGCTTTGCCCCCCCCCCCCCTCCCCCTGGTCTGCAGACCAGGGGGACGGGGGGGGGGCAAAGCAGAGCAAAGCAGAACCAAGCCGCGGAGCACGTGGGCAGCGGACAGCCCTGTCCGCTGCCCGCGTGTTCTGCTGCTTTGCTTCCTCTCCCTGGTCTGCTGGAGACCAGGGAGAGGAAGGGCCCCGTTCGTAACTGCGGATCCAACATAAGTCGGATCCGCGTAACTCGGGGACTGCCTGTACCTAAATAAGAATAGGTTTTGACCAGCACTGACAATTTTTAATACCCCATCATGAAAGCAGGTTCCTAAGCAATGCATGATTTTTATTCTCTGGCTGTATGCATCAGTAATATGTGATTGTTATTTCACATTCATAATAATTCACTACATGATTTTTTTCCCCCAATCATATTTCAGGTATGTTGTGACAGTTTGGAGGGTCAGACATTCTTTTCCAAAAAGGATAAGCCACTGTGCAAGAAACATGCTCACTCAATGAACTTCTGAAACATAACAAACATAAGGAATGGAGAACGTTGAATTTCATCAGCTGTCCGTTTTCAGTAGGCTAATAAAATAGTTACATAAGATTTTAGGCAATGGAAGAGAGAAGTAAGAAATGTTGGCTTTTTATGTATGATCATACTGAGTATTTATCAGTGATTTTTTTTTTTTAAATCAGTAAAAAGAGAGGGAGGGTGATCTGTATACCAAGAGTAAATTGAGTGTAAAAAATACACCCCTTACAGCATATCAGTATATTGATCTCATGATTTTTTTTATGGTCAAAATTGTATTTGTTTACATATCAGAAATGAGGCTTATAGATTAAGAGACCTGATCAAATGAGATTTCATTTTGTGGGTATTTAGGAAAAAAAGGGGGGTGGATTTGGCATCAGATATGTATACACATTATTTTATAGGAATGAATTCTTTTTATAAAAAATGGAACACTATAAAAGATAAGAAGTGAATGTATTTGAAGAATATTAATGCATGAAATATTTGCTGTGATGCCACATTCTTTGAGCCCGGGGTGGGCAATAACACAGCGGGGTTTTGCCAGGGTTTAGCCCCTGGTGGGCCGCCACTGCCATTTTTACCTGCATAGCCACAGGTACTGGCAATCACAGCTCCTGTTGGCTGTGGAATTGCCTTTCCTGGGCAATGGGCGTTGCAAGAAGTGGTGTCCAGGTCTGTGCTCTCATAGCCCAGGAACGGCGAACCGCAGCCAACAGGAGCTGTGATTGCTGGTATCTGTGGTCATACAGATAAGTATAGTGGTGGGAGCTTTCCCGGAGCTAACTGTGGTAGACCGGATCCAGCCCATGAGCTGGCATTTGCCCACTCCTTCATGAGCCCAAGCTACATTTTATGGAGTCTTGTCTTTGGTAGTCAAGTCTTCAGCAGATCTACAATGGGCATTTCAGAGATTTTTACATGACCTCCAAATAATGATGGAATTGCAACTCTGTTGGAAAATAAGTATCTAAAAGATGTCTCGTGAGTCACTAGTGAAAACACATTGCTCTTCAAAATGTGGCAATTACCACCAAAATGCAAGCCAACAAAAGTGAGGGTGTGATATTGTCTGAGAAATATTTCATCACACCTTAAATTTAAGATTTTCTAGCTTTTCTATCAATTATTGACAATTACTAGAAGCGCCAAAGGGGAGAGGGAGAAGGAGAGGAAATTATTGTGCAAATGATGTTCTTGTGTCCAATACAAGAGACTTCCAGTATAATATGGGAAATCGCTAAATTACAACTGAAGATGTAATTTTCCCAAGTACAGTTTTCATCATGTAGCTCACGAATGTATGTATGTTCATTTATTATACTGAAAACTTATTGTCCTGCTTGTCTGCTATAATCTTATTAGTTTAACTTTCTCCAGAGACATAAGTAATAGATAGTTTGATATAAAATATTAAGTTAAGCAGTTCAGTAGCTTTTGGATTTTGAAAGAGAACAGATGCAACCACTAGAGTAATTATGCATATATTGCAAACTGCCAGACTTGTCAGCTGCTTCTGTGAGTTGATGCAAAATTATCCTCTTGAGTAGAGAGCAAGCACATGGCCTCTGCCCCACTGAGTCATACTTAAGCTTTCAAAATAGGACTTGAATAGTTAGGCAAGAGGATTTGACCCTTTACAGTGGGTGAATTTCACCCAGTGAATGAGAGTCCTCCCCACAGAAGAAGGGGCTTCTGTATGCCAGTTTAGACTTCTACTAGGATTTAGGCACACGCTAATTAGAGGGGGTTGTTAGTTCTGCCATTAGACCTCAAATTAACCTCATTTACTATTGAGAACTGATACTAAAGAAGTTTGTCTATGGCATTATGAAGAAAGTCAAATAAAGAAACTGGCACATCCGTTTGTTTGCCATGCTTCAGTAAAGAAATGTGTATAAAGTATGTATAAGAGAGAGCAACTACAGTGTTGCAATATAAAGGTAGAAAAATTAGTGTTCAGTTGAGTTCACTATAAAAGGATTCTTGGTAGGTAGTGTTCACTTTTAGTTGGAGGGGTGTACTTAGTAGAACTACATTTTAACTTCCAGTCGTATGGAGGAAATGTTGTAAAGAAGCTTAAAATATTTACAGTTTTCTAGATATTTGTGGGATGTACTAAAATACCAGAGTGGGAAATAGACTAGTCAAATACTTCCAATGAAGGTACACAGCACGTGCTTTGGAAGGGGATGATGGATATGGACATGTTTAAAATATACTGTAGTTACTTCAAGTGAAAAGTCTATATTTTAAAGGAGGAGAACTGAAAATCTTTTCACTAGATACACAGTATATATATTTTTTTGCCTGCTTGGAATTATACTGCAGTTAACACACATTGAATATTTATTGAAGTGATTATTCGTAACCTTCTGCCCCCTCTTGTGAACCAGGATTTGGAATTTCCCAGTTACTAAGGCCAGGTCTACATGAAAGAGGAAGGTTGACTCAACTCCAACTACATTAATTACGTAGTTGGAGTCAATGTACCTTGATTTGAGTTTCCCTGCCATCCCCACAGTTGGAAACTGTTGGGAGCATTTGCTCCCATTGGCTTCCATTAAATCTCACAGGAGCAGGAGTACTGGCTGCCAACAGAGGCACCCTCTGAGTTCGATTTAGTGGTGTTTACTAGACCTGCTAAATCGAATGCTAGAAGATTGATCACGGCAGCATCAATCTTCTGTGAAGTCTGTGAAGGGAAGACATGACCTAAGAAGTGGCCTAAGAAATTCTAGGAATCTGGAAGGGGCTAATTCTGCTGCGTTATGCAGCAATTTTATCCTTTAATTTGTGCTCTATTTATATTAATGTACATGCATGCGCGCACACGCATTCTTCAAACCTAAAGTTACTGTTACGTAATTAATATTAAATGGTGAAAGCAAATTATATAAACAAACATACAAAAAAGGAACTATATGACTATTAACGTTTTTAATAGGTGAGATTCTAGTAGGGCACTTTATAAGAATTCTGTCTCTCTCACTGAATATAATTTTGGTTAGGAATAATCCACATTGGTATCGTTTTTATTGTACTTTAAAGGAAGCCTTGCTTATTTACTTCCAGAGTCTTTAGGGGGTTGTTTTTGTTTTGTTTGGGGGATTTTGGTTTGGTATTTTTTTATTACAGGCTTGATGTGGTTCAGTTAGCAATGTCACATCTTCCTAAAGTATTTTTCAAACAGTGTTCAGCTTTTGAGCAAATGTTAGAATTCTCTAGGTTTAATCCTGCCTTCTAGAACAATAGCAGGCATACCAGAAACTACATTATAGCTAGGAAAATCAACTGTGCTTTTTACATTCATGCTCTGTAAGTGATTTCTCAAAATATGCCTGTTGGAGGGCAAGACTGACTTGAAATGTTTTGAAGTGGAAGTGGGTTTGGGGGTTCCTAAATTGAACCATGATGGCAGGCTTTTCCAAGTTCAATTACATCAAGTGTGCTGCTTCATCTGTAACTATAAATAATGAATGCTTTATCATAATTTTAAATGCTGGGTAGTAGATGCAATATGTGTTGATCCGTTCAGTATCTTTAACTGCTGTTTGCTTTGATACTAGCATTTTCTATTCATATGAATGGCTTTGCAAACAGCAATAAAAGGAAAATACTTTAATTCACAGTTTACAGCTGCTCAAACTTCAGTGTTTTTGCCTTATTTTGTTTGCTTGCTTCCTTTATTGCTTTGGCTTCTACTCTTAATTTCACATTTGCGAATTTCAGAAGACAAAACTCTGTTCCTGTTATCAGTTTTGACTCTGGATAAAGATGTATGAAAAATAGAGTCAGTATAGCAATGTCATGATGTACACATATTAATAAACAGGTTTGGAGTTGTATTTATTTTTATGGGTGTGTTTTTTTCTTTTTTTGGTGTTCAGATTTTTTTAAAATCACACGAGAGAAGCAGAAATGTAGCCCAGAACAATACCTTTATCCTATTTCTATTAATTGAGCATTCTTTGTTTTAAAATATTGGCCAGAGTACAATATTTTGCAGTGTTTTTGTAATTGTGTTTGGCATTTTTCCCTAGGTTGAGGCTTTTCATAGCAATACAATCTCCTATGGCGAGCATTATCTGATACTGTATTTAGCCTTGGTACAAAGCATTCTCTGCTTTCACCTAGGGATACTTAACCATCTACTGTAACATGGTCAATTACTTCATGATAAAGCAACCTCATAAGATTCTCATGAGCTGGATAGCTCTGAAATAGGCAAATGCACTGTTGTTTTCTTCCTTTATTTGTACAAGCAGAAAAAATACTGCACATGCCTATATAAAATTTAGAGGCAACTTTACAGGAATGTTGTCTCTGCTGCAGTGTTTAGGCTACGAATAAGACAAATGCAAGTCTATTTGCAAACAGTATATTAAACTCCAGAAGCCAAACTCTTAAAGGCATCAAGTCTACATTTGACATTTTAATGAGAGAGGTTTGGTTTCTATCAATCACAACATCATTTAACATTAAAATGTACCGACAAAAATAAGAGATCTGTCATCCATTCATTAAGAAACTGTAATCTAGTGTAAGATTTATAGGCTAAAAACTCAACTGTGTGTTTTCACAATAAATCGCCTTTCACTGCTCAACCCAGAACAAGTCTTTCTGTCACTCAAAACTTTTGCCGACCGAAAGATCTTCAAAGGTTTTCTCACAAAATTTCATATAAATTCTTTTACCAGCAAAAGCATAATGTAGGTTTGCGTTTTACTTTGTTGGGGCTTTGGTTAATTGTGTGCTCAGACAAGATCTTGATTATATCAGAAACACGTACGGCCTAATTTATTATTAGCAGTCTGGTGTTAATTAGGAGGAATTACCAGAAATAGTTTGCTTGATGGAAATTTATTATAGGATCACACTTTACCGATGGCAAAATAGGAGTCACTGAAAGAATGCAGTTTCTACTCATAACCAACTAATTAATAAGGTGCCAAAATTCCTCTGAGAAGGGTTTGGTCCTCACTATGGGAACCTCACAGGGTAAATGGTTCCTATGCAGTATTTAAAATTTAAAAGGGGAAAAGAGGGAGGAGGGGAAATTGCTGCCCAGCAGAAGTCTCAAAAGTGGCAAGGGTTTTACTTGCACTTACAAATGAAAGCATTTAACTCAGTTTCTAGCCTTATAATAACTCTTATGCAGACAGAAAAACAGCTTTACATTTATTATCTTACTTGGTATTCTTGAACTTGATTTTAGTTTTCCTTGTGTATCCTACATTATCACTGAATTTTATGGATAAGACATTAGAAATATTGGATTTATACTGAATTTTATTCCCATTAAAAACTCTCCTTTTCATAAACTTAAACAACAGATGGTCTGGTAGCACTTTATAGACTAACAAAACATGTAGATGGTCACAGCCCGCTTCTTCAGATGACCGAAATTTTCTTATAAAGAAGTGGGCTGTGCCCACGAAAGCTCATGATACCATCTACATGTTTTGGTAGGCTATAAAGTGCTACCAGCCCATTAGTCTGTACAGGATAAACTTAAAAAACAACAAACTCGGCTATCCCCTGAAGCTTCTCCTTTTCATGTAATGGCTTAAAAAGTAAAGCTCAGAGTAAGTGGCAAATTTGTATTAAGGATTGATATGTGAGGCATAGCTTCTACACTTGAATGTACCTAAATGTACAGCATATAAAGCAGTTTGGGGCTAGAAAAGCACTGTCAGGGTATGACTACACTGCCACCCTAGTTCGAACTAGGTAGCTAAGGTAGTCATTCGAACTTGCAAATGAAGCCCGGGGTTTAAATATCCCGGGCTTTATTTGCATGTTCCCGGGCGCCGCCATTTTTAAATGCCCCGTAGTTCGAACTACCTGCCCGCGGCTACACATGGCACAGACTAGGTAGTTCAAATTAAAGCTCCTAATTCAAACTACCATTACTCCTCATTGCAGGGAGTTTGAACTAGGGTGGCAGTGTAGACATACCATCAGTTATTAGCAAAAGCTGTGTGTTTCAGTGAAATCCACATACAAACAATAAGTTTTCCTTGTATCTGCACAGAATACAGTATTATTATGCAATTCAATGCAACCAAAACCTTGTTTACTTGTCATAAAATGATTTAAAAAATCACAAGAACCTAAGCAATTTAGGACCATAGGTACCATTGCAAATCATTAGAATTTATGCTCCAGGTGGCTTAGAAACTTCAAAAAGTCACACTCCTTTTCTTCTGTGTTTTAAAACACTTCTCCTGTATTACAAAACTTCTGCTTTCACACTTTCCAAAGACAACACTCACACCTGAATTTTATCTTTCCTACCTACTAGAAAGCCCCATTGTTTTTTTTTTTTTTTTTTTTGTATTATTATTTGTTAAAAATACTTCAGTAAAAGATAATCCCATCAGGTGTGTCTTTATTTTTCTTCCTGGTACACGAATGAAATGTGAAATGTTCCTTTGGTAAATATAAATCTGAACTAAGGTTTGGTGAGTCATTCATCAAAATGTCATGTTTTTCTTGCCTTGAAGTTTCCATTTTGATTCAGCCATTCAAACATACATGGACATTTCCTCCTCTGGGCAGTCCTCTATCCCCATGAATTGTCTCAAGCAACAGGACTGAGACCATGTTTTAGGTCAATTTTAATAATTGCGCAAGTTTTGTGCAATCCCAATGAAGCAAATTGCCTATGTAAATAACAAGTAACTCCAATGTAGTCACACAGGTTTTATTCTTCAATGTAGTCATTAAGTGTGATCAGAACTAGACCCTCTTTTTCTGGATCTGATTATAAATCTGCATACAGAAATTCCTTATTTAACACTATAGATGCATTTCTGAAAATGTTCGTGCTAAGCGAAAATGTGCTATGTAGAGTCAATTTTCCCATTAAAAATAATGGAAAAGATGGGGGTTGTGTTTCAGGTGGTGGTGGCAAAGTCAATTTTTTGTTGGTCCTGGGTTGTCAACATCAACATTAGATCTCTAGCAACACAAGATAACTAGCAACACAAGTTGCCACGGTTTGTTAAAACACAAAAATAAACACGAGTGGAGGAGCACTGTGACCACATGTATTCATCCACTCATGCATATTAACACTGTTTTCACCAACTTATACTGCTGCGCAAAGTAGTCCACCACTTGATTATTTTCACGTTATTTCAGGGACGGTCGTGTTATTCAAAAACGGTCCCTAAAAAAAAAAAAGTGCTATTGCGAAAACTTGTTAAACAAGTAATTACTGTATTTTCATTTAGGTAAATTTAGACTTGCCAATTTATGTTTGCAGAGGATCTGGCCCATTACCTTATCAGGATCCACACTAACAATTTCCTCAAGGAAATGACATCACTTTAAGACTAGGTGACAAAATACCAATATCTCAGCCCCATGATACTTAGAGCACTTTCCAGTGTCATTTAAAAGATGTAAAAATTCTCACATAGCATATTTCATCTCCTGAAACTCTGAATTCTGACTTCTGTAGACAGCTTCTAAAATTTTATTTATTTATTTAAAATAGTTAAATAGTCAAAGTGGCTTAAAACATTTTAAAAACACAATATAAATATATATAAAAAAGTAAAGTACAATACTCAGGGGGGAGGGCGGGAGCATAAAACCTGCTAAGACACCTCAAGAGGAGGAACACGCACACACAACTCAAACAAAAAGCACAGGTAAAAAGGATGGCTTTAGCCTGGTGCCGAAACAGTACCAGCGCTGGTACTGAATTCCATAGGCTGGGAGCAAGGGCTGAGGAGGCCATGCTTCATGTAGCTGTCTGACTTATATCTATAAGTGGAGGAATACAGAGTAGAGCCCCTAGGGGACCTTAATCCCTAGGCAGATTCATATAGGAAAAGACGGTCCTTCAAATACTCTGGTCCCAACACATTTAGGGCTTTATAAGTCAGAACCAAGACCTTGAATTGTATCCAGAAACATACCAGAAGCTAGTGCAGCTGCTGGAGCACTCGCATAATGTGCTCCGTATAATGAATGTTAGTTAAAACTTGAGCAGCCACATTCTCAACCAGTTGAAATTTCTGAAGACTGAAGGCAGCACATTGCAATACAAGCAGTCCCCGGGTTACGTATGAGATAGGGACTGTAGGTTTGTTCTTAAGTTGAATTTGTATGCAAGTCGGAACTGGTACATATTGTAGGGGAAACTCTAGCCAAACATTTCTCCAGAGCTCAGTTTTATTCTCCCACACCTCACTTCCCTCAGTCCTTTATTCTCAAGCTGAGGGGTCTGCTGAGAAAAGCCGCTCCGCGTCTCCCTGGTCTGCTGGGGGGGCGCTAGCTTCGCGTCTCCCTGGTCTGCTGGGGGGAAGCAGCTAGTGCGGGGTTGCCTCACCCTGATTGTAAGTAGGGATCCGATGAAAGTAAGTAGGGATCCGATGTTGCCTCACCCCGTTTGTAAGTAAGGGGCCCGGGGACTGCCTGTAATCCGATTGGGATGTGACAAGAACATGAATAACTGTGGCTAAGTCATTCTTATTCAGGAAGGGTCACAACTTGCGGATCAGCCAAAGCTGCCCAAAAGCTCTCCTGGGCACTGAGGAAATCTGGTTATCAAATGTTAGAAAAGGATCCAGGAGGATTCCCAAACTGTGTACCTCCAGATACTGGTTCAGATCAGTTGCCACAACACCTGCATCCCATGTCACAGATAAATTGTGTTGGGTGTCATCTGCATATTGATGGCACCGTCCTTCAAATCTCCTTACGACCTCTCCCAGCGATTTCATGTAGAAGTTAAACACCATAGAGGAAAAGATGGAACGTTGTGGGATGCTGTAGCACAATTGCCACAGGGTCAAACAGCAGCCCCCTAGCTCCATCGTCTGAAAATATCCTGACAGGTAAGAGTGGAACCACTGCAAAACAGTGCCTCTGATACCCAGCTGTGCCAGGCGCTCCAGAAGGATACCATGGCTGATGGTATTGAAAGCCACTGAGAGGTGCAAGGGAATCAACAGGGGAGCACGCCCGCTGTCTATTCCCAATGTAGGTCGTCTACCAGGGCAATCAAGATGGTTTCTGTTCCAAAATCAAGCCAGAAGCCAGACTGAAATGGATTTGTGAGCAAAGTTTGTACATATGTAATATGTAGCTGTTGTGGTGGTTTTGGGGATACTGATTCAGTAACATTTAACTTTATTATCATATTCACAACCCAGTAAGTACATACCATTTATGTTTTATCATGTAGTTTGAAAACCAGATGATCAAGTATTCATTAATTAACATTAGCCTATATAACAGTTTTCAATATTTATCGTCTCTGACGTACAGTACTTACAATGACCTTATTCACTTCATCACACATTCAGACTCTGGTGGTGGTTTACACAACCTGGTGGAAGTATCTGAAAACTCATCAATTTTTTAGGGCAGATGGAGAAATTGTTCAGATATCTGCAAATGAAACTACTTTTGATAGCATTATTTGACATTCACTGACATTATTTCAAGATGTACTCATGCAAACAGTTCCACAAGTGATTCATATGACCAGGATTCAAGTGATGTTTAGGAGAAAACAGACTGCAATCATTCAGTCCTCACTGGCTGTGAAGAACAAAGTGGAGTTCTAAGGAATGGAATTTTCTTGTTATGGCTTGTTTGTGTGTCTCAGTTTTTATATTGTGTCTGAGAGGAAGGTTGATCTAGAAGCGGGAACACAGATTTTTGGAGTCAGGAGTAGCTGAGCTCTAATCCCAGCTTTGCTACCGCCTTCCTTACAAAAGACAGTTTCCCTCCCTGTTTTTCTGCCTCTGGAATATAAATAATATTAACAATGGTGGGCATTGTTTTTATAAAGTTAATCTATCCTCCCAGTCACTGTGTAAGGGAGGTGCCAGCTAAAGAGAGGTCAATATTCTAGTGCCTGAGATACCTTTGTAGGGTAACTGGGTAATGCTGACATTGCT
The DNA here is from genome assembly GCF_052426305.1 of Pelodiscus sinensis. Taxonomy (NCBI): domain Eukaryota; kingdom Metazoa; phylum Chordata; order Testudines; family Trionychidae; genus Pelodiscus; species Pelodiscus sinensis. The sequence goes on along the minus strand of NC_143055.1, from coordinate 117,007,923 downwards.
GTCTTGCATAAACTTCACCTGTTTTACAGGAGAGTTGTGCAAATAAGCTGAAATTTAGAAATGGCTTTGAACAATCCAAGTGCTGTGTGTTTAGGGTGTATGTTTTCTCAGGGTGTTTATCCTTTGCCCGTTGATGGGAAATTGTTTGATAGCTCTGACCACTTTGGGGAAGGAACCATGCAAAATTCCCTCTCCAGGTGCTCCAGGCATGCTTCCCTAAATCAGAAGCAACTCTGCCAAAGCTGATGATAGTAAACTGATGCATGTCAAATTGCAATCTGTCTGCAAATCACAAGCATCCTTACGTTACTGATACTTTCCCTAACTTCTAACTCCTGTCATTTTTTGGTTTTTACTGGAGGGCCCTCTACATGTTGGCACTAGCATGACTCAACTGCTGGGGCAGCTGTATTTTTTGACAGTATCTCAGGGATACTTGCCAAAAACCATTAATATCACATGCTTTATTCAGGGGCTACTCGATATTGCAAAACCTGCAGAGCCCTTGATGGGGTCCCATAACAATGGCTTCTTTTTCCAGAATATAATGAGACTCTAATAAGTGATTGCATTTTGTAATTCATATTTTTCTGCTTAATGACAATTATGTTGATGGCTTCCAGTATACCATAAAGACATTAGCTCCCTGATTGGACAATGCTTGGAGTCACATGCACTAGACATGCCACCATTAAGTCTACAAAGGTGTGCTTTGGAAAACCAATGGGGGGGTAATATTGGGCAACACAACTTTACATAGCATAATTTGTGTGCATGCATTTGAAGTGTATTCTCTAACCAATAGTATAATGTCTAATGTATTAATGTGTGGGTATGAGATGGATATGTTTCTCTTTGGAATACTGCTGCTTATGCAATAGTGAAATTAAATCCATGCGTGCTGTGTCTTGTGCCCAGAAATTACAAGCAGGAGAAAGCTGTGCTAAAAGCCAATAACCACCATTAGCAATCACACCTGCTTTCCTGTACTCAGGGTATTAACTTTTTTACATTGTACGATCTGTATTGTAAAATATGTGGGCCAATGCTATGGCTTATAAAATATTTTGGCTTTTATATCTTTATACTTTATAATGTCATGAATTGTAGTGAGTTGATATATTGGGTGTGTTACTTAGAAACCTAAAGGCCAGATTCAATTACTTTTTTTTAAGTGCCAAAATGTAGAGGTTTTTTAAGGAGTCAGACCAAATTTTTTGAAAACTGTTGAAATCGTTTAATAGGGCAGCTTCTACAATGTCCAGCGTTTACCATTCTTGCCGAAGAGAGCATTTTATAAATCAAGCAAAGTGGTGGTCATGAAGAAAGTAGTTTGTTCTCAGTGTAAATGTCCTTATACTTATGACTGGAAATAGCTGCACTAGTTCAGATACCACTGTATGGTGACTGTGGTGAGTGGTGATTTTTCACGTTATTTTATGGCAGTAACTCTACGTGCATAGTATGTACCAAAGCTGTCATATTTATTTGAGGCAGTTGGGCAGGGATGTGGGGTTGGAGGGTTGTACACAAGTCATCATACAATTAGATATATCTGGGTTCTCCACACAGATCCCTCCCATAATCATTGCCACCCAAGAGTATGATCAGGCTAAATAAAGCCAGAGTACGAAATCTTCAAATTCCATCCCATCCTCCTGATACATACTACTTCTCAATGGAGGGCCCAAACTAGCTCTTACGGAACAGAAGTCTTTCCCCTGAATTTGGTTGGACTGGGGACCATCACACATTTCTTCCTGGAGATTCTTGTTCTGTGTTACCATGTATGGACTCTAGTTGTGTCTACCCACTGCTGACATATTGCTCTTTCTCCCAAAGGACGCAACCCAACCAAACCAGTGCACCTTAGCAAGTGACATTGTTGCAATAACTGGTTACTGTTGTGTCCTGACTCATTGAAATTCAACACTTCTCCCTCTACAGTCCCTTTCACTTGGGTCCAATGATCCTGCCCCTGCAACCAATGCAAAAAACTGTTATCATTCAAAACATTTGCAGTAAAAATTGGATTTTGAGTTTATGCAAGTAAAGGTGAATCACTGCTGAGTGCTGAGATTGTATGCAACTATTCTCCTATCCATATGAGTCTGATCAATATGACAACAAATCTCCCCCAAGTATCCTCCTCCTTACATCATCGGTGTGAATGATTCCTGCGGAGGGTATGAAAAATGGAACGCTTCACAACCTTCCTCATACAACTGTTCCAGTGTTATAATAACTATATTCTTGCTCGTCCAACCCTGACGCTGTCCAAAAAAGAATCCAAATCTATGAGAAATTGTGCAATGCTTTGTGAAATGGACAAATGGCTCTTAGAATAATATTTAGACAGTGACAAACTCACTTCCCTGTATGATTGAACCCCCTCTCCCCGTGAAGTCAGTGGAAAGATTTTGTTGAGTTCTATATACTTTCAGCCTTGATTTTCCCAGCTAAAAGACTAATTTACTAGCTGCTGCTCTTGTTTCCTTTTCCCCGCACTGCAAATCACACTACATGTTTCATTATCAGAAATGCTCGAAAGCACGGCTACCTATGTAATGTTACAAGGAAATGCAAGCAACAAAAGGAGTGGCTCATGAAATGAAGGAATGGATTTATTTAAGCATCATGGGTTGGGTTATCTTTTGCCAAGATTCACTTGGCACAGGAGTGAATGGGTTTGACCTGAGAGGGAAACACAATTTCTCTGATCTCCTCAGCAGCAGAGCTGATTTTGGTGTAGGGGCTACTCTGATCTCTGACAGCTGGCACTAGTCGCCTAAGGGGATTTGAGAATTGTTTGAGTATCATACATGCCCCAGCCACTCTCACATGCCCCTATGCTATGGTCTGGATGGGTGGCAGCGGATCCCATTATAACAGCTTTATACCAGTCCAGAGCAGCCTTTCTAGGACAATCATCAGTAGACCAGAGATGGACAACATATGGCCTTTTTGCATTGCCTGTGTGACAGCAACAGAATGTGTTGGGGGAAGATTCTGATGCAAGGGCTCCCTCTTGTTGGAAGTCATCCTCTTCCATGGCAAATTTGGATGAATAACCCAAATTTCTGATGACAGGGTGAAGAGGCAAATACCCCACGTGGTCTGCAAATCTCTAATTTTACTTCTCTTTTGGAAGTACAGAGCCAGATTCTTTGACTATCTGATTATACAGTGCTGAAGAATTCCGTGACTTCTAGCCTAGAGCTCAGTCACTACTCTTCTCATTTTCTATTTTATAGTTTTTGATCCTCAGAGCTAGTCTCAAAGTAGAAAGATGTATATAGTTCCTGAAGATAACCATTGTCTCTGACTAGTGGAAAGAAATTATGCCCTCCAGTTGGAATTTTCCCAGGACTATGGAGAGTCTCAGAACTTTCTTTTCAGAAATTCCTACTGAACATTTAAAAAAGAAACTTAGCTATATAAAAGCCAGACAGATATAAACAATACCATGGTTTCTGCCCTAGAGGATGAATCATTTAATTCTGACAGACTTCGAACAGAAGGGGTCTGTCTAGACTGCATCTCTCTGTCGGCAGAGGGATGCAGATTAGGCAGGTCGACGTTGCAAATGAGGCAGGGATTTGCATAAAAATGGCTGCCATGTTTTGCCGACTCAGCACTTTGTCGGCAAAAAGCGTCAGTGAGGGGGATCTGTCGAGAAAGAAAGCCTTTTTCGACAGATCCTGTAAACATCCTTGCAGGAGGCATAAGTGACCTGTCTAAAAAGGCTTTCTTTCTCGACAGATCCCCGTCTAGACTGCCGCTTTTTGCAGACAAAATGCTGAGTCAGCAAAACTCGGCCATTTTTATGCAAATTAGGCATGGACTATTTAAATCACTGCCTCATTTGCAATATCAACCTGCCTAATCTGCATCCCTCTGCCGACACTAATGGGCTATATGTAGCTATCACCATCCATGGTGAAGGTTGCCCAACACCTTGCCAGAGCTTAATGGAACTTTTATTTTTTTATCGTGTGTATTAATGCCTAGGATCCTTATTCCTGGACCCAGGGTCCCACTGTGTTAGGTGCTTTAAAACAATTCAGAACAAAATAGGGCCCCAAAGGGCTTCTAAACTCAGTATAACTCAAGACACAACAGCTGAAGACAAATGGGAGTAAAAGGAAACTTTGAGATGACATTCATCAGCATGGAAGGTAGTGGGATCCATGCACCAGCAGCCTAACCAGTCTGAAGGTCTTCCAGCAAAGGAACATTGTTGGGAGGGTTTAAAAAGAGGATGATGAACTTCATAGCATTGTACATGCCGAGGGGTGCTCCTCCCAAGCATGAGCACCAGTGTATGGGGGTTGGGGGGGGAACAAGGTGTCCTTTTGAAAACTTAACAAGTGGGCAATGGTGTGCATCATAGGCTAATCAGAGGTGGGAGGTGACACTTGGATAGTGAATGAGAGATGGGCATGAAGGGTTTTGATAGTGAAGACAAGTAACTTATGTCTAATGTGATGGAGAAGAGGGAGTCACGGAAGGGATGGAAGGAGTAGGGTGACATAGTCAAAGTAATAGATGAGTCTGATTTTTGCAGCACTATTCTGAATGGATATGATTAGAGCAACATTGCATTTGACAAAGCTAGAGAAAAGAGTGTTGCAGTAATGAAGATGCAACATGACGAGAAACAGGAAAAGAGCTGTTTGGCTGGATAAAAAAGGCCTTATCTTTAGATATATTATGCTGAAAGAATCTGCAAGCTCAGCAAGGATGGCAATGTTGTCCAGAGTGATTGAGAAAAGAGCACTGGGAGGGCTTGGGATGGAAGGTTGTGCTTTGTTTTAGCCCTGTTGAGTTTGAGCTGACAGCTAGATTTCCATGAAACTTCAGAGATGCACTGACAGAGTAGATCAGTCTGAAGTAGGTAGGTATCAAGCCTATTCCTCACTCTGGCACTAAGCTCGAAATAAGCTACACAAAATCATGAGAGGAATCACGAGAGGCAGAGGGGTCGCTAGATGATTAACTGTTGTGTTGACTCCCTCTGGGGTATCTGGCATTGGCCACTGTCAGAAGACAGGATACTGGGCTAGATGGACCTTTGGTCTGATCCAGTATGGCCATTCTTTATGTTCTCTAAAGAATCAGATCATAGTCTTTAAAAAAAATGATGTTTTTAACAAAACAAAAAGATATACTTGGCACACCTGGCACTCATGCTTGGGAGGAGTGCCCCAAGGTGTTATAAAGCAACTGAGAAAAGAACAGTTTAAACACAGAGAATTGTATCCCTGAAATCCAGATTTAAAGTTATAGATGGGGTGGGGCAGAATGGACTTAGCACAGAGGAGTTTAACTAAACAAAACAAAGAAAATAACCTGATTGAGTCTAAGTGAACATTCCATATCTACTTAGCACAGAGGAGTTTAACTAAACAAAACAAAGAAAATAACCTGATTGAGTCTAAGTGAACATTCCATATCTACTTAGCACAGAGGAGTTTAACTAAACAAAACAAAGAAAATAACCTGATTGAGTCTAAGTGAACATTCCATATCTACTCACATATCTGTACTTCAAGGTCCAGTCCATTTCTATGCCCAGGTATTTATTTTTTGGCATGGTATTCCTGCTCAGTTCAATACATCTTTTTCTCCCAGCTCCTGCTTTAAACTCAAAGAAAACAGCATGCAGGTACCCATGTCAATTCAAATCTCAGTGCTTTCTTCCTATTGGTTCTCCTGGCTCTCTGCCAACACTTTTTAGCTACCTGGATTTAACCCTATAGTTACTGAATGCTGAATGCTGGGATGTTTAGAAAAAGATAGCACTTCTAACTATGGTAAATCTGCAAGTTTAGAGATGGAAGTTGAATTTGTATTTGTGGGTGAGATTACCCAGAGAGAAGGTGTGGAGAGAGAAGAGAAGGAAATCAACAACAGAGCTCTGTGGAATAAGCAGAGAAAGTTGGAGGATCATCTGGAGGAGTTAGAGGATTCTGACAAGTAAAGAAGAGGGATGATGCACGGGTTCTGAACTTTGATAGGAAAATATTAGACATGAAAAGTGATTTTTTTCTGCTCTACTCTTCACTGATTAGGCCTCACTTGGAGTATTATGTCCAGTTCTGAGCACCACATTTCAAGAAAGATGTGGAGGAATTAGAGAAGATCCAGAGAAGAGCAACAAAAATGATTAAAGTTGGGGTCACTGAGGGAAGTGGTCCTCCACTTCCTGTTAGAGGATAGCAGACAAGAAACCTCTGTGTCTGTGACAAAGGAAGAGGAGAGCACTGTAAAAAGAAAAGAAATAAAGGAAGGTAAGCCGAGGGGAAAGGTTATATATTTTGTCAGTCTTCCTTTGAAAGAAAGATATTGAAGACACAGAAATGGAAGCAGGAAGAAGGCAGGATTTGAAGAATGAATCGTAAGTGGTAAAAAGGGGGCAGAGATTGTGGGCATGAGATTCAGTTAAATTGGAGAAGCAGTGTTCTTGAGCTAGGAGGCTGGCAGAAATGAAGAAGGGAAAGAATTTATAATGAAGGAAGTCAGCCCAGTCTCAGGATTTCCACCAGAGACATTTTATAGTTTCAGAGTAAGAATGGAAGAGGAAGTGGAGGAGGTTGGCTGGGACAACTGTAATATAGAAGATGGGGCAAAAGAGTAAAGAATGGAGGAGAGTGAAGTGTGGAATCAGTAACCATATCAATGGAAGAAAAGGAAGAGGGACCATAAAGCAAATGAAAAGTCTTTGGTGCTGATGGACTGGTATTTTAAGTGTCCTCACAGTTTGTCAAACATACAAAGATATATATAGTAGATTGTCTACATGCTTGCCAGTTGGCAATGTTATGCTCTTGGATGTGCCATCCAGAACACACAGACCTGAGGGAGGAAGGGCAGACATTTTTTTAATCTTTGTACCTTCCTAAATTTCAGCCACCTGTCCCCTGCTGCCTATGAATAGCAGAGCTGCCAAGAGTCCTCACAATATTATCCATCCCACATGCTCCTTCCTGCCCTTGGCATAACTGCTGTGCTAAGGTTTGCAAGGAAACTTGTGTAAAACAGCCTTTGACTATTCTAAACAATATCTGCACTGGGGAAATACTTCATCAGGTGCTAGGGTCTTCGTACAGCATCATAGCAGCATACAGGGGTTCCAACGAGGGCGAAAGTGTCACTCATCATTTTAAAAATGAGATACTTACCTGTTGTCATATGCAGAGATTTGGGGCTACTTTTATTTTTACTGTGATACTAAAGCACAATAGCTGTAATTATTATTTTTTGAATGAAATACAATGGCACAGCAAACTCTTGAGCAACATAGAATACTCTAGTAGGAGTGTAATATAGCTGCTCTGGGATTTGATGGATTTCCAAAAGCTTGTTGCAATGGCTCAATGTTAAACATATCTATAGCTTGTTCTGGTATGTGGATTATGCACTTCATCCATTACAACCCTATATCAGAGATTTCATTTGTTACTTCATGACAGCCGGAGCTGAATTATTGCTTCAAGATCCATAGACTGACTCTCCAGTTCGATGCATGCCTTGTCATTTCGTTGTAATGCTGAATAGTTTGGGAATTTTTGTTCAGCTGGGATAATTCTCTGTTCTTTGAAGTTCTACCAGCTATAGCAATTTTTACAGGTCTATAGGATAGGAAGGAGAAAATCAAATAACTGCATTTTCTCTGTCAAAGTTTTCCCTGATTTTCAGATGGATTACACTATTTGTCACTTTCTGTTCAAAAGTGTTATGCCACATTGCTGTATGCTGCTAGATGGAAGCTGAGTTTCACCTCTGAGGGGGGTACATATTTCAGGATGTGCAGGAAAGTAAAACACAGAAAGGATGGATTTTAAATAAGAAGGCCACACATTTATTCATTTGTAATTGCCTCCCCCGACCCCAAAATAGCCTGGCTCAATTTGGCCTCCATACCAAATAACTAATATTCATGATTGAACCTCTTCGGTCTAATCCCTACAAATCAGACATTGCTGAATCTTCTTGCCCTGCCTCTGCAACAGCAGAACAGGATAAATGTGAAAGATACGATATTGTCTTTGAAGACTTAGATACTATATTATCAAATTTCATCCATGTCCTATCCCTTCCCCTCCCTCCCGCACCACAGTAATAGGGTGGAGTCATTTTTTAAGGTGGTGTTTTGTGTATAATGTGTTTATATCTATAATTTCTAAAGTAATTGAAGTCCTTCTATTATAAATTTGAATAGAAGAGGTGTATAAATTCCCTGTGGAAGAGTAAGAGATGGTAATCAGAGTCCTCTGGGCTAATGCCCTCTATGATAAATCATTCATTATAATAACCCTAAAGCTTTTCTCCTCTGTTCCTCAATTTCAAAATCAATCTCTCTCTCTGTTGCATGGAAATACATTTGATGCTAATAAATAGAATAAATAATAGAATATATTGTGCCAGAGGGCATGCCTCATCTGGGACTATGTTCTTTATTTTCATTAATGTAATGGTTTCTTGTGGAATGAATATAATGTAATATATGGTTGCATTACAAAGCACTTCAACACCTATTCCATATAACCTTTGTTTTCAAGTATCTAAAAGGGTTACAAGGAGGAGGGAGAAAAATTGTTCTCCTTGGCCTCTGAGCATAGGACAAGAAGCAATGGGCTTAAATTGCAGCAAGGGAGGTTTAGGTTGGACATTAGGAAAAACGTCCTAACATGTAGGATGATTAAATACTGGAATAAATTGCCCAGGGAGGTTGTGGAATCTCCATCTCTAGAGATATTTAAGAACAGGTGTTAGACAGACCTCTGTCAAGAATGATCTAGACAGTGCTTGGTCCTGCCATGAAGTCAGGGGACTGGACTCAATGTCCTCTGGAGGTCCCTTCTGGTTCTATGATTCTGTGAACATGGGGAGGTGTTCCTCCAGAGTGTATGAGCAAAATCCTGTTGAAAAGAGCAGCAGTACCTATCAAAAGCTGTTCACATACTTATCCTAAAGAAATGTAAATTGCTGAAACTTTGGATTGTATCAACCTTGGAGGCAGGGATCCTGGCCTGAGAGAAACTCTTAGGTGCAATTGTGAGACAATACTCATGTATCCCTTCCTCCTAAATAGAACTTCTAATCAAACACTGTTTTGGTTGATATAATGAAACCTCATTCTGATACACTAATGGCATCTTCACATCTGAGAGAGAGACAGGCAACAAGATGAGAAAGATCTAGAGATGCAAGCTGAATTAAATGTATGGACTTGGGAAAATGGATCCAATGGACAAGAATAGCTGATGGATATGAATAATAACTGATGCAGATGTGATTCTTTTTTTCCCCTTCCATAGTTAAGCTGTGAGGCCGGAGCTAGTTTCTCTTAAAGGAAGAATAAATCTAGAGACATTAAGCAAACCATTCCTTTTATTTCAAATCCATTTTCTCTTTATTTTGATTAACCTTGTTTTTATTACAGTTATTCTTGGATAAATCATTTTATGCAGATGTCATCAAAGAAAAGAGAACCTTATAACCTTCGGGGAAAAATACTGAAGGGTAAAGAGTTCCTGCAAACTACACATCCTTCTTAGTCAAGGGGCACGGAAAGAGGTATCTTTTCCCAGTGATCTGTATGGTCATTAGACTGATAGATGAGCGCAAGGTCAGAGGCTAAAGTAGGAACAAGCAGGAGATGAGAGTTCGTAGAAGTGCTGGTCACTGTGTGACATTTAGGCCTCCTTCTGAGGAGTCTCTGAAGATAAAAGCTTTGCTGAGTTGAGACTTGAATCATCATGACCCAGATGAATTTAAGTAGAATACTTGTTATATCACTTTTATAGCCCTAGTATATAACAATCTTTGTTTGTTTTTGTTTTTTACAGAGTGGTACAAATTTTACATGCTTAAAACTTTTCACATTTGTCACTTGTAATAGTTTTATTTGCAAAATTAGTCATAACCTCAGAATTTTATGAATAATTTTTGTTACTCTTTGTGAGCTAGATCATACAGTCATTGCTCAAGCTGATGAGTCCTTTATCATATGAGTTGTACCACTGAAATCAACAGGATTACCAAGGTGGGTAAGCATCCAAGAACCATGGAAAGCTTATTATCTCAGCATTTTGTGGAACCTGTTGGGAACATGCCCCGGCCAGTGAGAGACCAAGTTACTAGTTCTGAAAAGCCTTCAATTGTCAAATGCTCATCATGTCTCTGGCCCAAAACAAATATGGGCCTCGGGTGTAACTTGGAGGGAAATTTTTCACATTTAGGTACAGAGAGGAAATATTTATCGGGTTGGCTATGAGAGATACAAAATGATTATTTGAAGCTCCTCCGGGTGTTGAAATATTAGACGTGGCTCCAGGGGAGATACTGGAAAGGGAACTGGTAAAACGGTGAAAGAGACAGCCAGGTGATAAATTGAACTCGGATATCACCACTATATATGGCCTATATGAGAAAATTGCAAAGCTTCAACTTAAATTGGTTTCCAAACTGGTTTCGTTAAACTGGCTCAAACTCCCATGTAGACGCTTCTATTGTGGTTTTAAGAATTGTAGTTATCTTAATCAATTCCTAGTCAATTTAAACTAAACAAAATGAGGCTGGTTTGAAATGAAATAAGAGTTTCCATGTCCTGCATGCCATTATCTGATAAATTGTGTATTCACATGGCTGACATACAGTGGTACAGCTTTATTTTTGTAAGGAAACGGATGCCATTTTCTAAGGGAACTTTCAATGTGCCGCAAAACCCAAAGGACACAGATCATGCCTTGTGTTTTGTCACATTTTCAGTGTTTGCGTTGCACAGATTTTTATACACAATGTTACTGGCTCTGGTCATCAGTCTATTTATTGCAGAAATTTTCAGACTATATTGAACCTTGGCTGAGTAACAAGCAGTGTCTTAAGTTATTTATGGAAATATTTCAAAGTAAATATCAAAGTGGATCAAACCCAGTAACAGATAATGCCAACCAGTCATTCAAATGGGTGGAGGGGAGCGTGTCTTTGAGAAGGAAACACAGCTGCCAGACCTCCTTCAGGTAGGAAAGTTGGCTTTAAATGTTAAATATCCATTGTAAAAATTGTACTGTGTGTAAGAAATCAGTATCCTGTAGTTTAACAAGTGAGTCTCAGATGGCCCCAATACACAAAGGCACAGTAAGAAAAAGAAGACTTTAAATGAAATGTTAAGCGGAGGTAACTGTAATGAAGAGGACATCCCAGAGGCTGCAGGATTTTTGCTAACTTGAGGCTAAATTATACAATAGGACATGGACATGTTAAGAACTCGCTGAGAAACAGGAGTTTCTAGCTGCAGCACAGAAAGCACACCAGGAAATAACTGTTTTATTTACAGGCTGATATGATCTATGGAGGAGCTCCTTAGCAGCAACTCAGATAATTCACCAGTTAGTAGGTCCCTTGGACATACCTTACAAAATCTCAGGGCAATTTCTTGAGTTCATGAGTCATGTTTGCTAAGGTTAATTTGAACCACTCACAGGGCTCGTCTACATTGGCCCCTTTTCCGGAAGGGGCATGTTAATTTCAGAGATCGCAATAGGGAAATCCACGGGGGATTTAAATATCCCCCGCGGCATTTAAATAAAAATGTCCGCCGCTTTTTTCCGGCTTTTAGAAAAGCCGGAAAAGAGCGTCTACACTGGCCCCGATCCTCCGGAAAAAGCGCCCTTTTCCGGAGGATCTTATTCCTACTTTGAAGGGCACTTTTTCCGGAGGATCGGGGCCAGTGTAGACGCTCTTTTCCGGCTTTTCTAAAAACCGGAAAAAAGCGGTGGACATTTTTATTTAAATGCCGCGGGGGATATTTAAATCCCCCGCGGATTTCCCTATTGCGATCTCTGAAATTAACATGCCCCTTCCGGAAAAGGGGCCAGTGTAGACGTAGCCACATTGTTTGGGACTTCATAGAATCACAGAGCTAGAATAGACCTCAGAAGGTCATCAAGTTCAGCCCCCTGCCCTAGGCAGGACCAATCCCAACTAAATCAACCCAGCCAGGGTTTTGTCAATCTGAGACTTAAAAATCTGTGGGGATGGAGATTCTACTATTTCCCTAGGTAACCCATTCCAGTGCTTCACCACTCTCCTAGTGAAATACTTTTTCTTAATATCCAACCTGGACCTCTCCCACCGCAACTTGAGACCATTGCTCCTTGTTCTGCCATCCATCACTACCGAGAACAGCCTTTCTCCATCCTCTTTGGAACCTCCCTTCAGGAAGTAGAAGGCTGCTATCAAATCCCCCCTCGCTCTTCGCTTCTGCAGACTAAACAGACCCAACTGCCTCAGCCTCTCCTTGTAGGTCATATGCTCCAGCCCCCTAATCATTTTGGTTGCCCTCCCCTGGACCCTCTCCAATGCGTCCACATCCTTATTGTAGTGGGGGGCCCAGAACTGGACACAATACTCCAGATGTGGCCTCCTAAGAGCCAGATAAAGGGGAATAATCACTTCTCTGGATCTGCTGGCAATGCTCTTCCTAATGCAACCTAATATGCCATTAGCCTTCTTGGCTAACACACTGTTGACACATATCCAGCTTCTCATCCACTATAATCCCCAGGTCCTTTTCTGCAGAACTACTACTTAGCTGGTTGGTCCCTAGCCTGTAACAATGCTTGGGATTCTTCTGTTGTTGAACCTCATCAGATTTCTTGTGGCCCAATCCTCCAATTTGTCTAAGTCACTCTGGACCCTATCTCTGCCCTCAAGTATATCTACCTCTCCCCTAACTTAGTTTCATCTGCAAACTTGCTGAGGGTGCAATCCATCTCCTCCTCCAGGTCATTAATAAAGATATTGAACAAAACCGGTCCTAGAACGGAACTTGGAGCACTTCACTAGAAACCGACCACCATCCTGACATCAAGCCGTTGATCACTACCCGCTGGGCCCAACCTTGTAGCCAGCTTTCTATCCATCTTACAGTCCATTTATCCAACCCACATTCCCTTAGCTTACTGGCAAGAATATTGTGGGAGACCGTATCAAAATGCATGCTAAAGTTCAGGTATATCACATCCACTGACTTTCCTATGTCTACAGAGCCAGTTACCTCATCATGGATGCTAATCAGATTGGTCAGGCACGACTTGCCCTTTGTGAATCTATGCTGACTATTCTAGATCACTTTCCCCTGTTCCAAGTGCCTCAAAATTGATTCCTTAAGGATCCCATCCATGATTTTTCCACAGACCGAGGTAAGACTGACCAGTCTATAGTTCCCTGGATTGTTCTTCTGCCCTTTTTTGAAGATGGGCACTACATTTGCCTTTTTCCAATCATCCGGGATCTCTCCCGATCGCCACGACTTTTCAAAGATAATGGCCAAAGGCTCCTCAGTGACATTTGCCAACTCCCTCAGTACCCTTGGATGCATTAAGTCCGGACCCATGGATTTGTGTACTTCTAGCTTTTCTATATAGTTCCTAACCTCTTCTTTCCCCGCCAAGGGCTATCCATCTTCATCCCATCTTGTGTCACTTAGCGCATTAGTCTGGGAGGTGACCTTGTCTGTGAAGACAGAGGCAAAGAAAGCATTGAGTACTTCAGCTTTCCCCACATCCTCTGTCACTAGGTTACCTCTTTCATCCAGTAGGGGCCCCACTTCTCTTCTCTTAGTAGGCCCTGCAAGTTCAGGCTGCCCTAAGTGTGTTTACAGGAAAGTTAACACAAGAGTCTGGCTGCCAGCCCTAAACTGACACTCTCTCCTCTGTCGCTACATCTATACTGCCTCTTTTTTGCAGAAGAGGCAATGCAAATGAAGCGCTCATTAGCAACTTTGCACGCTTCATTTGCATGCTTTCTGCAGAAGAGGTTTTTGCACCAAAAAAGCAGTGTAGATAAGTCCATTTTGCCCAGAAAAAACCCTTTTGCTCAAGAACCTGTAAACCTCATGTTTTGAGGAATAAGAGTTCTTGTGCAAAAGGGGGTTTTTTGGGCACAAAATGGACCCATCTACACTGTTCTTTTGTTTTTTAGCAAAATCCTCTTCCCTGCAAAAAGCATTGGAAGAGAATATGCAAATGAAGCGAGAGAAGTTACTAATGAGCGCTTCATTTGAATTGCCTCTTCCGCAAAAAAGAGAGCCTGTCTTGTAGCTTTTCCTGATATCTTCCCTCTAGGTAGAGCTTATGAATAAAGTGTGTGGTCCCCTGGTAAAGATGGAATCATTACAGAGCTTTCATTACAGTTCTCTTTAAAAGTTTCTAGTCTTGTTAGATAATGAGATACTGTTCCAGCATACTGCCCTTATGCTTAGTGTGTGGAATACTTGGTAAGTACTGAGGAAATATCACTTAGTACAAGGTTTGTTGGCCATTTTTTAAAGTTTAGTCACAGAATAAACATTTCTTTGTGGTCCTGGACAAATTATAGTAGGTATCACGGGGAGCTGGCCATATGGGGAAATAGGGCCAGCCCCGCTGTGCCATAATTAGCTTTCTTCTAATTTGAAAGGGTAGAATTAATGGGGTCAGGTGATAATCAAATGACTACTTGGGCTTCATGAGAGCAATTGAGAGAACTCAGATATAAGGGGCTACAGAAATGCAGGTTAGGCTCCTGTGGGGGGCTCTCAGATAGGGTGTGCAAGAATCAAGGAGGTGTCTGGAAGAAACTACCAGAATATCCTGGTAGGGGCCCACCTAGCAAAAAGGACTTCCATGGAGAAATCTCTGGGAGGTTGTGCTCAGCTAAAAGAATGAGGAACTCTGCAGGAGGAAGGACAAAGAGCTGGGAGCTACTGTGTGTGGGACTCCAGAGTAAATAGTGTGGATATGGCTTTTTTTTTTTAACAGCATAGAAAGGAAGTGACAGTAGCCCATATAGACCAAGAACTAAGCCCAGGCTGAAGAGCAGCCCAAGAAGGGTAGAAGAACCTTTTGCTTGTCTGTCTGTTTGGACTTTTGTTACCCCAGAAGAGGTTAAATTTGTTTAGTGACTTGGCCAGAGAACTAACATGCATCATCACACAGACTCATGTGAAGAAGTCTGAGTATACCAACATTAGAGGGGAATACAAGGAAGAAACACTGCAGGACCCTCCCCCCCCCCCCCCCCCCATGCCATGAGTAAGCACTCTGTAGGCAATGGGCCTGCTATGGTAGGATAAGGGAGGACTCTGCAAAATTCGATTATGTTCTCCCAGAATTACAAATGGTCCATTGGCAGAGTCTTTAATTAGACATTATTGAGATAGCTTAATGTAAAAATGTTTCTGTGTGTCATATTCCTAAAAAACACAAAATTCAGGGTTATATGGATAATAAATTCAGGGTTATATGGATAATAAATTCAGGGTTATGTGGATAATAAATGAGAATGGACAAGGTCCTTGATATGTATTTGTCAAATGCTAATGAAACTAAATCTCAAGCTCAGAACATGTTTCCTAACAACTATGTAAAATGATTTCTGCCCTGTTTATTGTCTGATATTCACACAGTGCCATATAACAAAGTAAGCATTTAGGTTTATTATTATCAACCTTAGTATAGCATAGCCCAAAAGTTTCTGAACATCCATCTTGCTGGGTGATATGGAAATGCAGAAGCAGTTCCTACTCCAGAACTTTAATTTTGTTTGAACATCGATAAAAGTGATAAATTGTAAGTTAAATATATATGGCTGTGTGTTCGGGATGAGAGAGACATTCTCCAGTTTCCCTGTGTCTATTTGCTTTCCATACCAACCAGTTACCTTCATAATATCACTGCTAAGATGATCTGTACTTCCTGCTCATTAACTATGGACGTGTTTGTCATTGAGACAGTTGCCACTCAACCAAAAGTGTTCTAAAGGGGTGTGTGCCCGGTCCTTTATGTGCTGAATGTTTAACCTCTCCATCGCTCCCAGTCTGGGGTGAAAGGGATCAACCTGAAATCCTATGTATTTTATTTCTAATAGATCCTCCAGTCTGAATAAAGATTATGAACTATGAAAATGCCAGAGCTGTATAGTTGGTGCCATTAAAATTGTTACAGAAGTTGTTCACAAGTAATTTATATTATCACATCACCGCTTATGCCCACCTGCTTCTGTGACCCACCCTTCTATACAGCTAGTGCAAAACATATGCACAATGTGTCCTTCCTGCATGCACTTTCTGAATTCCGCGTACCCCCAGCACAGCAGAGCAATTTCAATTTTACATGAGGATTTTCTGCATCTGCAGATGAGATAGGATTTGCCCCAAAGGGCAGAAAAGATTAATTCAGCTGTTGCTTGTAGCCTGATTTGTTCTTTGTATCCAATGGATACTATATCTGGGATTTTCTGGGAATACATACCGTTGCAAATGAGAGGTAATGAGTTTCGCAGAAATATTGTTTCAGCTCTCCATGCTGACAACAGATTACTGCATGTTTTTGCTCTCTATAGCTGATTCTACCTGTAGCGTAGTCTCTCTGCCACTCCACGTGTTCTCTCTGTAGATGCAGTGCCGTGCCCACACAAAAGAAGTTATAGCTCTGGGCTGTAAAGAATACAGAGGCAATGATTCAACAATGAGCTCTGTCAAACACATTTCAACACTTGTTGCTTATCCCAGGAGATGCTCATTAGTGACTTGAAGTGATTGCATTTGCATGCAGCATGAAAGAGTTTTGCCAACAAATGTGCCCTTGAAGTGATCGGACATGTGCAAGAGGAATCACCAGCTAGATGCCTACACACATTCTTGCTTTGACATGAGTACAGAGGTGGCTTTTTTCCACACAGGATGGAAATCAAAACAGATTTCACCAGAGATTCTATGTAACACAGTCAATCAATGAAAAAAAGTTTTCTGTTTGAGAAATGCCATTGATTGCCCAAGCAAAATGACACTGTAGTTAAGAACAAAATGATGCTTTAATTCTAAATTCTAATTTTCAACCACTTTCTGTAAAGGCCATTCCCTCCAGCTGAAATTTCTCATGCTTTGTTTCAGCTCAAAAGCAAATCACCTCAGCAAGTTTTACTGAAACCCACTTGACTACTTTAGAGTCAACTGAATGTTTGTTTAAAAACAATAATAAATAAATTCAATGATGAACATTAGAAGGGGATGAGCAGTTTTAAGTTAAAAATGCATTATAACCATTTGTGAGGTCAGTATGCCTGGACTTCATTTTAGGGCATCTTTCTATGTTTCTAATGATGCCAAAAAAATAGAATTTGCCCGAACCTGAGAGTAAGGAAATGCAACAGAGCCCCAGGAACAATCTCATGATCCTGGTTTGATGCCTTACCCTCCTGGGTCTAATAATTTAGGGTAGCATACACTACTAAGATTTTATGTGAAAAATTAAAGCATTATTGAAAAATTTAGATACCAAATTTGACTGCCTAGTTTATTAAAGTACATACTACTGAATTCAAAACTAATGAACTGGAAATCTTGTAATATGAGTTCAAGAGGTGCATTAGTGCTAATGGCCAGTGAAATCGATGGACTGAGCCCACTCATCTCAAGTGCTTAAAGTTTTGTAATTAAGTTTTAGGGCAGTGAATAATTACACACCAATTCAAACAGAAGTTAAAGGTGTGAGACAGGAAATGTTTTTCACCTTTATTCCTGATTTGGATGGAACATAGTGGGATGCTGTACATCTTAGCTTGTAGGCAAAAGAGGTTACTCATCTTTGCAGTAATTTATGTTCTTCAAGATGAGTGTCTTCGTGGGTGTTTGTAATGGGGCAGAGCAGCCGCCCACTGACCCTGAGGTGGAGGAGCACCTTCAGGAGCCCTTTTGGGAAGAGCCTGACCCCTCCCAGTCACCTGACCAGAAGCCAGGAGGCATGGCCAGGACAATAAAAGCCCAGCCTGAGAGCTCAGTCTGGGCCCGCCTCCAGAGGGACCAGAGGTCTCCCCGGTGCTCCCTGCCTGGGAGGCTGAGGTTTGGCCTGGATCACCAGGTGTGCTTGACCTGGAGGACAGATCTAAACCCCTGTGCAGGCCCATGCCCAAGGACTGGCCTGGACCACCAGTTGTGCCTGACCATAAGAACCAGCCCAGACAGCTGCACTGGCCTGCACCTGAGGGCTGGCTGGGACAGCTGGACCTTCAAGGACTCAAGGACTGGCCTGGACCACCCGGATCCCAGCTGGACCCTCGAATCCTGAGAGACTAGCCCAAAGCCCAGACTAGCCCAAAGGAGGAGAAGGGAAGTAGCCCAGGGAACACTGACCACAGTTAAGGGCACCTGGGTCAAGGTGTTGCAGGCTGGATCCCTGCTGACTCAGCAGCAGACCATACAGCTGCTGTTAGGACCCTGGGCTGAGATGCAGTGGAGTGGGCAGTCCTGCAACCCCTCTGCCACCCACTTGCCAGATGGATGTCTCCCCCTCTCCACCACCACAGGCGAATTGCCTGAACCTCTCCTGAACAAAGAGAAAAACTACTTACCCCTGTTTACTACTATGTTTGTTTGCTGCTCTGCCCTGAACCAGTGCTATGGCTTCTGAACTGACTTTGTTCATGTGCTCCCCACCCTGAACCAAGACCACTGAACTAACTACATGGTGTCGAGTATCAGAGGGGTAGCCATGTTAGTCTGAATCCGCAAAAGTGGCGAGGAGTCCTGTGGCACCTTGTAGACTAACCGAAGTGTTGGAGCATAAGCTTTCGTGGGCAAAGACCCACTTCATCAGATGTATCTGATGAAGTGGGTCTTTGCCCACGAAAGCTTATGCTCCAACACTTCGGTTAGTCTATAAGGTGCCACAGGACTCTTTGCTGGTTGAACTGTGTTTGTTTGCTGCCCCGCCTTGACCTAGGGCCAGGGTCTCCGAAATATCTGTGTGTGTTTGTTGCCTGCCCTGAACCAAGACCGGGGTTTCTGAACTCATTGTATTTGCTGGCATGTTTTGGTGTCTGGAGTGTAGACAATGAATCCTGGTTGAATACATGGAATAGTCAGTTGGCGGGGAGGAAGGGAGTTGTTAGGAGAGAACGATACATCCATCTTTTCATCAGTCAGTAGAAAATCTCTCCAGTGATACATCTGGTCTTGTGCCAGGAGAAATGTCAGTGCTCAGGAAGGGTGAATTGAAAGTTGAAGAAACCAGGAGATCTCTGTTATGTGTACTGTTGCGCCAGTGTCAATGGTGCCATTGTCGGCTGCACCGCTGCCACCTGCATGCCATATGATGTCTCCGCACTGAGCAGCCAGGCAATATAGTCCATGTCCTGGTGGTGCCGGAAGTTGTGCACTGCACCGGAGATGGCTGTGGTGCCAGCAAAGTAATGTCGGTGCCAGCAAGGTACCATCGATGCTGATAGATGCTGTGACATTGGAGGCAGGCAACTTGAAGTGTGAAGCCTCTGAATGGGATTTGACAGGACCCATTTCCATGGTGATGCCAGTGATACCAGATGCGCCCAGTGCATCCGAAGTACTTAATTGTGGTGCTGAAGCCACTCTTGGCACCGGAGAAAAGCATTTAGGAGCTGGAGCCTCCTGAGGTAAGGAGAAAGTGGTTTTGGGAGGTGGGGGTGAGACTTTTTTCTCCTTTTGTGGAGTTTCTCTGACAGCTGACCCAGGTCTGAATCTGGTCTTAACTTCTCAAACATAATCAGCTTGAGGTGCAGATCTCTGTCATGCTGCACTCTGGCCTTCAGTTTAGCACAGTGAGAACATTTCTGTGCAACATGTGTCTCTCTGAGGCAGGGGACACATTGAGCGTGTCTGTGTCAGACAGGAATAGGATTCTTACATGAGGAACGACACTTAACAGCGGGGAGCTGGGCATGGTGTGGACTAACACTATCTTATTATGGGAATAAAGAATTCGGAGGGAATTAAAAAAAGAAAAACCTAGAACAAACAACAGTTAAGAAGGGAAAACTAGCTAACTAACTACAGGTCAGAACTATATAACTGGGATTACTTATCTGAAATGCAAGAGGAGGTTGGGGACACTGTCAAGCTCTGTCTGTGACTGGAGGTGGTAGAGAAGGAATGGGGAGGGAGGGAACTCGCGTACACATGATGCCTGCACAGTAGGAGCACGTGGCGAGATGCGCACACATGCGCAGCCCCAGCGACACTGCTCTGAAGGCTCCAGAGAATAAGAACATAAGAATGGCCATACTGGGTCAGACCAAAGGTCCAACCAGCCCAGTATCCTGTCTGCTGACAGTGGCCAATGCCAGGTACCCCAGAGGAAGTGAATCGAACAGGTAATGATCAAGCAATCTCTCTCCTGCCATCCATCTCCACCCTCTGACAAACAGAGGCTAGGGACACCAATGGGCTCAGCGGCAGCACAGCGACCTGATGTGGAGCACCCACAGGGACATCTCTGGAAGAAAAACTCATTCTCTTCCCCCACAGTCTGTGGATCACATATGGATTTGTTCAGTGAATAATGCAAATTACAGCAGTCATGTACTGTTAAAAGGTTGTACACGGTTTTTTATTTTCTTTCTGTGTACAAACTGAAAGCCTGAGTTTCCTTCTATACAATTAAATTTACTTTTATTTATTTTGCCTATAGTCAAGTCTAACAAACTTATATAACTGGAAGACTGTATTCTCAGGTTGTAAAACTGAAAGATTATATTCTCCTGCAGTTCTAGCAACACTGGATAGGTTTTTTTATGCAAAAGAATAGCATAGCTGGTTCATGCACACTTTTTCAAGAAATAATGATAAAAATGCCAAATTAAACTACCTTCCTCTCATTAATAGACTTCCCTGTTTTTTTAGCTGTGCATGTGAAACATGGAAATTAAATAAATCATGAAAAAGTAAAAGTATTTAATGATTGGCTAGCTTGGCAAAAGAAGTAACACACCAATGTGGACAGTATTGGTTTTGGACATTGTGCTATGTGTCTTTCTGATTATATTTTGTGTGGGATAAACGTTGAAGAGTCTGGGGTTACAGACAATGAAATGTGTCTAATTTAGAATAAGGTGAAAAACATTGTTAGGTAACATAATATATCAGTTAAGCAGTATGGTAAAATTATACTAATACTAGAACATATTGGGGTAAACATTGGGATTCTACCACAAGAATAAGTTCCAAAAGTTAACACCATCACTGAGATTTACATTTATTTCTCTTTGGTAACTCTTATAATATGGACTAGTAACAGACTTGGAACAGTCAGACTACCACATCGATTCAGACAAAGATTTACACTGATTACCAAGTGTTCCCACTAAATTGTGAGTTCTATCTTATTTTATTTTAATCCTTGGCTTTTCCAACATGATTAATTCTGCGTAGTTTAAATTCACTACAGGATTTTTTCCTATCAATGACTTCATACGGCATTATTATTAAAGCAAGAATTCAATATTATAATTTATGAAAAGAAAATTGATGCTAGATTCCATTCATTATATTTCAAAATACCCAGTAAAATATTATTTCTCTTAGCCAAAGTTGATTATAGGACATTAAGGGAAGAAGTCATATTTTCACTTCCAAGCAAATAAATAATTTATCCTAGCCCTAGCGCTGAAGTACATGTTAATATGTTCTGGTTTTCCATAAAAATATTTCAAGCTACCACATCTTCTCTTAAAAAGTAATAGTGTTCAGCAGTGAGGGTGGAAATGATTTGGGTTAAGAGGAAAAGTTGAACAAATGTTTCTATGATGAAGGAAAGCCCTACTGGGTCAGACCAAAAATCCATCTAACCCAATATCCTGTCTTCCAGCAATGGCCGATGCCAAGTGCCCCAGAGGATTCATCCCCTATCACTGATTCCCAGCTTCTAACAAACAGAGGCTAGGGATACCATTCCTGCCCATCCTGCTAATAGCCATTGATGGATCTATTCTCCATGAATTTATCCTTTTTGAACCCTGTTATAGTCTTGGACTTCACAACATGCTTGGGAAAGGAGTTCCATAAGTTAACTGTGTATGTGTGAAAAAATACTTTTTGTTTGTTTTAAACCTGCTACCTTTTAATTTCATTTGGTGACCCCCCTATTTCTTGTGTTATGAGAAGGAGTAAATAACTTTTTTATTCATTTTTTCCATACCAGTCATGATTTTATAGATCTCTATCATATCCCTTCTTAGTCATTTCTTTTCCCAGCCAAAAAGTCCCAGACCTATTAATCTCTCTTCCTATAGCAGCCATTCCATACCCCTACTAACTTTTGTTGACCTTTTCTGAACTTTTTCCAGTGCCAACATATCTTCTTTGAGATGAGGCAAACACATATGTACACAGGTGACGGCATCTATTTCCATTAACTATCTTGAGCAGTTTTTGTATCCTCTGCAAATTTTGCCACCTCATTGTTTATCCCTTTCTCCAGATCATTTATGTACAGACCCCTGGGGGGACACAGACTCTAGTTACCTCTCTCCATTCTGAACACTAACCATCTATTCCTACCCTTTGGTTCCTATCATTTAAATAATTTTCAGTCCATGAGAGGATCTTCCCTCTTATCCCATGACAGCTTACTTTGCTTAAGAGCTTTAGGTAAGGGTTCTTGTCAAAGGCTTTCTGGAAATCTAAGTATGCTATAACAGCTGGAACCCCCTTGTCCACATGCTTGTTGACTCCCTCAAAGAATTCTAGTAGATTGGTGAGGCATGATTTCCCATTATAGAAATCATGTTGACTTTTCCCCAACAAATTATATTTATCTGTGTGTGTCTGGCAATTCTGTTCTTTAGTATAGTTTCAGTCAATTTGCCTGGTATTGAGGTTACTGGTCTGTAGTTGCCAGGATCACCTCTAGAGCCCTTTTTTTTAAAAGGCTGGCATCACATTAGGTATCTTCTAGTCACTTGGTACAGAATAGGTCACAAACCACAATTAGTTCTGCAATTTCTCATTTGAGTTCATTCAGAACTCTTGGGTGAATGCCATCTGGTCCTGGTGACTTATTAATGTTTAGTTTATCAGTATGTTCCAAAACCACCTCTAATGACACCTGAATCTGGGACAGTTCCTCAGCTTTGTCACCAAAAAAGAATGGTTCAGGTTTAGGAAACTTTTTCACGTCCTGAGCTGTGAAGATTGATGCATAGAATTAATTTAGTTTCTCTGTGATGACCTTATTGTCCTTGAGTGCTCCTTTAGCATCTTGAACATCCAGTGGTCCCACTGGTTGTCTAGCAGGCTTCTTGCTTCTGATGTATTTTTTTTAATTGCTATTACTTTTTTGAGTCTTAGGCTAATTGTTCTTCAAAGTCCTTTTTGGCTTTCCTTATTATATTTTTATACTGAATTTGACAGAGTTTATGCTGCTTTCTATTTTCCTCACTAGAATTTAACTTCCACTTTTTAAGTGATGCCTTTTTGGCTCTCACTGCTTCTTTTACTTGGTTGTTAAGCCACGGTGGTACTTTTTTGGTTCTCTTGCTATGTGTTTTTTAATTTGTGGTATATATTTAAGTAGAGCCTCTATTATAATGTCTTTGACAAGTTTCCATGCAGCTTGCAGGGATTTCACTTTTGGCATTGTATTATTCTGTGTAAAACGGCCTAATTTTTGTGTAGTTCCCCTTTTCTGAGATTAAATGCCATGTCGTTGTGCTGCAGTAGTGTTTTTCCTGCCCCAGACATGTTAAATTTAATTATATTACGGTCACGACTTTTAAGTAATCCAGCTATATTCACCTCTTGAACCAGATCTTAAATCAACAATTGCCTCTTCTCTTCTGAGTTCCAAAACTATCTGCTTCAAGAAACAGCCATTTAAAGTGTCAAGAAACTTTATCTCTGCATTTTGTCCCCTCAGGTGGCATGAACTCAGTCCACACATAGAGAGAAGAAATCCCCCATTATTATTATTGCTATTATTATTATTATTTTAATTTTATAGTCCCTCTAATCTCCCTTAGCATTTCAGTCACTATGACCATCCTGGTCAGGTAATTGGTAATAGATCCCGATTGCTATATCAGGTTATTAGAGCATGGAGATGGAGATAGAGATTCAATGGAACAGTCTGGTTCATTTAAAATTTTGACTTCATTTGATTGTTACATACAGTGTCACTTCTGAACCAGCATGACTTGTTCTGCCTTCCCGATATATTTGGTACCCTGGTATTACTGTTACAGTGGTTTGTGCCCATGAAAGGTCATGATACTCTTTATATATTTTGTTAGTCTGAAAGGTGCTATAGGACCATTGCTATTTAAGTCTTTTTTAGTTACAGAATACAGAATAACCTGGCTATCCCGTTTAGACTTGTCACATTGATTATTCTCATTCCACAAAGTTTCTTTGTCGATTATATCAATATCCTCATTCAATACGAGGCACTGTAGTTCACCCATCTTATTTAAACTTGTAGCATTTGTATGTATGCACTTTAAAAACTTGTCACTTGGCTGGTAGCCATTACATGATGTGATTAAACGGGACTCTTTTTCATTTGACTGTTACTCATCAGATCTTACACTTATCTTCTATCCTCCCTTTTTTACTGGGACATACAGAACTACATTTATAAGCCCTCCCCTAAGGGATGTCTCTGTCCAATCTATGTTCTGCTCCACATGTGTTGGCTTTCCCCTAGCCCTTTGTTTACTAGCCCTATGGAGCCATAATATGCTATATTTGAAACCGGTAGCAAAACTGTTATTGTCTGTCTTGGTTAGATACTATAACATTCCCCACATTGAGAGGAAAAAGGAAACATGTTTTGTAGCAGGTTAAGGGTTGGTGTTTTTTTAATGGAATTGGACTTCGCTTAGACACTTTGAAATTTTGGATAAATTCCAGGGAGGTGGATTAGTGGGCAGAGAACAGGTAAGGACAGAGTATCATGTTCTCATCAAAATATCACATGGAGATCACCTACACACAAATGATTGGAGGTTTTGGGGGGAGGGTTATCCTGGTCTTTGTCCAATACATTTGTTTAATTACTAAACATGAATCTATACTGTAGTTCTTGGATTTTTTTAAATTTCTTTTTCATTATAAAAGCTTTGATACTTTTTGGCACTGATTCTTGTACTCTGCAGAGAACTTTTAATGAGTCTAAGGTATTTTTATTACCCTTTAAAATATTTAATAAGGTTTCTGTATAATTTCTCAGCATGCTCTTATTTATTTTTTTTATAATTTTGCTATATGGTTGTAACCTTTTGGTGTTGGCTTTCATTACATTGGCACTGTCATACCACTAGAATTAAGGACATGTTAGTACTATTTCCATTATGTCCCTATTTTTAGGGATTTATGATCTTCATTCCCAGGTGAATCTCCTTATGCATGCACAAATTTGAGGCACAAATTATTTTCTTTAATTAAGTGTAAAAAAAGTTGGCTTGGTTGCTTCTAATTTACACAGGATCTATTTTCAGACACTTTTTGTGCACTTTTACAAGAATAATGGAAGAACACATTTTATATGAAAATTAAGGGACTGACTGTGCAGTTCTTATTAATGCAATTCTTCCCCTAATTATAATGAGAATTTTGCCTGAGTATGAACTGCAGGATCAAACCCAGATTTGCCACTGAATTAATGAATAGTATAGTTCTAATTATCTTTAGTATCTTGTAAAAAGTATAAATGGACAGGACAGTAAACTCTGAAAACCAGCTATTCTACATAGGATGTAATTACTTTTCAAAACAATTCCATGTAAGATATCTTATTGGGAAAATACAGATTCTGAAGGCAATCTTTGGAAGTTACTTAAAAATAAAACATATTTTAACCCTAAAATTATCTATTTCAACAATCAGATCCTATGTATTTCATTGCATTCATAGTTACACCATTTACTTACTTTGTGCTTTATATAAAACTGTTGGATATATATTCTCGTCTCCAATGACCCAAATAAAGCTACATAACACACCTGTTTGTATGGGCATGCTAACCGGGAAGGCTTCCTGCATCTTGCCTTTCCACCAGTGTATCTATAGAGAAGCAGATATAAATAAGCTTGTAACCTTGTCTCCTACTATGCAACCAGTTGTGCAGCGATACCAATACATATATAGGTCAGTTAGCTTGTAAAGAAACCTATGGCAAATTATCTGCAGGCTTTTCTTTTACATTAGTAGTTGACAAGAGATTTTTCAACACTTTATTTTTAATCATTGTCTTGGGGACAATAAATGGAAGAACATCTGTGCTTAACATTTCTCCTTTTCAGAAATTCTTCACATTCTGCAGATCTGAAATGAAGTCCATTTCGAATGACTAGTGCTTTCGGATTTTTCATGCTAAAAATATTGCATGGATGACGACTACCCTGGGAAGTCAAAGTTTCTTCTAGCTGCTAGCTGAAATAATTAAGCTTTCACAAAAGGTCCTAATAGACTGTTCACAATTTTTTTTTGTGCAGCACTTATATTAGAGGAAATAGATGTCTCATCTGATTTTTCATGCATTTCATAGGTCTCAGGATTTTATAACTTTCTCAATGTGTGGTTCCTTTCTCTGGCTACCGGGAGCCTTTGCTTCAGACAATTCCTATTATGATGCACTTCATGAGTAAACTGAAGATATTTGAGTGAAATTTCAGGCAAAATCAAGGAATTAGTATTATATATGGTATAAGCCACACAGCTAATTCATTAGAGATGGAAAAGAAGACAGACTTCTGTTCACTATTCTATTAAAAGACACTGCAAACAAACCAACCATCATACAATATGCATCAGTCTATGCATAGACATTAATGTTTGTGAGTTGGTAATTAGCCCCTTAAGGAAGTTTACAATCCTCAAGGTTATGAACCCTATGTTTCCCAGACTCAGGTGAGGACTTCTGTTTTAACTGTTCAAATATTTTTATTTCTGTCCATGATTCAGGGTGTGTACTGGTACATTAATAGTATAGTAGGGGCTTGAAACAAAGAAAATTCTCATGCATTGTATTGGGTATTTTTCCCCTGGAGTAGGCAACAACAGGTGAAAAGAGGAGTGTCAGCCACCAAATGTCACCAATCTTCCCAGAATCACCAGAAACCTAGTCCATGTGAGTTAAGGCCATCAACACCTCCTGCCAATTTTGGAATCTGGTAAAACACCTCACGCTATTACTGTCAATGTGGCTATTATACTGAAGCCAAAGTACTAAGGTTATATATATTTCAGCTACCCTTATGACCTTACCTTCAAAGGGAACTCTCATTTTTTGAGAGTACTATCTCTGTGGTATAGCTGTATTAGCTTACCATGGACAGCTACCAGATCTGGTTGATATTGGAACTATGATTAGCCTCTGCTTCACCTCAGTCTTAACACTTCTTTTCTTATTGGTCCAGCAAGAATTAACATCCTGGTGAAAGCACTTCTGGTATTGTGTCAATTTTCCACATTGAAATTGAGACAGACTTTTGTGAGGTCCCTGGCTCACCAGCTTTCTAGCCTGATATCATGGAGAAAGTTGAGTTTTGTGAACTCACTGGCTAAGTTGTTCAGTTAAGACTTGCTGGTCTAAGTCAAATCATAGGTTTGAGACATTGCTGTAAATGGTTACTGGTTTGATACTACAAGTTGTCTGCTGCATTTGTATGATGCTTTGCAAGATGCTTCATGCATGTGCAGTGGATATTTGCAAGTATAAATTGCAGAAATACAAATAATCACATTTCCCTAATACTGAAAGCCTTGAGCTACTCTGAGCACATTTTCATGATACAGCAGTGGAGATAGTTGAGTCAATCTGTACTAGCATTTATGATGCTAGAACTGGTGCTGCTGCACCTTTGTTGGAAAGTAGGTGCAAAGTTCCCTACTATATCAAAGACTTCTGAAACTAGAAACTTATCAGCCAACTTTTTAGTAGCCTAGAGGCAGAAAATCAGAATGAGATAGCACTGTTGTGACTGTTTACATACATTACTCACTGATAACCTTCATTAATAAGTATTAATGTTCACAACTGGATTTAAACTGGCATGACAAGATCAACCCAATGTGTGCCTGTGATGGGCATCTTGCACTGGCAAGCAAGAGATTAATTGGGCTATAAGGAGGCTGCATAGGAAGTAGCCAATAGGAGAGGAGCTGTGAGGAACATACAATCAGAACTCAGCAAGTCCCTATAAAAAGAGCTGCAGATCAGAACAGGGTCAGTTATCCCCTAGAGCTCAAGGAAGGAGAACTAGATCCCTGGCAGGCAGAAGAAGCTATAACTTTTGCCTGAGTAGTGCAGTTAACAGAGACCAGAAGAGCTAGAAGAGAGATACTTGCTGGCTGCTGGGTTTTGGTAAGGGTGAAGAGGGTGCTAGTGCCACAGTGAAGTGGCTGGACAATTGGCTACAGTTGTCAGTGGGGAAGTGGCAGGACAGTTGGGCTCTAACATTCACCTCCAAAACAGGGGGCACAGATCATGCTGAACACTATAGTCTTTGGAGTGATGTGGGTCTGAGAACAGTGGAGTGGATGAGGCATCGCTGGAAATGGGTTTACTAACCTGTGGAGCTAATCCTCATCCAGCTGTTTCCCAATGCAATCTCACCACACGTCATCCATTTTTTTAAAGACAGCAATCCCATTTCTCTTTCTCTTACCCAGTTCACTCTCTCCACTCATTCTATAAATACACAGTGGCTGGCATTTTGCCTTTCTGTTGTGCATACCCAGCATGCAACAGCTCTTCTCCAAGCTGAGTTGCTCCTTTCCCACAGTGCACAGTTTATCTGGATTGATCCAGTTTCCTTTTCTCTATATAGCCAATCACTCTAGTACCTGAACACTGTATCCAACATCTTTTTGTCTAACCCATGGATGCATTGTGTCATCTGTACACTCTTACGCTACGTCTACACTGCACTTCTCTTGTGCAAAAGCCTGTGCAATGAAGCGTGGATTAGCATATTGCTGTGCTTTATTTGCATAATTAATTAGGGTCCGTTTTTGCGCAAGAGGCTTTTGCGTAACACCCCCCTCTTGTGCAAGAGCTGTTCTTCCTGAAAAAATGAGGAAGACTGGCTCTTGCACAAGAGTGGGTTTTGCGCAAAAAGGAGCTGTCTAGACAGCTCCTTTTTGTGCAAAAGCCTCTTGTGCAAAAAAGCCCCTAATTAATTATGCAAAAGAAGTGCGGCAATTTGCTAATTCATGCTTCATTTTCTTAGGCTTTTGTGCAAGAGAGGTGCAGTGTAGATATAGCCATAGATAAATGTCTGTATTCACCATTCCTCTTCAGAATTTCTATTCTGGGCCTCAGTCTTTAGGATAAAAAGAAGAAAAGGGAGAGTTGCTAATTTGGTCTAGTTCCTGGCAAGATTTCCAGGCCTTTCAGGACAGACCATTTCAGAAAGTTCCAGCCTACCTTGTCTGGCCTTATTAGTTTGTCCTCTTCACCTTTCCTGCTTCCAATCTAGATCCACAGAGTCACATGTGGTGATAAAGTAGTATGATAGTGAATCTGCAGATTCAGAACATGTCATATCCCATCCACTGCTTCTGCTGATACTATTTCTGCCATCTATTTTGGAGCAAACAGGAATCTCAATTAATTAAATAGAATTTTAACAGGTTAATGCCTCCCGCATACATGGGACTGGATTAATTCATGGATACTTCAGTGTGTTAGTTCTTAGCAAGCTGTTTAACAAGACACATTTTAAATGCACAATGACTCATTTATGACCTTCTCTAACAAATGCCATTTTCCATATAGAACCACTCTGGATCAGAAATTGCATTTACTTAAAATAACATAATTTACTAGCAGAGCTGTGGCTGGCAACAGTACCCCCACAGCCAGATTTTAAAACTCGTAAAATTTGAACTCCATGGAGTTTTGGGCATCCCTCATTATTGTTGCTACCTCACTCCACAGAGCTAGCAAGCAATGAAAGCTCAAGGAGGTGTCTGAGTGAACCAAATATTAAGGAGAGAACTGAAATTTCTACAGGGGAGAGTTTTTTTTCCAAGCAGAAGACATGAGAAATATTGTGCAGACCGTAAACATTTCATCCACATAGTGATAGCAAAAACACTATTATTGCTGTTGTAAACTATAGTATTTTGGACCTTTCCTGTAGACAACTTTCAAAGGGTTTTTAAAAATATTGAAGCTATAAGATTGTTACTGTCTTTTGGGACTCAATAGGACTTTAGGCACAGGTATGCGGAAGGATCAGTCCTTTAGAGAACTTGGGGACTGTAGTGTCCATTATTGATAATAGTGCTTTCTAATGAGCATGTGGTTTAGTATCTTCTATTTGCCATGGACACAGTGCAAAGTTATTTTCAGAAACTAACTAATCCTGATGGTAATTTGTTTATTCATGATGTATCCAGGAGCTAGAATGTTAGACAGTTAGTTCTGCAATGTATTACAAGAGCATTTGACCTTGATCAAGTCATGGCTCCCCTCCCCTCCCCCAACCCCGTAAAAGAGATTTGATAAACCACAAAAATTGGCCATGAATCCTGCACCTGCTGTAACTTAACATTTGGAATCTGTCTTATGTCTTTTGTAAAACACCCAAGCATATGTATGCCAGTCTACTTAGTACACTCTGTTCTTTTCACTGCTCCACTATAATGAGTCCATCTGCTTTTAAATTGAGACTTCCTCCCACAGCACATACAAAATCTCATCCTGGGGCCTTTTTTTTAAACTCCAACTAGACTTCTCTGACGATTCAGAGATTGATTCCTTGATAGCTGCAATATTTAAAATCCACTTTCTTCAAAAGACCAAGAAAGGGGGAGAGAGCATCTCACAGTCAATAGGTTACAATTCAGACATATTTGGAGTCAGTGCCAATGGCCAAGTTCATCCAAGTTTTTCCCAGTTGAGCCAGGATATTGGGCCCATAGGTTGTGAGGTGATGCACCTGTTCTCTCAACTTTTTCCCATTTTTCTTTTATAGGATTTTGCTTTCTTCTATAAAAGTAGTGAAGGGCTTGACCCTGCTCTAACACCAGTTTTGGTGGCTGTCTTCATATGCCTTGCTGTCATATGGGGTTGCTATATAACATCCTCTTGTTCTGCTAGGACGCATCAAGGGAAAGAGAATGAAGACAGGAATAGAAGTGTATCTGAAAGGCATCCATGTTTTCAGGGAGGTTCCTGGCCAGCCAAGAAAATGTGTATTTGATTGTGGAGCTTGTTAGTGATGCTTTCTGCTCTAATAGCTACTGGGCTGGAGAATCTGTGTTTAATGTTAAAAACGAAGTAAGAGATCTGAGAGTCCTTCTCTCTGAAAATGTTGTTGTAGAATATATTTCAGTGGATAAATGTTATGGAAAATCAAATTGATTGTATATTATGTCTTATGCTCCTGTATGTGAGGAAAAGGGGGGGGGGAGAGCACGGCTTTTTCTTTGTCTTTTCTCCCATGTATGGAGAAGAGGAACCAATATGATGGGTGAGAGAGATAGATCTTGCTTTAGGGAAAAGGGGAATCCCAGCTGCAAAAACTCTTCTTCCCCATCATATTCTGGTGCTTCTCCACCTATCGGCAGGAAAGACCAAATACCCTATGTAGTCCCCTTATTAAAGGAGTCCCTGACTTTTTCTGGGAGGATTCTTTGTGCTGCAATCTAGCCCTAGAGACTACAACTCCATGAGCCCTTGAGAAAAAAAGAGGAAATGGGGGCTCATCCAGGCATTTTGAGAGAGAGGAGCCAGGCTGCTGTGGAGGAGCCTTTGTCCAGTCCAGGAGCTGTTGTGTTGCAGCTAGAGCCTGAGACTGAGAACCTATGGGGCTTGGATCTAGCAGGCTGCCTCAGAGGCTGCTGATTGTCCCTAAAGGGAAGAGACTCCAGCTGTGCCTCTGGCTGAAAAGGGCTACATACACCTGCATGCAGGAGGAAACTGTGAGTTACTGGGCTCTTTAGGAAAGTGCTGCCTGGGACAGACCTCAGAGATATAGACTAACTCTGGGTCCAAAGCAAAGTGGCCACCCCATTGAACCACAGCTGCTGGCATTTGGTGGAGCCTGCTCCAGTGGCAGAGGGATTTTGCAGCTGGCTGCTTATCTTGGACTGACACACACAGAACATGCACAGTGCTGTCTTCAAGCATGCCCACACAAGCATCTGGGACTCTGAATCCAGAGGAGTGCACACTCTGGAGTGGATAAATGGTGGCAGTGCAAATGCCAGATAGATAAGTTCCCTTTCTTTCTGTGTACTTCTTAATTGATTTTGTTCACTTTTAATCTGTTCAACCCTGTTTCCTTAAGTTGTTAAGCAAAGGTGTGATAATTGTAATGTAATCAATTAGATATATCTTATTTATAATTGTTGTCTTGGCATTAGTTCCAGGTTATTACTGGAATAATTTTATTCTTGGAGGCTCCCAAGGCACACCATAAGTGTGCACAGGGCTAGCCAGGTAAAGGCACTGCCATTGTATATTCTTTAGAACAGTGGTCACCAACCAGTAGATTGGGATCTACTGGTAGATCTTGGAGCCCCTGACAGGTGATATTGACAGGTTTGGCCAAGAGGCTATCAAGTGCTGGCACTTCAGCTGCCCCTCCCGCCACTGTTATGCCAGGGAGCTGCCTCCCCCCACCCCCAGGAGTCTCCTGCTTACTGTGCAGGATAGGGGAGGGAGAAGAGGGGTGCTGATGCCAAGATACCCCTCTCTCCCACACTCAATTCTATCTCCACAAAGGAGAGTGAGGGGTACAACAGGACTTGGGAGGGAGTCTGCTGGGTGCCTTTGGGAGTGGTGCAGGGCCAGGACAGGGGTGAGCCTGCCTTAGCCCCACTGCACCACCACCCAAGAGCCACCTGAGGTAAGCAGTGCCCAGTTGGAGCCCACATCCTGAAACCCTACCCCAGTCATGAACCCCCTCCTCACCCCAAGTCCCTGCCCTAGCCTTGAGCACTTCTGCATCCAAACACATTCCCAGAGCCGGCACCTAAAAGCCCCTCCAGGACACCAATTGCCTGCCCTAAGATCAGCTCTCTGACCTCCTCTCACATTTCAAATCCCTTAATCCAAGACAAGACCACAATCTGCTGCCCCTGCCTGATGAAAGTGAGGGGGCACAAAGAAGGCAGGGCAAGGGTATTTGGGTTTGAGAGAGATCTCGGAATGCACTTAAATTTAAACAGTGATCTCATGCTTTAAAAGGTTGGAGACCACTGCTTTAGAAGCAAGGGACTGCAGCAAGGAATCCCCAACTAAACAACAGCACCACTGGGGTACTCAGGATTTTCTTTTATGTTAAAACATCAGGTGCCCAGGCATACATGTGAGTGTGACCTGCTCCTGAATAACCCAGGGAGGAAAAAAGAGGGTTACACCTATAAATATCCCAGTCAGACACTAGTTTATCTTGCTGCTCCTACTTTTGAGTCTCCTGTCTGATAAATCTCACTTCACCAAACAGGAAGGGGTGGCAGTCTTGGGAGAGTGGGTAATCCCATCAGGTAGAGGAGCTCTCCTGCTTTGAGCAGAAGACGGGGAGCTGGCCTTTAATGTGCCTGTTACCTTTAATCTCAATACTTTGTGTAGGTGTATTTATGTATATGTGTATATTAGTAAAAGGCATTCTGCTATATGTATTTATTACTGGTTTGCTTGGCAGATAGAGTTGCCTTCCTTCCATATCCAACTTAGAATTTAATTCTAGATCCTCTTATTATAAATAAAGAATACACAAGGACATTCTACCAAAGTCTCCTAATGATAGTTTCTTGTACCCATTTTTTTTTTCATTTTGACTGACCATGTAGCAACTAAGGGCAATCTTGGCTACTACTCAGAAGCCAGAGGAATTAAATTAATTTGTGTAAAATTACAGTTGTTCCTTTAACATCAACAACAAAAATAATGCTAAAAGTAAAGCTAGATGTCAACACTGTTGAATAAAGGAAGGCAATAGGTGAGAATCAAAATGTGATGAAATTCTTATGCAGAAGTTCCTGTTTCTGGCCAAATCAAAATCTCCTATGAGAAAATCCCCCCAGTGCGAGGTATTCAAAGCCTGTTGTCAATGTCAGTGTTGTGACTAAGTCTATATTTATATAAAATAGATGACAGACAACCCCTTTTTTATATGAATAAAAAGTCAAAGGTGCGGCTTACGGAGACTGCAAGTTCCAACACGCGAAGTATCATCTTTGAATGAAGGCTGAATAAACAGGACACTTCACATGCAGGGTCTTAGTCATACCTCTGAATAAAGGATGAAGTTGATCTGTCACACTAGAACATCTGGGGGATATATTTTTTCTCATAGTATATGGAAAAACATAACACTTAGGCCATATTTGACCTATAAATTGCATATAAATGTAAACGTTAATCTTGACAAAATAAATATGGTACTAACCACATTCTAATCTCTTTCCAACTTCCAATCACTGACTAGTGTTGGAATGTGCAGCATGTTGTCATATTCGGTTCTTTATTAAGCCTTAAAAAAAAAAGCTTATATATATGGTGGTGGGGATGAAACAGGTTGTTAAACAGCAAAGAAAGCTCAAGTTTGCTTCCAGAGGATTCTTGGGAAGTGACTCTGAAACACTGCTTAAAATGTAATAGCTTTTCCACCACAAAATTTTCAAGAGATTGATTTTCCAGGTGTCAGATAAACATTTGGTTAAATAATATGTCTAGAATCAAAAGCTCAATGATGCCCTTGTTTGGTGAATAACAATTGTGGAAAAAGTAGCTATCCCAATGGCACACCACCTCATTCAAAAAGAATGTAAGAAGTAACAAATTATATGAGTTAAGTATTTGCCCATAGCCAACTGCATCCGGTGATATACTGAAATAGAATAGCCGCTACTGGCTTAAGTTTTATGGCTCTGGTATTCACATACGATCATAATATTAAATGAGAATAGAATTCTTTCTTTTTTTCTCCTTGGTGTTGCCATTATTCTTAGAGATAATTCAGACCACAAAGAAGCTGCAGTTTTTAGAAAGAAAAGGGGAGGGGGAGGAGAGATTGTATGTTTCGGATAAATAAGACAACATACATAGACGCATTGTCAGTGATTTGTCAACACCTTTGAAAGGAATCCCAATAGTGTTCCTTTGACATGATGACTAAAAATGATGCTGCTGTGGAAATAGAAAGGACTTTAAATTTCAGGTCAAAAAATGAAAGGTATGTACAAATTTTGCCAAATGATTATTTGGTCATTTTAAGGTTGAACAAAACTGAAATTAATCTGACATTGCTGTACAGATTCATTTTTTGTATTATAACCCCAGTAAACGAGTGTTCCTTAGGCTCTTAAGAGATTTACGTGCAACAAATAGAGATGGGTGGAACATTGGAAACTCTTTTCCAAAAAGTGTTCTCTGCATAAAGGAAAACTGGCAAAATTTGTTTGGTATGCAGTGAGTGGGAAGAAGTCACTTTTTCTTGGTGTGGTTTCCCATGTTTTATAGCTTCACCATAACAATGTCAGTTTTCAGCAGAGAACTGAAGCTTGAGCATCTCAGCTTATGTAAAGCACTGGCATTTACAGCATTGCTCACAGAGCACTGCAGGGAAATCTGCTATTGTGTGTCCATACTGCTCTGTGTGATGGCGGAGTAACACAGTGAAAGGGTGGCTGAAGCAAAATGGAGTACCAAACTGAATACCCTGAACTTTGAAAGAGGTAAGATCTATAAGATCCACACTGCACAAGTGTTCTATTCTAGAACTCTGAGCAGTCCCCAGTCTTTGGAGAAATTCAGTGTTAGATTAGATTCCAGATATGAACTTTGTGAGCAGGGCCCACCACTACTATATTTACAATCAGAGTGATAAATATCTTGTCTTCAGTGGCAAAGCCTTGAACAACAATACTTACTCTAAGCACTAATTACTGGAAGGCCTGCATCGGGGAGTTATGGTTGTTTCTGAGTAAGTGCAAATGATAAAGTGAATTCACAGAGAATGAGAAGAAATCACACTGTTGGTTAAAAATAAAGAGGGCCCGATTCTAATCTCATTTACACTGTTGTAAATCACGAGCAATTTTCTTGAAATTAGTGGAACTAACCCAGTATACAACTGATTTAGGTGGGAATTGAATCAGGCTCATAGTTCCTGATGTGTATTGTATGAAAATATATAGGCTTTAACTAGAAGATGGAAAGGAAAAGAGCCTACAGAGTCTTATGACAAACCTTAAATCTTATAAATCCCTGTGTGAATAGGAGGAGGAAAACATGTTTTCTTACAGTAAATAAGAAGACAGCTTACTTTCTGGAAAGGAGACAGTGTGATTCAGAAAGAAAAAAAAATGAGCATGTTTGTTTTGAGGGATGTACAGATGGCCTTCTAGACAAAGAAATTGCATAGAGCTTTTACTTACTTTTAAATGACACAATTCAACTGTATCAACTACAAGCCATTTTCATGCCCAAACACATTAGCCTAGCCACCTAGATAAGAAAAAAAGGAAATTGCTTTGCATAAGAATGCCTTGCTAATAAAAGGGGATAAATTCTCAGTTGCTTTGTTGGCTGGCCTCACCGTTACAGACTCAGGAGGGGAAAATGTTTTTTCTGGGACCATTAATCTCCTAAATGAAAGGAAGAAAATGAGGCTGGAACCCCAGATATTTTTTTAATACACCAAATCTGGGCATAAAATGCATTTCTTACAGAAATACTGTAGTTAAATGCAAAATTCAGCAATTAAAAACAAAACAAACATGCTTGCTCTTTCTGGATATTGCACTATTGATAGCACATCCCAATGCTTTTTCATGCCTCATGTAATTCTGTGGAGACTACTTATCAGGGTAGAAAGTTTGAAATGTGTAAAAATTATTAGTCACAATGATGTACTCGAAGAGGGCACTGTACTTCATCAGCTCATTCCCTTAATTAATCCCTGAAACCTGATGCGGAAAAAAGACTTATATAGGTGCTTAAATTTATGCACTGGGAATAATTCCATTAATGTCTATAGCACTACCCCCAATTCAAAAAATTCAGCACCTATGTGTATCTTTGCAGGTTTGGGAAATACATTGCAAGCTCTTTGAGTCAGCAACACAATGAGGGTACGTCTAGACTACCGGGTTTTGTCGACAGAAGTTTTGTCGACAGTATCTGTCGACAAAACTTCTGTCGACAAAGAGCATCTAGACACATTGAGTTCTGTCGACAAAGCAAGCTGTCGACGTTATGTCGACAGAACTCAGCGGTAGTGTAGACGCTGGTATAGATTTGTCGACAAAAGTCCACTTTTGTGGACAAAACTCAGTAGTCTAGACACACCCTGAGTCTCAGCACAATGGAGCCTCTAGATATTATAGAAATAAAAGTAACAAATCAATACAAAGCTAATAACTACTTCTGTTTCTCTTTCCCCTTCCCCCTTGCCATAGTATCTGAGCATGTTCCCTGTAATTTTTTTGTTTAAAACAGAAAGAATAATGGCTGGATTTCATCCAAATAAAGTAGCCACAATTTCAAAAATCCTCAGCACCCACCAGCTCCCGCAGACAACAATGGGAAAATTGCTGAGAACTTAATGATTTGAAACAGAGCCACAAGGATAGAGAAGAGCTGGAGATTTAGGGGATACTTCTCAAGGTATTTAAATATGAAAGAGGATTCCAAAAACTGTACATTAAATAACAGCTCAACTGTAGAGCAGTTCAAGTACAAGGGAAAATATTGTAGGATGCCCAGAACAGTAATGAGCATGAAATATACTATAATCGTACTATTCTGATCAATCCTAAATTATGGAATGAGGAAGAAGAAAATCACTTAAGTTTATTAGATATTGTAAATTATAATATATAACATTTATATTAATGTATAGAAGGATATTCTTTCCTGAAATTAAAAGGATATTCTTTCCTGTCAGATCAAATTAAAAATAAACAAAATATGACACCACAAAACAAATCACCTATTAAGTGTTTATATTGTAGATAAAACATTTCAAAAACATATTGGAGAAATATGAAATGTGAAAGATGTGAAAGGGAAAAAAATTGGGATTATGTTAAGATTATATTGAAACCTGATTCAAGAAGGAGCACTCCTGAACAAATAATAATACATTAAACTAATTAGAGTTCAGAATATGAAATTGTTAGTTTGCTGTCTCAGCTGTTTCCTCCCCAGTGAAAAAAGGATTAGTCTCTATTACATAAATAGTGAGTGGCCCAGAGGGCAAAAGAAATAAAATATTGCCCCAAAATACACAGCTTCCAAAAGCCGAAACTCTGAGCATGTAGAGATATAAATAATCTTACTTTAATCCCACTGAACTCAAATGAGCTGCTCATATCAGCAAGATAACACACATGCATATGTGATTTTGGAACATGCTCTAAATCTGTGGCATGTTGCCTATGGTTAAATGCTGAGAGCATTATTGTCAATTGAAGGGCCTATTTTTACTCAATAATGTTATTTGTTTTACTACCATTGTCTTGGAGAAAGTTATACTTTGTTTTTATTATCCTTTTGGATTTCCTTGAAAAGATTTCTCTGTATTAAACTTGCTTATGTGATAAAAGATTAATAGCGCCCGATTCAGAGTGAATTCAACTTCCAGTGAAATCAGTGGGAATTGAAAGTGCCAGAACTTTACAAGCTGAGGGGCCCCAAGTGGATCAAAACATTCAGAAGATGTCATAACTGCTTGCTGTCTCCTTTTGCTGGTGGAAGAGGCTGAGGCAGCCAGCCAGTTGCTCTTCCCAGGAGGGAAGTAAGTTCTTGGACCTCAGTTTGGGAACCTCTGACTTAAATAATTTTGTTTTAATATAGTGCTTATGTTCTGTCTGACGCTTTATCTCACAATCCTCATGCGATCTTCTATGGTCAAAGTGTAGAAATCCCTCTCTTCTTGTTCCTCTCCCCTTATTGAGATTTGTTGATAGTGTTTCCTATGTATATAATACTATACAAATAAATATATAATATATATACATGGATAGACACATATACATACATACAGAAAATGTAGCAGTAATTATGTGTGCTATTACACTAACCATGTAGTCTTTATTTCATGGAGTTGTGCCAGATTACATCAGGGCTGAATCTGGCCCAGAGTTGCGAACATTCAATCTTGTTTTATGGAGAGTTTTAATGAGGAGATTATAATATATATTAAGTGGGTGATCAGTATCTCTGCTAAATAAAATAATGATATTTGAAAAAGTGCATATGGTAACTGTCATTTCCCTAAGCAGCAGAAGCTTTTTCTAAGTGGGTGATGTAACCTCTTTATTTTCTATTCGTTGGGAACGAAGGGCTGCTCTAAACAACAAAAGGTACTATTTTGGGAGACTGCATTATAACATACGTTATAGAGAACACAGTTTGGTATTGTTTTCTTTAGATGAGAAAAAAAACATGTTGGCTGCGTCTAGACTGGCAAGTTTTTCCACAAAAGCAGCTGCTTTTTTGGAAAAACTTGCCAGGTGTCTACACTGGCTGCTTGAATTTCCGCAAGAACACTGACTTCCTACTGTCGGAAATCAGTGCTTCTTGCGGAAATACTATGCTGCTCCCATTCGGGCAAAAGTCCTTTTGCGCAAAGCTTTTGTGCAAAAGGGCCAGTATAGACAGCTCAGATTTGTTTTGTGCAAAAAAGCCCCGATCGCGAAAATGGCGACTGGGGCTTTTTTGCAGAAAAGCGCGTCTAGATTGGCACGGACACTTTTGCGGAAAAGTGCTTTTGCGGAAAAGCGTCCGTGCCAATCTAGATGCTCTGTTCCGCAAATGCTTTTAACGGAAAACTTCTCCGTTAAAGTATTTGCGGAAGATCATGCCAGTCTCGACATAGCCGTTGTGAAACCATAGGACGACCAGGTAACCTGTTTTGTAGCATATTTTATGTTAAAATAGTATGAGGCTACCTGCTTATGAAAGACTAAATTTTATTATAATCTGGTCTGACCACAAATATTTTGCTGCATAAAAGGGTCCTAAAATAAGTCTACTACTTTTAATAGAGCAGTATGAAAATGACATCTTCAGTGAGCAACTAGGAATACATTAATAAATTGGCTGTGCAGACTGACTTCCCATTGTGAAGTAAGGCTATCAAATAACAAATAGATTTGATCAGGTTGTTTAAGTGGAAGCAATGCACAAATCTCAGAATCACTTAGCTCTTCAGATGACAGAATGCTAACAGTTTTGTTTTGGAAAAATGCACAATATTCGCTTCTACGAGAGTGAGGGTTGTTATCTTCTGTAAGCAGAGACCGGGAATATTTTTGCCTCTCCTTGAGTGTTTATTCACATGTGATTATTGGAAACTCTCCTGTACTGACAAACACAGTGTCTTGACAAACTGAAGAGGATCACTGTGGTGTTTGGCACTTTGAGGTCAGGGAGGTGAAAACATGCTGCAAACTTTGCCAGGAGGCTTGAACTTTGCCAGGACACTAGTGGTTTCATCTGTTTACCTTAGCAGTGACAGAAGATTTAGACAATTACTTATCCTCTATTCATGCAGCTGCAGGCCCCAAACAATGTCTTGTCAAATATACATGTCCTTTATTAGGAGTTATATTTTCAGTGTTTTATAGAACTCTTGTTATACTAACATCTGATATAATTGGTGTCTTAAGTAATATCCTCAGAAAAGACAAGTCAGAGATGCTAATAAGAGAAAAACCATCATCCTTCTCTCTTACAGCTCAGTGCAGCAGTTACTAGTTTGTGTGCAGCTAGCTCATATCTGCTAGGGAGGGTAAACCCTCTTGGGCTCCTTCCCTATGGATACTAGTCTTGCATTTTCAAGGGAAAAAATCGTAAATGTTCCCTGCTGTTTTGTGGCTGCATCCCATCCCTATTTAAGGGCAAAACCCTTATACTTACCAATCCAGTTGTCCTACAACCATTTAATTACCTCCCAGGGTTGAGATAGGCACTGTCGTCCTCTCTGTGCTACAATTTGGCCTGCATAATTTTATACATCATTCACCCTCCCCTTCCATTTGTTTGTGTCCGTACTTGACCGTCCCATTTCTTTCTACATCTTTCCCCTCTTTCCAGGCATCCCACCTCCATCTTTTTCACCTCTTCCCTCTCCTCTCCTCTTGCTCTGCTTTCTCCTGGTCTCCCTGGCCTTTTTGCTTTGGAGAGCTGCTTATGCATTTCCCATAATAGCATATCCTTTCAATTCCTTTTGCTGTAGCATCTGGGCAGAGGGAAAAAGAAGAGAATGCCAAAAAACATGGAGCTGAAGTTCTTTGCTGAGGTGGGACATGCAGATTCACATTCTGGGTTCCA
This sequence comes from Pelodiscus sinensis, assembly GCF_052426305.1. Taxonomy (NCBI): domain Eukaryota; kingdom Metazoa; phylum Chordata; order Testudines; family Trionychidae; genus Pelodiscus; species Pelodiscus sinensis. The sequence goes on along the minus strand of NC_143055.1, from coordinate 116,966,824 downwards.
CCAGCGTGATGGTGGGCCAGGGTTAGGAAACTGCCCAAAACGTGAAATTTGAGCTTTTGGGGGTAACTCCTGGAGTTCACAAAAGTGGGTTACAAATCTTTCCTGAGCCAGCTTTCTGGAAAGATTGCCACCATATTTGCTTATCACAGGCCCTAATAAACTTCTCCCCATATTTCAGGATTAGGGCCCAGATGTACAGAGCTGTCTGATAAGGAGAAAGGGTCTTTCCAAATCCCTCCGCTCGAGCGGCTGAAGGAAAGCTTATGACCCCAGTCAATGACTCCCGCCTCCAACTGCCAACGAGCTGGGCTGTGGGCCCCAGCTGGGCAGGGCTAGGCAACAGCCCTCTCCTGGCCCGGCGGCAGCTCGGCGCTGGCTGCCGGCAGGGCGGGTGTGAAGCCTCATCCCGCTTTGCTCCGCCGCTGGCTCCCGGGCGGTGCAATCACTAGTGGGAGCTGGAGAGGGCAAGCGGAAAAAAAAAAAAAAAATCTGCAGCGCCTCGGAGGGGGTGGGGTGGGAAGCAGCAGCAGCTGATCCAACTTTGCGGCGTGGAGGCGCAGGGGCAGCGGCGGCACTGAGCAGCCTGCAGCGGAGCGCGCGCCGGCTGCCCGGACCCGGGCCCCGCGGAGCAGGAGGCGGCGGCCGCCAGGCGGTAAGGGAGCCCGGCGCTGGGACTGGCGAGCTCCGGCGGGCGGGGATGCAAACGCAGGAGCCCGGCGCGGGAGGGTGGCTGCGACAGGGGAGCGGGGCAGGCTGCTCCCGGGGCGGGCAGGGGTTCGCGTGCGGTACCTGTGCCGGGGCACCCACCCCGCGCCGCGGCGGGGTTGGGATGCTGCTGCCGCCGGGACCGTGGCCGAGGCGCCCCGCCGCTCAGGAAAGGCAGCGGCGGCTCCTGGCGGCCGGGGCCGGGAGGGGAGGCAGCGAGCGGGTGCAGCAGAGGGACCAGGTGACTGAGCGCCCCTCACCCCGTGAGTGCCCGTGTCGGGGCTTGTCAGCGCGCCGGGAGCGGGAGGTCAGGCCAGCCGGGGCGGGTTCTGAGACGGACTCGGGATGAAGTTTTCCAGCCTGCGCTGCTGCCCTGTCCAGGCACCTGCTTCTCCCAGGCGCTGCTGCGAGTCTCCCTAGGGCCCCAGACGCGGAGTTAGGAGCCCCCCTGTCGACAGGCACCGAGCTCGGTTGGGAAATGTTGGCGGGCAAAGGCACAGTGCGGGGTTTCGCTGTGGACACCTCGGCTGTTAGGTTAGCTCGTGGGTACTTGGCGGCGTCCTCTGCCCAGGGGCTGGTTTGACGAGAAGTGGAGATGGGTTCTTGTGCCGCCGCCCCGTAATCTTATCCTATCGCTATTCATCTGATTTTATTGATAGCTTCATAATTGCACTTGAACCATGCCACAGGAGGGACCTTAGAGACTGCAGAAATTAATTGCACCTGTGCTGCTTATTCTCATCCCCCGCTCTGCCCCAGCTAGTTTTGGGTAGAACTGGGTACAGTGTTTTCAATTAGTACTGGAGAATAGTCTGTGCTTTCTAACCTGCCTTTGAGCTGCCTCTCTGACTGCATCAGATCAGGGAGTGATTTTTGGCGGCTCCCGGGGATTTAGCAGGGAGAGCTGTCCCTTTAACGCTGAGTTGGACTCTTGGAAGGACAGCATTATTAAGGTGAAGAATGAATGACTCACTATGCATTCAAAGGTGCTCGTGAAAGAACACAGAGAGAAAAGTCTTTAAGCTATCCAAAACCATCTACAAATAAACTTACTGAAATTGCAAAAACATCTGTAATGTTAGTGAAGAACAATGGGCTGAAGAGAGGTAATTGGACTCCATTGCAAAGGTGGTTGTTAAAGGACAGACCATTGGATAAAAATGTTTACGTTAATTTAGGCAATTATGTGGAAATTACTACTGCAATTTTAAATCAGTGGACGGATAATAATGGGATTCCTATCTCTATACTCACCAAATATACAGTACATTTCTTCATTTTGCAACTATATTGGTGAAATATTTAATACTTTTTGTTATTTGGAAAAAGACGCAGAAGTCTCATCTATTAATCTTTTAAGTAGCTATAAGACAAAGTGTAGATGTAAAACTCTTGTTCATCTCCCAAGTTCTTGCTGCATTTCTATTACTCTGACATTTTTAGTGGCCATATAACTGTGCTCTAAAAAACAGGCAAAGATTTTTTTGTGCATGGAAAAAAGTTCTTCAAATCCCGTTAGAAACATTGCTGTAGAGTTGTTTGTTGACTATGGTATTTTGGTTTCAAGTGCTTTAATGTCACTTGATAAGTCATTGTAAAATGCAAAACAATTGCCTTCTATTCTGTAAATCTGCTGGTATTGTAGTATGTTTTGCATGTAAAGCATACTTAAAATTACACAGTAAATTTAATTTACCATGACGTCAGACATATTTTTACAATCATGTAGGGTGCTCTTTTTTTTTTTTTTTTTTTTTTTTTTAAGTTTTAGATTTAACTTTGTGCAAGAAAACTTGAGACGGTTATTTGTCTAATCTGAAAGGCCATTCAGTAAGCCACTGGATCCGTTCCTTGTGGGTCACATGTTACAGTTTGATATGATCTCATTACTCGTGTCAAAAGCTGTTGATGAATTTTTAATTACATTGAAATGTGCTTTTAAATCAAAATGTCTGTCAAGATAAAACTTGTTTTCTTGTGGAAGATAATAGTGAATGCTGTACATTTATGAAAAAGTAATCAACCTTTCTCTGTTGTGCTTCCCTACATTGTTTAAAAATAGGTTTTGTCCCATGTTAAAATACTGACATACATTGTTGATCCATCAGTCAGATTACAGTGCTCAGTTTTCTCAAGTTCTGTTCTGAAAACAATGCTTCCGCAACTCATTACTAACTACTTGAAGAGCCTCTTGAAAGGATTTAAATTATTAGAGGAAAAAGTAAATACAGGTTGAACCTCCCTGGTCCAGTATTGGGGGAAGGGAACCTAGGAGCAGCTGCTGCTGCGTGCATAGAGCTGGGAGCAGGGAGCAGTGTGTGGCAGGGGCAGCAGAGCGAGGCAGCAGGAGGAGGTCAGGCCTCCAGATTCTCCCAGGGCAGCAGCCTAGAGATGATCCCTAGGAGATCCTGTATGCCTGACCTCCGCTGGCTCAGCATATTCCCTCAGGACTGGAGTGGTCCCGAACAAGGAGTGGTCCCTGAACCAGCGGAGGTCAGGCATCCAGGATCTCCTAGGGATCCTCTCTTGGCTGCTGCCCTGGGAGAATCCGGAGGCCTGACCTCCTGCTGCTGCCTGGCTCTGCTGCCCCTGCCACACTCTGCTCCCTGCTCCCAGCTCTATGCATGCAGCAGCAGCTGCTCCGAGGTTCCCTTCCCCCAGTACTCACATGGTGCAGCTGATCCAGCAGCTATCTTCCCCCAGGTCACAGGCTCTGTAGATTGCCACTGGTCAAACCAGGTCTGTTCCCAGTCACACTCAACCTCTGGGGCTGGGAGCTCTGATCTAGCAACATCTGTGGTCCTGCCAGACCATGGATGTTGCCAGACCAAAGAATCCTGGATGACAGAGGTTCAACCGATAGTTAAAACTGTATATTCAGAACAAATACATACCTTGCCGCACCCAGCATCATTTCCTAACAAATCATCATATTGAACAACTTTTAACAGATTTTAAAAAATTAATGTGACACTAGACTAGATATGGCGTGTGGAAAAGCCAAATAATGCACAGAGGTGTTTCACTTTCAAATTAATTGACTTAGTTGGACGTTGTTAATAGAAGGCAAAATTTATGCCATGCAAAGGGCCAGCAAGAGGTCTCTGCACCACTTGAATCCCACCTTAGTATTGGTGCACAAGGGTGACTTTTACCCAGAGAGTTTTTTTAATGGTTAGAAAGCAATACATTCAGTATTAGGTAATTTGGTGTATTTAAGTCATCTGAGTCACCATATTTAAATTTTGTGTGTGTTATTAACAAGATCTTGACATTATTTTAAAAGGACAAATGCAGAATAATATATTTTGTGGCTTGACTTTTATGCCACATTTTGTAACTTTATTAATTCCAGCTGAGCTACTCCTGATCTACATCTATGTGAGAAGAATCAGGATTTCCAAGTGTAATTTTTGTAGGTATTTCCATTATATGCAGATTTCTACTTTGTGTGTAATATGATTTCCCCTGTGAGGAGCAGGCTTGGAATATGCATCAGGCCTGCAGTATGCTGAGGTTGTGGCCTTGAGCCAGCAAAGCACTTAAGAACACGCTGAACTTCAAGCATGTGAGTAGTCCAATTGGAGTTAATGGGTCTACTTATATAATTTGAAGTTAAGCATGTGCTTATGTCCTTTGCTGGATGGAGACCAGAATGCTCATTATTTTTCCTGATTGAGCCCTCAGAGCTCTGTTACGACAGAGCACTTGGTGATACCAAGTGATAGATTCATGAAGAACAGTTCACAAAGCCACAGCTTTCTAGCCTGTTTGAGTCTGGATTTCTTCTCTATTCATTATTTCCTAGGAAAAACGAAGAACAATATGTAAATGATCACATTTTTTGCCAGGTGTGTGGAAACAGTGAGAGTTAGAAGAAAGCACTTTTTCAGGTGGGATATGAAAATTCCTACTAATGAGAAATAAGATGACTATGAATGAGAAGAGTATTCTCCATTTCCTAATAGAACTAACAACTCAGTATTTTCTGAAATAGATATACATCTGTTAGACTGCAAGCAGTTTGGGTCTGAGGTATTTTTTATTGTGCACCTGTACATTACATAGTACAATGGGGCTGGCATCTCCAGCCATTGCTACAATACACATAGTAATACAAACCATTTTGAAGTACATGGATTCAAATTTAATTAATCCTTGGATGTTTCTGAAGACCTCAATTAAACATCTGAAAGGTATTTTCTCTCAATCAGGCAATTCTAGGGGCAGAATATTGCACTAATCCACTTGGATGACACATTGCTATCATTATTTCACTTAAGGAGTTAGAAATTTGTTGTCATTAGATGTGTCAATATCAGAGATTTGGTGCTGAGAAAGGACAGGCAGGGAAAAGAGGGAGGAGGTATTGTCTTATATATAAAAAAATGTATACACTTGGACTGAGCTGGAGATGGAAATAGGAGACAGACTTGTTGAAAGTCTCTGGGTAAGGACAAAAGGGTGAGGGCATGGTGGGGGGCTTATTACAGGCTAGGAATATTGAAATGTGAGGTTTTTTTGGATACATGTGTAACCACTGAATTTTTCAGTGGTTACACATTTACATGGACGCGGGTTGGAAAGGCAGCTCTGTGGGAACTGCCTGTCTCTCTCCCTCCCCGTTGCTGCTTCTTTATCAGAGACTGCAGGATAGGAGTGCAGGCAAGAGCTGGTGCTCGTGGGGAGTTGGCTTAAAAGCTGGCTTCTCGCACATATTGGTTCAGAGGCAACAGCATGGGGCGGTGGGGGCAGGGGGCTCTGTGGGAGCCAGCTTAAAAGCTGGCTACCTGGCTCCAGCCTGCCTACTGGTGCTGTTGCCTTTGTATCAGAGGCTGAAATGGGAGGTCGGGGGACGGGGTGAGTGGCCATTTGATCAATGGAATAGGCAGATTGTACTGCTAAAAATTGCTATTTTGCGTTTCAATTTTGGAGGATTAATAGGATTTTTTTGCGTAAGATTGAAGTAAATTGCTTTGTGTGGCAGTTCTTACGTTTAACTCCAAAGCATGTCTTGTAAAACATTTAAAGACCCCAGTTTACAAACAGAATTTGGGATAAATTGTGCTTCCCTTTGCCTCTGTTACATGTTCAGTTGTGAGACACATGAACAGTATTTCTCCTGCTTAGGTACCGGTAATTTTAAAGCACACAAATCACATTTATAATCAGATATTAAAATAAGTTCTTCCTTTATGTGTCTGCAGTTTTTGATTTAGGACTTCTCTTTTTCCCCACCAGGAGATGTTCTCTCTCTCTCACATGCATGCATGTACATCTCACTTTTCCAGGCAGAGAGCATAAACATTTTACAAGTTACATCTTTCCTAGCTAAATCAGCTCTAAAATATTGTGCTCATAGACTCGCTGTGTGCATACATGAGAGATTAGGCAGGAAAAATATAGTTAATCTTCTGCACAAGGTGCATATTGAAGGCACGATACTATAATTGAGATTACGTTAATTATCTGTATTGGCTACCAAGATCGATTGTACAAGTTTTTCTAAAAAAAAGGCATTTAACTTCAGTTATAACTGTCTTGAACAGGCATTGTTAGCCTTGAGGAATGTCATTGAAGCACATACAAAACCATTTGATTCACTTTGTCCAGAGGTAGCAGTTGGGGCCAATTCAGAATGATGGATCTCTGCTGGGCAGCCCTTAAGCCTGTGTGCCATCTCATTGACTTCAGTGAGTCTCCACAAGATTGGGACCTAAAGGTCTCTGCACCTTGATTTCTGCAAAATGTAACATTCTTTCTGTAAAGCATTTTGAGATCCTTGGGAAAAGCGTGATGCTTAAACCCAATGAACTGTTATGTACGGTGTGCAAGTTCACAGTTATTCTCTGCTGAGTTCAGTATAGTGGGACCACTTCTATAGATATGAATTTTCAAGATTTCTGTTTGGCAGAAGGAGAGGAGAACAAATATTCCTGTCAGTGAGCTGAGTGTTGTTGCTGTTGTGGCGCACACACGCATCCCTACGTTAAAATCCCAGTGTCTAATTCTGGTGCTTTACTGGACACTCATATTTAAACACTGAGAAATACTTAGAAATAACACTAACGATTGCAGAAGAATTAAGTCAGGATACTTGGTAAGCTCTTTGTTCAATTTTTTTGTTCAATTTTTGTACGACTGGTCCATTACTGGGGTTCATAGTACAGTAATACAAAAAATAATGAACTATGAGGTGAGACATAAAAAGTCAAATGAACAGAAAGATGGAAAAAGGCTCTTCCCTCAACAGCTCCAGTGTTCTGCGGAAGGCCTTTGTATTGACAATGTCTTGAGACTGGCTCAGTGAGGGAAGATCCAAGGAGAATTTACAAACAAAAGCTTAGCTTTACCAAGCCATGCACATATGTTTTTGATTTAACTAATGTGAATTGTCTCCATGAAATAAAACTACGTGCGGTAGTAGTCGTCAGCATGTTCATGAATAGATTAATTGGATTGAATGAGGCTACTCTTGGTTATAAAGTCAAATTCATGCATAAGGTTTTACAGGATTGGGGTAAGAGAGGGTAGTTTGGAACAGTACCCTGAAATGAATCCTTGGTATTCTCTGAAGATGAGTAGTGATGTTGTTATGCTTCTTTGGATGTGAAAGCTGGTGTGTAAGTAGCACTCCGAAGAGAATGAAGTGCTGGAACATTGTAGGCTTGAAAGAATTACACGCCTTCACCTCTTTTTGCTCTGTATAAGGATTTCAGCAGTAGTGAGGCATCGCAATAGCAATGTGCGATGTTCCAAAAGTGTTGAGATATGGTATATGTATTGATTTATGGAAAAATAGTAGCATTAGTAGGTAGAATGCACAGGAGTCCTTGTTTCCGTTTCTCACTCTGCTAGTGACGTTCACCCTGGCTGGCCCCAGTGAATCTCCCCAACTCCTCAGCCCCCTTCCCTGAGCCCTGTAGCCTGAACCACCAGGCTCTGAATCCTGTACCCTCCTGCCCTGCACCTCCAAACTTCTGCTCTGACTGCACCCCCTATTATCTGCTCTGAACCCCCCAGTTCCTGCCCTGACTTCTGCATCCCCACACAGCCAGTCCCCTGCAGGAAGGACGTGAACAATGCCAGGTAAGTATTCTGATTATACCAATACTGGCAAAAAGTCTCTTAGTGTATATTTGAAAAAGTACTTTTTCTGGTATAGATTGTACTGCTTTGATGAGCAAAATAAGCCAGAGCAGCTAAGGTTGTATAAATGCATCTTCACTTTGGTTGGTTGGCATAGAAATATTGCAGAAAAATCACATCCTTAGCTGACATTGCTGTGCCAGCAAAAGTTTCTGGTGTAGGCCTGGCCCCTCTCATTTTTTTTTTAACCTTTCATTTTCCAAAAGGTATGAGAACCCATAGTTCCAATGTACTTCAGTGCTCATTATGAGTGCTGAGAATCACTGAAAATGAAGCAATCTTTCTTACCTCCTTTACTTGGCTGCTATTGGGCTCAAAGTATTAAGGCATTTGATACCAATGCATGGAAAACATATTGTTTAGTTAGACCAAAGAAAAGTTGAAAAAGATGTATCTTTCACTCAGGGATCTTGTCTTAATGCCTTGAAACACCTTTTAGAATTCAAAGAAGGATGTTTGTATTTAATGCTGGGAAAGGGTATGCTCACCTGCCTTTACAACTAGAAACAAAGCTATCCTGGAGAAAGAAAAACAGTATCAGGAAGACAGTAACAAAAGACTTTTGTCTTTTGTTTCAGCTAGACCAGACTAACACGGCTACGTCTCTATTACTATTCTAGGAAGAAAGTAAAGATTCTATTAAAGATGTTTGCAGTATCACAATGCCAAAGGAGGGGGAAGCATCTCGTGTCTCCAAAATCAGGATTGTATATTGTTGATTTATGCAGAGTTGTTCCTTCTCATCTTTAAAATTCTAAAATGTGGTGGTTTTGCATTTATTTTGCCTCAGTTTGGTGTGGAGAAGGCTAGGTGAACACTTGCTATGGTGCAAGCACTAAAGATGTTGTTAGTAGCAAATGTTCAGTCTCATGACATGTTCGGTTTACACTCTTTCTTACAGAACCAAAATTAAAATTTCATTTAACTGTGTAAACCAACAAGCCATATGGATTTGTAGCTGGATAGATATCTGTCCTAAATGTTAGAAACTGCTACCAATTTCCATTTAAAGTTCCTCTCTCTGGCTGACTTCAGTACCATTTTGGGGTCAAGTCTTGGTTTTCATTGCAAACAAGCTGCCTATGTTGGATCTACTAAGAAGGGGTTATAAGCCATAACATGTGCTGCTGGATGCTAAAGTACACTCCATTAAAACTGAGCAGCATTGCTTGAAATACTAAAAAGCTCAAGAGGTGTCAAAATTTAAATGCATCAATTTCCTTATCTAATCTTTGTGCCACAACAGCCCCCTAAAACTAAAATTATTTGTATACCTGGTTATTTGAAATTTCCAGAATCGCTGTAGTGACAGTTCTTCTCAGTTCTGCTTTGAGTTGGAAATATCCTTCATCCGTCTGTATTTTTAACATTTTTGGCTGCTGAGTGACAATTACAAAGCCTGTAACCGCAACCTACTTTAGATATTGAGATCTCAAGTAATTCTACACATATGCCTCAAACCCTGAAGGGATAAAATAGAGCTAGCTGAATGGATTTATCGTATGATAACATAAGAGCAAAATGTAGGTGCAGCTAAGAACAATGAATGCTTTTCTGATTCAGTGTACCTGATGAGCCAATATAAACTGTTGGGTTAAATAGAAAAGTCAAATTAGAGTACTAATATCTTTCTTGTATAATGTGAGTTATGGGGTGCAAGTGATCTGCTACTTAAAACATAAAGCCCAGGAGTCAGGATTCCAAGTTTCTGTCCATTCTACGACTGACTTTTGCTTCATTTCAAAGGTGCCAAGAACCCATCCAAATCTAGGGGGGCTGTAGATGCCCAGCAATTTAAAAAGCTAGGCCACTAAACTGCCTGTTCTCATTTTCCTCATCTATAAAAGGGGTATAGTAACCACTAGGGATGTTAACCTGTGTTTATTTTTGTAAACATGTAACCACTGTAATTTACAGCTGGCTCTCCATACATACTGGCTCCCGTCTGCCCTCCCCATTGTGCTTCTGCTTCTATATCATGCACACTGGCTCCAGCTCTTCCTTCTGCCTCTGATTCAGAAGGGACAGAGTGTGGGAGGGATAGCTCAGTGGTTTGAGCATTGGCCTGCTAAATCCAGGTTTGTGAGTTCAATCCTTGTGGAGGCCATTTAGGGATTTGGGGCAAAAAATTGTCAGGGATGGTACTTGGTCCTGCTGTGAAGGCAGGGGACTGGACTCAACGACCTTTCAAGGTCCCTTCCAGTTCTAGGAGATAGGAAATCTCCATTAATTAATTTATTTATAAGAGAGGGGGCTGTGTATAACCATTAGGATAAATGGATGAGTCTGGGCTCATTGGTTAGTTGTGTACATGGGTACACGTTCACATCCTTGTAGCCACATTTGGACAGTATTTTGTGTTGATAGTCTGCACTAGAGGCCAGGAGCAGAATGACAGGGATCTTATGGGTCAGACTGAGGTGCAGTGGCAGAGTTGTACCAGGGAAGGTGGTATGACTTAGAAGACTATTGCTACAGTTGGTTTAAGTCCGCTCTTGACATTAAAGAGATACTATCAATTCAAATATGGCCCAAAACTTAAGTTTTTCAAGAACTGGCTTGCATAAAGCCTAAGAATATTAGAAAGTTTCCACAACTTAAAAAATAAACAATCAGTAAAAGCAGTTGCTTCAAATATTTCACAGTAGTCCATGAAACCAAAACATAACTATAATACCCTAAAAGTGAAATGACACTATGCAAGCTGGGAGAAATGCAAAAATGTAGACCAACAGCACAGACTGTGATAAGTAATCTGGTTTTTAAACATTTATTTTGGTTTCAGTGATTTCAAGCGTTTGTAGTACATTTGTATGCAATGTAACAAGCTGACAGTGGCAGCTTTAAACTCATAGGTGAGAAATAAAACAATTTAATTTTTTTAAGAATCTGAAGAAAAAAATTCTAAAATATCTTTTATATTCTTCTGTCAGCTGCATCTGTGCAAATGCATTGATGTGCATGGGTGTGAGCGGAATTTTTCTCACTTTTTAATCTTCTTAAAATTAGCTTGTTTAAAAAAAAAATAATTTAAAAGGCATTAATAGAGTTGGTTGAAAAATGTTCTTTTTTCCCTGTGGAAATTTTGGAGGATGAGGTGGGGAAGGAAATTGCATGGTCAGTTTTCTATAGAAAAAAATAGCCCTCTGGCAGCAACTTTACCATTTTTTAATGGAAATCCTAAATATTTTATTAGGAAGTGCTGTCATGATGGCTTATGCTCCTGTCCTGCTCTGAATTAGAGCTGCCAAGTGATTAAAAAAAATTATTGTGGTTAATTGCGTGATTAATCGCACTGTTAAACTATAATAGAATACTATTTATTTAAATATATATATTTCTTTTACATTTTCAAATATATTGATTTCTGTTTGAACACAGAATACAAGGTGCTCACTTTATATTGATTTTTGATTAAAAATGCTTATGCCATCAAAAACAAAAGAAACAGTATTTTTTGAGTACACCAGTACAAATACTGTTGTACAATCTTTTTCATGAAAGCTGAACTTGCAAATGTAGACTTATGTACAAAAGCCTGCACTCAAAAATAAAATAATGTAAACATTTAGAGACCAAGTCCCTTCAGTCCTACTTGTTCAGCCTATCACTCAGACAAGTTTGGTTACAATTTGCAGGAGCTTATGCTGCCAGCTTCTTGTTTACAATGTCACCTGAAAGTGAGAACACATGGCACGATTGAAGCCAACATCACAAGGTATTTATATGCCAGATGCCCTAAAGATGTCCCTTTATGTTTCAACCACCATCCAGTTTTGTAATTTCCGCATCAGTCTCTCTCAAGATTTCTGAAAGCATGTGTCAGACCTCATCCGTCTTAGGTTTTGGATGGCACTTAAGATTCTTCAAATTTGGGTCGCTATCTTTAGAAATCTCACATTGGTACCTTCTTTGTGTTTTGTCAGATCGGCTGTGAAAGTGTTCTTAAAATAAACAAGTGCTGGGTTATCATCTGAGCTTACTACTTCATGGAAATATATGGCAGAATGTGGGTAAAACAGAACAGGAGACGTACAGTTCTCCCCCAATTTAATTAACACAATTTTAAGGAGCACAATTTAATTAACAGAATATGTTTTTTATGGAGCATCATCACCATGAAAGTATGTCTTTTGGAATGGTGGCCGAAACATGAAGAGGTAACACATCTGGCACATACCTGCATTGCAGCGTAGACTACCGAAGTGCCACACAAATACCTGTTCTCATTTACAGGTGATATTGTATATAAGCACTAGTCATTATCTCCTGTAAATATAAACAAACTAGTTTGTCTTAGTCATAGGCTGAATAAGAAGTAGGACCCAGTGGCTTTACATTTTTCATTGTTTTGGTTTTGGGTGCAGTTATGTAACAAAGTCTACATTTGTAAATTGCACTTGCACTACAGTACTTGTATGAGGTGAACTGAAAGATACTGTTTCTTTTTTCATTTACAGTGAAAATATTTGCAGTCAGAAATATTAAGTGAGCACTGTACATTTGTATTTGGTATTGAAATAGAAATCAATATATTTGAAAATGTAGACAAACATCTTATAAAGCAATTAATCACAATTAATTTTGAGCTAATCATGTCAGTTAACTGCAGTTAATTGACAGCTCTACTTATATGCTGGGTTACTTCTCCCATGATCTACTACAGGCTCTCCTCATAGTGAGTAGGAGGGACATTTGCCTCACTGTTGTCCCCTGGCCATGGTTCACCTATGCTAATTCACATATGCTGATGCAGGCAGGTGTAGGTTATGCTGCTGCCAACTCATGTTCAGGAGGGACTCACAGCAGAGAGCAGAGGATTAACTGGGTCTTTTGTAGACTACAACATTTAACCATTTTGGAAAACATCAGTGAAGTTATGCAGATTTAAATTTTATGCCCTTTTATATCTTTGCTAAAACAAGATTTATGTTGACATAGTCCTTTTAACTTGCAGACTACTTTGAGTAGCGTACTGTACAAATTCTATGCTCAGGGAGTTTGCTGAATGGTCATGCTGCTCTTTGATTTTCTTAAGAGCTCCAAGAACTTGTGCATAGTATATAATGATATTAATAGGAGTAATGCATGAGTATCAAAAGGAAAATTGACTGCTATACTTGTTTAATGTTGGCATGGGTATGAGTGGTCCTACATTGCCCTGAAAGGTGCTTAATTATTTTTTTAGAAGGATTACTAGTGTTTAGGATATGCTGCTGTTTGATCTTCCTGCAAGCATTTTACGTTCTGCTGGGGGAAAAGGAAAAGATTTTAATAATGCCCGAGTTGACAGTGGTTTTGTCATTTACAACCCCGTTTATTCTATTGCAAAACATTTATATTGTCAGTGGAGTCTTAATGTTTATATAATTAAAAACAAATAGATTATAATTCTGTTTGGCAGGCCCACAATTTGACTACTTAGCTATTTGCACCATCACTCACTGCCCTTTTGCCTTATTCAATTTACAAAGCCCATATAGCCCTTTATAATAGTGTGCTGTTTGCTTCTTCAATGCTGTGTTTAAAAAAATATTCATGCCCCTCTCACTCCTGGGCTATCAGCAAATGATTAACATTGGGCAGTAACATGTTCATTTGCCCCTTACTCCCCCCATTGTTGATTTGCATTGCTTAGTGCTGTCACCACAGCAGTCAAAGTGTAGTTAGTTTTGTTTGAAACAAACAAATCTGCCCACTGCATTTTCAAACAGCTCTTTTTTCTAAGAGCTAATGAATGACACTGGAAATTACTACCTCAGAAAAGCTGTTGCTGTTTCTGAAAGTGCAGTGAAGGTGGTGAGAGAACTGAAGAGAGAGAACTGAAGTACAGGAAAGAATATGACCCTAAAATAACTCTTCATCCAGATGTGCTCATGGTTATATTTGTATATGAAAGCACTGGACCTAATGTGAACTTATATACACTGTCCTCACAATAGGTAATATCCTAGTCCTGAAGTTGATGGCAAAATGCCCATTGTCTTCAGTGGAGCTTGGGAATTCATTTATGGTCTTCTATGGAGTTATTCCAGTTTATATTGTTGTAACTCAAAGCAGAAATTGTGAACTTTCGTTACCTCTTGTTAGTAATTCTGAATGTTGATATTTGGAAAAGTAGAGATTTCAATATATTTAATCTTCCATTCCCTGGGTAAACATAATGGACTTACGCAGGTTCCTGTGTTTGTAACTCCTGGCAAATGTCTTAAGTTTTTGTTCTTTAAGAGAAAAGTGGGTGGGATGAGGAGATATTTGGTCAGATTGTGCCCTGGGCTGGAGTCTGCAATTATTTTGTGGAAGAATGAAACAAATTAAGTAGATATGATAAATAACCAAAAGCTGTGACACTTTTCAGTTTCTAAAGTTACAGTGATTAGAAACTGAGGGTTCATCTAGACAGTGGCGCTATTTTGGGATACATCCGGTATCCCGAAATAGCATTTTCCATGTCTTAACAGCACACCCATTATTTTGAAATGCAGTCGAAATAACGGGCTTTTTTACTGGGACATTGGAATAGCCTCATGTAGACAGAGCCAAATTTTGACATAGACTAGCTTAAAGTAAGCTATACAATTTGTGTAGCTCAAATTGTGTAGCTTATTTCAAGCTAGCACTGCTGTGTAGATGCACCCTGAATGTTCCACATGAGGGGTTAAGACGTGATGATGAGAGAAGGAAAAAAAAACCCACTTTTTTTTTGTTGGTTCTCTTTGTGTCACAGACTCCATACTGGTACAGTTATACTGCAGCTCCCCATGCACTACTTTAGTCTTTCCCTGACAGACAAGACCAGCATCAGGTTTCACATATGTTTTTACTTATTTGGTTGTAAGATTTAGCTGCTGCAGCCCACTGTGAGATGATTTCTATAGTGACGTTTGCTTGTCAGTGAGAGTGGTAGTGTAGAGAATGAGACTGCAGCAGCTGGTAGACTATGGCTTTCACAAGGGGAGCGGCACTGCAAAACAAAGATTTATGTTAAGGCCACAGTCCTTGGTCCAGAGCCAGATCAGAAAATTTCTTATGTTGTTTCTTTTTTTCTTTCAAGGTTAATTGGCTCTGTGTGTCTGTGTGCTGCATGTGTGTGGATGTGCCATAATCAGAATTCCAGTGGAAGCATCAGAAGGCTAGTGCTGTACACTATTGCTGTAATTGTGAAACACAGAGCCAAGGATCTAGTGAGTTAGAGTTTTTTTTTTTTTTCTCAAGCAATGCACTGAGAAACGAGTCACAGAGGTTTTTTTTTTCCTCAAGCAATGCACGTGGAACGAGGTGTACAGATAGTTCGGAATGGCTTGCTAGTTCGAACTATCTAGCCCGTGCCTCGTGTAGCCGCGCGGCACGGGGTTCGAACAAGCCGGCATTTAAAAATGGCGCCGGCCGGCTTATGCAAATGAAGCCCGGGAAATTCAAATCCCGGGCTTCATTTGCACGTTCGGTACGCATACATTACCCCGCTAGTACGAACTAGTGGGGTAGTGTAGACATACCCTGAATGATCATCCAGAGAGAGAAAAAAAGTCAAGTATCTGGAAAAGTAGATAAAGATATTGACTAGTTTTAGGCAAATCAATTACATTTAAAAATGGTTTTAGAAAAGCTAATATCAACAGACATTTAGAAAAAAGGAATCAGCTAGCTACAGCAATGTGAGGGTATAGAGGGGTGTTTGTGTAGAGGAGCAGACAGAGGAGGGATTGAATCAAACCCATAAAGTGCTGTGATCCCAAAATATGCAGTCAGGCCCCTGTGCATGAACACCAGAGAGTGAAATTGACTAGGAAAAACGAGAATCTGGCCACCTTGTTTTCATTATTCAAACGCTATATTGCAAGCAAATGGTAAAATACCCAGCATAAATAGCAAGGCAAAATCAAGCTGATAAGACTGCCAAATAATCTAAGGAGCTATTGGGAACAGAGATAAGAAAACTGATTTCTAATATGTGAATTCAGGGCTGACACAGCCATCTTAGTGGGCCGCTGGTGACATTTGGGGAGTTAAGGTTCTTTAAATTCTTTCTATTTGTGGGTTGTCTTCACTTATGTCTCACAGTTGCCACGTTGTGCCCTCAAGTCATTCCTCTGATTTTGGGAGAGATTGGGAAGGAGAAAAATAGTCAGAAGGATCCAGAAGGCTGCTTATTGTTTGTAAAAGTTAGAAGTGGGGTTGTTTGAAACACCCGGTGTTCTAACAGTGGGGTTTGTTTGAACACTTGAGGCTGGGGAGTTTGATACCCTATAGACAGTATGTAAAATATTTATTAAGAAGAATATCTATTTTTAACAGGATGATTTCAGTTCTATTATTGATGAGTCTGCAGTGCACATATTTCAGTGCTTGTCGTCTTGTATCCAATATGATTCAGAGCACTGGAGCTTGGAAACTGTCCAGCAGGGAAGTGAGTTGTGAGCGCTGCTGTGCGGCTCTGCAAACAATGTGGGCGGGCCTAAATTATTTTGTGCGGCTGTGCAGGCGCACAGCTTAGAGGGAACTATGGATAAGTATAAGTAGAACTGTTGTAACAACTGATTTCTTCTTCCTCCCTTTCATTATCTTAAAATAAGATTGGGACTATTAGAACTTCCAGTTGTCTTCTAACAGTGTTTAGGGCTGCACCCTCCGCGCTCGTGACATTTTTGCTGCTCAGAAGTAGTACTGCCATTTTTGTGATGTATGTGATGTGTTTGCTGCTACTTTGATAGAACATACCTTTGGTTCCCATTGGAACTATATGCCACATGGGCAGGTTTCCAAAACACACAGGGCATGCACACAGAGAGCTCTGTGGGGAGGGTGATCTCCCCTTATGAGCCTGCTGGTTGCCAGGCAGATTAGGGTCATGTGACCATGGACCCTCTGGTTACCAGGCAGATTGGGGTTATGTAGCTATGAACCCTCTGATTAATCCATATCTTGAAGGGGAAAACAAAATGGAGGACATAAAAGAAAACGGGTGTCTCTCCCCCCAACAACTCCTTCAGTCTCTGTTCATATCGGGTCCTCGACTGCTGCGTCTCTGCCTTTTAATTGTAGTAAGAGCCAGGCGGCTCTTAATACATTTAAATGGCAAAGGTGCAGTGGTCCCTCAGTCAGTGTGAGCTGGGACTTGGCTCGCACCGCCCCCGGGAGCTAACTCTGCTGCGGCTCTGCAGTTGAAATGTAGTAGGAGCCAAGCTGCCTGCATGTCCAGCTCCTACTACATTTAAACTGCAGATCCACAGTGGGGGTAGCGGGTGCCCCCTCCCAATTTATCGAGTAATTGATGGATATTCCATCAACTACTCGATTAGCTAAATAAATATTACTTAACATCCCTAGTTTTTAGTGCACTAACGTTACTTATTTTTTTAGTCTAATGCAAAGACTGACTGGCTTGCTTATACACTTTCTTGTGTCCAAAATGAAAGAGAAAGTTGTTGAAAATTACTTTTTCAATTACTCAGCATTTTGAATCCCAGGAAGAGATGGCTCAAATCTGTGTAATTAAGATTGGAATAGTTGGGCTATAAGGATAGGTACAGCCCTGCAAATCCACAGATACCCAATTCATGTCTGTGGGCATTTGCGGATGTCAGTGTGGATATCCATGGCTCATTTTTGTGGAAGTGGATACAAATTTTGTATCTGTGCAGGGCTCTAAGGATAAGAAGATACAAAGTATACTCTAGGATTTCCTTGGTTTTGTAAGGTACAGAAAGTATAGTGAATGCAGTGATACGGTGCTTTGCAATGATTATTTAGCAGAAAAATACAACGACAGACAGGTAATAGTAAACTGCAGACCACTAAGGCTTGGTCTTCATTTAACATTTATATGACATAGCTGCATTAGTCAGGGTTAGTGATGTTAAATTCTTGGGAATAAAATTTTGGAGAATATTCTCAAGAATGTTCTTGGGAATATTCTCCAATGCGAAAATTTTTGAGAATTTTCTTTTAAATACTTGTTAAATAGTTTTTAAAGAATTTTACTATTTATGATAATGTATTTCTTTAATAAAACTTCAAGATTCATGAAAGTTTCCAATTGCTAAAATGAAAATTTGGGAAAGTAAAGAAAAAAAGACAGAGGTTTAAATTACTAGAACTTTTATTACAAATCTTCTATTGCAGGATACAAATATTTTTAACATTCTGGATTGAATACAAGTCTAATCAGAATCTGCACTTTCTGAATCTGACCCATATATTTCTATCTCTTCTTCTTCCTCATACATATCCTCTTCTTGGACTTCTTTCTCTTCAGCATCATCCATTTCTTCTTCCTCATTACTCTGGTTCTGTTTCCCTTTTTCTCTTGGGGATTTCAATGGAGCATCATTTGGGTTTTTAAGAAACTTTATATTAGGGGCTATGAATGTCAGCTTGCCTGCCCTTTCTTATGTTAACTTGTTTCTTTTTACATTATGAATGATACTGTAAGTACTGAAACTTCTTTCAGTTGCTGCCATTGTTGGTGGCATATTCAATATGTTGATCGCTACTTTCCCTAACAGACATTACCACTTCAAATGCAACCCCCACCTTTTCCATTATTTTCAATTAACCTTCTTTTTTCTTAGGGAGCCATGATCAGTCTCTTCTAGTCACCCAGTGGTCAAAATGCCTGAAGATCAGCTCAGAGAACCCTCATCTTCAAAGTCTATCTTCAGGGTTTCCATTACCATCAAATAGGCAAAGATTTTTAGGTGCCTAAATGTGTGGCCAGATTTGTAAATGCCCTGGCCACCTAACAGATCTAATTGATAATCAGGTCATTTATTAGCTGCCTAAATATGGATTTAAGAACCTAACTTTTGGTGCCCATTATTGAACAAATTTGGCACGCAGTCTGTAATGTAAACATCTCTTCTGCAGGGAAGCCTTTGTACCACCTACTATCAGAAGTTCTCAGACGGAGTGAATCCATTTCCTATGAAACTAGAAATAGTGTCTTCCTTTAGGCATAGGAGCCAGCTTCATTTTCCTATGTCTGGTAGCCTAATCTACATGCCTCTGGCGACAGAGGCATGTAGTCTAGACGTACCCATAGAGAAAGAATGAGTTTGCTCTATAGTCTTAGCTGAGATCCAGCTGCCTTTTAGCTTAAGCTATAGTGGCTCGTGCACTAAGTCCCTTCGGTCGGGCGTTACACAAACTCAATGAACAGTGTTTCCAAGAAAAAAATGTTTCATTGTAGATATTTCCCCCCTTGAGTTTTTTCTTATTTCTGAGGAGGTAACTTCTTCTCAGCAACCTCATTTATACTGCGTGTTTTCATTGCACTAGCACACTGCACAGTCCTCATTGGATTTTTATTTCTCTCTTTAGCAAGTCAGGGGATTTACTTGTCACAGGATCAGCTTGTCTTTCCCTCAAGAAATGGCACCATTATCCTAGTGTCATTCTGCTATTCTTTTTGCATGGTTTGTGGCACCATTCTAACTCATCAGTTCCATGCAATAGAATTTTTAGTTTTCAGGACAGCTCACTCACTACATCAAAATCCTAGAACTGGAAGGTCGTCCAGTCCCCATCGTGCATACAGATCTTTCCTCCTACTCTTGTCTTCAATTATTCACACAAGAGAGTTATAAATATATACTTATAAACCTAATTGTGCAGTACTGTCCTTGGTGTGGATTTCCATCTGCTCACACGGTGGATCATTTTAACAATGAGGAACCCATATACATGGGCATTTGTGGTGAGAGAAAATGTAAAAGGTTCACAAGTTTATTCAAGATAGGGATCTAAATTTCTACATGCTTATCTGAATTTTTCAAATATCTGCAGTCTGAAAATTGGGTTGGAAAGATTACCCTTCTTAATCTCCCACCTCAGTCTTTAACCACTGGTGCTCCCTGGTAGTTGTAATCCAGTCCCTAGGTCCCTTAACATTAAACAATCAAAAAACCAAAACACTCTGCATCTGTGTAGGTAAGTTCATATCTTTCTTTGGAGTGCATTTCCGTGGTGTAAACTCAATCCTGGCTTAATTCATGGACAGCCCCAAAACCGTGAAGATAGCAAATATCCAGGATTGCAAAGCCAAACTGCAAACTGAATTGGAGTCTTGATTTGTAGACTGCTACACTAGTGTAACTGAGTAAAATACACTTTAAGCATTCTCATGTATGAATAGAGTATTATTTTTGTTTTCACTGATTTAAATGAAAGAAACAAAAAGTACAGGGGAGTATTGCATAGATTTATAATAGTGATTTTTGGCAATGTTTTTCTTAAGGCAAATAGAAACTAGTTTTTTGCCTATTCTTTCATGCTGTTCCTTTTGTGTGTGTTTTTTTTTAAATCACACTTGGAGGACAGAACTCTCTCCTTCCTATCTGAGATAGAGGAGAAGAGAGAATTCAGAAAGACTTCATTTGCATATATTTAACTGTTGCATTTCTGCACAATGTATTATGGAGTTTGGAATTTGCTAGTGTTCTATTTTGGACTGCTATATGAAATGGTGCATGTAAAAGGTTATTTGTCTTGGAAAGAGAGGACAGCACACTGGCTGACAAGAAAGGCTTGGTGGACTTCTCAATCTGAAGATCAATCTGAATGACTTGTTGCACTGGAGAATATGCTTGGTATTATGGAGAGTGCTCAGGTTCTGTACAACAGATTTCCTAACTCAAATCAACAGTAGGGGAAAATCTGTCCATCACCATAAAGGCTGGAGAAACTATTAGAAAATGTTGTGAAAGGAGCAGTGATTCACGAATGTATGGATCAAGTTAAGAGTCTTCCACGTGTAGAGGGGGATGTGTTGAGGATGAATTGATGCTGCTTAGATATCAAATAACGGAACAACCAAGGAGTTCTTCTAACTCCTTACAGTGGATGAGTGTTTAAGGAAGAAGAGAAGTGGGCAATCAAAGATGTTTGTCAGCCAAAAGTCATTTGAGCCAGTGAGTACATTACCTGTGCAACCAGCTAGATCTGTGATCCCCAATGTGGTGTCCATGGGCGCCATAGCGCCCGCCGGGGCATTTATGTGCGCCCGCCTAGTGACAACCTCTCGTCACTCATGTATTGCTGCTTGTGACGGGGCGTTGCGACCCTGCACTCCGGGCCCCCCTGCTACCGCTCAGCTCGCGGCACAAGGGGTTAGGTGCTGGCTGTATGCTGGCTATTCGCATGCCGGGAGTCTGGCGTGCCATTTTAAAGTGCCAGGGAGCGCAAGCAGTGGGGGAGAAAGAGGGCAGACAACGAGAAATGGCGCTGGTGCCGGAGCTACACAAAAGGGGGTAGGGTACTGAGGAGCGACGGGGGTGATATCACTGGAACTGGGACGGGCGGCGGGGGATTTAAAAATGGCTGGGGGAGGTGCACAGGAGGAAGGAGGGAGTCAGTGAAAAGAAAGAGCTGGGAGGTCAAACATGAGGAGGGAGAGGTAACATTTTGCCCCAAAATGAGTGGTTCAAATAAAAGACAACGTACATATTATTTCAACGCAGAGTGGGAAGAATCCTATTGTTTTATTGATGATAAAGGGAAATGTATTCGCTTATTGTGCGGTGGTACTGTTGTAGCGCCAAAAAAACATAATGTTGAATGCCACTTCCAAACTAATCACGGCTCTTTTGACATTAGCCATCCACTTAAATCTGAGTTGAGAGAGGTTTGATTTGAGTGGATTAATTTTCTTCTATCTGTCCAGCAATCTGTTTTCACTGGACAAGTGGTAAAGTCTAAAAGTACTTGTATTGCTTCCTTTAAAATTGCTTATTTGCTCGCAAAGAAGAAAAAACCCTTTCAAGATGGTGAATTGTTGAAGGAAGCATTTTTGACTGGTGCTGATTGCCTGTTTCCAGGGTTTTCTAACAAGCGTGAGATTTTGTCGGCAATGCAAGACTTGCAGTTATCAGACAGTTACAAGGAGGATACATGCAATTTCAAGTGACATGCAAACTCAGCTAAAGGATGACTTGGAAATATGTGACTGGTTTTCACTGCAGTTCGATGAATCGACAGATATATCAGATACAGCGCAGTTGGCAGTTATGGTGAGGATGGTATTTAATGACTTCACCATAAAAGAAGAGTTACTAAAAGTATTGCCCAGGGCGCTGTCAGTGGTGGAATGGACCCCCACTTGGGAATCCCACCTCAGCACGCCAAGCTTCTAGGGTTCAATTCCCCACCCTGGCTACTTCCTACCAATGTCCTCTGGGTAATCCTTTCCATCTCTCCCCTCTGGACTGGGGCCTTAGCTGCCACCTCCCGCTGACGGGCTTTTGAAAAACCATGTGAATTAATTATACCTATTTTCCATTAAGTGCTGATGAACGCGTATGATTAACTTGTGTTTAACTTTTTTTCATATTTGTTTGTTTGTTTGTTTATTGAAATCCAGATACAAGTAACAATACAAAGAATATTTTTTAATTAACCATAACCGACTATCTATGTTAAAGTAAGAATAATAAATCTATTTGGACCAGCAGTTCAACAATGTTTTACTTTTTTAAAATAAATAAGATGAAAACTTTGATATTTATTTTGTAAAAACTCCTTAATTTTTCTTACAGGTAGATAAAAAAGAGCAAATTCACATGGTAAGGTGAAAGAGTAATTGCAGAATAATTTAATAAATTCCTTTTACATGTAAAATTACCTTTTTTATCTTATGGATTCATATATTAAATATTTCAATATGATGTTTTTCATATTATTGAATGTAAAAATACAAAATAAGTCTTGAAAAATTGTTGGCGCCTGCCACGCTCTTCTGAAAACATGAATGTGCTATTGGCCACAAAAAGGTTGGGGACCACTGAGCTAGATCGCTGGAATGATTTCCAAGGTGGCATTATCACAATTGGTACAGAAATTGACTGGTCAGGTTGCTGCACTTGCCAAATAAAGCTTTCAAAATAAAGAGAACTACAAACTGTGAAAACCAGGAAGAAACCACCTACTGCAGTGGTCCCGAATGCGGTGCCTGCGGGTGCCGTGGCATCCGCCGGGCCATTTATGTGCGCCCACCGAGTGATTGGGGTCAGTCCTGCACCTGGGCATGTGATTCATGGGCGGTGCTGGCCCCTGGGTGTGCAGCATATGGGTGGCCATGCCTCTGGGTGCACGGTGCAAGGGCTGTGCTGGCCTCGGGCACACGGCATATGGGCGCTGCTGGCCCTGGGCGCGAGGCACATGGGCAGCCCGGCACATAGGCTCTGCTGGCCCCGGGCGCGTGGCACATGGGCGCTACTGGCTCCTGGGCATGTGGCACGGGAGCGGCACTGACCCCAGGAGTGCGGCATGTGGTTGGCGCTGACACCGGGCATGCAGCGTATGGACGGCCCCAGCCCCTGGGCACGCAGCGCAGGAGCGGCGCTGGCCCCAGGTGCGCAGTGCGTGGGTGATGCCGGCTCCTGGCGTGTGGCACAGGAGCAGCACCGGCCTCAGGAGTGCAGCGCATGGATGTCACTGGCACTGGGCACACAACATATGGGTGGCCCTGCCTCCAGGCGCGTGCGTGGCTCTGCCCCCGCGTGCCTGGCGTGTGTGCGGCCCCGCCCCCGGGAGCCTGGCAGCCCCAAAAGGTTGGGGACCACTGACCTAGAGCCTTTTCCCTTTGAGAGCAACAAGGGAAAAGATGGGCTTTCTTAGTATGACCAAGTTATCCTTAGAGTAAAAGCTTTAAACCCACCCCCTTTTTGAATGTGCTGGGATCTTCAGACCCACAGCACAGCCCATTTCACTCTTGATGGTCTAGTCCTGCAGTCAGCTCTACCCGGGGCTTAAAATTTCTTCTGAGAAACACTATATAGAACCCACTTGGCTTTCAAACAGAACTGAGAGATCGAATTTGGCTTTCTCTACCTAACTAGAGCCCAAATAAAGGACCGCCTCTCTATTATCTCTGACTTGCTCTCTCCAGGCTGTACATTTCTGTTTATCCCCTCCTTACATAAATACTGTTATGTGCCTCATTTAATATAATTTCCAGAAAGTATACTAACAAACTGCAAATAACATAGTAAAAAAACGCTTTACAGAAAATGCAATAGGGTGAGATTGTACAGAGTAAATCAAAACTGCTAGAACTAGCTTTTCCTCTTTGCTAATGGGAAGCAGTTCTATCCCTCTGAGTTTTCTAGCTCTAAGGTTTACACATTCTTGGCTGCTTGGCTTAAAATAAAGAGTTTTAAAGAAACAGAATTAATGTAGTTAACTGTGATGTGTCTGTTGAGGCGTGTAAATTTGCTACCACACTAACTTTGTTACCATTTTTTTTTCAAGCTTATTTCAGATTTGATTTTTAAAGGAGGTTTGAACATGTTGCATCCTTAATCTGTGAGCAGAGTTTATTGGGGGCAGTACTTACTTGTCACTGTGGCTGTCTATGTTTAAGCATTTCTTCTCTCTTAATGTACAGTATCAGCGCTATGGGTAGCAATTTAAATCCCCAGTTCAATACTGCTAATTCAGGCAGTCCCACTGATGACAACATTCACAATGAGGCACCAGCTTTTCACTGCAAGAGCATTTTGGCATAATTTTTCTACTCATGAACCCATAGATTTGAGAAGTACAATAAAATGTAGAGAGAGATGTCTGGAAAAAAATAACTGTCACTAACCTGAACTGTGTGCGCAATTGTAAAATTGCATATGCCTGACAGAGTAGAGCTTGACTGTGTGCAGTTTATTTTTTGTACTTAACTTTTTCTTTTTTTCTTCTCTCCTTTTTCATCTCTTCTGTCGCCTTTTCCTTCCTTAAACTTTCTTTTGACAAACAAGCTAGAAATTGTCTTCCTATTTTATGTTCTCTATCTCCTTTACAATGATCTGTTCTATTCTCTCCTCTGCCCTTTATCCTTTGTTGTTTTTCATCACCGCCCACTTATTTTTTTTTCTTGTTGTTCCCTCTTCACTTTAGATGGGGCTACTATAAGATGGGTTCATAACTGGCTGGATAACCATACTCAGAGTAGTTATTAATGGTTCACAATCCTGCTGGAAAGGTATAACTAGTGGGGTTTCGCAGGGATCTGTTTTGGGACCGGCTCTGTTCAATAGCTTCATCAACGATTTAGATATTGGCATAGAAAGTACGCTTATTAAGTTTGCAGATGATAGCATAGCTGGGAGGGGTTGCTTGCGACTGCTCTGTAGGATAGGGTCATAATTCAAAATGACCTGGAAAATTGGAGAAATGGTCTGACGTAAATAGGATGAAGTTTAATAAAGACAAATGTAAAGTTCTCCACTTAGGAAGGAACAATCAGTTTCACACATACAGAATGGGAAGCGACTGTCTGGGAAGGAGTACGGCAGAAAGGGATCTAGGGGTTACAGTGGACCACAAGCTGAATATGAGTCAGCAGTGTGATGCTGTTGCAAAGAAAGCAAACATGATTCTGGGATGCATTAACAGGTGTGTTATGAGCAAGACACGAGAAGTCATTCTTCCGCTCTACTCTGCGCTGGTTAGGCCTCAGTTGGAGTACTGTGTCCAGTTCTGGGCACCGCATTTCAAGAAAGATGTGGAGAAATTGGAGAGGGTCCAGAGAAGAGCAACGAGAATGATTAAAGGTCTAGAGAACATGACCTATGAGGGAAGACTGAAGGAATTGGGTTTGTTTAGATTAGAAAAGAGAAGATTGAGGGGGGACATGATAGCAGTTTTCAGGTATTTAAAGGGGTGTCATAAGGAGGAGGGAGAAAACTTGTTCATCTTGACCTCTGAGGATAGAACAAGAAGCAATGGGCTTAAACTGCAGCGAGGGAGGTTTAGGTTGGACATTAGGAAAAAGTTCCTAACTGTCAGGGTGGTCAAACACTGGAATAAATTGCCCAGGGAGGTCGTGGAATCCCCATCTCTGGAGATATTTAAGAGTAGGTTAGATAAATGGTCTAGACAGTATATGGTCCTGCCATGAGGGCAGGGGACTGGACTCGAGGTCCCTTCCAGTCCTAGTATTCTATGATTCTGTGAATATGAGTCCACTTTTATATAGGTGCTTAAACATGCGTTTAGGAACCTAAATGGAGGCATCCAAATTAGAAAATTTTGGCTGTCATAGTTAATACACTTGAACCTCCGCACCTGTAGTTCAGACCCTAGCCAGGGAAGAAGGAAGTGCCTCTTAGTGCTGCTGCTTCCCCCCCACTCCCCAGCAGGGGGAATGGCAGCACAGAGAAGCCTTTCTCTGGAATGGCGCATGAAAATGATGGGGTCTGTGGAACCACATGTGCCTCTGGGAGTGAGGTGTCAGGTAAGCACCCCCCCACTATCTCCCTCATGCTCCCTTCCTCCCAGACCCCACACCCCCCACCTACAGTGTGCTCCTGCACCCTCCCTCCCTCTCATAATTGTATGTTAACCTACTACATTTAAAATACGCCTTTGTTATTAGCATTCCCCAGGAATCTTGGAAAAGACCTGGTAAGGCGGCTTGAAAAGTCTGTATTATTCAGTTGCCCATTAACTTTACTAAAGGAGCTATAAAAGACAGAAGCCAGCTGACAGTAAAAAAAATAAAGCGCACTTCCCAGAAATTTAAAATCTCTGGGCAAGTAATCATTTGGCAGACGAGCTGTCATTTCTCTTTTTGCATTTTCTATTAGGAAGGCTTAATCTGTTACTAACTAATATTTCTTTAACATTAAGGTGTATAAAATCAGAAGCCTCTCTATGCAAGCTAATCTTTTTCTCGTGTCTTTCCAATCTAGTCTGTCCAAAATGCTGCTGCTGTCAGGATCATTTTCCCGTCCTGCTGTTTACCTCCTCCTATAGTCTCTGGCTTTCCTTGCTTTTTTTGTAAAGGTCAAGTTTCTCATTCAAAAACGCCTTATAACTTCAGTCCTTATATATATATTTTTCTGTCATTTCCTCCTGTGACCCATGCGACTACCTGCATTCCTCTCATAGTCCTCTCTTGACCACTTCATTTGTCTCCATCCAGTCCAGGTTTCATATCTTCTTTTGCATCATCACTGTTGGCTGCAGGACTCAATTACTTTGAACCCATCATTGACCATGTTCCATCTCCAAGTATTTACCTTTTCTGCCACGTATTTAAAGAATCTTTGGTAAAAAGACCAGTAACCTCTGTAGTGGCTTTACATTGTGTGCTCTGTGGCAGCATCTTTTATTTATTTAGTTTTGTCCATCTAGCGTGCTGTATATACTTGTTTTCATCTTGTCCATTAGAAAACGAATGGCTCCATGGGAACGTTTCATGATGATTTGATTCTCCTGGCAATGACACTCACTGTGGGAGATTCTGCTGTTAGCATTGCTCATTGACTACTCTAGGGGTATGTCTACACTTGCACCCTAGTTCGAACTAGGGATGCAAATGTAGGCATTTGAAATAATCAGTGAAGCGGGGATTTAAATATCCTGTGCTTCATTAGCATGATCTCGACGGCGCGTTACTCCGATAAACAGCTGTTTCGAAAGTGAAAGTGCGCGCCGGGACGCGTTAGTTCGAACCAAACCCCTTGGTTCAAACTAACATTACTCCTCATTTTTTGAGGAGTAACGTTAATTCGAACCAAGGGGTTTGGTTCGAACTAACGCGTCCCGGCGCGCACTTTCACTTACTTCAATCCACAGCTGTTGTAAAAGTGTATGGAATGAGGCACCATAAGTGTTATACCTTTTAGCAGTTTAGCCAAAGCTCTTCCACAATGTTGCATCCTATGTGCAGACAGGAAATAAGACTGCCAAGCATCATGCTGGCCAGAAGTGTACTCTTTGGGGGACACTGGCATTCCTTCCATTTTTTCAGAGCTGGGAGCCATATCATGGCTGGCATTGTGTGCAGGTGAGTTACAGGTCAGTTAATATACTGTAGTCATTGCATTGCAGGACCACTCATATTGCAGCCCTCTAACAAAAAAACAAACAAAAAAGGCACCTACCTTATGTATGTAAGTGCAGACTATGAAAATATGTGGCTGCATATCCTTGCATTTTTTGCTATTTACGGACTATCTCCCATTTGCAGATTATGCAACATGTGACCTTTCCTGTTATGCCCAGATTGCACATTATTATGTTGGTTGGCAGCCAGTGAGGAAGCTCGCTGCCACGTCACTGCACAGCTTTTAAACGAGCAGCTGGTTCAGCTCTGGCTGCCCTTCTCTGCCAACTTGGGAAGGCCGTGCCAAATAAATGTGCTGATGTGTTGACCTGGTCTTAGTCATCTTATTACAGAGGTGGTGGAAAAGTCACCGGCACACAGCCATTTTAACAGACCCGTCTGTGGTATAAAAGTGCAGAAGAAATCCTTTCATTGCCTCTCAAGCTATTGTAGCAGTGATTCTTGTAGGATGTCCATGGGGAGCCTTTATTAAAAGATTTATAAAATGTGGAATGGTGTTAAAGCAGAAATGCTCCAGACTGTCCAAAAATACTATTTTCTAGAGAAGAGGCAGATGGTAAAGGAGTAACCCCTCTCCATCAGTTTTTATCAAGATCTGACTGAGCAGGAAAACCTTCTATTGATCGTGTTAATTTGAGTCCACACAGAGGATAAGACTATTAGCTAGGAGTAATTTATTCAAGCTAAGACACATGCTGTAAATATACACAAGCCTCTTTCTCAGCTGGTGTTTGTCAATATCTGCCTTACAGAAAATGAGAATCAGGCCCACAGGTCTGTATAGCTTCAATGAGATTAAAGGGAGTATAGTGTGTTGGGGATGGAGCTGCCCAATAACCATTTATGAATACTGTGTGTTAAATTGGTTATTGGGATGCAAACTGTATGAATATATGGGTTTAGGCTAAAAGGGATTAAAAACAAAGATGATGTCATGCTAGGAGTCTACTACAGGCCACATACCCAGGTGGAAGAAGTGGATTAGGCTTTTTTTAAAGCACTAAAAAAAAATCATCCAAAGCCCAAGATTTGGGGGTGATGGGGGACTTCAACTATCCAGATATATGTTGGGAAAATAACACTGCAGAGCACAGACTATCCAATTTTTCTTGGACTGCATTCGAGACAACTTTTTATTTCAGAAGGTTGAAAAAGCTACCGGGGGGAAGCTGTTCTAGATTTGATCCTATCAAATAGGGAGGAACTGGTTGAGAATTTGAAAGTGGAAGGCAGCTTGGGTGAAAGTGATCATGAAATCATAGAGTTCACAATTGTAAGGAAGGGTAGAAGGGAGAACAGCAAAATAGAGACAATGGATTTTGGGAAGGCGGATTTTGGTAAGCTCAGAGAGCTGATAGGTAAGGTCCTGTGGAAATCAAGGCTGAGGGGAAAAGCAACTGAGGAGAGTTGGCAGTTTTTCAAAGGGACATTGTTAAGGGCACAAAAGCAAGCTATTCCGATGTGCTGGAAAGATAGAAAATATGGCAAAAGACTGCGTTGGCTTAACCATGAGATCTTGCATGATCTAAAAATAAAAAAGGAGTCATATAAAAAATGGAAACTAGGACAAATTACAAAGGATGAATATAGGCAAACAGCACAGGAATGCAGGGGCAAGATTAGAAAGGTAAAGGCACAGAATGAGCTCAAACTAGCTACGGGAATAAAGGGAAACCAAATGACTTTTTATAAATACATTAGAAGCAAAAGGAAGACCAATGACAGGGTAGGCCCACTGGTCAGTGAGGAGGGAGAAACAGTAACAGGAAACTTTTAAATGGCAGAGATGCTTAATGACTTATTTGTTTCGGTCTTCATGGAGAAGTCTAAAGGAATGCCTAACAGTGAATGCTAGTGGGAAGAGGGTAGTTTTAGAAGGTAAAATAAAAAAAGAACAAGTCAAAAATCACCTAGAAAAGTTAGATGCCTGCAAGTCACCAGGGCCTGATGAAATGCATCCTAGAATACTCAAGGAGCTGATAGAGGAGGTATCTGAGCCTTTAGCTATCATCTTTGGAAAATCATGGGAGACAGGAGAGATTCCAGAAGACTGGAAAAGGGCAAATATAGTGCCCCTCTATAAAAAGGGAAATAAGAACAACCCAGGAAACTACAGACCAGTTAGTTTAACTTCTGTGCTCAGGAAGATAATGGAGCAAGTAATTAAGGAAATCATCTGTTAACACTTCGAAGGTGGCAAGGTGATAGGGAATAGCCAGCATGGGTTTGTGAAGAACAAGTCATGCCAAACTAATCTGATAGCTTTCTTTGATAAGATAACGAGCCTTGTGGATAAGGGAGAAGCGGTGGATGTCATATACCTAGAGTTTAGTAAGGCATTTGGTACGGTCTCACATGATATTCTTATTGATAAACTAGGCAAATATAGCTTAGATAGGGTCACAATAAGGTGGGTGCATAATTGGCTGGATAACCGTAGTCAGAGAGTTGTTGTTGTTAACGGTGCTAAATCCTGCTGGAAAGGGATAACAAGTGGAGTTCCGCAAGGGTCTGTTTTGGGACCTGTACTGTTCAATATCTTCATCAATGATGTAGATATTAGGATAGAGAGTATGCTTATTAAGTTTGCAGATGATACCAAACTGGGTGGGGTTGCAACTTCTTTGGAGGATAGGGACATAATTCAAAATGACCTTAGCAAGTTAGAGAAATGGTCAGAGGTAAACAGGCTGAAGTTTAATAAAGAGAAATGCAAAGTGCTCCACTTAGGAAGGAACAATCAGTTCCATACATACAAGATGGGAAGCGACTGTCTAGGAAGGAGCATGGCGGAAAGGGATCTAGGGGTCATAGTGGACCACAAGCTGAATATGAGTCAACAGTGTGATGCTGCTGCAAAAAAAGCAAATATGATTCTAGGTTGTATCAACAAGTGTGTTGTAAGCAAAACTCGTGAAGTCATTCTGCCGCTCTACTCTGCACTAGTTAGGCCTCAGCTGGAGTACTGTGTCCAGTTCTGGGTGCCACATTTCAAGAAAGATGTGGAGAAATTGGAAAGGGTACAGAGAAGAGCGACAAGAATGGTTAAAGGTCTAGAGAACATGACCTATGAAGCCAGGCTTCATGAACTGGGCTTGGTTAGTTTGGAAAAAAGAAGATTAAGGGGGGGACATGATAGCAGTTTTCAAATATCTAAAAGGGTGTCACAAGGAGGAAGGAGAAAATATGTTCCTCTTGGTTTCTGAGGACAGGACAAGGAGTAATGGGCTTAAAGTGCAGCAAGGGAGGTTTAGATTGGACATTAGGAAAAAATTCCTAACTGTCAGGGTGGTCAAATAGTGGAATAAATTGCCAAGGGAGGTGGTGGAATCTCCCTCTCTGGAGATATTTAAGAACAGGTTAGATAGACATCTGTCAGGGATGGTGTAGACAGAGCTTGGTCCTGCCTTGAGGGCGGGGGGCTGGACTCGATGACCTCTCGAGGTCCCTTCCAGTCCTATGATTCTATGATTCTATAAAGAACAAATCATGTCATACCAATCTGATATCTTTCTTTGATAGGATAACAAGTCTTGTGGATAAGGGAGAAGCGGTGGATGTGGTATACCTAGACTTTAGTAAGGTGTTTTATACGGTCTAGCTTTATATTCTTATCAATAAACTAGGTAAATACAACTTAGATGGGGCTACTATAAGGTGGGTGCATAACTGGGTTTTGTTGGACATTAGGAAAAAGTTCCTAACTGTCAGGGTGGTCAAACACTGGAATAAATTGCCCAGGGAGGTTGTGGAATCCCCATCTCTGGAGATATTTAAGAGTAGGTTAGATAAATGTCTATCAGGGATGGTCTAGACAGTATTTGGTCCTGCCATGAGGGCAGGGGACTGGACTTGATGACCTCTCGAGAGGCCCCTTCCAGTCCTAGTATTCTATGATTGTTTTTTTTAATAGGATGCTATCAGAAAGAGAGAATGGCTCAAAATAAGCCATCTCCCTGAATAAAAGCTTGAAGGTTGTTGTGGGGTAATGGAAGAGCCATCGGTACTGCAGACTATGGCTTAATGTCCTGCTGAGCATACAGTGTAGATTTGTCCAATCAGTGACAAAAGCCTATTACAGGAATGGTCTAACTTCTTGTCCTTTAAGCCACACATGGCAGTCTTCAGAAATTCAAGAGCATAGGTGCACCTGGTGGAAGCCAGAGCTCTGGGCTTCAGCCCCATTTCTGTTGAAGTTCTGAAGTTCAGCAGATGTGTCTTACAGGGCTAAAATGCCAACAACCTTCTCTCTTCTGGACGGATGCTCCAACCTCATCACTCGCTGCAAGGTAAGAGTCCTGAGGTTCCTGACCCTAGTCTGGTAAATGGAGAATGGGAGGTGGAGAGGGTTGCGAGAGGGTTGGAAAAAAACCCACATGTGATTCTTGCGCCACAGTTTGGTCACCTTGGATACAAGAAAGAGAATCTGGATATAAAGGATTCCCTCACTTTCCGGAGGGAAGGTAGTTATTGAGCTTTTTGTGAAACCCAAACAGAAACTTATTGGGGTGTCTGATGGAGGTAAGTGGGAGAATTGTGGTTCCATCCTAGTTCAAGGCTTAGTATCTGTGGGAATGCACTTCTGTCCACTTTCTGGTCTCTAGAAGTGCAACTGACCCTTCTAAATGTGATTGTTGTTGGGTTTTTTTAGAACAAATATTTTAGTATTTGAATCTACTCTTGACACAAATTTAGTTTTGTATATATGTGTTTGTGGACTTGGGTGGTAACAGGGACCCCTGCTTCAAGGATGGTCCTTTCCATATGCGGATAAGGTGGGCACAATCTAGCTCTGTGTTTTCTGGATGAATAGGTGATTTCACACTCCAGGCCAGTCCATAAGGAATTTCTTACCAGAATTAAAATAAATATATTTTTAAGGGAAATTTGCATGCTGGTTATATGTAGCCTAAAGGCTCCTGGCAAATTAATGTTTTGATCCTTCTTTATAGGGACCAAGGTAGCTTTTAGTTTGAGTTTTACCTCTGCTTTAAAAGGTGTACCTATTAAGAGAAAATCCACGTAATTCCTATTAAGTGTATGAGTAATTCTTCCTATAATTTTGGCAGAAATTATTGTACTAAATCATGCTAACTACAAGGAGTTTACTGAGAGGTTGTTTTAGGAGAGTAAAGTTTTATCCCGATGAATAAAAACTTTGTGTTAAGCTTTGGCATTGGATATTCATTTTAAACATTTCCTATTACAGGAGAAATGGTAAGTGGTGGGATTAATTTGAACTTTCACTCTTCATCTGAGTAATACTATTTTGTTTATTCTTGGTCCAATGTTTAAATGAACTTTCCAGTATTGGATCACTTCCCTTTGTGGATCACTATGAACATCAGCTTTTTTGCCAATGGCATGAGCCCCACTTCACGGTCCTTACAGGACTGTATCTTTTACAGTTCTTATTTAAAACAAAAGACAGAACTATGTAGCACTTTAAAGACTAACAAGATGGTTTATTAGGTGATGAGCTTTTGTGGGCCAGATCCATTTCCTCAGATCAATATGTGGAAGAAAATCGGCACAACCATATATACCAAAGTGATACAATCAAAAAAATGAACGCATGTGAAACTGACAAATAAAATTTTAGAACAGAGTGGGAATGAGGGGGGGAAGGTTAGTGTCTGTGAGGTAATGACATAGGGGTGATAATAGGGGAAGTTTCTTTCTGCCCCACTTCCCCCACTAACTGGATTCAATTTTGTGGTGACCTTGAGGCTTTCTTTCGCTGCCTCCACCTACGATCACAGAAACTTCCCCTATTATCTCCCCTAAGTCATTACCTCACAGACACTAACCTTCCCCCCTCAATTCCACTCTGTTCTAAACTTTGATTTGTCAATTTCACATGCGTTCATTTTTTTGCTTGTATCGCTTTGGTATATATGGTTGTGCCGATTTTCTTCCACATATTGATCTGAGGAAGTGGGTCTGGCCCACGAAAGCTCATCACCTAATAAACCATCTTGTTAGAACTATGTAGCACTTTAAAGACTGTCTTTTGTTTCAACTAGACCAGACTAACATGGCTGCATCTCTATCACAGTTCTTATTTAATGTATTGTTAAAACCTCTGGCACGGGTGCTGTATAATAATCCAGATCTACAAGGAGTTAGACTAGTAAAGGGAAAATCATAAATTACTTTTGTTTGCAGATAATATAATTTTTCTCAAAATCCATTATGTTTGTACATTTTTGGGAATTTTTGAAGGTTTTTTTATATTAAAAACAAAACACGAGATTACTGTTTTCTGCAAAACTTTATTTTTAATTAAACTTAGATTTATGAATAACCAGTTACAGGAATCTTTTTTCCTGACCAGGTTCAGGGTATGGGGGAAAGGAGGGAGATTGGGAAGAAACATACAGTGAAAAAGATGCCGAATAACAAATTGATACTTCACAACCTTATGCCTTCAATGCATTGATTCTAGGAATAAGAAAAAAGATGCACTGCATCATATTGCAATTTATACACCATTCTCTTCTGCAAATTTGAGATGTGAAATTGTATTAACTTTGTGATATTATGGACTACTCAATTTCCAAATTAGTTTATAAATGAGAAGTTCTACTATACATAGGTTGGAACTCTCTGGTCCAGCCCCATTGGGACCTGATGGGTCCCAAACAAGAGAATTTACCAGGCTAGGGAACATCACCTGCCCCCGACCACCCGGCTTGCTGACACTGCTTGCTGCAAGCGCTACATTTGACCCCAGCTTTCTGCTCTGGGGCTCAGACTTTGGCCCTGTTGGCCCTGGGCTTAGGCTCTGGCCCTGCTGCTATCAGCCCAGTTCATCTAATGAAGTGGATTTGAGCCATAAAAGCTCATGATTTTATATATTTTTGTTAGTCTCTAAGGTGCCACTGGACTACTCGTTTTTTAAGTCTCAGACTAAAACAGCTGCCCCTATGGGAATTTTATAGCGAGAGTTTATGGGCCAGGAGCGACCTTTTTACTGTTTCCTGATTCTCTGTTTATCTCCATTTTAGAGTAACATAGAGTAACTATTTTTGGGGACTGACGTAATCTACCCCAACCTGATGATGATGAGGCAACAGGACTGTTCTGCCTGCTTGTATATCACCCATTCTAATTTTTTTTGATTGAATTGACAAGGATGTTTGTGTGCAGGTCTATCCTTAATAAAGGTTACATCACAAAGAATGCACAGGGGTAAGGAGCAGATGTGGAAGTGATACTACAGATTTTTTTTTGTCTATCCCTGCATGTTTGGCAATTGTTCAGTTCTTTTCTCCTTCTTTCAATATACATAAAAGCTCAGTGGAGGCAGGAGCATCTCTAGATGTAGTTCTTTACATGTTGTCCTCCAGTGCATCCCTGCTTTTTCTCCTGTTCATTAAGTCATTTGCATGAAAATATAAGCCAAGGTAATGTCATCTTAAAATGAGCATTTAAATAAAATCTGCCCCACTTCATACAAGTGGAGAATTGATATTGAGGCCTAATGATGACATTCATAACATAGTGTAAGTGCTGATCATTTTAGGTGTTGCATTCAGGAACTCTGGAACTGTGAGCAGAACCTGAATGAAAAGGGACTACTAAACTATTCCCAAATCTGATCGATTCCTGTTCATCTCCTACAAGTCAAATCATCTTGCCAAAGAGATTTTAATTGTAGTTTGCTTGATGAGCCACATACAATGTAAAATACTGTATCTGTAATGTTATGTGTTTGCCTTTGCTTTGCATTTAGTGGGCTTTTAGTACTTAGATGGCTGAAAACATGTAGTTTTTAGATGACTTAGCTGAAAACATAGTATATATTTTATTAGCTAAATTGAACAGTTTTAATATAACAGTTCATAGGGACTTTGTCCAATTAAGTATAGGTTACTTGACAGTTATAGAGTGCTTGTGGTTTATTTTGCTGTACTGTTTTGTGTTTGCTGTACCTCAGTGTTATCTGGCTTGACTGTTTGAGAGAACATGAGTTTAAACATATGTTTAAATGGATATATAAGTTGATGAGATCTGGTCTCAGTCTGATGCCCTGTGGTAGTTCAACAAGCACGTTTCTCTCACTAAGACTTTTCTGTTCCCCAGCTGTATTGAGATGAACTTGGTGCTTTCTCTGACCAATAATCTTTCCAGTGTATGTGGGAGAGGAAAGAGATCCTGAGGCTAACTGAGTCTTAAGTTAAATATCAGAGTGGTAGCCGTGTTAGTCTGAATCTGCAAAAGTGGAGAGGAGTCCTGAGGCACCTTATAGACTAACGGCCCACGAAAGCTTATGCTCCAACACTTCAGTTAGTCTATAAGGTACACAGGACTCCTCGCTGCTTGAGTCTTAAGTTGAGTCAGACGTTCCTTCAATACTTGCCAGAATGCAGGTGTGGCAGGCCTACTGCCACACCTCTTAGGACAGTGGTCCCCAACTATTTAAGGTTGCCGGGCGCCAGGGGGCGTGGCCGTTAATCCGCCTAGCGCCAGAGGACGGGGCGGGGCCCCCCATAACCGCGTGCCCGGGGCCAGTGCCCCCTCCAAGGGCCTCGTGCCCGGGGCCGGCCCCCCCCCCAAGCGCGGCGCGCTCCCCAAGTGCTGCGCGCCCGGAGCTGGCGCTCCCCCCATGCGCCGCGTGCCCAGAGTGGGGGCAGCCAATCTGCGGCGCTCCTGGGGCCGGCGCTTACCGTGCGCCACGTGCCCGGGGCCAGGCCAGCCCCGAGCACTTGGCAGGCACACACAGATGGCCCCACGGGCGCCATGGTGCCCGTGGGCACCGTGTTGGGGACCACTGTCTTAGGATATTTCTACATTGTTTCTGAGAGGGAGTCTCCTGGCTGAGTCCAAATCTAGCTGCTCCCGCTAGCATCCTGAAAATCTGTGTAGATGTTGCGTTGAAGTTACAATCCTGACTGGAGTTCAAGCTTTTGAGCTGTGCATGCGTTGATGGAGAGTCCAAGTTACAGCCCAAGTTAGGATGTCCAAGCAATGTCTATACATTTATTTTCAGCATGTTTGCACAAGATTTACTACCACAAGTATGCCATTACAGTGTGCAGCTTACTCCTCCATTGAGCCAGTCATGCTTTTCCATGGGGTGCAGTCCCTTATGAAGGCTATATGGAGAGGAAGATTCCTTCCACCCGCATAGTACAGCAGTATAAGGGCAAGCAAATTTTAGTTTTATGAAAATGAAGTTGCTGTTTATATCACCTATATAGTCATGCCACCATGCACATGTGTATGTATGTGTGTAGATGTGAGTGGGATATCATTTTCATTTTAGACACTGTGAGAAGTAATTTAAAAATAAAGCAAAGTTAGTCCATGTTTAGGTAAAACTGAAATCGCCAAGCTATATTTTGAAAATCTTAGTCAAAATTAAGTAGACAAAATTTGTCCTCAAACATGGGAAATTTCACTTTAAGAGTAATTTGCCACAGTTATGACTTAGTGGAGTAGTTCTTGTATGTTGGAAAACACTTTTCAATCTTACCTATAGTGTTGTTAATGTAATGTTGGCAGTGTTATGGAATATATTCTTATGCAAGAGATATGTGGCTTGATTCTTAACTCTCTTTTACACCACTGTTTATAATGGAATTACACAAGTGTAAAACTAGTATAGAGTGGAGAAACAGATAATGGTTTGTATCTCCATATCCTATGTGTTGTAGACTATAAGTATTTTATGATAGAGAAGCTGTAAATGCAGTGTTCTATGTGAATCATACCAGTTTATAGTGTAGTCTTGAATATTATGCCATGTACAGAATTACAGGAAATGCCTTCCATCACAGGTCTCCTCTGAAAAATGATATACGAGAAGATTTCATATTACTTTTACACCTCTCTCATAATTAACTTGTGAAATCTGTTTTTTTTGTAAGTGGTATAGAGCAGATCTGAATAACTACTAGTTTTGTATTTTTTTTAATTAAAAATATCTGCTATAAGGAATTAAATATGCTGCCAACAGTCCTTTATTAGTGATGAAGGATTTAAGGTAAAATTAACTTGAACAGGTCTAACAGGTTTCTATTTTTCCTACTTAAGGTATGCATTTCCAAAACAGTAATACTTAACTGATTTAAACAGCTGAAAGACATTCTAGAACTTACATCAGGTGTTGCTACAGTAACTAGGCACACAACATTGCATTGAAGAGTTTTAAAATATTGAACAGAACTTATGACAAGGATAACCATTTATTCATTTGGACGCTCGGTGGGATTGCTTATTTCCTTCAGATGAGAGAGGGAACCATAAAAAAGGAACTGGTAGCCTGTGCTTTCCTGTGGAATCCCAATGAAATTAAAGTATCTTGGTGAAAACGGTGATGAAGACTTGATGAGTAATTATAGAAATGTTCAGGCACAAATACCTGCATGTACGTACTGAACAAAGTGTTTCTTTTTTCCCCCCTTCTAATTACTGTACTTAGAATTAGGGTAATAGTTGTATGTTTCATTTGCAGATATATTTTTTTTATACATTGCTTGCACAAATGATAGGAGACTCAGCTAGAGTGTTGTATGTAAATGAAGAGAACCATTTTGAGGTTTTGTGAGGTTACCCAGAGTTGAGGACCTTCGTTACTACCACCTGCCCTTACTATAAGGAAGCCTTGTCTGTACCTGCCATGGGTCAGTACCTGAACCCTATTGGCCCTGGCAATGCAACCATTCCCTGCTAGGTATCACTGGTCCGACTGTCACTCTGCGGGTTAGTGATTAGCAGATGCTAACCCTCGAGCCCTCTGAGATCTCCCTAGAGTGCCAGCTCCTACTCCCCTGGTCTCATGAAGCATTCACAGATTCACTGCATCTAAAGAACCAGAATGGCTCAACTTACCCATTCCACCTCCAATCACCACTTCACTTAACACACAGTAGATCGATTGTTTAAATAGAAATAATCAAATTTAGGTTTCTTTCACAAAACATAGTGTTTCAAGTCGTAGTAAGCAAAAGTATTGGAAACAAATGATTATGTACATAATAAAATCATAGCATGCATTCTAGAGCCTAGAGTTAATGTCTAGCAGAGTATTGTCCACTCAAAATCCCTGAGGCATGTTGTAGCCAGGCTGACTATGGCCCTTCTTTCATGAGATATACATCTATTAATTTGCTTACTTAGTGAAAGATACAGTGCATCTCTTTGCACTCCAATATATACCAGACCAGTCCATTTGTCATTATTCATAAAAAGAATACCCCTGTGCTGTATCTTCCTATCGATTTCCTTTCTTGTAGATTTTGCAGTCTTTCATTTGGCATCTGGCCCAGCATGCAAATAGGGATACAGTGTGTATGCCACAGTGTGTATTACACAAATGGCCAGACAGGAAAATAGGTATCAATTACCTTCTGTTTGAAAGGAACATCTCCAAGGTATGTCACCTTCTGGTGACCTGCTTTAACTCCAAGTCCTTAAGAACATAATTTTCAGTCAAGACTGTCATGACCCTTGGCATGATATGCATGGCACTCTGACTGTATCCCTTTTAGCATGATGAGCCATCTTGGTGTTCACACCTTCTCATCCACTGTTGGGAGTGGGCCACATCTACCCTGATTAAATTGATCTCATTGGCATCAGTCCTCCGCATTATAATGTAACACACCCATCTTTGCACGTGCATATATATACCTGCCCATCTGAAGTTTCCACTTCATGCATCTGACAAAGTGGGTTCCAGCCCATGATAGCTGGTGACCAAATAACATATGTTAGTCTTTAAGCTGCCATAGACTCCTCATTGTTTTTGCTGAAACAGAGGAACATGGTTATCCCTCTGAAACTTCTCCAGCCAAAGAAACTCTTTTCTTCATGGAGAATGCCTTGCCATTAGCGCCCTCTTGTAGAAACCAAGAGAGCTCCAATTTAAGAACCCCTGCTCCTCGTAATCCTGGCCGTCACATGGGGTAAGAGTTTTTCAAACAGGCAACTTCTGAGCTAATTAGCACTTTATCGATTACAAACAGGCATTACACTCCAAGTGGTGACCTGATTTATATTGTGTCAGAAATTACTTGGTAGATTTTAGGACACTGGTTGTGGCTCTAATCCAGCAAATGCTTAAGCAGACATACAGGCTCCCCACAAGCACTGGATCCACTCCATTTTGCTGCCTCTATCAGAGGCAGCAGTGGGGGGCAGGGAAGGCTGCTGTGAAGCAGCCTCTGTGCATAGTGGGCCTGGGCTCGCCGCAGACAGAGGCTGCTCCGTCGTAGCAGTCCCTGTCCGCAGAGGTTCTGAGCTCCCCACGAACAGAGGCTGCTCTGGCATCCTATGGAGCAGCCTCTGTCTGCAGTGAGCCTGGGCCTGCCATGGACAGAGGTTGCGTTATGGCAACAGACTCTGTCTGCGGAAGGTCCGAGCTCCCTGCAGATGAGCTGGTCCATGGGATGATGGAGCAGTCCCTGTCTGTGGGGAGCTTAGACTTCCATGTACAGGGGCTGCTGCTGCAGGGCAGCTTCTACACGCTGGGAGCTCAGACCCCTCCACCCCCCGGTGGACAGGGACTGCCATCTTCCAGGTAAGGCTGCCAGATGGTCTCCCAAAAAATACTGAACACACGGGCTAAAAATTTGTGGAGCGCAAAAAAAACCCCACCAACACTGAACACACATCCTGTGTGGCTACTACCCAGAGCCACCAAGCTGGGAACAAAGGGGGAGGCAGCAGAGCCTGCTCTGCAAAGCAGCCACCTGCTACCCAAAGCAGAGAGAGGCAGACCCCAGGGCAACACAATGGCAGGATGGGGGAGGGCTGACCATGGGTGGGAAGTTGACTCACCCATAGCCAAATCAGCTGAAGGCTCCCAGTGCTGATTGCCCCCTGCCTTCCATTCCACTCCCCTTCTCTCCCCCCCCCGCCCCGGCTTCTGCATGCAACCAGAGGCTCAAGGTGCCAATCTCAGCCTCGCCTCCCAGCCCGGGACTCCCTCTGGTCATGTGCAGAAGCCTGGCAGTGGCGGGGCAGTGGCTGGGACTCTCAGCCACTCCTTCCACACCCATCAGGCTTTTGCATGGTACCACAGGCTCCCAGCGGCCCTTCTCCCAGCCACTCCCCTCCACTCCTGGCAGGCTTCTGTCCGGCACCCAACCGGAAAAACAGAAAATATCAGACATTTCATGTCTGGTATTTTCTGAATTTTTTTTCCAGACAGAGGGTGGAAAAACCGGACTGTCCGGTAGAAAACCAGACACCTGGCAACCCTACTTCCAGGGCTGTTGCTGCCTCTGTATGAGAGGCAGGAGAGTGGGGTAGCAGGCGGTCTGCAGGGGAAGCCAATTTTTAAACCAGCTCCCCTTGTTTCCCTGGTCTGCAGGGGAAGCCAATTTTTAAACCAGCTCCCCTTGTTTACCAGCTCTGTCTGCCACCCCACACTGCTGCTTCTGATAGAGAAGCAGCAGCACGGCGTGGCACAGGGCTCCCTGGGAGTGGGGCTAGGAGTGCACTTGCTGCTGGCCCTGCCTCTAAGTTATGTTACTGCTAAAATTTTGTGTGGTTACATGGCTAGTAAATTACATGCTATCTCACATTCCTGCTTTCCAGTTGGTTCTAATGAGCTGCATTTTAAACTTTAACAATGCTGTGACAATGTCTTCCACCCCCGATCCTGCCTTCAAATATATCTGCAAATCAAAATACTGTTTGGTAAACAGGAA
The DNA here is from genome assembly GCF_052426305.1 of Pelodiscus sinensis. NCBI lineage: Eukaryota > Metazoa > Chordata > Testudines > Trionychidae > Pelodiscus > Pelodiscus sinensis. The sequence goes on along the minus strand of NC_143055.1, from coordinate 116,925,466 downwards.
AATTCTTCCATTTTATTGTTTTAAATTTGAAGGCCATTTATTTCTATAACATTTTTGCCGGCTGTACAAGATCAGATGTTGGGCATTTGTAGGACTAGCTATGATTCTGTAGATGCATCTTTTCCTCTGTAGGCATCTGCCTTCAAAGAAAGGAGAGGTGTGTTGATTATATGGTCTTTTGGCAATAATATAATTTAATATACTTCAGTAGTTCACAACAACTATCTGGACTTTGGCTGACCCTCTTCAGGTTTCCAATATGGCCAAAGAATTCCTCTTTTCTGACTTGGAAGGGAAAACCAATTGCTCTAATGCTAACTGTAGACTTCCAGAGGGTTCAGTAACAATAATTTGTTTCCATTCATGTGTAATTCACAGAAAATACTGGTATTAAAATATAGGTAAAGGGAAGAGATCTCATCCAATATTGTGTTCTTTTCTATCGAAATAAAAGCTTTACTTACACTTTCATTTTCTACTGGTGGAACTCATATTCTCAGTTGGTGGGAGATAACCCTGCACAAATGAAGATCAGTTTTACTGCCAAAATAAGATCACTGGTGCAAAAAGTCACTCTACATTCCCAGTCACTTTGGAAGTAAAGGTTTGAAAAGGAGATCCAGAAAGCCAGCCTTGAGTTTGGAATGGGATCCTGTGCTGCTCATTGCCCTGGGATTCTGTCCATAATAAATAGTTTATTTCAGGAAAAAAGAAGTAGAACAAGAAGACCTGCATGCCAAGTGTTGACGAAAAGATCAGTGCCTTGTACACTGGAGGAATTGTTTGAGAACAGTTCGTCCTTGTGTAAAGATTGTCCTATAATGCTGCAAAGGTCAAGCAGACCTTGAAGATATCTGCTGCTTTATGAGCTGATGGACAACATTTCCTGACATAATTTTTAAAGGAACACTTTGCTATGTCTATTTTTCCAAAATATCATCGATCTAAATAATAAGAAGTGGGGAATCATTCTTAGAACTGATACATTGAGCAGTCTAAGTCCTTGCACAGCTTGAAGAATCTTGTAAGGTTATTGATCGTTTCACTATTGCTCTGCATGTTTGGTTGGTTAGCAATGTTTGAAGCAGAAAACATCTTGCATTATGTGTTGTTGATATAGGTTAGGTCCTGCCTTTCTTAGCAAATGCATTCAAGGGCCTGCTAAGTATCCTTGTTGATGAGAGAGATGCTAAAACAACTTGTAAAAAAAAATGGCCAAGACGAGAAAATTGGGAGAAGTGGTTAAAGTTTGTAAAAGCTAATGAAATTAAAGGTGCCTAAATATTAAGGCCTCTGTAAGCTTTTAGGTTTCCAAATGTATTTTCCTTAAATAAGACAAATACAGTGAAACCTTTATCTGACACTCTGTTAACCACAAAACTTTAACCGCCATTGCCCCCAGCCACAATACTGTCACGTCTTCAGGTGCACAGGCCTGGCTCGGTTTACCACGAATAGCTTAACAGTTTTTTTATTTCAGTACTACTAATCATTTTTAACTCAAAATAGAAATGTGAGACCAGCTGCCTCTCACTACAAAACTACCAATATTAAAAATTTGAGTTTTACTATAATTGTCCATTGGGTTTTCCTAGGTTGATGGGACCCTCATATAACTTGAATTTTTAGATAACTGGAATGTCCTAATCCCTGAGTGTGCCAGATAACATAGGTTGTATTGTACCAAAATTGTCTTTGGAAGACTTCATATACACTTTACTTCTGAAAGATTTCAAGAGTGCAATAGAGCCCAATAAATCAATGTGGTAGTCTTCTACAATCCAAATCCCCTAGTTGGTTTTCTATTCAGGCTTTATTTTTCTAAATATAAACTGAATGCTTTAACAGTAAATTAATTAGAAACTGAGCTTAACCAAAACCCTTGAACAATGATCATCTACATTTGAAGACTGAAATTCTCTCTGTAACAGGCTAAATCTAAATGTTATGTAATCTTAATTCAGCTGCCTTACATAGGGTTACCTTCAAGGTTTTAAGATAACATGAACATACATTCTGTTGTACAGGATCCATGCCTCATTCATTAGGCAGGCTGGTCAGGAAATAAAGCAGAGGATTGCAAGAAGAAAACGGGCACTTGTTTAAGGAATTGAACTTGGTCATTGGAAAACTGGGTTCTGTGCAATGCTCTCTTCCTGTCTCTGCTGAGAAGATTTCCCATGTAATGCTGTGCAAGGGTATCATTATCCAGCCTGCCTGCCTGCCTCTGTCCCCGCCCCCTTCCCAAATTCAGGTTCCAGGGGCAGCTTTAATTCTGGCATTTACTTATTTTTCAGTGCTTTATTTTATAACCTTAATGTTCTTTTAACTTGTTTTAGGTATGTTTTATATATAACTTTTTGTAAAATCTTGGAACTTGCTTAGTAAGGTATCTCCTGAAAACCTTGTTCACCTTATCATTGAACACCTCTTTAGTGAGAAGTGAAGTTGTGTTTCTGTGTGCACCTTTTGAATAGGCTCTTGCAAGCCTTGCTCAAAGGAAAAAAATCCCAGTGATACAGAGCATCAGTTCAATAGGAGTTGTAGAGGCCTTAATCAAACACTATCAGAGCCCTGTTAATCTAAGGAAAAGCAAACAAGCCATTCTTTACACATACCTTTTGTAACCCAGCTATTACAAGTTATCTTGACTTGAAGTGAAATTTGCTGAAAATAAAAAATGTGTTCCCTCTGGCAATCAATACAGTACACTCTATATTTGATGAGAATTTGTCTGGGTAAGAATTTCAGGGTTGGGCTTTTATTAAATGAGACCATGATGTTAGCGTCTACTCTACTTACACTCGTATTCTACTTATGGCATAGCACTGATTTGGCTCCAGTCTATCCCTATTAGATCTAACTAAGCTAAATATGTACTAATTGTGGTAAATAGGTTGCAAGTTCTCTCTTTCCGTGTACTGTCTGCAGATGAATACATAAATAAAACTCAGCACACTGATGTGATGTGAAACCACAGTGGGTATTTGATAAACGCAGATGGCAGTTGCTACTACTATAAACTAACGTCTATTGCAAAATTGTCTGACTTAGAATTCAAAACACTGTAAAGTTCATGATGCTTTCTTGTTCCTTTGTTGTTATAAGTTGAATCCATGTGGTTGTTAGGATCTTAATTTTTTTGTTTTGGTTAAATTAGTTTTGGTTAAATGAGTTGTTAGAAAACTGAGACTTTATTGTACAGTATTTACTGGTAGTAAGGCAAATAAAAGTAATGGTCATAGTCAATTGCAATTTACCTGACATACACTTTGAATTTCAAAATACGTACCCATCCATTTTCTGTTTTAAAATATTTCAGGTACTACACATGGAGGAATTTACAGCTATTGATACATTTTCAAGATGTTGTCCTTGAATGAATTTGAGGAAATATATTAATGATACTGTTTTAATCATTGCAGATAAATAACATCTTTTGTTTGAGGATGACAGATTCTTGAATATTAATAATCAAAATATACATTGAAACCTTAGACTTTACACCATATGTAAGAAGAATTAGGTACCTTGCATTTTAGTTCATGAAGCTTTACCCTTAGGGTAAGTCTAGTAGATGTAATTACACATTGTAAGCGCTAGTTGAACCCTTAACCTGTGTTTCCTCTGCAATAATTACAGGATGTGAAAATGGCCAAGTGAAAAGCTTATTCTTAGACATTAATGATATTAGTTTAAGCTACTGTTACCATATGTTTAATTCATATGATTTCTCTAGACACTCAAACACAGACAACATTTAATACCATCATTCTATGATTCGTAATTCTCACTTGCTGAAGTATACCTTTCAGAAAGAAGTGATGTTTACAGGTTGCTATGTTCTGTAAACTGTTGCATAAGGATATACATTAGAGTGATGCTGCCAGGATGTTTAGCCCCCAAAGTTGGTTCTATTTAAAGCAAAACAAAAAGGGGTTTTTGTTTATTTTAAGAAAGTAATAGTAATAGAATTGTTTTTATGGTTTTACATGAAATAAAGTTTATTTTTTAGACATTGCCTTGCAGCATTTTTACCCAGACATTAGGATATTGCATGAGACCATGAGCAGTGGAGGCTCCAAGTGGTGAGAAAACAAACAAAGTTGAAACTCACTAATCTATTTTCATTGTCCAAGTTGAGTGACATGGAAAAAATAATTAAACAATGTGACTGATGAATTGTAAGAGAATTAAAAGAATAAGTTTAATGCTCAAAGACTTCAAATGTTTCTGGCTTTGTTTTGTTTTAACATTGCCCTGGCAGATCAATATATACTTAATCCATTATGTTCTAGCAGTGAAACTTTGTTAGCTGATTTTGACAGAAAAATTAACAGATTTGATTTGTAAAGAAAGGAATATTGAATGATTTCCCTCATTCTCCAAAAAAGATAGAATCTTCCCTTTTTTAATGAAAGCTTGGAATTTGAAGAAAAACTGAAGATTCATGCAGATAATCAGTGGGTTCTTCTCATAGACAGCAAAACTTTTGTGTGTGTGTGTGTGTGTGTGTGTAGCAGATGTTAAAGTAATTTTTGTGTGAGGTATTTACAATGTTTCTCATGTCACTTCTACCAAAAGCTGCATTTGCTCATCAACTCCTCAGCTCTGGAGAAGAGAGCATGTGTCAGTGAAGTTACAAATGGGCAGAACTGCAATGGCCTTGTGTGCAATCTTAGCAAATGCCTGCTAAATTTACATTTATTCACTAGTGATTATTCAGTTGCATGTAACTTTTTTGAAAATTTTTAATCTCCCTCATCCAGGAAAGTACGTGCTCTATTTTTAAAATATATAAAGTGTATTTCACACCTTCTATTTAAAGTTTTCAAAAAGTTTTCAAATAATTTAGTAGCTGACAAAACTTCATAGTATGGCAGATATAGTAAATATTCCACTTAATAGATAAGTAAATTGAGGCATGAAAAAGCTGAGTGACTTACCCAGTCTCTCACATTGTCCATGTGGAACTCCCAACTTCCAGTTGTGTTTCCTGTCATATAGACATAGGACCAGCAATGATTTGGTGGTTAAGACAAAGGGTTGGGAATTAAGAGGCCAGAATTCTGTCCCTCCTCCATGACATTTGACAACCCAGATCAGCCCAAATTTTTGTGTACCCATGACTTACCGGTAAGTTTTAAATTCACCACCTGGCATTGGTGCCAGGATGGCACAAAGGAAAGAGAGCCAGCATTTGTGCCAAGATCTTAAACTGCTTCCAATTTTCGTACTAAAGGGGGAGAAAAAAAACCCACAAAGGGAAGTTAGCCACCAAATTCTTATTGCAACTGAATAATAGAAAGGTCGTAACTCCCATTAGTGTGGATAAACAACTAAGGGTCTTGGATGGCTTAGGATTGTCTTGGATTGCTGAGACAATGAATCCTGCATCTTGGCAAGAGGCTAGGCTAGCTGACACCTGCGGTCCCTTCAAATCCTATGATTTTTTGAAAATACAGTGTTACATTTTTCTTTTAAAAATATACCTGTTTTAAATTAAATTTGAAATTATGAGAACTTGTAGCACCTATACTTATTATAACCTATTAAAATAATGTAGACAAATGTAATATACTGCATCAATAAAAACTCCAATTTTAGTGAGTTTAAATTATGTGACTTTTTTTAGTTACATACAGAATCATGCCAGCCATGTACTTTAATGACTTCCACGCAATGAGAGAGAAAGTAACTAAAAAGTACAAATGCAAAATAAGATGATTTAAATCAATATTTCCTGCTTGCTGATAGAAATTGTGATTTTAAAATGGTGATTTACATCAATTTCCCTTGGCAATCACTCATCCATATGACAATCTCCCTTTAAAATGTTTTGTAATATTAATTTGTGTAAAACAACTCTTCAAATGCAACACTTTCATTTCCATTACTGTTACATCGTTTTGAAAAATAGAGTAGTTATTCATGCTTTTTTAGAATGCAGTTGCATTAACAGTAATTATGGCTATGCAGTGATAGGGTACAAAGTCATATCCCTTTGGTTATGTTTATAATTTGAATTTAATGTTACAAAACTTCTTGTTAGAAGATCCTGGTTTTGCTTGTGTATAATGCAATTCTGCTTATACAAAGCAATAGATTAGATTATTTGAGAAATAGTGTATGTATAAAGAGGAATCGATAAAATTGGAACATGAACAAAACAACAGTATTTTTTAGTCAGGGGTTTACTTTGTTGAAGGGTGTAAATCTGTGTGGTTGTGCTGTGTAGGGCTGGATGGGAGTTTATGGGCATAGCTGCATATGTTGAGGTGTGACCCTTCAACTGGTAAATAATATACTAAATTATCTTTCTTTTCATCTTTGTGTCAAAATGCATTTTTCAGACAAAAGCCCACGGTCAGTAAATAACTTTTTAAAATAGAACTTTGAGAAACGAGTAGGCTGCATTTGAAAAGGAATAAAACTAGCAAATCATTAACATCAACAAATATAATAAAACATCACGAAAAGGAACTGCCCTGTTATTGGACCATTCTGCATGTTTATTAGAGGGCATTAGAATGTCACATTAAAATAAAAGCTTGGATGAAACTTCAAAGGCTGTAAATTAGCATAGATTTTATTTAAAAATAAAAATCTGAACTGAGACAAAAAGAAGAAATCTGACAAAGAGAACCCCCTTTATTTAAAAGTATTAAATGTTTATCCTCTATTATTCAACAGCCTTATAGTTGGAACATTGGTGCCTCTTAGTAATGTTTGTAAATTGCTACCAGATTTTAGATTAATTATATATGAGCCAATTGGTGCACCCTTCAGGATGTTTTACTTTTTATAAATATCCTTTTACCTTCTAAGAAACACTGCTCTGTTCTGGGGAACTCATCTGGAAAGAGTATTTATTTGGGTATATGGAGATTACGGGCTGAATTCCAACTGCATGGAAAACCTTAGGAATAGAGATTGGCAAAAAAGCATCAAGAAGTTTTGCATAGGTCATTTTTTGTAACCTTTGTCTGATGAGCAAGAGCTGCACACATGTATTAAGCTTTTGACACCAGATTATTTAGCTGAAATATTATGTACACTGTTTGTACCCATGGAAAACTTTAATGGAATATCACTTGATTCTAAACCTTTCCAATCTACAAACAATTTCAATATATTTTAATTTACTTACTTTTAATTGACTTAATTTGTTTGGAGCCCTTAAAATTCAGATACCTTCAAACCTCAAAATAAACCTTTAGCGGAGGAGGAGGAGAGAGAAATTTGCCTGTCTATAGGACTCAATCCACAAATTATTTTTTGTTTCAATAGATACTAACTTTCTCCAAGTATTTTGATTTGGAAAAGAAAGCAACAAAATTTGTCAGCTGTCGTTCATTTTAAGGAACAAAATCGTATTATAAACATTATTCTTTCTGCCAGCTGATTTACATATTGCTTTATACTGAGTAGAGTAACAGGGGGAGGCTTGACCTTCAGGGGGTGGAGGCCTGGGGCCAGTCGACTTTGCTTTCTGAAAGCACTAGTGGTTCTGTTAACAAACTTGATGGCATCTGATGGAAGACAGCTGATTGACCTATGAAGGGCAGCAGGAAGCAGAAGAGAGGAGTGAAGAATGGGAAGTTGTGGCAGAGACTGAGGAAAGGCAGGGAAAACTAGCTGAGTTGCCCCAGCGGGGGTACATCTAGACTGCAGGCTTCTTTCGGAAGAAGCTTTTCCGGAAGAGATCTTCCAAATAAACTTCTTCCAAAAGAGTGTGTCCACACTGCCAAAGCGCATTGAAAAAGCGATCTGGTAGCGTCCACACTGAATGGACGCTATCTCGCATTTAAACTGTGGTTACTATGGATGGAGTTCCCTCTTTCCTCGTCCACACATGTCTTTTTCCGAAAGAGCTCTTTTGGAACAAGGCTTCTTGTCCTATCATCGGAGGCCAAAGAGAACAAATTTTCTCCCTCCTCCTTGTAACAGACTTTTAGGTACCTGAAAACTGCTATCATGTCCCCTCTCAATCTTGTCCTTTCCAAACTTTACAAACCCAATTCTTTTAATCTTCCTTCATAGGTCAAGATACGCAGCTTCAGCTATGTTAATTGCGTAGCTGAAGTTGAAGTAGCTTAACTCATTTTTTGATGCTATCTACGCAGCAGGAAGTCAAAGGATGAGAAGTCTTCCTTTGACTTTCTTCACTCATGAAAGCAAGGTTACTGGCATTGACTGGAGTGCCCCTTTCACTTGGAATTAGCGGTCTTAACTAGACCGCTAATTCGAATCTTGGAAGATCAACAGTGACAGCGTCGACCTTCCTCTGTGGTGTAGATGTACTCTCAGAGGGATAGCTGTGTTAGTCTGTATCTGCCAAAACACAATGAGTCTTATTAGTCTCTAAGGTTCCTCAAGGACTCCTCATTGTTTCATCAATCATGAAATTTCTCTTTGTTCATCCTGCTCCAAGACCTAGCATATTGAAGCAGTATTGCTATACTCTCTCAGTGCAGTCTTCCCAGTGCAGCGCAGATCTCCTAGTATGTAAAATGCCAGAGTATTCAGGCTATTCACGGTTTTTCTTCTACACAGACTGTTAAGAGCATTGGTCCTTTTTCTAGCATTAGTGATCCTTTTCGGCTGCCTAACCATCAATGAATTATTGTATTTGGGTTTTCTTTCTTTTTGTCTTTCTATCTGTCCTTTGCCAAATGTTTTCTGTCTGGTAGCTGGCATTTAGAATGTTGGTGGAACAATCATTTTTAGTTCTAATTAAGTCATTTTGTAGTTGAGCTTTGAAAGCTGTTTTCCCCTTTCCTCTTCCTTTGGCTTTTCCACATCTCTGAATTGATCATGGATCCTAATAGTCACAAATGGTAGTATGGGTAAATAAGTAATAGCTATTTTTCCAGTCTTCTCCCTCTGATTAGTTTAAGTGTATTTTACAGAAGTAAACAAATCCGATACATAACATTATTCTTGTTAGCGTCTCAAAGACACCACAGCTAATCAAAAGAGTTGGATTCTTCTTCTGACTTATGCATAATCAAAAAGATTATTAACTAGTGTAAATTCCAAATGAAGAATTTAGGTATACAGGTGATTGTATCTCAGATGCCTGTTTTTCAGACTTCATTCATCCTAAATGACCCAGAACTACTGACTATGAGACACTGTAAACCAAAAGAACATTGATTAATCTGTATCCTAGGGTTTGTATGCATGGCAATTGGAAAAAAAACCTAGTCATTTTATTTGCATAGGTGATCTTGGAATTACCATGAAATAAAATAAATATGGATTTCTACAGTTCTATTTAAAGAGCCACACATTACAACTTAAGGAGTTCTTAAAATGAAATTATAGTGGTTGCCATTCACAAAAATCTACATTTATCCTGTGTGTCAGAGATGCCTCTGGTTTTTTCCTTATTCTAAATATAGGGAAATAGTGACATGCATCAGATATAACCATAGATACAATTTTGGATGAAGTATGCTATTTAATTAATTTGATCACTAAAGAATCTTATCCATTAAAATGATGTTTGCTTTATTTAATTTCATTTGTACTTGACTCTATATAACAGGTTTAAAAATTGACTGTCAAGCTGTTAATACCTTATCTATGTTTGGTCTCTTCAATTCTTTTGTCAGCTGATAGTCTTGACCAGTATTTGTTTAAAGGCAGTGTTACTTTTTTAGGCTCAATGGATGGTTTATAGTGCCTGGAAAGTAGTGTCTACACTAGGTGGCGGTCTACCTTAGGGAAGAAGTTTGAATTAAGGTACACAACTCCAGCTATGTTAACTGTGTAGCTGGAGTCAACTTGATTCGCACTTTGGCGCAGTCTCCAAAGTGGGAGGTTGATGGGAGACATGCTCCCATCAACTTACTTATTCGTGAGGAGTAGGAGTACCTGCATCAATGGGGGCACACTCAGCATTCAATTTAGCAGGTCCTTACTAGAGATATTAGAAATTGTTTAGAAATTGTGTAACAGCAAGAGTTCTTAGAGGCTACACAGTTATTTGATGGCCCCGGGGGGTGGGGCAGCCAGTGCGCTCCCAGCCCCACTCCTAGGGGAGGGCCCTGCCACTCCACACTGCTGCCTCAGTTTAAAAATCCTGTGCAGACTGGCTTCTGCCTGCCAACCTGTGCTGCTGCCTCTGTTATAGAGGCAGCAGCACAGGGCAGCAGTGGCCCCTGTCCACGGGGGCCCAAGCAGCTTCTGTCCGCAGAGAGCTCAGATCCCCCGCTGACAGAGGCAGCAGGCAGGAGCCGGTTTTTAAACTGGTTCCCTGCATGTACCAGCTCCTGCCTACTACCCCACATGGTTAAATGGTTAACCGGCTAGCTGCTAACATCCCTAGTCCTTACTAGTCCAGCTAAATCGAACATCAGAAGTTCTACCTCCAGAGCATTGATCCACTGGTAAATATAGACATGGCCTGAGTGAAACCCTACTTCTTCACCAGTTCCTCTCTTGGGAACTCATGTAAAGTCATTGAAATTAGTGGGAGAAAAGTGTCATTAATGTCAGCAAGTCTTAGTTCATACTTTTTACTCCTAACTAAACAGCATCTGCAATATAGATTGTTTATGCAGATCTTCTAAAACAATCATCCAGATTCTGTGTTAAGCGTCTTATAGAATGCACAGCATAGGCAAGAAAAGTGAAGGTGGCTCTAAGACACATTTGTTTCCTTCCTAATGCTTGGCTTCTCTGGAGGCTGGCATGGAGTAAGTTAGTGTAGCCCTAAGGGCTATTACAAATTATAGCAGCCTCACAGAATTATTTCATTCTACTCATGGCCGGATTATGAAAGAGGCTTTAGGGGCTGCAGACAAGGATTCTAGGCTGTGCAGAGCCACCTGTTCCCCCCTGAAGCTGTACCAGGTATGTGTCCCAATCTCCTGCCCCCTCCTGTCCATACCCTTACACCCCTATCCTGCTCCTGAATCTTGCCTCTCTTGAGTCTGCACCTATACCCTGCTCCCTGGCAGCCCTCTGGTGCACACTCCGCTCATAGACTCATAGACTTTAAGGTCAGAAGGGACCATTATGATCATCTAGTCTGATCCCCTGCACAATGCAGGCCACAGAATCTCACCCACCCTCTCCTAGAATAATCCTCTCACCTGTATCTCAGATACTGAAGTCCTCAAATGGTTTAAGGACCCCAAGATGAAGAGAATCCTCCAGCAAGTGATCCATGCCCCATGCTACAGAGGAAGGCGAAAAACCTCCAGGGCCTCTGCCAATCTACCCTAGAGGAAGATTCCTTCCCGACCTTCAAATCAGTTGAAGCCTGAGCATGTGGGCAAGACTCACCAACCAGACACCAGCTCCTTATTTTTGACTCACCCCGGAGCCTTGGGATCCCCACAGTATCTATTAACCTCAGGCCTGGAGAAGAGTTAATTCAGCCCTACTTCTACCCTTCACATCTTGTGTTTGTCACAGACACTTGTATGTTTCAAATGAGGTTGATGGCAGGGAAAAGATGCATTGTTTTCCTGTGTGTTTATGTACCATCTGACACAAGGAAGTCCTAGTCTTGACTGGAGCCTCTAAGTGCTATTGGAATAGTCACAATAAATATTAACAAAGTGCAAAGCTGTGTTGGTTGCTATATTTTTTTGGAATATAATTCTGCTTTTTCTCTGTTGAGGCTTTTGAGATTTCCCTAGTAGGAAGGCATTTTGTCTTTTTTTCCCCCCTTGTATTAGAGAGGTGTTGTATTATAACATTCCACAAAACCGTCTGAGTTCTCCTTTTCAGTGGCTTTCCGTTGCAAACAAAAGGTTCATATTTCTTACTGAATGTTTTAAATGAGTACTCATCACTCTAATCCAACTGAGATCAGAAAAGGTTCAGTTTGTGAGTGTGCCTGAATGGAGTAGTAGAATAATACATACAGGAAAAACTGTAATACATACAGGAGAGAGAGAGAGAGATGAGGGAGTAATAAAAGGGGGGACAAAGTTGTACTGGGGTTCTGAACTCAGGGCTCCTCCCAAGTCTAACATCTATGTAAATAAAGTTAAATGGGAAGGGAGGGCCTTAGCAAGCAAGTGGTACAAGGACCCCAGATTTCTGTCAATGGGCCTGGTTTTGCCACTTTAAAAGGCACTCTAGACTAAAGCATGTATTCCAGATTGCACCACAGCAGGAGAAAACCCATTTTCCTTCCTGTGAGAACAGCTAATCTCAGAGGAATAGAGGCATTGATTCAGTTTCAGCTGAAATTCTTCTTTAACGGAACCAGCTTGTTGGTTCTTAATTAGAAGCACTTGTCTGCTTCAGTTTCTTGTCCAGAATATAATTTTTTTCTTCCGCAATGTATTCAAATAATCATAGCTTTGTGTCTTAGAAAGAACCAGGGATCCAACAAACTGCTGTTTAAAAATGAGTTAGGCTTCTCTGAAAGATAGCATGTGGATTTCTGTGGGGTCATGTTAGGAATTTGTATACATAAAGTTATTTTTTTCTTTACACGTCTTCTCAAGAAGGACAAAGTCTCTTTGCCTTGCAAAAGAGACATCCAATGAAATTTCATCTTCCTCATATTGTAGCACTTTTCTGTAATTTGCCTCACTTCAAGAAGTTTCCTGATGCTTTCTATTCATTTTCTGAATAGACTAAGTACCACTGATTCTGAGTAATGTGTTTAATTATTTTAATGCTATCTCTGTAATGATTCCAAGCTGTGCCCCTTTCTTAGTATTTGCCTCTAAGGGCTGATAAAGGATGAAAAGGGGAAAAAGACCAACTTCCTATTATTGTCTGAAAGGTCTTTGGACCTGTAGTCTGGCTCTCAGTGCATATTTTTTGAATGGATGGAATCCTTTTGAAAGATGGGAAATATGTAGTAAGAAAATAATTAAAATACTATTCAGCTACATTGAGAAGTATAGCAAATTAAATGTACAATGAATATTAACCTTTTTCAGTCATTAACTTTGTCTTTTGAAGCAGGACATTTTAATGGTTCAGGAAGGTTTTTCCAACTTTTTTGATATACCTGTGTGGGGCTAATAATGGAGAACTACTCAATAAAACAAGTGTATACATTCTTCAGAAGTTACCTGTTTTGAAAGTCCCGATGTAGAATACCCAGTATCAAGGGAATGAAAGATTACACAGTGTTTTTGCAGTGTATACATAATTGTTCACATAACTTTATTCTTGTGTACTATGGATAAATTCTGCTTGAGGAATTTTTATCTTATTCACATTGAAAGTGACGAAATAGTATATCTGAATCCTCTCTTTATAGAAAAGGTTTTATTTCAACACTTTAAAAAAAATCACCATCCTGCATCAAGCAGAACAGTTTATAGTTTTTCATTCCCTTTCATCACTCTGCTATATTTGTTTAAAGATACCAACTTAGCTATTTGTTGTTTAAAGATACATACAATAGATTCAGTGTTCATGGTGGATTTTACTTGTACTTATTACAGATGAATTCAGAGCTAATCTGTAGTCTGGCTCATCCCACTACTTAAGAGTTGTGATATCATTTCTTAAATCTTGAAGCCATCCCCCTATCATAGTATGTCCATGCCAATTGCTGGCTTCTGCATTGTGGAGGAGAGGAAGGAAAGTGCAGGAAATCCCAGGAACGGCGGGAATGGGGGAGAACAGTATTGCAATTTGTGCAGCAAATTTGCTCCTGCTCATGAGCTGTGGAACCACATTTTGTGTGAGCAGCACATTATTGGAATTCCATGTGAGGAAGGTGAAATGGGTGATCCAGGCATCAGCAATTGTTTCCTAAGTAACTCAATTTAAATTCCTCCAGACAAGTCTATGGAAATTACACTACTCATGTAAACAATAGCTTCAGCTCCATGTCTTCTGCCCTCTTTTCTGGGGGGTGCACTGACACAGGCATGGCAGGGAGATCCATGGTTGCTTGGTGAGCTCTGCTGGTAGGAGAGCATAGGGAGGCTAGGAAACAGTGTGGAGTGGCTGCCTAAAGAAGCTCTCTGTGGAGCTTGAAGTTTGCACCTTCTGTCTCTTTTGAGCAGCTGCTGCCCACTCCTGGCTAAGGTGAGAATGCAGCAGTAACTGAGTTGGAGCTCATGGGATGTTTGGGAAAACTTTGGTTTCATCTTGCACATTTTCCATGAGAAGATACTTTTGCCCCAATGTATGCATATTATATTGACTGGAGCTGAGGTCTTTATTGTGTGCCAGAGGCCACTGTTCAGACCAAAGAGCAGTAGTTTTCCCCATAAACTGAAAAATCAAATCTACTCTATATTGCTTTTATTATAAGCTTATGAATGGCTGTTTTGCCCTGAAGGTCTTGCACTGTCAGTTACCTTCTTCCGAACTTGTAATTCTTAGTCATAGCCCTAAATGATTTGGATCCTCTCTGTTGAGATGATTATGTGAGTGGCCTTTGGTATAGTCAGCTGGGACTCAGATGAGAGTTCTCAGAGAAAGCATGGAATTCAATCACCAGAGCCCGGATTTAACAATGTTTAGATCATGCTGCAAGATACACACAACTTCTCAAGCTCAGCTCAGTATGGGGGGGGAGGAGCAACAAAGTGATACTGAGAGAGTTTGTGAGAAGCTGCAAAAGCAGATTTTAATGGAGCTTTTCCAGTCTAAGAAGCTTTGTGGTGCTTGTGAAGGTTCCTATTTTAGGTGTGTGTTACAAATTTGCTTTAAGATCAGCTAACACATTGAGGATATAAAATATTCAGAGTGAATAAATGTAAATACAAGTGTAAAACCTCTGGCAGTTCAATAACAATAAACGAAGATGTTTCAGCATGTTAAATTTTAATGAAGGGCTAGAGATCTTGGTGCCCAGTGTGACGCATCTAAAAGACTTGATTTTTTTTTTTCAGAAAGTGTTGAATACTACTGTGGAAATCAGGCCCGTTAGTTTCAACAACAGCCCAAAATCAAGGCGCACAACACTTCTAATTACTTTTTAAAATGTAAGTCGTTAGTTGTTCTTCTGATTAACAGAGGCTGGAAGCTATTTTACAGCCTCAAATACATATCTCCGAGACTGCTACAATCACAAAATGAGGTCACTTTTTAGCAAGATAGACTTTCCATAAGTGGGTAACTGCCTTTATTAAAAAAAAAAAAAGAAAAGAAAAGAAAGAAAAACCCACTTTCAAACTCATCTCAACAGATTATTCTCTACATGTAGTAAAAAGCAAAGGGTTTTTTTTTTTCATTTAATTTTCAGATAGCTGACATGAGCCAAATGGGTACTTTTTCTTTAAATTATGTAAAGTAGGGTATGGAAACCAGTCATGGGGACTAAGGGTTAGCTATAAACTGGTTATAAACTAGTTGTAGCACTTTAAAATTTCTGTATGAAAATGACAGTTGTATCAGAGATTTTATAATCATAGCTGTTAGCTCAATTTATAACTTTTGCACTCCCAGCCCCAGTTGTAGCAAAGTTAATTTCTTCTTCTGAACAATATAATAGAACAGCTGCTGGGCACCCAAGCGATAAACTCAGACTTCAAAACATACCCTTTTAAAATCAAGGACATGCTGTTTGGATTAAATGACTCTCAGAAAGCCACTTCTTTTCACATCCTTTGTGGTAGCTCTGGCTTTTTCAATATTTTGAAGGAGATGATAAATATTTGGTTAATGGTTTGGGGTAGAAATGAAGGAGAACCAATCCTCTGGCTTTGACTGTATTCTGATATGCATAGCACTACTTCTAAGATAAGATAAGCATTTGGCATTGTGAAAGGTTTTAGAGAGGCTAAACAAGTAATGTCAGCTTTCTAAGGCAATAGTGTAATGGTACAGGAAATAGTTATACCAATCAAAAGAAGTGAAAGCCTTGGTATTACTGCTCTTGGCAATCTCTCTACCATACTCTACTTCTCCTTTCTCCACATCCTCATGCTCTCATCAATATGCTTGTCTTCAGAATAGAAGCATGCTCTGGTTTTCATCATGTCCCCTCACTTGAAATTTCTACTCCATCTCCCTCGCATCATTTATACATCCGTTGACTGATCCATCTTTCTCCAGTTTTGCCCTTGACACTCTTCAAACTGTTTTTCACTCTCTCCAGTCCAATGAAAACACTCTCGCTTAGGTTTCCAGTAACCTGTTTATGGACCTCGACTCCTTTCTTTGGACACTTCTCCAGTCTCATCTTCCTTGATCTCTGTGCTGCTTTTGATGCTCTTGAGTTACCCCATAATTCTTAAAACATTTTTCTCTGACTACCTTGGGTCCACAGTTAATTTCTTTCCTGTATACTTTAGTGACCGTTCTTAAGAATTCACTGTAGTAGACCTCCCTCAGTTTCTTTGGGGCACCTGCAGGCTCCCTCCTTGGCTCCATTCTGCTTTTGCTCTGCTGTATTTCTTTAGGTGACTGCATTGCTCAGATGCCTCCATGTGCCTCTCACATCTGTCTCTTATCTCCTGGTTTGAGTCCCGACATTACGCCTGCGGCCCATCCGGCCTCTGGCATTCACTGCAGATATCTTGCTCTCAACTTATATTTAGCAGGGCCAAAACTAAGCTACTTGTCCTGTTCTCCCTCTCTCTCCTCTCTGTTACTGTTGACAATTTCATCTCCTACTCAGAACTGTAAACCCAGATGTTCTCTTCTAGTTTGCCCTCATTTTAGCCCCATTTTAGCCCATGCATGCAAAAGCCATATCCAAATCTTGCTTCTGTTATAACATCTTTGAGATGCTGCCTTTTTCTAAAGAACTAAAATGTGTGTGCAGAAACTTCCTTACATCCTTATAATCTTCCTTACATCCACCTGATCAATTTCAGGCATCTTCTCAAAATGCTGTTACTATAATATGGGTGGTCTGTGGCTCTGTGTCATTTCCTTTTTAGACCTGCCATTGATTCAGCTTCACAAATGATACTAGTCTAAATTTCTCATTTGTTCATTTTTCCCACTTCATGTTTTCTTTCACGGGTCCACAGCCAAGGGACAACAACTCCCCAAATGCATATGTAAAGCCACTTCTGTAATCTTCAGATCCTTTCTCCAGACCTACTTCTGTCAAGAGGCCTAAGGTAAACTGACTACTGATAATGACTAGGCTGGTAGGGACTACTGATACTAGTATCTCCTGTTTGATTTACATTGCATTTAGTTTTTAATTTGATATAGTGAGCTTCTATAACTACACTGTTACCTTTGGCCACCTTCTGCAACTCCCTCCATTTTGTTACACTTCAGTGTCATGTTGTAACTTACTGTAAACTCTATGCCCATGATTGCACTAACTGCCTTGTTCTGTGTGTGTTCTTGTGGGAATTGACTTCCTCATACAATGTACTATGAGTTTGGGGCCATGATCTGATTAGTCCTCTTGGCTCTGCTGTAATACCAACAGTAGTACTAATAATCAGTGCTTATTTGTGCCAGGGATAAGCTTCAGCACCTCTAGACTTGGCAGTTCATAGCTCCAGCACTTATGGGCTAGCTGTGTCAGTTATGAAAGTTTTTTTAACAAATGTTTCAAGCCCTGGCATCTCTTTCATTACAAATTAAGCACTGGTAATGTTCTGTCACAATTTTCTTGCGAAACTATAGTCTAGAAAAAACCTCTGTTTTATTGGTGATTAGTTGGAGAGGAAGTAGTATGTTTTCTCTAGATAGATTTTTGAACCAACTTGTAGCTTAAGAAGTGTGCACAATGACCAAACAGCTGTTTGGGACTCGTGACCTGTGCTGCTACAAAGTTCTGATCCAGCTTCTAGCCAGGTCTGTGGGGTTTTGCCACTTCTTACCATGGGACCCAGAGAAGGGCTAGGTTTGTAAAGTATGTGAATTATCAGTGCTATAAAAATTATTTTAAAGATATACACACACAGAGGTGTCCTCTGGACCTACAGGACCTGAGGCATTTAAGTAACACTAATCCATTCAAAGAATACTGGATGGCTGTGTCTTCACTCGCGGCTTCTTGCGTGAGTAATATGCAAATGAGGCTAAGCGTGGAGTATTGCTGAGCCTCATTTGCATACCTAATGAGCCACCATTTTTTTTCAGAAGAGGCTCTTGCGCAAGAAGGAGCATCTACACTGCCCCTTCTTGAGCAAGAAAAACCCTCTTGCGCAATGCTGTTACACCTATTACTTTTCAAGGAAGAACGGCATTGCGCAAGAGGGTT
The DNA here is from genome assembly GCF_052426305.1 of Pelodiscus sinensis. Lineage (NCBI taxonomy): Eukaryota > Metazoa > Chordata > Testudines > Trionychidae > Pelodiscus > Pelodiscus sinensis. The sequence continues at coordinate 116,907,345 of NC_143055.1, read as the reverse complement.
TTTCTTGCACAAGAGCCTCTTCTGAAAAAAATGGTGGCTCATTAGGTATGCAAATGAGGCTCAGCAATATTCCACGCTTAGCCTCATTTGCATATTACTTGCGCAAGAAGCCGCGAGTGTAGACATAGCCGATGAGTTGCAGTACCAAGTTGTCTTGGAAGATGAGATAATAAGCCTAAGTTGCAAAATGTAAACTGCTTCCCCCCCATAATTAGTAACAAAATATATAACAATACTATGTCAATGTGCTGCATTTTATCAAATTCAGTTCCTCAAATGTCACATCTGAAACATTGTGATGTGTATTTACATTAGAACTTCAGCATTACACAGGAACGGAGGTTGTTTGTAGTTCTGAAATGTTGGTAACTCTGAACAAAATGTTATGGTTTGTTCTTTCAGAAGTTTACAACTGAACATGGACTTAATGCAGCTTTGAAACTTTACCATGAAGAAAACATACTGCTTTCCCTTTGCTTTTTTAGTAGTTTATGTTTAATGCAGCATTGTACTGTATTTTTGTTTTGTTTTGTTTTGGTCTGTTTCATTTAGTTTTGTTTTGCCATTCCCTGATTGTGTACTTCCAGTTTCAAATAAGGTGTGTGCTGGACTGGTCAGTTCATAATTCTGGTGTTCGTAACTCAAGTTCTATTATAAGTAGCTATGTATAGTCCTTACATTCTCCCACAGGAGACATTATAGCTACAATACAATGGTATTGGATGGGACGGTGATCAAACAATTTTCATATGGTGGGCCTGATGACTTATCTTGTGATCTGTAAAGTGGTAAAGTGTGTGCTCCCCCCATTCCCCTGTTTGGATCCTGCTCACCTACATCTAAATGTTCCTTAGTGCACATTGATATAGTCTTATTTCAAACAGAGGCTACACCAGTGCATGCTAGCAAGGGTGTCAGAGTCTGATATGCTCTGCAGACCAGATAACTGTTGTGCAGTGTGCAGACAAGCCTAAAGATTCCTGGGAATCCAGACAATGGGTGCCTCTGGCTGATGGGCCATGTTCTTGACACCCCGGTACAGAGTCTCTTTTTAATGGTAGTAATATAATTAAACTACTTTCAGCACATTGCCAATCATTTGTAAAATTTTCTTTGTTTGTAGGGTGGAGTTGATTTCTTTTGTTCCTGGGAACTCAATAGGAGAAAGGGACATTTCAGGTTAACTTGATAAAGGTAAGACATCTGTTAGTAAAGATAAATTAATAATAATTATTATAAGTTTATTATAAGTTTGTCAGTAGAAGTGGGTGATATGAGTTTAACTTTGTGCTTTTGTAGTAAGTTAAAATTAAATGTGATAACATACTGTGTAAAATTAATGGAATGTGTACCTTTACCACAAGTATCAGTCAAATCCCCTGAGATAAGAAAGTAGGTGTAGATTAACATGGTGGAGTAGATATAAATATGTTACATGATTAGTAACTTGTGGCACTTCCTGTATTCCTTTGAATTTAAAATATTGTCTTGTTCAGCTGTGGTTCTCTTCATCAAATATTTGCATAGACTGTAAGAACTCCTTAGTTAAAAATCCATGTCCTATAAGAAACATGTTCCAGTCCTTTGTGTTTGGGTGCATCGGACTATATTTTGATTCTGACTTCATACCTTCAGAATCAGCAGAGCCTTGGTAGAGCTCTTGTAATTTGCTGCTGGCCTACAACAGCCATTCATTCAAAATACTGACACTGTACTTATTTAGTCTGACTTAAAAATAGCTCCAAAATGTTTAGAGTTAAATTGCAATCTAGTAAAATGTCAATTAAGGGTAGCCAGTTGAGGAAGAGGAGGAAGGAAACTCCCACTATGGCAGTAACATGTTTTTTCAGTCTTTAGCATTGTAACCTACTGGAAGGCCATAAATTCAAGCGTTATTTTAGTGCAGAGGAGAGAGTTGTTGATAGTACCTTGATAAAAATGCAGATTACTACGAATACAACTAATATGGCTCAAATCTAGATTCATTCAGGCAGAATTCATGTTGAACTACATGACAGTTTTGCCGAAGTCAGTTAATTGAGCCCATAGCATGTATTTGGCTAGAGTATATGATGTGATTATTTACTGATAAATTCTAGTACCTAATTTACTAACTGTATTTGGTACCTAGTGTAACAAATAATTTGTACGTGTCTAATGGGCAGGATTCAGTTACACCATTTAATGCACAGTGGGAGAAATATTTGAGAGGTTGCAGCATACTTTCCCATGTGCATTCAGTTTGCTTGTTTAGGTGTAAAGCAATGCTCCTGCTTGCTTGTATTCCCTTTGAAGCATTATGTGCCCCATGGGATGCATACAGAGAGAGTAGTTCTTATGTCTTAGGGAGAGCATTTACAGTAAGCACCTCTTGACTACTTCTGTGTCTTTAAAAAATGACGTTAAATGGAGAAAAATTGAAACCATAAATAAACTTCACAGGCTTAAACTTGGTTTTATGTCCAGCATTTCTGTCAGCCTATTAAGACTATCTTTAGAGGAAACAATTGAATTGACATTTTTGGAAGGACCAAGACACTTATGGGGAAGTTAAGTAATCCCTCAAATAGACCTATAAAGAACAATAATGCCATAATCACTAAATTGCACTCCAGTACTGTGGATATACAATTATTTCTTTTGCTAATAAAAAAAACACAAAAAATATAGTGTTATATTTTTTCATTTTTTTGTATTTGCCATCTCTACAAGAAGATGCTGACTAAACAATCTTCAACTCTAATTGTTCACTGCATTTTGAATAAGGATTATATACATTTGTTTCATGAATTATTCATAGTATTGTTCTTTTGTAATCTCTAGAATATTATGTAGTCAATGAAGAATCAAACTAGTCAGTTGTGCTTTTGTTGATTTTATTTATCTCAAATGTAAAGAAATGTAATCACTGTTGCCAAATCTTACACTACATAATCCTGGCTCATTATTTATGTCATTTGGATATCTATTTACTGAATCCTGAATTGGGATAAATTGGCATAATTCACAGACTTCAATGCCAGCCAGCTGATTGAGAGAGAAGACTTATATAAGCATCTAAGTAGCACATTTGATCCTTTCTGGTAGCAATCATTTTTACAATGGCAGTGACAGCAGCTGCAGGATTGGGGAGATTTCCCAGAAAAAAGTCATTTTAAAAAACACTGCTTGTAAAAATTAATGTAACATTCTAGATACCATTAAATAATGGAGAACAACCACAGACTTTCAATGCAAAAGCAGTATTCTGCTCTTAGTTAATAAACTTCCACTTGTGATCGCCCAGTATTAACTTCCTCTTCCCTGACTGTCCTTTAAATCAAAAACTTTTGGGGAAAGGGACAGTCTCTATATCAGGAGTAGGCAATACTTTTTGGTGGGGAGCCACTCCAAGAATTTGGTAAGTTGTCAAAGGCCGCACTCTTAATGGAGTCGGGGAAGGGGAGTCCGGGGTCTGGGGTTTGGGATGGAGGTTGGATTCAGAAGGGAGTTTGGGGTGAGGGATTGGTGTGCAGGAGGGGTGTGGGAACTGGAAGGAAGTTTGGGTAAAAGAGGGTGTTGTGATCTGGGGAGGGGACTGGAGCGCAAGAGGGGGTGCAGGGTTCAGAAGGGAATATGGGTGCAAGGTAGGATTCTGACCTGGAGGATGGATGTAGGAAATGGTGCAGGGGTTTAGGTTGTGACCTTGGGCAAGATATTGCAGTGCAGGGTCTGGGTGGGGATATGGGTGCAGGAGAAGATTCTGACCGGGGTGCGGGGGAGGAGTGCAGGAAGGTGTGCAGAGTCTGGGAGGAAATTCTGACCTGGGACAGAAATGCAGAATTTGGATTGTAACTGGCGGTAGTGGATTGGGTGCAAGGCCTAGGAGGTGGTTGTGATCTGGAGAAGATGTCTAGAAGAAGGATGCAGGGTTTGGGAAGGCGTATGGGTGCAGAAGGTTTGGGTTATGTGGAGCAGGATTAAGGAAACGGGGCAGAGGGTTGGAGGGGAAGGAGGGGCTGGGTTGCCAGAGGAAGGCTCTGGTGAGGAGGTGCTTAACGGGGTGGCTCCTGAGCAGAAGACTATCAGGTCCCTGCCTTCCATGCCCCCACATGTGCATATGTTTTGCTCAGCCTTGCTCTATATTAATGTCATTTGCAGCATAGAATTCATGACTGGAGCTTAATAATAATTGAGTAGAAAGATGTCAGAAACCAAACAGTATCCCCAGTTTCATCAAAGAAATTGTAATGTTTTTAGAAACAAAATAAAACACGCAGTCTATTACAAAGAAGCAAGGCAAAGGATGAAGTTTTCCCAAAATATGGACAGCGCTGCACATCCATTTAGTACAACTAACATGCTTGTTTTTTTTGGGAAGACTAACTTCACAGGATATTTGATATTTTTTCAACTCTTTTTTAAATGTTAGCTCTAGATGAGTGATCGTTCAAGCCCACAAAACAAATATTGGCTCCAATTTAAGTTTTACTGTGTATCGCTGTTTAAATAATAGATTTAAAATATGAGTGCCATTTGATTTTTATTTACTGGAGTTGGGTTTGAAGACAGCATATTAAAAGAAAATTTTCTGATACAGGCAATGCTTTCTGACTTAAGAGCTTCATGTGGCAGTTAGAATCCAGCAGTTCACTAATATCATTACAATTACCATAACTTGAACTTGAAAATGTGAATCTTATGACTAAAATACAAGCAGTTTTCTCTCATATGTCCAAGAGCTACTTGATACAGGAGGGTTCTTTACTCTCCAAACATATCCTTTATGCTGTTTATTACTCTCTGATCATCTGGGCTAATCTGTGCTGGCTTTCATGTGAGAGCCTCTTTCCTACACTGTTTAACACCAGTGGCATCTGGTACCAAACAGTCATATGCCAATTGAAGATTAGTGCCGTGGAGAGAAATTTTGCCCCCAAACACATCTCCTAAAATGATGTTGAGTACAGGAACTTACACATGCAGGAAATTTTTAGACAATGTTACGGGCAGGATTTTGCTCCTTTGTACAATTCAGATGGTGCATATAGTGGTTCTGTATTTTTAAATAAGTTTATTAACTTAAAAGGTCTTAATTTTAAGTGAATGGATAAAATATGCCCATTGGGATGGATTATAATAGTGTATGAGAATCAACATTTTCTTGTGTTAAAACATCAGCAGTGAAAGACACACAGAAACAATTGGAGAGGGATGAACATGTTTGTTAATTGGCAGTGAAAGGATCCCACCTAACAGATTAGCAATTATTCCACCAAACTCTTGAAAGCCCCTGTGGGGAGCGTACTACACTACAGGTGGGAGTAAGCCTCCTGCCCCCGATAGACTTGCACAGGGCTCAAGCTACAAGCTGAAAATAGTAGTGTGGATTTTGCAGCTCCGGTTCTGAAACCTATCTGACCTGCAGGGCTTGAGACCCTAAGCTCAACCTTAGGTCTCGATGTCCACATAGCTATTTTTAGCACACTAGTTTGAGCCCTGGTAGTGTGGGTCTGTCTCTCTGGGATGAGTGGTCCTCTCCTAGCTGCTGTGTAAAATACCCCAAGTCATTTTATAACAAGCTTCCTGTATATAGCACTCTCCAAGTTACAAATATCCGACTTATGAACATCCTCACTTACAAACAAAAGTTCACCTGCAGCCTCAGGCAGGGTCCTCTTTAGGATTTATTAAACTAGGGCCCATGTGCCCAATGGCAGCCCAGGAGGATGACAATTTTGTTTTAGAGATTTGATTTTATAATCTTCGGCAAGAGACTAATGAAATATTTTTAAAGCAAGTTTTAAACCAAGATCTGGTCTACTAACACAGTAAATTCAGAAATGGGCAGTACATACCTGGAGTTGGCAAATGCATGTTAAATGGCTTCATTATTACTTGAATGGCTCTTTCACAGGTTCTATGTTCTGCTAATGGATCTGGCAGGCTTTTTCACTTCTAAGTTAACTAGATCCTCTCCGGAGGAAGCAAAGCCACAGAACAGGGGTAATAAAAGGTGGGTGACATTAAGACCTAGCAGTGCCTCAAATTTTTGATGCCCTATGCAGCTGTGTATTCTGTATGTGGGTAAGGAGAAGGTTCTCAGTGGAGCAGGCAAGAGGTAAAGGTGGCGGCGAGCGGGACAACTGCTGGCTGGACTCTGGAGGAGCAGGGGGTAGTTGCACAGCCAGTGGCTTGAGAAAAGTGGCCCTTTGAAGGAGAATCTGCTGCTTCTTTCCAGCTGCTGGCTGCCTGGCCACCCTCTGCCCTCCTATAGTCCCCTGGCCTGTGCTTGCACCGCTCACTGCCTCCTGGTAGGTGGAGGCTGACCAGCCCACAAGGGTCGTGGTAGCTGGAGGATGGAACTGGACACAGGAGCCAGCGCAAAATCCCTTCAGATTCTCCAGCATTTCCTCAGCCTCCTCTCATTAAACCTGCCTTTTCTCAAGCATCAGCATTCAAAGGTTTTTTTTTTTAAAAAAAAATCTTTATATTAGTTTTAGGGTTACCAGATGGCTTAACCAAAAATACGCCCCCCCCCCCAAAAAAAAAACCCCACCAGGAAAAAAATTCTGGTGGGGGGGGGAGGGGGAGACCAAAGTTGTTGAGCCCCCCCCCCCCCCAAAAAAAAGGACCCTGACAGCAGTAAAGCGCAAAAAAACCCAACAACCCAGCATGGCGCCTTTAAGAAGTGGGGGGAGGCCTAGAGGCTCTTCAGTATAAAGATTAATTAAGGCTAAATAAGGTTAAATAAGCCCTTGCCAGCTCCACTCTCAGGGAGGAGGCTTCCCTGCTGCAGAGAAACTACCTCCCCAAGAGTGGGGCCTGCAGTGGAAGTTTCACTGCAGGCTCTGCAGCTTTGATTCCACGGAGCCAGCTTGTAACCTGTGGTGAGGGTCCAGGCCAGGCCTGCCACTGGCTCGAGCAGCCCTTTCCCACAGTGGGCCCCATTGGGGCTAGAGCAGTCTCCTTTGCGGGGCGGGTGAGGAGCTGCTCCAGCCCCTGTGGTTAATCAGAACCAGAAAGCATTACCACCATTTAGGGTGGTACATACTGGTTGGCCTGTTAAACTTTCACATCCGTAGTATGGAGTGGAAAAAAGAGAAAAGAAACATAAGATTAGTATGAGTTGCTCTGCAGAGGAGTAGTGCAGAGTAGCAGTACTTTGCTAGCTATAAGACCCAAAAAGAACACAGTTGAATACTCCTGCGTTTAATCAGTCACCGTTATTTGTTTCACATAAGTTCATTTAGTTGTCACAAAAGTATGAAAATGAAACTTCCATTATTGTGCCTTGACAGCAGTGATAACAAAATTGGGGTTTATAATATTTAATGGACGGTATGCACTTTCATGGTTGGAATAAGTGTAAATTGGGTACCACATATGCTTTTCTTTTTAAAATGTTTATTTTCCACCTGTTGGAGTAGTGAATAACTTTGGAAGTGTATGTGACATATCATCTATATGGATAGTAAATTAATTCATCCAGACTAGTAATACTATTGTACTAAAAAGAAGCATAAGCCACTCATCTCAACTGAAGTTTTGCATTAGAGTTTATGCAGGAACTGGTACAGCCTGGGGGAGGAGCAGAGAAGGGGACATTAGCTAGAGAAGGAGTAGCTGCAAATTGTCAGCTCAATTTATCAAATTGCTCAGTTTTAGTATAGTATGTCTACCTCAATGGGCAGGTTTTCACCAATATTTTTGTTAGTAACTTGCAAGCAAGTTAATTTTTTATGTTTTCACTTAGTGATCAAATTCCCATGAACTTAAATGGTATAGAACACTATTTGGTTCCTCAACTCAGTAGTGACAATTGTGGTGTGTGGAGGGAGGGAGGAGAGAGAAGGGGGATATAATGGGATTTGCTCACCACTCTACCACCTGCTGGTTATTTCAGGGCCACCTCCTACCAGCACCCTCTTTGCCCTTGTGTCAGAGGTTCAGTCTGTAAACTCTGGCAGCCAGCCAGGATCTGTCTCTTACTCTTACTCCCTCTGCCCCTGTTGGCAGCACTGCTCTAGAGTATGTCCAGAGTACTGGCAGTTCTCTCAGCCTTCCAGAGACACAGTTCTTCCTTCATAAGAATATAAGAATGGCCATACTGGGTCAGACCAAAGGTCCATCTAGCCCAGTATCCTGTCTGCTGACAGTGGCCAATACCAGTTGCCCCAGAGGGAGGGGACACAACAGGTAATCCTCACATGATCTCTCTCCTGTCACCTACCTCTGAAGAAACAGAGGCTAGGGACACCATTCCTACCCATCCTGGCTAATAAATTCATGGAGGTTAGGTCCATCAATGGCTATCTAGCTTCTTGGGCTTCCTGCGGAGAACTGCCATTTTCTTCTTTGAGTGATGTCCCTGTGGTGCTCCGCTGTAGGTGTCAGTTCGTCCCATCACCACAGATCGGCGTTTTTCACAGCAGTAGCCAGTTGGATTGCACATGCCCACTAGGTGCCTCATGCCATTCACGCCTGTTGTTTTCTGTGCGTGTCCAAACCTCTCCTTAGTTCCTTCATTGCCACCCTTGGCTGCAGATGGAACTTCGAGCTGCTCTCCTCAGAGAGCTACCTCAGAAATTTAACTGCATCAGTCAGTCCTTTTTCTCCTTAGTTAACATTTTCAGCCCTTTTAACGTTACTCCTACAATATCTTTTTTTCATCTCTTTTTAAAAAAAAAATGAGGGAGAAGGGGCAGAAAGCAAGCCCGAATGCTGCCAAGACCCAGCCACCAGTGGCCTTATAAAAAAAAACAAACAAACAATGCAATATTCAAATCTAAAACTAATAATAATAATACGATGAACTATGCCCTCTCCATGAGCTTCAAGAAATGTGACACATGCCGAGAGGCCACGCAAGCCTCCGATGGACACTTCTCATGCATTTGCTGCCCTGGCGAGGAACATAGAAATGTGCTCACTGCAGCAAGCTAACAGCCCGGGCTTGCAGAGATAGGAAGATGAGGCTCTGCATGCTCTTTGACGATGCTCTTCACTGTTCGTCCTGAGCCACCCTGAGCAGAGAAACAGCACGCAAGTTCACCAGCACCCAAACCAGTGTTGAAGAAAAGACTTCCCTCACCAGGTCTCTTCTGCCATTGACATCAAACTGTATTAGCTCTGGCAATGAACCGGTCATAGCTGGCAAACCAAAACAGTTGAACTGTAGGACCATGGCGAAACTACAGCAGCACGGGCACCAACATCAGCACCGACATCCTCAGCACCCAGCAAAAAGAAGGATACCAACAAGCCCTCATCAACGGCACCAGTGACACCAACTACTTAACCAGTGCCAACAAAGGTTCAGGCAAAGTCAAAGCATGCCTGTCCCCCCCAAGCCCAGAACCAACTTTTTTGTTGGCACTGCGATCAACATCACAGGTGCTATGTTCACTGGCCCCCAGGCAAAGTCTGCTGCACTCTTGTAATATTTGTCATCATATGTCCCCAACTAGAACTTCAAGGCAGTTTTCCTCATCTCCTCCCCCATCCTCCAGGGGTTCGATTTGTTCTCAATTATCACCGTTGCTGTCGGTCTGAAGTATTTCTCATGAATGGAACAGTGTCTTCTCCTCTAGGCATTCTTCTCCAACCAGGTCGTATCATGATAGGTGCAGGCACTCTTGTTCCTATCACTATCTGCCAACTTGGAGGACCAAATGGAAGTGAACCCTCCAGGCCATTACCATCACTGGTCCCCATGTTGCAGGTGTTCCGCTCCTTGCCACTATTCGAGTGCTTCCTGTATGCCACCTTCCAGGCTACTGCCTCCCTCTCAGCAATCACACACTTAACCAGTACCACCTCAGCGAGACATAGAAGAGGGCCAGATTACAGATGAGGAGGACATTCAGCAGCCAGGCACCTCCCCTACATACAAATCTTCCTCCTCACCAAACAAGGCAGTCGTACCAGAGGATATTTCCCCTGTCGATGACATCAAACAATTTCAAGAGATTCTCAAGAGGGTGGCTACGACCCAGAAAATGAAAGTCACAGAGGCTGCTGGCAAGTAGAATCGATTATTTAAGAATCTTCAACAACCCAAAGGGAAAAGATAGCACTTCCTATTGATGGAACCCGTCATGGAATCCACTGATGAAATATGGCCTCTGCACTCCCCACCAATAAGCGAATGGACAAGAAATATTTTGTCCCTCCTAAGGGCCTGCACTTTACTTACCCTGGTGGTTGATGCTCCACAACAATGATCTAAGCTTCCACAATACAAGAAAATCCCACAGGATAATGAATCAAAACACATGGACATATTTGGAAGCAATGTTTATTCCTCGTCCATGTTGCTTCTTTGTATTGAAAACTATGCCGCCCTTCTTTCAAATCACGACTTTGATAACAATTCCTGTTTAACTGAGTTGATGGAACATCTTCCAGACAACAAGAGGCCTGTACTCAAGTCTGTAGTGCAATAAAGATATACACAATTGCCTGCAGATTCCTCCAAATATCATTGGATGTCACGGAGACTGTGGCAAAGTTTATGGCTACGTTGGTTGTTATGCATTGAGCCTCCTGACTTTAAACTGCTGGGGTTCCTAAATAACTACAAGGAAAGGTGGAGAACCTACCTGTCAATAAAGAAAAATTGTTTGCCTCCAAAACAGATGAGGTTCTTCATTCCAGTAAGGACTCTCGGACCACTCTAAGAACATTGGGGATGTATACCCCGCCTACAGATATAAATGATACACATCTTTCCTTCCATATTAACGGCAACGAGATGTCACATATTCGAGAAGTCTCAACAGATCCTTTGATCAGAAGGTCCTCTCCAGGCCAAGAATACAAAGGAATAGGCAACAAAACAACTGTGCTTTCTGCTCCCCACAATAACAAGCAGCAGGCTTGAAATCCTGGTTGGGCCATGCACGACCTCTTTCACAACCATCTTCAGAATCGCTCTCCTACTTTCCATCATTGCTTATACTCCTTTTATCATCAGTGGGCTTCCATCACAATTGCTGAATGGGTTTTAGAAATAATCAAAGCTGGTTACTCCATCCCATTTCTTTCGCTTTCTCCACCTTCCCAACCTCTCCCATCCATCTTCAGAGACCCCTCTCAGGACGACCTTCTGCATCAAGAGATTTATCATCACTGGGCCATTGGAGCCATCAATAGAGTGCCCGACCAATTCAGAGGCAAGGGGTTCTACTCCAGTTACTTCCTTACAGAGAAATGAACTGAAGGATGGAGACCTAGCTTAGACTTACGAAAGCTCAACAGATATCTCAGAAAGCAGTGATGCAAGATGGTCACGTTAACAACCATTATTCCAGCACTGGATGAAGGAGACTGGTTTGCAGCCCTTGACCCACTGGTCCAGCTTATAACTCGCAACTGCTACAATGAAGCACCTACAGTGACGCACCCATGGAGATATCACTTGAAGAAGAAAGTGAAGTTATTCACCTAGTGTAGTAATGACAGTTCTTTGAGATGTGTGTCCCTGTGGGTGCTCCACTACCCATCCTACTTCCCCTCTTTCTTCAGAGGTGTTTCTCTATTTTCTCTCTATCTAGATACTTGGGCATGCGCGAGGAACTGAGGAAGACCATGTGTGCAAAACAGGTGCGAACGGCACAAGGCGCCTAGTGCACGTGTCATCCAACCGGTTACTGCTGTGCAAAAACTCCAATCTGCGGTGCCAGGGAGACCTGACACCAGTGGAGCATCCACGGCAACACATGTCTCGAAGAACCGTCATTACTGCACAAGGTGAGTAACTTCCCTTTCTGCCTTGCAGCACCCATTGTATATGGGCCTTCTTGGCCCTGACTGGCTGTTCCTTTCATCCCTTCTCTGACTGGCTCCAGCACAGATTCCTTAAGGATTTTTTTAATCCCCTTTCCACCAGTAAGGGACAGCTGCCATATCACAGGGAGTTGGCGGCTTGAGGAGGAGAGGTTGAAGGAAGATAGCGAACTATCAGAAAGATGCTAGAAGAATGCAAGCTAGCAACTGAGAAGAATGTATGGAAGATCTGGAATAAGAGAGAGAGGAGAAATAAGATTTCAATTGATTGAGACTTTTTTTATTGGACTTTGGCATGGTAGTATTATAATACTGTCTTTCTCAAATATTCCTTTATATTGGGATAATTTATCACTGGCATTCCTTGGAACTTATCTTGGAATATAACTGCTTTACCACAAATACCTGATGTGCCACGTCAAGGTGCCACAGCATAATCAGAGTGATAGTGTGGTGATTTTGCTTCTTGAAAGACATAATTTAGAATTAGGTTAATTGAAGTCAGGAGGATTGAAGCACATACTTTTAAAGTTAAGCACATGCTTTTCTGAATAGCTGTATCTACTTGAGCAAGGCTTGTATACTTATACTTGTGGAGATGCTTGCTTGAACTGGAATCTTTAAATACTGATAACCCTATGTCATAGACTTGAAACATTGTGGTGTCCTAGATAACCAAAATTCTTGTGTGTGTGTTGTTGCTTAGGTGTATGGGTAGAATATTTTAACTTATGAAATTAAGACTTGGCCTGTGAGTCAAGATTTTATATTGTAATTATTACTGATTCATATTTTTTCATGTAACTATTTATATAATATGTAGTTTGTTGTTCTGATGAATAAATAAAGGACTCTCAGGAGACTGAAAAATGGGAATATTTGTTTATGAAATTGAGACAAAAGCCAAGGATTCCTTAAAAAAAATCTTTAAAAAATAACGAATAGCCTTGCAGCACCTTAGGGTATGTCTAGACTACATGCCTCTGTCACCAGCGGAATGTAAATTAGACTACCCGACATAGTCAGTGAAGCTGGGATTTAAATATCCTCAGCTTAATTAAAATAAAAATGGCTGCCGTGCTGTGCTGGCTCAGCTGATCATCGGCACAGCGCGGCAGTCAAGACGCAGATCGGTCGACAGGGAACGCCTTTGTCAACCGTTCCCTTATGCCTCATGAATCAAGGTTTACAGGAGCAGTTTACAGGAGCAGTCGACAAAGGCTTCCCCTGTCAACCGATCCGCGTCTTGACTGTCACGGTGGGCTGACGATCAGCTCAGATGGCACAGCGTGGCGGTCATTTTTATTTTAATGAAGCCGGGGATATTTAAATCCCAGCTTCACTGACTATGTCGGGTAGTCTAATTTACATGCCTCTGGCGACAGAGGCGTGTAGTCTAGACATACCCTTAGAGACTAACAACATTTGTAGATGGTATCATGAGCTTTCATGGGCACAACCCACTTCTTCAGATTAATTGGGTAAAGCCTTCCTTAGACGACATATTGTTGGATTGAGAAAATCAGAGTCTCATGTACATGAGCCAACCCATGGTTAACCATTCGGATTTTTATTTCAACTGGGGGCTCACTATGGTATTTTGTTGTTTTAAACTCCACAAGTTAATTAAAATCAGTTAATTTTATAATTCTTCTCCAGCAGACATTAAAGTCTCAAACATATTTATTTTCTTAAGACACAATTGTTCAAATAAGTGCAGAGAAACAAGTAATTTGAGCAATAGGATTTGATGCCCTTGTGAAACACAGATGTTTGAAAATGTAGCTACAGCTGTTTAAAAGGCATTCAAAGTGTTCTGAGTAATATAATCTCTCTCTATCTTTGTGGTAATGGCACCCTTTAAAATTAAGGGTAAGCAATTATATACTTGTATGTATGTTGATTTTAGTTTAAATTCCAGGAACAAATTAATTATTCAGAAGTAATGACTCAAGAACAAAGTTATGTCTTTTTTTCAGGATACTAATTACCATTATGAGAGTGGTGAAGGAAGCTAAACCTGACCTGTACCCACAAATGGATTTAAAAAACATCTGTAATGGTGATATCAAACCAACCCAAAAAGGACTCCTGTAAATAATCAAGCTTTCATTGTAATGAACAAATTCATTATAAAATGAATGACTAATGCCCGTGCTCTTTAAGTCATTTTGGAGTAATTTCAGAAGGAATTTATTTATGATAGTGAGAAATATTAAATGATCAGTAGCTTTTATAAAGTGCACCTGAAGCTTATTACTGTTTTGGGAAAATAATAGTAACCATGCAACTCATAGCACTCAAAATACTCTGTTTTCTGAGAGGTTTAAGCATCTATTGAACAATTAATGTTTATTTAGTATATTAGAGGTTTTTATGTGGAAAAGACTAGCTAAGTTTTATCTTGGATGTAAGTGGCATTCAAAAGTAAGTTTTAACATGCTTTATTTCTTAAATATTTCAAAGGTGTTTTTTTAAATAGACCTGCATTTACCTTATTACAATCATCTGTGTTTTTTCTCTTGTGACAAGCATCAGTTTGTAAAAATGGGATCCTCATACAGTTTATTTGGTGTAGCTATCAAAGTGTTCTATTAGTTAGATGATGTTTTATTTTTCCTTCCTGTGTCAGACTTTACAGTGTTAATCTACTACAGGTAGTGGTCCGGCACCCTTGAGACCTGACTGGTCCTGGATGAGGGATTTTGCTGCACCAGGGGTTATCATTTCTAGCCCCTCGGCTGCCAGCCCCCTCCTGCCCTGGCCTAACTACTTCCTTCTCAGCTGGCTCTCCCCCTCGTTGGCTCCACTGCCTTATCGGCCTCCGCTGCCCAATCAGGCAGCCCTGACACCTCCATTCACCGGGCTGTCAGTGCTGCGCTGTGGAGCCCCGCTGCCTCTGCACACTTGAGTTCTCACTGCAGAACCTGGCTCCTACTGCTGCTCCAGGCAGCCCTGCAGTCTCTGTACTGAGTTCCTGCTGCAGTGGTTGGGGCTCCCACAGCCCTGCCGGGAAGCCCTGCTGCCACTCATCAGGTTCCTGCAGCCCTGCCTTCCTGCAGCGCTCCCAGGTACTAGCCCTCCAGTGGGACTCTTTGGTCCTGGAACATCTGTGGTCCTGCCAGACCACGGATGTTGCTGGACTGGAGACTTCAGGTTAAGTGAATTTCAATTTGTAGTCTTTTTTTTTTTTTTAACTTTTTTTGCTTTTTCCTCTTTTAAAATTAGACTTGAATGTTGCCTATGCTATCATAGGTTACAATTACAATGATTATTATTGGGATTTTCAAAGAGGCTTATGGGGTCTGCATATCTACAGCCTGATGAAAGTTAATAGGAATTGGATTCTTGACAGCAGTAGGCCCATTTGAAAAGTTTGGCCCCCCCTATTAAAGCAAATTAGTGAAAATGGCTTCTAGTAATACAACATGAATCTTAACAAAACATGTAGCAAGAGGTTGTGGGTAATATTTTCAGGCTGTTTCTTGCCTGTAATATGACAATGAAATTTTTAAATAACTTCTAGTATATAAGTGGGTATGAAGATTGCAGAAATCAGATATTGGAATGGAAAATTGGAGTTTAAATTAGTATTTTAAATTTGAATCTTTCTCTTTCCTAAGCAAACTGCCATTGGCTCATGTAAAAAGGCATGATTCTCAGGTCCTAAGAAATAAGTGGCTATATTCTGACTTTTAAAATGAGTGCTAGCCAATTTTCTTCAGATTATCTGGTCACAGGTTCCATAAAACGTGTCCCTGGTGCAGCTTCATTGAAAAGCGCTGCTTACCTAGTAGACACAGTGAGGCTTGGGCAGAAGCCCCTTTCTGAGGACTTAAGTGGACTTTTTTGAGGACTTACTGGATATATAGCGCTTGGTGCTGATGAGTTTGTAAAGACAAGCTGTACTGATTTGTGTTGCTGTTTTTCTTACTATTTTGAGTGATAGTGGTGTCCTGTGTGTATTTATTGCAGTCTCACTTTCTGAAAGGTTCTGCTTTTAATTTCTGCAGCAACACGTACAAAGCAATATATACCAACAGTGTCAGTTTTCTGACTTTAGATATGTTCCATTGGTTAGACAAGCTTAACACTACAGGTGTTTTTTTAATCAGACATCAAATTGTTTGAGTTTCTTTATCTTCAGCATTTCACTTAAAACATGGTTGTAAAGGTTTAACCGCTTTTCAAGTTCTTGTTTTCTTTCTTAGCATTTTTTTAAAGATCAGCTTTAGTACTTTTAAGAAATTTTATTTCAGACCTTTCCCTGAAGCTTGGGGTTTGCAATCTTATCTCAGTATGAAGTTTTATGCCACTGAGTAATCTGTTTTTGTAATAACCAATTAAACTCAGAAGTTAGACTTGAATACTAGGAGCACTGAGTTAAACAAACAGGAATTAATGTTTAATTTTTACCCTGTCTTGAGTTTTTATATGAAAAGCAGATGTAATATATGTTTCTCATCATTTGGATTTTAGTGACTTTTCAACTGTAACTAGCATTTAAATAATTAGAAATTTGTCATAATCATTCCCAAACAAATAACAAATGTAAGGACAATACTGTATTACAGTACCCATAAACTGAAGCCATTGTGTCATTTACTAAACCTAAATAACATATGTAATATTATTTCCTGCCTAAAAATGAGTTAGTTTTAAAATTGAAGCTCCTGATTAATGTAAAATTAAAATTTCAAGATAAATACAAAATGTTACAGATTTAAAAAACATGACAAACAATTAACAACAATATGGAAAGATGCACATAAAATTTTGACTATCCTTATTTTACATGCATTCTCCAACACAAAGCTAGAAATGTGAAATTTAGACAATACATTAATTTTTGACCGCAGGCAATGGCAATAAACATGATACTTCATTTTTCAGTGTGTAGAAAGGTCAATAATACTAGCTTTCTGTTTGAAAGCATTAGCATATCGGTAGTAACTATAGCTATTTGTTATGACACTACATAAATCCTTCAAGCCATATCATGCTCACAACCAGTAGCTGTAAAATACTAACATTTTAATTATGTTGACAGTACCCAGAGAAATACAGCTTTGTATTTAATTATTATATGTAAATAAGACTTCTCTCTACACATACAGCTTTGTTAGGTTTTTTTTTTTTTTTTTTTTTTTTTTGGCTGAAATGTTGTGACCTACCTCAAAACTAGATTAAACACAAATTAACAGGCACTATAAAATGCATTGCACTGAGGAACTTGAAATTGTCTGTTTTTAGTATTTAATTGGGAACACTTGTTCTGTGAGCTATTTCCAGATTTAGTCATTTATTTCTCATTTTAAGGATAGTAAGAAATATCTTTGGAAATTCATATCTTTAAAACATGCGGTAGGCCATGGCTAGCAATCTTTTAATACTCATTTTAGAAATCTTCTTTATAGAGATCAAGCTTGATAATCCCGTTCAGTTACTGGGCTTATCCTAATGCACTTTCATTGACATAACTGAAATCACTCCTGATTTTGCACCAGTGTGAGGGTAGATTCATGCCATTGGTGTTTAGGAGACTGAGGGTTCTATATGGCAGCTGTACTGTTGTATGAGGACTAGTATATTAAAATTTGAACATCTGAAGGTGTAAGCACTGAAGTCACATGATCCAACTGATCTTAAAAGCCTATGTGGCATACTATATAGAACTTATAAAGTTCTTAACTATACATCATCCAGTCAACAAAATATGTTCAACTCAGGTGTTTCTAATATTAAACATAATCTTTGTGCTGAAAATGTTATGGTTTCTTTCAACATAATCAACTAATTAAAACATTTTTAACTCACGAGGTTAACTCAATGTGAAACTATAATACACTCTAGTCCTGAACAATTTAGACAAAACATTTACTTAGTTAAACATATTTGAGGTGGAAAACAAACAGCATATAGCATATTATTAGCATTCTTGAAAAAAATTAGAGAAGGTTTTGGGGGCATTGCTCTTAAATATGGTTTCTTACATCTTGAGTAAAGACTACTTCCTCTAATGGGTGAGGTATCTGGGAAAGAAGAGAGGAAGGACAATTCATATTTTAGCAAGTGTGGGATCAGGTGGGGAAATTTCAGGTTCATAAACAACCATTTTTTTATCCTTTTCATTTCACGTAGATGTCAGGATCTGGCATTTGGGTCCCTGCAGTGCTTAACAACATGCTCCAGCTTTTGAGGGATGCAAAATGTTTTGATGATCATAAACAGAGGTCAGAGTCTGTTCATGGGTCCTTGACAAAGGGCAGCAGTACTGGGGGATACCCTCTGAGCGGGAGGATAATGTCCAGTACTACAACAGGTGCCAGATAATCCTAAGAGGTTTATGAGCTCGGGCCAGCATACCACAATGTCCTTGTGATAAACAGTATTTTTAGTCTTAAAAAATTAGAGCTAGAAAATATAGAGATTTGGGAATCTATCCCAAAAAACACCATGCATCTTGAAATGATAAGCATTTAAAATCCACATATAAACTGATTGAGGCTTTAAAGAGTCTTTTATGAGGTCCATTAAGTTAATTTTAAGGGTTTTCTTTCCAGTTCTGTTTAACACCACTGATTAATGTTGCAGTCATAAAAGAAATTAATGAAAAGTACATTACTGCAGCGGTAAGAAAACTGCTTTCCGTTAAGACTCTAGTATATTTATTATGCAGTGCAGTTGTAGCATGTCGATCCCAGGATGTGAGAGACACAAGACAGATGGGGTAATATCTTTTATTGGACAAGCTTCTGTTGATGAGACAGACAAGCAATTGAGCTACTCAGTGTTCTGTGTGGCCCAGAATTTTGTCTCCTACTAACAGGATTCAGTCTAGTTAAAGATACTACCTCACCCACCTTGTGTCTCTAGAGTTAATGTTCCTTATATTCAGCTTTTTCCCATTAGTCTGTGCATAGGTAAAAGATAAATTTAAAATGCAGTTTGAGGTAGGTGAGCAGCAAACTTGTTTGAGGCCTTTCAGATCTGATTCCCATAACTTAAAAAAAAACCAAAAAACTAAAATGATTATGGGTACTTCAGGTGTAACGTATGCCCCCAGTTAGCTGCACAGTTATATGTGGAAACCCTGTTTAAAATGATGGCAATTTTCACACTTTTGAGTGCACTGCACAAAGCAGGACAAACATTACCGAGACTCCTCAAATGTTCCAGTGTTCAATCAGATTAAACTCAGCACAGTAGATTACAAGGTTAGGTAATAAAGTTGGCAGGAATATGCCAGGTGAACAACAACATTTAAGAAGGGTGAATGGATCTTCAGATAAGGTTAAGATCATGATCACTGCATTGACTGTATGACTTCCATTAGCTTCTGAGGATTCTGAATCAGATCTCCTCCGGACAGGGGCTGCTGCCACCCATGCTTCTACCTCTGTATTAGAGGCAGCAACCTGGGATGCGAGGTGGGAGCTGATCTGTGAGGGAAGCCAGTTTAAAAACCAGCTCCCCTTGTAGACCGGCTGCCTGTCACCCCACACTGTTGCCTCTAATACAGAGGTAGAAGCACAGGTGGCAGCAGCCCCTGTCCGGAGGAGGTCTGAGTTCCCAGACCTGGTACGAGTCAGAACTGAGCTGGCCTGCCTGCCTGCCCAGCTCCTAAATCACTTTAAATGCAGAGCTGCAGTGGGAGTAGGTCCTAGACCTGGGGTGAGCAGGGACTGAGCCGGGCTGCTGGCCAGTCTACTAAAAAGTTTACTGTCAAGGGGGGTGGTAATGTGTGTAGTATATAGAATTAACCTATAAGCTTTTGCTTATTGATTAATCATCTATACTATTACATCTCTATTCCAAAGTGTGGGTTTTTTCAGGCCCTGAAACAGCAGTTCTTTATCAAGCACCACTCTTAACGTCGTCATACAAGTTTGCCATATAATGCTGATACAGCCTATGACGTTAATATGGTGTGTTGCTCAAGTAAGAACTAGAATATCAGGCCATCAGATCCTTAGATTTTGAGCAAAGATTTTTGTTTTTCCACCTCTATTATATTTTTTTAATAGCTGTCATTAGTGGATGCTTTCATAAAACAGTCCTTCAGCTCCCGCTATACGGTGTGTAGTTATATCATAAACATAAGTCTAATTACATAAGTTTTGTGAAGAATCTGTTTATGAAGTAGTTGCAAATAAGTTATAGCAATTCACAGGCTAGTTTGCTTGATGGAAAAAATAAACATTACATAAGCTAACACTGTAAGCAGCTGCTTACTGCTGTAAGTGCTACTGTAAGTACTGCTGGCTGTATAGAAGAGGATGAAGGCAATAAAATCACTTGAATGTTTCATCCAGCTGTAGAACATCATACAGAGCCTCCTCATAGTGCCAACGTTTTTGTAGGAAAAGAACAAAGAAATAAAGAAATCTTAATTTAAACAGTTACTTTCTTCTGCATAAGTTTGAAGAGGAATGGGAAGTCACTTGGTGAGAGAGAAACCTTCTTTAGTAAAATAACTAAAAGTACAAATATAAAATGAGTAAAGTGTTTTTTAAATCAAGGTTTTCTCCTTGCTAATCTGATGAAAATTGGTTATTTAAGTCAGTGTATTTAAATCAATTCAGTCTGGTTATACCCATTACTCTTTGATACTGTTGATGTTGATCATGTAACTCTTGGGTGCTTCTGTTCTTTTCTTCTGGAGTGTTCCCAGAAGATCTTGATATGAGAAAATAGGTTAACAGATTTTAAGGCTATCTGGGGGCATCATGATGATCTAGTCTGACCTCCTGTATAATGCAAGTATTGTAGATTATTCCTCATTTCACCCAGCATTTTATTGAACTACAGCAGACTCTTAGACATCTGGTCATGATGTAAAGGCTGAGAATGATGGTGAATTTACCACATCCCTTGGCAAATTTTTCCTTTGGTTAACTTATCCTCATCCTCACTTCCTCCTTATCATAGTCTTCCTTTCAGTTTCACTCCCCAAAATTTCATTTCTTATTTTCCTTAGAGGACGTTGACTCCCCCACTATTTAAAGGAGTGTCATTAGGAGTAATTATGTTACTGCTTGAGTGGTTTCACTTATTTGTTGTAACCTCTCATGGCATCAACAGGAAACATCAAACAGGCCATCATTATGGGAGAGCTTTAAGGGAGAGTTGGGCTAACGAGTAAAGGATGGAGACAGGGATGTTCTGATATCCTACAAAGGCTTTGCAAGTGGCTCTAGCAGAAGACAGGTTAAAAGTGGGTAGAAGCTCACAGAGCTGAGCTTCAACTATTTTATCAGGACTGGGCATAAAACCAGCATGTCAAAGTAAAACCAACTGTTTCTTTCCTTTCGAATTGTAACAGAAAGACTGAAACAAACTTACCAGAAAGGAAATTGAGTTGTTGTATGATTCTTGAGTGGCTTTGTATGGCTTTCCGGCTCGCTCCTACACTATCTATTCTCCATTGCCTTTATGTAGTCATTTATTCCTGCGATCAGAGTGCAAAATGGGCAGCTAAACAATACCAAATCAATGTGTATACAAAGGGCCAGGCAGAGGCAAACTTGGCCCAAACTGTTGTGCTTCCGTGCTAGCTGTGCCTCACAACATAGCTGGGGAATACCAAGATAGTTACCACTGTCTAAAATTGGGGCCAAGAATTACGGTATCCATCTGCCGTATTTGTAAGCATCTAAAGTGAATAATACCTATTATTATATCTGAATATCTACTCTTGTTATTCTTAGTTTAGTGAAGTTGTTGTTGTTACATAGCAAAAGACTTGCTGACTTTGCTATGTTTTACTTTCTTTCATAGGGAAGTTTTTACTATCTCAATATTTTATTGACGATAACCAGACTGGTTTTAGTCACCTTAGCAGTTGCCATGCGCTGTGTGCTTTGTGCTGCAATAGAGTAGATGAATGGGGATATCTGTGAAAAGTCTACTTTGAGTCTGACTGCAAAGAAATTGGCAGAATAGTTATAACAAAAAGACAGCAATGAACAAGAGTAAGCTGGCTGCCCCACCAACTCCAGCTGAGACACAGGATGAATCCATGAAAAGAGACATTTTTGTTAACAAAGATTCCTCCATGAGTTTGACTAACTTTTAAGTGTTCCTTTTGCTGGCACAGCTCTCTACCCTGCCTTGGTGGCTCCTAGAACTTCTTGCTTGGTCCTGTCTGTCCAAGGCCCTATCTTCCCCTGTTAGAGAGAGATTCACATGTCCTTTATATTGAAGAGGAAGTCTAACGAGCCACATCAGCATGTCTGGGTCAACAGCAATTTATCTGCCATTCCTTAGACATTTAGGGCTTTGTAGGTTAAAACCAACATTTTAAACTGCACCTGAAAAACAGCACTCAGTGAATCTCACAGAGCATATTTATGTAACACGAGAGGGCTCTGCTTATCAAGGAGGCTGCTGTGTTCTGCAGTAGCTTAAGTTTTGGGATATGTTTATGGTGTACACTTATGTAGAGTTCATTACAATAATCCAGTCTCCTTCATTGAGCAATTCAAAAATGGAAAAGGAAGGAAAGATTCAGAAAAAGATGAGATTAGAGACAGTTTTTCAGAAAATATTTGTCCATTCTCTGTAATAATAAATGCCCTACAGACTCCTAACCTATACTGCCAGACACCTCCAATATATGTGCACAATATGGTCAGACTTCTTTACCGAGGTCACTAGCTATTTGCTGCTCTTTAATTCTTCAGTCCGAGAATTGGATTTTCCGTCCCAGTGCTGGATGCAAGAAAATGAGTTTGGGAGATGTGGTGAGGTGCAGACATGAAGTCTAGGTATGGATTGTTTTCTCCCACACTTTCACAGAACTTGCATGTACTCCGGCTGCTCCCCAACTGGCTTTTGTGGCTGTAGCTGTTGGAATGCTGAAGAGCAGCAGCTGGAAAAATGTAAGATTTCTCTGCTTGCTTTGTCTCTGAACATATGGCCTCATGGCTAGTGGTTGCTGCTGCTCTTGTTTGCCTCTTAGAGAACTTTCCCAGCCTAGAGCAACCTTTATATTGTGCCATGATGTGAGTGTTCCAAAACTGAAGAAACCGGAGAAGGGGAGACAGCCTTCCTGAAAGAAACAGATGGTTACTGTTTTAATGCAGGCAAGCCCCCCAGTTCTACCTAATATGTAGTGCTGTGAGAGGAGGATTTTTTTTTGGGTGTTTGAAGGGGGGAGAGGTGGAAAGGGGGAGGTGAGGGATGAAAAGAGAAAAGTTATTTGGAGGTTTTTTTCATATCCTACTTAATCACAGTCATATGTCAGGCTTTTTCAAGCAAGAAAGGAGGGAATGATGGCTGTTGAAATTTGTTGCGTGCTGGAATTCTGCAAGTGAGTTGTGCTGTGTGGTAAGTTCTGCGGCTTGGTTGCTGCCTTAATGAATAGAGCCTTTCCACAGCTGCCAAGCCTGCAGCAAATGTGGTCAAGGGATTTATTACGAAATGTACCAAATCTTGGCATGGAGCTAATTGCGTATAACAAGAAGCGTGCTGGAAACTCGGACCCGAAAGGTGACAAATGCAGAAAGTGTTCTATTTCTGACTGCTGAAAGAGGTTTTGTGTTAGAATGTCTGTATGTCTGCGCTTGGTGCTAATGAGCTTCCAAACAGACGTGTTATGTTTTCTGTTGTTTAACTCGGTTAAGATAAATGATGGTTTCCTTTTTAGATTTTTTTTATAACCGTCTGAAAGAGTAATCACTATGTAGTTGTACCAGTTTAAGTCCTCTAACTAAATGTTGAGGAGCTGTTCTCAGTGTATGTGAAACATGCATGTAAAGTAAGACAGATCAGAGTTGAAAGGTACCTTGCTAGATACTGAAATTTTTAAAGACCTGAAGACAAAGCTTCATATTATCGAAGATGAAACAAATAGCATTTGTAGAGGTATGTAGGAATATTTAAAGAACATAGTGACAAAATATTAATGGGAAGAATGTTATTCATTGGGATTTCAGAACTGGATATAGCTGTGTGTATGACTTCCACAGTATGCTTATTTTCTGGAGTTGATTTTTTTATAGATATGCTAAGTAAAACTGTACAGTTAACTCTTAAACAAAACAGCAAGCCTCCTTTGCCCATCCTTTCTACAATCTCTTCCTCTCTTTTTCACACTTTTATAGTACTTGCAGTTTAAAAAAAAATACCTTTTAATCTTTGCTGTCTAATACGATTAGTCTTTCTCTCTGCAGACACAGCGAGGTGAGGGATACTGTATTCTCCTCTTGAGGTCAGAGTGTGAATCCCAAAGCCATCAGGTGATCTCAGTGTGACACACTCAGACTTTTGGTGTATTTCAGATAATGGAATGAAGGTGGATAGAACGTTTAGTGTGCAGTATGGCCAAAATCTTTTAAAATGCTAGACTTGATTCTGGTGCTGCTCGTTCAGGGCAACAGAAGACATACACAGAAGGTGAACTGATCTACAGATGGTTTGCTGAACCATAATTAATATTTAAAACAGTGTGATAGAGAAGGTGTGGGCAGTATTTTGTCAAAGTAAAGAAGTATGTTACTGATTTGCTACCAATAAATCTGTAATAATGATATGATTTTAATATTGAAAAATACTGGCAGCATCAACTTTAAAAATAGTTGGATAGCCACTTTCATACTAATGTTTCAAGCAGCAACCAAAAAAGAATGATGTATATTAAAGTAAAAGAAATAGTGAGATGCTCAAAAGCACCATGACCCACTGACTTTTTACAGAACATGGACTCCTAAATCCATTAGGAACTTCTGAGAATCTGACCCAGAGAACTTAGAGGTCAGGGGAAAAAAACCTAAACCATCCTCCTTCTTGTTTATAGTCGGATTTAAACGTTGTGTCATAAGCCCACAGAAAAGGTCTTGTACATCATTTAGAATGATCTCCAATTCAGTTTTGTTGGACCTAATACTTGCGTCTTTTCTGGTTGATTTTCAAAAAACCAGTAGTTCCTTTGCCAAAATTTGTGGATCAGTTGTGCAGTTTATGAGCCTAGGATGATTTAGTCCAATCAAATAAATCTTACCACCTTCATGATGATTTTCTTCTGTTATTTATCATTGTTTCCCTGGCTTGGGGAGTGAGAGTTTTGTGTATACTGCTAAGTAAAACAGGCAAGATTCCCTAGTTGTTTGAATAATCTTCCCTGATGGACAGCATGTGGGTTTCTGATTCTCTTCCAATGGTGGGTGATCACTGTTAGAAAAAGTCAAACTCCATTGATAACTGAATTCCCTGGTAGACAGGATGGAGTGGGTGGAGGCTGCATTGTCCTGGTTGGTGGTGGAAACAAATTTCCGTAATATGCTGTATGTAGTGAATTTTTTTGGTGGGTGTGCATAACCTTAATACCGCCTGTCCCATTAAGTGCACAGGGGGAGCAGTCTCTGCACTTGCTTGGGGAACCCCCCCTCTCCCCCCGGTTTTGCCTAGTGCCTATAGCAGGGGTGGGCAATAATTTTTTGCCCGGGGCCACTTCAAAAATTTCTGAAGTGGCCCTGGAACTGCACCGGAAGGGGCGGGGCCAGGATACTTCCCGGTTCCCCACCCCCAGACCATAATTGGTCTGGGGGTGGGAGAACACCTTTACCCCCACCCCTCCAGGTTCCCCCTGGGTACTCATGCCCCTGGCTGGGAGAAGACTTCCCACATTCCTCCGCGCCCACAGGCCAATTGGGGCCTGAGGGTGGGGGGAGCACACAAAGTCTCTTCCTGCCCTGCCAGGAGCACGTGGTGCTTCTAAGCACCGCATGCTGCTTGCAGGGCAGGGACAGAGCGGAGGAAACTTTGCATGCTCCTCCTTCCTCAAGGCCTAGATTGGCCTGGGGGCGGGGGAGTGTGTAAAGCCACCTCCTGCCATGGCAGGAGCGCCTAGTGCTTCCAAGTGCCTCATGCTCTTGGCAGAGTGGAAGAAACTTTGCGTGCTCCCCCGCCCCACACCGCAATTGGCCTGGGGGCAGGGGAACGGCAGTGCTTCCACAGGCCAGATCCACCCGCTTGGCAGGTCGGATCTGGCTCGCGGAGGCCTTTTTGTCCACCCCTGGCCTAACAGAATGTACCTCCTGCTGCAGAGGAAAGCAGAATGTCTTTATCTGGAAACTTGCATTTTAAGCTGTCTAAACTTTTATACTGTGTGTCCTCAATCTGGTACTTTAAGTCATCAAGATCTGTGTGAATTCAAAACCAGATGTTTGTAAACGATATAAAGTGCATAATCTTGAGAAACATGTATATATTTTTTCTAGTTCACATTATTAAAATGGCTAAAAGGATACTGACATTTTCTAGAGATGCTAATGATTTTGCTGAGATCAGATGGCAAAAGAGCTAACTGTGCAAAAAAGTCTGTAAAAAAAAATTGAAATTTATTTGCAATATTATCAATTGTCGTCTTCTGAAAAATAAAGATAAGATTTAACTAGAAATGCCTGAGGTACTCATTTTCATAATACATACTTTTGAGTATATAATAATAGCAAAACAATAAATTGTTATATGTCATAGGCGGTTTGTCAAACCTTAAACTAAATTGTGTCAATATGGCTACTACCTACTCTACCTTTTTCAGTGTTTAACACACTATAACAAATCTACTATAAAATTATAGCTCAGATTGATCTATAAACTGCTGTAATGAGGCTCTTATATGTCAGTAAATCACTACTGGTCTTTTCCACCCAGCTATACTGTGCATGTTGGGAAAGTTGACAGGCATGCAAAATAAGATGTGCAAATGGAGGAGAGAACAGAAAATAAGCATTCTTCCTTGCCAAAAGGTTTGATCTGCGATACTAATGTAAGTTAAATAAAGCCACAAGCAGCTTTCAAGTGAGCAACTGGCACATACTGCATGCTGCAGATCACCTTAGATTTCATTGAGCATAGCACATGGATAAACTATTCTTCAACATTTTTTCCAATGTAATAGGCCCAGATGGTCTTTGTTTTGACATTAGAGCTTGTATCTTCTCTTCCGCCATATTTTTCTACAACAGTCTAAAATTTCTAAATAATCCTTTGCAATGAGTCTGTCATAAGCGAGTATTGTATTGAATTGGCAGCATCAGCTTTAAAAAGGAAGAAAAAAGAAGCAAAAATTGTTGGATAAAGACTTGACTTGAAACAGTGCTAGTGACCAAAAGAAAATGATGTATATTAAAATAATATAGAATTAAAGAATCATAGGAAGGGATTATCTAAAGCAACAAGCAGCTAAGTACAGTGGGTACACACAAAAAAGCTCATTCTAGTTTTAGCGGTACTGCTACTTCAAATAGCATTCCTCATTTAAGTACAGTGACTATCACTTGACGTGGTAAGACTGCTAAAACTGGAAGGCACTTTTTACATTTGCCCACTATAGCATTGCATTCTTATAATGCATTAATTTTAAAAACATCTGGTATGCACATTAAGCTGCAGGTGTTGCCTCAGGCCATGGGCCTTGAAGGAAGTGTGAGACCAGTTTCTTCTTGAACAAGACAGATCAGGTTCACACCATTTTATAAGGGCAGATGTGTTTCCAATGTTGACTCTTGTTGAATGTTGGTAAGTTTTTCTTAGAGATGCCATGGATATGCCAGGGAGTTTTGGCTGGGTTATGGTTAGTAAAATGAGACTGGGAAGGTATTACAGTTGGATTAGATTGGTTTTGCCTGTCTAAAGGATAGTGCAGTATAGGCAGTCCCCAAGTTACGCGGATCCGACTTATGTTCGCAGTTACGAACGGGGTTTTTCTTGCCCCGGAGGACGGGAGCGGCGGGACGCCCAGATGCGCCGCGGTCCGCCGCCCCCGTCCTCCGGGGCGAGAAAAGCTGCTCCCCGTCTCCCTGGTCTGCAGGGAGATGGGGAGCAAAGCCTTGGAGCACGCCCGCAGCGGGACAGCCCGGGCGTGCTTGAGCTGTCCCCCTGCGGGCGTACTCCAAGGCTTTGCTCCCCGTCTCCCGACCAGCAGACCAGAGAGACGGAGAGCAAATCCGCGGAGCATGCCCGCAGCGGGACAGCCCAAGCGCCCCTGGGCTGTCCCGCTGCGGGCGTGCTCCAAGGCTTTGCTCCCCGTCTCCCAGGTCAGCAGACCAGGGAGACGGAACAAAGCCGTGGAGGACTTGGGCGGTCCCACCACCCCCGTCTCCCTGGTCTGCTGGGGGGGGGGGGGTGTGCAGCTAGTGCCCCACCCCCCAGCAGACCAGGCTTTTCTTGCCTACCCCTGGGGTAGAGCAGCTAGGGGATGCCGGGTTGGTCCCGCAGCGCCGCTCCGGACCAACCCGGCAGCACCCCAGCTGCTCTGCCCCAGGCGTCCTGATTCAGCCGCTGCTGGTCAGTTTCAGCAGCGGCTGAATCAGGACGCCTGGGGCAGAGCAGCTGGGGTGCTGCTGGGTTGCTCCAGTAGCGCCGAGGAGCCGCGCTACTGGAGCAACCCAGCAGCACCCCAGCTGCTCTGCCCCAGGTGTCCCCAAGTCAGCCACTGCTGAAACTGACCAGCGGCTGACTGCAGGAAGCCCGAGGCAGAGTTGCTGTGCCCCAGGCTTCCTGGAATCAGCCGCTGATCAGTTTCAGCAGCGGCTGACGCCAGTTCTGACTTACATACAGATTCAACTTAAGAACAAACCTACAGTCCCTATCTTGTACGTAACCCAGGGACTGCCTGTACTAGCAAGAAATCTCATAAAGCCTCTGATCCAGAGGTGAAAGTGGGCTGATATGGGCCAGTGCGGTGTACTAAGAAAGTACCCAGCCTGTATACAGCTGACCTTAAATTATTACTGACAGGGCTGCCAACAGGTGTGGGCAAAAGGGACAGTTGTCCCAAGTCTAGTAATTTAAAAGGGCCTGATCTTCCAGTCGAAACTGCTGCTGCTACCATGATAGCAATCAGAGTCCCAAGCATAGGCACCAACTCCACTGGTTCTCCAGAGAACCCACTGGGAAAAGTTAGTGGGTGCAGATCACCCACTGGAACCAAGCTCCTCCACCCTCTTTTCCTTCCCTTGCACCTTTCTCACACTGATGTCCCCATGCTTACAAACTGCTGCCCTTCCCTCCTGGGCTTCCAGAGCATTGTGAACAGCTGATCTGCTGTTCTCAATCTCCAGGACGGAGTGGGAGAGGCAGGAACAGGGCACACTCAGGGAAAGAGGTGAGGGAAGGGGAGTGAGTGCAGGGGTGGGAAGAGGTGGTGTAGAAGCTTGGGGAAGAAGTGGAGTGGGGACGGGGCCTGGAGCAGGGTGGGAGGTCAGCACTTCCCAGCAAAATGAGATGTTGGCACTTATGGCCTTGGGCACTTTAAATTGCTAATGGAGTCCCTAGTGGTGGTGGGCTGGCAGCACTAATGGGTGGGCTGGGGGAGGCTGATTGGGAGAGGCTGGCCTCTAGCCCCACCCCTTCTACCTTCAGCCCCGCCCCTTCCAGGGATCTGGCTCCAAGCTGCTGTACTGGTAAGATTTTTAAGTTTCTTTCACCCCTTATCAGAGCACATTTCGCAGACCTTAAGAAGTACTCTGTGAAACTCCAAAGCTTGTCTCCCTTCACCAACAGAGGTTGCTCCAATAAAAGATATTACCTCACTCAACATGTGTCTCTAATATTCTGGGACTAGCATGGCTATAACAACACTGCATACAGCAGGCGCCATAGAAAACATCAAGAGATAGTTACTAATGCAGAGGCTTCATGGTCATTTTTTGCTAGCACTCTGTTTTCTTTTAAATAAACATACATATATGCCAAATAAAGGAACCCAAGTGAAGAGACTGGAGATTAACTGAACTGGATGGAAGAAGTCTTGTAAAAACTCCCATCTCACAGGCAGAACTTTAGTATGAAATCTGTGGCATCTAAATATTGAGGTGGGCAAAGTCATTTTTGTGTTAATTAGGATATGTGGAGGTTTGTGTTTCTGCATGATTCACTTAATTTTCCTGTTGTTATTTTAGTTTAGTTTTATTGGAATTGTATGGATGCGTAGAGTTACAAATGCATTTCCATTGTAGCAATTTTTCAGTCTCTTTGTATGACTTTTTTGATTATTTTTTTTGCCTTTCTCTGGCTGAAATCTGGCATATTTATTTTCAACCCAGGAATCAGTATTTTGAAAGTTTGAACAAAAACATTTCAGCTGTGTGTGTTTTCATTTCTGTGTTATTTTTTTAAAGAACGAAGAGTGAATAAATGTTTCCCATAATGATAAATTGCGACCTATTTTTTTCAGTGACTACGGTACTTCAGTGGTTTGATTTATACTTCTGAATTTGGCAGGGAGATAATCCCTAAGTCACAGGTGTGAGAGGCTCATTGGTATGGTTGCAATTTGTGAAAATTATATGCGTTTATGAAAAGGACTTTGGGCATGTGCACTGAATTCTTTTAATGTGGTCTATTAACAGACTGCCAACATTCAATTGGCATATGTAGTGTAAGCATCTTGACCTCTTTATGACTGGTGAGTAGAGAAGCCCTAGAAAGAGTTCTGTCTTCTTCAGAAAATAAATATAGGTGTGTGTGTGTGGGGGGAAAAAAACGGGTCAAGGGATCAGTGTTGTATGATACAGAAAGGTGGGCCTCAAATGAAGCAAGACCTCCTGTATTATGCATTGCCTATATTGCTTTGTACAGAACACTTTGATTTCTTTGTCAGTTTTTCTTTCTAAAGGCATATGGAATTCTATGAAACACCTACACTGAAAAAATGTTAAGAATGAAAATGGAAGGTGAGGAAATAATGAAGTAGAAGTTGTATGTACAGCTTTAACGCTATGCTCTAATGCAGAAGTATTGTTTGTCTTTCCATTATGTGTTCATGACAAATCTGAGGAATTGTCCCAGATTAGGTGTCATTAGAGGAGGTTTTGGAATAAATTGATAAACTTAACAGTAACAAGTTACTGGGTCCAGATGGCATTCACTCAAGAGTTCTGAAAGAACTCAATGTGAAATTGCAGAACTGTTATATGTGGCTTGTAACCTATCCTATAAATCAGCTTCTGTACCTAATGACTGGAAGATAGCTAATGTGAAGCCAATATTTAAAAAGGACTCTAGAGGTGATCCTGGCAATTACAGACCAGTAAATCTAATGTCAGTACTGGGCAAATGAGTTGAAACTATAGTAAAGACTAAAATTCTTGACACACAGATGAACATAATTTGTTGGCAGGGCCGGCTTTAGGCAGATCTGACCGATTCCCCCGAATCAGGCCTCGTGCCTAAGAGGGCCCCGTGCTGGCTGCTCCCCTCCCAAAGGGACTGTGACTTTTTTTTTTTTTTTTGCGCTCAACGAAAACTGAACTGAAAAATGAAACTGTTCGAACTGGGCCCCCGCACTTCCTAAAGCCGGCGTTGTTTTTTGGGGAAAAGTCAGCATGGTTTCTGTAAAGGGAAATCATGCCTTAATAATCTACTAGAGTTCTTTGAGAGGGTCAACAAACATGTAGACAAGGGGGAGCCAGTAGATATACTGTACTTAGATTTTTAGAAAGCCTTTGATAAGGTCCCTCATGAAAAGCTCTTAAGTAAAGCAAGTTGTCATGGGATAAGAGGAAAGGTTCTCTCATGGATTGATAACTGGTTAAAAGACAGGAAACACAGAGTAGGAATAAATGGTAACTTTTCAGAATGGAGAGCAGCAACTAATGGTGTCCCCAAAGGGGTCCATACTGGGACCAATCCTATTTAACCTATTTATAAATGATCTAGAGAAAGGAGTAAATAGTGAGGTGGAAAAATCTGCAGATGATACTAAACTGCTCAAGGTAGTTAAGACCAAAGCAGACTGTGAAGAGCTTAAAAAAGATTTCACAAAACTAAGTGATTGGTCAACAAAATGGCAAATGAAATTTAATATTGATAAAAGTAAAGTAATGCACATTGGAAAAAATAATCCCAACTATACATACAATATGATGGGGACTAATTTAGCTATAACTACTCGAGAGAGATCTTGGAGTCTTGTGGATAGTTCTCTGAAAACATCCACTCAATGTGTAGAGGCCATCAAAAAGCAAACAGAATGTTAGGAATTATTAAGAAAGGAATAGAGAATAAGACAAAGAATATCTTTATTGCCTCAGTATAAAACCATAGTATGCCCACTTCTCACTTCTTCACTACGTAGAAATGTGATCACCTCATTTCAAAAAAGATATATTGGCATTGGAAACAGTTCAGAAAAGGGCAACAAAAATGATTATAGGCTTGTCACAGCTTCCATATGAAGAAAGATTAAAAAACTGGGAGTTTTCAACTTAGAAAAGAGGAGACAAAGGTGAGGATGTGATAGAAGTCTATAAAATCATGACTGGTGTGGAAAAAGTGAATAAGGAAAAGTTATTTACTTTTTTCCATAACATAAGAACAAGGGGTCACCAAATGAAATTAATAGGTAGCAGGTTTAAAACAAACAAAAAGGAAGTTTTTCTTCACACATACACACATAGTTGGCCTGTGGAACTCCTTGCCACGTGATGTTGTGAAGACCAGGACTTTACAGGGCTCAAAAAATAAGTAGATAGATTAATGGAGGTTAGGTCCATCAATGGCTATTAGCCAGGATGGGTAGGAATGGTGTCCCTAGCCTCTGTCAGAAGGTGGGAATGCATGATAGGAAAGGGATTGCTTGATGATTCCTTGTTTTGTTCATTCCGTCTGGGGCATCTGGCATTGGCCAGTATCAGCAGACAGGATACTAGGCTAGATGGACTGTTGGTCTCACCCAGTATGGATGTTCTTATGTTTCTTATGCTTTGTTTTGCAGAAGTACCTCAGTTAGTGGACAGAAAGGGTTGAAGAGCGAACTAGTCAGGGTGCAGAGTATTTTGCTTCATTCATTGCAGATGTTATACGAGGTGCAGTGAATGGCTTAGGTGTAGACATGTTAAAATGGGTGGGCTCTTTGTAAACATGTAACTGCTGAAATGTACATGTTGAGGGGGAGGAGGGGATGGCTTCACATGTATTGGTCCTATGGAGCCACGTGCCACCCCCTCACCCGCTGCACTGCTGCCTCTGTATCAGAGGCAACAGCATAAGAGTCCAGGCTCATCAGTTAACCATTTAAATGTGTACTGTCACCTCCTGACTTAGGAGCCCCTGGAAAAGGAAGAATGGTCTTGAGGTTAAGGTGTCTGAGACCCAGGCAATTAGGGTTCCATTTTGCCATCTCTCGTGTTCCTTTGGGAAAGTCAGTTACCTATGAATATTTCTGAGAGGGACCTCCTGACCTCATTCATTAATGTGTGATTGCACTGAAAGAAGCACCACAAAAATTTGTTTTAAAAAATCTTGATTTCAGTGCATTTGTACGGCATTAAATAAGGGGCTGAGGTTCAAAACGAAATACTGAGCAGCTTCCTTCCCTGAGCCACCCCTTTTCTGTGCTCTGAGAACCTGATTCATTTTCTTTGACATCAGTAGTGATTTCAATAGGAGCTGGATTAGGCTCTGAATGAGGCACGATATTACGGAAAAAATATCAGGTGATGGTGTAATTTAACGACCATCTTCATATGAATAAAAGCTGTGTGGGGAATCTTATTTCCTGACTCTTGAGTGTTTCACCTTAACATTTCTTCTACTGTACATTTTTTCATTGGCTCGTTCATCTGTTAATTTGGAAAGAAATAGCCATAAATTCCCTGGCAATATTTTGGCATGAACAGTTTTTACATTTGCAATGTAGAATACGGACCCTGCATGCCCATCTAGCACAAATATCAAAAGCAGTGTAGATGGTAACACATTGCTTAGGCAAGTAGAGTATAAACGTGCCAGAACCATGGAATGTAGACCCTATACAGCTCTCTACATGTCTAAGTAGAGTCTCCTATCTATTTTTAGCAGTTCTGTGTCCCAGACTCCTTTCCCCACTGCAGTTAAAAGCTCTGGCAGTGGGGAGGCAGTAGTAGTAGTAGAGGGGTGGGCAATAATTTTTAAAAGGGGGCCACTTCATACATTTCTGAAGTGGCCCCAGTTGCCCCAGAAGGAGCAGGGGCTTGGGTGAAAGGCATGGGGCCAGGAGACTTCATGCTTCCCCACCCACAGACCCTGATTGACCTGGGGATAAGGGAGCGCGTGAAGTATTTGCCCCCCAAGTGCCTATAGAAACAGCTGGCAGTTTTCTCTAGGCACCGTAGTGGGAGGAGACGTTGCACACTCCTTGTGCCCCCAAGCCAATCAGGGCGTGGGGGGCATAGGGTGGGGAGTAAGCAATGTCCCATGCTCCCCTACTCCCACCCCGTGGGCTCGTTTAGACTACATTCCTCTGTCGAAAGAGGAATGTAAATGAGCCGATCGAAAGTGCAAATGAAGCGTGGATTTAAATATCCCGTGCTTCCTTTGCATATTCGTATCCGAGCATTCCTCATTTTTTCAGGAGTATGGGTTCTTTTGGAAAAGGTGAGTGTGTGTGGTGTGTTTTTTTTTTTTTTTAAAGAACCATGTCTAGACTGCTCTTTCACTTTCGAAAAACACTTTTTCAAAAAGCACTCGGATGCAAATATGGAAACGAAGCACAGGATATTTAAAGTCACGTTTCGTTTGCACTTTCAATCGGGCTCATTTACATTCCTCTTTCGACAGAGGAATGTAGCCTAGACAAGCCCTGCTCAGGGGCATGCAGCGGCTAGAGAGAACCGCTGGCTGTTTTAAAACAGCTGTCAGTTCCCTCTGATGCTGTGCACCCTTGGTGAAGTAGGAAACTTTGTGCACTCTCCCTTTTCAGGTCTCCCTGGGGGCGGGGGAATAGCAGGGCAACAGCGGGTCAGATACAGCCTGCAGAGGCCCTTTTGCCTAGCTCTGTAGCAGTAGATCCTTTCTGTGCAATCTCCCCCCTCCAAGGTGTTTCACTGCCATGTGTAGCTACTATACATAGCAATGCAGCTACAGTCTGCTTTTCGCCTCCATACGTAGCTGCATGTACCCTGCATGCTGCCACATGGATTTTCTGGACTGTTTTCTTTGGGTACTTTGTGACAGCTTCTCACTGCATGCACATTGCCTCCGAATGGATGTCTCTTATCCCTAGATTTTTCCTGTGAACAGATTGAAGGCCAGTGGTGCATTCCTAATGCTAAAAACATCTGCCTGACCTTTGGAGCAGTCAGACATTTGTTAAGAATGCTTCACATCAACAATTAGTGCAGGTCAAAGCTCAAATGGAATATCTGTAAAACCCAGTGAGTCCTGACATGAGCAGTAAAACATCTTTTGAGCATTTACAGATTTGTCTGCAGCAGTCTTACTGAACCCGTGGAATGAAATGTCGTACCCAAGGAAAAGTCCGTTTAATTAGCAGTCTTGAATAATTTTGTGATAGCTGCAAGGCCAGAATCTGCCATCTGCCTGGATTTTTATTTTTAGGTACCTTCTCCAATTTTAGAGGCACTTTCCATTTAGCAAAAAACTTTCCTCCTCAGTTCATAATCCTAATAGACACATAAAAAAGACCCACATAAAGAAAACACTGTAATCGAAGCCAAAAAAAATAATTAGCAAGAGTGTTATCGACTAGCTGTCAGGAGAGCTATAAGAAGCTTATCTAGGAG
The DNA here is from genome assembly GCF_052426305.1 of Pelodiscus sinensis. Lineage (NCBI taxonomy): Eukaryota > Metazoa > Chordata > Testudines > Trionychidae > Pelodiscus > Pelodiscus sinensis. The sequence continues at coordinate 116,872,063 of NC_143055.1, read as the reverse complement.
ACCAACTCCATGTAAAATTTGAGAGATTCTCTTTCCATTTCATTAAAACAAACGAATAATTCAAAGAACCTCCAATGAGCTCCTTGAGAAGAAACTCATTAGATTGAAAGAAAGGATTTTATACAGGATTATGATGTGAAGAATAGATAGCTGCTCGCCAGACCCAAGGCTTAATGTGGTGCTGCCGCTTTGAAATGCCGTGTGCAGCCTGGGGCCAGCTGGGAAGTTCCCAGCTGGCCCTGGGCTGCACATGGTGTTTCAAAGCAGCAGTGCCTCATCGAGCCCAGGGTCTGCTGCTCTGAAACACCATGTGCAGCCCGGGGCCAGCTGGGGACTTCCCAGCTGGCCCCGGGCTGCACACAGGGTTTCAAAGCAGAAGCGCCGTGTGGAGCCCGGGGCTAGCTGGGGAATCCCCCACTGACCCCAGGCTCTATGTGGCTCTGTCTCTTTCAAATGTTGTGTGGAGCTTGATGCTGACTATTTGATTATCCCATTAATCTAAATGTAATATCCCTGTCAGGGATAAATACGATGCCACAGCTCTGCTGGCATAACCCATTGCTGTTCAGTGCATCTGCAGTAGAAGGGGATTTACCATTTCTGAAGGAACCACCCCCCTTTCCTCAGCATTGGCAGCTAGTTTGACAGGACACTTCTTCCATTGACCTTGCTGCATCTACCATAAGGTTAGATGAGCATAGGTACAGCTTTTGTGAGTGTGGAGCAGTTTGGACCAGATCTAAGTGTGTATGTTACTCACACACTTCATATAGGACACTTAGAGCATCTCTAAACTACAAAGATTTCTCAAAAGAGGATATGCAAATTCTATGGGAATTTGCATATCTTCTTCTGATCGCATTTTCAAAAGAGGATATTTCAAAAGTGAAAGTAGGAAAAAAAATCCTTTTTTGAAAAAACCACATAAACCTCCGGGGGTTTTTTAAGGTTTTTTTTTTCCCAAAAAACACGGCCTGACTACTTTCACTTTCGTAAGATCCTCTTTCAGAAATGTGATTGGAAGATATGTAAATTCCCATGGAATTTGCATATCCTCTTTTGAAAAATCTTTGTAGTTTAGACCTCCTTCCCTTCCCCCCCCCAAAAAAGAATGAACTTACTCTACAGCCTTAGCTGAGAGCAGCTGACTTTTAGCTCAAGTAGTAGAGCTCATACACTAAGCTCCAGAAGTCCCAGGTTTGGTTCCAGTTTCATTTTATAGTCAAATATGCATACTAGGCCCCTGATGAAAAGCTTACAATTTGCATAGGAGACAAATAAATATAGCACAGTTGGACACTTTCAGCCTTAAATGCTGGGGATTTTTTTAAAAGAGAGGTAAAAGTATTGTTGTTTGGGGTAATAAATATGTGAACTATGGATTGAAGAATTAACTGTTAATGTAAATTGTAGAATTGGATCTTCGGCACTTTACTAATGAATTGGCAATTTCAAATATAAACCTGGTATTAAGGTAACATTTCTGTTACACTTGTTTTCTGCTAGAAGTAACTTCTGAGGAATGCTAGTTTAATATAGTCAAATGAAAAGATATAGCTTGTTATAACTTTAGAAATTGCATTCATTCTTTGGGACAACTTTTTAATTTTACGTGTATGCGGGGAATGGTGTTCAGAAATCCAGTTTTTGATAGGGTACAGGTGAATGAAGTCTCTAATAGTCTTGAATAAAAAGAATCCTCATTAACGGGGAAATGAAAAACTAGATATTGACTGACTTCTCTAACAAAACAGATTTAACTATACTACAGCAATTAATTTTATTTTGGACAAATTAGGGTTTATCTACACAGGTACATGCAGGAAAATTAATCCAAATTAACTATACATATGAATTTAAAGTGTATTAGTTTAAACCATGGAAAACTGCATTCCCATCCCTATGTGGACACTGTCATTCAGAACTGAAGTAGCCGTAATTCAGTTTAGTTTAATTCTCCTGAATTAAGATAAGAAATTATGGCCACATCAGATGAGCACTTTCAGTTAATTTGGATTATCGTTCCTTCTAGCCCCTGTGTAGATAAGTCTTTATAGGGGAAAAAGGCTTATTCAGCATCTCAGAATGATATCGTCCTCTGCCTTTCCAACATTTGTATGAATATGGCTTGTCAGCAAGTTTAAATGAATTAAAATGGCTAACTGCCTTGATACCCTGAATAAAGAGTGCCATGGCCCTCAGAAAAGATACTCTTCATCTTTGGCAGTGGATTGAGAGAGGACAAGGAATTGCTGTGACATTGTTATAGGACTGCAGTTTTTTTTGGTCCTTGCACTGGCTGCACAAGGGTGGGAGGCTTCTTACTCTTCTCCTTCCAGCTACACACAGTTAGGTGTAAGGCTTGTTGCATCAAACATCAGACAATGTCTTAAAGTGAAAATGGAAAAATGTGCTGTAGATGGAAGTTGGAAGTAATTAGTTTCTAAAACACGGTGTAGAAAATATTCCTAAAACATTCTAAATAACTTTTTAAATTATTTTATCTTTTTATAGTTGTATTTCTTTTAAAAGCATGTTCTCTTAATAGCTGCAGGCTAATATTTAAAATATATCAAATAAATGTTAAAAATTGAGAAATATGTAAAGATGCCCACATTAAGAATAATGTTAATACCCAAAGTTACCACCACCCAGATACATACACACACTCCACATCTCTCAATCCAGACCTTCTTCTAAAGCCCCCAAAACAGATGAGCCTTGCAGGTTGCATATTTAAGTTTCTCCTGGACCAAGCAAGTGACTTCCAGGTTTAAGGGCCACTCATGGAAAATACCCTGCCAAAAATTCCTACCTCCTTTTAAACATTTAATGACCAAGGGCCTGATTCAAAGCCCGTAAGGTTAATATACTCCCATTGACTTCATTGGGCACTGATTCATGCCTTTAGAAATCAAATGTATATATTTACATTCCTCGCAGTGACATATTTATTTACTTTAAAAATATATTTTTACAAATGTTACTGTGGTGTATTGAGAACTACATACTGGAATTGTAAGCTATTGCTGGAAGAAATGGAAGGGATGTTTCCTGGTCCTAGTTTCAGGCTGGGGTGCTCTGTAGTGAAGCATGAGATCTAATCTGGGAGTGGCAGTTAGTTTGGGAAAAGCCAGCCTAGAACAAGGTGGAATGAGTGAATGAGTTGTTCCTTTTTGCCTTGCAGAGTAGTCTCTCTCTCTCTCTCTCTCTCTCTCTCTGGTTAATGTGGGTTATGGAGTATAAAAACAGAAGTAATATTATATTGCTACATTACAGAAAGCATTTTGTTTTTATCTACATTACGTTTGTACACCATGAACTTAACAGCTACTGAAGACTCATTACTGATTGCCCTTCACATTTTTTTTCTTTTGCTTTATGTTGTATCTGCCAGCTGCTGGCCAGAAACCATTGGACTTTGTCAGGTAGTCCAACAGTTACTCTCTTTCCAGGGACTGGACTCACTTTTTGTGCATCCTACATGCTATCCTAGCACATAGCTTAATGAAGCATTTTCTGCTCTGGCTATTCCACAGGAGCCATCCAGTGTTCAGTTCAGTCTCCTGATAAATATGGTGTCACATAAGTGATAATGTATAATAGTACAAGAGATTTCCAGATTATACTTCACACATTTTTTTGTAAGAAAAAATTTGGCTGATATTCATTGACTTGTATTAGATTCAGGCAGACAATTAGTGGCTAATTCATTACACACATTTACTGAAACTCAAGTGGAAACAGGCCAATTTCTTCTGGATGCCAAATGATGATGCAGTAGCTAAATTTGCCACACCCAGTCATGATGGGACTTGCATATAATTAACCTTTGTGCCTGTTCCCGTTATAATGCACTGTTATGACTTTGCATGTACAGTGCTGGCTATTTATTACCAGGTATTTTACTGTAACAGCTCTGGAGAATGACAGGCTTAGAGTGTGGGCTGGCTTGGGAGGGATATGGGTTCTGGAAGGGAAAGAGAAAATGGGGGTTAGAAATAACCTGCCAGTTGTAATCTTCAGAACCTTTATATAAACAGACTGGAATGAAAACAAAGTTTTTTATTTGGAAACCTGTAGCATATCCAATCATAACATTCCATGCTGAGCTACATGCACAGTTTTAGAAAGACACTCCAGTGTAGTAGATCAGGCCTACAACTCTATTCACTGCTTGCTTTGTGTACAGTTTTACGTCAGTCTGCTTGAAAGTATATTTTTACCCTGCAGCCATAAAGGAGGTTAAGGGAGTAGGCGCGCTCTGCGTGTGTGTATAATAGCTGGGATAACAGCAATAAATTGGAATAGCAGTGCTCATGTTTAAATCTGAATGATAGGTATCTGTTTCTGATAAAGAGTAAAGGGATCCAATTCATGCTTTTATTCATCTCTAAAATAGTACTTTTAAAAGTCAGCAGTACACCGAGTTTCAATTATGTCGACTATAAAATAACTATGTTTAAAATCATATCAAGATTCTGCCTTCAATAGAAAAGACATTTAGAGTTAAAACTGATGCTATGCTTTAACTCAGTTGTTGTCCCTAGGCTCTGCAGTTTCTACAGAGTTCAGTGCTATGGGGTACCAGAGCATTTAACTCCCACAGAGCTCAGCACTCTGCAGGATCAGACCACACAATGCTCATACAATAAAATATTGCATACTATATAAGATTGGTGGGCAGCACAATTAGCAAAATTCTCTAACCTCCATTCCCCCATCTCCAGCCAATCGTAGCTTGTAGACTGGGAAATAGATTTCATCTAATTTGGGAAGGGAGGGGAAAAACCACAGTAACATTAGTAAGCCTTCTTGTGGATCACCTAAAAAGTTCACTTCCCATGGATCTTAGCTCCAGATCATGCAGATTGTTCTTTAAGGAGAGATCTCTGTGTCCATGAGTTCACAGTTCATTTGGGTCAATTTCATGATCATAGAATTTTTTTTAAATAATAAATTTCATTATTTCAGCTATTTAAATCTGAAATGGCCTAGTGTTGTAATTGTAGGGTTCATGACCCAACAAGGAGTTGTGGAGTGATCACCAGGTTATTGTGTTTGTAGAGGGGCGGGGGATTGTGATACTGCTACTCTTCTGTCTGCTGCTGCTGCTGGTGGTGTTTGTTCTGCCTTCAGAGCTGGAGACAGGTAGCTGTTGGCAGGGAGCCCAGCTGTGAAGGCAGGGACACTGCCAGCAGCCACACACATGTAAGGATGGCATGGGATGGTATTGCTACCCTTACATCTGTGCTGCTGCTGGTGTGTTGCCTTCATAGCTAGGCACTTGGTCAGCAGCTGCCATTCTCTAGCCATCAAGCTCTGAAGGCAGGGCAGAAGTAAGCAATACCGTGTGACGTTACTAAAATAACCTTGCAACCCCTCTGCTGCTTCGTTTTAGGTGAGGACTCCCAGCTTGAGAAATGCTGGCCTCCCCAGTGAGCTCTGATCTTGTGTGCATCTACCTTACACTTTACATTGAGTAGTACGTACATAGTATATGGCAAAAGGAGAACAGATTTCACAGTCTGAGATGCTGTTGATGACTGTCAATTTGGTGGCACCCTATCAATGGGTGCTACCAAACGAGGACCACTACGGACTGCAGTAGGGCTCTGTGGTGGGATACAACCACAAGGAACCATTGTAGGATTGGCCTTCACAGAGACCAAATAGCGCAGTATAGTTTGGAGGGACTGCTCAGCTCCTCTGGTGGGTTTTCATGAAATGTAGGCATCAAACCAGTTTTGGTAAAATCTCAAAACATCTGGTTATCTCCCTCAGGGAGCTAAGTGTAACCTTGGGTGGGCTAGACTTCACTGCCCTTCTCCAGTGTCTAAAACACCCACTCCCACAGCAGTACTGGAGACCCAGAGTTGAGTCAGTAAGGAATTTCAGCAAGGATTGTCCAGCGTCAGCCTCCCTACGTTCAAGTTCCAAAAGAAATTAAAGAAACAAATTTAATTAAATAACTTCATAAACCTTATGAAGAAATACATAATCTAATTGTTACAACAGAACACAGCTATTTTATAACCCACAGATAATGTTCATAGTTACAGTAAACACAAGTAAAGAGAAAATTAAAATTAAAATTTGAACAGTTCAGTCCACACAAACACAGAAAGAAAAGACCGAGAGGTCCCAAAAGCTTAGATTTAGTTCACCAAAATCTCAGTTTGTGCCTCTGATCATTAAATCTGCACCATATGCTGAGTCTGAATGATCTCTCCACTTGCTTGTAGGGAATCCTCAGTTGGAGTCCAGGCAGACTCTTTCTCTGCTATGGTCACTGCTAGACAGTCAGCTCTCTGATTAACTAGTCAGTTAGTTCACAAGTGAACAGGCTTAAAGAAAACCCTGTTACAAGAAAATACAAAAACTAAGAATAACAAAATAGAAATGACTCTTTCCTCATTGCTACATTTACAGAGAAGCTGAAGAGTCACACTGAGAAAGTGAACTAGAACAGTTTGGCTAAAATCAAAACAGCATTTACAGCAGACAATTAACAACAATTAACACAGAAGTTCTCCTAGCTCTAAGTAGCATTGCCTCTGATCCCTGCTAGAGGGTTAACAACATCACTACCTGCTGCAAAGTGCTGTAGAGTGAGGAACAGCAGCCAGTTCTCTTCTACTGGCTTAGCTTCCTCCAGCTCACACAGGCCTTAGAAAAGCATCTGCCCTGCCTGCTTGCTCATGGAGTCTGACCCAAAACTACAGGACCCAATTCCAGAAGCTGCTGGGTGGAGTGCTGAATCTGTCCAGCAACAGAAACTCAACTCACTCCTACCTTTCCCTCAGGAGTCTCTTAAAGAGATAACTCCCTATTAAGTGCATGGGTTTCATTAGCAGCCTAAGATCCATGCTTCTTTCACAGGAGGGGAAGTAAGGAGTGGTGCTGATGGTTGATTTTCAGAATGGGTGGGAGAATAAGGGAGCTGAGGTTACTGTTATTTCTTGCCGTTGAGTCACTGTCCTTTTAAGAAGAAAGGGCTACGGCATTGTTTCTTAAACTTTTTAAGACAGAGGAACACCAGATCAATAATTTTTTTATGAGGAACACCAAAAAGAGGCCTGGGAAAAGTTATTGAGCAAAAAACAAAAATAGGGTCTGGGAGAAAGTTATTGAGCTACAGACACACACGTCGCCTGCCCCTTTAAGGGTGGCCATTTTTAACTCTGTTCTTCGCAGACATGGAACACAGTTTAAGAAACACTAGGCTACAGGGAGCCCCGAGCTGGAGACCTCTTGCTTGTACAGATGAGGAGGGGCAGTGAGCAGAGAGTGCAGCTGCCTGGGTAGAGGGAAGAACTGAAGGCCCAGGTCTTCCCTTATGTATGGGAGCACCCAAAGGTGAGGGGCATTGCAGTATTTGTTGGTTTTAGGGCTGAGTTGGAGCCATTGAGTTTTGTTACCCATGCATGTGGCTGGCTCATTTCTGTCATTCCCTCAGTTGCATAACCCCAAAGTGTCCAGTTGTGATTATAATCAGAAATGCTGAAACTTTAGCTTATGTTGCATGTGGGCTGTGCAGGCCTTTGGGAGTGATGTTAGGGAAAAAATGTTTTCTAGAAAAACAGTTGACAGACAATCAATGTAATTACAGGAAAAGTAATGCTCCCATTTTTGTGTAATTGTGTTTTTACAATAGGATTTCTTAGAAAAATTGATGTTTGCTATTCATTTTGATAAATGACTTGCCTAACCCATACAGTCTGGGAGATTTGATTTTCCTTTTTTTTTTCTTTTGGCTCACATACTTCGTTTGAAGTTGAAATGCATTAATAAATGTCATTGGGTTATAATTGTCTGGTGGTAAACTAGATCCATTTTATTGAGCAGAAGAAATAAAAAATTGACACTTGAATGTGAAAGTTCCCATTCCAGGGTGGTGGTGGTGGTTTTGTTTTTTTAAGGTACTCTTTCATTGTTAGTTTGAAAGGCAGCTGAAAATAAGACCTCAGTAATGTCACCTGCAATGAGTCAATAGTAGCTAACTATGTAGTGATAGACACCTGTTCTAAGAAACACCATAGTGTAGAACAGTTGCTTTCTTCTCACAAATAAATGTCCTGATACCAGAGGTTGCAAACTTGTAAGACAGAAGGAAGTTTGCATGAATATTTGGGTAGAAAGAACTAAAACAACTTCCTGGGATCTTGCAGAAATTGGAGGTTATCAGGAGTTGTATGAAATATCTGAGAGCCTGAGACCTATTATATGATCTTAGAGTCATCGCTGCAGAATTTAACTTGCTTTTCCTCTGCAGTTTTATCACTTAGCGCCTGTGGACTACATTTCAAAATAAGTATATTTCTTTTTTCTTTAATCCTTAATCTAAAAACATCCACCCATATATATGCAATGGAATGCTAGGGGCAAAAGCAGCATTTAAAACAAAGCAATCCATTTCCAGGATTTTAGAAGGTCTCTGTTAATTTAAAGTATCTAAAAGAAACCCTAAATACAGAGACCAGTAGGCTTTCTTTGGTGGAAAAAAAAATAGTTCTCCATGTTAGCGCCATACCACTTCTAAATTCCGTTTCTCCCCCTTTGCTCCTCACCCCCCATTTTTTTTCTCCAGGGACACTCTGTGTGTTCATTACTAAACAAATTACTCCATTGCCAACACAATTCTTGAGTCACATTCACTGAAGAGAGGTTTATTATTTCTTCTCGGATATGGTACTTAAACTAATAGTGGGTATAATAAATGTACCTAAACAGATGCACTGTTGCAATACAGCAGTTATTAAAAATCACAGTTATGTATGCTATAGTTGTTTAAAATATGAAAATGTAATTTAAGGCATGATTCAGGACAAAATGCAAAAATCAGCTCCCTGTAGGGTTGAGCCAAGTGTCATAAAAGCTGGATGTATGTTCATCTGAACTGGGTCCTGTATGTGTACATTTTAATATTAATATTTTCAGCAGCCACAATCTTGACTGCTATAGCTATGTGTCAGCAAAAGAAATATTAAATGTAATGAAATGTTAAGTTGCTTCGCTTTTCTGGGAGAGGAGAAGTAAAAATAAAGCAATTTGAGTGGTTGTTAATAGGCTGCATATTTTAGGCTGCTATTAAAAGCTGACTTTTATGAAATAATACTCATTTGTGTTGAGACAGAACTCATGCAAATTAAACATACAGAAGTATTATGGATCAAAAACATGAAATTGTCCCTTAATAAACCACAAATATCCATCTGTAATTTCTGTTGTGGCATTTCAGTGCTCTAGCTGTTCAGCCCATGGGGCTCCTCCACCTAGCCCCCATGCTGAGGCTGGGGCTGTTCTGGTTCTGCTGGCTCCCAGCCCCTGTGCTGGGGCTGGGCCTACTGCCATCTCCCTGCCCTTGCGAAGAAAACAGAATCCTCAACTTCCAGCCTCTGCCCTAAGGTTGGGGTTCCTGGCTTCCAGCCATCAGCTGTGCAGAGCTGGCTGCCCTGACTGGAGTTCACGTCCCTAGTATGTATATGTAATATATTTTCCCCCTTGTTTTTAACTTGGGACCAAACCCTGCGGGCTTAATTCTGACAGAACTCCCATTCATCCTAGTGTCTCCTCGATGATCATTTTACCTGATGGTAAAATTTTCCACATAATCCACCTGGAAATCTGAATCTCATTCTCAAACATGATGAAAGCATTTAAAAGAAGCGAAACAGAGGCTATTTAATGCCTAAGTCACTCTGAATACTTATCACTTGTGAACAAAAAAGTGTTATAGAATAAATGACTTTTCTCAAGTCCAGTAATTTATTCTCTGAAAAGGAAGTGATTTGGCATCTAGCTCAAAACTCCCTTGTGCTCTTGGGTTCCAGTTTCTGAAGTTCATGTCTTACAGCTTACCCATTGGCATAGCACATATAGTGCTTCATACATTAGCTAAGCAAAAGAAAGGTCTTTCCTCAGTCTTATTTAGTACATTATCCTGTTTTCTGATTTCACTGACACAATTTTGAGACATGGTCTCTCTCTCATCCAAAAGCTTACACTGGGAATGCTTTTAAGTACTTTTAGTTAGCATGGCAGGCAGTACGACAGCTTTTGGTATAGGTTGGAGGTGGGGTGGGAGAACTGTTATTCTAAGTTAAAGCAACTGGATTATTTTTCAGGGCTTTAGTTATCAATTTCTATCCACAAATTCTATTTTTTTTAATTTCAATTAGTAAAGGAATTTGTTAGAATTTGACCTCTGAGTCACCCACTTGCTTGAAATACCATGTAATCAGTTACATGGAGGCCTACAGATAAACGTCAGATCTTTTTGTCAGTATTTATTTAATTGGGAAGCGTGATGCTTATTGGAGCATTTGACATGTGAGGTGAAAGATGTCAACTTTGGTACTGCTGTGACCTTTGGTATTTTCATTAGGTCCCCAAGGGCCCTTACATTGTAATAAATGCTCTAAGAGAAGCAAGACATTCATTCCTGTAAGGCGGGTATTCATAGCCGTTTAAAGCAGAGATCATTTAAAGGGCACCTGCAGCTGAAGACACAAATGCTGTACATCTCAATAAGCTAGGTTGTTCTGTTAGAAAAAATTAATTCTATAAGATTTGAAGGCATTATTTTATTCCTAGTGATAGGAATAATTAAGAGACTAAACCCATGCATGAGGTAAAAGGGTTTTCACTTCTTGTTGGTTGTGAGCTTTTAATTTTCTTTCTTCTTTTTACTCATTGATTGCGAGCATGTTAAGAAAAATAGAGGGAATTGAGGCTTGTTGACTTAATGGGAGTGGGGTGGGAGACGAGTGTTGGAGGCAAATGTTTTGATAGTTATAAAATATGATGTAAAAGGTAGAGTGAAAGTGTAACTGTTTACATGGTTGAACGATGGTCCTGAGCTCATCGGTGAACATGCACGGTTACACAAAGCCCCTGCCCCTGCGCTGCTGCCTCTGTATCAGATGCAGGAGTACAGGGATGAAGCAAGCAGTATAGCTCCTCCCCCCATGTATAACTATGTAATCGCTAAACATTTCAGCAGTTGTATATTTACTTTAATAAATGCATTTTTACCCTAGAAAAAAACCAGGTGATTATTGAGCTTGTTGTGTGACAAGGAGCTGAGGTAATGTTGTGTCAGAAAGAGGAAGCTGGTTCTTGGATCACACCAGCCTTCACTCCATCACTGTTGTGCAAGCCTGAAATTAAATGTATTGCATTACTTGAAATTAAACACAGTTAATCTTTTCTATTTGCTGCTGCTGTTTTATTTAATCCAGATGAAAGAGTATTGAAGAAAAAATCCAAGTGTACTCTTACATGCTGCCAAATCTTGAGTACCTCTTGTGAGGTAGTAAGCATCTGCAAATGCCCTTGAAGTTCATAGACTTGAAATCAGTTAGTGCCTTGTAGGATTGGGTCATAAATAATTATATTAAATTTGGACTGTAAAAGTCAGGTACGTGGTTTCAGGTACACAGACAACAATTTGTACAAGTACTCACATACTGTATATTTTCACATTGCTAACTTTCTATTTGAGCACTCTCAGAAGGGTAGCTGTGTCTGGATCTGCAAATATAACAAGGAGTCCTGTAGTACTTTTAAAGATCTAACAGATTTATTTGGGTATAAGCTTTTGTGTGTAAAAAACACATAATCAGATATTTGAGGACAGAGTCCTAAAAGATTGCTCGCAAAATGGTCTTTTGTAAAATGAATAATGAAAGGATTGTATTGTTTCTTACTAGGATCTTCCAGGTTATTCAGAATTTTATGTATTTCACTTTTCACAAAACAAAACTACATAATATCAAATAATGGGGAAAATAATAGTGACTGGTCTGTGGCATGTAAATGACCATTGGACACTTCCGATTTTTAACTTTAAATATTTGTATTTTTTCATTATATTAAATGTTCCATAATGTTTTCTTTTCATATAAAAACCACCTGCCTTCATATTTCACCAAATGTGGCAGCTTTTGCAATGGGAACCATTTGTATTGTTGTGAACATCATAATCAATGCATGTAAAGTGATAAATTTTGTTAAATCAGCATTTATGTGTATGCTCAGCAGGAGGAGCATATATCCTTATACACAAAACAGTATGAATTATAAACTGGGAGATCCTTCATCTACTAGGGAATTCTTAAACATTTCACTCAAAAGATAGAGTTAAACTACTTCTTTGTATCTTGAAACATGACTACAAGGTGCAAATAATCCAGATTTTCAACATGTTTACTGAATTCTGTAGTATCCTTTTTATAATATATAATTAAAACTACCTTTTAGTTTTGGAAACTGGTCAAGGAGAATATTAATATCAGTGAACATATAATATAAATTCTATAATTCTTTAATGTGTTTTACCCTAGAAGTGCAAAATCAAATGGTATTTTGAAACAGGCACACTAAGTAGATATTCTTTACTACCAACATGTTTTTATGTGCATATTACTCCAAATGGAAAGCGTCAAGTCAAATTTTCCATGAAAGCTAAATTTGGTAAAACCAAGTGCTGCTTCTTAAGTAGATTGATATAACACAGAGAATCTTGGAAGACCCAAAGGATAGTTCTAAGAGCTTCTTTTTCAGGGATGGGTTTGAAGCATGGGAGATAGCACTTTTAATAATATGGATTTTGGGGATCTGTGGGCTTCTCATAGATAAAGTGTATACTATCGATGGGAATGTTGCTGAGATGAGGTAACTGTGTACCATCATGATTGTGTTTTCTATGTAGTTTCCTATGTAGTTCAGCCTTGTTCTGTGTTTTTTATAGAGCTATAAAAATCACATTGGCATGTTTGGTGTGCTGCTGATTTGCTTCTGGCCCTTAATCAGGTTGATTCTCCTCTGGCAGAGCAATATTTACCTCCTGTGTACAATGCTTTGATACGGGGCTGGGCTAAAGTGTTGTGATTATTCATGGCTAGAGTTTATTTCACTTGTGGGGACTTTTCATACAGGAATTTTTGAAGTTTGCTTATTAAGAAACAAATTGATAGATATTCCATTATGAACAGCTCCGAAGACTTGCATGGGAATCTATATAAAATAATAGTAGGCAGTAATTAATTCATGAAGTGAAGAATAGTCTATTCAAGTCTAGAGAACAGGAATGCAGAAAGTAATTTTACACAAGTAGAAGTCTGGCCAAAGAATCGGGACTAGCCCACGTACTCTTGTGAAGTGTGCTGCATCATATTTAATGGCCACACATGGTCTATGTCCTCGGTTTCATGTCTGATCTAAAAGACAGTACTATGGTTTGGACCACGAAGCAAAGGCAACATGTTGAGTGCTGAGTAAAGACCATGCTAATACTAGAAAACCTGGAAGGTGGATGGAGGTAGTGGCAAATCACCCAAGGAAATGACATATCTCCTGAAAAAAAAATACTTTGGGGTTAATAGATTTGTTCAGCTCTGATATATCACATGGCAACCAGTCTTATTGGGGTTTATGTGGGCACCAGAGGAAATGGAAGAGATTTAATTTGCAGGATATAGATCCCATGCAAAATGCAGCATCAGCAATACTGCAGAATACACAGTATTTTTGGAAGCACCCATGTACTATTAATGCTATCAGGTAGTGGCAAGTGTTTTAGTCTTATTCTGAATATGTTTTGCTATTGCATGAGAGAGGAGAAAATGTCCAACTCCTAATGCAGGTGGTAGTTCTGTGGAAGCAATGCAACAAAGAGATCTCCTTTTTTCTGACAGTAGCACACAGGAATACTCACTCTAACCTACAAAAACTGAGCACAGCCTAGCCTACCCACACTAGAGTGATTCCAGCTAATGCAGGTCACATCATGAACAAAGCAAAGCACAGGCTTTAACAAGCATACTCTATTCATTAGCCCTCTCTGAAACCTAGGGCTGCACTGTCATTACAGTCAGTCCCCGGGTTACGTACAAGATAGGGACTATAGGTTTGTTCTTAAGTTGAATTTGTATGTAAGTTGGAACTGGTTCCAGATTCAGCTGCTGCCACTGAAACTGACCAGGGGCTGACTACAGGAAGCCAGAGGCAGAGTTGCTCTGCCCCCAGCTTCCTGGAATCAGCCTGATCAGTTTCAACAGCTGCTGAATCTGGTATTCATCCAGATGTTAAGCAGCAGCTATGAATGTTAATTAGTGAATCAAGAGTCGTCCCCCCCGGAATATGATCAGTTTTCAATATAAAAATCTAAATTCAGTGGTGACTAAATAGTGGTGTACAGATAAATAGTACACTGATTGCAGAATAGTCATAAATTAGGTGGCAAAGTTGTACCAGAATGTACAAGTGAGGGTAGCTTGTAAATTGTTAATGCAGAAGAGAGGCATGCAGACATTTACAGAAGGTCACAACATGTAAAATGGGCATCCTTCCCCTGTCCCTCAGCTTACAGCTCCCAGAGTAAATTCAGCTCTTATATAATTGACTACATTGTTTAGATGATGGCTAATTCCATTAAGAATTCAAAATTAGTTTGTTAAACTATTATCTCTAAACTGACTAAAGAGTGCTTTTTCCTACAGTCTGATGAACACCATTTTTTCACCACTGAATTTGATCCACTAATTGTAATATACAAATAATTTTAACCTCTTCAACTCAATAATTTGTTTTAAAAAACAAGTGCAAAACATTGCAAAAATATTAGTAGGCTTTATACAATTTTCATTATCTGACTCCATATGACAGCATTGAATGCATATTTGGAGTTTGGAATGAATATGGTAGCTTGTTGCAAAGTCTGATTTTGTCAGATTTATTCCTCTATGCTTCTGTCAGCCTCCAAATTTCTCTATGCACCTTATGGAAGTTAGCAAATATTTTGGCAGTACTTCTTGGGGATGAACAAGTTTTGCTTTTGGCTTTGTTTTCACTACAGAGTTAAGTTATCACTCAAGCAAAATCATCTCAAGTGAACTGAGCGAAAGTGAAAACAGCATCACTGCAAAATAATATTTGAGCTGCACGGACTGATTGTGTTTATAGCAGATGAGTTGTGCTAATTCAAGCATTAGCCTCTCCCATGTGTGATGGGCCAGACAACTTGAATTCAAATTTCCACCACACTCTAGAGTTTTTGAGTGCTGATGGATCTCATGTTAATTCTGCAATGAAGACAAGCCCTTAGTCTTTTTACTGAGCGCTCCTTTTTTGTCAGAGGTTATGAGTTCATTTTCCTTCTTCCCAAAAAGAGACCTTCCAGAAGAACCCCAAAATGATAGATAGCAAATCTATATACCTCTTAGTAAACATAATGGTTGGTGAGGGGTATATGAGTGTCATCAGAAATCAAATGGGAAATGCTATATTTGCAAAATGCCATTTTGCCTTCCAGCACCATAACTTGTGAATCCTGTGTTGCTTGGCATGAAATTTGCTTGGTGTCAGCCCCTCCCTGGGTTTTCTAAGGCTTGGTCTACACTGGGGGATAATTTCAAATTAAGGTACGTAACTCTAGCTATGAAAATGGCGTAGCTGAAGTCAAAGTATCCTAAATCAAATTTTGGCACACTGTGGGAGGTCTATGGGAGCGCACTCTACCTTTGACTTCTCTTATTTCTCTTAGGAGCAGGATTACCGGAGCTAGCGGGAGTGCCCTCTCAGTTTGAATTAGTGTCTCTTCACTAGACCCATTAATTTGAACCTCAGAATTTCAAAGCTACAGTCTTCTCTGTAGTGTAGACATGGCCTAGGGGAGTCTTTGAAGTAGGGTATGTTAGCATATAAACTCTAGACTTCTTCGTTTGTATTCACATCAGGCTATAGAACTTTTCTTCAGGTGTCCCATCTTAAGAAACAAATTGATCTCTGTCTTGTTTAAATCTACAACCTGGCCTGGAAAATATCCTTCACTCTCATAGGCCTCACCTACAGACAACCCCCTAATCTGAAACAGATTCTTCCTAGCAACCATGCATTACATCTCAAACATACTCACCCAGGAACCTACCCCTGCAATAAACTCCATTGCCAACCCTGTCCACACATCTGTACAAGCAACATCATCATAGGACCTAACCACATATGCCACTATGTTAGAGGCTCATACAACTGCACATCTTCTAATGTGATATATGCCATCAAGTACCAGCAGTGCCCCTCTGCCATGTATATTGGCCATACTGGACAGTCTCTGCAACAGGATTAATGTGGACAAATCAGATATTTAAAATAGTAACATAGAAACCTGTAGGGGACCATGTTAACTTGCCTGGACATCCACTGATGGATCTAAAAGTGGACATTCTCTTACAAAATCATTTCAGGAACCAACTAGAGAGAGAAACTGCAGAACTGTCCTTCATATGCAAATTTGACACATTTCGCCAAGGACTGAACAAAGACTTTTCTTGGGCCATTATATTCAACACTCAAATGACATAAACTAAGTATCAGACACTTGCAGTCATTCTATTAGCCTCATTTAGCACAGACACTGACAAGTTTTTTTCTTTCCCCTCTTCCCTCTTTCTCTGCTTTATATTTCACCCTCTGTGCCTCTTGCTCCCTATCTGTCATCTGAAGAAGTGGGTTGTGTCCACGAAAGCTCATGATACGATCTATATTTTTTGTTAATCTCTAAGGGTACATCTACACTTGCCCCCTACTTCGAAGTAGGGAAGCAAATGAAGCATACCAAAGTTGCAAATCAAGCATGGGATTTAAATATCCCGTGCTTGATTAGCATATTCGTGGCCAGTCGCCATTTTAAAATGCCAGTCGCCTGATGTAACTTGCCACGTGTAGATGCGGTAGTCCAATTTAAATCCCTTCCCTCGAAATAACTGGTACTCCTCATGAGGCATTTAAATCGGACTACTGCTTCTACATGCGGCAAGTTACATTGGGTGACCGGCATTTTAAAATGGTGACCGGTTGCAAATATGCTAATCAAGCGCGGGATATTTAAATCCCGCACTTGATTTTCAACTTTGGTATGCTTCATTTGCCTCCCTACTTCGAAGTAGGAGGCAAGTGTAGACGTACCCTAAGATTCTACAGGACCAGTTGTTTTTTAAGCTTTTTTTCTCACGACAGTAACTACTGTATTGTGTACTAATAAATACACCTCCTTTTGGGGGCCATGGAATTATCTTGCTAATTTCTTTTCCCAAAAGTAGGAAATTCAGATGTTCCTTCAAGATATAGGCAAGCTCAGTCAGATTATAGGAATTCTTTATTTACATGTTAATGATTCTGTTTCCCTGGAAGTTTGGCTCTGTGCCCCTGAAATGATAGGCACTAGATCAGGAGAGGGCAAGATGGGATCTGCGGGACGGATGCAGCCCACCAAACCATTTGATCTGGCCTGCGGCTGCCCTGCCACTCCCCTGCCCCGAGGCCAATCAAGTCTCTTCCTGTTGTCATGGGTGTGACACACCACAGGGAACCATCAGTGAGAGCTTTTGTGAGCTCCCCTGTCCCCAGGCCCTAATAGGCCTGGGGAGCTCCGTTAGGCTTGCATGGCACCTAGAGAGAACTGCCAGCTGTTCAAAACAACTAGTGGTTCTCTAGATGCTGCATGACTCTGGCAGGGTTCAGGCGGGGCGGGCAGAAGACTTCATGTACTCCCCCACCCCCAGGCCACTCATTGTCTGGAGGTGGTGGAGCCCATAAAGTCTCCCGTCCCGCCAGGGTGGGCTCCACCTTGACGGATCAGACTCCTTCTTCCCAAGGCCCTGCCCCTTCTGGGGCAGCCTGAGACCACTTCCACAATTTGTGAAATGGACCCACTTCAAAAATTATGGCCCACCCCTTCACTAGATCAATCATCACCTTAAAATTAGTGATGGTTTTAAAACTAATTCCAGAACCACAACCACGATAATTATTGATGGACGTTATCCAATAAGTCATGTCTTCCTATAAAGCCGAACCACTTATAGATAGAACTCTGTAGATCTGTGGATATCTGCTTTATATCCACAGATATCCACCTCCGTGGATGTGGATCCACGGCTCATTTCTGCAGATATGGATGCAGATACAATTTTTTTTTCTAGAATCTGTAAATGGATATAAATATCTGCTTTATATCCATTGGGTATCCATGGGGATCAGGATTTGGCCTACAGTGTAATATAGTATATTCTACCTTAATTGGGTAATCTCACATTGTTTCAGTATAACTTGTAAATTGCAGTTCTATTAACTCTATTAATTGGAGTTAATTTAGGACTTAGAGTAATGTGGCTTTATGGTGAATTTCAGTGAATTAGAGCAGTAGAGGATGCTATTTACTTTTTACTGTAAAATTGCAGACTTTTTTTTGTCAATAGGGAAAAGGGCCCTTTTAGAAGAATCTGTTCCCCCAGCTGCAAATATAAACTGTCTATTCTGACATAAAGAAGTGATTATAATTTTATAAAAGCACGCGTTTTGTTTCTGTGTGTAAAGGCAATTTTTGTTTCTCTGTGTTAGAAAACTAAGGGATCCATCAGGATTGACACACAATGAGCAAAGGCGTGTATTAACTTCAGTGGATCCATTTTTTTCTGGTTTTGAATCAGGTGATTCCTTCGTAACCATGTTCTTTCTTTTCTTTTTTAAAGTAGGGATGAGTATATTTACTGTGTATAGATACTAAAATTACTTTCAAGTACTGCTTTCTGGTGTTCCAGGTTTTGATGATATTTTCAATATAAAGAAATGATCTAGTACTAAAGTGGCAAAACTTGTGTTTCTCTTAATATTCACTATGTCTTAATTATTTGTTATGCAACCATAAAAATTGGAGCTGGGAATGCACAGTTTAGCCATTTCATTCCCATTTATGCTTTCAAGCAGGGATTGTATCTTCTCTAGTGTTCTGAAATTACCTCCAAGACTGTAGGTGCTATTGCACTGTTAATAATAATTAATTAAAAAGTTGCAAAGCTTTTGCTTATGAAAAAAAGGTGCTTACATTAGAAAGTAATGGAAACAAAAACTGCAAATGTATTCAAATCCATTGTCTGGTATGGATTTGCTTATTGTTAATTATGAAAAGTATTTTACTGAGAGGATTTTGAAGTTGAATATGTAGGTGCTGTCAGTGCTTCCCGATTAGGTTTGTTGGGTCTCACTTGCCCATAATCTAGGAAATTCATTCTAGACTAATCTCTTACTGATTCACTTTATGCCACTGCTCCATGTACCTGCTGCTGCCTTGCTAGCCTGTTGTATTTCTAGTAGCAATGCCCCTTCAGTACTTGACAGAGGCCTTTTGAGAATACATACTTGAAAAGGGAAAGGAGCAGCCGAGAAGAAGAGATAGTGGTGATGTTATCTTTTAAACCTTTATACTTAGGTTGCCTTCCCAGCTTCAGGGGAAGGAATGGGTGGGGAAGGGAAGAATTCCTCAAACGAGAAGTTATAGATGCCATTTGTTTGAGTTGTGACTGCTTACGTTTTATATCTTTGACTGAATGTGGCAGTACACAAAATGGTTTGACTTGTTTTTGAGTTCCTCACAATTCTGTTTTCTTGGGTTGTTTTTATATGTTGTTAGCAAACTGTGTTACACATACTACTGGCATTAGAGGCTTCTCAAACTTTTTGTCCCAGTAGACATCCACTGTTTCTATTAAAGAGTTTTATGGGATTTTCCAGACATATCTTATACAGCTTACCATATTGGTTCTTACAGATGGCTTTGAATACAATGCCAGGGCCCTCCAATAACAGATTTATGGGCTCCCTGCAGTCTCTGAACCTCCTGGTTGGGTAGTCCTTCTCTAGTGGTGTCTGAGTGAGGGATTTTCCAATTAAAATTATGAATTTTTTTTTGGCCTGGTTAAATTAAACATAACCTACTTGTTGAATAAAATATGAACCATTGCAGAGCTTCATACATTCTTGTTCTAAATACACATACAAAGAAGAACTGGGAATAATCTGATGCTAATATCTGAAATTTATCTGCACCTTACTGTTTAAAAAGGAAGTTTTTGCCTGAATAAAGATTTATAGATTTGGCCCTTAAAACTAAAACCCAAGTACTGCTTCACTGAGGAGAAGGTCTGTTTGCTTCCCAGTTCTTTGGGTATATTATTATTCCTGAAGTAGATAACATTTCAGGCACCCAAATATTTTGTAATGTCATCCCACAGATTCAAGATAACTCATCTGTGTCCCTGAACATTCAGTTCTGAAATAGTGTGTTCAGAACACTTCATTATGTTTAAAAAGCTGAAGTAATAACAACAAAGCTACGTAGCAGAACATGAGTAAAAAGGAGCCTTCTCTTCACCTCCCACTTTTTGTATGAACCCTAGAGTTATGGCTTTTGGTACTGGTAAAGCTACTTTTTAGGGGTTGGGAAAAGGATATTTTGGAGATGGAAAGATAACTGACAGCCTTAGTGCGGGAATCAATAGGCAGACCATGGATCAAATCTGGACTGCTAGACACTTTTGAATGGATCCCAAAATCTTTTTATTTACTTGTTGTAATCATCATTGTTATTATTTTTAGTATTTTCTCTGGATTCTAGAACTTGACTACCCCTGTGCCAAGCAATTTGAACTAGGGATATAAAATCATGATTAATTAGTTAACTGGTTAAACATTAGGTTAACCTAACATTTAACTGGTTAACCGACTAAGTGGGTTTCCAGGTTGGGACTACTCTAGCCCATCTGGAGTGACCCCCAGCCTGCAGGGCTCCCACTCCCAGCTCTGCGCTGGGTCTGGGTCTGCTGCTGCTGGCTCTAAGGCCTGGTGTTGGGGCTGGGGCTGGGGCTGGGGCTGGGGCTGGGGCTAGGGCTGGGGCTGGGGCTGGGCCTGGGCCTGGGCCTGGGCCTGGGGCAGGGGTTGTTGGCTCCTAGTTCTGCATGAGGGCCAAGCTGGAGTAGCCTTCCGCCCACAGTCTGCCGGGCACTGGTTAACCATTATCCAGTAAACATCACCTTGTGAGGGTGATGCTTAATAGGTAACTGGTTACTTGTTCACATCTCTAATTTGAACCTTGAGCCACAAAATGTGGACTACTGTGGCCTAGCTCTCTTTGGGTTAGAAGTAGCAGAAAATGTACTTGAGGAAGCATAAGAAGGCTTAGAGCAAGGTCTGAGCCAGTCAGTATAAGAGGAGCTAATGGAATGGAAATAATATAGCTTGGACTGCTTTTCCACTGCCTTGCCTAATTTACACTTCATTGTTCGCAGATGTAAAAAATATGATGAATCATCTTTTTTTATATCCATTTTAGATAGGTGTAAATAACTACACCATGCAGTGACAAATTGGTGTCACTTTTTCACAGAATGGAGGCATGTCTGTTTCTAACTAATTAGTAGAGACAGAGTTGTGTATATATTTTTGTTTCTGTGGGTAAATAAAAAAGGAGGGTGACAAAAGTAACTATTATAGACGTCTCAGTATAAAGCATTTCCCCCTCAGAGACACTGAACACACCATTCAGCTAAAATCCAACACATTTCTTTTTTTAAATTCCCTGTTCAGAAGAACAGAATACTAAAAAGCCAAAGAAGCAAAACACAGTCTTCAATAAAATGTCAGATAGTGATCAAGTTAAATCAGACTTCTAGGAGTGTTTTTACAAGGGGGCCGAGGGAGATATCTTAGTAAGAAGTCGGTCAACGTGTTCTATACCATGGGGACCACCAAAGCAAATGTATGATCACTTAATTTTAGGTCTGACTGGATTTCATAGTCAATCTGGAGATGTAAGCACAGATAATCACTAGAATGAATTTCAGATATAAAAGGCCTGTATGGTTTAAAAACCAGCAGGACAATCTTAAAAGGAAATGTCAACTTGGAATTTCATTGACTTTAAAAAAAATAAAAATAAATAAAAAGTGTCTTTCCCTCCTCCCTTCCATCATTTCCCATCTATTTTAAAAAGTGTTTTCCCCTCTGTTGGTGTGTAAAAGGAACAGTTGACTAGTGGAATCAGATACACAGAGTAAAGAAATGGAAGTGGTAAGGGGTGATAGTGGAATTGAAGATGGGCAGGAACTGTATTTGAATGCCTGTGAGCATTGGGAAAGTTCAAGTCTGTATCTGATTTTGCGCTCTCAATGCTGATTTGAGCTCCTTGAAGGCTACATTCTAAGGGTATGTCTAGACTACATGCCTCTGCCGACAGAGGAATATCAATTAGACATACCAACATAGTCAATGAAGTGGGGATTTAAATATCCCCCTCTTCATTAGAATAAAAATGGCTGCCGCATTGTGCTGGCTCAGCTTTCTTTGTCGCCTGATCCCCGTCTTGACTGCCGGTTTGTGCCAACAAACAGCTGAGCCGGCACAACGCAGCAGCCATTTTTATTCTAATGAAGCGGGGGATATTTAAATCCCCACTTCATTGACTATGTCGGTATGTCTAATTTACATGCCTCTGTTGGCAGAGGCATTTAGTCTAGACATACCCACAGTCAGTTGATCATGGCATGCCGATTGATGGTGTCACCTATTGCCCTGCCTGTCCTTTTATATATGACAACAACAATTTAAGGAATTTCTAAGCATACTGTCGGTTTCTCCTAAAATGACTTGAGGAACAAAATGCTCAGGCCAGTCACCACAATTCAAACAGATGTCCACATTTGTCAAGATAATGAAATTTCTCTCAAGGGACCATCTTTTAAATAATCAAATGGCCTTGGGTCTGAGGTAGGCCCTAATCTCCTTTCCAATTAACACTACCTGAGTCTTCACCAACTCCTGATTTACAAAGAATGCTGTCAGAATCCATCAACACTTCTTTGATGTTATTTTTGTTGTGGTATTTGGGGGGACAGTTATTGTTATATATTTTTGTGGCAAAATGGCATGTTGATATCACAATGCAATCTAGAGATTATGAAGTTATTGATTATGTAGCATCCTGCACTATGATATTAATGTTTTGTGTCAATGGCACAGCATTGGAAAATGACATAAGATAATATACAGAATCATACCTAAACCACTGTGAAAATTCATATAAGGCAAGTGTTGACTGACCCCTAAGGTATCTTATGTTGGGATTGGTCTGGATAAGCATCAGAAGTGTATCTTAACTTAAAACATCCCTTTCCTCCCTTAAGGTTCTGCATCCTTCAGTAATTCTCTCCTATTCCCCCCTCAGTATTTAGTGAAAAATGTATCAGTATGTACCCCCATCCAGTTTGTCTGGGAGTTGTGACAAGACTTGCCCCAGCTCCAGCTTCTCTGCAGATAGTAGGCTGTAGTAATTCCTGTAGAACAGAAGGCAGCAGTGGCCCATGTAATATTGACATCTTTGGTAGCGAGTCGTCATAATTGCAAATGCCAGAGCATTCATTTGTGGTCTAACATGATTTAGCATGCCTGCATCTACCATGCATGTTACCAAGTAATTACGGATTGCTACTCTGTGCTGTGAAAGAAGACTCCTGCTTTGGAGAAACTTCGATGCTTGAAATAAAAACAATTTTTTTTTGTTCACTGATTTGCACAAGCACTTCAGTGTCATGATCATTGATTTGTTTTTCCTAACACGCAGGAGTTTTAGCTACGCTATTTCCATCTATATCAAAAGGAGTGAAATACCTGCCTCTGAATGTCAAGAAGAAAGTGACGGTATGATATGGGAGAGCAAGTAATCTGTGGAGCTTACACAAACATAGAAAATCACATAGATTTGAACATTTTGGAGTAAATAGCGTGGTGAAGGGAATGAGCTCAGACATTTCACAACAAATAAGCCATTTTTTTCCAACTGAATTTTTAATCTGCCTGTAAATTTGAACACCGCTTCTTGTAATACATTGGTAGATGGGCTTGTTTGCCAAGTTTATGAAATTGGAGTAAATTGCTTATAGCCTCAACCATAAACATGACAATTCAAAAAATTTCAAGTAAACATTTAATGGATGCCATGTTCAAGTGACCAAAATTATAGAGTATAAATTACAAATTGGAGCAGCATTAGTGATGACTTCACAAAGTTGCTTTTAAAGAAAACCTTGGAGCAAGAAAACTAGAATTTGTTATTGTAGATTATTGCTGGAGCAGTCTGCCTAACTTGTTCAGGTTTGGCAGCCCAGATATTTTGCAGTTTGACAGTAGAATCTTTGTCAACTATTTGAAACAAAGACGTGGGGAAAATGGATTGCACTGTTGAGTTGTATTAAATGTAGTTCAAAAAATAACGGTCTCCCAAGGTAAATACTATTCCTTCTAATGGCCTAAACATTAATGTTTTTAAATTTGTTTTCATTTTTGTTTTCTTATGTAATTGTAGTTGATTTTATATGTAGCATTGATTATTATAGATACCAGTTTATTTATTTTAGGCACAATTGCTAGCATGTAGAAATTCTTATCCCTTTTATTTATATTGATTCATTTTGCACGGGTTGGGGGGAAGGCTTATTGATCACTGGACAGAGACTCAGAGATATTGGTTCTATTCCTGGCTCTGAAACTGGTCTTGTGGGTGTCCTTGGGCAAGTCACTTCACCTCTTTGTGCTTTAGTTTTCCAATCAGTAAAATGGGGTGGGTAGTACTAACTATTTGTAAAGGGCTTTGAGATCTACTGATGAAAAGCAGAGTGTCAGAGTTAGGTGGTATTCTTATTAGGTAGAATTATTGATCATTATTATTTAATAAAATTATGTCTTTATAATTAACCTCAGTTGATGCAAGCATTATTACATATGATTTCTCACATTTTTTATGCAACTAGAGACTAAGATAAGAGTGAGTCATCTATGAGGGGTCTGAGCTCACAGCAAAACCAAATCAAAACAAGAGGACAGCTGCAACTCCCAGTAGTGGTGATTTGGATATGCTGGGATAAATGCAGGGTGAAATCAGAATCTGTCTGAATGAACTGTTTTTGATGATAAAACAGTTGCATTTTATTTTTTAATGAATTAAAGAAAGCTTAAAGAAATCCCAGCCTAATTTCTAACTCTTCTGACTCTTCTGCTGGAACCTACTGCTATACTGCCAGCATGCCACAG
This sequence comes from Pelodiscus sinensis, assembly GCF_052426305.1. Classification (NCBI taxonomy): domain Eukaryota; kingdom Metazoa; phylum Chordata; order Testudines; family Trionychidae; genus Pelodiscus; species Pelodiscus sinensis. The sequence continues at coordinate 116,847,142 of NC_143055.1, read as the reverse complement.
TAGGGTCACAAGAACTTACTTCTCTCTTCACATATTTCTTTAGTTAGGAAATTTGAAATTATTATTGTTTAGTCATCATATGCCGAATAAAACTATATGGCCTTATTTGGATGGCAATGTCACATAAAATGAAATGTGATACTTCAGGCTGCAGAACTCCTTTGATTTGTGACCAGTACTTCTGTTAGTGGGTAAATGTGCAATCTGTTGTCTGTGTTTATAAACATACTACACTTTCCCTCGAACACTTGAAGAGGGTTTTCCTTTGTTTAAAGCCGCCCTAGCCAACAGTTATAACAAAATGTTATCTGTGATGCCCTTTTCCCCCCTTATTTAGAATAGGAAATAACTGTAGTAATCTTATGGTGTATTTTGGCAAATGTTAATAATGGATTCTATAACTTTATCATCAGTAAAGTATAGTTGCAAAATGTGTGTAATGGCCTGTGCACTTTCCCGATGTGGCTGACTAAAAAGAACCAAGGATAGTTGTCCCTGATACCAGTTTTCTTGAAAAATTGTCTCTAAAATTGTGTAGATTTTAAGGTTAGTAGTTCAAGTAAAACCCCCACCCTCCAAGCCCCAAAACCCAATTTGTATTTCCATATAAAATTAATAAATTTGTCTTCAGTGTATCTTTTGTGAAGCTCATGATACACATATAAGGTCAGGCCTGCATAAGGGGGAAATGTCGAACTCAGGTACTCAACTCAAGGTACATGGAGTCAATGTACCTTAGTTTGATTTACTGTGGCATCTCCACTGTGGGGTGTTTGATGGGAGGAGCTCTCCCATCGACACCCTTACCCTTCTCGCTCTGGTGGAGTATTAGAGTTGACAGAAGCATGATCACAGTTCCATTTAGTGGGTCTTTACTAAACCTGCTAAATCGACCCCCCGGGAGATTGATCCCCACAGTAATGATTTCTGGGTAAGCATAGACCAGGCTTAACACTAATGAAAGCAAAGCTCTCAACTCTTAATCAGTTGCTAAGATAAAAGAGGATTCCTCAAACCTCAGTGTTTGGAGCTGAATCACTTCAGATCTGCACATGCATTCTGAATGTGAGTGCTGGCCATCTTGTGACTGGCCATCTTAGCTACAGGTTGAAACTCTTTGTTCCAGGACTCTGGTCAGGCAACATCAGTGGTCCTGTCAGACCACAGATGTTCCCAGACCAGAGAACCCCTAGACCAGAGATCCTGGGGAACCCCAGTGGCAGGCAGAGAGCCAGAAGCCCTATATCACGGGGCTGAGTAGTGGGCTGGGGAGCAAAGCCCCAGCAGCCCTAGGTTTGTGGAATCCCGGCAGCCCTGGAGCCACAGAACTCAAGCAACTCGGGGCAGTGGAGCCCTAGTGGCTCTGATGCTCCAGTGACCCCAGGAGCAGCAGATCTCTGGCTACCCCTGAAGTGCAGAGCTCTGGCTGCCCCATGGCAGCAGAGCTCCAGCAGCCCCAGGGAAGAAGAGCCCCAGTGCCATTGAACTGTGGCTGCCCCAGGGTAGGGGTGCTCCAGCGGCCCCGTAGATGTGGGGCCCTAGCAGCCCCAGAGCTCCCCCCAGGAGCAGAGACCTGGAGGCCCTGGAAGCACAGAACCCTGGCAGCCATGGGGCAGTGGAGCTGCCAAGCCCCAGCAGCCCCCAGAGCCCCGGGATAGGAGAGGAGCCAGATCAGCTGGCAGCAGAGCTGGGTGGGGAGCCCAGTGAAGTCTGCTGATGGACCCCAGGAGAGCCCAGAGTCCATCAGTAAAGAGACGGGAGTTCACTTCCTCTGGTCTGGAAAAATTCCTCATTTGGAACGGGTCTGGTCCCTAGGGTACTGGACTAGGGTGGTCCACTCTGTAATGACAAAATGCTACTTTGACTGAAGTAGAGCATCCTACTTTGACTGAAATGATGGGTTTAGGTGCCTTGGGATTAAGGCACCACCCAGGGACTTAGAATTGATTTTAGTTCTGGGGTACCCAAATTTCTTGTGTGACCTTAGGCAAGACACATAATCTCCCTCTATCTCAGTTCCCTATGTCTAAAATAAAATGGTGGTATTATACTACTTCCGGGTTCCCATCCATTGTCTGTACTGTCTATTTAGACTAGAGAGTAAGTTTTTTGGACTTTGGCCTTTCTCTTATTTTTTGCATTTACCTAGCATAGCAGGGCCCCAATCTCTGAAGCTGAGGTCTCTAACTGCTGCTAATTAAAAATAATTTTATTTAAATATCCACATTTCATTTGGTTGCATGCTGATTTGATCAACATTAAGGCTGTTGTATAGTCTGGTGAACACAGCATTGACGAACAAGAGCAGAAAGACTAACTCCAAGTGAGTAACTTGCTGTCTGGAGCATATCTTCGATCAGATAGTATATCCTGGAGTTTTCTCAGATTTGTTATTTATAATATATCTACTTTTTTTTTTTTACTCCAGTTGTTACGCAGGTCATTCTAAGTGAGTAATTGAAGTCTTTCTTAAATATATTGTTTGGCAGCAGTGTTTCCTCTAAGATTTTCCATCCATGAACACAGTGAGTTTTACCTTATAAACCAATAATGAGGTCATGTGTGCTTGTTCAGATGTGTGACACAAAACCCCTTTAAGGTAATTGCAGTGGGCTGTAGAGACCCCATCCTGGCCTGGCAACCATGGAATGAATACAGCAAATACCAGACAGTGCCGATTGTCGGCCTCATGGCAGTAGGGAGAATAGGAGAGCTGAGAGAGAGAGTGGGTAGCTGGCTGCCAGATGAGCAACCAAGCTGGTGAAGGAAAATCCTGCTAGCAAACTGGTGAGAAACTGGCAGAGACAACACCCAATGAAGAGATGACCAGAGCCACAGGCTGGTGAAGCTTCCAGAGCCAAAGGAGGTAGGAAGGGGCTTAGGACATAGCTGAGGCTTGATTCTGCAGGCCCAAGATCCCTGAGAAGGCATCTAGTCCAAATCACTTCATGGGGTTCCCCTACCGATGCCTCAGACTTAAGAACTAACCCATTGACCTGGACCTTTACAGTACAGGAGCAGGTTTAATGACAGGAGAAAGTGTTTGAAAGAAAACTAATTTGAATTTGAACTCCTTTTTTTCCAGTGTCCTCAGAGCTGTTAATGTACCTGAATGCTGACCGGAAAGTACCTTTTCTGGAAATGAGAGTACAGTAAACTTCTGATAATCCGGCACCTTTGGGACCCAGGGGATGCCGGATTATCAGATATGCCGGAGTATCAGGAGGTACTCTGGAAGGGTTGGGGGGGGGGGGATATGGGGCTGCAAGCGGAAGCAATGACTTGGCGTAGCAGCGGGGCAGAGCAGCTGGGGTGCTGCCGAGTTTGTCCTGCAGCGCTGCCCCTCACCTGAGTGCCGCTGCGGGACCAACCCGGTAGCATCCCAGCTGCGCTGCCCCCGTTTCCACAAGTCCGCCACTTGTCAGTTTCAGCAGTGTCGGACTTGGGGAAGCTGCGGGGCACAGCAGCTGGGGTGCTGTCCGGTTGGTCCCGCAGCGCGGCCTCTCAGCCCCCTGCTCGGTGCCTTGCAGCACCCCAGCTGCTCTGCTTTGCAGCTTCCCCAAGTCTGCCACTCGTGAGTTTCAGCAGCGTCGTGGAGCAGAGCAGCCGGGCTGCTGCTGGGCACTGAGCAGGGGGGTGAGGGGCGGCGCTGCAGGACCAACCAGGTAGCACCTCAGCTGCTCTGCTCTGCGCCTCTTCCCCAAGTCCGCCACTAGTCAGTTTCAGCAGCAGACTTGTGGAAGCTGCGCAGAGGAGCTCCAATTGTCCGGCTGGCTGGATCACTTCTGGGTTCCAATTGGTGCCGGACTGTCGGGAGTGCCGGACCACTGGATGCCAGACAATTGAAGTTTTACTGAAGTTCATTTGTAAATTACCATGTAATACTGTCTCTCCCTGCCAAGCCATTGGGGATAGTAGGTTTTGTGATGTGGGTATGTTTCAATAAGAACTGAACTGTAACCACTAACTCATTTCATATATGTCAACAAATAGCTGGTAGATGATTGCAGCTGTAAGTCACTATGAGCCTGGCTTGCATTTCAAGTGGCAAATAGAGCAGGAAGATTCTGAATCCTATTACTAATCTCTTGAGTCACTGAGTCTGCAAAAGATTCTATTCTATTCTATTCTATTCTATTCTATTCTATTCTATTCTATTCTATTCTATTCTATTCTATTCTAGATTTTTTCTCAGAGTTATAAAAATATCATTTAAAAATGGCAGTGAGCATACTTCCAGCTTCCATTTCAAATGCTTGCATGCAAGTGTGAAAAATGTGACTTGTATGTAGTTTGATTATCTTGTTTCAGTTCATTTTAGACAGAAATGACACCATGTTTACCAGTTTAATTTTTCTTTTGTTCTTAAGATTAAAAAGCCACAAATATAAAAATTGACCTCTACTCTAAATTAACATTTTCGGCATCAGTGCTCTTCTCCAAAACATTTCTTCTCACAATTTTGTATGTACAATCATTCATGACTGTTCAGTATAGCATTTGTATATAAAAATCCTGTCTTGTGGATATGGATGATTGTATTTGCAAAATAGCTGTTGCAAATGTACAGGCAGGTTTAAGGTTCCTTCTAAAATTTAGCAAAGGCAAAAAGCTAGTTGGAAAACAGCCTCATTCATGGTCTTGAGATATCTCCTTCAATTTTTACAATATGAACAATCTGCCAATATCTGACAATATCCTACTGAAAATTAAGTCAATTTTTTTCCTAAAGGAAAGGTAGATATTTGCTTTTTATATGCCAATGTTCTAGGAATGTGCTTTGTTAAATATAAAAATCATTTTTTTCTTTAAAATGTGCTTTTAGTCCTCCCTCAGCTAGCTAATTGATGTGAGCATAGTATTGTAGTTTCTCAAAGATTTATAATTTTTGTAATGGATACCTATATTTATTTGTTTTAATCTAGCACATTTTACCAGAAAATAAATATAAATCCAGATTCATAGGATAGTGTATTTCTCCTTAAAGAACATTATGGGTAAATAATTACTTTATGTTGCCTTGTTTAGACTTATTTTTCCCCCTCTAGTTCTTCTGAGGTCATCTAGTGAGGAGTGTAGAGATAACTGACTGGAGGTTGGATCCTACTTAATTCCATCAAATTGATCTTGACTTGAATAGTTAGTTTAGCCTTCAACTCAACTGGGGCTTTGTAGTAATTATTTCCCATACTTTCCAGGAGCAAATGTCAGCATAATTATAGAGTCAGAACTTAGTTTCTGAAGGTGCTAACCTGAATTGTAGTGCCAGGATATAACTGGTGTTTTAACAGCTTAATTAATTTGTCTTGTGAATGGCAGGGCTGGGAATTACATAGGGTATACAGCTCTACTGACATGAAACTAAAGGAAATGGGAAGGAGAAGAGAAAATATATTAATAGTTTAGTGGACTTAAGCCAGATCTACACTAAAAAATGTTGGTATAGCTAGCCTGTCAAACCATACTAGTAAGTATTTCTTTTGCTAAAAAAGTGCTATTGCCAGTGTAGTTTATATCAGTTTCCTGAGCAAAATAATTTATCCTGCCAAAAGTATTTTTTAGGTCTTTTTAAATGTGCCTACAATAGGGCTTTGATTTGTATAGAAATGTAAAGATATCAGTCTAGGTAGCAATACTGTGCTTTTCCTTACATTAATGTGCTGTAAATATACCTTCTTGAATAAGACTTGAAGTTGTATTAGATATTTAGCAGATATCTATCTGGAAAGAACACTTTCAGGAGAGTTTTATGTCGTGACCCTCCTAGATATTCAACAGGCCAACCAAAATTGTGGCTCTTGGAGAAAAGAAATAGTACACTATTAACTTTGGCCTTCCATTGTTCTTGTTGCTTTGCCCTGAGATGAGCAGTTAAAATTGGACTTCACTAATATACAACCATACTGAAGGAATGAAGTGTCATTTTAGCTCCATGGCTCTTTTCTTTGGCATTTGTATTGGCATTACATCTACACTTCTTTCGGAGTCCAGGAGTAATGTTAGATCATCACTCATTTTGAACTCCAGATAGATGGTGGGTTGCCATACTTTGTTATAAATGAAACTTTTAATTTTGCACCTTATGCTTTTTTATTAATTCGGTTTTGTATCTTACTATTCAAGAGCCAATTGGATTATCCCATATCTCCTCAACTTCATTCTCTCCAAATGGAAAGTGAGTATGTTGTGCTTCCAGCAGCACTCTTTGAGCTCCAGTACTTTGGGCCTTGTCATTACCCTCTGTCCCATTGAGTAGATACTTATTCCCATATGTTTCCAATTGATTTCAACTGTATTACAATGAGTAGCTCCACTTTCCTTAAAATTATTACTAGCTTACTGTTGAATTATTTAATAAATCTTCAGTGGAGTTCTTGCAGACTAAGGCCTGTGTTCTGCAAACTCTTACTTCGTTTCTACAGTGGGATTACTTATATGGCTAAGGTTGGGCACATGATGAAATGTTTATAGGATCAAGATCTAAGCTTCTATTCAACACTAAGGTGGAAGAACTGAGCTCTCAGATGGTCTCTAAGAGGCCACATCTTGTAAAATTGTCTAGACTACCTACATCCCTCTTTCGACAGAGGGATGTAAATTAAGACACTTTGAAATCGCAAATGAAGCGGGGATTTAAATATCTTGCGCTTCATTTGCCTGAGCATGTAATGGCGCGCTTTCAAAAAAGCGCCATTTTGAAAGTGAAACTGTGTTCTAGATGTGGTTCTGTCGAAAATGGCAGGCTTTTTCGAAAAATCCTGTACTCCTATACTCCTGTACTCAAAGTGTCTAATTTACATCCCTCTGTTGAAAGAGGAATGTAGTCTAGACACAGCCTACATGTGGAATGGACTCTCAGGTTTTTCTGTTAGCATTCCAGAGCATTTTGGTCCTAACTATTATATGTTATTTCTAGTGCTTGGAACATATGCGGGGTTTTTTTAAATAATGCAGCAGCATGTGTGCTCCTAGTTGTCTGCTTAAAAACAAACCATCATCACAATGTAAGTGTCTCGACCAAGTCCCTTATGACTTTGTAGTAGGCATGTCAGCTAAAATGTCCATTAAGTAATGGTAAATCATCACTGAAAATCTATGGAATATTTTTGTATACAAGAGCAGTGTTCCCACTCAGATTTTCTAACCATGAGCAGAGTGAGTTTTGGCTTGTGCACCAATATTGAGGTCATGTGCGTTGGTTTGGATGTGTACCACCATGGCACCCAATTAATTAACATGCACAGTGGAGCAAGAACATCCCCCGCCGCCATGCAGTATGTTGCATTCTCAGCCGCTGGAGCAGACCCCGGCCATGTGGTATGTCCTGTTCCCGGCTGCTGGAGCAGACACCCCCATTGCCATGTGGCAAGTCCCGTTCCCAGCCCCAGCCACCAGAACAGGCCCCAGCCCCCCCCCCTCCCAAGTGGCAGCCCTGGCCATTGGGGCAGGCCTCCCTGCCTTCCCTTCCTTCCCTCCCTCCCCCCGCCACATAGCTGCGGCAGGTCCCAGCCCTCCCTCTGCAGTGGCTCCCTCACCATGCTGTTTCAGCCGGCCCTGCCCATGGAACAGTCACGTGAGTGGTGCTGCTTGGCTTTCTAGAGGAGGTGGGCTGGGGAAGAATTTTTTGTGTGCGGCTGCACAGCTGTGCACCTTAGCAGGAACTAAATATATATATATTAAGAAAACTAGCTTAAATACCTAGAAATGTGTCCAGCATGACAAGTGAAGGATTAAACTCACAGCTTCCATTCTTCATGAATTGTAGTAAGAAAAACTAAACAAGAATAATTTAAACTATGCCACTTTTGTAATGGAATGAAAATTTATGTTTAGCACTCTAACCTGGAGAAAAGTGGTTGATGTTGGTGTTTGTGGGCAGCCATCCAAATAATGAAGAGTAGAATGTTGTGTTCAGCTGAGAAGTTGCACTTTTAAATACACAAAGTGTAAATATCAGTACTATGGCTCTGCATTTAGCACTGGGAATATTGATGGCACAGGCTTGACTTAATTTGGCTGTCATTGTCCATTTTAGATTTTCAGACAAGAATTGGTAGATCTACACTTTGTATTCAAGAAACTTTTCCTCTACTTTGCTGGGGTTGCTGAATAATGACATTTGTACAGAATGAGGTTGTCATTCATTGATCTTTCACATAAGATGAACAAGCAGCAGCTCTCTACTGGAAAAAACCAGCAGTTCTTTGTTTAAATAGTTAAAACCCTGATTTGTACAAGGGAGGAAGAAATTTGAGCTTTTCAGCATGTTGGTCCCATACCCACTGGAGATGCTGTTATAAACTCCTGTGATGACAGCTGCCACAGAAAACAAAACTCAATCCCATCTTTTTACACTAGTAATACTGACATTTTTCTGTGCAGATGGGCTCAATGCTGGTTATTAGCATGCTCTCTTCTCTAGCCAACAGCATATGCAGTGACAAATTTCACAATAGTTTGCATTATATGCTGTGAGGGTTTGTGAGATATGAACCCTAAAGTCTATCATCTCAGGCAAACCAGCAGTTTCTAAGTTACTCTATCAAGAGGACCTCTATCATCTAATCTGAATGCTACATGAAAAGGGCCAGGAGTTTCTCACAACTAGGGAAATAAACGAAAATCTTCTTTAGTGAAGTAATGATTCCTGACAGTCTGATATTTTATGTTGTTTGAATGTGATGAAAAGTCAAATTCTAAGATACAGAAATTATACTGAGACCCCATCGGGCTTACATTCTTGGAGCTTTTCCTAGAGCAATTTCACTGCTTAATTTGCATTTGGTCTTAGAAAGTTTATAGGACTCTGGGGCTTTGTTACCTAGGTTCAGGTTTTGAAAAGGAAAAAGTGGATGTCTATTAATTTTAAAATAAAGCCTAAAAATAGGCATGTTTTTATTTAAATGTTGATGCAATGCTTGGAGGTATTCAGACATAGGATGGTTCCTATCTTGAGGACCTTTTTTGTAAGTAAATAGAGTGTTTGCAGTCAGTGTTGTTTTAAGAGGGTGCTTGCTTTGTAACTTTATACACTGTATAGCAATCTAGTGTAAAAGACATTTTTGAGATCATTACAACAATAATTTATTTTCTCTTCTCTTTCCAAACTCCATTATCTTCACATTGCTAGGAAAACTCCTCGTCCACCCCCCAAAATTTTGTATCTTCCAAAGGCAAAAATTTCAAAATATTTCCTTTTTGACATCAGTTATGAAGCAAATTAAAATGCTGTTGTGAATCTAGAGCTTAAGACCCTAAACTTATTTTAAAAGTTTTTTCTATTTATGTACAGTCCTGGGTGCCAAAAAACCGAATACAGGCAGTCCCCGGGTTACGTACAAGATAGGGACTGTAGGTTTGTTCTTAAGTTGAATCTGTATGTAAGTCGGAACTGGCGTCCAGATTCAGCCGCTGCTGAAACTGACCAGCGGCTGACTACAGGAAGCCCAAAGCAGAGTTGCTCTGCCCTGGGCTTCCTGGAATCAGCCTCTGATCAGTTTCAACAGGCTGAATCTGGACGCCAGTTCCGACTTACATACAGATTCAACTTAAGAACCCCAGGCGTCCCAAGTCAGCTGCTGCTGAAACTGATCAGCGGCTGATTCCAGAAAGCCCGGGGCAGAGCAACTCTGCCTCGGGCTTCCTGTAGTCAGCGCTGGTCAGTTTCAGCAGCGGCTGACTTGCGGATGCCTGGGGCAGAGCAGCTGGGGTGCTGCCGGGTTGGTCCAGTAGCGCCCAGAGCGGCGCTGCGGGACCAACCGGCAGCGCCCCAGCTGCTCTACCACAGGCGTCCAGAGGAAAGCCTGGTCTGCTGGGGGGGGGGTACTAGCTGCGCCCCCCTCCCCCCCCCAGCAGACCAGGGAGATGCCGGCGGCGGACCGAGACGCACCATGGTCCCGCCGCCCGGGTCCTCCGCGGCTTTGCTCCGCGTCTCCTGGTCTGCTGGAGACCAGCTGACCAGGGAGACGGGGAGCAAAGCCTCTGAGGATGCTGGCAGCGGGACAGCCGCGGTGTGTCTGGGCTGCCCGCAAGCTCCGCGGCTTTGCTCCCCGTCTCCCTGGTCTGCTGGTCTCCAGCAGACCAGGGAGACGGGGAGCAAACCCCGTTCGTAACTGTGGATCCGACATAAGTCGGATCCGCGTAACTCGGGGACTGCCTGTACTGTGTGTGATTCTCTATTACTTGGCTCTTTATGTGTTCATTTACTTCTGCGGGGAGGAGGGTGTGAAATGCTAGCACCAATTTGGGTGGAGAGTTCTGAGTGGGTAGCATTTTAAACTTACTTTACACAGGTGTTAATGACTACATAAGATGCAGACACTACAGAATCAGGCTCATGATGTTTTGCTGGGTTTCTAATAGTGTGACCAGTATCTTGGCTATACTGCTCTTGGCCATTTCTTTCTATCAGTGGTACTAGCATCATTGTTGTTGCCAAAAGTATGAGGGGGAAGAAGTCGACTGGTTATTTGACAATAAGCAATATGGTGCTGTTTCTAAAATTCATTTAGCACAAATAATATATTTTTTCAAATTTGACCTACTATGAAATACTCAGAGGAGATTTCCTCAACTGTACAGCTCAGTTTTTAATCTAAACAAGCATTTATTTTATGTAGTTTGTGTATTAGTTAATTGTATTCAGTTTACTTACTCAAGAAATAACCATGTTAATGGTCTAGAAGTTGTTGAAGTATATAAATATTAACAAAGGAGAGCAAATGCTTAGCATATTACGAAGTGGTATTACTGGTCCCAGTCCTACAGTAAATGCTATGTGGGTTTGCCCACATGGTGCTGATTGCAGGATCAAGCCTACTAAGCATGATCATTGCCATTCTTGCCACTTCCCTATTCAAGGCCAACAAGTTTTATAGCACTCTTCTAAAATTCATGGTTACCTACCAGGCTGTTTCATAGCTTGATCTCTCTGAGGTTTGCTGATATCCGGTCTATGTACCGAGTCTTTGGTCTCCCCCTTGGTCATTTTTCATACACAAGCATAGCAAGAACCATGTGACTGACAAAAGTCTCTGATCTCTAGGGGAGAGACCCATGCCAGCATAGTCTAATATACGGGTGTGCAAAATTAAGGAAAATATGGTCTGATCCTGCACCAGTGAGGTCAGTGATAGTTTTGCCTTTCACATCAGTATGGGAGCAGGGCTAGCAGGACAGGAACCATAAAGAACAAGCTGACTGTCAAGTAAAAATTAGATCTATTAAAGGGTTAAACTTTCTCAAGCAAAGTGATAGTAGCTCCAGTACCCACTTCTAGCTATCAGAAGTATTTGTAGGTCCATGGTCCAAGTTATGCTAAGCAGTAGAACAATGACACTGTGATTGGGAAACTCTGAGCCTCAAATACACATTTTATTAATTAGGGAAGAGTTCTTTATATTTCCCATGCAGTTTGTCCCATATCATATGCAGCTAGACCCTGGGACCCACTCTGTGTGCAGCTCTGTGGTGCAAAGTTGTCTTTAAACAACCTTTAAGCCCTATATCAACTCAGAGGCTAGAGCTTATTGATGCTGGTCCAGTCCTCTGGTAGTTCTGTGTTATGCTGACTGCCCAAGGCTTGCTGAAGTGTAGGAAGGTACTGGAGCAAAGGTGGTTTTGGTGTAGCTGCTGTTATATTGTCTCATCGAACCTGAGCTCCCAGTATGCAAGAGACCTCCTACAGGGGCTGCTGATTTTGTTTATTTTGATTTGGAGGATCGTGTGCTCAGTATTTATTAAATGTATAGTCTCAGTGATGGCAAACTAGATGTAAGATATCACTGAAGCATAAATAGGAAGCTCTGAGCAGAGACATAAGTGTTTGGTTTTACCCCCTCATTCTGCCACTGCATTTACACATTCATCCTCTTCACCTACAACTTGAACTATATTATGCAGCATTTATGACACAGAGCTTGTATATCAAATGCTTGGAGGAACTACGTTGTAATGCAATTCTTCTGAACACAGTTCATCGGGTATTCAGTTATGTAATGTTTTAGTGCACATAGCATGTGCTAACAAAGTCCTACAAGACAATTGGGAAGAAGACAGCAGGAATCCTACAAATAGGATGGTAGTTACAAGCCAATCCATTACAAACAGATTTGGAAATCTGTTCTCCCTCCAAAAAGGTAAAATTCAGCAGGCTTGTGTAACTCATCTTGAGACATTTTTATAAAGTTACTGTTTTTAAATACCTTTTTCATTGTATTGTACAAATTACATCTGGTCTTTGCTATAAATCATAAGGCCAATTTCAATCCCACATACACATGTCTAAATTCAGTAACTCCAGATTTACAAGATTATATCAGGCCATTTCCAAGTTTATCTATATTACAAAAGCATAAATCATAACCAGTGATATCAATACTTTTGTAGTCTGTGAAGACCTTCCTCATTTGGAGTTCAGTTTTGCAAACACTTAGACATATGAGTAACCTCTCACCAGTCCTGTAGGTATTTCTATAAACTATGGCTGCTAGTTGTGGTTGCGGAAAACAGCACTATGATGAGATGATCTACAGTAGCTAGCTCAGCCTGATTTTCTGAGAATCATAGTTAGGGTTGGAAGACCCTAACAAGTCATTTAGAACAGAGGCCTGATTTTGTGTGTCTTTGTGTGAAGTTTTTTTCCAACTGGAAAGGAAAGGGTTCTGTGTTTCAGTATTTGTATCTGCGTTTTGAATCCTCCATAGCCGAAAATGTGTTTGGCTTTCAAGTTTTCGCTCAGCCCGTTGTAGAAATACAGACCATTCAGAAATTGTGATTTGGTTTCAGGTTTGGGTTCTTGACCTTTTCCCCCCCAACAACAACAAAAATTAAGGATGGCAAATCCAAGATTTACGTTTAAGCTTATCCCTAATTTGCACCATTTTAATTCATTTTATATTCCAGCTACTGAGTGTATTCCAATATATGTGTCTTGTGTATCTTGCATCCATACATACGAGCCTGTAGTTCTTTTAGGTCTATGTATTTATGTTGTGGCTACAAGCATTAAACAGGACCAGCCTTGTTTTACTTATCCAGCTGCTAAATATGCAAGAGTGTGAGCGTGACTGTTTAAATTCTCTCAGTAAATCTCACATCATTGCAGAAAGTCTGATTGCTAGGAATGGGTCAAATTGGACGTACATGTGGGGCTCCCATTGACTGTAGTGAGCTCTGAATTGATAGGTATAACGCCTGAGCCACAGCTCTTTTGACCTCTTAAAGAATGCTCAGGTAGATGCTTTGTGTTTAATTTTTTACTTTTACTTTTGTGTACACAATCAGTGTTTGAGAGATGTTCTGAATTCTTTTACTAGTCCCAACTACCTAGTGAGTTCAAAATAGTGTTTGATGGGTCAAAATGGGCTTCTTTGATATGGAGTGAGTCCTGTAGCTTTTGTATGTTGCTTTATTGGTCAGTTCCAGTACTAAACTTAGTTTATTAAAGTAAATCTATATAAAGACTCTAATTGCCTGTCCTCAATAATATTCTGAAGTGTTCCAGTCTTTGCCTTTTTGTGCTCTAATGTAATGTACATGGTGCAGCATGTGTACACACTTTGTTTAAAGGGTTTGAATGGCCTGCCTGTCTGACATGTTTTACTGGATTCCAGCCTTTTTCCATGACATCATTATAACAGACTTCCTTGAAAATATGAACAGCTGCTGTGTACTTTTGTTTCCCTGTGTTTTAGGTTACAAACTGTAGCAGCATTTCAGTTTTTCACAAATGACTGTGATAGGACAGCTTCATTCAAAACAAAGTGAATGCAGCCAAATTCAGAGCTGTGAAGTTGTTAACAGACCGGTAATGAAACAGGTCCCCATGTACGAAGCATTTCATAATGCAGTAGGGGATAACTTACAGAACTGCAGAGTCAGTTCACATCAATTAAAGGCTGGTCCTGTTCCTTCGTCTCCTCTCTATGCTAAACTGTGTATGATTTAAGAAGATGAAAATAATATTGCAGCCAGACTTCGGCACAGATGGCCATTCACTTGAAGTATTTTACTGGGGTGTTCATAATCTTGGTTTTTGCTCAGATTTTGCATAGATAGCCAGTTCCTTTAAACTCTTTACCCAGTCCACAGAAAATGTATTTTTATATGCCTTTGAAGTTCACACAATAAAAGTGTGTGAAAACTCTCATTATCGTAAAATAGATAGAACTGTGTAGTCAGCAGCCCAGCTGGAAAGAATAATCTCTGTTCTGCCTCAATATGTAATTGGGGAAATCCTGTAACTAGAGAATGTAGACCTTGTACACTCTACTGCACCATTTATATCCTAGTTTAGCTGATTAGGAGTTTCATCTCTTCTAATGCTGGCATAAGAAATGTTCAGATATTTAAATATTTAAGAGTATTTTAAATATTCGTTTGGTAAAGAATTACAGTTTCTATGTGCCATAGAATTTTCTCTGAGACACCTGGAGAAGTGCTACCTGCACATGGCATCCTACTCAGTTCTTTCCCTGAAGCTCAGATCGAAAGAGGGAGTTTCTCAATAATGTTTTGTAAAAAATAAACCCACATTCTGAGCTTAAATATGTCAATGGGAAAAGATTACACTGCAAACCCATGCTTCATGGAACCCTTTTGCAACTTGTTGTGTTTCTCTTTCAGAAGTCTTGTTAAGCATCTCCTTAGGCTAATGTGTTTCTTCCCTAAGGCATATTATATCTTCTCTAAGGCATATTATTTAGGCCAGCATGAATATAACTTTTTTCTAAATGGAGTGTGGGGTTAGGAAGGGAGACGTAACAAGCTGTAATGGGAAAAATTCCTAAAATCAAAGTGTCTACTTGAGAAGCAGATTTTAATTCTATGAGCAAAGTCGGATAGTCTGTTGTTGTTTCCCCCACCTTTTCTTCAGATCTCTTCCAGCTCAGAAAATGAGGAGCCATATAGTCAGAGTTTAGCAATAGATTGTGGGGGTGTAGGGGAAGAGAGACAGGGAGCAAAGTACTTTCTTTTCATGCTGATGTTACTATGAATAGTCCAGGCAGAGGTCCTTGTGCTTCTAGAGTGCAAGGACTGGTGGGACAGCTTAGTGTTGACGATGGTACTAGACTCCCTGAAAGAGTAAAGGACTGGATGCAAAGGACTGGATGTACAGGGCAGGATGGCACTGTGGTTCTGTAGACCCTCTTCCCCCTCACTCTCCGCCGCCGTTGTACTGGCCAGCTGAGAGAGGTGAAGGAGAACGGGCTTGCTGTGCTCTGCTTTAAAAAAGGTAGTGTCCTGTAGAATGAAATACAAGGACAACTCAGGTCTTCATTTTTGAGCGCATTTTGCTCGACTCCCTGTGGACCCCCTTCCTAGTTAGCTTAAATTAACAATATTGCCCAAAATAATCAGGGTTGAATTCGTGATATGTAACATTGAATTCCAATTCACCAGTCCCTGTCCCTCTCCTCTTTTTGTCTTCTGCCTGCTCCCGCCCCAAGGAAAAGGTCTAAATTCTGCAGCATCTATCCTTTCTATTTGGTGTGCATGTCAGAGAGCTACTTGGATCTCTTTTAGGTTACAGTAGGTACCTGAAAAGATAGTGATTGGCACTGATGTTGCATAGACAGACTTGGATGACAAACCAGAGTACCCCATCCACATGAATATTCCCATGCCCGTGCTTGGTTTATGCGTGTGCGAGTGTCCACGTAATCCTTTATAAAAGGAATAACTGATACCTTTTGTGATATCAAGTAAAAGCCACACATTCGACTGACAAGGAGTCATTACTGGAAAACAATGAGTGGCTGATCTCCTCTGAGTTGCACTCCAGGACCATGGGCAAAATTGAAGGGGGACACTGCTACAGAGAATTGTAATACTTGAAGACAGGGAGTCAAAATTTTGTACTGAGTTACAACGGAGGAACTTTCCGTCATTGGGAGTGAGTGAGTGCAGAACATGAGCCAGTACATATCAGAAGTTAAATGCTACTTTTTAAAATGTGTGAAGCATCCAGAATAGTGATAGAAATGTAGCCATGTTAGTCTGGTGTAGCTGAAACAAAATACAGGACTATGTAGCATCCAGGTGTTACCTGGGGAACTGAGGTAAGCAATTGTTGTGGGAGCTAAAGCTAATGGCAATGACTAAGCCCACGGCCTAAAGCCGGGTGTCCCCCTCCCAGAAGCCAGATTCGGCCTGGTGTTACGTATCTGATCACCGTTGGATTGGGTAACCACAAATCAGGCTAAACCAATGTTTAGGGCCAAACCATATATTTTGAATAGTGTAACATACATCAACAACAACAGCGTGAACCCACCCTATCCCAGAAGAAAAGAAGATAGATAAGTCCCGGATACAACAAAGGGGAATATACTTTACAAATCAGAGGCAGATGGCGATTGATGCCTGCGACCTTCTACCCGGTGGCTAGTTTAAAGCCTTAGGGGAGGACAGCAGGGAGTCCCTCGCTGACAGGGAAAGGTAGTCCAGTCGAACAGCCCTCCTGCAGGTAGATCTCTGTCTCCAGTGAGTCGGGTAGATTCCCTCTGGGATCGGTGCTTGGTAGCCCTTCGACTTCCAGTCCAATCCAGCGGGTAAGGATGATGGTAAATGAGTTCAAGTCCATGTGGCAGAAGCCAATAATCCTTAAGTGGGGTGTTCCCACACTCGTGAGGCTCTCTCTCCCACACTCGAACAATTCCTTCTACCAGAACCCACAAACTAAAATGGATCACCACAGGAGACGAACAGACACTAACAGCAGACAGTGACTGGCTACGATACGGACGGACGGTGGCGAACCCGAACCCTTCTTTGGTCAGGGCTTTATAAGCCCTTCAAGGCGGGAAAAGGGTGACAAGGGTGGTGTGCAGCACTCCAGTAGGGAGGGGTGCACAGTTTCTGAGCGGTGTGCGGCTCATTTTAGTGCCTCATGCACAGTTTTGGACTGAGTGCAAACTATAGTGCGGGGTGCACTGAGCAGATGACCGTGTGCACTTAGGTTTTGGCGGGAAAAGGGTAACACAGGGAGAAGAAGGAAAGCAAGATGGAATCTAAAGAGGCTCCATTTTGAACATAATAGCTTTAAATGTCTTTTCCCTGGCAACACAGGTATCCCAGGGACCATTATGGTTTAAAAAAAAAAAAAAAAGGGGTAGATAGCTTTTGACTTGTATCAACCTAGAACCTTTCTTGAGTCACGGGCTAGTGACCCGGGACTTAAAAACCTCTAGGGATGGAGATTCCACCACTTCTCTAGGTAACCTATTTCAGTACTTCACCACCCTCCTAGTGAAATAGTTTTCCCTAATATCCAACCTAGGTCTCCCCCACTGTAACTTGAGACCATTGATCCTTATTTTGCCGTCCATCACTATTGAGAACAGCCTCTCTC
Organism: Pelodiscus sinensis; assembly: GCF_052426305.1. NCBI lineage: Eukaryota > Metazoa > Chordata > Testudines > Trionychidae > Pelodiscus > Pelodiscus sinensis. Next base: position 116,829,789 of record NC_143055.1, on the reverse strand, counting down.
CATCCTCTTTGGAACTTCCCTTCAGAAAGTCGAAGGCTGCTGTCAAATCCCTCTCGCTTATCTCTTCTGAAGACTAAATAAGCTCCAATCCCTCAGCCTCTCCTCATAGGTCATGTGCTCCAGCCCCCTAATTATTTTGGTTGCCCTCTGCTAGACCTTCTCCAATGTGTCCGCATCCTTTCTACAGTGGGGGCCCAGAATTGGATGCAGTACTCCAGATGAGGAATAATTATTTCTCTAGATCTACTGGAAATGATCCTTCCAGTGCACCCTAATATGCAGGGCTCGCCAAGCGGTGGTAAGCCCTGCTCACCAGCCGCGCAGTTCTGCGTTCTGCGCATGCGCAGATCGTTCTGCTCCGGCTCTTCCGGGGTGTAATCTACTCATCACGGGAGAATAGATTACACTATTTGTCGAGCCTTGCTAATATGCCATTAGCCTTTTTGGCTACAAGGGCACACTGTTGACTCATAAATATCAGTTTATTATGCAAAAGTATAAGTTTATTGCTGTAATTTATTCTTTGAAAATCCTAAATGTTTCGGATTTAATTTCAGACTATGAACCGATTCCGCAGAGTGGTTTTTTGTGCTTGCATGTATTCTTCTGAAGTGTACCCATACGGAGAAAGATGTATGATCAGGACCAAGTTTTGTACCAGCTGTAGACTATTTGTACAAAACAGTCAAGGAATTGGCGTTTTTGTCAAGCCTTGTTATAGAAACCATGGTTCATTGGTAACCTGTATTATAGACTAGTTTTGGCAGATTTATACTGTGGAAATTGGTTGTGGATTATTTATTGCACTATTTAAATAAATAACAATCTTAACCTATTTTTAAAATACCCTTTCCAAAAAAATCATGCCCAATTATCTTTTTTGAATAAATTCATATAATAGGTTTTGAATAAAGTATCCATTGAGAAATATAAACAGTCATTAAGATACTCACTAAAGTAAATTTGATTCCATAAAAGAAACAGGAAAAATCTAAAACTATTTGCTAATGATGATCACTGGAGTAACCAAAAATATTTTAGTTATTTATAATTACAGTTTATATACTATTGTTACAAAATCAATTTAATGATGATATAGATTACATTCTGAACTGTTACACCAATTAAATCTGGAGTATTTTGACTGAAATTAATCTAGTTCATTCACATTTACATTAGATGAAATTGTGACCATATACAGTAAAACTCCGATGGTCCGGCATCTGATGGTCCGGCACTCCTGATGGTTCGGCACCATCAGGAACCTGGAAGTGCTCCGGGCAGCCGGACCATTGGAGCTGCTCTGCCCCCAGCTTCCCCGATTCAGCAGCTGCTAAAATTGATCAGCGGCTGAATTGGGGAAGCCGGGGGCAGAGCAGCTGGAGTGCTGCCAGGTAGGTCCCGTAGCGCTGCCCCTCGTTCCTGTGGGACCAACTCGGCAGCACCCCAGCTGCTCTGCCCCAGGCGTCCCCAAGAGCAGCTGGGGTGCTGCCGGGTTGGTCTCGCCACGCCAAGGGTCGGCGCTACCAGACCAACCCCGCAGCACTCCAGCTGCTCTGCTGCAGGCGTCCCCGATTCAGCTGCTGCTGAAACTGACCAGCAGCGGCTGAATCAGAGACGCCTGGGGCAGAGCCAGACTATCGGAAGGGGGGGGCTATGAGGGGTCTGGGGTGGCATCCCTCCCCACCCCAGACTCCTCATAGCCCCCCCCTTCCGATAGTCCGGCAAATCTGATAATCCGGCACCCCCTGGGTCCTAAAGGTGCCGGATTATCGGAAGTTTACTGTACTAGCAATTTGAACTCCAAGAGAACAGGAACATTAGACTTCCAAGCATCAGCTGCAGTGTCATCTCTATAATTGTTTGTTAAATGCATTCCTTTATGTAGTACTGAACTTTGTAGCAGAATAAATGCAAATAAGATAATGCTCTAAAACTGATCTAATTTGTGGCCCATTAGAGAATGCCCCTAATCATGGAGAAAATGAAATACTTAAGCTAGTGAAACTATTGCTCTCTGGTTGAGAAGACTCATAAGGCAGAATATTGAAAATCAGAATGTTATCAATATCATAAATACAGTAAAGATTAGTATTATTTTTCGTGTTACATTATTCATATTTTTCACTAGAGCTGCTGATTATAAAATATTGTAAAATAGGAAATTCCCATGTTTTAATAGAAAGTGTGTTTTCAGATCTTGATCACATTTGCCAGGTCACATTTTGGTCCAACTATATGAAAGATGTACCTCAAAAACTAATAAATCTGAACTCCAAATTACAGCGATGATAAGTCTCAGAAGGGTAGCTGTCTTAGTCTGTAACTTTAAAAACAAGTAGTCCTGTGGTACCTTAGAGAATAACAAAGATATCTATAGTATCATGAGCTTTCGTGGGCAAAATCCACGTCTTCAGATGATCTTAGGTTTTGCCTACGAAAGCTTATGATTTTATATATATATATATATACACACATACATATACATATATATAGTCTCTTAGGGTGTGTCTAGACTACAGGGTTTTGTCAACAAAAGTGGACTTATATCGACAAAACTATACCTGCATCTACACTACCGCCGAGTTCTGTCTACATAACCTCATTCTACAAGGAATAATGCATTTTGTCGACAGAACTCTGTCGACAGAAGGCGTTATTGCATCTACACTGTCCTTTGCGTCTACACTCTCATGTCGACAAAGCGGCTTGCTTTGTCGACAGAACTGGATGTAGTCTAGACACTCTTTGTCGACAGAAGCTTTGTCGACAGTATCTGTCGATAAAGCCTCTGTAGACAAAAGCCTGTAGTCTAGATGTACCCTTAAAGTGCCACAGGACTACATGGTTTTTTTTAATGATGACGAGACATTCCTGACACCATGATCTCCAGAAAGCTATGTTTTACCCTAAAATATAAATCCACATTCCCCCCATGATAAATCACATACCATACAGTTAGCTGAAGATTGACAGAATAAGGCTTTTTGTTCACATCTTTATTGGAATAGCATTTACTAATATCATTATCTATCATTTTGACACTTGAGCAATTTCATATTATCATAGTATTTTTTGATAAAACATAGTCATTCTTTTTATTTGTCTTCATCAGAGTTTGCCATTTTGCTTTATTTCTCACCTTTTAAGAATTTGTGTCCTGTTTCTCTTTCCTAATGATGTGATGCTTGGAATACTGACGGCTCAGGTAAATCAAAGTGGAAGCTGTTCACCTCTACTTATGTGGGCCAGTTTCAAGATGGCTCTGGTAAGCAATGAACACAATGTATTATGAACTGCTGATGGTAATACCAGTGGCCTGTGCTATATGAAACAAATTGCATGAAGAGAAGTCTACGTTGCAAATTGCCATTTTAATATGTTGTTGGCAGCCTTAGCAGGAAGGCTTAGAGTTAAAGTGGCATAAATGTGCATGGTACGTTAGCTTCTTTGCCTATAGAGATGGGCTCTTTCCAAATTGGTCAGGCTGACTGGATACAGGGCACAAAGAACACGTCTAAAGTCTCAAAAATAGGTACTTCAGTATAGATTACCTAAGATGCTGATAGTCTTTTGACAGCTTTCTCAACTCCTTAATTAACTTTAAATTGATCTTTGCATTGAAGGTAAATTTTGTTCTCCTTGGGATCTGTTCTCTTCTCAAGCATTAAAAGCATACTTCTCCTTGCTTTTTTGACTATTGGGAAGTACTTGTTAAGGAAAATTGTTCTCTGGGCATCTCTTTATTTTTCTGGTGTATCTGATGTGCCTAGCTCAAATGGATGGCTTTGGTCCAACGTGCATTCAAGTCTCTCATGTAGATTTTAGAAACATTTGTAATAGTGAAAAACAGAAGACAAAAATATTTGGCATTCTGAGGTAAATTAGCTCTGAAGGGGTCTGCTGTAACTTAAAAACAAAAGAAGCAGTGTTTCTTGCCAGAGAGCCAAATATTTTGGAGTCAAATGTGGAAAATGTTTATAGTGTTGTATAGTTTTATTACTACAGACTGAAGGAAAACAGTTTATTGAAGGACTTTCAGGGACTAAGAGATTTTTGTTGGTTATCAAGCAATGGGCAAAACAAAAGTCCCTCTGCTAGAAGGAGTGAGGGACTTGTGTAGGTAATACATAGTTTTCATTTGCTATTAAGCGCCAAATATTGTTCCCAATCCCCTATATGCTCCCTGAAGGCCTAAAGGAAGAGAAACGTCTGTGGACCTGATGCAGGGATGGGCAAGTTGTGAAGAGCCCACACTATGGACAACTTGGATGCATGGCATGCAAGCGGTATGTTTGAGGGACTTTTCCAAGGATATGGGGAGTGAACAATGGCTTCCTTCCTTCCTATATCCCTCAAGCCCTTCATAGGCCCTGGTGTGAAACCTGTTCAGTTTTGTGTAAGGCAAAGGCAGAAAGGAGGTGGCAGCACCCCCAGCTTATCTGATATTCTTTAACTATCTTTTCCTCATTGTTTGTTTAACATGGTGGTGAGTTGTCAGGTGCAGTAGGATTATTTCCTTCTGCCATTGCCTGAACCATGTATAACAACTGTGGGTGTACACTGAAACTTGGATCCATTAGGTTTTGTGGGGAAACAAATAGTTTTAAACAATGAAATCCAATAGAGAGCCTGTTGCTGGGTCTCATTTTTTTTCCTTTTGGTTTCTTCTCTCTTTTTAGTTTTGTGTGTTAGTGCCAGGCTGTTGCATAGATTATAGATGCAGCTGGGCTTCAGTAGAGTCTTGAATAGTTCAGCCTTTTATTCTGCTGGAGCACAAGAACAAACAGTTCCCTCTGCATATTGCGGAATGAGGTGAGAATGAGCTCTCATGTCTTTCCGAGGAGCTGGAGCAGGGGACCTCTGTGAAGTTCAAGCCAATGCTTGAGAAATATACCCAATGCCAAATAGCCAGGTTGAAAAATGCATGTGTTGCCATCCTTCCCAGAACCACTCCCTTTGAAATGCACGGAATAAGAAACTGCACGCACTCTACTGTATCTAATTGTGACATAATGTCAGTCAGCATTCTGCTTCATACTCTTTCGGCTAATGTGTTGACTAATTATTTAAATATACCTTCTTGTCCTTCCAGGTTTCCCTTCACTTTTTTCCCCCTATAAATCTTTTATGGTGGCGTCAGTATTGGTTTCCTTTTTCTTGTTGCATCCTCAGTTTCCTTGAATATTTGTCCCAATGCTGGATGCTTTGCTCCTCCTCTGTATTTTATGTCTTTCCTTTGTTCTCCTTGCCTTCCAAACTTCTCTCTCTTGGTACTGTACTTCTCTTTTCTAACCTATCACACTCATTTGCATAGGGTTTGTAAGTTTTACCTGACAGCTGGTGGCGAAAAGAGTAGGCCTACTAGCCAAATTCCAACACATTAGATGGGAGAGGGAAACTCCACATGGCAATACCCAGATGAAAAGCCTACCACTGTAACAACTTGCAGATCAAGTGGTAGGATTTCTGCTGGAATGCTGTCCCTGGAACAAGGACAAGGGAACAAGAGAGGCTCAGTTTTCATATTAGCCATCAGCTACCAAGTGACTGTTGCATTTGAAACCATTTTTACCACTTTAGATGATAGCATGAGGAAGTGAATGCTCTTTTCCCAATCTTGAGTCTTTTAGCTGTTGCAAAGGTGGGTGAGGATGGTGCCTTCATTACTCTATCCTTCCTACAATGTTTGAGGATTTCTGACTAATGAATAGGTTTGCCTAGCAGCAGCAAAGAAAAAAGCAAGGAAATGTAGTAGAAGACTTACAGTAAGGCTGTTGGAGCATCAGGAAGAAATATCATGAGTCCAAGAGATAAAGAAAATTAGGAGAGATATTGAAGAACAAAATAACAGCTGCGACTGGACCAAGCTCTATTAAAGCTGCAAATGAGTACAAGGAAAAAGGAGAAAAATTGTGTGAGATCGATGGATAGATGAAGCACAAAATAATGTATAAAGACTCAGCCAGAGGTTCCCTTTTGGAGGTCAATCATCCTGTTAAATCTGTTTAAAAAAAAAGTGAATGCATATAGGGGACCATCTGAAAAGGTTATGTAAATTATATATCAGTGAGTGATCCTGTAAAGAACTTTCAGTTGTTGTTAAGTCACACTAGAGAGACTTGGATGACAGGGATTTGCCCCAAACCACTTCTAAATGTGGCGTACGATGTAGACTTGCTAACTTTTTTACCACTGTAATGAAATAATAATTGCAGGGCTCATCACTGCTAGTGTTTTGGGAGAAGGGGGTGGAGAAATGGGGGAGAAGTTGTTTTGTGGGAGAAAATGATGCAGAGGACTCTAGACTGTAAAAGTCCTGAGAACTACTGTGGGTAGGGGCATTGAAATCTTGGGAGTTCAGAAACCTGGATTCCTTTTCACACTTGGTTGGCTAAATGTTCATCTGTGTTCAAGATCTTCCCTAGATTGAAGACATAATAACTGAAAGACTAAGTGACTTGTCATTAGTAACTATTACAGTATAAATAATGTGCTTTTAATGAATGCAAATAACTTTTGCTCTTGAGTTTCTGGTTTTCAGTGCTAACTATAAAATGCTGCTTGGGAAATGGAAAAGACATTAACTTGAAGGGAAAAGTAATTCTGCCATCTGCAGTGTCATGACACCTTTTATGAGAGATCAGCTTTCTTGAATGTTGTTATAACAGAAGTGAAACATGAGTGTGTGCTCTTCCATAAATGCAATGGAAATATAATGGGTTGGCTTTTCTGGAGGGATGATCTAGCACCAAATAGCTTTTAATTTTTCAGTCCATGCTTGTAGATTCAGTAGTACCTCACATTGTAGCAAACATCCTCTGCACAATCATTTCCCCATACTAACTCCATTTGTATTTATTCCCTGTCAGGGATAATTTCTCCAAATAAATTAGTGGTCTAAAGTCTTCCAGGCTTCCTTTCAGTGAAACTTGGTGAGTTTTACATGATTTTTAACACAAATACCTTAATCCAGGGCCTCAGAATGTCTGGACTTTGAGTAAACATTGATGTTTCCCCCAAAATGTGTTGATGTTTCCCTCCCTCATGCCATGCAAACACACATACACACACAGAAGGTCTCCCAAACTCATCTCCTTCAGTAAGCTCTCTAAACCTGTGCCATCAGAGGTGAGACACAGGACCGTGCTGCAACTTTCCACAGCAAAAGAGAACATTCCTACTTCCCAATTTGGCATCTCTTGTCCTCCGATCTTTTGAGGTCATAGGAGAGGGGCAATCCTCATCTCAGATTAAAGGAGGGAGTGGGGTTACTACCATTGTTCATGTGCTCATCAACAGTTAAATGTACCTCTTCCTTCTTTCCCTCTGTGCTACAAACTGGATTGATTCCCATGTAGATGTGAAGGAGCCTCTCCCTGTTAATAGTTACCTATGAGAAGTGGTCTTGAATAAAATAGCTGTGGGAGTTTTCTTCCCTCCATCTAGAATGTAAGGGGAGAGCTGTCCTAGACTAATGAAATGTCAGTTTTGTGTCTGTTTGGCTTGGAGAGGATTAACATCCAAAGGAAAATGACAGATTGTGAGTGTAATTTCTATAATCTAGATAAGTACAGATCCAATAGGCCAGATTCTCTTCTCTCTTAACCAAGAGTAATTGCATTAACTTCTGCAGATGTACTTCTGTTTTACTCTAGCATATTTGACAGGCCAATGAGGCCTACCCTGATTTTGGGGGAAGAGGAGGAATTATCACTTTCAGAGCTCAGGATGGAATTTTCCCTCTTTCTCCTAGGTACAGCACTGTGCAATTTTAAATCTTGTTCTAATGGAAAAGATATTTGACACTGCCATGCTTTTCAGATAGTACATATGGATATAATAGACAAACTCCTTTTGGACTTGAGTAGGTTTACTGGTGATGTTACTTTTGGAAATAATATGATTTGTGTTATCCGGGTTAGGATTTTATACAGGTGCCTGTCACTACAGTAGCTGAGTGTCTTCCATGTAAAATCAATAGCAAAGTCTCTAGTGGACTTGAGGAATATGGCAACAATTTGCATATTTATTTAGATATTATACTTTTTATTTCTCTACCTAAAGAAGGATTTGGAATAATTTCTGGTTCTAGATCACATTTAATAGATTTTATTTCTCAGAGCAGGGTTAATTTTAAATTGGAATCTCCCTGTATAATCTGAGGCATAGTTATGGGCTGGGTGAAACCTTGTTATGGGTCAAGTTTTTACACTCCTTCAAACTGATGTGTGAATGCACCTTTTATTGTAAGATTGTTCCTAGAGGCAGATAAGGGGTTACACCTAAAATAAAGACTATTAACGTCTGTCCAATATCTAGTATCATAGGGTGTGTCTAGACTACCTAGTTTTGTTGACAAAAGTGGACTTTTGTCGACAAAACAATACCAGCGTCTACACTACCGCGGAGTTCTGTCGACATAACGTCGACAGAACTCCGCAGTTTTGTCGACGCTGGTATACCTCATTTTACGAGGCATAACACTTTCTGTCGACAGAACTCTGTCGACAGAAGGTGTTATTGCCTGTAACGCTGCGTCCAGACTACGGAGTTCTGTCGACAAAGCGGCTTGCTTTGTCGACAGAACTCCATGTGTCTGGACGCAAATTGTCGACGGAAGTTTTGTCGACAGTATCTGTCGACAAAACTTCCGTCGACAAAACGCGGTAGTCTAGACGTACCCATAGAATCATAGAATAATAGGACTGGAAGGGACCTCGAGAGGTCATGGAGTCCAGCCCCCCGCCCTCAAGGCAGGACCAAGCTCCATCTACACCACCCCTGACAGATGTCTATCTAACCTGTTCTTAAATATCTCCAGAGAGGGAGATTCCACCTCCTCCCTTGGCAATTTATTCCACTATTTGACCACCCTGACAGTTAGGAATTTTTTCCTAATGTCCAATCTAAACCTCCCCTGCTGCACTTTAAGCCCATTACTCCTTGTCCTGTCCTCAGAAACCAAGAGGAACAAATTTTCTCCTTCCTCCTTTTGACACCCTTTTAGATATTTGAAAACCGCTATCATGTCCCCCCTTAATCTTCTTTTTTCCAAACTAAACAAGCCCAGTTCATGAAGCCTGGCTTGTACTATGTGGGGAAGAGAATTCCACTAGATATTAAGAAGCAGCGGTTTTCAAACTATGGGTCATGACCCAGTATTGAGTTGTGGAATGTCAGGTGCTGCATCTCATTACTGGATGGTGATCAGGTGACTACTGGGGTTGCTAAAGCAGGCTATTTGCCTGTCCTGGCACTGTAGACTGGGCTGCGCGCCAGAATTGGCCGGCAGTAGGCCCAGCTGCTAGGTATGCCGGGGGGAGAGGGTAGCGTACAGGACTCTGTGAGCTGCCTCTGCCCTGAGCACTAGCTCCACATTCCCATTGGCTGCGAAACTGCTGCTGACTGCTTCTGGGGCGCACCATGGTCTGCAGTATCAGGAGAGGCAGGAAATCTCCCTTAGCATCTCCCCCAAATTGATGACTGGGTGCTGCTCAAGATAAGCCCTTCCTGCCACAGCCCTGACCTTCCCCAAAGCTGGAGCCCCTCCCTCTCCCCTCCTACACCCAAAGCTCTCATCCTCAGCCCCACTCTGGAGCCCACACACCAGTTGAATTATGTTGGGCCATTGGCATCAACAATCTTCAACTGGGTCATGAGAAAAAAGTTTGAAAACCACTGTTTTGGGGAAGGAGGTGTGTGAGAGAGAGAGAAAACATAGCAGTCAAAACTGACAGGAACTGAGACAGGCACACAAAAAGCAAGAAAGCCAACCAGTAACTGGTGAACACAGTTTGACCTGGAAAAATCTAAAGGGAGAACTTTGGTTTTGGTGGTGTTCTAACAACATTTGTGACTCCAGCTAAGAAACTCCTTTTTTTATTCTCCTCCTGTGTTCACAAAAGCAGGATTTTGTGCACTCTTTCCAAATAAACAAGATTGCATGTCCATCCATTTCTGCTTCCATCTGGAACATCCACAGGGCTCCGAAATTTGCCTAGCCACTTAGATTGAAAAGGAGCACTGGTATGTAGCAGTGAAAGGGTCTGATGCTTGAGATGCTGAGATCCCTCAGTTTGATCAGGCCTATAAAATTGCCACAGCTTGCATTCAAGAAACTCAATCTCACTCTTTTTGCAAAACTGAAAAAAGAAGACAAGTAATGGGATTAAACAAACAAAACCTGAAGAATATTTAGGTTCTGCAGCAGTGTCATGATTTTTAAATTGTGACCTTACAGGTGGCAGTACTAAGTGAAATTAAGATATCTGGTTGTTTCATTCTGCCACTTACTCCACCTCGACACAAGCAGCATGTTCTAAAGACAATTTTCCCCCAAAGAAGAAGTATGGAGCTTTCGCAGACAAAATAAAAAACAGCTTGTTGCAGATCAGAGAATGGTATGTATTAAATGCAATAGTCTCATCTGACAAAGAAGTTATTCAGATCTAGTTGGCTTAACATCAGGAAGATAAATGAAAGTTTTGCAGTCACTCTCACTATCATACAAGTCGGGGAAGGGAAGAAAGGGAGGGAGGCTGACAGAAGGCCAGGCCCCTGGACAAGGTGTGAGAGGGCCCCTGAATCTGTGCTCTTGGAAGGAATGGGGCCTCAGATGGAAGGTGTGGGGCTGGCGGCTTCCTGAAGTTCGCTGCTCAGAGCTCCAGTGGCAATTAAAAGGGTCCAGGGCTCTGGCTGCTGCTATTACCTTTTGAATTCCTGAGCCCTTGGACAATTGCCTCGTGTGTCCCCCGCCCCCTCCATTGGTGGGCCTGCTATCATATAATATGTTACCATTGGTTTGAGTAATCCCATGATATTTATGCAGAGTACTTTTCTTTGGGTTTTGAAGGCTCTTGGCTCAGATGAAGTTTGATATTTAATATGTCCCTATCTGGATTATATATTTTGTCCTTTTTTTGAGGGTCAGGCTCTTCGGTCTAATAGACCTGTTCTATATCTAAGCACTATGACTAAAGTGATTTTTTTACTTGATCTCAGCTTCCAGTTGCAGAAGAGTCTTTTGTAAACTTAAGAGGGTCCTTAGAACAAGTGTGACTCAACTAAAAATCTGCTGTTTTTACAATCTGATGTTAGACATTAGCAGCTACAAAAACAGGGTAAGTTTTACCCTTCAAAGCATGTTTACTTGAGTTCTGCTTATAAAGCATTGGACTTATTGTGGTTTCTTTAAATGAAGATTAAACTACCACAGAAAAATCATTCTAATTTCTTCTTCCTGTTTTCAGCACATATGCAAGAAGGGCAGAGGGGAAGTTTGTGATGGGGATGGAGATTTTGAATGGAACTGAAGTTGTATTTTTTGTGTGTGTTTTTAAACTGGACAGCATTAGGAGTAATCTGGTCCAAATCAGTGATTTGTTTAAATACTTAGGGTAATGTTTATATGGGAAAAGTAATAGAAGTAATACAATTAATATAACTGTTAATTTACCGATTATAAATAAACACCACTTTTCCTTTTCAAGGGTGAACCCTATCCTTGGGCACATCTACTCTGATACAAACTGTAAATTTCACCATTCTGCAGAGAGAGTGAGAGAAGGACTTCTGATACATCTTATGCAGTGTTTAACATTCAATAGTAAAACAAAAAATAGAAAAGAGCTATTTTAATAGTGCCCAGTTTTTTAGTGTCCAATTTATTTTGACTTGCTAGAAATATTTTAAGAGGCCGGTTTTTATGCTTCCAGTGTTGGAGAAACTTTCCCAAGCAGTAGTGTCTGGTTTGTGATGAGAAATTTTTTAGCCTGCTCCTTAGAAGCAAGTCACACAACATACAGTAAAGAAGGGATAAGAGAAGCCTATTGATCAGGGGCACTAAGCCTTATACTGTAATCACAGATTTCTGAAGTCCTGAACCTGCAGGCCTTCACAGTGCAGGAGTTCCACTGATATCACGAGGAAACCCACACATAAAAGACTTGCTGTATCAAACCCCTCATTTCCCTTTAAGTTTTTTTTTTTAAACCACAAGCAAGTCACAGCCATATTTTCCTGAGCTGCTGGCTTTCTTGATAGCTGAATAGAATTTTCTTTCTTGTGTTAACAAGTAATAACCTGAAATTAGTCAGCTTTTAATCAATCACACAGTTACAGGAGGAGAGATTTTTATAAACTCATGGACCATAATTGGCTTTCTGGCCAGACACTGTGTGCCCTCGCTATGCAGTCATAAAATTGGTTTGCAACTGTGTGGAACGGAGTTCTGAAAATACTTTCCTTTTTTGTTTTCTTTTCAACTACTAGCCATCGGATCAAAGATTTGGTAGCAATTTAGGCATAGAGCAGGAAAGTTTTCAACAAAAGGTTGTTTTTTAAAGGAAATGACCAGTGGTTTTTCAAAGTTTGAAGTTTCATTTTAAATAACTTTGCACTGTGGTACGTGGGCTCTTTATCTTTAAATATTAGCACTTTCTAAAGGAATTATTGTGAAGAGTGACAGAAAAAGATCTGAACAGACTCCAAGGCTATGAATAATTGTAGAAACAACTTGACTTGATTCTGAGTAATTTATGGTCCTTAGTCAACTGCCAGTCTCGCTTAAAATCTTTTCTCTGCATTCCTAATATTCGTTTTCTTACTGTTCCCTATTTAGTACACTGCCTGATATCTACAGTAAGTGGATTTTGGACAGACATATTCTTGAGTCCTAATGGTTAATTTTGGTGGTTTCAATAGTTTTTGCCCTACTCCTAGATATTTCAACACAAGTTTGCCAAAAATCTAATCAATATCTCTCTCCCCTCTCCCCCTCCCCCCAAAAATTGAAAAACACCAAAGCCATTATGGTCTTGCTTCCTTTTCTTGAATAAGATTTATGGTTGATTAATGAATGTGTTGGAAAATGACACTGTAACTGTACTTAGATGAATTTAGTAATATGTATTTTATGTAGTTAATGTGGGAGACAATCCTTTGCACAAATAGAAAAGGTGAAAAAGGAAATCATATTAAATATTGCTTGGGTTCATTGTTTTATGAAAGATTGCTATTATATTTATTACTGGGATAGGTTGAACAACTCACAGGACTAATATATAGTATTTTTTTTAAATTGAAACTAGCCCCTTTATATGAACCACTTTCATATTTGCTCATCTGTGCATTAGAGTGTTCAGATGTCCCTACATTATTTTAAAAAATCAACAGTACTTGCAGACTTGAATGAATTACTCTCTGTGTGTGTCCCTGTTTAAAGATTTTTATGATCTTTAAAGAGTAGTAAAAGTGTCATTAGAGTTTATTGTATTATGGCCAGCATCCAGTATGATGCACTGTGGAGCCATCATTTCCCCATTTTCCTATGCTTTAACATCTGAATACATTTACATGTTTTGGCTTACAGGATTCATAATATAAAACCAGTGCCCTGTACTGGAGCACCTTGCTCTGAACCTTATATAAATGTGATTAGGTGGAGAGCAAGTGTAGAGTAGTATTTTAATGGAAGTGGATAACACTGTGGATTTTGAAAGCCGTTTGATAGTGGTTTTTCACTTTCAGTGTAACACTCCTGATATCCCTGTGAGCATTATCTCCATGTTACACATGGGAAAACTGGGACACAGAATGACTTGCCCACAGTTTGCAAGGAGGCCATGCGAGAGTAAAGACTAGAACATGAAAGCTCCTGTGCCAGGCTGTCAGCCGAAATGGTCAGGGCAGTGTGTGAGTGTGTGTTACACCCAAGTCTTCAACTGCTGAGACGCAAAGTCTCATTGCAGTGGGCAGCCTAGGAGGCTGGAGGGCGCCCCCCAAAATAGTTTAAGGTCTGTGACTTTACTGCTAGGACCGGGGTCCTGTTGCAGAGGGCAGCCAACAGGCTCTCAGATGCCCCAGTGTGTGTGTGCGCTATACACCTGAGACTTCAACTGCTGAGACCGGGGTCCCTTGCAGCGGGCAACCTGGAGGAGGTTGAGAGGTGCCCCAATGGATCTGTCCCCTGGAAGCGACACGATCCAAAATGCCCAAGCTCTTCCTATACCTGTCCCTTTTGACCGGCTGAAGTTCTTTTGTTTGTGTTCGGTTCGGGTACAGCAGCACGGGTTCAAGTCAGAAGCTTGACACGCACTGGCTTATTTATAGGAGAAAGAAAGAGAAAAGAAATAAAGAAACTTGGTTCAGTGTATATATATATTTTATAAGTGAATGAGGGCACCCCACTTATTCCCAAAGTTTATAGCTAAATCACCTTACCAATGGCAGTTTACAATAGAAATGAAGCAGTTTGACTTAAGAAAACTATAATAAAGTAACTAAACTTACAACAGAGAGACAATTAGAGTATACACATAAAGAAAACACATTGCAGGTACAATTCTCACCCCTGCGTTCCAGACTTGGCGTGGCCAGTGTCTTTCTCTCAATCCCTCGGGAAGAAGTAGAGCGAGGTTGGGCATCCCACGGACCTCGGGAGACAATCAATACCTGCCAGCAGGTGTAGGTGATTGGAGCTCAAATGGGGCAGGCAACTAAACCCTCTTTATACCCCTTGGGTCACATGGGCTTCTTCCTGGTCTCAAGTGGCCAATTAGGAAAAATGGCTTTGAATGCCAAGTTTCCCACGAAGGGTACAAAGCATAATTCACACCTGGGAAGATGCAGACAATGGGCACCTCTGGTATGTGATGGGTGAAGATTCCTCTCCTGAGACAGTGCAGGCATGTCAATTACTGATACTAGCCATCACGGCGACGGGAGGCCTCCCAGTCGTCAGCTAGCCCATTTACTGTCTGGTTTCTGTTTATGGTAGAGTCAGGGACAAGGCACCACACCTGCGTTCCCAGGGCATCAAAGGCTGACTGCCTTTCTCTTGCTCTCTGGCGCGGGGGGGGGGGGGGGGGGGGGGGGAAGGGAAACAAGATGGGGTTTGTGGAAAAACAAGGTGGGGGTTTGTGTCTGGCTACACAGGCTCTGCTTTTCAGACTAACTTTACATGGGTCTTCATCATCAGAATCACTCTGGGTTTCTGCTTATATAAGCAAGGGTAGAATCTGTCCCAAAGGCTCTTAATTGTACACTCAGGTCATTCAATCACTCTTCAGTTTATTACTATTATTGTTAGCTTGTGGAATTCTAAGAATGGCAAGCAGGGAGACAAGCAAGTAGAGTATACCTGGAGAAACAAGACAGAGCATTTTCTGGCTCTGTTAACTGCTCTGTATAGATTGTGCCTGGCCGTCAATGCACATTTCAGTGAGATGGGGCTGGAACAAGTAAAACTATTTATTATAGGAAAAAATCAATCAATCAAATGTGTTTAAGAAGCTGATGTACTTTAAGGAGTTAATTTGTCTTTTCCAGAAATTGGACTGCTTAATTAGGGCTTTATTTTATTATTTCCTCCAATGATTCTGTCCTCTGACTGTCAGTGCATATGCTGGCAATATGTGTTTTGGAAGGAATTTGACTCTAAACCAAATGTTTAGTCTGCTTCAACTGAACCCCATTCAGTGCGTATCATTACTTCTGTTTTTCCCTCAACCCAAGAGCACTATATCCAGCAGTGTTCATCCAGCTGGGAGGGCAGGCAAGTAGTTATTTAGGAAAGTTGGATGGGCTACCTGTGGGAGTTTTGAGAATCTTTTATATATTTGGCGTCAATTACACACAGTTTTACTATTGAAAAAATATCTGGGTTCTAAACTATTTTGCTATCTTATATAAAGGTGTAAAACCTTAACCTCCATAAAATAAGTAAGTAAAATGTATGCTTTTTTGGTTTTACTACAGTTTAGCATAATTGGAACTATCATTACTTAGTATAATTTTGCAGTAAGGAGATGACTGATGTTTTAATAGTGAAATATTAATTAACAAAAGTAGTTAAATCATAGTTACTTGGTTGAGCATTTAGTGCTCAACACTTAAGCTGTGGTGAAGTGCCCAGGCAAAGCAATAAGTTATGTAGTGGTTGTTTTAGTTTAGTTCCAGTGGTTCTTACAAACAGTGATGGATAGATGCATGGCAGAATGAAAGGAAGAAAGATGACCAGTTGGACTTTTTACTTGTAAGAGATACTCAGGGAGAAAACTAAAGCTTCTGTGAAGGAGATGAGGAATCACTAAGAAGATTGGAGAAGTTAAGCCTAAGGAAGGGAAGAAAAATTTACAAGGAATGTCTATAGTTTATGCTGCAGTTTATATCTAGAAACTGCTTTTCTGGAGAGAGACTATCTTTTCCTAAATTGCTATGTGAAGCATTGCTTTGCACTGTTAAATAGCTGCTCTGCTTCACTTTAGAGGTGGCTATATGTCAGAGGTGGCTGAAATATAGGATCTCTCACAATAAAAGGCACTTTGTCAGGGTAAGACTGATATATTTTTCATTAATATGCTACTAATCTTTTGGATTCATTCATTCCAACACCAGAAGGTACTAGTGTGATAATCTAACCTGACCTCCTATATAATACAGACTGTGTTACTTCCCCAAAGTAACACCTAGCACAGATGTTTTAGAAAAACATCTGGTCTCGTTTGAAAAATGTCCAGTGATAGAAATGTATACATTTACAGTTAGCTGGATTAAAGCTACACATTGTTTGCTTTCATCCAGTTTACCAAGTAATTCAGACCTCTCTGAATCATTGTAGTTGTTCGACTCAAAGATTCAAATTAGTCTTCCATATGATTGCTTTGAGAATTCTGTCAAAGATGGTGGGTAGGAGGCAATTCTGCATAGAAAGGTGAAACCATTACTATATAACGTGTCTATTATAGTATTTACATAGTATACGTATGCTGTATGTTAGCAATACTGTAGTAGTATTGATCACTAGAATTACCTTTGTTGGTGGGAAGGAAGTTCCATGTATCCATCTTATGGTCCCTATATGGCTCCCATTACCATAGTAGCTCAACATGACACAATCTTGAAAGTATTTAGCCTAACAGTAGCCTTGTGAGGTACAGTAATATTACTGTCCTCACTTTACAGATAGGAACAGAGTCACCAGCAGACTTAAGGGTGTGTCTGTTCTGCATCACAGGGTCTGATTGGCGCTCATGCAGATATATCCGAGCAAGCTAAAATCCATGCAGCTACTGATACGTGAGCTAGCTAGATCAAACCTAGCTGAGGTATTTCTAAGTGTTGTAATCATATCCCATTGTTGCAGTGTAGACATATCCTAAGTGCCTACCACAAGGTCACACAGGACGTTTGTGTGGAACAAACAAATTTAAACCTCTGTCTCCTAAAATCTGGGCTAACCACTGGGCCAACCTTCCTTTTTTCTATGGCCTCCACCTCTCCCAAACCGCCTAAAAACATATGAAAACATAATAATAATATCTGTTTTTCATGGACTGCTGATTCTACATGTATGCCATGTTCCTGAGTCTGGAAATTCTAACTAGCAGGGTCTGTTGACCCATGCATGCACAGTAGTTCACATCATGCTCCAGACCAACGGCATAAGAAGCAACACAGGCCAAAGTCTTTCCACTTACTTCTTACATGGCCTGAGTTGGACACTCTGGCTAGGTCTAGACTACATCCCTCTGTCAGCACTATTCCCAGATTCTCTGTGTTCAGGAATGTTGTCTCCTGCCCTGAGTCCTTTTCCATACGTCCTTGCAGTGAGTATGGGGAGAGGCAACTGCTGCTGCTACCCCCATGCCAGGCCCCTCTGGTAATCCCCACAGCTGTCTCTCTTGGGGAAAGGGATGCAATGGGGGAGAAAGAGGCCAGACCATGGCAGAAAGTGATGGGGTTGGGAGAGATAAGTATGGACATTCCCTGGCCTTCCTGGGCTGGGTTTTGAACATGCTCAGCCTGTAGATGACCCATGGGCCGTGAGTCTGAGACCCCGTGCTGTAAACTGTGATCATCAGCGCTATTTCTACTGTTTTGAAAAGATGCATGTAGCTGCATAGTGCATTCCACCTGTTGCTCTTTTCTGCCTTGAACTTGCAGAGCTCTTTAGCTTAGATGAATAAAACACTTCTATGGAGAAGGCTGAGCGCTTGCTCTGATCTGGACCAGAGAGACCTCTGCTGTGCATTGGCCCCATCAGATGAACAGTGCAGTAAAAGGAAAGATAGTAGTGGAAGTGCTGCAGTAGTGCACCTAATGGAGTTCAGGGGCTGGAATTTTAAAATTAAATCATCCTGATATAATCTGCAGACTGGATTTGTTCCCTGGAAGAAGAGCTCTGTTGATATGTGTATCCCATTAGACTACAATTTCTGTGCCACATTCCCCATAACACCGTACCAGGGTCTGTATAATAATGTACACACCTCATTTTTATATAGATCACTTGTGATTATGCATATTCTTCATGCCCTTAGTCTATTGGTTTAACAGCAACACAGTTTCGCTTACTGGACCATTTATTAATTTAGCCACGATAAATGGAAAACTGAAAATACATTCCATGGATTATTTCCTCGAGGGTATTTATTTTTAAAATGTTTTTGTTTCTTCAGTAGTTATGTTACAGTATCGGTCTAGTTGAAAAGAACAAATAGCCTATTTATTAAGTGTTCAGTCAACACTATTTCAGCTATTAATGAATAAGCACTTAAAATAATCTGTCAACAGTCAAGGTTTTTTGGAGCCATATATGATCTTCCTGTCTAGTCCCAGGAGCCTGAAGTATTTATTACTTAGAAACAAAGAACCTTAGAGTCAAAGGTAAACCACTGTGTGCTGAAAGAGCGATCACATGCCCATAAACTGGAGCATGGTAGAAAAAACTTAATAATGAACTTCTAGCAGGGCCCACTTCATATTGAGAGTTCTCCCTCCACCCATTCCTATGTAAGCCATTTTATCGGAAAGGCACAGTTCTCTGTGGTCATGCTCCTAGAGTACATGCAGTCCCCGAGTTACGCGGATCTGACTTATGTCGGATCCGCAGTTACGAACAGGGTTTGCTCCCCTGGAGACCAGCAGACCAGGGAGACGGGAAACAAAGCCTCTGAGGACGCCGGCAGCGGGACAGCCGCGGCACGTCTGGGCTGTCCCGCTGCCCGCGTGCTCCGTGGCTTTGCTCCGCGTCTCCTTGGTCTGCTGGTCTGCCCCCCCCAGCAGCAGCTAGTAGGCCCCTCCCCCCCCACAGCAGACCAGGCTTTTCTCCAGACGCCTGTGGTAGAGCAGCTGGGGCGCTGCCGGTTGGTCCCGCAGCGCCGCTCTGGGCGCTACTGGACCAACCTGGCAGCACCCCAGCTGCGCTGCCCCAGGCGTCCTGATTCAGCCGCTGCTGGTCAGTTTCAGCAGCGGCTGAATCAGGACGCCTGGGGCAGCGCAGCTGGGGTGCTGCTGGGTTGGTCCAGGAGCGGCGCTACTGGAGCAACCCAGCAGCACCCCAGCTGCTCTGCCCCAGGCGTCCCCAAGTCAGCCGCTGCTGAAACTGACCAGCACTGACTACAGGAAGCCCGAGGCAGAGTTGCTCTGCCCCGGGCTTCCTGGAATTAGCCGCTGATCAGTTTCAGCAGCAGCTGACTTGGGGACACCTGGGGTTCTTAAGTTGAATCTGTATGTAAGTCGGAACTGGCGTCCAGATTCAGCCTGTTGAAACTGATCAGAGGCTGATTCCAGGAAGCCCGGGGCAGAGCAACTCTGCTTTGGGCTTCCTGTAGTCAGCCGCTGGTCAGTTTCAGCAGCGGCTGAATCTGGACGCCAGTTCCGACTTACATACAGATTCAACTTAAGAACAAACCTACAGTCCCTATCTTGTACGTAACCCGGGGACTGCCTGTATATATATTTTTACCTCTTCATTAATCTGCAAGGAGTGTGGCACCAAATCACAATCATTTTGGACAGTTATAGAGTTTCTAAGAGGGGATACGTCCACTACTGTGTGGGAATGGGACGTTAGCCTATAAGCTAGATACAAACTATACCCTTTTTAAGTTTTATTCAAGATGTCAGCCTTGTTTTCCACAACCTCTCAGCTTTCTTCAGTGCTGTACCTCATGTAACAGTTCCTGGACCATGGTGTAAGGCACTATGTTTATATCCCTCCTCAAGTCAAAACACTGTTGTAAAGCCTACACAAAGTCAGGCAACTAATGATGGTTTGGGCATATAGCCATCAGCAATTGCTACTTTTGTGGTGCTCTCAAGTGGTCCAATAGCTTTTCCATGTAACCGTTGAGTTTTATTTTTGTTCTGTTTTTCATGCTCCTGTTCATTCTTTCTTACAGTCACTTGTCATATCTGGAATTATTTTAAGTTAAAGTTGCAGAAGCTGTCAGAAGCCTGTATCCCTAGAAAAGGGAAAAAAATTATAGGCAGGTGTGTTAGACCAAGCTGGATGAGCAAGCATCTCAGAGAGGTGATTAAGAAAAAGCAGAAAGCATATAAGGAGTGGAAAATGGGAGGGATTAGTAAAGAAAGTTACCTTATTGAGGTTAGAGCATGTAGGGATAAAGTGAGAGAGGCTAAAAGTCAGGTAGAGTTGGACCTTGCAAAGGGAATTAAAACCAATAGTAAAAGGTTTTATAGCCATATAAATAGGAAAAAAACAAAAAAAGAAGTAGGACCGCTAATTACTAAGGATGGAGTGGAGGTTAAGGATAATCTAGGAATGGCCCAATATTTGAACAAATACTTTGCTTCAGGCTTTAATGAGGCAAATGAAGAGCTTAGGGATAATGGTAAGTTAACAAATGGGACTAAAGATAAGGAGGTAGATATTACCATATCTGAGGTAAAAGCCAAACTTGAACAGCTTAATGGGAGTAAATCGGGGGGCCCAGATAATCTTCATCCAAGAATATTAAAGGAACTGGCACATGAACTTGCAAGTCCATTAGCAAACATTTTTAATAAATCTCTAAACTCAGGGGTTGTACTATTTGACTGGAGAATTGCTAATATAGTTCCGATTTTTAAGAAAGGGAAAAAAGGCGACCCGGGTAACTAGAGGCCTGTTAGTTTGACATCTGTAGTATGTAAGATCCTGGAAAAAATTTTGAAGGAGAAAGTAGTTAGAGACATTGAGGCTAATGGCAATTGGGACAAATTACAACTTGGTTTTACAAAAGGTAGATCGTGCCAAACCAACCTGATCTCCTTTTTTGAGAAAGTAACAGATTTTTTAGATAAAGGAAATGCAGTGGATCTAATCTACCTCGACTTTAGTAAGGCATTTGATACAGTACCACATGGGGAATTATTGGTTAAATTGGAAAAGATAGGGATTAATATGAAAGTTAAGAGGTGGATAAGCAACTGGTTAAAGGGGAGACTACAGCGGTTCATATTGAAAGGTGAACTGTCAGGTTGGAGGAAGGTTACTAGCGGAGTTCCTCAGGGATCAGTTTTGGGGCCAATTTTATTTAATATTTTTATTGCTGATCTTGGCACCAAAAGTGGAAGTGTTCTAATAAAATTTGCGTATGACACAAAGTTGGGAGATATTGCCCATTCAGAAAAGGATTGGGATATCATACAGGAAGATCTGGATGATCTTGTAAATTGGAGTGATAGCAATAGGATGAAATTTAATAGTGAGAAGTGTAAGGTTATGCATTTAGGGATTAATAACAAGAATTTTAGCTATAAGCTGGGGACACATCAGTTGGAAGTAACGGAGGAGGAGAAGGAACTCGGAGTCCTGGTTGATTATAGAATGACTATGAGCCGCCATTGTGACATGGCCGTGAAAAAGGCTAATATGATCTTGGGATGTATCAGGCGAGGTATTTCCAGTAGGGAGAAGGAGGTGTTAGTGCCATTATACAAGGCATTGGTGAGACCTCATTTGGAATACCGTGTGCAGTTCTGGTCTCCCATGTATAAGAAGGATGAATTCAAACTGGAACAGGTACAAAGAGGGGCCACTAGGATGATCCGAAGAATGGAAAACCTGTCTTATGAAAGGAGACTCAAGGACCTTGGCTTGTTTACATTAACCAAAAGAAGGCTGAGGGGGGACATGATTGCACTTTTTAAATATATTAGAGGGATAAATACCAGGGAGGGAGAGGAATTATTTGTTTAATACCAATGTGGACACAAGAACAAATGGATATAAGCTGGGTAGTAGGAAGTTTAAACTTGAGATTAGATGAAGGTTTCTAACCATTAGAGGAGTGAGGTTCTGGAACGGCCTTCCAAGGGAAGTAGTGCGGGCAAAAGATCTATCTGGTTTCAAGATTAAACTAGATGGGTTTATGAAGGGGATGGTTTGATGAGATAACATGATCTTGGTAACTAATTGACCATTCATTATCAGTGGGAAATAGGTCAATGGAGGGATGATAGGAGTTACTATAGAGAACTTTCTGGGTGTCTGGCTGATGAGTCTTGCCCACATGCTCAGGGTTTAGCTGATCGCCATATTTGGGGTCGGGAAGGAATTTTCCTCCAGGGTAGATTGGCAGAGGCCCTGGAGGTTTTTCGCCTTCCTCTGTAGCATGGGATACAGATCACAGCTGGAGGATTCTCTGCATCTTGGGGTCTTCAAAGTATTTGAAGGCTTCAGTATCTGAGATATAGGTGAGAGGATTATTCTAGGAGGGGTGGGTGAGATTTTGTGGCCTGCACTGTGCAGGGGGTCAGACTAGATGATCATAATGGTCCCTTCTGACCTTAGTCTATGAGTCTCATTTGATTATAAACTCTTTTTTTAGTTTATAAAATATGAAACTTAAAGAGCTCTGTCTTCCTTTGTGTCTAGCACACTGGGATCCCCAAACTGTTTGGGACATGTAGGTGCTACTGCAGTAACAGTAAACAATCAGCTGTATGAGACAGCGACGAGGAGTCCTGTGGCACCTTATAGACTAACTGAAGTGTAGGAGCATAAGCTTTCGTGGGCAAAGACCCACTTCGTCAGATGCATGTGTATGAGACAGTTCACTTGTATCGCAGACTGATAACATGATATGCATAAGAATGTAATTTAAGTCACATTGCATGTTTTAAAACTTAATTCATCATAGTCTGCTATGTAGAAGGGAATATTTGTCTGCTTTACAATCAGGGACATTTTCAGCGAGAGAACATCTTAACAAGTTTATGAATTACATGTGACTTTCTATTTGTATTAACTCTGTAAGCAAAATGTGACAAATATTACACGCAGAGCTTACAAGGAAGCATTGACCTTGCATATAACATTTCTGTCTTCTGATGTTGTATCCATTGTTGTTAAAATGCTGTGAGATTATTTGTATGAGTTAAAGTTATAAGATTGAGGCTAGAAGTGTGAAGGCATGAAACTAGGAATGTAAGCAACTAATTCACTATCCGATAAGCAAAAGCTTATCAGATAGTCAACTAGTCCCTTGACTAGTTGCTTCTCCCTGCTTGCTGCCTCTATCAGAGAGAACATCTTAACAAGTTTATGAATTAAATGTGACTTTGTATTTCTATTAGAAGCCGGTTCTCCCCACGCCCTCCCCACGGTCTCTACAGAGGGCAGCGGAGGCAGGGGGGGGTAGTGGGGACCAGACATGAACCAGGAATCAGCTGATTCCCAGCTTGCACCCAGTCCTAGATGCTGCACTTCTGCTTTTTAAATGTATTAAAAGCCCAGAAGGCTCTTAATACATTTAAAAGGCTAAAGTGCAGCGTGGTGACCCAGCGTGAGCCAGGAATCAGTTGTCCTAGCTCGCACCAGGTCCCCCCGGCCGTGCTGCAGCCTTTTAAATATATCAAGAGGCTGCCAGCTCATAATAAATTTAAATGCAGAGTCGCAGCAGGGTTAGCTTCTGGGATGGGGAGTTAATCCCGCTGCAGCTCCCCCAGTTATTGACTAATCAATGGAAAATTCGACTAGTCAATTAGTAGATTAAATTTAACACTCCTTCATGAAACACTCTAAACCTCCCTGTATCGGGTAACACCTAGTTAAGTATCAGAAATAGACACTCTGAAAAGTAAAGGTGGCAAATATACCTGCTATTTTTTGTCATTTGAAGATCTGTACATTCTTTGAGGTATGCAAAATCTAATGCAGTGACAGTGGCATGAGAATATCTTCCTTTCAGAACCTCTTTGCCAAGGTAGAGCTGTACACACTATACAAACAAAACACCTGATTAAATTTATAATCCGCATAGTTGTAAGAAGGTATGTCAGGAGGGCAAGGATATAATGGACAACAGGCTGAATGTCCCAAAATAACTAGAATCTCTAGAACCACAGTTGCAAATGTCACTAAGTTTGACTCACGTGTTCATCTTTTGGAATAGATGAATTAATTGCCTCTATGCTGTTCATTTTCCAATTATATGGTTAGACCCATAACTCTTGTCTGAAGGAACACTAAAATCCCCTGGCCTTGTCCATAAGTGTCTTGCCCTGACAGCATTGATCATACATTTTCTCCCCTTTCTGCTGCACCAGTTGGTTGCAGCTTTTCACCTGCTGATAGCAACATTTTAATGATATTGAGCTTTAAGGTATTGTGGTGTTCAATAAAGATGCTATAAAATGTTGAAATATTTGGTATGCAAAGCTAGTAGGATGTGGAGTAAAGCTCTTCTTATGACAAATAGCGTATCTTTTTTCAATTTTAGAGTGCAGTCTAGATAGAGCCTCAGTGTGGATAATAAGTAGAGGATAACTAAAGTGGAAAATTACTTATTGTAATGAGAGCCATTCCCAGTTCCCATTCAGATCTATTCTGAGGGTATCAAATTTGCATATGAACTCCAGCACAGCAGTGCCATGCCGCAGCCTGTTTTTTTAAAGTTTTTTTGCTTGAGGATGGCAACTTTCAAATCTATAACTGTGTGTCCTGGGATGTTGTTATAATCTCCCACTGGTTTTTGGATGTTACCATTCTTGATGTCTGATTTGTGTCCATTTATTCTGTTGCATAGAGACAGTCTAGTTTGTCCAATGTACATGGCAGAGGACTATTGCTGGCACTTGATGGCATATGTCACATTAGTAGATGTGCACGTGAATGAGCCTTTTATGGTATGGCTGATAGGGTGATGTGTGGTCAGAGTTAGCAATAGAGTCTGTTGCAGGGATTGGTTCTTGTAGGGTGTGTGGTTAGTAGTAAGTATGTGTTTCAGGTTGGGGGGCTGTCTGTAAGTGAGAATTCACCTACCTTCCATGGCCTGTGAGAGCAACGGATCATCATCTAGGTTGTAGGTTCTTGCTGATAGATTGGAGAGGTTTTAGTTGGGGGCTGTAATTAATAGCTAGTGGCATTCTGTTGCTTTCTTTGTTGAGTCTGTCCTGTAGTAGGTGGCTTTTGGGTACCTGCCTGGCTCTGTCAATCTGTTTTTCTTCATATCTCCAGGTGATTCTTGTAGTTTTAAGAATGCTCAATAAAGATCCTGTAGGAGTTTCTCTATCTGAAGGATTGTAGCAAATGTGATTGTATTTTAGCCCATGGTTATAGAACATGTATCGTGTGATGTATTCTGGAAGACTGTTTGTTTGTCTAGATTATTTTATAATCCTTAATATGGAAGAGGAACAGATGTTTTCCATTGATGGATGTGGGGAGGATATGTACAGATGCACCAGGAATGCCCTTTCATAGCAGCCTTTCCTTGGATTTTGGGAGGTGCGTTGATCAATTAAATGAATACCACTGATAAGTAAAAAATTGAAGCCTTTTAGAAGTGATGCTGAGAGACTCTTGAGTATCTTTTGGACGGAAAGGAAGATGAATTCTCATGTTAGAAATATTATTGTAGAGGAATTGACTTGTTTATAAGCAATCCAAGGGCGCAAACATAAGTATTTTGGTCACATCAGGTTTAGAGATGGAAATAGACTTGAGGAAATGACCATGGAAGGAATGGTGGTGAGAGGTTATCGAAGAAGAGTATAACTAGCAGGGAAATGATACATAGTGTGCAACATTTCACTGATAAATCATCTGCTGAGTCTGTGAAGGTAGCAATGGGCAGAGAAGGCTTCTGAAAATTCTGCTATGTCATCACCAGTGTTGAGACATGAGCATATAGACATTACCATAGTATAATCAAGCTTCTATCTCTGTCTTCCTTTTTTCTACTGTGTAACTACAGTATGCAGAATATGCTCAGAGGGCACACTGTATATCACAGAAATATATAATGTACATATAGTGTGTAGTATGAGCTATCTCAATTATATATTGAACACATACTGTATACCTTTTTGCAAGAAGTCTGTCACTACCCATTTCTCTCCTCTCCCTTCCCCAGTTTGGATGGTAGTGATTTTTAAACTTGAACAGGAGGTTAAGAAACAATGATGCTTGTGTTTGATAAATTCAGCTTTTAAAACCCTAAAATTATGTGGAGGAGCTATTGGATTTCATTTCAGTACTGAAACTAATTTTTATTAGAGGAGCTCATTAGTAAGTAGTAACATTGTATAATGTAACTCTGTAGCAGCTTTCAATAAATAAACAACTGAGACTCAGTCACTCCTATAAAATCTGGTACTGGAGATTTGATATGTTAAGCAGGGGAGTACTTATCTGTTCTCTGTTGTGTGAGCCTGCTAATTTCCACATTACAATTGGAAACTTAATGTTGCTTTTGAAAATGTAAGTAGCCTCGGATATTGCCACAATCAGAGATGAAAAGATGGTGTAGGTGAGACACCAAATGAAAAGAAGAGGCGCTGCTTGGGTTACTGTGGATTATGATATTGAAGTTTAGTCTCAATGGCTGAAATTATTTAACGACTTTACAATTTATAGGCATGATTTTTTTTATGATTGCTTCCAAGCTAATAACACTGCTCTACAGCCAAAATGCTTCTGAAATAAATGTAGTCAAACTTTACTAATTCTGGGTCACTGAGAACGAAAATGATGCTTAAAATTGTTGATTGGCTCTAGTTTTCAAGATAGGCTATTGGGTCAGTATATACGACCCTTGACTTGCGAATGGCGGAGGATAAGTGAGTTATAAAGGGAAGGGATTTCAATTTAAACCAGAAATGACTAAAATACATCTTTGACTGGATCTATGAATAAATCTATGACTGGGTTTGGACAGTACTTGCTTTTTAGGCAAAACAATGAATGATGCAATTGTTACCTGGGGAACTGAGGTAAGCAATTGTTGTGGGAGTTAAGGCTAATGGCAATGACTGAGCCCACGGCCTAAAAGCCGGGTGTCCCCCTCCCAGAAGCCTGTGTTACGTATCTAATCACCGTTGGATTGGTTAACCACAAATCAGGCTAGACCAATGTTTAGGGCCAAACCATATATTTTTGAACAGTGTAACATATATCAACAACAACAGCGTGAACTCACCCTATCCCAGAAGAAAAGGAGCTAGATAAGTCCCGGATACAACAAAGGGGAATATACTTTACAGTGTCAGAGGCAGATGGCAATTGATGCCTGCGACCTTCTACCCTGCAGCTAATGTAAAGCCTTAGGGGAGGACGGCAGGGAGTCCCTCGCTGACAGGGAAAGGTAGTCCAGTTGAACGGCCCTCCTGCGGGTGGATCTTGCCTCTAATGGGTCGGGTAGATTCCCTCTGGGGTTAGTACTTGATAGCCCTTCGACTTCCAGTCCAATCCAGCAGGTAAGGATAACGGTAAATGAGTCCAAGTCCATGTGGCAGAAGCCAGTAATCCTTAAGTGGGGCGTTCCCACACTCGCGAGGCTCTCTCTCTCTCTCCCATAGCTCGAACAAAATCCTTATACCCGGTCCCATGACCTAAAATGGAGCACCACGGGAGACGAACAAACACTGACAGGACTTGGGATGGCAGACAGTGACTGACAGGCTACAATACGGATGGACAGAGGCGAACCCGAACCCTTCCTTGGTCAGGGCT
Source organism: Pelodiscus sinensis (assembly GCF_052426305.1). Lineage (NCBI taxonomy): Eukaryota > Metazoa > Chordata > Testudines > Trionychidae > Pelodiscus > Pelodiscus sinensis. The sequence goes on along the minus strand of NC_143055.1, from coordinate 116,802,044 downwards.
TATAAGCCCTTCAAGGCGGGGAAAGGGTGGTAAGGGTGGTGTGCAGCAAATGGTGCTGTGTGCAACACTCCAGTAGGGAAGGGGGGAAATTTCTGAGCAGTGTACAGCTCATTTTAGTGCCCAGTGCACAGTTTTGGACTGAGTGCAAACTATAGTGCGGGGTGCACCGAGCAGATGACCGTGTGCACTTAGGTTTTGGCGGGAAAAGGGTAACACAGGGAGAAGAAGGAAAACAAGATGGAATCTAAAGAGGCTCCATCTTGAACATAATAGCTTTAAATGTCTTTTCCCTGGCAACACAATCTGAAGCTGGTATTGCGTCATACATGATATGAATTGCATCATGTTATTCCTAGAAGTCATGGATGATGCAATCATAATGACGCTTACATCACTCTGCTGATCAAATTGCCCTATATCAGCTCTAGAAATCATACAGTGTCGTGCTCTTTTATCTGTCAGTGTTTGATTTTGCAAAGGGACACATTTCTGTTGAGCCAAAGTGAGCAGAGATGCCTCGTACTTGTGTGAACAGTGCAGATAACTTCTGCTATGTTTGTGGTGAAGTGACTTTTGCATCACAAAAGCGCAGTATAACCACTATGGTTAAGAAAGCCTATCACCTTTATCTTGGCTGCAACATTGGAGATCAGGGCAAGAGGTGGGCCCCACACATATGCTGCAACACTTGTGCAACAAATCGCCAGTGGTTGAACAGGAAAAGAAATCTATGCCTTTTGAAGTGCCAATGATTTGGAGAGAGCCAACAGATCATATCAGCAATTGTTACTTCTGCATGGTGCCTCCAGTTGGGAAAGTTGTGTCAAAGAAGAAAAAGTGGACTGTGCATTATCCAAACATTCCATCAGCTATACGCCCAGTACCCCACGGAGAAGGACTGCCGGTTCCTGATGCACCAGAATCATTCTCACTTGAGTCAGACGAGGAAGAGGATGAAACTTCTGGTCCTGAACCATCAATGTCACAGGACCCACATTTTCTCCCATCCTCCTCCTCTGAACCACACCTCATAACAGAAGGTGAACTGAATGACCTTGTCAGGGATTTGGAACTACCCAAGATTAAGGCAGAGCTGTTGGGCTCCAGACTACAGCAGTGGAATCTCTTGGCAGGTGATGTTAGGGTTTCCATGTTCCGTGACTGTCAAAAGGATCTTGTCCCATTCTTCTTCATGGAAGGTGATTTTGTAGCCTGCAACAACATCGATGGTGTGATGGCAGCCCTCAACATCGTTCATGATCCAGATGAGTGGAGACTGTTAATTGATTCATCGAAGATGAGTCTTAAAGCTGTTTTGCTGCATAATGGCAATGTTTTGCCATCAATTCCAGTTGGTCATGCAGTCCATATGAAGGAAACCTATGACAACATGAAACAACTTTTGAGGTGCATAAACTATGACCAACATCAGTGGCAGCTGTGTGGCAATTTGAAGGTTGTTGCTCTCTTGCTTGGTCTGCAGACTGGATACACAAAGTACTGCTGTTTTCTCTGCGAATGGATTAGTCGTGCAAGAGATTCCCTCTACATCAAGATAGATTGGCCACTCCGACAGTCATTGGAGCCTGAGAGGAAAAGTGTTCAGCATCCACCACTTGTTGAATCAAGGAAGATTTTGTTACCACCCTTACACATCAAGCTGGGTCTGATGAAGAACTTTGTCAAGACCGTGGACAAAACACAAGCAGCTTTCAAGTACCTCAGTGGAAAATTTCCAAGGTTAAGTGAAGCTAAGATAAAGGAAGGTGTCTTTGTTGGTCCTCAGATTCGTGAACTTCTTCGAGATGATGCATTTGACCATGCACTGTGTGGCAAGGAAAAGACGGCATGGAAAGCCTTCCAGTTAGTGGCAATAAATTTTCTTGGAAACAACAAGGCAGACAACTACAGATTGTTGGTGGAAAACCTCCTCAAGGTATACAAAAGCCTTGGTTGCAACATGTCGCTAAAGATACATTTTTTGCACTCTCATCTAGATTTTTTTTCAACCGAACTGCAGAGCAGTGAGTGATGAGCACGGCGAGCGATTTCACCAGGACATTGCAACAGTGGAGAAGCGCTGTCAGGGCAAATGGAGCCCATCAATGCTTGCAGACTATTGCTGGACAGTGACAAGAGATGCTCCATTTAATGAATACAAGAGACAAGCCAAGAAACGCCGAGTAGACACTGAATAGGACTAAACTACATACATAATAGTTTTTTGCCTTTTGTTTCATAATAAATTTTATTTACATAACCCTTTTGCTGATTTTTAAAGTGTTACATAAACAGGACAGGTTAAATATTATCATGTAAAGCAACCATAAACACATGAAAAGACCTAGGTTTACAATTTATGATTAAAACTCTACTATCTACACACGTAAAATATAAAAACTTAAATATCTTGGAAATAGTAGCCAATCACTTGTTTTAATTGTCATATTTGAATTCAGCACATCAAAATACATAATAAATAGCACATTTTATCTCTGAAGCAGACGACTTCTAAAAATGTACTGTGTAATGTACTGATTGCTGATTTTGCTACAGTTATGTCTTACTTTCTAGTACTGTTTTTAGACTCTGTGTTAAGTACAGTGTTGTATTTAGGATATTATTTTTGAATTATTTGGAATACATCATTTATTATGCAGCTAAGTAAAATTTGGATTGAAAGAAAGTTAAGCATTAGATGTTTTGACTAAAAAATTTTTTTTGTATGCATGTCAAAGAGTATTAAGTGGAATAAGTAAATCAGAAAGCATTATTGGATTAAACCAGTTTTCTCAGACTGTGCTCCGCGAGACATCTCCAGGGGCTCTGCAAGATTGACAAACTGGAAACATCGATAGGTACAACACATACAATCAGTGGACCGCTGGGGCTCCGCATAAATTTTTATGCATGTAAAGGGCTCCGGAGCCCAAAAAGTTTGAGAACTGCTGGATTAAACTATCGTTAAACCATTGAGCTGCTAGTAAGGATGTTAAGAGGCGGGTAAATGACTACTCAGATTGTATCGACTACACGATTATTTGATAAGGGAAGGCACACGATTAGTTGATAAGGGAAGGCACTCTGTCCCAGCTTGCACCGGTCCAGGAGCTATTCCTGCTGTGGCTCTACAGATAAGTGTAGTATGAGCTGGGTGCACGCACAGCCCAGCTTCTACTTCCTTTAAACTGCAGATCAACAGCGGGGCTAGGTCCCAGTCTGGGACTGCTGCACCTCTGCATTTTAAATGTAGTAAGATTACTGCTTTTAAAATTATTACTTTTAAAATGCAGAGCTGCAGTGGGGGTAGCTCACGGACAGGGATCCAGCAGTCTCTGTTCGTGGGTACTACATTTAAAATGCAGAGGTGCAGTGGCGCAGACCGGCTTGAGCCAGGACTGCTCGGTCCCTGCTTGCGCCAGGTCTAGCAGCCCCTATCCGTGGCAGCTGGGGCTGGCCACGGACAGGGGCTGCTGCTGGAACAGCCTCAGCCCACCTTGGGCCCACCACTGCTGCTTCGCGGCAGCCTCTCCTCCCCCTAGAGAGGCAGTAGTTTGAGGGGGTAAGGCGGCACTAGGGAGAGGGTGCTTGGCAGAAGTCAACTACTCACTTACATTTCGACCTGCTAGTAACCAGTTTTAAGAGATAAAGTAATAGTTTTTGAAAGATGAAAAAGTGATGGCCCTGTTGTAATGAGCTTTGTTTAAAAAAAATACTCTTTATGCTTGAACTTTAAGCCATAAACAATGCTTTGTGTTTCCCACAGTTCACAACTACTTATGCTGGAGGCCCAATACATCCATTGTATATATAGGTATGTGTCTCCTTTTGACTTTCATATTTCCTCGAAATATTTGCTCCTTGATAAGTTCCTTTTGCACTCTTCTGCATCAAGCATATTTGTGCAATAAAATGGTGAGAGCGACAATTATGGGACTTAATGAGGTTGCTAATTGAAATGACTAGTATATGACTTAGTCCTGCTCCTGTTCCAAAAAATGGCAAAATCCCTGTTGATTTAATTGATGCAAGGGCAAGATGATGATGCTCATAATGTTTAAAAGAAAATCCTAATCAAGTAGTGGTGTGATTTTTATGACGACAAATAAGTTCTAACAAAAAGAGACACAAAACAAGCAGTTGTGGGCAGTATCTTTTTAATGAACTAGAAGATAATGGAGCAAACAAGCTTTTCAGACTTTATCATAGTAACACGTATGAAATTTTGGTATCTTCATCTTTAATGACAAAAACATATTGCTGAGTGCTATGAAAGAATCATAAAATACTAGAATTGGAAGGGACTTCAAGGGATTATCAAGTCCAGTCCCCTTACAGCAGTACCAAGTACCATCTAGATCAGTGTTTCTCAACTTTTTTTTAAATAAAGTACACCTTTCTCATATAAAAAAAAAAATTATAAGTACCTCCAGTACCTATAGTTTTCAAACGCACCATTTTTTTCTACTTCCTCCTTGTTAACACCCTTTTGAAGATATTTGAAAACTGCTATCATGTCCCTATCATGGGGTAGTGCACTCGTTCATCTCCCAGGGTGCACTGTTGAGTCTCTGGCTTCTTGGGATTGAAACCAACCCCGCATCTCTTGCAACACAGTTGTAGTTATACACCAGGGTAGTGTGGCCTCGTAGCTAGAGTCTAGGAAATTGGTGATGCCCCCTCCCCTGGCTTTAGGATTGAGGAGGTGGTAGGGGACCCAAGGCCATCCCTGCTCCACTGGGTCCCAGCATAGGGCCCTATTAGAAGTGGCAAATCCGCTACTCTCTTAGCAGGGAATCCCACCACAACACGTTGAGAGCCACAGGCTCTGATATCTCACTCTGGGGTACTTCCTACCAGTCTCCATATCCTCTGTAGCACAGATGTCTTGTTGGCTGGCCTCCTGGTCTGGTCTTCCTGGCAGTTCCCTTGCAGGAGCTCTGTTCAGGCCTTCCTCCTAATTTCTTTCAGTAGTGTAGGTGTCTCGCTGGCTGGTTTCCAGGCCTGGTCTCTCAGGTGGTTCATCTGCAGGAGCTCGGGAAGTACTTCCTTCATCCTTGGTGACCAGCCCAGATTGAGCCTCTATCCAGGCTTTTATAGCTGGGCTGCAGTCTGAGCATGCCTGGCAAGGCTTCTTCAATCAAGTGAGCCTGGTTAGGCTCAGCTTTTCCAGTGCGGGGCTACTACACCCCATCACAGTCCCCTCTCGGTCTTCTCTTTTCTGAGCTAAACAAGCCCAATTTTTTCAGTCTTCCCTTATAAGTTGTGATTTCTAGACCCTTAATCGTTTTTGTTGCCCTTCTCTGGACCTTCTCCAATTTCTTCACATCTTTCTTGAAATGTGGTGCCCAGAACTGGACACACTATTCCAATTGAGGCCTAATCAGCACAGAGTAGAGTGAAAGAATGACTTTGTGTGTCTTGCTCACAACACACCTGTTAATACTTTCCAGAATCGTGTTTTCTTTTTTGCAGAAGTGTCACACTGTTGACTCACATTTAGCTTGTGGTCCACCGTGACCCCCAAATCCCTTTTATCAGTACTTCCTCCTAGACAATCACTTCCCATTCGGTGTGTGTGAAATGGGTTGTTCCTTCCTAAGTGGAATACTTTGCATTTGTCCTTGTTAAACTTTATCCTGTTTACCTCCGACCATTTCTCTGGTTTGTCCAGATTGTTTTGATTTATGACCCTATCTTCCAAAGCACTTGCAGTCCTTCCCATCTTGGTATCATCTGGAAAATTAATAAGCGTACTCTCTATGCCATCATCTAAATTGTTGATGAAGATATTAAACAAAACCAGTCCCAAAACAGACCCCTGCAGAACCCCATTTGTTATGCCCTCCCAACATGACTGTGAACCGTTCATAACTACTCTCTGAGACAGTTATCCAGCCAGTTGCAAACCCACCCACTTCCATGACTTTTCAAAATAATTTTAACTTGTTCTTTTTTTTATTTTAACTTCTAAACTAAACCCATTTCCATGATCATTCATTATGTAGCCCCATCTAAGTTGTATTTGCCTAGTTTATTGATAAGAAGGTCATCCAAGACCATGTCGAAGTCTAGGTATACCATAACCACCAATTCGCCCTTATCCATAAGGTTTGATATCCTATCAAAGAAAGCTATCAGATTGTGTTGACATGATTTGTTCTTTACAAATTCATGCTAGCTGTTACCTATCACCTTATTATTTTTCAGATGTTTGCGATGAGTTCCATAATTACTTGCTCCATTATCTTCCCTGGCACAGAAGTTAAATTGAGTGGTGTATAGTTTCCTGGGTTGCCCTTATTTCCTTTTTCCAGTCTTCTGGAATCTCTCCTAACTTCCATGACTTTTCAGAGATTACTTTTCAAAGTAATTTTTAACTTGTTCTTTTTTTATTTTACCTTCTAAACCAAACCCATTTCCATGATCACTCATGTTAGGCATCCTGTGACCATCCATCTTACTGACAAAAACTGAAATGAAGTCATTAAGCACCTCTGCCATTTCCAAGTTTCCTGTTATTGTTTCTCCCTCCCCATTGAGCAATGGGCTTACCCTGTCCTTGGTCTTACTCTTGCTTCTAATATATTTATAGAATGTCTTTTTGTTACCCTTGATGTCTCTAGCTAGATTTAGCTCATTTTGTGCCTTTGCCTTTCCAATTTTGCCCCTGCATACCTATATTTTTTGCTTATATTCATTCTTTGTAATTTGACCTAGTTTCCACTTTTTATAGGACTCCTCTTTGATTTTTAGGTCATGCAAGTTCTCCTAGTTAAGCCAAGGTGGTCTTTTGACATACTTTCTATCTTTCCTACGCAGTGGAATAGTTTGCTTTTGCGCCCTTAATAATGCCCCCTTGAAAAATTGCCAATTCTCTTCAGTTGTTTTTCCTCGGTCTTGCTTCCCATGGGACCTTACCTACCAGCTCTCTGAATTTACTTAAAATCTGCTTTCCTGAAATCCATTCTCTCTTTTGCTGTTCTCCCTTCTCCCTTCCATTCCTTAGAATCATGAACTCTGTTTACATAATCACTTTCACCCAAGCTGCCTTCCACTTTCAAATTTTCAACCAGTCCCTCCCTATTTGTTAAAATCAAATCAAGAACAGCTTTCTCTCTCCCGTCCCTCCTCCCCGGAGCTTTTTCAATCTTCTGAAATAAAAAATTGTCTCCAATGCAGTCCAAGAACTTGTCGGATGATCTGTGCCCTGCTGTCTTAGTTTCCCAACATATGTCTGGATAGTTGAAGTCCCTCATTACCACCAAATCGTTCACTTTGGATGATTTTGTTAGTTGTTTTAAAAAAGCCTCATCTGCCTCTTCTGTAGTATACCCCTAGTATGACATGATCCTTGTTTTTTACCCCTTTTAACCTAACCCAGAGACTCTCAACAAGTCTGTCTCATATGTCCATCTCAGTCCAAGTGTGTTCATTTTTACTATACAAGACAGCACCTCCTACTTTTTTCCTTTCCTTCCTGAGGAACCTGTACCCTTCCATACCAATATTCCAGTCATGTAAATTATCCCACCAAGTCTCTTTGATACCAACTATGTCATAGTTGTGTTTATTTATTAGCACTTCAAATTCTTCCTGCTTATTCCCCATACTCCTTGCATTTGTGCATAGGCATCTAAGATACTAATTTGATTTTGCCACCCATTTCTGTCTTGTCACTCTTTAATCTCCGCTATTGTAGCCCATGCTCCCTCCCATTTCTGAGGCATCTCCCAGATCTCCATGTTTTTCACTTACCTGTGGACTTTGGTCACCTGCCCCCACTGAACTCTTCTAACTATGTTAGCCAGTCTGTGTCCAAATTCACTCTTCCCCTTCCTTGAAAGGTGAACTCCATCCCTGCTTAGCAGTCCTTGTGGTGACACTAACTTCGCAGCCAGGTATTCACCTCCAGGATGCACTTGTCTTTGCCTGGGCCACTACCTTTGACAGGAAGGAATGAAGAGAATACCATTTGCACTCTAAACTCCTTCACCCATACTTCCAGAGCCATGTAGTACTCTTGATCTGCTTAAGGTCACACCTCGCAGTATCATTTGTGCCCAAGTGAATGGGTAGGTCAGGAAGGTGGTGCAGGATTAAAATCAAGATAGTCTTGTCATTATTGGGTTCAGTTATGAACCTCGGGGTTGGAAATTTTATAAAAATATGTGTAACATGTTTAGAATTTTGGATTTTTGTTTTAGAAACACATGTTTAAGAAAACAATTCAGTAAAACAAAGAAGGAAGTAATACTAATGACTTTTCATTAGATTTGTCCAGATCTCAATGTTACAATTTTTGTGTATTTTACACTGGTCCCCTCCCTCACCTAGCTCCGTGTGCATGCTTGCTCAGAATTATTCCTGTGCTTATATGAAGTGTGTTGTTACTTCAGAGAATAAGGTTTATGTGATAGAGGTGATGCAATTTATACTGCAAGTGGTAACTCATATCAGAGTGGCTGTAAACCAGGGTGGGGAATCTTTTTTGGGTCAAGGGCCACCGACCTACAGAAAAATCTGTCGGAACCCACACAAGTGAGAAGCAAAAGAAAAAAAACCCCAAATTGTCACTGAGATGGCCCCCAAAGTGCCTTGCACATTCCACTCGCATACCAGAACCCTAGTGGGGTCGGGGAGCATTTTTGTGTGCTCCAGCCTCACAGGCTCCCCAATGCTTAGGGAGGGGAGTTTGGATTCCCCACTCCTGTTGTAGACAGAGAATACAGTCTTAAAAAGAATCAGTGAATGTAATTTGAAGTATGTAAAGTTCAATCTGGAAGTAAATTTTTAACAGTAAGGGCTATTAATTACTGGAAAAGGTTATCCGGCAATACAGTAATTCATTTCACACGGTAGATAAGTTTCAGAAAATGATCATGCTAAGTGAAAACGTGTTATGTGGGGTCAATTTTCCCATTGAAAATAATAGAAAAGGCGGAGGTTGCATTTCAAGCGCACGTGTGCTTGCAGCTCCAGCCTGCATTTCTTTGCAGCTGGGACCAGGACATAAGGGGAGTAAGGGAACTGGGTTATAGCAGGGAGGGGAGGTGTTCGGCTCTGGGGAAGGACAGGGGAGGGGGCTTGCAGCTGGGTTTCTCCATGGCTGGTCACCGGCAGCTGTGTGGGGCTTACCCTGCCTCTGGAGCTTCACTGCTCGCAGCACCATTCCCCAGCGACCCCCTCTGGCCAGATACCTCGCTCCCTCTCCTCTTTCTCCCCGCTTGCAGCCGGCAGCTGGGTTTTCCCAGCTGGCCGGTCACTGGCAGCTGCACAGGGCTTCATCTGCCTCCTTACAATGTGGCGGAGGTTCTCTGCTCACCACGCAGTTCCCCGGGGACCCCCTCTGTCCAGATGCCTTGTGCCGGCCAGAGGGGGTCACCAGGGAATGGCGCGGCATGCGGAGAACTTCCGCCGCTTTGCAGGGAAAGCCTTGCACAGCTGTCAGTCACCGGCCGGCCCTAGGGGAAATTGTGTTATTGCAGGACAGGTCGTGTTATTCGAAAAATGTCCCCCCCACCCAAAATTGTGCTATTGCGAAAACATGTTGAGAGCATGTGTTAAGCGAGGAATTACTGTATTAAACATTTGCCATTGCCAGGAGAGCAAGATCCTCACTTTTGCTGTAGCCCTTTTGTGCGATATGAAAGGTCTAGAGACATGTAAATGGACTCCAAAAATCTATCTCCAGTTCTGGATAAAATTTCCAATACAGGTGCTATGGGAGAGGGCCATGAGGATGCCTTTCAAGGACCTCTTTGCAAGTCCTGGAGAAGAATAGGCATGATGGTGTTGAGTTCAGAGCACATAGTTTTAAGGAGATTTCAGTCATTACTGTGGCCCATGAGCAGCCATGAGAATCTGTCATAATTTAGGTCCTTAGGTCTGTCTGGATTATACTTGCGAGTGGACTGTGGAGCAGTTCAGTAGTTGGAGGGCACAAAGGTGACATAGTCACCTTATCCTACACACTTATTGGGCTTTCAGTTATGTGTACTCAGAATCTTTAAAGCAAGATTAGAGGCCTTTCTAAAAGCTATGGTTTAGTTCAACCTCAGATTATAGAGTTATATACAGGAATCACTTGGTCAAATTCTGTGACCTGTGCTAAGCAAGATGCTTATAATTATCCTGGCTTTCTTTAAAATATATGAATCCATGGAAAGTTACAAGCTTCATAGTTGTTACTCTGAAATTTTTAATTTTTTGTGTTATCCAGTAATATTTCTAACATTGCCCTTCAGTTCAGGTGAGTATTCTAGTGTCATGCTTTCCTTTCCATTATCCAACACAAAATTCTATATACTTAATTATGTGCTAAGGTTCATTATACTCTGTGTCTAAGGGTCGTCTACTGTTGATTTCAGTGGTCGCTTGAGCAGACTTTTAAAGAAGATTCTGACCTTTCCAGAGTCCAGACTGTCATTCTCAGTTATGCTTCATTCCCCTTAAGGATTGAATAAAGGTGAATTCTTGCTCATAAAGAAAAGGAAGGCAAGAGGCAAGCAAATGTAGTTTTGATTGTGTGAGATCACCAACATTATTTTATTTTTTATTTTTCTTAAAGTGGAAAGTGTCCATGAAGCATGAATCAATTTGTCTAATTTATGGACAATTAATATACTATAAAAGACTTAAACCTGTCCAACACATTATCAATAAACTACAGCCTATACTGGAACAGGATACTAAACTCCGAGAGGCTCTGGGAGACAGACCCATAATCTCCTATAGACAACCACCTAACCTCAAGATGATTCTTATCAACAACTACAGGACATGCCACACTAACACCAACCCTGGTACCTTCCCTTGCAACAAACCCCGTTGCCAGCTTTGTCCACATATTCATTCTGCTGATACCATTATTGGACCCAATCAAGTGAGTTATAAGATCAAGAACACATATTCCTGCTCATCCAGAAATAAAATTTATGCAATCGTGCCGAAAGTTCCATCCGCTATGTACATTGGACAAACGTCTCAGACACTTCACCAAAGGATCAATTCCCACAAAACAGATATCAGACAGGATCACAAAGAAAAAACAGTTTCTTGCCATTTCAACCAGAAAGGACATTGTCTCAACAACTTGATTACCTGCATCCTGCTTCAAAGACCTTTTAAGACTGCGCTTGAAAGAATCCTCTGAACTATCATTCATGTTTAAATTCGACACTTTACACACAAATTTGAATAAAGAGGTTAATTATCTTACCCATTACAAAGATAGCTTCCCCAGTTATCACCTCTAATATCATTAGCTCACAGACATTGACCTCCCCTCTTTCCCCCCCATCCCCTTTCTGTCCTGAAATTTGATTTGTCCTTTTCATATGTGTTCATTTTTTAATTGTACCCTTTGGTATATATGGGTGTGACAATTTTCTTCCACTATTTGATCTGAGGAACTGGGTCTGGCCCACGAAAGCTCATCACCTATTAAACCATCTTGTTAGTCTTTAAAGTACTACACAGTCCTGTTTTTTGTTTCAGCTGCACCAGACTAACACGGCTACATTTCTACCACAATCCTTGGTATAAGTTCTGTAAATTTTCCTGGTTGTTAAAGTGAAGAAATTACCTCATCCGATCTCGGAAGATTTTATTCTTGCTTACCCAGCTTCAAACCTTTACTTTTAACAATTATAATGTCATTTGCTTACATTATTTTTAGGTTTAGATTAGGGATGTTAAATTTAGATTAATTGGAGAATCAAATAATCAATGCGATTTGCATCGACACTTCAATTAGTCAATAAGCCTCTGCCTTTGAAGAATCAGAGGGGAAGTATCAGAGGGGTAGTCATGTTAGTCTGGAGCTGCAAAAGCGACAAGGAGTCCTGTAGCACCTACCTTATAGACTAACAGACTAACTGATGTATTGGAGCAAAAGCTTTCGTGGACAAAGACCCACTTCGTTAGATGCATGTGTATGTCTCGCTCTGCCGCTTTGAAACACTGTGTGCAGCCTGGGGCCAGCTGGGAGTCCAGTCCCCAGCTGACTCCCAGCTGGCCCCAGGCTGCATGCATCATTTCAAAGCAGCAGATCCTGGGCTCCAGGCAGTGCTGTCACTTTGAAATGTCATGTGGAGCCTGGATGCTGCTACTTTGAAGCACCCTTTTCTCTTCCCCAGCACTTGCTGCCTCTTTCTGATAGCATGTCAACTATCTGATAAGCATTTGCTAATCGGATAGACGATTGGTCGACTAGTTGCTCACATTCCTAGCTTAGATATGTGCTAGGAATTATTTGTAGGCCCACAGAAATTTTTGGCGATAGATTCTGGAAGGACACCTGCACAAGTGCGCAAGAGACAGGAGTGCATGGAAACATGCAATAGGAAAAATGTGCGATGTGTATATTGGTAAAACAGTGCATTGGGATTAATGTGGTAACCTCTTTTCCCTTTAGTGTATGAAGCCCTAAATGGCTTGGGTCCTTATTGTTTTAAAAACCACTTCTTTACTGATAACGTCTTTGATCTGATGTAATCTCTTGCAAGCTCTTCAGGGAGTTTGGAGATTAGCATTTTGGGGCAGTGTTAGTGCTGCTTTGGATTGATATGCACTTTTAAAAGTATTTCTGTCTTGCTGTGCTGTCAGGACATGCTGGTTCATGATTGTGTTTTTTACTTTTGTACCTTTTGTACCATGGCAAGTGATTATGATATTCACGAATCATCACGGTGGTTGGCCCTCCATTTTCTTGAAGTGCCTTCTTTTTCAGTAAAGACAGTTAACCTATAAGTGTAGGAATGAATAAAGGCATATCTTACTGAACTTGTTTTGCTTTATCCTTTTCTCTCATTTTTAATTCATTTCCCCTTTAATCCTCCACATGTTCTTTCTGTGACTTTCAGTTCTTTTCTCTCTCAATTCTCGCCACCCTCGCTGACGTGAAAATAACACAGAACGGTCAATGTGTATTTTGTGTGTATGAGTGAGACATATTAATATATGTGGTAGGCATTTATTCAAGAAAAGCAGACAAAAAAAAATTATAAAAATTTAAAATTCAAGTCCACTGTGAGGTGAAAAGACAGTTAGTTGAAGTACCAGAATCCTTTTTCCGTACGCCCCATTCAGATCACACTACTGCAGACTCCAGTGTATGTTTTCCTTAAGTAAGGCCAGGCAATCAGTGTGTGACTTTCAGGAGTTTTTTCCCCTTCTGTTTCTTTGTAAGTGTTTAGCATCCCTGTGACTTTAGAGATACACTAGTACCTACTAAAATTAAACTTAGTCTTCATAGAATCATGGAACACTAGAACTGGAAGGGACCTCTAGAGGTCATTAAGTCCAATCCCCTGACCTCACAGCAGGACCAACCACTGTCTAGATCATCCCCAATAAATGTCTATCTAACCTGCTCTTAAATATCTCCAGAGATAGAGATTCCACAACCTTCTTCGGCAATTTATTCCAGTGTTTAACCACCCTGACGGTTAGGAAGTTTTTCCTAATGTCCAACCTAAACCTCCATTGCTGCAGTTTAAGCCCATTGCTCCTTGTCCTGTCATCAGAGGTCAAAGAGAACAATTTTTCTCCCTCCTCCTTGTAACACTCTTGTAGGTACTTGAAAACTGCTATCATACTGCCTCTCAATCTTCTCTCTTCTGAACTAAACAAGCCAAATTCTTTCAGTCTTCCCTCATAGGTCATGTTCTTTAGACCTTTAATAATTTTTGTTGCTCTTCTCTGGATCTTCTCTGATTTCTCCACATCTTTCTTGAAATGTGGTCGCCAGAACTAGACACAGTACTCCAATTGAGGTCTGATCAGCACAGAGTAGAGCGGAAGAATGACTTCTCGTGTCTTGCTCACAACACTCCTGTTAATGCATCCCAGAATCATGTTTGCTGTTTTTGCAACAGTGTCATACTGTTGATTCTCATTTAGCTTGTGCTCCACTATGACCCCTTGCTGCAGTACTCGTTCCTAGACAGTTGCTTCCTATTCTGTATGTGTGAAACTGATTGTTCTTTCCTAAGTGGAGCACTTTGCATTTGTCCTTATTAAAGTTCATCCTATTAACCTCAGACCATTCCTTCAGTTTGTCCATTTTGAGTTATGACCCTATCCTCCAAAGCAGTTGCAATTCCACCTAGCTTGGTATCATCTGCAAACTTAATAAGCATATTCTGTATGCCAGTATCTAAATAATTGATTAAGATATTGAACAAAACTGGTCACAGAACAGACCCCTGTGGAACTCCACTTGTTATGCAATTCCAGCATGATTGTGAACTGTTAATAACTACTCTCTGAGAGTGATTATCCAGCCAGTTATGAACCCGCCTTATAGTAACCCATCTAAGTTGTATTTACCTAGTTTATTGATGAGAAGATCATGTGAGACCATATCAAATGCCTTAGTAAAGTCTAAGTATACCACGTCCACCGCTTCTTCCTTATGTACAAGATTTGATATACTATCAAAGAAAGTTATCAGATTGGTTTGATATGATTTGTTCTTTATAAAACCATGCTGGCTGTTATCATATTTTCTTTAAGATGTTTACAGATGAATTCCTTAATTAATTGCTCCATTATCTTCCCTGGCACAGATGTTAGGCTGACTGATCTGTAGTTTCCTGGGTTGTTCTTATTTCCCTTTTTTATAGATGGGAACTATATTTTCCCCTTTCCAGGCTTCTGCAATATCTCCTGTCTTCCATAATTTTTCAAAGATAGCTAAAGGCTCAGATACTTCCTCTATTAGCTCCTTGAGTATTCTAGGATGCATTTCATGAGGCCCTGGAGACTTGCAGACATCTAACTTTTCTAAGTAATTTTTAGTGTGTGTGTGTGTGTGTGTGTGTGTTCGTTCTTCCTCCTTATTGTTCTTCCTCCTTACTGAACAGTAGGCCTACACTGTCCTTTCAGAATCAAAGTTATTTGGTCATGAGTGTCAAGGCTGTTCCCCACTTTGGCACTTCGAGTGCAGAAGGTGGGGGTCTGCAAGAGACTTTTAAAATACCCTGCCACTAAAGAATTCTGCTTAAGCTCCCCAAAGTCATAGATTTCCTAACCTTGGATGACACACTGCTTAACTCATCTCTCTCAGTTCCCACGCACAAGACTGCAGCAGGCAGATCCTGCTTTTTCAAAAATGTACACTCTTTTCATTGGCTCTCCTGGCTCACTGCCAACACTGGAGACCCACTGTCTCTGGGTTTAACCCTTACAGATAACTTAGTTAACCGAATGGCTGGAATATCCAGTAAATAGTAGTACCCCTTCTATTCATAGGAATGTGCCAAGAAGTTGGATAAATAAAAAATAGCAATTTGATATGGATGGACCATTGACAGAACTACTTTCTCAAGCTGGTGCATGATTCATTACATTATACATTTATTGTACTTGGCTGCTGAATCAATAGAATTATTGATTGTTTGAAGCAGTTGTTTCAGATCAGTTGGACAACCAGTTCTTGGGTTTTGTCCTTCAATTCCTCAAACCCATAGCTATATTCGTGTTCCCTGAATACCTTGCCTAGTTGTTTAACTTTTTTCTTGCCATGTAATATGTGCATAAAGGTAGGCCATGATGAAGACCATAAGAATTCAAAGATTAATCACAGTTACACATCCTCTGCAACTGAACATGCATCCATTCTAGATGACAAATGTGCTTGTGTGGTTAAAACATGCTTTCCTAAGTTTTCCACTACATTGCGAAAAAACTGAGGGGCACTTATTTTCTTATTTTTCTTGGCTGATTGCAAGGTAACATGATGGAATATCATAGTGGTTGGTCATTTTCCTTCAATAGCCTGTTCAAGGAACTTCCCTGGAGTTTCCACTGTAGGTTCTACAACATGAATTAATCAAAGAAAACAGCAAAATGACTTGTGGAAGATTAATATTTTGGATTTATAGCTGTGAAGGAACATCAGATCTCTTGTACAACATATCCTGTTTAATGATCAAATTGTACATAAACATATTTGTTTAACCTCCTGGTTTAAAACCAAATGTGGCTACTGACTGTTACAGGTAAGAAGCCCTAGTCCTATACAGTTTTTGTTGGATACCTTAACTTTTTTGTAACTCTAGTGGGCATTTTGGCTTCTACAAATGTAAAATACAATGATCAGAAATAAATTCAGGGTAACTAAACTAGACCAATTTATACTTATTAAATTACCAGAGTATAGTGAAATGTTGTAGGTAGCACTATAGTTCTTCACTGTAACTGTCTTTAAATTAGATATCTCCAAATGAATTCCAATCATTTTAAATCTATTAAGAGATTCTTTCTAAAAGGAATCTTTTTGGGGTGGGACTCTTAATTAAAGGCAGCTAAAAATGTAGTTTCTTTATTTTCTTATTTCATTGCAGAGAAGAAGATCCAGCTAGCCATTTCCACTCTGAAAGGCAGATGCACATGCACAAAGGAATATTTAACTTGAAGGAAATATAATTTCCCTGTTTGTAAAGACAATTTCAAGCAGATATTATGGGTGCTTTTGTTCTTGCCAAATTTTGTACTTTTTCAATATATTAGAATTTTTAGTATGAATTTACAGCATCATAACTAAGGTAATAAAATGGAATAAGATGTTTCAAAAATATATAGAATATTTTAAATTTTTCAGTTGTTGACTAATTTTTATTTGCCAACTCCAGACTTGTTGGCTAAAATCCTGTTCTTACTCTTTGTTAGTCTTCTGGTTTTATAATATTGCTTGAAACAATCATTCTTTATTGCTTTTTTTAGTGATGCAAATGATTCCTCTTTTCCCCTCCCAAATAAGCCAAAATCTATATACCGCCAATTTTCCATTTTAAAAATATTGCTTAAAGCAATCAACAAGAACCATGATGTATTTTGTACAAAAGATTTTAAAAAGATTTCCACATTGTAGAAGCCCACAAAAGACTGCAGCACCCAGAAGGAATGAATAACTTGAGAATTTTGCATATATCATAGAACACTAGAACAGGAAGGAACCTCGAGAGGTCATCAAGTCCAGGCCCCTGCCCTCACGGCAGGACCTGGTACCGTCTAAACCATCGCTGAAAGAGGTCTTTCTAACCTGCTCTTCAGTATCTCCAGAGATGGAGATTTCGCAACCTCCATAGGCAATTTATTCCAGTGGTTAACCACCCTGATAATTGGGAAGTTTTTCCTAATGTCCAACCAAAACCTCCCCTGCTGTAGTTTAAGCTGTTTGCTTCTTGTCCTACCCTCAGAGGCCAAGGAGAACAATTTTTCTCCCTCCTCCGTATGACACTGTTTTAGATACCTGAATACCGCTATCATGTCCCTTCTCAGTCTTCTCCGTTCCAAACTAAACAAGCCCAGATCCTTCATAGGTCATGTTCTCTAGACCTTTAATCATTCTTGTTGCTCTTCTCTGGATCTTCTCCAATTTCTCCACATTTTTTTTTAAATGTGGTGCCCAGAATTGGGCACAATACTGGGCACAATACTGGACACAATATGCAGACCTATATGATTTTAAGTTATTAATTTATTTCATTTTCCATTTTTCTTCTTTCATTATTTTCTTTCTTGAAGTGCTGAAACTATTGATCACTTTTTAAGTGTCTGTAGTTAAACTGTTAAGGGTGGTAGAATTCAGGTTTAGGTGCTGGGTCACAGAGTTACATTTTAAGGTCTTCAACTACTGTAATAGCATTGTCATAAAGGTTAATACTTTTTAAATCATAAAACTTATTTGAGCTTCAGAAATGCAAGTGAAAGATAATGGAACCTTCGCTTTTCTTTTCTAATGTAATTGATTACTACACTATATTACTTATACAAACGAATGTCCTTGATTGGGCAGTGACTTGTGCACATGTCAACTCCGTGCAATGTGGTTAGTTCAACTGACTTAGAGCAAGTGAAGATTGATGTATGATGATATCCAGTACATAACTATGTCAATTTATTGAGATTCCCTTCAGTGTGTTTTCTTGATCTCATTATTATCCTATAACATGTATAACTTCTATTAGTAACGATTTTTTTGAGGTATTCAGTAGCTCCAAGAAGCATTCTTGTAGTACCCAAGTGAATACCTAATTGATATGTTGTGCACACTGCAGATTTGAATGCAGCAACTGAGTGTAACATAAAAGCCAATACATTATTTATTTCTTCTTTAATTCAATAAGAAAAGGCATAAGAACAGCCATAGTGGGTCAGACCAAAGGCACAACTAGCCCTGTATTCTGTCTTCTGTCAATGGCCAATGCCAACTCCAGAGGGAATGAACAGAACAGGTCATCATCAAGTGAACAAGATATCTCCTGTCATCAAGATTTCCTCTAAGCTGCCCCAGATCCCAGGCCTTTTAGAATCTTTGCTGGGAGTGCTGAGTGGCGCTCCAGAGCCCTGCGCCACATGCTCCGGTGGGCTCTGAGGACTGAGGGGTAGAGGGGGCATCAGGCTGTCCAGGTGGTACTGGCTACCCCAGCCTCGCCCCTTCCACCTGAGACCCTACCCCTTCCAAGAGCATGAAGCTGGTCCCCTCCCCCCACATTTCCCAAAGGCCTAGCAATCCTGTCAGCTTCCCTGGCTATTTACTCATTTTATCCAAAAAAAAAAAACCAAGCTTTAACACAATTTATTTCTATCACTTTTATGACTTCCTGATCTTAATTTTTGTTCATATATCTCATTTTTATCTTTGGAGTGGCATGTTAATAGTTAATAGGCCTGTGTTGTAGTTTCCAGTGGTAGAGAAGTGTAAATGTCTTGGATGCTTTATGTTGTGTGAATGCTAGCTTCTCTTGTGTCAGTCCCTAAAAAAATACATCTTTCTAAAGTTACAGTTGATCAAGAAGGCCAGTCTATAACTATTGAGTTCAAAACAAATTCTCTCTTACAGTACAGGGCAAGCTATGCTTAGTAGTTTGCTTTATTTTATTAAACCATTTTGTTTGTTTTTCTGGTTATCCAGGGAGTTATTTGTGGCTGCTTAAAGGTTGACTGCATGGCTTTGAGATATCATCACATTCAGTTAAATGCATTTAGGATGAGTGCTCTGTGCAGTAGGAGTAGCGCTGAGAAACCTATAACAAAGCAAATTAGTTTGAGAGCTTCCATCTGTCACTGCACCGGGGCTTAGTGATTATTAATGTAAGCATAGCTCACTTTTTTAAAAGGAAAATGGTTCTGTGCTTTCAGTGACAAATTTTCTCAAGGGAGGGTTTCTAAGAAACAAAAGCAATATGTGTATCACACCTAAAAGTGACTAATGAGAGCCTAATTGTTCATGCCCATGTAGTAAGACAAGAATGAAAGCGCACAAAAAGCCCAATCTTCTGAGCTGCATCTCAGAAAAGTGAAGGTGGTATGAGAATATGGGTAATAAAAATTCTGTGCTCATAAGCTATGTCAAACATCACGATGGCCAGGTAAACTAAAATCCTGCAGACTGTTACTAGTTATGGTCTATTACTACCTCTAGTAGGCCTAGTCAGACTGGGCCTGTTGTTTTGCTTCCTAAAACTCCTACTGACTTCAGCTGAAACTTGGGAGTGCTTTGTGGAAAAGTGGTGACCATGATAGTGGGGAGAATATTTATATTGCAAATCAATCACCACCACACATGCTACTTAGGCATAATCTGATATTTCCCATTTTAAAAAACTGAATTATGGCTTCATACTGCTGGAGGTGCACTGAGTTGTATGGTCTGATGTGTAGCACTTAGCCTGTAGTGATTGGAAAAGTATCTGCACATAGCAAAGACAGGCAAAATGCCTCTCAAGGTACTGGAGTTGACTGCTGTGACCTTAAGGTATGACTGTATTCTCATGTTTGCCTCCATGCCTTAGCAGATGGGCAGCACTTGTTTCCTAGCCCTGTCCCCAGCCTTCTTGGTCCTTGCACTTTTGGGATGTGCAGTATAGCTCATATCCAGTGCTCAAGAAGTGGTGCATGCCAAACCTTAGGGCAGGGGTGGGCAATAATTTTTAAAAGGGGGCCATGTAATAGATTTCTAAAGCCGGGGGCTTTGGGCAGAAGGGGTGGGGCCAGGAGACTTCTCATGCTCCCCCTTCGCCCCACTGACCCTGATTGGTCTGAGGTGAGGAGGTGAGCATATGAAGTCCCCCCCCCCCCCCCCCGAAAGAATCTCCAGGTGTTTTAAAACAGCTGGCAGTTCCCTCTAGGCAGGGGCGGATATAGGGCAGGGTGAGCGGGGCGGCTGCCCCGGGCCCCGTGCTTCAAGAAGCCTCGTGCATGCGCCGTGGCAAAGGGAGGGTCCCACGAAATTGTGCTGCCCTGGGCCCCGCAAAATGGTCATCTGCCCCTGCCTCTAGGTATCACAGTGGGAGGAGACCTCGTGCACTCACCTTGTCCCCCAGGCCAATTAGGGCCTGGGGACAAGGGGAGCACATGAAGTATCTCATCCACAGCCTCCGCCCTGCCAGGGGCATGCAGTGGCTACAGAGAAACCCCAGCTGTTTTAAAATAGTCAGTGTTTCTAGCTGCCTCACACCCTTGGTGGTGGGTAGAGGGAGGAGACTTTTCCCGCTCCCTCGTCCCCAGGTCTCAATTGGCCTGGAAGCAATGGAGTGGTAAGGTGGCCATGGGCTGGATCCACTGGCTTTGCGGGCCAAATCTGGCCTGTGGAGACCTCTTTGCCCGCTCCTGCATTAGGGTGTTTTTGAATCTTCCAAATTCCCTGCACAGCAGTGCAAAAGGAATCATGGTCTTGTATGAAGTCATAAAGAATGAAGGCAGTAAAGTAAAATAATGTGTCGCTATCAATGTTGGCTTGTTTTTTTTTTTAAATAATATCCACAATTATATATTAGAGCTGGTGATAAAAATGTAGTCAACAACTTTTTGATTGGAATTGGCTAGACCATCAAATTCAAAAAATTCTGCAGAATCTTGTTGCTTTCAGTGAAAACTAGGTTTCAAAACCTGCCTGGTTTCCTACCAACTCATACACCTAGTTCCTCGGCAGCCCACCTTGCAAATGGCAGGGGACCAAGAGTCTGCAAGTTCTGGCAGTCAAGGTTCCAGCTTCTTGGCTGACCATTCTACCTGACTGGGACATCCTGGCAGATGGGCTTCTTAAAATTTAGGGCTTCCAGGACTCCTGACTCTAGGGCAATCTACCTGGAAGGCTGGGACACTCAGTAGAGCTGAATGGAGAGAGCTGAGTGTATTGCCCAGAGAATGTAGAAGTGGTGTTTTCATTCCTAATGAGAATGAAAGCAGATTTTAAAATTCTCCCAGGAATGAAAATGCCATTCTTCACCCAGCTCTTAGGTACATTAGTTGGTATCTTTTGTTAATTCTTTCAGGCTGCATACTAATATAACTTTGGATTTTGGGTACCAAGCATCTGTCCTGGATTAGTAAATATTTTCAGAAGTATTTTAAGATATATATTTCCATCACACTGAAAATATATACTCCATGTTGTTTTGCTGCTTTACCGCCAACTGTGAAACCTTTGCACACCTTTAAGTTGATGAAAAACACATTGTTGTTTTTATTTATTTAAGAAGCTATAATTTTAAAGAAAATACTTTTCCAGAACATTTGATATCCATATTATGCAGTAATTAAATCTTATGATCCTAGCTGAATGTTTGGATATAAAGCACTATAAATGGGGTTAGAGACTAATTTGTTTGGCCTAAAGAAAGGTAGTTCCTTCCTCTTTTCCCTCCCCTTTTTTCCACCTGCTTACAGAAAGTTGTATATCTTCAGACAAGGCTCATAATTACCTTTCTGTGCAGTATTTGGGCCTCCAGGAAAGGCCTTACAGCATCTGTAAAGCTGGCAGCAAAATGGTATTTCCAGGCAGACAGAGTGTTGCAGGGTAGAGAGCCAATCCATGGCTTTGTCTGAGCAGCTGAGAACTTCATTTGAGTAATACCATGGTATACAGTAACACAGACCTGTGCCATGATCAAGTAAAGCACTGAGCAAGTGTTGGGGCCAATATTTATAGACCACTACGTAGCAGCCCCGGGGGGAGGGAACAAGAGAGAAATCCCTGGTTGAACTGAAGGCAATTTTATTTCTGATTTTTGCTTTTAAACAAAGTGGGGTTTTTTTTCAGTCAGATTTAATCTCCTCTTGGCTAGTCCTAACAGTCTTGCTCCAAGCTATGACTAGGAGGAAGCAGAATTAAAACAAGAAGCTTGAAGGTGAGTAATTAGCTAGTTCAGTATCACATTTACTTTGTGTCCTTGCCTGTTTGCTGCCCTTTGAGGCAGCTGCATCACTGAGCAAGACCTGGGGTATGTGTTCTGGTTATGAAGCAGTACTGCCTGGTGTTTAAGATGTTCTTGGGAGTGTAGTTATTTTGTGTATAGGGAAATGTCATGCTGATTCTTATTTTGGAATGTGCTTGAAAAGGGCAATTGCTGTTGGATTGGGAACACTCCCCTCACAACAGAAAGTCGTAACTTGGGAATGAGAACACTATTTATTAATTGCTATTTTATACTATTAATTTATACTATTAATTTATATTAATTTATACTATTGCTTGCAGTATCTGGATTTCCATCATAAGCTGTTATGTCACCCTGTGTATGCTGTGTTCTTTTTAATATAGGACAGCAGAATGAAAAGGTTGGGTACTGACGGTCAGAGTCATTGCTATGATGCAGGAAGAGTAGGGTAATAGCTAATGGCAATGCTCAAACATCTCATGTAAAACACCGTATTTGATTAAAAGGAGAGAAACTCTCCCTGATGCTTGGATGGCGCTTACAAGCTTTATAGGGTGTTCTCTGATAGCAGAAAGGAAATTAGCTTTCATTACAAACTTACAATGATGGTCGAAGAAAGATTCTCTCCCTTCGTGCCCCGCACAGGCAATTACATAGGACTTTTGAAAAATTAGTCTCTTTCCATTACATGCCATAACTTTTTAGCAGCCTCCATCTCACATATGGACTACTCAGTTCATTAGTCTTCTTTGTTTGCATATTGCCAGGTGTAATTTTAAAGCTGGATTACCTAAAAAGGGGATAATACTTCTAAACCTCTTTCCTGGCAGTGACATGTAAAAACAGTGCATTTAGACATTTATGTTTATCATTCATAGCTCAGTGAAGATTAATATGTTGCTTAAAGAACACAGCGTTTTCCTGAATGAAATTTATCAGTTGACAACCCTGAATTATTCCTTTAAGTTAAAAAAAAATATAGACTTTGGCACTATTTTAAGATTTTGGAAGATTGGCTGGGAAAGTAACTTGCAACTCCAGAGAGTTTTAGACATACACACAGTGATTATGTGTTTAAAAATAAAATTTATTTAAAGAAATGTAAGGTTCAGACAGGCTAACAAATACAAGGCACTGGAAGGTTAAGTCTCACACTACATCCTTAACACAACCTGTTAACTCTTTGCAACACATAGAGTATATAACATCATCAGCCATCTACTTTGACACTCTTATGGACAGCAAAGTGAGTTAAAGATGAAGGAGCAAATGTGTGTTTATTTGGTTTGTTTGGACTATTTAATGTTGCTTAATTTTTTATTGTGAAATAAAAATAAGTTGGTTTGAGTGGATGTGATGGGATCCTCAAGGTACAACCTGGAACTGGGATACCATTGTGCCCTCTTAACTCTCCAGCCTGGGCTATCTCTCACAATGCTTGGGTAATGACAAGCAGAAAACCCTTCAGGTGCTGTTGTCACTCATTACAATATCGCGTGGAACCACACACCAAGCTAAATTTCATGAATGCTCCCTAAGCCACTCATAAATCACACAGGGAAAGGCACCAGCAAATCTCCCAGGCCCCCAACCTTGCACCCCTAAAATATACCATCCTGCCCTCATCAGAAGCCTAGCCAGTTCCAGATAATTGCCCAGTTTCTCCCTCGATGTAGAGAGGACACATACTAGCGTTTGTAAATTGAGCTGAGATATTTCCCAAATACTTCAACTAAAACACAGATTTAGATAAAATATAAAACAGATTGATTAACTACTGAAAGGTAGATTATATATGGGAGGCACAAAAGGTCAGAGAGTGCTACAAAGAAAAAAAAAGATAAGTGCATAGTCCAAATCTTAAAGCTTATTACAATAGGCACTATTCGGATCAAGCAGGGTTTTTTTTTACCCTACTGGATGTCTCAAGTAGGTACATTTCTTAATATACAGGTTTCCCCTTGAAGTCTGGGACCAGTCTCCTCAGTTCAAGTCTTTGTTCTCCCAGTGTTCATGTTACTTCCACTGTAGATGGGGGAGGAGACCAATAGTTGTATGATGCCACTGTTCCCTGTTTTATACCCTTAGTCCATGTGCCTAGAAAATGGAAAATACTAACCTCAACATGTCCTAGGAGGCTGTGCAGAGTTGAACAGTCTCTCATGCTGCAAAGCTTGGACAATTCTCTTGAAGAAGTACAAATCCCTTGTTTACAATTCTCCTGCTGATTAATGGTCATGATGCTTTTTTCAACGCCTGCCCAGATGTTGGTCACGTCCTTTGTTGTCACTAGAGAACTAACAGTGCACAACTCCTAAACTTACAACTTATTACAATAACAGATATATAGAAAAATCACATAATTTCAGACCTACTTACCCATATTTCTGTCAAAATACATATATAGTTATCAGCAGATGATGCTATCTTGTATCACAACCACATATAAATGATGGATTGGAAGTTACAGGGTGCTTATATGAGGTACAGTGTGTCACAAGAAGGAAAATTAGAAAGGGAAAAAATGAAAATCTCATTGACATATTCAGTTAGCCATGATCTACAATGGCTTTCAAGAATTCCAGAAGAAGAATGGCAACTTGCAGAAAAAAGATGCATGGTTAATAATCATGATTTTATATATACTGGATGTGCCCAAGTCCAAACATACTGTGTGTGTTGGGACACTTCTTGACATTACAGATACTAGAAATATTGAGAGGCTGTATAGGTAAATCCAGCAAAGAAGAAGGGAATGTGTTATAGTATGAAGGCAATTAAAAATAAGAAAAATGATCAGTAGATAGGCAGAAATAAATACTGTTCAGTATAGAAGCTATTGTAGAAGGAGTGGTGTTACAAATAAACATATACAAATCTGTCTGGTAGCCGCTGGGCTTAATAAAACACAGTGGAATTGCATTGCTTTTTGTAGTTTATAAAAATACAACTATCACAATTTTATTCCCTACAAATATGGTTATGTATTTGACCATTTAGTGGTGATGCAGATGTCCCCTTTATTCCCATCCGACTGGGGGTGAGAGGGGATATTTTGAGTGTCTGCAATCTAAGGGTGTGTCTAGACTACCTAGTTTTGTCGACAAAAGTGGACTTTTGTCGACAAAACAATACCAGCGTATACACTACCGCGGAGTTCTGTCGACATAACGTCGACAGAACTCCGCGGTTTTGTCGACGCTGGTATACCTCATTTTACGAGACAAAACACCTTCTGTCGACAGAGTTCTGTCGACAGAAGTTGTTATTGCCTGTAACGTTGCGTCCAGACTACGGAGTTCTGTCAACAAAGCGGCTTGCTTTGTCGACAGAACTCCATGTGTCTGGACGCAAATTGTCGACGGAAGTTTTGTCGACAGTATCTGTCGACAAAACTTCCGTCGACAAAACGCGGTAGTCTAGACGTATCCTATCAGTGGGCACAACATGTCATGGGACTCAGCAGCCTCAGAATTTCACAAGTTGTGAGCGAGTAGGTTCTCATATTTCTCTAGACCTAGTAACACCAACTACTGAAAATTGATTTAATAGAATCATAGAGTACCATAATTTAGCGAATATACCCCACACCCAAATATACCCCACAGTTTTTTCTATTTGAGTAAAAAAAAAAAAATCTTATATACCCCGCACACAAATGTAACCCGCGGGGTATACAAGACTTTTCTGTGCCAGGAGTATATTTGTGTGTGTGGGGGGGGGGTATTAGCCCCAGGTTCTAATGCAGCCTCCGGGTGGGGGAGCGCTCATCCCGCAGGTTCCTCCACAGCCGCAGGAAGGGGCGGGGGAGCAGGAAGCACCAGCCTCTGGGAGGGGGAGCCCTCACTGCCTGGTTCCTGTGCAGCCGCAGAAAGGGGCAGGGGGATGAGCGCTCCCTTGCTCCTTCCTGCCCCTCCTGGAGGACTGGGAGGAGTGCTTCCTGAAACAGATATAATGGAAGACTACAAGCCGTCCTCCCACAATTTTACCAAACCAATGGCAACAAGAGTAGACAGAAAAGAAAGTTTTCTGGTTTTGTAATGGTTGGCCTTATACCAGTCTCTAGGAATCAGGGGGGCAGTGTAAGAGTAAAGCTCCTCAAACAAAACCCTAAACTTTATTTTTATTAGCTTTAAGAACCAAGACCACCGGGTTCTTGTCGGGTTCATGCTTGTGCTGTGTATGAGATTTTGCCAGTGCTAGAGCTCGCATCTCAAAATCATAAGATTACTCTTGAAAATCTTGATATTTTAAAAAAGTTTCTTCTATTTGGATTATGGGTTTTCTTGCCTTTCGAGTTTGTTTTCCGAATTTCCTCTGCAAACAGGAGGGGTTAGAAACTTACGTTTTCAAAGAAAACATAGATTCTCACATAATTAACTGACTCTAGAGGCTGAGAGTTTGTAAAAATAAAGAACACCAAATATTTTGGGACATGCAATAAAGTTGTGAGAGCTGCCAGCACTGGGTGTTGCAATAATTCTTTACAGCTCTATAATGCTTAGACTTGGATCTGGATTATCTTTGTTTCCTTTTGAATGTCAGGCCAGCCTGGTCTCTGGATTGGTCATGTGGAAGATCAAGTATCCTATGAGGCTTTAAAGCATTTGTGTAGTAGGGTTGCCAGGTGTCTGGTTTTGAACCGAACAGTCCAGTATTTGAGCTTTCTGTTCGGGAAACAAATTGAGAAAATATAAATGAGAAAATAGAAATGTCCGGTATTTTCTAAATAAGATGTAATGTAGATTGTGATGTAATGTCAAGTGTGTCCGGTATTTCTGTTGAAACCATCTGGCAACCCTATTGTGTAGACTAGGATTGTGTAAAGTTATAGGGCTTTTGTTGTATAAATTGGTTATATAACTAGCTGATTGGGAAGGAAGAGCAGCTCCATTGAAGCATCTATATGTGCATACTCTTCTCCTAGTAATTCCCCCGCTAGAACTTTACCTTTTGTTCCTGGCAGTGTAGTTACGTGTGACTGCAGTTATAACATGAAACATCAACGGATATGTCTGAACCGTTTTCCTCCTTTCTTTGGAGAAGCTTTTTGTGCTTGTTTTGCTAAAACTTTTGGTGATAGTGGTTAATATCCATTTGGTTATATCTCTCAGTGCAAGCTACTGCTAAATGCAAAGCCTCATGTAACTCCTTGTGATTACTGATAGTTTTGTGTTTTGATTAGCCTAACATTGTACATGCAAAATAAGACTCTTTTTCCAAACATGTCCTAGGTTGGGATCCAGTTCACAAGTTTGTTCACACTGTTTGCTAGGCACTGCTGAAATACCTTGAAAAATTTACGTACAGGCAGTCCCCGACTTACGCGGATCCGACTTATGTCGGATCCGCACTTACGAACAGGGCTTTTCTTGCCCCGGAGCTCACGGGCGGTGAGTTGCCACCCGTGTCCTCCGGGGCGAGAAAAGCTTCTCCCGGTCTCCCTGGTCTGCTGGGGGGGTCCAGCAAAGTCACTGGACCCCCCCAGCAGACCAGGGACACCCGAGCAAAGCCGCCCAGGCGGCAGGAGTCCCGCTGCCTGGGCGGCTTTGCTCGTTTGCCCCGGAGCAATGCCGCCCAGGCAGCGAGACTCCCGCCGCCTGGGCGGCTTTGCTCCTGTCCCCCTGGTCTGCTGGGGGGGTCCGGCAAAGCCGCTGTAGCATCTGTAGAAGTGGACTCTCAGGCCTCCTCTGTTCAGATTTCTTTTCTTTTATCTGTTCTTTTATCTGTAATGATCTTCGGTAGTTCAGTATTCTTAGTGTTTGTTCCATAAACTATATCTTCAGCTCAGTCCACATCAAGAGTTCTCAAACTTTATTGTATTTTATTGTACTTTATTGTACCCTTTTTTGAGACCAGAAATTACTACACAACCCAAGGAGGGGGACTGACACCTGAGTCCCACTGTGCCAGGGTAAGGGGGTGAGACAAAGCTGAAGCCCAAGAGCTTCAGCCCCAGAGAGGTGGCCTATAATCTGAGCCCTGCCACCCTCTGGGCTTTGGCTCAGGCAATCAGGTTTAGGCTTTGGCTAGATCCCCAGGTTCCAGCAAGTTTAAACCAGTCCTGGTGAAACAGTGTCACAACCACTTTGGGGTACTGACCCCCAGTTTGAGAACTGCCGATCTTCATAATTGGACCTGAAGTTTAGCCTTAGGAAGGTTGCGAGGTGATGTTTCATAATGCACCTGAACAAATGACCACACAAATTTGAGTGCTGCCTAACTCCAGAGAAATGTCTATGCACCTGCCTCTTTCTGTCTCCTCAGTTTGTCTGCCTATGACTTTGGGAGCATTTTTACAGAGGGAGACTTTGTGACCAGTTGAGAGCAAAACGGCAAAGCATAGAAAAGAGAGTTCATGCTACTGCATATCATGGGAAGAAGAGTTTAGCTTGTGGACTGACTTGATGTTCTGCTCCCAGATAGCATATGAGCCCCATGTGGCAGCCTCTAACATAGTGATTTCAGCCCTTCCTACTTCTTTTGCTTATGTGTTCTCTTTGTTCCATCCAGCTCTCCTTTTCTGTGGGCCATAAGATTGTTATAACCAGATGATCTCCCAGGATAGGGTAGTTTTGCTAACTGCGCTTGCATACCTAGACTTTGTGGGCTGGGCAATCGAACTATAGCAGCACATTGGATGCAGAGGGAGCACACGTCTCTCTGTCATTGTTCTGTGCAATTATCACATACTGCGCTTCACGTGCCTTTGCTTTATGTGCATGTCAGTTTACAAATATGGGTAGGAAAAAATCTCGGCAGATAGAAACCAGTAGAATCTGGCAACTGTGCATGTGGGCAATAGTAAATAAAATATCTCATGGGCCACACATAAAACCCCAGTGGACTGCATGTGGTTTGTGGGCCATAGGTTGCCCACCACTGAATGACTGCAACCTGAATTAACTTTGGAATTTTTAATGGAAAATATAAGGGTATTCGGCAGTCAGACCTGCATTTAGACATCACTACAAAGTGTCTCTTATCAGAGTACTTTCCTTCTGATATGGAAACAAATAGAAACTTCCATTTTCGAGTCTGTAACAGCAGTGTTAACATGCTGATACAATAAAAGAATTTAATACTTGAGTAAAAGATTACTCAGCAACCATCAAGTGTACATTTAATGGGCTGCACGTTTACCTAAGGCAGTATTTGTGGGCACCAATTTTCCTTGATCACTAACCTTAATCTTTTTTTCTTTCACATAGGAAGTCTGTTCTTATGTGACTAAGCCTTGTTCACTTAACCAGTTGTTGAAGTAATGCTCATTTAGGTCACATCAAGGATACAAAGGATTACACATTAATGCTTCCTGCTTCGGAAATAATGTATGCAGTGTCAAACATACCATTGCATTTTATTCAGGCTTTTCCATGAACATCAAGTAGTTCAATGAATGTCATTATCTCAGACTTCCATATTTCTGTAGAACAGAACAAAGTTTGTTTTGTTGATTATTCTGTTCTACTTTTGGAGAGATTTTGTACCAGGCCATTTATGACTCCTGACTGGAAGTTGCTGAAGTCCAAGTAAATCCCCTCCCATCCCCAGAAAGCAGCAGTGAATGTGGATCCTTCAGACCTAGAGAGGCTGGATGGAAGCAGTCAGAGGTCCAGAAGGCTCTGATAAAAGGAGCTCTAGGCCCTTATTGTGACTGGTTCCTGGCTGAGACCAGAGGGACAAGGATAGGTGCGCCTCTTTGTCCAATGGAGATTAATGGGAACTTGTATCTTATGGTGAGGGGTGCAGATGAAGACAGGTGGTAAGAAAGTAGCAGCAGTAAATTGAAGTGAGCAGCTATATGGGTGCTGTTTATAGGGTCCTTTGATTGGAACCCACCGGAGTGGGTAGGCTGGCAGAATGGTCTAACACCTGAGAAGAAAATGCAAGAGACTCATTGAGCTCAGTGAAGGGCTCAGTATAAGGATCCCAGAGATAGAACTGAAAGCCCTTATGAGACCAGGCAGACAGTTTCTTAAATTCTTTGCTCCTCAAAAGGGGTTCATTTTTGACTGAGTCCTTGTTCTGATGGCCAAACCACTGAAGACCCGCCAAGCAAAGTCAAAAACCCACAGAGAGCCCCAGGAGCAAGAAAAGGACTGAAGTCCTGCATGCATGGAAGGTACTCTTGTTACAGATTGAAAGAAGCTATTTTGCAATGGGGCAAGGCAGGGCAATTATTCCCCTCCTTCAACCTTAACCCCGTCTCCCCCCTACTTTTCATTACTCTGTGTTCGTGGTTCGTACCCTGGGGTATGTAGATCAAGGTGTACATCAACTCATCTAGATATTTACCCAGTTTTACAACAGGCTACATAAAAAGCACTAGTGAAGTCATTACAAACTATACTTTCATACAGACAATGACTTGTTTATACTAATCTATATACTACTAGCCAATTAGCCCGTCATAAGACAGGATTTTCAGGTCTTTTCTCCTGAGCGCTCTTACTCCGTCTCTCTCTCTCTCCTCCTACTGCCTCCCTCCCCCCCAGCTCTCCTCCGCCTCCTCCCTCTCTCTCCGTCTTTCTTTCTCTTCTCTCCCTCCTGCCTCTCACTCTCCCTTTCTCTTCTCCTCCTCCTCCTGCCTCTCTCTCCCCTCTGTCTCTCCCTACTCCTCTTCCCCTTCCCCTTCTGCCATGGTGTCCGGCTGAGTGCTGCCTGCTCAGCCGGGCTTCTGCTAGGGAGGGGAGCGGAGCGGTGACGTACACGGCCAGGGGGCGGGGCTGTATATGTCACCGCCCCACACCCCCTTCACCTCCCGCAGCGGAGGAGCCCAAACGGCCCCTTGCACTGCTGGCTCCCCTGACGGCCCAGCTGAGGGGCACAGCACTCAGCTGAGCGCCACAGCGGGAGTGGAAGGGGGGGGCGGTGACGTACATGGCCCCGCCAACTGGCCATGTTTGTCACCACCCCACCTCCCCCCTCCCTCCGTGGTGGCTGGGGTGAGTGTTGTGCGCTCAGCTGGGCTGCTGCAGGGGGGGAGGGGCAGGGCAGTGACATATATGGCCAGAGGTGGGGCGGTGTATATCACTGCACCCTCTTCCCCTCCCCCGCCGGAGCCTGGCTGAGGGGCGCAGCACTCAGTGCCACGGTGGGAGGGGAAGGGGGCAGTGACGTACACGGCCACGCCCCCTGGCCGTGTATGTCAGCGCCTCGCCCCTTTTCCCCTCCGGCCGGGGCCCAGCTGAGCGGCGCAGTGTGAGCGCTGCTCAGCTGGGCCCCGGCAGGGGAGCAAGCGGTGGCAAGCTCCCCCGCCGAGGCTCAGCTGAGCGGTGCAGAGTACCATGGCGAGAGGGGAAAGGGGGCGGGGCGCTGACATACACAGCCAGAGGGCATGGCCGTGTACGTCAGCGTTACAGACACTTGGGCTACTATATATATGATACCTTGAAATGTAAATTCAGTATTTATATTTCCTGGTCAAAATGAGAAAGTGAGCAATTTTTAAGTAATAGTGTGCTGTCGCACATTTGTAGTTTTATGTCTAATTTTGTAAGCAAGTAGTTTTCAAGTGAAGTGAAACTTGGAGGTGCACAAGAAATTCCTCATGACTGGGGTACAGTAATCTGACTGAGGCCCACTGATCTATATGCTACACTCCCCGACCTCTTCATATGCCCCCCCTCTGACTTTGCAGGATATTACATAGTCACGTATATTTTATATACTGACGCAACTTTGCAGTCCTCCCTGATTTTTTTCTAAAATAACATCCCTCTCTTGAAAATCATATTTATCAAAAGTCAGTGACTGTGCCACAACAATGTTACAGGAGAACTCTAATGTGGATTGAACTGCTGGTATGTCTCCAGGAGTGCAAATAACTTGTTTGAATTCCCAAAAGGAAGTGTTTGGGGAAGAGATTAGGTCCCCTGAGCCGCCCTTGAGTTCAAGATACCTGCTCTCTTCTGCTTTCTGAATTTGAGAAGATAGAAAAGTGGAGGGCTAGTCTGTAACCTCATTCAGATGGCACATTTGAAATTAACTGTCTTGAGTGAGCCAGCTACCCTGCTTTCTAAACCATAAATATGATGATGAAAGGCCTGCTGCCTACCGCCTTGAGTTGGCACTCTAGAAAGCATTCCCTCTCAGCAGGGGACAAAGTATACTGACTTTTCTTAATCCTTTGTGGTCTAGAATGTGTTTCTTGGCCCCACAGGCCATATATTTAAAATCTGTCTCTTAAGGTCAGCATAGCCTTTGCTTGGACTTTGCTCTGTGTGCCAGAGCACTGGAGCAGGACACACTGCATTAGCAGAACTTGGAATAAACCAGTGAATTATAGTTTATTTACTGTATTTTATCCACCTCAGAAAGCTCAAATGTAAAGTATGATTTTTAATTAACAAGGTCTTTGTACCAGAGCTTTGGCTTGGAAAATTAGATATCAGTACATGTACTGTTTAGCAGACCATTCTTTTCTCCCTAGTAACTATAAATAATATCCTTCAGTTTCCCAGCCATGTTTCTTCACATTGAAAAATGTTAGATATATGTTCGGTATTAATCGCCAAGGTGCAATAATCGAAAAAGGTATGCAATTCTCAATGAAAATCTTTTTTTGTTTAAATTTTCCATTGCTGCATCTCCTTAACTTCATCACTACAATGATCTGCCCTTACATCCAGTAGCAGTTTTGTCTGCTGGACTTGAAACATATTTCTATGTTTATTGCCAGAACTCTGCCAGCAAATTGAGCTTGACAATCAGAAGGAAAAGTTGGGAAAAGCAGCGTGACCTGGGACATATAGTTCTGCTAAAATCTTGCAATGCTCTTGAAAATCTTTTTCTTTTGGAGTGAATCAAATCACAAATTGAGAGGCTACTTTGTGAGAGAAGCTAATCATTAATGTGGAACCAGTGAATTTTTGGGCTTGTAACTCTCTTGTAATTATAGTGGCATATTTTTTATTTTAGAGATTTTTCTCCTGATCTTCAGTGTCTCTTTAGCTAAATCGTCTAGTATTTGGAGTCATGGATACTGATTTGACCCTCTGTAGTAATATTGTGCAAGTTAGACTTTCTTTCAGGAGTGAACTAATAATGCATGCACCCTCTAGTGGTTAGTGAAAAGTTAGGAACTGTGTTGCTGTAGGAAGCATTGCTTGTCATCCCTTGTATTTTGCAGCTTGAGACAAAGTGCTGAGAATCAATAAGAGGGCTGCTTCTAGGCCTTTTGTATTTAGAAGGTATGGTATGACTGAAATGTTAAACTGTGCTCTTCACTCTGCAAAGTTATAGGTTAGAATGTAACAAAAGGATAATGATATCACCTGTATGATGTTATATTAAGAAAGAGCTATAAAACCTCTGCTCAGGAATCCTTATCTTTTAATAGCGATAGATGAGACTGGGTGTTCTGCCTCTTTCACTCTAATTTGCCCTATCACTCTAATCTAACGTGCTTAACTCCACCCTTGGTCCAAAATTAATAAAACTGGAGATGTATTTATTTAATCCCTCCCCTCTTTTCCTCAAGAGATTCCGCTATATCTGCTTACTATTTAAGTAGAATCTTAATTCTGATTTGCTTTAATCGCAATACTTGCAAGTGACTTGTACTAATGGGGTCATTTAAGCGAAGCAAAATGTTCAACTCTCTTCCTCCTTCCCCACACCTCATTGAGTATGTTGCCTGTGCGGTGAGCCACTGCTGGTACAGGGAAAGAGCTAACATAAATCCCTGTCTGGCAGTGCTCAGATACTACGCTGGCAGGATTACCTCCATTTTAAAAGCTTCAGGGTATCGTGCCCCAAGTAGCATTGCAGTGGGGCAGGATGAGGCACTACACTAGCAGATTGGGACTGCTTTGCACCCTTTGCATTGGTTCAGTTCTGTGAGGGCAAAGGGGTGAAGCCTATGCACTTCCTAGTGACTCCATTTTTTTTCTACTTAGAAAATCAAAAATTATAATGGCTGATTTTTAGAAACGGGGCTTTTTCTGCCTCAAGTGTCAGTTGAATAAAAAACTGAATTGCTTCAAAACAAATACATTTTTTTAATCTAATGCAGAGAATGAATCCAAAGTGTCATTTGAACTCATCTGATCGACTACAAGACAAGCAGAACATGTCACAAAGGAAACCTGAGTTTAAGAACAGCCTCTGATTCTTGCAGTGTTTACCGAATTGGACATAGGTGATAACCTTGCTCTGCAGGACAAAGGCGAGGTCTTACTACTAGTAAGGTTTATGGTGTCAGTGTTGTTTTTCAAAGTGTTACCTAGCAATCCATTTGAAGGGCATTATATGGACCTCAGGACCAGTTTTATATGACCCTTTAGACCAAAGGCTAGATCTGCTGAAAGATAACAGGATTTATGGAGCTCTCACCAGAGAAGTGGAGGAGATGGCAAAAAATGTGTTGAAACATCATTTACCAAATGTGAATTTCAGCATTAAAAAAAAAATGTGTTTATTAACAATAAGGGCATAAGCACAATCATACTGGCTCAGAGTTAGAAGCCAGAACTGGAAAACTTAGTATACACCTATAATGCTGATGACTTATCTATTTCTTTGTCAGGATGAGATTCTCCCCCTTTGCACATATTGAGTAGCCCTTTTACTAGGGGTGTTAGCTAGACTACTGGTTAATCCAAATGACTACACGCACTCTCCCCCCTTGCTGCCTCTGTATCAGAGGCACCAGCATGGGCGGGGGGACAGGTGGGATGCCAGAGCATCCCCCCTCCCTCCGCCTGCAGGAAGCTTGGACTCATCATGAACAGCGGCTGCTCCATAGGATGCTGGCACAGCTGCTGTCCGCGGGGAGCTTGGGCCCCCCAGGAACAGGGGCTACTGCCACCCTATGCTGCTGCCTCTGTATCAGAGGCAGCAGCTTGGGGCAGCAGGCAGGAACCAGCCTGCACAGGGAGCAGGTTTTACAGAGCCTGGGGTGGCAAGGGGCTCCCCAGGAGTGGGGCTAGGAGTCTACTGGCTGCTGACCCTGTCCCCAGGGACCATCAAATAATTGTGTAACCACTAAGATGTGGTGTGGCCGCATGATTATTACATTAAACTATATCTAACATCCCTATCTTTTCCTCATGAATGATCCCATTGATTTGAGTGATACTGCTCAAGGAGAAAGATCCTATTCAGTGCAAATAAATGTGGCAAAATCTGATCCTTCATGATTTAGAAATATGATTGAAAAGGGGGGTTATTTGCTGTGCAAAAGAAAAAGAGTTTATATGAAACACTGGATTATTGGTTACTCAGTTTCCATGCTTTTGGAAATGTTACCTCTGCTTGTTCCACATAATTGCAGCAACACCTGCTGGTGAGCAAGAGCTGGTATTCTGGAGGCTTTCCCAAGGTTTACATCAACTAACAAACGATTTTTGTCTTCAGCAGATGTTTTTTATTTCCATGTCAGATGGGGTTTACTTAGACTCATTCTCTCCCTAAAGAAAATGCCAGTTATTTCTTTCAGAGTGTTTACCATCAGAAACAATGCAGAGCTGGATTGTAGCGCTAAGCCTAAGTGAAATGGTATTTGCACCCTTCTTTTTCCCTTCTCATTCACTTCATGGTAGCAAAGCATAATCTATAAGCTTCTAATTCAGGACTATCATTTCTCTCTGTACAAGTCCTTTTAAGCTGCTCTTATCCACAGTGCATTCTCCTCAGAGGTCAGCTGGATGAGGTGAGCTTCAGAAGCTATGATCAGTGTTATCCTGTGAACTTGCAGAGGAGTGCAATGTGTGCATTCCTTTCTGAACAGCAAGCCAAGCATTTTCCACTCTGGGCACTTGAATCGAAGAGTGTTTCAGGGATATTTTTTAAATATAGGACTCCCACTCCCACTGCTTCCAATGCTACCAGAATAGCTGGGGTGTTTTTTTTTTTTTTTTTTTTTAAAAAGAGTACGTTGGAAAATATGCACAAAGTACTTCCTATCCCATCATGCATTTTGGGAGAAAATTATTTTTCCCGATGTAGAAATTAGTGTAGGATTCACAAGTTTGCCCTGAGGCACTCAGAGAAATTTGTACACCTCATCCTCTGTATGCATCTTTGGCAAATACTTACAAAGGATCTAGAGTGCTCTTCACACCATAGAGAAGTACTAGAATGTAGAAGAACAGAACACAAAATTGAAGTAGAAAAGACTTGATAAGTTTTCTAAGGTAAAGCTGGGCAGGAAATGGCTTTTCTATTCTGCTAACCAGAGGCGGAAACAGAGACCTTATGGATTTTTTTTTAATGAAAAGTAAGAGAGGCCAGTAGCCTGGTAGTTACAGCATTCATCTGGAGCACTGACAGCTCATATGCAAGATCCTGTTGTACCTGACTTATTGGTTTATTTTGTTGACCACATGCATCTCCCTCCCCACCAGCTCCTGCTCTTCTCTCCCCCCCCCCCCATCAGATGCAAGCAAGGCGGAGGGGGGGAGCGCTGGTGCTGGGAGAGCCTGTTTAAAAGCAGGGGAGGGCTACTGCGAAGCAGTGTGTCTGTGGCGGGTCCAAGCGTCTCGCGGACAGAGGCTGCTCCGCATCCCATGGAGCAGCCTCTGTTCATGGTGAACCTGGGTCCTCCATGGCCAAAGGCTGCTTCACAACAGCAACTCCTGTCCGTGGGGGGAGGGTCTGAGCACCCCGCAGACAGAAACTGCTCTGCATCCCATGAAGCAGCCTCTGTCTATGGGGAGCTCAGAGCCACCTTGGACAAGGGCTGCTGCTACCCTGCACTGCTGCCTCTGTATCAGAGGCAACAGCACAGGGCGGCAGGCAGCTGGTCTGCGCAGGGAGCTGGTTTTTAAACTGGCTCCCCTCGCAGACCGGCTCCCACTGCCACCCTGTACTGCTGCCTCTGGTACAGAGGCAACAGTGCAGGGTAGCAGGGGGCTCCCCAGGAGTGGGGCTGGAGTGCACAGTTTGCTGCCACTGCCCCCCAGGAACTATCAAATAGTCGTGTAACCACTAAGATTTCATGCGGTTATACGACTATTCAGTTACCGTATTTTCCGGCATATAAGGCGACTGGGCGTATAAGACGACCCCCTAATTTTCTAGTTAAAACATAGGTTTTCGCCTATACTCGCCGTATAAAACTACCCCCCCCCCCAAGAGGCCAACCGGCAGTGCCCCAGCTGCTCTGCCCCAGGGTCCACAACAAAAGCCTGGTCTGCTGGGGGAGGGGGGCGCACTAGCTGCGCCCCCCCCCCTCCAGCAGACCAGGGACACGGGGAGCAAAGCCGCAGCGGCAGCGGGGTGCCGCGCCTCTGAGGCTTTGCTCTAGCAAAGCCTCAGAGGTGCGGGACCCCGCCGCTGCTGCGGCTTTGCTCCCGGTGCCCCTGGTCTGCTGGGGACCGTCTCCAGCAGACCAGGGACACCAGGAGCAAAGCCTCTGAGGACGCTGGCAGCATGACAGCTGTGGCGCGTCTGGTCTGTCCCGCTGCCGGCTTCCCCCGAGGCTTTGCAAAGCCGCGGAGGGGCTCGGGCAGTGGGGCAGCCCAGGCGCGCCTGGGCTGCCCCGCTGCTGGAGCCCCTCCACGGCTTTGCTCCGTGTCTTCCTGGTCTGCAGACCAGGGAGACGCGGAGCAGCTTTTCTCGCCCCGGAGTACACGGACCGCGAGGTCCCGCAGTCCGTGTCCTCCTGGGCGAGAAAAGCCCCGTTCGTACCTGCAAGTCGGGGACTGCCTGTATGTTTATACCCGGCATATAAGACGGCCCCGATTTTTGGGGGATGTTTTTTAGTGTAAAAAGTCGTCTTATACGCCAGAAAATACGGTACCTTGAAATCTAACATCTCTAGCTTTTTAACACTGGTGTTCAATAGGAATATGAAAAGTTAACTAGTAAGTAAGGGGTTCCAGTTAACCAGTCAGGACTGGAGCAGCATGCCGCTTGCCACAGGCAGGGGGCTACTCCAGCACTGTGGGACCTGCTATGGATAGAGGCTGCTCTGGATTTTGTAACTCTCTTACTGACTTTCCTGCTACAGAGTAATGCAGATGGGCAGGAAAGAAATGGAGCCCAACTCTTTCCCCACATCTGTGTAAATCCAAAGCGAATTAAAGTTTGTTCAGCGGAGCTGACAGGCTGGTGTGAGATGAGAACCATGCCAATTCTCTTCTGGTCTCACCTAAAATTAGGGATGTAGTAATGTAGTCAATTAAACAATTAACCAATAAGTGAGAGCTTAATGGTTAATGCTATCGACTACATGCAGTCCCCCCTCCTCTGTGCACTGCAAGTATATTTTTTTAGTGGGCTGGCTGATAGGCTGCCTCAGTCCTGGCTCATGCTGGGTCCTGGAAACTACCCCTGCTGCAGCTCTGTGTTACACACCCTTTAAGAGCCGTGCATGGGCAAGCTGGCTTAGTACTGGCTTGCACTTGGTCCCCACAACTACCCCTGGTATGGTGCTGCATTGCAAGCATGCAGCTCTTAAAGGGCTTGTAATGCAGAGCTACAGCAGGGTTAGTTGCTGGGACCTTGCCCGAGCTGGGATTGAGCCCGCTTGCCCATATGCAGCTCTTAAAGGGCTTCTAATGCAGTGCTGCAGTGGGGTTAGTAGCTACGACCCAGCGCGAGCAAGGACTGAGCGCTTGCAATGCAAACCCTTATCGATAAATTGTGTAGTCGACAAATTTTTTGTCAACTAGTCGATTAATGAATTACATGCTTCTTAACATCCCTAGTCTAAACCATGATTACAAATATGTTTATATTAGATGTTCCTAACTGTGATGTGTTTACAGCATGAACACTTCAAGAATGTATTGGTAACTACACCTTTCTATTTCTTAACACCTCAGATGATGAGCTACTGTGCATTCTTTACACTAGTTTGCAGCCCTGCTTTATTTTGGATGGTTTCAGGTATAATCCTCTCTAAACTCCAATTTGTATAATACACTGCTGTCCATGTCCTTTTTTGTACCTATTCCAACCAGATGGGTCACATTACTCCCATTTGGTTCCCATTGCAAGTGTTTCCTGTGTGCAGGACAAAGCTGATTTTAATATTTGAGATTTTAACATACAAGATAATATATGGCCTCTATCTAAAATAAAAAAAAATGTTGCTGGTTGGGCTTTTTTTGTGTCCTCACTTTCTCTTTGAGATACTAGCCTTGAGTAAGCCAAGTGTCAGAGCTGTAGAATACCTTTGTTCCTTCTCCAGAGCTCACAATAGCCTACTCCTTGCCCCAAAAAGCTTGAAGTACTATTTCTGATTCATCTAGACCATGCTGTGCAAGGAGAATTTAATTAATGTGTGAAATCGAGTTGCCTAGCATTAAAGTTAAATGTGCGGTTTTCTCTCTCATTGAGAATACAAGAGAATTGAGCTTATTGTCCCATTTCTGATCAGAAAGGACCTCAGTGGAACAAAATTGTGTGAAAGATACTCCTCCTATGAAGTATATTTTGGACCAATGGGAAATTACCCTTTGACACTTACCTTGACTTCCTTACTATTCCTTCCCCACTCTTTCTTTCACTCCCGTCTAATTCCATATAAAAGTATAAGTAGGCAGGCCAAAAAAGAATTGGAAATGCACCTAGGAAAAGACAAAAACTAACAGCTTTTTAAAGTAAATCAGAAGCAAGAAGCCTGCCAAATAGTCAGTGGGACCACTTGATGATCGATGAGCTAACAGAGCCCACAAGGAAGATGAGGGCATTGCAGGAAGTTAAATGAGCTTTTGCATTGGGCTCCACTTCCAAGGATGTGAGGTTGATATCCACACCGAACCGTTCTTTTTAGGTGATGTATCTATGGAACTGTCCCAGATTGAAGTGTCAATAGAAAAAGTTTTAGAATTAGGGATGTTAAATTGCATTTAATTAGCTGTTGAGTAGTCAATGGAATTTCTACTCAATTGCTTGATAAGAGGGGAAACTGCAGAGCTGCAGCAGGGTTAGCTCCAGGCCCTGGGAGCCAACCCTACTGCGTCTCTGCCCTTTAAATGTATTAAGACCCTTTAGGCTCTTAATACATTTAAAAAGCAGAGGTGCATCCGGGGGGACTGGGAGCAAATGGCCGACGTCCGGTCCCCCTGCTGTGCCTCTGCCTCCCCTGCCCCCGTCCCTTGGAGATGGTGCTTTGGGTTACCAGCTTTTAAGCCTGCTTCTATTCTCCCGCCCTTGCTGCCTCTCTCTGATTGAGGCAGCAAAGGGAAGAAGCGACTAGTTGAGCCACTACCCAATAAGCAGCTGATTCCCATCTTGCGCTCAGTCCCTTCAGCTGCATCTCTGCCGCCAGGCTCTTAATACATTTAAAAGGCAGAGCTACAGCGGGGTTGGCTCCCGGGGCCTGGAGCCTAACCCCACTGCGGTTTCCCCCCCGATCAAGTAATTGAGTAGTCAATGGAAACTCCATTGACTACTCGATTAGCTGATTAAACACAATTTAACATTCCCTGATTCTAACACTACTTCTATTGACACTTCAATCTGGGACTAGTTGCTTACATCCCTATTGAGAATCCAGTTGCTCCGTGTAGGCTGTATTTTCTTATTTTGTTAATTAGGAGGTGATGTGAGACTGTATCAAAAAGCCTTACCAAAGTCTAGATATATCACTTCTACTGCTTCTATCCATAAGGCTCATTAGTCTGTCAAAGAAGAGAGATGTGGCTGAGTGAGCAAATCATCCCTTTTTTATATCAAGGATGGTTCCAACACCAGCTTTCCATCAAAGGAGCTACAGCACTCTGATATATATGACTGCATTGCTCTGGTGTCTTTCAGAACATTTAGGTTTAGGGTGGGTGAAATAGAGCCCACGGGCCAGATCCAGCTTGCCAAAAATGTTTTGATATGGTCCACCATGACACTCTGGGATGTTAATGTGACATGCTTACTTCAGCAGCCGGCCACATTGAGCAGTATATGGGGTCACAGCAGCCAGGGAGCCTGCCTGCGGGTTCTGCCAAGCCAACTCAGTGGGAGCTGCCTATGGTAAGCACCTCACAGTCAGACCCTACACCTGGTACCCGATCCTGCCCTCTAATTCTATCCTAGACCCGTC
Organism: Pelodiscus sinensis; assembly: GCF_052426305.1. NCBI lineage: Eukaryota > Metazoa > Chordata > Testudines > Trionychidae > Pelodiscus > Pelodiscus sinensis. Next base: position 116,760,878 of record NC_143055.1, on the reverse strand, counting down.
AGCCCCTCCTACATCCCAATACCCTTCCCTAAATTAGAACCCCTCTTGCACCCAGACTCCCTTCCAGATGCCACATCCCCTCCATTAATATAGTAGAAAAGTGAAAGACACCTGTGTTCCCTCGAAGCTGTCTGGCAGCACAGCTTCACAGATGTTTAATCAGGCCTACCCAGTCAGAAGCTCAGGGGCTGATTATCACCTGTGAAGCTGTGCTGCTGGGAAGCTTAGAGGGAACACTGCCTCATGACCACTCAACACTCTTGGAGTGGCTTTCTGAGAGAAAATATTTCCCACCCCAATTAAGGATGTGAAAGGTTAACCGCTAAGCACCACCCTCTGTCCTTGGGGAGCCTGGCCTCTTGCGAATCCCAGTGGCAGATCCTTGCCCCAGCATGAGGAGTGGGAGCTGGCAGCCAGGCCCAGCATGGGGCTAAGAGTGGAAGCCCCGTGGGCTGGGGTCTGCTTGAGCAGGACTGGAATGATCCCCTGCCCAGATCCTGAGCCAATACTGGGTTAACCTAATGTTTAACCAGTTACAGGATTAACCGGGATTTTACATCCCTAACGCTGATGTAGGAGGAGGAGATGCATGTATTCTGATTTGCTGAAATAGCAAGTCTAATACTGTGACAGCTCATGGTACTGCTCTCCACTCGGTAAGAAGTCAGTATTATATGGGACTAGATTGGACAACTTGTTGGTCCAGAGCCTGGTCATTAATGTGAAAGCCATTGATGCGCATTTCATCATTGTCACTGTTGGGATCAAGAAAGCAAAGAAATTCGGGGCTTTGCTCTCAGCAAGTTAATGTTGACATTTGAGTTAGCACCTATGAAAACTAAATGGGGCAGTTGACATCTCAAAGCTATTGTTTTAGGCTCTTTACAAACTCAAGTAAACATTGTTGCATTGAGTACATTGCAGTAATGTTTTCTTGGTGTCTTTCCAGCCATAGCAGCTGGATACCTATTTTAAAATCAAATGAAAGCTGAAACTATGGAGAAAAGTTGAGAGGTTTCTTTATGCTTCCCTTAGCTAGCCCTTTTCAACCATATTGAAATAAATAGGTTTGCATAAGTGGTGTTAGTTGGGATAGAATTTGGCCAGTAGCTCATATGACTTGTTGGTTCTGTAGGTCTGAAATTCAGAACTGGGGTCAGTAACAGAATCCTTAATATAGTGGAAGAGTAGGAAAGGATGTGATTATGATAATCCACCCTCTGGTCCCTCATGTGGTAGCAGCGGATCTGGAAGGTGTTGGATGTTTGTGGGGCGCTCTCCTATTTGTCTCAGAATCTGCACTTTTGTGTCATATAATTACAAATTAGGGCTGGGTCAACAATGGATTTTTCTGTTCTCTGGCAGTTTCAAAATAAATGGTGGGGGGGAAACTGTTTTGGAGTGAACCAAAAATCAATTTTTTTGCTAATTGAAAAGCTGAAAAAAATAATTGTAGGTCAAACAAAGCAAGCTTAGTTTTGAAATCAAGGATTGCTAATTTTTTTGATATTGTTAATAAAATTAAAAAAAAATTAGCCAAAACTTTTTCTTTTTAGAAAATGTTGACATAAAAAGTTTAATTTTTTTTGGAATTTCCTTTTTTTTTCTGGCAGAAACAATTAAGTGAAAGTGACATAAATTCATAAACTTTGCAGCATAGTTGTGTATGTATTTTTTTTCACAGAAAAAAAAAGTTTTGACTGAAAAAATTCTCCTAGCTACACTGCTGAGCTCTAAGAATAGTGCCAGCTCTTGTGGAAAAGAACTTGACTTTTCCCATGACACCGTTTTTTATGCAAACTTTAGAGAGGGAAGAGGATCTAAATTTAGCAGCAGCATCAGAAAACTAGTTGTTGGAAGTGAGGCACAATTTTATTTCAACAAAAAACTGTATTGTAATATTTGTGATGGAAATATATAGACTACTTTTAGTGACAGTGTTCCTCTTACCCAACCTTAGAGCATTTAACTGCTTAATGGATCTTGCTTAGAATTATTTTTTTTAAAGTAAATGATTTTAATAGCATGGTACGTGAACAATAGTCTAATCTATTCAGCAGTCTGGTATATATTTTCATTGATTTTATATTAATATTGGAACAGAGAGTGTATTTTTAGTGCTTTTACAGCTGTGAAAACATGCCTATTGCGAAAACAGACTAAACTGTACTAAAAGGTTTGCTATGCCAACAGTATTTAGTACTTCATTGTAGGCCCGCTATTTTAAACAGCTGTCCCTCATTTAGTATATTTGAAATGCAGGACTTTTGGTGTGGGCAAAAATATAACTGTTTATAATAAGATGCTGTCTCTGCTACTGCAGGAAAGAAAGCTGCACTGTTAAATTTCTATTAGAATTTTTTTTAAACAATTTATAGGATTCGGGTCATTGACGCTATAAATCCTATAAAAGTAAAGAGTCACCCTATTGAAATTACTGATGCTTGGGCACTTGCCAAAAATGCTTAAAAATATTAATGTGGCTGATAGGGGAGTTTTCCTGAAGCAAATCAGGAAGAAGTAGAGAAATATAAAAATGGAGAATGGCAATGTGGCCTCTGGCTTCTACTGAACATCTTGCATAGAATAATAGGTGTTCAGTGAGGAGAGGGGAATGCTGTAGAGAAAAGCTGTGTGCAGTAAATGAAAAGAATAAAGATTGCAGTATCCTTATAGCCATGTCAACCTCAGGGCATTAGAAAGAGAAGGTAGGTGAGGTAATGTCTTTCACCCTGTTACAATGATCAACAACCCTCATAACACATCTTTCAAGAGCCATAGGTCATATAAATGCCTACCACAACATGTGGTGTGCCTTATCCAGTGCTCTTAATGCCCCAGAATGTCTGTGTGGGTGAAACCAGACCCTCATTATGCTCTTGAAGGAACTCACACACAGAAATGATAAGACAAAATACCAATCACTCGCGAGCTGACCCATCTGTCCATGTTCTCAAAGGAAGCCTGGACAACACTTTCAAAAGAGGAGCCCTGGGTGTTTAGAATTCATAGCTTGGTTAGACAACCAAAAATCGACTGAATTGAGACACTGGATTTAGGCTTATTGCAACAATCTCTAACCCGCTAACACCATTAGCGCAAATCTGCTCCCCTCCCCACATACACATTTCCTTTCCTCCCTCTGCCTGAAGGGGTGTTAACAGGGCACTTCGTTCTGAATGGTCCTTTTAGATGTGTTAACTGCTTACGCTAAATAATCTGTTCCATCTTGTATTTACTTGTGACACTCTGATTAAGTTTCCCTGAACTGAAGAACTTTGTGTAAGCTGGAAAGCTTGTCTCTCTTACCAAGAGAGTTTGGCCCAATAAAAGATATTGCCTGTCTAAGAATTCATAAGTCAATTTTAGATGACAGACATCAATAGCCAAATTCTAATGGGTGCTATATACACATTCCCAAAAATCAGATACATAGCCACGCTGCAGCTGGAACACACAGCTCTTTTAAAGTTTATATCATCAGTAGTGCTCATAATTATTAACAGGGAGTGCCTTTAAAATATTTTACTTTTCAAAGCTTTTGTATACAGGTAAAGGAGATTGCTAGTACATAGATGTACAACTATGAATGACAAATTTTGCTTTTGCTCTGGATCTTCCTTTGCTAAATACCGCACATCCCAAGATTCCTTTTTCACACTTCTTTTACCCTTTGTTTGACATACTCTGTGCAATTCTTGCAAATTTCTCCAACTACTTCCTCTCCATCCCCTCCTCCTTTTAGGTAAATGGAAGTGAGATACATGGTCCCCCTACCACTATTAGGATGAGGACAATACACGTAACTGTATACATAGAGAAAAATATGCATAGTGGTTATGATTGGCTAGCACTGCTTCAAGGCCGCAGTATATGCTAGTCATTGCTTACTAACATTCTTATTTAATAATCAAGTCAGATCACAGATTGTTCTGTTATCTCTATTCAAAGTATATTATGACACAGAGCAGAACATAATATGGAGGGAAAAAGCAGTATTCTATACATTTAAAACCAAGTCTAGGCATTTAAAGCACAAAGTCAAGGAAGATCACCCTCAATTAATTTTTTCCATGGACTCTGTGTGCCTGGCACAGATTTTTAACAAAAGAGAAGCAGGATGTAATTTTATTGAATAGAGTCCTTGTAGACTGAATTCCATTTGACCTTCCACACTTCAGTAACACTCCACAATGCGTTTTTAAACCACCTTTTTATCCTTGTGGGGTTTTTTTTTTGTTTGTTTAGGTTTTTATTTAATAGAATTATGTTTTGCTTTTAATTGTGTGTACAAATACAATTAAATTCACAAATCTGTAAGTAAGTTCAGGGTTATAAAGAATTGTGCAACGTCTGTATAATCTGCAGTTTAAAAATGTGCTTGTAATATTTTTTCTGTGTTTAATTATATTTTCTAGATACTGCTTGCATTATGAACCAGTATTTACATTAAAAACACGTAATAGTAAAAGAACATTAATGTTAAGTCATATTTAGAAGTTAGGAAAGGCCAGAATATTAAGGTTCCTGATGTATTGAGCAGTAATGGCTGCTGAATTCAATGCATGAGAAACTAATAAAGTCCCATACTCAGGGATCCATAATAAAATTACAGCTTGGGGGAGATATTTTTAGATATTGATATAGCAGCCAAATCCTGGGACTGCTCACATCAGAAAAGTTAGCTATATTCAGCTGGTAGCCCTCTTTCCTATTCATTGCTAGGACCCATTCCTCACATGGACTACATCATTTGGCCCTCAGTTGTATACTCGTGGATAATGACTCTCAGGACCAAATGCATCTCTGGTATAATTTCATTAAAATCAGTGAAATTACTCTAGAATAAATTGATCTGTGAAGTCTAAATCTTACCTGAGAAACATCAGTTCAACCCTGTCTCAAGTCAATGGGGGTTATTTATGGCTTTCTAAGGATGCTGGTAATAATTTTGCATCAGTGAGAAATGAAAATAACTTATTTGAAAGGTATAATCCCTGAAATACTTTTTTTCTATCCTCTTTCATCCACATGCATCCCATACACCTCTCTTCCCCCACCCCCTCATCCATACCAGTGTTGCTTAGAGTCCACAATATTATGTGTTTGTAAAGAACTGAGCATTTAAAGTATAAAACAGGCATAATATCTTAGAAACCTGATGAGTAACACAGGTAAACTGGGGGGGGGAGGGGATATATCCTAGTGCACATTTAATTTCCTTTAAGCTTTGTAGTGAATATCTGATGTAATAAAATGTGTTGACCCCATATGTGGGGCTGTGAAAGAGTTTTATCCCTAATTAGATTGGCAAACACTGTTGGAATTTTTCACCTTCCTCTGCAGCATGAGGCAGGGGTCCCTTGCTGGTTTGAATTAGAATAAATGGTAGATTCTCTATAATCTGAAGTCTTTAAATCAAGATTTGATTACTGTAATAACTCAACGAGAGTTTATGAGCCTATTGAAGGAGTGGGCTGTGATGTGCAGGACGTCAGACTAGATTTTTGTGATGGTCCCTTATGGCTTAAAGTCTGAGTTTAAATGATCAGAAATAATGCCCTGAACACACACAACCTCTGTATCACATTAAAGTCCTTTCTGGGAGGAGCAGAAATTGGAGTAGGGAAAATTAAAAACCTAATGTAATTAAACATTTTTTCTAAACTGTTGCATTTTACACATTATGTTAGCTTTTAAAGGCAACAGCCAAAATAAATGTTTTGAATTCATTTCTTGCCTTAACTGTAGTGTACAGATTGACATGTGTTTACAATTCCATTATGAATACTGGAAAAATCTCTGCTCACCATTGGGGGGGGGGGAGAGAAGGTACTTGGAATCAAATCAAATGCAGTGTGTGGAAGTATTTGCCCAATTAGAGCTTTAACAGCTGCTTAAAGTTTGTTTGAATGGGAAGAAAATGATTGGGTAGGATTTTATGTAATTAGTAGAGCATAAAACACATGGTGTGTCTAATTAAATGTTTAAAACTATTGACATCACATAGCTACTGTTGAAGTAAATGATGTGGAAAAAATAATAATTTTTTTCAGTTGGTAAATTACTTCACAATACACTCAAAGACCCATTTGATGAGATGAACTCAATCCTGATGTGCAGTGATGAGCTCAGATGGCCTTTTCACACCTCACAGGTGTATGGAAGGTTTCTAAGCACCGCTAGCATTTTGCCAGCTATTTGGTGCAGTGAATCATATGCCCATTTTTTCCTATCTTGTTCACTTCCTTTTTCTGAGCTTTGTACAGATAAGAGAAGCCTGAATCTGAACCTGCCTTCCTGGATGTTAAATAATGAAAACAGTTGAATGTTGCCTCCTAGACAGAGTGTTTTGTAAATACACTTAAACTGTCCTTTTACACTCAATGAAATCTCTAGGAATTTATTCTGTATTTGCACAGCAATGCTTGAAACAGAAATTGAAATGTAATTAACTCATGTAACACCATTGTTGTTCGAAATCTAAACCTACAGTTCTAGAGTGAAGTTCTTGGTTTCTGCTTGCAGGCTTTCCTGTAATTGCCTCTGACATCTGCACAGTTGTATGCTTTTGAAAATGGTAATGGAATTGTCAAAAGTGCAAATGATGTTTATTCAATCAATGAAGATTGTACCTAACTACCAATTCATCCAAAATGTTATTGTGTTGTCCTGCAAAACATGTTTTTTTTTCTCAAAAGTCTTATCAATATTTACAGAAAAGGAATTGGACAAGATTAAGTATCAAATTCTACTCCCAGTAACAGCAATGTAAATCTGGAGTTACTCTAGTAAAGACAATTTAGCAACACGGAATATATTTCAGTCTGAAGTTGGCCCAAGTCCTCTCTATATTTTAACAGACACAAGTAGTGGTCAGTTTTTCATTCTGCATCACACTTCTGACTGCTATGAATGTAATTGTGTTGTTACTGTATATATATGGGGGGAGGGGAGGAATTAACAGTCTCTGAAATAAGCCACCCTTCAGGGCAATAACCATTGACATTAGCAAAGGCAACATTACTTCAGAACTTAAATGGGCTAATGTAAGCTAGCAGTTACTTTTTCATTTCACATATGCTGAGTGACCTTCAGGAAACTATGTGGTGGACTTGTATTTTGGCTGTGTGGTTGTGAAAAGCATATGACTCATGTTACCCAAAGAGGCCAGTGTTTTACTGTTTTATCAATAAATGCGCACCTCAGTTATAGAAATGAAAATGTGTAGTGACTGTGGAGCTTCTTCCATCCAAAGGTTAAAAAACGAGTTTTTAAACAGTAGTGAATTAAGCTGTGAATTAACCTTTGACTCTCCTGCACTAGCAAAACAGCTCTGTTAAAGGGATGGGAGGATTCATCGGTGATGAATGTAAGGAAACAGAACTGAAGATTCAGGAGTGTAGCTGAGTTAGTCCGTACAGGATAAACTTAAAAAACAATAAATAATCTGGTAGCACTTTACAGACTAACAAAACATGTAGATGGTATCAGCCCACTTCTTCAGATGATGTTTTTATTTCCAGTGGCACCACCAGCGCTCCCTGCAAACAATGAAGTAAACTCTGCTAAGGCAATGCAGTGAATCATTGTGGCTCCCAGGTGCCCTGTTATCCCTCCTTGCAGGCTTGCTGCTTGCCAGCACATTGGGATGCTCCATGAAACACTGGACTGGGACAGTGTTTTCGGGCAACTTGCAGTGTTGCACTGTTGTACCTTTTCTTTCTCTCTTTTCAGGTGAACTTTTCAGTGCTGGAGGGCTGCCACTGGGATCCACCAAACAGACTTGAACCAAGCCCATTATCCCAACCTTACACTGGGGGATACTAAAACAGAGAGAGGTTAAGTAAGGGCCTGATACAACTCTCAGGGAACTCAGTGAAAGTCTTTTTTATTAACTTCAGTTGGGAACTGGATCAGCCCTTAGTGACTTGTTTAGGATTACACACAGCCTGTGGCACAGTAAGAAATTATTCTGAATTCCCTTGACTCCTCATCCCATGCTTTAGTAACAAGGCCATTTCCCCCCTTGAATAATGTTTTATAATACCTTGTGTAAATCTAAGCACTAGAAATATGTTAAATTTGTGAGCATTTTTAAAACCACGTAGCAGCAGTTCCCATCCTTCACAAATTCATACTATGCATGCAGAAGCACAACTTGATTTCTAGTTTTTATGCAAAATGCTTTTAAAATACCATAGCAGATGTATATGAAGTTGTGAAGCTTAAGCAGAAAGAGTTAATTCTCAAGTTAGCCTGGTGTGGTGTTTACTGACCCCTTGGTTCTTTGTGTTAATTGGCACCTCAGATTCTGTACTAATTAATGGGATTGTAAGGGGCAGGTGGCCCCATTCTCTTTTGATAATTCTTGTCAGCAGCATCTGTGTAATCTCTTTGTTTAATTAAAATGAAAGTGTAATAGGAGTGCATGAACTTTTGACAGTGTTTTGTTTTGTTTTTGTTTTGTTTTGTTCCGTTAGGAGTTCCCTAGTCAGGGACAGTTCAGCAATTGTACTACTACCACATAATGATTCAGATACTGTTGCCAGTCTTGCACCTCTGTGTGGTGTTCCTGAATCTTCAAAAACATCCTCCAAAAAGTATGCTATTTATCTGAGAAATCTCCTCTTTTAAACAGACAGTTCTTCAGCAAGTCCTTAAATGAATAAACTAAACCTTTTGTTTCCTTTTTATAAAGAAACCGAGAAGCATTGACAAATAACATTGTTTGGTTTAAAACCAAAGTACTTAATGGTTGAAAAATAGTACTGTAATGTTTTCTCAAAGAGAAATTTTGGCTAGGGTTAAAAACAGAAAGAATTTGTAGGTTTCACTTGTGTACTAACTAGACAAAATTATCCCATATAAAAGTAGACATCTACAGTTTGAGATAAACTTTCCATCTTTTTTTGTTTTAGCACGATGCTGAATTTTAAGGCTTAAATATGATTCTTAGTTTCTAACAGGATGAATTTCTCTGTTTTAAAAGAAAAAAATCTTAATGGAAGCCTGAAATTTGGAGTTGAGCAAATTATGAAAAGATCCAGTACATATGTGCCATGGACATGGTGGAAGGAGTTTTAGAGAATGCTCATGGGTTGCTTTTATATGACTGCCAATGAAACTGAGTTTGTTGCTCAAATTTTAATGCTTCACGAAAAAAGTTACTTAAAACTTTAAAAAACCAAAAACAAATCCAAGCCCTTCTTATTTGCAAAATACAAGTGTTATGGGACAATTTAATAATAATAAAATTATTATTTTGTTATCTTTTTTTTTTACAATTGCCCTGTCACAAAGGGCTTTCAAATATAGCAAGCTAAACTTTTAAAAGCATGTTGAGAGAGATAAAACTTACATTAATAGTTTTTCTTGATAGGTTTCTTAAAGCCTGCCTGTTATTTTTTACAGTTACAAACTGTCTTTACTTAAATAAGAGATTGTTCCCCTACACCTCTTATGTGTGACACTGCTGTTCAAAACTGTGTGGAGTTAGGGGTATTATAACCACTAATAGAAGGTCTACATTTCACCATTAATGCTGGATTTGTGAGGTTAAACTAATTTCCATAGTATTAGACAGTGATGTGTGTTACTCATTAGTTTTGACTTCAATGCAGGATCAAGCAGGAAAAGGAGTTCTCATGTGATGCTTTTAGAGTAGTGGAATATATTCCATAGCAGCATAGGGAGCAAATAGCAAAATAAATTTTTGTGGTAACTTTTTCTTGCCAAAAGTTTATTAATGTATGAAAGTCCCATTTGTAAAATGTAAATGTTTTTGGTATTTTTAAGATCACAGACTTTACCTTACAATTTCTGTGAGGGGTTCAAAAGGTCTCTTGCTTCCACGGGGATTCTTGCTAGTATTTTGTCTAGCTAAACTTGGCATACTTGGTCAGAAAACACAAAGTTGCTGAAGCTAGAACAAAATACAAAGTTTGTTTCACAAACATATTACAAAGACATGAAAGTGAATGCTAGAATTTGGCTTAATATACACATTTTTTCATATCTTGCACCGTTGCAAATTGGAATTAAACTTCTGCAATGGTCTGACATGTCTCATCTTTGATGGTTGCTATTACTAGCCTCTATGGAATGTGGCTGTATGTTACCCTAGTTTATCTTCATAAGCTTGTAGCAAAGCTATGCATGAAAAACAACCTGTGTTTTTGTAAGGCCTTAATTGTCAGTAAGCGGTGGGTGGCATTTCCAGAGTAAAGTAAATAAATGATGCTGTGAATCTGTGCTCTGTTCACAAACTAATGGATCCAGTGTGCAATGGAAGACTCACACGTACTTTTTTTTGCTACTTTCACAGACATTGGTCACTCAATGAAAATTTCCAAAAGGTAATGTCTCTTGGTGCTTCTTCCAACAGATGAAAAGATTGTGGCCTACATTTTATCTTTTCAGAGATTCTCTAGGACCCACATTTTCCCTCTACCCCCATTAATTTTAACTTTTTCCTTTCAGTTTTTGGTCGAATGCACATATTCAACTAGTTTTCCTGTGGCATGATTGCCAGTGGCACAGATGGAAGGGAGTGTTCCTGTTCTCAAGCTAAAAGGCACGGAGGCCTCAGGCTAAGAGGACAGACAACACACCAGGCTTTCTCTATCAATGGCAGTCACAAATTTATATTTGTTACATAAATGTTTTCTTAAAATGTATTTAAATGTAAATTCACTATTTTCTTAGGGAGGTGGGGTAATGGGTAAGCAAGCAACATCTGCATATTTCCCTGCACTGTTGTGAGCCCCAAAGAAAGAGTTGTCCCCAGGGGCAGACAGTTGTATGAGCCCCGTGATCCCAGCCACCAGGAATATTCTAGGTTCAGGGGAATGGTTCCACCGAAGTTTGGAACCTGGTCTCCCCTCCGACCCCACCTGCTGCCCCTTCCCCCATGCCACCTCTGGTTCCAATCCACGTTGGCGCCTCTCGGCTGGCCAGGACTTTTCTCTGACTCTGGCCCCGCTTCCTGGCTCCTCTCCGCCTCCTGATCTTTCCTTCCCAGCCCGCTGCTTGATCCTTTCAGCAAGTGGCCAGCTGAGGGCTCCTCTCTGCTTCCATCATCAGCAGGCAGCCACCAACAGAGCGGGGCATGGAAAGGAGCCTTTGAGCACTGCTGCACTGGGCCAGCCCAATGGCCGTGGACTTTGGGTTCCGAGGGGCAGGGCTGCCTCTATCTGACACTCTTCAGAAGTGTTGCATTTGGCAAAGTTGGAGACTGCCTTCACCGTTCCCCTGCTCATGCAAGCAGCACCCGTGCTAGGAGAGTATGGCTGCATGAGGCTTTGGTGGATGAGGCCGATCTGTGCTCCCAGCTTCCACTGTGCTGGGACAAGGGATCCCTGTAGAGGCATGGCCGCATGGTATGGGGAGAGTTGATCTCGGTGGGGAAGGGGAGGATACCAGAATTGGTGGGGGGGAGGGGAAAGAGAGTCATTGGGCAGTTGGGAAAATGTATTTTGGGGTGTTGGGCAGTAGGGGGATTGTGGAAGGTACTGTGTGACGTGGCCATAGAGAAGGGTACTGGGAGTGGAGGTGGGGGAGACCTGTGTGTTTTGGGGTGCTGGGCAGTGAGGACTTAAGGATACAGGGCATTTGGGGTGGGGCTGAGGGCAGGGGCATGATGGGCAGTAGTGGTGGTATTTAGGGCATTGTGAATTTGTGGGGGTAGGTTCTGGGCAAGTCCAGAAACCATATGCCTCTCGCACCCAATCTGCTCATCCCAGAGCCTGCACCTTTGCATCTCATTTCCCTCCCAGCCCCTTTGTCCAAACTAGGGAGGCTAATGTAGGCATTCTACGTTGCAAATGAAGCCTTAACTTACTCCTCCTGGAATGAGGTGTAACAGTTAATTTGAACTAAGGACTTAGTTCGAATTGCCATTTCAGTGCTGCTTGTAGCCGCGGGCAGTTACTTCGGGCTAGTGGAATTTCAAAATGGCGACTGGACGGGAACATGCAAATAAAGCTCAGGATATTTAAGTCCCGGGCCTCATTTGCAACTTCGAATGCCTACATTAGCCTCCTAGTTCGAACTAGGGGGCTAGTGTAGACATACCCCTAGAGTGTTACATGCTTATGGGGAGAGTAGAACTTGGACTTTTTCTGGTCACCACCAAAAATTATACAAACCTACCATATGTTTGCTTCCTCTTTGTAATTTTATCATGTCTCATGATATTGGTGTTTTTTCTGAAAAAAGCCTGAGCTCGCAGAATAAAGTGATCACCTGAGAGACTCTGTGCTGACTTAAAAAACAAAAGGAAGTTCTAGTTCTTTTCTGGTGAAGCGTGGGAACAAGCTTGAAAACTTCAGACTGAAACCCCAAAAAGCCAATGAAAAAGTATATAGACTGTTTGTTCACAGTGCATAAATAGTGAAAAGCAAATGTGATTTTTATAATTATTTTTGTTTTGTGGTGTAGTAACATATTTAGTAACAAAGTCAACTAGAGGAAATGATATTTCAAGCAAATGATTTTTAGAATAAAGATTTTAAACATTTTAAATATTGTAATTCTCAGATTTTATGGTCAGGTGCTTATATCTTGTAGTTACAGCACAATAAGTATTACTGGCTCAAACAATTTAATGCAGTGGTGGGTAAACTGCGATCCGTGGGCTGCTTGTGTATCCCCTCACTATGTGCATCTTGCACACTGGAGCATGGAGCCCCTCACTTCCTATGTCTCCCTCCTCCCTCCCAGCACTTTTGGAGGGCTCAGATCACTTCCCCCTGCCTATCCCCAGAGCTTGAATAGCCATACATCATCTGTTCACAGTGCTCCAGCTCTGGGAAGCAGGAGGAGGAGCAGGAGCGGCACTCTGAAAGTGCTGGGAGACACGGGAAGAGCTGTATTCCGGTTCCCTTGTGAACAAGAGATGTGTGGAGAAAAGAGCAGACGGGGGTAGGGGGACGCAGGTGGAACCCAGTGAGTTGTGGGTTGCTGTGGCCCACTGAGGTGAAGGAGGGCCACTCATGTCATCCATTATTGTTGGTTTCCCATCAGTGGTCTAGCAGAAGAAGTAGGTAAACATCATGCATGCTTTTGTTAGTATGCAAATTATTTCTGTCTATGCTAATTTTCTCATGAATATTCAGATCTAATGTGTAAATGATGTGTTTATAATTCCCCTTTTTGGACTTGTTCAACCTCTTCCAGGCACTGGAATTCTACATAAATGAGAGGGCACCAGCTTCTCATTTGAAGTGAAGGGGGGAGGGGAACAGGAACTGAGGACTCATGTGAAAGGGTTATTAATTCAAGTAATTCCGCACACTGTGTTCGTGCAACTTCCAAAAAGGGTAGGTTAGATGGAAATAAATATTTCCCTTTCATTAATAAAATGCCCTCTGACCAGGTTATATGTATGTGAATTCATGTGTAGAACTGTGTCCTTTTTTGTTTCGTTTTTTCAAGAGGTTAGGTATGTTTGTGGGCTTGCACTGTATCAATTCTAATGATACACTAATTACATGCAGTTAAGGTGCTTTAAGAAACTTTGACTAATTACCAAAATCATTTAAACTCAGAATACTGTGCCTGGAAACCTTTACTTTCTGGCTATAAGGATTCTTTACTGGGGTAAAGAATCAGTTTCCGCAGTGATGACCCTGGCAAAAGCCCCAGAATAGATTGGTTCTTCCTGGTGCATTGTTGTTGTTTATATAATGACATAAATATGCTCGATGTTTCATGGACGTATACTACCCCACAAGAGGATGCAGTGTAAGACTCGTATCCTGACAGCCCTTGTGCTTGCTCCCATGGATAGTCCCATTGGTTTTAGAGGTATTTTACCAGGTACAGTGCTTGTTATCATGAATAGAAAGTGTTTGCAGAATTAGGTCACTAAAGACCTTACATAGCCCAAGTGATTGAAACACTGGGGGGGAAGAAGGAAGGAAGGGAGTCAGGCAATAGGTCATGTATTTGTTCTGGCTAATAGAACACTCATCTTGAAGATCAGCTACATTCTTTTTTCTATTTAAGTTTTTTACTTAAAGGAAAATTGGGCTAAATGATGATCCTGTCATAAAAGCTGCTATAGGGGAGTTCTTTATGCCAAGCATGTGATTTCAGATTAGCTATTTCTGCATTCCAAAACAGTAATTGTGCAGAAGCAACAAAAGACACCAAGACAGGAATCAGTATTTACAAATGATTCTGTGATTGAATTTTAAAGGGTGGCTCACTGAGTCCAGTGAAATAGAAATGGAACAGTCAAGATGTTGCATGGATGTCTGGAGGCAGACCTGCGGACAGAGGAGGGCAAAGGATACAACTCCTTTGGGGCCCAGTGATTCAGAAGGGCCTAGGATTCCTGAATGCTGCTGCTACTGCTGGCAGCAGCAGCACTCATGGCCCAGGGCCCTTTAAATTGCCACTGGAAGGTGCATTCCAGGCAGCTCTGAAGGATGGGGAGAGAACATTCAGAACTGAGGGCTGGCTGCCCTGTTCCTGCCCCCCCTACCCAAGGCCCTACCCCTTCCAGGACCATGGGGTCATCCCGACCCACGTTGCCAAGGGACCCAGCAAGGCTGTTAGCTTCCTCTGTTAGGGGTATGTCTTCACAGTAGTGTCATTTTGGAATAACTGACAATATTCTGAAATAATAAAGTCCGCATCTACACTACAAGCAGTTATTTCAACATAATGTCAAAATAATGTTGAGCTGGAGGACTCCTTACTCCAACTCCTGTAACCCTCATCTTACTAGGAGTAAGGGAAGTCGGAGGAAGAGTGCTCTTTCTCAGACTTCCTGACAAAAGCCAAAATAAATTATTTTATGTAAACTATACAATTGACGTAACTTACGTTGCGTAGCTTATTTCGGCTTTAGCCCTTCTGTGTAGACGTGTCCTAGGAGACCTCTTTGACCCCTTTCAGGTGGAGCTTAAAAACAGAAAAGAGACCGAGACATAACAACTTTGGATTTGTGGTGATTTCTGTGCTAACTGATAAATAGGTAGAGTCTTAAATCTTTCTAGAAATATAGATTATTAAAATAGTCACTGATGAGTGAGGCAGAGAAAGAGCAGTGTTGTACTGCTCTAGTTGAAAGTAACTTCACCTTTCCCAATGACTATGTATTCACACTCATGGCAGCTTGGTAGGTAAAGTGCATTTTCTAATAAAACTTGTAAAAATAGAAACTAAATGACTATCTCTAGAGCTAGGAACCATATGGCTTTTAAAAGGACTGCTTTGTTTCATTAGCTAGAAGAATTCTGACTGAAATGGGAAACAAGTCACATTACTGAAAGGAAGAAAAGCCTTTTTTACATCATTACTGTTGGAGAAGGGTGCATTTTCTGAGAACACTAATAGCTAGCTCTTATTTAGGATACGTCTATACTACAGGGTTTTTGTGCAAAAACCTGTGGAGCATCCACACCTCAAGCACATTTTTGCACATGAAAATCTACAGTCATTCGACAGAAAAAAGGACTTTTTGCGATGTAAGTATTACTCCTTTTACGAGGCATAACTTGTTTTTGCGCAAGAATTCTTGTGCAAAAAAGTGCATGTGGGTGCTCAACAGGGGGTTTCTTTCGTAAAAAGAGCCTATCACAAAAAGCACAGGTGCTCTGATGGCCATTCTGTGAATGGCAATCAGAACTTTCTTGCGCAAGAGTGTCCGTGGAGTGTGGACACTGTCTTGTGCTTTTTGAGGTGTGGACGCACTTTTGTGCAAAAAGTTTTTGCGGAAGATCTCTTCCGCAAAAAGCTTCTTGCGCAAAAACCTTGCAGTGGAGACAAAGCCTCTGTGCTGCCCTGTAGATCTCGAGCACTTTGCAAAGAAAGTATCATTGTCCCTACTTTATGGATAGCGAAACTGAGATGGAAAGAGTTGAAATATCTTGCCCAAGGTCACCCAACAGACTAGTGATAGAGCTGGGAATATAATCCAGTCAGGAGTTCCATTCCAAACTTACTCCACAAGGCCATAGTGCTTCCCCTTTTTATTAATTTATTGAATGATGTGGCCCATGTGTGAGTGTGCTGCTGTTACAAACTTCATACAGCAAAAATCCCTTCTCATCACCTTGAGTCCCCTTTATCAGAACTCATCTCAGAGCAGCAAGAAGTATCTTGCAGTGGTGAAAGAGTAGTATAAAATCAAAGCAATACTCTGAGCCACAGTTGCTTAAGCTATTTTGATTAAACATGTCCTGAGAAAAAGGCATTCCAGAGCTGAAGTACTCACCCTTTGTTTGTATTAATGCCACAAAATATTTTATGCAGGTTATAATTTTCTTATTTCTAAATAAAAAAACGTTACTGATATGTCACACGTGATAGCAGATGAGAATTTATTTAAAAAAGGAATGTTGTTGTTTGCAAATGTAATTGTCTTATCTAAGATTTTATGAACTGGATATTAAGGATGTAAGCAACTAGTCAATTACCCGATAAGCATATGGTGCTCCCGCCTCTTGCTGCCTTGATCAGAGAGAAGCAGAAAGAGCAGGAGCCAGTGCTGTGGGGAGCCAACTTAAAATCCCGTTCCCCCCAGCACTGTCTCCATGGAGGGGTAGGGGAAGTAAAGGCGAAGCAGTCCCCACTTGTGCCAGTATGACACTTGTGCCTCTCCCTTTGAAATGTAGATTCCCTGCTGCTCTTCTGCCTTTTAAATGTAGTAAAAGCTTCTTTTTTATTTATAATGGAGATTTCCTATCTCCTAGAACTGGAAGGGACCTTGAAAGGTCATTGAGTCCAGTCCCCTGCCTACACAGCAGGGCCAAGTACCACCATGATGAATTTTTGCCCCAAATCCCTAAATGGCCTCCACAAGGATTGAACTCACAACCCTGGGTTTAGCAGGCCAATGCTCAAACCACTGAGCTATCCCTTCCCCCTTTATCCCTTCCCCTGCCTGAGGCAGAGCTGCAGGGGGCTTTTACTACATTTGAAAGGCAGAGGTGCAGTGGGGATAGCCTCCCATTATCAATTAATCGAGTAGTGGATGGAAATTCCTTCTCCACACATGGAACCAGTTCGGATTTAGTGTTTCCAAGCCACGGTGGCCTCATCCAGACTTTGTCACATGATCTAGAAACAGCTCCATACTGCAGAAGTAGCTGGCAGAGGAGGAGAAGTTAGTAAATGGTGTGAGATAATTTACTGTCTCTTTAGGCTACCTGCTGGGAGGACTGTGGCAAATTCATTTAGATTTTTTTTCTTTTGGGTATCTTCTTTAAAAAGACTGGCATGTGGAAGAATAGGATGTCATAGCCAGTAACCCTAAATCACGGATCAGGCAACTGCTAGATTTGGGAATTATATTTTGTTCATGTATCTCCACCAGTTCCTCTTGCAGGTGTACTACAGCATGATATTTGTACAGACCCATTACCCTCAGGAATGCAATAGTGCTAGAGAATCAGAGATTATAATGAGCAAATACAACAATAATGTTTTGAAATGCTTTTGTAGTATACCTGTTTGACCAGCTACTCCATAGCCTACTATCACAGCTTTCGTCTTCTGTCTGAAGAGATGGTTTAGTCACCAGGCTGTTTGATGTAATGGTAATTACTCTTAAATGTAATGGTAATTTTGCCTGTTATATGTAGTATCTTTCTGAAGACTACATCTGTGCATTACAGGCAGTCCCCGGGTTACGTACAAGATAGGGACTGTAGGTTTGTACTTAAGTTGAATTTGTACTTAAGTCGGAACTGGCGCCCAGATTCAGCCGCTGCTGAAACAGACCAGTGGCTGACTACAGGAAGCACGAAGCAGAGTTTCTCTGCTCCGGGCTTCCTGGAATCAGCCGCTGATCAGTTTCAACAGCAGCTGAATCTGGATGCCTGGGACAGAGCAGCTGGGGCGCTGCCAGCTAGGTCCCCGCACCGCCGCACCTCGGCGCTGTGGGGACCAACCCAGCAGCACCCCAGCTGCTCTACCTCAGGTGTCCCCAAGTCAGCTGCTGCTGAAACTGATCAGCAGGTGATTCCAGGAAGCCCAGGGCAGAGCAACTGGGGTGCTGCTGGGTTGGTCCAGTAGTGCTGAGGAGCGGCGCTGCAGGACCAACCGGCAGCGCCCCAGCTGCTCTACCACAGGCATCTGCGAGAAAAGCCTGGTCTGCTGGGGGGGCGGGCGCACTAGCTGCGCCCCCCCCCCCCCCCAGCAGACCAGGGAGATGCGGAGCAAAGCTGCGGAGGACGTAGGCGGCGGGACCGCCCAGACGCACCGCGGTCCCACCGCCCGGGTCCTCCGCGGCTTTGCTCCGCATCTCCCTGGTCTGCTGCCTCCCTCCTCCCCCCCTCAGCAGACCAGGGAGACATGGAGCAGCTTTTCTCGCCCCGGAGGACGCGGGCAAGAAAAGCCCTGTTCATAAGTACGGATCCGACATAAGTCAGATCCGCGTAACTCGGGGACTGCCTGTATAAATTAAGCCATGACCAATACTGAGTACAGGCAGTCCCCGACTTACGCGGATCCGACTTATGTCGGATCCGCACTTACGAACGGGGCTTTCTCGCCCCGGAGGTCGAGGTGGCGGATTGCTACCTGCGAGCTCCAGGGCGAGAAAGCCCCGTTCGTAAGCTGCTCCGGTGCCCCTGGTCTGCTGGAGACCAACTCGCTGCCGCTGCGGCTCTGCTCCCCGTGTCCCTGGTCTGCTGGGGGAGGGGGGGAGGCGCAGCTAGTGTGCCCCCCCCCCCAGCAGACCAGGCTTTTGTTTTGGACCCTGGGGCAGAGCAGCTGGGGCGCTGCCGATTGGTCCTGCGGCGCCGCTCTGGGCACTACTGGACCAACCCGGCAGCACCCCAGCTGCTCTGCCCCAGGTCGTGATTCAGCCGCTGCTGGTCAGTTTCAGCAGTGGCTGAATCAGGACGCCTGGGGCAGAGCAGATGGGGTGCTCCTGGGTTGGTCCAGTAGCGCCGAGGAGCGGTGCTACTGGAGCAACCCAGCAGCACCCCAGCTGCTCTGCCCCAGGCGTCCCCAAGTCAGCCGCTGCTGAAACTGACCAGCGCTGACTACAGGAAGCCCGAGGCAGAGTTGCTCTGCCCCAGGCTTCCTGGAATCAGCCGCTGATCAGTTTCAGCAGCAGCTGACTTGGGGACAGTTGAATCTGTATGTAAGTCAGAACTGGCGGTCAGTTTCAGCAGCGGCTGAATCTGGACGCCAGTTCCGACTTACATACAGATTCAACTTAAGAACAAACCTACAGTCCCTATCTTGTACGTAACCTGGGGACTGCCTGTATTTTATTTTTAACTTGGCAGTGAGCTTGCTTAGGAGCTGATTTAGCCTAGGATCTCAGTGCTGCAAGTCCTCTAATTTTTTCTTCTGTTCTGTGGAAATATTTGGTGGAATTTGTAAAGCTAAGGGAATTCAGACGTTGAGTGCCCTCCACTCCAATTGAAACAGAGGACACTCAGCCCTTTGCAGGGTGGCTTCCTTACAGTTACCCTGTGACTGTAATGTTATTTTTATGGACAAACTATTAACATTTGCCCAGTGTTGAATGGGTCCTTAATGCAAGTAATTTTTTGCTTTTGGGAAAATAAACTCTTATAGATAGTCAGGTGGTGTTATGTCTCGAAAGTGCCTCTTGTGTGGATGTGAGTTTTGAACTAAGTTCTCTTTACTATTGTGTTATATTATGGGGCGAGGAAAAATAAAGTACTATTTATGATTAAACGGTCTCCAGACTTTTCAGAGGACAAACTTTTTATTTTTATTTTCCCATTTTAGAGCTGTTGAGATGAGCTGATTAATTATTTTCAACAGGTAATACAGGTTCAGAATGAAAAGGGACCAACTTAGTAGAAGCTTTAGGGGGTAGCTGAGTTAGTCTGCACAGAAAAAAACAACAAATGGTCTGGTAGCACTTTATAGACTAACAAAACCTGTAGATGGTATCATGAGCTTTATTAAAATTGTTGTTGAAATATTGTATGAACAAATGTGCATTGAAGAATCGACTTCATTTAAGTCCTGACTGGAATTCTTAGTCTGTGCTAAACATATGAGAAACAATATTCAGCCTTTTGCAGTGCTGAATGGGGCAGCATAGGATAGGTTAGTCAAGAAAAGGAGAGGGAAATGTTGAATTGCTGAAGTAGGACCATCTTCAAAGGTCTTCCTTAGTGACACAATTAACTTAAAACTCACCTATCTGAATTTACAACTATTTACAGTTGTTCCAAGTTAAATTATTGTACTGAGAGACTATGGAAAAATACCATTTTCAGTTTGCTTGCTTTATGCATTTGATGTAAGTTTTTGAATAGTCAGGTGTATTTTAATTATAAGACTCCTTTTATATAGTACTTTACAATTAGTTCTCAAAGACCTTTACAGAAGAGGATGATAGCTTTACCTCTATTTTACATATGGGGAAACTGAGAGGAGTATGGGAGGGGACGAATGACCTGCCCAAGTTTGTCCATCAGGCCAGCAGCAGATGCTAGAATAGGACCTCAATCTTCCTGAACCTCAGCGTAATGTTTTATCTGCTAGGCCATATGGTCATTTAATTGGTATCTATCTTCTCTTGCTTGTTAGTCTTTCACAGAGACATAAGAAAAGAAAAACATTTTTAAAATAGGAATATGCAATTGTAAGATCATTCATTTTGACATGGGAATTCAGGGATGAGGTAGTGTATAAAACTTATTTGAACCAACTTTTTAGAAAAGTCACTAGAATTCAAATTGACAGTTTTCCTTTAATAAGCATATGATTATAAAGCTGGAAACAGGGAGTGCACATTAATAAGTGCTAAAATGTTATGCTGTGGTGGAGGGAATATATAGCACTCTTGACAGTGGTTGAAAATTAAAAAAAATAAGTAGGCATTTTTAATATAATAAAATATTATGCATTTGTTTGAAAGAGGAAGTGTATTTCATTTCTATGGATCACACTTGAATTAACTGATGTAAGAATAAGATGCTAATTAGCATGGCAATTCAGTTGAACTGAATATCACATGGAGTGCGTAGCATTGATTTTTACAGTGTGTTTCCAAAATGCATAAATACATATTTAGGAAACAGATCAAAACATTTTAAAGACAGAGTAGGGCTAATTTTGTAAATAGTTCATGAATATGTGCCTATATGAGCTGTAACAGTTGCTCTGAATTCCTTGTTAGATATGACATGCTGTAAGGTAGAAGGCATTATGTTCACTTATTGCACAGCTTGCTTGCCTGGGTTGCTGCAAGATTCATTATATTGCCAAGATTGTCAGTGGTGTTGATGGATATTCATGTGCACTGAACCATTGAACCTGAACTGGTCATCGGAGTGCCTGTTACTGGAATTGTGTTTATTCTTAACACTGGATGCAACATTTAATTGCTCCATGGGAAAAATAATTGCAGTCTGAATTTGCTCATACAGTAGACTAGGGACTGTTGAAATACAGGGCTGGCACATATGATACAAATCTATTCTTCTCTCTTATTAGGCATTACAGCATTCTGGTTCTAATCCCAGGTTCTTTTATTCCATCAAATATTTTTTGGGTTTGATCAGAGATGAAAAAATGATATGGAGTACTTATGTCAACCTGAGCCCAATCCTGCTTCCACTATAGTCAGTGACAAAACTTGCATTAAGGGATGAAGCCCACTGTGAAGTTTTCTAGCCATGAAACACATACACCGTGATCAGAGGGAAATAGAACGCTTTTGATGACAATACCACTTTACAGCAAAGGGGAGCAAAAAACCCTTTGTTATGTTTACCCTCAGAATTTCTTATTGGTAAGTACAGGTTGGACCTTCCTGGTCCGGCACCCTCGGGACCTGACCTGTCCCGGAGAAGGGATTTTGCTGGACTAGGGGTGGTCATTTCTGGCCCCCCTGATGCCTGCTCCCTCCAGCCTTGGCCCGACAGTTGCTCTCCCAACTGGCTCCCCCCTCTTGCTGGCCCTGCTGCTCTGTCAGCCCCCACTGCTCTACTAGGCAGCCTTGCCATTTCTACACGCTGCGCTTCTGCTGTTGTGCCCAGCTCCTGCTGTTTCACTGGGCAGCCCTGCTGCCTCTGCACGCTGGGCTCCCACTGCCACACCAGGCAGCCCTACCACCTGTGTGCACACTGGGCTACTGCTGCAGTGCCCGGCAGCCCTGTTGCTTCTGAGTGCCAGGTTCCCACTGCAGAGCCTGGCTCCTTCTGCCGCTCCGGGTAGCCCCTCTGTGGCAGGCTCCTGTTACTATGCATGGGGCTCCTGTTGCCCTGGCAGTTGCCCTCTTCTGAGACTCTCTGGTCCTGGAACATCCCTGGTCTGGTTACCAGACCAGAGTCCCGGGTAAGAAAGATTTAACCTGTATTGTCAATGATACTCCTGCTTGAGTTTGTTTTTTTATTTATACTTCTGTTGGTCCTAGGAGGCCTAATCACAGCATAGGACCCCATTGTGCTGGGTGCTGTACAAACACAGAACAGGACTGTCACTGTCCTTTGAAGAGAACATCCTGATAAACTTTTAACATGTCAGCAGAACTCTGTGGTCCTTAGGCTTGTGTTGTATGTGTCTTAAGAGTTGCATTTTAGAGCCCTCTCCTGCCAGAGTGAAGAGAGCTTGTGTTTCTGTAACTCGAGTGGGGATTCCTTTGACTTGACACAATGCTGGGAATGTCCTTTAAACCATGTGAATACTTAGAGCAGATAGCTTTCATGGGAAGCAAAAATTACAGGTCATCGTGCATATATTGATAGTTTTCTAATTTCAGAAATAATCTTTCAGTGCTATAGGAGGAAAACATTTCTTTGGTTCAGGCTTTGTTTTTATTTAACTATATATTTATGATTAAATATCAAAATAAATCTATCTCAAACTGAGGATTTTTTTAATTTTAAAGTTAAGAAATTTGTGAATGTTAATGAGTAATTCACCTATATATGCTGGCTCACTTTCAGCTCAGGTTTATATAACAAGCATGTTTCATATTAAACAAAAGTTATATAAATATGGTTATAGCAATGGAAATTTGACAAGCATAAGAAGTAATTTTCTAATTTCTTTTGTTTTCATGCATTGTCACGTCTTACTGGAGATGAAGGTCATCTGTAGAATTTCATCTGGGAGCCCAACATTTTACTCTTTTGTACCTAACTTTTAAGCACCTAAATCCATATTTAAGCACCTACATAAAAAGGGCCTGATTTTCAGAGGAATTAAGCACTTGTATCACCCATTGAAATGGCTTAAAGAAGTTCTCTAAGACCTAGAATCTGATAGGAAGATTCACAGTAGAATATAGCTCTTCTTTCTGAGGGTGAGCTGGCATGGGAAGGGTATGTCAGGAACAGGGACACAGCATATAGTTCTGAAGTGCTGTAGCCCCTGCGCAGCCAAGGACAGGCAGGCACAATTTAGGTAGACCATATAGCCCCCGCCGCCTCGGGACTGAGAGTTGTGGGTTGTGTGCCGCACACACATATGGCTTAATCTGTTCTCCATTCAAAAGCCTCTTGCTGACTGAGACTTCACAGACACTAGTACTATGTCAAGACTACAGGGTTTTAAAGAAAAAAGTGGCTTTTTTTTCGAAAAAACTTCGTCTGCATCTGGACTGCTGCTGCGTTCTTTCAAAATTAAATCGAAAGAACGTGGTGTTTTTTTCCGACAGCGGTAAACCTCATTTTACGAGGAAGACGCCTTTTTTTGAAAGAGCTCACCTCACAGTGATCTGTGAGGATGAGATTGGAGAAGAGGACATTAGTAGGTTACTGAAATAAGGGTTAAAGCTAAAAATGTTATAATGTATTATGAGGCCACTGAGATCAGTGGTCTGTTGGTTAAACATTCTTTTCCATAGTCATCTCAGGTAAAATTAGTTGAATTAATCTTTAAGCATGCTGCAATAAAAATGTATCTTCATCTAATGGGAAAGGTGGATTCTGCCCTCAAACAGAAGCAAGCTGTAGTGAGTTTGTAACATGGACCTCCAAACTCATCGCAACTCAGATACTTGTCTATCCATCAAGAGCAGTTCCACTCATTTAGCTCATGAAATTTCATTGCCTGGATACATTCCATTCCTTGGGATGTGGAGGAGGCTCCTGCTAGCTCTTTGCTAAAATTCTACCACTGAATATATGGAAAGGTGGAACTGTTTCCCTGCCTCCAGTGAATTCAACCCATCTCTGGCTGTTGCCAAATCTTCCCTGACAGATAGGGAGTATGCTTGTGCTTCATAAAGCATGCTTTTGAAGAGTAATATGCATAAATCCTGCTTGTTTTGGATGGTTCATCAACATATCTTTATGGTTAGATCCTTAGTTAATGCATACTAGAGTCGCTCTGCTGATTTGTCCAGGGGCCTTTTGTTTCCATTGAATTGTGTTACTTGTCATACTGTTATGTTAACACCATCCCACCAAAATTGACAGTACTGAAACAGTGAAACCACTTGGACACAACAATATTGCATTTATTGTATCCTTATGTACCTTTAGCAGTTCTAAAAAATCAAAGTATTGTTTTAGTCTCAACTCCTACTGACTTCAGTTTCAGCAGGTAGTGAGTACCTCGTGATTAGTCCAATCTTTGTTTTTCTACTTTAGTTTAGATTAATGTGGGTAAGAGAGTGTGTGTGTATGAGAGTGTGTGTGTGTGTAATTATGCCAAACGAGAGCCCTGCATACAAGGACAATGACAAGAAATACACTAATCCAAGCATTTGCAAATATTCAGATGTAAAACAAGGGATAACCAGAAGACACTAGAAGCCGCCAATTTACTTTAAACATGCTGCTGGAGATTGTCACTCTGACATAAAATAATTAGATTAAAATTAAACCTGCAATTATATGATATTAAATAAATAGCGCTGCAAATAAAAGGAAACATGTTGCCATAAGAATATTAGTGGTATCCAGGTAACAATTCCACAATAATATATTTTCAATTAAAGAATTACAATAGACCATTCTTATTTTTCTCTCTAATGCTAGGTAAAATATTATTAACTTAAAGACTCTGTTCTTTGTCATTTTAGTAATTAGGAAACACTGGGAAGATCAAACCCTGATTGCATTACAAAAATATCTACAAACCAAATTTCAAAAATTGAGTTTGTCTTGTTATCTTTTTATTTGGTAGTGTAACTTGACTTTTGTTTTATTATATAGCCATATTATTAACAACAATTGCCAGGTTGGCTTTGGTGAAGTAGAGGGTATTAATAGCAGAGCTATAAAAATTAGGGATGTAAGCGTCTAGTCAACTATCTGTTAAGCATATGACTAGTTGCTTTGTCCCCCCCTCCCCCCCTGCCCCTTGCTGCCTCTATCAGCAGAATCTGGTGCTGGGGAGAGCTGGCTTAAAAGCTGGTTCCCCACAGCACTGCCTCCGTGGAGGGGAACAGGAGTATAGCTATGAACTGGTAGCACTTCCTCCTTTGAAATGTAGAAAGACCTGGGCGCTTGCTACATTTCAAAAACAGAAGCACTGAGGGAGCCAGAGGAGAGTGGGGGACTCAAGCAGTCCCCTGCTGGTCCCCCCCCATGCTTCCTGTACGTTTCGAAAGCAGGGAGCATGGGGCAGGGGACTGCTTGAGTCCCCTGCCGGCTCTATGCTCCTTGCAGCATTTCCACCTTTGAAATGTAGCAAGATCCGGGAGAGCTTTTGCTACTTTCAAAGGCAGAGGCGTCCTTATTGACTAATCAAATAGTCGATGCAAATTGCACCAACTATTCGATTAGTTGATTAATCTAAATTGAACATCCTTAATAAAAATTGTTCCTAATTATCATGTTCCATAATCATAACAAACTCCTTTGTTATAAAAGTGGTAAGTTCACAAGATTTATAAGGCAAGAGAATATATGTCAAAGGATGACATATCCATCTCATCAGGTATGAGACGGGGAAGTTAATTGTCGGTCTCAAATTTGCACAACATCCATGGATATGTTTTCTAACAAAATACTCCATCATTCCAGAAGGCAAACTTCGTAACTTTTGGAAACTGCATACAGAGCTGATGAAAGGTGCTAGATGACCCTTCCTAAACATTAACCTCCTATATTTATGAATGGAAGAGATGCCTCAGAAAAGCTCGTTTATCATTGTGACTCAGTCCTGTGACATGCCCTGTCAATCTTTGTCCTCTTTTCTGAGACTGATAGCTATGGTTCCACTTGCTGCTGATATGGAGAGTATCTTCTAAAAACAGACTGAGACCACCACTACTTTTTTTATGGCCTTTAAAATGCCATTAGATAGAAATTAGTGTTGCTCATTACTGACCTGTTCTGGACTTGAGCTGTTGAAAAGTTCTGTATCCCGTGACCAGATCGCTGAATTGTCCACTCTTCCCTCACCTTTATATATTTTAAACTTAAAACTATGCTTTTGGAATAGTTTATATATTATATATGTTTTTACAGACAGACAGAAAATAGTGTTTCTTGAATTTAGTGAAGGAAATTTGTTTTAACGTTAAAGTACGTGTAAACGAAACATATTCTATTCATTAACCTGTTACATGAGGCTGTGCTTCTATGAGATGTTTGATGTGACCACCAATAGCAGTAGAAATAGTACCTCTAAAATACTTTTGCAATAGATTCTGAAAATTGTCTGTTGGATACATTGTCCCTGTGGTGAAGTTGATGGGATCTTGGCCTTTTTTCTTCTCCCTTCCAAAGGTCTTGTTTTGAATATGGTCACAGAAGAGGCCTTCCAGTACCCAGGGATCCTGTATATGGAATTCCCTGCTTGAAAATATCTGCAGAAATTCCTTTGAGGCTGTCTTCAAGATTGATACAGAGCATATTTATTCAGATCCCATCTCTGACCATTTTAACCTCTCTGATTTCACCATCTTTTTCTCTTCAAAACATGTTTCTTGTTCAGTCTAATATATATGGCCTGTTTCTGTGAGCAAAAAGTACAGTTGTCGTTTTTTTCCTATATATCATCTCACATTGCTACTTTGAGATGAGGCTTTCATAACTTAACAAATCAAGGTTCCTCTTTTAAAACAAAGTTATTCACAGATAAAGTAATCTATGGTTATCGCTTGACTTGTTTTGCGCACAGTTGTCTCTAATGCTGGGTTATAGCTGGGCCAGCGAAGACAATTTCTGCATCTTAGTATTTGTTTTGGTTTCACACTTTCAGCTAACCCTCTGTTCTCTCTGTACTGTGTCAGTCACTGCCATGGTTTGTTCTGCAAGTAGAGTTTTGTTTTACTTTCTTTTGCAAGGAGATTGTTTAAACAACCAATCGATGTTGCAGTCGCTCAGGCTGAGGAAATCCTGTATGAACTGGAAAGTGTTAGAAAGGATTTAATGAGATTATCCTGAACTGTTACCTCACAAAAAATTCTAAACTCTCTCCTCCCCCCGAGCAGCTGTGTGTGTGACTAGGGACAGGTGAAGGAATTTGAGGAAATAAACGGTCTATATTTTAAAGAGACAGTCAGTGCTTTGGTTAACATTTATTTTAATCTTCCAGGACTACACCAAGTATAGTGAATGTTGTCATGCAGTAGAACTCAAATAATTTTATTTGTTATTTGATATATTACTTTATCTGCCCATTCATGCTAAGGAGACATGGTACTGAAAATCTTATTGCAGCATCTTCTAGGCCAGCATAGTATTGTTTGCTTTAAAGTTTAATGCATTAATTAGAGGTGGGCAAAAGAGTTGACGTTAAGATCCAGATCAGCATAAGTTTGATTTTAAATCAATTATAATACGTAAATATTTTCTAACAGTGGAGGGGAAATTGTCTTTAAATGTTTTCGTAATATCTAAAAACATGGCAGAAATCAGAATTTAGCTTGACTAAATATATTTACTGCTCTTTGTACTTCACAACTTGCATTTGCCACTTGTTTGTTTGCATACCATTTTAATATATGCCTGTATTCCCTTCATTACAGCAAAGACATGAACAATTTTTTGTAAGTTACACAGTTGACTTTCAGAGAATTTAAATGGACAGAATCCAAACACACACCTCCAGTTTATAAGGTCAGAAGCAGATCTGTAATCTTCTATTCTAATCACCCAGGCCACAGAGTAATGTTAATTGCGTATGGAGTAACTGAACTATTGTGCATGATTTAAAAAATGATTTCAAGCGGGAAAATGTTAACCAGAATGCAACAGAGGTATGTAAGGAAATTATGTTCCAGGACTACTTTAGTGATAGACACAAGGTGGCTGAGGTAATTCTTTTTTTGGTCCAACAGCTTTCAAGCTTCATATAGCTTTTCTTTGGGTATATCAAAATAAAGCTATCCCAGCATTGTCAATATACTTGTACTTTAATTTAATTAAAGTGTGTTATGAGTGAAGGTGTCAAATATAATTGGATTTTCTCAGCTTGCTGTATTATGTGGAATAATAAATTGAACACTGAAATGTAAATTGCACTGAAAGATCTCGTTAAACATGGAAACATGCTCTATCAAACATTAATTTTTTCCACATAACTGATCGAACTTGCTGCAAGCTATGGAAATAGTTTCAAAAATCTTTCACTGGTTTGTCTCTGCATTTTATTCTCACCCACCAAATATCCTTTCTCCAAAAGCTTCAAGGGCCCCAAAACTTAGAATCATAGAATAATAGGACTGGAAGGGACCTCAAGAGGTCATCGAGTCCAGCCCCCCGCCCCCAAGGCAGGACCAAGCTCCGTCTACACCATCTCTGACAGATGTCTATCTAACCTGTTCTTAAATATCTCCAGAGAGGGAGATTCCACCACCTCCCTTGGCAATTTATTCCAATATTTGACCACCCTGAGAGTTAGGAATTTTTTCCTAATGTCCAATCTAAACCTCCCCTGCTGCACTTTAAGCCCATTACTCCTTGTCCTGTCCTCAGAAACCAAGAGGAACAAATTTTCTCCTTCCTCCTTGTGACACCCTTTTAGATATTTGAAAACCGCTATCATGTCCCCCCTTAATCTTCTTTTTTCCAAACTAAACAAACCCAGTTTATGAAGCCTGGCTTCATAGGTCATGTTCTCTAAACTTTTAATCATTCTTGTCGCTCTTCTCTGTACCCTTTCCAATTTCTCTCCACATCTTTCTTGAAATGTGGTGCCCAGAACTGGACACAGTACTCCAGCTGAGGCCTAACTAGTGCAGAGTAGAGCGGCAGAATGACTTCACGAGTTTTGCTTACAACACACCTGTTGATACAACCTAGAATCATATTTGCTTTTTTTGCAACAGCATCACACTGTTGACTCATATTCAACTTATAATAGATTGGCCCAATATTTCAGATGTCAATGTTTGAATTGGATCTCACAAGCCAAAGTTGAAGAGAAGGCATTTGTATCAACAGGTTAGGGTAGCACATGCACAAAGCCATGCAGGGTTGAATGTTCCCAGGGACATGTGCGTTCTGGATACACCTCCAAATGTGCCATAGAAAACTGTATGCTGGGGTTCTGAGCCTAGAACTTTTACTCTTTCTTCTGGTCATGGCTAAAGGGCTGAATTATGGCAACCAGGTGGTAAAGAGCTTCAAGCGGGATGGGGAGTTTGGAGAGCAGCTGCTCAATCTCCTTGCTGTACGAAAGCAGGTGATGTCCCAGATCAGAGTAGAGTTCTGTCATTGTAGTGCAGCTTTCACTCAAAATGAGCAGGTACTGAATAACTAACATTTCTAGCCCCATAGCATGAGTCTCAGCCCTTCCTGCTTATGTCAAGACAGATTGTTTTACACCCCACATGATTGGGGTGCAAACATCAGTATTAATATATACAATATATACTGACAACATATACGTGTATGCAAAAAACTACCCTGACCAAGATTAAACTGTATATCTTTGGGGGAGAGGGTGTCTCATAAAAGTCAAGGTGCTGGTAGAAGTATAGCCTTACTCTTTGGTATATTCAGTAAGAGGGCAAGTATGCTGTAGAAATACTGCCCCTCAGGAGGGGGCCATAAGCAACTTCTGGAATTGGTGGTATCTGATGTGTTTGTTAATGATCTGGAAAATGGCTTGAGAAGAGAGATGGAAAAATCTGCAGGTGACTAAATTATTTGTTAGTTTAGAAATTTAGATGCTGAACTTTAGAGGCACTGAAAGTTAAATGAGTAGACTCTCAGCTCATGAGAAGAACTCCATCCAAGCTCGTCTGAAGAAGTGGGTTTGCTCACGAAAACTCATACCACCATCTGTATTTTTGTTGGTCTTCACAGTGCCACGGGACTACTCATTTCTGAGTAGACAAATGACATTTTCTTGACAAATGCCAGGTAATGTATATTGGAAGAATAATATTCATTCACCTTCCTGACTTTTAAATTAACTGTAAACATATAAAGAAAATACTTTGCTGTCATTGTGCAAAATTCAGTGAAAACCTCTGTTCTATGGGTAGTGCAAAAGACAAACAAAATGTTAGGCTGTATAAACTATGAGATAGTTATTGCAAATATTTAAATATACAGATCAATGGTCATCCTCTCTTGGAACATGGTGTTCATTTCTGGTAACTCTCTTCCAAAAAAATACACCAGATATAGAAGGAATCAGAGACCTATAACTAAAATTATATATGGAAAGACTTACCTCTGATGGAGGATTTAAAATACTGGGACCATTTAGAAAGGAAATAAATAAGAGGAGTCATGATGAGGGAAACAAAAATCTATACATATAGAAAGAGAAGGCAAATTTGGTTCTCCTATTTAAATTTTCATGTTATACAGGAACAGCAACAGCTGACTGAAATGATAAAGCAACATATTTTCAATCAAGAGAAGAAAATATCTTGTAGTGGAACCAGGAGCAGTTGCTCTGATCATGTATGTCTGTTCTTAAGTTCCAATCTGTCTAAATACTTATACGGTTATTATTATTGTGGTGTCTGAGATCCTCACAATTGTTAAGGGATTATGCATCTTTAGGAGTTAGAACAGCATTATCCCCATTTTACAGATGGGGAACTAAGGTGCAAAATAAAGCAGCTTAGGCGATTTTCCCAAGAAGATGACAAACAAGTAAACATAGATCCTAATCCCACCCTGAGCTCGGTGCAGGCAAATCCCATTGCAGGTTCCAGACCTCAATTGTTTTTGGTTTTGGGAACGAGTATAAACCGTCACACCTGTGAGCCTGAAGTCAAACACATTTCTCAGCTCATTTAACTTTTCTGAACAGGCACTATTTTATGATGTTAGTTTCCCATTGAAACACATTGAAACTTTAGTTTTACACTCCATGAAACAGTCATGCCTGAGAAGCTGACAAACAAAATTTTAGTGCTGGATGGAGACGAGTATATTTTCGGTACAAATGTAACAACTACAAACTGAAATTTCAGATTATCTTTTATATGTTAGTTCCACACCAGAGGGGAAAAACACAGGAACATTGAGCTACAGGACACTTAAACACGTGTGTCTAGCCCAGGTCAGCTGACTCAGGCTCCTGGGGCACAGACTGAGTGGCTCTAAAATTACAGTGTGGACGTGAAGGTCTGGGCTGGAGCCCAAAATCCGGGACCCCATGAAGGGGGATGGTCCCTGACCCCAAAGGTCTATACAGACATTTTTTAGACTTTCAGCCCAATGCCTTTGAGCCTGTTTCAGTTGACCTGGGCCAGCTGCCGCCATGTCTCTGGTCTTTTATTCCAGTTAGACACACATTTTTCTGGACCTAACATTTCTTGTATTCTCATTATCCAAATGACATTCATCTTATTCTTTGAAAAGAAAACTTTAATCAAGGCAAAACATTTGAACTGAATTCTTAATCTTTCACTAGCACACTAATCTACCATCTCCTGCTTTAAACCAGTATCTGTCACTGACAATTGGTGCCAACATTTGATTTAATGCTGAATATGGTTTAACTGCAAGTTTTAAAGGGTAGGACTATGTACAGTTACATTTCAGGTCTATAACTGAACCTTGTTTCATTTCATATTATGCTTATGCAGGGGCAGATGACTGTTTTGCAGGGCCCCAGGCAGCATAACTCCGTGGGGCCCCCCTTTGCCACAGCGCATGCGCGGTGGTGCCACGGCGCATGCGTGGGGCTTTTTTAAGCGCGGGGCCCTGGGCGGCCGCCCCATTTGCCCTGCCCTATATCCGCCCCTGTGCTTATGCTTGGGTAAATTTTATTTGTTTTACAAAATTGTTTTCAAGCATGTGATAGGAAGTTCTCAGTATTGTTCATAAGTGAAGATTTCTGAACAAAAAAGTATCCCGTTCTTACATGTCTGGGGTCAAGAGAGAGTGTTTGTAAAATCATGATATTCTCTTACTGTGAATCATTATTTCTGATAACTCAGTTGTGTCATGCCATGTACAGCACTAAAGCCCTTAGAGGCCATAACATTTATATTTTATGTAAAACATGTTTGCAGTGTAGTTGTGGTTGTGTTGGGCCCTTGAAGTAGTCTGGTGGAATTCTTTCTTGATGTACAGTTGCTCCTTTCTCACTTTCCCACTCCTCCTCTTGTTGGAGTCTGTCCTCTTTCTTTCATTCTCTGTCTTCTTTGGAAGCTACTGGATCTCTATGTGCATGATAGCCACTTCTCTCTGTGCACATCTTGTGGTGTACATCATAGGGGTCTGTTGATTTCTCTTGGTGTCTTGCTGTTCTCTAACCCTTCTCCATGTTCCCTCCCCCATACCATTGTATAACTGGGATTTAATTATGAAAAGCTTCAGCTGGAAAAAGCAGAAAACCTCCTCATAGTGAGATCTTTCAGGTTGCAGATGAGTCTCCCCAAGGAAGTGGTAGCGGCAGCATAATGCAGGCCATCTAAAACTAGACTGGAGAAAGCATAAGAAAATATACAGTGTGGAGCAATCTAGCATAAGTCTTGGGGATAAGCATTTTTTCCTTTCTAATTTACATTATTTCCTGGCATGCCAGAAAAGCAGTAGGTTTTTGTTTAAATGATTTGCAAAGGAAGACCCATTGTCATAATTATACTCCAGAGTTAACAATATGTGGTGGCAGAGCAGTTCACATATTCTCATTAAGTTATTGTATCCGGTTGCCAACAGATTCTGGAAATTAACAGCGTTATAAGGGTTAGTATTTTTATTTATTTTTAAGTGAAACCTTAAATTCCGTAGAACTAATTGCAGCCATAAAAGTAATACTGGGACAACTTTCTGGCCTATCTGGATTCACTTGGAGCCCTGCTGTGCGTTCTATAAATACACACACATTTCCCTCTGCTGTGTGCACCCTATTGCCTGCTGTTTATGTGTTGTTGGTTTTAAGCAGAATGTGAGTACTCTGAGGGTTGATTAAACATTTTTGTAGTGCTGGTGCAAACAGAAAATATGTGTTAGATGTCAGTCTTTCTGCAGTAAAAGGTTTTAGTGTTAAAATTGGTTATGATCGTGCTACACTTTCACCCTTAAGCATGTGCTGGTTTTCAGGAAAGTGTGGCAAACATGGGATTAAAATCCTATATAACGAACAATATTTTCATATATTGCGGAATAATTTAGTAGTTTGTAAACAGCTGGAAATAAGAGGGTTTTGGTTTTTTAAGAATTGGCTCTGCCTTTGTCCCCTGTCTTCTCTACCCCTCTCTCCCCCAAAAATTGTTAAAGGCAAGATGTTGTCCGTGGTAACTGTGGAGAATTTGTTGAAAAGCTCGCTTTTAGAAGACAATGGACCCCAAATATACTGTGGCACAGCTTTAAACTTTATTAAGTCTGTCTTGGACTAGCCTTTCCTCTACTGATTTAAATGGAAGAAAAGTTTGGCAGCCTCCATGCTGTGAGCTTGATTGATGCCCAGAACATGTGAGGGACTTTTGTGTCCAGCTTGCTCTCCATGAGTGCATAATGTGTGAATACTCAAATAAGGTCAGCCCTTATCACATGTAATCTAAGCCTGAGAGCAGATCATCAGTGACAGTCAGACTCTGTAAATGAGAACACAAATCATCCTCTGCATGCTTGAGACAAGTTATGGGATTTTCTCCCTTCTCCCCTCTCTTTCTATGCAAGGAGGTGGGGGAGGAGAGGGGAACCTTGGCAGAGCTCGGAAAGCCAAAGGAATACGTGCTCAGAATACTATACTTCTCATTCAAATAAGCAAGGGGTGGGGGAGGGGTTGGGGATTGTTTATTTGTAACAAAGTGATAGTCTTTTCACTGAGTGGCTGAAATGAGCTTTCTCTTCTTTGAGTTGCTGATGTCTAATGATGTGGAATGTGGCAAGCTAGGAATGGAGTGGGAAGAAAAGAAACTTGGGAAAACATGTCAAACTCCCTTCTGTTGTGTTCTTTAAAAATCTCCAAATTCCTGCAGAAGTTTAGTGCTTCACAACTTTTGTTGTTGAATTTAATAAAATAAAATAAAAATGTTAAGATTGTTCTGGAGATAAAACTGAAAAAACAAATTCTCTTCAGAGCTACCTTCCCTTGGGTTTTTTTCAAATTATAATGAAAATTCTGCCTATTGCTAACACCTATATAATTAGCTGTTTAAATACCCACACTCGGCTGCCACTAGGGCTTCTGAGCTCCACTTGTTTAGGGCTAATATGCTGAAAATAGTTAAGGATATGTCTTAAAGTATTCTCCAAGTTCACAATGTTCTGGTAGAATTTTAACATCGCATTTAAGAGGGCCCATTACTTAGAATGTAAGCTATTGTGGAGCATGGACCATCTTCTTGTTCTGTGTTTACACAGAATTTAGTACAATTGACTTCTGGCCCAGAACTGGGATTTCTATGGGTACCTCAGTATAATTAATGAAACAAAATTATTTTCAGGAATTCACTGCCAATCTTTATCTAAAATACCCAAACAACAATCATCCAGATTTAATGTAGGGAATGGTGCCTGTGGGTGCTGCTTGGTTGCTCTAGTTTAGTTGCTTAGTTGTTTTCTTAAGCTGGGAAGGAGAGCAGTTTTCCTGTTTCTTTCAATGAAATGTTGCAACTCTGACACTTTGGATTGGTGGTTTCACTTAGAAAGGAATTTTACTTTATAGGTAACAGCCTTTTAAAAATAAGAAAATGTATAAATAATAGGATAATTAGCAGTAAAGAAATCAAATCTGGAGGTAGACTATTGATGACATTAACCGCTATGGAAACAATGATGTCATTGTCTAGGCTATAGAAATAATTGAGATATTTTTCCACCCTTGTGATACCTTGAAAAGTTTCTTTCCATTCTTGGATATATAAGGACCCCCCCCCCACACACACAACATTTTGCAGTGTTTTTGCGTGCTTATATGTTGTGCAAAGGATAAGTGTATAATGCCAGTTAAATATCTGGTATAGAATGGAAGATCCATAAACTTTAACATCTGTTGAGAAATCCTGTATTTATTGTAATTTATTGCTGCATAAATTTTGGCTTGCACTCAACTATCAGAAAGAGCATCCTTGTAATTCGTATAAACAGCCTCCAGCTTTTGCTAATAATATTCTGAAACAGAAAAATTTAAAGAAAATTTGGATCTCCAACACAGCCCCCTCTCCATTTGTGTCCCACAGCTCAACTATCATAACTTCCCTTTGATATACTGTACGACATTATTCGTATTTCACAGATCAGAGCCACCTACCTAGAGCATTTTGGCCACAGGATAAATCTGTAGCAGAGTCAGGAATAGAACTCACATCATCTAGAAGAAGTGGGCTGTGCCCACGAAAGCTCATGATATCATCTACATGTTTTGTTAGTCTGGTAGCACTTTATACACTATTTGTTGTTTTTTAAATTTATCCTAAATTTATCCTAATTTAGACAGAGAGATCTACTGGCTCCCCACTCTGTGTTTTAGCCACAAAAAGAATCAGTCCTTCCCTAATGATACACTAAAAATCTCTATGACTTTTAATTATTCAAAAAGGGAATAGGCAAGGGTGGTCTAGTGCTTAATGGTGCTTGGAAACATTAAAAAAATGGGGGTGAGGGCTTTCAGGCAGGCTATTCATCATAGCCCTCCACCTCTCTGAACTTTTCTGTTTTCCTTATTTCTGCATCTTTGATCTTGTTGCTCAGTCAGGCAGTCCGGCTACCTCAAACCCCTCCCAAAAGGTTGCTAGTAGAGCTCAGCTGGCCAGTGCAACCCCATCTGTGGCTCAGCCTTGCTGCTTCAGGTAAGGTTGTTTCAGCCATAGCTTGGCAGCCCAAGATTCCTCTGAGTTGATATCTATGCCTTAGTGCCAACATGACTTAAACATTGATCTTCGGGATACATGCTCCTTCTAGTCTGCATAAGGAACTCCTTTTGATGTTAGTGGAGTTGGGGTGAAATGTGTCCCCTTGGATTCTGAAATATTTAAATGAGCTTCTCCCTCTTTGGTAGCTGTCTTTCAGATTGATTCACAGCTATACATACCTCTGGGCTGCATGGCTGCATTTGAAGCATGTTATGCTAATGAGAGTACAGTGCTATAGCTCCCATGCTTCATTCCCTTCCCTCTCACACAACATCCTCTTCACTTTCAAAAACTTGTATATACTGCTGACTACGGGTTGACTCCCTTCCCCACCCATCCCTGAATCCTCTCCATCTTCCCCATGTTCTTCTAACCCAAGAAGTTAATATAGAATAGCTCAAGTCATTCCTCTTATGGGCAGTGCACCAGTCTTGAACTTGAATCTCCCCTTTCATCTGGGCACTCACTGTTCGACTGGGCTGTTTTGTAGACATTTGGTGAAGGATGTGATATGTTCAAGACTGAGTTGGCTTGCTTTTTTTTAAATAAACAAGCTTAAAATGTCAGTAGTTAATGAACCATTATTCCCAGCTCTATTTGTGAATGATGTGTATAAGCCCTGGATAGAAACTTTAGTGATGCCTTTGAAGCAAACTGCACATGCACATGCACACACACACGGAGGTAGGATCATGTTTTTCCCAGGAAATATGGTGTAAAATGTGGAGCAAATCTCAGAACAGTCAGTCATGAGGCACAACCATAACTGTCCTTTTATTTCTGCACTTTCCAATTCTATATGAAGGAAAATGATGGGAATAGCTGGAATACAGGCAGTCCCTGGGTTACGTACAAGATAGGGACTGTAGGTTTGTTCTTAAGTTGAATTTGTACGTAAGTCGAAACTGGCGTCCAGATTCAGCCGCTGCTGAAACTGACCAGCGGCTGACTACAGGAAGCCCGAGGCAGAGTTTCTCTGCCCTGGGCTTCCTGGAATCAGCCGCTGATCAGTTTCAACAGCGGCTGAATCTGGACGCCTGGAACAGAGCAGCTGGGGCGCTGCAGGGTTGGTCCCCGCAGCGCCGAGGTGTGGCGCTGCGGGGACCAACCCGGCAACACCCCAACTGCTCTACCCCAGGTGTCCCCAAGTCAGCTGCTGCTGAAACTGATCAGCAGCTGATTCCAGGAAGCCCAGTGCAGAGCAACTCTGCCTCGGGCTTCCTGTAGTCAGCCGCTGGCCAGTTTCGGCAGCGGCTGACTTGGGGACGCCTGGGGCAGAGCAGCTGGGGTGCTGCTGGGTTGGTCCAGTAGCGCTGCTCCTCGGCGCTACTGGACCAACCCAGCAGCACCCCAGCTGCTCTGCCCCAGGCGTCCTGATTCAGCCGCTGCTGAAACTGACCAGCAGCGGCTGAATCAAGACGCCTGCGGCAGAGCAGCTGGGGGGGTACTGCCGGGTTGGTCCAGTAGTGCCGAGGAGCGGCGCTGCGGGACCAACCCAGCAGCGCCCCAGCTGCTCTACCACAGGCGTCCGCGAGAAAAGCCTGGTCTGCTGGGGGGGGGGGGCGCACTAGCTTCGCGCCCCCCCCCCCCCATAGCAGACCAGGGAGACGTGGGCGGTGGGACTGCCGGACGCGCCGCGGTCCCGCCGCTCGCATTCTCCGCGGCTTTGCTCCGCGTCTCCCTGGTCTGCTGGGGTGAGAAAAGCCCCATTCGTAAGTACGGATCCGACATAAGTCAGATCCGCATAACTCGAGGACTGCCTGTACCCTGTTGATATAATGTAGCTAGTCACTAAAGAATTAAAATAAAAATACAAGGACAGAAAAAGTAAATACAATGTAGTGGGATTCCACTGATTCAGATTAATGTCTGGAAAGCAGACACTTTTTTTTTTTAAATTGGCCAGCAGGGGTCTTTTCTGTTAGCAGTGGAATATATTTGTCTTACACTAAGTAGCACTTCATTGCTTTGTTGTTGATTATTTGTATAGTGGTGGTGCCTTGGAGTCCTAATATTGGATCTAAGTTCCAGTTTGCTAGGTGATGTGCAAAAATTCAACAAAATATGGTCCCTGCCCCCAAAGAGTTTCTGTGGGATGACTTGTGGAATAAGGTGCTATTCAAGTCTGGTGATAGGATCTGACCCTTCGAGATCAGTAGAAAAATTTAATGTGGGCATTGTCAGGTCTTAAGTGTACAAAGACTACAGAAGAAAGGCAAGGCTAATGCGCCACACAACGTACTTTGCTCATTTATTTAGATAATTATAATATATTTTAAATATTAATGACAAGACCTCAATATCTATTACTAACTGTACAGTACTGTAAGATATTTGGAAAAATATTTGACCAGTAGGAGCCCTGATTAGAGTACTTAGCTATTAATCTTTGCTTAGAGATGGTGAGAGATGATCAATTAATTTGGTGTGTATGCATTAGTGAAGTCCTGTTACAGTCTCTTTTCAATACTTAGTGTTTTTATTGAATTTTATTCAGAAATTAAGATCACAAACTTTCAATATTTGATACCATAATATTGGTTGTTTGTACATCTGCTTCCTGTTTCCATTTACCAAAACCAGGCAGCAGGTCATTAGTGGGTGTAATCTGTTAATTGTCGCAATAAAAAACCCAAATAATCTGAAATAAAACTTTGAATAAAAATGGAGACCGCAGTAATTTAGAACTCTGACATATAGAGTAGCCTAGTAGTTCTGTCAGAGTACAAAAAGCATGTATTGTAACTGTGGCCAATGGCAAACAGTTGAGAAATGTAATTAAATCTATATGCATTTATAATTAATGTACTTACAGTAGTTTCATATAATTTATATAAATTTAAAGGAATCCAGTTACATCAGGAATCTAATGACCTTTAAAAGATCTGTTTATAGCAATATTTCTATAAATCATTGCTCATACGCGGGGGGAGGGGGAGTTTATTTTGAATAACACAGTGTGCAGAGCCAGACTATTTCTTATCTTTCTTAGCTGTTTTCTATTATTGCTTCAGAGCAATCCTTATTTCTCTCTTAATGTTGGAAGTGCACAGGAAAATGCTGGTGTGACTTTAAAAAAAAACAGCTGAAGGCAGAGCTCTTTTTATAAAGCAAACAATTTATACATAGTTTGGCAAGAGGGGTTTGTGTACATCTAATTGAAAAAATGTAATGCAAACTTCATGTGAATTTTCAGGGTGTTATTTTTTTGTATGTGTAAAGTGTGTAAAGTAAAGAGGGAGTTAAAGACTCCGGCTGCAGCTTCTAAGTTTACACAAATCCCTGTGTGGGCAGTCAATCCATGTTCCTGTCTCAGGAATCCACTCCAGCTTGGGATCCTTGCTGCCCTTTTGTTGTCTTCCCCACGAGGTGATCAATTGATGTCTATGTGGTGACAGAACCAGTTTGTAACAGGCTTGTCTTTCATATTCTCATCTCAGGCTTGCTGGCAGGCTTGTCTGAGGATCTGACGGAGACGAAGCAAAAGACTATTGGTGAAATAAGAAAAGAAAAAGAAGCAGAAGAACACGGGCAAATCAGAATCACTACTGCCCTGCAGCAATGGGTTGGCTGGAAGAATCAAACTGGCAGCTTCACATTTCTTTGATCGTGCTACTCTCCGTGCACGCCAGGGGTAAGAAGAAAAAGCGTCTGCAGTGTAATGACGACAGGGTGATGAACTGAAAGATAATCGGTAGCTGTTCAATTTTATTACGAAAGGAAAAGTTTAGCATGGAGAATCGCAGCTTAAAAGTTTCCAAGTCACAGTGCAGTCTGTGGAAGTATAGTATTTTAGCTGTCTATATGGCATATGTGAATATTATGCCTGAATTGGAAACTGAATTTCAAAGGATAGTTGAGGACAGAGAGGTCCAGTAGTTACAGAGAGATACAATAGAAACTTTTTTGGGGGGCAAGGGGACTACCATTGTCTAAATTACTTTCTAATTTGATTTAGCCCTGAATATGCAATTGATGCTCTCAATAGACACAGTTTGTAGAATCAACCAACATGTTTAGGGATGCAGTGCATATCTGCTCCAATTGATGTTTTCTGTTAGTTTGAATGCAACATTTGAGAAATGTGTTGCACAGGTAAAACAAAGATTTTTTTTAAAACAAATGCATTAAATTAAAACAGTAGCATTATTAAATGAAGCACTGTATATTTTTCTTTGAACATTTCACAATGTTAAGAGTGTATTCTTTTACTTAATTCAATTTAACAGCAAGGATTTATCATTAACCAAAGATTAGGAAATATATTTTTCTTTTGAATAAGATGAATGACAGCTTTTGTATTTTTACTTTTGAAAGGCAAAAATGAAAAACATGGCTAATTATAGTAGTTTACTATTTTACCAGTCAAAAGCATAATAAACAGAAATTGTAATAAGGGAGAATTATGAATGACATCAGAAACACAATAGCATTATAAATTGTAGAGTGTGAGATAAGGAAGCTACATGAGTTTCATGTGTTTACAATACCACTTCATATGAAATCAAGTGCAATAATTGGGAGGATTTTTTTAATAGCTGAAAATGTGCTTACAGTAACTTGCTTTATATACATAATGTCACTCTTTATAAAATTAATACCATCTTTCAAGAGACTTTTTTTGAAGTAATATGCTTTCAGAAAAGATGGCAAATAATGTTATGAAATAGTCTTGATCGTTTTCCTTTGGTTGGTTGTTTTCATCATATGGCAGTTAGCTAGCAAGCGGTCTATCACATCTAAAAAGAAAAATAAATATTCACAGTAAGGAAGGTTTTTCTTGCTTCCCGTATATTAGTCATTTCCATTTATTAAACAGTTAAACTTTCTGTGACCTCACCTACAGCCCTTCAGTTTTGGACATGTGATTTGTTTTGTGTTTTGATGCCTTAGAGAATCTTACTCTGGCTTTCTAATAGGACATGATACAGTTAAACCTAATGCCCAAAAGAAACAATAGTAGCACCCTTGTATAGACAGTTTGCACTCAACGATGTAATAGGTGCTAAGAAGGTAGCAATTAGTAGGAGAAAATTAACTTCATGAGTCTGCACTGAGCTCAAATAAAACTTTGGATCCCAACACTCTGAACTATGGTGCATTTCAGCCCCTGCCCCCACTTTCCTTATTAACAACTATCTCGAAATATGGTTCTTAACTTAGGGTACGTCTGCACAGCAAT
This sequence comes from Pelodiscus sinensis, assembly GCF_052426305.1. Lineage (NCBI taxonomy): Eukaryota > Metazoa > Chordata > Testudines > Trionychidae > Pelodiscus > Pelodiscus sinensis. The sequence continues at coordinate 116,719,566 of NC_143055.1, read as the reverse complement.
TTTTTTCGGAATAACCGACATTATTCCAAAATAACGTAGTTCACGTCTGCACTACAGTTATTTCAACATAATGTCAAAATAATGTCGAGCTGGAGGACTTCTTACTCCAACTCCCGTTGCCCTCATTTTACAAGGAGTAAGGGAAGTTGGAAGAAGAGTGCTCTTTCTCAGACTTCCTGCTGTGTAGACAGCACCAAAAGCCGAAATAAGCAATTTCAACTTAAGCTATGCAATTATTGTAGCTCAAGTTGCACATCTTATTTCTGCTTTAGCTATGTAGATGTGCCCTTAGTGATTTGTCCCCTTCTTCAGTTTATATTGGGGCAATTATTTATGAGACAGAGCAGCTATCTTACTGCTAAAAATTCTGCATAATAATTGAGTAAATCTTGTAGACTTAGGGTTGCAAGCTTCAAAATCCAGTTCTGTATCTTGGTTAAAAGCGCTGAGTTAAAACTGTTCATCCAGTATAGAACCTGAGTAAGGTTGTGTCTGATGTTTTATTTTTTCTCAATTATTTTAAAATTTTGGGGATAGAAATACAAATTGCTCCTTTATTCTTTATTTCTGATGACCTCTTGGAAAAAATAAGGGTTTTTTGAGTTACTCATAAGTATAGGAGGTTTGTTTTTTCTAAAAAAGCAAGCATTTAACTTTACTGAAGCAGTCCCTAATAGTTTTTGGTTACATGGACCATATTTTAGGGCCAGATCCTTGGCCATTCTATAAAAGACACACAGAATCTTCAAGGAAAACATGTATTCTAAATACATGCATCTGTAGGGACACAAACAGATAATAGAGAAACTTGCAGTGAGTTGGTGAAAGATATGCACACCATTTTTCAGCCACAGACGCTCCAGTTTGCCCTTCTCACTAGGGCATTTCAAATGTTTAAAAATTAGTGAAAAAGAAAATAAAAATATGGAATCATTCAGCTTATCAATAACATAATTACAATGGACTTAAATTGCAACAAAGGTGGTTTAGCTTGGATTAGCAAAAGCTTCCAAACTATCTGGGTGGTTAAACACTGGAATAAATTACCTAGGGAGGTTGTGGAATCTCCATCACTGGAGATTTTTAAGAGCAGGTTAGAAAAACATCTCTTGGGGACTGTCTAGATAATATTGAATCCTGCCATGAATGCAGGGGACTGGACTAGATGTTCTCTTAAGTTCCATTCCAGTCCTATGATTCTACGTTTGAAGGAGACCACCTCATACCATAGTCTCAAACACAACTAACATTGTCTCCACGTCTTGCCAGATAAGGCTCAAATGCTGTCTTCACTGGTGATACACATGCAATATTTGTAGCGATTAGTAGCCAGCAGCTTGTTTAACTCATGGCATCTTGCTGTCTCAGGCCAGGTTGGTTGTTAGAGGACTGTTTGGCTGTTAGCTTTCCTCTGAGCAAAAGCAGCATGCCTTGGGGTAGCTTTTTTTTATCAGTGAGTGCTCATGTCATGCTCATTACAGCAAGTTCACTCACCTACCAAACTTCTCACCACAAACCTATTGAATGGTCAAAACCACACCTAAGTTATACCTTGGTGCATATTCTCCTTTACATATCATAGGTGCTGACATATTGCATATTGTGATGTCATTGGACCTATTCTTCTGTGTAGCAATGCCTTCCTGTCTTTACTTCTTGTACACTTGTGCTGCCAATATTTAGACTTTACTGCCATGTCTCTTTATTACTTAAACATTGTATTGTCTGTGCCTAAAATATTCAGACCTGGGTGCCCGAAATTAGTCTCTTTAATATAAATGTAATTACCTAGGCATGTGAACTTATTTTCATCTGTGCGGAGCACCCATAAATTTCACATGGTTTTTTTCCTAATTAGTTGTTTAAATATGGATTCAAGGGTTTAAGTTCAGTCCCCCATGTATGAACATTGCCCTCTTCCTTTAAATGTGGAAGCTAAGGCTACTGTAGCAATGAACAGGGTCTTTCATGTGGGCTGGGCTGTCCCCAGATCTTTAACAAATTGAAAATATGAGAGGCTATTTGGCAACATATTTTAAAGAAGTTTATAGAAGTAAGGAATGTATGATAAAGAATATACTTTTATCTTGCATTGTGGTAGCCCTGGTCTCACATCAGGGACTGTTGTGCTAGGTATCGTCCAACCAGAGAACAAAAACAGCATAGTCTAAAAGTACCTCTGTTTTAGTTGGAGTTGTGATTGCAGTTCACATAGGCACCCACCCACTAGCTCTAGTTTAGCTGTGGAGAGGGGAGCAAAATTAGTGATGACATTAGTGCATGGATTGGTAATGTGTTTACCCACAGTTCTGAGTGGACTTGCAGAGCCTTTGCTAAAGCCTGTGCTGCCATATCTTCACTGCTATTTTTAGCTGTGCTAGATAAATTAATTCTTGAGTATGCCAGTGTGAACTGCAACAACACCTCTATTTGCACCATACACATAGCCTAAGGGGAAAGCAATTCTGCATCTGGATGGTGAAGAGTTTTTCCCTGCCAATCTTGGGTTTTGTCCAATCTAATTTGACATCTCAAGAGATGGTGCTTCAACTGCTTCCCTTGCAAGATTGTCCTGTAGTCTAATAGTTGTCAATATTAGCTAGTCTCATTTTGCCCACTGTTGCTAATTTCAGAAGCAGTTGTGCCATGGATCTAATAGCAGACTTGTCCCGTTAGGGTTGCTTGATTTATTTTATTTAGTAATGCAATGCACTGTAAAATAAAATAATCCATTTTGAAGCACTAGGAAGAGGAGAATGTGATCAGGAATAGTCAACATGAATTCACCAAGGGCAAGTCATGCCTGATCAATCTGTTTAGCTTCTGTGATGAGGTAACTGACTCTGTGGCTATGGGGACGTAAGTAGATGTGATATACCTTGACTTCAGCAAAGCTTTTGATATGGTCTCCTGCAATATTCTTGCCAGCAAGTTAAGGGAACATGGATTGGATAAATGTACTATAAGATGGATAGAAAGCTGGCTAGATTGTCGGGTCCAACGTTTAGTGATCAATGGCTCGATGTCAGGTTGGCAGTCGGCTTCAAGCGGAGTGCCCCAAGGATCGGTTCTAGGGCCGGTTTTGTTCAACATCTTTGTTAATTACCTAGATGAGGGGATGGATTGCACCGTCAGCAAATTTGCAGATGACACTAAGCTAGGGGGAGATGTAGATACCTTTGAGGGCAGGGATAGGGTCCAGTGTGACCTAGACAGATTAGAGGATTGGGCCAGAAGAAATCTGATGAGCTTCAACAAGGACAAGTGCAGAGTTCTGCACTTGGGACGGAAGAATCCCAAGCATTGTTACAGGCTGGGGACTGACTGGCTAAGTAGCAGTTCTGCAGAAAAGGACCTGGGGATTACAGTGGATGAGAAGCTGGATATGAGTCAACAGTGTGCCCTTGTAGCCAAGAAGGTTAATGACGTATTAGGGTGCATTAGAAGGAGTATTGCCAGCAGATCTAGAGAAGTGATTATTCTCCTTTATTTGGCACTGGTGAGACCACATCTGGAGTACTGTCAGTTTCTGGGCCCCTTCACTACAGAAAGGATGTGGATGCATTGGAAAGGGTCCAATGGAGGGCAACCAAAATGATTAGGGGGCTGGAGCACATGACCTATCAGGAGAGGCTAAGGGCCTTGGACTTATTTAGTCTGCAGAAGAGAAGGGTGGGGGCAGGGGATTTGATAGCAGCCTTCAATTTTCTGAAGGTAGGTTCCAGAGAGGAAGGAGAGAGACTGTTCTCAGTAGTGACGGATGGCAGAACAAGGAGCAGTGGTCTCAAGTTACAGTGGGGGATGTCTAGGTTAGATATTAGGAAAAACTATTTCACCAGGAGCGTGGTGAAGTACTGGAATGGGTTACCTAGGGAGGTGGTGGAATCTCCATCCCTAGAGGTTTTTAAGTCTCAGCTTGACAAAGCCCTGGCTGGGATGATTTTGTTGGGATGGTCCTGCTTTGGGCAGGGAGCTGGACTCGATAGCCTCCTGAGGTCTCTTCCAGCCCTATGATTCTATGATAAGGTACAGAGAGCCAAAATGTCATCTTGAATTAGAAGGGAAAGTGGCTCATCAAATCAAATTGGAGAACTTGTTTTCCAGAATTTGTACTCTGTACTATTTAAAATTTGTATTAAAATCTTTCATAGACCTGTTTGAGAGGACGTTTTAACCTCAGGAGTCTGTTTGAGAGGATGTTTTAACCTCAGGAGCCTGCTTGGCAAGAATTTTTCATTTTTCAGAAAGAGACTTAGGAAACTAAATGAATTTGGTCATTGAAAATTCAAGAATGTAAATTGAGCACCCAACTATTCTAATTGGACACCAAGAGGAGAAAATATTTACTGAGCTGTATGAAGGGAACTAAGAGATTGTTCTGCAAAGGGAAAAATAATGAAGAGTCTTCTCTTCGCCATGGCTTTGTATTTTGGAAAAAGTGCAGACCACCCAGTAATTCTAACAAAGCTGTTACAAGAAATAACTACAGTGGAGGCTGAGTTTTTAGATATGTTATGGACTACAGAGTGGCTCCATGTGGAGAAGGCAATACGTAGTTGAAGTGACTCAGGAACAGACTGAAAAGCTGATCGTGACTCTATTGTGGTGTTCTCTGTGCGCCAGAGGATGAGGTACCTTGCATCACTCCAGTAGGCACAGTCTGTTATACACACACAAACACCCAGCACACTGAGGGAGGGGAGCCCAACCTCTAAGCGCTACCACACCCACCCACTCACATGGAGTATACGGAAAATAGTGGCTCTCAGAGGCTTTTTTATCCATGCTAATGCCTGTGATGATGATACTCTGCATAAGAGCCTAAAGCAGTGGTGCCTTACTTCTCTGCACAGGCATTCACGAGATGCCACACTCTGGTCCTGAATCGTTTTTTGGAAGCCATGGAGAAATTGGGAGCTGGATTGCTTTTAAAAATGAATTAAAATGAATTTAGTGATTGTGAAAAATGTGGGATTGAAGTCCAGGAGACAGGTGTGTTGTAGGCTCTGGCAGTCCAGGCTTTTTTGCCTCTGCATTGTTCCCTGTTGGTAGGTCCTGTGGTTTGAAGGGGACCATCTTTAGGATGCAGAGTTCTGTACTGCATATGTGTTAAACCAGAGATTTCAGTTAGGGAACCAGTTGTTAATTACAACAGCAATCTGGTGACTATATAAACCTGATGCAAAAAAATTCCTTAGTATAAACTTATCATGCAGTTCATTGCCTGAGAGATTTATCAGGCGGTGCCATACTTCAGTCTGATCCAAGAAACTCATGTTCACCTGCTGGCCTAGATGTTGTCTGGCGAAGTTCCAGACCTTCTTTTCCCAAACTGTAATATTTGCTCATAGCGAGTGTATTGTAAAACTGCCCTGTTTAAAACCCAGAAACTCTTAGTCATGATATACAAGTCAACTTGGTTCAGTAATCTGAAAACTGAAGGATGAATCAAGGAACATGAGGATAATTGGTCCCTAGAATATATTGCTTTAGAAGTACATGTGTAGTATATTTATATGACATGCATTTAAAGTAATAATTTTAAAGTGTAAAATGATCCTGGTTACCATATGGCAAAATATACTAGAAGTTTGAACAGTTAAGGCTGACACAGCTGTTTAATGCATAACCATGGTTGTGTGTTTAAGAGTTTTATACTACAGCAATTATGTGGCATTCCCGGCTATTAATCTCCAGCTATTAATCGGCAGTAAAAGCTACTTGTGGTGAGCATCACAGATGCTCGAAATCTGATCTCCACTGCACTTTATGTGGGGTGGGGGGGGGGAGGGACAAGGAATGGTAAAAAAGGAATGGTAAAAAAAAAATTTGTCTCAACATTTTGTACTTTTTCCTTCCTTCCTCTATTTCTCCCTCCCTCTCCCTTCCTTTAAATATAGATATTATTCTGAAAACAGTTCATTGTAGACAATACAATGGCATACTTGTGGGACTTTTTTCATTGTCACAATGAAATTTTCCACATGAAACATTAGTAGAAGCAAATTTTGATATTTAGGCTAATTCAATATGGCTAGTATGAAATGTTTTAATTATGATTAAGTCAATGAATGTAATGTCTGTTGTTTTGTGCTAATTTCTAACTATAGCATTTGGATATGTTACTTTAAGAATTGTATTGATGTGATTTTATTCTGTTGCTTCAGTTCTTCAGAATTTTTTTTCAGTATAAACTTCTATGCTGTTCAGGTTTCAGAATGTTTCTATCATCTATCATAAACTGAACAAACAAATGAGTAAAAACAATTCTTTCCTTTTTTCTCCATAGTGCATAATTTCTTTAGCTGCTTTGTGATACCAGTTACTACATAGCAGGGGAAGGAAACTTTTTTTGGTGTTGGGGGCTGCTGACCCACAGAAAAATCAGTCGTGGACTGAACACAAGTGAGAAAAACAAACAAACAAAAAACCCTCACTGACGTGGCTGCCAACTAAAAAGGAAGAAGACACTCACCATATTACCCTTGCACACCAGAGCCTGGGGTGGGGGTCAGCCTAGTAGATTGTGTGCTCCAGCACCATGGTGAACCAGTTGAATGGGCTGGAGCGCCAGCATGGTCTCCCTAATGCTCGGGGCAGGAGCTGAGCCTTGGGGCCCAGATCCAGACAAGCTTGGGGGCTTGATGGTTCCTCACCTTTCCTATATACCTTATCAGAAAACTTCCAGGAATCCCAACTCCACTTGTGTAGATTTGATTTGTTTAGTGCTTTTCCACCTTTTGGGGCCCAGAAATAAGGGAGCAGGGGAATACTCTAAAATAAGGGACACAAGAGAAGTACTAATAGAGGAACCCATAAATGCAGTGTTAAAAACCCAGACTATTTTTTGTGTGTGCACAGTCATAGTCAAATAGTTAGGTCTTTAAATTAAAAGAATTAGATACATTAGTATTTGTGTATAACAAATTGTGAGTTTAAGAAAAAGATGGTTCCGTTTAAACTCATGAACTTTAGGTATGTCTACTCGAATAAAATATCTGCAACTCGTTCACGGCTGGCCTGGGTCAGCTGGCGTGGGCTTGTAGGGCTTGGGATGTGGAACTCAAAAGTTCTGTAGACCTGGGCTTAACAACCTCTGCCCATAGTGGAATCATAGAGTTTGGACTTCAGCCTGAACCCAAATGACCACACAGGAATTTTACTGCCTTACAGCCTGAACCACGTGACTCCAGCTGACCCAGGCTACCTGCAGGAGTGCAATTGCTGTGTGGAGATATATTTTAAGACTAGAAAGGACCAGCTCTTCTACTTAGTAGCTGAATGACTTTGGACAATTCATGTGTTGTCTCTCTCCTTCCTACTGGTATTATGAGGCTTAATTCATGTTTGCGTCATATTTGGCAGTTCTTGAATGAAAGCTGCAATAAAGTGAAAAATATTGTTATAAATAATGGTTGCCATTTTATTTCTTAGTTTTGAGGTGTTCTTTGGATTGCAACACAAATCACATTGGTAGTTGTAAGTCTGTCACTTGCATCAAAAGGCCATTTTATTCCTGGCTAGATGAAGTAACCTCATGGTGAGATCACTGATTCAGTATGTCCCATTTATGTTGTGTTAATAATAAAACAGGGACTTATTGCAGCTCTAGAGACAGTGTGGGGATTCCGGTGATGTAGTGGAATTCCCTGCTGGTGAAAATCCCATGTCTGATGTATGATGGGGATTGGAAGGGGTAGGGTCAGAATACTCAGCACTGCAGCAGTCCTGGAGTAGTCCCTTCTGGTATGTCTACAGGGCACAGCAGCATGCCTCCCAGCCCAGGTCAGCAGACTTGCACTAGAGCTCTGAAAATAGCTTTATGGACAGAATTTTGAAGTTGCGGCTCAGGAGGAAGTTGCAGGCTCTGTGAGGGGGTTTAGCTTCATGGTCTGAACTCCAGCCTGGGCCACCACTTCAAACACTGTCTAGAGTTATTTTTAGATCACTAGCAAGCACACGCTTTGCAAACCCAAGTCTATTGATCTGGGCTGAAAGGATCGCTGCCTTCAGCTTTGAAGACCTACTCTTGAGGACTATGACAACTGGTGTTAAGTTAGATTAGTTTTGCACCTGACCGAATTGATATCAGATGCTGGTTCAGCCCAAGATAAAGCAGGGAGAAAGTTGGCTTAGGTCTTGTTACTACTGCAGGCCATCAATCTCAGTTACACAACTTCTGCTATATGAATAACAGCCGAAGTTGATGTCCTTAGGTCTGCTTATCATGGTATCTTCACTGCGGTAAGTCAACAGTTGCCACTCTCCCATCGATTCTGCTTACTCTTCTTGTTTTGGTGGAGTACGAGCATCAAGAGGAGTGCGATCATTGATCCAGCGGGTAGTGAAGTCATGCCCTTAGACTAAACATACTTTGCTTTCCCTGTACCTCAGTTTTCCTGAGCAAGCATATAGCTCAGGGGTAGGCAAATACTGACCTGCAGAATGGATCAAGGCTGCCAGGATTAGTTCCTGGCAGGCATCCACACCGCTGTATTTACCTTCACCTTCTCAGGTACGGGGATCACAGCTCCCGTTGGTGGTGGATTGTTGCTCCTGGCCAATGGAAGCTGCAGTCACCCGTACCTGTGGAGGTGCAGGTAAATATAGTGGCAGTGGCCCACTGGGGGCTAACTTGGTGAGCCACTGCCATTTTATTGCCCACCACTGTTATCGTACCACTGAGGCCTGATCTACACTAAAGGAGGTCAATTTAAGAATAGGGATGTTACATTTCGATTAATTAACTAATTGGATAGTCAATGGGATTCCTATCAACTATTTGACTAGTCGATAAGGACTAGCGTAGCATTCCACCTTTGAAATGGCGCCCCTGCCCTCTCCCATGGAGCTGGAGCTGGGGAGAACTGGCTTTTAAGCTGATTCCCCTCAGCAGTCCCACCATTTTTTTCCCTCCACCCCCCTTTGCTGCCTTTTTCTGATAGAGGCAGCAAGGGGGAAGAAGTGACTAGTCGCTTACATCCCTACTTAACAGATGCATCTCCAGCTATATTAATTACATAGCTGGAGTCAACTTAAATCACCATTCACGCAGCAAGAGGTCATCAGGAGCAAACACTCCTTTCAGCTTGCCTTACTCCTCGTGAAGAGGAGGAGTGTCAGTGCCAACAGGGGTGCCCTCTCCATTCCAATTAGCTGAACTTCATTAGGCCTGTGAAATTGAACCTGGAAGATTGACACTGGCAGTGTTGATCTTCTCCCTAGTGTAGACGTGTCCAGTACTTAGTTATTTGATGTTGTCAAGGGCAGAATACTGAATCTGAAGCCCAAAGTTGTGTTGTAGTGTAGCAAACATTCATATAAGTTCAACTTGAAGCCATGTTTGTTAGCAATTTATGGTTTGAACGTGAAAAATTACAGTGGACTGAATTAGGGATGTTAAGGACTAGTCGACTATCCGATAAGCAAATGCTTTTCAGATAGTCAGTTGACTAGTCACGAGTCGATTTCCCCCCCCCCTTGCTGCCTCTATCAGATAGAGGGAAAAAAACGGGGAGAAAGAGAGGGTACTTCAAAGGTGCAGTACCTCACAAGTGATCCTCAGCTCAGCTGTGCAGTCCTGCCCCTTTGAAACACAGCCTCAGTGTTTTGAAAGGGACAGCACTGTACAGCTGAACCGGAATCAGCTGTTTGGCGCTGCGGCATGTGGAGTGGGGTCAGCTGGGGACTCACCAGCTGATCTCAGGCTCCAGTGTGGCTTTTCCACGGAACCCGGGGTCAGCTGAGGAGTCCCCAGCTGACCCTGGGTTCTGGGGAAATGCCACAGGGAACTGCGGTCAACTGGGGAGTCCCCAGCTGATCCAGGTTCCGTTGTAATGCCGTGTGGAAGCCGGAATCAGCTGGGGAGTTCCCAACTGACTCTGGCATGGCATGGCATTTCAAAGTGGTAGCGTGGCATGGAGCCCAGGGTCAGCAGGGGACTCAGAGTCCCCCGCTGACTCTGGGCTCCATGCCGTGCTGCTGTCTTGAAATGCACAAAAGCCCCCACTGGGGACTCTTGTACATATCAGAGCTGACACGCCGCGTGCAGCCAGGAGTCAGCAGGACTTCCCACTGGTCCCAGGCTGTACACAGAGTTCTGCATTCCTCCTTTGAAATGTACAGAAGCCCCAGCGGGGGTTCTTGTACATTTCAAAGGGGGAATGCAGAAGTGCATATCGACTAGTTGAGTAGTCAATGGAACTTCCATCGACTACTCGACCAGTAAAATAACCTATAGTTAAGATCCCTAGACTGAACCTGGACATATAAGTTGTTAGACAAAGGAGCCGAAAGGCATTATCTATCTATCTATCTATCTATCTATCTATCTATCTATCTATCTATCTATCTATCTATCTATCTATCTATCTAAATTTATTTATTTTTATTAAATACTCAAATGGGTAGTTTAGCAGATTAACTTTCTTGTACAAAAGTGTACAATCAATCATGTTGAATATTTATCACTTTTGCTCTTTTAAGGCTGCTGTATCATGTCACATCTGAATTTTCATACTTTGTCACATATAAATTAAGTCGCTTAATGCTATCTCAAGTCTTGAAATAACAAATGTTAGGTTTACATGCTTTACAATTGTAAGCGAAAACAAAGAAGCTAGGTTAAGGCCACTTTAAAATCTGACCTTTAACTGTTATTAGAATGTCTATATATGGCCTCAATCTTTCTTGGTAATTCTGCTGTAGATATTCATGAAGACCTTGCTTCCACAAGGTATTTAAGCACATACATAATCTTAAATCTGTGAGTAGTCCCACTGAAACCAAGAAGATTACTACTCACTTGCTTAAGTACTTTATTGAAATGGAGTCTTAGCTCTTATTAAAATAGGAACGACGTGTACTACTGTTTAGCAAGAGCACAAAAGAGTCAAATATTTGGGGAAAGAAACCAAATGAGTATAGTTACTGGCTTCTGTTCAATACATTTCAACATTCCATCACATTTCAGCATACTACACAACATCATGTTGATTGCCATGATATGTTAGTTGGAATGCAGTTAGTATGGTATCATGAAAATATCCCTGATGGTGTATCAACAGTTTATTATATTGCCTGACCCATAAAACATTAATGCAAATAGAATGGAAAATGTGCAGCATGAATGCGTATCATTCTAATGGTGCTGAATCCTGACAACCCTATTGCTCTGGCAGTATAAATTCTTACTACATAAACATTACATCAAATGGGAATTAAGCATTTGTACCTTCTTTTGAAAGACATTGGGAAAATATGGAGTATGTTGCCTACTGTGTTTCTTGATATAAATAGCTGACCTCTTTGGGGAGAGAACTTTAGTTGTTCCATTGGCCAGGTTCACCTAAAGAATGTAGACAATGGAAGGAGTTTTGATAGTACACTTATTGTTGGAATTTCAGGAGGAAGTGTTTGATTTTTATGCATTTCTAGTTCACTGAGTTCAGGGGCCTATTAGTTTCTGTGTAAAAATACTGGACCGTAATAAGAATGTAAAAGAGTAGTCAATTAGTTGCATTCCCCCATCCCCCTACCTTGCTGCCCCTATATCAGGGGAAGCAAGAGCCAGTGCTGGGGGGAGGGAGGGAGAGCCAGTTTAAAATCCAGTTCCCCCTAGCACCATCTCCACGGTGCTGCTTCCCTCCCCCTCCCCAACCTCTCCTTGCTTTTGCCTCTATCAGAGCAACCTCTGTTTATGGCCACCTCTCAAAGAGAGGCAGCTGCTGCTGGAACAGCCTCTGTTCACAGTGGCTGGGGTTGCCCGCGAACAGAGGCTGTTCCAGCAGCCCCTGTCCGCAGAGGGTGGGTCCCAGCTCCCTACTTAGGACCCCCTGCGGACAGGGGCTGCTGGACCTGGTGCAAGCTGGGACTGAGTGAGCCTGGCTTAGTCCCAGCTCGTGCTGGGTCCAGGAGCTACCCCCACTGCAGTTCTATAGTTTAAATATAGTAGGAGTTGTGCTGCCTACATGCCTGGCTCTTACTACATTTTAACTGCAGAGCCGCAGAGGGGGTAGCTCCTTCTGAGTGCCTTCCCTTATCATCTAATCATGTAGTTACAAATTCTATCGACTACACGATTACCCAGTTACCCGCCTCTTAACATCCTTACACTGCCTGCCCTGGAAACTGCTGCCCTTTGTTAATCCACAAAATAGCTAAAATATTAGCAGTGTCATTGCATTCTTAAGCACACTGCCGCCTTATTGTGCCTTATATATAAAAGACCACTAAAAGGTGAGAGAATAGTTCTGTCTACATTCTCCTTTTAAGTTCTTGGTTTTGGCTTAATTGCGTATCTTATTTTTTTTAATAAAACTGCACTCCTTCTTCTCTAAGCACGTGAACGTTTATACTAAGCACATTTTTCAAAAAAGATTGCTAAATAGCCACAAAAATTAACTCCCCAAGGATAACATCAGCTGATATTATGCTTGGGGAGTTAATCCTTGTGGATATTTAACTCAATTAAGCCAGAACTAAAGCACAAATCTGAGTGGAGAAATAACCAGCATACACTGAAGGTCAAAAATTCTGGTCTCTGTCAGTCTAATAAAGGAAATTAATTACATTGCTGAAGACCTTCCAGCAAGAGTGTAGAGAGTTCAAATCTGGGTCATTAATATATGAACTATCATTCAACTTCACTGATAAAACTTAGCATAGGTAGAGAGGTTGGGCTGAGAGAGGCAGGACTGAGACTGTATAGATCTGCCAGTTCGTCTGTTGGCCTTGAATGTGAACATTTTCTGACTGATGCCATCAAGCAATTGGGTGGTAAATTGCTAATCTTTGAAAAGGTGCTTTAAAATTTAAAAAGTCTAAACATATATTCTATATGTAATTATCAATCCTCTAAGTGACTTAATCTTATAATTTATTTCAATTAATTTGGTATTTTTGTCATGGTACCCTTTCCCAATATTCTCTCTGGGTTTCATGGGTATTTTGAGGAAGTCACTTAATGAAAATTGTATGACATTTGAAGAAGAGAGCATCTGAAAGTCAAGTGTATACATTTTGATCAGATTAGTTGCTTAACTAGTGAGCCCTTACATTTACAGTTCATTTTTCATTTCATTACTACTGGATGTCAAATGTACAGTATTGCATCATGACTTCCAAGTTACATGACTTTATGCCAACCCCCCCCCCCCCAAAACTACACATTTGTGCAAAAAAGGGAGGGTATGCATGAAATTTATTTTATGCATGTATTTAGACATGCTTGACATACTAGGATCAGAGTCTGTATTTCTGGTGTTTTTTTCTGGAATGCCTAGTTTGAATAAAAGCTAAGCAGCTTGCACGAAACATAAGCATTTCAGCAATTCATATGAATCCGAGTGCTATAACCTAACCTGTTGGGTGAAAAATGTGGTTTCCTGACATCATTTGAAAAAGCATTTTTCAAGCTTACTAACATGCATCTTACAAATTTAATTTTCATAAATATTTCATCTCTTTCTTATGCTCAATTTAATCTATCAAAGCAAGAGAGCATAGGAGACATCTGGTATTCTGCTTCGACTCAGACTTCAGCTGGGTTTCATTTGCAAGGAGTTTCTAGCAAAATTTGTATTTCTTGCCAGCAGCAGAATTGTAGCTGGTTTGGTGGCTTTGCAGTAGCATTGGGAGGTGCAGTATGTAAGGCTCAGGAACAAGTGTCTCAGTCTCTTTTGGGTGGATGAAAATCAAGCTTAGAATGGAGACTGTTTTAGTGTATGTTGGAAATATGAGCAATTATATAGCGGCTTATTGGCTCCTCCTCCTGACCAGTAAAAGTAGCAATAATGTCTGACCAGTTTTATAATGGCTAGCTATGGGGTTCATGGAAGAAGATGGTTTATGGTGAAGTAAACTGTGAGAGCGCTTTAAGTAACTCATTTGGACTAGCCTTCACATGGACCTTAACCAGAAAGGGAGAGCTCCACAATTCCTAGTTTGCCGTTTGTGTTAGCTAACTTTGTCCAGAAGTGGCCACGATAAACAAAATGTACATTTTCTAAAATGCATTAATGGTCTGATTCTATTTGTTATGCAATATTAAAAAATGAAGCTACTTCTGCATTATAATTAAATGCATTACCTAAGAAATAAAAATCTTGGGTGCAATCAGGTGTAGCTTCCACTGTGCTCTGAACAGAATATGCACAAAATACATATCGTCCAAATTCACCCCTTTTTGGGGTTTGGCTTTAATATTGGAAATTAAAGGAAAAAGGGGGAAAAACCCACAATCTTAAGTTTGGTCTTCTGCTTCATTTTATCATCATTCTCTCTCCCCAGATGGATACTGCTAACCTTATAATGGGATTGAAGTTACTATCTACCTGCTAATTTGACCCAGCAGTAATTAAGCAGCATTTTCTTACAGAGAAGTAGCATCTGTCATCAGATTGACCCAACAGGGTACTTCTTAATGGTCATAGAGTTTGCTATTTTGTTAGACTGATTTAACCCCATATGCCCTTCATACAGGGATACAGAGATTTCTTAGCATTTTCTATGGTTTAATCAACTACAATGCAAGTTAGCTGCTGGAAGCGGAACCTGAATACTTTTGCACAAATTTTAAGTCAGAATGCACATTCTTTAAATCATTATCACATTATTCTACTATTTCCTGTGTGATAGGATAAGAGATGAAATCTGTGTCACTGAACAAATTTCCTTCCTTCCGTCCTTCCTTCCTCAGTAAAGCAGATTTTGGTGCAAATTGAATAGATAAGCCACCTGTTGAAAGTTACCAATTTGAAATATTCCAGGACTCCAATGTAGCAAAAGTATTGCCTTACTTATGTTCACTAATTTTCAAGTTGCGTCGGTAGTAGTACACTCCATGGAGTGACAATGAGACTTGTACACCTAAGTCATTCTGGCTCTTTTGAATTTCCCCCGTTACAGACAAATTTGGTGATTCCATCCACCTGACTCCCCACTTTTTTTTACTAGAATGAACATATGAAAATTTGCTATGTAATTGAACACATGCACAAAGAAGAATGGACATCATGACCTTGTACTATAGATCTTTGTTATTTCTGATTTTGCATTCTTTATCTTGGTCATTTTATATATGTTTTGAAGGTTATTGGTGCATTTGGATTGGTGAGAGTGTACAATATATTTTCGTTTTTAATACACTGAGGAAAATTAGATACAGTCATGTCTAGTTTGGTCTAAACTTGATATTTTCTAAGATGAATAATCCTAAACTAACTGAAACATTTAATGACTTTCCTACCTATTTGTAGCACAGGAATGTGTAATTGACTGGAAGCTGACTGTAAACTAGGGGTGGGCAATAATTTTTGATGGGGGGGGATCACTCCAAGAGCCACATTTTTCTATGGATGGGGTGCTGGGTCTGGGATGGAGGTTGGTTGCAGAAGAGAGCTTGGGTAGAGCCCTAGGGTGCAGGAGAGGGTGTGGGGTCTGAGAGAGGGAGTATAGGTGAAGAGGGTTTGTAACCTAGGGCAGAGGATTGGGTTGCAGGGTCCAAGAGAGGATATGGGTGCAGGAGAGGATCCTGGCCTGGGGGAGGTATGTAGGAGTGGGTACAGGGTCTGGGAGAGCATTGTGACCTGGGGTTGGGAGGAAGGAGTATGCAGAGGGTTTGGGTGGTGACCTGGAGCAAGAGATTGGGGTGTAGGGTCGAGGAGGAGTAGTGGGTGCAAGAGAAGATTCTAGCCTGTGGGAGAGGCAGGAGCTTATCGGTTAGCACTATTGACTAGTTGCATTCCCCCACCTCCCCAGTTGCAGCTTTGAAATACTAAGAGACAGGGGAGCAAGCGTGCAAAGATGCTGGCTCAGTGCCTCCTCCCGCAGATCATGGTGAGCCCTCAAACTCCCCCACCGCCACTCTGCATTGCAAGGGACTGGGCGGCTGGTGTCTTTGTGTGCCGGCTCACCTGTCCTTTGTAATGCATAGCAACAGCGGGGGAGGTTATACTAGGACCCGCAAGCCAGACTGAGTGCTCTAATGGCGATCCTTAATGTCTACTTGATTAGGAAAGTAACAGCATTTTAACATCCTTAGTCTGGAGGGCGTGGGTGCCAGAGGCAGGCTATGGCTGTGAGTTGCTTACTGACCAGCTCCTAGGGTTGCCAGGTGTCTGGTATTCTACCGGACAGTCCGGTATTTGCACTCTGTCCGGTAAAAAAAACAACAGAATACTGGACATGTGCAGTGTCCCAGCCACGCCCCCGCCAGGCTTCTGTGCAATCACAGGCTCCCAAGGCCAATGGCGGCCCCACCTCCCAGCCTGGGAGTCCCCAGCTGAGAGGTGGGGCCGCGATCGCTGCTCTGGGTGCTTCAGAAGCCTAGCTGGGGTGAGGGGAGTGGCTGGGAGTCCGCCCCCGCAAGGCTTCTGCATAATCACAGGCTCCCAGTGCCGACCGTGGCCCCGCCTCCCAGCCTGTAAGTCCCAGAGGTAGGGTTGCGATCCGTCCTTATCCCGCGTTCCTTTTTTTTTTTTTTGCTCAATGAAAAAATACCGAGCTCCGGCATTTTTTGGGAGACTATCTGGCAACCCTACTGCTGACCAGCAGCACACTCAGGCAGGCTTCCCTGCCTACCAGCAGCACCCAGCTGGCTGTTCCATGTGGCTCTCTGAGCTGTGGGGAGCAGGGAGACAGCCAATAGATGCCTCAGATCGTACTCCAAGGGAGCAGCTAGCTATTTTGAGCAGAGCTGCTCCATGCCACACAGACGAGTGGGCAGGCCAGATTAAAAGGCTTTGTGGGGTGGATCTGGCCTGCAGGATGTATCTTGCCTGCCCCTGCTATAAATAAAAGGTGAAAGTGAATAGTCTATACTTTTATCAGATCAAGAGGCAAAAAAAAAAAAAAACCCCAACAAAGATAAACACGCAATATAAACAGTGAAGAGGAAATTATAGTAGTGATATTTATTTATTAATATTGTGAGGCCTTGTTTCTGATCCAAGATAGGAACGGGCTCATCTACAACAGAAGTACACAACTGTAGTTCTACCATTCAGTTTCCCCATGTAGGTAAACCATTAGTATGTGATTTTTTTTCAAAAGCACTCTGTTCCTAATAAATTCAATGGTAGTACAGGCAGATAAAGTTAGACCACTGTTGCATGCTTTTGAAAATCTCATTCTTAGTTTTTTAACTTATGAGACCAGATACATAGTTAACATAAATCGGCAAACCTATGAAGTTAATGATGCTGCACTAATTAAAGGCTGCCCCGACTTGCTCTGCGATCAGTTCCGCAGATAGCGTTGCAAGTCGAGTCTGCATTTACGACAGGCGTCGTATGCTGTCATAAATGCGGGGCCGAGGACATAAGCCAGGGTCGTAAATTGGGCTGTCGCAAAGCGGGGGCCTCCTGTACACGAGATGAGGATTTGGCCCCTGATTTTTAACTTCATAGTGTCACTTTAGATTTTCAAATATGGCTTTGTGGCTTTTTCATGTATTACTGAAAGAGTTCCTTTAGAAAAGGAATAACTTAAACTGTTTTTTGCTCTGTAGTTGTGTATTGGACATGTTCTGTAGATAACCAAGTATCATCACCAGTCAACAACAAATCAGTGCACAACTATAATAAATAACAATGCCACAGGGTTATGATAATTTATAAAGTGCACAGCCAATGTCTTGGAATATTTCTGTTTTAATTAGTTATTTTTACAGCCCCAAATAGGTTGCTAGTTAAAGCATTTTACTTAAATCTTGTACAAATACTGAACCATTGTTCTATGAGCACGAACACAGTTAAAATGCAGTAAAATACCTTTTGTGCCAAAAATAACTCTGCTTATTATTTTAGGTGCTATAGGGAAGATGGCAGGCAGTGTTGGTGGACATGTGAAGGACAACACAATTCTGTTGCTAAAACAGATGTGTTTAAATGGAGAAGTAACCTTCTGTTTTCCCACTAATACTGTAAGATTGAAAGGGATTAATTTGTGAATTCTTCCAACTACTTACCGTGCAAGCAGGATACGACGTTTGCAGCTCTAAAAGCTTAGGTAGCAGAATTTGCACTGGGACCTTTTCTATTTTATTTCTTAATGCTAAAAATACATTCTTAGTTTGTATCTTCGCTTGGAGAGTGCCCCCAGATATCTGATGTATTTTATTTATTTATTTTGGTAAGCTGTATTTGGATCCCACAGATTTAGATAAGTGGGTTTCAGAGCAGCATGGTACACTTGCTGTAGACACGTTTATGAACATTTGGCAAATGGCTTTAGTGAGCAAATTAACGGAAATGATGTACTATTTTCACTGTCTCTACAAATTTATACATTATGTCTAATGGGAGTGCAAGTCCCGGCTTTGGATATGAACAGCTGTAGGAATGTATTCTCGTTGATTCTGTGGTTTAGCTTTAAGTCTTGTGTATTATACTGCATGCCTTGTTGTATATCAGGCTTAAAAATTTCTTTGTTTTATGCTCCTATAGCTATTGCTTTTGCTCAAGGGTAGTGTTAAAAAAGAGATAAAAAGTGGGAAAAGGAAAATACCATGTCTATTGTGATCATTTTCAATGAAGAACCAAATGTCGTAAGTGAGCCAATGTTAATGCTTTTCAAATTTTACCTGCCTGTTTATGGTTAACCTTCTTTGTAGAATGACCTTTATCCAGGGAAGTAAATCTTCATACTGCCTCACTTCCTGAATGCATGAATTTCTGTTCTAGTTTTCTAGCAATCTTGGAAGGATGCTGTTGTGGTTAAGACATTGTAGTGGGTGTTAGGAGCCCAATCTGCAGCTCTGCCAACTTCCTACATTTCTTTATGAAAGTCTGTCTCTCTCTGACTCAGGTCCCCATCTATAAACTGGAGATAATATATCCTGGCCTCATAGATTTATTGTGAGATAAATTAATTGTATGGAACTCACATACTGCAGTGATAAGGGACATATCTAAAGAAATAAAAGCCCAATTACTGGGCTATTCCTTTCTGCATATCTCATTGAGCTAACTATCCCAACCTGCATGTTAGGGTATTTTGCAGCCCTGCAGTAGCACATTCATGGCAGACTTCAATCTGTTTCTACCAGCTTGCTCCCCATTACATGTCTGTCTCTCTCTTCTTGCAAGTTTAACATGGCAGCTTCCTCTATAATCAAATCAGTCTCTCCCTAGGGCCTTTTGGAGGTATTGTTGCTCATTCTGCCACCAGAACCCTTCCCACACCCAAGTCTGGCTATGAAGTTGAACTGACCCACATTTGGAAAATCAGGGCAATAACCTGCTGGACACCATCCCAAAAGCTAAACACACAATATAAACAGTGAAGAGGAAATTATAATAATTATAATAGTCCAAATTAGATTGGTAGGCAAGAGAGATCCATCCCAATAATCCAATCTGAACCATAGAATTTCACCAAGTGATTTTTGTATCAAGACCAATAACTTTTAGTGGAATTAGAACATATATTTTAGAAAGATTATTTAAAGACTGTGAGTGATTGAGAATGTGCCATATCCCTAGGTAAGCTGAATTCTAAATAATGATTTAGTAGAACACGCACACAAAATGTATTGAAAGAACATGACTCAGGTTAAAAAGTCAAACTGGACAATCCCTACCTAAAAGAATAAATGGACACAAATCAGATATCAGGAATGTTAATATACAAAAAACCTATAGGAGAACACTTCAATCTTCCTGGACACACACAGTGGCAGATTTAAAGGTAGCCATCCTGCAACAAAAAAACTTCAAGAACAGATTCAAAGAGAAACTGCGGAGCTACATTCATTTGCAAATTTGACACTATAATCTTAGGATTAAACAAAGACTGTGAATGATTAGCCAACTACAAAAGCAGTTTCTCCTCTCTTGGTGTATACACCTCCACATCAGCTGCTAAAAGTGTGCCTCATCCTCCCTGACTGAATTGACCTCATTATCTCTAGCCTTACTCTTGATTGGTACTCTTTTCTTATGCCTGTATATTTATACCTGCCTCTGGAATTTCCACTACATGAATCTGACGAAGTGGGTCTTTGCCCACGAAAGCTTATGCTCTAATAAATCTGTTAATCTATAAGGTGCCACAGGATTCCTTGTCGCTTTTGCAGATTCAGACTAACATGGCTACCCCTCTGATAGTTAAAAAGTCAAACACTCAAAAGTCAAGCAATGTCAATATGACCTTAACTGCATCGCTATAGAATCTTATATGATTGCATGCTATTTTTTTCATGGCTCCCTTGCCTTATTCAGTGTACAAAATAGGCGGGTATTCACTTTTAGGGTACGTCTACGCAGCAACATTATTTTGAAATAACTAGCATTATTGCAAAATAACAGTCTGCGTCTACACAGCAGGCAGTTATTTAGAAATAATGTTGAAATACTGTCAAGCTGGATGACTTCTTACTTTGACTCCTGTAACTCTCAATGTACATGGAATAAAGGAAGTCAGAGGAAGAGAGCTCTATTTCGAAATAAGTGCTTTGTAGATGCTCCCAATTTCTAAATAAGCTATTACAAAATAAGCTGCTCAAATGACTTAGCTCAATTTGCATAGCTTATTTTGAGTTGAGCCCTGCTGTGTAGACACACCCTTAGTGAGCAGTTATTCAGTATTTTGTTTCCTCCTCATTGTTCAGTGTGTGACCCTTGACCTTATATTCTCACTATTTAAACAATGATCTGGAGGCAGAATTGTTAATTTTCTCAAGAGTGTTTCTGTGAGGGTGTGTCTAGACCACATGCCTCCGTCGATGGAGGCATGTAGATTAGACAGATAGGCAAAGGGAAATGAAGCTGCGATTTAAATAATCGCGGCTTCATTTAAATTTACATGGCTGCCGCACTGAGCCGACAAACAGCTAATCAGCTGTTTGTGGGCTCAGTGTGCTGCTCTGGACGCTCCGCGCCGACCTGAAAGCCCTTATGCCTCGTAGGATGAGGTTTACGGGGGATGTTGATAAAAGGCTTTCATGTCGGCAGGGGAGCGTCCAGACTAGCACGCTGAACTGACAAACAGCTAATCAGCTGTTTGTCGGCTCAGCGCGGCAGCCATGTAAATTTAAATTAAGCCGCGATTATTTAAATTGCGGCTTCGTTTCCCTTTGCCAAATAAACAAATCTACATGGCTCCGTCAACGGAGCCATGTAGTTTAGACGTACCCTGACAGTCATAGAATCATAGAATACTAGGACTGGAAAGGACCTCAAGAGGTCATTGACTCCAGTCCCTTGCCCCCATGGCAGCACCAAATACTGTCTAGACCATCCCTGATAGACATTTATCTAACCGACTCTTAAATATCTCCAGAGATGGGGATTCCACAACCTCCCTGGGCAATTTATTCCAGTGTTTGACCACCCTGACAGTTAGGAACTTTTTCCTAATGTCCAACCTAAACCTCCCTTGCTGCAGTTTAAGTCAATTGCTTCTTTTTCTATCCTCAGAGGCCAAGATGAACAAGTTTTCTCCCTCCTCCTTATGACACCCTTTTAGATAACTGAAAACTGCTATCATGTCCCCCCTCAATCTTCTCTTTTCTAAACTAAACAAACCCAATTCCTTCAGCCTTCCCTCATAGGTCATTTTCTCTAGACCTTTAATCATTCTCGCTGCTCTTCTCTGGACCCTCTCCAATTTTTCCACATCTTTCTTGAAATGCGGTGCCCAGAACTGGACACAATAGTCCAACTGAGGCCTAACCAGCTCAGAGTAGAGCGGAAGAATGACTTCTCGTGTCTTGCTCACAACAAACCTGTTAATACATCCCAGAATCATGTATTTGCTTTCTTTGCAACAGCATCACACTGCTGACTCATATTTAACTTGTGGTCCACTATAACCCCTAGATTCCTTTCTGCCGTACTCACTCCAAGACCATCGCTTCCCATTCTGTATGTGTGAAACTGATTGTTCCTTCCTAAGTGGAGAACTTTGCATTTGTCTTTATTAAACTTCATCCTATTTATCTCAGACCATTTCTCCAATTTGTCCAGGTCATTTTGAATTATGACCCTATCCTCCAGATTAGTCACAATCCCTCCCAGCTTGGTATCATCTGCAAACTTAATAAGCATACTTTCTATACCAATATCTAAATTGTTGTTGAAGATATTGAACAGAGCTGGTCCCAAAACAGACCCCTGCAGAATTCCACTTGTTATGCCTTTCCAGCAGGATTGTGAACCATTAATAACTACTCTCTGAGTACGGTTATCCAGCCAGTTATGTACCCACCTTATAGTAGCCCCATCTAAGTTGTATTTACCTAGTTTATTGTTAAGAATATCATGCGAGACCATATCAAACGCCTTACTAATGTCTAGGTATACCACATCCACCGCTTCTCCCTTAACCACAAGACTCGTTATGCTAATAAAGAAAGCTATCAGATTGGTTTGACATGATTTATTTTTTATAAATCCATGCTGGCTTTTCCCTATCACCTTTCCATCTTCCAAGTGTTTACAGATGATTTCCTTAATTACTTGCTCCATTATCTTCCCTGGCGCAGAAGTTAAACTAACTGGTCTGTAGTTTCCTGGGTTGTTCTTATTTCCCTTTTTATAGAGGGGCACTATATTAGCCCTTTTCCAGTCCTCTCTCCAGTCTCCCATGATTTTCCAAAGATGATAGCTAGAGGCTCAGATACCTCCTCTATCAGCTCCTTGAGTATTCTAGGATGCATTTCATCAGGCCCTGGTGACTTGCATGCATCTAACTTTTCTAGGTGATTTTTAACTTGTTCTTTTTTTATTTCACCTTCTAAAATTACCCCTTTCTACTAGCATTCACTATGTTAGGCATTCCTACAGACTTCTCGGTAAAGACCGAAACAAAGAAGTCATTGAGCATCTTTACCATTTCCAAGTTTCCTGTTACAGTTTTTCCCTCTTCACTGACCATTGGGCCTACCCTGTTCTTGGTCTTCCTCTTGCTTTTAATGTATTTATAAAACGTCGTCTTGTTTCCCTTTATTCCCATAGCTAGTTTGAGCTCATTCTGTGCCTTTGCCTTTCTAATCTTGCCCCTGCATTCCTGTGCTGTTTGCCTATATTCATCCTTTGTAATTTGTCCTACTTTCCATTTTTTATGTGACTCCTTTTTTATTTTTAGATCATGCAAGATCTCGTGGTTAAGCCAACTATTTTGCCATATTTTCTATCTTTCCGGCACATCGGAATAGCTTGCTTTTGTGCCCTTAACAATGTCCCTTTGAAAAACTGCCAACTCTCCTCAGTTGTTTTTCCTCTCAGTCTCAATTCCCATGGGATCTTACCTATCAGCTCTCTGAGCTTACCAAAATCCGTCTTCCCGAAATCAATTGTCTCTGTTTTGCTGTTCTCCCTTCTACCCTTCCTTAGAATTGTGATCTCTATGATTTCATGATCAATTTCACCCAGCCTGCCTTCCACTTTCAAATTCTCAACCAGTTCCTCCCTATTTGTTAGGATCAAATCTAGAACAGCTTTCTCCCTGGTAGCTTTTTCAACCTTCTGAAGTAAAGTTGTCTCCAATGCAGTCCAAGAACTTATTGGATAGTCTGTGCCCCGCAGTGTTATTTTCCCAACATATATCTGGATAGTTGAAATCCCCCATCACCACCAAATCTTGGGCTTTGGATGATTTTGTTAGTTGTTTAAAAAAAGCCTCATCCACTTCTTCCACCTGGGTAGGTGGCCTGTAGTAGACTCCTAGCATGACATCACCTTTGTTTTTAATCCCTTTTAGCCTAACCCAGAGACTCTCACCATTTCCGTCTCCTCCTCACTCCGTGTCATCACTATAATAATGGAAGGCTTCCTAACATTAATTTATCTTCACCACATCCCAATGAGGCAAGGAAATGGTATCCTACCCATTTGTCAGAGGCACAGATAGACAAACATCAAAAGTATTCACTAATTTTGTATGTTCAGCTTGAGACACTTAGGACCTGATTTGTTAGACTGTTTAGTATTATAAAGCGCTTAATATTTAAAGCATAATTCCAAAGACTTCAGTTGTAGCTGCAAGCCCTCAAATCGGTCATTTTTTCAGTCCTCTTACAGTTGTTTAATGTTGCATATCTATTTTGTTTGTGCCTTTGTTAAATACTCTCCATGCAGTTTGCAGGCATTTTCAGCCTTTTAAATTTCTGTTTAACTCGCTTCCTCTTTTTTGTGAGTGCCCCTTTTGGAAGTTAAATGCTACGGTGGTGGCTTTCTTAGGCAGAAATGATATCTTTGCTGTTTTCTTTCCAAGGAACTGGAAGAGGATTTTTCTTATATTCATGGTGCTGCACAATCTATATACATGAAATTCGATTGCAAAAGAAACCTTTTAGGAGTTGAGCATCCCACACCCAGAGACACAGTGTAGACCTCCAGGATGGTTTGTGTGGAGTGCTGTAACTACACAATATACAGTCGTGAGGAAACTGAATGCATTCAGCTGTGTGTGGAGCCTTGTGAAAGAGCTTCATTGAGGCAAGGTGAACCTCTGCCTTATGCTCCAAGCAGGAGTAGTGCTTGGGGCCTGGGAATGTGTACGCAAAGGGGTATTATTTGTGAAAGGTTTATGAGCTGGTAAGAAAAACAAGAGAGGTCATAACTAAGAGAGGCTCACACAAAGGTAGACAAATATCCAGGCCTTTCAAAAATACTCCTGCAGAGCTGATTAAGGCTTAAGAAAGGAAAATTAGTTGAGTGTAATAGAAAATGAAGTCAGAAGAGAGTCTGACTATATTTGCACATAAATACTTCCAGATCATGGCCAGGCAAAATATGGATCTACTGAATCCGGCTTGTGGGAGCCTCAGCCAGGTTCCCTGCCTGCCCCTCGTCCACTTGGTGCTCTGAGGGGCCAGCTGTGGGGATCATGTGCTTCTGTGAACACTGGGAGCCCGTGAGGAGGAGGGAGAGGCTTCTCATGCTACCTTTGTCCCAGCACAACCTTGCAGGTCCCATTGGCCGCTTTCCGGGCAATAGAGCTGCCAGTTTGCGGAGCAGGCAGCATGTGAAGTACTCCTCTTCCGCCCCCCCCCCCCCGGGCTTGCAGCATTTAGAGCACCACACGTGGCCCCTGCAGCCAGCTGCTCTGAGCACGTGGGGGGACTTGGAAAGGCAGAGAGCCTGGCTAAGGAACCTGTTGGGCTGCTGGCTAGGAGCCACCAAGGTAAATATCTCCCAGCCAGAGTCTGCCTCTGGCACCTTAGATCTTCCGTCCTCCCAACCCTCTGCACCTCTACCCCATGTATCCCAAACCACAGCTACTCCTGTACCCATACACCCTCCCAGATCCTGCACCCTGCCTCCAGGTCAGAATCTTCTCCTATTTCCTTCCTTCTGGACCCTGCACATCCTCCTCCCGAGTCTCTTACCCCAAGCTCCCTTTGCACCTAGCTTCCATCCCATATAACACACCTCCTCAAGAAATATCATGGAAGAGTGCAGCCCTCGACCATTCACCAAATTCTTGGAGTGGCCTCCTCCCCCATTAAAAATGATTGCCCACTGCTGTTCTAGATGTAGTTCTGGGCACCGTATTTCAAGAAAGATGTGGAGAAATTGGAGAGGGTCCAGAGAAGAGCAACAAGAATGATTAAAGGTCTAGAGAACATGACCTATGAAGGAAGGCTGGAAGAATTGGGTTTGTTTAGTTTGGAAAAGAGAAGATTGAGGGGGGACATGATAGCAGTTTTCAGGTATCTAAAAGGGTGTCATAATGAGGCAGGAGAAAACTTGTTCATCTTGGCCTCTGAGGATAGAACAAGAAGCAATGGGCTTAAACTGCAGCAAGGGAGGTTTAGGTTGGACATTAGGAAAATGTTCCTAACTGTCAGAGTAGTCAAACACTGGAATAAATTGCCCAGGGAGATTGTGGAATCTCCATCTGTGGAGATATTTAAGAGTCGGTTAGATAAATGTCTATCAGGGATGGTCTAGACAGTACTTGTTCCTGCCATGAGGGCAGGGGACTGGACTCGATGACCTCTCGAGGTGCCTTCCAGTCCTAGTATTCTATGATTCTATGATAACTTCTACGAGCAGTATGCACTCTCTAAAGTCGGGCACTGAAGAAATTATGTAATACAATTAGTGACCATCTGTGAAAAATTTATTTTACCAGAATCACACTGAAATTAGAGGCAGAGAAATTGTCCAGTTCTTCAGGTCAGTATACGGCTGCCTTAATTATGAGACTCTCCTGTGTCTTCCTGTAATCCCCTGCCTCATCCATTACACACTTTCCAACTTTCCACAACAAGTGAGGCAGGTAGCCTCTTTTACCACAACACAGTGATTCATCCCTATTGCACATCCATCCTGTGCAGTGAATGAGGTGGGGCACTTATGGAAAAATAATGTGTGATCATGTAATTGAAGATTGAATTCTAAGACAGACACGCAAGTAGCCCAAATTATTATGGTTGATAATTTTTTAAAGAAAGGGTTTCCACAATTTTTTAATATGGACAAAACAACATACTAGTGCTGCCCATTTGAAGTGTATTTAATAGTATATTTAGAGTTGGTGATTTATTTTAAATTAATTAAAGAAAACTCGCTTTGGCATGTACCTTGAAAAATCTGTTACTCCGAGTCTGCATGTGTCAACATAGTAGTAGTAATTTGACTGGCATAGAAGTGTGTGCACTATACATACTATACATCTCAGATCTGAGTTTGGGCCTAAGTGAGTAATGTCAGGGTTGTGGGGGGGGGCGGGGGGGGTTGGTGTTTTGTTTTGTTTTTTTAAACAAAGGTTGAAGATAAGCCTCAGAACACGACATGAAAATGTCTTTTGAGGTTGTAAGCTCCAATGTGTGATTATGACGAGGAGTCCTGTGGCACCTTATAGAGTAACTGAAGTGTAGGAGCATAAGCTTTCGTGGGCAAAGACCCACTTCGTCAGATGCATGTAGTGGAAATATCCAGAGGCAGGTATAAATATGCAGGCCAGGATCAGGCTGGAGATGACGAGGTGGATCCAATCAAGGAGGATGAGGCCCACTTCTAGCAGCTGATCTGGAGGTGTGAATTCCAAGAGAGCAGAAGCTGCTTTTGTAGTTAGCAAGCCATTCACAGTCTTTGTTTAATCCAGAGTTGATTGTCTCAAACTTAAAGATGAACTGTAGCTCAGCAGTTTCTCTTTGAAGTCTGGTCCTGAAGTTTTTTTGCTGCAGGATGGCTACTTTTAGATCTGCAATTGTTTGTCCAGGAAGATTGAAGTGTTCCCCTACAGGTTTTTGTATGTTGCCATTCCTAATATCAGATTTGTGTCCATTGATTCTTTTACGTAAGGACTGTCTAGTTTGGCCGATGTGTATAGCAGTGGGGCATTGTTGGCACATGATGGCATATATTACGTTGGTAGATGTGCAGGAGAACGTACCAGTGACAGTATGGCTGATCTGGTTAGGTCCTGTGATGGTGTTGCTGGTGTATATATGTGGGCAGAGTTGGCACCGAGGTTTGTTGCAGGGATTGGTTCCTGAGTTCGAGTTATTATGGTGTGGTGTGTAGTTGCTGGTGAGAATATGCTTCAGGTTGGCAGGTTGTCTGTGGGCAAGGACCGGCCTACCTCCCAAGGCCTGTGAAAGCGAGGGATCATTGTCCAGGATGGGTTGTAGATCACTAATGATGCGTTGGAGAGGTTTTGCAGAT
Source organism: Pelodiscus sinensis (assembly GCF_052426305.1). Taxonomy (NCBI): domain Eukaryota; kingdom Metazoa; phylum Chordata; order Testudines; family Trionychidae; genus Pelodiscus; species Pelodiscus sinensis. The sequence continues at coordinate 116,691,946 of NC_143055.1, read as the reverse complement.
TCAGACTAACACGGCTACCCCTCTGATACTTGACACCATGCAATGTGTGATTAAGGGCCCATTCCCAAGATGCTGAGTGTCTTTATACTCTCCTTCATTTGATCTGAGGAAGTGGGTCTGGCCCACGAAAGCTCGTCATCTGATAAACCATCTTGTTAGTCTTTAAAGTGCTACATTGTCCTGCATTTTCCTTCATTTCAGTGAGTTGAGGATGCTAAGTATCTCACATGATCAGGCTGTCAGATGGATGTTTTCTTTTTCTATGCCTCTTAAGACCTCATTTGTTTTACTAGAGATTTTTTACTTTGACGTATGTTGTAGAACAGAGACATAGCTATTTTTTGGAGTCAGGGAGAATGGGAAATCAGGATTAAACACCTACAATGTTTTTAACTGTGCTGGATAAGGGAAAATCTCTGTCTGCTGTTCCCAAGCCTCTTGTGTCTGATTTTGTATAAGGAATTTGGTGTTAAGTAAAACATCATCTCTTCCTGTCAGCAGCCAGGAGAACATGGATTAAATTCTCTAAACAAAACCCAGAACTGTTGTCAGATTTCTTTCTTCAGCAAGATTCCCAAAATAGCATAATCAAAAGGCAAGTTTTAGGATAAGTGTTCTGACAAAACACCTGTGTGCTCTTTCCAATGCCTAAGGTTGAATTTCAGTGTCCTTCCTGTAAGACTCTCCAAACAGAATACCAGGAGTTCACTGTTTAGAATTGTCACTGAAAACCAACATGCACCAAAAGAAAATTCAAGACATTTTTGCAAAGCTGAAAACACATGGCGTCTGATTCATTTAACTTTCTCAGGAAAAAAATTGTTTGTTGCTTATGTAGTTTTACTTCACTTGAATGTATGTAACATCTTTATAATTGGTAAAAAATTCTGTTGCTAAAACAGTTTTGTTTAAATGGAAAATTAGCCTTTTGTTTTCCCACCAGTATTGGTACAGAAGGAATTTCACTTACTCTGTCTTTGTGACTAGACTATTGACATTCCTACACTCACCACACCTTCAACTCATCTTGCACTGATTTCAATTTTCCTGCACACAACTTGGCCGCTATTGGCTATGACAGCCATTACCTCTTTAAAAATAAAATAGTGCTTGCAAGAAAATAACCTCCTCTTCACCCCTAAATAACCCACAGTTCAATTCACTACATAGTCTAGGCTATTCTGTTAATATAAAAACTCAAAAAAATGCATAAAATATAAAAGAAGGATTGGAAATTAGAACAGTGATTTTTAACCAGGGATATAGGTACCTCTGTGGAAACACAGAGGCCTGCTAGTGTTTACATTAATTCATCTAGCTATTTTCCTCATTTTACAACAAGCTACATAAGAAGCTCTAGCGAAGTCAGTGTAAACTAATATTATACTCCTCTATTCAATATACTGTAGTTTTAAAGTGAGATGAAACAACAATATATTTTGTTTCTTTTTAATATTGGGGAAAAAAAGGCTGCATATGAAACTAAGCTCTATATAAAAACAGAAGCCTCTAAATTGCATTGAGTAATCTAAATTGTGGAAATAATGAGATTGTGTAAGCTACTTGATCTGGAAAAACAATTATTTTTGTGGTTCATTAAAAATACCATGTAGATGCTGAAAAGATAACTTGAGTATTAAGTCATGGGGCTGGTTTTAGCACTCTTTTACTCAGCTAGAATTACACTTTTATAAAGCCAAAGTCAATGTAATGATGAATCTGACTCCGGAGAAAAATGAATGCAATTAACAAAATACATTTTTAATATGCCAGCAGTTTGCTAGCATCTGTACTTTTAATCTGCAGGATTAAGAAAACCCAAATGAGATTGACTTTAATCTCTCATTATTTCTAAATTTTATATTAGACAACACTTCTTAAAAATAAACAAAACAAATACTTTTTGCAAACTTTAAATATTTCTTGCTACTGTCTCGGCTTTATCAGTGTTCCTGAACTGTTTAGTGGACATCAAGTTGAATTTTTACCCTCAACTGCTCTCTATGTATATTTTTCTCTGAAAACAATATGGAAAGCATGACTTTCTTATAATTAGATTTTTTTTTAAATTAAATGAGGCATTTGGATTCCATATTTAAATTGCTGTATATGACCGTTGCTGGGGTAACTTTTAAATAATAAAGCAAAACAACATATAGGGAAAATTGCATGTTAGTATATAAGTCGCCTCCATAATTGCAATATATTGCGTACAACTCATTTGTTTTACATGGTGTTTGTTAGTTATACTTCAGTAGCTGAAATTAAAACACTCCAAAACTAATTACCTATCCCAAATACACCAGCCAGCAAGAACAATTAAGGAAGAAATATTTGTCAGTCTAACCATTCTCAGTTGACAAAAATTAAAACTTTCAATGAGGAATAGCTTTATTATCCTAACTGAGGAAATTAAGCAATTAAACACTGCTTCTATTGACATCATAATCAAGGCCAATGTCATTCAAAATCACACTTCTGTTTGCTTTCCACTCACAAGGACTAGCTGGAGTCTGAAATACATAAGAATGGCCAGACTGAGTCTGGGCACTGGTCTGTGTAGCCCAGTATCCTGTCTTTTGTCAGTTACCCAGGCCAGATGCTGCAGAGGTAATGAACAGAGCAGGGCAATTGATCGACACCCCCATTATCCAATACCAGTTACTTGCATTTAAAAGATTAAAGACACTGAGATGAGAGTATTGGGTTGAAACCCTGACCCTCTTGATGAACTTATCCTGCATGAACGTATCAGATTCTTTTTTTGAACCCAGTTATAATTTTGGGCTTCACAATATGCCCTGGCAACAAATTCCACAGATAGGCTGTGTGTTGCCCTTCTTTATGTTTACTTAAAACTTGCTGCATGTTTGTTTCATTGGGTGATGCTTGATTTTTGTGTCATGTGAAGAGATGAATAACACTTCCATATTAACTTTCTGCACACTGAACAAAGCAATTTTAGAGAATTGTATTGTCTGCAAACTTTGTCACTTCAGTGTTTATCCCCTTTTCCAGATCAGTTATGAATATGTTCTATACTACAGGTCCCAGGACAGATCCTTGGAGAACCACACTATTTACTTCTTTCTATTGTGAAAATGGACTTATTCTTAACCTTTGTTTCCCACTTTTTAACTAGTAACTAATCCATGCGAGGACCCTCTCTCTTACCCATGACAGCTTACTTTAAGAGCCTTCAATGCGGGACCTTGTCAAAGACTTTCTGAAAGTCCCAGTATGCTATATCAACTGGATCACTCTTGTCTTCATGATAGTTGACAACTTTCAAATAATTTTAATAGGTTGATATGATGTGACTTCACTTTACAAAAGCCATGTTGACATTTCCCCAACATATAATTATCTGATGATTTGGGTCTTTATTATAGTTTCAACCAATTTGTCTGGTACTGAAGTTATGTTGTCAAGATGGGGTGTTTTCCTAAAAGATCTGCTTGAGGATGTATTTTGAGGAATTCCTATAGATTGTGTTGTATAGGTGGTCAGATTTGATTATTACAGTGGTCCCTTCTGACTTTGAAATCTATGAATTTCTCAAAAGGGTTGAGGAGTAAAGAATCAGAGGTGATTGTTGAGGAGTGACACAAGGGAGCCACCGGCCACATGACATCTCCCCAGTGTGGGGCTGAAACAACCTCCCTCGGCCTCAGGCCCCACTTCTCCCCACCTCTGCAACCTCCCCTCCTTGAGGCGGACAAGGGACTAGTGGGGCTCGTGCCAGCAGAGCATGGTGGCCCCAACTGCTTTGCTCTGCTCCAACTGGGGAGTGCAAGGGCAATCCTGCCCCCTCCCCTAGAGCGATGCACCAGGAGAGCAAAGTAGCTGGAGCCACCTTCCACTGCTGCCAGTAAGTGTAGGGTAGGGGCTGGACCCTTTCTGCGGGCACCAGGTCCCCCCTGCTTGTCTGCTGGCCACCTCTCCAGCCCACAGTGTTTGGGAGCACATGATCCATCGTGCCGTCTACACATAGCCTTCTGGGGGGAATGGAAGTAAAATGGGTGGAATTTTGTGAACTCATTCTCTATATAAAATCTTACAAAATCAATTTAGAATCACAAAGGCAAAAAACATAAAAGGTTTCAATAGTGCTAATAAGTTGGCCATATATCCTATGTTTTGTGGTGTGGTATGGTGTGTTATGATCCAGATAGTAATACCATATTAAGCAATATTCTTAAGCAAAGAAACAGGTGTAGGAAACATATCAAATATATCTAATAGAAACAATTGGTGTGGAAGCTTTCTTTGGATTTCTTAATTCTTAGTTTTATTTTAAACGTGCAGCTTTAATGTTGCATTCATGTAGTTTGTGGAATTTAATTGCTTTCTTTGTATTAAATATTAAGGTAGGTAGAAGAAATACCTGTGCTTAATATGTTAACTTCTAAATGGTTCCAACCGTCAGTAGAATTTGAATTTCAAACCTGTGATAGGGTAAAAGCAAGATAGAGAAGGAGAATAAAATTTCATCTTCTGATACTGGTAATTGTATAGGAAAAGTTACCTGCAGCCCTGAATTAACAGGGTAGCAATAACCCAACTGTTTATATTGCCAACAACAACTGTATCAGAGTAATGGGAAATGGCAGAAATCTTTATTTTTACATTATAGTGAATTGGTAGAGTATTTTACAAAGTAGCCAAAATTGTGGAAACTTTTTTAAATTACGTCATCTACAAAATATTTATTTCTCTCCTTCTTCTCTGCAATTTGTCTAAACCACTGTTACTTACGCAATGCTGCTTTCAGAGCTGGGCAGCCAGGGAGTGGTAGCTGCTGGCTGGGGGTGCAGGTCTGAAGGCAGTAGCACAGAAATAATGGTGGTAGTACCATACTATGTCATTCTTACTTCTGCCTTCAAAGCTGGGCTGCTGGCCAGCAGCCAATGCTCTCCAACTGCTCAGCTCTGAAGGAAGTGCTGCTACCAGCGGCACAGAAGTAGGGATACAGCACCATAACCCCCCTTCACATACACACACGCACAATGCTTTCTTGGAGTCAAGATCCCCACAGTTGCAACGCCATGACATTTCAGATTTTAATTTTTGAAATAATACATTTTATGATTTTTAAAATCCTCTGATTCTGAAGTTGACCAAAATGGGCTATGAATTTGGTAGGGCCCTCATTATAGTTGCCCATCCTTGGTGCAATCTCTGCTCTTCCCTGTGTGTGAATCCCATCACTAGCACAGAGAAGTGAATCAAGACCTAGTCTGATATCTCCAATATTTTAGGAGATCTTATATTCTGTGAATCATTTATGTCATACATAGGTATGCATGTTCGTATTCTCTCTAATCTCTTCACTTAACATATGACAAACATGTGCCGTGCATCTCTTGGAGTAACACGTGTGTTCCCAGTAGAAGGAGTCACGCTTAGTGTAGGTTATTGACAAGGTCTGTGTTTCTTATCCAGCAACCTGGGTATACCTTATTAAAGTCATGTGCTAATTTTTTCAAAATTGCCCCCATTCTGTGAATGGCTGGTAGCCAATAAAGCACTAAGTAGAAGCTTCTGCCTATTATTCTGTAGCTAACAAAGAGTGCTGGTTTTTATCTTATAGACATTATACAATTCTTTGTTACAGGGACTTATATTTAAACTTGTAATAAATAAGTCTCAAACATGGCCAAAGCCATTTAGCTATATTTCTTTGTACAGTAAGTCATGTATTTATTATACAGATTGACACGTTAATACTATGTTTGGCTTGAGTGCTTGTTCTTGACCACATTCAGATGTTAAAGATCCTAATTTAAAGAAGACAGCATCCTGAATAATATAAGTTTCCACCAGGGTGCCCACCAGTTAGGAATCTGAGCTGCTGCTTTTAGCTCCCACTGAATGTGGCATCCAACTTTAGGGGTTGCTGTAATTTCCCTGGTCATCTCCTCCTTTGCAGAAGCATACCTTACAACCCGCTTTGTGTCAGTAACATGGTAAGAGGCAGAGGTCGCTTCAGAACAGTTTTGCTGTAGATGTAGGCATTTAACCTTGCTAGATTACAAGAAAGAAAAGTATTAAGGGTTGCAGTCCTGGGGCATCAGGAACAGGTGACTCATAGACTTTAAGGTAAGAAGGGACCATTATGCTCATCTAGTCTGATCCCCTGCACAATACAGGCCACAGAATCTCACCCACCTTCTCCTAGAATAATCCTCTCACATATATCTCCGATATTGAAGCCCTCAAATAGTTTAAGGACCCCCAAGATGCGGAGAATCCTCCACCAAGTGATCCGTGCCCCATGCTACAGAGGAAGGTGAAAAACCTCCAGGGCCTCTACCAATCTACCCTGGAGGAAAATTCCTTCCCGATCCCAAATATGGTGATCAGTTGAAGCCTGAGCATGTGGGCAAGACTCACCAGCCAGACACCCAGGAAAAAGTTCTCTATAGTAACTCCTATCCTCCCACCATTGGCCTTTTTACCACTGATAGTGAAAGGTCAATTAGTTGCCAAGATCATGTTATCCCATCAAACCATCCCCTTTATAAACCCATCTAGCTTAATCTTGAAGCCAGATAGGTCTTTTGCCCCCACTACTTCCCTTGGAAGGCTATTCCAGAATTTCACTCTAATGGTTAGAAATCTTCGTCTAATTTCGAGTCTAAACTTCCTAATAGCCAGTTTATATCCATTTGTTCTTGTGTCCACATTGATATTAAGCTTAAATAATTCCTCTCCCTCCCTGGTATTTATCCCTCTAATATATTTAAAGAGAGCAATCATGTCTCCCCTCAGCCTTCTTTTGGTTAATGTAAACAAGCCAAGCTCCTTGAGCCTCCTTTCATAAGACAGGTTTTCCATTCTTCTGATCATCCTAGTGGCCCTTCTTTGTACCTGTTCCAGTTTGAATTCATCCTTCTCAAACGTAGGAGACCAGAACTGCACACAGTATTCCAAATGAGGTCTCACCAATGCCTTGTATAACGGCACTAACACCTCCTTATTTCTACTGAAATACCTCACCTAATGCATCCCAAGACCGTATTAGCTTTTTTCATGGCTATGTCATAATGGCAGCTCATAGTCATCCTTTGAACAACCAGGACTCTGAGGTCCTTCTCTTCTTCAGTTACTTCCAACTGATGTGTCCCCAGCTTATAACTAAAATTCCTGTTGTTAATTCCTAAATGCATAACCTTACACTTGTCACTATTAAATTTCATCCTATTGCTATCACTCCAATTTACAAGATCATCCAGATCTTCCTGTATGATATCCCAATCCTTTTCTGAATTGGCAATACCTCCCAGCTTTGTATCATGTGCAAACTTTATTAGCACACTCCCACTTTTGGTGCCGAGGTCAGTAATAAAAAGATTAAATAAGATTGGTCCCAAAACTGATCCCTGAGGAACTCCACTAGTAACCTCCCTCCAACCTGACAGTTCACCTTTCAGTATGACCCGCTGTAGTTTCCTCTTTAACCAGTTGCTTATCCACCTCTCAATTTTCATATCGATCCCGATGTGGTACTGTATCAAATGCTTTACTGAAACTGAGTTACATTAGATCCACTGCATTTCCTTTATCTAACACCTCTGTTTCTTTCTCAAAGAAGGAGATCAGGTTGGCTTGGCACAATCTACCTTTTGTAAAAACCACGTTGTAATTTGTACCAATTGCCATTAACCTCAATGTCCCTAAATACTTTCTCCTTCAAAATTTTTCCCAAGACCTTGCATACTACAGATGTCAAACTAATAGGCCTGTAGTTTCCCAGGTCGTTTTTTTTCCCTTTCTTAAAAATGGGAACTATGTTAGCAATTCTCCAGTTAAATGGTACAATCCCTGAGTTTAGAGAGTTATTAAAAATTTTTGCTAATGGACTTGCGATTTCATGTGCCAGTTCCTTTAATATTCTTGGATGAAGATTATCTGGGCCCCCTATTTACTCCCATTAAGCTGTTCGAGTTTGGCTTTTACCTCGGATATGGTAATATCTACCTCCATATCCTTATTCCCATTTGTTATGTTGCCATTATCCCTAAGCTCTTCATTAGCCTCATTAAAGACTGAAGCAAAGTATTTGTTAGATATTGGGCCATGCCTAGATTATCCTTAACCTCCACACCATCCTCAGTGATTAGCGGTCCCACTTCTTTTTTTTGTTTTGTTTTGTTTTGTTTTTTGTTTTCCTTTTTATATGGCTATAAAACCATTTACTATACGTTCAGTCAGGTACATGTGGCTGAGTCATGAAGCAGAAGGAAAACTTCTGCTTCCTATCAGCACAGTTCACCTGGCAGGATCCCTTAGCCAAGCCAGAATGCTTATAAAATGGTAGTTGCTCCTTCCTTGAAAATGGGGACAGAATTCAGATCTTCCTGGTGGACCTGCAAAGAGTGGTGTAACATTTTAATTGTAAACAATGTGCATAGCAGCCCTTTGGGGTGAGGAGGCTCAGTCATTTCTACAGTCAGACCGGAGTTAGTAGTTCACTAGGGTTGCAAGATGGTCTCCCAAAAAATACTGAACACCTGATTTTTTGGTCGAGCCAAAAAAAAAAACAAAAAAAAGAGGAACGCAGGATAAGTGGCGATTGCCACCCCACCTCCTGGCTGGGACTCTCAGGCTGGGAGGTGGGGCCACAGTCACTGCTGGGAGCCTGTGATTATGCAGAAGCCTGACGGGGCGGACTCCCAGCCACTCCCCCCAACTCCACCAGGCTTCTGCGCAATCACAGGCTCCCAGCTCCGATGGCGGCCCCGTCTCCCAGCCTGGGAGTCCCCAGCTGGGAGACGGGGCCGCGATCGCCCCTCTGGACGCTTCAGAAGCCTAGTCAGGGCAAGGGAAGTGGCTGGGAGTCCCAGCCACTCCCTCCGCCCCAGCTAGGCTTCCGAAGAGCCAGACTATCGTGAACCCGCCTCTCAGGCTGGGAGGCGGGGCTGCCATCAGCGCTGGGAGCCTGTGATTGTGCAGAAGCCTGGCAGGGGGAGTGGCTGGGACTCCCAGCCACTCCCCCGCCCCCACCAGGCTCCCGCGCAATCGCAGGCTCCCAGCGCTGATGGTGGCCCTACCTCCCAGCCACTCCCCCCACCCACTCCAGGCTTCTATCCGGTGCGCAGCCAGAAAAATCAGAGAATACCGGACATTGCACCTCTCTGGTATTCTCTGATTTTTTTTTACTGGACAAAGAGCGCAAATAATGGACTGTCCGGTAGAATACCGGACACCTGGCAACCCTATATGCGTGACAGCTGTATGTAAAAATAAAATGAGAACCGGGACAGCCACGAGGACCAACCACTAATGTAGAAATGCTAGTGAAGTCAGAACAAGAAGTGCTTAATGCATTGACATCTTGTTCTTGTTAACACTCAAGACTTTAGCATCTGATTCCCTCATCTCTGTGTTTCATTGGGAATGAACTATCAAACTTGGCTGAACTCACAGAGGGGTACAACCCACTCTTCTTTCTGGTACAACAAATGTCTAGCTAATATAGGTAAACTTCTTCCCCAGAAGGCTTTGCCTAGTTGGGCTTGTGGGTTCCCCCTCCAAAGAACTAAACAACCATATCAAGAATCACATGGACTCAGTTGAATCCTTCAAGGTCCTTTTATAAGGACATTTTTGTAAAATTTATGCTTCTTTAAAAAGATTCAAATTAAGTCTTAAAAATTATATGTTCTGGCCTATCTCAATAAGTAGTTTTTTGGCAGCAAGTTAAATATTGGGGTTCCCCCTCCCAAAAGCTTTTTCCTGATAGGAGTGGGATGATAGATTTTGTGGGTTTGGCTGCTAATTTTCCTGAAGCTTTTACAAGAATGGATTAACTGGTGTGATCCTGGACCTCCCAGCATGAACATAAATGTACTTGGGATAATATTAGACCTTATCGGGATTCTGTTCTTTGTAAATTTAGTTGGTAGGATTAGATGGATGTTTAGGGATGAGACAAAACACCTTACACAGTTAAATTTAGCCACTGATATGGGATGACTACAAAATCTAGACTCCTTTTCCAGCTACCTCTGCAACATCCCAATTTGTGAGGCAAGCAGAGGGGAGGTGTAAAGTTCATGCACAGCCCTCCACAGTCCCTCAGGAGCATTGGGATATAGGCATATGTTTTGTATATGTTTATTTGGATAGTAAGACAGAGCTCTCCCAAGGGAAAGTTCTCATCGTAAAATTGAATTTACAAATAATTGTTTAAGGATTTCTTTAGCAATATTGGGCCCGATTGTCATTTACACTAAGGCCCCCTTTACACTGTTATGGTACTGCAAAGTGACCTTATTGGCAGAGAAATGCAAAGAGGCCTTAGTGTTAGAGAGTCAGGCCCACTGTATCTAACTTTAAATGAGCAGAGGTTATTTGTCTAAAGCTGTTCACACAGCATGGTTCTAATATGCTCTTCCACCACAATAATACTTGCTAAGACTGTGGTGTTATTTTATCCATTACAAAAGGAATTCCAGGGACATGAGTTGCATATTTAGCACTCACATAGTAAGTCTTGCTATTGCTCTGCAATTAAACATATCTATACATCACAGATATTTTTAATAGTGTCCATTCAGCTTCTAGAAACTAGGAAAGGGTATTTGATTTGGGGATCTCATCATCCAGCAATATATCTGGACTGGAACTCCAACTCATGTAAACACATCTTATCCACACACATAACAATTCAAAGTTTTTTTTCACCTAAAATAATGTAATCCTTTATTTAAACTTGTTAAAGTCATAAAGTTGAGACCCTTGTCATAGTATAAAATCCCAACAAAGGACAGTATTGTGCCCCCAAATACACATGCTCTAATTGTGTTTTGAGCAAGTCATTCAGAACAGAATTCTGCCCAAAATCCAAGTAGTTATCCTCTTTGTGTGTAAAGGCAGCGCTTCCAGTGACAGAAAGAAGGTGGTATGAATGAAAAAAAATCCTGAGCTATTTGACCTTTGACCTCTATAGCATGGAAAAAATCTTACCACCAAAGCAGTTCCAACTAATCTCTCTGCCATAAAATGAAAGCCTTTAATCCAAGCCCTTTAATTCTTCTTGTCTCTTAGCTATTGTTCTTTGCAATCTGCATATTACAAAAATCAAATGAAAAGGGGTGACATAACTAATTTATAAAAACCAAAAATATTTACAGTACAGGCACGTTCAATAATAGAATTGTAATACGGGCCAACAAATGTCACAAAACTAATTATTTTATACAAAACTTTAAGGTAGCAACTTTTGTTAAAAGTTAATATGAATCAGATATGATGTTTGTCCTGGAATGGGAAAATGTATTGTATATGAGAACTCTTAAGCCATTTAACATTTCAAGATGGTAACATTTGTTTCATTCTTCAAAAACACTTTGGCATTAACTGGGCAGAGAGGTGCATGTCTGCTCTTTCCATTCACATCCTAAAATCTTATCTGAACAGGATAAACCAGTGTGTAATCCATGTCCACACTTATTTGACATAAGTCAGGAATCTTGCATAATAAGGGCTTAGACTTAGAAGTAAACACTTATTGCCAAGAAAAGTGCATATTACTCTAAGAAATCCTATTAACTCCTTTGGATTACTCAGGATTAAAGGATTAGATTATGGTTTAACAAAAATAATGTTTAAGAGGTGACTTAACTAATTATTAAGTACCAATATTTCAATCTCAATAAGGCATTTGATATTATATCACAAAATCTTACTTAAAATTGTTTCAGATTGGCTTGAATATAAACTTTGGCATGTGTACTGCAAGTTAGCGGAAAACTAGAAATTAACAGTAATTATTAACAACAATGTACTATATTAGGCAAGTTCTATTATGATGGTGTTCTCTCAACTATGGGTATGTATACCCCTGAGGCTACACAGAGGTCTTCCGGGAGTAACCAACTCATCTAAAGCTTCAGAGGGGTAGCCAAGTTAGTCTGTAACAGGAAAAACTTAAAAAACAACAAATAGTCTAGTGGCACCATCAAGACAACAAAACCTGTAGATGGTGGTATGAGCTTTTGTGGGCACAGCCCACTTCTTCAGAGGGTTGTGCCCACAAATGCTCATGATATTGTCTACATGTTTTGTTAGTCTTTAAGGTGCTACTAGACTATTTATTGTTTACGTTTTTTTAACTCATCTAAATCGGTGTTTCTCAACCTGAGGGGGTCACAAGTGCAGGTCTGGTGTTAGGGGGTAGCAGGAAGGACAGTTGCCTGGGTCCCATGCCATAGGGGATTCCCACAAAGCTAAATTACATGCTTACACCCTGCATGGGTGGGCTCAGACTTCAGACAAAGTTCACAAGTGAAACACAAGCTCAAATATCACAATTAAATGTAAGTATATTTTCCAATTGATTTGTTTTTAATTGTATGGTAAAGTGAGAAATTAAGCAATTTTTAGTAACAGCTTGCTGTGATGAATTTGTATTATGTCTGATTTTATAAGCAAGTAGTTTTTAAGTGTGGTGAAACTTGGTGTATGGGATACAAATCAGACTCCTGAAATGGCTCAGTAGTCTGCAAAAGTTGAGAGCCATTATACTGGGTATTGCAAAATTTAGGGTGGAGTCCAGTCTTCTTTAACATATTAATAATCTATTAAAGGGAGTAAACAACATGTTAATGAAAACACTCAGAATGAATTCTGAGTATTAGTGAGACAAAAACAATATGAAAGTACCTAAAAAAAATTAGAAAAAGCAGAGCTTTCTCTGTTGTTGGGTGGTGGATTAGAAGAAGACTTCATAACCAATGCTGTCCTTTCATCAGCACAAAATCTACACAGTACTTGAAGCTGAAGTTTATTGTTATAGGGAATGTTTTTAATGAGAAATTTAGCTGATTAGATAATTTGCATTAATTGTCACACAGAGCTGCTCTGAGTTTGGCAGCTGTGAACAGTCTCTGGCATTGAAGAATACAGTCCTAACCATGACTGTGGTGATGATTGAGCACTAGAAAATAAAACTGCCTTAGCATCAAAAGGGATGCCAGCTAGTCAATTTGCAAGTTGAGTGAAATGATTCAGACCAGAAACAGCCAGCAGAAATGGATCAAAAAAGGAGACTCTTAGGTGAACTGTGGGATTTTTTTATACACATGGGTTTTATGTTGACTGTTTATCTTAAAAACAATTTTGCTGCTTTTTGTAAATACATTCAAGAAAGGGCAAGTCATCCTTGCCCTACTAAAGTATTTTGAGGTGGTTTGGTTGATTGGTAGAAAAAGAGCATTTCCCACAGAAGCAAAGCTATAAGAAAATAGCTCTTCTCTCTTAACTAATATTTTTCCATAGAATCATGGAAAGGCAATATTTTGAGTTTTCTTGTTCAACTCGATTGACCCAGCTGTGGCTGAAATTCTTGTTTTACCCTTGCATGTTAACCAGTTTTGTGGAATGACAGCCTTATTTATATAGAAGAAAGATTCATTTTCTGAACATGCTATTAAAATACAAGATGATTGCTAAAGAAGTCATAGGCATCTTCGTGAGTTCACCTTTGAAGGTTCGGTTTCTGATCGGGATGCTTGGAAGCATTACAGTGTCTGCTGTTAAAATACTTGGCATACTGACAGTATAATAAAAAGTGGATACACGTCCAGTGGGACTCAGTATGTGGTGCTTGTATCTGGTGGTTGATCATTTATCTGGCTTTTTTTGGATTTTTATAATAAATCTGTGGGATTTAAATGTCAACCTGATTTGTTTGTAATAAGGCAATGCTGTGAATTGCTGGAAACTTTCTCTGTGCTAATTCCAAACTATTTGTGTTTGTAGAAGAAACACATTTTAATTTAGGTTTCTATGGAAGGTCTAGTAATTGACAGGAACAGCTTTTCCGATTTGTAGAAACAAGCAGATACCACCTAGCTCCTACATTATTGTTTTCATATTGTTTCCTGGGATAAAAAGTACTGGTTAGGATAGGTATTAGGCTGATCCCACTGTGTTTCAAGCATTTCAAAAGGAAACTAGGCATTACCACCTTCTGATAGGTGCAGCACATAAAATCTATATAAAACCAGAGATTTTAAAGAAAGGTATAGTACAGATTGAACCTCCCAAAACCAGGATGGAACTGGCTGACTGGTCAGGGCTCATTAATCACCTGTAAAGCTGGGCTGCTGCCCGGTTTAGAGGGAACACTGGCTGGAAGCCAAGTGGCAGGAGGGGCTGGTGGTTGTGGAGCGGGGATCTGGGCCGGAGCCCCGGAGCAGCAGCAGCATGGCAGTCTGGCAAAAGAGGTGGGTTGTGGCAGCCCAGCAGGGGTGGTGGGTGGGACTGGCAGTGGAGAAAGATGGTGATCTGGGGGAACTGGTAGCAGAGGACCTTCCTTAATGTGGCAAATTCCTTCATTCGGGACTGGTTAGGTCCCAAGGTTGCCAGACCAGAGAGGTCCCAACCTGTACCTGAAATGTACTATCTAAACACTTAGTGTGTTGCATGATAGCTCTGACCTTTCCTCTTATTAGTATTACTCGACCATTTGTAATGTTAAATTCTTCAAGAAAAACAGACACTTGCTGTGTGTGAAGATGCGCTTCTCCCTTCCAAAACTATTTTTAGATTAAACAAGACATTTTTTACACAAGAAATATAAATCATAGGTTTTCCTCAAATAGAAACTTTCAGACTTCCTCTCCTATTAGTGCCCCTAAAGAAGCACTAGCATACTTGAAATATAAATAAACAAAAGTCTGTGGAAGCTTGCCTGAAAAAATAATTTACACTAATACATGGTAAATAGTTTACATCTTCTTAGGATTCTGGGTTGCATCATGGCTTTGTTAGTTGAAACAAACAAATGTGTCACAGCACAAGGTTCACATTTCTTATCCTTGATAATGAGAAGACAATTGTTTCTGGAGAGATAGGGCGTTTGCTTTATTCAGTATCTTTTACTCTGAAAGCAGAGACATCTGTATGTGTCATACCAACAAGCTGATCGAGTTTAGCAGGTGACCATGCAGTAGTCTTTAAATTTGTTTAGGCAATGCATGTCAGAACAGTGAAAGGAATTAGAGAATTTCAAGGAAAAAATGGACTAGCTTCATTTTAAAAAAAGTTAAAAGGAAATTATCCTTTTTTTCCTAATTCAGAGCCTCAAGGGCACACAATCATACCAGTATAAAGAATGATGAATTTGCATAGGCTGTAGGGCATTTGTTTTGTTACTTGAAAATAGGTGTTATAAAAGTAAATGATTACTTGTGATGATTTAATCTGAAATGTCAAACTTTGACTCCACAGTAATACCTAGAACACTATCCATTAATAAACCATGGCACATGTGGTTTATGATTGGACAATAGATAGCTCCCCCAACCGATGGCCTAGGAAATACCTGGGTTACCATGTTCACCCATGATTGCCAATGAATTTTACAAGGAATACTTCTTGTGGTCACTGTTTTTTTCTTGAGATAAGGCATTTCCTACAGGCAAACAATGGGGGAGCAGTGGAATGAAGTCCTCTCTCCTTACACTAATTGCTAAGTTTCAAGAAGCAAATAACCAGGATTAATGGCAGAGGTCATTGTCCTATGTTTCTTCATGCGTCACCTCTAGAAACCTTTCATTGAGATGACATCCAGCATTACCGCTCCTTAAAATCTTCTGGATAACTGGATGCAGAAAAGTGTCTGCCTCTGTCTGCCAGGTAGTCCTTTGTGATTGTCCTACAAGCTGATGCCCTTATTCTGTCTCTGTTGAAAAAGAGAGAGTTGAGGGACTGATAAATGAACTGCTGTCCAGCAAACTCGAGATGAACGGATTGTGATATTGGCTAAATGGATTTAAAACATTGTGTTTTATTAACTAAGGTTTCTGGTTTGTGCCCTGTTGCAGACAATTTTCTTCCATTCGTGCCCTCACAAAAAAGTGGAAGGAAATTGGTGTGTGACGTGTGAAGCATGGTATAGTGGTCATAAAGTATGTTTGTGGACATGATGGGTTCTTTCCTCTAGTTTGCCGATTTAATAGTTTGTAGATTTCCAATGAATTGAAACAAGTCAGAGTACTAATCTGATTTATCAAACTTGCCTGTATAGTATACAAATTGCTGAATAGAGACAGATAAATGGATAATTAAAATAAATGTATGAGAAGAAAAATGTTCTGACCCTGTCTGACCAACCTCTTTTTAATTTTACTGTATTTTGCGGTAGTTCTTGTGAGCTAGTCCAATAAAGTAGTCCATATTGTGCTTTTAATTCTTGGTATTGCTAGTGCAGGGGGTTATGTTGGAAGGAATATAGACCCTAACATGGTTTTATTATTTTTGCTGCTAATTGAGAAAAGATGCTGTACTGTAATAGTAAAGCAAATTAGAAATATGATAATGAACTGGCTAGAGCACTACTGCCCTTCTCCTACCCTCCAAGACTTTCTTTTAAGTCATGTGGCTGGGTCTTGGGGTTCAAGAGCAGTAGATTCTGACTTCCCTGCAATTGTTAAGAGGTCATGATGTACTGAATAGTGACAATGGTGAAAGCCTGAAGGAAACCAACAGATTTTAGACTGTGCAGACTAAGCCCAGTGCTGCCATCCCAGTTTCCTTGAGTGGCCGCAGGCATCCCATGTAAATAAAGGGAGAACTGAATTCAATATGTACATTTCTAATTTGATTTACTTCAGCTGTGCAATTGAAGTGCAGTCACTGGGAATTTTGGCTTAATAAAGACTTGGGCTGTGAAAACATGCAGAATGGG
The DNA here is from genome assembly GCF_052426305.1 of Pelodiscus sinensis. NCBI lineage: Eukaryota > Metazoa > Chordata > Testudines > Trionychidae > Pelodiscus > Pelodiscus sinensis. Next base: position 116,675,244 of record NC_143055.1, on the reverse strand, counting down.
TTGGGGAAGAAAGAATTGAACAGCTTTTAGAAAAATAATCCCTTTGCATCTATATAGATATCCAACCATCTTTTTTAATTTATATATTCTGATGTGAAACATTGCACAGTGCATTTACTAATGCTTACAGTATTTATAGTAAGTCACTACATTACACTAATGAAGAAGTTTACTCTAATTTAACAGGTTTGCCTCACTATAAAATAAGCTATTTTATACCACTTGAAAAGCTTTCAAAAATATTTTTCTTTCTCTCAAAAAGTGTACAGCATTCTAGCATAAAGCACATATTTAGTTTAAGCATCTAAGTCTTGCTACTCATTACATTTTTTTAGTTTGGATATTTTAAATAACACTGCTGTCAGGGAACAATATTCATTTTTTATATAACAACCAGAAAAGGGAAAGGAAATGCAGGTTGTTGTTTTTTTCATTTGCATCAGTGAGAGTAACTATCTTGTAACTTCAAATGAGCCTACAAGTTAATTGATATTCCATTAACTTTATGCTCAGATTGAAATCCTGGCATGATTGTTCAAATAGAACATTTTTTTATATCTATCACTCACCAAAAATATACACTCCTCCCCCCACAAGGAAAGCCCCTATGTTTCAAGAAAATAAAGGAAAATAGATGACAAATCATATTTAAAAGAGCAAGCAAACAGATTTTTACTGAGATGAGCAATCGCATATTTGTATGACAGTGTCTGGTTCTTTGTATTACTGCTGAATTGTGCTAAAATAAATTGTCTCAACAAGTCACAATGCAGGGATGCTGAGCATTTGTTGAACTATATAATTATGCTTTTGCTCTATAATGCATTTCCCTATATTCTGGGTCTGGGTGTGTCGCACTCATTCTAATTCTCTTTCCCAAGAACCATTCAGTATACAAAACACTTTTACTCTACGTCAAAGTTTTTACTCAATCAGAGTTCAAGGATCCAAAGAATCGTTGTGCTGTTACTTCTGAATAACTATACTAATAATATGTAAATATCTTTAACTTGTTTATTATAATCCCTTTGGTCTATTTATTTCCTGTAATCTGAGCTATCAAGTTATTTGCCAACAGCAAAGACATTGCCTTGGCTTTTCGCTCCTTGAAAAGGAAACAAAGAAATTTTCAATAAAAGTACATTAATGCAAAGTTACAAAATACTAAGTGTGAAAGAAACTGGGACTGCATAACATCTCAAAAGAGAGAACAGCTTAAAAATCTTTGAAGTCAGTACTCTCCTTTTGGCCCAATCTTGCTCCCACTAGGAGTTTGCTGATGACCTTAACAGGAATAAAGCTTTTCCTCCTGTCCTTTGCTCATGGTCCCTTCTCTGGTTGTCATAATGTTCTTATCACCATAGCATGATTGACCCCGGATGTATCATGTGACACTTATCAGCCAATGATAAGCAAGGATTTCCTGCTTATATTATAGGTATCAATTTGCACTTGTATATTAGGAAAGATTCTCTTGTGCGTTTGGCTTGGCATCACCTGAGACTACAGTAGTATATTTGGAGAAAACATAATGAGCCCCGTGTGCACACATTTCCCATTCTGGGATCCAACCCCAGAAGCTCTTGAGTCTCTTCCCCTGGAGAGCAGAGGAGAACATTGGAGGTTCTCAGTTCATTCCTGCTCTGCTCTTCACCAAGAGGAAAGTGAGGGAAGGAGATGAGAGAAAATTGGTCACCTATTAATCAGCGTTCATGTTGAAGGGATCTGGAAGGTAAGAACAAGAAGTTGAACTTATTGCAATGTAAAAGGAGGAGACAATGGAAGGATTTGAGAAGAGAGTGGTTTAGTCAAAGCAAAGAAGATTATTTTAGTAACTGTGCTTTGAACGGGATAGACTGAGGTGATGTAAGCATTGCAAAAGAGGAGAGGTTGAATTAGTGGAAAGACGTGTGAGATGACCATATGTTTAGTTGTGCAGAGATTTTAGGGACAAAGTGTTTATTGTGAGGGGGGGATGGTGTGTATGAGAGAGAAAGAAGTTAATGTCCAGGAGCCCATTCCCCTGTAGGATGCAAGTAACTACAATTGAAGCTGGAGTTATTCAGACCTTTTTGGCAAAGCACCTGGCCTCAACTGTTAGTACATATGTCAAGGGCCCCTGTTCTGAAGGAAGGCAGAGAGACTTACTGATATTCCGGGCCTCCAGTGGCAAGGAATAGGAGAAAATAATCTGTGAAACTAGCTCTTTGCCTTCCAACTTTGGAGCTAAAATTACAGTGTTTGGTATCTGCTTATAGTTTTACTCATTATGATAAACTTTTAGTATCCCAGAGAGAACTGGCCTTTCCAGTCTGATGCTCCTGAATTTCCTTATTAATAGTATCCCTATTACAAGTGCTCTCTCTCTCAGCTATTTGGTCAGTGGATGACAGCAGAATCGATAGGGAAAGAAGTATTATGAAGTATACTGCTTTCCTTAGTAAAAACAGAAATGCTGTAAAACTGTCTTAATAATTTCAGGGTTTGGTGTGGTATGCATTTTTTAAAAATTTGTTGTGACTATGAAAATCAGAGATGCCCTTTACTTATACTTACTTGGTGTGATTATTCTGTGTTGTATTTAGGGTTTAGTTATCTAAAATATAATTTAAAGGGGGGGATGGAAAGAGCTTCTGCAAAGAATATTTTTGCACTAATCTTCGTATAATATGTTTCATTTTAACATCACAGATGGAGAAACTGAGGAACAGAGAATTTTGCCTACCGTCACATAATAAAACAGTGGTCAAGTCTGAAATAAATTTTAGTTCTTCTGTTTTTTTCATCCCATGCTTTTACCATTATACAACACTACCCTCCACATATATGTATACAGGATGTTACCTTCTTCTCCCTCTTCAAAGTGCACAGATGAGATTCTTATGTGCATCAATCAATCCATGTGCAGATGGTACCATACTTTTTAGATATCTTAAATGAAAATGAATGATGTTCAGATAAGCAGAATTTTTTTCTAGAGAAAATCACATAATGAAGCCGTATTTCTAACTTTTAAATACATTGGAATAGCAGTCCAGTTTAATCTGCCATTTGTTTTATTAGAGGTTGTGGGTGACTATTTGGGGAAAGAAGACAGGATCAATATCACCACATATAAATTACTCTATTAGCTAAGCATCCCACATATTGAGGAGCACTACTGTACTAATTCACTTGGGAGGTGTGCCTGACTGATAGCTGTGAGGAGTTACCCACGTTACATCTATCAAACACTGATTGGGGAATGGTCTTACGGTATATTTATTTATGGGAACATCATCTCTCTTAATGTCTGTTATAGTCTTTAGAACATGGTTGAAAGACTAGTTTATGATGAAACCAAATAATATTATTAAACCCATTATGCATTGTGGAACTGAATAGGAGAAATGACGTTGGAGAGAACATGAAAGGATTTTTTTTTTTTTGCATGGGTACAAATGAGTAATCAACGTTGCTAGTAAAGCAGCCTTGAATAATGCTGATAAAGACGAAGTTTGATGAGACTGGTGATAGGGATGTAATAGTGTAGTCAATTAACTGATAAGCAAAAGCTTATTGGTTAATGCCATAGACTACGCGCATTCTCCCCCCTTGCCAGTACATTTTTTAGCAGGCTGGCCAGCAGCACGGCTTAGTCCCATCTTGTGCCGAGTCCAGGACCTACACCTGCTGTGGCTCCACATTTAAAGTTTACTAGGAGCTGGGCAGGCAGGCAGACCCCTCAGTTCTGTCTTGTGCTGGGTCCGGGACCTACGCCCACTGCAGCTCTGTATTTAAAGTGTATTAGGAGCCTGGCAGACAGGCAGCCTGGCTCAGTTCTGCCTCACACTGGGTCTGGGAGCTCAGATCCCCGCCTTGCACAGGGGCTGCTGCCATCCCACGCTGCTTCTGTTTTTAAACTGGTTCCCCTTGTGGACCAGTTCCTGCTTGACACCCCATGCTGCTGCCAAGCTGATACAGAGGCAGCAGCGTAGAGTGGCAAGCGGTTCCTTGGGAGAGGGGCAAGATTGCACTGGCTGCCCCCACCCTCAGGGATGATAGAATAGTCAAGTAAGGGATAAGAATTCATGAGGCTAATCAACTATTCAATTAACCGCTATTTAATATCCCTAATTGGTGATATTTGTGAAAATTAGTCAGTATTAATGTAATATTCCTTCAGGGAGCATTTATAATGCCCTCAGGAATGTGTCAGTGGCTGGATCAGATTCCAGCCTGACCTTGCTTGCTTTGAATTACTGGCATAATGCACACCTGTGTGTTCTCTTCCCTGACCTCTATATTGTTTTGAAAATCTCTCAACTTTTGGAAGTGTGAAGAAAGCATGTTTTTGGTTTTTGTGACACAAGAAGAAAATACTTGCCTTTTTTGTTTCTTTCCTCCTCTATTAAATGAGTTCCCAAGTATCCTTATGATTTACCCCAGCCTTTTGCAAAAGGGCTGTGCTGCTGAAAATCACTCTATTTGTAAATTTATTTTATTGATGTTTTTCTTTAGAGTCTTAACATATGCAGAAGAACCACCATTTGATAAATATCTGGTTAAGTCACTCTTACTCCCTCTCCTTAAAACAATTTTATATATTATTGCTTGTAGACAAATTCTTTGAATAATTGCAGATTCAGGAATGACTTTTTAAATATTTATCTGCTTCACACAGATCAGATATTTAAATGGTAATAATGTGTTCATAAAAATGTACATTTCTATGAGGATTTCCATTTCAGAATTTTACAGTTTGGAACTGATATTAAAAGAGAGAACATTGTGAATTCTCGGTTACAATTAAGCACAGCTTTGAATTAAGCTTTTCATAATTGCTTTTTGAATTGGATTTCTTTGTCATATATTGCAAAAAAGTGTAAGCTCTAATAGCATATACACTTCCTTGTTAATAATTTTGTGGTACAAAATTTCATTTATTAAATGCCCAGATTTTCTTTTCAAAATATAAATGTCCCTGGCTTTGGCATATATAGCTTATTTCTTGCAATCTGTTTAATTGAGTAGCTTCTACTGTTTATCCAAAAATGCAGATAAATGGCTTTCAGAGCTTTGTTTATAGCTTAATAGTTCCTGAAATAAGAGTCAACATTATCTGCTAGACTCTACTAGTCATAACTAATGATCCTTCTGCTTACACTGTAGAGCGTTCAGGAGACACTGAACTCTACAGAGAGCAAGGGCCTTGTACAAAGGGAGGATAGTTTGTATGTGATGGCGCCTGGCAGTCAAGGCTTTCATTGCTCAGTGGTGTTAATTGGGAACAGAAAATTTTTCTCAGTCACCTCTAACCTCCCGTCATTGAACTGTTCTGCTTATGAATATGGATACAAGGCTGAGCTGAAGTAAACCATGTAACAGAATTCACACACGTTCCTCTCCTTTAGGATTTAATGTAAGTAGCATCAACTTGCTTTTAAACTTGATTCAGTTTTGTCATTGCACATGCTGCAATATACACTCTCTGCCGGCATTGGGGATATCTTGAATGTTCTGAACAGTGCTGGCCAAGATCCTGAAGGATGCATTAGGTTGAGTATTGGGAGTTGGAAAGAATAATTAGGCAGCTGGCAGAGGCGGTGTGTTTGCTAGTTTTTCTTTAATGACATTTTAATATATTAATGAACATAAGATGAAGTTTTATTTTTTCCCTGTCTGAGCCTTTTGCTTGATTTTAGAGTGTGGTCAAGGGACTTCTGCATGTAACAGAGTAAAGTGGATCCCAAGTGAAGGAGCTTTCATCAAAAAAAAAAAAAAAAAAAAAAGTCAATTCCTTAATTCTGAGAAGTGTCACATTGATACATCTAGAAACAAGGCCTTTACTTAATCACAACATGTGTAACACAGTCTGCAACAGTCTTTCTGTCTACATAGCATATGTTGTACTAAATTAAAAAATAGGGTGAGACCCTTTACAATTCATGAGATGTTCTCCTTTAACCTGTGTAGGCAGGAGGGTGGAGGAGAGAGAATGGCTTATCAACTCATTAGGTCACTAGCCTAAGTCATGCAGTACCTGAGCTCAAGTCCCTGCTTTTCCATAGAACAAGTTATTTCAGAGGACAAGTCGCTTAGCCTTTCTGTGCCTCAATTCCCCATCTGTGAAATAGAGATAAAAAGTACTGTTCCCCCTCAATGGCGGTGCATTAATGGTACATTAAAGATTGTGAAGTGCTCAGACACTACAGTAAATGGGTGCATATATTCTGTATGTGTGTGCATGTGTATAGTCTAAGAAAGGGGGGGAAAGGATGATTTACTTGTGGCAAAGCATCATTTCAGTTACTTCACACTATGTATGCACTGTGATGCTGTACGTACACAATAGAAACTGACCCAAACCTTTCAAATTTTCATGAAGCTTTAAACAGTTCAGTTAAGTAATTCTTTTCCTTTCTGCATACTTTTGAGAATCCTAATTCCAAAAGTAGGACTAAAGTACTGTAAGAGGATTGAAAGCATAGCAACAAGAGCTTGCTTAATGGCATGGTTGAGTCTAAACAGAAATAGAAAGTATGCCAAATTTCAACTTTAAGGAGAATTCTAGCCCAGTCCCACTGACAAAATAGGTTTGGATAAGCATCTAAATAGTAGAATGCTTAATCAGGCTAAAACCTTAAATGTTTGCAGGTTCACCCATTGGTTCTCCTAATTGCTTTTTCAGTTTCTCTAAGCATTTCTGCACTGTGCTTAGAACCTGGAAACTGGTTCTATATAGTAATAAAATAAAGAAATATACATTATTTTGCAGCTGTTCAAGTGATGCACACAACTGTAAATGCAGTTAAAGCCCAAATTGTGAAAAATGATATAACAGGAATTGACAATGTAATGGAATTACTTTTAACATAAATGTATTATCGTGAAGAATACCTTTGAAATGTTAACCTTAGCTTTAGAGTTTAAAGTGTTGGTGTCAGTGCATTACTTTACAATTATAAGGATCTTTTCTGAATTACCAATCACACAACCTATAATTTTCACTTTTGTTAAGTTGCATAAGGCTGAATGTTAATCCAAAGCTAAGTTTTGAAGCTTTCCTTTTCAGTTCTCAGTAACCACCTTGATTCTGTCTTGCAAGATTCACTGCTGTGTCCTAAGCCTACTCTATACATGATCATGTGTTCACATTTTCATATCACTGTCTTCCAGGAACATCCCTCAAGCATTTGTCATGTCATATGTTCCCAAAGAATCCACTTTTTGTGGGGCCTGGCAATGTCTCTTCTGCTTTTAAAGATCCGTATTTGCATCCCCTTGTTTCTTTTGGGGCATACAAGATCTCTACTTTCAGTTCTCTGGTCATAGATTACATTGAGAACTCAAAGTGGGGAGACACTAGCAATCCAGCCTAGAGAAAGATGCTTGAAGCAAGTGGAGAGTTCTGTCCCTGAAAGGGGCAAAAAAGTAATAGGATTTCAAGGTGAGTAGACAGTCATTAAGCTGGCAGTTGGGTGGAAGAAGAAAAGAACCAGCTCTAGGATAGGACTTGGATTCGGGGGTCGGGGAGTAATTAAGCATAACAATCTGGGATGGGAGATTGAAGTGAGGTATTTTAATGCCAATTTTTAAGTTTCCAAGGGGGGTGTCTGTCTAATTCCCAGATTTTAAAAAGCAAAGTTTGGATTCAGTTGAGGGAAAAAAAATGTTCAGTAAGTTCTTCTTTGAGTGATTGCTCATGTTCATTCCACGTAGGTGTGCTCAGGCTGTGTGAGAGAGCCATCGGAAGTTTTCCTCTTAGCAGTACCCGTTAGGCCAGCAGGGGAGACCCCTGGAGTGGCACCACTAAATGGGCTAATATGTAGCCCTGCTGGTCCTCCACCCCCTCAGTTCCTTCTTACTGTTCCTGATGGTCATTGGAATGTGCCATCGCTATTGCTATGCAAATGCCTTTTAGCAGCACTTGCTCTCTAGTCTAGTAAAAACTTCAACAACTAATAGTCTGGTAGCACTTTAAAGACTAACAAAACATGTAGTTATTCTAATAGTTAAAGTTTCACAGTTCATTTTTCTTACCTTATCTCAACTTTTTAGTAGTTAAGTATTGTGCTTAGAGTTAAGTACTCAGGTCTGGGGCTTGCTTTTGTATCCCCTGTGCATCTGGTGGAGCATGCCTGTGCCCCAGGTCTTCAAACCCTGTGAGCAGTGCCAGAAGCCTATTCCTTGTGGAGATCCTCAGGCAGCCTGCCTTAAGTGCCTTGGAGAGACCCACTTGTCAGAGGCCTGTAAAATCTGCAAGGACTTCAAGCCACCTACCAAGTGGGAAAGAGAGTCCTGCTTGAAGATTATCCTTACGGAGATGGCTTTATGCCTAGCACCGGGTTCCAATCTCGTACCGACAACCCAGAGCACACCAGCTTCAGTGTGGGAGTCACCCAGCCACTTGTGCACCTCCCCAGCACTGTGTAGGCCTCAGCTCCGGTGGCAGTCCCTGGTGCCCCAAAAGAAGAGACCAAGCAGGGGCAGGTCTCCCTTGAAGCATGTGCTCTCCATGCCCCCTCAAGTGGGGCACCTGGTACTGGCGAGTGCTGCACCTGGACCATTGTGCTCAGGTTGGCACCACTGTAGTCTGTGCCGAGACCCCAGCCTAATGAGGGACATCCTGGAGCCCTCCACTCAGGATATCTTTGAGGAAGTAAGAGATTTGAGTGAGCTGACCTCTTCCTCGACCTCAGCACTGGGTCCAGCCAAGGAGCATGAGTCCAGACGGTACCGCCCTGCAGCCTTGGCCCCAGAAGTGAGAGCGCACCACTGCCCTGCCCAGGTGCTAGAAACTTCAATTCCACTCCTGAGTGTGATACTGCCTCCAGCCTCAGTGCAGGCTGCACCCACCACCTCCCGTGCACCGGCACTGACACAGACCCCGGCATCGGAGTAGTCTCTGGCACAGAGCCCTCAGGCGGCACCGACCACAACACCGGATCCTGTGACCACCAGCCTTTCTCCATCAGGCACACTGGCACCGCCACCGGCCATGCTCCTGCATCCTCCCCGGCACTGGGGGAAACCGGAGTCAGTGGCCCGGTACACCCCAACTGGGAGGTCACTGGCTGCTACGGTTTCTGCTTTGGTTTCTACACGAAATGGACATAAGCAATCAAAAGAAAAAATGGTTACTTACCTTCATAACTATTCTTCATGATGTGTTGCTCATAGAATCATAGAATACTAGGACTGGAAGGGACCTCGAGAGGTCATCGAGTCCAGTCCCCTGCCCTCATAGCAGGACCAAATACTGTCTAGACCATCCCTGATAAACATTTATCTAACCAACTCTTAAATATCTCCAGAGATGGGGATTCCACAACATCTCTGGGCAATTTATTCCAGTGTTTGACTACCCTAACAGTTAGGAACTTTTTCCTCATGTCCAACCTAAACCTCCCTTGCTGCAGTTTAAGCCCATTGCTTCTTGTTCTATCCTCAGAGGCCAAGATGAACAAGTTTTCTCCCTCCTCCTTATGACACCCTTTTAGATACCTGAAAACTGCTATCATGTCCCCCCTCAATCTTCTATTTTCTAAACTAAACAAACCCAATTCTTTCAGCCTTCCTTCATAGGTCATGTTCTCTAGACCTTTAATCATTCTTGTTGCTCTTCTCTGGACCCTCTCCAATTTCTCCACATCTTTCTTGAAATGCAGTGCCCAGAACTGGACACAATACTCCAACTGAGGCCTGACCAGTGCACAGTAGAGCAGAAGAATGACTTCTCTTGTTTTGCTCACAACACACCTGTTAATGCATCCCAGAACCATGTTTGCTTTTTTGGCAGCAGCATCACACTGCTGACTCATATTCAGCTTGTGAACCACTATAGCCCTTACATCCCTTTCTGCCGTACTCCTTCCTAGACAGTCGCTTCCCATTCTGTATGTGTGAAACTGATTGTTCCTTCCTAAGTGGAGCACTTTACATTTGTCTTTATTAAACTTCATCCTGTTTACCTCAGACCATTTCTCCAGTTTGTCCAGATCATTTTGCATTATGACCCTATCCTCCAGAGCAGTCTCAACCCTCCCAGCTTGGTATTATCTGCAAACTTAATAAGCATACTTTCTATGCCAATATCTAAATCGTTGATGAAGCTATTGAACAGAGCCGGTCCCCAAACAGACCCCTGCAGAACCCCACTTGTTACGCCTTTCCAGCAGGATTGAGAACCATTAATAACTACTCTCTGAGTACGGTTATCCAGCCAGTTATGCACCCACCTTATAGTAGCCCCATCTAAGTAGTATTTGCCTAGTTAATTGATAAGAATATCATGCGAGACAGTATCAAATGCCTCACTAAAGTCTAGGTATACCACATCCACCACTTCTCCCTTATCCACAAGGCTCGTTATCCTATCAAAGAGAGCTATCAGATTGGTTTGACATGATTTATTTTTTACAAATCCATGCTGGCTGTTCCCTATCACCTTTCCATCTTCCAAGTGTTTACAGATGATTTCCTTAATTACTTGCTCCATTATCTTTCCTGGCACAGAAGTTAAACTAACTGGTCTGTAGTTTCCTGGGTTGTTCTTATTTCCCTTTTTATAAATGGGCACTATATTAGCCCTTTTCCAGTCTTCTAGAATCTCTCCTGTCTCCCATGATTTTCCAAAGATGATAACTAGAGGCTCAGATATCTCCTCTATCAGCTCCTTGAGTATTCTAGGATGCATTTAATCGGGTAGTGTCCCCATCGGTGCTCCACTACAGGTGTCAGGCTTGTCCTAGAGCCGCAGGTCAGATAGTTGTCAGCCATAATCCAGCTGGACCGCGCATGCTCGGCAGGCGTCACATTCCCTTTGCGCTGTTTCTAAGCGTGCGTGCGGTCCGGCTTCCGCCAGTTCCTCCTAACCATCCATGGTCGCAAGCGGAGTGAACTGTGTCTCCTCAGACCTGAGGAAAGAAAATAAGTTAGTTAGATAGCTGTACTCATAGTTTTACTTATAGTTTTAGTCATAGTTAATTCACTTTTGTTTATAGTATGTTATTTTTTAAAAATTTCTACGTACATAATAGTTGACTATTACATTGTTAATCGTGCCGGGATCACCCAGTTTTAAAAAGTGTGCGGAGTGCCGAGAACTGATGCCCGCGTCTGATGGGCATGCAAGCTATATAAAGTGCTTGAGAGAGGGGTACATTCCCCAAAAACGCCCGCACTGTACCAAGCTCACGGTCTGGGCCAAAAGAGATGGAGAAACGCGGCTGAAAATGCTGCTCTTCAATAGGCCCTGCAGCCTCCACAAAGCGAGTGCTCCCAGACCGAGCCATCAGAGCAGGTGAGACATAATGAACCACCCTCGGCGAAAAATAAGCCTTTCCCTCCCTACCACTCATTATCAAAAATGCTGAGTATGGGAGGTAAGCCCAGCACATTGGGAACAGCCTCTGCTTACAGTACGGAAAAGCATCTCCCGAGCTGGAGTACCTCGGCACCAAGTCCAGCACTGTCTAAAGAAGCAGCACAGACTCTTTCTTCGGTGCCCAGAGCAGACTCGGCACCGGCACCGAGAAGACAAGGCTTAACACCAGCACTGTCTATCCCAATACCGCTTCATTTGGCACTGCGAACTGCAGTGCCAATCTCATTGATGACGCCTGTGGCACCGAGATCATCGGCACCAGCTGCGGCATGAGGTCGTTGGCACCGGCTGTGGCTCTGAGCTCTCCTTCATCACCTGGTAGCTCGGCACGCAGCCCCATGGCCCTGCCCACAACACCGTCACAGAGTCCTACGGCACCAGTTTCCCCTGCCGCAACATCGGCAATGGCTCCGGTGCACATCTCACCGCAGGCACAAGCGCAATTTTCCCCAGTAATTCAAAAGGCTAGGCACAAGTCCAGGAGGGTGATAACACCGTCCCCTAGTCCAGCACCTTCAGCTTTCTCCCCACAGCCGTAATCTCCATCCCCCTCACTCTCTGCAGTCACGTCAGGAGACTCACGCCAGACCAGTGGAGCAACACCACAGTTATTCACGCCAATACTCGCCTTCACCTTATCGATACTACGGGAGATCCCAATACTGATCTCACTCACGGAGCAGATCTCATTCACCAAGATCACCAACCAGGTCCTCCTGCTCCATACATTATTATTCCATTAGGAGAACATACTCTCCCTACTACTCTCCAAGACGTCACGGCTGTTGTCATTATCCTACCAAGCATTCACGCTTCAGATCACTTAGTCACCATTCTCATAGTAGGTTGCGCACATCTTCTGAAGCACCTACACAACCTCCTACACCCTCAGGAGATACACCACTACCGCCGAGCGCTCAGGCACAGGAACAACATCAGTTCAATGAGGAGTTACCCACAGACCAGTCATCCTCTTCACCAGATGATGCTGTTTTTCCTGGCGATTCATCACCCACAGATGACATGTGGCAGTTTCACGAACTCTTTAAAAGAGTTGACAAGTTGCAGGAGGTACAATTCCTCCAAGTGCAATGGAAACAACACAGGCTATTGAAAAACCTTCAGCCATCGCAGAAGTCCAAGATGGCCTTGCAGCAGGATGATGCAATCCTTGAGATTGCCAATGAGATATGGCAAACCCCAGCCTCCTCTCAGTGAACAAATAAAGGGCAGATAAGAAATACTTTGTGCCATCAAATGGCTTCGAGTTTCTTTTTACTAATTCTCAGCCCAACTCATTAGTAATGGATGCCGCTCAGTGGAGAATAAAAGCTCCCCAATATAGGAATCCCGCATCTGACAAAGAAGGGAAACGACTCGATCTATTCGGGAAACGACTCGATCTATTATGCAGCCCTTTTGTCCAACCATAATTTCGACAATTTTACTAAACTGATAGCGCTTGTTGAACTTCTCCCTGAGGGCAAACAACAACAATTGAACACCATAGTACAAGAAGGCTATACATCTTCTAGAGTGGCGCAACAAATTGCCCTAGATATAGCGGATACAGCAGCATGTACTACAGACACTTCTGTAGTGATGCGCAGGTCCTCCTGGCTTCAGATGGCAGTGGTCCCCAAGGAGTTACAAGCCCAAGTAGAAGATCTGCCTTTTGCCACTTCACTGTTTACCACTTTCTCTAGATCATTTATAAATAAGGTGAATAGGATTGGTCCCAGGACAGACCCTTGAGGGACCCACTAGTTACCTCTCTCCAAAATATGGATTTTGACATCTCTTCTGGGTTGCCAGTTTCTCAGGAAAAACAAGTTTAGGACAGAGCACTGGCAAATATAGGTTTAAATCAGGAAACTGGGGAAATTATAATTAGAATATACTCATTAAAATTGTGAAAAATATTTAGAAATTTCATAATTTTTGTACAGTAATATGACTTGATTGAAGTTAGTAAAATAAACCAAAAAACAACCTCAAACTAAAGCAGGGAGGTGGGCAAGACAGTATCAGCAGGCTGGAACTGGCCTGCCAAATCAGTTAATCCAGTCTGTGGCTGCCCCGCCACTCCCCTGCCCCCGGGCCAATTGAGACCAGGGACAGGGGGACTGCTCTAAGTCTCCTCTCCTGACAGGGATACATGGCACTAGAGGACACTCTCTAGGCACTGCACCTCCCTGGCAGAGTGGGGGTGAAGACTTCACATGCTGCCCTACCCCCAGGCCAATGAAAGTGTGGGCAAGAGAGTGCACAAAGTCTCCTGGACCTGCCTCTTCCACCTGAGGTCCCGCCCCTTCTGGGGTGCCCTACGACCACTTCCAAAATTTGTGAAGTGGCCCCCTTGAAAAATTATTGCTCCTCCACAAGCTAAAGTTACCCAAGTTACATGAAATTGAAACTGAAATTTATGAATCTGGGAATTCCCCCATTTTTAAAAAAAATGAAAATTAACATTTTTGTGTTGCATACAAAGAAGGGTAATTCCCAAATTCTGTATTTTCTATTTCTGTGGGAGGTAAACTATCAGACTAATTGTCCAGTCCACTACTCTGTCTCCTGAACTGTCTGGCTAGAAAGTGTCTTCGGCTGTCAAACACAGTGAGTTAACGTGTTTCAATGTGAGCAACACTTGATTGTGTTGAGAAAGTTCATTAAGATGGTAGAGAGAGCCTTGGATGCCGGAATTGCAAAGGAAAAAAATGAATGGCGAGGCTGACCTGTAGGGAGAGCAGAGACATGACAGAACTAGTGACTTTGGCTAACACTATGCAACTATTAGATTCTGACTGAGGATGAAAGTGCTGATAATACTGCATTGCTATTGCCAAGTACATCAAAAGAAATCCTGATCCAGATCAGCCAAAGACAATGAGAGAGGAAGTTTTATGGTTTTTCAATCTCAAATTTTGGTTGTAGTTTATGTGCTTTAGTTGAGATTCATACATTTGCTCTTGGGAAAACTAGGCACTCTAATAATGATTTGTGAGGGAAATAAGCTTAAAACGTGTCTTTGGAAAGGCTCCACTGTGTAACCAACGGGAGTGGTACATTTTCTGATTATGTAGATGTTTATTGTTTTAATTATTGTGTTCCAAGTTTGGAATTAGATTAGATAAGAGGAGCCGATATCAAATTGTCATTTTGTGAAGTATAACAGTTAAGCACAAAGTGCTGTGTAAGGGGTTGTTCTGGGTGAAATGTCAGAAGTTCTCAGATGAACAGCATCAAGAAAAATGTTGCTTACTTGAAACAGTCATACAGTTATAGACTCATTTGCAGTGATACAGGCTATTTATTGGATTTAAAAGATGAAGTGTATAAATGATCTTTTAGTGTAAATCCATTTCCAGGCATAAGTTATCAGAGGGATAGCCATGTTTGTTTTCTGCAGATACAAACCATGAGGAGTACTTGACACCTTAAAGAGGACCAGATGTATTTGGGCATAACTTTTTGTGCGCCGAGACTGACTTTGTCAGATACATTCACACAAAAGCTTATACCTACATAAATCTGTTAGTCTTTTCGTTTTTAACTTGCTTTAGTTTTTAACTTGCATTTTTAATATTACCCAAAAAGTAAATAAAAGGGAAGCGGAAGAAAGCTTGATCCCTTGCAATAGCTCTTGTTACTGAAAAATCTATGGAGTTAAACACTGTGAGATATAGAACAGAGAATTATGTTATATATCACACGTAGTTTATCAGTGTGAAAAGAGGCATAGCAAAGAGTTACAGCGGGACTACAGTACAGCTTATCACATAGAAATCAGAGGCAGCTTTTAACCATCTGGAAATGGTAACGAAACCTTTTGGTCAGAAACCTTTTAAAAAACCTGTATTGGTCAGAAACCTTTTAAAAAAAAATCTAGGATTTTCTTTTTCTTTCACCTTTCTACGATCATTTGCTGTGTATTCTGAATATAGCTTTGTGCCTGGCTGGAATAATATTGCTTGCTAACTTACAATCAAAGAGAGTACTGAGGAAAAACAGCTGAGCTGTATTAGGCAACCACCATCTGAACTACATTTCTTACCTGCTGAATAACACATCGCAGGTGCAGGATTAGCTCAGCATAGGGTGCTATGTTTTGTTAGTGGAACCCACTAGCAGCTCTGTGCCTCCTCACATGACTCTTATCCAGGGGGGAGTCTGGCATTGATATAACAAACCTATGGAAACTGAATGTAAGTAAAAGGGTCAGCTTTTTCTCTTACAAAGCTCTTTAAAAAAAAAAGAATGTTTCAAGCTGAAATCTGAAGAAGTTTTCAGAATTTGGCTGTTTTTTGAAAAAGGAAGAAAGTTCAGTGGTTTTTGGCAAAAGATCAAACATAGAAACGCATGACCAGAGAATGCAGCTTAGTTTAAGTGGTGTATAGATGCAGAGCTATCCCTTGGGAAGGATAGACTGGTACTTATTATACATGTATTCTTACAACTTTCTCTGTAGTTCCTCTGTGAACTTGCCCAAAGATGATTATATCGATATGATCTAAAATATTTTAAAAGTAAGACTTTATTTTCAGAATCCAAATGTGTTAGATCTGTAGTGAAGTATTTAAGAGTTCAAATTACCTCCATTTTGAATTTTAGTGTATTATTTTATGATGTATGTCAGACTACTAGGAATTCACAACTATTTAGTAACAAGCATACAGCCACACTTCCACTGGTGCTTTTTAAAAAAGGAGGGGCTGAGAAAATTTAAAGAGAGAATATTGTAAAAATGATATAAAGTTACGCCTTTCACATTCTGGTACAAGAGAGTCCAGGTAAGAGACTTTTAGAAGATATCTCTATATCTGTAAATTTAAAAGCCTTTCTAATATGAAAGGATAATTATTAGGTGTTGCAGTGCTATGATGGTGTATATCTTATTGATGCACTATAGTGTTTGGAATTGTTATATTTAGCCATAGTGGCAGGTGAAAATAACAATGGTTTTCATTTTTAAAGGAACATTATTATTTCTGGGAGGCTACGCCCCCTACTTGCTATGCTAGCCAACACCCCCTCTCTCTAGTGGTAGGCAGCCCCGTGTCTCTCCCCATCCCCCCTCACCCCCAGCTGGCCGCCAGGGAAGGCCGGGCTGAGGACGTGGCCGGGCTGAGGACGTGGCTGCTCCAGCTCTTTCCCCCAGCCACTGGGGAGGGGAGGTCTGGGCTGGGCCAGGACTAGGGCCAAAGCCCCGGCTCTGCACGTGTCCCCTGGGGAGGGCCAAGCTGGGCATGGGAGGGGCTTGGCTCCTATGGATGCAGATGACATCATTCTCTTGTCCCGCCGGAAATTTTTAAATATATAGAGAGAGGGATAATGTGCGTGAGGAGAATGGGGTATGTTTGGAAAAATAAATATTAAAAGTTACATAACCATTTTCATTATAACACCATAAATTATTTTAACTTTAGATAATTTAGCAATTTTATTTAGTGTCCCTTTAATCTGTCTGTTTTTATATGGCTGGAAATAGACTAGTCTTATATCTTTCATTTATGATATTTTAAAAATAGTAGTAACAGTTATACGAAACTATTGCTCAAAACTTATAAACTTAACCATAAACCTCAAAGTGTCTTACAAAGATTAAGTATGACTTATTTATTCCATGTTCCAGATATGGAAACTGAGGGACAGAATGCTGTTCATTCCCCAGTGAGTCAGTGGCATAGAGGAGCTGAACGTAAATCTCCTGACTTTTGATTTAAGTGCTTTAATCAATGAAATAATGAGGCTGATCTGTGTGTGCTATTCACACTTCGATTCTGATATTGTGCCCTCTTCCAAGATGTTTAAATAGGCAAGAGGTGCAATAGGACACTCATAACACATGTTATTTCATAGCATTTATAATATGACTCTGAGTAGAAATTTATTATAACCAAAGTGGAAAAGACCATGCTCTTAATTTTTTTAATGAAATTGGAGTCAGAATTTATATAAATGGGAGATCTGCTCATGTAAATAGACCTACATGTGGGACTCAATGTGAACATATAACATTCAGACCTGGCTTATGCTGCACACGCCTAGAATTTTCTCTTGCATAAAATCAAGGAGGCATCTGTCAAGATTTGTAGACTTGAATTACTATACAGGCAGTCCCCGGGTTACGTACAAGATAGGGACTGTAGGTTAGTTCTTAAGTTGAATCTGTATGTAAGTCGGAACTGGCATCCAGATTCAGCCGCTGCTGAAACTGATCAGTTTCAACAGCGGCTGAATCTGGACACCAGTTCTGACTTACATACAGATTCAACTTAAGAACCCCAGGCGTCCCCAAGTCAGCTGCTGCTGAAACTGATCAGCAGCTGATTCCAGGAAGCCCGGGGCAGAGCAACTCTGCCTCGGGCTTGCTGTAGTCAGCGCTGGTCAGTTTCAGCAGCGGCTGACTTGAGGAAGCCTGGGGCAGAGCAGCTCGGGTGCTGCTGGGTTGGTCCAGTAGCGCCAAGGAGCGGTGCTGCGGGACCAAGCGGCAGCGCCCCACCTGCTCTACCACAGGCCCCGGGCTTTGCTCCACGTCTCCCTGGTCTGCTGGGGGGGGGGGCACTAGCTGCGTCCCCCCCAGCAGATATGGGAGATGCGGAGCAAAGCGGCGGAGGACCCGGGGCCGGACCCGCGGCCGCTTCCAGATCAGCTTGCAGACCAGGGAGACGCTGAGCAAAGCCGTGGAGGACCCCGGGCCAGGGAGACGCTGAGCAAAGTGGCAGAGGACCCGGGGCCGGACCCGCGGCGCTTCCAGCTGATCTGGAAGCGGCCGCGGGTCCGGCCCCAGGTCCTCCTCCGCTTTGCTCCCCGTCTCCCTGGTCTGCTGGCTCCCCCAGCAGACCAGGGAGACGGGGAGCAGCTTTTCTTGCCCCGGAAGAGGCGGGCGGCGGGACCCGGCGTCCCGCCGCTCCAGTCCTCCGGGGCGAGAAAATCCCCGTTCATAACTGCGGATCTGACATAAGTCAGATCCGCGTAACTTGGGGACTGCCTGTACTTGGATTCATGCTGGTTCTGGTTGAAAGGAAGTCCAAATACTCTTGTCCATAGCTTTCTCCATTTTGCATTACTCTGAAACTTTGAGGTAGAAGTGTCCAACTGCATTCAAAATATGAGGGAACCATTGTGTTTACCTTTTCATATTTAAAGGAACCAGCATTACAGGAAAAGATTACCAAAAGCACAAACAAACCTCACTCTTATTCTATCAGTGTTCCCATTGAAATTATTCTGAACGTTGGAAGAATTAATTCCAATTGTATATAGACACTATGTGCATTCTGTCCTCATGACTTTCAAAGAATATTTTCATCAGAACTTAAATTCAAAGCAATTTCTTGCTATATGAAATTTTACAACTTCCTTCTAAATTCAAATGGTTAAAGGCAGCATTGTGTGAAATAAAGTTATATTATATATTTTGAAGAGTTTGTTTGAATTTGTTTGTGCAAAATAAAGTCATACTTCATGATTGCGTACAGATGCTAAATTTTGCATAAACAATTCTGCCACTTAATTGAACTTAAATTACTTTTTACACCGGAATGTGCTGGCTGAAAACTTTAAATTATTCTGTTTTCATCAGAAAAAAGTTATGACTATTATAATTACAATGCATAAAAATATTTGCTAACAAAATTTAAATGGTCACCTTATTCAATTGTCATTTTAGTGCAAAGAAAATTTTTACTGTTACAAATGTTTATGAAAAGAGTAATGGAAGCGTTACAAGTTTCTGATTCAAATTTACTATTCATTAGTCAACAAAATGAATAATGTTCGAAGTTGAAATCCTGAAAATTTAAAACTCTTCTTTTACTTTCTGTTTGCAAGCATATTAATAAAACATTCTATTAAATATATTTAATTTTTTGGACTTTCTTATACAGGCAGTCCCCGGGTTACGTACAAGATAGGGACTGTAGGTTTGTTCTTAAGTTGAATCTGTATGTAAGTCGGAACTGGCGTCCAGATTCAGCCGCTGCTGAAACTGACCAGCGGCTGACTACAGGAAGCCCGAGGCAGAGTTGCTCTGCCCCGGGCTTCCTGGAATCAGCCGCTGATTAGTTTCAACAGGCTGAATCTGAACACCAGTTCCGACTTACATACAGATTCAACTTAAAAACCCAAGGCGTCCCCAAGTCAGCTACTGCTGAAACTGATCAGCGGCTGATTCCAGGAAGCCCGGGGCAGAGCAACTCTGAAACTTACCAGCAGCGGCTGAATCAGGACGCCTGGGGCAGAGCAGTTGGGGTGCTGCCGGGTTGGTCCAGTAGCACCCAGAGCGGCGCAGGACCAACCGGCAGCACCCCAGCTGCTCTACCACAGGCGTCTGGAGAAAAGCCTGGTCTGCTGGGGGGGGGGGTGTACTAGCTGCGCCCCCTCTGCCCAGCAGACCAGGGAGACGCGGGCGGCGGACTGGGACGCACCGCGGTCCCGCTGCCCGGGTCCTCCGCGGCTTTGCTCTGCGTCTCCCTGGTCTGCTGGAGACCAGCAGACCAGGGAGACGGGGAGCAAAGCCTCTGAGGACCTAAAATCTCCAGCGGACCAGGGAGATGCGGAGCAAAGCTGCGGAGCATGCGAGCAGAGGGACAGCCCAGACGCGCTGCGGCTGTCCTGCTGCCGGCGTCCTCAGAGGCTTTGCTCCCCGTCTCCCTGGTCTGCTGGAGACCAGCAGACCAGGGAGACGAGGAGCAAAGCCCGTTTGTAACTGTGGATCGGACATAAGTGCCTGTAAGTGTAATTGACACAAAATTACTGCCCGGTTAACGTTGGTTCTCACCTGCTGGTTATAAATATAATAGAGGCAAATCAATAGAGAAAAGGCATGATATTCTTCCATTGTAGTCTGTTGCAAAACTTTCATTAATTTCACTGTAAACAAGATTGGTCCCTTCATTTATTAGTGAAATATAATACAATGTGTATTATTTTTGTGTTAACTTTGATGTTTGATGTACCTTACTATGTCTGTTTGGTTTGGGATGGCGGTCCCTCTTGCTTCTCCCTGTGATTTGGGAGCAGAATATCTAATTAAGTAATTAGGACTCCAGTTATTACCATGGAATATGTAAGAATTAATAAAACCATTCTATAGAAAATTAACACTGAAATTTTAAATCTAAATTATCATCTTTGACAATTAGTTGGCTGTCTTATCAAACAGAATGAGGCATAATTGAAACATCTGTTATAAGGCATGCTTCCTGACCGTTAATCATGTCCTTCATAATAGTTTCATGCTTGATTAAATGTTGACTGATTTTTGGTTAGAAGTTATGAATCCCTGCGTAACTTTCTTTCTTTTTCTTAATATTAAGGGGTTAAAATGCTGCTGTGCTATATACCTCAAAAGACTTGCCTGGGTTATTTTAAAATAAAATCTGAGAAGCAGACAGTTGATATAGCATCTTCCACTGAATAAAGCCAGAACCCAAACCATGGCAGTCTGCCAAAAGAGCCAGTTGATTCTGTGAGGTTACTGTCAAAAGATGCAGGGCTGAATGTACTTCCACTCTAGCACAGCCGAACTGCACAGATGCACTAAGGTTTTCAAACACAGAAATGCTTTCAGGCTTCTCCAACACTTCTAGCAAATTATACCCCTGCTGTCTGTGGTCAAAATTGTTTATAGTTGTTTCGTGTATGCAATTAATTTCAGTGTGTAATAGAGCAGCTTTCCCTAGAGTTGAAACATGATGTGTAGTTGCTTCCTGTCAAATGGAGTAAGTTAGTGGCACATGCTCTTGAATTCATCCACCTTTTCAACCAGAGATAGGTTTTTACCTCAGCACTCACTGACTACTTAAAGATTATTTTCCTTGCTTGCTCTTTCCACACATGCAGTCCAGAGAGTGGTTATAGTAGGAGGTAAGAGAATGAACCTTTTATTGTTTGTCAAAAAGCAGCATCCCTTGTTCAGCATGTGTGTGGTTAAGCCCAACGGGAGCTGGAGTCAGTTCAATTCACTCCTTATTTTGGCAGCTAAATAGTACAAGACTTTATGCTGCTAGCTTTCAGTTATTTAAAACACTGACTTGCTAGTCAGCCTGGTGACTTGGCAGGTTGGCATTTGCCTCAGAAAAATTAAAATTCTTGCTAATGGTTGAGCAGCTAATTCAGTAAAATATTCAGCACATCACAAAAGTTCATGAGATTTTTGGATGTTGGATGTCACTTGCCCATCAAATTACTCAACACATTGTAATGATATTCTCTGGAGAGATGAACCCATCCACCCACCAACCTCATGCTGTGTACAATACACATTACAGTTTAAGTCACTATAAGTTATGTCACTCAGTGATGTGAGTAAGTCACTTTACTCCACCCCTAGTGCAACATAAGTTAAATCAACCTAAGTATCAGTGTGGACAGCAGAAGAGCGTCTCCTGCTGGCATAACTGCCATCACTCAGTCGGTCTGCAGTAACTAAGTTGACAGGAGAACTCTCTTCCATGAGCTTAAATTTGTCTGTACACAGCTGGATCAGTGCAGCTGCATCCCTATAAGCTCTGTCGTGTAGCTATAGCTTCGGTCACCAAAGGAAGTGGAAGTGAAAATGGAGATCAGTAGGGGTTTGTGGAAAGGTTTAGTATGAATCATTCAGAGCCAAATTTCAGAAATGTCCTGTAAATATGGACTGTCAAGTGTGTATTATAATCAATCACTTGCTTACAGAGGACACAATTTGTGTAAACTAATGCAATATGTTTTTAAATTCTGCAAGCATGAATTTAGCAGCTGTCTTGGGATTCATTGGAAAATATGTCCTTCTGAGAGGTCAGATGAAACAACTCATGTCATGGACCTGAAAAAGAAATGTACTGAATACAAATCTGGTTCTAAAAGGCCTCGTTACTCTGCAGTGTAATCTGAACCTATAACAAGTGGTTTTTGTTCTAGTAATGAACAGCTAAAACAAAATTAGTTGAAAGGGTAGTGGCACTTAACAATGTCAGCGCAGTGTTTTGTAAGCTTGTCGCATGTCATAATTATATTTTAATATGCAGGTATAGTCTCTGCTTTTGGGGAAGAAATTCAGTTGATGTTTTGATTTTATAGTTAGTATTTTCTCGTGAAAATTAGATGGCCCTGGATTCCTTTTTTTTATTGGAACAAAAAAGAGGAGCTATATTGATGTATGTAATAAGAGTAGAGATTCCAGGTCCCATATTGCTTTTACTCTCAAATGTCATTGTCTTAACACCTTTGCCAATTGGTATATCATTGTCTGAAATGATAATCAGCAAAATGCTGTGATGTGCTTGTTGCAATCTTTGATGTTTCCTTAAGATCAGATATCAAAGCATAGTTTAGTAGCAAGAGCATCAGGTTGCCTTGTTTCTTGTCTATATTTTCTTTGCTTGCTGGTGTTCGGAACGGTTTTCAGGACTCTGCTTGCAGTGATATTTATTTAATCTGGAGATAGCGGCATTCAGAATTTGCTATATGACCCAGCCAACACTGGAAAAGGCTTCAGGAGTTGGAACTTAAAAATAGAAATAACTACAGCTTCTTCTTCAAGTGATGGTCTCTAGGTGTATTCCACTGTGGGTGCACATGCACTCCATGCTACTGAGATCATTGTCCATAAGTCTGTAACTGTGCCCTTGTCCTTTTGCTCCACACTGAGGGCATAAGAACCAGTGCAGGCCAACTACATCTCCATTTCCTTTCTTGTGCCCGGGATTTGAGACCGAACCTTTCCATGCCTGCAACAATCCATACCTTCAGTCTGTCTCCTGTAATTGTTTCCTTTTTTGCTACTTTTTAGATAGTTTCTTAGAATTAGCTAGTCAGGATAAGTTTGGGGCGTGAAGGTCTGTCCCTAAACCTAATGCCAAGGCCTTGGGACTCAAGAATGCTCAACTCAAATGGTTTCCAACCTGTGGTCTGCGGACCCCTGGTGGTCTGCGCGGTACTGCAGGGGGCCGCAGAAAGTTTAAAATAGAAATTAAAATAAATGTACATAGCCTCTCGCAGCCAGCACTTCCTTTGACCCACGTTACTTCCTGCAGCTCGGAAATCAGCGCAGGCCGAGGGACATACTGGCTGCTGGCACGGAGCCTCTCGGCTCCCAGACAGTACCGTCGTGGACCACCGGTTGTGAACCACTGCTGAGCTGAGAGGCTCCGTGCCAGCAACCAGCAAGTCCCTCAGCCCATACTGCTTCCTGCGCAGGCTGAGGGACATGCAGGCACGGCTAGGTTGTTTGAGGGGGTCCGTAAAATGTCAATAGATTGAAAAGGTGTCCAGATGCTTGAAAAGGTTGGGAGCTACTGCTCTAGCCTCTACCTTGGCCTTCCTGGTTGCAACAACTTCTTGAAGAATTTCTATTGCCTCAGGGAAAATTACATCTGTACCATTTGTTGATCCTTCACTAGCAGAACTGACCAGGACCATGATTGTAGGCTCCAAAGTTTTCTTATGAATCATGCCCCGTTCTAACTTATGCAGACATTCCTGTACAATGAAGAGGCAGTGAGAAGTGTGCTTCTGAGCATGGTGACTTTCAGTTATGGGAATGATACAAGTAAAGCAGAAGAGTCCTTCATGCAGGAATGTCAAGAGGGTAGAAAACACTTTCAAAAGAGGTGAGCAAAATCCTCTTCCTAGTCTTCTTCCAAGAAGATCTCTTCCCTGATACCATCAAAGACAGGTGAGACTCTGGACCCTGGAACAGACACGGGGCACAGTACCAATCTCCCACCTCTGAAAAGAAAAAACTCTTGAAGACCAGCATCATCTGTACAAGTGAAGACCATACATGGTGCCAACAAAAGAAATACCACTCCTACCTCAGTGGTATTGGCACACTGCAATAAGGAATCTTCAAGATAGATAACTCTGAGTCATCTCTGCTGATATGAAAGGCCATAACCTCCACACCTCATCATGGCTAGTTAGGGAGAAATTGCAGATGAGATCATCCTCCCAAATCTGGAGTCTGCCATCCTCTCGCATCCAGTCCTCATAAGAGAGATCATAACAGCCCCAGTCCAGAGAATATGTGAAATAGTTACTTTCCAGTCCCTTTCACCAGCCATAACATCACAAGATTCATGGTAACAGTGGCACCACCCATGGAATTGGATTCAACCTTTTCCTCCTTGGGTGACTCTTACATCAGTGAGAGAGCATCGTACCTTTGCCAAGGCAGGAGGTTTGCCCAATTAATGAATTCAGAGTCTTTTGTGTTCCTTCCCATTTTTGTAAGAAAATGTCCCATTCTGGGGACCAATAGTATCCTTTGCTGTGGGGCTGATTCAAAAATTATGCAACCTCGTGACCGGCATTATTGGGGACCTTGGTACCTGTAGATGTGTTATCCTGAATTGATCCAGTCCTGGGGAGGGGGGAGGGTAGAGGAACCTGAACTCCATCAGGAACAAATAGATGAGGAGAGCAGACAGACAGTTCTGGTTAGGCTTCCCTCATGTACATTCTCCCGCTGTATCAGAGGCAGCAAGATGTGTGTGTGTGGTGAGGGGCTGCAGCTCTGCGGGAGCCAGTACATGTGGGAAGCAGCTTTCAAACCAGCTTCTGGCGCACGCTGACTCCCCCGGAGCCACCTGTCCCTTCTCCCCCCATGCTGCTGCCTCTGTATCAGAGGCAACAAGGCTGTAAGGAGGGGACAGGCGGGAGTTGGTGCTTTCCCCTGCAAGCACTGGCTCCTGCCTAACCCTGGGTGTGTAAACTTGTAACCACTGAAAAATTCAGCAGTTATAAGTTTACAAAACTAAATTTTTGCTAACATCCCTAAAATCCAAACATATTACATTTCCATTGACATTCCAATGTATTAATATTCCATCACATACATACCACATTAAATTAATTTACAAGTAAAATCACAACCTTAAGTTTGGTCTTTGTAATGCTGCATAATATTATAAAAGGGGAGGCTTATTTTTCTTCCTACCAAATTTAATTTACTCATTTTTTTAATAAAGATATGTTGTACTTAACATGACCTTTTATACTTTCTGGCAACAGTGAGTATTGGATAACGGAAGCTCGTTCATCATTCTATTTTTCTTCAGTATTTCTTCATCACCAATAAAATCTCATCAGCAATACAGTGATTTTACTCTTACCTCCTTTTTTATGTAGTATATATCAGGCTGTATTGAGGCATAATTTATTATGACTTCCTTTAAGTGCGGCATTGTCATTGCTGATTGTTTGCCAAAAAAAAATCAGTATAATTCTTTTGTCTGATGATTGACTGTAATAGCCATTAACAGTTTCCCTTTCCCATAAAACAATCATTTCAGTGCTGTAATTTTGGTCTGTTCAGATGTAATTTTTCTGCAGTTTGTGCATTAGGGTATTATGTAATTTTTCATTTTTTAATAAAAATAGACATTTTATAACAATGAAGTTGAAAAATAATTCAGTAAGTGAATAAGCAAGTGTCATATTGAAAAATATTAAAAGTTTTGTGTTATATTTCTTGAGCCTTAACTTAATTCATTAGGTTGCACATGGTTGCTGGATTCACTGTGAATTATACAGTAGCTGTTCCTGGATTAAAATTGATTGTCACACTTCGTTGCTATCTGCACATCAGTCTCTTGCCTGTGGATGGTCTTCAGATATTTGTGAGAAAAGGAATGACATCAGGATGCATTTATAGTGAAGAAGACATTTATTTATCTAAATTTGATACCTTCAGAGATATTGTATGAGGTTTAACTGTTCCAGACCCATTATTTGTTAGATTTATAACATTACAGTTTCATAATTTTTGCCATAGAAAAGCCCTGGCTGGCTGGTAGATATATCCAGAAAATGTCAACAATGATTAAATCAGTGCCTAGTGTTTTCCGTTAGTATTACTATTAATATTTACCTTTGATGCCCCATGAGACAGATGTCTGAATACATTTGACTGGAACATTTTAAAAGTTCATTCCTCATCCACAAATAACAATGTAATATGCTTTGTGACTGCTTGTTGAAAGAGGATTTCATTTAAAAATCTGTGTTCCAGTAACCCACAAAAGGAACATTTATTGGTGTTATTTTGTTACACATAGGCTACATTAAAAATATTAGTACAAATGTAATTATTTTAGATGAATAGAAGCAGATCATAATGCAAATAAAGTTTATTAAATAGTTAATATTAATCATAGATGTGGGAAACTAGAGAATACATCAGATGCAGTGAATTCCTTTAGTTGTAATTTCTGATTTTGCTAAAAAAAATTAAAAAGCAGCTACAGGCTCAGGGGAAGTCAGAGGTGTTGTGCACCCAGTGCAAATGTTTTATGTTATGGATGCTTCGTAACAAATTTTTGGTTTGACTTTCATCAGTGCCATTTCATCAGTAATAATTTAGAGCTCTCGTGGGCTTAACAGGGATGTGGGGGTGTTGAGCACCTGCTAATGCCAGGCCATTAATGTACATTCCATGTGCTTTAAAATGTACATTCTGTGGGCTTTTGTTTATATTTCATATGCATAAAATTGGTGGTAGTATTCAAATGCTTTTCATGATGGGGATAGTTTGATATTTTCTGTAATAGTCTGCAGAGGTGAAATTAGATTGGGGTGGTGTGGGGGGGTTTATCTCCTCAACTCTAAAATCTTTCTCTCTGGAGCAGTGGTTCTCGGGTAATTCCACCATCGGATCATACTTTTCTCAAAGCTGATGAGCTCAGACTCCTTTTTTCCATACTGCTGGAGACAGTGTGGACTTATATCACCTATTAATTAATTAGGTGAAGACTAAATCTTGTACAGCTATTTGAGGTGTTATAAGGACAGGTTTTATTGAGCTGAAAAAGATAAGCTCTGTGTGCACAGTTAATCCAGGTTCAGAGAAATTGACCCAGTCTGAAACCTGAGAGTAAGCTGTGAGTTCCATGAGGAGACTGGAGCTAAAGGTGAAAAGACTGAGGACAAAGCCCATAGTCCCATCCCTTTAGCCTTTTACCTCTTCAACCTCTGCCATCACTTTCTGCCTCTATCACCTCCTCACCATTAAAGTGCTGAGGCAGCTGCTTTCTGCCACAGCCTCCTCTGAGTCCTCTCTAGTTTTTTTCTGCCCAGCGGATTCAGACTGACCAGAGAGCAGAGGAGGAAAACTACTCTCCCTGTCCTGTTCTCGGTTGCATCACCACTACGGAGTGGTAAGGAGTTGTCACTGCAAAGAAAACTATGCTCAGTCCCTGCAGACCTACTTGATGCATGAGAAAAAAGTGGCTGTATCTGGAGAAGCAGATCAGGATTCAAAAGCATGGAAACGCAAATGGCTTTTAAAACTTGAAATAAAAGACTGTTGGGATTTTTCCAGAGGCTGTCTCAGCCCTATAGGTTGAGAGAATTGAGAGGAGAAAATTAAGAGTAAGATACTTCCAATCATGGTTTTTATTCTGAGCTAGTTGTTTTTGTCCCTGAGGCTGAACTTCTAAGTATGGTGCTGTTTTTAAGTGTTGCATGAGTAGTATTGGAAAAGAGAAAATCCTTTGAACCAATCCTCCAAAAAGATAGAGCCGTGAATTACCTCATACTTGCTTGTCTGAGAAGGGACTAATAACCATCTGATGGCTTGGAATCATTCATCTCAAGTACATTCCTACTCTAGTTTCTATATAAAAACTGTCGCTTTCTTTCTTAGGGTACGTCTAGACTACAGGCTTTTGTCGACAGAAGTTTTGTCGACAGATACTGTTGACAAAGCTTCTGTCGACAAAGAGCGTCTAGACTACATTCAGTTCTGTCGACAAAGCAGCTTGCTTTGTCGACATGGCAGTGTAGCTGCAAAGGACAGTTTAGATGCAATAACGCCTTCTGTCGACAGAACTCTGTCGACAAAAGGCGTTATTCCTTGTAAAACGAGGTTTACCAGCGTCGACAAAACTGTTGAGTTCTGTCGACGTTATGTCGACAGAACTCAGCGGTAGTGTAGACGCAGGTTTAGTTTTGTCGACAAAAGTGGACTTTTGTCGACAAAACCCTGTAGTCTAGACACACCCTTAGACTACGGCATACTGTGTATATTCAAAACTATTTGCTGCTATGACAAAATAAGATGAGTTTTTAACTATTTTTATTGAAGAGGCAGCGTAGTTATCAGAAAGGAAATTTGATTCTATTTCATCAATTCATCGTCAATAAACTATTGCTGAAAAGGTAGTACAAGTAAGCACAAAGTATGGTGACAGGGAAATTGTAAAAGTGTAACCAAGGATTGAATTCAGTTTGCAGAATCTGGTACTGGTAACTAATGATGCATCAAAAGGGGGGAAACCGTTTGATTCTCAGCTCCTGCTTGAGGTTGTATGGACGGTTGTTTAGAATGTATAAAATAAGTAAATGTTATATGGAATCATTGAGGCACAATAAACATAAATCCCCACCATTTTAGAGTCACCTTTCAGCTTAAAACTGCACTTTGATCTCCAGTACAAACAAAAAACTGT
This sequence comes from Pelodiscus sinensis, assembly GCF_052426305.1. NCBI lineage: Eukaryota > Metazoa > Chordata > Testudines > Trionychidae > Pelodiscus > Pelodiscus sinensis. The sequence continues at coordinate 116,646,441 of NC_143055.1, read as the reverse complement.
CTAGAATTCTTTAAAGAAGAGGGGGGAAACGAAGACTTTTTCAGTGTCTTGCACATATACCCCTTAATCTGGAAACTTATGTCGTCTTCTTTCTTTTGTAGCCAATGGTCTAGAGCATGCGTATTTGCGGAATTCTGGAAAGTTGAACATGGAGAACAGAAAGGAAGATGGTGAGAGTACAGCATCTGCTCCTCCCCAGAAGCCACTGCAGTGTCACTGCAATCACCACTGTCCAGAGGACTCAGTCGACAGCACCTGCAGGTTGATGGGACAACTAGTATTTCATATATTTTGTGGGGGTGGGTTACATACACCAGTCAGCATTTTAAAACCTGGTTGCCTTAAATTAGGCATCTAAATCTGTTTAGGTACTATCAATACAATCAGTGTAAAATTAAGTAGGGAAGGGGTATGAGCACCCTAAAAATCAGACCATTTTTATTTAGATGCCTAAATATAGATTTTTTTATGCTTAACTTGATGCATTCACATTTGCAAATTTAGGCCAATACCTGTTTTAATAATTTGCATATGAAATATAGTTGAACTATGAGTAAGCCATAGTTCATGGATGGACGGAGCAAATTTCTCTTCCCCATGCATGAAGACCAGCATTAGAGGAATTGTGCTTCTCCTGAAATAGTGTATAATGCACTCCCTGTTTGGAGGACTGTGGTGGTAGTTACTAAATAATGGCACACTCTAGATTTAGGTATTCAAGTGGTTAGCCTTTCTCATAACATCATGAGGGGAAAATGCTGTTCTCAAATTGGTGTGTCAAATTTCAACTCTCTTATTCCGTCTTCTGGATGTTTGTGGGATTCTTAAGTTCTACTTTTGTAAGAAATGTAGACAATTGAAGATTTTCCAATTTAATGCTGCTCCTACAGCTTTTATGCTTTCATCAAAGTCCAGTGTGAAGTTTTGGATATGCATAATTATAGAACTGTGACATGAGTATATTACTGTGACTGGACCTTCCAATTGGGTATGTGTTCAATCTGAGAAGGTTAGAGTGAGTTTGATATTTTAACAATACGGAACTACTTTTCAAGGCAACGTGTTATAAAAGAACAGTATGAGAGAAGTCTCCGGGGTTGCTCAAGATGTTGATAGAGATTTGGTGGTGGGTTTTTTTATTATTATTAAACAGTTGCTTCTCAGTTTCACAGTATTCTGCACAGCCTGCAATTTCACGACTGTCAAATTTAAAAGTGCCAAAGCTTTGATAAAAGCCTTGGGTAGTATTTTTCTGTCCCACTTTCAGCTCCTTCTCAAAGTCCTAGTGCTCTGTCTAGAAGTAGCATTTATTTATTAGTGCATATACTGTATTTTGTTTTAAGAGTTTAAAACTCCACACTTGGCTACCAGGATGCCTGCTATATGATTCAGCCATTTCATGTTCATGTCTAAGGATAGCCACTTGCTTTTCTTTTTTATGCCAGCTTTTACAGCAGAGGTCTTATAAAGCAGTAAGTAAAAAGTTGCAGCCGAATAGAAAATTAGAAAATACAAAAGTTTTTTGGAAACACGATTCAATTGGCTGGTGTAAGCAGAACCTGCTACTAAGCTAACACCCCATTAAAGGCAGTGAGGCTTCTGAGGTTTCATCTACACTTAACACAGTACAGTGGCACCAGATGTGCCGCAGTTGCATGTCAAAGTAGGTACTTCTTAGGTCAATGGGAGGAGTAACCACAGCAGCTAGAATTTTTCCATCAACCTAATCCTGTCTATGCAGGGACTGAGGTTTGTTTAACAGTGCTGCTCAGGGTGGAAGTTTATTACACCTCTAAGCAACATAGGCCACATCTGTACTTAGCAGTGGATTGCCACTCCAGAGATTGATCTTCTGGCATTTGATACGGCGGGTTTAGTAAGGGCCCACTAAATCAAATACTACGGGTGTCCCCATTGGCAATGGTACTCCTACTACACGCCAGGAGTAAGGGAGGTCGACAGGAGTATTTCTCCTGTCAACCTCCCGCTATGGGTACGGTACTAAAGTTTGAATCAAGATATGTCGACTCCAGATCCATAATTAATGTAGCTTGAGTTGAGTATCTTAATTCGAACTTATGCCCCCTTGAATACCTGGCATTAGTTAAACATGTTTAATTTTCTGGTGTAGACTAGGCTATGGCGAAGTCTATGCTTAATTGCTACAGCTGCAACACTCTAGTATAGACCCTCATTACAACAATGGGAGGGAGTTCACCTGTCCTTGTAGTTAATCTACCTCTTCTCTGAGAGGCAGTAGCTCAGTCGACGGAATAATCGTTTTGTCTGTTGATCTAATACTGTCTCCACCAGAGTTTAGGTCATCATGACTATGTCTCTCAGGGTGTGATATTTCACACTCCTGAGAGAGGCACAGGTATGGTCAATGGAAGTTTTCAGGGTAGACCAGCCCTGAGATGTATTTTAACAGTGCTCAGGAGCCCTGTGCACAAATCCCATAACCATCAGGATTTACGCAGAGTCTTACCATGGCACACTGAAACCATCCCCTTAGCTTTAAATCACAGACTGTAACAGTTTTCTGCTAGGTGTGTCTAAAGTTAACCACATACAAACAGTTAAAAAAAAGTAAAATACAAGAGAATGATGTAATAATAGTCTAAATGAGAGGGGAAATTAATGTTAAATTTATGTTGTGTTAACACGATTATCACATTGTTAAACGCCCAGTTGCAAAATCATTCTTATTGGAGTGACACATCTCTGCAGCTTTATTTCCAGTTTTAATTAAAAGGTCAGGTGGTCAGTTTAAATTGGAATTTGCCTCACAAAACCTTATTCTCCCTTCAGCCGAGCACAATCCTTCTGTCCCTAAAAAAAACTTTCATTTTTTCCACATCAGTTGCCTTTTCATGGATCATCTGAATACAGTACTACCCCTTGTTAATTTCATATGCAAGAAAAATAGCTGAGTGTAGTACCTGCAAAATAGAAGTTTGTACCATATTTCTTGTCCTATATTTCTTTTTAAAAGTTATCCTATGATTTAGCAGCAATAAAGTAAAATATAATTCTTTCGGAGCATAATTTAAAAGGATGCTTCTCAAGGATGATGATTTAATATTTATACAGTGCCCAACACTGTAGAATCTAGGTGCTATTATAAGCATCAGGAGAAACTGATTTTCCTTACATTTGCAGAATCCTGTTACTTTTTAATATTTTTTCTTTCTAAAATCTTCAGGACATAATTCAGAACCAAAGAAGAGAAATGTATAGGGATCCCTGTATTGAAAAGGTGCCCAGTCTCTAAAGTTGGGTTATAATAAGTAAACAATATTAGGGAGCCAAGATAGGTGAGGTAATAGCTCCTGTTAGACCAGCTTTTGTTTGTGAAAGAGAGAGGCTTTCAAGCTACATAGAGTTCTTCTACAGATCTGGGCCAAGGGATTATTCGGATAAAGGAGATAGAGCTGAGAGAGGTTGATAGGCTACCAGTCAGCTGACTGTGTTGTAACCAGTTCTCAAGAGATATAGCCAAGCCTTCCCTGCTAAACTGGGACTCCTTTTATTTGGGGATCTTCATACCATAATACCTTTTATTTTCACCATTCACTGTAATCTGAATTACTGCTGGCACATTGCAGTGACTTAAAATAATTAGGAACTTCTCGGTAAAGAATATTTCTTCTCATCAGAGTTCAAATTAAGTTGATTTTGCTGCATTTGTATGATGTATAGGTGAAGTGTTTCTGGTAAAATCTTCTTTTCAGTGTTCAGCTGATTATCTCCACTCTGTCTCCCCTGAGGGGTCCTATCTTTTATGAAATCCATCTTAATCTCTCAGCAGCCCTATCAGCCTATTAAGCTGTTGACTGCCTTTAGATCTCATAAATTATGAGATTTCATTTTGCATAGAATTGGAGCAGTGTACTCTAGGGCACCCCTAACCCAACAATGCAAATGAAATTTTATTAGCCCAACTGGCCAGATCCCAGCAAAATTTCAGGCTTGAGATCTCTCCTGCTGGAACATTACCAAAGGCATAGGACCTTTCACGGGTCAGGGAACAGATTTTCTGAAAGTTCAGTCAGAAAGCATTTGCAGGTGTATTCAAATTAAGCACTCAGATATAAAGCACAGCCCCGTAGTAACCGCACTGAGGAACTGTATTGAATTTCTTTCTGAAAAAAGTAGTCTAATTCTTTGCCAGACAATTTTGGTCAGCTTTGACAGGTATATACTTGGGGTGGTATGACACAATTGGCTGCCAACTAGCTGTACTTTTATCCATCAGGGTGTTTGTATAAAAATGAGGACATCTTGTGGCCACTTGGAAACCACACCAGGATAGTATTGTAATTTTTGCAGGGACTACATCATATATGCATGACTGCCTTTTCAAATCAAGTGTGTATCAATCCATCAACTACTTGCTGCATTCATAACCGCTCTGTAGTAGTGTGAACAATAGGCAGTTTTATATAACATTTATTCAGCAGTATTTTAGCCCTACAGATAAGTAAAGAAGACATTTAAATATTTTCTCTTAAACGTAGCATGATTTTAACAATCAAAAAATTACGACTATTGTTTATAGCAACAATGGTTTTTATCTGCAGTCTTCCTCTCCTACTTGCCTATACTTACTATAGGTAATACCTTTAATACGGCAAACCCATGAGGTTATCCAACTACAAATATTGACTTAGCTATCTAAGGCAATTGGCAGATTTTCAAGGGTCACATTTATATTAGGTAGTTAACTAGTAATTTGGTCCTAAAAATGGTTGTTTTGAATCTAGATTTCAGAGACAGAGTAGGGTGCTTAGTTTCATGTTTGTCTTTGGACTTCAGCATGAATTCCCTAGACTCTGATAGGTTTTCAAGGCTCTGCATATTGTGTATCCTTGTTACCTTACATTATCACAAAAGATATGCAAATAGTGTCAGTCTAACTAAGGGAGCAGTGGCTCAGCACACAGGTGTTTGGCAGACTGATTGATTAACAGTGACCTTTCTCAGAAAGAGGAGGAAGTGTTTGTAAGAACTTCGTATGTCTATACTTGTAAAGATTGTTCATTCACAACCTGTTTGAAACGTTAATCCTCTCTATGCTGTGGGGTTCAAAACAGATTTGTTTTCCAATCTACAGTTCAAAAAAATTACAGCTGCTTTCAAAACACATTGGGCCTCCTTATAAAAATTGAATTGATGCATTTGACTGTGTAAAATGCATGCACAGTTACTGCAGCCATGCATTCCCATAGGGCAGTTGCATATTTTTTAAAATGGATTTAATTGGGCATGTACACACTGCGATAAGAGTACTCATATTCACTGATTAGGTGCATGGTAGTATTTATAATTTTCTGTGCACAGATATGTTCAATCAGTTTTTAAAAGTCTGTCCCTTAGTCTGACTGCCATGTACAGCAGCAGTTGTGTTTCCACAGAGCTATGTTTTCTAAAAGATAAAATGTTTAGCTTTGTTTTATCAAATGGAATAAGAGAATAAAATATCTTTGCCAGAACGAGCAGAAGGGATGTTTGTATGGATATTCATGCAACTTTATTCTCATTTTGTTACCCAGCTGAGGAGCTGTATCTTTTAGCGTAACGATATTTGAACTTTCAAAAACGGGGACACTCCTGAGAGAGAGCGTATTTGTATCCATATCTACTAACTCACTTTGTATCAATGTGTTAAATATTGGTAGATACGGACACATATACACTCCCTCTCAGGAATATCTGCTTTTCTGAAAGTTCAAATATGGTAACCCTAGTATCTCTAAAGCATCACAGCTTAAATTTTCCAAGGTGTCTAGAAATTTTTAGATGCCCAATATGTACTGGCATTCAGAGTGCAGGAATGCAAAATTTTCTGAAAATTGATACCTTACTAAAATGTCTCAAGTGGGTCATTCAAAATCACTAGTCACCTTCTGAAAAAAATATAGGCCCATATACCTTTATGTTGTTGTATATGTTATGGTAAATAACTACTGACAATGCTACAATCTTTGCTGAGCCCTCTGCATCGCTCACAGTATCTGTTATTTATGCATCAGTTTAACACAGCGAGCTTCAGAGTGGAAGTCTCAGAATATTTGAAGTTTCCAGAGTAAATTGAATTCGCTTTAACCAGGAAAACACTCCAGATTAGAAAATACTCATTTTGCATTTGTCTTTTCATTTTGCTCCATTGAAAAAAATTGGGCTACATTGACCAGCATGTAAGTGTATTCACTGGCTCAGCCTAAGCTCTAGCATTTATGCACAGAAAATGACTTATTTTAACATACTTTGTTTCTTTAACCATAAAACTAGAAAATAAATTATCCGTATTTTGACCATTTATTTGGGTAAATAACCCAAGCAAGCATCTGTTAAAGTGAACGTTGCATGTGATGAGGTCTGTGCAAAAATATAGAGGAATAGCTCTATTGGTATTATTGCCATGCCAAAGTCACCATCAGGTCTGAAACCAGAACACCCATAAGAGGGCCTGTATACAAAGGGGTTCTCTGTAGGAACTGGGAGAATGCTCCATTCCATGCTTCAGTATCCTCAAATCTTTCTGTTGTAGAGAGAGCTGTCACTGATGGAGAAAGGAGAGAAAGGATGTGCCCCACATAGCAGAACAGGATCAGTTTTTCTAACTGTGAGGCTGGTGTGGTCCTTTTACAGGCCAGAGGATTTGGACCATTATGATCCAGATTTTGTGCTTTGCTGCATATGCATGGCTCCCACTGACTCAACGTGGCTGCATGCACCTCTGACAGCCGACTTCGGCTCAGCGGTAGTGTAATGCAGTTCTTCTAACTGGGTTTCATGTTACTGTTATCAAAGTATTTTTTTCGAAAATGAGTTTGTGTTGAACAATTGACAGTGACTCTTTATTTTATGGACAATGTTCTGCTAAACTTGGCATTTATGAACATATCCAAGCTTGATGGATGTGATATAATGTAGGAAGCAGATAGATCTATGCTGAGAGATTAAGTCCAGTTTCCAAATTAGAGAAAGTATGTAAAGTTTCACAGAAGCATCTGAATGGTAAGGTCTCTATACAGACCATGATGGACGTTTCCCAAACATTACTAAAAAACAATAGCTATAATTTATGCTGCTAGTATATTCAGAAATGTGCACAAGAGATAAAGTTTAAAGAAATAAAATCCTACAGATTACATTGTAGACCAAAGTAAGGTGGTGGTAATGTACTGAAAAGTAACAGGTTTCTGGTTTAGTCATCAGGGAATTCAGTCAACCCGCAGGTTGTAACAAATGAAGGAGAGAAGCATTTCATTTGTACAGATCTATTTTTTTGCCATCCCACATTACTTAGCATATTCATTGAAGGACGGTTACAGATTTATTATGCCTAGTATTTTGAAGTCCTTCAGTGGTGGATGAGTATTTAAAGCATGTTTGTTTTTTATTGTGAAAGAGAGAGAGAGAAAAAAAAAAGTAAAACAGACATTGATGTCATGCTACTGTGGAAGCCAGGGGAGGAAATTCTCAACAGTCAAGGTTTGGTAGCTAAGGCGTTGCATCTTTCGTGAGAAATGGAGCTTTTCCAGTCAGGACATCTGCTCGAACAGCTTCAGAGCTCTTGGCTCTTATGCCTTTCCTCTGACATTTAGTATAAAATCTTAGCTATTTCATTTATTATAGCAATCTTTTATTATAGCAGCACCTTCTAGTTCAGGACCTTTCAGCATTTCTGCTATAAACCTTCCTCCTCCTTCATCTCCTCCTCCCCCCGACATTTGACCTGGTTGTAAAAAATCCCCCTTGCTAAAATGTGACATACCAGATCTCTGCTTGTGAATTATCACATCCCAAATCTGCTTAATATCTTTTCTGTACTGCAGTATAATACAATGCCTCACTGGAGGAGGTTTTTTATAACATTTTACAACACCCAATCTAATTCCAGATTTACACAATGAAGGTTTTATATTTTTAAGTAAATATAATTTTGTTTAATAATCCATAAATATTACACTATTGAGAATGAATAATAGTTTGGTTTATGCTGCTTTATATGTATTCATCATTCTGTGTTATATATGCAGTATATTATATATGTGGTACACGCTTGTTGAAATTGTAACGAAGGAAAGATTTTGATTTCTGGCATGTCTGAACTGAGTATGCGATCCTCTTTATGTACAATATTTGACCATTGAGGATCTGTTCCCTATCACCACAGTAGAGTGCTTATAGGAGTTCTAGGAAACACTGTCTCTTCTATCCTCTTGCCCTGATCTCTGGGAGGCTTTCCAAGTGGTGATGGTCATTTTTACATTGAAAATTCTCTCTTAAATCTCATTTTCACTAAATAAAGCCACATTCGCCTTTTAATTTTATTCTATGTTTTTCCTTCATTCTATCATGGTCTGAAGCTTATGGGACATTTTTATTGCTGTCCCTAAAAAGAATGGTTTCCTCTGTCCCTCAAAGATTCTGAGCTCTCTGCCCTTCTGCTTTCCTTGATCTAACGTGCTCTGTCAGTTTAAATTGGGAGTAAAATTTTCACAAGCACTGATGTGACTTAAGAGTCTGTCCCATTTTCAGAAATGATTTGAGTCTGTGCCCTGTTGAAAGTCACTAGAATGCCAAAGCCTCTGTTGTCTCTTTCCCTTCTTCATAGTACCTTTTCTAATTATATGATTCATATATTGACTTTACTAGAGACAGTTCTTAACTTCTTTTGTTATTCAGTTGCTTGCAATTTATTGCTCTCTTAGCCTACGTCTACATTGCAGTGCTATGTCGAGATACCATTTTTTGAGTGCGCCCGTTATTTCGATATATAATGGGCTTGCTATTCTGACATCCCTGTAAACTTCATTCCATGAGTAGTAAGGGACATTTCAGAATAGCAATTTATTTAGAAATAAGTGCTGTGTAGACAGTACCAAATTTTGAAATAAGCTATTTCAAAATCAGATCAAAATAAGATACACAATTTGCATAGCTCAAAATGCATGTCTTATTTTAACCTACAGTGCAGTGTAGATGCACCCTCTTAGTTACACTTCTTATTTTGAATCTAGGGTACCATAGTCAACAAAATGTAATATAATATTGTATTCTAATGGATTCCTTCCAGTCTCTTTTCTTGGCAGTCTTTTTACCATTCTTATCTTGAGCCTGAGCAATGAAGTTGTGGGATTTGCTGCCCAAGAGGGTTGTCTTCCTTACCTTATTCTCAGGCACATCTAAGTAATATAAAAGTAAATCACTGCTGTTATGAGAAAGTAATCTGTGGAATGCAGTTGGTTACTTTTGAAATCCAGCAGTCAGTTACGTATACTGTTGTTCAAAGTAATAATGAAGCAGGCTTACTTTGGTTAGTTAATTAAAACACACAGTTAATTAAAAATGTGCTTCAGCAAATGTTTGGTGCTTCCCTATCCAGAGGCATATTATGCTACAGTTAATACAGATTGGCTGTGTCTACACTGGCATGAATTTCCAGAATACTATTCCGTTTTCAGTTTTTCCGGAAAAGGAGCGTCTACATTGGCAGGCTGCTTTTACGGAAAAGCGTCTGTGGCCAATGTAGACACGCTTTTCCGGAAAAGAGCCCCGATTGCCATTTTCACGATCGGGGCTTTTTTCCAGAAAAGACTATTGGGCTGTCTACACTGGCCCTTTTCCGGAACAGTGTTCCGGAATAAGGACTTATGCCCGAGTGGGAGCAGAATAGTTTTTCCGGAATAGTGGCTGATTTGGTACAGTACAGCATCGTTGCTTTTCCGGAAATTCAAGGGCCAGTGTAGACAGCTTGCAGCTTATTCCAGAAAAGCGGCTGATTTTCCGGAATAAGTGGCCCAGTGTAGACACAGCCATTGTGTGTATGCACTCAGAGTATAATGGAATGTTCCCCTTTTCCTACAACCTCTCCATTGACACTGGGTTTTTTGTTTTGTTTTGTTAGGTTTTCCTTTATAAAGGAAATCCTGAAATTCTGCTTTCTTTAGGCCTTTTAAATCCATTGAGTTGTTTCTTTTATCTGTTTTCCTTTTATTGTTCTTGTTCATATGCTATGAAAATATTTAATAAACATTAATATTAGAAAAAAAGTTAATCAAACATTTTAATTTTACATGACGTAAATGTTTGAGGATAAAAGGTTATTTTTATTACTCATTTTATTTCTTATGATCAAGATTTTTTGTATTCATTTTGAGACGGTCTTGAATCTCCAGAAAGTGATGTGAGAATAGCAGAAAATACTGTCAGATGCAGGCGCACTCTTTGTTTCCCTGATAACATTCATGCATTTGACCTTCATTAGGGAAGGACATTTATCACTAGCACCATCTAGCCATCTGTTAGTGTACTTGTCCTCTGTTGAACATGTTCTTGTAAACTGACGTATTATGGATCACTTCAGGCTTATAACCCAAGTAAACAGTTATGAAGAATGTTGATGATAACTCAAGGACATGTACAGAACAGAGCATTGCAGTTTGTAATATGGTTAAAGTAAAGACCACAAATCACTCTTAATAGTGTTTCACAGTTATTATCTCAATGATGCTGGCCTCTTCAGGTCTGCACCATGGAGCAAATCTCTCTACAGGGTATGCATGCATGCACAAGAGGACCTGCTTTGGCATTGATGCTTTTTCTAAGATAGGTCAGCAATGATGCCCCAGGCCCTTTTGCATCACCACTGGAGTGTCATGATGCCCCACCCCTTCCATCTCAAGCTTTGCCCTTTTTAGGGGCACATTGCCAGACCTCCACACATACCTTCTCCCAGGTCCCATGGTGCCTGTTGGTCCCACTGTATGCAATTCTCTGTGTGTTACGTGGGCCACATCTACACACTAGATATCTATCTTCATGACCCTGTGGATGTCACATGGGCAGCAGCTGTGTGCTCATTGGACTATAGGTTGAGAACCTCTGAGATAGACATATGAATGGGCTGGGGGTGACGATTTTTAATTGTGGGGGTTGGAGTTTTGTGTGAGAACATCAGCTTTTGTGGACTGCCTGCTTTGGTTTGAAGAAAAGTTACTGTTTTGTGATTACTGTCTGTCTTTATTGGCATTAATTTTAATTATGCTGAGGTGCTAAGAACTTTAAATATTCATCTATTTTGTATATTGATATAAGATTATGTAAATAAACAAAAATTTACATATGTGATAATAGCTTTCTCATGTGCATTTTGTTGTCAACTGTATGTTTGTGGGGCAGAGTATATCAGGCCACCTCTAATAAGCAAAACCTTTGATCTAAAAAAATGAATTCTGCCTCATTCTTTCCAATCTTCAGGACTGATGGCTACTGTTTCACCATGGTAGAAGAAGATGAATCTGGAGGACGTACAATTGCCTCAGGATGTCTAGGTTTAGAAGGCTCCGACTTCCAGTGCCGGGTAAGAAAGTGGTTGTGATCAGTTTGGTCTGGCTGTTGTGATAGTTTTTGTTCAGCTGCAGCATTGTCAGGAGGAATGCCTACATCTGCTGCTTTGAATTTTGTTTGTGTAGGAGATGTGCCTTCTGTATTGAATGCTGAGGAAATGACATCCTCTCCCCAAAACTCTTGCTACTGCTTCAAGCATGCCATGCTGCTAGTTAACTAATGTTAAACTCTGCTGACCTGCTAAAAGTACGACTTGGGTAATTACATCCCAATTCTCTAAATTCCCCTTGCAGCTTCAATTAGGTAAAACATTCTTTACTTCCTCTCCTAAATTGCTGTGTGCTGCAAAAGCAGTGTGCTTGCATGTTTAACACAGAGAAGTCACGCGAGGTTCGATTCCCAGCTGTTCTGTGCAAAACTCAATGTGACTGTGGAGGGAGGACAGCAGATGGAGCAAAGATTCTAAGGGTACAGCTGCACTGCAAAATAAAACCAAAAACCACAATCATGGCATTAGCCTCACTCAGCTGACTTAGGCTCGTGCCACAGGGCTAAGAATAGCAGTGTAGATGCTCCTGCTTGGGCTGGAATCTAGGCACAGGCATTCACCCTCTTGCTGGGTTTCAAAGCCTAGGCTCCAGCACAATCAGGAACATCTGCACTGCCATTTCTAGTTCAATAAGCCTGAGCCCAAATCAGTTGAGCTGGTTGCCACGATTTGTTTGTTTGCAGTATAGATATACATTAAGTAATCTTTCCACTCCTATGCCCAAATCTCGGCCTGTCCAGGTGCAAAACCAAACTATTTTTTCAACTTAGCGCAGCCTAAGAATTGCTCTTATTTGCACCCACTTGTAATAAACTCTCAGGAGTATCTCCAAAGTATAGTGCATTGTGTTCTGTCCCTTTCTTCTCCCTGTAATGCTCTTCACAAATCTCTTTCACTGAAGGGAACAGATGACAGAGCCAACTACATTGGCTTTAAGCCATCTGAGGATTCCCCTGCATGAAGGAAGTCATGCCCTAAAGCAGTTGTTTTCCAGCTACGGGTTGTGACCCAGAACTGGGTCATGGAATGTCAGGCACTAGGTGTAGTTGCTGCAGGGCATCAGGTGTTCAGTGTACTGCAGGCCCAGCTCCTATGGTGGGGTGGGAGGGAAGAGAGTGCACAGGGCTCCACGCACTGCCCCTACCCCTGTCCCAAGCACTCCCATTAGCTGAAAACCTGCTGCTGCCTGCTTCTGGGGTGCAGCATGGTCTACGGTTCCAAGAGAGGCAGGAAGCCCACCTTAGTGCCACTGCTGACTTGGAGCCGCTCACAGGAAGCCCCTCCTGTCCCAGCCCTGAACCTCTTCCATGCCCCTCAAAAGCTCCCTCCTACACTCCAAAGCTCTCATCCTTAGCCCCACCCCGGAGCCCACACTCTAGTCAAATTATGTTGGGTTGCAAGCATCCTCAGTTTTCTTTAACTAGGTCATTGAAAACCACTTTCCTACAGCTCAGATTTCTGAAAATAAGAGTCTACTAGGGGGCTCTGCCCCCTGCTTCCTACACTTGCCAACCCCCTTCTCTTTGGGGATAGGTGTCTGGTCAGGGGGAGGGTGCAGGAGCGGGCTGGGTGTACGGGATCTTGGTGGAAGGGGTATGCGAAAGGGCTGGGGGTGCAGGTCTCAGCAGGATGGTGAGTGAGGGGGGTTGGGGATGCATGGTCTCAGGTTGGGGTTATGAACGAACGGGCCGGGCAGTCGGAATCTTGGGGTGTGGTAAGGTGGCTGGGCATGTGGGTCTCAGCCAAGGGGTTGTGTGATGTGACTGAGGGTGTGGGCTCTCGGCCACAGGGGTGTGTGACAGGGCTGGGGGAAGAGGGAGGGCACGTGGCTCTGGCTCCCCTGGGGAGGGGGGAGAGCATGCAGCTCTCAGCCCCCCTGGAGAGGGGAGGGCATGTGGCATCTGACCTAGGGCACTGGAGAGTGAGGGGGAGGCAGGGTGGCTGAGGGCAGAGGAGGCTGTTGGATGCAGAGTGATGTGATGGCATCACTGTCATCCTACAGGACATTTTTCACAGACACAGACACAGACACAGACACACACACACACAGACACACACACACACACACACACACACAGAGAGAGAGAGAAATGAGGCTCCTTATTGCTTCCCAAATAAGTAGCCAGATTTTTCAAAATGCTGAGTATCCTACAATTTCTGAATTCAAACCTGAGGTTAGGCATCTGTTTCTGGAATCTTGGCCATGGGGGCAAAATTATATCGCTTTGCTCTGGAAAGTGAGACAGAGGATCAGGCACTTGTCTCATTGTACATAAATGTGAAATCTGTCTGCCCCCAAATGCTTGAATAATGAAACACTAACATACAGACTCTCACAACTCTTCCGTATGCTGCTAGGGCCTTGTATAATTGTAATAGCTTCAGTGGAATTTCAGAAAGCATGAATTTGTTCTTAAATGTTTAAATGAAGTGTTGCTGGAATTTATTAGGATGTCTCAAATCCTTATTGTAGTCATATCCTTCACTGGTTGTGATGCTGTTTACCACGTTGGTCTGTCTCCTTCCCAGCGCCAAAATAACAGTCTCTGTTTAAAAGAACAAAGTTGCTCATACAGTTCTGTCTGAATTCCTCTGTTGCAGGATACACCCATAATACATCACAAAAGAACAATTGCATGCTGCACAGACAAAGATTTCTGTAATGAAAATCTTCACCCTACGCTGCCACCGCTGAAAAACAGAGGTAAGGAGGAGGAAGAAAATCTAGACTTAAAGCAGTAGGTGAATATTTTTTCCCTGGTACAGACATGAGAATTGGATGAGCTGTATGGAAAAACAAAACTTCATGTATCTTGTAACTGTTCTAGTAATATATAGAAATGGTATCAGCTTGGTTGTTGCTGGTATTTATATTCCCATTATGCCTGTAGAGATCAGTCAAGACACACAGACCCATTGTGCTAAGTGTTGTGTGTAATAAAATAATCGTTCCTCCCTAAAGAGTTCACAGTCTTGGTCAGGCTGGTGCAGGAACTGTCCGTCTTTGTACAGTGCTTGGAGGGGAAGGGGGGTCACTTACTGAAGCCTTTAGGTCTCATTCCATACAAATATAAAATAACAATAATGAATGACCTCCGTCATTGCAAAAGATTGTACTTTGTAGGAATATAATAGTTTCCATGTGACATTTGGGACCTGATCCTCAGCTGCTATAAATCAGCAAAGTTCTCCTGAAGCCAGTGGAACTAATGATGATTTATAGCTGCTGATAATCTGGTCCTCAGAGAATAAGGGTTAGGCATTACTATGAGTTCTGTCTTGCAGACGTATAGAACAAACAAAGGCGTAACACTTCACACAAATGCATTCACAATTTTGATTGGTAATTGCACAATCATGCAATTATGTTTTGAAAATACAGTAGTTCCTGTGATATTTAGAGACCTTGGCATAAGGGATGTGCCAGTTTTGTGTGGTCAGCATAACATTTGGTACTAGGAGAAAGTCTCTCTAATTTTTAGGGGGGAGGGTGATATTTCCTGTTTACAACTGAGAAGGAAATTTGGACTATAATGTTGACCTGTAAGTTAATACCTGTTTCATGTCTCAGGCTAAACACAGATATTTTTATTACTTACTTAATTTCCTACCCAACCCAACTACCCATGCATGTGTACAGAAAGGTGCTATTCCTGCAGTCCTTACATGTATAAGGGCTTACTTCATTGAGATTCCATGCAGTAGGACTACAGAATTGGGTCCATAGTATATACTATATAAAATAGTTCCGCGCTGACTGGTGAGCCATGAGATCCTGGCTTTGATATTCTGAGATCATGAGATTCTGACTTCCAGCTTATGAGCTTGATGTAATTTTGTTGGTCTTTATTAAGAGAAAAAATTACTTGAATAGAGAGAATATCCCCAAGTTGTATACTAATATAATTTTATTTTGGAAAATAAAGACCATGATTTGTGCCTTCCCTCCCTCCCCACCCCCTCAGTGGTTAAATAAACTCCTGCTGATTCAAAATGCAGTAACCTTGTTTATAACCAGTCTCTCTCCTTGGTTTTATATTACATTTTCCAGAATGGCAATGTAAAAATTGGGTAATTAGCTTAGTCATAGATCTATCTATTGCTTATGCAAAAAATCATGCTCTTTTGCTAATGCCATTTTTCTTTTTGCTGGGGCAGAAGACATTTAAGTACTAAAGAAACAGATAGTTAAGATTAATAAACATGAAATAACAGAGATACTATTTTGAATACATTATTAGATTAATAGCTTTTGAGCATCTCTGTAGCTGCTTAAATACTGGAAAAATTAGTTGTTTAATTTGTTTGACAAACAAATGGCAGTACGTTCATTTAATACATACTTTATGGTTAATAATTCCTAGTAACTAGACATCAAATTGTGGCTGTAATTTTGGAGACTGCTTCAGATTATGTGGCCCTATGATCTGTAGCTATGGAACAGCCCCAAAAGTCAGAATTTTTTTGAAAGCTGCATGATCAGCTTTGATTCTTGGTGCCATAAGCCAGGGTAATTTATGATTACCTCTATTGGGGTGTGTCTAGACTACAGGGTTTTTTTGAAAAAAGTGGCCTTTTTTCAAAAAAACTGTACCTGAGTCTAGACTACCGCTGTGTTCTGTCAACAGTAAATTTGTCGACAGCGGTAAACCTCATTCTACGAGGAATAATGCCTTTTTTTTTTAAGTCATCTTTCAAAAAAAGGGCTCTATTGCATAAAAACAAGGCTTTTTCAAAAGAGAGCATCTAGACTCTCTTTTGAAAAAAAGCAAGCCGCTTTTTCGAAAAATCTTCTTGTTGTCTAGACACTCTTTTTTGAAAAAGCCTCTTTCGAAAGAGGCTTGCAGTCTAGACGTAGCCTAGCTGTCTGAATTCTCACCAAAAGGGGAAGGAATTTAAAGACTGAATTCTCCCACTAGCCATATCCAAGAATATGCAGCTAATATAAGGTTTGGGGTCCTATGTTTATAGCCATTCTTAACAGTCTCGGATTGTCTTTAAGTATGGTGCAGCGACTGTCAGAATTCTTATCAAGCTATAACATAAACAGTGATGTTAAAATAAATAACTAAAAATAAAAATAGACCTGTTAAAATAAAAACTTCACTGGATTTGATGAAAAAGTATGTTGCTTGGTTTTTTAAAACACAAAATGTTAGCTTCTGATCAGGAACTTTTTGACCAAGGTCATGTCTCAGGGGGAAACTGGGGTCTGCAGAATCTTTCATCCATAGGTCAAAGGTTGATAACT
Source organism: Pelodiscus sinensis (assembly GCF_052426305.1). Taxonomy (NCBI): domain Eukaryota; kingdom Metazoa; phylum Chordata; order Testudines; family Trionychidae; genus Pelodiscus; species Pelodiscus sinensis. The sequence continues at coordinate 116,629,780 of NC_143055.1, read as the reverse complement.
AGAAATTAACCTGTATACAGCATTATTATCTACAGATGCGTGCAATTTGTGTTCTGTAAGTGTTTCTCCATACCTAGCGTTTCCTGAAAGGGACTCACTCTTTAACTGTGAACAGAATGAATCAACATAAACATGAAAATATCAGAAGAATTAAAATTAGTCAACCCAGAGAACTGGCTTTGTGTCAAGCATGAAGAAGAAACACAATAGCAGCTAAATCCATTTCTGGATAGTGTTCTGGTGCATCCTGCAGTACTAGTAAAATAAAAATACCCTGGAGATAACATGGAGTCCCCTTGCTAGTCAAGCAGCCGCCTTATTAAGGAAATGAGAATAATAATAAGAGTCTGAAAGGACACCTCTTATAAACAATAAAAATATTACTGGAAATCCCAGTGAAAGTGCCGACTGAAAGCAGATGAGAACAAATATGTCTTTACTGATTTAAAGCCTTTATAAGCAGAAGTGGTGGTGCCACCATGTCTGGCTCCCTGCCTGTAGAGCTAGTGATGAATGGGCAAGGGAATGATTGGAGGAATGATGATGGGGTCTGATGTGTGCATACAAGTCTCCAAGCCTCAGATTTCACTGCAGTTTTTACCCAGATAATACAAATACTGTGAACTGGAAGGAACAGGGGAGTCAGGAGAACCGTCAATGCATTTGATATGCTGACTCTGCCTGAAACCCATTTTCCTGAGTTTTAAATACACATTTCAGCAGTGGGTCGTACATGACAAAGTGAGTTAAGGAAGTGATGGGGCTGTAGGGAAACAATGACATGTCTGAATGTAAGATATTTTCTAGAGAATGTTTTCCTGTCTTGTTTCTTCTATCCCTCTCTGCCTATGCTGAATACAACAATACCACTCCCATGCAGTGCCTTGAAATAACATCGCAGTGTGCAGTCTTATAAAGTGCACGCTTTGCATGCGGAGCATTGGACAATGGTTAAAACTCCCATTCAGCCAGAGCTTCGGTAATGTACCGGTTCTTTGTTACAAACCCCCAACTTCATAATATGTCTAAATGTTAATAAAACCCTGCTTAATTTTATAACCTCACAGCTTGGCTTAGCTGCATTTGATATTAGAAAGTAGGGGGCTCAGTCCACTTCCCATATCCCAAAAATTAATGCAAATTGACACGCTTTTCGGTTGCAGTTCAGGGACTGAATATGTTTGCAGACTGCCCCACCAAGTTTGTACTGAGGTAAATGGAGAAGCTTGCATGGCTGCTTTTGTGTGCAGTACCTGTTCTGTGGACAAAGGGAGGACTTCAGTGTCTAGCAATGGCATAGCCAGAAGGGCCCACTTGGGTGGCTCCTAACTTTGGGTGGCTGGGCAAGAATAGGGGGTGGGAAAGAATAGGGGGGGCAGGGAGGAGCAAGACAGGAGGAATGAGAGGGAGTAAACCCCGCCCACTCTCCAGCCAGAGCGGTATAAGCCTCAGTGCACCATCCCCATTCCCTGCCCAGAACACCGGGGCAGAGTGAGGTAAGCCCCAAGGAGCGGGCTTGGATGCAAAGTGGCCTGTTTAGGCTGATGACTAGTGAATGTCAGTCTGGCACCTTTCACCAACTTAAACAGAATGCTCCCTGTGCTGAGATAGGACTTAAGTAAATCTAGCTCATCCAAGTCCAGCCTTACTCAAAAACTTTCAGTGATGGGGATTCCAAATCCTACCTTGGAAGGCAATTTTCTTCACTATCCTTATAGTTAGGTTATATATTAGTAAAACATTTCGCACTCTCCCTCGCTGCAGATGAAGCCCATTACTTCCTGTCCTGCATTCAATGGACACAGAGAACAATTGATCACAGGCCTCTTTGTAAGAGCCCTTAACATATTTGAAGATTGTGATCAGGTCTCCCCCTTAGCCTTCTCTTTTCAAGATTAAATCTGCCCAGTTGATTTTTTTTTTTAACCTTTACTTCTAGGTCAGGTTTTCTAAAACTTTTATCATTCATGTTGTTCTCCTCTGAAATCTTTGCAGTTCGTCCACCTCTTTTCTGAAGTGTGGCACCCAGAATTGGACAAAGAACTCCAGCTGACACCACATGGGTGTCTAGTGGCACAGGACAATTACCTGCCATATCTTAACATACACCTTGGAATGATCTTAGACTTTTTTACAATTGTACCACATTGTTGACTCATGTATAATTTGTGATCCACTATAATCTCAGACCCCTTTTTAACAGTAGTACCGCATAGCACTAGTTGTGTGTTCCCCATTTTTTAGGTATGTGATTTTTCTTCTCAAATGAAGTACTTTGCACGTGTCTTCACTGATTTCTTCTTTTTGATTTCAGAACAAATTCCCAATTTGTCAAAGTTGTTTTGAATTCTAACACTGCCCACCAAAGTGCTTGCATCCTAGCCCATCTGGTGCCAATCCTTAAATTTTATAAGCATAACTCATCACCTCATTATCCATCTCATTAATGAAAACCGTGAATAGTATCAGACCCGAGACTGACCCTTATGGGACATCCCAGTGATATGTCCTCCCAGTTCAACAGAGAGCTATTGGTGATTATTTTTTTACATTAAAAAATAAAGAATTCTGAGCACTTTCCTTTTCGTTTTTGCTGAGCATTTGCCGACTGGTTTACAAATCCCCAAAATGAGCAAACGAAAACCCTCCAAAAATAATTTGAAAACACATCTGAATTCTGGGCTGATAACTCACTTATTTGCCATCTTTATTTCCTGGTATAACATTTTGGTAAGCATGAAGACTCAAGAAAAACGTTTTGCCTTCCTTTAATATTAGGGCCAGTTTCATGCCTACCGTATGCATGGTATGTCTTTAATAAAGCCACATGTAGTACTGTTGTAAAGACAACTTTGTGACCCAGTGTAACCTTCTTTGCTGTAACTAGTTTAGCCCTCTCAATTTTGTAGACTAAAATGCAGAACCTATCTTTCACATCTAAATTGCCTTTTATCTTCAAGTGCTTTCTGGGATTTTTTTTCCCTCCCACACAAATGTCTTTGATCACAGAATAAAAAATGTCAATCAGAATTTTCATGTGTGGGTTCTTAAAGTTGGTCCTCTTAAAAAGGGCCTTATTTTAAGAGTTGCCAGAGCTCTCACAGTTTTTTAACTTCTGTAGAAGTTGAGGATACTCAGAACTTTTATGGCAGTGCCCAAATAAGGATATTAGGGGTCTGAATTGGGTTCCCAAGTTTGGGAATACTAGCCACAGTGTATAGAATGCTAGTCACTGTTCTTTGCAGAATTATTTTCAGGATTCATGATTTCAGTCTCTTTCATACCGTTTTATACACACACATAATCCATTAATAATACTAAAGGATAGGGAGCGTGATTGTGAGCTCTTTGCCGTTTCTGATAGGCATAACTACATTGAACTGAATAGTGTTACTTCTTGGTTTACTGTGGTATAAGCGAGATCAGAACTGAGCCCTGTATGTGTAGCTCTCAACAGTCATTGTGCTTAAAAAGCATAAAAACTGCCAAGTCCAGTTTTTATTGTCATGCATTCTATGAAACCAGAACCCCCCTTGCCGTAAATGTGTTTTCATAGTCTCCAGAGTATGAAGAATTCTCCCCTACTGTCTGCATGCTCTGTTTAGCCTCTCCTGGGCTAATAGGCAATGACATCTTAAACTGTTACAAACCACACATTTTAAAGAGAAGTGACTGGCAGACATAGACTGCTAATAAACCATGAAATAGAACCTTGCCCCCACCCCCCGCCTTAACCACCGCCTCTTTCACGGAGAGAACCGGACTCCCCAGTGGGTTCTCAGGTTCAGCTCCAGGCACACTTGGAGTGACAGTCCAGGTACAAATCTGATGAGAATGATGGGCTCTAGTGTTTTCCTGATAGATCCTGTGTCAGTGTCTCCTTTCAAAGGCGATGGCCATGTTTTAAATGTTTACATTGTTAATGCTCCAAGAGCAGGTAATGTCAGGTTAAAACATGACCAATGTGCTCACAAGGCAGATAGTGGTAGGTAATCTCTGTTCATACTGGATAGGGAAGAAAAGGAAATAGTTGGAGGCAAAGATGGGAGAGAAACTTGGATCTATAAAATAAAAGTGCATGACAGTAAGCCAAGAATCCCCTAGGATTCCCCCTGGTCTCATTATCGTAGTAAATCTGAAACATAATAGTGTTATTCCAGGATGAGTCGATAAGGATAGAATTCTCACAGTTTACTGTATGTTCAGCATTTGTATGGAAGATGCAAGACAATCAGATGGTAAGGGCTTCAGAAAACCTCATCCTTATCTGCATTACAGTGACCACCAGGCTAGGAGGCGGGGGTTATACTAAAGTATTACAGTTTTGAGACTGTGTAATTTCAAAAGAAGATGGTTCAGGATTTCTTTAGTTTTCTTTTTGAAATGAAGATACAAATTTGGAGGTGATCATGAAATTTGAGAGCAGAAAATGGGTATTGCATGCACAGATTAATCCACACTTTTCAGTTATTTTTATATACTCACAGTTCTACATGTGGGTTGTTAATGTTGCATTTCCAAGGAGTTTAAAAGAATGGCTCATCTGCAAGATTTTTTTTCCACAAGTGCAAGAATGAAGAACAAATAATTTTCCTGCTATATTGCTGAGAGATTCAGAGATACTTAAATTGATGTAAATATAACATTAAGGACTGTTAGACATCCCTTTATGTCTTCTCTGCTAGGATAGATACAGTTGAGTATATTAAAAGCTTTTGTTATGACTTTCATAGTTTTCTGAAACTAATAAAATATAATTAAAATAAAGGGGCACCTGGCTAATTTGTCTCCTAGCTGGCAAGATACGTAAAATACTGGTTTATAAATCCCAGGTTTGAGGGGGCATGGGTCAGTGGATTGGTTGAAGAGTTTGCTCCCTTGCAAACTCAGTCAAAAGCCCCAGTGTTGTTACCAGTGATAACGTTTTCTGAATAAAGACTGCAGGATCAGTCAGGCCCTTGATTGCTGTTCCATGTACTATGTTTGCCCTAATCTGAAAACAAGTAATACATCACACGATGTTTCAGGAGGAGAGAATGGAAACAATTCTGGTGCTCTGTATGTTTGTGTCTTTTTACATGTGAAAATACACCCAGAAAGGCAGAATGCATTTTACACCCGACCTAAGGTGAAAGACATCTGAGGTGTATTAACAGAGTAGTGGTAGCTTCTAACACAAAAATACAGCCATTTACCGAGGATTTTTTTATTTTATTTTAATCCAGATTTTGGTGAAGGAAACATTCACCATAAGGCCCTGCTGATATCAGTGACTGTTTGCAGTATACTCCTGGTACTTGTCATCATATTCTGTTACTTCAGGTATGTCTGAAGTATTTAAGCTTTGTCTGCTTCACATTTCTTCTCAACATCACTTTTCCCCTCTCACTTTTCAGCTGTAACATTTAAAAAAAGAACAGGAGGAAGTTGGGGAATGATTACAAACAAAACTGTGTTTTTTATTGTAGGGAAAACTGTATATTTTGCTAATATTAAAATCGTAAAGGCATCAGAAAAATGCTCCATAATGTCTTTTGTATAGCATCCTTCATAGTAAGCAGGGCGGCTGAGCCCTGGGCAGGGTTGGTGGGGGTGACTCTGGGTCCCAGGAGGAGTGGGGGCCTCCAGCAGAAGGCACAGGCCTGGAGGGCTAGCCTCCCCCAGCCAGTCCTTCAGTTCTGCCCATGGCTCCGGTGGCAATTTAAAGGGCCCATGGATCTAGCCACTCCCATTGCCACTGTAGTGGTAGTGGTGCCTGGAAGCTCTGCGTGCTTTTTAATCACTAGGCCCTGGGGCAGCTGCCCCCATTACCCTCCTCTCCCACTGTCACCAGGCCTGATAAAAAGTATGTCCTAAAAAGCTTTCTAGTGGGAAATAGCACAAAGTAGTATACAGTGAAAATGAAAGAAAACAATGGTGTAAAGACATTGTATAGCAAATAAAGCGCATAAGCCTGTTTACGCAGTGCACATAAGGGTGCACACAAACTATACCTAAATGGTTGCATTCGGAGAAGCATTGTCAGCAGAACCAGAGAAGTGATTATTCCCCTTTATTCGGCTCTGGTGAGGCCACATCTGGAGTATTGCGTCCAGTTCTGGGCCCCCCACTACAGAAAGGATGTGGACACGTAGGAGAGGGTCCAGTGGAGGGCAACCAAATGATTAGGAGGATGGAGCACATGACCTATGAGGAGAGGCTGAGAAATTTGGGCATATCTAGTCTGCAGAAGAGAAGAGGGGAGTGTGGGGGGGGGGGGGGGGGGGAGATTTGATAGCAGCCTTCAACTTCCTGAAGGGAGGCTGTTCTCAGTAGTGACAGATGGCAGAACAAGGAGCAATGGTCTCAAGTTACAGTGAGGGAGGTCTAGGTTGGATATTAGGAAAACTATTTCACTAGGAAGGTGGTGAAGTACTGGAATGGGTTACCTAGGGAGGTGGTGGATCTCCATCCCTAGAGGTTTTTAAGTCTCGGCTTCCCAAAGTCCTAGCTTGGTTGATTTAGTTGGGATTGGTCCTGCTTTGGGCAGAGGGCTGAACTTGATGACCTCCTGAAGTCTCTTCCAGTCCTATGATTCTATTAAATGGGAGACAGAAAAGTGTAGGCAAATTCATAAAAATGCCTGGTTGTGATTATAATCAATATGAACAATTCTCAAAATAGCCAGATATGCCCTGGATAACTTCTCCCTTTCTTTGGTCATAAAAGGGTCACAACATTCATAGCAAAAAGGTGGGGCATTGTTTTTAGAACTATTCTCTGAATTTGAGTTTAAAGTTGTACTTGGCTATGCAAAATTATAGGGAATGATAATCAGCCCCTTTCATAGACCTGAAGCATTTTAATTCTGCAAATAGATTAGAAAATATTAATAGATGAATCTAGCATGTACTTCAGATCATTTCTGGGAACTTGTGCATGACTAAAAAATAAATGTTTTCTACTTAGCGTGTGTTCCTCATTGTATTGTCAACTAATTTAATTTTCACTAAAACATAGGCATAAAAGGCAAGAAACCAGACCTCGATACAGCATTGGACTTGAACAAGATGAGACTTACATTCCTCCAGGGGAATCCCTGAAAGACTTGATTGAACAGTCTCAGAGCTCAGGGAGTGGTTCTGGGCTCCCTCTGCTGGTAAGAAGGGAATTTACATGAATCAGTGTTTTAGTTTTCAGATAACTTGATAACCTTGAAAAACTTAAAAAATAACGAATAGTCTAGCAGCCCCTTAAAGACTAAGTGCTGCTAGACGATTTGTTGTTTTTTAAGCTTTTTCCAGTTACAGACTAACTCGGCTACCCCTCTAAAGCTTTTGATAACCTTGGACCTGCTGCACTTTATGACATTGCAGAAGACTCAAGAAAAGTCTGCATTTGAAATACTGCATTTGAAAATTATTCGTTTATTTTCTTTGTCATTTTCCAAATGGATAACTGAGAAGTTACATATTGTTCCTGCCTACCTACATTTAAAGCATGCATCCCCATAGTATTTGAGCAACGTTCAAATTTTTCTTTCTGTCTGTCTGTCTTCTATATTCATGGGGGATCCAGTGCAAAGATCAAAATACTGGGGCAAGTGTGTTCACAGCAACCCAGACTGTTAAGCAGACAGGCTTCTGCATTTCGAATCAGGACACAGAATATTACCATGTACTCCATAGCCTTAGCACAGCCTTAACATAGATTTTTGCGCTTAGTCTCCTAAAGCTTTTAAAAACAGAAATAAATGGAGGAAAGCAAAGTTGTTTGGAGGAATATGTTTTTTTTCCATATGTGTTTTTACTCACCTCCCCAAGTATTAATTTAAACTGGGCATAAGCAGGGTGGATCCTATCAAACTGTCCAGGTCCTAAGATACTACAGGCAGCCAGGGCTCCAATCTGCTCAGTGGGTTGCAGGATCTTTCCTGCCCCAGCTGTGTTCTGCCATACCTGCTAGCCTTGTAGTCACTTGATTGAGTCTTACTTCCTTTTATAAATCAGGAAATACTCCTGTTGCTCCCTGTGCCTAACTAAAAAGTCATAAACAGATTTTCCTCAAACTTATAGCTCATCCAGTGATTTTTTTTTTAAAGAAAAATTTAACACAGTGAAAACAGGTTCATAATGGAAGTTGCATTGCAGACCTAACGCTTTTACTGTGGTGAACACAGTAATATATCCATGCTATTCTTGTCAGATAGTAACCACAGCAATAATCAGTTTACAAGTGCATGGATTGTCCAAAAGGGGATGCCCATTCCCATAACAAATATGTACAATAATTTGTAGTGGAATACACATTCCTTCATTTTAAGAGTTTATTTCCAGTTTTTCTTATTTATTTCCAGTATAAAACATTTGAAATTGCTTTAGAGAAAGCAAACCATATTTTTTGATAGAACTCATAAAATGTCACTTTCTGATCAACAATATTGTCTGTCTTTTGTAGCTCATTTATTTTACTGGATACAAAGGTTACAAGAAAGCTAAACCTTAACCAAGATACTGTTAGGAGTCATTTGGAACCTTAGGGTATGTCTACATTACAGAGAAGATTGAAGTTGCCGCTGTCGATCTTCCAGGGTTCAAATTAGCGGGTCTAGTGAAGATACGCTCCTTTGAACTGAGAGAGTCATTCTGGTCATTGCCGGTAGTCCTGCTTCCACAGGGAATAAGGAAAGTCAATGGGAGAGTGTTCTCCCTTCAGTTTTCTGCAGTGTGGACAATGCCTAATGTTAATTTAAAGAATTTTGACTTCAGCTACACAATTATCATAGCTGAAGTTGCCTATCTTAATTCAACTTTGTCCCGTAGTGTAGACATATCATTAGAGACTAAGGGTATGTCTAGTCTACAGGCTTTTGTCAACAGAAGTTTTGTCGACAGATACTGTTGACAAAGCTTCTGTTGACAAAGAGCATCTAAACTACAGCCAGTTCTGTTGAAAAAGCAAGCCACTTTGTCGGCAGGACAGTGTAGACGCAAAGGACAGTGTAGATGCAATAACGCCTTCTGTCAACAGTACTCAGTCGACAAAAGGCGTTATTCCTCGTAGAATGACGTTTACTGCCGTCGACAAAATTGCTGACAAAATATGTCGACAGCACTCAGCGGCAGTGTAGACGCAGGTATAGTTTTGTCCACAAAAGTCCACTTTTGTCGACAAAACCTTGTAGTCTAGACACACCCTAATAGATTCGGCCATAAGCTTTTGTGGGTAAAACCCACTTCATCAGATGAATTGGAGTGAAAGTTACAGGAAGCAGGTGTGTGTGTGTGTGTGTGTGTGTGTGTATGTGTGTGTGTGTGTGTGTGTGTGTGTATATATATATATATATATATATATATATATATATATGGAAGAAGTTGCTTATGTTAATGAAGCTAATCAAGTCATGTAAAAATTATAAGGTTTTGACTGCATCACAACTGTAATCATAAAATTGTGTTTTCACCACCGTTTGTGAAACCAAAATTTTGTATGAATTTTGCAAACTGCAAGTTTTGTGCTTTTAGCCAAGATGTTTTCCTTCAAGAAGCAAAACCATTTTTGTGACAAGCACAGTCAGAGAAGAGAAGTGAAAAGCTATATTTCCTTAGAAGACCAGTGTCAGTGTTGCATAGAAAAATACAAAAATTGAAAAAATAATGGACTGTTCATGAACAGTTTACAATCAATCTAGAACACAAAAATGTTTTTAAAAACTGTTTGTCAGTTTTCAATATCAAGCATATTTTAAACATCACAAGCTGTTTATGAACAGCAAAAAAATTAAATATAGAAAATAAAATAAGTGGCATGCAATAAATAGGTCGACCAGCTCTAGCAGAAAGAAAGCTACTTAAGGTCTTCCATGTAGTAGTCTTCCTTTTAAAAATTCATAACAGAAATGTGATTTTCATTTTCTTAATATAATTTAATAAGCAACTTTTCATCATTACATATTGTAATAGCATGTGCTTTAACATGCCATTACATAAATTTACACAAATTAAGTTATTTAATGTAATTCAATGATTTTTCAGGATGCATTCTTTAAAATGAACAAATTGGAAAGCAACAATACTAAAATTACATTAGAAAATGTTAAAGAAAAATTTCAGTGTAATACAGCTATTCAATCACTACTTCAAAGTATAAAGGAGAAAAAATCAGTTTAAAAACAACTTAAGCTCCATTTTTTTCTTGGCTTGCACTGGTGTAAATCAAAATAACTGCACTGAAGCCACCATCTGATAGTGTGATAAAACATACTAGAGCTATAAAAATTCAGCTTCCATTTATATGGAAATAAGAGAGAACTTGCAAAGTTGTTGTTACATAGGTTCCCACCCCTACATTTTAGACAGTTTCAAAATAGGCTAAACATAATAGTTTAGCATAAATGGAAAATAGACCTGGCCTGACAGGTTTGGAGTGCCCTTGTTTTCACATCCATTCAAACTGGAGCTGAACAGTTTCAGTCCTGTTCAGCATAATCAAAAGGACCACCTGCAGGGACCATAAGTAATATGACAGCTTTCACCGGGTTCCAGTCAGTTTCAGAGAAAATGAGAGTACCAAATGTTTTTGAAATGCAGTTTTGAATATTTATTTTAATCAGCTTTTTTTAGTGTTGGGAAAACATTGACTTAATGTGACCCATTAAGGATTCACATAACACTGCTATTTGAGTGCATTGCATTTTATGCGATTTTTATGTGGGTGAAGGCAGAAATCTAGACTTACACATTTACATATCTAGAAAATTCTAGTTAATTACCAGAGGTCTAATTAATGCATTGAACTCAAGGTTTTTTTTTAAAAAAAATGTTTATTTTAAATATGAAATAAAAAATGCTTCAGCTCAGGATTGAACTGGTACAAGCAGTTGCCATTTCAACATCCTATTGTACTATCTTGTGACTGGGAAATAGAGGTTGGTTATCTCCTCGGCTTTGAACATCCATGTTTTGTAGGTTGTATAACAACTTTTACAGTAGTTTTCTTCTATGAATTCAGATATCTAAAAGGGTGTCATAAGGAGGAGGGAGAAAACTTGTTCATCTTGGCCTCTGGGGATAGAACAAGAAACAATGGGCTTAAACTGCAGCAAGGGAGGTTTAGGTTGGACATTAGGAAAAAGTTCCTAACTGTCAGGGTAGTCAAACACTGGAATAAATTGCCTAGGGAGGTTGTGAAATCTCCATCTGTGGAGATATTTAAGAGTAGGTTAGATAAATGTCTATCAGGGATGGTCTAGACAGTATTTGGTCCTGCCATGAGGGCAGGGAACTGGACTCGATGACCTCTCGAGGTCCCTTCCAGTCCTAGTATTCTATGATTCTATGAATGGTTAGAAATATGAAGCCTTCGACATGTCTTATTCACAATAGGATAAGTTAGTCCGTCTTTGCTCACAGTGGATTTTTTAGTCATAACCGGTTTAGTTGTTTAATGTATGGACAGTCAGTGTTCCTTAACTCTGTGTCTGATCTGTCATCCTCATCTGAGATTACTCTGCAGTGCTGCTGGCTGCAGTAAACTTCTGGTATAAGTCAACAAGTGCTTTGAATGTAGCTTTTGTTCAGAGTGAAATTACTTGACAAAACTGATGTCAGTGCAGATTTTAAGCTATGCTCCCAACATTGTTTGAGGAAAATATTTTTTATAAATGATAAGGATACATTTGTAACCACCCTGGCCTCCTAACTCCTGCACATTAGCAAACTGTACCTAAAAACTCATGGCTAACATTTTCACCAATAAGAACCCAGAGTTAGGCTCTCAACTCCAATATGGGCTCATAAATAAAAAATGGGGTAGTTTTTTTTTTTTTTTTTTTTTCCAGTAGCTGTTTGGCACCAAACTCCCTTAGTCACTTCTGAAAATCCCAGCCCTGATTCTTAAAGGTGCTGAGCATCTGTTGTCTCCTATTAAAGTCAATGACAACTGCTGGGTACACAGCATTTTGGAAAAATGGGGTAGTTTCTAGAACTGTCTGGGAATTTTCTGTCACTGTTTTTTCAAAAGTAAGTGTGGATTCCTGGGGGAAATGTTGATTTTGCTGAAATTCTTCAATTTTCTTAAGGGTTAGAATCCCTGGTTGGATTATACCAGGATCTCCCCTCTATCTTAGTCATCATGGGAGTCCCTGATGTGTAATGGAAAAGAGGGCTTGCTTGAGGAGTCTAGCCCCTAGGGGAAATTAGGAGCACAAGGCACAATGGCATCTCAGATAGCAACAGATTAATACTGGACCAAAATATTTTATTTCGGTTTGGGAATATCAAAATACTGCTTTTCAACATTTTAAAGTTGATTCTTTTCCAGAACTTTTCACTTAGCCTCAACCTTTTCTAGGATGGTAATAATGTTTTTCTGGCAGCTCTGTTGGTTATTGAGGTACCTAAATATGGTTTTAGGTCCCTAACTGTAAGCTCTTCTGTTTGAAACTCTTGGCCCGTCAGATGTATCTGTGCCTATGCATAAAGCCATGTGTGTTTGTAGGAGTGGCCAGATCCTCCTGCAGATCCCCACACTACAAGAGTGCCTGCACTAGTGTTCCATTCTCTGGGAAGCAGCGGGAGATTCCATCTCCCACAACTCTCTGCTAGGCCTGTGAATTCTAGCCTTGTGCAAGGGTTCCTGTGTTTTTAAGCATGTGAGAAAGAGAGAAGACAAAGAGGGATAAAATGTATGTTGTAGAGTATATTCAAACTGCATTTCTTGGGATTTAACAGGTACAAAGGACTATAGCAAAGCAGATTCAGATGGTGAAACAGATAGGTAAAGGTCGCTATGGAGAAGTTTGGATGGGAAAATGGCGTGGAGAAAAGGTAGCTGTAAAAGTCTTCTTCACCACAGAGGAGGCCAGCTGGTTCAGAGAGACAGAAATCTATCAAACTGTCCTGATGAGACACGAAAACATTTTGGGTAAGTGAATGAAATAAAAGATAAGGGATAATACTGTGTTAAGTTTCTTAGGTTTAATAACTTTGTAGTTGCTGGTGTCCTTTTCTTCATGCCTTTTGTTATCTGCCATGCTTTTTAGTTAAACACAAATGTTTCTCTCTCTATTTGAGAGAGATGTCTCTCTTATGGCTGCTGGGTGTTTGTTTGATCCCTCACTGGAAAATTACATCCTGGAGCAACCAAGAACTGAGTAGACCTTGATTACGCAAACTGCTTTTGCACTCCATCGTTCTGCAAGCAAAGACAGAGAAGGATATTTGTGTGTAGTTCCTTCTGCTCCTATTCACAGTTTAACCCTTAACCTGGGGATTAGAAAGAAAGAATTTACAAACTTTTTAATATAGCCATATAATCACTCAAAGTAATTCTTGTGTATTTTTTCATGCAGTGTAATCCCCATTTTGATGAACTTTAGTATGAGATGTTAATAACTGAATTTAGTAGAGCCTGAATAAAGAACTTGAGCTTGTAGCTAAAATACATAGGTAGCTGAGAGATAAGTTATAGTTGTGTGTGGTGTTTAACAGCCCCGAAAAAATATTAATCTGAAAATCTTTCCCCTCCTATAGGGTTCATTGCTGCAGACATTAAAGGGACAGGGTCTTGGACCCAACTGTATCTTATCACAGACTACCATGAGAATGGCTCCCTATATGATTATCTCAAATCTACTACCTTAGATACCAAAGCCATGCTAAAACTGGCCTATTCCTCAGTTAGTGGCTTGTGCCACTTGCACACTGAGATCTTCAGTACTCAAGGCAAACCAGCTATTGCCCATCGTGATCTGAAAAGTAAGAACATTCTAGTGAAAAAGAATGGAACCTGCTGCATAGCAGACCTGGGCTTGGCAGTTAAATTTATTAGGTGAGTAAAATTAAGTGCATTTCTTTGTCTATGAATTCTTTCCTGGCCCCAGGCTTGTGAATGTCAGCAGAAAAATGGGTGTTTTTAATTGAAAGGGATCAGAGAGACACCATTGCTCTTTCTGTATCATTTTGTGTATGTAGAGTGTGCGTGGCACATCTTTATAATATAGTAGTGGCATGTATACTATGTATTGCATTCTTGTATATAGCTATTTTGTATCTAAATGGTCATTCTAGTATTTGCATATGTATTCAATTTAGCGTAAGCTGTATTTAATAGACAGCTGATCAGTATTATTGACTGTAGAGATGGGAATTGGGGTTTAAAGTAGTGACCATATGTGCGATCAAACATCTGAATAATTGATTGACAGCACATACAGAATAATTGAAATAATCTGTACATGTATTGAAAAGTAGACTCGTTGTGCTGCTCTTTGTTTCATTTCCTTCCAATCAAAGTAAATTGTGGGTTGCATTTTAAGAGACCATACTGGAAAACATGGCTTTTCTTAAGAGTTTAAAAGAAGATTCCATACAAGATTTTAAATTGATACGATTTAGAGTACAGGCAAAGGCAACCTATTTTCCTCTATCAATAGATTCATCTGTACAAATGTCCTTCTTTAGACTCTTCCTAGAGAAAAATAAGTAATTGTTGCTAATTATCTGGAAAATAATAACTTGGAATTGTATCCAAGTAAAGCTTTACAATGTGTAAATGTAAAGGAAAGCAATTTATCCTTTTCCTGTATGTGTTGCCTCGCCTAAATACAGTAACACGCCCAAAGGGTATAAATCAAGAAGAAATAGAACCAACCATTTGTTGCTGTGTAACAGGACACAGTAATACCATTCTTTTATTATGATCCAACCAACATTTATTTCATATGTTTTTGGCCCTACCAAAGTCACAACCATGAAAACGCATAATGGACCATGAACTCTGGTTTCTTTCTCTGAAATGTGGATTTGTATGTGTCTTTACCCTATATTATACAAATTTCACAGGGGAGACCTGGTTCTCAAATTGTGGGTCCTGACCCAAAAGGGAGTTGCAGGTCACAAGATTATTTTAGGGGGTTGTGGTATTGCAACCCTTACTTGAGTGCTACCTTTATAACTATTTGAAGGCTTTGAAAGTAGCACCCTGCTAGTAGCAGTGCAGAAGTGAAGGTGGCAAAATTGTATCATGCCATCCTTACTTCTGCACTGCTGCTGGCAGCAACTCTGGCTTCAGAGCTGGGCTCCCAGCCAGAAACTGCCACTCTCTGGCCAGCATCTGCCCAGATCTGAAGGCAGTACCACCACAAATAGTAGCTTAGAAGTAAGGATAGTAGTATTACAATCCTCTCTGCAATAATCTTGACTCTTTCCCCCCCCCCACACACACACATATACATAATTCCTTTTTGGGGCATGACCTATACAATTACAATAACATGAGATTTCAGATTAAATAGCTGAAATTATAAAATATCTTTTAAAACTGTGAAATCATGAAATATATTATGTTTTAAAATTTGACCAAAATGAGCCATGACTTTGGTAGTACCTTAGGTATACTTAATTCTTTCTTTCCACTGTTACATGAAAACTCATGATATATTATTGTTACTCTAAGATGCCATAGGACTACTCATTTTTAAAAGTGTTCTGTGCTATTATTTAGCTCCAGCTTACCCCTACATGTCTTCTAAGAACCCAATAAGCAGTGGAAGTGATGGTAATGCTGCTAGACAATATTGATCTCCTGTGGTTTGGCAAATTCTCTGGTTCTGTGCTGGTCAGGTCCCCATGGTGTGGACTAGAGAGGTTCAACCTGTACTACTTATGAATTATATCTCCACTCTTCACAGCATTATCAGTGTGACATGTGACACATTTGACTAGATTTGTCCTGCATTATATCTAAGGCTACGTCTAGACTGGCATGATTTTCCACAAATGCTTTTAACGGAAAAGTTTTCTGTTAAAAGCATTTGCGGAAAAGAGCGTCTAAATTGGCACGGATGCTTTTCCGCAAAAGCACTTTTTGCGGAAAAGCGTCCGTGCCAATCTAGACGCGGTTTTGCGCAAGAAAGCCCGGATCGCCATTTTCACGATCGGGGCTTTTTTGCGCTAAACAATACCGCATTGTCTACACTGGCCCTCTTGCGCAAATGCTTTTGCCCGAACGGGAGCAGCATAGCATTTCTTCAAGAAGCACTGATTTCAGACAGTAGGAAGTCAGTGTTCTTGTGGAAATTCAAACGGCCAGTGTAGACAGCTGGCAAGTTTTTCTGCAAAAGCAGTTGCCAGTCTAGACGCAGCCTAAGTGTTTTACATTTGAGATGAGGAAAGGTTAGGCAAGATTAGCTTCTTCCTCTCAGGCCCAGCTTGGCCCAGAGTTAAATACTATTGCCCCAGCTTTTTAGTCGTCTCCATTAATTGTTAAGACATGAATGCAGTGGGTAGTATAGTATGTTAAGAAAGCAACATTAATGAAGATTTGATTGTTATTGCCTGCATTAGAGTTGAGCCTAATGACAATGAAATTTCACAAATGTTACCAGCATCCCTGCTGAGTCCTATCTCTGTTGTGGGTTCTACATTCGAAAGAGTAATATAGCCTCAGGCAAGTAATCCTTTTAAGAAAGATCACTGTTCTCACTAAGTAGTTTTCCCTGTAAGAATTGTCCCATTAAGATTATGCATTATTTTTTACCTTCTTCAAGAATAAATTTTGTTTGAATTTGTTTTTTTCCTACAATTGGTTGGGATTTCAGAGGTCTTTTTTTTCAAGCTATTTTGTATGTTTGATCCTTCTCTTTCTTCTCTTTCTTTTAGTGATACAAATGAAGTAGACATACCACCAAACACCCGGGTCGGAACAAAGCGCTATATGCCTCCTGAAGTGCTGGATGAAAGCTTGAATAGGAATCACTTTCAGTCATATATCATGGCCGATATGTACAGTTTTGGACTCATCCTTTGGGAGGTAGCCAGGAGATGTGTCTCAGGAGGTAAATGGCAAACATATTGTTGGTAACTGAGGCATGGCTTTTCTTTGTAACAACAAACTTCCTTAATAAACCATAGCTTCAGTTCCATCCCGTCTTTCTGGGTAGTAGTTTCTGTTGCAATAAATTAAGCTGGGTAAACACATTGGCAATCCAAAGCTTATTAATTTCTACTTATTTCAAGCTTCAATCAATCATAATGTAGCAGCAAATATTTACACCATGTATAATAGTTGATTTAAAGATGCAGTGATTGAGTCATCATTTTAGTGGGAATATGGAGATAATTTGAGGGCTCTTTCAGAGTGGTAAAAATTTAAGCTGGAGAATAAACGCTCTGGTACTTGAGCAGAAAAGGGGCTTGTTACTGCTTGGGTGTTACAGTTAACAAATGATTTAAACTGACAACTATTATGGAGTTGACTGTTATCCTCTCTGTCATCTTTGAAGAAACACAAGTTCCTTACCAGGCAGGTAGAAATACAGCCAGGATGGAGGAATTAGTAAGAGGGAAGACTGGCATCTACTGTGTTGTCATCATTCCAACAACATCCTGAATTTTTTTGGACATCTGCCATCCAAGTATGGAATGAGGCCCTAATATTGCAGTCGGAGGCCATATGTAGTCACTGAGGCTCTTTGTAGGCCTGTGATTACACTCATGTGGCTCAGATTGCAGGATCAGGCCCTAAATCCACTCCTGCTCAAATTATGAGATCTGGATCCCAAATGGTATTAGTCAGGCCACAAGCCTAGAAAACACTCACAACAATAGCTATATCACCCATACTATTCCTAATTTAATCTGGGCGGAGTGTTTTTGGTTTAGATTCATAGTTGCATATTTTACGGACATGATTTAATATGACTTTTAGAGCTGCAAATTGGATGATTCCATTCTCCCTTCTTGCATTCTCCCTGCTGTTTCATTTGCAGATACTCTTTTTTGCTTCAGAAGTTAGAATAAGTATAATATTTGGTTCTTAGATAGGATTTTCCACTTGTATATCTAAAAGAGCTGTGCAAGGGAAGTTGGGGAAACTGAAGCATTAGAGAGGCGAAAGATTTGCCCAAAGTCACTGAGCTGGTCAGTGTTAGACTGGGAGTAGAACACATGGCTGGTCTGTCACACTCTTCAGTGCAGTTGTATGTTACTGGTTTGGAATGCCTGCTTGGTTTTTAGCCCAGGGGAGGAGCTGCGTGTACATTGTGGGTCAGTTGATCTCTGTATTTATAGCTTATAAAGGACATTAAAATGCTTCTGGGTGAAGACAGTTACAATAATACAAACCACTATATTTTAAGTAAAGGAAATGGCGTATTGTAACATTTTATAAAGAGCATACAAAATTAATTGTTTGAGAGATACTTTCTTGGTAAACACTAAAAGTGATTATCATGAGAGTCAATATTTGCCAGCTACTACTATAGTGTAATATGTAAGAAACCACATAAATTCCCCTTCATTGCTAATGGCGATGTTATTAAAATTGTTATTAATATTTAGCGGTTAGAATGATCACCATTAAAAAGTCATAATTTACCAACAATTAGTACACCAAGCATCTGAGATGCTGCTTTTTTAAAATTATTTTTAGACTAGAGAAATTAGGCATATAAATTGTTGATCATTATGATTACATGCACTTTCATTTAGTTCATTAATTTTTGTTGTGATTTATAGGGGGTGTGTGTGCATGTGTATAGTATACACACTCTTTATTTTCAAGGGATTTTTTTTTTCTTCTGAATCTTATTCTGGTAAGCCACAGAAGTATGTTTATCACAGCTGAATGTATTAACTTGAGAAACTGGAGGCTGGAGCTGAGGAGTCAGTTTCTTTTACTTACACAGCTGTTTGCCCCTGGTTTTTTTTTCTGTGCCATTTGGCCTATATTTTACTTCATTTTCTTCAAAAAGATGACTCCCTCCCCAAAGCAAAGTTGAATTAATAGCTCACATGGATCATACCCTTAGTGTCTATGCTGAGCAAGACACCGCTAGGTGTGACAGATAAGAGTCCAAGAGGGCGTAGTTGGTGTAGTCCAAATATACTTAGTCCTCTGGGATTTTGACCCTGCAGTTATGATGCATCTGGAAAATGTTTCTTTCAGGAATAGTTGAAGAATATCAGCTTCCATACCATGATCTTGTGCCCACTGACCCCTCCTATGAGGACATGCGGGAGATTGTGTGCATTAAGAAGCTCCGTCCCTCGTTCCCCAATAGATGGAGCAGTGACGAGGTAAGAAGTCCTCTAAAATAAAGCACATGCTTTATTATGTTACTATTTATTTCCCCCGTCCCCCAACCTGTGATGATTTCATTCAGAATAAACAGGTGGGATTTTCATTCATAGCACTGTGCCTATTCGGAAAGGCTGTATTGTAAGAAGTGCTTCCACTGAAGTAGATGCTTTGATTCTTGGAGAATCTGACCTGATGTCTTTTCAGAAAGATGTGTTATGTTTTTACTACCTACCAAGATAACACAGTGAGAACTGAATGCACTCAAGACTGTATGTTTAGTTCTGCTGTTCTCTTAGACCTGTTTTCCCTTTCCATTGTCAGAATTAATTATGGTTAAGGAGTGGCTAGCCAGAAATTCAGCCTACTTTGAAAATGACATGCTATACAGGGTGTACTGGTGTCAGCTTTGTTTGTTTTAAATTAGGCCTATAATTGTCATTAACCTTTTTTATAAGAGCATTGTTTCTGTTGCTGTGGTAGCTAATCAATGTACAGCTTTTGCTTATGATCACACGTGTACAGTCCTGACTCTAGTAAGTTTAACTTTGCTATTTGCATACAACACCACAGCATGCAGGGACAGCAGACAAAAACATTACTTGCATACGCTTGTTTTTAAACACAACCAGTCCTGCTGACAGAGAGGAGGGCGCGGGCAAAGGGGCAGTTGCCCCAGAGCCCAGCAGTTCAAAAGGGCCTGGGGAAATTACTACCGGAGAACCTAGTGGTACACTCCAGGTGACTCTCAGGGTAAGTTGGGGGGACCAGCATCGTGCGCTCCAGGCAGCAATGAGAGTATGTCTAGACTGAACTCTAAAATCAAAATAAGATACGCAATTTACGCTACGCAAATTGCATATCTTATTTCGATTTTATTTTGAAATAGGCTATTTCGAAATTTGGCATGTCTACACGGCACCAAATTTAGAAATAAAGCTCTATTTCGAGGCGTCCCTTATTCCTTGTGCAACGACGTTTACATGGATACTGAAATAGCACGATCGTTATTTCGAAAATTATTTTGAAATAGTGGACGCATTCCTTGGATATGGGATATCCCAAAGTAGCCTTACAGTCTAGACGTACCCTGAGAACTGGCTGCCCCAGTCCTGTCCCACCCCTTTTGGGAGCATAGGGACCTCCCCCCCCCCATCTCCCTCCCCCACACACACTTTGCCCAGAGCACTGGCAAGTCTACTGGTTTCCCTGAACACAACAAATAGACTGATTGTGGGTCCACTTGCTTTTACAGTATACCTTTTACAAATGGTAACAATGCATCTCTACCTCTAAATTTGGGTGTTTCCCCTAAAAATGGGATCTAAGAAACTGCATTCCCAAGTGTACTTGTATTTTCTTTTATGGAAACTGGTTTTGAGGGGAATAGGGGATCTGAATTCACTCCTGAGAGATTTTATAATGGATTGAAATTCTGTTTTGGATTAGTAGACCAATAATTGACGTACTGCAGACAGACTTGCCGACTGTTACAGTGATGCTATGCAGAGGTCATTAATCTTGTTAAGGGGTACAGTGTAATGCTATTATTGTAGAAGACAGCTGTGACTTGGGAATAACAGTGTGTGTTTGAGTATCCTGCAATTAGATCAAAGATTTAAGATGCAAGAGTGGTAAGCAATCTTAGAGTGAAGCATGGGTTTAAGAAAAAAAAACGCATACATCCCTAGAAATTTGAATACTTGTGGTTCACACAATGAAGGGACCATCTCTCTGGCACTGCCACTGACCAAAGCTTAAAGAGGACTTCATCTCGTGAGACAGGCAAATGAACAGTTCTCTTGTAGTGTTGTTGCTTAGAAAGGCTTTGGTGCAAGGGGATA
Source organism: Pelodiscus sinensis (assembly GCF_052426305.1). NCBI lineage: Eukaryota > Metazoa > Chordata > Testudines > Trionychidae > Pelodiscus > Pelodiscus sinensis. Next base: position 116,608,877 of record NC_143055.1, on the reverse strand, counting down.
AAGAATATAGTGTGGCTGCTACCATGCGTTGCATATGGGGCATGCTTGCTGAGTGGGCTACTCTTCACCAAGTGGTTGGCACAACCAGCTCCAGGCTCCACTCCCAGGGGCTATCAAATAATTGTGTAACTGCTAAAATTTGATGCTATTTCACAACTATTTACTTTCACAGTATCTAACATTCCTATTGCATACAGGGTGACATTTGCTCAAGTACAGATGGCCTGCAAGAGCCCTCTGTGCCTATGGACAAAGAATAGACAGAAAAATAGTCTGTGCATCATGTCCTCTGCACTTCCTTTCCGATGACAGGCCCAGTGACTATCCCCTACTAAGCTGGTACAAAAAAAGAAATTGTCAAAGTCAGGAGACATCCGTCTACCAGACTCCTTTATACTGTGGAGCTGAGGGTAATACAGAATAATATCAGGTGGATGAGAAATCCTGCAAGAGGGTTGGGAAGGACAGCAGCCACTATTCCAGCGCAACAGCTGTAAAAGTGACCGTGTCCAGCCTGTACTGGAGCACTAGCATCATTTTGCAGACTGGGAAGAGTCAACTCTACCCATGACCCATTTAGTGGGCTGCTTTCTACATCTACAGCCCACACCACAGGGAAGTTATCAGAGAAGTTCTCCTTAGGCATCAGGTAAGGGAGATGGAGGAAATGTTGTTCTGCTATTTGATTTTTGAGCCAAATATTGAGCCCAATTTGTCCTTAAGTATGCAGATTTAGGGACATGTTGAGAACTGGAGTCGATATACAGAAAATGTCATCCCACTGTGTGTGTGCGCCTTTATTTGTTGCATGGCACCTGGCGTCAGTTTTAGAGGACATTTGCCTTTTTCCTAGAGTTTTTCAGGACCGCCATCAACTTCAGTCTTGCATTCCAGCTGGCCCAGGGGTAATCCTTTTTTATGTTTTCTTTCCACAGTGCCTAAGACAAATGGGGAAACTCATGACAGAGTGTTGGGCTCACAACCCTGCTTCTCGGCTCACAGCCCTGAGAGTAAAGAAAACACTTGCCAAAATGTCAGAGTCACAGGACATTAAACTCTGATTCAGCAAAAGACATCCCTTGCCAGAGCCCATAAAAACTGACTTTCCCTGGTCATCAGAGGACACGAAGAGGATTCTGAAGCCTCACTAATATATAATCTGAACACAGTCATACTTCAGAGCAAATACAGATTTAACATCTTTTGAGGAGAGGATCCTTTGCAAAAACAGCAGACTTGGACCCACAAGATTGGAAGAAGCTCATTCGCTCCCTGTTGGCACGGGGAAATAACATTTCAGTAACTGGCTCAAGATTATGCATGTTGCTTTCTGTGAAAGCCTGTTACTATTTTATTTTTTGACCGTTTAAAAGAAGATACTGCTTTAAATTTTATGAAAATGAAACTTATGGTTAGATGTAAAGACCTATATTGTTACATTAAAAAGCAGAAGAAACTGTGCCTGAAGATGAAAGTAAAGTGACTTTTTTCATTTATAAAAAGATTTGCACTCCAACAAAACAATACAGAACAAAAATATTCAGGAGAGGCTGTGAAGTTAAAAGAAACGATAAAGGTAACTGTCTTAATGCCACCGTCCTACAGAGACCACTTTTCATAGTCCTGTGTGTTCTGTTCTCACAGGGTAGGCGTGTCTTGGTTAGAAAGATTCCGTTGTTGAAAGACTACTTTCCTGACATTCTGCCAGTAGCCTGTTGCAGGCAGAACTTACAGTATTGAAGATAAACAGAAGCCATATATCAATGGCAGTTCTATAGGCCTTGTTCTTCATACGCCCTTGGGGTTCTGGTTCTGTTAGGAGCTTGCTTGGAATAGGTTCTAGCATGATAAGCAAAAGCACATTTTTTCTAGCCTTTCTTACTGAAAAATAAAGCATTTTTATAGAAATGCAAATGAAAAGACCAGGTTTGCTGAAGAACCAATTTGATTCATCCTACCAGCCTTTCATTTACCAGAGAAACCGCTGGTGAGTGAAGCTGCTATGAGGTGTATATACAAACATTGCATAGGAGAAAGGCATTGGATTATAACGTGAATATTACCAGCACAGATAAGTGTTGTATTCTTTTGTTCATATGAATATGAGACACTCATACGCAAGACAAGTGTGAGTTCCCCTTCAGCATTTAAATGAAACATTAGCTCTTTTTTGGCCGGAAAAAGTCCTGTTTTTTCTAGAGGATTTTTTTTTAATGAAGTGTCTCGTCTTAATTTCCTGTTGATAAGGCCTGAAAGGACAGAGCTGATGGTAGTTAAAATTTGAGTGCGTGGTTTGGGTTTATATTATGCAGGATTGGACCCTCTGCATTTCTCTGTCAACCCAAACCTCGAGCTGCAGTTAGTGGAATAAGTCTATCTGGTCCAAGCATTCTCCGGTTATAGAGAGTAGTTTGTGGTCTTTATAGATAGAAAATACTAAGTTTTACTGTTTATGATAAAGAAAAATCCCATGGTTGCTACAGAAACATGAAACCATTGGGACAATGTATTTGTTTTGGACTCTTTCTCCAAGTCACTTGGGAATTGCTATTCAAATTACTTCTGAACATTATCAGGTCCTATCACTTTTGTTTTAAAGCCCAGAAATGCATAAATATTAATTTTTTAAACTGCATCTGAGGAGTGACAGTTCTAACATTAGGAACATTTTCCACAATATGTTTGTATTTGGGAGGAAGTTAACAAAAATCTAAGACTAAAATTAGTTCCCTAAATCTGCGCTTAGATGCTCAACCAAGAGGCCTGAGTTCCAGAAGTGCGGCACACCCAACAACTGTGGGAAACTTTTCATTGGGATTAGCTGAGGGCTTAGCACTTTTGGACCAGACCACCAAACTGTGGATTTCGAGCCTAAGGTTAGGCTCGCATTTTTTTTAAACATGGTGTGAAACTTTAGCTTTATTACTTTAAACTTTGCAGTAACCTCTACGCACCTGGGTGGTTTTGCTCAGTCATGGAATCTTCCACTCCAGGACTGGTAAATCACTGTGAGTTCATAAAGGAATTTTAAAGTACAGGTTGAAACTCTCTTAACCAGGATTCTCTGGTCTGGCAACATCCATGGTCCAGCACAGATGTTGCAGGACCAGAGAATCCCAGTGGCGGCCAGTTGCAAGGATTCCTGCGGGGCCAGCAAGGCAGTAAGCTGCCCACAGTGAGGTGATGGCAGGGCTGTCCAGCACATGGCAGCAGGTCTGCCCTGTGGGACCCAGACCCAAGTGTGGTATGGATGGCTGCCCTACAGAATCCGGAGCCTCGGCTGCTCAACGGGTTCAGCAGGAGGTAAGGAGCTGGCGGGGAGTCCTGCGGGCTGAACGTGGTGGGCCGGCAGCCGGGGGTCCAGCAAAATCCCTCATGTGGGACCGGGTCAGGTCCTGAGGGTGTCGGACCAGGGAGGTCCAACCTGTACTACTTCAGTTTGAAATATTATTATCAGAATTTCTCATTTCTTGCCATAGATCTCATGGTTAAAAATGTTTGAGAAATTCTAGATTGAGAGAGAGTATAATACTCTGAAATATTTTAGTCAGAACAAGTATTGTTTCTTCTAATTTTCATATGATTTATTGTCAAAATCTAGCTGGAAATGGGGATTCTTCCTTATCCTTCTTTTGTCTTTTATTTTGTGCGATTATATTGAGTTTAGTTTTGAACTAAACTGGTACAAATGCTGTTTTGATTGTAATTGGCGTGCTGGATTTATCCTCAGCATTCACATGCTTCTTCTTTTCCCATTGTGGACAAACCTGATTTATTTGTGGCACCTAGATAAATGTAATTGGAGTTCAGCTTCCAGGGGCGGTGTTCCTTGCCATACTGTAACAAAAGAGAGAGGCCTCTTTTCAGCCAGATCATTTGTGTATGTTAAGATGTTCAGGTTTATATGTTAAATATATATTTAGTTGAAAGTCAGAATAACTCCAGTATGTGGATTGAGTAAAATATTATGAATGATAAAGCACTAAATGAAACATTATTTATTTATGAAAATGCACAGGTTGACAAGTATAACAGTGTGAGGAGATGCTCTTTTCCCACAGACTTGGCCACATTTTGCCCTCAAACCACAATTACCAGATGTTTGGTTAGCTGTATGCAAGTAACATTCAAATTGTAAGTGCTATGTGGCCAACACGAACAGAGTCCATTATTACATGTCAGTGGCTTAAATCCTCTTGATTTCATTGCACATTATCTGCATAGCAGCTACAATGGGAGAAGAAAACGTGGAGGAAAAGAGCATGCAACAACTGTTATCCCTTCTCTAGCACAAATAAAACTATTTGTTTTGAAGAAAGGTTGACAACATAAGGATTTTTCAGAGATTAATTTGTGTTCTTTTTTGGGAACCAGTGCCTTATGAAACCTGTAAATACTGTAATTCTAAGAACTAGGGAACAAACGGTTATGGTGTACTTATTCGAATTGTATATGGTTGTGGTTGTTTTTTTTAACATTCCCCAAATAAAAATGGTTCAGTCTCCTTTTAAAAGATATCCTTTTTCCTTTTATTTCTTTCTCACTTTTATGAAAGGCACCAACTTTATGAATGAAAACAAGCCAAGACAATTTTTTTTCTGGCTGCTTTTCTTATGCCAAAGAATAGACACATGATGGCTTTCGCATGGGCTGGTCTAAACCAAGGTGGTGTGGTGTTCCATACACGAGGCAGCATTACACAACCTACTAAAGTGTGGGGCTCCTCCAGCTATCCAAATCAGTCGAAATCAAAGCAGAAGCACTACTGTTACATGTGGGTACGTTCAGACCTCATGGTACGAAACTTGTAAAGAAATTAGAATGTTTAATTAAAACAGCATCTTTGAGTGGGTTGGAAAACAGACCAGCATGTAATAAAGGCAAATAGAGCAACCCTATGAGTGACAGCAATCCTGTTGACTGACGGAAAAACTGCAACAAACAAACCGCTTGCCTTAGGGCAGGACGCTTCCTTGTGCTGGGCCGGGAGCATTCTCCCTGCCCACTTGCTCCTCAGCTAGCCAACTCCCCCCTGAATTGCACTTTGTTTTTAATAGCCAATTTCAGTTGGATCTAAGTTCTGCTCCGGCTTGAACCAAAGCAGAGCAGAAGATAGAAAGCAATTGGGGAAAAAAACCATGCTGGAATGCTGTGGGAGGACACTCCCAAATGTTCTCCCTGAAACCATAGAATTAGTGCAGAGTAACAGGTTATTAGCCTTTATTTCCTGCAACAAAGCTTTGTGCCCACCACAATATCTGCCACTTAATTTATTAAATTGCAGTGACGGATGTTAACAGTTTTGTAACACACTGTTAACACAAGCACTGTACATGGCTTGTCTTTTGCCTGTAAGGGTTAAACTCTCAGACAGTGGGTCCTAGAGAGCCTCTGTGTGTGACCAGAGGAGCGCTGAAAGTCATGGACTGACCCTGGAACATACTGAGCAATATCCATACCGAAGGAAGGACTAAACCTGGGAAACAAAAGATTGTACTGAGCCCATGTGACACTCCCCCACACCTTCCACTGTTTTTAACCTTTTTCTTTCCAGTTGCTCTATAATACAGGTTACAACTCTTTTAACCAGGACTTTCTGGTCCAGCAACATCCATTGACATTTAGCAATTCTCACGTTGGCTATGTCTACCCTACAGGGTTTTTGCACAAAAACCCGCGGAGCATCCAAAGCTCAAGCGTGTTTTTGCACAAGATAATGTACAGTAAATCAAGAGAACAGAGGGGCTTTGTGGTATAGGTAATTCTCTTTCTAGGAGGAATAACTCCTTTTTGCGCCAGAGTTCTAGCGCAAAAAGGTGTGTGTGGACGAGTAACGGGGGTTTTGTGCAAAAAAAAAAGCCAATCGAAAAAAGCACAGGTGCTCTGCTGGCTATTCTGAGAATAGCCATCGGAGCTTTCTTTTTAAAGAACTGGCAAGAGTAATTCTTAGGTCTGACACTGGGTTCTCTAAGTACAAAACAGGCTGCACCAGTAGCTGTCAAACACAAGCAGTTTATTTCCTGACAGATTTCAGCTATACCCCTTAACTAAAAGAAAAACATTATAGGAAAAGTTGCTCTTATGTCTCTTCTGCAATCTGGGAACCCCATTCAGCTGCAGACAAGTGGGAAGTTGTCTAGGCTTCTGAGGCATTGGTACCAGAGTCCATTGGTGAGGTCCAAATTGCCATACTATTGGAAGTTTATATACAGGTTTTTCATCCTGTTTTGCAGTTTGGAACTTTCAGGGGGTTACTTATCACATGTTACAGTATGGCTTGGCTGTTGACTATCGATCTGGTACTGCTTGTCCTTTGACCTTGTTTACATGATTAATACATCTGGTTAAGCAATATTGTTTCGTGTTCCTGTCCTGTCCTTTCCCCTACTCTTATCTATAACTTGTTTTTGTTACAATAGCAGCACCACCACCTATCTTAAATGGTGTATGTTCCTGAAGGCTTTTTTTCTGGCTCATCAGATATAGGAGGACGGGGGAGGATTTGTGCCTCACGACCGCTATGCTTTCATGTACAAAATTCTTCTGCAATTAACCCCTACACTTCTGAAAAAAACTTCTTGTGCGAGAAGCCTGCAGTGTAGCCGTGGCCTTTATTTCTATACTCTTCTAACCTCTACAGTGTAGCTTTCTTTCTGATCAGCCCATTTTTCTGTTCCCTATGGACTCTCTACTTACTATTAATGTATTTGAGGTGGGGGTTCATCTAGTTCCCCCGCTTCCTTTGGGATGCAAATTTCAGATGTTGTCTATATAGATTGGAAGAAATTCTGAGCTTTCCCCAGTTAAGACAGTGTCTCTCTACCCCATGGTTAAATTTAAAAAAAAAACCTAATGTTCTTATAGAAAGATGAAGGGGTGTAGATGGAAGCTACCTGCTTCCTTTTCTAGTTTTGGTCAAACCATCTCTGCTGAAGATGGTTGCCACACTCTACTAGGACCCGTTTTTTCTTTAAGAAGCATTTGATTTTGTGCCTCCAAAAAAAGTGTATTAATGAGAATACCACTAGCACCTTGTACGTCAGTTTTATTCTACCTCATCACTCTGGAGGGCTACTGTTTCAACCACAGAAAGGCATTTAACATTAAAAGTATCTGTTTTGAAGGAAACACGAGCCAACTATTGTATTTGGTGCACTGTCAGATCATGCAGGTCTCCATTTTCTTTGAAACACATTAAAGTGATGGCCAAATTTATCTGATGTCAGTGGGTCCTTTAGGAGCCCTGAATGAAATTTGCTAGAAAGTATTTCTACCTTATGTTCCATGCCTATTTTTATGTATGACTGAGTTCCACTAAAGTTGATGGAGCTACTGTGGTCTTGATTCGGCAACCTACATCAGCATGTGCTCACTTCATGGTAAAACTAAACTGATATCCGCATAGTCAAGTGTTTACCCACAGATTTGTATTTCACCCAAGATCTGTGATCTTTTGGTGCACAAATGATACTGCAGCCCTCCTGAGTTCTAGTTTGTAGGAACTGCTGCCCGTGGCAACTTAAAGACTAAAACATTTATTAGATTTTGTGAGCTGGACCCACTTCTTCAATGCAGCTGACTAGGGATGTAAGCAAGTAGTCCACTTCTTGACTATCCGCTAAGGCTAAGCTTATCAGGAAGTCGAGTACTTGACTACTTGCTCCCCCCCTTGCAGCCTCTCTCTGTATGAGAGGAAGCAAGAGGGAGGGACAGGAGCCAGTGCTGCCTCGCCTCCCCTGTATGCAGCCAGCTCTGGGGTGCTGCAAACAGAGGCTGCTGCTGGATTAGCCTTTGTTCACAGCAGCCAAAAGCCATGAGGCTCTTCCTACATTTAAAATGCAGAGCTGCAGTGGTCTGGAGCCAACGCCAGCCGGGACTGAGTAATCCTGGCTGGTGCCGGCTCTGAGAGCTACCCCTGCTGTGGTTCTGCAGAACGGTTTCCCCTTATAGACTAATCGTGTAGTTGATACAAATTGTTCACAATTAGCCAACTAAGCTGTCTTTAACATCCTTACAGCTGACAAAGTGGGCTCCAGCCCATGAACACTTATGCCCTAATAAATGTATTCATTTTTAAGAGCCTCATTGTAGTTGCTGAAGCAGACTAACAGAGCTATCCCGCTGAATTTGTACACGTTACTTCACTAGCATTAGTAGTTCAGTAACAAACGCCTATATTTGCAAAAATGCTTTAGAAATGAACATGTGCAGGGCCTGGTTCTGTGTCCAATGAGACAGAGCATTAGCAGTCTTTTTATTCCAAGGGGACTATTCTCAACAACTGCAGGGTAAGAGAATTATTAATTGTTTAACACACTATACAGTAGCTCAGTGGCTTAGGATTGGAAGGATTGCTTTGAGTGCCAAAAGAATGAGCCTGTGTATGAAAAAGAGTCTATTAGAGGATATATTCATGTTTATGGGAAACTAAAAAAGGAGCATGAAATAATTTTTAATCAAATTGATGACTGTGACTTTTTGAAAATGATCCAAGAAGCTGGGTTTTCCCTTCCACTGCTGCACAAAGTATGAGAAGACATTTGATCCAGTTTCATCCCTGCTAAATCACTGAGGCTAACCAATTTAAATTTGAGCCCTTTCTCTGAAAAGCCAGGGATGGGGATTATAAAATCACCTAGTTAACAATGGCTGCAAGTTGTCATGGAAAAATAATAGAGGAGGAGGTTAGCTTAGGGTCAGTATTTCAGTTGTGCTGGGTCACATAATTCACAAGAGGGAGATCAAGGATAGGGTAGGAAGAAACAGTAACAGGAAACTTGGAAATGGCAGAGGTGTATAACGACTTTTTTGTTTTGGTTTTGACCAAGAGGAAGGATGGTGATGGGATGCCTAACATAGTGAATGCTAGTGGAAATGGGGTGGGTTTAGAAGTTAAAATAAATAAAGAACAAGTTAAAAATGTCTTAGAAAAATTAGATGTCTTCAAGTCACCAAGGCCTGATGAAATGCATCCTAGAATTGTCAAGGAGCTCATAGCTGAATGCTCAGATACCTCCTCTATCATCTCTGAAAAGTCATGGAAGTCGGGAGAGACTCCAGAAGACTGGAAAAGTGAAGATGTAATATCCACCTATAAAAAGGGAAATAACCCAGGAAACTACAGTCAGTTTAACTTCTGTGCCAGGGAAGATAAAGGAGCAAATAATTAAGGAATTCAGCTGCAAACATCTGGATAACAATAATAGCCAGCATGGATTTGTAAAGAATGTAGCATGTCAAACCAATCGGTTGGACATGGAGAAGCAGTGGACATGATTTACCTAGACTTTAATAAAGCATTTGCTATGGGCTTGCATGACCGTCTTATTAAAAAAAACTAGGGAAATTCAACCTAGATGGGATGACTATAAGGTAGGTGCATAACTGTTCGAACTAACGTTACTCCTCAAAAAATGCTAATCCTGGAGAAAGCATGCTAATGAAGCACGGGATATTTAAATCCACGCTTTGTTAGCAACTTCGGTCGCCTACATTTGCATCCCTAGTTCGAACTAGGTTGCAAGTGTAGGCGTACCCAGAGTGTAGTTATTGATGGTTCACAGTCATGCTGGAAAGGTGTAACAAGTGGGGTTCCACAGGGGTCTGCTTTGGGACTGGTTCTATTCAATATCATCATCAACGATTCAGATATTGGCATAGGTGGTACACTTATTAAGTTTGCAGATGATACCAAACTGGGACACGTTGCAAGTGCTTTGGTGGATAGGGTCATAATTCAAAATGATCTGGACAAACTGGAGAAATAGTCTGTGGTAAATAAATAGGATGAAGTTTAATAAGGACAAATGCAAAATACTCCATTTAGGAAGGAACAATCAGTTTCACAAATACAGAATGGGAAGCGACTGTCTGGGAAGGATTACTGCAGAATGGGATCTAAGATTTATAGTGGATTATAAGTCAACAGTGTGACACTGTTACAAAAAAAACTAACCATGATTCCGGGATGCATTACAGGAGTGTTGTGAGCAAGAGATGAGAAGTCATTCTTCCGCTCTACTGTGTGCTGATTAGGCCTCAATTGGACTTTTAGTATCCAATTCTGGGCACCACATTTTAAGAAAGATGTGGAGAAATTGGAGAAGGTCCAGAGAAGAGCAACAAAAATGGGGAAAGGTTTAGCAAATATGACTTATGAGGGAAGACTGAAAGAATTGGGCTTGTTTAGTTTAGAAAAGAGAAAACCGAGAGGGGGCAGCATTTAAGCACCTAAAAGAGTTTTCAAGGAGGAGGGAGAAAAATTGTTCTCCTTAACCTTTGATGATAGGAGAAGAATCAACGGGCTTTAATTTCAGCAAAGGAGGTTTAAGTTGGACATTAGAAAAAAACTTCCTAACAGTCAGGATAGTTAAACACTGGAATAACTTGTCTAGGAAGTCTGTGAAATGTCTATCACTGAAGATATTTAAGAGCAGGGCCAATAGACATCTATCAGGGATGATCTAGATAGCACACGGTCCTGCCATGAGGGCTGGATACTGCGCTTGATGACCTCTTGAGGTCCCTTCCAGTTCTAGTAGTCTATGAATCTTGCCTTCCAAGGTAATCCACTGCTTTAAGAAACAGTGGGTTAAAGTAAGAGCTGTAGTTTGAGCTGTGTTAGGAGCTCAAACCAAGCAGGTAGGAGCTGTGGTGGGTCCCGCAGTGGTTCTAGCTTTTTTCTTAATCAAGCATCTGCTTGATACTGGGCTAAGTGGTGTGATGTTTTCTTGTGGGAAGACTCAGGGGGAGGCTTGAGACTTCACTAGCATCATGTCTGACCTGGGCTATGATTTTTAACCTGGGCAGCTGGGGTATTGGTTACGTTTTTCACTCTCACATCTGTCTGTGTCGATTTAGCTCCATTGAAAGTGGTGGAGTTATTCCTGACTTTATACCAGCATATGGTAACTGAGAAGCCAATTGGGCTAAGAATGTATCAGCAGGGGATCCTGAACTGCTTCTCTGAAGTAGGTAGGATCTAACCCCACGCATTCAACAAAAAAATCACGGGACTTTAAACATTTTCAAAAAAATGTTGGGGTCTTTTAGTTACGTTCTTATTTAAGTCTTTGGTAGGGTTGCCAGCTGTTTTAACCAAAAATACCGAACACCTCCCTCCTCCGCTCCCCCTGCCTAAAAAAGGGGAAAAAATTCTGTTGAGGAATAAAAAGGGGGAGACCAAAGTTGAGAGAAGAAAAACAGGACCCAGACAGAGTTAAGTAAAAAAAAAACCAGCATGGCCCCTTTAAGCAGTGGCTTTTTTTGCCAGCAGCCATTTTGTTTTTCTGTTCCAGACACAAGACAAGCCCCTGGGGAACCAGATAAGTGTGTGTGAGTGGGGGGGGGGGGGCTGGACCCAGTTTCTCAGTGTGTTGTGGGGTTGCTAGGTGTCTGGTATTTTCGTTTCCTAGCAGGGAAAAAAAAATCAGGACATCTGGGGTGTCTGGTATTTTCTGAATTTTTTTTACCGGACAGGAGGTGAAAATGCTGGACTAGCTGGGTCAATATCAGCCACCTGACAACCTTAGTTGTTGGGTTGTACTCAGGTCATAAGTTCAGACATGGCTCTGCAACTCTGATTGCTAGAAAATTACTATAAAACTGAAGCTGTGTTTTCATGTAACCCCCCCTAACTCTAGGAGCAGTGCCTGTAAGTAAACACGAATAATGCAAGCAATGAGGTTTTGCAAGAGTGAGCAGCCACTAAAAAAAGTTGGCTTGTGGGTGTAAATAGTGTGAGGGGGAGCCAAGTTAGTCTGTAACAGGAAAAACTTAAAAAACACTAAATAGTCTAGTAGCACCTTAAAGACTTTTGGTGTAAATAGTGTGCAAAACCTACTATAAGAGTGCGATGCCTCTCATTCTAACAAGTGTGAAACATGCCTCCTGGAAAGTGTTGCTGATCATGATTTTGCCTGTCTGTCAATGGGGACAACAATTTAAATTGTTACCTCATCACAGGCGCTTCAGTTTTCCCAATGTCAGCAGGCCAAGAATGTGAGCTTATTTCCCTGCCCCCATGGAACTCTTTCTGTGCTTAACCCTTCAGTGCTTTGCTGTTACGAAGAAATGGAATTGCACCAGGTAAAGTTGTTTTCGTCCCATATAGAAGAAAACACTGGAAAATGAGCCTTCCCCTTCATCCATTGTCCTTTTCATTCCCAATAGGAATGGGAGTGGCCACAATTCAGAGAGCTGGAGGGGTGCAGGCTCAGCTGGGCTTATTTTAGCAACTTCATTCCCTGGCTGTGGTTGTGGATTGGTCTATTCTTTGCATGTGGTACACTACAGTTTAGTCTTTTGAAGTTTGATATGGTTTAGTCCATCTAACAGCCTTGGGTAAAATGTAATACAATGGGGCTAGACAGCTCAGAGTAGGACTATCTAATGCAGGGCTACTCAACACAAGGCCCATGGGCCGCTTGTGGCCCGCAGCCCATTTGTTTACGGCCCATGGTGCAATTGGGGTTGATATGAATTTTAGTAGTTAAATCCCTGGACTATCATTGCTCGTTAAAAGTGCTGTCATGTGGGTGGAAATCAGACAGTGGCGGCTGTAGCCAGACACATCCATCTTTGCTTACCTGGAGCATACAGGGCACAGAGAGCAGTAAAATCAGCAGAGTCTTCGAAGCCTTGACAGGGGGCACAGATATGCCAGCTCACCCAGTGACCCTGGACAACTGTAAGCAGAGATAAGAGGGTGGTCAAACTAATCGCTGACCAAGAGGCTGATCAAACTTCAAGAGGCTGCTGAGGAGTGCCCTTGACTGAAACCCATATTGATATGATCACATACTCGTCCGGGGGGGGGGGGGGGGGAGAGGGGGAGAGAAATCTCCTGCCCAGCAAAGAATGTCCAGTACTCCTAATTTAGTTCTCTCTCTCATACAAGTGTAAATTATTTGAAACTCCCTTGTAAGAACTGGTGCCACAAAAACGGACCAGTACAATTTGGCATCTTAGATTAAAAAAAAGGATATGGGCCCCTAGGGGTATAAAGATGTGTCCAGCAGCACCCTCACTCTGAGCATCGAGCTGCCATCTACCTGCTGGCCGGGTTAGGTGTTTGACATCCCGAGGTTCCATGGGGATGCTTACCTCGTATTTGTCTTTCCAAGAAATTAAGGGACCGACCCTGGCCTGACCCTCTGGAGTCGAAAGGCACAGAAGGGGGTAAAAATTGTACCTGGATGCTTTGTTTAAGTATATACCTAGGGTTAGAGCTCTTTAAAGATTAAGCTGTCACTTGGTACCATTATTTCCTATCAGTCTTTTCCTTTGTAACCATTTTAAGATCTATATTTGCTAGCAGTTAAGAAATAGCGCAGTTGCCATTGTAACCACATGCTTTATAAGCCTTGTTAGTAATCCTATAACTGGTTAAGTTTTAACCTGACTCCTTCAGTTGCTGTAACAGAACCAAGCACAATTTAAAAGAACTCTAGCCGGTCATAAGAGACAGATACAGGCAGAGCTGGGCATTTGGATTGTGTCACTTCCAGGGGACAGATCCGTAGGGGCATCTCTCAGCCTTCCCTAGGCTTCCCACTGCGAAGGGATCATGTATCCTCGCAGTCACAATCTGAGGTGTAATAAGCTCTCCCTTTAAACTGTGGGGTGTCTGTCAGCCTGTTGGCTGCCCGACACGGACGTTAAACTTCTCAGGGCACCCGTCAGCCTCCCTAGGCTGCCCGCTGTGATGCGACCTTGTGTCCCAGCAGTTGAAAACGCAGGTGTAACACACACACTGCCCTGACCATCGGCTGACAGCAGCCTGTCAATACAGGTGAACTAGGTGGTCGCCTAGGGTGCCAAGATAAATGGCTGTTGAGGGCTTTGGAGGCGGGGGCGCTGAGCACACGTTTCACCTAGGGCGCCAGTTGCTGGCAGCTCATCTAGGGGCTGTTCCTGAAATTGGATAAATATTGCCTTTTATTAATATCAGCAAAACCGACCTAAATGAGACCTATCTGTTGTGTAGTCTTGCCTTAATCTTTGTATTCATGCCTGTCAGTGTGACACAAGCTATTTACATGTACATATAACCACACTGAAGCATGGCTCAGCATGTGCTGTGAATAGCATTGTGGCCCTCGGGCCTTCCAAAGTTGAATAACTCTGATCTAATGGTTTCACATTAAATAATGTCAAAGATTACTATAGGTTCTGCTCCTGTGAGCTTTTTCAAGACTGAAAAGGTCTGAGAGGTGGAGAAATTAGATGAGGCCAGTGTTTCCTAAATGTCAGATCAACTCTTACCCTCCCTTACACATTCAGCTGACAAATATGGATGCAAACTTCCCAACATTTATTCATATGACTAGGTCCTACAGCACTTAAAATGTTGCAATAATAGTCCAACTGTGCTAAAAACTTTCTTTACTCATGAAAATCTGGTGCCGGTACAATAACCAAAAATACATTAAAATGTTGGTATTCAACAGCTTGACTCCCCAAAATGGACTAGTAACCACATGGTGCTACTTCTACTGTCTTTTGCAATTGCAGGGGAGCAACAATCACAATGACAGGAATATTTAGAATAAAAATGTAGTTCACAGCATCTTATTCACTGATTTTTCCCATAACTTAGTTTTAATGTTAACTTGCAGGATGTGGCTGTCACTCCATATGTTTGTGGTGCTGGTCCTGGCTGTTGTGTTTAGCATCTTCGGACAAAGACTGGGTCCTGGCATATATTTATATGCAAGAACACTTCCTTTGAGAACACGGATTTGCAAAAATATATAGAAACAAGTAGTGCCTTCTGCCTTACATGGGGACGAAGTTCCAGAAGAAAGAAAGGAAGCTCATTTCAAACATTTGGACACCATCTTATTTTTTTCTAGTTGCTTATAAATATAATTTATTACCTGTTTAAAAATTCTTTCTTACACTTTGTACATGTCAGGCTGACAGAATAAATGCAGGCATTTACAAACAGAGGGGAGGAGAAAAAAGGGATAAGAGGCACACTCAGAACTAGTAAACCACACCTCCACTGTACAGCAATACAAATAATGCAATGGCTAGCACTTCTCTGTTAGTAATTCTTTAGAAAAGGAATTGCATAGAAGATACAGCAACAGGAAAATGAAAACCAAACAGAATACATTATGCCAAAAATCCAAAATCCCAAGAACCTTAAGTAACATGGCTGTGCTGTAACTGTGACACACGTTCAAAGCATGGGTTACACAAGCTTTTCCTTTGTTAGAGACCTCTGTGGGTTAAAAAGGCATTGACTGTGAGATCTGCATGTCACTGTTCAGTACTGAATGGAAAGAGGGCATTTTAGCAAGTGAAGGCAAACATGTACATCCTGCACTACAGCTGGAAAGAATAATGTTCAATACTGATTGTGTTATATGCCTTGCTCTGACGGGGTGGGTGGTGGCTGATGCATGGATTGGAAAATGAAACCCTACAGTGTAGTTCACTCTTTGTAATCTTGTTTATTTTGTAGGGTTATTTCTTTTTAAGCTACTTGGTTTACACCTTACTATAAATAGGTCTTACTTTAGGCCTGTTCTGCCACTGGATGCCAATAGGCATAGCTTAGATTGTATTCAATGAGAAATCACAATCCTGCTTTGGAGTAATGTGAAATGTAACATCTGGGCTCTTAAAAGAAAACCCAGAGTTAGCTTGATACCAGAACTATTGCATTTCCTACAATGAGAAGGTGAAATCCAGAGTACAATACACACATAGCAATTAATTTCTCTGTAAACAGTAAGTGAAGACTAACCCACTAATGTAATTGTACACTTTCACTGACATCATAAGAAATGTTAAATACCTTTCATCTATAGAGATGAGTGAAATCTATCTTTTTTTTTATAGGCATTACCTAAACAGGGCCTTTCATATGTCAGATTAGTGGGGACTTTGAGACATATCAAGTTTAAATGGGTGATAAGTGAATGAGTTTATATCCAGAGAAGTACACCCACCATTATACAGAGTTCAGTTCTGGTGAGTTAGTGAAGGCCAATTTCTAGTTGTTCCATGCATTGTCTTGCCAGCTAACAACACTCTTGGTACTGAAACCATTGCCTCCCATCTGCTACAGCTCTGCTTACCTGAGCTTGAGGTGATGCTAAATGCTGAATTTTGGACACCACCGTGATAGTTTATTTTCATTGGAATGAAAGGGAGGATGCAGACAAGGGACTGTAACTTCACTGCAGAGTCATTTCCAAAGCATCTTAGGCTGTGAGGAAATAGGGATGAGGTATCACTTATTCAACCAAAGTTACCTGACATAATAGCTAAGGGCCTCCAGAAGCTATTATAAATACCCTTTTTTGCCTCCCTTCCCCTTCAACTTTGCCTTCACGTGAAAGTCCCACCTTGATAGGAACATAATATTTATGATTAAAAAGTTGCAATGCGCCTTACAAAACTTCACAAACTAAATGCTCAAAATATAGACTAGAAAAAGCAGTAAAGGTGACCCTGAAGTGAATACCTGGTTGGAGTCCCTCACAGAGGAAGCTGTAAAGGTTCTCTTTTCATTCATAAACCACTTGCATCCTCAGCTTGTGACTGACCTCTGAGGGTGACTAGTCACTTCAGGGCCTGCCACCAGATCACAATAATACCTGAAAAGATTTTTCAAATGCTCAATAAGGTAGTTTACAAAGTGCCCTGAACTTAGGATCAAACAGACTCAACTGTGTTATCTCGTATAAAATCAAGCTAAGTGCTGTAATCACTACTCAGCTAAAACATACAACAAAGTCTACAATGTTAAAAAAAACCAACCCAAACCTATTTTAGGAAGCAAGCTGAATCTCATCAGTACACTGGCCATAATATTAGGTTAGCTCTGTGTAAACACATCTATAGATGAGCAACAGAAACGCCAAGACACTCAGGTTAATAAAAATATCTTTGCATGATGTGCCGCCCAAACAGCTAAATGTCCCGTGAATGTTTAAGGAATCTTGGTCACTAACCAACGCCTACAAAATCAAATCCCGTCTGAGAATACCTCAGTCACTTCAGAACTATACATAGTTCATAAAAATAATAATCTGGTCTCACACTGTTCAATATGATTCCACTGGTATGCATGTAAAACTTACAAAGGACTTATTGACTACACTGACAGTGGTCTTTACGAGAAAAACACAAAAGAACTCAAAGCAATGAGGCAAAAACAACTCCATCCAATAGTGATTTTAAATCAGATTTTCAAAGGCTGTAGATATTTTTATATATATTTATATATAACATTTTATTTATATCATTATCAACCAACACATAAAGAGGCGGCATAACGAGCAGCAAAACTGCAATAACTAAAAAAAAAAATGGCGTGGCCAATGAAAATATTAAACTTTTTTTTTAAGTCACTACGTTGAGGTTAAGAAGTGTGCAGTCATTTTTTTCCCAACAAGCTGATTTACCCACTGTAAATTTTATGCCAGTTTTCTTAAGAGTCAGTGCTGTCTTCACAACTGAATTGCCATTCTAAACAGCCAGCTCACAAAATTTATTTCCCTCTGGTAAGGTAATCTCTATTAGTTTTCAGCTGGTGTCAGTATTATATAGAGTGTGGTCCATAGCACTAGATGGCAGTGTGTACAAACATACAGAGGGAAAGACTGCTTCTATTTTCTCTCATCCAAGGGATTTTGAAAATTAATCTATTTCCAAAAAACAAGTCCCCCCACCCACCCACCCCTCCGTTTCCTCAATGGAACAGATACAAATTGAATATGGAGCACGCCAAGTGGAGATTAGTAAAGATGGGTTTTCAGCTGCAAATTCATCATCATATTCTGGCATCCACGGACCACTTAGGCCTTTTCAGGGGTGGAAAGAACCCCCCCACCCCACTCCAAAAATGTGAGAAGCTTGAATTGAAGTGGAAACAACAGTGGAGAAAGAATCTGGTTTGGACGGAACTTAGAGGGGCACCTGAGTCCTGAACCAATTATCAATTTGCAATTGAGGAGGTGCAATTGCAAAGTACAACCAGTTACCTTTCATTAATCTTGGGTGTTAATTTACATTGGACCATTCAACAGAGTCATTTAGGCTAGACCAAATGCCTATCATTAGACGCATCATTAGACCTTGCTGCTCATGTGAAGCTGTTGCAAGAGAAGGGCAAGGAAACCTTTGATCTTACACTGGATTACTTGGGGTCTTTTAGAATTCCTGGACACCCGAGCAAATGGGCTGGAACAAGAACAAGAACAGCTGTGGTTCTGAGTCAGAAGGACCATCCACTTTCTCAACAATTGGCAATATTTGTTTGGATAGGCAATCGTTCTCTACCCCACTCTCCCTCCTCAGAATATTGGCTAAGCTTTTCCTAGTGATAAATCTCCTTAGCAAGGAAGTAAAGAATGTTGTTGACCCTCCGTAAGAACTGCTCATAAAAACTGTCCAGCTGTAGATTTCTTAATCCAGGAACAGCTGCTGTCAGCAAAAAGCACTCCAACCCCAAGGGTATGACTAACAGAAGCTCCCTCTCCTGGTGAGAAGGCTGCAGGTTTTCCCACTGAGTGAAAACTTTCAGTAGTGAGGTCAAATGACCTTAGAAGTTTATATGACAAACTACTCAGAGTAGACAGCAAGAACTGAGGGATAGCAAAAGGGCATCAGCCTGTCCTGACAGAGCAGCCCAGCAGAAGGTGCATCAAAGCTGCACCTGCTTGGAGCTGAAAGCTGTAATTTAGGGTGGAAAACAGGGACACACATCTTTAAGCTTCACTTTTATACCTTTGGAGGGAACAAAGTGGGGGAAATGGTTAAACTGCTGCTGAAATGTAGGAACTGGGCTTCCCTAAAGAGGGAGAAATGAAGGTGTCAGCAGCCGATAGATGAGTCTAGGAAAGCATACTGGAGACAAGAGGGGAGTAGCGGGGAAAACTAGAGGAAAGGGTGAGACTGAACAAAACCCACTCGACTCTATGGAAAGACTTCTACTGAGCTCCATAGCATTTCGATTAGACCTTAAAATAACAGGATTATAATGCTGCGTACGAAAAGTACAATCAGGTTGGAATGCATCAGAGAGTACGCCACATGAAAACCCAGGCAGATACCGAACATAAGAACATGTGTCCACCAGCCCCTGAGGATGGGTTTCACCACTTCTGAGTTGCTAGCAAATTGCTCTCCACCCAGGGAATGATTTATGAACATTGTCCTGTGTTTAATAAATACACAGTTGGGTGCCACTGAGCCGAAGCTAAAAAGCCTATAGAAATGTCAAGATGGGGAAAAGGTCAGATGAAATTCGCCTTCCTTTTTGACCAATGACATTTCCACAGTTACATTTAAAAATGCAGACTTTAAAAACCTGAAGGGAAAAATATCCCATTGAAGAATACAAAGTGAGAACATAAATAAAAGTGTCAGTGGTTGGCTCGAAGCTTGGAGCAAATAGCACGGGTGAGAACACTCTCCTAGCATTGGAAGGGAAAGCAAAGATTAGGAAGAAATATTGAAATGATATGCCCTGCATCATACGAAGGAGTCACACTCTTCCCACTACGCACAAGCAAAATAAGTCTGCAAAGAAATGACAGCCAGAATAACAACAGTTAATTTCACTTGACTAACAATTCCCCCCATCAGCTGCATCAAAATGGTCAAGAGAGACAGGAGAAGAACACAAACGAGTGAGTTCCACAACAGTGGGAATGAGTTCAAGCCATAACTAGCCAGACAACTTTGAAGAGCATTTCTTGGCTGTGGAAATAGCAAGGACAAAGCTCTGCTGAATAGCATTGTTCAACCCCATTGCCCTACACTACCCTGCCTGGTGGAACTCTCCTGGCCTCCAATGGCACTTCCCTGCATGCAGGGAGAGCAGGAATAACGAACCACTTTATGGATCACAGGGCAGAACCTGCCTATAGAATAAAATGGAGCAGTCTCCTCATTCCATTATCATAACTCGTGATTAAAACCAAAGGGCTGGTTTTCAGTTGGGCTGAGCACTCACCATCCCAAGGAAAGTAAATGGGACTGATGGCTGCTCAAGACCTCCTTCCCCCTGCAAAAAAAATCAGACCTCAAGGTCTTAATTTTCCAGAGCACGCATGCCTGGTTTTGCATACACACTGCCTGATGTCATCCCAGACTATCCAAGTCAGTCATCGAGGGGAAGTACCTGGTGCTACACATGCTTCTGAAAATTAAGGGCTCTGTGTGTTTGGTTTGGGAGGGTGCATTCACAGCATTGGCACGGGGCAGCCCTGCCTTCCAGCATAACAATGAGATGTTTGCTCCTCAAATCATTAGTAAATAGGGGGTGTTGCAGAAGCTCACGTGATGCAGTAGTTGGCACTCATCAAACTAGATTCTCTGCTATGGAGAATTGGGTCTAGTGCATGCTAACCAGGCAAGCATGCTCTGCTGCCTAACCAAGGGTTGGAGGATGCGGACAAAGGCTTCTGACAAAATTAGAAATTAAAATGAAATAATAATAATCCTTGCACTAGATACTTATCAGTAAATAATTATTATAGCAAAATCTGTGTGCAGGGTTGTTTCCTCTTATCCCACGCCCATTCCACATTGCATCTCTCTCTCTCATACACACTTTCTTTAAGAAGGGATCTGATATATGTATTGTGAATTGAAAATGACTCCCTATCTTCCCTACAATCCTATAGCTATTTTTCACAAAGAACCTGTGGAATTCCCTTGAAGGTGGCGAGAGGAACATGCATTCCTGCCTAGCACCCGGATTATCTGCTTTCCAGATGCACACATTTCAAAACACTGGTTTTACAACCAGATCCAACGATGGGAGGATTATTTTGAGACTCTTGATGCATGGCTTTGTAGCCAAAGGCTGAATTTCACTGGAAATTGATAATCTGAAATAGCCACAACCAACTGTCCACAACTTTGTCTAGAATGGCTTTAAATAAAAATATAAAGAGCCATGGACAGTCTCCTTACCCCTGTCCGGTATTTGATGTAAACAATGTCCATAGAAACTGGGATTGTTAAGAAAGTTTATCCATACATCTGGATAGCAATAAAAAGCGTTTCCTAGGAAACTGTAAAATCCTGTACCAAGCAGTGTACAGCCAAGCTGAGGGGAAAGGTAGGTTGATTTATATTTTCAAGGTACAACTTTGCATGATTTCTTTTAGATCCTGTGATAATGTACAAGGAAAACACATGTGAAAGTCAGGGCTGTTGTTTTCTTCTTTGAAATGTCTTTTGTGAAACTCATTGGTCTGGGTATTCATTACGTTTCTTATTCATAGTTGGCAGGGCACTCTCACTACCCTCTTTCCATGTCTTCTTTTTCATTCCAAGGTTGCATCAATATTTTCCTTCTGCCGCCAAAGAAACAACTGTTTCGTGTCTTCCCATTTCTTCAAGGACTGCTGCCAACATGCTCAGGTTGCCATCAGGAAAATTCTGGGCTTCCCAAAGATCTAGGATCACACCTGTCGGACTCGATTTTGTAGCAAAATAATTTAGGTACCTGCAGCAGAACAAAGGGAAATCTTCTTGTAAGACTGCCACTGTCAATGCTGATTCCAACTATTCACAAACCACACCCACTATGTACACTTTTCATGAGCATTCGCTGTGACTAATCTGTAGGTCTTTGCACTGTACTTGTGTGCTGTATCCTTCTGCACCAAATCTTCAGTTAGTGTAAATCAAGACTGCCTCCCCCCCACTCTTGCTTGCATACACTTGGGATCATTTAGACAGCTGATGAGGATCTGCCCCACCTGTTCACAGTGGTACTCTTGCCTATGTGGTTCATCCAAACCTTCTTTTTTGTGGTCCACTTACTCTGTAAAAAGTTCTCTGAGAAATTCCTCTCCCATGGAAATTAATGGCAAATTGTCCACAGATTTTACTGGGATCAAGATTAGGCCTTTAACAATGACAGTGGTGAATGACACCTCCCTCCCCTTCATTCTGTGAGGACACCTGGAATAATGCTGTATTATAGAACAGCTCTTAGGTAGTCCCTCAGCCAAGTTGTTTAGTTCACACAAGCAACACACCCACCTGTCCAATTTCAGTTTGTGGGCTAGCATCCTCCAGTCATGGCCCCTGGTCTGTGGGGCATCAAGGCTGCTGCAAAGCTTTTGTCTGATGGGCAGGGGAATACTGAAAGCGCTCGGTCCCACAATGGTAGTGATGGTACTTCCTGAATCCATGAGAGGATAATCGATGCCGGTAGGTTCCTAAGTTTTGTAGAAGGGGTCGGGGGTGGAAATAAATCAGTGTTATTACTGAACACAAAAGCAGTAACCAAACATTTATGCAGAATCCTATTACTCATGTTAGGGGAGTAGCAGCTAATCAGGTTGTACATGCACTTTATGTCAGTTAATGGAAAGGAACAAAAATATTTATAGCTAACTTTGCACACACCTCTCCAGGTTGGTCTAGAAGAAAACCTCAGTTAATGTGATTGCTTAGGGAAAGAGAACAAGCTCCTTCTTAGGGCAAAATGCTACCCTTAGAGCTGTAAAGCAGATATCAGTGTCTTCTGCGAGAGTTTCCCATACAGAGAAGAGGGCAACTACAAATAGAGGGGAGCAAGCCAGATGACAGAAAATGCGTCAAGGGACCCTATGTTTTCTACCTGTGTAAATGAAAATATGTAGTTCAGGGGAAAGCATATATGCCTCAGAGTTGTATGGGACTTGGGGAGAAGGAGTATTTTTGATGCACCATTCCTTCTTCAGTATGGGGCCAGGCATGGTGTGCCAGCAGCAAGAGGAGACACACATGGAGAGACACAGATATAGATCAATGGCATCACAGCAGCTCAGTGGATAAGCTGCGATTATCTTACAGCTAGCACCTGAGCTCTTGGAGTTTTTTGGTGAGATACAATCCATGTAGACTTAGTTTACGTCTCTATAGGCATTAGCTGATCCCTCATTTTTATGCGGACCTCAGTTTGCATTGAGACATGGAACATGCTGTTCCCCAACTCCTATTGTAACCCTCCTCCTCTGCTCTCTCTTTTACACCAAGTCAGGGGCTAACAAATAACATAGGCTTTACACATCCTGGCAGTCACCTTTCACCTACCCCTGGTGGGTTTCTTTGACATTTTACTCCTCTCTGTATTGCCATCTGGCTTGCAGGAATGGGGTACACATTTGACATACCTAACTGAAGAATCTATGAACAACAAGTGTTAGATGCTTTAGGCAGGGACCTTGTCCATCTCCTTGCCTGAAAAGTGTCTTATCATGTGTTGTATATAGAGAAAACCCACCATAACAATTTAAAACAGCAGGTTAATCTTGCAAAAACTGGAGGTTACATTTTTTTAGGATCTCACCCAAACAAATCCTGAGACTAAATGTTGGTTGCTGGCCTATCTGAGATCTGAGTTTCTTTGTCTGGAAACACTTCAAGAACATCCTTTCTGGAAGAATTCTGGCCCGTTTGCTTTCAGGCCCAGTCACAATCCAGAAGGGCAAGATGCATAAGTGAAAAAAGAGGAAGGGAAAGATGAATCTTTCAGCCACTCTTGAAAGCTCCGCTGGGTTCAGATTTTTTATAATTGTAATGTGATCACCCTTTCAGAAGATAGGTGATTCTTTTTACAGAGGAGAGATATGTTTCACCCATATCAACATGGTTATTGCCCACACAATTAAAAAGTCTGTAGAATATTTTTTAATGAAATGTATGTGGGAAGGCCAAGAGGTGTAGAGGAGCAGACAATTCAGACAGAGATGTCCGTTACAGATCAATTTATTAAAAGGAGGATCTCTATAGCCTCATAAACAAGATAGAAAGAAGTTGATAAAGTACATGTAGGAATTAGTGAGGAACCATCAAATATAGCACACAAAGGCAATCAACTGAATATTGACAATGCTTACAAGTGCTTACCTGCAAATGCTAGAAATCTAATTGCTAAGATGAGTGAACTAGAGTCTCTCATATCAACTGGGGATATTGAGCACAAAAACCTGTTGGAATGGTGATAATCCATGGAACATGGTAATATCGGGCTGTGAAATATTTAGGAATGACAGAGTAGGTCACTCTGGTAGGGAAGTGGCAGTATATGTTAAAGAAAACAGTTAAATAAAGAAAAAGTGTTAAATGAAACAAACTGTACCATAGTATCTGTATGGATACTACATTTGAACAGTAAGAATACAGAAATGGGGGATTTCAACTATCCTCATACTGACTGGACATATGTCATCTCAAGGCATGATGCAGAAATAACATGTCTAGACACCATTAACAACTTATTGGAGCAACTAGTCCTGGAACCCACAAGGGGAGAAGACATTCTTGATTTAGTCCTAACCCCACAGTATCTGGTTCAAATGGTAACTGTAGCTTAAGCGCTAGGTAACAGTGACCATAATGTACAGTAATTACTCGTTTAACACGTGCCCGCTTAACACGTTTTTGCAATAGCATGATTTTTTTTAGGGAACATTTTTCGAATAATATGAACGTCGCCAAAATAACACAAAAATAATCAAGTGGCAGACTACTTTGCATGGCAGTATAAACTGGTGAAAACAGTGTTAATATGCATGAGTGGATGAATACACATGGCCACAGCGCTTCTCCGCTCACTCACGTGTTTATCTTTGTGTTTTAACAAACTGCGGCGACTTGTGTTGCTAGCTATCTAATGCTGATGTTGATGACTCAGCACCAACAAAAAATTGACTTTGCCACCATCACCTGAAATGTAACCCCCACCTTTTCCATTATTTTTAACGGGAAAATTGACTCCACATAGCACGTTTTCACTTAGTACAAACATTTTCAGAAACGCATCTATAGTGTTAAATGAGGAATTTCTGTAATTACATTTAACATTCTTCTGGGCGCGGGGGGGGGGGGGGGGGGCGATAATGCCCAAAAACCTCAACATGGCAACTCCCAAAAGTAGAACTCTTTCAAAATGTGGATGCTTCTTAGGCAAACATTAAAAGGAGTTGTCACGATGCCTGCAAGCAGCATGGGGACTATTTAAAAGTGCCATAAGAGAGGCTCAGACTAAATGTCGCCCCTGAATCAGAAAAGATAATGAGATGACCAAAGGAGCATCACCATGCTTAAGCAGCAGAGTAATGGGGATCATCTGAGACAAAAAGGCACCCATTAAAATATGGAAGTCAAAACCTAGTGAGGATAATTAAGAAGCACACACTCTGGGCGGTTAAGGGAAAAGTATAATTAAGCAGGCCAAGAAAAGGTTTAAGAAGAAACTTGCTAAAGTTGCAAAAACTAACTAAATTTTTTTTAAAGAACGTGAGAAGCAGGAAGCTTGCTGAACAGGCAAGGGAGTGACAAGGGAGTTGTGGTGGGAGAGGTCCAGGTTGGATATTAGGAAAAACTATTTCACTAGAAGGGTAGTGAAGCAGGGGAGTCTCCATCCCTAGAGGTGTTTAAGTCTCGGCTTGACAAAGCCCTGGCCGGGTTGATTTAGTTGGAATTGGTCCTGCCTAGAGCAGGGGGCTGGACTTGATGACCTTTTAAGGTCTCTTCCAGCTCTATGGTTCTATGATTCTAAGATGATAAAGATGACATAGGAACACTCAAGGAAGATAAGGCCATTGCTGAAAAGCTAAATGAATTCTTTTCATCAGTCTTCTCTGCAGAGGAGATGGGGAAGATTCCCACACCTGAGTCATTTTTAGGTGATAAATCTTCCCTCACCCCCTCCCAGTTCCCTGCCCTGATTCCTGCACCCCATATCCCTGCCCTTATTCCTGAACCCCTCAAACGCACTACCCTGAGCTCCCCATCCCCATCAGCTTCTTGCCCTGACCCCCCCATCCTCAAATTACCCGTGGTCTATAATGGACCAAGAGCTTTTCACAATCTTGGCAGTCATATCAATTGAGCCCAAGCTTACACAAGTCACCCCCTTCACAGAAATGTTGGACACATAAACTGGCATGAAAGCAAGATGCATGAGTCTATAACTGTAAGTTTTGTAATGCTGCTGTTTGCAATGTAATGTATGTCTCAACAAATCTCCATCTTGAATAATTGTAGGATTATTTTATGAGATATTAAGCAATGCAAGTGATTGAGCTCAAATTTAAATTATGGGACATTTAATTTTATTCATAACGGGAAGTGCTGATTTTTGACTTGCATAAAATCACTGTTTTTGTTCTTTAAATGAAATACTAGGCATAGTTAAAACTACACAAACTTATTTACTTGCTCATTAACACACTGACAAGATGGGGCAAAATAATTTACATTAGCTAAGCAGTAATGTTCAAGAGGTGAGCCAAAGTCATATCTTGCATCTCTCCTCCCTCCTCCACAAATAGTTACTTGCGCCCCTGTGACACAGTCCTGCATGTTAGTTCTTAGCACCAACTGCTTTTCCTGCCCCTTCCACAGTAGATGTGGGAATGTCACTATGTACCAACCATGATGAACAATTCTCATGATCCGTAGCCTCACTAATGAGCACTACTCTCTCACTGCATTAATCCCTGATGGATAGAATCACAGCACAAGACAATGGTGTTATTTCTGTTTCCTTTGAAACTATTACCAGATCTTATTACATATAAGCAGCAGCAGATAATTATTGTGTGTACTTGAGTTTTATTAAAGCTACCACCAGCTCTTTCCCTTCTCTGCTAGGTTAAATAAGAGATTACCTCAACACAGCATTTATACAGTAATTGTTTGTGATAGTAGTTTTACCATCTGTCTTTAATGTTATGTTGTCCCCTGTTGAATATGCAACTTTACACCCAATAACCAAGCAGATGTTATGGGTAATGGTGCACATTGTCAGGGCCCTGCAGAATAAGTAACTTTTGGCTGTCATCTTACAGCCCTTCTAAAAGTCACCCCCAAGAATTCACTTTCCATGATTTCACAGTTCAAAGTCCCTCTCTTCTCTGCCAACATAATGGTTACATTTGAGTAGCTGTTCTAGTAATATAGTAAAGATGCCTACTCTAGTGTAACTGTTCCTGGCTGATCTTCACCCTTTGTCTGATTCCTTTATAGGGATTGATAATACGGAATATGAAAGGGAGAATAATTGAGGAATAATTGGGGGGGGGGGGTAAGTTTTAAAAATTAATGTAGCAACTCATTAAGGTGCCAGCTTATCAAGCCATGGAGATTGAAGTCAGCTGTCTATCCATGAGCATGTACAGCATTGGAAGATTCAATGAAAACTTCCAGCAAATATTTTTCTGTGTGTCAGTTCTTAAAAGTGGAAAGAAGCATCTTAGGGCTCATTTTTCATACCTTGCAATCCTTGCCACTAGGATGTAATTAGTGCCTGTTGAAGGGCGAGGGGGCTTTTGGGCTGTATACTCTCTGATCTAACAATGCTTTAATAGAGTGCCAATGACCATACCATTTACGGCAATTCCACAAGCTAAATACACAGGGAAGTACTGGAACTTTAACTTAGAAGTTTGGGAGCCAACAAAAAGGTATGAAGGATAAAGACATTACCTTCACCATTTAATGCCTTAACCAATTTAACAATGGGAACTTAAGACAAATTTGCACCTTCTCTATCAGCTTCTGGTAACTTGAACACTCTAATTCACTATTTTTTTCCCTTTCTTTCCCCCTCATCCCTTATTTATTTTTGGATCTGGACTTTTAATACTCTGTTCATCTGAAGAAGTGGATTGTACCCATGAAAGCTCATGATACCATCTACATGTTTTGTTAGTCTTTAAGTTACTGCTAGACTATTTGTTGTTTGTCAAGTTTATCTAAGGCACTGTTCATTAGGAATGGGAGATGTCTGTGAAGGCTAGCAACATGTTCACATAGGTCAGCAGCCGCTTGATGACAACAGTGACTTTTTGGGTCACTAACAACCTGGTGTGAAGCTCAGCTGGTGACTTACAGATAAATGCCTCTCTATTTTCCTTACCAACCCTCACAACTATCTCATTTACACTGATTTAATTATTTATTTATCTAAGCTGTCAGCTGCTTGTGGAGAAACCCCATAGACATTTCTCCCATCCATGCCTATCTGGAGGTATCATACTGCAGCAGAACCATGAAAAGAATTCAATTTCTTTATCCGGAGGGAACTGACAGAAAGTCTTTATGTTGCAGCCACACTATTTGAAGGATCATTTCTTCACAAAGGGGGGATTTTAACTTCCTTTTCATTTATTTCTATGCCCGATCCACCATCCTTTTCATCAGCCAGCATATGTACACTCCAGACAGAAGGCAATCATCAAAGGGACAGCTCCCCCCTCCCAAATTCTGCTGCTTCTGTTGTTGTTGGAGCTGTACAGTTATTGAACTTTGAAGGCCTGCTGGGCCTGGAAAGTGAAAACGCCATCAAAAACCAGCAGGGGTGAAGCTGTGTGGCTCAGAGATATGGCCTGTGGATTGGGAAAGTGCTGGTGGTTGCTATGGTATCGTGACATTCCTTATTAATGTCAGCAGAGCCATTGACTACAGACAGTTGTAAGTCAAAAGGCTCATGAAAGTCTGGGAAGAAATGGTGACTGTGCGGTAGGAAAAGAGAGAGTAGGGCTCTGCAGGCCAAGCTTATTGCTCTATAGTGGTGAACTATCCTTAACTATTAGCCAGGGAACCAAAACATAACCAGTCTTTCATTTCATATTGTGTTCTAGACAAAGGACAGAGGAGCAAAATGGCACTTGTTTTGGTGATTACAGTGGGTTTCCTCATCCGTTTCTTGTATCTGAACCTTTGCAAGACTAGCTTTACTTGTAAAGTTCAAATCATAAAGAGATGATATTACACTAACATGTTGCAACCACTTTTTTTTTTTACCTAGTTCCCTGTTACTGCCCCATATACTTGCCTCCAAGATAAATAATAGCATTGCTCTCTGTTTCATTATGCTGTTGTGATTCCCTGAGGTAACCTCACAAGGTTCCCATGCTGACTCATATGTCATGTTGTGATGTTGCATCATTCAAATTATTGCAGGGCGCGGAGTGTCCCAGGCACCCAGCTGATAGGACATAAGACAAACTTGTTAAAATCCAGATGGATAGCAAGTCTCCTCCTTTGTGTAACTCCCTATCAAGGGGCTCTGGCTCTGTGAGTAACATGGCTCACAGATGCTGCCAGTGCTGGTCAGAGTAGTAGAATTTGCTCTTATCCTCAAGCATCACTTACCACTAAGGTCACATCTATACCTATGCACCAGAGATTGATTTTCTGGCATTCGATTTAACAGGTCTAGTAAAGAGCCACTAAATCACATGCTGAGGACACCTCCAGTCAGACTGGTACTCCTTACAGTCACAAGGAGTGTGGGAAGCTGATGGGAGTGTTTGTTCGCATCAGCCTCACACTGTGAAGATGATGCCAAGTGTGGCTTAAGGTATGTCAACTCCAGCTACTTTATTTACATAGCTGGAGTTGCATACCTTAAGTCAGCCTTTCAGATCTAGTATAGACCTGGCCTAAGTTTTACTGTCCTCAAGAGTTGATGTCCTTCAAGTCTTAAGGTCATCAAAACAGAGGGACCAGAGCAGTACATCACTGCCAAACTCCTGTAACATCTCCAACACATTTTTTCCCTGGGATATTAATTTTGGGACACAACAAAGCAAAAGACCTAGTGACTCAGGCTCTTTTCCCTAGGCTAATGCACTCGTCCACTCTCAAATTTACAGATTATCATTCCTAATGCTCCTGGGGATTATCATTCCTAATGCTCCTGGGGATTATCATTCCTAATGCTTCTGTGCCTTCTACATTTCTCCATTCCTCTCGTGACCAAAGGAGTCTGATTTTACATAAAAGTCATGATGTATATCTGTAAAGTGATCTGTAAGTCCAAAATCCTCAGGTATTTGCTTGAATGTGTGATGACAGGTACGTGTTTTAGAGGACTCTGAAAATTGGCACCGGTTCGGTAAATGGTATGTGCTGACTTTTAAAGAACTTGTGGGTGCTCAAGGCACATTTGATTGATATATTTAAACGTCTATAAATAACTATAATATAGTTAAATATAAAAGAAGGCTGCTGCCTTTCAGGAGCATGGGTCATTAGGGTCTGCTAGGTATTCCCCTTGCATTGTGATACAGCTATATCTTTAGTTAGCTGTTGGCAGGTTTGTTCAGCAAGCCAAGCCACTGGAACTTGCCAGGAAGAAAGAAGGGAGGGAAAACTGATTCCACATCAAAGGTCTTATGCTTACAGCTGCGATTTTGTCATGGAGAGTCACAGGTTGTAACTTCCAGAGACCTTTGTGACTTGAGCCTCCAGAGCCTGAGAGCTGCAGGGTCTCATCATTGCTTGAGGTGTCTAGGAACTGTGGGAGCCTGGAGCTCCCAGCTACAGCAAGCAGCTCTAATCTGCTGGAGGTGGGGAGAGTGCCTGAAGCTTGGAGGGGGGAACTTGCAGCTCTGGGCTTCCTATTTCACATCAGTTATTGTCAGGGCTCAGAGTGAACTGGTTCACATCAATCCAGTTGATACTCTTCCCCACCACCTCCTCCCGAGAACTTGGTGCTGCGAGAACAATGGGACTTAGGGAGGGTGAGTGTTTGGCTGAGGATCTGAATAGCCTATGTTCTATAATGCAAACAGACATTGTGCACAGGAGAAAGGAGTTGCAGGGAGGAAAGAAGAGCCACCCGGAACACACCTACTATTCCTTTTTTGTCTGCTTTCAAGGAAGGGTGCTTTGTTCCAGAGGAAGGCACAGAGAGAAGCCAAGAGAACAGCCAAGAAGGACACACGGAAAGAGCGAAGCATTCATGAGAAGGGAAAGTACCAAGAGCAGTCATGAGAGAGGCTGGAAATCACCTCAGGAGGAAGAAGAGAATTAATGGGCATAGCAAGTAAGCATTGGGAATGCTGATGGGTTGAGGGATGTTTGCTAGGGAAGTACTACCACATTTGCTCCTCACTGGTCAGTGTGGAAATGGCTTGCCCCTTTACCTCTGACACCGTACAGTTGAGTTGGAAGATCTGTCCTTCTCCTTCAACCTGCCGTACGCAGAGTTTACAAACCAGCTCCAGTGTGCTCAGGCTGAATCTTTCCAGGGTGAAGGTGCAATGTAGATTTCTCTGACATCCACTCCAGATGTGGTAAAAGGGAATTTCCTGTAGGAGGAAAATGCAGGAAAAATTTGAACCGATCCTGGGCATCTATGGTCTTGATGCATCTCAGTGAACATTCAGCTCAGCTCCCAAAAGGCTGTGGAATGAATACAGTGAATAGGATCATGAGTGTTGTGAGGACATACTGTGCAGTTTCTCTGAAGAAGGAAGAAGCATGTGCTGTGCTCTTTGGGATGGTGGTCTCCTCCCCAGTCTAGCACCCTGTGAAAAGCATTCACTACACTGGACCAACTGAACCATGTTATGGAAACAGATCAAAACCCAGCAATTCCTCCCCTGTCCCGCAATGCTGAGGAACCTTCATGAATCCCAGGGTGTTCTGCGGTTCTTTCAGGGCTCATCTAGACTAGAGGAAATGGTCGAAAGAAGCCATGTAAACCTCCTTTTTTGAGGAAGAGCGGCTTTTCTACGAAGGGGGCGGTTTGCTGAAAAAGCCGCATCTTACTTTCACTTTTGAAAGCTCTGCTTTCAAAAGAGCAATCGGAAGAAGATACCGTTCCCTGTAGTCTAGATGAGCCCTCACACACTTTACAAAGGTGGGCATATTTGTTTTACTGCTTCCTTAAGACTGAATCAGCTGCTTGAGTACAAAGGGCCTGGCCCTTTAAAATTCTCAGGGCAGCCCACACCTCTCACTGGTATGAGCAGGAGAGCTTCTCCCACCAACATGGCTACTGCCACTAGTGAGGGATGGAGTAGTTAAACTAGTAGAAGAGCTCTCTCTTGTCAGCTTAGAGAGGCTTAGAGAGGCTACAACAGTGGTACAGCTGCATCTGTGCCCTAAGTCCTGTCCTTTTCGCATTGAATGTTCCTGCTAGATGCAGTTTCTCTGAGTGTACTGATCAAAATTTCTCTCCCAGTGCATTGACAAAAGGGAATTTTGGTTTTCATTCAAAATTAAGCAAACCCTGGCCTGTTATGTGGCCTTACACTAATGAGGATGGTTAAAAGAAACTAAATCCTTTACTTCTCTCTGTTGCTCAAATAAATTATAATATATGTGTAACAGAGAGGAAAGGGCTGGTTATGGTCAATAACCTCAAGAACTTCTGAAAAAAAAAGGAGTCCTATGGCACCTCAAAGTCTAACAAATCTATTTGGGCATAGGCTTTTGTGGGAAAAAAACCCACTTCTTCAAATGCATCTGACAACGTGAGTCTTTGCCCATGAAAGTTTATGTCCAAATAAATCTGTTAGACTTCAAGGTGCCACAGGACTCCTTGATGTTTTTGCAGATACAGACTAACCCTTCTGAACACTTGTCAAGAACTTCTGAGTATAGGGGCCTGAAAAGTCACTATATCTTGTTTTTAAAAGAATGCTGCACAGTTGTGGGTCACCATGTATTTTAAGTGCCTCTACTCTGACCCATGCATTTCAGCCATCATCGAGGCATTCTGTGATTTTTACCTGGTATTTTGCCAGCAATTTGCTCTTCCAGAGAGAGTGGGCAATGTCATGAATGGACAGACGGAGGTTGTGAGTGCTTCCCTTAAAATGCAGAGCCTTTGGTTCTTCCAGTAACTGTCCTCCCATCTGCCTCTCCAACTGTAGGACTTCCTAAAAGTCAGTAATAACAGCAGAAAGTGGTCAACTTGTGATCAGAAAAATTCTTTACAAATATGCTATAAAAAGACTTGCTGTACTTCTGCTCCCTGTAGACCAACTGCAGCAGATGCGGTAATCTGTATACAGGGAGTACATTGTAAGGAATAATACTGCCATGTAAACACACATTTATTACAGGAAAGACATTTGAATGCAGGGATTTGAGAATAATCACACACACCTCTCTTACGGTTTTACATCCCACTTCTAATGCAAAAACACAAGTACAAGCCTGTATTATCCAGGAGAACTGCATACATTGATATTAGGAAACACATTACTTGACAGGCTGGGTCCCATGTCTGGCTTGCTTAATTGCTTGTGAGAGTCTAGGTCAAAGCCCAAACACAAAAGCAATGTTTGTGTATTGATAAAGCATTGCCCTGACACTGAATATCCTGAGGGCACTTAACAGCAGTCTTAATATTTTGCTTGCAAGAGCTCCTCTCCATGAAGGTGTGGTCTTATCAATATACAACTAGTGATAGACACTAACCAATCAAATTATCCCTCATTTCAAACTGTTCTGTGTCTCAGTGATGCAATAGAAATAAGAAACCTGTTTGTCACAGGGCTGTTATTACGTAATGAAAAAATGCCCAACCGTAAAGGGAACATAGTGTGCATCTAAGTGTGAACGCACCGTGGTTCAGAGTGTGAGTGGAACAGTGATGAGTGATCAACAGTTGACGAGAGACAGGGAAGAAACGCTTTTGTTTTATATACAAAATGAATGATATGACTATGAGTAATGACACTTCCAGTGATTACTGGGCCTCCCCATTTTTGCTGCATGCTACCCACAATGAGATAGAGGCCGTGTATACGAAAGATGAAAATACAAATGCACATATGCTATACTTGTGTATAAACCCAGCCAGACACATGATTGCACACAAGCATTAGCTTTGACATGCACACAAAATGTGTCATGCACACACAGGTGCACATTAAGCACCCCACTTCAACAAGGAATCAGGCACTTTTGAAACCAAGAAGAGAAAGTAAAAGATGAGGTAATTGAAGTTGCCTCTACTTTAGCTGTGAGGCATAATAAGCTGATGTTGATCACACTCAGGATCTAGTTAGCATAATAAAGAAAGTGATGTCCCCAATGAACCTGGCACCTGACAAATTCTAAAGCTAAAATGATGTTTGTTTATCAGCTATTAGAAAAAAAGAAACATAATTAGGAACCTTTTAGATGAAGGTTGTGCCAATCAATCAGTTCCAGTTTCTTTCCACTATGCCCTAATTACCTCATCAAGATGTCTAAAGAGCAATCGATAGTAATTATCTGATTACTATAGATCTTCATTATGTTCAAATTATATCCCTGGGATGTCTAAAAGAAGATTCATGGTATTTGGTGGGGTAATTGTAGCTACCAAGCATGCATGCTGGCACATATGGTTATACAACAGACACTGTGAAGGCCTATGTGTGAACAGCAGCTTTGATTACACTCATCTACTTTCCTCAGCACTGGAATAGGGGCTACAGTGGGAGCTGCAGCTGCTCAGTGTGACTAGTGGGAAAAGAGGACACTATGGATCTGGGTATCTAAGCTTGAAAAGATGAGCACACAAGCTTGAAAAGATTGAGCTTTATCCCTGATAGACACTTATGCGGATGGGAGAAACCTACTGTCAACCTCTGCTGAACGAAGCTAAGGCTCAAATCCAGGCTAAATTATAGAAGCTGAAAACTAATGGTAAGATGGGATACCCAGTTCATCTCCTGTCTTTCAGCAGGCATAAGGCTTTGTCTGTGCTACCGTTTATTGTGTTCCTTGCCTCTTTGGCTGGTTTTCTACACAGTCGTACCTGCTAAGACTGGCCTGGGCAAAATATCCCCCACGGGCTGGATCTCGCCCACTAAGCTGCTGGATCCAGCCTCTGAATGCAGTGGAGAGCCCCAGGCAGACTCCCTGCTGTGCCTGTCCCCCTGCAGGCCTTTGTTTGAACATCTGTCAGCCTTCACGTGCTGCTCCCACCCCCAGCACAATCCTATTGGCTGGTTTCCGGCTAATGAGAACTGCCTGTTGTCATCAGACAGCTTGCAAAGCACCCTCCACTCAGCCTCCTAGCTGTTCAAAAACACATGGCGACTGCAGCCAAACAAGTTTGGGGGCAGGACAAGCAGGAAATCTGCTTGAGAAGGCTGGTGGCTGGGAGTCAAACAAGCAAGTCTTCTAGCCAGAGCCTGCCTCTGGTTCTCCAACCCTTTGCCTCCCTACCCCACATAACCCAAACCCTCTGTCCCCCCTTCCTGCCCCATATTCCATACCCACATCCTTTACCACAATCCTTTGCCCCAGGTCACAACCAGTATTCCTTTCAAGGTGCGCCTCTGCACGGGCATGCACCAACAATTTGCCTCTCTCCCACCTCCTCAGCAGAGCCACACAGTGGCTGCTCAGCTGCTCTGGGGCTGGGCCACATGGTGAGGGATCAGGAGCAGCAAGGCATCCACCACAAGGCCCTGGCCCATCCCAAGGGCTGGAGCTGCGGGCGGCATGGCAGGCGGCAGCTGCTCTGGCGGCCCCAGTTCGTGGGGGAGGGGTGCAAGCTAGAGAATCCACAGGGCATTGCCTGTCTAAGGGTGGGGACATGGGCCCCAGCCTATTATTGTGCCTTTGCCTCTTCCAGATGGGCCCAGAACTATAGAAGACTTAAGCTTGGCCCCCCTGCTGTGACCCCAGAATGAAGTCTATAACCCTGAGACAACAAGGCAGAGTAGCCTTCTTCCAGACTGAAAAGTGAGGGATTACCACACTGTGCCTTTCCATCTTTAGCTCCAAATCCCGGCTATTAACTCTGCCTTTTCACAGAAGTAAGAACAGGCTTCCATCTTGTTTCTCTTAATACCCATTTACAAAACAATTCCCTATCATGCAACAACTCCTGTGCAGTTTTTGACAAATGCACTACATCAACAGATGGTTGTCATAGTATTTATCTATAATGAATGTTGTCTAAGGTGTGAAATGAAAGCTTATAAGATACTGGCTATCATAAATATTATGAGATGTACATATGGGGTTATTCAGCAACTTGGAGGGAGGTATCAAAATATGTATAAACTGTGCAAACAAACAGCGTAGAGAAACAAGTTTTTTCCAGACAAAGAATGTTGATTGACCTGCCTTCCTGTGTCTCCAATATCAATCCAGTACTATGTAGGTCAACACAAAGCAAGTTTCATTTGCACATTACAACAACAAGAAAAGCAAATTAACTGGAGAACGAGACAATATGGCACCGAAGAACAGTAGGGGAGAACCCTTCAAAGGGACACATTTCAGGGGGTTTATGGTCTATGAGGAGGAGGAAAAGGAATGCTGCAGTGGTGCATCCCTGAGGGAGCCAAACAAACTTAAGTCTGTGGTTTCAAAGATACATGATTTGCCTTTCTCCATGAGACAGGATGGATGTGCATGAAACCACATAGACAAGAAAAGGGAACATGAATAATATGCTCTTGGAAACCCAAATATCACTCTGGGGCAGAGGGTAAAAGCAGTGTGGCACGCCTGTTAAATCATGTGAGCTGCTTCACTGCTACAGTATGGCAGCTGTCTTGCGGACCGGACCGGTCTCTACTATGAGTAAAGAAGCTCAGCTACTGGAGTGACAGGAGCCATTTAAATGAACAGACACGAGTAAAGCAGTGATCCTCAAGTGTTTCCATTCTGTGACCTGCTATTCCAACCAAAATGTTTCAAGTGCCCCCCACATCTACTCATAAAGAAAGAGACAGTGGTTGTGATCCTCCCTGAAACCCATTTGCAGCTCCTTTGGGGGTCACAGCCTTCCGGTTGGGGATTGTGGAGTGAAGGAAATTCCACTATGAATCCATGTTAAAGCATGAGAAAGTGATTCTGCTTCACAAACAGAAGGAAAAAAGAAACAAGCAGACTTCCCACTAACCAAGCCATTACTTGTGACAAGTCATTAGATTCCCCAGACTGCTGAGGCAGTTCTATTGAGAGAACTTACTCTGCATGATTAGAGGGGAAAGCTGTGGAATAAATACAGCACTGTGCTTTCTGTAGCAACTGCTCGTCATCCTTTAGTAATTATGGACACAGGATGTGTCAGATTCTCTTATTTTGAAATAATAATACAATGCATTTGATGCTATTGAAATAAATACATAACCCTCTGAAAAGCCCTCCTCCCCCCCAACTCAAACATTCCAATGTCAAAACATTTCCTGTACCACCAGCCTAGAGCAGTTGGTCTATTGACAAGTTCGTGGCTCCCACTGCCTTCATTCTGCACCCCACCCCACACATGCTCCTCTTTAACTGGGGGTAAATCTTATAGTAGGGGTGCTGATTATAGAAACATTGTATTTGGTGTTTGTTATTACTACTTCTAGCAAGGGGGCATAGATAGTTGGCAGAGTGTGGCAGTCAAGATGCAGATCAGTCGACAGGGAATGCCTTTGTCGACCACTCCCTTGTGTCTTGTGAAATGAGGCTTACAGGAGCGGTCCACAAAGGCGTTCCCTGTCAACCGATCCGCATCTTGACTGCCGTGCTGTGTCGACAATCAGCTGAGCTGGCACAGCGCGGTGGCCATTTTTATTTAATGAAGCGGGGGATATTTAAATCCCTGCTTCATTGACTATGTCAGGTAGTCTAATTTACATGCCTCTGTTGGCAGAGGCATGTAGTCTAGACATACCCTCAGTTCCAGCACCCACTGCTCTTCAGTGCTACCAAATTCAGGTCTTAGAAATGCAGATTCAGCAATCTCTCCTCTAGAATGTGAGGAATTTCATACAACTTCTCCTCAGACTGCCATGTCTCTGTTCCACCCCAACCCCAAATTACTGTTATCCCAGATACCTTTCAAACCTCTGTCAAAAACCTGAGCAGCCCTTGTTCCTACCAACCAGCTTTCTACTCAAACCCACTTCCCAGCAATCATTAACCCTCCAGTTACAGACTGGATTATATATTATTATTGTTATTTTATTAATAATAATATTATCCATTACCCCAATCATGGATCTGGGCCCCACTGTGCTAGGCACTGTACAAACAAAAACAGTGCCTCTGTCCTGAAGATTTTATAATCCACTTGCAATCTGTCAGTGTTGCCCCTCAATCTGCCAGAAGAGCTACCACAACTAAAATATTTTCTGCCCCTTTCATTGCACAGAGCAAAGAATTGAGACCCAGATATTAAGCCCATGCATGACTGTGCAAAGTGCTGCCATTGACCAAGCCCCACAACACAGATTTTGGTTCTTTTTAATGCTTCTTCCATGCTTCTCCCTTAATCTTTGTGGTAGTTCAGAATACATTGCAAGGGCTTATTCCCTTTTCCCCTTCCAAATATGCTTTCCCCCCCCATAAACTGTGGTTAAAATGCTCACTCTCTGCTGAATAAAGCAGACAGTGCTAATATCACCCAGTGGAGTGAAGGTCATGATGTACTTGTTCACAAGTCTCTGTTGACTGTTGCCCACCCTTGTAAGTCCAAGCATGTAAAAGAGCCAGGAGGACACTTCTGCTCTGACTCTAGAAGACACAACACTGCCAACACTGAGCTCTTTGTAGTGCACTATGAATAAATAAGTGAGAGCTGGAGAAAAAGTGTGGAATTAACCACTAAATTACAAACCAATTTTGTATTCTGACATCCGAACATCAACACAATCTCTACGGGGATTTATAACTCTCTCTCTTCCCTTCATTATTATTGCATGGTATTAAGTATTTTCCATCCCTTTTACTCAACTGTACTTGTGATGCTTTGCACAATTTTATTTATTCAGATGAACTTTACTGGACAGAGTTACAAATACTTAAATAAATTTTTTTTTTAAATTCACTGAAAAGTGTGTAATTGAATTCAGCTATCTCCTGTTGCCCAAGCCTTCTACTCTGAAACTCACAGCAGAATTCAAACAGCATCAGTATTTGCTACAAGGCAGCTTGAAATTACATATTTTCACTTCAGATCTTAATAAACCAATGGATCAAAAACACATTAGGGGGTCTTGGCTTCTGGAGATCCTCAAGCCTGGTTGGTACAGAAATCCTTTCCCCCAACTTTTAAAGAGAAATACATCATACTGCTCTATGACAGAACAATAATTTGTTTCCAAAGGGGTCAGCTCTGACAGAAATCATAATTCTCCAGATCCAGTTCCCAGCCATCTCAGACAAACCCAGTGCTAAGCAACAGACTATGATAGGGGTTCCCAACCACTGGCCCGCAGACTGGTGCTGGCCCATGAACCATTGGCTGCTGGGCTATGGTGGTTGCCAGATCTGAAGCCAGCTTGTTTATGATGGCTCTGAGGGCCAGGGCTGGGGTACACTCTGGTCCCGAGTTGCCGCACAATGAAGCCGGTTTATTCATGATGGCCCATTGGTGGACTGATAACATTGTATTTCCATATTCATTATTTGTATAATGAACATGCAAACATGCAAATATAATGGTGCTGGTCCACCAAAAGTTTGTGAATGGGTTTGCTGTCCATAGTATGAAAAATGTTGGGAACCACTGGACTATGATATGCTAGTCTCTACTCTGCTCTTCAGTCCACTGCTGCTAAATTCCTCCTAACTCTAGAAAGCACTTCCACCAGCGCACTGACGAACAAAATCAACTTGAATGTCTAGAAAGAAAGGATACTAAATAGCATTTAAGAGGAAAATGAAATTTTCCAGTCACAGTGGAAGTCAGCACTCTGAGAAACACAAACATCTCCCATGTTGGGCAATGTGTGCACATATTTAAATGTGGCTCGTTTCTATTCCAAGTAAAGGGGTTAACAATGTTCTGTACCCAACACACAATTCACACTGCTTAGACATCTCAGGCAGTACAGCTAATCAGTTAGTATCAGGCTTGGAACTCTACATACATGGTATCTGTAGAACTGGTTATGATAACAGAAAATCTTTCAATAATCTACATTCATATGTATATGTGCATGAATTAGTGTATTTATTATATTGAACATCTGTCTTTTATGTCTATCTACAGATACTGGATATACACATGTATACATTCATTATGCATATTCACAAAATGTATGTATACACTGATGTATACTCGAGTTATAGACAGAAAAAGTTAGGTATATTGCTATACAAAGCAACAGCAAATATGTATTTCAATTGCAAATTCTTAGCACAAAAATAGTACACAGAGAGGTATATCAAAGTAATGTAAGAGCAAGCAGTGATCAACAACACAGGAACTTCTTTCATCATTATTTTCTATTTACAAAGACATATTTATACATTTTGTCATCTCCTGGGAGCTAGCACTTACCATTAAAAGTACAATGAATGAGGTTCTTGTTACCTTATGGCCCTTTAATAATGGGAAAATCTCAGAATTCAGATTGTGGTATGGAAGAACAAAGCATGATGGAGAGACAATTAGTTCAGCATGTGAGAGAAATCATTATGCAAAGACAACATGGAGTTTTGGGTGAGTTGTTTTGTTTTGTTTTTTTCTTTCTATGAATTATTGTCCCGTTGTCAAACTCTTCCTCCAATCAAACTTTAATTTAAATTAAATTAAATTAAAATTGATTAAAATCATTTAGGGCAGGGGTTGTCAACATTTTTTCTGTCTCCTCTTTGGAAATATTTTAGGCTGTGACCCCTGCAAAAATGTTAGGAAATTACCTAATTATCTCAGAAGCATTAAATGAGGCGCAGAATCATGATCCTTGCCGTCAAAAGCACCAAAACCTTTACAAAAGTGTTTGAAAACACAGTATTCCATATTTCCCAAGTAAAGGACATTCCTGGGGGGAGAGCTGTTTGGGGGATGGGTACAAGAATACTATATCATTTCATCCTTCCTTCTGTGCTGTGCTTGGTGGCTGCACTGCCTTGAGAACTAGGTTCCTGGCCAGCAGCTGCCACTCTAACTGCCCAGCTCTGAAGGCAGTGCCTGCACCAGCAGCAGCACAGAGGTAAAGGTGGCAGTACCATTTCATCTTGCAACCTGCTCTATAATAGTTGTGAGACACATAGGCTCTGACTTCCTTAGTTCAGTGGGCAGGAGGCAGGGTACTCAACCTCTGAGCTGCCCCAAGCTCAGACCCCATCCCACTCTACTCCTTGCCCCAAGTCCTCACTCCTATTGCCCCAGCACCTCCTGCGTGCCTCTGAACAGCTGATCATGGCAGGTGGGAGGCCTGGGGCAGGGAAGAAGCTGATCTGAAGGGCTGCTTGTGGGCAGAAGGGCCAGGCACTGATCCACGGAGCTGTTGGTGGGTGCTGAGTGTCCACAATTTTTTCCTTGAATGCTCCAAGCCTGGAGTCCTATAGTGTCAGCATTTATGGTGAGGCTCCCTTTTAGGTCAGAATCCCCAGTTTGAGAAACACTGATCTACAGAATATAAATTACAAGCCTTTACATGTTAATGTAGAATCTATTCACTGCAAGTCTGCTAGAGTTAGATGGTAAGGAATATGGCATTTACCTTAAGGGCATCCTGAGTATCATCCAAGCAGTAGACTCGGATGTTATATTCCAGCGACGAGCAGGAGAGTGGCCCGAAGATGGCCAGCTTGAGACGTTTTGCTGCTGTTTTGTTGGTTGACTGTCCCACCAAGGCATAGGTGCTAAGTGTTTCTGTCAGGATATGGCAGGATTCTGGGTCTAACTGGATGTAGCAGGGGGTGGTGAAGTTCTCCTCTCCAACCATCACTACATCCTAAGAAATAAACAAGTAGAATTAGAGAGCCAAGTCCAGTCAACAGAGAAGCCCAGGATTGGGCTAGTAACCAGACAAAATCTACTCAGAGATAGAGCTTTGTTTGCTGAACTCCATCAACTTAAATGTTCACCCAAGAACCAGAAATTATCTCAAGTCCTTCCTGCTTGAGTCATTTTATTAATCAACATGTAACATTCTTAAAGGTATCTTTTAAGAAGTGGAAGTCCAATCCTAGTGAGATAAATAGAAAGGAACATAAACACTGTCAAATCAAGTGTAAAAATGTAATAAGAAAAGCAAAAAAAGATTTTGAGGAACAGCTAGCCAAAAACTCAAAAAGAAATAACAAAATGTTTTTTAAGTACATTAGAAGCAGGAAGCCTGCTAAAAAACCTGAGAGTCCCCTAGATGATCGAGCTATAAAAGGAGCAATCAAGGACGATAAAGCCATTGCGGAGAAACTAAATGATTTCTTTGCTTCAGTCTTCACGGCTGAGGACGTTGGGGAGATTCCTGAATCTACACCGTCCTTTGTGGGTGATGAATCTGAGGAACTGTCCTGGATTGAAGTGTCATTAGAGGAGGTTTTGGAACAAATAGAAAAACTTAATGTTAACAAATCTCTGGGACTGGATGGCATTCATCAAAGGGTTCTAAAAGAAATAAAATGGGAAATTGCTGAATTATTATCTGTGGTTTGTAACCTATCCTTTAAATCGGCTTCCGTACCTAATGACTGGAAGGTAGCCAATGTGACACCAATATTTAAAAAGGGCTCTAGAGGCGATCCTGGCAATTACAGACCGGTAAGTCTAACTTCAGTACTGGGCAAATTAGTCGAAACAATAGTAAAGAATAAAATTGTGAAGCATGTAGAAGAACATAATTTATTGGACAAAAGTCAACATGGTTTCTGTAAAGGGAAATCCTGTCTTACTAATCTGTTAGAGTTTTTTGAAGGGGTTAACAAACATGCGGACAAGGGGGATCCAGTAGATATAGTATACTTGGATTTTCAGAAAGCCTTTGACAAGGTCCCTCACCAAAGGCTCTTGTGTAAATTACATGGCCATGGGATAAGAGGGAAGGTCCTTTCTTGGATTGAGAACTGGTTAAAAGACAGGAAACAAAGGGTAGGAATAAATGGTAAATTTTCAGATTGGAGAGGGGTAACTAGTGGTGTACCCCAAGGGTCAGTCCTGGGACCAATCCTTTTCAACTTATTCATAAATGATCTGGAGAAAGGGGTAAAGAGTGAGGTAGTAAAGTTTGCAGATGATACAAAACTGTTTAGGATAGTCAAGACAGAAGCAGACTGTGAGGGACTCCAAGAAGATCTCACTAAACTGAGTGATTGGGCAACAAAATGGCAAATGAAATTTAATGTGGATAAGTGTAAAGTAATGCACATCGGGAAAAATAACCCCAACTATACGTACAGTATGATGGGGGCTAATTTGGCTACGACAAATCAGGAAAGAGATTTTGGAGTTATCGTGGACAGTTCTCTGAAAACTTACACACAGTGTGCAGCTGCGGTCAAAAAGGCAAATAGGATGCTAGGAATTATTAAGAAAGGGATAGAAAATAAGACCCAGAATATCTTACTGCCCCTGTATAAAACTAAGGTACGCCCACATCTTGAATATTGTGT
Organism: Pelodiscus sinensis; assembly: GCF_052426305.1. Lineage (NCBI taxonomy): Eukaryota > Metazoa > Chordata > Testudines > Trionychidae > Pelodiscus > Pelodiscus sinensis. Next base: position 116,565,809 of record NC_143055.1, on the reverse strand, counting down.
ACAGATGTGGTCTCCTCACCTCAAAAAAGATATTTTGGCCTTGGAAAGGGTTCAGAAAAAGGCAACTAAAATGATTAGGGGTTTGGAACGGGTCCCATATGAGGAGAGGTTAAAGCGACTGGGACTTTTCAGTTTAGAAAAGAGGAGACTGAGGGGGGATATGATAGAGGTATATAAAATCATGAGTGGTGTGGAGAGGGCCGATAAAGAAAAGTTATTTATTAGTTCCCTAAATGGAAGAACTAGAGGACACCAAATGAAATTAATGGGTAGCAGGTTTAAAACTAATAAAAGAAAGTTCTTCTTCACACAGCGTGTAGTCAACCTGTGGAACTCCTTGCCAGAGGAGGCTGTGAAGGCTAGGACTATAATAGAGTTTAAAGAGAAGCTAGATAATTTCATGGAGGTTAGGTCCATAAAAGGCTATTAGCCAGGGGATAAATTGTGTCCTTGGCCTCTGTTTGTCAGAGGCTGGAGAGGGATGGCAGGAGACAAATCACTTGATCATTGTCTTCGGTCCATCCTCTCTGGGGCACCTGGTGCTGGCCACTGTCGGTAGACAGGATACTGGGCTAGATGGACCTTTGGTCTGACCCAGTACGGCCGTTCTTACGTTCTTATGTTCTTATATTCCTAGCTGGAGGAACAGGAAGATGCAGTTGGGTGCTGATGGTCTGTACCTGCCATTGGCTACATAAAACTTATGATTGTTTTATATGTTGCACGTAGGTGCTTTTAGAGTGAAGAGTAGAGCTGAGTAAATAATGAAAAATACCACCATAACTTTGCAAGAAAAATGCAATTACACTGGTTGAATGAGCCATTTGATTAATATTATTTGACCAGCTCCAGGCATGAACACTCTATATATTATCTAAGGATGAGTCTACACTGCACCATTATTTCAAAATAACAATGCTAGCATCTACACAGCCATTGTGTTATTTCAAAATAATTTCAAAATAACAGATGGATTATTCTGAAATCTTTAAACCTCATTCTACGAGGAATAATTCCTATTCCAAAATAGCTATTTCAAAATAAGGCACGTGTAGAAGCTCTACTTATGCTATTTCAAAATAGCCCTTCACCAAGGCCATTCTAAGTTATTCCTCCTCAGTGCCTCCTAGGGCTCTAAATTGAGATAGCATGTCTACATTAGGGAAGCCTGCCTTAGACTAATTTTGAGGCTTCCTTTCAGTGTAGACGTGCTATTTCGAAATAAGCTATTTCAGAATAACTATTCCAGAATAGCTTATTTTGAAATAAGTGTGCAGTGTAGACATACCCTAAGTGAATAATAAAAAGTCTTAATTTATTAATTTTCATAATCAGTGGCTGTTAGGATTCAGACAGGAGAGGTAACCTGTCTGACGTGATAGTGCCACGTATACAAAGAATATTACCTGTTGCTTTATCAGAATAATTCCCCATGACTACACTGCAGGGACCAGGCAAAACAAATATAGACAGAGATCATTTTCATTTTTTTCCCTGTGCTTAGAAGAAAACAGCCCCCTCCCCCCGCTATGTTCCCTATTCGGCATTGTACATTATAGTCTACACATGGAACTATGTTCTTCAACTGGATTTGGAAAAAAGAAATAAAAGGTGATTGTCACAGATTGTGGTTCTGCACTGCAAAAGCAGCTTTGGGCTGCCTGAGGCTCTGCAGAACTCAGCCACACTATCTTTCCTGTCATGAGGTGAGTAGGTGGTGTCTGGCAGTGGACTGAGCAGCTGGATTCTACCTGCGTTTGGGAGCAGATTCAGGATCCCAGGTTGAGGAAAGGCACAGCTGCAAAGGCAACATCACCTCCTGAAGGGCAGAAGACAGATTGCCATCTGCAATGCTCATTATACCCCCCCTACTGGCCACGTCATGAAACATTTATACTGGCCCTGGCAGGAACTCCTTGCCTATGGCAATCTAAGCATCTGTTGGGGGATGGAGATGGAAGAATTGTTCCAGTAGAGGGAAGAAGATGGGACTCACTGTGCTGGAGCCAGAGACCTTGTGGACTCTGCAGACAGCATGCAAGCCCTAGTTTGGTGTCAGCGTGAGTACTTCCAGCAGGCAACAACTCTTTCAAGGACAAGAAAGGAGACTCCAGGAAAAGAAAATCAGGGGATGCTAGTAATGAACAGAAAATGAATGAGCAACGTATGTACAGTGCTGTGAGATACTTCTCTGAAGTACAGATTAGTCAGCTAGACGTGCAAGTATTCACTGGCCTAGAAAGCACCCCCTGAAAAGCTTTTGGAAAAAAAACTGGTGCCACAGGCAATATTCCTTCAAGGATAGCCCTGAAAATGAGTCCTTACGGCTGTCAGTCCAGATGCCATATCAGTTGCACTGCCCTCATTAAAATCTGCTCAGAGAAAGAAGCCATGGGGTACCATGTTTCATGACACAGTAAAACAGGCTTTTCAGAAGCACACAAGTCTGCCAGGAGAAGGGTATGGGGAGGTGGCATCTCACAGAGTGTACATACTATGTAGATACCTTCAGTGTCTCTTCCTGATAAAATAAAATAAAATCTTGGCACAGGATCATTGTATCACTGCCTAACCATGGGAAAAGGATAGCATTAATCTTTTCCATCCATGTACGTATTTTTCCATACTAATGCAGAATAAATGTTATGTGCACTGAGCATGTGTGAATGTGCACCACCAGTAGAAACAACACACCTAGCTCTGCTAATCAGCGGGGATGCATTTGAATTTCTCCTGAGTGGCCACACAAGTATGCAGCTTACAGGAAACAGTGACCTGGGATCCAGTTACTTCAGCATTACCAGTGCTGACTTCAAGCATTCTGTCAAACTCATCAAGGTGTGTTTTGCTCTAGTACTCTATAAGGCTGCAATGCTGCATTCTGGTAGCATAACTCAGATCAAGAAGCAGTGATACAGCAACAGCCTATGAAAATGACTGTACCTCTGAGAATTGCAAGGAAGAGAGATAGGATATACTCAATATGAAATGCACAAATATAGCCCAAGTTCAACAGCTGAGAATTGTTTGCAGCACTATTATCATCTGTTATCCTGGTGAACCCAGCACTACAAACTAGAGAGGTAGGAACCAGCTTAGAAAATATTTTCCCTCTTCTAGATTTGATCTGGAACTGAACTTTTCTCAGTGTTTTTCATTTGTCCTTTCTTTCTCCTTGCCACCACTTCACCTCTCTGGCCATTAAAGACTGAAACCTGATGGGTCAAAATCCCACAAAGAAGGACACTGTGCTACTGTATCTAGTCCAACCAGAACAGGAGGTATTAGAAATACCCTGTGAACATATGTCTTCATGAAACAGCTGAGGAGGTCTTCTTAGTTTGCCCAAAGATCCAACCTTTAGATTTTTATCTACACTGAGCCTATACTCTAACCCTGAGGTTCATTCATCAGTGGTGTAAGCTAAGTTTACAACATTTTAAAGGGAACTTCAAAGGAAAGTGAATCTCCATTAAAGAACGAGTAGGATCCCTCCACTGGGTAATGAATAGTTTTTCTGTCATTTTAGTTTTAGCACACAGTTCTAGCATTAGTAAAAGTCTGTATTTATAGAAAACCAGTCCTTATACATAACTGTAAAACTATTTGCTATTTATCACTGGTTGATATTGTACCAACATTTCTTTCTCTATCTCAAACTGCATGCTAAAGTGTTACAAGCTCCTTCTGCAGTGCAGGGCATGCTCAGTGTCCTCCCTTGGTTGGTAGCCAGGGAAAAGGAAGATGAGATAAATCCAAAAAGACAGCTCTAATTCTATCCCTGCTGATTGTGTGCACTTGTTTGAAATAGCATGCATCGACCAGGAGCATGCCTTGGTGCATGGCGAACTGCAGAGCTAGGGGAAGAGAGGAGCTAAGGAAAAATACAAGCCACCTTGCAGAAGGACTCAAGATGAAACTCATTGTCCTTAAGTGCTGTGGCAAGTGGGCAGCCCTAAGGTTAAATATTTCTCTTGTGCCTGAGACCAGCCTGCTAAAGGTTAGGTTCTCAAAGGTAAATCCACAAGGTCGATAGCACAGAAGAGTCAAACAGAAAGCACTGTGCAAGTTTTCCCCAGACAATTCTGTTGACATACATCCAGGCCTCTTTTGAGCAGACCTGGCTAGTCATACGGAATTGTGCCACTAAATTCATTTTGGGTCATAAACAAAAGTGCAATAGAGCCCGGGTCAGATCCCCACGTCCATTTCACTCTTGGCCTAAATTATATTTGAACCCAGTTCTCCAGAACTGAGAGAGGTGTGTGCTCTATAAAGCACCAATAAGTAAATTTTTCCAGTGTTATACTCATGAACATCCCAAACGTTAGGCATCAACGTTATCTGTATATGTTTAGGATTTTCTTTTTGTTTCCATAAGCTAAAGATACGAGTGCTGTATTCAGTCTGTGAACTCACCTCCCACTGTCCCTGGGCTGCTTGGTTCTTCAGCTGGATCTTCCAGTCCTCTGTGTTCGGTTCTGCACAATGGTGCATGGTTAGAATGACAGGCCGTGTCAGCAGTGCTCCTGGAGGCCCGCAGCTCACCACGGGGGTCAAAAGGGTTTGACTGTCTTCCACTGGTGGCCTGACAAGATTACGGAGAGACATGTTTGTTAGCTAAATTCAAAAGGACCTAGATACAGCTAGAGAGAGGGGGAAAAAAAAGTCCTTCTTGCAAAAGGATTGGAAACACACTGCACACTTTCACAACAATTTTTGTAAAAAGCACTTGTTTGTTGGGGCAGGGCGAATAAGGAGCAAATAGCATCTCATGTTTACAGAGCATTCCTAAGGATCCCCTAAGATGTGCTGACCACATACACAGGCATCATTTCACTCACCATTGAAATGCAGCCAGTGGTGTTTAACATAGGAAACAAGTGAATACGGGCTCTTGAAAGAACCACAAGTGAGAATTTTTCACTCTCTAGGCAAGAAGAATCATAGAACACAAGGAGAATATGAAGTAACGACCATATCAGAAACTCCATGAGAGGATTTTCATAACTGGAACATTCATTTACTATGGGCACATTTTAAAAAATGCATTCTGGTTTTAGATTCACCAATATTCTGATATGATTACTAGATCCAATGGTATTCCCTTAAATAAAAAAGGAAGAATTCTGCTAAAACCAGTAATATCCATACAACCAGAATGAACTTTTTAAATGTTTCCACCGGGGCTACCTTTAGTGTTTATGAGAGGAAGAAAAAGTGAATAGATAGGCATAATATGTCACACATACATACAAGACTATACATACAAATGTGGTAATGAGGAAAGTGCCAGTGAAATATTTGCAATAACGGTAGAGTAAATTAAAACAAAGGAAATTTTGTAGTGATTTAGCAATGGACCACCAGGAATCGATGACAGGAATGTAAAATTTTAAAAAATCCCAGAATAACTACTGGGGACTTTAAAACTATAGGATGCTGTACTCACAAGTGACCCAAACATCTGGTGGATGACAAAAATAGTGAAACAAGGATCATCTAAGATATCCCTAAATTATACAGAGGACAAACTCATGTTCTAGAAATTCCGAGTAAGAACATGAGACCAACAGGGCTTAGTGCAGGCAAGTTACTTAACTTTAACATAGTATGCAATGAACCCATTGGGTTCACAGGAGCCTGGGTGGCTCACAGTTGAGTCCCATAGATCCAATTCTGCACACACTAATCATGCAATAGATCTGTATTCATTTAAGCATTGCCCTTGATTTCTTTGGAACTACTTATACTAACCAAAGTATGCATGTGTGTGTCTGCAGGCTTTGGATAAAATTTTCAGAAAAGTCCATGTACTTAAGGAGCGAAAATTCTATTTTCAAAAGTGACCCAGAACTGAGTCTCATTGAAAGACAAGTTTTTAAAGTCATTTTTGAAAGTGGGCCTATGGTTCCTTTTAAAATTCTACCCCTTGTCAGTACAGTTATTGGTAAAAAGCAGATAAAGGAAGGTTGATATTGAGCTGAAATTATATAAAACAGCAAATCCAGATTACATGTATCTGTGGGTCCTACGAGAATTAGCTAATAAATTTACTAAACCAATGGTAATTATATTTGTAAAGTCATGGACTGACCAATGTAGTACGTATCTTTCAATAAAAGTAAAATACAGCAATTCTGTCAATTACAATCTTCTAGCCTGGCTGTTTTGACATGACAAAACAAAATGCAAATAAACTCTTGAACAAACAATCATGTATGGGAATAATACTCCTACAGATTTTTGAAGGAATCTCTTCATTAACTTCACTGGGAACTGGATAAGTCCCTTACAAAACACACACACACAAATTATAAGTTTATACTTTCAACAAAATATTTATTAGTCAATAAATAATATTTAAATAATTTAATAGTAAATGATCTAAAAACCATACACAGACTTATGTTTCTGTCCCGTGCTTTGGAAATTAGTGGATTCAGATTTTTTTTTTTTTTTAAACTCCTGGAGGAGACTTTCTTGATAAGTTAAAAAGACTATAACTTAATATTAGAAAATCTTTAAAATCACAGTTCTTGTACTGAAAGTCACAATTGTGGCAAATCCACAGACTTAATCATACAGTTAACTTAAATCCATCTAAAGTACAACTGAACCATGAGGGGCAGAAAAAAAGCTTTGACTAATAAAGACCAAGTCATGTCACATAAACATGAAAGATTTTTGGACTGACCTACAAAATTAGTGGACAAAATTAATGCAGGAGAAATAATACATCTTGCCTTTAGTAAAGCTTCTTTTACAGTATCTTAAAAATGTCTGAAAATTAGTTACATTTGGTGTGGATATAAGCACTTTTGTATGGAATAAAAAGATTGGCCATAAAAATAGTAATGATAGTACTTAGAGTGATCTCAAAGAAATATTACGTCCAGCAGTGGTCAATGACAAATTTTCATCATAATGTAAGAAACATTAGGGATTAGATTCTGATCTGCTTTACAATGTACACAGACATTTACGCATTTGCAAACTGAGTACAAATTAAGCCTAAAATACTATATGATCCTAACTTAATGGAACCATGTTTAGGGTGTTAGTGTAAACAAGGTCTTAGTGTAAATCTGAACTAACTCCACTGAAGTCAGAAGAGCTACTCCTGGTTTACATTACTGTAAATGAGAGCAGAATTCAGCTTTCGTTTACTGAAGCCCATGAAAAATATGCAACTGGAAGTTCTTAAAACATTTCCACATACTTTTCTCTCTTACATTTGTTAGTTGTGAACAACCTGCTAATAAAATCCCCCATTTAGTCACAATATACAGATTTTTCACACCCAGCTTTATGCTTTTAATTGAGTTATTAATTCAAGTAGGTCCAACTGCCATTGTTGTCTTTATTTAGGCTGCAGATGTGTGCACTCTTAGAGAAATGCCCCCTTTTCTACAAGCACACATTGTAAAATCCACAGTTAGCACTGCTGCTAGCAATCATAGTTGTTCTAAAAAAAAAAACCCTCACAACAAAATAGGAAGCAGAGTGGGAAGAGAGAAATAAATAACACATACCAACAGCTGGTCACCCTTTTAGTCAGGTTAACATAAAGTTTGGAGAGAGGGATATTTTATTTTCTCCTTACTGCTAGTCTAGGTTTTTGCTGTCTCTTCCCCTTTTATGTTAAAATCTAGTGACCTAGATTGAACCTAGGTTATCTCTGTCCAATTCTCTCTATAGAGGAAAGAAGAAATGAAGGGTTTCTCTCCCTTTTGCTGGCTGTTGGGGCATTTTGGCTCTTGTTTTGAATTTTTAACTGAAATTAATGGGCAAGCTATGAAATCTAGGAGATTATTTTTGTCTAGGATAATTGGGGAGAATGGTATGGAGGGGAATGGAGGAGAATGGATTTTAGCAGATTCGTTTCCCACTAAACTAAAAGTTTACTGGTGAAAACAGCAAATTTTCCTGGAACAAATTAATCAGCAATTCCACAGCTATTGGTTTCTGAAGGATGGCTTAGCTCTCTCAACAATAAGGTTTGAAATTGCTCGATTACCCAGAATCATGAGTCCAAATCCTGTCGGGGCTGACTCAGCCCCTCTTTTTTCTTCTGAGATAGACAAATTGAAATCCACACAACTTTCAGTTTAAGTGGGTCTCTTGGGTGCGATCTTCGGAACTGATGTCCTGTCTGCTCTTTATGGTTGTTAGAATTCCAGTGGTACTTTTTATGTGGGTCTTCGTTGCAGAGTCAATGGCTAATATTTCCTCTCCCCAGCAACTGCAATAGCTGCATTTTTTTGGTTGATATTGTACGCAGCTATGAAGTGCTTTGGAGTGAAAAGTGACATAAAATTGTCTTCTTATTCTGTACCCAGAATTTTTAAATGAGGACTTTGGTGCAGCTGTTCTGAAGAGCACAAGACACTTTCCCTGATTTTGTGAATTACTGTCTCATTTACATCTCCACACTGTCTCCTGTTGTACCTATTATACTATGGTGCCTGGTGCAGGAACAAAATCCTGATATCCTTTGCTGTGCCATATTTAAGAACATTCTTGCCTCTGACTAGATTATATAACAATAGATGCTGTCTAAATCTGTGCAGATCCTACAAGGACTGGTTCACATAAGAACACAGGAACTGCCATATACAATCAAACCAAAGGCCCATCAAGAACATAACCCTGTTCCTAGAAATGACTAGTCCCAGCTGTTTCAAAAGAAGGCATAAAGCTTGTATTAAGGCTAATTATTCAATAACATGGTCTACAGAAGCCTGCAGTTTGGAGCATGTGGTAGTGAACCCTAAAGAGGATCCCTATTGGAGGATCTAATTAGGAAGTCCCTCAAAACACATACATGAGTCAGGGACTTCGTTGATCTTTTGGGGAGTCTAAGAAATTGTTTAGTCTGCTTACCTTAGTTCTAGCTCACAAAGAAATATTCCTTCTAACTTCCTAGGCTGTAATACATACGCATGCAAGAAAAGACTTGGCCTTTTCAGCTTAGAAAAGAGGAGACTTAAGGGGGGATATGATAGAGGTCTATAAAATCATGACTGGTGTGGAAAAAGTGAGTAAGGAAAAGTTATTTACTTATTCCTACCTATATAAGAGCCAGGGGTCAGCAAATGAAATTGATAGGCAGCAGGTTTAAAACAAACAAAAGGAAGTTTTTCTTCACTCAGAGCACAGTCAACCTGTGGAACTCCTTGCCAGAGGATGTGGTGAAGACAGGATTTTAACGGGGTTCAAAAAAAGAGCTAGATATAGTCATGGAGGTTAGGTCCATCAATGGCTATTAGCCAGTAGAGGTAGGAATGGTGTCCCTAGCCTCTGTCTGTCTGGATATGGGTGACAGGAGAGGGATCATGTGAGGATTACCTGTTGTGTTGTCTCTCTCTGAGGCATCTGGTATTGGCCACTGTTGGAAGACAGGATGCTGGGCTAGATGGACCTTTGGTCTGAGCCAGAATGGCCATTCTTATGTTCTCCTTATCTATTTTTGCCATTAAGAGGAGGAAGGAACAAGACTGTCTCTTCCCCCTCCTTCTGCTTCCCAAATCCAGCAAACCCTTAAATGTTCACAAGATGTAGTTCTTCCCCATGCATTGTGGGTCCTAAGGAGGTAGGGATCAGGCAGAAAGTTGTTCATCCATTGCCTTGCTCAGGAGAACAGGATAGGAAAACCCTTCATCTCCCACTCCAGCAACTCTGCACTAAGCTGCCAGAGCAGACAGTTCCCTGTAAGACCCAGTACAATAGCAACAGATCCCCCATGGATTCCCTAGAAACCTACCAAACAATTTGTTAGCAATTCCTTAGCACATGATTGATAGGGAAGACCTGATAGTTGACTAGAAATCTGACTAGGATAAAGTACAAACTCCGGCCTCTTAGTGAACAGCTACTACAATACATGAGCATTTCTCTCTCTTGCAACTCCATGGGATTAGATTACGATATTTCTTGACCCTCTCCTTCAAAAAAGACACATGAGATAGGAAGAACCCCAGGTGACATTCCTCTGAAGGTAGCACTTTCATTAGCCCAGGGAGGAAGCCACCTATCCCCAGGAGGCAACAAAGAGGGAAAGAGGACACTGAGCACTCTTGAAGAGAACAATGGTATGTAGGGAGTCATGGGGGAAGAGGGTGGCTGTTGAGCATTTTGAAGAACATTCCTGTGGGCTTTGCTGAGCATTTCCCCACTGTGCAAGCATCCTCCTCCCCACCACAACCGTTCACAAAACATAGCAAATATTCAACTCTGACAGTGCAAATGGGCTTTAAAGTCAACACGAAAGCTTCACTCAGCTCTGCTACTGCCCGGTGGGAGCCAGCTGGCAGAGCAGCATGCTCAAAGCAACAGGAATAAAGCATATAAGCAGAGTAATAGAAAAACATCCCAGTAGAAAGCTGTAAATAAAGAAACCCACTCTTGTCATGAACTTACAGACCTGTCCCCACTCTAACATATTTGCACCAAACAACTACCTTGTGATTACCTTTAAGGGGAAGCAGAAAATATTATGAAATATTAGAGCTCCACTTCACAATGGGAAAGGTAATGTTTTCTCAGAGATCTTCCTGCTTTCACACACTTTAATAGGGACGAAATGAAACAAACATCTCAGAGTGTTCCGGCACCCAGTCCCTTCAATCAATGAAAACACAGTGCTAGTAGATTGCTGAGGGAACTCTTGTCAAATTCTTGTTACTAGAGGATTCCTGCAAAATCAGTCTGGGAGAAGAGTTTAGAAGTGCATGAGAAGAAATAGAAGTAAGGGATTTGCAGGACTTTGAGGAATAACAGACTTTCTGATTCAGCTTGAGCTATTAGAATTGCTTCATATTTTTCTGAAACAAGTGTGAACTAAATTTCACATATGTCCCCAAGCACAGAATCACAGAATACTAGAATTGGAAGGAATTGGAAGGAACCTTGAGAGGTTATCAAGTCCAGACCCCTGCAGTCCCTGACAGGAGTTTGTGTAACCTGTTCTTAAAAATCTCCAATAATAGAGATTCCACAAAGCTCCCTAGGCAATTTATTCCACTGTTTAACCACCCTGACAGTTAGGAAGCTTTTCCTAATATCCAAACTAAACCTCCCTTCCTTCAATTTGAGCCCATTGCTTCTTGTCCTATCATCGGAAGTTAAAGAGAATATTTTTTCTCACACCTCCTTGTAACAATCTTTTAAGTACTTGAAAGCTGTTATTATTTCCCCTCTCAGTCTTCTCTTATCTATACTAAACCCATTTTTTTCAATCTTCCCTCATAGCTCATGTTTTCTAGACCTTTAATCATTCTTGTTGATCTTTTCTACACCTGTTCCAATTTCTCCACATTTTTCCTGAAATGTGGTGCCCAGAACTAGACACAATCTCCAGCTGAGGCTTAATCAGTGCAGTGCAGAGCAGAGCAGAGCAGAGCAGAGCAGAGCAATTACTTCTTCTGTCTTGTTCACAATGCTTCTAATTAATACATCCCAGAATCATGTTTGCTTTATTTTGCAATAGTGTCACACTGTTGACTCATATTTAGCTTGTGATCCACTATAACCCCTAGGTTCCTTTCTGTAGTGCTTCTTCCTAGGCAGTCATTTCCCATTTTGTATGTGTGAAATGGATGGATCCTTCCTAAATAGAGTACTTTGCAGCATGTAATAAAGGAGAGTAAGTATGTATAGGAGAAGTAAACCTGGGATATATATTCTAAGTGCCATTACAGCCACAGAGAACCACCCCCAGTAGGAGTGTGGGTTACATAAGTATAGGGATGGTTATACAAGAGATACGTCTATACAGCAATATTATTTCAAAATAACTACAAAGCAGGCAGTTATTTCAACATAATATTGAAATACTGTCATAGAATCATAGAGCTGGAAGAGATCTCAGGAGGTCATCAAGTCCAGCCCCCTGCCCAAGGAAGGACCAATCTCAACTAAATCAACCCAGCCAGGGCATTGTCAAGCCAAGACTTAAAAACCTCTAGGGATGGAGATTCCACCACCTCCTTAGGTAAGCCATTCCAGTGCTTCACCTCCCTCCTAGTGAAATAGTTTTTCCTAATATTCAACCTCGACCTCTCCATTGCTTCTTGTTCTGCCACCTGTCACTACTGTGAACAGCCTCTCTCCATCCTCTTTGGAACCTCCCTTCAAGAAGTAGAAGGCTTCTATCAAATCCTCCCTCACTCTTCTCTTCTGTAGACTAAACAAACCCAAATCCCTCAGCCTCTCTCATAGGTTATGCGCTCCAGCCCCGTCACCATTTTGGTCCCCCTCCGCTGGACCCTCTCCAATGTGTCCACATCCTTTCTATAGCAGGGGACCCAGAAATGGACACAATACTCCAGATGTGGCCTCACCAGAGCCGAATAAAGGGGAATAAAAATTTCTCTGGATCTGCTGGCAATGCTCCTCCTAAGGCACCCTAATATGCAATTAGCCTTCTTGACTACATGGGCACACTGTTGACTCATATCCAGCTTCCCGTACACTATAATCCACAGGTCCTTTTCTGCAGAACTGCAACTTAGCCATTCAGTCCCCAACCTGTAACAACGCTTGGGATTCTTCCATACCAAGTGCAGGACGTCCTTGCTGAACCTCATCAGATTTCTTTTGGCCCAATCCTCTGATCTGTCCAGGTCACTCTGGTCACTATCCCTGCCCTCCAGCATATCTATCTCTCCCCCAACTTAGTGTCATCTGTGAACTTGCTGAGGGTGCAATCCATCCCCTCATCCAGGTCATTAATAAAGATGTTGAACAAACCTGGTCCAAAACAGATCCTTGGGGTAATCCACTAGAAACCGACCGCCAACCTGACACTGAGCCATTGATCACTACCCATTGGGCCCGACAGTCTAACCAGCTTTCTATCCATCTTACAGTCAATTTATGCAATTCATATTCCCTTAACTTGCTGGCAAGAATATTGTGGGAGACCGTATCAAAAGCTTTGCTAAACTCAAGGTATATCACATCCACTGACTTTCCCATCTCCACAGAGCCAGTTACCTCATCATAGAAGCTAATCAGATTGGTCAGGCATGACTTGCCCTTTGTGAATCCATGTTGACTATTCCTGATCACTTTCCCCTCTTCCAAGTGCTTCAAAATGGATTCCTTGAGGATCCTCTCCATGATTTTTCTGGGGACTGAGGTAAGGCTGATCAGTAAGTAGTTGCCTGGATTGTCCTTCTTCCCTTTTTTAAAGATGGGCACTACATTTGCCCTTTTTCCAATCATCTGGGATCTCTCCTGATCTCCAAGAGTTTTCAAAGATAATTGCCAACGCCTCTGCAATGACATTTGTCAACTCCCTTAGTACCCTTGGATGCATTAAATCCGGGCCCATGGATTTGTGAAAGTTCAGCTTTTCTAAATAGTTCCTAACTTGTTCTTTCCCCACCAAGGGCTGGGGAAATAATGCATTGCCTAGTGCATTTGTCAGGGAACTGACCTTGTCCATAATGACAGAGGCAAAGAAGGCATTGTGTACTTGAGCTTTTCCCACATCATCTGTCACTAGGTTACCTCCCTCATCCAGTAAGGGCCCCACACCTTCTCTGATCGCCCTCTTATTGCTAACATGCCTGTAGAAACCTTTCTTGTTATCCTTCACATTCCTTGCTAGCTTCAATTCCAATTGCGCTTTTGCCTTCCTTATAACACCCCTGCATTCTCAAGCTATATATCTATACTCCCCCTAGTCATCTGTCCAAGTTTCCACTTCTTATAAGCATCCTTTTTGTTTTTAAGCTCACCAAGGATGTCCCCAGTAAGCAAATCTGGTCACCTACCATATTTGCTTTTCTTGCTGCACATAGGGATGGTTTCTTCCTGTGACTTTAACAAGGCTTCTTTACAATACTACCAGTTCTCCTGGATTCCTTTTCCCTTCATGTAAGCATCCCAGGGAATCCTACCCATCAGTTCTCAGAGGGTATGTCTACACAACGTTAATTCGAACTAACTTAGTTTGAATTAGTTAATTCGAACTAAGCTAATTCGAATGAACGGATCCAGACTAAAAAACTAGTTCGAATTAGCGTTTTGCTAATTTGAACTAGCATGTCCACATTAAGTAGACCCTGAACCGGACTTAAGGATGGCCGGAAGCAGTGCCGGCAGGGCATCAGAGGAGGACTTAGAGCGTGGAGATGCTGTCTCAAGCTAGCTGAGGGCTGTGCTTAAAGGAACCCGACCCCCACCCTGGACAGACAGTTCTCAGGGGTGCCCCGCTTGCAAAGCAGTCCTGGCTTGGATTGCCCGGAGTACCCACACTGGGCACATCACAGCACTCGGCCATCAGCCCGGCTGCACTTGCCGCAGGCTGCCATCTGGGGAGAGGGGGCAATTGGGGGGCTGCAGGAGAGCTTCCACCCCCAGAAGCCCGCAGAGCCAGCCCAGTCCTTCCCATCGGGGGCTCGTACCCCATTCCTCCCTCACCTCCTTCCACTTACCCTTCCCTAGCCCCTCTTCTTGATGTACAAAATAAAGGACAATTGTGTTCAAAAATAGAATCTCTCTTTATTGAACAAAACTGGGGGAGACTGGGAAAAGGAGGTGGGAGAGGGGAAGAGAGAGGCTGGGAGAGGGGAGGGCAACTAAAATGATCAGGGCTTTGGATCAGGTCCCATATGAAGAGAGGCTAAAGAGACTGAGACTTTTCAGCTTAGAAAAGAGGAGACGGAGGGGGGACAGGATAGAGGTCTCTAAAAGCATGAGTGGGGTGGAGAGGGTGCATACAGAAAAGTTCTTCATTAGTTCCCATAAAGAAGGACTAGAGGACACCAAAGGAAAGGAATGGGTAGCAGGCTTCAAACTAGTAACAGAAAGTTGTTCTTCACAAAGCAAAGAGTCAACCTGTGGAACTCCTTGCTGCAGGAGGCTGTGAAGGCTACAACTAGAACAGAGTTTAAAGGGAGGTGAGATCAAGTCATGGAGGTTGGGTCCATGGAGTAGTATTATCCAGGGGGTAGGAGTGGTGTCCCTGCCCAAGGTTTCTGGAAGGCTGGAGAGGGATGGCATGAGACAAATGGCTTGGTCACTGTCTTCGTTCCATCCCCTCCAGGGTCCCTAGGGTTGGCTGCTGTCGGCAGACAGGCTTCTGGGCTAGATGGACCTTAGGTCTGACCCAGGACGGCCATTGTAAGCTCAGGGCTCAGGGTCGGGGGTCTCAGTGGACCCCCTTGATTCTCTTGCACACCTGCTCCTGGGTGGCCAGGCTGGCAGCTCTCCTGCCCTAGTCGGCCACTTTCCTGTGCCTAGTGCGGACATCATGGACGATGTCCACGATGTCCGCACTAGCCCAGGTGGGTGCCCGCCTCTTGCGGTCCCGGGCAAGCTCCCGGGAGCCGCCAGCCTGGTCCCGGGAAGAGGGGGAGGGCTGGGGGGCATCAGGTGGGTGGCTCGATCCATGCCAGGTGCAGGGTCTGCTGGCTGGGTGCTGGCAGGCTTGCACCTGGCATGGGCACCGTAGCCAGTTCGTGCCCCTTTAAGGGGTCCGGGGCCGGGAGGGGGGCAGACGAGTTTCCCTGGTGTTGGCCAGAGTGGCCACCAGGGAAACCTGGGGAGGGCTAGCCTCCCACTAGTTCGAATTAAGGGGCTACACACTCCTTAATTCGAACTAGCTAGTTCGAACTAGGCTTAATCCTCGTAAAATGAGGTTTTCCTAGTTCGAACTAAGTGCTCCGCTAGTTCGAATTAAGTTCAAACTAGCGGAGCACTAGTGTAGCGCCTATGAAAGTTAGTTTGAACTAACATCCGTTAGTTCGAACTAACTCTGTAGTGTAGACATACCCTGAGGGAGTCAAAGTCTGCTTTTCTGAAGTCAAAGGTGTGTATTTTGCTACTCTCTTTTCTTCCTTTGGTCAGGATCCTGAAATCTACAATCTCATGATCACTGCTTCCCAGGTTGTCACCCACCTCTACTTCCCCTACTAGTTCCTCCCTGTTTGTGAGCAGCAGGTCAAGCTGTGCATGGCCCTTGGTCGGTTCCTTCAGCACTTGTACCAAGAAGTTATCCCCAACATTCTCCAAAAACTTCCTGGATTGTTTGTGTACTGCTGTATTGGTCTCCCAAACAGAAGTCATGATGATTAAAGTCGCCCATGAGAACCAGGGCCTGCAATCTGGAAGCTTCTCTCAGTTGTCACAGAAAGCCTTCTCTACCTCATCCACCTGATCCGGTGGTCTATAGCAGACACCAACCACAACATCACCCCTGTTGCTTCCACCTCTAAACTTAACCCTTAAACTCTCAACAGTCTTTTATCCCTCTAAATATTGGAGTTCTGAGCAATCATACTGCTCTCTTACATACAATGCAACAACTCCTCCTCCTTTTCTCCCCCACCTGTTCTTCCTGAACAGTTTGAAGAACTGTCATGGAAGGGTATAGTCATGCGAATCATCCCACCAAGTCTCCATTATTTCAATGAAATCATAGCTTTTCGACTGGGCCAGGGCTTCTAATTCTTCCTGTTTGTTTCCCAGGCTTCTCACATTTGTATACAAACACTTTAGATAATCAGTTGATCGGCCTACCTTCTCCATCCAAATCAGGGGTCCTCCTTTTTTGCTCGTTCCTCCTTGTGATTCTTCCCAGTGTCCGACTTCCTCAGTTACCTCAGGGCTTTGGCCACCGACCCCCAAAATACCTAGTTTAAAGCCCTGCTCACTACGTTTATCAGCCTGCCCACGAAGATGCTCTTTCCTTTCTTGGTTAGGTGGATCCCATCTCTTTCCAACAATCCTTGTGCATGGAAAAGAGTCCCATGGTCGAAGAAACCAAAGCCATCTCTCCGACACCACCTTTACTTCCTCAATTCGACAATCCCTACCCAGATCTTTTCCTTCAACTGGAGGGATGGATGAGAACACCATTTGTGCTTCAAATTCCTTGATCCTTCTTTCGAGCACTATATAATCTTCTGTGGCCCGCTGAAGGTCATTCTTGGCCATATTGTTAGTTCCTACATGGAGAAGCAGGAAGGCGTAGCGATCTGAAGGTTTAATCTCTTTTGGAAGACTCTCGGTCACATCCTGAATGTGAGCTCCTGGTAAGCAGCACACTTCTCGAGATTGCAGGTCTGGACGGCAGATGGAATTCTTACTCCGACTCCTGCAACTCTCATTGTACAAGGAGTAAGGGAAGTCGGTGGAAGGGTACTCTATTTAAAAAACAAGTGCTGTGTAGATGCTCCCAATTTCGAAATAAGCTACACAATTGAGGTAGCTCAATTTGCATAGCTTATTTCGAGGTAAGCCCTGTAGTGTAGACACTCCCCAGGGATTTATACCAGGGGTGAGGAACCTCAGGCCCGGGAGGATTGATTGGATCTGGCAACTGAGTCTCAGAGCTCCCCCAGCATTGTGGAGCCAGTGCTGGAACGCCACTGCAGGGCTGAGGCACACAAAATCTAGTAGGCTGGGTTCCCCTATGCTCTGGTGTGTGAGGGGAATATGGGTAGTGTCTTTTTCCTTCTCAGTTGGGGGCCATGTCAGTGAAGGTTTTTTGTTCTTTTCCCTCTCACTTGTGTGCCGCCCCCAACTGATTTTTCTGTGGTCAGTGCCCCCCAACCCTAAAAAGGTTCCCCACCCCTGAGTTATACAATTAGACACAGATTTTTCAAGTATTTAGGCATTGCTGTGTTCAGTATTGCAACTCCTAATTGATTTAGGGATCTGAAGCTCCTTTTCAGAAGGGATTTAGGCACTTCAGAGTTTTAATCCATCAACTATCAATGGGATTTAAGCTTCAACATGCCCAAATCCCTTTTGAAAATGAGACTTAAGCTATTAAATGAGGTCAGTGTTTCAACACTGAGTGTATAAACACCTTTCAAAATCTAGGCCTAAATGGCTCATGTTAAATGTTGTATACGCTGTTGCTTTTAGAAAGTTTGAAGAGACTGGAGTTCTAAAGAGGTGCTGGAAAATAATCTAAGTGAAATACATATCTGAATTATCTACTGTCACACAATGGTCCCTTTATTAGGCATCCCAGCACCAGCCTGATGTGACATGCTGCACAGGAAGTAGTGAGCCTCCACAGGATTTTCTGCAGTATAGGACTCTGGAAAGGCTGAGTGGATGCCTGGCCATCTCCCTTCCGGAGAAGGTAAGATAATAGCAGATTGGGAACGAATAATCTCTTTATCTGATTATCTGGCGAAATGAGTCTATGCCATGTCCCCCTAGAGTCAACTGACACCTTCAAACGTACAATGTGCTCTGCTTCCTCCATAGCATATTTGACATCAGTGTTCTCCTCTCTCGCAAAATCTTTCCTGCAATTATAAGATGTCTTCCTTCCATTCATGTCTTCATACACACTGCCGCACATTCACTCTGCTTCTCAGGTGGCACTACTTTAAACATGCTCTCTCTATGCTGGTTTCTACCACCTGCAGGACAACTGCTATCATAAACCAGGTAGAGTGGGTTTATAGCCCTAGAAGGGAAGTAAAAACCAGGACTATGTTGGGTCCCCATGACTAATTGGGAAAAGAGACAATGATTCCTTCCAAATGAAGAAGTAGCAGTAGGAGTAATTTCTGGGTGATTCATTTGAACACACCGCTGCCTCCGAGAAGGAAGTAAAACAGTAGAGAAGGGTGGAGAAATGTAATGTAGGCCACAATCTTAGACACGTCGTTCCAATGAAGGCACAGGGAAATTTCTTTGGGTTTCCCTTTACAAAAGAGGGACACTTTTTCACTACAGGTTGCGAGTCTTTTTAAAAATATAGCACAAACTAACATGAAAATAACCATTAGGGAATGTGAATATAGACACAGCCATTTTTGTAATTAGTTACTTTCAAAGCAGAAGGCATGAATAATGTAAGTACGAAGGCTTTTTTATTTAATCTTTCTTTGAAAAGATTATTTTTAGCATAGGTAAAGGATTAGCATGCCAGAGAGCAGTGCACAGTATTTTATGATGTACAAACAGCTGTGACTAAGTGCACAACACAAACTATCAAAGGTCTAAGCTAAAAACTGGATTTAGCTATAAGGAGAAAGAAGGATAGCACTGTGCAATGATCACTTACCTATACATTTGTCATTGAGTCTCTGTGCACACTATTCCAGACTAAAGAGTAGGATTTCTCTATGCTATTCAGTAGGTTTGCTCCAACTGCTACTAGTATACCTTGGCCTTTTAGATCTCCTTTCAGCAACATTGAGCGCTGGACTGCGAAATGGACCACATGCCCAGGCAGGGAAGTGAGGAGTAAGGCCCATTTTTGTATGAGGATGTCAGTTACTTAGTCCCTGTGTCTGGGAGTCAAGGAGAAAGCAGGACTACTTGCATATTCCCTTCCTTGAGCAGGGGAAGAGAGAGGTGGAGAAGAGGTAGAGCTTTGGCTCCATTCCCTATTCACTCTCTGGAGTAGCTGTGCCAGCGCATGGTTAGATAACATTGTCCTTGGAGAAAGGAGGGAGTAGGTAATTCAATGTGTCTTTCAGAATCACCATGCTGAATCACTTTTCCTGGGGCAGGGTAGCCTATGTCTCACCCCAGACTCTGAAGTTGTGCCTAAGCTAATAATCTAACCATAAGTAACTTGTCCTAGATTACAGAGCAGGTTAGGTGAAGACAAGACAAAATCTGACTGGAAGTTCTCATTCTCAGCCCTCTGATAGAGCCACTCGGTGTTGTGGGCAAAACTGTCAAAAATACCTAGGAGCCACATTTACAAAACTATTTAGACATCTAAAAGATGCAGAGAGGAGCCCAGAGGGATTTTAAACAGTGCCTATGAAGGCACACTGCACATGGATAGGTTCTTTTGAAAAAATCCTACTAGGCAGCTACCTGCATCTTTGGACAGCTATATACCTTTTAAATCTATTCTTAGGTGAACTTGGGCACCTATAAAGCTAAGGCCAAGTCTACAATAGTCAGCTTAAGGTATACAACTCCAGCAACATAGAATTCTCTTTAAAAATGAGTCTGCCTCCTTTAATCTCTAAGGTGCTTCTGAAAAAATTAGCTTACCTCAGACTCTGTCTCCATTTTGAAGCATACTTTAGTAAGTTAAATAACAAGTTCTTTTTATTTTTCTATAGTAAAATGGGCTTTTATTTCATAAAATGATAACTTGCTGGAAATTTGATAGGTACAATAATAATTAATTATTTGAACAGGCCATGAGAGGCCTGCATAATAATCTTGACTTAACTCTCAGCATGTCCTCCTCAGCTTTACATCTGCTTTTCAGAGGCTTCTGTCAAGCCTCCAAATGAGCTAGGAGCCATGGAGGGACAGCATCTCTTTCAGTGCTGCCCCTTTCCCCGCTTTAGAGTAGGTCTTCTGAGGAAGAAGACGGGGCATGGGACTGGTAAGGGGTGTATGAGACTCAGTCAGAAAGTGGCAGTTAATTCTAGAGAGGTGATAGTTGACAAGATAGCTTGAACCTGAAGAGTAACATAGGCACACCAGGTTATCAAGCTTGTCTGCTAATTGTGATATGGAATTATAGAACTGGAAGGAACCTCGTGAAGTCATTTAGTCCAGTCCTCTGCACTCATGGTAGGACAAAGTATTATCTAGAGAGTGACCATACCTGACAGGTGTTGGTCTAACTTGCTCTTAAAAATCTCTGATAATGGAGATCCACAATCTTACTGGGCAATTTTTTCATCCTTACCCATCCTGATAGCTAGGAAATATTTCCTAATGATGCATTTTAAGCCTATTAATGCATTTCCTTGATGCATTCTAAGCCCATTGCATCTTGTCCTATTATCAGAGGGTAAGAAGAACATTTTTTCCCCTCCTCCTTGCTATAAACCAGGGGTGGGGAACCTTTTTTAGGTTAGAAGCCACCGGCTTACAGAAAAATCAATCGGGGGCCTCCCACAAGTCAGAAGAAAAAAAATCATGGCCCCTGACATTCTCCACATTCCCCTCTCACACCAAAGCCTTGGAAGGCCCAGGCTAGTAGATTTTGTGAGCTTCAGCCCTGCAGGGAGATGGCAGTGGGATAGGAATAACAGCACGGGCTCCTGATGCTGGGGGGAGGAGAGCCCTGAGCCTTAGGACTAGATCCAGGCAAACAGGGGGCTGCATCCGGCCCCTGGGTCTGAAGTTCTCCACCTCTGCTATAAACTTCTATGTACTTGAAAATGGTTATGTCCCTTCTCAGTCATCTCTTTTTCAGATTAAACAAACCTATTTTTTTCAGTCTCCCCTCTTAGGTCATGTTTTCTAGACCTTCAGTCATTTTTGTTGCTCTCTGGACCTCCTCCAATTTGTTCACATCTTTCCTGAAATGTGGCACCCAGAACTGGACACAATACTCCCAGTTAAGGCCTAATTAGTGCAGAGTAAAGCATAAGAATTACTTCTCATGTCTACCTTACAACACTCCCAATACATCCCAGAATGATGTTTACTTTTTTTGTAACAGTGTTACTCAGTTGACTTATATGTAGTTTGTGGGCCATTATGAATTAAATTCTTTTCCATAATTCTCCTTCCTACAGAGTCATTTTCCTTCCTAAGTGGAGCACTTTGCATTTGTTTGTTCTTATTGAATTTCATCCTATTTACTTCATTCAGATAATTTCTTCAGTTTGTCTAGATCATTTTGAATTTTAATTCGATCCTCCAAAGCACTTGAAATGTCTCCCAACTTGGTATCATCAACAAACTTTTTAAGTGTACTCTCTATGCAATTATCTAAATCACCGACGAAGATTCTGAACACAACTGTACCCAGAACTGATCCCTGTGGGACCACACTAACTATGCCCTTCCAGATCGACCGTGAATCATTGTTATCAGTTTTCCAATGACTTTTGCATTCATCTTATAGTAGCTCTATCTTGGTTGCATTTCCCTACTTAGTGTATAAGAAGGTTACATGAGATAGTATAAATGAAGGCCTTACTAATATGAAGATATGCCACGTTACCACTTCTCCCCATCCACAAGGCTTGTTACCGTGGGAGAGAAAATTATCAGGTTGGTTTGGCACAATTTATTTCTGACAAATCCATGCTGACTGTTACTTATCACCTTATTATCTTTTAGATGCTTGTAAAATGATTATTCAGGTATTTGCTCCATGTCACAGAAGTTTAGCTGACTGGCCTGTAATTCCCTGGGTTGTCCTTATTTCTCTTTGTAGAGATTGGTACTATATGTGTCCTTTTCCAGTCTCCTGGAATCTCTCCCATCTTCCATGACCTTTCAAAAATAATTGCTAATGGCTAAGATATCTTCTCAGTCAGCTCCTTGAGAATTCTAAAAGTGTAGATAGCTTCACCCATGGAGAAGGGGTAACATGGAAGTACAGTGACCCCAAGCTTGAAAACTGTGCTTTAGTCCCTCTTTGTGCCCTCTAATGGGCTTAGGAAGCAATGTACAGGCTACAGTAGCCCAATGATGGCTACTGCATTATCCTCACTTCTAACTTGGATTCAGCTTCCTCTAAATTTGAAAGCTTTTTGCAGAAGTTATAAAAAGAAAATATCAAGAGCTGGTTCTGTGGCCAAGTTATCCTCAGCTCTCAGCTGAGTCTACTTTAAAACCAATATGCAGCCTCAACACAATTGGCTTTGCATAAATATCCGCTGATCAGAGATTTTAGTTAGTACATTTTCTCCTCGCCCCTTCTCTATAATTAGTACTCAGGCAAATGCACTGTAAATAGAGTCTTTTACCTCATGTTCTCCTTCCTGTGAACTGTCAAATACATTTCATAGACTCTTCCCTGGGGAACGGCCCCTGCAGGGATCAGCAAACTTACTCCTGCAAAACAGAAGAGACAAATAAAAGGTAATGAAGAAAGAAAGGCAACCATGCCTCTGATGAAGAATGACAGGAGATTTGAAGACATAGCCCTAAACACCAGATTCCCAATCAACCCCCAAGAAAAATGGTAATATTTACTGTCGCCCTGGCTTCTGCATCTCTCAGTTGATTGGATACTAGTGCCTCCCATGTATTTGTTTTGAACTACTGGAGTGTAGAACTGGACTTTTTCCTCGCCCTTTTTTATTTAAGGAACAAACAGATGGTTACTCTGTTGCTTACCTTGTAAAACGTGGGGGAAACCAACAACTGTGTCTAAAATTTCAAACAGCTCTAGTGGAACATTTCTCCCCAGGCATTTCTTATTTAGTAAAGAACAACAACAAACAACAACAACTAAAACCAAAGCCAGCAGAATACTTTCCCAGGAAACAGTAGGAGGAGCTGGTCATGTGGTCGGCATCCAATATTTAGATGTTCTTAACTTTTAATTCTACAATAGTTAGGACAAAATGGAGCTACTTGACCTCCCTTATATGCCCATTCAGGAAGAGTGGTCCAGAATTCCAATACCCTGCCTTGGCTAGTCAAGTCCACCCTGCACTGAAAACATGAGTTAATGGTAATTAGTGATGTGTTTGATTACAGTGCATTGTGCCTACATGATGGCAGATTTCATAAATGTTGAATTTGGTTCCCCTGAAAATGGACAGTTCTTTTTACCATGAGGCACAAATACTCAGTTGTCCCCACAGCTGGGCAATTCTGGACCAATTGCCATTGCTGAACTGGAGCAGGCAGAAATCTATGGTAGGGATTTTAGTTCCTCCTCCATAAAACAGACAGCTGAAGCAAACATATGAACACAATATTCTTAAGGATGTGTGTGTGTGCATGTGAGAGGAGAGAGAAAGCCTGTGTGAGAAAGATAACCTTACAAAAGGATGCTACACTGGACAGTTGTGAGAGAGATATCTTTACAAAAGGATGCTGCACTGGACAAGCTTCACTGTCATATGAATAGTTTGGAATAGTTTGGGCCTGGCTGCATGAAACCACCTCTTTCTCCAGGCAGTGCATCCATAGTTGTGACCCCTGGATGTGTTTGAGATGGATTCACCCATTTTAAAAGGGTACAGCTGTGTCTCAAATACCTTTTGACCTTGGAACTTGTTTCCCTGTGGGTCTGTCATAATCATAGAATCATAGGACTGGAAGGGACCTCGAGAGGTCATCGAGTCCAGGCCCCCGCCCTCAAGGCAGGACCAAGCTCTGTCTACACCATCCCTGACAGATGTCTATCTAACCTGTTCTTAAATATCTCCAGAGAGGGAGATTCCACCACCTCCCTTGGCAATTTATTCCACTATTTGACCACCCTGACAGTTAGGAATTTTTTCCTAATGTCCAATCTAAACCTCCCTTGCTGCACTTTAAGCCCATTACTCCTTGTCCTGTCCTCAGAAACCAAGAGGAACAAATTTTCTCCTTCCTCCTTGTGGCATCCTTTTAGATATTTGAAAACCGCTATCATGTCCCCCCTTAATCTTCTTTTTTCCAAACTAACCAAGCCCAGTTCATGAAGCCTGGCTTCATAGGTCATGTTCTCTAGACCTTTAATCATTCTTGTTGCTCTTCTCTGTACCCTTTCCAATTTCTCCACATCTTTCTTGAAATGTGGCGCCCAGAACTGGACACAGTACTCCAGCTCAGGCCTAACTAGTGCAGAGTAGAGCGGCAGAATGACTTCACGAGTTTTGCTTACAACACACCTGTTGATACAACCTAGAATCATATTTGCTTTTCTTGCAGCAGCATCACACTGTTGACTCATATTCAACTTGTTGTCCACTATGACCCCTAGATCCCTTTCCACCATGCTCCTTCCTAGACAGTCGCTTCCCATCTTGTATGTATGGAACTGATTGTTCCTTCCTAAGTGGAGCACTTTGCATTTCTCTTTATTAAACTTCATCCTGTTTACCTCTGACCATTTCTCTAACTTGCTAAGGTCATTTTGAATTATGTCCCTATCCTCCAAAGAAGTTGCAACCCCACCCAGTTTGGTATCATCTGCAAACTTAATAAGCGTACTCTCTATCCCAATATCTACATCATTGATGAAGATATTGAACAATACGGGTCCCAAAACAGACCCTTGTGGAACTCCACTTGTTATCCCTTTCCAGCAGGATTTAGCACCTTTAACAACAACTCTCTGATTACAGTTATCCAGCCAATTATGCACCCACCTTATTGTGGCCCTATCTAAGTTATATTTGCCTAGTTTATCAATAAGAATATCATGCGAGACCGTACCAAATGCCTTACTAAAGTCTAGGTATATGACATCCACCGCTTCTCCCTTATCCACAAGGCTCGTTATCCTATCAAAGAAAGCTATCAGATTAGTTTGGCATGACTTGTTCTTCACAAACCCATGCTGGCTATTCCCTATTACTTTATTACCTTCCAAGTGTTTGCATATGATTTCCTTAATTACCTGCTCCATTATCTTCCCTGGGACAGACGTTAAACTGACTGGTCTGTAGTTTCCTGGGTTGTTCTTATTCCCCTTTTTATAGATTGGCACAATATTTGCCCTTTTCCAGTCTTCTGGAATCTCCCCCGTCTTCCATGATTTTTCATATACATTAAGCTTCTGAGCATGCTGCCTCACCCATGTATTTCCTCAGATGTCCAGGGAGGGATTCTAAGGCAGATGAGGGACTTTTGACTGCTGTTAATTGGTAGATAAATATTATTGGATGCTGAACAGACAGCCCAATGTATTGGGTTATAGATGGTTTAGTTTGTTTTAATTATTTTTAAAGTGCCCCTATGGAAATGCACTTTTTCACGTATAAACTGAAGTTAATATTGCAAATTAAATTGTGTATGAGTAACAGGCTTAGTAGAACATGTGGAAAGCATGGTGGAAAGTAACCAGAGAATGAACTGAACCTCTTACTAGAAGACTCTACAACACTACAGAGTAGATTTTGAACAGAGATCAGCAAACCACAATCAGGCCAGATTTCATTTCATTTCATTTCATTTTCATTTTCATTCCCTTTCCCTTTCCCTTTAAGAAAAGCTCAGCTCCCATTTAGACCACTAAAGGAAAGAGATTGGATTTTCAAAAGTATTCAGCATCCACTAATGGCCTTTGGGTATGTCTACACTACAGCGTTATTTCGAAATAGCTTATTTCGAAATAACACGTCTACACACAAAATGCATTTCAAAATAACATTGTGCTATTTTAAAATAGCACTTTCACACTGAGTGGACTCTGAATCGCATTTAAGGCTGGACGGAACCAGTTCTGGCAGGGCACCAGGTCAGGACTTACTGTGTGGGGCTGACTGAGGTCTGTGCTTAAAGGTCCCCCCGACCCCGGACAGCCAGTGCTCAGGTTTCCCTGCTTGCTTGTCTACCTCGATGAGGGACAGCAAAGCATTTTTGTCTCAGTGTGCTCTGGTTGCCCTCACATGGGACATCACAGCACTTTGCAACATGGAGCCAGAGCTGTCCCTGGGCGCTCTTGTGCTTCTCTTGGATGCATTGCTGTGAGCCTGGCTGCACTTGCTGCAGGTTGCCATCTGGGACGTCCATCAGGGGACTGTCAGTATCCAGGAGGCCCTGCAGGAGAGCTTTCACCCTGAGGAGCACTAACAGTCTCCCTGTGTGCCCCACTGGGGGCTTGTGCCTCATTCCTCCCTCACATCCTTCCACATACCCCTCCCTAACCCCCCTTCCTGATGTCAAATAAAATACAAATAATTTCATGAACACAAACTCTCTTTATTTAACAAAAAGGGGGGGGGAGGGAAACTCTGGTGAGATTGGCAGGAAAGGAGGAGGAGAGGAGGCAGGAGAGGTGAAGAGAGAGGGTGGAAGAGGGGACAGGGAAACCTGGGAGGAGGGAGCTGGAAGGGGGAAACAAGGGGAGGAGAAGCTCAGGGCTCAGGGTCTCGCTGAACCAACTTGATTTTCATGCAAACCTGCTCCTGGGTTTGCATGTGGCTTTTGGTGGCCAGGCTGGCAGCTATCTTGTCATAGACGGCTGAATTCCTCCATCTAGCGCAGAGATCATGGACGCTGGGGGCATCCCCCCAAACCTGAATAAGGTCCATGATCTCCACCGTGGACCAGGAAGGTGCCTGCTGCCAGTGGCTTGCTGGCTCATGTTTTGGGGCCACTGGGTCAGGGGCAGTGATTGCTGGCTCTGGGCTGGCAGGCTTGGAGCTGGCACAGGCACTGTGGCCAGAGTCTACCCCTTTAAGAGTTCTGGGGAGGGAGAGGAGTGTTCTTGGTTGAGGCTGGAGTGGCCACCAGGGCATCCTGGGAAGGCTGGAGGCCTCCTATTTCGAAATAAGTGTCTACACAGCACTTATTTCAAAATAGCTACTGTATTTTCCGGCGTATAACGCGACTGGGTGTATAAGACGACCCCCTAATTTTCTAGTTAAAAGATAGCTTTTCATTTTATACTCGCCGTATAAGACTAGCCCCCCTTAAGAGGCCAACCGGCAGCGCCCCTGTGCCCCTCCACCTCCCCGGCTTTGCTCCCGGTGCCCCTGGTCTGCTGGAGACCAGAGGCACTGGGAGCAAAGCCGCAGCAGCGGCGGGGTCCCGCGCCTCTGAGGCTTTGCCAGAGGCTTTGCTCCGTGTCTTCCTGGTCTGCAGACCAGGGAGACACGGAGCAGCTTTTCTCGCCCCGGAGTACACGGGCGGCGGGACTGCGAGGTCCCGCAGTCTGTGTCCTCCGGGGTGAGAAAAGCCCCCGTTCGTACCTGCAAGTCGGGGACTGCCTGTATACCCGGCGTATAAGACGACCCCCGATTTTTGGGGGATGTTTTTTAGCATAAAAAGTCGTCTTATACGCCGGAAAAAACGGTATTCTAAATTTGGCATTATTCCTCGTTGAATGAGGTTTACCAAATTCGAAATAAGCGTTCCGCTATTTTGAATTAATTTCAAAATAGCAGTTTCGCTGTGTAGACGCTAGTAAAGTTATTTTGAAAGAACAGCTGTTACTTTGAAATAACTTTGCTGTGTAGACATACCTTTGAGAAAAATAGGGATCCCCAGGTGGGGTTGTGAAAATCTAACCATTTCATTTGAGGTCTAAATAGGAAAGTAGCTGCATTTTTGTTTGTTTGTTTTCTTTTAAATCTGGTCCTGGTTGCTGGTGCTGAGCACTTGAGAAACTGGTCCTGAATGTAATAAAGATTTGATCTGGACAGCCACCCCAGCCCACTCCTCTCCATAGACAATCACACTGAAAATTTTGGTTAACTGAGATCCTACTATCTTGCTAAATAAAAGCATAGCCATTTTCCAAGCTGTTAACAGAACTTAGGGAGGTTTTTCCATTACTAACTTGTGCAGTTCCTGAATAGCATATAATAAAGAAATATGGAAGAGACACTTAAAGCCCTGGTTTCCTCTGCCATGTAAAATGTGTTAGGCAAGCTATTTAATCACCTGCAGAAAATTAGCATTCTGCTGTCTTCCTTCAGCACTGAACAGTCTGCAGCAAACTGGAACCAGAACAACTGATCTGTTTTCTAATAATTTGTCCTTTTATGTATGATAAGGAGGCTCTCTGGCTTTAAGTTGGTCTTTTGGAGGATGTGTGTGGTTTGTTTCTTTGTTTGGATCTGTATGAAAGGAAAAAGATGCTAACTCCAACTTCAGTCAGGGAAATTCAGAGGTATAATATTGCTGAAAGAAGTGGCTCAGCATCTTCTGATTTATTGTTAAAGAAGGCCAGGACTTTTGGGAAAGGATATGTGTTATAGCCAAGTAAACCTGAATGGGAAAAAATGCCATTTGGGCTAAACATAGAAAAAGTGGATTCCCAGGAGTAACCTTGTTTTTTCTGTCTAAAAGAAGAGATAGATGGCTTTGCTTAAAACCACCAATCAACCACCACTTCTGAAATCTCACTAGGCACTTCTAAAGCCAAGTAATGAAGTACTTACCTGAATTGGGAATGATCAGGTGGCCACCAAGGGAGTTGAAGGTGCCAAAAGCAGTGCATGATGGGTCTGTTTGCCGAGCAAGGCTCTGGTTCTTCATGTTCAGGGTCTCATTTTCCAGCAAAGACTGAGTTATCTGTGGTGATAACTTGGACGAGAAGTCAGACAGGTCATCCTGTGGGGTGACTGCACCCGAGGTATTATATACCTTGATCTTCAGGTTAGGAAGTGGATCAAGGATTGGAGAGTTGGTCATTGGGATTTTATCAGAGACATCGTGTAAAGCATAGACAGGACCTCTGTACATGGCTGCAGCAGATGTGAGATCTGGTGGCACTGCCAGGAGATCTGTGTTGGACATGAGAAAGAATAACAGGATATTACACGTTGCCAGATCCCCATCACAGAGAATTTCCTTTTGGGTGAGAATTTGGTGGGCCTTTCTGTTCATGTCCTATTATTGAGGGGACTAATGAGCAAACTTCTAAAGGTCTGATTTTTAAAACTTTCCCACCAATTTTACTTTTTTTCTTGATTTAACTTTAATATACAAAGTATGACATCAAAAGCCAGATGTTTTGGCCCAAAGTGTAGTTTCCAAGAGCCACTCTTAGCTTTACGTTTTCATTTTCTGTATGATGATGTCTGCAAATAATTATGCTATTATTAACTGGTGACAGAAATTCTGACCGTTATATTACATTTTCTATCCACTGAATCTTGTACCTTGTTTGCCCAAAGCAACTTCTTATCTCTCAGTAGTAAGCATCTCCCACACTTGTCTCTATGTAGGCAGACACGGGTTTCAGTAAACATGATTATCAAACAGTAAAATGGGAAATATAATGTGATGGAATTATTTCATTAGAGTATTATTCTAAGACACGGTACAATGAATCCTATTTCTGTTGTAGTTAATGGCATATTTGCTACTGACATTTATATGGACAGGATCCTCATTTCCACACATCTCTGTGTGTGTCTTTCAGTCACACACTCCCATTCTCCTGAAGTTTATACTCCTCTGTTTCATGCTCTAAAGAACAGGTTTCAAAAAATCTCAGTGTAAGCTTTTAGCACTTGGCTATAAAAAAAAACAAAAACAAATGAGCATAATCTTTTCTTTTTTCTATGAAAAGGCAACTAGCAAATCCAGAAAATATAATTCATACAACCCTGAAACCATTTTCTTACCGCATCTGCCTGAATTAGTCAGATGGTATGAAATGACAACTAACCTTGTCTTGCAGCCTTGATATTAACTGGCTGGAATCCACCATTTAGTGCCGAGGAGTCTATAATATCTGACTCAAAGTCACGGTGGTTCTTCCGGTACACAAACAGTGCCACAATCACTGAAATAGCTAGGCACACAATTACAGCTATCACAATGCCAACGTAGAGAGCTACGTCATCTGAGTCAGGAGCAGCTGGAGGGACAAAAGAATTAAACATTGTTCAATGGTATCTGGTCTCAGGAATGTATAAGAGTATATATCAATATTACCGCTGTTTCCTTCAGACATTTGTCATCTCATTTATAGGTTAATAGAAAATTCATTTCAAGAGCTGTATAACAGGGCTTTCAGTAGAAAAATGATCCTAGATTTTTCTTAGCTATTTTTATGCCTTATATATCTACCTATCTAGTAACTAGGCAGCATAACAAACCATTTATCACTCTAATTATAAAGCAAATATAGCTAAACAAGGTATAACACCATAGCAATTCCCAGGGAAAGGTTGAAGGTTAATTTACTGATACACTGGATAACAGAAGTCATTTTTACTTCACATGTCTTACTTTTTAAAAAGCCACTTTTTGTGGACATGCCTGGCACATCCTGGTAATGTTGTGTACTGAGTTAGAATATTTTTCTAAGTATAATATTCCAAGCCATTAGTTTCTTTCCAGAGCACATCCTGCCTCCCCCCACAGTCCATTTGAGTTAAAAATCCTGCAAGACAGAGCAAAACAAATGCTGAGCTCTCATTAGAGGAATGAGACAAATGCTGAAGCAAGCACCATCTACTGAGAGCAGAATTCAACGCAGAGTGTTATTGTAATTTACAAAAAGAAGCCAAATTCACTGTAGCTCTGCTTTGGGAACAAGACCCGTCCATGAGATTTTCACTATCTGTATCATAATCTTTGCACTAGTCCCAGGATAATATCTAGCATCATTTTCTACCAGTTATATTTCCAAAAGGTTTGAATATATGATCAAAATTTGATGTGTTGTGTGTGTAGCGAAGTATTCCATTGTTAGATGAAGAATACCGAGAAAAGAACCTGCAAACAATCAAATCTTTCAAATATTCAATTGTTTAATTTGAGCATGTGAAAGCAATTTTGTGTTCTCTGCTTTCCCAAAATGTGAGCCTTTCACTTTTCAGGTGAGATATGGCAATTGTTGAAAGAATCTGATCAAACCCTATAAGCTCTTAGCAATTATTAATTCTTAAAATCTCAATTTTTCAAAGTGCAACCCATTTTTAATTTATCAACAGGTTCTCAGGAAGCTGATCTCTGAGTTCCAGCTTGAAAGATACTATATATCTTCCGTATTCTTTTTAACTAAACGTTTATAATAATTTCATATTTGATAGTTTTCTACACCTTAAATATAAATAGGCATTTCCCTTTGGTTTCTGGCTTTCAAACACTAGATCATCCCCTTTCCTTTATCCACATATGAATGCGGACAGACATTATGCTACATGAACTGATTGCAGTGTTGTTGTAACTGTGCTAAGTGCCAGGAGATGAGAGACACAAGGTGGATGAGGTAATGCCTCCTATCCTACCATTGTCTGTTGGTGGAAGACACAACAAGCTTTCCAGCTTAACAGATGTGAAGTACGAAGAAGAACTCTGCATAGCTGGAAATCTTGTCTCTTCCACCCACAGAAGGCAGTCTAATAAAATATATCAACTCCCTCACTTTATCTTCTCACATGAACCTACTGACAATTGTAACTGCCACTCCCTCCCTCCATTAAACAAGCAGGATGAAACACATGCAGTACATTGTGCCCCTCTTTCCTAATGCACGTATAGCTAGGCTGAACGTAAATCTTGAAACAAGTAAGAGCATCAAATCAGTATCCAGAAACATAAAGTCAAACCTTACACTTACAAGAAAATCCATATTCATTCTGAGTTCTCTGTTCAGTTGAAATAGGATAAATGAAACCTTAAAAAGAAAGAAATTAAACAAAAATGGGAACAAAATCAAATTAATGAGGGGAACAAAAAAAGGAAAGCATGAAAAATGGTTTAATTAAAAAAAAAGGAAAAGAAACCCATGGTACTTTAAAATTCTGATTCAGCACAGAATTATGATTTTGCATCTCCTGTCTGCTCCAGAGCCTCACTAAGAATTAATAAGTAGGCAGATTGAATTTCAGAGCCAAAATCGGTCTCGAGTCACTAACTTTGGAGTGCTTAAAGTCTTTCTTTTATTGAGCATAAACTCTAATGGATCTAATTTATTTCAGACATCAAGCATCATTAGCATATGGAAAGTCTTTTTTCCCTACCCCTGCCATATGCTTTAATTCCCAGGACATTTTCAGAAGGGCTCCAAACAGTTTTTTTATTTAATTATAGCAGCCTGCTGTTGGTCTAAGAGAACTAAAGGAGACTTGTAGTCATTGGTCAGAGGTTAAATACCCATTTGCTGAGCAAACCCCATATAGAACACCCTCTTTTTGGATTTCCTTGGAATTATTTTATCCTGTCTGTAACAGGAATCCAATAGGAATCCCACAGGGTGAAAGCAAATTGAACTGGAAACTGAATGTGTTCTATTTGAAATCATTATAAAATCAATAAAGGACCTGAGGTCAGAAAGTTATTTATTTTAAATCTTTGAAGGCATGGTGTAATATTGATAAAATCATAACATAATCCAGTTTCATTCCAAAGCAGATAAACAGTAACAACATGTCTTTTTTCTTTCTTGATTCTTTTTTCCATCTCCTACAATAGAATTATAGCACTTTTTCTCTTTCCATAGATCTTACTGGTTTTGTGCAATAACCATATGAAGTAGGCATTTATTTCATTCCCTCTTTCCCAATGCAGAGAACAAGTCAGAAGGTCCAAGACTAATCTCATGGAAGTCAGTCAGGTCTGTCTAGGCAAATGACATGCCCCAAGCAACAGAGGGACTCATTGACAGATCCAGACTCCCTTTCCTGTGTTCAGTGTGTGGCACTTTTAAAGCCATACTCTAAAAATACCAAGTGTTTATGAAAGCTAACTACCTGTCACATAACCATGTTGTTAACTGAGATACTAGAGGCAGACAGAGGTATTCTTTATGATAGTAGTGCTTTGCTACAGCACCATGGGACAGCATAATGCTTTATTTCCCAGCACTGATTCCGGGCTTGTGTTTACTTTTTGAAATATTATATTCCTCACTCATTTGTATGATGCCTTGAGGCAGATGTTCCTGTTTGCTTTTAACATACAGACTTGGTCCTTACTAATAATTGTTTCTCTCTAGTACTCGTGAACTCAAAACACTGGTGTTTAGGACGTGAAAAGTATGCAAGGAGAGAAGAGACACAAGGGGTGTGTCTAGACTACATGCCTCCTTCGACGGAGGCATGTAGATTAGCCAGATCGGAAGAGGGAAATGAAGCCGCGATTAAAATAATCGCGGCTTCATTTAAATTTAAATGGCTGCCCCGATCTGCCGATCAGCTGTTTGTCGGCAGATCGGGGGAGTCTGGACGCGATGCCCCGACAAAGAAGCCTTTCTTCATCGACACAGGTAAGCCTCGTGAAACCAGGCTTACCTGTGTCGATGAAGAAAGGCTTCTTTGTCGGGGCATCGCGTCCAGACTCCCCCGATCTGCCGACAAACAGCTGATCGGCAGATCGGGGCAGCTATTTAAATTTAAATGAAGCCGCGATTATTTTAATCGCGGCTTCATTTCCCTCTTCCGATCTGGCTAATCTACATGCCTCCGTCGAAGGAGGCATGTAGTCTAGACACACCCAAGGTGGGTGAGGGTAATATGTTTCACTGGACCAACTTCCGTTAGTGAGAGACACAAGCTTTTGAGCATAGGTGGTCAGTGAAGGTAGGGCTGGGGAAGGCAAGCCCCAAACCCCACCACTTCTACTGTGACCCTACCCCCCACAGGAGCCAAATTGCCTCCCCGCTCGCCCCCCCCCATCAGGGGAAGGGTAGGAGGATGGGTGGGCACATGGACTCCAGCCTCCCTGGTCCTAGAGCATGGGCGGGCCGGGCGGTGCACATCCCCAGCCTTCCCAGCCAGGGAGTACAGGGGAGGGCAGGCAGCGTGTGGCTCCAGCCTCCCCAGCCTTTAGCTCCGCCTAGCCCCGGAGCACCAGGAAGGGAGAAGGGCATGTGCAGCCCCAGCCTCCCCGGTCCTGGAGCACTGGGGAGGGAAGAGGGCACATGGCTCTAGCCTCCCTGACCCAGAGCATGGGAGGGCAGGCATTCAGGGCAGCAACACTGTGCCCCCAAAAGCCTACAGCAGGCCTTCTGGGGGCAGAGTTTGGGTGGAGCCAGGCTGGAGGTTCTTCCCCCACCTAGCACACTGGCTGCCCACGCTTTCGGGCTTACAAAGAGCTCTTCTTAAGGAGAGATGTCAGGTAAGCAACTGCTGAAAGTATGAGGCATTGAAAGCATAGTCAGTTAGTTCATGGTAGGGAAACCATCACTTCATGCTAGCGTTTGCAGCTGCACCAGTGTCACCTTGCAATATGGAAACCTCAGCGATTTGATGGAAACCTGAAGTAATCTTGGTCTATTGTGAGGAGGTGATACAGGACTAAATTTGCTCTCAGTAACACAGGTGTGACATTGCACTGGATTTATTAAACTCAGTGAAAGAAAAATTCAGTCCTAGATATCCTCCCTGCTGTAAACAAAGATGACTTCTGGAATCCAACCTACAAAATGTCCTATAATAGCAAAACTCCCTAAAAGAAAAAAAAGCAGCAGTATAAAGCGGAACTGAAAAGCTATTTTTTGTTTTGTTTTAACATGGCAAGTTTTGAGTTCTAAGTCCAGTGTTCCCTGTGCAATGTTTGATAAAATACAGTAACTGCTACTCAAAGTCTGTGAAAGAGGTGCAGAACTTTCAAGCATCATCTGTGGTTGGGGAAATAAAGCAACCTGAATTCAGGTCTTCATGGGCAAGTAAACACAGAGATGATTTTATATATTCAGTGTCAAATTTATCCTTATGTGATTATACTATAGATTTCTTATTTGTTAAAAAGATTTATTTGCAACTTGTACTTCTATATGTATGCTGCCAGAATTGTCACTGGAGTTGGCACCCGTGCAATTAGCTCTGGTGCCAATTCTGTCCACACATCTATACAAGCGACATCATTACAGGACCTAATCACACAAACCACCACATCAGATTCTCATATAACTGCACATCCACCAGTGTGATCTATGCCATCAAGTGCCAGCAATGCCCCTCTGCCATGTATATTGGCCAAATTAGATGGTCTCTCTGACAAACGATTAATGGACACAAATCAGATATTCAAAAAGGTAACACACAGAAACCTGTTGGAGAACATTTTAACTTGCCCGGGCACTCATTAATGGATCTCAAAGTTTTCAATTTATTAC
Source organism: Pelodiscus sinensis (assembly GCF_052426305.1). Taxonomy (NCBI): domain Eukaryota; kingdom Metazoa; phylum Chordata; order Testudines; family Trionychidae; genus Pelodiscus; species Pelodiscus sinensis. The sequence goes on along the minus strand of NC_143055.1, from coordinate 116,530,423 downwards.
ACGCCAGGTTAAAAAATCAGCTTGAAAGAGAAGCTGCAGAACTTAATTTCATTTACAAGTTTGAAACCTACAATAGAGGTTAAATCAAAGACCTTAACTGGATTACCCACTACATTCCACATCCTAATGACATAAAAAATCAAACACCAGCTACTCTAATTGACCACAGGCAGTCCCCAGGTTACGTACAAGATAGGGACTGTAGGTTTGTTCTTAAGTTGAATCTGTATGTAAGTTGGAACTGGCGTCCAGATTCAGCCGCTGCTGAAACTGACTGCCAGTTCTGACTTACATACAGAATCAACTTAAGAACCCCAGGCGTCCCCAAATCAGCTGCTGCTGAAACTGATCAGCAGCTGATTCCAGGAAGCCCAGGGCAGAGCAACTCTGCCTCGGGCTTCCTGTAGTCAGCGCTGGTCAGTTTCAGCAGAAGCTGACTTGGGGACGCCTGGGGCAGAGCAGCTGGGGTGCTGCTGGGTTGCTCCAGTAGCGCCGCTCCTCGGCGCTACTGGACCAACCCAGCAGCAACCCATCTGCTCTGCCCCAGGCGTCCTGATTCAGCCGCTGCTGAAACTGACCAGCAGTGGCTGAATCAGGACGCCTGGGGCAGAGCAGCTGGAGTGCTGCCGGATTGGTCCAGTAGCGCCCAGAGTGGCGCTGCGGGGCAAACCGGAAGCGCCCCAGCTGCTCTGCCACAGGCGTCTGGAGAAAAGCCTAGTCTGCTGGAGAAAAGCCCAGCAGACCAGGGAGACGCGGAGAAAGCCCCGGAATACACGGGCGGCAGGACCGCGAGGTTCCGCAGTCCGTGTCCTCCGGGGGAGCCCCGTTCGTAACTGCGGATCTGACATAAGTCGGATCCGCGTAAGTCGGGGACTGCCTGTATTCTTTTCCCATTTTTTCTTCTTTCTTTTCCCTCCACATTCCCTCCCTTTCTCTGCTCTTTATTTGAAATTTGGACTCCTTAAACTCCATTCATCTGAAGAAGTAGGTTGTGCCCACAAAAGCTCATGAAACCATCTAAATTTTTTGTTAGTCTCTAAGACGCTACAGGACTATTTGTTATTTTTAAAGGTTTTTTTTAAAACAGTAGAACTTTCATGGAAACACAGCTACATAATAATGGTATCATCTTATTCAGAAGATCTTCTTTTGGGTGAGCATTAAAAGTCCTATCTATTTACTTAGATGGAAAAAAAATAAAGCTTTAGTACTTGCTAGGCCTGCATGAATTTCAAAGCCACCACATCTAAGACAAAGCGGCTGGATTCTATTCCCTCCTGTGCATCAGCTACTGAACTGGTTACTAAATTCCAATTTGCTGCATCTGTGTAAACCCACATTGGCTTGCACAGGTGGCACTGAGGGCATAATTTAGGCCTGAAGAATTTTTATTCCTGTTTATGACATTTATTCCAGGCTTGACTTTCAGATTGCATGCTGCCTTTGCTGAGAAGTCTGCTAAGAAAACCCACGAATAACAAAATAACTCAATGAGTTATTTTTTTGTACTTATACATCGAGCATAACCGTTTTGGAAATCATTGAGACACAAACATTACTCAAAGCTCAAATATATAGAGGGAGAAAAGCCTGGTGAGAGTTTATGGATTAAGCTTAGAAACGTGAGAAACAGAGATGATGTTGTGGTTGGTGTCTGCTATAGACCACCACATCAGGTGGATAAGGATTTCTCCAGACAACTAAGAGAAGCTTCCAGATCACAGGTCCTGGTTCTCATGGGGGACTTTAATCACCCTGACATCTGCTATGAGACCAATACAGCAGTACAGAGGCATTCCAGGAAGTTTTGGAGGATGTTGGGGATAACTTCCAGGTATAACTGCTGAAGGAACTGACCAGGGGCCATACAAAGCTTGACCTGCTGCTCACAAACAGGGAGGAACTAGTAGGGTAAATAGAGGGGGTGGTAACCTGGGTAGCAGTGGTCATCAGATCGTAGATGTCAGGATCCTGAAAAAATGAAAAAAGGAGACCAGCAAAATACACATCCTGGACTTCAGAAAAGCAGACTTTGACTCCCTTAGAGAACTGATAGGCAGGATCCCCTGGGATGCTAACATGAAGGGCAAACTAGTCCAGGAGAGCTGGCAGTATTTTAAAGAAGCCTTATTGAAGGCACATCCCAATGCACAGCAAGAAAAGCAAATATGGTAGGGAACCAGATTGGCTTACCAGGAAGATCCTTGGCGAGTTTAGACACAAAAAGGAAGCATATAAGAAGTGGAAATTTGGACAGATGACTAGGGAGGAGCATAAATATATTGCTCGAGAATTCAGGGAACTGGGGAGTAATCAGGAAGGCAAACGCACAACTGGAATTGCAGCTAGCAAGGGATGTGAAGAGTAATAAGAAAGGTTTCCATGGGTATGTTAGCAATAAGAGGATGATCAGAGAGTGTGCGACCCTTACTGGATGAGAGAGGTAACCTAGTGACAAATGATGTGGGAAAAGCTGAAGTACTCAATGCTTTTTTTACCTCTGTCTTTGCAGACAAGGTCAGCTCCAAGACTACTGTACTGGGCAACATAGTATGGGAAGGAGGTGGGCAGCCCTTGGTGGAGAAAGAACAGGGTTAAGAACTATTTAGAAAAGCTATACATACACAAATCCATGGGTCTGGATGTAATGCATCCGAGGGTACTGAGGGAATTGGCAAATGTCATTGCAGAGCCTTTGGCCATTGTCTTTACAAACTCATGGAGATCGGGAGAGGTCCTGGATTATTGGAAAAAGGCAAATTGTAGTGCCCATCTTTAAAAAAGGGAAGAAGGACAATCCAGGCAACTACAGACTGGTCAGCCTTACCTCAGTCCCCAGAAAAATCATGGAGGGGATCCTCAAAGAATCCATTCTGAAGCACTTGGAAGAGGGGAAAGTGATCAGGAATAGTCAACATGGATTCACGAAGGACAAGTCATGCCTGACCTATCTGATTAGCTTCTATGATGAGGTAACTGGCTCTGTGGAGATGGGGAAGTCAGTGTATTCCTTGACTTTTGCAAAGCTTTTGATTCAGTCTCCAGCAAGTTATTGGAGTATGGATTGGATAAATGGACTGTAAGGTGGATAGAAAGCTGACTAGACTGTTGGGCTCAACGGGTAGTGATCAACGGCTCGATGTCAGGTTGGCAGTTGGTTTCAAGTAGAGTGCCCCATGGATCGGTTCTAGGGCTGGTTTTGTTTAACATCTTTATTAATTATCTGGATGAGGGGATGAATTGCACCCTCAGCAATTTCGCAGATGACACTAAGCTAGGGGGAAAGGTAGATAATTGGAGGGCAGGGATAGAGTCCAGAGTGACCCAGGAAAATTGGATGATTGGGCCAAAAGAAATCTGATGCGGTTCAGCAAGGACGTCCTGCACTTGGTATGGAAGAATCCCAAGCGTTGTTACAGGCTGGGGACCAACTGGCTAAGCAGCAGTTTGGTAGAAAAAGATCTGGGGATTACAGTGGATAAGAAGCTGGATATGAGTCAACAGCGTGCTCTTGTAGCCAAGAAGGCTAATGGGATATTAGGGTGCATTAGGAGGAGCACTGTCAGCAGATCTAGAGAAGTTATTATTCCCCTTTATTTGGCATTGGTGAGGCCACATCTGGAGTATTGTATCCGGTTCTGGGCCTCCCACTATGGAAAGGATGTGGACGCCTTGGAGAAGGTCCAGCAGAGGGCAACCAAAATGATTAGGGGGCTGGAGCACATGACCTACGAGGAGAGGCTGTGGGATTTAGGCTTATTTAGTCTGCAGAAGAGAGGAGTGGGGGGGAGGGGGGCGGGATTTGATAGCAGCCTTTAACATCCTGAAGAGAGGTTCCAAAGAGGAAGGAGAAAGGCTTTTCTCAGTAGTGATGAATGGCAGAACAAGGATCAATGCTCTCAAGTTACAGTGGAAGAGGCTTAGGTTGGATATTAGGAAAAACTATTTTACTGGGATGGTGGTGAAGCACTGGAATGGGTTACCTAGAGAGGTGGTTGAATCTCCATTTATAGAGGTTTTTAAGTCCCAGCCTGACAAAACTCTGGCTGGGATGATTTAGTTGGGGTTGGTCCTGGTTTGGGCAAGGGACTGGACTCAGTGACCTCCTGAAGCCTTTTCGAGACCTAGGGTTCTATTAAAATCATTTTTACAGACTCACAATTCAGAGCTGCACTTTTGAATAGCTTTTTAAAAAGAGCTTTTACTTTTATCAGAGAGAGAGAATTCAAACAGCACTGACAAGCAGAAGGCTCAAGGACACACACTGATGGCAGTGGGGGTTATGAGATTACATATTAGTCATGTTCATTTCACGAGCATGGAAAACTTTTTTCCTTAGCAGATTATGTCAGAGATAGCTGTGGAGCTCCCCTCCCTCTTGCCCTCCCCCCCCCCCCCCCGGGAGCAGTGCTGCTTTGGTGGCCTTTGTATACCACTGTTTCCCTGACCCCTCCGCTCCCACTTCAGACAGTGGGGAAGGAGAATGGGTATCAGAATGGACGTCAACAACACGTCTCAAAGAACACCAGTTATGAGAAGGCTGGTAGCTGTATTTTCTTCTTCTCTGAGTATTCCAACTAGGTGACTCCGATGCAGCTATGCTCTAAAGGTGAGGTTGGAGTTAGGAATCACTGATTGGAGTACTGCTCTGCCAACAGCTGCATCATCTCTAGCCTCCCAGTTGATGGCATAATGAACAGTGAACATATGCACCGAGGACCAGGTCACTGCCCTACCAATTCCCTGAACTGGGACGTGGGCCAGAAACACCATTGGGGAGGCCTATGCCCTGGCCGAGTGGACTGTGACCACAGCTGCTGTGATCTTAGCTAATTCATAGCAGATGCAGATGTCTGAGAAGAAACACACCTGCAATGAGACCAGGAGGCTTTCATGTGGTCTACTATCCCTAGAAAAAGCTGGGTTGTTTTCCTGAATGGTCTTGTGCACTCAGTGTAGAACACGACGGCTCTGCATATAACCAGCATGTGCAGAACTTATTGACAGGTGCCAGCCTTTGGCTTTGAGTAAAAAAAATCAGAAGGAATATGTCTTGCCCCAAGTGAAATTGTGATCCCCTTATGTAGGAAGGCCAGGTGCAGCTTGTCCTTATGAAAAATAATATAGGGAGGTTCTGAAGTAAGTGCTTTCAACTGTGAACCCTTTCTAGAGGACCGAATGGTGACCAAGAATGTCATCTTGCAGGACAAGTGTAAAAGGGAGAATGTGGCTATTAGTTCAAAGGGTGCACCCATGAATTTGGTGATGATTAAGTTAAGGTCCAGATGGGCACCAGTGGGTGGGAATGCGGGAAGAGCCTGTCTAAGCCCTTGTGAAAGTGGGCCCCTATGGGATCAAGAGACACTGTTCCAATGTCACCATGGATGGTAAGAAGGAATTGAAGGAGGGATTGGGGAGACAGTGCTTTATAAAGGCCACCATAATGGCACAGCCCACCCCAGTGGAAGCTGCTACAGGGAAATGTTTCCAATACTTGTACACAATATATCACTGAACCAATACCACTAATGAAGTATTCAATAGCGGTCTGCTGAATTTGCTAGTTAATGCAAACTTGAGGTGACAGGATCAAGTACAGGGCTCAAAGAATAGGAGCATGCAAAAGCTGAAGGTGCCTTGGCAGCATTAACTCAGCCATACTGCATGTGTGCAGGCATGCATGGTCTGTATGCATGTCTACTCTCCTGGTTAAATATAAATGGTACTATATTACTGTTTGTTATTAATGCATAACACTAAATATGCACATTGATTAAATTAATACTGAGGGAGCAGCATTAACATTTGGAATTGCCTTACATTAGTGCAGTATTTATACAACATAAACACATGCAGCCAACACAATTCTTTGCTGGCATAATGCCAGCCACTTATACCAATGGAGAATTGGCCCTTGATCTCATTTTTCCTTTAAAATGGAGTCTCTGAATTGCATGGTTTTACAAGTAACGTTCTAAAAGAAGATATAGGTTTTTCCCTTTTCAGATTTTGTATTCTATTTTTCTATTATAATTGAACAGAAAAGTAAAATATTTGCCTAAAATCAGTAATCAATCCTAAACTATATATACACATTAAAATAAGCTATTTAAAAAATTCTTAGAAACTAAATCCTACTACATCAAGCTTTAATATTCCTTTTCTCTATGAAATCAAATATGCTGAAAGCTCTAATATACTTACATTAAAAAATTGTTGCGTTGTTTTCTCAGTTTTTCTTTTTTATCTTTACTTGTTTACTTTAGTAGAAAGGGTACTAAGTGAAAGCATTAGAAAATGGATTGGTGTCCCCACTATAAATCAGCTGGAAAGCCATAGTTAAGGTTGCTTGTTTATTAGTGTTTAATGCTAAACTACATCCTGTACTAAGAAATAAAATACAGGAACTATAAACTCTTAGAGTTACATGTCTGCAGCTAGGGTTTCTGCACGATCCTAGCTGGGTTCCCTTGAGGCTTTCTGCAGAACAGTGCTGAACTATCATATAGTCAATGTGGCACCTGGCAACTGTCTGCAAAGTGTGCTCCTTGCCTTGTGCCCTGTGGAAGGGATGAAGAGGGGCCATGAGACACATGCATCTAAGCTTGTTCAAAAAACAGTATAATGTTAAGATGTATTAGTTGAACAATGGTATGAGGCCAGGTAATAAAAGACTGTGGGCCACTTCCTTGGGTGTGCCAGGAATCTGCTCAGTATATTTCAGAGGGATGGTGGCCAAAGGTAATTTTTGTCTTCTTGATTCCGGGGGCAAGGTGGCTGCAATGTCTCTTAGGCCCTCTGACCATTATGCCAGTTAGAGCCAGAGGCTTCCAGCTATGAGCCTTTCCAGTCCAGCATGCACTCATAATTTACCCTTCATCAGGGTGGGGAGAAACCAGGAGGAGTATTGAATACCAGCAAAGATATCCTCCCACATTATCATATGAAACTCTTCAATTTACCCTTTTGGGCTAGTCTCAATCTCCTTACTAACACCAGAATGACCCCTAGAGACATTAGTGGAGACAAACATCTGGCTCTGCACATGAGGTTAGAGTTAAGGATATGAGCAGATCCTTAAAAGAAATAATCTGACTTTGAGTGCTCTTGGAATACTCTCCTAGCACAGGTTTCTTATGGAATAAATAATGCCGACAGTAAGAATAATCTACACCTTTTCTTACAATAGCTGTTCATAAACTTTCCTTCTTTGCTGCTTCCCAGTAGCAATCGCACATAAATGGATAATGTAGTCTCCACAAGGGCATTATGGTTTTTTGGGGAGGTTTTTGGTGGTGAAAAAAAAGTCTCAAATTCCTAGGAGCCAACCATAAGAAATATGTCCAGTCTCTTTCTATTAAGACACTTGCTGTTTTACAGAAAGCCTTTTATGTTTGCACTAATGATGTCAAAGGTTAGATCTGACTTCAGACATCCTACAGATAATTCACACCATAATTTATCTTCTAAAAGTCTAATTATTGACAAGTTTTAGGGTGAGCCAACAGTATGGGGTTTGAGGTTTTGTGGATCTCTCCTACTACTTACTCATTTATTGATTCTGGCATTTACTGAGAGGATAGGTTAAATTGGAAGTATCTTCTTGATGTTGAAGGAAATATTATGATATTTCATAGATAAGGCTACAATTATGTTTTCATTATGAATTAGATTTCTGGGCCTTCATTGAGATCCTTAGGAAGGTCCTCTCTCAGTTTTTAAGTACACATGCCACATGTGTGGGGAAATGTAAGAGAAGAATAACTTTTTGCTAAAATTTGCTGTGAATTAGCCCAGGCAATTCTGACACTTAAGAGATTAATAGGTAAGTGGTTTGCCCTTTTGGCTAATTCTTATCACCTATTTTTGGAATCACACCTGAAAATCCAGAAGGTCTAGACACTTTACATTGGATTTGCAGAGCACAGACACACAAAGCTAGGATTGCAATAATTTGAGCATTCATATTAAACTGGCAATTCTTGGAGTATTCTTTGCTTTTAGTGTGGTCAGGAGCTGAAGTGTTGATGGGGAGTGTCCAAGTGGAAATGAGTGGTGGATAGCTCGGCAAAAGAAATGAAGAGGCATGTGAAAGAGGAGAATGAGCTGCTAGCTCTATGAGAGAAGAAGCTCTTCCTGACACAGGAGGAGGATATTCAGACAGCTGTTTGGCTACAAGCACCAAATTAAACAATTTTGTAAACTAAAGACCAGAGTAATTCTTTTATTCTAGTTTTTGTGCATCTTACTCCAAGAGCTCTGATGACTTCAGAATTAGTGGAACAACATCATGTTTATTTGAGATTTCTTAAATTACCGAACTACAAGCTACTTCCTCCATTATAAGCGTTCACTGAGTTATGTCCCTTTGGACTTGCTGCTGCTGTTTAACCTTTGGGTTGAGCATGGGGGTACGTCTAGACTATATCCCTCTTTCAACAGAGGGATGTAAATTAGGCACTTCGAAATTGGAAATGAAGCCAGGATTTGAATTTCGGGAGCTTCATTTGCATAATCGCATCATGGCGCTCTTTCAAAAAAGCACTATTTCTAAAGTAAAATCGCAGTCTAGATGCGGTTCTTTCGAAAAGGGATGGCTTTTTCGAAAGATCCTGTAAACCTCAAAACATTTTGAAGTGCCTAATTTACATCCCTCTGTCAAAAGAGGGATGTAGTCTAGACACACCCTAGGGGTGGGAATTAAGAGATTGTACTGACTCGCCACTGGTCAAATAGTGAGTCAGTGGCAAAGTCACGTAACCTCTCTGTGCCTTGGTAAACCGAGTAAAATGGGAATAGTGATACTTACCCATTTCTGCATGAGACTTGGTAATTTATGGCTGAACTAAGCACTATATATGTTTATTATAGTGTTCTGTTTCTATGTCAGTAATAATGTATCCACCAGACATTTACTATCAGTTCACACATCTGTCTTTTCATCTAAGTGAAGAAGTTCTTTTATTATTATATATTAATATTACTTGGCAAGGTGTGAGGGATTATTAAAAGAGAAAAGAAGGGAAGAGATAGGAAATTTACAATGATTAGATACATAGAGGAAAGATATTTGAGATTTCATATATGCATGCTTCTATGATTAAAAATTACAGTAGTTGACATTGCCAATGCAAGTCCAAAGTCTTTAGAAAAAATATCTTCTTCTAAAATTAATGGTGAGGTATTGTGCTCCCATGGATAAGGAATTGCATTGGAATCAGGAATCCTGGTTCCTATCTCCAGCTCTGCCACTGGCCTGCAGTGAGACCTTAGGCAAGTCCCTTTACCTCACCGTGTCTTTGTTTCCCCTTTAGCCTTTTGTTAGATCAGGACTGGGATTATCTCACTAAGGCTGTGTCCAGGCTGCATCCTTCTGCCGAGAGAGAGATGTAAATCAAGCACTTTGGAAATGCAAATGAGCCTGGGATTTAAATATCAAAAAATGAGAAGTACAGGAGCTGCTGAAAAAACTCCCCGCTAGAGCCGCGGCTACGCTTTACTTTCACTTTCAACACTGAGTCTGATTGGCACAGCATCAGAACATGACTGTGCAAATGAAGCCCAGGATATTTAAATCCTGGGCTCATTTGCACTTCCGAAGTGCTTGATTTGCATCCCTCTCTTGGCAGAGGGATGCAGTCTAGACACATCCTCAGTGTTTGTACAGTGCCTAGCACAGAGGGGCCATGTTCTGACTTGGGGCTTTTTCGCATTAATGTAATACAAACACATGTAAGATGGGTTCAGACTCAATAGAGAGCATTGGAAATATCGCCTAATGTTTATTAGTAGGTTAAACAAACAGACTTGTAGATCTGGATGAATTTTATATCAAACAACAACTGCTACACAAATCCTCCCCCATAAATGGATTGGAAGGGAAGGATGAGAGGATCCTTTAAATAAAAGCAGCTCTTCTTGTAAAAGCTCAGCATGCCTGGCCAGGTGGGGGTACATTAGTATGCAGAGAGACTGAACATATTAAAAGTTGTTTCTCAACCCACATGCTTTTAATAAAGGATTGCCTTTCATTCTTTTACACACACTCTAGCTAACATTGTCATCTCCCTGGAGACAACTTTGCTTCCCTCCTTGATTCTGAAAAACATTCCCTTACTCTTTGCACACTCAGTCGCTCAGAAGTTCTCGTGGTTCCCATCAGGTTACTCTGGGCTACAATTCCTCACAGCACCTCTCCTTTCAAACCCAACCAAAAAGGGAAACCAATGCATATTTCATCAGAAGGTTCGGGTGTATTACACTGAACAAGCAGCACATGTGCAGAATAAATATGTTCCAGCAAGAAACTGCTATAATAGAAAACACAGAAGACATTAATACTAGGTTAACCTTTCTTCCTACTTAAGAAGCAACTTATGTAATAGATGCCTGGCAGGAAAAAGGTGACAAATGCAGAATGTTAACCCTCTTATGCATAAAGATGACAAGTTATATATTCGTCTGAGATTGGCATTGCTATTATTAAAACAATGAATAGTAAGGAGTATTTTGAATGTCAATAGAGCCTTGCAGGCGAGGATCTGAAAGCATTGTAATATTTAACCTAGTCTCTGTGTTTCAAATAGGATATGTTGCAAATATGGTGGTAAATAATTTAATTACTGTGGGTGGTGCTAGTTTTTATTACACACACAGTGTATAATGATGCTGAGGGCTTATTAATGCCATTACAATAAATTATTACATTATTGTAAAGACTCCTGCTAGGTGTACTTGGAGGCTTACAGTGATAACGGTTGTCCTACATTTTCACTGCAGTTACTTTTCTTCTTCAGTCTGCTTCCTGTCTCTCTGCAGGCATGCTCGTTTAATGACTATTCATTCTTACATGTTAAGGGGAAAATAGTGAGTAAGAGAGTGTGTGTATACTAGCAAGATCATTAGTCTGAATAAATGTGACAGCAGAGTTGCACCAGAAACTCCATGGTTAGCAGTAAGCAGAAACTACAGCTTTGGGTGTAAAATACAGTAATTACAAGGGAGGGGGAAGGCTCCACACTTTTCATCCCCACAGAAATCGATGGCAGTACAGACTGCTGCTCTGTGCTGGAGTAGGGGCAGTCTGAAGAAAGAGCTTATTGATTTGCCCAAGTGATGTTAGTGTAGTGAATAATAGACTGGAAGAGAAAGAGCTTGTAAATTAGACTGATTCAATCCAATATTTCCTGGGATCTCTCTTTTATATCTTTTTTTTTTAAATGAGATTCTGTCAAAGCAATGAGTTAGTTGCTCCTGTTTTGAGAAGCTATGTACTAATTCTTAGATCTCCACATTACTATTCTTAATTGATAAGGCTTTTTATAAAGACTGAGTCTGGGAAGGAAGGGAGAAATTGCTCTAATGGTAGAATCTGCATACCACGCAATTAAGCATTGAGCCAAGAAGAAATCAGAAAAAATTCCAAGCTCACAGAGGGTTTGATCTTAGGACCCCTGGCTCTTATCCATGTGCCTACAAGGGAAAGCTGCTGGAAATGCTAGGAAAATGAGTGATCTGGATTCAAAGACCTCTGGGTTATGAAAATTATAATTCCGATGCAATCCAGATGAAAATCTAATAATCTGTAATGAATTTCTGTGTGTTTCAGCAATGAAAAGGTCCTGTGTTCCTTCTTAGCTCAGCACACAGATGTACTATGAGTTCATCTGAAGGAACCCAGCCCCATACAGAAGTAAAAATAAAAGTGTTCTGAATATATTTACATGAATTGAGAGAGAGAGAGAGAGAGAGAGAGAGAGAGAGAGAATAGCTGACACCGAGTTATAAAATATGGCAAATCAATCTTTTTTGCAGTGATGGATCACGTACAGGGATTGTAAGTTTTACAGGTATATGAACCCCGTAAGTATAAAGACATTACTATTACAATGCAGCACTGAGGGACAACCACCACCTCTGGGTCTAAGAAGATCAATATGCAAATGTATAGTTTTCATTTCTCCCCTACACGCCATACACATGCAGAAATGGAAAGCGGGATTCATGTTAGTCCTTTTGAAGAGCTGTGCTTCAGTCCCAGAAGTCACTTTCACAAACAAAATGCAATATATCATCTACATAAAAATGGGATCCCAACAGGGCTTTTATTCTGCAACAGCGTTATGCATTTGTTTTCATGAGATTTCTGCTTAAATGACTCTACTGATGAGTATGTCCAAAGATGATACAAACCTGTCTAAATATAATTTGGTAATAAAGAGCTCTTTAGAGTGAAGGTGGCTTTTTGCTTGCTAATTTACTGTAATGGCTCATTCACACCACTGCAGTTATAGATACATTAGCTTACTACAAATCCATATTTTCAGGGTGTAATATCACTTGCCTTTCGCATGATTTTTTTTGTATTAGAGAAAAGTTCAGTTTTTCTTTTCTCTCCCCATGAAAATAAAAATGGAGGAACTACAGCTGGTTTTGTGCAGCTGTCACTCAAAGCAATACACTCAAATGAAGGAGTTGGCCATGTGGATGAGTTGGATTTTGGTTAATCTGGAAAATGAAGAAAAAATTTGCTTTGAGACAAGATAGTTCAGGGATTTGGTACAGAATCACCTTTTGGTCGTGCCTGAAAATCATGACATATTAGCTAATGGCATTTCTGTGCCCTATATGAACATACAACTGTAGACAGATAGCTACTACGCAGATAGAATTGCAGCCCTATGGGTGATGAAGAACTGCAGCCAGGCAGAGAACCAGAAAGCAGGTATCATACAATTCAGAGAAGAGGAAGAAGGCAAATTTTGGCAAAAGCCACTGGAGCCAACTGCTGTTTTTATTAAAAGTTCAGTGGATCTTTAATGAACCAGCACTGTAGATAGGAGCTCCATTTTTAATATATGATCAGAAGGACTCAGTGTGATAGTTCAGTTCCTTGACAACAGGTGTCAAATTCAGAAAAAAACAAACCAAAAACAAACCAAAAAAAAACCCAGCCCAACCAAACAAAACCCCAACATAACCCTTGATGATATTTGGCAACCTCTTGGAAGTTATAGGGTAGTGGCCAAGACTGAATTCTTCCCTGAGTTTTAGAGGTTGAGGCACATGAAAGGATCAGTGTGTTGAAACTTGCATGGGTTGCCAGTGCTGTATCTGTTCTTCAAACAGACAGCTTCAGTCTCCAGCACACTCAGCCTGGCACTGAATTCATTTAAATGTCTAAAAAAAATCAAAGTAACGCACCTAGAACAAATTTTGGGTGTACAAATGTACGGTGCTAAAGGTTTACAGTCTGCTTTACCAGGCTGGGTTTTTTTTTTTTTTGAAATGTTACTTTTGAACTACAAAAGCCCTCTCAATCCTGAGACCTCTCTATCCATGAGACTGTTTCTCTCCCTGTGACACACTGCCATGTCTGTGATCAGCAGATACCTTGGGCTGGAGCCCCATTGGTCTCAGAGACAAAGAGGTCAACAGGCAGGGTACTGTTTAGTATCTTCCCAAGTCTTCTCAAGTCAGTTCTCTCTATGGTCTGAAGCAGCCCAAGTTCATGAACCTCCAGAGAGAGCTGCAAAATCCATCTTATCTTCCTGGCCCTTCAGAAGATGGGCCCAGTGAGAATGATAGTACAGGACTTTGGTGGGGCTGCGTGGAGTATTTTCTTCTACATATGTTCCTGGAAGTTTTGTTTGATTTTTGTTTAATATGGAGTAACTGATGAGTCATGTGTCTAATCCAGGGCACCCAGAGTCCTGGATGTGTGATTGTTTATGGCAGAGACATGAATATCCAAATTAATCATTAAATAATAGGCTCTCTTGCCAAATGGGACTATAGTGGGTATAGAATCCTAGATCTGCACAAATCCTGACCCCTCTTCTGCGGGTTGGAAAGACCCTAGATGTAGAGACCCTACTGCACACTTTTATGATGTAGACCCTCAGCTTCTACACTGGTGCATATTAGGATGAGGAATGGCAGTTTTAGAGAGTGTACTAGATCCAAACGACATGAATCCACTAGCTGTTTCCCTCAAAGGAGGGGATACAAGAGATGCAGAGACTACTTCTTCCCTGTGGATTAAGAGGGAAGGACACTTTGCCCCAACCTCACAACAGATAACCCTGCATCAAGTCTGTTTATATAATCTTGGCCCCGGAAACAGCATTTTCCCATAAAGGAGTCAATTTATTCTGCAGGTGTCTCTAGCTAGTGTTTAATTATATATACACTATAGACTAGATGATCTCTGGCTCTGCATGGGTGCACAGTTGGGAAAGAACAATAGAAGGAGTTTGCCTTCCTCCCTCCCCCAAGCACTCTACATGTAGGCCAAGGACAAGCTAACTCCTTGTAGTAGGGAGAGGTGAAAGGCTGCTCCCTCCTTGTTTCTGGGGGGTACAAAATTATTCTCAAAGGAACCAAAAGGGGACACAGCTGTGGAGAACTGAGCAATATCTGTGTTGTTTTTATGTGTGTGGTGCATTACCGTGTTTACAGTGGGTAGAGCAGAAGGGGTTGCTAGAGGGACCAAAAAGGAAAGGCAAAACAATGACACAGAAAAGAGTCCTTGAGGCAACAGCGGGGAAGCTGTTACCTGGGTAATGCCCTCTACCAGGCACCAACCAAATTAGAATTGTTTACTCTTCCCAAGGCTGATCCTAGGATCAGAGGAGGATAATAAACCATTTTCTATTAGGCCTAGAAAAGGGTGGGGGATTGATTTTGCTGAGAAACGCTTTTCAGTGAATGCCAATGAGCATGGACAGAGATGTAAACATGGACAGAGAGTCAGGGTCTGCTGTCAACAGGCTATAGCTGGGTCCCAAAGAGAACAGAGGATATCAAGACTATGCTTACCTAGGAGGGCCTTGAAGGGGATGCCAAGCATAGGTAACACAGACCCTCCCTGCAGGTACCTTTGTTGTTTGGAATTTCTCTGAGTGCTGTGAACCTTAAGCTGCTTCTGTGTCTCCACATAATACTACTGTCCATCAACTCTTTTAGGGGAGTCCTACAGGTGCTATTACCATTACGCCTATGAGTGTCAGAGTGTACAGGCTGTCATTTGAGAGGTGCACTTGGAGAGGGGACTGAAAAAGAGTCTCAGAAAAGGCAGGGACCATTACAATCATCCATTCGCTTCCTTCTTCTCTCCCCCCCCCCCCTAAAAAATTGGCATAGGATACTGGGAGGACCATTCCAGGGAGTCTACAGGGGGTTTGCCGCCTACACACGATCCCTTTCTACACTTGCTGAGGTTTTGCATCAACCCCAATTCAGACAATGCCTGGCTAGCACAAATTTGCTACACCACACATGGTCATCATTATTTTGGTCATCATTTAAATGCAGCTTTCTTCCCTCTGCTGTTATGGCACATCTGAACATTCACCAGCTTCTACTTATAGGAGGGTTTTTTATGGGAGGAGAGAACACTGAAGCTTGAATTTGCTTTTTTAAAATGACTATATGTTTTCTAAACTCCAACATCAACACAACAGATTAATATACTTCCACTTACTCTGCATACACAGCCCATCTGTGCAGTTCTTGGACTGCAGAACAAGACCCTCACAATCTTTCCCACCATTCTTCGGTGCTGGTGCTGTGCATTCCCTCCTGCGCCAATGGGTACACTCTGTTCCACAGGTTGACCACTTACTCCACGCTGTCCATCTACCATCCACTGTGATAAGAAAGCAACATGACTTAGGGAAGGTCAGAGAGTGTGGTGCAAATATCAATTGAAGTAGAGAAAATGATTGCTTTTAAAAGACCTTTTTGACTTTATCCCTTGTGAAAGGTGCCAGACTGACAGATCTAAGGACTGAAATCTTTTTTTCATTATCCACAGATCTGGTACAGCATAGATCATAGTAATACAAGCTTCCCCACAATGCCTTGCTTTGTTGCCTCAGGATAGCCCTAGAAGGACCTACTGTTAGGGGAATGAGGCAGTTCAGTCTCTATGTACTCCTAAAATATATTTTTGGATTGCCAGTAAGGGTTAATAAGTAGTGCTAACTACAGTGGTGGTTTTTGAGAGTTTTCTCTTCAGTGCAGTTGGGCCAACAAGTCCCCATCAGAAACTTGCATCTTTCAGTTAATACTGTCTGGGTTGGATTCCAATAGTTTACTGAGATGTTTAAGGCTCTCTGTCCCAGTAACAAAATTTGAGCCACTGAATCACACAAGAACTGGCTTAAGGAAAAGACTCAGGCAGCTGCTGCTTTGTAGAATTTGTAGCTTTGGTATAGGAATGAATGCTAGACTGATATTTTTCCCAGTATACTCTTTCTTTCGATCACCTCCTCTCTTTTTTTGAAATGGAAACAAAAGTTTTCTCCAGAAAAGGAAAAAAAAATCCAAATCCCAGAAATGTATGGGGATAATAACAGTCACACTCAAAAAATTGGCAAGAAATTATTCTGTATTATAAGATCATTATTTCTGGCATTCCGAAAAATAACTAAAGCTACTGAAATTTTTCATTTGAAAAAGGCACAATCAGAAAAAGCATCCAAATTAAACTGTGCATACAGTTTATTACCTATGCTACAATCCATGTTTGTAAACTACATGGCCATGTTTTTAAAGGGATGCTGTAAGAATACAAGTTATGGCAAAGATTTTAAAATAAAATTAGGCTCCCAAATCCACAATTTGGTTCCTAAATTAATGGCCCATAATGGGAGTTTGACAAGAGCTTAGTGTTGAACCCATTCTGCCCCTACTAAAGGCAACACAACCACTTCAATTCATTTCAATGCAAGAAGAACTAGGCCTAGGCTGGGCCCTTTTGATAATCCCATTTTTAAAAGTGCTGATTTGAATAGCTGGATTTATTAAATATTTAGATTAAGGAGGCTCTGCTAAGTGTCCAGAATTTGACATGAACTTCCAGTTCTCTGAGTTCACCCACCATTAAAAGACAAATGTTGATGCTCCTGACTTATGCTGAGTACAGGTTGAACCTCTCTAGTCCAGCACCATTGGATCCTGACCGGTTCCGAAACAGAGAATTTTTAGGCCCACAAGATGTCAATATTTTCTAGCAGCATTACCAACACTTCCACTGCTTACTGGGCTATTAGAAGACATGTAGGAGTAAATTAGAGCTAAATAACAGCACAGAACACTGTGATCTAGAACTAGTGAGTTTAAAAAACTTTATGGGACCACAGGAAACATGAAAAGTGGACATCTGACTAAATAAAATCATTGCAGATCACGAATATTTTCAGACCAGAGTGTTCCAGATTAGAGAGGTTCAATCTGTAGTATTTTACTCCAACAGTAAGTAGTGCTCAATGCATAGGAAAATATTCCTCAATATGAGTGAAGGACAGCAGAATTTGTCCCTGCAAAGGCTACCCAGAGCCCTTAAACAGAACTGAATTAATGATAAAATGTTCATTTCACATTTTAATTTTCTGGCTTTTGATTCATTTTAAAATTATTTTCATATGAGACTGTGTGGATACTTTGGGCAGGAATGTTCTTGTCTTTGTTGACAGGCAGATGTGTAATGTCAAGATTAACATAGATAATTTAGGCGTTTCAAATGTTCTGCTCATTTTTACATTGTAAACTGAGAAATTAGTATGCTCAGAAACTGATGTTACAGATCTTAGTCAAAATAATGTTCTGTACTTAAATTCTAGTTTATTTCCACAGCTTTGAACAGATCAAAAGAGATTTATCTCTTAAGATTTGAAACTGCAAATGTTACTCAAATCCCCTGAATTATAAAGACTCAGATGATGGTACAAGCTTTGTGCAGTAGTGGGGTTTAATCCACTGCTGTTTGATCTACACTATGTACAATGTTTTATCTACTTATATAACACAATTTAGTATTCATTCACTGAAATGCTGGATTTACCATTAATAAAAGGAGTGTTTGTTGTGATTAAGTTATTTGCTAAAATACCTGATGTTGAAAAAAATTAGATAATCACATCTTGGTCTGTGAATCTTTCATACTGTACCTGGACACAGAGTGGTGCAAGTTATTTTTTGGACACTTTGGCCCTCACAGAAGGCACCACCATTGAGTGGGGCAGGGTTGGTGCAGGTCCTTGTGCGCTTCTGATAGCCTCTTCCACAGCGACCATTACACACTGACCACTCAGTCCATGTAGACCAGCCGCCATTGACTGAAAGGTGACAGGGGACAAAGAGCATTAAAAAAAACACAAATCTCCTTTTCAAAACCATTCTTTTTGTCAAAGTCCAAGAAATTGAATTAAAAGTCCTTTCAGTTTCCTATACTGTGGCTACAATCAATTTAAAATAGCCGTCCTCTCTATATAGACCCAATATGGTTTAGCATTGGGTTATTTTTGAGCACTGAGTTATTTTTCTATCATTGGTCAAATAGTGAATTTTGAACTTTATACGCTAAATAGATGCATCCTGAAAGTGCACTATATTCCATGCAAAATAATCCACTACGTATAGTGACTCTCTGATAACTAGTGTTCTGATGCACTCATCAGCTATGCTCCTCTCTTTTAGTATGTGGTCTGTCATACCAAATTCAACACATTACTATTCTGTCTTTACAGCAAGGTTCATAGAATGCTAAGGCCAGAGTACAGTAATTCCTCATTTAACATGTGTCTGCTTAACACGTTTTTGCGATAGCACGATTTTTTTTTAGGGAACATTTTTTTAATTACACGACTGTCCCCGGAAAAATACAATTCCCCCAGCTTGCCCGTTGCCAGTGGCTGCGTGGGGCTTCCCTTGCCTCCCTGCAAAGCGGCAGAGGGTTCACCGCTTGCCACGCTGTTCTCTGCTGACTTCCCCCTCGCCGGATGCCTTGTCCTCTCTCCTCCACTCTCACTTGCAGGCCGGCAGCTGGTTTTCCCCAGCCGGCCCATTGCCAGCGACTGCATGTGGCTTCCCCCACCTCCTACAAAACGGCAGAGGGTTCGCCGCTCGCTGTGCCGTTCCCTGGCAGACCAATCACAGGGGCATACTCCCAACCAATCCTCCTCCCCTTCCCTTCCCCAGAGCCAAACACTTCCCCTCAGAAACCACCACTTGAAATGCATCCCCCATCTTTTCCATTATTTTCAATGGGAAAATTGACTCCGCATAACATGTTTTCACTTAACACGATCATTTTCTGAAACATATCTATAGTGTTAAATGAGGAATTACTGTATACCTCATTCAACAGTCCTGATTAGAGCCTGTGCCTAATGAAGATGAGGAATCCATATGACAGCTACTCAGCCTGTTAGGCTGCTCAGACTGAACCCACAAATGATACTGTTTGCCCCATAATTCTGGGAAAACATTTACTATTTATCCTCTCTGTTAGGAACCTTGGTATGGGTACAGCTAGACTGCAGAGGGTTTTCGGGATACCAGAAGTATCCCGAAAAACTCCACCATGTCCAGGGAACATGGTTGCTCTTCCACTTTTTTTTGTGGAAGAGCAAATGCGCTCTTTTGGAAGCCCCTGTATTCCCTGTTCCACGAGGAAGAAAGGGGAGGAGCGTTCCAAAATATGGCCCAGTCTAGATGGGCCAAATTTTGGAAAAGGCTTTTCCGACAAAAGTATCGGAAAAAGATATGCAGAATGCGGAGCGCATTTTGCTAATCTTTTTCTGAAAGATTCTCGCAGTCTAGACATACCCTATGTGACACACATATAGAACTAGATGGACCAATACTGCTCCATACTGAAGTCTGGGTATTTGGGTACTGACAAACATTTAACTGTTCAAATGTCCTAATCTCTGCATTTTTTTAATATTATGCATCATGCCACTCGTCTAAAATAGCTCTGAGAGTGAGAACACAGCCAATGGCTGCTCCCCAATGCAGGCCTCCAGGTTGTGTCTCACCACCTCTCACAGCCCACTCTTTGAGAGTTTCAGCAACAGCTTCAGTTATGCTTAGAGAGTCCAACTCTGTGTGTTTGGAAAAGAGACTGGTTGTGTATGATGAAATTTGTCCCATGTCTGAATATTATTCACCACGATCAGAACACAGAACATTTATGCCATGTTCCCCCCTCCCCCCGCATCACGAACACTGCTAATCAACTCCATTCAGTGAATTTGCTATAGAACTGAACTAAAAAGCCCTAATTGTAACTTTAGGGATGCAACTGCTTATAATTAAGAATAACTACTACTCTGGGCATGAAGTGAATGCTCAGGGTAATCATAGGAATTTTATCCACTTGTTTGTCCTGTAATTAAATTGATTGTAATGAACACCAGGACAATCAGCTGGCGTATCATTAGACCAGCTTCTGTCCTTGCGGGCATCTTCTGCCGGAAAAATATAAAGAGCAATATATTCATGAGAGGCAGACATAGCCTTCATGCTCAGGCCTATTTTACGGAGAAATAGGGAAAGTAGAGGTAGAAGACTAAGAGAATGAGGAGACAGGGCTATCCATACTTTGTCTGGATGAGAGCCTCATTGGCAGCCTGGCCACTCTAATGAAGATAGTGCGTAAAAATCAGGAACTTGTAGTCTTCACAGATTTTACTTCTTCATCAAAGATGGTGGCAGCTGCATCACAGAACTACACAGAGCACTTCTGATCTACAGGCTGCACTTTGCTCTGTGGGCAGACAGACGATACCTCACTTACCATAGACAATGACAGTAGCAGTAGTGCTTTTTCTCTTGGCGACGATATTTTTGGCCACACAGGTGTAATTAGCTGTGTCAGAAAGACGTGCCTGCTTGATGATCAGGTTGTGATCAATGGTGATGTAAAAATTCCGATCTTCGACAGGATCAATTACTTCTTCATTTTTCAGCCACTCCACCTAAGAGTTGACAAAAGACACAGAAGGTTAAACAGGGCAGGAGCTGGGCTGCTGTACCCAGGCAAAGGTCTGGGCCAGGATTGCTGCAGCTGATTAGTGTCCTCCACTCCTACCCATGTTATGGTCAGATGGGGGCCAGACCATGGGGCCTGGCCCAAGATCGGGGCTGGAGCCAGAATGTTGCCTGATTAGGGCCTTGTAGGTTCCAACTCAACACCATGCCAATCCGCATAGGCTTTACCCTCTGGATGTGTGCAGTATTTGATGACTTTGTTCCTACTGGAAACTGCTGTAAATCAGACTACAATACAAAGGATTCATTTGCTGCATGTTGCCTGTTCTGCCAATAAAACATTGCACTGAAATGAGAAGGTAGCCATTGTGGAGTATAGTGTTCATTTCTTCTAAGGATGTGAAAGGTTAACCGTTAACCCAAGGGTCGTCGACCTTTTCAAACCAAAGAGCCAAACTACATCAAAATTCAGAACAAGTGGTCAACAAAGAGCTGTATAAGAATGTTCATTTGCATGACTGAAAAAATACAGCATGATGATTAATTATAGCATAAATAGTCATTAGGTGTGGAAATTACATAATCAGAAAACAACTTTAACAGTGGACTCATAATTGACTTACAAGAAATTTTTATTCAAGAAGGGCCCGTAGGCAGAAACTTCTGTGGGAGGAGTGCTTTTTTTTTGTAAATGTGGGTAACAATTTTTTAAAATAAAATAGTTCAAAATAGTCATGCAACGAGTGTGCATAACACAGGCCAATGAAAAATTTGAGTGGAAACACTGATAGGTAAAATGATTTTGTTGTTCACTCACACACACACTCACACTCACCATATGTCTAGACTAAAGGGTTTTTTCGAAAAAAATGGCCTTTTTTCGAAAAATCTTCCCCTGCGTCTACACTGTTGCCACGTTCTTTCAAAAGTAAATTGAAAGAACATGGCAGTTTTTTTGACTTTGGAAAACCTTGTTTTATGAGGAATAATGCCTTTTTTTGAAAGTGCTCTTTCGAAAATAGGCTCTATGTAATGCAAACAGGGCTTTTTCGAAAGAGAGCATCCAGACTGCCTGGGTGCTCTCTTTCAAAAAAGCGGCTCGCTTTTTCGAAAGTACTGGTTGTAGTGTAGACGCTCTTTTTCGAAAAAGGCTTTTTCAAAAGTATCTTTTGAAAAAGCCTCTTTTGAAAGAGGCTTGCAGTCTAGATGTAGCCTCTCTCTCTCTCTCTCTCTCTCTCTCTCACACACACACACACACACACTGCAAGCCAGGGTGATCTCTCTCTCTCTCTCACACACACACACACACACCCCCAATATGCCTTCCCAGGCCACCCCACATGATGAGAGCTGGCAGACAGTGGGAGTCTGGCCAGACTGAGGTAGAATCCAGGTGTCCCTTTCTGGTCTAAAGCCCTAACTCCCCTCCCCTGCCCACAGAGAGTCCAGGTGTCTGGCAGCCCAAGCAGGGTTTATTCCTCTGGCAGGGCAGCGAGCAATTCTCTCAGTCTTGTTTTCCTGCAGCCGGCAGCTCCCAGGCACCTATTTATCCCCCTTTGCAAGTCCCACCACCTTCCCCACACTGTGGGCCTGACTCGTAGCACTGCCCTGGACACTAACTCACAGAGCCAGCACAGCGGTGACCACATCAAAAGAACCTGATACAACCAGGGGAAAAGAGGGAGAGGAGGCGGGGAGGGGGGTTTCCTAGAGCACGGTTCTATTAGGGTTGCCAAGTGTCCGGTTTTGAACTGGACAGTCCAGTATTTGAACTTTGTGTTCGGGAAAATATAAATGAGAAAATATAAATGTACAGTATTTTCTAAATGAGATGTAATGTAGACTGTGATGTAAAGTCAAATGTGTCCGGTATTTTTGTTGAAACCATCTGGCAACCCTAGGTTCTATACCAAACTCTTCTCCACGTGGTGGCTGCTGGAGCTACAGACAGATGTTGTGCAGTGGCTTAGGGAACTGGGGTGTACCCCAGCCTCGTCCCCCCTCCCCCAGGCCTCGCTGCCCCGGACCCTGCGGCAAGCCTCACTGCATCCACCCTCCTCCTCTGGGAATGACCCAGACCAGCTCTTTAG
The DNA here is from genome assembly GCF_052426305.1 of Pelodiscus sinensis. Lineage (NCBI taxonomy): Eukaryota > Metazoa > Chordata > Testudines > Trionychidae > Pelodiscus > Pelodiscus sinensis. Next base: position 116,507,552 of record NC_143055.1, on the reverse strand, counting down.
TAAATACCAGCAGCTGCCCACCATGCAATCCTGGTTCCCCTTTTCTTCCACCTTCTCCTTCCTGCACAAGCCCACCAGCAGCAGCAGCTTACCTTCAAGGTGCAAGGAAGGTGAGTGCTGCTGTTGAGGAGGTGGGCGGAAGTACAATTCTTTGTGCTCTGCTCCTCCACGTCATGTGTGCAACCATTGAAAGAGCCATATTTAAATCTCTCATGAGACATATTTGGCTTGTGAGACATAGGTTGCTGACTCCTGGTTTAACCAGTAAGCAGCACCCTTAAACACATAATCATAGAATGCAAGAACTGGAAGGGACCTTGAGAGGTCTCAAATCCAGTTCCCTGCCCTCACAGCAGGACCAAGCACCGTCTAGATAATCCTTGATAGATGACTATCCAACATGCTCTTAAATATCCAGTGATGGAGATTCCATAACCTCCCTAGGCAATTTATTCCAGGGTTTAACCATCTTGACCTTTAGGAAGTTTTTCCTAATGTCCAACTTAAACCTCCCTTGCTGCAATTTAAGCCCATCGCTTCTTGTCCTATCATCAGAGGTTAAGGAAAATAATTTTTCTCACTCCTTATTGTAACACCCTTTTAGATATTTGAAAATGCTATCATGTCTCCTCTCAGTTTTCTCTTTTCTAAAGTAAACAAGCCCAATTCTTTCAGTCTTCCCTCATGGGTCATGTTCTCCAGACCTTAATCATTTTTGTTGCTCTTCTCTGGACTGTCTCCAATTTCTCTGCATCCTTCTTGAAATGTGGTGCCCAGAACTGGACACGATATTCCAACTGAGACATAATCAGTGCAGAGTAGAGAAGAAGAATGACTTCTCGTGCCTTGCTCACAACACTCCTGTTAATGCTTCCAAGAATCATGTTTGCTTTTTCGGCAACAGTGGCACACTGTTGACTCATATTTAACTTGTGGTCCACAATGATCCCTTACTGCAGTACTTCTTCGTAGAGTCCACAAAAACTCATCATCTAATAAACCATCTTGTTAGTCTTTAAAGTGCTGCATAGTCCTGTCTTTTGTTTCAGCAAGACCCAACTAACACGGCTACATCTCTATTACTTAATTTTGACCCTATCCTCCAAAGCAGTTGCAACCCCTCCCAACTTGGTATCACCTGCAAACTTAATGAGCGTACTCTCTATACCATCATCTAAATTGTTGATGAAGATATTGATCAGAATCCGGCCCCAAAACAGACCCCTTTGGTCGCAGTATCTAGAGTAGCCCCTGTCTGAAGATGGCCCAGGTGCATTGCAGCCCATCTGTGCCTGGAGTGTCACTGGCAGGAGTTGCCTCAGGCATCTGGAGTGGCCCTGTCTGCAGTGGGGGCAATGGGCCATTCCAGTCCACCACAGCTCCAGCTCAGGTCCATGGCCAGGGAGAGATGTGCGGGGACTGCCTGGCTGCTCCTGCCTGGACTGCAGCTCCAGCCCTAGGAAGCTGGTGGTGGCTGTCTGGCTACTCCAGTCTGGCCATGGAAGGGGCGGGGAAGCTGTACTGGAGCCAAGCTGTACTGGAGCACCCTCTCCCCTCTTTATTGGTTAACTGGTTAAACATTAAGCAAAGTTCATGTTTAACTGGTTAACCAATTACATGGGATTTTACATACCAAATTTCTTTCTCCCTCTCACAGGTCATTCTGCCTTTAGATTGTTACATTTGTTTTCAAAGGTTGCCTCTGTATAGTTTATGTAGGCTTTCAATATCTGATAGGCAGATATGGAAGGACATAGATATTGACTTTTTGTTAAAACTTGTCTAAAATTGGGGATGTACATGGAAAAAAATCTCCCACTAGTGAATCAAGAAGCACCTATCATGTAATTATTCTCTTCAACTCTTTTGTCTGTCTCATCTGTTTAGATTATATACACTTTGGGGGCAAGATGTCTGTGCCTGAAGAGTGCCTAGCATAATGGAACTCAGAGCTCAGTTGTGGTTCATGAGTGAAAAATAATGATAAACACCCCATATAATCAGGATAAACTAAAAGGGAGCTGGGGAATACTGAAGGATAGAAAATTGCTTATTTTTTTCCTATATGTAAGTATATTTCCAAAAATATTTCTGTGTTTAACAACATATGATTCCATTGGTTACACAGAAAGATGTTTGTAAATGTGATTTTTATCCAGACATTTATTTTACTGCCTGCCTAAAAAAACACCACATTATCCTATAGCTGACGCTGTGAGCCACTTTAGCATAATCTGGCTGAACATTCAGTGGCTTCTTTTTATTTGAACTAAGAGTGCTCTAGAGGAAGTGATGGGGGCCCTGGTGGATCAAAGCAGTGCCTTCACATCACTAGACCATTTCAAAGCATGTGCCCAGGATTTAATTAAAGAAAGAAAAACAAAAATAAAAATGAACCCACTGGAACTAAAAGGTGCTAACTGCCAAGACAAGTCTGACTTGTACTGACAGACCTCTACTTTTTCAAAGATATTTGAACGACTGCCTAACCATCAACAAGACTGGAAACCAATAGAGTCCTGCTCCATATCATAACCAGACAAATCACTGTGACCAGTGGCGTGAGTTATTAGGGGCACTCCTAATTTTAATCACACACACCTCAATTCATTCCTGCTGAGAGCTGGCAAAATACTCATAAATATTCTGTTTTGAGGTAGGTTTAAACACTGATTGGATGTTCAGCTTGGTCATCTTCATTCATTTTTCAATTCAGTGGGTGCAAATATCAGCAAATATCATGATCAGCACAAGCAGATTTTTGTCCTCTCTAATGTTAGGGGCATCTTTGTTTTTTGTGTGCAAATACCCGATTCAGGTGATTGTGCATATTCATATACAAAGAAGCATATTTGCTATTAATCAATTTCTATTCTCAATATTAGAATGCTTCAGCCATCTAGCCATAGAGCAAAAGAAATACTGTGAGATATAGATGACCAATAACCACAAACAGCATTTGGTGAAAGACCAGTTGGTAACAAGCCTACTTTCATTCATTTAACCTGTCTGACATTGACTAGCAGCAAATATACATGGCTACGTCTACACTGGCACCTTTTTCTGGAAATGCTTAAAACGGAATACTATTCCGTTTTCAGCTTTTCCGGAAAAGTAGCGTCTACATTGGCCGCGTAGTTTCCGTGATAACGATGCACTTTCCCGGAAAAGCACGTCTACATTGGCGGCACGCTTTTCCGGAAAAGCAAAAAGCCCGGAACCATTTTGAAAAGGGCAAAGGCCACCAGACCTTTCCGGGGGCGGGGCTGGAGCTCCGTCCAGACGCGTGGTTAAAGGGGTCTGGCTGGGCAGCCATTGGTCTCCTGCTCCTGTGCCTTGGGGCCTCTGCCAGGTACTGACACCCTTCGCAGGGTCTGTGGGTACCCTCTGACTTTTGGGGACACCACCCTTTGGCCCCCAACTGCTTTTGCCTGCGGTTTTTTTTTCTGCCCTGCTCTGTCTGCCATGGAGCCACGGGTGGCCATGTGCCTGGTCGGGCCCCTCTTGGGGCTGTTCAGGTGGCTGCAGCTCGTGCTGCAGGCCGGTGCCATGCTGTTCATGGACCAGGAGGCAGAGATCACCTTGGACTCCCTCACCAGGGGGGCCCTGGCAACCCTGTCGCATCAGCACCCCACCGTATACTGGCCACTCTGGAGTTTGGACATCAGCACCGACTGGTGGGACTGGGTGGTCCTCGGACAATGGGACGACCACCAGTGGATCCGGAATTTTCGGATGAGGAAGCGGACCTTCTTGACGCTGTGCGCCTGGCTCACCCCCACGCTGCAGAGAACCGCCACCCGGCTGCGGGCACCCATCCCCATCAACAAAAGGGTTGCCATCGCGCTGTGGAAGCTGGCCACACCGGACAGCTACCGCTCGGTGGCACACCAGTTCGGGGTGGGAAGATCCACCGTTGGAGTGATCGTCATCCAGGTAAGTCCCAGGGGGAGTGGGATGGGGGGAGGGTGCTCCACTCCAGGCCCAGGGACAGCCAAGACTCCCGGCTGGGTCGCCCAGGGGTTTCGGCCGCCCCTCCCTTGCACAGGCCCAATGGGAGGGGGGCCTGCGGCGAGGGGGGCCCTGGGGTGTGTGTGTGTCTGTGTGTGTGTGTGTGTGTGTGTGTGTGTGTGTGTGTGTGTGTGTGTGTGTGTGTGGACAGAGGGAATCAAGGGGGGGGACCCAAGGGAGCACACACTCACCCCTGGCTGTATGCAATGTGTTCCCTTGTGTTTCTCTGCACCCTTCTGCAGGTTGTCCACGCCATCAATGACGTCCTGCTGCCGAGAATCATCCGCCTGCGCGACGTCAATGAGACCATGGCCGGCTTCGCTGCCCTCAGGTTCCCCAACTGCGGGGGAGCCCTGGACGCCACCCACATCGCCATCCGGGCCCCGGAGCATCAAGCAGCCCACTTTATGAACAGAAAGGGGTACTGCTCCATCGTCCTGCAGGCCCTCGTGGATCACCGGGGCCGCTTCCTGGACATCTACGGCGGCTGGTCCGGCCGGGCACACGACGCCCGCATCCTCCAGAACTCAGGACTGTTTCAGAGGTTGGAGGCGGGCACCTACTTCCCCCGGCGGGACTTGATTGTCGGGGATGTGCCGATGCCCATCTGCATCGTCGGGGACGCAGCCTACCCCCTGATGCCCTGGCTCATGCGGCCCTACACGGGGCAGCCGGACCAGAACCGGGCTCGGTTCAACGACCGCCTCAACCGGGCCCGAAACCCAGTGGAGCTGGCGTTTGGACAGTTAAAAGCCCGCTTCCGTTGTTTGCTCACCCGTCTCGACATGGGTGAGCAGAATGCAACGGAGGTGCTGGCCGCGTGCTGCGTGCTCCACAATATTGTGGAGCGCAGTGGGGAGGCCTTCCTCCCTGCATGGGTGGCAGCTGAGGCACAGACCTTGGACCAGCCCGCCACAGCTGCCATCCGCCAGGCGCGCCAGGAGGCGGTGAGCATTAGAGAGGCCCTGGTGGACAAGATTGCCCAAGCCCCGTAGCAGGGTCGCTTGGGTCACCCCAGAGTACTCCGTCCCAGCTCCTACCCTTCCCCACCTCCTCCCCTTACCTCCCCTCCCCCCACATCGGCCGTCATCGAGTCTGTTCATCGGGTGTGTCGGGCATAGTTAGGGTTTTTCTTTTAAGTTAGGCTAGGGTTTAGGCCACCATCGCCGTCCTGAAGAACAGCCAACAGGATTTGGGACTTGTGCGGAAGGCTCACATCAGTGACATCTTCGATGGATCTCCTGGCTCTTCCTCTCCTGAGGCCCGGAAGGCCCAAAGGACTGACATGGCCAGCTTCACTGTCATCGTCCGTCGAGGGATCTCCTGGCTGTTCCTCTCCTGAGGCCCGGAAGGACCAAAGAATCGAGGTGGCCAGCAACATCACCAATCGTCCTCCCTGCGCCTAGACTATGTTTAATTATCTGTTGTGTGCATCTTGTAACCATTCTTGCTAGTTTGTTATCTATGTAAATACATTTTGTGGTTTACATGTTACTGAAAAGTGTCAGCATTTATTTCTGCGCCACAAACTACTGACCACTTACGAAGGGCCCCCCCAGTGATAGAGTACAGATTTCATTCTCCACAGTTTGCCACCATGTTACATTTAAGTGGCTACTTGGCATCTCACATCATTTCGTACACTACCTAGAGTTACACAATACCCAACACAGGAATGAACAGCAAAATAGAGACCTGTTTATTTACAAGGGGGGGGAGACCTTCAACTGGGACAGGAGGGGGGGGAGACCTTCAACTGGGACAGGAGGGGGGGGAGACCTTCAACTGGGACAGGAGGCCCCTGCGAGCGCTCCTCCGGGGGCCAGCCCGCCCACGCTGGGCAGACCACATCGGGGCAGGCTGCACGCGGAGGTGGCCAGGGGCAGGGGCAGGGGCAGGAACAGGGGCAGGAGCAGGAGCAGGAACGGGCAGGAGCTGGGATAGGAGGAGGGGCAGGAACAGGGGCAGGAGCTGGGATGGGAGGGGGCATGAGCTGTGCTACGGGAGGGATGGCAGGGGCCTGGGCTCCGCCCATGCCATAATGAATAGCATGCACAATATGTGCCGTCAGCGTGTCCATGGTGGTGCGCATCCCTCTGCATTTTTCCAGGAAGGCAGCCCAGGCGTCCTGCCGCCACTGCAGGTCCCCCTGCACCCGCTCCGCGATGGAGGCCTGGATTGCCTCCACAGTGTTGACGTGGCGCCGAAGCAGCTGGTCCCTCTGCCAGAGCCTGTGCCTCGGGGGTTGGCCTGCTGGGGTGCCGCTGCTGCCGCAGTGGAGGGTCTGGTGCTGGGTCCCACTGCAGGGAACAGAAGAAAGGATGGGTCAGTCAGGCAGGCCATCCACTGTCCCCACACCGCATGCCCTCCACCCCTGAGCCCAGGTGACCCCACAGTTGTGTGGCTTGGGCCCACTCAGTTCCCCTCCTGCCTGCCCCTGGAGTAGGGTCCTCCCTCCAGGGTATTGTAAGCACCGGTCTGTATCCTGGCCCCATGCAGGGCGGGAGGGTGCTTGTGCAGTGTTCACCTGTGGAACTCCCTGCCGGTGGAGACTGTGAAAAGCTTGGGTTAATCACTGGTGTTTGACAGGGAGCAAGATGCATCCCCACGCAGTGCCTGGGAGCACATCTGGCAGAGGCGGTCTGGGCTCTCAGATCCCCTCGCGTGGGATATCTCCTGGACGGAACCAGAAGAGTGACTGGGTGGGGGGATGTCCCATCCTTGCAGCACAACTCAGGGGCCCTTCTCCCTCCCATGATCCCTCCTGCAAGCCCGGTAGCCCAGGAACATGTGTGGCCCCAGTGGGGACTCCCCTTGGCCAAGGCACCGGGAGCAAGTGAGAGGCTCGGTGGGGGCCACGTTCACAGGACCGTGACGCTGCAGTCTACCCAATAGAAGCTGGCTGTGCCTCACAGCCAGGCATGGGACAGTGTGCCGTTCTCTGTGCTGCACCCTTGGCGGAGCTGCGGGCTCTGGGCTGAGTCTCTGGGGCCCTGGCTGGTTCCAGCCGGCATCCACCCTTCCCCCTGGTCCCGCCGAATGTGTATGAGCAGCAGGGTCCCAGGCGTGCCCTGCAGCTGCCTGCCGTGGCCACGTGCCACTCGGTCATCAGGCTGCATGTGGTTGCACCTGCTGCTTGCTGCCTCATGCTACGCAGCGTGCAGCTCACGTGGCCTGAGTGACATGCTCTCCCCCTCCCCCCTCCGGGCACCTGGCTCCCCACCCCCTGCCCTCCGCCCCCCACCCTTTGGGAGTGCAAACTGCACAGACTCACCAGTGGATTCCTCCCCGGTCTCGGAGGAGTTGCTGGAGGGGGCCTGCTGGGTGGCAATGGTGGCCTCCTCACCAGATGCGCTGCCGCTCTCTTCTCCCTCCTCCGGCTCGGTGGGACTGTTGATAGGTGGGCGCTGGCAGGTGTCCACAGGGACCGGTGGGGCTTGAGGGGTGGGCTCGCCCAGAAAGGAGTGGAGCTCCTCAAAGTACGGGCAGGCGTCGGGTCCTGTCCCCCTGCCCTCAGTGGCCCTGACATACCCCAGCTGCAGCTCCTTCACTTTTGAGCGGACCTGCTCACAATTGCGGCTGGGGTGTCCCTGGTGGGCCAGGTTCTGTGCAAGCCAGGTGTACAGGTCGGCGTTGCGGTGCCGGGAATGGAGGTCATGGAGACCCTCCTCCTCCTTCCATAACTCCAGGAGGGTCTCCAGCTCCCTAGGGGTCCAGAATGGGGCCCGCCTTTTGCGGCCCCTGGGGGCCTCCTCCGCTGGGGGTCCAGGGGGCTCTCCGGCTGGAGCTGCCATGGCACAGTGAGATGCCTGTTGGGCAGCACAGCAGGTGGCAGAGCTGACCCAGGCAGGCTCTTGGCACGTGCGCCCAGCAGCCTGAGAGCTCTTTAACAGCTCGGGCTTACCAGGAAGTCCGCGGCTCCTACGGGGGTCTCCCGGCATCAAAACTGCTTTTTTCCGTTTTTTCTGCTTTTCCGGAAAAGCTGTCTACACTGGCCCTTTTCCGGAACAGTGTTCCGGAATAAGGACTTATGCCCGAGCGGGAGCAGAATAGTGTTTCCGGAATAGCGGCTGATTTTGTACAGTACAGCGTCGTTGCTTTTCCGGAAATTCAAGGGGCCAGTGTAGACGGCTCGCAGCTTATTCCGGAAAAGTGGCTGCTTTTCCGGAATAAGTGGCCCAGTGTAGACACAGCCCATGTGTAAGTATCAACATTTGTTTGCAAATCTTTCGCAAACAGAAGATAGGGATAAATTCATTAGCTAATGTATTCCCAACAAATAATTTGGCCTACTCTACTATCTAGGTTCAATTTGTGGAACCAAGTCTCAGGGAAAGTCTGAATCAAGTGTGGCTCATGGAAACAAAAACCAGGGGATCCCAAAAATGACAGAGTGGAAGGGTGAATGACTACTTGGTCTAATTGGAAAACTGATTAAGTGCATCTCCAAGGGGCCTCTGCCAGCATACCTCTTCTGCAATCCCAGACAGAATTTAAAGCTGATTAAGCCCTTTTAGGAGAGCAGGAGTATCCATTCTTTTTCAGATTATGGTCCCAGTGGTGCAGGGGGATGGAAAAACTTTTGAAATGTGATATAAGAAAAAGACACAAACGTCTGTTTAGTTGGAAAATGTATGAAGAGTCTGACATACACTGAAACTGCTCACTATTCCAGGAGTGTGTGATGGGAGTGGCAGGCCAATCTGCCTTCCCATGGATATTCCACGCCATCAAATAAGAGATCACAGAGATGGTTGGGAGAAATTTAATGGAGAGCTGCCATAGCTCTTATGCTCCTGTGCAAATATGCCACTCTACCTGCAAGTCCCTGGCTAAGGCCCCTAACCATGAATAATTTGATTGTACCTACCTGAAATGGCTATGACGGAGGGTGCACTCTTTCTCCTCCTCCAGATTTCTTGGTGAAAAGTTGCTTTAAAATATACAGGTTGGACCACTCTGGCCCGGCACCCTTGAGAACTGTCTAGGGAGTTTGCCAGTCTAGGAAGATCAATGCTCCGCTGCTGGCTGCCCTTCTCCCAGGTTCCTCTTCCTGAGGCTCCCCACCAGGCCAGGACCACCCACCACTACCTGGCTCCGCTGACGCCAGGTATTTCCTGACCATGTCGGGGGTTCCCTTGCTGCTGCCTGGTCCCGCTGATGCTGGGGGGTTCCCCAGCCAGGGTCCCTGGCTCCCACACAGCCCCACTGATGCCAGGGTTCTAAAGCTGAGGCCCGCCCAGGGCTCTGTAGCCCCAACATTCCCCCAGAAGGCTCCCTCCTCTGCGTCTGGGGCTTTTTGCTCCAGCAACATCCATGGCCCTGCTGGACCTCGGATGTTGCTGGACCAGAGAGTCCCGGTTTAGGAGGTTCAACCTGTATTATTATCTATATAAACACTTCCAGCCAATAGGTTCAGATCACAACTCTCTTTAGAGTTTCAGGTTTTCCCACTTCTTTGTTTTATTCTAGCTGAATAAAAATAAAGTGATTAAATATGTACATGGTTGTATTCAGACACTCAGATAATTAATTTCATTGTTTACTATTTAGAGTTTCATACATTTTATTAAAATAATGTAATTTTAATAATGAAATTCACCTGATTCATTCCCATTTAGCAATTTTACTTTTTTTCCCATGTACAAGATAATCTTCTTCCACCAGTCAGACCATGTCATATTGTCATTCACTGGCTTCTTCTTGCTTCTGCATAAAGTTCAGAACCTCCAATGCTCTTTAACTACTGTCTCTTTTACAACTCTGTCTTTACTTCAGCCACATTTTTTTTCTCCTTTTACATTCCTTGCCTCTCTTCTAAATGCACCCTTTTCTGTTTTCCACTTGCACATTTAAATCTCCTTTTAAACCAACCTGTACTCTTGAAACAGTTTCAAACTCTCTCTTTCAAAAGCCTTTTTCAAAGCTAGTTGCACATTTTCCATGCTGATCTCTGCATTCACAATAGTACCTTGACACTCTGGCAAGAACCCAAACTTTTCTTCAATATCTAATTTATATTTTATAACAGAAAAGTCTGGGTTAGAGTTGGCTGGAAATTTTCTATGTAACTTTTTCTTTTTGGTTGTAATTTTTCATTTTTCAGAGAAATTTAGTTTTTTCCCCCCCAGTGGGGGATTATAACAGTATCACTTTTTAAATCCCCCAACCTGTTTACTGGGGGGGATGACAGTGGTTAAAAGAGAGTTATCTCCCCCCCCCCACACACACACTAAAATTAAATAAAAATACAAACAAAATTAAAAATTGTCTTTTTAAAATATTGTGAAATGTATTTAATTTTTTCAGCCTGTTCCACTCTCAATATTACATCAAAAGCTGTTTGAGGCTGGGACCAAAATCACTGGATCCTCTTACAATGTTCTTTAATTAAATAATTGTATTGCCATAATTAATAAGAAAGCTCTGAATTATAATTTTAGCACCCCAGCTGCAATAATCAAAAGACAAATCATCTCCTTAGAGGTTCTTCTCAATTTGTCTCAAGTCAATATTTTAGAAAAGAGCACACTGTTTTGTTAGTAACAGTTTTATTAACAAGAGTTCGTAATTCCAATCCAATTGCAAGGCTGTTTGTTTGAATGTGTCTGATTGCTTTCTCTTTGTTTGTTTCCAAAGGAAGGCCCAGTAATCCATACAAAGACCCTGTCCTGCAGTAGGCTTGATTTTAAATGTCAATCTTCAGAGTACATTCTTGGACTATTTTTGTGACTTTACATTTATTAATGATTTATTGTTTAAAAATTCTGGTGGTGCAAAAAGAGTTGGTGAAATGGAAAAATGTGGGTATATGTGGATGTGTGTGTGTAAAAGACAGAGATAGAGGCACATTTTGGAAACCATTCTGTCACAACAGCAGCATTCATGTTTTATTTTCCATGGAAGATTTAAGCTTTTGTCAATTCTTGGCAAGAAGCCTAAACTCCCATTTCTTCCGTGGTGTTCCTAGTGTTCAGCCAAATTGAGTCCTAATAGGAATCAAGTATAATCAAGATGGACAGCTTCCCATTCAGTCAGTGGCAATGTTTGTTCCCTGCATCGCCCGCAGGTCAAGGCTGCATGCATCTAGATTGAGAAACAAGCCCAAAGCTCTCTTCTTCACACTACTCTGCCTTTTAGATGTCAACTTAACCTCTGTGTCTCACACAGACAAGTGTGGTCTTTCTGCTTTTTAAATACGTATATCTGTTATACCAATATAGGATTGCAAAGCTGAGATTCTACAAAACACTACCTATGTAATGTTGAAGAAATGAGTCACTTACTGCTCCTCTTTCTGTGGTCTCCAAGCTGAGGATCTGTTTCTGTTCTGACTGAAGTCAATGGAAAAATTCCCATTGATTTCTGAGGGAGAAGACTGGGCCAAAATGATGGCCTGGATTAATTACAAAATAGTTTTGGTTTTCATGTGCAGATAAATATGCCTTGATCAGGAGAGCATCCCTTCCTTAATACCAAAATACTAATTAATTTAATAAACAAACTTACGAGAGTCTTACAGCTGCTTACAAAACTATGCATGTTTTATTCAATCTTGACTCACGGTAAGACAATTCTGATTTGACTAAATAAGAGCAGTCAGACATAAATACCTTTTCCTGCAAATGTAAGACTGCCAACAAATCAAAGATCTCTCTGTTTCATTCTGTATACTGCCTCTGGCTCTGCCCCAAATCCTCAAAGGGGAAAAAAATGTCTTCACAAATGCCCCAGCAACATTTGTTCCCTGCATAATATGTAACATGCAAAGCAGAAAGGATTTCTTAGTCTCAGTTACACTCAAAGTTTGAAAAAATATATTTTACCAAAATCCTCAGCTGTCATGTTTCTGTTGCAGCATCCCTGCTGATCAATGTGTATATCTATAAGCACAGTGCCCTTTCTAATCTTCCTGCCTGACTCTTTATGGAATGCCACTATTTGTGATTATATAATTATGTCAATGGGACTGAAGTATCATGTCACTAACACCAGATTGTTATTATCACTGAAGGAAATGATCAGTGGATGGCTGGTTAGACAGGAGAAATAAGTTATATTTACACACACATTTGAGTAATCAGCAGCAAGTAATGTAAAAGACAAAAAACACATGATTCCAATAATAATTAGCACATCTTGTGTTTTCTTGTTCAAAACCATGTACAAATGTTAACTAATTAAAAACTTATTACAACATTTAAATAAGGTTTTGGCTACCACACATTTTTAGTTACTAATGGCCTAATTTTTCCAGAGTTGCTGAGCAGCTGATGTTGACTTCAGTGCTCAGTCAACACCTCTGAAATTCGGTGTGTGTGTGTGTGTGTGTGTGAACAGAATTGATAAAAGCACAACTTATTTTCTCATGGAAGCAGTAAATCGAGCAACTGCCAAATATACAAAGTAAGACAACAGAGCAGATTTGAGATGGTATAATTCTTAGGTGACAACAATTATTCATACTGTTATTATTCAAGTTTTATCGATTATTTGATTAGTAAATCATGTCATCCCATCCATCTTTCCTCAAGGAGTTAGGTTGTTAACCTAATACATGCAGAAAGTGTATACACTTACTCTAACTTTATTCTGGTGAACCACATTTCTAGACAGAGAGAGGTAGCTGTATTAGTCTTACCTTGGTAAAACAAAAAAACAGCCGTGTAGCACTTTAAAGACTACAAAATAGTTTATTAGGTGATGAGCTTTTGTGGGGCAGATCCACTTCTTCAGATCATATTCTGAAAGTGAATAGGCATGACCATTTGTATCCCTCTGTTATAAAATGGTCATGCCTATTCACTTTCAGAATATGATCTGAAGAAGTGGGTCTGACCCACAAAAGCTCAACACCTAATAAATTATTTTGTTAGTCTTTAAAGTGCTATATGACTGCTTTTTTGTTTTACACATTTCTAGAGTATTTGTTTTGTAACTCTGCTGATGAAGTACATTTATTAGCATCAGTCACAATGACTCTAAATAGATATCTGGCTTGCAACATTACAATTAGAGAATGTCTCTAGAACTATTAACAACAAACAGTTGAGTATTTTATATATAAATAAAATTAGGCCATTAGTAACTAAGGGTATGTCTAGACTACAGGGTTTTTTTTTTTTTTAAATTGCCTTTTTTCGAAAAAACTTCACCTGTGTCTAGACTGCAGCCACGTTCTTTTGAAAGTAAATCGAAAGAACATGGCAGTTTTTTCGACTGCTGAAAACCTCATTTTACAACGAATAATGCCTTTTTCATTGTAAAAAGTGCTCTTTCAAAAAAAAGGCGCTATGTATTGCAAACTATGCTTTTTCAAAAGAGAGCAACCAGACTGCCTGGGTGCTCTCTTTAAAAAAAGTGGCTTGCTTTTTCAAAAGCACTGGTTGTAGTCTAGACACTCTTTTTCAAAAGAGGCTTTTTTGAAAGTATCTTTCGAAAGAGCCTCTTTCGAACGAGGTGTTCAGTCTAGACGTAGCCTAAATGTATATGTGTGAACCAAAACCTCATATAATGTAAAATATAAACATTTGTGTATATGTGCACGGATCGTTGAAATCAATCAAGGAATCACTGAAATAACTTTAAACTTAAACAACGAAAGGTCTGGTAGCACTTTATAGACTAAAAAAACATGTAGATAGTATCATGAGCTTTCATGGACACAGCCCACTTCTTCAGATGACTGTAGTTATAACTGTGACATGAATTTTCTGTCATCAAACCAGAAATCATTCAATGTGGGACATAACCATCATCTAAAAGTTTTCCCAGGTGGCGATAATACCAATGGCGATGACAATAATATATAACTCAATGTTCTTCAACATCAGCCTTGCAAAGAAAAGGAGACATGAAATCCACAACAATTCACTTTCTGTTTATAAGCTCCTTGGGGCAAGTACTGTCATTTACTCTATGCTTGTACAGTGTGGCCTTTTTGAGGTCTCCAAGCACTGAAGCAATATAAAATGTTACATCAGAAGAGAAAACACTGAAATAAGTGCTTTGGTGCAAAGAACACAAAGGTCTCCTGATTTTGGCTAAGGCTCCTTATGATCTCTGGTTGTGATTTTCAGACCTGTGAGCACCAGGACTGCCACCAATACTATCTGTGTGCATTGTGTTGCTTGCAAGCTTGGCATGACACTGGGCCTGTCACACAATCTGAAGGTGGCAGTAATTTAGAGCAATGCACCTTGCAGCTTATTCTTTCTCATTCTACTCCCTGGTGAGAGACAGATGCATCAGTCTCTAATTATTCACTGATTGGTATCGGGAGATACATTAACATAATTGGCACATTTGTTCTAATTAACAGAGGGAATCTGCCACATGCCACCCAACATGATATGTGACACCATCAGCAAGAAAAACCCACAATAATCACAATGGCTATATCTCAATGCTCTAATCAGGATGTTTTGAGCAGCGGACTAAAATAATGGAAACGAGAGCATACAAAGCAGTGCAAGCGTATAGTGCAGAGTACAAGAATGGAGAGTACATTAATCAAACAAGTGATTATAAAAATGGGAAAAGCTATTATAGGAGCCAGTTACTGATACAAACTCAGCCATGCCAAGCTACTAGCTTTATCTAGAGGCTTAAACTCCTTGGCAAGCTTTTCTGACGGGTTTAGAAATTGCTAGAGGTGGAAGCATAATCCATAAACATAAGAAGACAAGGGATGGAAAAGGCACATAGGGTCATATAGATCCTCTACCCTTGTCAATGCAGGACTGTTCACTTGAATGGTGGCAGCAGAAACAACATTTTCATTTTCCCCCCAAATCTGCACTGGAACTGATCCTATCAGGTGATGAGTACCCCAAATACCTCTGAAGAGAATAGCCCAGATCTTGATGTCATTTAGTTCTTAGGCAAAACTCCGTGATTTCCAGGAACAAAATTCAAAGAGTATAAGATTTGGCTTCCTGACTTCAACAAGAGATTTGCTTGACTTAAATCGGAGTCAGAACCACAAGATTTGACTTCTGTTTGGTTTGGTAGCTGCTCAGCACTGTGGAAGAAAACATTGTCCTCACTCTGCGTTTATTCCCTTTTCCTGCCTCCACAGCACCTAAGAGGAACTACTGAATGTTTTCCAATCTACTGCCATAACTCTGCAATTTCTTACTAGTTATTCAGGCTCCCTTCTTATACAGTCCTATAGACAGACTAAAATTACACTGCTGTGCTGAACAGTATCTCTATTGAACTTGTATTTCTTCTCGTATTCTAATCACAGCTTTGGAGTCCTATAGTCTAGGAAGATAGAATATGTGTGAATTGCTACAACAGTCAGACCACAGAGGAACTTAGCTTGTACCATACGGATATTAATCATAAGTGTGTGTGTGTGTGTGTGTGTGTGTGTGTGTGTGTGTGTGTATATATATATATGAACTGGTAAAATAAACTACCAGTCTATACAGAGCCTGAAATATCCATGTAAGTAATAGGATACTCCCAGATTTCTGAGGGGTCATTGAGCTAACAACTATTCTAGTTATCCTGAGAGTTGAACGCCTCTTTGAAGAGTACTGTTCTTTGATTTTTAGATTTGGTTTCAAATGCACACGTTCATCCTACCAACTGCCCACTAAATAGAATGCTGTATTCTTTGCATGCTAGTGACAGGAAATGGATTTCTACACTTCATTTTTTTAAAGGTGGTCTCCAAAGAGGCTGAAATTACAACTGTGAACGATTGCAAAACACATAAGGGAATAAAACAGTGAGTGCAAACCATAGTGATATTTTATTCAGTTGTCATTATTTCTGCTTCTACTGCCAATAAGGGGGATTTGTTTTCCTGCTGTGGAAACACTTCCTTAATTGCACATATGTCCAGCTCACTGCTTGAGTACTAAAATGTATAGTTTGTGCTGTGGAAGCTATATAAATTCTAGTTATTTTTGAGAAAGTTACAACTTTAAGTACTATATAGAGGTGAACTTTTATTTAAAAAAGCCTCACAGCTGAAGATGGATCGATGGTTCAGGTAATGGGATTTAGGAAACTTCACTGTTAGGTTCATGGATACAGTACAACATTGGAGTTACAAACACCTGAGCAAGAGTGTTCCCTGTAACCTGGACGCTTGTGCAGCTTATCAGGAGAGATTCAAATGCCACCCAGCTGATTAGCAGAGCATCCACAGCTAGGGGTTTGTTTTTATCAGTAATGCGCATTCGCACATGCCTCAATGCACATAAAAATTTAATCTGCACATGGATGAAAAAAGTCCGTACATGGGCAGAAAAGATTAGAGGAAACATTGCTTGGCAATGGGCATGGTTCATAATTCAGAACAAAACACTACGGGTGTTCTTTCAAAAGTTTACAACTGAACAATGACTTAACGCAGCTTTAAAACTTTGCCATGCAGAATTAAAATTCTGCTTTCCCTTTATTTTTGTAGGGGGTCTACACCTTATGCAGCTAGGGTTGCCAGGTGGCCGGTTTTGAACCAGACAGTCCAATGTTGAAGCTTTCTGTCTGGGAAACAAATTGAGAAAATACTGGACATATAAATGTCCAATATTTTCTAATTAAGTAAGTTTTATTATTATCATGAGTATCAGTACATAGTTGTGTACTGCCTGGCTGGTAGACATGCTCACACTGTGTGAGTGTGTCTACCAGCCAGGCAGTTCACAACTACACAGTAGAGATGAGGAGGTTGGGGGCAGGGCACCCCACTGGGACCATGTGCGGGACGGACAGCTCCCCAGAATCTGTGGGCCCAGGCCAGCTCCGCTTCCCGCCAGCCAGTTTCCCCCCTCCCATTCCCCCCGACCTCCTCCCTGCCAGCCCCACTCCCCCCAAACCCCTCTCGGCCAGCCCTGCTCCCCGCTGGCTGGTTCCTTCCCCCATTCTCCCCTGGCCAGCCCTGCTCCCCCCGACCTCCTCCTGGCCAGCCCTGCTTCCTGTCAGCCGGTTCCCCCTCCTATGTCCCCTGGCCATCCACGCTCCCCCCGACCCCCTCCTGGCCAGCCCTGCTCCCTTCCCGGCTGCCCCCCCACATCTGAAGTCAAGTGTGTCCAGTATTTTTTTGAAATCATCTGGTAACCCTAAACACAGCTCTGTACTGTATTCATGCTTTGGTGGGAGGGGGGTGTCTGTGGCTTCCTGATTCATAGAATCATAGCACTCCCAGAAGTGGTAGATTGTCCCTTTGGCTCTTAGGCAGAGGGGAGACCAAGGGGCTTTGCATCTTGACCCTGCCTGCAAGTGCAACCCAGAGTATTGGCTTTATAGCTTCCATTGGCTGCCAAAGTGGCACTGGTGGATAGGAGCAGCACATAGAGCCCCCTGGCCACCTCTTTGCCTAGGTGCCAGAGAGACATGCTGCCACTTCCCAGGAGCTTTGTGGACTTCCTGAGCCCCTGGGAAATGCATCAGGTCAGCATCACTTGGGAGCGCACCACCCATATCCCCCTCTCACACCTCAAACTCCATCCTGGAACCCGCACCCCAGACCTTGTCCGGCACTCTGAACTCCCTTGTCCCCACCTCCAAGCCTAGCGCCCCCTCCTGCACCAAAACCCTCATCCCCAACCCCACCTCCGAGCCAGCACACAGAGATGGAGCCCTCTCCCCTTCCTGAACTCCAATTCATCCACCATCCCAGAATCCCCTCCCACACTCCAAATGTCTCAGCCCAACCCCAGAGCTCCCTCCTGCACCACAAGCCCTTCATCCCCAGCCTATCGCTGAGCCTGCACTCCCAGCTGGAGCCCTCACCCCCTCTCCCTGCATCCCAACCTCCTGCCCCAGCCCAGAGCTCCCTCTGGCACTCTGATCCCCTGGGCTCTAGCCCAGAGCCTACTGCTGCATTTCAAACCCTTCCTCCCTGGCCCCATCACAGAGACTGAACCCCAGGTCAGAGCCCTCTCACTCACCAACCCCCTGCTCTGCCCCAGTCAAATGAGCAGGGGTGGGAGAGAGCAAGCAATGGAGTGAGGGGGGATGGCGTGGGCAGGGGTAGGGCCCTGGTTTTCTGCAATTAGACATTTGGCAACCTTACGCTAGATAGCTTTAACAGCTGGCAAGAAAGAAGGAGGAGCCATTTTACCACAGCTTGCCAGCAAGGGATTTACGGACCACAGCTTGGGTACTTTGATATTAAAACAAACACTCACAACACATGGTCTGAGCACTAAACCGGGAGAACGTACTGCCCCAGGAAGGAATCCTGGCAAATACCAGGGCTAGATAACTTTGTGAATGCTACTAAAAGTTCCAGTTGTGCAAGCTACGTTAATGACAATCAGCTCATATACTTCAGAGACCAAGAGAACTCTGTCCTGCAGGGATCAGCTTCTGATCACCATACCAAAAGCAGTAACAGATGGACGAATCTTATGAGGGGAGCGTGATAATCTGTCTCTGGGGCAGTTTGAGGAATGTCTGCCTCACCAGAGATATTGCAGTGGGAGATATTGCTAATAGCTGTTTTGTTTACACTGTCCTCTATTTTAAAGTTTTTACAACTATACAGAGAAGCCTGCTGTTATTAATGGCAGGCCATGAAGGAAAGTGATGCCAGGCAGCTGTACTTCCAGCACCAGAGCTGTCCTGCACAGCACATTGCAGGGTAATGAGAGAGGATTGCATGGCGGCAGCATGTACCTCACTACTTCTTTAAGATGTTTGTCTTGAGATGAGATTCTCTAGGTTAGAGATGTCATTCTTGAGTATCTCATCTCAAGACAAACATCTGCACCGAGGACTTTTGTTCTACCAGACAAGAAATCTACTATACATACTTCTATTCCCTACAACAAAGAAAAGACAATAAACTTTCTAAACTGCTCCACACCACAGGCTACAACAGCAACTACCTCAACCCACTGGATAATATTGTTAACCTCTCTAGCTACAAACTCAACCCAGCAGAAGAGTCTGTCTGTCTTATCCCGGGGTCTCTCTTTCTGCACCACTTCCCCCACGAACTGGATTCAATTTTGTGGTGACCTTGAGGCTTTCTTTCACCACCTCCGCCGACGAGAATATTTCCAAACTACCAATGAACATCAATCTGACCAACCAGATTCCCCTCCTATCAACACCAAAAGAAAAATAATTGTTTATGGACTCCCCCTGATGGCTGGAATTACAATCTGGATTTCTATATACAAAGCTTCCACAACAATTCACAGACTGATATTATTCACAAACGACAACAAGCGACATACAATCTCAGCCGTGCTGAACATTATGCTATCCAGAGTCTCTAAAACAACCTGGACATTATAATCAAACCAGATGACAAAGGGGGTGCTGTGATCATTATGAATAAGTCCGAATATGACCAGGAGGCAACCAGACAACTCTCCAACACCACATTTTACAGACCTCTCTCCTCTGATCCCACTTCAAAATACCAAAAGAAACTACACTGTCTCCTTAAAGACCTCCCTACATCTACTCGGGACCAAATCCACACAGAAACACCTTCTGAACCCTGACCAGGATTGTTCTATCTGCTTCCCAAAATCCATAAACCTGGATACCCCGGACATCCCATCATCTCAGGTATCGGCATGCTCACTACTGGATTATCCAGCTATGTAGACTCTCTTCTCAAACCCTATGCAACCAACACTCCCAGCTATCTCTTAAATACTACTGACTTCCTGAGAAAACTACAAAACAATGATAACCTCCCCAATAACACCATCCTTGCTACCATGGATGTAGAAGCTTTATACACCAACATCCCACATGAAGATGGATTACAAGCAATTAGAAACACTATCCCAGAGGACACCACTGCCAATTTGGTAGCAGACCTATGTAACTTTGTTCTCACCCACAATTATTTCCAATTTGAGGACAACTTATACCTCCAGATCAGCGGCACGGCTATGGGTACCCGCATGGCCCCTCAGTATGGCAACATCTTTATGGCTGACTTAGAACGTTTCCTCAGATCCCGTCCCCTTTTACCTCTTCTCTACTTATGCTATATTGATGACATCTTTATGATCTGGACCATGGCCAAGAAACACTGGATGCATTTCACAGGGACTTTAACAACCTACACCCCACCATCAATCTCAGCCCGGACCATTTTACATGAAAGATTCATTTCCTGGACACCACAGTGCAGATCACCAATGGTAAATTAGATACCACTCTACAGAAAACCCACTGACTCATACAGTTACCTATATGCCTCCAGCTCCCATCCAGAACACACCATACAATCCATTGTCTATAGCCAAGCCCTTCGATACAACTGCATCTGCTCTAATCCCACTGACAGAAACCAGAAACTTCAGGATCTCTACCAAGCATTTATAAACCTCAATTACCCAGCCGGAGAAATAAAAAAACAAATTGAAAGAGCCAGACGAATACCTAGAAAACATCTACTTCAAGATAGACCCAAGAAAAACAACAATAGAACGCCTATAGCCCCTAACTTAAACCTGTCCAACACATTATCAATAAACTACAACCTATACTGGAACAGGATACCACACTCCGAGAGGCTCTGGGAGACAGACCCATAGTCTCCTATAGACAACCACCTAACCTTATGATGATTCTTACCAACAACAACAGGATATACCACACTAATACCAACCCTGGAACTTTCCCTTGCAACAAAACCCGTTGCCAGCTTTGTCCACATATTTACTCTGCTGACACCATCATTGGACCTAACCAATTCAGTTATAAGATCGAGAACACATATTCCTGCTCATCCAGAAATATAATTAATGCCATCATGTGCCGACAGTGTCTGTCTGCTTTGTATATTGGACAAACATCTCAGACACTTCGCCAAAGAATCAATGCACGCAAAACAGATATCAGACAAGTATCAGAGGGGTAGCCGTGTTAGTCTGAATCTGCAAAAGCGGCGAGGAGTCCTGTGGCACCTTATAGACTAACTGAAGTGTAGGAGCATAAGCTTTCATGGGCAAAGACCCACTTCGTCAGATGCATGTAGTGGAAATTTCCAGAGGCAGGTATAAATATGCAGGCCAGAATCAGGCTAGAGATGACGAGGTGGATCCAATCAAGGAGGATGAGGCCCACTTCTTTGTTTAATCCAGAGTTGATTGTGTCAAACTTGAAGATGAACTGTAGCTCAGCAGTTTCTCTTTGAAGTCTGGTCCTAAAGGTTTTTTGCTTCAGGATGGCTACCTTTAAATCTGCAATTGTGTGTCCAGGAAGATTGAAGTGTTCCCCTACAGGTTTTTGTATGTTGCCATTCCTAATATCAGATTTGTGTCCATTGATTCTTTTACGTAGGGACTGTCCAGTTTGGCCGATGTATGTGGGGCATTGTTGGCACATCATGGCATATATTACGTTGGTAGATGTGCAGGAGAAAGTACCAGTGACAGTATGGCTGATCTGGTTAGGTCCTGTGATGGTGTTGCTGGTGTATATATGTGGGCAGAGTTGGCACTGAGGTTTGTTGCAAGGATTGGTTCCTGAGTTCCAGTTATTATGGTGCGGTGTGTAGTTGCTGATGAGAATATGCTTCAGGTTGGCGGGTTGTCTGTGGGCAAGGACCGGCCTACCTCCCAAGGCCTGTGAAAGCGAGGGATCATTGTCCAGGATGGGTTGTAGATCACTAATGATGCGTTGGAGAGGTTTTAACTGGGGACTGTAGGTGATGGCCAGTGGTGTTCTGTTGGTTTCTTTCTTGGGCTTGTCCCGTAGCAGGAGGCTTCTGGGTACACGTCTGGCTCTGTCAATCTGTCTCCTCACTTCCTCCTGTGGGTATCCCAGTTTACAGAATGCTTGTTGAAGATCTTGTAGGTGTAGGTCTCTAAGAGACTTCAAAGAGAAACTGCTGAGCTACAGTTCATCTTCAAGTTTGACACAATGAGCTCTGGATTAAACAAAGACTGTGAATGGCTTGCTAACTACAAAAGCAGCTTCTGCTCTCTTGGAATTCACACTTCCAGATAAGCTGCTAAAAGTGGGCCTCATCCTCCTTGATTGGATCCACCTCGTCATCTCCAGCCTGATCCTGGCCTGCATATTTATACCTGCCTCTGGAAATTTCCACTACATGCATCTGACGAAGTGGGTCTTTGCCCACGACATCTTATGCTCCTACACTTCAGTTAGTCTATAAGGTGCCACAGGACTCCTCGCCACTTTTGCAGATATCAGACAGTTTCACAAAGAAAGAACAGTTTCTTGCCATTTCAACCAGAAAGGGCATTGTCTCAACGACTTGACTACCTGCATCCTGCTTCAAAGACATTGTAACACAAGACTTCAAAGAGAAACCTCTGAACTGTCATTCATGCTTAAATTTGACACTTTACGACTGGGCCTCAACAAAGATGCTAATTATCTTACCCATTACAAAGATAGCTTCCCCAATTATCACCTCTAATATCATTAGCTCACAGACATTAACCTCTCCTCCTCATCCCTCCTCTGCTCTGAAATTTGATTTGTCCTTTTTATATGTGTTTACTTTTTTGATTGTATCCCTTTGGTATATATAGTCATGCCAATTTTCTTCCACAATTTGATCTGAGGAAGTGGGTCTGGCCCACGAAAGCTCATCACCTAATAAACCATCTTGTTAGTCTTTAAAGTGCTACATAGTCCTGTCTTTTGTTTCGGGGAGGAGAAAGGCTGTCTATGCCCTTCTCACCTATTTAGCACAATTGAAAATAGGCTGTGTTAGTATTTTGTAAGGAAGGAAGAGGGAGAGATGTGCCTCATTACATGCTGCAAATCCAAGTGGCCTCTTCCAGCTTCTCTCCTATTGATACCTGACCCACAGGTAATTCCATCATGTATCACAAAAGACCACAGAGGACAATGGCATTTTCCTGCTGGTCCACATTCTTGGCCATCAACCCCTCTGTTCTTTCTACAAGCTCCCTTTCCTGCAGGGAATGTAGGACACTAGTGGGTTGACAATGAACTTGAACTTGAAATGAAATGCAAGTTCCCATTAAGGAACTACATCAAAACATAAACCCTCTCATGAAACAAAGCAAACAACAGTCACATTAATAATCAATTAGACAGAGCAGCCACCTGATGCTGCCCATTTGGAGAAGTCCCTGGATGCCACCAGCTTTTTGCCCAGGCAAAACCAGCTGAATAAAGTCTACCCCACACTCACTTTGACTGGACCAACTCCCGCCCCCAAACCACCCCCCATTTGCCACTTGACTCCTTGATGGGTTTTTTTCCCTCCCTTCCTAATTAAAAATGCAAATATAGATAAATATAATACCAGTTTTTAAGCTCAGCTAGGTCACCAAGTTTGTACGCTGTGCCCAATTATAATTAGAAAAGCAATTATCTCCTTGTTGAAGGTGCAGCAAATCACACATTTCAATGCAAAACTTCATTTAGCTGCTTATAGCATATTAACTAATCTTACATCTCATTGATGTTTTGATCTATAACCTATTGCAAGGAGCTAATTTGATGGGGCTGTGTGTCTCAGAGTGTATGTCTCACTCACAATATGATACTGGCATCTTTCAAAGAACAAATTAAATGAGCAAATGAATTAATTGCTAATAATTCTGCAGTGTTACCTTGGGAGAATCCCAGTATGTGCCCCCATCGAGAATGTGCTCCTTTCTTGGTTTTTCAGAGATGCTTGAAAGAGTCCACATGCAGAGACGAGGCAGAATTAATGCTGAAGCTTCAGATGGAACCCAAAGGACTGGGACTGTTTGACTGGATTTTAGGGTTCTCCGCATCTCTGAAAATGAGGCTACTAATTCTAATGTTTGGTGATGGTTAAATACAAATCTCAAAAAGTCTTACTTGTTGAAATAACCATCCAACAACTCAGATGCTTTTTATTTGATCATCTTTTATCTTAGAATAGCTCGGTGTCTCAACTGCGGAAACTGGAAAAAGCACAATATAATGTGGCACAAATACAGAACCAATGGACTTTGTAGCTTGTTTTCTCATTCTACTCCCAGATGATTTCAATGAAGTTACACCAGGAACGAATCTTGCTTATGGAGTTTTTTGGAAACCTAGAATGAGTCAGTGTATTCTCGTGTTCTCTCTATGACTACATCCGCACTACAGAGGTTTTTCAGGAAAACAGACATTTTCCTGAAAAAACTTCACTTACACCCACACTGCAATCGCATTCTTTTGACAAAAAATCGAAAGAACAGAGGGTTTTTTCTGACATTGGTAAACCTCTTTCTACGAGGAAAAAGCCTTTTTCTGAAAAAGCTCTTTCAGAAAAAGGTGTGTGTGGATGGGGAAGAGAGAGTTCTTTTGGAAGAAGAGGAAAGAAGAAAAAGCACAGGTGCCCTGGTCACCACTCCGTCCATAGTAATCACAGCTTAAATGTGAAAGTGTCCATTCAGTGTGGACACTATCTTTTGAAAAAGCAGATCACTTTTTCAATGTGCTTTTGCAGTGTGGATGGCTCTCTTTTGGAAGAAGTTTTTTTCAGACGATCTCTTCCGGAAAAGCTTCTTCCAAAAGAAGTCTGGTGTGCGTATGTGTGTGTGTGGGGGGGTGTCTCTCTGAGAGAGACAAAGAGATTTTTGCCATTTCACTGCTCATTTTCCCTACTGTGTCAGTTCTCCTGCAACCTGCCAGAGTGCAGCTGGCATTACTACTGTTCTTGGTTGGTGGCCAGGGTATACAGCCAGAGAGAAGTTGATTTGATTTCCATAGTGACTGAACAAATCATTTGTTGCCTTTCCTGGTCCCCAGTGAGCAAGCAGGATGACTTCTGGTTTGACCTCAGACCTTCTGAGTATTGTGTTGTAACACAACCGTTGTATTTGGATCTTGCGCTTTTTAGGGGACTATAGTGTCAATCCACTCTAATGTGCATGATGCCTTAGTGGAGTTGAATAACTGTTAAGTGCTGCTTTAAAAGCTTTGCTCCCCCACCTCTGTCTTAGTCTTTCTTTCTCTCTGAGGGTTGGGTTGGAACGAGGGTTAAAACTGTGACATGGCTCAACCTACTAAAAATAAAAGGATCTGTCCTGCCATTGATCCATGGGGGCTTGATGTGGTTAACTGTCATTAACCATGCTAGCATTTATAGGTCTAAATCCCCTTTGCATTGACAGGGACCCTTTTGCTATCCTCCTAAGGGTGGATTGTTTCCAGCACATCATAATACAGGTTAAAACAAAGGAAAAAAGCAAAACAAAGCTGAAAAAAAATCAATGAAAGGGTTATATAGTAATTTCAATGTGAATTACATTTTCTACAGCATACGTTTTTTTAAACTATTAATCATTTAAAAAGATGGAAAATGTGGGACATCAATTGGCTTGTATGGGACAGCATGGTAATCTGTCTCTAGGGCACAGAAGCAGTCTGTAATGAGGCATAATTTGAGGTACTCTTGTCTGCTTCACTGGAATCTGGAAACACTGCTAATAGCTGTTGCGTTTACATTATCCAGCCAGATTTGGGATGTCAGAATCAAAACATTCATTCTGTAATGTGAGAAAGTCTAACAGTTGATTGCCTGCCTTCCTGGAGTCCCTTCTTACTCACTCAATTAACTACATCATCATATCAGAAAGTTTTCAGAACAAATAAATGAAGTCTTAAACAAAGAACACATTCATCTTGAAATTAATATAATCATGTAATCTTTCAGCCCCACCAAGTTATCTTTCATCTTTCCATTTTTTAAAATGATCATTCCTGCTTCAGCAAGTGACAGTAATAAAGTGTCACATTAAGGTATTCCCATTCATTAATGTTCAGGTCTTTGTTCTTTTAATAGTCTTGGAAGGAGTCTACAAAGAAGCTGCATTAGGCTTCTCTCCAATCTGGGTGTTTGATCTCCCTCTTGACTTCAAAAGTGACAAGAGGGGGCGGAAGAAACATTAAGAATATTTTTTTTGAACATAGGACTCCTAAGCCTGCCAAGTGTTAATTGGTGTCTGCCCCGACCAAAGTACAAATAAGATTCACAGCCAATTAGCTTGTAGCCATGAATTTTTACTACTTCATGCTAGAGTGTGAAAAAGAGCAATTATCATATGGTCAGTTTAAGCAGAATCTTTTCACAGATCAGTTTCTTGGGATATGTTGCACTATGAAGCATGCATGGAAACCTGGGCATATTAGCCTTTAAAGCAATTCAGTGGAAGAAGGATTTAATCAGATTTAAGAAAAAGAACAATTAAAGAGGCTAATAACAGAGAGGAGCTCATCCTTTCTGATTACCAGGCTAAATCATGCTGTTTGTTCTCTGCCACATGATCAGGTTTTCTGTTTTTTGACAGCTGTTAAGTTGCTTAGAGATGCAGAGCTGTGTGTAAATCTGCACTTACTAACTGGTGCTCATGAGCAAGCTCAGCTCCCAGTGAAGGTTATGAAGTCCCTCAGTACCCAAGAGCATTTACAATATGATGTGCCCTGTTATAAATACGCTTGTCAAGACACAACACAATAGGAATAACAAAAGTTGATAAGTTCTTGAAGAAAGTCAACTGATTAATATCATGGGTGTCATAGAGCTGGCTCACCAGACTCAACTGCTTCTTTGAGATTTTGGAGATCTTAGAGAGGAAAGAAAACAGCCTGAGAGACAGAGAGAGAGAGAGAGAGTAATCTAATATGTTAATCATTCCTTCTGTTGTTTGTAGACACTTTTTTGCAATTCTGATTAGATCCAAGCTCTAGTTTGATAGGGATGTAACACATTAAGCCTGATCTCCTGAGAAATCAGCCATCAACAGTGAGTGACAACCACTTTGATACTTAACCATGACAGACTAACTTATCCTAATGCAAATTGGCATCAGTTTCTTCTGAGCATAGTAGAAAAAAATGAGACTTCTGATGAGAGAATTACCATCATTAACAATATTTTTTTCTACTCATCAGCAGAGCTGAATTTAGAATTTCAGAGGTCCCCTGCTGATTCTGTGACCCCTCTCATGCCAGGAATAAGTTCAAAGTCCTGTTCCACAAGCATCACCACCATTTTGAGGTGTGCTTCTTTTCAAGGAGGAGTCCATCACTGCCTACAGACACAGCTTTTATTAAATGGCAGTTACTCCTGCCAGTAAGAAAACAAGAGTACCCTTTCCTGTGTTTTAACTGCTATTAGATAAAACTGATAAGCCATATTAGAAGATGGATTATCTCCCCTCACACCACCCTGCTTCAGCTTGCCAACTCCCTTATCAGATCTTGGCATGGGCCCGTCTACTGCACTATGCAATCTGTGTGCACAAACGTGTGAGGAAAATTAAATACTAAAAATTAAAAATAAATGTTTTAGTAAGACATGAAAGCCAGTTGCTTCAAGGATAGCAATTGCTTCATTTAAAGAAGAGAACAAAAAATAACAGGATTGCATTCATAAATTCCACCAGATATTTGTCCTGCTGATGCCAGATATAATACTGCTGTGTTCTGATTTCATGAAAGAGAACAAAAAACTTAAACTGAACTGCCTGTGGCTCTGCCCAGTGGGGCATTTAATTGACTCAAAAGTCATTAATCAGTTCCCAATCAATCTATTCTACCAGCAGCAGGCAGTTAGGTCTCCATTAGCATCCATTCATCATGCCATACCCTAATTCACTGCACCATTAGCCACATATTAGGCCTCAGTTAGGACAACTAACTGGTACTTGCTAGTGCAGGGAACTGTTGTCATTTACCTCAGCTACTGGTATGCCTTCAGGTGGACGGCACTGGAGCAGGACTTCCTGTTCCAGAGACACTTCTTTCCCAAGGGGCTCCTGTTCAAATGTCTTCCGGAGATCTAGTAAAAACCAAAAGCAGGTTGTGAGATCATTAATAATTCCTGAAATAACTTACAAATGATTGTAGTAGCATAGAATGTGTAATAGGGTCTCCCCGAGCAGACAGGAAGACACCATCACAGGCCTGAAGAGAACCTAGAGTCAATGGACTGGAACATATGTTTCACTTCATTTCATCATGGTGGAGAACTTCTGTCAGAAAAGATTTATAAGAAATTTTATTATGCTGTATTGTATTGCTGTGTACCTAAGAGCCCCATTCACAGACTACAACCCTGCAGTGCTAGGTGCTGTACAAACAGAACAGAAAGATGGTCCCTGGTTCAAGAAGGTTATAATTCAAGTAGATTCTAACAACCCTCATTTGGAGCTGGATTGGTTTTGTGCATCTTCCTATAGAAAGCAAGAGACAAAACAAAAAGGAATTTCCACCCACCTACCAAACCACATCAATCACAACGGGAATCCCTGCACTCTCGGAGTACCAGGACTCTGTCTGGACAAAGGCCTTATCTAAATTCAGGGCTGGTATACAGTAAAACTTTAGGTTAACATAGTTATGGAGCTGAGGGGTGTGAAAAATCGACACCCCGTAGTGCTGTAATTATGCCAACTTAGTACAGACATGGCCCAAGAACGTGTGCTTGTTTGATAAACTGAATTTAAACTTCAATCTGGGTAAATCAGGGCAAAGCTGTGATGCAGGTGTACTTAAACCGTTTTAGCCCTTGATTATATTGACTTTGCTTACGTTGGTAACTTACTTGGTCACATTTTAAACTCATTTAGTTAAACTGACACATTTTCCCATTATGAGCAAAGCCTAACATTGCTGTCCTGGATGGGAAGCTGAGAGGAAAGAAAACTGAGCTATGGCTCTGCTCCCTCTCTGTCCAATGCAGAGGGGGATGGATAATGAATCCCTTTGATAAGCAGGGTGGTAAGCACCAGAAGCATTGTACTCCCTGAGGCACAATGTGCTCAGAGCTCCCTGTGGCATATTCTGGCCAGAGCTCCTGCTGACTTGGTCCATGCAAAACCCAGTGCTTTTTTAAAACCAGAAAGAAAACTGACAATGGTGCACACTACAAACCATTGCTCAGGAAAATTAGGAAAGACATTGTGGAGCAGTACTGTAGTGTGCACCATTGTCAGTTTTCTTTCTGGTTTTAAAAAAGCACAAATTAAGAACTGCATTTAACTGAGTAAAATACAGAAAGAGAGTTTAATGTTTAGTGCACCTATAAGACACTCCCAAAGGAGATTTATTACCTCCAAACAGCAACATATATTTAATATATTCTATTCAATGTCTTCATAAATGATTTGGATAATGGCATAGAGAGCTCACTTATAAAGTTTGCTGATGATACCAAACTGGGAGTGACTGCAAGAACTTAGGAGAGAGGATTAGAATTCAAATTGATCTTGATAAACTGGAGACGTGGTCTGAAATAGATTGGATGAAGTTCAGTAAAGACACATGCACAATACTGCACTCAGGAGGAATAATTATATGCACATGTATAAAATGAGAAATTACTGCCTAGGAAAGAGTACTGCAGAAAAGGATCTGGGAGCTACCATAGATCACAGACTAAATATCAGTCAACAATGCAGGGCCATTCCTTTTCAGGCACAGGGCCTGGGGCCATTCCTCCCTCAATTTCAGGCTACACATCCAACCCCGGCTCTTCCCACTGCATCTCTGTCCCCATCTCACTTCCACTCCACCCCCAAAGTCCCACCCCTGCTCTGCCCCTCCCCACCTATTCCTGCCATAGCATCACCCCAATTGCATCCCTTCACTCAAGTCCCCTCCCCTAAGCAATGCAGTGTGAGAAGATTAGCAGCAAGGCCTAGTGTGGGCAGCAGGGGTCTCCACTGCACTCACCACGGTGGCAGGAAGTGAAGCGACACAGGTCCATTTTTCTAGGCTCTCCTGAGTCTGGCTCTCAGCTACATTGGTTGGGGAAGCCAAACAGAGTGGGCTGGGATCGGGCACTCCGCTTCCTGCTGTTGCAGTAAAACAGAGCTGAGCAGGCTTCCATGGCTACTGGTAAGCGTGGGGGCAGTCCTGACCCTTGCTGATGGTGCCAGGCCTCCTGGTAGTGTCCCAGGCCACTCTGGGTCCCTTGAATCCTCCAAAGTGCAGGACACAGAGCTGTTATCTCAAACCATCCTATGGGCAACGTAATACTGTGTCAAAGGAAGCAAATATCATTCTGAGATGTATTAGCAGGAGTGTTGCAAGCAAGACAGAAGAAATAATTCCTCTGCCCTGCTCAACACTGATAAGGCCACAGCTTGAGTACTGTGTGTTGTATAAGGACCCATATCTTGGGAAGCTCTAGAAAACATGACCCACAAAGAAAGATTGAGGATTTGTTTAGTCTGGACTCTGGAGAATAGAAGACTGAGGTGGGACATGAATGTAAAAGGTTGTTGTAAAGAAGAGTGTGATAAATTTCTGTTCCTATAGTTTCAACCCATTGCTACTTCTTCTGTACTCAGTGGATAAGGAGAAAAAATTAAGTTACATATTAAGAAAAACTTCCTAACTACAAGGATAGTTAAGCACTTGAACTAATTATCTAGGGAGTTTATGGAATTTCTATCATTGGAGGTTATTAGGAATAGGTTAGACAAACATTTCTCAAGGATGATCAAGATAATACTTAGTCTTGCCTCAGCGCATGGAACTGGAATCAGTGTTTCTCAACCAGTGGTACGAATATTCTTTGTGGTACTCGAGAGAAGTCTGGGGAGTATGTCAACACAACTGAAATTTAGAGAAAATTGAATTTTTGTTTTAAGTTTTCCAGCGCTTTATTATTTTTGTCCTTTTTACATCCAAACATTTCATCGCCTGCCCAGCTACAATTAAGTTGTTTAAACAAATGTGTTGCAATGGTAGAAAAAAATGTTGCATGTCTGAAAACTGTAGGTACTGGTAGTAATTACAATTTTTTTAAAGGGGTACTTTATAAATAAAGGTTGAGAAACACTGGACTAGATGATCTTTCAAGGTCCATGATTCTATATCCAGCATTTGTATATAAACATATTTTAGAAACGATTGCAACAGGTTTTATTTTCCCTAATATTAAAACTAGGGGATAATGGGAGAACGCAGTGTTAATAATAGTTGCATACAGTCACATCAAATAGTAAAGTAGTAATAAATCTCAGCTTTTCAGATACTACAATGAATCGGCCTAAAGCCGGCCCTGGTGAGGGTGTCAGTACACAGCACAAGGGGGCTGAGTTCCAGGGCAAGTGTGTATGTGGGTAGGGTTCAGGGCCCCGAGAGTGGGGGAAGGGAGGATTGTTTAGAGAGCCAGACAGGATATGGGAATCCAGGTGGGCAGCAGGGAGGTGGCGGGAGGGAGAAGAGGAGACGGGGTCCCAGCAGGGTTGCAGTGGCCCAGGAGGTGGGGTGCAGTGTTGCTGGGCAGAGGCCGAGCCAGGGGAGGAGAAGAGAGGGAGAAGGTAGCAAGGGGGGGGGGGGGGTCGTGGGACAGTGGGCAGTGTCACACAGGCAGCAGGGGCCGCTGGACAAGAAGGGGTTCACAGGCAGGGGAGTTGCGTGGGAGAGAACTCAGACAGTGGGGTGGCTGGACCGGGGGGGGGGGGCCCTACGGGCGGGGGAGGGGGAGTTGCGGGGGGGTGCACAGGGAGGGTGGCCGGCCGGAGGAGGCACATGGACGGGGGAGGGGGAGAGGGTGTGGCTGCACTCAGCTGAAGAAGAGGCCGCCTAGTACAGGTGCACTGTCCTGCAGCCGGTCGGGTGCTCCCCTTCCCCTGGACTGTGCCTCTGGACCTCCCGGTTGCACTCCGCCAGGACTGCTATGGTTACACCCAGACCTTCGGCTCCCTACCCGGGGTGCTGCTCCTTTGGGCTCTTGGGCAGCCCCCCTCACTGGTCCGTCCACTGTGGGGTGCTTCTCATCCCCGTTCGTCTGGGTCCCTGGCTCCTTCCGGCCTCCCACATCCTCCACCAGCCTCAGGGTGATGTGCTCCGCCCCCTTTTTCAGCTGCGCGGCCTCGGCTGAAGTGCCTTCGGGGGCCACCAGAGCATGCGCAGCAGCACTGAGGTGTGCCAGGGGTGCAGTTTCTGACGATACGGTCGCTGGCGTCTTCTTGCGGGTGCGGGAGACGGGCTTGCCCAGTCACACCCTTCCTCCGCCGGCAGCCTCCAGCCGGCCTGTCTGACGATGGCCCACTGGGAAATTCCCAGTGTCCCACTGGGCCAGTCCGCCCCTGGCCGGGGCCCACTCCAGGCAGGGCCAGGGGAGAGACCCAGCTCCAAATATGGGTGGAGCAGGGCCCCCGGCTCTGAATATTCCTGGAGCATGGGCACCACAAGCCCATATAACTCGCCGCCTATGGGCATATAGCAAACTTTACTTTCCCCACACTCCCTGATGAAGGGGAAACAGCCAGCAATGTTCCTGTATGAATTGGAGCAGGGGCATTAGCCCCACTCACCCTTTCTAAAGGGTGGTGAGAGGTTTGGAGTGGGGCAGTCCCAGACAGGGAGGGGTGTGCCACCAGCTAACCCCTTTTACCTCCCTGGTGATCAGGAGCGGCCTGTGGCTATAGGCGGACGAGGCCGCTGCCTAGGGCGCTGCCACCCGGAGTGCCCAATGATGATGTCACGGGGGCACCCGGGGCCCTGCCGATGATGTCAGTCCTTTGACGGCCCTGCAGGCGGGGGCGCCGATCGTGCACTCCGCCTGGGGCACCAGCTGCCGCAGCTGGCCTCTGGCTGCTCCTGCTGGTGATTCTATCTCTTTTCTGTATGGTTTTATGAGAAGCAATCCCATTCCAGGCACAACCAAACCTTTACCTTGCTTTCAGTTATGATAAGAAACAGCAGCATAGGAATTTGATGGTCCACTTACCTTTTTTTAAAACAAAGCTTTAATACTTGTACATTAAAATACATTACCCATGCTGTGGAATTATCACATTTAGTATAGAAACAAGCTTTCTTCTGATTATAATAAGCAGGTGTCAGAGAGGAGTGTGAGCAGTAAGTTTTCTCTATCAAAAGTTCCAGTAGAGTTTTTATTTGGTGGGATTAATGCACATAAAGTTCCCCATCACTGAGTGAGCTGATACACTGTAATAGTTTGGAAGCACTAGTACATTCCAGTGGGTCAGTGATCTGCAAACTGAAAAAATACTTTAAGTAAGGGAGGTAACATGC
Source organism: Pelodiscus sinensis (assembly GCF_052426305.1). NCBI lineage: Eukaryota > Metazoa > Chordata > Testudines > Trionychidae > Pelodiscus > Pelodiscus sinensis. The sequence goes on along the minus strand of NC_143055.1, from coordinate 116,474,582 downwards.
TAACGTCCTTAAAGGAGCCATTAGATACTATCAAGGAAGTTCCCTTTACCAGCCAGGTGTGAGAGGAAAGAATGGAATGAAAGCACTTTCTCCTCACTCCCTTAGGCTGTGTCTAAGGATGTATCTAGACAACACGGTTTTTTCAAAAAAAAGTGGCCTTTTTTCAAAAAATCTTCCCCTGTGTCTACACTGCTGTTGCATTCTTTTGAAAGTAAATCGAAAGAAAGCAACAGTTTTTTCGACCGCAGAAAACCTCATTTTATGAGGAAAAATGCCTTTTTTCGAAAGTGCTTTTTGGAAAAAAAGCGCTATGTAATGCAAACTGTGCTTTTTTGAAAGAGAGCATCCAGACTGCCTGGGTGCTCTCTTTCGAAAAAACAGCTTGCTTTTTCAAAAGTACTGGTTGTAGTCTAGATGCTCTTTTTTGAAAAAGGCTTTTTTGAAAGTATCTTGCAGTCTAAACGTAGCCCAAACTACGTCCCTTTTTCGATAAAGGGATATAGTTTGGACATGTTGATATTGCAAATGAAGCCAGGATTTAAATATCCCGGGCTTCATTTGCATAATGGCAGCTGCCGCTTTTTTTCAAAACGGGGCTTTTTCGAAACCCCCTCCTGGCAGTTTAGACGTGGCATTTTCAACAGAAATGCCCCATTTTGAAAGTTCCTGTACTCCTCAAAAAATGATGCCTGGGGAATGGGATGAAAAGCAAGCTGTGTCCTAGAGCGCACAGCTGCTGCCCCTCTTACACACTCGAAATGGCACCCTTGCTTCCAAGGCTGATAAGTTGGACGTTGAAGAATCCACATCTTATGCTAGGGAATAAGCATACCTCTTATGTGTCATTTCTAAGAACTTTGACTGTTGCATAAGCAGCCATAACAGGGTTGGGAGAATTAAAAAAGTAATGGCTCATACAGCTGCATAATTTAAGCACTACATAACTGCTTTGAAAGGTGCAGCCTTCATAGGGAGTCACTTTGGAACTTCTGTTGAAGTGGGTTTGGTTTGGCTAGAACTCTCAGGCTGCAAAACAGATATTTTTCTTATTCTCAGAGTGCGATGTAATTGAAAGAAATTCAGGTTTAAGGATTAAAGTTCTGGGATGCAACTGTGTGCCAAACCCTACTTTCCTAAGTAACGTGCAGTCCCAGAGAAACCAATGACTGCTTTTGTGCCATGTATTACAGGCATAGCTCAAGATACACAGACACAGAGTATACTGGGGTGAGACGACATTCTGAAACTCGTGAAATACCCAGGGATAAACTGCTGCAATCAGGACAGCTGGTTTCATTTGCAGCTGTGTGGGAAATAATGGTTTTCCACTGGTGTAAAACTGGACTAATAGAATGGAAGAATCAATCTCTCTGTGTAAACACACATCTGAATGTCTTTGCTTTTCTGGCAGGGAAAAATAGACCCTTATTGTGAAATATTTTAAGTGGCTCAATTTTAAATTCCAAATGTAATTCATCCTTAGTCTAAAAAAAACCTCAGACATTATATTTTTAATCTCCCAAAGGTAACAGTTTATGTGTACAAGTAATTTTAACTCCTGGCATTACTCTGTTTCCATTTTTTTAGCTTTCTTCTTTGCAGTCAGCAAAGAATGACCTTTCTTTTCTTTACACTTTTTTTTTTTTTTTACAAACTGTATTTTATTCTTTCATTGTAGCTCTGGGTTTTACTGTGATGCGTGGGTGGGTAAAACTTTAAGGATATCCTTTATCATTTCTGAGAAAGGCGATAAGAGGCAGGGCAGATGCCTTCAAGGCAGTGTTAATGCTAGGGTGACTGATGAATAAGCATGAAAAACGGACACTTGTCAGGCAGGAATTAGATGTAAACCAGAAATGTACAGAACAATGCAGCATTAATGTCAGAAAAAGATGGATTTTTGCCCTTGATAGACCTTAAAGACTCCTCACTTCTGTTTTGAGCACTTTCCAGTAACGCTAACTAGGATTTTCCCCTCTAAAACAAACAAATGTCTTCAGAAAATGAGCTGGGCTTTTAAAAACATTCTTTTTCACCCAATTTTGATTTAGTATGAGCTGATGTTAATAGTAGAAGATGCAGCTTTTTGCAAAGATGCTTTAAGGCAGATAAATTTTTAAGAGCATGAAAATTCTTTACTGCAAGAGATAGTGTATGTGTTGTGTATATATGCATATCTCCCCCTCCTCTCACATTCCAGATTTTTATACACGAGAAGCAATAGCCATAACATGGGAAAACAAGTAATATGGTTTTGGTGCGGATTTTTTTAAAAAACCTGTTTTAATGGAGAGATAAGGTAAGCAACATTTTCACATAAAGTTTGTATCGTGTTGGAGACAAATGTTCTAAAGAATTAAACGACCAATGTTGTTTTAGTTTCTCTCAGCCTCACAAAAGCTCATCAAATTACTATAAATGACATACTATATTTACAATTTCAACTATGTACAAGTGATACCAAGTTAGGTGGACAGGAGTGAAGTCTTTTTATAGTTTGGCAAAATTCTGAATTCAGCTGTTCTGTCTTCGAAGATTTTGCTTCTATTATTTTCCACAACTTGTGATGCCCTCTTTTGCAAACACACACTAGAGAGGTGAAATCTGGATTTTCAATTTCAAGCGCTAGAGGAAAAAAAGGGAACTCCACATTATGTTTCATCACCACATTTCAGTTACTTCTTCCTCTTGTTCGGGGCTGAGTATTTGATCTTTGTATTTGATCAGTCACACTGGTGGCTAGAGTAACTTGAAGGTTCCATAGCTTCTATATATTAGTTTTTTATTTTGTCTGTATGTAGTTCTAGTTCTTTGTTGTTACTTAGATTAAGCCAAATTTCCAGTGAGACTGTGATAATTCTGTCCTCAGTGGCACATCCCACTGAAACCTCTATCAATTGCTTTTATAAATTTCATGCCTTGATCTGGAGAGCCCCTTGTGTAAAATGCATACTGTGTTTTGATCAAGGTCCTCCTCACACTTGGTGCAAATTTCAGCACACCTCTTCTAGTTAAATGTAAATGTAGAGACATAGAACCAAGGTCTCAGCTGAGCCCAGAGAAGAATGGGACAGCTGAGGATGGGGTGGCAGGGGAGAAATAAAAGAGCTGTTTGTGCTTCCAAATCAATATTGAAGCCAGTTCTGCACCATCCTAGTCTTCTGCATAAAGACTGCTTTAAATAGCACCAACTGAAACCCAAGTTCTGCTGCAGTGTATGGATACCACAGAAACATACTCTTTGCTCAGCCATGCACCCAACACTTACAGCCTGTAGAAGAGTGGCAAAGAAGCCAAACGATTCCTCTTTTCAGGGGGGAATCTTCCATTGACTAGACCATCTGGCCTTGGAAAGTTTTGTGCAAACAAGTGCACAATTGCTGTAATGGAGTTCAAAATCCTGCCTGTGATTATCCTGAGAGTTCTACTGAATAACATTGGGAAGCCAGAACCTCAGTCCCTCTTTTCAACCAGCCAGATTGATGGCAGTGGCAAAATAATTATTGACTATACTCTGTGCTAGGTACTCCTTTCTCATTGAGGTTTAAATTGTATGCAGAATACTTAGAGGTAAGAAAATTAAGATGGACTTATGAGCTTCTTTCCTCTTTCATTCATTTTATTTTTGTTGTTTGTGAAAATGACATTTGCATTCTTCGATGGCATCTTCAACAACTTGGCCACTATTTGAGCTAGAAGAATCTGAAGAGTCTGATTGTCTGCCCTTTCTCAGATTGCTTGTTTTGCATGAATTCCTTCCACTTTAGGCATGCTGAGTCAGATAAATTCTTATACAACAATTATCCATTTGTATAACTGATCAACAATTTTCACATTTAAATCGCTTAGAATGAGAAAAAAAATACCTAGTGAATACAGCACTGCAAAGACTGCACTACTAATATTTCTAGTATTTGTAATTATGTTATAGCAATTTAAATGTGAAAGTGAAATTAAAAGCATTTAAAAATCCATAAATTCAGTTTTATCTTGGAAAAAAAACATAAAACAAAAATGAGTTTTTTACAATGTTTGCAGGTCTTTTTTTAAGCTTGTGAAGCTAAAGTTATACCATATAGGAACTGAAAGACATTTCTGTAAGCAAAATACCTAAATTCAGAATAAACACTTTTTTTCTGATTCATTAATCTGTCTCTAGCAGTGAACTATCATATATGTAGAAATACATGCACAAAGCTTTTGTTAACTACTTGATTACTATATTTCCACCTCCTTCAGGGTCCAAGCTGGCTTTGTTGCAAGACATTTATTTGTATGAGATATGACAATATATGCAGGATATACCCTAGGCGCCCACTGACGCTAATAAGACACACAAATTAAGAGATTTGTTAAATGAAAGTAACACTAACAATGACATTAATGTCCATTTTAATTCAATGTGTTTTAACTCAATACTGTGAAACCCCAAAGCTTGAATTTATTATAAAATCTAATCATAACCTTCTTCTTACTGGATGTGGAGCATGCCAAATCAATTTGTGGCAGCCTTTTGAGTCTTCAAACCAACATCAGACAGAAGCCAAATATTGTGTAATATTTGTATCTGTCTTTGGCCAACACTGCATGTAGAATACTCATATTCCCAGAGGTGAAGGCTGTCTGTATGTTGACCTTGGCCTGTTTGAAATTTGTTCAGAAGGTCCCATGACTGGCATGGCAAATCAAACCCAGACACATGTGCGGTTATGTCAGAATAGCTGAAATCTCCACAGGGCAAATGGGCCTGCAACATACTCTTGGGTGGTCGAAGAGGTCTGTGTAAAGTGGTAGGTTCAAGATTGCCCTGATATTCTCAACCAATCTGGCTGTAACATCCTTGTGAGGGATGTGTGGAGCAGTGATGTTATTCATCATAGAAAGCCATGGTCCAGTGTGGTATGACATGCATAGTTGAGTGCAGATATGTGCCAATCAACTTGAATGAGATAAATGAAGCCCAACAGAGCACGTTTTTTAGTTGTAGACTAACAGAAGGCTAAAATAGATTATCATAAAGTTTCGATGCTGGCTCCCTATGAAGATTGCTTAGAAGGTTGTTATATAACCTTACCTTAGCTACAGTTCTCCTCACATGGTTAAGATACACGAGAGATAAATCTAAGTTACTCCATATGCAACATGAATCCCACCCAGTCTACCTTGATGTCCATTGAGAAAGGTAGTCGGTTCTTGGTCTCTTTTCAAGATGGAATATACTTAAAACTGTCTTGATCACACTTGATTATAAATGCGCTAATTTACCATCAACTGCAGAATCAAAGTCACATGTATCAAAAAGACCTACTAGAAAACATTGCTTGACAGGAATGATTCTATGTAGTGAAACTGTGAAATGAGCTAATGCATTCTATGAGTACTAAAATGCCTTCTCTCTATGACTTGTGATGGAAGAGGTCTATCTTTCTCTCAAGAAAAAACAACAAATGGTCTGGTAGCACTTTATAGACTAACAAAACATGTAGATGGTACAGACTAACGCGGCTACCCCCTTTCTTTCAAGAGTAATTCCAACTAAAAACCACGTGGCCCAGTTTTCTCCACACAGGATACACGTAACACTCATTGACTGGGAATTACTCAATCTGAAAAGAAGGAAGAATCAAGCCCCCCTCTTTAGTACTGCCCAATCTACACATACAGGCTACGTCTAGACTGGCCACAAATTCCGAAAAAGGGATGCAAATCAGGTAAGTCAGCATAGGGAAATCCGCGGGGGATTTAAATATCCCCCACGGATTTAAATAAACATGTCCGCCGCTTTTTTTCCGGCTTGGGGAAAGCCGGAAAAAAAGCGTCTAGACTGGCGCGATCCTCCAGAATAAAGCCCTTTTCCGGAGGATCTCTTATTCCGGAGGATCGCGCCAGTCTAGACGCTTTTTTTCCAGCTTTTCCCCAAGCCGGAAAAAAAGCGGCGGGCATGTTTATTTAAATCTGCGGGGGATATTTAAATCCCCCACGGATTTCCCTATGCTGACTTACCTGATTTGCATCCCTTTTCCAGAATTTGTGGCCAGTCTAGATGTAGCCACAATGAATAACCTATTCCCTTTATTCTTCATATTTCATGTTCCTAAGTGTTCTTGACTCTCCTTTTACTGTCCCAGGATAGCTGTCCCCTTTCTCCTAAATCTTATAATTGTCTAATGTTATTATAATTATTCTCTAATATTTTGGTGGCAATGGACCTTCACAATATCATCTGGGGTGCTAGAGCACTGGGATGTGAAAATAAAGGAAAAATAAGTAATTCAGCAACATAATGTATGAGCACAGAACCCCAGAATTAAAAGGTTAACTACCTAAGTGCAAGTAATGAATGTATGATTATTTTCACATCTGTCTTTCTGTCCAACATAAGTGGAGATAATCCATCAGGTAAACTAATCCACTTTCCTGTACCACATTAATCTTATCTGTATATAGTATGAGACTTGTATATAAACTATTATTTAAACTCCCTTCTTTTAAAGAAAACATTTCTGGAAAAAAAGGCATTTAGTTACGTCTATAGAAAATTAATATAAAAGTAAATGCTAGTTTAATAAGCACAATTCCTTATTAAATAGTGATTTCTTAGAGGAAAGTGCAATTATTTTTTTCAAGCTTCCATTCCAAGATACTGGAAAGGATCCAAAACCAAGAAGGCATCTCGATTCATTACGCAAAAAGCTTACTCCAATGAAATTAGGAAGAAAGCTATTTATTTCTTGCAGCAGTTTTTAGCAACTTTGAAGTTGGATGTACATATACCGGCCCTGAGTCTGACTGTACTTTTTCAGGGGCAAATCAATGAATCTAGTGAAATCACACCAATGTAAAAGTGGAACAAATGAGAAGAAAATCAGGCCAATTTCATATTTATTCAGTTGTGCTGTAAATGGATAAGACATAATCCTCAGTTACGGGAAATTGTCATGGCACTTCTAAAGTCAATGACACTGGTTAAGGAACTGGCCCATAATTTAGGTCAAATCCTACAGTACTTAATTACTCTTTATCAAGTAAAACCCTCACAGGGTTTAATTCTATTCTTGGTTACACAGGCACAGCTTGCATTGATTTTTCAATGAGAATTTTGCTCAAGCTGAGAATATAGGATTTTATCCACATAATCAGATCAGCATTCTTCAAATATTAGTTTTAAAATGCTGCAGTGGTTTTGGATACTTTTAACAAAGGGGGGAAAAAACTATCCTAACTCCTTTGTCTTCTCTCCATAAAGATGCAGTCTCTTAATTCAATAAGAAAAGTATAATTAACCCCAGTGTACGTTAACATTTCAAAGCATCTGAGCACCTCATAGAGTTAGTATAGCTAGGGCCTGCCTGGAATGATGAGAAAAAATGTATTTGCACCATCTAATATGATGAATCTCAGAAAATGAATTGCATTCCATCAGCTCCAACATTATTTATTCTGTTTCCATTTGTTAATTTATTAAAATACCTAGGATTTTCAAGCCTAAACGGATCCTAGGAAATCTGGCAGTTTACAAAGGTGAACCACCTCCAGCATTTTTATTTTGAGGAGACCAAACACTCCAGTGGAAGGATTCCAAGGAAAATCATGGAGTTTCCATTCTGCTATTCAGGAATAACCTTCATTGAAAAGAACGATCCAAACTTTAATTACAAATGGCCCAAAGCTGCAGGCATCACACCACCCAGTTCTTCACTATAGCCAGGTCTATACTAGGGGACAAAGTTGAACTAAGTCAATGAACCTTAGATCGAGTTAGTGCGGTGTCTCCACTGTGTGTGGAGGGGTGTCAATAGGAGACAGGACTCACAGGCAGGGGCAGATGACAGTTTTGCGGGGGCCCGGGCAGCATAATTCCGTGGGGCTCCCCCTTTGCCACGGCGCATGCGCAGCGGCGCTATGGCGCATGTGCGGGGCTTTCTGAAGCGCAGGGCCCGGGGTGGCTGCCCCGTTTGCCCTGCTCTATATCCGCCCCTGCTCACAGGATTGTTTGAGGGGCCTAGTTTGAATGAGGCACTGTGGCTTGGGCTGCCACTGGCTGCCCACCAGGCCCAGGGCTCCCGCTCTGCCTGTGTAGGGCTGCAGTAGCTGCTCCCCCAAAGAGCTCCTGAGCCAGCAGTGCAGAGGGCTGGGCAAGCCAGGGGCACCCTCACCACTGGCACCTATAGCACCTTACTCTTCTCTTGTGGGCTGGGGGCCCCCAGGTAGGGAGGGAATTGCTGCCGCCATGTGCAGGCAAGAGCTTCAGAACAGGATGTGCCTAGTAAGCAGAAAGAGCCAATAAAAAAAGCGCAGGGCCAGCTGTGAGGGAACCGACTGCACATGTCTCACACTGGCCCTGACAGGAGAAACTCTCCTGTCAACTCTCCTTCTGCTTCCTGGTCTGGTGGAGTACCAGAGCTGGTGAGAATGTGATCAGAGGTCCATTTGATGGGTCTTTAATAGACCTGCTAAAGCAACCCTCAGGGGATAATTCCCTGCAGTGCTGATCTCCCAGTAAGTGTAGACAAGGCCTATCAATGTTGACGGAAGTCACAATCTTGAGTTCTGATTCAGTTTCACTTCCAATTTAAAATTTCCAGCATGTGTATCACTCGGAAAAACACCACTCTTCACTCCAAATTTAAAGATGCCTTCTCTTTTGAACAACTGAAGTTCTCTGCTTAGCTGACATGATTTTTCTATTGACTTTTCGCAGAGAACTCCCATTGACCAGGTTGTTATGTTCTTTCTGACACATGCCTGACCTTGCATTAAATAAATACAAGCTGCTTTTCCAGGATCCACATTCTTCACACTTCCAAATTACTTTTCAGTTAATTCTATTACACGGTCAATGAACAGAGTTGTTGAATGCAATTTTTTTTGTTGTTTTAATGGACTTCAGAACTGGTCCTCCAGAGAATACAATAATTCTGCAATGTAGCAGCAATAACACTCGTGGCCAGAATGGGGGAAAATGAAATTTTCTTCTGAACATGCTAGAAAGGGCTAATTATGTCATCATGGTATGGCACAACTTGTGCTAAAATCACCAGCTATGGCAATTAAGGAGAAGTAACTGCTGCACACAGAGCACTTTGGGGTTTGCCTTCCCCAAATATATTAGCCTTCACTTTTTTTGTACTTATTAAAAATGAAAATGTCCAACTTGATGCCATAATATTAAGACAGTTGAGCTGCGTTTTGTTTAATTCAAAATGCAGCATTGCGTGTCTACTGCAGGCAAAGTTAAGGGACAGACAGGTGCATCATATGAGGGAGCCCATTCTTTGTCTCTCTTAGCTCAGTGGTGCTCTGGGCCATGGCTCTCCAACATGCACCAGACAGTGAAATTCAGCAGTATCAATAAATCATTCCTGAGCAACATAAGTTACACTTATAAAAGTACCAGTGTGAACAGCTCGATGTCAGCAGGAGGCTGGAGGGGGCTGGAGTAGTTAAGGTGGTGGAAGTGGTCTCTCCCGTTGGCATAGAGCACTTCATTAGAGATTTTACAGCAGTGATGCAGTTACACCACTCTAAACTGAGTATAACTGTTTCCTCATGCAGCAATGCTGGACCCTCCTACTGCCTTCTGCCCATCTTAAATTTTGTCACACTTGGTCTTTCTGATCTCATCACGCAAAGCCTACCTTGGCACACCCAGAAGATATAGGATTTGAGATGTCACAGTTAAGTGGGTATGTCTACAGCTGAATTTTTAGTTATGCTTCAAATCTAGTTTATAGAAGTGAGATGGGGTGTTTACCGCACACTATCCTAGAAAGGCTTATTGTGGTCCAAGGTGGGTAAAGTAACCCGAAAGGCCACCCCAAGGGGGAGATAGCCTTGATAATCAAGCATGAAGTGGGGATGAAGCCCAGCCAGGCAGGGGCAGGCAAGCTGGTACAACATCAGGAAGAGGGGGCAGGAGACAGCAGTCATTATCTGGGCTTACAGAGGAAAAAAGATAGACTCAGAGGACAGTTGAAGCCTGGGATCCTGAAGAAAGGACCTGAAGAAAGTGTGATAGAGAAGAAGCCTGATAGGGCTAAAATAGGAAAAGTTTTCGGGAAACGGCACCAAGGTTTGGGACAATGCAAACCTTGGCCACTGATCCCTGAGCTGGAAATTTAAGCAGTGAAATAGTTGAGTGGAATGTACCTAAAGTTAGGCATGTGCTTAAATATCTTGGTGAAATAGGGCTTCAGTCATGTTGGTACAATTCAGAGTCAACCAACACATTAACTGAGAAACTCTGGATTAACATTAGTGAGCATAGAATTTAGCTAATTTTTATTACCTTGTAGACAATAATATCTCCATTCACTGATGTACATGCTGTAGGTGTTTAGAGTTTATATAAATATTTATTATTTAGCTATGAGATCAACTGAAAAAATTGCAGTGTATGGTTTTTCTGTGTCTGTGCTTCTGTGGCCCCAAATCAAGGAAAGGTATGCAAAAAAATATCAAAAAGTGACACCGAAAGTTCATAGGGCTTGGTTCCTCCATTTTAAAAAATACGTGTAAGCATTATCAAATTAATCAAATGACTTTCTCTCCCTCTCTTTCTTAAATGTGATCAAAAATATCACTCACAAGCAACGATATTTGTCCTGAATTATTTTTTTCTATCAAGCCACTGAAAATAAAAAAATGTATGTTGAAAACATTGACAGACTCTTGGCAGTGGTTGTTTATATCTTCATCTACGTAAGAACATAAGAATGGCCATATTGTGTCAGACCGAAGGTCCATCTAGCCCAGTATCCTGTCTTCTGACAGCGGCCAATGCCAGATGCCGCAGAGGGAGTAAACAGAACAGGAAATCTTCAAGCAATTCCTCTCCCATCACCCATTTCCAGCCTCCGACAGAGTCTAGGGACACCATTCCTACCCATCCTGGCTAATAGCCATTGATGGCCCTAACCTCCATGAATTTATCTTGTTATTTTTTGAACCCTGTTAAAGTCCTGGTCTTCTGGCAAGGAGTTCCATAGGTTGACTGTGTGCTGTGTCAAGAAAAAACTTCCTTTTGTTTGTTTTAAACCTGCTACCTATTAATTTCATTTGGTGACCTCTAGTTCTTATGTTACGGGAACAAGTAAATAACTTTTCCTTATTCGCTTTTTCCACTTCTATGATTTTATAAACCTCTATCATATCCCCCCTAAGTCTCCTCTTTTCTAAGATGAAGAGTCCCAATCTCTGTAATCTCTCTTCATCTGGGACCCATTCCAAACCCTTAATCATTTTTGTTGCCCTTTTCTGAACCTTTTCCAATGTTAATATACCTTTTTTGAAATGAGACGACCACATCTGTATGCAGTATTCAAGATGTTTGCTTTTTTTTGACTGCCGCTGCACATTGAATGGATGTTTTCAGAGAACTATCCACAACGACTCTAAGATCTCTCTCTTGAGTAGTTATAGATAAATCAGTCTCCATCATATTGTATGTATAGTTGAGATTATTTTTTCCAGTGTGCATTATTTTACATTTATCGACATTAAATTTCATTTGCCATTTTGTTGCCCACTTAGTTTTGTGAGATTTTTTTGAAGCCCTTCACAGTCTGCTTTGGTCTTAACTATCTTGAGCAGTTTAGTATCATTTGCAAATTTTGCTACTTCATTGTTTAGCCCTTTTCCCAATTACACAATTGTACATCTATAATTTTAACATTGCCCTGTTATCTTCATCCGATACACACTGAAGTATATATGAAGGACATCTGTCAAGTGCCAACTGGCAGGGCACCAAAATTTAAAAGGTGATTTAATGCGAGTTTTGTAATCTGAAAAAGCTGTTGAAACATTGCTTTGAAGCACAGAGCTAACATTTGGAATGGGCAGTTAAAGTTCACTGCTTTCCTGACAGATAGACCCAAGAGAACCACAGAAATATTTGTTTGCCACTACAAAGGTGTCAATATGCCGTATTTGAAACATTCAAAAATTAGTGGAAACTGGCATTCAACACCAATTTTGTATACATATACATTTATAGTACAGGCAGTCCCCGAGTTACGCGGATCCGACTTATGTCGGATCTGTACTTACGAATGGGGCTTTTCTCGCCCCGGAGGACGCAAGCAGCGGGACCGTCCAGACGCGCCGCGGTACCGCTGCCCGCGTCCTCTGGGGCGAGAAAAGCTGCTCCGCGTCTCCCTGGTCTGCTGGGGGTGCTCCACTGAATCCTGGGGAAATTATTCTGCAGATTCATCTCTATATCTAAAATTTGTAGGCATGATCCGTTTCTAATCAAAGTCGGTTAGTCCAAAGTGTCCAACTTGGGTACTTAAAATTAGCCTCCTGAATCTTTACCTAGACATGTACATATAAATGGCTTGATTTGTAGAAATGCTATGCAGCCTCAACTCAAGTGATTTCATTGAGATGACACTATTTCATTTCAAAATGCTAAGCAAATAGGCCTTCTCTAGTCTTCCACTTTAAGGCTACGTCTATACTGCAGCCTTCTTCCGCAAAAGCTTATGCAAATGAAGCACGGAGTAGACTATCACCAAGCTTCAGTTACGTAATTAATTAGCAGCCGTTTTTGCGCAAGAGGCTTTTGCACAAAAAGGAGCTGTGTAGATGGCTCCTTTTTGTGCAAAAAACCCCTCTTGCACAAGAGCCATTCTCCTGGTAAGGCATATATTCTTTTTCCTGGAAAAGGAATTCTCTTTTGTTCTAAAATCTCAGGCTATGTTCAGTATAGACGAGCTAGCAAAGTATCCAGCTGCTGAAGAGCACTCACCAAACAATGTTTCTTTGTTCCTTTCTGCAAAGGCAGGTATAATAATTTCTGATTTACTCAGCTTGCTTGCATTGAACTAAATAGAAACTCGCTTAATCCACATGAAAGGGAAATGGGAATCCATGCTACAAATACTGTACAGGCAGTCCTCGGGTTACGTACAAGATAGGGACTGTAGGTTTGTTCTTAAGTTGAATTTGTATGTAAGTCGGAACTGGTACATATTGTAGGGGAAACTCTAGCCAAACATTTCTCCAGAGCTCAGTTTTATTCTCCCACACCTCACTTCCCTCAATCCTTTATTCTCAAGCTGAGGTGTCTGCTGAGAAAAGCCGCTCCGCGTCTCCCTGGTCTGCTGTGGGGGCGCAGCTAGTGCGGGGTTGCCTCACCCTGTTTGTAAGTAGGGATCTGATGTAAGTCGGATCCGTGTAACCCGGGGACTGCCTGTATTACAAAGACAAGCTCCTCCTTGAAAATTAATGAACATTAAATATTTGTACTGTCAGCTCAAGATCTGTTGTCTGGAAACTGGTTGCCCTTTTTGTTTTGTGGGGGGATTGAGAGTGGAGAAAGGTTTTAAACATAAATATTGAGGTTAGTAACCATGCATAGCATGGATGAAATGTTAAGCATTAAGATGTCTATATTTGCTATCATAGTTCCCCTCTGATTATGGTGATATGCTAAATTTGGTCTCTGTCAGGAAAAAGCATTATTAAATGGCTGGAGAAACACAGAGGAAGTGTTCTTATCCTATCACTGGGCTTGCTTTGATAAATTCTGGCCTATTAGCTGCAAGCACTTTCCTTGGTTCAGAACCATTGCAGGATTTCACAAATAACTTGTTATCTTTGACCTTTTTTTCAAAAACCTTGAAGGAGGAGAATGCGAGTCTTGCTCTAAGAAACAGAAGAAATGATAAACTGACATAAGAACATAAGAACGGCCATACTGGATCAGACCAAAGGTCCATCTGGCCCAGTATCCTGTCTGCCAACAGCAGCCCAATACCAGATGCCCCAGAGGGAGGGATCACAATAGATAATCCTCATGTGATCCCTCCCCTGTCACCTACCTCCAGAGAAACAGAGACTAAGGACACCATTCCTACCCATCCAGGCTAATAGGCATTGATGGACCTAATCTCCATGAATCTATCTAGCTCTTTTTTGAACCATGTTAAAGTTTTAGCCTTCACCACATCCTCTGGCAAGGAGTTCCACAGGTTGACTGTGTGTTGAATGAAGAAAAACTTCCTTTTTTTTGTTTTAAACCTGCTGCCTATTAATTTCATTTGGTGACCCCCTAGTTCTTATAGCCACATCTAGGTGAAATGCTGGTGGCCTGAAGTCTAATATGATTCATCAACCACCAGAGAAGATTCAAAGCTTATTCAGTGTATGTGGTTAGAAGCAAAATCCCCCACTCAAACACCCCAGGGAAAAGGTACTCACATGCAATGCGAACATAGGCCTTTCGACTCTTAGTAGTGCCGGCAGAGCTCCAAGCTACACACTGGCACCAGTAATCTTCAGGTCCAAAGAGTTCTTCTACCTGCTGACGGGAAATCTCGATGCTCACTTCCCGAACAATCAAACCTGTCAGGGTACAATTAATATCCCAAGTGTATTAGAGGTGGTGAAGCTATTGTTCAAAGTAATATATTAGAGAGCGCGAGAGCAAGAGAGAGCAAACATGTGAGATGCTTGTAAAACTCTTACAAAATTTTACAACCCCTCGCTGATAATTACTCACCAGCCCTTAACTTGAGAAGGATGTTAAGAAAAATAACATTTACTCACTAAACATTATAAAGTGAGTGAACAAGTGAATTTTTCAAACTATTTTGACAGAAACACATAACTAGTTTTTCTCCTTGGAACTAAACACTCAACATTTGATTGCTATACTTTTAACAAAATATAGCATGAGCGTGTGTGTGCGTGCGTATGTGTGTGTGTTTGAATTGTGGCAAACAACACCTTCTGAAACTGCTTTGCTTTGAAGAGCACATTTGGATCCAAAAGTGGTTAAGGGCAGTTCGTTGTCCTGCCTATAAAGCAAAAATAGCTTATAGGTAGAGGATGTGCTCAACAGAAGTCATGCTTCACAGTGCAACTGCTGTTAGTCTAAAGATCTTACTTCAGTCCATTCGCACCTTTTTATAGACATACACACACACCCTATAAAGCATAGGGAAAATCTTCAGCTAGTGTAAACCAAAGTACCTATAAGCTCCATTGCTTCCATTTCATATTGACACTAGGTGAGGATCAGACAAGAATAGTTTTGATATGAAACGTGTTCCCATCTCACACTATCAGGAGCCGTGTAAAAATTCACATCTTCTCCTTTAAAAAAAGTCCAGCATCATGGTCTGGGATTTTGATGGACTGAAATGTGGAGTGAGCAACTCTTGTTCACTCAAACACTAATCATACTGCACTATGGCTTCGCCCCTCAACAAAATAGGGCAATTGTTTACATGAACGGTATCTCTAGTATAATTATTGTAAGCAGTTTTGTTTTGGACTGTCCAGAACAAGGCTCTACACTACAGTACTGCAACCACTGTGCTCTGTATTGGATCCTAACTTGCCTTCCCACGTATCCTCTCACAATACCACTGTAATGCAATCCTCAAAAATCTGCAACAGCAACAGTGGCCATCATTGCTATTGCAAACCTAGCACTCACCCAGTTAACACACAGTGCTACCTCATGTGCAATGTTTTTTTTCCTATTCTGAGCTCAAGGAAATATTGTATCTCCAATACCACTGCAATACCTGTTGGAAAGATGATGACTTTTTCTCAGCAATTGACGTACTTGGTGTTTTGCATAGTCTCACCCTTAAAGTTCACAAGCCCTGTGCAAATACTCTTCACTTCAGTTTTAAAATGACAGCCAAGATCTGGGGAAAGGAGGGAAGAGGAGCAATCTATGCACCACTTGTTAATGTATTTTCACTGTGTTGCAAATGCCAAAGTCTCAATAAACGTGCAGAGTGTTTCCATCCATAATACATCACTATTTCTAAAATGTAGCCCAACAAAGGACCTTAAGTATATAAATCCCACATACACATATTATGTAAATATAGTGTGACTGATTCTCTTTTTCCTTACTGTCATGCCAGGAAATCTAATTAAAAGATACTCGGATCTCTAGTGTACATAGTTTGTCCCCATTCCTGAATAACTAACACAGGATTAGGTGTCTTTCAGACTTGAGCCCTTTCAAGACAGCTACTCCCAGCCTCCTGCCACATGAGTTACAAGGTGATATTCATTACGTGAATGTTCCCGGTAGTACAGCACAGAGTGTGCTGCATGCTCTGGAAACCAAGCACACCCTTGATATTGCCCCCAGCCTCATAAAGACTCCATTCAGGAAGCTGAAGATTAATTGCTATTTATGAGCAGTTGTACACTGTCAACTATGTGGCACACTCTTTGCATCCAAAACTCGGTTAACAACATAACATAATAAAAATAACTACAGGAATTGAAGCATACAGATCATGCATATTTTCTATAGAAACTGTTTATAATTGGATGAATTTTCCTGGTAGGTATTATATAGCCTACCATCTTTGTAGTTTGTTTATTTTTATGTTTGCCCAGTGTAGGAATGTAAGGGAAGTTCTCTTTTTTTACTCACTTGCATAGGTGTGTGGTCCAAGTCATCATCCCTCCCAAAACAAGTACAGTTTTCCATTACAAAGTAATAATGTAGTGCTGGTAAATAGTGACACATCAACAGCCCTGGAGATTGAGGCTTTCACAGAACTGGTGTAAAAGCAATGGTGTAAGCTATTTTGACAAATACACATAACTAGCTTTTTGCCTTGAAACTAAACACTCAAAATTTGATTGCTATACTTCGACAAAGTAAAAACCAAATACAGTGTATATATATATTTGGAAATATAGCAAACCTTCTAGAACTGCTCTGCTTTAAGGAGTTCATTTAGCTGCAAAAATGGTCCAGGGCTGTTCATTGTACTGTCTATAAGCCAAAAAAAAAAAGCCGATATGTACAGGATGTGCTCAAAAGGAGTCACGTTTTCACAGTGTAACTGCTGCTAGTCTAAAGATCTCACTTCAGACTAGTCCCACTTTTTATAGCCTTGAGAGCCTAGCAGTTTGAATGCTACAATATTAAGTTTTTACAATGAGGCTGATTATAATGGAATGTGAGGGAGCAGAGAGCTAGGTTACTGGAGGGCTAAAGCAAGGAGTCTTATAATGAAAGGAGAGTACTGGTTAATAATGATTATAAAATGGACTTAAAATTCTGGATGCGAATTCAGTTTCTGATATGCTGAAGATAGGAAATATCCATTATATCAATACATCCCTTAAATACACTCACTTACATAACTTTTATCTCTTGGTTCTTAATACACTGGTTTTAATAACAGCAAGCTAGATTAGGCACTGCTTTTCTAGGTCATAACTAAAGTGTTCATAGATTTCAGTTTGTTCAAAGTTTTTTGGTCTCACAAATTGTATGATAGTCATCTAGAAGCACATTTTCTGTTGGTGCCTCTTTGCTTAAAAGTGTGTGATCAGAAATACAGTTTCACCACATGACTACATCTATCTCTGCGCTAAACACTTTTTCTAGAATATACAGAAGTTCAAATCTGTTGCTGAGACATGAGATGGGATCACATGCTGTATGTAAAGGTAATGAATGTAAGTATTTATGCGCCAGATTCAGAAACCCTTACTTTTGCTAAGTAGCACCTTACTCCATTAGGAACCACATTAATTACTCATGAAATAAGGTACTAAGGGTTGAAATAAGCTACTAGTCTGGCACTCTCTGATCCAGCAACATCTATGGTTCGGCATGATTTTAGTTAGTTGGATGTTTACTTATTATGGGTGTGGCCAAGTTTCCCACGGTCCCATAAAGTTTGTTTACAGCCACCAGTCCTGGCTCTCAGTGTTCTGTGCTGTTATTTAGCTCTAGTTTACTCCTACATGTCTTTTAGGAGCCAGTAAGCAGTGGAAGTGTTGATAATGCTGCTAGACAATACTGACCTCCCGTAGTCCAGCAAATTCTTTAGGTCAGCACTAGTCAGGTCCCGGGGGTGCTAGACTAGAGAAGTTAAACCTATAGTCTGTATGAATAAGGCTAAGGTGACCCGCTGTGATTCCTCCTGAACTTTCACAAACTGTAAGGATCTGATTCTGTTGGCCTTCTTCATGCTCAGTAATGCTTGCTCAGGTCACAAGGAGTTCCAGGGATTTAAAAGGAACTTCTGTCCTAGTAAAGTATCATTCAACCTAAAAGAAGGTGGCAGAATCTGGATGTAGAATCATACAACTAGGAATGGAGTAATTTTCTTCTGTGTTGTGATAGGTCAAAATATTACTTAAAAATAATCCCTACCATGGTGTTATTTTCTAATTGTGTTAGGAAACATTTAATCTGAGACAGCATACAGTGCAACTGACCTATTATCAGCTAGAATGATGCTGTACATATATAGATACTGGAACCAGAAGGGCAGGGGGTATCCTGGTTTGAAGTGAATATAATAACCCCATAATATACAGGGTTTACAGTCTGATTCAATGGCTTTTAGGTCCCAATGTACATATATCCCACAGAAGACCTGATACAGATTCTCCACATTCATGCTATACTGTACTGCTAAAAAATCTCACAGGAGAATAATAACAGCATGATAACCTTGAAAGGATTTCTAAGAGAGATCCTGTTCTTACTACTAACTACAGATGCTTCTGCTTTAGAACCACAGAAAATAGGCTGAACTCGTTTATTTAATGCTCCTCATGAACCATCTTTTGCATCACAAATGCTGCACTAGGCAGCGGTGGTCAATAAGCGGACTATGGACTGGACACAGTTTGCCAGAGTTAGACCCTGGTGAGTAGATAGACACTTTATTGACTTGTGAATCTGCAAGTATGACAGTTTGCAGCTCCCATTGGCCACAGAGAGCGGAAGGATGTGGCGCAGTCCAGACCACCACTTCCCGTGGCTCCCATTGGCTGAGAATGTCATTCTGTGATCAGCTGGAGTTGTGTGCTACTTTACCTGCAGACATGCAAGTAAATAAAGTGTCTGGTGGCCTACCAGGAGCTATCCCGGGAGAATTACACCTGGCCTGTGGGCTGCTTATTGGCCACCCCTGTTCTAAGGACTCAATTGATTTGTGGTGTAACTTTTAAGGTAGGTCAATAGGTGATGTTAAATTCTGAAAGCCTCCCATTAAACACTGTATGAAACCAAGAGACTGGCCAAAACAACTGAATAATTTCTCTTATATCCTCTACTCCTCTCTTTTTAGGACTTTGCTATTACAGATCTACAAATAACCTGATTTAAAGGTAGTCCAGACTTTATACTTACACCAGGCCAACTTCTGCACTGATTCACACCTCATACAACCTCACTGATTGCATAGAATATAAATCAGCCTAAAATTTACTCCATACCACTCACTTTATATTTCCCCCCACACACTTTTTTTTAGAGGGCTTGCATATTTGTGCATACAAATTCTGAATGCGGCCTGTTTGGGCATGTAAGTCTACGCCTGACCATATACGGACACACATACTTGTGAATGCAACATTAGACACCATTAAAAAATGTTTCCCCATGGCTCTGCCCCACAGGCACCACACATAAAAGGAGGACTCTCGGGTGACTAGTAGTTGATTATGGAGCACTTATTCTCTAGGACACCAATTCAAATCTACCTCACATCAGTAATAACTGAACATGTTACCATCCCACAGCTGTTTCATTTCTACAGTGAATGAGTTGATAGCTCCAGTCGGGTTCCCAGCATACAGTATCCACATCACAGAATAAAACCCCATTCACAACAGCATCCGTGCCAGGAGCCTGACAAAAATCCAGTAAATTGCAAATTTGCATAAATTAATATATTTGCATAAATTCAAACATGAAGCATCAAAAGCAGATGCTTTCCTATTTTATAGTTATGCAATAACAAGCCCAATTGTAGGAAGATAATTGAATGCATTTATGGGAAAACGTTTGATAGAATGTTTGATAGGCATCATATATTGGTGTAAATTCAATAAATAAAGATACTATCTTTATTAAATGCTTCCATGCTGTTGTTACAGTATAGCTCCTACTTTCGTTCCTGGCAACAAATAGCAAGAAGTTGATGGGGAGGAGGGAGGTGGAATCTTTGCTTGTACTATCTCCTAGTTTGGGTCTTGTCCCTTGGCCTGGGAAATATACATTTCTTCTCCGAACTGGCAACCCAGATCCTGGATGCAGCCATCCACGAACAAGTGGGTACTGTGACCCATTACCCTCCCCCACTGGCAACAGGTGTGTGTGGGTGGAGTTTTCAGGTAAGAATTCAAAACAGAAAGTCAAGCCATTTGAGTCAATTTTGTATGAGAACTAATAATAACATCCTATGAAAGTAAACCAGGAACAAAAGGGATCCATAAAAGTATGCATCCCATTTTTAATTCACAAACATTAGATCTCTGACCTTAGTAAACAATCTGGAAAATTGCAAGGGAGTCCCAAGGACTGCTCAAAGTTTTGAAACTTAAATAAGAAAACACAAGAAAGCCCTGAAGAGAGAATAAAGAAAAGGAGAGAAATACATGCTTAGAATTCAGTCTTGTGGATTTGGATACTCTAATTATGAAATAAGTCTGAAAAAGAAAAGATGACTTTGAAAATAGTAAGTTTCAGGGTTTTTTACACACAGAAATCACTCTGATTTCTTATGAAATCCATCCACCCTCAACACTGAGCCTACCATCAGAAAAATCCATTAAATCTGTGAAATTCTTACTTTAAAACTGCACACACCTGCTGCAAGTGGGAGAGGGTAATGGGTCACAATACTCACTTATTTGTGGATGTCTGCATCCAGAATCTGGGTTTTCTATAGAAAGGGCCCAACAGCTGTAGACTGAAGTGAAACACAATGTACTTGGCAAGTCTGAAACTGGCATTAATTGGCATCCCTTTGGAAATTTCAGCAGACATCCCAAGGATTCAACCTCCAGTTTGTCCCTCCAGGTAAGGACATATTGATATCTTTACCTGAGGCCTATCAATGAGGAGATTAAGGGCAGCTGGCATTGAAAGTTCCTGTTTTACACCAGTTCTGTGAAAGCCTCAATCTCCAGGGCTGTTGATGTGTCACTATTTACCAGCACTACATTATTACTTTGTAATGGAAAACTGTACTTGTTTTGGGAGGGATGATGACTTGGACCACACACCTATGCAAGTGAGTAAAAAAAGAGAACTTCCATTACATTCCTACACTGTTTACTTGGACCTCTGTGGGTGGGGAAATTGGTGGGAAGAGGCACAGAACAGAAAGAGCCTTGACTTAATCTGCCTACTTGCTGATTGGTACAGCTAAGTGAGCACATGACATTGGAGGAATAATTGGGATAATCACTTGCAGCTGCTACAGAAGAACAGCTAATCACTTCCCCTCCTAGAGCAAAGGGAGAGCAAGGAGGGAATTATGGCTTATATAGTAGCCCTTTACTATAACTTGCATTCTAGATACACAGTTTAGCAGATGTCCTCAAAGTGCTTAATATTTTACATATTAACTGGTTAAGTACATTATGAGGTAGATTATGCACTTTACAAAGCCAGGCCCTGGATCTCTTTATTTAAAATGTCCATACATGTAACAGAATAATAGAATATTCACTCCTGTGGTAAAACCTAACAACTGTTTTATCAGGCACAATAACCCTATACAATAGTTTAGGGCAGACAATGAAGAATACTGTATTCACTGGGAAGTCTAGGAGGAATTTCAGCAAAGCAAAATTTAATTATCAAGCTTGGAATCTGTCCAGGTCATGAGGGTTAATATCTGCACTCTACTGGGCTTTTTTATGCCAAAAATTATTTTGATGTTCTTTAAAGTACACTGAAAATTTTACAGTAACATTTGCGTGTGTGTGTGTGTGTGTGTGTGTGCATGTGTGCAAGAAAATGCTCTTTAAGACTTTACTGGAGCAATTTTTGGTTACATTAGTGTGTGTTTGACTGTTTGGCAGAACAAAAACCAGAAAGTATGAAGCTGTAAGTGTCCATTCAGATTTCAAATTCTGAGAAATTGTATGTTTAATTTCTTTTGTGTTTTTTGTGCTTTCAATTGAGCAAGAGATACTTCCTCAACTAGTAATTAAATATACCATCAATTGCATCTCCCAGGAGATAACAGCTTGTCACCCATCATGCCTGGGATAAGGAAATATAGTTACTTACAATAAACATATCACACAATGTTAGTAATACTTTGCACTTACATAGTGCCTTCTAACCAAAGATCTTAAGGTGCATTACAATGGCGGGTAAATATGTCCATCTACATTTCACAGATGGTGAAAATGAGTAAAGTAAATTAGTGCCAGAGCCTGTAATAGAGCCACTTTTTTCTGATCCCCAGATCCTTGGTCTTGCCACTTAGACTAGACTGTGAAGCTTCATAGCTCCCTGCATAGGTGAAATACTGACCTCACTAAAGTCAATAGGAGTTTTGCAACTGACTTTAGTGAGGCCATGATTTCACTCATATTTGTTCAACTCCAACTAAGAGTCCAACAGCACTTATAATTGGCAGTCTGAATTAGCTTTATGTCTCATACAAAAAAGACAGAATTTTCCCTATCTTATCAAACTGGCCAAGAGCACAAGCCAAAGATATGACTTCAGATACATGTAATAAAAGGCTCACCTAGAGCTGCTTATTTCATTTAGTGTCCTGTGGTTAAATTAGTCATTCAAGCAACATATGGCTAACATTTTCACTGAGGGTATGTCTACACTACAGGATAAGATTGAATTAAGATATGCAACTTCAGTTATGTTAGCTGTGTTGCTGAAGTTGAAGTACCTTAACTCGACTTTTGGTGCTGTCCACACTGCAGAAAGTTGAAGGGAGAACACTCTCCTTCGACTTGCTTTACTCCTCATAAAAGCAGAACTACTGGCATTGACCAAAGTGCCCCTCTCAATTCGAATTTGCGTGTCTTCACTAGACCCACTATTTCAAATCCTGGAAGATTGACAGTGGCAGTGTCAATCTTCTCTGTACTGTAGACATACCCTTAGAGCTGACTTAGAATATTGGATTTACTGTTCAGTCACAGACGCAGCACACATTCTCTTTTGGGGGGGAGTGGGTACTGAATAATTTTACTCAATGAAATAGTCTTTTTATAATTAATGAAAAGTTAAATCATTTGTTTACACTTTTCAGAGATGGGTCTCTCACAGCCATAGAATGACTCTTTTCAAATGCTTCAAAGTACTTCTGTAATGGTGTCTTGGTGTTTCAAAAATTAATAAATAGCTTGAGCACAAAGAGAACTGCTTCAGATATAATGATTCTTACTGAGAAAAATGTTCTCTCTGCATTCTGTTGGGACAGAGATGATTGCATTATGGCATGCCTCCTGAGTACTTTGTTTTCTCCATCAATTGAAACCTTAACAACAAAGAAATAAAAATAAAAATATTTGGAAATAAATAAATAATAAAGCTAAGTGACTTAAAACCCTACCAACAACTCTTCACTCTGTTATTGCATGCATCTGCTCTTTCTGACTTACCCATAATGTCTGCCTGGCTAATGGCACACATAGGAACTGGGTGAATATAGATGGCTAACAATTTTCTGTAAATATGAGGTCAGATTTTTAAATGAATAGCTGCCAGCTATGTCTGTGCCCTTTATAGCCTTCTCTTCACTACGGGAAAAGGTGCATTCTTAGCTCGAGTTAGCTAATATGAAGTAACCTACTAGTGAAGACAAGGCAGTTGCAGCTAAGAGCTAACAGGTGAAGGTAAACCCTTGAAGAGCCTGAATTCATATTTCCCTTTGGGGAGGGAATCAAGGATCATCCTTGTGGCTGTCCTTCTACCCTACTTGTTCTCTCTCTTCTTGTAATAGAAGTAACCTGAGGATCACTGGTAACAGGTCTTCTCTCAGATGGGAGGGCCCTGCAAAGGAGAGGCTCATTCCCCCCCCGCCCCATTTCTTAGCTTAGTCCTCCCTCTCCCCTAATGAATTAAAGGCAATTTCCATAAGCTCCACAGACTCTGGAGCAGAATTTGGACGGAAATCCCTCAGGAGGTCCCAAGAGAGCAGCTGGATTTCATGCAGTGTTTCTTTGTAAGGGCAGTGGGCTGCGCTGCTCAAGTGGGAAGAGAGAAGGAAGGAATGTTTCCTGTTCCGGGGTCTCTGCCAGCTTCTGAAGCTGAAAAAAAGGAGGAATGACTTATTTTGCTGGGTATGCAAAGCCTTCCAGTGCCTCAGGTGTCATTTTGGAGGCAGGTGCACACCAGTGCCTGGGAAAAAATGATATTAGGCCTATGAGGTCTGCTGCTTTTCTTCCTGTGTTCAAACCTTTCACTCAGCTCTAACAGCAATGATGCTCCAGCTGCTGAAGACAAAGCTAGTTGGTCTGAGAGCCAGGAACCTCTGTGTAAATGGGATAATATCATCAAAACATCTACCTGTACTGTGCCTGCTTGGGGACAGAGAGGAACTTTATTCACATCTGGGCTGCTGCAGAAGACCAGACAGCGGAATATTATCTTGTGTCATGATTGAAGAGAGGAATATACACAGTGTTATTATCATGAGCTCACACACGTTCCATATGGAGCACAGAGGGATACATTCTAATCTCAGGTGCAAATTCTAATCCTAATCCAGAGGCCAAGTGGTTGGGATTGAATCTGTATAGTCGGAGGGGATGTGGAAAGAAATCTTCTCTCCTCAGGTGACAGAATGGCTATGAAAATGCTCTGGAGAGACTACTCGTGTCACGCAGCTAGTGTACCACCTGATTCTCTGATGCCACTCACATAGTCACACTGAGTCCTAAATGCCATCCTTTGCTTTCATCCCGTCCCCAAGTCTTGCATGCTCCCCCTTGTGCAATGAATCTGCAACGGGGCAGGGGGGTTTCTCTCTGAGCAGACAGTAATAGGATTTGAAGGTTGCAGTAGGAGTCCCAGTAACTAGATTCCCTTTCCCTTAGGAGACATGTGAGTTCAAATACCTTTAAAACAACACAGAGCTGGTTATTCTTTCGGTTAAAAATATTTTCACAAAGGAAATACACAATAAATCTCCTTCTATGGAGACAATTTCCAGTTCCCCCCCGCTTGTGCAAAACATCTACAAATTGCACCAAAATTGAGTAATCCTCTCACATATTTAGTGTCGTATGTTCATGCCATTGGGATTTCTTACTCCACCATGATGAAAATTAAAAATCCTAGTACAATTTATCCCTCCAGAAATCTCAGTTCAAGTGTGCAGCTATATGTTCATTGGAATCTATAATTTCTGAAATAATACAGGGCTCTGATCCATGAATATATATACATTTGTGTCAAACCACGGCAGCTCAGGGCTTCCTGTCATTCAGCTGCAGTCACGTTTGGTGGTCCCTTAGCAATACTGGTACCACTAAAAGGGAGAGTGGGGGAGGAGATGTTCAGATGGACAGGCATGACAGAAAGGGACTGCATTAGTTACTCCAGCTCCTGACAGAAGCCCAGTGCTTTTTCTGTGGTTGAGGCATGTGTGACTAAGGTTGTTTTTTGTTTTGTTTTTAAAGAGGCCAGGAATAAAATGCCAAGGGTTCATGTTTTACATAAAGCTGCAGTTGAGATTTCTCAAAGAAAATCTATGCACTTTTTATTTCTGGTTCAGAGGATTTACATGCTCTTTCTAATGATCTGCGCCTTCAGCACTGGGTAATGCTTCCCAGTCCCCAGCTTAGTGCTCATGTAAAATTGAAGCGCTTCTGAGGCAGTTTAGAGCCTGCAGATGAATCTCAATGTGCAGGCAAAAGGCATAATGACTGGTTAACACTTTGCTAGAAGACACTGAGGAAATCATAAAAAAAAACAAAAAACAAAAAACTATTGAACTTCAGCCATCTGGGAAGCCAACAGAGAGCTTCTGAATTTTGAAAAGCATGTTTACCATGTGTTTGCATAATGAAGGATGGGGAAATTTAAAATAAATATGATTCCCTCTCCCCAAAAGCTAAGTATATATACCAAAGTGTTTTCAGTTTGGGGTGTACACACACACACACACACACACACACACACACACACACACACACACACACACACACACCACCTAGTTTAAGTGAGTTTTGAGCAGCTGTAGTGATGTAAAAGATCACTACTATTTCCATGATCTTGATGCAGTGTAACAGTTAAATGGCTGGTATAGATGTTGTAGGAATAATGACAATCAGCAATGTGACTGACACAAGGGGTCACTAGGGAGCCTTTCTAAGTAGTTGTCCTTTTTTTTTTTAAGTCTATATAATGTGGCAGAACAGGGAGTCTTGGAGAGAAATGTAAAATCATCACTTTTTTTCTTTTGCCAGTTATGGATCACATTTCATAGTCAACTTAGAAATCTTGAGAACTTAAAAACAAAACAAAGGACAACTGCTTTCAAAGGTATTTTTTATTTTTTATTATTTTTTTCTATTGAGTGCACAGTCAAGTGACTTTCACCAGACAGGCATGCAATGGCTCTAGGAACCGACTCCCTGTTCCCCATACAAAGTGTTCTCAGGCCTCAACAAGCCTAACAATGCCTATGTCGACACTACAGAGTTATTTCGGAAAAGCAGCCGTTTTTCAAAAAAAATCTTCACTTGCGTTCACATTGCAATTGCGTTCTTTCGAGAAAAAAATGTAAAGAGGGATTTTTCCAACATTGGTAAACCTCTTTCTACAAGGAAGAAGCCTTTTTCCAAAAGATCTCTTTCGGAAAAAGGCATCTGTGATTGGGGAAGAGGGAGTTCTTTCGAAAGAAGAAGGAAGAGGAAAAAGCACAGGTGCCATAGTGGTCACTCCATCCATAGTAATCACAGCTGAAATATGAGATAGCATCCATTCAGTGTGGATGCTATCTTTCGCTTTGCCAGTGTGGATTCTCTCTTTCGGAAGAAGTTTTTTTGGAAGATCTCTTCCGGAAATGCTTCTTCTGAAAGAAGCCTGCAGTCTAGATGTAGCCAATGAGAGCGCTACCTCCTGACCACCAAGAGATATTTCTTAGTTTATAAGAGACAGAAGAATTATCATAGCAAAGGGTGTGAAAAGGCAGTAAAGTGGTGACAGAAGTCATGTTGCATCTGGGTGTGGAACAAGGTACTGATTTTCAACCCATAGAGTTGCTATTGACTTCAGTAGGACTTCATGGGATGTAAGTTAGTGCAAAACTTGGGATGTAAGTTAGTGCAGAATTTGGGCCACAGAATCAAATCACTGAGAGGTGGAAAAATACATTTTTGATCATAAATGTGAAATTTTTTGGAAGTCCCAGGAAATGTGGTTTGCCTTAATTTTTTTGAGTGCCCAGTTCAAGACCCACAGTTTCAACTCTTTGTTATCACCTTATTCAAAGCAGCAAACCCTCTCCACATCACAAAGCACTAAAGGATCAAAACCTAAATTCAAATGGAAACACAATGTCTTTCAATAAATCACTGCTCCTCAGCCTTAAGCACCTCCAATCAGTGATGCAAGTATAAGACACACTTAGGGTGTGTCTAGACTACAGGGTTTTTTCGAAAAAAGTAACCTTTTTTCAAAAAAAGTCACCTGCGTCTAGACTGCAGCCGTGTTCTTTCAAAAGTAAATCAAAAGAACACGGCAGTTTTTTCGATCGTGGCAAACAGTGCTTTTTCGAAAGAGAGCGTCTAGACTATCTTTCGAAAAAGCGGCTCGCTTTTTGGAAAAAAAATCTGCTTGTAGTCTAGACACTCTTTTTCAAAAGAAGCTTTTTCGAAAGTATCTTTTGAAAAAGCCTCTTTCAAAAGAGGCTTGCAGTTTAGATGTACCCTTACAGAGAGAGAGAATGAGTTTACTCTACAGCTTCAGCTGAGAAGCAGTTGGCTTTTAGCTTAACCAGTAGAGGCTCATGTACCAAGCTACAGAGGCCTGAGGTTCAGTTCTGCCTGGTGGCATGACAAGTGGTGGCTCATTGGGGATTTCAACTAAGATGTCTCTGAAGCTTGGGACTGCAAATTGGAAAGGATTAACAGGAGGGCAGAGTTGTAACAAAACTGACCCTGAACCAAGAACCATAATCAGCATCCTCAAATTACTCAGATGAATGAGGGAAAAAACCAGGCTGCGCATGTTACTAGTTTTCCCATTACTGCACATCTTGGGCCTTATCCACCACACACAGCCAGAGAGATGAGTGACATGCATCCTTCTCTGCTAGAAGCCTGCTGGACAAACAGGCGACCAGCGCCAGAGAACACCAGACAGGGAAGACAGCTGAGTGAAAGTTAACCTTGTTATAACAAAATACATAAATAGTAGCTGTTAGCCACAGGTCCCCAAAGCACTTTGCACAGGTGAGCAAGCATTGTTAGAAAACTGAAAGCAACTGAGAGACTGATTAAGGACACACAAGTCAATAGAGAAGTCTGCTTCTGGGTCCAGTATCTTAACCCATGGAACTCGCTGCCGCTCACAGAAGCAGGATTAACTCCTCCTCATTGGCTACTAGCCCCCATGAAGAGGTTGCAGGACAGATGTGTGGAGTGGATAGGCAATGGCAGAAAGTTGTCTGCAGGAGAGGAGAAGACAGTTCTAGAATCCTCATGCTTGCCTTCTGCTTTATTTTGGATTCTGAGGATGAATAGGGGTTGAGGACATGAGTCCTTTTCCCCACAAATGAGTGAAAAATTTTTTACAGGATAGGATGAGGAGAAACCTTTAAGACATGACTGTATATAGTTCCCAGGAAAGCCTTCCTCTTCTTGTGCGTTTCTACCACAGAAGAGAAATATCCAGCCCAATGTTTTTAATCCACATAACCTAAAAAATCCTTTAATTTAGCTGAAGTAATTATAAAGTGCTTTATCATCATATTATCCCCTGCTGTGTGAAGCATTAGGGATTTTCGTAGTGTAAAGTTTGCTTTCACATCTACAAAAGCAGTCACCATCTTGAATTTGTCTCTCAGAATGTAGCAATTCCCCTATTCCCAATTCTGAAGCATTAGAAGCTACTTTTTATCTCTACAGTTGTGTTATTTTCACTGCATTCAAGCTAAAAGCAGAAGCTTTTCCTGCTTCAAAAAAACGGCCACAGGGGTCTTGCTGTTAGCTGCTACCTTGGTCTTGATCCACAGAGAGGCCAAGTTCCCTGCAGCTGGTTTTGAAGCTGTAAAAGCTGTGGGGTAGATAAAGCTTTTATTGTATTAATGATGCCTGTTCTCACACAATTTTCTCATGAGAAGTTCCTATATGACCACTGGGAGTGATGTGGAAGAAGGAGGAGGGTTGAGTGACGTTTAAAATGATAACACTTTTAAATGTTTTGTGAAGGAAAAATATTTGTGTGGTATTTATTAATTATTATTATTATTATTATTATTAATAATAATAATAATAAAACACCACATTTTACTGAAGAATTACAGTCATTTGGAGAAATACAGCTATCTAGTTTTTTGTCACTGGATGACAATGTTTTGGGACATATATGTTTACACTCACTCTTTCTCTAAGTTATAACACCCACCACTCAGACACAAGTTAGGAGAGAAATTGGTATTGTTACTCAGTTTATATACAGTGCTCAGGCTTGTCAACATTTGAAAACAATTAACAAGAATAATGGGTCACATTCTTAAAGTTCATTGGAATGTATTGGACTAGAAGAGAGTTTTTGGATGGGGAAAGTAGAAAATTGGCAGTATTTTGCTGAAAACTGGTTACAGGCAGTCCCCGGGTTACGTACAAGATAGGGACTATAGGTTTGTTCTTAAGTTGAATTTGTATGTAAGTCGGAACTGGTACATATTATAGGGGAAACTCTAGCCAAACATTTCTCCAGAGCTCAATTTTATTCTCCCACACCTTACTTCCCTCAGTCCTGCAGACCAGGGAGACGCGGAGCAGCTTTTCTCGCTGCGGAGGACGCGAGCAGCAGGACCGCGGCGGGTCTCGGCGGTCTGCTGGGGGAAAGGGGCCCAGCTAGTGTGGGGTTGCCTCACCCCGTTTGTAAGTAGGGATCCGATGTAAGTCGGATCCATGTAACCCGGGGACTGCCTGTATTTTGAAGAGTTTGATTTGACAGAATATGAACATTAACAAAAGTTCATGACAATAATGTAATGAAAATAATGATCCTCATCTATAATTTGTGGTAATCCTTATTAAAATAGCACTAAATTATTTTAGCCTCATGATCCAAACCTCAATAGGCTACAATAGACAACACCCCGGCATTTGGGACTGATTCAACGTAAGAGGCCAATTCCTTAGGCTACTATAAGGTGGATGCATAACTGGCTGGATAACCATTCTCAGAGAGTAGTTATTAACAGTTCACAATCCTGCTGGAAAGGAGTAACAAGTGAGGTTCTGCAGGGGTCTGTTTTGGGACCGGTTCTGTTCAATAACTTCATCAACGATTTAGATATTGGCATACAGAATACACTTATTAAGTTTGCAGATGATACCAAGCTTGGAGGGGTTGCAACTGCTTTGGAGGATAGGATCATAATTCAAAATAATCTAGACAAATTGGAGAAGTGGTCTGAGGTAAACAGGATGAAGTTTAATAAGCACAAATGCAAAGTGCCCCACTTAGGAAGGAAGAATCAGTTTCACACATACAGAATGGGAAGCGACTGTCTAGGAAGGAGTTCGGCAGAAAGGGATCTAGGGGTTATAGTGGATCACAGGCTAAATATGAGTTAACAGTTGCAAAAAAGAGAACATGATTCTAAGATGCATTAACAGGTGTGTTGTGAGCAAGACACAAGAAGTCATTCTTCTGCTCTACTCTGCACTGATTAGGCCTCAGTTGGAGTATTGTGTTCAGTTCTGGGCACCACATTTCTAGAAAGATATGGAGAAATTGGAGAAGGTCCAGAGAAGAGCAACAAGAATGATTAAAGGTCTAGAGAACATGACCTATGAAGGAAGACTGAAAGAATTGGGCTTGTTTAGTTTGGAAAAGAGAAGATGGAGAAGGGACATGATAGCGGTTTTCAGGTATCTAAAAGGGTGTCACAAGGAGGAGGGAGAAAACTTGTTCTTCCTGGCCTCTGAAGATAAAACAAGAAGTAATGGGCTTAAACTGCAGCAAGGGAGACTTAGGTTGGACATTAGGAAAAAGTTCCTAACTGTCAGGGTGGTTAAACAGTGGAATAAATTGCCTAGGGTGGTTGTGGAGATATTTAAGAGTAGGTTAGATAAATGTCTATTGGGGATGATCTAGACAGTATTGGGTTCTGCTATGAGGACAGGGGACTGGACTCAATGACCTCTCGAGGTCCCTTCCAGTCCTAGTATTCTATGATTCTGTGATTAATATTTTTAATAAGGGAAATCCACAAATTTGGTAATGGAAGTAACTTTTCTTCTGCCCTTTAGGGCATATCTAGACAAGGAAATAATTTCAAAATAAGTAAAATCAAAATAATTCCCAAAATAACAAAATTGAAGTAGTGCATCCTTGCTAAAAGGGAGCATTGAAATTGCTCAGAGTTATTTTGAAATAGCATGTCTACACTGATTGGAGTCTGCCTCAGACTTGGAGCCCCCAGAAGCATTCAGAGGAGGGCACCAGATGAGTGGATACTTCTTGTGGCTGCTTGGTCAGGCAACCTGCGAGCTGTGCTTTCAGGGGCCCCTCTCTACAGCCCGTCTCACAAGCCACTCCCCCTTTGCCTCCACCTTGCGGGACACCAAACAGCGTCACTGTGCTCTGGTTGCCCTTACAGATGCCACAGCAGTGACTCCATGGATCCAGAGCTGCTGCAAAGCAGTGTCAGGCTCGCGGGCCTCGTGCTGTGCCTCATGGAGCAGTTTGTTCAGACTGCTCACATGCTGCTCCAGGATGCGGACGCATTGGAGAGGGTCCAGCGGAGGGCAACCAAAATGATTAGGGGTCTGGAGCATATGACCTACGAGGAGAGGCTGAGGGACTTGGGTCTGTTTAGTCTGCAGAAGCGAAGAGTGAGGGGGGACTTGATAGCAGCCTTCAACTTCCTGAAGGGAGGTTCCAAAGAGGATGGAGAGAGGCTGTTCTCAGTAGTGACAGATGGCAGAACAAGGAGCAATGGTTTCAAGTTGTGGTGGGAGAGATCCAGATTGGATATTAGGAAAAACTATTTTACTAGGAGGGTAGTGAAGCATTGGAATGGGTTACCTAGGGAAGTAGTGGAGTCTCCATCCCTAGAGGTGTTTAAGTCTCGGCTTGACAAAGCCCTGGCCGGGTTGATTTAGATGGGATTGGTCCTGCCTAGAGCGGAGGGCTGGACTTGACGACCTTCTGAGGTCTCTTCCAGTTCTGATTCTATGATAAGGGGATGGTTGGATGAAATAACATGATCTTGGTAACTAATTGACCATTCATTTCCAGTTGGAAATAGGTCAATGGAGGGATGATAGGAGTTGCTATAGGGAACTTTCTGGGTGTCTGGCTGGTGAGTCTTGCCCACATGCTCAGGGTTTAGCTGATCGCCATATTTGGGGTCAGGAAGGAATTTTCCTCCAGGGTAGATTGGCAGAGGCCCTGGAGGTTTTTCGCCTTCCTCCGTAGCATTGGGCACAGATCACAGCTGAAGGACTCTCTGCATGTTGGGGCCTTCAAAGTATTGGAAGGCTTCAATATCTGAGACATAGGTGAGAGGATTATTCTAAGAGGGGTGGGTGAGATTCTGTGGCCTGCACTGTGCAGGGGGTCAGACTAGATGATCATAATGGTCCCTTCTGACCTTAAAGTCTATGAGTCTATGAGGACAATGACCAGCCTGAACTGGAGAACCTCTTCACCAGGTCCTCAGGCTTCTGCTGCTGCAAATGTCCCTCAATACCCTGGACACTGTCAAATGCCACTTCTGGTGAAGGGAGACTAGTTTGGACTGGTTGGACCACATCATGCAGTGATGGGATGATCAGCTGCGGCTCCAGAACTTTTGCATGTGGAAGGCCATCTTCCTGGAGCTCTGCAAGTGGCTCCCCCCAGTTCTCAGGTGACAGGACGCCTGACAACAACCTGCCATCCCCGTGCAGAAGCGCGTCACCATCACCCTGTGGGAGCTCGCCATGCTGGACAGCTATTGCTTCATCAAGAACCAGTTAGGAGGAATGTGGAGGGAATCCACAGTTGGGGCCAAAGCTCCTGCAAGTAGCCAAGGCCATAAACCATCTGCTGCTATGGAGTATCATCATTCTGGGTAATGTGGCTTTGCCACCATGGGCTTCCCCAACTGTGGGGGAGGCCACACATGGCATGCACAGCCCCATCCTGGGTCTCAACCGCCATGCCTTGGACTACATCAACAGAAAGGGGTACTTCTCCATGGTGCTGCAGGCCCTTGTGGACTACAAACGATGCTTCACCGACATCCCAGGCTGGTTGGGGAAGGCACTCAACACCCACATCTTCTGGAACCCATGCCTGATCCAGCAAATGCATGCCAGCACTTTTTTCCCTGACCACATCATCTGGGTCAGGGACATGGATGTGCCCATCTGCATCCTGGAAAAGGCAGCCTACCCCTTGCTCCCTTGACTTATGAAGCCCTACACGGGCAGCCTAGTCCCCACCAAGGAGAACTTCAACACTGGGCTGAACAAATGCCACATGGTGGTGGAGTGTTCTTTCGGCCACTTAAAGGCGTGGTTTAGGAGTCTCCTTTTCCATCTGGATCTCAGCAAGCACAACACCCCCTTTTTGGTGGCAGCCTGTTGTGTGTTCCACAACCTCTGTGAGAGCAAGGGGGAGACTTTCCAGGGTATGGGGGAGAGGCTGAATGGCTGGCCAGGGCATATGAGCAGCTGGACACCAGTACCATTCAACGAGCACATCAGGGAGGCCTTGAGGCAGTGCTTCGTCAAAGGCCACCTTTGAAACTCTCCCCTGTGCTTCTCCACAAGGGGCCCCTGCATTGCCCCGTGTGCCTTTCCTCCCTCAGCCCTCCTTCCCACTTTTCCCCCAACCCCTGCAGAGCAAATAAAAAGGCCTTTTTTGTTTGAAAAAACAAGTCTGTTTATCTGGCGATACAAAACAGAGGAGGGACTGGGGATAGAACCTGGAATGGGGAAGGGCAGGGAGAGAGAGGACTGGGACTGGTGCCTGCCTCAGTCAGCTCGGGAGGCTTCGGCTGCCCTTAAGGTCCTATCAGCTCATGTTCTGGGGCCCTGCAGCCCCTGGGGGGTGGGCTAAGAGGGGAAGCAATGGGAGGGAACAGGGGCAAGGGCAGGGGCAGGTAGGTGGCTGGTGGCTCCCAGGGCTCCTCATTGAACCCCCCGGATGAGGGACTGCAGATATTTGCTCATGAATGAGGTCTTCCCAGGTGCATTTCCTCCTGCGTCCCTGGCCAGTGACAGCTGAGGATGATGCGGGAATGCTGGCAGCCACGGGGGACTCAGAGGAGCACTGGAGTCTCCCATGGCTACATCTACTGGGCTGTATTGCAGAGGCTGGCAAAGCTCTTTACATGCCACAAGCCCTTCTGCAGCCTGCTGCTTTGAGCTCCGCAGGAGAAGAGGAGTAGTGGAGCTGGCAGGTGTGGCCAGCGTGGCCACAAGTGTGGCTGCGGTAGGCCTCTGGAGGGCAATTATTTTGAATTAGATGCACCAGATCATCCACGCTAATGCTATTATGAAATAACAATTTTGAAATAAGCATTATTTCCTGAGGAAAGCAGTAGTACAGATTTTGAAATAACCAGCCTGTTATTTCAAAATAATGGGGTTGGTATTGTGGATGCTCTGCTTGTTATTTCAAAAGAAGGAAGGTTATTCCAAAATACTTCCCAGTGTAGACCAGGGCTTAGAGACCTACCTAGAAATACAATGAATTGAGAGGTGATGTCAGAACAAGAGGAGGGACAGTAAGATTTAGTAATATAAGCTTGAAAAGATACATGGAAAAGGATGTGCAAGTTGACAAAAAGGACACCTGAACACCGATTACCAAATAAAAATCCACCTTGGGATTTTATTAGGACAAGCCACTTTCAGCTCTATTCTTTGAGTTACAATGGAAGCATAACCATGACAATACATGGTCTCATGTCCATTTTCTGTGTATATTAACTCCACCCTGGAACTATTTTCACAATGGAAATAATGAGTCTTTATATTATGGCTACTGAAATAAATATTTCTAGAATGAAATCTAAGTACTGTATATACTTGAGTATAAGCCGACCCGAATATAAGCCGAGGCACCTAATTTTACCACAAAGAACTGGGAAAAAGTATTGACTCGAGTATAAGCCTAGGGTAGGAAATGAGGCAGCTACTGGTAAATGTAAAAAATGAAGATAGATACCAATAAAATTACATGAATATTTATTTCAAAGAAAAACAATAACCTAGCTCTGTAAGTGGAAAAGGGGGTCAACAAAAACAATATGGTATCAAAAATACCGTAACTTTAAAAGTACAACAACCTTAGCTCAATCAGCAACCAAGCTAACACACAAGAGCTAAAATCCTTCAAAACTGGAGTTCTCCTCCTCATCATCTGTATGTCCAAACAGAGCTTCAGCTGGTGTGAGGTTATCAGCATAGACATTGTCATCATCACTGACAAACTATTATGGAGTAGTTTTTTAAGAAAGCATATTGGAATGTATTTAACTCACTTAGAAGCAGTCCCAGCTCTACGAACATCAAAATGCAGTATGTAGAAAAAGTTGAAAGAAAAATATAGTAAATCTGCCCTCTTCCACAACAAGTAAAAATAGCACCTAATGTAGCATCATTGCCAATCTACAGCAGCTATTCAAGTACATGAAAGTTTAAGTAAAATACTTCCAACTTAATCTTAGAAATGTTTTATACCCTTTTAATATATCATTTTTTAAAAAGTTCCTATAAAGCTACATGTGGCATTTCATTTCTTTTCACAAGTTTTAGGAACTGAACTGAGCACTTTTAATATGCTCTGGATTATAAATTCTCTTTAAAAGTTTATTGTGAAATACTGGCAAAACCAATTGTCATTCAACTGGTATATAAACGAGACCCAAGAGTATAATGAATTTCTATCTACAACATTTATCAAATCCACCAGGGAAGGGCAGTAATTTCTTTTAAAGTAGAACCCTTTAATTGTTCCTACGTACCTTCCAATATTCAGTTGTATTAAATACATTTCTTCAGACAATTGTCCTAGTATTCAGTCTTTCTTGTGTTTAGTGCACTAACAATCTGGCGTAAGTTACTGTACTAATATGGAACTATTCAGCAGTTTGACAGATTAAATATTTTTAATAAAACAGTACAGGCAGTCCCCGGGTTACGTACAAGATATGGACTGTAGGTTTGTTCTTAAGTTGAATCTGTATGTAAGTCGGAACTGGCGTCCAGATTCAGCCGCTGCTGAAACTGACCGCCAGTTCTGACTTACATACAGAATCAACTTAAGAACCCCAGGCGTCCCCAAGTCAGCTGCTGCTGAAACTGATCAGCAGCTGATTCCAGGAAGCCCGGGGCAGAGCAACTCTGCCTGGGGCTTCCTGTAGTCAGCGCTGGTCAGTTTCAGCAGAAGCTGACTTGGGGACGCCTGGGGCAGAGCAGCTGGGGTGCTGCTGGGTTGCTCCAGTAGCGCCGCTCCTGGGTGCTACTGGACCAACCTAGCAGCACCCCATCTGCTCTGCCCCAGGCGTCCTGATTCAGCCGCTGCTGAAACTGACCAGCAGCGGCTGAATCAGGACCTGGGGCAGAGCAGCTGGGGTGCTGCCGGGTTGGTCCAGTAGTGCCCAGAGCGGGCGCTGCAGGACCAATCGGCAGCGCCCCAGCTGCTCTGCCCCAGAGTCCAAAACAAAAGCTTGGTCTGCTGGGGGTGGGGAGCACACTAGCTGCGCCCCCCCCTCCCCAGCAGACCAGGGACACGGGGAGCAGAGCCTCTGAGGCTTTGCTCTGGCAAAGCCTCAGAGGGAGGGACCCCGCCGCGGCTGCGGCTTCAGTCCGGGAGCCTGTGGTCTGCTGGGGACGGTCCCCAGCAGACCACAGGCTCCCGGACTGAAGCCGCAGCCGTGGGGGGGTCCCGCGCCTCTGAGGCTTTGCCAGAGCAAAGCCTCAGAGGCGCGGGGAACCGCCGCTGCTGCCGCTTCAATCTGGGTGCCTGTGGTCTGCTGGGGACCGTCCCCAGCAGACCACAGGCTCCCGGACTGAAGCCGCAGCCGCGGGGGGTCCCGCGCCTCTGAGGCTTTGCTTTGGCAAAGCCTCAGAAGCGCGGGAACCCGCCCGGTGCCCCTGGTCTGCTGGAGACGGTCTCCAGCAGACCAGGGGCACCGGAGCAGCTTATGAACGGGGCTTTCTCGCCCCGACTTCCGGGGCTAGACCCGGCTAGACCCGGCCAGCGGCAGAGACGCGCTGAGCCCGCCCGAGACGCTGTTCTCGAGACGCTGACTCGAGTATAAGCCGAGGGGGGCATTATTCAGCACAAAAAATGTGCTGAAAAACTCGGCTTATACTCGAGTATATACGGTAAATGATCTATTTCAGAACTTGAAACAATTTTTCTTGTTAGCACAAATGTATTACTGGTCAAAAGGCACACGAGTCAGGCAATCCTCATTGTACATTCAAAGACTACTAGTGCAGGAGCACTCAAAGGTCCTTATTCTGCCTTGCTCTTCCTTGGGATCTCTGAAGAAGGGGGTAAACAGACTCTAAGGCCTGGTTTACACTAAAGGGGAAAGTTGACTTAAGATATGCCACTCCAGTTACATTAAATGCATAGCTGGAATCGAAGTATCTTAAATTATGTTTTCAGGCTGTTCACATAATGTCACGTTAATGGAAGCCAATGCTCCTGTCAACTTCCCTTACTCCTCATGAGTAGCAGGACCACCTGCACCGATGAGAGCACCCTCCTAATTAGAACCAGGAGGTCTTCACTAGACCCAGTAATTCAAACCCCAGAAGATCAGCTGTGGCAGGGTCGATCTTCCAGATAGTGTAGACATGACCCCAACTGTCCTCTTCTCCCTGAGCAAGAGACTTGTAGGCAAAACACTAACATTGGCTAAATGACCTAAAGTGCCTATTTATTTAGCAGCTGGAGCATTAGGAAATAATAATTTCAAATGTTCTTTCCTTGGTTGAAGGAGAGGGTGAAGTATATGTCAGTGGCACTGCAATGTACAATAGAGTGTCTATATAACCTTTCTGAATATTTTTGCAGAAATCATTCAAATGTATATACTAATTGAATAAAATAAAAAAACAAAAAGTACATTATTTGTGGGCCTGATTCTTTTCTGTTGTGCAGTCACACACACCAGTGCAGAGTCCATTTTGATTTGATAGCATTTAACCTTAGTTTTACTGAGAAGTCAAGCACTCTACAAGATATAAAGTCCTAGAGACTCAATGTGCGTGCATCTGCATCACTTTCGGCACTGCAGCAATGGGAAATGCTTTCCCATAAAAAGCAAATACACCAACAATTCCTTATCCACAATCAGTTTCAGTTGCACAATAATTCAAAAAATGTGCACAAATTACACTAATGATTACTGGTGCTCTTGCCCTTCCTGTGCTGTATCCTGTATCCTGTTCTTGGCTTCAAAAGCATTAGTTCTGCAGCATTTGTTTCTTTCCCTTGCTGTTATCTTGTATGATAGCAGCTCATAAAATGAAATATATTCCCTTTTTCCTACTTTCATCTTCTCTCTCTAAAACAAAATATCACCAATGTTCACTTTTATACTTCAGTAAAAAGGCAAAAAAGGACTGCATTTTGGCTTACCATTCCATGTATGCATGAAATGACAAGGCCAGATATGCTGTGCACTGATGAATAACAAAGCACCCATTTGGACATCTTTAAGAAAATGCTTAACTTTTAATAGAGGAAGAAAATTCCAGTGGGGCTAAAGATCAAAAACAGAGTTCAAAGATCTTCAAGATAAGACACTTCTGTTTTCCTGGAATCCACTCTAAGTGCATTTGCATGGTTCTATTACCAGGCTAATTTAATTTAATAAATGTGTAGTCTAGAACATCCTGTCACCTTTTACTATTCTCAGTGTCTT
The DNA here is from genome assembly GCF_052426305.1 of Pelodiscus sinensis. Taxonomy (NCBI): domain Eukaryota; kingdom Metazoa; phylum Chordata; order Testudines; family Trionychidae; genus Pelodiscus; species Pelodiscus sinensis. Next base: position 116,435,730 of record NC_143055.1, on the reverse strand, counting down.
TGATCAGTAGCAGTAATTTCTATGGATATTGGCTAAGTCCATATGCATACTCTATAAGACTAATAATGTTTTACTGCTCTAAAATATTCCATGATGCAAAGCACCTAAATAACACCCTGACTTTGTTATACTGTAATAACTTCCCCATCTTACACAGAGAAAGATATAAATGTTTCCTTGTCATACAAAAATTAACTCTTCTACACCATATACTCCCTCCCCCCCAAGCAACTCTCTTTGTTAGGAGCAGAACTGCACCCCAATATTGCATCCTGTGTCATTGCTGGCATATCACCCAGCATATACTGTGTAGCTTTTATTAACAATGGAAACAAATTTCCCACATCAGGAAGAAGCACAACTGTTTGGCTACGAATACACTGGCAAGATTTTGCGCAAATACTTTTAACGCAAGAGAGCGTCTACACTGGCACGTGCTTTTGCGCAAGAGATGCACTTTTGTGCAAAAGCATCTGTGCCAGTGTAGATGCTTTCTTGCGCAAGAAAGTTCCGATGGCCATTTTAGCCATCAGGCTTTCTTGCACAAGAAATTCATGTTGCCTGTCTACACTGGCCTCTTGAGCAAGAACAGTTGCACAAGAGGGCTTTTGCCTGAGCGGGAGCATCATAGTTCTTGTGAAAGCAGCACTGATTTCACACATTAGAACGTCAGTGTTCTTGCGCAAGAACTCCCCACCGGTGTAGACAGGCAGCATGCTTTTGTGCAAAATCATGCCAATGTAGACATAGCCTTTTTGTATAAGTCTCATTCACAGTGCTTCCAAAGCTTCAGAGTCCACGAACCGCTGAAAACATTTTTCTCTCTCTCAACATTTTACGTTTTAATTGGAAGGTAAGTTAGTGAACTAAATGCCTTTAGCATTACACCTTTATTTCATATTCTTCTTTCTTCCCTGTACTCTGATTCCTTTTTTTAAAGTACTGAGTGTGTGATGAGACTTTATTATTTTGCTTCCACATTTCATTACCTTTTTTTGTTCTCCTTGTCACTGCTTAGCTATCAGAGGACTGAAGAGAGAAAATCTAGTTCTCAGATGGCATTTTAAAAACAACTCAACAGGGCTTTCCTGCTCAGTGTTTGAGAGATAGCATAGCAAAATAACAGTGAAGAGAAATGCACCTATTTCTCAGTCACTCAGGTCATATGACTGACATGGAAAGATGAAAGCATCTTCTAAAAACCCTCAAGCAACATCCAGAATAAAAATGTTGTATAACTGAAATCTGTTTAAGCTCTTGTTTTTATTATTTGTGTGGCTTAATTGTGTCATTGACTGACTGTTAGTGGTTTTAGATAACTAAATTGCCCCAGGGAGACAAAAATTCCTCTCTGAGGCCCCCTGGCACATGTAATAGGGGCACATCTGCTGTTACATACTCCTTGTACCATCCCTGAATTTCATATCTACCTAAGGACACAATCTGTCTTTATGGACAGGATCTACCTGTTTGGGTAATGACCTCAATAAAATTGTATTACAAAAGAAAAAAGGGATGGTGACAATTCTTAGGAGCTGGCCTGACAAATATAACCCACCATCTCAACAAACCGGGAAGTTACCAATATCTGCCAATAGCATTACTGACCAGTGGAGTATAGTAACAGAGTCTGCATAGTCCCAAACATGGTGGAATGTGACACATGAATTGGGAAAAGCTATTTGCTAGCTTAGTGGATGCAAGCTACTAAGCTGCTGATCTAGTATGTTTATTGATTGCATGTTCTTCTTTAGTCATGTCTATCATTCATCAGAAATGAATTGAGGCCCATTGACTCATACAGCTTTTTCTCACAGTCAACCAGCTCCAACAATTTTCTTCAGTGGCTTTTTACAAATCATCTGGGAAAGAGCTAGCATATTAATATCAGATTTTCACTTTCTGGAATTTAGTAACTGCTCATATTTGGTCCAACATTTTTATAGAAGCTATTTTCCCTGATCAATGTAAACTTCTTTCCATTCCAAAGCTCCAGAGATGCTGTAATTGCAGATATTCTGAGATCCTATTTTTCTATGTTGTCTTAGGATTTTTGTTTTCTCTGGTGAAGGCTCTGGCACTTTATTTGGTAGGATCTCATCAACTGGATTGGTGAGACATGATGTTAATATTAGACACATGCTGACCTTGGATTTTCCAGCTAAGCAGCTGGGATACTACACAAGTTGTGATCAAAGTATGCTCAGAGCTTTGCAGATATTAGTGGCATCTCAGTCTGTTCAAATGCCCTGTTGTATTACTCAGTTCAAACCCAATTGGGTAGATGATGTCAAGAAAGGGGCCATAAGAAAGATGGTTAAAAGATTTCCCTATTTCTGTTCAGGAGACAGAGGTGGCCCTAGAACAGTAAACTTCCGATAATCTGACACCTTTAGGACCCAGGGGGTGCCAGATTATCAGATATGCCGGACTATCAGAAGGGGGGGTGCTATGAGGGGTCTGGAGTGGAGTGGGAGGGGCGGCGCTATGGGACCAACCCCGCAGCACCCCAGCTGCTCTGCCCCGGGCTTCCTGGAATCAGCCGCTGATCTGTTTCAGCAGCGGCTGACTTGGGGACCCCTGGGGCAGAGCAGCTGGGGTTCTGCTGTGTTGGTCTCGCAGCGCCGAGGGGCGGCGCTACGGGACCAACCCCGCAGCACCCCAGCTGCTCTGCCCCAGGCGTCTGGATTCAGCCTGCTGGTGAAACTGACGCTGCTGGTCAGTTTCAGCAGCGGCTGAATCCCAACGCCTGGGGCAAAGCAGCTGGGGTGCTGCCGGGTTGGTCCCGTAGCGCCGCCCCTCAGTGCTGCTCTGCCCCGGGCTTCCTGGAATCAGCTGCTGATCTGTTTCAGCAGCGGCTGAATCGGGGACCCCTGGGGCAGAGCAGCTGAGGTCCTGCCGGGTTGGTCCTGCAGCGCCGTCCTTTGGCGCTGCGGGACCAACCCGGCAGCACTCCAGCTGCTCTGCCCCAGGTGTCCCCAAGATCAGCTGGGGTGCTGCCGGGTTGGTCCTGCAGCCCTGAGGGGCAGCGCTACGGGACCAACCCAGCAGCACCCCAGCTGCTCTGCTCCTGGCGTCCCCGATTCAGCTGCTGGTCAGTTTCAGCAGCAGCTGAATGGGGGAAGCCTGTCCAGCACTTCTGGGTTCCTGATGGTGCCAGACCATCAGGAGCCCCAGGGCATTGGATGCTGGACTAATGGAGTTTTACTGTATATGTAATTTCTACCTCCAGGTGCCATGTCAGTGGTAAAACTGAACTCACGAGCATTAAAGACCAAAGGAAAATATATCTGGACACTATTAGCTGGCTTGGTTTGTTGACTTAGTACAAATGAATATTGCTCCTTGTATTGTGCTCATCCACCCCATGGCTTGCAATGAAGAATAGGAAGTGATTTATTTTGTCATTTGAGGCAAATGATGTACCATTATTTTCTGTAAGACCATTGCTACAGTAAGAAAGCTAACCTAGATTTGGCACATTTATGTGAAGTGTTCTTCCTTCTCCTGCTATCAGAAGCAGTTAAGAACAGGAATTTAAAAACAAACATTTAGAACACTTGGGACATAGCACTATTGATTTAAAAGGAGTTACATTTACCCTAGTATAACTAAGAAGAGAATCAGGTCTCTAAGTCCAAAAAGTGAATGTTGAGTGCATTTTACAGTATCAGTAATCAGGAGCAGCCCTAGACGAGCTGCCAGCAACTAGTGCCCTAGGCGAAACACGCGATTGGCACGCGATCAGCGCCCCCGCCTCCAAAGCCCTCAATGGCCATTTATCTTGGCGACCACCTAGTTTACCTTTATTGACAGGCCACCACTGTCAGTAACTATAGGCATTATTCAATTTCTCGGTGTTTAATATTAATAAGGCTTAAGGAAGAAATGTAATGAAAACTGAATCCACTGAAAGCCAGGGAAAGTTCATGCTAGCAGATTCCCAGTCTTACAGGAATGATGAAACTAGGGGAGTTAGTAAGCAACAGAAATATTCCCCCTTTCCAGTCTTCTTCCTCTATAAACTTTGCAACCTATTGAAAGATCCTATTATAACTAACATACAAACAGATCCAAAGTTTTTTTTCCTGCTGATTTTCCTTTCTGTATCCCTTCCTCCTTTCTGTATCTTTCCCTTTCTCAAGCTGAGAGAACCACGGTGCTGTTAAAAGCTTATGCTTTTGAACTCTGTGCAAATAAATGAGCTGAAACAAATAAAACCCAGTTCACATGAGACTTTCAAGACATCTGGTGGAGTTATTTTTCTGAATAATTAGACCAAGTGGTGGAGCAATTCCCAAATGAAAACTACTTTCTTGCTTGATATTCAGTTATTTTTCATAGCCATCAAGATAGAAATAAGCCCCATTTTTCTCCCTTACATGGAACTCAAACCTTATCAGATTACCAGTCTTTCCAAACTTGGACAATCACATCTTTGACACGGCTTGTTTATAGATCACATTTTTAAGCCTCTTTATTTCCTTTATATTTTGAGGACCCTATTAATCTTCCATGGAAGTCGATGGGAGTTTTGGCATTGATTGGATTAGGACTGAACATTTAGCCTCTTTCCTTCATTTCTTCCTAATTTTCTGTAGGTCTCTCTAGTACCAAGTCAATGTTGCAAGCAGCAGAATATAATGGAACAGCAGCCAGTTGCATGCTCTGGAGTCAGTATATAGTTCCTGGATGGAGGACTATTGTATCGTCCCATTATTTTCTGCCTGAAGCTAACAATAATTTCTTCTTTTTCACATTCTCCCCTTTTAACCCTTCAACATAAGAGTGGTTCAAAAGTTAGCATTGTGTCCCTCCTCTCTGCCCCTCCCCCCGCCCTGTCTGAATACACTGTAATTAGTTTAGAACTAACAATAATTAGAGAACTGAGAAAGGAAGCCAATTCTGTAAATGGAGAAATCATTGTGACTCTTTTAAAATTAGCAGACAATTGAGCCTCTTTTTTATTTTAGGCAAGTCCATTTTATATCTTTCTGCCAGTGTAAATGAAAACTGGACACACTAATGTCCTAATGTCACCCCCAATGACCTGGTGAGAGAACACAAACACACAAATGCCTCACCAGAAGTTTCATCTACTCGCTCGTCCACCACATGATCCTTCTGATGAACCCATTCACTGTTGCACTTGAAATAGATCTGGGTCGCAGGGCTGGCTTTGCAGTACAGGTTGACAGGTTTGTTCTTCACGATGTAAGCTTCTTCAGGCTCAATGAGGAAATGAGGCAGAGGCTCTGGAGGATCAGATGGAAATGTTTCTGGGAGTTCGTGAAAAAAATCGTCATCTGTAACAAAGAAAACAGAAACCTTTGAAAATTGCAGCAGCTGAAATTTTGGCAGTTAAGAGATTACAGGTTGGACCTCCCTGGTCTGGCACCCTTGGGACCTGAGCTGTCCCGGACCAGGGAGTTTGCCAGGCCAGGGAGATTGGTGCTCCCCTGCTGGCTGCCCTGGGCTCCTCCTCTTTGGGCTCCCTGCCCTGCCGCTGGCCCTCCTAACACTGTCCCGGCATGGCTCCCCACTCTGCTGCCCACCTGCTGCCCCGGGGTCTCCCAGGGTTCCAGGGCAGGACTGTTTGGCAGCTGCCAGCCCTGCTAGTGCAGTACAGGTTGACAGGTTTCCAACTAGGGCCACCCAGCTGGCCCTGTTGCTGCTGGGGGTTCCTCAGATGGGGAGCCCAGCTGTCCCACCCTGCTGATAGGGCAGGCACCCACCTCTGCCAGCCTGCTCACCTCCGCCAGCCCTACTTCACTTGGGGGCTGTTCCCCAACAGAGGCTGCCCAGTCACCCAAGCCCCGCTGCCACTAGGGGTTTGCCAGGATTTGCACCTCCCCAGATGCTGCCTGGCCTTGCTAACACTGGGTATTCCCCGTCCAGTGTGGGGGCTCCCCTAATGCCTCCTGTCCCCACTGATGCTGGGGGTTCCCAGCCAGGGAGGAGGCTCCACAGATGCCTCTTGATCCAGCCAAGGCTCCCCATCTCCTGCGTTGCTCCCACCTTCTCTGGGGCTCTTTGGTCCAGCAACATCTGTGGCCCTGTCAGACCAGAGAGTCCCGGATTTTGCAGGTTCAACCTGTATAAGCATTTCTAAAAATCCCAAGGGAGAAGAATGCCTTTTCAAATGAAAAAAACCAAACCAAACCCCAGGAAATGTTCTTGAAGTGGAGTTTAAATGCAGAGTTGTTTTCAACCTAAAAGTTGTTTTTACACCCTGCTCCTTATGTTTCCTCTGGTTCTTTTGCTAACTGTGTGTTTACGAATGGTTCCTTTTTATTTTTCTTCAGTGGCAATGGTAATGACAGAACATAGTTTTAGCACATGGTTCTGCCACTTATTAAACCCCAGTACAAAATTAGGTTAACCTAAACTGACACTAGAGAGTACAAGAGCATAATTGTTAGATACAAACATGCACAATCATACACATACAGTTCTGCACACCTAATAAGCATGCACAAATATCACTTTGTGTGGATGCCAATTGAATATATGTGTGCACACATGGCCAGTAATGGTTTAGGATGTTACCTCTAGAGCTTCAGTATGAAACTAATAGTAGGAGTTAAAAGGCTGCATCAGTTTCTAGTCTATGCGTCTTCATTCATTCTTTGGCTACTCTGTTGAAAATGCTAACAAGGGTGCCAAATTCTGGTATTCTTTTTGTAGCATGTTCACCTGCTCAATGCCCTCTAAGGAAGAGGGACTAGTCATACTTCACTCACTTCACACAGAGCCCAGAACAGTTACCAAATCATACAGATGTGTTCTGTGGATTAATAAAGGGCTTTGGTCTTCTTCTGTGCTGTCAAACCAGCACTTTTCCCCAGTAGTAAATTCACTGAAGAATTCATTGGAAAAAACCTCAGTCTGATAAACTAGTGGAAACATTGAAAATCAGCTAATTTACACAGCTTCATTCCTCTTCCTCCATTAAACACCTTTTTACAAGCAAAGCATCATCTGTACACACCCTTTTACAGATAAAACCAGCAAGATCAGAGAGTGAGAATTCACTGAAGAATACTCCTCTTCCCATTGACTTGCAAAACTCTTTTCAACCGGCAAGAACATTCAAGATGCTCACAGTGGCAAAGGGATGAGGGAACAGTAACTATTGACAGATCCATCAGCAAGAAGCTGACAGTCCTGAAGGCCTCATTCAATCTCCTCTTTTCTGTCTCTGAAGCAGTTATCGTTATACACAGTGATGGACGCTGGTGATGATCAATAAAGCATCACAGAATATCAAACTAAAAATACTGCAGAAGGTTAGCTATCCTCTTCTTGTCAGTTTCCATGAAGATTAAATGTCAGACAGCTACCTTTCTTTCCTCTAGCTTTACCTATATTTTTTGTGTCCGGAATTACAAAGGCTATGAAAGCCTTTCCTTCTACTGCAACCACTTTTGTAGAAAGACAGATAAGGAAGAACAATAACAGATGAAAGAGGCTGGAGAAGAGAATATAGTACCTATCTACATAGCTGTATAGAGTTACACAGTACATCTTCATTAGGCATTAGCAAATCTTACAGAGTTTGAGGTTTTATGAACCTTTTGAACTATTTATGAATCTGAAACCTGTAATATGAGTTTGCAAACCTTTTCTCATTTTCTCCTTTAGGGTATTTCAGTTTAAAAACAATAATGGGCCCAATTCACTACTGCATGACTCCACTGGAGTAAATTTAGTCAAATCACAAAACAGGAGTGATGGAGTGGTGAATAAATCCCAGTATTTTTCTATCATAGGAAAAGCCTCTTCTATAAAATAACAAGGACAGAAGGACTCCTTTATCAAAAACTAGTCTTTTGTAAGCAGGTGTCCTGCACACAATATGAAAAACTGATTTAATTTTTCATTAAATGTTTTCTCTTTCATTATTTTCCTCTGTGATTTTCACTCTAGCCACTGTATGTTCCACTTTTCACACTATTTCTGCACCTGCTCCCCCACCATTAGATTTTCCTCTCTGCTTCCTTTTCCTCCACAGTGTTTCCAAAGTGGAATATGACATAAAATGCATGAGTTTGAATCAAAGTTTGGCATTCATGACAACAGTGTTTGAGCTAAGGCAAGAGGAATTTGTGCATCTCTACTATGCATCTTACTCATAATACAAACATACAGATAAACATACATAGACATTAGAGATGAATCATTTCACTTGAATTGCCACAGGATGCATCTTTTTTCTTCTGGTCATTTATTTGCAAATTGGTGAGCAGACAGATGGAAACTAACAAAGCACACATGTTTTATAATTAAACAAGTATTGCTTCGCTAATTTCTGGTGACTGGAAAAACAAATGCATTTATTTTCACCAATAGATCTCAATACATTATCAGAGACAATGCTTATGCTGCCTCAACGATTAACTAGTTCTTATCAAAGATGTAACTAGAAGCTCTAAAAAGGAAGAAGAAAGGAAACTTGGGCCAAGGGGAAGAAATTTCCTTCCTTATTTCCTACAAGTCTGATAGCTCTCTCTCAGGAATGGGTGCAGGCTTTGGGCTGCTCTTCTGAGAGCACCCGTTTCTAGCATTTAAACACTGTTTTTATTTTCAAGTGGATTTTCTAATACTGCTCACTACAAACTCAGCTCCTCTTCTGGCTTGCTGGAATATAGGGAGGGAATACCAGATACTATATATCCCTCCAGATGCCCAAAGACTAGCTCAGAGAATATTTACTGTGAGCCAGTTTTCTTATTTAATTTTAATATACTGTATAATTCTTCATTGCTATTGTATTTTAACAAAAGTTACAATCAAGCCCAAATTTCACTTTTCTTTCTGTACTGACATCTGAATCACATTCAAAGAGATGTTGGTGAGATACGTGTTTACAATTCACACATAGTTAGAGCACACATACAGAAGCTCTGCCACACAATGATACTATTTCTCTCTTTATTTGTACATATAAGAGAATCAAAATAGATAAGATTCAATTCTTTTACTTTTTCCACAGAGAGGCATTTTCATTCTTTTATCAGCCTCCATGATTATTATGATTGAATGAATTAACATTATATGGAACAAAAAAGTAAAAGAAAAAATGCAAACATGTTTGGATTTTGCTGTACTCAACAAAGGAAAGCAATCATATGACAAAGCTAACCTCATCTTCATCAGCATGCAGGGTCTTTAACATGGGCCTCTGCTACACATAGCTAAGAAGTAATAAGACAGCCTTATCAGGCTGTGGGAATCAGAGCTGCAACTCAGTTTGCACATCTAAGTTCCAAGAAGTGATTAGATCTCTTGCTGCAGAAAAGCAAAAGAAAACCGTTGTTCCATTCTCCCAGGCTGTGCCTAAACTGCACCTGGAGCTTGAAATAAGCTACGCAATTTGAGCGATACAAATTGCGTCGCTTATTTCGAGTTAATTTTGAAATAGATTATTTCAAAATTTGGCGCTGTCTACACAGCACTTATTTTGAAATAAATTGCTATTCCAAAATGTCCCTTATTCCTTGTGGAATGAGGTTTACAGGGACATCGGAATAGTGAGCCTGTTATATTTCAAAATAACGGGCGTGCTTAAAAGACTTGGAATAGCAATTTTGAGATACCAGAAGTATCCCGAAATAGCACTGTAGTGTAGACGTAGCCCCACAGACAGAGAAACTTGGGCTTTACATGTTTCATCTATGGTATTGAATCTGCTATGTTAGGGAACCACACTACAACATAGCAGTCCCTGACACAGGTAAAACAGTGTTTGGTCTTGCAGTATAGATGGAAACAAGCAGCTTTTAGCCTTGATGCAAAATCATACCACAGCCCAAGATCCAATGTTTGGATTGTGTTGTTCAGGCACATCCTTGTGTCAGGGGTGGATAGAGGCCTCTTAGAAGAATCCAGATTTAGACCCCTTATAAACCTGTACAAAATAAAATAATTCAAAACAAAAGTCCTCTGGATAAGGGACATGTAGCATTTTGACCCTGTCATAACTTGTTCCTTTTTTATCCCCTTCCAAAATGAGATTGAAACATTTCTATGAAGTATTTATATTTCTGTGGAAATCTGTTCAGTTAAAAGTTTATCTAACCAACTCTTTAGAATACAGTTCAGTCCTAAATTTATAAGACCTGATTCAGCCACGTTATGAGAGTACAGTGTTATAACCAGGTCTCCTAGTTATAATTGTTCCTACAATTTAGATGGGACTTAAAACACCTTGTGTGTATGTCTGCGAGTCTGTATCTGTACATGTAAAAGGGGCTGAACCTCGCCCAATATTTGGTCTGTGTCTTCCAACGTACAACCTCTTGGATATGTTAGGATGTGTCTACACAGCAGGGCTTAACTCGAAATATGCTACACAAATTGAGCTATGTCAATTGCGTAGCTTATTTCAAAATAGCTTATTGTCTACACAGCTCTTATTTCGAAATACAGCACTCTTCCTCTGACTTCCCTTACTCCTCAGACAATGAGGGCTATGGGGGTCGTAGTAAGACAACCTCCAGCTTGACAGTATTTCGACATTATTTCAAAAAAACTGCCTGCTGTATAGATGTGGACTAAGTTATTTTGAAATAACACTAGTATTTTGGAATAATGTTGCTGTGTAGACTTACCCTTAAAAATTCAGCCTCTGGAAGTGCAACAAAGGGTATGTCTACGCTGCCCCCATCAAAGCTCTGCAAGCACTGTGACATGGCACAGTAGTCCTTATCAACAGGGGGAGAACTCTCTCACTGACAGAAACCTGACAAGAGTGCCACTCCTGGCAGTAAAGCACTGTTTTAATGCTGAAAAACACCGGTATAAACTTTTATCAGTCAAAGGTGTATTTTCACACCCCTAATGACTAAAAATTTAGTGCTGAAAATGGCAGTGTAGACACAGCCAAAGGCATACCTGGCCTTATCTGATTTATCTCAATGTTCCATGCCAATGCCAGAAAAATACCTTTTCAAAGAGTGGTCTGTAAAAGAATTACACCTTTAAAAAGGAAATCATGTGCTTGATTTTTAATTACTCTGTCAATACCCTGTTTAACGTGCCCCTTGGACCGAACACGAACTCAGACATGAGTGCTCTCCTACATAACAGGACTCCATTTGTGCCCAATTATTGCAAACGGTGAGTTTACTTCTGTAAAATGTCACATTCATCTTTATTTTCATGTAATAAAATGTACAACCCAGCTGTTGTTATTGACTGCTCCACACTGCGAAGACAAAATACCTGATTAATGAAAATGCTAACCTGGTTTCATTCATGCAGTTAATTCACTCCGAGAAAGTAAATTTACCAAAGCTACCTACATCTATAAATTTAATGCTGATTTATACTTCAATGGCTTCTCTCAATTTAGAGATGCTATTTTACCTCCCTCCTTTAACATCCTACAACAGTGATTTGAAAATAAAAACAGTGGGCCACATCCAAATTTACTTCAAATGGCTAAAATGCTATGGAAATCAATAGAGCTGAAGCATTTTACATCATGGATCTCACACAGAGTAGACCTGTGGAAGGATTACATTTTAATCTTTATTTTAGGCAAAAATATCCTTGTCATGCTCATGGCCTTCTTGTTTTTAAGAGGCTTCTGCCCTCTTTTGGAGCATTGTTGCTGAAATTGTACATAATATAGCACTTTTTGATTAACCTGTGACAAAGGAAGAGTTTTTAGTATGTTCCACTTTTTACGGTCTAGCATCCCAGCTCTAATTTAGGGTAGGAAAATATTGTGCTCTGAACACTAATCTATTTATCCCTTGATCACCAGTTTTATTACTATATATCAAGCTTTAATTCTCATCAACGCAGCACATAACTCACTATATTTCTGAATTGCAGACTTAAAGTATTATTGCTTATATCATAATATATAGGGCCATTATCTCTTTGTCTGAGTCTTGAAGCAAATTCTTCTCAAATGGAATTTACTTCAGAGTGATTCAAGAGCAATTTGAAAGGAATGGCTGCAAAGCTAATTCCATTTGCATTTGGATACCCATCACTCAGTGAGATCATTCATGATGCATTACAATAAAGGCAGCTGGAGTTAACTGTAGGGATGGGATTTCTGCTAAGTTTTTAATGTTATGATTAAAAAGCTTTCTGCAGCAACAAGTCTTATTTACTGTGAAATTAACAGCAGGTGCTAGCACTGTCAGATAACTTTATCAGGGTTGTGGCAATCGTTTGTTTTATGGGAGAAACATTTTTCATAAAGGAAAAGACTCGTTGGTAATTCCTGTGGTTGTAGTCCTGTTTCCCTGTCAAGGACACACAGCATTATGGCACCACCCAATGGGAAGCAAGGAGGCAAAGAATGTGTCAATTGAGCCCTGTATTCAATATATTTGATTCACTTCACACCCCATTTATATTGCCAGGGCACTGAAGATAGGTCTTAGGCCAGATCTATACTAAAGACCTATATTGACCAATCCCTATTGTAGACATTGCTATGTTTATGGGCGAGCTACTGCTTCACAGGGAGGTGGATTAACTAAGCCAATGGGAGGAGCTGTAGTGAAGATAAACCCTTAGTGCAGATGAGAATGGGGCCTTATAACATGAGAAAGGAATAGGGAGACAAGAAAAGGAGAATCCAAGGCAGAAGGAATGAGGATGGGATAGAAATAGAGGACTACAGTAAACGGAATTGCCAGTGCATAATGTTGCATTTTCATATGCCCCTATTCTTCTATCTTACCCCTAGGAACAAATCTAGGGCAAATGTAGATGTAATGAGCAGTATGTTGAGAAGAAAGGTGTATGTACTTCGTATCCCCATTGAGAAACCTTATGACCAGTGGAGGAGCCAGCACAGGCAGACCCAGCACATGTTCATACTGTGGCACGACATACTTGGAAATGGAAGCTGCCCAAAAATCTCAAGAAGCAGTTACCCTTATAACAGAATAATATTTGACCTGTTTGGGAGGCTGGGGTCAGTGGTTGTGGGCAGGGTGAAGAACCCTAACAAGGCGAGATGGGGCTGTAGGAGGGCTGAAATAAGGAGGTTGGGGGATGATGGCGTGGGGAGGCTGTGTCAATGGTAGGTTCTGAGCAGAAGTGGTGAGTGCTGGAAAGATGAACTGAGAGTGGTGGGGGTTGATGAGGTAGGGGGCTGAACTGGGGAGGGGGCTGAGCTGAGAGGGACTGGGTGGGGAGAGAACTGATTGGGGACTGAGAGACATAATTAATTGCTGGGTAGGAGATGGGCAGATGTGGGGATGAGAGGTCCTGAGGCAGAACCCAATCTACAATCACATTATCGAGGGCATGTGGGAGAGCAGACAGCACTAACTGTCACATGTGCACACCCTGGGGATGGGCAGGAGCATTAAAAAAAATCAAGAGAATGCCCTAAAAAACGTAACACAATCTTTTTTTTTTTTTAAATGTCATGATTTGGGGGCCAGTCTGATGATTTGGGGAGTCTGACCAGGGTGAATTCTGGTCAGACACAAAAAATATGAACTCTCAGGAAAAAACTGAATTCTCCCATGTTTTTGAATAAAAGAATCACATTAATTTAAAGGAGACTTCCACAGGCGCGTAAATGGACACTTGAAAAATACAGGACAAATGCACTTAAAAGTCACTGGATGGTCTTGGGGGCTTTTCAGCAAAAAACAAATAAAACAAAACAAAAAACCCACCAAAAACAAAAAATCCCCCCAAACCTCAACTAAACTCCTACCATAAGAAAAGGGAAGTAATATCTCTGCCATACTATAACCCCCTTTCCTCTGAAGGTTACTGATCGGAGGGGAGAACTTTTTAAAGTCCTTCAAGGAGGAAATCTAACAGTGAAGTGAACAAGTGTGTTTGTTCTTCTTAGTGGCCCAGGACTGTCAAATTGTCAGCAGGAGGCGGCATTCTGCAGCTTCAAGGGCTGCATTTTGGAAGAGAAGGGCTTATCCAAAAATTTCCAAGCTGCTCTGGATGAGAGGAGGACTTTGGGCTCTGGATCAATGGTGAGCAAAGAGAAGCAGTTTCCAGGGAAGAGCAAGTGACAAGTTCATTAACTCTTGGGCTAGTATTATTACCACTACTTTGCCATCTGTAGCCTAACACAGAATTTGGAGAAGAAGAGAAAGGCAAGAGAAGTTTTTCCTCACAGCAGTTACACTGAGATCTCTTTGTTGAACAATTCAGAGCTTTAGTTGTTGTACAAGTCTATTGCTGGTTCTCTCAATGGGCAGTAGAACTGTTTGAACAAATGACTGAGAGTTCATTTCCTATTGCATTATATCCTACATTGCATTCCCTCTTCACAGATGTAAAAGACTATGTGAGGAGGGGGCACCACAACAGAGCGGGCCAATACTCACTTACTTTTCACAGTGGGCCTAGCCCCATACTACAGCTCTTCCCCCTGGTGCTCAGCCTCTCTGGCCCAGGGAGCCTAAGCAGCTGAGGGGAGCCTGGGCCACTCCACCTACCCAGGGTGTCATTTTGGGAGGCTGGGGTGGGGGCAGCAGCAGTGCACTCTAGGACAGAGCTTGCTTTTCATCCCATTCCCCAAACTATCAGGGAGCAAGGGGAAAGTATTTGCATTCTGTGCATGTCCCTCACACCTGGATAGTGAGCTACATTTGGGGAACAGGATGAAAAGCAAGCCACATCCTGGAGTGCAAGGCTGCTGCCTCTCCTTCCCTCCCAAAATGGCACCCCTGTCCGAGAGCAGCCCCTGATCTGTGTCTCCACCTCTGGCCCCTCCACCAGGGCAGATGAAGGGTCTTGCAGCTAGGGCCGGATGATAATTTTGTGGGGCTCAGGGCAGCGCCACGGGGCAGCACAATTTCGCGCATGCACCTTGGCAGCAGCCGACCAGAAGTAGCGTGCGCAGGGTGAGTGTGCGGGGCCTATTGAAGCGTGGGGCCTGGAGCAGCCACCCCACTCACCCTGCCCTAAATCCGCTGCTGCCCGGGTGGCTCTTCTGCAGCTTTTTGGCCAGGCTGAGCTAGAAGCCTCAAGCCCTCCTTACTCTTACAAAGATGCAAGACGGGAGAATCAGATGTCCCGTTTCATTCCAGACACAAAAGCTGCCTCTGTCGGTTAAACTGCATGGGACACAATAGGTTTTAAAACAAAGAATAGAAGAATTCAGAGTGAAAGAAACTCAGTGTTAACTAGTCAAGCTCATGCTGCCAATGTAGGTACTTCTCAACAGACAAATGTGCTTGAGCTGGATTTCCTTTCTTTTTCTCTCTGCTTTCCCTCTGGAGTGTACTATGTTACAGCCTTATTATCACCAATTAATGTCCAGAAAAAAAATATCAAAGGGCCTGATTTTCCTCTCATGTACAGAAATGTAGCACTTGTAAGACCACTGATCTCAGGTACGACCCAATTTCAGTGGAATTACCCCTGATTTACACCAGCATAAGAGAGAGGAGAGTTAGGCCCAAACAGTGGAAGACAAAGGCTTTTGCATTATTTGATACATCCTGATTTCATAGGACAACTTGTAAGGTTAATTAATACTGTTCATGAAGCATGTGTCATTCCCTAATCACATTTAATTAATCATCATAACTAACAGCCTGCTCCTGACCATACTAAAGCCTATGGGAGCTTTGCCATTGACTAGACTGGCAGAAAAAGCAGAACCTAAATCTGTCCCTTCAAAATGTACCTCACATCTTTCTAAGGAGGAACATTCCTGAAGGTGTTATGTTGGTAATTTAAGACAGACTCATTAGCATTCATACAGATACAATTATGTAAATTAAGGCTGCGTTAACATGGTCTTCCACTGGATCAGGACAAATTGCATAAGTCCTGAGGCTCTTGCTCAAACAAGCAAGAGATGGCCTGGTTAGCCATATGTACTTGTTAGCGCTGCATTCAGCCTACATAAGCATTAGTACTTAATGAGGTTACATAAAAGATGAGGGAAATCTTGCCTGCATTATAGGAGGGAGTAAAATTGTTCTGGAGAAGTACATTTATGATCATTTGTATCTCTATAGGAACTAATGAAGACATCTGCATGTTTCTTTGTGTTATTGCCTTCATGCTATTGATAGATAAAAAAGACTGAGTTGGATCCACAATGGATCTAGACTAATTTACACAGGGGAGGACCTGGCCCAAGAAGTTTGAAAAGCTGATTATCAAAAATATGTTGGGGCATTTTTTTTCATTAAAAGTTGATTGAGATAACCCTTCATAACACAAATATGACACTGACTTTTTCAATCTATGATAACGAGTTGCAGGCCCGTTTTCTGATCCGCACTGCACTGAATTCTGTATAGCCACTTGTAGCTGTGATATAGAGGCAGCAGCCAAGGGGCCGGTGGTATGGCAGTATACAAGGGGAGCCAGTATACAGGGGGACCTGGCTTTATAGCCAGCTCCCAGCATTGGTGCCTCAGGAGTGGGGGGGCTGCGTATAACCATGCAAGTTAACTGATGAGCCCAGGCTCATCAATTAATCATGTACACAGTTACACATTTACATCCCAAATAAAAACCAGAATTCTACGATTAGTCACATAGTCAAAACAGTCATATTCCCCTTCATTTGGATTAACCAAGTTGCAAAGCATAAAAGTTGGGGTTTGTTTAAACTTTTGACCCAGGATTGTAGCCTAGTGAGTGAATTCTGAGAAGTTGTGTTCATCAATTTTTTTTTTTGCGCTCTTTTGAAAAACGAGCTAGAGTCTGACTTTGCAGTGCTACTGTACAGAGCTGGATTGGTTACTGAGTCAGGTTATCAAAGTGCAGGATCTGAAAAAAAAACAACAAAGCTTGAGCAAACTAGAAAAGATGCTGATGAAACATCCTTCTAATTATTACAGTGCTGTATATAATAGTCTTTTGTGCTGTCACCTTCTCTTTTATTGCCTTAAAACTAATAAAATATTTAAGTTAAAATAAAAAAGAAAGTGGGTCACAAATTGTGTCTGAAATTTTATCTCTCTTGGTCTCTCATGCAACAAAAACACAGGGAGAAACATTTAAGTATTTAGTTTACAGGACACACATACCCCCTTCCAAAAGTGTGAGCTCCAGGCACTTGATCTAATTAGAAAACTGACACTACTCAAGCTAGATGTGGACATGCCATGAGATTATGAGCAGTTTAGCTGCATCTCATTAATATTTTTATTGTCTCCCTTTAAATAATGAATATTTGAGAAGGAAGAATGTGTGTAATACAACGTACGAACAGTACAGGTATTAGGGTTTGTGGGTCACAACATAGGATTCTTTCTCTGTGGGTAGCTAAATATATATTTGTTCCCACGTGGACAGTAGTATTGAAGAGGCTGTATCCCAAAGTTAACGTAATAGGTTTCAATCTGAACCACCTGCGAAGTTTAATTTGAAACATTTCTGCCCCAACTGCCATTAGTAGTCATAATGGTTGACACAGGGTCAAAAAATTATTAAACCTCCAAGGAGCATCATTTCCTTTTCAGTGTTACGCTTCACTTTTCTTTGACACATTAGTCCTGAAGTAGCTTCAGGCTCTTGACCCCTCTTCTAACCCTGATAACTAATTAAAGATGGACAAGGCTTAGTCTAAGATACTTTTTGTTAAAACTATTCATTCTAAAGTTCCCTTCAGGCATTCTGTCACTTAGGACAAAGTCCGCCATATTTACATGAAGATGAAAGTAGGTTCCTGGTATATTAATATGAAAACCCCCTCTTTTTTTACAAGACTTAACAAAACCTTTGCGGTTAGTAGATAGGATGCATTTTATAACGTATAAAATACCCTCCCAGCACACACAAGAAAGAGATTTCCTGGGAATATTCCACAGCACACAACTTTGGCAAAATTTGAAGATGATTAACTCTATGTATACTTTTAAAGTTAGAAATTCAGATTTTAGTTCTTTATCTGGATGTCATGTCAATAAACCAAATGTACTACAGTGAATCAAACTAAGAAATTAAAGGGTTGATACTGTTCTTCAACATATAACTTTCCATGATACACCAACATACTGGAAGAGATATTACAGCTTAAACTAAATAGTCCTCCTCTGTGCACATGTGGATGTTGGAACCACATGTAAAAATCATCCTATATGGCAGAATATAGTTTGATATCTTGGTCTATAGAAATGGCAGGGCTTGAGAACTCTGTTTGCTAAAAAGGAATCCCACCTTGTTCTCCCAGTCAGGAGACCTGTACATTTATGTTGCACTTTACATGTTTTCTTACTTCATGACTTTTGCTTTTGGGCACAAAGACTTTAGCAATTAGGAATCTCCAGCTAGTACAAAATGCTGCAGCGCATCTCCTCAGCAGCACAGACTACTGTAAGCAATCACAATGGTCCCCACCTATCTACAGTGGCTTCCCCTTTCGAATTCTGAATGAAGCTCACGGTCTTGCTGCTTATTTTCAAGGCACTTAATGATGAAGACCCAACACAACTAAAAGACCATGTGAAGCTCTGTGATGAAGATGCTGGGTGACGTCATTCCTTTGACACAATGGAACTCTTTGCAATAAAGGTAAAGCTCAGCAGCGCAGGAGAAAGAACTGTTGGGGAGTGGGAACAAACTCCTACAAGAGCTAAAGCTCCTCCACACCTTACCACTTTCCTCGCAACGTGTTAGGTGAATTTCTTTTACCTTGCCTTATTTAACAGACATAATGACATGTATAGTTTTAAAAAAATTAAAACAATCAAAACAAGACACTCCACTGCACATATTTGGCCCTCTGATGAGAAGCTGAGAGAATGAACAACATCATAATAATCATATTACTTAACGGACTACTAGAAGCAGGATCACCTGATGCCTGGTGCAGGGAGAGCCACCCAGATGGACAGGGAGGGGTCATGCCATGCACTCCTCGCAGAGTGGGGTCAGGGCAGAGGAAACTTTGTGTGCTTCCCCCACTCCCAGGCCAATCAGGGCTTGAGGGCGGGGGAGCGTGCGACATCTCCTCCCGTCCTGCCAGGTGTGTTTGGCGCTTCTAAATGCTGTATGCTCCTGGCAGGGTGGAGGAAACGTCATGCGTTTCCCCTTGACCCCAGACCCTGATTTACCTGGTGGCGGGAGTGCGGCAGGGCCTCTGCGGGCCCAATCAACCTGCTTGGCAGGTCATATCCAACCCACAGAGGCCCTTTTGCCCACCTCTGTTCTAGAAGGAGCTCAGAAACTATGGTGGTGTGTGAGCACAGTATAAGAACATATGTAAAATAAAGAGAATGAGAAAACAGCTGGGGTTTAGAAGCCAACATTTTAGGATAATGAGTTCAGTTGTCTAGCATTTCCAAGAGTCAGCATTTTTACCACCACCTTCCCAAACCTTAAAAAAAAATCTGCATATTATCTCTCCACTTTGCTTCTACCCCAAATACAGGCAGTCCCCGAGTTACGCCTGTAGTCTGCTTCGGGCTTCCTGTAGTCAGCCGCTGATCAGTTTCAGCAGCGGCTGAATCTGGATGCCAGTTCCTACTTAAGTACAAATTCGACTTAAGTACAAACCTACAGTCCCTATCTTGTACATAACCCGGGGACTGCCTGTATATGAATTCATCACAAGCAGCTATTAATACCGCAGGTCAAAAGGGAGATACACAGCTGCACCTTTCCTATGAACAAGTGTTATTTTAAAAAGACCCAATTCACCACTTTCGTCCTTGGATCTTAATGACCACTATTATTTGGCTTTCACTACTTATCTGATTGTATCCATGGCCAATTTTTCAAGAACCATAAATTCTTTTATGTGTGACTGATGTATCTCAGCAGAAGTTTAGATTGCATTAGAAATCCATTAGCTAAATTCTAGAAGGTGGGGGAAGGCAAGAGAGATGGTTTGTGTCTCCCAGCCTTGGTAAAGGGAAAAAAATAAGATAAATAGTCATTATTAAATTTGACATCAAGGTACTTAGACAATTAGATGGAAAAACATGAACTGCAGTCTGGAATCAGAAATGGGACGAAGACTTTAAAAAAAAAACACCATCAATTTGTTTTGCAACTTACAGAAGACTTTAATGTGCCTATGCCTTAGGAAGATGAAAAACACAGGACTGTTGGAACTATTGTGGCTTTTGGTGCTCACAAGTGGAAAGAAGAAGGCATGCAACTGAAATCTTCATGCAAAAATTCAAACCTATTCTTCCCTATGAGGAAAAATGAAAGTGTCAAAATGCTCATATATTTTGAGAGTAATTGCAACGATTTAAATGGCTATTACAGGTTGAACCCTCTCTAGTCTGGCACTCTCTGGTCTGGCAACATCTATGATCCATCAAGATTTTAATTAGCTGAATGTCCACTTGGTGTGGCCACGTTTCCTGTGGGGCCATAAAATTTGTTTACAGCCATCAGACCTGGCTGTCAGTGTTCTGTACTGTTATTTAGATCTAATTTACCCCTAAATATCTTCTAAGTGCTAGTAAGCAGTGGAAGTGTTGCTAAGGCTGCTAGAGAATACTGACCTCCCGTGGTTCAGCAAAGTCTCTGGTTCGGCACCGGTCAGGTCCCAAGAATACTGGACTAGAGAGGTTCAACCTGTAGTCTCCTCTATGCAGAGGAGTTTGTTTATTAGAGGAGATACATAGACAATGTAGCTATTGGAGCACCCATGCTTATTGATGAAAAAGCATATCCTTTTCTCTCCCTGCATTACCCCTCCCCCTCCACACCTCTCAACAACAAACTTGGCAGTCAAAAAATGTTAAGAAAACACAACTAGTTCATTGATACTAACACCCTATCCTTTTCTAAAGCTGGAAATGGAAATGGAAATGGATTGATTTCATGGTTCACAGTGGTACAGTACAATACAGTGTAGCTCATATGACTTTCAGAAACAATTTAAATTCATAGACCTATTTCTAAAGTTCATGAAAGGCCTGATGTATAGCAGTATTTGGTTACAGAGTGCAATTTTCTCCCTACAGTGACTAATTTCATCCACTCTTCCTTTCTAAGTCTTGCTGATTTGTTACTCTCCAGCTCCAATTTACTTAACCAAGGAGGGAAACCTTAGCCAGTGGGCTACTGGCTTTTGCCTTACTCCTCAACCCTATATGGGTTCAGCTAAAGTTCTTGTGCAGCATTATATTTTTAATCTCTTGCAATCTTACACAAAAGCTGCCTCAAATGTAAGTTATCTACTGTATTACAAAACAGCCTTGTGAACAGAAAGATTCACAAACTCGTGATATATTTATGAGAGCTCATTCACAGCAAAGCTGTTGCAGGATCAGAATGCCGCTAGCCAAAAAATACATTATCCTGCCTTGGCCAGCAAATCTCCAACTTCCCCTATTTCTGCCCTTGCTTACTGAACAGCACAAAGAGCCCCTTCCAAAAAAAGCTACTCTAAGGTCACATCTACACTACCACTTATGCGGGCAAAACTTGTGTTGTTTGAGATGTGAAAAACATGAATACATCCATGTGACAAATGTTACGCTTGCATAAGTAGTAGTGTGGACAGTGCTATGTTGGCAGGAGCACTTTTCCTGTTGATATAGCTATGGCTGCTCACTATGGGTAGTTTAATTATGCTCAGGGAGTGCTCTCTCCCCTTGGAACAGAGCTGCTACATGGGAGCTCTTACAGCAGCGTGGTTGCATTGTAAAGCTGCGCTGCTGTAACCTCTCTCTCAGAAATGGCCTCAAATCAAATATGGGAAATCAAGAGAAAAGGAGACACTATTGCGAGTTCAGTAATACCCCATTGCAATCACAGATGTACCTCACAGAAAGTAGAAGCTCCCCAGAGCAGTTCCAACACTTACCCTTTGAAGGTGCTAAGAACAGTGCCAGCCTATCCCTTTTGAGGAAGAACAAATCGTCTTGTGGTTCAGAGACTGGACAAAGACTCAGGAAATGGGAGGTTAGTTCCTGCCTCTGTTACAGACTTATTATCCTTCAGTTCCTCATGTGTAGAATGAGTTTAAAAACTCTCCCTTTGTCTGTCCTACTACTAATTAGAGCTCTATGGGGCGAGACTTTTTCTTATTATGTCTGTTGATACTAACATTGGTCATGGGTCCCAAATCTGAGCTAGGCTAGGCATTGCTGTGATATAAATACTAATAATCAGCATGTTAACTGTTCTGTTGCTGTCTAATGTATTTAGTACATGTGAAAACATAAATTGCCATTGGTGTAACTTGTACAAAATATGTTATCATCACTGCAACTTCAGAGAACTAGAGATAAATTCATAATAATGAATACTATCTTTTACATAAAAAATCATAAACAAACAACAGGTCTTGTAGCACCTTAGCTCTGGTCCACACTAGGGAGTTATTTTGAAATAACTCCCCTTCATTTGAAATAACAAGCGCTGCATCCACACTACCAAGCCCATTATTTCGAAATAACATGCTGGTTATTTTGAAATAATAACTCCTGCTTTCCAAAAGGAATAACGTTTATTTTGAAATAGTTATTTTGAAATTGCAGTAGTGTGGATGCTCCACTACTACTATTATAAATAACCACTCCCCAAAGTAATTACAGGCAGTCCCCGGGTTACGTACAAGATAGGGACTGTAGGTTTGTTCTTAAGTTGAATTTGTATGTAAATCGAAACTGGTACATATTGTAGGGGAAACTCTAGCCAAACATTTCTCCAGAGCTCAGTTTTATTCTCCCACACCTCACTTCCCTCAGTCTTTTATTCTCAAGCTGAGGTGTCTGCTGAGAAAAGCCGATCCGCATCTCCCTGGTCTGCTGGAGGGGGGTGCTAGCTTCGCGTCTCCCTGGTCTGCTGGGGGGAAGCAGCTAGTGCAGGGTTGCCTCACCCCGTTTGTAAGTAGGGATCTGATGTAAGTCGGATCCATGTAACTCGGGGACTACCTGTACTCCGCAGTGCTTCCTGGGGCTCTAAGTTAAGGTAATGCATCCGCATTAAGGGAGCCTGCCTCAGACTAATATTGAGGCTTCCCTGTAGTGTGGACACGCTATTTCAAAATAGTTACTTTGGGTGTTATTATTTTGAAATAATTTCTTAGTGTAGACATGCCCTTAAGAGAATACCAAAAATATATAGATAGTATCATGAGCCCTGAGCAAGGGTACATAGTAAATGTTCTCAACAGAGAAAAGTGAAAAACGTAATTCAAGACTATGTTCCACATGGATGAATGGATACCAGTAGGACTTGGCACAGAAATCTTCCCAAGAGGATTATACTACAAGGACAGGGTCCAAGTACCTTTCTTTGCAGGTTTGTGCTCTAGCCACTAGGTTATGCTACCATGACTTAATCATTTGCTGTGTTCCCTGGTTTGGGCAAAATAAGAACCAACCCAAAACTCAACCCAAAGATTTTTCTAGGTTCCAATAAAAATCACCACAGTATAAAGTTATAACGTTACAATTTCAAGAATTCTAGCTGAAAGCCAACACAATGATAGAGTATGAGAAAGACTGATGGAGGTATTTCTAGAAAGACCATTCCTAGTGGCACAAATCAAATCTAGCTCAATTTTGCAGATCCCAGAGGTTCAAATAATATTTGCAAAAATCTTCAGGGCCATACTTTCTTTTTAAAGACAACCTTAACCTGGCCTGTAAATGTACATGTGTGAATTTCGCATGCACATCCATTTGTGCCTTCAGTTGCCTTTCTTGTGTGAGCAAATAAATAACTGTCTAACTACTCACAGGGCTGCCAGGTGTCCAGTATTCACCCGGACAGTCCAGTATTTTCACCTCCTGTCTGGTAAAAAAAAATTCAGAGAATACCAGACAACTGAGATGTCTGGTATTTTCTGAATCTTTCCCCAGCCAGGAGTTGAAAATGCCAGGTACCTGGCAACCCAACAAACACTCAGCACCTGGCCTCCCCCTCCGGCCCCCAACACCCTCAGGTCCCCAACTCCAGCCCCCATGCTTACCTGGTTCCCCAAGGCTGTGGGCACAAAATGGCTGCTGGCCAAAAGACCTAAGGGAATGGTTCCCCTGGGTCTTAGTGTTCAACTTCTCCCCTGTTCCTATCCCTGCACTCAGTCTTAAAGGGGACATGCTATTTTAATGCTGTTTTATTTTAATTTTTTTGGCTGAATAAGTCCTTGAAGTCCTTTTTTTTTTTTTTTACTCAACAACTTTGGTCTCTCCCCCCCCTTTTTTTTCCGGGTGTTTTTTTTTGGGGGGGGGGAAGGGCGGGGTCTGTATTTTTGTTTCAACCATCTGGCAACCCTAACTGTGAACCTGCAACTGCTGACCATGTTTTGAAAATGTGATGCTCTGACATGTGGTCTTACTCAAGTCTTGATTTGATCCACACATCTAAACCTTCTTGAGTTTCAGCCATCTCCATTAAAAAAGCACTATTCCTTTCCATGGGAGCTCTCAGCAATATGCAATAAGGAATGGGGAACATTTGTTTTTGTTAAGTGGGATGAAGACACAAATGAATTAATGAAAAATGTAAAAGAGGAGTAACACTGATGTAATTAATACAAGGTCTTCAGTGATCTTGTTCTCTAGTGCTCAGTCCTAGTCCATTTGTTCTTTGCTTTCTAGTTCGTCAGACGAAAGCTGCAGGGTTACATGATTTGCTCTCCATTTTATCTTTCTGCTCTGAGATCTGGCTACCATGGCTCCAGCCCTGCTTCTGGGTGGCACATGGCTCCGATCAGGCTGCCACAGGACCGGTCCCACTTCTGGGCAGCAGCTGGACCTGATCAGGCTGCCATGACTCCTGCCCCACTGCTGGGAGGCACACGGCCCTGATAGGGCTGCCATGGTCCCGGCCCTGCTCCCGGATCAGTCTGTTGTGGTACCGTGGGCAGCATGTGGCTCCGATTGGGCTGCCAGTCTGCCTTGGCTCCCTCCAAGTTGCTGGGGCCCCAGCTCCTCAGCCCTGGCTGGGCTTCCCCTGCCAGGCTGCCGCGGCTCTGCTGCTGGATGGACTGATGTGGCCCTGGCCCCACAGCTACCAGCCTTGCTAGGCTAAGCCATGCACTTAGCTGCTGGCCTTCTTGCCCCACTCTCTCATCCAGAAACATTTGTGGCCAGACCATGGATGTTGCTGGATCAGAGAGTCCTGGTTTAGGGAGGTGCAACCTGTACTACACCAGAAGCCAGCAACCAATTTGCTCTATCCATCCTGATATTCTTTATTTACAGAATTATTGAGCAGATTGAGCAGACTACAGGTGTCATTCTAATCTCACCCGCCGCAGTTACACATTTGTAAAACAGCACTGAGATAAATGAAAACTAATTCTGATTCACGAAGCTGTAAGTGAATTCAGACTTATTCCAGAGTGGCAAATTGATGGCCACAATCAGAGATGGCTTTCCAGTGGCTGTTGAGCAAATTTTCTGCCAGACATTAGGCAATACTAATTTGAACAGCACTAACTCAATAGGAGCTTAGTTAGTCTCATTCAGCAGATTTCCAATTCGTGGTCAGCAACACACAGTAGTATTACTCACACATCTGTAGCTATATGATGAAAAGATCACACTTTATGATTTCCTAGCTCTTGGGGCAGAGGAACTGGAACACATATATCATTAATTATTAGCCACTGAAAGTGAAGGCTTACCTTAGAAAAATTCAATTTTACACTCCTGGTCTAAGTGGCAAAAGCACATCATATAAATAAATACCTAAATTAAAACAGTCCATTGTGCATTCAGCTATTATATAAAATATACAGTAGCATGAAACCTCGTATACTTGCTTGTTGTTAATACTTGTGACAAAGGGAGTGTTTTGGTTCACTTCCCACTGTGCTTTAAAATGATGCCAAGGTGTGTAATGACAAATCTGTAAACAAGTACTGTAAGGACAAAGCAGTCAGCATTTGCCTCAGGAGGCTAAGGGGTAGTCACGTATGTCCTTTCAAAATCCATAGTCTTTCCCCAAAACCTGTGCCTTTCGCTTGGCAAGTGGTTGTACATTGATACCTGCCTCCTATCAATATAAAAAAATCCACATTGAACTATATTTTTTTAAAAATCTTGAATAAAACCTCTGTATCCCACTGGCACACATTCTGCAAAGCCAAAGGTAGGCTTTGAGCAAAATGATCAGAAATCGGGGGGCACAAGTGGCTTCTTGATGTTGGCTGCGAAGATGAGTCAATTTATTAGAAATCAGTCAACTGACTGACAGATTATACTGGGATGATACCATCCTTTGGGATTCTCCCCAGAATACTACATCTCCAGTTTAAAGACAGGTTATTTAATAAGCCTTTCTGAGGCTTTCCATTGGGGCATGTCTACATTGCAGGATGAAAGTGAAATTAAGATACATAACTTCAGCTATGCCAATTGCGTAGCTGAAGTCAAAATAGCTTAATTCGGCTTTTGGCACTGTCTACACAGCAGAATACTCTTCCTTCAACTTCCCTTACTCCTTGGCTGTGTGAATCTTTTATTCCTACTTGAAGGGCTTATTTTCCGGAGAATCACGTCTAGACTTCCGCTTTTCTCCGGCTTATCCCCAAGCCGGAAAAAAGTGGCAGCCATGTTAATGCAAATACCGCGGGTGATATTTAAATCCCCCACGGATTTTGCTATTCCGATGTGTCTAATCTGCATCCCTTTTCCGGAAAAGGGGTGCAGTGTAGACACAGCCCTTGTGAAATCATGGTTACAGGAGTCGGAGTAAGAAGTTCTTCATCTCAAAATTATATTGGAATAACAGCTTGCTGTGTAGATGCACATTTTGTTATTTCAAAATAACTTTAGTTATTCTGAAATAACTCTGCTGTGTAGATGTGCCATTGGTGATGTAACCTGAGGAACTGATCAGTGAATGCAGTATTGCCAACGTCAAATGTTTAAAAATCACCAAAATCATTAATTAGTTTTTACATAATCTCATGATTTTAAATCCAGAGACTTGGCGTTCTTTTTGTTTGCCTTCTGCTTTTTGTGCTGTTAAGGTGCACTGGGGTCACATTTTGAAGTTTTCTTGACAGATATAAGAGTTTCTTTCCAAATGAAGGCTGAACTCATCGGTATGCACTTAATGCCAGGAGCTGGGACTTTAAGGAAAACAGTAATTTTTATGAGACTCATGAGATTTTGAAACACTGAAAATGCCTCCACAATCCATGATACAGTTATGTATCCACAGCAACAAGCTGGGTCTCCAACCACTTACTGTTTGAGGTCCTTCAAACTGCAACACCCAGATCCTTGGCATTCATAGCTCTTAATCTGCCCTGCCAGCAAGCAAAGTGCCAATGAAACACTGTCAGTCAGAAAATGTCAATTGCACAATACGTGTAATATATATGAAAGGAAACCTGGAAGTGGGTGGAGGGGAAATATGTAGAAGGAGCAGGAAAGAACATGTTGCAGTACATGACAGTTCATTTCTGGATATCTAAGGAGATTAATGCCTTCACCTGCATCTCATGCATTACTTCTCCCTAGCTAATCAGAGATAAACTGTCATGTACAGCAACTTGTTCTTCATTGCTCAAGCAGTGAAGGCTCATATGGTAACTGCTCTTCAGAACTCCAAGCTATGGAACAGAATGTGTAATTAATGAAATCATGAATATGAAACTGTCCTTTGTGTTTAAATAACGCATTGTAAATGCTAAGTCCCAAACAAGTTGATGATGATTGTGGAAACTGATCCAACCATAAGTTGTTTCAGTACCAACCACAGCAGTCATTTGTGGAGATATTTACCTTCCATATTAAAAGAACTTGATAAAAGAACAATATGAAGGAATATTGTTTAAATCACCTTTACAGGCAGTCCCCGGGTTACGTACAAGATAGGGACTGTAGGTTTGTTCTTAAGTTGAATCTGTATGTAAGTCGGAACTGGCGTCCAGATTCAGACACTGCTGAAACTGACCGCCAGTTCTGACTTACATACAGAATCAACTTAAGAACCACAGGCGTCCCCAAGTCAGCTGCTGCTGAAACTGATCAGCAGCTGATTCCAGGAAGCCCGGGGCAGAGCAACTCGGCCTGGGGCTTCCTGTAGTCAGCGCTGGTCAGTTTCAGCAGAAGCTGACTTGGGGACGCCTGGGGCAGAGCAGCTGGGGTGCTGCTGAGTTGCTCCAGTAGCGCCGCTCCTCAGTGCTACTGGACCAACCCAGCAGCACCCCATCTGCTCTGCCCCAGGCGTCCTGATTCAGCTGCTGCTGAAACTGACCAGCAGCGGCTGAATCAGGACCTGGGGCAGAGCAGCTGGGGTGCTGCCGGGTTGGTCCAGTAGTGCCCAGAGCGGCGCTGCAGGACCAATCGGCAGCGCCCCAGCTGCTCTGCCCCAGAGTCCAAAACAAAAGCCTGGTCTGCTGTGGGAGGAGGGAAGCACACTAGCTGTGCCCCCCCCCAGCAGACCAGGGACACGGGGAGCAGAGCCGCAGCGGCAGCGGGGTGCCGCGCCTCTGAGGCTTTGCTCTGGCAAAGCCTCAGAGGCGCGGGACCCCCCCGCGGCTGCGGCTTCAGTCCGGGTGCCTGTGGTCTGCTGGGGATGGTCCCCAGCAGACCACAGGCACCCAGACTGAAGCGGCAGCAGCGGCGGTTCCCCGCGCTTCTGAGGCTTTGCTTTGGCAAAGCCTCAGAAGCGCGGGAACCCGCCCGGTGCCGTGGGCTGCTGGAGACGGTCTCCAGCAGACCAGGGGCACCGGAGCAGCTTACGAACGGGGCTTTCTCGCCCCAACCTCCGGGGCGAGAAAGCCCCGTTCGTAAGTGCGGATCCGACGTAAGTCGGATCCGCGTAAGTCGGGGACTGCCTGTATTTCCTTTTGTTTTTCCACTAGTTGTAATAGTTATTTATTTTGTAATATCTTCTTAGAAGCTTGAAAACAATTGTCTCCTCTAACAATCATCTTTATCCTTGTATGTCTTTTTAATATAAATATTTGCTAGCAAAAACACTAGATTGACACACCAACATTCTTCATTCATCCACAAGACAAATACGACCAGGGGGCCAGTGAAACCACCACCAAATATGAATAATTTCTGTCCAATCCTACCTCTCTGTCCCTCATCACCATACTTTCTAAGCATGTCACAATCAGTAATGGATTTTATCTTCCCCACACGCCTATGGGGTGAAAATAATTACCACCAAATTTTACAAATGGGGAACAGAGGCACAGGGGAGACTTAGGGCATGTCTATATTGCCATTAGACACCTATAGTTGGCCTGAGTCAACTGATTTGGGCTTGTGGGGCTCAAGCTGCAAAGCTGTTTAATTGCACCCAGTGTTCCCAGTAAGCTAAGTGCTCGGTTGGCTACCAAGGTGAGATTCAGGTGCCACTCAGCTGATTAGCAGAGCACCCACAGCCAATGTTCCTATTGGCGGTGCACAGCTGCACTTACCTTGGTGCACATATAATTTATTCCACACATGGATGAAAAAGAGTGAATGCTGGTTGTGACAGACATTCCAGCTTGGAAGCCAGTACATTTAGACCGCAATTAAACAGCCCTGCAGCCCAAGTTGGCATGAGCGAGCCACAGATTCTTAATTGCAGTGTAGGCATACACTGAGTACTTTGGCCAAAGCCAAAAAAGAAGTTTGTGGCTGAGCCAGGAGCCAATGCCAGGTTTCCCAAGTTCCAGACCAGTGCTTTCTCTGTGCACCAGTAATGTGTTTTTTAATTGATCTGGAGTTGGCTGGGTGTCTGTAAACAAGAGTTTATAGAGCTATGTGCTTATATATATACATACTGGGTCCACCTTTGCTGGTGTAAATCATCATAGCTTTCATTAGCTATAACAACACATTAGCAATGTATACATGATATTTGTGTTTGTATATCAACATCTGTTATAGGAGCACTATTCTGAAGACATCCTAT
Source organism: Pelodiscus sinensis (assembly GCF_052426305.1). Taxonomy (NCBI): domain Eukaryota; kingdom Metazoa; phylum Chordata; order Testudines; family Trionychidae; genus Pelodiscus; species Pelodiscus sinensis. The sequence goes on along the minus strand of NC_143055.1, from coordinate 116,405,964 downwards.
CTGTAGCAGAAACCAGCATAACAGATTTTTTTGTCTTGGGTCTTAAAGAAACCCAAACCCATCCTCAAAATGCATGAGGGGGAGTTTGCATTTAATTTTTTTAAATGTGATTATTTTCTTTAAATTCCTCCCACTGAAAGAAAAAGAGCTATGATAGGCTTATTAATTTTCAGAGAAGTACTAGTTCTTTGCCTTTTTGTATGTTGAACCTGATTCTGCTTTGCTGATCCCATACAGAACCGCCTATCAGCTTCAATAAAAGTAAGATTCATGCAAGTATTTGGTACAGTTTGCCTCACGATATTTATTTTCTGCTTTATTGCCTCATCTGCTAAATCTATGCATTTCTCTTTATTTTGGGGTTTTATGGTTTTTCCTTTTCTCTATGTTGTTGCTGTGACATCTTGGTTTGCAGTTCCTTCGTTATACATATCACAACCATTTTCAAACTCCTATTCACTCCTCCATCTTTGTTGCTCAAGGGATGGAGCCTCTACACAGGTGTCCTTGTCTATCTGGTTCTTGAGGAATTTTGGGATGAGGGTGCAAAATCCTCAGCTTCAGCAAACAGTGCCTTCTAATGTAGGAATAAGTAGGAATCTCAGTGAGATTGGCTCTTAACTTTCATAACCTCTAAGGCATTGACCTTTGTTTTTCATTTGCCTACAAAGTGCACAGTGCACTACTATGGTGCTATATAAATGATAATAAGATACCCAAAAAAGCCATTGGACAGGTAATAACTTTCAGTCATTTTTTACTTAGGCTGGATATACTCATTTTAAGCCTCATTCCTTATTTAGGCAAAACACAATACATTATTGTAATTATTATTAATTATCACTCCCCCAAAAACTTTCCAAATGGGATTCTCCAGAGATGGAGTTACAATTTAAAAAAAAAAAAAAAAAAAAAACTAGGGAAATTCAGCATGCAATAAACCATTTCTTTTCTGCCAATTCTCTCCTGTGATTCTATTAGCAAATTTGTTTTCAAAGCAATTATATATATGTGCAATCCATTTGAGGCAGCTCTTTGCTTGTCTCCTGACATAAGCACTATTAGGGCTGTCACTGATGATCAGCTGCTCACTAGACAAAGCTAATTCTGCAGTGTCCTGGTACTGCCAGTCAATATCATCAGAATAATAACACTGCGCTCTGCGAATTGTCTATTATTTATTCTTGCAGTGACTGTGCCAAGAACAGTTTTTACTTCATTTTGACAAAAGTGAAGGAGAAGAAAGCCCTCATGTGGTTAATGTATCACATGGTGGTGACAGCCCCTATTATTTCAGGCAGGGTCATAACCAGAGCCTTCTGAGAGGCTGCAACCATTGTGGGGACACCCAAAGTATTTCTGAGGAGCCTCAAGACTAGTCCAATAAATGGATGCCACTGCTGGGCTTTTTGCCCCAGAGTAAACATAGTAGGCTATGATGCAGTCAGCATTTAATACAACCCAGCTGCCTGGATGAAGCTCCACATAATAAAAGAGAAAAATCAGCAAAGGTGCCCATTAATATGGGGGGCGGGTAGAGCCAGAAGAGAGAGGGAGGCTGGGTGTTATGGCAGCATTTTTCAATCACATAACATTATGGAACATCTGATTATCATAGCTGTAAAGTGAACTGTGTACTGAATATCTCAGATTTGCCAAGAAATTTGAAAGGGCTCTATATTACAGATACCAAGAGTTCTCTCACAGCTGTGTCCCTTACTGCAGTGACATCATAAAAATGAGTAAATTCTATATATAACGATGTGGTAGCCAGGTGGATCATGCCCTTAAATATTATGTTAATTCTTTACATGCTTCCCTGCATACCTTTGATAAAAACTAAACCATGAAGACTAAGTAAACTTCAGGCAAGCTAATTTCTCTGTGCCTTGGTTCTCTATTTATAAAATGGGGATAATGATTCTCTCTCTCCTATCCTTTAGGCATCTTATCTACTTATGTTCTTTGATGCAACTCTTTCTTACTACATGTATGTCTAGTATCTAGTACAGTGGTTGAGTTGAGTTTTACACTGAAAGTAGGAATTCTCCCATTTTACAATGTATGTAGAATACAGTGTATCCACCCCCAAATTATAGAACTTACACAGTGAGCAAAGAATTAATTTTCTCAGGCTATGCAAGTAAACTGATTAATTTATGAGTTAAAACTTAATTTAAAATGGGTCCTTTAAATAATTTGGCACATGATGCCAGACTGCATCTTTCTTCCAAATGATCTTTATAACTGAATAACACAGATGCTTCATACTTCTCTTATTTTTAAATCTCACTGAAATATTGATGACAAATATTTAGGATTAATGGTAATTTTTCCTGTTACTGTTCAACAGTTACACCAGGAATACATAATAAAGATGGTAAGACTGTGAATTTAGGATGTTAGGGGAATACAAGAGGGAAAGGAAATATGATGTGTATATATGTGTGGGCATAAAGGGAATGTAGATAGTTACAGGAAAGAGAGAAAACTGTAATGACAGTAATGGAGAGGGGGGAAATCAATGATGAGAGATCACAAACACTAAAGTGCCTTAATTATATGCATAGCACTATTATGTGGTGTCACTGTAGGGAAAAGTTAAGTTTGCCTGGTGGACCCTGATAGTGAATTTCCATATAATAACATATGAGGCTTTCTTTTAAGTGTTACCTTAACTTCAAATTGCCAGCAATTCAAAAACACTCGATTTCGGATAATTGAATCGGAAGTGTACCGATATGTACTGTTAAACACAATCCCAATCATAGCTTGGAGACATTGGCCAAGTCATGAAGAGCCCAAAACTCGGCTTCTGTAATCAGTAATCTGATTTATATCAGCCCATAGTCTGTCTGAAAATGCCTTAAAATAATTTTTCCTGCAATAGTTTAGAGCAGAAGAATTTAGTCCAACATACTGCAATGTACTTGCCATTCGGGTTGCCAGGTGTTTGGTATTTGCAGCCTCTGTCCGGTAACCTCCCCTCCCCCCCCAGAAAAATCAGTTTTTCTCAGATGGAAGGCCACTTGGGACATTCTTCCACTGCCACGTCTGGTGGGGGTGGGGAGAGCGCGGGGATTTAAAGGCGCAGTGACTAGGTTTTTTTGTGTGGCTGCTTTTTTTTGTTTGTTTGTTTTTTTTGGCTCAACCAATTTTTTTCCTGCTATGTTCGATATATTTTGTGAAGGTATCTAGCAACCCTACTTGCAATCAGGAATGTTTACCACTGCTGTCCTATATAGCATAGAATACACATGCATGTTTATGACTACATTTCCCTCTGTTTGTTAGCCTTCTTGTATTATTAGATCTCTAGTATTCTATATAGTATAGTTTTATACAGTAGGTGCTACTGTGATACAATGTTAATACATCTAACAAAAATATTCCTTTAGCTCAAGTTGTAGAGGCCTGAGTTTTTGACATGAAAGATGCTGAATTCTAGCCCTGTTTATGATTGTTAAGTCCATGCGAACATGCCATGCAGTAAAACAGATGACAATGAAATTCTGTGGTTGTGGAATCAAAAACCATCCTGAATATGCCCAATTTCATTTTTCCCACTACTCCTCGGATAAATATAGTCCAGACTCAACCTTATGTGAATGAGCTCTCTAGAGTACTACAGGATCAACAAACTATCTAAGAGTAAAAAATCAACACTTCAATAGCTCATTCAAGCCTCAGAATTTCTGTATCTATCAAACAACTATTTTGAGTGTACATATAATGTTACTTTAGCTTCTTGTTAAAGAAAGGAATATATGAAATTGTAGGTCTGAGTAACAGACAAAATAACTTGATTGCTTGTAGTATGGTAGTAGTATATAAATAAAACTGTTTTTTCTTCCTTTATCCCAAATTTATTTTGATCGATGGGCTTATTTTCAGATTGTTCAAAGAGTTAGAGTTTCATGAGTTGTTATTAGACAACAAGCTAATCTTTAAACCATCCAAGCAAAAAGTAACACGTGTAATTTGGTATTAGCCTCATGATCTCACACATCTTTCAGTTCAACATCTAATCAATAATGTGTGTAGTGAATTGGCCTCTAGCTCAATAATTAACTCATACAGTTGGCACTTGTTTATCCTCCCCACCCCACTGTCTCCAAATGCAAATTTCTAAATGAATGGACAAGCAGATTAAGAGTTCTATATGATTTTTTTTCCTACGGCAACTGTGAAGGGGTGGTCACCCGTTCTGGTTATTAAATAGCCCTGCGAGGCAGAAACCAATCAGCAAAAGGCTTCAGAAATCTAATCGAGGCCTGGCTGGGCTATATAAAAAGGTGGCTAGCCAGCAAGAGCTCAGTCTCCTCTCCAGTTTTTCCCAAACTGCCAGGCATCCCCCCCCCCCCCCACATACACTCTGCCTCCAGAATGACTGCTGTAGGTGTTCTGGGGGTGGAGTGTTGCTGCTCCTGGTGCTCCAGGGTGGGGAGGCTGGGGCTGTGTGGCATGCCCTCCTCCTTCCCCCCATGCTCCAGAGCTGGGAAGGCTGGGGCAAGCACGTGACTGCCCACTCCCTTTCCCCCCATTCCCTCCTCATGGTTGGAAGTGGGGGCATGTGCATGGTACGTTGCCCTGCCTCCCAGTGGGGGCCTTAGAAGGGGCAGGGCCTCAGCAGATGGTGAGGGGGCAGAGAAGAAGATTAGTACCAGGGTGGAACAGGTCCTGGTAGGATCCTAGGCCCTGAGGGAAGAGGACCCTGGGCTGTGTGCATGGCTGGCAGGGGCATAGCAGGCCCACCACATGGCAGAGGCAAACCTGAAAGTTATGGGTAAGGAGTACTGGGTTGTCATAGGGCAAAAGGAATGTCTGCAAGCTCAGTTGGAAGAAACTGAGAAGAGGAGAGTGAGCCGGAAGGGACATCTTTGGGTTTCCCAGGGCAGGAGAATCCCTAGTCCCAGGGGTGGGTGAGACTTGAAGAGTGTGTTTGTGTGATGTGATAATCACCCCATCCTGGGTAATAAATGGTTAAACAGCCCTTGGAGGCAGTAACCAATCATGAGAGGGCTTGAAATAGACCTGGCTGGGCTATACCAAAAGATGGGTTGCCAGAGGGAGCTCCATCTCCTCTCCAGCTATGAGGGGAAAGGAACTGAGCTGCCTACTAGGAAGGTCCTTGGAATAGAACTGTGTTGAGAAAGGTCATGGTGAGCTGGGGAGCCCCAGCCTGACTAATATCCAGGCAGTGGCCCTGCTATGGGGGCCTAAAAATGATCCTGGGACTGCAGAGGGGCAGGTGAAGTAGGAATAAGCAGGAGGTCCAACGCTCCACCCGCATATCAATGATGAGAGGCCAATTCAGACCGTAGTCTGTCCTTGAGGGAAGGGGCTAGATGAAGAATGACAGTGGCTCACAAGAAAAATTGTGGGATTAGAAGTAACTGAGTTGCCCACAAGGGGAGGAGCCCCAGAATGTGTGTGCTGCCTTGAGCAGTATCCTGGGGAAAGGGTATCATGGTCTGGAAGGGACATGGTTCCTGACAGATGGTAGAGAAGGAGAGGAAGATAATAGCAGAGGAAGGAGACACTCTGGAGCTGCGAGAGCGCATTCACAGAACTGGCCAGCAGGAGGCACTGCAGCACTGAGTCAAACCTACTACAGCAACATTTAGGTAAAGACTTTGGGGGAGGGAGGAAGGGATGATTTTTATACAGTTTTTAGCTTTCAAATGTTAGGGTGCAATGCCAAAGCACAATAGCATCTGGTTCCAGGACTAGGCCCAATAGGGATATAAATAATAATATCATCTCTTCTTACCTGTGTAGATACTAATACACTATATATATCTCAATACCAGTGGTGCTCAACCTTTTTTAATTAACAGCCCCCAGGGCTGGGAACATTTTTTTGTTGAGCAGAGAAAAAAAAATTGGGAACCACGTCCCCTTTAATTTAAAGCACCAAAGCACCTCTACGCTCCCCTATCGCTCTCCCCCATCCTCACCACATGTAAGTTGGGCGCTGTGTTGGGAAAACAAAATGGTGGCTGGCATGGCACTGCGACCCCCCTCAGGAAGACAGTCACGACCCCCAGGGGGGTTGCGACCCACAGGTTGCGCACCACTGCTTTATACCGTCGCATAGTCTTCATCGTGGCATTAGGCATACTTTTTAAACCTGTAATAACCCTGAAATCACATATTCTTGTTCGTATTTGGGAAAAGTGATGGTGTATGCAAGGTTTACAGAATCTTCCAGGAGTGAATAAATGGGTTTTTGCCCACCTTTCCTGGGGGGTATGATGAAACCTCTTTCTGTACATCTCACAAAAGGTTTCTGATTCCTTCTCCCAGGATTCTCTAGCTGTTTGGAGTTTATATGCATCTCAAATTGATCATAGAATTTTGGGGAGGTGGGAACCAAAACATGCAAAGAAATGTTCTCTGATCAAGTGATTTTAAAAATTTCATACAAACACCCACCTAGCCACATAGAAAAAAACTGGAGCTGTGAAGTTTTGCATAGCACAGTTACAAATGCAAATAAGTTTAACAGAACTATTTTAATCACTCTTCTGCTATAGATTTCAAGGATTTTCTCCATGATTATTTAGTATTTAAATGATAAATTATAATAAAACTTTTAAATAAGTTGATTTAAAAAAAATCCAGGTCCTAGTGCACAAGCATGTCCAACAAAAATCCCCTTTACCATAGGTGGCACTAACTAGGGGGATGTCTACACTACAGCACTAATTCGAACTAACTTAATTCGAATTAGTTAATTCAAACTAAGCTAATTCGAACTAGTGCATCTAGACCTAAAAACTAGTTCGAATTAGCATTTTGCTAATTCGAACTAGCATGTCCACAGTGAGTGGACCCTGAACCGAGGTTAAGGCTGGCCGGAAGCAGTACTGACAGGGCATCAGATTAGGACTTAGAGCGTGGAGCTGCTGTCTCAGGCTAGCCGAGGGCTGTGCTTAAAGGGACCCGACCCCCACCCCGGACAGACAGTTCTCAGGGGTTCCCCGCTTGCAAAGCAGTCCTGGCTTGGAGTGCCCTGAGTGCCTGGGTAGCAGGCTTCAAACTAATAACAGAAAGTTGTTCTTCACAAAGCAAATAGTCAACCTGTGGAACTCCTTGCTGCAGAAGGCTGTGAAGGCTAGAACTAGAACAGAGTTTAAAGAGAAGTGAGATAAAGTCATGGAGGTTGGGTCAATGGAGTGCTATTAGCCAGGGGGTAGAAATGGTGTCCGTGGCCTCTGTTTGTGGAAGGCTGGAGATGGATGGCACGAGACAAATGGCTTGGTCATTGTTTCGGTCCATCCCCTCCAGGGTACCTAGTGTTGGCCGCTGTTGGCAGACAGGCTACTGGGCTAGATGGACCTTTGGTCTGACCCACTGCGGACATTCTAAGCTCAGGGCTCAGGGTCGGGGGTCTCACTGGAGCACCCTGATTTTCATGCAAACCTGCTTCTGGGTGGCCAGGCTGGTAGCTATCCTGCCCTAGACAGCTACTTTCCTGTGCCTAGTGCGGAGGTCATGGATGAGGTCCACGATGTCCGCACTAGACCAGGTGGGCGCCCGCCTCTTGTGGACTTGGGCAGGCTCCCGGGAGCTGCCAGCCTGGTCCCGGGAAGAGGCGGAGGGCTGGGTGGCAGCAGGTGGCTGGCTCGAGCCGTGCCAGGTGCAGTGTCTGCTGGCTGGCTTGCACCTGGCACGGGCTCCGTAGCCAGCCCGTGCCCCTTTAAGGGGTCTGGGGCCGGGAGGGGGGGCAGAAGAGTTTCCCTGGTGGTGCCCAGAGTGGCCACCAGGGAAAGCTGGGGAGGGCTAGCCTCCCACTAGTTCGAATTAAGTGGCTACACGGCCCTTAATTCGAACTACTTAATTCGAACTAGGCGTTAGTCCTCGTAGAATGAGGTTTACCTATTCGAATTAAGTGCTCTGCTAGTTCGAATTAAGTTCGAATTAACTTTGTAGTGTAGACATACCCTAGGATTTGTGAAGAGATCCTAAGGAAAAATCCTCTCTCTCAAAAGTAGATCCTCCAAATCAAGACTGAGGCATCCTAGCAGTTAAGCAATGTGAGGAAGCTCACACTATGATTATCTGTGCTGGAGTTTTTCTTTCATAGTTTCTTAGATTTTAAGGGCAAGAAGGGACCATTAGATGATCTAGACTGACTTCTTATGTCTCACAGGCCATTAAATTTCCCCTCAGTACCCTTATGTGGAACCCAATAATGTGGTTTAGACACATGTATTCAATCCTTGGAGATGAAATGGTTGTGGAGCACTGCCATAGAACAGGAAAGATCCAGGTTATGTTCTGTGAGGAAAAGTGAGGAATTTTATCCCAGGGACTGACAATACTGAAGTTTCTACCCGCACTAAAAGAGCTAAAGAGAGAAGTACAGCCGCTCTCTGAGTTGCGAACGGTCGAGTTAGGACCGTTCGCACTTATGACCAAAGCTCCCATGGAGCGGTCGTAAAGGCGGTCCCCAAGTTATGAACGTGACCTGCGCTTACGAACAGCGCGGTCACGTGTAACTCAATGGGGTCCAAGTTACGAACAGTTCGAGTTATGGATCAAGTGTTGGTCCGTAACTTGTTCATAACTCAGAGAGTGGCTGTAAACAAATCTCCAAATTATTTCCTCAAGAAATATTTTTCATCTTAAAAAAGACACTTGTCAAAACAGCAAGATCTTAAAAACCTGCTTTAGCTCACCCTTTTGGTTGCGTGTACATATGTTTGTTTTCACCTGTAATGAATTCAGACTAGAATCCATATGAGTGAAGAGTTCTTGGCACTGTCTCATCTAAAGTTGATTAAAAATGCTCCTTCATTCCCTAATTTGTCAATAGTGCAGTTCCTGGACTATTCCAAATCATTACAACAGTATAGATGATGCAAACTTAGAAATGGATTATATAAGGATAAATATTTGTCATAATGAGTAGAGAAGAGTTTCCAAAGGAGTGTATTATACAGTGTGATCTTTTTTAAATCTTCCATTTATATTTTATCCATAAAATAATAAAAACTGTCAAATTCTGATCACTCCTCTGATCTTCTGGAGTGTACATGACACTGCCCTATAAGGCCTGATCTGCATTGGTAGTTAGGTTGAACTTAGTACAGCTAAGTCAATTTTCTATACAAGAAATCCACACCACCATGCCCATTCCATTGACTTTAAGGGTTGTTAAAGTGGATTTTGGTACTGCTTCTCACAAGGAGTAACACTAAGTTTTACCTTGCATGGTAGTGCAGATGCAGAGCTGTGAAAGTCAATGTTCTTGACTTCTGGGAGATGTTCCACAGTGCCCTGCTGTGACTGCTCTAACCAGCACTCTCAACTATGCTGCTCTCAAGGTACACAGGAAAAGCCCTAGGAAAATTTGAATTTCATTTCCTGTGTGGCTGGCATGGTAAACAGACCTCAGAGTAGGCAGCACAACTCAGCAGCACACAAGATTTTGCTGTGTGGGGAAAGGAATTTCTTCTGGGAGAAAAAAACAGCAAGCAAATGGTCTGGTAGCACTTTATAGACATGTAGATGGTATCATGAGCTTCTGGGAGAACACTGAAGCAACAAAAGAAATGCTGATATCTATGCCAAGATCACACAGGGCATGCCAGTGCTCCATGGAAATAAAGGCGCTAAGACAGATGTACCAGAAGATAAAGGAAGCAAACCGATGGTCTGGGTCATCACAGGCTTCTTCTATGAGCAGCTGCATAGGATTCTAGAGGGGGACCTGACCCATTTCCCTCAGCAGTCCATGGGACACTCCTCAGGCAGCCTCAGGCAACAGAGGGGTGGACAGTGTGGATGAAGAAGAGGAGGAGAAGAATGGTCAGCAGATGAGTGGAGCATCCGATCTCACTGACAGCCAGCACCTTTTTATAACTTTGGAGACTATTCTTTCTTCCCACAATTTCTCACTGCTGGGCCCTAATGGATAGGTGGGCACTTCTGGTGAGCTCACATTTTTAATCATGCTACAAGTGGGTTAAGTCAATTGGTTGTGATCTGTGATGGCCATTCTGCCTACCCAGCAGGAACTTCCCAGAACAGCTTTTTAACATGGCTGGAGATGGAGTGGGAATCTTCCCTGCACATCTCTCTAAAGCTCTCAGAGGAACTCTTTCATCCTTCTCACAAGGTTTCTGGGGAGGCCTGCCTTATTCTATACCCCACCTTTCCACGCCAAGCCAGCTTTCTGAAGAGATAAGTATCACAAAGCTTTCCTGTACACATCATGAGGCTTTCTGAACCATTCCACATTGATGTCGGTGAAACAGCTCTTGTGATCCACCCAGTGCTGATTCACTCGTACTTGCAGCACCACAGAGAAGTACCCCTTGCCATTTATGTACTCTTTAGTCAGGTGATTGGGTGCCAAGATAGGGATATGCATTCCATCTATCGCCCCAGCAGAGTTAGTGGAAAAGCTATCCAAAATGCCCTCCACATTTTCTAGAGTCACTATCCTTAGTAGCCAAAGGGTATGATTGCCTTGGCTACTTGGATCACAACAGCCCCCACTATAGATTTCACCACTCAATTGATACCCATCTGATTGGTAGCTATCTGGCATTGTGATCTTGCACAGGGCTCTTGGCACTTGCTTCTGAACTGTCAGAGTGGGTCTTATTCATGTATTGCTGCACGTCAGTATGGGGGAATCTGCAAATTTCCACAAAAGTGGCATTACTGACGCGGACGTTTTGCAGACATTGTTGAACTGCATCCCATAGCTGCATCACTATGTGGTCCCACCAGTCTGTGCTTGTCTCATGGCACCAGAACCAGTGTTCCATTGCGGCAATAGGATCAAATGCCAGCAGCATTTGCCACTTGCTCAGTTCAAGTGCTTTGCAGAAGAATCTGCAGGACATATTGCAGGATAAGGTGTAAGATGGTCAATATGATTGCCATAGTACTTTACTGTTGAATGGGATCCATGCTTACCTCCTATGGTGTCTGCACAAGTAAGCAGGGGAACAAAGGACATGAAAAGTCTGTTTGCCATTGCTTTCAAGCAGGGGGAAAGGAGATGAGTGAATTATGGGGTGCTGACAACATGTTCCCAAAAACATCCCTGGCATTGTTTTGGCCCCAGCGGGCATTGGGAGCATAATCCAGAATGCAAAGAAGTGACAGGAACTGTGGGATAACTACTCCTAGTGCATAACTCTCAAAGTCAGTGGTAGGCCCCTACTGGAGATGCACTATGGCAAACTATGTCGAATTCTTGTGCACAGAGGGGATATGCACCTTTGACTTTATAAAACTGGGTGTTAGAAAATTGACTTTAATAAATTTGACCTTATCTCTCAGTGTAGACAGGGCCTAGGTAAAAGTTTAATCTGAGGTCAAAATAAACATGAATAATCAAATGCTAACAGGTGTGTACTGACTTTTAGCAGGGAAAGGGAAGGAAATACATGCATTTATTGCAATGTTGTAGTTATAGCTGACCCATTCACCGCTCCAAATATTGTTTCACATGCCTTAAATGGGAGTTGTAAGACCTTACAAATAATTTGAAATGGTTGACCATATTTTCATTACAGTTTCTATAACCAAGTGTATTCCCTGCTGAAACCTCTCATTGTACTAACCCTAGGTTCTGGTACAAAAGCCCATTAACATCTTTGGAAAAATTCTTTCTGACTTCAATAGTAATTTGATTTGAACCATGGAGCATAAAATGTCTCTCTAATGGATGACAATTGCTTCAGCTATTGCTGTAAATAACTAAATAACTCTACCTCAGTATTGCAGATTTCTAGGTATCCCCTACATTAAATACAGGAGGGGCAGATTCTCAGCTGATATCAGTGGAGTGACCCTGATTTACACCAGCTGAGGATCTGGTCCTGTAGGGTTGTTGATACAGATACAAGCTTATCAATACATCTGAAGCAGAACTGACAAGTTTTTAAGGGTGAGTACTGATTTGTGAAATAGCTCATTACTGTGCGGGAAGGGGATTTCAACTACCATCCTAGTATAGCAAAACATCTGTTCAGTTTCACATCTTTAAGATTAAAATGCATAATATCAGCACAGTGGAAAGCAGACATACATGCATGCAGACACACAAATATTTGTACCTTTGATGCCAAATTGTTTGCACTCCTTTTTTGACACTATGCCCCAGACAGCACTGGAATAATTAAACTATTTCCTATCAATTAACTAGTCAGTGCATTACCTGTTGAAGCTATTTCCTAAAGTAGGTAGCAATCCAACCACATAATCGTTTAAAACTCTAGCCATTGATGCCTGTTGTTTAATGCTAATTTCTTTGAGCTTACTAAGAGAAATTGCTGTTGACTGCTTTCATTAGGAAACTATTGACCCTTCTCCACTGAGCATCCTGGAGAAGAAATTCACTAAACGTGCCTATATTTCATCTTTTGAACATCAAGGTGCAATAGTTATGCTGAAGGATATGGTTTATTTAATCCAAAATTAAAATTTTATAGGTTACATATTACCTAAAGTAAATTGCTTAATGCATTTAAAAGAACAGCTGCTTTCTAAGTGTTTGGCTTCCATGTTTTTGAGGTCTAAATTAAGCTTCATAACAAACACTGCCACAAACATGACAGACCCCCAGGATATCACAGATGCTATATCCAATTCTAAAAGATAAAATCCAGGTTCAAAGAAGCAGTGGTTTTTAATAGGTTCCTTTGACAAAGACCAAGACTCCCTCACTCATTCCAATTTATTCTTTCTTGGGTACCAATTTATTCTATACACAGTACTTATAACCATGCATTGTAATTCTTATTTATTTGCAAGACAACTGTCACATAACTAGGTAGTAATTATCCATTTGTGCCGCTTGCTAGCTAATTACACTGAATACGATCAACATTTGGAATTTGATTACCATGAAACCTGCAGTTTTACATTAAGCCGAAAGTCTGGCTATTATAGGACGACCCCTTCTTATCCACAGCCAAAACCAGGTTAGCATATTCATTACAAAAATAGCTTGAAACTTTACCCATATACAGTTTGGGACCAGCACTCTGAGCAGCCACTCTGCACTTTCAGTTCAAATCAAGTGTAAGACGAAAAGGCCAGAATCACCATTTATGCTCTGAGACAACAGAAAACAGTAGTCATCTCAGCTTCACTGGTGAGGATCTGCCCCTATATGTGATGAAGATAGCTATCACTTACAGAAGTTTGTGATAAATATATTTGCCATACACCTTTGACAGCTTTGCCTGCATTTTGTCTACTGATCTAGACACTGACCCCCTGTACGGCTTCAAGCAGATGCCATTTTATTTTAAATTAACTTGTCAGGGAAAAAGAAAAAAAAACATTTTTTGTCCCTCCAAGTAATGTAGCTAAATATGTATGTATCCAGGATATACTGGGCTAAGGCTGGAGTTCAATTCCTGGCTCTACCACTGGCCTTGTGGGTAACCTTGGTTAATTCACTGCCTGTCTGTGGGCATCCATTTCCACATCTGTAAAATGCAGATAATGATGCTGCTCTCCTTTGTAAAGTGCTTTGAATTGTAAAGATGAAAAATGCTAATAGTTGTTATTTATAAATAGATCTATAAAGAGATGCAGCACGATATTCATGTATGAAATATGGAGCTGTGATATATAATATAGACCTATGTGATCATTTATCAAGTTCCTTTGATGGCTTGGCTTGCACTCTATCTAATAATCCATCTGCCCTGAGATTTAGTCTCATATTCCAAGTGTCTGAGCAGCTTCAAACAGTTCCTGCTGCTTTAAAAGTAAGTCTTCAATTCTGAAAATTTCCTGTCAAAATTATACTAGTCTGAAGAACAGAAAAGTCAATGTTCAGTTCTGCACCAATGTAAGGATATGTATACAAATACAAGTAGAGAAAAGCTATTTTATATCCCAGATATGTGGAGGTGATTCTTATGTGGTCACAGGAGAAGCAGGTAAATATATATTTTATATTTATTGATATTTTATACATTCACTTACTTCTCCAGTGTCTATGTCTGTCTCTCCCACACACAGCATACTTCTGCAATTTATCTTATGCCTATGACTGCATAACCTGACCAATAATTCATCACATTGAGATTTAGTTTAACTTTATGACATGCTAAAATCTCAGAGGAGTAGCTGTGTTAGTCTTTAACTTTAAAAACAGCGAGTGGTCCTAGGTGCCTAGTATATTGGCACCAACTACTGATTGAGACTTTATATTCTATATTCTTTATATTTTATATTCTTTATATACTAATCATTACATTAACAATATACACAGACACAAAACAATGAGTGGTCCTGTGGCATCTTAGGCTACTTCTACTCTGCAGCACTATTTCAGTATCCCGAAATAGCTATTCCGTGTCTTTTGAGTGCACCCGTTATTTTGAAATACAATGGGCTCGCTATTCCAACGAACTATTTCAAAATTAACTTGAAATAAACTGCACAATTTGCATAGCTGAAATTGTGTCACTTATTTCGAGCTCCAGGTGCAGTGTAGATGCGCCCTTAGGCTACATCTATACTACGATCCTCTTGCGGAAGAGGAAATGCAAATGGAGCGCTCATTTGCATATGTCGTGCTTTCATTTGCATTTCCTCTTCCTTTCCCTTTTGTACAAGAGGTTTTTGTGCAAAAAAGCGATGTGTAGATGGTGCCTTTTTGTGCAAAAAACCCCTTTGCACAAGAGCCATTTTTCCTAATTTTTTTTGAGCCAATACCAGATGCCTGGCAAAAACCTAGTTCTCCTGCTGTTAAATATTACTCATGGTTTCTGTTATTTTCACTCAAATTCATCTGATGAAGAGGATTTTGCCCACGAAAGCTCATGATTTTATATATTTTGGTTAATCTCTAAGGTGCCACAGGACCACTCATTATTTTTATGTGTATGGGCATATTGTTAATATAATGATTAATATATATATTATAGTACTGTTCAAAGTCTCAATCAGGACTAGGTGCCAATGTAGTAGGCACTGTAGAAACACACATGAAAAGAGTTTAGAATCCAGAAAAAGGCAAATCCAAAAGAAGGGAGAAGGAAAGTGATACACAAACACAGGTAAACTGATCATGCTAATGCATAAGTAAATCTTATTAAATGCCTTTTTCTTATTTTTTATTCAGCACTTCCAAGATATTCTTTACTTTAACCCTTTCTTTATTTTGGGTTTGTTTTATAATTATGTCTTTGACCTTTGCTTTGATTTTTACATTTAACACCTGGACTTTGTTTTTTCCCTTCTACTGTCCCTTTAAAAAAGTTTTAGGTAAAATGCATCTCAATAACCCCATCTCAGATTCTTACTATTCCAACCAGCTACATACTCATGCCCCACTTCCAAACATTCACTTGCATGAAAGCATTTAGCTCTGATCGTGGACCACGTAAGCCAATAGAAGTTTCAATGGATGTAGAATTACAAATCAGATTCTTACTAAGATTTTTCTGACAATGTCACATGCCATCAATTATGAAAGTGCTTCCCCTGTTGTTTCCCCAAGAGAACTGGCCTGTCCCTATTATATGTGTGTGTGCGTGTGTGTGCGCGCGCGCACGTGCATGCATGGCTGTGTGAGCTGGTGTCCCAATTCCCCTTCTTCCCACTCCACTGACTGATGCTAACTTTCTAGCTTACATTTTTTCTTAAACTCAAAGAAAAAAAAATCCCCTGCAAATTCAGATTTCCAAACCTCTGAGCTGTAGACTGAAAAATGCTTAGGCTGACATGGTGTTGCATAAGAGAATCGGTACCCTTTCAAGTAGAAGAGATCCATATATATGGATACTTTTATTAGCTACCTATCTTCCACTGCAGCCTTCATTTGAAAAATGGGGATAATAATATGGTACCTGTTATGCAATCTGACAGGAGTGTAGTGAGGCTTAATTAATGTTTGTGACCTACTTTGAGACCCTTGTATGAAAAGCACTATAGAAGCCTTAGATACTGTCATCAATAATTTGGAAGGATGATTAGTTGTACAATATTTTTACAGCAGGTTTTAAAATGAATTTTTCTAGACTGCAACAAAGTATTCTAAAGAGGTCCAGCTGTTGTGCAACTTCTGATAAGGGATTTGTGTAACCCTCTAAGCCAGAAAAATCTCAAAGTCCTTGCGACTGAGCTAGTAAACTTTTTAAAAAATGTACACTATAAAGTGCATCATAAATATGAATTCACCTCTAAGAGTTGACTAAAAGTTGATTTGCTTGCACTGCATTTTCAGCATTCTTTTGCAAAAATGCAATCGCCTTGGACACAGTGACATTGTGAAAGCAAACTGAAAATAGCAGCACAGTACTCCTCCTCAAGAACTCCTACTCGCCTGTTTTTTTATCCGCAGAGTTTTCAGAAGAATTTGTGGGTCTGGTGTTATTCCGAGTATGCAAGTTTGTGGGCTCTCATGTTATCCAAAGCTATTACCAGTGCTATAATAATCAACACTAAATCACCATCGGATATTATTCAGAGCATGTACTTAGCTGTCTGATTATATTACACAATCTATGAACAATAGAGGAGGAAGAAAACATAAACAATGGGAATAACAAATAAGAATTTTAATTCTGTTTTTTAGCCTCAGACTGATAATGAATTGCAGCCAACTGTTCCATGCTGCCACTGATAAAAAGAGCTGTCTAACTTTTTAACATTTGCTTTACTAATTGAACAATCAATTATTAAAATAGATGACTTTCACAGTCTTAAACAGCACTTAAATCCCAGATGCCATCCTGCTACAGCTGGCTGCAGCAGCAGCAGCAACTATTTTATTTTTTCAGAAAAACGTCCAGAAGAACACAGCCATTGGTTTGATTTGAGTGAAACTCTGAGGAACAGTTTTTAAACCCTCAAGCTTCTCTGAGTATATCTACATTGCACGCTAAGCCTGTGCTCTGACTGAGTGTGTGTCTAGACAGCACCCTTCTATCGGAATAAGCTATGCAATTTCCACAATGCAAATTGCATAGCTTATTCCGAGTCTATGTCAAAAGAGCTTATTTTGAAATTTGGTGCTGCATAGTCAGTGCCAAATTTCAAAATAAGGCACTATTCAAACAAATCTTACAGGGATGCCAAAAAAGTGCTCTCACTATTTTGGGAAGTAGCAGGAATATTTAAAGACACAGAGTTACTATTTCGGGATATTTCCGGTATCCCCAAAATAGAGCAGCTGTCTAGACATACCTTAGATTTGAGATGAACCGTACACATAGAAATCAGTCTGTCTAATTCAGGTAATCAAGCACCCAGGACCCAGGTACCTGCCCTGATGGAAAGGGTAGGAGTCAGAGCCCAAATCCCACTGTGACTTGGATCCAAACCCAGCCATTTTGCAGTGTGGATGCAGCTCAAGCCTCAGAACCACATCAGGCAATCTGCATGGCACAGCATGGACGCATTAGCATGACAGAAAGCTGAGTCTAGCAGTTACACAGGTACATTATGTAGCTGGGACATTCCAGCATGGGCTTAAACACTGAGTCCACAAGCCTGGGTCCAGCAGACTCAGGTTTACCCCGAAGAGTAGACATAGCCTGGATGACCCTGATTTCTACTAATTGCAGTTGTGGTAACCCTCATCCTCCTGTAAAATATTGTTTAGGAGAAATAGCATGTGTTCTAAACTGAGCATAACAGCCGGAGACAGAAAGCTCCTCAGTTCTATTTCTGGCTCTGCCACCGACATACTGATCGGCCTTCACCAAGTCACGTAACAGCGTTGTGCCTCAGTTTCCCCATCCATAAAGTGGGAATGATAATACTTTCCTGCTTCAAGAGCATGTTGTAAAGATTATAAGTTAAGGTGCAAAGTTCTGTATATGTGCTAAATGTTGTTATCAACTACATGTGGATCCAAGTCTGAAATATATTTCTGAAGACTCCTAAGATTTAAAATGCAAACCCAGTTCCATATTTCTTATCTGGACATATATGCCTAAAACTAAAGCTCTGAATTAGAAACTCCTCCTTCTGAACTCTGATGGCTTCAATAACAAGATCTGCAATCTTGAATGCATCCCTATTAATAAATCAGCTACAAAACTCACTGCCTTCCTACAAATATGCACACCACATGGGTCTTACTGATTTGCTGCAGAAAATTATCTCTCCCAGCTGCAGCAAAAACACTCTCCCCAAACACACTGATCTCCCCACACATCACAATTTCATTCAGAGGGGAACCTTTACTGGTGGCAGATGTGTTTGATACACAAGCTGTGTGTTTAAACTGGTGAACTGTGGGAAGGTCATTCAAGGGATTATTCTTGCCACTGTGAAAAAGAATTATATCAAAGCTCAGCCCATCGGCTGTCTATATGTAAGCAGACATCTGGCCATACCGATAATGATTTTCAAAGTAAGATTTTCTACTGAGCTAACAGTATACTCTGAGACATAAAAATCACTGTATTAGTAATCTTCTTGCAATTGCTATTGCACCTGGGAACTGGATGGGAGTGTTATATATATGATCTGAGACACCTACTTGCATCAAACACACTTATCTCTTCTGCTACTACTCTTATCTAGTTGGATTATAAAAGCAAGCCAACTAGAAGAATTCTAAGACCCTATCTACATACAGATTATATTTCTTCTACTTGTTGGGCATCTCCTGAACAGGGCACCTCTCAACAAGGTCAAGTCACCTCCTCTAAAGTTCACTGTTAAGACTTCCTTCCTGCCAAGTGAAGAGAAATACCCGAACAACATTGGAATTAGCCTTGATTTACAGCAACAGATTTGGATCCACAAGAAAATTAAAGTGAATTTTCTACTCATTCTCCCAGTTTAAACATTAGATTGGGACTCCTTGCCAAGGCTGCCTTGTACGCTGATCCTGTGAGGAAATCAGGATTTTGCTCTTCATGGACATTTTGAAGGATGTGAAAATTAAAGCTTTCAGTTCACAAACAGGTTTGGGGACTGATACCTCTTAATTCCCAAGAGACTGAAGTTTATTGACATTTGTAGGTTCATTTAGAGATTAAAGTTTAAGAAACTCAAAAAGAAATTCTTCTATGGTTGTCCCTTCACAGTTTTCTCTCTATCACCATGTAGATTGCAGTCCAACCGTTTCTCAACAAGCCACTCAATCCTCTTTTCTTTAGACATCATCAAAAGAGATCTAGTTGTAGGGAGATCAGCTGCTAGAATAAAGCTAGGGAAGAAACTGATGGGAACTAACTGAGTCTACATTCACTAAATTTTTCCAAGCCTGGCTGAAGTTTACCAATAGATAAAATGCAAAACCTAGGTTCAGTGTGAAGTGGGTTGCAGTTTGATGTGGATCTTAGACACAGTCTTATATTTGTTACCCAGTTGGACAGCGAATAATTTGTCACTATCTCTCACCACAGAAAGAATCACTTTCTGGCTGCAGCAAATATAAGTTAAGTGCAAGTTTGCAGCACAGACATGAGAATTCAGGGCCTGATCCAAATGCTTTATCTATAAAAAGATAGAACATTAGTAAAAAGACAGGCTCAATGTTAAGGGACCAAAACATAAAAGAGTAATTAGTTATCACTCTTAATATCCAAATGGTAAAACCAGAAAGCCTTTTTTAAAAGACTCAAACCACAGTATTTTATTTTTCTACTTATGCAAATAAAAGCCATACTTTAAAGAAGTCTGACTTGGTTGAATGGACTATAAGCTGGCTAGATTGTTGGAGTCAACAGTAATGATCAATGGCTCAATGTCTGGTTGGCAACCAATCTCAAACAGAATGCCCCAAGGGTTGGTCCTGGGTCCGGTTTTGTTTAACACCTTCATTAAAGATCAGGATGATAGGATGAATTGTGACCTCAGCAAGTTTATAGATGACACTAAGCCGGGGGAGAGAAAGATACTCTGGAGGGTAGGGATATAAGCAACTCGTCAACTATCAGTAAGCAAAAGCTTATCAGATGGCCAACTAGTCCCTAGACTAGTCACTTCCCTCCTACCCCGCTGCCTCTATCAGGGGCAGCAATGGGGGGGAGCAGAAGCTTGTGCTGGGGGGAGCCAGCTTAAAAGCTGGTTTCCCCCAGCACCATCTCCATGAGGGGCAGGGGAACTAGGGGAGTAGCAGGGACCGGGCACGAGCTGGGAATCAGCTGATTTCCAGCTCTCCTACAGTCTCAGATGCCACACCTCTGCTTTTTAAATGTGTTAAAATCCTGCTGGCTCTTAATACATTTAAAAATCAGAAGTGCAGCAGGGGGAATCTGGTGTGAGCCGAGACAGCTAATCCTCAACTCGCGCCAGGTCCCCACTGCTGCGCTTCAGCCTCTTAAATGCATTAAGAGCCTGCTGACTTTTAATACATTTAAAAGGCGGAGACACAGCTGGGTTAGCCCCAAGAACTAACTCCTCTGAGGCTCCCCTGCTTATCGACTAGTCGATGGAAAATCCATCAACTAGTTGATTAAACTAAATTTAACATCCCTCGGGTAAGGATGGGGTTCAGAGTGTCCTAGACATATTGAAGGATTAGGTCAAAAGAAATCTATTGAGATTTAAAAAGAGCAATTGCAGAGTCCTGTGCTTAGGACAGAAGAATCCTATGCATTGTTACAAGCTGGGAATTAGCTAGCTAAAAGGCAGTTTTGCAGAAAACATACAGTGGATGAGAAGCAGGATACAAGTCAACTGTGTGCCCTTGCTGCCAAGAAGGCTAATAGCACATTGGGCTGCACTAATAGAAGCATTGCCAACAGATGGAGGAAAGTGTTATTCACCTTTATTTGGCACTGGTGAGGCCACACCTGCAGTATTGAATCCAGTGTTGGCCCTCCCACTAGAGAAAGGATATGGACAAATTGGAGAGAATCCAGTGGAGGACAATGAAAATGGTTAGGGGCTTGGACACATGACTTAAGGAAGCTGAGTGAACTGAGCTTATTTAGTTTGCAGAATAGAAGAATGGGGGGGGGGGGGGATTTGATAGCAGCCTTCAAATACCTGAAGGGGGAGGTTCCAAAAAGGATGGAGGGCTAGTCTCAGTGATGGCATATGATAAACAAGGAGCAATGATCTCAAGCTGCAGTGGAAGAGATCTAGGTTGAATAATAGGTAAAGCTATTTCACTAGGAAGGCAGTGAAACACTAGAGTGGATTGCTTAGGGAGGTGGTGCTATTTTCATCCTTAGAGATTTTTAAGCTCAGGCTTGATATAGTCCTGGATGGAATGATTTACTTGGGGTTGGTCCTGCTTGGAGCAGAGGGTTGGACTAGATGACCGGCTGAGGTCTCTTATAACCTTAATCTTCTAAGATTCTCTGAAAAGCGGCTTCTTGCCAATGCACTGCCACTAAAAAACACAGCTGGTTACAAACGGGGGACTAGCAATACTTGCAAACACACCATGCTTATGTTACTTCCTCTATGGAGGTATGCAGCAATTCTGGCTTTATTAACACCATCAATTAAAACTGTATAATGCCCATGTTCTTCCAGAAATTGATAAACAGAAATAATTAAAATTAACATCAATATCTAATAAAACCAAAATTTCTAAATGCTTCTTTAAAAAGCCTGCAATTCAAATGACTTAGTGCCAAGACTAGGGATGTCAAATCCCATTCAATTGGCTAACTGGTTAAACATATTGTTGAACTGGTTAACTGATGAAAGGGGAATGAGTGGGACAGAGCAGCCTCTGCTTGCATGGCACTTTGGGTATGTCTAGACTACATGCCTCTGTCGCCAGAATAGGAAAATGAAGCGGCGATTTAAATAATCGCCGCTTCATTTAAATTTACATGGCTGCCACACTGAGCCGACAAACAGCTGA
Source organism: Pelodiscus sinensis (assembly GCF_052426305.1). Taxonomy (NCBI): domain Eukaryota; kingdom Metazoa; phylum Chordata; order Testudines; family Trionychidae; genus Pelodiscus; species Pelodiscus sinensis. The sequence goes on along the minus strand of NC_143055.1, from coordinate 116,384,186 downwards.
TTAGCTGTTTGTTAGCTCAGCGCGGTAGTCTGGACGCGCGGGTGTCGACATCAAAGGCATTTGTCGACCACCCAGGTATACCTCATCCCAGGAGGCATACCTGGGTGGTCGACAAATGCCTTTGATGTCGACACCCGCGCGTCCAGACTACCGTGCTGAGCCAACAAACAGCTGATCAGCTGTTTGTTGGCTCCGCGCGGCAGCCATGTAAATTTAAATGAAGCGGCGATTATTTAAATCGCCGCTTCATTTTCCTATGCCTGGTAGCCTAATCTACATGCCTCTGGCGACAGAGGCATGTAGTCTAGACGTACCCTTTGACTCACTGCAGATGGAGGCTCTTTGGCCAGGACGCAGACTGCTCTAGCCCCACTGGTTAACTGGTTAAACCTTCGCATGCTGTAGTCAAGACATATCATGTAAGGTACTTGAGTGTAACACAAGGTTGGAGACAGGTTGGTTTATTTTTTGGGAAGGAAACGATTTAAGCATGTAATGGGCTATTCCTCAGGACACTTATAGTTGATTTTTTAACTGGTTTCATGATAAAAGCAGCAAAAATATTTTTTTCTCCTTGCTCAATACTAAGCAGACTCCCGTGGAGGGATCTTGAGTCTTGAGTGATCCACTTGCTTGTACAAGTATTGAGAATATGATTAGCAGCATGGATGCTCTTGTTACTTTAAAAAAGGCATTAATAAATACTTTGACCATGGCTAAGTGTTTTTGGATGTTAACTGAGGAAGCAGACAGAGACAGAGACAGATAGAGTGACAAGGGGCGCGGGGAAGATAAGGAAAGGGTTGGATTATTGTCTAAGAAACTAAAAACTCCTCTAGAGACCTGAGCCTTCAAGTTCATTTAAATCTTAACGAACTTTACATTTCAAATCATATCTAGTAGGACAAGTGATAGGATTACACAGCTAAATCTATAAGCATTGATTTTGTCTCAGTCACAGATGCACACTGTGCACTATTGGAAAACCCACTAAGAAGATAAGGTTATGACATATAGTAAATAGTATGCAGCAACAGTTTAGATAAACCTGTCCATATCTTTAAAAAAACCCAAAACCAACAAAACTTCACATCATCTGAAAAACAAATGCCCATGGAATCATGTGAACATTATTCAAATAGATGACCTTTCTTTTAGAGGTTGCTAGAAAATCTGCATTAGCCACTGTTGACAGAAAACTTGGATATTCTGATTAGGTTTAGTTGCATTCTAAAATCATGGCATGGACATGCAAGCTTGCAGAAAGATATTTATAGTATCTCCCTGCAGACTTTTGCTAAGCCCCCAAATCAAAGTCAAACAATAGTACTGAGATGCATCATCATTTTCAGTTAAAGATTATTACTTCATTCACTGAGCTCACCTAATTCCTATGAAAAACCAAGATTTTGCTTTTTCCATGATGAGAAGTGATACTGATTCAACCGCAAATAAGCACTTCAGAGATACTGTCACTCTATCATACTATACACTTGGGGCATGTCTAGACCCACCGTGTCAGAAATCAACGTTCTGGCATTTGATTTAGTGAGTTTGATTTAGACCCAGAAATCGAACACTCAGGGCAGCTCCAGATGGCGCCTGTACTCCTCGCAGTCATGAGGAGTAAGGAAGGTTGAGGAGAGCACTCTTGTTGGCCTCCCACTGTGTGGATGCCACCAAGCTTGGATTAAGGTAGGCTGACTCCAGCTACACATACTATGTAGCTGGAATTGTGTTCCTTAAGCCAACCTTCCAGATCTAGTGTAGATGTGGCATTAGCTACAATGAGAAGTTCCCAAAGCACAGAATTTTGAGCTAGAGTAGTGAGGAAAGTGAGCAAACAGATGCCTTACTTTCATATTACAGAAATTTATTATCATAATATTGGGCTTTTTCAGTGTACACAAAAACTGTAGTTAACTATGTTATGGATAAACTTAAAAAACAACAAAAGGTCTGGTACTACTTTATAGACTAACAAAACATGTAGACGGTATCATGAGCTTTCATGGCCACAGCCCATTTCTTCAGATGACCAGAGTTATGAGTTTAGGATGTGCAGACCCAAAATAAACTTTTAACTATCCAGTCTTCAGGTGCTTATAGGCACCAGTGCTGCCTACTTGTTTCCTCCACCCTACCCCTGCCCTGCGAGGAGTGCAGCTTCTAGAAGGGCAGGAGGAGGCTTCACACAGTCTCCAACCCTCAGGCCAATCAGGGCCTGAGGTTGGGAGGAGAGCGCGAAGTTTCCTCTGCCCTGCCCCCCGCCCTGTGAGGAGTGTGTGGCACTTAGAAGCACCACGCGTTCCAGGCAGGGTGGGAGGAGACTTTATGTAAAGTCTCCTCCCACCACCAGGGGCATGGTCACCTAAGAGGAACCTGAGGGGGGGGGAAGCAAAGGGGCTCCCCCACCCCAGACCAATCATGGTCTGTGGGTAGGGAAGCCCGGAAACATCCTGGTCCTGCCCCTTCCATTTCAGGCCCTGCCCCTTCCGGAGCGGCCTGGGGCCACTTCAAAAATTTTTGAAGTGGCCCCTGGTAAAAAAAAAAAAAAGAGTGCCCACCCCTGTTCTATGCAAAAATCTGGTCATTTCCTATAGGTGGGTTGCTGTTATGGCTGTGTTCCCAATGACATACAGGAAACACTTGATAATGGACAAAACCTGAGTAAGTTCAAGGTGACGTAGTTATGGACAGGAAAAAGATAAATTCTGTTTGAAGGATTGTGGTTTGAATAGGTATCTCATTGCTAAGAATATATCCTCATCACACCTGAACCAGGTTCCTCAGAGATGTCAGTAATTTCTGTCCATCTAATGAAGTGTTTCAAAAACACTGTATGTACATTCTTAATGGACCGAATTTAATCGTATTTGCACAGATATACATCCAAATTAGTACCATTGGCATTCATCAGTAGAAATATTCTGTTTTAGCTCTGGTCTACCTAGAGAGTTATTTTGAAATAACGTCCCTTATTTCAAAATAACAAGCAGAACATCCACACTACCAAGCCCATTATTTCAAAATAGGGGGCTGGTTATTTCAAAATAATAACTCCTGATTACCTTGGGTAATAAGCTTTTTTTTTTTTAACAGTTTTTTTAAAATTTAGTTATTTTGTAATGATTGCCTAGTGTAGACCTGCTCATGGTAAGTAAGAAGAATTTTAATCTAAAACATTTGTATTTGGAGAAGTTATAAGATTAGATAATAAAGTAAGTAGCTGTTTCCAGAATTTTACCTCTACAGATTCCAAGGAAAGACTCAAAAGCATGCAAAATGTGTAGCTGAATGTGATAATATTGATTGCTTTGGAATGCTCTAGAATTTCTAGATTACCACCTCTCAAACTGAATATTATCTTTGTGTTGTAAGTAACATGTTTTAAAAACTCCTGGTCTGTCCTAGAGCTAAACAACATTATGTTTTAGTGGCAGAAAAAATAATATATTTTGATAGAGGGAAAGGTTGAGAATCATGCAAAAGTAAGTAAAGTGACACATAGATTTCAACTACATTCCTTCATTTTACAAATAGTTAATATAAAAATTGTAACATTTTTCTCCCATAAAATGAAATGATACAAATTTGTGTTGACTTGCAGGATCCCATATGTAAGAGCAATGCCTAGCATTCATCATATACACTGACTAGACTGAAGGATGAAGCTAAGTAGGGATTATGCATTTTATGTAAAAGAAATATCTATATTAAGACATGGATAATCCTAATCACTTTTTAAACCACAGTTGTATTTTGGATTTTAAAAGCCTTCACAAATTCAGATTAACCAGTCAATAGTACATGCATAATATTGTTTACCCTGCTTACAGATCACCATTTAAGCTATTTGGATACTCAGGCATCTGGATGAGCCAAACACTGATTAACCAGGTCAGGCTGTGCATATATAGTCTTTGTTCCATCACACACTCTGGGAAATGCAAATACAGGCAAGATCTTCTCACAGACACACAGGCCATAGAGTTTTCCTTCTGTAAGTCATTATGCCATCTTGCACTAATGAATCTGATGGGACCATATAACAGAAGAAGCTTTTTATTATCTTCACTAACTTCATGGCCTTAAAGTCTACAGTACCTAATGCATAAAGAATAACCAGTCAAGCACAGGGCTTTCTTGCATAAGCATGCCAAATGCATGGCCCTCCGTCAGAGCAGTATTTGACAGAGACCCTTTTGGTGATGGAATAAATAGCTACTCTGTTATTTGATTGGAAAATGATTCTCCTATTTAGGCACTGCTTCATCAATGCTTGGCTGAATGTAAAACTGAAAGTGATCTGCTTCCCCAGGGTGCACCGGTCTTGATAGGTTAGCTGTCAAACGCTCCATTGTCCAAATTACACTGCTACTGTAGATTTCCTGCTAAGAAACAATTTACTGCAGCATTGTACCATCAGTCTTGTGGGCCATGTTACAGTTAGTTTTTAGGTATCAAAAGCTGATTAACTTACTGGAGACATACAAGCATGCTCTCAATGCTGCTGTCACATATTTGCCAAAATTTCCATTTACTCTGTTGTCAGCAGAATAGGATAATGGGAGTATATGATATGAACCAAACTCAGCATGCAGTAAGCAACACATCTAAAATATGACAACTTCACAGCTGAACAGCCAGCTTCTCTGGCTGATAGCTGTAACAGGTTTGCATCCTCTGTGGATAGAGCATAGACACACTTTGACCAGTGAGTTCCACTGAACATCTGGAATCTCCCACTGACTTCACTGAGACCCTACACAGGCACAGAGGTCCATCTGAGCAGAGACAGTTGCAGACTCAGGCCTTGCTGAATAACTCTGCGTAAATCACTAAGGATACATCTACACGTCAGGGCTAAAGTCGAATTAAGCTATGCAACTTCCGCTACGTCAATTGCGTAACTGAAGTCAAAATAGCTTAATTCAGCTTTTGGTGTTGTCTACACAGTAGGAAGTCAAAGACAGAACACTCTTCCTTCAACTTCTCTTATTCCTCATAAAATGCAGGTTCCAGGAGTCGGAGTAAGAAGTCCTCCAACTCGACATTATTTTGAAATAAAGGCTGGTAGTATGTTATTCCGAAATAACGCTGCTGTATACACCAGGGGTAGGGAACCTTTTTTGGGTTGGGAGTAGCTGACCCACAGAAAATCAATCAGGGGCCACGCACAAGTGAGAGGCAGCCCCCCCCCAAAACCAAAAAAACCCTCAGTACCACGGCCCCTAGTCCCCTCATACACCAGAGCCTAGGGGAGCCCAGCCTAGTAGATCTTGTGTGCTCCAGCCCCACGGGAGGATAGTAGGGGGCTGAAGTGCCAGCATGGTCTCCCCAATGCTGGAGAGCTCTGAACCTCAGGGCCCAGATTCATGAAAGCCAAGGTCCGCATCTGGCCCCCGGGCTTTAGGTTCCCCATCCCTGGTGTACCCTAAGAGAGGGATTTTCTAAAGTGCTTAATATTGGCCTAACCCACTCCTAGTGAAGTCAGCACGGGCTAGGAGCTTTAATTCGAACTACCTAGCCCGTGCCACGTGTAGCTGCGGGCAGGTAGTTTGAACTATGGGGCATTTAAAAATGGCGGCGCCCGGGAACATGCAAATAAAGCCTGGGATATTTAAATCCCGGGCTTCATTTGCAAGTTCGAATGACTACATTAGCCACTCTAGTTCGAACTAGGGTGGCAGTGTAGAGACATACCCTTAAAGACTCAGAAAATTTTATCGTTACTTAGCTGAGCACCATTTCCCCTTTTCTATTACAGTAGAAACTTAAGAGCTTCCATGCTTACTCCTCATGCTTGCATCTAAACTTAGAAGTTAAGAAAAAGGGTGGACATATTTGAACTTCACATTTTTAGCCCTCTGACAGTGTTAGACCACTGTGGCAACAACACAAGAGATCCCTGACACAATCCGAGTGACCTCAACTCTGGGGACAATTACAACTCTGGGGACAATTACTTGCATCTTTTGTAGACAAAGATGATTTTCTTAAACACACAAGATGAAGAAGTGTGCTATATTATAGCCGTTTGTAATTGTTCCCACGTACATTGATTGTTTTGTTCATTTTTTATTTTTATTTTATGTGAAGTGTCTCATACATGTGCTCTCCTGGGGTGTGTCTTGACTACATGGATCCGTTGACAAAGCCATGTAAAGTAGTTTACCTGACATAGTTAATGAAGTGGGGATTTAAATAATCCCCGCTTCATTAAAATAAAAATGGCCGCTGCGCTGTGCCGACAATCAGCTGATCCGGTACAGCGTGGCTGTCTAGACGCGGCATGGTTGACAAGGGGAGCCTTTGTAGATCGCTCCCTTATGCCTCGTGAAACAAGGTTTACAGGAGTGGTCAACAAAGGCTTCCCTTGTTGATCACTCCCGTGTCTAGACTGCCACGCTGTGCCGGATCAGCTGATTGTCAGCACGGCACTGCAGCCATTTTTATTTTAATGAAGTGGGGATTATTTAAATCTCCGCTTTATTAACTATGTCAGGTAAACTAGTTTAAATGGCTCTGTCAACGGAGCCATGTAGTCTAGACACACTCTTGTGGTCTACCTCACCTACATGTACTTATGAGCCTTACCATCAAGCAGAAGAGCTATGTGAAAATAGGAAAAAAAAACCCTCTCAAATTCAAAATTTGCCCCCCTACCGCCCTACCCCGACATGGCGGGGCCCTGAACCTGGCACATGGCTGAACCCAACCCTAGGAAGGGGGAGAACTTGTACTGTGTCTGAGCCCTCCAATTTAGGAATGGGCCCTTGCACACACTAACCCTCTGGCAGAGATGGAAGAGTGTTGGGCTGGGGGCGGAGAGGTGGCTCCAAAGGACGGAAGCAGGCAGAGGAAGAGCAGGAGAGCTGAGGGATGACAGGGGGAGCGGAGGGGGACTAAATTGATGCCCCCCCAAGTGTGGTGCCCAGGGGCAACCGCTGCCCCCCCTCCACCTTGCTACACCACTGTGGGGCTCAAACAATAATTTTTCTTACATTCATAACTGATGCAGCAGGTCCAGAGGTGACAGAGTTATGAACTGCCAAGCCTAGAGTTGCAGTGGCTCAGCCCTGGCACAATTGTTTGAAAGCATTGGTTGAAAGTTCAGTTCCAAAAGATTTAAAAGTAATAGCTAGAATATGCCACAAACATATGCTTCCTCTATTGCAAACCTGGCTATAAACCCCAGCCTGGGCATGAGGCATACGTGCTTGAAGCCAGAGTTTTCAACTTCAACTTTCAGAACTTGTAGTTCTGAAAGTTGGGGGTCTGATACATGGAGCAGTGATAGGTGGGCAGGATTTTACATGAATTCACATTATACATTCTTCCTGGAGCCTATTCTTTGAGATAATCCATCTGTTAGGGGGGAAAAGTGTAGATTATAGGACCTTTTAAGGTAAGTGGTTGGCTGCTATCAAAAATACATGAGCTACTGCAGGCAATGATTACAAGACAGTTAAGTAGATAAATAGAACCCAGAAGAATTCAGCTTCTGTACAGCAAGGTTACACATTTGTCCTAGTGCAAATAAAAAAATCATTCAGCGGGTAAGCAGAATTTCTTTTACAACAGAACCCATCTACTCCAGGTGGCCTATTTTTAAACAAACACCAGAGACCTTGTGCCTGCCATTATTTAATAGAATGTACTGAGAAATATCATTCCAAGCAGACTAGAAGGAAATATAGAGATAGAAACAGTAAGAGAGGAAAAAAAAAAACCCTGAAATAACATAATGAACTACTGATTTTTAAATGTACAGTTTGATCCTATATTACTAACTTTTTGCAACAATTTTCTGGACATTGAGTTGTCTCCTTGATTAAAAGCCCAACTTATAGTGTTTTAAGGGGCTAGTTTAAAAATTGAGGGTTGAAACAGACCACTGCTTTGCAATGTGACTGAAATATAGCCAGTGTCAGTACAGACTAACTGCTTAGAATACCAACTCTGCAATTGTATGTACATGTACCCTGGTACAGCAACATGGAAAAAAGTAAACATTCATGGGGTTAAACTTAAAAAACAACAAATAGTCTAGCAACACCTTACAGGCTAACCAAACAAGAAGTGGGCTGTACCCATGAAAGCTCATGATACCATGTACATGTTTTGTTAGTCTTTAAGGTGCTGCTAGACTATTTGTTGTTTTTTCAGTTACAGATTAACACAGCTACCCCTCTGAAACTAACAGGGTTGCCAGTCTTGTCCACCCATTTTAATAAACTCTCAGGCTGTTTAGCAAAGCTTTGCTCCTCCGTTTGTCCTTTTGTACCTGCTGAAAAACAGACCTCGCTGCTTCAGACAGAGTGATGGAGAGGATCTGGGTCTGGAGCGAAGCATGAGCACCCACTCAAAGGAGTGATGGACAGTTTAGAACGGATAGAGGAGAAAACTGAAATTTTCTGTGAAATAAATCTATGATCTGCAGGTCAAAACGATTCTACAGGAGAAGAATATTCAGCAGAGAACACAGAGAGTGGAGAACACAAAGTTAGTAATCTTTTTATGCTCACTATGGCTTCAACTGTGCCATGAAGGCACAGAGTCAGCCAAAGAGTTTGTGAGGCCCAAAGCAGCATGCTGCGCCGCGCGGCCTGGAAGCTCCCAGCCAGGGTAGCGAGCGAGCAACAGTGTGGGTGCCAGACAGCACAGGACACTGAAAGTGTGGGGCTCAAAGCAACCTCTTTGCTTGCCTTGCCCTAAGGCTGGGCCTGTGAAGACACTAGCCCTACCTAATTCATAGTCCATTTTGGTCAATTTCATGGTCACAGGATTAAAAAATTTTCATGGTTCCAGATATTTAAATCTGAAATTTCATGGTGCTATACTTGTAATTGTAGGGGTCTTGACCCAAAAAGGAGTTGTGTGGAGAGTGCAAAGTTATTGCATGGGGTCGCACACTGTTGCTACCCTTACTTCTGAACAGCTGCTGGCAGCAGCACTGCCTTCAGAGCTATGCAGAAGTAAGGATGCCAGGGTATAGTATTACCACCCTTACTTCAGTGCTTCTGTCTGGGCCCTTTGTCACTACTCTCCAGCCACTCTGCCCTGATAGCAGCAGTACAGAAGTAAGGATGACACAGGCATGCCATTATCACCCTTAATTTTGCACTGCTGCTGACAAGGTGCTGCCTTCGGAGCTGGGCACCCGGCCAGCATTACAATGACTGCTCTCCAGTTGCCCAACTCTGAATGCGGCACAGAGGTAAGGGAGTCAATACTGTGACTCTACTAAAAAAACCTCCTGCAACTCTCTTTTGGGTCTTTTGGACTCCCAATTTGAGACATGCTGGTCTCCTCTGTGAAATCATTACAGTATATGGTAAAAGCACACAAAAGGCCAGATTTCACAGTCCATGATGCATTTTTCATGGCTTAGAATTTGGTAGGGCCCTACCTATATTGATCCAATGAGGAACTGCATGGTCTTAGCAAGTCACCGATTTTCCCAGCACAAGCTGGGGAACATTTCCACAGCTACACCCTTTGAAGGATGCAGTGTATCCTTCAGACCACAGTGAGCCAGTTCCACCAGCCAGACTTTAAAAGAGGGACAGGGCCAATCCCCTGACTAGTTCCTGCCCCTACTGAAGTGCCTATCAGCAACTAACCCAGAGGAACCCCCAGAAGAAGTAACATAATTTACATATTGGGGCAGAGAAGAAGGGTTTTACACCTTCCTTTCCAACTTTTTTTGGCATAAGGACTAGACGCAATATGGCCCGCTACTAATTTCATTGGTGGCTCAATCTTATTCTCACTTTCCACAGCACTGTTGAGTCTACCCTTGATAGAAGTCCCAACATAGGGGCCTTTCAAATAATTGGCATTGAAACAGCACTAGAAGATGTCCCTTCTGGGTCAATGTTAGCTAGGTATTTAACAATAAGGATCTGTTTTCTTAGACCCCCCATTCCATACCTATTTTTATTATTACTAACTATTATTATTAATAACAATAATAATAGCCTACACTCAAAAGGTGTATTTCCTGCTTCTTTTTGCAGCACACAGCAAAAGGGATATTCCTTGTAATAATGGACTGTTGCCAGCCTTAAAACCATTAACTAGCCATATGGGGAGGTATGAACAGCAGCTACCAATGTTTTAGATAAAAAAAGAGGGCTTCACTTTCCACTGCTTGTCCATCTGGCACCTTCAACAAGTACTTAAAATGCACTTGCAAAACATTTTAACATATTAATTTCTTCTAGTTATTAAATTATGTCTCAAAATGTAACATATGGGCAGCAATCTGCAGATGGGAGGGCAAAGAGAAATCAGTATTTTATTCTATATACACATTTATTGGAGTTCATAACAGGGATAAGATGAAATTTTGCAGCTGGGACGGGAGGACAACATAAGAAGAATGGTATATTTTAAACCTGTCACTTTACAATGCATCAAAACAGGAGTGGACATATTTTAAAGTAACAGCTGCAAAGAAATTTAATGCTGTCCTCTTCAAGCTCGTGTTCTTAGAGGGTTTTTTTTTTGTTTTTGTTTTTTTACAGAAAGAAATACAAGCCAGAGATGCTGCTTACACCCTGTGGATTTTTCTAGGCTCAGATAGCTTTAGTCTATACCCAGAGCAGCACAGCAGTTTTATTTACTCTCAGCAATCCATTACCAACCCCAGCAAAAGTTGCTAAAAATCACCATGAGTGGATTCTTGAGGCCTCATAAACAGTTAGTTGATCCATTTCCAGTGGAATGCTATTATACCTAAACACTTCAGCTTTGCCATGCTTGAGCAGTCATTTTAAAAGAGCAGGTTGTTAAAGATGAAGAAACCTACAATGCATGGCTGAGCTGGTGGCATGAGCCAAGAGAGCATAAGGAACACATTAAAAGGTTGAAACTTGGCAAAGTCCTCCTGGGGAAAATCAGAACTTTCTCTGTAGCTAAAACAATTCTTAAGGTTTGTCTTCCCATCATTTTTTACATGTGTTTTGATTTTGTCCCATATGTTCTGTGCCGCCTCTACATTCAGTTAGAATGCATTTTAAAAAAAAGACCAAATAATTTATTCATAAAGATGTGTGACACACCAAGACAACTTGTTCCATTTTCACCTGTTCATTGAAAGAAACCTCGTCTAGAGCAGACTAAAGTCTTATCAGGAAATAATTGATAAAAAATGAAACAGATGATGCTAGGGCTGAAGGGGAAGCTAGGTGGGGCTTGCTTTATTCCTTTCTATAGAGCAAACCAAATGTGATTGCTAAGACTACAGAATTTCTGAGGTCCGTGGGAACAATAAATACAAAGTTACCTTGACATTATGGGGCCAGGATCACCTCAGATAGTTCTGGGAATTGTAAATCACACCCCAGGATGCTAGCCTGCCCTCTGTTTTACATGGGATTTCATCAGCGGTAGAGTGGAGGTCAGTGTTATTTCCTTCAGGATTCTCTCTCCAGATTTGCCACTGCTGCACACTGCATTTGGTTTTTAGGGCGGAGAGCGCTAAAGGGGTTATCAGGATCAGCCTATACCTTATTTACACCACCATTCCCCATTTGTAAACTGCTTGTCCATAGCACTGGAGAAGTAGAGGCTATTTTACTTTGCTGCAGGCTTTCTTCTTGTGGATTTTCTACCACTGAGGTCCCTGTTCCACAGTCTTTGCTTGCTTCCACCATCCTAGACTCACAAATGCTCTCTTACCACTATTAGATGTCACACACAACTTATGTATCTAAAAAGAATTCTGTCTAATTACAGGTTGAATCTCTCAACTCTGGCATCCATAGGTCCTAATCAGCGCCAAACCAGAGAATTTGCCAAACCATAGGAAGTCAGTATTGTTTAGCAGCATCACCAACACTTCCACTGCTTACTGGCTCTTAGAAGACATTTAGGGGTAATAGCACAGAACACTGAGATCCAGGATGGGTGGCTGTAAACAAACTTTATGGGACCATGGGAAACTTGACCACAACCATGATATGTGGACATCTGGCTAACCAAAATCATGCCAGACCACAGAAGTTGCCAGACTAGGAGCACTGAATTATAGAGGTTCAACCTGTACTATAGTGGGGGAGGGAGGAGAAACGGGAGAACATGAAGATAAGCTTTCCCTCTTCAGACCTTGAAATCTCATCAATATTTAAAAGGTGAGGAAAACTGCATCCAGCTCGACTAAAGACATACCTTTAAAACAACAATACATTACAGCGCTTTTAATTTAGAAGGCAAGAACTGCTTAGCACACCCCCCACCTATGCTGAAGAGTGCCAGCTGGAGTCACAAACATAGCATGGATTCATTATCACAACAATCCTGTTGGGATCAGAGGGCGAGGACAAGAGTGCATGTATGTGCTGGATTTATTGCAACTCTCTCAAACAAACAATGAATTCAGCAGCCATTGTTTTTAAAAATCCCAAAGCTGTTTTTAATACCTATCCAAATTGTAGGATCTCTTTCTATGTATGTGGGTCCTTGTAATTCACTTGATTCAACCTTCTCTTTTTGCCTGTATTTACCAACAGCAAACACCCTCATCACTATCAGAATAAAGAGAAATGTAATAAAAGTGAAGAAGAGAGACTCTGGGATGGACTCAGTGATTAAAGACATATGCCATACCAGAGCTAATCATCTCAAGCATGGCTTAATCTTTCCTGGCAGAGCCATCTTTAGGGAGATACTTTCACACATGAGGTAACAATACATATCAGTGACTGTAGTTCTATCAACAGGAGTCCAAACGTCCTTGCTTTTTTAAATACCTGTAATTTTTTTCTGAAAATGTTTGGATCAACCATTCTAAAATGCTTACAATCCTTTCAGAAACCAGTCTCCATTTGGGAAGGTTTAGACCAGGATTACTCAACATACGGCCTATGGGCTGCATGTGGCCTGTGGCCCGTTTGTTTGTGACGTGTGGTGCAGTTTGGGTTTACATGGGGCTCAACATGTGGACTGTGGGTAGGATCCTTTGAATATGGCCTCCATTGAGAACATGCTTCACAATAGTGAGGCATTTCCCAGGCAGGGTGAGCACTGAAAGATGCAAGCGGCCAGGCTGGCTGGAACAGACAGGTACAGGGTGTCAGCGTCTCAAGCTCCCTAGGGAAGAGGTGCTGGGAGCATTGGGGCATTGTGGGAAGTGCTTTGTATTTATGCTCATCGGTGTGACAGAAGCTATTTTCATATATATTTGCATGTATATGCAACCACACTTAAATTGTGGCTCTCAGCATGTGCTCTGAGTATAATTGTGGCCTCTGTGGCTTCCAAAGTTGAGTAGCCCTGGATTAGGCTGGTTAGTATATATGGCTATGTCTACACTGTACGCTCATCTCATGTTATTTCGAAATAACAGAATGCACATGTATACAGCAAGCCCGTTATTTTGAAATAATTTCAAAATAACAGGTTTCTTACTTTGACTTCTTTAACCCTCATTTCACGAGGAGTAAGGGAAGTCAAAGGAAGAATGTTCTTCCTTCAACTTCCTGCTGTGTAGACAGCACCAAAAGCCAAGTTAAGCTACTTCGACTTCAGCTACGCAATTACTGTATCTTAATTTGACTTTAGCCCACAGTGTAGATGTACCCTATGTGTCGATTTGAACTGGGCTGTGGGGAGAGAAGGGAAAAGAGAAAAGAAATAGACTAATGGCAACAGAAAAAAATATCACTAATTACATTTTACTGCAACCCATTTACTGCTTGGGAAAATAATCTTTTGTGCTTGTTGAAAAGAGAGAGTGTGGCTTTGTCAGAATTCTCTCCCCTCTCCCCTGCATCTAGAATCCCATTTGTGCAGTGTAGAAAGTGTCACCTACAGGCACCCAGCCTGTTTACCAGCTGAGTCCTAGATTTTGGTAGTAACTTTTGTGTCAAGCTTTTCTTTCACAGAAAAAATCAAATTCCTCTATTACATAGTTCAATGAGAAAATGTAGTCTTCATATTCCTTCAGAGGACAACTGAATTTTCAGTGACATTATTTGGCTATTACTGTTTCAGGAGAAAACTGAACGGCTAGTTTGGAAATGTAGCCCTGGCAATGTCATGTGTGGGTGGGTGTGGGTGTGGGTATGTAGACTTCCGATACATTTTCAAACAAAATTATCACATGCTGAAAACTCTGCATGCTTGTACATTTACACATGCATTCAAAACACACCTGGCTATCACCACTGCATCACAGGTGCCAGCTAGCTTGGCATCTATATAGTTAAAGTTACAATAATCTTTGTTACTATACTAGCCAATAGGTCTCTCTGAACTCACTCCATACTTCTGTTCCCATCGCTGTTCAGCTTGCCTCCCAGCTCGGCTCCACAGAAAGCTCTCTGAACAACATGAACCTGGGGATGAAGGGAGATAGGCTAAGCAGAAGAGTGCCCTGATCCCTAGCTGGTAAACCTCTGGCAATCAGGCTCCCCAGCCTCTTTCCCAAATCCGTCCCAACTCAGTATCCCCAGCTCTTCAGCTGGCTGGTAAATCTGCTCTTAGACAAGTCACATAAACATCCATCCATTAATGTAAGACCCGCCCCCCACTCCGATTAATTGGGCAGAGGAGACTCCAGGCCAATGGACCCACTAATGTTCATTAAAACAGAACTCTGCACTGGCCAACCACAAACGGCTCAGCTCCCTCAGTAGTGGTGGTCCAAACCCTTCTCCACACGAAGTTTTGCTAGTCAATCTCCTCTCACGGCCCCTGCAGTGAACTATGGATAGCTATATGCTGCAAGTGTAAGGAGGTTTGCAGAAATGAGGAGTACATGTTTGTGCATGGCTATTATGGCATGTGAACAGGGACTGATGCAGTGTGGCCTTAACTGGTATTTTGAATGATTGTTTTGACGGGAAATTTCATTTGAGCATCTTAACTATGAATTAATGAAGATATTTGGCTGGGATAAATATACTATGTATGTTCTACAAACAACCTTGGTCTAACAAACACTGTGCTCATGCTGATAATAAATAAATAAAATAAAATAATAATTGGTTGTCATTATTATTAAGTAAGTACCCATTGCTTTGAAATGTTACACCTCTCTCATTATTGTGAAAATTCCCTGGCACTTGTTTGTATACATAACAGGAAGACTAATAGAAAATTATGAGGTTCAAGGACCCAACAAAACCTGTATTTAGAAACATCATTTTTTTCTCCATCAGCATTTTACTGCTGAGTTTCTGACAACCCTGGTGCACTCTCTTTGGATAATTTTTTTGGGCAGCCTACTTTTGACTGATTTCCATTACCAGTCATTTGATCTGACATCCCCTTTCCCAAAGTGTAGTATACTAGAGGCATGGTACAAAGTTGTTAATTGGCACTTGCACATTTCTAATTGTATGTGGTATACTAGTTCTTTTCTATTGCACTTGTTTATTGCAATTTAAAGACTCAACTAGGAGCTTTTCCATTGGTTTATTATGGACAGCTGTTCTGTAAATTACAAAGGATGTTACAGACTATAAAAAGTGTTTCCCATGCAATCTGCTTTCTTAAGATAACTTGCTAAGAGTCTTTTTTTCTAGGCCTCAAGGCTTGCAGGCAGAATTTTGAATTTAAACAAGATTCAAGTTATGATAATCGCGTCCCATTATGAAATCTGTTCCAGGCTAGTTATATTGAAAAGCTGGAATAAAGCAGTACATTGTTATTTGTCTGTTATAAGGACTTCTTTTTTATTTTTAAACGTGTATTAAATACACAATGCAACCATTAATTCGCTTATTTAATAGCTTTTAATGCATCTCACTAATATGAAGGAATAAATTTAACACCATATGAGGCTGATCTTTTCTAGAGTGATTGGTTTCTTCTCTTCCGTAAGAAAAACATTTTCTGAATTCCATCAATTTTCCTTACAGATTCTAATCAGAGGCTTTTGCTGAGATCAATGCAGACTGAATTAAAAAACATGATTTTTTAAACACTCACACTCACACTCAAGGACATTTTTATTTGTTTTCCTGGCATTTTTCAGCTTTTCTCTGTAACCATGAGGGCTAAAAACTTTTCTCTTTTTAAATGAAAGTTAGGATTTTTTAAGGTCATCTGTGAGGAGTCAGTCGTCTTCCTTTGTCACTAGTCATGTCCATAACTCTGCTTCATGCCTGCTTTTCCACAAACTCCCCAACCTGGTGGAGTCAATACAGCTTGGCCGTGTCTACACTGGGCCACTTATTCTGGAAAAGCAGCCGCTTTTCTGGAATAAGCTGCGAGCTGTCTACACTGGCCCCTTGAATTTCCGGAAAAGCAGTGACGATTTACTGTAAGAAATCGGCTGTTTTTCCGGAAAAACTATGCTGCTCCCGCTCGGGCAAAAGTCCTTTTTCCGGAAAACTGTTCCGGAAAAGGGCTATTGTAGACAGCACAGTAGTCTTTTCCAGAAAAAAGCCCCGATCGTGAAAATAACAATCGGGGCTTTTTTCTGGAAAAGCGCGTCTACATTGGCCACAGACACTTTTCCGGAAAAAGGGCTTTTCCAGAAAAGCAGCCTGCCAGTGTAGACGCTCTTTTTCCGGAAATACTTATAACGGAAAACTATTCCGTTTTAAGCATTTCCGGAAATTCATGCCAGTGTAGACGTAGCCCTTTTGTGTAGTACAGCTTCCTAGCACACAAGGATCACAGATTCTCTGAATTCTGTGTGCACAGTTATACCAGACTAGTTGTGTTGGTTGTGAGGCATAGTACATATGTATTTAGAGTGTGTGGAAAGGGCCAAGGACAAAATTTGGATTGCAGGCAGGAAAGACCTGTTGGATTGATGTTTTCAACCAATATGGCAGCTTCTTTTTGTCCAACCTCACAATACAAGGCATGAATTATTAATATTTCTCACAGTTACTTGGGCATATAATGCTTAATATACAATTCATCTAGAAATGTGGAATGAATTAGGCCAGCAAAGTTTACTTCTGGCAGACGCTGTACCTCAGATAAACTTTTATATGAATCATAGGAAAAGACAGAAGCATACAGTACAATTGTTTTTTTCTATACGAGAAAGGGTTTTTTTTTTAAATCGATTTTTTCCTCCTCTATTTTTATTTGCTGTGAAAACAATCCTGCTGTTTTGATAGAAAGGAAGGTGAAGTTTGCTGTGAGGATACAGTTAAAAGCAACTTAGTGGTGCTGGCAACCTTGAAGAAAGAGAAAATAGAATGTGAACCAAAAAATAACCTCACTCGCCTACATTCTCAACACCTAAAACAACAGGCTGTGAAAATGGTTTCATTAAAAAATAACAAGCACATCCTCACCAGGGGATAGATCAGGGCAAACTGAATAAAAAAATTCTTCAATCATTGCTCAAGTAGGTCAGCTAGAATTAATTCAAAGGGCAAACATTCAAACTGAGCCTGCTGTCCTCCACACCCCCACCTCTCTGCAGCCACCCCTTTGCATGTCCCTCTCCTCACCCTTTGACAAGTCCAAATGGAGAGAGCAGCACTGACTTATTAATTTTGAACAATGCACTCGTCAAAATGGGTCACTTATTGTTCTCAAATGTGAAATCAGAGTCAAGGGAGTTATTCCAGCCTTGCACCAGTGTAACCTGGATCAAAATCTGAAGAGCTCTCTCTTGAACAGGTACAAATTCAAACAGTACCAACTATAATATAACTGAAACAAAATTAGAATCCCATCTAATAAATCAGGGCTTAAACACGCCCTACTCCATTCACAGAGCTAAAGCCAGAAAACCTTAGTACCAGGCCCTGAAGGCTAAAAAATGTGAACTCTTTCATACCAACATGGGAAGGAAATTCCATAGATAGGTTTCAAATAAAACAGCCAATACAGCAAGAGCATGTATAGATGATTTCCGCTGCTGTAGCAGTTCATTAGGACCAAGGTAGTTTCATAGTAAATTCATCTGCTTGGGAGATAATTTGCATTGGTCAGTCCTTCTGTCAATATGAAGTAGTGTTGAGGTATTGTATAGTCCTAATTCCCTTAATGGCTTTCAGCGATAAGCTTTTTATACATTGCAAGGCTGGCAGATTATGAGATGTGCTTAGAAATGTATTTATCTTGTGGTAATGTATTTTATAAATTATTATTTTGTTTTAAATCCCCTCTTTCTTTTCCCGGGTGAGCCATTCTCTTATTTATATGACAGGAGAAAATGCAGGTCACCATAAAAATAAAGTTATTGCATTTTTTTCTCCACACAGACTCTAATAAAACGTTACTAAAAATAAAAAAACAACCTTTTGAAACACAAGTTTTAAAGTGAGCTTGTGAAATTCAAGCAGGAAAAGTTAACTCTGGAGGGTGCAATATCTCAAAAGCTTTCTTACAAAGCCTCATCTAATACAACAGCTGTTGCAGTTTAAGTCTTTTCTCTTCCCCTGTCCTAAGAAAGCTAATTAACCCTTTCCTTAGAAAAAGCACCTCCTGCTGGTATAATGAAGATGTGCCCCTTTCTCTACACTGCCAATTATGGAACACATAGAGTGGAAGCCAGTGCCTAAGTTCTGCCGAGATTTCCAATTTGTAGACTCACAATGCAGAAATTGAACTGAAAACACGGTTATAAAACAACTGGACTTACAACACCTAGAAAGCAAAAATACATTAATTTTTTTTTCTCCACCTAAGAAACTTCTATTCATTCCTTAAGCTGACATAGTAACAGTAAGTGGGCAGAATAAATACATGAAGTTGGATATTTCTTAACTCTCTATTATCACTTATTGAGACTAAATATATATCATGTCTGTACTAGTTTACATTAAAGTTGAATTAAGCCAGATTTATGAAATGATATCAGCTCTCATTTTTTAAAGGAGGAAGCACATTCTTATACAAATCAGTCAAATCACAATAGTTCCACTGATATCAATTGGAGCCATGCCACTGATTTTAGTGGGATTTTGAGTTGGTCGTAAGGGAGGAAAACAGTGATTATAAATACAAGAGTGGGAGTAGGATCATACTCCTGGAAGTCAATGGCACTATTTCAATGGGAGAAGACTGGGATCCTAGTTTTTGTTCTACTGCCTTGTGAATCCAATACTTGCAGGAATAAGAGCGTATTGAGTGTTCTCCAGCAATGTTGTTATGCTAGAGTGACCGGACATCCTGATATTAGGGGTTTTGTCATATATACCCATCACGCCTTCTCCTCTCCTCCACCTTTACACTCCCCACAAAAAAAAGTCCTGATTTTTCACACTTGCTATCTAGTTATCCTATGTTCCACAAAGTTTTGTAGTCAATGACTTCAAATCCCCGAAGTGGTGACAACTTTAGAGAGCTTACAGGAATTACTCAAAACAGAGACTAGAGGATTCTGTCCATAGCTTGGCCTTACAAGCACATTCCTTTTGAACAACTGCTTTTGCTGAGAGCTTTCAGTGTATGGAGAGGTGAGGTGTACTTTTGATTAATATATATGAAGGGTATCTTCCAGGCCAAAAAAAAAAAAAAAAAAAAAAAGAGAGAGAGCTTGTGACATCCACTTGCAGTAGAAGCAGAAGCTTCTGCACCAATAGCATTTAGATATCTCATATCATTTTACATTATACTCACAGGCATGCTGGTACAATATGGTGCCGATACAGCCTCCAGCTAAATTCAGTACTTAGGTGAAATGAAGTTCAACTTTGTCAATGTGCTCAGGAAATAATGACTGACATAATGGTGCACTTCAAATATCTAAGCCTAGTCTTGAGGGAATAGAGGACATTTAAATAAGCTCTTATGTTCACGGCCAGAAGTACAGATCTCTTTATGGTACTATTACAAAGATTATCATCAAAAACATTAGCCTAAATTCTCATTTATATTTAAGAGCAGTTTCGCTATTAATTGTCTGGGTTCTTCTCATACTTCATAGTTTAATGTGTCCAAGGCCAGTTTCAGTTTCGTAGAATTGGCATTTTTATTATACCTTTGAGCTACAATTTTCCAGCAAGAATTGTCTAAATGCATTTTCTTCCACCTTTCTGTGTAAATTGAGACAAAGGATACGGTGTCTATGATCAAACCCTGTATTGGTGCTCTCAGACAAGTGGCTAATCAGAAGAAACTATTTCCCATCTCAACACACAAGAAGAAATATTCCCCTGTTGAAGACTTGAAAGTGTTTGGTTTCTCACCCCCCTTTACCTTGATGACTCTAAAACAGAAAACAATCAAGTCTAGAATTTGACAATCAAGACTAGAATTTGCTACCTGATCATATTTATCCAACATTACTGAGTCTGAAACACATTTTTCATAATTCCTCCTACCTACTAGAGAGCCCCCTTCACAATCTTTCCTGTAACTTCTCTCTATAATGTCTCCTGCATGCCATCCAATTGATTTCCTTCTTAAAGTTTGTATTTGGAAGAGAAATTAGCATTTCACTTATAAATTAAAACAAAAGAGGGGAGCCATACCCATTTGTACTCTATTTCTGTTCCAAATTATATGTAGCTGGAAGAATTTACGGAATTGATTTTAAACCACACATAAACAAAACATCTGGACTTTGTCTTAATGAGATAAAGTTTGGTCAATCCTTTCTCAGTGGAATGATTTTTACTATATAATTGGCAGCAACAATTTCAGCAATGTCCTCTTTCTGCCAACAGTTCATTCTGGGAATGGGGGAGCTGCAGAAGGCATAGCCTTTTTGATGGGAAGTTGTTTTTTATCTAATTAGAGAAAGTCACAGTAGAAATAGATCCATTTAATAACTTGGAGGATTCTAAAGCATTTTTCTGACATCTCAAATTCCCTGAATCATATAGAAGAAAATATTGTCTCTCCATGAAATTCCAAAACATAAAACATTCATTTTAGAGATGTGCTTTGTAATCCTAAGCAGGGAAACTGCTGTTCATAGTCCAACAACATAAACACAGACCCCAAAACAAAACAAAACAAAAAAAAACCCAAAACAAAAAGAAAGCATAAAAGCAACAAAGCAAACAAAACACTTCCTACTTACTACAACAATTTGTCAATCCAACCTTTCCAAGGAGGCAGTTTTCCTATTCAACCAATCACTGATGATTTGGAAGAGGTTCCTATGAGCCCCTTGTTAAAAGGCTGGATTTTTAAAATCTCTAGTCTCTAGTCTTTTTCTTTATGAAACTAGCCATGAAAATATAAATGATGCAGACTGATGTTAGGAGGGAAAGGAATACACAGCTGGAGTGGACTTTGTTTCTGCTTGGAGTGGGAAACACAAATATGCCTTCCTTTTCTCCACCCTCTCATGCATTTTTTCAGTGAAATGGGGTCAATTAAATTTGGAGAGGATGCTAAAGTGCTGTCTCACTAACCCTCCCCAAATCCTTTAGCTAGACTCATACAATCAACAGATATCCATTTCACAGAATGCCCCTTATTTTTGTATAAAGAAATCTCCCTCCCCCCCCCTTTTCAATCCATACCTTTCATCTTTGGTTAACCTTCTCTTGCTCTATATGCTGGGAAAAGAAGAGATGCAGAGAAGGTTATAGGTTGTATGTGTGGATAGGGAAGGTTAGGAAGGTAGGATTAGTAAGGCAACATTTTGGCATCCTCTACAAACTCAGCTGAATCATTTCACTTGAAAAGAGTATGTGCACTATTTGGGAATGAAACAAGTGAGCTGGATACAATATTCAAAGTGAGGATATATTACTGATTTATAAACTGGCATTATAATGTTATTCCCTTCTTAATTCAGTCTAATATCCACTTTGTGACAGCCACCACTACCTGCTGAGCAGACATCTTCAATCAGATGTCTACCTCATGGTTAGATCCTGGACTCATTTATATTTACAAGCCTGAAGCATACTAGGAAGTATTAGGAGTTTGTCTGACTCAACAATGATAACTGAGATGTTGTATAAAGGCACCGGGGGACACAGCCTACGGTGCCCTTTATTAACACTGTAGAATAGGATAAGTCAATACTCCCCCAATGAAGTCCTGCTATGACTTCACCTGCACCCCATCCAGAAATACCCCTCTGCCAGGGGCAGGATGGCAGGGGGCAGAGCTTGCATTGAAGAAGATGGGAAAAGTTAAATCTTGGCACACCACATCTGATAGCTTTCTTTGATAGGATAAGGAGTCTTGTGGATAAGGGAGAAGTGGTGGATGTGGTATACCTAGACTTTAGTAAGGCGTTTGATATGGTCTCGCATGATAGTCTTATCAATAAACTAGGCAAATACAACTTAAATGGGGCTACTATAAGATGGGTGCATAACTGGTTGGATAACCATACTCAAAGAATAGTTATTAATGGGTTCACAATTCTGCTGGAAAGATATAACAAGTGGGGTTCCACAGGGGTCTGTTTTGGAACATGCTCTGTTCAATATCTTCATCAACGATTTAGATATTGGCACAGAAAGTACACTTATTAAGTTTGCAGATAATAGCATGCTAGGAGGGGTTGTGACTGCTTTGGAGGATAGGGTCATAATTCAAAATGATCTGGACAAATTGGAGAAATGGTCTGAGGTAAACAGGATGAAGTTTAATAAAGACAAATGCAAAGTGCTCCACTTAGGAAGGAACAATCAGATTGACACATACAGAATGGGAAGCGACTGTCTAGGAAGGAGTGCGGCAGAAAGGGTTCTAGGGGTTATAGTGGACCACAGGCTGAATATGAGTCAGCAGTGTGATGCTGTTGCAAAAAAAGCAAACATGATTCTGGGATGCATTAACAGGTGTGTTGTGAGCAAGACACGAGAAGTCATTCTTCCACTCTACTCTGCGCTGGTTAGGCCTCAGTTGGAATATTGTGTCCAGTTCTGGGCACTGCATTTCAAGAAAGATGTGGAGAAATTGGAGAGGGTCCAGAGAAGAGCAATAAGAATGATTAAAGGTCTAGAGAAAATGACCTATGAAGGAAGACAGAAAGAATTGGGTTTGTTTAGTTTAGAAAAGAGAAGATTGAGGGGGGACATGATAGCAGTTTTCAGGTATCTAAAGGGTGTCATAAGGAGGAGGGAGAAAACTTGTTCATCTTGGCTTCTGAGGATAGAACAAGAAGCAATGGGCTTAAACTGCAGCAAGGGAGGTTTAGGTTGGACATTAGGAAAAAGTTCCTAACTGTCAGGGTAGTCAAACACTGAAATAAATTGCCTTGGGAGGGTGTGGAATCCCCATCTGTGGAGATATTTAAGAGTAGGTTAGATAAATGTCTGTCAGGGATGGTCGAGGCAGTATTTGGCCCTGCCATGAGGGCAGGGGACTGAACTCGATGACCTCTCGAGGTCCCTTCCAGTTCTAATATTCTATGATTCTATGAAAGGTTGCCAACCCCTGCTCTAGAAGAAAGACTTGTATGCACCATTGATCTCATCTATTATATTACAAGGGACATTCCCTTGTGCACCTGCAATGCAGCAGCCATAATCTGTCCCTTTATCTATCCCTACAGTTAATTTAGAACCTATCTGCATATAATAGCAATGTTAAATCATTCCTTCAAATGAGTGTTACTTTGCACCTGTCTGTACTGAACTACATTGAAATATCTAACAAAACTAGGTAATTGGACAATGTACCTCACAACTTCCACTATCAACTAAGCCAAGGATGGGCAATAATTTTTGCAGGAGAGCTGTTTAATGAATTTTGATACTGGTCATGGGCAGTCTCCACCCCCAGAAGGAATGGGGCCTGGGCAAATGGGCAGGGGTGGGGATTAGCCTCCCCCTAGAGTTGTGTGGGACCAGAGGCTTTGAAGTAAAAACAGAGCAAAGGGCTCCCACCGCTATTGTGTTGTCTGACAGCTACCCGGGTTGCTGCCACTATTTAAAAGGCTCGCAGCTCCGGCCCAAGGTAGGCTAGTGCTACAACCGGGAGTCAGGAGCCATTTCAATAGGATCCTGCTACCTGAGTCACCACCTGGAAATTTGGTAGTATGGGCAGCAGGATACAAATAGAAAGCAGCCAGATGCAGGCTGTCAGCTGGATCAAAGTGTTAGGTGGGCCAGATCCGGCCCTCCAGCTGCATTTTGCCCCAGCCCTGGACTAAACAGACTAATATAGTGGCATGAGCCATCTCATCCTCTGATGCTTTTCTAAATCATTAACAATATTATGTGCATTTGACAACCTCTGTTCTAGTACTGATTCCTGCAGTAACATACTATTAACAACCTCCTTCCATTCTGACACTTGGGTATTTATTCCTTTCTCTCAACCAATTGTGAATTGATGACAGGAAATGATGTTACCTCTCACCTTCTAGTTATAAATTTCCTTAATAGACTGGTGAAAATTTTTTTATAAAGTATTTTGAAGAAATGTTCTCCTATCTACTTTTTTTTATTAGTTCTGTCCAAGAATTCTAGTAGATTGTATAAACTAGCTTAAATTTAATCATCTAAATGCTTTATAAATCTACCTTTTAAAAACAATTTTCCAGGAATTGAAATAAACTTGAATAGACTCGGCCTATATACAATTCCTTAGCCTGTACCTGTCTTTTAAAAAAATTGTTATAGTGTTCAGATGCAGCATACAAACTTGCTGTCAATGACATGTTACATATTTTTTTGTTAGTAGTTCAGCTACCTTGGTCTTCAATGCTTTCTGAACTCTCAGATGAATGCCATCTGGTCCTAATGATTTATTGAGATTAAATTTCCCAAATTGATCTTTTCTGATTCCTCTACAAATTACACTGTTTCACAGCTACTATCTGTGAAGAGTAACTCATTCAGATTGGCTACGTCTACACTGGCCACAATGTCTGGAAAAGCCATGCAAATCAGGTAAGTCAGGATAGGGAAATCTGCGGGGGAGTACTTTGAAGTAGGAATAAGAGATCCTCCTGAAAAGGGCTTTATTCCGGAGGATCGCGCCAGTCTAGACACTCTTTTCCGGCTTTTCCCCAAGCCGGAAAAAAAGCGGTGGACATGTTTATTTAAATCCGCGGGGGATATTTAAATCCCCCGCGGATTTCCCTATCCCGACTTACCTGGTTTGCATGGCTTTTCTGGAAATTGTGGCCAGTGTAGACGTAGCCATTATGTTTTCAGTGTTTTCTGTGAAGACCAATGATAACAAATAATGCAACAATAATGACTCTTATTTCCTTATCCCCTTTGATTATCCTTTAATATGCTGGTTGAACCTGCTTATTTCTGAGAGCTTACTACTCCTAGCACATTTATATATTTTTCTGATATTTCCCTTTATACTTTTGGCTATTTGGATCTTCACGTTTCCTCAAACCTGTCAATCTCTGTTTTGCATCTTGCCTGCAAATACTCTGTTCCATAATAATCACTTGAGCTGGATTTCCATTGTTACAAGATTATTTTGGGCCCATGTAAATTCAGTAACTTGTTTCTTAACTTTGCTTTTTGTTTCATTCTGGGACAAGCTTGGTGACCTTAAGAAGAGAAAAGTATTACAAAGTAACTTCCATCTTAACTTCCAGATTTAAAAGTTTGATGTCACACTACTCTTTGTAAGACCAACTTTATGAGAATGTCAGACTTAATTATAATATAGACACTTTCACTTAGTGGCTCAGGGAACATTTTTCAAAAAGCAACAATGTGACGTAGGAGGCTATGTTCCAGGAAAACATGTGCTTACATGCCCTACTAAGTATGAATGAACATAAAGACATCCTTATTTTGTTGTTTTTATTTGGAGAATATCTGTTTCTTGAGAATGCCTCAATCAACCAAAGTATTTCTTAAGAGTGCTAAGTTTATTTTCCTATGGTTTAAAATTTTCTTTGAGCAAAGCAGGGAAAACTTTCATCTGCTTTTGTGGCATATATATATATAAACCTAGTAAATGTGTTTATTTCAAGTATCAGGACACATCCATGGAGCTTGGAGATAAACAGAGAGATCATTTTTTTAGCCACTACTAACACAGAGAAGTAGAAAATTATTCCATTTCTTGTTACCAATGTGTCCAGTAAACAGGAGTAAGCTAAATGTTAAATCCACTGAAGAGTTGAAATATTTCAATCTGTTGGCTTCAACGTAGGGGGAAAGCTGCATTTTTTTAAAAAAATCTCTTCCCCCCCCCCCCCCATGGCCACTGAAAAGAACGTCTAGTAAAAGTACTAACTGCTAGATAGAATTTTTGCCCTTCTTCGGCACTTCAAAAAGATTTTTGTCTGGGGGGAGAATTATATCCTGCAAGTGACTCCACATGAACACATGTCAATGGAGCTCCACACAGGCTTAGAAGTCTGCCCACAGGGAGTCACTTCTAGGGTCAGGGCCTCAGAAGATCAAGGATTTGGGCCTGGGATCAGCCCCTCATTCCAGTCATGACACTTAGCTCTAACATAACGCTTCTCCTGTTCTAATTTAATAACTTATCAATCTATCTCAATGCTACTGACAGTAATCAAGCATTTTTATTATGTACTGAGGGTCAGAACATGCCAAGGCTTTTGGACATGAGTAACTTGCCTCATTTCATGTGTTAACATGCATCTCCTGTTCAAAAATTCTCTCAGACAGGAAGCCATGTTAGTCCGTTACTAAAATAACTTAAAACACAGTAATGTGTTCGTAGCACCTTAGGGCACTTCTAGACTACATGGCTCCATCGACGGAGCCATGTAGATTAGGATTGTAGGCAAAGGGAAATGAAGAGGCAATTTAAATAATCGCCGCTTCATTTAAATTAAAATGGCTGCCACGCTGTGCCGATCAGCTGTTTGGCAGCACAGCGCTGTAGTCTGGACGCTCCGTAGTCGACATCAAAGGCATTTGTCGACCTCCCCGTAATGCCTCGTGGGATGAAGTTTACCAGGGAGGTTGACAAATGCCTTTGATGTCAACCGTGGAGCGTCCAGACTACAGCACTGTGCTGCCAAACAGCTGATCGGCACAGCACGGCAGCCATTTTAATTTAAATGAAGGGGCAATTATTTAATTCACCGCTTCATTTCCCTTTGCTGAGTAAACAAATCTACATGGCTCCATCGATGGAGCCATGTAGTCTAGACATGCTCTTAGAGACTAACAAAAATATTTACAATAGTACCAACTTTTGTGGGCACACCCACATCTTCTGATGACCAATACTGAGCAAGAGGCCTAGAGCTGTTCCATGATGTAACTTATGTGAATTCACGTACACATATGCAGGCTGAAGAGCTTAATATAAGATCAATAGGTTGTGGAAATCTAAGAGCTCTCTGACCACTTTGACCAATGTTTCCACACAAGCACTGCAATAGTTCTCATTTAAAACACAAATTAATTCAACACAGCTCAATTAACATTCAGATCTTCTTCACGGTGTGTCTCATCTATGAATGCAAATATGAAAGATATCAATGAATGGTAAAAACTCACCTAACTGGTTACCCCTAGAAAGTTATTAAAGAAGAGAACCTTCTTCTTTGTGACAAGTATGATGTTTACCAAATGCAAAAATCAATAGCATGACTGCATTTGGAAGTCTAGACATTAGATGCTTAGTAAGAAAATGTATTACCTAGACAGACAGGAACCTAGCTGCTTATTTAACCCAAGAGAATGGTAGAATTATTACATTGAGACACTTACTGATGTGATATAGGTGAAGAGATCTCTGTCTGAAGGTACATGGTGTGCCTCAGGTAAGTAAAACAAATAGAAAAGAAAAAGAAGACTGAATCCTTAAGTATGGGAAAATGTTGAGCTTCTCAAATGTTTCTTAAGTGTCCAAAATGATGACACCACAAAATTAGCCATAGATTGCTGTATGTTTCTTTTCCCCATGACATACTTGCTGGAATTAAGCTTGGGAAAGTGGAGTAGAGAAAGACCAGTCAGCCTAACTTCAATGCCAGCAAAGATACTGGAGCCAACCATTAAGCAATCAGTTTGGAAGCACCTAGAGCAGGGGTGGCAATAATTTAGAAGGGGGCCATGTCACAAATTTTTGAAGTGGCCTCAGGCCATCCAGGAAGGGGCAGGACCTTGGGCAGAAGGAGCAGGGCCAGGACACTTCTGTGTTCCCCTGCTCACAGACCCTGACTGGCCTAGGAGTGTGTGAAATTTTTGTTCCCACCTCTGCCAGAAAGAACCACCAGCTGGTTCCCTCTAGGTGCCCGTGCCCCTGGTGGTGGGAGGAGACTGTGAACGCTCCCGCCGCCCACAGGTCAATCAGGGCCTGGGCAGGGGAACGTGCAAAGTCTCTCTCTCCCTGCTACGCGCCCCTGGCAGGGAAGGAGACTTCGTGCTCTCCCCTGTCCACAGGCCCTGATTGACTTGGGGGCAGCAGAGCGGCAGAGCATCCATGGGCCAGATTAACCTCCTTAGTGGACCCGATCTGGCCTGTGGAGGCTCTCTTGCCCACCCCTGACCTAGAGGATAATAGGCATTATGCCCCCTCCCATTTTATAAAATGTGTGTTATGAAAATACATAGCTCTAAGACACTTTATGCAAAATACAATATGCAACATCAATTTTAAAGTTACAATCTGCTGAATCTGTGTATCTTATGTCTGTGCACATATCATTCTTATATGTGAAGTTAGAAATATGAAGTGTGAATCTAGTTTTAATACTGAATGTGCTGGAATACTTTAGGAACATAAGTGGCAAGGAGTCCTGTGGCACCTTATAGACTAACTGCAGTATAGGAGCATAAGCTTTCGTAGGCAAAAATGATGCATCTGATGAAGTGGGTCTTTGCCCACGAAAGCTTATGCTCCTACACTGCAGTTAGTCTATAAGGTGCCCAGGACTCCTTGCCGCTTTTGCAGATTCAGACTAACATGGCTACCCCTCTGATACTTTAGAAACATAGTGGCTCAATACTCAAACCAATGACCTGGGAATGTTTGTCCTGTAAATCCAAACTGTCACTGGTCTCAGAAAGACCATGCCACCTGGTACTGGAATTCACCTTCCATGTGGTAATCTACATGGGGAACATAGGGTTGCCAACTCTGCCTGAAGCTATTCTGGGAACTTTTATATAAAGTCATTTTCTTAAAAGATCTTATTTTAATCTCCAGGATTGCTTTCAAAAAACATTGAGAGATGGAGGACAATTCTCAGAAACTCCAGGCCAATCCTAGATGGATGGCAACTCTAGGGGAATAACTAGCTAAGTGGCAGAATTGCTGAAAGGACCTGGGGGTATGTCTACACTACAAAGTTAGTTCGAACTAACTTAGTTCGAATTAGTTAATTCGAACTAAGCTAGTTCGAACTAACGCATCTAGAACTAAAAACTAGTTCGAACTAGCGTTTTGCTAGTTCGAACTAGTAAGTCCACATTGAGTGGACTCTGAACAGGGCTTAAGGATGGCCGGAAGCAGTGCTGGCAGGGCATAAAAGGAGGACTTAGAGCATGGAGATGCTGTCTCAGGCTAGCCGAGGGCTGCGCTTAAAGGGTCCCGACCCCCACCCCGGACACACAGTTCTCAGGGGTGCCCCGCTTGCAAAGAAGTTCTGGCTTGGAGTGCCCTGAGTGCCCACACTGGGCACATCACACCACTCGGCCATCAGCCCGGCTGCACTTGCCGCAGGCTGCCATCTGGGGAGAGGGAGTAATTGGGGGGCTGCAGGAGAGCTTCCACCCTCAGAAGCCCACAGAGCCAGCCCAGTCCTCCCCATTGGGGGCTCGTACCCCATTCCTCCCTCACCTCCTTCCACTTACCCTTCCCTAGCCCCCCTTCTTATTGATGTACAAAATAAAGATAACGTTTCTTCCAACATTGACTCTGTCTTTATTGAAAAAAACTGGGGGAGACTGGGAAAAGGAGGTGGGAGAGGGGAAGAGAAAGGCTGGGAGAGGGGAGGGCAACTAACATGATCAGGGGTTGGGAACAGGTCCCAGATGAAGAAAGGCTACAGAGACTGGGACTGTTCAGCTTAGAAAAGAGGAGACGGAGGGGGGACAGGATAGAGGTCTCTAAAAGCAGGGGTTGGGTGGAGAGTGTGCATTCAGAAAAGTTCTTCCTGAGTTCCCATAAAGAAGGACTAGAGGACACCAAAGGAAAGGAATGGGTAGCAGGCTTGAAACTAGTAAGAGAAAGTTGTTCTTCTTGACAAAGCAAATAGTTAACCTGTGGAACTCCTTGCTGCAGGAGGCTGTGAAGGCTACAACTAGAACAGAGTTTAAAGGGAAGTGAGATAAAGTGATGGAGGTTGGGTCAATGGAGTCCTATTAGCCAGAGGGTAGGAGTGGTGTCCCTGCCCAAAGTTTGTGGAAGGCTGGAGAGGGATGGCACGAGACAAATGGCTTGGTCATTGTCTTCGGTCCATCCCCTCCAGGGTCCCTAGGGTTGGCCGCTGTCGGCAGACAGGCTACTGGGCTAGATGGACCTTTGGTCTGACCCAGTACGGCCATTGTAAGCTCAGGGCTCAGTGTCGGGGGTCTCAGTGGACCCCCTTGATTTTCATGCACACCTGGTCCTGGGTGGCCAGGCTGGCAGCTCTCCTGCCCTAGACGGCCACTTTCCTGTGCCTAGTGCGGAGATCGTGGACGAGGTCCACGATGTCCGCACTAGCCCAGGAAGGTGCCCGCCTCTTGCGGTCCAGGGCAAGCTCCCGGGAGCCGCCAGCCTGGTCCCGGCAAGAGGGGGTGGGCTGGGGGGCATCGGGTGGGTGGCTCTGTGCCGTGCCAGGTGCAGGGTCTGCTAGCTGGGTGCTGGCAGGCTTGCACCTGGCACGGGCACCGTAGCCAGCCCGTGCCCCTTTAAGGGGTCCGGGGCTGGGAGGGGGGCATAGAGTTTCCCTGGTGTTGGCCAGAGTGGCCACCAGGGAAACCTGGGGAGGGCTAGCCTCCCACTAGTTCGAACTAAAGGGCTACACAGCCCTTAGTTCGAACTAGCTAGTTCGAACTAGGCGTTAGTCCTCGTAAAATGAGGTTTACCTAGTTCGAACTAAGCGCTCCGCTAGTTCGATTCAAATTCGAACTAGCGGAGCGCTAGTGTAGCACCTATTAAAGTTAGTTCGAACTAACGTCCGTTAGTTCGAACTAACTTTGTAGTGTAGACATACCCTGGGTGTTATATAGTGCATCAACACCTGAACGGGTTGTCAGTGTGATGCAGCTACAAAAACAAAACAAAATGAAACAAAACAAAAAAGGCTCATACGAATCTGGGCTATATTAATAGGAGTGTCCAATGTGAGACACAGGAGCCAATTGCCCCACTTTACTCAGCACCAGTGAGGCCCCAGCTAAAGTAATGTGTACGGAGTAGCATAATTTAGGAAAGATTAGGACAAATGTGAAAGTCCAGAGGAATGCATTGAAAGTGTTAAAAGGTTTCAATAACCTGACCTAGGAGGAAAGAAGTCTGAGGGAGGGGGGAGTTGACAACAGTCTTCCAATATGTAAAGGGCAATTAGAAAGAAGAAGTGGTAGGACAAGAAGTAATGGGCTTAATTGGCAGAAAGAGAGCTTCTGGGGAATTTTTCTAACTATAAGTTAGAAAGCTCTCTAAGTAGTTAAGCTCTGTAATTTGCTTCTAAGGGAGGTTGTGAAATCACCATCATTGGATGCTTTTAAACACAAGCTGGACAAACATGTCAGGGATGGTCCTCTAGGCTTGGTTGGTCCAGCCACAGTATTGAGGGCTGGACATGATGTCCAGCCTCACATTTCTATGATTCTGTGATAATTCACTCTCTATTAGGCTATTTTAGATTAATAAAAGAAAGACACCTTTGATATCTGCCACTTTGGCCAACATACCAAGGAGTGAACCAAGGGCTTTCCAAGCTAAAAGTCTCTAAAAATGCGAGCAAAAAACCCAGACTCTACAGCCCTGGTCTGCTACAGGCTCACATGCTCTGTGGACTGAGCTCAGAGTGGGAGAGGTAACACACATTGACCAGTGTGTTATGGATGTACTAGTGGATTATTGCAGAATCAAATTTAAAAGTTCTATTTCAAGGCACTGTAAGGGCACTTGGTCACTGCACAGCTGAGGAGGTTAGAAATTAGCTATGAAGATTTTCATTTTGAGATCAGTGGCTTTTTATCTATCTTTTGAAATTTTATGGACCCTATCACTGTAATCTCTGCAAGTGAAATTATTCTTCAGTGTAACTTACTTCTTTTTAATGCAGTTGCACCAAGAATGAATTTGTCCTTCGTGACTAAGCTCAGAAGCATCCGAGTTTCCTATCTAATGGCTGTTTTTGTAGCCTTTGAACTAAGCTTGATTGTGCTAGTCTAGTTCTTCTTGGACAAGTGCTCACCCAAACACACACCCCAACATACTTAGCATTCTTGTTGCAGCAGCCCACGACTAAACAAAGATTTATCCTTCTCTAAAAAGTGGCACCTTCAGAAATATGTGGAGACACATTGGGTGGGGCAATGTAAGGAAGTCCATGTTGCTGCCACCATTGCCATCCCTCCTCTGGAAATCTAGAATCTCTAGAGCTGTCAATTCACTGCTATTCCCAAGCTGTACATTTTCTAAAAGAAAAAAAAATTCAGCACAATTTGAGAGGTTTATGAGGAGGTGTTCATGTTAAAACAACTCTGTGGTGCAACCCGCTGCTGCTGTGGAGACTGAAGAGTGAATGAAAGAGGATACTTCACAGATGGAAGAAGGAGGGGGACAGAGGGTATAACATGGCAACCTTCAGCTAGAAAAAAAATCAAGCCTGAGGCACAAAAGTGGGGCACTTATTGAATGTTTCTGACAGCACTGGATATACTCTAAACATTAAATAGATGACAGCCGTTTGCTCAGAGGTATAGGGCAGCACTCAACAGAGTTTCTTTTTTGTCCTTGTTCCATCCCCCCATTTAACTAATACACAGAATCAAAGGACCTCTCTAAGTCAGACTTCTTCTGCCTCAGGGCTGAGGAATGCAAGATCAGCCACTCATGATCACCACCTGGCTCCCTCAGGGCCCACTAATGGTCTGAGGGCACAGGAATAATGTGATTTGTCAGGAAAGGGACAAATGCTGCAATAAGAATGACCACCTAAACTGAGGCAACAGCATGGTTTAATTGTACCTGCAAGACACCGTTGCTGGAGTTAAGCTTGGAAAAGTGGTGTAGAGAAAGACATTATTTGCCTGTCCTTTATTGAAAATTTCAGGAAAACCAAATGTTGCTGTCCCCAGGGGCCCAAGCAAGGAGGCCAAGTGACAGGAAAGACAAATGCCTCCTACTTCCCGTGACAGACCTAACTTAGAAATATAGGGAATATTATCATAACTTTCTGCTTTAAATGTCTTTATTAGAGAAACAAGATTTATGTTTCCGGTTCTGAAGAGGGGGCAAGAAAAGCCTTGAACTGCAAAGGTATGTGTGCGTGCACACATCTGTGTCTATTACACCCAGGTTATCGAATCAGATGGCAAGAGGGCTAGGCTATTAAAAATAAAGTAATCTACCTTTGGGTAGGTAGGACTTTTCAGCTGTTTGCGGTTTACATGAGTTTAGTTCTCTTCAGAATCTCTAAAGCAATACAAAATGTGATCCAATTTCTCATGATGTAAGGTGCATCCTCAAGGAGTAACCATAGTTGCCTTTTTTTATATTTATATCATGCTCATGCAGCAGGTATGTAGAATAAATGTCACTCAGAAGAGTGTGCACAGGTGAGAGAATCTAAAGACACGTCCACACTGCAATGTACCCTCCAGGTTCAAACTCAGCAACCTAGGGTGTGTCTAGACTACAGAGTTTTGTCGACAAAAGTGGACTTTTGTCGACAAAACTATACCTGCGTCTACACTACCGCTGAGTTCTGTCGACATAACGTCGACAGAACTCAGCAGTTTTGTCGACGCTGGTAAACCTCATTTTAAGAGGCATAACGCCTTCTGTCGACAGAGTTCTGTCGACAGAAAGTGTTATTGCATGTAGGGTTGTGTCTAGACTACGGGTTTTGTCGACAAAGCAGCTTGCTTTGTCGACAGAACTGAATGTAGTCTAGACGCTCTTTGTCGACAGAAGCTTTGTCGACAGTATCTTTCGACAAAATTTCTGTCGACAAAACCCTGTAGTCTAGATGTACCCCTAGCCTCCTTCGGTCTATGCACAAATCATATGAACACCGGACTTAGACTGAGGATCCCAGGACATCCTGGGTATGACAGGTCTGAACCTGGGTCAAGCCAGAACCCAAAGTTCAAGCCCTATTTGCTTTACAGTGCAGACAAAGCTTCCCTGGACTTGTGCTCTGGAAGTCGACTGAACATACCCCACTATCCCATGGGCTGACTTTCTTTGCACCTTGGACTGTTAAATTGGGTGAAAACTCAAGTTTTCCCACACTGCACTACGAACAAAGGGGCCAGAACAGATGCATTTTTGAGGACTGAACCATAGAATGCAGAGCCACAGATTGCAACCCAGAGTTCAATAGTTTCTAACCTATGGCTACAAATGAGTTGAGATGCACAATCTCTAGATCAACAAACCCAGAGTCTGCTAACTTAAGTTCTACTAATCCAAGATTTATATGCATATATAGACATACATCACACATACTAAAAAAAAAGTTATGTAAAAGGCGATGAGCAAATATAAACCTGATTCTATTTTTACAAAAAAAGGAAAGAAAATCATTAACTAAAAATTGGTTGTCAGGTACTGTACTGACCAAAGTGTTGGAAGAAAACATTTTAAAACTGCATTTTAAAAATAGTTTCCTAGCACCTGTGAAATTTCTGGGAGGATAGAGCCAAGAACTGCTTACATTTATGAAAACCTGCATGTGCTTTATACCCATTTCTAAACCCATCGATTTTTGCTTGTTTTCTGTAAAAATAGTTTTAAAATGCTGGCAGATGCACATTCAGAAATGGAACATTGTTAAAATAGCTCTTCTTTTTATCAGCAGCTTGGTAAATGTGTGCTTGTTAAAAAGAAGAGAACAAAATCAGAATATAGGACAGAGTCTCTGACCTATATTCCAACATGCTTCTCCATCCTTCTTGTGCAATTATCTGGCTGACAATAGGCCTGATTAGAGGGATTTTTTTTTTAAATAAAGCTCAGGAGGATCAAACTTTATAATCTGAGGAAGGGGCTGGCAGTGCTTTAGCTGCACAGTGCCAGGAGTAGACCAGAGAAAGGACTATAACTCAGAGAAATTACAATTCCTCTTTTGCTCCCTCCTTATCCTGCATGGGGAGTAAATTACTTCACCCTTCTATCTGGAGCAGGTTACACTTTCCTCTGCAGCTGGCCAATGGAAGTTCCTCCCACTTCTTACCCTCCCACACACTTGTAGTGGGGAACAAGGATTCTTGGCGATAGTCATAATCTTAATTTCAGCATGAGTCAAAAGGGATGTGGTTTACTTTGCCTTAATGATCTGAATAGCCAGGTAAGACTCTGACAGTCTTTCTCTGGGGGTGCGTCTAGACTGCATGATTTTGCGCAAAAGCAGCCACTTTTGTGCAAAATCTTGCCGCCTGTCTACACTGGCCGCGAGTATTTGCACAAGAACACTGACTTTGTACTGTACAAAATCAGTGGTTCTTGCGCAAATACCCCAACACTCCCGCTCAGGTATAAGCCCTCTTGCACAAGTGGTTCTTGCGCAAGACAGCCAAGTTAATTTCTTGCGCAAGAAAGCCCGATGGCTAAAATGGCCATCAGAGCTTTCTTGCGCAAGAGAGCGTCTACACTGGCACAGATGCTTTTGCGCAAAGGCAAATCTTTTTCACAAAGGCACATGCTAGTATAGAAGCTCTCTTGTGCAAATACTTTTAACGGAAAAACTTTTCCGTTAAAAGTATTTGTGCAAAATCATGCTAGTCTAGACGCAGCCTAGGTGTCCTGGTTCTACACTTTCTGTAGCGTGGGGCATATTAACCCACACAAATTCACCATTTTAAAATAAATTGGCACTGCATACAAATAAGGAGAATTTTCAAATACCTGAATGACCTGAGCTTTAAGAAAGTAGCAGTCTCTTGAAGTTCAGATAATGACATGCACTCTCCCTCCTGTTATCCACTTTTGCCTTATTATCACACTTGCACCTTCCTCTTTTATAATTTATTTAGAGGGCCCAATGACTATGGATACACTCACCCCAGAAGAGTCAGTTAATCACAGTGTGGCACCAGACAGAAAAATGTATCAGGTTCA
The DNA here is from genome assembly GCF_052426305.1 of Pelodiscus sinensis. Lineage (NCBI taxonomy): Eukaryota > Metazoa > Chordata > Testudines > Trionychidae > Pelodiscus > Pelodiscus sinensis. Next base: position 116,348,150 of record NC_143055.1, on the reverse strand, counting down.
ATTGATTTCACATTTTAATGGCTTCTCTTTGTGGGTTGTATTCCCCAGAATTTCACCCTGCTATGTTTGTTCAAATAACTCACTGAAACAAAGTGAACCTGCTTTGCTTGATTTGGGGTTAAAAGCCAATATGGGCCCAACTGCAAAAATATAGAGCCAAATTCTGATTTTCCCAACATTGGAACATGTCTGCATCTATGGTTTTAGTTAGACCTTTGTATCAGGATCAGGAATCAGAGTACATCCAACTCCAGAAGATGTTCAGGATGTTGAAATCTAACTTGCATTTTTGATGTATCTCTAGCTGACACGTAAAACTTTAACACCTGAAATCATGCACTGACACAAATTTACTCAAAACTCAGCCGAGATCCACGCGACAATCAGCCCAGCTATGCTTGATCCATTTGTTGAAAGATGTCCAGTCTGAGCAAACTCTGCCAGACTGGGCATGAGTTCTGGGTTCTGCCTAAAATGAGACAGTTTCAGATTTAGTTGTGTAATCTATCCATCCTCCCACCCTCATAGGCACTTTCAGAGCACTGATGCTAAATGCAGACTAATGCTAAACACAAACTAAATTAGATTCACATGGTATTGTTCATAGTAGCCTTCCTAGTGGATTCTGCGTATCTCCCTCCATATGTGTTTGTAAGCTCTGCTTGTTTGATGTTCTTATGAGCATGGTCACTATATGATGTTCACAGAACTCTGTGAACCCATCCCCTCTGGGCAGACTGTGAGATCAGTTGCCCTGCTTTCCACCAATGGAATCTGGCCTTCAGAGTTTGATTGTGCTGAATAGGTCACATATATACTCAGAATGTGAACTTTATGTGCTAATGTTAGTGTTGCCTTTATTATCTACATGTGAATTGTAAGGTCACTGCAATGTCATGCTGATAAATTTCATCTTGTCAATGGAATAATAGATAGGGCACATTCTCTTCATAACACAATTATCTTCATATTGTATGTGCTTCTCTATTTATGTCAGTCTGTGTCTGATGAGAACTTGTGGTCTCTTTATGATTTCTTCCAGAATTTATCAGGTTGTTACCTAAACTTTACTTTGGGGAAGAGTTGCATTATTCATAGATCAATCCCCAGATAGAGATTAAACATGATTTCTTTTCTAAGGAGTGAAATCTGTATGGATAACAATGTAGTAAGAGCCATTTTGGCAACCAAAGGAATTATACAGATTACATAGTAATATGATGATAAAATTCATCCTTGTAATGTTATCTATTATGAAAGCTGGTAAAACAGTTTCTTTTTTAAATTTTTAGGATAAATTGGGGAAAATATCACTTCCATGACTCTTCTCTTTAAAAAAAATGTCCTTTTATTTCCATTTTTATGCACCCTTTCAAGGAATTCAGCTAGAATTGACTAGTCAGCTAACCACATGAAAACTTAACGGTTAGATGTATATTTGCGCTCCTGGCCCCACTCCGAGGGAGCTGCATGGTAGCCCAGGCTGCTACCACCCCATGCAGCTGCCTCTGTCTGGGAGGGTGTGAGCTCCCCACGGACAGTGGCTGCTTCATGGCAGCATCCTCTGCCCTCCCCACATGCTGCTGCAGCACTGGGAAACTGGGTGCTGGGGGGAACCAGATTTTGAACTGGTTCCCCACAGCACTGGCTCCTGCCTGTCCCCCCACTTCTGCAGGTCCACAGGAGCCGATATTCATGGGAAGCTGGCTTCAGAGTTGGTTCCCCATGTGTATTGGCACCCACCTATCCCCCTCACCCTCTGTGCTGCTGCCTCTCTATCAGAGGCAGCAGCACTGGGGTGGGGGGTGGGGACAGCTGGTGCTTGTGCGGTGCCAGCTTTTAAGCCATCTCCTCCTGAGAACAGGTTCCCGCTCCCTCCACCCTGCACTGCTTCTGATACAGAGGCAGCAGGCAGGGTGGTGTGTGTGTGTGTGTGTGTGTGTGTGTGTGTGTGTGTGTGTGTGTGTGTGTGTGTGTGTGTGTGTGTGTGTGGCGGGGGGGGGGGGAAGGGGAAAATGAATGTAGTCAACAAGATTAACTGATAAGCCCAGGCTCATTGGTTAATCACATGGTTGTCTTCACGATGACATCCCTAGACTGTACAGATGCACTGAATTCCCATGCTTCAGTGGGAAATGGCTTAAGTGGAATTTTGGAATTTACATGCTCCACAGGCTGCATGTTGGCCCATGGTGAAGTGTCATTCTCTCAGAGGTACTGTCAATAGAATTGAAAGAAGAGATAGTTCCAAATTACGATGCTCAGATCCAGAATCTTTCCAAAGTTCAGGCTTTTTCAGATTTTACATATTGCAGAGAGAGACCTAAGAGGTTAAATATCCAAATCCAAATCTTTTTTGGATTCAAATTTACCCAAATTCCAGGAGATTAAGATATGCAGAGAATATTGCCAAGCTACCTTAAAAAAAGTGGTTCTTATGGGATTTCTGGTGTACCCTTCAGCAAGAAGAATGGTGAATCACATAGAAGAGATGATATTCTATGATTTCCAACACAATGTTTAAGGCCTTAGAGGTCTGGTTATTTCAGAGGGGGTTTGTATCTACATACACATTTCTTGGGAGCTTATCTGAACTGACCACAAATTATTTGGAATTCATAGAGAGGTCCTTAGACGTCATTGAGACCAGCATGGTATAAAAATCTAGATGGGCAGACAGATAAATAATCCATATCATGCTTCTTCAGCATCAGCTTCCCATTTGATGAAACTCTGCAACTCCCTCAACAAATAGATTTCCCTTCCCACCCTCAAAAAATAAGCATTTAAGCAATATTGAAAGTGTATTGAAAACCTGACATTGCTATTTAACATCACTGTAGGCTGGAGAGGGTATATGGAATAGTGATCCCTATTTTTGCCTAATTAACACAGCCCTGTAACTCATGGTATTCAAATAACACAGTTATATCAGTTACTTGCAAATGACGACTGTAAATGTTTTAATGAAAATCATTATGTATGGCTATGTTTCCATAGTTCTGCAAGGAGTATTGTCTCCAGGGTGTTTGATTTTGTTCTTGTATCAGTAAAATAATTGGGAGAGGAAAGAACTACAATAAAAGGGAAATATATAAGAAAGCAAACAACCAAAAGACTGAAATGAATATTTGGACTGCAGCATGATGCAAGGGAACAAAGTGTATTTATAACCTACTGGAGCCTGTCTTTTACTATAATAACATGAACATCTTTTACTAAACAAACACCAGCTACCCATATATCTCTGACACCTGACCATTTAGGCAGTTCAAAGAGCTTAATCAAATACAGCTATCTATTAAGGAGTAAAAGTAAAGTTTTCAGTGTTAGTTTATAAAAAAAAGGGGGGGGGGGAATAATATGTCCTGTTCTTCTCAAGGCTATGGGAAATAATTTTTAGACATGCCTTTCCCTCCCCCCTTCCTGTGCACAGTACATCAATCCATCAGAGCTGATGTGTAGCAGGGAGTAGAAGACTTCTCCTGTTTCACCTATGAAACAACACTAGAAACAAGTACAGTCATTTCTAGAATAAACACATGTACACACATCTTACTCAGCAATGCAAGCCTGTCTCCCTGCCTCCCAAAGACTCAAAAGTCTGAAAAAGAAAAAAAGTTCAGTTCAATTGAAACATCCATCTTGTATACCAGGTTCTTTCTGGAGTATGCATTTAAGTAAATATGCTCTCAGAATAGTTCAAAAGTGCCACAGAAGTGGAGGGCAGTGCCTGGGAGTGGCAGGGGGTGCAGAGCCACATGTGTCCCACAGGTAAACAACCCACTCCTATCCCACTCATGCCCAGACCCCAAACCCACATTCTTTTCATGCATCCTCCCTCCCTTCCTCCCAGACCCTGCCCTTCCACCCCAGCATGCTTCTGCACCCTCCTTTCCTCCAAGACCACATGTCTGAAATAAAAATTCATTTCTTTACACAATGTTTTTATTTTCACCTTCTAAACAAAATGTACGTATGAACAGCCATGGTCCAGAAAATTCCATAATCAGGCATAGCCTATTTGCCAAAGTTGCAAGGTTGAAGAGGTTCAAATGTATTTCTGTTTTTAAAGACTCTTCAGATATATTGCTTAATTGGTACCAATATTCTGTAACTTCTGGTCACAGTTGCTCAAAGGCTATTAGAGAACACCTGAAATAATATACAAGTTTAATTAATTCCCCCATCCTCCCACCCGCCCTGGACCCTCAGCTTAAGTCCTGAATGATTAAGCATGGTGAATGCAGTAAGTTCCTGTTTAAACACAAATATATCATCAAAAACTTGGCAAGATAATTCATGAAAAATAAATGATAGAAAGTGGGTATGGAAGTTTCCCTAACACAAAGTGCTTAATCAAGAGATGCCATGGTCCAAGGTGTAACAATAGCGACACAGTCTAGTAAATTAAGGCTGAAACATGTAAAGTCAAGGAAAGCGTGTCTATGAAGAGAAGATGTCCAGTTCCGAGATAGAATGTTAATTCCACTCCCACAAGGGATGGCTGAGAGTGTTGCTGGGCAGGAAAACAAATCTGCATGCTATAAAAACACCACCACCGGCACCTGGAGCTGAGATTTACATGCCATCAATGAGATAACAGGCAATATGGTTCTTCCATAATAAGATTTAATTCTAGATCTGTTTTTTGTATAGTCTAGGTTGTAATCTGTTTAAATCAATGGGTGTGTACAGTGCCAAGCATAATGGGGCCCCAGTCTTGATTTGAGTTTCTGAAGATTACCAGAATATGAATATTTAATAAATAATAAGGTTCTGAGCTCTACCCTTTGTTCATTCTCTCAGCTGTAGGCTTCACTTATCTGAGGATTTCCCCTCAGTGTATCACACATTTTTTCTTGCATATAGTTTATCTTATAAGATAAACGTTTCAATTGAGAAGGCGTTAGCTGATAACGCTGAAGTCTGGTGAAAGACATGCACCCCCCAATGCAAAGGTTCTGTCAAGCTTGTTTATTTTTAGTCTGTTTTCTCCATATCTATTCTTTCCTTTGGTACTCAGTTGGAATGTTTAAAGTTAAATTGAAGCCAAGAGTTCAGGCTATTTTATAAACTCTTACACTGAAAGCTTGACATATCTCTGTGTCATCTAGTGACCAAGTAGAATTCTTTAGTTGTGTGTGCTTGGAGCTCCAACAGATTTGCTTTCATGTAGCTGTCTGCCATCTATAAACTTCTTAAAAAGTGGTCTTTCTTCTTCCATCCTAGTTTTCTTTGCTTGCAAACTTCAGTAACAATCAAACTACCTAGAAAGAAGAGTCCTTTTATATCATCAACCTTTTTATCTTCTGCATGGATCAATGACATTTTTTCCATTGGGCCCCATTATTAACCCTTTATTAACCCCATTATTAACCCAGTAAGACTGGCTCTTACTATTTTGTGACCTATGTTGTCTGCCAGTCACTGCCCCTTCCATTTGTCTAGTTGTCCAGTACCATAAAGACTAGGGATGTGATTGTACAGTCATTTAAATGGTTAATCAATGAGCTTGGGCTCCAGTTAACCTTCATGGTTACACATGAGCCTCCTCTACCTACATGCTGCCTCTATATCCTCCCCCTGCATGTAGGGGTGAATTTTTCAGCCATTACACGTTTATAACCCTCCTCCCCCCACTTCAGAGGCTCTGTAGCCAAATAACAGACTGGATAAACGAATGATAAAAATGATTTATGGAAGGCAGAGAATGGCCATTGCCCTAGATCACTTGCCAATGCATATCTAAGCATTCCTACTATATTAAAACATGGATTGAGGTAACTGTGTTCTAAGGACACAATGGTTGCCAATGAGTAACAAAGAAAATGGTTTTATTTTAAACAAGACTAAATTCTTAAAAAAAAAAAACCCACCAAAGATTGGGGGTGGAATTGACTCACTGGTGGGAGAAAAGATGAGGTGGGCTCAGCGGACAGATGCTAGCAATTTTGTTAAAGATTTCATGTTAACATATTTAGAAAATTGAAAAATCTGTTTGTCGATGGGATGTGAGCTAGGCAAATGGTATGGAACACAATCATAAGTGGGGATTTTTGACACACACCTGCTGTTTTATTGCATTGATTGAGCCAGGCATTTGTTGAAAGGTGAAGGGGGGGGAGGGAAAGGGGGGAAGAGAGAGAGAGAGACACAAAGACGGAATATAGACTCAAGCAATCAGAGATAATCTAAGAGACAAGAGAAACAGTGACTACCCCAGATTTGAAAAACAAAATAATATTTTTAAAGTCGTAGGTTTATTTTTGTTTTGTTTTTTCTACTCAAGAATACTCAAATTAACCACCTACTCATTGTGGTAAACCAATGTTTATCCACCTCACAAATATTGTATGAGCCTTAGTTAATTTGGGCATAATTACAGCTGCCCTGTTCAAGGTTGAAGGAGGTGGAAGAAGAATGCACAGGACCCGTCCACAAAACTTTTACTATTTTCTGAAACTCCAGGTTGTGGATTCAGCCTAACATGGCTGTTGGCAATCTATGGTCCTACGGGATCATGACATGTCAAATTGTGGGCATGGCCCAGGGCTCTCTTCTCCTTGTCCACAGACTACCACATCTGGCAGCAGATGACTATCAAATGCATGGTCCTCCTTTCAAGGCAGCTGTAAGGAATCTTGTACATAAATACAAAACATTATGTCAGATGATAATTCAGTATTTGGATCTGGCAAATTAACAGTTATGTACGTTGCCTACATACCTGCTAGGAGGGCTGTCAAGAAAGTATTTCAACAGCTCTCACAATTATTGCTGGCCTTTCCATTTTGGGTCCCGTTGTTCTCTCCCAATCCCCATCCTTGACAAACAAGTTTGACAAGAGGTGCTGATGCTCTGTTCTAGACTCTACCACTGGAACAGACAATGGTATTCAAAAAGGCACTGTGTACCTCCCCCAGATGCTTCCCTCATTACACTGGTCATATAGCTTCAGCAGCAGCCCGCATAACATAGCATGTTGGACTCGCTGACTGGTCCCAAGATAGCAGCCAGCATGAAACAAAAATAAGTTCAAGACCTTGCTTATGGCAACAACCCTCTCAACCAGCCTCCCAGCTGAGTGACAAGCAGACTGTAATCGAAACACTCCTTGTTAAAATAGGCACACATGAAATATTAATCTCCTAGATTGCTTACATTTGCATAGTAATACAAAGTTCATCCTCTTGGCTTATTGTGGCCCCAATTAATGATTCTATCATCGTACCTGAGGTTTAGGAGAGGAGGAAAGGGGAGAGACTATGTAAAATTTCCCTCCAGAAACATCAACAATAATAGAGCCTCTCTCTACTGTCATTAATTTAATCAAAAACCTTGAGGCAGAGGGCTGCAGCAATCTGTTAAGAATACATTCTCTAAGATGAAAACCCTACTAATTTCAATTAGACCCTATATTTTCTTGCTCTTTTTTCCTTTAATTTTCCTTTCATTTTCTTTCCTTCGGTTCTTCTTAACCTTTTCCCTTCCCCCCCTCACTCCATCAGTCAGGAGGTCTAGTGACTGAGGACAACATTTTCTCTTAAGAATGCTGCTTTGCAAATTGAGAATTTTGTGTAAACAGACATATCTGACCTTCTTAATGGATTTACTCTTTATGACAGCTCAATTAGTCTAGAGTCAGACGCAGTGTGCCTAATGAAGTCGTAGTATCTCCCTCAAAAAGACCTCAGGAGCAGATGCAGACAGGCTTCACATTGCATATGTTAGTACACTAGTCTCTTCAATTAATTGTATAGTGAGGGCCATTGATGGTTTATTGAGTTCACTACTGTTCTTACCAGCTTAAGAAAAAAAAAAAGGCTACCTACAGCTGAATAAATGGATACTTAGGAGCTGGGTCTTGCAAATCAAGCCCAACATGGGCCTGAGAGGCACATCATAAAAAATTCAGCTCTTTCAGCTGCCACTGCTGGAAAGGAACAAAGACACTCTTTAGCAGAACACATGCCCGAGTCCTGCATGCTTACAGCCTGCTTCTGACAAACTGAATGTATGATGGTAAATATGAAACATTTGAGTAGTTTTTTAAAATGGGGAATTAGTAATTTGTAAAACTTTTTAACTGGGATGTAGGCATTCATTGCTGATAATCGCAAACAAGGCAGACTGAAAGAGAGGGGCAGTTCCCTCTGTTCTCTTTCTGGATCCTCCAAACATTGAGTAATGAGATGCTTCTCTGAAAGCAGAAATGTATCTTTAGATTTTCTGATGCTGAGACGAAACTAACAAAACAGAAAACTCACTGACAAGTATAGAGACATTATTGATTTTCCTAGGGAGGGACTGGTGCTAAATGAAAGACTCAATCTCAGAACATACCTTTAAGTGTTCAATAAAGGCACCCTTTGTGCCTGGATGTTCTCAGGAGATAAGACATTTGCATACATGACAGTGAGGTACTTGTTATGAAAAGAGGATTCATAATGGAGTTTCAGGGGATTAAGAACCAAACACTAATAACCGTAAGTGAGAAGTTACCATAATCTGAATGTTTAAAACAAAAGCACGACACAATAGCACAATGCAGGTTTTATTTATTTTTCTTATAAAACAGACAAAACCAGAAGAAATATTTTTCCATCAACTTCACCTTTGGTACTACCAATCTGTAGCACTGAGGGAAAATCTCTCCCTCTTACATACTCACACTCCCATTGACATTCAAATCCACCAACACAGGAACACTGACATTATTAGGAAGGGATAAAAGTCATTTGTAGTTAATAGGATAACAAAGTGGACCACAAAGCCAGAGTCAACCTAGGAAAAAGTCTGATGGGCAAGTGCCCTCTAGAAGGTAACAAAACTGGACAGAACTTGTGGCTGCTCCCTCCTTCCCTTATTTACTGACTGAGCCCATCACCAGCCAGTCAACAATGGCGAAGAGCCACAACATTAAAATATGAGGAAATTTTGAAATATTGAATACGTTTCCTCTGTTTCTTACGGACCTACTTCCCCTTGCCACTGCTAGCTCTCATGGATCAAGCGCTGCACTGACAGCCTCAGGGTTCAAAAAACCCAAGTCATGTCCTCAAAAAAAAATCAGATAGTTTTAGAAATCAGGAGATTTAAAAACGATAAATTTGGGGGTTCTTATTTGCTGGCTGGTTTGGGTATGTTTAGAGATCACATTTAATATCTGGCACACCCCAAGGGCTAATAACTGTCTTTTTCTTTTCAAAGTGAAAAGCTGAAGTATGGGCTCTTGCAAAACCACCACATTCCACAAAATGCATGATAAAATTGTGACACTCTACAACACTGCAGTCCTCTCTTTTACCTCCTGGGCTATTCTCCATTGTCCTCCCTCCCCAGTACAAAACTCCAGGTGGTAAAGATGAGTTGCCTTTCCCCCTTGTAGCTAGAGACCAAACTGGTAGCTCAATGGAGCAGTTAGGACACGTCTGCACAGCAAGGCTAAAGCCAAAATAAGCAACGCAGCTTGAGCTACAACAATTGCGTAGCTTGAAATAGCTTAATTCAGCTTTTGGTGCTGTCTACACAGTAGGAAGTCTGAGGAAGAGCGCCATTCCTTCGACTTCCCTTACTCCTCATAAAATGAGGGCTAGAAGGAGTTGGAGTAAGAAGTCCTCCAGCTCAATATTATTTTGACATTATGTCGAATAATGGCTTGCTGTGTAGATGCGGACAATGCTATTTCAGAATAACATCAGTTATTCCGAAACAATGCTGCTGTGTAGACATAGCCTTTGTGAGATCACAAAGGCCTGTGTGCCAGTGGCAGAACTCCTCATTTTCAAGTTGGTTGAGGTGTTTTAAAAAATACAACTGTGTACCTGCAGCTGTGCGGTCCGTGGGCTTCAAAGGCCAGTCCTGGGCTGACTGTGACAGAGACAATGAATTACCTATGACATCTCAAAGCTGGCGTTTCCTCCGAAGCAAAAAGAGCTAGAAATGTATAGCTTTTTAATGAAAGGTCAAATCTAGGGAGAAACTCAACCTGCCAAAACTAGGGGATATATGCCACCTGCACTCCTTTCCAGAGCCCATGTTAGTATTAGAAATAAAAATAAGATCTCTTTTAAGTACAGTCTCTTCTGTCTTTCTTGTGTGTCCATAACTCTCATTAGCGTTACTGGGAAATACATTCACACAAGTAGAGGAAGAACAGAATCATGGCATGTCTGAAAACATGCTGTAAATGAATTTGAAGTGGAAAAAACAAGATATTAAAAATCCCATGAAAAACAGGAAATGAAAGATTCATGACTTAAAGCTGTCTGAAAATTTGAAAAAAAAAACCCTCCTAAACATGTTGAGTTTATTTTCATTTTAGAGGGCTCAAAACAGAGCTATATAAATTGTTTTAAAATGATAGTGCAGTATTTTCATTTTAAAAAACAATATTTTGTAATAAGGAAAGTTTTTTGCAGAAGTTTTCAGTTTTTAAAAAAATGCCATTGTTCATTGAAAAAAAAGATAGAGTTTGAATTAACTGTATCACTACTGTTAATGTGTCGTGTATGTGTGAGTGTCTGTGCGTGTGCATGTGTTTATAAACTTCATAGCCTTTGTGAGTTCACTTGGAGGGCCAACTTCGGATCTCAGTCAAAAATTTGACCAAGTTTAATTAAAGACAGAATGTGTCCTAATGTATCATCACAACCTTCAAGCTAAAATTGGTTTGACACACATCATCTATGCTACTTAAACATTTGAGGGGGTCTGATCCTGCTATCCCTATACTACCCAGCCAAAGCTACCATGGTCTGACTGTAATGGAGATTTCTCTGGACTCAAATCTGCAGGATGAAGCCCTGGGTCTTTTGTATTCAATATATATTGTTCTGCACATGAATCTTCTTTAAATAGGTTTTATTATTTAAAATAACATTCCTTAAAGGGAAAGAAATGTAGCAATTACAGGTACACCACCATTTCCTGAATCTTCCATCAAATTATTTCTTTATATTTGCATACATTTTGATACAAAGACTTCAAAGAATCCATAAAGGCAAACAAACTCAAAAGGTCTACAAGAGCAGTAGCCCACCACTTCCTTCTCCCACAAAAGAGCTTCAGGCATCAGAAGAATGGAGCAGACCATTTTTCTGCAAAAGCTTTTTGTGATCTCCTTAAGTCCATCTATTCAGTCTAAAGGTCAAGTGGGTAAACCCAGTAACTCTGTTTTTCTGACAAAGCTGCTACAGTTTGCCTCAGTCTCCTGTAAAATCTGACCACTAGAAGCCTATTATCCACTATTCAGTGTCAGCACTACCCTGATCCTTAGCCCTAAACCACCCCGTAACAGTTCGTTTCTTTCATGGACTGCACTTTCAGCCTCTAGTAATGGCTCCTTGTTAAGAGATCTAAAAGCTTTCTCCCCTAGCTCTGTTTATTTAAGCAAGAGTAGTCAGGGGGCCCCAAGCAAACCTTTCACAGGAGACAGAAACACTTAAAGCAAATTTGCCAGCTAAGTCGTCTTCTCATAGTTCATTAGGTGCTATATTACTGATAACATTTCATTAACATTTCTCAAAAATTCTCCTTTGAAGAGTTTCAAATAAGCAGGTCTCCTCTTGAAGCACCTAGTTTTATCTTTCCATTCAGATAACAAATATTACTCATTCCTTAACAGTGAAGTGGGGTTTATTGTTTAATCATTTTGTGTGGACTGTCTGGATTAGATCAAGTACTTGAACAGTGAAAGCCATTTCCTGTCCATTACCTGCTTTGAGTGGTAGCGTTTCTCTTTTTTGCAAGTTAATCCAGATTGAGAAGTCAAACAAAAAAGAAATGAAATCCAGTTGCTCACTGAGATGACAGCTTTTTAGTGCTGATCGATGTCACCCACCCACATTTAAAGTTTGAAAAAAAATAAAGATTCCTTCCCTATCCCTCCACTTTTGACAGGTTCTATGCATAAATGTTTAGGTGGTTGTTTGTTTACGGATATGAATCAAAGCAAGGCCAAGCACTCAGCTTTTAGCAGTAAAGTCAATATAGTCCTCATATAAAAAACTCAGGTTAGCTGCATTTATAGGCTTCTGGTATGTGTTTGCTCTGACATTAGCTCAGACACACAGAAGTCAACAGGAAGACTGAATTGGTGATTAAAAGTGGGGAACACTTGAACAAGACATGCAATACTCTATTGTCCATTCTTTGACCTGAAGGTTAATGTACACTCTGGCTTGTTCTTTCTGTCTGCTCTCTTTGAAGATGTGTGTTAGAGACAGTGAAAGCAAACTTCTGTTTTAATGTTTCAGAGGAGTAGCCTACTTAGTCAACAGGAAGAACTTAAAAAACAACGAATAGTTTGGTAGCACTTTATAGACTAATAAAACATGTAGATGGTATCATGAGCTTTCATGGGCACAGCCCACTTCTTCAAGTGACACTCTGGTCATCTAAAGAAGTGGGCTGTGTCCACGAAAGCTTGTGATACCATCTACATGTTTTGTTAGTTTTAGAGTGTTACCAGACTAGTTGTTTTTTAAGTTTTTTTCCTGTTTTAATATGCACCTGAAATGGAAAAAGACTTCATCGTGGGAATGCAAGCTGTGTGGGGGTCTAGGGGGTTTGTTACTGATGTTTTATTTTGTTTGTCACACATTGCCACTTCTCCAAACGATCTCTCATTCTCTCTCTGGTTGTTCTAATCACCACTTAATTGCTAGTGGAGTGGGGAATTGCTAAGCAGCAGTCAGACACTAGTACAGCTGCTCCCCCACGTTTTCCATATTACATGCCTCATTCTGCTGTTATTTTTTCATGCGAAAGGAAGTATTATGATGAAAATCAGTTTCTCTCATGTGCTGAGACTAGATACTGGTGGCTTGGTTCTGTGAGAGATCCAGGAATCTAGCTAGACGGCTCAAGGCTCTTTCCTTTCCAGTCTTGTTGCAAAAAATGGCACATAACAGAGGTTAAATACAGATTGTGACAAACTTTAAAGGTGCAAAGGGAGTCTCCCATCTTGCTTACCCTGTCATAACTGCAGTCTTTGTGCCGGGGACTTTACTCCCTCCATGAATTTGCAGAGCCATGCACTTGTCTGGGAGGAGGTTCTCAGAAAAGATGAACTCAAGCTCTGAAGCACCAGTTCGCAGAGTGGGCTCAGTACATTTTCGAGAGCAGGCTGTTCTGTGCTGAACTGGTGTAGTCTGCTGAGTGTCTGTGTAGACTGGAGAGTGCAGAGAGGATTCATGCTTTGCAACCTGTAACACCAGGCACTTGGCGTAAGCTGCCTAAATATGGATGTTGGTGTCTGACTTTGTCCAGCTTGCCAGGCAGCTTCTGGAATGAAATGGAAACTGGCCAGAAGAACATGAAAGAGTTGCTTACAAAGTAAAGGAAACCCAGATTCACAAGCATTGAGGGGCTCAAGGCACAACCAATGTGCGGCTGTTTGGAGGAACTGGTGCTGGAGGAAAATACATGGAATGACCAACAGTGTGGAATTACTGGCTCTCACATATCAACTCTCAACCCTTGGTGCCATCATGCACTCAGAATGCCAAGCACTCAGAATGCCAGCCTTGTATAAGTGAAAGAAATGTCCACGTGAATGAAAATATTCACTTGAATATTTGTGCAGCTATGGAGATTTTTTTTTTCAAAAATTTGATTCCACTCAAGACAGTTTACAAATTGGAATGACCCTTTAGGTTACTTCTGCAATCTGTACTTGCATTTCCTGGACAATTGTTCTGTTGATCTCTTGTTTTTAATTAGCAGCAGTGCACCCTAGAAAGGTGCTCAGCCATTGCCTTCATCATCCTCAAGTACCATTGATCTGAGCATAGTTATAAACATAAACAGTAATCTAACTTCCTTCTGAGTTTAATTTTATTTAAAGGTGGCAGGGGGAGAAACTTTTCCCCCATCTCTCTTTTAAACATTTAATTTTTGTTTTATTTTACAACCCCAAGTACTTTCCCTCTATTTGGGACATCACAAGTATCTATTTTTTTCTAATGTTACGTAAATATTATATAGCTTACATATTATTGTTATATGTAACCCATTGAGTATGGCCTTTTGCCAACATCAGAAGAGAATACACTTTGAAATTACAAAGGGCTTCTTTCTGCTTAAGAATATGCTATCCACATATTTTTTTTCTCTGTGACATGCTTAGAAAAGCAGATCCCACAGTGGTTGGTCAAAGCTGCATATATTTCAATTGGAACATGACCAAATCCTTTCATAAGAGGCATCTAAATTCTTCTGATTTAGAGATTAATATAAGAACCCTGTCTCGTGATTGGAGAGAGTCAGCAAGAACAATCATCAGAAAAGGGAAAAAGGTTTGCACTGAAAATGTATGAGAACTGTAAACAACAAAGTACCTCCATCCTAGCATGATTATTTGACGCTCACCTAAACACAATACTACCTTGCTCCTGGCAGGAAGCAACTTATCAAAGAAACAAATCTCTGCCTCTTCTGTAACAATCAACATGCATTACTCAAGTGATAGCAGAGGAGCTTTAAAAGCTAAGCTATGAAATAGACTGGCATTCTCACCATCATTTAACAGGCTCCCAGTAAGGCCACTTTCATTTCTATAATTTAATCCTGCACTAGCCATGATCCTTTAAGGGAAATAACATGAATAGAATAAAATAATCTAGAGCATGGCAGCTTAATCAGCAGTAATGGGCTCAGTGGAGAAAGGCTAATTGTGCGATCATCCAGTCTGAGCCACGATGCAGATTCAAATGGGAAAATTAATCCCCATTGTAACACCTTTGGCTTCCGAAGCATTACATTGGGGATGGGACTGCTCTTTAACTTGGTTTCTGGGGTTAGGTAATGTGGTTTACCAACAGCACTATGCTGCATTTTCACAATCAACTAATAGATAAACGGAGGAAACAGCAGACCCCCAGAATGAATGGGGGGGGAGGTGTGGGGAATCCTCAGAATCTCACTGGGCCACCCTTTAAAAGAAGTCAGATGTGTACAAGCAGAACCTACATTGCAATGCTAACACCACAAGTACCCGCAGATACCAACCATGACTGACGTCCAGTAATAAGAAAATCAGTGACTATACTGTTACTATTTATCAAATGGGAGGCTTTTGCTGTCAGCACCTAGGATTAAATGCCTGTGATGAGCAGTGTGACTCTCTCAGAGGAGGGCTTCTGCCTTTAGAACTCACTGTTCCTGGCAGTCCAAGTCCAGGTACCACTGAACAAGGCATTTGTCTTCCATCTGATTATCTGTTATTACTTCCTGACAACATGACAGTGCTTCTGTAATGCTGTCCATTGTGTAATTTATTGTTTTGTTTAACTCTGTAAGTAACCACTGAGGAACTAGGCAGGAGGCCCTCTATAAATTTTTAAAAGAACTCAAATAAATCATAAAGGCATAACTGGCAATATGAAAGCAGTGAGGAAGAATTAGGATTGCTTTGTCAACAATACTATGAAGCTATAGTGTCGCCTTCATTCCAGAATCCAAAACTTATTTCCCCATCCCCTTCACCTCCTGCCCTTCTTTTTCCCACCATGTCATGGGAAGTGTTGCTTTACATAGAGGGCAAGCTAGTTGTACTAAGATGTTAAAGTGACTCCCACTCAGTGGTTCCAAACTCTAGTTCAGTGAAATGCAATAATGTTGAAAACAGCAGCCGCATATCAGTCTCCCCACTGTGACTATGAAGCTTCAGCTCAAAGAAGCTATTTATTTATCTGCCCCCACCCCATGCTCAATCCTGCATAGTCTATTTCTACAGCATAAAAGCCAGTGCAACCGTTAGAGCTGGGACTTTGTGTTGGGCCCTGCAGGAACTCCTGTTCCCATCATCCCATTCTACCAAGCTGTCTTAACTCATCATAGCAGATTTGCCCACTTGCCAAGAAATATATAGGGATAGGCCTCAGCAGGCAGAACAGGCTTTGCTTGTCCCAGGGCTCTCTAGGCTTTTCAGTGAAATTTGCATTCCCACCTGCCAGCATTGCATTCCACAGACCCGTTGGTTGGATGGGCAGCAAGCTCTTCCATTGAAACAAATATGCAGCCATTTCCTCAGCAGCAGAGAAACCCTGAAGTTTCTATGGGCAGAGAGTGTAAAACTGAAAGCTGTGTCAGGAAATAAGCCTTTTAATTATTAAAATTGGCACCCCAGACACTGCAGCAGGTGGTGGCCATCCTGATGAAAAGTAATAATACTTCACATAGTTTTTTCCCCTATATAGTAGTTTCCCCCCCATATAGTAGTTTTTCCATCTCCTCAAAGCATTTTATAACCATTTTACAGTAGCTAATCCTCTTAAAGTCCCTGTGAGAAAGATGAGTATTTTTTCTTATTTAAGAGACAGGGTTAAAATGAGAGAGAAAGCTTAATTCACTTGCTCATGAGAAGACCATTTCACCAAGCCTCTGTCTGTAAGCAAGAGAAAGTAACAGGACACACTCTACTGCTCTAACAATGATTTAACAGGGTGGTACTTTGTCTACTTTAAAATAAGTCCAGCATCTTCAGGACCTGACGGGTAGTCAGCTAGAGAATTTGCCAGACCACAGGAGGTCAATATTGTCTAGCAGCATTACTAAGACTTCTTCTTCTTACTGGGCTCTTAAAAGACATTTAGGGGTAAATTAAAAGCTATATAACAGCACAGAACACTGAGAATCAAGACCGGTGGCTGTAATCAATCCTTACAGGAAACTTGGCCACACCAAGGAGAAGTGGACATCTGGCTAAATAAAATCATGCCAGACCATAGATGTTGCCAGACCACAGTACCAGATTAGAGAGGTTCAACCTGTATTATTCAACTGTATTAAAGCAGACACGCACAGAGCAACATTTTACGCAAGATGGTCATTGTGCCAAACTCAGTTATACCAATTTTATTTTTTTTAAACTTATTTTCCAATACATCGTTGAGTATAACTCTGAAGCAAAAGTCACATGGAAAATTTCCAAATCTCATTTTGAGCCGAATGAGCTTTCTTTGAAATGTCTGTAAACTCTGTATAAACTGCCCCTAATCTTGATAGGTCATTTGCTTAGATTTTCTCTTCCTTGTTCTTTAGATTAGTTTAAAAATTCAATACCAAGACATTAGGTCTGAGTACTATCACTAACTAAATAAAAAGGGGAAAAGAACCTGATATAAATATCCAAACTAATCAGACATTATGGTAAGAAAAGCACATTCTAGAGTTAATATAACCTAAACTGAATCTTTTGTATAATTCCTTCACTTATCACCAGTTTCTATTATTGAAAAAAAATTATGAAGCTGTAATAGTTATATTTCCATAAATGTACCATGCTGATAACCATAATAGGTTTATTGTATATTACTAAACAAGCCTATTAAAAATGCAAACTGAGTTTCAGTGCCGAACACTTATATTTAAACCTTCTTACCACTGTACTGAAGCTCATCTGTGTATGTAATTTAACATTCCCAGTGGCTTGCAAGACACATTATCTAAGAAAACAAGATTTTTGTTTATTAAAGATTTTTTAAATTGCACACCGCAGAAAAATTAAGAATTCCTTGCATTTTTCAGTGGGGTCTCTGTGCTATATTCTGCATCTATAATATTATTTTTTCTGATATTTTGTATGTACCTATGAGTAGAAGTAAAAAAGGAGACCGTCACACATTGGAAACTGGTCATGCCTATTGTGTGAAACATGGATGAGATGATCTGGCAAAATATGACTTGTGACTATTTCCACTGATTTCAATGGGATTTTGATACTGATCTAAATTTTGAGATATCACAACTGGTTGTTTGTAGGACTTCAAAAGATGATATATTTTCTTTGAAACTTTAAACCAGTTAGCTGATGTCAAATGTATTCCCATTGATTTCAATAGGAAGACTAGTATAAATACAAATTACTGTACTAATTTGTGCAAGGTTTTGAAGGAACAGTGTCAAAGAACTGAGGCCAGGTCTGCAGTTAGGGAGAAAGTCCACTTCAGATACATAAGTCCAGCTACAAAAATGGCATAGGTGGAGTTGACATATCTTAAGCTGAATTTCTGTGATGTCCTCACTGTTGGGAGGTAGACAGGAAAAACTCTCTCATTGACTTCCCTTACTCCTTGTGATCCCAGGGAGTACCACACTGCCATCAGTGTTTGATTTAGAGGGTCTTTACTAGAGCTGCCAAATTGAACCCCAGAAGATCAATCTCTGGAGCATCAATCTGCAAGTAAGTATAGCCAAGCATAGACAAAGTATAGTCTTTTCTTTCCCTTAGGTGCAGTACATAGGCTATAGTAGGCCAGGCCCACTGCTGGTCCTATATTTTTTCACTTGCCTATCCTCCTGGATTATTGTACTAGTCCTGCTGTAGAGAAGGTGAAAAAGGCAATTTATTCAAACAACTGCTTTTCCTGTTCCATATAAAGATCTCTCAGTACCAAATTCTGCTTAGTTATACTGGTGTAAATCCAGACATCAATAAAACTACTTTGGATTTGCACTTCTGTAAATAAGAGTAAAATCTGGTGCTATGAGTATTGCATAGCAAGTAGCGTACTCTCCCTTCTCCCTCACAGTCTGTCTAACCATCATGTTTTTCGCCAGTATACAGCCTTTTTGATAACACTCTAAATTTCAAGATTTTATACTTGGTTGCTTACAGGACTTCAATAGAGAATGATATATTTTTTTCTTTGAAATTAAGGGTGGGTAGTTATTAGCAAAACAGAATCAGTATTTGCAAAACTGAAAACACAAATTATAGTGTTCCTTTTAGCATTATTATATAGCCGCAGAAATGATGAGAAAAAAGATAAACAACAACAAAAATGTTTTAGCAATATGCCATGGGTTATGCTCTGTTCTTTTCATATGCTGAAATCACAACGTTGTCAATGAGAGTTTTGTGCAAAATCAAGGGTAGCAGATGTCCCTAACTTATCACAGGCAGGTGGATGGCATCATAAAAGAAAACATGAAACACAATTAAAAGTGCATTGAACATTGAAAACAAAATTAACTCTTAGAGCTCACTGACATTTAAATATAAAGGAGTAGTTGAATTTTCAAAAGTACTCATGAAAGCATGAGATCATTACTTTCAATTGAGTTCAACTGCATTTTAAAGACAATTGGAATTAGAAGTCTGTCAACCTTTCTATTATAAATCCCTTTCTTCCAGGAGCATATAACTTAGTCGTTTTGCATAGCATCAGGCCAGAAATTGGCATAAAAGTTGTATTAGTCCAAATGCAAATTTGGTTTTAATAAAGTTATTTAAATTATGTTTTTAAATTAGACATTTACTGCCATGATGTTGCAGACAAATTTAATCCATACAATAGACTAGGGATCTACTCAACTCTAGACAGAGGGATTCAAATCTTGACTTGAGCACTGACTGTGGAAAGATTTACTTACATGTTTCATTTTATCCACATGCACAGAACAGTGAAGCTTCTGACAATCTACTTCTGCACAGCACTAGTTTAAATAATAGTTTATGGCAAAATTTTGTAACTTGGGTACCTAAAGTCAGGCACTTACATTTGTACCTTGGCTCCTAAACAAGCATGGATGGATTCTTGTAGATATGAAAAGTACCTAGAGTGGCCATTGACTTCACTTTGTAGTAAAATATAATAAAAACTATGTGTGCTTCTTCCCCCTTCCATTACTTAAGCTTGAAACAGCACATATCATTTAGCTAATTGCGCATGTTTTAGAAGCTGTAGGAAAAAGGGGAACTAGCTGTTTAGACCCATTTCTCAAGGACTGGAGTACACGTATTACTTGAGTTAGGGAAATTTGCTAATTGCTATTGCTTAAGTAAGCTATACTGGTGGTTGTTACTGAATGGAATAGAGTTGAAATATGCTAACCAATAACGCGGTAACACGAAGCTAAGGTAACAAATCAAGACGTGCCAAGTTAGATAAGAAAGTTAAAGAAAGTATAAAAAAGGATGCTTAGCCAACGCTCAGGGTCGGCTCTGCTTTGAACATTGAGTTCCTTAGCCGTACCTTGGTTGCAACCAATAAACTTGAGTTGGACCCAGCCTGAAAGTGTGACTCTCTTCTTGGGGTAAATCAGACTAGCCTCCAAGGGGACGAAACCAGCAATTTATGCAACAACTTTGTCAGTCATAGTATCCCCGCAAAAAGTTCACTTTATTTGGTACTTTATATGAATGTGATTGCCTGACTTGGGATACCAAGACTGAAAATCTTGACCTAATCTGCTTTTAAATTATCTCGCACAGAAGTTATCTTGTCAGAAAGTATCAAATAAGGATTTATTTATTTATTGGCCACTGCTGCAGCAGCTGCCTTGTTTAAATCAGCTTCTGGGTGCTAATCCAGAACCAGCCCTTAAGAGGGGCTCATGCAAAAAACGACAACAAATATTTCAGACAGGTAGTGCCTCCTTTACACTTATGCAATCTCATTGACTTCAGGAAAGGCTGAACCTGAGAGTACAGTGTGGAGTTAATGCTCCAAAACTGCAAAGTTTAGATACATATTTCACTTCATACCCCGGGGATGAATTGTTGGTTGGCCCCATTCAAACCGACCAAAGACTTGCCATTGATGTCAGTGTGGTCAGGCTTTTATCCTCTAAATAATTTCATGTATGTCTATGTAACTGTTCACAGTGTGTTGTGTTTAACATGTTCATAAGTCTTGTCAGGATCTGGATTTTAGTCCATAATATGTATGCCACCCTTTTTGTTCTTGGTAGAAAGACTTTCCAGACTAGTTACAGAGAAACCTGCCTTACTTCTGCTTTTTATAATTGTGTAGAACAATGATACATATTATACAAAGCACTGTTATTTAGTAATTACACTCTCAGAGATGTTAGTGGGAGTTTGAATACAGCTTACAGTATGGCATTTCGATAGTCTACGTGCAGATAGTTGTAGTACCTGAAAGCATGCTGTCAAGATATGTATTTCTGATAATTTAAAAACATATGTATTTTTCCCCACTGCTGTCAGCAGTAACGATTTGGAAACATGTATCTATTCCTTTCCTGAATGTTTTTGCCCCCTGATATGTATACATTCACTTCTTTGGTACTGGTTCATTCAGGCTATATTGGCTCCAAAACTTTATTATATTTATTTCTTTAAAGAATGGTGGGAGGAGAGAGTTAAAACATGGGAAATAATGTAGTGGATATTTGCAGGTATAAAAGGAGGGTGGGGATGGGGAGGGTGGGAAGGGGAATCTGCTTTGAATTTATTAACCATGACAGTGTCACCCTAAGCAGATGCTGCACATCATTCTGTAACTATTACGAAACTTTGTGAAGTGTTTTGAAATAAAATTTGTATGAAAGACACTGTACTCCATCAGAAGCAAATCCTAAGAGCACTCTCCCTAAAGTTTTGATGCATGAAAGTATTGGAATGCTTTTGAATATGCAATCTCTGCTGATTGCACTCACTTGTATGTGTGTCTGTCTGTATCCCCATGGGCTACATAATAGAAATTGGTGAAAATACAAAGTTTGGAATTAAAACAGCCTAAATTATGCCCCTAAATCCTTATTTAGATTCCCTAAATCAGACCCATTAGCAATATAAGACACAATCAAAACCAATGCATAGATGTAGATTTAAAAGTATAATTTTAGGCTTGATGTACATCTGAATTTGAAATTTCCAAATTTCAGGTGTTGTATTATCTGATGTTTTGGTTTTAGCCATATCTACTATCTTTGCTACAGTACTAACATATTCCACACACACCCTATTCCCTTTAATGGAAAGTCAGACTATTAAAATTTTAAAATATATTAAATTTTAAAATTGCATTAAAATGACAGCATCTGTGGTCAGACTTAAATTGACAAAGGCAGAGAAATGCAGAGCTAAGTCCACAATTCTGTTCTTAATATACCCTGTTGTGACAAGATATTGCAATTCATATGGTCTTCTCTCATGGTGTATTACATCAGTGAATGGGCCCATATCCATTATCAGCTACCATATTTGGGTACAACAGCATGCATTCAGAATGGGCTAGCAGACTTAAACAGGTTTTCCTGCTTTTTTACGTTTAGCTAGACCATAAAGCAATCCCAGAATGAGTGGTACAATACTGCATACATCTAAAGTGTTTAAGTTTCATATCTTATTTTGCTTATTTTTAGCATGAAATAGTCTCACTCAGTTTCCTCACACTTGCGGGGTTTTCTCTACTGCAGATGAAATCCATGAAATAGACCTAGCTGAGTGCAAACCTTCTATATCAACAGCATGCAAATGAGTGGAGAAAGTGTATTTTTCTACAGAAGACTTTATATAGGCCCAATCCTGAAATCCTGGCTCATGTAAGTAATTCCAGAGGCTCAAATGCTGATGTCTTTAATCAGTTTTTAACTATAGCTGAGGGAATATTTTTCAGGAAATAGTTGGGCAGGCTTTTCATACTCAGATCATAATTTCCTTCTGTCTGATCTTTGTACTGTGACCACTATAAATATATTGTAAGAGATTTACTGAACTGGCTGGGTCTTTATGTTGTATATCTGCAGACACCCATTAAAGGGTGTGGCTTCTTCTGGAGGGGAAATGGATGCTTTATGGATATACTGCTGCCCAGAGGGAAAGCAAAACTGCTTTTTTTTGGGGGGGGGGGGGGGGGAGTCAGCACAAGCAGATGACTCTCTACCCTCTTATATACACTAAATTCATATTTTATTTGTTGAACTTGTGCCAACATCATGATTCTAGAGACTCTATTAGATTGAGCTAACCCACCAAGGAGGAGAGCATGAGTTTGTAAAACAAGTATTTTAATATTTTCTCCTAATTATTGTGTTTTATTTGTATGATTGTAGTGCCTCTGAGCCCTATTAATGGACCACCATGCATCAGTCAACGTATGGGATAGGTGTATATATTTAAAAATGGAGCTGTTTCAAATGATTGCAGGAGACCTGATTCTGATATTCCACCAGTTTTATACTAATGTTGATCCCATTTCCTTCAGTGGGGTCCCTTTGATTTAAACCACTGTAAGTGAAATCAGTATGAGGTCCATAGACATGTTTCTGTTCCCTGACTGGATAAACATGCAAGTGATTCTTGAATGATTATTTGTTCCTGCAGCCTTGAAAGAGACCTTTTGTGAACACATTTTCAAAGAAAAATTAAATTGCTCAACTATTCACCAACAATATCACAAAAGGATGAAAGTGGCTGAAGAAGAGTCACTGAAAAAAATCAGTAGAATACACAGAATGGTTCACACGTTTCACCACCCACATCTAGGAACAATAGAACTTTAAAGATAGGAACACCAGATTTACTAATCTTCCAGTCAACCATGCACTGTATTTTGAACCAGAAGTGAATCAGGCAGCATGGAAGAAAAAGGGAGATAAAGCAAGTACTGTGCAGCACAGTACTGTGTTAAACATAGACTATTTTTTAAGAAAGGGACAATTAAAAAAAAAGATTTGACAAGGTAAGAAATTTGTGCTCCAGGTTGAACCTATACAATCTGGAACTCTCTGGTCCGGCAGGACCACGAATATTGTTGGACCAAGGAACCCCAGCTGCCCAGGCTCAGAAGCACAGCCCCAGAGGGGCAAGTGTGGTGGAGAACAGAGCCCTGGGCCAAGGCTGGTGGAAGGGAGTGCAGCCCCAGCCAAGGCTGGAGGTAATGGGCCTGGGGGCCAGGAATGCAGCCCCACACAAGGCCAGTTGGAGCTGGTGCATTGCAGGAGTGCAGTCCTGGCTGGGGCTGGTGGAAGGGAATTCAGCCGTTGCTGGGGCAGGAGTCAGCAGGGTGCAGAGCCTAGGCTAGTGCTGGGAGTGAGGGGGAAGGAGGCGCAGCCCCTATTGGGGCTGGAGGCAGTGGAACCAGCCCCTGTCTGGAGCTGGTGCAGAGGGCGTTGCAGCCCTGGCCACGCCTGGCATGGTGTTGGTCTGGAGGCAGGGGAAACAGCAGGTGGCAGGAAACACAGCCCCACTTGGAAGCAGAGCCCTCAGCCAGACAGGCAGACTGGACCTCCGCTCATCCGGTGAACTCCATTGTTTGGGACCGCTCAGGTCCCCAGAGTGCTGGACAAGGGAGGTCCAACCTGTAGTCTTATTTAATCTAAGGTGGTGGAAAGCAGCATTTTTCTTCTGCATGGCTAAGTTTCAAAGCTGTATTAACTCAATGCTCAGTTTTGAACATTTGAGAGAACTACCATAACGTTTTGTTCAGAGTTATGAATGTTTCAGAGTTATGAATAGCCTCCATTCCTGAGGTGTTTGTAACTCTGATGTTCTAAAATATTTTTCAGCTTTCATTCAGTCTTGATGTAAATATTTGCCAAGTCACGATTAACATAGAAGGAACCTTCTGCACATGGATTCCCTCCACCCCAAGGCTCAGTTGCCTTAATGACAGGCACCCCTACCCCTTCCCAAGATCCAGACAGGGAAAGTGACAGTTCTCAGATCCAGAACCAGCTTTCCTACCCCTGCAAAAGTAAGGCAGACAAGTACTGCAGCCTGAATGATGGCATTCTCAAAAGGTAAGCTGCTTCTCTGAAATCATAGAATCATAGAATCATAGAATCATAGGACTGGAAGACCTCGAGAGGTCATCGAGTCCAGCCCCCTGCCCTCAAGGCAGGATCAAGCTCCGTCTACACCATCCCTGACAAGTCTATCTAACCTGTTCTTAAATATCTCCAAAGAGGGAGATTCCACCACCTCCCTTGGCAATTTATTCCAATATTTGACCACCCTGACAGTTAGGAATTTTTTTCCTAATGTCCAATCTAAACCTCCCCTGCTGCACTTTAAGCTCCTTGTCCTGTCCTCAGAAACCAAGAGGAACAAATTTTCTCCTTCCTCCTTGTGACACCCTTTTAGATATTTGAAAGCCGCTATCATGTCCCCCCTTAATCTTCTTTTTTCCAAACTAAACAAGCCCAGTTCATGAAGCCTGGCTTCATAGGTCATGTTCTCTAAACCTTTAATCATTCTTGTCGCTCTTCTCTGTACCCTTTCCAATTTCTCCACATCTTTCTTGAAATGTGGCGCCCAGAACTGGACACAGTACTCCAGCTGAGGCCTAACTAGTGCAGAGTAGAGCGGCAGAATGACTTCACGAGTTTTGCTTACAACACACCTGTTAATACAACCTAGAATCATATTTGCTTTTTTTGCAACAGCATCACACTGTTGACTCATATTCAACTTGTGGTCCACTATGACCCCTAGATCCCTTTCTGCCATGCTCCTTCCTAGACAGTCGCTTCCCATCTTGTATGTATGGAACTGATTGTTCCTTCCTAAGTGGAGCACTTTGCATTTCTCTCTATTAAACCTCATCCTGTTTACCTCCGACCATTTCTCTAACTTGCTAAGGTCATTCTGAATTATGTCCCTATCCTCCAAAGAAGTCGCAACCCCACCCAGTTTGGTATCATCTGCAAACTTAATAAGCGTACTCTCTATCCCAATATCTACATCATTGATGAAGATATTGAACAGTATGGGTCCCAAAACAGACCCTTGAGGAACTCCACTTGTTATCCCTTTCCAGCAGGATTTAGAACCGTTAACAACCACTCTCTGACTACGGTTATCCAGCCAATTATGCACCCACCTTATCGTGGCCCTATCTAAGTTATATTTGCCTAGTTTATCAATAAGAATATCATGCGAGACCGTATCAAATGCCTTACTAAAGTCTAGGTATATGACATCCACCGCTTCTCCCTTATCCACAAGGCTCGTTATCTTATCAAAGAAAGCTATCAGATTAGTTTGGCATGACTTGTTCTTCACAAACCCATGCTGGCTATTCCCTATCACTTTATTACCTTCCAAGTGTTTGCATATGATTTCCTTAATTACCTGCTCCATTATCTTCCCTGGGACAGACGTTAAACTGACCGGTCTATAGTTTCCTGGGTTGTTCTTATTCCCCCCTTTTTATAGATGGGCACAATATTTGCCCTTTTCCAGTCTTCTGGAATCTCCCCTGTCTGCCATGATTTTTCAAAGATCATAGCTAAAGGCTCAGATACCTCCTCTATCAGCTCCTTGAGTATCCTGGGATGCATTTCATCAGGACCTGGTGACTTGCTGACATCTAACTTTCCTAAGTGATTTTTAACTTGTTCTTTGTGTATCCTATCTTCTAAACTTACCCTCTCTCTGCTTGTATTCACTATGTTAGGCACACCTCCAGACTTCTCGGTGAAGACCGAAACAAAGAAGTCATTGAGCATCTCCGCCATTTCCAAGTTTCCTGTTACTGCTTCTCCCTCCTCACTAAGCAGTGGGCCTACCCTGTCCTTGGTCTTCCTCTTGCTTTTAATGTATTTATAAAAGGTCTTCTTGTTTCCCTTTATGCCTGTAGCTAATTTGATCTCATTTTGTGCCTTTGCCTTTCTAATCTTGCCCCTGCATTCCCGTGTTGCTTGCCTATATTCATCCTTTGTTATTTGTCCTAATTTCCATTTTTTATGAGACTCCTTTTTTATTTTGAGATCATGCAAGATCTCCTTGTTAAGCCAAGCTGGTCTTTTGCCATATTTTCTATCTTTCCTACACAGCGGAATTGTTTGCTTTTGGGCCCTTAACAACGTCCCTTTGAAATACTTCCAACTCTCCTCAGTTGTTTTTCCCTTCAGTCTTGCTTCCCATGGGACCTTACCTACAAGTTCTCTGAGCTTATCAAAATCTGCCTTCCTGAAATCCATTACCTCAATTGTGCTGGTCTCCCTTCTACCTTTCCTTAAGATCATGAACTCTATTATTTCGTGATCACTGTCCCCTATACTGTCTTCCACTTTCAAGTTCTCAACTAGTTCCTCCCTATTTGTTAAAACCAAATCCAGAACAGCTTCTCCTCTGGTAGCTTTTTCAACCTTCTGAAACAGAAAGTTGTCTCCAATGCAGTCCAGAAACTTATTGGATAGCCTGTGCCTCGCTGTGTTAGTTTCCCAACATATGTCTGGATAGTTGAAGTCCCCCATCACCACCAAATCTTGGGCTTTGGATAGTTTTGTTAATTGTTTAAAAAAGGCCTCATCCACCTCTTCCACCTGGCTAGGTGGCCTGTAGTAGACTCCTAGCATGATATCACCCTCGTTTTTTACCCCTTTTAGCTTAACCCAGAGACTCTCTACACAGCTATCTCCTACATTCATCTCCACTTCAGTCCAAGTGTGTACATTTTTAATATACAAGGCAACCCCTCCTCCCTTTTTTCCCTGTCTGTCCTTCCTGAGCAAGCCGTACCCTTCCATACCAACATTCCAATCATGCGTCCCATCCCACCAGGTTTCTGTAATACCAATGATATCATAGTTGTATTTATTGGTTAGCAATTCCAGTTCTTCCTGCTTATTACCCATACTTCTCGCATTTGTATATAGGCATCTAAGATACTGATTTGATCTTGCCTCCCTGTTGTGCCCTGACCCTCCTTTCTCCTTGCCATTATAGGCCGTAGTCCCCCCTATTTCCAACCCATCTCCCAGTCCCGCACATTCAGCACTTACCTGTGGGCTTTGCTCACCTGCCCCCGACAAACCTAGTTTAAAGCCCTCCTCACAAGGTTAGCCAGTCTGTGTCCAAACAAGGCCTTCCCGCTCCTGGAAAGGTGAACTCCATCTCCGCCAACCAGTCCTTCCTGGAAGAGCACCCCGTGATCAAGGAAGCCGAATCCCTCCTGGTGACACCATCGTCGCAGCCAGGCATTCACCTCCAGAATGCACCTCTCTCTGCCCGGGCCCCTACCTTTGACAGGAAGGATAGAAGAGAATACCACCTGCGCTCCAAACTCCTTCACCCGTACTCCCAAAGCCCTGTAGTCACACTTGATCCGCTCAGTGTCACACCTGGCAGTATCATTTGTGCCCACGTGGATGAGTAGCATGGGGTAGTAGTCAGAGGGCCGGATAATCCTCGACAATGCCTCCGTAACATCTCGGATACGGGCCCCTGGCAGACAGCATACCTCTCGAGATGAGCTGTCAGGGCGACAGATGGGTGCCTCTGTTCCCCTCAGAAGAGAGTCTCCAACCACCACTACCCTACGTTTCCTCCTCGCAGTGGTGGCAGGAGACTGCTCAACCTTGGTGGTGCAAGGCATGGTCTCCTCCACTGTGGGGGATGGCTCCTTTTCTCCTGCTGAAAGTAAAGTGTAACGGTTATGTAACACAGTGGGAGGGTTAGGAGCAGGGGTGGAACACTGCCCGCTGCCGGAAGTAACCAGCTGCCAGTGCTCACCCTGCACCACTGCCTCCTCCATAAGTGGCTGGTCAACAGTCCCACATCCTACGACAGTGACCTCCGTGGACTCCACAGGAATACTGTCCAGGAATTCCTCATGGCTTCGAATGCTCCTCAGCCTGGCCACCTCCTCCTGTAGCTCTCCCACCTGCTGCCTGAGAGATTCCACTAGCAGGCACCTTTCACAATGGTTGTCTCCCCCAGACTGGAGATCACTCAGTGGGAATTGCAAGCCACAAATACAGCAAGACCACACCAGGACCTGGGTAGAGGCATCCATGCTCAGGTTCTCTGTCTGGATACAGGCACAGGTGGAGGAGACAGGAGAAGTACTGGCACAAGCGCTTCGGGTCTTCATCACCATCAGTCACTCCCTCTTCAACTCCCCTGTCTGCAGTCCCCTGTCCGCTTCGCTCCCCTGGTCGCACTGCTCTGGCTTTTTAAAGCCTGCTTGCCTAGGTCAGGCCTGCTCCCTTCTGAGTCACACAGGGGAAGGCTGAGCCTGAGGCTAATCAGAGGCAATCAAGGGAACAATGGCAGGCTCTCAGTCCCAACTGCCACAGAAGCTGAAACTGAAACTGCTAGCACTCACCTGGAATCAGACTCAATTCACACCACTTCAAACTGTAAAATTCAAACAGTCAGGCACACACACACACTCACACCACAGCTTGTACTCTCACCGGGTAGCCTCTTCGGCGGTGGGGTCGCTTTGCTCTCCCTCTTCAACTCCCCTGTCTGCAGTCCCCTGTCCGCTTCGCTCCCCTGGTCGCACTGCTCTGGCTTTTTAAAGCCTGCTTGCCTAGGTCAGGCCTGCCCCCTTCTGAGTCACACAGGGGAAGGCTGAGCCTGAGGCTAATCAGAGGCAATCAAGGGAACAATGGCAGGCTCTCAGTCCCAACTGCCACAGAAGCTGAAACTGAAACTGCTAGCACTCACCTGGAATCAGACTCAATTCACACCACTTCAAACTGTAAAATTCAAACAGTCAGGCACACACACACACTCACACCACAGCTTGTACTCTCACCGGGTAGCCTCTTCGGCGGTGGGGTCGCTTTGCTCTCCCTCTTCAACTCCCCTGTCTGCAGTCTTAGGCTATGTCTAGACTGCATCCCTCTGTCAACAGAGGGATGCAAATCAAGCACGTCAAAATTGCTAATGAAGCAGAGATTTAAATATCCCGTGCTTCATTTGCATAAACATGGTCACTGCTTTTTTTTCGACATGGAGCTTTTTCGAAAAAAAAAAGCGGTAGTCTAGTTGCGGATCTGTCAAAAATAAACCCTTTTTTGACAGATCCTGTATTCCTCAAAGGTTTACAGGGTCTATTGAAAAAGGGTTTATTTTCAACATATCTGCGTCTAGACTGCCGTTTTTTTCGAAAAAGCTCTGTGTCGAAAAAAGCGGCCTCCATGTTTATGCTAATGAAGTGTGGGATATTTAAATCCCTGCTTCATTAGCAATTTCGACATGCGTAATCTACATCTCTCTGTCGACAGAGAGGTGTAGTCTAGACACAGCCTTAGTTATACCTGTACCACAACTGGAATACGGCTCCTTTCCAATTTCAGCAAGGTTCCGATAAAAGGTTCTGAACATTTTGCCAATCAGTTTCATCATCCTCAACACCCAGAGAGTCTCTTGAGGTCTGATGCTAATCAGAATTTAGTTTTTTGCTTTATTGGTGATTTCAGAAAACAAGCTGTACATTAAAAAAAAATATCAGGGGTTGTATCACATAGAATGCATTTCTCTTGGACAAGAGATTGGGTAGATTAGCTAATAAGAACCCTTCCTCCACAGCAAATTAGCTTTCTTGTCCCACTTCATTTAGCAATGGAGTTGAATAAGGTGGATATAATCACTAGAATACTGTTCTGTCACGTTAATGTAGCCATAATGATAAGATCTAACAGAATGCCATATGATACTGCAATGAAAGCAAAAGGCACATCCAGGGGAACAGAACTAAATTGTTTTCCAGGCACAAAATAAATAAAAATAGAGTGGCAGGACCCTTATCAGGGTCCAGGACTTTAGTGTGATTAATTCTGTAATTTAGTTGTAGTTTATTTGCACGTTAGAGATAATGGCAGGGTAAAAGCCAGCTCACTTGTGCCCCTGACTCCATTAATAATCCATGCAGACCTTATTCATTCATTGAAACAAAGCAACACACATAATACAGGAGCATTACTATGTGGAAACACCATTTACTTTTTCTTACCCTTTTTCTTACTAGAGAACAACTCTGCAGCAATTCTGTCAGCAGTGCAGGAAAATCAGATTTATCTTGCCAGCCAGTGCACTCTGTTCCCTTCAATTTTAAAAAGGGACAGCTCAGATATACAAGGTAACAGAAATACACCATGGAAGATACTAAAGTAACATGAATGCTTCATGTCCACAACACTATACCCCTTTGCACCTCTACATTAAACCTCAACATTTATCTCAGTAAAAACCAAATGTAACCTACATATTTGTTGATGAGACTTTCCGGGACACTGTAGTACTGTCCCACCTCCAGTCTGAGAGCCCCAGTGTTCTTAAGGAGGATGAAAGTCTCAAGGGAACAGAACATTTAATGGGAGCAGAGGGAAACCATCCCGTAGTTGGGACCCTCCTCCCAGAGGATGTTGCGGTATATTCTCACACTGAGGATACCTCTGATGGGGAGGGAATGCCAGTTAGGAAGAGGCCGGTGTTAGTAGTGGGTGATTCGATCATTAGAAACATAGATAGTTGGGTTTGTGATGACCAGGAGAACCGTATGGTCACTTGCCTGCCTGGTGCGAAGGTTGCGGATCTCTCGAGGCATCTAGATAGACTTATGTGTAGTGCTGGGGAGGAGCCGGTGGTCGTGGTACATGTAGGTACCAATGACGTAGGGAAAGGTAGGAGAGATGTCCTGGAGGGCAAATTTAGGCTGCTAGGAAAGAGACTGAAATCCAGGACCTCTATGGTGGCGTTCTCGGAAATGATTCCAGTTCCACGCGCAGGGCCAGGTAGGCAGGCAGAGCTTCAGAGTCTCAATGCGTGGTTGAGACGATGGTGTAGGGAAGAGGGGTTTAGATTTATTAGGAACTGGGGACACTTTTGGGAGAGGGGGAGCCTATACAGGAAGGATGGGCTCCACCTAAACCAGGGTGGAACCAGACTGCTGGCACTAAACATTAATAAGGCCGTAGAGCAGTTTTTAAACTAAGAGATGGGGGAAAGCCGATTGGTGCGGAGATGCACGTAAATTGGAGAGAGACGTCTCTTAGAGGAGAATCCGTTGATAGAGATTCTCTAAGCTGTAGTCGGAAAGAGAGGAGGGGAGAGGGCAAACCATGGGCCAGAGCTGACAAACAACTGCATAGAAAGGAATCCAATGCATCAGGGAAGGGCAGACAAATAACCAGTGGCAAATTTCTAAAGTGCTTGTACACAAATGCTAGGAGTCTGACTAATAAGATGGGTGAACTAGAGTACCTCGTATTAAATGAGGAGATTGACATAATAGGCATCACTGAAACCTGGTGGAATGAGGAAAATCTGTGGGACACAATCATACCGGGATATAAAATATATAGAAAGGATAGAGCAGAAAGTTCTTCTTCACACAGCGTGTAGTCAACCTGTGGAACTCCTTGCCAGAGGAGGCTGTGAAGGCTAGGACTATAATAGAGTTTAAAGAGAAGCTGGATAAATTAATGGAGGTTAGGTCCATAAAAGGCTATTAGCCAGGGGATAAAATGGTGTCCTTGGTCTCTGTTTGTCAGAGGTTGGAGAGGGATGGCAGGAGACAAATCGCTTGATCATTGTCTTCGGTCCACCCTCTCTGGGGCACCTGGTGCTGGCCACT
This sequence comes from Pelodiscus sinensis, assembly GCF_052426305.1. NCBI lineage: Eukaryota > Metazoa > Chordata > Testudines > Trionychidae > Pelodiscus > Pelodiscus sinensis. The sequence goes on along the minus strand of NC_143055.1, from coordinate 116,316,075 downwards.
GTCAGTAGACAGGATACTGGGCTAGATCGACCTTTGGTCTGACCCAGTACGGCCGTTCTTATGTTCTTATGTTGTACAGCAGTAGGTATTATATCAGTTCTGGTAACATATTCTGCAATATTATCATCTGTATTATAATTATAACAAATAACAGCTTGTATTATAGCAGCTCCTAGATGCTTCAGTTGAGATGAGGAACGCACTGTGCTCAGCACTGCATTTATAATTAACAAGAAACAGTCCCCATCCCAAAGACTTTTCTAGCTAAATAGAACTGGGGGGGGGGGCGGTTTACATTTCCACACCTGTTTGCCTAGATCAGTGGCTTTACTCTCCTCCACATGGGGGCTGGGAACAGTACTTGGCAGCCTACATTAGCAGCAATTACCTGTACCTGTGGAGGTGAAGGCAAATCTAGCAGCACCAGCCCACCGGGCTAACCCTGGTGAACCTAATCTGGTCCATGAGCTAGTATTTGCCCACCCTGGTACATGAATAATATAATAATGGGCTCTTCAATCTAACAGAGACAGGTATAACATGATCCAATGGCTGGTAGTGAAAGCTAGACAAATTCAGACGGGAAATACAGTGTACATTTTCAACCATGAGAATAATTAATTATTGGAACAATTTACCAAGTGTCACGGTGGATTCCTCATCACTGGTAATTTTAAAAGGAAGATTGGTTGTTCTTCTAAAAAACAGACTGTAGGAATTATTTGGGAAGTTCTCTGGCCCATACTACACAAGAGGTCAGATTACATGATCAAAATGTCCCTTCTGGTATTAAAATGGAAAAATTATGTGAGACAGACTTCATCTCCATTTTGTGACCTTTACAGCTAGACCTTTACCTTGTCTCCCTTTCTTCTACTCTCACTGTGATTTACGGTTGCCTTCAAGCATGGCCCACCCAGGCAATGAGCGATACAGACCTGCTTAATACCTGAACAGGTGGTTCAACTTTTGTTCTCACAAGTATCTTACTACAAATCCAGGATTATGTCCACTGACATGAAAGGAACTGCTCTAGGATCACACCTGCATAGCTAAGCTCAGCTTCTAGCTCTATGTGCAGTGTGGATGCATTTTACCACTTAACAGTGTCTTGGTTATATTTTATTGCTCAAGGACTTTGGTGTAAAGATTGCTACAAACATATCTTTCACCCTCCTCTCCTGCCAGCAGCTGCCGTCCTTGCTCCCCTCTTACTATCTGCAAGCAGTTTTTGTTCAGCAAGGCTATGTTTAGACTCTGCTATGTCCAGGGAACGCATCTTCTTTTCCACTTTTTTTTGCGGAAGAGCAGACACGCTCTTTCGGAAGCCATGTCTTCCTCCTCCCACATGAGGAAGAAGGGCTCTTCCAAAAGACGGTTTTTTTCCCTTAAATTTGGCACAGTGTAGACAGGCCAAATTTCAGAAAAGCCTCTTCCGAAAAAACTATAGGAAAAAAGCACGCAATTTTTTTTTGTGGAGCGAAATTGGTGTACCCTTTTCCGATAAAGCCCCATCGTGTAGACATAGCCCAACCTGATAAAACTCTACAGCCCATGGTAGGCTGAGAAGAACAGGGCAACCTCAGCTCCTCTCCCTCAGGTATATAGGGATATAGACATTTTTCTAGTCACCTTTTCTTCAGTAGATATTCCAATACACTTCCTCAGTGTCTTTTTAGCTCTTAAAATCCTACAAATGACTGAGGTTTCCTTCTGCATGGTCATGTGGTGAGACAAATAACACTCCCAAATGCACATCAGTCATAGTTAAATGTTCACGTGTCAAGCTAAGCCTCTTTTCAACCATTTAAATTCTCACAGTAAATAATCCATTATGCTGAGTATTCTTCAAGATGTGCACCAAAATAACAAACAAATAATAAAACGTGTCTCTACTTTACATTTGTGTAAGGGAAAATAAAACACTGCTGCTACCACAAGCTACAGAGAGCAGCACCAACTCACTTAGGGAAAAATGAGGGAATATGGTAAGTATAATTAACAACTTCTTGTAAGGATAACATCAAGTAAAAGCTATCTTCGATCCAACAGAGTTAAATCAAGTTTAAGTAAGGCTGTGTCAAATCCACCCAAAGCCTGAGGGGCTTCCAGCAGCTCAAACCTATATGTCAAAAGCAAAAAGCAATGCACTCTGCGTGGAAACCCAGCAAACCCAGCAGAACCAAACTTGAACTGTATGTGCGGTTCTTACTCTGCTATTAGTTATTCAGATCTCTTCCATGCAGCTCAATAAGACTGCACTCAAGATTGTTCAACTCTTTAGCTGCATATTAAATACTAATTTTGGCCTCAAAGTTCCTTGCGTGCATCAAAATTGTGCTTAATTATTTTATAAGGAAAACAGTTTTGTAAAAGAAGGATTCATCTAACCACAGCAGTTAGGATACTTAATGATGATTATTTTTTGTTGGTCATCACTTTGACCAACACAAGACAGAATGACATTTTGCAATGTATGAGTTACTATTTTGACGCAGCTTGTAAACAACCAATTAACAAAAATTAAAAGAAACATTCTAGTTTACTAGTTTCTCTTCAGAAGAGAATACATGCACCAATAATGTAGTCATAATGAAACTTTCTGCCTTTTACTCACCCAATGCTTCACTTACTCATGCATCCCATTAAGTTGTCTATTTTAACGCTACACATAAAGCTGATACAGAATAGGAATTTCTATGATGGAAAGAGGGAAAAGAATATTTAAACTAACAGTCACTTACTAACAAACCCTAAACATAATTATCCATCAAGTTCTATCAGATTTTCTCAAAACTTCTATGCTCTGAGAACTTGTGAGTGCTTATGGAAAGCAGGTCAAGAAATACTACAGTTAACATTGTGTATGGAATCTAAATCTGTCCCTGTTCCTGTGCGTGCACACTAAGATAGGCTGACAGCGCATCCCATTTGTATGTCTTTGGAAATACAGAGGGGGCAAGCTGTGAAGTTGAGATCATATTCCAGATGCAAAGTTTCTTCTGTTCAGTCTTTTGGACTTAGGGTGCTGGGTCAGGTCCATTACAGAACTAAACTCAAACTATAAAAGGTTAGATCCCGTTCAAGGTGCAAACTTCCTCAAAATTCCAGTTCCAGGGTTCCTGTATGAATCCAGATCTCAGTACCTATGACTGTATGTCTGGGACAGTTAATGGTAACTTCACTGGATGTGAAGATATTTGTGGTAGAAGAGCTTGACAGCTCTGAAAGTGAAGCATTGAGTATGTCAGTCATGAGGTGAAGAGCAAATCCAATTTAAAATAATGACAGAGCTGTCATCTGGCTCATCCTGTTCACAGTTTGATGCAATTTCAACTCACTTCTTATTTCTGTTTGCAAAGTTGTAGCCATGTTGGTCCTGGGACATGATACACACAAGGTGGATGAGGTAAATTTTGTTATGGGATCAACTTTTAAAGGTGGTCAAAGAGAGTTGATCCAGGATGAGATATTAGCTCACTTACCTTATCTCCCTGCTTCTTACTCCAGCTGCAGAGAAAACCTGAAGATGACTATCATCCCATATTTCAAAAAACATTTGTTCTTCTACTGCTTTTCTCTCTCTTGCAATGGGAAAGCCCCAGAGATTAACACTATTTCTGATGAGGCCACATCTGGAGTAGTGTGTCCAGTTCTCAGCTCCCCAATATAGAAAGAATGTGGATGAAATGGAGAGCATCCAGCAGAGGGTGACCAAAATGATTAGGGGGCCGGAGCTCATGACCTATGAGGAGAGCAGGAGCGGCTCAAGGAGACCTGCCAGTAACTGGTGCCCTAGGAGGAATGCATGATTGGTGCCCCCGCCTCCATAGCCTTCAATGGCGTGATGTCATCATTGGGTGCTGCGTTAAACGCAGTGCCCTAGGCAACTGCCAAGGTTGCCTACATCCACGGGCTGCCCCTGGAGGAGAGACTGAGGGATTTGGGTTTGTTTAGTCTCCAGAAGAGAAGAGTGAGTGGGGAATTTGATAGCAGCCTTCAACTTCCTGAAGGGAGGCTCCAAAGAGGATAGAGAAAGGCTGTTCACAGTAGTAACAGATGGCAGAACTAGGAGCAATGGTCACAAGTTACAGTGGGGGAGGTCTAGGTTAGATACTAGGAAAAACTATTTCACTAGAAGTGGCGAGGAGTCTTGTGGCACCTTATAGACTGACAGAAGTGTTGGAGTAGAAGCTTTCGTGGGCAAAGACCCACTTCGTCAGACGTGCATCTGATGAAGTGGGTCTTTGCCCACGAAAGCTTCTGTTCCAACACTTCTGTTAGTCTATAAGGTGCCACAGGACTCCTTGCCACTTTTACAGATTTGGACTAACATGGCTACCCCTCTGATATTTCACTAGAGGGGTGGTGAAGCACTGGAATGCGTTACCTAGGGAGGGGGTGGAATCTCCATCCATAGAGGTTTTTAAGTCTCGGCTTGACAAAGCCCTGGCTGGGATGATTTAGTTAGTGTTGGTCTTTCCTTGGGCAGGGGGCTGGACTTAATGACCTCCTGAAGTTTCTTCCAGCCCTAGGATTCTAAGGAATTATGCAGGATTTCCATTTTCCTTTTGGAGTCTTTTTTGAAACCCTGTTTTAGTTTCTTCCATTGCAGAGAGCCTCTAGTGATGCTCATGAGAAGCCAAAGGTGGGAAGCAGACTACTTTTAAGTATGACCTAAGCAGAAATTCTTCATGCTAAAGATTGCAATGGAAGAACTCTGGAGACCTATTCTGTCAATAGGTGATCAGCCAGGACTTGCAAAGTTACAGTTGGGAATCCCAGAAGAACTGCCTACAGGAGACAAGAGCTCAAATCCAAGGTGCAACACTACAGACAGATTTCCTCCTACACTAGGGAAGTTCTTTGGCACACTGCTGGTGCAAAGCTCAGCCTAAAACCTAAAGCCCATTAAGCGAGCTATTGAAGGATCCCCTTCCCAGTACAAGCAAAACTTAGGGTAACAAAGCCATCCTTGTGTTGTTTCTACTACCACCTCTATGCTCATCACTGGTGGTGGGAAAATAAAGTGAGGAATTGAAACATTAAGTTGTTGGGGGTGTTATCTTTGGATCACGGGTAGCCAGTACAACTTAGAGCAGCCATCAGACTACTCTACTTTCAGCGCAGGGAGTTGGGGACTGGCCTGGCACAGAACGGGCTGAGGAACGGAGGAGTTCAACATTGGCCTAAGGAAGTGCTCAGCACAGTTGAGGATTTGACTGCTTAAAATAATACAGATGACAGAGATTTGATTAGAAAATTATGAACTGTGGTTATTTTTCACTTGCAAAACAAACAAAACACGACACAAAGCAATTTATTGATTGCAACAGTTTAGGACTTCAAGATGCAACACAGAGTGTTTCTGCTCCTAGAGTTTCTTAGCAAACTGGAGGGATTAAATCTGTCAGGAACTTCTCTTGGGCTGTTCTAAGTATTTCCCTAGGCAAGTATCTTTGTCTGCATTGTGGTTAATTCTTTGAATCTCTTTTCAATAGGAGGGAATTGGTTTAATCATTCTCCAATATTGTTTAGTTGGTGGATTAAGTTAATCTTTTCTCAGAATTTGGCACAATCTCAATACTATTAATTTTATCTCATTTGTTAAATAAATACATTCTATTAACTAATAAAATATTATACTCCAATTTTTTGTACAGTTATAAAGGCAGATAGCAACATGTTTGTACCAAAGCTATAGTGCCATGTAATATAAACTCTTCAGGAAATTCACAAATACAACAAGACATATATAACAGAATATACAGTGTCTAACATTAAACCCATCTGGCTCTCTAATAACCTTGTTATCTGAGCTTTGGCTTCTTGAATGTGAGAAAAATTCAAACCTAACATTTATTAGTAGCTAGGTGATAGTGATCATGTATCCTGTGTCCACAAGGTGAAAGTCAACCCTGTACTAAGAGCTGTGCATTCCTTCAATCTCATTGAAACCCTATGGGATCAGGCACAATATTTCTAACTTGAGAATAAAGATTTGAACCAGGCTTGCCTAAATTTGAGCTGATGGCTATAAGTAAAGTAACTATAGTAATTCCTCATTTAACATGTGACCGCTTAACACGTTTTCACGATAGCACGATTTTTTTTAGGGAACGTTTTTTGAATTACACGACTGTCCCCGGAATAACACAATTTTCCCAGCTGGCCCGTTGCTGGCGGCTGCATGGGGCTTCCCCCGCCTCCCTGCAAAGCGGCGGAGGTTTACTGCTCACCTCGCTGTTCCCCGCTGACTCCTCCTCGCCTGACACCTTGCCCCCTCTCCTCTGCCCCTGCTTACAGGCCAGCAGCTGCGCGGGGCTTTCCCCACCTCCCTGCAAAGCAGTGGAGAGTTCGCCGCTCATCCCCAAGGAATGCATCAGCTTTTCAAAAAAAAAAAAAAGTGTCAGAAAAGCAGACGCGTTTTATTGGCATCCCTGTATACCTCATTTTATGAGGAAGAAGGGACATTCCAAAAGAGGGTTTTTTCCAGAAATTTGGCCTCGTGTAGATAGGTCAAATTTTGGAAAAGCTTCTTTCAGAAGTAAATCAAAAAAAGATACAATTGATCTTTGTAGTCCAGACAGTCTCTGAGAAAAGCAGCAGACCTAGGACAGAGAAAATGTAGTTTAGTTTTGACTACACAGTGTTCTCTGCTCATCCAAGCTGTAGGTGGCAGATATTATCTCGCTGGAGCAGCTGTGTTTTCAAAAGACTATACAGGTACAAACATCCCAGTTAATCTATGCAGAGCCCCTTCTGACTTTATTTTTTATGAATTTGCCTCCCTGCCCTCCCGCTTTAATAGTTTGTGAACTCACTTTGAAATAATTTTAACGCGTTTGTTATTTTTATGTGCTTGCTGGATAGTTTGAGAAAATAATTTTTAGATGATGCGTTGTTTGCAAACTGTTGACTTCCTCTGATTCCTGATCACTGAGATCACATAGTATTGTTTTTCCTCTCTGACTGAATTAAAAATAATTTAAAACGGGTGAATAATAAAAAGCTAATAACAAGTAGGAGATATCAACACTTTTGATGCTAAAGTTCAGGAAATTTGGTGGATTTAGAAATATTTTTCATAAATTCTCTGATGTTATCTAAAAAATCATAAATAACAAAGAATTTGACCCTATGACTTGCACCAAACAGAACACTTGTATCTGCAGTAATTATCATTATTTTTAAATTTTTCAACCATCTTTACTCACAGTCCTACTCTGAGGCAAGTAAGTCTTAATATTCCCATTTTACATAAGAGGAAAATAGAGGTTAAGTGACCAGCCCAATGTCAAACAACAGAAAATATCAAGAGCCAATGCGGGGGTTCTAGGTTACACTGAAGCTCCTACCTGCCAAAGCTACGTGGGCAAGTCTTAATTCTCTCAGTATGTATATATTGACACATTAATTCTGAGAAACCAGAATTAATCTATTACATGAAAGGTATTCCAAATCACCAATAGACGCATCTGGTAAAAGCAAAAATATCCTGAACTGTTTTATTATCAGCAGTAAACAAAAGAGATAGACCCAGATCCAAAACCCAGATGCAAATATTCCCAAAGGTTGAAGGATTCAAAATCTGAAGCTGGATTCAAATATTGAAGCTGTGGCTCAGGTGTCTTAAACCTCTAAAAGGTAGGAAAAAGGCATCTATGTTCTTTTCTAAGCAACTTATTTCCTACTTCTATGGTGACATGGAATATGAATTTAATAGCCTAATTTCCCATACTCACCCCCATTCCACCCATGCATTATCCCTCTCCCCTTGGTCTCTCTACTGTTTCCCTTATTCCTTTGCCCCAATGCTCCTTGAAATGCCTTGCACATTTTTGTGCATCTTTCATCATCTACATAATGGCTTTCTCTTAGAAAAATGGACTGCTCACTTACAACGGTTTTAGAGTGGGACATACAAATAAGGCATTCATATATCCATTAAAATATAATACCATCTGAGCAGAGTGGTTTGTTTATACACTGAGAAAGTTCCTTTTGGGATTAAAGCGGTTGTTGTTTGCTCTTTTCTTTGTTGATTTTTTCTCAAATTAAGTCAATTAAAACCTTAATAAGGTGGTGTTCCATTCTGCATCTTAAACAGAGCAAGCTAAAAAAAGAGTTGTGAATGATGTGGAAGGTGTTCATTTTATATTATGTTTGTCCCCATATGGTATCCATGGTCATTCACTTCAACAACAAAAATTTTTAATAAAACCCCCCCAACACTCTGTACCTTTTGTAACATAATTATGTCAGATGTGCATTATACTGACAACTTACCCTATTTCCCAAACTGACAGTCCTGTTACTGTGATTCAGTTGGAGTCAGCTACTGCAAATTGTGACCCTCGTGAACTGAAACTAGCCATACAAACAACCAAGAGTTGGAGATGATTTTGTGACTTTAGCTCTACCCATAACAGAAACAGGGTCAACCACAACACCTGGGATCTGGGTTCATTTTCAGATCTTTAAGCCTGTGTAGACTGTAGTTCTTAAAGTCTACATCTTCATGTATTTGTAAAGCACAATGCACACAAGTATCACAAGAAGCAAACCATCTATGTACTTATATCATCTCCTTGACGTAGTACATGAGTATCACAAACATTTTATAAGAATGTAGCTCCCCAAAAGGCCTTTGAGGATGTAGTTTTATTTCTTGTGCCCAGGTGGGGAACTGAGGCATTAAGAGATTATGCAATTTGCTCAAGGTCACATAGAAAGTCTGTGGTGTAGTCAGGTATAGAACTCCAGGCCCAGTGTTCCCTCTAAACTGAGTGCTTGGCCAGATACCCAGGAGAGATTCAAATGCCACCCAACTTATTAGCAGAGCACTCACAGCTGGCAATATGCGTTTCTAATGGTGGTGCACATCTGCACATGACTTGATGCACATAACAAAATTATTCCACACATAACTGGAAAAAATTAGAATGAACACTGCTCAGTCCAAACCCTACTCCAATTGTATTATCCTCAAAGCCTGCAATCCTTTAAAGCAGGAACAACTTTAAAGTAGTTTGTGTTCAGGCTTTTGGGTTTGAGCCTCTTTTTGCTGCAGACTTTACTGGCACAGGACAGGAAAAGTAATCTCAAAGATAGGGATTAGAGAACAGACAGGCAGGAAACCCACCATGAAAAGTTGCCTGTGATTATGTTGAACATAATCTCTTCTATAAGAGACAACACCAACATTAATAGGTGTTAAGTCATTCTTCCGCTCTACTCTGTGCTGATTAGGCCTCATAAGGAGTATTGTCTCCAGTTCTGCCCACCACATTTCAAGAAAGATGTGGAGAAATTGGAGAAGGTCCAGAGAAGAGCAACAAGAATGATTAAAGGTCTAGAGAACATGACCTATGAAGGAAGACTGAAAGAACTGGGCTTGTTTAGTTTGGAAAAGAGATGACTGGGAGGGGACATGATAGCGGTTTTCAGGTATCTAAAAGGGTGTCACAAGGAGGAGGGAGAAAAATTGTTCTTCCTGGCCTCTGAGGATAGAACAAGAAGCAATGGCCTTAAACTGCAGCAAGGGAGGTTTAGGTCAGACATTAGGAAAAATTTCCTAACTGTCAGGGTGGTTAAACACTGGAATAAATTGCCTAGGGAGGTTGTGGAATCTCCATCTCTGGAGATATTTAAGAGCAGGTTAGATAAATGTCTAACAGGAATGGTCTAGACAGTACTGGGTCCTGCCATGAGGGCAGGGGACTGGACTCGATGACCTCTCGAGATCCATTCTAGTCCTAGTATTCTATGATAAGGAAGCTAGATGTAAGTCATAAAGTAGGTTAGTGCATTGCTGGATGTAAGGCACAACTCTGGTCAGAGTATACCTTTTCTTCAAGGGATGCAATTCTATCCAAACCTCCCCCCTCCAAAAAAAAACCCTCCGCTATGAAAAGTTAATGACACTTTTACTGAGGACAGAACAGATAACCGGAATCTTAGGTTGTTTTGGAAATATTGTTCACTGCCTCATGATCTGATTCTCTATGTAACAACATCGCAAATAAAAGGTATGTTCTTTACCACAACTCTGCATTTAACTCTGGTTAGCAGCTTGAGCCATAACTCAGGCGTCCCCATTGGCTTACCCAAGGGGTCTTGTCTTCATATCTTTTTTATCCCACGTTAGCAAATTTACATTAAGAATACTTTTAAAAATATTTTTGGCAGTTTCCACATACCCTTAAGTGTTTGCTCACACAGAGTGCATCTAATTAGCACCCCTACCTCGAAAGAAGCTACGCAATGTCGAGAAGAAGAGTACAAAAGAAGCTAATACAATTGAGTGTGTTTTGCAATAGCTCACTATTCCAAAATGCCCCTTAGCCCTCGTGGAATGAGGGTTACTGAGACATCGGGGTAAGCTGCCCGTTACTTTGAAATCTATTTCAAAATAATGGGCTGCTTCAATAGACGGAATAGCTATTTTGGGATACTTCCAGTATCCTGAAATAGCTGTGCAGTGTAGATGTAGTCACACAGATCAATCTGAAAGGGAAAAGTCTCCCAAATCATTTAAATGATCTCTCCTTCCATGGGAGTCAGTGAATACACACTCATCAGCTGCATTCAACCCTAAGTATCCAGCTTCTATGAAAACACGAGAAATTTATAAATCCAATCTGCAAGAACCAATATAATTGGCTATTGCTTGTAATCAGGATCAAGAAGATTTAGTATGTCTGTGGGCAAGAATTGGTGAAGGGTGATGGAGCTAATTTGCTATTTTCATTAGACATCACTTAAAAGAAGAAACTATTTTATTTTTAGATTGTTGTATCCATTTCCCATTACATACGAATGGATGCATGGTAATCTTGTTTAATAGTTTGGTGAGGATATTTTGCCTTGATATAAGAGCACAATTTGTAAACATTATACAGCAGTGATGAAATAGAACTGGCTGCAAAGCTCCAACCAGGAAACCCTCCCCGCAATTTTAAGATGCTGCTTCAGGGCAAACACTTTAGCTTGTCCTTCAATTAAACACACTGGCAAAAAGAAAGCAACACTATGTGTATATTTCGAAAAGCTTCACTGCAGTAATTATAGTGATGCTACCATCTTATAAATGCTGAATAAATGTGTTCAGTTCTCATAATTTTTCATGCAATTATTATTGGTTTAAAATTACTAATGAAGCACATTTCAAATAATACAAATAACTTGCCCTCCAAAATAGAGTACTAAAATTTGCCCAGTGGTTGAATTTTTGTTTCTGAAAAAAGATGACCCCTCCCCACACATCACTTCATTTTCCCTGAAGAGCAGCGTGAGATTCCCAATCCTCAGCTTTAACACATAAAATATTAAGAGCCAATTTTCAGCTGCACCTCTGTCACTTCCATTATCATTCTACACATCCAGAGGTTATAATGGACTCCGTAAATTGCAGTCTCTTTCCATCCCAGACCACTAGAGGATTTGCCTCGGGACAGTTCTGCACAAGAGGTGGCCCAATATATGTTAATGCCATCAAGCAGCAGAGACAGCCCCACAACATGACATGTTATGTTTTAAGAAAAAAAACCAGGAGGAAAACAAAATCAATAGGGATTGAAATTGGTTCCCCAAATGTATGCTTGTATGATCATCCTAACATGAAAACATATCAAGTAGCCAAACTTATTTTCATTCTACCGTATCCAGTCTAAATTGCTTACCACTTCAGTTCTGCAATGGTGGTAAACATTACTGAGAGCAATGACTTTTTAATTAGGATGTGAGAGCAAAATGGACCACTGTGCATGCGTTGACTGAGTCGGAGCTGGCATTGTACAATTTAGTTGAGTTCAAGGACACATTTTGAGCTTGGTGGCACAAACTAATATTTAGTTAGAGAAATATTCCTACTTCTGAGTACACCCTTCAAGAAATGTCCAGCTCTGCTTGAGAGATAAGTGAGGAAATTGGTGGAACAGCATTATTTTGACACGTGCTTTCTTTCTCCAACTGAGAATGGAGTACCGGAATAAAGACTCTCAGTTCAGTTCTGTTCTGTTCAAGGCAACATTCTCTCAGTTATCCCAAGGTAAACCCACAGTAACTCTTCTGAAATCAGTAGTCTTGCTTCCAATTTACACTGGTGTTAATGACATCATGATTTAGCTTCCATGAATTTTAATAATAAAAAGGAATAGTTTTCTATTCCCGTAGCTCATGTGTAGCCTGATCAAAAGCCCATTTATCTGATGGACAGACTCTCGTTGATTTTAATGGGCTTTGGATCCAGTCCAGTACTCGTACTTGCACTTGTATCAGTATTCTTCCCCAAATAACAAACTTACAATAAAAACAGAAGGCCAGATCAACGGGTTCCTAGTCAATGCCTATGGACTAATGATTTCATTGGGAGTTTTGCTTAAGTAAGGACCAAATGAAAATCAAAACTGTGTGTGCACAGTGACAGTATTCCAACAGCTCTATAGATTCCAACAGTTTCTATAGATTTTGTGCTTTGTGTCCCTGAACTGGTTGCAAATGGCACTTTTTAAAAATTGTATCTTGTTGTTCGCTGGATCAGAAGATAAGGAACCTTACTGCTAAAATTCTATGGTTTTAGTTGTACATATTCAGTTCTGCTTCTATTAGCTTTCCCCTGATGATTGTTAGAATTTAAGAGGAACAAACATTATGGGCTCGTCTACACTGGCCCCTTTTCCGGAAGGGGCATGTAAATTTCACCTATCGTAGTAGGGAAATCCGCGGGGGATTTAAATATCCCCCGCGGCATTTAAATAAAAATGTCCGCCGCTTTTTTCCGGCTTTTAAAAAAGCCGGAAAAGAGCGTCTACACTGGCCCCGATCCTCCGGAAAAAGCGCCCTTTTCCGGAGGCTCTTATTCCTACTTTGAAGTACAGTACTTTGAAGTAGGAATAAGAGCCTCCGGAAAAGGGCGCTTTTTCCGGAGGATCGGGGCCAGTGTAGACGCTCTTTTCCGGCTTTTTTAAAAGCTGGAAAAAAGCGGCGGACATTTTTATTTAAATGCCGCGGGGGATATTTAAATCCCCCGCGGATTTCCCTACTACGATAGGTGAAATTTACATGCCCCTTCCGGAAAAGGGGCCAGTGTAGACGTAGCCTATTTGTTTAAAAAAAATCATGCAGTGAACATGTAGCATGAAGACAGGTATGCAGGTTGGACCTCCCTGGTCCAACACCTTTGGGACCTGACTGGTTCCAGATGAGGGATTTTGCCAGAGCAGGGGAGGTCATACCTGCCCTCCTCTACTACCGGTCATACCTCCAGTCCTGGACCAGCTACCAGCCTCCTGGCTGGTTCCCCACTACCACCAGTTCCTCTACTCTGCTGGTCCTATGCCCTACTTCCCGGCCACATTTGGGCAGCCAGCTCCCAGTGTGCCAGACTCCTGGTCCTGCTGGGTAGGCCTACTGCCTCATGCCAAGCTCTTACTGCCACTAGCCTGCCAAGCTCTCTGTCACCAGCCTGCAGGACTCCCAGCCACCAGCCCTCTGCCGGGACTCTCTGGTCATGGAACATCTGTAGTCCTGCTGGAGACATGTATGTTGCCCAGTTTACAGAAGTTCAACATGTATATCTCTGTCACAGCAGACACTAGTCTGTGCTGGAGCCTCCGATCCAAACAGAAAAACACATGACATCTGAAAACCTTGGATTTAAATCCCGATCTGACCTGTGGACCTTTTCTAGAATGAGAGTACAGTTATTCCTCATTTAACACTATAGATTCATTTCTGAAAATGTTCATGCTAAGCGAAAACATGCTAAGCGGGGGTCAATTTTCCCATTAAAAATAATGGGAAAGGTGGGGGTTGCATTTCAGGTGGTGTTGGCAAAGTCAGTTTTTTGTTGGTGCTGAGATATCTAGCAACACAAGTCGCTGCAGTTTGTTAAAACACAAAGATAAACACGTGAGTGAGCAGAGGAGCACTGTGACCATGTGTATTCATCCACTCATGCATATTACCACTGTTTTCATCAACTTATACTGCTGCACAAAGTAGTCCGCCACTTGAATATTTTCGTGTTATTTTGGGGACAGCCGTGTTATTCGAAAAACGTTCCCTAAAAAAAAAAAATCATGCTACTGTGAAAATGTGTTAAGTGGGCACATGTTAAACGAGTAATTACTGTCTACACTACAGTGGCACTACTGTAGTGCTGCAGTTGAGCCACTATAATACCACATTATAGATGCTCCCTATATCAATAGAAAGGGCTTTTCCATTAAATTAGTTCACCTCTCTGAGAGGTGGAAGTTAGGTTGACAGAAGAATCTTTCTGTCCAGCAAGACATACCTACAGCAGCAGTTAGGGTTAGATCAATCTTACTATGGTGTTCAGTGTGCAAAATTTTTCATAGCTCTGAGTGACAAAGTAGTTTGAAATAATTTTTAGATCTAAAACCTAATTTGAACAGCCTAGTCTTTGGGAAATACTATATTGGTTTGGAACTCCTCACAAGTAGAACACATTGCTAACCTAATCTATACAGAATTCCCAAAGGATATACAGTAAAGATTGTTACACAATCCATTATAATTTCCTTTTCTCCCACAGTCACTGCATCCCGTTAAAATAATATCCTGATGTCAATGCTAAAAATATTTAAACACTCTGCTCCTATGAAATTGCACATGCATTTTACCTATTCATACATATTATATGATATACAGGATGATATTATTTTAGAAAGTCAAATAGCAACACTCAATTGAAGTTGTAAGGTGGGTACAATTAGCTCTCAGAAGAATTACAATTTGGAAAGTTCACTAGGTTGAATTACTCCAGCTGCATTTCAACAAGTACTAATTTTGCATGTGCCAGTCTCCTCACAAAAATTTCATTTCTATGAATTTTTAATGACGCAAACTAATTTTTTCAAGGTCACTGGGAGACCAAGTAGTTATTCAGACATTAAATTTGTTCACAGTTTCTTGGCAGCTCTGCAAGAATACCAGCAAGAGCTGTTCATGTGCAGCAGTGGCTGGGGGGAGGGAAGACGGATGGGATAAAGAAGTAGAGAAAGAGTCAGGAAAAAGTGGTGGGGAGGAAGAGGGGGTAAACCCCATTGTATAGCTAATTTTTTAGAAAATGGTTGGCTTTTGGCTTTTTATTAATTCCCTAATGGCAATTAGTACTGAAATTCATGTCTAGGACATAGATCATTTAAGTGCTAATTTTAGCATTTTACATTATTAAAAAAATCAGGCTAATTAATACATTTGTAAAAAAAACTGTTTATGTATGCAGCAGATTTTCCAATGCTCTAAATGTGGTCATGCCAAAATGATTGCTTCACCTCATTAACTAGTTTTGCAAGAGAGCTTGTATGACATTCATGGAAATTAACAATCCTAATGGCTGCAAAAAAGGGCGTGTGTCCATTTTGAAATATAAATCCTTGCAGTATTGTTAAAATAGACGAGTTACAAGTACCTATTGCCTAATATTAGCATAGTGAGAATGTTCCACATTGCTTTTCACAATATGCAGCTGAATGAATTTCTAAATTAGATAACATGGTTAATTTCAATATTTGCTTTTCTAAACTAATGTCCGAGACTTTCCCCTCCCCAAAGAAATCAATTAAAAGGAAAATCTCTTGGTAGATTCTTAAGCCCACAGAAATATCTGTCATTCTCTGTCAGCACCCTAATATAGATGAACCTCAACATCCATGCAGCAAAAACCACTTGAAAACAATGCTATGAACATTCACATTTACGGCACAAAGGCCCTGGGGTACATCTAAACTACATCCCTTTTTCAATAAAGGGATGTAAATTAGACATATCAAAATTGTAAATGAAACCAGGATTTGAATATCCTGTGCTTCATTTACATAATGGTGGCCGCGGCTTTTTTCGAAAAGCAGCTTTTCGAAAAAAAATGTGGTCAACATGGGGATCGTTCGACAGAAATGCACCATTTCGAAAGATCCTGTACACCTCATTTTTTGAGGGTTCCAGGATCTTTTGAAACAGGGCATTTCTGTTAAACAATTCCCGTCTTGACCGCGGGTTTTTTTTTCCAAAAAGCAGCTTTTCGGGAAAAAAAAAGCCACTGTTGCCATTATGTAAATGAAGCACAGGAAATTCAAATCCCAGCTTCATTTACAATTTCGATACGTCTAATTTACATCCCTTTATTGAAAAAGGTGTACCCCTGATGTCCAAAAGACTTTTAGACATGAGTAACTTTACTCCCAGGAGCAACGTTATTCATATGCATAAACCTTTATGGGACTGGGCTCAAATTTACAAAAAGTCCTGCTTTACAAACATAGCTAGTTCCATTTTGAGAGTGTAACCCTTCTGCCAGGCCGAGTGAATAGCAGCAGCAAGGGCCGGGTTCAGTATCTAGGGGTCTCCTCCCAACGAGGTAATACAACACCGGCTCGAGCCCCCACCCAGTGACCTGGGAAATCTTACATACACCTCTGGGTGCCTCAAAAGAGGCAATTCTTCCCCTCTCGCAAGCACAGAGCCTCAGTATAGTAGCAAACCTTTAATAACATGAGGTAACCACATCTGCATTAAATTGGGGAAACACCACAACTCGGATTTACCAACCAAACAATGAGCAAAGGCCCTCCCCCCAGCCACAAATCTCCCCAACGTCCCAAAAGTCCAACACCCCAAGAGTCTCAGCCCTGGGTCAGTGCCGTCCCAGGGTTCAAAAGTCCACCCGGCAGGGTTTCACCATCCCAACCTGGGGGGGGGGGGGTGGGGATCGATGCACCTTACGTGGCCCGGCGGTGGCTCCGCCTCTCCGTGCCGCCGCCGTCAACGCGAGTCACTCCGCCACACTCCACTTGTCGTCAGGTAAGCCGCCTCCACTGCCCGGCTCCGCAAATCCGCCAACCATCTTTGTCCACGCTCCGGGCTGCCAGCTGGTTGCTCCTGCCGCTGCTCCGCCAGCTGCCGCTCCTACCAGCTGCAGGCCGCCATCAGCCGCTCTGCTGTCTGCTCGCAGGTCGCCCTGCCAGCTGCATCTACTGTCCGCCTGCGCTTGCTGGTTGCCCCTTGCAAACCACTCTGCTAGCAGCACAGCGCCAGGCTCCCCTCAGCAACAGTGATTTCAGCTCTTGTCCACAGCTCAGCAACAGTGATTTCAGCTCTTGTCCACAGCTCAGCACACAGTGATTTCAGCTCTTGCCCACAGCACACAGTGATTTCAGCTCATAACAGAGGAGCCTTAGCGCTGGCCCACAGCAAAGTTAGCTCCACAGCTCACAACTAGACTCCTAATGGAATCTAAATTAACTCTGATATTCCACAGTGGAGAGAGGAGGGAGTGCAATCAGTGTTGTTTAGGCTCTCAGACAGGGCCCCACCACCAGGTACCAAGACCTGTCCCCAACCTCTCTCAATTTGACTGGGTTTGGAACCCATGCCCCTTGTCTAGCGAGTGCTACTTAGTTTATGGCGAATCCCTCTGTCATAAACAGTTCCACCATTCCATTGTCCTTGATTCGCATAATCAGGGTAACAACACTTTTATCCCCTCCGCCTCAATAACAGAGAGACTGGGGCTCCCACAGTGGCCAAAGTGACGATTTGGGCTGCTGTGGCACATACTAGACAGGGTGGGTGTGTCTATGCAAATTGGGCTCAGCCCCTGAAGACTCTTTGCACCACTTGCCACAGTTCACCACTAGATGTCAGGATAGAGTTTACCCTGACCCTGCTTACAAGAGTAAGTGGACATTGACTTGGTGGACCTGTACTCTTATATATTCAAGAACACTGTTTCCATATGCAAATGTAGTACCATTATACACACACAGAAAAAAGTGCCATTGAAAAAGTGGTGTTATAGAGGAATTCTCAATCAAGTACATCTGAAACTACACAGAAGTCTTCCAGGGGTACACCAATCCATCTAAATGTTTATCGGGTTTTACAACAGGCTACATAAAATGTATTAGCAAAATCAGTACAAAATAAAATTTTGTACAGCTTTTTTTTTATTCCGCTCTATGTACTATTAAATGAAATGTAGGTACAATATTTATATTCCATTTGTACTTTTTATACTTATATGGTAAAAATAAGAAACCAACCAATTTTTCAGTAATACTGTGCAGTGATTCTAGGGCATTTTTATGTATGATTTTGTGAGTTTCTAGATGAGGTGAAACTTGGGAATATGCAAGACAAACCATGCTCCTGAAAGGGATACAATAGTCTGAAAAGATTGAGAGCCCCTGTTTAAAAGAACAGGTTAATTAAAACTACTGGGTACAATTCATCCCTTGTAAACGGAGTTACACCAAACACAAATTTGGCCCATTGTGTATCTGCCAATGCATATGTATCAGTTACATATTCTCAAGGGATTAAAATTTGTTCTTTTTCAGACACGCTTCTGAAAAGTAGGATCATTTGAGAACACTGCTTCAGAAGCCTACTTTAATTCAAATGTGAATTTGAGCATTAATTACATATATGTTATGAAAAAAGAAAGGGAGAAAGAGAGACTGTATCAGCAAGAAACTGTACAAACATTTCTCTGTGGAGTTTCTCTGCACTTTTCAAAGGTGGCTTTGTATTTCCTGAAAAACTCATATTGCCTGTTAAATCTTATCAGACAGGCAGCTTTTGCTATCAAAGAAATGCTGTTGCAATATCCACGATCCTCATCACCCCTGTCACTCTTCATTTGGGTGAGGGAGGCTGATGAGATTCCAGTCTCGTGGCAATGAGTAAAGGAACAAGCAAGCCAGAATAAAACCGCCTAGAGGAATCTTTGGCCTGCACACACATTTCCAATTCACCTGCATTTAATGCTGTTAATATTTCAGCAGCTGTGGTGCCAGGGTCAAACTGAAATTTTGTTCTCCCGGTTACACTTGGAAATGTCAGTCACAGACCTTCTGTTAAATATTTTTGAAACAACAATGAATCAAGAATTAAAAAAAGATAAAGAACAAGTATGAAAGGGTTTACGAAAAGGTCACTAACCACATTTTTATGGAGTGCAATTTAAATATCGCTAAGCACACTAAACACGGGACCTGATCTCACCATCCTTCAGTGTATGAGACTCCAATTCACTCCAACAGAATTTCTGTGCAGGGCACAGCTGTGGAATCAGGTCTCATTTAAATCAAGTCTCCTCTTCACAGGTGAAATCCACTCTATTGGAGAGGGGCAAGTAAAAGATCCTGTGTGAGCAGGGATGGATTACCCAATAGGCAGACTAAGCACGTGCTTAGGGCACCAGCAAAGCAGGGACACCAAAAAAGAGATTTTACGGTCTAGTATTGTTTTTATTTTGAATTGCATATGGGGGGCACCATAATCTTTTTCAGTGCTTAGGGTCTCTTAAGGTCTTAATCTGGCCCTGTGTGTGAGGCCAAAGACTCATAGTGGGGCCCATGGATAGAACAGCTGCACAAGCACCAAAGCCCCTCTATGATGCCAATGCCGGCTCCATGCTAGATCATATTAAGGACTGGTCAGAGAGGCCACAGTTGCCTACCCAGAGGTTGTGAGAGTGGAAATAAGGGAAAATCCATCATCCAACTCCCACTTAGTTTCCCATTAAAAAAATACAACATTTGGGATCACATCACTCCAGTGAGGTGCAGGACTGGTAATCCCTGGAAAGTGTCTCAGGGGGCAAGGATGGACACTACGCCAGCTACTTTGGGCTAAAGCAGTGTTTCTCAACCAGTGGTACAAGTAACCTAAGGAGTAGCTGAGAGAAGTCTGGAGAGTACGTCAACACAATTGAAATTTAAAGAAAATGGAATTTTAGTTTAAAGTTTTGCAGCACTTTATTACTTTTGTACTTTTTACACCCAAAAATTTCATCGCCTGCCCAGCTACGATTAAGTTGTTTAAACAAATGTGTTGCAATGGTAGAAAAAAATTGTCTCTCTCTGAAAATTGTAGGTTACTAGGGGTACTTTTTTTTTTTTTGAAAAGGAGGGTACTTTATAAAAAAAGGTTGAGAAACACTGGGCTATAGAACTGCCTATAAGTAGCCTTGGGGAAGTTACTGTGAGTTAAAACAGGCCCCTGAGGCATTCTAGAATCCAGGAAGCACAAAAAAAGTCTTAAGTCTACAAGCCTGAGCAGCAGTCCTTGTACTAAACCTCCTGTAAGTAGCAATAGAGAATCCCTCCGCTCCCCCCCAAGTGGTAAATTTCACTCCATGTGGGAGCTGTGTGCGAATGGAGGCCAGAGAAGTCTTCTCTGTGGAACTGATGGGGAATAGCATGACAGCAAACACCCGGTTCTGAATTCTGAGCCAAAGGCACCTCAGCTGTGACTTCACTGAAGTCAACAAAGTTTCACTTGAAATGAATTTGGACTATTATCTGTATGTGGTTTCATCAAAACTGTGGCATCAGTATGCAGAGGTTCCTCAGATCTAGGGCCTGAAAACTCCTACATGATAAATTATTCAGACGTATGGGTCTACCACAGAGCTCAGTGTTTGCATGAGTGGGCCAAATGTGGACTGAATCCTGAACTCTTAACGTAGGCAAATGTCCATATAGTTCAGAATCAGATTGTAATATCTGGCCCCGTGTATATTATACTAGTTTGCTTTCCTTCAGTTTTAATGAGCGCTGGATCAGGGTCAAAGTTCCTGAATCCTCTCCTATATAGACACCACTAGGGTTGAGAAGTTAGTGCAATGTCCATGTCCATTTAAGCAAATAATTTAAGCAAGGGTGTCAATTAATGGTTTTCAGCATTTGAGTTATTTTTAAATATTGAATAACTCATACACCTATTGCATATGCTCATTATATACAATAATTTTCAAAACATGCAGTAATTATGTGCATAAAATTAATCTTTTAAATTAATTTATTTTAAGAAAACAGTACTGTGTATGTCCCATATAAGGATTAGTTTCTAAATGAATCCAATTGAACTGACCAGCATATTATGAGTCCTCTTGTAAGGCCACTCTGTGTTTGGGATTTCTCTGGCACAAGTAATTCCCCTGAGAAACTTGACACCTTTCAGTGTATGGTAATGCTACATAACAACAAGCATCATTTCACTCACAAAATGAAGCTGAAGTTAACCAGCCATACAATTTGTTATTGATTTTATTAATGCCTCTCCTTTCCCCAAACAAACCAAGTCTCAGACATATCTTCACTCCCCCAAAGCCTGAACAACTATGTTCTTTGTAGATCTACAAAAGATAACAGTAGCTCTAGAGCCACTGCAATATATGGGATGAATAAGGACTTGAGCAATTTGTAGCGTGCACATCATTGCCATGACATGTCAGAGAGCTGTGATTTTTTTTTCTAAAAAAAAAAAAAAAAAAAAAAAAAAACTATGAACAAGCATATAATATTTCTCTGAAAAAGAAGCATCACTTTTTTGTTTTTAACATTTTCTAAATGAGGTACTTAATATTAAAGTGGTGAAAGTCATTGCCAAATATAGAGGTACAAGCCATTTTTCTGAGTCAGGAAAGCCAACTCCCCATTTCCCCACCAAAAAAGCAATTCACAAATTCTGTTGTTTATATTTCCAGCCTATGTATCTTATGAAAGCAGTCAAATGATTTTACAAAAGCTACCAAAAGGAAATTTTGTATTTAGTAGGGAGAAAACTTTCATGGTCAGAACTTACATTTGTCCTGAAAATGAGGGCTTTATAATAGAAATGCTGACAAACTTCACAGAGCACTCTTCAGGCACATAAAAGTTTGAAAATGTTGGCAGTCATATAGTATGTAATAGTCTCAACTTCAGCAAGTCTAGGCCTGGTAGTCAACACCAAGGCTATGTCTACACAGAAGTGTTATTTCAGAATAACTGACATTATTTTAATCAAATAAAGTGCACGCCTACATAGCAAGCCATTATTTCAAAATAATATCGAGCTGGAGGGCTTCTTATTCCAACTCCTGTAACCCTCATTTTATGAGGAGTAAGAGAAGTCAAAGGAAGAGTGTTCTTCCTTTGATTTCCTGCTGCCTGTGCCAAAAAGCCAAATCAAGTTATTTCGAATTCAGCTATACTATTTTGCCCTGATGTGTAGGCATGCCCCAAGAAGGCAGGTTTTTCCAAGACATCAATGTTCTCGCTAAGAGATGCTAGAAAAAGAAATCCTAGATTGCAGGCTTGCCAATGGGCAGGAGAGGGGGCAATTGCCCTGGGGTCTGGCAATTCACAGGGACCTGGGGCTACTGGCTGCCTCACTTGAATTCACCACTGGAACCCCACACAGTGTACTGCAGAGCCACAAATGCTGCACTCTGGACTACACTGAGGGGATGGGTGGGTGCAGTCCAGGTGACTCTGAGGGTGGGCTACCCTGGCCCTTACTCTTTTGTTCTAGGTTCTACCCCTTCTGGGAGTACAGAGCTGCTCTCCCCTGTACCTTATTCAGGGGCCCATTGAGTCTGTCAGCTGAGCTGCTAGACTGAAAGAATTTTGAGTAGCAAGCAAGCTATTAGAATTATTTCAGTAAACTGGATTATGCAGTGGATTATGCCTAGTAGGTGACCTTGACATTCATGGGCATTAGCCTACCATGCTTTGCCCCTTGTGTAATCATTTACTCCTGTGCTAAATTACTGAGAAATGCTACAATTTAACACCCATTTACCATTGCTTTGCCTCTTGTATTAAATGAGGCCTCTAGGTCTTCTAAATCTAAGTGATTCATAGGCACAGATTAGCTCTGAATTCAATGTAGGCTACAACCTCCTCAGAGTGGGACTCTTGTCCTTGTGTGCCCCAGGCACAACCAAGGCATTCTATATATGTACATCTCCTGTGAACTAGGCAACACAAACTCAGGGAGCTTATATTATCTACTATATCTTTTTGAGAGTCTGTGTGTCTGTCTGTCTGTCAGCCTGTTTGTTCAAGAACTTTTCCTAAATGCTAAGAGCTAGAACTACCAAATTTGGTATGCAGCTTCCCCTTATCAAAACAGGGTTTGGTTGTGCCAGGACAATAAGATGTGCATGGATTGTTTCTCAGCAAACAGGAAGAGAGGGCTGTGATAGCAGGGACAAGTTATATTCCAGAATGACCATGGGCGGGGGGAGCAGCGAGCTAATGCATTCCCACCACTCCGTCAGCCCCAGAGAGTCACCCAGCAGCCACCAACTGGGCAGTGTGACCCTGATGCCCCAGGGGAGAGGTCCCCAATGTCCCAATAGCTCCAGAGTTGGTGGCTGGGCACCGTGACCCCCACTGTTCCAGGCCAGCCCCAATAGCTGCTCCAGTTGAAACCATGTACACCTTCTGTCTAGAATATAGTATGTGTAATAGAAAGTCTCTGCTTGCCTGAATCACAATCTATTTTGTTAATAGTTCAATTAATCACCAAACAAGAGACATTCTTGTCTGGTATCTCAGCCTGTCCTTTATTTATTCACCATAAATATTAAATCTTTTTTGCTGCAGTTGCCGTTCCTTACGTGAGGCATAGGCATTCAGGGTGTCATTTCCTGGACAGCTCCTATATATTTAGGGTCCAATATCGCAGTTCTTACTCAGACACAACCGCCTCTTAGCCTCTCTCTCCAAACCCTGATCTCTACCCTGATTTCTCCCATCGTGTGTGACACTGCCCCTATGGTACCATTTTCCTGTCCCTCTGACAATTTGCTGCTGCTGCAATTGTCTTGTTATCATAGTTTTAGTGCAGCCAGGATGCTGAGAAGCCAGAGGAAGCAGGATCCCTTGACCTGTTGCAGAAGCCCAGCTCCATGGGTCAATGTGGATTTTGAAGGATTCACAAGTTCTGCTGCCATAATCCCCTTTGTTTGCTCCACAATGAACAAATGTAAACTAGATAAACGCGGGGCAGGGCAGAGGAGGGAGTGGGTGGATAACCTCTGGGAGGGGAACTCCTCATGGAGCTTCTTCCATCCATTGCCCCCTTAAATCAGTTTTGCCCTGGCAATTGTGGCATAAATTGCATCAAGTATTTATTGGCATTTTCCTTCCTCTTTCATGCGAGATTTTTAATTTATGAGAGCTGCCTAATTGCTAGCACTGGAGAATGAACACACTGACTACAGAACAGGTGTACTGGAGCCGCACGGAACTCTTCGAGTGGGTTAGCCAGTATGCACACTCCCACTCTCCCACCCACCTCACTCAGGAGTTTGTTCCTGTGTTTTTGCAGGGTTTATAATCAACCAAGAGAATTCCTTCCAAACTGAAGCCCAACACCAACACTACATTTTAAGCGTGTACTTGTTTTGCTTGCCATTCAATTATACACACTGCTGCTATTTCTAAAAGATATTAAAATGGAAAATATCCCAAGTTCATCTGATTTTGGCGATCCCAGGTCTATGCCACAGGTTCAGTTGAAACAGGCACATTTATTTTAGTTTTCTGGATTTTTTTTCTTGTAAATTAAAATTGATTTCTTGAAGGAATATGTTTGGTGGGAGGAGCGAAGTATTCCAGATAAATCAGCAATCAGCATGGTAATGAGCCTCTTTTGTTAGCATTTCTGCACCTACATTTTACTAAGTCATTCTTACAAATCCCACTTGAAGAAACCATAATGCGTATCAGCAGGCATTATGAAATAGCCCTTCAACTGCTGCTTTTGAAGACCAGTACAAATCCCTGGAAATTATGTCAGATATGACAGATAAATCGTGGACCCACGGATGTCAATGAGAACCTTGCCATTGACTTTAAGAGAGCCAGAATTTCAGGCTATCATCTCTAAAATGTGAAGGATGAACAAGCTGTATGCATGTGGAAGCAGTCAAAATAGACACAAGGTTCGAATTCCTCTGAGAACCACTCTGAACTCACACAGAACCTCACTCTATTCACTGATGGTCCAGGCTGATGTAGGGGTCCACCTGTATAGTTCTTGATGCAGAATTAGGGATATTGTGCAGAGTTTTGGGGTGGCCAGTCTTCAGTATAGAATGATTTGCATGCCTTTGTATAAATCACTTTTACACTGCTTTGTTAGAACACATCTTGAATTACATGAATTTTAAAGCATGTGCTCCCAAAATAATGGTTTCCTCCTCACAGAAACCTAAAATTACTGGGACATTTTACACATTCATAGTCACTGGAAATTGAATGCAATCACAACCCTGCACATGTGCACTGCTGTCATCAACATCAATTGTGTTCATCCACTCTTGGACAAAGAGCTTGTTCTCCTTTTCTCTCTTGGGCATATATGAGTGGGGCATGTGTTGAGGGAGGAGTCAAGGATGGAGTGAAAAATCATTCCATCCACTTTTCTTTTAAAGATGTCTGCCAAGAGCTGAATCTCTTGCATATTTCAGCCATGAGAACCTGTTTGGCTTCATCTGTGAGGCACTCCAAGGGCTAGCAAGCACCTATCAAACTTGAGGAAAGTAAGTGGACTTGAAAAGTTCTAGAGTTCAAATGTAATGCCATGAGGAAGGTGCTAAATAATGAAAGAAATCCTGTACAAGGCTCCTCACAAGGGGATGCTCCAGACAGAACTTATGCCAGCACTGACAGCTGAAACCACAAGACCGGCAGCATAATTTCTACAGGGTGTCAGAAAACGCATTACTACTAAGTGGTGCTGCTCCAATGAAATCTGTATGGGTCAGCTGCAGGTTAAGCTAACACAACAATAAAAAATTAAAATAGAACAATCACAAAGCCCCCAGGGCACTCCGAGAAAGTGATGGGGGGGTTGGTTTCTCATGTGGACAAGAGGATCAGTGCCAGCTCCTTCCCTTGGCTGGCCTTTCAAGCCGTAAAATAAAATGTATCCAAGTAAGAGTGAAACGCAGCCCCTTGGAGGGTTCTACCATGTTTGCTGCCTTCTCAGTTCTCAGACAGCCTGGATTATATGAGAAAGAGAGAGAAGTCTTTTCTTTCCAAGGCACACTTCACACAAGCACCCTAAAGTTCAGACATTTACTCAACACGTATCTGAATAATGTGAATCTTTGAACAGCTCCCACCACTGTACATTGCTTTCTCAACACCTCTCCTTGAATAATAACCTCTTCTAACAAGCCAGAGTTCTATTTATCTGATTTAAGGGACATAGGGAGGGAAGATCTGCTCTTCCATTTATGCAGGTTTCCTCCTCAAAGGGCCACTGTTCAGCCAACACCTCTGCCTCTTCTGGCACTCAGCAGTGAACTAAGTAAGCCTTCTCCGCAGAGGCACTTATTATTTTTATATGGAACTGAGCATTAACTGAACAGGTCTGAATTTTCCAAAAGTTCTAGTTCAAGTTTTGGGCAAAGAGTCAATGGTGTGCAGGGGATTCTTAAATTTCTCCATTCCTACTGAGGGGTCCTCCCCAAACAAAATTTCCTATTTTATTTGAAGGCACCCAAATTAGCTGAAGGGAATGCATCTAGAATTAGATATTCAACATGTATACTGATCTTGCCATAAGTAGTTTAGTGGAGGTTTCCTAGAAATTATAGAGTGAATTTAAATGTGTCCTGAAATGAAATATAGAAGGCATTTCCACACAAAACAAGAGTTTGTTTGTTGTTCCTTATACATTTTAAGTTTGGAGTATTAATAGATTGCATGAGTAGAAGAGTGCACAGTAGGAGAAAGGTACATATTTAAATTGATTTTTGGCTCAATCCCATTCTCTCCCACCAGCAATAGAAACCTGGCAAGGAATTAATGTATCTTAGCCTACTTAGAAATGTCACCAAAATTATTTTGAAAGAATTCTTGACAAGTTTTTTTTAAACACAATATATTGTATATGTTTAATGAAAATAAGTTATTAAAGTCAAGGGAACTTTGTCAGTCTGTTGTAGACACAAACAGTTATGTTCTGAACAGATTTTACAGAGGCATTTCCCACTATTAAACCAAAGATAATTTATTCTTCCACCCACAGCCAACATTAAATATATTTTATGGAGGTTGTTTTTTATTTTCATAATCTGTGATATTTTTTTTTACCATTTTAACTGGGTCATGCAGCACTGGGAATGAAACACAACAGTATTTTGTTAATGAAAGAGAAGAAAGAATCATAAGAGACTAGAGACAACAATGAAACTGAACAGTTTGGGGCCTGATCCTGCTCAGATTTAAGTCAATGTCACAGACTTCAGCAGGAAGAGACAAAAGACAATCATTTTGTTCTCCTTTGGGAGTGAAATGAAAGACTATACTAACATCTCCAGCAGTGATTTTTAACATTCTCTAGGTTTGAATAGCCTAAGTTATACAGTAGTAATAAAAATAAGAAATGCATTTTAATTCTAATTTACTTCTTGCCCTT
This sequence comes from Pelodiscus sinensis, assembly GCF_052426305.1. Classification (NCBI taxonomy): domain Eukaryota; kingdom Metazoa; phylum Chordata; order Testudines; family Trionychidae; genus Pelodiscus; species Pelodiscus sinensis. Next base: position 116,288,835 of record NC_143055.1, on the reverse strand, counting down.
TAAAAAATTAACTGTTTGAATTATCAAGACTTTTGTCTACAATTCATATATACTAAAGCTACACAAAGTTGGTTTTTCAGTAGCATAATGATTTAATAAAAGAACAACACTACAATTTTGGGCTTACTTAATGATTTCCAGAACTAGATGATCATATATTAATATCTCACCTCTACAGCTTTTATCTGGGTGCCATTATAGGACAGACTATGTCACTTTGTTTGCCATTGGGTGTGCAATGCTCAGAAAGTGTTCTGTTAGTTAACAAAAATAAAAATCCATTTGGCATAGAAATCTTTTCCAGAGTTAAAGTGAAAGAACAGTTCTGGTTTGCGAAATATGGGCGTAATCCACTTTGTGCAGGTAAGTGTACACTGTCCTTTTGATTTCAATATTTAGATTTAAAAAAAATTAAAATACAAAAGGTTTTAAAACTGCCTTCAGCATAATTCTTTTCCTAAAGAGCAGTGATAATTAATTTGGTAAATAGTGCTGGATTCTGTTTAAAATCCAGGAGATTAAATGTATGTATTAAATGTCTATGATGAATGTGTGCCCCTGGAGAAGCTGTTGTAATCTATCATGTCAATATGGATGAACTTCTTAGGATTCTTTTCTTTTGTTTTACCATAAAATAAAATAAATTAATGCACAAAAGAAGAGTCTGTATATTTAAGCTGTAATGCAAAGCAGCACAAGTAAGGAAATTAAAGACTGCTCTGCACGCATCTGTTTTTAAGCAACATAATTTAGGGGTTACTGCTGTTCGGTTTCAGTTCTCATTATTGTAAAAATTATACTTATTAATGCAATTATTATGAGACATGACAATACATAACCGGTCTCCATCTGATTAAATGGAAGAAATACAACAGTAATTAATAAGATCAAGAGGTATGATCTATTATTTTTTGTGTCTACAGAATATTGCCATCATTTATCAGATTATGCTTCCTACACGAATGAGCACTAACCTAACACATTTTTTAGGAAATATATGTAGCTGAGAAGTATCCAAATCAAGTGCATAACACAGAAGTGTTGCCATACTGCTGACATGCAGTTTTCCATACCCTCATCCAAGACACACTAGCCTGTCAACATAGCTCTCAGATGCCATTTATTACCATGACACCTCTCATTTAAGATCAAGTTTTCTCTCCCTGCTATTTCCTTTACTATAATTTGTTAATGTCACAATTTTCACTTACATGATAGATCTTTAAACTTTTCTTCTGTAACATTTTGAGGTGGACTCCTACTACACTATCAGGCAAGCGCACCTCTTTCTAAAGATAATGGAAGTTTTGATTGGAGGAGCATGTTCCTAATGTTGTCAAGTCAAAGTCCATTCTCTGGGTCCTTGAAAGCACTTGAAATACTGTATGTATCATACTCTTCTGTCCTTTGTGAAGTGTGGCACAAACAAAGCTACCAGTTCATTTCTATGCGTTTTATAATACACAAATTATTTAAAAAACCAGTACAGCTGGTCCCCGACTTACGAATGAGTTATGTTCCAAGCATTTGGTCGTAACTCGATTTGTTCGTAAGTTGGACCCCATTCATTTCAATGGGACCGCATTGTCATAAGTGTGGATCACTGTTCATAAGTCGGGGCCGCGCTTCATGGGAGGCTGGTCGTAAGTGTGGCTGGTTGTACGTCGATGCGTTTGTAAGTTGGGGACCGGCTGTACAAGCAAAGCATTAGTCACATCAGGCCTCAAACATGGTTGTACACTCAAAAGAAGTTGATCTCCAGAAAACACAGAATACAGTCATAGCTTTTTTTCCCTTCTATTCTACTTGTTTTAATAGGCAACAGAACATTCCTTTTTCCTTTACAAGCCTGGACAAATCCTTGCAGACTCCTTTCAATTGAAAGAAACATTCAAGTGGAATGGTATGGATGCTAATTTATACTGAGCAAATAATCCTTGGGGGGAAAAAAAAGGAATGTTATTTTTTTAAAAATAGCATGGGACTGAAAGCATTAAGTAGCCTCCAGCTGGCAATTTAGCCTAAACCAAATTAATACTGATGCTTTATCTTACGAATAGAACAAAAAAGTACACATACTTAGGAAGGGAGTAACTGTTGTAGGACATGGCCATCTTAAATAATCCATTCACATTTAAAGTCATGCTAAAGGAATGTGAAAGTCTTTATTTTGCATTTCTCTCACCAACCTCACTTTTTTAATGGAACATTTTTATAAATATTCTTCACAGAATATTTTTAGAGTATTTAATATGGCTTTTGCTGCAGAGGGGCAAAATAGGAGGCTTCCCTTAGGAACAGTAAAAACATCAGGTTTCTAATGTCCAACAAAATAGCAAACAAATGCATCTCTTTTACAGGAAACTTTTTGTTGCTGTCATTTCAGAGTCTGGATACTATACACATCAGAAGGGAACCTTCATGGAGTAGTGACATGTGCTCTCTGAAATGAATGGTTCATTTTATTCTGTGCAGCATCATTTCACAGGACACTATTAATCCAGAGCACCGCCTATTATGAACAGCATGATGCAAACATAAATTCACCTTTCAATCACTTCTATGGGTTAATGACATTGAGTAATAGCACATTAGCAAAGCCACTCCAGACACCAGTCAGGCATGCCAAACAGATAATCTGACAATCGTTTCAGATTCATTTTCCATGAACAGAAACACTGTTAGGGCTTTATTAACTAGCAAATCTGCATTCAGTGCACTGCAGAGCACGGAGACTTCATTAAAAGTAGACTCTCTCTCTCATTAAATATAATATACAAGGATATCTGGCCTGTTCTATTGCTGTAAAATTAAAGAAATATATATATGCTCATGTTCAGTAATGCTGTAGCTTATTTGTACTAATTGCTTCATATACTTAGCATAGGGCTGCAATAAAGACATTGGTATATAACTAAAGGGTGTTTTCAGTCAGTGTAATGTTACAGCAACGTAAATAACTCAGGTTAGGCCTTCAAGTTCCCACCTCAAAACGTGCCCTCTGACCTCATTCTACTTCCTTGGAATTCCTTTAAATATTTCCCTTGTGGAACTGGTGTGCCTCCTCTTGGTCTTCATATCACTTGTTACATCTTTCCTTTTATAGAGGTTATCTGAGCATGTGAAAGGTCAGACTTGTGGGAGCTAATTGCTTACTGTTGTCAGAAATCGTTAGCACTGGAGTAGCTATTGAATCACAGCTTTTTGTCACCAGCATGTTGATAACTGGGTGGTTAAATACAGAGAAAAAGAAAGATTCCAAAAAATTCTTTTAAAATTTTAAAGATAAATTTACTCTACCTCTCTCTACTCCCATTATGTATTTGATTTCCAAAATATACTCTAGAAATAGTTTACCTGCAGCAATTTAACAAGAGTATTGCAAAAGGTATACAGAAAGCAAAAACTGAATTTATAATTGAGAACATCTGCATTGGAAACTAGATTCTGAAAGTTATTTAGATCCAGTTGGGATCAGAAACAATACCATGTGACCTGCGCATCAAATCAAAATATTGACAATTTGAACAGCTGTCTTACATCACTGGCCAGTGTTTAGATCTAGATTTCCTTTCCCGTACTTAATAGATTTAGTACTTTGGTTTAGTCCATAGTGCTATTTTGCATTCCTTTAATGAATAAAATGAGAACAATTCATAGTTTGTGCAATTTGTCCCTTGCTCTTCCATTTTGTTATAAAAGGCTTTTAATTACTGGAATAACTATCTTGATTCTTTGGCAGATAAGCCTTTATTATCATATTTTAGTCTCCCATAGGAAGATACATTATGGCTGCCCATCATGACCAGCAAGGGATGATTTCTTTTTACTTTGAATGTCTCCAGGAATAATGCCTTGTACTAGAGTTCCCATTTTTTACATTTTTTAAAAATCTTTCTGGCTGTGTAGTGGGGTCCATTGTCTGATCATAACCTATTTTCTATGTCACATCTGCCAGAATATGCATGACAGAGTTTATTAATACTTGTTCTATCTAGATGCCCTTGAGGTAATCCACTTGGAAGAAATTAGAGAAGTAGTCTCTTGTGATCAGGTTGTTCATCTCATTAAACCTGAATAAGATATTAATTTCTTGAGGCTGTCGTTCCTTCTTTTTGGTCAGCCACTGTATTCCCTGCATGTCTCATGTTGTTCATACATGCTCTCACCTACTTACTGTACCCCGCATCCCACCATGCACTTGCCCAGATGCTCTGATCAATTAATGTATGGGAGTGTGGTGCGGAGCAGATCCAGGATTACTTCCAATCTTTCCCTTCCACCTTGCTCACACCAAGTATCATATAGGTAGCCATGTTCCCTCCACCATAGCTGGGCAGTACTGAACCGGGGTGTAAAGTTGGGGCCTTACTCCATGTTTTACCTCTTTTGACTACTTGGCCAGCTAAGGCAGGGGTGGGCAAAAGGTCCTCTGTAGGCTAGATCTGGCCTGCCAAGCAGGTTGATCCAGCCTGCCCTGCTGCTCCCCCGCCCTGAGGCCAATCGGTGTATGGGGACAGGGGGAAGTTCACAAAATCTCCTCCTACTGCTAGGGGCATGGATGCTTAGGGTCTAATCATGGTCTGTGGGTGGGGAAGCAGGGAAATAATCTGGCCCCACCCCTTCTGCTTGAGGTTCCGCCCCTTCCAGTGTGGCCTGGGCCACTTCAAAAATTTCCAAAGTGGCCCCTGGCAAAAAATTATTGCCTACCCCTGGTCTAAAGGTACTTCCTACACTGCAATGCAAAGTGTGACTGCAGCTCAGTAGACATATCTACACTAGCACAGCATAGATGTGATTACATGCACTTCAGAGCAGGCTAACAGAGTTCTTTGGTTCCCAAAGTGCTTGTACAGCCCACATTCAAATCTGCACTACAACATCTAAAGTGCTATTTAGCATATAGATTCATATGCCCGAGTCAGAATCACAATATGGACATACCCAGTAGAAGGCTCCAAATGATTTTAAAAATGCAGTGGATGAGACGTGGTGTATTATGAAATGTAGTAGATCATACTATAGGATTGATCAGACAGATATACAGGTAGGAAATACAATGTTGCCTATCAGTATACCTGACTGATCAGACCTAGAGTATGATCTACTACGTTTCATAATACACCACATCTCATCCACTGCTTTATGGAGCCTTCCACAAAGATAGGAAAGTACTGTCATACAATAACGAACCTGATTTTTTCCTGTTCCATTGAACCCCTTGTGCTGGATCATTTAGGTATGGCTGTTCATTGTATTGGCCTCCTGAATTTCCTAGGCAGTACCACATTCTCACATTGTTCTGATGAAATCTCAATATCCAGTTTCTAGTCTTATGGAAACTTCCTTATCACATTCTAGGGAGATGGCATCTGGGGCCAGGAATCATAAAGAAGTGGTAAGTCTTGTAAAAAATTAGAAATAAACCTTCGTCTTCCACAGAAGCAACTAGACTTCCTTCGGTAGCCAGAAGTCTTTTTTGCTGTGTTTTTTTTTTAATCTATTATCATGTCAGCAGTTGTCTAATATACAGGGCCACAGCACAGATCAGCTATACAGGCAGTCCCCGGGTTACATGGATCCAACTTACATCGGATCCCTACTTACAAACGGGGTGAGGCAACCCCGCACTAGCTGTTTCCCCCCAGCAGACCAGGGAGACGCGGAGCGGCTTTTCTCAGCAGTCACCTCAGCTTGAGAATAAAGGACTGAGGGAAGTGAGGTGTGGGAGAATAAAACTGAGCTCTGGAGAAATGTTTGGCTAGAGTTTCCCCTAAAATATGTACCAGTTCCGACTTACATACAAAATTCAACTTAAGAACAAACCTACAGTCCCTATCTTTTATGTAACCCGGGGACTGCCTGTAGTTTGAACTCAGTTTAATGCTTTGCTTCTGGTACTTATTTAAAGAACAGTCATGGTTTCAAATCATGGACCATTCAGAATTGTCCTTTCTCTGGCATACCCTTCCCTCTTAATAAAGACATCATATTATATTATTTTTCTACACCCAGACTCAATGATTAAGTATCAGGTGATTAAATTCCATCATTTTATTATTTAGTATTTTTCATGTTGAGCTTATTTTAATTTGTCATGGACTAGCACTGCAAAATAGAGGAAGTATCCAAGGCTGGTTAATAAATATATTATGCACCTGATTCTTCTTTAATTTATCACTTATTTTATACTGGGATAATTTCACTGCTTTAGCGGAGCTGCTCCGGATTTGTCAGTTCACATACGAGAAGATATGTACTATATTTTTTTTTTGCACATCCCCCAACCTAAACTAAGGTTCAAAATGTTTCAGTTGCCCTTTCCCCATAATTATTATTTCAGTTTTATGTGCTCCCTTTCTTCCCAAGTCCATCTGGAAACAGAAAAGAGAAAATACAGGGTGAGAGATTGTTTAAGCATGTTTCCAGCTCAGCAAAAAAAGGAAGTACCAGAAATCTCACAGGGAATTCCATTCTATGAGGATTTCCAAAGTAGTTTTGCAAATCCAAAGCACTGGGACATTTCAAGTAAGATAGGTGCTTATCCAAGTTGCTGACTTTTTTGGGGATTTCCTCTCACTAATTTTTATTCTCTGTGTATGGTTACATATGCTCAGGAATCCATTAGTGCATCAACGACACCCTCTCCTACCCCCAGCCATCCCCTCCCCCCAAAACCTCTTTCCTCTAGAAAATGGAGAGAGAGTGCCTTTCAGGCTCCATCCAGATTACAACAGTAAGAATTTCCCTTCTGTGCTGGTAAACTGTCTCATTCTTTTTGTTCTGTTGCTCTAGCACTTACTTCCTTTAGAAGCCTCTTGAGCTACGCTTTAGTTAGCAAGAGTTAAATAGCCAACTTTTAACAGCACTATGGGGTGGTTAGCAAAAATACTGCCCCAATTCTGGGATGACAAATACATCTGCTGTTACTACTTTATTGAAAAGTTGTGGTTAAGGCAGTGACGTGGGACTTGAGATATTCAAATTCAGCTGCCAGCTCTCTCACAAAATTCCTGGATGACTGTGGCATTTTTTTTTAAATTTAGGTTTGTTTATTTAAGTTTAATGTTAATTCCATGCTGTGTTTCAGTAAGAACAACACAGATTCTGTATCTGTCGCTCCAGTCAGATATCCAGTAGTGCAAATTAGCTTCAAGTTGGGCAAGTCAGTTAATCTTTCTGTGTCTCAGGTTCCCTATCTATAGAAAACAGGTAGTGCTTCCTTCCTCTCATTCGTTGTCTGTGCTATCTGTTTCAACTGTAAGCTCTTCAGAGGGGTGTATGTGCAATGCCGAACACAATTAGGCCCCAATCTTACCAAGTCCTATAGGTGCTAGAGCAGGGGTGGGAACCTTTTTTTTTTTTTTTTTTTTTGGCAGGGGCCACTGACCTGGAGAAAAATCAGTCAGAAGCCAAACACGAGTATTAAAAAAAAATGCCAAACTCATTAACTTGGTTCCCAACAAGCAAAATCAACCAAAAACAAAACAAAATAAACAAAAAACCTCACTGATCTGGCTCCCAACTGAGAAGCCAAAAAAGAACACACACATCACTCAACTCCAGCAAGGCTCAGGGGTGGGGTTTCCAAAGCTTGGAACTTCTGGCCCATAGTGCCAGATCATAGGAAGCAAGGGGGCCAGATTTGGCCTGTGGGTACTAGGTTCCCCACCTCTGTGCTAGTATAACATAAATATAGGCTGAGCCTCTCTAATCCAGAACTCTCTAGTCTGGCAACATCTGAGCTACGTCTACACTGGCCCCTCTTCCGGAAGGGGCATGTAAATTTCACGAGTCGTCGTAGGGAAATCCGCGGGGGATTTAAATATCCCCCGCGGCATTTAAATAAAAATGTCCGCCGCTTTTTTCCGGCTTTTAAAAAAGCCGGAAAAGAGCGTCTAGACTGGCCCCGGTCCTCCGGAAAAAGTGCCCTTTTCCGGAGGGTCTTATTCCTACTTCAAAGGAATAAGACCCTCCGGAAAAGGGCACTTTTTCCGGAGGATCGGGGCCACTCTAGACGCTCTTTTCCGGCTTTTTTAAAAGCCGGAAAAAAGCGGCGGACATTTTTATTTAAATGCCGCGGGGGATATTTAAATCCCCCGCGGATTTCCCTACTACGATAGGTGAAATTTACATGCCCCTTCCGGAAGAGGGGCCAGTGTAGACGTAGCCCTGTAGTATGGCATGATTTTAATAAGCCGAATGTCCACTTATATGGGTGTGGCCAAGTTTCCTGTGACCCCATAAAGTTTGTTTACAGCCACCAGTTCTGGAGTACTCTGTGCTGTTATTTAACTCTAATTTACCCTTAAATGTCCCAGTAAGCAGTGGAAGTGTTGGTAATGCTGCTAGACAATATTGACCTCCTCTGACAAATTCTCTAGTTTGGCACTGGTCAGGTTCCCAAGGGTGCCAGACTAGAGAGGTTCAACCTGTAATAGGATCGGAAGTTAAAAAGTTGCAGGACTTGGTTCAATTCCGAGTAATGGATCTTAACCCAGCATTTTTCTAAAGCACGTTGATAAAATGGTTCTTGAAGCCTATGTATTCAGCTAAAACAATATCCAAGTGGAACAAACCAAACACGTCTTTGCTTCTCCTTAACTATATTCATTGCTAATTTGCTTACATCAGAGAAAGCCTTGCTGCCCTCTTGCATTAAAAGCCAGCCTCTCAGCAAAAAGCGGAGAAACAAACCAAATGTGAGAAGAAATGCAGAAACACCACTCAGAGCCTTCAAATATCTCTCTCCTAGGTTCTCCTCATGCTATGCAGCTTTCACTTCTCCCTCAGGCCCATAATGCCTGCTTGTTTTGGAGGAGACTTTGCTTAGAAAATGTCTCATGGTCAGAATGATTTCATACCTCGTTAGTAGTGTCCTGACACAAGTAATGGAAATAAGTCTTGGGAGCCAGCAATTCTGCACGTGTGAAGGCTGTTTATCTAACATGCCCCTAACAAAGGTGGAGCCTGGATAAGGAGGTAATAAGACTGGTTCTAAAATGGTCTTAAAAGATTAAAAGTGGGAATCAGGACAGGCACCATTTATATTTTCAGCATTCACACATACCCCATGTAAGGTTTTCTGGTTGGTATTCATTTGGGCCAAAATAAAAGCACCTGTATTGTGTGCTGTACAAGTTGGTACAAGTGTGTGTGTTCCATCCATGCGGCTGATTAAATTGATGTGCATTACTGTAGAATCAGAATGGTGAGGAGCAGGAATGTGTGGAAAGCCTGAGAGAAAGAACGGAACAAGAGGGTGGTAATGTCCTGATGGCAACCTTGGGAACACATACAATCTTCTTACACTTGTCTGTCTTTCACTTGCAATACATGAGCCCCCAGTTGGGATACATACCATTTACTGTATAATATGATTACACTTGGTCTTCCACTCCACGGACTGTCTCCTGAGAAGCAAAGCTTCAAAGACAAATTTCTCTCTAATGCCAAAGTGATTTGAATCTAAAGTGAACCATGTAATATCTGAAGGTATGTCTACACAGCAGTGTTATTTCGAAACAACGTAGTCTGTATCTACACTACAAGCAGTTATTTCAAGATAATATCAAAATAACGTCAAATTGGAGAACTTCTTACTCTGACTCCTGTAACCCTCATTTTATGAGGAGTAAGGGAAGTCAGAGGAAGAGTGCTCTGTCTCGAACTTCCTGCTGAGCAGACAATGCCAAAAGATGAAATAAGCTATTTTGACTTCAGCTATGCAATTGACGTAGCTCAAGTTGTGTAGCTTATTTTGTTTTTAGCCCTGCTGTATAGACGTGCCCTGAGTAAACAGGCTGACTGTGGTTCAGTGTTGAAATCATGTCTGACTAGCTTCCCTGAGATATGTTGTGTCTCAAATATGTAACAGCCTGCCTACAATTTTTGATAGCATAGAACATGTAAGCATCCAGGGAGGCAGTGAAATGAAAAAATTACAAAGGAAATGCCATTCTTCTTTCTGATTTTCCTCTGTCCATCAGCTGAATGCTACTTAACCTTAGCTAAGACTGCTTAATGCATAGTAATTAAGTTTCATATGGGCTAGTTACTGTAAAATTTGGATGCAGCTCCCATGTCACCAAGTCACAGTCATATATTTCTAAGGTCAGAAGGGACCACTAAATCATCTAGTCTGACCCCCTGTATGGACACTGTCACACACCGGGGTATAGGCATTGCAACTGTGAAACACCAGGGTGCAATCCACACCACTGAGGAGCTGTGTCACCCCTGCCTTGAGGGTTGCCTGTTATACTGCTTTGCTTCTGTAGCCTCCAAGCTGGGCTGCTCACAAACAGCTTCCAGCATGTGCGTCATTCCGGCTATCTTTTTGTGTGCTGCGGCTAGTCAGCCCCATCCTCACTTTTAGCAGCCTTGGTTATGCTGCAGCAGAACCCCAACACCTCCCAAGTCCCAGACCTTTCCCCATAAAAATACATCCTGTACAGCTAACCATTTCCGTGGGCAGTAAAAATATATCACATCCTTTATTCCATAAGGGGAATAATGTGCACATCACTTGTTACCCCAAATGGCGTTACTCATTGACACTTCAGTTTGAACACACTGGATTAGATAAAACAATAAACATGTTTATTAGCTACAAAGAGGAATCAGGTGGTTCAGGAGGAGGACTGGTTTTGGAAGCAGATCCAGTGCAGAAGGCATCGAATGCATTGAGAAACCACTGGGCAGCTGTTGTTATGAGGCTTAAATGATGATCTACTGGCTCTTCTGTCCAATCAAGGAGAACTGTCACTTAGTGAAAGCTTTCTGGGCCCTTGCAAAATACATTGGGTTGCCAAGCAACCATCCCCAGAGCCAGCTGAGTTTGACAGTCCCCATGTGACACTACACCCTATATTTGTCAAAGTAATATTAGGATATGATAATGGCATACTTATAATACATTTTGTGCAAGATACATCATGTTGATGTCATTGGAAAAGTTATGATTTCCTGAGTCTGGTTATCCTGTTATGTGCTTATGTCATTTTTGTAATGATAGTTATAGCATTGATTAAGTAGCTGCATTTCAAAAGTGGTAACATCTGGGTGACACCCAGGTGGTGAAATACTTCCTATCCAGACAGCTGATTGTGAAGAACCTTTTCAGGGTAATGGGCCATTAGGAAAAACAATAGGCCTTACCAGAAGGTAATTCCCCCATCTGATGAACCTTCTTGAGAATACTGTAGACCAGTCACCAATCAGTAGATCAGGATCTACTGGTAGATCTTGGAGCCTCTGACAGATGATCCTAACTGGTTTGGCCAAGAGGTTATCAAGGGCTGGTACTTCAGCTGCTCCTCCCCTGCCCTTTGCCTTGGAGCTGTCCCCTGAGGAGCCTCCTGCTTTCTGTGCAAGGCAGAAGGGAGTGAGGTGGGTGTTCATGTCAAGTTGCCCCCTTCCCACTCTATATTCTCTCCACAGAGCAGAGAGGGGACTCAACAGGATTTGGGATGGAGTTTGCTAGCTGCTTTTGGGAGTGGTGCAGGGCCAGGACAAGGATGAGGCTGCTTAGGCCCACTGCACCACCACCCAGGAGCCACCTGAGGTAAGTAGTGCCCAGCTAGAGCCCACATCCCGAAACCCTACCCCAGTCATGAACCCCCTCTTGCACTTCAAGCCCCTGCCCTACCCCTGAGCATCCCTGCATCCAAGTGCCCTCCAAGAGCCTGTACCTAGAATCCCTCCTGACACCCCAACTGCCTGCCCCAAGCTCAACTCAGAGCTCCTCTCAAACTCCAAATCTCTTAATCCAAGACTAGAACCTGCACCCCAACCCTCTGTCCCAACCTGGTGAAAGTGAGGGAGGATGGGGGAGGGAGGGAGGATGCAGTGAGCAGGGGCAGGGCTTTGGAAAAGGGGCACAAAGGAGGCCGCACAAGGGCATTTGGGTTTGAGGTAGATCTTGATTGCGCTTAAATTCAAAAAGTGATTTCATGCTTAAAAAGGTTGGAGACCACTGTTACAGACAGACTGTAAGTAATGGGTGCTATGACACAATAGGGCATGTGACTGGACCACATGACACTGATCTCCATTTTGAGTACCTGTATTTTTCAACAAACTGTTCTAGGAGCCAAGTTTTTAAAAAAGGGTTCGCACCATATGGAAAATCTATGTAAGGCAGGGAGTGACATCATCTGTTGTTCTTCGCTCCCCCAAAATGAACACTGGGAAGAAATTCCAAAAGAAAAGGACGTGATATAGAGATGGGGAGCCCAAAGCAAGTGCAGCTTGTGCCTTGAGAATTTGAAAGTCTGCTTATATCATCAGTCAGGGTGAGAAATTGCTATTTCACATCCAAGCATTCAATTTTTAGGATTAGTTTATGGTTTTGTTTATTTACTAGGTAATCTGCCTTTATCAGTTTGTGATCACTTAAAAATCTATTTCTGTATTTAATAGTCTTGTTTTATGTTTTAATCTAAACCAGTGGGCCTTTAAGAAAAATGTCTGGGCAGAAAAAAAAAATCTCAGCTTGTTTTAACACAGGCTTGTTCTATATTCCTCTCCCTGTTGAGGGACAAGTGAACTGAGAGATTAACAATGGAACATGTCAGCTTGGAAAAAAGAGAAGTAAGAGGGCATATAATAGAGATCTATAAAATCATGACTGGTGTGGAGAAAGTGAATAAAGAAGAGTTTTTATTCCTTCCCATAACACAAGAAGTAGGATCACCAAATGAAATGAATGGATAACAGTTTTTAAACCACACACAGTCAACCTGTGGAACTCCTTGACAGAGGATGTTGTGAAGGTCAAGACTATAACAGGGTTCAAAAATGATCTAGATAAATTAATGGAGGATAGGGCCATCAATGACTATTAGCCAGGTTGGACAACCTCTGTTCATCAGAATCTGAGAATGGGAGACAGGAATGGATCACTTGATGTTTACCTGTTCTGTTTATTCCCTCTGGGGTATCTGGTATTGGCCACTGTCAGAACACAGGATATTGGACTATGAGCCTTTGGTCTATGGCTGTTCTTAAGGGTAATAAATTATGCTGGCACAGTTTTAACTAGGGCAGGATGGTATAGCTCGGGATCTTAAGCTGGGGAGCTGGGGTTACTTTGGCTGCAGCCTCTCTATTATTGGTTCATGCAGTGGTTGGCCAAAGCCTGTATGAAACTGCAGCTGGGAGTGATCCTGCCTGTGTGGATGCTGGCTGGTAGGAATGTAGGACCAGGAGTGGTCTACTGCTTATCACAGCAGCAAAGTGCTGAAAGGGAGCCCAGGCTACTAAGTCAGAGGGCTCAGTGGTACCCAAAGGGAAACTCACCACTCCTCCGGCTGCTTGAGGGCTCTTTCTAGTGTCTCGTGGTCCTTAATTGTCTGGATATCTTTGATGAAATTTCTGCAGGATACCAGGAGTATGAACATTTACTTCTATTTCGCAGAATCATTCCTTTGGCCCAAACTATTAGATAGAGGAAATTCCCCCTCACCTTTCTAGGACCATATGAACTTCATATGCTTCTCGCCCTTAGACTATTATTGAGGGTGTAGGTGAGCTCACTCAAGCAGGAAAGGGGTAGCTATGACTTGAAAAAAGGAAACAGGAAAGATGGGTTAATTTGAGGGATTCTGGGAGCTGAAGATTAAAGGCCACTAGGTTTACTTGTCAGATTATCCTAGTATTGGTGATTGTTATCCTATTCTCAAGTTCTAGATCAAGAGCCAAACTTTATGTTCTATGGTAAAATTAGGAGTGGCTTGATGCTTTTGGTCAACACGGTGCTTTTAAAATGCTTTAGAATCAAGTAAGTGATTTCTGAGTTTCTGGTATATTTGATAAATAAGGACCAAGTCCAGGGTTGTCAGGACGGTAGTCTTCTGATAAGTCTGGATGAAAATTCACTAAAAATTAATTATAAATGAATGAACTCTGTTGAGTTGAAGCATGGGCCAATTGCTGTATGTGCACTCAGCCAAATGCAGCAGTGGAATCCAATCATCCTGATGTAAATTCAGAAAATAGCGGAGGTACTGACTGATTCTTTCCATTTGGCCTTTGCTGAGTTGAAGGGCTTGGTGCCAAGAAAGTGGAGAAATTCCTGCCAGAATGAGACATTAACTGGGTACCTTGATCCAAAGTAATTCATACCAGCGTGCTGTGATCTAGGAAGACTTATGCTATTTCACTGGCAGAGAGAACCATGCAACAGGGAATAAAATGGCCCATCTTCATCAAGAGGTCCATCACAGTCAGGATAACTAAGTGTCTCTGGTAGCATAGTAAACCCATAATGAAGTCCACAGAGATAATGAACCTAGAACATAGTAGCAGAGGCAAAGGGCTGAAGGAAGCCACCAGCCTGGCTCATGACTTAATGTAATATATTTAACGTCAGTTCATAGGGCTGGATTATACTTCATGATACGGTTTCAGATATTAAATGCCATACATTGGGTGCATCACAGCACAGCCTAGAATTTATTGAGCTGCTTCTGTGCTTGTTACAAGGCTTAAATGAGAATGAGCTGGCAATTCTGTCAAATCAGGAAGCACAGTCACTTACTAAGAACTCAATGGGCCCAGCCAAACTCATTAGGTTACTAGATAACCATGCATGAAGCACTTGAGTCCCAGGATGTGTCTACAAGGTTTTTTTTAAAAAAGGTAGCCTTTTTTTGAAAAAACGTCCCCTGCCACGTTCTTTCAAAAGTAAACGCGGCAGTTTAATTGACCTCAGAAAACCTCGTTTTATGAGGAAAAATGCATTTTTTCAAAAGTGCTCTTTGAAAAAAAGGCGCTATGTAACGCAAACTGTGCTTTTTTCAAAAGAGAGCATCCAGACTGCCTGGGTGCTCTCTTTCGAAAAAGCAGCTTGCTTTTTCGAAAGTACTGGTTGTAGTCTAGATGCTCGTTTTTGAAAGAGGCTTTTTCTAAAGTATCTTTCAAAAAAGCCTCTTTCAAAAGAGGCTTGCAATCTAGACATAGCCCTTGACACAAGGGATGAGCCAAGGCTCTGAAGTGGACCTGAGCATTCTCTGTCTCAGGTACTTCTTGTTCACATGCTCTGGATTCACCTGATCACCATATGTGGGGGCAGGAAGGAATTTCCCCTCAGGTTAGACTAGCAGTGACTTTAGCGAGTGGGGATTTTGTCTTCCTCTGCAGCATGTGGGTGTGGGTCACTTGCCAGGCTTATCTGAATGTCTCTCACAATCATTTCCTGCCATTGCAGGAGCTTCAGGCATTTGTGCACCTTTGTTCCTTTTTCTGCTATTTACACATAGGCTACGTCTACACTGGCCCCTTTTCCGGAAGGGGCATGTAAATTTCAGCAGTCGTCGTAGGGAAATCCGCGGGGGATTTAAATATCCCCCGCGGCATTTAAATAAAAATGTCCGCCGCTTTTTTCCGGCTTTTTTAAAAGCCGGAAAAAAGCGGCGGACATTTTTATTTAAATGCCGCGGGGGATATTTAAATCCCCCGCAGATTTCCCTACGATGACTAGTGAAATTTACATGCCCCTTCCGGAAAAGGGGCCAGTGTAGATGTAGCCATAATGTCTACTGTAGGCTGTAAAACCACTTCTAATTTCAGTTAAGTGTGCAGATGCTGGGTAATGTTGGTGTTCTGTGATATACAGGACATCATGATCCAGTGGCTTCTTCTGAACTTACAAAATCAAAGACCTGATTAGGAATATTTTGTTTCTGAGTAAAAGGGGGTGAAAATAACACTAATACTAACACACACACAATGCAAGTGCTATCAGTTGAAAGCTGTGTCTTACCCAGGCCTACCACCTGTTAAATACTACTTCTCCCCTCCCCTCCCACCTATCCCCCCATGCTTATTAACACTATTACATGAGGCAAAAAAAAATATACAGACCATCTTTCACTTTATCTTTATCTTTCTGACATAATGAATCAGTCAATAAAACCATTAACCAGTTTCTTAGAAACAGGTTCCTTTTTCCCTTCATAGACACAAGACATCATCATAAAAATGCAATTGTGGCATGGAGACATTGTTGTGCTAAGTATCTGCTCAAAAGGCCATGTCAGAACGACATTCACTCAATCCTCCACTGCTTCTCTGCTATCCCACACAGCAGCTGTAAGTGCCCCCTTGCCGTGCCTCAGACAAGAATAGTGTGTTTTCAGATGAACACAATGGAATCTACGGAACATCAGCAGGGAGCTGTAGCAGTTCCCACATGCCAACTGTTGCCAGCCCACTGCATACAACAGTCCTTTGCTGCCTTTCTTTCATGATCTCCCACCAAGAGTAAGTGCCCAGGCCTCTGTTCTGGTACACTAGGACATCCACCGGCAGGCAACTCTGGTTCCATTCAGACATAATAAGTCATCAGTCTTATAGCCAGCAAATACCTCACCCAGGCCCTTTTCTCTCTTGTTTGATAGTCAACCTCCTGTTGAGCAAACTGAAAGGGGCATTAATGCTTTTTGTTAGCCCACTTTGTGTAGCAGCTATCAAAATCAAATCAACGCTCCCTCCCTCCACTGTCTTCACCTTTCACTTTTCAGGCTTTTTGTAACTTGCCTCATCACCACTGGATTTTTGACTGTGATTTATCACAAGGCAGATGCTCTATGGGAGCTTTAAGCAAAAATAATCATTCTAAGGAGTTCACTTTTGGTGTGCTATTGCCAAATGCAACAGCTGTGTTACCTTGAAAACTTAACTCACACACTATAGCATTTCCAGAAGGGAGAAATATGCTAAAGGCCTCAAAAAGAACTCATTGCCTTTCTCTTGAAGGACTGGAGAAAAGAAGGAAAAGTAATTCTGTATCTAAGAACATAAGAACAGCCATACTGAGTCAGACCAAAGGTCCATCTAGCCCAGTATCCTGTCTTCCAACAGTGGCCAATGCCAGATGCCCAAGAGAGAGTGAACAGAACTGGTAATCATTACGTGATCCCTTTCCTGTCATCCATTTTCAGCCTCTGATAACAGAGGCTAGGGACATGATTCCTACCCATCTTGACTAACAGCCATTGATGGACCTATCCTCCATGAATTTATCTAGTTCTTTTTTGAAACCTGTTAAATTTCTGGTCTTCACAACATCCTCTGTCAAGGAGTTCCACAGGCTGACCATGTGCTGCATGAAGAAAAACTTCCTTTTGTTTCATTTGATGACCCCTAGTTCTTATATTATGGGAATAAATAAATAATTTTTCTTTATTCGCTTTTTCCACATCAGTCATGATTGTATAGAACTTCCTCATATCTTCCCTTAGTCTCATCTTTTCTAAACTGAAAAGTCCCAGTATCTGTAATTTCTCTTCATATGGGACCCATTCCAAATCTCTAATAATTTTTGTTGCCCTTTTTTGAATCTTTTCTAATACCAATATATCTTTTTTGAGAAGAGACGACCACATCTGTATGCAGTATTCAAGATGTTGGCATATCATGGTTTTATAGCGTATGTCAACACTACAAAGTTAATTCGAACTAACAGATGTTAGTTCAAATTAACTTTGATAGGCGCTACACTAGCAAACCGCTAGTTCGAACTTAATTCGAACTAGCGGAGCGCTTAATTCGAACTAGGTAAACCGTGTTCCATGAGGACTAACGCCTAGTTCGAATTAAGTAGTTCGAATTAAGGGCTGTGTAGCCCCTTAATTCGAACTAGTGGGAGGCTAGCCCTCCCCAGCTTTCCCTGGTGGCCACTCTGGGCACCACCAGGGAAACTCTTCTGCCCCCCTCCCGGCCCCGGACCCCTTAAAGGGGCACGGGCTGGCTACGGTGCCCGTGCCAGGTGCAAGCCTGCCAGCACCCAGCCAGCAGACCCTGCACCTGGCACGGCTCGAGCCAGCCACCCATCCCTCTCCCTCTTCCCGGGACCAGGTTGACGGCTCCCGGGAGCCTGCCCAGGTCCGCAAGAGGCGGGCGCCCGCCTGGTCTAGTGCGGACATCGTGGACCTCATCCACGACCTCTGCACTAGGCACAGGAAAGTGGCTGTCTAGGGCAGGATACCTGCCAGCCTGGCCACCCAGGAGCAGGTGTGCATGAAAATCAAGGTGGTTCAGTGAGACCCCCGACCCTGAGCCCTGAACTTAGAATGGCCGTACTGGGTCAGACCAAAGGTCCATCTAGCCCAGTAGCCTGTCTGCCGACAGCGGCCAACACTAGGTACCCTGGAGGGGATGGACCGAAACAATGACCAAGCCATTTGTCTCGTGCCATCCATCTCCAGCCTTCCACAAACAGAGGCCAGGGACACCATTTCTACCCCCTGGCTAATAGCACTCCATTGACCCAACCTCCATGACTTTATCTCACTTCTCTTTAAACTCTGTTCTAGTTCTAGCCTTCACAGCTTCCTGCAGCAAGGAGTTCCACAGGTTGACTATTTGCTTTGTGAAGAAGAACTTTCTGTTATTAGTTTGAAGCCTGCTACCCATTCATTTCATTTGGTGTCCTCTAGTCCTTCTATTATGGGAACTAATGAAGAACTTTTCTTTAAGCACCGTCTCCACACCACTCATACTTTTATAGACCTCTATCATATTCCCCCCCTCAGTCTCCTCTTTTCTAAGTCTCTCTTCATATGGGACCTGTTCCAAACCCCTGATCATTTTAGTTGCCCTCCCCTCTCCCACCCTCTCTCTTCCCCTCTCCCACCTCCTTTTCCCAGTCTTGTTCAACAGAGTTTCTATTTTTGAATACATGTGTCCTTTATTTTGTACATCAGGAAGGGGGGCTAGGGAGGGATAAGTGGAAGGAGGTGAGGGAGGAATGGGGTACGAGTCCCCAATGGGGAGGACTGGGGTGGCTCTGTGGGCTCCTTGCGGTGGAAGCTCTCCTGCAGCCTCCCGATTGACCGCCTTCCCCGGATGGCAGCCTGTGGCAAGTGCAGCCGGGCTGATGGCTGAGTGCTGTGATGTGCCGAATGTGGGCACTCAGGGCACTCCAAGCCAGGACGGCTTTGCTGTCCCTCGTCGAGTTAGACAAGCGAGCAGGGAACCCCTGAGAACTGTCTGTCCGGGGTTGAGGTCGGGTCCCTTTAAGCACAGCCCTCGGCTAGCCTGAGACAGCAGCTCCACGCTCTAAATCCTAATCTGATGCCCTGCCGGCACTGCTTCCGGCCATCCTTAACCTTGGTTCAGGGTCCACTCAATGTGGACATGCTAGTTCGAATTAGCAAAATGCTAATTCGAACTAGTTTTTACGTGTAGATGCACTAGTTCGAATTAGCTTAGCTCGAATTAACTAATTCGAATTAAGTTAGTTCGAATTAGTGCTGTAGTGTAGACATACCCATATAGAGGCAATAAGATATTCACTGTCTTATTCTCTATCCCTTTTTTAATAATTCCTAACATTGTTTGGTTTTTTGACTGCCACTGCACACTGAGTGGATGTTGTCAGAGAACTATCCACAATGACTAAGATCTCTCTCTTGGGTAGTTATAAATTAGCCCCATCATTTTGTATGTGTAGTTGGGATAATTTTTTTCCCCCCAATGTGCATTGCTTTACATTTATCAACATTCAATTTTATTTGCCATTTTGGCACCCAGTGACTTAGTTTGGTGAGATTTTTTTGAAGTTCTTCACTGTCTGCTTTGGTCTTAACTATCTTAAGCAGTTTAGTACCATCTGCAAATTTTGCCACCTCACTGTTTACCCCTTTCTCCAGATCATTTATAAATAGGTTGAATAGGATTGGTCCTAGTACAGACCCTTGGGGGACACCACTAGCTACCTCTCTCCATTATAAAAACTTACTGTTTATTCCTACCCTTAGTTTCCTGTCTTTAACCAGTTATCAATCCATGAGAGGACCGTCCCTCTTATCCCATGACAACTAACTTCACTTAAGAGCCTTTGGTGAGAGACCTTGTCAAAGGCTTTCTGAAAATGTAAGTACACTACATCCACTGACTTCCCCTTGTCAACATGTTTGTTGACCCGCTCAAATAACTCGAATAGATTAGTAAGGCATGATTTCCCTTTACAGAAACAATGTTGACTTTTCCCCAACAAATTATGTCCATCTATGTGTTTGACAATTTTATTCTTTACTATAAAATAAGCTTTTTCCCTTACTCTATTGAGACCACACAGGCCTCACCTGAAATAAAGGCTTAGGAAGTCTGCCCTGAGGTTACTGATACAAACTGCACCACAAACCCCAAATTGGCTGTGAGTTCTAGACTTAGATTTCACAATCCAAGTATCAAGTGTGTGAACTGCTCAAGCACTATTATATGCTTAACATGGAGTCATGGACAGTCTGCTTTTGTGCTCCTGTCCATCCTACCATTCAGGCAAGCCTTCTTTTCTGATGGATGGTCCCTTAAATAACAATAAAAAATTAATCACAGTAATCTTCAGGTTACTTCCAGCACAAAGAGCCAGTCGCTTACCTCCCAATTACATGATGATTCTACACGAAAGATCGTTTATTATAGGATTGGCTGTCTAAAGATGCACTAAGAAAAAGACATTGCACTTATTTACAAGATTAAAGAAGGCAAATATACACACACAATTAAGTTGCAGACTTAGGGTACATCTAGACTACATGCCTCTGTCTTCAGAGGCATGTAGATTAGGCTACCCGACATAGGAAAATGAAGCGGCAATTTAAATAATCGCTGCTTCATTTAAATTTACATGGCTGCCGCGCTGAGCTGACAAACAGCTGATGAGCTGTTTGTCGGCTCAGCACGATAGTCTGGATGCGCGGGTGTCGACATCAAAGGTATTTGTCGACCACCCAGGTAAACCTCATCCCAAAAGGCAGCAGAAGCCTCTATAGTAAGCAAGCTCTATATGCCCTTTAGGGCTAGCCCAGGCTAAGCTGGGGATCCCTCAGTTATGTCTGCAAATATTGCCCTCTCCAAGTCCAAGCAACGTAGAGTTCTTTCTTGTCAGGATTTTTATTCCCTTCCCCCAAAGTTCAAGCTCAAGTCTCCTCTACATGGGTGTGTGTGTAGGGGGAATCAATTAAAAAGTCTGTGTTCCTTGTTTCACAATGCCTCATTTGGTTTCAGTGGGCCTTCTTGGTGGGCAGAATCTAACACTTTCTGGAGGGAGCCAGCATTTTACATTAGTTAATGCTCCTTTTCTGTTTGATGATTTACACAGTTATAGAGGTTTACAATGCAAACACTCAATATAATAAATATTATAATACGTATAATATGGGGGTACAGATATTAATGATATTAATACTTGTAGCAATTTACAAGTATTCCATAAACAAACACATTGTAATAACTGTAATACCTATTTTAATAATACTAACACACAGGTGAGTCAGACTGACAAAATACATCGCTGGAAATCAGTATTCAGAGAGGTCAAGGGACTTTTGTGAGAGCTACCATCTGGTCAGCCAGCATCACAAACTAAAATTTTTTTTTTTTCCCTTCAGAAAGATAGCCTAATGCCAAAACATTAATAATAGAATCATAGAACTCTGGAACTGGAAGGGACTTTGAGAGACCATCAAGTCTAGTCTCCTGCCCTCACAGCAAGACCAAGCACCATCTAGATCAGCGGTTCCCAATCTTTTCCAGATGGGGACCCATTTTGACAATTCAAGAAGACTTAGTGACCCAGGACAATTCAAAAAATGTGTGAATGGCTCCTTGAGAGCCACCTGGGGAGACACCTGGCAACCCTTTTGGAATGTAATGGTGACCCATATTTGGGTCCCGACCCATAGGTTGGGAAACCCTGGTCTAGACCATCCCTGACAGGTGTCTTGTCCAACCTGCTCTTAAATATCTCCAGTGATGGAGAGTCCACAACCTCCATAGGCAATTTATTCCGGTGTGAGTTAGGAAGTATTCTTGATGTCCAACCTAAGCCTCCTTTGCTGCAGTTTAAGCCCATTGCTTCTTGTCCTGTCCTCAGAGGCCAAGGAGAACAATTTTTCTCCCTCCTCCTTGTAACACCCCTGTAGGTATTTGAATGTTGCTGTCTTGTCCCCTCTCAGTCTTCTTTCCAAACTAAATAAGCCCAATTCCTTCAGTCTTCCCTCATAGCCCATGTTCTCTAGAACTTTCATCATTCTTGTTGCTCTTCTCTGCACCTTCTCCAATTTCTTCACATCTTTCTTGAAATGTGGTGGGCAGAACTGGACACAATACTCCAACTGAGGCCTAATCAGTGCAGAGTTGAGTGGAAGAACGACTTCTCATGTCTTGCTCACCACACTCCTGTTAATGCAGCCCAGAATCATGTTTGCTTTTTGTGCAACAGTGTCACACTGTTGGCTCATTTGTAGCTTGGACACAAGGGCAATGCCAGGAACCCATAAAAGAGAACCGAATATCCAACAGGAGTTTTTAAGTTCACGTTATACATCTGTTGTCCATGTGCCACTGAGAACTGAACTTCCAAAACCTCCTGAGGCTTGGCTCCATGTTGGGGGTAACGCCCTACAGCAGCGGTTCCCAACCTTTTCCAGATGGGGACCCATTTTGACAATTCAGGAAGACTTGGTGACCCAAAGCAATTCAAAAAAGGAGGAAGAAGAGGGGGCAGAGCCACCTGGAGAGACACTTGGTGACCCAATTGAAATGTAATGGCAACCCATATTTTGGTCCCCACCCATAGGTTGGGAAACCCTGATCTAGATCATCCCTGATAGATGTCTATCCAACCTGCTCTTAAATATCTCCACTGATGGAGATTCCACAACCACCATTGGCAACTTATTCCAGTATTTAATCACCCTGACCATTAGGAAGTTTTTCCTAATGTCCAGCCTAAACCTCCCTTGCTGCAATTTAAGCTTCTTGTCCTATCCTCAGAGGCCAAGGAGAACAGTTTTTCTCCCTCTTCCTTGTAACACATTTTTAGATATTTGAAAATGTTATCATGTCCCTTCTCCATCTTCTCTTTTCTAAACTAAACAAGCCCAATTCTTTCAGTCTTCCCTCATAGGTCATGTTCTTTAGACCTTTAATCATTTTTGTTGCTCTTGTCTAGACCTTCTCCAAAACAGACCTAAACCTGCAGAACCCCACTTATGTTCTTCCAGCATTACTGTGAACCATTAATAACTACTCTCTGAGAATGGATATTCAGCCAGTTATGCACCCACCTTATAATGTCCACATCTAGGTTGTATTTCCCTAGTTTATTGATAAAGTCATGCGAGACCGTATCAAAAGTTTTACTAAAGTCCAGGTTACACCTTGCAGTATCATTTGTGCCCACATGGATGAGTAGCATGGGGTAGTAGTCAGAGGGCCAGATAATCCTTGACAATGCCTCTGTAACATCTTGGATGCAGGCCTCTGGCAGACACACAGGGTTGCCAGATGGTTTCAACAGAACACTGGACACACTTGACATTACAACACAATCTACATTACATCTTATTTAGAAAATACCGGACATTTATATTTTCTCCATTTGTTTCCAGAACAGAAAGCTCAAATACTGGACTGTCTGGTTCAAAACCAGACACCTAGCAGCCCCAGCAGGCAGAATACCTCCTGCGATATGTCAGGGTGACAGATGGGTGCCTCCATCCCCTCAGAAGGGACTCTCCAACCACTACTACCCTATGTTTCCTCCTCGCATTGGTGACTGCAGACCTCCCAGCCTTGGGGATACAAGGCTTCTCTTCTGCTGCAGGGGGTGATTCCTTGTCTCCTGTATTCAGAGCAACATAACAGTTCTCCAGAAGCATGGTGGGAGGGTTGGGAGATGGGAAAGAGCACTGCCTGGTGCCAGAAGTAAACAGCTGTCAGTGTCCCCCCTGAAACAGAGCCATCTCCTGAGACAAATCTCAGTCTGAAGATCAGTGAGGTCATATTGGGATTCCCTCTGAATTCTCTCTCAGCCTTCTCAGCCACAAAGAGACCAGCATACTCAGCAGTCAGATACCTCCCAGCTCTTTGAAGGGGATGGGGGAGCACAAATGCCTGCAGGGCAGCAAAAATCAAAACTCTTAGCAGAGCCATCAGGGTACCAGTTATGGGATATTGGTGCAAGACAATTCAGGGGACAAAACAAACAGTGTTGTCTACACTAGCTTTTTGTCAACAATAAAGGGAGGGGAAAAGAAAAAAAAAGTCTCTTGTAGGGAGTGGAAACTGGTGTCTTCCCCCCCCACCCCACTTGGCATTGCAGTGGGTATGCTCAGACTGTTTTGTTATCAAAAGGCAGTTTGTGGAAACAAAAGCTTATAGTGCAGACAAAAGCTTTAGCAACATGAGCAACTTCCCAGCTTTATCAATAGCACTGGAACACACAGTAAGGCCAGGTGTACACTGCAGTTCTTATTGATAGAACTGCACCACTCAAGGATGTACATACCTAACCCCCTATTCAGACAGCACTATGTTAATGGCTTCTCCTGTCAATGCAACTACCACTGCTCACATACATAGATCAACTGCACCTGTCAGTGTCGGAGCAATTTCACTGAAGTGCTACAGTGGTGCAACTATATCCTGGCAGCTAAACTGATGCAGAGTTTTAAAATATTGATCTAAATCAATTGAAAAAGACTGCAGCAGGTTTGACCTGCCTATTCAAGGTTCAGTATTGTCAGACAACCACAGAAAAAAAATGTATCACAAAGTAAACAAACTCATTCCCACCCTAAGCAGTTTCTCCATGCTGATGTAACATTTCAGTTGTCTTAAAATAGATGCAGATTGGAATATCTCTCAGTTGTAATTCTGCCCTCCTTCCATCAGCACAGACATTTTACTATGCAAAATTTATATTCCAATTTAAATTCAGTATGAAATCCGATTAGTGAAATGCCTCTGATGGAAATTCCTATAAAAAGTGTAAATTACTTAATGTTCTGCCACTAATTCACCTGAAAAATGACTAGATGTCTTCTGGGAAGAGAGAATTTTCAAGAGAGCAGAATTTTAAAATTCTCTTTTAAAAATGTTATATTACACGAAAGAGAGGAAACAAGAATGCACACATATATAACCAGACTTTCTCTCACAGACACTAAATAAACTCTTTAATGAGGACTGTTCCAAAATCTTGTATAATTTAAATCACAATATTCATATATTAAAGAGGGTTATGAGAACAAACACTGGACCAGGCAGTTTCAAATATCAGTACTTTTTAAACATCGTCAGTTACTTAATGTACTGCACACAACATCATATTTATCCTACGAGTTACGGCTTTCTGGAAGTGTAGAAAGACTGTAGCAGATTCCAGAGTTCAGAGAAGGGCACATGAGGGCAAATGAGCTATACAAGGATAGCCCTATGTTTGCCTTTGATATTTATGGATCTCAAACTCTGAGGACAATTAATATTATATCCATATTGCCTTGCATTATGTTGTCCTTCAAGCAACCATTATTTAAAGCACAGGAGTATCAAAAAATTCAAATTGGAAGATCCTACTTTCTAGAAAATGAAAATCTATGAAGCCACGTTGGACACAAACTGGCCTTCAATTATGCAATTATTGGGTTTTTTTTTTACTGATTTCTATAGGAACACAATTTAGCAATATCTATTAAATTCCTTAATTGCAGCACACAGGCAGAGCATAGGATGAAGCAGAAAAGATCCCTTTGGAAATTATTATCCAGCTTGAATAGTTTATAACACATTCAAGAGACATTGTCAAGATAAACATGATGGGCTGAATCCTCAGTTAAGGAAGGCAGACTGAAATTAATTGAGAACCTGGCCCAGTATCTGTACTTTCAATTTACCTGTTTTTTCCCACCTTACATTGTTAAAGCTAACATAATTTTAAAAATCTGATTTGCTTTAAATCATTTATTCTATTTTTAAAAGGCCCCTATTCATTAAAGAGCATGTGCTTAAGGTACTTAAATTATGCACATAAGTGCTTACCTGAATCGAAGTTTTAAGCATGTGCTGAATTCCATACTTAAAACGGAAAAGAGAGCTTAAGTAATAGCTAAATAATGTTGACTTGAGCACATGCTTAAGTGCTTTGATTAAATAGGGCCTTTAAGTGTTTCCCTCAGCTTGGACAGTGAAACTAAACAAATCGTTAAACTAATCAGTCATGCCACATTAAGAGCCAATTTTGCCATACTACCTACAGCAGGGCTACTAAACTTTGGAAGACCTGAGGGCCACAGTGATACTCTCAGCACATGCTGAGGTCTGCAGCTTAAGTGTGGTTGCATATACATGCAAATATATATGCAAATAGCTTCTTTTACACTGATGGGCATGAATACAAAGATTAAGGCAAGACTACATAACACACAGGCCCCATTCAAGTAGTCAGTTCTGCTGATATTAATAAAATGCAATATTTACCCGATTTCCACCCATCAGACAGCACTCTTAATGAGCAATGACAGTCCAGGAATTTAACTACTGAAACACATGTCAACAGAAGACCATTATATTGTCTACTTCTTTGTTTTGGCTCCCACCCACGGGCCACATGTCAAACCTCACATAAATCCAAACCACACCGCAGGCCTACAAATAAATGGGAAACAAACAAATGGGCCGCGGGCTACATGTGGCCTATGGGCCATATGTTGAGTCACCCTGGCCTACAGTGAATGTACTTAACTTTTATTTTAAAGATCCCAATTTGTTGTGCTCTTTCCCCTTGAACCTTCCTCTTTCCTTTCCTTTCCTTTCCTTTCTCCTTTTGCAGCCTGCCTGCCCCCTCCCCCGTGTTTGATCATGAGCGTGGTTGGTCCCTTCTTGAATGTCCAGAAATCTCCTACAACAATTGTGAATGCTATTATGAACAAATAAATAATGCACAGTAACAATATTCTGCTTGTGTTCCTAATGCTGTAGAATATTTCAGTCCTTTCTATTATCCACTTCCTCAAAACAAAACAAAAAAGCCTGCCTGCATTCTTTGCAAATTCTCTCTCGAGTTATTTCACACAAAACCAAAATGTTGATAATAAAACGTCCTTAAACCACTTAAAGTCCAGTTAACTACAAGAAGTGTTTTTGATAAATCTGGGAAACTGTCAGGCAGTTACATTAG
The DNA here is from genome assembly GCF_052426305.1 of Pelodiscus sinensis. Classification (NCBI taxonomy): domain Eukaryota; kingdom Metazoa; phylum Chordata; order Testudines; family Trionychidae; genus Pelodiscus; species Pelodiscus sinensis. Next base: position 116,261,861 of record NC_143055.1, on the reverse strand, counting down.
TTGTAGTCTGAGGTCTTCGTTAGGAAAACTATGTTTTATGATCTTCACTGTGTTACTTTCTCTACCATTAATGACCAATCCATCTATCCAACAGTGTCAGTGGGATCTTTCACACAAATACATTCACCTCAACTCAAAATACATTCTCTTTAGTTATCAGTATAAACTGTTCAAGGGCTGGGGAAGCTCTCTTTTCCATTTTATCTGGGCACACAATTTCAGTTATTATGTGGAAGTAATATAAAATAGATAAGCTCTAAGATGGAACTGCTTTGATATTCTTTTGGTCTGATTTATTTAATTGCTGGTATTATGTATCAATCATGCTGCTACCACACAACAACCAAACAATCTGGAAATAAAAACTACAACTAGGAAATAATGATGTGGAAGCAAACAAAAAGGGAAGGTGGCTTTTAGATTTTGTCTAATATATAAGGGACAAATTCCATAAATAGATATGATTTGAGGACACTAAGCAAATCCTAGGAGAAGTCAGGCTTTGTGGTGTTGGGCTCTTTTTCCTTTTCTGCCTGTAATGCCCACTGTCATGGATTTCAGGGTGGGTCCCCATTGCCACTGAAAATGCAAGAATGATGCAAGAATGGTATGCTGCATAACTAAATATTAACTGTAACTCCCAGAACACCCAAGAGTTAAATGGAAAGCAGGTAAAATTATATATATGCTTGGTGGCTGACATATCTAAATTCTAAACAGACTGTTTGATGTAAAAATAATTAAATCATGTAGGTTATTTTATTGCTTTGCAGTTTAAAAATAGAAAAGTGTTTAATGGTTAAAAGCTGAAATACAAGATGCAGTTTTAATTGACCAACAGTTTGAAGGAATGATCTCACTGTTACAAGCATTAAATGATGGTCTTGAGAATACTTGTAATATTATTGACTGGGCAGAGACAGTTAAAGTAAAAGAGCTTTCTGTTGGCCAGAAATCAAACACAACTCCCCATTTAAAAAAAATCATGAACAAGCGAGACTTGATTTCTCTTCTAGTCCCCAGATTGCCCAGAAGATATATGTAGAGTTATTGATGTTATGTAGCAGCTAGAAAGCAGGACAGAAAAAGTGTTTGAGTTTTATATGCAATAAAGTGATAAATCATTGGCAGTAGGAATGACTTGTGGTTTTTCCTTCAATCCTGTACTTTCAACTAATCTCTACTGCTTCTAAAATTTGTCCCAGATTTTGAGAAACAAAAACCACCTTGAAACCCCAAATAGAATTAGAGAGACATAGCTGAAATCTGACTAAAAATGTATATTTCTTCAAATGACATCAACTCTTCTCCTGTTCTTGAAGATAATATTGTGCCCTTTCTGGCTTATAGAATTGAAGCTAATAATTATTAACAAGAACTACAGCATATAAGTATTATGAAATTGTTACTCCTTATAGTCATATCGGCTGTGTCTAGACTGGCAAGTTTTTCCAGAAAATCAGCTGCTTTTCTGGAAAAACTTGCCAGCTGTCTACACTGGCCTCTTGAATTTCCAGAAAAGCACTGACGATCTCATGTAAGATCATCAGTGATTTTCTGGAAATACTATGCTGCTCCCATTCGGGCAAAAGTCTTTTTCTGAAAGACTTTTGCGCAAAAGGGCCAGTGTAGACAGCACAGTACTGTTTTCCGCAAAAAAGCCCCGATCGTGAAAATGGTGATCAGGGCTTTTTTGTGGAAAAGCACATCTAGATTGGCCACACACACACACACACACACACACACACACACACACACACACTCACTCTATTAGGTCAAAGTGGTTAAAAGTGGGGTTGTGAATTGTTAAACTTTACCCAGGAGCAGCCCCCTACCAAGCACAGCCTGCACGGGCTGAAAGTCTGCAGCCTTGCACTGAGGGGGGACAGCCAGCGCAAGCTCATGGATTGGGAGTGGGCAGGCTTACATGGGGTGGGACTGTCCCCCTGCTTGCTCCCAGTTAAATTTAACATTTAAACAGTTAACTAATGAAATGAAATGTTATATCCCTAGTCAAAAGATGTTTTAAGAGCTCTAAGAAATCATTTTCTTTCTCTTGAACATTTTTTAAACATTGAGAGGGTGGGATGTTTGGTTGTTAATACAGGACTGAAACTAAGAGTATGTCTACATTTGCACTTCATTGACAAAACTTGTTGTTCACAGGTGCTTAACCCTCTCTCCATGAATGACAACGTTTTGCCGCAGCAAGTGACAGCGTGAACGCTACTTTGTTGGCAGGAGTGAAGCCCCCTTGCCCTTGTAGAAGGTGGAAGTATTTTGTTGACAAAAGTGCAGAAAACAATGTTCACACAAGCTAACTTTTAGGCTAAGTCTACACTGGTATTTTAGAGCACTTGTAACTTTCCAGCTCAGGGGTGTGAAAAAAAAAAAAAGCATCCCGAAGCACAGCAAGTTACAGTGCTGAAAAGCACCTGTGTGAACCAGCCTACTGTTAGGGACTCACCTTGTAGAGATGGTTTACATAGAGTGCTAGGAAATCTCTTCCCCAACATTCCTGCCATAGCCACATTTTCAGTGTAAAGCACTGTTTTCTGTGGAACAGTGAGAGCCTGAGGTGGGGCTTGGAAAGGGGAGTGTAGGAAATGAGGGAAAGGAGTCAGTGAGGAAGAAAAGGGTGGAATAAGGCAAAGGAGGGGAATGTGGGAGTGAGGAGAGGGTGATGGAGAAGAAAAGGCAATAGGGGAATCACAGACAGAAGTGGGAACCTGGCACTGGGGCTCTCCCATTAAGCAGGCTCATCAAAATTTCACCCTGCCCTATTCCCTACACCTGGACCCCTTCAACAAGCCTCCCAACCTCCAGATCCCTACCCTACTGGTTCCCAACCAGCTGCATCTGGATCTTCTGCAGTCCTATTGCCCCGCTGCCCCTGGTACTCCCCAATGAGCTTCTGTGCATCCACTGAGCTGCTTGTACCCAGACTGCTCACACACAGAAACCCCACACCTGGATCCCCCCCACATGAAGTCCCTCCATACTTGGATCATGCTGGGCTGAACCTACCCCGCCACACCTGGTGCACCTTATACAAAGGGGCAGGCCCAGCTCTTGCTCTTTCTATGTCAGGATCAGTGCCAAGTCCCTGTACTTGTGGACATGGGGGCCTCAGAGTAACCTCCTATTTCAATGCTGCCAGCAGGCTGTGGTCCCTTCCCATTGCCAAGTTTAAGCCACATTTATTGACAAATAAAATTTGCCGTATTTTGCAGAATTTAAAAACATTGTATGCATGATTTTCATTTTTTTGGCACATAATTCTCTCAGGAGTAAAAACTTAACAGAAGCCGTGTGTACAAGTAGTTTACCACTCTGCATTAGGAGATTTTAAATTATTAACACTCCTTTGTTTTATCATGATTAATTATTAAATTCTAATGCTTGTCAACATATTCATCATAGAACCGATAATCAGAGTCTCATGTGCTGTACTGTCTCTCTGTATTCTAAACAGTGACCTTTTAGTCATATTTCAAGTCTTGAAAGGATTTATATATTGGCACATTTTACTCAGGATGATAAAAGCATGAAGCAAACAGCACATTTAAAATCACAAATGTACTGAACACAAGGCCAAACTCTGCCCTCCCTTATACTGTGCACAATTCTAATGGCTTTAGTGGGGAAATGAGAGCAGAATTTATTTCAAACGCAATGCTGGAAGGGAGGTAGGATGTTTCTAATATCTTTTTGATCTCTACTCACTCAGCTGCCTTTCCCTTAAGTTGAACAATTTAGAAGGATGGCTAGGTAAGCTACCTTCTGACAAACTGAAGCAAGTTTTGCCTCTTATGTTGAGAAATTATAATTGAAAGCACTAGGAATCAGTTTAATGTTTTCTGCTTCTGGTGTTAAAAACACAGAAATGGATGCTGTTATAAAATGGCATTTTCTAAGCAATAAATTGGAATAATTGCTTATAAGTACTATTTTTCTGTGCAATGCTTTGCAGGAGCCCACTTAAAGAAAAAGTCAGCAGAATCCATAGCTTGAGACCCACATCTTTCATAGATTCTTATTGTTTTTGGCTACTTAGAGCTTTGCAAGTCATTAATCCATTAGCTCAAATTTAAAGTGTAACAATCAATGTTATTTAAACCTGCAGGTCAGCTGTGGTATTCATAAAATAAATCTCATGGCTAACAACAGCTATGTAGTCTCTGCTTTCATTTTAATTTCATCTTCAGCCTCTTTTGAAAACATCAGATTTGGCATTAATACAAACAAAATAAACAAACAAACCCCAAGCCCTCACTGCAGGTGCTATATTTCAATATGATAAAGCATAATTATGAACTCAAAATTCACCAAGAAACTTTAATAAGAAAGCATGGTGGTGTGACCTGCATTAATTTTTAAAATTTCTAAAGTCATTGTGTGCACTGAGACAGCATGAAAGAAACCAAGAAAGAATTACAGTTGGTTTATTCAAAACAATTGTATTCATTAAGGAGAAGGACTACAAAACCTGAAGATATGCCAGCAAACAGGAACATGAGAGAGTGTGTCTATACCAGGTCTGGAGGCTTACAAAACTCATGACCAGCAAAACAACTCTACCTATACTATCTGGTGGAAGCAGGAGGCACCTAAATCAGACATATTTCTGTAGGGGAAATGGGGATAAGAACCTTAGAGAACTATTGGGAAGTTAAATGAATCAATTTCTTCCAAGCACACTGAGAACCTCACATGAAATGTGTTTTGAAATGCAAGTTATTAGGCAAAGATGGGACCCATTTGTGAAACAATTCTAGAAGCTTAACAAGAGTGCACCTGAGTTGCACTGTATTGAATCTGTGTTAGATATGGATCTTGGTCACTATTTCAACATGAGAAGAGATGGGGTCCAAGGTCATTAAACATAGTAGCTGTCATTAAAATATTTTCTTTTACCTTTTTATTGTTAGGTAAGACATTATGGGAGCTAGTGCAATGCCTTGCCAGCAGTACGGGGGATAGCTACTCAAGCCAGTAATATTGACAGACCACAAGAAGACGCAAGTAAACACTATAACTGTGCTCACAGTGCTCTGAAATGCTTACAAAAAACCAAAAGCCCGTGTGTAGTTTTGAGTATGGGCTCCTCGTGGCAGGCTCCCAGAGAGGATAAGAGATCTGTTAGTGCTACCACCTAAAAGGGCTCCTCTTTTGTTGGGAGGGCTAGGACACTGTGGCCTGAAATCTGAGTGATTAGGATTTCAGTTCCCTGTGTTTTCAATCTGTAGTACATGGCTTTTTTAATATGAGATTACCCTGTGCTGTCCATATTCTCAGTTTGGCAGGGGCTGGCAGAACTGATAGGGCAGTGCCCTCAGCCTCTAATGTGGACAGAGCATCTCATATCATTCTCTAGCCATCTCTTTTTGAGCCAAAAGTGCCCTAATTCTAATCAGGGGGAAGTAAAAAGGACAAGAGAGAGGACCACTACAAAAACAGGGGAGTGGAGGAAGTCCATATGGCTAACAAATTACACTAAAGACACTCACTCTTCTGTTAGTAATGTATAAACACAGTCAGAGTGATCCTGGCAGAATGGCAAAAAGACTTTTTTTTTTTTTTGTTGCTATTCTCTAGCATGAATTAACAGAACATTATTTAACAACTTACATTAAATTAAAAAAGCTCTCAGTCTGTGAATTTTTTTGTCATCATTTCTGCAGTGTGGAGAGTTGGAACCAGCATCACCTGTGCCACACAAAACTCTTGCTAAAACTGGCTAGTGAAATGTTTCTTAAGGGTACTGAGAATGTGGTTGTCTCTCAGACAGCCCACTCCAAGAAAAGCAACTGTCTGTCATGTGATATGTAACTACAACGGGATTGGCAAGGGACAAGACACAAACAGTGGTGCATATTTAGCACACAGGCAGTTCAGACTGCATTTGGGAGCAAGCAGGACAGCTGCCACAGCTGGTTTTATTTTGTTGTTTTTATTTCAAGTCAGGGAAGATGGAGCCTGTTTAACTAGGTTACAGAAAGAGGAAGAGCAGAAATAAGTTGTCCATTACTTCTTACATGACTTTCAGAGCTTGAATCAATCTCACTTTCTTCTAACTCAATAAGTCACTATTTGATTCCCACCCTTCAGAGCATAACTAAGTTATTAGTTTGGACCAGAATTTGACAAGAAGCACTATCACACAACAGAAGCCCTGTACTTTTTATTGACGCAGCTACATCTTTTCTTGGTCATTTTTAAACATCATTTAGTGGCCGATGTTGAATGGACAATAGGCCTTAGACACTGCTTAGCAGCACCTGTGGTTGACTAAGATTAGCAGCCAGTAGCACATTGACATGGATCAGCTATCTACAAACACCACCAGAATGGAATTGTGTTAATGTGAATTCTGAGCTGGCGGCAGCTCCCAGTAGGGCAGCTGGTCATGGGAATGTCTGTCCTAAACAATCAGAAATGATCCCATATATAGGATGGTGTTGTTGACTTTGATGAGTACAGGGGCTGGGGAATATTAGTGGTCACAATCTGTTAGAGGTGTTTTCACATAGGTCGGGTGGTTATTTTCTCCTCTGTAATTTAACTTTTGGAGCCCAATTCTCAGTTACAGTAATTCCCCTTTATGACACTGAGAACATAAAGGGATATCAAAAGGAACAAATAATACACACTGTAAATGGGGCCTTACCAGCTGGCGTAAGGTACTGCAAGAGTCCCGTGCCAGCTCTATTAGCAGGCCCAGCATCAAAAGCATGGTAAGGGTGGGTCAGCGAGTGGGGTATGGAGAGTGGTAGCTGGATAGCACAGGACAAAAGAACAACTGAGGAGGCAGCACAACTGCTGAGGACGCTCTTACACAGGGGTGGATATAGGGCAGGGCGAGCAGGGCGGCTGCCCTGGAATCCACACTTCAAGAAGCCCCATGCATGCGCCGTGGCAAAGGGGGGGGGGCCCTCAAAATTGTGCTGCCCTGGGCCCTGCAAAATGATCATCTGCCCCTGCTCTTACATAAGTATAACCTGCCCACATGAGACTACTGAAAGGCAGGGCAGGCCTTCTGCATGAGCTAAGGAGGCAGATGCCCAAACCCGATGTGTTTTGAGGGCCCAGTTTGGCAGCATTTCTTCCAGCATTCAGCCCATCATGACCTCTTCCCCACTCTACACTGGTCTTGAGGACTCACTGAACTTACTGAGCAGCCCCCAGGTCATACTCCTATCCCTCCAGCCCTTTATCAAAAACCTATTCAGCAGCAGTCCCACTAGTTCACCACTCTAGATGACAAAGCTCTAGGGAGGGTCATCCACCTGTCAAACCCTCCTCTCGGCATTGAATCTTCCTTACACTATTTACAGAAGTCTGCCCCAAGTTCCCTCTTCCAGCTCCCCTTCCAGTTCTGTTTTGTCTTTGTAAATTCTAGAGTGGACCTAGCTGATGTGGAAGCTGACAGTACTGGGAAGTTACAAAAAGATCATCGGGGGAGGGGAGCAGCCCAAATAGCCTGCCTTTTATGATATTTCATTGGTAAGTTATAAAACACAATCTCCAATTGGTAAAATATCTGACACCACCGTATCTAGCTATTTATGTAACCTTAATCTGATCTGCCCATCTAGGGCAGTGGTCTTCAATCAGTGGGGTGCGCCCCATGGCTGGGGCCTGAACCAGACCCCAGAGGCAGTAGGGATGTAGTGCTGCCAGTTCAACTCCTGGCCTGCCCGGCCCTGGCTGCTGGCCCCACATCTTGGGCTCCATGACTCATTGCTGGCCCTGTGCCATGCCCTGGGCTCTGCACCTGGTTGTGGCTGCAAGCCTATGAGGGCTATAAGGTAAAAAGTTTGGGGACCACTGATGCTGGCATTTATACCCTGCCCTTCCATGGTACACAAACTCTTTGTCACTGCTTTGGTTCATCTCTAGTTATCCATGCAGCACCATGTTCTTCCCACAGCAGCTCCTTCTAATGTGACTCAAGCAATACCATTATAAAGCTTTTCATTACTTGCTGCACATTGCTGGATTGGAAAATGTGGGTTAAGCATAGATGAGTTGTGACACTGTGCCCTACGATAGGCTAGTATTTTTACATGTTTATTAAGTAAGTGATTTAAGAGAGAGCTCAGGCAGCGAATTACTGATCTAGCAGAAGAGACTATAACTGGGTGATGCATACAACATAATCATGGTCTATCTGCTTTGTGTTTCCTGAATTAGGGTAATTTGTATTCTCTGCCGCCATGCAAACAAAACGTCACTTACTGCACTGTCAAACTTTATTTTAAGAGCTAAAGGTGGGTTTATTATTCATACTGCTAACATAATCCCTAGCAGCTAAAACAGTCCAGGCACCACAAATCAAAATCGTTACCATGGAGCTGGTTACAGGAGATTTAAAGCAAATTAAGGCCCTGACAAAATTTAGTTTTAGACAGAGAAAGCATAATGGGAAAGAGAATTGCACAAAGAGCCTTCAACATTATAAGGCATGTAGGGAAAAAAATGTATTTTCAATACACACTGAAAGGTAGAAAAGTTAATTATTTCTCAGGGCTGACAAGGCACAAGAGCAGGGGCACGCGTGTGTATTGGAGGGAGGGAGGGAGGGGACCAGATGTCCTATGCTTTTCCCGTCAGTCGCTTCTCCTCACGCTTATAGTGCACAGGCCAACACCCTGAGGCAACTGTCATACAGGGCTCTTGTGATTCTCCAATTGCAGACCTCAGGTCAGGGAGCGTTTTGAAGGCCAGTAAACCACTCAACCCTTGTCTTCTCTTCATAAATAATTCCTCTAGGCCACTGAGGAAGACTAGATGTGGCTTTCAGCTTCTTTATTGTTATGTGAGAGCACTCTAAGGTCCTCCATCTAGGCAAGCAGGCTATTCCTCTGAGGGAAATCCTAGTGGTCTTCTGGGAGTGGTGAGAGAAAGCAGTCAGCAGCCACTGCTCTCCTAGCTGGAAACCTCACTCCTGTGCACTTTTTATGCAATCAATCATGAAGGAAAGGTCAACAGACAGCTTTCAAATAACTGATCCATTTAACTACTGACATTGATCTGGGCCAGAGGAGTGGAGCTGGGAGAAGGGGAGGGGTTCAGTGGTCAATCAGCGGAAACCTAAACCCCTTTCAATCTAGTAGGAAGACTAAACACACTCCCACAAGCTTCTTAAAGTGATTTGCGTAAGGTATTAAGTGGCCCTTGCACAGAGGACTGAGTTCACTTTAAAAGATTTTTCTTTCCTGCATGAAATCAAGCTTGAAATCTAGGATAACAGGGGAGACCAGATTTGTCCTTCACAGAGGAGTGGGGGCGCACTAGTACGTGCAATGCAAGGAAGAAGCAGAAGTGGTGTTCATTTTCAAAATCATAACTGATGTGAGCTGATCCCCGGGCTGGATAAAGTGCAGGGAAATTTCAGAGCTGTGATGCACTTTGCCCGAGACTCGGAGATGACAGGGCTGGTGACACAAGCACTTCCTCTTGTGCAATGCACAGAACCCTGATGGTATCAGACAATAAGGAGACCACCTAAATTCCCTCCCAACTAATGGAGAACACTTCAGTGGCTAGAGTGCTTGCATGCCTGGGACTCAAAGAAAACCACCCAGTGTTCAATTCCTTGCTCTGCTGCTGGTAGCCCAAGATCACAGAGGAAGACACTTAGTCCTGCTAGGTACCATGCACAAAGCAAACTAAACTCCACTTAGGTGTTGTGCTTCTACGGAACCTAGACAGCCAAGTCTCCCATCTGGCCATATGCCTGAAAACACCCGGCATAGGAGCAATATCTCTGGCATACCTGGTGCATGGCTACAACAGCCTCTCTCATGCTGGTCAAGGCAGCCAAGCCAAATTTGAGACACACTGCAAGGCAGCCAAGCTCAACCATCACTCAAATCTCTGGGCCCAAACATGCCTATCATCTGTCCCCTAGCTTTCTGTTGTAAACATTTCCTCAGTGCTTAAGATTTACACCCTGGGGATGTGCACTGCTGCCCCCCTCTAGGTGTCTGAGCACATCTCTCCTCCTTAAGCTCCCATGTGATTCACAAACTAGGAGAAGATAGCCATTTGTTTGCCTATGGTGCATGCGGGGCCCAATCCAGCAGGCTGCTGCTGAGTGAGCATGCCTGCCAGCAGGGACAGATGACCATTTTGCGGGGCCTAGGGCAGCACAATTTAACGGGGCCCCCCTTTGCCATGGTGCATGCGCGGGGCTTCTTGAAGTGTGGGGCCCGGGGCGGCTGCCCCGCTCACCCTGCCCTATATCCGCCCCGGCCTTCCAGACTGGTTTCCATTCAAAATCTGGCCAGAAGAGGTAGAGGAGATGGTGATGCCCCTGTAACTTTTTAGCCAACTGATTAGTGTAGTTACCTCACTGTGGAAGAACCACATTCAATTTCCCCCTCTCCTTGAGAGGGAAAAAAAAATGTTTGTTTTTTTCCTGAGGAAAGTTCTCTAACCACTGATCTATCAGATATTTTCTTGTAGGGCTCTGTCAGTCTCTCCTGTCCACTGTGGCAAAATAAAGAAAATGCCATTGCAGCAGGTGATGGGAACCCAGGGAGAAAGTCCCTCTCATACTCTCTTTTTTCCTCCTTCTGGGCCAGTGAGCATTTGATTGTGGATAAATATGGAGTCAGATGGGTCAGAGAGAGAGAGCGCGAGAGAGAGAACACGAACAAACAAGCCTGTTTACTAACTAGAGCATCTACTAGGGAGGTGGGAGTTACCAGCTCCAGTCACTCTCATTATTTAAGTATAGTGGACCAAATTCAACTGGAAAGACTGAGGAATCCAGACATCAGAATATGGTTACAGCACACCTCTTGCAAGTGGCATTCTCCCCCTCTGGCAGTGAGAGGCAAACTGAACCTCTGATTCATATAACTTATGAGTGTGCTCAGCCATTGGACTAAAGGTTTTATGGTGGATAAATACCATGTCTCCTCCCTCTCCTCCCCTGGCTGTTTTCTATAGAGCAAGGTAGACACCAAATTCTGGAAAAAGCCGTTTAGGCATTGAAGCTGCCTGCCTGCGGTGGCTGGTTCCTATTCATGGATCGCAAAGCAGATCAAGGTGCTTCCCTGCAACCCAGACTTAGGCACTGATCTCTGAGAGAAGAGAGGGGAATAATATACCAACTTGTGCTTGACTTCTCCCATTGGCTAGCTTAGCAGCTTCTTATCTAGCATAAGTGACTAGTATTTGCAAGTGCCTCTCTCCCTATTCATTGTATAGGGAACCTAGGTACTTCACTTCGTGCTTTGCTGTGGTATTCCTGTGATTTTTTAGGTACCTAAAAAGCTGGGTGTTGTAATGCTCTGCATTGCAATACCCAGTCCCTTAATTAGATCCCACCCTCTAGACCTTAGTTCCTATCAGTCAAATGGGGATGGTATCCCCTTTCCTACCCCATGATGTTGCAAGGATAAATCTGTTAACGTCCGTGAGGTGCTCAAATACTACAGTAATGGGATGCATAAAAAGGACTTAAGTCAATGGAAATTCTTCAGTGGACTTTCAATCAACTGGACTTTGGAACTGGCACCATCTAAAAGGAACAAAGTTCATGGGGAATATGGAATGGTTGGTCCTCCATATTGAAAAGGTTGAAGGATACTGCATTTGAGCTCTTAAGCTGAGTGTAATAAGGAAAGAATTTCTACGTGAGACACTCTCACAAAGGCTGTGTCCAGACTCCATGCCTCCGTCGACGGAGGCATGTAGATTAGCCAGCTCGGAAGAGGGAAATGAAGCCGCGATTAAAATAATCGCGGCTTCATTTAAATTTAAATGGCTGCCCCGATCTGCCGATCAGCTGTTTGTCGGCAGATCGGGAGAGTCTGGACGCGATGCCCCGACAAAGAAGCCTTTCTTCATCGACACAGGTAAGCCTCGTGAAACCAGGTTTACCTGTGTCGATCAAGAAAGGCTTCTTTGTCGGGGCATCGCGTCCAGACTCTCCCGATCTGCCGACAAACAGCTGATCGGCAGATCGGGGCAGCCATTTAAATTTAAATGAAGCCGCGATTATTTTAATCGCGGCTTCATTTCCCTCTTCCGAGCTGGCTAATCTACATGCCTCCGTCGACGGAGGCATGGAGTCTGGACACAGCCAAAAAGATGACAAGAAATTCTGTGTGGGTTTATGTATGTCAGGGGAAATATTACATGTAAGCAGGGTCAGGGTAAACTCTATCCTGACATCTAGTGGCGAACTGTGGCAAGTGGTGCAAAGAGACTTCAGGGGCTGAGCCCAATTTGCATAGACACACCCACCCTGTCTAGTATGTGCCACAGCAGCCCAAATCGTCACTTTGGCCACTGTGGGAGCCCCAGTCTCTCTGTTATTGAGGCAGAGGGGATAAAAGTGTTGTTACCCAGATTATGCGAATCAAGGACAATGGAATGGTGGAACTGTTTATGACAGAGGGATTCGCCATAAACTAAGTAGCACTCGCTAGACAAGGGGCATGGGTTCCAAACCCAGTCAAATTGAGAGAGGTTGGGGATGGGTCTTGGTATCTGGTGGTGGGGCCCTGTCTGAGGGCCTAAACAACACTGATTGCACTCCCTCCTCTTTCCACTGTGGAATATCAGAGTTAATTTAGATTCCATTAGGAGTCTAGTTGTGAGCTGTGGAGCTAACTTTGCTGTGGGCTAAGGCTAAGGCTCCTCTGTTATGAGCTGAAATCACTGTTGCTGAGCTGTGGACAAGAGCTGAAATCACTGTTGCTGAGGGGAGCGGTTTGCAAGGGGCAACCAGCAAGCGCAGGCGGACAGTAGATGCAGCTGGCAGGGCGACCTGAGAGCAGACAGCAGAGCGGCTGACTGCGGCTGGTAGGAGCAGCAGCTGGCGGAGCAGCGGCAGGAGCAACCAGCGGGCAGCCCGGAGCGTGGACCGAGACGGTTGGCGGATTTGCGGAGCCGGACAGTGGAGGCGGCTTACCTGACGACAAGTGGAGTGTGGCGGAGTGACTCGCGTTGACGGCGGCGGCACGGAGAGGCGGAGCCACTGCCGGGCCACGTAAGGTGCATCGATCCCCACCCCTCCAGGTTGGGATGGTGAAACCCTGCCGGGTGGACTTTTGAACCCTGGGACGGCACTGACCCAGGGCTGAGACTCTTGGGGTGTTGGACTTTTGGGACGTTGGGGAGATTTGTCGCTGGGGGGAGGGCCTTTGCTCATTGTTTGGTTGGTAAATCCGAGTTGTGGTGTTTCCCCAATTTAATGCAGATGTCGGTTACCTCATGTTATTAAAGGTTTGTTACTATACTGAGGCTCTGTGCTTGCGAGAGGGGAAGAATTGCCTCTTTTGAGGCACCCAGAGGTGTATGTAAGATTTCCCAGGTCACTGGATGGGGGCTCGAGCCGGTGTTGTATTACCTCGTTGGGAGGAGACCCCTAGATACTGAACCCGGCCCTTGCTGCTGCTATTTACTCGGCCTGGCAGAAGGGTTACATACATTTAAGAGAATTAGATAGCAAGCACAGGATTATACCATAAAAACACTTATCCACTATTGAGAATCCAGTTTGTAAGATAATCTTTTCTATAAAAGGCAGAAGATTAAAGTAAATAACTGAAAGAAGCCCAAGAAAATCTAAGCCTTCAGTAACTAGCCAGATGGAGAATACAACATAAAACATGTATGCTACATGTTGCATTCCATATGTCTGATACACAAGAATACAATGGCTTTTCATGGCCTTTGCCCTGCATTATCCCCCCCAAAATATTTATTTCACTTTGTAAATGTAATTAATAAGCCCTTAAAAGCACAACAGCATTACAACTCTAATCACAAATGGAATTTGGGCAGAGTTTCCAAACTTCTAGCATATGTGCTACAGGAGCTCAAACCTCTTTCCACAGACAGTACTCCTCTCTCTTCTATTTAGTAAGTCTTCAGGCTCATTGTCTAAGACAAAGGAAGCTAAAACAAAATGATCTACTGCACATGAATTAATTTCTATATTTGGCTTTTTCAGTGTGCCATTATGTACTTGGTGGCAATATTAATAAATAGGCAAGCTCACAGACATGCTGTGGCTTCTGGGCAAGGTGTGTGTGTGGGGGGAGGGGGCAGCTTTATGCCCCTGGAAGGTACAGGGCCTTGGGCAAAAGAGTCAGGGCTGGCTTAGGGGCAGCTGGTCCTCAATGCTGCCCAGACCATGCCCCTGGGCTCTGCAGTACACCATGTGGAGCTCCAGTGGCGATTTAAAGGGCCCAGGGCTCTAGCCACCGTCGTTGCCTCAGTAGTGATGGCTGGGAGCCATAGTCCCCTTTGAACTAGTGGGCCCTGGGGCTAGCCTGGGATTTGGGTTCAAATTGCCTCTTTCCAGAAGGATTTCCTGTCTGACCTTAGGCAAATGAACTCAAGGAGAGCTTGGTGCTTGTGTAAAAAGGGGGAACTGATGTATATCTTTAGGTGCCTACAGACCTACAACTAATCTGGCCCTTATTCTCTCTGGCCCAGGTCCACAAAGGTACTTAGGCTCCTAACTCCCACTGACTTCAGTAGAAATTAGGAGCATAAATACCTTTGTGGAATTGGGTCTCTATACCTCTGAAATGGGGATCGTCTTTATCTTAGGAAAAATTGTGAAGATAGCTATTTTAAACATTATGGTATAATGGTAATAGAGGCAATGTAAGTACAATATGTAAACATAGAAAGCCAACAACTAGGAGGCAGGATTCCTGGGTTCTGTGCCAGTAACTTGCTTTGTAATTGTATCAAAGGTATTTAACTTCTCTGTACTTCATTTTATCTATCTGTAAAATAATAATTTTCTAATAAATGCATCTCTATAGCTTAACTGATGTTTGTCAAGTTGTACACACAGGTGCCAAAGAAATGGAAAGGAGCAATATTCTAGATGCAAAGATCCAACATAAGAAGAAAGATTCTAAATTACAACTCCATAATACAAAACATCTCCAAAATCTGATTCTTAAAAACAGTGATAGGGCCAGGTCAAACCAAACATGAATAAGGTTCCATAGAGGAAACTTTTAGAAGATTTATTTTAAGAGATATACCCATTTGTAGACAAATCCTCCCTGAAAAGCCCCACAAGCATAAATAATCCTGATTCTCCAATCACTTGCATTTTTGTGTTATCATTTACACTTATGCTAAGTGACTGAAAAAATGGTCATGACTGTCATCCACTGTGGACAGGTGTAGATAACTATGCAGAGTGCAAGGCAGTAGTAAATCAGATCCAATTGGACTATTCACATGAGCAAAACAAACAGAATTTTTTCTTGAGGAAGAGATTAAGATAACTGTTTGATTAAAAGTTTATAGGTATCTAGCACAACGTTCCTCGCAGACAAAACTTTGGTTAACTCCTTTTTGGTAGTACATGTCACAAAATAGAAAAGCAGGT
Organism: Pelodiscus sinensis; assembly: GCF_052426305.1. Taxonomy (NCBI): domain Eukaryota; kingdom Metazoa; phylum Chordata; order Testudines; family Trionychidae; genus Pelodiscus; species Pelodiscus sinensis. Next base: position 116,246,476 of record NC_143055.1, on the reverse strand, counting down.
GAAAACCATCAAAGGGATGTTGGCATAAAGCAACTGGGAAATGAGAGCATACATACGTTAGGAACCAGTAACTAGCTGCATATCTCCTGCTTATCTTTACACGTTTTAAAAACGGTGTTATTTTAGCATTAAAAAGTGAAAGCAAGCTCCAGTAATCTGCAGTTCTTCAAAGGAATAAACAAGACTCTTGCTCTTATTTTGATTAAGGAGAGCTATTACATGTTTTTCCTGAAGCTACTAGACAGTTAGGAGCACGCTGTAATTTAGAAGCCCCACCAAAAATATCCTGCTAATGAAATGAATAGGAAATTAATGCTGTCAGGCAAAAAACTCTTAAGCTAATAGTTTCTAGCACATCTTGTTGAAATGTTGGAGAGCAATTTTCATTTTCCAGTTATCTGAAGTTAAAAACAAAATGTTGTCTTACTAATGGTACCTTGATCGTGTTGTCTCTAGGCATTGTGAATTTTTACATTCTGGCAATCTACATTGTACACTAAAACCAAAGTATTTCACTCCTGTGACACTAAAAAGCATTATGCTACACTATGAACAGCTACAAGGAAATAAATGAGTGTCAGAAAACATTCCATTCCATTGCAAGTACAGTGGGATACTTAATGCACTAGTTTAACACCAATAGAAACTCATGTTCAAAACCTGCCTTGGTTCCCAAATGGAAATGGGTCTGTTAGTCCCATCTCTCAAAGGGACATTAGAAACAGCATCACTGAATGCATCTGAAACAGCATGTCTGTTGCAAGTCAGAATGGAGGTGCACGGGCAGAACCATATGGGGAAAAAGTCTTTCCCAGTAATGAGCCCTATCCATAGCCCACTGAAATAAATAAGAAGAGTGGCTTCTTATTTGGGATTAATCCCGTTGTCTTTTCTCAAGCAAAGCTCTCATTTAAGATCATTAGAATGTTAAGGGCTGCAGGTTTAGGCATTTGGTTTATAGGCATTAGGCAAAACATATATCTTCAGTGACAGAAACAAGGCAAATGGGGAAAACCAAAGGACACAAAGGATGGTGGCTGTGTTTCTCTTGCTCTCAGGGATCCAGCTTCGAAGCGGTCTTGAATTACAAGTCTGACACTTCCTTTGAAAATGCTCTCAGTGATGAATGTCTGCTTAACTGTTTTTTTATTTTGAAATACATTATTATAAGGCCTTTTGCTACTGATAGAGATGTCTATTACATGAGTAACAACTTCTGGCAAAAGACCAGCCTATAACTACTTCCATCCCATGTCATTTGCACAAGCCTTAAAGCTGAAGCAGTTAATTGGTGCTTGTACACCCCCTCAATTTATTAGAAGATGACAGACCTAGAAGTATTCAGAATATAGATTAAAATGACAAGACTGAGCTTCAGAGGACAACAGTGCCTCTTTTAAAACACAGAAGATTGTTAGAGAGTGGGGGTGATTGGTATTTATGAAACTGATTTTTCCAGGATAGGATCTGATGCAGTGTTTCATGCCCTGCCCAGTTTCTTGACGAGGTACAAGAAAGCTGAACCAACCAGAAATCTTGTTTTACTTTTATTTATTATCTCCTAGATCATATAAATGTGTTAAGTATTAGACTAATTTGTGGGGACAAATGAAAGACAGAGGTACCACAAAATGCTGGGGTCTAGTGGAGAAAAGGATGAGGAGCCAGGATGATTCCTGTATCCCAGATCTGGATGTCAAACTGATTCATTGCAAACCTAATGTTTCATGGCACAAAAGTAGAATGCTGTGTGTAGAAACACAATTGACATAATTAAGGGGAACACTGCTTCAGGACCACAGAATTACTCCTACCTCATAACAGGATCAAAACCAAAAAAGGGAAGTAAGTACTGTGGGCTATGGGCTTGTCTTCACTGCACGGTGGATTGATGCTGCACTAATTGATCCATCAGAAATTGATTTGCCTCATTTGCTTAGTTGCAACAAAGCGACCTCCAAGAGTTCTCCTGTTGACTTTGGAACTCCACTAGAATGAAAAGAGTAGCTAATGGGAGAGAAGCCCCCACCAACCTTACCATGTGGAAGATAGCGTGGCAAATATGTCGACTTCTGCTATGCTATTTGCGTCAATCAAGTTGCATAGGTTAGATTGATCAGCGTGGTGGGGAAGGTACAATGTAGACTAGACCTAAGATACTTACAGACTAAGAATCCCATTTAGAACCCTATTTCCTATGGCAAGCTAATTCTAAACCCACAGACTTATTTTGCAGCCTGCACACTTGAGAACAAAACAACACTCATACAAGAAGATGGAGACTTGCTTCTGCTCTATGCAAAGCAATGTGTAAGATGGGCAGAATTTAACCAAGTTTTTATAAAACACTTTGAAAATGAAACCGATGCATGACTAAGTATGCCTGTTCTATAGATATACTAAATAAGTATTTTTTACGTAGGGCCTGATCCAGAGGTGCCAAAATTTTCAGGAAACGTGGACAAACTGAAAAACGTACAAGAGCAGAGCAACAAAAATTATTAAAGATCTGGAAAACATGTTCTATGAGGGAAGAAACTGGGTTTGATTAGTCTGGAAAAGAGAAGGCTGAGATGGGACATAAGTTTCAAGTACCTAAAAGGTTGTTACCAGGAAGAGAGGGACAAGTTAGTCTCCTTAACCTCTGATGATAGGACAAGAAGCAATGGGTTTAAATTGTAGCAAGGGACGTTTAGGTTAGATATTGAGAAAAACTTCCTGTCAGGAGTAGATATATAGAGAACCATGAACAGATACAAATGTCTACTTGTGGGTGTGAACATCCACAATATATTTAAGTATCCGCAGGGTTCTACTCCCAAGACACTATGGCCAACAGAGAGGAGTGTGGTCCCATTGCACCTGGGAGCCAGCAGCTTCTCCTGGCAGTGTGGCTGTACTGCCTCGGCCCTGTCTCTCAGGAGTAGAGCTCTGCAGATTCTAATGTCTATCTGCAGATAGACATTTGTATCCATGCAGAGCTCTAAATATACGTTGTGAAATCTCCATCATTGGAGATTGTCTAACCTGCTCTTAGCAAACACCTGTCTAGTCAGGGGTGGGCAATAATTTTTGATGGTGGGGGGCACTCCAGGAATTTAGAAAGTGGTCAAGGACTGGTCTCTTCCATTATATTAACTAGCCAGTTAGCCTGTCATAAGATGGGATTTTCAGGTCTTCTCTCTTGAGCTCTCTCACTCAGTCTCTCTCTCTCCTCTGACTGCCTTCCCCTCTCTCTCTCAGCTCTCCTCCACCTCCTGCCTCTCTCTCCCCTCCATCTCTCCCTGCCCCCCTTCCCCTTCCCCTCCTGCCATGGCACTCGGCTGAGTGCTGCCTGGTCAGCCACGAGGGAGGTGGGCGGGGCAGTGATGTACACAGCCAGGGAGTGGGGCCATGTACGTGTATGTCACCACCCTGCTCCCCCTTCCCTTCCTGCCGCGGGGCAGCCCAAACAGCCCCTTGCACTGCTGGTTCCCCCAGCGGCCCAGCTGAGGGGCACTATAGCACTCAGCTGAGTGCCACAGCGGGAGGTGAAGGGAGGGCGGTGATGTACATGGCTAGGAGGTGGGGCCATGTACGTCACCACCACCCCTTTCCCTCCCCTGCTGCGGCCCGGCTGAGCGGCACTCATGCTGTGCTGCTCAGCTGGGCCCCAAAGGGAGGGAAGGGGAGTGAGGCGCTGACGTACATCGTCGGGGGCATGGCCATGTACGTCAGCATTACAGACTCACAGACGCTGGGCTACTATATATACGATGGAGGAGGTGCGGTGTTTGGGATGGAGGTTGGGTGCAGAAGGGATTTTGTAGTAAGAGATAGGAGTTCAAGAGATGGTCTGGGAAGGAAGGAGTTTGGGTGAAGGAGACAGTTGTGACCTGGGTTAGGGGGCCAGGGTGGAGAGGTTTGGGTTGTGACCTTGGGCAAAAAGGGGTTGTGACCTGGGGCAGGGAATTGGGATGCAGGATCTGGGATGGAATACTGTGACAGGAGGGAACAGAGGGTTTGAGTTATGTGGGGTAGGGGGACAAAGGATTGGAGTGCCAGAGGCAGGCTCTGGCTGGGAGGTTTACCTGCTTGACTCCCAGCCAGCCACCTTCTCAAGAAGACTCCCTGCCTACCCTACCCCTTCACTGGTTTCAGGGCCATGTGGTTTTTTAACAGTTCCAAGCCTGAGTGGAGGAAGGAGGGTGGTTCGCAAGCTGCCTGTTGACAACAGGCAGCTCCGATTGGCCAGAAACCAACCAATGGGATTGTGCTGGAGGTGGGAGCAGTGCACGAAGCATCTTCTATGTCTCACAAGTGTTCATACTAAGGATGTTAAGAGGATGTAATTGTGTATTCTATACTACGGATTTAACAGTATAGTAGATTAAGCAAAAGCTTATTGGTTAATAGACTACACACATTTCCCCCACCCCTTTCCAGTACATTTTTTAGCAGGCTGGTCAGCAGCCCAAATGGGGCCTATCCCTGCTGCGACTCTGCATTTAAAGTGTATTAGGAGCCGGGCAGACAGACAGCCTGGCTCAGTTCTGTCTTGTGCCAGGTCTGGGAGTTCAGATCCCTCCCCTCTGGACAGGGGCTGCTGCCACCCTGTGCTGCTGCGTCTGTATCAGAGGCAACAGCGCGGGGTGACAGGCATCTGGTCCATGAAGGGACCAGCTCCCTCACGGCACTCCATGCTGCTGCCTCTAATATAGAGGCAGCAGCGCCTCGGAAGTTGGTCTGCAGCACACTGGGAACTATAGAATAGTCGAGTAACTGATGAGAATTCATGAGGTTAATCGACTATTCAATAAACCGACATTTAACATCCCTAGTCAATACAATCTGTATCAACTACAGGATTAGTTGATAAGGGAAGGTGTTCTGTCCCAGCTAACACCAGTCCAGGAGCTACCCCCTCTGCTGCTCTGCAGGCAACCCAGCTTCTACTACATGTAAACTGTAATGCTGTATTGGGGATAGGTCCCAGACCAAAGCGAGCCAGGACCACTGTGATTCTGCATTTTAAATGTAGTAAGAGCCACTCGGGGTAGCTCATGGACCCAGCACGAGCTAGGACTGAACAGTCCCAGCTCACACCGGTTTGGGACCACTGTGGCTCTGCATTTTAAATGTGGTAAGATCTGCCTAGAGCAGCCTCTTCCTGCAGCCATTCTGGGCTGCCATGGACAGGGGCTGCTTCGTGGCATCATCCCCTATCATATCCCTTCTACCCTTTCTGATAGAGGCAGCAGTGCAGGGCGGGGCGGGCAGGTGACATCAGGGGGATGGTGCTGGGGGAACCATCTTTTAAGCTGGCTCCCCACAGCACCAGCTCCTGTCCTCCTCCTCCCCTATCTCCACACACACACCTTGCTGCCTCTCATACAGAGGCAGCAGGGAAGTGGGGAAGTGAGAAGTCGAGTACTCAATCCTAATCAGGGAGTCATCAGAGACTACTCCCTTACATCTCTAGTTCAAACAGAGCCCTGCAGTAGCTTCGCTCAGCAGCATGTCAGGGTCAGGCAGGGAGTCTGCCTGAGGTTCCCTGCTGCATCCATGGGCCAGAACCAGCAGCTTGGTGGGCTGGATCTGACCCCCAGAGGGTATTTTGCCCAGGCTTGGTCTAGATGGTGCTTAGTTCTGCCATGAATGCAGGGGGCTGGACTTGATGACCTCTCAAGGTCCCTTCCAGTTCTGTGATTCTTTTCACAGGTAGAACTCCCACTGACTTTGGTGGAAGTCACGTGCACATAAGGAACCAGTCCTCAGCTGGTACAATGAACTCCATGGAAAACAATGCAGCTCTGGCAATTCATATCAGCTGCAGATCTGTTCCATTCACATTATTCATATTTGGTAAAGGTAATATGTGAAATGAAATTCAATCAAATGCTAGTTCAAAGTAAAATAAAAGTGAAAAATGTAAAATTCTCAATAATGTTCTAAACACACTTCTTTTAACTACAATTCTTTAATTGAAAAATATATACCACATCTCCCCTTACAAACACATGGAGTCATCCAATGGTAAAAGAACAGTGGGCCCACAAAATCCTGTCTATCCCTTTAAGTTTCTCATCCCCACTTCCTTGCTTTTTTCATTGTATCCTTCAATTCCCCTCTATTACCATAAATCTCTCTCTCCCCCTGGGGCTATGTCTACACTACAGAGTTTATGCAGAAAATGGCCATTTTTCCCAAAAAACTTCACTTACGTCCACACTGCAATCACATTCTTTCAAAAAAAAAAAAAGTCAAAAGACCAGACGGGGTTTTCCGACATTGGTAAACCTCTTTCTAAGAGGAAGAAGCCTTTTTTCGAAAGAGCTCTTGCGGAAAAAGGCGTGTATGGACGGGGACGAGGGAGTTCTTTCGAAAGAAGAGGAAAGCGGAAAAAGCACCAGGTGCCCTGGTGGCAACTCTGTCCATATTAATCACAGCTTAAATGCGAGATAATGTCCATTCAGTGTGGATTGCTTTTTGATGCGCTCTGTCAGTGTGAATGCTCTTTTGGAAGAAGTTTTTTCGGAAGATTGCTTCCAGAAAAGCTTCTTCCGAAAGAAGCCTGCAGTCTAGACGTAGCCACGTCTCTCAAACTCATGCACACTATTGGCTTAGATAGCTTTGGACATCAATATAGTCCTTATGTTTATTTCCCTTTGAGTAAAATAGTTTTCTGAATTCCCCTGTTTAGTCATAATTTTGTTATGATTGGACAGACTTTTTTTTAACCCAATGCCAAAATGAATAGATTATTTGATTCTGCTTTTTCAGCCTTTGTTTTTATATTTTTAAATGAACGTTAGCTCATGCTAAATTGTTCTCCTCTCCAAAGAGAGAAACTCTTGTTTCTTTAGATTTTCTATAAAAATAGATTTAAAATTCATCCTGGTTGCCATGTGTCACACCGTCTCTAAGGCAATAATAGACTGCCTGTGAAAACTTGAGCGAATCTGAATCTTGTATTCCAGATAAGGTTGAATCTTAGTGCCTTGAATAATAACAATTTCTTCACATTTGTCATCTTCCTCTCCACTGATGAATCTCACAGTCATGTTTGTTTGTTTTAATCTTACAACCCAGCTCTAATGATCTGAAGATTTTTTTATTCTGACATTACCTCTACATTTCATATGTGGCTTATTTATTACTGCTGCCTCCCCCTTATTAGTGCATTGCACTTTAAAGAGCCAGATCCACAGTAGGACATAACTCCACTGAAGTGGATGAAACAGCTAAGTCAGATTACCACCAGGATCTTTCCCATAAAACAGACATTCCACTCGCTGATGGCTCTCTTTACTCCCTGTTACTATTCATAATTAATTATCTCTGCATCTGCCCTTCTTATCCAAATTATTTACATCTGTTTCCAAAGGAGGCCTCCTGAAACTAACCATTCAGGATAACCCTATTTCAAACCTGGCAATTTACAATGTACAGCCTCCCACACTGCTTCCTGTTTGCCAAACAATTTTCTACCTAATCAGCTATTATCCTCCCTAGACTGTGATGCTTGACATTAACCAAACAACTTCACTAGGGAACTTTATCCACTGCCTTTTTTTCTAATTGACACTGGTTTGAATACAGGAAACCTTACTGCCAACCTTAAGTAAACTGCCTCCCAATAGCTGAAAATAGAGGCAGATAATTAGTTGTCTTGTATTATGGTTTGTCTACACTTGCAATTGATCAACAAAACTTTTGTTGTTCATGGGTGCTTAACACTGCCCCCCCCCCCGGAAAAAATCTTGATGTGTAAGTGTAGACAAATGCTAATGTGTATACACTGCTTTGTTGGCAGGAAAGGGAAAGTATTTTGTCTGCAAAGGTGCTGACAAACAGCATTCACACATGCTGACTTTTAGCAACAGGACTGTGTTGACACAGCTTTGGTTCTAAAAGCTGAGTCTCTGTTAGGCACAGTCTCTGTTAGCTTATTCCTTTGAATAGCCTTGCCCATGCAGGAATGTTTATGATGTTTATGCTTATAGACTTTGAGTGGCCATCCCTGACCACCTAAAATATTTCTAAAGTGTTTATCACCTGAGTACTGTATCTGAGCACCAGACAAAGATAACTTGCTTCTGTATATACCTAAGATAATTCAAAACAGACCCAGCAGAATTTGTAACTCCTCCTGGGGTATATAAACCATATTCCCTTTCTCCTGGAGAGGTTCTTGCCATGCTATTGGTATAAGAGGAGTTTCCTCAAACCTTATTCCTCCCCCACATCCTCATCCCATCCTGCTAGCAGGTGAGTGCAGAACCAGGAAAAATTATAGCAAGCATGATTTAGACCTGTTTGTGCTGATTCAAGAACATTGGGTTGTTCAGGTTTAAGTTTTAAAAAATCTGTATTTATATATCTGAAAATTAATAAATATCTTTATGGAAAGATATATACACCTCTTTTCTTCTTTCAACATTCCTCTCAATAAGTCCAAGGGTATGATTAAGGAAGACTTTCTGTTCATTAGTTTTTTAGCTTACCTTAAATAAATGACACTATTCAACATTTAATTCTTTCTAAACCCTGCAAAAAAACTCATCATAATTCCCCATGAATTTGGTAAACAACCCAGTCTGTAATTCCCACACTCTGCAAACCTAACCCCAAACCACTCTTTTTTTTCTTTTTTGGAGTGTCAAGGAGAATAAAAGGCAGCAGGCAGGATATTATGCTGGCCTCAGGAATTCTGATGTCACTCATTTCCTGTAAAACCTGTAGAAATGTGCATTACTTAGATCCAGTGCTAGTACTATCTTTCAACCATCCTTTGACAACTGGCCATCCAATCGCACCAACAAAACGTACAAGTGTACCGTATTGCATATAAAGACATGGAATTTTGCAGGCACACAGCAAAAGAGGTACCTGTGAAAGCAATGAGCGCAAGACAGCAGCTACCAGTTCTGCATGCTCAAGCATGGATGTACTTCTTTCTAGCCAATGTGGGAGAAGGGCTTATAGGATTAGAATTATTATTTGTATTGCAATAGCACATAGGAGCCCAAGCCATGGACCAGGACTCAAGTGCACTAGACACTGTACACACACATACCTGTTTCTTCAATCCTTCCCATACTCCTTAACTCCTCCCTCCCATGAGATTCCTGCCCCTCTGAGCTCTTCCTTTATTACATAAAAAAAAAGTTAATATCTCCTGCTTTCAGTACTATCCCCAGGCCATGTGCTATTCTTGCACTTTCTGGATAAGTGAATACAAGTTTTACACAAACAACAGGATTTTGGGGATGCTGTTAAGGGGAATAGAGGGCTTTCAAACTTTGAGCTGTGGCTTATAAGGGTAAGCTTCTAGCTGGCAGCAAGACTCTTTGTTTACCTAAGTGTCCACAAGCATAACCACTTGCAGCTCCCAGTGGCTGCAGTACACCGTTCCTGGCCAATGCGAGCGGCAGGAAGTGGTGGCCCAGAACTGTGTACTGCGGTCACTGGGAGGTGTGAGTGGCTATATCTGTAGATGCTCAGATAAACAAAAAGTCTTGCTGCTAGCTAGAGGCTTACCCTTACAGCCACAGCCCAAAGTTTGAAAACCCCTGGTTAGAAATTAGTCCAGTATTAACAATTTGATGTAAAGCATCTTGGAAGATTTTTCACAATTTCTTTTGCTTTCTTTCCATGCTACCCTGGTCCTCTGCCTGCTATATCAGAAAATAGGCTCCCTGATTCAAATAGTTTACCAGATTCCTCCACCCCCTACTGTAATTTCAGAATGAAAATAGCTACTTAACAAACCTATTATTGCTTACCACTCACAGCTCCATTTCCCCCATTCTCCACAGCAGTTTCCTTTTTTGTCTGGTTATTGCTGCAAATATTTTAGCATAAATGCTTTTGCTGTGGCTTGAAATGCACCTTTCTGAATTTTGCTTTATAACAGTGTGCCAAAAAAAATGTCAATACATTTTCATCAGCATCAGTTTTAGCTGATACAAGGCATCTTTCAGTGCACCAAATTTTGTAATATTTAACCGTCTATAGCAGGGGGAAAAAAGTCACTTCTTTGTAAAGCCAATAATTATTCTTCTAAAACAGAAACAACACACTCAAGCTAGTTAGACTGACAAAGGAGATAAATTTCTTCCTGGTACAGAAATCCAAAGACTTCGCTATTGTCCTTTACAAAACTACACAAAGAGAGGATTCTGTTTGACCCCTGATTATAGAATTGTTGAGTGTTACATCACAGCTGTTTAAAAGATTATTGTTGGCTCTCTGTGAAAATCACCCCTCTGCAGAGGACCAGAATATACTCATCACTTAACCTCTCAAAAGACATCTAACTTATGCAGGCCTTCCGCACCGAGTTTTGTTTTATATTGTAAAAGATGCAAAGCCTGATTCTGATCTCACAGTAGCTTGCTCTAGTGTAACTCCACTGATTTTGGACAAATGACCCCTGATTTGCACTGGTGTAAGTGAGACCACAGTCAAGTTCACAGTTACAACCTCCTTGGCATATTTTTAAATTCAGTGAACCAAACTGCTCTTTGTTACTGTAGTGCAGCAGTGAGGAGTCAGAATTTGGTCCAGCATCTTTGATCTTTTAATCCAAAAATAATGTCTCGTTTTTGTGTGCCTGAAATTCAAATGCATGTGTGGGGGAAAAGGTAAAAAAAAATTCTATTTATGATTATACATCCTCTGTCTTCTGTAATAATTAAGAGAAAATGAAACAAGTCTCAAAAGAAAATTTTACTCCTTAAAATAGGCCCAACTTTCTTGGTATCTACCTAATGAGTTAAACTTAAGAAGCAGTATATCAACTTCCCAGTCAAAACAATTCCCATTGACAATGAAAGGCTAAGGCAGTAAGCTATAAGTACCATCTTCCAACAGCCCCGCTTAAAGATTTTCACCTCCTGAGCAAGGCTGGCTGGTCCATTATCAGAATTTGATTTTTAATTATTCATTAACTGAGAACAATGTATCGATTAAAGCAGTTGTGAACAAGCAACTCAAGGTCCCTCAAGTGCCACAGCCCCTTATACAGGTCAATAGAGCTGGGCAAACAAGAGGCCAATTCAAAAGTTCCTGCCCAATTTCCTTCCACAGCCAGGTCTTTATGAGCAAGCAGCCATGGAAGAGAGCCTAAAAAAATAAACTGTGGAAATATTTCAGCGACTAAACCGAAATTTAGCAAGGCTCTCAAAGAGTACATTGTTGTAGCCTGCTCTCATCAAAGACCATAATTCAGCCTCAGAAATTGTGCTTTCAAGCCCTGCTGCAGAGTTAGCTATACAGCTCAGGAATTCACTTCCTCACTGTACAGTATGCCTCACAAACACTTTTTGTTCTGCTCATTTTGTGACATAACATTTGAAGTAAAGCAAACACTTGCGCACACACACCCACTTATGAAAAGCCCCATTTATGCATGTCAGGCAAAGACTGGGCTAAGACCATTAGCTGCTTCTTCACATTTTGTATTAATTACTGAAAACTGCTTACTCACTTCACTTTAGGAAAAATGAAGCAGCACTTCATAAACAGGCAGTTTTAGTACCTTCATAAATAAATAAAAATAATCTAATGTTATAAATAGTAATACATCTATACAGATCTTCTCATCCCAAAGCCATTAACATTCTCACAGCAATATACACACTGTATACTGGGCTGGGGGGGATGGTGTCTCTCTCTTACATACAGCACACATGCTGATTCACCAGAAGCCCTCCCTATGCTTCAAAAGAACGTAATTGAGAGGCAGCTCTGCTATCTTTTAAATGAGGGCGACGTGCACTGGCAGGGAGGGGCACCTCACAGACACCTAGCACTGCCCATGGCAGCTAGAATGAAACTGCAGGTTGGACCTCTAAAATCCAGGATTCTCTGGTCAGGAAACATCCCTGGTCCAGTACGACCATCTGGACCAGAGAACCCCGACTGCCCAGTTTCACAAGTGCAGCCTGAGCAGGGCTGGCGGTAGAAAGCGCATCCTCAGCGGGGCTGGCATAGTGGGGAGCACAGCCCTGACCAGGGCTGGCGGCAAGGAGTGCAGCCCCAGCCTGGGTGGGACCAGTGGCCAGGAGCACGGCCGTGCTGAGACTGCTGAGCTGGGAAGTGCAGCTCCAGCCGGGGCTGGAGGCAGTGGGACTGTCCTCTGTCCAGGCCTGGCACAGTGTGGGTCACAGCTCCAGCCAGGGCTAGAAGGCTGTGGAGCTGGAGGCAGTAGCAGGCAGCAGAGAGCACAGCCACATCTGGCAGAAGAGCTGTACACCTGGGCAGGAAGTCTTGACCTCCCCTTGTCTGGTAAACTCTACGGTTCAGGACCACTCAGGTCCCAAGGGTGCTGGAGAAGGAAGGTTCAGCCTGCAGTGTCATCCACAGCCACCCTCTCCTTCTCCTTCCATCTATGCAGGGGCAGCCTTAATCTTTACCTGCTATTTAGGAATTATTTGAGCGAACACAGAAGGGCAGCCACCTCTGAGGTGGAAGGCAGTAGGTATTTAACAGCTCACAGAGGCTAGGTCTACATAACAGTTATTTTGACTGACATTATTTTGAAATAATAGTCACATCTATGCACAAACAGTTATTTCGACATAATGTTATAATAATGGTGAGCTGGAGGACTGCTTACTCCAACTCCTGTGACCCTCATTGTACGAGGAGTAAGGGAAGTCAGAGGAAGCCAGCTTAAGCTATTCAATTAGTGTAGCTCAAATTGTGTAGCTTATTTCGAGTTTAGCCATGCTGTGTAGACGTGTCCAGAGGTAAAAGCAGTTTCAGGAAGGAAATGAAGGAGCATGCAAATCACAGAGGAAATTCTGAGACTTCAGATTCATTGTCATCTTTCTGAGCTGCACAGGAGCAGGGTAAGCAGTACATGAGAAAATGCCCATCTGGATTAAGGATGTAAAATCTTGTTTCGTTAGATAATTGGTTAAATGTTAGTTTAACCAGTTAATTGATTAAACCAGGTGGGTGCTGGGCTGCTGGCTCACAGTCCCCTCCCCCATTTCTCTAGGTTGCTGCTTCCTGCCCCACACAAGGCTGCTGACTCCCAGCCCTTGTGAGCTGGGACTGCTCCCGAGTAATGGTTAACCATTAATAGTGATGCTTACTGGGCAACTGGTTACTAGAGGTTAAAATCCAGCGCAATCTGCAGCCACTCTAGAATAAACATGGAAATGGTTTACACACAATAAATCTGGCAAATTTTGTTTTCCTTCAGCCTTGCAAAAAACACAGCAACAAAAATAAATTGCTTTTTGGTGGCTATTTCCCACCAAACCATGATCCTCTACCATTTGAGCTAAAAGTCAGCTGGCTCTCAGCTAAAGTTGTAGAGCACACACTCATCTCTTGCTCTCTAAGTGGGTTAAGTGCCACTAGATCGGACAGGAGGTGTGTTTATATGAGCACAGAGCTCCTCAGCCCCCATGTCTCTAGTAAAACTGACAGCATCAGAAGAGTCAAAGTGAGGAGCTGACTTACCCTCTTAACCCTCTAAGTCTGGGTTAAGGCCTAGTGACAAGACAATACAGGGAAGCATGGAATGCCATTTTCTATGCTGCGCCTGTTCTGTATGTAATCCTGGAGTCAGGCACTCAGGGCAGTGCAAAGGACAGGGTTCAGTTTACATGGTTTCCTTAAAGCACTAATTAACACCAGCTTGAAATCATCCCCACCAAGACCTGGGAAACTGTATTTGCTACTTTGGGATCCCTTGACAAGCACTACTTCCTCACTTGCAGATACTGAATCCAGGGATTTAAGACACAGAGAACTTTATGGGAGGAGGAAGAAAGGACAACAGAATAAACTTGTGAAACCAATTACTAAATGAATATGTTTTATGCAATAAAACTTCCACCCCCTTGGGTTGTTTTAAACACAATCCCAATCTCAGTCCTTTCAGCAAAAATGAGGGATTGGAGTATTCAAGCCACTTCTCTCTTCCCAAGTGCTTACTCACAGTTAGCTGTCCTGATCCGGAGAAGTCCAAGGCTTGTGCTGCCTAGCTACTCTAGCAGCTCTTCCACCTGAGCCAGCTGAGGTGATTTCAGCCTTAACTGCTGGGCAGAGAGACCCACACTAGAGTCCTTAGGTAGGCTGTTGCTCTCCCCAATGCTTCAGCCCAAACTACCTCAGTTCTACGTCACCTGCCTCAAAGCTCCCAACGCAACTCTGCCCTGTCTACTGTTCTATAGTAGTCTCTGCTCATCTTTGGAAAGTATTCCAGACACCTCTGATCCCTCTATAAAGAATTCTCAACCATAGACCATTCTCAGCAAAATATAGATGCTCTACCCCCACTCTGCTCTATTCAGGATCCCTTAACCAACTGTGCCTGCTGGAAGCAATGACAAACAAGGTGAGCTAGGCACATTCAGTCTCAGTGACTTGTCCTTATATTTCCCAACAAGGTAAATAGTTGTTTAATCCATGGTTTATAACTGGCTGTTTCACATACATTTTTCTAGATAACCAGAATTAAAATATCTGCAGTCCTGAGTCTCATTTTTGCTGCCCACCCTGGGGAATTTTCAAAACAAATAAAATTCCATCACCACTAGCATAGTCAGTGGCAGTAGAAGCCCTTATGTAGACAAAGCTCCAGCAGTAGACCTCATTTTTACCTTTGTACCAATTACACTTTCAGAAGGTTTAAATGACATGAAGCTGAAAACTGGTCTGACTCTGGGAGCATAGACTGTGCTAGAGGACATTGGTGCTAATCATGATTCATATGGGAATTGTTTTGTAAATTTCCCAGTGTAGACACAGCCTGCTCTGAAAAGTGTCAAACTTGTATAAAGTTATGAATGTACTAAACCAAACCTGGGTTCTAATTTCCATAGGACTAAGACAGATGTTTCTAAGAATTTGACTCATAGTTTGATTTTTAAGCCCTGATACTCAGAGATATCACATGTCCAACATGCCAGTTGTTTTCTAAAGGAGAACATACTACTACTATATTGCAGTTATCAATTTGTTTTATGATAATATGTTCTAACATTAAGTAAGTGTTCTGTGGTTTCACCAGTCAACTGTTTTTAGTCAGCTTTTTGGGCATGTGAAAAGACAATGTTTAATTTGCATTGTTCAATGGTAAATTACACCTAAAGTATCTTATAAAATGTTCTTTGAGTCATATTAAGAGAGCAATGATTGCATAAACTACCAGAGATGTACTGTCTTGCAGAAACCTTAATTGCACTAAGCAAAGGGGTTTTTGTTGTTTACTTGACAGCCTTTAACATCATCAAAGTGATGTAATAAAGAGATGCTGCCTGCAATTTCAAACTTCAGTGATCACTGAAGTATAATTTTACAAACCCACTAACACAAATGCCAAAGGTACAAGGACACAGAAGATGCAAAAAAACTTCTAAGCACTTTAAGAACACATTAAAAGAAAGGTAAGAATACACAGAGGACTAAAGGTAAGAATACACAGAGGACTGAGTAGCTGACTCCCACAGCCTCTTATGAACATGGTAGGTTTGGTAACATATTAGAAAAATATTTAGCAACTCCCAGCATACCCTTTCCAAATGATTACAGATAAAATCTTTAAAACTATATCTGCCCTGCATGGATATAAAAATTATCATGGAACTTTTCATGTTTGCCTTCAGCTTCTTTAGCAAAAATGTTCCAATCTCCATGCTGTTGTGTATCGGATTGCAATTCAGCTGGATATCACTCTGCTCCCCAGAAACTTCTCTGTTGTTGTTGGAGCACATTTAGGGTGCATCTAAACTGCACCCTTAGCTCAAAATAAGCTACACAATTTGAGCTATGCAAATTACACAGCTTATTTCAAGTTAATTTTGAAATAGCTTATTTTGAAATTTGGCACTATCTACACAACACTAATTTTGAAATAGAGCGCTATTCCAAAATGTCCCTTAACTCTTTTACAGGGACAGTGGAATAGCACACCTGTTATTTCAAAAGCTATTTCAAAATAATCAACACATTGGCAACACATGGAAAATGCTATTTCGGGATACTGGAAGTTACTCTGAAATAGCGCCGCTGTCTAGACACACCCATGGTTTGTGAATTCTCATGAAAGACTTCTCAGTGATGTACTGAGCAAAGGAACAGGACCAAAATCACTTGTGTTCTAATTCTTATTCTATTGATCTCAGCGTGACCTTGTCACATAAGATCCCTGTGTTTCCTGGTTTTTCTACCACTAAGATGGGGATGATGATATAACTCACAATGGAATGATGAGAATTAATTTGTTATTTTAACAGTGCACTTTAAGTTTTAAACCATAAGCACTTATTAATATTATGTTCTTACAAAAAGTATATTATTAATAAAATACCCTCTTTGACATCTCTTTATTTGTATCTTACTGTATTCCATTCTAACTTTGGCCTTCTGGTATGAAACTTATAGGACGTCCTTGTGAAAGAATTTCTACTTTCCCCCACCACTAAGTGGAATTAATGCTGACACTTAACCTTCATATTGGTGCACTTAACAAAATTCATGTGGCAAGGAGTGAAGAGGTTCACAGCATGGGAGGGGGCTCAGGTGTGGGGCAGAGGGTTGGGGTGCAAGGCTATTATGGCTTTGGCTGAGGGTGCAGGTTCTGGGACAGGACTAGGCGCTAGAGAGGTCTGGGCTAAAGGAGGGTGCTTCAGGGCTATTGCACTGAGAGAGGACTCCCCGAGCTCTCTCCTCCCAGCATCCCACTGTGCCAGCTTTCGGGCAAGGCCTCCCCAGCCACAGAAGGGTTCGGGTTGGCATTGGGGCACCCCAGCCACAGCAGGATTGGGGCAAATCCACCCCAGGATCAGGGCCAGGGCCAGGGCTGGGATTGGGCCATCTCAGCCACAGCAGAGTCAGGCTCAAGGCTGGAGCCTGGCCATGCTGTGCCGACCATGGCAGAGTCGGGGCTAAGGCCAGGCCACAGTGGGATTGGGGCTGAGGCCGGGCCGCCTGAGCAGAGTTGAGCCTGGGGCTGGGCTGCACCACTCCAGCCGCAGTGGGATTGGAGCAGGGCTGCAGCAGGTTGGGGGGGGGGGGGGGGGGGCAGGTGAGGATGGGTCAGCCCTCCCCTGGCTGCCACAGGTTTCCACCTTGAGCAGCCTCCCAGAGCACCTGTGCAAGGCTAAGTAGGTAGTTGTGTGGCAGCTTACAGGGAACAGGGGGTCTCTATCCTTTTATACAAAAGCAGCTAGCCAAAATTTGGGATCTTGTAGGTTTTTCCAGCAGAGAAAATAAACTGACAAGGGAGTCTGGTGCTCTTGATTCAGTCTTGTACATTCACAAAGAATTTCAATATTCTATTTCCCAGAACACTCCGCCACTCCAAAAAAACTTTCATGCTAGGTTTTTCTCATGGTTGTGCTACCAACTGGTTGTTCTGGATGTCTCTCAATTTGTGCTTCTTCTGTGTCTCTCTCTGCACTTCATTTTTTACACTCTCTCTCCCTCTCTGCCAGAACTAATTTATCCAAGTGACTGAATTTTTGAGCAACTTTGTGTGTGCCTACCTTTTCTTGGAGACCGCTATTATTTCTTACATATTTAACGTTAATGAAGGGTGGCTATATGTACATCAACATGGAGCATAGCCTTTTAAAATGATGAGCAGTATTACTGACTGATATGTCACTACCATAACAATGTTAGGAGACATCCAAGGTAATGCCTTTTGCTTTCAGTTCGTTGGCTTTATTTTTCTCCTGAAGTAGCTGTTAAATAAGTTCTGCTCAGTGCATTCTTTTCTCCTCTAACTCTGTGTTTTATGTCTGTCTGTTTTCATAGTATAAAACAGCAACTTAAGAAAGTTTTGTTGCCACTGGTGGAGTCATACAAAAATGCTTTGTATATTGTATAAATGTGTATTATTTTTGTAAAAACAGATGCCATGGGGCTAAAACTGTTTATATTGGTTTATTGAATTTGTTTGATCTCAGAACGGTGGGGGGTTTTGTTTTGTTTTTGAATGTAGACCTCTTGGATGTGAGCCTTAAGAAAAGCAATTACCAAACCAAATAGCAAAATCCTAATGCAAACCCCCAACCTCCAAGAATATGGAATATGAGCCATATTCTCAGCTGCTGTAAATCACATGGCTCCACTGACTTCAGTAGAATTATACTAATTTACATCTATAGTGGACCTAGGCCAAATGTGTTTTTCAAGCAGTTTGGTAGTACTGCTGCATGCTGTTCACACTCCTTTATTTAATGATTGATGTGACTGTATGCATGAACAATAACTGTATTAATGGGAGCCCAGAAGAGAAGCTGACACCCTCCCCATCACCTCCTCTTAGATCATCCCTAGTCTGGCAAACTCCCTTATCCGGGACCAGTCAGGTCCTGAGGGTGCCAGATCCGGGAGGCCCAACCTATACAGACAATGTGTAAGTCAATTAGCTGTTAATGCCCACACTGTGGATGGAGCACATCCTCACCAAGAGGAACACTTACACTGACTGAAGAAGGGCTTTGTGGGGCACTGATAGGCATCTGGAGCTTACAGCTGGAGCCCCCATTCACCCCAAAGTGAGAGCCCTAGCTGGGAGCCCTGCATAAGCTCAATTGCTTAGCACAGAAACTGCTAGCAATGAAACTACTAGCAATGAAACTGTCATTCTTGTCTCTGGGTAACCAGGAGCCTGCTTGCCACATGATGGATCTTGTTTGCAACCCTGGACATTCATGGTCAGGTGTGCTGCTGGTCTCGCCATGCTGACCAAACAGGAATTGAAATTGAAAAGTTCCTAGGGCTTTTCCTGTGTATCTGTGTTGAACGTGCTGGCCAGAGAGGTCACTTTGGGGTACTTTAGGACACCTCCCAGAGTTGGCATGAACATGCTATCTGCACTAGCCTAAATTTGACCCTAGAAGGTCGAATTTAGCACTACAGGCAGTCCCCAGGTTACGTACAAGATAGGGACTGTAGGTTTGTTCTTAAGTTGAATTTGTATGTAAGTTGGAACTGGTACATATTGTAGGGGAAACTCTAGCCAAACATTTCTCCAGAGCTCCGTTTTATTCTCCCACACCTCACTTCCCTCAGTCCTTTATTCTCAAGCTGAGGTGTCTGCTGAGAAAAGCTGCTCCGCGTCTCCCTGGTCTGCTGCGGGGGGGAGGGGGAAGGAGGGGGCGCTAGCTTCGCATCTCCCTGGTCTGCTGGGGGGAAGCAGCTAGTGCGGGGTTGCCTCACCCCGTTTGTAAGTAGGGATCCGATGTAAGTCGGATCCATGTAACCCGGGGACTGCCTGTACTTCCCTCATCCAGGTGGAGTACAGAAGTTGATTTTAAAAGTCCTTAAAATCAATGGAAAGGGCTTGGTGGTGTAGACATATTCATTATAAAATCGCCCTAATGCAGCTTACTTCAACCTAACCTCTCTGTGTAGACCAGGCTAAGCGCTCTACTACTGTCTGTTACACTGACATAGTAAGTCCACCTCCAGCAGAGTCATAGGGGTGTAGTTAAGGTGAAGCAGTATGCCTTCATGCATGGCTGTTGGCTACAATTCTTGTCAATTCCATGGCTGCTAGAGCTGTGAAATTTACAAGAAAAGCTAGTAGGTTCCCTGCACTTGGCTCACAGCTTAGGCTATCATCCCTTATGCATGTAAAAGTTTTGTAACCACTGGTCATCATCCCATAGCTGCATAACTATGCAGTCCCATCAGTAAAGCTCCCTTTAATTTTTTTCATCTCTGTGTGGAATAAATTTTGTTTTGTGCACCAAAGCATGTGTGAGAGTTTTGTCGGAAAAACGGTGGTCGACCAGGGCCTGCAGCTCCATAGCTAAGTAGCCCTTGCGATTTATGTATTGGGTCGGTCTATGCTCTGGTGCACAGAATGGAATATGGGTTCCATCAATGGCTCCATCACATTGCAGGAACCCCAGGGCAGCAAATCCGGCCACGATGGGGTCCAGGTCTCCCATGAGGATGACCCTGCGCAGTAGGATAGAATTGATGGAACCTCACAACCTGCAGAAGGAAACAAATAAACACACAAAACAGAGAATGAGAGAGGGAGAGCCTGAGCCCTTGGGCAGTGCCCATACCCCTCCCATTTCTTCCCCCCCTCAAACACCTCAGGAGTCACCCCTATCAAGCCACCCCCCTCTCCAGCAGCAGGGCTGTGTGAGGGTGAGACTGCAGAACCCCCCAGACGGGGCATCCCTCCCATCCCCACTCCACCCCCACACCTTCCAAACCCCCTTTCCCGAGGGTCCCCCTTTTCCAGGACACCCCCCCTCCCATGCAGGGACTTCAGCCTGAGAGTGTCCTACCTCCATGACTGATTGCCCACAGACCGGTAGCTGTCTGTGGTGGTGAGCTTTCAGATGGAGACTGTGACCCGCTTCTTCAGGGGGATGTTGGGCCACAGGTGAGCATTGTGTCTCCGGAGGGTGGGGGCGAGCCAGGCACATAGCTGCTAAAAGGTGGCCTTCCGCATGTGGAAGGTTTGGAACCACTGCTGGTTGTCCCACCGCTCCACGACCAGCCAGTCCCACCAGACCAAACTGGTGTCGAGCTTCCAGAAACACCTCTCCACTGTGGGGTGCGGTTGCCAGAGTGTAGCACCCACATCCAGTTAGAGGGTCCCAAGAATAAGCTCGGGGCTCAAGCTTATTCAGGACCAGGAAGGCAGCTGGCACAAAGTGCTGCAAAAACTGCAGCATGGCCGTGTGGGGCCATCACATGCCCAGGGGCAGCTCCGGCTCCATGGCATCAAGAGAAAAGCTGTGGTGTCCAAAATAGCAGGGAAACCACAGCAGGCACTGTGAGAACTTTGCTGTCCCTCTGAGAGGTATCAAGCACACAGCAGAAGCAGAGATACGGCTGTCCCGGGTGGGGGGGGGGGGAGAGTCTCTTTAGCACGTGTCTCTGTAAGGCTCTGGCACTAGCACTCGGAAGCAACTGGTGACCTCAAGCCCTGGCTGAAGTGGTTCCGGGTGGCCTTTTATGTGAGACTCTCTCTTTTGAAAAAGCGCATGGCTTTTTAGATGCTCTTTTGTGTGTGGACGCTCTCTTTCGGAAGAAATTGTTTTGGAAGTGATCTTCCGAAAAAAGCTTCTTCTGAAAGAAGCCTACAGTCTAGACGTAGGATGTGCACCACCAGTAGCAACTCAAACGGGTGACTCTGAGTGGCTGCGGGAGCTCTGCTAGTCAGCTGAACAGCACCTGAATCTCTCCTGGATGGCCACCCACGTGCACAACTTATAGAGAACACTGCCTACCAGCCTGTGCATGTTTTCTGGGACCAGAATCAGTGTTCTGCTGTGTCAACATGCTCAATGGTTACCAGCAAATGTCAGGTGCTCCATTCAATGGCTCCCTGCACATCTGTGTGCATGGCCTCCTCATGTTCTTCCTCACACAGGCAGCTCCTGGCGCAGGTCTGACTGCAATGTGTGAGGTGTTTGCAATGCTTGCCACAATTGTGTGCACTGAGTGGGATCTATGCTTGCCATACTGTGACATCTGTATGGATAACCAGCGGGAAAAGGGCACAAAATGATTGTTTGTCATTGCTTTGAAGGAGGGAGGAAGGGCAGAAGGGAAGCAGTAAGTGTAGTATGGGAGGCTGATATGCACCCAGAACCACCTGGGAATGAGGTTTAACACTTAATTCGAACTAAGGGGTTTATCTCGGAATCCCGGTTCTCTGCCACGTGTAGACGTGGGCAATTACTTCAGGCTAGTCAGTTTCCAAAATGGCAACCAGCTGGGAATATGCTAATCAAGTGCAGGATATTTAAATCCCACACTTCATTAGCAATTTTGGTCACCCTCTTTAGCCTCCCTAGTTCGAACTAGGGGGCTAGTGTAGACATACCCTTAGCCAGAATAGGTAGGAATGGTGTTCCTAGCCTCTGTTTGTCTGGAAATGAGTGACAGGGGAGGGATCATGTGAGGATTACCTGTTGTGTTCCCTCCCTCTGGGGCATCTCGTCTTGGCCACTGTCGGCAGACGGGATACTGGGCTAGATGGATCATTGGTGTGACCCAGTATAACCGATCTTATGTTCTTAACTGTCGAGAGATGATCTGAAAAGTCAATGAAGCTGCTAAACACTAATATCCATGATCTGAGGTGGTTACTGTTCTGAACAGAGATTTTATTTCTCCAACTACCTAGAAATATGGGGATTTTGGAGTTGTATTAGACTATGTCAACACTACAATCTTATTTTGAAATAACTCATGTTATTTCAAAATAACAGAGTGCACATTTACACAGCAAGTCCGTTATTTTGTAATAATTTTGAAATAATGGGCTTCTTACTCCGACTTCTGTAGCCCTCATTTCATGAGGAGTAAGGGAAGTCGAAGGAAGAGTGTTCTTCCTTTGACTTCCTGCTGTATAGACAGTGCCAAAAGTCAAGTTAAGGTATCTTGTGTATCTTAACTTGACTTTAGCTTGCAGTATAGGCATATCCTTAGTGTTCTAGGCTGATTTAACTGGTTTGGATCGTTTGCAAAATCTTTCCATCACTGAATATCAAATATAAGGAAATTAATCTTTTGTTTTTAAAAACCACAGATTAGACATTGCAATTAGAACACCCACATAATCCAGATCCAAAGACTTTGCTACAAACAAAAAGAAAAGAAACACATTTTCAGTCATTACTAACCTGTGCTCCAGTTTCTAAATTCCTTCTTTTGCTGTATGGCAAAGAGATCAATCATAATAGTTATAATATTTATTGTTTGTATAACAACCATAAAAATCATCATGACATGGAGAGTTGCTGGTAAATATAATCATAAAAATGCTTAAATATTTCTTAATATATTAAATCTTTATTAGAAATGTTAGCAAAATAAAACACTACAAAATATTTTATGCTTAAAATTACATCTTTTCCTCTCAACTACTCCAAACATCTAAAGTAGCAAACTCAACTATCCAATAATTCTAGAAAAAAAAACAACCACCCTAAATAAAATTTTGGTCAGAATCCAATTTTAGATCTCAAGTTACTTCAGCAGGATGAACCACTAGAGGGCCTCGTCACTGCAATCTGGCTCATGTGTGATTGACTAAAGTTCCTGGTTTATGTATACTAGGGAATGTTTTTCAGCAAACAAATCACAAAGTATTACTAGGTTTTGTTTATGCAGGATCTATCATCAATTTTTGTGTTTTCCTATTTTTCTTTCCTCCTAGAATAAAAATTAGGTTTGTCAGTGATTCATAGCTGGAGTTTGAAATATGGTAGATTTTGCTGAAATTGTATTATATGAGTTTGTAGAAGAGTAATTTAGACAACCTCAACAATGAATGACAAATAACTGCTTTCAGTTGGATATTAAAATTCTGAGGTATGTTAACAGAATCAAGTCTGTATGCCCCAAATTCAATATAATGTACTCTGAGACCAACCTTAGCATTTTCGTAACTCAATTTGCCTCCTCTCTGACAGAGATGTATAGTATTGATATGCAAAAAAGAAAAGTGGCTGTGTTGGTGTCAGGGACAATTAAGGTCCCTACTCCTATGCCCATTAGCTGAGTGATTTGGAACTAGCAGAATGGTTTAGTTATTCCTGTGGGAGATAAAGGACATAGATACTCAGTCTGGGGATATTGATTGAGGAGGACACACACAGTATCTAGGATACTTTTTCAGTGACAGAAAAGTTAATGATTTAGTGATTCATACAAGAGAAGCTGCCTTACAACCTTTGGTAATTGTTTGCAATGCAGATAGTAACCACATGAACTGACCTTGTCATATTAGCAGAATCCTATAATGCTACCTCACTGGCAAACTACAAAGGCAATTTTATCAATAAATGAATCTCTCCCCTCCCATTGCTTTTTTGATATCAGATTGTTTTTCTTCCTTATTGAACACAATTGTTAGGAGTTATTTTAAATGCAGGGAGACCCAGTGCTTGATTTCTTCTTGTTCCATCACTGGATGAAATGTCCCAAGAGGCCTAAAAGTGAAATTCAATTAAAAAAATTCCCTATTTATTTCCTCCCTGCACAACTTGCAAAAACTAAATTGAAAAATATTTTCCATTGATCATCTTTCTTAGAATCAATAGGAAAGTCAGATCGGGGAGGTCTATGGCAAACTGCTCTCTGGGCTCTAATGCAGAGTGTCAGAATGTACTTTCTCTACAAACTGCTCCTGAGCCGGAAGTGCAGCAAATAGGAATATGAAATAAGCTCCCAGCAGGAGTAAAAAATGGGCTCAGCTGGGGGGACAAGAGGCCTCAGGGGATTGTTAATGGGCTACAGAGCCTGTCACCTTGAGGCTCTTGTTTCTACTCCAGTTCAGATTTATAATGACAGAAAGCTGTTACTATCTGAGGTTTTTCTGGTTGTCTGTGTGAAATGAGTTGGTGGTCTCGTTCCTATACTTGTTTAGGCAGTATTTAAATTACAAAGCCATCACCACAACTCACACTAAATCTCGTTATTATACTTTGTCTACACTACAGAATTTTTCAAAAAAGTCACCTAGTTGCTAACTCCAATTCAATAATACTGGGCAATAGGGATGTGAAAAGTTAACATTAACCAGGAAGCATCACCCTTAATGGATGATGTTTACTGGTTCCAGTTAACCCATGGGGCTGGAGCAGCTCCCTGCCCACCATGTTCTGCTCCCCTCCCTTGAGGCCCACCACCAAGAGAGGCTGCTCCAGTTAACCAATTAAGCAGGATTTTACATCCCTTCTGGATACCCTGTTTTAAAATGTAAACACTGTCATCTAACCCTACTCAGAGCAAGTCTTAACTGACAGAACGCTTAAATTAGTGGCAGCAGCCAGTGGTCCATTTAGAGCTTCCGACACTGGTATCCACTGATGGAGGTGAAGTGGTATTAGCAGAGCAGGGGGATTTTGAAATCTGTCCCTAGTGTATATAGACACTATCTCAGAAGGGAACTTTTTCTACAAACCAAGTTACAACAAGATTCAATTACAGTTCTCAATGGACCATCTTCTGTCACAGAGGGAAGCATTAGCAACAGCAGAGTCAAACTGAGTTGCAGTGAGAGATGGGGGTGATCTGGGAAACTGGATCCCGATCAGAATTTTTCTGACTGTGTGAGGGTTCATATTCAAGGCTCTGGTTCAGGCTGAGTTAGACCAGTAGACAAATGAACACATACACACACATGCACATTCCTATCAGCTTTTCTGAAATCTCCATTATCTCTTTTTACATGAGTGTTCCTGCCAGAGAATTTTCTGTTTTGACAGTAGAAACTCACCTACTGTGGACTTTAGCTTTTCTTTTGAATGATTAAACATTAAAAATGTGTTTCATGATCTTCGTGGTTTTTGTAGATTATAAGTGATGGACCAGCCCTGCTCCTATTGAAAGAAGTGTTAGGCTACATCTAGACTGCAGGCTTCTTTTGGAAGAAGCTTTTCCGGAACAGATCTTCGAAAAAACTTGTCCCGAAAGAGGGCATCCACACTGCCAAAGAGCATAGAAAAAGTGATTTTCTTTTTTGAAAGAGAGAGTTTAAAGATAACAGAATGGACATTATCTTGCATTTAGGTTGTGATTACTCTGGATGGAGTGGCCACTTTTTCTTCTTTCCTCTTCTTTCGAAAGAACTCCCTCTTTCCCGTCCACACACGCCTTTTTCCAAAAGAGCTCTTTCAGAAAAAGGCTTCTTCTTTATAGAAAGAGTTTTACCAATGTTGGAAAAACCCTGCTGTTCTTTCAATTTATTTTCCGAAAGAACGCGATTGCAGTGTGGATGTAAGTGAAGGTTTTTTTTTGAAAAATGGCCGTTTTTCTGAAAAAACTCTGTCGTGTAGACATAGGCTTAGATTTGCTATTGAGTTCAATTATTAGATCCAACTAGGACGGGGAAGTATATTTTAGTGTATATTTTCTTTGAAGGAGATTTGTGTGAGTTCTCTAAATAACAAACAAAAGTGGAGGTTAACTAAAGAAGGTTTCTGAAAACTGTTTGTTTAGCCTAATATAAATGGCTGAATTCACTGCTAGTCTTCCAGTTTCATTTCAGTGAAGTTACACTACCATAACACTGGAGCAACATAGTGGGAATTCAGGCCTAAGCTACTCAAGACTTTTTTTTAAAGACCCAGGCTTGTTTCATGAGGGATTAATTTAAGTACCTCAAGGGGCCTGTGTACTCTTGGTCTTTTGTTTTAACTCTAATTAAAGAAAATCCATAAGCAAAAAATGCAACTTCCTGGATGTGGGTTAGCACTATGATCCCTGTACAAGTGAACCATATGTAAATCATACTGAACGTTGCTGTTATCCATCTAAAGGGAAGTGACAGATGATTGTGACTCCCATTAAATGTTTTATCACATCCCTGCCATGTAATGCAATTAGATGGCAAGGAACAACTAATGTGTATCGCTCTGGTGGGAGAATGGAGACAATATTGGATTTTCTCTCTTAATCTATTTATATCTTGCAGTGGGGGCATTAGGTAGATTAAAGCTGAAGATGCTGCCCCTATCCGTATGCTAAGTAGTGTTTGTCACTCATTGTGTTATATGACAGTAATAGCTTTAGAAATGGTGCACATTACAATCATATTGAATTAGCGGGAGATGTAATGCTAAAGTTTTCTACTCCCAGTGTGCTGTCTCATTAGCTATACATAAGTATTTCATATAAATAAAAGAAAAAAATGCTACAAATCTTTAAATTTGAGTATTGTTTCTCAGAAGTTGATATAACTAGAATAATGATCAAACTGGGTGCTGTGTTATATTAACAAACTGCTGTGCAGCTTTAATAATAATGCCTTGTACTTATATTATACCTCTCAGCTGCAGATCTCTAAGCCTTTTAAAAATATTGACAGACCACTCTGCACATCACAATACAGAATAATACACTCTTAACTAACTCTGGTACATATGTCATGGACTCTACCGAGGCCCGGGCCCATTACGGGCTCCTGTTTCTGCAGGATTTGTGCCATAGCCTATTCAGAGTTGGGCCATCCTCAAACAATTCCAAGACACGGTGTGGATTTAGGCAGCATATCCAAAACATAAGTAAAATCTGATCTTAAAACTAGGCTAGCAATTTTGGAAAATCAGGTTGCTGATCAGATTTCTGGCATTTCCTGATGTTAAATGATTAACAATGGCTAGGCAGGTACTGGTAACCTGTGACTACTTAATGTAAACTCACTTTTTACAGTGAGTACCCTCTTATCCCTCTTCCCACACACCTATTTGTTCATTTAAGGCAGTCCTTTGTTTATACACAGACACATTTAGCACAGTCAGCTGTAGTACTAGTTTCTCAACAGTTATCCAATTAATGCATCTAACTCTCAGTTAGAGAAAGGGTTTGTCTTCACTGCAGGATCAGGTGACCATCAGCCCTGGTTTGAGCACATGCATTAGCTGCGCCTGGGTGTGAGCATTCATACTGCAAAACCATACCCAAGTTACAGAGTCCTCACAGTGTTTCTCTTGTGGAGGGGCATATCCCATGGTTCTTTGTGTAGCAGAAAGCTGAGCTGCCCTCTAATTTTTTGCAAGTGACTCATGGGATAACTCAGCTGTCTGTCCAAGCACATGGGAGAATGTGCTCTGGAGAACTATCAGTATGTGATTGATTAAGCCTGTGGGAAGGTGACCAGAATGAATGAAAGTGAAATTTGGGCTCTACTTCATGTCCCTCACTTGGCCAACTAACCTGGATTTAAAGCATCACCAAACTCAGGTTTTGTATGAGGACTAGAGGGGGTCAGAAGCAACGTCATGGTACGAGTGTGGGCTAACACAGCAATGAAGACAATCTTAAGAGTGAAAAGTTGTTCAGCCTTTATGGCTCAGGCAGTCCTCACTTTCTCTGCCAACACTTTGCTGTTTCATGCCAGAGGCGGTTTCTGAGGTATTGAGACCTGCCCACTAATATCACCAGCTCATTTCTGATAAGGCCGCCAAACTCCTTCCTAACCAGGCTGGATTCAAACTGCTGGTTAATCTACAGAGGGACAAAAGACCTGTGGCATGGCTATGGCTGACCCAGCTTCACGAACCTAAAAGCAGCAGAGTAGATGTTGGGGCTCAGGCTGGAGCTTGAGCTCTGGGATCCTCCATCCTTGCAGGACCACACAGCTCAGGCTCCAGCTGCAGCCTAGCATCTACACAGAGATTTTTTTAGCCTTGGAGCCTGAGCCCAAGCCAATTGATCCAGTTGGCACCCACCACAAGTCACCTAAGTTATTCAGGCCCCCTTGCTCCCCATATGAGCTGTTTTAAATCTTCAGTGGGAAAAAGAAAACCAGGCATGAATCGTGTTCTGAGTGACAGCTGAGGTCACAGATTCATTATCTGAACTGATTCAGACAGTACCACCATTCTAAGAGCTCATTTTCCACAGGCTTTCACACAAGCCACTCTGTAGCATTGACAGCTTCTCTCGTATCTGGCCACCCAGAATCTGTGAGCTTTCATAGAAAGGGTGTGCAGCTCTTCATCTGACAACAGTGCATACACCGTACTGCTGGCCCTCAATGCAGCAGCAGCTTGAGCAAGGATGAACTCAAGCTGCTACTGTTGTTTGATGGATGGTGCTGGAAGTAATGCAGTAAGCTGGTGTCACCTTTTACGTGCCTCAGTCTAAAAAGCTGGGGACGGGGAGGGCAAAGGGGCTGCACAAAAAAATGTTCCACATTACTCAGTCTTTGTCAGGCTGGTTTGCTGCACTATATTATTTTTCCTGGAGCTGCCATATGTGCTGTTTCAAGGGGATTAAAGATACTCCACATCAGTAACAGATCGAGGACAACAATTCAGAAAACAATGAGAACTATTCTGAACAGACTGCATGTCCAGGGGAATCTGAAACCCATGACCAAACTGGATTTCGCTTCAAAATTCTGGAATAAGCATCAGTAAACTAATGGGAGCAGAGACTTCACGTGTCAAGCACTCCTTCCACACTTGTCTGAATTGCATCTCTGCAGAGGTTAATAAATACAGAAACTCTCCCTAAAAGATGGCCAAGTTACAGGAACATTAAAATGATCTGAACAACAAGCAGGACCTATATTTAATCTGGCCAAAGTTTGAAAATTCCTATTGCATTCAAACTACTGAAGCAATACTGTTATCAACATATTTTCCTTGGAAATGTGAAATATTTAAATGCCACTGCCTGAGGTCAGGATGTATTTTCACAATGCAAAATCCTAATCTTTCCCTGTACATCATTTGGATTTTGATCATAAGGAATCATCAGGTGACTTCTGCTCATAAGGAAAAAGCACTTCTACTGAATCTTTATGTGTAATAATGTGATACCATTATTACTAAAAATAAGGTCAATTTATGGGACAAAAATCAATAGCAGCAATTTCCATTGCTAGATATATTGCTTTTATGTCCTTTGGTATATAGTGCTTTAGCTAACTGAATCTGGCAGTCAAATGATCCAGCATGCATTGCACACATTTTCCATAAAACTAACAAGACTAGAAATTTACGCAAGCTACAGTACAGGGATCAAAGTAAGCACTGCTATAAGTGGGTGTAACTCCAACTCACTAGAATTCCACCTCTCTCTACCTCTTTAAAGCTACATTGCAGTAGTTACTCCTATATCTTAAAACCCCATGCCTCCTAATCTCCCTTATACTCCCAAGGCAAAGAAAATGTATTTGCAGATAACTAATCTGTGAATTATAAGGGCAAAACATCGTTTCTTGAATTAAAACAAGGGAAGCCCATTCTGATAATCATTTTCTCAGATTTAGGAGATGAAAGATAATATGAGAAGAAGAACATTAAAAGTCTTAGAAAATGTTAATCTAAGAAGCCAAATGTGTGGGCTTATATTTCATCCCTCTATAGAGACAGATAAACAGAATTCCCTGAATAAAAAAATTCAATTATTTTAGATATTTTTGGCATTATGAAGTATTTGCAAATCAGACATTTTATCTGAGCATGTAGTTGGTATTTGAAAATATACTCCTCAGGGCAGGTAGGGAATTAGTTGTGAATTATAAATATTGTTACTCAGTAACTAAACTTCAAAACTAGTCAGGTAAGAAGTATATTAGACTTCAGAATTGGTCTCATAACTACAGTATCTGTATACAGTGTCAGCTGCATTCATTCTACTGCATCATGCAGACTTAGTATCAAAGCTTTGTGAATTCCTGGCTACTAAAGGGCTTACAATCATAGAGCTGGAAGAGATCTCAGAAGGTCATCAAGTCCAGCCCCCGCCCAAGGCAGATCCAATACCAATTAAATCAGCCCAGCCAGGGCTTTGTCAAGCCGAGACTTAAACACCTCTAGGGATGGAGATTCCACCACTTCCCTAGATGACCCATTCCAGTGCTTCACCATCCTCCTAGTGAAATAGTTTTTCCTAATATCCAACCTAGACCTCTCCCATTGTAACTTGAGACCATTGCTCCTTGTTCTGCCATCTGTCACAACTGTGAACAGCCTTTCTCCAGCCTCTTTGGAACCTCCCTTCAGGAAATTAAAGGCTGCTATCAAATCCCCTCTCACTCTTCTCTTCTGCATACTAAATAGACCCAACTCCCTCAGCCTCTCCTCATAGGTCATATGCTCCAGTCCCCTAATCATTTTAGTTGTCCTCCTCTGGACCCTCTCTAATGCATCCACATCCTTCCTGTAGTTGGGAGCCCAGAACAAGACACAATACTCCAGATGTGGCCTCCTCAGAGCCGAATAAAGGGGAATAATCACTTCTTTAGATCTGCTGACGGTGCTCCTCTTAATGCACCCTAATATGCCATTAGCCTTCTTGGCTACAAGGGCACACTGTTGACTCATATCCAGCTTCTCGTCCACTGTAATCCCCAGGTCCTTTTCTGCAGAACTGCTACTTAGCCATTCAGTCCCCAGCCTGTAACAATGCTTGGGATTCTTCCGTCTCAAGTACAGGACTCTACACTTGTCCTTGTTGAACCTCATCAGATTTCTTTTGGCCTAATCCTCCAATTTGTCTAGGTCACTCTGGACCCTATCCCTGCCCTCCGGCATATCTACCTCGCCCCCTAGCATAGTGTCATCTGCAACTTACTGAGGGTGCAATCCATCCCCTCATCCAGGTCATTAATAAAGATGTTGAACAAAACTGGTCCTAGAACCGAACCTTGGGGCACTCAGCTAGAAACCAACTGCCAACCTGACATCAAGCCCTTGATCACTACCCGCTGGGCCCAACCTTTTAGCCAGCTTTCTATCCATCTTACCGTCCATTTATCCAATCCATATTCCCTTAACTTGCTGGCAAGAATATTGTGGGAGACTGTATCAAAAGCTTTGCTAAAGTCAAGGTATATCACATCCACTGACTTTCCCATATCCTCAACATAGAAGCTAATAAGATTGGTCAGGCATGACTTGCCCTACGTGAATCCATGCTGACTATTCCTGATCACTTTCTCCTCTTCCAAGTGCCTCAAAATGGATTCCTTGAGGATTCACTCCATGATTTTTCCATGGACTGAGATAAGACTGACTGGTCTATAGTTCCCTGGATTGTCCTTCTTCCCTTTTTTAAAGATGGGCACTACATTTGCCTTTTTCTGGTCATCTGGGATCTCTCCCAATCTCCACGACTTTTCAAAGATAATAGACAAAGGCTCCTCAATGACATTTGCCAACTCCCTCAGTACTCTTGAATGCATTAAATCTGGACCCATGGATTTGTGTACGTTTAGCTTTTCTAAATAGTTCCTAACCTGTTCTTTCCCCACCAAGGGCTGTCTACTTTCTTCCCATATTGCATCACATGGTGCATTTGTCTGGGAGCTGTCCTGGTCTGTGAAGACAGAGGCAAAGAAAGCATTGAGTACTTCAGCTTTCCCCACATCATCTGTCACGAGGTTACCTCTCTCATCCAGTAAAGGCCCCACGCCCTCTCTGATCACCCACTTATTGGTAACATGCCTTTAGAAACCTTTCTTGTTATCCTTTACATCCCTTGTTACTCGCAATTCTGATTGTGCTTTTGCCTTCCTGATAACTCCCCTGCATTCTCGAGCTATAAATTTATACCCTTCCCTAGTCATCTGTCCAAGTTTCCACTTCTTGTAAGCTTCCTTTTTGTGCTTAAGTTGACCAAGGATTTCCCTGGTAAGGCAATTTGGTCTCCTACCATATTTGCTTGTCGTTCTGCGCATTGGGATGGTTTCTTCGTGTGCCTTCAATAAGTCTTCTTTAAAATACTGCCAGCTCTCCTGGACTCTTTTCCCCTTCATGTTAGCATCCCTGGGGATTCTGCCATCAGGTCTCTGAGGAAGTCAAAGTCTGCTTTTCTGAAGTCCAGGGTGTGTATTTTACTACTCTCTTTTCTTCCTTTGGTCAGGATCCTGGAAGATGTTAGCAACTGCATTTGCTTTAAGATCAGAGAATACTATCTGTACTCTGAGAGTAGATTTTCTTTTACATAAGGGAGAAAGAAATCAACAGTGATAGCAAATGTGTTACTTAAGATAACCCTGCACTCCCTATACAAGCTCTGATACAGTACCAGAGGAAATCTCTTGTTCTGCCAGTTTTCCAAGAATGGAGGTTACATAATCGTCTTTCAGATTGGCCTGAATATCTTCAGTGACAGTGTCTCAAGAAACATGGCTCATATTCTAACTCCCAATAAATCATATGCTGCAGAACATCCACTGCTTATTCCTTTATCCCTTTCAAATACATTTAAGATGAGAAGACCAGATATCTTTTTGAGGATCCTCTTAAAAAAAAAATCAACAACCCTGTAGGCTCATGTGCAATTTAGGAGCTGTAATTCTCCTTGAAAGCAATGTACACTTTCCTGCTTCCATGGAGAGACTTTAAACATTGGTTTAGCATGTTTCATTTTGTAACAACCTTTATTGTAAATTGATATAAGTATACCCTATGCTATGCTGTAGCCAGGATCTAATAGTAGAAATGACTCCAAATAAAATTGAAGAGCATATCAACATTTTGTAGTCATTTTCTCTTTCGTTATACCTCACTGACCCACTTTCCTCAGAAGTATCAACACAGTAAACAGAAATGCTTCAGAATACAAACATCACCTTTCAATGGAACTGACACCTTTTAAAAAAATAAATGTGCACAGGTGAAGGAAGTTCAGGACAAGACTTAATCACTTATAACTTCACACTAGTTTTCACTAAACATCAATGATGAGAAATCCTGAATCCATACCATGATTCCTATTGTCCTTGTTTTATTTTACAAAAGGTTTTATTCCACAGCAAGCAAGGTAATTTTTCTTTTCACTTGTTTTATGAAAAGTTATTTCTTTTATGTGATCTACAATGCAAAGGGGATAACGGAACTGTTCGAACTCATGTCTTCTGAAATCCAATAAGACAAATCTGCCTTTATAAAGAACTACCATGATTTTGAATGGCTGAGAATAACAATGAGAAGTAGCAACAAAAATGAACAGCACAGTGAATAGGTCCTTATTTACAAGCTATATGCATACTACAGCACTTCTTTCTTAGATTAATTTGCAAATTGATCCCTATTTTATTCAACTATTTTTGCTATTTCTAAGTATTCAGTGAATTGATTAAATGAACAATTTTCACTCTCTTCACTTTGGCTATTCACTATTTGATATTTGCAGTGCATGGACAAGCACATAAGTCATATAATATGGCTCCTGCTCTTTGATTGGATGACTTCAATATTGTGAACCATAAAACAAGAAACTGCAAATAATGAATCGTACACTTCTAAGATGAATTTGCAGACAAGTAATCATTCACTCTAAAACTCAGAAAACTTTCAGGTTTCACAAATATTTTGAATAATACCTGGATGCTTACTGAATATTCATAAATAATGAATAATATAAACCAATAAATCATAGTGAACTAAACTCAGTGACTTATTGACAAATATATTCGTTAATCAGTATTAGCACATTTCTATTTGCACTGGGAGGTAGAAAATATTACAGCCTTTGACAGGAAACCTCAAAAGGTCCACATAAGGAATAAGAAGTTTGCACGTGTATCCTAAGGGCAGCTGAAAATCCAAAGGCTGTAAAATATGGCTGGAAATCTGATGAGAACAGCTTATTTCATAAAACTGTCTGGCCTCGTTTTCAGAATACTGAGAAAATGGACTTATTCCATTCTCCCCTTACCTACAAATATGTTAAAATAAGTGAACAAAAAAATTCAGACTTGATTGGGGGACATCAGATGAGAGCATGATGGGGCGGGGGGTTAATTTTTCAAAACTGGTTCATCTAACTATGGGTGTGTCTAGACTACAGGGTTTTTTCAAAAAAAGTGGCCTTTTTTCTAACAAACTTCACCTGTGTCTAGACTGCTGCCGTGTTCTTTCAAAATTAAATCGAAAGAACATGACAGTTTTTTCAACCATGGAAAACCTCATTTTACGAGGAATAACGCTTTTTTTCGAAAGTGCTCTTTCGAAAAAAGGCATTATTGAATGCGAACAGGACTTTTTCAAAAGAGAGCATCCAGACTGCCTGGGTTCTCTTTTTCGAAAAAGCGGCTTGCTTTTCCAAAAGAAGTGGTTGTAGTCTAGACGCTCTCTTTCGAGAGTTTTTTTCAAAAGAATCTTTTGAAAAAGCCTCTTTCAAAAAAGGCTTGTAATCTAGACCTACCCTATGAGAGAGGAAGCAACTAAAAGGAAAGTATGAGCTTATGCCAGAGTGAAACTAATTTGCAGTTCAGTTTTGTGTTTCCATTTTGTTTTTGCTTGGGGAATAGAAGAAACTGGCAGCTACCGATCATGAATATAAAGCAGAAAAAACATTAAGCAAAAAGGGCCAATTTTCTAAAAGTAATTATTTTTGTAGTAATTAAAATTTCCATGCGCAAAGATATTGCAAATACCCTGAAAGCTTCCTACATAGTTCCAGTCACCCACAGCAACAACTATGCAACACAAGTTGTTGGCCTTATTTTACTGCAGACACTGGAGAGCTAAAAGCCTTGCTTCTCAACAGTATAGATTAGGACCTGATTGGCATCTCACTTATCCTAAATTTAAATTAGGAACAACTTCAGAGAAATTAGTTGAGTTATACTAGCAAATGGCTGTGCAAAATATGGCCCGCAGGCTAAATATGGCCTGCCAAATCTCTGGATCCAGAGCCCATATGAAAGCCTCAGCCAGCTCCCTGCATGCCCTGCTCCCACTCAGCACTCAGAAAAGCCGTCTGCAGGGCCATGCATGCGTCTTTGAATGCTGAGAGCCCGGGGCAGAGTGCAGCCCTCGACCACTTACCAAATTCTTGGAGTTGCCTCCCCATCAAAAATCATTGCCCACCCTTGTTACTAGTAGGAAGGAAATCTATAGCAGGTCACCGAACATGTTTTCAGTCTTGGAAGACCACACGATATAGTAGACCTTAAATCTGACAATGTCATTTACAGAGAAGGCTGTAAAATGTATCATTATTATTAATTATGTATTATTATTTTATTATTTCCCTCATCTGTCTGCATATGTGTTAAGTTACCTACAAAGGCACATGAGTTAACAGATGCAGGATTTAAAAAAGGCACTTTTACCACTTGGTCTAATTCTCATTTTAAAGTACTTTTACGCCACTAAAAATATATTGACTTGAGTGGAGATACTTTTGATTGCCTCTGATCTGAGTGTAATTGTAGTCAGGCCCATCATTCAGAACAAAACATAACTAAACACCCCAAACAAACAAACATTCTAAAAATGTCAACAAATGTTTTTCTGCAAAATCTGTGACAAAGAAATTAAGATCTGCTTTCTAGAGGAGCAACCAAATTAGGCTGGGGATTTTCAAAAACGCTGAGGGGTTGGGTAGCCAGGTTTCTATTCCCCATTTACTGATATTAGTGTGGGAGGAAAAGCTGAACTTTTGCCAATAGAATCTTTACGCCAACACACACACATTATGAATTTTCTAAACAACCATATGTATAAATGTACCAAATAACCTATTTAATATGTGTTCTATTGGATTCAGTTAGAAGTAAAATTGCAAGTATTTAACCATTAGAAAAAATGTGTTCCGACCATTGTGTACTTTCTTTTTATCACATTAATACACATATTAATATCACATTAATACACATATATAGGTAGTCAATTTTGCCTGTATATTGAGTGCTCTCTGTGACTCAGAAAGCGATTTTCCCTAAAGTTTATTCTTTTATCCTCTTTGCTGAACATTTTCTTTTAAAGAGTCAAGTTAGGCGACTATATCTTTTAATACCTCACATTGCAAATTAGATATGCTTTTTGTCAGTTGTTCCTCACAGCACAAGTCCTGCCTGTTCTCTTACATCTCTGCATGATATTACTTAGAAACAACAAAGAGCTGCTCATTGGACAGATTTTTAATAATTGTTTTTCTTATCATCGTTTATGCAGGGTTATTGTAGAACAGAATATAAGCACTTTCTAGGCGTCCAACGCAAACTTTTACTCGTGAGAGTAACTATTATGCTATTAGACTTTAATGGCACCTTTTAGGTGAGTAAGGGGCACTAAGGGGAATAAGGAGTCACAGAACTGGTATAAATGGCACATTGAATACGTAAATATGAAAAATACATTCATTTTCACTAATTTGTATTGCAGTAGAAGGCTATAAAGTTCCTCACCATGCTGCTTATCCAGACAATATCTATGGGTATGTCTACACTACCCTCCTAGTTCGAACTAGGAGGGTACTGTAGGCATACCGCACTTGCAAATGAAGCCCGGGATTTGAATTTCCCGGGCTTCATTTGCATAAGCGGGGAGCCGCCATTTTTAAAACCCCGCTGGTTCGAACCCCGTGCAGCGCGGCTACACGGGGCACGAACTAGGTAGTTCGAACTAGGCTTCCCAGTTCGAACTACCGTTACTCCTCATTTCACGAGGAGTAACGGTAGTTCGAACTAGGAAGCCTAGTTTGAACTACCTAGTTCGTGCCCCGTGTAGCCGCGCTGCACGGGGTTCGAACCAGCGGGGTTTTACAAATGGCGGCACCCCGCTTATGCAAATGAAGCCCGGGAAATTCAAATCCCGGGCTTCATTTGCAAGTGCGGTATGCCTACATTACCCCGCTAGTTCGAACTAGCGGGGTAGTGTAGACATACCCTATCTTACTACAATTGATTGTAATGCCCATATAAATGAGCTAAGTCCATTTCAGTGAAAATAAACTTGCTGTTTTCCCATCAAAACATGTTAGAGTAAATTATCCAAGGGTAAGGCATACTACTTCCTTTTCACTTCAGAAAGCTGTTTTTTTTCTAAAATTGAGTTTCAATTCATTTTTAATATGAAATGGACTGAGTAATACAATACGTTGAATATTTCTCCATATTACCAGAAGGTGGTCAATAGCACTAACATATGATTTCACTTTCCCAGTCCATGCTTTTAATATGTCATATATAAATTAGCTAAAACAGATTTATTTGTAGTATAGAGTACTGTACATATATTAACTGACTGAAGCATATTTATTATAGTGACAAAGAGAGATTTTAAGATAATGAAAGTAGATACAATGATTCCAATATTAAGGTGAGAGTTAGAGTATAAAGATACATAATTAAAGAGATTAAAATTTAAACAAAAACCCACGTCTTCTTCCTGTCTTCTTAAAACAAATTATATTTGTGAATGATATTCACCTCTAAAAGGATCAAGCAAAGCTTATGTAGACTTAAGTAGTGCACATTCCATTGGTAACCCTACAAAGAAAGGTAAGTTCAATACAGCGAGAAAGAAATGTCAAAGTTCAAAGGACAAGTTCAAAGATTATAATTTTCCCACCTTCTTTATTATTTCTTAACTTTCACACTAATCTTAGTGTGAATCTTAAAGTTTACTAAAAGATCCACTAAAAGATTCTGAAAGATTTACTAAAAGATTCTGATTTTAATATTGTTCTCTTCAAAGGCAATTCTGTAAACTGTGTCTTTGTACCACCTGTCAGCTGCAGGCAAGAAATGAAGGCCGAAAGTGCATAAATCTCCATATTTCCACCCACCCTTCTCTCCATCACTTCCTTCAAATGTTCAGAGCTCAAACTCTTTTGAGGCACTTGCAGGGGGTTATTATAACATTTAGGAAAACTGAGACCACCACACTTTATTTTGATTTTTTTCATGAAAAAAACCCAACAGAAATCATTTTGTGCCAATTAAAAATAATAGGCAGGAAATGAGCTACCAAAAGAATAAATGAGATGAACTAGAAAGCTTCCTGAAGACACCATTTCTGAAACCAAAAATGTATTCAGTTCTGGTTACAAAATACACAGAGAAAGCCTCATCTAGCACTAGGTCTTCTGCTAGTGAGTACATGCCACATGCCAAAAAACCCTGGAGCAACTTTGCCAACAGTATGTTTGATTCATTCAGCTAATGCAGTTTCAGAAACTATTAACATTGGCTCTACTATCAGGTGGAATCACAACAACACCATTTAGAGACAATGCCATTGAGAATGCATTCCCCATGTATAAACACAAAATAAAATAATGAGTTAGGCAAAATAAATAGCACAATTACTGGTCTGGAGCCATTTTGCTGTGGATGTACAGCCTTTATTTTTGTGTGAGAAAGGAAGTGTGAAAACTACATGGGCTCAGTTGTCCTCCTATAAAATCATAGTATAATTTCTTACAAAAATGATATAAAGTCTGCACTATTTAGGACAATTCTTGTTATTGGTTTGGTTTATTAGGGTGTCCTAATGGCTGCAAATTGCACCGAAGACCATGAAGATCACATGGAAAAAGCAATACAGTGAATACATGGCATGTCCCTCCCAATCCTCTGTGCACATCTTGCTTGTTTGACATGTGTACAACACCGCTACTGGACTTTTCAGAGGAAGAGGCTTAGTTAGGCAATAATGACATGAAAAGAGGGGTGTTTATCTGACCTGCACAGCTTTGTCTCCTGTTAATGCTCATGATGGAAAAAGCACAAGTTGTTCACAAAGTCAAAGTACATTGTAATAATTTCAGATTCGGTAGGCAGTAATTATTTAATGTTACAGAGCTGGGTCTAGAACATCTGTTCTTCATTTTTTAAAAAAGCTAGATTTTTTATATTGGAGCTGAAATAGGCAGCAATGGTAACCACTCCCCTCATCTGTGCTGAGAACAATCCAGGAAAATATAATGTCACATAATCAGGTTTTAACCCCCATTTCTAAAACTATGATGAACACAGTCTACAACTGTAGCTAAACCTTATTCAGCTGCACTTCAGCTGCCCATAGCTGATAGTCATTGTCAAGAAATGGTAAATCCTCTAGTGCAGAAAAGCACGTGAGCACAACAGGGGAGAAGAGACGTAGCATGTCTGGGAAGCCTCCAACTTCAGAGAGAAGCCCACAGAAGTAATTGACAGGACCACAGTGACAGCCCCACAATCAACTTTGTGAACCATTCTGAATTTCAGACACAGGAATAAATGTCACACTAGAATGAGCGAAAGGCTGTATGTGCTAGTGGTGCAGCTTAATGGATTTCAACAGAGGAAATGGGAGGTTGAGAAGGAGCCAATAGGTACAGGAAATCATAGAAGATTAGGGTTGGCAGAGACCTCAGATCATCTAGTCTAACCTCCTGCTCAAAACAGGGCCAACCCCAAGTAAATCATTGCAGCCAGGTTTTTGTCAAGCCTGGCTTTATAAATCTCTAAGGGTATGTCTACACTAGCTTGGTAGTTCGAGCTAGGTAGGCAAATGAGGGCAACTGGGATATTTAAATATCCCAGGCTTCATTTGCATCTTCCTGGGTGCCGCCATTTTTAAATACCCCGTAGTCCGAACTCCATGCCCGTGGCTACACGCAGCACAGAGTAGGTAGTTCGAATTAGGATCTACTGAGTTCGATACCCTAAGGCTGGAGATTCCAACACTTCGCTAGGCCAATGTTTCCCAAATGGTGTTCCGCAGAACCCTGGGGTTCTGTGAAGTGAAACTAAGGTTTCTGCGAGAAAATTCTACTCCCCCAGCCGCTGCAGAGCCCGTAGGCAGCTCTCATTAGAGCTTTGCCGGCTGGGGTGGGCTTCTGGCAGCACACAGCTCTGGCTGCTCCACCACCCACTGTGGCTGCCCCACCACCGTGCACCACGTGGCCCCCTGCTGACCCTGCAGGACTGCCCGACTCCAGTGCCGCGCAGCCTCCTCCTCCACGTGTGCAGGTGACAGCTTGTTACAGCAGTCGCCGCTGCCAGGAGGAGAGGGGTGGCTGGGTCTGAGCCTCAGGATTTTTAAACTGCTGCCTACAGCCTGGCTGAGGCTACGTGGAACTCAGCTGGGGCTCTGCCCCTCCCCCTCAAGGTGTGCTCGGGCTCTGTCACCCCCCTTTGGAGCGCGTTTGGGTTCTGCTACTTCCCTCCCCGGGGTGCACTCGGGCCCGCTGCCCCCCATGCGCTGCCACTCTCTTTCCCTCATGCCCCTCCCCACCCTGCTGGGGAAGCAGCAGAGTCTGGTCTGGCAGGGAAGGTCAGGGTTTCTACAGCCCCCCGCCCCGCCCCGCCAGCGGGAAGGCTGACCTGGTGTTGCAGCTGTGGTGATATCCTCACTGAATGGGAGGGATGGGGGGACCAAGCTTCCTCTCCCGCCCCCCTGTTGGGGGAACAAGAACGTGCTGCTTGGAGGCTTCCCCTGCTGCAGCAGGATGCCAAGCCAAGTAAGCGTCCCACCTCGTGCCCAGATCCTACACCCAAATCCCCCTCACTTACTCTCCTCTCCCGGCCAAGACCCCGCATTCATTCCCAGCTTGCTCTGACACCCTTCATATATAAGACTGTTTTGTGGAACCCCTAATCATTCTTTTGAGCTTAAAAAGGTTCTGTAGCCAAATAAAATTGGGAAACACCGCACTAGGCAACCAATTCCAGTGCTTCACCATCCTTCTTGTGAAATAGTTTTCCTATTATCCAACCTAGATCTTCCTCATTGAAACCTGAGACTATTGCTTCTTGTTCTGTCATCCACCACCAGAGAATAGGCTGGCTCCATCCTCCATCACTCACCTCCTTTCACATAGTTGATAGCTGCTATCAAATTCCTTTAGTTCCTCCTCTTCTGAAGATTAAATATGCCCAGTTCCCTCAGTCTCTTCTTATAAGTAAGCTTCTCCTCATAAGCCAATACATAGAGAGCTTGACAATAGGGCCAAGACCACAAACAGTAACTAATTTAAGAACATAAGAATGGCCATACTGGATCAGACCAAAGGTCTAACTAGCCCAGTATGCTGTCTTCTGAAAGTGGCCAATGCCTGGTACTTCAAAGGGAATGATTAGAATAGTAATCAACAAGAAATCCACCCTCTGTTGCCCAATGATTTTCAGTGCCTCTGTTTTGATTTGTTCAAACTGAGATACCTCACTCAGGGTATGTCTACACTACCCTCCTAGTTCGAACTAGGAGGGTAATGTAGGCATACCGCACTTGCAAATGAAGCCCGGGATTTGAATTTCCCGGGCTTCATTTGCATAAGCGGAGAGCCGCCATTTTTAAAACCCCGCTCGTTTGAACCCCGTGC
Organism: Pelodiscus sinensis; assembly: GCF_052426305.1. Lineage (NCBI taxonomy): Eukaryota > Metazoa > Chordata > Testudines > Trionychidae > Pelodiscus > Pelodiscus sinensis. Next base: position 116,204,977 of record NC_143055.1, on the reverse strand, counting down.
AGCACGGCTACACGGGGCACGAACTAGGTAGTTTGAACTAGGCTTCCTAGTTCGAACTACCGTTACTCCTCATTTCACGAGGAGTGACGGTAGTTCGAACTAGGAAGCCTAGTTCGAACTACCTAGTTCGTGCCCCGTGTAGCCGTGCTGCACGGGGTTCGAACCAGCCGGGTTTTAAAAATGGCGGCGCCCCGCTTATGCAAATGAAGCCCGGGAAATTCAATTCCGGGCTTCATTTGCAAGTGCGGTATGCCTACATTACCCTCCTAGTTCGAACTAGCGGGGTAGTGTAGACATACCCTCAGAGAGCCTACTTTTCATAGGATGGGGTGCTCAGCATTTTCTGAAAATTAAGACCCATGGAGGTGTCTCAAATGGCATACCCAAAATCATTAGGTGCCTTTGAAGATCGTGGTCCACTTTCCAGTTTTAAGGTTGCCATGGTGACCTGGCTCATATGTCGGTCTCCAGACTCACAGCTGCACAGCAATATCTGTGGAAGAAGCCTTATTGCGATTTTGTTTCACTGATAGCTACATACATCATTAGCAATCAGTACAAATGTGCAGTAGATGTACTCACCTGCAAACACATAAACCATGCTATGCACAGTTCAGGGACAAAGAAAGCTGAGTCATCAGAAATGTAAATCTGGCTTTCAATGCCTGGCAGCAAAACATCTTTGATTGCTATATGCTGCTATCTTTGTTTGGAGCTGTGTCTCTGATGCTTAAAACCAGCTCTCTTTCCATTGATTTCGCCTAACAGCTGGATTTGCAGAACAGTTTCAAGACAGCTCAGCATGATACCTCCTGTCTTGCACACCCCAACACCAATCTGTCTGCTTACTGTACACACATATCTATCTCTGAAACCACTCCAGAAGGTCAATGGATCCCTGTTACTACACCTTCTGAGGTGGGCCATTAATCATAATTTCTGGAGATGCATGATATGCATTCAAAGGGGGCAGATTGACTCGTTATGTGGATCCATCCATCTCTTTAGTTTCCTGTCCCTTGGTCTCTGTTTCTCGAATTATTTTTCTTACAAAACTGTATTATGCCTGACTTCCTTGGCATGCCATCACATGGCTAGTTCACCTGGTAGTGCATCAGACTTATAATCATAAGGTCTAGAGTTCAAGTCTCTGCCCTGGTAAGGTGGCTTTTCCCCTCTGCTCCCTGTCTTGAGCCTTTTTCAAAAGACCTCTACTATGCATTACTTTAAGGTTTTTTTTTTTGTTTTTTTTTGTTTTGTTTTTTTTTGCATGCTAGGATTATTGTTTACATTTAAGAAGCAGTAAAATGCAATAATAGTTAAGCTTTACAAACTCTTCCTGGAATCCTTTAATCTTTACAATAATATAAAATAATGCTGATTTGGTCAATAAAGTAGTGTTTTCAGTAGCTCAGCTGAAGGGAAAGGGTTAATCCTTTATGCTCGGTATTTGAGGATATCAAAATCCCTTTCCCTTTCAGTCAAAATAAACCTACAAAGGCATCTACATCTTAAACCTGTGAGGAAATCTATCCAAAATGTTCCATTAAAAAAAAAAGGAGCAGCAGCTCCTATTCATTGTGCTATTTACACTTCAGGAAATCAAGAGTTGGGAGGATGTTCAGATGTATTTGCCTGTCTTTTAGCTGATTCATTTAGAAGTTGTAAAGAGGTTTAGATATATTATTCAGCTAGTTCCTACAGTTTACTTACAGTAGCCCAGAAGAATACTTCAGCTTGACTCCACGGCTTTTCCCACACACAAAGATCTAGGCAATGGTCTTTCTAGACATATCTTTCAAAGAGAGGAAAAGGAGTCTAATACACTGCAGACTGTTGCCTTCCAACCCTGACATCATTTTATAAACACCAGAGCACCAAGGTGACCATTACTCAAAATCCAAACAAACATTAAAGCATGTAAAACTACGTTACAAAATAGAGAGAGAGAGTAAGAGTGAGAGAGAGGGAGAATTGATCTATGCTCATTTGACAAATGTGAAGTTGGTAATTGAGAGATGCAGTAACGTCTAGTCTTAACTTCATGGTAGCTAACAAAAACAGTAATACTGAGTGGAGGACTACTTCTGTATTGTTAGCCCACATCTCTGCATAGCAAGAGTGCTGGGTGATAGAGACTGGTGCACTAGAATCGATTTTGTCCTTCATTTCCAGGCACTAAGGGATGGCACTTTTCAGTCTCTGGGCAGGAAAGAAAGGGCAAATAGAAAGCTTTGTATTGCTATGAATTGACCCCTCTAGGTAAGTCAAAAGCAACACTGACAAGCTGCAGAGAACCCAGCTTCTCTCAACTTTAGTTGGAAAGAGAGCTGACCTGAGGGGGTAAAGTTAGGCAGAGCAAGAACTTGTTTGAGGGTAGGAGTGAGCATTAGCATCTTGCATAACCATATTGAGGCAACAAAAGCTCTTAGGACAGAGTGTAGCATTGGTGTAAACCATGACTTTCATCAGTACAATTTATCCCAGGTTCAAACCCCTTGTGTAGATTCACTGCTCCAGTATAGTGCAGTTTGCCCTGACTTTGAACCAGTATATTTTGTAGCAATATAAGTCATGGTTTATACTAGAGATGTAATAGTGTAGTCGATTAACTGATTAGCAAAAGCATATAGAGTATTGCTATTGACTACACACATTTTCCCCCTACCTCTTGCCAGTAAATTTGTTAGCAGGCTGGCTAGCAGCCCAGCTCAGTCCCGGCTTGCACTGGGTCCTGGACCTACTGTCCCCCCCGCCCCGCCCCGTGGCTCTGCATTTAAAGTGTATTAGGAGCCAGATGAGAAGACAGCTGGGATCAGGTCCGGCTTGTGCCGGATCCCAGAGCTCAGACACCTCCTCCTGGACAGGGGCTCCCTGGGAATTATAGCATAGTCGACTAACTGATAAGAATTCATGAAGTTAATTGACTATTCAGTTAACTGATATTTAATATCCTTAGTTTATACCAGTGCAACAAGTCTAGAAGATGGCACAAGAGTAGTTACATTGATGTAGTTGTTCTAAAGCTAAAAATACAAAGTAGACAAAGCCTCAAGTTAGAAAAAAATTGGGCTTTTTAGTTTTGAGAGGGGTTTCCAATCCAATGGGGATGGTAGGGGAAAGTAAATTCTTATTCAGATAAGATAGCAAAATTTTGATGATGTCACAAGAGAAAATAACCTCACAAACTAATACAGAGATCTGTGCTGGAGAAAGATGCACACTCCTGGCAAATAAGTAGCAGATCAGTACTAAAATAGGTCAGCAGGGCTGTGCAAACTCTACGCTTCCTCTGTAGTTTCTAGTTCCATCCAGTGTTCTTCTCATTCCAATGAAAAAGGCAAAAGATTGGATGTCAGGAGGCTGGAGCTTTAATTCTAACGATGATGACACTGACCTACTGTATGTGCTTTGGCAATCAGAAAGGGCTGGAATGCAGTTACCACGAGCCCTGATGAAAGGACAACACAGTCATGCTGCACCAAAAGCATCCTGGAACAGAGATTGTAACTCAGCCCTTATTTTGAAATAACAAGCGGAGCATCCACACTACCAAGCCTGTTATGTTGAAAGAATGGTCTGGTCATTTCGAAATAACAACTTCTGCTGTTCATGAGGAATGACACTTGTTTTGAAATTATTATTTCAAAATAGCACTAGTGCTGACGCTCAGCTGCTGCTGTTTTGAAATAATTGGCCTCCAGGGGCCTGTCATAGCTGTACTTGTGGCTGCTTTGGCCACACCCCTGACAACTCCAATGCTCCCCTTCTCCTGCAGAGTTTAAGCTTCAGGCAAAAAGAAAAGGCTTGTGGCACCTGGACAGCCTTGCTAGCCCTATGCCACACAGCATCATCCTTCATTGGAGCCATGTTGTATCCCAGCACTCCCTCTGCAGTACCCATGGCTGCCAGCCTCCCGCAGCCCCCTCTGATGCCCCAGGCCAGGGACGAAAGAGGGCACTGGCTCAACTGATGCAGAGATCTTGGACCTCATTGAGGTCTGGGGGGAGAGGACCAACCTCCAGAATCTCCACGCCAGAAGGAGGAATGGCTGGATGGTGGAGAAAGGACACATGTGGATCCTCAACTAGGTCCGTATGAAAATCAAAGAACTCTGGCAGACCTACACTAAGCCCAGGGAGTTCTCACTTTGGGGTGGCACCACATACCTGCCACTTCTTTGAGCAGCTGTATGCCATCCTGGGAGGGAGGCTGGTCATCTCCCTCATCCCATCATCATCGACTCCAGCCAGGACACACCTGGCATCAGCTCCCACGAAGGTGAGGTTGTGGAGGAGGAACAGGCCAGCTAGGACACCATGCCCACCAGCCAGGAAATGATCTTCAGCCTGGAACCAGTCCCCCCACTTCCAGGATGTCTCCCAGGGATTGGACAATCCTGGTGAAGGCACTTCAGGGGAAATCCATAACTTTCCCTATACACATGCAGGGAAAGGCAGCCTGCTGCAAGGGGCTGCGCGCTCCTTTCTTGGACTTCTTGACCTGAGGGGGAGGGGAGAATGTCACACAGCAGCCTGTGCACATGGGTGCATATGAAGCATTAGTCCAGAGAACTCAGCTCCATGGCAGAAACCCCTTGATCCTTCTCACAAGGTTCCTGGACAGGCCTGCCTTACCTCGGACTCCGTAGTGGTATACCTTCCCATGACAAGCCACCACTAAGGAGGCTGGGGTCATGGAAACACACAGTAGTGCCAAACATGGCACAGGCTGATACCTGCACTTGGGCAGCATCTGCTTGGTCAAGTGCGGCAAGGTGGAGGAGACTGATACCCTGCATGGGAACCTGCTGGGGGGGGGAGGAAAAGGAAGGGACCCCAGTAGCGTTCTCTTTAGCAAGTGGCCTCTGCCACTTACACACCTCCCCAACATGCCCTCGTGCTCCAGCAGGCAGGAATAAAAGTTCTGTCTCTGTGGGACGCCACCAGTGCCATTCTCCCTTCCCCCCCACCCCAAGCTCCTGGCCTGGCTGGCACACTCCCATGCCTGCTTGTCCCCTGGCTTTGGGGGGAAGCGAGGCTCCCTTAGGATGTCTGTGCCCCTGCAGGTAAGTGCCCTCTATGTAGGCAACAGATGGCCCCTCTCAAAGCACATTGCCATCGTCTGACCAAGACCTTCAGTGTCAGCTCAGAGATTAGGGCTGAGCTTCACTTTTCTTCACAGCTGGGTCAGCTGCAAGTATGGCGCATCCACCACCACCTCCCATGCCATCTTCCTGACTCAGTGGGATCCGCTCCAGAAAGCGCACCAGGGAAGACCTGTTGTGGGACCAGATGGCTCGCCTCCGGTTCCTCATCTGAGGGTTTGATGAGGAGCATTGGGAGTGGGCTGCCAAATGTGAGGAGTGACAGGCTGACTGAAAGCAGTGGAAGGCCATGAGGGAGCAGCTGTCATGCCAGCAGGTGGCCATGTGCTCCTCCATAACATCTGTCATGGAGCACATGGATGCATGCTCCCCATCCCCACTCCTCTAACTCCTTGCCCAACTCCCCTTACCCACACTTGCCACCCATATCCCCACCATCCTAACTCTCCACACTTGCCCCTGCACCCACACCCCTGGCTTCTTCTCCTAGCCTCCCCAGGGGCCGCCAGGGCCTTTGATCATGTGGCGGTAGAACCTGCCAGGCAATCAAAGCCTTCCAAAGTACCCGAGGCAGGCAGCACTCTCAGCCCCATCCCTGAGCCCTCCTGCCCACCTCCTCCATTCTAGATTATTTCTCCAGTGCCTTCCCTGTTGTATATTCCCCAAATAAAAAAAATTAAGAGTTGTTTGTTCAAAGAAAGGTCTGCAGGGAAGGTGGGAAGGGAGGTATGGAGAAGGAAAGGCACACAGTGACAATGCAGGGGCCCCTTGTGGAGAGCCACAGGGGAGAGTCTTATAGGTGGCCTTAGCTGAAACTCTACCTCAAGGCCTCCTAGATGAGCACAGCCCCCTGATGTGCTCCCCTGATGGCTCTGGTGTCTGGCTGCTTGTAAGCTCTGGCCAATCGCTTGGCCTCTGCCCCCCAACTCTGGCAGGAAAGTCTTCCCTTCCATCTCACATATGTTGTGGAGCACACAGCAGGTCACCAACACCTGGGGGATGTTTCAGTCACTGAGGTCCAGGCAGGTGAGGAGACTTATGAACTTCCCCTTCAAGCAGCCAAAGGCACACTTGAGCATCATGTGTCACCTGCTGAGCCTGGCATTGAAGTACTCCTTGATGGGGTCCAGGCTGCCTGTGTAGGGAGCAAAGGGTAGGCAAGGGGTAGGCTGCATCACCCAGGATGCACATAGGCATTTCCACATCCCTGACCCTGATGGTGCAGTTGGGGAAAAATGGGACAGCATGCATCCTCTAGAGTAGGCTTGAGTTCCGGAATATGCAGGTGTTGCATGCTTTCCCCAACCACCCAACGTAAATGTCTGTGAACTGGCCCTTGTGGTCCACCAGGTACTGCCGCACCATTGAGAGGTACCCCTTCCTGAGTCTAAGGCATAGTGGTCAGGGGCCAGGATGGGGATGTGCATGCCGTCTGTGGTGCCTCCACAATTGGGGAAGCTCACGGCGGCAAAGCAATCCACAATGGGGTTGACGTTCCCCAGCGTGATGACCGTCTACAGCAATATGGTGTTGATGGCCTTGACTACCTGCAGGAGCATGGCCCAGACAATGGGTTTCCCCAAGCCAAACTGGTTCCCCATGGACAGTAGCTGTCTGGCATGGTGAGCTTCCATAGGGTGATGGCGACGTGCTTCCGCAAAGGAATGTCAGGTCTCAGCCAGGTGTCCTGTCACTAGAGGACAGGGGTGAGCCACTCACCATGCTCCAGGAAGGTGACCTTCTGCATGTGGAAATTCTGGAGCCACTGCTGGTCATTCCAGTGCTGCAGGACAATGCACTCCCACCAGTCGGAACTGGTCTCCCTCCGCCAGAAGCAGAGCTCAACAGTGTACAGGGGATTAAGAATCATTTGCTGTATCAGGAGTGCCAGGGCCTGGGTGAAGAGATCCCCTTGTCTGGTTTGGTTATCATCGTCTTGAAGCAGCATGTGGGTAGTGTGGATGAACTGTGCCATGAAGTGCAGCATGGGGCCTGTGAGCCTGGCACTGCTTTACAGCAACTCCAACTCCATGTTGTGAGTGCTGTAGTGTCCTCTCAAGGGCAACCAGGGCATAAAGTGTGACTTTGGTGTCCAGTGAGTGGGTAGGCAGTAGAGAAGTGGCATGTGAGATGCGGCTGTTGAGAGGAGTCCCTCAGCAAGCAGCTACAGGAAGTGTCTGCCCTCCTGGTGCCGTCCCTGGAGTGCTTCTGGGGGCTTTAAATCCGATACAGTCTCCAATCTGTGTAGATGTGCTATTTCAAAATCATTTTGCGTTATTTCAATGCTGCCTTGTAGTGTGGACGCACTATTTTGAAATAGTTATTTCAGGAATTATTACTTCAAAATAAGTTATTTTCAAATAATTTCCTAATGTAGACTTGCCCTCAGAGTCACATTCTAGCCAGGGGTTCCTGCTTGCTATAGACTGGAAGTAAGATACACTAGTGCTTTCCCTAGCACAAATTTCCTAGCACTACCCAGCACATTGAATTGACTAAGGACATGTCTACACTGCACTGTTTTTCCGGAATAAGGGCCGTTATTCTGGAAAATCAATACTAGTGTCCACTCTGCAATTGTGTTATTTAGACAGAAAGTCAAAATAATGGATGGCTTTTCCAACAGTGGTAAACCTCATTCCACAAGGAATAAGTTCTTTTCTGAAAAAGCTTTTTCGTAAGAGGGTGTGTGTAGACGCTCCACTGCTGCTATGTCAAAATAGCTCCTTACCAGGGCCATTCTAAAGTTATTCTTCCCCAGTGCTTCCTGGGGCTCTAAATCAAGGTAGCGCATCCACATTAGGGGAGCCTGCCTCGGACTACTTTTGAGGCTTCCCTGTAGTGTGGTCTCTATATTTCAAAATACAGGCAGTCCCCGACTTATGCGGATCCGACTTATGTCGGATCCGCACTTACGAACCGGGCTTTCTCGCTCCGGAGGTCGAGGTGGCGGATTGCTACCTGCGATCTCCGGGGCGAGAAAGCCCCATTCATAAACTGCTCCGGTGCCCCTGGTCTGCTGGACCACAGACCACAGGCACCGTCCCCAGCAGACCACAGGCACCGGGACTGAAGCCACAGCAGCGGCGGGGTCCCGTGCCTCTGAGACTTTGCTAGAGCAAAGCCTCAGAGGCGCGGCACCCCGCTGCCGCTGCGGCTCTGCTCCCGTGTCCCTGGTCTGCTGGGGGGGGGGGCGGCGCAGCTAGTGTGTCCCCCCCCCCCAGCAGACCAGGCTTTTGTTTTGGACCCTGGGGCAGAGCAGCTGGGGCGCTGCTGATTGGTCCTGCAGCGCCGCTCTGGGCACTACTGGACCAACCCGGCAGCACCCCAGCTGCTCTGCCACAGGTCCTGATTCAGCCGCTGCTGGTCAGTTTCAGCAGTGGCTGAATCAGGACGCCTGGGGCAGAGCAGCTGGGGTGCTGCTGGGTTGGTCCAGTAGCGCCGAGGAGCACCCCAGCAGCACCCCAGCTGCTCTGCCCCAGGCGTCCCCAAGTCAGCCACTGATGAAACTGACCAGCGCTGACTACAGGAAGCCCGAGGCAGAGTTGCTCTGCCCCAGGCTTCCTGGAATCAGCCGCTGATCAGTTTCAGCAGCAGCTGACTTGGGGAAGCTTGGGGTTCTTAAGTTGAATCTGTATGTAAGTCAGAACTGGCGGTCAGTTTCAGCAGCGGCTGAATCTGGACGCCAGTTCCGACTTACATACAGATTCAACTTAAGAACAAACCTACAGTCCCTATCTTGTACATAACCCGGGGACTGCCTGTAAGCTTTTCCGTAAGCTATCTTCCAGAAAAGTTTATTCCGAAAGAAGCTTGCAGTGTAGATATACCCTAAGAGTCATCACTCATTGGCCTTGCCTGCCTACTTTCCTGTTTTTCCATCTATAAAATGGAGTAATACTTGCCCAGCTTTGTGAACAGCTTTGACTTCTGCAGATAAAAATGCACGAAAGATCTGATCATACTCCCTTGAAAGGCTAGCAAAGCTTAGTAAACTTCTAGATGATTGTGGTCTGAGTTTGACATGGAACCCAAAAACAGGAGTCAGATAAGTTTCACATACTTTTAAGTTTCACTGTAAAGATTTCACATGGGTCTCATTAATTTGTCATAGTTGGAAAAAGACATAATACTTTATTTCCTCCTGAAATACTTTATTGCACATTCTGTCCAAATTTTATTATGCATTTTTTAGATCAATGTTTCTTTTTAATCAAATTTGCCATGTTCTATGTTCACCCCACAGCTCTTTAGACACACCAATTCTTTCAATCTCTTCCTCTGCTACTATAGTGTACTAGGTCAAGTGTGACTAGTTTATTTTAACTTTTTAAGGTTGCTCTCTGCTTCATATATTTGCGAAGGATTGGCTCATAATGGTACATTTCCAGAGTAAATCCTGCATGTTCTTTTTAAGTAGGACAAGATCTTGACATACTACCACTGGGAATGCAGAAGGCATTTCTAGCAAGGTGTAATGAGTGATTGACTTCTTTGCTTGTTTTTATAGTGATAAATATATGGTGCCATTAGGCAGGAAAACAAAGTATTCAAAAAAATCTCTGCTAAGCACATTTTGGAATTAATGGGGTCATATAGATATATCATGCCCTCTTTTTCTACTAAGAGGTGTTCAATCTCATGAATTCACTTACTCCCACACAATTTAAACAGCCAAAATGAACACTTTGTAATTTATTTTTTGCACATGTGAAAAGGACGGGCAATTCTGCCAAACTTAACTATACGCTTTTGTTAGGCTTCTATAGATTTCACTAATGCCTCATAAAAAGGAATCAATAACATTTCTCGCGTACCCATATAAAATGAAATTTGATTTCTCTTTAAGGTACAGAAAAATATAAATACATAGATAATCAAAAACTTCTATAATGGGAGCCAGAGGGTGCATCTACACAGTACCCTAAACTTGAAATAAGATATGCAATCGGCACTACATAAATTGCATATTTTATTTCGATTGTATTTTGAAATAGCTTATTTCAAAATTTGGCACATCTACACAGTGTCAAATTTTGAAACAATACACTATTTTGAGGCATCCCTTAACCCTTGTGGAATGACGGTTACCAGAATGCCAGAATAGTGCATCCGCTATTTTGAAAAATATTTTGAAATAATGGGCATGTTTAAAAGATGCAGGGTATCCTGAAATAGCCCTACTGTCTAGATGTATCCTGACTCTTGACAAAAATTGTGTCCCAGTCCTGACATCCCTTAATCATGGGAATAATCCTTAACCTATTATTGACTTGAATGGTGCCACTCATTTTAGGCCCCAACAATCCTGTAAAACTAAGTTGTAAGCACAAGGGCAGCCATTCTGAGATTCAATGGGATTATTCCCATGCTTAAATTTGAGCACTTGCATATGTTTTTTCATATTCAAAGTTTTATTAGGGCTTTCACAGAAATAAGGATTTTACAGAATTTGGTTTCAACCTTTTGCATTTCTTTTGAGAGTTTTACAGGGTGTGATGCCAAAGAGCTCTTGCATCTGTTTTATCACTATCATTTATATAACATACAACTCTTTGTACCCAATGGTTCCACCAAAATTATGCATATGTTAGCATCAATGCAGGAAAGTTATTGATAAGAAATGATCCTTCCCCAGCTGCAATGTTAAATATTGAACAAAAACCCTGACAGATCTCTGTGCCGCTCTCTTTTTATATAATAAAAGTGAAGCTGGTGGTGTGGAGGATGCTGGAGTCAGGGCAGGGCCTTGGTGATGAAGGGGGCAGGGCATAAGGCTGGGAACATGTGGAGTTCAGGAGTCAGGATGGGGGGGTTGAAGAGGGGCTCAGGGCAGGGGGCTGGGTATGTGGGGGTGCGAGAGTTAGGGTTGGGGTAAGGAGGGGCTCAGAGTGGGGGGTCCCATCTGGAGGGGCTTTCTCTCCCACTCCTGCTGGTGGGGCCTTTTCTCCCTCCTCATCTTGCCCCCCTTCTGGTTAGCAGGGCCTTTTCTCTCTTCCCCAGCCCTCCTGCACCCCAGCCAGCAGGGGCCTTCATACACCCTACCCCCATGGCTGGCAGGGCTTTTTCCCTCCTCCCCCCACTGGTGTTGCATTCAAGGGTTGGGGCGGAGGGAGGGTTTGGAGCAGGGAGGCTACATACCTGGTGTAGTGTCAGACAAGAAGGTGAGCCCCAGCCCTACTGGCCAATTGCTTGCTGTGTGGCTGCCTCACAGTGGTCACTCTTAATATTGCATACCTCCAAAGAGCTCCTCCCTTTCCATGTTATGGAAAACCGTTCCATTCCAGGTGCTTCCCTTTTCTTGGCATGACTAAACCAAGTCTTTGCTTTAAGTTAGGATAAAAAGAATCTTCATACCAAATTTGGTGGTCTTAGTGCTTATCATTTGGGAGTTCTTGAACAAACAGACTCACAGACAGACAGACATTTCTAATTATATATAACATACACACTCTCTTTAGTGAGTTCTTTGCTCATATGTGAGACTTGCACATATTTTCGTTTAGTTCTTCATCTTCCTCTTGTGTTCAAAGTTTACAAGAATTACTGAAATCTAGGAAGTTCCACTGCAAAGATGGCCCTCAATCCTGCAAATCTGTACTTCTGAGAGTAATACTGTTTTTGCTCCAGGAGTCTCTTTGACTTCAACAAGATTATTCATATAAATAAAGAATCCTGATTTTAGAAAATGTTGCAGGATCAGGCTCATAGAAAATAAATCATCAAACAATCTGTGATGAATGTTAACCTTTTCTCTTCGGATGCGTCAAGACTGGCATGATTTTCTGCAAATGCTTTTAACGAAAAAGTTTTTCTGTTAAAAACATTTGCGGAAAAGAGCGTCTAGATTGGCACGGATGCTTTTGTGCAAAAACACTTTTTGCGGAAAAGCATCAGTGCCAATCTAGACACGGTTTTGCGCAAGAAAGCCCCGATCGCCATTTTTGCCATCGGGGCTTTTTTGCGCAAAACAGTACTCCCCTGTCTACACTGGCCCTCTTGCGCAAATACATTTGTGCAAGAGGGCTTATCCCTGAGTGGGAGCATCATAGTATTTGCACAAGAACACTGACAATCTTACATTAGATCGTCAGTGTTCTTATGCAAATTCAAGCAGCCAGTGTAGACAGCTGGCAAGTTTTTCCGCAAAAGCAGTTGCTTTTGCGGAAAAACTTGCCAGTCTAGACGCAGCCTTCCTGTTTTTCTTAAGTATATTTATTTTACATCTCATATATTTCTAGTAGTTTTAAGAATAACATAATCAGTTTTCAAACACTTGCACAAAGCTCGAGTGCTGTAGGTAAACTGTAAAATGAAGAACTTTCCAAAAGTCTAATTAAACTAAATTTGCCTCTTCTTTTGGCCTTCAAAGAAATCCCTCCACTCTTTAACCATCCACCCAGTTTTCATTTAACTGTCTTGTGGTCTGGCCTTGACAGTCCTGAAGTTTTTCCTACAGCAATATTTGTCTCTTAAAATAACTCTCTGACATTCCATTCTGGTCACCTGCTGATGATAATTACAGGCCTATCTCTTAACCACTTCCTCTGTTTTATGTCAAGGCAAGCATGGTAGATTGGGAGCTCCCTTGAGTCATCTGAGTTGTTTACAATGCCCTTCCTCTGTCTGTAGCACACAAGAGATTCTACAAACAAAAGAAACAAAAGGGTCCTTTTTGCCCTCCTTCCCCAGAGAGAGGTGGGAATTAAAAGAAAAAAAGGAAAGAAAAAGGTGTGCCCCATACACCAGTCTTTTTGGTCACCCTTTTAGGGTTTGGCTTATCAACAGGTCTTTTATCATGGTTAGGATCTCCCGCCAGCCTCTCCTGCCATCCAGGCCTAGTGGTGGCAATGCCAGTGACCGTCTTCCTCTTTTCAGATCTGTCCCTGTGCCAGCAGTCTCTGAGTTAGTGCAGGCTTCTTCCTGTTCACTGCCTCTTCCTGGGGCAGGGTTTTCCCTTTTTAAGCTTCCCCTTCTATGCAGAGCAAAATTTACAGGTGCACCTGTAAGTGCTGGTTGATCCCAGAAGAGCTCATAAACTCTCTCTCCACTAGAGTGAGGGTGTGCCCTCTCTGAGACCTCTCCCCCCAACCCACAAGTTGAAAGGTAGTTATGGTATAGGTCATCTCCAGCTCCAATTTCCTGTGAAAAGAAATCAACCTTAACATAGTCCTTTTCTCCCGGGGGTTGCACTCTGAAACTACATAGAGCTCTGTAGTTCAAGATACCATCAGACTGTATGTGGGTTCTTGTCTTTCCAGGTGTGAATCCAGCATAGGGGAGAGTGGTCTGTGATGATGGAGGAAAGGCTACCCAACAGGAATACATAAGACCCATTTGAACTCCAGTGCCTCCTTTTCAATGGCTGAGTATTCCTTCTTGTCCAAGGAATAGCTTCCTACTCAGATAGAGAATTGGATATGCTTCCCCTCTGAAGTGTTGTGAGAGGACAGCGCTAAGTCTAACATTTGAGGTGTCAGAGTTCAGCATGAATTCAAGGGAAAAATTGGCTCTTTTTAGCATAGGTCAGAGGTGGGCAAAAAATTTTTTGAAGTGGCCCCAGGTTGCACTGGAGGGGCGGGGCCTCAAACAGAAGGGGTGGAGCCAGGATGAAGTCTTTTCTAGCAGCCTGGTCATGTCTATTCTGGTTGTTCTGATGACTGTCTCAAACAAGGGAAGAGAGACCAAGGACCCCTTCAGAATCACTTTGTAGCTGACTAACTGACACTCCAGGCAGGTTGAACAATATACTCTTTACAAACCTCCTGATGCATGCCTGGCCAGTAAAATTGGGCTAATACCTGTGACAATTCCGTCTTTTTTCCAGGTGTCCAGGTATGCAAGCTTCAGTCCTGTTGGGTGGTACCCACATGGCACCAGCAGCTGGGCCATGATTGTCTTTGTCTGTTTGTCCAACACTGAGACTCCATTATTTCTCTGTTTATGGAGACAAGTTGTTCATATGCACAACTCACTGTACGATCATTTTTCTGTTCCTGCATGAAACTCAACTTGCTGCTGGGTGATCCCCACTGCTTCAGCAACTGCTGATGAAACTGCTATTGCTGAGTAGCTTGCTAATGCTGCATCTCTGCTAGCCACTTATATCCCCACTCTACTTCCATCTTGCTCAGACCTACTTAACTTTATTCTGTTCTACGACTTTTCTTTTAAACTTGTCGACCAGGTATACTTATGCCTGTGTTCTCCACCACTTGTGGTAGGTTGGGGGTTCCTCAAAGTCCCCACTAGACCATAATTTGAATTGTTTAAAATATCATTCCCCCATCTGTAGCACACAGCAGATTCTCAAAACAAAATATACAAAAGCTTCCCTTTCTCTCTCCTTCCCAAAGGGGAAGGGTTTAGGAAAGGGTGTATAATCAGAGGGTTTTTTTTAAAAGTAGCATGTCTCTTCGGCAGTCTTTTTGGTCACTCTTTTGGGGTTTAGCTTTGTGAATATATTGTCTTTAATCAGGATGAGATTCTGCCTCCATCACCCCTCTCTTTGGGTCGCCCTGCTTCACACTGGTTTGTGCTGTCTCAGGAGAGGTAAGGTTGGTGACTATCTGACTCTTTGCTGATTGGTCTCTGTGGCCAGCAGTGTCTGAGGCAGAGCAGTTGTCTTCCTATTCAAAGCCACTTCCTGGAGTAGGCTTTCTCTTTTTTAAGTTTCCCCGCTCCAGACAGAGCAGGCTTTCTAGGTACATCTGGTTAGTGCTGGCTGAGACCAGAGGAGTTTGTAAGCCTCCTCTCTACTGAAGTGAGGGTGGGCCCTCTCACAGCAAGATTCAGTCTACCTGATTACAAACAACTATCAGTAAGAGACCATTGCACAATTCCCTGTAGTAATTACACAGGATGAGTTAGCTGTGTGTTTACTGGAACCTTGACAAAAAGGAGCAGTTACTTTATAATCTTCCCTTTGTTGCTTAAAGTAGCATAATCCATAACATGTTTTGGTGACCTTAAAAAGGCTGCCTATGTGCCTTTTTCCTGTGATTCATGAGGTAGGAACATCTATTAAATATATACTATACTATTCCCAAGGTGACATTTTATTTAGTCTGCGGATCAAAATCCCCACAAACCAACTCTAATAAATAAGCTCATTCCTATCCAAAATTTCCAGACAATAGCTAATTAGAGGAGAAAGAATTTTCTGTTTACTATATAATTTGTATTAAAAAATTGACTGTTCTTGTCTTTATGCCCAATACAATGTCTAATATGTTTCAGAAGGAAACAAAAATAAAAGAAGAACTGCAATATCTTAGGGTATGTCTACACTACCCCGCTAGTTCGAACTAGCGGGGTAATGTATGCATACCGAACTTGCTAATGAAGCCCGGGATTTGAATTTCCCGGGCTTCAATAGCATAAAACCGGCGCCGCCATTTTTAAAAGCTGGCTAGTGCGAACCCTGTGCTGCGCGGCTACACGCGGCACGGGCTAGATAGTTCGAACTACGTAGAACGTGGAATGAGGAGTACAGATAGTTCGGAATGGCTACGTAGTTCGAACTATCTAGCCTGTGCCGCGTGTAGCCGCGCGGCACAGGGTTCGCACTAGCAGGGTTCGCTGCTTTTAAAAATGGCAGCGCCGGCTTTATGCTAATGAAGCCCGGGAAATTCAAATCCCGGGCTTCATTAGCAAGTTCGGTATGCATACATTACCCCGCTAGTTCGAACTAGCGTGGTAGAGTAGACATACCCTTAGAAATCTCTGGTTCCTGAGAGAAATAAACTTTTTTTTTGTTATTTCTAAATCATTTTTGAAACCACTAATTTGACAAAGGTATTGCTTGTTTGTTTGTTTTTACATAGTCTAGTTAAGGAAAAGTGAGGGAAGGAAATATAACTTTATTTTTAAATGAGCAATTTCTATAAGATAATCAAAATGTAGTCATCATTTCCATAGTAAAAACATAGTATTGGTGAGACAGTAAACCTGCCTGGAAAAGTTCATATCATTTTTTGATCCTAAATAGGATGCTTTCTTAAGAACAAACAGCCCTGAGCAGTGAGGGGCAATGCTGACGCACAGTCTTCATTTTAATTATTAGGATTTGCAGAGGTGGGGATGGGTTAGCTTAGAAGATGATTGTAAAAGAAAATATCTACAAAATGTACTGTTTTAAAAATTAATAAAAGCAATTATTAGCCATAAAAGTCATTGTACACAGTAATTGCTGTTCTAGAAACATGTCTTTTCTTGTGGTCCTTTTAAGTTGGACAAGATCTTATAAAGATAGAAAACTTTTTTCATGATTTTTTAGTGTCAAAGACTCTTTATTAATGCCTGGATTCCTATCAAATGTGCTTTGGTACTTCTGCTCCTTAAAAAAAAAGAGAGAGAGAATTAGAAAATTGCTACGCTTAAGGAAATTTTTCCAAAAAAGTGGACGCGCTCTTTTGCCATCCCTTGAAGCCTAGTTTTATGAGGAAGAAGGGATGTGTCGAAAGAGGACTTTTTTCCAAAATTTGGCACCATATAGATGCGCCAAATTTCAGAAAAGCCTCTTTCAACAGTAAAGTGGAAAAAGATACACAGTTCCTTGGACTCAGCATTGCTTTTCTGAGATACCTCTGGTATCCCAGAAAAGCACTGCAGTCTAGATATAGCCCATATGACCCAAAGACCTCACTCCCAAATTCGTAATTCCATTATAACCCCAGAATCTGAACAGGTGAAAGAGTCTACATCCATCCTCTAGCAATCTTGGAGAGCGGAGAAGAGAAGGAGCAAAAGAAGCAAAGTACTCTTGTTGGTACTTGTACAGGATTTCACTAATGGACTGATAATAGAAAAGGGGGAGGAGGAGATTATAGTAATACTTCACTGACCTCCTCCAATCCCCCACAAGTTGTATCTTCAATGTATATGTTTTGGGGGATGGAGATGGAAATGTGTGGCAAATGGATCATGAATAATGCAGGAGAAAGTCATAAAGGTGAGTTTGCTGGCCTCAGGAAACTCCGTAAATTTCACTATGGAGTGGCTATGGTCCCTTTCCTCCTCTTCATAGTTACCATCAAGCCTAAACTTTCCTAGACAAGTTGGTCCAGAGTATGTAAGTTTGCACAATCTGATAGGTCTTTTGTGTGCATTAATGCCACGTAAACTCTGCTCAAGAACTGGCTTGTGGTTATCAAAATTTTGCATAGCTTGCTGGGGTCTGGAATTATTTGCACAGTTACTTTCACTTAACAGGTTTATGTATACATCTCAGGCAAAAATCTTCCTTCACACACAATACACAAATACTCAGCCAATGAGAAACAAATAGTAAAACCTTCAGAAAGACAAAGTGTATTGGCATTACAATGCATATTGCTATGAAAAAAATTCATGACTATAATGCAGCAATTGTCCAGATCCAATCTAAACAGCATCATCTTGTTAGCGCTAACATAATTCAGTTCCATAATACTCCCAGCTCATAAATGTGTATGTATTTAGTTTTGTAATAAAATACAGTAATGATTTGTATTTATCTCTAAGGGAAGAAATCATCCAAGAAACAAGGGGAAACATGGGAAAAGTCACTTCTGCCCTATGCTTTATCCCTAAAATCCTAAAATGAGCTTAGAATTAAAATCAAAGCTCCCTAACTATATTGTGAAATATTTGCAGCTGTTATTAGTGTCTGGTTTATATGTGCCACAGAGCAGATTATTCAGACAGGTTTCCCAAGCAATATGTTAGTAAACAGGCTTTTGTGTGGTAATTATATTAAATATGTCCATGCAAGCTCAGAATTAATTACAAATGGTATTTTACTGTATTTGATAAAAGCACTAAGGAAAATGAGCTAATGATGGCAAAAAGGTCTTCTCAGATCCAATAAAGGTTTCCATGTGAAAATCTGTCAACAAGAAAAAGCCACTGTTTATAATTAAAAACAGACTTTAGTGCAAGTAATATGTTTACATGTTCATTTCCAGAAGGGAAAAAATACAATTAAATTACCCTCCTTAAATTCTGTGGTTCACTAACACATGATCTGTTCTGGGCACAATACTGATGAAAATGCCTTCAAATTTGGAAAATAAAAATGAAGGCTAGGCTAATGAAAGGAAGAGTAAAGAAGTCTGCATTCTAACACAGAGCATTGAGAAATTAAGTGACCGTTGTGAATATATATGTAGGGTTTTTGCTGAGGATATGCCATGTATTTAAGGACAGCTCTACTCTTGTTGGTACTTGTACAGGATTTCACTAATGGACTGATAATAGAAAAGGGGGAGGAGGAGATTATAGTAATACTTCACAGTAGTTGAGAATGTGACTGTAAGTGATTAATTACTGTTCTGTTCTCAGCTCTCACATTAGCTTACTAAAAAACTTCTCAGTCTGTATCCACAATGGCATTATAGTTGTAGCACAATTATCTGTTTCCATAGGAAACTTTAGAATCTATCAAAATGGGGTTGGTGCCCAATATAATTTGGGAACTAAGCTCTTTGTACTTTAGTGGGCTCTCTATGTTAAGAGCTTATGGTTGATTTTAAATATGAGTAATTAGCTTTATAAAGAACACATTACTTTTCCTTACATTGTCATTTATAACTTTTATTTTCTTCTTAGAAAACATGTATCAAGCATTTCTACAAATTATTTCCCAGCTTAAGCAGGGCTATACATTAATTGCTTTAATAATGATTAACCATAACTTAAGCTCTTTTGAATACAAACACTGCATCATGACAGGTTCAAATGATTGCAAACAGACATATTTCAGATATGTTAGGAGAGTACCATTTTTTCTTGGAATCCAATTCAGTACTCCTTGTACAAAAAAAATCTCCTATTGACTTCAATGGAAGATTTTCTTGATCTAGGGCATACCGTAATATTTTTAATGAGCAAAACCAAACTCAGATCCACCTTTCTGGCCATCATGCCAATTTCAGAAGCACAATTTCCTAAATTTTTCAAAACAATATTGATTTAACATTAATTCTCAAACTTGTGACCCTTGGCTTTTCTTGTTACCATTTCATGCTTCTAATTAATGTAGCCAGATGGTTATTTTAGTTTGATTACTGCTCCTTCCCCACTTTAATGTAAGCTCTGCATCTTATTACTATCAGATGACATTTGCTTTCTTTAATGTACATAGTTTTAGAAAAATTACAGAAGTGCTATTGTTGCATTACATGAAAAATTCTAATGTACATTTAGCTGACATAGCATCAGCTGCTGTTTAAACTGGGCTTAGCTAATGGACTTTTAATGTCAGTGGGGTTATGTGCAGTTACTGGCTATTAGCAGGAATGGACCCTTTCTATAAAATTCACTTTTCTTCAAGTGTGTTGTTTGAACATTCCTTTCTCTGATTTAGTGACTGTCACTGAATGCAAAACAAACCCAAGGACGCTGGAATCTGCTGTTATCTTTAAAGCCAATTTATTAACCTTAGCCCAGCCTATACCAGCAAAATCCATTTTCTGCATTTGTGCTGCTGATGGTTAAACTTTTGCCTTTGAAGATCAAATATTGCTTGCCTTATTTAAGCAAGCAAGTTCCATGGTAGTTTGTGAGATAAGGTGGATAAGAAAGAGAATAGGAGTTGGTCCAAATAGTGTATCAAATGCTCTTTGAAGTGAAAACTTTTTCTTGAAAAGCAAATATTCATAAACAAAGCTCATCAGTAAGATGTAGCAGATGAATAGGCCATGCAGTGTCACTTAGTCATTTTAATTCAGTTTTCATCCTGTGATTTCTTATAAGTGGAAATGTAAGGTTTTCCCATGGGCTACGTCTACACTGGCCCCTTTTCCGGAAGGGGCATGTAAATTTCACGAGTCGTCGTAGGGCAATCCGCGGGGGATTTAAATATCCCCCGCGGCATTTAAATAAAAATGTCCGCCGCTTTTTTCCGGCTTTTAAAAAAGTAAGAATAAGAGCCTCCGGAAAAGGGCACTTTTTCCGGAGGATCGGGGCCAGTGTAGAC
This sequence comes from Pelodiscus sinensis, assembly GCF_052426305.1. Lineage (NCBI taxonomy): Eukaryota > Metazoa > Chordata > Testudines > Trionychidae > Pelodiscus > Pelodiscus sinensis. The sequence goes on along the minus strand of NC_143055.1, from coordinate 116,184,911 downwards.
GCTCTTTTCCGGCTTTTTTAAAAGCCGGAAAAAAGCGGCGGACATTTTTATTTAAATGCCGCGGGGGATATTTAAATCCCCCGCGGATTTCCCTACGACGACTCGTGAAATTTACATGCCCCTTCCGGAAAAGGGGCCAGTGTAGACGTAGCCTTGGAGACTACAAACCACAGAAATGTTTATGAAGAAAGTCAATAAATTAGCACAGCGGAAAGGTTTCATCCAATAGATATGCTCAATACATAAAATAAACGTATAACATTTATTTTGTTCTGAGAAAATAAGAACTATAAGGAAACATTGCAGGACAAGGAATGGACAGAAACTAGCAAAGCTAAACAGCTTTTGTCTTTTACAGTGCATATGTACAGTGTTTATCCATGTCATACTGCACACTAGTGAACAGCCTTATAGAGGTTAATAACCCGGTATTGATACCAGCTACTGTGATGTTCTTTTAGCTCAAATTGTAGAAGCCCATGTTTTTAGTGCCAAAGGTCTAAGGTTCAAAGCCCACTGAGTGCTCAGGCAGGAAGTCATTAAACCGGTTAAATGTTACATATATTTATGTGGACATGTACATGTAGTTGGCCAGATTCTGCTATCTAATACTAAGATGCTAATCTGGAGTAACTCCATAGACTTGAAAGGACATGCTGAATCACTGGAAGTAAAATTTAGCCAATAGTCATTTTTTTTTAAACAATGACATTTATCTTTTAGAAGCTGGAGAGCCACTTCAGTATGAACCAGAGGCAGGCAGGCAGGCAGGCAGGCAGGGAGGAAGAGAGAGAGAGAGAGAGAGAGAGATAATGTAACCTTCAGCTCCTGGCTTACTTTTTAGCACTTTGATCACAGTTAATTTAATTAAGAAAATAGAGCAAATAGTGCCCTAATTTCATTTCAGTTCAGCAGTGAGGAACACAAGAACAACTATGGAGTTTTAACTGAACTAGAGATGAAAAAGTTGCTCTAGACTTCAGAAACTGATAAAGAGGCAGAAAGCAGCAGTCTGGAGCCATGTTTAGGATGACTTCATGAAATAAGTTTATCAGAAGAATGATGGCTTGAAAAAAATCAGGGCACACATTTGTAAAAAAAACCATTTTGAGGATCAGTAGCTATCCAGGCAGGTTCTGACCCAAAAGAATAAGGTATTGAGCCCAATGCATGAATAGAAAATCACGTTCTTCTCCATTTAACACTTTCACATCACATATGTGGGCAAAGAGTGAAATCTGAACTGCACAGTCACTTTGGGTATGTCTACACAGTAAAATTATTTTGAAATAACTAGTGTTATTTCAAACTAACTTAGTCTGGGTCTACACAACAGGCAGATATTTCAAAATAATGTCGAAATACTGTCAAGCTGGAGGACTTCTTACTCCAACTCCTGTAACCCTCATTGTATAAGGAGTAAGGGAAGTCAGGGGAAGAGTGCTTATTTTGAGTTAAGTCCTGCTGTGTAGATGCACCCTTAGCTAGTATTCTCTTCCTGCTATAATGAGATACTGGGGACTACGAGGGTTTTATTACTGTGATTCCCAAATCATGAGACATCAAGAATTGTATTGGCAACTTGCTTGAGGGTTGGACCTCAGTCCATGCCCATGTCCATATGTTTTAATTACTCTACAGGCCCACCATATTATCATGGACCTGAAAATACTCAGAGTTAACTGGCAATAAAACCTGTAGGTAATCAATTTTGCCTCCCCTTACAGCACTAGAAAGTCTGGCAGCTCCTGGGGTGGGGCTAGAAACCGTCACCCTTTGCACCCCAGGCGAATGCCCTATCCCCTAGAAAGAGGTGCTGTGGGTTTCATTATAGCACTCATCTAAACTACATGTGAACCTCAGAATTCACTTTGGACACCTTTGTGGCACTGTGACTTTCTTAAATTGTAGTTACTTTTTGCTATTCCTGGAAGCTCATTATTTATAAAATTGCTGAAATAAGGCTGACACAGAAAATCATTATTAATGTTGTTAAGGGAGGAGAGAAGAATGTGTCTGTACCAGTTTAGAGCAAACTGGCAAAAGTGTAAGTTAAATTTACAAAAAAAAAGTAGGCTAAGGCAGACTGAGACCTTGGGCATGATTAAATTTTCACTTAGCTGGTGTAAACTAGGAGTAATTCCAATATAGTAAGTGAAATTACATCAACATAAGGATAGTCTAAACTGTGAACAGAATAAGGCTCATTTGCTATATTGGCATTTCTGTGTCCTAATTATTTGTTCCTCAGATTTTGTCTGACTGAACAGCAGTTAACCTCAGTGGTATCACATTATTTTCTTTCAACTGTAAGCTTTCCAACAAAAATATATATGTTAGGATTGGGCAAGGATAAACCATGCATTTTAGAGCTAATAAATAAATGAAACATTTTATAAGACTGCAATTAATCATCTACCCATAATCATTTCAGCAAATTTACGGTAGAGCTATTTTTCTCGAAGAATTTTTGTACTAAGTATGTTCCCAGAGTATCTATTCATTTTTGTACCAGAAATGTACCAGACGCAAGTGAAGAAACATCTTTGGGACTGTTAGTTTTAACAAGTTTCCAAACCAGCTTGAGATAGAATCAATCTCCTCTGAAGGATCTCAGAAGGGTTGGTTGCATGTTCCTTTGAATATATAACTGATGGAATTCAAGATTTCTCTAACAATTACATCCAGCACCCAGGGGATCAAGAAAAACCCAAGCTTTCTTTTTCTCAAAGGATACACTGTTAATCCACATGGCTTAACATTTCAACCTCTCAGTCAGTATGCGACTAAAAAATAAAGCTACTTTGCCTCCTGAAAATGGCTGAAAGGAGATTGGTAGATACCAAATAATGAGCAAAATGCTCAGCTGTTGTGAGGTCAATTGAACCTTTCTGAGCTCCTCAGCAAGGACGCCACCAACACATATGAATAAGCATATAAACTTGATTATGTTACCTCAGCAAGATAAAAAGGTGCTGATTCAATTTCTTAAACAACCTCACAGTGTATATGACTTGTGTAGATCTGTATGAGTGTAAACTGACTGATTAAAATGCATAAAACAGTAAGGTAATATGTTAGTAAATCAAAAGTAAAGATGAAAGGTGTGACTCTAATTCCACTTACACTGAGGTGTTCCACCAAAGTAACTCAACTGAACCAGATTCTGCAAATTCTGAGTAACTTCATTGACTTCAGAGGAGTTACAGTAATGTAAGTGAAATAAGAACCAGGCCTCTGGCTCCTATCACAGCTTTTAGGCAATCATATTAATTAGTAAGTTCCTATTTCTGAGTTATGAAATACAGTTTGGCCTTAGGCTTTAATACTTACAATTTTTAGACACTACCAGTGCATACAAATAAGCCATAAATGAGCAAGGATAATTTCAAATTTCATAAAGTAATGTTATATCTGTCATGGTAGCATTTCTTTTGTGAAATCTGTCTTACAAATTGTCAGACAAGCAGCAGTATTGTCTGGACCAATGAACATGATCTTCAGCATCTGAGAATCCCAAGTTCTAATCTTGGCTCTGATACAAGATACTGTGTTGTGGCTTTGAGCAAATCCTCTTACATCTCTCCTTCTGTGCTTGCATCTGCAAGAATGGGTACAATTACAGACATTTACCTAGCTCAGAAAGCGGTTCTGGGGATTAAACAATTAATGTGCACTAGGAGAGATCTCATCCCATGTTATGCAAAGGTTTGCTAAAAGTTCCCCCAAAAGGCATTAAAGCCTATGGTTCATTAAGGTTAGCTTCTGGCAGACATCCAGATGCTGTGTTTACCTGAGCATCCATAGGAATTGCTGCTTGCAGCTCCTATTGGCTGGACCACCACTTCCCACAGCTCCCATTGGCCAGGAACGGGTGAACCACGGTCACTGGAAGTTGTAGGGCTCCATGCCTTCAGACACTCAGGTAAATAAAGTGTCTGGTGGTTAGCCAGCAGCTAACCTTGATGTTCCACATGTGAGCCACAGGCTGAAAGTTCTCCACCCCTTCATTAAAGGTTCCTCCAGTGTGGGATATTTGCAATCAGCATACATTCCCATTTCTGCAAAAACTCTTTCTATCATGGCAGCATAAGGAAAATACCAGGCAGGAGCAAAATTAGCTAGAACACTCTTGTGGTCCAGTGATCCCTGCTGGTGTTATGGTCCTCCAGAAGCTATTACAAACTAGTGTAACTTAGGGTAGCTATGAGACTTCTAACTTGCACCAGGGGCCAAACTGTCCACTAAGGGCATGTCTACACAGCAGGACTAAAGCTGAAATAAACTATACAACTTCTGCTACATCAATTGCGTAGCTTAAGTCGAAATTTTGACTTTTGGCACTGTCTACACAGCAGGAAGTCTGTGGAAGAGCCCCCAATTGGTTAACAAAAATTTTAGTCAGCTCTGATTTTTTTGTTTTAATAATTGTGTGGTAACATAAAAAGGGGTTCTGCTGATGTCGGTGTGCAATAGGTTACAAGGACTGGCCACTTTTCCTGATTATAAAATAAATTATTTGGGGTTAAGCTACAGAAGCTTCAAAAGCAATGACTATCTGGGATAAGATTATATACTCTCCCCTTCTAGCTTTCTAAAAGATGGATAGGCTTTTGGTGGTTGTTACCAACTGTTCTGAGTTGCTTTGTTCTTGTTTTTTTAATCTTCTTTATATTAACAGAGTCAGCCCTGAGGAAAGGGACTTTCTAAGCTAGAGTTGGGACTTTATTTTATTTATCTCAAATAGTGTCTCTGCCTGCCATCTTACAGCCACATGTTACATTACTGAAATCTCATTGCCTGTGTATTCCTGTATGGTGACAAGATTAAAAGAAAAGATGCAAGTGCCACTGCAAAATGACTATGTTTAATGAAAAGAGGGAAGTCTTATTGAACCTTCAGGATTTTACCCATAGCTTATAAATATTGCAAGTGGATCGACAGTTAAATTTAGCATAGGGAAATGTAGTATCTATAATGCCAGCAGATCATGGAAGGAATAGTGTTATTGTTGGTTTGACACATTCCAGTTTACATTTAATTTTCAATGTAATTTTTTTTTAAATTCAAAACACTGACATCAAATTATGCAAATTAAGTCATTGTTTGGATGAAATGTGCATCCCAAGGGCTTAATGTCATTTCCTTAAGATTGCCTGTTGGATATACAATATTATGATGGAATGCTTAAAGGACATCTGATCTTGAAACTGGACTCTGTGGAGTACATGTAGTAAATTACAACATCACTGTTCTTCCCCAGTCCTTGAAAAATGTTGGCAGTGAACTATGCTTTCGTACAACACTATTCTGTGGCTATGTTGGTGGTGGTTGCAGTAGACTGGAAAAACCCTGCCTGTCTATTTTATTCCTTGCATTTGATCCCTGACTTACATTTTAAAAGCTTACACTGTTTCATCACTGCAAGAAGACTCTGAAGGCAAAAATGGCTAATGAAAATGACAGGCAAGGTAATTACTGTTTTATCAGTACTGACGCCAAGATTGCTGCCTGCTAAACTTGAACACCTCCACTGGGTGGCTAATAATGTGTACACTTGACAAACTAAAACATTTCTCTCTCAATTTCAAAAACAATAAAAATAAAAATAAAATGTATCTCCTGTTCTTTACTGACATTCATACAATTACACTGAAACATATCACAACCCCAAGAAAGAGAACTCAAGCTTAAATTAACCTTTATTTTAGAGAGGAATGTACTCAGATGGCTTAAATAAAAATATTTTTTAAATTAAAAAGCTACCTAAGCTTTTGTACAACTGATTCCTTACATTAGGTTAAATCCTCCTCTCTGACTTACAACCAGCTTCCCAAGGTGCTTTCTGAGTAAAGCAAATAGGATTTGGCCCATTGTAAAGAAACAACTATAATTTTTAGAGAAATTTTTAACTGAAGCCTATTTTTCCTGCAGTAGGCCACAATAGCACTGTTTGTACCATTTTCCAGAAGGATAATTGGACCTGATTCTTCAAAAATTTCATCGGGTTCATTTGAATTCTTAAAAGACGACAGAATGAATTCAACTTCAGGAAACAAACATGTAATACATTATAAAATGGGTTACTGCTAACTAGATGACTGTTACTATGCTGAATGAAATGTCCACATTTAGGTTCTTTTTCAAAGCACAGTTGGCCTTATCATGCATGGTAAGAAAGCCTGCTCTAATGTTCTAAGCTCTCTGAACTCCTTCTGACTTCAGAGGGAATTGGGTTTCTCTGCACTTTGTGTGACTGAGCCAAAAAGCCTGCTACTCACAACATCAGTCTTTTACTAATGTACAGACGTCAGCATAGTCACTTGAAAATGTCTTTTAATATAAATATAATGCACATTTTCTTCTTTTCTGGTCTGCAGGCCAGCTGTGGAACTGATTTGCTTACATTTTGAAACATAGCTTTACTTGTGCTTTCAAGAACACACAATGTTTTTGAAAATTAAATTAAGAAAATCATTTAAATATGTGTAATGATGTATTCAGTTTTACACTATTCATATTACATACAAAGTTTTCCCCAGAATACAATAAAGAGACAAAGTTTTGAAACTGATTTTAAAAATCCCACATGATCAATGATTTGCATACTATTATTATTAAACTCAAGAGAAGCAAGAATGTTGCTCTTTGGGATGATTAAATTAAACCATGTATTTTGGTCATACAAAGATGGAAGGACATCAGAAATGGTGCTGTGCTCAATGTTTATATTTTTTCATAAGTGTTGTAATCTGGTGCTAGTTATTGAATAGTGATAAAAAAGGCCAGATTCTGCATCCCTTATTCCCTATGAGAAGTGCCTTACTCACAGTTGACCTCATTGATTTTACTGTGATTTGAGTGTGTTGCCACTCACTCAGCAAGTACACTTAATGGGCTATTTTGATTTCAATGAAGTTACTTTCAATACTAAAATTGGAGCAAGTTATAGCAAAATCTGGCCCAAAATGATTAATGTCATTGAAAGCTGCACAGGCACATGACTTTAAAAGAAATTAATTTTCACAGTGAAATATTGCTCGTCACTTTCTTTACTTATACAAATACTGGTACATCCACACTATCAAATAAAAGCGGTTCACTGATGCATCAAGATAATTAAGTCTCCCCCCCCACACACACACACACTCCTTTAGCAACAAGATGCATTTAGGTATTTAATTAAAAAGTGCATCCCCAAAAGGTTAGTAAATTCATATGTTATATTTCACTTTTTCCGCACCAAGCATTTTCAGACTGCTGCTTTTGCTAATACAGGGTACACAGAGTTAGGACAAATATCTACAAATACAGCTCTTGTGGTTTTCTTTTTAAATTATCACTTTAACTTTATTAGATTTTGGGGGGTTAAGATTAACAACATTTCTCTCTCTTTTCTTTTTGTTTTTGTTTGATTTAGCATTTTTTGATTGGTTGATTGGTTGGTTTGGGGTTTTTTGTTTTTGTTTTTTGGGGTTTTGTTTTTCTTTTTTGTTGTTGTTAATGATCAACTAAAACAAAACCTGTATTGTACATCACCTTTGACTTTCAGTTTGCAGCCCAGCTCTCACAACATCGTTATTAGCCCAAAAATCTTAGTAACCCCTCAGCACTCTGATGTCCGAGTGCCTTAGAAGTAATAATAGAAGCTGCAGTATAACTTCTGAAAAACTTTAATGTGGATTAAATTGGTACATGCAAAATCAGAATCCCATCAATCTAGTCACGCCAAGCAGGCAGTTGGAAATAACAAATACTCTTACTGGAGATAAGCCTGGGTCGGTTAATTCAGCTCTCAGTTGAGATATAAACATCCCCTCTTTCAAAATTTGGGATAGGTCAAATTCTTGCCCTGGGCATTTTCCAAAATCTTGCACTGGTCCCACTATAGAGAGGAACCCCAATCTTGAATATGAGACCACGATTTGAGTTTGGTTTGCTAAAACCCCATTCTCTAATGTTTGGGGATATTTGGATTTGGGAGCTCTGGAGTAGATTACCCCTTAACTAAAAAGCTGTGGGCTTTTCATATGACTTCATGACAACTGGAGAAGAATATTTCAGTGAGTAAAGTAGAAAGTGTATGTTCTTCTGTTGCTGGTTAGTAATTCCATTCAGTGGCATATACACTGACATTCTGAGACACAGAGATATGCATCTTTGGGAGGGGGGGGATCCACCAATTACTCAATTAGTGGACTTATTTTCCAGGAGGAATTGGAAAGAGAAAAGGAGAGAGGGCTGCAGAAATGCCCAAGGCATCCTTACCCTTCTTCAAAAGATGAAGGGGTAGGGGTGGAGCAGGGAGGACAAAAGCATTTAATAATTATGAATAAACAGTATTAGAACCAAGTAAAACTAAAACAATGTCCTGACTCTTTCCTTCAGTCTACATACTAAAGAAGAGAAAAACTGGGAACAAAATTCTTTAAAAAATAGCATTAATTGGGTTTGAATTTTGCAAAACCCAAAACTAGTATTGATTTTGTGCCAATTCCTCCAAAGATCAGAAGATTATGTGTTCTTGAGAGAAAGGATTTCCAAATTGGCCATTTTCTATTACTGGTCACACAAACAATCAAAGCAATGTAGACACAAAGTGAACTTATTTGTGGATGGAAGAGAATGGACAAAAATAGAGAAGGCCTCTGGATTTAAAGCTGAGTAAAAATCAACCAATAATATTTTTTGTAAAGAAATAAAGTGGAAAAATGTTTTACCCAATCCTTCATTGAAAGAAAAATTCATAACAAGGCTGCAGGTAAATTGTAGCTCCCTTTCTTTCACACAGCACCATTAGAAAATGGAATATGACATATATAGAGATCACCAAAGCAAGATACCAGGTCTGAAGATTCCCAAACTCTGACAAAGATCACAAATCCAGATCTGCATCTAAATTGTATGTCTGGTTCTAACAAACAAGGAATGGAAAGAGAAATCTGTGGGGGAGGGGGAAGTCCCAAACAAACCCCAATGTATCCTGGCCACATTCTCTGGATTTTTCCACCCTGGCAAGTAATAAACTTTCTATCACAAACGAAAGAGTTGCCAGTGACCTCTCATGCTCTTTCTCTCACTGCATGAGCTCAGCTATATTCTGTGTATATTAGTATTTTCATAGTTTACATTGATACCTTCTTCAGGTCTAGAGGCCTGATCCTCTTCTTACCTACTCTGGTGTGTGCAAGGAGTCATGCCCAGAGTTTTCTGTTTATTACAAATAATTTTGTTACTAAGAAAAAATGTAAATAGTAGCAAAAATGGAACATGTAAGATATAAAAAGTGAGGTTAGTGAGGGGATCCTTTCTCCTCATGACCCCTTCTCTACAACCACATTCGTTGTTACATACTCTGTAAGGTTTACCAACACACAGTACCATTAATATCTCTATACACATATCATGTAGCCTGATTCAGATGTGAACCAATTATACAAAATGATGGCACAACAAAACAGAAAAAAAGCAACACAATGCCCACCAAATTTTATTTCATTTATTTTCTTGTAAACCTCCTTTTCATGATAAAGTTTCTGATGTACTCTACTCATGCTATCTAACCCCAAGTCTCAGGGTGAATCTGAGAATAGATTAAGAGATCCCTTGTATTGACAGAAAATTGATGAGAATGGCTACAGAGAGAAACATAATATGCAACACATATATCTTCACTCTTTCCTAAAAAACAAGCAAGCTCTCAGATTCATGACAGTCAGCCTGTGGCATCAGAGTCCTTGGGAGCCCAGAGCCATTAGCAACACTTGGGTACAGTATTGTCAAAAAGGTCATAAATTAGTGTGATTTTATTCACAGAGTGATTATACAGTGTTAGATATGCAGAGTCCTCTCAAGTATCTCTCTACTGAGACATTTTTAAAAGAATTCCTTCATGTACAGTGTGCCAATACTCCCCAGTAAAATCTATGTCCTAAAATATATTATTGCTTGGCTGTGACAAAAATGTATCAACTTCTAATCTTTCTTTTTTTTATTGGTAACTATGCGAGCCGTTTTTTTTTCAAATGCTTTAATGAACCTCATCTTCATTAAACACACACACACACACACACACACACACACACACACACACACACGAGCAACTAATCCCCAACATTTATTGACCACATTGACACACTAGCAACCCATGTCCATTCTTTCGATTACTGATATAACTTCTGGAATGAGAGGGAGTTGGAGAGGAGGAAGGGACAAACAAAGTTTTATGTGCAGTCTGTGTATGAGAGAGAAATAGTGTTACACAGAAACTATCTGTAGTGAATTGGCCAGGACTAGCAACATATGGATTCACTGCCCTTTATGGCATATTCAAGAAGTAGCTAAACATTCACTGTGAAGGGTTGGAAGTAATGATAGTTTAGAAAGGGACATTTTTTTATAGAAAACAGAACAAGCAAATTAAAATAATGACATTACACTCTACACTTTTTAACTCCCTTTGGGCATATTGTATTTTGGGCAAGGAAGAAAAAAGTATAAAAGGAGGGTCTGCTTCTCTGCACAGATTGGAGAAAGGACCAACTTCCCAATCTTCTCTGACTATCAGAGACACAGAGATGTCTAAAGGAATACACAAAGAAACACGAGGAACACTTCCAATTTGCCATTCATGTGGTGCCCTGCCCAGTTTATCTTCCTGTTTGACGTTTCTGCCGAACTTGCTTTGTTCGTTGATTGATCTCTTCTCTTGATTTGATGTGATAAAACCTAAGGCCGAGTTCTACGCTCAAATCGCCGGATCACCGCCTTTTGAACATGATGTGTCTTTATCTGGTACCTACGCTAAACTCATTCATCCTAGTCAGGTTGAGAAAGTCTCTTTCCAGCACTCCCAATTATACAGATTTTAGAGCTGCAAGCAGACGCTTGCAAATAAAACACCAACATCAACACATTCACGGTACTCTTGACTGCCTGGCTTTCACCTCAGCAAATTCCCACTGAAGTCAATTTCTCTCCTTAAGCTTGCGGTTCTGCAGTCCAAAGAAACTGATGCAAACAACAGCTCGAATGATATCCTGAGTTTCGGTGTGAAATGGAAGTATGGGTAAAAGCATAAGGCAGCGGAGCCTTCCTTACAGAGGTGGAGGGTTATTTTATTTGTTTACACGAACTTGTCAGGTAGGTGACCCAAGAAATGATTGTGATTAAACAAATCACAGTACCTGTTTACCCAAGCTACCCATCAGGGACACCAGCTGCGCAATACACACATCACACACCGATCACTCAATGGAAAAGCACGAGAGGAAAGGGGGCCCGAGGCAAGGAGATGTGAGTGCCCAAGTTAGTATGGAAAGTGCAGAGCAGCTCCGGGCTGCCCTCCCCAGGTGTTTCCCCGGGGAGTCAGCGGCCACTGCTACCCGGCCCATCGCTCCCTTTGCCACTGATGACAGTCAACCACCCAGGACTGCGGAGCTTACATGTCCCCTTACTGGAGACCCATCTTGGGTCTGTCTCCTCTCTTCTCTGTCTTCCCAAGATCCGGCAAAGCCATTTCAGCTCGGGAAGGGGAGAGAGGGATGGATGCCTCTAGCTAGCTCCAGGAGAATTTCGGACTTCTCTGCACGTAGGCTGCGGGCTGCACTCCATGCGGATCCCAACCTCCCCTTCTCTCTGCTCCCGGAATGGGAGGATCCGAGAGTCCATACTGTCAATTCCCCCTGTTCTTGCTCTTTAAGTTACTCCCCAGCATGGGCAGGGAGGATGGGTGTGCATGTGTGCGGAGGAAATCACAATCTCTCTCTCTTTCTCTCTCACACACAGAGGAATCGTCACAACTGTGCTCAATGTGCCTAAATGCACAGAGAGACGCAGAGAACACACGGATCAGAGCAGGGTCAGCTCCTGGTGCTTCCCCCGGGAGAAAGCTCCCCTGGTCATTTCAGTGAGTTGGGCGCATTGCGAGAAAGAACATCTCGGTGTTGTCTGTCCCTTTATGTGTGGACCCGCAAATCTCGATAGATAGATAGATAGATAGATAGATAGATAGATAGATAGATTAGATAGATAGATAGATAGATAGGGTGGCTGGCTAAGGCGGAGTTGAAGGAGGAGAGCCTGGGTGGGCAGCTAAGCCCCTTCCGAGCGGCTTACCTTGCGCTGCGGAGCCCGTGCTGCTGGCACTCAGGATAGCCAGGGCAGGTAACACGAACGTTTGCAGTAAGTATCCCAGTCCCAGTCCGCATCGGGCAGCCGTGCTTTCCAGCCCTTTCCCCATGGCTGGTGAGCGAAGCAAGCCAAGGAAAAGCGCCACCACCCACCCCCAGCAGCAGCTGAAGTCCTCGGGAAGAAGCAAGCCCCGCACTCCACTTTCTTTGGGCAATGGAGGGGTGGGGTGGGGTGGGGGAGAGAAGAGCGAGGAGCAGCTTTCCAAGAGCCTCTCTCCTCTTCAAGGGGCTGCGTGCCCCGCCACTCGTCCAGCCAGTGTGGGGAGCCCAACGGCTACCGGGCCCCGAGTCTGCGCCGCGTTCACAGCCCCCCTGGCGTGGCCACCGCGCACAGGCACAGGAGAGATGAGGCGAGGAGCCCTTTGCTCCCCCCGGCTCTGCTCAAGGTTGCGCTGAGGAGACCAGGTGCCCAGGCGGCGGCTGCGAGGTGAAGAGGACTGGTCATTTCATAGTCGTGGGAACAAGTCTGCGGGAGCTGGGTCTGGCAGGGGAGGAAGAGGCGGCAGCAGCATCCTAACTCCGGCTGGGAGTGCGTGGATGGGCATGTGCGCCAGAGAGCGCGCGCAAAGTAGCGCCGAGCGAGCTGCACGCGCACCTAGCCCCGTGCATGGAGGAGCCAGGCTCAGAGCGCGCCTGCCCCTCGCTCCCTCCTTTGAATGTTACACGGGAGAGCGCAGCCCTGGCTAAGGCACATTGCTCCATCCAATGGAGCTCTGCCTTCCCAAAGACACCGGCAAAACCCGCGCCGGATTCCCGGACTGGACCATGCCCCGCTACTGCTTGCCAGGAGGCGGGAGAAGGGCTCTTTTGCTAGCAGCTTACCTGAAAGGGCAGAACAAGAGCTAGGAGAAACCATTGGGGGGATTGGGGAGAGAGGCTCCCCCGCCCTCTGCAGACCCCTCCCACCCGTTTGGGGACTGCAGGCAGGAGAACCCCTGCCAGGATCGATTGATCTGCCTGTCTCTAATACACCTCTCACCCACTAGCCAGGTACCAAAATTCCAGCCAGGGAAAAGAAGGGGCGCTCCCACCCCCCGTTTTATTACAAGACGTGTACAGATGCACCAAGAAGTGCTTCTCTGTCCATCACGGCTGCAGCCTGCGTGTTTCATTGCAGCAGAGGAGTGTGCCTAGCACCTGCTCTCGATCCGGTGCTGGGCGAGAACTAGGAGACTATGCACACTGAAGCGTCAGGGCAGAAGCTCCGCTCTACAGGGCCCACACACCAGCCGTCTCAAAGGCAGGGACAGACTCACAGAATGTAGGGAGGAGGCCGCCCCATACAGGTGGCTGCTCCGCCCCCCCCCCCCAACCAGGTGAGAAGAGAAAGCCGAGACATAGACAGGGAGGAAGACTGTTGGAGGTAGCTGAGCTATCGGGAAGTGGGCCAGATTTTTTACCCCTTGGGAAATGAGTTTCATCCCTCAAATAGATCTTTCTCTCCCTCCCCCCCCTTTCCCTTCTCCACGGGGGAAGGAACAGCCTCTCCTCTCTGTCTGCACAAAGGGATAGTCTTGTTTTCCATCCCAAGATATGGTCTGGGAGATGGGAGGGAGGGTAAATAGCCAAATCTGGCCTCTACCGCAGGAAGCAGCATAAAATGTTAGAATGCCCGGATAGGAATCCAGATCGCAATAGTGGCCCTTTCACCCACTCTGCCTTTTTCTACCATACGAGGTAGGAGGAAAACAGTCATTTAGTTGGTCAGTTAGTTTCTCAGACACTTCTCTCCCTCTTAGATCCTTAAATCTCATTCATTAGGCAGGAGATTCCCACATTTTGAATTAAATTTCAAGGGAATCGTGTTAAAAACATTTTTGAGTAGGCAGAAGTACAGCAAAATGCTCAGGCCCACTATCAGATATTTGCCTAGTTATTATTTGCTCCTGACTGTACCATCTGCAGAATTCACAGAGGAATGCCTCTGTTGCCACCACATTGAGAGAGAGCTCTTATAACTAAATATGGTATTCCCAAAGTCATTTCCTTTACTGGGCTCATACCATAGATGAGAAAAGAGGGAATAAGAATTATTTTATCCTGAGCTATATGTAGAATATGTATTTATATGATAAGACCGTACATACCATTGCCAGTGCACACCCAATGGAGACATATTATTTATGGTTTTACAGGTGTGCACGTTGCTTTAAGCACAACAGATAGTTACTCTAACTCTATATGAGACATAGCATAGCTGTGGATGCCAGCCAAAGGTGTGTGGAGAAGTGATGGAAAGAACAAGAGTTACAACAATGTAGCAAGAGGAGGTCTGCTTTTGTTATATATTTATCTTGTGCCTTCCCTCTTGGGTATGTATTTTGGTTATCTTGGCATTTTACTCTTTTGTAAATTATCCGGTTAATTCAGCAACAGAACAACAATAACAAAAAGTTGCCACCAGGTAGGCTATGCAAGGAAAAGTCCTGATTTCGCGATATTTGTTTTGAAGTCTGCCTCATTCAAAGTGTTGACGGCCCTGCGTGGAGTATTGGGGGCAGCAAGCGACAAAGTGGGGTTCTGCACCCCTTTTTTCCCTCTCAAGGCCCTCGGGTCCTATTGCGATATAATAATATCAAGAGCTCAGTCCTCGAGCCCTGCTTGTCTGGGTGAAATCAAATACCCGGGAGCCTTTCAGCCTAAACTTTGTCTAGGAGAGCGTGACTGTGTAATACGGAAATTAATATAGATGAATGTAGCACGAACTGTATGTGCGTGTGTGCGTGAGAGAGAGAGACGGTCAGAGACGGCTACCGTGGCTGGGTGCCTCTCTCTGCACTGTACGAGGAGCAGGCACGCAAAGACAGAGAGCGAAGCCCCGGCTAAGGCACATTTTTCTATCCAATAGGGCTCTGCCTTTCCGCAGACAGCAGCAAAACCTGCGCTGGATTCCTGGGCAGGACTCTCCTTGCTACGTCCGATGTGGAGTTAGAAGCAGCTGCTCCCAAATATGCTCCCGGTAGCAGTTACTGACATATTAGTATGTCAGTTTGGGCTTGTCTCCGTTTCTGCTACCCATGAACCTGTGACACATGGGGGTCACTTGGTCATCTTTGCTACTGCTACCGCTGAAGATCAGAACCTGCTTTGCTGTTGGGGAGGGGGGGGGGGGGGAGGTGGAGAAGGTTTAGGAGAGGGACAAAAGGACTTGGTCAGTACAGTCAGAACTATAGGAAGCTGGCCGCTGCTATCCAGAGCGCTGGCAGCAAAGGCCAGGAGCTCGTTGCTTCCGGGGGTGGAAGGATGCAGGGAGAGGGAGATAACCCCATATGGGCAGAGGGGAAGAAAGCCCATCCCATGGAAATCTTGCTGAGGGAGCCCCACTTCTGGTTCTGGGAGTGTGGCAGCAGCGTGGAGGGGAAAAGAAAGGGACTCTGGCATGAAGGGAAAGAGATCTGTCTGTGGAATCTCCCAGATTGGAGGGAGGGGCCACTATGTCAGCTTTTGAGCCCTGCTCAGGATAGACACTGGCATGGCAAGTCATGGTGGAAATAGGGGATATAAAAAGCTACCTAACTCCTTTCTGGTTCCTGTCAGTTCTCATCTTCCCTTCCGAACAATCCTATATTACTTCTAGTAGGTCCTTCCATCAACAGGCTGAACCTGACATGTCAGAGATGTCCCCCAAAATTGCTTCGCAAAAGTACTGTTTCCTAATCATTTACTGTACATTCTTATCCATGAAGCACATCACAGCAAATAACCCTATGCCTAGTTATGGCGCTTTCCCTCCTTCCCACACATCAGCCCTAGCTTTTATGCTGGTGGCTGAGTAGGTGGCACGTACATAAAGAATTTTCCTACACATGACACTGGTTAGACATTTTTGTATAATCTGTTAAAGTTGGGATGTTTTATCTCAATTGTTTAGAATTCCAGGAGAAATTTTGCAAAGATAGAAATTAAAGCGGCATGCCTAAAAATGTGGTATATAGAAAATATGACCACTTCAGGGCAAAATGCTTGCCACATCTGCTATTATTGGAAGGAACAGGGGCAGAGTTTTCTATTAAATGTAGTTCAATTCTTTTTGATGATCCAGGGATACCTGTGGTTGATACTTATTGTTTGGGGCTCACTGTGAAATCAGTGGGTAGGAAGATTTCATGAAATAGCTCTATTCCACTTTCAAAGTAGGTAGCCTTTCAAATTAGTCTTGGCATCCCCTGTAGCTACAAACCCAGCAGCCTAACTCAACCATCAGTGGAAAAGTATGGGAACGTAGCTGCTTTGAACCCAGAACAAGAGTAACACAAGGACAGTTACTCCATGTCTAGATGTAAAGTAGCTGCTGGACTCCTCTGTTTCGCTGCTAAGATGTGACGAAGTAGATGCTAAGCAGGGGATGAGCAAGACCTGAGTAATTTAGTGTAGGATATGGAGTAGTCACTGTTCTTCTGGATACTGGCTTATTGACAGGAAATGCTGAGCAAATGGCTTTTCCCTGGGGAGCAGCCCAGCATATCCCATTACAAGGCAGCCCCCTGACAACACATTCTGCTACTGTGTGAAACACAGCATGGAACTCAAGCTGCTGTAACTAGAACTGTTTATTGGAGAAAATGGTTTAAAAGGTATTTGTCATTGACAGTACTCTATATAGAGCGTTTCAGCTGAAAAGTGTTTGAAAATCATTTGGGGCCATATTGTGCCTAATAGGATGAGATCTGAGTGCTCTTAAGGGGTACAGTGTGCCCTTGAGATGCATCATGGCATCATTGCCTCTCCTATGTACCCAGGCCATTCTGCTGGCCCAGGGTCAGGACAAGGGCAAAAGAAGTGTGGCTTCTCCACTTTTGAGATGGCACCCATCCCAAGAGGCACTGGCAGGGAGAGGACCCTGCAGAGAAGTCACTCTGCAGATAACAAGGACTGCATTTGTACCTGGCCCTGAACAAGAAGGCTACTTTCACCCTTTCTCTATCTCAAGAGCCAGCAACAATCTGTGCTTCACTTATTCTTATATTGTCCGCTGTAAGGACACATCTACATAGAAATGTTATTTCAGAATAACTTAGTCCACGTCTACACAACAGGCAGTTATTTAAAAATAATGTCAAAATACTATCAAGCTTCTTACTCCAAGTCCTGTAACCCTCATTGTACAAGGAGTAAGGGAAGTCAGAGGAAGAGTGCTCTATTTTGAAATAAGTGCTGTGTTGACACTCCCAATTTCAAAATAAGCTATTTTGAAATAAGCTATGCAATCAACGTAGCTCAATTTGCATAATTTATTTTGAGTTAAGCCCCGCTGTGTAGACGCCCCCCCTAAGAAAGTGAAGTATTACTCCAATTTAATAGATTTGGGAACTCAGACTGGGAAACCAAGTAGCTTGGGCAAGACCAGTGAAAGATTCAGTATCAGAGACAGGTTTCGATCTAAGAAGTTGACAAAACTTTTATGTGAACCGTCCGTTTTTAGTTTAAAAAAAAAGTAGGTTCATGAATGTGACTAATAGAAATGATTACACAACTAAAAATAAATCCCATGACCATTATAGCAAACATAAAGAGGAAGGCCAAGATTTTTTTTTTAAACAGCCTAAAGTAAGGCTCCAAAAATCATATTTAGACACCTGTCTAATTCTCAGAAATGTTGAGCCCTGGACAGGAGAGGCATGGACAGTCTTGGCTTGCTCAGGTTGCTCCCAGGGTCAGGAGTGGGACAAGGCTCAAGCCCACCACCCTGTGCTTCCCAGGTGAATGCCCTATGCCCTCAGCCACTCCAGAAGCCACCCCACCTCCCAAGGGTCCCTTATCTTGCTTTCCTAATGTGGGCGGTAGGTCCATCCCTCAGGCAGCCTGTGTTGGCTGTCTGGGTGCTCCCAGGGTGGGCTGAAGTCAAACCTACCATGCTATACTCCCCAGGTGAATCCCATATTCCACTTATCCTGTGTCTGGTGGCTCCCAGGGGTGGGCAGAGAGGGTTAGTGCTTCCACAGGCAAGCATTTCCATTGTGGAGCTACATGGCTATCCTTAACAATCACTCTCTGAACACTATGAATAAGGGATGCAGAATCAGGTTCTGTATCTGCTAATTTCATTTGATTTTTCAGCATAATATGAAATAATGAGGAATATATAAAACAATATTCAGTATCTGAATAAGGGTTTGCAAGATTTTTTAAATGAGGCGTTTGCAAGGCTTAGTTGCATATGGCATGCATGCCAGTGAAAGGTGTATCATGCACCTGCTTTTTGACTATGCCATGCCCATAGGCTCTGTCATGCTGCTCTTAGTTTATGGCAGAACCTTGGGGTATGGCACAATGGGAAAAAAGCAGGTGCATCACATGTCCTACACTTTACTGACATACATGGCTCACACTAGTAAATGTTCTCACAGTTTGAATAAGCTACTCCATTCTGTTCTATTCTCTCTCATACCATGCAGTACTGTAAATAACTAACAGAAATTGCACTCATTTTGTTCATCCCAGAAGCCTGACATTTCAAAAGTTAATGTAAAATCATTTTCAATAAATATCTCCAAGTTTTAATTCATGCTGAGAGAGACTACTTATATTGTGAAATTTTGGAGTCTTGGTTTGAGGAAAAATTGTTTTCTATTCAGTGAAACATACGGGAGCAGGATAATATCTCCCAAGCTGCCAAACTCATTATTTTGTTTGCTAGTTTATGGAACAAAACTCTTTCTGAGAATGTCCATACATAATGTCCTAGTGTGCTAAATTTGCCCTAGGAACTTAATATTAATAGTTTTGTGTACCAAAACATACATTGCCAGCCAAAGAAGGGCTGGAAGAGTAAAATATTTCACTTAATAATGAAGTAAGTGGATCACTCCTTAAGTGGATCAAATTAAGGAGTTTTCAGAAGATAAGAATAAGTAGGGTGCTGTGCTAAAAATAGTGGGTTTTTTTGGCTGAAACATGCTTTTGGTTGGTTTCTGTAGCAGATCCATAGCAACCTAAGACTTCATAGTACTCACTCTACTGCAGAACACCTTGACATTTCAGGGCTTCACTATGGCAGCAGGGACAGAACTCAAGGTCTTTCTTCAAAGTCACACATCTAAGCAACTTGAACTAAAGGAGCACTTCCACTACATAAAGCAACATTAGGAATAGATTCTAAAGCATTCATTCATGTTGAAGCCTGTGCAAATAGTCCTGTGGATGTCAATGGGAACACTTGTGGAGTGAGGCAGTACCCAGCATGAATTTTTCGAGGCTTAGAATCAGACCCTTAGTGATTACAGATAAAACTTCAAATGTACCTAAGTTCCTTTATCAAAGCGACTTACGTACTTAAAGAATCTACATCTAAATGAAAGTCAGTTGGACTTAGGCTCCTAGGTCACTATGACACTCTTTAAAATATTACCCTAGGCAAAAGCGGGGCAAATAATTCATAACTAATGTATGTGAAGAGTTTTCTCTCTCTTTCTTTTTGTAAATTTTCAGTGAACAAATCAATTTTATTTGTATTTATTCACAATTCAAATTTGTTTGAATAATTTCTGTGAATTCATGTAGCTCATTCATGAACAATTCTTATGTTCTTATGTTATGTTTTTAATTCACTGTGAGCATCTGATGTATAACATTCAATTTGTTTTTACTTACTGTGCAGGACAAGAGGCATGTAAGAGTCAGGTACCCTGTGCATGTACTTGTGATATGAAATCAAAAATTTCCCTTTACAAATTTTCACTTTAGAATCCCTGTTTTAGTGATGATTCTTGCTTGTTAACTCATTTGCTAAAGTCACATAAAGTAAACATAAACACAAAAGAGGGTAGGAATATTGTTAAAATAAAAATATTTAAAAATTGATATTAATATTCACAGAAGTGGTTTTGAACTTTTCACCTATATACGGTTGTGTATATAAGGCTGTGTCCAGACTCAGGGGTTTTTTCGGGAAAAGTAGCCTTTTCCCGAAAAAACTTCCCCTGCGTCCAGACTCAAGCCGCGTTCTTTCGAAATTATTTCGAAAGAACGCGGCTTTTCTTTCGATGGCGGTAAACCTCGTTTCACGAGGAAGAACGCCTTCTTTCGAAAGTTCCTCTTTCGAAAGAAGGCGTTCTTCAATGTAAATAGGGCTTCCTCGAAAGAGAGCATCCAGACTCGCTGGGTGCTCTCTTTCGAAAAAGCGGATTGCTCTTTCGAAAGATCCGCCTGCAGTCTAGACGCGATCTTTCGAAAGAGGCTCTTTCGAAAGATGCTTTCGAAAGAGCCTCTTTCGAAAGAAGCCTGCAGTCTAGACATAGCCTAAGTGAAAAAACAGAGGGAAATAAGGACAACCTGGGGAATTACTTCTATACCTAGAAAGATAATGGAGGAAATAATCAAGCAATTGATCGGCCAACACATAGAAGATAACAAGTAACAGTCAGCCTGGATTTGTCAAAAATAAATAGTGTCAAACCAATCTAGTAGACAGGGTAAAAAGCCTAATGAATAGAGGAGAAGAGATGGATGTGGTGTATCTTGACTTTAGTAAGGCTTTTGATGTTGCCTCAAATGATCTTCCCATAAATTAGGTGGGTGCATAACTGGTGAGAAAATCATTCTGAGAGGTTAGTTATCAGTTTCCAGTCATTCTGGAAGGCATAACAAGTGGAGTTCCACAGGGTTTGGCATTTAGTTCTGTTCAATATTTTCATCATTGATATAGATAATGGCATAGAGAGTATACTTATAAGTTTGTTGGCAAAGCAAAATTGGGAGAGGAGGTGAATGCTTTGTAGGACTGGATTAAAATTCAAAATTACTGAATAAAAGAATCTAGTGGTTATAGAGGATCACAAGTTAAATATGACAACACTCTAACACAATTGCAAACAGAGCAAATGTCATTGTGGCATGCATCAGAAAGAGTATTGTAAGCAAGACACAAGAAGAAATTCTATATTCTATTCATACTGATAAAGCCTCAGTGGGAGTATTGTGTACATTTCTGGGTGCCACATTTTAGGAAATATATGGACAAATTGGAGAAATGCAGAGGAGAGCAACAAAATGGTTAAAGGTCTAAAACATGGCCTCTGAGTAATGTCTGAAAAAAAGAGTTTGTTTAGTCTAGAAATGACTTGGGGGCAGGGGGCATGATGACAGTTTTCAAGTACATAAAACATGATTTCTAGAAGGAAGGAGAAAAATTGTTCTGGTTAATCTCTAAGGATAGAGGTCAAGAAACAATAGGTTTAAATTGCAATAAGGGAGGTTTAAATTGGACATTAGGAAGCACTTCCTAAGTGTCAGGTTAGTTAAACACAGTAGTAAATTGCTTAGGGAATCTCCATCGTTTGAGATTTTTAAGAGCAGGTCTACATAATACTTAGTGCTACCTTCTGTACAAGGGAGCGGGCTAGGTAATCTCTTGGGATCGCTTCCAGTCCTACAATTCTTGGATTCTTTGATTCTAAGATGTTTTTATTATTAGGAAATGAACTTGCAAAGAAAGTTAACCTATCGGAATATTATGCTGCAGTGCAGATCAGACAGAAAAAATACACATATACACAAATGAGTTAAACATTTCTTTGTCTCTGTGTTGCTCAAAAGCATCTTCTACCTTTTCAAACTTTTCTTATAATAAAATCTCTTTGTAAATTTGTGCACCAGCTATGTGAAGAAAATATTCATTAAGCAAAGTTATTAACAATGTGGGCCCCAAACATCTAACTAAGGTTAAAAAAAATCAGGAAAAATATTGAAAAAAATCTCCACTTTTAAAATTAAAACTCAAAATTTATTTTATGGAAAGTTGAAATTGTGAAAAATCTGACCAGCTCGAGTAGATGGTTCCCTTGCATCTTCTTAGTAGGCTCTGATTTTAGAGATGGATTAGATGTCATGGTGCCATAAGGCCAGACTGATTGCTCATACAAAAAAAAAAGAGTAATTAGAGAAATAATCAAATTCCTAAACAAAATGTGTGGTGCTGTCATTAAGGAAATCCTATGAATGACTTGAAGATTGAGTCTAAAGGCTTTTCTGTACATACAATGCTGTAGAGGTGTAGCTGCACCAATTCAACTCTGTTGTAATGCTGCAGTGAAAATATTGACCCAAGAGCTCCACCTCCCTGAGATGTGGTAACTGTGTTGACAGGAGAAGCCCTCTAATTGACACAGTGCTTTCTTCAGCAGGGTCTAGGCTAGAATAACTGTGTCATTTAATTACATCAACTAGGTATGTAAAATCCCGTTTAATTGGTTAACCGGTTAAATGTGATGTTTAACTGATTAGCCGATTTAAGAATGACAGCAGCGGGCAGGGCTACTCCAGTCTAACCCCCCCACCACTGGCAGGGACTGCTGCAGCCCAGCTAGAGCAGCCCCTGCCTGCGGTGCTCCTGGGCCCACTGACAGCCTCTACTGGTTATCCTCTCATATCCCTAATATCCACCGCCTTGAATGATGTAATTATACCAACATAAGTGCCTAATGTAGACCAAGCCTATTTGAATCTATCCTTAAACTACAGGTGGAGGCTTTTTATTTTGATATCTTGGTGGCAGCAACAATAATGCTTCAATTACACAATCAAAAATAAATCCCTGTACTTAAAGCAAATATTATACTGTTTAATTAAAAATTCTCTGTTAACTTATTAGAAGAATATTCTTTTGTATAGGACTGCAAGCTATGAGGATATTGACTGCTTATAAATTCAGAGATAAAGGAGTAAAACAAACGTGTAAAAACAACAGGAAAATGGGAATTTCTTTAAAATTTATTCTACAATTTTAATAATGTCAGTTTATAATATTCAGAGTCATCATTCATTATTATTTTATAATAATTTCTGTGAAGCATTATTATTAGATTAGGTAACAAAATTAACAAACTCAATTATTTAGCAATAATTAGATGACATATATTCTGCTAAAATACACTATCTTTACTGGAGTTGAAAAATAATATATCGATTTTAAGGCCAGAAGGGACCATTGTGATTATCTAATCTGACCTTGTGTATAACACCAACCATAGAATTTCCCTGAAATAATACCCAGAGCAGATATTTTAGAAAATATATCCAATATTGATTTAAAAACTGTTAGTGGTGGAGAATCCATCACAACTTTGGTAAATTGTTCCAGTTGTTAATCACTCTCACTCTTAAAAATGTATGCTTTATGTCCAGTTTGAATTTGTCTTGCATCAGTATCTAGTCATTGGATCATGTGATACATTTCTCTATTGGTCTGAAGAACCCATTAATATTTTCCCTCATGTAGATTCTTTCAGATTTACCAAATCATCCCTTAACCTTCTCTTTGTTAAACTAGATTTAGCTTTTTGAATCTATCATTGTAAAACAAGTTTCCTAATTTTCCAATCATTTTTGTGGCCCTTCTCTGAATCCTCTGATATATCAACATAATTCATACATTATAGTAAAAAAACTGGACACTATCCATCAGAGGTTGCATCAGTGACAAACACAGAGAAATCAATTCCCTAGTCCTACTCAAGTCTCCAAGGATTGCATTAGATCTTTTGATGAGAGTATTGCAGTGGAAGTGGGAGAACCCTGAAAAGGAACCAACTGAACCAACTGGTTGCATACAGTGTTACAGTGTACAAAATATGTCACAAGTAAGGTCTTATAAAAGTTTATAATGTTCTGAACCCTATAAGAGTTGTATACAAATCGTAAGAATGATTCTATGAAGTTATATATATAGAATTCTATGCTCATGACCTGTGCTACAATTTTTAATACACTTCACAGCAGAGAGGGGCTCTTCCCAAAACAGTTGTTTGCATGAAAATAACTTCAAGTATGCATCCATTGTCTAGCCAGGAAGAGACAATGGTGGACCACTAAAGTTAATGTAAATACATTGAGAAGAAAAACCCCAATATTGAAAAACCTAGAAAGAAGGGCATTTCCCCGACTGAATGGTCATGAGTCATCACACCAGGAGAAAAAAATAAGAAACCCTTGAGTTTTTATTCAGTAATGGAGGGCCAGCATCTAAGGTGGGTGGTGTTCATGAAACACTGGATGCCTTCTGTGACAAAGGGTATGTTGGGAAACTGGTCAGAGGCAATAAGTCACTTGTATTAGAAAGGGAAATTTATTTAATATGGAAGCGAAAAACTTGAGATTGTGTCTTTTCTTTGTTGCGTAACAGTACTGGCTTTTCTTTATTATTTCATTTCTGAATTTGTGATGATTCTATTAAGTAAACTTACTAGACTATCAGTTTTGCCTGTAACATACCAGATCGGTTTTCCCTTTGATATTTATATACCCACTGCCTCCTTTTGTTCCCTCCCTCCTCTCCCCTATTTATTTTGGTTCTGGACATACAATACTCTGGTCATCTGAAGAAGTGGGCTGTGCCCATGAAAGCTCATGATACCATCTTCATATCTTGTTAGTCTTTAAAGTGCTACCAGAATATTTGTTGTTTTTTAAGTTTATCCTGTACAGCCGTGTTTCTCAAACTGTGGGTCCCGACCCCCCCAGGGGGTCACGAGCAACTTAGAGGGGGGTTGCAGCAACTTAGAGGGAGGTTGCGGTATCACAAACCCCTGCAGTACAGACTAACTCGGCTACCCTTCTGAAGCTTTATTTTTATCACAAGCAGGTTTCCATTGTGCAAACTGTATGGGGTTTATGTTCAAAAGTGAATTAATATCTTGGGGAATAGATTTCACTTTGTCAGGGATGACAAACTGGAGGGAAAATTCAGAGTGTCTAGAACTCAGAGTGGACAGTTTGGGGGAGACTCACCAGGACTGGAATGGCTGTTCAGGTCACTCTGCAAGGAGTAATTTGGCTGGTGGAAGCCAGAATGTGAATCTTTTGCTTGTAGGTAGGCTATTGGTGTTAGGGTTGTAAGCCATAGCAACATAGTATAAAGACACTGTGATGAGAGTAGCTCTTGCCGGTCTGGGTGATCCCCAAAACCTGATAACACCCCAATTTTTTTCAGTCACTGCTTCCCAGAATAGCATCTCCCATCCCATAAGCTTGACCTACATTTTTCCTAGATGTATATATTTTGATGTAGCCATATTAAAACATATTGTTTGCTCATGCCCAGTTTACCAAGCAGTTCAGATCACTTGTATCAGTGACCTGTCCTCTTTCAATATTTACCACTCCATCTACATTTGTGTGATCTGCAAACTTTATCAGTAATGATTTTATGTTTTGTTCCAAGTAATTAATAAAATATTAAATAGTATAGGGTCAGAAACAGATCTCTGAGGGATACCACTAAAAACTCTTTGATGGTGCTTCCCCATTTACAATTTCATTTTGAGGTGTATCAGTTAGTCAGCTTTTAATCTATGCAATGCGTGGTATGCACATTTTATATCTTTTTAATCAACATGTTGTGGGATACCAAGTCATATGACTTACAGAAGTTGGAGTATATTGAATCAAATCATAGAATCATAGAACCATAGAGCTGGAAGAGACCTCAGAAGGTCATGAAGTGCAGCCCCCTGCTCTAGGCAGGACCAATCCCAATTAAATCAACCCAGCCAGGGCTTTGTCAAGCCGAGACTTAAACACCTCTAGGGATGGAGACTCCACTACTTCCCTAGGTAACCCATTCCAGTGCTTCACCACTCTCCTAGTGTAATAGTTTTTCCTAATATCTAACCTGGACCTCTCCCACCACAACTTGAGACCATTGCTTCTTGTTCTGCCATCTGTCACTAATGAAAACAGCATTTCTCCATCCTCTTTGGAACCTCCCTTCAGGAAGTTGAAGGCTGCTATCAAATCCCCCCTCACTCTTTGCTTCTGCAGACTAAACAAACCCAACTCTGTCAGCTGCTCCTCGTAGTTCATGTACTCCAGCCCCCTAATCATTTTGGTTGCCCTCCACTGGACTCCACATCGTTATTGCCCTCCAATGCGTCCACATCGTTATTGTAGTGGGGGGCTCAGAACTGGACACAATACTCCAGATGTGGCCTCATAAGAGCTGGATAAAGGGGAATAATGACATCTCTGGATCTGCTGGCAATGCTCCTCTTAATGCAACCTAATATGCCATTAGCCTTTTTGGCTACAAGGGCACACTGTTGAGTCATATCCAGCTTCTCATCCACTGTAACCCCCAGGTCCTTTTCTGCAGAACTGCTACTTAGCCATTCAGTCCCCAGCTGTTACAATGCTTGAGATTCTTCTGTCCCCAGTGCAGGACTCTGCACTTGTCCTTGTTGAACCTCATCATCTTTCTTGTGGCCTAATCCTCCAATTTGTCTAAGTCACTCTGGACTCTATCTCTGCCCTCGAGCGTATCTACCCCTCTCCCTAGCTTAGTGTCATCCGCAAACTTGCTGAGGGTGCAATCCATCCCCTCATCCAGGTCATTAATAAAGATTGAACAAAACCGGTCCTAGAACTGAACCTTGAATCCAGGACCCTATTGTGATGCATCTTGTATAAAAACACAAGAAGAAACAGTTGTTGCTTCACAGTCCTTGCAATCCAAGAATTAGCACATGAATAGATAAATAAACCCATCATGTACAATTCAGTGATATCACAGCATGATTTATTACTGAAACTTTTATCCTGAGTAAAGTTTAATTATTTTAGGCCTCCTTTTCCCACTAAGCCCCACTGACTTCAATGGGAGCAATATCAGGTCCTTTAGGAGTATTCATACAAGTAACTTGTGCAGAAAGCTTTGCAGGCTTAGTCTTTTTATTTGCAAGACTACATTTACTATAAATACAACAGTCCAGAGTATTTTATATCTGGTCTGGAGCACTAAAGGTTATCAGCAGCTGTCCAGTCTATTACATCTTTAATTCAAGGTTTATAATTCTTATATATATATTGTTTCAATTTTGAGTCACACCTTGGAAACTAATATCAAATAAATGATTGTATAATGGTTGGTTCTTTGGCTGTGATAGTACACAATATATTCCATTATTAGAAATCTTTGTGGATCTATGTTCAAGGATTATTAAGTAGCTTGCACTGAATTTCTTAGTTCATTTCATACCACATGAGTTCATAAATTAGGTGATGGTAATCTATTAATAAAAACTTAATATTCTACATTATCCTCTATAAAAATATTCATTTTTAATGAAATAAAACTATCCACAGGGTCTTTAAGAAGTTGATGAGATGTAAGCAGATTCAAATATTGTTTTTATAATGGCCAAGACAAGGCTTACTCACTTTTTGTCAGAGGCGATATGGCATCTAATATGAAAAATAGGGTACTAGTGTTAACTCCACAACTCTAATATCTTTCATTATTCATTGTTACTCTTTGATATAACAAATTACTTTCAAAATTAGGCATAGAAGCATACTATAAGAAAACAGGTAGGCCAAAGAAGAGTTCTTTGGACCCAGTGCTCTTCTCTATTGGCAGAGAGTACAGAAAATGGGACAAGGTGTATAGCAATCCCTACTGTTTCTCAGCTTCTAATAACTCCTCCATCTCAATTCCACGGTCAGATGAAAAGGAGGGGATACGTTGTGGGAGCAGACATACTCCATAACATGCTCACTGGGGAAACCACCCCATTTCCAGCCAGAAATCACTGTGGAGTTGGTGCTTCTATGAGTAGTGCTAAATTCCTTTCCATGACTGAAGGCTGTAGAGAAAGGCAGGGTATGTCTACACTACCCCCCTAGTTCGAACTAAGGGGGGGTTATGTAGTCATACGGAGTTGCAAATGAAGCCCGGGATTTGAATTTCCCGGGCTTCATTTGCATAAAGCCGACCGGCGCCATTTTTAAATGCCGGCTAGGTCGGACCCCGTGCCGTGCGGCTACACGCGGCACGGACTAGCTAGTTCGGATTAGGCTTCCTAATCCGAACTAGCTGTACACCTAGTTTTTTATGTTTAGCCCCTATGTTTAGCGTTTTTTATGTGTAGCCCCTATTAAAGTTCATTCAAACTAATGGCTGTTCCAATTAACTTTGTAATGTAGACATCCTCTAGGATACTGGGAAGAAACACAAGGCACAATGAGCAACAAAGGAGGACCCCAGATTCAAATAAAGAAGGTAGGGCAATCAACTGGTTATCTAAGGTGTTTGTACATGAATGCAAAAAGCCTGAGAAATAAGCATGAAGAATTAGAAGCCCTGGCACAGTCGAAGAACTATGACTTGATTGGAATAACAGACACTTGGTGGGATGACTCACGTGACTGGAGCACTGTCATGGAAGGGTATAAACTGTTCAGGAAGAACAGGCGGGGGAGAAAAGGAGGAGGAGTTGCACTGTATGTAAGAGAGCAGTATGATTGCTCAGAGCTCCAGTATTTAGAGGGAGAAAAGCCTATTGAGATTCTATGGGTTAAGTTTAGAGGTGGAAGTAACAGGGGTGATATGCTTGGTTTCTGCTGTAGACCACCAGATCAGGTGGATGAGATAGAAGATGCTTTCTTCAGACAACTAAGAGAAGCTTCCAGAGCATAGGCCCTGGTTCTCATAAGGGACTTTAATCAACTTGGGTATGTCTCATTCCACGAGGCATAATGGAGCAGTCAACAAAGGCATCCAAACTACTGCACTGTGCCACCAAACAGCTGATGGGCACAGAGCATCGGCCATTTTGATGTAAATGAAGTGGCGATTATTTAAATCGCTGCTTCATTTTCCTATGTCTAGTAAACTCATCTACATGATTCCGTCGACGGAGCCATGTAGTCTAGACATACCCCCTGACATGTGTTGGGAGATCAATACACCAGTACACAGACAATCTAGGAAGTTTTGGGAGAAGGTTGAGGATAACGTCCTATAAGTGCTGAAGGAACTGATAGAAGTCATGCACAGTTTGACCTGCTGTTCACAAACTGGGAGGAACTAGTAGGGGAAGTAGATGTGGGTGGCAATCTGGGAAGCAGTGATCATGAGATGGTAGATCTCAGGATACTGACAAAAGGAAGAAAGGATAGAAGCAAAATACACACCATGGACTTCAGAAAAGCAGACTTTTACTACCTTAGAGAACTGATGGGAAGGATCCCCTGAGATGCTAACATGAAGGGGAAAGGAATCCAGGAGAGCTGGCAGTATTTTAAAGAAGGCACAGGAAGAAACCATCCCGATGCACAGTAAGAAAAGCAAATATGGGAGGCGACCAGATTGGCTTACCAGGGAAATTTAAGCTTGGTTAGCTTAAACACAAAAAGGAAGCTTACAAGAAGTGGAACTTGGAGAGATGACTAGGGAGGAGTATAAATCTATTGCTTGAGAATGCAGGGGAGGAATCAGGAAGGCGAAAGCGTAATTGGAATTGCAGCTAGCAAGAGATGTGAAGGGTAATGAGAAAGGTATCTATAGGCATGTTATCAATAACAGGGTGATCAGAGAGGGTGTGGAACCCTTACTAGATAAGGGAGGTAACCTAGTGCGAGATGATGTGGGAAAAGGTGAAGTACTCAATGCTTTCTTTGCCTCTGTCTTCATGGACAAGGAGCTCCCAGACAAATGCCTTGGGCAAGGCAGTCTGGGAAGGAGGTGGACAGCCCTTGGTGGAAAAAGAACATGTTAAGAACTATTTAGAAAAGCTGGACATACACAAATCCATGGGTCCAGATTTAATGCATCTGAGGTTACTGAGGGTATGTCTACACTACACCCCTTGTTCGAACTAGGGCGGTTAATGTAGTCATACGGAGTTGCAAATGAAGCCCGGGATTTGAATTTCCCAGGCTTCATTTGCATAAAGCCGGCTGGCGCCATTTTTAAATGCCGGCTAGGTCAGACCCCGTGCCACGCGACTACACGCAGCATGGACTAGCTAGTTCGGATTAGCCTTCCTAATCCAAACTAGCTGTACGCCTCGTGGAACAAATTACTTTCAAAATTAGGCATAGAAGCATACTATAAGAAAACAGGTAGGCCAAAGAAGAGTTCTTTGGACCCAGTGCTCTTCTCTGGTGGTAGAGGTGTACAGCTAGTTCGGATTAGGGAGTCTAATCCGAACTAGCTAATCCGTGCCGCGTGTAGCTGCGCGGCACGGGGTCCGACCTAGCCGGCATTTAAAAATGGCGCCGGCCGGCTTTATGCAAATGAAACCCGGGAAATTCAAATCCCGGGCTTCATTTGCAACTCCGTATGACTACATAACCCCCCCTAGTTCGAACTAGGGGGGTAGTGTAGACATACCCGCAGGCTTTATGGAGGAATGTATAGAGAAGCGAATAGAGGCATATCTTGTGCAGAAGTGAAGGAGATTGGTGGCACTGAACGGAGAGTTGTTTTATTACAAGAAGATCCCACATTCCACATGCATCCCGAGATTCGCTACTCAGCTTGTATTGAGCATGCTCAGTAACTATGCGGAATCTGGCTGCTTTCACTCTGTGCCCACCTCCCCCAAACAACTGGTAAGCATAGGTCAGCTCTGCCTTTCATCCTCTTTTTTTTAACAGGGGAGGAAGATTTGGCTACTTAAAAATGAAGAACTGTATTTTATGTTACAAAGGTGAACTGGGAGGAGTATAGTGGATGCAACAAGGTAAAACAGCCACACAGCATATTCTTGTACAACAAAATCTTGTTATTTGGAACAATGTGGATAATAATATATACTAGCATAATAATTATACACAGCCATAAACCAAGAAGTAGTTTAGCACTTTCCCTTCTGTATCTGAAATCTTATTTTTCATACAGTCTAGTTTCCACCAGACATACATAACAAATGAGCTACACTCAGTTTGTTAGCCAATTTATATTTTTGCAGAATTAACTGCTCTTGCACTTAGAATTATTATTATCATAGAATGATAGAATATTAGAATACTAGATCTGGAAGAGATCTCGAGAGATAAATCAAGTCCAGTCCCCTTCCCTCATGGCAGGACCAAGCACCGCCAAGATCATCCCTGTTAGATGTCTGTCTAACCTGCTCTTAAACATCTCCAGTGATGGAGATTCCGTAACCTCCGTAGGCAATTTATTCCAGTGTTTAACCACACTGAGGATATAGAATCATAGAATCATAGAACTGGAAGAGACCTCAGAAGGTCATCAAGTCCAGCCCCCTGCTCTAGGCAGGACCAATTCCAAGTAAATCAACCCGGCCAGGGCTTTGTCAAGCCGAGATGTAAACACCTCTATGGATGGAGACTCCACTACTTCCCTAGGTAACCCATTCTAGTGCTTCACCACCCTCCAATGTCTAGACAGTGGGGCCAGAGGTATCCTAAAATAGCTACCCTGCGTTTTTTAAACACACCTGTTATTTCAAAATATTTTTCAAAATAATGGGCATGCTATTTTGGTATCCCTGTAGCCTAGTTCCATGAGCCTTAAGGGTTGTGTCAAAATAATGCATTATTTTGAAATTTGGTACTGTATAGATATGCCAGATTTCAAAATTAGCTATTTCAAATTACAATAAAAATAAGCAAATTGCATATCTTATTTTGAGAATAGAGTGCAGTGTAGATGGACCCTGACAGGAAGTTTTTCTTTATGTCCAACATAAACTTCCCTTGCTGCAATTTAAACGCATTGCTCCTTCTCCTATCATCAGAGGACAAGGAGAACAATTTTCTCCTCTCCTCCCCGTGACACCCTTTTAGATACCTGAAAACTGCAATATTATAATTATAAACATTATAATTATTTATTATTTGAATGACTGTAGTGACTAGAAGCCCTAGGTTTGGTTTTCCAGTAAATATTTTTTGCTCACTCTTAAGACTTTGCTCTCCTTCTCTCTGTGTGACAATAGGTGACATTTAACCTTTGCAGCTATATGACTTATTTTGAGCCCCTGCTCCTCTGTATTATCTCCTCTGACAGGTAATAGCTATTTCCTGCAGAGGACCCATGGGATGAACAAAGTCAATTCCTGTAGATCTTGGTTCAGCTGTGTTCCACCGCAGGTCTCCCACAGACCAGGAAGTACAGCAGTCTATTTCATGGCACCTTTGAAAGGGTGTTCTTGCCAACCTGTCCATACTCTCTCCTGGAGTAAGAAAAAGTAAGATGAGTTACTTGGACTATGAGTTATAGCTGTCAGGACAGTATTGGTTTACAATATAGTTTGTATTATGAATTTAGTTGCCTTGAATGAGGGTCACGCTTGATAGAGGGCTGCTCCTTGACTTCTTGTCCTTGTCACCCACTTCTTTCTGTGGTAGCTGTGCTCAAGAATTGCAGACATAGGGTACGTCTAGACTGTGAGGGTTTTTCGGGATACCGAAAAGCTTTGCCACGTCCAGGGAACGTGTTTGCTCTTCCACTTTTTTTTTGTGGAAGAGCAGATGCGCTCTTTCGGAAGCCCTGTCTTCCTCGTTTCATGAGGAAGAGATCTTCTGAAAGCGTATTTTTTTTCCAAAATTTGGCCCAGTGTAGACGGTCAAATTTCAGAAAAGCCTCTTCCGAAAGAAAGAAAAAAAAAAAGCAGAAAAAGGTATGCAAATTGTGGAGCACGTTTTGTGTACCTTTTCCTGAAAAAAAGCTGTAGTGTAGACATAGCCATAGAGAGCCTATATAGTGAGAAGAAAGTTCCCATGTAGCCTCAATGTGTTTTTTCATAGGCCTCAGTCCCTTCATTGCATTAGAAAGGCCATTCTGTTCCCCATGCATTAGGAATACTGTGTGCCCTTAATGTTTATAATAGAATTAAAAGCTCCAGTGTTTAAGATCTTAGGAGCAAAAGGCAAGTCTATATTCAGTATGTTTATTCTCCTAGCTGTTTTTCCCAGACTTAGTATACATATGGACTTACGAGTAAAATCTGTTTATTCACGACCACAACCCTATCATTAATCATTTATCCTTATCCAAACCAATGCTAAACTTAGAGTCTGGAAAAAAGGATTAGTATTAGTCTCAGATCTGGACTGGCTTTATCAGCATCAGAGGTCTGTTCCATAACTTGGAGAGTTTATCAGTTTTCTATCCAACTGATGACAGACATTAATTATAAAGTTATTCAGGCAAAGACTTTGGTTTTGCCTCCTAATTTTAGAAAAGATAACAGTCTTCAAGGCCCCCATTCCAAATCTGTCTTCTACTTGTTTGTGAACTGTAGATAGTGTAATTGGCTTCTTACATCTAAATTATACACAAATCTCTGAACTGAAAAGATTTGTAAGGTTTTAAAGGAGAGATGTAAAAAAGCACAGTTACCAAAACTTATAAGCTTCAGGGGGTAGCTGAGTTAGTCTTACAGGATAAACTTACAAATGTTTCATTGATGGTGATCCAATTAGTTGCAGATTCTTGCTGGAATCAAGTAATGGTTTGAATAATGGATTATATATGTAGAGTACATATTTGTACCATGCAATTGGAAAATTAAGTGCTATTACAAATTTGAAAAACTTAAGACCCTAACATTTGACAAGTCTGGCTCAACTAGGATCACAAGGTTTCTACAAGGCAAGGAAATATTTGATCCAAGACAAGAGTATGGAACTTTAGTATAGAACACTGGCTTTCAAACTGCAGGATGAGACTCCAAAATGCGTTGAAACTCTTTTGAATGGGGTTGTCTCAGAAGGGCAGCCATGTTAGTCTGTAACTTTAAAAACAACAAGTGTCTTGTGGCACCTTAGAGACGAATACATTTATTAGGTTATGAGCTTTTGTAAGTAAAACTACTACATCAGAAGAATTGGAGTGCATTACAGGATCTAGGATACATAAAAGCAAATGGTCAATTATAGGACCAGTGTTAATGAATGGGGTTGCCAAGGCTGCCTTAGACTTTCTGAGACCCAAGACTGAAGCCCAAGCCCCACTGCCAGGGCCAAAGCCAGAGCCTGAGGGTTATTGGCCCCCTGCCTGGGACTGAAGTCCTTGAGTTTCAGCTTTGCCCCCCTTCCCAGAGCAGAGGAGTGAATCTGTGACCTTTACTCACATTAGGTATCACTTGCTCACGTGAGTAATCCTATTAATTTAGCTATGAGAGTTTCATCTCAAAATAAATTGCAGAATAAGTCCTGGGGGCCTTGGTGAAATATACTTAGTGGGGAGCCCCGTTTCCAGGAGGGAG
Source organism: Pelodiscus sinensis (assembly GCF_052426305.1). Taxonomy (NCBI): domain Eukaryota; kingdom Metazoa; phylum Chordata; order Testudines; family Trionychidae; genus Pelodiscus; species Pelodiscus sinensis. The sequence continues at coordinate 116,150,764 of NC_143055.1, read as the reverse complement.
GAGGCCATAGAAAAAGCTACCACCATTGCCATGATCTCCTGTATAACATCAGTCATAAAGCACCCTCAAAATAATTTATTTGAACTGAAACAATCTTTAAAACAACATTCAATATTGCTTTAAAACCCCCACTAAAGTCAAATCCATCACAAATCTTGGTAAACTGCTCCACTGATTAATGATCACCATTGTTAAAATACAGCATGATGTACTCACACAACTCCTAAGAGGTACAGTATCTAACCCAAAGAATGAAGAGTCTAGGTAACATACAGCCTGACATAACACAGAAAGACATAATAGATTGGGAAGAGAGTCATATGGTCTCAGATGAGGAATTCACTTGCTTTTGAAGTTTACAAGCCATGTTTGTTGCAAATACATTTGTTAAACTCAGTTCTTTGGGGGCAAAGCCCATGTCTGTGTATTCTATAGTGCCTAAAATAATGGATGCCCAATCTTATGTAGAGCTGATGAATGCTGTAAAATAATAATAATAATAATTATTATTATTATTATAAAAACTGTAAAAATATATGATTACTAGCAGATGTACCTGGCATTGCTTGGGTCTTTAAGTGAAGTCTTGTTTGTTTGTTTGTTTGTTTGTTTGTTTGTTTGTTTGTTGTGAGATCACAGAATTTGGTGGGGGGGGGTCAGGACAGAGGGCGGGGGCTCAGAGTTTGAGAAGGAGGTGAAGGAGTGTGGGCAGGGGGCTGACAGGGTTGGGGGGCTCAGGGCAGGGAGTGTGTTTGGGGGGTCAGGATATAGGTTGTGTGGGGGAATAGGGCAGGAGGTAGGGATGCAAGGCAGAGGACAGAGGGCAAAGGACAGTGGGCTGGGAGGCCAATGTAATGATGTTCAGAAAGATTGGAAAGATTTCAGTAGCCCAGTTGATACAGTAGCCCTGTTTAAGGATGAAGAGTTTCCAAAGCTGTCAGTCTTATAAATTTCATAAATAGTTTATAAACAAACCAAATTATGGAGAGGCAGAAAGTGTCTCCATGACTATAGTTGCAAACTGGGAACCATTACATGTCAATTTTGAGATACTCACAGTCTTGTAAGCTAAAAAGATGTTTATAAATTCAAAACATTAGGGTTAAGTCTTGATGGCAAAAGATTTCTTTTCCTAAAAATTTCAGGAGATTCACAACCTCTTGTTCAGATATAGACAATTAAAGATTGCCAACTTTGCAAGTCTTATGACTCATTGTGAAAGCTGTATTTGCGAATAACAAAATCTGTAAGGTGAGCTTTCACATTGTAATGTCATTCACTGACTATAACAAGTAGTCCTGGGTCACCTTAGAGATTAACAAAAATATATAGAATTATGAGCTGTTGTGTGTGAAACCCACTTCATCAGATGAGTTGGAGTGTAAATAACAGAAACCAAGATATATATCACACCAGGGCTGTGTCTACACTGCACCCCTTTTCCAGAAAAGGGATGCAGATTAGACACATCGGAATAGCAAAATCCGCGGGGGATTTAAATATCCCCCGCGGCATTTGCATTTACATGGCTGCCGCTTTTTTCCGGCTTGGGGATAAGCCGGAGAAAAGCGCCAGTCTAGACGTGATTCTCTGGAAAATAAGCCCTTTTCAAAGTAGGAATAAGAGATCCTCCGGAAAAGGGCTTATTTTCCAGAGAATCACGTCTAGACTGGCGCTTTTCTCCGGCTTATCCCCAAGCCGGAAAAAAGCGGCAGCCGTGTAAATGCAAATGCCGCGGGGGATATTTAAATCCCCCGCGGATTTTGCTATTCCGATGTGTCTAATCTGCATCCCTTTTCTGGAAAAGGGGTGCAGTGTAGACACAGCCCAGAAGTACCTGTGTCAATTGCAGAACCTGTGTTAATGAGGCTAATTCAGTGGTCTGGATGTGTCCTATTCATAGCTTTTGATGTGAAAAAGACAGGAAAAATTGGCTATTAATACACCAACCAGTTAATGACAGGGTAACAGTATTAAACTTATGGACGAATTCCAGTTCTGCAGTCTCTGTAATTGGTTAGTCCCTCTGAGATTTATTCACTGAATGTATGCACTTGTGCTGCCAACCATGTTGTATGGCAGCGAAACATGGGCACTGACGAAGAGAGAAGAGCAGTGACTTTTGGTAGCTGAAAGGGCAATGGAGTGAGCTATGTTGGGAATTTCCCTTCTGGATCGTATTCCAAATGAAATGATCAGAGGATGCAGCGATGTGAAAGATATTATCGTGGAAAGCAGACATAACAAAATGCGATGGGCAGGCCACACAGCATGGCTCACGGACAATAGGTGGACCGCAATTATTGCTGAGTGGTACCCGCGAGAACAGAAAAGACCATCTGGTCGGCCTCCAAGAAGATGGGAAGATGACATTGTTAAAGGTTTTGGACGAACGTGGAGAAGAAAGGTAAGAGTGCGAGAAGAATAGTGGATGTGCTGTGATCAGCGCAATTTTAGTGGCAGCTGAAGACCGATCAATCCAGGTGATCCAGGTATACACTTCTATAGGATAGAATATTTGCTAACTCTGGACTTGTTAATTCTTTATGATGTTTTTAAGACATGGTACCGCACATATGTACAGATGTGATTATCTTTATGCAAATATTCTCAAGTGGGTAAAGTGTCACACACACATAGGGGTCTGCAGGATTAGGATCTAAGCATTTTAAATTTAATGTAATTATATTTAATGCTCTTATGAACTTTCTATAAGGATTATACTGTTTACTGTTGCATTCCTTAACTCCAAGTTTACAACATGCTTTGTATTAGAATTATAAAAGAAATACATGGGTAATTTAGTGTTTGTTATGCCACCCCACAATATCCAGCATGTTTCTTAAATGCACTGTGAGCAGAGTTTTCCGTGTAAAGCAGTGACATTTGTGACTGGTTGAGGTTTGTCTTCCATTACAGTTGTACTTTGTGCAGTTCTGCATTTATATACATTTTAATGATACTCAAAATAGAATGCTAAAACCACTGTGCTTTGCTTGGACTATAAAAAGAGTCTTGAGTCATAAAGTCCAGAAATAAAGAAGAAAAGGAAAAAAGAGAAAGAAATAAAATGGAACGTGAAAAAAAAGTAAAATGTAAAAAATGCCTAGAAGCAGTGCTATAGAAATAACAACAGTAAAATCATCCTGAAAATGAGGAAATATAATCTTCCTTCGAATGTGTTAACTAGGTATTTTTTATTTTTATATTTATTAATAAAGGACAAATTAAATATTTAATGCATTAAGATCCTTGATTGGAAAGACTTATGCATGTAAGTATAATTACTCACATACTTTAAATATATGCATATGTTTTTACAGATTCTGTGTTCATGTGATTAGAATGGCAAAGGTAAGGTGATGGCAGAGAGAAATTTGCAAAAAAAGGAATCTAAAAATTAAACTAAAAACCAGTAAAACTGATCAATAAAACTTTTAATTAAAAATAGAAAAGTCTCACCAATATTAGTTAGTAAAATTATACTTTTGTAAAAAAAGTAATTTTTCCTCAAAGTTTTCACTTAAAAAAATTCTAAAAATGAAAGCACCAAGCCTTGAAACAATTATACATTATGCGTAGTCCCACTGGAATCAATGCTGCTAGTAATGCTGGTGCTCAAGTTATTCACATGTGTTTTCAAGAGTAGAGGTTGGGGCTAAATTTCCAAATGGGGTTCTTCTGCAATAATTGTTTACAAATGGTTATAGCACATTTTAACTCAAAAGGTGAAAGTTTCATTATATTTTGCTTCTGCCCAAAGGTTCTTCAATATTAGAACCAAAATGGTTCAGCCTTTTCCCATCAGAAAAGTATTTTGATTTTTTTCCCAAACACCCCTATAGCTAAAATGATTGAGGTTGAAAAGTTGTCATTTGGCATGGAAATTGTTCTTTAAATAAAACAAAAATTAACCATGAAGGCATGGTTTTGTTTGCTAACTTTTTAAATTTCTTCAATGTTGCTTCCCTTTCCTTTTGTTATTTTTTTTTTAAATAAGGATGTTAGCCTTCCTAAAATATTTTTGGCTAACTTCCTGCTAGCACTTTCCAACTTCAGCAACAGCATCAGCAGCACACAGACTGATCACTCACACTATCACTTCAGAGAATACCCTATATCTAGGGTTGCCAGGTGTCTGGTTTTGAACTGGACAGTCCAGTATTTGAGCTTTCTGTTTGGGAAACAAATTGAGAAAATATAAATGAGAAAATAGAAAAGTCCGGTATTTTCTAAATAAGATGTAATGTAGATTGTGATGTAATGTCAAGTGTGTCCAGTATTTTTGTTGAAACCATCTGGCAACCCTACCTATATCCCAGCTCAGAGCCTCTGACAGCAATACTGGGCCCTGGGGCAGAACAGTCTTTGGGCCACCAGACAGGCAGAAGCCATGCCCAGGTGGACATGGTCTGCCTGATATTTGGTAAGTTCTAGTTTTGGGAGAGAGTGTGGGTGCAGGAGGCAGCGAAGACTCTGTGAGAGAGCTTGGGTATTGGCTCTGGGCTAAGGAATGGGTTGGGATGCAGGAGGGGGTGTAGGCTTTGGGCTGAGGCAGGGGTCTGTGATATGGGTAGGCTCTGGGTTGATGCTGGAGTTTGGGGTGCAAGAGCAAGCACACCCCTCTGGTAGCGGCTCCTAGGTGGGGCAGTACAGGGGGTCGCTGTACAGGCCGGAGCTGTTGAGCACATAGGTTCTGGTTTGTGTCCTTTGACTGCTGAACTAGGCTCCAGCCTTCTCACTAGTTCCTAGATAAAAGAAGCTACGGAGTCAGAACCTGGGGAGGGGACAGCATGTGGAGATCTGCTGCTGCTCCTCCTCCCACCCTGCTGCAGATGCAGGGTCAGTGTTGGCTGCTCCTTGGAATGGAGTGGAGACCACCATAGCCTTTTTGTGCTGCCAATGGCCCCTGGGCCCCTTTAAATCACCTGGGCCCACGGGAAAGTGCTACCTTTGTCGCCCCTCCCCCCACCATTGGCAAGCCTGTCCTAGCTTCAAGGGTAGCAACAACCAACTGATCTAGAACTTATAGTGACAGGACGTCTGTGTAGGGAAATAGAAATCTAAAGCAGGCAACAAGACAATTTGCACACACTTGTGTGTGAATGTCAAAAAGATGCAATTCGACTGCAAATCTCATTGCCCCCTATTCCTGAGTAAACCAAAACCAAAGAAAGCCGCGGAGCTATCAAACACAGTGGTGGATGCTGACCTGCCAAAATGGTACCCGGGAACTGGAACTTGGGCTATCTCTTAATTTGCTGTCAGCATCACACCATTAAATCATTCCTGGAACTGCTGCTTTTGAATGTGTGACACCTAGAACTTATAGTGCAGCACTGAAGGATATTGATTAATTGTGGCCAGGTTCCTGGCAGCCAAGTAGCCTAGTGGCTACGTCACTGAGTAAGCGAGCGGAAAAAGGGGGCACTGGCCCCATGCCCCGTATGCTCCAGGCCCAGGAACTCTGAGCCACTCCCTGTTCAAATCCTTACGTCTGGGTTGTAGCCCCAACTACCCAGAGTTACCATAGTTGCGGATTCTAAGTAGGTTCCCCCTTTTCCCAGAGAGGTAGGGTGGGGCTTACTTGCTCCCGGATCTGTTGAGCACATAGGTTCTGGTTTGTGTCCTTAGACTTCTGACCTAGGCTCCAGCCTTCTCACTAGTCAGCCCCAAACTGAGCTGGGCTCCATCCTTTTCTCCTCCCTCCAGGCCCGATATTAAAGTAATGTTGCATATAATTCCAGCGGTCCAGAAAATAATATAGAAATATGAATGTGAGGGAGCAGAGAAAGGAGGGCCAAGAACCCCAGGGTTAAAGAAAGCTGCTACCAAGGTTGCAGATACAGTGGAGTGGGGCTATTTGGGCCCAGATGCTTTCTTTAGCCCCTAGAATGCTGGGTCCTCCTTTCTCTGCTCCCTCATACTCATTTTTGTATTGTATTTTCTGGATGTCTGGAATAATATTCAAACATGACTTCAATAGCTCGCAGATTGTTGGGTATTTGACAGGTACACATGGGCATTAGGAAAACCTAAGTTGACTCATCTCTAAAAATAAATCTAGATAAAAAAACATTTATTGCCATTTGCTATTATACGGCCATCCCTCAAATAGTAACACTGACACAATAATCTTCTGAGTTCCTAACTGAACTTCACTGCAAGAAAATTCACAAAACTAAATGTTATGTGAGCTGATACAGTACTTTGAATTGAAGGACTTCATTTCTTTTACGTATATGACTTTCTATTATAGAGAGAAAATACACAAAAATCAACCTTAAAATGCAATCTAAAGAATGTCTCAAAACAAGGGAGCATCTTCAGATAAACATTTGACACTACATACGCATTTAATGAAGTGAAATTCTCTCTAGAATGGAAAGAGGAGAGGAAAGTAGTTTCTGTTTGAAATACAATGACATATGAAGTTCAAGAAGAAATAGACTTGTGTGAAAAATGTATGCTGCCACCATTGTCTCTTACATTACATGGTGATTTGGAACTTGTTGATGTAAACTATTGTACTATGAAGAGAAAGAAAGAAAGAAAGAAAGAAAGAAAGAAAGAAAGAAAGAAAGAAAGAAAGAAAGAAAGAAAGAAAGAAAGAAAGAAAGAAAAGGTATGTCTACACTACCCCGCTAGTTTGAACTAGGGGGGTAATGTAGGCATACCGCACTTGCAAATGAAGCCCGGGATTTGAATTTCCCGGGCTTCATTTGCATAAGCGGGGAGCCGCCATTTTTAAAACCCCGCTGGTTCGAACCCCGTGCAGCACGGCTACACGGGGCTCGAACTAGGTAGTTCGGACTAGGCTTCCTATTCCGAACTACCGGTACACCTCGTGGAACCGGTACACCTCATGGAACGAGGTGTACCGGTAGTTCGGACTAGGAAGCCTAGTCCGAACTACCTAGTTCGAGCCCCGTGTAGCCACGGGTTCGAACCAGCGGGGTTTTAAAACTTAATTCGAACTAGCGGAGCGCTTAGTTCGAACTAGGAAAACCTCATTTTACGAGGATTAAGCCTAGTTCGAACTAGCTAGTTCGAATTAAGGAGTGTGTAGCCCCTTAATTCGAACTAGTGGGAGGCTAGCCCTCCCCAGGTTTCCCTGGTGGCCACTCTGGCCAACACCAGGGAAACTCTACTGCCCCCCCTCCCGGCCCCGGACCCCTTAAAGCGCACGGGCTGGCTACGGTGCCCGTGCCGGGTGCAAGCCTGCCAGCACCCAGCCAGCAGACCCTACACCTGGCACGAATCGAGCCACCCACCCGATGCCCCCCAGCCCTCCCCCTCTTCCCGGGACCAGGCTGGTGGCTCCTGGGAGCTTGCCTGGGACCGCAAGAGGCGGGCACCCGCCTGGTCTAGAGCAGACATCGTGGACCTCGTCCATGATCTCCGCACTAGGCACAGGAAAGTGGCCGTCTAGGGCAGGAGAGCTGCCAGCCTGGCCACCCAGGAGCAGGTGTGCATGAAAATCAAGGGGGTCCACTGAGACCCCCGACCCTGAGCCCTGAGCTTACAATGGCCATCCTGGGTCAGACCAAAGGTCCATCTAGCCCAGTAGCCTGTCTGCCGACAGTGACCAACCCTAGGGACCCTGGAGGGGATGGACCGAAGACAGTGACCAAGCCATTTGTTTCATGCCATCCCTCTCCAGCCTTCCAAAAACCTTGGGCAGGGACACCACTCCTACCCCCTGGCTAATAGCACTCCATGGACCCAACCTCCATGACTTGATCTCATGTCCCTTTAAACTCTGTTCTAGTTCTAGCCTTCACAGCCTCCTGCAGCAAGGAGTTCCACAGGTTGACTCTTTGCTTTGTGAAGAACAACTTTCTGTTACTAGTTTGAAGCCTGATACCCATTCCTTTCCTTTGGCGTCTTCTAGTCCTTCTTTATGGGAACTCATGAAGAATTTTTCTGTATGCACCCTCTCCACCCAACTCTTGCTTTTAGAGACCTCTATCGTGTCCCCCCTCCGTCTCCTCTTTTCTAAGCTGAAATGTCCCAGTCTCTTTAGCCTCTCTTCATATGGGACCTGTTCCCAACCCCTGATCATTGTAGTTGCCCTCCCCTCTCCCAGCCTCTCTCTTCCCCCTCCCACCTCCTTTTCCCAGTCTCCCCCAGTTTTGTTCAATAAAGGCAGATTCCATTTTTGAACACAATTGTCCTTTATTTTGTACATCAGGAAGGGGGGCTAGGGAAGGGTAAGTGGAAGGAGGTGAAGGAGGAATGGGGTACGAGCCCCCAATGGGGAGGACTGGGCTGGCTCTGCAGGCTTCTGGGGGTGGAAGCTCTCCTGCAGCCCCCCAATTGCTCCCTCTCCCCCAATGGCAGCCTTCGGCAAGTGCAGCCGGTCTGATGGCCGAGTTCTGTGATGTGCCCAGTGTGGGTACTCTGGGCAATTCAAGCCAGGACTGCTTTGCAAGCGGGGCACCCCTGAGAACTGTCTGTCCGGGGTGCAGTTCGGGTCCCTTTAAGCACAGCCCTTGGCTTGCCTGAGACAGCAGCTCCACGCTCTAAGTCCTCCTCTGATGCCCTGCCGGCACTGCTTCTGGCCATCCTTAAGCCCGGTTCAGGGTCCACTCTGTGTGGACATGCTAGTTCGAATTAGCAAAACGCTAATTCGAACTAGTTTTTTAGTCTGTATGCGTTAGTTCGAATTAGCTTAGTTCGAATTAACTAATTCGAACGAAGTTAGTTCGAATTAGCGCTGTAGTGTAGACGTACCCCTACAGATTAGTTTGTATTCCCATGGCAAATAAGTAGCACTGTCAGAAATGATCTTGAAACTGGTTTGGATGATGAACATATTTGGTTGGGAAATATCTAGATTGAATTTGCCCAGATCAAAACTGCTAGTTTAAAAACAAGCTTGCGATAATATATTTTCCAAGAGACAAAATCACATATTTGTGATTCTTGCTTTGTCCTAGCACAGCCTGTCACATTAATTTTTTTTTATTCTAAATAAAACTTCTACAAAAGATTCTACTCTTGGACAAATTTGTAATTCAAGTCTTCATGTAATTCTAATTCAAGTCTTCATGAGAGCCTGTGGTCCTTACCATTCAAAATTCTTATAGGAAAAACTGGATTTTGGACCATAATGACTGCAGCACTGGAGCCAAATACTAAGATTTACACAAATGAGTGGTCAAAACTAGGCCCAAGAGTGCAGTACTCATCAGCTCACACTGAAATCAATGAATTGGGAGGATGAAGGACAAAGGTCACATTCCTAAACTTAAAAATTGAATTGTGGTCAGACCAGATTTCCATTTTGACAGCTAATTAGCAAACTTACCAGGCCTAAAAAAAGTATCTCAGAGCTGACAAATACAGTCAGATCATAGCTGCAAATCAGTGTCTCTGTCCTTTGCCCAATGCGTGCAACTTGCATTCCAAACTGATCATCTGTTTTTACGACAGATGGCTTGTAAATATATCTTAGTTTTATAGCACCTGCCATTCTGAAAAAGCTCATAGCACTAACTCATCTGTTTTCATTTATAAGCATGCACAGCACAGCCAGGGGGGATTTTAATTGAAGATGCAGCAGGGGCCAGTGGAGAGCATGGAGCTGGGATTTAGGACATGTAGGTTCTAGTCCCAGCGCTCCCACTGACAAGATGGGTGATCATGGGGCAAGTCACTTTACCCCTTTCCCCATCCCTCTCTCACCTTTTATCCATATAGTCTATTGACACTAAGATCTCCAAGGCAGGGCCCACTGTCGTATTAGATGTTTGTACAGATTTTCTAAAATGGTGACCTAGATCTTCCATGTGGCCCTTATGTGATCATCATCAACCACCACCCTAAGAGTTTGGTGAGTCCTTGCTCCATGTGCCAGAGCATCATATGCCCTGTCACTGACCATTTGAGATTGTTTCCTTTTGGCTAGCAGCCTCCAGTTTATGTCTCATCTAATTAATTTCTTTTATTGTTTATCCGCAGGTATCAATAGATGTACTTGGGCTGCCTGGGAGCAGTTCTTTACTGTGACACACACTCAGAGAGACCAAGTGGCTTTCCTGGTTTTTGCAAAGGGCCTGCGGCACACCATCTGTCTTTTTGGCACCTCAGTGTCTTATGAACCTGTCTTCTGCTGCTTGGCTATTGTCTTGCTCACAAGTTTTTTTTGGAACTTAAATGTCAACAGGTGTGATAGAGTGTATGCAGGCATGCCGTGCTGATGCGTTGGTCCTGGCACAGAAATGTGGTTAATTAAAATCTCATCAGCATGAGCTCTTTTCTGTTCATAACAAGAATTAAATATAGTTCACACATGCACATGTGCATGCACACGCACAAATAAAATGGCAATTTCTGGTGTCATTGCATTTTGCTTCAGTCAAAAGACATCATAGTCAGCTTGTCAAAAATCTTTTAGCACATGAAGTGCGACTTTTGTTCCAAACCTGTACAGCTAAAGCTTTTGTTGTCTGGGCCATAACCTAGGGCAAGGGGCTGAAAAAAAAATCTAACTGGGTTAACTTCCATTCTAACAGATGGGCCTGGGTGTTGGCAGCATTTACGTTAAGCCTGTGTGGGTGTAAAGGGCAGCCGTTCCAGCCAGGCTGTGCATTTTTAGTTCCTGTGTCTGTGGTTAAAGTTTTGTGCCACTTTTAATCCCGACATATTTTCTAGGGAGATGAATTCTAAATACCATTAACACTGAGGCTGATCTCTCTGCCTTGGAATCGTACTCATGAGAGTGTAACTGACCCTCATGGAAGTACTTTCCAGGAGTGTTCACCATGGACTAGTATTCCAAAGAGGCCCAGCAGGCACAATCCCAATGGTGGTTTCTTTCTCGTTCGTTTCTTTTTCATTTCTCCCCCTCTCAGAATTACTGGAGGAGGGAGGCAAGGAAGGAACTACCCCAAGAGGACAAACGAATCCCTCAGCTGAAAGCAGGCTGCTTGACTAACTTAAACCCACATTGGCATGTGTGAATATTGTGGATCCCAAATTCCAGAGTTTGGAACTGAGGCTTATCCTTAAACATCTTTAGCCCTGAGGAAGCCTGATGAGGAAGCCTGATGATAGCCCGTGCATCTTATTCAGATTGAAGGATGTGGAGGGGCACCAGGTGAAGCGAAGCAATATAGGAAGTGAAAGAGGATCGTGGAACGGAGAAAAGCAGGGCAAGAAAGCTGAAGGCAATGGAAGGAGAGATGCAGAATAAGGAAGTTTCCATCTCTTCATTGCTAATCACAGAAGGATTCTGGGAAAATGTTTGTCTATAGGTCATTTTAACATAAATAGGTAGCTAGTGACCTGCTTTTCCCGTGTGTGTGTGTGTACAAACCTATAACATAGGTGTCCTGGATTTCAGTGCCATATTATTTCCCAGATCTGAATAAGAGCTCTGTGCAAGCTCAAAAGCTTGTCTCTCCCCCAGCAGAAGTGGGTCAAATACAAAAAAAGTTATTATCTTATTTGCCATGTTTCTCTAATATTCTCACACCCACATGGCTAATACAACACTCCTCATTATTAACAGCATCATATTGCTTAAAATTTACAGTTCTCTCCAGCAGTGCATGTCTTACTGAACCCCCTTCTTTTCATACAACCTAGTGATGTTAAAGCCAAAATGGGTTCAAGGATCATTTTGCGTTGATGCCAAAATGTTTCAGTAAAATATGTCTAAATACAAACATGATGATGAATTCACAAAGCCTCCTCTAAATGCCTAAGGAACTTGCACCCTATAAATATTTAAAACAAAGATCTCCCAATACATAAACATGCTGATAAATCCAAACACATCAGGAAGGGTGGATGAAAGTCAGTTATCTTTGTTCAAATGTTTAGAAAATCCCTAGATGCAGTAAAACTTTTCCTGTTAATTCTCTCTGATCACTTATCTTTTTCATCATATAATGTTTCAAAAATGCAAGAGATGTAATCCAGCTTCTAATCTTAGCTAATGGGAACTGTGTCTAATTAAAATCTCATCAGCGTAAAAATGCATTTCTTCACAGCACAGGTTTTCAAAATATACTGAAAAGAATCCATCCAGTAGTTTTGTTACTTTTATTGTGTGTGTGCGTGTTTTGTGTAATTACATAGTACTATGCCTGAATTAAACATCACAGGCTTAAAAGAAGGTCTTGTAAACATCACAGACTATTTTCCAAAAGATTCCAAAATGTTTTCTTGCATAGCATATTTGTAAAAGTTTCATAAACAGCAAGAGGGGAAAATCTTGTAATGTTGGGGGATATAAAATGCCGTTGGAAGCCAAATAAACTTTTTTTCTGATATGCTAGATGGCACAAGCTTCTAGTCCTAGAAGCTAAGCTACTTTTTAGTGCAACCTCTTAACAACAGTTTGGTAGAGGGAGTGAGGAAGAATCATACCAAGACAGAACCACGCAGCATTGTAGGTGTGCAGAATGTAATTGCCCAAACTGGAAATGGGGCAAAGTGCTGGCACTAACATTCACTTTTTCACAGTGTGTATTTGCAACTGTAACATCCACAAATAGTTAGGTGCTTGGTTTTATGTCTCTAGGTAGCACAGTGATGGGCTGGTATCCCCTTGGGTCTGTGACCTAATGTGCTAAGATTCTCCTGAGCCTGCTTGCCCTGACAGCCTGGATACCCTGTAACCCCATCTTGCTGAATGAACCTAAGTCCCCAGCCTGCTTTAGCATAGACAGGCATAGGGCCACACCCCCAAAGCTGCAAACACACTGAAAGCAGCACAGTATGAGACCTTTTCCCAGCAATCAAGTAACAATCCCTCTGGGAGCTGAACCTCAGATGAATTCATTTTATGCTGTCTTAACTTGGCATTGGAAAAAGTTCAGAAGGGGGCAAAAATAATGAGGGGCTTGAAATGGATACCTTAGGAGGAGAGATTAAAAAGACTTGGACTTTTCCACTTAGAAAAGAGAAGACTAAGTGGGGATATGATAGAGGTCTATAAAATCAAGGCTGGTGTGGAGAAAGTGAATAAGGAAAAGTTATTTACTTGTTCCCATAACACAAGAAGTAGGGATCAAATGAAATTTATAGGGATCAAATGAAATTTATAGGGAGCAGGTTTAAAAACAAAAGGAAGTATTTCTTCACACAATGCACAGTCATTCTTGTCAGAGGATGTTGTGAAGGCCAGGATTTTAAGGGTATGACCGCACTGTACAGCTATTTTGAATAAGCTGTTCCAGAATAATTATTCTCGAATGTCTTATGTTGAAATAGTACATCTACACTGCAGGGAAGCCTCAAAATTAGTCTAAGGCAGGCTTCTTTAATGTAGATGTGCTATCTTCATTTAGAGTGCCAGAAGGCACTGGGGAGGAATAACTTAGAATGGCCTTCCTGGGGGGCTATTTCGAAATAGCATCAGTGGAGCAGCTACACGCATCTTATTTCAAAATAGCTATTTCGGAATAGGCATTATTCCTTGTGCAATAAGGTTTACAGAAGTCAGAATTTGCCATCTGTTATTTCGAATTCATTTTGAAATAATAGAATTGCTGTGTCGATGCTTACATTCTTATTTTGAAATAATGGTAGATATTTTGAAATAACAGTGCAATGTAGATGCACCCTAACAGGGTTAAAAAAAAAACCTAGATACATTTGTGTAGGATAGGTCCCTCAATGACTATTAGCCGGGATGGTTAGGAATGGTGTTCCTAGCCTCTGCTTCTCAGAAGCAGGAAATGTGTGACAAGCGAGGGATCACTTGTTGAGTCTCTGTTCTGTTCATTCCCTCTGGGGCACCTGACATTGGCCACTGTCAGAAGACAGGATACTGCTACATGAACCTTTGGTCTGACCCACTTATGCTGTTCTTACATTCTAGAGATCTGTGCAGTACAAGCTCATGATATTTGATCTCTTTGGTCAATGTAAAGAAAGATATGCATACAGATTCCTTGGGCCCCTAGGTATAATTATTTATACTCAGTTTATTAAGAAACAAAAGTGATTTTATTAAGTATAAAAGATAGGATTTAAGTAATCAAAAGACATAACACATGGAACAAAGTTGGTCACTAAGCAAAATAAAACAACATACAGGCAGTCCCCGAGTTACGCGGATCCGACTTATGTCGGATCCGCAGTTACGAACGGGGCACTTCCTCTCCCTGGTCTCGAGCAGACCAGGGAGAGGAAGCAAAGCGGCGGCGGAACGCGCGGCCAGCTGACAGCCCAGAAGCGTCTGGGCTGTCAGCTGGCCGCGCGCTCCGCTCTGCTCCCCCCCCCCTCTGCAGACCAGGGGGAGGGGGAGCAGAGCAGAGCGGCGGAACGCGCAGCCAGCTGACAGCCCAGAAGCGTCTGGGCTGTCAGCTGGCCGCGCGTTCTGCCGCTCTGCTCTGCTCCGCTCTGCTCTGCTCCCCCTCCCCCTGGTCTGCAGACCAGGGGGAGGGGGAGCAGAGCGGAGCACGCGGCCAGCTGGCAGCCCAGATACGGTGGCCGCGCGTTCTGCCGCTCTGCTCTGCTCTGCTCCGCTCTGCTCCCCCTCCCCTGGTCTGCAAACCATGGGGGGGGGGGAAGCAGAGCGGAGCACGCGGCCAGCTGACAGCCCAGACGCGTCTGGGCTGTCAGCTGGCCGCGCGTTCCGCGCTCTGCTCTACTCTGCTCCCCCTCCCCCTGGTCTGCAGACCTGGGGGACGGGGAGCAGAGCAGAGCAAAGCCGCGGAGCCCGAGGGCAGCAGGATAGCCACGGCGCGTCTGGGCTGTCCCGCTGCCCGCGTGTTCCGCCGCTTTGCTCCCCGTCCCCCTGGTCTGCAGACCAGGGGGACGGGGAGCAAAGCAGAGCAAAGCCACGGAGCCCGAGGGCAGCAGGATAGCCACGGCGCGTCTGGGCTGTCCCACTGCCTCCGTGCTCCGCGGCTTTGCTCCGGACGCCTGTGGTACAGCAGCTGGGGCGCTGCCGGTTGGTCCCGTAGCGCCGCTCTGGGTGCCACTGGACCAACCCAACAGCACCCCAGCTGCTCTGCCCCAGGTGTCCCCTAGTCAGCAGCTGCTGAAAATGACCAGTGGCTGACTACAGGAAGCCCCTGCCCCGGGCTTCCTGGAATCAGCCGCTGATCAGTTTCAGCAGCAGCTGACTTGGGGATGCCTGGGGTTCTTAAGTTGAATCTGTATGTAAGTCAGTTCCGACTTACATACAGATTCAACTTAAGAACAAACCTACAGTCCCTATCTTGTACGTAACCCGGGGACTGCCTGTACAAACTACAGTCCTGGGGAATTCTGCAATTTTTCTATATCTCCAAAGGCAACTATTGCAGAATTCCTCCAGAACTAAAACTAAACTTAATGCACTAAGGCTTTGTCTATACCACAAGGTTTTGCGCAAGAA
Organism: Pelodiscus sinensis; assembly: GCF_052426305.1. Classification (NCBI taxonomy): domain Eukaryota; kingdom Metazoa; phylum Chordata; order Testudines; family Trionychidae; genus Pelodiscus; species Pelodiscus sinensis. The sequence goes on along the minus strand of NC_143055.1, from coordinate 116,135,421 downwards.
GCTTTTTGCGGAAAAGATCTTCTGCAAAAATTTCTTGCGCAAAAGTGTGTCCACACATCAAAAGCGCATCTCAAAAGCGATGTGCTCGTGCGCAAGAGAGCGTCCACACTGTAAGGACACTCTTGGGCAAGAAAGTTCTGCTTGTCATTCACAGAATGGCCATTAGAGCACCTGTACTTTTTCTGATAGGCTCTTTTTGCACAATAAACCCCTCTTGAGCATCCACACACACCTTTGTGCGCAAGAACTCTTGTGCAAAAAGGAGTTATTCCTTATGGGAAGAGGAATAACTCTACCAGCCAAAGCATTTGCGCAAAAACATGCCTGAGGTGTGGACACTCCATCAATTTTTGCACAAAAACAGCTGTTTTTGCACAAAAACGTAATAGTTTTTCCCTTATAGCCTAAGGGAACTGGTTACAGTTAAGGTCTCACCCTTGATGTGGTTCCAATAATCACTAAACAGAGTAGATGCCTTTCCAGTCTAGGTCCAGTCTTTCCCCCTGTTCAGCCTTACATGTTTCCAGCAGTCATCTTGGGTAGGTAGCCTGAGAGAACTGATGACTTCGATAACTCATCCTTAAATAGTAATAGAAATGTAGCCGTGTTAGTCTGGTGTAGCTGAAGCAAAATACAGGACTATGTAGCACTTTAAAGACTAACAAGATGGTTTATTAGATGATAAGCTTTCGTGGGCCAGACCCACTTCCTAAGATCAAATAGTGGAAGAAAATAGTTATAAATTTGATCATTTTTTTAAAATTGTATCCTTTGGTATATATGGGTATATACAGATGTTAGTTCGAATTAACTTTGATAGGCACTACACAAGTGCTCCGCTAGTTCGAACTTAATTCGAACTAGCGGAGCGCTTAGTTCAAACTAGGTAAACCTCATTCTACGAGGACTAAGCCTAGTTCGAACTTACTAGTTCGAATTAAGGGGTGTGTAGCCCCTTAATTCGAACTGGTGGGAGGCTAGCCCTCCCCAGCTTTCCCTGGTGGCCACTCTGGCCGACACCAGGGAAACTCGTATACCCCCCTCCCAGCCCCGGACCCCTTAAAAGGGCACGGGCTGGCTACGATGCCTGCCAGCACCCAACCAGCAGACCCTGCACCTGGCATGGCTCAAGCCAGCCACCCGATGCCCCCCAGCCCTCCCCCTCTTCCCGGGACCAGGCTGGTGGCTCCCGGGAGCTTGCCCGGGACCGCAAGAGGCGGGCACCTGCCTGGTCTAGTGCGGACATCGTGGACCTCGTCCACGACCTCCGCACTAGGCACAGGAAAGTGGCCGTCTAGGGAAGGAGAGCTGCCAGCCTGGCCACCCAGGAGCAGGTGTGCATGAAAATCAAGGGGGTCCACTGAGACCCCCGACCCTGAGCCCTGAGCATACAATGGCCGTCCTGGGTCAGACCAAAGGTCCATCTAGCCCAGTAGCCTGTCTGCCAACAGCGGCCAACCCTAGGGACCCTGGAGGGGATGGACCGATGACAGTGACCAAGCCATTTGTCTCGTGCCATCCGTCTCCAGCCTTCCACAAACTTTGGGCAGGGACTCCACTCCTACCCCCTGGCTAATGCCACTCCATGGACCCAACCTCCATGACTTGATCTCACTTCTCTTTAATTATGTTCTAGTTGTAGCCTTCACAGCCTCCTGCAGCAAGGAGTTCCACAGGTTGACTCTTTGCTTTGTGAAGAACAACTTTCTGTTACTAGTTTGAAGCCTGCTACCCATTCCTTTCCTTTGGTGTCCTCTAGTCCTTCTATTATGGGAACGAATGGAGAACTTTTCTGTATGCACCCTCTCCACCCCACTCATGCTTTTATAGACCTCTATCATATCCCCCCTCCATCTCCTCTTTTCTAAGCTGAAAAATCCCAGCCTCTTTAGCCTCTCTTCATAAGGGACCTGTTCCAAAGACCTCATCATTGTAGTTGCCCTCCCCTCTCCCAGCCTCTCTCTTCCCCCTCCCACCTCCTTTTCCGAGTCTCCCCCAGTTTTGTTCAATAAAGACAGATTCTATTTTTGAACACAATTGTCCTTTATTTTGTACATCAGGAAGGGGGGCTAAGGAAGGGTAAGTGGAAGGAGGTGAGGGAGGAATGGGGTACAAGCCCCCAATGGGGAGGACTGGGCTGGCTCTGCGGGCTTCTGGGGGTGGAAGCTCTCCTGCAGCCCCCCAGTTGCCTCCTCTCCCCAGATGGCAGCCTGCGGCAAGTGCAGCCGGGCTGATGGCCAAGTGCTGTGATGTGCCCAGTGTGGGTACTCTGGGCAATTCAAGCCAGGACTGCTTTGCAAGCGGGGCACCCCTGAGAATTGTCTGTCCGGGGTGGGGTTCGGGACCCTTTAAGCACAGCCCTTGGCTTGCCTGAGACAGCAGCTCCACGCTCTAAGTCCTCCTCTGATGCCCTGCCGGCACTGCTTCCGGCCATCCTTAACCCCGGTTCAGGGCCCACTCTGTGTGGACATGCTAGTTCGAATTAGCAAAACGCTAATTCAAACTAGTTTTTTAGTCTGTATGCGTTAGTTCGAATTAGCTTAGTTCGAATTGACTAATTCGAACAAAGTTAGTTCGAATTAGCGCTGTAGTGTAGACATACCCTATGGTTGTAACTATTTTCTTCCACTATTTGATCTGAGGAAGTGGGTCTGGCCCACGAAAGCTCATCATCTAATAAACCATCTTATTAATCTTTAAAGTGCTACATAGTCCTGTATTTTGCTTCATCCTTAAATAGGTTTTGCAAAAGACAGGAATCATTTGTGTTGTCTAAATTTTCCCTCTGTTCTTGTGGAAAAATCCAGCATGCAAGATGGATCCCAACATATGCTGTCATGTTCACACATCTCTGCAAGGCCCCTGTCTCCATACTTCACAAGCTGACCCACAACTCTGCAGGAAGGTTAGGCCCATTGTCTCTTGCTAATGGCCATCACAATCCTGAATTCGGAACAGTGGAGGTGACCCAAAGTAGCGAATATGCAATTACAAATACACAGGTCAAGATTGCTAACTTGATCTAAAAAAATTGATACATGCATATAAATAGGATAATCATATTCAATAGATGACAACCTTTCCAATGATCTCACATGAAGTATCTCACATAAACCATATTCCAGTTATGCCATATTTATAAGCATATTCCCTAAAGGAATGTGAAAAGCCCATCACAAGTACCTCCAATAAGAAAGTGCCCCCATCTCAGTGCTGATACAAACTTCTGTTACCATCAGCACTGTCTGCAACACTTGGTTCCTTCTTAGTGATCTATCTACTGAGCTATGCACCAGCTCCTCTTACACAGCAGTAGGCTGGTCACCCTGAAAGGGTGCAGTGGTGGCCAATTTCTCCCTGCAGTCCAGATACTCTACTGTCCTCACCCTGGGCAGTGTCTATAAGACTATGCTGAGGCAGAACAGTCACAAAGTTCAGCTGTCACAAATTCAAGAATTAACCTGATTCACTTACTGGCATCTTGTTTGCATTGGTCCATTTTTACCATTTTGACTGGATACCATATTTTGATCTGTTACTATGCCTTGCAGAGAAATGATTATTAATACACTCAGGAGAGTATGAAGGGTCTCTGCATGGGAACAAGTGTGGATTGGAAGTAGAGAATCAGGTTATATTCCCCCCCCCCCCTTTAAGGTCAAGTGACTTTAATTCATTTGGCTACAAGTGAAGTTAGCTTTTCCTTTCAAACTGGAGGTGGGAGAGCTTTTGGGACTGCCAGCCTGTGTAACCCAGCCTATCAGAAAAAGATTCCATAATTCCCAAAGCCATTTAAATCTCCAGCATTACAAGATTTCCTTCCTCTTGTCCTTTAAGCAATTTTTTAACAATATGCTATGTGATTTGAGTATCCATGAAGTGTGTCAAACTGACAGGTTATTTAAGAGCAGGTTAGCTAGACATCTATGAGAGATGATAAAGACAGTGCTTGGTCCTGCCGTGAGGACAGGGGACTGGACTCGATGAACTCTCAAGGTCTCTTCCAGTTCTAGTGTTCTATGATTCTATTGTCTATTGCTGTGTTTGAATGATGCTTAGTACAACAGGGGCCCATTTACATGTTTCCATGTAAACATTACCATAACACAAACAATAAATAACAATAAACCCTGGACAGTAACATTTTGTTAATCTGTGTAAAGGTAAAGACAGGCCACAGTAGTACAAGTTCACTATATTACTCTGTTCACCTGCCTCAATCCTGAGGTTGAAGATCAGATATTTCTTCAAACTGTATGATCAGTTGGGTTGTTTGCCTCTACTGAGATTACCAACAAGGCTGGTATGATGGGCATGGGGGAGTTATAAGCGTGCCTTTTATTAATTATTGTGATGAAAGGCGACTGACTAATATTTAAATCTTATGTTAAGCAGAGTTGGGATGATGTTTTGGGAATTAACACACAATAAGCATGTCATTTATGTAACTTCTTCACGGTACTGCTTGCTCATAAATTGGTGCCTCAACCATGCTGCTAAGAGAGTCACATCACTTTGTATGTAAGTATACAAAAAGGTAGTTCAATACATCTTCCTTTTTTGTGGCCTATAGAGTCTGAAGTTTTGCTCTATTTTCTCATTTGTGTTCTTTGAAACTATAAATTGAAAGGGATCACACACCCATTTATTCCTCCCCTTTCACATTTCTCTCCCTCTCTTTCCACCTGTTCCCATAAATAATACACAGTGCATTTTAAACTATCACCTTCCCACGGCACCATCCCCAATGACCCATCCTCTTCACACTGATTTTCCTCCTACTCTACTGCCCTTGAGTGAGACTTGAGCTTTTCCTTGTTCTTTACTCCTCTGAGGACACTACAAAAGGGACACAACATTAGCAGGTTTTATTTTGCTTCATGAGTTTCAGTCTTTTCAACTCTGATGCTGAGCAAGTGTGGCAGGATCAGAAAACAGAAGCAGTGAGGTAAGAGATGGAGGAGAAATTCTGACTCAAAACTTTACTAGAGGTAGATACAGATACTATTAGGCAAGTCCTTATTTGCCTCTGGATATAAAGGAATGTCCCAACCTGGAATTTGTAAGTGAGCCTAGAAAAACTTGTGTTTCATGGTTCAGAGGTTTTTTAATAGCTGTATGAAGTTTGGATTACAAATAAAAAATAAAAGGAAAAACTTTTTTTTTAGGAAGATCAGACTAACACAGCTACCTCTCTATTACTAAATAAAAAATAGACAGTCAACAACACAAATGCAGCCTTTCTCTCCATTGCAGTCAACATTGTGTAACCCTAATCTCTTACATCTAAATAAAGTGGGTATAAAATGTTACCAGAAAGACTAGCAGTATTTTGTGCAGCTATAAATGACTGACTACTCAAGATGCATGGAAATGGCAAATCAGGCTGGCAAGTGCTGTATTTTCTATACATTGCACTGTGATATACTAAAGAGCCAGTAGAAGGAGCATTTCTGGCACAAGGAGCTGAGACATATAAAAGGAGTAGCACCAAATAGTTGTAAAATTGCATTGTAATGTATTTCTGCTTTTATGGCATACAGTGGAAGTTAATGTGTTCAGAAGGGGTAGAGGGTAAGATATGCATTGCATGATCAAAGCTAAAGCTAGAGTTAGACAAAGAACAAAACAAAACACCAGAATGCCCTCCTCCCTCCCCTTCTTTTGCATGCTCCACAGAAGGCTCCAAGATGCGGAGGGGAAGAGGAAAGCCTAATAAATTAATGAGATATTTTTCACCTGGAATAGAAGCAAGCATATGCACCACTTAATTTTTGCTCTAGGAAGATTTCTGATTCAGCAAAGAATAATGGGGCATAAAATGTAAAAATTAGAGACTTAATAAGTAAGATACAGAGAATAACTTTACCCTTTAATCCATTCTTGGTTCCATGTTCCTGGGTTTTCTACAGTGCTAAAAAGCATTTGCTGCATGAGAGAGAAGAGAATTGATATAATAGATTTCAGTCAGACAAATACGGCAAAAAAGTATTTGTGAACACATAGGCTGTTGTGATGCCAATGATGTACCTGTGCTGCTCGAAGAAGCACAACACTGCCTGAAGCTTGCATTTAGGCACTGCTAAATGAATATAGACATCATGCCTTCCAGTGCTTTTATGTTTATCTCTCTCAGGCAGGTAGAAGAAATCATGTCCATTTTAAGTGGAGCAACATCACAATGAGTTGTTAACCATTTTCCCGAAAAGGTGGTCTCCTTTCAGGGATCCCAGAATTTCTCACACCACTTCTAGACTTGCATTGTCATTTCTTTGTTGTAGTGGTCACCACAGGCATTTTTCTCTTCAATAGGCAGACCAGTGGAGTGATCTGGCTCATGTCAGCATCAACCCTACTGGAAATCTTTATTCCACATCAAACATTATTACTCCCAGTGTTGCAGAGAATGAAATCCTGACCTCCTTACAAAGTCAAGGGGAGCTTTGCCAATGAAGACTTCAATGGGGCCAGTCATTACTAGTGGCTAGTCTGTCAATAGAAAGCCTGCCACATTTTTGGTGGAGCCATGTAGATAGAAAGTTTGCAAAATTGGTGAATACTTTTGAATTTCTAAATTGTAATGACTTTTTAATTAACATTTAGTAAAGAAAGATGGAAGAATTTCAACAGTTTGTTATTTCATCTGCCTCTCCCCACATCTGCTATTTTACCAACTCTAAAGATGGGTAAAACAGAAAATTTAGAAAAAATGGCATGACATTACTCCTTCCACTTTTGGAGGGAGCGGAGGTGAGAGTGCAGGGGAAAACCATCTCATGCTTTATCTAAATCAGGGCTACACAACACATGGCCTGCGGGCCGCACATGGCCAGCAGCCCATTTGTTTGCGGCCTGCAGTGTACTGTTGGTTTATTTGGGGCTCAACGTGTGGCCCACGGGCAGGTGGGAACCAACACAAAAACGTAGTCAATAAAATGGTCTTCTGTTGACATGCATTTTAGTAGTTAAATTCCTGGACTGTCATTGCTCATTAAAAGTGCTGTCATATGGGTGGGAATCAGGTAAATATTGCATTTTATTGATATATGCAGAACTGACTTAAATGGGGCCGTGTATTGTGTAGTCTTGCCTTAATCTTTGTATTCATGCCTGTCAGTGTGAAAGAAGCTGTTTGCATATATTTGTATATTACATGTATATGCAACCACACTTAAGTTGCAGCCCTTGGCACGTGCTGTGAGGTATCATTGTGGCCCGCAGGGCTTCCAAAGTTGAGTAGCCCTGATCTAACTCATGAACTTCCCTGTCATTAATCAACCAAATCTTTCAAAGAATATGACTCCTGTAAAGTGGGCACAGAGCTATTGGATCAGAGAAGAGGTACCTCTCAAGCTAAATGTAGAGGCAAAGCACAACACAGAATATACGCAAGAAAAAGGAACAATATATCTGCATCGCTCTTTATCCAAAATCAAGAACCAAATGAAGATAGATGCTGTCAACTGCACATCAGCAACAGCATACAATTCATTCAATGTATTACTTCAGGTGTGCAACTGTACAATGCACATCATGGCATTCTTATATCAATGCTGCATTTACACATGCTATAGATAAGTAATTAGGGTATGTCTACACTACCCCACTAGTTCGAACTAGCGGGGGTAATGTAGTCATCCGCAGTTGCAAATGAAGCCTGGGATTTGAATTTCCCGGGCTTCATTTGCATGAAGCCGGCCGGCGCCATTTTTAAATGCCGGCTAGTTCGGACCCCGTGCCGCGCGGCTACACGCGGCACGGACTAGCTAGTTCGGATTAGGCTTCTAATCCAAACTAGCTGTACGCCTCGTTCCACAAGGTAAAGCCCAGTTTGGTGGTTGTGTAGAAAGTTGTTCCAGAACACTTGACAGTTCAAGCTACTTTTGAGCAATATCATCTCGTTTGATTAATGGCAGGAAAATGTCTGTGATCCAATGGCAGGAAAAGACTGGTTGGCTTTTCTTTTTCTTCTTTTTGTAGAACGAGGTGTACAGCTAGTTCGGATTAGAAGCCTAATCCGAACTAGCTAGTCTGAACTAGCTAGTCCGTGCCGCGTGTAGCTGCGCGGCATGGGGTCCGAACTAGCCGGCATTTAAAAATGGCGCCAGCCAGCTTCATGCAAATGAAGCCCGGGAAATTCAAATCCCGGGCTTCATTTGCAACTGTGGATGACTACATTACCCCCGCTAGTTCGAACTAGTGGGGTAGTGTAGACATACCCTTTGTGATCCCTGATTCTATGCCTCTCAAACCTGGAAATGTGTGACAAATGACTGGTGTGATACCTGCATTTTATTGCATACCATGCCGTTAGACAAATGGTCTAATGCTGTTAGATAATCACCTGTCCGAAATGGTCTAGATAATACTTAATACTGCCATGAGTGCAGGGGACTGGACTAGATGACCTTTTAAGGTCCCTTCCAGTCCAATGATTATCAACAGATGATGTTTTTAAATCTACAATCTGTTTAAAGGTTTTCCTCCCACTGTGTGAATCTAATAACACATTTTAGCAATTGGTAATAGGATCCCTCCCTCGCACAATTAATCTGTTACATGCTTGATTCACATAGTGAGAAAACATCCTTAATACAGGTTCTATAGTTTAAAAGTCATTATAACTTGTCAATTATGGGACAATGTGCAACAAAATACAAAGTCTGAAAAAGGCTCTACAAAAAGAAGAAAAAGAAAAGCCAACCAGTCTTTTCCTGCCATTGGATCACAGACATTTTCCTGCCATTAATCAAACGAGATGATATTGCTCAAAAGTAGCTTGAACTGTCAAGTGTTCTGGAACAACTTTCTACACAACCACCAAACTGGGCTTTACCTTGTCCACAGAGAGAATGGCAAACCCTATGCTTGCATTGCACCCATGATTCAGAAATACCTTCCTTCTGCAATTAAGAAGTAAATCAGTGTGGTTGTATGCATCTATGTGCATCTCTTGCAAAAACAAAATGTCCCCCTTCTTCTTGCACAGATATTCAAAAAGATGTTAAATGTTTAATGCACCTACTCTCTTCACTATAACAGAGCCTCATACTAAATTATCCATCAGACCAATACTCATTAGAAAAAAAATAGAAAAAAACAGATCCCACCCCCAAAAGTCAAAGAAAACCACCAAGTTCTCCCATATCCATAAATCCTCAACATCTCAATTGATCAAAGAGATGACACTTTGATCAGTCTCTCAATTTATTCCATTCATGTTTGTGTCTCTCTTTCTGAGTTTGACATCTCCCAGTATACTGATAGGCCAACAAAAACAGACCAAGGTTAGGAAATCTCTGTTACTACTACTCCACATTTCCCTTTAGTTTCATCTAGGCACCTACAAACAGCATCCAGAGTGTATCTCCCCTCACAGAATTCAGGACCCAAAGAATTTGTGAGTTCATCTTGAGGAACTTTCAAGAGACCAAAGGGAGAAAGCCAGTGGGATTGAAGGGCCAAAAATCATTACCTGAGAGCTCTTCATGACCTCAACCAGAGAACCACTCTCAGCACCCTCAGAACTGCAGCCCGTGTCAGCTGTTTTCCACTTTGGCGAGCTCAGCACCATTTCATAGTCAGGCTCAGGCCAAGAGGCCTCTGCATCAGGAGCCACTGAATCAGCCATGCCAACTCCCCCTGATTATTAAGGGGGGCACAAGCCCCCCAAACCAACATCCCCAAAGACATTTGGAGCATGTTGGGATTCATTCTCTGACACAGTCACCTTATCATGTGCTTCACTCTCAGAAATCGTGACATTCCCAGGCACAGGGTCACCATTCCTGGAGCAGCCTGCCTTTCCTTAGGACTCCATATAACATAAAACAAGCCACATCCTCAGTTGCAGCAAACACCACTCTTGCAGGTTATGGGAATGATGTACTGCAGCCTTTGCTTCTCAGTAAGTTACTGGCAGAACTAGCCTTACCAATATGCAGTTGCATAAGGCACCTGAAAATTAGGGTACCACTGGATCTATTAGCAAGACATAGAACCTATGAAAGGGCCATTCCAGTAATGAAACCTTTTAACAGGCATTTGCAAACTCCAGGTATACACCATCGGTTTCTCACCCTCTAATACCCTTACTTTAGTTATGCTACATTGATGACATCTTTATCATATGGACCCACAGAAAAAGAGACTCTTCAAGAATTTCACAAGGATTTCAACAAGTTCCATCCCACCATCAACCTCAGCCTGGACCAGTCCTCACAAGAAATCCACTTCCTGGACACCACAGTACAATTAAATGATGGACATGACCCTCTACCGGAAACCCACTGACTGCTACACTTACTTTCATGCCTCCAGCTTCCATCCCAGACACATTTCTCAAACCATTGTATGCAGCCAAGCCCTAAGATACAGCCAGATTTACTCCGATCCCACAGACAGAGACAAACACCTACAGGATCTATATAGAGCATTCCTAAAACTGAAATACCCACTTGGAGAAGTGAAAAAACAAAGTGACAGAGCCTAAAAAGTACCCAGACATGAACTACTTCAAGACAGACCCAAAAGAGAAAATAACAGACTTCCACTTGTTATTACCTACAGTCCACAACTCAAACCCCTCCCAATGCATTATCCACAATCTACAATCTATCTTGGAAAATGATCCCTCACTCTCAGAGGCTTTGGGGGAAAGGCCTATTCTTGCTTATAGACAACCCCCAACCCAAAACAAATTCTCTCTGGTAACCATGCTACAGCTACATTATAAACATCCAAGAACCCAGCCCTGCAATCAGCCCCAATGCCAACTCTGCCCACATATCTATACAAGCGAATTCATTACTGGAGTCAACCTCATAAGCCACCAAATCCGAGGTTCATTTAACTGCACATCCAGGAATGTAATCTATGCCATCAAATGCCAGTAATGCTCCACTGCAATATATATTGGACAAACTAGACAGTCCCCATGGAAAAGAATTAATGGACACAAATCAGATATCCATAAAGGGAACGTACAAAAATCTGTTGGGGAACATTGCAATCTGCCTTGGCATTCATTAACAGATCTTCAAGTGGCTGTTTTGTTACAGACCAGTTCCACAAGCCAAATACACAGGGAAGGACTGGAACTACAATTCATTCATAAGTTCGATACTCATGCTAATGGCTTAAATCAGGGGTTCTCAAACTTTGTAATACCGTGACCCCCCTCTGAGTTGCTTGTTACCCCCTCTAAGTTGCTCACAACCCCCTGAGGGGTCGGTACCCACAGTTTGAGAAACGTGGGCTTAAATAAAGATACTGGATGGCTGGGACATTATCAACCTACCAAACAATGTGCCAATGGTTCTTTGTTTGTATAGTAACTGGTGTTAGTACTCTTCCTCTCTAAATGTGCGTCTACAGAGCATTGTTGTTTTGAGAGAACCACTGTTATTTTAAAATAGTGTGAGTGTCTACACAGCCAGTCCGTTATTTCAAAATAATTTCAAAATAATGGCTGGCTTATTCTGAAATCTGTAAACCTCATTCTGTGAGGAATAATGCCTATTCTGAAATAGCTATTTTGAAATAAGGTGTGTGTAGACATTCCACTGCTGCTATTTCGAAAGAGTCCCTCACCAGGGCCATTCTAAGTTATTCCTCTCCATTGCTTCTTGGGGGTCTAAATCAAGATAGCTCATCTACATTAGGGAAGTCTGCCTTGGACTATTTTGAGGCTTCCCTGCAGTGTAGACATGCTATTTTGAAATAAGTTATTTCAGAATACCTATTCTGGAATAGCTTATTTCGAAATAGCTGTGCAGTGTAGATGTACCCTAATTGCCTACTAATGGTTCTTATCTGCCTCTTTTGACTATCTAGTCTTTAGGTACTTATAGACTATTTGTCTTTCCTGTTACATTCCAGCTCAGCTTTCCCCTTGGTATTTTTATACCCATTGCCTCTTCATGTTCCCCCCTCCAATTTTTTTCCTCCCCCCCTTCTCTGCTATTTATTTTAGTTTTGGACATCCAACACTCTGGTCATCTGAAGAAGTGGGCTGTGCCCACGAAAGCTCATGATACCATCTACATGTTTTGTTAGTCTTTAAAGTGCTACCAGACTATTTGTTGTTTTTTAAGTTTTTCCTGTACAGACTAACTCGGCTTTTGAATTTACTATGTTAGTTTTCAAGACCTTAGTTTTAAAATTTGTTTTAAAAATATTTCATTAGTGTGTTGCTGAAGATTATAAAATCACATCTCTAAAAATCAGTCATTTCCCCCCTCCAGCTGCTGCTGGACATATGGGCACCAGTTTAATAGTTCTGCGTAGAGCCCCATAAATCCTAAGGATGGCCCTGGGTACTAGAAAGATGAATCCATAGAAGTTATTAGCTTCCAAGAACTTTTTCACCTAAAGAAAGGATAGTCTGCCAAGTGTCAGCATCTTTGCATAGGTAGTATTTAGTAATGGGCTGCTGGGGTGTGTCTGGATGTATTCTGGCCTTCTGAACACTGAGAATTCTTGTGTGTCATGCAACTAAAGATAGTGGTGAATGGCTGGTGATTCAGTGGCATAAATTGGATACCAATGGATTTTTATGCTTGCAGTCGGTAGAGATAAGAAATGGAGAAAATACACAGATGTTCTCTAAATTCCGATAGCTGCACCCTTACCATGCAGAAAATTAAATGAGCAGAATTAGGAAATAGTTACAAGTTTTGCAAGTAAAAGCAAGTCTGGCATATACAGTGAATTACATTTGGATGAATAAGACAAAATAGGGAAAGTAAAATTCTGTTATATAGCTACTAAATCTGGTTTATAGCTTTCTCTCTCCCTTAGTAAGGAAAGAACATAGTCATTTTAAAATTTGAAGTGCACATGCCTAGCCAAGTATAATAAAATACTATTCCTTGTTCTCAATCTGGTATTATGTTCTCCAGACTAGTCTTTCCTTGATAGAATTGAATCCCTACTTTTTTTTAGGCATTCCCTTTATTGGCAAAGTTTAAGTGATTTTCAGTTACTACCATGTGATATATGTGCCCAATCATATAACTTGAACAATGAATTGCAATTAGGGCATGAGTCAATGCCCACTGAAGTTGTTGGAAGGCTTGATGAATATTTGTAATAGACTGTAGCCCAGGAAATTGATAAGCTATCTGAAGATAAATCAGCACCAAAACAAATGACACTGTAATTTTGATTAAAAAAACCAAAAGATTAAAAAAGTTATCCTTGTTTGTAATTAAAATTCAATTTTTTTGAATTTCAAAATTAAACAAAAAATGATCAAAACACTGGGTTAAAAATCATGAACACTTACTGAAAATTTTCCCATTTGTTTTCCAAAAAATTTTCAATGTTGACCACATCGAATATTATATTTTCCAAATACATGGTTGGATATTGTTTATCACCTCTTCCCTCGATAGTATGTTAGAAACAATGTTATGACTTATCTAGTGTATAAATTGGCTATGTGCTGTCTGTCTGTACTAAGGTGAATTTCAAAGAGGATTATATTTGCCCAGTACAAGTGTTCACTTACAAATTTTTCACATAACTTTTCAAAGTGCTTTATAAGGGATTGATTATTTTTGGCAGAGATGGTACTGTTTGTTCTGCAGGATCCCACTGATCAGAATTCCAGACTGCTGCAGGATCTTGGGTTTTCAACAGGCAAAGCAATGAATGAGGTGAATGTTGAACCTATAATATCACTTCATCTGGCTATATGTATTCAAGTACACACGGCTACCTCATATTTTAATAAAAGTATGAATGTTGGCGTGTACTAATAAAATATATGGCTATAACAAAAGTAAGGCTGAAAATTATAGTTTTCTATTAATTGAGATTTTCCAAGACAAAAATAAACCAATCCATGGCACATTTATACTTTTTCAAGAGATACATTTATAGAAGGTAATATGTACTTTGGCTAACCCTATTGTAAGAATGGGAAGGAGGGAGATCTTTAAGCCGAAAAAGGGAGAAGTTAATTGGCTCTGCTAGCTGAAGGGCTATGTGCCAAGCAGCAGTAGCATGCTGTTGAATGGAAGAGTTACAGAGACAAATGAGCTACCTTATATGATGAAAATATCCAGCTTTGGGAAAAAGAAAAAGTTGAGAAACTAATGCCAAAAAAGAAAAAGTTTAAGAATTCCTGGCTACTTCAGGCAAATCATTATGGCCAGACTTGCCTGCAAACAAAGAACAATGTATTTAAATGGAGAAAGAACAGTAATTGACAGAAGAGGCAGTTAGACTAGGACTGAGGTATTGCTCAAAATATTTATATTTTCCAACCCAGAGATTCTGGATCTCAAACTGTCTAAGGATATTTAATCTCCAAGGGTATGTCTACACTACCCTCCTAGTTCGAACTAGGAGGGTAATGTAGGCATACCGCACTTGCAAATGAAGCCCGGGATTTGAATTTCCCGGGCTTCATTTGCATAAGCGGAGCGCCGCCATTTTTAAAACCCCGCTGGTTCGAACCCCGTGCAGCGCGGCTACACGGGGCACGAACTAGGTAGTTCGAACTAGGCTTCCTAGTTCGTGCCCCGTGTAGCCACGCTGCACGGGGTTCGAACCAGTGGGGTTTTAAAAATGGCGGCGCCCCGCTTATGCAAATGAAGCCCGGGAAATTCAAATCCCGGGCTTCATTTGCAAGTGCGGTATGCCTACATTACCCTGCTAGTTCGAACTAGCGGGGTAGTGTAGACATACCCTAAAGGTGTCTGCCATGTTCACAAAGAACAAATCTCATTTATTCCTTTGTTTAAAACAGAAGTGTATGATTTCTGTGAGGAAAAAAAGAAATGCAGTGAATGCAATTGAAGACAGATATATCCACTACTGGCCTTATGAGAAATTAACTAGAGGACAGAGATTTGATGGTAATGACTGGCAAAAGCTGGTAATAAACAACTAATAAAGATACAAGAAAATGTCTGTAGAAGGAAAGCAAGTTCTTGATAAGAAAAAGCCTCCTTTTCATATATAGTGATAGAAATGTAGCTGTGTTAGTCTGGTGTAGCTGAAACAAAAAACAGGACTATGTAGCACTTTAAAGACTAACAAGATGGTTTATTAGATGATGAGCTTTCGTGGGCCAGACCCACCCCATTGCCAGCTTTGTCCACATATTCACTCTGCTGACACCATTATTGGGCCTAACCAAGTGAGTTATAAGATCAAGAATACATATTCCTGCGCATCCAGAAATATAATCTATGCTATCATGTGCCGAAAGTGTCCTTCTGCTATGTACATTGGACAAATGTCTCAGACACTTCGCCAAAGAATCAATGCCCACAAAACAGACATTAGACAGGATCACAAAGAAAAAACAGTTTCTTGCCATTTCAACCAGAAAGGACACTGTTTCAATGACCTAATCACATGCATCCTACTTCAGAAGACTTTCAAATCTGCACTTGAAAGGGAATCCTCTGAACTGGCATTCATGCTAAAATTCGACACTCTCCTCAGGGGGCTGAACAAAGACCCCAACTACCTTACCCATTAAAAAGATAGCTTCCCCAATTATCACCTCTAATACCATTAACTCACAGACATCTCCCCTTCCCCACCTCTAATATCATTAACTCACAGGCATTTACCTTCCTTCCCCCCCCCCCCCGCATCCCCCTTCTGTTCTGAAATGTGATTTCTCCTTTTCATATGTGTTCTTTTTTTTTTAACTGTATCCTTTGGTATATATGGTTGTGTCTATTTTCTTCCACTATTTGATCTGAGGAAGTGGGTCTGGCCCACGAAAGCTCATCATCTAATAAACCATCTTGTTAGTCTTTAAAGTGCTACATAGTCCTGTTTTTTTCATATATCCTCTTTCTGTTTGTGTGACTTCCTTTGTTTAGACTAAAGTCAGAATGCCCATAGGCAAGGCACAAATTCTGGGTTTTCTACACAATTACTCTCTTTTATTTATTTCTTTGTTCTGGTTCTGTCTCTCTCTTGCAGAAGCTACAGTTCTCCTCAGTAGCTATTCTCTTTATAGAACCTCAGGGCAAACTAAATACCACTAGAACAATTTATTGCTGAGTCATTTAGGGTAAGATCTGGATACCTTTTCTCATGTTGCATACTCCCTTACTTCATGAACAATCAAAGCAATTTTTCTGGAGTCAATACCCCACAGAAGTAAATAGGAAGTGGAGAAAATTACATGTGGAGTAATACATGACCCATCATGAAAGAAGGTATCTGTATCTATGAAACTTATATAGCCTGTTACCACAGTGCATATTATGATAATTCCCATTTTAAAGGAGCATTTGAGGCACAGGAAGAATAAGGCCTAGGTTTTAAAGATATTTAGGCACCACTTCACCAAGAATTGCAAGGCCTAAGTGTTTGAGGAGCCTAAGACTTACTTTGATAAACAATTTAAGTACTTGAGAGCCTAAATCCCATTTATTTTCACCAGGGAAATCTTTTAGAATAATACTGAACTTAAGTGAAACAAATACACATCTTATAGTTTTGTGGAGAATGAAAATTCCACAGAAAGGAAAGGACTGGACAAGTATATTCCAATATGGTTTAGTCAAAAAGTGTGTGTCTGTATATTTAATACTGCCTGGAATATAAATATTGACCCAAGAGTTCTCATTGAATCTATTTTTTTTAAAGTTTTCCTATTCACTTGGTGTTACAGGGAAGTTTTAAATCAAACCTTAGTTTAAAGTACACATTGTTATTAGTTTTTAATACACTAATTATTAAATTTCTTGATTATATTTCAAGCAAAAGTATCTATTTTATGATGTGCTGTAAATCAGATATTCTTGACAACCACCTCTTTCAAAGTGGAATAAAGGAAATTAAGAGAATTTCACTGCTAGGTCCCCTGTATGAGAGAGGTATAAGGATCTTGGGCTAAAAAGGGGATTCTGTGCAAAAAGGAAACATCCACACTGTTTGTTTTTGCAAAAAACCCCTTGTGCAAAAACGGAAAGAAAAAAAGAATGCAAATGGAGTGCGAGAAAATGCTTCATTTGCATTGCCTATTGGAAAAGCATGTAGTGTAGACAAAGCCTTAATGTCTGTTTACACATGTATATATATTTTGTGGAGTTAAAGACAACTGTGGAATGATTTTATATTTCCAACATAGTTTTATTTTTTCTGGAAAGAGTAGCTGTTTTGCAAAAATCTCCTTTACCAAAGAAAATAGTGAATTAACATATACTGAATGACCTAGTTTGCAGATTTTCAACTTTTTTCCCCTCTTACCTCATAATGATCTTTTTGCTGTGCTTGTGATTATGCTAATGCAAACATTTCTATTTCTTCTCTTTATTACAAACTCTATATGGGATATTTGTAAGAAAGCTTAATACAGTATTACTAAGCTTGTTTGACTTATCAATCGCTGAAAGATTTACAGATGAGAATAAATACAACAGCTGACCAAACAAAATAACCTTCCTTTAAATTCAGAAGCGGCATTTATTTTAAATGGCATATCTAGCCAAGAGCAAAGTTCAGAGATTACTTTTGGGTTCCTTATATTGAAAATAATCTGCTCTTAACTGTGAACAAAAGTATTCTAACATAATGGCAAAATCAAATGATGAAATTAAGATAAACTTCCTTTCACTTTGTAAATCTATTTAAACTGACAGAGTCAAGACTGAGCTTGAAAAGAGTTCGTCATCTCATTTTGACTGATACCATATATAATCTTCTGATTTCCTCCTTGATGTATACATCAGGGAGGAAATCAGAAGATTATATATGGTATCAGTCAAAATGAGTCAAGAACTCTTTTCAAGCTCAGTCTTGATAAACGGGGAGGAAGTCTGGCATGTGCAGAAACTGACACTTTTGCCATTGTATGTCAATGGTTTTGAAAAGAACCAGTAAATATGAAATGAGTTACAAGGTCTCAGAGAATGTCTCTTAGATGTTTTTATTTAATGAAGAAACACTTTTGATTTGGAGATTTCAGGATAAAACAACTTTGCTAATAAGCAACTGTGATAGAGCATCTGCCCCACACTGGCCCTTTAGGGTTAAAACCCCATTTTGGGAGAGGGCGGAGAGTTCAGAGCCAACTGCTGAGGCAGATTCAGCCAAATAGGGTCCAGCTGGGGCTGTATAAATAAGGGCTCCTGGCAGAGGAGAACAGATACTCTTGCTCTAGCTGTGGAGCGGGAAGGACCTGCTTGCTAGGGAAGCTGGAGGTTTCATGAGACAGAGCAGTGCTGAGAAAAGGCAGGCAGAACTGGGGAGCTCTGGTCTGAGCTCACTCCCAGGATGCAGGGCTGGAGGCAAGGCCTGAGAGTACTAGGAAGTAGTGGGGATAGGAAGAAGCAGCAGACCAGCACCCCTTTCTCAATGATGAGTGGCCATTTTGGACTGCTGTTTGCCCCTGAGGTAGGGGCTAGATGATGACTGGCAGTGAGTCACTGAGGCAAGGTCGGTATATAGGATGATGGAGCATTCCCTGGGAGTAGAGGACCCCAGAGAGCAGGGTAACTGGATAAAGACAAGCAGATAAAGAGTAGGAAGCATAGAGTAGTAGCTTTCATGATTTTGTGGGGGGCCATTCCTACATGTTCACTACACGCTAATCAGTGGTGTAAACATCTTCTAAAATGTTATGCCAACTGAATTCAGAGCTTCTCTTTCCAGTGGTGTAACCTACAAGGATATGTCTACACATCAGTATTATTTCAGAATAACTGACATTATTTTGAAATAACAAAATGTGCGTCTACACAACAAGCCTAATAATGTTAAGATGGAGGACTTCTTACTCCAATTCCTGTAACCTTCATTTCATGAGGAGTAAGGGAAGTTCAAGGAAGAGTGTTCTTCCTTTGACTTCCAGCTGTATAGATGGAAAAGCTGATTTAAGCTATTTAGGCTTCAACTAGGCAATTGACCTAGCAGAAGCTGTGTATCTTAATTTGCCCTGCAGTGTAGACCTATTTACTTTTGCCCTGCAGTGTAGACCTACCTTAAGAAAAAAGTTTGTGGGAACAGGGAAGAAATTAGAAATGAAAATGAACCGATACTGCAGCCACAATGAGTGGGACTTTAATGGGATAGCAGAAAGAACATGATGGATGTGAATTACTCATCCCTTTCAAGTGGTGCACTTATGCTTTCTGCATTATTAGTGATTGCACCTGTGCTCATTTTGATATAGCAGAGCACAGTTTTGTATGCAGCTGGGAAACTGAATTTTCCTTAACTATTGATATTTCTTCACAAATATATTAGAATCATAACAATAGCTTTGTTATATCTAACAGTTCAAAAACAGTTTTATATCCCAAGACTAATGACTGAACTCTGGAAATCTATTCATACTTGGTTTTTTTTTTCTCATTTTAAGGCAATTGAAATTTCACACTGAAAATTTAAACATGCACTTCCTCTTACACATATTGGCTGTGTCTAGACTGCATCTCTTTTCAGTAAAAGGGATGCAAATTAGACACATCGCAATTGCAAATGAAGCGGGGATTTAAATCCCCTCCGCTTCATTTGCATAAACATGGCTGCCACTTTTTTCCGGCTCGGAGCTTTGCCGGAAAAAAGCTCCAGTCTAGACGCGGATCTTTCAGAAAATAAAGCCTTTTCCGAAAGATCCCTTATTCCTCTTAAAAGCTGAAAAGGGACCCCTTACTGAAAAGGGATGCAGTCTAGACACAGCCACTGAGTGAAAATTTAACAGAAAGAAGGGGAAAGGTAATCTCCCTTAGATCATTATATTTTGAGGTTTTCATTATAGGGATTTTGAAAATTCTGCTCATCAGTTCATTAGTGTAAATAATAAAACATTCTAAAGGGCTGATGAATTTGTATTTAGAATTTTCATAGGAAGTTTTTTTGTTTTTATTTTACTGTTAGACAATGTTTATTGCCATCTTAACTTAAAATTAGCATGTGAATTATTTGAGCATTTTAAATCTATGTTTAATAGAAACACTGAACTGAAACTTGTTTAAGTACATAAATAATTAAAGTGAATTAAAATATCATTAGATGGAATGTTAAATCTTGACTCTAAACTAATAATTTTCAGTGAATGGAAATAAATAAATACTTACTTATATGTACACACAATGCTTTTTTTATTTAAAAAAATGGTGCTGGTACTCCAGGGGGAAAAGCTGTCGAGCTCTAACTGGAGGTGCTGGTACTGCGTATGGAGGTGCCAATACAGCGTACCAGGCAGCACCATCACAAAAAAAGCTCTGTGTACACATCTCTGGCACTTAGGTTCCTAAACATTTTCTTGGCACAGAGACTGGGCTTTACTTTACAATATGAAAGTATATACCCTGTACCATACAAAATTTTAAATCTGATATGGAATTGTAGTAACTAAATACAATAAATATCTACAAAGAGATTGTTTTTTGCATTTTAAATTATGTCCAGACAAGAAATTAGAATAACTCATACCTTGCTTTATGCTGAAATTGGGCTAACCAAAGACATTAATCAATTTTACATAATGGAAAAGTGATACGATAAAAATGTGATAACAGTATATAGTGACTGAGTTTTCTGTTGATTTTAGTATCCAGCCATGCACCACTGATATCAGGGACTATTATATTATACAGTATATGTTAAATGATTTCCCATTCCATGCAAAGGAGTCACACTGTGAATACATTAAAATGAAAGTAAAAGCTATGCTTAAGACAGTATGAGGACCCACAATTCTTTCCCACAGCTAGTACCATCCAGAAGAACTGAGGCAGACTAACAGAAGCCAGGGAAATTGATTCTGATGTTTTCTGCTTTCGCATCAGAAAATATTGAAATAAGCATTCTCTTACAAAGCCACTTCCTTGCAGAATCTATCAGTATGAGAATGAGAGTTAGCCATTGTTTTGAAAACCGAGATCATAGTGGAAAAAAATTGTGCCATGCAAAGCAAATAAAGTCATCTCATTCATGAGGAATGGCCATCAGAGCACCTATGCTTTTTCCGATAGGGGTTTCTTGTGCAAGAGCTCTTGTGCAAAAAGGCTTATTCCTCATAGAAAGAGGAATAACTCTTGTGCATAAAGCCCTGTCTTCTGATGATCTACTGTACTTTTTCTTGCACAAAAACACACTTGTAGTGTGGACACTCCACAAGTTTTTGCACAAAAACTCTGCAGTGTAGATGTAGCCTTAGAGACTAATAATAATCTCTCTGGGTATGTCTACACTACAATGTTAGTTCGAACTAACGGACGTTAGTTCGAACTAACATTCATAGCCGCTACACTAGCGCTCCGCTAGTTCGAATTTGAATTGAACTAGCGGAGCGCTTAGATTGAACTAGGAAAACCTCATTTTACGAGGATTAAGCCTAGTTCGAACTTACTAGTTTGAATTAAGGGGTATGTAGCCCCTTAATTCGAACTAGTGGGAGGCTAGCCCTCCCCAGCTTTCCCTGGTGGCCACTCTGGCCAACACCAGGGAAACTCTATGCCCCCCTCCCGGCCCCGGACCCCTTAAAGGGGCATGGGCTGGCTACGGTGCCCGTGCCAGGTGCAAGCCTGCCAGCACCCAGCCGGCAGACCCTGCACCTGGCACGGCACAGAGCCACCCACCCGATGTCCCCCAGCCCACCCCCTCTTCCCGGGAACAGGCTGGCGGCTCCCGGGAGCTTGCACTGGACCGCAAGAGGCGGGCACCTTCCTGGGCTAGTGCGGACATCGTGGACCACGTCCACGATCTCCGCACTAGGCACAGGAAAGTGGCCGTCTAGGGCAGGAGAGCTGCCAGCCTGGCCACCCAGGAGCAGGTGTGCATGAAAATCAAGGGGGTCCACTGAGACCCCCGACCCTGAGCCCTGAGCATACAATGGCCGTCCTGGGTCAGACCAAAGGTCCATCTAGCCCAGTAGCCTGTCTGCCGACAGCGGCCAACACTAGGGATCCTGGAGGGGATGGACCGAAGACAGTGACCAAGCCCATTTGTCTCGTGCCATCCCTCTCCAGCCTTCCACAAAACTTTGGGCAGGGACACCACTCCTACCCCCTGGCTAAGACTACTCCTACCCCCTGGCTAAGACTACTCCATGGACCCGACCTCCATGACTTGATCTCACTTCCCTTTAAACTCTGTTCTAGTTGTAGCCTTCACAGCCTCCTGCAGCAAGGAGTTCCGCAGGTTAACTATTTGCTTTGTCAAGAACAACTTTCTCTTACTAGTTTCAAGCCTGCTACCCATTCCTTTCCTTTGGTGTCCTCTAGTCCTTCTTTATGGGAACTCATGAAGAACTTTTCTGAATGCACCCTCTCCACCCAACTCCTGCTTTTAGAGACCTCTATCCTGTCCCCCCTCCATCTCCTCTTTTCTAAGCTGAACAGTCCCAGTCTCTGTAGCCTCTCTTCATATGGGACCTGTTCCCAAACCCTGATCATGTTAGTTGCCCTCCCCTCTCCCAGCCTTTCTCTTCCCCTCTCCCACCTCTTTTTCCCAGTCTCCCCCAGTTTTGTTCAATAAAGACAGAGTCAATGTTGGAAGAAACGTTATCTTTATTTTGTACATCAATAAGAAGGGGGGCTAGGGAAGGGTAAGTGGAAGGAGGTGAGGGAGGAATGGGGTACGAGCCCTCAATGGGGAGGACTGGGCTGGCTCTGCGGGCTTCTGGGGGTGGAAGCTCTCCTGCACCCCCCCGATTGGCCCCTCTCCCCAGATGGCAGCCTGCGGCAAGTGCAGCCGGGCTGATGGCCGAGTGGTGTGATGTGCCCAGTGTGGGTACTCCGGGCACTCCAAGCCAGAACTTCTTTGCAAGCAGGGCACCCCTTAGAACTGTCTGTCCGGGGTGGGGGTCGGGACCCTTTAAGCACAGCCCTCGGCTAGCCTGAGACAGCATCTCCACGCTCTAAGTCCTCCTCTGATGCCCTGCCGGCACTGCTTCCGGCCATCCTTAAGCCCTGTTCAGAGTCCACTCAATGTGGACTTGCTAGTTCGAATTAGCAAAACGCTAATTCAAACTAGTTTTTAGTTCTAGATGCGTTAGTTCGAATTAGCTTAGTTCGAATTAACTAATTCGAACTAAGTTAGTTCGAACTAGAGCTGTAGTGTAGACATACCCTCTCTCTCTCTCTCTCTCTCTCTCTCATATATAGACTCATGAGTTTTTGTAGGCTTCTACCACTCCTCCATTCCCTTTGCCCGGTCCTGACTGTCCCCCTTATCCAGTCGCCTATGGGCTGTACCCAGAGAGTGACTTACCTCCATCAAGACTGCCCCAACAGTAGACCTCCCCATGTCAAACTGGTGTCCCACCGAGCGGTAGCTGTTGGGGGTGACCACCTTCCAGAGAGCAATAGCTACCCACTTCTCCAGGGGGATGGCGGGCTGCAAGTGGGTGTCCTGCTGTTGTAGGGCAGGGGCAAGCCAGGCACACAGCTCCTGGAACGTGGACTTCCGCATACAGAGGTTTCAGAGCCAAGCCTCGTTGTCCTACTGCTCCATAACAAGATGGTCCCACCACTCTGAACTGGTATCCAGCGTCAATACTTACCTCTCCAGGAATAAATTAGGTGGCAAGTGGTAGAAGCTACCTTTAAATCCACTAAGGAGCGTCCAGGCAGGTTAAAATGTTCCCCTACAGGTTTCTGTGTGTCACCATTTCTAATATTTTATTTGTGTCTGTCAATCCTTTATTGTAGAGACTATCCAATTTGGCCAATATACAAAGCAGTCTCACTGCTGGCACTTGGTGGCATATATTGCATTAGAGGATTTGCAGTTTATAAGTCTCTGATGTTGGGACTTATATGGTTAGGTCCTGTGATGGTATTGCTTACAGAGATGTGTGGAGAGAGTTGGCAATGGGGTTTATTGCAGCTGTAGGTTCTTGGGTGAGTGTGTCTGAGCTGGATCTATGCAAGTTTCCTTAGGCAGTTGATGGATTTCCACACCACCCCTAAATACATAAAAGTCCTTGCTAAAGGAGCAATGCAACTTGAGAAAACAAGATATATTACCTACTTGTTTAGTACCCTTCTCTATATAGCAAATGATGTTAATTGGAAATTTGTGGTGAATATATATTCTCTCCTCTTTCCCTTCATTGCTCCTTTTCTAGTCTGGGAAAAATAAGGTCATATCTGGGAAAAATAAGGGCAGGGGCTAGGGTATCCCCACTCCGGGGTGCTCTCTTTACACTGGATGCTTTCTTGACTCACTGATCATTACATACAGTTCAAAGCAAATACAATTTATTAAACAGCAACTGATTAAAAAGAAAAGAATAAGGAAAAATGAGAAAGGTTAAAAGCGACCACATAGTCCTGCTCTGTAGCATGGGGACATCGCAGCATAGATGTAGCCTCATTGATTTAGGGGTATAGTTTTGTGTGCAAAAGGAATGCATGGTTAGGCATTTAAGGTCTGGTTAAATACCCACTAAAATGGATGGAAAAACTATCACTGATGTCTAAGGGTATGTCTACACTACCACCCTAGTTTGAAGTAGGGTAGTAATGTAGGCAACCGGAGATGCAAATGAAGCCCGGGATTTGAATTTCCTGGACTTCATTTGCATAAAGCCGGGTGCCGCCATTTTTAAATGTCCGCTAGTGCGGACTCCGTGCCGCGTGTAGTAATGGTAGTTCGGACTAGGAAGCCTAGTCCGAACTACCTAGTCCGTGATGCGTGTAGCCATGCGGCACGGAGTCCACACTAGCGGACATTTAAAAATGGCGGCGCCTGGCTTTATGCAAATGAAGCCCGGGAAATTCAAATCCCGGGCTTCATTTGCAACTCCGGTTGCCTACATTACCACCCTACTTTGAACTAGGGTGGTAGTGTAGACATACCCTAAGAGCTTTGTATCAGGTCTCACACAGTAACTTTATGATCAATGGAAGTATGTTTTAAAAGCTGATAGATATTTTTTTCAGAGTTTTCATCATGTTTCATCATGAGGAGAGTTCAGAGGTTCCAGAAAAGTTACCCTTTACTTTTTTATATTTTTCTTACTATACCTTGTATTGCTACAACTTCAATTGATATTCTCTGTTTTAGAATTCAAATTAATAATTCAGTAGAATCACTCTGGTCTTGTTTGTATTGCACTTCAGTCAGTTCATTCTCATCCAATCTTTATCCCTTCTAGGAACTGACAAAACATATACACAGCACTATATGGTTTTGATGAGATGGGAGGGAGAAATGAAGAGGTGCACGCACACGCACACACACGTATGAACACCCACAAGGCAGTGTTGTTGCCTGATCTAAGATTATGTTTACATTTCTAATTGCCCACTGTGATGTATTGGGGGTGCTGCCCACTCTTGTGGCCCTGGATCCACTCTGGTTTTGCATTCACTGGTTGCTGTGTTGTGCTGTGGGTAACCCCCTACTGCCCTATGCAGGTCTGCAGAGACTCTGTGTGTGTCTGTGTCCAGTGCCCAGCGGGGGAGGGTTCCTGAGGGGAGACGTGTAAGCAATGGCCCAGCCACCTGACACCCAGGCTAGATGGAGGCTATCTGAACAAAGTAAGGGGCGTGGCTGCCTGGGGGCTAAGGGACCAGTTGCTGGGAGTTGAGTTAGTCTTGACTAGGCTAGAGGAAGGGAGGATGATTTTAGACTAAGGAAGGGGGTGCAGGCCCTTTCCCCCTCAGAGGACTAAGGCTGTCTGCCCCGGCTCCTATGTCAACATCGAGCCTATGCTGCACTGTATCTCTGAGAAGCAGAAAAGCCTTCTATTCTACTGGCTGGAGGAGGGTCACATCTGGCTGCAGATGAGGGTGCATTGTCGGGGGCTCTCCGATGAGCAGTCACACCCACCTTTAAGGTTGACAGGTTCTTTGTCCCAGGATCAGACCCAATATTCAATTATTCTATGATTGGGAGCCCTGATGTGCACAGTAGCAACACTCACGCTATAGAAACTCTTGTATATTTACAAATATAGTTTATTAATACAGTTAGCACAGTCACAAAGACCCCAATTTCATAAGACAGGGAATGTACATTCATATTTCCTCACCATTTACTTCATCATTCCTTCTAGAACAATCTCAGGTGTTAGCCCATCATCTTTCTCATTATTTTCACCTTCCCCATCATCATCAGGGGCCATCATTCTGGCCCTTCCAAGGACTACATCTTCTTCTCCCTATTGCCCCTAGGCTGGGGTCCCTCTTCTATACTATGTGGAGCTGACCCTGACATGTTTGATGCATAGTCAGTAGGGAATGTTTATAATGTTGAAGTGTCCTTTTCCTATAGGTCAATGTATCATTGCTCTCAACTTATTATCATATATGTCAGTTCGTTACTATGGGCCTTTGTAGTCATCTATCGCAATCTGTGTCCTGATTAGTCAACTTTGCCTGAACCAATCATTTTGGGACTTTTATATAATGATACCTCTGCTGAGTCTGAGAGTATTTTTCCTACCATCCTATGTGGGTGAAAGGTCCCAGACATAAGTTCCCCTTTTCAGTCCTGAAAAACCATAAATAAGCTATGACTTGTATCTGGGTGAGACCATGTCTCAACCACGGACATCTACTAACCTCAGCTTCTGCTGATCTTGCAAATGGCCTGTTACAGCCTGGACCAAAGATAAAATATAACCCCATATTACTTGACCTGAACCGTGAGCTTGTCTGTGTTTTCATTCAAGTGCAACCCTGCCCTCTAATTGGCTGTAATGCAGACAGGGCATTCATTGGAAAGTGCATTCAGAGGCTGAACCATTTTGTTATACCCTAGAGCAGGAACCACTTCACTGCAGGGGAACTCAATTCACCAGACAGCCCTTGGGTTGGGCTGGGCTGTACTGCACCAATACTGCTCCTACACCCAATGGCATCTGGACTGCCACACAGCCCAGTCAGTGCAATGGCATCTACAGGCTTGTGGTTGGCTGTGTGGGGGCAGGCAGGACTTTTTACCAGCCAGGGGCACCATATCAAGCAGCATATGCACAAAGACAGTTACAAGCAGCAGGACCACTAATTTGGGGCTCTTGGTACACTCTTATTTACAAGCATGCCATCCACAGCTAAGAAAGGGCACAGACCAGTTCCCAGGCTGGTCAATGGCAAAGTCCTCCCCCCCGCCCCCAGGAGTTGAGTGCTGTTGTGCTAGTATTCAGTGGGCCTTCCCAAACTGCAATGGGCAGACATAAGGCCTCATGTATTACACATGAACCCAGACATCTGTCAAGCTACCACAAAGGGCCTGTGGGAATGCTGAGAGCAGCTTTGCAATGCCTGCCTCCCACTCCCCTGAGTGTAGCCCTCTGGCCAGGTAGATAAGCCATTCCTCCCACCCCTAGTTGCTCCAGTCTGAGGCATTGGGCAGGCATGCCACATTGTGCTGCAGACCAGCCTTTAGCAGATTTTTTGCATTACAGCTCTTAACTAGTCCCTCTATACTAAATCTAACCATTAATATATTAATGGATTAATCTAAATCAACATGACCATATTATTAGCATAATAGGCAAGTAATTTGATAGGCTACAGTGTTGCCCATCTTCCAGGATTGCATTAAACAGATCTGGCAACAGAAGATAGGAACTTCGCTGATTCCTTAAGAGTAAACAATTTCCCACAATGACAATTGGAGATATTTCAAATAGGAAAGGACAAAGCCAATGCACGAGAGAGTATAGACTCCCTATGGATCAACAACACCTTCTTATTACCAGAAAGACTGAAGAAAATGAACTTGGATGTCTGAATTTTACCATAATTGCAGGAGTTTATTAACCAAAAAATATATCCTGTCTGTGAAATAGCCAAGCTAAAAGCAGGATTTAAAGAGAACTAGGAAAACTGATGGTCTCTAAAACAGCAGTTTTCAAACTTTTTGATCTTTGAATTATAATTTTTGGTTGCATCTCCTCCAACCTTGACAAAGATAGACACAATAACTGCTCCTTCCTCCCAGATTTTTGAGGGTCAGGGAAGCCTTTGAGATTGGAGCCAACACTGGGCTCAGAGGCTGCCAGGAGCAGAAATCAGTGTAACTGCGGCAGATATTTATGCTGACGCACAGGTTGGATGGCCCATTGAGGTGTGTTGGAGGTCTACTGGTCCACTTATCCCCCTCCACTCTGAATGTTCTTTGTACTCCACCTTAGGGGGCATGCTGAATAGTTTGAAATCTCTGTTCTACATAATGGGCCCAACAATTGCTCATTAGAGGGAAGTTGGCATCTACCCTCCTATAGGGATCAATTTGTATTTAATGCACAACAATCATCCTACCAGCAATTAAATGAATGAATAGTTAAGTATATTTAGGACACCTAATTCATTTTAAAATGATACTGAAATATTTATAGACTATTGCAGACTGTAGGCCAAATTCTACTCCCGGGTGCTCACATATGATTCTCATTGACTTCACTGGGAGCTAAACATATACATTCAAAAAATATCTCAAAAGCTTGTTGACATTGGTTAATATATCTTTTACATTTTTTAAAAATAGGAGATAATATTAGCTTATGTTTGTTTTTGGAGTAAAACACTTTTTAGGCAGGAAGGGTATAACTGGGAGAATTGGTGCCTTAATCTCTCTGTCTCATTCCTCATCTGAATAATGGCCCCATCACGGAAGTGGATTAGCTAGTTAGTATGCAGAAGATCCCCCCTGGTTTACCTCTTACCTCCATACAGTTTCTACAAGCTGACAAGGGAACATGCTGCAGAGTTCCTACTTCCCCTCTGTTGTTTTTGTCCAGTACCACCAGCTTTGGCTCCTGTCCACCAGTTTAAATGCAGAGCACAGTTTAGGGCACTGTTTTGGTCTAACTCATGCTTGAAAGGCTTCTATACTTTAAAAGATAATACGAAATGAAGCATAAAACTTCCAAAATAAGCACCCAGAGTTTTGTTTTTGTCCCTGCTGTCCTCCACTACGATCACAGAGCTCTGTGCATAGTTACAATTCTACCAGGGTAGATGCAGTAATTAGCTGCAGCAAACAGAAAAGTTTTTCCGTCTTCCTTTTAGTCCTGACATTTTTTTCTCTCAAACTGATAATGATTTTGAAACTTTACAGATCATCAAACAGAATCCTTTCCCCTTTTTTAATAGTCAAAATAACAATAAAAATCACTGAAAAAGTAAAAGATACTTTAATCATTTCAGACCGGTATAAGAAATAAGATATTTTCATCCAACTGACATTTGACAAACAGATTTTTTTTTGCCTGTGCTTGTCAGTTCCAAGTACTTTTGAAGTTGATCAAAATCATCTTTTTATTCTTCTTTTTAAAAAGTGATTAGGCACATGCTCTGAACATGGTACAATATACAAGTTGGTGATAACCTGCTGCAGGTCAGGAATATCTTATTAGGAAGTGAATACAAGTGGTACACACAGGAAGAGAACTATCAATCATTATATCTTTCTTTTGAAAATCCTAGTTTGAAAATCCTAGTTTGAATTTAAATTTAAAGGCAAACTGTGACTCTGAAGACTCTTGTTGCCTATGAAGAGAAATGATTTTTAACTCATGCTCATGGCTCACAAGCAAATTATTCCTGGTGTTAGCTAGCACATCTAGCTAGCTGTAGAGAGGTGCTAAATGTCATGCGTGCAGGTGGAAACAGAACTTTCCAGATGTGGTCAGTACTGTAATTGTAGTCCTAAATTTTTGGATGCCTAACGATACTCTGATGTTCAAAAGTGCAGAGGGATGCTCCCTGAAATCTCAGCACCTTTGGCTAGTAAGCTCTACTTGTTTCAAGTTGAGCCCCCCAAAATCCAAGTTAAGCCATTCCAAATCAGTATTCTTTTCTGAAAATATGAGCCTTAGCTTCTTAGCCCTTATTTAATTAATATAATTACCCGTGCATTTCTATATTGCCCATATCCACAATCTCTCTAGACATTTTCAGGCTCTCTAGAGGCAGTATTTTTTTATCCAAAAATAATAAATAGATGGTGCAGTATTGGCAGATGAGATGGAAAGAGTCAATTTTACATCCAAAGATGTCTGTCTCAAATACTATATTAATGGCATTCAGTTTTCAGCATCTTTCGAGTGAGCTCCTCTAATGCTTCTAAATTCCTGTTTTACCTGTCAAGGAAAATTGCACACCATCACATTACTCGGTTATCTTTCTGATAATGTCTTAAGCTGCCTAAATGGATCAGCTTTCTTGGGGCTATACCCTAAACAAAGACCTTTAAGTTGGTGGCTCAGCCTGTGGCCTATATCAGAGTGTCTTGCAATACTGAACATACGTCAAACTTCCCCTGAGGTCAGACTTCTTGTTCCCTGTTTATAACAGTGGAGTCCCTCCGTACTATCTGTTTCTTGCAGGGAATAATTTGTTTACTTCATGAGAATACTTGGTATGTGCATAGAAAGATTTAAATCTCAACTACTATTATTACTATTTTTGAATCTAGTCTAATATATTATGTATACAGATGGAGAAACAAATCTTCCCCAAGATACTACATACCATTTTTTGCAGTGCAGTCTACAATAAGAAAGCTGGGTAGGAGGAGGAAGATGGAGGAGTTTTGACAAAGTTCTAGGGCAAAGTATTTTGAGGTGGTATAAAATTCTGAACACATTTTTCAGTGGGTAAAAACAAAATTACGCTTTTAGATTGGAGAAAGATCTGGGATAATGAAAGGAGATTTTAAGGCTTCTTCCTGCCTGTACCCCCTTGCTTTCAGAGCACATGCTTTATTACCACTCAGGAAATATATATTAACACTATATCTGACTGCTGTTAACTCTGAATACGAGACAACTACTACAAACCCAATCACAAAAATGTTTCAATCTCATGAAGGAAAGCATGTTTTAACTGATAAAATTCCCATTGGAATAAAATGAAACAGCATCAGTTCAGGTAAAGAATGCATAAGAACATAAGAACAGCCGTACTGGGTCAGACCAAAGGTCCATCTAGCCCAGTATCCTGTCTGCCAACAGTGGACAGCACCAGGTGCCCCAGAGAGGGTGGACCAAAGACAATGATCAAGCGATTTGTCTCCTGCCATCCCTCTCCAGCCTCTGACAAACAGAGGCCAAGGACACCATTTTATCCCCTGGCTAATAGCCTTTATGGACCTCACCTCCATGAAATTATCTAGCTTCTCTTTAAACTCTATTATAGTCCTAGCCTTCACAGCCTCCTCTGGCAAGGAGTTCCACAGGTTGGCTGTGTCCAGACTCAGGGGTTTTTTTCGAAAAAAGTAGCCTTTTTTCAAAAAAACTTCCCCTGCGTCCAGACTCAAGCCGCGTTCTTTCGAAATTAATTCGAAAGAACGCGGCTTTTCTTTCGATGGCGGTAAACCTCATTTCATGAGGAAGAACACCTTCTTTCGAAAGTTCCTCTTTCGAAAGAAGGCGTTCTTCAATGTAAATAGGGCTTCTTCAAAAGAGAGCATCCAGACTCACTGGATGCTTTCTTTCGAAAAAGCAAGCCGCTTTTTCGAAATTTCTCCGTGCAGTCTAGACGCTCTCTTTCGAAAGAGGCTCTTTCGAAAGATGCTTTCGAAAGAGCCTCTTTCGAAAGAAGCCTACAGTCTAGACATAGCCATTGACTATGCGCTGTGTGAAGAAGAACTTTCTTTTATTAGTTTTAAAAGAAACTAATTTATTTTAAAATGCAGTCACATTACCAAACTATTAATTGTTTGGGCAATGAATAATGTAAGTAAAATGAGGGTATTGTTTTTCTCTCCCAGAGAAGCAAATCCCATTCCCCTTTAGGCTTCTCTGCAGAGTGTCAGCGCTTCTGGTGAGTAGTAGGGAGGGATGCAAAGGGAGCACCAGCAAAGGTCATCTCCCACATAGCCCCACATGTGACTCCCCCATATGACTCAACCCCACCCCATCCCCAGTCTAGGGGCACCTGCTCTCCACCATTACCTGGTGGGGGAAGTGGATTCTCTGTCCTCCTGCTGTACTGCTTCCAGGTCTCCATGGTATGGGGATCCACTAATTCACTCTCCCAAGTAGCCTCTGGCCATGCTACCTGCCTGCGGTCCCAGGAAGACAGTGTTCTGGAGGCTGCCAGGGTCAGGAGAGAGCAGATGCAGTGCTGAACAGTATGGTTGGAAAAGGAGAGGCTCTAGTCCTGAATCTTGTCTTCTGGCTCTGATTGTTGGCCCCTTATGCCTTCACCTCAGTGTTTGGGGAGGAATGTGTGAACATTTCTGCCCCTTGGTAGCCTCTTCTGTCATGCAGAATACTCAGCATTATTTTGGTGACTGTCTCTTGGACTGATCAGGACTTCCACCATGTAACCAATTCCACTTGGTTCTGGATGACGTTCTTGCTGATGTGAAAACTGCCCTTGCTACTAATTCTGTATAGGTGGGCCCTGCCAAATTCATAGCCATGAAAAGTACATCATGGACCATAAAGTCTGGTCTTTCCCCTCTCATGTAACCTGGTCTTTGTGTGCTTGTACCCTATATTATAGAGATTTCACTGTGAGAGACCAGCATGACTCAAATTGGATGTCCTGTCCTAAAGAGAGAATTGAAGGGGACTTGCAAGGATATTTAGGGGAGGAGGGGCGCGGTATTGCCATCCTTACTTCTGTGCTGCTGCTCCTAGGTCACTGCCTTCAGACCTGGGGCACCTGGCCAGCAGACACCTTTCATTTTATTCCCATAAAAATATCATGAAGTAGAACAGCCATGTCAGAGTTGTGCAAAACTGCAGTAACATTGATGCTATGAATTATAAAAACATTACTGTAAGGAATATAAGTACAATCCTACAAGCCATTTATTAACTGGGGTCAGAGGGTGGAACAATCCTCATTTTGTCCCAGTAATGAAAAGACCCCCTTTCTGCACGTGTGGGAAAGACTTGTAGCCTTTTCCGTAGCTACAGGCAGAGATGTCAAACATATATGATCCCACTACATGCACAGGAAGGGAAAAGACATTTAACTTTAGTTCAAATTACTCCCCTTTGTAAAATTAAAAGATAGAAATACTGAAAACAAATTAAAGGGAACATGCAAAAATTATATTAAAGTTAAATGGAACTAAGTAGGATAAAATCGGCTGCTTGAAATTCAAAAAAAATTCATTTAATCATAAGGCTGTGTCTCCCCATACCAAAGCTCTAGGATTTGTCCCATTTTGGATATGTGAGTTTCTATATTTTGTATAGATACATGCACAAATTGACTACATCATGGACTTTTTTGCCTGCTGAAAATGCAAAAGGTTATCACAAAAAGGCACAGATTCATATGAAACTACTCTATCAGCTAATTTGAGTTTCAGTTACACAGATTTTGGATATGCAGCAGGCGCTATACAAAAGTCTATGGTTTAATATGGTTCAGTGTCAAGGATCTAACAAGCTGACAGTTTAGCTAGAACATTTGAAGTCAAGGATGACAAAACCAGGTAGAACAGAATGATTTATGGAGAGGAAAAAGTTAGCCTTTGATCAAATTCTCCACTCAGTTACACAGGTGTAAATCAGAAGTAACTCCATTTAAGTCAATGGATTATAGTGGTGTAAAGGCCATGTGTCTTCAAATGGAACAAGTTCTGAAAGTCTCTGTCCCATTTGTGTGATATATAAAGTTAATTGTTAATATTTTCAGGGCATGTATTTTTAATATATTGCTTTTGTGGTCTCTCAGGGAAATATATAACTATAATATTGAGTTTTTTAAAAAATCAGTATAAATTAACACATGAACCATCTCTTGGGTAGCTATGTAATTATACCACTTTTTTGTTTATAGGCAATATAACAATATGTTCCAGACAAAGTTTCTTTGGTAAATATTGGATAAATTTAACTATAAATATTTAGGTAATTTTAAAATAATAAAATATGTACATTATGTGGCAAAGGTAGTAGAACAACTTTTGTTGAATATTGTATATACAATACCAGGATCTCTTCTTAGAAATACTATTATAGGCTGGTTCATGTGTTTCTCCATATTTAGGTTGCAGGCTATCATGTGCTACAGCACAATCTGAAAACATACAGCAGCACTTAGCTGCATTCACATCCATCAGCACTTAGCTGCCCTTCCCCATCTAACACTGAAGTAGCAAACAGGGGATCCGAGGAGGGGACTCATGCACAATGGTCTGCTATGGCAACCTGACATATGACAGTTCTAATATCATTTACCATGTACACACATGGGTGGGCTTTCTATTCTGACCTTACTGCTATGTGACTTGTTGACATGGAGATGGGACATAACAAATGAGGCAAACCTCCCTCAGCCATCTTTTTTGAGCTCAGCATGAACTACTGGTCTATTTGACTATTTGGTCTATTGGACTCAGACTATTTGGTCTGTTGGTCTATTTGGTCTATTGGACTCAGCATGGAACTAGGATCCAGAAATACTATTCTTGCATCTGCTACTGACAAACACTGTAACACTGGGCAAGCTGTAAGTTTTATTTCTCAGTTTTCCCTATCTTTTAAATAGGGCTTATAATAAATAAAACCTCAGAGCCTTGAAACTCCACTTAGCCTGCAGGGGTTTCTGGTGAATAATGTTGAATTCCTGTAAGGAAAAAGGTTCATTGTCTGCAAAACAGGAGAATTTTAGGGGCCCCAGACCTCTACATGCTTCTCAGGTGCACTGTGAACAAAGATGTAATATTTATACAGCATTTGAAAAATGTTATGGGGTTGATACATGCTAAGTATTGTTTTTGTTCCTCCAGGCTTTTTGAACTTAATATTAATTAAACCGTTTTGACCCACAAATTGGTAAAACAAATTTTAAAATCCACAACCAGGCCAAGAATTTGACAAATTTTTGAAAGAAGCAAAAAAATTATATCAGAGTTATAAACTTATCTGAGACTATTAATGTAAAATGGAAATGCTGGGACCCTGAATTATTGCAGCATTAGTGGCACCAAGCAAAGGGTATTTCTTCCCATTAAAGATTTGCTGACTATGCACCTGCTTAAGCAAATGAAGTCTGATCGCAACTTCAAATAATTCTTTTTGACGTAAAATTGCATAGTCTTTTCTGTCCTCTTGGCCTCAGTGTATCTTGCACATGACTGACAAGCATATCTGCACAATAATAAAATGTGAGAGAAAACAGTCTCCTAGGAAGTGTATTTGCTGATGTATTAATTCACTTCTTATATGATCATGCCTAAGTTGATTTTATGAGAAGGCCCACTGAAGTGAAAATCAAGCCAATGAATTGTTTAATATGAACTAATGAAAACCAGATATAAAAGGCTTTTGTAACTAGTCTGGAACTTTAATTGTCAAGCTGATGTAAATTCAGAGAACTCCTAAATAAAGGAAGGGGACTGCAATGCAGAAAACAGTCACTAATTAAATAGTCATATAAATAGCTCTGTCCAGTGAGATATAAATAGAATAGAATGAATTTTGCAAGGTAAAGGCTGCATTTTATAAAGGGTGTGAGCAGGGAGAATATGCTATTATTTCTGTATTTCTCTTCATTATATATCATAACCAAATAGCTAGTGTTTCTTCATTCTTTTGAATAACTGCATTTAGCATAACTCACCCAGTTTATATAGAGCTTTACTAACTCTTCAACATGAAATTAATCTAAAAATGAACAAATTTTCAAATTTGAACTGCCTTCACAAACATGGTACAATTTACTATTAATTGTTGTTGTTAATGTGTATTGCAGTAATACAGAGTTATGGACTAGAGACCCACTGTGCTAATTTGTTCATTTTTTTCACCCGATAAACTGTAGCTGAAGTAAAATACAAATTCCAATATACTATCCATCACTAATGAAAATCATCGTGGCTTTTTGTGATGCATTTTGAGTTTCCAGCCATTCTGAGTACTTGATGGGAGTCACACAGTGTTGTTGCTTTTAGTATCTTGAATTGTTGAACCTACCTGCAGAATAGTTCGAGAAAAACACTTTGATTTCTTGGAGAGAGAGACATCTTAAAATGAATTTTTTACTTTTCTGTGAGCCATGATGGAAATATCATTTTTTTTAAAAAAATCTTAAATCCAGAGGGCTACTGACACAAGCTAAGTCTGTCGTGTTCTTCCTCTAAGACTTTGAGAGTTTTCTCTGGTTGCCTCAGGGCACTTTCTCTTCTTGCGCTACTTGATGAGACACTCCTACTTTGGCTACTCAAGCTTCCGCCCATAGGCCTCTGCTCTCTCCATCACTTTACCTCACAGACAATAGGTAAAAGCCACTTACCCAGCTTTGAGTGCCTACATAGGATCTCCAAAAATTGTTCCAGGGTTGGTAGGTCCATGATTCTCTCCTCAGAATTAGTTTCTGGACCCAGCAAATGAGTAGCAAGGTCCTGCAACTGCTAGGTCACTAGATGGGGGCATGCTCCCCATTAGAAATGACTTGACAACAGGTGATGATTTGCTTCTAGAGTAGATTCCCGTTTATCTTAATGCCAGCTTTTACCTCATCGTATGATCCAGACTGCTCATCCCTCATGGTTTGATACACTCCTTGGGCCTCTCCCATCAGAAATGCCGTCATCCTGGCTGCCCACATAAGCTTCTCCCAGCCAGCAGCACTCCCTCAAAGGCACAAAGGAAGGGCACAGGAGCATTCTCTATCCCTAGCTTTGGCAACCTACAGCCAGGCATGCCTGAGTTACCCTCGTTAGGTCCAGTAAGACTCCCTGGAGCCCACTTCTCCAGGCATTTCAGGAACCTTTTGCTGGTATTGGACCTTCTGCCACCACTACTGTTGAGAAGCAAACTGTACCTCTTAATGCTTCTGTGGGTTCCCTAGGAGTTGCAGGATAGCCTGGCTCTGACAACTGAACAGGGCTGGGTAGCCCTAGGCATCCTGGTCCTCAAAGGGGCAGAGCATCCTATTACAGCTCCAATAAATAGTTTTGGCTAATGGAAACAGTAGAACAACACTAATTTATATCAGCTGAGGAACTGTCCCTGGAAAGTTGTTACACAGGACATTTAATGGGGTTGATTTTCTGTGGCTTATATAGTGAATTTGTGCAAAATGAACACAGACTGGATATAAAACAGCATCATTATGTTTTGGTAAGGTTTTATGCCTACTTTGCATTTACCCTACATAGGCTCATGTGACTACACAAGATATATGCAGGAAATAATTATGCCCTGTATTCTTACATTTCCACTGGATAAAGACAATTGAATTTTAAATTATTATTATTAGTTTGCATTTTTTCTCACAATATATCTGATTGGAGTTTTAAGAGGGAAATCAGACTAACAAGAGCTTTAAAATTCCACATAGCATGTACGAAGGGAAATAGATTTTACCAGAACTCAGTGTTATGCTACGAAAGTCACTCTATAAGAAAAGAAATCCCCTACAGAATATATCAGATTGCACAGTTCCAGGATTGGGAAGTTTGGGTGCTTGAAGCCTGCAGAGTCCCACAGACATCTGAGGTACAAATACTGGTTTGAGAATCACTTACAGTTGACAAAAACATCACATTTTAATTTAATATTCACAGTTACATTTAATGTATATATTTTATATTAAAGTACTTATATGCAGAGCAAAAAATATGTTGA
This sequence comes from Pelodiscus sinensis, assembly GCF_052426305.1. Lineage (NCBI taxonomy): Eukaryota > Metazoa > Chordata > Testudines > Trionychidae > Pelodiscus > Pelodiscus sinensis. The sequence goes on along the minus strand of NC_143055.1, from coordinate 116,097,935 downwards.
AAAACACCTCCTAGTAAGAGCAGTGTCCAGAAAGCCAGCACACAACAAAAATAAATGTATAGAGGAAAAAAACCCTGGACTCTTTCCCATATCAAAGGTAAAAAAATAATGATTAACATAATCTTGCACTTTATGGACACAGGCCCTGAGTGAGGAGGGCTGAATATGATCAAAGCAACACATGTTCTTCCTACACATCCTTGCACATCCTTGGATTACTCCCTGTATGAGAATGTGGGGGTAGAACCAATGAATGTGAAGCTGTACAGAGAGTATCATCACTAGCCCAAATTTAGCCCTACTTCTAGCAGGTGCAATTGCTTGCACTGTATCAAGGATCATGACACAGGGATCACTTTAAAATTGAATTTGTAGTGGATGACAACCCAGCCTTGTTTTGCATCTTTCATCATACTCTGACAGAGGAGGTATCTGAGCCTTTAGCTATCTTCTCTGAAAAATCATGGAAGTCGGGAGAGATTCCAGAAGACTGGAAAAGGGCAAATCTAGTGCCCATCTATAAAAAGGGGAATAAGAACAACCCAGGAAACTACAGACCAGTTAGTTTAATTTCTGTGCCAGTGTCAGCCGAACGGTCAGGGCAGTGTGTGTGTGTATGTTTCCGAGAAAAGGTTTAACGTCCGTGCCTTTACTGCTAGGACCGGGGTCCCATCGCAGAGGGTGGCCAGCAGGCCAACAGACGCCCCGTTATATAGGAAGAGCTTATTACATCTTAGATTTCAGCTGCTAGAATTTCATAATTCCTTCGCAGCGGGCAGCCTTGAGGAAAGACTGAAAGATGCCCCAGTGGGTCCTGTCACCTGGGAGTGACACAGATCCAAACGCCCAAGCTCTTCCTATAACTGTCCCTTTAGACCGGCTGAAGTTCTTTTAAATTGTGCTTGGTTCTGTTACAGCAACTGAAGGAGTCAGGTTAAAGCTTAAAGAGTTACAGGTTTATTGAGGAAGCTTATAAATCATATGGTTACAATGGCTATTGCTCTATTTCTTAACTATTAGCAAAATATAGGTCTTAAAAATGGTTACAAAGAAGATAAAGATAGAAAAATAGAAATAATGGTACCAAGTAACGGCTTACTCTTTCTATGTGTACACTTAAGACAGAGGACCACATCCAGGTACCATTTTTACCCCCTTCTGTGCCTCTCGACTCCAGCATGTCAGGCCAGGGCCGGTCCCTCAATTCCTAGGAAAGACGAAAATACGAGGTGGGCGTCCCCATAGAACCTCGGGAGGTCAAACACCTAACCCGACCAGCAGGTAGAGGGTAGAATGACACTCCAAGTGAGTGTGTGCTGGGCCCATCTTTTATAATCATGGGGTCACGTATTTCTCTTTCTTATCTTAATTGCCAATTGATGCTGGTCTGTCTGCTGTGAGACCAGTTCTTACAAGGGAGTTGTGAACTTAATTTACACTTGTAAGAGAGATTTGAGGTGATTAAATTTTGAAGTACAGGACATTGTTTTCTCAGTGGGAAATTCCTCTTCCTGGGACTGTGTGTGTTCGAATCAACATAGATGCCAGCCGCAGCCTCGAGGCCAGCTTATTGACTTAGCTACTCTCTATCCACATATCTGTGTTTCAGCTTCTCAGGATCAGATGAGCCAGCATAGACTATGCTGATATTATTGCTCCTTCTCTGCCCTGTGCTTCAGAGAGGCAAATAAGATGGATAATATAGGGGTTATAGTCTGTCTGGCCACAGCCAGGGAAGATAATGGAGCAAGTAATTAAGGAATTAATTTGCAAACATCTGGAAAGAAAATAAGGTGAGAGGTAACAGCTAGCGTGGATTTGTAAAGAACAAATCATGTCAAACCAATCTGATAGCTTTCTTTGATAGGGTATCAAGCCTTGTGGACAAGGGAAAAGTAGTGGACATGGTATACTTAGACTTTAGTAAGACGTTTGACATGGCCTTGCACAAACTTCTTATCAATAAACTAGGGAAATACAACCTAGATGGCGCTACTATAAAGTGGGAGCATAACTGGCTGGATAACCATTCTCAGAGAGTAGTTATTAATGGTTTACAGTCATGCTGGAAGGGCATAACAAGTGGGGTTCCACAGGGCTCTGTTTTGGAACTGGTTCTATTCAATATCTTCATCAACGATTTAGATGATGGCATAGAGAGTACAATTATTAAGTTAGCAGATGATAGCAAGCTGAGAGGGGTTGTAAGTGCTTTGTAGGATAGGGTCAAAATTGAAAATGATCTGGACAAACTAGAGAAATGGTCTGAAGTAAATAGGATGAAGTTTAATAAGGACAAATGCAAAGTACTCCACTTAGGAAGGAACAATCAGTCTCACACATACAGAATGGGAAGCAACTGTCTGGGGGGCGGGGGGGATGTAGCCAGACAGTCCCCCCATCTCATCCATCTTATTTGCCTCTCTGAGGTTCCTGAAGCATACAGGACAGAGAAGGAGCGATAAAATCAGCATAGTCTATGCTGGCTCATCTGATCCTGAGAAGCTGAAAACATAGATATGAGGAGAGAGAGCGATTAAGGCAATAAGCTGGCCTCGAGGTTGCGAGAAGTACCCGGCTGGCACCCATGTTGATACGGACACACAGTCCCTGGGAGAGGAATTTCCCACTGAGAAAAGAATGCCCAGTACTTCCAATTTAGTTATCTCTCTTACAAGTGTAAATTAAGTTCACAACTCCCTTGTAAGAACTGGTCTCACAAAAGACAGACCAGCACCATTTGGCATGACAGACAAGAAAGAGAAATACGTGGCCCCATGGGTATAAAGGTGGTACAGCAGCACACTCTCTTTTGAGTGTCATTCTACCCTCTACCTGCTAGTCGGGTTAGGTGTTTGACCTCTGGAGGTTCTATGGGGACGCCCACCTCGTATTTTCATCTTTCCTAGGAATTGATGGACCGGCCCTGGCCTGCCATGCTGGAGTTGAGAGGGGGTAAAAATTGTACCTGGATGTGGTCCTCTGTCTTAAGTGTACACAGACTTAGAGCTCTTTAAAGATTAAGCTGTTACTTGGTACTATTATTTCTGTTTTTCCTATCTTTATCTTCTTTGTAACCATTTTTAAGATCTATATTTTGCTAGCAGTTAAGAAATAGAACAATAGACATTGCAACCATATGATTTATAAGCTTCCTCAATAAACCTGTAACTGTTTAAGCTTTAACCTGACTCCTTCAGTTGCTGTAACAGAACCAGGCACAATTTAAAAGAACTTCAGCCAGTCTTAAGGGACAGATATAGGGAGAGCTTGGGCGTTTGGATCTGTGTCACGCACAGGTGGCAGATCTGTTGGGGCACTTCTCAGCCTCCCCAGGCTGCCCGCTGCAAAGGAATCACAGATTCTAGCAGCTAAAATCTGAAGTGTAATAAGCTCTCCCTGTACACTTATTGGGCACCCGTCAACCTCCTCCAGGTTGCCTGCTGCAAGGTACCCTGGTCTCAGCAGTTAAAGTCTCGGGTGTATAGTACACACACAGTATAGGAAGAGCTTGGGCGTTTGGATTTGTGTCACACCCAGGTGGAAGAATCCACTGGGGCACCTTTCAGTCTTTCCCCAAGGCTGCCCGCTGCGAAGGAATTACGAATTCTAGCAGCTGAAATCTAAGGTGTTATAAGCTCTCCCTGTACACTTATTGGGCAACCGTCAGCCTCCTCCAGGTTGCCTGCTGCAAGGTCTCAGCAGTTGAAGTCTCAGCAGTTGAAGTCTCAGGTGTATAGCACATACACACTGCCCTGACCGTTGGCTGACAGGGGAGTACTGCTGAGAGGGATCTTTGGGTCATAGTGGACCACAAGCTAAATGTGAGTCAACAGCGTGATGCTGTTGCAAAAAAGCAAACATGATTCTGGGATGCATTAACAGGAATGTTGTGAGGAAGTCACAAGAAGTAATTCTTCCATTCTACTCTGCACTAATCAGTTGGCCTCAGTTGGAGTATTGTATGCAGTTCTGGGCACCACATGTAAAAAAAATGTGGAGACACTGCAGACGCTCCAGAGAAGAGCAACAACAATAATTAAAGGTCAAGGAAACATGAGCTATGAAGGAAGACTGAAAGAACTGGGCTTGTTCATTTAAAAAAGAGAAAGACAGAGAGGGGACATAATAGCGGTTTTCAAGTATCTAAGGGTATGTCCACACTACAGCGCTAATTCGAACTAACTTAGTTCAAATTAGTTAATTTGAACTAAGCTAATTTGAACTAACGCATCTAGAACTAAAAACTAGTTCGAATTAGCGTTTTGCTAATTCAAACTAGCGCGTCCACATTAAGTGGATCCTGAAGTGGGGTTAAGGATGGCCGGAAGCAGTGCCGGCAGGGCATCAGATGAGGACTTAGAGCGTGGAGATGCTGTCTCAGGCTAGCCGAGGGCTGTGCTTAAAGTGTCCTGATCCCCACCCCGGACAGACAGTTCTCAGGGGTGCCCCGCTTGCAAAGCAGTCCTGGCTTGGAGTGCCCTGAGTGCCCACACTGGGCACATCACACCACTTGGCCATCAGCCCGGCTGCACTTGCCGCAGGCTGCCATCTGGGGAGAGGGAGCAATTGGGGGGCTGCAGGAGAGCTTCCACCCACAGAATCCCGCAGAGCCAGCCCAGTCCTCCCCATCGGGGGCTCGTGCCCCATTCCTCCCTCACCTCCTTCCACTTACCCTTCCCTAGCCCCTCTTCTTGATGTACAAAATAAAGATAACGTGTCTTCCAAAATGGAATCTGTCTTTATTGAACAAAACTGGGGGAAACTGGGAAAAGGAGGTGGGAGAGGGGAAGAGAAAGGGTGGGAGAGGGGAGGGCAACTAAAATGATCAGGGCTTGGGAACAGGTCCCATATGAAGAGAGGCTAAAGAGACTGGCACTTTTCAGCTTAGAAAAGAGGAGACGGAGGGGGGATAGGATAGAGATCTCTAAAAGCAGGAGTTGGGTGGAGACGGTGCATACAGAAAAGTTCTTCATTAGTTCCCATAAAGAAGGACTAGAGGACACCAAAGGAAAGGAATGGGTAGCAGGCTTCAAGCTAGTAACAGAAAGTTGTTCTTCACAAAGCAAAGAGTCAACCTGTGGAACTCCTTGCTGCAGAAGGCTGTGAAGGCTAGAACTTGAACAGAGTTTAAAGGAAAGTGAGATCAAGTCATGGAGGTTGGGTCCATGGAGTGGTATTATCCTGGGGGTAGGAGTGGTGTCCCTGCCCAAGGTTTGTTGAAGGCTGGAGAGGGATGGCACAAGACAAATGGCTTGGTCACTGTCTTTGGTCCATCCCCTCGAGGGTCCCTAGGGTTGGCCGCTGTCAGCAGACAGGCTACTGGGCTAGATGGACCTTTGTTCTGACCCAGGACGGCCATTGTAAGCTCAGGGCTCAGGGTCGGGGGTCTCAGTGGACCACCTTGATTCTCTTGCACACCTGCTCCTGGGTGGCCAGGCTGGCAGCTCTCATGCCCTAGCCGGCCACTTTCCTGTGCCTAGTGCGGAGATCGTGGACGATGTCCACGATGTCCGCACTAGCCCAGGAAGGTGCCTGCCTCTTGCGGTCCCGTGCAAGCTCCCAGGAGCCGCCAGCCTGGTCCCAGGAAGAGGGGAGCGCTGGGGGGCATCGGGTGGCTGGCTCGATCCGTGCCAGGTGCAGGGTCTGCTGGCTAGGTGCTGGCAGGCTTGCACCTGGCACGGGCACCATAGCCAGCCCGTGCCCGTTTAAGGGGCCGGGAGGGGGGGCAGTAGAGTTTCCCTGGTGTTGGCCAGAGTGGCCACCAGGGAAGCCTGGGGAGAGCTAGCCTCCCACTAGTTCAAATTAAGGGGCTACACACCCCTTAATTCGAACTAGCTAGTTCGAACTAGGCTTAATCCTCGTGGAATGAGGATTACCTAGTTCGAACTAAGCGCTCCATTAGTTCGAATTAATTTCGAACTAACGGAGTGCTAGTGTAGCGCCTATGAAAGTTAGTTCGAACTAACTTTGTAGTGTAGACATACCCTAAAAGAGTGTTACAAGGAGGAGGGATAAAAAATTTTCTACTAGGCCTCTGATGACAAGAAGTAATGGGCTTAAATTGCAGCAAAGGAGGTTGAGGTTGGATGTTAGGAAACATTTCCTAATGGTCAGGGTGGTTAAATACAGAAATAAATTGCCTAGAGTGGTTGTGGAATCTCCATCACTGGAGATATTTAAGAACAGGTTAGACAGACTCCTGTCAGGGATGGTAGACAGTGCTTGGCTCTGCCATGAGGGCAGGGGACTGGACTCGATGACCTCTCAAGTTCCCTTCTAGTTCTAGTATTCTATGATTCTACTCCTTTGTCATAAACTTGAAGCTAGATGGATTCAGGCAGGTATACGCTATGAGCTAGATCGATGGGGCAGCAATCTTCATGTAACCTGGGGATGCTGTCATTTTCTTGGAGTCCTAGCTGAATAGCTTTGTGTTGGCAGACACAGGTTATTGTCACTGAAGAATCAAAAAAGATATTCTTCTGGGAGCCTTCTTTTTGGAGTAAGAGGTGGTTCTCTAAATTGTTATATAGCACCAGTCAGGAAAAGAATGGCTGAAATCATAGTAGATGTCCAGGTAGAGACAAGTCTGAAACCTACTGCTCCTTCTGTTAACTGTTTCTTTTAGTTTAAAATGGCTCCAGTCAGCATACACAGGCTACTGCTTTCTAATACACTCTGGCTGTGTCTAGACTGGCATGATTTTGCACAAATACTTTTAACGGAAAAGTTTTTCTGTTAAAAGTATTTGCACAAGAGAGTGTCTATACTGGCATGGATGTTTTGCGCAAAACCATCTGTGCCAGTGTAAATGTTCTCTTGCGCAAGAAAGCTCTGATGGCCATTTTAGCCATCGGACTTTCTTGCTCAAGAAATTAACTTGGCTGTCTACACTGGCCCTCTTGCACAAGAATACTTGTGCAAGAGGGCTTATCTCTGAGCGGAAGCGTCAGAGTATTTGCGCAAGAACCACTGATTTTGTACCGTACAAAGTCAGTGCTCTTGCGCAAATACTCATGGCCAGTGTAGACAGGCGGCAAGATTTTGCGCAAAAGCTTGCCAGTCTAGATGCTGCCTCTCTCTTTCTCTTTCTTTTCATATATTTGCCTGGGGTCTTGATTTTCTCTTAACTAGAATGGGTTATATTTAAAGAAATACAAATTTTCATCCCTAGTATTTAGAAACATGACAACTCTCTTAGAAAATATAGGGTAGGTAAAGAGCATGCAGGAAAATTGTTCAGAAATAATATCAAATCCTCCAACTAGGTCAAAAGACCAAAATAAATAGCTAACACAGTGTAATTAAACTTGTTACATGAGATAAGCAGGTAAATGTACAGTTCTGGAGACCTTAGTTGCACTTGTGTAATCCCAAAAGTTTCCAAGGAAGGTGAAACTGCACAAAGAGTATAATCACTAGCCCAAATTTAACCCTACTGTTAGCAGGTGAGATTTCAATGCTCATAATGCAAGGATCACTTTAAAATTGAATTTGTAGTGTGTGACAACATATCCTTGTTATGCACCTTTTATTATACTTTATTGCTTCCTCACAATCTTAAGGCAAGATGGATTAGAGCAGGTCTACACTATAGGATAGATCAATGGGGCAGCGATCAATGCAGTGGGAGTTGATTTATTTCAACTAGTATAGATGAGATCAATCAACAACTGATCACTCTCATGTTGACTCTCGTGTTCCACCTCAACAAGAAGTGCAAGCCGAGTTGACATGAGAGCATCTCCCATCTAAACTGCATTGCAAACACACCATGGAAAGTAGATCTAAGTATATTGACTTCAGCTACATTATTCACATATCTGAAGCTGCATAACTGAGATCAAACTCTATCCCATTGTATAGACAAGCCCTCAGAGTGAGATCATGTCTTGTTGTTCTTTGTTGTCATATGATACACGGTCTTGCTCTTGAAGAGTAGAACACCTAACCTTTTGTTGAGTACCCAGATAGGCCTTGATTTTATTATTTTTAGCAGTATCCTGTGTTAAATATAAGGGCATGTCTAAACTACATTCCTCTTCCGAAAGAGGAATGTAAATGAGCCCAATTGAAATTGCAAATGAAGTGCGGATTTACAAATCTCATGCTTCATTTGCATAATCACTTGAAAGCACTTTTTTGAAAAAGAAACTGCAGTCTAGATGGGGTTCTTTTGAAAAAACAACCCCTTTTTCAAAAGAACTCGTATACTTCATTTTTTCAGGAGAACAAATTCTGACGAAAAAGAGGGGTTTTTTTTCGAAAAAACCCTCTCTAGACTGCAGTTTCTTTTTCGAAAAACCCTTTTTCGAAAAAGCACTCCCACATGATTATGCAAATGAGGCACGAGATTTGTAAATCCACACTTAATTTGCATTTTTGATCGGGCTCATTTACATTCCTCTTTTGGAAAAGGAATGTAGTTTAGACATAGCCTGAGTGTCATCGTGAACTGCAAAGAAGAACCGTGTTGGCCCTAGGCAGTTGTCATTTTGCAACAAAGATCCCCAATGCTTTTGTGAGCTCTGAAGAAATTGGTATGAAATTTGGGGTAATAGCTCATGCATGAACTATGTTGTTTACACAGCCACAGCAAGGCTCTCTAGGCTCTTTCTCTGAACAACTGGTTTGGAGCCAGTAAGTAGCACTATAGCAGTTCTGAAGCCCTTAGTAATGTCAAACTGAGAGAAGAATTAAAGATCTCCACATGTTGTGAAAAGAGGAATTCAATACAGCTTGATTAAAAACATTTCATTTTAAATTGGTGTACAACAGAAACAACATTTGAGAAGACATATATAAGCATATTCATCCATCACAGGGACACCTGGAACAAAAGCAGTCCACAAAACTCAAGTGTAACAGTGTACCAAATAACAGAGGCAGAATGAGTATTTGAAGAGGCTTTTGTTTTGATGCCTTTGAATGATGCCAGAAAACCCCATTTGTGAATACCCAGAACACTGAAGACAATAAAGCAAATCTGAATTTACACTGATATAAATAAACACAGAATCTGGCTTCTGAGTTGAGCTGACTGTATTGTCTTTCACTCCTGAAGATGGGGTAATATTCAGATGGACTCATGTTCCATGTAGTGCATTGTAGCTGGACTCCTATTTAGATTTATTTCCCCTGTTGGAAATATGCTTTAGTCTATAAGGGTTAGCTTGCTTCTTTAAAATATTTGCCTTGGCTGCAGATGCAATACATGTATCCCGTGACTAGACATTCATTTTAATTTGGCTAAAAGCTTCTGCAGAGCACTAACACTTCTGATCCTTTTAGTCTCATGTATACTCTTCTCTGGTGTGTGCCTACTTTGGATTTGGATATGATTACTTTGGATTTTGACCCTTTTTGCTCCGTGTCACATTGATTTTACATATTCCTCATATCACTCCAATGTTCGTAGTAGACCATCCAATAGAAAATCTTCTCTTAGCTCTAGTTATTACATATAAAGATGCATACATATACAATTGGTGTCATTTTTCTCCAGGTCTATTGAAAATATCAAAGGCACAAGACTAGTTGGGAGTGGTAGTTGGGTGGTCAGGATATGCATTTAATCTTGGGGCATTTGCTTACCCCATAGAAAATGTCTGGTTTTTATGGAGAACATTTTACTTTGTGTTGAAGTATTCAGTAGGAGCTCTTTGGCATGACCGAGTCTCTTTTGTCTACTTATCAAAACAGGTGCTATTATTCACTGAGTGTTCTGTTAAATCAGTGAAATGAAGCTTCCTGGCTTATATATACTGTAATGGTCATAGATACCATGGAATTTCCCAAGTGATTCTGCCCAACCTTCCAATTCTGTTCTAAACTAATCATGACTACGTCTACACTGGCCAGTCTTGCTCAAGAGCATATGCAAATGAGGTGTGGTGCTGAATATTGCCGTGCCTCATTTGCATACTTAATGAGCCACCATTTTATGCAAGGGGCTTTTGCACAAGAAGGAGCAGTCTACACAGCTCCTTCTTGCGCAAAAATACCCTCTTGCACAAGAGCCGTTCTGCCTGAAAATGAGCGGCAGAATGGCTCTTGCGCACACCTCATTTGCATATGTTCTTGTGCAAGACTGGCTAGTGTAGACATAGCTATGCTGTTTCTGGAATCATATTTTGCATACTCCCCTTTAACATTTCTGACTTCATTGTTGTGGAAGATTGCTGACCTTTGAAATGCTATGTCTATCCCTGGATGACAGGACATCAGCAAGAAGCCAACTTTGTTTCTAGGTGGGACTGAGGCAATAAATAACTTTGTGACAAGTTAGTTCCATGTGGTTCACTCTGAGGCTACACCTAGACTGCAAGCCTCTTTTGAAAGAGGCTTTTTCAAAAGAATCTTTCAAAAAAGCCTCTTTCGAAAGAGAGCATCTAGACTGCAACCCCTTCTTTCGAAAAAGTGAGCTGCTTTTTCGAAAGAGAGCACCGAGGCAATCTGGATGCTCTGTTTGAAATAAGCCTTGTTTGCATTCAAGAATGCCTTTTTTTGAAAGAACACTTTCGAAAAAAGGAGTTATTCCTCTTGAAATGAGGATTACCGCCATCGAAAGAAAAGCCGCGTTCTTTCGATTTAATTTCAAAAGAATGCGGCTGTAGTCTAGACACAGGTGACTTTTTTTGAAAAAAGGCTACTTTTTTTGAAAAAACCCTGCAGTCTAGACACAGCCGCAATGAGCATCCATTTTCTTTCTGCTTTAATACAGGATCCTTTGTTCTTGGGAAGTTAGTTTCTCTTTGTTTCCATATAAAAATTATTTTATCTTTTCTGTTTTATAGCAGTATTTTATATCCTGTTTTGTATTGTAATCATGAGTTATACATATAATAATAATAATATTTAGAATGTACTTAAAGCTTTACATCTTGAAAGCACTGTATAAACAGTGTGCTTCGTAACATCCTTGTGAAGCTGGAGTATAGACATCTATGTTTTACAAAAGGAAAAACTGAAGCAGGTAAAGTAAGTAACTTGGTAAGGGTAGAGATGATTCAATGAAGACTCAGGATCGAGAAGTTCCTGGCTTCCAATCCTATGCAACATCCATGAGACCACACTTCTAACTTAAACCTCTTGCTGTATTTACAGTTCTACTTTTTTTGTGTGTGTTCCTTTTCAAGTTCCTAAATCCAGCTTTGTCTTTGTTTTTTGGAAGCATATTTCCTACTTCATTTTATCTCACAGTACAATAGGATTTCTTCCCCTACTTGTATTTCAAAGCAGAATTCTTTTACTGCTGTGCTAAGGCAGAGTTCTTCTTACTGATACCTCTGTTTGTAGTTCAGAGCAGGTTTCTTTGGCTTCTTGTAGTTCACAGCAGGGCATGTTCTCTTGCATTTTAAAAACAGGGATCTTTTTACCTCAGTCCTAGATAATTTGTTCAGCTCTTTGTGTGCAGTTTATCTATCGTACAGGTACTTCTAACATTAAAACTTTCTTTCATTATAAATCATAGCTCCCATCAGGATACAAATCTTTCTGCTTCCTACACCTCTTTCTTCCTTCTAGAATCCTCTGGATTGCCTGATTCTTCTTCAATAGGACCGGGCTGGCTATGTTTAAAGACAGCCACCCCCACACAGATTTTTCGGTGTTTAAAACACTAACTTCCACATTGTCAAATGTAGCTACTCATTTTGGTTTGTTTTTGTATGTGTTCCGTTTTTGAGATACTGACGTGCTGAATCCAAGCACCAAAATCACGGATGCACATGCAATCTGTAGCTGTATTCGCAAACCTACTCATGACTCCTCTTCCAATTTCTGAAGATTAAGATCTATTCTCTTTCCTGTCACACTGGGAATTTTCTTCCACCACTTCCATCAGGGAAAGTGACTAAAATACCCTTTAGAAAGTGACACATGTACAACGTGCCATCTAATGCACAATTGTAAACAAACTGGAAAATGGCGTATTTTTTCCATCTCTTTTTGTTATCATAATTCTCCCAGTGTTGTGTTTGAAAAAATGAACCCCAAACCTAATCCAGGTAGAAGTGTAATTTTAAAAATGCCCCTTTACGTATTATGGCAACACCCTGATTTTACCAAAAGAACTGTTAAGGTACAATTTTGCTCCACTGGGTAATTTTTAACACTTACCATGTAACTCAGTTTCTGTCTCTGTGTATCATTCAGAAAGATCCATACTGACAAAATGCCATGATATTTTACTGTGCTGTACTGATATGGAAACAGAGACTGTGCGATATAACTAGAATACAAGACTTCAAAACATACACAGCCCTAGGTAAAGATGCCTAAAGCTACAACTATTGCAATACAATAAGAAATATAGTTCAACTCTAAAAGGGAAGTTCAGCTATGGACTTGCTTTTTGTCATTTGCATCGTCCATCAACTAAATCTTGTACCAAACAGCCCAAGGAACATAAGTTGAACGACAATATAAAATGCTGACACTGTGAGTATCTGGAAGCATGGCTAGTGCAGTGGCTTTCAAACAAGGGGTTGCAACCCAGTACTGGGTCATGGAATGTCAGGCACTGGGTCTCATTGCTGCAGGTGATCAGGTGACCAGAGAGGGTGCTAAGGCAGACTGCGCTGTACCCCAAAATTAGCTGACTGCAGACCTGTCTCCTAGATGTGGGGGAAGAGAGAGCACGGCGTACATAGGGCTCCACGTACTGCCCCTTCCCTGAGCACTAGGTCTGTACTCCCATTGACTGAAAATCTGCTGCTGGCTGCTTCTGTGGTACAGCATGGTCTGTTGTGCCAGGAGAGGTAGGAAGTCTGCCTTAGCACCCCCGCTGCACCACTGACCGAGAGCCAGTCAAGGTAAGATCCTTCTGCTCCAGCCCTGACTACTCCCAAAGCTCCCTTCTATACCTCAAAGTTCTCATCCTTACCCCCACCCCAGAGCCCAAACTCAAGACAAATTATGTTGGGTCACAGACAAAATTGGATCATGAGGACAAAAAGAGTTAGAAACCACTGGCCTAGCGAACACAGAATGGATTCCAGAAGTTTCCCCATCTGTAAAAGGAGCATAATAATTCCTATTTATCTGACTGGGGGAGTGGCAATTAGAAACTAAATTACTGAAATTAATGGACCAGATCATCCACTAAACCTGGGTTGTTGCTATCCGTAATGAGTTTTATTATCCTCTCACAGAAAATGCTGTAGAAATGCATTCTAGTACTACTGTCTATTGGTGACAATGCATTGAATAATATTTATTGTAGCTGCCCTATGTCAGAAATAGCAATTTGATGGAATGAGTCATAATTTAGATAAAGCAACTATTTTTTTTATTAGCTTACTACATAAACTCTATTGCGTGGGGGCCAGTCCTCACTGGATGTAAATTGGCATAGCTCCACCGAAGACAAAAATCCTTATCTCCTGTTGTGTGACTGGTATACTATGTTTTTGCTATAATTGACTGTTTCATGTCAGTTTGAGTTCTGAGAGTTTGATCTCAATAAAGTTAATTTTTCCACCTACTGCTCTTCCTTGCCCTTTTCCCAAGGAGAAAAAGATTTCCTGTAAATTAGTTAGAAGCTTGGCTGGCTTTGCTTTCTCTCCTGAGGAATGCATTTTAGTCGCAGGAGTGCAGCTGATAATGGCTGAGGAAATCACACTTCATCTCAAAGTTTCTCTTAGCGCTACTTGGTCTGTCACTTGAGTATTCTCTGGGGGAGAAATTGTTATTCTACCTGCACTATGGAATGAGTGTTTTTTAAAAGCATCACACATAATACCTGCTTCTGCCAAAAAGTATTTAAACAATCCCAATATTCTGATCCCTGAAAGTAAGCTTTTCTGAAGAATACTGTATATTCCTCCATAATTTATTATCATTGTTCTTATTACTTGCTGCGCAGAACATTCTTCCCTTTGAATATGAAAAAATAATGGTAAGGCGTCCTCTTGCAGAAAGGTGTCTCAGGCCCAAAATCAGATGGAAAACTCATTTATTACATTTGGTAGTAGTGACCGTTGTGGTAGTATTGGTCAACCATATTCAAAGATGCTGTGTACAAAGGAGTCAAGAGTCTCTTACACTCATTTTGCCACATGTAAGGGGGTTTAAATTGGTGGAACTTATTAAATGCAAAGTTGGAAGAAGAATGTTAAAGTTGTCTTAATTCCATTTTAGCACACATTCTTACTCATCCTTTATCCTTTTTGGTGTGCAAGATACAGCAATGTGGACTTCCTTACATATGAGTAGAGTGGGTATAAATAGGTCTACGGGTCTAACATCACTTTGCACATTACTTCTTAATTGAACCCTACGCATATAAGTAAGTCTCAGGGAGACTAATGGATTCAGATTTAATTCATTGCAGTGTAATCAGTAGTTGAAGTGAATAGATTTTATATTGATGTGTTTGAGATCTGAATCAGGGATCTGAACCCATGCTTGTATTGCTGAATCAATGCAGCTTAGCTACTGTAGAAAGCTATGTCTACACTATAGTCTATGATGGCATAATTTATGAGCAACATACATTACATTGACATAAGTGCTTCTGTGCGCTTATTATGCCAACTAGCAAATTCCCAATGGCAGAGAGTGTCTTCATCAGATGCTGCAGTGCTGTACATATAGACATGGGTGAGCTTCAAAGATGCTCAACGTGATGGGTGAGAGCTCTCCTGGTGGCATAGTGAATCTGTCACCTCAAGAGACAGTCTCTATGTAGGCAGGAGAAACTCTCTCTGAGGGTGTGTCTAAACTACATGGCTCCGTCGATGAAGCCATGTAGATTAGGCTAAATCGCGGCTTCATTTCCCTCTGCCGATCAGCCTAATCTACATGGCTTCATTGACAGAGCCATGTAGTTTAGACACACCCTGAGGCTAAGTCTAGATTACAGGGTTTTTCCGGGATATCAGAGGTATCCCGGAAAACTCTGCTGCATCCAGGGAATGCATCTGCTTTTACGCTTTTTTTTTGCAGAAGAGTAAACGCGCACTTTCAGACGCCCTATCTTCCTTCTTCCACGAGGAAGAAAGGCTCTTCCAAAAGAGGAGGTTTTTCCGAAATTTGTCCCAGTGTAGACAGGCCAAATTTCAGAAAAGCTTCTTCCCACAAAGTTATCGGAAAAAAGTACGCAAATTGCTGAGTGCAATTTGTGTACCTTTTTCCGATAAAACATTGTAGTCTAGACGTAGCCTCACATGATGCTGTCTACATGGGGAGGTTAAGTCTGTATGACCACATCACTCATGGATTTGGATTTTTTCACATCCTGGAGCAAAGTCGTTATACCAATATAGGTCTGTGGTATAGTCCAGACTTATTTTCAGTATGTCCATCGGGACTCCAAGTTAGTGTACTATAACCGCTAAGGAGGCTAGGCAGGTATGAGTTTAATCAATTTAGACTCCATTCTGAGTTTGGCATGTAGGAGTCATTCCTGTGAAACACTCAGTATTCCCTGTTAGGTGCTGTGGACCTACAGCCCACAATGAAATTCATGTGAATTGATGGTGTCAGCATCCCATGGGACTGAGCAATTTGCAAGTGTGGTCTTGTTCATTGCCAGACACCAGAAAGATAATGTCTAGCTCAGCCCAGCCCAGCCCACTATTCTTACTCTAAAGCTATCTAGGCCACCAGGGAAGACTTCTCTCAAACTAAAAAAATAACCTCTTGGAAGCTGGGTGATAGTGGAAGCTCTTTGGGAAATTATTGTTAGATGGGTTCTTGCACATGGTAGGAAATAGACTCACTTTAAATTTCTATTGGGAAATAGACCTTATAATTCTTTCCCCCTTCAGTCCCTTAGCTTTCACAATGTGCCTCCTGCTTATGCAGATCTGAGTAATGTGAAATGAGTAATTTATCAAATTGATGTAGTCTCTTTTCCTGTTTACGAATTATCTCCACATGTCATGATTTTCTCCAATGTATTCTTTATCCAAAATTATTTTGTATTGAATTTATTGAGAGGTCTGGACCGAATATACTGTTTTCAGTCTTGTTGTAGACATATTCACTCCAGGATACTAAAGAGACAAGATAGGTGAGGTAATCTCTCTTATTGGAGCAACTTCTATTGGTGAAAAATGCACGCATTCATGCTCTGGATGTGCATAAAAGCAAATAAACGCATGCACATGCAAATTTATCATGTGGTTACTCGAGAGCCTGAAATCAGGGTAATTTTGTTATCTCAATACTCACAGAGTGCAAACACACAAGAGGCATGGCATGGCCCAGCATATAAGGCCAAAATGAATTCACTTTACAAAGTCAAGTGGTGACTCACAGAAATTGTTGTGTACTGTCCAGTTCACTGATAGAGGGAGTAATTACAACCATGAGACTGTTAGGTTAGATCCTCACTTGGTATAAATCAGTGTTTCCTAATTGACTTCAAAAAAGCAATGCTGGTTGACATCAGTTGTGGATCTGATCCAAAACCTATGGACTGACTGTCTTATGCACATTTTTTTTTGGCTTATAAGCTGTTTTATTATATTTAATTAAAGCGGTGTTTAAAATTAGCATGTATTTAATTTTCTGTAGGCCTGATTCACCTCTCCGTTATAGCACTCATATCTGAAACAGTGACTAAACTGGAGATAGTCCTGATTTACACTGGTATAAATGAGAGGAGAATCAGTCCCTATAAATATGATTAAACAATCCAGAAATAGAGTTACAGATGGTCCCAAAGCAAACGTATGGTGATGGCTAAAGCTGATTTGTTGACTCAATCCTGTAAATACCTCTTGCAGTTTAACCTACACTTTTCTTAATCTTAGGCTGCTTTTATGCAAAAACTCCCTTCTCCCCCCACTCAACTGTTGTGGAATACTTTGTTTCCTTTCGTTTAGTCATCCAGAGGTTTGCAAATGCTGTAAATACTAAAGTAATATATGTTTCTCAGGTAAAATTATAACAATAAAAATCAGACAGTAAAGAGTGTATAAGAATCATTTTCAGCAGCTGTTATGGTAACAAGAGCTTCAAACCTTTCCTGTTCAGATATGCAAAAGTCTTACATTTCTCATTTTCTTTTACTGCACTAATTTTTCTCAAGAGCAACAAAAATAGATCAATGTGTAAAAAAAGAAAATAATCAACAATCTCAGTTACCCCTCACCCAACTCTCTAAACCAGTGTTTCTGAAAGAGTTCTGCGAAATCACTTTCACCTGCATTAGTGTCTTTCTCTCTCTGGCTATGTCTACACTACTGGCTTCTTGTGTAAGAAGCTTTTTGCGGAAGAGATCTTCCACAAAAACTTTGTGCACAAGTAAGGCTGCCAGGTAGACACTAATAAAAAACTGGACACACTTGTCCAGGGGGTGGGGCGGGGGGACCGGCTAGGAGGAGGGGGGGCGGGAAGCAGAGCTGGCGGGGGGGGGAGGCTAGATGGGAGGAAGGGAGTGGGAAGCAGAGCTGGCAGGGGGGACAGCAGGAAAGGGGGGCCCGGAGAAAGGGGGGCAGGAGGCGGGGCTGGTGGGGGAGGTGTGTGTCCGGGGGCCACGGGGCTGGCTGGTAGGAAGAGGGGGCGGGAAGCAGAGCTGGGGGGGTCAGGGGTCGTGGGACTGGAGGGAAGGATTGGGGGACAGAGGAAGCAGACCTGGCAAGGGGGGCGTGCAGCTACTGGCCGCAGCTGGAGTCCTTCCGGCCGTGCCCCCAGCAGGCACTCCCTTTACTTGCTAGCTGAGAGTCATTCCCCCCGCTCTGCTTCTGCTTGCAACCAGAGGCTACCAGCTGGGAGGCGGGGCCGTGATTGGCTCTGGGAGCCTCTGGTCCCATGCAAAAGCCGGGGGGGGGGGGAGTGGCTGGGAGTCCTGGCCCCCGCCCCACCCTACCCAACCCGGCTTTTGCACGTGACCACAGGGCTCCCAAAGCAAATTGCACTCTGCCTCCCAATTGCTCACCCAGCCCCGCCAGCGTTCCCTCCGGCGCCGAGCCGGAAATTCACAAAATACTGGACATTGCACATGTCCTGTATTTTCTGAATTTTTCTACCAGACAGACGGTGTAAATACCGGACTGTCTGGTAGAAAACCGGACACCTGGCAACCCTATGCACAAGAGCGTGTCCACACTGCAAAGGTGCATTGAAAAAGCAATGCGCTTTTGCGCAAGAGAGCGTCCAGATGTTTTTGAAAAACAACTCTGTAGTGTAGACCTAGCCTCTCAGAGGCTGCGTCTAGTCTGGCATGATTTTGCGGAAATACTTTTAACAGAAAAGTTTTTCTGTTAAAAGTATTTCCGCAAAAGAGCATATAGATTGGCATGGATGCTTTTGCGCAAAATCATCCGTGCCCAGCATAGATGCACTTTTGCACAAGAAAGCTCCGATGGCCATTTTAAGGTGCCTGTCTACACTGGCAAGTATTCTTGTGAAAGAGGGCTTATCCCTGAGCGGGAGCGTCAAGGTATTTGCGCAAGAAGCACTGAATTCTTACATTAGAACGTCAGTGCTCTTGCACAAATTCAAGTGGCCAGTGTAGACAGCTGGCAAGTTTTTGCACAAAAGCAGCCACTTTTAGGCAAAATCTTGCCAGTCTAGATGCACCCAGAGAGAGAGAGAATGAGCAAGAGAGTGAGAAGGAATGTCAGAGGGTCTCAGAGGGCTCCAGGATCCAGCTTATTGAAGGCTTTTCAAGTTTAAACCAGCCTCATATTACAAATAGAAGTGAATTGGAAGCCAGTATAACTTGCAGAGCATGGATATAAAATGCTTCTTTTAGTAGATATCTTTCAGAAATCCATATATAAATATAAAAAAAAAATTCTGCAGGACTACAGAGTGACATCATGCTTCACTCCCTCCAATGTCATGGCCTCCCTCCTCCCTTATGCTCTGGGAAGCTGCAATCCACATAGCCTCTTCCTCCCTCCGTTTTTTGGGGGCAGCTGTGGGAGCCACAAGTCACAAGGCTTCCACACATTCCCCATCCTTTGCGGGAGGAGGCAGCGGGAGCCGCATGGCCTCCAGCCAGGCCTGCCACACTGCCCAGCCTAACCCCCAGTTGCTGGGGGAAAGACCCTGCCGAGGCCGGGGAAAAGAGGGTAGGGCGGGGCTAAGGTGGCCTTGGCTCTGCCCAGCAGCTGCGGGGGAGAGGGATGGAGGTAGAGCTGTGTTTGGCCAGGGCTGCCACACCTCAGCCTGGCTCTCCACAATGGGTGGGGGGAAATCAGGAGCTGCCTATCCCGAGAGAGAGAAGGGTTGGCAAGAATAGCGAACAGGGGGCACAGCCCCCTAGTGGGTTTTAAACTCCGTGGGTGTAGTCATAGAGTAGGGTCGTACTGTGCTTTGATAAATAAACCTGGTATTGTGAGTACAGCTACTTAGAGAAAGTTGAGTAAGGTGGGTCCCAGTGGCTTAATGGCTAAGGCAGCACCCTCTAAAACCTGGGACTGTAGATTTGGGTCCCACCCATGTCTGTCCACCTGCCCTGGGAGCATCCAGGCAGCCATCTCCAGCTTCCCTAGGGCTGGAGCATGTTCTGATGGAATATGAGGCTACACTGAAACACTTTGAAAAATTGGGTTGGTTAAGATGGAATTTCTTTTTTAGAAAAGCAAAACAAAATTAACATTGTGAAAACCAACATTTTTTTATTTTGAAATGACTTTTTTATTTTGTGGTGTATTTTATAAAAGTCAACAACAAAGTGAAATATTTTGACTGTGTCAAAACAAAACATTTTTAGCAACTTGAAATAAGGTGGGTTTTTTAAAAAAATTTTCCTTCAAGGAGAATTTTGAAATTTTTAGTCTGATTCAGAACAAATCCAAATTCTGAAACCTCCGGATCATGCACAGAATGAAACTTCCATCCTTGGTATCTGCTCACCCACAGAAAAATCAGTCGGGGGTTGCACACAAGTGAGAAGCAAAAAACAAAAAAAGAAAAACAAACCTCACCGACATGGCCCCTGACTGAGGAGGAAAAAGACAATCCCTAAATTCTCCTCGCACACCAGAGCCTAGGGGGCCCAGGCTAGTAGATTTTGTGTGCTTCAGACCTGCAGGAGGGGACGGTGTTGGGGCTGGAGCATCAGTGCAGATTCTGTTATGCAGGGGGGCAAGAGTTCTGAGAATTGGGGAACAGATCTAGGCACATCTGGTCCTCAGGCCTTAGGTTCTCCACCCCTGCTATGTAAAGAAATCATATATCAGTTCCAGTCACCTGACTAATAATGTTTATACCAGATTTACCCCATCAAAAGAGGAGAATCAGTCCCTGTATTGGCACAGTATGCATAACTATGTACTGACTACATAAATTATCTCAGTACTACATACATGTAAATTTTGCACACATACATTTTATGCACACTAATCCTAGTTGCTCCATTTAGTTAAATAAAAATGACATATAGGTTGTTTTATATACCTACATAATGAATTAAATACAAGAGTCGATACAATGCAAAACGTTTCTCGTTTGTCTGCATAATGTTGATCCAGCATCTTGGTATACTTGTGGTGGGTGTGGAAGAAAACTAAGTTTTTTGTTTGTTTTGCAGCTTGAGTTGACTGCAGGACCTACTGGCTCTTCATTCTTTGCTTAGACCATAGGAGTACACTGGGTCCTAGACTTTAGAGAGCTATTTTTAATAGTGTATTTATTGCTGTCATTTGTACATAGCAGCCATCCTACATGTGTGACAGCCAGCCTGAACTAGGCTGCTGTTGGGTTCTAATTATATCAGTGTGTGAGAATTTTCAAATGAGTAGTGAGCCTTAAGAAATTGGGAAGTTAGGTAATTAACTCTCCTAATAACATTTTGCATAAACCATTTTTGTGGCTCCAGTTATCCCTGTTAAAGAAGTGGTTTACTAAAATCCTAGCAGGATTCACAGTAGATATATATATATATATATATATCACCTTAAGGTTATCTTATTCTGTCTTGCTTCCAATGTAAGATTGTTTCCTATCATGTATTTATTCTCCAGTGCTTCTGTCCAGTTTAGCTTCACATGTCCTAGAATTGGGACTTTTATCAAGATGATTCCCTTCCAATAAAATTTGCTGTGAAGTGTTTCCTGATGTTAAATTGAAACTCTTCTCTATCCAATTCCAAACCATCATTCCTAATTTCTCACTCTGTTTCATGTTTGAGATCTTAACTTACAGTGTTGCTAGAGGATTATAAAAATTACATTCCTCATTTATTAATAATTAGCCAAGCTATATAAATATTGCATAAAAACTCCACAACTGTTTTTAGATTGCAAAATCAAGCAATCCAAGGCCAGATATAGGGTTGTACAATCTTAATACTACAGCTTGTGTGTTCATCCTGTGCACTGAATGGAAGAGAGGTCCTGTAAATGGATCAAGTATCTTCTTCTTGTTGACTTAGTGTGTTTTGAGCTGTTTATCCTCTGCTGCCAATTTATGTCCCATGTAACCATCCTGAAGTCTAATGATCTGATTTTTCTCTCTTTTACACTGGAGCAAATCAGGAGTAGCTTCCCTGAAGCCAATCCAATTTTTATATTTAAAACCAGCACAAGAGAAGGATCAAGTACAAGGAGATTACACAAGATTCAAGTAAAGGCAGAATTTGGTCTGGATCTATTAGTTTGCCATTTGTAATTTGAATTTCACTTTGTAATTCCTGCTCACAGTCCTGCTCTCTGTTCTTATTATGTCTCTGTCCTCACTGGTGTTTAAAATTACGCTAAGTCACTTCAGGGTCACCAGTGTCTCCTCGGCCAGATTTCAATCCCTTTAGTTGTGCTCACATCCAAATCAATCTGAATTTTTTTTCTACTCAAGAAAGGTTATGCATGGGCGGTCTGGAGTTTCTAGGACCAAGCCAGCTGCCCACAAAATTTTCATACTTGTCCATGTTAAAGGTCACATGGAAAATGAAAATAATTATTTTTTGAAAAGTGCATCTGGGAATAATTGATCTAGTTTTTGAGACCAGCAAAACCTCAAGGTATATTTAAATATGGTGCAAAACAGGCCTGATCCAAAGCCCAATGAAGTAAACAGAAAGACCCTTATTTTAATGGGCTTTTTGGATGAGGCATTTAGTCAGCTAAAGCCAACATATACAGAAAGCCATTTTAATAATCAACAATGCCTGACTTCTTTGCCCGTGGCAGAGCCTCCAGGGGCAGCATGTACCATGTCTCATTGATGCCTGATTTGTTCTAGCTCTAGCTCTGGAGTGTGAAAGATTCATAATTTGAAATAAAGGCATGTTTAGCAATTTAAAGACTTTAGTGCAACAAGTGTAGCCAAATCTCAAAGTGTGTATTTGTGTGTGTGACAAAGATAGATCGGTGAATTTAGAGCAGAGGTGGACAATAATTTTTAAAGGGAGGCCACTTCACAAATTTCAGAAGTGGTTGTGGACTGACCTAGAAGGGGCGGGGTCTTAGGCAAAAGGGGCAGGGCCTCGGGTAGAAGGAGCAGGGTTGAGAACTACCCTGCTGGGAGCTCAGCTGCTCCTGGGATCCCTACCCTGTGACTCCAAGGAAGGGGCTTGGAGCAGATGGGAGGGTGCTGGGGGCTAGCCTCCTCCCAGAGTAGTCTGGGGTGGAGGCTTAGAATTCACATAACATGGCTCACAGCTCCTGGCCCTTCTGCTAACCTGTTGCCTGGCAGCCGCAAGCCCTTTGACTAGAAGCAGTTGAAATGGCTCACACCTTCTGGGCAACTTCCAGGCAATGGGCCCATGGGACTGAGAGCTGCGAGCCCTTTCAATTGCTTCTGTTTCAAGGGCTTGCACCTATCAGGTGGCTGCCAGGCAACGCAGCTACCCAGCAAGCACGAACCCTTTGAATAGAAGCAGTTGAAAGGGCTTGCATCTCCAGCTCCCAGGCAATGCACTAGGGCCAGGGTCAGCAACCTATCAGGTGAAGTGCTGAGATTTGACTTACTTGCCTCTATGTATGGGTCCGAGTGCCTATGATACTTTTTAAAGTCAATAAAAGTCCTACTTACAGCAGCTTCATTAATAAATAAATGAAAATACAGATCTTACCTTTTATAGCAGGGGTCGGCAACCTTTCAGAAGTGGCGTACTGAAATTTAACTTATTCACGGATCTATGTGCTGCGGGAACCAGGGCAAGGGCAGGCTGGGTATAGTGACCTTATTTTCTAAACCAGCTGTAGATAGTGAGAATGGTTTAATTTAAATTATGAAACAGATTAAGGGTATGTCTACACTACAGTACTAATTCGAACTAACTTAATTCAAATTAGTTAATTCGAACTAAGCTAATTCGAACTAGTGCATCTAGACCTAAAAACTAGTTCGAATTAGCATGTCCACATTGAGTGGACCCTGAACAGAGGTTAAGGATGGCCGGAAGCAGTGCCAGCCGGGCATCAGATTAGGACTTAGAGCATGGAGCTGCTGTCTCAGGCTAGCTGAGGGCTGTGCTTAAAGGGACCCGACCCCCACCCCAGACAGACAGTTCTCAGGGGTTCCCCACTCACTTGTCTAAGTCAATGAGGGACAGCAAAGCAGTCCTGGCTTGGAGTGCCCTGAGTGCCCACACTTGGCACATCACAGCACTCAGCCATCAGCCCAGCTGCACTTGCCGCAGGCTGCCATCCGGAGGGGGTCAATCGGGGGGCTGCAGGAGAGCTTCCACCCCGAGGAGTCCGCAGAGCCACCCCAGTCCTCCCCATTGGGGACTCGTACCCCATTCCTCCCTCACCTCCTTCCACTTACCCCTCCTTAGCACCCCTTCCTGATGTACAAAATAAAGGACACGTGTGTTCAAAAATAGAAACTCTCTTTATTGAACAAAACTCGGGGAGAATGAGAAAAGGAGGTGGGAGAGAGGAAAGGGAGAGGGTGGGAGCGGGGAGGGCAACTAAAATGAGCAGGGGTTTGAAACAGGTCCCATATGAAGAGAGGCTAAAGAGACTGGGACTTTTCAGCTTAGAAAAGAGGAGACTGAGGGGGGATATGATAGAGGTCTATAAAAGCATGAGTGGCGTGGAAAGGGTGCATAAAGAAAAGTTCTTCATTAGTTCCCATAATAGAAGGACTAGAGGACACCAAATTAAATTAATGGGTAGCAGGCTTCAACTAATAAATGAAAGTTCTTCTTCACAAAGCAAATAGTCAACCTGTGGAACTCCTTGCTGCAGGAGGCTGTGAAGGCTAGAACTAGAACAGAGTTTAAAGAGAATTTAGATAAATTCATGGAGGCTGGGTCCATGGAGTGGTATTAGCAAGGGGGTAGAAATGGTGTCCTTGGCCTCTGTTTGTGGAAGGCTGGAGATGGATGGCACGAGACAAATGGCTTGGTCATTGTTTCGGTCCATCCCCTCCAGGGTCCCTATTGTTGGCTGCTGTCGGCAGACAGGCTACTGGGCTAGATGGACCTTTGGTCTGACCCAGTACGGACATTCTAAGCTCAGGGCTCAGGGTCGGGGGTCTCACTGGACCATCCTGATTTTCATGTAAACCTGCTCCTGGGTGGCCAGGCTGGCAGCTATCCTGCCCTAGACGGCCACTTTCCTGTGCCTATTGTGGAGGTCGTGGATGAGGTCCACGATGTCTGCACTAGACCAGGTGGGCGCCCGCCTCTTGCTGACCTGGGCAGGTTCCCGGGAGCCGCCAGCCTGGTCCCGGGAAGAGGTGGAGGGCTGGGTGGCAGCGGGTGGCTGGCTCAAGCTGTGCCAGGTGCAGGGTCTGCTGGCTGGGTGCTGGCAGGCTTGCACCTGACACGGGCACAGTAGCCAGCCCGTGCCCCTTTAAGGGCTCCGGGGCCGGGAGGGGGCAGAAGAGTTTCCCTGGTGGTGCCCAAAGTGGCCACCAGGGAAAGCTGGGGAGGGCTAGCCTCCCACTAGTTCGAATTAAGTGGCTACACAACCCTTAATTTGAACTACTTAATTCGAACTAGGTGTTAGTCCTCATGGAATGAGGTTTACCTAGTTCGAATTAAGCGTTCCGCTAGTTCTAATTAAGTTCAAACTAGCGGTTTGCTAGTGTAGCGCCTATCAAAGTTAATTCGAACTAACGTCTGTTAGTTCGAATTCACTTTGTAGTGTAGGCATACCCTAAGTGTTTTAATATTCTCAAGTTTGTTTATCAAACTTCATTTTAAATAAAGTAAAATATTATGTCTAACACAAAAGGTTTCAATGTTTTCTGGATTTATGGCAGGGGTGGGGAACCTTTTTTGGGTTGGGGTCCACAGAAAAATCAGTTGTGGACCACACAAGTGAGAAGCAAGAAAACTCCTTCAATAACTCCCAACATTCACTGATGTGGCCTCAACTGAGACACCTCACTCTTCTGGTGCCCCAGCCTCATGGAATGAGGGGAAAGAAAGGGAAGGACTGAGATTCAAGGCTTCCCGTAGACCAGAGTTAGTGGATTTTATGGACCTCCTTAGGCTCTGGGGTAGGGATAAAAATTAGGGGTACAGTGTGCAAGATAGGACTGCCAGGAAGTAGGATAGGAATGGGATGCAGGATCTGGGACGGAGGTGGGGTGCAGAAGCAGGTTGGGAGTAAGGTGTCTGGCCAGGTGGAGGGAGCAGGAGCAACAGACGCTGCAGTGTGTGAGATAGGGTGTAAGAACAAGGGAGGGCATTGGAGCAAGCTGGGGGTGCTGGGTCTTGGTGAGGGAAGGAAGTGAAGGGATTGGGGTGGGAGGTCTGGGCATGAGAGAGTCCCATACCTGGCTTTTTTCCCCTTTGCAGAAATGGCTGCAGCCACGCTGGCCCCGGAGGTCCCAAGACTGTGGCCCACATGGTCCAGGGCCAGTTCTGGAAGCTGGAGGTACCGCTGCCATGGTCACGTGGCCCCGGATTGAGTGGCTGTGGCAGCAGCAACTCCAGCTTCCAGAGCTGGCCCCAGACTGCATTTGCTGTGGCAGTGGCACCTCCAGCCACCAGGGATGGCCCCGGACCGTGTGGCCAGTCCCAGCCGAGGCGCCGCTGAGGAGCCTCAGCCCCAGTACTGCCTCCTCCCACTGCAGCCTAACTTGCTCTCTAGCCACTGCGCGGGGGAGGAGGGGTGGGACTGAGCTCCCTTCTGCATGCTCCTGAAAATCTGATTGTGTGCCATAAGTGGCATGCATGCTGTAGGTTGCTGACCCCTGTACTAAGGGGCAGGGCTTGGAACTGCCTCATGGGCTGGATCAAAGCCCTAGGCAGGCTTTTGTCCACCCGATTTAGAGTGTTCAATGACTCAAAACGTGTACACATCATTGATTGCTCTGAATATACAGGCAGTCCCCGAGTTACACGGATCCGACTTATGTTGGATCCGCACTTACAAATGGGGCTTTCTCGCCCCGGAGCTCGCAGGCAGCGGGACCGCCCAGAGCACAGCGGTCCCGCCACCTCGACCTCTGGGGCGAGAAAAGCTGCTCCGGGTGCTCCTGGTCTGCTGGGGACCGTCTCCAGCAGACCAGGGACACCTGGAGCAAAGCTGGGGAGGCGGAGGGGTGGAGGCGCCGCTGCGGATTTGCTCCCGGTGTCCCTGGTCTGCTGGAGACGGTCCCCAGCAGACCAGAGGCACTGGGAGCAAAGCGGCAGCGGCGGCAGGGTGCCACGCCTCTGAGGTTGAATCTCAGAGCAAAGCCTCAGAGGCACGGCACCCCGCCGCCGCTGCAGCTTTGCTCCCGGTGTCCCTGGTCTGCTGGGGGGGGCGAGCAGCTAGTGCGCCCCCCCCCCAGCAGACCAGGCTTTTGTTGTGGACCCTGGGGTAGAGCAGCTGGGGTGCTCCCGGGTTGGTCCTGCAGGGACCTACCTGGCAGCCCTGCTGTTCTGTCTCAGGCTTGAGATTCAGCCGCTGTTGAAACTGATCAGTGGCTGATTCCAGGAAGCTGGGGGCAGAGCAATTCTGCCTCCAGCTTCCTGTAGTCAGCCCCTGGTCAGTTTCAGCAGCAGCGGCTGAATCTGGAGCCAGTTCCGACTTACATACTAATTCAACTTAAGAACAAACCTATAGTCCCTATCTTGTACGTAACCCGGGGACTGCCTGTATTCAGATGCTTAGTATAACATACTGTAAAGATTAAAAAGTTATAGCCGTGAGCATTTTAAAAAGACTGTACTTCAAAGACGACAAAATCTAATTTATTTGCCAGTATTTTACTTAAGTAGATAAGATTTATTTGCAGCATCTGCTTTTTTACTGTACTAAAGGTGGCTTTAGGTTGTCCCTGCATTTTCCTCATCTTGGGTACGTCTACACTACATGGCTCCGTCGATGGAGCCATGTAGATTTGTTTATTGGGCAAAGGGAAATGAAGCGGTGATTTAAATAATCGCCGCTTCATTTTAATTTACATGGCTGCCGCACTGAGCCGACAAACAGCTGATCAGCTGTTTGTCCGCTCAGCGCGCTAGTCTGGACGCTCCCCTGATGACATGAAAGCCCTTTGTCGGCAGCCCCGGTAAACCTCATCCCACAAGGAATAATGGGGCTTCCGACAAAGGGCTTTGATGTCGGCAGGGGAGCTTCCAGACTAGCGTGCTGAGCCGACAAACAGCTGATCAGTTGTTTGTTGGCTCAGCGCGGCAGCCATGTAAATTTAAATGAAGCAGTGATTATTTAAATCGCCGGTTCATTTCCCTTTGCCTACAACCCTAATCTACATGGCTCTGTCGATGGAGCCATGTAGTCTAGACACAGCCCTTGAGTCCACTCTGCAGGACAAGTGAGAGCAGAATTTGCCCATTTATGGACAGGCCAGAACAGCTGGCAAGTCTTTTAACACAAATTGTGTCCCATTCTCCTTTATGTGCATTGACATAAATCCGTGATAATGTTGTAAAAGTTAAGGGAGTTAGTTACACTGGGGAAAAAACAGGGCAAAGAGAAGGATCAGGGCACTACTTCTTGTGAGAAGTTTCAAAATTCCTATTGCCTGACCCACCCTTATTTTGTATAGCATCTTCATGCATATCTCATCTCTAAATACTTTACAGAGTTAAATAATATAGTTGACATGCTAAATAATAAATAGTTACAGAGAAAGAGAGAACGTAAGTAGCACAGACAGGAGAGAAAAGATACACTTTCAGCCGAGATTTGAAAATAGAGGGGGAGTTGATGAGGCAGAGAGGTACAGGAAAGTTGTTCCAGATGGCAGGAACTGCAGCAAAGAAATGTCTTGAACCATAGGTGGCAAGCCGTGTGAAGGGACAGCAAGGAGGTCAGCTGAAGACGAGGATAGAATACAAGGGATGGGAGTGGAGAGAGAAAAAGCCGATGAAATAGGCTGAAGAGAAATCATGGAGAGTTTTAAAATACTGGCCTCTGAAGTTAATGGAGACCTACTAAAGTTATTTGAATATGAAGTGATGTTTATAACTTTTTTTTTTTAACAAGGAAAAGAGTAGGGCGGGGACTCATAGAAAAATCACACACAAGTGAAAGGCAAAACAAACAAAACAAAAAAGCCCCTCGCTGACACAGTGCCCTGACTGAAAACACTCCCCACATTCCCCATGCACATCAGAGCCTAGGGGGAAACCAGTCTAGTAGATTTTGCATGCTCCAACTCCGTGGTGGGGCAGCAGGGGGGGGACAGGCTCCTTGAGCCTTGGGGGCCAGATCCAGGCAAGCCAAGGGCCTCATCCAGCTCCCAGGCCTGAGGTTCCTCACCCCTGGAGTAAGGAAAGGAAGCCAGAAAGCTTGAGCCTTGGGAAGTCATATAGAAAGCAACTGACACAAATGATAGCATGGAAATGGACTTCAGCAGGGATAAAAGCAAGTAACGAAAAACCTGAGCAATATTACTGAGGTAACAGAAAATATCATGACCTCAGTCCTGTATATACGATTTCCCCTGATAAATGTCTCCTTTGGACTCTCTCTTTATGTATAGACAGTTATCTAGTACTATCACTTTATTGTCCCAACACCCTACATGATTAAAGACCATCATTTATCCCGAAAGAATACAGTTCTCCTCCCTGTTCCATAATAACTGTGTGAGGGAATGTGAGAGGGGGTTCACTGTCACTAAATCCATGCTGAAGAAGAATAAGCATGGCATTTTGGCCAGCTGATGGAGGCAAAGAGAATTCCTGGGAGTCTCTGCTCTACCTGGGCATCTAAAAGGAGCAACAAATAAAGGAGGATTAAGACTATTTGCCATTTCTGACACATTTCAGGGTGGACATGCTTCTAGGGCAGGCGAGGTCAATTTTATATCTGTTTCTTCAAAACATTTTCTCTTCTCCCAAACTTCCTCCTATTAGGACTGAATGCTAGCCAATTGCTCTTCATTCCCATTCCCATTATGGTACTGGGGAACTGCAGAATCCAATTCACATTGAGGTGCTTTTACATTGCTCTGGCAGAGCAAAACAACCTTAAACTGGGTGTAAACAGCCCTTTGTGCTGGGGCTCTTCCTGGCAAATAAAGAACTGGCTTTACCCCAGCCCATTTCTCAGGCCTCATTATAGTGGGTGCTGCAGGTATGACCAGGTCCCATTGAATTACAGCTATTCTTTGCTTTCTAAAGCCCATTGGGGGTGGGAAGGGCATGGAAAGTAAAGCATAACTGAAGTAACACTGAGACTGCTTTAACTTACACCAGGAGATGAGCAGGCCCTAAAAAGCCCCCAGGAATATGGGCTGCACAAAAGTTCTCTCAAAAGGCAACTTTTCCTCATCCTCTATCCCAGCCCCACAGGCCAGTGGCACCTCAGAATCAGACCCATAGCATAGTGTGCCCATTTAGTGGGAAGATGATGTAGACCAGGGCTACTCAATATGTTGCCCACAGCCCGTTTATTTGAGGCCCCGCGGTGCACTTTGGGTTTATGCAGGGTTCAACATGCAGCCCGCAGGTGGGAGCCAAAAGAAAAAAGTAGTCAATATAATGGTCTTCTGTTGATATTCATTTTTGTAGTTAAATTCCAGGACTGTCATTGCTCATTAAAAGTGCTGTCATATGGGTGGGATTCAGGTAAATATTGACTTTTATTAATATAAGCAGAACTGATGTAAATGGGGCCTGCGTGTTGTGTAGTCTTGCCTTAATCTTTGTATTCATGCCTGTCAGTGTGAAAGACGCTGTTCGCATATATT
The DNA here is from genome assembly GCF_052426305.1 of Pelodiscus sinensis. Classification (NCBI taxonomy): domain Eukaryota; kingdom Metazoa; phylum Chordata; order Testudines; family Trionychidae; genus Pelodiscus; species Pelodiscus sinensis. The sequence goes on along the minus strand of NC_143055.1, from coordinate 116,067,920 downwards.
CGCATATATATGTGCATGTATATGCAACTACAGTTAAGTTGTGGCCCTTGGTATGTGCTGTGAGGTGTCATTGTGGCCCCAGCGGCTTCCAAAATTGAGTATCCCCGATGTAGACCAATGCCCACACTAAGCTAATGGGACACAACTCCTTCTACCCATAGCTGTCATGTTTCATAACTCAGCTGTACATTATGATCTGCAGTGTCAAAGGCCATCAAAAGGTCCAACACAACTAGAATGAACATTTGACTTTGATATAGTGTTGCTTCCTCGTCTGAGCTAGACACCTGACTGCAAGGGATCCAAAATACTAGATGCAGGCTTCTCGATGTCACTGGAGTTTCCCCACCACCAGTAATAAGGATGTTGAGAGAAGTGACATTTCTTCCTTTCCAAAGCTGGCAGAATTCCACAGTATTTCACTCTAAATGTGTGCAATTAAAGCTGCTCATAGTTGACCTGCTCTTTATAAAACATTGAGCCTTAACTACTTGTGAGAACACCAGTGAATTAACAGTTTGGATCTGCTTCACAACCAGCACTAAGCAATGAAATTGGAGAAATGCAGTTTGTATGCTACTAAGTTTGGCAGTTGTAATTATCATTGTGCAGTGGGAAAATTTAGCATTAAATAAAAAGGGTTAATTATACTTTTCAGACATTGTCTGCACCAATCATAGTAACTTACTTTCAGCTAGCATCTTTGCTGTCAAAATATCATTTCAGAAAGCAACTAAGGAAGTATTAGCATTTAGTTTATATATGAAGTATGGTAGGCACATACTTATTCACTCAGAGTTTCTCAAAGCTCAGCATTATATAGTTTGCTTGGCATTTGACATCAACAGAATAATCTGAAAGCACACTGTGTACTATACTTGACACAACTATCACCAATGCTTTTCTATTTGATTTTTGCTACCATATCATCAGAAGCATTTCTTCCTGGTCTGTAATTTAGAAGCTAACCAGGACACTTTTTAAAATTAAATGTCATGTCAATCCTCACATTTATTTAATGTTCTCTGAGTGCCGTTTGTATCTTTATGTCTTTATTTATATTAGAAGATTTTTGGTCCAGTTCCTGAAAGGTGCTGGGTTGGGGAAATATATCTCTATGCACATGGGCAGCACAAGATCTCTGGAATCCATGTACCATTTAGATCAGGGCTGGGAAAATGTGGCTCGGGGGACTGGATCTGGACCACCAAACACTTCGATCCAGCCCATAGACTGCATCTGGCTGCTTTCTAGTTCTATCCTGCATCCCATGTCATTGAATTTCCAGGTGCTTTAAATACCTATTTAAATACCTCATGGCTCCTGGTCATGGCATTACCCTGGCAGGGGCTGGAGCTGCAAGCAATTTAAATAGCGACTGTAACCCTGGGTAGGGAGCCATGAGTCCTTTGCTGTATTTTTAATTCATAGCCTCCAGCGCCAGATAGCTCTGGTAGGGGGGAGGTTAGTCACCAGCCCCAGCCCTTCCGCCATAGGCCTTACCCCATTCAGGGGTAGAGCTGGCCTATGAGCACATTCCGAAATTCATTAAGTGCCCCCCCCCAACTTTGAAAATTATTCTCCACCCCTGCTTTAGATCCTATTTAAGGTCTGAAAACATGCAAATTTTTAAGTGGTGCATGCAGTACTTTGCTGGCTCTCTCTACAGGCTTGTCTGTGACCCAAGCTTTTAATTCCATCTGGGAAGGAGCTCATGCAAGTAGAGCTGGTTGGGAATTTTTCAGCAAAAAATGTTTATTTGTAAAGGAGGTTTCTCAGGTCCAGGATGGATTCTCTCTCTCTCTCTTGTGTATCACGCTGGAATGAAACCAAATTTCAAAACTGCTAAATTTTTCACAAATCAGAATTCTAATTTGCCATCTGGCTCTACATGCAGAGAGAAGTAAGAACACTTTTTTCTCCCTAGTTTCTCCTCCTGCCCAGCTGAAGGAACAACATTGAAACACTCCTCAGAGGGAGCCATTTTAACGGGCTACATTAGGAACAGGTCTTACTCAGAGCTGTGGGCTCTAAGCAATTCTCAGCACTAGTCACTCAGCATCTTGCAGACCCATGCCCTAAGGCTTTAAGTAATGTTGTATAAGCTTTTCCTAAATGGCAGCCAACGGCGCCTTTCCCATTCTATTGTTAAGGAATAATAGTTCTGTTACTTTTTATCTCCAAGGATTTGGTTGGACTCCTCTCTGGGAATGTCTACACTAGGACATTAGTTTGAAATAAGTTATTTCAAAATAACTCCTATTCTGAAATAGTGTATCCACACTACAGGGAAGCCTCAAAATTAGTCTAAGACAGGATCCCTTAATGTGGACACACTACCTCCAGGAAGCACTGGGGAGTAATTACTCTGAATGACTCTAGGGAGTAGTTATTTCAAAAAAGCAGCAGCAGAGCATCCACACTACCGCTATTTCGACATAACTATTTCAAAATGAGCATTATTCCTCATGGGAAGCAAGTTATTATTTCAAAATAACCAGCTCCTTATTTTGAAATAGTGGGGTTTGTAGTGTGGACGCCCTACTTGTTATTTTAAAATAAGAGTAATTATTTCAAAATAACTCCCAAGTGTAGACCACGGCTCAAATATTTCCATTTTATCCTCTTCTAGTTCTTTCTGCTGATCCTTTTCCCAAACATAACCCTAAAGTAAATATCTTTCTGCTGAGAACTCCCCAGGTACTAGAGACATTAAGATGTGGTTAATTGGCTAATCGAGTAGTTGATAGAATTGTTATTAAATACTCGACCCATCAATAAGGGAAGGCAGCCCGGCTCAGTCCTGGCTTGCCCTGGGTCCAGGACCCACCTCTGCTGTGGCTCTGCAGTTTAAATGTAGCAAGAGCCAAACTGCATGCTGGGCCAAAACAGCCTCTGTTTGCACTAGGTCAGGCCACTGCGGACAGGAGCTGCATCATGGCCAATAGTCCCTGTCTGCAGGGGTTCCCAACACACAGGGGCTGCTGTTGCAACAGCCTTTGTTTGTGGCCAGCTCAGGCCACTGTGAAAAGGAGTGCTACCCAGCTTGGGTATGTCTACACTAGCCCCCTAGTTCGAACTAGGGAGGCTAATGTAGGCATTCAAAATTGCAAATGAAGCCCAGAATTTAAATATCCCGGGCTTCATTTGCATCTTCCTGGGCGCCACCATTTTTAAATCCCCCTGAGTCCGAACTCCGTGCCAGTGGCTACACGTGGCACGGATTAGGTAGTTCGAGTAGGTAGTGGAACGAGGTGTACCGGTAGTTCGAATTAGAGATCCTAATTCAAACTACCTACTCCATGCCGCGTGTAGCCGCGGGCACAGAGTTCGGACTAAGGGGGATTTAAAAATGATGGCATCCGGGAAGATGCAGATGAAGCCCGGGATATTTAAATCCTGGGCTTCATTTGCAACTCTGGTTGCCCTCATTTGCCTACTTAGCTTGAACTACCGAGCTAGTGTAGACATACCCCTTTTCAGTAGCTGTCTCACCTCCCCCCAGCCCTCGGATAGAGTCAGGAGACTGCTTACATCACTATCAGGGACCTTTCAGTGTTTTCTCTTCAGCTGGTTGGGGGTAGGGGCATCACCAAAGAAAAAACAAGAAATCCTCTCTTCCCTTGTACCACCATGATTAAGAGCGCTTCTTCATTCCCAGATCCACAGGAGCTTGGACTGGATGAAGGTCCGTATGTGACAGTCATTAATTGCTTTAACCAGTTGGGATTTATTTAATGAATGTTTCAAATCAGTGCCAATGATTACAGTATGAGTGAAGGAGAGAGCTCTTCACTGCCCAGGTTTTTCATATCCCATATCACCTTAAACCCTATTTACCTGAGAGGAAGGATCAGAAGAATCCTTCATAAAAACAACATTCTACATAAACAGAGTATAATGTATTCCTTGCATTGTTGCTGGGGGACATCACTGTACTTTGATAAATTGAGAGCACTGGTTAGAGAGCAATAAGGTTTGACTTCTGTGTCCCTTTCCATACATTTATTTTTCAAGCAAGTTTACAATGTATCTTTGAACAGTTATGACACACTACCCCTCTCCTCCATCCTTACCTCAAGTGATGGGCCTATGAGCCTAGACTTGATTTTGCATGCATTCACCTTAACCTGTAACTTGATTAGGGCAATCAAAGTGGGTATTAGGTTTCAATCAATGCAGTGAGTAAGTTTAACATTTGTTTGTATATATATGTTCTTGTCTCTAGTACTTATTGGCCTTCCAGAAGTCAGATCAACCTTTGAAAGTTCATGAAATTTGAAAATTTCTTCTTTCTCTGTTAGTGTTGCCAGAAGTTATGTCTCCCATTACAAACAAGTCAAGAGTTTGATAGGTTTGATAGATTGGTCAAGAAGGCCACAAGATTTCTCATAGCATTGCTGGCATGTTCTTACGTTTGTGGTTGTCAACCGAGATATGATTGATGACTCTCAAACCCAAATAATGCATCTTTCTCTTACTCATACTTCTTCCCTATGTCTCTTGTCATTTGGCATTTACTAGATATGTAGCACTATCAAGTCAAGGAAACCTGAACTAAGTAAACGAAAGATCATTCCAGGCTCTTGCTGCTATTCTTGAACTATCTGTATTGCATTCAGTGAGATGTTCTGGAATACAGGTGTACTTAGGACACAATATAAATTACATAATAAAAGCACAGTGTGCTGGTTTGGTTTCTTCATTACCATCTGATAGACTGAAATTACAATTTTGGGAGGGGTTAAAATATTTTGGAAAATGTTTATGTATATAAAATGATATGAAAGAAAAATGTTTTCACAACAAATTAACAATCAAAATACATACTCTATAGACAATACTTTTCAGGTCTAAGTGTAAAAAAAGAACAGTCACCTAGGAACCACCTACAAAATAGTCATATGAATAGGCAAACAGGTAATTAAAGCTACAATTGTGCACACAATAGGTAATTATAAGAATATAATCAAGTTCTTGTTTGAATGTGCATGCATACATATCTGGGTGGAATTTAGGTGTTCATTTCTTTCAAAGATACGCCTATGAAAAAAAATCTATGATTACAAATTTTCAAAGGCTGGAAATACAGTAATTTGTCTTGTATATTTTACAGTAAAAAGAAATCTAAGTGTGCTGGGTTGAATCACAGAAGTTCCTTAAGGGTTGTCCTCTGTTGTGCTGACCATGCTATTGACATCTGCTTTCTTGCTCTCTGGGGCTTCCCAGCACCCTGTCCTTTTTGGACAGATCCTCTGGTTTCTCCCAGCCAAACTACAGAGCAACACAAACACTGAACCAGTTCAGTTCCGGGAGGGCTCAGCTACAAGGGCTTAGCACTCAGGAAACCAATCCCCCAAAGGGACCAAAACCCAAAATAAATTAGTCTTACTCTGTGAAAAAGTTTTATACAGAGATAGTTTTTAAGGAGGTCAGTCCCCTTTATCAATGAAAGAGAGAGATGTACAGTGGTTGCTCCCCAGGTAACAATTATTTACACTGGGCTTGATAATAAAATAAGTGTTTTCTATTAAGTATAAAAGTAGGATTTAAGTGGTTGCAAGTGAAAACAGATCAAAGTAAGTTACTGAATTAACATCCAGTTCCTTCTGGCTTTCAATCTGACCTGGAACAAAACCCATGGGATGGTTTCATGGGATGCAAAGGCCTTAGTCTGAATTCTTTTTGAGATTTTTTGGGGGGTTGGTTAAGGCTAAATTTGGGGATTTGCTTGGGAACCATCTCTATTTATGATATAATCACAATCATGTAAAAAAAGGTTACCTTTCTGAATTATTTTAAACAATATTGACTGTTAACACCACAAGTAGTTAACTCCTAAGGAGGCTGTGGGTAAAAAGTACTAACACATGGGCTGTGTCTAGACTGGCACATTTTTCCGCAAAAGCAGGTGCTTTTGCGGAAAAACTTGCCAGCTGTCTACACTGGCCGCTTGAATTTCCGCAAGAACATTGACTTCCTACTGTCTGAAATCAGTGCCCCTTTTGGAAATACTATGCTGCTCCTGTTTTCACAAAAGGGCCAGTGTAGACAGCTCAGATTTGTTTTGAGCAAAAAAGCCCCAATCGCGAAAATGGCGATCACGGCTTTTTTGCGCAAAAGAGCGTCTAGATTGGCACGGACGCTTTTCCGCAAAAAGTGGTTTTGTGGAAGAGCATTCGTGCCAATCTAGATGCTCTTTTCCGCAAATGCTTTTAACAGAAAACTTTTCCGTTAAAAGCATTTGCAGAAAATCATGCCAGTCTAGACGTAGCCATGGTGTGTAAGTACTGGAAATGGGTGGCTTTAATTACATGTTCTTTTTGTCCTGGCAAAGTTTATTGTTGTAGCAAGTCTAGGAGCAAAGAAAGAAGTTCTGATTTATACAAATTTGATCTAACAATCTCTGTGACTAATAAAATAAAATAAAATAGAATAAAATAAAATAACGTCCGCGTGTAGCATTTTAATTCTCCTCAGGTGCTCACCACAGTTACTGCACACAAATGCTAGAGCACTGCTCTAGCCTTGTCAACATATACAAGGATTACCCTTTGGTCAATCTACTATACAGTTGAGAGAATTTGTCCATCTGTTTGTTTAAGAACTCCTCTGGTTCAGACAATAAGAGCTAGGACCACCAAGTCTGGTATCCAGCTTTCTCTGATCCTAACTTAAAGCAGGGTCAGGGTTTGGTTGGAATGGGATGGCTTCTCATAAAATGATACAGAAAAGAGACAATCATCAGAAAGGAGAAAGAGTTTAATTGGGGCATGCTCCCCCAATCCAGGACTGCTCCAGTTTCAAGCCCTCCCACCTTTCAGGTGCTGGACATTGCTAGCTGTTCCCCTTTGTCACGGTGTGATGGGAAAGTGCACAGTTTCCTGCATTCCTCACTCTGATTGGGGAGTACAGGAGGTAGACAGGCCATGCACTTTGCTGTCACTCTGAAGCAAAGGGGAAGAGGAGGCATCCCTGGTATGAATCTTGTCAGGGGGCCTTGTCCCCCCCACCATCCCTCCTACACACATAGTCCCCCGTGCTGAGACCCTCCTCACCCCCAACCCTGACTACTGCACCCACACATCACTAGCCCCCTTTCCTGAGCACCTTCTTACGGACCCAGGCAACACTGGGTAAATGTACTAGTAAATAAATACAAGGAAAAGCTCAAGAAGGAGGAATGACTGGTTAGACATGTGCACCAAAAGACTGGTCCACTAGCTTCTTGAAGAAAGCAGGAAATAACTCTCTTCCTTGTGCAACCTAAAGCAGGTAGAAAATCCATTATAGTGTGAGGATCACTACTGCTGTGGCAGAAGGCACATAGCAACCTGCCCTGACATGCATCAATGAACAAAGAACTAAAACTCTGAGAGTGGAACATGTTACACATAATTAAATATGGATCCTTACTAATCAATAGTGAGTGCATAATTACTTTTCTCAAGGTTAGTTAAGCAGGGTGTTGTGAGGGGACAGAAACCACAATGAATAGCATCAGGAAGACAAACTAGAGAATTGGAGATGTGCTTTATGGAGTTGTGGAGGCTGTTAGGAGTCAGTCTTGTCATAGTTGAAAGGCTCATGCTGAAATTTTTATCAGTAGTCTCATTAAGGAGCCACTAAACAAGGTCAAGGAGGCCTCTGAGACATGGCAAATCCACTCAAAGTAATCCTGCCTGTTCTTTATTTTGTTCAGGGAGAACTGTCAGGGTATTTTTGTCTCAGCTTTACACAGCAGCAGTGAAAATCAAATCAGTATTCTTAAGATCTCAACCACTGCTATCCATAAAGAGGTAAAATAAACTTCACCCTACTTTCAAATTGGTAACATCTAAGGAATTTAATATTTAGGCCTTCTCTGTCTGTTTTCTGAATAGATAACTTCACTGTGACATCATCCACATTATAATCACTACATCTAACTACAAGGAACAGCACATTATTAACATACATAGGATTGGGAGATTCAGCTTTCCCATTAAACAGCAGTGGAAATCAAGGTTTCCAACATTTGTTTTTAAAACTGTGTTCACTTTTGAGTTGTGAAACTAATATCAGAAGTTTCCAAATTATATATCTTATACAAAAATTATAGTTCACTTGGACAATTTAGAAACTTTTGATTTCCATTTCTTTTTCCTATCCCTATCCCTTAGTTCTGACTAATTTGGGTTCCTTTAAGGCAGACCCTTATGTAACAATATGGTTTTTCTATAGCCATATTGGAAGGCCTGTAGCCATATTAGTAGGCCTAAAGCCTTCCTCTGCAGGCAGAAGGAAGAGCAGCAGCCATTAGCTGTAAAGCCTGGAATCACATACTTACATTCCATTTAAATTGCATTAAAATAGTGTCACACCAGGCTATTAAGAAGACCCTGTCCTAATGGTACCCACTATCACCAGATAAACAGATCTCAAGATGTGTAATAAAACCCTCTGGCTGTGTCTACGCTGGGCCACTTATTCCGGAAAATCAGCCGATTTTCCGGAATAAGCTGCGAGCTGTCTACACTGGCCCTTGAATTTCCGGAAAAACAATGATGCTCTACTGTACAAAATCAGCCGCTATTCTGGAAAAATTATTCTGCTCCTGCTCGGGCATAAGTCCTTATTCCGGAACACTGTTCCGGAAAAGGGCCAGTGTAGACAGCCCAGTAGTCTTTTCCGGAAAAAAGCCCCGATCGCGAAAATGGCGATCGGGGCTCTTTTCCGGAAAAGCACGTCTACATTGGCCTCAGATGCTTTTCCGGAAAAAGGGCTTTTCCGGAAAAGCAGCCTGCCAATGTAGACACTCCTTTTCCGGAAAAACTGAAAACGGAATAGTATTCCGTTTTAAGCATTTCCGGAAATTCATGCCAGTGTAGACACAGCCTCTAAGTTTAACAACATTTCATCTGGCAAAGAAACTGTTTATCAATAGTTGAGGTTGCAGAATCCTCATTCTATAATTATGGTCCTCACTTTCCTATTGTTTGTCTGTATGGTCTCTGTCTGGTTTTTAATTGTTTTTGTCTGCTGGATGATTAATTTTACTAGGTATAAGTGAAAGGCTATGTCTAGACTGCAGGCTTCTTTCAGAGGAAGCTTTTCTGGAAGATCTCTTCCAGAAAAACTTCTTTCGAAAGAGAGCGTCCACACAGCAAAAGCACATCAAAAAAGTGGTCTGCTTTTTTGAAAGATCACGTCCACGTTGACTGAACACTATCTTGCATTTAAGTTGTGATTACTATGGACAGAGTGGCACCTGGAGGTCTCTTCTTTAGAAAAAAACCCTTCTTCCCTGTCCACACATGCCATTTTCCAAAAGAGCTCTTCTGGAAAAAGGCTTCTTCTTTGTAGAAAGAGGTTTACCGCTGTCAGAAAATCTTTCTGTCAAAAGAATGCAATTGCAGTGTGTACGTAAGTGTAATTTTTCCGAAAAAAACTGCCATTTTTCTGAAAAAACTCTGCAGTGTAGACGTACCCAAAGAAGGTGGTGGGGTATGCTTGGTTAGGTAATTCAGTTACAGTATGTTATGACTGGTTAGTAAAATGATACTAAAATAATTGGTTACGGTATAGGTAAGCAGGATTCAGGTTTCACTATGTAAACTAGGGCCCAAAAGGAAATTCTTTGAGGACCAACTCCAGGACACAATTCCAAGATCAAAGCTGCCAGATCTCAACCCTGTGCCAATGACATTGTGAAGAGACTGGAGTCCCCCAGATGGACCTGATCCTGATTTCATCTGTCTTATTGGGAGTGGTGAGCACTGTATGCCTGGCGTGTGCATCTGTTTTTGATGATTGTTAATAAATAGAGATTAAGTAGGATATTACAGTGTAAGACTCTTTCACTGGTAAAAGACTCCTCAAACCCACAAAGTATAAGGTTACACCTGAGCCCTAGGAATGGGTGAGGGTGAGTGCCTATATTGAGAGGTTACACCTGAATCCTAGGAATGGGTAAGGGTGGGTGCCTCTAGAAAGTGAGTACTTTGTGCACGTAACACTTGTACCCACATAGAGCCCCACTGAAGTGAATTGGACTTCATGAAGACACAGGGGTCCCATCACATAATCAAATTAGGAACCTGCAGACAAGTATCTTTATAATGAAATCCCCATAAACAGTGGCAGTAACCCCTTCTACTAATGTAGATAAATCAATAGATGTTTCTATTGTGATGAGGTAAATATACTAAAACTATATATATAAGGAACTTCTGTTTTATGCTATCATCACCCAAATGCAGGTGTTAACTTCATATTTGAAATAAATGGAGACTCAGAAAATAAGAATGCTATCAATGGAAATCCTAGTTTTCAAAAGGACCAGGTGTTTTTCATTGAAAGCTGACCACTAAAGTAGCAATCTTGTTATTCTCTCATAGATGAATCTTCATGGAAGATGTTGTCTCTTTTCTGGGTTTATACTTCTTGGAGATACTGAGGGGAAGTAAATCTGAGTGGCTAAGGCATTTGACTGGAACACAGGGGATCTGGATTCTATTATCAGCTCTGTCACTGGTTGCTGTGTGATCCTGGGCAAGTCACATCACTGCTCTGAGCCTCAGTTTCCCCACCTCTAAAAAAAAGGGCTACTGATACCTCCTTTGTAAAACCCTTTTTCTATTAATAAGTACTGTTTAAAAGAATTATTAATACTAAAAAAATATATCTGCAGATTAGCATTGAACTATATATCTAATGTAGAACCTGTTTTAAGATCCTCAGTTACGAGATCCTCAGTTCTTTGATATGATAATGAGTCTTGTGGATAAGGGAGAAGTGGTGGATGTGGTATGCCTAGACTTTAATAAGGCGTTTGATATGGTCTCGCATGATATTCTTATCAATAAACTAGGCAAATACAACTTAGATGGGGCTACTATAAGGTGGGTGCATAACTGGCTGGATAACCATACTCAGAGAGTAGTTATTAATGGTTCATAATCCTGCTGGAAAGGTATAACAAGTGGGGTTCCGCAGGGGTCTGTTTTGGAACTGGCTCTGTTCAATATCTTCATCAACAATTTAGATATTGGCATAGAAAGTACGCTTATTAAGTTTGGAGATGATACCAAGGTTGGAGGGGTTGCGACTGCTCTGGAGGATAGGGTCATAATTCAAAATGATCTGGACAAATTGGAGAAATGGTCTGAGGTAAACAGGATGAAGTTTAATAAAGACAAATGTAAAGTTGCTCCACTTAGGAAGGAACAATCAGTTTCACACATACAGAATGGGAAGCGACTGTCTAGGAAGGAGTATGGCAGAAAGGGATCTAGGGGTTATAGTGGACCACAAGCTGAATATGAGTCAGCAGTGTGATGCTGTTGCAAAAAAAGCAAACATGATTCTGGGATGCATTAACTGGTGTGTATCTGTGACAGACATCATCTTTCTATCCAAGTTAACTGGTGTGTTGTGAGCAAGACACGAGAAATCATTCTTCTGCTCTTCTTTGTGCTGGTTAGGCCTCAGCTGGAGTATTGTGTCCAGTTCTGGGCACCGCATTTCAAGAAAGATGTGGAGAAATTTGAGAAGGTCCAGAGAAGAGCAACAAGAATGATTAAAGGTCTAGAGAACGTGACCTATGAAGGAAGGCTGAAAGAATTGGGTTTATTTAGTTTAGAAAAGAGAAGACTGAGGGGGGACATGATAGCAGTTTTCAGGTATCTAAAAGGGTGTTATAAGGAGGAGGGCTAAAACTTGTTCATCTTAGCCCCCGAGGATAGAACAAGAAGCAATGGGCTTAAACTGCAGCAAGGGAGGTTTAGGTTAGACATTAGGAAAAAGTTCCTAACTGTCAAGGTAGTTATCCACTGGAACAAATTGCCCAGTGAAGTTGTGGAATCCCCGTCTCTGGAGATATTTAAGAGTAGGTTAGATAAATGTCTGTCAGGGTGGTTTAGACAGTATTTGGTGCTGCCATGGGAGCATGGGACTGGACTCGATGACCTCTCGAGGTCCTTCCAGTCATAGTATTCTATGATTCTATGATATATGAAGAACACATGACAAGAAAAAACAATAATTTCACAAAGAATGTGATGTAAACCTTTGTTTTTCCTCCTCTCTCTTATTTTAACCATATTATTTGGTATTTGTGCTTTAGTCTTTTACCAGATATATAAATGTCTATGTATATTTTGCTAAACATTCAATAGAGTTCCTGTCTCTAGAAGCTTTTCCCAAAGAAGGATGATAAAACTTGGCTTGTGAGAGACAATCCTCAATACCTTCACACTCTGATGGCAGTGAAGTTAATTTCCCAGATTTTCACCAGAGGAAAATCAAGTCAGTATGGTTTTACTTAATTATTTGCATGAGCAAATGTTTACATTATTGGCCCATATTAGCTTGATTCTCCTCTGATGCAAATCTGGTATAAATCTACATCTAATCTTTCATATCATCATCAAAGACACTGTTTTGGAAGGATTTGAAAGGTGACTGACTGGACTATAAGCAACAAACTAGTTGAGTTACTGTACAAATAAATGAATCATATTTAGAAACCTAGGGTATGTCTACACTTGCACCTTATTTCGAGAGAGGGATGCAAATGAAAACATTTGAAATTGCAGATGAAAGCTGGGATTTAAATATCCTGCACTTCATTTGCATATTCGCATTATGGCGCTATTTTGAAATAACAGACGCTGTTAAGACGTGATTATTTTGTGAGAAAGCCCTTCTCTCGAAATAACCGTATCTTAACATTTGTTATTTCAAAATAGTGCTATTTCAAAATAGCGGCTGGACACGATAATGCAAATGAAGCACAGAGTATTTAAATCCCGACTTCATTTGCAGTTTCAAATGTCTACATCTGCATCCCTTTCTCTAAAAAGAGTACAAGTGTAGACATACCCATACAGAGTTTGTAACTGACTAATTTTTTCTTGGGATATGTATTCTTTCTAAACTTGCTGTGTCTTGGCCTTCTGAATCACACAGTGTACAAACAGCTAATTCCAATGAATGAGGATTACAGCTAGATGCATGTCAGCTGACATCTGTTTACATGCTGACAGAACAAATTATTGTAATTTTAGATACTTGTATGTATTTTGGTGTAAAGAATAATTTGGCTTGCATTTTCCTGTACAAGAATATGGACAGTTTTGCTAGAGGAGGTGGGTTTGTTTCTAAGATGAAAATTCAATGCCTTAAATATAAACAGAACATCTTCAGGGTTTTTTAAAATAAATGTATCTGGAAGTGATGCATAAGATTGTATAAATTACATTGTCTTTCTAACATTCATAATAGGAATGTTAAAGTGCAATTAATCAGCTAATCGAGTAGTCGATGGAATTTCCATCGACTACTCAATTAGTCAGTAATGGGGGAGGTGCTCGCTAGCCCTGCTATGGCTCTGCAGTTTAAATGTAGTGGGAGCTGCACACACACAGAAGCCCAGCTCTGAGTACATTTAAACTGCAAATCTGCAGTGGGTTTACCTCTGCGGGAAGTGACTAAGCAGGCCCAGCTTGTGCTGGCCCCGGGAGCTAACCCCACTGTGACTGCTTTTTAAATGCAGACTCTTACTACATTTAACATGCAGAGTCGCAGCATCCCGAAGCTGGTGCAAACTGGGACTACTTAGTTACACTTGTGCCGGTTCCGGGACACTGAGACTCTGCATTCCTGCCCCCTTTGCACCACAGAGATAGTGCTGGGGGGAACCAGCTTTTAATCTGGCTCCCCCCAGCACTGGCTCCTGCTTCCCTCCCTTGCTGCCTCTAACACAGAGGCAGCAAGGGGGGGAGAAATGAGTAGTTGACTTGACTAGCCGATAAGTATATGCTTATCAGGTAGTCAACTACTCCTTTACATTCCTAATTCATAATACACTCTAAGTGGGTATCACATGCCATAGAGTCAGAAGCAGGTATAATTTAGAGGATGGAAGCTACTTTAATCTATGCCTTTCTTCAGCTCACCAGCAAGCAATACAAAGCAACTTGGACATCTTTGCACATAAGTAAAGGATGTGAGTGATTGAATAGGACTTCTTGGGGTATAAGATATGACTCACCATTAAAAAGAATGGCAGAATCAGGTTCTTAGTGATTTCAAGCATATAGCTCTGCCCCCACTCAACTTGGTGTAAGTGATGGCAGAATTAGGCCCAAGGAATCTAATTTGCACTGCCTTCCACATTTGAAATTCTCCCCCCAGTACCAAATCAGTAAGGGTGCGTCTAGACTGGCAAGATTTTGCGCAAGAGCACTGACTTTGTAATGCCCAAAATCAGTGCTTCTTGCGCAAATACTTTCACTCTCCCGCTCGAGAAAAAGCCCTCTTGAGCAAGAATACTTGCGCAAGAGGGCCAGTGTAGACAGGGAAGAATTGTTTTGCGCAAAAAAGCCCTGATGGCTAAAATGGCGATCGGGGCTTTCTTGTGCAAAATCACATCTAGACTGGCCATGGATGCTTTGCGCAAAAGCACTTTTTGCGCAAAAGCATCCTTGCCAATCTAGATGCTCTTTTGCGGAAATACTTTTAACAGAAAAACTTTTCCATTAAAAGTATTTCCACAAAATCATGCCAGTCTAGACATAGCCTAACAGAATAATTGCTATTGGATAAGTCTTTCCCCTGTCTTGGTAATCACAAAGACTATGTCTAGACTGTATTCCTCTCTCGAAAGAGGAATGCAAATGAAGCAGATCGAAAATTCAAATGAAGCGCGGATTTGCAAATCTCATTGGTTCTCTCTCGAAAGAACCCCGTCTAGACTGCAGGTTTTTTTTTCCCAAAACCCTTTTTTTGAAAAAGCGCTCTGACACGATTATGCAAATGAAGATATGCAATCCACGCTTCATTTGAATTTTCAATCTGCTACATTTGCATTCCTCTTTTGAGAGAGGAATGCAGTCTAGACAAGCCCAAAGGTACATGATTGAGCAGGAAAGGAGAAAGAATATGCTAGGATCCCATGAAGGGAGTCCACTCCCTCTGCTGTCTGCAGCAAAGTACTTTGCAGAACTTCTTACATCTCAACATAAAAGATTTTGGGGACATAGCAAAGATATTTTGGAAAAGATGCAGCAGATGAGCTTGTGGATTCTCTACCCATTTTCCTAGTGGAATGGATACACAGGTACCACTGGAATTTTACTTTTTGCTCCATGGGAATGCTTGATTTCAGAGTCCTATTACTTAGTCTGTGATCCAGGCTAGGGACTTGCTCTCATTTTACAGAGTTAAAAGTTAAAATGCAGAACAAAATATGTGACAAGTAGTCCTTTCTTCACTCACATGCCAGGACCCAAGTTCAGGTTTCACATCTAAGATCTGATAATGGTGATGACAATCAAATCAAAAACATTTCCTTGCTCTAGTGTTAGATGTTATCATCAACTTTTGCAAAAGTAACACCATACCCTGAACTAAGAACGTGGCATGAAAAAGAGAGGAAGCATTGATTTTCCAAGCATTTTGTTTTAAGAACATAAAAACAGCCATTCTGTCAGACTAAAGGGCCGTACAGCCCGGTATCTTGTCTTCTCACCATGGTCAATGCCAAGTGCTTCAGAGGGAATGAACAGACTAGGTAATCATCAAGTGCCCTGTTGTCTTTTAAAGCTATCTGTCATTTAAGTCTAGTCACATAGCATATTCTGTATTACTGAATTGAGCTTTCAGAAATTCTTTTTTCCCCAGAAGTTTTCAAGCCATACACCTAAAAGAGGCACAATTGCTTCTGAACCAACAGTGAGTGCATATCAATAGCAACACTGATGCTCCAACACAGGGCTGCTGATGAAAGTGAGTATCAATCTCATTTGTCCTCATTCAAGAGGAGTCTTAAAGGTAAGAAAAGCTCAAAAGAAATTGCTACTTTGGGAAAAAAAGGCTGTGTGGGGAAGAACACTTTTGTTAATAGTAATCAGAAGAAACACTGCTGCTCCTTTTCCAATTGTCTGAAAGCCTGAGGACAATTCTGATCTCATTTAAACCAGTTTTCTACAGTGACTACAATGGGATTATGCCTGATTTACATCATTGTAAATGAGAAAAGAATCAGTTCTTATATGCTCTGAAAACCTAATGAGGGTGCCATCTTCTTAAATCCTGAGAGCACAGCTGGTTGATTCAAGGCCCACATTTAATCTAGAGTTCAAGGCTCTGAGAAAAAGGACAGAAAAACAAAGAGACAAAAGAAACACTACTTTGACTCAGTGTTTTGCGGTAAGGCTACAAAATACCAGAAGCACAAAGACAATGTTAACTTCAGCAAAAGATACAGAAGGGGACAAGGTTGCTTCTTTGTACTAGCTAAGATATTTTCTATGAAAACTACTCATTCTGCCATGCAGCCTACTTCATCCTCACAGAAACACAGAACAAGGGGCCCATGAGGCTTAAACATCATTTAAGAGTTTTATTGCAGCCAGGTTGAAATGTGGCCTTTCACTTTGTAATGCATCTGCCAAATTCATGCTGGTTTTTTTTTAATTTGAATTGGCAAAATGACGTGTGGGCATGAAGTTGTGTAGTTAATCCTCTAATCATCTCATGTGCCCCTGTAATAGGCAGTTAGAGGTACAACTTCTTAGATTAGTGCCTATAATAGAAATTTGATTAAGAACAATTCCTTAATATTTTAGCTCAAAAAATGTATATAACTAGCAAACTGAAAGAACTTGTATGAGTCTCATTGTGAGCCCATATTCAATGTTCGCACATCAGCATCAATGTACAATCTTCAGTGCATATAAATGAATTGCATTCTCCACATTATTTGTGACTCTTCTAGTCAGCTGACCGTGTGCAAATGTGGTAGTGTCCACAGTCTAGTTTGGTAGATGTTCCTATGGTGGCTGGTTTTCGATGATAGCCAAGAAATGAGAGCTAGACATGGTGAGATGATGAGAATCAAGGCTTTTTTTCTTAATATGTGCATCTGTTGTTCTTCTTGATTGATAAGAAACAAGCACCTTCTTTATCTCAGTCAGGTGTGTTGCCAAGAAGGGATTGTTGCTGACCCAAATAATGGAATTTATAATGCCAGCAATATTAAGCATGTTGAAGAAAAGAATCATTGGCCATTTATTTTTCTTGCCCTTGCAGGAGTACATTCTTGAAAGATTGTCTGTGTTATCAACACCACTTCTTCATCATCTGGTCCCATGGGAAGGAGACTGGAAGAATTCCACCATGATTTCAACAGTTTCAACCCGACCATCAACCTCAGCCTGGACCAGGCTACACAAGAGATACACTTCCTGGACACCACGGTGCAAATAAGTGACGGTCACATAAACACCACCCTATACCAAATACCTACTGACCACTATGCCTACCTTCATGCCTCCAGCTTCCATCCCGGACATACCACACGATCTATTGTCTACAGCCAAGCACTAAGGTACAACCGCATCTGCTCCAACCCCTCAGACAGAGACCAACACCTACAAGATCTTCACCAAGCATTCTTGAAACTACAATACCCGCACGAGGAAGTAAGGAAACAGATTAACAGAGCCAGACATGTACCCAGAAGCCTCCTACTACAAGACAAGCCCAAGAAAGAACCAACAGAAAACCACTGGCCATCACCTACAGTCTTTGGCTAAAACCTCTTCAACGCATCATCAGTGATCTACAACCCATCCTGGACAATGATCCCTCACTTTCACAGGCCTTGGGAGGCAGGCCAGTCCTCGCCCACAGACAACCCGCCAATCTGAAGCAAATTTTCACCAGCAACTATATACCGCGCCACAGTAACTCTAACTCAGGAACCAATCCATGCAACAAACCTCGGTGCCAACTCTGCCATCATATCTACACCAGCGACACCATCACAGGACCTAACCAGATCAGCTACACCATCACTGGTTCATTCACCTGCACATCTACCAATATAATATATGCCATCATGTGCCAGCAAAGCCCCTCTGCTATATACATCGGCCAAACTGGACAGTCCGTACGCAAAAGACTAAATGGACACAAATCGGATATTAGGAATGGCAACATACAAAAACCTGTAGGAGAACACTTCAATCTCCCTGGACACACTGTAGCAGATTTAAAGGTAGCCATCCTGCAGCAAAAAACTTCAAGACCAGACTTCAAAGAGAAACTGCTGAGCTACAGTTCATCTGCAAATTTGACACCATCAGTATAGGATTAAACAAAGACTGTGAATAGCTAGCCAAGTACAAAAGCAGTTTCTCCTCTCTTGGTGTTCATACCTCCCCAGCTGCTAGAAGTGAGCCTCACCCTCCCTGACTGAATTAACCTCGTTATCTCTAGCCTGATTCTGGCCTGCATATTTATATCTACCTCTGGAAATTTCTACTACATGCATCTGACGAAGTGGGTCTTTGCTCACGAAAGCTTATGCTCCAATACATCTGTTCGTCTATAAGGTGCTTCTTGTCACTTTTGCAGATCCAGACTAATTTCTCTGATACTTAATAGCACTTCTAGTTTCCTTTGTCTCCTTCTATATTTTGCCATGATGCAGCTCCAATACCATTATTACAGAGTTGCCCTACTTCGGAACATAGTAAATCAGGTGAGTGGCCCAGAAAACCAGAGCACTGCTGACAACTTTTCTCTGCTGACATGGGGATGCATTTCATTGCATATGATCTGATGTCCAGTTTCATCAGATTGTTCTAACACAGCTCAAATGTTTATTCAGTGGATCTGCTGCGAATTTAATAGTGACAAAGAAGTTATCCTCATCTCTATTTATTCTAGTCTAATACTATGGCTGAGCATGACTTCCTCATTATGAATATGAACTGGTTGAATAATCAATGGAAACATGGTCCTCCTTTTCAGAACATCCCTCCACATGATCTGGCACAAAGTTTACTATGTTGTCATCCCACACTTGACATGTTCATTTGTTTGCCTTCTTGAATTGCAGAACTCAGAACATCTCCTTATGAGTTTCATGAGTCAGCAATATTTGAAGCAAAATCCCTAGATAGAAAATCCCCTCAAGGATGTTAGGCATCAGTCCACTCTGTATTGTGGATACCGAAAGGTCCAAACTACCTTTGCATGACTGTATGCAGCAACTACCATCACTGGAATGCATTTTCAATTTGCATATGCTACTACAATGCAACATACTCTCACTAGAAGAGTACATATGTCTAGAGAACTACTAAGAATTCAGAACAGAAAAAAAAATCTATATCCTGCTAATTTTTTCCCATTGAATTGTGAACATGTACCTAGGTGATAATGTCCTAAAACAACATAAGTGGAACATCATTAGTTCATTATCACAGCATATATGCTCATTAGATACATTACCCTGTGAAAATGGCTGAGTTAAACCTGGGCACCCTGTGTGGACACTCTTATGTCAATTCAGTTGAAGTCAGTTGGGAGCATATTTCAGGTAAACCTGAATAAGTTGTACATAAACCAAAAGAAGAGTGTACACACAGGAATTTCCATTGGGTTAATTAGGTTAGTTTTGAAACTGGTATGTGCAACATTCCCATGTAAACAAAACCTTACTCTTTTGTACAGGCATCTGTATCAAGTAAAAATCTAGCCCATATTGTTTCAAAGGCGGATTAAAATACAATGTATATTCTCCCTGGGTAATAATATAGCCTCTTTTTGAGGAGCAACCTAATAGGCAAACCAAAATATCCTAGGGATCAATCTCAACAAGCGTCTTTGAAAAAATTGCAAGGGATATTACACAGCAATAAAGCCCTGGAATCAAAGACTGTTACCATAGGCAAAATTTCCTTACTTTAGAATGATTTATATTTTTCATTAAGTCAAGCATTTTCAGGATGAACTACATTAAGATATAATTTAAAGGGTAGAACTGAGGAGAGACAAAGAAGAAGCTGGATCCTCACAACAGTTTTAGATATACTAGCATATTTAAAACATAAACCATAAACCATTTAACAAGGAGAAGAGGAATATAAAACAGTGCCAATGTGCAATCTAGCTAATGCAGCAACGCAGACAATCTTTTTACCTTAAGAACCACCTGATTTTTGTTGATGCTGCATGTTTAATGCTAGGTTTTTGCATTTCCAGGGAGTACTGGGTGAGGAAGGGGTTTCTATTTAATTTTTCTATTTTTTAAGGGGGAAGAAAAGAAAGGGAAAACTATCTGGAGGGGAGTTTATGAAATTACAGCTGGAGTTTTTGCAGATGTTATCAATAGATATATGTTAAGTCCTTGATCTGCCTATTCAGCTAGTAGCACTTACATTACAAGGTCAAGTCGTCTTCAGCAGTGAAGTCTGCAAGTTCCTTGACATTTTTCTAACAGTTCATATTCCTACTGGCTCATTACCTTGTGGAGCTTATCAGCTCAGTAGATTTAGAATCCAGTGACATTAAAAGAATCAGTCTTAACTTAGCATACTCAAGCATTTAAGTTGTCTTTGGCTGAGACATTGATGGGTCCTTAACCTACCAACCTCAATGACCCTTATTGTTCCTTGATAAAGGGCTATTTAGCATGTGACAGTTAAAAGCGTAAAAGGAGTTTTCAGTTGTAGGTGTATATTCCTGTACCTGGATATACTGAACTTGGGAAGCTTTCAAGATTTTATTTTCTCCTCAATTAACTTAAGTCTGAGTCTTATTTTCAAAGTGCTAAGCAGCATGGGCTCAGGATACCTAAAAGGCTTTCACCATTTAGAACTACAACTGCCATTGTTTTTCCTGCTCTTGGGGAATAATGGAACAGACTTCCTCTGAGGTAAATTCATATATGTAGGAGATAGAACTTTTGGGGGAGCTACTTTCAGACTGTGGCTATCTCTACTTCAGAGGAGATAAGAATAGGCACAAACTTTAATTGATACATCTTAGTCTTTATATATTTTCCTAAATGTGGAAGGCATCCATATTCTGATAATAAATATTGTAGAAGTGCCTCAACTGAATATCAGTCATAGTGTGTCCTTGACTATGGCATCCTTAATAATTGCATCCTTAAAATATGTTAGAAGAACATAACTAAGGACCATTCACAAAACTGCCATATTTAAATGCTCACAGTTTTAAAACTACTAGAACAAATATTCAGATTTGATTTTAAAGGCCCAATTGAAACCACCTTTAAGTTACCTGAAAAATATCGGATTGGATTATACAAAAATTATGGATTTTTTTGTTTACATTTCAACAGCTCACCAAAGCCACAGTACAATTTGTTCAGAATTTTGGACTAGGAAAAAACATATAGAATTTCAGCTCAAAAAGAGGTTCAGACAATTGTGAGAAAAAGGAAAAAGAAAGTTTATAATGGTAAGCCTCTTTAAACCTTAACAATAAGGATGACATCAATAATTACTGAAATCAAAAGTAAACATCTTCAGAATATATTAGCATATTGTTAAGTAAAAAATGGCATAGATAATATGATTAATTACTGGTAAACAGTGCTCAGTTACCAAAATTTAAAATAGTACTCAGTCTTGTCACTCACTCTAGTCTATATAGTAGATACTTGCGTAGTTAATATTTGCTCAGAATTCAGTACGGTTTACACTAATTGACTGTCATAGAGAACTATCAGTAGTCTGATTTGAGTCACTGAAGTCAGAGTTTTATATAACTGACCTTGAGCTATCAGATGATGTTGAAAGATGCATGAATTTATCTGTTTCAGGGATAAATAGCTTAACATGCAATGTTACTAGCATTAACATTTACATTTGAGATAGTTCCCCCTCCTTCTAGTATGCGTGCTTTGTCATCCGTAGCAGTTATACTCAAGCATCGTTGCAAGTAATATTTTCCACAACAAAATTTAGACATCTTTTGTGATAAATTGTCACCAGCATGACAATGGGAAAATTATTTTAAACATGCAGTATATATATGGCCAGATTCACCGGAATCCTCCAGCTTGCAATGCGAAATAGCCATAAATTCAGCTTAACTGAAATAAAGATGAAGCTCTTTGACATGATAACTGAAGAAGTATCCTTTTTTTACATCTAGCCTGAAAAACCTCTTTTCAAAATTCTATGAAAAAGCCCAACACACTTTAAAAATCCTGAAATAATAATTTAGAAATATTCAGAGAGCTACTGGGACATTCTCCAGTATTCATAGATGTTAAGGCCAGATGGTATTGTTAGATCAGCTAACTTGAACTTCTGTATAAGACAGGCCACAAAAGTTAACCAATGTATTCCTTGTTTTCGACTATAAAGTATCTTCCTGAAAGGCATCTAGTCTTGATTTGAAGACTACAAGAGACAGAGAAATCACTACTTCCTTTATAGTTTGTTCCAATGGTAATTGTCTTCACCACTAAAAATATACTTTCCATCTACTTTTCATGATTCCAGTTTAATGGCCCAATGACATGAAATATAACTTTGTTAACTTCAAAGAGGTTATTCCTAATTGAACAGGGAAGGAAGAATCTGGACCTGCATCTTCAACTCCCTTTTTGGTACCTTTAAATTAAAGTAAGTTCCCTTCAATATTATCTGAGTATCTGAAGCAAAGCAAGGAGTAATGTCTTGGGTCTTTGAGTATTGGAAGGAAATGGAGGCAGAGAGAAGAATATTTAGAGCATTATGATGAGAGACTGTGTAACATGTTGCAAAGCACCAAAAAATCTGAAACTGAACAGGAGAAAGTGAATGAATGAAATTAACTATGTAGGACTCACACTCAGTGACAAAGGCATCTGAGCAGATCCAAGAAAAATAGAAGTACTTGTACAAATGGAATGAGAGACAGACCTAGACATATCAGCATATTTGAGCAAATAGAACCTAATGTCTGCACCATACAATAAAACAGAGACAGAGACGTCAAACTTCATTTCTTGGCCTTTGTCACCCAAGATTAGTAAGAAGCTACAAAAGTTTAGAACTCCTATTACAGTACCATGGCCTCGGTCATTAATCACTGATTTCACTAGCTACTGGTATAATATTGATATCTCAGAGGATATCAGAGCAGGAGTTAATGCTCCGTTAGAAAATACAAACTCCCCTTAGGTGGCTTCCTCAGCTGCTACAGAGCAGCGGTGGAGGCATTCAGAGAAGTGGCATTACAGCTCCCGATAAAATCAGTGAGAATTAGAGACACTAAGAACTGCCCAAGAAATAGTCTTCACCTCCCCTTATGTGAAAAAGGAGCTGCTTCCATTTTCCTTGTACATTCTTGGAAGCCATAATTTAAAGCCACAAATACAGTATTGCCTTTATTTTTGATACCAAATAAAATCCTGAAATAGAGAAAACAATTTTAGGTCTTTTGAGAATAGTGTTCCTTGTATTTGATTTTATATTTGATTTTATATATTCTTATATTTGATTTTAAACCCTGAGAAAAGTTAATGACAGGGGTCCCACCTTCATGCTCATGAAGGATCAGCATTATAGCATCCACACACATCCACATTTTCTCTGGGTAGTGATTTACTGTAATTCCATGGAAGTTTCAATTTTCAGAACAGGTGAGGGCCTATCAATCCAAGTTAAGTAAATGGAAGTTGCAGGTTCCTAACACTTCTGAAAATCAGGTCCAGTTTATCTTAAAATAGCAAGAGGCCACACTGCCCATCACTGACACGTCTAACAAAGATCTTCTTTGGACGTGCTCCATTTTGTAGCACAGAAGCTTAGTGGTCAGGGCAGAGAAGTTTCATCCAATACACTGAACAATCACTCCATTTATTTGAGGTTAGGGGATTGTCCGTAGGTGAGGATTGGCCTTTCTTCCAAGGTCTGTGAGAGTGAGGGGTCATTTTCCAGGATAGGGTTGTAGATTGCTGATAATATGTTGGAGGAGTTTAAGTTGTGGGCTGTAGATGATAACACTGGACCCAACAACATCAGCAGCTCATTTAACTGCACATCCACTAATGTAACCTATGCCATCAAATGCCAGCAATGCCCCACTGCCATGTAAATTGGCCAGACTGAACAGTCTCTACAGGAAAGAATTAATGGACACAAATCAGATATCTGAAAAAGCAACACACAGAAACCTGTTGGAGAACACTTTAACCTGCCTGGGCACTCATTAATGGATCTCCAAGTCACAGTGTTGTTTCAGGCCAATTCCACAAGCCAAATGCACTGGGAAGGGTTGGAACTTAACTTCATTTACAACTTTGATTCTTATCAGAATGGAATGAACAAGGATAAGGGCTGCCTTGCACACTACCTTCCACATCCTAATGAAGGGGTCTTCAACCTTTTTAAGCACTTTTTGAATTTAAGTGCAATCTAAGATCTACCTCAAACCCACATGTCCTTTCTCTGCCTCCTTTGTACCCTTTCTCTGAGGCCCCACCCTTGCTCACTCCATCCTCCCTCCCTTCCTCATCCTCCCTCACTTTCACCAGGCAGGGGCAGTGGGTTGGGATGCAGGCTCGGGTCTTGGATTAAGGGATTTGGAGTGTGAGAGGGACTCTGATCTGAGTTTGGGGCAAGCAGTTGGGATGCTGGAGGGGGATCTAGGTGCAGGCTGTTGTAGGTGGTTGGATGCAGGGGTACTCAGGGTTATGGCAGGGGCTTGGGTTGTAGGAGGGGGTTCATGACTGGGGTAGGGTTTTGGGATGTGGGCTCCAGCTGGGCCCTGCTTACCTCAGTGGCTCCTGTGTGGTGGTGCAGTGGGGGCTAAGACAGGCTCATCCTTGTCCCAGCCCTGCACCACTCCCAAAAGCCACCAGCAAACTCCCTCCCAAGCCCTGTTGTGCTCACTCTCTGCTCTGTGGAGATAGGATAAAGGGTGGGAGAGGAAGCATCTTAACATCAGCACCCTCCTCTGTCTCCCTTGCCCTGCACAGCAAGCAGGAGGTTCCTGAGGGGACAGCTCCAAGGCAAAGAGCAGGAGACGTGCAGCATCTGGGGGGGGGGGGGGGCAGCTGAAGTGCTGGGCTTGATAGCCTTTTGGCCAAGCCAGTCAAGATCTCCTGTCAGAGGCTCTAAGGGTGTGTCTAGACTACATGCCTCTGGCAACAGAGGCATGTAGATTAGGCTACCAGACATAGTAAAATGAAGCGGCGATTTAAATAATCGCCGCTTCATTTAAATTTACATGGCTGCCGCGCTGAGCCGACAAACAGCTGGTCAGCTGTTTGTCGGCTCAGCGCGATAGTCTGGACGCGCGGGTGTCGACATCAAAGGTATTTGTCGACCACCCAGGTATACCTCCTGGGATGAGGCATACCTGGGTGGTCGACAAATACCTTTGATGTCGGCAGGGGAGCGTCCAGACTATCGCGCTGATCCGACAAACAGCTGACCAGCTGTTTGTTGGCTCAGCGCGGCAGCCATGTAAATTTAAATGAAGCGGTGATTATTTAAATCGCCGCTTCATTTTACTATGTCCGGTAGCCTAATCTACATGCCTCTGTCGCCAGAGGCATGTAGTCTAGACGTACCCTAATATCTACCAGTAGATCCCGATCTACTGGTTGGTGACCACTGTCCTAATGATTTAACCAACCAACCAAACAATGGAGGTGCTAATTGTTCTTATCAGCCTCTTGTAAGTTGAACAATCTATTGACTGTCTTTTTTCTCCTCCTCCCCCATCCTTCCCTATTTATTCTTGGATCTGGACTTTTAATACTCCAGTCATCTGAAGAAGTGGGTTATGTCCATTTAAGCTCATGATACCATCTACATGTTTTGTTAGTATTTGAGGTGCTACTAAACTATTCATTGTTTTTTGAGAAAAAGAGGACAACCTAGTGAAACATTATAAAGAACAATATAGAAGGAAGCCAGATTGACATTTAGAAGCCTGAAAAGACTAGCACAACACCGGAATAAATGGCAAAGACTGGTGAATGCCCTATATATCCAAAGACATGGGGGAAAGAAAGGAAAAAATGTCTGGTTTTGCTTGATTAACACCTACTTGTATGACTTCTCCTGTTTAATGGACATCTCAGTCACCCACAATGATATGTGATTTACAATACTTCTCCAAAACTGCTGTGCATCATGTGAATTCTTTCAAAGAGATTTATGTTTATTTCTGTAGGGAAGTTGGGATATATTTTGTTTATTTCAATGTACTTTAGAATTATATTAAATTATAGCATCACATCAACTTGTATTTTTAAAATATTCATTCAATCTCTCTGTATGTTCTTTCTTTTCAATACATTTGTAATACATTTCATATTCTCTTTACATGTATTACAATCCCAGGCTTACAAAATCCAAAATGTGATCTACTGCCACCAACTATAACTGCCTACCCAAACAGCGAAACCCAGAGATATGTTACAACTCTGTGTGTTTGGTTAATCTCCTTTGCATTTACTTAAGCTCCTTTAGACTGAGGTGATGTGAAGTGCAAGTAGGTCTAGAAGCATAATGGGTATAAGTAGGAGTTTATGAGGGTCTAATTTACACTACCGTATGCATTATCTCTGAATTTGGCTTACTCAGGATATCAACGATATCATCATTGTTTTTTACAGAAAAAAGCCTCTGAATGGTTACACCTTTAAACAAATAAATGCTTTTTAACATCCATAGTCAGGAACTCTTAATGCTGTTACAATATTCAGTCATGAATATTTCTAAATGAATGATAATTAAGAATCACTCACACACTCTTGCTCCCCGCTTTTCCTGAAGCTGCGCAATTTTCTGATAGAATCTAATGATAAGCAGGTAAAATACAGAACTCTTAATGGATGGCAAGAAAGGACATGAGAAAACAGCTATAGAGGACCACATTCTCCATCAGTTACTCCCTTGCAACCCCATTGCAGTCACCTACAGGGAAAGTTTAGCTCATGGCATGTATGCTCACTCTGATATCTGAGTGATGTGCATTCATGTTAGTATGCAATTTTTTGAAAAACCTTAGATAAACTTAGCAGCATTTACAAGCCACACAGTATATGTGAAAAATATCCTTTAGTTTCATCCTAAAACATCAAAGCTCCTTTTACTCTAATCCACTGAACTAATCCACTCCCATTATGCTGGCAATAAGGAATGGAGCAAGTTCCAACCTTTTCCCTTTTCTCTCAGAGTCTTTAGAGTCAAACGTACTGTTTCTGTAGCACCAAGCTGACACATTGGGTGGAATTATTTAGAAAAAGTTCTACTACTCTTCCAGCTCAGTATTTAATAAATCATAATATAATAATTTATTATTCATAATTACTAATAAATGCAGTTATCCCCTAAACCAAACCACTCTGGTGAGGCAACTGTAACATTCTATCTGCAAAGTGACCAAGCCTTCAAAAAGTGAAATATTAAATAATCTATTTTGGTCTGGGAAAGTTGCTATTTGGTCAAACATACCTCCCCAAACTGAAAATAAATAGCCAATGACTTCTATAAAGTACAAGGAAGTAAGGGTATGACTACACTACAAAGTTAATTCGAACTAACGGACGTTAGTTCGAATTAACTTTGATAGGCGTTACACTAGCGCTCCGCTAGTTCGAACTTAATACGAACTAGCGGGGCGCTTAGTTCGAACTAGGTAAACCTCATTCTACGAGGACTAAGCCTAGTTTGAACTTACTAGTTCAAATTAAGGGGTGTGTAGCCCCTTAATTCGAACTAGTGGGAGGCTAGCCCTCCCCAGCTTTCCCTGGAGGCCACTCTGGCCAACATCAGGGAAACTCTATTGCCCCCCTCCTGGCCCTGGACCTCTTAAAGGGGCATGGGCTGGCTACGATGCCCGTGCCAGGTGCAAGCCTGCCAGCACCCAGCTAGCAGACCCTGTACCTGGCACGGCTCGAGCCAGCCACCCGATGCCCCCCAGCCCTCCCCCTCTTCCTGGGACCAGGTTGGCAGCTCCCGGGAGCTTGCCCGGGACCGCAAGAAGTGGGCACCCGCCTGGTTTAGTGCGGACATCGTGGACCTTGTCCACAACCTCCGCACTAGGCACAGGAAAGTGGCCGTCTAGGGCAGGAGAGCTGCCAGGCTGGCCACACAGGAGCAGGTGTGCATGAAAATCAAGGTGGTCCACTGAGACCCCTGACCCTGAGCCCTGAACTTACAATGGCCGTCCTGGGTCAGACCAAAGGTCCATCTAGCCCAGTAGACTGTCTGCCAACAGGGGCCAACCCTAGGGACCCTGGAGGGGATGGACCGAACACAATGACCAAGCCATTTGTCTCGTGCAATCCCTCTCCAGCCTTCCACAAACTTTGGGCAGGGACACCATTCCTACCCCCTGGCTAATACCACTCCATGGACCCAACCTCCATGACTTGATCTCACTTCTCTTTAAACTCTGTTCTAGTTCTAGCCTTCACAGCCTCCTGCAGCAAGGAGTTCCACAGGTTGACTCTTTGCTTTGTGAAGAAGAACTTTCTGTTACTAGTTTGAAGCCTGCTACCCATTCCTTTCCTTTGGTGTCCTCTAGTCCTTCTATTATTGGAACTAATGAAAAACTTTTCTTGATACACCTTCTTCACCCCATTCATGCTTTTATAGACCTCTATCCTATCCCCCCTCAGTCTCCTCTTTTCTAAGCTGAGAAGTCCCAGTCTCTTTAGCCTCTCTTCATATGGGACCTGTTCCAAACCTCTGATCGTTTTAGTTGCCCTCCCCTCTCCCACCCTCTCTCTTTCCCTCTCCCTCCTCCTTTTCCCAGTCTCCCCCAGTTTTGTTCAATAAAGACAGATTCTATTTTTGAACACAATTGTCCTTTATTTTGTATATCAGGAAGGGGGGCTAGGGAAGGGTAAGTGGAAGGAGGTGAGGGAGGAATGGGGTACAAGCCCCCGATGGGGAGGACTGGGCTGGCTCTGCGGGCTTTTGGGGGTGGAAGCTCTCCTGCAGCCCCCCAATTGCCCCTTCTCCCCAGATGGCAGCCTGCGGCAAGTGCAGCCAGTCTGATGGCCGAGTGCTGTGATGGGCACTCAGGGCACTCCAATCCAGGACTGCTTTGCAAGCGAGGCACCCCTGAGAACTGTCTATCCGGGGTGGGGGTCGGGTCCCTTTAAGCACAGCCTTCGGTTAGCCTGAGGCAGCAGCTCCACGCTCTAAGTCCTCATCTGATGCCCTGCTGGCACTGCTTCCGGCCATCCTTAACCGCGGTTCAGGGTCCACTTAATGTGGACATGCTAGTTTGAATTAGCAAAACGCTAATTCGAACTAGTTTTTTAGTCTGGATCCGTTAGTTCGAACTAGTTTAGTTCGAATTAACTAATTCGAACTAACATAGTTCGAATTAGCGCTGTGGTGTAGACATACCCTTAGTGTGACATTAGTTTGGAGGGGAGTTCAGCTGCTATTCAACTCACTGCATGATCCATGACTATCAAACAACCTTCTTTCCATTGCTGCTTGTGATGAGTTCTCTTTCTTCTAGTCAACACAAACACGTGTAGAAAGCTGCTCTTCCCCGAAAGATAGAGGAAGATCAGCCCAAGTCTTTTTACATTTTTGCTGTAGAGACAGCAGGTCTAAGGGAGAGATCCTCCAGCAGAAAAATCTGATAGAGCATGTTATTGAAAGATGAAATTTCAAAGAGAGATTTTTTTTCCCTTGTGTAGGGATCTCCATATAAGCTTTATCTTTGAAGGCAGGACACCCTGCATCACAGAAGTCTTTGAACAGTGACTGCATGTGAAAAATGGTAAAAGGAATAAGACACAAGTGATAGGAAATCTTCTAAATGGAGCTACAGTATATGCCCATCTTTCTGTGAAAATTTCACCTTATTAATGATACTATCATTAACAGTTAACAGTGCTACTTTTTCTCAGTACATTCCAAAACAGACACACAAACAACATTGGGATGTTTTCCAGTATGTATTTAGAGGAACTTCATATACTATCAGGCTTGTGTCTACAAATGTATCCATTTATTTGTCAGAGGGGAGGAGCATTACCATGATGGAAGTTAGTCACTAATTTTAGTGGGAGGAAATGAAATAATATTTACATCAATTTTAGAATATTTTACAATTGGAGTAGTATAACAAGGCCATAGAGTACCTGAGAATGGGCCAGTGACTTAGGCCACATTCTTGAATGTGCTCGCAAGTCTTCTGTGAGGTGTTTAGAAATCTATAGTTCCAAGGTGAACTGAGAGTGCACATCACTGTGTATGACAATTTCCTAACTTTGAAAGATTGGTCCCTTAATCTCTGGCCTTCAGTTCTCATCTGTGAAACAGGGATAATTTTTCCATACCTCTAGGGGGCCACTCTGGGGAAAAATCTAATGATGGCTGTGAGGTAGTCAAATAGCGGTGAGTGTCGTAAGAGGATAATCCTGTAAGTAAGGGTATGTCTACACTACCCCGCTAGTTCGAACTAGCGGGGTAGTGTAGACATACCCTCAGGCAATATTTCTTCTCTCCTTGACTTAATTGGGTGTAGGATCTCTCTTCACCAGTGATAAACCTGTGATGCTGGGAAACCAGGTGCCAGCTTTTTCAAGTCTGTAGGCGTTAGCTGAGGAATGTCAAATACATAGCTGGAAGTCAGACTAATTCACCTGTATGTCAGTGTTGTTCAAGACAGGTGCTAGACTTATAAGAATATGTTTAGTATTTAGAGTCTTTAAATTACTTGTAATTTGCTGTGTGCTTTTATCTTTCTTATAATGGCTGTATCCCATGCCATGAGATATTATGTGAGCTTTGTTTTATAAATATAAAACGCCTACTTTGAACTTGTGGACCTATGCAGAAAGTGTGGTTTTCCTGACCATTAAAGACTAAGTGGGACATTATAGGACAAAAACTTTGTTGATTTCCCTGTCCACCCATAAAGAAGCTACATACAGGAGTCTTCCTCCCATAGTATGAATTCTGGGGGAAGAACACAAAGATGTTTACCAAAAGAAATAATCTCTTTGTTATTTGAATTCTATAGGGGTAGAGCTAGGAAACAAAAGCAGAGTTCCCCTAAGTCAACATGGATAAGTAGTAAGAGACATTCAGCGGACAGATTACTAATCTCTGTCATATTTTGGAACCTTAGACTGTAACTCATCTGTGTTTTGGTGTTGCCTGCTTTGACTTGAAAAGAACTTCCATTTTTAATGGATCCTTAGTTTACTATGGGACTGACTACCATCTCTATCTTTGGAGTGAATCTGATGTACAAATTGATCTGAAGTAAATGACTGGTGTCTTGGGCCTGGGAGGAAACACACACACAAAAAATCAAATATTCAGGTAAGCAATTACTAAGTCTAGGTTGCTTGGGTGACATGATGAATTAGAATGCACAAGAAGACTGTTTGTGACCCCAGTGTAAGACTGTTACAGTGATCTGAGAGTTCACAATTGGTACCGGTACATTGGTGAAATATAATGATAGAACATACCACCAGTTTGGGCTGTCTGCTCTGCTTCTTGACAATTTTCCCTGAGGTTGGCATTCAGGGTTGTGAATCACTCCAGACCCTGTGACACTCCCCACTTCCTTACTTTTAATGAATTGTATGTGAGTGTTAGGGAGAAGATGTTAACAACTGAAGTCCTGTCTAGTTTGAACAGACTTCAAAGATCCCATGACAGTTTTTGTAGGAGTGTGAGTTTGCCAGGCCCACCCATGGCAGGAGAGGGAGCTAAGGGGGTAACTGTCCTGGGGCCCAGCGATTCAAAAGTTAATAGTGCCCTACAGCATTTTCTAAATAAGTGCCCTGTGATAGTGGCCTTTAAACCATCACCTAACCCCAGGCATCACTGAAGATCTGGAGAAGAAGCTAACCCCAGCCCCACCCCTTCTATCTAGGATCACAGAGTCGACTCCTCAACACTTGCTCAATTCCCCCCTGGAGTATGCCTGACTCTTCTGGCAACAACTCTCTTCCCAGCTCACTATTGCGCAGTTTGCTGTGTCTTTTGCCTGTCTGACTCCCTGCTTCACACCAAAGATGTCTACAAATCAGTGAAGAAGAGATTCCTGTGGATGTTAATACTGGTTGTGCCTGATTCAAACACACCTTTTTTAAAATTGCCTTTGGATGAAGGTAAGGTATCGCTACTACTATTGCACTCCGTCCTATTCCCCATAGTACTAGCTATCTCCATTTTCTCCCCCCCCCCCCTCCTTTTTTGGTCTCCTTTTTAGAGAGTTTCTTCTTAATTTCCCAATTCTTTGCCATTAGTCAGCTCTTCATTGTGGTTATTCCAATGGCATTTTTGTTTTATGGGCATCCTAAGCCTAGTAATGCCTTTAATTGGTACTTCAGATAATGCATTTTTCTCTTATAGTGCAGTTTTTTTGCTTGATTTTGTTTTCATCTTCCTTTATTTTGTCTTCCCATCTTCAGAGAAATACATTTTTCCTTTTATGAGTTTTTCCATTTCTTCCTAGAGCACTCTACTTACTTGAATCTATTTGAAGCTACCATCTTACCACACCACAAACCATGTAAGTATGCTGACACATGGATGCTTGATCAGTCACATATCTGTGCAAGAGACAGTATATTTTTTGAGTGTAATGTGGACAATATTTGTATAGAACTTGGGGCCATATCCCATTTCCAATTTTCTGTACGGCTTTTTGTGTCTGTCTATTCTCTTTGGCTTTTTGGGATGTCATGATCAAGCTCTTAATCTTTAGAGCCAAATTTTGCCTTCAGACATTCCTGTGCAACTTCTAGAGAAAGCAGCGGTCATTGCCTTTGCATACCTAAGAGCACAGTTTGTCCTCAGGCTTCTGCTGCAGCCTCACTCTTTTTTGGTTTCCCAGATCAGACTGTAGTCCAATATCCCGCTCCCCCATGCAGCTTGCTATTTCATACTGCTCCCAGAAATAATTGTAAAGTGTGAAACAATGTCTAAGTTTACAACACACACACACACACACACACACACACACAAAACCTCCCCTCATCTCAAACAATCAGCTGTCCTTTATCTTTCATGGTTGAATTGATTTAACAGGCTTTACACTTCATATCTCAAAGAGAGACAGACATTCCTTCCTTAGATGACTGTTAACTCATGTCTTCAGTTTAGAGCTTACTATCAGCAAAATGCTTTATAGATATTTAGAGTCTGATCCTGCAAGCTGCTAAACATTGCCTCTTTGCTGGGAAACCTCAACTGCCCTTATATTTAATAGCAGTTGAGAGTGCACAGCATGTTACAGGATTTGTCCCTTCATTTGCCATGTTAGGAGTTTTCAGGAATGTTAGTTACCATCAAATCTGTGACCCCACATTTGAAATCCTGCCAATCCAGACTGCACAGTTCTTCTGAAGTTTCATTTCCCAACACTTTTTGTAAAGCACAAATTTGAGGAGGTTCAGATTTCTTAGGCCTAACAACTGTCGGCCCTGCACACTAAGGCTCACGTTCTTCTTGCACAATCTTGGCAGAGTACCGGATTCTTAGAGTCTCTATCTTTCCTTTAATCATTTTTCTTTTCAGTTTCATCCATTTCCTCTTCTAATTCTTTCTGTCCCTTTTTTTTATTAAAACTAGTATACAAAGATCAAGCCAGTAGAATATGTTCTGTAGCTGTCAATCAGTGGGTAAAAAAAAATACAAAGTGTGAATAGTTAAATCAGCAGGCTTGCTTGTTGGAGTTATCTGCATGGCAGAGATGTCAAAGTATTGTTTCCAAGTCTGACTTCTACATGCAGGGAGTAGCAGAGCATATCCTGGCCTCTTTTATCTTCCTCAGGAGAGCAGCCAAGTGGCATAATCAATTCTTCCACCCTTTTGTCTTTCACCTGGTGTTTACTTTGCTCTGTGTTTAGTGTTTACTTTGCTGTTCTTTTGCCACCTTGATATCTGCTTACTTTTCTCTTGTTATTAAAAGGAAATATAATTTTGATGTTCAATACTGGACTGTATTGAAAGCTTGAAAAGATGTTTCCTCTTGCTCAGCAATTAACCTAACAGTGCAGAGACTCCTTAATTGTTGAGAAATAGGCAGCCAGATAGATAACTGATGCTAAAAAGTTAGGAACAGAGGCTGTTTTCCTTGTACCAACTAGTGATGAAATGTTAATCATGCAGATAATTTTGATAGCTCACTTGGTTTCTGGTATATATTGCTATAAATAACAGAGATAAAAAATTAGAGATGTGACTTTTCTTATAGATCTAAGTATTATAAAAATTGAATCTCTGATTCAGTCTGTAAAGTGTTTAGATAAATGCAAGTTGATTTAGTTGGCCCATACAATATGCATAATCAAAATTAAAGTTTCATGAATGACCACGTGTGGATAGCTGTTTGTTTTCTTATTGTCCATTTATCCAAACTTTTAAATTCAGAGAGTCAGAGCAGCCAGATGGGATAATAGTGCAGGTCATGCTGAAAAAACACTAGCTTTCATTCATGTCACTTTTCTTTCAAAGTCAATGTAACAAACTTGGGTTAACAGACATCACCAGTCACGCTTTCTTTAGGAATAACATTCTCACTAAAGATGCTTTTGATGCAATAATGTGCAAAGTTATATGCAAATTTTCACAATGAAATGTAGGGTGAGGCTTATAATGGGCTAGTGATGCAAAAGACAGGATTTCACACTAGGTTTGTCCTGAGTATGTCATTTACACTATTTCATACTACTCTGTAGTTGTTCTATGTTTGTACAAAAGTAATTCATTGGAAGTTTCACACACAGAATACTAGTAGCTACAGGATCGTGTGTATAAATTGGAGGGGGGGGGGACAGATGGTTACCCATTAGTGCCCTGTAACATAACTGGCTGCAACTAAAGCTTTTTCACCCCCCACACTTTAAGTCAGGGGTGGGGAAACTCAGGCCTAGGGCTGGATGCGGCCCCTGGCTTGCCTGGATCCGGCCCCTGAGGCTCTAGGCTCCCCCACAGCATAGAGGAGCTTACGCTGATACTCCAGTCCTCTCACCTTCTCACTGTGGGGCCAGAGCACACACAATCTACTAGACTGCCCCCTCCCTAGCTCTGGTGTGTGTGTGGGGGGAGGGGGGGAATATGGGTAGCGTCTTTCTCCTTCTAAGTTGAGAGCCACATTAGTGAGGGTTTGTTTTTCTTCTCACTTGTGTGTGGCCCCCAACTGATTTTTCTGTGGGTCAGTGGCCCCTGACCCAAAAAAGGTCCCCGCTCCTGCTTTAAGTGCTAGAGATGATTTTTAACTATGCATCTTTTTTAGCCTCCCAATATTTTGCTGTATATTCTTTATTTGCATTATGTAGTCTGGTTTAATTACTTTTGTTTTGCATGAAGTGGATTCTATGTTGTCTTATAATTAGAAAGCTTCTTGGGACAGGGACCATCTATTTGTACAATGTCTATCTAGTACAGTGGGGTCCAGATCCAATTGTGGAGCCGCTAGGTGCTGCAATAATACAAATAAGTAATACATAACAAATAGCATGTGCAAAGATAGGAAGAGAGTCATATGAAGAAATATTAGCACTTATTTTGAAAGGTTTAGGGTATAGTTGTAGAAATGCACTAGCGGTATGTTAGATCAGTCAATCAAAACTCAAATTAATTTAAGATATAAAGTTTTGGTGTTTTTCAAGATAGGATTTTTCATTTTAAGAAGAGGAGAAGAATGTAGAGTGGCCAGTTTTAGTCACAAAGATGTAAAGAATAGATGCATTTTTTTCCCTAGTTAAACATAGGCAACTCTAAGGAAGGCAGATGACATGAAAGAAAGTGAAATACTGCTTTGGGGTAGAGTAATGGTTTCTCTAACCTTTTTTCCTTTATTTTTCAGGATTCCTAGGATATAGCCTGATCTTTTAGGATGCATCTATACAACACCCTTAGCTCGAAATTAGCTTATTTAATAATTTGGCACTATCTACACTGTGCTAAATTTCAAAATGATTGCTACTCTGAAATTCTCCTTAATATTCATGGAAAGAAGGTTACTGCAATGTCAGAATAAGTCTCCCGTTATTTCAAAATTTATTTCAAAATGATGGGCTGCTTCAATAGACACGGAGTAGCTATTTCAGGATACTTTTGGTATCCCCAAATAGCTCAACAGTGTAAATATACCCTCAGAGTCCTGGTTTGCATTGGTATTAACAGGAATTTTAGCAATGTATTGTATTAATGTAGACTGAGTTTAATTTCCTTAGTAGAGTAATGCTACTAGCATAGTATGCTACTTGGTATAGCTACCTGATACTGAATAAAAGTTCTTCTATTGCTGCCACTAATTTGCTTTAGAACTTAGCCCGGGCATGGAATGATGATGAATGGTAATGAAGCTTTACATATAGGAGATATCAACTAAAAACCAAAATTATGTTTGGATTTTTAAAAAAAGTTCTCTCAATTTTTCAATTATAGGATTAGAAAACTTGAGAACTGGATCTCTTCAGATTTTCCTTAGGGTACCAGCAACTTTACCTTGAACTGGGCCATACATGGATTCAACTTGCTGTAGAAATACATGCTGAAGTAAATTTTCAAATGTGACTAGTGTTTTTTGGGTGCCTTCATTTTTGGATGCCCAACTTTAGACACCTTAAATCAAACTGCTTTGCCATGGGTACATGCTTGCTATTTGCTGAAAAAAAACAGGACTCCTTTAAAGTGTGTTAACTTGGATACCCAAAAATGGAGGCATCTGAACTCACTAGTCTCAAGTGAAAAACAGGCAAGTAGATCTGTGTGAGGGAAAACACAGAACTTAGTATGCACCCAGCAGAACTCTGAAAGTGAAAGCCTGCTTCCCAGCCATGAACTGCTAGGGAGAGATGAGCAAACAAGACAAATCACAGACCTCAATGGATATCTAATAAAGGAGAGAAATCTATTTTCTTCATTTAGTCATTTCTCACAGTACAGATAATAATGAGAGTCAGGCCCACCAACAGGGAACGGGCAAAGACTGCCATGGGGTCCAGTGATTCAAACAGGTCTGGGGGCTCCTGGCTGCTGCTGGAACATTGCAATCCAGATCCCTGGGTGGCATGTTGCAGATGTTGGCAAGGTTTGTGGGGATGGGACACACAGTATAACCTGGGCAACACCAAGGGATGACTCCCTGGTCCTTCCACCCCAGGTCCTTCTGGGAGCACAGAGTTGCCTCCCCACCTTAACCAGGGGCCCAGCTAGACTGTCAGCTCCCCAATAAGGGTGTTTACAAGTAGTTAATTACCAGTTACATAAAAGTCATTGCCCTACTTGGCCTTCAGCCTTTCCCACCAATTGTTCTTGCTGAAGTGTCATATAGAGCATGTAAAATAGCAGCTAAGCTGTTGGCATAACTCAATGTTTAACAGTTGAGACAACAAATGTAGATATTCACTGAAACACAAAGTCAAAGTTCTGCATCTATTGCTACATCCAAAGAGCTAGGCTTCCTGGGTCTAAGTGCAGTGCTGCACAGCCGCCAATGGCCAGGCCCAGCCCCCAGCCACCCGGATTTGAGAGCTGCGCCATGTGGCTGCCAACAGCCAGGCCCAGCCCCCAGCTGCTTGGGTCTAAGTGCCAACGCCTGGGTCTAGCCATGGAGGTCACGGTGGAAAAAATGTTGTGCACCTCTGGGCTAGAATATCATCTGACTACAGAAAATGCCAGATTATTTTTCTTCCTAGGCTAACATTCTAAAGACGGATAAAGTTAGAGGTTCAGCTAAGGTGTTATAGCACAAACTCTGATTGTCCAAGTCTTCCAGTCAATCAAGAGGCTGTGTCTAGACTGGCCAGTTTTTCCAGAAAATCAGCCACTTTTTCAGAAAAACTTGCCAGCTGTCTACACTGGCCACTTGAATTTCCGCAAAAGCACTGACTTCCTACTGTAAGAAATCAGTGCTTCTTGCAGAAATAACATGCTGCTCCTGTTCAGGCAAAAGTCCTTTTGTGCAAAACTTTTGTGCAAAAGGGCCAGTGTAGACAGCTGAGATTTGTTTTCCGCAAAAAAGCCCCGATCGCAAAAATGGCAATTGGGGCTTTTTTGCGGAAAAGCGTGTCTAGATTGACACGGACGCTTTTCCGCAAAAAGTGCTTTTGCGGAAAAGCGTCCGTGCCAATCTAGACGCTCTGTTCTGAAAGTGCTTTTAACGGAAAACTTTTCCGTTAAAAGCATTTCCGGAAAATCATGCCAGTCTAGACGTAGCCAAGAGTGTATACATCAGAAGTCAGAATGGCCATACAGGGTCAAACCGAAGGTCCTTGTAGCTCAGTATCCTGTCTTCTGACAGTGGCCAATTCCAGGTGCCTGAGAGGGAATGAACAGTGATCCTTCCCCTGTTGCCCATTCCCAGCTTCTGACAAATAGGGGCTAGGGAGACTGTTCCTGCCCATGCTGGCTAATAGCCATTCATGGACCTATCCTCCATGAATTTATCTGGGTCCTTTTTTGAACCCTCTTCAACACCGAGCCTTCACAACATCCTCTGGCAAGGTTAACTGTGCATTATATGAAGAAATACTTCTTTTTGTTTGTTTAAAACCTGTAACCTATCAATTTCATTTGGTGACCCCCTAATTCTTGTGTAATGGGAGCAAGTACATAACTTTTCCTTATTTACTTTCTTCACAACAGCAATGATTTTATAGACCTCTATCACATCCCACTCCCCTTAGTCTCCTCTCTTCTAAACTGAAAAGCCTCAGTGTTATTAATCTCTTCTCATGCGGCAGCAGTGCCAGACCATTAATCATTTTTGTTGCCCCTTTCTGAACTTTTTCCAAAGCCAAGGTATCTTTTTTGAGCTGAGGCAAGCACATCTGCACATATTATTTGAGATTTGGATGAAGCATGGATTTGTACTGAGTCAATAAGATATTCTCTGTCTTATTCTCTATCCATTTTGAAATGATTCCTAACATCCTGTTTGTTGTTTTGATTGCTGCTGCACACTGAGTAGATGTTTTCAAAGAACTATCCACAATGACTCCAAGATCTCACTCTTGAGTGGTAACAGCTAATTTAGTCCCCATCATTTTATACGTATGGTCGGGATTCTGCTTTCCAATATGCTTTTTTTTTTTTTGCATTTATTAACACTGAAATTCTTCTGCCATTTTGTTGCCCGCTCACCTTGTTTTGTGAGATCCTTTTGCAGTTCTTCAGAATCTGCTTTGGCCTTAACTATCTTGAGCTGTTTATACAGGGTACACAGTGTCTCCCTGACCACTGCCTCCTGTCTTCATGGCTATCTAGATCGAACCCCAAAGCTTGAAGGCACATTTCCTAGGTTCTTGCGCTGACATGATTAGCCTTAGGAGAGAGAGTTGACATGTCAGCCTCTTCAGTGTAATCTGGTGTTGAAGAAACCAGAGTTTCAGCTTCAGTGTCTGCACCAACTAGCTTTGTCTACACTTAAAAGTTTAAAGCATAGCCACAGCACTTTAAATGGACAGCATGTCCATAGCATGAGGGCATTCTCCCAGCACTCTATGTAAAACACATCTGTGAGGGGAGTAGCCTCCACAGCTGGAGCCTAGTTCACATAGGTGCTTGACAGCGCTGTAACTTGCTGTGCTGGGTATATGTGTTTCTTCACATCCCTAAGCTAGAAAGCTACAGCGCTGTAAAGTACCAGCTGGTCTCTATACACAAGGGAGCTGGCCAGCAAGCAAGTACTGACTGCACCTTGTGCAGCTAAGTTCTGTTAGAAGCAGCTTGGCTGCTTGAAAGGTTCTGCGGAGTGTCAGTGCTGAGATACTTCTCAAGTTAACTACCCTCTGAATTGGAATCTTGTTTAGGATTCCCAAACCTCTTCAGTGATGTTGGCCATTTACCATTCTCAGCTGCCTGCAACGTAGTTCAGCTCACTGTTGCCTGCATTCTCAGCTCCCTGGAGAGGTTGCTTGTGAGAGAAGGGAAAAGAGAAAACCTTGAGAGTGAACAGCAGAAGGGAAGCGAGTTTAGAGGACTGGGTTGACATTCTCTCTAAATACTTTCTTTATGAAATCTGTAAGTCATGGAGTCATAGCAGTGCACTTTTGAGAGTTTATGAATGGCTGTGAGATAAGTAGGGTGTGTTTAGTCTATCAGGGTGCACACAATGAACAAGCCAGGTTCTGATCTTCATAATACTGGTATAATCCAGAATATCTAAAGTCAATTGTATTACAATGGATTCTCTCTGGCATAACTGACATTAGATACAGGCTCAGTGTCCCCAGATGTACTCTAACAGAAACTAAACTGAATCCAAGATAGATTTCAAAGAACTCACAGGCCATTTCATCTCTTTATAGATCTAATGTAAACCTTTACTCATGGAAATAACCCCATTGATTAATGCTCCTTCACCACAATGTGGGGAGGCATGGAATAGCCAGGGAAGTTAATGATTGAACCAGCAGACCAAATTGGGTGATGAAGCCTGATCATGTGCTACCTGAGGCATGCAGTACTTATGCTAAGAAGAAGGACAATTTCAGTTTGGAGGCTTATGTGAATAAAGGTATCATTAAATATATTAATATTCATTTTAAAACTTACTTTCACTCCAACAATATGGGAGAAGATTTATTCTAATTTATAAAGTGATGATACGTCATTTTGAACACCCCTTGAGCAAATAATTATAACTTAGTAGATCTTCATCTTCAAAACTAGATATATAGATCAGGGACTAGACCAAAGTGTTCTTCTTTCTCATCTACAAAAACAGTTCACCATGCATTTTCAGTTTAGATGACTTATTTCAGATTAAGTAAACAAGGAAGAATTTAAGAACAAACAGTAAGTCTATATGAAAGAAAGCAGGCAGAGGGATTCACCCTCATACACTTTTCATTCCAAATGAAATACAAAATGCCAGCAGCCTCTGCAGCAGGAACAGACTCCTCTACATTCAAAGGTGCAGTACACGAAAGACAAAGGACAGTTTCTCAAGGGGAAAAAAACTGGCATATATATAAAAACTATTTGTAATTTTACAGGTGTCTCACAATTTGTTACAGAAGCAAGTTAAAACTGATAGCTTGTTTGTAGCTTGGCCTGTTGTGCATAAACATGCCATGAATGGTGGGCAACTTGTAGCCTGCCCTCCCAGAGCTCAAACATCTTGAAACAGCTGATTCACAGCATTCCAGCTCTGGGAGGGAGGGGGTAGAGTGGGTAACAAGCTCAAATCAAGCGATTCGTGTACTCCAAAAGTGTTGGAGCAGGTAAGTAGAGGGCACCAGTGCCCTGGTGTACTAGAGATGCATGAGAATGGGGTGGGGGTGTCATGGGGTCCACAGGGCTGTAAGTGGAACCTCAGTTGGCCATGGGCTGCTGTGGACCACAGAGGTGGAGGGCCACTCATGCAGCCCACCTACTGTTCATGGTTGTCCATCCCTGCATTACATCATTCTCCCCCCCCCCCCAGTTCATAATGTGTCCTATCTACACATACAGAAATAGTTGCTGTCAGCATAACAAGCCAAGAAAGGTGTATACACATTTACAATGAGTTGCCTAGGTTTTATCCATTTGTATTACAAACTTAATGGTACCAAAATGCCGTTCTAATTAATAATGATTGATCTTGCTTCTTCCACTTAGTAGCGGTAAATGAAAATGAAACAGTAATCAGAACAAACTAAAGCAAATGGAATGCAGCAGTCAATTTTCAAAAGTCATAACTAGATGAATAAATAAATATTGGACACCAAAATCGTATGGGGAAAGGACAAATTAGTACAGAATATGAAAGCAAAATTAAAGGCAAGCTAAAAAAAGGTTACAGCATGACATTTTTGGGTGCAGATGCATGAAATAAACCTAGCAGCAAGCTGTGTTCTATTTCAGCATAACCTTTAGCAATCAAGTCTTGTGCATTCCCAGGTAAGTAAAACTGAAGTTGTCACAGAGAAGAGGCAAAGGCTGAGCTGTGTTTGCTCAAAGCAGTCGGAAATGAACAGCAGATGTTTTTCTTTGTGAGTCTGCCTTGGAGCCCTCAGTGCAGGTAAGGAAGCATCCTTTAGTTTTAACTATTTAACCCTAACCACACAATACCTACCTTCCAATCCATGCCACTCCTCATTATGTCAGAGGGAATTCTTTAAAGGAAGATGACAACCCAAGATTTGGGTGATCAAATCAGCAAATTAAGTGTCCCTACTATCTATTATAGCCACCTATTGCATTTGAACACGCAGAGGTGGAATCTGACTTGTCACACTTTGGCACGCAAATTTAAAACAGAGCTGTTTCTCACCCTGGACCCTCAGAGTCAGTGAGACCAAATTAATTTTTAGTAATTGTCAGAAGGTGATGAGGAAACTTTTTCAAAAGCATCAGAGTGACTTAGACACCTACATCTCGTTTTCATCCTGGCATAGGCACTTAGATTCATAAGAGGAAATTAGACATCTCAGTATTGGGACTGGGATTGGCCCACACAGGTGAGATTAAAAGTGATGCTTCATTTGTGAACCCTGCTGGAGTTTAGGTGTGTGTTAGCTTAGGTGCTGATCAGTTTGGTGGTGGCATGACCTAGAAGGCTTTGTGTATGTGCTCAGGCAGACATTTGAGCACTTAGAACTTTACCACTAGAAGCGTCAGTGCCTAGCAACTTTAGACTTCCACAGGGTTAGGTGGCAGCTGAGTGCAGGTTCTGTGAAAGTTAGTAGTGCATTAATTTTGCACTTTGATACCTGAAGGGGCAGGTAGGTATTTAAGTTGACCTTTGTGAGTTTAGCCCTTAGGATACTAAGTCCCAGTCAAAGTTAATGGGACATTTACATAATTTCAGATGCTTTGAAAAAGGTATCCTTTGTTATCCATGCACCTGCATTTTAGCAGTGGGTGAGTGGTCCCTAAAGTATTTGTAAATTATTTGGACAGAAGCAAAAAGCAAGAAAACAAAGCAGTAGCCAATGGGCACAGTGTGATCCCGGAAAAAAAAGCTAGAAAGAGAGAAAGAAAGCCTTTGGTTCTGTTAGCTAAAGAGAACTAGGGCTGTAAACAAAGAATCTCTTCCTTTTCTTCTTGGTTCATCTTGTATTTGAGAAGCTAGACTTTACACACACTTTGTAAATAAACACAATAGAAATTATTTAATATTTTATTTGATGTAGACTATTTCCAACTGGAACATCTGCATGACTCTGAACTTTGATTAGCTTTCAGGTCAAATATTTTTCAAACATAGTACCTTTCTCCTCCCTGTACTGAACTAAGATGGGGCTCAATGGCACTCAGGGACTAACAAATCAAAATGCCATTTGAAATCATC
Organism: Pelodiscus sinensis; assembly: GCF_052426305.1. NCBI lineage: Eukaryota > Metazoa > Chordata > Testudines > Trionychidae > Pelodiscus > Pelodiscus sinensis. The sequence continues at coordinate 116,024,879 of NC_143055.1, read as the reverse complement.
TAAAGCAAAAATACACAAATGTCCATGAAAATATCTTCACAGTTTCACACAGTCTATTAATAACCCATTTCCTAACTGCTCTTAATTCACAGAAGATGGTTGATAGCTAATTTAAATGATGCCATGAATCTGGTTATCAGATCAACCTATTTTGTATTAAAGAAAATGTTAATGCTCATTTAGAAACTCATTAAAGAGAATGGCTAGAATTTATTGTGCTATTCTAGTACTAGTATTCCCTTGGCTCAGGGACATATTTTAATTCTTGTGTTTTTTGCTGTTTGATTGTTCTGCTCCATGTAGGCATTTGTTTGCTTTCCAAAGATTTAATGTACATTTGTTTAGTGTCTAAATGTAAAAATCAATAAAGAGGTTTTAAAAATTATTATTTGAAAGTTGCCCCAAGCATTCTATTATCATGATCCAAGACATTTCTATGAACTATCTGAAATAAAATAAAGTAAAACTACCTTGAGCAGAAGAATCTGTTGTGAAAATAATTTATTATTAGATATTAAGGGAAATAAAAAGCTTTAGCTTAACTTGAAATATTTTCATAAAATATTGATTTTTCACAAAATACATGCTTCTTGGATTGTTTAAAAGTATTTTTTCTTAGACCCACCTCTTCCTTTACACCTACATTGAAATATCTCAGGGTATGTCTACACTAGCCCCCTACTTCGATCTAGGGAGGCTAATGAGGGTGACCGAAATTGCAAATGTAGTGTGGGATTTAAATATTCTGCACTTCATTAGCATGTTCCCAGCAGGTTGCCATTTTAGAAATTAACTAGCCCGAAGTAACTGCCCGCGTCTACATGCAGCAGTGAAACGGGATTCTGAATTAAAGCCCTAAATTGAATTAGCTGTTATTTCTCCTGGAATGAGGTTTACCAGCTAATTCAATTTAGGGCTTTAATTCAGAATCCCATTTCACTGCCTTGTGTAGACGCGGGCAGTTACTTCGGGCTAGTCAATTTCTAAAATGGCGACTGGCTGGGAACATGCTAATGAAGCACAGGATATTTAAATCCCACACTACATTTGCAATTTCAGTTGTCCTCATTAGCCTCCCTAGATTGAACCAGGGGGTTAGTGTAGACATACCCTCAGAAGGGTAGCCGTGTTAGTTTGTAAGGGCACATCTACACTGTAGGGCAAAAGTTGAAATAAGATACACAACTTCAGGAAGTTGAAGGAAGAATACTCTTCCTTTGACTTCCCTTACTCCTTGTGAAATGAGGATTACAGGAGTTGGAGTAAGAAGTCCTTCATTTGGACATTATTTCCAAATAATGACTTGCTGTGGAGATGTGCATTTTGTTGTTTCAAAATAACGTCAATTATTCTGAAATAATGCTGTTGTGTAGACATACTCTAACTGAAAAAAATGTTGTTTTTAAGTTTTTACATTAAAATATGTTTTTTTTAAAAATCAGTCTATTCATAACCGCTTGGTGGATTAAAATATGTGGATAATTGACACTATATTTATAGTAATGAAAACAAAATTGCAATTTATGCAGTATGTATAGTGAAAATCAAATATTAAAGTCTGGAACTATTTTAATGTAGTGTAAATGTGTAAGTTAAAATTCCAACAGAATCTGGGACGTTATTTTAAAAACAATTTCCATGAATATTTTCTTGAATAATGTAACTGAATTTACTTCACAAACTATGTGGATTTAATTTTCTATGACTAGTGAGCTGCCATCCTGGAAAGAATATCCATGGACATTACAATTGAGTAAATATTGACAAATATTTGCAGGAAGGGAATTGTGAGCTTTCAAATCATAGTATTTGAATAGGAAAAGTAATTCTAAAAAGAGTCAGAATCATCTACTCAAAGAACAGTAATAGTACTAGGAAGCCTCTATGTCCACCCACAACTAAACAACCACAGCTTAAATCTAGTGTTCAAAATAGACGCTCTGTGGATATTTGCAACTCATTGTTCATGAACTTTCTATAAATCACGTTTATCTGCAGAGCTTATTTAATGATTAAATTTTGAAAAATAAGTACATTTGAGAAAGTCACATAATGCTTATAGACTCATAGAATTGGAAGGGATCTTGAAAGGTCATCTAGTCCAATCCCCTGCACTCATGGCAAGACTAAGCATTAGACCATTTCTGACTGGTGTTTGTCTCACTTTCTCTTAAAAATCTCAAACAATGAAGATTCTACCACCTGCCGAGGCAATTTATTCCAGTGCTTAACTACCTTGACATTTAGGAAGATTTTCCTAATGTACAAACTTAACCTCCCCTCCTGCAATTGAAACCCATTGCTTCTTGTCCTATCGTCAGAAGTTAAGAAGAACAATTTTTCTCCCCACTCCTTGTAACAATATTTTATATACTTGAAAACTATTATGTCCCCTCTCACGGTTCTCTTTTCAAGACTAAACAAATCCAATTTTATGAACAATTCACAAACAGAAAAAACAACTAAATTCACAAAGTTATTCACTATGAATTACTCAATCAGCTCTTATAAGCTTCTGTTTATAGGCCTCACTTCAGCAAAGAACTCAAGCATGCATTTAACTCAGCACATGATAGAGACCCCAATACAGTAGTTCATCCTTATTCAGCAAATTACTTAAGCCTGTGTTTCAGTACCATTGATATCAATAAGCCTGAAGCCCATACTTAAAATATAAATGTTTGCTTCAGTGTTTTTCCGAATAGGGTGTGTGATGGCTTAGACCCCTGACGATGTCACCTGAGTAGATAAGATACCATTGATCCCATCTTTTTTGCCAATCTGTGCAGAAGGGTACCGACAACAAGAACATCTGTGGTCAGGCTCAATTTAAGAGACTTGCTGCAGCATACATGTTTGTCCACCTCCCTTTGGAGTGCAAGCCCCAAATTATCTGAAATTCACCTCTTCCCTCAATGTGGAGGAAGGTATACATAACTTTCTGCCCCTCCTTCCCACTATGTAAGCTGGATTACTGTAAACAAAAAATAAGTTTATTGACTACAAAGGTATATTTTAAGTGTGAAAGATGTAGCAAATAGAACAAAGCAGATTACTACTTAAATAAAGCAAAGCATGCAAACTATGCTTGGTTCATTAAATAAATTGGATACAAATACTAATTCATCACCCTTGATATTTTTTTAGGTAAATTCCATCACAGGCCAGGTATTTTTACAGTTTGGATTCAGAAACTCTCTCACCTCCACTCCTAGTTTTGTTTCTGGGTGCTTTCAAGTTTTTCTTTGGTGGAGAACTTGATTGTTTTCCTCCCCCACCTTATATAAGTTTTTCCATAAGGCAGAAATCATTTGTTTGATTTCCGTGCCTCTGAGTAGAAAAATTGAACCATTCAAGATGCCGGTTATCATCAGGGGATCAGGTCACCTGACTCGATAGCATAATAAAGTCCAAAAGTCAGTGACAGTATGAAACATCTGTAGGAAGGCCAACCCTTTTCATAGTGCATTGTCTTCACTGATGGGTCATCTGCCCTATCTATCTTTTCCATTGTTGTATCTGAACTCTTAGCAGTAAGCGTCGCCCAAAGTAGCATGATTAAAATACAGATAAATGGCCAATATTCCTATCTTAAAAATGATACATGCAAGCAACTAGCATAATCATATTCAGTAATCATAACCTTTCCAATGATAGCTTACATGAGTTATTTAGCATAAAGCATATCTTAGTTATTTACATTCATATCACAAGCACGTTTTCATAAAGAACATGGAGTGTAATATCATAGGATGGACTTAAATATATGCTTAAGAGCTTTTTTCATTTGGACCCTTAGTCCTTTATTAAATCAGGTCCTGAAAAATTGCTGTTGTAAGGTGTTAATGTTCCAGTAATTATGGTATTGTGGATTGTAACTTCAAGGTCTGAACTAACTACAGAATTTGGAAGGCTGTAGTACTCAATAAGAACATAAGAATAGTCATACTGGGTCAGACCAAGGGTCCATCCAGCCCAGTACCCTGTCTGCCCATAGTGGCCAATGACTGGTGTCCCAGAGGGAGTGAATTGAATCAAGCAAACTCTCTTCTGCCATCCATCTCCACCCTCAACAAACAGAAGCTAGAGATACCATTCCTTACCTATACTGGCTAATAGCCATTAATGGACTTAACCTCCATGAATGTATCTAGTTCTCTTTTAAACCCTGTTATAGTCCTAGCCTTCACAACCTCCTCAGGCAAGGAGTTCCACAGATTGACTATGCCCTGTATGAAGAAGAACTTCCTTTTATTTGTTTTAAACCTGCTGCCCATTCATTTCATTTAGTGGCCCCTAGTTCATATATTATGGGAAAAAGTAAATAGCATTTCCTTATTCAGTTTCTACACACCACTCGCGATTTTATATACCTCAATCATATCCCCCCCTTAGTTTCCTCTTTTCCAAGCTGAAAAGTCCCAGTCTCTTTAATCTCTCCTCATATGGGACCCATTCTGAACCCCTAATCATTTTAGTTGCCCTTCTCTGAACCTTTTCTAATGCCAGTAGATCTTTTTTGAGATCCAGATCATGATTGGGATTCGGAACAAGAAAGGCAGCAAGAGAGACTACTGGAAGATCAAAGATTAACCCCTGATAAGACAATTAGAATTTGCCAAGCCAATGAAGTCACCCAGTCCAAAACAAAGTTTATAGAGGGTGGACATGTCACAGATACCAAGTCAATGACAGATAATCCAAAATGCAGAAAAGTATCTGGTGCTCTAAGTAACAATCCAGCAAAAACAGCACATGAAGCTAATTATGTTGTGGCAACCAACACAAGCCAAGACAATGTGCAGTATATGGGAAAAATGCAAGCAATTCCATCATTTACATCACTTTGCAAGAGCTTTCATGAACTTGCAGACATTGCTTAGCATGGACAAAGGTGATTAACAACAACGGTACCACTAGCTCAGATGAGCTTTTCACAGGAGCAAGAGATGATTATAGAAGAAGATAATTGGATTATCAACCTGAAAGCAAATGGGACATTTGTTTATTTTAAGCTGGACACAAATGCACAAGATACTGTGTTATTAGCACTAAAAAAGTGACAGGGGTGGATAAATGGAAAAATCAGGACTTATAGTGGTAAATATACCCCCATGAAATGCAAACATAAGCTAAGTGGAGTGTTCACGGCAATGCCATGGCAGAAGGGGTGGGGCGGGGTGGAGTCTCAGAGAAGGGGCAGAAGAGGAGATGGAACAAGGGTATTTGAGTTTGGATTGGACTTAAATTCAAAAGGTGCTTTAAAAGATTGGACAATTTTGGAGCTTGTGCTTTCAAAGGCTGGGCAATTTTGACTTTTCCAGGATGAAACACTTTTTCTTGCAGGCTAGGGGTTTCTCATATCCCAAAGAAATGCTTTAAAAACCAGACTGTTGACTATTCTAGAGTAGGTCTCTCTCACTGTCTCCTGTTGAAGATGTTCCATTTTACATAAACAATTAAATATTAATTGACGCAGCCACTGGAACATAGTTGTTCCCCAATCCCCCATGTGAGTGTCCTAACCACCAGGCCATACCATCAACCACACTTTCTGGCTCAGCAATAGCAATAGTGTGCTGTTCTAGGGGTGCCCTACATTGCAGGCAACACTGCAAGGCACCTCAAAGACTAACTGAATGTTATTATTTAGTGTTATTAAAAGTATTTGTAGGGTGTTTTTTTGTGTGGCTGTTGTTAAGTTCTGGCTTGGAAGGAAAGATGCAGTATTGGGGACTGTGTCTTTAAGAGCTGTGTTTTCCAGAGGGGAAGTATCCAGGTGGAGTGCTCTGAAATTCTTGTTCTGCACAGCCTGGTGAGACCAAACACAGTATGAAGCAGATCTCTTGCAAGCAGCTTAAGTACTGAGTGATCTTTGAACACCATGGCAACCGTGGGAGTCAATGATTCAAAATTCAAGCTGTGGTAGTCATGTTTGATGGATACAGGCTTCATTGGACCTATAGTGAAGTTTCTCTGAAACAGAAAACCAAGACCAAACCCTCCTCTGTACAAAAAGGATCTTTAGAGGGTGCCCTCTGGTGAAATTTCATCACTTCCTTAAGAAACTGAATCTAAAATATAAACATTTCACAAAGTTCAAAGGAAAGCATATGGCAAGTTAATTTTGTAATCTTGTCAAATTAACATCTTTCCCCAAATGCCTTGTGTACACAGTAATTTTTTTCCGGCATGGATGCTTATTCATAAAGAGAACTTGTCATCAGGATGGGTGTGTGGAAGCACAGAGATAAACCAAGCCATTACTTTATTATACATTAATTAGCTCAACACCTTCATCAGCATATCCACTGGCATCACTCCTGCAAAGCTCTAAAGACTAAACAATGCAAAAGCAACAGAGGGTGTATAATTATATACAGTAGGTGTGGTAGAAACAATTGGATTTATCCTCCCATGTGAGATGAAATGTTTGTCAGAATCTTATGAACAGCTAAATAATTAGAAGAGTAAAGCATTTTGTTTTTACAGAACATTTATTATATCTTCCTTTCTTTTTGGAGAAAGAAGCAGAAGAGTGTTTGTATGGAACAAACCTCCGGGTGTCTTATCTGTGCTGTTCACATGAGAGCAAGCAGTGAAGCCCAGCTTTGTAAAGCTATTTAGGCATTACTGTGCTCACTGTTCCAATGCCAAACTGATTTAGGAGCCCGAATGGCATTTTCATAATTCTTTTAGATTAAATTTAAACTTCTAAATTTGTTAGAAATTGTTACACCAACTGCTGCTATGCCTAAATAGTTTTCATTTTTGCATAGCTTTAATTCAGGCCTATATCTAGAATTTCACTGGGAAATAAAATAAGAAAAAAGTTAGTAGCCTTTTCTTGGCAAAGACATTTTAAGCTGTGTAAAATAAATAGGACATGAAAATAGGATCACATTCTCTTCAATTAATGTTTCATTTTTTTAAAGTGTCCTGAAGATAAACAAAACTAAATTCACCAAAACAAGCATGATAGTACATACTTAAAATGCCAAATCTTTCTGTGGATGAGAAAAAAAGAAACCTCCATAGAGTACAATTCACTTCCATGAAAGAAGGCCAGCACAAGGCCTATGCACCAAAAAGTATCACCCATTGTGCATACAAATGACAATGCTGTGCCATCCTTTTGCCTTCCCTCTCTTTTGGGAACCTACTATGCTTTGAAATTGATGAAAATCCTGTGAGCTGAAATGCACATGGAACAGGAATGCTCCCAGTTTCAAATCACATATCATCTCTGGGATGGAGCAGGCACAGAAATCATAGAGAACAGGACCACTTTATGCATTCTCACGAAGTGCCAGGTGCCATGAATTTCTGGGTCAGTGCATCTCCCAACTGAGGATCTGAGATTACAATAAAGATGCACGTCTTGTTTTGGAAGGCTCATTGTCTTTGCTAGCATAAGGACATTTTAAAGTTAGAAAATACCATTTTACAGAAGCAGCATTTACATTTTAGAGCTGCTCGATATTTCTCAACATTTCAACAGAAGCTGACAAATATATCACCAAAACCGTTTTTGCTCAGTTTCAGTTTGTCTGTGGATTAGCTACATGTAAGGCCTTTCTAATATTTGTTTCTTCAAACAATTTAATAACATCAGTTGTTAAGATTGTGAGAACAAATGTAATTTATAAATCTGGAGTCACTGCTTCCAACTAGTTACTTTAACGGCTAGTTAAAAACCCAGAACAACTTACCAGACCCCCTGCAACATTTAATTTATCATCAATGAAGAAGATAATGGGCTAATTTATTTATGTATTTTAGCATTAGTGACATCCAGGTCAGTCATTTTCTGGCAGTAAATGGCTAGAGAAGTGTGCCAGGAAATGTGGCCCAGAATGTTATTTCTTAAATATTTTGATACAACCCCCAAAGACTTCGAATATCTCTCTTTACCCTGCTCCCTCTCTCATTCAGGACATAGGCTTCAGACATGTAGACAATTATTAATATTATAATTGTATTATGTTAAGTGGCATTCCTTCCTTCATTAGTTATTTATTTGACTCTAACGGTATGCATTCAGTTTACAAGCTGATTGGATCCCATGCTGTGCACTGATGTCCAGTGCTGGGAGTTTTGGCCAAAATGATGCACTTTTGTCTTGAGGGAAAGGCATATGATATTACTGAGGGACAGGGGACAGCTGCTAAAGAGGCAATAAAGCTAAGCTATTAATTTAAAGGTAACTCTTAGACCCATAGTTTGTCTTTATTAGGACAGATTATGAACAATTACACTGGAAATAGGCAGTATAAGGCTTTACTGTTACATAATGTACCAAAATGGCTGATGTTGCTAGGGTGAGTTGCCTACTTTTCTTGGCAGGGGACTAGGACATCACCCCTTGTCCCAACTCTTGGACCCCAATGTCCCAGCTATTTGAGTGGTAGATAAGGGTAGCAGGAAACGGTCTCAACCTGAGACCTACCCCTTCTCAACACTTGACAATTACCCAACATCTTCTCCCCCTGGATAGGGTTCTCCCTCTGACCTTGATTGTCTGGTCCTTCACATCCCTCCTTCCCACCTACACTCCAGTCCTCTACTTTTCCTCACTCCACCCAGATACAGGCAAGTTTTATTAGGTTCCTGTCAGGGCCTTAATTGCCTACAGGTGCTTCAATTAGCCTGTAGTACTCTTCCCTGGTCTACAGGGAACTACCCCTTAATGAGCCTACAGCTTTTATATTTCCCCTCTAGCACTCTCCCACTGCTCTCTGGCTCTGCTGTATCACAATAGGTACAAGATTTCATTTAAATTAGTAATCCAAAATAGCTCTGCAGGTGCAGCAGGAAACCTGGAAACATATTTCCATCATCATATTGTTCATGAGTAGTAGTTAATGTATTATATTTCAATACTATGGGACAATATTAAAAGTTCTGTTTAGCAAAAATGCCCTTCATGTATGTGTATTTTTGTTCTCACAGGCTATGTGTACATCTTAATTATTTGTGCATTAATTTTCATGTGGAAAGCTAGGAAATACTCATATGTCAATCACATATGAGGAGAAGAGAAAGATTTAGAGGTCTGCAAATATGGGCTGAGCAAAAACTGTTGCTTAACCAAATTAAGGTAAAAGTGACTATACTCAAGTAGAGAAACTGCATTGAGTTAAGGGACTTGTGTTGAGCACCCCGCTTGCTGGTTTGCTTCACACCTGCCACAGGGAATGTGAAAGAGGCCCACACAGAGCCTGACTTCTCAGCACTTTACACATTATGGAATCACTTTCACTTCTGCAGTGCTAGTATCAAGTGGACGTAAAAAGACGAATTAGGGCAGCGGTGCGCAATCCCTGGGTCGCAACCTTCAAGGGGGTTGCACATGTCTTCCTGGGGGGGTCTTCATAGTGGTAGGCATAAGACCCAGCTGCCCGGATCTAAGTGCTGTGCCATGCTGCTCCAATTACCTTGGGGGATGCAACATGATTACAATAAAATATGGGGGTCGTGGTTGAAAAATGGTTGCACACCACTGGAGTAGGGGAGCAGAGAATTCTGATGTAGTAGCATTTTACATCTACTTTGTGCAGATGTACAGTAAACTTCCGATAATCCAGCACCTTTAGGACCCAGGGGGTGCCGGATTATCAAATATGCCAGACTATTGGAAGGGGGCTATGATGGGTCTGAGGTGGAGTGGAGGGGATGCGCCCCTCAGCGCGGCGGGACCAATCCGGCAGCACCCCAGCTGCTCTGCCCCAGACTTCCTGGAGTCAGCCGCTGGTCAGTTTCAGTTTGATAGTGTAATCAGAATTTTGGCATCACTTAGGTTTGGCCCAGTCACCCCTCAGTCACATTGGAGGGACAACTAGGCTACCCCTAGGTGGATTTTCAGCTCTGTGTGCCAGGTCACACTGCCACTTATCACTTACCTTTGACCCACAACATCTGAGTGTAGGAAGATAATGGATGTGAACAGAGCAGATTGGATTGGGAATAACTGCCCTCACCTGGGACAGGGGGCAGCAGTAGAACAATCAGTGGACAGGTGTCAGTGAGTGGACAGGAAGATCCAGAGGTTGAGATATTATTAAGGTATGAGGAGTCGGAAGCAGGGAGAGGCTGTAGGTTAAATTTGTGGTCAGGGCTGGCTCAGAATTAGTCTCTTAACCTACTTTGTATAAGGCCACTTTGGGGTCCTGATGTGCCACCAAATCTTTCCTCTTCAAATACTTACATTAACCTGCTCTACATATATCCATGCTGTTAGATGGAAATCATATTGAGAAGAAAAGGAGTTCTTGACTTTTGCCCTGGAATGCATAGGGTGGCCATCTGTCCAGATTTTACAGGAGCATACTACTAGCAGCAATGTGATAGGGCGCTCTGCCTGAGTTGGCAGGACCAAGGTATTTTTGTCCCAGTTTTAATAAAAATTCTCTTCTCTCCTGTGTTTGATCATTACCATCTAATTTTGCTTTACATACCAGATTAAGTTATCAAGTCCAGTCACTTGATAGTGTAGCCAACCATCAGTTCTCATTCCATATGACCTGCCTCTCCCTCTGAGGTTAGCCAGTATTATCCAGTTTTGCAGGTGGGAAAACTAGGGTAGAGATCAGGTAGTTGGTTTGTCCAAAGTTAGATAGAGTGAGGCATAAAGTGGGAAATAAAACCCAGGTCTCTTGATTCCTAGTTTTTCTTTATCCAAAAGATCATTTTACTTAATTGCTACTTCTTTACAGTGTGCATAGCCGCTATGTAGTTCCCTTTGTCTCCACCCTCCAATTACTCCAGAAAACATTATCAGATGAGTGCATAATAAAGAGAAAAGAGCACAATTTAAATAAGTTTTGAATTATACAGCTGATACAGTATTGTAGCTAGATTGGAGTATGATGTCTCAGTCCCAGGGAGGGTGATATGAGTCTAATAATCTAGTCACACTAGGAACATCCTCTCTAGACCGTCAGAATTGATTCCCCTTTGTTTGGCTTTCATATTTAAATAAAAGACGCCCTCAAAATGAAGGGGACTTATGCTCCCTTTTGCCTAGATGACATGATCAGCCTGTGCTTATAGAGGAGTTAATGTTAGGCAGTGGTTCAGATGCTAGCTGGATAGAAGAGAGGAAAAAACAATCACTAAATAAAAGGGGCAATTCGTGGGCTTCTGTTTGTGCTTTTGACACTGTAGATCACTTTTCTGTTAAAAGCATTTGCGGAAAATCATGCCAGTCTAGACGCAGCCCACATCTTTCCTTCTGGATCTCTTAGGCTGTGTCCAGACTCAGGGGTTTTTTCGGGAAAAGTAGCCTTTTTCTGAAAAAACTTCCCCTGCGTCCAGACTCAAGCCGCGTTCTTTCGAAATTAAATCGAAAGAACGCGGCTTTTCTTTCGATGGCGGTAAACCTCATTTCACGAGGAAGAACGCCTTCTTTCGAAAGTTCCTCTTTCGAAAGAAGGCGTTCTTCAATGTAAATAGGGCTTCTTCGAAAGAGAGCATCCAGACTCACTGGATGCTTTCTTTCGAAAAAGCAAGCCGCTTTTTCGAAAGTTCAACATGCAGTCTAGACGCTCTCTTTCGAAAGAGGCTTGCAGTCTAGACATAGCCCTAGTGTCTGACTTCCCCACTGCCACTGACCTCTAGGAGGCTTGAAAATTGATGTTACTTTTGTTTTTGTATTCCCAATCTATGTTAAGATTGGTCTCTTCTTCCTTTTTAGTATCCACTAAAATTGCCTTTTTCCTTAATTCCATACAGTTGACCCCTTCTAAGTTTTCTTCACCTTGTTTACTGTAGTTTTCTTCTCCCTTGTCAGGCTACTCCACCCAAGTCTATTCAAGTGGCACTCCTCAATTTGTCCTTGTCTCTTGTTGCTTTGACCACATCAGACTTTAGCTGAAGCTCTTGAATACTGAATTCAAGATCCTAGTGCATGTATCAACTGTGTCCATTTTCCTGTACCTGCATCTTTCTTCCTGCCCCTCCTTTCACTCCTGAAACTTAGGCCAGTTCTTTGATTTTATTGCTATTTGTGTGTCAGCTTTTTTGTCTTTTATAATTACATCTCTTTCTTCTTGTCCATCAAACATCCTTTCCCCTCAGCCTCCCACTTGCAAAATCTTTAAGTCATTTCTTTCAGAAGTCACTCCTGACCTATCTTCCTTAAAAATCCCATCTCATCCATTTCCAAAACTGTCATACCATTATTTTGTCTTAGCTTTGTTTGCCTTTAAAGTACAGCTCATGGGGAAGTGTACTGGAACATATTTATGCTCCAGAAATCTGTATGGAAATAGTTACCATATTGTACCTTTCTAGATATTTCATTATGTTTGTGAAGGACTTTGTGAAGTTTGGGTGTGATGCGTATTCATATTAAGAGTAGTATAGTAATAATTCATGGTTAGATCTTAAATGGCAGGTATGTATGGAGTATAGGTTAGGTCAAAAATAGCTGGAATGTCAGTGAGAAACAGGTGGAAGGATAATGGAAGAACCAACTATTGTAATAAGTGATGGAAATGCAGTAAGTGATAGATAATTTGACATGTTAGCCAAAATATGGAATACGCACATATGGAGATGAGCAGAAACAGTCATTCAGGATGGCCATGGTTTTGAGTCTGAGTCTTCTACCCTTTCTTTTCTGAGAGATGGCAGCAACAGATTAAAGGAGAGAAAGCATAAAGAGTTCCACCCCAGTAGGTAGAAGCAAGATTAGGAAATCCCCCTGTAAATTTCAAGCAATAGTAAGAGTATGTCTACACTACAACGTTAATTCGAACTAACTTAGTTCGAATTAGTTAATTCGAACTAAGCTAATTCGAACTAACGGATCCAGACTAAAAAACTAGTTCGAATTAGCGTTTTGCTAATTCGAACTAGCATGTCCTCATTAAGTGGACCCTGAACCGGGGTTAAGGATGGCCGGAAGCAGTGCCGGCAGGGCATCAGAGGAGGATTTAGGGCATGGAGATGCTGTCTCAGGCTAGCCAAGGGCTGTGCTTAAAGGGTCCCGACCCCCACCCTGGACAGACAGTTCTCAGGGGTGCCCCGCTTGCAAAGCAGTCCTGGCTTGGATTGCCCGGACTACCCACACTGGGCACATCACACCACTCGGCCATCAGCCCGGCTGCACTTGCCGCAGGCTGCCATCTGTGGAGAGGGGGCAATTGGGGGGCTGCAGGAGAGCTTCCACCCCCAGAAGCCCGCAGAGCCAGACCAGTCCTCCTCATCGGGGGCTCATGCCCCATTCCTCCCTCACCTCCTTCCACTTACCCTTCCCTAGCCCCTCTTCTTGATGTACAAAATAAAGATAACGTGTCTTCCAAAATGGAATCTGTCTTTATTGAACAAAACTGGGGGAGACTGGGAAAAGGAGGTGGGAGAGGGGAAGAGAGAGGGTGGGAGAGGGGAGGGCAACTAAAATGATCAGAGGTTGGGAACAGGTCCCATATGAAGAGAGGCTAAAGAGACTGGGACTTTTCAGCTTAGAAAAGAGGAGATGGAGGGGGGACAGAATAGAGGTCTCTAAAAGCAGGAGTTCGGTGGAGAGAGTGCATACAGAAAAGTTCTTCATTAGTTCCCATAATAGAAGGACTAGAGGACACCAAAGGAAAGGAATGGGTAGCAGGCTTCAAACTAGTAACAGAAAGTTGTTCTTCACAAAGCAAAGAGTCAACCTGTGGAACTCCTTGCTGCAGGAGGCTGTGAAGGCTAGAACTAGAACAGAGTTTAAAGGGAAGTGAGATCAAATCATGGAGGTTGGGTCCATGGAGTGGTATTAGCCAGGGGGTAGGAGTGGTGTCCCTGCCCAAGGTTTGTGGAAGGCTGGAGAGGGATGGCACGAGACAAATGGCTTGGTCACTTTCTTCGGTCCATCCCCTCCAGGGTTCCTAGGGTTGGCCACTGTCGGCAGACAGTCTACTGGGCTAGATGGACCTTTGTTCTGACCCAGGACGGCCATTGTAAGCTCAGGGGTCAGGGTCGGGGATCTCGGTGGACCCCCTTGATTCTCTTGCACACCTGCTCCTCGGTGGCCACGCTGGCAGCTCTCCTGTCCTAGCCCGCCGCTTTCCTGTGCCTAGTGTGGAGATCGTGGACATGGTCCACGATGTCTGCACTAGCCCAGGCGGGTGCCCGCCTCTTGCGGTCCCGGGCAAGCTCCCGGGAGCCACCAGCCTGGTCCCGGGAAGAGGGGGAGGGCTGGGGGGCATCGGGTGGGTGGCTCGATCCGTGCCAGGTGCAGGGTCTGCTGGCTGGGTGCTGGCAGGCTTGCAGCTGGCACGGGCACCGTAGTCAGCCCGTGCCCCTTTAAGGGCTCCGGGGCCGGGAGGGGGGCAGACGAGTTTCCCTGGTGTTGGCCAGAGTGGCCACCAGGGAAAGCTGGGGAGGGCTAGCCTCCCACTAGTTCGAATTAAGGGGCTATACACCCCTTAATTCGAACTAGCTAGTTCGAACTAGGCTTAATCCTCATAAAATGAGGTTTTCCTAGTTCGAACTAAGCGGTCCGCTAGTTCGATTTAAATTCGAACTAACGGAGCACTAGTGTAGCGCCTATTAAAGTTAATTCGAACTAACATCTGTTAGTTCGAATTAACTTTGTAGTGTAGACATACCCTAAGGGATGTATGACCATTAAAGAGAGAATTAGATATAAAAGCATAACAAGCAAGAGTGGATGGCAAGCAGTTAGGGAAGATGACAAAGTGAAGACTTGGGAACAAATTAGAGTGAGAAATTGTATTTACACAGAGAAGATTTTATTTTGTTATTGTAAAATGTAAACTTCCTTGATGAATATAACTTTTTGCTGGGATATTTTATGATTGCCCAACTACAAAGCCATCACGCATGTTTGCATGCGTGGGTGTAAGTAATAAAGCTGCATGTGTTACTGTATGGGAATATGAAGACATGACTATTCAAGTGCATATTCTGGATGCATTTGAGAATAACTGCTATAGCAATAAGCCACGACTGGATGTGCATTAGGAGACTATTTGTACACACGTTGAGTGTGTGGTGAAGCATGAGGTTGGAAGCTAAGTGCCTTCAGCCAGCTGAGAAGTGCTCAAATTCTGTATGGTACATTTTTGTAATACTGTGGCTCATTAATTCTATTCACCATTAAAGATTAAAAAAAAAAACCATAAGGAAAATGTAGTTTAGGACCAAGTTGCAATAGGACCTTGTGAGGGAGCTATACACGATCCGTTTACAATACTAGATACAGGAAATGCTTGGTTCTTGCTCTCTTTGGAAAAAGGGTGAAGAGGAGACTGGACCATATTGCTATTGCCAGTTTGACCCACAAAAGTAGCTATGCTGCAGAATGGTGCATGATCTGCACTATCCAGGCTTGTAACAGGCAGAGGCAAAAAGGGGCAGATGCCCTAGGCCTCAGTGATTCAAAAGGGCCCTGGTCACGTGAACTGGATCAATGGAAGTGGCTGGAGCTCTGGGCCCTTTAAATTGCCACCAAAGCAGCACATGGTCCGCACCGGACAGCTCTGTGCCCGGCAGGATGTCGGGGGCGGGGAGAGGAGGGATGTGGTATGCGCCTGGTGGTGCTGAGGGCTGGCTACCCTCAGCCCCACCCTTCTTCCCAAGGCCACACCCCTTCTAGGATCACAGAGCCTGGCCTCCACCCCACCCAAATGCCCAGCAATTCTGTTGACACCTCTGACACCATCTTAAGGAATTATTCACAGCCTGTACCTCTGTGCTCCCTCAGGAGACCCAGTAAAGACTGTCCCATGGGATTGTTCTTGAACTAATATTTATCATCCTCTTCTTGGCCCTGAGATACTTAGCCTCCCTTCCAGCAGCAGTTTGTGGCCTTCCAGCTACTTTTAACTCTTATTTAATAAAAATAAGTTAGCCTATTGAACAGCTCTCAACTTAGCCTTTTCTCAGGAAGATGGGATAAAAATAACTGAAAGGGCCACAGACTGGGGCTGAAAGTGCAGCGTGGCATTTAGAAGGAAGAGCAAGTTAAACAAGTCACCTTTTCTCCATCATACCACCTCCACCTCCATATGCCCCTCTCCACATTCCACACCTGCAGAGGGTGAGGTCTTTGTTTCCTTTGGGGATTTTATACTGAACACACTGACTACGTCTAGATGTAGGGATAGGGGATATTTCAAGAGGGATAAGGGATCTTTCGGAAAAGGATTTATTTTTTGAAAGATCAGCATCTAGACTGGTGCTTTTCTCCGGCAAAGCTCCGTGCCGAAAAAAAGCGGCAGCCATTTTTATGCTAATGAAGCACGGGAGATTTAAATCCCCGCTTCATTAGCAATTGCTATACGTCTAATTTACATCCCTTTTCCGAAAAAGGGATGTAGACTAGATGTAGCCATTCAGTATAATGGATCTAAGTCTCTGCTGTTGTAAGGTGGCATAGCCCCATTGACTGGCCCATTGGTGCAAGATGTTTCAAAGTGTATAAGTGATAATGGTTTCAGCTGCAGACCTGTAGGAGTTGGTGTACTTTTGTGACAACATCAAAAAGGCCTCACCTCCCACTCAGATATAGTCAATGATTGCTACATTCTGATGAAGAGGAAGATTTCTTAGTGGTTGAACAAGTTTCTGCACCATTAAAGGCTAGCTTATTTCAGGAAAAGTCTCATTGCTTTTCGTTGTGCAAACAATGACAACAGCTATCAGTTGTCAATCACAGAAGAAAAGGTTGCAGGGCCAAATTCTCCTTGTTGCTTATTCAAAAGGACTGGAAGAAGATCAATAATAACTAGAATCCACTGCCAGGTCCTTTCCAGGAAGCAGAGCAGATGGTAGCTTATGCTGGGGAAAGCAACTTGTAAGAGTTGGAAGGATGCACAGTAGATAACCCCGTAACTCCTGCCCTTCCATGTCACTGGATTATGGCTATATGAGTATGTCCACACTTCAAACAGGAAACCATGAATGGCCCTTACTAGCTGAGGGTATGTCTACACTACAGCACTAATTCGAACTAACTTAGTTCGAATTAGTTAATTCGAACTAAGCTAATTCGAATTAGTGCATCTAGAGTTAAAAACTAGTTCGAATTAGCGTTTTGCTAATTTGAACTAGCATGTCCACACTGAGTGGACCCTGAACTGAGGGCTGGAAGCAGTGCTGGCAGGGCATCAGATTAGGATTTAGGGTATCTCTACCCTACAGCGCTAATTCGAACTAACTTAGTTCGAATTAGTTAATTCGAACGAAGCTAATTCGAATTAGCGCAGCTAGAGTTAAAAACTAGTTCGAATTAGCATTTTGCTAATTCGAACTAGCATGTCCACACAGAGTGGACCCTGAACAGAGGTTAAGGATGGCCGGAAGCAGTGCCGGCAGGGCATCAGATGAGGACTTAGAGCGTGGAGCTGCTGTCTCAGGCTGTGCTTAAAGGGACCCGACCCCCACCCTGGACATACAGTTTTCAGGGTTCCCCACTTGCAAAGCAGTCCTGGCTTGGAGTGCCCTGAGTGCCCACACGCGGAACATCACAGCATTCGGCCATCACCCCGGCTGCACATGCCACAGGCTGCCATCCGGAGGGAGGAGGAAATCAGAGGGCTGCAGGAGAGCTTCCACCCCCAGAAGACCACAGAGCCAGCCCAGTCCTCCCCATCGGGGGCGCGTACCCCATTCCTCCATAGTCTCCTTCCACTTACCCCTCCCTAGCCCCCTTCCTGATGTACAAAATAAAGAAAATGTGTGTTCAAAAATAGAATCTTTCTTTATTGAACAAAACTGGGGGAGACTGGAAAAAGGAGGTGGGAGAGGGGAAGAGAGAGAGTGGGAGAGGGGAGGGCAACTACAATGATGAGGGGTTTGGAACAGGTCCCATATGAAGAGAGGCTAAAGAGACTGGGACTTTTCAGCTTAGAAAAGAGGAGATGGAGGGGGGATAGGATAGAGGTCTATAAAAGCATGAGAGGGGTGGAGAGGGTGCATACAGAAAAGTTCTTCATTAGTTCCCATAATAGAAGGACTAGAGGACACCAAAGGAAAGGAATGGGTAGCAGGCTTCAAACTAATAACAGAAAGTTGTTCTTCACAAAGCAAATAGGCAATCTGTGGAACTCCTTGCTGCAGGAGGCTGTGAAGGCTAAAGAGAAGTGAGATCAAGTCATGGAGGTTGGGTCCATGGAGTGGTATTAGCCAGGGGGTAGGAGTGGTGTCCCTGCCTGAAGTTTGTGGAAGGCTGGAGAGGGATGGCATGAGACAAATGGCTTGGTCACTGTCTTTGGTCCCTACGGTTGGCCGCTGTCAGCAGGCTACTGGGCTAGATGGACATTTGGTCTGACCCAGGACAGCCATTCTAAGCTCAGGGCTCAGGGTCGGGGGTCTCAGTGGACCACCTTGATTTTCATGCAAACCTGCTCCTGGGTGGGCAGGCTGGCAGCTCTCCTGCCCTAGATGGCCGCTTTCCTGTGCCTAGTGCGGAGATCGTGGACGAGGTCCACGATGTGTGCACTGGACCAGGCGGGTGCCCGCCTCTTGCGGACCTGGGCAGGCTCCCGGGAGCCGCCAGCCTGGTCCCGGGAAGAGGGGGAGGGTTGGGTGGCAGCGGGTGGCTGGCTCAAGCTGTGACAGGTGCAGGGTCTGCTGGCTGGTTGCTGGCAGGCTTGCAACTGGCACGGGCACCATGGGCAGACTGTGCCCCTTTAAGGGCTCCGGGGCTGGGAGGGAGGCAGAAGAGTTTTCCTGGTTTGGCCCAGAGTGGCCACCAGGGCAACCTGGGAAGGGCTAGCCTCCAGCTAGTTCGAATTAAGTGGCTACACAGTCCTTAATTTGAACTATTTAATTCGAACTAGTCGTTACTCCTCGTAGAATGAGGTTTACCTAGTTTGAATTAAGCACTCCACTATTACGAATTAAATTCAAAATAGCGGTTTGCATGTATAGCCGCTATTAAAGTTAATTCAAACTAACGGCTCTTAGTTTGAATTAACTTTGTAGTGTAAACATACCCTTTGATATTACAGCCCTCTGACACCATTTCTAGGATTATACCTCAGTATTGCTTCCTTAGACTAAGGCAGTGGAGGGGACCAAAGACTCTTAAGAGTAGCTAATCAGTACGTGGTCATTGGTATTTTTAAGTATGATACTGATAAGGAAAGGCAAACATCAAATGATTATGAAGTTTGACACAGTGCAGATACTTATCTGACCCATTGAACATTGGTTTCTTTATTATTAAAATAGCACCAACAACATCCTGAACATGAGCATTAGCCACAAGTCAGATTTGAAGCCCATTGCATTGGCCCATCCCTAGCTCACAAGGAACAGGCAGGCTTTGGCTTTTTCTTCTGTGAGAGCCAATAACAGAAATAAATGGAAAATGAAAGACATGACGCTCATCTATTATATCCTAAGGCTGTATCTACATTGGCATGATTTTGTGCAAAAGCAGATGCTTTTGGGCAAAAACATGCTGCCTGTCTACACTGGTGGGGAGTTCTTGCGCAAGAACACTGACATTCTAATGTATGAAATCAGTTCTTCTTGTGCAAGAACTATGATGCTCCCGCTCAGGGATAAGCCCTCTTGTGCAACTGTTCTTGTGCAAGAGGCCAGTGTAGACAGGCAACGTTAATTTCTTGCTCAAGAAAACTCAGTGGCTAAAATGGCCATCGGAGCATTCTTGCGCAAGAGAGCGTCTACACTGGCATGGATGCTTTTGTGCAAAAGCACATCTCTTGCGCAAAGGCACATGCCAGTGTAGACGCTCTCTTGCGCAAATACTTTAACGCAAAAACTCTTGCGTTAAAAGTATTTGCACAAAATCTTGCCAATGTAGACGTAGCCTAAATGTTTTAATGCAGGCCAGAGTTAAATTATAGCAATTTCTGTATTTTCATGCCAGAGGAAAACATAGATTGGTTCCAGTTATTTTAGTGATTAAATCTTTGAGAAATTCAAGTAAAAAATGCAAAACCATCTCTGTTGTTACAGCGAAGTAATTCACAAAATATTTATGTGAATAAAGCTGAGAAGTTAACCCCACTATTATTTATGAGGTAATGTTATTACTAAATAACATTACTTTAGCACTAAAGTACTAAAATCTTAAAAGATATGAATATCAGCAAAAGTGATTTGCTCTGCTCAGCAATTCATACCAAGAATACTGAAAGTGCTTTATTCACTTTTCATTATGGAACAATCCCCTTTTAAATTAATGACTTCAATTTGGATCATATTTGTGCCTTTTATTTAAAATATATTAATCATAAGATTAAAAAGTAGAAACACGTGGCTAAGCAGCTAATACATAACTATTGGATGCCAAATAGTTAATACATAGTTTGCAGTCAAACTCTGGAGTATTCAATTAAGGGAAATCAAGTGAAGAATACATATATTGTTAGAAGTCAGGATCAGTTTGTCAATAATTTGCTTAGAGAAAATATTTTCATAACCAATAAATCAATTATTTCTATCCATATCCAGACACCTTTTCTAGTGTTAAATTATACTTAAAAAAAAACCTCTCATCAAATAAGTCTACACTGATTGTCCTTTTCCATACTCATTCTGCTTCATTTTATTTCTTCATGCATGATCTTGTGCATTTTCTGTACTCTTCCTGGCAATACATATGATGTCTTTAAAGGCAGTTTTAGGAATTATTACAAAAATAATCCATCAACCACAAAATGAAAAATATCATAGTGACATGCCTGACAATTATCATAATCACTATCTTCTCTTATTAGGCTTTTTTCAATCAATTAAATCTAAAGTCTGCCACAAGCCTTATAAAAGTATTCATCTGTTTTTCCTTAATTCTGCATAGATTCAAAATGAGATTTGACATTAATTAAAAACTTGGATTTATGGTTTTTATGGCAAACTAATTTGTGATAGTGTATATGTAAATGACTACTTAGCCCTGGTGGGGAATAAACATTTTAGGAAACAGTGACAAACAATGAAACTTGCTCTGAGCAAAGGAAGGATATCTTGTTGCCTATGCAGAACATATGATATTGTCTTGTATTCAAATGGTATGTACAGTACTAAAATGGCAAAAAAAAAGGCAAAAAGCTAATTACTGAGAGCAGTAGTTTGACAGCAGCTGCCAAACCCATTTTAGTTAACAAATACAGCCAATTTTAGCTTTTAAAAGCTATTTGTGGTTTGTTATTTACTAGCACGCAGCATAATAATGAATTTTGTTACAGATAACATAATGTACCTTAAATTTCCCTCACCTTGCCATTCTACGGCTACCTAACACAAATTAATAGGATCCAGCGCAATTATTTTCTGATTAGCATATTAAGTGTTGCACTATGTCTGAGTCAGTTTTAGCCTTGTCAAAGACTGTTTTTAAAAGCTGCTATATCTGTACAACACAGGCCACAAAATTAAATTGGCACCCTTCATGACATAGATCGTGTGTTCCTGGCAGTGACAGCCAGCTTGATACCTCAGAGAGAAGGCTCAGCTGTCAGTCAGTGACCCATTAACATTACAGTTCCATCCTGCAGTGTCATATTTCCCATTCTCACAAAGATAGTGCTCCCCAGAGACAGTGAATACCTGCAGGAATGAAAGGAGGACAGCAGTGACAGTAGCTCTATCAAACAAGGTGCAACCAACATGCAGAGAGCCCTGTGGATTCTAACACCAGAATTCTAACCTAGAGAAAAATCAAAGCCCACTGTGATGTCTGGGCCATCCAGTTTTAAAAGGGCTATCATCTTTAACAAGCTATTCCCTTCTCTGCTTCAGTGCAAAGGGGGGAGGGGGAGACAAAAGCAGCAACTGCCAGCACTGTTGGTGCACAGTAGTAACACAGTTTGCTCTATCAGTACTGTGGGCTCATCCAATGAGGTGTTAAATAAAGCAAACACCTGCTGCTGCATGTGCAGTGAAAAGGAGAGCCACTGAGAGAATAATAAGGAAAATCATGTGTAATGCAAGCCATTCCTTTTTTGTAGGTTTTAATCCAGGATCCTGATGAGGACTGGAAATAAAATGATTGGAATGAGTTAAGACGCATTATTTAGCATACACGGGGCCTTGCTTTTGGCTATGGTGGGCTTACATGCAACATTGTGCAAAAATCACAGGTCAGGCATTGTCAGAAAGGGAGATAATGCGGGTTGCCTCTCTGCCTGCAGTGCACAGTCTCGTCTCCTCAGTGGTTTAACACACCGGGGAGTCACAGTGTCTATGATTTAGACCTTGTTGTAGTCAGTGGGAAATTACATTGTGCATTATCAGTCTATTTGTATGTATGGGGTGTGTGTAGTCTGAAGAGTGTAGAAGACAGGCAAATAGAAACCATCTGAACCTGAACGGAAAAGATAAATTCAGACATGATTGCAACGATAAGGAGAAAAAAAAGTTTTAATTCTGTTGATTATGTGGAAGAATGGTAAAACAATAAGATTTTATTTTCATTCTATTCAAACCACTCTCTCTCCCCCTTAAAAAAGTAAAAATAAAAAAATGGGAGATTATAGAAATGAGCAAGAGAGAAAACACTCTTTTCTTTATCCCACTTTTGGGTTCTTGTGGAGGACATTCAAATTTCACAAGTGTAGGGCCCGGCTCTACAGCCTGGCTGTGTCTAGGCTGGCAAGTTTTTCCGGAAAATCATCTTCTTTCCGGAAAAACTAGCTAGCTGTCTACACTGGCTGCTTGAATTTCCGGAAAATCATCAGTGCTTTTCCGGAAAAACTATGCCGAAAGTCCAAAAGACTTGCGCAAAAAGGCCAGTGTAGACAGCATAGTGCTGTTTTCCACAAAAAAGCCCCGATCGTGAAAAAGGCGATCAGGGCTTTTTTGCGGAAAACCGCGTTCAGATTGGCCACGGATGCTTTTCCGCAGAAAGTGCTTTTGCGGAAAAGCATCCTGCCAATCTAGATGAGCTTTTCCGAAAATGCTTTTCCGTTAAAAGCATTTTCGGAAATTCATGCCAGTGTAGACATAGCCCCCAATGTTCACAGCTAGGATAAATCAGCATAGTTCTTGGGCCCATGTGTTTAAAGTCTGACAGGAATCTCCCATTAACAAATATAACAGAATCTCTGTCTGGAAGAGTTTACAAGCTTATAAATAGGGAGAACTGAAGGGGGATGGGTAACAAGACAGAAGGGAATGGTCTAAGGGAGAAGGACATGGACTAAAGTCTAAGGAAGAAAGACATCACTGAAATAGTGTGGTGGTTTAGCTCCCACTCCTGCTGAGCACTTACACATTTTCTTTATGTAAAGCATGGGGGTAGCCTTAATCACTTTAAGGGGACATATTTAAAGTTAAGCACCTGCTTATTCATGTTGTCACCTGTTTGTTCTGTGTTTGTACATTACAGGTACACTATTTTAGAGGTTTTTGTAACTTTTTTCAGCATGCTATGCTTGTACCTCACTGAGGCTACGTCTAGACTATCTTCCTCTTTCAAAAGAGGAATGTAAATTAGGCAAATCGAAAGTGCTAATGAAGCACAGATTTAAATATCCTGTGCTTCATTTGCATGTTTGCATCCAAGCTCTTTTTCGAAAAAGGGCTTTTTGAAAGTGAAAGTGCAGTCTAGACGTGGTTCTTTCACCCCTCCCCCCTTTATTGAAAGAAACCATACTTATTTTTTCAGGACTACCGGATTTTTCGAAAAAGGGTTTTTTTTTTCGAAAGAACCACATCTAGACTGCACTTTCACTTTCAAAAAACCCTTTTTCGAAAAAGCACTCTGGCATGACTATGCAAATGAAGATCAGGATATTTCAATCCGCGCTTCATTTGCACTTTCAATTTGCCTAATTTACATTCCTCTTTCGAAAGAGGAAGGTAGTCTAGACATAGCCTCAGTGAGGCACAAGCATAGCATGCTGGAAAAAGTTACAAAAACCTCTAAAGATAAAAAATGTCTTGCTTGGTGGATTTCTCACATATGGGTGTTTAGGGGGAACACAAACACAGAGAGGGAAATGACCATGTAGACCAGCTGAACTAATGATGTTCTATGCATAGAACACAAAAGAAATCACAAAGATGGCAGTAGAAGAAGTGGACAAATGTAGTATCAAGGTTGTTGTCAGTGGCAAAGCACTGGGTGATATGTCAATGGGCAGCATAGAGTGATACAGAGCAACCTCCAAGGGAGATTATGGGGCTGCTGGACTGGATTCTGGATTTTGCCTGCTGTGGATCCATTTCCCACTTCTGTAATTTTTATTAGCCTCTGTAGTATTACATCTGTACACCAACGGGGTTGATTCACATGCATATTACACTGCAAATTCAACAGGCTCCTGGTATCACTTGTTATTGTTAATACTATTTGCAGCATGCACATATTCTCTCACACAAACAGCTTCCTACCATCACCTCTATTTCCGAGAATTCTCATTTGGGGTTGACATGCCCCAGGATGGGTTTCTGGCAATCAGTTAATTGTAATCTTTTTCTTTGGGCAAAATTCATTCAGTTGAGTTTGAATTTGGGGAAAGTTAAAATAGAAAGCACCTTTTTGCCTACACAGAATTCAAAACAGCTGAACTTTGCAATTTTAAACTTGTCATGTTACTATCCGAATCACCAAAAACAAACATGACCTTTCAAAATGAAACCAGTTTGCCAATACATCTACAAATATATGAAAGTGTATTTTGTGCAAGTGCAGCATAATCTTATTAAATTTCACTGTTCTTCCACTTAGGTGTGTCAGTTCAATAAGGCTATGTCTACACAGCAGCATTATTTCAGAATAACGAATGTTATTCTGAAATAACATAGTCTGCGTCTACACAGCAAGCAGTTATTTCGACATAATGTTGAAATAATGTTGAGCTGGAGGACTTCTTACTCTGATTCCTGTAACCCTCATTTTACAAGGTGCAAGAGAAGTAGGAGGAAGAGTGTTCTCTCTCAGACTTCCTGCTGCGCAGACAGAGCCAAAAGCCAAAATAAGCTACTTCGACTTAAGCTACGTAATTGACATAGCTCAAGTTCTGTAGCTTATTTCGGCTTTACCTCTGCTGTATAGATGTATCCTAAGATAGAGTACCTGAGTTTATATATTTTACTGGACCAACTTCTGTTGGTGAAAGATGGAAGCTCAGTCTTCTAGATGAGTAAAGCATTCAAGAACATTTCTACATCTATCCCTAGTCAGCAAAACCCATTGGGACTTAAGCACTTGCTTAAAGTTAAGTATATACTTACATGCTTTGCTGAATAAAAAATGGACTGTTGATTTAGGGCTAGAAAGATATACTGATCATTTTAAATGTATGCACTTTTCAGCACATATCAATAAGCACCAGCTTTAAAGTGTATTGCTACTCCCAATACTGATTCTGTCAAAATTGCATAGGGGATCTTACTCATAGAATTGAAGGCCAGAATGAATCATTTTTCTCTATCTAGTTTGACCTCTTGTACAGCTCAGGCCATATAATATAATTCCTAAAGCCGATCTACTAGACAAAAGCCATTGAATATTGATTTAAAAATTCCCAGTGATGGAAACTCCACATGACCCTTGGTAAATTATTTCAACGGTTAAATAAGCTGACTGTTAAAAATGTACACCTTATTTCTGAATTTGTCTAGCTTTTACTTCCAGCCAATGGATCGTGTTGGAACTTTCTCTGTTAGACTGAAGAGGCCATTACCAAATATTAGTTCCCAGTTTAGGTACTCATAGACTTCTGCAAATCTATGGATATCTGCTTTATATTTGTGGATTTCCAACAGAATCCACAGACCAATTTTGCAGATTGGATGCAAATACAAATTTTGTAACAATGCAAGGCTCTCGTCATAAACTATGATCAAGTCCCCCCCTTGATTTTTTTTTAGTTAAGCTCAATAAATTGAGATCCTCGAGTCTACCACTGAAAGGCAGTTTTCTATCTTTTAATCTTTCGGCTCTTCCCGAAACCTTCTCCCATTTATCAAAATCCTTTAACTGTGGACACCAGAACTAGTGCGTTCCAGCAGTGGTCAAATAGAAATATAGAGATAAAATATCATCTCTATTCCTACATGAAATTCCCTTGGTTATGCATCCAAGAATCCCATTAGCCTTTGTGATCACAGATTAGCAATGGGAGCTCATTTTCAACTGATTATCTACCAACCTGCCCTAGATCTTTTAGGGGGTCACTGCTTCCCAGGATAGAGTCTTCTATTCTGTAAGTGTGACCTATACTCTGTTCCTAGATGTTTATATTTACATGTATTAAAAAAGCATGCTGTTCACTTATGCTTAGTTTACCAATTAATCCAGATTGCTGTGAACCAGTCTCCTGTCCTCCTCATTATTCACCTCCCACCCCCATGTTTGGGTCATCTGCAAACTTTGTCAGTAATGATTTTATGTTTTCTTCCATGTCTGATAAAAAATGTTCAATTGAGTTGGGTGAAGAACCAGTTCATGCAGAACATAATTTGGAACATCTGTTTCATAATGATTCCCAGTTTATAGTTACATTTTCAGACCTGTTAGTTAGCCATCTTTTAATCCATTTAATCTCTGCCGTGTTTGTTTTAAAAATGTCAGGATACCAAGTCAAATGGCTTATACCAGTTTAAGTGTATTAGAGTCACCCCATTACCTTTTCTGCCAAATGTCATTTAATAAAAAATGATAAAGTTAGTTTGACAGGAGCTATTTTCGATAAACTCATGATGTTAATTACCTTTTAATTTTTTTGATCAAACGCGATCACTTTGGAATAGATTGTTCCTTGTCCAATATAACCCCAAAGGTGAATAATGACTCTCCCCTTAAGCTGGATTTGTTATAGCCATTGTGTAATTTCCAGTAATAAATGCTCTGTAGAACAAATTAGACTATCTGTATCTGATGACACTCTTCGATGTTCCATTGTCATCATTGATTTTGGATTGGGACTTTGATTATAGACTCCAACTCAGCTTGTCTAAGGTCTGATGGCTCTCCAGTTCTATAGAAATATTAAGCAGAAAACCTTAGTTTAGCAACTAAAACCAGCTGATATGATTCTGGGTGCATAGAGGCAGCAAATCCATTGAGTAAGAAGGTACCACACTATACACTCTCACTTCTCAGATTTGAACCACCATGTACAAGTTTTGGAAGGGATACATTTCTTTCATAAATGCACAATCCTTAGCAGGTTACTAGTGATTTAAGAACTTATGATATTCCATTTCAGGATTTACTAGAACAAGCATGTCCTCTGTAGCCAATGAAATTACAGTAGGGATGAATTTGGCCTGCTATGCGTTAAAACCATATAGTACTGTCAGCATTTCTGATTGTTTAAGAACTTATGTTCTATTAAATATAAATAGCCTTGGAAGGATTAGATTTTTTAAAATGGGTAAATGTTGATTTCATTGGACACACACAAACTGATGAAAAAATATTTCCATTGACAACAAATTTACAGTCAAGCAAAGTAAGAAAAGTGTTGCTTGATATCCTTAAATTGAACTCTAAACTATTTACTTTGTTAACACCACGTCAAAAGACACAATTTGTGTCTGAATTGCTAGAAAGCTTTAACATCTTGAATCTCAACATCTACTTTCATTATCTCTTAATTGTCTGATCCCCCCCATAGTTTCCAACAATTGAAAATGTAAATAGAAAATAGAAAGACTTATTTATTATTAATGTTCACTTTTACCTTTTGAAATTTACAAAAATAAAAATCAGATTCTACCAACCCTACATATAAAGGCCCAGATCTTGGGCTGAAGTGTGGCTACTCTGTGCAGTACCGTATAAACCAAGTGGTCCCAATGGCATCATAGCCAGTCATGGCTTAGGATAAGTTTGAAAGCATTTCTTCCTCTCCAACAGAAGCCTTAAGCCTTCACCCAGCTACCCAAGTCAAATATGAGGAGAATTACTGAAAATCTTATTAATCACAGAAGATAGTTCTACCAACTCCAATTGGGCTACGTCTAGACTGGCATGATTTTCCGGAAATGTTTTTAACAGAAAAGTTTTCCATTAAAAGCATTTTCGGAAAGGCGCGTGTAGATTGGTAGTATCCTTTTCCACAAAAGCACTTTTTGCGGGAAAGCGTCCGGGGCCAATCTAGATGCGCTTTTCCGTAAAAAAGCCCCAATCGCCATTTTCACGATCGGGGCTTTTTTGCAGAAAACAAATCTCTGCTGTCTACACTAGCCCTTTTGCGCAAAAGTTTTTCGGAAAAAGACTTTTGCCCGAATGGGAGCAGCATAGTATTTCCGCAAAAACACTGAAAATCTTACATGAGATCGTCAGCACTTTGCAGAAATTCAAGCGGCCAGTGTAGACAGCTGGCAAGTTTTTCTGGAAAAGCGGCTCCTTTTATGGAAAAAGTGGCCAATCTAGACACAGCCCAAATTTTTGGACACATTACTTCCCAGGTACTCCAAACTTACCCAAATATACACTTACAGCCAAGTTTTGTTGACTAAACTAATAGTTATTGTAAAAAGAAGAGAGAGATAATTGGTTATTTGATCAATATACATACAGACATGAGTATAGTTTGAGATGAGATTCATAGCAGAGATGGTGAGCTTTGTAATTGCAAAGAGTTCTTTCAGAATTAGTCCATAAGTTATGGTCTAATGTCCATATTCAGAGTGAACCAGATGGGACTGGAGATCTCATTCTTGATTTAAGCTTCGCTTGCATGAAGCATCAAGAACATCTGAGATGAAAGGATCAGGTCTCAAGACTCCTTTAGATAGCTTTCTAGCAGCCTCTTGACCATACAAATCTGGCTGAACAATAGGTTTTTCATGTAAGCTTCTGTATTCCAAATATCACCACTAATTAATTACATGGATTAACCTAAAGTAGTTTATCCATTAAGCAGTGTATTACAAACTGTAAAGAGACAGAAGGGTTAGTCTGTACCTGCAAATCAATGAAGAGTCCTGTGGCACCTTAGAGACTAACAAATGTATGCTGTAATAAATCGATTAGTCCCTAAAAAGCCACAGAACTCCTTGTTTTTAAAGACAGTTAGACAACACCACCCAAGAGTCATCTAAATATTAATATTCCCTTTGATCTCTGAATCCATAGCTATAGTAAGAGACAGGAACTGACTGTTTACTTTCAACTGTTTTTTTAATTACCTGTGAGAAAAAGAATGTTTTGTATTTAACTTTCCCTGAAGGAGAGTGGACAAAGGTAGAATTCCTTATCCTGGAGTCAGCTAGCAACTAGTTCAGACCCAGGTCAAGTTAGAGTAGCTTCAACTACACTGTTGAGTCACAGGTACTTGTAGCAAGCAGGGGGTGTCAGCACAGCTGGATTCAGGCCATGCTCTCTTTCCCTCTGTATTACCCCCAGTGTATCCTGTATCTTGGGATCTGGAATGGGTATGGAAAAGAGATCTAGTTCCACTGGAGACACTGTTAGTTACACCATCTTTGTGTAGCAGCCCAGGGGTACATCTACACTACAGAGGAAGATTGAAGCTGCCACCGTTGATCTTCCAGGGTTCAAATTAGCAGTCTAGTTAAGATAGCTAATACAAAGTGAGAGGGGCACTCGGGTCAATGCTGCTAATAATGTTTTCATGAGGAGTGAATGAAGTCAAAGGAAGGGTGTTCTTCCTTCAACTTCCAGCAGTGTAGTCAGCGCCAAAGGCCAAGTTAAGCTACTTTGACTTCAGCTATGCAATTAATGTAGCTGAAGTTGCATAGCGTAATTCAACTTCGTCCTGCAGTGTAGACATACCCCAAGGGAGTTACAAGCATCTGGCCTGAAATATTTTGAGTCAGCAAATTATTCCTTGTTATTCACCCTTCTAGATTTAAATGTGAAAATTAAAATACTACACTATGTCATGACTTATCCCATAATATATCCAGGAAAAGAAATATATTCCAACTGACATACAACTTTCACATCTCTTTAATTGTGAGGATTTTTATTTTGCATCTTTAATATCATATTATGTGTTTTCCACTTTCTTGTATTTAATTTGTGTGGTAGAAATGTATATAATGGACTCAGATTTGTCAGAGAGCAAATGAAAAAAAATTAGAAAAAATAGAATGGACAAGGATCTCATATTGCTGTCCTAATGATAGGTAAGAAATTCACATATTGAATGATATTCAAAAGACACAGGTAAGCTCTGGTTAGACCCATGGCCTTTTGAACATGAGAATGAAATCATTTACCCATAGACATATTCTGTTTAGAACACAGAGTTTGGGGCTGCTGCATTGTTCTGATTTCTGTGTGTTCGAGTGAAAGAAGAAAAGCACTGGCTTGGCACATTTCACCTCCTGTTATAGTTTAGGTTACCTTCCTTTCAGAAATTGCTGGTACATAAAATATCACTTTGCAAAAAAGGGAGTAATTATTTTAATACTCTTTCTGGAGAAGGAGAGCTGTTAGATTTCACTTGAACACTTATCTGTACATTACTGAAGTGATCCTGTCACTTTAGAAAGTCTCTAATTTGCTTTCATTAAAGACTGTATAGACTGCCAGTGCCAACAGAGCCTGGAAATCTTATACTAGAGCTACAACAGAACTTGTGATAGCAAAGAACAGTGCCTCAGAGTTAGGTTCTACCCAGAAAACATTTATGAAATTTGGAGCCTTTATGAAACATAGCACATGGGATTCACTGGGAGACTTAGAAGATGCAACAACTCCTAGTTCCCAGCTGCCAAACAGAATTCACAACCCTGAGTTAGATGTACAGATTCCCTGGACAATGCATAGGAAAAGTTAAGCATGAAAATTGTAGTTCTCAAACACCAGCATGCTGAGAGGGGAGCTTCCTCAGTTACCCAATAGCAAACACCAAGGACATGAAGGGATCTAAGCTCACACCTCAGAAAGAAGAAAGCTCCTGACTCAAAGCTAGAAGAGACACCTATCTCCATTTAATATTCCTAGCTATTCCTAACCCTAACCCTAACCCTTCCCTGGGGGTTAGATTCCTAGGCCAAGTCAGATTTTTGGCAAAAAACAGCCAACCAACCACCTGCTTTTCTGGGCAAAACTTGAATCCAAAACCAGTTTTGAGCTTAAGCCACTCCTTTACAGAACACACAGGATGATGTTATTATAAACAATGTCATTGTACTTATTTACACTGTTAATTTTCTTCAGTCTTTCCACATCAGACTTGTGCAGTTCAGATAACCTTCGACTTCCCTTACTTCTTGTGAAATGAGGGTTACAGAAGTTGGAGTAAGAAGCCCGTTATTTCAAAATTATTTTAAAATAATGGGCTTGGTATGAAGACACA
Organism: Pelodiscus sinensis; assembly: GCF_052426305.1. NCBI lineage: Eukaryota > Metazoa > Chordata > Testudines > Trionychidae > Pelodiscus > Pelodiscus sinensis. The sequence continues at coordinate 115,993,668 of NC_143055.1, read as the reverse complement.
CAGGCTGTGTCCAGACTCGGGTTTTTTTTCGAAAAAAGTAGCCTTTTTTTGAAAAAACTTCACCTGCGTCTAGACTGCAGCCACGTTCTTTCGAAATTAAATCGAAAGAACGCGGCTTTTCTTTCGACGGTGGTAAACCTCATTTCATGAGGAAGAATGCCTTTTTTCGAAAGTGCTCTTTCGAAAAAAGGCGTTCTTGAATGCCAACAGGATTTTTTAGAAAGAGAGCATCCAGACTCACTCGCTGCTTTCTTTTGAAAAAGCGGCTTGCTTTTTCGAAAGTACTGCTTGCAGTCTAGACACTCTTTTTCGAAAAAGGCTTTTTCGAAAGATACTTTAGAAAAAGCCTCTTTCGGAAGAGGCTTGCAGTCTAGACATAGCCATACTCTGTTATTTTGAAATAACAAGCTATTTCGAAATAAGTGTGCAATGAAGACATAGCCTCAGAGTTAATAGAGAGGGATTTTTACTAGTCAACAAATTCACTATTTAAATTCTTCCACGAGTGAGAGAAAAAAGGATTATGCTGACTCAGGGATTTTTATAGAACATATAAATCAATAATTGAAAAACTCCCAGGAGCTATTGCTACATAGAGTGCCTTTGTAGCATGCCAGTTTAAAGAGCAAAAATACAAGACAAACATTTTCTGTGACACAACAAGGGGACAATATAGGTTTCTGGCAAAATTGCATTGCAAGTAGACTAGAACAATTCATGATTTGTCTGCTCAGTGAAAATAACTACCATGCAATTAAGACTGGAAATTCTAGGACAAGAAAAGATAAGGAAAAGAGATCCAATGTATGTACTACTGCAAAGGTGTCTCTCGAAAAACAAAAACAAGGAACTCTCAGGAAAAAAATCTGTAGAATTCAAGTTCTCATTCATTTTCCCCCTTTTGTTTGTAGTAAGATATTATTGATCATAAAACTATGAAAAAGAGAAGAAACAAAAGTAATTTGGAATAACAAATCAGACCATTGAGCCTTGTAGTTTTACTATCACCTACAAGTGGTCAGAACTTGATGTTTAAGGTAAATATACATGTGTGCTAATTCCTTACTAATTCTTATTAAATCATATTTCATGCAAGAGTGCACTACTTTTTATGGACAGCATTGCATAAATATTTTTGGTTTAACACTGTTAATTAACACTATTTATTGCTATGTTTGTATTTTATGCACGACCTCAAGTACTTTTCTTACTACTAAAAGTATTATAACACTGTATTTGGTTAGTATCCCTTCTCCCAGGCATCAGAGGAAGTTTCTCTGGGCTATATACATTTAAGTTGTCCAACTGAAGTCAATGGGATTACTCAATGGCTAAGATCTAAAGGATCAGGTTCCAAATTTACCCTAGGCTATAAAGGTGCTTGCAGTCAAATTTTGTGACCAGCCTCCCCAAAAATATAATGTTGATATAACTGTTGTGTTTTTCTTGTTTTCTCCAGATCCACTTTCCATCCAAATCTACATTGATGATGAGCCTAGGAACCACTGATGGCATTTTTTTGTGTTATTACTGTTGGCTGTGGGTTTAGAGAAGGATACTACTGAAATTAATACTCTCAAGCTTAAAGATTGCTCTCTTTCCTATACTGAGCCAGTACTTTTATATATAACCAGCATAAATTATCTAGCAGCATTAGAAAGGATCATGGCCAAAATAAAAAATAAAGTCATACTTGTGGAAATATGTTCCCATTGAGAATAAATTAGCATCTAATATTCTCAATAAAGCAATAATTTATCCCGCACCAAATCAAAGTGCAAGGAGCAGCTGGTAATGTGTCAGGGTAGGAGTGCAGCAGTGCAAACATGCTGTTTATTAGCATTATTCATAATTTTTCTATCACAAGTAGCATTAGATTATTTACTATTCACCATAAGGGTATAAAAAGCGCATTCAAGCTTCAAAAACAGTGACAAGTTGCCTATACCTAGCATTTTTCTCTGGCAGAGATAGAAAAAGCCACTCCTAAAACTCAGCATGCCATTTTTTAATTCACACTTATGTTTCCACTTGAAAAAGCAAGGCAAAACAAACTATTCCTCTCTGAGAAGCACCATGGGAATAAGTTCCCTCCCAAGTTTAATAATTATCAGACAAAAGCATTTCTCCCACTCCCTACTCCAGCCTGAATATGGCCTGCTTATTAGGTCATAGTTTTGTGTTCCCGAATTTGCATAATTCACAGATGTCAACCTGCTGGTCTACTGTGTCCCACAGAATCACAGTCTTTGTTTTCTTTGCAAATCTTTCCCTTTTCACAGCTGTAATTACAGATAAACTGGTACAAAAACTGGTAAGTAAAGGCCAGTACTCAGCATTATATAAATATAACAGTCCTCAATTCAAAATACTCCCCAGGTTGATTCTGCCTACATCGTCACAATTTAAAGCTGCAATAGGTGTATGTGTGTTTAGAATAATTATATTTAACTATCAGATAGCTAGAGGAAATTCTAACAGTTGTTTTAGTGCCATTTAGAACTTCAACATTTTACTCACAATAAATAAGAAAAAAATAAATCATTTATGGGGTCTGTCTATACAGCACCCTAAATTCAGAATAAGATACGCAATTTGCACTATGCAAATTACGTATCTTATTTCACTGTATTTTGAAATAGCTTATTTCAAAATTTGGCATGGCTACACAGTGCCAAGTTTTGAAATAACATGCTATTTTGATACATCCCTGAACCCTCATAGGGATGCCGAAATAGCACACCTGTTATTTCGAAAAATATTTCAAAATAACAGACGCATTTAAAAGATGTGGGGTAGCTATTTCGGGATACCCCTGGAATCCCAAAATAGCCCCATTGTCTAGACCTGTGAACCACTATTAGGAGCCGAGAGTATGCAAACAAAGAAAATTACATTTAGATTTTCTGCAGTCATTAAGGACTGTACTAGAGAGAAACAAAGTGGAAAATTATTTTCCCAATAACGTATAAACACATTGTTAAAATTTATTCCTCTGTCTAATTAGCATTGTAAATTATTCAGCTTTATTCCAGCTTCATACTGTATTTTTTATTATTATTATTATTATTAAAGATCAGGACTACATTCATACTTGCAAACAGAATCCTAATTGAAGGTTCTTCTGGGATGATGTGTAGTGAACAGGAGAATAAAATAAACAACATAAAATAACAAAAAATAAAATAATCACCATTTTATAAAAGCAGGGAAAGAGGAAAGAATGGCATGGCTTAAGCAGCATACTCCAGTAAGCTTATACAAACTTCATTATGCTAATTGAGTGAAATGAAGAGATGACATTGCTATGATTCAACAGCAGAAATGATGTGCCATCCTACCAACATTTGGATGGTCAAGACATAAACATATAGTATTAACAGATTTTTCTTATAGACAGATTTGAAAATAAAAAATGATCACAAAAACCACAAATGAAATTTAATTCACTGGCTTTTCAGATACACATTTGCTTTCCACAATTGTCTTTTCTATGGGTTAGATCTTCATGCCCAAAGCAAGAACCTATTTTAAGTTAATTACCTTAGTGGCAAAAGGGCCTCCCAAGCAGGTTGATCCAGCCCGCAGAAGCCCTGCTGCTCCCCTGCAGCCAGGCCAATTAGGGTCTGGGGGTGGGGGAGTATGCAAAGTTTCCTCCACCCTGCCCCTGCCATGCAAGAAGTGCACGGTGTTTAGAACCACATGCTCCTGACAGGGTGGAAAGAGGCTTTGAGTGCTCCCCTGTCCCCAGGCCCTAATTGGCCTGGGGGCAGAAAGGGGAGCATACAAAGTCTCCTTCCACTGCCAGGGGCATGGGCGCCTAGGAGGAACCTTAGGGAGGGGAAAGGCATTCCCCCACCCCAAGACCAATCATGGTCTATGGGTGGGGAAGCAGGGAAGTATCCTACCCTCGCCTCTTCCGCTAGAGGTCCCGCCCCTTGTGGTGTGGCCCAGGGCCACTTAAAAATTTCCGAAGTGGCCCCTGACAAAAAATTATTCCCACTCCTGGATAAGCATGAGGAATTTTTCTTTTTACATGTGATTGAACATCACATCTATCAATTTTAATCTTGTAGAATTGCTGATTGGTACTAGCTTCAATAACACAAGGGTATCAAATCTTCATGTCAGATAAGACAATTAAAATTGTAGATGACTGAATAAATTCCAGACTACCACAACCTGGTGTATCTGCAAAATGGGGCAAGAAATTTTATAACAACAGGCATTCTCAGATGTTTTCTGGGAATGTCTGCTTTTGGTCCAGATGGAAAATACTCAGAGGAAAAAGATCTCTCTTACAGCATTTCCACAGTTCCACTTTTATTTGGAATCTGAACATGGAGATGTAGATAAAAGTGAAGGGTTGGGTTTGGTTTAGTTGTTGTGTGAAGATTCAAGGATATGTTATTTTAACTATCTCTAGTAAAAATAGGTTAGATTCTGCCACCCTCACTCTTTTTTATAGTTTCTTTATGATCTCTTGTTATAGCTCTGAAATGAACTCTAATGTCTGAATCAATACCCTTCCACTAGATTATGTGTTCTATTCCACATTGCTGTGCTTTTCCATATCTTGATGAAGAAATAGGCTCACTGTTTTATATTTTAGGGCCTGATTATTCAGCCCTTACTCATGGGCTGTGTCTAGACTGGCAAGTTTTTCCGGAAAATCAGCAGCTTTTCCGGAAAAACTTGCCAGCTGTCTACACTGGTCGCTTGAATTTCCGGAAAAGCACTGACGATCTCATGTAAACTTATCAGTGCTTTTCCGGAAATACTATGCTGCTCCCGTTCGGGCAAAAGTCTTTTTCCGAAAGACTTTTGTGCAAAAGGGCCAGTGTAGACAGCATAGTACTGTTTTCCGCAAAAAAGCCCCAATCGTGAAAATGGCGATCAAGGCTTTTTTGCGGAAAAGCGCGTCTAGATTGGCCACGGATGCTTTTCCGCAAAAAGTGCTTTTGCAGAAAAGCATCCTGCCAATCTAGACACACTTTTCCAAAAATGATTTTTACGGAAAAGTTTTCCATTAAAAGCATTTTCGGAAAATCATGCCAGTGGAGACGTAGCCAATGCTGATTAGAAGTATCTACCCATACTAGTAGCTGGAGTGAAAGCTTCCTAAAAACTGGCCCAAAGATACCCAAACCATGACCCCACCCTAAGCCACCCTAACCTTCCAAATTCTCTGCCCACTCCTCCTGGCACTCACCCAGGATAAAAGTAGGAGAGTATAGTCATGGCCCCCTACACTAAAGCCATGCATGATACAAAATTTGTATCTCTATCTGCATCTGCAGAAATGATCTTCATATATCCATATCTGCAGATAAAGTGAATATCTGCAAATTTGCAGGGTTCAAGAGCAAAATTTGTATCTACATCCATATCCACAAAAAATGAACCATGGATGTGAATACCTGAGAATATAAAGCATATATTCATAGATTTTCAGAGCACTACCTACCACCTCCCCATCACCACCCATTCCAGTGCCCTTATTAGTCTCCTCATGAATTTGTGCTACAATTTAGTGTTGTTTAGTAATTTAGCTACAATTCATTGTTGAGTCTGTCGAAGAATCTCCTTAAAGTGGTCTCAAACTGCAGGCCATGTAAAGGCTGCAGTATATTCGCAGTCCAGCCCAGGAGACTTGGTGGCTTGGTGTGGGGGTAGGTGTGCCAGCACCATCCCATAAACCCTATCCCTTCCCACCACTAGCCTCCACTTGGACCTTCCGTGAGGGCAGGGGACTGGACTTGGTAATCTCTTCAAGGTCCCTTCCAGTTCTGTCTGGTAGTCTATGACTCTATACTGTACACAACTGATGAAATGCATTTGTAACACCAACAGACCCCGGTCATCAGTGGACAGAATCGGACCTGGGACCTCTGGAATTTAGTACATGAGGAACTACTGCACAAGCTAAAAGTCAGTTGGCTATTAGCTAAGGCTATAGAGCAGACTAATTAGTCTCTCTGTGAGTTGTTTCAGTGCCACTAGATGGGACAATACACTTACACCCTGGAAGTGATCGAGTTATTCATTGAGCATACCAGACAGCTTATCATTCACATAACAAAGACCCAGAGGCAACTGTAGGTTTATCTCCCCACAGAAGGTATCATGGAACTAGCTGCTGCCAGATTGCATTCTCCAAATGTAGTGACTCAGAACCAGCCCCAAGTAAGCACCAATAAATCAGTGGCTGATGGTCCATTTTGAAGCGTGTGGGAGAAAGGAAAGCGATCAGGAATAGTCAACATGGATTCACCAGGGGCTATGCCTGACCAACCTGACTGATTTCTATAACAAGGTAATTGGATCTGTGGATATGGGGAAGGTGGTGTATATGATATATCTTGACTTTAGCAAACCTTTTGATATGATCTCCCACAGTATTCTTGCCAGCAAGCTAAAGAGGTGTAGACTGGATAATAGACTGTAGGATGGAGAGAAAGCTGTCTAGATTGTCAGTCTCAATGGGTAGTGATCAACAGCTCGATATCTATTTGGTGGTCAGTATCAAGTGGAATGCCCCAAGGTTCTAAGGCCAGATTTGTTCAACATCTTTATTAATGACCTGGTTGAGGGGATGCATTGCACCTTCAGCAAATTTGCAGATGACACTAAGCAAGGGGAGAGGTAGCTACATTGAAGGGTAGGGATAGGGTCCAGAGTGACCTAGACAAACTGGAAGATTGGTCCAAAAGAAATCTGATGGGATTCGACAAGGACAAGAGCAGAGCCCTGCACTTGGGAAGGAAGAATCCCAAGCACTGTTACAGGCTAGGGACTGATTGGATAAGCAGCAGTTTGGCAGAAAAAGACCGAGGATTACAGTGGATGAGAAACTAGATACGAGTCAACAGTGTGCCCTTGTAGCCAAGAAGGCTAACAGCATATTGGGGTGCATTAGGAGGAGCATTGCCAGCAAATCTAGAGGAGTGATTATTCCCCTTTATTTGGTGCTGGTAAGGCCACATCTGGAGTATTGCGTCCAATTCTGCCCCTCCCCCATAGAAAGATTGTGGACGCATTGAAGAAAGTCCAGTGGAGAGCAACAAAAATGACTAGGGGGCTGGAGCATATGTCTTACGAGGAGAGGCTAAGGGATCCAGGCTTATTTAGTCTGCAGAAGAGAAAAGTGAGGAGGGATTTGATTGCAGCCTTTAATTACCTGAAGTGGGGTTACAAAGAGGATGGAAGGAGGCTGTTCTCAATAGTGACAGATGACAGAACAAGGAGCAACAGTCTCAAATTGCAGTGGGAGAGGTCTAGGTGGCATATTAGGTAAAACTATTTCACTAGGAGGGTGGTAAAGCACTGTAATGGGTTACCTAGGGAGGTGGTGGAATCTCCATCCCTAGAGGTTTTAAAGTCCAGGCTTGAGAAAGCCCTGATTGAGATGATTCAGTTGGTGTTGGTCCTGCTTTGCACAGGGAGCTGGACTCAATGACCTCATGCAGTCTCTTCCAACCCTAGGATTCAATGATTCACATTGGTGAATTTCTGTTTAGATCTCTTTAGATCGTCACTTAGGGGATTCCAATAGAAGAATTCTCTTTACCTTGATCCTGATGGTTCAAAAATCTTTGAGTTTGTTGACTGTGTGTTTCTGTTTGCTCTCTCTCTCTCTTTCTTCCTTCCAACCTCTCCTTCTTGTTCTCGTTCTCCCTCTCTGTATAGGTGGCATTTCTGTTCCAGTTAAGTAATGGAGACAAAAAAACAAAAACCCTAAGGAATGATCTACATTATCATCCCTGTATGGAAAAAACTTAGGATTAAATCATTTCAAATAGTTACCAGTCAATGCTAAATCTATAGCATATGGCCTTGTTCCAAAATTAAGCTACTCTGCCCGTTATGAGTGCTGTCTGCAGCATGCCCAATGCACTTTAATGACCCTCCCTTGCCAAGTTTCACATTAAGGAAATACAGAATGATCACAAAATGGTTTCTAGCACTATGTACAGTTACTAACTTAGCATAACCCCACATAAAACTGTTTCTTGAGTTACCTATTATGGAATGACATTAGCCACTATATACTTGAGACAGCAACTAAAAATCCAATACAGCCCTGCTTTTGTCTCCCTGTTTAAAATTCCTGAAAATATTTTATCTTAAAATTGGTACATTAGGTTTGGGGACAAAGTGAAATGTTTCTGTAAAATTGGACTAGCATATTATACCATATTGTCTAAATCAGAGACTACTGCATTATCAAACCCCAACAGGGCCAGAGTTAAGCTTGTGATTGCTGCCTGAGAAGAACTTTAAAGCTTGTTGTGGAAATGCCACCATAAGGCTGAATTGTCTACGCTTCTAGTGGTCAGTGTTTTTTCCAACTGTAACTTTATTGACAGTTAACATGCCCTCAGAAAATGGCTATGTGCCTGCAGCTTTTAATTTTTTAATTCACCTTTACAGAATCTTTTGTAGCAGTATTAGCTAAATATAGTTCAGTCACATGTAACTAGCTGTCCTTTGGTTAACCTAAAATCCCAGTTAATTACGATTTTGTCTCTCTTCTCTGCTGAACATGCAGCAGCTATCCTTAAATTACCTAACACATTTTTGGTGATTATCAAGACCCAATCACCCCTTGTAAAACTGAAAAACAAACACACAAAATGAAGAACCTAACCACTCCTGAATGTATTATGTAAGTATAGATAGCCCCACATTGCTCCCTTGTTAACTAAAAATATTGATTTTTTTTTATTATTAACAGTAACATCTTCCCTCCATAGCACTCTTCACCTAAGGATCTCATAAAAATTTGATAAATATTAATAAGCCAACATCAACACACTGTGAAGGAGCTAATTATTACTAATACATTATTTTATAGTTAAAGATACAACGATATTAAAGGACTTGGCCAAGTGCACACAGTAAATTGGTGGTAGAACCAGAATTAGAATGAAGAGGTAAAATGAAGTGGATGGGAGTTTTGCCATTGATGCCAATGAAGCCAGGTTTTACCAAAAGCATTCTTACTCCTTTGTTTTAACTACTTTACTGCCGATTGGGGATTAAATGAAACTCCATTTCTCCCCCACAAGTATCTGAGAACTCTCTCTACTCTATTGAATAAATGAGAATATACAATTATTTATAAAAAGATAATTTAGCATGTTCCAAGTCATGTGACAGTTTATGTGCTACAGTTGTTTTACTTTCTACACGTGGAAACATATCACGCTGTAGTGCACTTCAGGCAAACCAATTCATTTGAGATACTCAAACTTACATTTATTAAGTGAGGCAGGTTTCCTAAAGTGCTGATTTCTGGCATTTTATGAATGCTGCCTCACTTAATAAATGTAAGTTTGAGTATCTTCAATTAACTTCTCTATGTGCAGTGCACTGCAACTTAGGAAATATTAGTTTTGGTAGTGGAGCAGTGCTGAGAAACTACCAGAACTATATAAAAAAAAAAAACATTGTCGCTCTTTATAAATTTAGACAGTGAATTATTTCGGTGGAATGCTGGGAGTTTTTAAAAAAAGTTTTTCCTATTTTATATTATTTGAAAGATGCAAAATTGTTAACAACCTCCACAAACTAACTCTCAAAATAAATCTGTAACAATTCAAAAAAAGAAGGAATTGATACTGCACCACTTCAGGAACACGCATATTCAATAGTTCATAGTGCACAAAACTACCAATACAGAAACATTCGAGAGGAAGGAGGGTCTTAAAGTTAGGCCAGTGGACTGAGACTCAGGAGATCTGGCTTTGCCAGACTTCCTATCTGATTGTCTTGGACAAATCACATTATTTCTGTGTCTGTAAAATGCGGACACTAGTACGACATCACTTTTGTGCATTCATCTATTTGGCCTATCATAATGAGGCTCTAGTCTCAGAATCTCTCTGTACTACTGCAATACAAATAAATAGCAATGATCATTTCCATCATCCTGTAAATTATACATGCTCAGCAGAGTCATGCTAATAAATTTAGTCTCTGTAATCATGGTTGAAATTTGATGGGGACACATCTCCTAAATGGAGTCTACATTTAGTTAAATATATGTTACAGACAAACAACAACATAAGAATGTTAAGGTTGCCAGGCCAAACATTAAAAGTTATGAAATGCCAGAACTAAGGTTGTTTATGAATTATATGACCACATTTCCCCTCCACAGGAATCCAGCTTCATTCAATGTGCAGTGCTTACTGAATTTATATTTGTACACTTTTCCTTTTAATCGTGATCATTCACCATGTCTTATATGCTGCAAACTGGGCAAAACCTGTACTGAATATGCAATTATTAATTTCCTTCAGTGCTTTTCTCTGGTCCTCTTCTGGTAGCTGAGGGCTTTACGAACAGTGAACTTTTCTTTATAACAATCTGTGATGTGAAGGGGTGGCACTATCCCCATTTTACAGATGGGGGAAGGATGAGGCTCAAGGAAATTAAGACAAAAGTTGTCAAACAAATTGAGTTCTGTAAATCCCCTTCCTCTTTTGGGCCTATTCCAGCTAATATGTCATGAAAGATAGTCACATAGCATGGCTGACATTCATGTCAAATTGAATGCTCCTACGCTCTACTCTGCGCTGGTTATGCCTCAGTTGGAGTATTATGTCCAGTTCTGGGCACCATATTTCAAAAAAGATGTGGAGAAACTAGAGAGGGTCCAGAGAAGTGCAACAAGAATAATTAAAGGTCTAGAGAACATAACTTATGAGGGAAGACTGAAAGAATTGGGTTTGTTTAGTTTAGAAAAGAGAAGACTGAGGGGGGACATGATATCCATTTTCAGGTATCTAAAAGGGTGTCATAAGGAGGAAGGAGAAAACTTGTTCATCTTGGCCTCTGAGGATAGAACAAGAAGCAATGGGCTTAAACTGCAGCAAGGGAGGTTTAGGTTGGACATTAGGAAAAAGTTCCTAACTTTCAGGGTAGTCAAACACTGGAATAAATTGCCCAGGGAGGTTGTGGAATCTCCATCTGTGGAGATATTTAAGAGTAGGTTAGATAAATGTCTGTCAGGGATGGTCTAGACAGTACTTTGGGGTAGGGGACTGGACTCGATGACCTCTCGAGGTCCCTTCCAGTCCTAGTATTCTATGATTCTATGATTCTATGCTCCCTGTCCTGTTGAGCATTTCTTACCTTGCATTTATATACAAAACATTTTTTCTGCACCCATGCTGTGAAGTCTTAGCTTACATTCTAATAAATAATCATAATAAATATCACTAGTGATATGATAAATCATAAGTTATCTTAAGTTTTAAATTCTGACCTAGGGTGAGAATGCAGCAGTGTGACATTTACTATAGATACTTCAGCTGCAACTTCCAAACAGTTAATACATCGATTTAATTAAATTCTTACCATGTGGCACAGGAAAAAAAGCATTACAAGAAGTTAACTTGGCTCGAAATAGACAAAAGATTCAATCCAATGAGCTGAGGCACAGTGAATTAAAATGTATGTCCCAGCTGAAAGACTTATATGCACAGATGAGCTTTTGCTCCAGTATTTTAGAGGCCCTCCATGCTTTACGAGAATGCAGCAATGCTCACTACCATTGCTCTAGGGGAAATTCAATTGCTCTGAAGGAAAAAATATTCTTCACATTTTATTTTTTACCCTCGCTCTCAAGAGGCAACATCATCATAGGGTTAAAAAAGAAAGAACTAAACACATTCATGGAAGATATGTCCATCCATGGTTATTAACCAGAATAGGCAGGAATAGTGTCCCGAGCCTCTGTTTGTCAGAAGCTGGGAATGGGTGACAGGAAAGGGATCGCTTGATGATTACCTGTTCCGTTCATTCCCTCTGGGTCACCTGGCATTGGCCACTGTTGGAAGACAGGAAACTGGGCAAGATGGACCTTAGGCCTAATCCAGTGTGGTCATTCTGATGATATGTTCTCATCTTTGTTGATAAGGTATATCTGCATGTTTGGTAATAAACAAGATTATTTAAGCATGTACCAAAATTACTTGTACTGTTTTCACGATAGAAAATTATAGGAGAACTAGGGTGTAATGTGTCCTACACACATCCTCTCCCTCGCTGACATGGCCTGAAGGACAAAGGGTTGGTACAGGGCTTATGTGATGCTGTACATAAATAGAGCCTTATAATGGTGGAATGGAGAGCGGTCATGGTTCAGTGCTAAGTCAGTATTTATACAGGGTCAGGGACTGAACTGGACTACACAGTGACAAAGTGGAGGAAAAAGCTTTAAAAAAAAAGATCTGGTGTTTTGGTAGTTTTTTTTAATTTTTAAACCCTTGCTTGTTTTCTTTTGTTGTTTATTAGTTTCCATTGATTATGAGGCAATATTGGCCCCATGCTCATGTGGGGGCATAGTTACAGATCAAAATAAGAACTTGCCTTTTGTGTGGCCTGATTAAGAGCCATCCACAATCAATCCCCTTGGACTCCAGCAAGATAGGGGCTGCTACTGAGGCTAGCAGAAAGGGGGATGGATGTGAGGAGTTAGTGGAGCAGTAGCTTAGTCCTCTGTCCATCCCTCCTGCTGGCTAGCAGGACTAGTATTGGTGGCAGGGGGGAGAAGTATGCTGCCACTTTGTCAGGACTAGAGGATACTAAGTTATTCTTCCCCGAAGTTAACCAGGAGGCTCCTCAGCATGGGACAATTCAGTATTGATCCCAAGGCAGGAATGGGCATTATGGTAAAGATTTTATAAAAAATTAGGTGCCTACAACTGGGCTCCCAAGGGTATGTCTAGACTACATGGCTCTGTTGCCAGAGCCATGTAGATTAGTTTGCTAGACATACCCAAATGAAGCGGTAATTTAAATAATCGCTGCTTCATTTAAATTAAAATAGCTGCTGCACTGTGCCAATCAGCTGTCTGTCAGCTCAGCACGGTAGTCTGGACGCTCCGCGGTTGACATCAAAGGCATTTGTCTACCTCCCCAGTAAACCTCATCCCATGAGGCATACCGGGGAGGTCGACAAATGCCTTTGATGTCAACCGCGGAGCGTCCAGACTACCGCGCTGAGCTGACAAACAGCTGATTAGCACAGCACGGCAGCCATTTTAATTTAAATGAAGCAGCGATTATTTAAATTGCCGCTTCATTTTCCTATGCCGGGTAGCCTAATCTACATGCCTCTGTCACCAGAGGCATGTAGTCTAGACACAACCTAAGTCTAGACACACCCTAAGTCTTCTGTCTTGAGACTTTGGAGCCAGATTCTAAAGAAATTCACAATCTAGAACCATATTCAAATGGTTGTAAACACTATATTGTCTATTTATGTACAGCCCTTTCCTACCTGCATTTTTCAGTGAGTTTTTATTTTAATTTTAGCCCTTGTTGCCTAGCTCCAATCTCCCCTTTTTCAATCTTTTCCAAATATTCCCTTAATATTTTTGGGAATATACACATCCATCCATCCATCCATCCATCCATCCATCCATCATCCTTCTAGTTTTATCTCTGCCTTTTCTTTTGCAGTATGACTTTGTGCCCCTTCCAGTTTATTCTCTATATTTCATTGCTAATACTCACTCACTGAGACCTCTGCCCAACCCCTCTCCCCCTTTCCTATGCACAAACAGTAAGGTCACTGAAGTTTAGCCCTTCTGTTCTCTTTCAGGGATGGGAACAGTCTCTAGGAACTATGAACACATATCCATGATGCTTTGGAAGCTATGTGACAACATTTACTTTCACTATAGTTCTGTGACTACTAATGTTACAACCTCTCTCCTCACACCTTTCAATACAAGCTCCCTGAATCTAGTGACAACCTTGCCAATGTCTTCAATGGAGTTTGGTTCTAACCCTAGAGCTCTTAAAAACAAAAGAAAATTTGGAAAGGCCACTGAGCTGTATCAGATTCTAATCACAGATATGAACCCATATCCTGTGCTCAAACAATGCTCTACTCTGCTCTCTCAAAGTGATTTTTGCGTGGAAAAAAACTATAGCCACTTGATAGATAGAAACCCATGAAACCTCAGAGGGACCTCTAGACTGGCAGATTCAATTTGCTGGGTTTTTGTAACTTTTTTCCAATAGTTTTCAATAGTATAGTCCCAGGAAGTGGTACAACCAAATTATACCAAAGTTACAAGAATGTTTAATGTAAGTCGCATGAGTTTGCTCTGCATATGCTTTTTTTAAAAATGAGTACCACAATGGCAAAAACAACTATATATTTAGAAAGCTGGATTCACTCCTACTCATCAATGATATTTTTATTGTTGTGAAACTTTTTTTTTAAGCTTCCTTCTCATCATCTTGGAAAACAATATTAGAAACACTACAAAGGTTGTCAGGCCATTACAAGTAAAAGGAATTTGCTCACAAAGTTGGATAGAAGAAATATGTGGAAATGTGTGGAAGAATATGAACGTATTTCTGCACACGTAACAATTTATTCATGGCCACATAATATGCTCCACACCCATGACTGCATCATCAAGGTATCAATTCTTGGCTACTTGGTATTAAAGTTAGACCTGTAAGCAATCTCTGGCAAATAACAAGATTTCAGTTTTTCTGACGGTCCTTCTCCTCGCCTAAGTCTAGCTTGAACGTCTTGCATGCACTGAACATTAAACTGAGGTATAGTCTTGTGTTTAGACTTTATGAAATGCTTGTTAAATGAGGCATGCATTAATTAATTAATTTAAAAATATTTTTACCTTGTCTATTTAAAATATTTGAGGCAGCATTAATCTTACTTATCTTTATCACATGCTATAAGGGAACATTTAAGTTTTTGCTTTATATTTTTTCTGCTCTGAAATGGTGAGCCTGCCAGGAGGCATCACTTCCTGTTCATCAGGAAAGCTATCATACCCAGATGGGCTATTGCAGGACATTACAATATAAAAGACTATGTGTATTTCCATCTTCTAGAATTCAAGCTGAAGGGAGGAGTCCTTTGGGGAAATTAAGATTGTGAACAACATTTTTTTTTTGGTCTTTTCTTTGCTGGTTGGACTCTTGTCAGGGCTAAAACTATACACAGAAGCAGAGATCCCCAGGGTTAACCTGTGTTACCGTGAAAAACATTCAGAGCTGACAGATCACTACAACTATCATCTTGTAAAACCACAGACCATAAGTCATTTGCATAGATAAGTTTGTTAGCTTTGATTTTATAAAAACTCGCTCGTTTCTTTTTTCTAGTTTACTGTGGGATTGGCTTCAGGCATTGTCTTTGCTGTGAGTTCCAGAGGTACACACTGAGGGTATGTCTACACTACAGCGCTAATTTAGTTCGAATTAGTTAATTCGAACTAAGCTAATTCGAACTAGTTCATCTAGACCTAAAAACTAGTTCGAATTAGCATTTTGCTAATTCGAACTAGCATGTCCACATTAAGTGGACCCTGAACCGGGGTTAAGGATGGCCGGAAGCAGTGCCGGCAGGGCATCAGATGAGGACTTAAAGTGTGGAGCTGCTGCCACAGTCTAGCCGAGGTCTGTGCTTAAAGGGACCTGACCCCCACCCCGGACAGACAGTTCTCAGGGCTCCCCACTTGCAAAGCAGTCCTGGCTTGGAGTGCTCTGAGTGCCCACACTGGGCACATCACAGCACTCGGCCATCAGCCTGGCTGCACTTGCCGCAGGCTGCCATCTGGGAAGAGCGGGCAATTGGGGGGCTGCAGGAGAGCTTCCACCCCCAGAAGCCCACAGAGCCAGCCCAGTGCTCCCCATCGGAGGCTTGTACCCCATTCCTCCCTCACCTCCTTCCACTTACCCTTCCCTAGCCCCCCTTCCTGATGTACAAAATAAAGAAAATGTGTGTTCAAAAATAGAATCTCTCTTTATTGAACAAAACTCAGAGAGACTGTGTAAAGGAGGTGGGAGAGGGGAAGAGAGAGGGTAGGAGAAGGGAGGGCAACTACAATGATCAGAGGTTTGGAACAGGTCCCATATGAAGAGAGGCTAAAGAGACTGGGACTTTTCAGTTTAGAAAAGAGGAGACTGAGGGGGGATAGGATAGAGGTCACTAAAAGCATGAGTGGGCTGGAGAGGGTGCATCCAGAAAAGTTCTTTATTAGTTTCCATACTAGAAGGACTAGAGGACACCAAAGGAAAGGAATGGGTAGCAGGCTTCAAACTAACAACAGAAAGTTGTACTTCACAAAGCAAAGAGTCAACCTGTGGAACTCCTTGCTCCAGGAGGTTGTGAAGGCTAGAACTAGAACAGAGTTTAAAGAGAAGTGAGATAAAGTCATGGAGGTTGGGTCCATGGAGTGCTATTAGCCAGGGGGTAGGAGTGGTGTCCCTGCCCAAAGTTTGTGGAAGGCTGGAGAGGGATGGCACGAGACAAATGGCTTGGTCACTGTCATCGGTCCATCCCTTCCAGTTTCCCTAGGGTTGGCCACTGCCGGCAGACAGGCTACTGGGCTAGATGGACCTTTGGTCTGACCCAGTACGGCCATTGTAAGCTCAGGGCTCAGGGTTGGGGGTCTCAGTGGACTACCTTGATTTTCATGCACACCTGCTCCTGTGTGGCCAGGCTGGCAGCTCTCCTGCTCTAGACGGCCACTTTCCTGTGCCTAGTGCGGAGGTCATGGACAAGGTCCACGATGTCCGCACTAGCCCAGGCGGGTGCCCGCCTCTTGTGGTCCCGGGCAAGCTCCCGGGAGCTGCCAGTCTAGCCCGGGAAGAGGGGGAGGGCTGGGGGGCATCGGGTGGCTGGCTCGAGCCGTGCCAGGTGCAGGGTCTGCTGGCTGGGTGCTGGCAGGCTTGCACCTGACACGGGCACCATAGCCAGCCCGTGCCCCTTTAAGGGGTCCGAGGCTGGGAGGGGGGCATAGAGTTTCCCTGGTGTTGGCCAGAGTGTCCACCAGGGAAAGCTGGGGCGGGCTAGCCTCCCACTAGTTCGAATTAAGGGGCTACACACCCCTTAATTCGAACTTGTAAGTTCAAACTAGGCTTAGTCCTCGTATAATGAGGTTTACCTAGTTCGAACTAAGCGCTCCGCTAGTTCGAAGTAAGTTCGAACTAGTGGAGCACTAGTGTAGCGCCTATCAAAGTTAATTCGAACTAACGTCCGTTAGTTCGAATTAACTTTGTAGTGTAGACATACCCTGATTTGGGGTAAGTGATTGCTCTCTTGGGACTCGGAACAACTTGAATATTCTGTATTCTTTGGTGTATTGTAACCATGGCTAAGTCCAGATTGCCAGGGTGGCAGGATAGACTGGAATGATGCCCAAGGGACAGTCTGTGACTCCATAGCAAGGCAGTTAACATCACTTTACTTCACACCTGTTACTGGATTGGTGAAATCTAAATTATACAACACACAACCAGCCTGGGTTGTTGGCTCCACTCCATGATAGTCATTCCTGAGCCTGACACTCATTATCAGGAACTTCTCCATCTTCTTGAGAGCTTGATATTCAGGAGTGTGGAGCACCTTCCATTTCTAGTGAATTCAGTCAGTGTTACGGGTGCTCAAAAATCAGGCCACTGGTGTTCTGCACTCAGTCAAAAGGATTTCCCTTTCCCTACCAGCCAGATAGGAGAATTCAAATCTATCTAATGATTCAGCCTTGGTAACTTTGACGAGTAACTGACACAGGTATGTAAACTGACTTCACAGCATGTCTGCCACTTGTGGCAAATTGCAGAGTCCAGGGATGCAGCAATTAAAAATCATATACAAACAGATAAGCAGAAATCATTGGAGCTACAGGGGGGTAGGTAATGGCACAATTTCAATATAATGCACAATGCATTGTAACTTGTGTAAAGAATGTAACCGATTTATTTTTCCAATGAGATATTATTTATTTTGTATGCCTAGTGTGACAGGGCGCCTGCCCTGCACTGGGCCTTTAAGCCCAAGGCTCAGGCCCGAGCCTGAGGGAAGCTGGAAGACCAGCTGAGATGGTTAGGCTAATGAGCCCAGCTGCCAGCTATAAAAGGAGAGGCCTGGTTGCTGGAGGGGAGGCAGGGCTGACTGCAGAGGCAGCAAGAGCTCCTGAGAGGGATACAGCTACAGGAAAGGAACTGGAGAGGGAAGCTCTCCCTCAGCAGTTGCTGGGGACTCCAGGAGAGGCCTGGAGGAAAGCGGAGGCGAGTGGGTGTCACCTGGAGACTACCCGCCGAGGGGACGTCGGCCTGGAGATCGCAGCCAGCTGGGCAAGGCCAGGTAGGAAGTGGCCCAGGGCAGGAGCGGGAGGCGTCCCTCTTGGCCCGAGAGACTTGGTGGGTTTGGCTAGCTAGCCCCCACCGAGGGAGTGACCCTATACCTGGTTGCTCGCAGGGCCCTGGGCCGGGACCCGGTGGAGTAGGGTGGGCCCGGATCCCCCTACTGGGGGGTGCCCAGCTACGACGAGAATCTGTTGTAGACTCGGCCTGTTTAAAGGGCCAGTATAAACTGCTGTAAAGCCGATGATGAGCAACCCATACAGACTGTAACTCGCCCTGAGATGGGCTATGTGAAGACAGTCAGGGGGCACTGAGGCTACTGGGGGCGTGCTCCCCATGACAGATGGTGGAGAATGTGGGCATCACCCCAACCCCAAGGTAAAAGAGGGGTCTTCATGAACCAATAGTGGTCCGTCGGCCACGGGACTAGAACGGGAGTTGAAAAGAAAAAAAAAAAAAAAAATTTTTTTTTTATGAGAATGAATAAGTATTGGAGGGCCTGGGAGGCCCTACAGGCTGGGCCATGGAAAAAGGGGAGCCGGCCCCGGAAAAGGGGTGACCCTGGACCCCATAATAAACCAGGCCCCAAGAGTTGGGGGCAAGGGCCGAGCCTGAAAATGTGTTGGGCCTGTGGGCGCAAGGGACACGTGAGGAGGGAGTGCCCCTATGGGGTGGGAGCCAGGAGGCCCCACCCAACTAATAGGAACAAAGGGAGAGCAGCCCCGGTGAAGGTAACCGGGGAGGCACGGATATGCTGGGCCTGTGGGGAGCCCGGCCACCTACGGAGGGCATGTCCGAGTAAGACCGGGGAAGCCCCAGCCTGCTCAAGGGGAAGGATGAAGAGCCAAAGCCCCGGGAGGAGGCCGGGGGACCACCAGCCCTTGACGTTAAGGGGAACCGAAGGGCGAACAGAAGGTGGTTTGGACCCAGGTGGAATCAAGGAGCAAGGGAGCTCAGGCAGGAAGCCCTCACAGAGGGCGTACGGGCCGGTACCCATAGGACCCCGGCAGGCCGGCGACGCCCCTACCGAGGGTGTGTATGGCCAGGTGATGGCTGCAGACCTCCGAGCGAGACCACAGGATAGGACAAAGATTACCCTACAGGTAAAGCTGGAGGGGAAGACAGTGACCGCCCTGGTGGACTCTGGGTGCAGCCAGACAATGGTACGGACAGAGCTAGTCCCAGAGTGGGAGGCAGCAGGGGGAAACATCTCCATGCAATGCATACATGGAGATGTCCGGACCTACCCCACGGGGTGGGTCCGCCTGTCAGATGGGGTGGACGAAGCGATCTGCCGGGTAGCGTTAGCCCCGAAACTGGTATACCCGGTACTACTGGGCCGGGACTGGCCGGGGTTCAGACGCATCCTGCATGAATGGGATGCGCAGGAGCAACCGCCACCAGCTGGGGTGGCGAACTCGACAAGGGGCAGGTCCCAAGGGCCAAGGGAGGAGCCCGGACCGGAGAAAACCCTCGCTTCAGAGGAGGTAGGAGGGGAAGAGGACTTCCAAAGAGACCAGCGAGAAGACCCCTCCTTAACCCATGCCTGGGAACAAGCGACTGGAGAGAACGGAGACCCCGACGGGACAGTGCCCCGACCAACCCCGCGATTCGAGGTAAGAGCCGACCGATTATACCGGGTCGCGCGGACGGCTGACGGGCAGATGGAGGTTACCCAGCTGTTGGTCCCGGCAAGATTCCGAAGGCGGGTATTAGACCTTGCGCATGCTAATCCCTGGGCAGGCCATTTGGGGCGTGAAAAAACCCTACAGCGCATAACACAAAGGTTCTTTTGGCCGGGGATTTATAAGGAAGTCCGAGACTTTTGTGAGTCCTGCCCAGACTGCCAGAAGACGGGACAGGGAGGGGTACCAAAAGCCCCTTTAGTTCCCCTCCCCGTGGTAGAGGTACCATTCGACCGGGTGGCTTTAGACCTAGTAGGACCTCTGGAGAGGTCCCGAAGAGGACATCAATATATAATGGTTATAATTGACTATGCCACCCGATACCCGGAGGCGGTCCCCCTTAAGAATACGACAGCGTCAACGCTGGCACAGGAATTGGTACAAGTATTCTCCCGGGTGGGAATCCCGAGGGAAATATTAACAGACCAAGGGACCAATGTGACCTCTAAGCTGATGGCAGAACTTTGCCGCCTATTAAACATTAAGGCATTGCGTACCTCAGTTTACCATCCCCAGACAGATGGACTTGTCGAACGCTTTAACAGGACACTAAAGGGGATGTTGCGGCGGTTTGTGGAGCTAGACCCAAAGGACTGGGACCGGTTATTACCGGCCTTATTATTCGCAGTCCGGGAGGTGCCCCAGGCCTCAACGGGATTTTCCCCATTTGAATTGCTGTATGGCCGACAACCCCGGGGGATATTGGACTTGGTGCGGGAGGCCTGGGAAGAACAGGATTCAAGGGTGAAGGGTACGGTACCGTATATTTTGGACTTACAAAAACGACTCCGAACCGTAGGTGAACTGGCTAAAGAGAATCTTCTCCAAGCCCAAAATAGGCAGGCCCAATATTATAATCGAGGGGCCAAATCCAGAACATTTCAACCAGGCGACAGGGTACTCCTGCTGTTACCAACACCAGACTCGAAATTACTGGCCAAATGGCAAGGACCCTTCGAGGTCATACGGCAGGTGGGGCCAGTTGATTACGAGATCAGATTATCGGGAAAACGGAAAGACAAGCAGATCTATCATGTCAATTTACTAAAGAAGTGGAATGCACGGGAGGGTATGCTTATCACCTTACAGCAACCAGAGCCGGAGCTTGGACCCTGGGGAGGCGACTTGGAGGCAGAAGGGGCAACGCATATCGGGGCAGAGTTGACGGAGGCACAACGCCGAGAGATGAACGCCCTTCTGCGGGAATACAAACAGGTCTTAACTACACAACCGGGCAAGACCCCCTTGATGAGCCACCATATCGCGACAACCCCAGGTAAAAAGATCCAGGACCACATACGGCCCCTCCCCAGGAAAATGTGGGAGCCCGTTCGGGAAGAGCTGCAACGGATGTTGCAAATGGGGGTGGTCAGGGAGTCGAGAAGCGAGTGGCGCAGTCCCATCGTATTGGTGCCTAAGCCTGACGGCACGATGCGCTTCTGCATAGACTTCCGGAAAGTCAACGCAATTTCACGATTTGACGCTTATCCCATGCCCAGAGTAAATGAACTGTTGGAACGGTTGGGTAAAGCACATTACATCTCTACGCTCGACCTCACTAAGGGGTATTGGCAGATTCCCTTGACGCCAGCCTCGGAGGATAAGACCGCATTTGCCACACCATTTGGCCTGTTCCAGTTCACCACAATGCCATTTGGATTGAACGGGGCAGCAGCGACGTTCCAGAGGTTAATGGACAAGGTATTATACAAACATCAGGAATATGCTGCTGCATATATTGATGACATTGTCATTTATAGTGAAACCTGGCGGGAACATCTGCAACATCTAAAGGCGGTCCTTGGGGCCCTGGTCGACGCCAAACTCACGGCTAACCCCGGTAAGTGTCACTTTGGACAAAGGGAAGTATCCTATTTAGGTTATGTGGTGGGGCAGGGAAAGATAAAACCGCAGGTGGACAAGGTGGAGGCCCTACGAAGCTACAAAGCCCCCATCACAAAAAGGCAAGTCCGCCAATTCCTGGGATTAGCCAGTTACTATCGGCGGTTCATCCCGGAGTTTGCCACGATTGCGGCGCCCTTGACAGACTTGACCCAAAATGCACGACCCCAAAGGGTCCAGTGGACCGCGCAATGTGAGACAGCGTTCCAAACGTTAAAGCGCCGATTGATGCAGACACCGGTTCTCCATCAACCGGACTTTACTAAACCATTTATAGTACAGACAGACGCGTCAGACCGAGGACTAGGAGCCGTCCTCTCGCAGGAGCAGGAAGGGGAGGAACACCCCATCCTGTATTTGAGCAGGAAATTACTACCACGGGAGCTACAATATGCCACGATTGAGAAAGAGGCCCTGGCAGCTAAGTGGGCAATAGAGGCACTCCGCTATTATCTGCTAGGGGGGACCTTCACCTTGATAACAGACCACGCACCATTACGATGGATCCAGACGATGAAGGAAACCAATCCGCGGGTCATGAGATGGTACTTGGCCTTGCAGCCTTATAAATTTGAGGTCTGTCATAGGCCAGGGAAAACCCATAACAATGCAGATTTTTTTTCTAGGTCCCTAGCCAATAGCGAGGCAGCGGAAGGGGATGGAGTCCTGGGAGAAGGGGTGAGAGAGGGGGCAGTGGAGTCCCATACCAGCATTGGCGGGGTGACCCTCTGGGGAGCACGCCTGCTGACCCGCCGACATTGCGGCCCATGCTCAGAGGCTGCGAGGGCGAGCCCGAGGGCAGCTAAGGCCTCCAGGGGATACCAGGCCCCGAGGGAAGGGATAAGAGAGGCCCGGCTGGGACTGGCGGAAGAAGGGAAGCACGAGCCAAAGGGGAAGGTGTGTGACAGGGCGCCTGCCCTGCACTGGGCCTTTAAGCCCAAGGCTCAGGCCCGAGCCTGAGGGAAGCTGGAAGACCAGCTGAGATGGTTAGGCTAATGAGCCCAGCTGCCAGCTATAAAAGGAGAGGCCTGGTTGCTGGAGGGGAGGCAGGGCTGACTGCAGAGGCAGCAAGAGCTCCTGAGAGGGATACAGCTACAGGAAAGGAACTGGAGAGGGAAGCTCTCCCTCAGCAGTTGCTGGGGACTCCAGGAGAGGCCTGGAGGAAAGCGGAGGCGAGTGGGTGTCACCTGGAGACTACCCGCCGAGGGGACGTCGGCCTGGAGATCGCAGCCAGCTGGGCAAGGCCAGGTAGGAAGTGGCCCAGGGCAGGAGCGGGAGGCGTCCCTCTTGGCCCGAGAGACTTGGTGGGTTTGGCTAGCTAGCCCCCACCGAGGGAGTGACCCTATACCTGGTTGCTCGCAGGGCCCTGGGCCGGGACCCGGTGGAGTAGGGTGGGCCCGGATCCCCCTACTGGGGGGTGCCCAGCTACGACGAGAATCTGTTGTAGACTCGGCCTGTTTAAAGGGCCAGTATAAACTGCTGTAAAGCCGATGATGAGCAACCCATACAGACTGTAACTCGCCCTGAGATGGGCTATGTGAAGACAGTCAGGGGGCACTGAGGCTACTGGGGGCGTGCGCCCCATGACACCTAGGAAAAACAATCTCCAAAAACAATGATTGTAAAAGCTGATTCAGTCCATCTAGCAAGAAAGCATTCTAATCTAATCTAACATGGTATTATCATGCACAGTTGCCATTTGAGAGACAATAGAGATTTGGTATTTGTCTCCTAATAAAATAATTACCTTTTTAAATACTGGGGGAGGAGACTGCAGAACAGTCTTCCATAGTCAACTTGACTAATTAATCTTTTGCTGTAATAATTATTGCTGATGGTTGTACAAAGTATAGAAACCAAAGAGCAACACTTTTCTAGAATGATATGTGGAATAATATGCATGTAATTGATACAATAATATGATATTTATTTTTATCTACATTGTCTCTGAGAAATGCCAAAACAATTTGATGAGTTAGAGATGTCCCCAAATGCCGAGATGATGGAATTGCAGAACAGAGTTGTGACATCAGTGGGTGAAAATCCAAATGGTATTTGTCACAACTGCTTAGTTAACTTTCCCAGTAGCAAACGATCATGTAGTATTTCATACTGAGCTCTGATGTAAGTCCTATATTGCAACCACAAGATTTCTGTTCAGTATGTGGGCTTTGTCATTACTAAAGACTGAACAAAAGTAACAGACCAGCAAAGGATACAAAAAATGCCATATGTTGACCACCTGACGAGGACAGCGATACTGACACTGAAATGCTGAGGGAGATTAGAACTCTATAATAATGGGGGATTTTAATTATCCCCATATTGACTGGATACATGTCACCTCAGGAAGAGAAGCAGAGATAAAATGTCTCAATGGCTTAAATGACTGCTTCTTGGAGCAGCTGGTACAGGAACCCACAAGGGGAGAGGCAATTCTCCATTTATTCTTGAGTGGAGCACAGGATCAGATGCAGGAGATAACCATTATAGGACCGCTTGGGAATAGTGACCATAATATAATAATATTCAACATTCCTGTGGTGGGAAGAACACCTCAGCAGTCCAGCATCCTGGCATTTAATTTCAAAAAGGGGAATTACACAAATATGAGGAGGTTAGTTAAACAGAAATTAAAAGGCACAGTGACTAGAACCAAATCCCTGCAAGCCGCATGGAAACTTTTTAAAGACACCATAATAGAGGCCCAACTTAAACGTATACCCCAAATTAAAAAACATAGCAAGAGACCTAAAAAAGAGTCGCTGTGGCTTAACCACTATGTAAAAGAAGCAGTGAGGGACAAAAAGGCATCTTTTAAGAAGTGGAAGTCCAATCCTAGTGAGATAAATAGAAAGGAACATAAACACTATCAAATCAAGTGTAAAAATGTAATAAGTAAAAAAAAGATTTTGAGGAACAGCTAGCCAAAAACTCAAAAAGAAATAACAAAATGTTTTTTAAGTACATTAGAAGCAGGAAGCCTGCTAAAAAACCTGTGGGTCACCTAGATGATCGAGATATAAAAGGAGCAATCAAGGATGATAAAGCCATTGCGGAGAAACTAAATGGTTTCTTTGCTTCAGTCTTCACGGCTGGGGAAGTTAGCGAGATTCCCAAATCTGCATTGTTCTTTGTGGGTGATGAATCTGAGGAACTGTCCCGGATTGATGTGTCATTAGAGGAGGTTTTGGAACAAATAGAAAAACTTAATGTTAACAAATCTCCGGGACCGGATGGCATTCATCCAAGGGTTCTAAAAGAACTAAATTGCTGAACTATTATCTGTAGTTTGTAATCTATCCTTTAAATCAGCTTCCGTACCCGATGACCGAAAGGTAGCTAACGTGACACCAAAATTTAAAAAGGGCTCTAGAGGTGATCCTGGCAATTATAGACTGGTAAGTCTAACTTCAGTACCGGGCAAATTAGTCGAAACCAGAGTAAAGAATAAAATTGTGAAGCATGTAGAAGAACATAATTTGTTGGACAAAAGTCAACATGGTTTCTGTAAAGTGAAATCATGTCTTACTAATCTATTAGAGTTCTTTGAAGGGGTTAACAAACATGCAGACAAGGGGGATCCAATAGATATAGTATACTTAGATTTTCAGAAAGCCTTGACAAGGTCCCTCACCAAAGGCTCTTGTGTAAATTATATTGCCATGGGATAAGAGGGAAGGTCCTTTCATGGATTGAGAAGTGATTAAAAGACAGGAAACAAAGGGTAGGAATAAATGGTAACTTTTCAGATTGGAGAGGGGTAACTTGTGGTGTCTCTCAAGGGTCAGTCCTGGGACCAATCCTGTTCAACCTATTCATAAATGATCTGGGGAAAGGGGTAAGCAGTGCAGTGGTAAAGTTTGCAGATGATACCAAACTGTTTAGCATAGTCAAGACAGAAGCAGACTGTGAGGGACTCCAAAAGGATCTCACCAAACTAAGTGAATGGGCAACAAAATGGCAAATGAAATTTAATGTGGATAAGTGTAAAGTAATGCACATCGGGAAAAATAACCACAACTATACGTACAGTATGATGGGGGCTAATTTGGCTATGACAAATCAGGAAAGAGATCTTGGAGTAGTCGTGGATAGTTCCCTGAAAACGTCCACACAATGTGCAGCGGCGGTCAAAAAGGCAAATAGGATGCTAGGAATTATTAGGAAAGGGATAGAAAATAAGACACAGAATATCTTACTGCCTCTGTATAAAACTATAGTACGCCCACATCTTGAATACTATGTACAGATGTGGTCTCCCCACCTCAAAAAAGATATGTTGGCCTTGGAAAGGGTTCAGAAAAGGGCAACTAAAATGATTAGGGTTTTGGAACGGGTCCCATATGAAGAGAGGTTAAAACGACTGGGACTTTTCAGTTTAGAAGAGGAGACTGAGGGGGGATATGATAGATGTCTATAAAATCATGAGTGGTGTGGAGAGGGCAGATAAAGAAAAGTTATTTATTAGTTCCCATAATAGAAGAACTAGAGGACACCAAATGAAGTTAATGGGTAGCAGGTTTAAAACTAATAAAAGAAAGTTCTTCTTCATACAGTGCATAGTCAACCAGTGGAACTGCTTGCCAGAGGAGGCTGTGAAGGGTAGGACTATAAAAGTATGTCTACACTACCCCGCTAGTTCGAACTAGCGGGGTGATGTAGGCATACCGCAATTGCAAATGAAGCCCGGGATTTGAATTTCCCGGGCTTCATTTGCATAAGCGGGGCGCCGCCATTTTTAAATCCCCGCTCGTTTGAACCTCATGGAATGAGGAGTAACGGTAGTTCGAACTAGGAAGCCTAGTTCGAACTACCTAGTTCGTGCCGCGTGTAGCCGCGCGGCACGGGGTTCGAACGAGCGGGGATTTAAAAATGGCGGCGCCCCGCTTATGCGAATGAAGCCCGGGAAATTCAAATCCCGGGCTTCATTTGCAATTGCGGTATGCCTACATTACCCCGCTAGTTCGAACTAGCGGGGTAGTGTAGACATACCCTAAAAGAGTTTAAAGAGAATCTAGATAATTTCATGGAGGTTAGGTCCATAAAAGGCTATTAGCATGGGGACAGAAATGGTATCCCTGGCCTCTGTTTGTCAGAGGCTGGAGAAGGATGGCAGGAGACAAATGACTTGATTTGTGCTGGCCACTGTCGGTAGACAGGCTACTGGGCTAGATGGACCTTTGGTCTGACCCAGTACGGCCATTCTTATGTTCTTATTTAAGAAAGTACGTGCTCTTTATGGCAATCACATTTTATCCTGTTTTAGCTGGCCAGAGTAAGTCTAAGGTCTGACACTGGGTTCCCAAAGTACGCCACACAGGTATCTGTCAAACACAAGTAGTTTATTTCCTGACAGCTAACAGCTGTGCCCCATAACTGAAAGAACAACATAACAACGAAGTGGCATATTTTACGTCCCTTCCTGAAAGCCTGGGACCCCAGGTAGGCTGTGGACGAAGTGGGAGGTTGTCTCAGATTCCGAGGCGCCGATACCCAAAGCCCATCGGTGAAGTCCAATTTGCTAGGCTCTGAGGCAGCCTTAAATACAGTTTTCCTGCCTTGTCTGGCATTTTGGAAATTTCAAGGGGTTACTCATTAGTGCTGATGTAGCGCTTAGCTCTTAGTTATCAATCTGGTTCTGATCTGGATCTTCTTGTTCTTTGGCCCTGTTTACGTGATCAGTGCGTTAGGGTAAAGAATTGTTTATGTGTACTTGTCCTTTACCCTTATCTCATACTTGTTCTTGCTATACTGGCAACAATGCTTATCTTAAGTGGTGTATGTTCCCAAATACTTCCTTCTGGCTCATCAGATATAGGGAAAAGGGAAAGGGGGGAAGGAATGCAGGCCTCACCACCCCTAAACTAGCATGTACAAAGTTCTTCTGCAATTGACCACTACACCTGTCTCCACTGCACAGTTCAACTTCGAGTGGACTGGAGACAGGGCTCTCGCTCATAAAATCTTGACAAGCACTCTTAGCCCAACATGTGTCAGTTCCATATACGTTTGGCAAAGCTCCATGTGTTTGTTTCCTTTTTAGTTGGAGTTATTTACCATTATTTAAGATTGGGAAGCAAGTTAGAGAGTTTTTTTTCTTTCTTTTTAATGACAATTTGGACAATGCCATGCATGTTTGAGTTAGGGATTATTATTCCATTAGTCACAGGTGAACAGTAATTAATTAAAGCTCATTTATTATTGGCTAAGATTATTTTTCAGATATACATGGGCTAACATAAAATTATAGAAAGCATGGAAATAACAAAGGAAACACAAGAAAGAACTATCTAGAACATATTTTTAAAAATGGATTGCTAAAGACTTCAGTGCAAACTTCCATACACCATCACCCCAATATGTCTAAATGCTTTTCCTGAGGATGCATCTATTAGGCAAAAGGGAAATCTCTTACCCATGTCAATTCCATCCTTGCCTTTCAGACTGTTACATCTAACAAAGCAGCAAACTAATGCCCAGTGTGAGGATTGTTTCTGTGACATCCATTATGAAAGACCTATGGAAGTAAACAGTGAGTTGAACCAATTTAATTAGATAGAAATGTATCAAGGTTCGATAAAAATCACTCCACAAACATACCTGTTTAAATAGAGAATGTTATCCTCTTTCTATTTTTTAATTGGTGGATATAATTCCCTATTAAATGCATTGTAAAAGTTCAAAATGATATTTTATTTTTCTATTAAATTCTATAGACTTTCCCATAAGGCGCGGGCACTTGTCTAGTAGATTGTCTACACAGATAACTAGTTTGTGGCAAGATATGGTGTCAGTCTTCCCGCACACTAACAAATCAAAGTAGACTCTGTTGAAGCATACTAGCAGATTGTTAATGGGTATCAACAGTGTCCACATGAACAGTCAACATGCAGCAGGCTAGGATGGGATAGATTCACATCACAACTTGCTGTGAACTAAAGCTTCACATAGATAAGCCCCAGGAACTCCACTGATTTCCCCAAAATTGTTTCAGACAGGTTGCCATCAGATGGTCACAACATAGTGTCACAACTGACTTCAGCTAGATATTTTACTGGTGACCTGTAGCTGAAGATTACGTATACAGTTTCCAAATTACCAGAGTCCCTCAGTCCCCCTTCAAATTCTCCTTAATACAAACCCACAACTTAGTAAATAGACAAATCTGAATACATGCTAACATTTTACCTACTGGAATAACATTCTTGAGACATTACATCTCATTTTGAAAGTGTCCTTAGGAGAAAGCTAAAAAATACAGAGTCACATTGCACTTTAATGCCATGTAGGCCATGGTCAGAAAACGCTCACCCATAAAGTTAGATGAACCTACATTATTCATAGGATTTTAATATTTTAGAAACATATTCTTTTATCTATATAATATCTTGTTATACAATGATCAGTATTAACAGCTGAGATTCTATGCCATTTGGGGTGAATTTAAGAAGGAAATGTTAAGTTATTTTTCCAATCAATGGTATTTATATGGTTTCATTTGTTTCAGAATTATAGAATGATATGAAACTACCTGGAAAAAGTTGAGACTCAGACACCTGCTACATTCTCTCTTTGATACCCTTATTATTTGCTACCATAAATGCCTATACGACTTTGGATGAATTACTTAATGTCTGTACCTTGGTTTCTTCATTTGTAAAATAGAAACACACAACAATGTGTAGGGAAGTTGAGGCTAACCTAATTTGGAAAAATGCTAGATAATAGATGCTTTATTGTTCTTACCAACACCAATTAAATGATAATATACTTCTGTTCTGAGGGTCTCCGATGGCCATTAATGCTGTTTGATTTCCATGGCAACTCTTGGTTTTGTTTTGTTCATTTGAGGCATCTACTGTCATTGATTATGCTACCATTTATTATGGATATGGACAAAAGTAAGTAGGTTCTCCAAAAATCTTTTTGGTTGTTTTTAGTTTTGCAGAACAGCCTGTAAAAATTTGTATCTAAATGCTAATTGATCATAATCTCTAAAGTCTGAAGCATTGTATAAATGGTGTATATGAGGTAACATTGACTATTCCATTTGCTATATCTTGGTGGAGAGCAAGAGGCTTGATGTTTGTTAATACAGAAAGCCATGGTGGAGGTGCTGATTTTAAACTCCTTTTGATTATTCATATGATCTGATTCAGCTGCTTA
This sequence comes from Pelodiscus sinensis, assembly GCF_052426305.1. Lineage (NCBI taxonomy): Eukaryota > Metazoa > Chordata > Testudines > Trionychidae > Pelodiscus > Pelodiscus sinensis. The sequence continues at coordinate 115,963,768 of NC_143055.1, read as the reverse complement.
TTCATAGGCAAGGTGTGGCAACTTCTTGTCTACACCAGCTTTTGGTACTCTGCAACGGAGGACACCAGGGACAAGGCCCCATGTTCATATCACCAGAACTGGTGATGCCCAGCTTGTTCCTGCTCACTTTTGAATAATGTTGACACAAATTTTTGCTATAGGGGCTACTTGAGGTGATCATGAAATGTGGTCAACAATGACACCAAGAGATGTTGGTTTTGTGCCATGACTCAGTTTAACCAGAAAACTTGGGATTTTGTGCAATTCTATTGCTGAAGTGGAAAGTAGACACTCTCAGTTTGTGTGGATTTGGTCTCAGCTGCCACATTTGTAAGCTCTCCTAGAGAAGGATACTGCTTTTATCAATCTGTCAGCAGCTTATGACACAAGTTGGGAGTGTGGTCTGTTACTAAAACTGCAATAGCTTCCCACATGCAAAACCAGCGCCCCCAAAGCACTTCCAATGTAAGAGGATAGACAACAAGTTCATATATACAATCAGCTGACTAGGTTTAAACTTTTTAGTAATGATGAATCCTATGCAACACTGATCAAGGGCCTTGAGGCATGAGTTAAAATGGCTTAGAAATCTCAGCATAAGAAATAACTTTTATTACCTTATTGCTTTGGTATGAAAGACTCTATAGGACAAAATGATTGACTGACTAGGGAATATGAAGAAACAAGTTGTGATGCAGCTTGAGATGATGCTTTGTGAAATAAAATATCAGAAATTATTGGAATGACTTCTGACTCATTTTGTTTTCTTCTGAGGCATTTCTTGTTAAGGTGAATGTTTGAAATAAAAGATTATTTCAAATTAACCATGATGGCGATTTCCTAGGTAATTTTGAGGGGAAGCTATGTGAGTAGTACTCTGGGAAATAATCAGGAAAGAAAAAGCAATGAGGAGAAAATAGTGAACCCTAGAGACTAGAATTACAGAAATTACACACTCAAAATACTCAGTTTAGAGAGATATTTAATATCTCTTGAACACAACAGAAGGGAATCTAAGGTGAAGATATATGCAACTAAAGTATTAGGAACAAGGGAGAAGAGAAACTACACTGTAATATTTCATGGCCTTGATTGTGCAGAGTTCAGCAAAGAGCACAAAGTTTTTTCATCCCTTTGCAAATGTGATCAGAGGCTGTATTTAGTGAAAGCCAGATTAAACCATAGACATAGTCCTCTGTACAGGCCACCAGTATATCTCAACCATCTTGCCAATTTCCTCCCATGTCTAAGAGCCCGGGATAAAAGTAATGGGTTTAGAGAGCAGAATGAGCATGTCTGAGGAGACATGAGCTTACTGGTGATCTTCAAATACATGCTGCCCTTCTCTCCCAGTCTTTTTTTTTTTTTTTTTTTTGTATGACTAACAGGTCCAGTATTGCTGGGAACAAGGAAGAAAAGATTTCTGCACCAGCATATAGGAAACAGACCTGTCATAACCCTAGCATTCCTTTTGCAGAAAGTCAGTCACCGGCCACTGCCTAATTACTTTTTTTTTTGGTCTAGTCAGATTATCTCAGTGTCGTCTGAACCTCTCTGTGGTAACTCCTATTAACTTGCAATGATACCTGCCAGAACTGATCACTTGTCAGACTCTTGCTATTGAACTCAGCCAATAAATTGTTCAAGGTTCAACTTGATGCTCACAAGCACTGAATTTAAAGTTAGTAGAAAGCTTTATAGGCTTTTCTACCTTTCCTGCAGGAGAGAAATAGCTACAAGTTTATTGTTTGGTTAGTAAACAAAATGCTGAACTGCTGATCACTATCTCCACATGATCAGGATTAATTAATAAAATAATCTAGCAGATGAGAAATGAATTACTATACTGAGCCAATCCCTTATTAAGTACTTATATTTGGCCTATAATCCAGTTTAGACATATAGCATAGGAAGAAAGAAAAGGCATAACCAGTTTAACCATAGTTACAATTTAACCCAGTGGTCTCAACATCTCCAATCTAGTGTATCCCTTTCAGGAATCTAATTTGTCTTGCATACCCCAACTTTCATCTCATTTAAAAACTACTTGGATTATTCGTAGATGGTATAGTGCAGTGGTCTCCAATCTTTTTAAGCATGAGATCACTTTTTGAATTTAAGTGCAATTCAGGATCTACCTCAAACTCAAATACCCTTCCTCTCCTCCTTCCTGCGTCTTCTCTGAGGCCCCACCCCTGCTCACTCCATCCTCCCTTCCCCAGCCTCACTCACTTTTATCAGACTGGGGCAGAAATTTGGGGTGTAGGAGGAGTTCAGGACTGGGGCCAGGGTTTGGAATGCAGGCTCCAGCTGGGCACCACTTACCACCAGTTGCTTCTAGCTGGTGGTGCAAGATGCTAAGGCAGGCTCATCCCTGCCCTGGCCCTGCACCACTCCCAAAAGCAGCCAGCAAACTTTCTCCATCCCTGCCCTCCTTTAGTCTGTGGAGGTGGGGTACAGGTGGAGGGAGGGACACCTTGAGATCTATACCCTCCTTTCCCTTCTTTCCATGCCCTTCACAGCAAGCCAGAGGATCCCATGGGTTGGGGGCAGCTCCAAGGCAGAGGGCAGGAGCAGCACAGCAGTGCTGAGAGGGGCAGCTGAAGCGATGGCACTTGATAGTCTCCTGGCCAAACCTCTCAGGATCACCTGTCAAAGGTCCAAGATCTACCAGTAGATCCTGAGCTACTGGTTAGTGACTACTGGTGAAGTGCTTACAAAAGGTTTTTTTTTCTTCATTTTAAATAAGCAATTCTGAAACTCAGAAAGCTTTCTTAGAAAAAAAAGTATATGGCTTACCCATAAGCACAGGGTGTTTTGTCATCAAATGTCTTTGCAAATGTGCCAGCTTCATGCTGTTATTTGATAGAGTTTCTCTGCAAAGGAAACACAAAGCTTGAATAGGAGCACAATTTGTAGATGTGAATCCAAAAGCAATAGATTTCTTGCAGAACTGATTTTTTTTTCAGTCAGTCATTTTCAATTTCTTGCAATTTTCACTGTAACCATTACAGCCACTTCTAGCTCATTTTAAAAATCTATTCATATTTATACCATGATAACATCAACCTCATTAACATACTTGCACATGAGAAAATGACATAAAACAGGTTTAATACACTGTGTATACACAAGTTATGTTACCACATAATGTAGTATATAGAGCATTATAAACAAGTCATCGTCCGTATGAAATTGTAATTCGTACTGATTTTTCTAATGTTTTTTATGTAGCCTGTTGTAAAACAAGGCAAATATCTAGATGAGTTGATTATCACACAGAAGACCTGTGTGTAATCCCCAGTGTTGTACCCCTGGTTGAGAAGTATTGATTTACTCACTTAGTTCACCTGGCTAACAAAATACATTTCAATTAATTTCAACAGCTCTAGCAAGAGAATCAGACTCCATTATTTCACTTTCATTTTTTGTCTTAAAATGTTTGTCTATATAAAGCTGTCTGAGGCTGTAGGGAACACCAGTGGCTTCTGGGATTTTAGAGCATCACAGGTGTGTTGCAAGGAAACTGCCTCCAGAAAGGACATTAATAGATACTTTATGATCTGACCAGGCCATTGGGTTAAAAATATGAGCAAGACAGGTTTCTGGTATTTGGGGTATTACTGTTAAGCTTGCAGACATGATCTAGAACTTTTACCAAGAGCTTCATTGAACTCTGTGAACATAATGAGACTCTTTTAATCTTTCCAAAAATTTATCCCCAAAGAGGCCATTACAAGACAACATACTAGGTAGAGTCATTCTGTTATCAAAACATTCTGTTGGCTGAACCAGCAGCATGGGAAAATAATAAATGCAGATGTACTGAATCATCTTTGTACTCCAATGTTTGATATTTTTCCTTTAACCTCCCCCTTTTCCCACAATCCATGGAGTCCCACTGGGAGTAGCAATTATGGAAACACTAGTAAAGGCCAATCAAAGATTTTAACCATTTTGTCATTTACTTCTAATCTGTGCAAGTTTAGGTGATATGATAGTTAAAACTCTGACAGCTGCCTATGTTCCATCTACTCTAGTGCTACTGCCTGTGCTACTGGTAATGGACTTGCACAGCAGGTACCAGTAGTGGCAATTTTTAAACAAAAACACTAGTGTAAATTGGACTTAAACCACTGGAAGTGAAACTTAAATTTAGGAGCAGCTGTTGCGTCTAGCTGCAGAATGGGAATTGAGGTCATGTGGAGAACACGGTCTTCTGTTATGGCTTCTTCTACAATGCTCAGCTCAGCTGGCCAAACACAAGAACTTTTGCAATACTCAGCAGGCAGGACAATACTTCTTAGTAGCTACAAAGAGTTAATGATTAACCATTTCAGTGTGTCCTGTATAACACAATGACCATAGGCGTGCGCAGCACATTTCATTAGGGTGTGCACCCAAATAATTTTTTTAAAATGTATTCTTTGACCACCATTAGCCACGCCGCTGGAGGTAATACTTTTGCGGCAATATGGACACATGACCAGAAATAAAAGGTGTCATATGACCCCCCTCCAAGGACTTTTCTCACCATCCTCTTACCAATAGGGATTAGTTTCGCCCTCACCGACCCGCCTCCCCCATGCAACTATCCTGCAATTGCATTAACCTAATGTGTGTGACATTAACTCGGGGCGGAGGGGGGAAGAGGCTGGGGGAAGTGTCCCCTTGAAGAGTTTCCTCCCTTGAGCACAATAAATTTTGTGTTATGCACCAGTACTGAGTTTGTGACTTGTTTGGATGTGCCACTGTTTGGATGTGGCACCCAAGTTATTAACAAGTATCTTATAAACCTCTACCTTTCCCCTGTGCTGCCCTGTCTCCTTCCCTTGCTCCATCAGCTCCCCTGGTGCTTACAGCCCCCCAATACCTCACCCACCTCTGCTGTCCTGACTTCTGCCCTTCTCACTGCCCTCAGCCTTCCTGAGACCTGCCCCCCTCCAAAAGCCCTTCTCTCCCCCCCGTGCCCACTCCTCGAGTAGCCCCACTCTGATCATGTGAGCTACCCCTCCTCATCCCCTCTACTAACACCTCTCTCTACACACCTGCCCTGCCTCTCTCCTCTGGTGCTGGTCCCTCCCCTGCAGGTGTCTGCCCTTCTGCTTCATCCCCAGAATTCCCTGGCACCTGCACCTTCCCTTACCCCTGCACCCTCCTGGTGCTTCCCCCTTCCCTCACTGCTCCTGCCCTCTTTTTCCCTGATGCCCACCCCCTCACCACCCTCTGCCCCCATTTTCCTCATGCCCCTGTGCCATCACACATGCCTTGCTCCATCCCTGCCTTCCTCATGCCCACCCTTTCATTCAAGCCTTCTCCCAGCACCTCCCCTTCGCCCCTTTAGCTCCCAAAGCCCTTCCCCTCTCCTCTCTTAGCATCATCCTGTCCCCCCTCTCACTGACACTTCCCCTCCTGCCCTTTTCTTCATTGTCTCCACTTGGCCCCCTAGTATTTGTCTCTCTCCTCCACCCTGTCCCTTGGTGCTTTCTCCTTTCTTCTCCTGACCTGCCCCCCTCCCCTCAGCACAAGCCCCTTCCTCTCTGACCCTTTCCCCCTATTTTTCCCTCCTCCTCCAGCAGCCACCAGCTGGTCTGTAACAGAGTTCTAGGGTCGCCCTGACTGTCACCCTTCTGGTGCTCCCCCTACTCTGTCTTTCTTAGGTTTCTCAGACCCCTTTTGGGCCACAAAACCCCACCCTGCAGTCTCTGGTTCCCAAAGTTCCGGCAGTCTCCCCATCACTTGGTGCCTGCACCGGGTCTGACTCTGTGTCAATTTTTTGGGTCCTCTGTCTGGTAGAAAAATAATCCAGAAAATATCCGACATGTGCAATGTCTGGTATTTCCTGGTTTTCTGGCTGGGCGCCAGACTGAAGCCTGGTGCCGGCAAGGGGAATGACTGGAAGGTGGGGTGCGATCGGCACTGTGAGCCTCTACTTGAGTCTGATATCTTGGGGAGGAGGAGAAGCCCTGTCCCTGAGCATGTTGTGGAGCTGCAGCTGGGTTACCAGGTAGACCACCTCCAAAAAAACCGGACACACTTGATCATGGACAGGGTGGAGGGACTGAATGGGGGCAGTGGCTGGCCAGGAGGAAGGGAGGGTGGGAAGCAGAGCTGGGAGGGAGGTCAGAGGCGACAGGGCTGGCCGGGAGGAAGGGGGAGCTGGGAGGAAGAAGGTGCAGGAAGCAGAGCTGAGGGTGGGGTTCGAGGAACGCAGGGTTGGCTGGGAGGAAGAGGGGGGCTGGGAGGAAGAGGGGATGGGAAGAAGCTCTGGGGGACGGGGGCCAGCCACGCTGCTCCCAACCCCAGGGCCCCCTGACCCCGGGCCAGCCGTGCTGCCCCCTCCCCAGGCTCCCCCTCCTCAGGCCGGGCCGGGCCACTGCCTCCAATCCCGGGCCCCCCCTCCCTGGGCCAGCTGCATTGTCCCACTTATTCCTCTATTAGTTCTTGCAGGTGCCTATGACAAGGCCAGCTTCTGTAAACTCCTGGCTGTTAGCTAGTGCTTAACTGACTTTGTATCTAAAAGCTAGCCAGTTCATTGTTCAGGAATAATTCTGAATCTCTCTCAGTGCAGCAATCAGATTTATAATGCCATCACTCTCTGCTTCACAGCTATTTCTTTTATTGATGACTTGCAAAAGTCAGCCTTCTTGTACCATCGGAGCAAGGCCACTTTCAAGTGAAGCTGTTCCGTCATCATATCCATTCAATTGGGCCATCCAGGTCAAAGCCAGATTTCAGTATGTGATCTGCCTCTTCCCAATTCACCCCAAACAAGTCTTCCCTACCGCCAGGGTAGTAAGTAAGGAGAGGCAATGACAAATATGATCAGAGTTGTTGTCTTGTGAAAGTTAGGGGGAAATGGAAGCTTCTTGTCAAAAAGAAGGCTGGAGAAACCGGTGTTGTGCCCTAGGGAAGCTATTAGAATGAATCAGCTCTCATTCCACGCCATGTGGACAGGATCACTGACAAACATCACAATGACATTTCTCTTTGTCCCTCATGAGATGAAGTCACCTTTATTCTGAGTCCCAGGGAACTTGCAGGTTTGGCATCATGGCCTGAAGTGACAATGCATCACAGAAGTACCATATTGATACTCACTGTAATTTCAGAGATGCTCCAAAAGACATGTCAGTTGCTTACATAGTATATTTAGAAGAGTATCTTATCCGGTCTTGGTGACTGCTTATGCCTATCTTTTTAATTCATCATCTGTTCCATTGTATTATCAGTTGTAAACATCCCAGTAAAGTAGACATTAAGCTCCTTTAAAATTACTATGTCCTCCATCAGGAGGGTATCGTCATGATTGTTCAAGGGATCTTTTTCTTTTATCACCAGGGCTACAAGCCTTGGCAACAGGGAAAAATGGAACATCTATTTATAGAAGCAGCGAATGAGGAGTGCAAAGACCTAAAGAAGGACCAATTAGCAACTATTCTGTCTTGTTAGCATTCAGTTTGGAATGGAATAGAAAAAGGAAACTCTAAGGATCATGTCATACTGGGAACAACGAACCCAATTTGATACTGCCTAAGGGAAGCACATAATTACAAGACAGTATGGGTTCCAGAATGGAATCCTGTAGAGCCCCAGAAATAACAAATGGTACGTTGAAGATAAAGGGACTTAACTGCAACAAGCTGGCTTCACTGAAAGGAATAGAATTCATGCCATGCTAGATAATCCAGAAGGGATCATTAATCTCTTCTGCAAAAACTGATGGCCATTCATATAAAAAGGCAGACAAATCCTAAAATAGTAGGAGATTAACATGGGCTTGTTCAACAGATATGTGGAGGTAACGCTGTGGGATACTGCTATCAGGCAGTATGGGGTGGGTAACAATTGAAAAAATGAGATTGAAAATATATAATACATATTGCTGATTAGGAGATGTTCTTGTATCTGATAAGCAGCTATAGTCTGGATGATAAGAGTGGCGAGGAGAAAGAGAAGGAAGATGTGCTGTACAGCAAGTCCCTAAAACCAGTCATAGCAGCATAAATTCAAGGAAATACTGATAATTTCAAGACAAAGAAAAGGAACTGGGAAGAGAGTTATCTACTCTTTCCAATATTCTTTCCATTTGCAATAAATAGAGTCCAGCTTTGTGTTATTTTTATGTGTATACCTATCTCTGCCATAATCATAAAGCCTATCTGACTAACACACACACACACACACACACACACACACACACACACACACACACACACACACACACTTTTTATCTAACCTCTACCTGAGTTAACCCAGATCAATAAGTACTGTTACTTTCTCCATGCTGGAGATGGACCAACAGAGGTGGGTAAGATTGTTTCATGCTAATACAAAACTTCCTTTGTGACATTGTCTGATATATTGCCCGGTTTCCTCAAAAGATGTCACTAGCTCTTGGGTTCCTCTAGTGAGAGAGTAAGAATGGCATTTCTCTCTGCCTGGAGTTTCAGAGAATGGTCTAAGAACTATAACATGTTTTCTCCTGGAACTCCCTGCCAAATTTTCTCTCAAAATCAAACAATCTGGAGAAATATCATTTGGTTTTGATAGATTTAAAATGCATCTTGTGACATTTCTCAGCCTCCAATGGACATTTTCTGAGTCTGTGAGATCTCATGTAGATAGCTATTAGAGTGCTATCATCTGAAGTCTTTTGGGGTAGTTTTCATCCTGGACTCCCTATTCAAAGTATCCCCTTCCCCTCCCTCCATGGCGGCTCAGCTGAGCGCTGTGTGCTCAGCCAGGTGCCACGGTGGGAGGGAAAGGGGGGACGGGGCGGTGACGTACACAGCCCCGCCCCCAGCCGTGTACATCAGCGCCCCACCCCCTTCTCTTCCACTGTGGTGGCCCACTTCATGGGGGAAGGGGGGAGACCGGCCAGGAAGGGAGCAGCGCTGGCTGGGAAGCGAGGGGACTGGAAACAGCTAACGAGGGGGGGAGGGCAATGCGGCTGGCCAGAGGAGATGGGAGGAGGGGACCACTGGCCGGGAGTGGGTGGGGGGAATCAGAGTTGGTGGGAGTGGGGAGAAGTGCAGCGGCGCTGGCCAGGAAGATCAGGAAGAGGAATGGGCCGGTGGGAAGCAGAGCTGGGGGTGTGTGCAGGGGGACTGGCTGGGGAAGATCAGGAGGGGAAGTGGGGGAGAACTGTCCAGCCAGGAAGGGGTGAGTGAGCAAATTGGCCGGCGGGGAGCGGGACTGACCTGGGCACTTGCTGCCTGCCCTGCGCAGGGTCCCGGTGACGCACAAGTGAGGAGAAGGCTTCCCCTCCTCCTCACACTCAACCGACTGAGGGTTCCCAGTGGCAATCGTGGCCCCGCCTCCCAGCTGGGACTCCCAGCCACTCCCCCTACCCACGCCAGGCTTCCGTCTGGTGCGCAGCCAGAAAAATCAGAAAATACAGGACACTGAACATTTTTTTTTACCAGACACAGTGTGTAAATACTGGACTGTCCAGTACAATGCTGGACACCTGGCAATCCTACCTGCCTCTCCTCCACCACAGAAGCCCAGCTGAGTGGGCAACACTCAGCTGAGCCACCACGGAGGGAGGGAAAGGGGGCAGGGTGGTGATGTACATGGCCAGGGGCAGGGCTGTGTACGTCACCACTCCCCATTCACCTCCTGCTGTGGTGCTCAGCTGAGTGCTGCGCCCCTCAGCTGGGCTGCCGCGGGGGAGCCACCAGCGCAAGGGGCCATTTGGGCTCTCCCACAATGGGAGGGGACAGGGGGCGGGGCAGTGATGTACATGGTCCCGCCTCCTGGCCGTGTACATCACCGCCCTTCCCCTCCCCCCCTCACGGCAGCCCAGCTGAGCAGACAGCACTCAGCTGAGCACCACGGTGAGAGGGGAAGGGAAAGGGGAAGGGGTCAGGGAGAGACAGAGGGGAGGGAGAGGCAGGAGGAGGGGGAGAAGAGAAAGAGACAGAGAGAGAGGCAGGAGGCGGAGGAGAGCTGAGACAGAGAGGGGAAGGCAGTAGGAAGAGAGAGAGAGAGAGACGGTGTGAGAGACCGGAGGCTCAGGAGAGAAGACCAAGGTGGAAGAGAGACCTGAAAATCCCATCGTATGATGGGCTAATTGGCTAGTTCTGAAATAATGGTGCTGTATGGACATACTCTTTGAAGTCAATGCAATGTTTCTGGTGACTTCAGTGGAAGGACGAGCAGGCCCTCAGTTTGATGATTGTTTCCAGCTTGAAAGGATTTTGCTGTTCTCATCTTGACCTGTGAAAGCCAGCTTATGTTTGGGTTTTTTTGTTTGTTTGTTTGTTAGGGTTTTTTGGGGGGAGGAGGGAGTTTGCAGTTGCTAACCATATTTATGAATGTGTGAAGTCACAGAAAGTAGGGGCAGCATTCAATGGATCAATTATGTAGAACTTTCGTCAGTTTTGTGAGATATATGCCCCCCTACTGAGCAAATTAGTTCCCAGGCTTGTAACCAAATTGTAGCAGTGAATAGAAAGAGCTCATTATAAAGTCTGAAAGGTTACCAGAACATCTTAGTCTAGATCTGTTCTTATTCATTCCATCAAATATCTCAATTTCTATGTCTAGTTTATGAAAAAGAAAATGAAAAGAAACGACTGAAAACATTTTGAAATAAGTAATGATCAGAAAATTTGCTGTATCTCTAGGTAAACATTCTTACTGGCCATTAGTGCGTTAATGAGCACAGAACACTTCAGTGAATTATTCAGTGATGTAATTGCTCAGAAAGAACAGATCCTAGAAGGAGACCCTGCAGTTTAAACTTATTTTAAAACTTTGACTTCCAAAAGCTAGGGGTAGTAAATTGTCATTTCTCTGGCTATTTATATCACCCAATCCCAGATATAAATAGGGAATACAGGAAGGTGAATTTAAATTATATCTGGACAGATCACATTTGGATGCATGGTCAAGAGGAGAAGACGCTAGGTAAACAGGTCATGGAATTTTGTAGATGAATGCGTTAGTTCAATTGTTCAATTTTTATTTTAGCTTGTGATTATGGAAAACCAATGTTTAGTCTAACAAGATAGGCGAGTGTGTCATATTTCCCTGATTCCTGATTAGACTCCTAATATGTCAATTGATTTAAACTAGTATAGCTGAAAAAGGAACAAAATGACATGCCTTGAGGATTAAGCATTGGCCAAAAAGAATATGTTGGTGACTTGAGAAAAATAGATTATAAATTAGTCAATCCTCAGGAAGCATGCAGGTTTTCGCTAAGTGCAAAGGGTCTTATTTATCAGAAGAAAAGATTCCATCTTGATTCTGATTCACACCTTGATTCTGGCACCTTTTTGCCTTTTTAGGGTCACATGATAAATTGGCACCCTGGGTTTGGCTCAAAGCAGAATTCACTATCAACATATTTCATCAGTTTTGCATGAAAAGTGCCCAGCACTTCATTCCCATGGCTTCTGTGGGAAGAAGATGATCCTCAGCACTCAACTTCAAGGAGGGATAGATATGATGATTGACCAACAATGAAAGCCAGATTCTTACCCACTTCCTTAGCTCTTTCTCTGGTAATAATAAGCAGTTGCAACAGCAGAAGTTTTAATCAGCTAGGCATTCCTCCAGTGTGGGAAAATCTGCAGGTGGTATTTGATGGACTTTATGCCACATACTTTCTGGGCCATAGGGGAAGAGAAGGTAGTGGGAGGAACTAGAGTACCTCATATGTGAACTAGAGTACCTTGTATTAAATGAGGAGATTGATATAATAGGCATCACTGAAACCTGGTGGAATGAGGAAAATCTGTGGGACACAATAATACCGGATATAAAATATATAGAAAGGATAGAGCAGGCCGGGTGGGTGGCGGGGTGGCACTGTATGTGAAAGATAATGTAGAATCAAATGAAATAAAAATATTAAGTGAATCAACATGTTCCATAGAATCGCTATGGATAGTAATTCCATGCTCCAATAATAAGAAATTAGCAGTAGGGGTATATTACTGACCACCTTGTGAAAGGAAGGTATTGAGGCCTACCCAGAATATGTCAAATGAGCACCAGTTTAATTATAAGTGTAAAGGAAAGGCAGCACTCTCAGATATAGGAGATAAAAATAAAAACAAAATTTGATTGGTTGACCAACAATAACCCCGCTTTTAGGGAAGTAACTAACTCAGACAGCAGTATGCAACAAAGTGCTGATTACCCCAAATGGAGCAGACGAAAGTTTTTTGTAAGGGCAGAATGAGACAACAAAAATCTAATGTCAGCAATTGACAGGCGAGTGGAGGAGTACCAAAATACCGAAACAGGGTATATAAGGTTGGCTGAAACAGACCAAGAGCGGACGGGTTGCGAATCCAAAAAGCCAGGTCTGATCAACCAGGGCTCCCTCCCCGGCGCTGAATCTCGCTGCCGTACAAAAGCTCCGAAAGGGGAACAAATAAGCTCCGAAAGGGGAACGAATACCGGTCGTAAGTTGCAACAAAAAATCCAAAGAAAAGAAAAACATAAAGAAAAGAATATCTCCTGAATCTAAGCAATGCTTCTATCTTTCTTAACGTGAGTATTATATAATTGTTAACTCCATAAATTGTTTAAAGGTAAATCAGGAGGGTATATCTGTAGGAGAAGTTATTTCTTGTTTTTTTTAACTGTACTGTTTTTCTATTTTTTCTTTGTATATTATATTGTCTTAAAAGAATCAAAAATAATGAATTGATTTAAATGGAAAATTGATTATAAAGTAAATAGAAAAAAAATAATCTTTGTTTGACCCTAATAAGAAGTATTCCTCTCTCTGTGGTTTCAAATCCTTAAAGAACCAAACCCGGTTACCAAAACACCTGACCAGGACAGCGATACTGACATTGAAATGCTGAGGGAGATTAGAGAGGCTACCAAAATAAAGAAATCTATAATAATGGGGGATTTTAATTACCCATATTGACTGGATACATGTCACCTCAGGAAGAGAAGCGGAGATAAAATTTCTCAGTGGCTTAAATGACTGCTTCTTGGAGCAGCTAGTGCAGGAACCCACAAGGGGAGAGGCAATTCTCCATTTAGTCCTGAGTGGAGTGCAGGATCAGGTCCAGGATATGACTGTTATCGGACCGCTTGGGAATAGTGACCATAATATAATAACATTCAACATTCCTGTGGTGGGAAGAACACCTCAGCAGTCCAGCACCCTGGCATTTAATTTCAAAAAGGGGAATTACACAAAAATGAGGAGGTTAGTTAAACAGAAATTAAAAGGCACAGTGACTAGAGCCAAATCCCTGAAAGGTGCATGGAAACTTTTTAAAGACACCATAATAGAGGCCCAACTTAAATATATGCCCCAAATTAAAAAACATAGCAAGAGACCTAAAAAAGAGTCACCGTGGCTTAACCACCATGTAAAAGAAGCAGTGAGGGACAAAAAGGTATCTTTAAGAAGTGGAAGTCCAATCCTAGTGAGATAAATAGAAAGGAACATAAACACTATCAAATCAAGTGTAAAAATGTAATAAGAAAAGCAAAAAAAGATTTTGAGGAACAGCTAGCCAAAAACTCAAAAAGAAATAACAAAATGTTTTTTAAGTACATTAGAAGCAGGAAGCCTGCTAAAAAACCTGTGGGTCACCTAGATGATCGAGATATAAAAGGAGCAATCAAGGACGATAAAGCCATTGCGGAGAAACTAAATGATTTCTTTGCTTCAGTCTTCACGGCTGAGGACGTTGGGGAGATTCCTGAATCTGCACCGTCCTTTGTGGGTGATGAATCTGAGGAACTGTCCCGAATTGAAGTGTCATTAGAGGAGGTTTTGGAACAAATAGAAAAACTTAATGTTAACAAATCTCAGGGACCGGATGGCATTCATCCAAGGGTTCTAAAAGAACTAAAATGGGAAATTGCTGAGCTATTATCTATGGTTTGTAACCTATCCTTTAAATTAGCTTCCGTACCTAATGACTGGAAGGTAGCCAACGTGACACCAATATTTAAAAAGGGCTCTAGAGGCGATCCTGGCAATTACAGACCGGCAAGTCTAACTTCAGTACTGGGCAAATTAGTCGAAACAATAGTAAAGAATAAAATTGTGAAGCATATAGAAGAACATAATTTATTGGACAAAAGTCAACGTGGTTTCTGTAAAGGGAAATCCTGTCTTACTAATCTATTATTGTTCTTTGAAGGGGTTAACAAACATGCGGACAAGGGGATCCAGTAGATATAGTATACTTGGATTTTCAGAAAACCTTTGACAAGGTCCCTCACCAAAGGCTCTTGTGTAAATTATATTGCCATGGGATAAGAGGGAAGGTCCTTTCTTGGATTGAGAACTGGTTAAAAGACAGGAAACAAAGGGTAGGAATAAATGGTAAATTTTCAGATTGGAGAGGGGTAACTAGTGGTGTACCCTAAGGGTCAGTCCTGGGACCAATCCTTTTCAACCTATTCATAAATGATCTGGAGAAAGGGGTAAGCAGTGAGGTAGTAAAGTTTGCAGATGATACCAAACTGTTTAGGATAGTCAAGACAGAAGCTGACTGTGAGGGACTCCAAGAAGATCTCACCAAACTGAGTGATTGGGCAACAAAATGGGCAAATGAAATTTAATGTGGTTAAGTGTAAAGTAATGCACATCGGGAAAAATAACCCCAACTATACGTACAGTATTATGGGGGCTAATTTGGCTTTGACAAATCAGGAAAGAGATCTTGGAGTTATCGTGGACAGTTCTCTGAAAACTTCCACAAAGTGTGCAGCGGTGGTCAAAAAGGCAAATAGAAAGCTAGGAATTATTAAGAAAGGGATAGAAAATAAGGCCCAGAATATCTTACTGCCCCTGTATAAAACTATGGTACGCCCACATCTTGAATACTGTGTACAGATGTGGCCTCCTCACCTCAAAAAAGATATTTTGGCCTTGGAAAGGGTTCAGAAAAGGGCAACTAAAATGATTAGGGTTTTGGAACGGGCCCCATATGAGGAGAGGTTAAAGCAACTGGGACTTTTCAGTTTAGAAAAGAGGAGGCTGAGGGGGGATATAATAGAGGTCTATAAAATCATGAGTGGTGTGGAGAGAGCAGATAAAGAAAAGTTATTTATTAGTTCCCTAAATAGAAGAACTAGAGGACACAAAATGAAATTAATGGGTAGCAGGTTTAAAACGAATAAAAGAAAGTTCTTCTTCACACAGCATGTAGTCAACCTGTGGAACTCCTTGCCAGAGGAGGCTGTGAAGGCTAAGATTATAATAGAGTTTAAAGAGAAGCTAGATAATTTCATGGAGGTTAGGTCCATAAAAGGCTATTAGCCAGGGGATAAATTGTGTCCTTGGCCTCTGTTTGTCAGAGGCTGGAGAGGGATGGCAGGCGACAAATCGCTTGATCATTGTCTTCGGTCCCCCCTCTCTGGGGAACCTGGTGCTGGCCACTGTCAGTAGACAGGATACTAGGCTAGATGGACCTTTGGTCTGACCCAGTACGGCCGTTCTTATGTTCTTATGAGTTTTCTGGCAGTAGAACAACCACTGGCATTTGGTTGTAGAAGAGCCCCTTGGTGATCATTGTGTATGGTTACCTGTCGGACACAGCCCCTCCCCTCCTTCTCTTCACTGGTGTCTAGCTGACCAGACACCTCTGCTTTTCCCTTCTCCCTGACCTTGGCTTTCTTAGTTATAATTTGTTAAGCTTTTTATCGTGCCTTTAGTACGTTCTTAGTACAATGCAAGGCCATGAGGCCCCATTTTGTTTAGAAACCATATTGCTTATGAATATGTATTGTGGCAGGGAGTTGCCCTGTACTGGCCCATTAAGGGGCTGAGACCTGGAGTCAGGAGGAAGCCCAGCTGAGGCAGCTAAGGAGGGCCCAGCTGGAGGACATATAGCTCCTGGGAGGAGTAGAGAGACCTGCCTGCAATGAGAGAGGCTTTGGCCTAGCAAACCTAGGCTACCCAGCCTGAGGCCTGCAAGGAAGCAGTCATGGAGGACGGGGCTCGCATAGAGGCAGCCCTAAAAGGCTGGGCAGCAAGGCAGCAGCTGCGGTTCTCTAGGAGGCAGCTGCAGTAGGCTGGGGGAGTTTGACCCAGGGAAGCCCCAGGCCATAAGTCCACAAGGCAAGGTTGTAGGAGGCAACCAGACAGGCAGAGTGGGAGAAGAATTGGGGTTCTTAGGGAGTAGAGAGGATGCTGGAGGAGGAGCTGAGGAAGAACAATGACTCCACACCGGAAGGGGGTGTGGACCAAGACCAGAGTAGTCACTGCAGGAGGGCAGTGCCCTGAAGAGAACACCTCACTCAAAAGGGGTGCATCGGCATCGGAGCAGCCAGTTACTTCCCCAAAAGTCATCCTGAAGAAAGAGCCATGCAGAAAGTGAGTCGAACCCACTACAGTATGTAACCTGTGAAATGTGTGTGAGATATGAATGAGAAATACCCAACCAAAAAGGCAGTTTAGGATCTGTGACCTTTTAAAGCAGACAAAGACTGTGAAAGCAGATAAATTCACTGAGAAGCAGACAGAAAAAAATCTCTCTCTTGGACAAAATGTAACATCACAGCAGAAACCTGGAACCGGTTCAGGGGGATCTCCCAAGGAACATCATGGTTGAGTCTCCGGGAAGCTGACACCTGGCCAGCACTCCAGCCACCAGCGAAATCAAAAGTAATCTACACTGCATTTGCAGCCTGTCTCCAAAGTGTGTGTGTGTGTGTGTGTGTGTGTGTGATTTTACTCTTAAGAATCTGTCCCAATAAACAACCCCAAAAGTAATACTGATCCAGTCCACCCTTTGTTCCTCAGCATGTCTAAGGAAGTGTAATAGAGATAGTTGCAAGGCTTAATTTTTGTGAAGATTTCAACCACGTATTGGTAGCCTTGTGGATCGGGAGATAGACTTGTGTGGGTATTTTTTAATAGGTGGTAAAAGGGGCACAGAGGTATTTTTTAATAGGTGGTAAAAGGGGCACAGAGGTATCTTAAAACAGATCTGGTGCAATTTACAATATCGTTCCAAAAAGACAAGATATGGTCTTTGAAGTATGTTGGAGGTCCTGTTCCCAGCATCTTAAACCCACAGTCCATGATATTATAAAAACAATCAAATGTGTTGATACCTCCAACAGCAACTTAAATATTTTTTTAGGGACCATGACCAAGCAGCATGGATTAGCACCTCCAGCTCTTTCAGAGAATGAACCCCACCATTCTCCAAAGCCACACACACAAACTCCCCACATTTTACATGTAAAATAATCTTATAGAGCTTATAGTCCTTGTGAGAAAAATCTGTTTTTTAAATCATATGTCACACTTTCATATTTAGTTCAGGTTTAGTCATGCAATTTCACTTCAGAAAAGTTTAATATCAAATATTATCCTTCTACTTATTTTCTTTCTTCAGAAGAGAATGATTTCAAGGACCCTGAATTTTAATAATTGTATCATGAGTTGGGAGTTTTAGTATTATACATTTTTCCTGATCTGTATTCACAAAATGTTTTCATTGTTGGTGAGTTCTAGGTTTCACATGGTGCAGGGATGTATTTCTTTTTTTTGTTTAGCAAATTGCTTATAGGTCTTCAACCAAACACAAAGCAGGCAGAAGAAAAAGAAGGTGGTTTAGTGCATTTCACATTTATAAGAAAGGCTTGTAGGCCAGCTCAGAGTAGCAGTTTAAATATCTCTCTCACACACACACACACACACACACACACACACACACTCATTGTCTCTCTCAGATTGGGGCTTTCGTTGTAAGCTGCATGGCAAATCGGACAGAAGCTTATCAGAGTTTTACCAACTATTTAGTCATATGAAGTGAATATGAGCAAGAGCTGTGGCAGAAGATAAACTATTCATACTATTGTCTTCTGGTACTATATTGACATTCATTTTAGACTGTCACAGTCAATTTTTGCACTGTAAATCATGCCAGTGGCTTTTCAAGAAGTCATGTGCATAGCAGGGCTATATTTGTTATCTTAGTTTTGTTTGTTGAAAGGTTGTCACAACCCACTGAATGGCCATTAGGTCAAAGTGTTTCGGTTCTTGAGTTAGTCCAACCAGAAAACCCTCTGCAAATTATATATCTGCAATAGAGATTTTTTTTTTTAAACCTCAGATATCTAGGCCCATCTAGAAATAATTTAAGTTGCATTTTGCAAAATATTGCCCATCCCTTCCCTCTTATGTAATTACAGAGACACACCTGAAGGAATTTTTCAGCCTGTAAAATCTCAAGGGTAATAAAACTAAAATTGGGCCACAGATAAGACTGTAAACTTTGCTTTATCCTGTTAGTATGGTCTTGTTGTTAAGAGACTTCATGGAGACTCAAACGAACTCATTTCAGTTAGTGGATCTCCCAAAGATCCTGTGTGACATGAGGTAAATAAGACCATAAGAATGGTGATAATGGATCAGACCAATGGTCTGTGTAGCTCACGGTCTTCTAACAGTGGCCACTGCCTGATGCTTCTAAGTGAATAAACAGAACACAGAGAATCAATGCATTCTCTGTCATCCAAACCCACTATCTGGCAGAGGCCTAGGGACACTCAAAGCATGAGGTAACATCCTGACAATCTTGGCTAATAATCATTGAAGGGCCCGATCCCCCATGACTTACTAATTCTTTTCGGAACTCTGTTACAGTTTTGACTTTCAACATATTCTGGCAACAAGGTCCATAAGTTGACTATGTGTTTTAGGAATCTAGGGGTCAGACTGGACAGCTTAATATGAGTCTACTGTGTGACACTTGCAAAAAAGGCAAATATCATTCTGGGATGTATTAGCAGGAGTTTTGTAAGCAAGATATAAGAAGTAATTCTTCCAGTCTACTCATTAGGCCTCAATTTTAGTACCATGTCCAGTTCTGGGTGCCACATTTCAGGAAAGATATGGTCAGATTGCAGAAGGTCCATAGAAGAGCAGCAAACATTATTAAAGGTCTAGAAAACATGACCTATGAGGGAAGATTGAAAGAGGTGGGGTTGTTTAGTCTAAAAGAGAAGGTGGAGAGGGAGCATGACAACAGCTTTTGAGTATCTAAAAGATTGTTACGACAATGGAGAGAAAGTATTCTCCTTAACCTCTGAGGATATGACAAGAAGCAATGGGCTTAAATTGCAGCAAGGGGGTATGACTACACTGCAGAGTTTTGTTTGTTTGTTTGTTTTTTTGAAAAACAGCTATTTTTCCAAAAAAAAATCCCTTACGTCCACACTGCAATCACATTCTTTCAAAAAAAATTGAAAACAGAGGGATTTTTCCAACATTGGTAAACCTTTTTCTGAGGAAGAACCCTTTTTCTGAAGGAGCTCTTTCAGAAAAAGCCATGTGTGGATGGGGAAGAGGGAGTTTTCAAAAGAGGAGGCAAGAGGAAAAAGCACAGGTGCCCTGGTAGCCACTCCATCCATAGTAATAATAATTGAAGCTTAAATGTGAGAATCTATTCAGTGTGGACGCTATCTTTCGAAAAAGCAGATCACTTTTTCAATGCTCTTTTGCTGTGTAGATGCTCTTGTAGTTCTTCAGAAGGGCGGCTGGGATTTATTCCTAAGGTGTCCTCACAGGTCTCTCTCTCCAATGATGATGATAACCAGAAGGCTGCTTATGTGTGTGCTCAGTGATGTGTGCTGTGTAGACTTGTGCACTTAGTCTTCACAGCAGACCCCAAGAAAGCCCCCAAAGACCACAAACCAGATAAGGATTGAAGGTGCCAGGCCAGATTTATTGTAAAGTGCACTACAGTAAGAGTTGTCAGTAGTCTCTACTGAACCACTATGCATACATATGTACTTGCCACAATGGAATGACTTAGTCAAGTGGGAAATTTCCACTTTCCTCCAAAGACTGTCTCCCCAAGACACCACCTTATATACAGGTACAACAAATCACACCTCACTGTTGATGTATCAGGTTGCCACCTTCTGACACTGTCAGGTAACCACCCTCTGACCCTACTTAGAACCACCCATCACCCTGTACCTCATGGTTTGATTAGATCATCTCTTTCCATCATGCTGTCATTTTAGACCCTTTCCTGAACCTAAGTCTGTATCTGTGAGGAGTGGGTACCAAGGTCTTTTTTTAATTAGCTAGTGATATCATGTGCTTTCCACTTATGACCAGTACCAATTATTGTTCTGCACCTGGGCCAATTACCAATTAGTGTCCAATTTAAATGTCCGCCAGTGATATGAACAGAATAAAAAAGACTGTCTAAGGGTATTTCTACACTACAGTGCTAATTCGAACTAACTTAGTTAATTAGTGAATTCGAACTAAGCTAATTCGAACTAACACATCTAGAACTACAAACTAGTTCAAATTAGCGTTTTGCTAATTCGAACTAACGCGTCCACATTAAGTGGACCCTGAAGCGGGGTTAAGGATGGCCGGAAGCAGTGCCGGCAGGGCATCAGAGGAGGACGTAGAGCGTGGAGATGCTGCCTCAGGCTAGCCGAGGGCTGTGCTTAAAGGGTCCCGACCCCCACCCCGGACAGTTCTCAGGGGTGTCCCGCTTGCAAAGCAGTCCTGGCTTGAAGTGCCCTGAGTGCCCACACTGGGCACATCACAGCACTCGGCCATCAGACCGGCTGCACTTGCCGCAGGCTGCCATCTGGGGAGAGGGGACAATTGGGGGGCTGCAGGAGAGCTTCCACCTCCAGAAGCCCGCAGAGCCAGCCCAGTACTCCCCATCGGGGGCTCGTGCCCCATTCCTCCCTCACTTCCTTCCACTTACCCTTCCCTAGCCCCTCTTCTTGATGTACAAAATAAAGATAATGTGTCTTACAAAATGGAATCTGTCTTTATTGAACAAAACTGGGGGAGACTGGGAAAAGGAGGTGGGAGAGGGGAAGAGAGAGGCTGGGAGAGGGGAGGGTAACTAAAATGATCAGGGGTTGGGAACAGGTCCCATATGAAGAGAGGCTAAAGAGACTGGGACTTTTCAGTTTAGAAAAGAGGAGACGGAGGGGGGACAGGATAGAGGTCTCTAAAAGCAGGAGTTGGGTGGAGACGGTGCATACAGAAAAGTTCATTAGTTCCCATAAAGAAGGACTTTATGGCTTGGTGGCTTGGTCACTGTCTTCGGTCCATCCCCTCCAGGGTCCCTAGGGTTGGCCGCTGTCGGCAGACAGGCTACTGGGCTAGATGGACCTTTGGTCTGACCCAGGACGGCCATTGTAAGCTCTGGGCTTAGGGTTGGGGGTCTCAGTGGACCCCCTTGATTCTCTTGCACACCTGCTCCTGGGTGGCCAGGCTGGCAGCTCTCCTGCCCAAGCCGGCCACTTTCCTGTGCCTAGTGCGGAGATCGTGGACAAGGTCCACGAAGTCCACACTAGCCCAGGCGGGTGCCCGCCTCTTGCGGTCCCGGGCAAGCTCCCGGAAGCCGCCAGCCTGGTCCCGGGAAGAGGGGGAGAGCTGGGGGGCATCGGGTGGGTGGCTCGATCCGTGCCAGGTGCAGGGTCTGCTGGCTGGGTGCTGGCAGGCTTGCATCTGGCACGGGCACCATAGCCAGCCTGTGCCGGGAGGGGGGCAGTAGAGTTTCCCTGGTGTTGGCCAGAGTGGCCACCAGGAAAAGCTGGGGAGGGCTAGCCTCCCACTAGTTCAAATTAAGGGGCTACACACCCCTTAATTCGAACTAGCTAGTTCGAACTAGGCTTAATCCTCGTGGAATGAGGATTACCTAGTTCGAACTAAGCGCTCCGTTAGTTCGAATTAAATTAAATTCGAACTAACGGAGCGCTAGTGTAGTGCCTATGAAAGTTAGTTCGAACTAACGTCTGTTAGTTCGAACTAACTTTGTAGTGTAGACATACCCTTAGTGATTTCTTTTGCAAGCAGAACAGCTGCAGTCTCTCTAATCTCTTTTCATATTGAAGCTGTTCCATAGCTCAGTCATGTTTTTGTCCTTCTTTGTACGTTTGTACCTTCTTTGTATCTTTTTTTTTTAAAGTCATGTAAGTTGACATCTACTTCTATTGAAGTCAACAGCAAAAACCTCATCCTTAGTCTTTCTGTAGAATGGAGATAATTTCCTGCTTACTGGAGATTTAGTGAGGATAAACTCATTAATATTTTTAGTTGCTTAGATACTATGGAGATAAGAGCCATCCAGGTTCCTAGATAAATACATAGGGCAAGGAGAATTTAAACCTCAAATGTCATACATTGTGTTCCAAATCTGCAATCCACTCTTTTGTCAGGTTCCAGACCTGAGAAATAAGTTTTCATGCCTACACAAAAGCGGTTGTAGTCACAGTTATTGTTCCATATGCGTGGTAAAAGAGTGATAGTTTCTTATTTAATTGCGTTGGTGTTTTATTTATAACTTTTAATTACATAGTATTGGAGTTGCCAGAAGGAAAATTTATATGGTGAGCTGTAGGCTCTGGCTGGGACTCTAACTTTCATGAGATGCATGTAGCATAGAATGTGATCAGAGAATGATCAGAAAATGAAGCAACAAAGTTGTTGTTCAAAGCACCATCTAGAATTTTATGAGAGGAGGGACAGAAATTTTTATGAAAAGCTAATCTGGAAATGGAGTTTCTCTCCCATGAAAAGTTTCAAGTTTAATTATTTTCCCAAAATGATTTCATAGAATAAATTGACTTTCTCTGGGAGGAAAAGTAATCTATCTGTGTGCTCATCCAGCTTTAGTCTTATATGCAATATGCAAGTCAGATTTTTGGCTATAATCTATAGAAGAAGAAACAAGACAGATTCTTGTCTAGGTCAGCTGCCATAGAAAGGAAAACCAGACCTAGAGATGCAATGGAGCTCAAGGGTCTCCAGAACATAAGATCAGCCATACTGGGTCAGACCAAAGGTCCTTCTAGCCCACTTTCCTGTCTTCTGACAGTGGCCAATGACAGGTACCCCAGAAAGAGTGAACAGAACAGTGAATCATTAAGCAACCCCTAATCTGTTACCTATTTCCAGCTTCTGACAGAGGCTAGGGACACCATTCCCACCCATCCTCGTTAATAGCCATTGATGGACCTTATCTCCCTGAATTTATCAAGTTCTTTCTTGAATCCTGTTAAAGCCCTTGTCTTCACAACCTCCTCTGGCACAGAGTTCCACAGGCTGATCACGCAATGTGTGAAGAAAAACTTCTTTGCTTGTTTTAAACCTGCCACCTATTAATTTCATTTGGTGATCCGTAGTTCTTGTTATGGGAACAAATAAATAACTTTTCCACACCAGTCATGGATTTATAGACCTCTGTCAGGTGCCCCCTTAATCTTCTTTTCTGAGCTGAAAAGTCCCAGTCCTTTTAATCTCTTTTCATACAGGACCCATTCCAAACCCCTAATAATTGTTGTTGCCCTTTTCTGAACCTTTTCCAATGCTAATTTATCTTTATTGAGATGAGGTGACCACATCTGTACTCAGTATTCAAGATGTGGGTGTACCATGGTTTTATATAGAGGCAATAAAATGTTCTCAATGATTCCTAACATTCTGTTTGCTTTTTTTGATGGCTGCTGTACACTGAGTGGATGTTCTCAGAGAACTATCCACAATGACTCCAAGATCTCTCTCGAGTGGTTATAGCTAAATTACTCCCCATCATATTATATGTATAGTTGGGATTATTTTTTCCAATATGCATTACTTTGCATTTATCAATATTAAATTTCATTTGCCATTTTGTTGCCCAATCACTTAGGGTATGTCTACACTACAAAGTTAGTTCGAACTAACAGACGTTAGTTCGAACTAACTTACATAGGCGCTACACTAGCGCTCCGTTAGTTCGAATTTAATTCGAACTAACGGAGCGCTTAGTTCGAACTAGGTAATCCTCATTCCATGAGGATTAAGCTTAGTTCGAATTTACTAGTTCGAATTAAGGGCTGTGTAGACCCTTAATTCGAACTAGTGGGAGGCTAGCCCTCCCCAGCTTTCCCTGGTGGCCACTCTGGCCAACACCAGGGAAACTCGTCTGCCCCCCTCCCGGCCCCAGACCCCTTAAAGGGGCACGGAATGGCTACAGTGCCCGTGCCAGGTGCAAGCCTGCCAGCACCCAGCCAGCAGACCCTGCACCTGGCACGGATCGAGCCACCCACCCGATGCCCCCTAGCCCTCCCCCTCTTCCCGGGATCAGGCTGGCAGCTCCCGGGAGCTTGCCTGGGACCGCAAGAGGCACTAGGCACAGGAAAGTGGCCAGCTAGGGCAGGAGAGCTGCCAGCCTGGCCACCCAGGAGCAGGTGTGCATGAAAATCAAGGTGGTCCACTGAGACCCCCGACCCTGAGCCCTGAGCTTACAATGGCCATCCTGGGTCAGACCAAAGGTCCATCTAGCCCAGTAGCCTGTCTGCCGACAGCGGCCAACACTAGGGACCCTGGAGGGGATGGACCGAAGACAGTGACCAAGCCATTTGTCTCGTGCCATCCCTCTCCAGCCTTCCACAAACCTTGGGCAGGGACCTACTCCCTGGATAATAGCACTCCATGGACCCAACCTCCATGACTTGATCTCATATCCCTTTAAACTCTGTTCTAGTTCTAGCCTTCACATCCTCCTGCAGCAAGGAGTTCCACAGGTTGACTCTTTGCTTTGTGAAGAACAACTTTCTGTTTGAAGCCTGCTACCCATTCCTTTCCTTTCCTTTGGTGTCCTCTAGTCCTCCTTTATGGGAACTAATGAAGAACTTTTCTGGATGCACCCTCTCCACCCCACTCATGCTTTTAGAGACCTCTATCCTATCCCCTCTCCGTCTCCTCTTTTCTAAACTGAAAAGTCCCAGTCTCTTTAGCCTCTCTTCATATGGGACCTGTTCCCAACCCCTGATCATTGTAGTTGCCCTCCCCTCTCCCACCCTCTCTCTTCCCCTCTCCCACCTCCTTTTCCCAGTCTCCCCCAGTTTTGTTCAATAAAGACAGATTCCATTTTGGAACACAATTATCCTTTATTTTGTACATCAAGAAGAGGGGCTAGGGAAGGGTAAGTGGAAGGAGGTGAGGGAGGAATGGAGTACGAGCCCTCGATGGGGAGGACTGGGCTGGCTCTGCGGGCTTCTGGGGGTGGAAGCTCTCCTGCAGCCCCCCAATTGCCCTCTCTCCCCAGATGGCAGCCTGCGGCAAGTGCAGCCGGTCTGTTGGCTGAGTGTTGTGATGTGCCCAGTGTGGGTACTCCGGGCAATCCAAGCCAGGACTGCTTTGCAAGCGGGCACCCCTGAGAACTGTCTGTCCGGGGTGGGGGTCAGGACCCTTTAAGCACAGCCCTTGGCTAGCCTGAGACAGCATCTCCACGCTCTAAGTCCTCCTCTGATGCCCTGCCGGCACTGCTTCCGGCCATCCTTAAGCCTGGTTCAGGGTCCACTTAATGTGGACATGCTAGTTCGAATTAGCGAAACGCTAATTCGAACTAAAGTTTTTTAGTCTAGATCTCTTAGTTCGAATTAGCTTAGTTCAAATTAACTAATTCGAACTAAGTTAGTTCGAATTAACGTTGTAGTGTAGACGTACCCTCTGTTTTGTGAGATTTTTTGAAGCTCTTCACAGTCTGCTTTGGTCTTAATTATCTTGAGCAGTTTAGAATCATCTGTAAATATTGCCACCTCATTGTTTACCCCTTTCTCCAGATCATTTATAAATAGGTTGAATAGGACTGGTGCCAGTACAGACTCTTGGGGGACACCACTAGTTATTTCTCCCCATTCTGAAAATTGTCCATTTATTCCTCCCTTTGTTTCCTCTCTTTTAACCAGTTATCAAACCTTGAAAGGACCTTTCCTCTTTTCCCATGATAACTTACTGTGTTTAAGAACCTTTGGTGAGGGATTGTCAGCTAAAAAGAATGGTTCAGGTTTGGGAATCTCCCTGACTTCCTCGGTCTTGAAGACCAAAGCAAAGAATTCATTTAGTTACTCCGCATCATCTTTTAGTGTTCATCTTTGAGTGTTCCTTTGGCTTTATCATCTTTGAGTGTTCCTTTGGCGTCTCGATCATCCAGTGACCCCACCTGTTGTTTAGCAGTCTTCCTGATTCTGATGTTAAACATTTTGCTATTACTTTTTGAGTTTCTGGCTAGCTGTTCTTCAATTTGTTTTTGGCTTTTCTTATTTATTTTTATACTTAAACTTTGTCAAATTTATGCTTCTTTCCATTTTCCTCACAAGGATTTAACTTTAACTTTTGTAAAATGATACCTTTTTATTTCTTACTGCTTCTTTTACTTGGTTGTTAAGCCACAGTGGCACTTCCTTGATTCTCTTATTGTGTTTTTTTAATTTGGGGTATATATTTAAATTGGGCCTCTATTATATTGTCTTTAAAAAGTTTCCATACAGCTTGAAGGGCTTTTACTTTTGTCACTGTGTATCTTTTCATTTCTGCTTAACTAACCTTCTCAATTTTGTGTTCCCCTTTCTGAAATTAAATTCCACGGTGCTGGGCTACTGAGGCATTTTTCCCACCTCGGGGATGTTAAATTTTATTATGTTATGGTTACTATTTCCAAGTGGTCCACTTATATCTAAATCAAGAATTGCCTCTCCCCTTGTGGGTCCCAGAACCAGCTGCTCCAAGAAGCAGTTATTTAAGGTAACAAGAAACTTTATCTCTGCATCCTGTCCTGAGGTGACATGTACCCAGTCAATATGGGGATAGTTGAAATCCCCTGCTATTATTGTGTTGTTTTTTGATAGCCTCTGAAATCTCCCTTAGCATTTCATAGTCACTATCACTATCCTGGTCAGGTGGTCAATAATATATCCCTACTGCTATATTCTTATTATTAGAGCATGGAATTACTACCCATAGAGAGTCTATGGAACATTTTGGTTCATTTAAAATTTGTACTTCATTTGATTCAACATTTTCTTCCATATATATTGCCACTCCGCCACCAATACGACCTGTTTTGTCTTTCCAATATTTTTGGTATTCTGGTATGACTGTGTCCCATTTATTGTCATCATGCCACCAAGTTTCTGTGATGCCTGTCAATATTCTCCTTTAATACAAGGCACTCTAGTTCACCCAGCTTATTATTTAGACTTTTAGCATTTGTGTATAAGCACTTTAAACATTTCTCACTATTTATCTGTCTGCCATTTCCTGATGTGTTAGGCTATTTTCCATTTGATTGTTTCTCATCTGATCTTACCCATACTTCATCATCTTCCATCTTCTCCTTTTTACTAAAGCATAGAGAATCTCTATTAATAAACCATCCCATAAGAAATGTCTCTGTCCAATCCATGTGTTTCTCCACACCAGTCAGCTTTCTCCCAGCTCTTAGTTTGAAAACTGCTCAACAACCTTTTTAATGTTAAATGCCAGCAATCTGGTTCCATTTTGGTTTAGGTGGTGCCTATCCTTTCCTTTGTAGGCTCCCCCTTTCTCAAATGTTTCCCCAGTTACTAATAAAACTAACCCCCTCCTCTCTACACCATCGTCTCAGCCACTCATTGAGACTCTGAAGTTCTGCCTGTCTACCTGGCCTTGCATGTGGAACTGGAAGCATTTCAGAGAATGCTACCATGAAGGTCCTGGATTTCAATCTCTTTCTTAGCAGGCTAGATTTGACCTCCAGAACCTCTCTCCTACCCTTCCCTATGTCACTGGTATCTACATGTACCATGACCACTGGCTCCTCCTCAGCACCACACTTAAGTCTATCTAGAAATCTGCAACCTTCACACCAGGCAGTCAAGTCACCATATGGTTGTCCTAGTCATCACAAACTCAGCTGTCTAGATTTTTAATGATTGAATCCCCCATTACTAACATTTGCCTTTTCCTAATGACTGGAGATGCCTCTACTGGGAGAGGTATCCTCAGTGTGAGAGGATACCACAACATCATTTGGAAGGAGGGTCCCAACTATGGGATGGTTTCCCTCTGCTCCAGTTGAATGTTCTTCTTCACTGAGCCTTTCACCATCCTTAAGAACTCAGGGGCTGTCTGACTGACTGGAGGTGCGACAGTTCTACAATGTCCCGGAAAGCCTCATCTATCTCTCTGCCTCCCTTAGCTCCAGTTCAGCCACCATGGCCTCCAAAGCCTGAAGAAAAAGACTCAAGCAGTCACTTGATTTATTTGTGTTGAATGATGACTCTGATCTAATCAACAATTCTGTTACCAATGTAAGATGTGTTCCCAATTAGAAATCCTTCTCAGCATTAAAATATATTTTCTTCTCCCACATAAGACCCAGCCATCATTGTGGTATTCAACCTGGTATTGGGGGGTTCATCTGTGCTGCTTTCTTTAACAGCCATTAACTTAAGGGATATGCCCATCTTAATACTAATATTCTCCTGCAAAATTGTGTGCAGATTTTTTTTAAAGTCAGAATTCCAATAGCTCTTGCAGGTGCCAAAAATATTTACACACAGATAGACAGGTCCTTCCCTGGAGAATTTAGAATTAGATTTGGTTTAAAAAATTGCCAAGATGTCACCCCTCCCTATTTTTTTTCTTTAAATAATGCTTCGTGGAAACTTTTCTTTTGCAACACTATAAGGAAGGTTTCTCAGATCAAGGATTTTAGGAATGGGAATCCCATCCCCAAATAGCTAATTGTCTTGCAGCGAGGGGAATTCAGCTGGGATGTAAGAAACCAAATGGAAGTCCCTGTTCCAAATCATAACACTGGGCTATTGGCTATTCAGGGTTGGTCTTGGTCTCTCCTGAAAGTTTTCACTTTTGTTATGCATCAGAACTAAATGTTTCAAAACCTCAGTTTATTATGAAATGGAATTGTTTTCATGCCAGCCATATTTGCCATCTAATCCGTAGTATAATAATTCTCATATTATGGAGACAACTGAGGTACAGAACCAGATATCATCAGTCCTAGCTCAGTGCTTTACTCTCAGATTAACCTTACTGCTTGAAAAAACAGATATTATAGTGAAAACACTTACATTACAACCACATTTTATTTAAAAAAATTGTTCAAAGATTTATGGATTTTATTTTGGTTTGATGCATTTTTAATGAATTCTATTTGCCGGTGTCTGTTTATACAAGTGGTTGTGTGCATGGAATATAATCATATATTCAATGGTTTCTTGGGTGAATATCTGATTTAGTGGCTGTTTCGCAACTGACTTCATTATTAGTTTAATACATATTCTCTAACGGAAGGAAGAACTACCATCAGAAACTGCCCTATTACCTATTGTGTAACTTAACTTATATTCAAAGTTTGAACATTGTTTCAGCAAAAATTGCTATAGAAACAGCTAATTTACCTCGTCTCTCTCTCACCTTGTGGCTGTGTCTACACTGGGCCACTTATTCCGGAAAATCAGCCGCTTTTCCGGAATAAGCTGCGAGCTGTCTACACTGGCCCTTGAATTTCTGGAAAAGCAACGACGCTCTACTGTACAAATCAGCCACTATTCCGGAAAAGCTATGCTGCTCCCGCTCGGGCATAAGTCCTTATTCCGGAACACTGTTCCGGAAAAGGGCCAGTGTAGACAGCCCAGTAGTCTTTTCTGTAAAAAAGCCCCGATCGCGAAAATGACGCCAACGCGAAAAGGGGTTTTCCGGAAAAGCAGCCTGCTAATGTAGATGCTCCTTTTCTGGAAAAACTTAAAACGGAATAGTATTCCGTTTTAAGCAGTTCTGGAAATTCATGCCAGTGTAGACACAGCCCCTCTGTGTTACAAAAAAGCCATATGTATGTTTGCAGGGGTTAAATTTGTATTCCTCTAGGCCAGCCATGAGCCCTGCTAGTGAAAATACGAGGTGTACTTTATCAGATGGCCTTCATCAGCTGCAACTTCCTATGCTTGCTAGCTGAGAGCCGAGTATAGAATAAATATCATGATCTTGGTTCTCAGTCCCGTGGGAACTTTGAGAGTGGCATTGGGTCAGCATGCGCGCACCTGGTAAACAACTGGGCTACGTCTACACTGGCCCCTTTTCCGGAAGGGGCATGTAAATTTCATGAGTCGTCGTAGGGAAATCCGCGGGGGATTTAAATATCCCCCGCGGCATTTAAATAAAAATGTCCGCCGCTTTTTTCCGGCTTTTAAAAAAGCCGGAAAAGAGCGTCTAGACTGGCCCCGATCCTCCGGAAAAAGCGCCCTTTTCCGGAGGCTCTTATTCCTACTTCAAAGGAAAGGGCGCTTTTTCCGGAGGATCGGGGCCAGTCTAGACGCTCTTTTCCGGCTTTTTTAAAAGCCGGAAAAAAGCGGCGGACATTTTTATTTAAATGCCGCGGGGGATATTTAAATCCCCCGCGGATTTCCCTACGACGACTCATGAAATTTACATGCCCCTTCCGGAAAAGGGGCCAGTGTAGACGTAGCCCTGTAGTATAACTAGTGTAAGGAGTCCCGTGTCCAGTGTGTCTTACCAGGGACCTAAACCTTGAATGGTTCCCTGGATCCCCCTAGTTGGAGCCACGTCCACTGAGGCCTGGTGCAAGGTGACTAGAACTGGACTCCCCACAGACTGAAGGAGTGTAAGCATTTCCAAGTGTCTGTTACGCTTTTATGCATTGCTCTGTCTATGCTTATTAGCATATTACTTTGCAGTAGCTGTGTAACACCTGGCAGTACTAAGCCTGTAATAGTAGTGATATTAATAAAAGCAACTACCGCTAATCGACTCTGTCTTGAAGTGAATCCACAACCCTATTGGGCCCTGCCCCTGTAAGCTGACAGTCTTTTTGTGGGTTTTGGCAAAATCCACCCAACCTCCATGAATTTATCTAACTTCTCTTTAAACTCTGTTATAGTTCTAGCCTTCACAGCCTCCTGTGGCAAGAAGTTCCACAGGTTGACTATGTGCTGTGTGAAGAAGAACTTTCGCTTATTAGTTTTAAAGCTGCTGTCCATTCATTTCATTTGCTATCCTCTAGTCCTTCTATTATGGGAACTAATGAAGAACTTTTCTTTATTCACCCTCTCCACACCACTCATGATTTTATAGACCTCTATCATATCCCCCTCAGTCTCCTCTTTTATAAGCTGAAAAGTCCCAGTCTCTTTAGCCTCTCTTCATATGGGACCTGTTCCAAACCCCCTAATCATTGTAGTTGCCCTTTTAGGAACCCTTTCCAAGGCCAAAATACCTTTGGGGTGAGGAGACCACATCTGTACACAGTACTGAAGATATGGCGTACCATAGTTTTATACTTCCCCTCCTCCTTCTTCCCCTGGCTTCCCCCTTCCAGCTCCCTCCTCCCAGGTTTCCCCCTTTCCCTCTCCCACCTCCTATTCCCAGTCTCCCCAGAGGTTAATCCCCCCCAGTTTTGTTAAATAAAGAGATTTTCTATTTTTGAACACTTGTCCTTTATTTTTTACATCAGGAAGGGGGGCTAGGGAAGGTTAAGTGGAAGGAGGAGTGGGAGGAATGGGGCACGAGCCCCTGATGGGGAGGACTGGGGTGGCTCTGTGGGCTCCTTGGGGTGGAAGCTCTCCTGCCGTGCCTCCTGGATCCTGACTGCCCCCCCGATTGATCCCACCCTCACCCCAGATGGCAGCTTGCAGCAAGTGCAGCCGGGCTGATGGCCGAGTGCTGTGATGTGCCGTGTGTAGGCACTCAGGGCACTCCAAGACAGGACTGCTTTGCTGTCCCTCATCGAGGTAGACAAGCAAGCGAGGAACAACTGTCTGTCCGGGGTAGGGGTAGGGTCCCTTTAAGCTCAGTCCTAACCTGATGCCCTGTCAGCACTGGTTCTGGCCAGCCTTAACTTCGGTTCAGGGTTCACTCAATGTGGACATGCTATTTCAAATTAGCAAAACACTAATTCGAATTAGTTTTAAGGTCTAGATGCACTCATTCGAATTAGCGCTGTAGTGTAGACATACCCTAAGAGACTGTCAAACATGGTAGATGAGAAGGCTTCTGCTTAACACTTTCTCCAGCTACAGGGGAAAGGAGCACTGGATGCTAAAGTGAAAACCTTAGTTAAGACTAGACATTTCAACTGCTTTCAGTGTTTTCCTTTATCTTTAATAAAAGATTAAAAAGGACGTTAATGGTGCGTTTGCACTTGTACTGAGCTTGTCCAACACTATTTGATGTTGAACAGCGTCTGAGCTATATTAACATCTTTGGGCCCCTATATGCCAGCTAAATTAATTTAAGAGTCCTTCTCTTAGTTGGGGCCTCTGCATGCAACAACAGCACTAACAATGAATAATTTTATGACATGTAAAGTTTAGGTGATAACTAGTGGGTAACTATTAGCACATAAGGGACTTTGGGACCTAATACAGTATGATATCTGATTAAAATATTAGCACTATACAAAATATAGCATTTATTAAATGGGTTAAAATGGCTAATAATAACCAAACAGGAAAGTTTCTATTGGGAACTCACAGGTATTTTCTGGGCCTAATACTATTCGATGTTTATCAGTGATGTAAAAATAATAATAATACTGTAGCTAAAGTCTGCAAATAGAAGAGATTGGTGAGTGGTAAATAAGGACAAGAGGCAACTATACATGATCATCTAGATCACTTGGCAAATCAAATGGCAGAAATCAAACATGTAATGCCACCAAAAGCAAGGACAGAAACATAGCAACAAATAACATGTGGGAGAGAGCGACTGCAGTGTGCATGCTGAGTTGCTCTGCTGAGCTACCTAGAAAATTTAGTTCAGAGTTAAAGGCAGCTTGTGGTCATCTACATGTGTGAAGATAGTTAAGTATATAAGAAAGGGATTTTCAGAAGCTCATCAGCTGAGCAGAATCATTCTAAGTGAGTCAGGAGTGAAATGCCAGAAGATACGTCTACAGTGCAGCTGGGAGTGAGGCTCCCAGACCAGGCAGACAAATTTGTGCTAGAGGGGCTCAGGGTAGCATACCAATATAGCAGTGTGGATATTGCAGCCCTAGCAGAGACTTTGACTAACTACCCGAGCTCCAACCCGGGAACTTGGCAGGCTTGAGTGCCTGAGGGTCAGCTATAGTGCATTCAGAATAGCAGTATCTTGAACGTCACTTATGCAAATCTTACTACCCATGCTGAGAGTTACAACACAGACCAAGCCTACATGGCTGACCTGCTGCACTTCACAGATAATTCAGGGTATGTCTACACTACCCCGCTAGTTCGAACTAGCGGGGTAATGTATGCATACCGAACTTGCTAATGAAGCCCGGGATTTGAATTTCCCGGGCTTCATTAGCATAAAGCCGGCTCCGCCATTTTTAAAAGCCGGCTAGTGCGAACCCCATGCTGCGCGGCTACACGCGGCACGGGCTAGATAGTTCGAACTACGTAGCCATTCCGATCTATCTGTACACCTCGTTCCACGAGGCGTACAGATAGTTCGAACTACGCAGTTATTCCGAACTATCTAGCCCGTGCTGCGTGTAGCCGCGCGGCACGGGGTTCGCACTAGCCGGCTTTTAAAAATGGCGGAGCCGGCTTTATGCTAATGAAGCCCGGGAAATTCAAATCCCGGGCTTCATTAGCAAGTTCGGTATGCATACATTACCCCGCTAGTTCGAACTAGCGGGGTAGTGTAGACATACCCTCAGAGATTGGTACCTCCCTCTGCTAGGAAGACTTAGCTGCAAA
Source organism: Pelodiscus sinensis (assembly GCF_052426305.1). NCBI lineage: Eukaryota > Metazoa > Chordata > Testudines > Trionychidae > Pelodiscus > Pelodiscus sinensis. The sequence continues at coordinate 115,930,297 of NC_143055.1, read as the reverse complement.
TAGTCTTTTGGAGTTAGCTTATAGCAAACACCAGTTGTTTCCTTCTCATGCTCAACGTACCTGTCCCTGTGCCTCTGTCTTTTGTGCAATGCTGTGCTGTCAGCATCTAGTGTGGGTCTGTCAGGTGTACGCATGCTTACAGCACACCTAAAAGATCAGTTCTTGTTTTTAGTTTTTTCCAGTACAGACCAATTTGGTTACCCCTCTGCATCTTTTTAAAGGATGTGGGTGTCAAGGCACCTAATCATCCCAAATGCCCAACTTTCTGCTAGTTGCCATTTTCAAAGTTGGTAAAGTGCTGCTGCCCTAGCTCCAACCTGGAGGCCCCAAAGTTGAATTTTTAAACTAGGCAGGGGAATGCCTGTTTGGCCAATAGGAACTGATCTTGTAGGTGTGCTGTAAGCATGTGTACACCTGACAGACCCACACTGGATGCTGGCAGCACTGCCTCTGTCTGTTGTGCAATGCTAACAATCTAGCAGCACATTAAAGACTAACCAAGATACCATGTACATGTTTTGTTAGCCTTAAAGGTGCTGCTCGACTATTCATTGTTTTTTAAGTTTTTAAGATGACCCTTCATTATTCAATATAATTAACTGAACATGAGCTTCTAATGTGATGCTATAGCTAAGAGGGCTCAAGGAATCCATTAATGTACAAACAGGACAATATATTGTAATAGCAGGGAAGTGATAGCTCAGAATAAGTCACTGGTGAGAGCATTACTGAAATAATGGGCACAGTAATGGTGTCCAAGAAGAGAGAAAAGAGACTGATTCAAGATCTGGAAAATCTGCCTGACAGATTTCAGAAACTCAATATATTTAGTTCTCAAAGAGAAGCTTAAGAGTTGACTCACTCACAGACTGTAAATACCCACAGGAGAGCTTCTGATAGTACAGGACTCCAATACAGCCAACAAAGGCCTAGCACAAGCCAATGACTGAAAGGTACCCAAATTCAAACTGGAAGTAAGATGCAAGTTCTTAACAAAACAGCTTTGGAACTTCAGGCAATTATGTACAAACAGGGGGAAATAAACGATCCCTGATATAACAGTGATGCATACTATTTAGGGCTTCATCAGTTATAAAAGCAGCAACTTAAAAATGCATCAGCTTCAGTTTCCAGGCAATGCAGGAGTGCTGTTCTGTTCAGACAGATGCATCACTATTTAAGTGAGTAGTTATGTTCTCTTACGTTTTCTCAGACTAGTTTGGTGAGTAAAGCACTTTAATAACCATCATTTAATAGCAAGAATTATGCTGAGGGAAAGTCTGAATGTCAAGACCTTGGCAAGGGTAAGATTGCTGTGTCTCTGAAGCAGGTCAGCAATTTGTCACATCAGCCCCTTTATGAACTATCAACCTCATTATTGTGGTTCACTGCACAAACCACCCTTGGGAGTCTGGAACTAATAGCATGCACAGAGAGGTAAGATGCACAGTCTAAACTACCTTATTATTGATTCACTTTAAAGAAACACGTGCATCTTAGAGTGAAACAAGCATTACATTTAGAAGAACAAAATCAATAAGAGAAGCCAAACAGCTATTTTTAAGTAATAACCTCAGAAAGAGCTTTAAAAAAAATGAAAATAACCTGAAAAAGTGAGATACACACATTGTTGGTATATACGTTCTCTCAAACTAGATCACATATGTAAATATCAACTTCCCATCTCTGCTTGAGTTAACATAATGAGAGAGACACTGTAATATAGACACATGAACAGGGAGGTGCTTTAAAGGAGACATGAATCGCCAGGAAAAGACACAAGGGGCATCCAATTTTAGATCTGCTGGGCTGTGCCCGTCATAGAATCACAGAGCTAGAAGAGACCTCCGGAGGTCATCAAATCCAGCCCCCATAGAAGCTTTAAATGATAGTGGTTAGAATTGTAATTGCCTAAAGGAGTGGTCCCAGCCTTTTGGCGGGTGCCCGGGGGCGGGGGCTGCAAAAGCGCCGGGAGCCCGGGGTACAAGAATGGTTCGGGCCAGCCCTGGTCACTAGGCGGGCAACATGGCATGCCCCAGCGGGCGGCATGTCGGGGACCACTGGCCTAAAGTGTTATCCTTGCATGGTACTGAGTATTCAGGTGAAGTGCTGAGCTTTTTAAATTCTCATGGACTTTGATAGAAGTTGAGGGTGCTATGCACCTCACAGAAGTGCCCCATGCCTTGCATGAATCAAATCTAGAAGGCATCATGATATTCTTATTGATGAATGCAATGAAGTGTATTGTTATTCTGGAAGTCATTAATTGCACCTCCATTTGATTTTGTGCACAAAGATGTCAAAGCAAAATACAGTGTCAGGCTGAAATCTGTGTTACTGATATTAGGGTACATTTTGTATGCCCAACAATCAGAACAGATCTCTTGAAAGAGTTAAGTTACTATGACTTCAATAAAACTAAAAACTAGCAAGGACTGTCTATACTATTGAGAATTATAGGAAATTTTAAGATACTGTCCTGATAATACAAAGCATTACAACTATATTCCTTTTTTTACTTTTCCACAGATCTAATCACTTTACTCTGACATCCTAAAAATCATTTGACTAAGTTCTCTATTTATACACAATTCAAAACAAATATATAGGAAAATCCTTTTTCTGTTTGGGTGAAACTGATCAGTATTACTTGCTAACTGTTCAGGGTGAAACAACCTGTTTAATAAATCAAATGTGAGATCACAAACTTAGCAAGGAAGAAAATGAAGGTGGGAAGAGATTGCTTTCTGGAAAACAAGGATCCTGAAAAGGACTTAGGACTAGGTTCTTAAAGGGATTTGGGTATTCCTCTGCCTTAAGAGTTTTAGCCTTGAGTTAAGACAGAAAAGTTCATCACAAGGCATAAATATATATAGAGGGGCATAGTCTTTTTGCTGCAGAAGTGTGAATTGCTTTGTGTTCATGTGAAATCACAGTGAATTAACCAGTTTTTGGATGCACTCATATTTTTATGTAAGTGGCACGAAGTAGAAAATATATTTTTGAAAGATGTAGCTCTTCTGTTCAGTTTTTGTATATTTTCCCCTAGTAATCATTAATGTTTCATTTACATTCATAAAAAAAAATAGGATCCCTTTTGCAGCCAAATGGTCACATTTAACATCCCAGTGCAGTTGAGCAAAGTTATTCAGCCTGTTGAATAAAGGTAAAACCTTGTGCAATTGTGCCCTACATCAATGGTGTATCTTGGTGGCAAAACTTAAGATCCCAATTCTGTAACACATAAAACATGGCTATATTGCTGCCCCTTGTCCCTACAGTCAGTGGGACTTTGGGTGGGTACAGCATTCTGGTGCATGCTTTGTTACAGGATCCAGGCCTTATTGCCTAAGGAAAAGGAGCAATCTGTAAAACGGGGGCTGGCGTGTCATACTGTCTCATAAGTTGCCACCGGGTTAATTCACTCACATGCTACTAGAAATCAAAGGAATGTTAAAAGCACATGGTGTGTTCAAAGCAATTCACTTGGAGGCTGTAACTGTATTGTTAAGCTTGACTATATCCTGGTGTTCACTTGCTATTCCGCATGCCTTGTAGTAAATAGCCCTAGATCCAAAAGAGATAAGTATAAGGATGAGAATTAGTGAGCAGAACTTCATGAATACTAAGGAAGGATTCTTGTATTGTTTCTATTTATCTGTCCACATTGTAATGAGTGGCTGACAATTATATTATGTATATAACTATAAATGGTTTACTTGTATATTAATAGAAGACAGAATGTTAAATTCAAAGCAAGGGCCATTTTGTATTCAACAATGTACATTCATAGTCCTAGTCTGCATTTCCTAACATTTGTCATCAAAAGGAAATACCCATGTGGATCAAGATGCTTGTTTGCCTTGGCTCAGTTCTCAGACAGTGGATTGGGTGACCCATTCCAGGCACTATGAGATGTATTCTCTCTCAGTGCTGGTGCCTGAAATTCCTTTTAGTAACAAATGAGTAAAGGTTTTTGTCTTTTTTTAATAGCAGTCTTGCTTGTTTCTGTGCTGGGAGAAGATGCCAAGTGTGGATTCATGCATGACTCATGTTGATACTACGGTATATTTAAGACATTGACGTTTGCATAAGTAGATTTTGAGTTTGACTTAACAAAGTTTACATTTTAGAGCACACATCTTAACAGCTCAATAAACTGTACAGTAGGGTTGAAAAAGCCAAACTTGGTCAAGAGAAAAAGCGACACTCCATAAATATTATGGAAATCACAGAGGAATGAGTAACATCTGTGCTCTTAAAAAAATGTGGAAGATTAGCAAAACTGTATGTTTCCTTTCATTTATATGTAGCCAGATTGTTCCTCCCTAGCAGTGCAATTTCCCTGATGTCAGTGGGGTGGCAGGAGTCTAAACAATGGCAGCATTTAGTAGAGGATATTTTCGAATCCAGAAACCAACAATATTGTAACCTGCCCCTACCTCCTCTTTGAGTGTTGTAGTACAGGATAGTTTACTCCTTTGGTAGCAAAAGGTGCCAGATGTACACGTTTGAAGGGTCAGACCACAGGCACTTACAGTTTCTAGATTTCTAACAAGTCCCATTGAGAAATATTTTTACTGTGGCTGGCAGAAAAGGAGTAGGAGTTAAAGCCCTACTATCACATGAGTTCAGCTTTTAGAAGGAAAAAGGTAACATGATAAAAGGAAGACTGCTTGTAATATTTGTGATTAAACATTTTTTATTTAAATAATTTAGTTTAAACAAAACAGCATTTTTCAGAGATGTATCTGATTTAATGGGAAGATTTTTGAGGTCCAGAGTGACTATGGTCACTTTCGGAGAAAACCTGAAATTGCAAATGTGACCATATGAGTTGAACATGAATATTTTGACAATTCTATTTTGCAAAGGGGTTGGATTTTGTCCCACTGTGGAAGGAGATTTTTAAAACTTCGAAAACTGTCAGGAAATGGAATTGTCATCCTGTGGCCAGCTCTAATTTATTTCCAAAGGGGCAGTATGGGAACACTGGCCCTACCCATGAGATCTTGGCTGTATTTAAAAATTGTGTCTCAGCAGTTTCCATTTTAGGAATAAATGCTTTGTCTCTTCAGAACTATAGTTTTCAGGGCCTCTCTGTATCAACACCAAACATGTCAAATGTAGCATCATACTGGTACAGGAGCAAAAAGTCCTGATCACCAGCAAACTAAGATACCAAAGGACATGGAAAACTAATTCCCCAGCAAGAGCCAGAATAATAAATGAACATCTCAGTGGTAACAGAACCCATCTCCTTTAGGCTGAAACATAGTAATCAGCACCCAATAAGGAAATTTAAAAACACCACAGGACATAAACGACATACATACCCGAAGGAGACCAATTCTAAAAATTCAGATTAGAGGATCAGAGAATGAAAGAACATGTCAAAGACATAATTTCTTATCTATCCTTTGACAACTCTGTCAATAGCTATGTCCGGAATTAAGTACAATCATACAATCATTATTTTAGTTGCATTTCATCACACCTATGGTTTATCAGAGATGGTAGCGATACCTTCCCTCTTCCCCACATGCATACTCACAAATCCATATCATATCAGCACATTAAATTGGATATCTTCTTTCAACTGAACCTCAAAACTATTTCAGAGGTAGGTGATAATCCCTATAGTCTAGCCAATTGTTCACCACTGCATATTGCTGGAAATGCCCTCCTAGACCGTAACTGCGATCGGTTAAATCCTAGAAGTAGGAGATTTGTTTATTCTCCTCTTTAAACTGTAAATCTAATTGATCATAACATTATTCAGCCCTTTTAAGAGAGTAACTACATTTGTTAAGCCAAATAAATCACTGGCAGAATGCTCTTGATTTCAATGGAGCAACATTAGAGAAACTTGGCTCACTAAGTCTAATGAGTGCAACATGCGGTGTGAGTATTTCCTTTTCTCTGTTCTAATTTTGCTTGCCATTAATTTATCAAGCAACCCCTTTCATCTCATATTACAGAGCTTTGCATGTGGATACAAAGGAAGCTAAAATGCAAAGGCCCAAATTAATCAATGATGTTTCACCGGGGTGAATTTGTACTATTTTTCAGAGGTGTCCATATGCTGGTATCTAAACACTTCAGTCCTGCAAATTAAGAAAAACAGATATTAGTAGGAGGAAAACTATTTTAAAGTAAACTGGAAGCCAGATATTTTTCTTCGTTCCAGTACCTAGTCAGGACAGCATTAATGAAAGAGGCTTTCTAAAAATAATGTAGCTTACAAGTCAAACAAAAGATGGCAGGGGATTTGCCACTCTCCCCACATTTATACTGCATTTCAAGGTATTTGAAACAAACTCTTCCTCAAAGCTTTTTTTATTTGGAGTATTGGAATTCCAACCGAGATGTTCCTCCAGGACTGTTCTTGGTAGCCCCCAAAGGGTGTTTTTTTTTTTAACTGGCTATTTTCAAAGGTAAATTTGTTAAAGCACTGCTTTTGATAAGTGAAGAAGTGTCCTTTTCACCTCATGCTACTGCTGCAAGTTGCATTACCTTATAATTTGTGGAAAAGCAAAGCAAATGAGAGGTGTACTGTAGTAGAAAATATTGACATTTAAAATTGGGGCTCCAGAGGTGGAGAAAATATTAGGTATTCAAGTGTTTGGTAGTCCAACCAAGGTTCTGCAATAGACTTGGGGACCTCGCTTATGCTTGGACATTTGTACTGAAGAAGAGTTACTCACCAGCTGATGTGTCCGTTTGTGACTGGACATGACATAGCAAGCTCTTTTCATCTGAAGACTCAACCCTCTGGCCAGGTCTGTCAGCTGACGGTCAGGGCAGTGTGTGTGTGTGTGTGTGTGTGTGTGTGTGTGTGTGTGTTACCGAGAAAAGGTTTAACATCTGTGACTGTACCACTAGGACCGGGGTCCCGTCGCGGAGGGCAGCCAACAGGCTGACAGACGCCCCAGAGTTTATAGGAAGAGCTTATTACATCTCAGATTTCAGCTGCTAGGATACAGGATCCCTTCACAGCGGGCAATCTAGGGAAGACTGAGAGATGCCCCAACGGATCTGTCTCCTGGGAGTGGCATGATCCAAACGCCCAAGCTCCTCCTATACCTGTCCCTTATGACTGGCTGAAGTTCTTTTCAATTGTGCTTGGTTCTGTTACAGCAACTGAAGGAGTCAGGTTAAAACTTAAACAGTTACAGGTTTATTAAAGAAGCTTATAAATCATATGGTTACAATGGCTATTGCTCTACTTCTTAACTGCTAGCAAATACAGATCTTAAAAATGGTTACAAAGAAAATAAAGATAGAAAATAGAAATAATGGTACCAAGTGACAGCTTAACCTTTAGAGAGCTCTATGTCTATGTGTACACTTAAGACAAAGGACCACATCCAGGTACAATTTTTACCCCCTTCTGTGCCTCTCGACTCCAGCGGGTCAAGCCAGGGCCGATCCCTCAATTCCTAGGAAAGACAAATACGAGGTGGGCATCCCTGTGGAACCTTGGGAGGTCAAACACCTAACCCGACCAGCAGATAGATGGTAGATTGACACTCAAAGTAAATGTGCTGCTGGACCCATCTTTATACCCATAGGGGCCCGTATCCTCTTTCTTATCTAAGATGCCAAATTGTACTGGTCTGTTTCTGTGGCACCAGTTCTTACAAGCAAGTTTCAACTTAATTTACACTTGCAAGAGAGATAACTAAATTGTGAGTACTAGACTTTTTTTACTGGGAGAGAGATTCCTGCCCCCTCCCCCGCAGACGGCTGTGTGTTCGTATCAATATGGGTTTGTCAAGGGCACTCCTTGGTAGCCTCTTGGTCAGCAATTGGCGTATCTCCGTTTACAGCCATTCACGGTCACAGCAGCCTGCATATCCAGGCAAGCAAAGATGGATGTTACAGGGGGGTTCCTGGCTATAAGGTCACATTCAGTCCCCTCCCATCTTGGGGCAAACAGAGCCTCACAAAACAGTACTCCAGTGACCTTATGTCAGGTGTTCGGCTTAACTCGGACTCAATGATCCTTATGCCACTTACATCAGGAGCCTTGCTTTCCCCCTTCCTCTGTGGCTGGGAGAGGAGCCCAGGTCTTTTCTCTGGATTCCAATCCCAGTCAGCTTCCTCTCACTCCTTGCTGCTTACTTGGGTCATTTCTATCTCCGCCTGTCTCTAGGCCTCTTGCCCCAGTATATTCTAGGCTCACTTCTCCAGAGATTCTTCAGCCAGTCTCTGCAGAGTCAGTCTTAGTTCATGGACCAAGCAATGTCTCCCAGGGCATTCTTCCTGGGTGCCTGGCTCTGGACTACTTCTTCCAAGGCCTTCTCTGTGTGAGTCTCTTTCCTCCATAAACTCAGCCCATAGGCTTGAGATTTCGCCAAGATTTCAAAAGAACTTGGTCAGCCACAACGGCTTCACAGTCTCTCTCCTGGCCCTCTGTAGAGTTCCTGTCTCAGGAAAAGTTCTCAAGATCTATTAATCTTGTGCCTTTTGTTCTACTTTTCTGGAATCTTAATCACCTAGCTCCCTTCAGCTAGGGACTCAGCCACAGTTTAGCCTCCCAGGTGTGCCTAATCTAGAATTGGCCCTGATTCATGCCCCTCCTCCAGGCCCAAATGGATGCACTAATTGTTTTCTGGCTCCAGTGAACTCTTTCTCTGCCAATTGTTACACATTTAATACAGGGCAATGAGCCAAAACCTTATTCTGCTCTTATTTAGTCTTACCTCTGGAAAAGATCAATACAAACCTGGCCTGAGTCCAGAGTGAGTGAAAGCTGGATGACTTCAGGAGCTGGCCCTATCGCTGAGATCAACTGAATTGAAACTTTTAAGTTCTTTCTTCAGTAAATCAGTTATGGCAGCAGGTTGGCTGAATGTGAAATTTTCACACATTACACATCTCCTGTCTTTGTCTGTGTGCTGATGATTCATCAGTGACCAAGAGGCTTCTTGCAACATTACATCTTATGTCATACTACATGAAGACACACAAAGGAGTATACTATTTGTTCTGATCCTGAGGTCTTGTCACATGAAAAATAGAATTCCTACCAGTGAGCTTATTCTATGTGAGAGCTGAAGTGGGCAGCAAGGGTTTTTTGTTGTTGTTGTTTTTTTGCAGGTATTTTTTTTTCTTTTCAAGGAGTCATGAACCTTCCAAAAATGTATGAAATGTCCGTATGTGTTTAGTTGTATAATACAGAAATATTCAATACTAATGCAAGCATCTTCTCAAAAGGTTTTGAAAATGTTAGGCACAGAAATCATCGATATTGTGAAAAATAGAGATGAAGTTAGACTTGTGATAGGGCACCTGCTTGGCTTTTGGCCTATGGAAGAGCCCTGTAGCAGGACAGGACCACTGCAATAGTAGAAGGAACAGATAAAATGTACATTGTTAGAGGTGTTATTGAATGGGCAAAAAATAAACAAATAGATAAATAAATAGAGTTTCAGCAATGTTAAGCAAGTTTTTCTTTAAAAAAGGTTTTAATGCTTAAATTTAAGTGGAGAATAGAAAGAGATTCAATGTCTGTGATAACAGGAGCTAAAGTATTTTACATGGTTTAATCAAGATTTGTTTTATTCTTTTAGTGGTAAAAATTGTGTCTGAATTAAGTTTATATACATATATAAAATAATTGACCCTTTTGGTGTTCTGTAACTAGAAGGGAGCAATCTGTCTCTCTTGTAGGATTTGTGGGTTGTAAGGTTTTTTTGCAGCTAAGAGCAGGATAAAATGCAAGAAACAATGTGGGAGAAGGTAGGAATACATTTTGAGGGTGTGATGGGAGCAAAATGGGGGGAGGGGAATAGCCCTGTGCTGTGATCAGCTCTTCTGATGGTACATTCATGATCTCATCTAGATGTTGTGAAAACAATAGACAATCACCATCCAGCCAGTGTCCCTTTCTTATTGAAGACATGCAAAGAATTCTGAGAGAGCACAGTTTGCAATCACTTGCTGGCAATCTTAGCTATTGTGTATGATACATACATATCTAGTGTGGTTTCTCCCAATGTCCTAATTGTTCAGTTTCTGTTTATATTGTTCTATTTGTTTTCCTATCCCTAGGTTTGATCCCTGTTAGGCATCACATAAATGGGAATGCCTATTTAACACTATAGTTCATTGTAAATAAGAATGAGAAAACTAGATAAAACACTTTCCTTTATGTGATCCAGAAAGCAATTTCAAAATGTAATTGTGAGTTATAGAACCCTATTTCAATCTAACATGTTCATCTTAACTACTGGATTTGAAACAACTTATTCAGCAAAACCAACCCAACAAATGAACGAAGAAGCACTGATAAGTCTTCAAAATGTTTTGAAAACAGATTTGTTATTCCCATCTTATTGATTGCTGTGCACTTTATAGACCATTACTCTCTCTCAACCACAGTAAAATTTTGGCATCTGGACCTCCCACGTGGACAGACTTAAACCAAACTTCCCTCATGCCATGTTTTGTTTGTTCTCATAAAGAAATGCAGAGCTGAAATATCCACTCTGGAGAAACTTAAGTCAGCTAAACCAGTATTATTTTCCTTTCTTATCAAAGAACTAATCCTTAGGGAAAAGCAGATGGGTGAGCGATCTATTATAGATAACCAGACCAAAACCAAGTAAATTATTAAATTGGAATCAAAGTTTGAAATATACCTCAATAAGTTAATAGGGGAAAATAATAATAAAAAAACCCACCACCTTAAAAAATTGGAAGGGCTGGAAAGTCAAAGTTAAGGGTATGCTCACAACCTTCCACAAGCTTTGGAAAGTGTGGAAATGCAAAGTGAAGGTAGGCATCCCCAAAGAACCTTAACTCTGCCTGATCTAGACCACAGAGAATCTTATACCTTCAACAATGCCAAAAAATGTATCTGCCCCCTGTGTCCTTTATGGAAAATTAGATCCTAATTTACCAGGTAACTTTCTCTTCACCTCGATCAAAAACAAGCAAAGAAAAGGCCCTGGCACTTTCTTTGCCCTCTTCCTGTGCTATAGACCTTGTTTGGTTCTTGTCCCATGCCGCAGCAGTCTTCAGATACTATGCTGAGTTCTGTTAATTCTTGTAGTGTCTCTCTTTTCTTTTCCAGACTTTTCTCCATGGGCAATTGCGCTAGCTGCCATGTTGGCTGGCACCTCAGGGACCTCCAGAGCTAATAGTGTAATCTGCTATAGTTTGAACTAAACAGCCAAGATTCTGTAGCTTGCAGCTGTAACAACTCATATTCTCTGTGGAGTTGCCATTGTCCTTCCCATTTTCTCTTCTTCTCACAAGCTCATTCTCTCCTGCTTCACTGCCTCACTCCAAAATCCTTTCAGGTTCTTTTCTCTTTCCTCAAGTTCTCCCTACTGCCCACTTCTCATCCCTGTGACTGCTGCTCCCATACCTCCCCACTGTCTCTTGCAAGTGTCCCCCTGTGGGAGATGAAGGGGGAATTGCAACCCAGTCCAATGTAACCTGCTTCAGAGACCCACAGAACCAGGAGGGTAAGGGCCTGTTGACATGGGAGAGGGGATGCTTTTACCCCTATTGGATATTTGACAGCTCCCAATGGTGCAGGTTGTTGCCCCACCAGTGAAAAAGATGCAGTCGGGAATTAATACAGCCTGTACAGCAGTTTATTGAGCAGGAATTACACCGGTGACAAACAAGATATCAAGAATATACATCTTATGTTAGACAAAACAATACATTAAGGCTACGTCTAGACTGGCATGATTTTCTACAAATGCTTTTAACGGAAAAGTTTTCCATTAAAAGCATTTGCTGAAAAGAGTGTCTAGATTGGCACGGACGCTTTTCCGCAAAAGCACTTTTTGCGGAAAAGCGTCCGTGCCAATCTAGACGCGCTTTTCTGCAAAAAAGCCCCAATTGCCATTTTCGCGATCGGGGCTTTTTTGTGCAAAACAAATCTGACCTGTCTACATTGACCCTTTTGCGCAAAAGCTTTGCGCAAAAGGACTTTTGCCCAAACAGGAGCAGCATAGTATTTCCGCAAGAAGCACTGATTTCAGACAGTAGGAAGTCGGCGTTCTTGCGGAAATTCAAGCGGCCTGTGTAGACAGTTGGCAAGTTTTTCCTCAAAAGCAGTTGCTTTTGAGGAAAAACTTGCCAGTCTAGACACAGCCTAAGAGTTCTCCATTCCATTAAATAAGTCTTTTTCACAAGCTTACACAAGAAGTTCCTATGGTGGCCAGACATAGTGCCTGCCTGGCTAACAGAAGGTGGTTACTAATTTATAGTTGGCATCTCTTCTCCTTGTCTCAGCCCTCTGGTCTGGTTGCTTTGAAGGCTCTCTGGTTTACAGTCTTAGTTCAGCAGAGTTTGGGCTACTCTGTCCAATAATGTCACCAAGCTTCTTCTTATCACATTTACTTCTGCTTAAAGAACCTGCTCCCAGAATTCTATGCAGCTATTTAACCATGGTTTGATTGTGTCAGGTTATACTCACATCATTCATTCAGTATAGTCACACCATCTGGCACCATCACAACAGGGCCCAGGTAATAAGGCATCTGAGCTGGTTGTAAAGAGGAACCTCAGCTTTAGGCAAAGCAGATAGGATGTAACTCTTGCTTCCAGAGGGCTGCAGTTGCAGCTGCCTTCTGCCTATTTGCCCTGCAAGCCTTCCTAGCCACCCCCTTTGCACTACCTAGGCTGGCTGCTGGCCTGCCTGTGAAATGATCCTAGGAAGCAGCTGTTCACACTTCACTTCATTTCCTCACCCTTGTATCCCACCCTGATACCAAGTGGTGGGATTATCACAAGTGGCAGAAGGGGGAGGAGGCCTGGTTGGTCAGTTTGCTTTCCATGCTGGTCCCGCAGCCTGCTGGGGGTACTAGCTGGAAGCTCCTTCACAGAGTTGTGAGTACTGGCATGTATCTGGTGTGTACCTCACCCGATACCTGTCCATTCTGTGATGAATGGCACATCGCTGCCTTGAGTGTGTCAGGTTGCAGCCCCTTTTCTGCCTCCTCCAGAACCTTTGCCTCCGGTCCTGGCTGCACTTTTCACTGTGCCTCCTGATCTATGCCCGCTGGCCCCATTGCCCCATGAAGTTAAGACATCTTCTCATCAACTGCCACCAGATGTTAGTTGGAGAAGGAAACAGGAGAGCTGCTCTGTGACTGTGGGGCCTATTTCTGCTCCTCCCTAATGTCATCTCTCTGGGCAGAGTTCCTCATATCACAAATAAGAAAAAGTTCAGAAATATCCTTTTGTATTGCCCTGTTCCTTCATCTATGCCCAACTGAATTAGCACAGATGGGCATAGATGACCCGATGTTCATTCTGAAAATTAATGCGAAACTTATGTGTGGCAAAGACAGTTAAGTCAAAATGGCCTTATTTTTCATTAAAAGAACAAAACAAGAAAGAGAAAATGTGCAATCTCCAGAGACAAGCACACTGTGTCTTTCTCCTCTATAATAGTCTGGATAACTCTCCTTTCTGAAGTGGCTCATAGCGGGGACTTACACTGGTTGGCTTCTGACCATGTTTGCTGCCTGTTTCTCTCACATGAGGTTCTTTCTAATTTCACCTAATCTTTCAGTGGATCAAATAACACTCCAGTTTGGGATACAGTTTCACAAAGTTTAAAAGAAAATACGGATGTCTCTACAGCCTCCCTGGCTGTCTCACAACATTCAGTGTGAAGCTCTTGGGCCTAGACCACGAAGGCTCCCTAGTAAGCCTTCACTGACACACCCAAAGCTAGTGAAAGTGGGTCTCTCTGAGTGAATTCAGGCAATTCTTTTCCCAAACAGGTCCATTTTTGAGTCACATGTTCCCATCACATGACTCCTGAATTCTTTACCTTGACCTTTGAGCTACATCTGGCACAAGTGAGGTTTAAGCATAAACCTATTATAGAGCCAGCAAACTTTATGACCGGACAGAACACAGAGAACACGACCCTAAAAATTACAGAACTCTGTACACAACATTAATTTTGTGGATGTGTTTGCTACCTCAGATAAATGGGGACTTAAAATCATCTTTCTCCAGCCTTTCCCCTCAGTCGGCTTATTTAACCAATTACATCTAAACAATTTGCTTTATAAGTAATGCAGATATTTTCCTTGGAGCTTAGCAAATGTCTTGTCCAATCGATCACATCAATTTCCTTTATGTGCTTCGCAGTGAGAGGGTTAGTGATTTTACTGACATCACTGTCACTGACAATAGTCTTGAGTAAGATTTCACTGAATGTTTCTGCTGTGGATTCTTTTTTCTTGCTTCCTTCCCTATTTAATGGCTTAATAGGAAGGTGGAGTGGTAAGAATTCAAACACAAGCTGGATTTGAAAACATATAAGCCGGTTCATCAGAAAATGTAAATGGTGAAACTCCATTGAGATCTAGGAGGTATATGATAATTTACACCAGATGAATATCTGCCCCTTCAGGAGAATAATGGCTGCTCTTGCATCAGTGAACAAAAGGGAGACATTTATCTTGCATTGTTCCTTTGCAGAAGGCAGTCATCATTTGGCATCTTAGCCTCTAAGGGTAGGTCTACACTACAAAGTTAATTCGAACTAACGGACGTTAGTTTGAATTAACTTTGATAGGCGCTACACAAGCGTGCGCTTAGTTCGAACTAGGTAAACCACATGCTACGAGGACTAAGCCTAGTTCGAACTTACTAGTTCGAATTAAGGGGTGTGTAGCCCCTTAATTTGAACTAGTGGGAGGCTAGCCCTCCCCAGCTTTCCCTGGTGGCCACTCTGGCCAACACCAGGGAAACTCGTATGCCCCCCTCCCGGCCCCGTACCTCTTAAAGGGGCACGGGCTGGCTACGGTGCCCGTGAAAGGTGCAAGCCTGCCAACACCTAGCCAGCAGACCCTGTACCTGGCACGGCTCGAGCGAGCCATCCGATGCCCCCCAGCCCTCCCGCTCTTCCCGGGATCAGGCTGGCGGCTCCCGGGAGCTTGCCCGGGACTGCAAGAGGCGGGCACCCGCCTGGTCTAGTGCGGACATCGTGGACCTCATCCATGACCTCCGCACTAGGCACAGGAAAGTGGCCGTCTAGGGCAGGAGAGCTGCCTGCCTGGCCACCCAGGAGCAGGTGTGCATGAAAATCAAGGTGGTCCACTGAGACCCCCGACCCTGAGCCCTGAGCTTACAATGTCCGTACTGGGTCAGACCAAAGGTCCATCTAGCCCAGTAGCCTGTCTTCCGACAGCGGCCATCCCTCTCCAGCCTTCCACAAACTTCGGGCAGAGACACCACTCCTACCCCCTGGCTAATAGCACTCCATGGACCCAACCTCCATGACTTTATCTCACTTCTCTTTAAACTCTGTTCTAGTTCTAGCCTTCACAGCCTCCTGCAGCAAGGAGTTCCACAGGTTGACTCTTTGCTTTGTGAAGTACAACTTTCTGTTGTTAGTTTGAAGCCTGCTACCCATTCCTTTCCTTTGATGTCCTCTAGTCCTTCTAGTATGGGAACTAATGAAGAACTTTTCTGGATGCACCCTCTCCACCCCACTCATGCTTTTATTGACCTCTATCCTATCCCCCCTCAGTCTCCTCTTTTCTAAACTGAAAAGTCCCAGTCTCTTTAGCCTCTCTTCATATGGGACCTGTTCCAAACCTCTGATCATTGTAGTTGCCCTCCCCTCTCCTACCCTCTCTCTTCCCCTCTCCCACCTCCTTTTCCCAGTCTCCCCGAGTTTTGTTCAATAAAGAGAGATTCTATTTTTGAACACAATTGTCCTTTACTTTGTACATCAGGAAGGGGGGCTAGGGAGGGGTAAGTGGAAGGAGGTGAGGGAGGAATGGGGTACGAGCCCCCGATGGGGAGGACTGGGTTGGCTCTGCAGGCTTCTGGAGGTTGAAGCTCTCCTGCAGCCCCCCAATTGCCTCCTCTCCCCAGATGGCAGCCTGCGGCAAGTGCAGCCGGTCTGATGGCTGAGTGCTGTGATGTGCCCAGTGTGGGTACTCCGGGCAATCCAAGCCAGGACTGCTTTGCAAGTGGGGCACTCCTGAGAACTGTCTGTCCGGGGTGGGGGTCGGGTCCCTTTAAGCACAGCCCTCAGCTAGCCTGAGGCAGCAGCTCCACGCTCTAAGTCCTCCTCTGATGCCCTGCCGGCACTGCTTCCAGCCATCCTTATCCCCGGTTCAGGGTCCACTCTTTGTGGACAAGCTAGTTCAAATTAGCAAAACGCTAATTCGAACTAGTTTTTTAGTCTGGATCCGTTAGTTCGAATTAGCTTAGTTTGAACTAACTAATTCGAACTAAGTTAGTTCGAATTAGCGCTGTAGTGTAGACATACCCTTAGTGTGCTTGAATCATAGAATCATAGAATCATAGAACTGGAAGAGACCTCAGAAGGTCATCAAGTCCAGTCCCCTGCTCTAGGCAGGACCAATTCCAACTAAATCAACCCGGCCAGGGCTTTGTCAAGCCGAGACTTAAACACCTCTAAGAATGGAGACTCCACTACTTCCCTAGGTAACGCATTCCAGTGCTTCACCACCCTACTAGTGAAATAGTTTTTCCTAATAACCTACCTGGACCTCTCCCACCACAACTTGAGACCATTGCTCCTTGTTCTGTCATCCCTCACTACTGAGAACAGCCTCTCTCCATCCTCTTTGGAACCTCCCTTCAGGAAGTTGAAGGCTGCTATCAAATCCCCCCTCACTCTTCTCTTCTGCAGACTAAACAGACCCAAGTCCCTCAGCCTCTCCTCATAAGTCATATGCTCTAGCCCCCTAATCATTTTGGTTGCCCTTCACTGGACCCTCTCCAATGCGTCCACATCCTTTTTGTAGTGGGCGGCCCAGAACTGGACACAATACTCCAGATGTGGCCTCACCAAAGCCGAATAAAGGGGAATGATGACATCTCTGGATCTGCTGGCAATGCTCCTCTTAATGCAACCTAATATGCCATTAGCCTTCTTGGCTACAAGGCCACACTGTTGACTCATAACTAGCTTCTCATCTACTGTAACCCCCAGGTCCTTTTCTGCAGAACTACTACTTAACCGGTTGGCCCCCAGCTTGTAACTATGCTTGGGATTCTTCCGTCCCAAGTGCAGGACTCTACACTTGTCCTTGTTGAACCTCATCAGATTTCTTGTGGCCCAATCCTCCAATTTGTCTAAGTCATTCTGTACCCTATCTCTGCCCTTAAGCGTATCTACCTCTCCCCCAAGATTAGTGTCATCCGCAAACTTGCTGAGGGTGCAATCCATCCCCTCATCCAGATCATTAATAAAGATATTGAACAAAACCGGTCCTAGAACCGAACCTTGCAGCACTCCACTAGAAACCGACCGCCATCCTGACATTGAGCCATTGATCACTACCTGCTGGGCCCGGCCTTCTAGCCATCTTTCTATCCATCTTACCGTCCATTTATCCAATCCATAATCCCTTAACTTGCTGGCAAGAATATTGTGGGAGACCGTATCAAAAGCCTTGCTAAAGTCAAGATTTATAACATCCACTGACTTCCACATGTCCACTGAGCCAGTTACCTCATCATAGAAGCTAATCAGATTGATCAGGCACGACTTGCCCTTTGTGAATCCATGCTGACTATTCCTAATCACGTTCCTCTCATCCAAGTGCCTCAATATGGATTCCTTAAGGATCCCTTCCATGATTTTTCCAGGAACTGAGGTAAGACTGACCGGCCTATAGTTCCCTGGATCATCCTTCTTCCCTTTTTTGAAGATGGGCACTACATTTGCCTTTTTCCAGTCATCCGGGATTTCTCACGATCTCCACGACTTTTCAAAGATAATAGCCAAAGGCTCCACAATGACATTTGCCAACTCCCTCAGTACCCTCGGATGCACTAAGTCCGGACCCATGGATTTATGTACGTTTAGCTTTTCTAAATAGTTCCTAACCTGTTCTTTACCCACCACGGGCTGTCCATCTTCATCCCATCTTGCGTCACTTGGCGCAGAAGTCCAAGAGCCGACCTTGTCCGTGAATACAGAGGCAAAGAAAGCATTGAGTACTTCAGCTTTCCCCACATCATCTGTCACTAGGTTACCTCCTTCATCCATTAGGGGCCGCACACCCTCTCTGATCACCTTCTTCTTGTTAACATGCCTGTAGAAACCTTTCTTGTTATCCTTCACATCCTTAGCCAGTCGCAATTCCATTTGCGCTTTCGCGTTCCTGATAACCCCCCGGCATTCTCGAGCTATACCTTTAAACTCCTCCCTGGTCATTTGTCCAAGTTTCCACTCTTTGTAAGCTTCCTTTTTGTGCTTAAGTTCACCAAGGATTTCCCCTGTAAGCCAGTCCGGTCTCCTACCATGTTTGCCTCTCTTGCTACGCGTCGGGATGGTTTCTTTCTATGCTTTCAATAAGGCTTCTTTAAAATACTGCCAGCTGTCCTGGACTCCTTTCCCCTTCATGTTAACATCCCAGTGAAAGTCCATGCTGCCTCCAAAACACACCTCTCTAAGCAAATTTGACATGTCCATGAGCCGATATCTTGATGACAGCAAAGTGCAATGCATAAAATCAAAGAGGCATGCTTCCTTCTACAGATGCCTTCCTATACCCACAGCTTCTGTGTTTCTAAAAAAGCCATAAGACACAATTTTAGTGTCTAAAGTTTGGCACTTAATTCCATATTCAGTCACCTAAACAAGTTTAGTGAGCTTCGCATGGCATTGAAAGAGCCAATGGGTGCTTTCAAAATCAGGTCATTTATTTAGGTGCCTACCACTGAGCGCTCACATTTGAATAATTTCATGATCAAATGTAGCTCTTTGTCTTGAAGAAACTTTCATTTCTTTCCCAGGGTGAGTTAGCAGGTTGTTTTCCCATTCCTTTTTAGAGCCTTGAGGATTTGTCTAATGTACTTTGCCTTGGCAGTCAAGGAAGAGTGGTAAAGGCTCTGTCTTGGATCCATTGACTTTCCTGTCTATTGTCTTCTGGAGGAACAAGAGATTTTTGAATACCACAAGGCCTTCTCTTTTTCCCTGCCATCTCTTTGCAGCATTGGCAAGATAGTAGACCGTTTGATTTCCTCCTGAGAGATGAATAGGAAACAGACAAATCACAGAGTAAATATCTGTGACTTTAATTAAAGACAATCTCAAGTATTTTAGTTTCATTCCAACAGAGAAACAAAAGAGACAAAAAGCAGAGTAGAACCCATTGTAGTGGTTTTTGAAGAATTGTAAAATGTAATGCACACATATCACAGAGAAATAATATAGCTTCTCCTATTCAGGAGGGTTTCAGATATCCAAACGATCTCTCTTTCCGGAGATTATATTGTACAAATTAAATTAACTTTCTTTCTCTGACTCTCTTCATGCTATCTAATAGAGCAAGATAACATATTTGTAAGCATAAGTTGTTTGCTTGGTAGTTTTTTGAGAGAGGGATTAATCGAAATAGTCTCCTTTTAGACTTTGCAAAATATTCACAATTTGGAGTGACTTCATGATTTTTTTGTAAGTTCTCAGCAAAACTGTGTGTAAAATCTTTTTGAACGGGAATGTTTCTGAAAAACTGAAAAATCTGCTTCCAGACACTAACTCACACTCATGGGAATTGAAAAGGCAGAGAAGGGAGAGTTAACAATTTTCCCTTAAAACAATAAGAATCACAGGTGGAGGAGCCAGGCAGGTGTGAATTTTATTCCTCATCTCTGTTACTTAGTGTAAGTAGTGTTTTGATTGCATTTAGAATGTCTATCCTCAATACTAGCTGCTCTTACAATAATGGAAAATCCACCCCAAGTCACCAGGACTACGTCTACACTGGCCCCTCTTCCGGAAGGGGCATGTAAATTTCAAGAGTCGTCGTAGGGAAATCCGCGGGGGATTTAAATATCCCCCGCGGCATTTAAATAAAAATGTCCGCCGCTTTTTTCCGGCTTTTAAAAAAGCCGGAAAAGAGCGTCTAGACTGGCCCCGATCCTCCGGAAAAAGCGCCCTTTTCCGGAGGCTCTTATTCTTACTTCAAAGTAAGAATAAGAGCCTCCGGAAAAGGGCGCTTTTTCCGGAGGATCGGGGCCAGTCTAGACGCTCTTTTCCGGCTTTTTTAAAAGCCGGAAAAAAGCGGCGGACATTTTTATTTAAATGCCGCGGGGGATATTTAAATCCCCCGCGGATTTCCCTACGACGACTCTTGAAATTTACATGCCCCTTCCGGAAGAGGGGCCAGTGTAGACGTAGCCCCTGTGGTGTGGAGAGCCTTATTATATTCTGTGGTGTGGAGGACCCTATTATAGTGTCTCTTGTCTAGTTCCAGTTCTATCTCTAGAGATGGCAGATGTTCTAAAATGTCAGGTTTATATATGCATAACCTATACTGTGAGGCTGTCTCTAGACTGGCAAGTTTTTCCGCAAAAGCAAGTGCTTTTGCGGAAAAACTTGCCAGCTGTCTACAATGGCCGCTTGAATTTGCGCAAGAACACTGACGATCTAATGTAAGATCGTCAGTGTTCTTGCACAAATACTATGCTGCTCCCATTCGGGAAAAAGCCCTCTTGCGCAAATGTATTTGCACAAGAGGGCCAGTGTAGACAGCTAAAAACCAGTGTAGACAGCTAAAAACTGTTTTGCGCAAAAAAGCCCCGATGGCGAAAATGGTGATCGGGGCTTTCTTGCTCAAAACCGCATCTAGATTGGCACGGATGCTTTTCTGCAAAAAGTGCTTTTGCTCAAAAGCGTCCATGCCGATCTAGACGCTCTTTTCCGCAAATGCTTTTAACTGAAAAACTTTTCCGTTAAAAGCATTTGTGGAAAATCATGCCAGTCTAGATGTAGCCTGACAGTGGATCTGGTCTTAAGGTATTCAGGCCTAATGGTATGTCAGGGGATCGGGCTAGTGGTCAGAGTCTGAATGCAAAAGCCAAGGTACAAGACAGAGTCAAAGTCAGGAATCAAAGTTGAGGTTTGGGACTGAAGTCAGGATCTGGATGCCAGAGCCAATGCAGAATGAGAATCAAGAGTCATAGATGGATCATCAGGAGCCTAGGAAGGCAGGAACAGAGCTGGGTGCGAGGCAGGAGCAAGGATGGGCACAAGGTTGGGTGCATGATTGGCTCTGGACTAGAGTTGTGGAAGAGCATACCAGGAGCAGGGCTTGGAGAAACTAGTACAAATGTAAGTGCTAATCCCATCTATTATGTTTAGTGTTTTGCTTTGGTATAGCTATGAACATAAATGGACAGAGCTGGAGCTGATATAAATGGGCATAGCTCTATTAATGGGGCTACCCCAGTTTAGTTACTGCTGAAAATCTGTCCAAAATCTTTTTAAAAATCTGAGCATTAAAAAAGGATTATTTTTCCTTTAATTGTACTCCTCTGAGCCCATTTCTAGTTCTAGTTCTTCACAATTCCTAGCAAGTTGTTAAAAGATTTTGTTCTTTAATCATTTTCTTTAACTTTTAATCCATGGTGTGCTTTCTATTGGGGTGTATGGTAAAAACTCACAAAAATGTCTTTTATTCTCATTTCCTCTCAGCAGATGATTTCTTTTTATTCATTTTTCCACACATGTACTTCAGTTCTCTTAATATACCACAGTGCCTGTTTCTTCATTAACTTTGTATTAGTGTGCAGTACATACAACACGCTGTTTCACAGTGTTAAATGTAGATCCTGCCCTCTCTGTCTCATTATTTTAAAAATGTCTTTATGAAAGATTTGTATTACCCCACTGCTACACAATATATTTCGAAGGACCACTTTTTTGCAATCTATACACAATGCAACTGTCCCATAAAACATCAGATAATATTGTTCATCTATGGATGAACAATAGAAATTAGAGGGACTCAAACCTTAACTTGGGGACAGATCAGATCCAAACATTAAGACTTGGCTATATTTCTCATAAGAATGCAAAAGGAAGCATGCCACAGCTTCCAATAGACTGCTGTGAAAATGACATATACAAACAAATGAAGTACTGAAATAAAATAAATCCCTTGTCTGGGTGTAGCATGATAATGGTGAGGAAGAGTTGCCAGATCACCCTAGCAAATAGTTTCAACAAGGTTCTAAAACGGTGATGAATAGTATACATTTCCTCATTAGGAGAGAGTCCAACCTCATGGACATCAGCATAAATAATAGACTCGTAGAAGATAAGGATTGGAAGAGACCTCAGGAGGTCATCTAGTTCAACCCCCTGCTCAAGGCAGGACCAACACCAACTAAATCATCCCAGCCAGGTTTTTAAGCTTGCCTTAAAAACCTCTAAGAATGGAGATTCCACCACCTCCTTAGATAACCCATTCCAGTGCTTTACAACCCTCCTGGTAAAGTAGTTTTTCCTAATATTAAACCTAGAACTCCTGTACTGCAAGTTGAGATCATTGCATCTTGTTCTGTCATGTCACCATGGAGAATAGCCTCACTCCATCCTCTTTGGAACCACCAGATAGTTTGGAATCTTCAGGTAGTTGAACATTGCTATCAAATTTTCCCTCTTTCTTCTCTTCTGCAGACTAAATAAGCCCAGTTCCCTCAGCTCCTCCACATAAGTCATGTACCTACCCCAGGTGCTCTACCCCAGGTGTCCCAAAGTCAGCAGCTGCTGAAACTGATCAGCAGCTGAATCCAGAAAGCCCGGGGCAAAGCAGCTCTGCCTCGTGCTTCCTGTAGTCAGCCGCTGGTCAGTTTCAGCAGCGGCTCAATCGGGGACACCTGGGGTACAATATGTACCAGTTCCAACTTACATACAAATTCAACTTAAGAACAAACCTACAGTCCCTATCTTGTATGTAACCCGGGGACTGCCTGTACTCCAGATGAGATGAATAGAGAGAGAGAATCATTTCCCTAAATCTGCTGGAAATGCTCCTACTATTGCAGCTCCTAATCATTTTTGTTGTCCTCCCCTAGATCCTCTCCATTTGTCCACCGCCTTTCTGTAGCGAGGGGCCCAAAACTGGATGCAATACAGGCAGTCCCCGGGTTACGTGGATCTGACTTATGTCGAATCCCTACTTACGAATGAGGCTTTTCTTGCTGCGGCGAGAAAAGCTGCTCCATGTCTCCCTGGTCTGCTGGGGGAGGCCCCCCAGCAGACTAGGGAGATGTGGAGCAAAGCCACAGAGGACGCGGGAGGTGGGACCGCGGCGCATCTCGGCGGTCCCGCTGCCCTGGTCTGCTGGGGGGGTGCAGCTAGTGTGCCCCCCCCACCCCCAGCAGACCAGGCTTTTCTCGCCGTGGAGGACGCGGGTGGCGGGACTGCCAAGACACGCTGCGGTCCCACCGCCCGCGTCCTCCGCGGCGAGAAAAACCCCTCTGCGTCTCCCTGGTCTGCTGGGGGGGACCCAAGCCGGAGCAAAGCCTCGGAGGACACGGGCAGCGGGACTGCGGCGTGTCTCGGTGGTCCCGCCACCCGCGTCTCCCTGGTCTGCTGGGGGGGGCGCAGCTAGTGTGCCCCCCCCCAGCAGACCAGGCTTTTCTCGCCGCAGAGGACTTGGGTGGCGGGACTGCCGAGACACACCGCAGTCCCGCTGCCTCCGTCCTCCGCGGCGAGAAAAGGCTGGTCTGCTCTGCCCCGGGCTTCCTGGAATCAGCCGCTGATCAGTTTCAGCAGCAGCTGACTTGGGGACACCTGGGGTAGAGCAGCTGTTCTGTCATGTTGTTCTGTCAGGTGCTGCCTGGTTGGTCCCCGCAGTGCCGAGGTGCTGTGCTGCAGGACCAAACCAGCAGTACTCCAGCTGCTCTGCCCCAGGCGTGTCCGATTCAGCCACTGCTGGTCAGTTTCAACAGTGGCTGAATCTGGACGCCTGGGACAGAGCAGCTGGGGCACTGCCGGGTTGGTCCCCGCGGCGCTGCACCTCGGCGCTGCCTGGACCAACCTGGCAGCACCCCAGCTGCTCTACCCCAGGTGTCCCCAAGTCAGCAGCTGCTGAAACTGATCAGCAGCTGATTCCAGGAAGCCCGGGGCAAAGCAGCTCTGCCTCGGGCTTCCTGTAGTCAGCCGCTGGTCAGTTTCAGCAGCGGCTCAATCGGGGACACCTGGAGTACAATATGTACCAGTTCCAACTTACATACAAATTCAACTTAAGAACAAACCTACAGTCCCTATCTTGTATGTAACCCGGGGACTGCCTGTACTCCAGATGAGATGAATAGAGAGAGAGAATCATTTCCCTAAATCTGCTGGAAATGCTCCTACTATTGCAGCCCAATATGCCATTATTGCATATTACCAACAAGGGCGCATTGTTGACTCATATCTAGCTTCCTGTTTACTGTAAAATCCAAGTACTTTTTCTTCACAACTGCTGCTTAGCCAGTCGGTACCCAACCTGCAGAGGTATATGGGATTCTTCCATTCTAAGTGCGGGAGTTTGCACTTGTCCTTGTTGAACTCCATCGAAAGTGAAAGTGCAAGCTGGGACACGTTAGTTCGAACCAAAACCCTTTTTGTGAGCAGTAGGTCAAGAGGAGTCTGACTTCCAGTTGGTTCCTCCAGAACTTGCACTGGGAAGTTGCCCCCAATCCTCTCAAAAAACTTCCTATATTGCTGATTCACTGCTGTTTTGATCTCAGAGTGTCAGGCTGATTGAAGTCTGCCATGAGAACCAGAAACTTCTGATAGTTGTCCAAAGAAAGCCTCATCTACCTCATCCTCCTGGTTTGGTGATGTGAATCAGATGCCTACCATGACATTACTCTTACTGCTTTTGCCTCCAATATAACCCAAAGACTCTCAAAGGGCTTTTTTCCAGTTTCATACTGAAGCTCTGTGAAATCATACCATTTTCTTACATACAATGCAACTTCTCAACCTTTTTTATCTGCCTTTCATTTTTGAACAGTTTGTATACCCATCTATGATAGTACTCCAGTCCATGTGAATTACCTCAGCAAGTATCTGTTATTCTACTCTCATCCAAGCACATCCTTGACTCTGAACATAAGAACAACCACTTTGGGTCAGATCAAAGATCCATCTAGCCCACTATCCTGTCTCTGACAGTGACCAATGCCAGATGCTCCAGAGGGAGTGAACAAAACAGATAATCATAAAGTGATTCATTTCCTGTTATCCATTTCCAGCCCCAGACAAACAAAGGCTAGGGACACTATTCCTACCCATTCTGACTAATAAATATTAATGGACCTAACCTCCATGAATCCATCTAGTTCTTTTTTGAGCCATGTTAAAGTTCTGGTCTTCACAACATCCTCTGGCAAGGAGTTCCCCAGGTTGACTATGCAATGCATGAAGGAAAATCTTCCTTTTGTTTGTTTTAAACCTGCTTCTTATTAATATCATTTGGTGATCCCTAGTTCTTAGGATACGGGAACAAGTAGGTAACTTTCCTTGGTCACTTACACCATTATCTGTCATGATTTTATAGACCTCTATCATACCCCTCCTTAGTCTCCTCTTTTCAAGCTGAAAAGTCCCAGTCTTTTAAATCTCTTTTCATATGACACCCATTAAAAACCCCTAATAACTTTTGTTGCCCTTTTCTGAATGCTTTCCAATGCAAATATATATATATTTTTAGGTGAGGCGACCAAATCTATATGCAGTATTCAGGAAGTGGGTGTACCATGGATTTATATAGAGGCAAAAATATATTCTTTATCTCTTTTTTTAAATGATTCCTAACATTCTGTTTGCTTTTTTGACTGTTGCTGTATATTAAGTGGATGTTTTCAGAGAACTATCCGCAATGACTCCAAGATCTCTTTCTTGAGTGGTTATAGCTAAAATAGTCCCCAGCATATGGTATGTATATTTGGGATTATTTTTTCTAATGTGTGCTACTTTGCATTTTTCAACATTAAATTTCATTTGCCATTTTGTTGCCTACTCACTTAGGCTACGTCTACACTGGCCCCTTTTCCGAAAGGGGCATGCTAATTTTAAACTTCATAATAGGGAAATCCGCGGGGGATTTAAATATCCCCCGCGGGATTTAAATAAAGATGTCCGCCGCTTTTTTCCGGCTTGTAGAAAAGCTGGAAAAGAGCGTCTAGACTGGCCCGATCCTCCGGAATAAAGCCCTATTCCGGAGGATCTCTTATTCCTACTTATTCCTTTGAAGTAGGAATAAGATCCTCCGCAATAGGGCTTTATTCCAGAGGATCGGGCCAGTCTAGACGCTCTTTTCCGGGTTTTCTACAAGCCGGAAAAAAGCGGCGGACATCTTTATTTAAATCCCGCGGGGGATATTTAAATCCCCCGCGGATTTCCCTATTACGAAGTTTAAAATTAGCATGCCCCTTTCGGAAAAGGGGCCAGTGTAGATATAGCCTTAGTTTTGTGAGATCTTTTTGAAGCTCGTCACAGTCTGCTTTTGTCTTAGCTATATTGAGCACTTGAGTATCATCTGCAAATTTTGCCACCTCACTGCTTTCCCCTTTCTCCCGATCATTTATAAATGGATTAAATAGGATTGGTCCCAGTATGGACACTGGAAGGACACCATTAGATGCCTGTCTCCATTCAGAAAACTGAGTATTTATCCCTACTCTGTTTTCTGTTTTTTAACCAGTTATCAATCCATAAGATGACAACTTCCCTCTCATGCCATGACAACTTACTTTACTTAAGAGCTTTTGATGAGGGACCTTCTGAAAGTTTTCTGGAAATCTAAGGACATGATGTCCACTGGATCTCCTTTGTCCACATGCTTGTGGACCCCCTCAAAGAATTCTAGTAGATTAATAAGGCATTTCCTTATACAGAATACATGCTGACTTTTCCCCAACAATTTATGTTCATCTATGTGTCTGACAATTCTATTCTTAACTGTAGTTTCAACTAATTTGCCCAGTACTGACGTTAGACTTACTGGTCTGTAATTGCTAGGATCACCTCTAGAACCCTTTAAAAATATTAGCTATCACATTAGCTATGTTCCAGTTGTTAGGTACAGAATCTGATTTAAAGAATAGGTTATAAACCATAGTCAATAGTTCTTTCAGAATTCTTGGGTTAATGCCATCTGGTGCTGGTGACTTGCTACTGTTAAGTTTATCAATTTGTTCCAAAACGTCCTCTAGTGATCCCTCAATCTGGAACAATTCCTCAGATTTCTCATCTAAAAAAATGGCTCAAGTTTGGGAATCTCCCTATCTTCCTCAGCCGTGATGACCGAAGCAACGAATTCATTCTGCTTCTCTGGAATTACTTTATCATCTTTGAGTGCTCCTTAAGTATCTTGATCATTCAGTGGCCCCACTGATTGTTTCTCAGGCTTCCTGCTTCTGATGTAATTAAAAAAACATTTTGCTATTACTTTTTCAGTTTTTGGCTAGCTATTCCTCAAACTCCTTTTTGGCTCTTCTTGTTGTATTTTTACACTTAATTTGACAGAGTTTATGTTCCTTTCTATTTTTCTTACTAGGATTTAACTTCTGTTTTTTAAATATCTTTTTATTACTCACTGCTTTTTTTACTTGGGAGTTAAGCCATGGTGACACTTTTTTGGTTCTCTTACTGTCTATTTTAATTTTGGGTATACATTTAAGCTGGGCCTCTATTTTGGTGTCTTTTTAAAATCTCCATGCAGTTTGCAGGGATTTTACTTTTGGCATTGTCCCTTTTAATTCTTGTATATTTCCTCTTTCTGAAATTAAATGCCACAGTGTTGGGCTGCTGAGGTGTTTTTTCCCACCACAGAGATGTTAAATTTTATTACATTGTGGTCACTGTTTTCAAGCAGTCCAATTATATTTACCTCTTGGACCAAATCCTGTGCTCCACTTAGGACTCAATCAGGAATGGCCTCTCCTCTTGTGGGTTCGAGAACCAGCTGATCTAAGAAGCAGTCATTTAAGGTGTCAAACTTTATCTCTGATGTGATGTGTACCCAGTCAATATGGGGATAGTTGAAATCCCTCATTATTCTTGAGTTTTTTTTATTTTACAGCCTCTGAAATCTCCCTTAGAATTTCATAGTCACTATCGCTATCCTGGTCAAGTGTTCAATAATATATCCTCACTGCTATAGTCTTATTAATAGAGTATGAAATGACTACCCAAAGAAATTCTATACAACATTTTGGTTTATTTAAGATTTTTACTTAATTTGTGTTTCCTTCCATTATCCCACTTCCCCACTTAACTCGGGGCTTAGGTCACCATCCCCTGGTAAACTTAGTTTTTAGAGTCCTCCTCACTAGGCTAGCAAGTCTGTCTGTAAAAATGATCTTCCCTCTCTTCATTAGGTGGATCTCATCTCTTCCTAACAATCCTCCTTCCTGGAACAATCTTGCGTAGTTGAAGAATCCAAAGCCTTCTCTCCAACACCACTTGTGCAACTATGCATTTACCTCCACAATTCAACGGTCCCTTCCTGGACTTTTCCTTTCAACTGGGAGGATGGATGAAAACACAAATTGTGCCTCAAACTACTTCTGACAGCCATATACTCTGCAGTGACCTGCTTGAGGCCATTTTTTGGTAGTATCATTGGTGCCTAGGTAGAGAAGTAGAAAGGGGTACCAGATCAGTGTCACATCCTGAATTCTTACTCCAAAGAAGCAACACACTTCTCACATTTCCTGATCTGGATGGAAGATGGATGACTCCATCCCCCCCTTAGGAGGAAGTCCTTAACTCCCTCTCCTCCCCCCCATCCCCTTCTCTTGGTCATGAAACTCCCACCCCTAGACAATGAATCCCATGTCTTCTAGTTGATGAGATCTCCTTCTGATCCCTTCCTTCTGATACATCTTCCAAACCACTCTCTTACATAGTACCTGTGCAGAATGACTGAAAATGGTTTCTTACCACTATCTGCATCAGGGATAGAAGTTAATTTTCCTGTAAAAAGTGCAAGCTGGTGTCCACGGAAACTCTCAGGGGGTAGCCATGTTAGGCTGTATCGGCAAAAACAGCAAGAAGCCACAAGACTCACATTGGAATGGAAGGGTAAAGGATTAGAGGAACAAGTACCTACCATGTGTTGCATCATTACATAAGTTCTCCTCTTTCTTCTTCTGGAGGTCACAAACTGACAATTTTCTTCCCTGCTCTTCACTGCCCTCTCTGATTCTTCAGCATGCTGTGTCTACAGTACCAAACTCTGACTTCTGTCCAGAAAGTCTTCCTTTTCTCTAATGCAACACAGGTTAGATATTTGGGCCTCTAGTCCTTTAACCTTCTCTTCCAGTATGGAAGCCAAGTTTTACTTCATACAGACACATTCACTTCTATCTTCTGGGAGAAAGATAAACATGGCACATCCTGTGCAGGTCACAGCAGCTGATTACTCACTATCCAGATTATCTTCCATCTTAAGAGTCTCTTCAGAAGTTTGACATGCATCTGACGAAGTGGGTCTTTGCCCACAAAAGCTTATGTTCCAATGAATCTGATAGTCTATAAGGGTATGTCTACACTACCCTCCTAGTTCGAACTAGGAGGGTAATGTAGGCATACCGTACTTGCAAATGAAGCCCGGGATTTGAATTTCATTTGCATAAGCGGGGAGCCGCCATTTTTAAAACCCCGCTGGTTCGAACCCCGTGCAGCGCAGCTACACGGGGCTCGAACTAGGTAGTTCAAACTAGGATTCCTATTCCAAACTACCGGTACACCTCGTTCCTAGTTCTAGGAATCCTAGTTCGAACTACTTAGTTCGAGCCCCGTGTAGCCATGCTGCACGGGGTTCGAACCAGCGGGGTTTTAAAAATGGCGGCTCCCCGCTTATGCAAATGAAGCCAGGGAAATTCAAATCCCGGACTTCATTTGCAAGTGCGGTATGCCTACTTTACCCCGCTAGTTCGAACTAGCGGGGTAGTGTAGACATACCCTAAGGTACCACAGGACTCCTCATTGCTTTTGCAGATTCAGACTACACAGCTACCCCTTTGATATTCTTCAGATGTTATATTTTCTGCTCAAAGAAGCCTGAAAGACAAAGAATCCTGGCAAAGTCCCTCTGTTCATTCTAAAGCAAGAGGAGTTACACTGAAGTCAGTAGTTACACTGGTGTAAAATCAGTTGAGAAATCAAAATCAAGTCCATTAATTCCAAAAGCCAATGAGTCTTAAAACAATTCTGGTACTTGTGGGAGGGCAATCTACCAATGGGCCCAAGCAACCACAATTTTATTCCTTACTGGAGTTAAAATTCCCTCTCTTTACCCCATACACTTGTGTACAACCGTATATGATAAAGACCAGCAGATTTGTATGTGAACTGTTGATAAATAACCTAGTAGTCCTTATGGACTACATTCACATAATATGTTATCTGTCAAACATGTCGTCTTTTGCATTTTCATTTTCAAAGAGCCAGATTGTGAGTAATGTGTTCACAATGCAGAGCAGTTACCTGGGAGTAATCTCATTTGAGTTCAGTGAGACTAAAAGTGCAAGTAACTTCTCACTAATTAAAGGAAAGGGCTTCCAAACTGACCCTAAATTTTATCTTCTAGACGTAGAGGATGTGAAGTGAAATTCACTTGATAGCTAATTAGAAACTATATTTTCAGTCCAGATATCGTGGAGGTAATTTAAATAGAACCTGTACTTTTTTTTACAGCATCACCATCTTGGATCTTTTTGCTGGCTCAGAGCCCTAGGGGTGCCTATGGCCTAGGTTTAGATGCTACTGTGACCCACAAAAGTCCTGCTATATTGCCACCTCACCCTGTAGGCACCTAAATCTCTCTTTATGGACATGCATGCTGCTGTCTTGGACAGAAGCCTGGATACCCATGCCCCATTGTGATCTTTAAACCAGTTAAAGATACACGGAGCAACACCTATGTCATTTGCAGGGGCTGAGGTGAGGTGCTCAGAGCATATGGGAGGACAGAAGGACGCTGCCCTTATAATCTTTAGCAAAGTGTAGTCACCTGGGACATGGTTTAATTTCCCCCTCTAGCTGTGAAGAAGAAAGGGATTTAAATAAGCAGTGCCCCAACCACTAACCTATGAGATATGCATTGTGCCCACAATAATGCGAGAATGAATCTGCATGAGGAAGAGTAGTAGGGGTTACT
Source organism: Pelodiscus sinensis (assembly GCF_052426305.1). Taxonomy (NCBI): domain Eukaryota; kingdom Metazoa; phylum Chordata; order Testudines; family Trionychidae; genus Pelodiscus; species Pelodiscus sinensis. Next base: position 115,899,365 of record NC_143055.1, on the reverse strand, counting down.
CACCTGGGATGTGAGGACCTCTTGTTCAAATCCTTTCTCCTCACAGGGCAGAGAGGGGAAGTGAACTACAGTCTCCCACATCCTGAGTGAATATCCCCACTGGAAATCTTTAGTAGGGAGGGTATCTTCTCCTCTCCAGTCATTTTACGTGGCTGTAGGCAAGCACCACTGCTGTTCTTCCAAGGAACAACTTAGGTGCCTAAGGAGCCTGACACCAGGAGAAGATTCCTGGTTATGGATCCCAAGCAAAATTAGGCACCTCTCTCTAGCCTGGACTTGGGCACCTACCTCAGTAAGAGAGGCATACCCCTTTTGTCAACCACTGCTATTGGTTAGCTTACATAAGTGCCTAAGAATGGGATCAACAAAGGCACACATGCTAGGCAGGGACTCATCTCTCCCCATTCATTACACAGGGAGATTGGGTGCCTAACCCAGAATTTGCGGTTTTCATGGGCTGGCTAGTCATCTAAAATTTAGGACTTTCCGTGCATAGTTCTGTGTGGATCCTGACCAAGATAAAGCTGCTGTGAATAACAACAGTGGCCATAAACTAAAGGCTAGGAAAGGGGAACTACTGAAGAAAAAAGAGACAAAAGAAGGGAGATTGCAAGAAATTAGTGCTAAAAAAGAAACTTTATTAGTATGAGGAATATTTTTAAATAGTGCTCATCATCTGATGAAGTGGGTTTTACCCATGAAAGCTCATGATGCTTTATATTTTTGTTAGTATTTAAGCTGCCACACGACTACTTGTTTTCTAAATAGTGACTAGTTATTCTTGGTTTCCACTGGGAGATAATTTAAAAGACCTTATTTTGTGAGAGTGCAGAGCACTTGCCTTCTGAACATCAGGCCTTTTAAGGACTCTTTAAGGTGACCAATATCATCTTTGAAAATGTTGGCCATATTTTATAAAAACGGCAACACCTTTAGCATGTTACTTTCCTTGACTAAAACACAGTAAATATTGTGGCCCCAATTCACCTATCATTCTTCACAGCCCATCAGATCTTACTCTGCAACCATTTCTGCTGAAATCAGCGGGTCTTCTTGTAGGAGAAGGCACCCCTTATTGCAGTGTGGGAGGCACAGTTGGTATCAGTATCTGTATGTAGTTGCTGAATGCACAATGTTCATCTGAGAATGCTATTTTGTCTGATTTCTTATTCTTTGGATTAATATCTTTTCTGGGCCTCTTCTTCCATCATTCTTCTCTCCATTAGTCCTTCCTCCCTACAGCTACTTGAGGATGGGAAGCACGGGCACGTGCGCACGCACGCACACACACAAAAGGATGAAGTTTTAATTTTCTCTTCCTACTGTTACTGAGAATGAGAATTCAATGGACAACCTGGTGCCTAAATTACCGCCTAGGTTTTGTGAGCTTGGGTTACACTTAAAGATTCTACAAAGAGAATATTACATTACATTTTCTTTCTCTAGTTTCCAAATGCTGACATTGATATTACCAGCCAACTTAAAGATATCAATCATCAGAAAGCTTATTGACTGTTCAGAATAGTTCTATCAATATCTAATTTGCTGTCTGATCTAATGCACAGTCTGTGCGATGACAGTGCATTGACTTCATCTTTTAAATCGTAAGGCATCACTTTGCTACAAGATTCGCAAATGGTTCACATTGTGTGCTTGGCCCATATAGTCAGATAGATGACTTACTGCTTCCATGCTGATCGCTGTTCAAAAAAAGTAATGTCGTAACATATGTTTCAAGTACAAGTTACAGCAGTACTGAAGAAATACTTACACTGAGGCAATATTTTGCCTCCCAAGTTTTCAGATAGGATTTTGTAATGATTTTGCACTGCTCAACTCAAATGAACTGCATTGTTTTTTTCCTTGAATTAATTCAGTATGTTAAGTAACTAAAATTGATTTAGTTGCCTAATACATAGCAAAGCTAACCTAATACTGTAGTGACACAAGACACTAGTACAAATTCAGTTCATATCTTGACTTCAGTTCATGTGTGTTACTGTGAGAGCAGTATTTCCTTTTTGGTATATATGGCTTTGTAAGGATGTAATACAATAGAGCGGCCACAAGTTGGTTTGCAACTATCACTATCTCTCATGGAATGTTGAGAGTATTTTGCAATAATTCCAGGCAGGATTATGATTTGGGCAGCACATCTACACAAGAGTATTAGACCAAATCAAAATTCCTCATTTACTTGAGGATGAATGTGCTGGCCTACGTGGACAATGCACAGATTCAGTGGGCAGGAAAGAGTACAGAATAAGTAGAGACTTGGCTCCATCTCTGGAAATGGACTAGCCAGTCCACCTGAATTAACACGCTCCAAGTTCTGATGAGGTTAAAGATTGTGGGATTAGGTCATCATACTGAATCAAGCCCAGGTTAGGAGTGAGTTTTAAATGGATGCTCTGATAGTTACCCATCCAATGGCTTTAGTTCAGTTTCCAATGCTCTGGTGCTCACTTCAAAACTACTAAAACAATTTGCATCCTATAAAAAATGTCAAGCTATTTACCAAACAATTCCTCCCCGTCCCGAATTGGGGCAAAAAACCAGGATCTCAAATATTTTCAAAATCCAATGAGCCTAAAAAAGATTCAGTTTTAGTCAATTGAAACATTCCCCTTAAATAATTTTGAAATACTTTATTTCAATTTTGACCTTTTTCACTAAAATTTAGTGCACGTTTACCTAAATTCCAAAAGAAGATATTATTTCTACTAAGAAGTTCTGAAGCATTAAAGTTTGAAAATGTAAGAACGTAGTGTTTTAACAATTCAAAAATGTTTTACTCATTTTTTTCTAGTTGAGAGATTTGCCAAAATTGAGTCTCTTACACAAACAGTATTGATATTCATTCACAATTGTCACTTTTTCAAGAGAGAAAGATTCATCAACAATTCCAAACCATCTCTATTGAGCACCTGCTCTCTGAAAATCATGTCTCTTGACCACGCCATAGGCTGGGCATCCAAAAATAGAGACATTCAAAATCATTAGCCATTTAAAAAAAATGCCAACTAGAACTGAAAGAAAAAAGGGAAAGGGGAAAACAGACATACCCAAAAACACAGATGCCAGTTGCAATGTTTCATAGAATAAAATATTACACTCCTGACCAAATTACAGTAGAAGTCCAGGTAGTATAATGTACTGAATGGCATTATTGTAGTGTGGCACTATACTAAAACTTCCCATCAATCTATGGCCTAAGGAGAACGACACACAATATTCTTCATTTCTTTGGAACTAAAGATGGATGAAAGGACTAAAATTCTGATCTACATCTGCATTTGGATCACTTTCAAGTTCATTAGTTTATCACATCAGAGTTTTGTTTCAGTCCATTCGATAGATTGGGCTCGTGCAATATTTGGACCCAGATCTGGATTGTAGACATCTCTGAAATTTTTGAGATGCCTAATTTTGATTCAGACTTGGAACACACTCTCCTTGAAACACTATCAATGAAACAGATATTTGCAATATCAGGGTTAAATGAGCAAAGAGATAATTATGTTGTCCTTATTTTTCTCTATCAGGAAAGGGGAAAAGAAGAAAAGGTATTTTTGGCACAGAGGAATTGAGATTGTTGAAATCCAGATGGGATAGGACGTATGAAAGTACGGAGTGTTCTGCTGAGAGCCCATGTGCAGACTTGAAGAAGTTAACTCAATGATTCTCAAACTGTGTTGGATAGAACCAACTGGGTCAGGACCCAATTTTAATTGGTCACCAGGGTTGGCGTTAGACTTGCTGGGGCCTAGGGACAAAGCTGAAGCCTGAGCCCCACCAAAATTCAGTGGCTTCAGCCCTGGATAGCACAGCTCAGGTTCAGGCCCCCTGCGGGATTGAAGCCCCCCCTCCCCCCACTTCACAGGGTGGAGAGGCTCAGGTTTTGGGCACCCTCGGGGACAGTGGGGTTTGGGCAGGCTCAGGCTTCCATCCGCCCTCCTAAGGTCATGTAATAATTTTCATTGTCAGAAGGGGGGTTGTAGTGTGATGAAGTTTCAGGATCTCTGCACTAACTTATTCCTGCAGTCATTTAGTGCTGAGAATGAATAGGGCCCTCTGTCAGTTGAGAACTGTTATCACCAGACACTGCATGCAGAAGCATACAGGTAATTAGGGCAGATGTGAATTTGTATAAGTTGAGTGTTAAACCTGGCAACAAAGGAAGGCTATCTGAATTACTGCAGCCATAAAATGTTGTTATCATTTATTTATACAGAACCAGAAGTGTGCAAAATACTGCTTTGCTTCCGGAAGCTGCTGGCACAGAGTGGAAATGGCTCCATTTAAGCAATGTTTTATTCTAAATGAGGGAGTGCATTCAGCAAAAACTGCAGCATACATACAGAGGGGAAATTACAGAGTAGCTTTTGCTTAGCAGATGTGCATCTAACTTGCAGGAAAAATGTTTAAACAGATGGGCGTTGAAGTATTTGATTTATTCACTTGCATATTGATATGCTCATCTTCAGTAATAATTATTGTGGTTGGACACCCTAAGCACAATCTTTGCCCCATTGTACTTGGGCAGGCACATAGTAAGAGGCAGTCCATTTACCCATGGGTTTATAATTTTTATAGCACCATGAAGGTATAAAGGATTCCATTCCTTTGAGATCAGAGGCCTGCAGCTAGCTACCTGGCTGCTTAGCCCTGCCTGCTGCACCTGAGAAGAGTTGAACTTAATTAACTGATCCTTGAGAGGTAGAAAGTAGACCTGGGAGATTCTAACTTTTCTCAGAACCCTGAAGAGCTAGAGGTTGTATTTTCAAAGGACTGTTTCTGGAATCACTGTAGAAAGGAATTGTCTACCAAAGAAACCAAGTGAAATGAGGTTACTGAGGTGAGTGCTAGGAATTTGGGGTTGCTGAAGGTATGGTTGTGAGGCAGAGACTTGAGGAAGGGACAACTTAGATACATAGACTTTGAGGGAAATGCATGTGATCTTTGATTTCTTCTGTTAAGGAGGAGTTAAAATAAATAACTAAGCCTGCTGAATAGTGGTAGAAATGTAGCCGTGTTAGTCTGGTGCAGCTGAAACAAAAACAGGACTGTGTAGCATTTTCCTTGTGTCCTTTTCATATGTGTTCATTTTTTTAATTGTATACTTTGGTATACAGGAAGTCCCCGGGTTACGTACAAGATAGGGACTGTAGGTTTGTTCTTAAGTTGAATCTGTATGTAAGTCGGAACTGGCGTCCAGATTCAGACGCTGCTGAAACTGATCAGTTTCAACAGTGGCTGAATCTGGACGCCAGTTCTGACTTACATACAGATTCAACTTAAGAACCCCAGGCATCCCCAAGTCAGCTGCTGCTGAAACTGATCAGCGGCTGATTCCAGGAAGCCCGGGGCAGGGGCTTCCTGTCGTCAGCCACTGGTCATTTTCAGCAGCTGCTGACTTGGGGACACCTGGGGCAGAGCAGCTGGGGTGCTGCTGGGTTGGTCCAGTGGCGCCCAGAGCGGCGCTACGGGACCAACCGGCAGCGCCCCAGCTGCTGTACCACAGGCGTCCGGAGCAAAGCCGCGGAGCACGGGGGCAGCGTGACAGCCCAGACGCGCCATGGCTATCCTGCTGCCCTCGGGCTCCGTGGCTTTGCTCTGCTTTGCTCCCCATCCCCCTGGTCTGCAGACCAGGGGGATGGGGAGCAAAGCGGCAGAACACGCGGGCAGCAGGACAGCCCAGACGCGCCGTGGCTATCCTGCTGCCCTCGGGCTCCGCGGCTTTGCTCTGCTCTGCTCCCCGTCCCCCTGGTCTGCAGACCAGGGGGAGGGGGAGCAGAGCAGAGCAGAGCAGAGCGGCGGAACACGCGGCCAGCTGACAGCCCAGACACGTCTGGGCTGTCAGCTGGCCGCGTGCTCCACTCTGCTCCCCCTCCCCCTGGTCTGCAGACCAGGGAGAGGGGGAGGGGGAGGGGGAGCAGAGCAGAGCAAAGTTGCGGAGCACGCAACCAGCTGACAGCCCAGACGCCTCTGGGCTGTCAGCTGGCCACGTGATCTGCCGCTTTGCTTCCTCTCCCTAGTCTGCTGGAGACCAGGGAGAGGAAGGGCCCCGTTCGTAACTGCGGATCCGCGTAACTCGGGGACTGCCTGTATATGGTTGTGACAATTTTCTTCCACTATTTGATCTGAGGAAGTGGGTCTGGACCACGAAAGCTCATCACCTATTAAACCATCTTGTTAGTCTTTAAAGTGCTACACAGTCCTGTTTTTTGTTTAAGCCTGCTGAGAGCAGCTTTCCTCTGCTCTTTGAAGAGTGCTCAAATGGAATTAACCTGGGCTGAGAGCAGGCTCACCAAGAGACTCTTTCCTTTAAAAGCTCTATGTGGTTGACCCTCCTGGCTTACCACCACTAGATGGAATTCACCATTTCCTTTTATTGAACCTACTACTAAATGAAGGAAGAATGTCATGATGATGACACAATATAGGCCACTGCATGATGCTGCTGTTACATTAATTGTGGTATAAAATAAAGAAAATCACTCCCAAACACACACAGTAAAACAAATATTTTAGCTGAAATGGTTTGTTCTTTTTTTCAGTATGTTGCAAAAACAAACAAACAAAAAAATCACGACGTTGTTTGAGTGCTTTGACTTTTTTCCCTTAGTTACATTATGCCTTCCCCCCTCAAAAAAACCTTCCTAAAGCATAGAATGACTTAATTGAAGAACTCCAAAATAACAACTGAGATGTATGTGGCATGTCTGTCTATATGCACCTATACCCACTTATATCTGCTACCATACAAGAAAAGCATGATGAAATGTCATCATTACTAAGTTTGCAAAATTAAGCACACAACTTAGAAAATGTAGGACTGGAGAGGATCTACATAATGTTCCACAGTATAAAGAAGTCCACATCATATATGAGTCTCTCTCAGTGTATGCATGGGTGTATATATTTGTGTGGGGTGTGATTATATGTACGTATATATGATTGAGAGATGGATTAGTAAACCAAGGATAGGTGAGGTGGTCAAAAATGCACGACAAATTAACTTACCACAAGGAATTCATCATTATATGTAAAGTATATGTACAAATTGCACTTTACATATGTGCCCAGCAAGTAGTACTAAGATCATGTGTATCTCTTACGATGTTCATTAAAGGAGACAGGACACCCCATGTGCAATCTAAATGTTGGGATTATGTGACTTTTCATTGTTCAGACATACAACCTTATTATTTTTAGTATCTTTAATACAGTCTGTCTATGTCTATGTCCATGCCTATACTCAACATTATCTATAATATGGAATATATAAAGACTAATTTAAAGAGGGAAAGGTAAGATATTATGGCTTCAAGTGAGGAATAAGCTTCACAAAAAGACGAACTCTTAAACTACAGACATTTGGAGAGTGGTTTTTTTTCCATGCTAATGTTGCTGGTAATAAAAACTAAGGAAGAAAACAGAAAATATTATTATACCATCACTCTTGCAATGTTATGGTTGAGAAGGTATTTTCATTATAACTCTGATGTAGATAGCCAGGCACAGCAGGATGCTCATTATATATATCATGTAGGTGCACAAGAGGTGAGGGAAGACACAAATTCTATCCCTTTGCTTCACTCATGCAAAGACTGGGTAGAGCCTCCATCCAGCCTCAGCACTGCCTTGAATTCAGGCACTGATCCTCTTAGAACTCTTGAGGTGAAAACCACCCCAAAAGTGGTAGAGAGGAAGAGAAACTATGGCTCTTTCCCAGTAGAGCTGGCCCAGTTTGTAGTGCAGTGTGTACTAAGGAGTGATACAACAGGCACACTGCCGATGTGCTGAAAAGCACCACCCAGGATCATGCTCTCATTGTACAACTGCCGTAGTTGAGCCTGAAGTGTTTAGTACTGCACAGACTGCTATTGTCAATAACATACTAAGGTGTGGCGCTCCAGATCCAAATGCCCACATTCCAGGTGGGGCAGTGAATCACAGCAGTAGAGCCATTTGTTTGTTTGTGGAGTCAGTTTAGGATCCGTTTCGTTTTCTTTGCAACAAATGACTGACTTGGTATTCAACCAGGTCAGGGTAAAATATTTTTAAAAGTTCACTGGTAGGAGGCTTTGTGCAGCAGATAGTTTTATTGATCTGAAATTAATTTGTGTCTTTTTACCTTCCTTATTTTCCCATCTCTCTCTGCCCCTCCAAAAAAAATCCAAGTAACTAAAACTAAAAACCCACAGGCTACGTCTAGACTGGCATGATTTTCCGCAAATGCTTTTAACAGAAAAGTATTCCGTTAAAAGCATTTGTGGAAAAGAGTGTCTAGATTGGCACGGACGCTTTTCCGCAAAAGCACTTTTTGCGGAAAAGCGTCTGTGCCAATCTAGACACGCTTTTGCGCAAAACAAATCTGAGCTGTCTACACTGGCCCTTTTGCGCAAAAGGACTTTTGCCCGAACGGGAGCAGCATAGTATTTCCGCAAGAAGCACTGATTTCTTACATGAGATCATCAGTGTTCTTGCGGAAATTCAAGCGGCCAGTGTAGACAGCTGGCAAGTTTTTCTGCAAAAGCACCTGCTTTTGCGGAAAAACTTACCAGTCTAGACACAGCCACAGTGTTTCTTTTTTTAAATGTTTGTCTATCATGTGGAAACTCTAAGACTAGGAAATATAGCTATCTAGTCAGGCCCAGTCCAGCTTCCACTGAAGTCCCACTGATTTCAGCCAAATGTAAGAGGATTGTTAGCCCCTTAATAAAACTCAGTGGGAGTTTTTGGTTGGCCAGCTCCCAGTACCAAAAGGGGAAGGGTCCATGAGAAATCAGTCCCTGAGACTGACAGTCCCCGGGGACAATGGGAAGAGGCCAACACTCCAGCTCAGCCTGATTGACAGGTTGAACAGACCAATGAGGGAATTAGGAGGCTCCATGTGAGCTGTGATTTTTCTGGGTCTGTGTCAAAGGAGGAGCGAGCTAAGAAGAGCAGCAAGAAGAGCAAGCTGTGCTGAGGAGCAGATCTGCAGTGACCAGAGCCAAAGGGGTCAGAGAAGCAACACAAGGAGCTGGAGGCTGCAAAGCGGCATAGTCTGGAGCTGGGTGGTAAGCAGCTGGGACCAGCAAAAGGGAGGAAGAGGCTCTGGGCAGGGAGATGCCACCAGCCAAGAGGCCCTGCAGGCCAGTCTTGGAGAGGGATTGTAACTCCAACTGGGAGAGAGGTCCTGCCACCTAGAGCCTGAAATTGTGTGGTCACTGCCAGAGCAAGCGTGTCCAACCTGCAGTCCCCCCTGCAGCACAGCGGGGGCCTGAGAGCGCGCCCTGGGATCTATAAGGAACAGACTGTGAATTGTCCTTACACTCTGCAAACTGCTGTTTGTGATGTCCCCGTGCTATAGAGCAGGGCTGTGTGTTCTCTTTTAACCTTTCTCATTTTTCCTTATGCTTTTCTTTTTATTCAGTTGCTGTTCAATAAATTGTATTCACTTTGAACTGTATGTAATGATCAGTGGGTCAAGATGGCATCCAGTGTAAAGAGAGCACCCCAGAGTGGGGACACCCTAGCCCCTGCCCTAAGTGACTACAAGGTCGGGGATTATGCCCCAGAAAACCTGGGCCCAGCCTTGTTATGATTTCGAGGACTTTGCTACTCAGGAGAGTGGAAGGGGAGCCCCCAGGGCCAGGGAGGCCTTTGGGTAAAAGGAGTGGGAGTGGGGACTCAAGTCCTTTCACTGGTCCATTTCACCGAGGTAGTATTGAAGCCAAGGAAGTTCCCCACGATAGCAGGACCATTCCCTCGCTTACCCGAAGTTGGATCATGTCACTAGAGACCTTTTAAAAGGCGAGCAACTGAACACACCATCTCAGAGGCAGCATTATAAACCCACTTCTGCATAGCCTGTTGCATGGTTGTTGCTTTATGGACTTGTTCTTGTGAAAAGTTAGAGATTTTTACAGGAGCTAAATGTCCATGAGTTAGGTGCATGAGTTCATGAGTTGCTCAGGATCTTACAGTCTGAGCCCTGAATCAGCCAGCCACTGAATAGATAATAGAAGTGCAATTTGAACCAGTTGCAAGAGACACATGTTTGCAAGATGTATCACATTCAGAAGAAAAAAGCTCTAACATATAAAGGTTTTAAGGATTTTATGGTCTGATCCTGTACCACTGAAATCAATGGGAAATTGACTATTGACTTCAACAGGAGCAGGGACTTTCAATCCAATGCCATGCCTATCATTTTATCATTTATTTTAGAATAATTTCTTGTGGATCTCTGTACTCATGCACATGCATATCATTCCTCCATCTGCTTCTTTAGGATGTCAGCATTAATAATTTGGTAATGCAGCCTCTCTTTCCATTCATTTGTGCTATGTAGATGGAATAAACAGATTCAGAAGCCTGGGTGCAATATAGTTGTATTCAGTTGTACGTGGCGCCTTGGGGATTATTCTAACAAAGATAATTGGATTAGAAATGACTGAACTGAAAGGAAGAGAAGGTAGGGGTGGTGGGGATTGAATCATTTTGAGCCCTGCAGCATTTTGGAAAGACTTAACCCTAACAGCTGAAGTGAAGATGATAAATCACATGTCAGTTCTGACCAATCAAGCAATGAAATGGCAATGGCAGCAAAGTGTTTTCTAGTGTGTCACTTTTTTTTAAACATGCCTTGTAATATAATTTCATAAGTACAGCTGATGTCGCTTTGGGGGTTGCAGGACTCGTTACAGGCGCTGTTTTTCTCAATACTTCACTAATTACACACACAGCTTCTTCAGAGGGGGAAAAACCCATGATCAAACAAACCACACCTTTAAAGACACTGTTTTTCTCTGTAGAGGGTGTGTGTGTGTGTGGGTGTGTGTGTGTGTAAGAGAAATCAATTACTTCCATTGTCTTGGTGGCCTTATTCACTGCTGTACAACCCGCTCCCTCCACAAGTTCAATTAAAAGGTCAATCATATTTTTAGGTAGATGCTTACGTGAAACCCTATTGTTGAGCAAGGGCAAACACAGCAATCAATGTTTTTTTCATTCTGCTGCTGTGTGAACATCCAATGACAATGATTAAAATAGAATGATTAGAAAATCCCCATTTTAATTTTACAATTAAAAAAAGCAAATTTATTTTTCTGATTTAGGTTAATAAGACTGTGGTGATAAGCTAACACTGAAAGTTGTTGAAACTTTTAAAATTCTGATGCATTGAAGTCAGTGGCTAAACCTCCATTAACTTACAGAACTACAATGAGGCTAGCACTGAATACGTCTGAAAAGCCCACCCCTAAAAGTATGAGTGTAAGAGGTCCAGATTCGTATGTCAAGCAATCACCTGTTTTATTGTGCCCTCTGTCACCTTTACAAACCCCAACAGTACATGTTCCTTACGGTCACGCTGGACAATAACGCCCCATAGACACTCACGTGGGCTGGGGCACCATTGTGCGATCTCCGACGGTGGAGTAGGGGGACCCGGGCCCGGCCACTTTCCCGAGTCCCGGCCCAGGGCTCTAAGGTAGGGAGCCTAGCTCCCTAACCTAGCAAATGGGGGAGATGCCCCTAAACACGTTTGCTCATGGGCTCCGCAACCCCACCCAGGTCCACTTCCTACCTCTGCCGTCCGAATTTTCTCTCTCTCTGGAGAGGGGGGTGGTGTGCTTGCCCAACCCTGGTGCCCCCCTCCTCCTGCTGTCCCCCCCTTTTACTTTCGGTGTCCGCCTTTTCTTCCCCTCTCTAGCGCTCGATGGGTGACGTCATGCCGACCTCTGCATCCACCCTCCCCCCTTCCTCGCTCCCCGGCACTGGTTCGACATCACGCCGTCTCGGCATGTGACATCTTCCCCTGGTGCCATGTTCATGACCGTTCTCAGGGCTTTCTCTCCAAGCGCAGCCCCTCCCCCTTCCATGAGCAGGGCTTCTAGATCTGGACCTGCCACTTCCCGGTCATGGCGGGTGTTGGCCAGCCTCAGCTTCTGGAACTCCCCCGGCCCCGGGTAAGAGCAGGATTGCTTCACCCCGCCACACTGAGAATAACAAAGAGACTGAGAAAAATCAGATTAATGAATGGAGGAGGTCTTCACATAGATGGCATGTGGGATTTTGGTGACCCACTGAGGGAAAATGTGCAGCCCATCATGTAACAATAGCCAGGCTCCCTAGTAACCTGAGCCTGGGTGGGATGTGTGTCCAGGTGACACCTTGGAACCCGGAAAGTGGGCAAAGGGACAGGTGGGGCAGCCTACAGGCAGAGACTAGTTTGGGAGTGTGTGGGGCTCTCAAGGGGTTTGGAGCAGGATGGGGGCCCAGAGTCCTTTCTCCCCAAGATGGGTTGTACTGTTTCCTCCTGGTTCCTGTGGTAACAACAAGATTATGCTACACTGTATCCCTGTGAACCAATAACCCTTCTGTTCTACCTACTGGCTGAGAGTCACATCTGGCTGCGGATGGGGATGCAGGGTCTGGTGGCTCCCCCCACTTCGGTGACTGCTGGAGAAGAACGGTATTCAGCATAATTGGTTCGCTTTAGGGCAAACTCTCTGTCTTTGAGAGGAGATGGCTTTACAGGGCTGTTTTTCACCGCAGTTTGTCATCCTTGCTTCACTATTGTGAATCATATGGTGCATTCTGTCTTCCCTTTCCTGGCTATAGTTGAACTTGAGGGAGGGGAAGTAGCGTACATGTAGGTAGAAATAGTTGAAGCGCCAGCATTTCATATGTCCCAGAATGGAGGGAGACATTGAAGATAGGGCAAGGCCATAATTATTTGAGCCTTATATGGGGATTTTCTGTCCACTTCCCCATGAAGTGGATGAAGCAAGAGCAGAGGTAGCTCTTGCCCTCTGGCTTCAATATCAGATGTAGACCTGCTTCACTGTTGGTCACCTTCTAAGAAGGATTTTTCAGAGTGGGGATCCCTTTTGTGCATACAGTTACTAGATTTGTGTGTGTCTGTGTGCGTGTTAAGAACAATGATCTACCTCTAATGGTTTATTGCTGAATGTATAGCATGTTTTTTTCAGTTCCCTATAATAAGTATCTAGAACTTTAACAATGTACACACAAAATATTTAATACCACTTAGTGGGGCAATACAGCCTCCGCTAGATTCCAGCTTCAACTCGTATTACTGATGATGAAAATTATATGTATACCCCATTGGTAAAGTGATACACCATGTGGTAGTCATGGACTTCAGACACACAACATGGGTACATATCCAGTTTTCAGTCACCTCTGCAAGGGATTGGGGAGAACATATGTTTGGATCCAGGGTTCTGCTTTAGCCCACTATAAAGGTTTCAGGTAAGAGCTTACTGTTAATTTTGGATCTGGATTCCGGTTGAGATTTCCAACACTTGATAGTTCCTGGGCGTTTGTCACAGACCCACGTCTGGAATATGCACAAGTCTTTACTGTAAACTAGATTAGGAATATGTAACACGTTATTTTTCAAAGAAGAGAACTACTACAAAAGCCCATTTTTCTATATACAGTTCATATTATTTTGCTAGATACAGTACATGTAATTTTACAACCCCCTCTCTAACGGCACACCTTTACTGCTGATTTACAGAAATGCCTTTATGTTCAAAATGAAATATGGACAAATCCATACCATGTTACTGAAAGTCACATCTGGTTGACCAAGTCTGACCAAATAAAAAAATAATTAAATTCCCTGCCCTAGAGAGTGTTAATCAAGTGGGAGGCTATTATGTTTTGCAGCACATTACACTCAGAGAAAAGGCTTGGTACTAAAATCTAAGATTCTTTAATTAAAGTAGGAGTAAAGTGCAAATTTATTTTGTACCTTAAAACCACTGACATCCTTTGAGTTGGTGGCCTGTATCAATGATTGTTTGCTTCCAGCTGGCACCTATAATTACTGTATTTCCAGCTAACTATGTTTCCAGATTTATTTAGCAAGTGTCGTCTCCCGGGATGACATTCAGTTGTCAGTAAAGACATTTCCTTTGTTGCTATATTGTTACTTTCTACAGGTTTTTTTTAAGACATCTACCAGTACAATAGCTTGAGCCAAACACAAGCGAAATCCTTGCAATATGCTCTTGTACCCATTCAACCATTTAAGCTTTTTAAAAATTAAAGCAATTTCCTTGTTTAGAGTGAGAACAACAGATCTTCAAAATGTGTGCTGCATGCTGCCTGTTAACCTATGACATACTGTACAGATTGCGCCACAGTTGCAATCTGTACAGTATGAATCTCTTGCTGGAAGTCAGTTGTTTTTGCTTTACATAATATGGAGACATTCCTAGCGGAGCAACTCTCTTCATAATTTTGGAAAACGCCACTCTTTAATCAACATGATGAATTCTTTACATTAACTTGCCCCATGGACTGTAAAAGTATCACATGTCTAATATTGTGTGCATGCCAAGTTAGTAATTATGAGAAACTATTTGAATGTTTTTTTCCCCAGATAGTCATATTGTTAACATATGTTGACAATATAAACACAAATGGTGTGCAAATAATACCGGGTCCATGTAGACATGGCTTGTGACCAGTGCGTATGAGGCAACTGGTATTTTAAATGTTGGTTTTCAATTGGGTGTGAGAGGTAAAGTGTGGTCTATGGGGAACCTAGGGCCAATTCTTACTCTGCCATAGCTAGCCCTGTGCTAGTCAGATTCTCAAAGGTATTTAGGTAACTAACTCCCACTGAAATTTTATATCTTTGAGGATCTGGGCCTTAGTTTTTCTGTGTTTCAGCTTCTCACCTATAAAATGGGGGATAATATGTCCCCACCTCAAGGAATGTTGTGACAACAAAGCCATTAAAGATTGTGAGGAGCTCAAATGTTATGGTAATAGAGGATATATCAATACCTCAGGTATCTCATTATGATTTTTCAAAGCTATAATACTTGGTCCATGTTTATTCACCTAACAAAATGACCTTATTTTCAAAATCCTTTCTCCTAATGTCCATTTATAAAGTTTAGTGGTATCTCATCATTCACAGTTAAAGAAACATTTATATTGTAGGAACTGTGCTGAGCTACTAACCTATACTAAACTCTATCAAATGATAAGGCAGGCACACTATGAAGTCTTTTGTGACTTGGGCCAACTGCTAACTATTTTCAGCATACTTAAGAGGATGGGGATTTTCAAATATTCACATACAATAGAAGACCTGTTTACAAGGTTGCTTTTTAAGACGTTTTGAACATGAAGTCACTCACACCCCAGTTTAGCACTTTACAAATCTTCAGAGCCCACTGGCCCAATTTAAGGAAATATGGATCAAATCCAGATTATAGCGCCGAAGCAAAACTTTAGGGCCAGGAAACTAATTCTGGAGGTTCCCTCCCACCCAGTGGAAGAGACTTGGAATTAGAACACTCAGATCAGCACAGTAGGAGCAACAATAAAAGTTAGTGTATTTCAATGGAACAGAGAAAAGTAACAATAGGGAGACCTGGAAAGCATTAAGTGATGAGATGTGTTCAACTACTTTAGTCCAATGGCTAAAGAAAGTAAAGAGGGAGCTCAGGTGTCAATGGGCCCCTGCTTTCAGATTTTGGTGAAACACCTAAGGGCATGTCAACATAGTGCTTTAGTCCACACCAGCTGGTGTGCAAATTCTAATGTGCACTAGTGAGTTGTGCATTGTCCTGTTTGGATCTTTTTGGTGCATGTTAAGTTCCCTACTGTAAGTACTGTCCTTTCAAACTCTTAGGCTGGCTTTAGCTTAAATTGTTGAGTGTTCATGTTTTTTTAGAAAAAATGATTTTCTTGTTTTACGCATTATTAGGTGAAGGCTTGCTTGCATGCTGCCAGTAAATTAATTAATTGCTCAGTAATATAAATATTCTCTACTCAAATGGCTTCTTACATTGCTAATTAGTTTAGCATCAAATGACCTTACTATATTTGTACATAACAATATCAGGCTTTCATTCAGAGACAAAAGAGTTGCAAATATCCCTATTAAACAGTTGAGAAACAACAAAGGTTTTCACGTTTAAATAGAAACATGAGTTGGGAACTAATCAATAATGTCTGTAAAGTGTTTCCCACCATAAATGTTAAAAGCATCAAGATGTCTGTATTTACAACAAAAAACAGTTTCAGTAAGTATTTCTCTAATCTTTTTTGTGTGAGGTTTAAACTTACTTTCTTTTCAAATAAATTTGTGGTGCGGGTGCAAGGAGAAGGGAGTTAGAATAGATTCCCTTGACCTCTAGATTTATTGCTCTGATAACATAACCCTCCATTCCTCTAAAAATCCTATTTTCTCCTAAAAGTGTTCACATATTTTCTGCTGCTTTGCTTGCTTTTGGGAGCTGGAAGGAGAAATCTTTTGGAATTTTTTTATTAGCATTAACATTCTGTAACATAATTAGCTAAATATGTATATTATAGCTCCAAGCGTCCTCTTGTTAATATTTAGTAAAAGTGCAAGTTTGTAAATGCTTAGAAACATCCATTACTTTTGCACCGGTATAGAGATCTCTCTCCCACACTTTCCCACTGTTGAAATCTTCCTGTCACTAATATCTAAGGGTATGTCTACACTACCCCGCTAGTTCAAACTAGCGGAGTAATGTAGGCATACCGCACTTGCAAATGATGCCCGGGATTTGAATTTCCCATGCTTCATTTGCATAAGCGGGGAGCCGCCATTTTTAAAACCCCGCTCGTTCGAACCCCCGGGCAGCGCGGCTACACGGGGCACGAACTAGGTAGTTTGAACTAGGCTTCCTAGTTCGAACTACCATTACTCCTCATGAAAACTAGGAAGCCTAGTTTGAACTACCTAGTTCGTGCCCCACGCTGCACGGGGTTCGAACGAGCGGGGTTTTAAAAATGGCGGCACCCCGCTTATGCAAATGAAGCCCGGGAAATTCAAATCCCGGGCTTCATTTGCAAGTGCGGTATGCCTACATTACCCTCCTAGTTCGAACTAGCGGGGTAGTGTAGACATACCCTAGGTGACAAATCCTCTCTGAATTTCCCTGCTGAACATTATTATTGGGTATGAATACATCTCAAGTTTTGTATTCATCTCAAGTTTTGTGATAGAACAGCACACCATACAGAAAAATCATCCCTTAAATATGTTTATAACTACTTTACCTTTCCCCAATATTTCACGTAGTGCAAGTTTACCCTTTCATAGGATTTTTTCCCCCTGCATGCATTTTTCTAGGGCTGGTCCTTGAGAAGAGCAGAGAAGAGCAACTGTAGTTAAGTGACCACTTTATGGGCTGCTTTCTCCTACCATCTCTCTCTGTTCTCCATCTGATAAAGTACTTTTAATTGCGGTGATTTCATGCCCCCCTCCCCTTTCCCAAGTTTTCCCCTTTCTTATTGCTGCCAGCTAAACAAAGAGAAAACTTACCTTATGTTTTAGTAGATAAGTAGGTAAGTGTTTTTGAAACTGGAGCTAAATGATCTTTTCATGGAAATAATAATGCTTACCGTTTTTATCACACTTAAAGCACTATATAGATATCAACTAATTACACCTCTCAGGCACCCTTTCAAGAAGGTGGGTGTGAGCTAAAGAGCCTGCCAGTGCCGGAGGGCACCACGCTTACTGGTAATTTGTATTAAATTACACTCAATTGTCAGGCCATTTGAATCCCAACTTTCTGACCTTTTTAATCTATATGTAAAAGGTGTTATGTAACATATCACTGGAAAACTAATGTACTGATCCTTGTTCTTGCATGATGTATGTATGACGTGTGTACTGAGAGTTATAGATATATGTGGGAGGGACTAACATGTTTAAATCAGACACATCTGGGTGAGTTGGTAAACAGCTCTGTCCTAGACAAGAGTGACCAGCTGGATTGTCAAGCCGAGTAAGAAAAGGTCTATTAACATATTAGGTAAACAAAATGGGAGAAAAGATGACTTCCTGCAGGGAAGAGAAACTTTATCAGAACATAAAGACAAGAGACTTGAACCTCAAGTCATAAGTAATTGAATCAATTGAATTGAATCAATTCAATATCATATATTACTGAGGTGTTATATAAAGGTTTTATGAAAATATCTGGCAAGAGTGCGAAGCATATGCACCCAACATTACATAAGGAATTATGATTACTCACTGATATTAGGCTTTACATTCTGTGCCCATCAAAAGGAGAAATACCTCTCTCTCAGACAGGAAAGACCGTCACAACTACTATGTGTTTTCCAAGTAAACTAATCATGCTTGAATCAAAACAATAGAAGTCCATTACAAGCGGACGGGAAGCCCATAAAAAGGGCAGAACAGCATGAAGTCATCCTACCACTTGAAACAAGGTAATGGAACTTTGGTAAATGTAAGCTAAGACAGAACCCATCTTTGGCATCCATCGCTAGACAGACACAAGTTGCCAGAACTCTTGAAAGCTGAAAAAGCTGGGCACTTCCACCACAAAGGGTGTAGTTCAAGCCTCTGGAGACTGAACATAGGGGAGCTGCTTAGACAAAGATTTTTCATCTGAGAAGATAAGGGAAGCCAGCAGTTTATCCTTCTGTGGAAGGCCCTTTATAGGAAAAGTCAGCCATGGCTGGGCAGAGAATTTCCTCAGCAATCAGGCAATCTCAAACAAAGCCAATACTTTCCTAGGTTATTTTAGAGCTTTTAAGGTACATGTTTTTGCTTTTATTTTCTTTATAACCCTGTCAGGACTGAGCCCCACTCTGGCACTCCGAGTGCAGAAGGTGGGGGCCTGCAAAGACTTTTAATATACTTTGCCACTCAGGTACTGATTACAAAAACTTCCCCCATAATCACAAATACACAGATTTTGGGGGGGGGGGTTGCTGCCACCATCAAGTGACTTTTTTTATCCCTAAAACCAGGGGCAAACACTTGAATTCTCCCCCAGGGGCACGTCAAGCTCTTTTGCGACAAGAGAGCTGGAAAGAACAAACAAACAAGCTGCAGTCTCTGGTAGCTGACCTCTCAGTCTGAGGCATGCAGACACACAGACAGACCTCCTGCACCTTCCAGAACACAAGAATCAAACCATCACCTTAAAAAGTGATTTTTAGTACAAAACAAAAGATATACTTGATTGCTAGATGTTATAGAGCAACCAAGGAAAACAAATTGAAATACAGAGAAAATCTCTGGAAACAATGTTTAGATGGTAAATGGGAAGGGAGGCATAGATTCACACAGAGCAGTTCAAACCAAACCACCAAATAAAGAAAATACCAGATTGTGACTAGATTCTCTTTCTCTTTACTAACTTCCAATCTTTTCTTGGTTCAATTCACTTCCATGCCCTGAATTCCTTGGAAGCATTGTAGTCCTGCCTGGGTTTAAATCATTCTATGTCTCTCAACTCCTGGTTTAATTCTCCCACACAAAGAAAGCAGGCAAGGTACCTTATACTATTCAAATTTCAGCATTTTATTCCTATTGGTCCTCTTGGACTCTGGCCAACACCCTTACTAGCGACCTGAGTTTAATCCCTTAGTCGCTGGGTGCTGGTCAGCACTCCTCCTGTCCATTTCAAACCCTTTCTAACTTCATTCCTTTCATTTGGCATCATTTAATCTTATTTTCCAGGGTTCATAAATTCATCCAGTTTTTACTATAAACGACTTTAGTGCTGTTTGAGGGGAAGAGTTTGTTTACCCTAGTTAATAAGCTGTAATATGCTTTGCTCTCTTCAAATGAGTCATTAATCTTATTATCTGAGTGATCCAAGAATGGACTGGACAATTCAGGACACATTCTCTTTTAGGGAAATTTTGGGACTGGGAGTGTGGGGTTACCTTGCTAGTTGTAACCAAGGCTGATGGAAGCCAGAATAGGACTTTGGTAATGTGGACAGGCTGTTCGGCTCAAAGGTGCTGAACAAGGGCTGTCTAGCACACAGGCACTCTAGGAGTATGTTTACACTACCCCACTAGTTCGAACTAGCGGGGTAATGTAGGCATACCGCAATTGCAAATGAAGCCCGGGATTTGAATTTCCCGGGCTTCATTTGCAAGTGCGGTATGCCTACATTACCCTCCTAGTGCGAACTAGGAGGGTAGTGTAGACATACCCTTTGTGAATTGTGACTGCTCCCTGGATCCACCTCCAGCCCTTCAGAAAGTTCATGAAGATAACAATTCATATTGAAGAATCAGGGGACTCCCTTTCCACTACCTACACCCACATGCAAGTGGACTTTCCTCTTCTTTGCTTGAAGAGAAATGATCTTGAACTAACAGGATTTCCTTGTGGTATTAAAAGGAATCAATGACTTAAAAATGAAATAGGAATTTTTTTTATTGATTGATTTTTTTGGGGGGGTGGTGTACATTTTTAGGCAATTTTATTCTAGTTGTCTGATCCAGTAAAGCACTTGGGTGTGGATGTAACACAAAGCACATGTGTAGAGTCCTCTGAAATAATTTAATTCTAATGATGTGCTTAAAAACACACACAAGTACTTTGCTGGTTTGGGTCAAGAAGGAGGGTTCATATTCTTCCTATTGGACTGCTTTCTATTTTTTTTCAGCCTATATATTTAGAAGCACTTGTGCAAAAGTGTGTGCATGCAGTTTGAGTAAGCATGTCAGGCACTGTGCAAATGCAACGCAGCTGCATGAAAGTCTGGGGTAGGTGTGTACCCCCATGTACTCTTGTGTGCCAGTCCCCACCTTGTGCTGAATCTTTCAGAGTTAGATCTTTCCCTCATAAAATGTGCTTATTAACAGCTTTAAAAGGCAATGTATTACCTTGCTGAAAGGCAATTTCAACAGTATTATTAAATAGCATCAGACAAGCTCTGTTAATTTTTCTCACTCTGGAAAAGCCTAGCTTGTATGTTGACTTGAGTTTATTAAATTTCATGAGCAGAAAGACTCAGCCATTCATTGTACATATATCCTTACAGACATATGCCCGGGGATCTCATTGTAAGTATTTTGGTAATCTCCCTGCTTGCATCTCACCTTTCAAGTCATTTTGTAAAGCTATGAAGTCCTGGTATTTTGATCTGGAATTTGCTGGAATAAATCTTCTATTTGACTATGGCTTTTTTTTTCTTCATAGAGTAGTCCAAGAACAAGCCAATGTCCTGGATTTCAAGGTCAGTGTAGTGGTGACAACGTATTACTTTGGGCTGGTGAATCCTTTCAGCTTCTGAAATGTTAAAACTGTGTTCTAATGTTCCTGAAATAACGACATTGTTTTAGCAAGTCCAGTCTAAAAGCCATCTGGTTTATTTGAATCAGCCTGTGTCCATGGCAACATGGTTCTTTTACTAAACTGGTATTGGATTCCAATTGCCTGACTATTTCTTTGCAAAACTAGGGTTTCTTGCAATTTTGTGAAAAATTGTTGCCACTTCTCAGCCATGTGTTCACCCTGATATTGCTCATTGTCACTTTACTATCTCCTGCCTCCCCAACACTGATTATCTGTTTACCCAACAATTCAACTCCATGGTCAAATCAATTTATGTGTTTTCCCCTGCACTGTAGTTTAATTAGAAACAAGGCTTTATGTTAGCTTGCTGCTGATAGAGGTACAGGGGAGAAGGTTTATGGGAACCTGTCCACATTATTTATGTAATGTTTCAGTATTACCAAGCAGCTGATGACACATCAGTCATCAATCCAAATCCATGTCCAGAGAGACACTAAAACTTTAGTGCTTAACAGAGCTCGAAATACCCACCTGTCCCTCTAGCTATCCTGCAATTAGAAATTGAGAGAAAACAAACTATTCTGCAGAAGCTGTGAATCCAGTATTATCCTTCACATTTCATAATGGGTTCTGGTGCCAACTCTGTTGTTGCTGATATTACTGGTCCTTAGGATTCATCAGTTCAGTAGGGCAGAGTTGAGAAAGCACAGGAAAACAGGCACTAGAGTTATTGACTATGGAGGGACAGTCGTATTTACATGCAATACATGATTTCTGTGGAAAAAGAAAATGAAGTATACATGTTCCCAAAAGGCATGTATTTTTGTTTTAGAGTTTATATATGAACTTTTGCTAGTGTGTAAGACACATTTCTATTGGGGTTTGGTTTGATTTTTTTGTTTAAATGACGGTTTTACTATCCGTAAAAATGAATGTTATGAATGAAGTAGTAGCACTTTAAAATAATATTCTTTTCTTTTTCAGGTCTTATTTAACCCATTCTTTCCCCATCATGGTACCTGAAAGTCTTATTAAGTAATCGTCTGGCTTCAGTCATAAATGGCTTTAATTTTCATTATAAACTTCATTACGGTGAAGTATAATAAACAATATTGTGGATATATTGCACTACATGGTATTAACATGGGAATCAAATTGTATTTCATAATATTTAGTTATAGTCAAGTATGTCTTTCATCTTCAAACCTTTTTAATCTGTTCCCTGTGAACTAGTTTGTTTTTAGACTTAAAAAGGGATAATGTTCATAGAAAATAGAGGGGTAGGTGGAAGAAATGACTTTACCAATGCCAAAAAGGAAATCTATTTCAGCTCTAACATAAGAACTAAAATTAGCCTAGTTCCTAAACTTGTACTCCTGTAATAGTTTAAGTCTCCAGTCCAGTAAAGCACTCAAGTTTGTACTTGAAGCTGAGGCATGTGAATTGTGTAGCTGCAATTGGTGTAAATGCACCAAATTTCAAAATAGATTCAAGACAAGATACGCAATTTGCATAGCTCAAATTGCGTATCTTATTTCGAGTTTAGGGTGCTGTGGAAACGCACTCTTCATGTGCTGTACCTGGTACTAACCCTAGAACACCAAGAATGGACCAGGAATAGGCAGAGTTGGAGGGCAGGAGATAAGTCTCCTTTTTCCCTTTATAAAAAAGCAATCAAATCACACATACACCCAAAGACCTAAGCAGGTCCACAGCATGAGCAGAGCTGGCCGGAAGATTCTGTTTCATTTCACAGGGCATGATGGATGAGGATTTAGACTGAGTTTTGTTCCAGTGTCAAATGAAGCTGAGAGCAGAGACCTGAACCTTTGTGTCCATGGTACTGAGCCAATGTCTTAACCACTTGGCCAGTGGCAGGATAGTTCAGGCTGGATATTCCAGGTAGCATTGATGACATTTCTGTCTGTTTCCATGACACATTTTTGGTTTCAACAAGAAAATATGTAATCGAAAAGTTTTTGAATAGTTCTGATTATAAGTAGGCAACTAACCACTTCAGCAACCTGAGATCATTAAAAAAAAAAGTCCTTCCCTGACAGGGGTTTTCTTCATCCCCCAGTACAGAGTCTTAATTTTACACTCACCCTGATGTTAACAGACTAGCATGTATTGAGTAGGAACAGTAATCTAAAAGGTAAGATGATGAAATTAAATAGTGCACAAGTAAAGCACTAATGGGACAACATGAGACTGAAAGAAGCCTTTTGGTTACTGGGTTGAATTTATGGGAATGGATAGAAATAGACCATCAGGGTAGAGCTTTTAAATACAGACCCTCATTAAGTCTGCAAAACCTGAGTTTTGTACTTTTGTTGGCTTTAAGACACTGTGTGAGAGATACTTGTTCACCATGTTTAGAATGTATTCTTTTGGATTCCAGGGTATGGAAAGATATAATCTGTTTGGTTAGAGATTTATCATTGGTATTTGTTGATGGCAGTTTTTCTGGAATTAATGAGAAGATCCTGTGTGGCAATGTGTATGGCCATTGAGTAAAACAGGTTGAAGCTCCTAAATCCAGGACTCTCTGGTCCTGCAATGTCTGTGGTCTGGCAGGATCACAGATGTTGCTAGACTAGAAAGCACTGCACCCAAGAGTGCAAACTGGTTGGGAACCCAGCAGCGGGGAGCCCCACCATTGGGACTGGCAAGGCCCATCCTGGGGAGCCCCAGCTGGGCGTGGCACAGTGGGGCAGCCATAGAAATAGGAAACTCCAGCTGGACGTGGCACAGTGAAGCAGCCATGGAACCCCATCTCCAGGAAGGCCTGGCTGCATGTTACTGAAGCTGGGCTGTGGCAGCTGGGGAGCTCAGTCCCCAGAGAGCCCCAGCCAGCTGGCAGAAGGGGCCCAAGCCCTATAGCAGCAGGGCTGGAGTGGAGCTAGCTGGAGGGAGGTGCAGTGGCCTGGATGGCCAGTGGCAGGGGCCCTCCACTGATCTGGCAAATTCCTTCATTCGGGAATGAGTCAGGTCTCAAGGATGCTGGACCAGGGAGATTCAGCCTGTATAAATGCAAGCAGGATAAAATGCAACAGGAAGGGGCTTTTCATGGTGTGCATTTAGCAAACCAGAATCTCAGCAACGTAAGCTGCATGAGTCCATTGAGTTCAATGGCTCTGTGCTAATTTACATCTTGTGAGGATCTGGCCCAAAGAGTTTGGATTTGGAGGGATTCACCAATTAAACTTTTTGCTCTATCCACTTCCCCCGCTGTTCCACCACAACCCTGGTGACATCATAGGAGTTGGGTTGGTCCTGATAACATCTTAGCAGCTGGCATATTTCCTTACTAGCATTAGAAAAAATGTGATTTTTTTGTATGTGTGTGTTTTAAAATGCTTCCTTTCTTATGGTGCAGAATATGACTGCTCTATCATCAGGTGGCTGATCTTGATTAAACTCTTTGTGGTAACAGCAATGTGATTACAACTGCTGGTGGCCATCAAATGAAGAGAAAAAAATCTTGCATTGTGGAGAATCACTTTTTCTCAAAACCCAATATCTTTTTGGAGAAAAAGATTAGATGATGATATACAGGGCTTTTATCATGCAAAATGAAATCACTGTTGTCAGAAAAATACACATTTAATAACACTGGAGGAAACCCTATTAAAGGCAAATAGTTTACTCTATAGTAATGTCTTTTCACCTTTCATTGCATTTTCTCCACTTGGCACAAAAGAGCTTGATGCTTTTAAGAGGTTTTTTTTTAATGTAGCCAGCAAAATGGATTTTTCAATATGCCTTGATTCTCAAAGGTTTTAAGGATTATGCTAAACTACAGCAAACTGTAATTTGTAGTCTTGGCAAACTGGGAGCATTACTTTCTTATAGGAAGATGAGGGCTGGCTGGCTCCATGACTAAAATGATGCATTTCCATCTTGCTGGTTCTCATTTGAAACATCAAGGAAAGCTCATTTGGTGCCATATTTGCAGACTTGCCATTGCTGAAGTTCATAATGGAGCAAGTACACTGATCTTCTAAAAGTGAGTTTGATTATATAAATGGGGAGAGAGGCAAAGGATATAGATGACAGAATACTAATCAGTCTAAAAATTACTTCCACTTCTGGCTGTGTATCTGTGTGGTCCCAGAGGTGTTTATGCAGTCAGAGCCCAATGCACCTACTAAAGCCCTAGTCCAGCCACCAGTTGCATGCTTTCCAACAGCCCATCATCCTTTCTGATCCATTTGCCACTGGCCTATATTTTGGAGAATTCCTCATTGCTTGGCTATGTAGCACAAAAATTGGTGAAGTATACAAGCTAAAGATGAGTGGCGGATTTGGATAAAACACAGTCCTGGAAGCTATCCAGTACAGTGAGGCAGATTCAGAAGAGACATTATTGCCAAGAGAAACATCTGCTTCTAGGGCTCACTGGAGAATGGGTTGCTCAGTAATGTGAGGGGGCAACCTTTAGGTACATAGGGGTTGTGTGCATTGTGAATATGTGGGAATGCAAGCTACTAAAGAGTTGAAAGGGAGCATTGGAAGCTATATAGTTAGTCACAAATATTTCCAAAGAGCTAAACTGTGCCGAATATTGTGCAAGCTTATTGGGTTGGGGGAGGGATAGAAGAGAAGCCTTCCTCTCCCCCTTGAGTCCTATATGGAACCCAGGTAGAATTAGAAGCAGGCTAGAAATGAAAGTTTGAGTAAAGAGGCATATGGAAAATGGTTCTCTTCTCCCATGAAAACTTTCATGACTTCTAGCACTTTCCTGTTCCCCATTAGGATGAAAACAATATCTGAAAACTGGCTAAGGCCCTTGCATGGTATGGAAAAGAATGAGGTTCAAATTTTGGATTAACATTGGGCAGAGTAGGAAATAAATGTGGGAGTCGGAGGTTCAACTTAAGTGCCCTAACTACGCAGGCTATGTCTAGACTACAGAGTATTTTTTTTAAGTGGCCTCTTTTTCAAAAAAACGTCACCTGCGTCTAGACCGCCGTCATGTGCTTTTGAAATTAAATCGTAAGAACACGGCAGTTTTTTCAACAGTGGTAAACCTCATTTTACGAGGAAGAACATCTTTTTTTCAGAAGAGCTCTTTTGAAAAAAGGCGTTCTTGAACACAAACAGAGCTTTTTCGAAAGAAAGAGTCCAGATTGCCTGGTGCTGTCTTTCAAAAAAGCAGATAGGTATCTGCTTTTTTGAAAGTCTTGTGGCAGACTAGATGATCTCTTTCAAAAGAGGCTTTTAGTTTAGACTTAACCTTATTGAATAGTCTGGGATGGCACTCTCTGCTTTTGACCAGAAATTCCATTTTGATTCATAGAACCTTTCTCTGGTGAATGCTTCATTTGAACAGGCATTCCTATGAAAAGTTTTGGAGTCAACTGATGCCTTCCAATGAAAATCCATTTTGTTGGAAAATTCCCAACCAGCTCTAGGTCCTAATAGCTGCTCACATCTAATGCAGGCTTTGGACATTTTATTACAGCTACTAAACATGAAGTAGTAAAACCTTTACTGAAATTATACTGGGATGCATTCATAGTCAAAATAGCATAGAGGAAATCAGATCATACTTCGCATTTGTTTCAAAAGGAGTTGCATCTGTTGATTCAGAAAATTAAAAAAAGTTGCTGCTAGACTGTCAGAAAATGGAAGGAGGCTTTTTCCACGGAAAACTTCAAGGATTTAGCAAAAAAAATTTAGATTTGGAAATGCAACTGGGGAGCCTTAAGGGAGTTATGGTCCTGGTAGCTCACGATCCCATTCTCTTCTCTAGGTTGAGCTCTGTGGCTGGATTACATCTTTGCGCCAGTGTCTTGCCGCATGATGAGGGGAGGCTGTGCATGAGAGTAGTTGTATCATTGTGGTGCATCATAGGAGATTAAGTCCAGCTGTGGAGGCAACTACAACGCTCCAAGAAAAGTGAAAGCATTTCAGAGTTGAAATATTTCAGTTTTAGCTAAAATATGTTCTTTCAAGAGTTCAGTTTTTCAAAAGTCTAAATATTCCATGGAAAGTGACTGCTTTGTGCAAGAACTTTAATTTTTGCCAAAGCCAGTTTTCTGCTTTATACTTCTAAGACTTTGCTAGAAGATCAAAGCCTGAACCAATCCTCCACACATGAAATTGCACCATATCATGCAGAATCGATTGTTTTAGTCTGCAGGGCAAAAGAAAAACGTATTACACAATCCTATGATGAGACAGGACTTTTTGCAGCTCTGTCCCCATTCAATCATGTGTATATGAAACAAGCTATGTCAAAATGTGAATGTTGCAAAGACAAACACCGCAGAATTAAGATTGTCTCTCTGTACAGGCTTCACTTGAACCCCTTTCATATACATGTTATGGTTAGAGCTCTGTGGAGAACAATAATTCATTTTGGACATTGTCAGTGTTGAAACCAAATTTCAATGTTCTATAACAAACACCTAGAATTTGAAAAAACCACTACAGCTAGTTCTAGCCTTACATTCTTGGCTTCCAGTTCCAGTCTCCCTTTGCCCCTATCCCTTTTTTTTGCCCAGTCATACCATTTCCTGTTGATATTTCTTGCTCAGCCAGTCCTATTCTGCCCTTCTGGGCTCTCTGTTCTCTCTCTCTCTCCCCTTCATCTCTTATTGCCCACCTTTCCTATCCTACTTGATCCCAGTTTACGTATAAGACTCTTCATCCAATCTTTAATTCAGTCTGTTTTTCCTGGCCTCCATAGCCCATCTCCCAGGCTCTTTGCCCAACCAGTGCCTATTCTCCACCTGCATCAGTTTTTTTTTTCTTTCCACTTACTGCATTTCCCCTTTTCCTCACTGGTTCTCAATACAAGTTTCTTGCCCACCCAATCC
Organism: Pelodiscus sinensis; assembly: GCF_052426305.1. Lineage (NCBI taxonomy): Eukaryota > Metazoa > Chordata > Testudines > Trionychidae > Pelodiscus > Pelodiscus sinensis. The sequence continues at coordinate 115,871,438 of NC_143055.1, read as the reverse complement.
TGGTTTCCCTTCCCTTCATCTTCCAGGAAAGGTCCTGGCCCTTCTGCACTCACAACTGACAGATTCCTTTTCCACGCTGCCTGGGACCAACACTGAGAGCAAAGGAAAGCTGGGTTATTTGCTCTCGGTTCCCAATACTAGCATGGCCTACACTGCAGTCTCAAGAAAAATTCTGCCCATCCGCACATCCCAACATACCAAACTATCGGATGCCTTCAATGAATATGTACAAACTACTGCTTTTCAAAGGCTTACCACCATTTGGGCAGATTTGGACAGATTTATATGGGGTCAACCAACAGAATGTCCCTAATATGTAAGCTACCTTCCTGCCAAATTTCTAGCCTCTGCTCCAAAGCATAGTAGAACCAAAGCATCTCAAATACACAGTAACCAGAATTTTCAACACTGGTGGAACATATATTTCTCTAGACTCATTTTTTTAAAAAAATTCAACCTTTTTGGCTAAAAGTCTTCTCCCCAAACTCCAATGTTTTTCAGGTAAGATTGCAGTCTGAATGGCCCAAGTTTGGCAAAGTTAAAAGCACTTGAAAACAGGGTCCTCTAATGAGAAGTGTTGAACAACTTTAATAATCAGGGCCGGTAGCACAGCCTATTATTGTATATTCAGCGCCGGCCCGAGCCATTTGTGTGCCCTGGAAGTGCGGCGCCACCCCAGGGAGTGTGGTGCATGCACAGCCCTGCCCCCGGGTGCATGGCGCCCGTGCGCCCCGGCGCATACATGGACCCGCCCTCACCCGGTCAGGCCTCGCTGCATGGCACCCTCTACAATGGGGCGCCCCGGGCAGTAGTCTGGTCAGGCCGTACCTTGGGCTCGATTTGTGTGTATGTATGCATACCCTTTTGGTTATACAGTGGTAGCGAGGACTTTTAAAACTGTTGAAATGGATAGCGATTATCTAAACTATATGGCCATGTGTATCTTCTAGTTACAAAATTCTTAAGAGTGCAGTTTGCAAGGAAATGTGATAGCGTTGTTCAGTGAATTGTTTTAAAATTATGATCTGTATTAACTTCAGCATATCTTTACATCTCCATTAGGGAGAAGTATTTTCTACAAGACTTCCACAGGCAGAAAAAAATCAAGCTGAATGTTAATTTTTATAGTCCTGAACTTGATCAATCATTTCTAATGGGAGATAATATTTTGCTCATATATATATATTCTTTTACCTGAAGGTTTTTTACATATGTTACATAAGCCTCCATTGCCACTGGGTTTACAGGAGCTGGAAGTAAACTAGTCCCATGAGGTTCACTTGGCCATAGAGGGAGAAGGAGGTTGATCAGCTCCCTAGATATTGAAAAAACCTCATCCCTTGAATCTTTGCAAATGAGGCCTGAGATTCATGCATGCTTCAGATTTCAGATCAAATGCTTAGCTCCACTTGGTGTGTGGCTACATGGCACTAATTGGCATAGCTCTAGTTCCATCTAACTGACAGGCTAGATAAATAGTTTGCCCGTGTTACTGATCGGCGAATGGAAATGATGGGGTTGGCTTTTGCTGTTGCACTGCTTTTGGCATGTAGGTTAACTCATTTGCATGGCCACTGTCTGTTCAGATCCAAGAAAGTTGCACACTTTTTACCACTTACAGCCATTTCATCCTCACCCTATTGCACTATTCACATTACAACTGAATTTAGCCCAGAGACACCTATGGAAGTAATGCCAGTTCTGAATTTGAGCTGTACTTTCTGGTTGGCTGAAACTGTCTTAGCTACCTTGGAAAACACCTAAATGTATATATTTATCCTAAAAAGAGGATTACTAAGCCTCCCTTCTTTTAGACAACATCTCTGATGATACCTATTGTCCCTGACAGGATCAAAATGATAGAGAATTATACAGTCAGTGGTATGTTTGGCTTTTTTAAAACAAACCCTGAGCTTCTTGAGCCAAAATAAATAACTTCTTCTTTTTACTGGTCTTGTAAATTGAGCTTACTTATATTTGATGTAAACCTTTTAAAGCAAACAAATACCCCAGATCAAATGAAATTATCGTGTATATATAGTAGTCCAATGTCTGTGACTCTGTAACGTTGAAATGCTGGCTGTTCCCTTTGAGCGGCACTGTTGCCTGAAGTGCTGGCTGTTCCCTCTGGGTGGCCCGTGCTGCATGGGGAGTGCGGGGCCCATACGGCCACTTGCGCTGCTTGCTCCCCTGCGGTGGCCCAGCTGAGCGGCGCAGAAGTCAGCTGAGCGCCACGGCAGGAGGTGAAGGGGGGCAGGGTGGTGACGTGCAGCGTGACAGTGGCTCCAGGCCCTGCCCCTGGCCGTGAACGTCACCTCCCCACCCCTCTTCGCCTCTCCATGGCGCTTGGCTGACTTCTGCGTCGCTCAGCCAGGCCGCCGCATGGGAGCAAGTGACACAAGCGACCGTTTGGGTTCCGCGGTCCACCGAGTGAGAAGCAGGAGGGGGAGGAGAAGAGAAAGAGAGAGACAGAGAGGCAGTAGGAGGATGAGAGAGAGAGACAGTGTGAGAGACCGGAGGCTCAGGAGAGAAGACCGATGTGGAGGAGAGACCTGAAAATCCCGTTTTATGATGGGCTAATTGCCTAGTTGGTATTATATTCCATTAAAAGATGCAGCTTTATAGCCGAGAAAATTTCTATCTGAACTGATAACACTATTCTTAGCTGAAAATAATTCTGCATTACTTAAATGTTGGCTAAATTCCAAGATTAAAAAAAAGTGATAAAAACTTCTTGTCAGTTTAAAAATATTCCAACAACTCAGGGAGCAGTTTCTATGGCTGGAAAGGAATCATTCCTGTTTTTAAATTGTGCACCAGTAATCACTGGCCCAACAAACGTTTCCTTTTTAAAACTCACGGAAGGGGGCCCATAGTGGGGAAGTCTTCATTAGGTTCCCATGGAAGAAGCAGTAATCACAGCCATCAAGATCAGCTGATCTCAGAGATCCACAGGGAACACATGACCATCTGCATGAAGGTCAGGTGCTTCCAAATTGGCACTAATGCCCCCTACAGTTCTGGCCTGCCCCCATCTGTGTGACTCCATAGGAGCCATATTGCAGGGTTTCTTCTACTGGCAGCTGAGGTGGTAAAGCTCGATTTCTCAGTGTGGGAGGGCCACAGAAAAGAGAAGAGAGCATAGATGGTCCCACTAGGTGTTGAGGCCCTTTCTGTAGGGACCTGGTCTGGAGCATGGGAATAGAGTGCTTGGCCAGCTATGTCCTCTTCACATTCTGGTCTAGAGGGATTGCTCTCAGCAGCCTTGCCATTTGTTTGCATGATTTGTCTCCTCACCCAACACAGAAGATGCAGGAACAGCTGATGCAAATGCGTGCAGCTCTGTCTGAGACTATGACCCATCATTTCCTTCTGTTAACAGTTTTTGTCAGAAAACTGCATTGCCTATAATATGGGATTAACACTGACGTCTACACTACGGTGACTGCAAGGGTTCTTCTCTCTCTAGTGCAAACCGGGAGCAACTCCACTGATAACCAGTGGTCACTCTCCACTCTAACTTTCAGCAGGTGTCTGGCAGGGTGCAAATCCAGCAGTAATATCTGGGGAGTACAGAAGTTCGTTTTAAAGTACTTTTATCTTCCACGTTTCCAGAGTTCGTTGCACAGTTTGCTTCTCAGCTGTACCTGACGCTCTGATCCAAGGCAGCATTTCCTGTAAGCTGTATACTTGTGTGGCTGGTCAGGAGAGATTCAAATGCTGCCCAGCTGATTAGCAGAGGGCCCGCAGCTAGGGTTTTATTTCTATACAAGCCTCCATGCTCATAAAAAAAAAAATATGCTGCACATGGATTGGAAAGATTAGAAGGAACATTGGTTCAAAGTATGTATAAACCTAAATCTGCAGGTGCTAAGTAAGGAGGACAAGGAAGGAATTGTATGCTAATAATATTTTGCTGTTGCTAGGTTGGTAGCAGCTTGCTCAAGTGGCCTGCCATCAACTGATATTTATAGCAATGTATAAAACTTAGTGATGACATCCCTTTTAAATTCAAAAGCTTAAGCTAATATTACTGTCTGCATTCAAAGCAGAGCTCAGTGCCTAAAAGCTGGTCAATAAACATTTTAGTACTGCTCTATTCCAGTGATCCGAATTCAATAATGTTACCTTTCCAGAAGCTGCAAAATGGAAAGTGAAAGAATGATTTATGAAGCTTAGCTATGCATGGCCAGATAAGAAAGCTTTAACTGATGCTTGCAGGATTCTCTTTAATGAAGTACAAGTTGCCAAGATAAGTTTAGGTAAATGAAGCCTCTGTCACAATATGTTACAGCAAAAGGAATGATAGACAGAGTGCAGCAGATGGGGGTTATTACAGAAGAGTGGATCAAGCAAAGTTGTCTAGGTAACTACACAAAGATGAAGCAGATGCATTAGCGTTATAATGATAAACAATTTGATAATACCAAATTCCTTTGAAATTAAGCACAGTTGGCTTCTTTGTTTAAGTTGTCACTTACTCCTCATTGAGATCATGTTTCTAACCCATCCATTCCTTTTAAAATGATACTATTTAATACAACCTCTTTTTAAAATGTGACTATTAGTCTCAAGCCCCCTGACGTTTTGCCTTTTCAAGATCTTTTGCTAAGAATGTCAACAAAACAGGAAGCCAACGTTAAGAAGCTGTGATTCCAATGGATGCAATCCCTGCCCTCCTAGTTTAATACCTTAACATGAAATGCAACCTGGCATTATGAATTAAATGAGTCTGGGGGGTGTATCTGTGTTGCTGGTGCTTAACATTAAGAGTCTATGCTAGAGACTCAGGATTCCGCTAATATGTTGTCTTCAGGAGAGGCTTGGGATAAATAAATGCAGCAGCTGCCACTGTAGTATTCCTTATTGTTTAATGCTAGATAGTGAGGTGGTATTGGAAAGAGATGTCTCTGGAGACTCATGACTTGTGACATTGTGCTTGGATGCCAAGTTAACCATGGAGGACTTGGACGCTGAGTAAACCATGGAGGGTTTCAGTGAGTCCTTGAAACCTCACAAGAAGGTCCACACCTTTTCTTTTGAAAAGTTAGGGCCTTCTGTATAAAGGAATGCAGTATTTCAAAGGACACTGCCAAAGCTGAGACGCTCAATTTTTCAATCCACAGTACCTTGAAAATGGAGTTTTTTGTTCTTTGCATTCAATCCAGAAAAAATATCACCTTCCCAAAAGAGGTCTATAACAACCTCTCTGCTGGGCGACCTGCCAAATGAGCACACAGCCACTGGGTTACTTTGCAAATGCACATAGGATCAGATTGCAGCCCTCATGTTACACAATTCCTCCCCACTGCCAGCCTGCTTTTGTTCTTGTTTGAAGGCAGGTATTGAAAGCCTGGCACTGAAGAGCTTCACTATCTATAGTACACAGACAGCAGGATTCTTCCAGACAGTATTTTAATACTTTGCCTTCTCATAAAAAAAGATGTAGATGGGAGCATGTAATATACTTGTACCTGGAAACCGAGATCCCTCTAAAAAGAATAACTTCAGACTGACCAGGGTTGGCAGAATCTCTGACACACTAAACTACAAAAACTGCTTGCTCTTCTCATTTTTTTTAACAGCAAACTACTTGCTTTCCTCCACTTCCCAAGGCCTATCGATGAACATTCGTCTTCCTCCTAGGTATCTTCACTATGGTCTCCCCATCGAACGCTTCAGTCTTTAACATTCAAGTCACTCTTCACCATCTTCCCCCCTCCCCCCAATCAGGATTTCAGAAGAGACTGGAGGGAGGGTGGAAAAGGATAGAGGTGAGTAGGGGAGTATACAAATAGCAAAACTGGTGGAGATGCAGCTGTCAGCTCAGAGGGTCCATGTTCCCTGTGGCTAACAAGACATCTGTCGTGATCAGGACATAGCCATGGGTGGCCAAGCCCACCTCCCTACCCACCACAGTCCTGGCTCTGCTTCTGCCCAGACACAGGGCTTGGCTCTTCTCCTGGTGCACCAGTCAGGTCTGGATAATGGAGTCAGGGGCTACCCTACTCTGCTCATCCAGCATTGCTGCCAGGGAGCAGAGTTGGGGGCATGTAAGACCCCTGCTCCTGCTGTGGGGTTGGAACACTTGAGCCAGGGCAAGCCCCAGCACTTCAACTCTGCCAGGAGCACTGGAGTGGGACAAGCTCCCAGTATTGAACTCTGATCCTTTGCAAGCCCAGAGCCTGCTCACCACTGAGAGCACCAGCTAGAACTTGGATAAGGCCCAGCTTCCCAATCCAGCTCCCTGCTGGGAGAACTATCTGGAACGGAGCAAGCCCATACGTCCTGATCTTACTCAGAGCACCATGAGAGGGAGGGGCACAGCAGGACAAACCCTGGGACCTTGATCCTGCTCCTCCCTGGGAGCACTGGGTGAGCATAGCAGGACAAGCCCTGCATTCCGGGTGGACAATGGGAAGCTCACATATTTATGGGCCCCCTATTTTTATGGGGCCCTGCCCACTGAATCGATCTCTCCTTTCCCCATGGGTATGTCTACACTACAGCGCTAATACGAACTAACTTAGTTCGAATTAGTTAATTCAAACTAAGCTAATTCGAACTAACGGATCCAGACTAAAAAACTAGTTTGAATTAGCATTTTGCTAATTCGAACTAGCATGTCCACATTAAGTGGACCCTGAACCTAGGTTAAAGATGGCCGGAAGCAGTGCCGGCAGGGCATCAGATGAGGACTTATAGCGTGGAGCTGCTGCAACAGGCTAGCTGAGGGCTGTGCTTAAAGGGACCTGACCCCCACCCCAGACAGACAGTTCTCAGGGGTGCCCCTCTTGCAAAGCAGTCCTGGCTTGGAGTGCCCTGAGTACCCACACTGGGCACATCACAGCACTCAGCCATCAGACCGGCTGCACTTGCCGCAGGCTGCCATCTGGGGAGAGGGGGCAATTGGGGGGCTGCAGGAGAGCTTCCACCCCCAGAAGCCCGCAGAGCCAGCCCAGTCCTCCCCATCGGGGACTCGTGCCCCATTCCTCCCTCACCTCCTTCCACTTACCCTTCCCTAGCCCCCCTTCCTGATGTACAAAATAAAGAAAACATGTGGTCAAAAATAGAATCTCTCTTTATTGAACAAAACTCAGGGAGACTGGGAAAAGGAGGTGGGAGAGGGGAAGAGAGAGGGGAGGGCAACTAAAATAAACAGAGGTTTGGAACAGGTCCCATATGAAGAGAGGCTAAAGAGACTGGGACTTTTCAGTTTAGAAAAGAGGAGACTGAGGGGGGATAGGATAGAGGTCTATAAAAGCATGAGTGGGGTGGAGAGGGTGCATCAAGAAAAGTTCTTCATTAGTTCCCATAATAGAAGGGCTAGAGGACACCAAAGGAAAGGAATGGGTAGCAGGCTTCAAACTAGTAACAGAAAGTTGTTCTTCACAAAGCAAAGAGTCAACATATGGAACACCTTGCTGCAGGAGGCTGTGAAGGCTAGAACTAGAACAGAGTTTAAAGAGAAGTGAGATAAAGTGATGGAGGTTGGGTCCATGGAGTGCTATTAGCCAGGGGGTAGGAGTGGTGTCCCTGCCCAAAGTTTGTGGAAGGCTGAAGAGGGATGGCACGAGACAAATGGCTTGGTAACTGTCTTCGGTCCATCCCCTCCAGGGTCCCTAGGGTTTGCCACTGTCGGCAGACAGGCTACTGGGCTAGATGGACCTTTGGTCTGACCCAGTACGGCCATTGTAAGCTCAGGGCTCAGGGTTGGGGGGTCTCAGTGGACCACCTTGATTTTCATGCACACCTGCTCCTGGGTGGCCAGGCTGGCAGCTCTCCTGCCCCGGACGGCCGCTTTCCTGTGCCTAGTGCGGAGGTCGTGGACGAGGTCCACGATGTCCTCACTAGACCAGGCGGGTGCCCGCCTCTTGCAGTCCCGGGCAAGCTCCCGGGAGCTGCCAGCCTGGTCCCGGGAAGAGGGGGAGGGCTGGGGGGCATCGGGTGGCTGGCTCGAGCTGTGCCAGGTGCAGGGTCTGCTAGCTGGGTGCTGGCAGGCTTGCACCTGGCACGGGCACTGTAGCCAGCCCGTGCCCCTTTACGGGGTCCGGGGCCGGGAGGGGGACAATAGAGTTTCCCCGGTGTTGGCCAGAGTGGCCACCAGGGAAAGCTGGGGAGGGCTAGCCTCCCACTAGTTCGAATTAAGGGGCTACACACCCCTTAATTCGAACTAGTAAGTTTGAACTAGGCTTAGTCCTCGTAGAATGAGGTTTACTTAGTTCGAACTAAGCGCTCCACTAGTTCGAATTAAGTTCGAACTAGCGGAGCGCTAGTGTAGCACCTATCAAAGTTAATTCGAACTAACATCCATTAGTTCGAATTAACTGTGTAGTGTAAACATATCCCATGAGAGAGGTGGCCCCATCATTGCCACCATGAAGTCAGGACCCACCCACTTGTCCCATCCTGGCTATCCCACTGGTGGTGATATGCATTTTCTCTGGATAATTCATCTGTGCTCTTGTGTAGGTGTCACTGTTGCACTCACATATGACGTTCCTAGTTGGGACAGGAATGCATTTTTCTGTCAGAACCTGTTAGATTAGAACTTGTTTTTCTCCATTTTCCTACTCTCTTGAAGTAATCTATTGATCATTTTATTGTGAGTATTGTACAGCGAAGTATCAAACAAATCTGCCAATGTCATTTAACTCAGATTTATTTTGTTTACTTTCTCCAGGATAGAAGCTTTAATGAAGTATTTTGTAAAATTCTTACATACTGTCTGCTCTTCCTTTTTGATGAGAGAAAATCCTTCCACCCTACAAAGAGAGCTAAGATGTCTGTCTTGGTTTTGATTTGTTATGCTTCTTGTAAATACATAGCCTGTGTGTAAAAGGAGAGAGATTCAATTCAGATGGCACAATCAGCTTAAGGTTCCTTGTGAGTTTGTAATAATAGTTTCTACAGCAGTACCTTTTTATCCTTGCAAGTAACCTTTTCCTACTGCTGTTTATAAAGACAGCAGAAAGCTTTAGATAGCAGGAGACAGATCAGAAATTGTATGTAATTGAGAATTAGATGGTTGCATTTCAATAGGTAATGTTTGTCTTGTTACAGCTACGAAGACGTAATAAAGTCCAAGATTTAAAAAAAATCTGAACTTCATCAAAGTTATCTACAAAACAAGAAAACTGAGTTTTAGTGTCACTTGGCCCTCAGAATGGCATATCTTCTTTTTGGGCTAGCGAGAAATTTGTCTTTTAGTCTGTTAATAAGTCAGGATAGGGTATCAAGACAAAATCAGATCTATTATCAATAACCATCAGAAATCAGCAGGGTGTCATTTAAGTCAGAAGAAGGAAGGCAAGAAGTGCCAGTCCCATTAAGGCATGTTTAGAAACTTCAAATGTACTTTGTGTAGGCAATGATAAAAATAAACAGATGGTCAAAAGTGACCTGAGAAGTGGGTTATATGGTTGTGGATTTCTGCTTAAGGTTTTATGTGCCCAACTTTGATTGCATTGGAACACATGGTCACAATTCCATAAAAACTAAGCAATCTCATTGTTTTGCTGAAAAGAAATGACAGTTTGTGTGTGTTTTTTTTAATAGCTGAAATGCTGTGAGAAGATGACTACTCAAGTATATTTGTTTTAATGGGTGGGGAATGACTCTTAGCTCCTCTGTTATGCCCACAAGATTATTAATCCTTTATTTGTTTAGCATCTATGAGGCCCAGTCATGGACAGGACTGCAGTGTCCCAGAGATGGTACAAGCACAGAATAAAAAGACAGTAAGACACTTTGAGCTCCAGAAAGCTTACAAGCTAAGAGAAGAGAACAGGTGGATACTGACAAATGGGGGTGGGAGTGAAGGGAGCATAAGGCACATCTGGGCATCCATATGGAGTCCCAATTCTTCCGAGAGGTCTGTGGAGTGATAGTGTTGGGTCACCCTTCAGATGTGAGCAGCATTTGGTTTCCTGGTGTGGAGATGGGAGACAGGGCTGTGACTTGTCCATGCTCATCTCCTTCTTTAGAGAGACTGGCACAATGCATCCTTGCAGAGAGGAAAGCACAAAGACTTCACTATGTCCAGCTCCTACTAATGTGCAGGAGGCTACTCACACACCTGTTCAGCAAATCTAAGGTAATGAACCCTGTCGATTTTATAGCATGTTTTGTCAAGTAAGAGCTCAAATACCAATCCATTTCAGGTTTGACTCAGTTTTCACCTTCAAAATAAAAAAAACATTTACGTATGATTCTGCTCTTAATTTTGGTTTGAATGATTCATTCAAGATGCTTAGCTCAATTAAATAGAGAATTTTATCATAATTAGTTCAGAGGTAGTGGAATTAATTTTGAATTACATGGAGCAACTAGAATTTACAGAGCATAAACAGCATTTTTTTCCAAATACAGGGGAAAATAAGGAAAAGAGAAATATAGATTTTTTAAAAAAATAGACTTTAGACTTGGAGTTTATTATTCTGAATTGTACAATATATGGATGAGACTTAAATAAAGGTTTTTTAAAGTCTCATCAATGAATTGTACAATTCAGAATAATAAACTTCAAGTCTAAAGTCTATTTATCAGATACAAATTAAATGGTGACTTCAGACTTCTTAAAAATAAGATTTTTTTAATCGTTTAGTATTCATTAACTTTCTTAAGAAAAGATTAACATAGCAAACAAACTGAGATACTGAATGAATATATTCAAACATCCCATTAGCCAATGTAATAATGGTATAACTCAAACTAATTCCAAAATAATTAGAGCAAAACAAACAAAACAGACAACAAGCCAAAACATCTCCTGAATTACGCATAGTATTTAACAAGACACTATCACAGTGGACTGGGTAATCAGGGACACAACACAGCCACCGCTGATCTATGCAGGTATATAATCCTGGTATCTCATGTTAAGTACATCTCAGAATATCCAAACAATCTAAAAATTAACTTCATAGTGAGCATTCTCAATATTCCTTGTCAGCAAAGGGGTTAACCAAAGAAACAAAATGTTGTCATAATGATATTGGTTTAGATTTGTTTGTGGTTTTCTTATTTAGCTATTTCCAATGAATTATTTCTGACTTGATTTGTATCGGGGAGAGGTTCTGTTTTTTCATGTTATTATAAATAATTTTTTAGCTTTGAAAGAAACCATAATGTAGGGAGGAAAGCACAAAGATGTCCATAAAAAAGTCAAGTGGTATCAACAGATCAGGCTCATTCAAATTCCATGCTGAGTCAACAGCCAGTTAATTGTAGAGAGAAGCATCTGGACAAGAAGGTTGAACTGTTGAGCATTCCCGTAAATGAGTTAGTGTTTCCTTGATTTCTGGAATTGCAACAGGAGCATCACATTTCTCTTAAGTCTCCTTGCTGTCCAACACATCCACGGATTTTTCTTTAATTAAATTGCACTGCTCTCTAGCTATACTACAAAACTTTCAAGTTGAAAATATTGTCTGTAGAGTGAGTAATGATTTCTGGATGTTGGACATCTCCAAACTGAGGAACTCAGTGAGCCATTAGATATTTTCCTTTTTTTCATCAAACTCGCGAACACTGAGGTGATCACTTCTGTAGTTCTGGCAAATCTTGAAAGACCGGCTGTTAAATAAATAAATAAATAAATAAATAAATAAATAAATAAATCTTCAAAAGATGAGACAACCCACTTACTCCTGATATTTTCCCTTAATTTTAAATTTGGCACATCAAACTAGTGCCTTTGCAAAGCAAGTAAAGTGGGTTTTAAGATACTCTGGCCTGTCATACATTTTGCTGTTCACAATGAAGGGATTAAAATTCTTACTATAGAAGTATATTGCCAGATCAAAGTCTAACACAGATTAAATGCTATAGGGTGACAAATTGAGATTTTGAAGACCCAAGCCTGCCATACTAATCAAAAACTTAAACAGCGTGGAAACAGGTTCTGTAAAAGTTCTTAAACTTCCCATGTGTCTATTTGGGGAGATGAGTGTGTGTTTCAAATCTAGCTTGAGAGAATCCTAGTTCTAGAAACAGTACATTATACTATAGGGGGCAAACTTTGACACAATGAAACTTGTCTGTCACAAGGAGAGTTTGTGCTTTGCATATGCTGGACTTTTTTAGGATATATATTATCTGGTGCTACAACCAATGTTGTGGCATGTTTAATTTACTGCAAATAAACCATTCTGTAGAGGCACACTTCACTGTCACTTGGACATATGTCCAAGAGGGACTCACAAGATCATCTTAAATAAGTTGAACATATTTGTACTTTTTAAAATAAAGAATGAAAATGCCACAAATCTGTAACTTTGTCTCTATAGATGAGAATGTAATGGGCCAGTTCACACCCAGAGTGAAACTTTCAATTATATTTTGAGTCCTGTTCAGGACTTACGAGTGGAATTTTGAACATGCAATTATTTGAGTCCACATATAACTGAACATAAATCAGATGATAAGGTATCTAGAGGCCTAAATTCTGTCTGCAGCCCCAGTTCCATTCCAAAGAGATGCAAAAAGCTGCATGTTCAAAATAGCCAATTCAGATTTAGCCACAGAGACACACAAAAGAGAGAAATAAGCAAATAAAATCTGGTTACAGCTTAGCCTCCTGGTATTTCTGATCACATGGCAAGTAGTTGGATTTATTCTTGTGAAAACAAATTGAAGAAAACTATGTGGACTTCCTTTAAGTTAAATGGAGGAACATCCACAAGCCGTATGGAGAAAGAAATGGAGAGACAGGTGACTCTAAACTGAAATTTGAATAACTTTAGTTCAATATTTTTCAAAGACTAAGGCACTTGTAATAGCCAAATGTCAACAGAGAATTGGAGAATGTAATCTGTTGTATATTTTTCATACACTAGTATTATAATATAGGATGTTTGTTTTATTCATTCCTCAGTGCTTTTGATATTTTGTCTACTGACTTCTTAAATTAAATTAAATTTTAAAAGAATTCAGAGGTGTTACACCAGAAAAGACATCAGTCTAAGACTAATACACAAGTAAAATACTTTTAAAAAAAAATCTATGTTGCCATTTAATTATATAATGATACATAGAAGACTTCACACTTGTCAGTCCTCAGAAATCCGTCACACCAATTGACTCAATTAGTTTTGTTAACTTATGGCCAAATTCACCACTGCCATAAATGGGTGCAGATCCACTGAGAATTAAACCAGCAGTGAACTTTTGTCCCATGAAAAAATTCAAAAATCAAACTGGAAAATATAGCTAACCTCTGTACCACCCTTTGAGGACCTATAATCAACTTAGTGAAGAAATGAACCCTCCTCTACAGGAAGACATGTCTACTTTTTCACATTTTCCACCCTAGATAGACTCCTTCTTAGCACGTGTACAGCATGCCTCAGGTGGCTTGTGACCAGGATTCATGATTTGGTCCTCTGGTTGGATCTAGCTTCCTTGTCTACCCCCCTTGAAAAATTAAGCCCAAAGCTCCTTTACAGAACTTACACTGGTAAAACTCCCTAGTACAGATGCAGGCTATACCAACTGAAAGATTTTTTTTCTACCAATATAGGAACCTAGTGCAGATGCAGCTGTTCTGCCTCGGGCTTCCTGGAGTCAGCCGCTGATCAGTTTCAGCAGCAACTGACTTGGGGACACCTGGAGCAGAGCAGCTGGGGTGCTGCCGGTTGGTCCAGTAGCGCCGAGGAGCAGCGCTGTGGGACCAACCCAGCAGCACCCCAGCTGCTCTGCCCTACGCGTCCCCAAGAGCAGCTGGGGTGCTGCCGGGTTGGTCTCGCAGCACCAAGGGTCGGCGCTACCGGACCAACCTGGCAGCACTACAGCTGCTCTGCTGCAGGCGTCCCCGATTCAGTCGCTGCTGAAACTAACCAGCAGAAGCTGAATCAGGGATGCCTGGGGCAGAGCCGGACTATCGTAAGGGGGGGCTATGAGGGATCTGGGGTGGCAACCTCCCCACCCCACTCCAGTCCCCTCATAGCCCCCCCTTCCGATAGTCCAGCATATTTGATAATCCGGCACCCGCTGGGTCCTAAAGGTACCAGATTATGGGAAGTTTACTGTAAATATGAATCAACAGGGATTATAGTGGACTACAAACTAAACGAGTCAACGGTTTGACACTGGCAAAAAAGCAAACATGATTCTGAGATGCATTAGCAGAAGTATTGTGAGCAAGACACGAGAAGTCATTCTTCTGCTTTACTCTACATTGAGTAGGCCTCAATTGGAGTACTGTCTTCACTTCTGGACACCACATTTCAGAAAGATCTGGAGAATGTCTAGAAAAGGGCAACACAAATGATTAAAGGTCTAGAAAACATGACTTATGAGGGAAGATTGAAATAATTGGATTTCTTTAGTTTGGAAAAGAGAAGAGTGAGCGGGGAGATGATAGCAGCTTTTCAGTACCTAAAAGGGTATCACAAGGAGGGAGAAAAATTATTCTTCTTATCCTCTGATGATAGGACAAGAAGCAGCAAGGAAGCTTTAGGCTGGACGTTAGGAAAAACTTTCTAACTGTCAGGGTGGTTAAGTACTAGAATAAATTGCCCAAGGAGATTGTGGAATTTCCATCATTGGCGATTTCTAAGAGAAGGCTAGAGGGCGGCACAGGGTGCCCCGCGCGGCACAGGGTTCGAACTAGGAGGGTAATGTAGGCATACCGCACTTGCAAATGAAGCGGGGATTTAAAAATGGCGGCGCCCCGCTTATGCAAATGAAGCCCGGGACATTCAAATCCCGGGCTTCAAATCCCGGGCTTCATTTGCAAGTGCGGTATGCCTACATTACCCTCCTAGTTCGAACTAGCGGGGTAGTGTAGACATACCCTAATTAACTCAGCCTAAGGAAGGACTCCCTGAGGCTCTTTATATATCTCTGTGAAATAAATAAAATGCTATAGAACCTGTAACAGCCCTAATTTCATAGTAAAAAGTGAAAATGCGGAAAAGATGAAATCCTGAGCAAGATATTCTTCAAAGTCTTCTGTGAGATAGCAGAGCCTTTTAGGTGCCTTAATTTTAGCCAGAGATGCATTCCCAGTAGTAGTCCAAAGAGTGATATTTATAAATGTAGCTATTCTACTTCTAAGTAGGGCTACTGCATACTTAAGTCAGACTTTCAGGAAAAGTCTTCATGATTTGGTACTGCACAGCATTTTTATGAAAGAATTTTATAACAAACTAAACATGGATTGAATGAAATGCATTAAAAACTGTCTGATAGGTCTCAAAATGAAATCATAAAATGGGCATCGCCTTTCTCTGCAGTGTTGGACAAAGGGCACTTAAAGGCTCAAACTAGTGTAAATAGATTCTCTGTAAGTTCAGGTCTTTAAATCATGATTTAAGGAATTCAGTAACTCAGCCAGAGATTATGGGCCTATTAAAAGAGTGGGTGAGTAGTGTTCTGTGGCCTGCTACAGAAAAACAAACTAGATGATCATGATTGTCCCTTAGTCTGCATCATTGTGCAGTTTTTCCAGTGATGAAATTAATTCTTGCCCTACCTACCTTACTTAACATTTTAATCAGCAGCCTGATGGGAAACATAAAATTGTCACTGATAGTTTGTAGGTGACATGAAAATTGGGGGAAAGGTAAATAAGAAGAGGACCAGTCACTGATGTGGAGTTGTCTGGATTGCTTGATAAACTGGCCACAAATAAAAAATATACATTTTTAATAATTCCAGGAACAAAGAGTATATAGGCCATAGGTACAGGAGAGAGACACTCTCCTGAAAAGCAATGACTCTCTCAAAAAGATTTGACGGTATAAACTCAGCTGATCACAAGCTCTTTGTGTGATGCTGTGACCAAAAGAGCTAATGTGCTGCTGGGATGCATAAATAGTAGAATATTGAATAGGTGTAGAGAAGTTTATTTTACATATGTTTTGTATTTTATTTTGGCACCGGTGTGACTGCTCTATGAGTACTGCATCCAGTTCTGGTGCCAACCATTCAAGAAGGAAGTTGATAAACATGAGAGAGTTCGAAGAGCCTAATCTATTTACCTTAACAAACAGAAGAGTAATGGGCAAAGGGTTGGAACCTGAAACTAGACAAACTCGGGCTGGAAATAAGGTGCAAGTTGTTAATGAATTCTCCATCACTAATTTTTACATCAAGATTGCATGTTTTTCTAAAGATATGCTGTAGGAATTGTGTTTATACAGGTCAGGCTAGATAAACCAATGGTCCCTCTTGGCTTGGGAATCTGTAAAATCTGATAAATGTAGTATTTCAGCTGATTTCAATGCAGAGTGTCTTTTCTCTATATTTATCTATTCCTCTAGGCTGACATTTTGAAAGTTGCCTAAGGGTGTGCATGCCCAATTCCCTTTAACTTTCATTTTCTATTTAGAATCCATATGATTGACCTTGGAGTATCCAAATCTTTCTTCTGTGTTTTTACTCCCTCCACAAGAGAATGGAACAGCACCATCATCCCAATATGCTTGATCTCTAGACAGTGAATCTGATCACTGAATATGTCTTGAGTTGACCTATAATGCTAATATTATCTTACATCCCTGACTTTAATCTGTTGGCAGATTCTTTGTACAACCACACGTTAACATGCTAACCACCACTCAGCATTTGAAATAATGTACACAATGTCCTCCTCTCCCTTATTTTATTTCATATTTCAGTAGCTGCATAGTTGTCCACCCTCAATTATATTTCTGACCTTGAGCTTAGCTGGGATGGTGTTTGGAATTGCAAATTCATTCATATTTCAGACTCCTGGTTGAGATAAAGTCCCCAAGGCTATGAAATGTTGTTAAATGCCAGTGCTACAGTTTATACTGATGTATTTAATTAGGATTCCAAGTAACACTCATACACACACACTCTCTCACCCTCTCTGGTCTTTAAGTATCTGTGTTAAAAGAAAAGTATTCTTTTTAAAAACTACAGTATAATATCATCTTCTTGCACTACGCAAATTGCAATTCATCTGGTATATTGTATTAGCAATGATCTAATACCTTCCTATAATACTAATAATTGTCTAATACAGATTATGATAGAGATATTTTGATTAGCATGGCATACATTAAATTATCTGAAATATTTTTCCATTCAATGTAATGTGCCAAGACAGTATGTATTGCTGAAAAGGCATATATTAAGGTAATTAATTAGGGCCTGATTTTTGTTCAGAATTTGTGGAGGATCTGGATCTGCCATAGATTTCACCTGGATTTTTGGGTTCTCAGCATTTCTGAAGATCAGGAATGAAGTTGGTCACCTTCATACAAAAATCAAACAATTATTGTTTTAAAAAACAACAAACCCAGTAGAAATGTTAATTAGTGTTTGAAAAACTGTTCGTGGAATGCTTTTTTAAAAACAAAATCCTGCTTAAAATAGATTTGATAGCTACTGTAGGGCTGTTTCCCCGCATTTATGACTTTAAAATGTTAGTGTATTACAGGTTTGTATCCCATTACCCCTTTTATTTACATCCATGTAAAATAAGAAGGAACTCAATTATTGAAGTGTCTAGTATACATGGAAGGAGAACCTTGCTGTATGTATACACACATTACAATATAACATACTTGAAAATGATGTTTCTACAAAGTATTTAAAAGTTCTCTCTTACAACGGGATAACTCTAAACTGTAAGGACATGTTTACACTAGGAAAATATTTGAAATAACTAAATTTGAAATAACTCCCAAAATAACAAAAGCAGGAGCACAGATTACAAAATAATCAGCCTGTTATTTTGAAATAACCTGCTTGGTAGTGTGGACGCTCCAATTATTTTGAAATAAGGAGGTTTATTTTGCAATAACTGCCTAGTGTAGACCAGGACCAAGTGAGAATTTGGATAAAAGTTGAATAATATGGCAAATGTTAGAAAAAGTGGTCCATCTTTCACTTTTCATGTTAGTTAGCCATTGGAGTGAGTAGACTACAGTGGTTTCCATTGGAAGAACGCATAGAAGAACTCAACACATTACACTAATGGAGAAAATTAGGTTGAGTATCAGTTAAATCTATCTGTGAAATTAGACTACCAAGTAGTCACATAAAAAAGGTGGTACAAGTTTAATCTCCTGGGACTTACTTTATCCTGCCTTTTTATAAAACAATAAAAAGAAGCCTTATCCTGTAGGGAACATTCTCCATGGCAGGCATCAAGGGTTAGAATTGTTGTATATTTCCCTATTACTTTTATATCTTTGTTCATGTGCTTCAGATATGTCATATTGTCAATCATGCCAAAAGTGTTAAAAGAAAATGATTATGGGATGCATTTGTATGGATCAGCCCTAACATCAGGTAATGAAGATGGCAGATAGAAAAATGAAATTCCAGTTCTAGGACTCCAATTAAAATTAACAAAACAGAACAGGTGCCCACAGTTAGGTATGTAAACCTATATTAAATCATCCAAAATATGTGGCTTGATTTCCAAAGACGCAGAGACGCCAACAGCTCCCACTGAAGTCAGGTGTTAGCCCCAGTGTTCTGGACTACAGCCTTCATTATTTGTACAGTGGTGATTTTACATCACAATGGTGTGTGTGAACATTTATTTTGCCTTACTCTATGGTTTTGTTTTAAGAGCACTTCTGTTGTCTGATATACTGTATTTAGGACTTCATTGCTGAGGAATCTCTTACAAGAGAATGCAGTTCTCTGTTGTGAGCAGCAATGCGAGCTGGCCTGAGAGCAGCAGCAGATAAAATGAAAAGGACAATCAATAAAGATGAGAATAGTCTGAGTCAGAATTGCTCTGCGTACTATTCTACTCATGGTCTCAGCATTTGTATTAATTGACTTTCACATTCCCAGAGCCCTTAGAAATATGGACAACATATAAAAAGCAATGCTTAATTGGATCAAATAAGTTAGAGATAGAACAGGCCTATTACAATGGTGCCCACATTTTGAGGTTGAGCCCATGTCTCATGAAAATAAAACCTAGTTGTACTCTGTCAATGGCTACCCTGCCATAGAGTGATGAAAAGCTACAGAAGTGGAATTGTGCAATGATGAAGGTTCTTGCCGGGGCTTGAGGTAAATGCTTTCCTAACTCAGTGGACTATTGAAAGATTCTGAAGATTGAGGTGCTCAGATACTGTGCTGTTGAAGGCCAAATAAGTACATATCTTAGGGTATGTCTACACTAGCCACCCTAGTTCGGACTAGGGTGGCTAATGTAGTCATTCAAACTTGCAAATGAAGCCCGGGATTTAAATATCCCGGGCTTCATTTGCATGTTCCCGGGCACCGCCATTTTTAAATGCCCGGTAGTTTGAACTACCTGCCCGCGGCCTGCAATGAGGAGTAACAGTAGTTTGAATTAGGAGCTTTAGTTCGAACTACCTAGCCCGTGCCACAAGTAGCTGTGGGCAGGTAGTTCGAACTACCAGGCATTTAAAAATGGCGGCGCCTGGGAACATGCAAATGAAGCCCGGGATATTTAAATCCTGGGCTTCATTTGCAAGTTTGAATGACTACATTAGCCACCCTAGTCCGAACTAGGGTGGCTAGTGTAGACATACCCATAGAGACTAACAAAAAATGCAGATGGTATCATGAGCTTTCGTGGGCACAAGCCACTTTTTCAGATGAATGGAGTTAAGGGGTCCAGGCTGCAAAATAAATAGTAGAGAAAGAGAGGGGATGGGGAGGGAAAGAAAAGGGGGGAGGGAAATTGGGGAAAAAACTGTCAGAGCATCCATGTTGTGGTGATGTCGCTACTATTGACATTTGAATAGAGTTGGTGCAGGAGTTGATTGCAGAGGTGGGTTCCTGGATGAATATATTGGAGGTGTGCCGCGTGGTTGCTGAAAATAATTTGTTTGAGATTAGGAGGTTGTCTGTAGGCAAGGATTGGCCTGTCATCCCAAGGATATATGGACCCCTGGGAAGGAGCAGCACATCTCCATCATACTCATGAGGGAACCCACCGCTGCAATCTGCTCCGGTACCAGCTCTGTCCACACATTTATATTAGCAACATCATCACAGGACCTAACCACAGAAACCAACACATCAAAGGCTCATATCATTGCACTTCCACTGATGTGATCTGTGCCAGCAAATGCCCCCTTGCCATGTATATTGGCAAAACTGGACAGTCTACAACAAAAGATGAATGGACACAAATCAGATATTCAAAAAGGCAACACACAGAAATCTGTTGGGAAACATTTTAACTTGCCCAGGCACTCGTTAATGGATCTCAAAGTTTACCATATTATTACAAGCCAATTTAAAAAACCAGCTTGAAAGGGAAGCTGCAGAACTTAATTTCATTTACAAGTTTGATACTTGTAATAGAGGTTTAAATAAAGACCTTACGCAGTACATTCCACATTCTAATGACATAAGTAGCCATGTACTGGGTACTTAAGAGTATTTAAAACCCTCTCTATCAGCTTCATTTAGTATGAACACTCTAATTGACAATTTTTTCCCCATTTCCCTCCCTTCTCTTTCCCTCCCCATCCCCTCTCTTTCTCTGCTGTTTGTTTTGCAGCCTGGACCCCTTAACTCCATTCATCTGAAGAAGTGACTTTTGCCCACAAAAGCTCATGATACCATCTACATTTTTTGTTAGACTCTAAGGTGCTGCAGGACTATTTGTTATTTTTTAATTTTTTTCAGTTACAGACTAACACAGCTCCCCCTCTGAAACTTAGCTACATATCTTCACTTAGACATCTTCCACATTGGCTGCCAAACTCCTGTCTAGTCCTTCTCTCCCCCACTCACCCTTTGAGAGAGAGTGCTCTAGATCTTCATAATATATTTCTCATCTTTTCTTATATCTTTAAACAGTAAAATAATTAACAAAATTGATATTTTAAAATGATCATTTGTTGGCATCTGAGTAGTAGCTCTTATTGAAATATATGGGGCTATTCACTCCTGAGATCTATTGTCTGCCTGAATTTGTAGGCCATCTGAAACATCTCTGCATTAGTTAAACTTGCTTCACATTGTGAAGGTACTGTTCAGCTAGAAGCTTGCTTTTTTGTCTGTCTTTTTTCTTTATGTGAGAGCTGACATTGGGAAAATAACTGAAATGTCTGCACACCACAGCTAGTTCTTCATGGGCTTCATTCACAAGCCTGGAAGAGTTGCACTAGGGGCGTGACTACACGAGGAAATTATTCTGAAAAGACTCATTTTGAAATAACTCCTGAAATAACTATTTTAAAATAGCGTATCCACACTACAGGGAAGTCTCGAAATTAGTACAAGGCAGGCTCACTTTATGTGGATGGGCTACCTCGACTAAGAGCACCAGGAAGCCCTGGGGAGTACAGTAGACTTCTGATAATACGGCACCTTTGGGACCTAGGTAATGCCGGATTATCAGATATGCTGGAGTACCGGGAGGTACTATAAAGGGGCATACTACCAACCCAATCCCCTTCCCCTGCCCTCCCCTGAAGCTAAACACCTCCCCTCCCTGCTGTAACCCTTTCCCCCTTCTCCCCCAACCTTATGTCCGGGTCCCAAGGCCACTGCCTATGCTCAGTGGCCGGCTGCTAGCAAGTGCAGGCTGGACGCTGTATGCATTGGGGACCATGAGTGGAACGGCACGAGGCCACGAATGCGCATGCGGCTCACAGCAGCCTAGCCGTGAGAGCGGCTGATTGGAGCACTTCTGGGTTCCAGCTGATGCCAGACCATTGGGAGTGCCGGACAGCTGGATCCCAGACAATTGGAGTTTTACTGTAATTACTTTGAATGACTCTGGGGAGTAGTTATTTTGAATTAGTAGCAGTGGAGGATCTATACTATCACTATTTTAAAATAATAATTTTGAAATAACTCCTGCTTTTCATGAGGAATAATGCTTATTTCAAAATAACCAGCCCCTTATTTTGAAATAATGGGCTTGGTAGTGTGGACACTCTGCCTGTTATTTCCAAAGAAGGGGAGTTATTTAGAAATAACTCCCTAATATAGATCAGGGCTAAAAGACCAGTGGGAATACATGTATTGAAGAATGGTTCCCTGTGGCCCCAGCACTCAGGGGACATTTTATCTTCCTAATTCTTTCCTCCATGGCATTCTGATACTGAAGATGCTCTTCATTCATATGCCCATATAACTCAAAAGCCATTTAACAGGGTGGGATAAATGGATGCTATGTAATGAGCCATGGGGCATCTGCTTACTAGAAGGATTGACAGTTCTTCAATATCAGGTTTTTCTACCTCTGCAAATCTGTCTCCATATTTTATTCTAGTCTCTTGCTCATTAGTTCCAGAATCAAGGGAAAGAATAGACCAGCCGTGGCCAACCTGAGGCTCACGAGCTGCATGTGGATCTCCCCCACCTCCACTGGGTGTGGCTCATGAAGCCCCCCTCATCCCCCGTGTCTCATAAGCCACCCCCACTTGCCCAAAAATGGCCCTCTCTTCCCAGCTCCCTATGCTGACCTGGATAGGGGAACTGACCTGCGCAGCCATGAAAAATGTAGCATTAAAGATGGCATCGGCCAGCAGGAGACTAATGTGGCCAAAAAGCCTCTAAATGCATTTAAATCCATTTTCTTAAAGGAGTTTTTTTTTTCTTGACTAAATGCGACTGGGGTATCCTTTTAAAGGTGCAAAAGGGGCAGTCTTTTTTTTTTTTTTTTTTTTTTTGAGACAACTTTGCCCCGGCTCTTTGCATTGGATCCGCTGCTATCTTCGCTCTTTGCCTGGAATGAGTTGGCCACCCCTGAAGTAGACATTAACATTTAGCTGTTTGAGTATAGATTCTGCATTATCTGTTTGCTTTGATGAGCAACCATTCTTCAGCAAGACAAAGTCTGAAATGTTTTGGGGCCAATCTACTCCTCTGAGTTGTCTCAAGTGCTTTGAAACCTGGCCCTCTGCTCTGTGCAAGGTCATATGTTAGCATAAGCAGTTTCCATATGATGCAGTTGCAGCTAATGGGAAAGAGCAGCAACCAAAATGGAATCATCATCTCTCCACAGGTGCACTAAAACTGAATGTTTTTGTTAGCAAACAGAATCAATGTTCAAAAAGGTGACTAAACTTAGGCGTGCAGGGTGAGATTTTTCAAAGGTGCACACAGGAGTTAGGTGCACAACTCCCATTCGCACCCTAAAACTCCTTTGGAAATTCCAGCTTTAAATCCACATTGAGATATATAAATTGGAGGCTTGAGGGTTTTTTTTGGGGGGGTGGGGGGTAAAGATATAGCTTCATTCAATTAAATGATGGCTGTGAATGTTGAGGCATTCAAGAAATGAGGCTACTTTTTAGGAGGCTAAATATAGATTAAGGTGCCTAAATGTAAGCAATCCTGTTTAATGTTGGCCCAGGTGGTTGGATCTATATAAAACTGGCTTTGAATCACTAAATGTAAATGTCATCATAAAAAGGCTTAAAAGGATATGAAGAATCATCCAATCAGTAGGTTTAATAACCATTTTCCTGTCTAGTATAGTGCCAGATTTGGTGTAGAGTACATTATCACTTGTCTAGTCATTATCGAAAATGCAAGAAATAAATCACTGTTTTAGGGAACAGTAAATTATTTTATATTAATGATCAAAAGTTGTTAGGGTCACTAGTTTCAGTGATAATCTATATGCAATAATGACATATTCAAAATACCTATTTTCTATATTGGAAAAGATTTATCACCGTTTTCAGCTCTAATGAAAAATTACAAATGCCCATGAAGTAAGTCAGCTCTGCCTAGGTGCTGACTGCACCATATTTAGTTGCTTATACAGAAATAATCTCCCTACCTGTCACCGTGGTTCGTCAGGCGTGAAAGCACACTAAAGGGTAAGGCAAAAAAAGGAATTATTATGGTATTTGTCAGTAAAGTCTGATCTTGAGAGGCTGTGCAGATGGATATGCAGATGTGTGGAGACAGAAGATTATCTTTCCATCATTGGGAGTAATCTCCAGAGTAGCTAGTAATTTCCAACAGGGGGTTAGGAGCTGCCACAAACCTGTCCTTTCCATGCCACTGGTGATAGCTGAATAAATGGACTAGCAACTTCTTTGATTGGTTGCTGTTGCTGAGCAGTAAGGAGCTATGAGGCTTTCTAAATAAACCTAGAAAGATGAAGAAATAAAATTTCTTCAAACACTTCCAAGCACGCACTATGACATGGTGATTAGTCACACAATGTACTTTCCGAATAGGAACAGGCCTGTTCAGTTTCATTGTGGCATATTCAGTAAAAATTAAAGTCAGACGTGCTCATGGATGCTCCTTGATTCTGGTTTACTAACTTGGTATACTCTTCTAAAATGGAAAAATACATTTCATTGATCTAATATCTGCTTTTTGCTGTGAAGAAGGTGGTAAAATGTTTGTTGGGGTGTCTAGTGCCTCTTGCTTCTATGAATCTCATGGCACAAGTTTGTTTTCATTTTAAAAAATTAAAACATTCTATTCAAGTTGCTATATATAATAGACATGAACAATGTCTTTGTGAAGCATTCAGTGCAGACAGCTAATTCTCTAAACACTATATACACTATGAAAATCATAGACCATTATCAAATCAACGGTTAGCTGAAGAATCTCCTCTTTATCATTTGTATGAAATTACAAAAGCAAGTCGATCATATAACTGGCTGTGGGTTGCTCATCTACCTACTTTCCCAGACTATTTTTTTCTGTAGTTGAGGGAACAGTTTTGTTCAAAAGGCACCAGATAACACCAAGTAAGATGTGACCGGGTATTGTGATCTAGTGGCTAACAGAGTGGACTGAGAGTCAAGAGGTTAAGGTTCTATGTATGGATCTCCAAAAGAATCACTGCATGGCCTTGGACAAATGATGGTTATAGAATATGTAGGGTTCAAAGGGACCAGGGGAATTCATCATATCTAGCCCCCTGCTATGAGGCCAGACCAAATTCAAATAGACTGTCCCCGACACCTTTGTCCAACTTGTTCCATAAACCTTCCTTGGAAGCCTATTCCATATCTTGACTATACTTATAGATTAGGACTTTTCCCCTAATATATAAACTAAATCTCCCACGCTGTAGACTAAGTTAATTACTACTTCTCCTTCTTTTAGTAGACTCTGAGAACAAAGGATCCTATCCTCTTTATAACTGGTGTAACCCCATCTTTCCTCCCTGGATTACTCAGGAGAAGGCCACGCTGACCTGTGTGCCTGGGTGCCTGATGGTTTTAATATTAAAGGAGATCCTGAGTACCCCAGCGGTGATGTTGTATAGTAGGGGAACCCCTATCTACCGTCTTGCTGCAGTCTCTTGCTCCTAAAGGAATATACAACAGTGGTGCCTTCACCTGGCTGGCCCTCTACACACTTGGGGTATGTCTACACTACAGCTAATTCGAAATAATGCATCTAGACACAAAATCTAATTCGAAATAGAATTTTGCTATTTTGAAATAGCATGTCCACACTGATTGGATGCTGGATCGCATTTAAGGGCAGCTGAAACTGGTTCCAGCAGGGCATCAGGTGAGTAGTTGCTTTGTGTGGTTGCTGTCTGAGGCTATCTGAGGTTTGTGCTTAAAGGGACCCCCCTGGCCAACCGGTTCTTAGCTTTCCCACTTGCTTGCTTTGCTGAGGGACAGCAAAGTATTTTCCTCTCCACTTTGGTCACTCTCATTTGGGACACCACGGCACTCAGCACCATGGAGCCAGAGCCGCCCCGGGCACTCTGGTGCTCATGTTGAATATCTTGCTGCAAGCCTGGCAGCAATTGCTGGAAGCTGCCTGGCACCATCTGCTGCAGGCCAACCCCCTGGTCCTCCCCCTGGAGGAGCAGCGCTTGGATGCCAGCGTGCCCCACCGCATCTGGTGTCTGGACACCAGCAGCGACTGGTGGGACCACATCATCCTGGTGCGCTGGGGAGACCATCAGTGGACCCAGAACTTCAGGATGAAGAAAGACCCCTTCCTTGAGCTCTGCAAGTGGCTCGTCCCTGCTCTGCAGCGACGGGACACATGCATAAGGCCCGCCATTCCCCTCCACAAGCAGGTGGCCGTCGCTCTCTGGAAGCTCTCCACATTGGATAGCTACCAATCTGTCAGGAACCAGTTCGGCATTGGGAGATCCACTGTTGGAGTGGTGCTCATTCAGGTACAGCAGTTACCAGCCACTGGGCCAGGAGGGGGAGCTGCAGGGAGGAGATGGGCTGCTCCAGGGAAAATGTGGGGGGTGTAAGTGCCCTCCCCAGAAGGGTTTGGTCTGTCGCAGCCGCACTACAGACCGCCCGCGGTGGCCAGGATTGCAGCGGGGGTTGCTCCAGGGAGTGGGGCACAGGGCAGTGGCAGGGAACGAACACTCCCAGCCACCCGGGCACCCTAGTGACCCTCAGTTTTGTGAGTGTCTCTGCAGGTGGTCAAGGCCATCAACAGGGTGCTGCTCCGCAGAGTTGTCCGCCTCACCAACCTGGATGTGGTCATCCAGGGGTTTGGCGCCCTGCGTTTCCCCAACTGCAGGGGGGTAATCGACGGGACGCACATCCCCGTCCATGCCCCGGACCACCAGGCCTCCCTCTAAATCAACCAGAAGGGGTATTTCTCCGTGATCCTGTAGGCCGTGTCTGACCACTGGGGCCAGTTCACGGACATCAATGTGGGTTGGTCCAGCAAGGCACATGACGCGCGGGTGTACCACAACTCCTCTGTGTGCCAGAGGCTGCATGCCGGGACTTTCTTCCCTGACCGCCACATCAGGGTTGGGGACATGGACATGCCAGTGTGCCTGCTGGGGGATGTGGCCTACCCCCTACAGCCCTGGCTGATGAAGCCCTACGTAGGACACCTGAACCCCTCCCGGCAGGCCTTTGATGCCAGGCTCAGTAGGGCCTGCATTGTGGTTGAGGGGGCCTTCGGCCGACTGAGGGCCCGATTCAGATGCCTCCTCCCCCGCCTCGACCTCTCCGAGCACAATATTGTGCATGTGGTGGCAGCGTGCTGTGTGCTCCACAATTTACGTGAGAGGAAGGGGGAGGCTTTCCTTCCAGCCTGGAATGCAGAGGCTGACCGGCTGGCCGGCCAGTATGAACAGCCCCTCATGGTTGCCAGCCAGGAAGCCCTTCTGGGGGCTGTCTGCATCTGGGAAGCCCTGCAGGAGAGCTTCCAGGCGAATGAGGACTGAAGTCCCTCTGGCGTGCCCCACTGGGGCCTTGTGTCTTACATTCCACCCCCACCTCCTCCCCCTTTCCCCTCGCTAACCCCCCTTCCTGATATACAATAAAAACACCTGTGTTGCCACAAAAAAACTCTCTTTAACATAACTGGGGGGGGGGGGGACCTGGGAGGAGGGAGCTGGAAGGGGGAGGCAAGGAGAGGAAGGGGGAGGGGAAGCTCAGAGTTGGGGTCCTGCTGGTTCTCCCATCTTGTAGCACTGCAGGTGCGGGGGCCTCGGCATCCTCGGGGGGCAGTGGGTATAGAGGGTGGGACAGGAGGAATGGGGGGGGCGGAAGAAGCGGGAGGCGGAGCAGGGGTGGGAGGAGGAGTGATAGCTGGGGTGGCCACAGGAGCTGGAGCAGTAGGAGGCAGCAATCGATCCACCAGGGTCTGCAGGTGCTCGCGGAGGGCACAGCCCTGCTCCCGCAGCTCCCGCAAGCTCTCCCACCACAGCTGCAGGTTTCCTTGCACCCAGTGCTCTTGGCTGTAGACCTGCCTTCCCTGAAACCGCAGCTGCTGCCGCTGGTACTCCTCCTGGTTGCGGGTGCACCTGCTGGTCCAGGTGCGGGTGGATGTTCCAGGTGGGATGGTATGCACTGCAGTCGCAGGTGCTGTGGCTGTGGTGAAACAAGAGAAGTGGTCAGTTCTACCTGGGTACACAGTGGGTGAAACCCAGCCCCTTTCTGCAAGGTGAGGATGGCAGGTCTCTGCACCATCACATCCTGCTATCCCCGGGAGTGTGAGCTGGCCCAGGACTGCACTCCAACCCCTGTGCTGCCTATAGTGTGGTGTGGGGGCGGGAGAGAGGAGATGTGCCCTGCCTCTGTGTAAAGGGGGTGTCTGGAGGGAGGGCAGTATGCAGTGTCTCCCTGGGGTCAGGAGCCTGTCATGTGCCTTTACACATACACGCGTGTGGGGAACAGGCCAGGGCCCCTGTATGGCACCCAGCTGGGGCCACATATCCCAGCTGGCACAGCAGATGCACAGGTTGCCGCCTGCTCCGTGGTTGGCAAGGCCCACGCACATGGTTCCTAGGCTCCCTCTCCCCACCCCGCCCTGCATAAGGGGACCATGATGGCACTCACATGTGGAGGCCTCCCTGACCTCAGATGAGGCTGCTGACAGACTCTTCGGTACGGCTCGGGGGTCCTGGGTGCAGGGCACGCTCCCTGCAGGCTCCTGCGGCTCCTGGCTGCCGTCCTCCTCCTTTTCCTCCTCTTCTCCTGTGTCGGGGCAGGGCCATCTGCCCCAGGATCAATGACCACCAAGGGGGCATGGACCGTCTGATCCCCCAGGATGCGGTCCTGGACCTCATACTGTGGGCAGGCCTCCAGGTCAGTCCCTGGTGGGAGGCCCTGGCATAGGCCTTCCGCAGTTCTGTTATTTTAGTCTGCACCTGCCCCTGGCTGTGCATGTGGCCTCTGGTGGCCAGGCTGGCAGCCATGCAGCTGTAGACAGCCGCATTCTTGCTCCTAGTGCAGAAATTGTGGGCATTGGTGGCCTCCTCTCAAACCTCAATGAGGTCCACGATCTCTGCACTAAACCAGGCAGGCTTTTGCCTTTTGCAGCCCCTGGCAGGCTCCTGGGAGCTACCAGCCTGGTCCTGGGGGAGTGGTGAAGGGCTGGGTAGTAGCTGGTTGCTGGCTTATCCTGTGCCAGGTGCATGGTCCCCTGGCTGTGTGTTGGCAGGCTTGCAACTGGCCAGAGTCTGCCCCTTTAAGGGCTCATGGGCTGGGGGTGGGGGGGAGCAGAAGAGTTTTCCTGGTTATGCCCAGAGTGGCCACCTGGGCTCCCTGGGAAGGGCTGGAGGCCCCCTATTTCGAATTTGGCGTTACTCCTTGTAGAATGAGGTTTACCAAATTCGAAATAAGCTCTCCGCTATTTCGATTTAAATTTGAGATAGCGGTTTGCATGTGTAGATGCTATTTAAGTTAATTCGAAATAATGGCTGTTATTTCGAATTAACTTTGTAGTGTAGACATACCCTTAAGGTTATGCCTTGGGAGCTTCCAGGAATAAATTTCTTCCAGTAATAATCTGGATCTAACTCTGAAAAAACAATTATAAATAATATACATCTAATTAATTGAATTAGAATTAACACACCTTTTATTTAACAACTTAAAGAAACAGGGTTTAACACATTAAAAGTGAATAAAATCAATTAACAAAGTACACAGAAATAAAGGAAACTTAGCTAACTGGCCGTTACCCTGCCACCATTTATCCTAGCCCAGAGTGTGCATTCCTCTGGATTCAGAATCCCAGACACTTACGTGAGCATGCTTGAAGGTCTCCAGCTGGAGCGGAGACAGAACTGTGCACGTTCTGTGTGTGTCAATCCAAGATAAGCAGCCAACTGCAAAATCCCTGTGCCCCTGGATCAGGCCCCATTAAATGCCAGCAGCTCTCGTTCACTGGGTAGATAACTCAGGCTCTCTTTAGACCCAGAGTCCATCTGTCTTCTGTGCTCTGTCCCGGGCAGCACTTTCCCAAACAACCACAGTTACTCACAGTTACTTCTATGCAGGTTTATGCAGGCCCTTCTCAGCCACAGGCACAGCCAGGGACTCTCCCCTCCAGGGACAATCATCAAAAACTGCTGAAGCAGCCTGCTAGATCCAAGCCCCACCAGACTTTCATCAATAGGCTCTAGCTTCAACCAGGAGCAGCACGAGGCCGGCTGTAGCAGCTGGCACCCCAGGTGGAAAGCACGATCGGCACCCCTACCTGCATGGCCATCAATGGCCATGATGTAATCACGGGGCGCCTGGACCAGCGGCGCCCTAGGCAACCGCCTAGTCTCCCTAGGCTCACGGGCTGCCCCTGGCTTCAACACAATAGCTCCTGGCCTGTAAAAAGCTCCATAATCTGGCTCCTTTCCCCAAAATGGAATGCACCAAACCTCTCTCTCCCTGCCTGGAAGAAGAAAGCAAGAATTTCCCCCTGCCTTTTTCCTAGGGCTCATGGGAGTTGTAGTTTTTAGGGTTAGATTGACTTTTACTAGGAAGATCCTTTGTGCTGCAAAGGTTCCTATGTTAAGGGGACTACACTGGATGCATTTCAACATTGTTGTCCACTCTCCCACTCAGTCAACTTTTCGTAAGACTAAACATGCCCATTTTTTTAACCTTTCGTCATTGGTCATATTCTCTAAACCTTTCATTCTCTTTTGGAATCTTTGATTTGTGAATGTTTCCTATGCTTTACTTCCAGAATTGGACCTAGAACTCCAGATGGGACCTCACCCTTACTTCTTTTGCAACTGCATAACATTGACTCCTATCAATATGTGATTGACTAGAACTCTCATATCCTTTTGAGCAGAACTTCTCCCTTACCAGTTTTCTCCACTATGTCGTCGTGAATTTGATTTTTTTTCTTACTAAGTGATGTATTTTACATTGACTGTCATCTTGAGTCATTTTACCTTTCTCTGACAGTTTTCCTTTCCATCCTTTGTCTGGTCTAGTTAGATTGTAAGTTTTCCAGGATAGAGACTGTTTCTTACTATGCATTTGTAGCATACTTAGTGCTGTCCAAAAAATGCAGGGAGAAAAACATTTTGTGAATTTGCATAGATTTTGGCAAATTATTTCAGCTGAAACAAATCTCTCTCTTTTTTTTGTTAATGTTGGAATAAATATGAACATAGCAGAATGACCTTGTTTTCTGAGGTATCTTGGCACTACTATAAGATTTTAAATGTACTGTTTTTGTTCATTGCTTCATAATGCCAATAGACATCAAGATAGTTTGTTTCATCCATCCAGTTTAGATAGGGATCTTCATTAAGCATGGAGTTATTCAAATTACATCCTATATATATTTCACGAAGCATCTTAGACACATGATGATAAATAAATTGATAGTAGCTTTAGAAACTATAGTGGTACATTTTACTTACTCACTCCGGGTAGGTATTTTATCTACCATTAGTTAAGGACACATGAAAAAATACAGGCAAAAACCAATATTGACCAACTGTTTCATAATGAAATAGAGCACTTGGAAGTAATAGAGAATGAAAAATAAGGGACCATGCTTAATTTTATGCATATGAATACTCGTTGTCTTCAGCAGGGTAGCTCATGTGGGTAAAATTAGGTGCACAAGGAAGAGTTTGCAGAATTTGAGCCTAAATCAGCAGTTTTTTAACCTAATAATCCATTATCTGCCGCTATATTCCAGTGAATAACAATGCACACAGACTGTCAAAGATTCCAGTTGGTGGTGGTTTTAGTGTCACTTACTATTCATATCATTTATGTGTATTACTGATTAAGATTAAGACTAAAACTCAATTTGTTGTTGGGATGCACAGTATGTAAGCTATAGAGGGCTGAAAATCTCTTCTTTCAGAGAAGTAGGATACAGGAGTCTCAGGAGAATGAAAATGTCATCGGTTTGATTACTAGTCTCTCACTGGTACTTAGAACATAGAAGGTGATGCAAGTTATTTATGGATCTGCCCTAGCCTGATCAAAGATGGACCAAGACCCCCCTTGCATTAGGCACCCTATCCGTTCCAAACAGAATACTTGCACTAAACATCCGCCACAAGGAGGAAAAACACAGAACAAAGCAGTGGTCCCAGAAAAAGGAGCAGAATGTAAATCGTAAGAATGTATTAAGTCTTTGTATAGTTCTACCACAAGGAGGCCTCTGTTTCCTAATCAAGCTGTTGTCCAGCTATTCTGAAGGAGAACAGGAGGCACTGGATGCTGTTTTAATCAGGCCAAAACATTTATTCTTCAATATCTGGGAGTCCCTCACAGATAAAATTACACAGTGAGCGTAATTCCATTTACATTTCCATATATTCAAAGCTGCTGTTCATCTTCCCCTCTCTCCTCCAGTAGTCCTGGTACCACCCCATCCTGCTCCTGTTCTTTCTCTCCCCTTCCCTCCCCTCTGAGGGTTAATGGAGCTATAAAGGAAAATTTGCTGCTGTCCCAGTCATAGGAGACCCCTCCTTTCTCTGTTCCTTTAAAGGATACCACTTTTAAATCCTTCACAAGTACATTTTATTGGATTACCATATCAATTGTATATAGAGTACATGCATTGGACATCCATCACTGGGGGCACCAGCGTTAGTCTGACAGTTTCCCATTTATATCTAGCTAGGCTCCCAGACATTTACTGATGCCTTCTTTAATATCAGTCAGGATATCAGTCCTCAGTCAGATAGGTGAACCCCATCCTTTCTGAGTAATTGCTGTACTGTAAACTACATCTGGATGAGAAATTAGCAACCTTTTGCCATTGCATATAAATATGGCCACCTTTCTGTTCACATGCTTAACAGCCTTGTTGACTTTCAGAGGTTTCATGGATCTCTGGTACACCCTGCCTTGCAGTTTATCAGACCAATTAACTGTCTTGTCTGGGAATAATTCTTAGTAATGAGAATCAAATCTATCTTTTTTCACATACCCATATAATTTTGTCTGAGAAGAACAACAATCCTATCTGATGCCTGCTCCCTGACTACCATAGGAATTACAAGGGGCATCAGCTGATCCCTTAACACACCCCTCCTACCAAGTCAGCACAGGACTGAAATCCAGCTGTGAACCTCCAGTCAAACCATAAGTCTTCCCAGTATAAGTGCACCCAGTATAAGTGCTATGCCTGCAGATATCCAAACCTCCCTTTTCCTGGCCAGTATGCAAACCTCTGGAATGCAAATAGGAGACACATTATTTTGCATTTCCTACCTCCATTGTGTATGCATTAGAATGCCAGCACCTAATTGGTCCAGTCCCAGCTGTGTTGCTGCTCTGATCTAGAATGAATGGGGGGGAAATGAATTCATGTGCAGGAGTCCCCAACTTCTATGTTGTAAAAGGACTCCCATCACTGTGAATTAAGAGGGGCGCATTATTAGCTTGTTTTGTTTCCATTAATGCCCTCACAGAGTAGATCTTGGCTTTGTAGCATAATGGTTTTCCTACTGGTATCCTTGATACCTATGACATCCTCAAGGTTCAGACAACTGATCTTCTCCATTGATGTAAATCCCTTCACTCTAAAACCCTTTATGAAGAATTCATCTGCAATCCAGACACTAGTTGACTGATCCCCAAATCTTCAAATGCAACCAGGAATGCAGCCTTGAACAAGGCCACACCTTGTCCACGACAACTGACAGACTTGAGAATTTGCACCAAATCCAAAGTACATAAACAAAATTAGGTTGAAATGAATGATCTTTGCAGTCCTCTCACTGAAAACCTAGCCTACAGCAAGGATCTGAGTTACCAGTCAGTCTACTGACAAATGTAAGACCTGCTAGCTGATGGGAGATGATCAATGACACCAGCCGTTGGGTTGCCAATGACATCATGTATTGAAGCACTTGACCCTCCACATTCAGTTATGACATGGACATGTCCTCTCTTTCCTGAAATTGCACAAAATCAGGAAAACCTTTCTCATTGTTCATGAATGTTCACAGAGAAAACCATTTCTGGGCAGTTCTGAAAGCCATGTGACCTCAAGAGCTAGTGATATCTGTTCATGTCCTTTGCTGGTTCTCTTGGGGGCAATCATATAATTATTTCTGGCAAAGTTTCTAAAATGAGCTGTGAAAATCTCACCTTGGCTGGAGCATCATGTCCATTGACTATTGACTAAAGATATCCTTTCTATACAAAGGTTTCTGGAGCTAATACATCTCCTCTTTTTGCTCTTGCACAACAGGGTCCTGTGGTGTATGAAGGCACGGACTCCGGCCAGTGCAAGCACGAAATCATTTTATTGCAAGATTACAACTACCTTTATACCCTCTCAACTTCCCAAAAGTCCACATCCTGCTTTTTCACAAACTGTGCTTTTTCACAGCCCCAACACAGCATTCTCGAAGGTCGTTGACTCGGGCAGATGTTGTTATTGTTGGCTCAGGACTCTTGCTTGGTTTCGTCCTTGGGATGCCCTGTCACGCGGCCAATGCACTATACTTGCTGATTCTCTACAGGGTCCAACTCTATGATTTTCAATAAAGAACTCCTGATTTAAGCTTCTAAGAAAGAAATCACACACAGTGAAGCTATTCATGGAAGTGGGGTGGTACGGGGGCTGAGCTGCTGAAAAGAACTTTCAACTCATCAAAGAAACTAGGAACTTTTGCAAATAAAAACCAAACTCTATTTTGAAGCCTTCTTTAAACTCTTGTTTTTGCAATGAAAGTAGCACCATGCTTTTTAGATAACACCCACAAAACAGCTCTGTTTACAAACTGGCATACTCACAGTTTATTTTCTCATATAGCAATTTAACTAGTGTCTTTTCTGGTTGGCTCAGAACAGAGAAGTAGGTGGAAAGATGAACTAATGTTCTAGAAAGAATTGGCCATAAAATGAAATCTGTGAAATCTCTGAAGGACAAACAGTTATTTTTCAGGTTGTTTTCAGTGATTGACCAAATGGCATCAGATTCCATCAGAAGAATTACTCATCAGAAACATTTTTAAATGAATAAATGATGTTGTTTTTATCTACTTTTTAAATACATAGGCTCATATGTATGTTAACTTGCATACAATAGACACCATTAAGAAGTCAGAATGTATATCAGTGATTCCTGACAGAACACAGCTATCACTGAAATATTAGTGATATTTGCATCGTGCGCCATATTCCATTTGCATTCTGTGTCATATTCTATTATTGTGAGAGACTTTGAAATAGGCAAATGGTCAGTAAGCTGCTCACACAGCTTTCATGGGGAAGCTACCAGGGACTCACAATGTTCAGGTAGAAAAGTTAGGACCATCTATTTGATAATCTTTCCGTAAAGCAATGAACTTCCATCTTGTTCATAATGACTGAATTTCATGCTTAAGTAACTTATAGAATCATATGACCACTCAAAGTTCCTTCTAGTCCCCAAGTATAGTCCCCTGCACTCATGGTAGGACCAAGCACCACCTAGACCATTCCTGACAGGTGTTTGTCTAACCTGCTATTAAAACACTCCCATGATGGAGATTCCACGACCTACCTAGGCAATGTATTCCAGTGTTTAATCACCCTGACAGGAAATTTTTCCTAATGTCCAACCTAAACCTCCTTTCCTGCACTTTAAGCCTGGTGCTTCTTGTGCTATTATCAGGAGTTAAGGAGAATGTTTTTTCTCCCTTCTCCTTGTAACAACCTTTTAGGTATTTGAAAGTTATCATGATCCTTCTTAGTTTTCTCTTTTCCAGATTAAACAAATGCAGTTCTTTCAATCTTCCCTCCATAGATTATGTTTTCTAGACCTTTAATTATTGCTGTTGTTCTTCTCTGGACTTTTTCCAATTTGTCCACATTTTTCCTGAAGTGTGGTACCCAGATTTTGACACAATACTTCAGTTGAGGCCTGGTAAGCATGGAATAGATAGGAAAAAATAATTCTAGTATCCTGCTTACAGCATTCTTGCTCATACATCAACCATGTTGACTCATATTTAGCTTGTGGTCCTCTATGATCTCTAGATAATTGACTCAAAATTTCCATTGATGCTTCGTCTCTTTGCTTCCCACAGTTCTCCTTTTTAGGCAGTTATTTCCTATTTTGTATGTGTGTAACTGATTGTTCCTTTCTCAATGGAGTATTTTGCATTTGTCCTTATTGAATTTCATCTGAATTGCAATCCTGTCATCCAAAGCACTTGCAACCTCTCACAGCTTGGTATCATCTGCAAACTTTATAAGTGTACTCTCTCTGCAATTAGCTAAATCATTAATGAAGATATTGAACAGAACTGCATCCAGAACAGGTCCCTGCAGGACCCAACTCGTTATGCCTTTCCAGAATTACTCTAAACCACTGATAACTACTTTCTGGGAATAGTTATCCAAACAGTTATTCAGTCACTTTTATAATACTTACCTCTAGATTGTATTTCCCTAGTTTGTTAATGAGAAGATAACATGGGACTATATCAAAAGCCGTACTAAAGTCTACACGTGCCACATATGCCACTTCCCTCTTATCCACAAAGCTTTTTTGACAAGGTAACAAGCTGTCAGGTTGGTTTGACATGATTTGTTCTTTTCACCTTATCTTCTAGACGTTTGCAAATGGATTCCTCAATTGTTTGCTTCATTATTTTTCCTATTACAGAAGTGAAGCTGACTGGGCTGTAATTCCCTGATTTGTTCTTATTTCCCTTTTATAGATGGGCACTATGTTTGCCCTTTTCCAGTCTTCTGGAATCTCTCCCGTCTTCTAAGCCTTTTCAAAGATAATGGCTAATGGCTTAGGTATCTCCTTCGTCAGACCTTGGGTATTCTAGGATGCATTTCATCATGTCCTGGTGACTTGAAGACATCTTACTTGTCTAAGTAAAATTTTCACTTGTTCTTTCCCTATTATAGCTTCTGAACCTGCCTTATTTTCATAGGTATTCACTATGATAGGTGTCCAATCACTACTAACCTTCTGTGAAAACCTAAACAAAGATATTATTAAGCACCTCTCCTCTTTCCACATTTTCCTATTCACTAAGTAATGGGTTTATCCTATCCTTGATCTTATTTTTGATTTATGAACTACTTTTGTTACCAGCTGCATCAACAGTCACTGCAGAAGTAGGAAATGGCTGACAGGTGGCTTTCAAAGAACCACCTGTTGCTTTAACCACAAGTTCAGGGGTAATTTTCAGTGGAAGTAAAGATGGATCTGAAGTCAAGCATTTCCCTCCATTCTCATTGCTGTCCTCCTTTGTCCCATGTCCTTCACACCTTGTTAAATCCTCCATGGAGAGTGGGGTGGGAGGACATGGTTAAAATTGGGAGACTGCTGCTAGGCATCTCCCTACTTGGAATCTCTGTGAAATTAGGGGAAACACCTTAATGAACCAAGGCTAGAGAAATCAACCAGGAGAACGTTTTGGAAGTTTCTTCTTGTTAACTACTCTCTAGCCAGATTTCCCACCATGTTTTACACTCTACATTATTTTATGAGAGGATTGGCTACCTTATAAATGGCCAAACCATTGTGACACAATCATATCTCATGTGCCAGGATCTGATTCCAAATTTTAGAGAAATTACCTTTCTGTTGACAAATGTCATAGCTTATTCTCTTTATATAAGGAATTTGTGACATGTCAGTCATTCTTACATAGGATAGGAAAAGTGAGTATATGAGGGGTTTTTTAAAATTTGGTTTATTTGGCACATCATATTACTTTACAATTATTCTAGTTTTAGACTGTAGAAATTCATACAAAAATATATTTATAATGACCCAGATAAAGAACAATGTTCATCTCTAGATATTGTTCTATATTCCTTGTTTCATGTTTAGAAGTATAATATTAAAATATTTACCCCACATAAAACTGTTAATTATCTGTTCAGGAAGAAAAGATCATAATTCACATATTGATAAAATACAGGAATGAATACCCTTCTATTTGTTTCATTTGAAGCTAAAAATGGCTGCACACTATCCCTTGAATTAATCCAGACTGAAACCTCAATTTTGAATGGATGACATAGTTACATAGGACCTCATCTAAAGAACCTAGAAGTCCATGGGAAAATTATCATTTTCAACATAATAATTCAGAATCTATTTGCTTATGAGTAGTTATTTTATATCTTAATTATTCATAAATACTTCCATAATGAGCCACCTCTCATACTGAGGCCTTTGAGACAATGCACAAACAGGGCATGTCTCACTCTGCGTGTATATTTGTATATAGAAATATTTTAAAAAATCTTGAAATAATTTTTAAAAAGCCATGCAATAAAAACAGATTAAATCTGTCTGCAACTCATTTTCTAGCTCTCATACTTTAAATTATCAGATTTAAAATTAAAAGTAAAGTTGTACCTATTATTGGATATAATTTACAATTACAGGGTATTTGTATTATCCTTTAGCATTCCATAAGAACAAAATGATGCTATTGCAAGGGAAAGAATTGCCGAAGGGAATGATTACAGAACTAAGAAGTTTGGCTGGTGTGATTTGGGTATTAGCCCCCCGCCAACTCTCTCTTTTTAAAGATAATTTCCAACTTTCCATGATGAAATAGAGTTAGGTCTGCAGAACACAGACTTCAGAAACAGGGAGCATTTTGGCACACTTATTAATGCACTTTGTTTTGCAGATAATGAGAACATTGCAAGCTGTTTTGCTCTTTTGTCTAAAAATTCCCACCAGAGGCTCTTTTAAGCCACCATGGCTTTCAGTGACTGATTCCTGTGGAGCTCAAGTCTGGTTTTGCTGTAGCTGTCAGCTGTTTCGTATGCTTATTGGGGCCTGCTTTACCATCAGTGGGAACCTAGCCAAAGTTCTGAGAAATCACCTGGCTGTAGGACAGGTGTTTCTCTCCCCGCCATGTCAGGGAAGAGAGCTGTCATTTTGAAACTCATCATATGATGACATACATTAACTTGCATTGCCCCATCCTGACCAGAAGGGAAATGGAACTAATGACTGGCATATGGTAGTGGAATGCACAATCACAGTGGGTAAATCTGATCAGATCTTAGACTTTTGAATATTTCAACAAGCCAAAAATCAACACTAGTTGAGATTCTAACTCAGAATATTCAATATTTAAAATCTTAGTGTTATGAACTAAGTTACAATCTAGAATAAAATCAAGACACTGTCACCCTCCCTTGTGATCAGCTGTGTAATTAGTGAATTTAAAAAGCAGCTTGCAGTTTTCATCCTTGTTTTTCTCTTGTCCAAAAACTGGTGCAGTGAGTGTCATTCATTGGAGATTATGGAGGCAGTCCAATAACAGCTTTCTTCCCTTTGTTTTGATTTAAATAGAAGTTACAAGCTTGTTTAATGGACTAATGGAGAGCATCATGTATGCTTATATCAGAAGATTTGCACCTTAGTCTTAATCTGGCACAATTTTAATCAGATTTTCTCAAATGCAAATGGAAAAGTCAAAGATCAGGAAAAGGTTTCCACGTATATAGACCATAGCAGATAAGTGTGGTGGATAGTCACATTTTCCACTTAGACAACAACATCTTCCACCTGAGGATCACAAAATGCTGTATAAACATTAATAAATTAAACCCTACAACTTTTCTGCAAAGTAGAGACTATCCCATTTTAATAGGTACCCACGCACTAGCAAGTAAAGAAAGTAATGTATCCTAAATAACACCAGGAGTGGGTGGCAGAATTGGGAATAGAACCAATTTTTTTAAAGTGCTCACTTCTGTACCTTTAAACCACAAAAGCAATCTTCTCTGGTAGAGAGTTATCAGCACTGCTGTGCACTGCAAATTGTTTTTCACGAGGTGGTGATCCTGCAAGCCCTTGCACTGTGTACAGATGGGTTGGTATGCCTGCTGTACTCCAGCAGGAGTAGGAGTGGAAGCTAAGCACAGGATCAAGAGCCTATTTCAGTTTCCATTGAAGTCAGTGGGAGTGTTCCCATTCACTGAAGCATGAGCAGACAGCTCATGCCCAGTGTAACACTGAGCATTAAGCAAAGTCTTTCATGCTGATCAAATTAAATCAAGTCGGCTGTGCCCTTCTTCACAAACGTGCCTGAGAAAAGTATAGACTAGGGCACAGGTGAGAAAATACTGGCCCACAGGCTGGATCTGATCCACCAGGGTTAGCTTCTGGTGGGCCCCCTCCACTATATTTATCTGCACAGCTGCAAGTACCAGTGATCACAGCTCCTGTTGGCCACAGATTACCGTTTCCAGCCAATGGGAGCTGCAGGAAGTGGTGTCCTGGTCCACACCGCATCCCGTCACTCCCATTGGCTGGAAATGGTGATCTGCAGCCAATGGGAGCTTTGATCACCAGTGCCTGCGACTATTCAGGCAAGTATAGTGGTGGTGGCCTGCTAGGGGCTAACCCGGGCAAACTGCTGCCATGATATTGCCCACCAGTGGGATAGGATGTACTTGAAGGCAAGGGCTAAAATGCAGTTCTCATATTAACAGACTTCTTAACTACCTCTTCTCTCAGGCCTTTCTTTTGCTGGCTACATAGGAGTGCTCCCAGCATCATCTACCTGTGATGTGGAAGATCAAACACTAACTAGTTTTTTTTTTCTTTTGCAGAAGAATCTGGAATAATAGTAGGCATAGCTACACCTTAAAACTGACCATAAATGAGAAGAAAGCATCAAGCTAATGAAACCATTTCTTGGTTTAGCTAAAGATTTCAGAGGCAGCTTTTCAGTTCATATTATGGGGAATCAAGTGTGCAGTTGTCTTTATTGCTAGATTCTTTGCTGAAAACATATCCCATTGAGCTCTTCAGTTACCAGGAGATAAAGCAGTTCTTTGAACAGCATTTCTGTAGTTTTGATCTTCATGTGAGGTTAACCTACAACCCAATTCTGTGGTTTGTGTATGCATTTACATAAGAAATCATTCCTTTTCTGCTTACTAAGACTGAGCAATTTTTTCATCTTCAACATTTCATACAGCAAAAATGCTTGTTTCTGTAGTGAACATGAATGCTCCATTTCATAAATGTCTTTTAGTTTAAACCTTCTTTCTCTTCCTTGTCAGAGAAGGTTACATCACTTGTCTGGTCAGACTCCAACTCACTAGCAAAGTTGGGCATAGAGATAGGATGGTGTATTTTCTATTCCTTCCATAGTACATGGAAACACACAAACAAGTAGTCAAATCATTATAGAGAACTGTGTGTGGAAGGCAGGAGAATTCTGTATTAACATGAGCACGTTATGTGGAATTTAAGATGAAAACAAAAACACCTCTTATTATTTTAAAAAAACACTGTATACTAGAAGGTTTACCTGGTGTTGCCTGGGTCCTTCTGGGCAGGGGGCTGGTGATGTGGGGCGTGCAGGAGTCAGGGCAGAGACTTGGAGATGTGTGTATGGAGGGTAGGGTAGAAGTCTGGGGACATGTAGGGATGTAATACTGAGGGTTGGAGAATGAGGAAGGACTCAGAGCAGGGGCTTTCTCTCTCTTCCCCCTCTCCCTGGCCAGAGGGGCTTTGTTTCCCCCTCCTTCACTGGTGGGTGGGGCTTTCTCTCCCCTTCACCTCCCCCAGTTGGTGGGTGGGGATTTCTCTTCCCCTCCCTTCTCCTTTCTCCCAGCCCTGGCAGGTAGGCAGGTGTGGATTGGGCCTCCGCACCATGATGGGTTTTTTTCTCCCCCTCCATCCTGGCATGTGACCAAACTCTGAGGAGGAAAGGATTTTGGGCAGGGGACTTACTTGGTCTAGTGGGAGGTAAGATGGAGGAGCTTCAGCCCTGCTGGCCACTCTCTGGTTGGTACAGCTGCCCCCCAGTGGCCACTCTGCATATAGCTCTCTCGTGCACTCTGGCTACATCTAAACTACACCCCTCTGTGTGCAGAGGGATGTAAATTAGATACATTGGAAGTGCAAGTGAAGAAGGGATTTAAATATCTCGTGCTTCATTTGCGTAATCTCATTTGGGCGCTGTTTTGAACAGTGCCATTTTGAAACTGAAACCGCGACTTAGACGCAGTTCTGCCGACAGCGGGGTGATTTTTCGACAAATCCTGTACTCCTCCTTTTTGAGTATAGGATCTGTCAAAAAATCACCCTGCTGTCGGCAGAACCATGTCTAAGACGTGGTTTCGGTATCGAAACGGCGCTTGTTCGAAACAGGGTCTGAACATGATTATGCAAATGAAGCACAGGATATTTAAATCCCCGTTTCATTTGCACTTCTGATGTGTCTAATTTACATCCCTCTGCTGACAGAAGGGTATAGTTTAGACATGGCTTCTCTGTCCCCAGGGGATACTCTGACTCATGTCCCGCCTCTCTATGCCCCTCCCTTTCGCATCCCTCGTCTCTCTCTCCCCTCCCTTTCCATTGTGTGGAAAACAGTCCCAATTCCCTGCACTTCCCAGATGCTTAGCACAACAAAACCCCGACCTTGCTTTAAGTTAGGATAAGAAGAAGCTGTATACCAAATTTGGTGGTCTTAGCTCTTCCAGTTTAGGAGTTCTTGAACAAATTGACTCAGACATGGATTGGCAGATGGACATTTCTGAAATATATAGATAGATATGGAAGATCTCATTTAAATCCCCCAATCAAAATATTGATTTCCAATGGCAATAATGAAAAAGAAGCTTTAGTGTGTATTGGAATTTTACCAGCATAAATGTAACGTTCTTTTGATGAAACAAATCCCTTTAAACACATAGTATGATTTCTCATGTCTTGTTCCATAATTAATAACGCAGATATAATACATGGCAGTGCTTTTAATATATAGTGGATTAATTCTGAATTAATGAGACAGAGTTCAAAAAGTCATTTTTTTTCCTGTAATTAGCAAGAAGAAAAGTGATGCTTAATCTGTCTCAAATGAAGGTCAACCAAGGACAAAGAATATTTGGGTCAGATTTATGTGCAGATTAGAATTACAGCCCTAAAAGATGGGTTTTTTTCATGTGTACAACAAATAACTAAACCTATTACCTATTCATTTGCATCAGTGGTATGTTAAGAATCATTTCAAACCAGAGAGTATCTGTAGGGAAAATCTGATTCTGAAGGAGGAGGACTTTGAGAATAACATGACCTCAGTCCTGAGTTTGTATC
Source organism: Pelodiscus sinensis (assembly GCF_052426305.1). NCBI lineage: Eukaryota > Metazoa > Chordata > Testudines > Trionychidae > Pelodiscus > Pelodiscus sinensis. The sequence goes on along the minus strand of NC_143055.1, from coordinate 115,828,772 downwards.
CTGGATTATATTTTCTTCTGCCTACTAGGTACACAAGCTATTTGTGGAGAAAGAGTCTACTGGAAAATAGTCATCACAAACATCTAAAAAAATCTTATTTTTAGGGATACTTGAAGATACCAACTTCTCTTTGCTGACTACTGACAAATTCCTCTTTTCCCTAAGTGGATTTTACTATCAGGTAAATGCCATCTATTCTTTTTGGCGTATGACATGTACATCAGACCAACCAGACGGTCTCTGTGCAAAAGAATAAATAGACACAAATTAGACACTAAGAATGGCAACATTCAAAAGTCAGGGGGGAGCACTCTAACCTCCCTGGGCACACTGTTTCAGACTTGTAAATTGCCATTCTCAGACAGAAGAACTTCAAAAACAGACTGCAGAGAGAAACTGCTGAGCTGAAATTCATGTGCGAATTTGACATCCTGAACCAAGGTCTAAATAAACACATGAAGTGGTTCTCGCATTACAATAGATATTTTCCCATTCAGGTACTCTACCCCTCTTACCACTGTTAGTGATGAGCCACATCCTTTCTGATTTAATTAGCATTGATGTCATACTCCTATCTCTGTATTTCCCCCCCTCCTCTTTCTGTCTGTCTTTCTTTTTCTCTTCAACATTTAAGGAAGTGAGTTGTAACTCATGAAAGTCTGTGCCGGGGTGGCCAACCCATTACAGGTAAAGAGCCAAATTATTTGTGCATATAGTACAAAGGCTGCCCCTTTAAGAAATGCGGTTACAGGCTTTTTGGCCACATCAGACTCCTGCCGGCCACTGCCATCTTGAAAATGCCATTTTGAATGGCAGTGCCGGATGGCATCCCTGTCCTGGTGAGCACAGGGAGTCGGGAGGCGGGGGCCGTTTTCAGAGGCGCGGGGGCTGCTTCACAAGCTGCACTTTCAGGGAGGGAAGAGCCACATAAGGCTCACAAGCCTCGGGTTGGCCATGGCTGGTCTGTGCTCTAATACTTCAATAAATTTGTAAGTCTTTGAAGTGCCACTGGCCTCATTGTTTTTGCTGAAACAGACTAACATGGCTGCTTCTTTGAAACTAATTAAAAAGTAAACAATTCCAAACCCACATTTATTTTATTGTGGCATTTTCCATATTTAAAATGTACAGTTCATTCAGGTATTAAATACTGTACCTCGCAGGTGTTGTCAATATTTTATGAGAGAACTCCAAAATGTATCCCTGCTTGGTCTGTGGTAAATGCCATGTACATGAGTATAAGTGATTGTAGTGAATAGGGATGAGAGGCTATATATTCATCTGTTTTCCATTTAAACAAACAAAAAATCATAAGGAGGGGAGTACACTATACTGGACATTTTCCTGTTTGTGAAATAATTTTCTAAGTATATTGATAGCCTACCCGTGTCCAGCTTGCGAAACTGTGTGTGTGGGAGGGATGACCAATATTCTCATGTAGGAAATTTATTTTAAAAAATGTGATTGCACCAAATAATCAGGTCCATTCAACAATTAAAAAAAAATGAAAAATCTTTAGAAACGTGTTCGAGCCTCTGGGAAATAAGTATCATTTCTGGTTTTGATGATTTAACCATATCCAGAGAACAGGGTGTGTCTTTGTCAGAGGCAGGAAATTCACCTCAACCTTTTCTTCAATTTGGTAGTGGAAAAGAACTGTGACAAGAGCCTTCCACCATAGCTGTGTCACACTTCACAAATCTTAGGCGATTTTAAGGTACCGATCACATTGGCATATACACACTCATGGTATATCATTCATTTACAGCCTGTCTCGTTCAAATGATCAAAATGAATTTAAAATCATTGGCTTAGGTGCACTTTGGATTGGACCTTTAGTTATAACTAGGTAAAATAACTGAGGAAAATTATTCGGTCTGTATCAAGGAAGAGGTCAGACAAGGTGATCTAATGGTCCCTCTGGCCTTAAAATCTCTGAAACAATGCTTTGCTTTACTGTTGACATGCCAACAAAGACCACTATGAGGTTGTTTTTTCCCCTTTTGTGAATATCTGTAAGATGCAAACTTTCTTAACAGCATGTGGTTCAAACAAATATTTCATTTTTCATCTTCCAGCTCAGAGCTTTTTTCCTTCTCCTTATTTGAATACGTTGCGGAGTGTTAATGGGCATAACATAACAGTGCTGAGAGACAAACACATTTTCAGCCAATTCTCATAATGAGCAGTGCTTTTGAACTCCTTAACCCGTTCTTACGATTTCCTTCAAGTAATCTGCAAACGGAAAGGAAACGCCTTCCAGTTTACTATTTTTCTTGCTTCATCTCTGTGGATGCTGTCTGTAAAGGGCTGTTCTTTTCATTTTGATGATGTGACTGGGGAAAACTGTCATACTGAGTTAAGGAAAAAAAATCCTGCTTATATATTCATCTTTTTATCTACTTGGCTCCAACACCAATCAGATTTAAACATCTTATTAGAATAAAGTGGCATTTAACATGTTCAAAGTCAGATATTTACATAACTTTCTAGTATCAGAGAAACTACAAAGTATCTCCAGGATGTGCCTTTAACTAGAACAGTTTTTCCCACTGTATCTTGAATCTATGATGATGGAAAGATATACCACACATTGATTTCCAAACATTGTAGAATGTGTACCTTCTCGAGTTGATCGTGGTGACAGATTTATTCATTTTTTAAATGGAAGTTGGTTGGAATCCAGACTATCTCTGGATTGCAATTGTTTAGACACGCAGAAAGAAATTCTTCATGAAGTTAACTGACCCATAATCTGGGAAATCAGGTCTTGCTAACTTCTCCTTTAAAAACGTCTTCCTTTATTGATTATCACACCCATTTATATTTTTTCAGGCACTCCAATTGAACCAACAAGGATATCTTTAGGGAAATGTAAGTTTATAGTCAGTGATGCTGTCGTGTTATTTACATTGGAGCTGGCATGAATGTACCTACTCAGTGAAAGTCATTTGCAAATACACAGACATGGAATTCAGTTTTCGTGTGTGTGTGTGTGTGTGTGTGTGTATCTGGATAGTTTTTTCTTCCGTACAAATAAGTTTTTTAGAATTGGCAACAGGTTTTCATTTTGTTTTCTATTTTATAACACAAAACTTATCTGGTCCCCATCCCCCTCTGTGTAGAGCAGACAAAAATCTCCCCAAGCTCTGACTTACCAGCAGGTCTCCCCAGGCTGTAGTGAGGCCTGCACAGTACTAGATAAGAAAAGAGTATACTTCAAACAGCTAGGCATTAATCAGCCAGCATGGCTTCAAGCTCAGAACTATAGCAAAGGAATGCAATTCAGAAGCTTGCTTACATTAAATGAAATTAAACGAAACAGACTCACTTAATTCTGGCTTTTAAGAAGCTCTTGAAGTGCTATTTTAATACTGGTTGCTTTATGATGTCACTAAGCAAGAATGCTAATCTGGTTCATCAGAGAATGGAAGTGGAAGAGCCCTTGGGATTCTTTCACCGAATTGTTGGGCTGGCCTTTGAAACAATTTCCTTATATCTTATTCATACCTTTGCAGTGTAACATATTGTACCATCTATTATTTTTAACTAGAATGCTCGGCTCCTCCTTTTGTATCAGTGTTCTGGGAATCCCCCTGTAAGAAATGCAAATGATAGAGTGATTTAAACTATCAGGCACCAAAAAGCCCTTCTCTTTACCCTGTTGACTATATTTCCCAATTTGATTCATAGGCTGTATTAGCCTGTGACTTTAAGGACTGTCAGCGACGTATCTATGACACTAATTTTACTTGCATGCATGCTCTGAATCTGTGATAGGAAAATCTTGGGAAATTTGGAAGACATCAGTGTAGGGTGTTGGGCAAATTCTCTTTTTCCCCATCGTTTTTTTCCACCTTATGATTTGTAAGTTCCCAAAAGTAGGAGGTCCACAGAACACTCTTCAATAAAATGTGTGCAGTATAAGTAAATGCTTTAACTACATAGAGAGCATGTAACAAATCCAGTCTAAAGTGTTACAGAATCTGAATAGGAGAAATAACCCTTCCAGAGTTATAAAAACTATTCCAAAATGGTTCAATAACAAGGGACTGTTTCCTAATGAAGTGATTAGCCAATCAGAGCAATCAATTTATGCTAATGATAGGGCTAATAGTAAATCCCCAACTGGGTTTTAAATCCATGGCTGCAAGCTTGGAAGCATCTGTTCTAATGATTAAACCATTTGCTCTGATACTAGCCCATTAGTTAAACCAATGAATGGTAAGTTAAGTATAGCTCTTCTTTAAAAAGAAAATTAAGGCACAAAGTAAAACAACAAAATTATCTGCCCTACTGACCAATTCTTTGACACAGTGACCTATAACTCTGCCTTAGGATGAAAACAAGTCAGTAGCACACGGAATTGTGGCTTCTGCTCTCACATAAAGAGTGATTATCCCCCAAAACTATGAAAGGCCCACTGCATTTTTCCTGGCATCTCCTGTTCCTGGTTCAGAAGTTTATCATTTCTGTGTGTAGCTGCATTTATAAAACGGTAATGTAGTAAACTGAATACACAAGTTGCAGGAGAATGAACTCTATTCCAAGGAGTAGATGGAGGGTCAGCATGACATCAGAGGAGCTATAGGGGGGGAAGAAAGAAATCAACCCCACTGTCTTGGAAGAAGAAAATGATTGGCATCAGGCTTTTCACTATTCGGTCCATGATAGTGAGGAAGAGGCTTCTCAGAGTAGGTTCTAAATTAGGTTCAAGAGAAATGTTGTGCTGTCCAGTTAAATGAAGATAAATCAGGAAATATCACGCCTCCCTGTAACAGAGAGTAGGCCTCTATCCAATCAAAAAGCCACGGATTTTATTTCCTTCTAGCTAAGCTAACTCACCCACTCGTTTTTGCCTCAAAGAGTTCAGTTTTCCTAGGAAACACATATGCCCTTTCCCCTAGAATATTCTATAATGCACTTCAGCTGGGTTTAGCCATGCTTCTCTCACAGAGCAGGATCCCTGCAGCAAGGGCATACAGCAAGGGCATACTCAGCAGATAAATCTTGCCCTACCAAGTACTGGATTACCATTGTCACTGAAATGCTCACCTGAAAACGTGATGGAAGTAAACACTGTAGCATTTATATTTGTATAAGTACATTACAATTGAATGGGAATACAGTATATTTTGGCTCCTTCCAAAATGGCCTTTTAACATCAGGATATTGACTTGCAGTAGTAGGTTGTGTAGGTAGGATTGCAGAGTTAAGAGGATCAGGAGAAAGAAGAGAAGAAAATGGAGCTTGACACAAGAAAAATTCAGGCAAAGAAGAGAAGAGACATCCACATCATGGGGAGAGAAAAGAGGAATAGGACAGAGGATAATGGAACAAGAAAAATAAAAGGGAGGGATAGGAAAGTAAGACACAGATAATATAGGTCAAAGAGCAAGGGACAAATAGGCTAGATAAGTGCTCTGTGCTAGGGCACAGAGGAAAATTTCAGCTATCTTGGTAATTTCCCAGTCTCTGTAGTTCTGCAGACTATAAAAGAACAGAGAGAACAGATGCCAGAGCCAATTTCACCATCGCAGTCTGTACAGCATTTCAAGGAGATGAGCATTGGACAAGCCCAAGTCTGTTTATGTATGGAAAAAAGAAATGACACAGTGGACTTCTGGCCTAAAATGGTTAAATGTGACAGGAAATAGCTGGATAGAAAATGTCAGGGCTGCCTGCACAACGGGAAAGTGGAAAATGCAAAAGGGAAAAACTTCCCTTCCTGCCTTTTGTTTTGTATCCTCTCTTTCCTCTTTATTTAGAAAAATAAATTGGAAGGGGTAAAGTGAAAATTCGGTAGGAACAGGTTTTGTGATATTCAAGGGAGATTTTATCGCACTGCATGAGGAGAAGACCGTGGATTGTGTTTGTTCTTTCTTTTCTTCCTTGTCACTTCTGAACTTTCTTTCTGACTAGGAGCTCACTTCTTTGCCTACCACACTTAGCCAAAGTGGGAAGATGAGAAGTAGCTTGGAAGGCCAAGAACTGTCTCTGGTAATTGTGTTTTGGAAAGGAATAGACTAAGGGTATGTCTACACTACCCCACTAGTTCGAACTAGCGGGGTAATGTGTGCATACCGAACTTGCTAATGAAGCCCGGGATTTGAATTTCCCGGGCTTCATTAGCATAAAGCCGGCGCCGCCATTTTTAAAAGCCGGCTAGTGCGAACCCCATGCCGCGCGGCTACACGTGGAACGAGGAGTACAGATAGTTCGGAATGGCTACGTAGTTCGAACTATCTAGCCCGTGCCGCGTGTAGCCGCGCGGCACGGGGTTCGCACTAGCCGGCTTTTAAAAAACTTCTAGACAAGATGGTTTGGCACAACTTGCACAAAGAGGATTTCCTGGGCATGCAGGAGAGATTGTGAGATGGATAGTGGTGGGAAGACCCACTTGTAGATTTTGTGGTCCCCCCAGTGCTCGGGGTGGGGCCGAAACTGAGGGGTTCAGAGTGTGGGAAAGACTGTGGGTTGAGGCAGGAGCGTGAGTGCAAAATAGAGATGTAACAGTGTAACCGTTTAAACGATTAACAGATAGGCATGAGCTTATTTGTTATCGTAATGGTTACACACCAGTTCTTGGCCCTGCTCCCAGGGAAACAGCTGCCACCCCTCTCTGATGGCTCTGTATCAGAGCCTGCAGCACAGGGAGGCAGCCGGCTCCCTGGGAGCGGGGCTAGGAGCTTCAAGGAGGTACTGAAGCAGACAATATGGTCAGAATGAAGTCTCCACTTGTGCCTCTGTTGTCAAGGGAAATAATTTAACATTATTTAACATCATCTCTTACCTCTTCCATGCTTCCCAGGCCAGGCAAGACAAGATAACATGCAGGGCCTTTAGTTGTTGCAGCCCAAGGCCCCGGGCTAAGGCCAAACTATCTTGATTTTTGGCAACCTGGAGATCTTTTTGTAGCCCCCACCTTAGCCTGGGGCCCTGGGTTACAGTCCCTAAAGACCCTTTATTAATCCAGCCTTGCTTACAGAGGGAAATCAAGTCACCGAAGGAGCCATGTATAACAAATAACTTTTTAAAAAGCTTTTAGGAAAAAATGAGAAATTATAACAAACAACAGGACTGTGTAGCACTTTATAGTGAGGGAAAGCAAAATAATAGGTTAAAAAAAGGAACAATACACTGGATAGATGAGTAATCTCTACTTTGGTGATGTTTAAGCCCAGAGTCATTCCATTGATTTTAATGGCAATACTCCAGCAAAGTACTGTTCGCTGAGAGAGAAATTTGGCCCAGTACATTTTCAATGCACTATTGTAAGTGATTATTTAGGTCAACATAGTCCATGGAAAAAATGCCCCACTTTCAACAGAAAAAAGTGACATGTATTTTGTTGCATTGTTGCTCATTGTCTGGTTAGGATGTTCACGTGTGCTATAGAGGCAGTTTCCCAAGAAAAATGTAATTGTTTCAGCTAGTTGTTCCCCTCTTGTCTCCTCCCCTGCAGTAGCTTTGTGGCCATGTGCTGTTTCTTCGGTCAGGAATAGAACATCAACTTTTGCCAATACTGGTCTACTGGGAGATCCCCTTGCATTGGGCAGCTGTCTTCTCTGAGACAGAGAGCATCACCTCCATAAAAATCTCTTTGCTATGCTCATGGCTGAAAGCTTGAGTTCATTCCAGAAACCAATCTTCCAGTTGTCACTCAGCATGCTATCACCATATGCTAACTAGATGGAAAGCTGTCTTCAGTGAAAACATGATTGTCCACTCTGCGTGTGTTTGTGTGAGCCTGCAAAGCAGTGGGGAGCAAGGGTGTAGGGGAGAAAGAGGATAATATGAAATGTTTCAAGTTATTTTCCTGGAATGAAAAATGGAGTGTTAGATAATCTTGTATGCTGTGTGAAAACTGGCATCTAACATTTAGGTGTTTTAGTATAAAAGAGCATAAACCCTCTCAGGCATAAAAAAATTAAATAAACACATTTCTTTATTGGGTCAAGCGAATAATTTCCAACCTGCAGTTCATAAAGACGGTAACATTGATTTATTCACATTTGGTAATGTTCCTTTTCAGCAACTGGATTGTGTTACATCTGGAGGCAGAAACAGATGATAAAGAGTCTCCAGATACTTATAGTCTTTGAGAGCAAAAACTATTTTAGAGCATTTAAATGACAATTGCTTTTTCAACGTTATTAGTTCCAAAATCAGCTTATTAGGCATGCCTTCAAACCGCACTGGGTATTTTCATTTTTTTTTTTAGACAGTAAAGTTTATTCTGAGAAATGTGTAAATGCCAGTGAATTTCACTGTTATCCAGCGCTGACATTTAGGCAATTCCCTTATAATATAAGGGATGCTGTTAATTCGGTGCCACTGTTCACATCAATGTTGGGAAGAAAGTATTTCTATTTTGGAAAATTAAGGGTTTATTCTCCCAAGATTCTGTAGGGGGGCATACATTGAAAGTTTTTCCTGAGCTGCTTCTTTATTAGTTCAGGATTACTAATGGAATTATTTTAGAGCATTTCAACATGAGGCATTCCTTACCTGTCGAGATGAGAAACAAGTTGAGAATATTTAAATTCTGTCCCTGTTCATCTCACATTGTGTATATATTGGTAGGTGCATCTGTATATGCATAGAGACATGTCAGTGTTTATATAAAGAGGCCAGCTTGACTGCAGTGAAAACAACACTTCTGAATCTATCTCTAGAACAAATACAGCCAAAAAATCTAAGTTTCCCCGTGATGGCCTGCCAGTGTGTTCTGGTATAGAAAGTCGGCACCATTAAGACAAAATGCATAGTTAAGTCTCCACATCTAATCTCTTTCCTTCTCTGTTCAGACTGCTCTTAGCTGAACCATTGATAGTAATTTGGACACTGACACACTAGGAACAGTTTATCAAACAAACAAGCTCATTATTTCTGTATAGCAAGCACAGCTTAGCCAGGAGATGGTATTAGCTTTGTCACTGCTGGCCTGATGTCAGGATTTGAACCAGTGACCTGGTAGGGCAGGGAAGTGCTGCAGCTCATTAGTAATCCGCTCAGCTATCTAGTACCCCAAACCTGATTGCTTCGTTATCACCTCAAAATAGTCAATGTCAAAATAAGAGGATGTAAAACTGAAGTGACATTTTTTGCAGGTTTAGTGATTTACTAAATTTAGGTGCACTTTGCCTGTTCAGTGGTAAAGGAAGGAACTGAAGTTTGGATAAGTTTAAAAAAAAACGTAAAAAGCATTTCCAAGTTTTCAACTGTTAATGTAATTTCTAGTTACATCACTGAAGAGATGAACAATATGTTTCTATATCTACAGTAGCACCGAGGTAATGCATGTTTTCTTCTAAGTAACACTTTGAGTTGATAGAGTATATTTTTGGACTAATCGTCTATCTGTCAAAAAGCTTCTGAAAATATATGTGCTCTGATCTATTTTACAGGCTTATTTCTCTCTAATTCTGCTATTCACTTATAACTGATTCCTATGGTATAAATTTCTGGGTAACTACTGCAGCACATAATACAGATTTCCAAATTTAGACAAATCCAAATACATGCATGAAACATTTATTGCACAAATACATGTACATACATGTGGCCATCTAGATGGTTAATTGATTTTTTTTGCATAAATACAAGATGCAAAAAAGTTGTGGACATAATACACACATGATTGCATATATGCAGATGCCACAGTTAATTCTTCTGCATTACCGTCCCAACTCCTTCCTAAAAATACTAGATCTGCTTCAAGCAGAGTTCAGATCCAGTAAAAAGAGAGAGGCTAGTGACTCAATAAAGTCCACTAAAGGGCTTTTCTGTTTCTATTACATTCATGTGGAATGGGCTCAGATACTATCGTGATAGGCAGCAGTATAAAATTCTAAGATAATTAGGTGTTCAAGTTTGGAAATCTGGGCCGATCCTGACAGGTTTTCTATTTCTAGCAGTGATATAACCCTTCATGTAGTGCAGCAGGCACAGAGAGTAGAAAAATACATGGAAATCCTGGGTAAGGATGACAGGAGGTTCTAAATAAAACTTGCAGTGAAAGAAGACATTCAGCTGAAAAGAAGCAGAGTTGATAGAGGCTTTGCATTTAGCAGGTGTTTCTCTTATAATCTTATATCTTTTAGCAGGTGTATAGCAGTTGTGTCAGCTAAATTGGACCAGCACTCTGAATGCCAAGTATCTTTATGCACCACTGGAGCAGAACTGTAAGATGTCAATAATGAACCTGGCCATCCAGGTATACACCCACTTACATTTCAATGTTTATAAAAATGTTTTGCACTTCATTGCTGAAAGATGATGCTAGAGACTGAGCAAATATCTGCCTTTCAGAAACTTTATTACAACATCATGGTGGTTCTTATCACAGACCATGTTCTTTCAGTTTCATGGTTTAAGGGTGAAGAAAAAAAATCTAAACAATAAATGCCTTCCACATACTTCTGTCTTCATCTGAAGACTGAATCCTAAACTGTTGCCTTCCACCACGGATGTCTGCCTTCCCAAACCACCAGGCGTGGCCCTGCCCACACTCTGCCTCCAGAACGCCTGCCCTCCCTGTGCTCTGGGCCAGGGAGGCTGGAGCCCGGTGGACTCCTCCCTCCCTGGTGCTCTGGGTGTGGAGAGGCTGGGGCTGTGCCACACATCCTTTTCCGTCCCCCAATGCTTGGGGGCCAGGGAAGCTGGGTGAGAGCATGTCCACCTGCTCACCTCCTCCCCCTGGGGGAGACGGTGGGGCCGCAGCAGAATGGGCAAGGCTGGAAGGGGGACTCCCTCAGCCCTACCTTCACCAACTGCCCATGCACAGGAATCAAAAGTCACTTAGGGTACGTCTACACTACAACGTTAATTCGAACTAACTTAGTTCGAATTAGTTAATTCGAGCTAAGCTAATTTGAACTAACGGATCCAGACTAAAAAACTAGTTCGAATTAGCATTTTGCTAATTTGAACTATCATGTCCACATTAAGTGGACGCTGAATAGGGGGTTAAGGATGGCCGGAAGCAGTGCCGGCAGGGCATCAGATTAGGACTTAGAGCATGGAGATGCTGTCTCAGGCTAGCCGAGGGCTGTGCTTAAAGGGACCCGATCCCCACCCCAGACAGACAGTTCTCAGGGGTGCCCCGCTTGCAAAGCAGTCCTGGCTTGGATTGCCCGGACTACCCACACTGGGCACATCACACCACTCGGCCATCAGCCCGGCTGCACTTGCCGCAGGCTGCCATCTGGGGAGAGGGGGCAATTGGGGGGCTGCAGGAGAACTTCCACCCCCAGAAGCCCGCAGAGCCAGACCAGTCCTCCCCATCGGGGGCTCATGCCCCATTCCTCCCTCACCTCCTTCCACTTACCCTTCCCTAGCCCCCCTTCCTGATGTACAAAATAAAGAAAACGTGTGGTCAAAAATAGAATCTCTCTTTATTGAACAAAACTCGGGGAGACTGGGAAAAGGAGGTGGGAGAGGGGAAGAGAAAGGGTGGGAGAGGGGAGGGCAACTAAAATGATCAGAGGTTTGGAACAGGTCCCATATGAAGAGAGGCTAAAGAGACTGGGACTTTTCAGCTTAGAAAAGAGGAGATGAAGGGGGGATAGGATAGAGGTCTATAAAAGCATGAGTGGGGTGGAGAGGGTGTATAAAGAAAAGTTCTTCATTAGTTCCCATAATAGAAGGACTAGAGGACACCAAAGGAAAGGAATGGGTAGCAGGCTTCAAACTAGTAACAGAAAGTTGTTCTTCACAAAGCAAAGAGTCAACCTGTGGAACTCCTTGCTGCAGGAGGCTGTGAAGGCTAGAACTAGAACAGAGTTTAAAGAGAAGTGAGATCAAGTCATGCAGGTTGAGTCCATGGAGTGGTATTAGCCAGGGGGTAGGAGTGGTGTCCCTGCCCAATGTTTGTGGAAGGCTGGAGAGGGATGGCATGAGACAAATGGCTTGGTCACTGTCTTCGGTCCATCCCCTCCAGGGTCCCTAGTGTTGGCCGCTGTCGGCAGACAGGCTACTGGGCTAGATGGACCTTTGGTCTGACCCAGAACGGCCATTGTAAGCTCAGGGCTCAGGGTCGGGGGTCTCAATGGACCACCTTGATTTTCATGCACACCTGCTCCTGGTGGCCAGGCTGGCAGCTCCCCTGCCCTAGACGGCCACTTTCCTGTGCCTAGTGCGGAGGTCGTGGACGAGGTCCACGATGTCCGCACTAGACCAGGTGGGTGCCCGCCTCTTGTGGTCCTGGGCAAGCTCCCGGGAGCCGCCAGCCTGGTCCCGGGAAGAGGGGGAGGGCTGGGGGGCATCGGGTGGCTGGCTCGAGCCGTGCCAGGTGCAGGGTCTGCTAGCTGGGTGCTGGAAGGCTTGCACCTGGCACGGGAACCGTAGCCAGCCCGTGCCCCTTTAAGGGGTCCGGGGCTGGGAGGGGGGCAATAGAGTTTCCCTGGTGTTGGCCAGAGTGGCCACCAGGGAAAGCTGGGGAGGGCTAGCCTCCCACTAGTTCGAATTAAGGGTCTACACAGCCCTTAATTCGAAGTAGTAAATTCGAACTAGGCTTAATCCTCGTGGAATGAGAATTACCTAGTTCGAACTAAGCGCTCCATTAGTTCGAATTAAATTCGAACTAACGGAGCACTAGTGTAGCGCCTATGAAAGTTAGTTCGAACTAACTTTGTAGTGTATACATACCCTTATTCTCTAGCCGTTACATTAATTGTGCTGTCTGGTTCAATCAGAGAGAAAACATAAACAGCCCAGGTAATTCTGCATTGTGTGAGTGGTCCATCTCATTGCCAGCACAGTTGTGTCAACAGGGTGACAGGCATGCAGAGAAGATCTAGGGTTTGGTAACAACAGGAACATGTTTGTTTAGATATATCACTCATACAGGAAGTGGCTCCCTTCTTAATTCATGGCTGTCCAAGAGGAACTGTCTGTATTCTCTCACAGCAAGATATAGTGGGGTCAGATGCTAGTAGCCAGTTGTGCCAAAGAGCTTCAAAAATAGATTTTCTCTACATAAAATCACTAGAGTTAAACACTAGGATCCTTTATCCCTTAGTTGATAATAGCTTTCCCTAGCAGCTAGTGTTTCCTTTGTATTAAAAATACACACTGTAGCTTTTAATGCATGAAATTGTCATATTGTATCAGGTTATTCCTTGGCAAATGTTGTATCTTTGTAGCAGATAGGACTAACCACCCTGGCACCTCCTGTTGGTCTCAGGGAAATTGCTCTTGCAGGGCCAAAGCACCCTCTTCTGGGCAGTTTTTCCCCTCTTTTTCTGCCTTTCCTTTTCCACCACCTGTCAGGACATCCCTCCTCAACTGTGGTGCTCTTTGTTCAGGGGTGCTGCCCTATGGCAGTGCCCATGTTCTGGGGTCCTTCCTTCACAGGCTATGTCTCGACTATGGGGTTTTTGCGAGATACCTCCAGTATCCCGCAAAACCCCCACCACGTCCAAGGAATGTGTTTACTCTTCTGCCTTTCTTCACGGAAGAGCAAACACACTCTTTTGTGGAGTCCTGTATACCTCATTTCATGAGATATAAGGGCTCCACTGAAAGAGGAAGCTTTTCCGCCTTTGGCCGTGTCCAGACAGGGCCAAATGGTGGAAAAGCCTCTTCCAAAAAAAAGTGGAAAAAGCTACGCAAAATGCGGAGCACATTTTGCATAGTTTTTTCAGCAAAAACATCGCAGACTAGACCTAGCCATAAGGAACCTGGTTACCTCTAAATGCATCACTTTCTCTCTGCTGTTCTTTATCTATCTCTTCTCTCAGTGGCAAATGGCAGTCTGAACTAGCTGCTCATCATTGGCAAGGTGGGTTGGACATGCCTTTTCTCATCCTGCAGCCCTCGCACCCTTTCAGGACCCTTAGTAGAGTCTCTGCCTGGACATTAGTGAGGCTGGAACTTCCCTGACCTTTTTCAGCATAGCTCTATTCCAGATACATTCCTAGTAGACAGCTCAGTCCCTCTCCCCTCAAAATTGGAGAGGAGACTGAGCTTCTTCTGGCCAGTCACCTTTTTAATAGCTCAGCCCAGTCCTGATTGGATATCTCAAGCCCTCTCCTGATTGGTTGCTGCCTACCATGGCTGTTTAACTTTTATTACTCAGGATGGGGCAGTTGCCCCATCCCAATCTCCTATTTGGAAGTTGGGAACATGTCTCCTACATGTCTTCTTGCCTTCCTGGGATCCTTGATATCAGACTTTTAAAACAGCAACAATTTTGTGTATTTATAAAACTAATCACTGAGGCCTAAATGTTTCACTGTGGCTGATGGAGTGATGTACATTTTTGAGGGGAAAGTTCCACATTTAGGTTAAGCCTTCTTGTGGAAAAGCTTATGCAAATGAAGCTTGGCGTGGAATATCACCGTGCTTCATTTGCATAATTAATGAGCAGCCGTTTTTGCACAAGAGGCTTTTGTGCAAAAAAGACCTGTGTAGACAGCTCCTTTTTGCACAAAAAACCCTCTTATGCAAGCGCCATTCTTCCTCATTTCTCCAAACATCACGTCAACCAGTTTTAATGTCAAATATCAAGAGTTGTTGCAGTGGCAAAAGCAGGTGATTTTTTTTAAAGTGAGATGACCAGTTCCCAGTGAGCTGTAGCACTCACTTCTATCACTGGATTTTCCCAAGAAAAGTGCATTGTGATATTCTTAAGTAGGAAAAAGTGATTTTTTTAGGTACATTTTTGGAGATGTTGTAGATTTATTTTTTATTTTTTTTCTTTTCTTTGAGCATGTACAGAGTTTCATGGGAACAAAGACAGTCAGATGCAAGGTCAGGAGTCCCAATAATGTTTTACACACTCACTAAAACAGTATTAAAATAGTTTCTCTAGCATGTGGCATATGTAGTATGCCTAATCATATGCCCTAGTGGATTAAACAGCACTCATATGGGATGGAGCTTCATAACTCATGGCTTTGTCACTCATAACACATCACATTTATGTTAATTAAATCTTTATATTTGGAACTAATCAAAAATTGCATTTTGACTAATGAACAGTTTCTTAGAGATGTTTGTTTTCTGAAAGTTATTGAATTTTCATCGGAAAATAATGAACAAATGTTGCAGGGTGGCTGAAAATATTTGTGGGGTTTTTTTACCAAAAATGTATGGTTTCTCCTTTTTTCCCCAAAAATAATTTGCTGTGAAAATAGAGCCCATTTTCTGGCCAGCTGTTTTTGTTTTTTTTGTTGGTGAGTTTCCCCCCCCCAATATGTTACCCCATATTGCACTCTGGATTCAAGTTTACCATTGTCAGTAATAACATAGTTAATTATAAATCCTCTGAGAGCACTGGAGAGAAGCTCTCCACTGTCCATTTTTCCTCTTTTTGCCCTTGCAACAAAAATGATAAACTGTTAATTTTCCTTAAAGAAAAAAAAAGCAGAAAAGTTTGTGAATAGTAAATTGCTCTCCATGACTGTTTATGTAACACAACATGATTGTTCCAAAGAATTATTTTTAAGACCAAAGAGAATGATTTACAGTTGAGAGAAAATATGTATGTGTACATACATTTTGTGGAAGCAGAGAGTTAGATGTCCTGATCTTTAATTGAGGAAGACACTAGAAAGTACCCTCTGGGACTACTGATGTGCTTCAAGTTAGGCAAATATTTAAGTACTTTGTTGAGATGATTCCCCCTGGTCAGGTGACTTGTAATTAATTTAAATGCTTCATGTCTGTGAGTAACTAGCCTCTAATAACTGGCAAATTATCCTCCAAATTGCATGTATTCAAACTGGCAACAGTCTGCACGTGATTGTTACAATTGCACATGATCTTGTGCACACTAGTCATTCACCATGGAGTTTCTTCTAATTCAGATTCTATTAACTGAACTACTTTATAGCAAATTATATGTGCTGCTATGATTAGAGAGGCCACACATTTCCCTATTAATTTCTTCAGAACAGTAGCTCTGAGCATCAAAGCCACTGTTCCAATTAAATGAAATTGGTTTGCTGCACAATATTGACAAAGCAGCTTCAAGAACAGAACAGGTGTGAATACCTATCCTCGTGAGAGATGTTGAACAATGTAGAAAGGGATTTTTTGAGGATCACAAGTTAGTCATTTAATTTGCAGAACCAATAAGTTAGCACACTTACCAATTTCAATGAAAGCAAAAAACCCAGCAGTATGGATCTCTTACAATTTTGTGCCCCCTTTACAGTCCATTAGAAGTACAGAGGAACCTGCTACAATATCTCAAGTTGCACGGGGCAATTTTTGTCTTTGGATGCATGTATGCATGCATTGGAACTAATGGCAGTTACGAGTGTGAGCATCCAAGGATAAAATTTGGCCTGAAGTAAAAGCTGACTCTCAGCTGCACCCTGGGATGAAAGTGTCATGAATACAAAACCACATCAAACTAGCAATTCAATCTCACTTTCCCTGCTTTCCTATTAACAGTGCATCTGCTACAGTGGGAAGATCCCAGGTTCAGAAACAGGCATATGTCTTTGTTCTTTTTAAATGAACTCTGTTGATTACTTATTATGCCTATCTAGATAATCTGCTTTTTCTAAGCACTGTTTACTGTTTACTCTGTCAGGGTGTGACTGAGAATCACAGTCAGGTCCCAGTTTTCCCCTTTGCTCCTTTGAGGAAGTAATGTGTGCCAGCCCTTTTGCAATTTCCCTTTTGAAAAAAAAATTAGATGATGAAAAGGGGCAGATAGGATAAAATCTGATGTCAGCAAGAATATCCTCTGCCACACACAGGGCTTAATTATTTCATCTTTTCCTTCTGTGAGTAGCACTTTACTTCATTAAATTATATGGAATTTCATGGAGAGTAAGATACTACTGACAGAAAAAGGCTGTCAGTGATATCATACAGTGCTACACTTCTCCTGCTTCAGGCAGGGGGCTGGACTCGATGACCTCCTGAAGTGTCTTCCAGTCCTAGGATCTATGATTCTTTTAGTCTTAGATTTTATATTTCACCTAGTTTAGGGTATGCAGTTTTTTAGAAAAAGGATTTCTCCTGTGTATGATGAAAATAACACTTCCCCTCTCGCCCCAAAAGTAGAATGTTGCTCTGAACCTAGTTATTTCTTATTTAAATTGCATCACTATCCGCTTTCATTGATTCACTTGTATGATTTTTTTTTCAATCCCCAGCTTTTTGAAAAAACGCCGTCTTTTATTTCCCATCTATTTATATACTATACTGGAACTCCAGAATGGTCCATTTGTGAAGATTCTACCAAATACCACCTTCCAAACACTTGGGCTATGTCTACACAACAGTGTTATTTCAGAATAACTGATGTTATTTTGAAATAACAAAGAACATGTCTCCACAGTGTGCCATTATTTCAAAATAATGGCAGGCTGGAAGACTTCTTACCCTGATTCCTGTAACCTTCATTTTACAAAGAGTAAGGGAAGTCAAAGAAAGAGTGTTCTTCCTTCAGCTTCCTGCTGTATAGACAGCTCCAAAAGCCAAGTTAAGCTATTTCAACTTCATCTACACAATTGACGTAGCTGAAGTTGTGTAGCTTCATTTGACTTTTGACCTGCTGTGTAGACATGCCCTTGACAACTTAAACTTTGAATAGTTCTTTGCTAGAGCTTTATTCTGACTGTGACCTTTCCTTTCCATGTCCATCCTCCAACATTTGGCATTGTAGAATAATTGAAAAGATAGTGTTGTACTTTTCCATTTATTTATGGATACATGGATGTCCTCATTATTACTGGCCTACTTTGCTAAATGTTCATGTTTATAGAAACCAGTCACATGTTGTACATGATTATTAGAAACACTGTGTGAAAGTGTTCAATTTTCCATTTTTCAACTAGCTAAGAAATGCAGCATTTTTCACAAAAACCATTACCACGCACCAGATAATAAAATATGAATGTTCAGAATGACTTCCATTTTTCAGTCTGTTCCTTAAAATTGTGAAAAGCAAAACAAATATAAATCTGCAAATTCTAGCCCAGGAAAGCATGACAATTCACTGGCTATATGTGACAGGTTTCCTTTCTGTCTATAACTTTTAGTGTCCCAGCTTCTCTATGCTAACTCATATTTGCTCTTGACCTGACATCTAAAGGCCTTGAATAGAGTTTTTTGCATGTGCCGTATGTCTTCAAGGACAAACACAAGGCTTGCAGCAGAACTCAATGCACTGATGTAATACTGCAAAAACATCAGGAAATTGTGAAGAAATAAATAACTTGAGCCCCATCATTATGATAGTTAATGGCTTCAGGGATGCACTAAAGCAGACAATATGGTCAGAATGAAGTCTCCATCTGTGTCTCCGCTGTCAAGGGAAATAGTTTAACATCATTTCTTATCTCTTCCTTGCTCCCTGTGACAAGTAGCCCATGAGGTGTTCAGACTTTGCACTGAAGTAACTAATGAAAGATGATGGGCTGGGAATTGCTAAACGAATTGGGCTTGACTATACGCCCTACAACGTCAGACAGCAGCTCCTCCTCCTATCAATTTTATAATCTTTCTTTTAGTTTGATGCCCCTGGAAAGCCTGCCTGCCTGACTCTGCTATGCCATCATTTTCACAGTGATTCAGAAATGATCAGAAAGGCAGGCTAAACATCACAGGGAGCAGTGCTAAATAGATGTGCTGTCAAAAAATATTTCCCCTTGAAAAGGTTTAAGGCTTTCTCTAAAATCTGAATCCAAAATGATAATCCAGGAAAAATCCTGGCAAACTAAATTTCAGTATAAATGTTTCACCTTCTTCAGTACAAAACTTTCAGTGGTCTTTGGATGTAAAACAAATCACTATTGTGTTATAGAATGAAAATAGAATTGAGAATGTTAATTTGGGCTAATCAAAGTTTAGGATTATGCAAAATTAAATTGAAAATGCCAGGCAAAATTGCTAGTGTTTTCTGGATACACACACCATAAAAACAGTCTTTCTGGAGATAATTTAGTATGACCACCTGAAGTACCAGATGTAAATAGGAAAGGCAAAAGCTCAAAAACAATATATTTACATTGTATTTCCTTTTTGAAATGAAAACCATTTTTAAATTTAGTTTTTATTTTGGACTAGATTATACCAATCTTGTTCATATTTAATCATGTATTTTATGGGTAGTTTGATTCAATGGGGTTGTTCGGACTATGCTGGGAATAAGGTGCTATTCAGTAAGAGTAAGCTGGTCCTTTATTTAAACTGATCTGGTTGCATGAGTATTTGTCATGCAAGTTATTGAAATCAGTAGCTCATGCACCATTCTCCTCCTCTGATCTGATCCACTGATTTTTCTTTTGTGAGTCTAACCCTGTCTATTTTAAAATTAAATATATTGCTGTCCAGTGAGTGCTGAGTGTGTTTGTGCTTCTTAGTTTTATTTACTTTTCAAATGAATAAAAATGCATCTGTTTTGGTATCTACTTTTGTGTAATCAAAATAATTCATAGTCTGAGTTACTGTTAATTGAAAAATAAGGAAGAACTCCATCTGCATCTCTTCCATCTCCCCCCACCTTGTGCATACAGACACGTGTATGAGCAATGTGATCACAAGTAACTTTTTGAATATTTGAAAATACCTAGACAAGATTTTAATCAGTTTAAATGATTGGCTGCCTTCTGATCAGAGGCATTCAGCTCCGCCCCTCATCATATTCTGTTTATCTGAGTCAGTAGGATGTGAATGAAAAGTGAAAGGAAATTCCTGTATCCTGCTATGATATTAGTTATGAACATTTGAGCCATTATACAGTGTGGCCATGAGGTGACTTAGAGTGCAAATTGCTTATCTAATTTTGATTCTATTTTGAAATTTGAAATTTGGCGCATCTACATAGCGCCGAATTTCAAAATACTGTGCTATTTCGAGACATCCCTTAACCCTCGTGGAATGAGGGTTACAGGGATGCCAAAATAGCATGTTTGTTATTTCTTAAAATATTTCAAAATAATACGGGGCTTGTTAAGATGAAGGGTATCTCTGGTATCCCGAAATAGCCATGCAGTGTAGACATACCCTTACAGCAAGGAGTGCCAGTATGCCACTGGTGTAGATGAGTTAAGTCTTCACAGCAGAATGCACAGACTTTTTCATATTTCATTTAAATTCTTCAACTGATTTATTTTTTATGTTAAGGGGATGAAGACTGCCAGCTAAACAGTTTGCTAGTGGCACCTTGTGAGGGGTTGATCCAGCAAGGAGATCAAGTGATGAGCCAAAGAACACAAGACAGTGGAGTTTATTATCTCCCAAACCTGATGTTTTTAGGAAAATGAGAGTGATGTTGCCACAAAATCCAAACAGAATGGGTTGGTTGGATAATAAAGATACTTAGCTCTTGGGCTGTGTCTAGACTACATGGCTCCATCGATGGAGCCATGTAGATTAGACAGATAGGCAAAGGCAAATGAAGCTGCGATTTAAATGATCGCGGCTTCATTTAAATTTACATGGCTGCCGTGCTGAGCCGACAAACAGCTGATCAGCTGTTTGTTGGCTCAGCGCGCTAGTCTGGATGCTCCCCTGCCGACATCAAAGCCCTTTGTCGGCAGCCCCGTTATTCCTCGTGGGATGAGGTTTACCGGGGCTGCCGACAAAGGGCTTTGATATCGGCAGGGGAGCGTCCAGACTAGCGTGCTGAGCTGACAAACAGCTGATCAGCTGTTTGTCGTTCAGCTGTTTGTTGGCTCAGCGCGGCAGCTATGTAAATTTAAATGAAGCCGCGATCATTTAAATCGCGGCTTCGTTTGCCTTTGCCAAAAAAACAAATCTACATGGCTCCGTCGACGGAGCCATGTAGTTTAGACGTACCCTTGGTGTAAGAGCAGCAAAGTCACGTGCACATTGATAAGTTTAGTCCTAGTGGACACAGTGGGGCACTTGTCATTTATAACTAAGTAAAAAAGAGCGGTCAGGTTACCCCAGAAATGAGACGACTTGTAAGGATTTCCTCCTCTCGCTGATGTAATTTTAGTTTTGTGGATTACAATAAGGCTGAGGTCAATCTAAGCATATTTCTTAAAAATTTCCCTTTCACCTTGTCATCCACAGTGCATTTATATTTAACTAGTTTCAGTTGTCACTTGAGGTCCATTCCACTACACCTGCACGCAGTCTAAGTAATTGGGTTCTGTGCAGGTGAAATGCAGAAGAGGTTAAATTCAATCCTGTGACATCAATGAGCAGAGTGAGATTACTTGAAGCCCACCTACAGCTGCTGAACAGCAATTGTAGCCCATCTACACCTGTTGTACGTCTTATTGGGGTTGCCTGATTCAGGAAATGAAGCACTTATGGGCTACGTCTACATTGGCCCCTTCTCCGGAAGAGGCATGTTAATTTCCAACTTCAGAATAGGGAAATCCGCGGGGGATTTAAATATACCCCGCGGGATTTAAATAAACATGGCCGCCGCTTTTTTTCTGGCTTGGGGAAAAGCCGGAAAAAAGCGTCTAGACTGGCACGATCCTCCGGAATAAAGCCCTTTTCCGGAGGATCTCTTATGACGTAGCCATGGTGTTTCTCTTGGCTCATGCTCATTCCACCTCTCTATGCTGTGCCACTGCAGAAAGCTTACGTGAGGCCATGAGGATAGGTTGGCATGTACTCTGTGTGCAGGGCCCTATGCTGGCTCTGTACATCAGACATCAATTTCACACTTGGGGATGACAGAATTTTGGACTTGTTTAATCTCTTCCCAAACTTATTTCTGAAAACTAGCTAAGACTCTCATGGCCTCTATCTGCTTCTGTCCTGACTGCATCATGCTTTTGATACTTGATTGTTTTATAGTCCCTTTTATCTACTCAGTCAAGCTTAACTTCACCTTAACTTTCCAGGCAAGGTAGCAGCTTTGGGTGTAGTCTGCACTGTATAATTTATCATAAGTCAGTTTGGAAATAGGATTTCAAACCAGGTTCCCCATTCCCACAACCTCACTCTCTTTTTCCTTCCACCTTCCTCCTCCTTGTGTGGTGGTCATGATCTCTTCAGTGCAACTGCCATTCATTTGGACACTAACAAAAGAATCATCTAATATGATAAGAGGGTATTTAGAATCAAAGAGCTGAAAGAGACCTCAGGAGGTCATCAAGTCAAGCCCCCTGCCCAAGGCAGGACCAATCCCAACTAAATCAACCCAGCCAGGGCTTTGTCAAGCCGAAACTTAAAAACTTCTAGGGATGGAGATTTCACCATCTCCCTAGGTAACCCATTCCAGTGCTTCACCACCCTCCTAGTGAAATTTTACCTGGTCTCTCTCTTAAGGTGTGCCTAACAGCAATATCTGGAAATATTTTAATTTAATCAAAATATGTTTAGAGCAATAGGTATCATCCATTACATGTTAGGTTACTTATGCTGATTTTTAGTTTAGGTGAGTAGGAACAAAAATTATATTTCTTCTGCTCTCAAGGTTAATAGCCAAGCAATTATTTTCCATTCTGAAATTGCACCGCAAGGCTCCGAGTCCTTTATCTGAACTTACTAAACCTTGAATAAAATTTAAGTTACACTTTTATATTATCTACAAGCTTTATAGAAATGGAGATTGATAATATACATATTTAATTTTGTGTACACTCTGAACCCTGTGTTCATATAAAAAGAGCTGCAAAATTGGACACTTGTGGGCATTTTAAACAGCATCGAGGCACAGAGAAACCCACTGTGTGTAAAATATATTCATGCATTAAATATATCCTATATGGATTTTTCTTAATTGCGCTATAATAATTTGTAGTTTATACTAGATTTGTTTAAAAAAATTCACTCACTGATATTGAAACTAATTAACACAGAAACCAAACTCAAGATTGAAAGTCCCCACTTGGAAAAAATACAATGCATATTAAAAGGGAAACAATTTGTTTTCCATTTGGCTGGATTTTGTTTATGATGAAAAGACATCATTGGAGAAAAAAACAGCAGAGGAATCTCAAGCACATTTCATGGGTTATGTTTGTCTATCAGGAAACAGAATGGTCCTGTCATAGGTTTGTCAAAATAAATATAAAGATACTATTACTGTAGCTGTCTCCCTCTGGTATGTTTCAAATGCCCATCAGTGCAAGTGATGTTCCTATTTTCTGCTTCTTAATGTTACTCTTGTGCTTTCTTTAAAGGTTTGCTTAGTATTGGATATGTAAATAGAAATCTAGTTGCCACATCTTTCATTTTTTATACAAAATGGACACAGTTTGTAAAAGCTTTTGTTTTTAACAGTCCCTTGGACTTGTATTTTATATTCAAGATATACCCTTTAATATATGAAATCTTTGGGACCTGAACTATAAAACTTCAGATGAATTTTAATCTTTTTCATTCTATACAAATATGACATATTTTTACAGGAAATACTAAATCCATACAGTGGCATGTGTTTACACTTGATCTCATTTCTTTACATTTATTACTTAAGTAATAAACCAAAACACAAAATGACCTACAATATTTCCCATTATGTGTTTGTTTCCAGATTCTAGTGATATAATATTCATTCGTAAATCCAATTTTTATTAAAATAAATGCAATGAGCACCAAACAATAGTTGGTTCAGGTTTATAGAGGGCTGCATAGTAAGTTATGTGTGGGCTTTGTTTGTCTTTAAATTTTGTGCCTAACAATTTCTACATCGAACAACCCTGATGGCTCTTAAATTTTAAATTGCTCTTAAACAGCAACATGCAGAGACATCATACCAAATGTATTTACATCTCTTAAGTGTTTCCAGGACCTATAGCTCCTCTGGAAAAATCATCTGCACTGAATTTCAGAACAAATTGTTTGTTTGGATGGATGGATTGATTGACCTGTGAGCCTGGTTACTTTTCTGATAAGTTGTACATCCATAAGCTTTGGGTAAATACAGAGGTCAGTGAAGTGAAAAGTATATAGTTTTGCAGTATGTATTGTGCAAGCAGTTTACTGCTTCACATCATATTTATCTACAATACAGTATATTGTCAGTCATCAGAGCTGGATATGACCTAACTTTGAAGTCTGTATGATAAATAAAATGATTAGGTGAAGGCTGCTTCTAAAATCCTGTGTCATCCTAGTCAGCAAAAATGATCCTTAGAAATAATTTGAGTTCATGAACTCATCAGAAATCATTTAGATTTAACTTTTTTTATTGAGATTTTTATTTGTGAGGCATTTTTTTCTTCTTTTCACGTGAACTGGCCACAGGTTCCATTTCTTTTTGAACAAGGGCCATATATGTTAGCAATCATAGGCACCGTGGCCTGGGCCGATCTCCTACTTCTAACAACTGTTCCCATTTCAAGCTGTCTTACACATAGTCTGGCATCCTTGGCAAGCATGAGCTGTGAACTTTTATTAAGCATTGTCATATAAATGTGAAAGTCATACTGTGTTAATTGAAAAAAAAAGCACTGGTATCCTATGTCAAAGGGGAGGGATTTTTCCTGGTGTTGGCGAGAGTCACTGCTCCTCTCCTTCCCATGCTGTGCTTTCCTTGGCAACAATCTTCCCCCAAGAAGAGTTGGGTGCATTTCAGTGAAACTGTATATCTATACTTGAGAAACACTTTGTTAGGTAAAAACACTATATAAATGTAAAATGTTAAGGGTCAATCTTTGGCCCTGATCCATCATCTTTGCACTGCTTCGCAGGCACAACATGGATTGTAATGTTGGATTAAACAGCTTCTATGGACTCCAGTAGGGCAGGGGAATAATGGGGAAGAATAGAGATGCCCCTGGCAATAAGGATGTGGCTGAGGATCTGAGGTGGAATGTGCTGTAATCCTGCCATCTCTTGCTGTCAGAATGACTCATTTGGAGATACTGTAACTAGTTCAAATAACAGTAGCTGTAAGTTGTACCAGTGCCAACCCACCCCCCCAGCTGACAGAAGGATCAGGAGAGCACAAGACACATCTCTCACCTCGTCAGGTCCTTTTCTCAGTTCAACTGCGCCATATTTTGGCCAAAATTCTTTTTGGTGAAAAATATGAACTTGGCAACATTTTGTGAATACATGTTGATTTCACTGAATGGTTTTGAGAAAAAAATTTGGGGAAAAAAGCCCATAATATTTTATAATGATGCTTTCAAAATTAAACACTCAGGGTACGTCTACACTACAACATTAATTCGAACTAACTTAGTTCAAATTAGTTAATTCGAACTAAGCAAATTCGAACTAACGCGTCTAGAACTAAAAACTAGTTCGAATTAGCGTTTTGCTAATTCGAACTAGCATGTCCACATTAAGTGGACCCTGAACCGGGCTTAAGGATGGCTGGAAGCAGTTCCGGCAGGGCATCAGAGGAGGACTTAGAGCGTGGAGATGCTGTCTCAGGCTAGCCGAGGGCTGCGCTTAAAGGGTCTCTACCCCCACCCCGGACAGACAGTTCTCAGGGTGCCCCGCTTGCAAACCAGTCCTGGCTTGGAGTGCCCACACTGGGCACATCACAGCACTGGGCCATCAGACCAGCTGCACTTGCCGCAGGCTGCCATCTGGGGAGAGGGGGCAATTGGGGGGCTGCAGGAGAGCTTCCACCCCCAGAAGCCCACAGAGCCAGCCCAGTCCTCCCCATCTGGAGCTCGTGCCCCATTAATCCCTCACCTCCTTCCACTTACCCTTCTCTAGCCCCTTTTCTTGATGTACAAAATAAAGGACAATTGTGTTCAAAAATGGAATCTGTCTTTA
This sequence comes from Pelodiscus sinensis, assembly GCF_052426305.1. Taxonomy (NCBI): domain Eukaryota; kingdom Metazoa; phylum Chordata; order Testudines; family Trionychidae; genus Pelodiscus; species Pelodiscus sinensis. The sequence goes on along the minus strand of NC_143055.1, from coordinate 115,803,137 downwards.
TTGCACAAACCTGGGGGAGACTGGGAAAAGGAGGTAGGAGAGGGGAAGAGAGAGGGTGGGAGAGGGGAGGGCAACTACAATGATCAGGGGTTGGGAACAGGTCCCATATGAAGAGAGGCTAAAGAGACTGGGACTTTTCAGATTAGAAAAGAGGAGACGGAGGGGGGACAGGATAGAGGTCTCTAAAAGCAGGAGTGGGATGGAGAGGGTGCATGCAGAAAAGTTCTTCATTAGTTCCCATAAAGAAGGACTAGAGGACACCAAAGGAAAGGAATGGGTAGCAGGCTTCAAACTAGTAACAGAAAGTTGTTCTTCACAAAGCAAAGAGTCAACCTGTGGAACTCCTTGCTGCAGGAGGCTGTGAAGGCTACAACTAGAACAGAGTTTAAAGGGAAGTGTGATCAAGTCATGGAGGTTGGGTCCATGGAGTGCTATTAGCCAGGGGGTAGGAGTGGTGTCCCTGCCCAATGTTTGTGGAAGGCTGGAGAGGGATGGCACGAGACAAATGGCTTGGTCACTGTCTTCAGTCCATCCCCTCCAGGGTCCCTAGGGTTGGCCGCTGTCGGCAGACAGGCTACTGGGCTAGATGGACCTTTGGTCTGACCCAGTACGGCCATTGTAAGGCTCAGGGCTCAGGGTCGGGGGTCTCAGTGGACCCCCTTGATTTTCATGCATACCTGCTCCCGGGTGGCCAGGCTGGCAGCTCTCCTGCCCTAGACGGCCACTTTCCTGTGCCTAGTGCGGAGATCGTGGACGAGGTCCACGATGTCTGCACTAGCCCAGGTGGGTGCCCGCCTCTTGCGGTCCCGGGCAAGCTCCCGGGAGCCGCCAGCCTGGTCCTGGGAAGAGGGGGAGGGCTGGGGGGCATCAGGTGGCTGGCTCGAGCTGTGCCAGGTGCAGGGTCTGCTGGCTGGGTGCTGGCAGGCTTGCACCTGGCATGGGCACCGTAGCCAGCCCGTGCCCCTTTAAGGGGTCCGGGGCTGGGAGGGGGGCAGATGAGTTTCCCTGGTGTTGGCCAGAGTGGCCACCAGGGAAACCTGGGAAGGATTAGCCTCCCACTAGTTTGAATTAAGGGTCTACACAGCCCTTAATTCGAACTAGCTAGTTCGAACTAGGCTTAATCCTCGTAAAATGAGGTTTACCTAGTTCAAACTAAGCGCTCCGTTAGTTCGAATTAAGTTCGAACTAACGGAGCACTAGTGTAGCGCCTATGAAAGTTAGTTCGAACTAACGTCCGTTAGTTCGAACTAACTTTGTAGTGTAGACATACCCTCAGGGTTGTTGGGTTTTTTTGTTTGAAGACTTTTCTTGTAAAAACGTCCTTCATATTTTTATATTAAAATTGAAAATTATTTTTTAGAAATGGGAATGTTCTGGACTTCTTGATTCCCTGAAAATTTTCAAAAAACAGTGTGTTTGCCTGACTCAAAATGATTTCCTCCTACTCTTCAAAATTACCAGGAAACCAGATCTGTTGTTTGCGGCACTTTAGTTCTGAGCACCATTTGTTGAACCAGAAGATCAGCTACTATGAGCATATCTTTACCTAAAGACTCGTCAACATAATGGAATGGCTTTTTTAAAGGCAAGGAAAACAATTTGAACTTGGCAGTGGGTTGACCGGGTGAGGCTAAGTGCAGTTCTGGACCTAAATGTTGAGCAGCAATAGCTTTGGTATCAGTCTGTGTTAGCAACTAAACATGTTACCTGCCACTGAGCATTGGAAGTAGAGAGAAGTGAGCTGTGCAGCCCCAGTCTGCCAGTTCAGCCAGGGGAAGGGAGAGGAAATATCTGTGGCTTTTAGACTGGGTCTACATTGACAGAGAAAGTCAACCTAAGAAACGTGACTCCAGCTATCTCTTCTCTGGAGGACAGCAGGAGAAACTCTCCTGTCAACGCTCCTTACTCCTCAAGACCAGGCTGCCATTTACAGTGATTGATTTAAAGAGTCCCACTAGACCCACTAAATCAAACTCCGGGAGATCGATCGCTGTATCGTCGATCTCCTGGTAAGTGGAGACAAGAGTTTAGCTAGAACCACAATGATAGACAATTTGATCTTATTGGCAGCACTAACAATAATAAATAATACTTTGCACTTATTTGCACAAGGAATTAAGAGTGTGGTGAAGAAGCGCTAATGGGGAAGAGCTCATCTTTAAGTATATGTAATTAATTATGACTGATGTGAGTTTACTCACTGAAAATGAAGGATTAACAGTACTAATTTCTAGACGTGACAAATGTTCTTACTGCAGTTCAGTTGTTAATTGTTACTGATGGGTAAATTTTCACAATATAGTCACTGCAAATATTTATTTCTTTATATTTCTTTGGAAAAGATGTGCAACTACAAGTGGCTGTTATCTGCTTAACTGTAATAAAATATTTCTTTGCTGGTTATAGCAACATAATAAATATTGCAGCTTGTCAAATAATAACAACACTTATAAGTGAATAAACGGCCCAACTATTATTAACAATGAATTACTCAACCAGATCTAATAAACATTGCCTTTTTTGATGGCTATTTCCATTTTCTACAAGTAGAGATTTCTCTTTGGCTTGTTCGAGAGCACTGTAAGGCCATAGCACCTCCGAGTAAGGGGTAGAGAATAGTGGGGCTGTCTAAGGAGCAGATAGGGGAAGTCTGAGAGTCATTGTTTCTCCTCTGCTTTAATTGCTGCTCTGGAAATAGGCAAACTGTGCCAGGCCTATAAACAGGGTAACATATGCTTCCCAAAGCACTAGTGCATCAACGCCATACACTGTTTGAGGATCCCTGCTCTGTTCTGCTCCTTCCAGCCCAAATGCATGAAAGGTGGAAGCAGCAGCATTGTGGATCCTGTTTCCTCTCCTGTGCTGCTACTCATGATATGGTAATAGTCCTGGGACATAAATGGACACCTTGCACCTCCTGATACTCTGGTATTCCTGGAGGGAGGCCCAGAAAGAGCAGCAATTGAAATATTAGCTGCACTGTAGTTCTCTGTCTTGAATATAACTCGTTTATTAATTTGTAAAGAAAGAATTGTCATGGACCAGATGAGAAGAAACTTTACATCAGAAACTCATGTTATTTGTTTTTAGTCATTGTTGAATCATCTGTGCCCAAGAATTTAGCAAAGTATTTATATATAACTTGAATAAACAACATGACTTCAGTCAGATGTCCTGCTCACTTACAGGTAAGCACATGCTTAACTGTTCCAACCCAGCGGGGCCCTATTGAAAAGATATTTGCATGAGAGGACTAAACCTAGGAAAACATGAGTGAATGTGGTCACAGATCCCAAACAATTTCCAAACTGAGAGGACGATAATTACAGTATGTGTGATGGGGTGTGGTCACAGAAGACCCCGTTGGTCCATCACAATATGATTTTTATGAAAAATTAAAAACATATACCTGAAATGGGGTGTACAAATGTCACACTCAGCAACAAGGGGTTAAGGGATTATTTGGGGCTCAACTAGCCCCTCCCTGCAACACTTGCAGCAAATGCAAGACCTACAGCCTGAGCAGAGACTCTGACAAAGCTGCCCGAAAAGGCACTCAGTGAGAAAAGGGAGCACCCACCCCAAAGATGATCAGAGAATGAATTATCCTGACTTTGGAAGCCTCCTTTACTTACTGTGGTTTGGATTTCCCCACCAGGGGAAAGCCTTGGACTAAGCTTAGAGGTGGATAAGAGGGAGAAGCCCAGGGAGAAGTTGTAAGTAGTCTTGGATGCCAGACTATAAGTAGCCTGAAAGCTAGCTCCACCAGTCAGAAGCTGGTAGAGTGGCTGGCCCAGGGCCCCTTTCACTACCTCCTCAAAGCAGTCAGGAGTTGTGAACATGATCATTAGGCCACGCTCTTCAAAAGAGGATTCTTCACAATCCCACTATTGTAACAAATGTGACTGAATTTGGATTTGATTCTGAAAGCAAAAACATAATTTTTTTTGCTTTCAGCTGAGCTGGCAGCGCAGTGGCCATTTTTATTTTAATGAAGCTGGGGATATTAAAATCCCGGTTTCATTGACTATGTCGGGTAGTCTAACTTACATGCCTCTGGTGACAGAGACATGTTGTCTAGACATACCCACACTGTTGTGGTTGGGGCATTGCGTTCCTTAATTTGTGTGAATAAGTGAGCTCAATAGACACTTTTTCCTGAATAAGAAATGTTAGAACTGTAGAAACACACAATCCACATCGATTAAGATGTAATATAAATAATTATGATTTGGGAGGGATCTCCTTGCAGTGGATCTGAACAGAGAACTGAAGAGAAGATCAGTTTTAAAGCACTTCCTTGTAAAGTAGGCAGTTTACACCAGCCGTAAATACCAGGCTACTATATTCATTATATCCCCAATATGCATTTAATGAGAGCTATAATGAAGCCGTGGAACCTGTGTACAGATTGGTGTGTGCATAGATCTTTCTTATGCACATTGATCTTCCCTTTTTCACATGAGCAAATCAAAGTAATCATAGCAAAATTAGGCTTTGTCTACACTGGCATATTTTGTTGCCAAAAGCCCCTTTTTGGTGACAAAACCCAAAGAGAATTCATATTCTAATGTGATAAAAGTTGTGACAAATGCTCATTGTTGGTAATGAAGAACCTCCCACCTCCACACAAGATTTTTGTCTCTTCCCCTTCCTTTATTGTCAACAGTCATGCACTGTGTACTACAGTAGGTATTTTGTTGAGTTTATTAACCTCTACCATGTTTCCCACAATGCCCAAGTAGTCACTCTGTCCAGCACTTTGAACTGTGACTGAAAAAGAGATTTGATGAGTTTTCAGTTTTGGCAATTTTTGTTGCATGTCAACAACACTTTTGTCACCAAACCTTTCCAGTGTATACACAGCCTGAGTGTATATATGACAGCATACAGTAAGTAAACCAGCCTTACTTTACAAAAAAATAAATAAAATGTAAAAAATGTTCATACAAAACTACTTATAAATCTAATATAGTGGGATCCTCAGTGTATAGAGTTCAGTTTGGATAAGTATCCCTTAAACCCTTTCTTCCCCTTGAAATCTTCTTCCCAACAGATTCTCCCTTTAAAATCTTTCACGGCGCTGTTGGGAATGGATGTGTTGGTATGAGGACTAGTAGCCTATTATCTCCATGTTGTTAAGGGTTTGGGTGGCTGGCAAGCCTACGACTTAATCTCTGTCTTCAGAGATGGGATGTGGCTGCCAGGCAGGCACACTGCCCCTTCCTCAACTCAGGATGACTTTGAATGGAGAAATAAACCCATCCCTTAGTTCAGGGATGTTCCACTCTGCTTATGACTCATAGAAACTATATGCCCCCACGGACCTGGTGAATATTTATTAGGGAAACACCAAGAACTCTTGAAAATTTAGATAAACGAATGTTTGTGCTTGATTCAGAAGACACACACAGTGCAGCCCTCTGATCTCAGAACATGTGTCAAAATGGTTTCTGGTGGTCCTCTAGAGTAGATTGGGTAAGCTCATTTAGTAAGAGAAACAAAAAAAATAATAAAAAAAGAAGCTTCAAGTATGTAATTGGATGCAACTCAAAACTCAGAATTGAAAATAAGACAACTAAGAAGTTTTAGAGAGGTAGCAATGTTAGCGTGTAAGGGTACGTCTACACAGCACTTTAATCTCAAAGTAAGATACACAACTTGTGCTACGCAAATTGTGTATCTTATTTTGAATCTATTTCAAAAATCTTATTTTGAAATTTGGCGTTTATATACAGCACCAAATTTTGAAATAATGCGCTATTTTGAGACATCACTTATCCCTTGTGAAATGAGGTTTACTGGGGAGGCGAAATAGCGCGCCGTTATTTTGAAAAATATTTCAAAATAATGGGAGCCTTGTGTAGATCGGGATAGCTGTTTCTGGATACCTCCAGCATGCCAAAATAGCCATGCAGTGTAGATGAACCCTAATTGAAAAAACTTAAAAAACACCAAGTAGTCATGTAGCACCTTAGAAACTAACAAAAAATATAGATAGTGGTATGCACTTTCATGGGCACAGCCCACTTCAGATGAAACTGAAAGAAGTGGGCTGTACCCACGAAAGCTCATGATACCATGTACAGTTTTCGTTAGTCTCTATGGTGCTGCAGGACAACTAAGAAGGTTAAACACACAAGGCACCTGAGGTAATATCGTTTACTTGGACCAGTTTCTGTTGGTGAGAGAGAGAGATGCTTTTGAGCCACACAGAGCACTTCTTCAGACCCGGGACATGTACTCAGGGTTACTGCTGAAGAGAAAGTGGAACAGATTGTTCAACATAAATAATTAACACATTTCAAGGGACTATTCAAGGTAAATGGCCAGTTATCACCTCTCCAGTCGTGGGTGGGCAAGGAGGTGGGGATGGGGGGAGATTGTTGTAATGAGCCATAAATATAGTATCTCTATTCAGCCAATGATTTTTAGTGTCTAGCAAAGTTATGAATTTATGCTTACAGGCTCGCCTTTTAAAGGTGTTGGGTAGATTTCCTTTCAAGTTGAAAACTGAGAGGTCATATACAGAGTGATTGCTTTGTGAAAAATATTCACTCATAGGCCATTTGGTACTTTTGTAATTTATTACACTTCTGTGTTTATTCTTTTAGGGGCATGGTAATTATTTCATTTCACCCACACAGTTGTTTTGGGGTTATTTAGTTCAATGAATAAGGTACACCATGTGCTATAATAGGCATGAGTGGGATAGATGTATATTAAAAGTTCTACTGGGGCAGTTTGATCCATATAGAAGTGGGATATGTCACAGGTTTTGCACCTGTTCTTGCAGGGTGCCATGCTGAGTTGACGTGTGCTGGTATCTAGTGAGTAGGGATGTGAATGGGTAACTGGTTACTCAGTTACCCAATAAGCATCGCTCTTAATAGGTGATGCTTAGTAGGTGATGGTTAATTATTACCTGGGAGCAGCTCCCAGCCTGCCACAGACAGAGGGCTGCTCTGGCCCTGAGGGACTACCAATTCCCAATCCACGCGATCTTGGAGTCGACACCTTGCACAGGGCTAGAAGCAGCAGCCAGAGTGGAGGAAGGGAGGAACTAATAGTGTCACAACCACACTGTGTAGAACTAAGAAGGTTTGCAGATATCCTGGTAGTGCACATAATATTCTGCTGAAAAATAGGCACAACTTTTTGTGTAGTACATGGTCAGGAAACTTCCCCTAATATGATTTGAAATTTCGTAATTAGTTGGTATTGATATAATACACATTGGCTCATTCTACCGAATCTCAAAATTCTGTATGCAGAACATTAAATAGAATGGAGTAACTATCTGTTCATGTAATGTGTTTTTCTTAGAAGCTGATTTTCGAGAGGATAAGAGATTTTAAATTGTGGGCTTAAAAACTTCTATTTACTTTTGTCAGGTGTATTTGGATAACACCTTCAGATACTAAATATGCATCCTGACATGACTGGAACTGGGCAGCTGTCCAGGCCATCAACTAGCTGCTTTTGCTTTTCAATGTTAGTTCGGAGTTTGAGACTGGAAGACAATTAGGTATGTTGGTGTCACTGATGTCACCCTGCATTTCTGTGAATAGTGCTAACCGCTGTCCCAGTTGAAGAAAAATACATTCCATTCTTGCAGGTCTTGACTGAAGTTCTAGCCTATTAATTTAATATGGGCAGAGGGAAATGATCTCCTATTATGTATTTTACTAAAGGAAGCTCAGGACAGATGAAGCAAAAAGATTCAACCCTTTTAAATAATGCCTGTAACAATGGAGAGAAAGAGAAATGTAATGGCAGGTCAAGCTAAGGACATTTGTATGTGTGCATGCTTGCTCGCATACATTTAACCTTACTCTATACCAGTCAAATGTAAAATGAATGGCTGGAAGCTTTATATCATATGACAGAATTGGATCAGAAAAGGAGCTAAACATTAAAAGGAAATGTTTAATTCAGAATTTTACTCCAAAAAAAAGGGGGGATAGATGTTGAAATGACATAAAAGGCCTTAATTTTTTTCAGCTGACTGTTCCCATTCCTTTCTTCTGCCATCTATATCTCACCCGTGGCTCCTGCATTCCTCCTCCTGCGCTTCTGTCTAACTCCAGTACCCATGCTTCAGTCCCTGCCCCTTTGAAGTTCCTTGTGGCCGGCAACCTCCTTCTCCTTACATATAACTCCACCAGCTCCCTTGGTGTCTGCTTCCCTCTGTTGCCTGGCTCTTGGTGGTTACTGACACTACATACCCCTTCACATTTGAGTCAGGTAGCTTCCTCCTCCAAGAGGCTGAGAGTCAGCAAGAGGAGTTGCAGTCACATTAAACACAATCCTTTCTTCCCCTTCCTCTGCTGTATGTTCATGTGCTTAGCACTGCAGCAACCTGCAGCAGGCAGGAAGAGCAACTGCAGGGGAAAGCCCTACTAAGCCCCTGAAGATCTGGGCTGGAGCATGCCTAATGGCTCTGCAAAGACAGCACATGCTCAGTGTGGTTGGCACTAGCAGCTGTCAGGAGATGGAGTGCTGATCAGATCTTTTGAGAATTTAGTTGCCAAATTCCAACAAGTCTCTCTTGAAAAAAAATGTTTTTCAAAGGTTTTTAACATGGGCAAATCTGGATGGTTTTCAGAGAGGATGGTGAAAGGCCCATTTCTGCCAAACTTAAAGGCTACGTCTACACTGGCCCCTTTTCCGGAAGGGGCATGTAAATTTCACCAGTCGTCGTAGGGAAATCCGCGGGGGATTTAAATATCCCCCGCGGCATTTAAATAAAAATGTCCGCCGCTTTTTTCCGGCTTTTAAAAAAGCCGGAAAAGAGCGTCTAGACTGGCCCCGATCCTCCGGAAAAAGTGCCCTTTTCCGGAGGGTCTTATTCCTACTTTGAAGTCTAGACGCTCTTTTCCGGCTTTTTTAAAAGCCGGAAAAAAGCGGCGGACATTTTTATTTAAATGCCGCGGGGGATATTTAAATCCCCCGCGGATTTCCCTACGACGACTGGTGAAATTTACATGCCCCTTCCGGAAAAGGGGCCAGTGTAGACGTAACCAAAGTTTCTGATCCATAGCATAGAGGCTATAGATTTTCTTAACTTAAAGATCATCGGAATTTTTTTAATGTGGGCAAAACAATATATTTTTTCATTACTCTCTTTCTCAGATATGGCTGATTTTTTTATTTTAAAAACATAAATAGTTATTTTCTTATGTAGCCTGATATAGACATGCGTATATGGTTATAGTTTGCAAAGTTATAAGCAAACTGGAAATAGGATGTTATATTGAATATTGCCAGGCAACCTTAACTTTAGGTTCAGTCTTATGCTGACATATGTTTACAGAAATATACATATTCAGAGAAATGTATTATTGCTATTGCTTTGCAATTATTTGACAGAATAATGTAGTCAATGGCAAAGTGGAATATGTAAGCTCTTAAGCAGTGTGTAGTGTATGCTTCTAGTTATATAAAAATCTGTTGACTGTTTTTGAATAGATAGAACTGAGAGCAATTTTTCCTGTTGCTATGTAACGCTGCCTATGTGTATCTAGTAAAGGTTATAATGCTTAAATGCTTTCTGAGAAAATGTTGACTTTTAAAAGAAAATACAATACATCTGCCAATGTGAATTTCAAATATTATTGTTAGGACATTTGCAGAAATTGATGTGGGTTTGAGTGGAAAGCGTTTCTGTCTTGTTCCTTTTTGAGAGATCTTTTTCGAGATCAGGGACAAATGGAAATGTCATTTGTATAGATTAAGGAGAATGTATCTTAATGAATATGAAGAGTAATATGACATCCTATGGTGAAAAACAACCTCTCTGAAAATATCCTTTATGAAGATCTAAGAATTCATGCCCTTAGCAGAAATATAGAAGGAAAACATTAAGCTGTGAAATAGTAGATTCACATGCATTCATTGTACAGAAAGAAGCCGGAATTTTTTCTATTGACTTCACTGCAATTATTCTAAATTATTTTTATCTGTTATTTATAGTAAAAGCTTCTTGAATCCAATGTCAATTAGAGGTTGATCCAAAGTCCATTACAGAACATAGAAAAACTCAATAGACTTTGCAAGGCTCTAGATCAGGATGTAAATCCTGGGCTCTAGATCAGGCTCTACACAGATGTAAATCAGGAGGAACTCCACGGAAGTAAATGATATAACAATAGTGTAAAAACAAAGTTTAAGATTATCCTGCTCTAAGTGACATTGGGGATGAAGAGGCATCAAGGGTGGAAATCACAAAGATATTTAGATGCCTAATCACCATACTTAAGCACCTAATGCCCGGATTTAGGGGCTTAAATCCCAGTGTCAGGCTTCACTGCCATGCACAAAATTCCTGTTGAATACTGTAGGCAACAAAACTTACTTAGTTCCTATTTTTTTAGGGTTAAAGTTTCATAGAGTCTAAATTTCTGCCCGTGGGCATGTGCACAGGTGCTTCACTCGAGACATCTGGATGTCTCTCTCTTGCCAAAGTCCCAGAGAAATCCACATAGCCAGACAAATGCTTATTTTTCCTTGTCTCTCCATTTGGCCTCCAATTTGGTAGGTGCTTATGGTGCCTGAATCACGGGAGAACTAACTTCAATGTCCCTATTTGCCTGAGGCTGACAAGATTTGCAGAGGGAATCTCCCACATTTCCTGGGAGAGTGCTCTAATCACTGAGCCACAGAATAATCTGATGTAAGGCTCCTTCAGTCTTGGCTTTTGAAGTTTTCTTAATGTGCATAAATAATCTTTGGGAAACGACAGGCTACAGAGTCATTTTCAGTCATTTGCTCTCAATCTCTGGTCAAATAAGAAAATATTTATACATAGTAGAACAGCTTGAAGAGGAGAACCTGAGGGAAGAATCTCTCACCGACATTCCACATGCTGCTCTATATGGAATGAGGAAGATGCCTAACTCATTCTCACACACAAAAAAAAAGAATTAGCTGTCTAAGTTACCTGAGTCCAAGAGGGGTCCTCAATTGTGGATCATTAGCACAGGACCTCCTCGCAGCCTGTACTTAAGGGGTCTAACTAGACCAGAGGTGCAGGGATCTCCTTGGGTAGTTTAGGGAACTAACTGCCTAGTATGCTGGCTTTTGATAGATTGCATTTTAAGGCCCCATCTTTCCCCATTCATTATCTAGGAACTGTAGGAGCCTAAATCAGGCTTCGTGGATCACGGTATTATATAATTTTTCTCACTAGATAGAAGTTAGGGGCTATGATGCTCACTATCATAATGCCTAAGTCTGTTTGTGGTCCAGCCAAAGGTATTGTCAACTTTCTCTCTAAGCAATTATTTAAGCTGTTAGCTTTTTGGCACAAGGACCATTTTTTTGTTCTGTGTTTGTATTAGATCTAACAAAATGGGTTCCCTGTCCATGACTCTCTCTCTTATGGTACATCTACACAGCAGAGCTATTTTGGGATACTAGAAGTGTCCACATCTATTGAGGCAGACCGTTATTTCAAGATAGATTTTGAAATAACAGATGGCTTATTCCGACATCCCAGTAACCCTCATTCCACAAGTATTAAGGAGAATTTCAGAATAGCAAGTTATTTCAAAATTTGGCGCTGTGCAGATGGCCAAAAATTATGAAATAAGCTATTTCAAAATAGCATCAAAATAAACTCCACAATTTGCGTAGAGCAAATTGCGAAGCTTATTTCAAGCTAAAGGTACTATGTAGATGTACCCTTAGACATTATTGTAATACAAATGAGTAGCTCATTTGTAGCCATGTCTATCCCTAGAATGGCTTGTTACTGAGGGGAGACCAAGACCTCTTCACATTTACAGACTTTATGATTGTTCTAAATGTTACAAGATTTGACAAAACAAGGGAGGCATTATTGTCTCACTGTATTCCTATGCAAAGGATAAACCTTCTGTTTTAAAATGAGCTCTTGGATTTACGTTGCTATAAAGCTAGATATTACTTGGAAATGATTACACTTGTGGGTAGCAATCAGACTGTGCCACTTATCCTTAAACTGCAGTTAAATGTTTCAGGGAAGAATGTTTCTGATCTTGAAGGGAGAGCAGAAGCACAGATGATTTAATCTCAGTAATGCTGGACTATGTTTATCTCTGTGTGGAGGGAGGGTCGTCTTAGATTTGATAAGCTAGTCTATTTTATAAATCAGCTTAGGTCTCAGATTTTATAAATAGGAACATTGTCAAAACCAATAGAAATATTTCACAGAATATAGTTTGATAAATGAACTGGAATGGGTTTTTAAAATACCTGTGATATTTGCAATTAAAACATGGCTGTGGTAACTGGATGCCGCTTAGGGATTCCTCACACTAGAAAAGTTCTCAGCTGGCTTTTTCAAACCATTTTGTGGCTCCTCTGCACCACCAAAAGAGGCCAGACTGGGGCCAAAGATCTAGCCCTGAATCCAAATTCCACTTTGAATTCCAGCCACTTTATGTCATGATACTGTTGCAAAGCAACCCTAAAGCTGTCATAGCAAGCTACAGAAAGGCCAACCCATTTCCAGGATGATCTTCTAGTTGTATAGCTGCTTATTCACTACCCATCCTCCACATAGCCTTCATAGGAGGTGTCATGAAGGGGGGGAGTGCTGACCAGCACCCGGAGACTAAGGGCTTAACTCAGGTACCTAGGAAAGGTGTCGGCCAGGAAGCCGGGAGAACCAATCGAGATAGAGGTTTGAATTTTGAATTGGATATAGGTTCCCTGCCTGCTTTCTTTGTGTGGGAGAGTTAAACCAGGACTAGCATTGCCCCTCCCCCTCACGGAATTCAGGGCATAAGAGCAGACTGAACAAAGAAAATTGAAAGTGAGTACTAGGGAAATGTGTGTCCAGTGATGTTCAGGGTATTTTTATGCCCTGTTCAGGTAATTTATGCCTCCCCTCTCCATTTACTACCGTCTAAGTTTTGTGCCGAGAATTTTCTCTGTTTTTTTAGTTTGTTTTCCTCAGTTGCTCTGTAACATCTAGCAACCAAGCATGTTTTATCAAGTTTAACTTTTGTTTTGTAAGGTGATGATTTGATTCGTGTGTCCTGGAAAGTGTCTGGGTGTGACTACACTGCCACCCTAGTTCGAACTAGGGTGGCTAATGTAGGCATTCAAAGTTGCAAATAAAGCCCAGGATTTAAATATCCCGGCCTTCATTTGCATCTTCCCGGGTGCCACCATTTTTAAATCCCCGTTAGTGCGGACTCCGTGCCCGCGGCTACATGCGGCACAGAGTAGGTAGTTCGAATTAGGCACTCTAATTAGAACTACCCTTACTTCTCGTGGAACGAGGTGTACCGGTAGTTCAAATTAGAGAGCCTAATTCGAACTACCTACTCCTCATTTGCAACTTCAAATGCCTACATTAGCCACCCTAGTTTGAACTAGGGTGGCAGTGTAGACATACCCTCTGTGTGTATCTGCACGCCTCTGACTAAGGGATCAGCTACCAGGGACTGCAGCTTGTATTTCTCCTTTCTTTTTCAAGCTCTTTTGGAGCAAAAGAGCTTGGGGTACCTCTGGCAGTGGTTTCAAATATTTGCCCCTATTTTTTTAGGGATGAAAAAGCACTTGAGGGTGGCAGCAAATTCCCCAAAATCTGTGTATTAGGATTCTGGAGGAAAGTTTTTGTAACCAGTGCAAGGTTTTGCAGCTCTCTTGCGAGCCCTCACCTTCTGCATTCAGAGTGCCAGAGTGCGGAACAGCCTTGACAGGAGGCATGACTGGAAAAAATGGGGGCATCCACTGTTTCCTTGTGCTTTAGTGTTGTTAGCTATCATAATGTCCTATTTAAAGCCACTGGCTCGCAGTATATCTTAGCTTAGCCGTCAGGCTACGTCTGTACTGCAGCCTTCTTCTACAAAAGCTTATGCAAATGAAGTGCAGAGTAGACTATCACTGTGCTTCATTTGCATAATTAATTAGCAGCCATTCTCATTTTTTCAGGAAGAATGGCTCTTGCACAAGAGGGGGGTTTTGCGCAAAAAGGAACCATCTACACAGCTCCTTTTTGAGCAAAAGCCTCTTGTGCAAAAATGGCTGCTAATTAATTATGCAAATGAAGTGCAGCAATATGCTAATCTGTGCTTCATTTCCATAAACTTTGTGGAAGAAGGCTGCAGTATAAATGTAGCCTCAGACGGCACTATTTTTTGTCTAGGGACCAACCACAGCACTGCTGGAGCCAAGGACGTGCGCAACTCTGCACATGAAAAGGACTACACAAGGCTACAGGCACAGGGGAACCTGGCCCCATGTATTCACAGCAGCATAAATGAGATGTCCTATGAGAATCAGGCCCAAGAGATTTTTACAATCTTACTTAAACTTATTTCTACTGAATGCTCTTTTACAAGCCTAAGGCTTATTTTATGTGAAGCATTTAGTTTGTCTCAAAGAGCCCCATAAGTTACCCAGATGCTTGTGTATTCTGCTTCTCTTCTTGACTGTTAAGTGGCCATTACTACAATACAGTGCTTGTGAAGGATAGAATCATTTTATAAAGCATAGAAATGTTTTAAAACACTAAAGATAAATAGACAGGAAATATGACTGCTCTGTGCTACCTATTATCTGTGCTTTTTGGAAATGAGGGAAGAGCCGGCTTTGTTAAAAAAGAACATCTCTCAGAGCAATTTTTACATGTTTGACAGTTCATTTGTTAAGAAAATGCACATCTTTCCCTGATATGAAGAGGACAAGAGGGAAAGATGGTAGGAGCATGGAAAGATTTTTCACCAGAAAATGGTTTCTTGCTTGCTGAAAACAACAACCTCCTTGCAAAGTTCAGTCAAGGCATACAAACACATTTCTGTGCTATGCTGAGTTCAGAATCCCAGCTGACATTTCTAATGGTATTTAGACAATCTGATTTATTTAGGTCTCTCTCGATGGCTGACATAAAAGAAGGGCTGATTTGGTGACATATTAATCATAGCACCTTCAGAGCAGTTTCTTTTACTGATAGTGGAGACTTTTAACACCTATGAATTTCTCTCAACACCATAGTTTATGTTAATATTTCTGTTTTTAAAGGCTCTGTTAGTTTAACTGGACTTAAACTCCTGGCAGGGCCTTCACACACTGTATATTTCCTTGAAAAAAAAAAGTCCCATCCGACCCCAATTTAGTTAATTGAGGCTAATGCCTTGTAAAACGCTGATTGAGTAATTCAGAAGGAACTTACTTCAGCTCTGTGCTGAAACAGTGGCCCCTGCAGTTTTATAATTTAAGTAAAATGGAACTGAAATGCATTGTTAAAAATTATTACCCCTTTATATTTGTAACAGTTTCCTTTAAAACAGCAAATGAGGACAAACAGCCTTCTCGCAGCAATGAGGCCATTCTTAATGAACAATTGCATTTGAGGTGTCATGCTTTACAAGCTGCAAATTGCAATTGCAATAGTGAGGCCTCACCCCAAACCCATGGAAGTAGCAAGAATCTCTCATAATTAAAGCATCAATCACACTAGATTCCTTCATTCTTGCCTTCTTCTCCAATTAATTAATGGCCTGCCATGTTTTTCTTCATCATACATTATCAGAAAATCATAGAATAGTAGGATAGGAAGGGACCTCAAGAGGTCATTTAGTCCAATTCCCTGCACTCATGGCAGGACTAAATACTGGCCCTGGCATGTGCTTGTCTCTTTAATAGCTGAAATTCCACAACCTATTTGTTACAGTGCTGACTCAGATTTTTCCTAATGTCCAGCCTAAACAGCTTTTGCTGTAATTTAAATCCACTGCATCTTGTCCTAGCCTCAGAGCTTAACAAGAACAATTTTTCTCCCTCCTCCTTATAACAACTTTCTAAATTCTTGAAATTGTTATGTGGCCCCATAGTCTTCTCCATCATAGTAAGTCTACCCATTTTTTTCAGTCTTCCCTCACAGCTCATGTTTTCTAGAATTTTAATAATTTTTGCTGCTCTTCTTTGAACATTCTTGGATTTGTCCATGTCTTTCCTGAAATGTGACACAAATAGGGTGGCCAGGTGGTTTCAGAAAAAATACAGAACAACCACCACCAACAACAACAAGAACAAAAACATGCCAGGAAAATGTTTGTTAAGGGGGGGAGGGGAATCACCTTAAGAGTTGTAAAGCAAAAAAAAGCAAAAACAAAAACAAAAGCGTGGCCCCTTTAAAAACTGCGTGGTGAGGCTTTTTGGCACTAAAAGGCTGCCGGCGGCTGCCGGTGGCTGCCCACCATGATGCTTCCCTGCGCTAGGCTGGACAGCTCCCCGGTAAGTACTAGGGTTGACAGGCTGTCTCCATATTGAGCTGGACAGACTGGGATTTTTGCCTCCTGGCTGGGAAAAAATCAGAAAGTACTGGACATTTTAAGTGTCTGGTATTTTCTGAATTTTTTTACTGGACAGGAGGTGAAAATAATGGAGTGTCTGGTTCAATACCGGACACCCAGGAACCCTAGACACAATTCTCCAGTTGAGGCCTAATCAGGATGAAGTAGAGTGGAAGGATTACTTCTGACTCTAGCTCACAACATTCCTAATACATCTCAGAATGATGGGTTTTTTATTTTTTGCAATGGTGTTGTGCTGTTGTCTCATATTTACCTTGTGATCCACTATAGCCCCCCAGATTCTTTTCCATAGTACTTCTTTCTTAGCAGTTATTTTCCATTTTATATGTGTACAAATGATTATTCATTCCTAAAAGGGTGTACTTTGCATTTGTTCTGTACTGGATTTCATCCTATTTACTTCAGACCATGTCTCCAGTTTGTCCAGATCATTTTGAATTTTAATCCTGTCCTCCAAAACACTTGCAGTCCTTTCCAGATTGGTATTATCCACAAACGGAGTGTCCTCTCCATGCCATTATCTAAACAATTGATGAAGATATTGAACAGAATCAGACCCAGAAATGATCCCTGTAGGACCCTGTAGGATTCCTTTCAGCCTGATTGTGAACCACTGATATCTATACTTTGGGAATGTTTTCCTCCCACGTATGCAACTGATATCTATTCTTTGGGAATGTTTTCCACCCACGTATGCAACTACCTTTTCATAGCTCCATCTAGATTGTATTCCCCTAATTGGTTTGAAAGCAGGATGTGAAAGAACATTTCCCTCATAGCTAGCTGGAAGGGAGGAAAGACCCTGGATGTGTCTATCTAAATACAGTTTGTTCTTCCTTTACTTGGATTTGCTAGATATTCACTGAATGGATTGGTATTGTCTATAGAATAAGAGAGAAGGGAAGGTTATTTTGTTCACAGAACTTAAGAACATGAGAGGAAAAGGACATTGCCCAACCTACTTGGGATGGGACTGTTACTCATGGTTTATGTTCATGAAACTTGTCTGTGGTGTTTTCTCAACTTAATGCCACATTATTTCCCTGCCTTTTATAAAAAGTTTCTTTTCTATACTAAGACCCTGTGCTTGCAAGTAGGGAAGTAGTGCCTCTCATGGGCACCCAGGCTTGGTGTGTGAATTTCTCAGATTACTGAGTGAGGGTTTGGGATGATTCTGTGTTGGATTAATGGAAAGGAATCCCTAGATATTGACCCCAGCCCTGGCTGCTACTGGCTCCGCTTGTCAGAAGGGTTACAGGATTATGAGTGGGTCATGCAAAACAGTATCAGCCATACTAAAGTCAACATATACCACATCTACTGCTTTCCTCCTTTCCACCAGGCTTGCTACCCTGCCAAAGAAAGCTTCTTAGGTTGTTTTGACATGGTTTCATTATGATAAAGCCATACTGACTGATACACCTTCTTATCTTCTAGGTGTTTGCAATTTGATTTCTTAATTATATGCCCCATTATCTTGCTGGGTATTGAAGATATGCAGATTGTTTGTAATTCCCCAGGTTGTCCCTAATTTCCTTTTTTTTTTTGGAGGCTAGCACTATTTTTGCCTTTTCCCCGCCCTCGGGCATCTCACCTGATTTCAAGGACTTCAAAGATAATACTAGAGCCTTTGGGGGCACCTCAGTTTGCTCATTGAGAATTTTAGGGTATATATCATCAGGTCCTGGCAACTTGAAGAGAAATATGAATACAATGCAAAACAGAGCTTATTATTTAATTATTAATTCATTCTTTCCTTTCCTGGCTCATGGGTATTTAAATCCATGCTTGTTTATCTGTTGCAAAATTTCCAGTTTTATGCATGTCAATGGAGCAAACTTTCATGAATTTAAAATTGTTCTGCATTAGAACCCTAATGACATGTAAGCAAAATGATAGTTGGATGAGGCATACAGAGATGCTATTTCACTGTATGGATGTTTGGTTTTCCTTCATGCCATTTTCTGCTGCAGAATACGATGTACCTTTTCACTTCAAAATGGAAGACTCAGAGATGATGTCAGGAGATAAGTGTGTAATGTAAATAGTGTCTCATCCTTGGACTTCAACCTAACTGGGATGCTAGCAGGAAGTGTGAAAGGAATTTCATTGTCTCTGACAGGTCCCATTGGATAATTTTTTATGATATAAAATCATTATAGACTGTTTAGTCCAAATGTACTGAATTGCTCTTATTGAGGGATGTTAGTGCTTCCATTTTATATATGAGAATGATTCTTAAGAATCTGAAGTGACTTCCCACCTTTTACTAAAATCCTTGCAAATTTTCTTTACAAAGAAAGTTACTCTTCCAAATCAATCTTTTGCCATTTGCTTCCAAAGCAATATCTATATTGCAGAAACACAAGCTATTGATTAAATTATCTGGATTTACTTTGGGAGTGGTAACACAAACTAACCCAGTCATTTTGTTTTCTTCCGTGCTGTTAAGTGCAGAGCTTGAATAATAATATATGTGAAGCAGTTCACCATTATATCTTATAGCAGATGTCTTGCAACTATCAAATAACGTAGGGGACTAAAGATATATTTACCTTGTATAGATGGTATCATCCAAATATCAATCAATCTGTTCTTATCATTATAGTGTCTAATACCCCTGCTGATACTAGAAAATAAAATCTAATGTATTTTAGTAGAACATTCTGGGATTTAAATATTTCCACACTTAATGGGATGGTCTCAAATACTTCTACAATATCTTCCAAATTTTGGAACCTCTGTTCTTTGCCATCAACAGGAGTAAGCAACAAAATCTCTATAGATTTCAGCTGAGACTAAAGAAAATTAAACATCACACAGATCTGGAAGCTTCTTATTTTTGTCATTGTTAAAGTTAATTCTATCAATAATTTTGCATGTTGAGATGATTGTGCTATTATTCTGTGCCTTAAAAATTTGTAGACGGCACAGATGAATGAATGCAGTAAATTGATATGTTTAGTATGTCCTTCACAGTTGTTGACCTTACCTAGGTCTGATCCTCATTTACATGGCATAACAAAAATCCACTTAATAGACACTTAGAAGATGCATTTTCATGATTTTCAAGTTTTCTTGGGGTTAATTTTCTCACATTGCTGAAAACAAAGGGGTTATATTTTAAATGAACCATGTATGTGGTGGGGTAAGTGCTCATTTTCAATTATTAGACTTGCAGGCTTATTTAATTGCAATACTCAGTGGAAAACATACCAAGCTACCTATCCGGTATTATGAGATTGTCAAAGGTTATAAAGAATCACATAAGTGGTGAGGAGCCATAAAATATCTTGCGTCTGAGTTGCTCTTATATCAGCAGACATGAAACTGAGGACAATATATCTAAGGTGTACAACTTTCTCACACTTCTCAGGACAGAAGAGGTTGTAAGCACTGTGTGTTGTGTTTGTGTACGAAAGACTATGTGTGTCATCCATCCTCATAACATAACCAATCTAGCAAAACTGTTTGTTCATAAGCATTGCTTCCATGCACATGATACCACACAGCTTAAGGATCTCCCTGTTAGGAATTTTGTCCTGCCAATTCACATGAGAAAATGTTGTCCCACCAATTCACCTGAGGCAGCATATATGGCATTGATTGAGTTTCAAAATGTGACAGAGATATATGGTCCATGACTCCGAGCCATAAAGCTGGATATTCAAGATAACATCCTGATAAAATGTTATCTTCCTATGAAGTTTAACACCCTGGTCATTCTGCAAGCAACAGTCAATCATCCAAAGGTAACACTGGCTTTGGCTAGTTGAGAAGATACATTGTCATTAATGTTTATGCTGAAGCACTATATGCTTCCAATATAGTGAAACTTATCAACATGTTTAAGGACAGTATCAGTAGCAATGATCATTGAATTCTGGGCTCTTTCCAAACAGACTGGGACATAACTTCTGTCATCTTAGGACAAGATGCAATGGGCTTAAACCTCACAAGGGAGGTTTAGGTTGGACATTAGGAAAAAGTTCCTAACTGTCAGGGTGGTTAAACACTGGAATAAATTGCCTAAGGAGGTTGTGGAATCTGCATCTCTGGAGATATTTAAGAACAGGTTAGATAGACATATATCAGGGATGGTCTAGATGGTGCTTGGTCCTGCCATGAGGGCAGGGGACTGGACTCAATGACCTCTTGAGGTCCCTTCCAGTTCTAGTGTTCTATGATGCTTGAGGCTCACAGTGAATTTAAATTTTTCAAAGCAGAAGAAGCAAAACAATCAAAAAAGCTCATGTGCATCCTTTACAGAATGAGTCAATTATGCATAGTCATCAGCAAAGAGGAGGTCATGGATAGTTGTAGCGAACACTTCGATGTGAGCCTGAGGTCTTCAAGAATGCTATTGTCACTTTGGAAATAAATAGGTATGCCCAACGCGCAATCCTTGAAAGCAACTAACAGCATAATTGAAAAATAGATGCTGAACAGGACAGGTGCAGGGACACATCCTTTCTTTATACATTTGATACTTCAAAAGGTGCTGATGTCACTCTATTGTTAAGGAAGAGACTCTGCATACCAACATGAAAGAACCAAACTATAGTGTTAAATTTTTTTTAGGACAGCCAATTCACCCAAGTACCTTCCAAATTCAGTTTCAGTTGACCATGTTAAACACCTTGGTCAGGTCATTAAAATATATAGAGAGATCCTGCTGTTGCTTGCTATGTTTTCTTGGATCTGTCTGACTGTGAATATCATGTTGACAGTGCCTCTATCAGCACAAAATCCACAGTGTCTTACAGAAATCATGCCCTTTGTGAACACATGTAATGATAGCCAGTTGTATAGGATGTGGGCCAGGGTCTTGCCAACTATAGATAGCAGTGAGATGCCCTGGTGGTCATCACAGCATGCATGGTTATTTTTTCTCTTATATATGTATACAGTCAGGACATCTTTGAAGTCCTGGGGGACTTGTTCCTTCTCCCAAATGGTGATAAATAAACAGGTACCGTGTCAAGAGATGGTGCTATAATCAGCTGTGAATCATTAGCCCACTGAGGAACTTCTTCAAAAATGCTGCTGTCAAAAGTTGATGCCTGATTTAATACATTGCGAAAATGTTCAGCCCTGTGGTCAAAGATTTTAGTACTATCTGTAATCAGAGTGCTGCCATCAGCAAAGCACACTGGTGTAGAGCTAGCAATGCATGGTCCATAGCCTGCCTTCAGCCCATCATAGAATGCTTTGAAATCATGTCTTTTGGCTTTGTCTTGACATTTGACTGCTCTGATTTCTACCAGTAGTCTTTCATTTGCTATAATTTCACTGTGCCTTCTGCTTATCTTGAATCTATGCTGATTTCCTGGAGGCATTCTCTTTATCATTGATGCAGGCCAGTTATGTCACATGCATCTTATCAAGAAGAGCTCTGGCAACTTGTCCTTGTCATTAAACCTGTCCTCGCGTTGGAGTACTACGGCACTGAGGTGCGTCCTCAGGGTAGCAGATTGAGGAAGTCCTCCATTGAGTGCTCTTGAGAGATTGCGCCAAATAATATGGAATAAGGTGCTGTAGACCAACAGTACCTAGGAGAAGGGAAATTCTGATTTCAAACCAGGACAGACAGAGTTTGCTCTGCTTTTTTAGGCACATCTGTCTAGGAAAAGGTGATTCTGATCTCAAAATTGTGCTGTTTCCCTCCAGTACCCATCATAGCTCCTGTACCCGTGTATGAAGGTTGGTAGGAGAAGGGGGGTGGGGTGGAACTCACAAGCCAACCTCACTGATGCCTTCACATATGAACAGAAGCTAAAGATTTACCTCTTGTTAATGAAAGTCCTACAGCAATGAGCAAGTGATATTGGATGCAGGTGGAGGATATCACTGGAAGCAGCTAGTCACAAACCTGTATGTAGGCAGCCCGGGTGTGATGGTTGTCTCTCTGCTGAACTGGAACAGCAGAAGCTCTTGTATACTGCCCAGGTGACAAAGCAGCCCTATTTAGAATCAATGCTGCTTTCTTCAAAAAGAAGAGGAGGAGAGAAAACAATTCCTAAACACAGCTTGTTCCAGTTGATTCCTGTCTGTTAATGAAGACGGACTGGCTATTCAATTTTGTGGTCATGTGAGAAAATCAATGAAGGACAGCAGTCATTATTAAAAAACTTGCACATTATAACATGGATGTCACAGCCTTAAGTGAAATATGCATATCTGGTCCCAAGCAATTCACAGAGCTTGGAGCAAGCTATTCATATTATTGTGTGGGCTATCCTGAGGGACATCCAAGACAAGTGGGAGTTGGCTTTGTCATCAGTGGCTTTGCTATTGGTTCCCCATCTTGAATCCCAGCCATGTCATCAGTCTTTGCCTAATGATTGCAAAGCTTAGACTGAGACAGGAACAGTGCCTTGTACTCGTTAGGGCATATGCGCCCACTTTGCCTGCTGCAGATGATGAAAAGGAGGATTTCTACGATAGTAATCAATGATCTCTTCAGTACCATTTAAATCCAAGCTATATATATATATATATTCAGTTGATCGGGACTGCACCACATGACCAAAGGTGCTTGGACATCTGGCATTAGAAATAGTAATTTGCTTAATTAATTCTATGTATCCACCTACAATAGAAAGTAACGTGTGATACATTGTATACTCTAGGTAATTCCCAGACTACAATATTGTACATTACTTCCAACATTTTTCAGTGTTTATCATTCCTCTTTCTCTCTCTCTCTCTCTCTCTTTTTTCGTTAAGTGAGCTTTTCCTTTAATCTCTTCTTTTATATCCAACAATCTCTCTCCTCTTTTATTCTCATTTACCAATTGCTCGTCTCCTCCTTTCTATATGTTATCTTTTCCAGTCGAGTCTCACAGGGCCAGATCATCAAAAGCAACAGAGTACATGTTGAACCTCTCTAGTCGAGCACCCTCGGGACCTGACCGGTGCTGAACCAAAGAAGTTTCTGGACCACGGGAGGTCAATTTTATGTAGCAGCATTACCAACACTTCCACTGCTTACTGGGCTGTTAAAAGACATTTAGGGGTAAAATAGAGCTAAATAACATCACAGAACACTGAGACCTAGGACTGGTGGCTGTAAATAAACTTTATGGAACTGTGGGAAACTTAGCCACACCCATGAAAAGTGGTTATATAGCTAACTAAAATCATTCCCGATGACAGATGTTTCTGGACCAGAGTTCTGGACTAGAAAGGTTCGACTTGTAGCCATTTTCTTTCCCCAATGCTACTAAAATATATTAGGTTTCTCTTTTTCTCCTGGACCACTCCAATATGTTCTGTTCATTGGCAGGACAATGAAGCAAAATGTAGTGCAATCATCTCCTCTTCTGTACACTGAGTGAGTGAGGAGTAGTTTTACTGAAGTCAACAAAGCTACTTATGATCTATATCTGTACAAGTGAGAGAAGAGTCAGGGCCTTTTTCTCCGGATTTTGCCTTCACAATATGCAGCAAACAATAGAGAGAAACCATGGACTCAAGAACAAAAAAAGAGGATAGTAGGGGAGCAAAGAAACACTGTTGATTTTTAAAAAAATCTCTCCTCACTCTGTCTGGTCCTATATATACCTATCTATTAGTTTATATTGAGGTTTGATCAAATGGAAGCAGAGTATTGCAAGAGATACCACAAACATTAAATGCTTAAATCCTCTGTGTCAGCAGTGGAAAAAAATGCCTGTAATATTGGTTTAGGAGCACACAAGATATACTTAAGATTGGCTCTACTGGTAATCATTCAGCCAGAAATAATCTTGAAGAGATTATCTGATGGGCTTACAGTATATTGACTTTGACAATCTTAAAACATAACTGAAAAGGAAGAAACCATCCTAGGAACTCGGACTTAAGAGAGTAGGTAACATTAGATACATCTGAGGACAGATCCTAGTGCCAGTTCTGGCTGTTCTGTGAGTCAGAGCTGGTGGCAAGCTGTCCTAAGTAGTCAAGAGAATCCCTAGATACCTTAACCAACTCAAAGACACCCACCTCTGAGTTTGGGTGAAGGTCTGTATCTGGAACAGGACTGGGGAAGGAGGCTGTGGCCGGTCCTCTGGGATTCCTATCTGCTGAAATGACTCTATGGACCAATACAACCAGCACAATTCAAAGTAGCGACAAGGCTGCACTGAATTCCAGCCTGACCCAGGACTTGGGGCCATAGGGCTGTAAGGGTATGTCTACACATAAAAGCTATTTTGGGATACCAGAGGTATCAGCCAAAGCAATTGTGCAATCCAGCTGTAACCACCAGCAGGTGGATTTCAACATGGGACCTCTGAAGCTTAGTATAGGAGCCTCAACCCTTTGAGCTAACAACCAGCTGGCTTGCAGCCCCTGCTGTAGAGGTCTCTTGTTCTTATCTGTTGCTGCGGACTAAGTGCAACTGAGTGGGACAGTGAACCACACTAGGTGTCTGGGTTACACAGCCTAGAGGTCCCAGCAGGCTGAAAGGGGGAAATTGTCCATTAATGTTCCCCAAGTCCTGCCTCTTCCCAGCATCACTCTCTCTTCTTCCCCCATGGCACCCTTTCCCCCGAGGATGTAGCTTTTGGGCTCACTGGGGGGCTTGGTGCAGCACAGCAGCAGTGTTCAGTCCCTCCCCCCCCACTCCATGTGGCATCAGGAGCTGCAGGAAAGCAGGGGGGAGGTGGTGACTGCTGCTGCTGTGCAGTGCCAGCCCTCCCTCCCCAATAATCCCTAAAGACACATTCTCATGGTATAGGGTGCCATGGAGGAGATAGGAAAGGACGATGGCAGGAAAGGGTGGAGCTTGGGAGCAGTAATGGAGAGGTCCCAGCCCACTGGGACTCCCAGGCCAATTGCACTATTGATCTATGCAGGGATGGCTCACAGGCCAGGAGTTTGAGTTCCCTTCCATAAAAGCTTGAATAGG
Organism: Pelodiscus sinensis; assembly: GCF_052426305.1. NCBI lineage: Eukaryota > Metazoa > Chordata > Testudines > Trionychidae > Pelodiscus > Pelodiscus sinensis. The sequence continues at coordinate 115,777,934 of NC_143055.1, read as the reverse complement.
TTGAGTCCAGGTTGCCCTTAAAACACGTATTTCTTCCAGTGTGATACTGCAACAGTTAAGATCATCCAGGACTCTCATGTTAATAATCCATAGATATATTATGAAGGTTTGGGGTACCACATGCCTGAATGAAGACCTGTGGAATTAATTTCCTGGTGAGTTTCACTGTAACTTCAATCTAGGGATCTTCTGATCATGCTGCAAAGCCCGTTTAATCTTTCTGATTTTGTTACCAGAGCACTAGCAGATTAAATTATGTGGGGATGGACAGAGAGCTTTAAGGGTGAACTAAGAGGATTCACACACTCCTGTTGATGTCTTTTGAATTTTGGTAATTTTGTCATTAATTTTTTGTTCATGCACCCAAGGTCAAGGATAAACACACTGTAAAAGTAAAAATATAGAAACCAAGGTGTATGGCAATTTATACAGGACAGAAAGAAAGAAAATTTCTGAATGTAGTTTTTGAGCTAGTTTTTAATTTATATGAATGCTTTAGTCCATCTTTTATTAATAACCTCAGACATAAATAGCACAAAATTGACTGTCAGCCAAATTTGGGCCCTACAGTGGTTGAAAAAAAAATTAGTAAGCAGTAGAGAGGCATGCATATGAGAAATGTCAAGCTCAATTTTAAGGCCAAATGAAAGTACCTTAGTATTATGATATACCTGTAAAGTAGAGGATTTATTCTTTTGCAAAGAAAAAAATCAATAGTCAACTGTGGAAAGCTCAAATCAGAGGAGGACAGCTTGAGATGAGACAGGCAATCAGGTTGAATTTCACCATTTCTGACTACAGGTGTCCTTAAAAAAACCAGATGTGATAAGACTCCCTAGTTTGCAGAGAAATCTATAAGTACTGTGTGAACTTAATCAAAGAAGGGGGTTATGACTAGAATCTGAAAAAGCAGGAAGAAAAACAGAGGTTAAAGGGTCCACCAGTAAGAGGCATTCCTTGCAGAGAAGTGAGGTTTCAGCCTTCAAGCTTCTGTGCAACCAGAAAAGAGGCAGGTTCTGTGAAATCTTTAAGGAGTTCAGAAGTTTCAAGAAACTTGTTACAGCTGTAGTTCTTCAAGAATGCAAAACAAGTTGCAAAGTGACAGCAATTCCAAAAATGTGCCCTGAAGATCCTGTATTTGCACTGTATTTGCATGACCCAAAGCAAAGCAGACATAGGCCCAATCCAGTGAAGATGAGCCAGTGCCTTAGCCAGCAGGGCTACTGCATTTTAGGTACCAAAATTCTGTTGTTAGATAAAATATATAATCTGAGATGCATAGACATCCTGTGTTGTCATAAAGGAGCCTAAATGTGCTTGTGTGGACAAGGTTGTTTACTTTTTATGTTGGGGAGAGAAGTGGGGTATGCTTAGTTTACCATCATCTTAATTGACACAATTTTTACATATGATTTTCAGGATTTTGCCAATACCAGGCCATTTTTGGCCTTGACTTACTTTCCATGCACTGTTTAGCAATCCATGGAAATGTTCCACCATATGTTGTGTATCACTGATTTGAGGTTAACACAGGTCCCTACCTCAACGTAACACTCTTGACTGTTTTTGCTCTTAATGCTATGAATATCCAGCACAGATTACAGCATGATTTCCACTACTGCACAATAATCTGCACTAATGTCAAAATCCTAAATCTCTTTCACTTGGAGTAAAGAAGAAATAAGATTTTTTTTCATACTCAAAATGTCTGTGATAGATAAGGAAAGCATATATTTTATTTAACTATACTTCAGGACATTACATTAGTCTCCAAGTCAGTGCCTTGTCTGTCCAATTTTTTATACATTTTCTTTTTTCTGTTTGTCTACATAATGTAATCCAGTGAAGTCTCTTCTCCCACCACAAACTGCCATCAGCTATAGCTTAGTAACAAAGCTACATAAGTCTCAGAAATGTCAAACATAATGAAAAAAGGTGAAAACACAAAACAGGAAATTGTTCCTGTGCATTCCACTCTCAGAAACAATTTGCACAGTCTTCTGGTTCATCAGTCACACCACAGTTATAAGGTTATCCAACATTCCTCTGCTACTCTTGTGGCACTGTCAAGAGGAGATGGCATATTTGCCATTAAAATAACATATCGCACGGAAATACCTAGAATTACTGCCTCCTGATAGCTTTAGAAAATAGCATTTTTATTGAACAACAGGATTTTTTCCTTTCGTCCATCACAGAATAAAATGATAAAAAATGCCAAGTCTACTAATTGTTAGTGCCAGCTGAAAATTTTCCATCACAACTTTTTTTTAGAAAAATTTGGGTTTTGTTGCTAAGAGTGTGCTTCCTGCTGAAAAATTCATTTTTTTTCATTGGAAAACCAAACACCTGAAAACAGAGTTGTAGTTTAATTGCCTCATGTCACAATTATCCTCACTGGGATCAGCTAAGGTGATGGACTACATCTCCCATGATGCACCATGGCCAGGAGCTGCCCCTTCCCCATGACTGCTTCCTTCTCCAAGAAGGATGACTGTTACATCATGTGAGATGCAGTTTGAGGAGTCTGATCTGTAGAATAGAATAGGAGCATCAGAAATCTAAACTACTACTCCTAGGAAGCACCATGATGGGACTTCCTTAATTAAATATTTTGGTTTTCAGACAGAAAATTCTGGTATTCAAATTGTGCCTATATTTGATTATTTTCTGTGGGGACCACACCCAACCCCCAATTTTCCAACGTGCTTTACTTATTGTACCAAAATTTAAATAATCTGTCACCTGATAATCCTGAGTTATGCTCAAATTGCAGGCAAAACATTTCACCATATAAAAAGATGCTATTGATCTGCTTAGGCTGTGATGCTTTCTTTTCTCAAAGGATACTTAATCTCACGTAATATCCCTGAAGGAATTCTTATTTCCATTCATATTTTAACCAATATTTTAAGGCTTAAAACAATGGTTAGTCTCTCTAGCAAGCATAAGTTTGTGAAGTTAAGATGTAGCATAAAGGTTTTATGGGTATGTTTTTGGGATGGCCATATTTCTCAACAGTAGCAACATCTTGAGTATACTATATGGATGAAATAGGGTGGATCAAGCAATGAGCCCAGAAAGGGCCATAGAGAAGTCCTCCGGAAGGCTTGAATGGGGATAGAACAAACTAGACAATCAGGGGCCAGGGCAGACTTACACAAGAAGCTGCAAAGCTCAGCAGCAACTCAGTTGCAGTGGATCCCTGAAGGACAGAAAACCAGGGGTAACTGGATGGCTGCTGGAGCAACAACACAAAGGACAGCTCTTAGGGTATGTCTAGCCTGCATCCCTCTGTCGGCAGAGGGATGCAGATTAGACAGGTCTATATTGCAAATAAGGCAGGGATTTAAATATTCAGCACCTAATTTGCATAAAATGGATCCGTGTTTTGCAGACTCAGCACTTTATCGGCAAAAATCGGCAGTCTAGAAGATGATCTGTCGAGAAAGAAAACCTTTTTCGACTGATCCCTTATGCATCCTGCAAAGAGATTTACGGGATCTCTTGAAAAAGGCTTTCTTTCTCGACAAATCCCCCTCTAGACTGCCGCTTTTTGCTGACAAAGTGCTGAGTCAGCAAAATGCGGTGGCCATTTTTATGCAAATTAGGCGTGGGATATTTAAATCCCTGCCTTATTTGCAATATCAACCTGTCTAATCTGCATCCCTCTGCCGACAGGGATGCAGTCTAGACATACCCTTAGTGAAGAACCACTAAGAGACCGTGAACTAGAAGATAAAACCCTGAGGTTAAGACAAGGAGTTGCCTCCAGGAGGGGAAGCCCTGGAGGTAACACTCTCATCCACAGTGTGGCAACAGACTGAGAGACACTCTACAGAGGACACTGGGATAGTTCTATTTGAGAGGTTTGAATATTTCAGACAGAGTGTAATTCTGTTAGGGTATGTCTACACAGCCATTATTTTGAAATAACTGTACTAGCGTCTACACAGGCCAACTGCTATTTCGAAATTAATTCAAAATAGCGGAGCGCTTATTTCAAAATTGGTAAACCTCATTCCATGAGGAATAGTGCCTATTTCAAAATTGCTATTTCAAAATAAGCACTGTGTAGATGCTTATTTCGAAATAGGGGGCTTCCAGCCCTTCCCAGGGTGTCCTGGTGGCCTCTCTGGGCACAAACAGGAAAACTCCTCTCCTCCCTCCTCCTCCTGAAGCCCTTAAAGGGGTAGAGTCTGGCTACAGTGTTTTTGGCTAACACCAGACTAACAGGAAAGCCTCCTCCTTCCTCTTGCACAAATTGTGCAGCATACAGCATGCTGCCACCACGTGCAGAATATTCCACTCAGAGAGGTCCAGGCAGGCAAGGAAGCATCTAAAACAGGCCTTCAGCCAGCTGAAGGCATCCTCCACCACGATGCGGGCCCTGCCAAGCCTAGCATTAAATGCCTGTCGGGGAGTGTTGAGGTGTCCCGTGTAGGAGTTAATGAGCCAGGGTTGTAAGGGATAGGCCACATCCCCCACCAGCACACAAGCATGTCCACGGCCCCAACCCTGATGTGGTGGTCATGAAAGAAAGTCCTGGCGTGCAGCCTTTGGCAAATGGAGGAGTTGTGGTACACGTGTGCGTCGTGTGCTTTGCCGGACCAGCCCAAATTGATGTCCACAAAGTGGCCCCGGTGATCAGACACAGCCTGCAGGATGATGGAAAAGTATCCCTGGCAGTTGATATAGAGGGAGGCCTGGTGTTCTGGGACATGGATGGGGATGTGTGTCCCATCGATAGCCCTCCCGCAGTTGAGGAAGCCCAGGGCACCAAACCCTTCGATGACAAGGTCAACATCGGCAAAGCGGATTATTCTGCAGAGCAGCACTCTATTGATGGCCTTGACCATCTGCGGAGGGACACACAAAACCGAGAGTCACTGAGGTGCCAGGGTGGCTGAGAGTGCTTCTTCCCCATCCCTGCCCCATGACCCCACTCCCCAGGAGGATTCCCCCCGGCAATCCTGGCCACCGTGGGCAGTCCTTAGTGCGGGTGGGACAGAACAAACCCTCCCATGGAGGGGACTTGCACCACCTCCCCCCCTTTTCCCTTGGGCAGCCCATCCCCTCCTTGCACCCCCCTTCCTGGCACAGTGGCCGGAGACTGCCATACCTGCATGAGCACTGCTCCGACGGTGGATCTTCCCATGCCAAACTGGCTCCCCAGTAGCTATCCAGCATGGAGAGCTTCCAGAGAGCGATGTCCACACGCTTCTGGAGGGGAATGGCAGGCCTCGTGTGCATGTCCTGTTGCTGCAGAACAGGGACGAGACACTCACAGAAGGTATCCTTCTTCAGGAAGAAAACCATTGTTGGTCTCCCCAGAGCTCCAGGACAATGTGGTCCCACCAGTTGCTGCTGGTGTCCAGATGCCAGATGCGGCAGGGCATGCTGGTGTCCAGGAGCTGCAGCTGCTCCTCCACGTACGCCAGGAGGGTCCGGATGATGGCCAGGGGGTTGGGCTGCAGCAGATGTTGTGAGCCAGCCTCCAGAAAACACTGCCAGGCTTGCAGCAATCCATCCAAAAGAAGCACCAGAGTGCCCTGGTGCAGAGTGCTGTGGTGTCCCGAGTGAAGGTAACCAGAGCATGCAGAGAAAAAATGCTTTGCTGTCCCTCAGTGAGGTAGGCAAGCAAGCAGGGAAACCTGAGAACCGGCTGTCCAGGGAGGTTCCTTTAAGCACAGGCCTCAGATAGCCTCAGGCAGCAGCCACACAAAGTAACTCCTGACTTGATGCCCTGCCGGAACCAGTTTCAGCTGACCTTAACTGTGATTCAGCATCCAATCAGTGTGAATGCACTATTTCAAAATAGCAAAACACTATTTAGAAATGCATTTTGTGTGTAGATGCGTTATTTTGAAATAAGATATTTTAAAATAACTATTTCGAAATTAGATATTTTGAAATAACGCTGTAGTGTAGACGTACCCTTAGAGGGCTGAATAGCCAGAAAGGCTTAAATGGGATCTGAGTGCAAGAACCCACACTCGACCAGAAGGGGGCACTCGCAGGAGAAGTTGCAATTATTCTCTAGTACCAGACTATATCATCATGTATAATATTCTGTATGCACAATATCATTGGAAGGGTAGTTTTTTTAGAAAAGCTTTAGAGAGTATTATGAAGTTCAGTGGCACTGATTTTTCTGATATTTCTAATGTAAAGGCCAGTTCCCTTACTGTCAGAAGTCCAACTTTACAGGCAACCAAGGGAGAGGGGAAGAAAATCTATCATATATTTGAGAGAGTTTGTTTGTTGGTGAGTGAGTGAGTGAGTGAGTGAGTGTGTGTGCGTGTGTATGTTCAAGAAGCCAGAAGCCAGGACCACCAAATTTGGTATACAGGTGCTTCGTAGCATAACTTAAAGCAAGGTAAAGGTTTGCTTATGCCAGGGCAATGGGATGCACCTGGAATACGATTGTTTCTCATAACATGGAAAGGGAGGGTTCTGCTAGCTGAGAGAGTTATATTGTATAATAACAACAGAAGGGCAACAGCGGCCAGAAATGGGGACTGGGAGAGCTAAAACCCTATTGGGCCAGTAGGGGGCAGAGATGGAGATATGGGTACAGCTATCTACTATATACTTGAGAGAGATTGTGTGTGTCTGTCTGTCTGTATTGTCTGTCCCCCAGCCAGGGGACATGCACCCCTTCCCCAGATGTATCCATTGCAGCTGCAGTGGCCAGGGACAGGCACTTTCCACCTAGTCCCAAGTTATTCCGGTGAGACAGGGCTGGGGTTGTCCTCTCTCCCTAAGGCACTCTCCATACTGAAACCCTCATCCCCAGCCCCACCGCAGATCAATTATTTAAATAAAGAACAATGTTCAATTAGGGATCTAACCAATGCCAGAGAAATCTTCTAGTATTATATATTTTAGAAACCTCCAATATTATGTAAAAAAGTTCTTTATAATATAAGAGATGTGATTTGTCAGGTAACCTAGCAGGTCCAAATATAGGTTCAGTGTATCCCATTGTAAAGATGGGAATTATGTACATCTTTGGGTATACAGAATCCATTTCTAGCTTAAATCTGAGCTAAAATTTGTCCCTGGTCCAGTGCTGATTATTGCCCATCTTTGGTCACAGGCCAGTGTAATTTTGCACAGAAGTCCCTTATTTATGAAGTAGAGAAGGAAATATTTTGGCAGTTTTTATTTTAAAACTGAAGGTTCAAGCTCTCTGAAATTTGTAATATAATCATTATGAGTTATCCCAGAGGAACTGCATTACTCAGCAGAATGCAAATGAGGTGGTTGAAGGTGCATGATAAATGTAACTTATAAAACAAATCTTTCTCGGTGTGTATTGTTAATTTTATATTAATGGTGATTAGTGTAGTGTGCCTGAAGACATTATTTCCCAAAACACACACCCATGGTTCCTGAGAGTGGTAACCATTGTCAGAATTGGTCCAGGTCTATTGATGACGATTCAGAGGAACTCTATCCTATGATGTTGGAAAGCATCCTTTTCAAATATGTATGCTGATGCCAGATATAGACTATTGCCCTCTAAACTGGGCACTTGCTCATCAAAAGGGCAGTAAGTACAAGTCCAGCTCTTTTTGTGACTGTTTTGTAAGCTATGTATTTCCTTTCTCTAAGTATGAAATTTACTTAATTTAAATAAAGGTATATTTTGTGACATAAGTTCTCACTGTCCTTTCAGTTGCCAAGTGTTGAAAAATCAATTGATGGCTCAGAGTCAGCAAGGGAAAATGAGCGGAAGGAGTGAGTCATTGGATTTATTGGAAGGCAACAGACGGCGGAAGCAATGACTGAGAAATCTGATTCTGAAACACCTGTGCTGAAGAGGAGTCTAGGTCAGGGAGCAATGGCAAGGCACCAAAAGGAAAACAACACAGGACAACCTACCAGCCAGCTCATTCTCTCCCCACATTTTAATTTAAAAGCCCCCACATAGAACAGCCCAATTTTCATTATTTGTTTTTACGTCAAGCAGATTCACAGTCTGTCTAATTGCTACTGTCAGTTTGCAGTGTTGACGTAGCCATGTTGGTCCCTGGATATTAGAGAGACAAGGCGGTGAGGTAATATTTTTTACTGAATCAACTTCTGCTAGTGAGAGAGACAAGCTTTCAAGCTTGTAGCCTGGCAGTTTGTCTCTCTCATCAATAGAGTTGGTCTAATAAAATATTACCTTTTCCACCTTTCTCTATTGTCTGAAGGTACAGTGTCAATTAAGGGAGTCGTCCCAATCTTTCTATGCTGAATATATAAACGATATACTAAAGCCTTCTGTGTCCTCCTAGACATGCTTCATTTGAGAGGTGGATGAAGGGTGATGATGTCACTGCAAAATACTAGTCTGATAATGATTTGCTAAGCGTTATTCTTCCCAGAGGCTCCTAAGCCCTTGACAAACTGTGCATTGGGATCATTTCATACACAAATCCAGCCAACTTAAGGGTGAAATATGCAGAGCAGCTGCAGTTTAGGACATGAAATGAAAAATAATGTTGCCTTTTTAAATTGGGGGGGATTTTAGGAGGCAGAATCTAATTGTAATAATTTTCCCTACCCAAAAAGCAACCATATGTCTTTCAATATGGATTCCTTTTATTTCAGACTAAGGGAGAAAAAGAAATACAAGAAAATAGTATATGCAGAGAGCACTGTGTATCTGCTCCAAAAATACCCTGTAAACTCTGTCTTTTAAACTGGCAGGAAATTATTTTAAAGACGGTCATTTTGTGGAAAATATGCCAAAAACCTACAGAAATACAGATACAGTATGTTTGATTTCCATAGAGCTGGTGGAGCTGACCAGATAATACTCAGGAATATTATTGATATTTTTTTCAATCAACTGGAAAATAAATGATTGCTAAATCTTTACTTATTTTACTAGCTTTTATGAAGACATCCAGTTGTGTGGTTCTGCAGGACCATGGGAAAGGAAGATGTTCTTAGTTGTTATGAAGAGATGAGCAGGGAAACCCAGTGCTCTTTTTAATGGGGAATACTGTGCTGTAGTTTTATGTTTTGTTATTTGTTCTGTTTTTTTTCAATAATTGTATTAAATGAGGATTCCTTTCTCATGTCGGGCACATTAGAATGCATGTATTCTCATTGATTCTAACGGGATTACTTGTGGAACAAGGTGTTTGGGGGAAAGGTCTCCTATACAGTATACTACTATGAATAAAGGTGGCAGTATACAGCCATATAAGATTGCTGATCCATTGAATGGAAGACCTAAAAGAGCATTTGGGATTGGGAAAAAGGGCGGGCAGTGGTTTCAGTGAAATTGGTGAAACGGTTTTAGGTTCTGACAGCATACCAACTTCTCACACTAGTAAGGTGTTCTTTCATAGAATTTCAGAGTAACTCTATACATTCCTTGGTTTTTGTCAAAACCATTGTATTTTGAAATGTTTTAAAATCCTCCAGAATGATGAAAAATTTAACTGACTAATTAACATTCTCTGGAGGACTACTTCTTTTCTTCCCCCCTGCCTGTTGATAGCATTGCATTTTGCCTCAGCAGGTGATAGGCTTGCACGGAATAGCAGTTATGTGCATGTTCCTTCAGACTATTCTGAAATTACTGAGTTGACTTAAAAGTAATTAGCACGTAACCTGCTCTGTGGATTAGAGGGACTAATCATGCATTTATCACATAATAATGAGATGGTATATGTACAATTATCCTACAGCTAAATAGTAATAACTGTGTAATTAAATGGTCAACAATTTAAGTTGAGAGTGCTTGCATAATATTTATCTGCCGTAATTTAAAATGTGACTGTTTTTTTCCTCCACTGTGCCCTCGTCGCTATTCCTAAGTTAGCCACACTCCTAAATTCTAAAATTGTATTAGTCAGCTATAAATGGGCATGCATGGCTGGTGCATAACAAGTAGAAGGGCATGTAAGGGGTTCTTAAAAAGTGACTTGCAAAGACATTTCTGCCACTGAATTGTCCATGTTTAAGATATAAAGTCCTGATCCACAGCCCACTGGAGTGAATGAAAGGATTCTCATTAACTTCGATGGATTTTTTATCAGACATCTACTAACTGGTCCAGAAACACATGAATGAATAATCTTACAAAGAGCAACTGCTCGTGCACCTGTCTTCGTGTTCCTTTTTTGCAAATTGTCCTTTATAAAAATTATTTTACAGCTTTCTCAAGACATGTGTTAAACACAATGTGTTATATAATGGCCTCCAAAGCCAATAGTCAAACTGATAATTTCAGTACAATGAATGATGAGCCAGTGAGATAAATCTTGCAACAGCATAGCCCCTGAGTGACCACTGTGTTTTACTGGGGTTATACTTGTAGGCCATAGCAAGATTTTGTCCACTCTCCCTAACCATGTCCTCCAAGAACAGTATCAGTAAGAATATAAAAGCTTTCTAAACTCTGGAGTAGAACTTGTGCCATGCTGCAGTGATAGTAACTTAGAATAATATCCCCTTCTACACAAAAATGCGGGCTAGGAAGAAAGCAACTCACAAAGAAAAAGTTAGGGGCTACAAGGAGAGAACATGGTCACCTAATTAAGCAGCCTGGAAGTCTATGGTGAATCCTGGTTGTAATCTCCCCGAATTCCAGGTCTTCAGCACAGAATTTTGGACATTCTGTGTTTCTCTTTGTTCCTTTTCTCCTGCAGCAGAATTCAGTTATAGGCATGTGGCATTAGTGGGGCCAGCTCCTGCTACACACCCTTTCCCTCACCATAGACACATTCAGTGAACACATGGTAAGGTGTGCAAAGCCAACAAGCTAGATATAAAGTTACTGAAATTAGCTTCCAGTGGATTTTCTGGAGAACAATCTACCAGTTTGCCGTGGAACAATGCCACTTAGAATGACAGATACATTTCTTGCAATTGTGTTAAGGCCCACACTGTGCTGTGCTCATGTAAAAGGTCCAACCATCTCAAACAGAAGATGATTATGATGACGCATAAGCTTCTCTCTCCCATCTGTGCTTGCTGGGACACATTGGCTGGGATTTGTGCCATGCTGTGCAATTGAGGGGATGATGTCACCCATATTCTCAGAAGTAAAATATGATTAAATACATACTCAACTGTAGAGCTTAAAATGCCTTCCGATAGAATATGTGAGTGCCCTGAATACTATGTGAAGGCTAGAAAGAAAAAAGGAAAAATAAGATTATAGCAGCCATGGAAAGTTTCATCCTCTCGGAATTCCAAATTCTGCCAAGACGGTTGTGTTGGAAAATTTGTTGTCTTTTCTTCCAGCTAAGCACGGTTTTAATGAACACTCTCCATTTATTTCAATTGTCCAAATGCTTGGTCAACAAGTGAGAAGTATGAGTTGTGAATTACATTCATAATTATAGGCTGTATTTCCCCACAGAGCCCAAATCACTGTAATACTGGATATTGTTTGTTTTTTTTTCAATCTAAAATTTTCTATCATAACAAAATCTTTGCAATTGTTTGAAACATTTTGTTCCTAATCAGCTATAGTAGTATCAATCCTGTAAGCTGCATTGCTTCAGAATGCGATAGTACTTTAGATTACTGAAGTGTATTTTAAGGAAAGAAATCCTTTCAGACTTCTTAATCAAATGAGTGTTTAAGGCAGAGAAATAAGGTAGGTTGCAATAAAATGTCTGCATTCGCCATGTTACTGTATCTGAGACACTACTACTATTTCCAGTTATGCTTAGAAAAATACTAGGGCTGTCAAGTGATTAAAAAATTTAATCGTGATTAATCGTGCGCACCTCCCCTTTGAAATGCCTCAGTGGCGTATCAAGGGGGCAGCGCTGCATGAGGTCCAGAATCAGCTGGAGTTCCCAGCTGACCCTGGGCTCCATAGAGTGCTGCCCCTTTGAAGCACCAACTGGCAGTGCAAGGCATTCTGCGTGGCATTTCAGCGGAACCCAGGGTCAGCAGGGGACTTCCAGCTGATCCCAGGTTCTGGGGAAATGCCGCAGGGAGCCCGGGATCAGCTGGGCAGTCCCCAGCTGACCCTGGGCTCCACGGCAGCTGCCTCTTTCAAACTCTGTCTCTGCACATTTCCATGGGGCAGTGGAGGCGGGTGACGTGACGCCAATTCCCCCGCCTCCTCCTTGCTCCTTCTCCGGCACTGGTTTGACATCACACCCCAGGTTCCACTGCAATGGGGAGTCCAGGATCAGCTGGGAATCCCCAGCTGACTCCAGGTTCTGCTGCTATGCAGAGCCTAGGATCAGCTGGGCAGTTCCCAGCCGACACTGGGCGCCATGGTAGCTGCCCCTTTAAAACGTTGCCTCTGGTGTTTCAAAGGGGCAGCTGCCGTGGAGCCCAGGATCAACTGGGAACTTACCCAGCTGATCCTGGAATCCCTGTGGCACTTCCCCGAAACCCAGGGTCAGCTGGAGACTCCTCATCTGACCCCAGGTTCTGGGGAAATGTCACACAGAGCCTGTGGTCAGCTGGGGAGTCCCTAGCTGACCTCGGGCTCCACTACTCCTTTGAAACGTGCAGAGGCAGGATTTCAAAGGGGCAGCCACTGCACAGCTGATCCCCGCTCCACATTGTGCGGACTCTCCAGCTGATCCTAGGCTCTGCATTGCGCTGCCCCTTTGAAGCACCAGAGCTGCACTTCAAAGGGACAGTGCAGCATTAACTCCTGTGATTAATGCATTAAAAAATGAATGCATTAATCTTGCCCTGCGTTAATCGCAGGTATTAACGCATGTGAATTGACAACTCTAAAAAAGACTATAGTACTTCAAATGCTGTTATTGGGTAACTGTTGACTACTGGATGTTGTGGGAACATTGCTAAATTTGTATGGTGGTTATTATGCTAGTGGGTTTTCCAGTTTTAAAATCTAAATGTTTGTTTTCTATCTTGAATCAGAAGTCAGAGCTTATCATAGTACTATAGTACTCTGCTTTGAACTTCCTACTCAAGAAATCAATACTCATTTTCTAGTCTTTCACTCTAATATCCACACCAGATATAAAAGACTACTGTGTAAATTTAAATGCACACACATCAACATATAGGTACTGTTTATTGTCTACATCAGGGCTACTCAAATTGTACTGCACCACAACCCCCTTACAACAATGAAAATCACTACACAACCCTAGGAGGAGGGGGCCAAATCCTGAGCCCCACTGCCCTATATGGGGGGACCAAAGCTAAATCCCTATGGCTTCAGTCCCAGGTGAGAGGCCTCTGACTTGAGCATTGCCACCCCAGGGCTTTAGCCCTCAAGCTTTGCTTCGGCCTTTAGTGGTGGGGGTTGGGCTTTGGCTTCAGTGCCAGGACTAGCAAGTGTACCTCCAACTCTGGTGATCCCATTAAAACAGGGTTGCAATCCACCAGCAGTACAACTGAAAAGATTTAACTGGTGAGCTTCCCCCTTAATGGGTGAGGCCTACTGGTTAAGGGTTCACTGGTGTGTGGAGGCCAGGGTGCCCCCCAAGCAGGGACAGCTCCAGCATCCTGACTGGTGCAGCCTCCGTCCGTTGCAGTTCCAGGCAGCCCCTGCCTACTGGGCACCCTGGTGGGGAAAGGGGCTGCAGACAGAGGCTGCTCTGGATGGGCTGAAGCATCCCTTGCCTGTCGTGGGAGGTATGCTCCAGCCCAGCAATGGGTGGGGGGTGACACTCCAGCTGGGCTGGAGTGGGTCCCCCACTCATCACCCCTTTAATCAGTTAACCACTTCAACAATATGTATAACCGGTGTGCCGATTAAGTGGGATTTTATATTCCTGGTCTATATTACACACTTGAAATCTATAGTCACTGTATGGACTAAATTCATTTACTCTTGGACAATGTAAAGGGCACAGTTACCATCAGAATATTATTATTCAAACATAGGAATACTGGCTTTTTAACTACTGGGATACCAATCTTACCATCTTTTATCTTTTTAAATAAGACAAGTGTCAGAGAAACACTGATAAGCCACCTTCTCTGATGTTATTATTAGGACAGTGTAGATGGATTGTTGAAATGATTAAACAAGATACAATGCAAAAAAAAAACAAAAAACAAAAACCAGTGCAGCAGCATTTTTTATTTTTTCTCTGTTATAAATGACTAAAATATCAGGCTACTGCATCTTTAGAAGCATATAGAGTTTCAGGAACTTGTGACAGAAACTTGCTTATCCAAAGCTAATCTTCAACTTTGTCTAAATATGTTGTCTGATCCAAAATACGTAGTGTAGAAGAGAGAATATTGAGCTTTTTTGTGTTCACATTGATTCCCAGAAAATAAAGCTCTTTTGTGTTGATGTCTATTCCCAAACACTGTATATTTAATGGCAGAATAGAGTACCTATTCTGTACGTCATCTATGGTGGAGGTTTCTTATAAATGATAATAAATTGGACAGCTCATTTTCAAGAAATCTGTTATGGGCTGAGGTTTTGTGTGTTTCTCAAATCTCTTGTGTGTATCACCATCTGTTTTTAAAGAGTAATATACCTGTCTAGCCTCCAGCTATTTTGCCAGTGACTCAGACAATTGGATGAAGCTTCCAACAGCTTTATAAAGATAATGCTGTTGTGTGCTTTAACCATAAGAGCAATTTAAGCCTTTAAATCACTAGGAAACATGGTTTTTTTGCATGGAAGCAACCTGGTAACAGTGCAGTAGTTCATTGGGATGCCATGTGGGAGGAATAAAAAGAACAACTACTTCTAGATCTTATGCTTGCCAAACCAAATTCTGTCCATTTTACAGGTATAATAGCAGAAATTGAGTGTGAAAGCTGATATATTCTTGCTTTCTTTATATGAAGATTACATATTGAATGCCACTGTCCTAAATGTTGGCCAATGGATAAAATATGAGATCATATTTTCATGCAAGAGTATTTCAGTATAGTACTATGTGAGTAAATTTTACTCAAATGAACAGTATCTGTTCATCTGCACTACTGAAGCCTCATCTTAAATCCACAACTTATTTAGAGTTTACTTTGTCCAGAAAACTTGGGGTGAACTCTTGGCACTAGAGGGTATTTCACATTTTGGGCCAAATGATACTCTTGGTTTTCTCTATAATAAACTGCAAATAACCCCACTGAATTCAAGTGAATTCCAATATTTCTGAATTAAAATGAAAGCAGAATTTGGCCCGGTTAGTTTAACTGATGATATAAGAACCAGCTTTCTTTCATTCTGTAAACAGTATGGCATGCAAAGGACCAAAATAAATTCATTGTCTAGAAGTCACTGAACTGACAGACAGAAAGTCTAAGTCCAGTTCTCAGTTCTGCTCTAGGCTCCCTGACTGTGTCTAGACTGGCCAGTTTTTCAGGAAAATCAGCTGCTTTTCCGGAAAAACTTGCCAGCTGTCTATACTGGCCACTTGAATTTCCGCAAAATCACTGACTTCCTACTGTAAGAAATCAGTGCTTTTTGCGGAAATACTATGCTGCTCCCGTTCGGGCAAAAGTCCCTTTTGCGCAAAACTTTTGCTCAAGAGTGCCAGTGTAGACAGCTGAGATTTGTTTTCTGCAAAAAAGCCCCGATCGCGAAAATGGCAATTGGGGCTTTTTTGCGGAAAAGCACGTCTAGATTGGCCACGGACACTTTTCCGCAAAAAGTGCTTTTGCAGAAAAGCGTCCGTGCCAATCTATACGCTCTGTTCCGAAAATGCTTTTAATGGAAAACTTTTCTGTTAAAAGCATTTCAGGAAAATCATGAACGTAGCCCCTGTGTATTTTGGGAATAGCTAATTTAAGTGGGAATTTTCAAATGCTTAATTTGGCTACAAAGGGTCTGCTATGCACTCCAAATTATCAATAGTTTCAGAAGCAAGAAAAAAAATCAAATGCTAAAATGCCAAATGGGGAATAACTGGCTAAACAGTTATACCACAAGACAAGAAATTGGGGGGAGTTATAGTTGTTATTGGGAATGTTCTATTTAAAAACTTAGTTTTGTCTTATTATGTGAAAGAAGGAGGTATGGAATAAAAAATTTCTTGAGGTCCCTTCCAGCTCTACATTTCTAATTCTCTATTGTTGCCAATAGATATTTCTGTTATGGCCTTTCACTTTTATTGGAAATGCAGCCATTTTGAATAGCAGCATGAGGCAGCAGTGCCTGTTTTAGCTTGCATTCCTTTTCTCCAAGATTTCTCCAGCATCTTTTCTGAGCAGGCATAATGTAATCTTCTTTGGTGGACCTGCCATACTCACCCAAACTTCAGATGTATTTCCAATATATGGTATATTTTCTCTTTTTTGTTACTCAGTGATTAGCACATAAACCTTGCTTAGCCTCCTGCTATGTGTGTTATTCCATGTGCACAACAGATATTAGATGTGACAGTAATGTGGCAGTACTGCCTTTTGAAAATCCATACTGATGCCTGCTTTTTTTTTTCAAAGAGTTCAAAAAGTGGAGGTAACCAGACCAGGGGCAACATTTTCAGAAAACTTTGATAACCCACCTATCATTTTGAACACTTCACCATTTTTAAGAGCTGAAGGCTCTGATTTCTGTGCATCGTAATAGGTGGCATTTCTTGCCTTGGTTGCCCATAATGGGAATATTTCCTTATTACAGAGGCATATTATTTATTTCCATTGTGACAGCACCCAGAGACACCAGGCCATGGTGACAGGTATTTTATCAATGAATACTAAAAGAGAGTTCCTTCCCTGAACAGTCAACAATCTACTTATGAGAGAGGACAACAGGCCAGACCAATAGAGAAAAGGGGTGAGCAAAAAGAAATAATAAAGCATTTCAGAAAAGTATAATAAGCATACTAGCTGCCTAGCCATTGTTGGGTTTTTTATTTTATTTTATTTAGTGGACATCATGGTAGAGCTTAGTTTTATGGAAGGTTTTGTAGTAGGACAGTATGTTGACTTTGTGGGTGTCATGGGGAGCTTTTCCATATAGAAGATGAGACCTGGGGGAAAGCACAAAAGTGGTTGTTGGAAAATTTGACAAATAGCATCACTGTGCATCACTGGCATAACGGTGTGTAAATGCATCAATATCTGTGAAGTGCTCAAATGTTATGGGGCTGGGGACAGGATAAGTAACTAGATAAAAAGATAACACAGCTCTTCGCTCCCACATAAGATGTGAGTCATTTTAACTGAATCATCTGAAGCACCAGGTCAAATTCGATTTCCTTTGTAAACAAGAGCTTTGCAATATAAAGTACACAGAGGAAAGCAAAGTGTTTTAAGGGAGCATTTAGGGATATATACTCTGACTAGTGTCATTTATACTGGTTCTAATGAGGTCAGATGACAATCTAATATTTACTTTATTCAGTATTCAGACTCACTAAATTGTATTTCTCTTTTACTTTGTGTTCTGACATTGGCTTTCATTGTTCTGAATGCAGTCTCACATTGCACTACCAATAAAATTAGTGTCCTCTGTCCCAGAGCAATGTGGATTCTTACTTCATTTCTCTGAATTACAAAAAGGGACTTCAGCAAATTATGCCCCAAGAGGCAAAATTTTTAAAAAAATCTGGTCTCAAGTGCAGATACTCACTCCAGATCAACCCAACAACTTAGTGACAAGGGACAGTCAGTTAACCTCTGTGTGCCAGTTTATCCATCTCTCCAAGTGTGGGTGTGTGAACTAAGTGCTATGGATGCAAAGCATTTGGTAAAGTTGAAACAATATTAATGTAATTGATATAATTCACTAAGGAGCAAATCCATTCTACTTCTCTGCAGCTATAGAGGGAAATGGCATGGCTGAACTGGTACAGTTGCAAAACTCAAGGGTTGGAATGTTGTGGCCAGCCAGCCCAAAGATATGCACTGCCTGCTGGAGTTCTGCTCCCCATGAATCTGTGAGATAGGTTTCTGAGGCAAAAAATGGATGAAGCACAGCTGCATCTGGCTACATGGATCCTCCTATTCAGGAGAATGTTTCACGTAGTCTATTTCAGCATTTGGCTAAAACAGTCCTTGTGTAGTTGTTCTGTAGTTACTCTGTGGTTTGGTGTAGGAGGATTTCTTACCGTACATCTCATCTCTCCATACAATCTCCAAGGTCTGACCAAGTTCTAGCAGCTGGGTTTGGGCCTTTGTATCTTTTACAGTACCTTGGAAATCAAGGGTACTTTTGCCATTGATTTCAATGGGAGTGGACTCAAGCTCCCCAAACTGGCCAATTAACTTTCAGCCTCAGCCATACCCTCACTGAAATCAATAGCAAGTAGAATTTGGATCAGATCTATATCTTGTGTAAACTATCAAAATTAAAACAACTGAATGAAGCTGTAAAATTAAAAATACCATAATGAACATAAAAATCAGCAACTAAAACCAATCATTTTAGCAGCCTTTTTAAAGATGACAAGTCTTAAATCAATACAATAGAAATCTACTTTATCAAACCTTTGGATGATAGCCTACTGTAGGGAGAGCTTAAGTAGGCTTACCTGGGAACATCTTCAATGGTAAGGAGCTATTTTATAAAGCTATATTTAGTTCAAGTGTAATATCAAATGCACAAGTACTGAAATACCAATCAAGATAGTATTGACAGAGCACACTTATCATGCTTGGGTCACTACCAATTTTAATAGCAAAATTATTGTAGATACATATTTGAGGGGTTTTTACCCTCTCCACCCCCATTTTTATTTATAGTAGTAATGAAAGCTACTCTTTAGTAATTACTTTCCATGTTTTAATTTTGTGTGTATGTTTGTTTTCATTTCCTGCTTGGTTTCTGTTTTCTAAAAGCAACTTTTGACTTAATTCATTAAGCAATCCGTGCACCATTTACATGCAGTTCCCCAAGTGTTGCTTGAAGTAATTTTCCATTTGTGGAGGAGATAGCCACACCATCTGAACACAATTAAGGGCAGTCCACTGTCTATGTGGAATGCAGAATCCCTGGACTTTTTTCATTGGATTTGCAATTATGTTTTTGTTTGAAAAGTCATAAACAGCTCATGATTTGAGCCAGCAAGTGCTGTTCTTTCTACTGGCCTGTCACATTAATGCAGAGAGGGTTCCTGGATTGGAGTGTGGAGAGTAGCAGGGAATTGAAGTCTTGGCGTCTTGAGCAGTGAGGATCTAATTGTATTTGCAATGTCTCAGCTGACATTGGCTGGCATGATGCCCTCCAAAACTACAAGCCACAGTATTTGTTGTTCTTAAAATCAATGCCGACAATTCTGAGCAAGGCATTGATTCCGGGGTCAATGGAGTTGCTGTGGAATCTGGAAAATTGGCACACGATACCCAGGGCTTGTACTGAGGTTGGAAATGTTGGTGTATCACGTTGCCAAGGTGTGCCAAAGAACTTCTGGTTCATGTTTGCTCATCTCTATCTTTTGGTGTTGTCAAGTTGTTGGCAATAGCTCAGCATAACTCCCAAGGCTGTGGGCTATGGTCCTGCAATGGAGACAGTGGGGGTAGTGGCTGTAGTGAGGAGCAAACTATGCAAGACATCATGGATAATTGCCCCATTCATGTCTACAATGATGGCATAAGAAGGGGATCAAGATTCACCCCTCCTACAGAGCCTGAAACAATCCATCGCTCTGGTATGGGACAACTCATCTGCACTGGTGTACCGGTAGTTCGGAATAGGAAGCCTAGTCTGAACTACCTAGTTCGAGCCCCGTGTAGCTGCGCTACATGGGGTTCGAACCAGCGGGGTTTTAAAAATGGTGGCTCCCCGCTTATGCAAATGAAGCCCGGGAAATTCAAATCCCGGGCTTCATTTGCAAGTGCGGTATGTCTACATTACCCTCCTAGTTCGAACTAGGAGGGTAGTGTAGACATACCCTCTGCTATTAGCCAACTGGCTTTTAGCTCATGTGGTAGAAGTGCAGACACTAAGCTCCAGAAGACCCAGGTTCAATTCTGCCCGCAGACAACCAAGGTGTCTAGGCATTACACTTGCAGTGACGTGGCACTCCAGGCATGCTGCCAGCAGCCTATCCCTGCGTAAGGCCTATGTCAGATGATCATCAGGAACAGGTATTGCACTGACCCTGCCAGAGCTGCAAGTTAATCTGTGCAATGGTAGTTCTCAGCCAGGACCTCTCCTGCTACCTTGCAGTGTTACAAGCTGCCTGACCCTCTTCCGTCTCAGATCCTTGGACTGAATCCCTCCCAGATTGACCTTTGGGCTGCATCTGGACACTGACTATGGTTTAACTTCTCTGTGGACTCTAACCTTTGCTCTGAGCCAGAGCCGCATCCCAATCTTGGTTTCAGTGTTTCTCTTGGCCCAGTCCTGATTTTGGGACTGGCTTTGACTCTTGTGTCTGTTCTTCATTATGGCTCTAGCCACCAGCCTTGACCATCTCAAACTCAGAGCCTGACACCTGGGGATTGCAGCTGATCAGAAACAGGGACACCATATTTTGTGAAAAATAAATAAATAAAAAATTGTCATTATAAAAAGGAAATGCAAGGGTTTTTAACTAGCTTTAGTGAGGACAATAGGGTCTGTTTGTGATTTTCTACCATAAGGGCTATGGGAAGAATACAACTGGAAAAGCCCATTTGGGAGATCATGTCCTGAGGGATGGAGGTTTTGCTCTTTCACAGGACACTTGGATGAGTAGGAATTCACTTTGGTTTGGCCACAAGGTTAATCAGTTGAAAGGAATTTGCTGACAATGTGAAGGGAACTCTCATTGCTGCCCGAGAGATAAAATGCTGCTATAAGCACACACCTCTGCAGAATGGTCTGAAAAGTGTTGCTCTAGCAGTATTAGTAGTATGGCCTGAAAAAGTAAATACTGGTAATTGTATTTAAAGAAATCACCCCAAACAAACCTATTCTCCGGCAATTTCCAGCTCAAATTTGCTGCCCAAAGAGGTTTCTAATAGCTTTGATTAGGCGACTGAACTTCTCTGTGCTTAACTATGTTAAAGCAAGGTGCAGAACTTTTTTTTTCTTTTGTGAATCCTATTGAGATTATTCTGTTCTTCCAGCTTCTTTTTTTCACCTTTATCCTCTTATTTCACCTCTTATTTTATTGAGAAATATAGCACTAATATTCTGTGGAAGCACATCTTGTAATAAGTTTCTTTTCCTTTACTAGTCAAATGCCATCCAGATAACAGTATACGAATGCATAAGGGAAGATATAATGGAATGCATAATGGATGGTATATGCATAAGGGAAGAGCAAGGTCTGAATGTACCACTACAGTTTGTGTTCCATTATTGCTCTCCTTTTGGTGTTTATACGATTTTGTTTTCTCCCATATATGGTTGTGTAATGGAGCATGAGGTTGGGTCCCCTCTATCTTGCCCAGGAATCCACTGAAGCTGTCGGCTCCTCTCCTGGATACACAAGGAACAACACATCAGGTTGCTGCTGTGGCATGACCCCATGTTAACAGGTTTAGATTTCATTCTGCAGCCCATCCCCCAGTACAGGCACAAAGCCAACAAAGGTAAGTGAAGAGAATCACCTTAGCTTCAGTGGAATTTGGATTAAGCCCATCAACCCCATTCTAGCAAAGCTCTTAAACACCTGTCTAATCTTAAACTTGGGAGAAGTCCTATTGCTTTCAGTGAAACTATTCATATATTTAAAGTCAGGCAGGCACTTAGGTACTTTGCTGGAGTAGGGCCTTCAAAATAAAATATATATGCTTTATTCAGTAATAAGAATTGTGTCTTCTTTTTACTAATCTCAGTCACACTTGTTTCCCATAAGCCATATTAAGACGTAACTTCCAGTTTGTGATAGGAAAATAGCATGCATCAAATTATTCTTTTGTGGTAAGTTTTTAAACACATCTTCATTGAAAAAGAAGAATTGCCCATACCGAGAAGACTTATAAATTAGACCCCCTTCTGTGACTGAAATGTGAAATGATAGCACATTAGTTAAACCTCAGTCCAATACCAGATTAACATTTCATTTTAGAAGTATGTGAGAGATTGTTATCAAATGTCAGATTCAAGATAATATAAATGATTTAGATACATTGCTAAAAGGATATATTTTGCAATCACAAGCGGCAGTTATCTTTCATGTCAGAGAAACCATATTCTCTTGATTATTAAAAGCATATGTGTAACAGAGCAACCTGAGCCCTGAAAGAGCACTGCTGGTATACCATGTAATTATAGCCATCCCTGCCTCTGTTTCCTTTAGTTGGTTCATGGATGTAACCAATATCCCTCTATTGTCATTGTAACTCCTGTGCTCCAGCTGGATTTGCTGTGTCTCTCCTCTCTCAAAACCAAAAGTTCTACTGGCCATTCTACTGGGACCTTCACTTAATAATCCCAGGAGTGAGAGCTTTGTCTCAAGGCCTCTCCTAAAGGTCTGCTCCCTTTATGTGTTATTCCCCCTTTCTTGAACAGAGTAGAAGTAAAGGATGTTCAAGTGGAAACACAAAGGAAAACTCTAATATCTCTGGGTATGTCTACACTACCCCGCTAGTTCGAACTAGCGGGGTAATGTAGGCATACCGCACTTGCTAATGAAGCCCGGGATTTGAATTTCCCGGGCTTCATTAGCATAAGCGGGGAGCCGCCATTTTTAAATCCCCGCTGCTTCGAACCCCGTGCAGCGCGGCTACACGGGGCTCGAACTAGGTAGTTCGGACTAGGGTGCCTATTCCGAACTACCGGTACACCTCGTTTCACGAGGAGTAACGGTAGTTTGGAATAGGAACCTAGTCCGAACTACCTAGTTCGAGCCCCGTGTAGCCGCGCTGCACGGGGTTCGAAGCAGCGGGGATTTAAAAATGGCAGCTCCCCGCTTATGCTAATGAAGCCCGGGAAATTCAAATCCCGGGCTTCATTAGCAAGTGCGGTATGCCTACATTACCCCGCTAGTTCGAACTAGCGGGGTAGTGTAGACATACCCTCTGTTATGGCTGTCACCCTGTTCAGGGTTCTGGACAGTCTCTCTCCTACCCCAGATGTTAGGGGAAATCCAGCTCAGCCATCTCCTCTGGGTCACAACCCAGGAACCCCTGGGTGATGCAATCAGTGAGTTGTTTATTTAACTCCTGTAATGCTTCTGTGGGCTGCCTCTTGTCTCAGTCTTATATGTACCTCCTGATTGGTAACATACTTTCTCTGAAACTTTCTGGCCGAGAATGGTTTCTCTGACCAGCTTCCTCTGGTCTGACCCTGTAGCAGCCCCTTTGCCATGGCTTTGTCTCTCCTACAGCCACCCTATTCCGGCTGGGCTGCAGCTATATATTTCTACTTGTTAGCCTGCCCATAGGTTGCAATTAGGGAGGTGAGTGCTCCCTTCACACATTCTTTAGTATCCATTCGCTTGTAGGCTGTGTCTACACTGGCCCCTTCTTCGGAATAGCCATGCTAATTTAGAACTTTGGAATAGGGAAATGCGCGGGGAATTTAAATATCCCCCGCGGGATTTAAATAAACATGGCCGCCGCTTTTTTTCCGTCTTGGGGAAAAGCCGGAAAAGAGCGTTCAGACTGGTGAGATCCTCCAGAATAAAGCCCTATTCCGGAGGATCTCTTATTCCTACTTGAAAGGGCTTTATTTTGGAGGATCGCGCCAGTCTGGACGCTCTTTTCCGGCTTTTCCCCAAGCTGGAAAAAAAGCGGCGGCCATGTTTATTTAAATCCCGTGGGGGATATTTAAATCCCCCACGCATTTCCCTATTCCAAAGTTCTAAATTAGCATGGCTATTCCGAAGAAGGGGCCAGTGTAGACGTAGCCGTAGTGTCTTTACATCCCATGACAAATGCAATTTGTAATATTCAAATGAAACCGACAAGAGTGCAATTTCTGTGTAAATCTATAGTAATTTTCTTGAGGTCAATGAATTTATATTGCATTTCTGTATGTGCTAAGGAAAACAGAAATTGCCTATTCTATATAGGCAAATATAAATAACCAGGAATATGGGATAAATAGTAAGGGTATGTCTACACAGCAAAGTTATTTCAAAATAACAGCCCTTATTTCAAAATAACTTTCCTAGCGTCTACATAGCCTAAATGCTATTTCGAAATGAATTCGAAATAGCACAGTGCTTATTTCAAATTTGGAAAACCTCATTCCACAAGGAACAACATCAAATTCAAAATAGCTATTTCAAAATAAGAGCTTCCTCCTCATGGTGGAAGCTCTCCCACAGGGCCTTCTGGATACTGACAGCCCCCTGATGGACCTCCCCGATGGCAGCCTGCAGAAAGTGCAGCCAGGCTCACAGCAACGCATTCAAGAGAAGCACCAGAATGCCCAGGGGCAGCTCTGGCTCCATGTTGCAGAGTGCTGTGGTGTCCCAAGTGAGGGCAACCAGAGCACGCAGGGGCAAAATGCTTTGCTGTCCCTCCTTGAGGTAGACAAGCAAGCAGGGAAATCTGAGAACTGTCTTTCTGGTGGAGTCCCTTTAAGCACAGACCTCAGATAGCCTCAGGCAGCAGCCCCACACAGTAAGTCCTGACCAGGTGTCCTGCTGGAACTGATTCCAGCCAGCCTTAAATGTGATTCAGATTCCACTCAGTGTGGACGTGCTATTTCAAAATAGCAAAATGCATTTTGTATGTAGATGTGTTATTTTGAAATAAGTTATTTCAAAATAACTATTTCAAAATAAACTATTTCGAAATAACAGGGTAGTGTAGCTATACCCTAAGATGGCAAAATTTGCAGGTTATGCAAAATTACTCAAGGAAGTTAACTCCAAAAACAGACTTCAAAGACTTGCAAAGGGATCTCACTAACCTGAGTTACTGAGCAACAAAATAGCAAATGAAAATCAATTTTGATAAACGCAAATAATACATACTGGAAAACATAATCCATAAGAGCAGAGTGGCCATGCTGGGTCAGACCAAAGGTCCATCTAGCCCTATATCTTTCTTCTGATACAGGCCAATGCCAGCTGCTTCAGAGGGAATGAACAGATGATGATGGGAGTCTAAAGTAGCAGTTACCTCTCAAGAAAGACTTTGGAGTAACTATAGATAGTTCTCTGAAAATGTCCCCTCAGTGTGCAGTGGCAGTCAAAAATCTAACAATATTAGGTATCATAACATTGAATACTGGGCAGTTCGGGTTGCTCCATTAAAAAAAAAGATATATTAGAATTGGAAAAAATACAGAGAAAGGCAACAAAATGATTGAGTTGGAAACAGTTTGGCTATTTCTACAATACGAGTTTTCTTGGCAAAAAATATGCTAATGAGGGACTCATTTGCATGCATCGTGATCTCATTTGCATATTTTCTGCTGATCCCTTTTTGCGTAAAAACAAGCAGTGTGGACGTTTTCTTTTCCGCAAAACCCCTTTTTCTGCAAGATCTTTATGCCCCCCAAAAAGGAGGTATACCCATCTTGCAGAAAAAGGGAATTTTTGCACAAATAGAAAACATCCATACTGCTTGTTTTGTGCCAAAACCCCTACGCAAAAATGGATCTGCAGAAAATATGCAAATGAGATCACAACTCATGCAAATAAGTCCCTCAGCATATTTTTTGCAGAGAAAACTCGTAGTGTAGATGTAGCCTTTCTGTATAAGGAGAGATTTACAAGACTGGGACTTCTTAGTTTGGAAAAGAGATGCCTAAGGGAGAATATAATAAAGGTCTCCAAAATCAGGAATGTGTGCAGAAAGTGAATCAGGTAGCAGGTTGAAAGGAAAAATAAGGAAGTTCTTCTTGACACAACACACCGTTAACTTGCGTAACTATTTGCCAGGGGATGTAGTGAAAGCCAGAACTGTAATTAGGTTAATACATAAGGTCATAGATGATAGGTCCATCAATGGCTATTAGCCAAGATGGTCAGGGATGCATCCCCATGCTCAGGATAATCCCTCATTCCTGTTTACCAGAAACTGGGAGAGGATAATGGGATGGATTACATGATAATTGCCTTGCTGTGTTCATTCCTTCTCATGCATCTGGCCTTGTTCTATATTGGAAATAGGATACTGGCTAGATAGAAAATGGTTCTGACTTTCTAGTGGTTTTTACAGTTGCAAGTGAGAGAGAGAGAGAGAGAATGTGTGTAATACACACACACACACACTGCTGCAACACAGAATGCTATAAATGTAAGCAGTCCCAACACATGTGCCTTCAATACTTCTGCTTGCAATGAACAGACACCCAGCCTTCTCCTTACCACACTTTCATGGAAGAAGACAATCATCTCCTACTTTTCACATACTGTTTCTGCCTGTGAAGCCACAACAGCTTAGTTTTAAAACAGAGGTCACCTGATGTTCTTCAATGTATAACTTGCTATTAAACTGTAATTGCTAGATTTATTTTTGTAATGTGTATCACGAAAATATAACAACTATCCCCCCTGGGCAAAATCTGAAAGGAGTCCCATGCGGCTACAGACTTCACAATTGGTTTTGATCATCTCAGTGGTTCTAGGAATGCATTCAGCAACTACGTGTTCTGTCCAGGCTTGTAGGATAGATTTTTATCTTTCATGCCCTCTCAACTGTACCAGCATATAATGCTGTGACTTAGGCTCCCATTGACTTCAGTGCAGCCTAGATTTCATTGTCAAACTGCATAGCAATGGCAATACTCAGACAGTAGTGATGAGACCTCCTTTTGTTTATCTATGAAACACTGGAAAAGTTTATACATGAGCAAAAGATCTTCCTGTGAAGTATTAGTGAATCCTGTTTAGCTTATCATAGATAAATTAAATATTTTAGTAATGGACAATGGTGAGCAGTCTGCATTAAGTCCCACGAAACCAAATAAAGTATTCAGATCAGTTATATTAAAAAGCTATTCAACGGGTTATGTTCAAACAGGCAAACCATTGAGTCTTAAGAATCAAAAATCCAAATTAAATCCCACTGTTTACCAATGTTGGCTTATGTCTCATAGGGTTTCACAGGAGATGCTGTCAATGTCTTAAATTACAATAGCATTTCAATATCCCATTAAAAATCTTTGCAGGAAAAAATCAAAACTAGTTCCTTAGCAGTGCTTTGACAAGCTTCATCTCACACACCTGATGCTGAAGAAACTCTTTAATTGGAAAGCTGCTTTTTCTTGATGTTGGTCTGTGGGGGTATGTCTACACTACCCCGCTAGTTCGAACTAGCGGGGTAATGTATGCACACCGCACTTGCTAATGAAGCCCAGGATTTGATTTCCCGGGCTTCATTAGCATAAGCGGGGAGCCGCCATTTTTAAATCCCCGCTGCTTCGAACCCCGTGTAGCGCGGCTACACGGGGCTCGAACTAGGTAGTTCGGACTAGGGTCCTATTCCGAACTAACGGTACTCCTCGTGAAACGAGGTGTACCGGTAGTTCGGAATAGGCACCCTAGTCCGAACTACCTAGTTCGAGCCCCGTGTAGCCGCGCTACACGGGGTTCGAAGCAGCGGGGATTTAAAAATGGCGGCTCCCCGCTTATGCTAATGAAGCCCGGGAAATTCAAATCCCGGGCTTCATTAGCAAGTGCGGTATGCATACATTACCCTCTAGTTCGAACTAGGAGGGTAGTGTAGACATACCCTGGCTGCTTTTCTTCTCAGCTGTCTTGTTTGGAAAGACAGGACCAGGATGAGCAGAGATGGAAGGTTATGATGAAACTGTTGTCTGGAGCGGTAAGCAGAGAGTGCTGCTAAACAGCTTTCTCAATTCAGAGAAGCATTGTACTCATCTCTTTCCTCTAATTTCACAGAAGGACAACACATTTCCTTCAGGCTTTGGTTGGATAAAAAAATGTAGCTGCTGCAATCCTTTCAGTGACTTTGTGGGTTTGTCTTAGTGACATCTTCAAGCGTCATATGTTAATGCGCAGACAGCACACAGTATACTTCCAATTGTCTTTATACCTGTGGTGTGGCAGGAAATTCTCAAAGCGCTTTAATGTCCAGAAGCTTCAGGGGGTAGCCAAGTTAGTCTGAACAGGATAAACATAAAAAACAACAAAAGGTTTGGTAGCACTTTTATAGACTAACAGAACATGTAGGTGGTTCCATGAGCTTTTATGGGCACAGCCCACTTCTTTAGATGACCGGAGTTATGAGTTTAGGTTGTGCAGACCCAAAATAAATAGGGAAGAAGGGAGGGCGGGAGGGGAGGAGGAAAAAGAAAAGGGGCGGGAAACGAAGAGCAGAGGGAATGAAAATATCAAAGGGAAAAACAAGTAGTCAGAACTGGTTGTATTTTTCATCTAGTCAGCTGATTATTTGAGAAATACATTGAATTATTCTAGCATTTGGTGCTCCAAATAAGACCAAAATCCTTATGTGTGGTATTAAGTTTTTCAGTTCTCAAAATATTCTTGTTTAACTTAATTCATAAAGAGGGGGTTTAAATTTAAAATAGCTGAAGTTAAAGAAGTAGCTGTTGTCTTTCTGAGTTTATTTAAGTAATTGCTTAAGCATTGCCCAATAACTAATATTTCTCCAATTAATATAAAGGTTCTATATTCAGACTGCCTCTTACAATCACCACTATTTAGCAATGTCTTTGGATGCCATAGTGATGCAAAAAATCAACATACCATTTGTATAACAATGATATTAGGAAGTTATTCCATTAGGGTATGTCTACACTACAAAGTTAGTTCGAACTAACGGACGTTAGTTCGAACTAACTTTAATAGGCGCTACACTAGCGCTCCGCTAGTTCGAATTTAAATCGAACTAGCGGAGCGCTTAGTTCGAACTAGGAAAACCTCATTTTACGAGGATTAAGCCTAGTTCGAACTAGCTAGTTCGAATTAAGGGGTGTGTAGCCCCTTAATTCGAACTAGTGGGAGGCTAGCCCTCCCCAGCTTTCCCTGGTGGCCACTCTGGCCAACACCAGGGAAACTCGTCTGCCCCTCTCCCGGCCCCGGACCCCTTAAAGGGGCACGGGCTGGCTACGGTGCCCATGCCAGGTGCAAGCCTGCCAGCACCCAGCCAGCAGACCCTGCACCTGGCACGGATTGAGCCACCCACCCGATGCCCCCCAGCCCTCCCCCTCTTCCAGGCTGGCGGCTCCCGGGAGCTTGCCCGGGACCACAAGAGACGGGCACCCGACTGGGCTAGTGCGGACATCGTGGACCTCGTCCATGACCTCCATACTAGGCACAGGAAAGTGGCCGGCTAGGGCAGGAGAGCTGCCAGCCTGGCCACCCAGGACCAGGTGTGCATGAAAATCAAGGGGGTCCACTGAGACCCCCCGACCCTGAGCCCTGAGCTTACAATGGCCGTCCTGGGTCAGACCAAAGGTCCATCTAGCCCAGTAGCCTGTCTGCCGACAGCGGCCAACCCTAGGGTCCCTGGAGGGGATGGACCGAAGACAGTGACCAAGCCATTTGTCTCGTGCCATCCCTCTCCAGCCTTCCACAAACCTTGGGCAGGGACACCACTCCTACCCCCTGGCTAATACCACTCCATGGACCCAACCTCCATCACTTTATCTCACTTCCCTTTAAACTCTGTTCAAGTTCTAGCCTTCACAGCCCCCTGCAGCAAGGAGTTCCACAGGTTGACTCTTTGCTTTGTGAAGAAGAACTTTCTGTTACTAGTTTGAAGCCTGCTACCCATTCCTTTCCTTTGGTGTCCTCTAGTCCCTCTATTATGGGAACTAATGAAGAACTTTTCTGCATGCACCCTCTCCACCCCACTCCTGCTTTTAGAGACCTCTATCCTGTCCCCCCTATGTCTCCTCTTTTCTAAGCTGAAAAGTCCCAGTCTCTTTAGCCTCTCTTCATATGGGACCTGTTCCCAACCCCTGATCATTTTAGTTGCCCTCCCCTCTCCCACCCTCTCTCTTCCCCTCTCCCACCTCCTTTTCCCAGTCTCCCCCAGTTTTGTTCAATAAAGACAGATTCCATTTTTGAACACAATTGTCCTTTATTTTGTACATCAAGAAGAGGGGCTAGGGAAGGGTAAGTGGAAGGAGGTGAGGGAGGAATGGGGTACGAGCCCCCGATGGGAAGGACTGGGCTGGCTCTGCGGGCTTCTGGGGGTGGAAGCTCTCCTGCAGCCCCCCAATTGCCCCCTCTCCCAGATGGCAGCCTGCGGCAAGTGCAGCCGGGCTGATGGCCGAGTACTCTGATGTGCCCAGTGTGGGTACTCCGGGCAATCCAAGCCAGGACTGCTTTGCAAGTGGGGCACCTCTGAGAACTGTCTGTCCGGGGTGGGGGTCGAGACCCTTTAAGCACAGCCCTCAGCTAGCCTGAGACAGCATCTCCACACTCTAAGTCCTCCTCTGATGCCCTGCCGGCACTGCTTCCAGCCATCCTTAAGCCTGGTTCAGGGTCCACTTAATGTGGACATGCTAGTTCGAATTAGCAAAATGCTAATTTGAACTAGTTTTTTGTCTGGATCCGTTAGTTCGAGTTAGCTTAGTTCGAATTAACTAATTCGAACTAAGTTAGTTCGAATTAACGTTGTAGTGTAGACGTACCCTTAGATGCTTGCATTTAAATGCAAAACACTTGCCTTTATACATCTCAAAAGAGGTTCATGCCATTTTAAGCATTTATGGAATTACAAAGCATTCACCTTTAAGCAGGAATATGAATTTAAAAACATTGATCTTCTACAGAACATTCCCTCTGTGTAAGACTACAGAGGGCTTGAAAAGGAAATTATTTTCAATATTTCTATAATTTGTTGGGGTTTTAAAACTGTGGGACTTTCTTTTGCAAAGGAGGGCAAAGAAAAGCCAACTTTTATTCCTTACTTTTATAGTTCTGGTATGCATCATTCATTTTTTGCATTCGTATGTTATTTGAAAGGGAGGCCTTCTCCTAAACTATAGATATTCTATAAAGTCCATTCTTTGAGATTAAAATCGTATACAACGCTGGTGTCCTGTTTTCTGATAAAATAATTGGTTGACTATGATCTGCCATTTATAACATTTACAATTTGCAGGTAAAACTTTATTGTATTGCAGCATAAATCACAATAACCAATGTTTTATATGCATTTTCTAAAACATATCAAAATAACACAGAAAATTAAAGCAAAATAGAAGTTATAAAAGTTGTCTTTTAGAGTTTGTGTAAACTCACCTTGGTATTCCCTGTTTTGACACTTGAGGCTTATCTTTGGCTGACAAAAAAGAGGAAGGTGCTAGAAGTACGGGTGCTGCCACACTCAAAATACATGGTTTAAATTTTCAGCTCCCTCTTCATAAAAATTGTTCCAGCTCCAGAGGCCACATGGGATTTCTTTAATTACCCAGAACATTTCATATCATAAAATTAAGCATCCAAAAACATAAACATGTGTTGTTATGGTCTCCAAACATTATGGCCGCGTCTAGACTGGCATGATTTTGCGGAAATACTTCTAACAGAAAAGTTTTTCCCTTAAAAGTATTTCTGCAAAAGAGCGTCTAGATTGGCATGGATGCTTTTGCGCAAAAACTGCTTTTGCGCAAAAGCATCCATGCCCAGTATAGACGCGCTTTTGCGCAAGAAAGCTCCGATGGCCATTTTAGCCATCGGGCTTTCTTGCGCAAAAAATTAAGATGCCTGTCTACACTGACCCTCTTGTGCAAGTATTCTTGTGCAAGAGGGCTTATCTCTGAGCGGGAGCGTCAAAGTATTTGCGCAAGAAGCACTGATTTTGTACATTACAAAGTCAGTGCTCTTGCGCAAATTCAAGCAGCCAGTGTAGATAGCTGGCAAGTTTTTGCACAAAAGTGGATGCTTTTGTGCAAAATCTTGCCAGTCTAGAGGCACCCTACGTGTATAAAAGTATATTTTAGAAGTCTCTTAAAGATCAGTAAATGAGTAGCCAAGTTTGTAATAACCTAAACATAAATTATAATTTTTTGTTACTATCTATTTTACATCCATTTTTAGTCTATTCTGTCCAAAGCCAAGTATCTACATAGACAGATATACAGAGGCATTGACTGGGGTAGGAGTTCCCTTATTGAACACTTAAGAATCGTAAGTATGTATGTGTATGTTTGTGTATATTTACAAATAATACATTTAAATACTTTAAAATGAATTTATTTACCTAAGGAAAATGTTTTTTTTTATTTTTAATTAACATCGTAATTGTAGTGTGTGTAAATGTCCTCTTCATTTCTTTCCCAAATACTTTAATTATTAGAAATAAATATCACATCCCTGCTTGATGTAATTCACCATCCAGCACACTGAATCAGGTAATATACAATCATATAATTAAAAACTTAATAGCAATGTATATACGTAGCTTATCTTTGGTGTTTTAAGTTTTTAAACTTGCAGTACAGGTTGGACCTCCCTTGTCCAGCTACCTCAGAACCTGACCGGTCCCAATGAGGGAATCTGCTAGACAAGCGGAGGGTCCCTAACACCAGCCATTCAGCCTTCTGCCCCTCTCCATAGCGGGCTCCTTCAGCCCGGTGAGGCTGACTGTTGGCCAGCTCCAGCCCCGGCTCCACTGGTGTGTTCCCAACTGCACTGCTTCTGCCAGGCTGCGGCAGCTTCAGCCTGGTTTCCCCTCCTAGCTACAGACTCAGTCCCAGCCCTGCACTGATGCACCCCTAACCAGTTTTCCCATCCCGGGCTGCCATGGTCCCAGCCTCACCGCTGGATGGTAGGCAGCCCCGATAGCACTCCACCACTGCTCGGGCTGCCCAGGCACCACCGCTGCCCTGGCTTCTGTAGTCCTGCTACCAGACTCACTGGGCTCCCGGCTGCTGGCCCTCCTGCTCCAGGGCTCTCTCATCCAGAATATCCATGCTCATGCCAGACCATGGATGTTACTGGACGAGGGAGTCTTGGTTAAGGGAAGTGCAGCCTGTATTAATATTTTCCTAACTTAGTTCTACAGTATGGAATTTCCTCGGCTTTTCTTAATAAAAACAAAAACGAAAGATGTGCAAATGAGTTATTGGCTCCTTCAGAAAACATTCACTTGATTGTGCTTTGAGGTTCCAATCCTGCAAATGTTTATGAAAATGATTAACTTTATCCACTTGAATAGTTCCTATGAATTCAGTGAGAGTATTTATTTGGGATAAGCATCTGTGCTTGTGGATTTGCAGGACTAGAGCATGAAGGAGGTAAAGTTTGCTTCATTGCATGTTAACAGAGACAGGGTTTATTATACTTTGTTACTATGATCTTAAACTAATTATATAATGGTAGCTTTTGCAGCAAGTGGATATTAACCCATTCAAATGATCTAAGTACTAAGTTGCTATAAACATAACCCAGGTTAGGTTATTTGTGCTAGGAAATAAGTACTGGTATCTAATCAGCTCCTGTGTGTCTCACTTTTATTACATGGACTCAGGAGAAAATGTAATTGGGGTGGGGGGGAGGGAGAATGGAGTAACTACATCCACTTGAATCAGTCAGCCTAGAAGGGAATGTGGTGGATAAGTAGATGGTGGTTACAATGTTACAGTTTATACCTAGACGCAAACGGTATTTCTGAGCAACTCTCCATACAGCTAGATCCTTTTCTTGTGATTAGACAAAAGTATTTGTGTGACAGCCTTCACTTTCAAAATGGCTTCCCTAGCCCTGCATGTCATGTTCTTTCTCCATATCCCCCAGCAAATTTTACTGAGATTTCAATGTAGCAGTTCATTGAGGTCTACCAGAACTAGAAGTTCTGGTCTGAAAGACGGAGCTCTGCTGATATTGCATGTGTAAGGACTGTTTTCTAGAAACTGTGTGGAACCAAATATATATTTTTAGCCGCTGCAAATGCTTTTTTAAATTTTACTCCTGCTTATGCTGTAAGTACCTTGTTTGTTCATAACATATATTGATGATCAGCTCAGGTCGTTACTAATGAGTCACTGCTCGGTATTATGAATACAGTGGCAGAAGGATATTATTACCAAAAGGCTCTCCACAGAGAATACAGAGATCTAACAATTCCCTTCACATCTAATAGTAAACATACTCTTATGATGTGAAATAAGGAAAAAAATAAGGGAAACTGCTGCAACATCCTGGGCTGAATTCAAGTCTGATGTAAATGGATGCATGTGAATTCAAGTAAAACATTTTACATCTGCTTACCTCAAGGCTGAATTTTGACTCCAGGAGTGAAAGGAAAAATGAAGTAGTTTTGTGGCAGTGAAAAATCTCTCTCAGACACATACATAATTAAATCTTTTTTATGTGCACTGTTATCACAGCGTGAAATTGTTTTATTGAGCTTTCTCACTTATTTTAGTTTTGCGACAAGTTTGCTAATCAATACATTTTATTGTAGAAGTTGGTCCACATAAGATGTCCCTCAAAACAAAAAAATTTGATCCAAAAATTTTAAGCAAAAAAACTTGTACAACTCCAAAATATTTTTTATTCCAAAATAGGTTTTGATTCAGAGCCTATCGAAGTCAATGGGAGTCTTTCCATCTACCTCAGGAGGCTGTGAATCAGGTCCTAGAGCTGATTGTCTCGCTGAATGCCAAAAAATAAGTAGCTACAGCCGAGGGGAAAATAGATATTTTCACTGACAATTTTGAAAAGTTAAAAAAAATGAGTCAAATCAAAATGAAAAGTTTAAACATTTTTTGATTAATTAAAAAGTAAAAACGAGCATTTTAAGAATTTGAAATGTGGTTTAAAAAATTGAACTGACAAAGTAAAACATTTTTGTCTAAATGTTTTAAAGTTTTATCTGATCAATTTGATAACATGAACATGAATTTGCAAAATGTATCCACAGACACAGATCGACATTTTTCACTTGAAGTCAAAATATTTTGCCAAGTCCTAGAAATAGTAGTCTGATAATGGAGTTTCTAATGAACTCCTTTGAGACCTTTCAACAGCACAGGGAAATCTGTGTAAAGTGTCTGAAGAAGCAATAAATATGACTGTACATTTGCTTTCCATCTCACAAGAGCCAGTTTAGAGCCCTATATTGCCAGGTGCCTAATGAATCCTGGTAGATACTGAATGACATTCAGTGAGAGTTGAATGCATGAAGCTTGTTCAGAGATATTCAGAATCAGGCCCTTTGAAAACATGGATATTAAACCAAGGCTAAATGTTCAGGTAATAACAATGGAAGTGCAAACTAGATAAACTTCATTTACCATAGTTTAAAAACCAGTAAATAGTTTTATATGACTGTTTATGTGTTCCAGATGGGTAATCTGAAAGTGTTTGGATTATGACTCCATTAAAAGTCAAATACTGAGGATGAATAATAAAATTGTTTGTATGGTTTACAGGATAATACCCACATTTGTTATTTATATAATTAATTAGGAACAGACATGCTTTGGATGCAAGATTCTTCCTCATTCTATCTGGAAGAGAATTGCTTGATAGGATGCTTGTTTATTACAGCTCTCTTGGCCTTGATTTAAAAAAGTCTCTATAATGAGCAGAAAGTATACTGTACTTATCTGCCTATGGTGTGTACTAAATGTCGAATTCTTTCCTTACAATTAAACTAATCTCATCTTTCTTTGTTCCTGGTTTCATGAAATAGGATTATACTTAAAAGACTATTTTCATAATAGCCCCTCTGAAGGACTTAATCACTACGATCATTTTAATCTATGATGGATTGTTTATAACATGTAATAAGATGAAATTTCAAATTGTGTCAAAAGGATTTTTAAGACAGTTTCTAATCAGAAGAATAATAGAAATACTAAGCAGGGGGTTCTATTTATATTTTCCTAATTGTTTTTGGACACCTGATTTTTTCCCAATGACTGAGGGTGTGCCTACACAGCACCCTAAACTCGAAATAAGATATGCAATTTGCACTATGCAAACTGCGTATCTTATTTCAATTTAATTTTAAAATAGCCTATTTTGAAATCTGGGACATCTTCACAGTGCTAAATTTCAAAATAACATGCTATTTTGAGACATCTGATAACCCTTGGGGAATCAGAGTTATTTTTAGGATGCCAAAATAGTGTGCCCGTTATTTTGAAAAATATTTTGAAATAACAGGTGGCTTGTGAAGAGGAGGGGTAGCTATCCAGAGGTATCCCAAAATATCTGCGCAGTGTTGATGTACCCTAGATGTCCATGACAAGTGAGGCTGCACTTTAAATATTTTAGTTTCTGATATGATTGTACAATTTTTTGATCTACTTTAGGATGCAATGCTTCACTTGTTTTCAGTTCGATTCTGCTCCTGTTGATAACAATGGTCTTTGCTGCAATCGGGTTCAGGGCTCCTGCTGTGAATATAATAAGCAGCTGTGGGTTTTTAGTTTTTTAGCTGCGTATGAGACAAAAACAAATTGCTGGCATAAATTATGACTCATTCTCTTGAGTGTGTAATCTAGTCAAGAATCAGTCTTGTCAAGAGGTGCATTGGATTTGATATAAAGGACCTGCTGTTGCCACTGGGAACAAGACACATGCTGTATAGTAACAGCTATTCACAGCTTTTCTCACTCATCCCTCAGCCAAAGCACCAGATAATGGACATATCTTTTCATAGACTATAAATATAGGCATTTCATCAGCTATACCATATAGATTTGATGTCATTCTTGTTGGAATGCTATTTATTTTAATGTCTGTTGTCACATTTATTTGAGACTGCAAAATACAACATGAACATGCTACATGTTTTATTATACCCCCATAAAAATAGATCATTATGTACACCTAACTTAACACCAACCTTTTTTATTTAACTCTTAACTCGCTCAGAAAGGAAGATATTTTCCTCTGGATGTCAAGTATTATTTTATTGGTATTTTACATGCATCTCTGTGTACCTTTCAGGTAGTGTGATGCTGGAGCAATTGATATTGTTTCTTGTGATGAAAGGAGTCTGCCTTGCACTTAGTTATTAGAGGTGAGATGTTCTGAGACTCTGTTCCAAGTCTATTGGTCACTGATCCACCTCATGTCTTGCTGATCTGTTCTCAAAGGACTAAGTAGTTCACTATCCTCCATTTCCATGTATGTAACTTGTGGTCATAGCAGGCAAATGTACTTGTGATTTTGGTGGCATATATCCCTATCAACTAGTAAGTTAGAGAGGATGTACCTGTTTCACACACATAGCTTACTTCAAAGAGCAAGATTTGTCCAGTGGAAATAATCTGATCCAGACTGGATCTCCTAGATGCAGTTCTGGGAGACCTTTAGCTGTTTGGTAGGTGTTGACCCTCATATTCATCTCTTCCTTTTCATCTGTTATTCCTTCCACTACTGCCAATTGTGGTAATACAGAGGCTGAAGGCAATGAGTATATGTTGATTTCAAGCATTGTACCAGGTTGCTATAACTGCCCTCTGTGAATGTTTCTCCATTATAAAATAATTTGTCATATATTTTCTTTGA
Organism: Pelodiscus sinensis; assembly: GCF_052426305.1. Taxonomy (NCBI): domain Eukaryota; kingdom Metazoa; phylum Chordata; order Testudines; family Trionychidae; genus Pelodiscus; species Pelodiscus sinensis. Next base: position 115,740,762 of record NC_143055.1, on the reverse strand, counting down.
TTTTTGGAAACGATTTTAGTAGTCTCAGTGATTTTAATGGACACTTCGTGTGCTATTTGACTGATTATGGCATAGTAATGAATTTCCATTTCTAGGTAAACTAAGCAAATTCACTGCAAGCAAGCTTCACTGAAAGAGCGGCGAGGAGTCCTGTGGCACCTTATAGACTAATAAAAGTGTTGGAGCATAAGCTTTCATGGGCAAAGACCCACTTTGTCAGATGTATGTAGTGGAAATTTCCAGAGGCAGGTATAAATATGCCGGTCAGAATCAGGCAAGAGATAACAAGGTGAATCCCATCAGGGAGGATGAGGCCCACTTCTAGAAGCTTATCTGGAGAGGAGAAGCTGCTTTTGTAGTTAGATAGCCATTCACAGACTTTGTTTAATCCTGAGTTGATGGTGTCAAACTTGAAGAAGAACTGTAGCTCAGCGGTTTCTCTTTGAAGTCTGGTCTTGAAGTTTTTTTGCTGCAGGATGGCTACCTTTAGATCTGCAATTGTGTGTCCAGGGAGATTGTAGTTTTCTCCTACAGGTTTTTGTATATTGCCATTCCTAATATCTGTTTTGTGTCCATTTATTCTTTTACATAGGAACTGTCCAATTTGGCCGATGTATACAGCAGAGGGGCATTTGTTGGCACACGATGGAGTATATTACGTTATTTTCAGACGGGTAGCCATGTTAATCTGAATCTGAAAAAGCAGCGAGGAGTCCTGTGGCATCTTATAGGGTATGTCTACCCTAGCCCCCTAGTTCGAACTAGGGAGGCTAATGTAGGCATTCGAAGTTGCAAATGAAGCCCGGGATTTAAATATCCCAGGCTTTATTTGCATCTTTCCATCCAGGCACCATTTTTAAATCCCCTTAGTCCGAACTAACTGCCCGCAGATACACGCGGCAGTCAAACGTTAACTAGAACTAAGACCTTAGTTCGAGTTAACTGTTACACCTCGTGGAATGAGGTGTAACAGTTAACTTGAACTAAGGATTTAGTTCGAGTTAACATTTGACTGCCGCGTGTAGCCACAGGCAGTTAGTTCGGACTAAGGGGATTTAAAAATGGTGCCCGGACAGAAAGATGTAAATAAAGCCTGGGATATTTAAATCCCAGGCTTCATTTGCAACTTTGAATGCCTACATTAGCCTCCCTAGCTCGAACTAGGGGGCTAGGGTAGACATACCCATAGACTAACAAGTGTTGGTGCATAAGCTTTCGTGGGCAAAGACCCACTATGTCAGATGCATGAAGCGATACTTCACTGCAAGAGTTTACTGTCTCTTAACTGCACACTTTTGAATTCCATACCTTCTGAAATACTCCATTTTTCCATCTATGATAGTGTCTATCAGTTTGTGACAGTTCCACAGGGCTGAAGAGTAGTCTACAATACTGAGCTTGTTTGTGTGGTTTACAGTAAAAAGTCCACACCTATTTTGCTTCAAGGTCTGTTGGGATTATTGTGTATTTTCCCAGCTTCTTTTTGCTACCTCGCTTGTATTTGCCCACATGTATCAAAACTGCTCACCAGATCTTTGAAATACTTAGGAATGTTTGACCAGCATAAGATGTCTGTGGTTTTCTAAAGACATGCTTTTAATCCCAAGTGTCTCCAATATATTCTAGTGAGGTTCTGTTCTCATTGATTTGAGTATAATTATTCAATTGCCTTTATGTATGACACCAAGTATTTTTTATGTATGACACCAAGTATTCTTGCTTCCAGTATTACTGAGAAAGTGGTGGAATTTCTTTCATGGTGCCTCATCATTCTGACAGAATGATGAACATGATCATTTGTAGATCTTCGTCTTACAAAATTCTTGTAGCAGGAGTGGAAAGTGTTTGGGGGACGCTAGCAGCGGCTTTTTAAATATTGTTTAAATAAATACTAGGTTATGGGACATCTTGGAAGGGATTCTGTTCAGTCTCTCCTGTTGAAGTTTTCCACTTATTACAAATAAATACTTATTGGAGCAGGGATCTGAGCCCACCTTTCACAGGTGAATGCCCTCCCTAAAAGAGTACAGAATCATTCTCACCAGCTTTCTGGCCCAACGACTATCCATTGTCAGTCAATACATTGTCATTCATGGTGATAGTGGATAATGATGTGGCTAGAAAAACAATAAGACTGACACTAAGGTCTGGTAGGCAAGATACTTATTTAGGCTGTGGCAGAGCCAAGTTGAGGTCTCTGCTGTTATGGCTATTTATTTGTAAAACTGGAAGAGCTTCAGTAGAACAGATTAAGAAATTCCCATACCAGCATCTTGCATAGCCTAATGGCTAGGGCTCTCACTTGCAGTTCAAACCCTTTTTCCCCATCAAGCAGAAGGGAGAACTGAATCTAGCCCCTCTACATCTCAGTAGACCCAAACATAACACCACTGCCTTCTCTTGGCTTAATCATTCTCTTTGCAGGTATGACATGACTCATAGGGTACGTCTAGACTACAGGCTTCTGTCGACAAAGAGCGTCTAGACTACATCCAGTTCTGTCGACAAAGCAAGCTGCTTTGTCGACAAAACACTGTAGTCTAGACACAACCCTAGATGCAATAACCACCTTCTGTCGACAGAACTCTGTCGACAAAAGGTGTTATGCCTCATAAAATGAGGTTTACCAGCGTCGACAAAACTGCTGAGTTCTGGCGACAAAAGGTATAGTTTTGGCGACAAAAGTCCACTTTTGTCGACAAAACTCTGTAGTCTAGACACACCCATAGACTTTAAGGTCAGATGGAACCATCATGATCATCTAGTCTGACCTCTTGCCTGTTGTAAGCCACAGGACCTCACCCATCCACTCATGAAATAAATCTCTGACTTCTGGCTGACTTACTGAAGTCCTCAGAACACTTCAAGTTACAGAGAATTCTCCATTTACGCTAATTTTAAACCTGCAAGTGAGTTGTGTTCCATCCTGCAAAGAAAGACAACCCTTCTCTGCCAATCAGACTTGGAATAAAATCCCTTCCTAATCCCAAATACGGCAATCAGTTAGACCATGTGAACAAGACCCACCAAGGCAGATAGATGAGAGAGAAATTTCCATAGTATCCCAGAGTCTTCTCCATCTCCAATCATTGTAGGCAGGCCCATCAAATCATCCCACCATAACTTTATCAAACTCAGTCTTGAAGACAGTTCATATTTTCCCCTGCACTGCTACCCTTGGAAGGCTGTTCCAGAACTTCACTTCTCTAATGTTTAGAAACCTTCCCATAATCTTGAGCCTAAACTTGTTGATGGCTACTTTATATCTATTTGGTCTTATGTCCACACTGGCACTTAACTTAGGATGTATTTATAGAGAGCTGTCATATCTCCCCTTAGCCTTCTTTTGGTTAGGCTAAACAAGCCAACCTCTGTCTGGAAGACATCCATTTTCAAAAATGACTTGGTAATCTATTATTAGCTTAACTGCAGGGATATTGTCACAGGACAGGGCTTCTCCCTAGCTTCCTCACACTCTCTGCTTGTTCCTGTCTCCTGTGAAAAGGAACATTCATTTAACAAAGGCAAGCAATGCCACAGAAAACAGTCATGACCATATCGCTAACAGTCAAAACATCGGTTATAGGTACTTCAGCTGACAAAATACTTCCGCCCTCTACAAGTGGGGTTCATGTTTATACAAAAGTGCTCAAGCCCATAATGAGCCATTTACCTGCCATTTGATATGGCAAAATTTTTGTCTTTCCTGTGAGGGAGGGTTTTAAGCACCTGTGAATGAAAAAAAAAAACTGTCGGTCAACTGGCGGTACAGACAAAGACTAATACTACCATATTTCCCCAATATTTTTAATAAATAACATGCTGTAACTTTTGTTATCTTAAGATGTTTGAATTTCTCCACAAGCTTTTCCCTTTATTCCTCACAACTCTAACATACCCATAAAAGGTGATGAATAGTTTGTACTCTCTGCCAGACTGCACAGAGTCCATCTTGGTTTGTGTTTCACTAAGGAAAGGAAAAGGAAAGGAAAAGAAAACTTTGCTTAAAGCACAATAACCAATTATTACTCTCATCAAATTCTTTTATTTTATTCCTATCTGGGCTGTGAAGTATATAGTTAGCCTCAATTCTAGGGCACAATTTAAAAAAAAATCTGTCTTTTTTTTTTCATTAGCGCACATTTTTTGCCATTTCTCTTTTCATTTTTTTCTATACTAGATTTTTGAATCCCTGTTTACCAAAGAGTATTTCTATCTCATTTCTTCCATTTCATATGGTGGTGGTAGATGCTTTGGCCACCATGTTATATCTGTTATCCCAAATGCTACGTCTATCCCCGTCTGTACTAGTTCTGTTAATAGAAATATAATTTCTTGGATTAAACCACTTATGCATACAGAGGCATGCTTTTTATCACCATAAGGCCTGTGAGTGAATAAAAAAAATGATCATGGCTGCTGGGCGTACATCCCAGATCCAATTTAGTGCTAGCATAATTGCTACCAGTTTGGCTGACTTGACAGCTATAAAATCGAATATTCTTTTAGATGTATTAATTCCAAATTTTGGTTTACAGTATGCTGTGTCCCTACTCTTCCTGTTTTGTTTTCTTTGTGCCCATTTGTATGTACTTGACAAAACTGACTCTAGTTTTCATCTAGATACAAGTATGTTTCATTTTTATTACCTACTTTTTTTTCTATTAAGTTTAGAACATGAATCTAAATCCATGTTTGGAAATGTCACCTTCCAGAGATAACTAGTTTTCACATCACTAAATGTTTTTACTTTTTTTTTCTTTTGCTTTCCTTTTCCTTTCAACTTCTGCATCTACTCTAAATTCAGTGGCATGTGGAATTCAAATGGTGTGTTATTGGTCACTTATCAAATGTTCAACAACCCTCTTCTACTTTCATTATTAAAATTCCCATTAAATTTGGCCCAGAATATTAGGATTAAGAGTTTCATTCATAGGGTAACTGGCATTTCACTAGACACCATCTGTTGTGTGCATATAGGTGCTGTAATGAATTCATTGCATGTAATTTGTAGTGCCTGGACTTATACTAAAACTAATGTTAAGTTCTGATTTTGATGGTGACCCAAAAGCTTGGCAGCCATAGTTAATAACTGGTCAGATTATAGCTTTGGATACTATCAGCAATGTTTTCTTATCCACCTCCAATTAGTCCCAGCAAAACTTTTAACCCGGCTAATCTTTCTGGTACATTTATCTTGAACATGGTCAATATGATCTTTCCAAAATAATTTAGTATCAGATAGTACCTGTCATATGTCCCCCCCTTTCGTTTCAGGGTTCCCCATACTAACGTTCAAGGAGGTATCGTTTATTGCTGGTCGACTACCAATCGCCTTGGTAGCAGGGAGGGGGGTCCAGGCCCTCCCTCTCTCCGGACCCCGACCCAGGGCCCTGACACCAGGAGCTCGGGGCTCCTGATGGTAGCAGGTGGGGGCTTGCCCCTAAACTCACCTGCTCTCGGGTTCCACGACCCGCCCTGGGTCATTACCTACCCCGCTGGTGGGTCTAATCATGGGCCCATGTCCCCCTTTGCACCGGGTAGGGGATTACCTCCTCTGCGCCCTCCTCCTGCGGATCTGCCTCCCCCCTCAGTGCCAACTCCCTACCCCTTTTATTCCCTGCCGCGTCTGCCGGTCCATTCCCCCTTCCGGGTGACCAGCCTCCCCCTGCCGTCGCGCCGCTGACGTCAGCGGGTGTCCCGGTCGCACGGCGATGATCGTCTGCCTCCCCGTTTGCCCAACACACCGGCGCCGTCTGGGCTGCGCCTTCTGCCCCACTGCCAGCGTCCTCGCCACCCGGCGCGAGTGAGTGACGGGGTTGCCTCACCCCATCACACACCTCCCCCCTTTGCATGACTTTCCCTCCCCCTGCGTAATTTTCCCTCACGGTTGTTCCCTCAGGTGGTTGTTGGTGGAGGGGTTGCTTCACCCCTTCCCCCTTTTCACCCCCGCTATTATTTCCTATACTTGCCGACTCTCCCTGCCTCATCTCCAGCAATCGCGATAAGCAGTCTGCATTCTGATTGTCCCTACCTGGCTGGTGTCTTATTTCAAAAGAATATGGCTGTAGGCTTAGGTACCAGCATAGTATTCATGCATTGGTGTCCTTCATATTTTGGATCCACTTCAGGGGTGCGTGGTCAGTCACCAACGTGAAGTGGTTGCCTAGAAGAAAATAACGCAGGGAGTCGATAGCCCACTTAATCGCCAATGCCTCTTTTTCTATCGTGGCATAGTGTTTTTCCCGGAGGAATAGCTTCCTACTTAGGTAGGCCACTGGATGCTCAACCCCCCCTTCTTCTTGCGTTAGTACCGCCCCAAGTCCCACGTCTGATGCATCGGTCTGCACAACAAATGGCCTGTCAAAATCCGGTTGTCGCAGCACCAGATCCGTTATCAAGGCCTTACGTAACGTCTCGAAAGCTCGTACTTCTCGGGGCCCCCACACCACCCGTTGTGGTTGATTGTTTTTAGTCAGGTCTGTCAGGGGGGCGGCCACCGAGGCAAAGTGTGGTATAAATCGCCAATAGTATCCGGCTAGGCCTAAGAATTGCCGCACCTGTTTTTTTGTATTGGGCTGTGGATAGTCTTGGATTGCCCTTACCTTATCTAGCAATGGCTGTAGATGCCCGTTCCCCACTGTGTACCCCAAGTATGATACTTCACGCTTACCAAACTGACATTTTTTGGGATTAGCGGTTAGTCCCGCTTGCCGGAGTGCCTGTAAGACTTTGTCGAGGTATTGCAGGTGATCTTCCCAGGAGTCACTGAAAATGATGATGTCGTCAATGTAGGCGACCGCATAATCTTTGTGCGCATTGAGGACCCGGTCCATTAAGCGCTGGAATGTGGCAGCTGCCCCATGGAACCCGAAGGGCATGGTGACAAAATGGTATAAGCCGAACAGGGTCGCGAATGCCGTTTTTTCCATTAAGCGCTGGAATGTGGCAGCTGGCCCATGGACGTCTGAATTTTCTTGACCCGTAGCCATTTGCACAATTCAGTCATCAGTCGCGATACCAAATTCGGGCCTGGTCTGTCAAAACCTCCTTTGGCAGGCTGACTCGGGAAAACATTTTCATTAGTTCGTCTGCTATTACCGGGGCGGTGGTTTTACGGCGGGGCACCGCCTCAGGGTAGCGGGTGGTGTAATCCACCACCACCAGGATGTTTCGGTGACCCCTCCGGGTTCGTTCCAAGGGCCCCACGAGGTCTAACCCCACCCGTTCGAATGGCTCTTCCACCAGGGGCATTGGCACGAGTGCGGCCCGTGTTACCTTTGTCTTAGCTGTTAACTGACACTGAGGGCACGAGGCACAGAAGTTCTTAATATCTTGGTATATACCTGGCCAATAAAATCGTTGGAGTACCCGCTGCTGGGTCTTCTCCCCTCCCAAGTGTCCAGCCCACGGGTTGTCATGCGCCAGTTCCATTACCCTCCATCTATAGGCTCTGGGCACCACTAATTGGGCTTCTTCTTCTTGCAGACCGGCCCCTTTAGTTCGGTGATCAACTGCCGTTGATGCTTCTGAAACTCGAGCATGAGTTGCTGCAGGACCTCCGTCTGTTGTTGCAGCTGCCTTTGGTTTTCCACCATCCACTCCAGTATCTTACCCATTTCCATACTGCGTTTCCCTTTAAACAACAGATATTACTATTCCCACATCCACCAGCCCCCTTTTTGGAGCTTGGGATATGCTCACATTCTCCACCACGTGTCATATGTCCCCCCTTTCGTTTCGGGGTTCCCCTTACTAACGTTCAGGGGGTATCGTTTATTGCTGGTCGGCTACCAATTGCTCTGGTGGCGGGGAGGAGGGTTCGGGCCCTCCCTCTCTCCGGACCCCGACCCAGGGCCCTGACAACAGGAGCTCGGGGCTCCTGATGGTATCAGGTGGGGGCTTGCCCCTAAACTCACCTGCTCTCAGGTTCCACGACCCGCCCTGGGTCATTACCTACCCCGACGGTGGGTCTAATCATGGACCCACGTCCCCCTTTGCTCTGGGTAGGGGATTACCTCCTCTGCGCCCTCCTCCTGCGGATCTGCCTCCCCCCTCAGTGCCAACTCCCTACCCCTTTTATTCCCTGCCGCGTCTGCCGGTCCATTCCCCCTTCCGGGTGACCAGCCTCCCCCTGCCGTTGCGCCGCTGACGTCAGCAGGTGTCCTGGTCATGCCTGGCGATGATCGTCTGCCTCCCTGTTTGCCCAACACACTGGCGCTGTCTGGGCTGCGCCTACCGCCCCACTGCCGGCGTCCATGCCGCCCGGCGCGAGTGAGTGACGGGGTTGCCTCACCCCGTTACAGTACCCCTAGGAATTTAAACTTTTTAGTTGTATCTAATTGTTCTCCATACAAATATAGTTTGCACTCTCTTGTAACTTTCCTTTTTTGGAAAGATCAATCATTTGATTTTGATCAATGAAGAATTTGAAGTCCATGCATTTCCCCAATCAGAGCTCTCTCTTAATACTCTGTCAATTCTCTGTTCTGTGATCTCAATATTCCTGCTCTTAACCCACAAAGCACAATCGATCTGCAGATACAGACACACCTATCCTGGCACTTATTTATTTTGGGAGATCATTTACCATAATATTAAATAGGGTCAAGGTGATGATACTTCCTTTTGGGTATACCATATGTAGTCAACCTAAGTTTCCCATCTCTGACCTACAGGATGAAAATTATCTAACTCACCCATCAGTTCTCTTCCTTTTCACCTACTTTCCTTCCATGGCATGTAATATGCCTTTTCAATATCCAGAGATATAGCCCTCATGAAACTCTTGTTCCTCATGTTCTTGTATTTCAGTTTCTAATTTCACAATGTGATCAATACTGCATCTTCCCCTCAGGAAACCGCTCATCATTTTGTATTGTCATTGTTTTCTAAATAGGCAACCAGTCTTTCATTCACCAGTCTCTCCATAATTTTACATAGACATGATGTCACTAGATCGATAAGCCTCCATTTGTGTGATTAGTTTTAGTTTTGGAATTATTACTGCGGGGTTCCACCCCACTGGTGTTGCTACTTTTCCCCAGATAGTGTTATATAATTTCAAAAATTCAAACTGTTTTCTGAGAGAGATGTAAATGTTGTTACATATACCATCTTTACATAGGGATTTATTCTTGCTAATATCAATAACTTTCTTAACTTTTCACATACAAAACTATTCATTCAATATGGTATATTCCCCAACTTTATAATAATCATTCATTATTTCCTTCAGTGAATTGCTTTATAATAAGGCAGAAAAAAATCACTTTGATTTTCATTATTATACACCCCTCAGATAGCTTCTGCTAAAACGTCTGCTTTCCCGTTGTCAAAACGTTTAACCATGTTGTCAATTCCAGTAAACCCGGAATGTGACTCCTCTTAGAATGAATGCCACTCATACTTATAATTTGCCTTATATGTCTGATATCTGAGTATCTTCGTTTATCCATTTCCAGTTCTTCCAACTTTGTTTCTTTGACTTTTTAAAATAATTTTTCATGTTATTGCCTTATTTTTTATATTTCGTAAGATCTTCAGTGTGCATTGTATCTTTTTCTTTTGATAGGTTTTGTTCCTTTTTTAGTTGCTATTTTGCATTCCTCATTTAGATATTTCATTTCCTGACCTCTGGCAGCCCTTCATGTGCCCAGGGGTAGCCCAGCCCCCTATATTTGGTGGAATTGGGATCATTGCAAAAAAAGCAAACATGATTCTAGGATGCATTAACAGGTATGTTGTGAGCAAGACATGAGAAGTTATTCTTCTGCTCTACTCTGTGCTGAGTAGGCCTCAGTTGGAGTATTGTGTCCAGTTGTGTCCAATCATACTTTGTATTTGAATGTGAACACATTCACATCCATTGCACATGTCTGTAGCTCTTGGGAGAGTTAGTGTGGGCTCTCTGAACATTCTCATTCCAGCTTCTGCATCTTTCTTTAACTAATTCATGGCATATTAATAATAATTTTTAAGATTTGCTAAGTATACAAATCAGCCATTTTATGTAGTTTGTCAATGTAGTGATCTATTATTTTTCCAGATTATTATACTTATTGAAAAGATATATTTCATTTGGGACATATTTTGTGGATTGAAAATGTTTTTTTTTAATTTCTAGAATTATACATAAGTCATTCAAGTCTGCTTATATGAATCATGGTAGCCCTTATATGAATCATGGACTAGGACTGCACTGTGCTAGTTCCTATATGAGCATACACCAAAAAGACGGTCCCTAGCTCAAGTGCTTACATTCTAAGTATATACTGGTGCAGTTGTGTTTTGACATCCTTTGCTCATCACTGCTAATATTGTGGCCGATTTTCTTTTCTTTATCTAGTCCATTTGCAATTTTGTAGGTTACTTATTGTGATCTATAAAATGTCCAATTGCCATAAATACTCATTTACGTGTCCATCTACTCAGGGAAAGGAATTGGTGTGCCAATGTGATTGTTTACTCTTTCCTTTTCTTTTTTAGAATATTCTTAGAAGTGAGTTCACATCATAAACTGACACCATGTTCTATGTGTGATCATAGAGAGAGAATGAGTGCCAAGACGTTATAGCATTCAGGTTTTATTCCTTCCTCCACATATTCTGTCCTCTCTCATCAGACACTTCCTAAAAATAGAGTTTTCTAAATTCCTGTACATAATAACACTGTAGCACCCCTATTAGGAGGCTATTTATCATTAAGAAATCTTGCAACTTGTGAAGCCAGCATTAGGGTTGCATTGTTATCATGACTGACAAAACAATGTGTTTAGGTGTTTGTAATGGTTGGGCATTACAATCCTTCAGTACAGCACTGATATGCTCAACAGTGAGAAACAGCTCCATTTCCCAGGAGTCTCTTCCTTGATGATGTACTGGTCTGTTCCTTATCCAGGGTTATTTTTTTACAGGAACAGTTTACTTGGCATGGCTATCTGGGAATAGCCTTTCAATTTGCTAGAAACAATCAGCGGCAGCTCTAAAGTAGCCATTTTGCAACTGGCTGCTGTTTGCTGCCTCTTCTAGCTGTTAAGTACCTGTTATGGTTCCCTTTAGATTTCCCTTTTCTATCTTTGAGGAGGAAGCAAATTGTCACAACTCCCAGGCTGAACATTTTCATGTTTGCTCTAAGCTGAAATGTAAAATATTCCCTGGAAGTCTGGTGAAAGTACACACATCTCTTTTGGGAATAGTCTACTATGAGGAGAGAGATGATTTTTTATAGCTAAAGACATTTTTTAGCTGATTTCTTTGCATATGGATAACACAAACTTATCTTGTCTTTAAAACTTGTCATGGACACTGTTTACATGGTGGATAAAAGTGGTTTTACATTTGCTTTAGAAATAATGAAGTAATAAGTGTCTGAAAACTGCATACTGTGAATTACCAGTTCCTGACTTTTCACTAAATATGTAACAATATGCCAAAGCACGGTGCTCCTGATACATGCAAATATATGTGCACCTGTCTATGCAGTGCGATTTTTCATAGTGATATAAATGCTGCTCTTTATTTCAGTGATTGCACATTGAAATAACGTTGATAATTTTACGTTTAGGTATCAGCTTCCATCTCAAATGATCCTAAAAATTTACAAACTATGGCCCTCATTCTTCAATTAGATCCATGAAGGTGGAACTCCCATTGATTTCAGTAGAGCATGATGGACATTCAACATAGATCTGGTTGCAGAATCAGGGCCTTTGTTGGTGACCCCTGTAGGCTTTGGCCCAATACATAAAAGAAACTTTGCCAATGGCTAATATGCACCCACCTTTGGAATAATGTGTGGCAGTTGTTGAAGATTGTATAGCATTGAGGCACAGGACTAAAATGAAAGAACACCTTTCGTTCACAGAAAAACATGGAATATGTTTATTTTAGCATGTGGATGCATATACACATGTGAACATATAACTAAATGGTTAAATAGATCCAAATGTACAATTTCTTTTAAAGTACTTTTGCAGACATTTAAGCATTTAGAAATGGATCATTCTGTATGCCAATCAAGTTTAAATGCTGTGTTACAGAGATGAGTGTGAAGTGGTGGTATCCTGCTGAATTTCATTAAAATGCACACTATGGAATTAGTGGTGCAAATGAGATTAGGGTTTGGTACACACTGCAAATTTTGCACATTTCATGTCCATGTAGCGTGAAGTTAGTAGTGGGTTTTATACACAAAACAAGATTCAATCTGATGAACACCTACACAACTGCTTAATTTTAAGCATGTGAGTAATGGTGTTGAATGCTTAAAGTTAAGTATGTGCATAAGTATTTATAAAATCACTGCTTTATGTTAGTGATTGGGGTATTATTACTCATTCATTGGTACAGTGCTCTTTGACTCCATTGTTCTTGTACTTGACTTCAGGCTGAGTTTTCTAAAATATGTTCAGCTTCCTCACTGTGTTAAAAAAACCTCCCCAAAACATATTTTTAGGACTTAACAATGTAAAAGTGAGATATCTTTTCTTAGGGAATCAGCCCTGAACTGCTTATAATTCTTTGTAGGAGTACAAAAATGAATATAAATAAGAAAATGAATTATGTATTTAAAATGGAAAATCAGAATTCTAGAATCTTTCAGCCTCCTATGCTAAACTGAAATCCTGGGTGTAAAAATGTGCACAAGATTATAAAGTCAGCAAAGATAGAAGACCTTCTACCCATCCAACTCACCTGGGGGAGGGGGAACTTCACGGGGTCAACTGTGAGGGCGGACCTACCCTGCAGCAAGGTAGTGAGCTCCTCCCACACCTGGGAGTCCATGGTACACATTGGCCAGTCAGGAGGGAAAAGTACTGATTGGCCTGCATTCTCCTAGTCCCAGGATTTAACCTGGAGCAGAGATAGCCAGAGCCTCTTTTTATTCCATTCCAGCAGCAACAGTCAGGATGCAAGCGAAGGCAGGGATGGAATCTCTACCCCTGTAGAAGGGGCTTTGCCTTTTGTGGGGTTTGTACATCTGCACCCCAGCATGGGGTTCTGAAAGCTCATGGAGCAGGAGCCTGCTTAGGGAGGGATTCCATGCTAGAACCACCCCACTCTCCCTACTTGAAGGGGAGATGTCTTTGGGGGCCACAGGTCTAGAAGTAATGCTGCATGAGTCAGGACAGCTTCCATGCCTTGCCTCCTGCTTGCAGGAGCAGGAAACAGTCCTGGGTTCTTAGGCAGTGCAGTAGGTCCCTGAGAAGGGAAGCTGTGGGGTGATATGGGAATGCACAGCTTCTGGTGCCCTGGTCTCTCCCCCCCCCTTTCCACTTCAGGAAATGTAGAAGAGGACTCCGTTTCAGATAAAGGCGTGGCCAGTGTCCCTGCAGGTGCTTATTCCAAGAACCACTCTGAGGGGGCCAGGTGTAACACCCGGACCCTCCTCGCCACCATGGAGTGAGACAGTGGGGGTTGTAGTATAGGTGGCAGCATATCGGAGAGACTTATTGAAGGCAGTGAGTATGGTGGCACTGGAGGAGAGTTTATTTGGTGGGCAGTCTTGCTAGGCAATTGTTTGCCTGGGATTATGTGCTCTGTCTTATGTGGTAATAACCTTGTAGTTACTGAACTGGAACCCCTTAAAAGCCTTTTGTAGGAGAGTACAGGTGATGGGCAAGTAGCATCCTTCCCATGTTCAAATTTAATAAAAGCTGTGGTCTGCCATCTTATATTCATCCATGTGTGCAGGTCCTCATTTCACCTCTGTGTCTGAATCAATGAGTGTAACTGTTACAGCTGTTCCCTACCTGTGGAAATCAATAAAGAACTCACTAGATTTTCAAAAATGTGTTTACCTTTTAATGTTGAAAGAAGGTACCCTACAAGCTTTAACATGTCTCTCTGTATCGATGGATGTGTGCTTTCTGAAAAGTTTCACATACCACAGTTGCAGTAGATACATGTATAACACTTTACAGCCTGTTTACTACCATCAGCCTCATGGCACAAAGAAAACGTGTAAGTCCCTGCCAAACCCGCTGAAAGGTGAGTCAGAGTTGGTGAGCAGTGTCAAATTGTAGGAAGGCTGGTGTAGTGGTCTGGCCCGGAGGAATGATGAGAAGGACCAGTATGGTCAGTGTAAGATGGGGCTTGGAAGAAAAGGTTGATTCCAAAGGGACATTCTCAGGAACTGGCAGGCAAGGAGGCCTGAGGCATTTAATCCTGAAGGGAGCTCTTCTAGGTGGCAGGAGAGCCCTAGGAACAAAGGTTGGTTCTGGAAGGAAGTTCCTTTGAGCAGTCACAGGTGAGGAGGTCTGGGGAAGGGAAGCTTTTCCAGGGGCCCTCTTGCAGGAGAGCAGACTGGGAAGATGTGGAGGAGAAGTAAGACTTGGAACACTTGGGTAGGAGGCCTGGAGAGTGGGGTCTTGGAACAGGGCCAATGGGAACGGTGACCTTTGGGTGGGTGTAGTGAGGCAGCCTGGGGAGGACTCCCTAGAGTCATTTATGGACCAGAGTCACCCAGCTCCACCCACAGGAAGCAGGAAGACAGGGTCAGAAGTATAAGAATAGGGGCTCAGAGCATATGGCACTGTAAGAAAGATGCATTTCTTAAGCTGATATGGTTTTAGGCCTTTTCTACACAGGGAGGTATTCCTGATAAGGATTCTTTATTCTGATGTAGTTGAATTCATTTTGGAAGTGGACTAAGATAATCTGAAATATAGCTCTTTTATTCTGGAATATAAGCTTCCAACACAGAGTTAATCAGGAATAGCTAGTTTATAACCTGCCTTATCCCACATTGACTGTTATGTATTGACAAGCCCTTAGTTAATCAAATGCTGATGAAATCTTGTAATTTTTATACAAGAAGATTAGGGGATGGTGCCCCCTGCTTGCTACGCTCACCAAACCCCCTTTCCGGGGTAGGCAGCCCCAGCTCTCCCCCTGGCTGCCAGGGAGAGCCAGGCCAAGGCATGCCAGTCCTGGCTTGCCCCGGCTCTCCCTACTCTATCCGCCAGTGTGTATGGGGGGGAGCCTCAGATGGCCTGGATCTCTCCCTCCAGGTAGTGGGGAAATTGGGTCGGACAGAGGCTGGCCTAGCTCCCTTCCTCCAGCTGCTGGGAGAGGGGGTCCAAGGCTGGCCCAGCTCCCTCACTCCAGCTGCCGGGGGGAAGGGGCTGGCCCAGCTAACTCCTTCCGGCCACTGGGGATGGAGTTGGTCCAGACAGAGGCTGGCCAAGCTCCCTCCCTCCTGCCACCGGGGGGTGGGGATGGGGGTGGGATTGAGCCAGACCAAGGCCACGACTGGCCTGGCTCTCTCCCTCTGGCAGGCCCAAATTGAAACTCTTGACAGGCTACCATATGGCAGCTGCTAGGAACACTTCCAGCCCCGGCCCCAACTCAGGGGCCAGAGTATCCAGCTCGCTTCAGGATCCGGAGTGTCCGCCAGTCCTCCGCCCTCCCCTTTCCAGCAGACCTCCGGCCCCCAACCACAGGCCTGCCACCGACCCCTCTCTCTCGACTGTCAGAATGTTTTTACCTCCCACCCCCAGCAGGCCCCTCTGTTCCCCCCCACATACAATTTTCCTCCTCCAGCCCAAGGAGCCGATCCCTCAGCTGGGTTAGAAGCAGGGAGAAGGAAGGAAGGGAGGGTATGTCTACACTACAGCACTAATTCGAACTAATTTAATTCGAACTAGCGAATCTAGACCTAAAAACTAGTTTGAATTAGCATTTTTCTAATTCGAACTAGCATGTCCACATTGAGTGGATCCTGAACGAGGTCAAGGCTGGCCGGAAGCAGTGCCAGCAGGGCATCAGATTAGGACTTAAAGAGTGGAGCTGCTGTCTCAGGCTAGCCGAGGGCTGTGCTTAAAGGGACACGACCCCCACCCTGGACAGAGAATTCTCAAGGGTTCCCTGCTTGCAAGAAGTCCTGGCCTGGAATGCCCTGAGTGCCCACACTTGGCACATCACAGCACTCAGCCATCAGCCCGGCTGCACTTGCCGCAGGCTGCCATCCGGGGGGGGGGGGAATCAATCAGGGGGCTGCAGGAGAGCTTCCACCCCGAGGAGCCACCCCAGTCCTCCCCATCGGGGGTTCATACCCCATTCCTCCCTCACTTCCTTCCACTTACCCCTCTCTAGCCCCCCTTCCTGATGTACAAAATAAAGGACACGTGTGTTCAAAAATAGAAACTCTATTAATTGAACAAAACTCGGGGAGACTGGGAAAAGGAGGTGGGAGAGGGTAGGGCAATTAAAATGATCAGGGTTTGGAACCGGTCCCATATGAAGAGAGGCTAAAGAGACTGGGACTTTTCAGCTTAGAAAAGAGGAGACAGAAGGGGATATGATAGAGGTCTATAAAAGCACGAGTGGTGTGGAGAGGGTGCATAAAGAAAAGTTCTTCATTAGTTCCCATAATAGAAGGACTAGAGGACACCAAAGGAAAGGAATGGGTAGCAGGCTTCAAACTAATAACAGAAAGTTCTTCTTCACAAAGCAAATAGTCAATCTGTGGAACTCCTTGCTGCAGGAGGTTGTGAAGGCTAGAACTATAATAGAGTTTAAAGAGAAGTTAGAGAAAGTCATGGAGGTTGGGTCCATGGAGTGGTATTAGCCAGGGGGTAGAAATGGTGTCCCTGGCCTCTGTTTGTGGAAGGCTGGAGATGGATGGCATGAGACAAATGGCTTGGTCATTGTCTTCAGTCCATCCCCTCCAGGGTACCTAGTGTTGGCCGCTGTCGGCAGACAGGCTACTGGGCTAGATGGATCTTTGGTCTGAACCAGTACGGCCATTCTTATGTTCTTATGTTCTAAGCTCAGGGCTCAGGTTTGGGGGTCTCACTGGACCACCCTGATTTTCATGCACACCTGCTCCTGGGTGGCCAGGCTGGCAGCTCTCCTGCCCTAGACGGCCACTTTCCTGTGCCTAGTGCGGAGGTCGTGGATGAGGTCCACGATGTCCGCACTAGACCAGGTGGGCACCCGCCTCTTGTGGACCTGGGCAGGCTCCCGGGAGCCGCCAGCCTGGTCCCGGGAAGAGGCGGAGGGCTGGGTGGCAGCGGGTGGCTGGCTCAAGCTGTGCCAGGTGCAGGGTCTGCTGGCTGGGTGCTGGTAGGCTTGCACCTGGCACGGGCACTGTAGCCAGCCCGTGCCCCTTTAAGGGCTTCGGGGCCGGAAGGGGGGCTGACGAGTTTCCCTGGTGGTGCCCAGAGTGGCCACCAGGGAAAGCTAGGGAGGGCTAGCCTCCCACTAGTTTGAATTAAGTGGCTACACAGCCCTTAATTCGAACTAGTTAATTCGAACTAGGCATTAGTCCTAGTGGAATGAGGTTTACCTAGTTCGAATTAAGCGCACCGCTAGTTCGAATTAAGTTCTAACTAGCGGTTTGCATGTGTAGCGCCTATCAAAGTTAATTCAAACTAACGTCTGTTAGTTCGAGTTAACTTTGTAGTGCAGACATACCCAGAGGGAGGAGGCAGGACAGCTTGGGGTAGGGACTGTGGGATGCAGGGTGATGGCACTCTGTCGTCCTGCAGGAAAAACTTTTAAAAATAAAATAGATTAGATTAGATTAGATTAGATTAGATTAGTAGGTAACTTCAGGTTTTGTGTTCTCCAAATACTCCCCAAACCAATCTCTTTGTATCCTTTAACTCTTTACACTTCTCTTGCTCCCCTATATTTGATTGTATTGGTAGTCCTCAGATTAAATTCTGTCCTGATTTAGACTTTCCATTGAAAAATACCAGTTTTCCAAGGAAATACTACATTTTATAATTGCCTTTACTGCCATGATGAATGCTAGACCTCATGGACAGAATTCATCTCTGCTCCTGTTATTCCAAAGTAAATATATCTTCAAGCACATATTAGCAGTGCTGGATGATAACTGCACAAAACAAATCAGCAAATATTTGCTGAAATTTAAAAACAAATTTGTTTTGGCTGTTATCCAGCCTCTCGTGCTGGCTTTCTATAAAATGAAGATTCACTACTATTAGTATGTTGTTTTTTGAGTGTCTAGAAATACACTGGGCACTCTCAATGACCAAGTTTTAATTTGCTCTATTGAAAGCACGCTTTAAGTTCTCAGACTTGAGTATTTTCACCAGAAGTTACGTATTCAGCATTGGGATGAGACCCACCTTGAGCAGAGGCTGGGGTCCCAAAATTTCTTGCCGGAGACCTGGCACATAGACAATTAAATAAGCCAGGGCAAGGATCTGAGCCACCTGTAGCCAGAAAGGAACCCACACCTGTAACATCCATCTTGCTTGCCTGGAGCATACAGGGCACACACAGAGCAGTAAAATCAGCATAAGTTTTGAAGCCTTGACAGGAGGCCCAGATATGCTAGGTCACAGTGACCCTGGATGGCTGTAAACAGAGATATGCCAATTGTTGACCTCGAGGCTGCGAGAACTGCCTTGGCTGACACCTATATTGATACGAACAGATACTCATCTGAGGGGGGAGGAATCTCCCGCCCAGTAAAGACTATCCAGTAATCACAATTTAGTTATCTCTCTTACAAGTGTAAATTAAGTTGAAACTCCCTTGTAAGAACTGGTGTCACGAAGACGGACCAACACAATTTGACATCTTAGATAAGAAAGAGGATACAGGCCCCTATGGGTATAAAGATGGGTCCAGCAGCACACTCACTCTGAGCGTCAATCTACCATCTATCTGCTGGTCGGGTTAGGTGATTGACCTCCCGAGTTTCCACAGGGATGCCCACCTCGTATTCATCTTTCCTAGAAATTGAGGGACCAGCCCTGGCCTGATACGCTGAAGTCGAGAGGCACAGAAGGGGGTAAAAACTGTACCTGGATGTGTCCTTTGTCTTAAGTATACACATAGAGCTCTTTAAAGATTAAGCTGTCACTTGGTACCATTATTTCTATTTTTTAATCTTTATTTTCTTTGTAACCATTTTTTTAAGATATATATTTGCTAGCAGTTAAGAAATAGAGCAATAGCCATTGTAACCACATGATTATAAGCTTGTTTAATAAATCTGTAACTGTTTAAGCTTTAACCTGACTCCTTCAGTTGCTGTAACAGAACCAAGCACAATTTAAAAGAACTTCAGCCGGTCATAGGGACAGACATAGGCAGAGCCGGGCATTTGGATTGTGTCGCTTCCAGGGGACAGATCCGTAGGGGCATCCAGCAGCCTTCCATAGGCTGCCCGCTGTGGAGGTACCCCGGTCCTAGCAGTTAAAGTCTGAGGTATAATAAGTTCTCCCTGTAAACTCTGGGGCATCTGTCAGCCTGTTGGCTGCCCGCCGCGAAGGGACCACGATCCTAGCAGTCAAAGACATGGACATAAAACTTTTGGGGCGCCTGTACGTTCTCTCAAGCTATGAAGGTTTGTACTGCACCAGTACTTATAGAAGAAAACTCCTAGGTACTTCTACATACTACAGGGCATGGTACTGTGAGTTTCCATAAGTGGCATTTTTCCTTCACAGTCAGCTCTGAATCTATGCTTTACATGGTATTGCGGAGGACTGTGATGGTTAAGGTTTCAATGGTCAGATGTAGAATTGGTAGTCTTGAACACGAGTGGTCATTTATCTTCCATCCATGTCACTTTTTTATGAGTACATATATTTAGACCTGGCATTTTGCTAAAATATCTAACTCAGTTGTATGAAGATAAATAGCTGTTGCACTGCACTATGGAGGGGTATGCCTACACTACCCTCCTAGTTCGAACTAGGAGGGTAATGTAGGCATACCGCACTTGCAAATGAAGCCCGGGATTTGAATTTCCCGGGCTTCATTTGCATAAGCGGGGAGCCGCCATTTTTAAAACCCCGCTGGTTCGAACCCCGTGCAGCGCGGCTACATGGGGCTCGAACTAGGTAGTTCGGACTAGGATTCCTATTCCGAACTACCGGTACACCTCGTTATGCAAATGAACTACCGGTACACCTCGTCATTTCCCCGCTTATGCAAATGAAGCCCGGGAAATTCAAATCCCGGGCTTCATTTGCAAGTGCGGTATGCCTACATTACCCCGCTAGTTCGAACTAGCGGGGTAGTGTAGACATACCCAAGGTGGGTGCACTAATTCCTGTGTATCACTTACCTTCCTTCCCAGGTGGTGTTTTGACCCCAGCTAATCTCTCCAATGTGCTTTAAGATCAGTAATATAAAAATGCCAGATATGATCATTACTAACACATCAATTCAGCTCACGATAGACTTAAGTCTCAGTAAAATCAGTGATACTCAATGTGCTTAAAATGCTTTAAAATTTAGGGTTGTATGTGAGTGCAGTGTGATTTGATTTGCTAAACTGGTGCCTAAATCTTTACTTTGTTGGAATTATATTGTCATGCCTCTGTCAAGGAAGTCTTCATAGTTAAGTAACCAAGTGTCTTTTTAAAGTGTAGAGAATATAAAGGAACTCCAGAGTTAGTTTTGGGGAAACTTAAGCCTTAAAAACTGTCTAGTATAAAATCCACAACACTTATTGCAGAAAGCCACATTGGATTCAAACATTTTTGCACTGCTTTAAAAAAGTACCTTACACAGCCACTGTTCACTTTTCTTTAGGAAGTCTTTCCTTTGTGCAATCCCTCAACTTGTCAATAAAATTAGAACTGTTGGGATTTTTTTTTCATTTTTTGTGTGCTTGATGGAATAAATTTGGTATGCAACTTCTAGGGTGCCTATTCATTAGCAGCATCCTGCTGTTCAAATTTTATTAATGAAGCAACCCATCACCCCCCTACCAGCAATACTTAATTCCTTCCCAGAATCCATCTGTTTTTCATGGACTTCAGAAACCATCTTTTCTTATGAAATCAGCTTTAACAAAGCCATAGTTCCATGGGTCAATTAAATACAAATATAGTTATTTCACAGTTACTGATCCCTTTAAAATGTCTCTTAGCCATGATTAAATTCTAAGCTGATTTCTAGGGAGGGGTTTAGGAAATAGATATCCTACTTTAAAATAAACATATTCTTATGACAACTCTTGAGTATTGCATGTGTATGGACTATGCTGCTGCTGCTGTTTCTATCTATTATCCTTTTATGTTCATGATTTGTTTGGAACTTGCTTTGCTTTAGAGTAGATGTGGTGTCTTATCTTTCACTAATAAATGTATCATCTGTATTAAGAGCTGCAACTTTGTCAACCATACTCAGTCAAAGGAGGCACCAGTGAATGATTGCAGGTGTATCAACAGTATGCTTTATAGAAAGACCACAAGCAGCATTTGTAAATACTCCCCTCTTCTGTAATAAAAAGCATTTCAGTATCAGTGTCTTTAAAATATTCGTGTTGTCCCAGAAGATTTTGAAGTACATCATATTAGTTTAGATTCTTTGGTGTAATTTGTCTGATCTCTTGAAGTCATAAATGCTCTGTGTGTATTCTGGTTGTAGACACTGTGCGCTCCCAAAGTAATTGAGCCTGCATATATTCATACTGACTTTCCTGTACGTTTATGCAGACCATCTTAGCTCCAATTACAAACAAAGTTATTGATGGTTAGATCAGCAGCAACACAGCCTGGATTCCAAATATAATTTCCTAATATAAGGTTTTGGGATTGACTCATCATGGCTTTAATTTATTTTAATCCTGAATCAGGGTTTGATTCTGTCATGTCTCTCTATTCCTTGTTCACGTTGAATAGAACTTTACTCTGCATGTAATTCCTTGAAAATCAGTGAAACTAAGGCACTACTCATGGTAAGTAACAGTGGACAGCATCTAGTTCAATATGTATGAATAGTGACTTATGGCAAGAATTCTTAGATGTGGGCAGCAGAACAGCAGGACTCAAGTCCTGGTACCCATTACCTATCAAGACCATATTCATTTTGCTCCAGATACAATAACTTGTTTATGAAAGAGGAAAAACAGTCAGAGAAAGACATCATTGGACAGAGGAGAAAATGAAGAGAAGAGAGGATGGGATCCACTTGGTCCAAATTTATACTAGCAAAATCTTAGTTCTTAGCCAGGATGGGTAGAAATAGTGTTCCTAGTTTCTGTTTGCCAGGGTCTGGAAATGGATGACAGGAGAAGGATCACTTGATGATTACCTGTTTCTGTTCACTCTTTCTGGGGCATCTGGCATTGGCCATTGTCGGAAGACAGTTTACTGGGCTAAATGGACCTTTGGTCTGATCTAGTATGGTGGTTCTCTTAAGACCTGATCCTTTAATACTGAAGTCAATGTGATCTTCTCCTCTGCCTTTAACTCATACAGGATCAGCTTCATAGACTCTGCCATAATAGTCACCTTATGCACAGACACAGTAGGATCTACTCCTAAAAGCAAAATTTGGCCTTGGGGACTCTTTCTCAAGTGGCAATTCTAGTCAATGGAATGACTTGTGAATTTGAGTTCTGTCACTGTTGCCTAAACCCAATCATTTTATCCTTGGTCTGTCTGTCAAACTGTAGTGTTCCCATGGATCATAATTGTCATGGGGAAGATAAATGGCTTTTTGGTTCAATAAACTGAACCATAGATGGATGTGGACATTTACAATAAAATTAATGAAGATAATGTTTCAAAAACCTTTTTGGTGATAAGCAATGGTGTATTCTGGGCGCATGCACAGACCAGACTGATACATGCATTTCTTATAAGTTCCAACTTAACAATTTTCTTCCTCCTCTTCTCAGTTTCCTTGTTTGACTCTAGCTCTTTTATAATGGAAAAGTGTATACTCTGCTGTTGATATGCCTTCTGTTTAGGAACCCTGCTTGCAACATGGGATGAAATCCTAGAACCACTGAAGTCAATGTGTTACATCCAAGATGCTTACTCATGATAGGGCAAGTAAAACACTGCAAAAACTGTTTTTAATATTGAGTCATACTGAACAGCTATTAAAGATTGTCTTTAATATTATAATAGGTGAATATGTTTATTAGGTTCCTTGTTATAATACATAACAAATCAGTATTAAAATAGGGCCTATATATATTTGCAACATTATTCTGCCTATATCAGACAAGCACACTTTAAAATTAATAACTACTTTGCATTACATAATTTTTAAATAAAAATCTAACAACATATACAGGATTTCAGGTATATTAAACAAAAAAATTCTCACATTTCTGTGTATCTGGTTCATAGCAGGTAATGGGTTGCAAAGTTTTAATATAAATTTTTAATATCTTAAAAGGTATAGGTTTCAAAAAATTCTTCCAGAAAATGTTAATAACTGACACTTACATGACTTCTTTGTTTTAAATGATCTCCTACATGCTCAAATTTGGTGTCCTGGGTGATATGAGAATGCAAGTATAGCACGTGATGGGTCACCATTGACAAATTAGTTAAGAAACTTAGGCTGGCTTTTGTGAGGCCTGGAAAAAAAGTAATCTTTGTATTTAAGTGCTGGATGTTCAACCTTGCCCTCCAATTTGGGCGATTCAAGATACGCAGATGTAGTTGAGGGAAATTTTAAAAAGATTTTCAGGTGATCTTTTACTTTAATATGTATATTTTTTAATTTGTCAGTTCCCATTCAATATACTTCTCTGTTTCATATGAAATTTCTGAGATCTTGCTGGCTGGAATAAAATCCAGTCAAATGCAGAAGGTTGTATCCATGGGGGGGATAATGGATTCCCTGCTCTATTTCTAATTCAAGGCTAGTTGACCTATAGTTAAAGGAGGAAAAATTGCTCTGCTCTATAACTATTCCATATGAGTGGCTAATATTTTCCAGCAGATTGATTCATTTCCTTATAAATTACACAAATCTATGTACATTTCAGTCCCTGGAACATTCATCCATCACATGAGTTACATGCCGATATTTCTAAAAGGACTCAGTTAATTTCTCATCCCATTTTTTAAAAAGAACTCTTTAATCGTGAAGCCTCACATGACAGCAAAATGACTCTATCAGTGAGTTGTACTATTGACACTTTCCTTACTTTGGGACAGCTACAGTAACAGAGAATTAATGTGGGTAGCAAAGTTGTTTTTGTAAGAGATGCAAAGCCAGATTCTCTGCTGACTTGCAAGCCCTCAGATGCAATAATCCACGTGTATCCCTGGTGAAACTCCATGGACTTTAATGGAGTTGTTAAATATTAGAGTGCAATGTCGTAAATATGTTGTAGATGACATAACACCACCATATGTATTTATGACATAATTCCATTTCATTCAATGAAAAAATACATGAATATTTTCAGTTGGGAACATTATACATTTATAAGGTATTTTTCAGGTTATATAAAGGAA
Organism: Pelodiscus sinensis; assembly: GCF_052426305.1. Taxonomy (NCBI): domain Eukaryota; kingdom Metazoa; phylum Chordata; order Testudines; family Trionychidae; genus Pelodiscus; species Pelodiscus sinensis. Next base: position 115,716,557 of record NC_143055.1, on the reverse strand, counting down.
TAAGATGAAAAACGCGGTAAGAGTCCTTAGTAAACTAGAATAATATCTACTATATATTTGAGAGAGATTGTGCATCTGTCCGTCCATCTGTCTGTCTGTTCAAGAACTTCTCCTAAACAGTACCACCAAATTTGATATGCAGCTTCCTCTTGTCCTAATTTATAGCAAGGTCGGAGTTTGGTTATGCCAAAAAATGGGAAGTGCTGGGAATAGGACTTCTTTTCCACTACATGGAAAGGGAGGGGCATAGAGAAGAGCGACAGGAACAGCTAACAGGGAGTTTAGAGAGGGAGTTCTCCAGGTGAAAGAGGAGTAAAAATGGGACCCTTGTGGTAAGTGGCTGTCTGGAGTGTGTTTTTGTTTGGGGGGGAGTTATTTGCTGTGTGCTGAGCTTGTATTTGTCTGTTTGGTTGGTTGGTTGGTTGGTTTGAAGGAGCTTCCAAAAGGTTTGAAATCTAGAAGCCTCTGTTAATTGGCTGAGCCTCAGTCAGGGGGTGAGGCTACCAGAGCTATATAAGCCTGTGACTCAGCGACCAGGGAGCTTGCAAACAGGAACAGCTAACAGGGAGTTTAGAGGGGGAGGTTAGAGGGCACTAGTGACTTCTGACCTTCTTTAAAACAACTCTTATAATAATCTATATTCCAGAAGTTTAAAAAGAATCCCAGTTTATACTTAATCTTATTCATTAGAAAAATGGAGACAGAAGCCCAGCAGCAGAGTGGGGGCTATCCTGTTTATTGCGTCGAGTGTAACATGTACGATTACCTGCCCTGTGGGCGAGTGGCATATGTGTGCAAGGAGCTCCTGACCCTCAGGGTATGTCTAAACTACATGCCTCCATCGACGGAGGCATGTAGATTAGCCAGATCGGCAGAGGGAAATGAAGCCGCGATTAAAATAATCGCGGCTTCATTTAAATTTAAATGGCTGCCCCGCTCTGCCGATCAGCTGTTTGTCGGCAGATCGGGGCAGTCTGGACGCGACGCGCCGACAAAGAAGCCTTTCTTGATCGGCACAGGTATGCCTCGTGAAACCAGGTTTACCTGTGCCGATCAAGAAAGGCTTCTTTGTCGGCGCGTCACGTCCAGACTGCCCCGATCTGCCGACAAACAGCTGATCGGCAGAGCGGGGCAGCCATTTAAATTTAAATGAAGCCGCGATTATTTTAATCGCGGCTTCATTTCCCTCTGCCGATCTGGCTAATCTACATGCCTCCGTCGACGGAGGCATGTAGTTTAGACATACCCTCAGAGACTGAGTTCGGGCTTTGGAGGCCAGGGTGACTGAACTGGAGGAGCTAAGGGAGGTAGAGAGATATGTTGATGAGACTTTCCGGGACACTGTAGTACTGTCCCACCTCCAGTCTGAGAGCCCCAGTACTCTTAAGGAGGATGAAAGTCTCAAGGGAACAGACCATTCAGTGGGAGCAGAGGGAAACCATCCCGTAGTTGGGACCCTCCTCCCAGAGGATTTTGCGGTATCCTATTGCACTGAGGATACCTCTGAGTGGAAGGGAATGCCAGTTAGGAAGAGGCAGGTGATAGTAGTGGGTGAGTCAATCGTTAGAAACATAGATAGTTGTGTTTGTGATGACCAGGAGAACCGCATGGTCGCTTGCCTGCCTGGTGCGAAGGTTGCGGATCTCTCGAGGCATCTAGATAGACTTATGTGTAGTGCTGGGGAGGAGCCGGTGTTGTGGTACATGTAGGTACCAATGACATAGAGAAGGGTAGGAAAGATGTCCTGGAGGCCAAATTTAGGCTGCTAGGAAAGAGACTGAAATCCAGGACCTCTATGGTGGCATTCTCGGAAATGCTTCCAGTTCCATGCGCAGGGCCAGGTAGGCACGCAGAGCTTCAGCGTCTCAATGCGTGGATGAGATGATGGTGTAGGGAAGAGGGGTTTGGATTTATTAGGAACTGGGGACACTTTTGGGAGAGGGGGAGCCTATACAGGAAGGATGGGCTCCACCTAAACCAGGGTGGAACCAGACTGCTGGCACTAAACATTAAAAAGGCCATAGAGCAGTTTTTAAACTAAGAGATGGGGGAAAGCCGATTGGTGCAGAGATGCACGTAAATCGGAGGGAGACTTCTCTTAGAGGAGAATCCATTGATAGAGATTCTCTAAGCTGTAGTCAGAAAGAGAGGAGGGGAGAGGGCAAACCATGGGCCAGAGCAGACAAACAACCGCATACAAAGGAATCCAATGCATCAGGGAAGGGCAGACAAATAAGCAGTGGCAAATTTTTAAAGTGCTTCTACACAAATACTAGGAGTCTAACTAATAAGATGGGTGAACTAGAGTACCTCGTATTCAATGAGGAGATTGACATAATAGGCATCACTGAAACCTGGTGGAACGAGGAAAATATGTGGGACACAATCATACCGGGATATAAAATATATCAAAAGGATAAAGCAGGCTGGGTGGGTTGTGGAGTGGCACTCTATGTGAAAGATAATGTAGAATCAAATGAAATAAAAATATTAAGTGAATCAACATGTTCAACAGAATCACTATGGATAGTAATTCCATACTCCAATAATAAGAAATTAGCAGTATATTGCCGACCACTTGACCAGGACAGCGATACTGACATTGAAATGCTGAGGGAGATTAGAGAGGCTACCAAAATAAAGAACTCTATAATAATGGGGGATTTTAATTACCCCCATATTGACTGGATACATGTCACCTCAGGAAGAGAAGCGGAGATAACATTTCTCAATGGCTTAAATGACTGCTTCCTGGAGCAGCTGGTGCAGGAACCCACACGGGGAGAGGCAATTCTCGATTTAGTCCTGAGTGGAGAACAGGATCAGGTCCAGGAAATAACCGTTACAGGACCGCTTGGGAATAGTGACCATAATATAATAACATTCAATATTCCTGTGGTGGGAAGAACACCTCAGCAGTCCAGCACCCTGGCATTTAATTTCAAAAAGGGGAATTACACAAAAATGAGGAGGTTAGTTAAACAGAAATTAAAAGGCACAGTGACTAGAGACAAATCCCTGAAAGGTGCATGGAAACTTTTTAAAGACACCATAATAGAGGCCCAACTTAAATGTATACGCCAAATTAAAAAACATAGCAAGAGACCTAAGAAAGAGACATCGTGGCTTAACCACCATGTAAAAGAAGCAGTGAGGGACAAAAAGGTATCTTTTAAGAAGTGGAAGTCCAATCCTAGTGAGATAAATAGAAAGGAACATAAACACTGTCAAAAAGAAATAACAAAAAGTTTTTTAAGTACATTAGAAGCAAGAAGCCTGCTAAAAAACCTGTGGGTCCCCTAGATGATCGAGCTATAAAAGGAGCAATCAAGGACGATAAAGCCATTGCGGAGAAACTAAATGATTTCTTTGCTTCAGTCTTCACGGCTGAGGACGTTGGGGAGATTCCCAAATCTGCACCGTCCTTTGTGGGTGATGAATCTGAGGAACTGTCCCGGATTGAAGTGTCATTAAAGGAAGGGAATACAACAATGGGATGCAATACAAGAACAGCCCCTTCTCTAGGAGCACTGTCTTTTTTTGTAACTTCTTGGTTCCTGCTAATCCTCTCTTTAGCATGGCAGCCATCTTCTATGAATTTCCTTTCCAGCAGCTATAGCACTAAAGTGACCATTTTTGTAGCTGGTTGCATTTTGCTACATCACCTTCTCTTCTAGTTAATAAGTGAACTTTATTTCTATTATGTTCTCCCTCATTCTCTCTTTCTTGCCCCTAAAGAGAAAGCTAATCTTCACAGAGTATTGCTCACACATCAAAATAAATGGTGATACATATTTGTTCCAAGAAAACTATATTGGTAGGAAATAGATGTGTAGAATGTTTCCTATTGATACTTTTGTTGTAGCTATGTTGACTGAGCATTTCTTCCAAACTGTTTTGTCAAACTATGAAAATAATCTTTTCTGACATACAATTCTGCAGTTTTTATCCTAGTAATTGTTTTCTCTGTAACAATAAGTCCAATAAGAATGGCACCTTCAAGTGTAAACATGCCACCTGCTGCCCTATGCCACATACACAAACTACCTATTCATCAACTTAAAATCACATTTTAACCATGGAAACCTAAACAGCTACGTTTAGCTGTGTTTTATTACTGATAATGCCAGAAGAGTTCTCCACATCTTGGAAATTACAGTGATTGAAATATCTGTAGTGTTTCATTTATCAGCTTTTACCCCACAGGGAGTCTCTCTGATTATCACCTTGCTGTATTTCTGTTCTTAATTCTAAGATTTTGAAGACTGCTACCACTTATTGGGTTTCCAATCTTTGGGAGGGGTATGTCCCTACCTACCGGTGTTTTTATCTGAGATAAATATCAAAGTGTTTTGTTAGGTTTTTGCTTCATGATTCTAAATACAAGGAATATAGCTAAAACCAAATAGAATAATTTTAAATATATAACACTTACATGAGCTGAAAGACTAAAGAATGATTTTCATGAATAATTATTTTTCAAGTCTGAAGAGGAAAAATATTGAGAATCTTTTTGTTAGCATCTTCTTAATAGCACATTGCCTGGGATTTCTAGGATTCTGGGCCTTGCATAGTAACTACCATGTCATAATTCAAAATGACCTGAACAAATTGGAGAAAAGGTCAGAGGTAAATAGGATGAAGTTTAATAAGGACAAATTCAAAGTACTCCACTTAGGAAGGAACAATCAGTTTCACACATCCAGAATGGGAAGTGACTGTCTACAAAGGAGTACTGCAGAAAGGAAGCTAGGGGTCATAGTGGAGAACAAGTGAAACGTGAATCAACAGCATGACACTGCTGCAAAAAAATCAAACATGATTCTGAGATGCATTAACAGGAATATTATAAGACAGACATGAGAAGTAATCCTTCCACTCTACTCTTTGATGATTAGGCCTCAACTGGGCTGTGTCTACATTGGCACCCTTTTCCGGAAAAGGGATGCTAATAAGATAAGTTGGAATTGCAAATGCCGTGGGGGATTTAAATAACCCCCGCAGCATTAGCATGAACATGGCTGCCGCTTTTTTCTGGCTCGGGGCTTTGCCGGAGAAAAGCACCAGTCTAGACGGGATCTTTCAGAAAATAAAGCCTTTTCCGGAAGATCCCTTATTCCTCTTAAAATCAGGACTTGATGACCGCTCAAGGTCCCTTCCAGTTGTAGTATTCTATGACTCTACGTTAAGGAAACCAGAGTGGTTGGCATGACAGAACTAATACTGAATCAAATGGAAACAATTAGGCTATTAGGTTAGTTTCACATAATTTATTCTTGACAAATCCATACTGTTACTTAGAACTTCTTTATCTTCTAGGTGTTTGCAGATTGTTCTGGGTACTAAAGTTAAGTTGGTTGGTCTGTAATTCTCCAGGTTTTTTTTAACTTTCCTTTTTATAGATTGGCATTATATTTGTTCCTTTCTAGTCCACTGGAATCTCTCTCTCATCCTTGGCTTTTCATAGATAATTGCCAATGGCTCAGATATATCCTCGGTCAGCTCCTTGAGTATTCTAGAATGTGTTTCATCAGGCCCTGGTGACTTGAAGACATCTAACTTTGTCAGTAATTTTTAAATTGTTCATTCCTTATTTTTTAGTCTTTGATCCATCCATGATTTTCACTCTTAGATGTCCAATCTCTCTTAATCTTTCGGTGAAAATGAAAAAAATACATAATAATTTAGCACGTATGCTATTTCTACATTTTCTGTTATTGTCTTCTCATCTTCATATAAGTAACTGGCATACCTGGTCCTGAGTCTTCCCCTTGCTTCTAATATATTTGAAGAATGATTTATTGTTACCCTTTATGTCTCTAGCTAATTTAATCTCATTTTTTTGCTGGCTTTTCTATTTGTGTCCCTACATACTTGTAGATTTTGTTTGTAATTTGACATAGTTTCCACTTTGTTGTAGGACTCTTCTTTGAGTTTTAGATCATTAGGGTATGTCTACATTTGCCCCCTAGTTCGAACTAGGCAGGCAAATGAAGCATACCGAAGTTGCTAAAGAAGCATGGGATTTAAATATCCCACGCTTCATTAGCATATTCACGGCCGGTCGCCATTTTAAAAAGCCTGTAGCCCGAATTAACTTGCCTCATGTAGACACGGTAGTGTGATTCAAAACCCTTCCCTCGAATTAACTGTTACTCCTCGTGCAGTTTGGTTCAATGGATCTCTGCATCTCCACTATTCAAATAGCTCCAATACACTGGCTTGACAATGTTTTCAGCTCCCATTGCTTTTCTCAAATGGCAGTTGCACCAACAAGGAAGGCATTCTCCTCCAAGGAAGGCATTCTTCTCCATCTTGTCTGCCTCTATATAATAATGGCTTTTTGAGATTGGGGATCAAGCTTGAAATGCCTACTTTTCGAGCTTCTTAGTATTGATTCAGTCTTCATATTCTCCTTTTATATAAATAACGGTGAAAGACATTCTGACCAAAATACTCTGTCTCTACTTGAAAGTTAGAGGGAAAATAAGTATTGATATTTGTCCACAGTTTACTCAGAAGTAAAGACATTCTTGGTAGAAATGAACTTAGAAAAAATATTTTCTACACAATTTAACTATAAGTCGTCTTATTTTTCACTCAAGTGCCCTAGTTTAGATGTCTATATTTAACAGAAACTTTTCTTTCTCTCAGTATAATTTTCCAAATAACTAAGCCCTTAACAGGCTTAGGTGAGAAGCTGCCAAACTCAAGTGTGGAACCCGTAACGTTTAAGTCATCAGTCTAATACTCCCTACTGAGCTATTTTGATGTGGTAGTGTGTGTATATACATGTGTAGGTATGTAAATAGGTATGATAGTGTGTGAGAGAAAATCCTTGCAAAAGTTTAACATGGAGCGTACAAAGAAAGGTTTGGGTTTCCTTTCTTTGAGTGTGCAGCGGGGTCAGCACTCTCCTCATGCAAGTGCTCCCTCTCCCCCCTCCTGCCACTTGGCTAAGTGTGGTTCCTTTGCTGCCTCGGTTTTAAAAGCCTTGCAGCTACTCAGGCTCTGGGAGACAGACCCATAGTCTCCTATAGACAACTACCTAACCTCAAGATGATTCTTACTAACAACCTCAGGACATACCACACTAATACCAACCCTGGTACCTTCCCTTGCATCAAACCCCGTTGCCAGCTTTGTCCACATATTCACTCTGCTGATACCATTATTGGACCTAACCAAGGGTACGTCTACACTACAGCGCTAGTTCGAACTAACTTAGTTCGAATTAGTTAATTCGAACTAAGCTAGTTCGAACTAACGCATCTAGAACTAAAAACTAGTTCGAACTAGCGTTTTGCTAGTTCGAACTAGTAAGTCCACATTGAGTGGACTCTGAACAGGGCTTAATGATGGCCGGAAGCAGTGCCGGCAGGGCATAAAAGGAGGACTTAGAGCATGGAGATGCTGTCTCAGGCTAGCCGAGGGCTGCGCTTAAAGGGTCCCGACCCCCACCCCGGACACACAGTTCTAAGGGGTGCCCCGCTTGCAAAGAAGTTCTGGCTTGGAGTGCCCTGAGTGCCCACACTGGGCACATCACACCACTCGGCCATCAGCCCGGCTGCACTTGCCGCAGGCTGCCATCTGGGGAGAGGGAGTAATTGGGGGGCTGCAGGAGAGCTTCCACCCCCAGAAGCCCGCAGAGCCAGCCCAGTCCTCCCCATCGGGGGCTCGTACCCCATTCCTCCCTCACCTCCTTCCACTTGCCCTTCCCTAGCCCCCCTTCTTATTGATGTACAAAATAAAGATAACGTTTCTTCCAACATTGACTCTGTCTTTATTGAACAAAACTGGGGGAGACTGGGAAAAGGAGGTGGGAGAGGGGAAGAGAAAGGCTGGGAGAGGGGAGGGCAACTAACATGATCAGGGGTTGGGAACAGGTCCCAGATGAAGAGAGGCTACAGAGACTGGGACTGTTCAGCTTAGAAAAGAGGAGACGGAGGGGGGACAGGATAGAGGTCTCTAAAAGCAGGGGTTGGGTGGAGAGGGTGCATTCAGAAAAGTTCTTCCTGAGTTCCCATAAAGAAGGACTAGAGGACACCAAAGGAAAGGACTGGGTAGCAGGCTTGAAACTAGTAAGAGAAAGTTGTTGTTGTTGACAAAGCAAATAGTTAACCTGTGGAACTCCTTGCTGCAGGAGGCTGTGAAGGCTAGAACTAGAACAGAGTTGAAAGGGAAGTGAGATAAAGTGATGGAGGTTGGGTCCATGGAGTCCTATTAGCCAGAGGGTAGGAGTGGTATCCCTGCCCAAAGTTTGTGGAAGGCTGGAGAGGGATGGCACGAGACAAATGGCTTGGTCATTGTCTTCGGTCCATCCCCTCCAGGGTCCCTAGGGTTGGCCGCTGTTGGCAGACAGGCTACTGGGCTAGATGGACCTTTGGTCTGACCCAGTACGGCCATTGTAAGCTCAGGGCTCAGTGTCGGGGGTCTCAGTGGACCCCCTTGATTTTCATGCACACCTGGTCCTGGGTGGCCAGGCTGGCAGCTCTCCTGCCCTAGACGGCCACTTTCCTGTGCCTAGTGCGGAGATCGTGGACGAGGTCCACGATGTCCGCACTAGCCCAGGAAGGTGCCCGCCTCTTGCGGTCCAGGGCAAGCTCCTGGGAGCCGCCAGCCTGGTCCCGGCAAGAGGGGGTGGGCTGGGGGGCATCGGGTGGGTGGCTCTGTGCCGTGCCAGGTGCAGGGTCTGCTGGCTGGGTGCTGGCAGGCTTGCACCTGGCACGGGCACCGTAGCCAGCCCGTGCCCCTTTAAGGGGTCCGGGGCCGGGAGGGGGGCATAGAGTTTCCCTGGTGTTGGCCAGAGTGGCCACCAGGGAAACCTGGGGAGGGCTAGCCTCCCACTAGTTCGAACTAAAGGGCTACACAGCCCTTAGTTCGAACTAGCTAGTTCGAACTAGGCGTTAGTCCTCGTAAAATGAGGTTTACCTAGTTCGAACTAAGCGCTCCGCTAGTTCGATTCAAATTCGAACTAGCGGAGCGCTAGTGTAGCGCATAGGAAAGTTAGTTCGAACTAACGTCCGTTAGTTCGAACTAACTTTCTAGTGTAGACATACCCTAAGTGAGTTATAAGATCAAGTACACATATTCCTGCGCATCCAGAAATATAATTTATGCTATCATGTGCCGAAAGTGTCCATCTGCTATGTACATTGGACAAACGTCTCAGACACTTCACCAAAGGATCAATGCCCACAAAATAGATATTAGACAGGATCACAAAGAAAAAACAGTTTCTTGCTATTTCAACCAGAAAGGACATTGTCTCAATGACTTAATTACCTGCATCCTGCTTCAAAAGCCTTTTAAGACTGCACTTGAAAGAGAATCCTCTGAACTGTCATTCATGCTTAAATTCGACACTTTACACCTAGGTCTGAATAAAGAATCTAATTATCTTACCCATTACAAAGATAGCTTCCCCGATTATCACCTCTAATATCATTAGCTCACAGACATTTACCTTCCCTCCCCACCCATTCCCCTTCTGTTCTGAAATTTGACTTGTCCTTTTCATATGTGTTCATTTTTTTTAATTGTATCCTTTGGTATATATGGTTGTGACTACTTTCTTCCACTATTTGATCTGAGGAAGTGGGTCTGGCCCACGAAAGCTCATCACCTAATAAACCATCTTGTTAGTCTTTAAAGTGCTACATAGTCCTGTATTTTATTTCAAAATAGTTATTCTGGAATATCAGTAACGTGGTTGCTCCACTGCTGCTTTTTCAAAATAACTATTCCCCAGAGTCATTCGAAGCAATTGTTCCCCATTGCTTCCTGGTACTCTAAGTTGAGGTAGCACATTAATGGAGCTTGCCTCAGACTAATTTTGAGGCTTCCCTGTAGCGTGAACAAGCTATTTCAAAATAGTTATTTTGAGAGTTATTATATCAAACAAGTTATTTTTAAATAATTTCCTAGTATAGACATGTCCTCAGTTCCATGCCATTCCCCCACTTTGTTGCCTCACTCTGAAAGAATGGTATCTCCAGGGCATCCCCTTTTGGAGACAACTCCTTTGACCTTAGCTCAAGGCTTTACCTCCAAGTCCATCAGTCTCTCAACAGCTCTCCTCTTTGAGCGGTCCTTTGTTCTGCCAGCCAGTCCACCCTGACCTTCTCCCTTCCTGGTCTGGGCTGCAACTGATCTGCCTCTAGTCCTGCAGATTCTTATATAGTCTCTACTGGCCCTTGCTTGGCTGTTTTCCTCCTACTCTAGCCCACTGGAGAACTTTTCTATGGTCCTTTTGGCCTTTGGGCCCAGCACCATTGCAGGAGAGTTGGTTTCCTCTTATCTCATAAGTCTTGCAGAACTTACTTCTCATTAAAATTAAACAGTAGAGAAAAACAACCAAAACATCCTCTGTGAGAAGCTGTGGTACAAAAGTAGCTATAATGAACTAGGCAGCTAAGAGATCATTAGTTCAGCAATTTTTGCTTGCTATGCTGATGTCAAAGCCCTAGGATTTGAAGTCACTGGCTTAGGGCACTTGCTGGGAGGAAATCCAGTCCCAAGGCTTTGTAAAGTTACTGGCCTTATTTGTATGCACTTTCCTTGAAAGAAGGGGGAAATAAAGTTGTTTTCTTTTCTTTTTTCTAAGCATCAGGGAAAGATGCCATTAGTTTGGATCTTTCACATGTAGGATGAAAAAAGATAAATACTAACATTTGGAAAAGTGTCTGCTTGCATGGTCTCAGCTTTCTTTTTTGAGTGATATAGCATGGAGAACTGAAACAAGAAAACATATACTAGCGGCTATGAGAAGTGACATTTCTATGGCTGGTGCCTAAGTTGGCAATTACGCTCCCTTCATATGAATGTTCTCTTCCTGCTTTGGGGAAAAGAAGCAGTAGCATGTCGGCCAGGTTTAGAAACAAACTTTTGTGATAACAAAGGCACTGCAAGAATTCAGCTCATGACTACTATAACATGGACCAAGTGAAGGTAAAGTTTATTGCACGGGCTATGCCTTATCCCACACCTACATCCCATTATATTTGCTGTTTAAAAATTGGAAAAAAAACCACTGAAACCAATAACCTCTTGTGTGTCTGGTTTGTGTGTATCCCATGCTCACAAGCAGCGGGAAAGAAATAAGAAGTTTGTGTCTTCAAGGCAAAGTAATGAAGGGAAAATATTTGAAGAAAGGGCACGCCACCCTTACTTTCATTTTTCTTCATGTGTCAATAATATATTATTAAACGCATGTCTATGTCTTAATAAGATTGTGCATTTTTTAGTGTAATACTGAGTAATTGAGTGTTCACAATTATTGACATGCTGTAACTCAAAAGGCATTTGTGTAGCTGAGGTATCTATGTTTGGTTGTTATGTTTGGGTGATGACATGTATGGTGAGATTGATGTGGATTTAATGGTGTGTTTGCATTAATTTTTAGTCATTGCTATGATAGAAAATGCAGCTATCTAGTGTTATCTCTGAATAATGATTTTCCTGCATTTAGGGGGAAAGGTTTGATTAACTTCATAAGGAAGACAGAGCTGACCTTGCTAGCCATGTTGGTGCCCTTTTTAGAATTTTCTTCAATTTCTTCCAAGGATGAAAGAGGCTGTCTCTCTAAATGAATAAATTGTTGATATGACACAGAGGCACTGGGGTTGATCTAGATAGATACAAATTTTTGGATATGTTAAAGGCAGAGCGCTGTCTATGTGGACATTCCATTGTTTAACATCAACTCCAGGTGCCCTGCTCATTTTCCCAGATACTTGTCATTTATCACAGTTTTTCATTCCAAAATCATAATGGCAACAAACCATGTTTCATATGGCACTGTCCTTTATTTAAATTCTTAGATGAAATATCCTCAGCAGGGTGCAATCACAAATTCAGAGTCCAGAAGAGGTCATTGTGATCATCTAGTCTGACCCCCTTTATAACACAGGCTGTCACATTACCGAATTGGAGGGAAGCAGCCAGATCGCTGCTGCACCCCTAGGTGGGGGTGTTGGCCCCAGAAATTGGTATAAAAGGGAGCCATGTGGGGTATTGAATGGGAGCTTATTGTTTGCTGATCTTATGTACGCTATTTATGTGAGTGTATAATGTCTGTGTGTGTAGGTAGGAATCTGTAATGTGTGTGGAAGCTGAATATTTCTCTGAATGTGGTTAAGCATTGCTATGGACAGGCTGATTAGCCAGGCCCTGTGGGACAATGGCACTTGATGGGCCAAAGACACACCCAAAGAATGGGGGCTGTCACCTGAGAGCAGCCAGCAGGAAACACAGAGATTGGCCTCTGACCAGGTGACCTGCTGCATACAAGAAGAGGCCAGAAAGAAGGTATAAAGAGGCCATGGGGTCAATGCCATTTGGTTCTCAGGTCAGCACTTCATCCCAGAGGCAGCACTGCAGGGATCGAAGAGCCCAGAAGACCTGTGAACCCATCCTGACCCTAGGATGTACAACAAGAACTTTTAAACCAGCAGCTGTAACATCTCTGCTAGAGCCTGCATCGAGGACTGGGAGATTTGGTGCATGTAACGTACTATTCTTTAACAACCTTACTCTCATGCTTTTCTTTATTGTAATAATAAACCTTTAGATATAGATTCTAAAGGATTGGCCCAGCGTGATTTGTGGGTAATGTCCAGAGGGTAAATTGACCAGGGATCTGTGGCTGGTTTCTTGGAACCGGACAGAACTTGTTCGGGGTAGGTGGAATTGGGTGCTAGGACCCCCCCTCCTGTGTATAGGCCCGGGGCCATCTGGGGCACGGATATTGCTGGGGTGTCGGAGGGGTTTTGCTCGGGAGGCTTCAGGCAGGTTGCTGAAGCGCTCTGTGGGACTGGTTTGTGGCCTGTTTGGAGAGGTCACCAGTCTGGGGGCTGTAAGGAGCCCCGGATTTGAGCAATTCGCCCTGAGCGGATGCCCTCAGCTGTGCCCAGACACGGCCCGGTCCGTCACACAGGCCACGGATCTTCCCCAAAATAGTTCCTAAAGCAGAACGTAAGGAAAAACACTCAGCCTATGTCTATGCTGCAGGCTTCTTGCGCAAGAACTTTTGTGCAAGGGTTCTTGTGCAAAGTTCTTGCACAAGATCGCATCCACACTGCCATGTGCTTTTGCGCAAGAGCATCCATGGCAGTGTGGATACTCTCTTGTGCAAGAAAGCTCTGATGGCCATTTTACTAGCCTTTTTGTGCAAGAGCTCTTGCACAAAATGGCTTATTCCATATGGGGAGAGGAATAACTCTTGTGCAAAAAGCCTTCTCTTCTGACGATGTACTGTAAATTTTCTTGCGCAAGATTGGGCTTATAGTGTGGATGCTACACAAGTTTTGTGGAAGAACAGTTGTTCTTGCGCAAGAAACCTGCAGCGTAGACATAGCCCCAATCTTGATTTTAAAACCGTGATGGAGAATCCACTATGGACCTTGTCAAATTATTCCAATCATTAATTACTCCTAATGTTAAAAATGTAAACATTATTTCTGTTTTGAATTTGTCCAGCTCCAACTGTTAGCCACTGGATTGTATTATATCTTTCTCTTCTACACTGAAGAATCTGTTCTTAAATATGCATTTCCCATGGAAGTTGTAGTAGGCTGTAATCAAGACACCTTCTAACTTCTCATCATTAAGGTAAACAGATTAAGCTCTTTGAGTCTATTGCGAAAAATAGGGCCCCTCCAAGTTCAAAGTCCATTTTGGTCAATTTCACAGTCATGGGATTTTAAAAACAGTAAATTTCATTATTTTAGATATTTAAATCTGAAATTTCACAGATTTAACTGTGACTGTGGGGCTATGTCTATACTGGTGGCTTCTTGTGCAAGAATATCTTGGGCAAGGGTTCTTGTGCAAGAACTCTTGTGCAAGAACACGTCCACACTTCCATGTGCAAGATGTGCTTTTGCATCACATAGCAGTGTGGATGCTCTCTTGTGCAAGAAAGCTCTGATGGTCATTTTAGCCATAGGGCTTTCTTGCACAAGAAACCCCTGGCGCATGTCCACACTGCCCTCTTGCGCAAGAGCTCTTGTGCAAGAGAGCATACACCTGTTAGAAAAGAGCGTAGCTCTTGCGCAAGAAGCCCTCTCTTACCACCCTTTACTGTAACTCTTCTTGCACAAGAGCGGGCGGGCAGTGTGGATGCTCTGCGGAAGAACGGCCGTTCATGCGCAAGAACCCGCCAGTATAGAAATAGCCCCAGAGTCCTGAGCCAAAAGGGGCTTTTTGATGGGTGTCACAAGGTTATTGTAGAGGGATTGCAGTATTGCCACCCTTATGTCTGTGCCACTGCTAGTAGCATCACAGAAGCAAAAGACGGTACGGTACCATACCATACCACACCAGGCAGTGCAGAACTAATGGTGTCAATACTACAATAACCTTGTGACTGCTCACCATTACTTTTATGAGTTAGAATCCCTAATTTGTAAAATCCTGGTCTCCCATGTGAAATCTGCATATTAGAATAAAAGTAAACAAGAGACCAGATTTCACAGTTTGTGATGTGCTTTTCATAAATCTGATAGGGCCCTATCTGGCCCCAGAGGTTCAGCATTTTGGTTTCATTTGGTTTGGTTTTTTGCTTCTCACTTGTGTGCAGTCCCCAACTGATTTTTCTGTGGGTCAGTGGTCCCCAACCCCTCCAAAAAGGTTCCCTCCCCTGCTTTATGCATTCTCACAGCTCTTCTCTGAACCCTCTCCAATTTATCAACATCCGGTCTTTGTTTGGCATACTCAGTCTATTGCACAGTGCTGTAGATGCCAGCAATTCACTGTAAATAATTGTAGATTGTGCTTCTGATTCTCAAAGCAATCATTTGTCGGTGACAGATGAGGCACTTGTGAAACATCACTGTATTTTCCTTTCTGATGCATAGAACTGTAAGACCACAGGCTGCTTTGTATTCTAGCAAACATCATTAATAATCTTTTAAATCTTTTATTAAAGATATAGAAAAGAAAAGAGAAAATAATCTTAAAACTTCTGAAATGTAAAATACTAAATAAAGCCTTTATTTTAATACTACTTGTGCTCTTTTCCTCTAACTGTAGAGAGTTTTTAAAAGAAACCCTACCTCGCTCCTCCCCCTACCCCAATTTGACAGTCTGTTAGATTACATTTTAATTGGTAATATTCTTTTGGGAAAAAGAGAATTAAGTAGTAGAAATGGGCTAGAACTGTTTTTACGGTTGTTAAAATCATAAGAACAGGCACATCAGGTGAGACCAAAGGTCCATCTAGCTTAGAATTCTGTCTTCGGGCAGTGAACAATGACAGGTTTCCCAGAAGGGATGAACATAACAGGTAATCACATGATCCACTCCCAGTTGCCCATTCCCAGCTTCTTATAGAGGGTAGGGACCTCTCCCCTGCTCATCTTCACTGATAGGCATTGATGGACCTTTCCTTCATATATTTTCTAGCTCTTTTTTTTCTTTAAACTTTGTGATGGTCTTGGCCTTCACTATATCCTCTGGCAAGGAGTTTCAAAGACTGTGCAGTGTGAAGAAATACTTCCTTTTGTTTGTTTTAAACCTGTTACCTGTTAATTTCATTTGGTGACCCCCCTAGTTCTTGTGTTACAGGAAGAAATAAATAACTCTTTATTCACTTTCTACACAACTGTATGAGGGTATGTCTACACTACAAAGTTAGTTCGAACTAACGGACGTTAGTTCGAACTAACTTTAATAGGTGCTACACTAGCGCTCCGCTAGTTCGAATTTGAATCGAACTAGCGGAGCGCTTAGTTCGAACTAGGTAAACCTCATTTTACGAGGACTAACGCCTAGTTCGAACTAGCTAGTTCGAACTAAGGGCTGTGTAGCCCTTTAGTTCGAACTAGTGGGAGGCTAGCCCTCCCCAGGTTTCCCTGGTGGTTGGCCAACACCAGGGAAACTCTATGCCCCCCTCCCGGCCCCGGACCCCTTAAAGGGGCACGGGCTGGCTACGGTGCCCGTGCCAGGTGCAAGCCTGCCAGCACCCAGCTAGCAGACCCTGCACCTGGCACGGCACAGAGCCACCCACCCGATGCCCCCCAGCCCACCCCCTCTTGCCGGGACCAGGCTGGCGGCTCCCGGGAGTTTGCCCTGGACCGCAAGAGGCGGGCACCTTCCTGGGCTAGTGCGGACATCGTGGACCTCGTCCACGATCTCCGCACTAGGCACAGGAAAGTGGCCGTCTAGGGCAGGAGAGCTGCCAGCCTGGCCACCCAGGACCAGGTGTGCATGAAAATCAAGGGGGTCCACTGAGACCCCCGACACTGAGCCCTGAGCTTACAATGGCCGTCCTGGGTCAGACCAAAGGTCCATCTAGCCCAGTAGCCTGTCTGCCAACAGCGGCCAACCCTAGGGACCCTGGAGGGGATGGACCGAAGACAATGACCAAGCCATTTGTCTCGTGCCATCCCTCTCCAGCCTTCCACAAACTTTGGGCAGGGACACCACTCCTACCCTCTGGCTAATAGGACTCCATGGACCCAACCTCCATGACTTGATCTCACTTCCCTTTAAACTCTGTTCTAGTTCTAGCCTTCACAGCCTCCTGCAGCAAGGAGTTCCACAGGTTAACTATTTGCTTTGTCAAGAAGAACAACTTTCTCTTACTAGTTTCAAGCCTGCTACCCATTCCTTTCCTTTGGTGTCCTCTAGTCCTTCTTTATGGGAACTCAGGAAGAACTTTTCTGAATGCACCCTCTCCACCCAACCCCTGCTTTTAGAGACCTCTATCCTGTCCCCCCTCCGTCTCCTCTTTTCTAAGCTGAACAGTCCCAGTCTCTGTAGCCTCTCTTCATCTGGGACCTGTTCCCAACCCCTGATCATGTTAGTTGCCCTCCCCTCTCCCAGCCTTTCTCTTCCCCTCTCCCACCTCCTTTTCCCAGTCTCCCCCAGTTTTTTTTTCAATAAAGACAGAGTCAATGTTGGAAGAAACGTTATCTTTATTTTGTACATCAATAAGAAGGGGGGCTAAGGAAGGGTAAGTGGAAGGAGGTGAGGGAGGAATGGGGTACGAGCCCCCGATGGGGAGGACTGGGCTGGCTCTGCGGGCTTCTGGGGGTGGAAGTTCTCCTGCAGCCCCCCAATTACTCCCTCTCCCCAGATGGCAGCCTGCGGCAAGTGCAGCTGGGCTGATGGCCGAGTGGTGTGATGTGCCCAGTGTGGGCACTCAGGGCACTCCAAGCCAGAACTTCTTTGCAAGCGGGGCACCCCTTAGAACTGTGTGTCCGGGATGGGGGTCGGGACCCTTTAAGCGCAGCCCTCGGCTAGCCTGAGACAGCATCTCCATGCTCTAAGTCCTCCTTTTATGCCCTGCCGGCACTGCTTCCGGCCATCCTTAAGCCCTGTACAGAGTCCACTCAATGTGGACTTGCTAGTTCGAACTAGCAAAACGCTAGTTCGAACTAGTTTTTAGTTCTAGACGCGTTAGTTCGAACTAGCTTAGTTCGAATTAACTAATTCGAACTAAGTTAGTTCGAACTAGCGCTGTAGTGTAGACGTACCCTGAGTGTATTTATAGACTTCTATCATATTCTTCTTTAGTCATCTCTTCGCCAAGCTGTAAAGTCCCAGTTTTATTAAATCACACCTCATTTGGAAGTTGTTCCATAAGCATTTTTGTTGTCCTTTTCTCTTTCTAATGCCAATATATCATCTTTGAGATGAGATGACTACCTCTGAAGTATTCAAGATGAGGTATGATGTCATGGGTTTATATAGCAGCAACGTGCAACATTTGGTTTGTTTTTTTGACTCCCTTTTTCGAAAGAGCCCATACTCCCCTTTTGTTCAGGTCTACGGGCTCTTTTGAAAAAGAGGGGTTTTTTAGAAAGAACTCCATCTAGACTGCACTTGCACTTTCGAAAAACCCTTTTTTGAAAAAGTGCTCGGATGTGAATATTCAAATGAAGCATGGGATATTTAAATCCGTGCTTCATTTGCACTTTCGATTTTCTTCATTTACATTCCTCTTTCGAAAGGGGAATGTAGTCTAGACATAGCCATTGAGTGGCTGTTTTCAGAGAACTATTAACAATGAATCCAAGATCTTTCTTGAGCAATAACAGCTAATTTAGTCCCCATCATTTTATTCATATTTTTGACATTATGTTTTCAAATATGCATTACTTTGCATTTATCAACATTGAATTTTATCAGCCATTTCATTGCTAAGTATTGAGAGATGCTTTTGAAGCACTTCACAGTCTGCTTTGGAATTAACTATCTTGAGCCGTATTGTATTATCCGCAAATTTCGCCACCTCACTCTTTGCCCCTTTCTCCAGATCGTTTATGAATGTTGAATAATGTTTGGAGTTTAATCTACTATTGTATAGGTATATGAAGGGGAGAGAAAAGCATAGCGAAGATGAAGGTACTGTCTCTGGTGTTTGACTTTCACTTGATCTCATTTGTAGAGAAAAGGGCATAGCACACAGTCTTTATACATTTGGGCTGTGTCTACACTGGGCCACTTATTCCGAAAAATCAGCCACTTTTCCGGAATAAGCTGCGAGCTGTCTACACTGGCCCTTGAATTTCCGGAAAAGCAATGATGCTCTACTGTACAAAATCAGCCACTATTCCGGAAAAACTATTCTGCTTCCGCTTGGGCATAAATCCTTATTCCGGAACACTGTTCCGGAAAAGGGCCAGTGTAGACAGCCCAGTAGTCTTTTCCGGAAAAGCGCATCTACATTGGCCACAGACGCTTTTCCGGAAAAAGGGCTTTTCCAGAAAAGCAGCCTGCCAATGTAGATGCTCCTTTTCCGGAAAAACTGAAAACGGAATAGTATTCCGTTTTAAGCATTTCCGGAAATTCATGCCAGTGTAGACACAGCCACTCTGAAACCAAGCAAACTTGTGTTAGCATCATGCTATTTAGGGCACTGCTTTTAGCTGCCTCTTTGGTCACAGGCTTACAATATATTCAGTGTTGGCCAGCCAAGCCAGAATCTTCTTACAAAGAAAAAGGAGAGGGATAGGAGAGAGAAGAAAGTTGGAGCTTGGGAGAGAAGAGAAATTTTCTAATTCCAGTGGCTGTTTGGGATATTTGGCTGGAACCAGTGGAAGTGGTGATGTCATCTAGTCCCTTTCTTTGGTCTGTTCTCCTTAGGACATCTCTCAGGTTGAGAGGTGTCAGTGGATCTTGGGGACCCAGAAGAGCATGCATCAGCCACTCCTTCATGTTGCTCATCTTTTAAAAAAACAGTCCACTTGTGCCCACTCTCTATTTAAGGACCCCAAGAGGGAGAAATGGGCAGAATAGGTCTCCCTTTCATTATTCTGTCTGCCAGTTAGGCTTAATTTCTGATATACAAACTTGTTTCACTGATTTCTTGTTTCATACATTTCTTGTTTGCCAGCCGGAGCAGTCCTAGACGAGCTGCCAGCAACTGGCACCGTAGGCGAAACGCGCGATCGGCACACGATAGGCGCCCCCGCCTCCAAAGCCCTCAATGGCTGTTTTTCTTGGCGCCCTAGGCGACTGCCTAGGTCACTTGTATTGACAGGCCGCCACTGTTTATCAGGAATGACTTTAATGCACTCCTTGAATTATATAAGGTCTTTTTGTTCATCCTAATTTAGATTCTGTTTCCCCTTTCTCCTTTCCCAATCAGCATGTTTGTTATAGGTTACTGCAACATTTTATAAATGTTCATTCACTCACTGTAATTGAGCTTACAATTAGGTTTAATTTGCAGGCCCTAATATTGTAAGAGACACCCAGTATTTGAAAATGTACCACTTGTGCTTTCTTGGGTACAAAACAATGGAATCTTTCCCAGTTTAGTTATCTATACAAATTCTAACACCAATATGATGACATTATAAAGTAAATGACTTCATCCTCCCATTGACTTAGTTAAGAGAAGAATCTGAGCCATATGAGCAATTAGGTTACAGTTTAAAAACAAAGTGATTACTGAGAAAAGGGACTTACCAAATTCTAAGCAAATACTTTCAGAACACATCTTCTTAGAAACAGGAAATGATATGTAATTCTAATATTAGACTACCTTAGAACAGTCATATCTTATGCTTAATACAATAGAATCCTTCACTGGTCTGTCAAGCTTGAGTCCCTTCTAGTAGTCATTGGACTGCTCAAAGATGTTTTAGTGCATATTTTACACCATAGGAAATAACTTAAAAGACTATCCAGTACAAAAAACCAGTCCTCTAAAATGTATTTAAAAGATTAACCACTCGAATTTAAGATCACTGTTCACTTTATCAAATTATATTGCTCAACATTTGATAAAATCATTTCCCCAATCAAGAATTAACTTCATCTGTGTGGTTTTACTTTATGAAGCTGCTTATTAGTACTAGCAATGAGCCCTGCAAGCTTTATGTATTGCAGAGAGTAAAAAATGAGTTGCTGTCCATGCTCAAAGTTGTACTTGACGTAACAAAGTGTAGGCGGTAAGGATTTGAAAGCCAATACCCATCAGCTTAACAGGAAAAACACAGAAGCAACAGCTCAAAACACTAATTCATTATCTTCTCAATCTGTAACTGATTTGTGCTGCATAAAATCATTTGATTTAAATATGAGCCTTAATAATCATTGTAGCTTCAGTCTGTGAGCTGGATTCACGTTTTCCTGAGGAAGGCTTGATTCTGATAGACTGAAAAAATCATCATAAATTAGTTCTCCCCTTCACTTTTGCTCACACAGACATTCTCACTCTTCCAGTTAATAGAGGCATAGGATATGACACACTGATGCAAACCAGGAAGGACTCCAGCAAACTTTGCGGGTTACTCTGATGAGAGGAAAATTAGGCCCTATTTAATCTACACACAAAAAAGCCCTGTCATTCAGATTCAATCAATAGTGAAATGTTACCTTCCTGACTAACATGACTTACACATGATTTTGCAATCCAACTTGCATCAAGCTGTCACCAAAAGAAAACAACTTTAAATAATTCTCCCTTGCTTGCTCCTTGACCCCACTCTTCATCTGCACAAAATATAATTTAAGATTAGAGTGATACAAAGGTAACTTTACATTACTTTGTGCTCCTGAATCTGGCTGGGTGTGCTCAAGCAAGATTCCCCCTCTGTAGGTTAGAGAAGCCTGAGGACTTCTCTAACTTGCATCATCTTCCAGTGTTATTCTGGTTGCACCTTTCTAGTCCAGAACTCTCTGGTCTGGCAACATCCATGGTCTGGCATGATTTTAGTGGATGCCCACTTATCATAGATGTGGCCAAGTTTCCCATGGTCCCACAAAGTTTGTTTACAGCCACCAGTCCTGGCTCTCAGTGTTCTGTGCTGTTATTTAGCTCTAATTTACCCCAACTGTTTTCTAAGAGCCCGGTAAGCCGTGTAAGTGTTGGTAATACTGTTAGACATATTTACTGCCCTTGGTTCAGTAAATTCTCTGATTTGGCACAGGTCAGGTCCTGAGGGTACTGGTCTAGAGAGGTTCAACGTGTTCTTGAAAGAATTACATGGGATCTTTTTCAGGGGGATAAGGCAAAATGACACATTTAAGCTATGCCTACACTGCACCTCTCTTGTGCAAAAGCCTATGCAAATGGAGTGTAGATTAGCATATTGCTTCACTTCCTTTGCGCAAAAATAGCCACTAATTAATTATGCAAATGAGTGTGGCAATATGCTAATCCACACTTCATTTGCATAGGCTTTTACACAAGAGAGGTGCAGTGTAGATGTAGCCTTATTGATAATGTAACATTGTTTTGACATATGGGTATAGTATACCTACATTACACATATCCGCCCCCCATCTTGTTGGTGTTATAGTTCCCAGTCTGCTGTTGCTCACATTCACTCAGAGACCAGCTGGGAGGAGCTGGGTTTCTGTCAGTCCAAACTGATGCGCTATTCTTGACCAGATGAAACCCTTAGAATCATTCAAGACACCTCATCCTTTATAGGGCTTTTTTATCCAGTCAGATCTATGCAATTTGCTCTGTCCATTCACAATTGTATAATTCCCTTTGTGAAATATTAAATCTGATACAAATAGAAAACTTCTATATAATATCCTTCTAGCATAAAGTTTTAATTATTTATCATATCTTCTTCACCACACAACCTATTTCCTAATTATTCCTAAGAGCAACAGTGTGATCATGTTGAATCACAAAGATCCTTTTGATCTCTTACTGCCTAAATATCAGATACAGACACAGAAGTCTGTTTGATCTGTCTTTACCAAATGGCCTAAAAGACTGTTCCTTCCTGCTAACCAGAGAAGAGGGGCCTGCAGAATTATAGTTGCTTTAACACTTACTAATCATTAAAGTATGTTACAAAAGAAATCATTGCATTGTAAAAACTCTATTGTCCACACCAGTGTTCCCAGACAGAAATTGCCTGGCTACTGGAACCCCCCTAGCCATGCCTGTTTCCTCTGATGACACACACTGCACTAGCTTTACATCTATGAAGGACCCTCCTTGCCTTCTTCCTGTGTCTGGCTGCACAGTGTATAGGGATGCTTTGTTGTAGTGGTAGGTCACAAACTGTATCCCATGTGGCAGGATCAGGCTGGAGGGCTAACTTACAGAGGAAGAAAGGCAATTCTAAAAAGCAGCAACAGCCCTGGATAATCAGGAGCAGGGGAGTCAGGGCTTCTATAAATCAATCAAGGCCAGCTGATCTCATTTGAGCTGCCACTGAGCCTTTTAAAAAGAAGTCTTCCCCGGAGGGAGGAGGTGAATAGGAGGGGGCTAGAAGAGATAAGGGAAAAAAACAAAACAAAACAAAAAAACAAAACAAAAAACAAAACCACAGAGAAAAGTAAGGGCAGCGTTGCCAGAGACAGCAAGGTGGGGTGAAGAGCTCCAATGAGGGGTTTTGGGCTCCCTTTTCCCCAGTAGTCTGAGACTCTAGCTGATAGCTGGAGAGGATTGTTTATCTGCCTAGGCTGATTGGGGGGGAACTTGCCCTGATGCCCTTTGTAGCTGAAGACCAAAAGCTCAAACCCTGCCAAGGGCAAGCAGGGCCTATGGTGCAGTACTGAGGCTGCCAGATTAAGAACTGAGCAGAGGTCTGGGATGGGTTACCCAGACTGGAGCAAGGGTAATTCTGTATCCAATTTCTAATCAGTAGCCTCTGTAACTTGACCAGCAGAGAAAATTGAATGGCAAGTACATGTTCTGTTAATATCCATTATCTCAGCTCTTCTAATGTCAACTTGGAAATACTGTATAAATAATTATTATTAATTGGAGAGGGGGGGAAATAGGAAACTCAATTGGCCATGATAGATTTTGAAGTGTTACTAAAGGGAAGGATTGATGCCATTTATTTCACCTGAGTTTTGAGTAAAAGCCATATTGTTTTAATCATTATTTATGCTCTGACTCAGGATGATACTTAAGTATATACATAACTGAATGGCTGCGTCTACACTGGCCCCTTTTCCGGAAGGGACATGTAAATTTCACTAGTCGTCGTAGGGAAATCCGCGGGGGATTTAAATATCCCCCGCGGCATTTAAATAAAAATGTCCGCCGCTTTTTTCCGGCTTTTAAAAAAGCCGGAAAAGAGCGTCTAGACTGGCCCCGATCCTCCGGAAAAAGTGCCCTTTTCCGGAGGCTCTTATTCCTACTTCGAATAAGAGCCTCCGGAAAAGGGCACTTTTTCCGGAGGATCGGGGCCAGTCTAGACGCTCTTTTCCGGCTTTTTTAAAAGCCGGAAAAAAGCGGCGGACATTTTTATTTAAATGCCGCGGGGGATATTTAAATCCCCCGCGGATTTCCCTACGACGACTAGTGAAATTTACATGCCCCTTCCGGAAAAGGGGCCAGTGTAGACGTAGCCTAAGTGTGCTAACAGTCCCATTGATAGCAATGAATAATCCCAATGAGACTACTTAAATGCTTAATATTACACACACTTAAATACTTTTTAAGGCCCTGATTCAGGAAGGTATGTAAAACTGTAATGTAACTAGATCTTGCCATCATATGCTTTTCATTCCCTTAAAAGATGCAGATGATACTAATCTCATAAAGATAATATGCTACTCTGCATTGATTAGGCCTCCCATTTAAATAAAGATGTGGAGGAATTGGAGAAGGTCCAGAGAAGAGCAACAAAAATGAGTAAAGGTCTAGAAAACATGAGCTATGAGAGAAGGCTGAAGGAATTGGGATTGTTTAGTTTGGAATGGAGAAGATTGAGAGGGGACATGAGTGGTTTTCAGGTATCTAAAACGATGTCACGGGGGGGGGGGGAATGGTTCTCTTTGGCCCTTGATGAAAGGATAAGAAGCAATGGGCTTAAACTGCAGTAAGGGAGGTTTAGATGGGACACTAAGAAAAACTTCCTAACTGCCAGGATGGTTAAACTGTGGAATAAATTGTCTAGGAAAGTTGTGGAATCTCCATCACTGGATATATTTAAGAGCAGGTTAGACAGATATCTGTCAGGGATGATTTAGATGGTGCTTGCTCCTGCCATGAAGGCAGGGGACAGGACTTGATGATCTCTCGAGGTCCCTTCCAGTTCTCATATTCTAATAATCTTTGATTCCATAATCCATGTTTAACAACCACCAGGCAGAACCTGGGACCTCTTAAGCAGAGTATAGGAGCCTCTACCCTCTGAGTTAAAAGCTAGCTGCCTCCCAGCCCATGCTGAAGAGGTATCTTGGTCTTAACTATTGCTGTGGTCTAGGTACCACATGCATTGCTAAGTAACCACACTAGGGGTGTGTCTAAACTACATGGCTCCATCAATGGAGCCATGTAGATTAGTCAGGATGGCAAAGGGAAATGAATCCGCGATTTAAATAATCGCGGCTTCATTTAAATCAAAATGGCTGCCGCGCAGTGCCGATCAGCTGATTGTTGGCTCAGTGTGGTAGTCTAGATGAGGATCTGCTGATCCCAGAACCTTTCATCGGCATATCCTTTATGCCTAGTGAAACGAGGCTTACAGGATTTGCCGCCAAAGGGTTCTGGGGTTGACAGATCTCCATCTAGACTACCGTGCTGTGCCAACAATCAGCTGATCGGCACAGCGTGGTGGCCATTTTGATTTAAATGAAGCCTTGATTATTTAAATCGCGGCTTCATTTCCCTTTTTCGTGTAAACTAATCTACATGGCTCCATCGACAGAGCCATGTAGTTTAGACGTACCCTAGGTGTGTGGGTTACACATGCTCACTATATCTAATCTGCTACTTAAATATTTTCTATTACAGTTGGCTAATGCTGACTCTGCTCACTGTATCTAATTATAGTTGGGCCTAAACAAAAACTCAATATCTGAATTCCCTATAAAATTTGGAGCTGGATCTAGTTATAGATCTGAACTTTGGATCTATAAGTACATGATTAATGCCTATGCACTCCTAAAAATGAGGGGGGTAGCTGTGTTAGTTGGGCAAAAACTGTAATTACACAGTGTTATTGTTATAGGTTCAGGGTCAGCTCTAGTATAACTTAACTGACTGCTGCTCTAAGCTGTATGAGAATTCTAGCCCAATATAAAATGCACCCTAGGAGCATTCCCATGAATGTTGGAGAATTGTTTGTGTAAATGGCTAAGCTTGGAGAAGGAGTGTAATGTATCTTTTTGTAAAAGAAATGTGTTCCAGACATAGAGAGCATGGCACACAGAAAATTGTGTGGATATGGGAAATAATATTATTAACATGCAAGGTATCATGCAGGAGGAGGGAGCAACTGATAGGTCTTTGTTAATCACAGAGTAGTCTACCACGTTGTTTCTGTATCAAATGCTCAGTACTCCAGTAAACTCATTTGTGTAATGTTTTTGGTACACTTTTTACAACAACTTTATCTTATTAAAGTGTGTAATGTAATGATAGTCTCACATGACTTTACTTTTTATTTTTTGTAAGCAAAGCTACAGACTTTACTTATGTGGCAATGTGATATCAGCAGGCAAAGGATGATATGGAAGCTTGCTGATATTAAAGATCCTTTAGCGTTAGAACTTGTAGAATGCAATTCATAGTGAGCGGCAGGATGACCATTGTAAATATAACATTCTGTATGTATCAAAGCTTTTTACCTGTACAGTATATGGATGATTTCTACCTTATGCATCATTTTGTATCTTTTCATGCTATATCTAAGATCAAAACCAAGTCTCTAAAGTATGTGCTGCTCAACTGTCCTTGAAAATTGTCAAAGACTAGTTATTCTGCTAATGTTTTGTGATGATCTCAAAGGCTATATTACTATGAAATTTTCCTCACAAAGAAAATGCATCATTTTCTTGTTAAGTATGGATCCTACATTTTTAAAATAATCCAAGGCATTCTAAGGTGGAAATTCCTGTTTACTCCATAAACGTACTGCTTCCTTCTTTTTCTGTCACGTTTGATTCATGAAAGCAAACTTCTTGCTGGCAAATAATTGCTCTAAAGCAAAGAAAATTAGAACAGTCCCTAAACGTAGGCATTTGTTTAGCTCTGATCAGTGGCAAAGAGTTACAACAGTCTAAAATTATTATTAATGTTGTAGGTATTAAGGATTCCATCCCATAATACACTAAATTTATGTCCTGACATTTAGCTATCTTCATCTAATTGCATCAAAAGAAGATGGCTTTTCCTTCACTGTGGGTTTTTTTTTATAATGAGTACTTTTCTCGGAGAATATAATAGTATCTCTCTATGGATGCATAAAATGGTACAGAAAAAAAGATGCCTCTTTGCAGAGAAATTTATTTATCTTCATTAGGAATTTAGAGCTAGAGCTTCAGCTGATATAAACATGGAAGTCAGTAGAGCTATGCTGAATTCCATCCACTGGAGACCTGGTCCTTTCAATGAAAGGGCCTGGCTCTATGGGGTTCTGAGCTCTTTCTGGGTGGTGCTGAGAATTCTCAGCTTTTGTGTTTTAGAATGGGAACTCGGAACGCTGGGGGCTAAGCAAGATCAATGCCTAAACTAGGAATGTTCACACTCTTAGCTGATGGATGCACCATCTGCCATTGGCTTTCATTGGACATTGGCTAATACTGGAGACAAGCAAATTCATAGTGTAAAAAAATTTTTTTGTTTAGTGCTCACGGCTCTACTTTCCATATGGGATTTTCAAATGAGCCTCCCCAATGAAATTCAACAGAATTTGGGCACCAGATTCTATAGGCCCCTTTGAAAGTCCTAGCCTTATATCCAATCACTCTTAGTTCATAGAATTATAGGAGTGAAAGGGATCTAGTCCAGTTCCCTGCCCTCATGGTGGAAATGAGTTTTATCTCAACCAGCAATTCTCAAACTGGGATCCACAAGGGGACTCATGGGTGGGTCCAAGAGTCATGACCTGGGCTGCTGGTCCCACTGATCAATTGCACACGGTGGAGCAGCTGTGGAGTGGGGCAGGGCAGGTCCTGTGGCTAAATGTGGAGTCAACACTAAGCCCCAGGCCCTTTTCCCCCACTTCACAGTTGTTCCATGGCATGCATTTGCGCAGTTGGACTAGAGGCCACGGATAGGACCACCTGGAGATGTGAAAATCAGCACAAGAGGAAAGCACGCGATGATTCAGAGTGAAGCAGAGCCTGCAAATGAGTCTATATGTCCAAAAGCACAATGTGAATTCTGCATGCACCCCCTCTTGGCTCAGGTGGGCCAATCCTGCTCCTCTTGCAGCAGTGCAGATGCTAGCTCCAAGAGAGGCACAAAGTGCAAATCAATGTGCCACAGGCAGTCAGTGCAGGGGTCCAGGCACAAAGCAGGCATGGGTCAGCTGGATGCTTGAAATTAAAAGCTGGTGTCTTTGCCTTGGAACTGGTGTTCTTAAAGCTTCTGGTATTACATTGTGGAATGTTGGTTTAAATGTAAACATGATTATGTTGACCCAAGTGAAGGTGCAATGTAGTGTTAGTAGTAAGAACAGAACTTTTTATGAACACCAGGTGCTTTTGTAATGAGCTACTACTATAATTCCTTCTCACTTCTATAAATATTTTGAAAACTTTTTCATAAGTACAGAATAGAAAGAATCTTTTCATGTGTCAGAAGGGTGGTCTCCTTTCCTGAAAGTGTCATTGATTTGCTTGCAATAATGTAAGTTCCCTTGATTGAGAGTTTGACAAGTTCCCATTGAAGCTGCATAATAAATCAATCCCTTACTGGAAATGCCTGAGGGGGGTGTAAGTGAGGATGCTGTACATTAATACCTAGGGGATAGTCACTAACCTCTGTTCAGTGGTGATCAATCACCCTAGATAGACTATGCCGACAGTGTTTGGAGGTCATCTGGTTAATGAGACAGCACTGGGAAAATCCTTTCTAGCATTTTGTTGTACCTTCTAATCATTAGCATCCATATCAGATTCCCAAATCTTCCCTTTAGGAACATGTCCTAAGAGAGTTCTGCCGAGAACAATATGAGAGTGAAAAATTATAAATGGATGACTTGGAAGATTATGAGGAAAGGAAATGATGGATCACTTTATTGCTCACCACACCTGGTCCTAAGTGAAGCACCAATCTGTGGGGGGTTAACAGATGGCTGGCAAAAGCGCTAACTTCTTTGATTGTAATAGACTATTTTTGAGGAGTTGGGTGGGGTTGAAGGAGACCATGTGTGAAGGAGGATACTTGAGAGATGATTGCATTACACTGGGCATTGGCATATAAAACTGTGGATTTATGGACCTTCAGATAAGAGGCGATATTAAACACCTCACATTCTCAAGATGAGATAAATGCTGCAATTTTTGTGTTATCTGCTTCAGTTAAGTGGTTTTCTGAGAAATGTTATATAAATTGTCACAGGCATCTCTCCTGGATACCTTAAGACTGCCCATTTATTACCATTCAACCATAGAATGCACTCTGCAGATCTAGGGGACATATGAAGCTGTGCACCAGCAGTACATGTTTTTGGGACAAGGTTTTCATTAAGTACCGCAGTCTATGTTTGATATGTGTTCTTTATTGATTTTTTTTCTTTTTAGGGCAGATGACTGGAAAGGATAATCCCTTCCTTAATTAACACACACTCAGTGAATTAAGGCAGCATTGTACATTGGATAGAGCTCTGGACTAGAACTCAGGAAAGCAGAGTTCTATAACCTACACTGCCACTGGCCTGTTGCACGACCTTGGGTAAGTCATTTTACTGCTCTATATCTCCGAGCAGTAAATCAGCATAACAATGCTTACCTTCTTTCTGAAGTGCTTTGAGATCTACTTATGAAAATTGCTATGTAAATCTACACATTAATTAAAGACAAGGTTATAATAAACAATAGGGAGAAAATTAAGGAAAGCAACATGAAATCCTTGCACAGGAGATATAACTCCAAATTACTATGTAGCAATCTCTTCTGTAATGTGCATATTCAGTGGTTTTAGCTCCAGGAGAAGACCATTGGTAAATCATGGTGATCCAATGAACAAGAAACAGCCATGTTAGAGACAGAGGGTAGGAAGTAGAAAAAATTCTCTCTATTGGGTAGGTATAGCTCAGTAAATTATTTGGCTGGAGTACTGCAGTCTTAGAGGAAGACATTTCTCATGTTTCATCTTTGTGTTTTTTCTGGTGAATGGTTCCCATTAACTGTTCTTCTGGATCCCTCCAGAATAAAAATAAAAATCCAACCAGCTATCCCCAAAAGAGATTAGATATGTCAGTGTCCACATTTAGTAGTCTAAAATTAGACTTTTAAATATATTTAGTATACACATGGGACATTTAATAGATTCTTAATGCTATTGAAAATACAATATTTTATTGTTGCTTTATTATTTAGTTTACATGGACTGACTACATCTCTTTGAATATTTCTACTTGGAAATGGAAGTTGTGTCTTAATACTATATTTAACTCCTAGACTTTTATATCATACTAAAAAATTTACCTGGCATTGTCCATGTCCTTAACTCAAACAAGTTTTGTTTTTCTTCATTTAAATCATTGTTCTTGGATGGGTCTGGGGATGAGGGGTGCATATGCTGGCTGAAGAAGTCAGAGAGAGGTCAACCCCAGACCTCTCTCACCACAGCACATTGGGGACCAATGAGAAGTGCCTGTCCATGGCCGCTACAGTGGGCACAGCTGGGGGAGGGATGCATGACTCTCAGCTGGGTGGCAGACAGACAAACAGACACACAGGCAAACAGACTAACTTTCTGAAATATAGAGCTGTTCCTTTATACACCCCTACCCTCTGTTGGTCCAATGGAGTTAAAGCTGTCCCAGTCTCCATCTCAGGCCCTTTGCTGTCCTAGGGGTCATTCTACAGAATAACTGTCCCTCCTACCACACCCTTCCCTTTCCGTTTTATGAGAAACAATCAAATTCAAGGCATATCCCATTGTCCTGGCACAACCACACATTTACCTTGCTTTAAGTTATGATAAGAGGAATCCAAATAACCAATTTGATATTCCTTGCTCTTACCATTTAGGAGGAGTTCTTGAACAAAAGGACTCACAGCTGGACAGACAGACAGATGCAGACACACATTTCTAAACTATATAGTAATACTATCTTTTTTTTAATTCACCAAAGCCTACTAATAATATCTGATGTGCACATAGACATAAACATGAGCATAAATGACTTGCAAACAATTTGGAGGGGAGAGGGTTGAGATTTCCAAATGGTGATTAAATTCTATTTGAATGCACACAATACCAAGAAGAGCTTTCTTTTCTAAAAAAGAAAGGGAAGGCCACAGGCTGTAACCGGATGAGTCGAGTTCTCTAGTCATCTTTTCTTCCAAAAGCTCTTCCTTTTCCTGATGAATTTGAAGCTGTGTAGAATGTGCAGAGCAGACAGATGATGAAGGATAGTAAAGTAGGCATGCTGCTGGAATAGCAG
Organism: Pelodiscus sinensis; assembly: GCF_052426305.1. Classification (NCBI taxonomy): domain Eukaryota; kingdom Metazoa; phylum Chordata; order Testudines; family Trionychidae; genus Pelodiscus; species Pelodiscus sinensis. The sequence goes on along the minus strand of NC_143055.1, from coordinate 115,685,775 downwards.
AGAAGCAAGTAGTTGAGGTTGCACAAAGTAAATTTGTTCAAAGTTTCTTGATGGTCAGCTAACCAATACAGCAGAACATTTCTGTGAAACTTATTCCTAGAAGTAATGGCATGGGAAAGAAAGGATGCTTGATGCTCAGATCCAAACGGGGCTTTGGAAGACTGGAAGCTAATAAAGTTACTTCTAAATTGAGGATTTCTTCTTGATATTGGGAATCTGTAATTGGTCTGAATACTGATACTTGTCCAGTGCCTGTGTTTCCACTCTTATGTGTAAACTTCATTCCATACTTTGTTTTCATCAGACATTATACTTGCCTTCTAGTTTTCACTTTGTGCAAGGCAAAGTAGTACAGCAGGATGGTCCCACAGGCACAGAATGGGCACTAGCTAGAATCAAAGTAGATGTTAACATTGACTTTAATCTTACGTAATTATGGAGAACCCTTTAAACACACAAACTCTGGAAATGTTCTTATTTTTCCCCCCTCTGCGTAACTGATATATCATATAACATATCACGTTGATTTCAATTCTCTGTTGCAAGACTCCCAACTTCTGTTTTTTACTGAAGCAATCTAATGTAAAAGTGTTAATCAAAACAAAAAATGTGCCTTTTTTCTTGTGCTACAAATGTAGATTGTTCAGAAGTTATTCCAACAGAATATATCAATGTATAAAACAAAGGAATAGATTTAAAGGAATTTTGTGAAAAATAACGTGGTCACATTATGAAAGAAAAACTAGGGGCTGATCCTGCTTTCCTTGAAATCATTTGGCATTCTGTGATTGACTCAGCAGGAGTATGACTAAGTCCTTTGTGAGAATGTCTCAGAGCCACTTTTGATGGTACAATATTAGTAACTGCTATTAACATCTTGATTTTTACAAGGCACACAGGATCTATAAAAGCAGTTGATTGTTTCTAGGCTATATGTTTCTTTTTAATTTGGCAAGGCATCACATTTCAGTTACTTGTGATAATGTATATTTTGTTTCCCCGCTAATGGACTCTAATATATTTCCAACACAGTATAGCCATATAATACCTCCCAATGGCTGGAGATCATAGACATGTCAAGAGAAGCAGGAACAACTGTGCATTAAGAATTAGAATGACATACATTACCATGACAAATCCAGCGAGAGTTTGTTTTTCTAAAGATACATGAGAGCTTGGAGAAATAAAGGCTTGTCTCGTCTTTCATCCATTAGGCTCTTGTCGCTCTCTCTTCTCATTTATATTGAGTTGAGAGAAGGGATGATTGGAAAAACATGCATTAAAACTGTTTTTCAATGGAAAGCTGGGGGTTTTCACAACCTTTTAAAATAAGAATTGTCTACTTTCCATGAAAAGTTTTTTGATTTTTGGAAAAAACATCAGAGAGCAAGGGTTTTTTTTTTTTTGGGGGGGGGGGGGAAGTTGCCTGAAATTTTGATACCGAAATGCTGCTATGTCTCATGCCCCCACTCATCTTTACAGGCTCAGTTCTCTAGCTGGGCCACGTATTTCATGATCCACTGCAAACAGAGAATCCTAGGCATTGTAGAGGCTCAGCAAGGGGGAAAATATGGTGCATCATAGGAAATCTAGTCTAGCCATGGAGCAGAGGCTATAGAGGAGGATAATGGGTATAGATCATCCAAACTACAACTCTCATGAGGTATTTCAACAGCATTTCCAGCTACTACATTTGGTGTTCAGCCAAAACCTTTTTCCCCCGGAAAAGTTAACACTTTTTCATAGGGTTTTTTTATTTCTGACTAGGAGAAGTTTAGAGATTGTCTGTTGGACCTAGCTGAAGAGACTGCTGTCATCCTTATTATCTAGTTGGTACATTGCCACTCAAGCATCTCAGTGGAATCTATAAACTGCAATGACCAAATACCCCAAACTAACTGCAGTTAATCTTTTGGATTAGAGCATATGCAGACTAGGAGAATCAAGGAGGAAGCCTAGGTGAAGAATAAACCTGAGTCTAGAAGGCTGACAAGTATTCAAGATTGAGATACAGCAGTCACTGAGGGGGAGCCCAGTGGTGGAGCCCTCTTAGAAGAGGACATGTGGGACTTCCAGGGTTAGTAGGAAAAACCAGAGGAAAAGTTAAAGGACAAGTCCAAGTATAGAGGAAGTGGGGTTTTATTTTTTGGTTTGGGAGATTAAGGGATTCCAGTGGAATGTCCTCTGATTTCTGGCCCTAGGAGAGTGATGAACATGAGACTGTAGGGAGAAAGACTGGTAAAAGAGGGAGTTAAGGGAGGCTGGAGAGTTGGCCTGTTTCTTATAATGCTGGAAGCCAGAGGGATGGGAGAGCTTGGATTGTCCTATCTGCCACAGGAGAAGGTGATATGAAGTGGTGCTCTGATATAAGGAGGTAAGGAAAGTGGAAAGCGCTAAGCCAAGAGGATGTGAGTACCCAGGGCAGAGTTCAGTTACTCTCAGAAAGTTAGGCAAAGTCTCTTTCTTACCCAGCTGAATAGCTTTTGGAACAAAATTTCAGAAAGAAGCCTAATATCCAAGTGAAAAAATGAAAATGGATTTGCTGTCTCTATTTGCATGTCCCCATGTTAGGGTGTGTCTAGACTACAGAGTTTTGTTGACAAAAGTCCACTTTTGTCGACAAAACTATACCTGCGTCTACACTACCGCTGAGTTCTGTTGACATAACGTCGACAGAACTCAGCAGTTTTGTCGACGCTGGTAAACCTCATTTTACGAGGCATAACACCTTTTGTCAACAGAGTTCTGTTGACAGAAGGTGTTATTGCATCTAGGGTTGTGTCTAGACTACAGGGTTCTGTCGACAAAGCTTCTGTTGACAAAAGCCTGTAGTCTAGACGTACCCTTAGTCTCTATCTGCAAAAACAATGAGGAGTCCTGTGGCACCTTAAAAATTAACGGATTTATTTGGGCATACGTTTTCATGGGTAAACACGGCTTCATCAGATGCATCCCTTTGCATGTGCTATTACTCTTTTTTGTTTTGTTGTTTTGGCAACAGCTATTTTAACCTTTGCAAAGATCATTCTTGCTTTCTAGAATATCCCATAGTTTTCTTCTCTTTGTATCTAAACCAAAAGAAATTTTAGGGTATGTCTACACATCAAAGTTAATTTGAAATAACAGCCATTATCTGGAATTAACTTTAATAGCGTCTCTACAGGCAAAGGGTTTATTTTGAATTTGGTAAACCTCATTCTACAAGGAATAACACCAAATTCGAAATAGCTAATTCAAAATAAGCGCTGCATAGACACTTATTTCGAAATAGGGGGCCTCCAGCCTTCCCAGGGTGCCCTGGTGGCCACTCTGGGCATAACCAGGAAAACTTCCTCTCCCCCAGCCCTGGCGCCCTTAAAGGGGTAGACTCTGGCCACAGTGCCTGTGCCAGCTCAAAGCCTGCAGTGCAGAGCCAGCAGTTACTGCCCCTGACCCAGTGGCCCTAAAACATGAGCCAGCAAGCCACTGCCTGCCAGCCAGCCCTCCACCACTCCCCAGGAGAAGTCTGCCAGCTCCCAGGAGCCTGCCAGGAGAAGGCAGGTACCTTCCTGGTCCAGGGCGGAGAGCATGGACCTTATTCAAATTTGGGGGGGTTGCCCCCAATGTACATGATCTCAGCACTAGATGGAGGAACACGGCCGTCTATGGCAGAATAGCTGCCTGCTTGGCCACCAAAGGCCACATGCAAACCCAGGAGCAGGTTTTCATGACAATCAAGTTGGTCCAGCGAGATCCCCAACCCTGAGCTCTGAACTTCCCTTCCCCCTCCCTTTTTCCCCTTGCTTCCCCCTTCCATTTCCCTCCTCCCAAGTTTCCCCCTCCCCTCTCCCACCATCTCTTCTCCCCTCTCCTGCCTCCTATCCCCAGTCTTAACAGAGTTTCATTCTCCCCCTCCCCCCAGTTTTGTTAAATAAAGAGAATTTGTGTTCATGAAAATTTGATATCAGGTATGGGGGCTAGGGAGTAAATGGACGGATGTGAGGGAGGAATGAGGCACAAGCCCCCAGTGGGGCAGACCAGGGAGGCTCTTAGTGCTCCTCAGGGTGGAAGCTCTCCTGCAGGACCTCCTGGATACTGACAGTCCCCCGATGGACCTCCCAAATGGCAGCCTGCAGAAAGTGCAGCCAGGCTCGCAGCAACACATCCAAGAGAAGCACCAGAGTGCCTGGGGAAGCTCCGGCTCCATGTTGCAGAGTACTGTGGTGTCCCGAGTGAGGGCAACCAGAGCACACAGAGTCAAAATGCTTTGCTGTCCCTCATTGAGGTAGACAAGCAAGCAGGGAAACCTGACAACTGGCTGTCGGGGGAGGGGAGGGTTCCCTTTAAGCACAAGCCTCAGGCAGCAGTCACACAAAGACACTCCTGACCTGAAGCCCTGCCTGAGCTGGTTCCAACCAGCCTTCATTTCAATTCAGAGTCCACTCAGTGTGGACGCGCTATTTCGAAATAGAAAAGTGCTATTTCGAATTGCATTTTATGTGTAGACACGTAATTTTGAAATAGCGTATTCCGAAATAGTTAATTAGAAATAAGCTATTTCAAAATAATGCTGTAGTATAGACATACCCTTAGCTTCTGTTTAACTTGCAAACAAAGATCTGTTTTGCTTTGGAAAGACCAAAAAGATTTACCTAGCATAAGATTCAAGACTTTTCAAATGACAGACTTTTTGGGTTGGCTCACACCTACAAGGAAGGGACAGATCTGTAGAAACTCCGTGGCCCACTGAATCTGAGCCATCAGATTATTTAAAGTTGTTCAGACGTGCTGTACTTCTGTATGCCAGATTACTACAGAATATCTGGATGCCTCAGAAACCTTTGATGTAGCCTTTGAGAACAGACCATTTTAAGCAATGCTCTACTCTTGAGAATGGACAATGTTTTACATGTCTCTTGTCAAGAATAACATGAAGTAAAACTTAATTTATTAAGTATTCGGCTTTCTTCTAGTGCTTTGAATTTTCCCGTACATTTGTCCTTAAGATTCAGACTAGAAATGTTTATTATAATTGCAAAAACATATGTACTTTTCATCTGAGAGCTCAAAAGTAGGAGTAGGTGCTTAAATTCCTTTGAGGACCTGGATGTTAGTGAGTTGTTCAAGTCATTTAGTCTGTGGCAGAATTGGGAATAGAATTGTTAAAATAAAATTGTCTGGAAGCAATGCTGTTCTTGATGCTGTACAGGGCATTGGTAAGGACTGTCCTAATTCCAAGGAGCATTTTATATAGATTTGAGAATGAAACACCTTTTACAGTAAGTGAAACTTACAAGTGTTTTCACTGTGACTTTGGTTTGCATTTGTTATGTTATTCTGCATATAGATCTGCTCGTTTTTAATGAAGTACATCAAGTTATTTGGATGGAGAAAAAGTTTTAAATTCTAATTTGGCATAGCTAGAAATACATTTATTTCTCTGGCAGTTAAAGTTTAGAGGTTTTTTGTCTGCAGAGACACAGTATAATGATGTCAAAGTCTTAAAAAAAGTGTGGCATTAACAAGATGGAAGGCTAACTTAATGGAAGTTCCATTGATAAAATGCCATCCTCACATAGCAAGTAATTGTTCCCTGGCTATTATATTCATACCAAAGAAGTAATATATCAGGTACTAGCTCATCTAGGCATAACTCTAAGAGATTCTCAAAAGCTGCAAGTTGTATATCACTAAACTATGGAACATTTAAAGCAACTAAATTAATTAATTATTGTAGTTCACTGACTATGGTCAGGAATTATGACAGGCACTTTAATCTGAAAATATTTTCAATATAGATCAACTGAATGTATTGTAGAGTTGTAAAACAAACTGTTTTCTAGAAAGAGTACCACTAAGATAATGCTTGTTTTGATAAACCTAATACACAGGACTGCAAACTAATGAACTTTTGTAAAGTTTTGTGTTTTGCCACATTTATACAAATTCCAAGCTTCACAAAGGGCTCTGAAATAGAGAAAGTTGCTGCCTCAGTGGATGAAGGCTGGCCTTTAGAAATCCAAATACTTTGAGGTGTGTGAGAAATAATGTGGTCTGAGCTGGGATTCTAAAGTACAACGAATCCAAATACAGCTAGTGATAGAAGAAATTCAGAAAGTTTAGGAGTTGAGGTTTGATTTGAATAAATGTGCAAAAATGGGTGCTTATTTGCTCTGCCTGAACTACTGCTGCCTGAAAAATTGCAACGGTCTTCTTGAATCAAGGAGGCATTCTTTTGAAATTTCCAATGTTCTTGCTCCTAGATTGAAATTTTGCAAAAATAGCTTTATGGATTTTTTTCAGTCCTATTTCTAGTTTTAAATATGCTAGTGAGAGCCATTAATGGTGTTCCTGAAGCCTTAATGGCTGAGTGATCAACATAAATTGTAAACAGCCTTGTTTATCTTAAAAGTCCAAAGATGATTAGTCTGCTAAGACATTTGACAATACCACTTGGTTCTGGGGATTCCATTTTGATCCAGATAGTTTTCCATGGAAGGGGGAATATAGGGGAGAAAAGTTTCTCCCCAAGGCAGGAAGAATATTTAATCAATGAAGTTGCCATCTCTTAGTCTTCAGCTGACGTGACACTCAAAAGATGACTAGGGACCCGGGTCAAGATAAAAGAGGATGCCTCTGATGTGAAGATTATGCCTACAACAAGAACAGCTCTTTAGAGGAAGAAGCTGCTTGCATTAACTTTTTAGTGAATTAGAACTAGCTATGTGTTTTCTTTTCATTTTAACTTAGAAACTTACTTTGATCTGTCTGTTTTCACTTGCAACCACTTAAATCCTACTGTTTGTACTTAGCAAACAAAACTGTTTTTTTATCATCAAGCCACTGTGCGTATCTTTTTCATTGATAAAGAGAGCAAACATCCTCATGAGCTTTCTTTGTGTAAAACTCTTACTCACAGAAAGATGGATTTATTTGGGGTTTTGATCCTTAGAACTGTATTTTCCCAGAGCTGAAGTGGTTCAGTGTCTGCATTACTCCTCAAGGGGCTGGGAAATCTGTGCCTAGTCAGTGGGGGGTGGGGAAGCTGGGGAGGGACAGAGAACCTGCCCCAGCAGAACAGGTGGTAGTGACACCCAAAGAGCAAGAAGGTGGGTGTATGTGTCATGATCAGCACACCGGGGAACAATCCCAAGGGGACTTCTGTGACTACACCGCATCACAACAGTATTACAAAAATTATCCAAAACTGAAAACTAGAGGATTCAAACTTTATTTGAACGTGTTTACTAGTTAAAACATTGCCCCAACTAGTCCATGATCCAGAAACACCCTTAAATACATGCTGAAATTTAACCATGTGGCTAGTCTCACTGACATCAACGGAATTAAACTGAAGCTTTTAGTTAAACATGTGCTTAACTGCTTTACTGAAACAGGAATTACCATACTAGATCACGCGTGAGGCTCACTCTGACAGGAGCCAGAAGCCGTTTCTTTAGAGGATGGTTTAAGAACCCTATGGTAGGTGGAGGTGTGATAGTCGGTTCCCTATATTCGGTCTCAGCCCGGTTTCTAGAGGTTTTGTTGACATAACAAGCTAGTGATTCTCAAACTTTTGTATTGGTAACCCTTTTCACATAGCAAGTATCTGAGTGCAACCCTCCCTTATAGATTTAAAACATACATATTTTATTTAACACTATTATAAATGCTGGAGGCAAAGATACGTTTGTGGCTGGAGAGTGGCAGCTCACAACCCCCATATAATTTTGCCGCTCCCTGACGGGTCACAACTTCCAGGTTGAGAACCCCTTGTCTACCCCCTTTTTTAATCTTTTTCAAAAACTCTAACCTGAATGATTCTTGTGGCAATGGATTCACAATATAGTTAGAAATTGTGTGAACAAAGTTTTCTTTTTTATCCGTTTTTGATGTTCTTCTATTTTTATTTAATCAGATGTCGTCTTGCACTTGTGTTGATATACAGAGAACAGAAATTCTTGATCTAATTTCTTTAGAGAATTCAATATTTTACTTTCATTCCCCCCCCCCCCCCCAGTTTTTTAAGTTAAACAATCTCAGTTTTTTCAATCTCTTTGCAGATGATTTTTTTCAAGGCTCTTTGTTATTTATAACTTTTCTTCAAGTTCTGCAGTATCCTTTTGATAGGGAAGACCAACTCTGCAAACCAGATGTAGCTGTTCCAACTGGTATTTATAAAGTGTATTATAATGTTTGTTTTATTCATCATCCTGTTCCTTATGTGTACTAGCATCTTGTTGACTTTTTTTGACCACATCTTCACAATAGGCAGAGGTTAGTCCGCAATATTAAGCAGTCTATAATGATGCCCAGGACATTTTCTTGAATCAACAGGTTATTTAAAACATTGGAATGTGTATCAATAGCTTACATTTCCCCCTCAACGTGAAATACTTTGTATTTGATTTTACCATTGTTATGACTTTGTTAGGGCACTTTGAAGTTCACTTTAGTTATTTCTAATCCCAACTACTTTAAAACAAAAAAAACATTGTTCCATCTACAAATTTTGCTCCATTTTTTCTCTCAACCATTTCAAGATCATTAATAAATCCACTAACAATACAATACACAGTACAAAATTTTGAATAGTCTCCAGTGGATTAGGGTCATGGAGAACAGGGAACAGTTTGGTGCGGTTATAAATTATTTTTGGCATAAATTAATTACCCACATTTGGCAAAGTCATGACTGAGTTATGTAGGTCATCTCAACTGACTAACAGAATCTTTGTACTGCAACAAACTATATTTATTATGTAGCACATATTTTAAAAATACTAAACATATTTAATACATTTATAAAATATTATTTTTCATGTCCTTTCACCTATAATTCCCACAAGAGCTCATACTTCAAATCCAACTCCACAGTTTTCATAGGCAGACATGAATTATAAATTATAAAAGTCATCTAATAACATTATTATTAATAGAAAAGTTATGGAGAGTGGGGTAAAGGGTTAAGACCAGTTATCTTAGACCTTTCCAGAGCAAGTAGCAAGTATCCTACTGAGAAGCTGAGGGTATCCCCTTTCTTATAATACAATTTAACTGGCCTAAATGTTCAGAAGTCACTAATAAAACTATCAGAGAGGTAGCCGAGTTAGTATTTTTCAGACCTAACAAATCCCTGCTTTAGCTGCAAAACTCAACTCAGTCTTAACTATGGAGTCATTACCACCTTAATATATTTTACATTCAGATATGAAAGTCTGTTTTCTGAAAAAGTAACATTTTCCCCAGTGAAAAATGACATTTATGTTGTGATACAATCACACATTTGCTAAGATTGCCATACACTGTGCAAAATATACATATTCTCTTTTTATTTCCCTGTAAATTAACATGGATGTGGATAAAAGCTGTTTTCTAGCCCTATATGCAATGTCCATATGGCTAAAAAGCTGTTAAATATCTGGAAAATTATCCAGAGCAGCAGTGTATTTAAACTTTATGCTCACTGAATTGTCATTTTTTCAGAGTAGTGAAATCAAAGTATAATAAGTGGAAACAGATCAAAGTGTTGGTATAATAACCCCTTAATTAGTCAGCTTGATATTAATTTTGATCTCTGTAATTAGCCAATAAACCATCTTTAAATTTATGTTATTGTGCAAGTACATCATGGGGAAATCTGTTGTTTGTAAGGGTTTAAATAAATCCTCAGCCATTTTTGGAAATGTACCCTAAGCCAAGTGGCTAAGTATCCATCTGCCAGGTAGATGATGCTGATTTTGTGCAAAGACAGCAGGTCTCTATTGCAAGACTTTATTTATTTATAAGGCTGTATATGTTGGCTTCCATTCTGATTATATTCAGCAAAACTAAAGCAATGAAGCAGGCACTCAAAATGCTCAGTAATATGCACCCATGCCAAGTCAGCTTGAAGGTTGGTATAATGAGATGTTCTTCACAGAAATATTCCTGTAGGGATTGAAAAGGGTTATTTTTGCTTTTCAGTTTTGTAAGGGGTTAAGAGATGTTTATGATGGCATTGGAAGGGTATAGATCAGAGTCTTCCACTGAATGTAGGGCTCACATTTAATGATTAAACTAACTAGAAAGGAGGTATGCTTTCCAGGAGATATTAATTCTTTGGAGAGCAGTCCCTTTCTCCAATAATATATCTGATTAATTGCTACTAAGAGAAAAGTTTAGTCATTACAAGAAAATGTTGAATGCCCAGCACCTGCCAAGCTTAATACACTACCAGTGTGAGATACAGCCCTCTGGAAAACACCATTATAGCACATCCTTGCAATGAGTTGTTGTGGTAAGGTTGATAATATACTCAAATTGCAATGCTTGTTCTGTCTCAATGCCAATAAGCTCACCCTTCGTGCTTTTGCTTACGTTGCCTTGGTGCTAGAAGTCTTAATTTTAAAAAATCATGATAAATTAACCATTAATTACAGTAATTATGCAATTTCAAGACCTCAAAAAGATTAATTGTTGTCGAGACAGACAGTGAAATACAATGTGTAAGTAAATATATAACAAATGATTACAAGTATTTGTCCCAAATAGTCTTGCTGTTTTAATTTTTAAAAGTGGCTAAGTGAGAATTGTGCATATTTCCCACTGTGAAAGTCAAAGAGAACAGAGTGCCTACTTCTTAGGCATTCTTGAAAACTCACCCCAAAGGTGGTGATTTTAATACTAATTTTAATTTGACAGTAAGCCTTTAAGTTTAAAATAAAATAAAACATTCACATGAAAATCTTTGCAAACCTAAAAATGTATTGTAGGTAATAACTAAAATGAGACCTCCAACCTAAGTAATGCCATTTGAATTGCCGGTGTTAGGTTTTCAGCAGTAGCCCTAATTTGTACTGAAATAGATTTAAAACCAGTATTTTAGAACTATATTACTCAGTGCATACGAACCTTAGTAAAAGGGTTACGAGGCTTAACATTTCAGTGTATCCCCCACTTGGGGTGTGCCAGCTCTGAATTTTGGACTGAGCCTCTGGGAGGCCCTATCCTATGGATTACAACAACAATGGTTACCAGAGGCCTGACACCATGTCCCAGCATGCTTGGAGTCAGAGCTGGGTGATAGAATGCACTAGAAACTCCAGCTGAGGCCAATAGGAAGTTTCTGCATGGGGTGAAAAAGCAAGTTTCTGGGTCCCTGATGCGCCACACCTACACAGCCTCCTCCGTGGTCCAGGACCAGGACAACCTGACTAACACAGACTAGATTTAGTTTCAGTTTTGAGCATGTGAGTTTGGGAGCTGACAGAGAAGCAAAACAACTCAGAGAGCCTCTGATTAACTCCTGCTCCCCACAGAAGGGGGTCTTTGAACTGCTTTGGAATCTAGCATATGTCAAACAATTCCAGTACTGCAGAGACCAGCATCCAGAGTAGTAAATCTGATCCAGTGCTGTCCACCAAAAGCCATCTGAGACCTCCGCAGCAGGCAGCCAGGAGAGGACCCTGTCCCATTCACACTAAATATGCAACACTTGTTTCTAGACTGATCCCCAGCATACCATCTGCCTGTGCAAGTGGCAAGGGATGGAGCTGAGAGTTGGGAAGAGTTGGGAGTGTTGAGTAATCATGTATCCATGATCATTAAACCCTATCTCTCCCAAATCCCAGGATATTCCCTCTCTTTGGTTTTATTGGTGGTGGTTTCATTTCTTTGGTGAGGTTTGTGTTGATGTAATTTGCTATGTCTTGTTTGTTGGCTTTTATACTCCTTGCAGCACTAGAAGGATTACTTATTTTCTCAAGGGACAGTACCCCTTTTGTTCCAGGCATAGTGAGGAGACAGCTAAGGTAAAAGCACCAGATGTCTCAAAAAAAAAAAAAAAAAAAAAAAAAAGAAGCAGCCCCAACCTATGCAGGGAGAAGCCACTCACAAGAGGAAGTACAAGGGAGAAGGCTTGGGCCACACCTATGTCTGCTAAAGCTGAAACTGTAACTCCACAAAGCTGTGATACATGATGATGGAGCTTCAGTCTTAAACAAGTAAAAAAAATTAGATTGGTTTAGAATTGCTGCCAAAAATAAATTACAAGGCCTCATGGGGAACACTAAAGTGCAAAGAGGAGAAAAAGAAGTGAGTCTCTCTGCTCAAAGAAGGATCATCTTATTAATTTTTAAGATCATTATGTTAATCTGAATAAAGAATTCCTAGAATTTTCCCTCTTTCTTTGGAAATCTCTTGTTTGTGATAATCATCCCAATCTATTTATCCTTGTTAATTATGCATCTACTTATGTCAGTGTTTGACGGTTTCTTTTCTGAAAGATATGGCATGTTGGAGAACAATAAAAAGGAATTAAACACATGAAGGAAGTTCATAATGTGAAAGATCTAGTGAGGTATGAAAACAACGTGTACTGAGCAGTGGATAGCTTTCTCTAAACACATCAACTGTTCACACACAATCACTTTATTTTATAGGGCTATTAGTTTAACAAGTAGCCAGAGTATTGAGGAAGTAAAAGCAGTCTCTTAGGTTTCAGTAGCTTCTCAGAAAAAAATATTTTTCCCTTGAGATTTTTTTTTTACATTACTTAGTTTAATTGTTACCATAAGAAATCAGCAGGCATTTTCAATTTATATGGAGTATCTCCTCTTTCTTCATTCATCTCCTTTGTTTCACATGAGCATCTTTACTTTCTGGAGCAAGTATAGCTCCAGTTGTGATAAAAATTCTACTGCAGATTGAAATGAAGCAATTGGATGTTACAGCTGTTATTTAACTGGCTTTCAGGGAAAGAGTGAGAAAATTAATAGATTAAGTTTTGGGGGCTGCTTCAGAGAACACAGAAGGGGAAATATTCTGATTTTTGATACAATCAAGTTATACTTTCTTGGTTGAATAGTAGATTTTAAATGAACAAATGCCAATAAACACTCTTTCTCTTTCTCTGGAAAATTTGACCTTTAATGATTACTAGTCTAAGGGTATATATACACAGCAAAATTATTTCAAAATAACACCTGTTATTTTGAAATAACTTTACTAGCGTCTACACAGCCAAACCATTATTTCGAAATTGTTTCAAAATAGCAGAGCGCTTATTTCGAATTTGTTAAATCTTATTCCATGAGGAATCATGCCAAATTCAAAATAGTTATTTCAAAATAAGTGCTGTGTAGATACTTATATTGAAATAGGGGGCCTCCAGCCTTCCCAGGGTGCCCTGGCAACAACTCCAGCCTCAACCAAGAACACTCCTCTCCCTCCACCTCCCTGGAGCCCTTAAAGGGGGGTTGACTCTGGTTACAGTGCCTGTGCCAGCTACAAGCCTGCCAGCCCAGAGCCAGCAGTCATTGCCCCAAGCCAGTGGCCCCAAACCATGAGCCAGCAAGCCACTGCCAGCCAGCCCCACCACTCCCCAGGAGCAGTCTGCCAGCTCCCAGGAGCCTGCCAGGCCCAGAGAAGGTGGGCACCTTCCTGGTCCAGAGTGGAGATCACGGACGTTATTCAGGTTTGGGGGGATGCCCCCAACATCCATGATCTCCGCACTAGACTGAGGAACGCGGCCATCTATGGCAGGATAGCTGCCAGCCTGGCCACCAAAGGCCACATGCGAACCCAGAAGTAGGTTTTCATGACAATCAAGTTGGTCCAGCGAGATCCCCAACCCTGAGCTCTGAGCTTCCCCTCCCCATTCTTCCCCTTGCTTCCTCCTTCCAGCTCCCTCCTCCCAGTTTTCCCCCTCCCCTCTCCCATCCTCTCTTCTCCCCTCTCCTGCCTCCTATCCCCAGTCTTAACAGAGTTTCATTCCCTCCCCCAGTTTTGTTAAATAAAGATAATTTGTGTTCATGAAAATATGTGTATTTTATTTGATATCAGATATGGGGGCTAGGGAGTAAGTGAAAGGATGTGAGGGAGGAATGAGGCACAAGCCCCCAGTGGGGCAGACCAGGGAGGCTCTTAGTGCTCTTCAGGGTGGAAGCTCTCCTGCAGGACCTCCTGGATACTGACAGCCCCCTGATGGACCTCCGAGATGGTAGCCTGCAGAAAGTGCAGCCAGGCTCGCAGCAAAGCATCCACGAGAAGCACCAGAGTGCCTGGGGCGGCTCTGGCTCCATGTTGCACAGTGCTGTGGTGTCCCGAGTCAGGGCAACCAGAGCACGCAGAGACAGAATGCTTCGCTATCCCTCATTGAGGTAGGCAAGCAAGCAGGGAAAGCTGAGAAGCAGCTGTCCAGGGCGGGCATCCCTTTAAGCACAGGCCTCAGCCTCAGGCAGCAGCTACATAAAGTAACTCCTGACCTGATGCCCTGCCAGACGAGGTTTACCGGAGCGGTCGACAAAGACTTCCCTTGTCAGCTGTGCCGCGTCTAGACAACTGTGCTGTGTTGGATCAGCTAATCGTCAGTGCAGTGCGGTGGCCACTTTTATTTTAATGAAGCAGGGATTATTTAAATCCCCGTTTCTTTGACTATGCTGAGTAAACTACCTTACATGGCTCTGTTGACAGAGCCATGTAGTCTAGATGCACCCTTAGATGGCAAACTTTCAAGAATTAAGACATAAGATTTCATCTATTACAATAGGATTAAGGCTACATTGAAGATATACAAATCAATGGGAGGGGAAATTTAGTATAGAAGTGCTGAATATTGTACTTACAGCTCTGAGTAATGCATAAAGTATTTTAGGACTATCATTTAATGAAAATACATTTGAATTCCAAAATATTTGTATATATTTCAATTCTCTTGTTCAATTGTTCTCGACTGGATGTTATTGAGATGTTACTTTTAGACTGATTCTACTAAAGATGTACTTTTTATAAGATTGTGGGAGATTGTCTTACAAGGTAAGAGGTGAGAAGTAATTTTTTCACTAAAAATGAAGTTTCAGGGTGACAAAGTATTTGGAACTTCAAGGTGAATTTGACAATTTTAGCTGAATAAAAATGAGATTATTTTTGCAAAAGTCAAAATGGTTCCTTCAGCATTTTCTAAATGAAATGGTTTTACCTCATTTCAAAACATTATATTTTGAAAATGTATCTGCATTTACCATGTGCGTGTATTTTTCACTTTCTAACCTACTTTATAAAGTACAAGGGAATCTGTCTCATTTTATATGTTGTTTCTTGTTGTCCATGATTTTACCTTATGTAGATTATATGCTTAGATAATATTGAACACATAGTTGCTGCTCAATAAATACTAATACATATTTTATAACTGCTAATAAAGTACAAATTCAATTTGTATGAGGCATCTTAAAAATAAACTCGCTTTGTCTATTAAATCCACATCCTTTTTGAGTATCCTATCCTTCCTTCTTTTTATGAATCTTGTTGTAAGCCAAATGCATGAAACCTGATTCTTCCATCTAAACTATCAGTGGAATGCAGGCCCAGCTGCCTGAATGGTGAATACAACTAGAGGAAAACACATATTTGCAAAAGCTGCAAGTCTTTATCTTTACCTTGGTCCCACAAGATTCACTAACAGAAGCTTCAATTTAATGGTACCAGTAATTTTTCTACTGCACTCTCCACAGTGAGGTAATTAAGTCACGAAATCAGCAATTTCTTTTGCACAATAGACCAAGCTTTTCTCCTCTATGTAATTATTTTATATTGCCTCTTAAAAATTGTCTATTAAATAAAAGCTGCTGGCATGGTCAGCTAAAAGTGATAGCTCAGAAGTATTAAGACCAATTATGATTACTTTATGTCTTTTTTTAAGGGTTTTTACATCTTGGCAAAGCACTGATCTCTGCAGATGTCTGTGAAAGGTGAAGTTCAAATAAAGATGTGCTGGTTGGACAGAAGTTCCACTGCACAGAGTAATATTGCTGCCCAATGTATAGATCACTCTAAGAAATTGGTTCCAACAGAGTGATTTTAAGAAGAAAGTTTTTATTAAAGTATCTTCTTTATGAATAGTTACATCCAATATGTCCTTTGTGGGATGATGAAATAAGAGTGACAAACTCCAACTTACAAAGCTCATGTAAAAACTATACCAAAATATTTTTAGTTGACTAATATAAAATGGATTTCTCATTGACAGCTGCTCACTGGTTACGAAAGAAGTGAACCACTAAATTGTATAGATTTAGAACTTGGGTAAAAATTTCATACACACCTCAGTGACACAGGCTTGGGTTTCTAAATGTAGTTGGACAACTAAATATGCAGTTTGGTATTTGGTGAGATTTTAAGGTAATTTTAATGGAAATTAGTTATATAACCTGCCTACCTGCTTTTCAAAATCTCACTGTGTGTCCATCTGCATTTTTTACACTCCTAAAAATCTGTCCATTAGCAGCCAAATCATGTTTTTAAGAGACATAGGGAAAATTTTCAAAATCACAAATACCATTTAGGCAGCTGACTCACATTAATTTTCAATAGAAGTCAAGCATATAATTGCCATTTGTGCTTTTGAAAATCTCCCAGTTAAGTTTTATCATCCTTCAGTAAGCCAGAGGGCTGGGGAGGGAGGTTCCTCTCAGGGCACATTTACACTGACCGTGCTGGAAATCAACAATCTGGTGTTCAATTTAGCAGATTCAATTTAGACCCATAAATCGAATGCTGAGAACTGTTCCAGCCAGCGCCTATACTTCTTGCAGTTGTGAGCAGTAAGGGAAGCCGAAGGAAGCGTTTGCTCCTGTCAGCCTTCTGCTGTGTGGACGCTGTCAAACTTGGCTTAAGGTAAGTCAACTCCAGCTACATGTAGAATATGTAGCTGGAGTTGCATACCTTAAGTCGACGTTCCAGGTCTAGTGTAGACCTGGCCTCTGGTTATCACAGAATGTGATTGCAGCTTGAGTAGATATTCTCAGGCTAGCTTGACAAGAAACCAGGATTGCTACTGGTGAAACTAAAGCTTGTGCTGCCACAGCTTAACTGTGTTGGTATCGGAACAATCAAGATTAAAGCTAGTTCAGAGATGTTTACTCAAGTGCAGTGAGTCCCCATGATTGCATTATAAGCAACCCCCTGACCAAAGCACGTAAGTGCCTAAGTCACTTCTAAAAATGTTTCTATGGCTACTAGGTAATTTAAGTGCTTTTGAAAACTTTGTCCCTTAGTAAACCTTGAAGGGGTATATTAATTGCTAGTCATCTTTGGCTCATGATGCTGCTAAATTCTTGTGTTCAAAGGAGTTTTATGTACACACATGTGCCTATTCACACACACCTTTTAGGGGGCATAAATTGGCCAGTATTTTCTACAAAATTGTTTCTAAGTTTGTTGTAACAGACATCTTTTTCTTGTAGAATTTTATTTACATGGGTTTGCCCTCGCTTTTTCCTCTGAATGATCTCAGTGACATCACAGAAAAATGGAATCTTTGAAGCATATTTCCATTGTGTTGTATTTCAGGTTTTATTTTCTGTTTTCTATCTGTAATATCCTGTGCTGGTCATGGCTATCATAGACTGATTATTACAGTACAGTTTTTTTTATTTATAAGATGCTGTGTAGTGTTCACTCATCATTCTCATATCTCATCATTTCACAACCATTCATGATCTTTGCTTCTCTAGACTGCTGTTGGATAGGAAGCATTATTATCCCTGTTTCAAAGAGGTAGACATTGAGGCATAGAAACTTTAAGTGAGTTGCCCAATTTTCAGAGAAAATTAGTGGCAGAGCTAACCACAGGACCATTCACGGGAAATGTCATTTTTTTTTTTTTTTTTAATTCTTGGTTTCCTCTAGTATTTGACAACATGTAAGTCATCCCGAATATCAAAGTTTTACATATCTTCTCTGGAAGGCCTAATATCCCCTATTTTGAAAAAGAACTCCCATTCCCCCTCCCCCCACACACAAACTAGTTTTGGTTTCTATCTTCTTGTATAGCTTCCATTACCATAGTTACTGACCATCTCACAATCATATATGCCCACAATAATGTTTGGTATGGACAAAGTACAATTATCCACAATACACTGTTGGAGAGAATAACTGATTTCTTCAAGGTCATAGAGAAAGTCTAAGAATTAATTCTTAGGGGAATTAACCTAAGGAATTAACCTCAATCTCAGGCTAGCCCCCTATCCAACTGAACCATCTTGCCTCCCTTTATTATCATCATCAGGGAAAATAATTTATTTCATTCCATTCCCTGTATCATTTGGATCATATGGGATTACCTTTATATTCTTCCTCACCTACATCTACAGATGTTTCTACTGTTTCTTCCTTTAAAGCTTAATTTATGCACCTTGACATTCCTGTTTTTGAATGGCTTTCTGATGGCTAACCAAAGATTCAGTCAGAGCCTTCTGTGATGCAGTGCTGCTTGAAGTGTCCAGTCTTTCCTCTGTGTCCCAGAGCACAAGTGCAAATGTTATTTTGGCAAAAGGAATGTTTAGAAAGATCAAGAAACAGAACAGCCTTTTGGATCACATTCTACTTTCTTTTTCTTTATGTTTTTGTTTATTCTCAATCCATTGGAAACAAGAACAAAGTGTCAGATGAAAGATTTACTAACTTGCTCACTTGCATTTCTTTTCAGAAATTTTGTTAATATAATAATACTTTATACTCTCCTAGCACTATACAAACATTCTCATACAAAGAACAGCTGTATCTATGGATTAGGAAATGAGGATGATGGTACAAAACAGCAAATGAAAAAAATGAGCAGGATTAAGAAGTACAGAGGTGAGGAAGTTGGTTTGGAAAAAGGAAGATTTGATGTGGTAGTATCTGACCCCATTAGCACAATGTGCGAGTTACCCATGTGACAAAGGATGGGACTTTGAATTAAGTAATGTTTGTAAGGCAATTTGTATACAAAATAAAGTACTGTAGAACATAGAGTGATTATAATTTTTGATTACTAATAAAAATAATTAACTGTTTTTGTTTTTATCTTCATAGATAATTCAGTGTTGAGAAAAAAACACACACAAAAACCATTATATTCAACTACTAGGCTCTTAGAAATCTGAGAAAGATATGCCCTCCTGCTGCTGTTTCTTCTGCAAAATTTCATTAGGTTGTTTCTTCTAGCTGGAAAAGTTTCTTCCTGGCTGATCATTAAGTGTACCTCAGTCACAAAGCTAATAATAGAAAACTCCATTATGGTTTGTGCTAATTCAGCCTACATTTTGGAACCAGCCCTAAAACCACCTGTAGGCATAATACACACTGTATCCTTTGTATACTCATGTAATCCTGAATTCTAACATTTTTTGCTGGTTATATTTATATTTGTAAAATTATGTAAAATTCAGTGTTGTTTAACTATCTACCAAATGGTTTCATTTTGATTCAGACAGGGAAATCATGTAATCTCTATAGATAAGAATTTTTTTTAATTGTGCCCCTTAAGATTTTCCCCCTGTAATTTATTTGAGAGAGGACTGGGTTAAAGTGTAATAACAAGATAAGGAAGTAGTTTTCCCTTCCCCATTCATCTAATCTGTGCCTACAGTGCAAAATGCCAGCTGTTTTAACCCTTCTGTAATAAGACACTTTAGATAACCGTGGTAAATATGTGGCAAATGTTTTCTTTGAATGGGTATACTTGAAAAGCAATGCTGTCTGCACATTTTGAAAATAAATTAACACTCCTTAAGATTTATGTTTGCCATCCCAGTTGGCAAGTCTTAATTGGAAACTCCCGAGTCCTGATTCATTGGAGTCAGTCTAGTGTATGTTATCTGATTTATTTTTAATTGAATGATCCAACTTAATTTCTTTAAACAGATAACATTGCTTATGTTTTATGTTAGTTTTCTTTCCTTTGAAGAAAGATATTTTTAGCTTTTTTCATTAATGGTTACATTTATAAAGGATCATAGAGTATCTGGATTAGAAAGAAAAAAATGTTATCTGCAGGCCAGTCCAGGCAGTTATACTCTGAGACTGTGTCTACTGCCTTGCCAATCACTTCCAACTTGACCTAGAGAAGGAATCACTTTCAGTCCCCCTTGACTCTGTCTCTAGCATTATTGATGTGTTGAAAAAGATGTCTTACTGTGACCTTGAGGAAAATCCTCGTGGACTAACAGTGGTTAGGCATAACTTTTACTGATTATTGATTAGTTTTGGAGTAACAATAGAAGATCTGTAACTCCCATAAACATAGCAGAGACTAAGCAAGAGAGAGAGTGTCTATTCTGAACTGGATATGAAAGAGGGGAAGAAAGGGGAAGAACAAAATTAAATAGGCAGAGCCTTAAGAAAACTTTCACTGAATAAAACCATTGAAATGAGCTCATTTTCCTGAATCTAAAGACTTCAAGTCCTAGGTAAAGAATTAACATAAACATTATAGGAAACTCAGTTGATTCTACAGTAAAGTACTTTCACCTAAAAAAATGTTATACAAGAACAAACAGATCCTTGTTTTCTTCACTCTGATAATTGCTTTGCTTGGACTCTGAAGTTCATTTACAGCATCATTTCCCATACCCACACAAGAATGATTCATTTTCATGAATAGATCTCTACAGACCATGTAATATACTGTTAGCTGAAGGTGCGTTTTTCAGACAATATGAATATGCCACAATAATATTCAGTCAAGCACAAAGATCTGATTCTCTGTATATGAAGTAAGCAAATTGATACGTCTGCTTTCTTTGTATAATTGAAAACCTTCAGGTTGTCATTACCTATATTATCTCTCAGCTTACAAGCTGGCGTTAGCCTAATTATTTTGCATCTGGCATGTGATTATAGAACCCTGACTTGCAGTACAGAATGAAAAGCAAGTGATATCTATTCCCTTTGTTGTTATCGCTTTGCCCCATTGAATTGTTTTAGAGTAATTAGACTCTTAGAAAGTATAAAAGAAGTGAAAATGGACTGTGTGTGAAACAATGTGTCACAATTTTTATTTGTATTTACTTACGTATAGGTTTTTGTATTGATTTAGTTATTTTAAGCATATTGATCAGTAGGAATTGGATAGGTTATAGGGAATGTGTAATTGCATATGAAAGGTTTCATATGCAAGTCACCAGTTTGAATCTAGCCTAGCCTGACAGTGATTGAAAACTTCTTTGGTGGCTGGTCTGTAAGAAATAATTTAGTGTTTTCAGTTCAGTTCCTGTTGAGTCACCAACTAACCAAAAGCTACCATCACAACAAGTACCATTCTTGGCTGGAAACTCCTACAGGACCAGTGAAAAAGCTTATGAAGAATGGGGACTATCTTCTTACCTCTTGATGTAGTCTCTCTGGGCCAAAATGGAGGCCTGTTCCTGAGTCAATGTGGGGGAGACTTGTACTGCTGCTTTCTAGGTTTTCTCTGTTCTATGGATAACAGAGGACATATCTCCAGGATATGTCAACCACTCAAGCCACTTGAAATTAAGAAGAAAAAAACCACAAAATTATAACCCAGGTTCCTTCCTGAGAGCAAACATGTTATATTCATTAAGATCACATTGCCTAAGCAGGAACATTTTAACTTTCCTGTATTATTCTGTGGTATATTCCCCAAGCCTGAGAAGTGAAATGAGAAACTCATTTCCTCAGTAATCAAAGCCACAGAAGGTATCTAAAAAGTCGTCCTCACAAAATCAGAGCTAATTGCACTTAAATTGCAACAATTTATTTGGGGTGAGAGTGCACAGTGGAGAAGTACACTTCTTCTGCCATGGGAGTGTACCTGCTCTAACGGCCGGTGCAGAATGTGGATAATCCCTTAGCCTCACATCCTTCAAGTCCTCTTAGGGACAGATAGTATACTCAGAGGAAGAAGCGTGATTGTGCCTGCCAACTGCACAGGAAGTGTAGTAGAGTGGCTGCTTGCCCTGTACCCACCTTGCATGATCATGCAATACGTGGACACAATCTGGCCCTTACTGTGGGATTTATAGGCCCTTAACTCTTTAAAGGCAGGCGTAGCTGCCAACTCCTTGCACATCACTTCTGAATGTGCCAAATACTGAATCTAATAGT
This sequence comes from Pelodiscus sinensis, assembly GCF_052426305.1. Lineage (NCBI taxonomy): Eukaryota > Metazoa > Chordata > Testudines > Trionychidae > Pelodiscus > Pelodiscus sinensis. The sequence goes on along the minus strand of NC_143055.1, from coordinate 115,663,921 downwards.
CTCTAAACTGGAGTTCTGGAATTCATATGCTGAGAGACTAGAGAGGAATGTTGTAAATTAAAGTTGGCCAGTCTTTTACACCTGATCCTGCTGCACTGCAGGGAATGGGTCCCATTCCTGGTGACTTGTAAGGTAGTATGTTTTACACACTGAGAAATGGATGAGTCTGACATTGTAACTAAGACTAAATTGGTGTGACTTATACCTTCTTCTAGACCCCGGGGGATAAGTAACACCTATTCTGACTTATTAACTCACCTCTGATTTTGCCCTGTTGCCTTGGATCATTGAATTAAAGAATTAGTGTCTGAATTTCAGAGGTGACATGTACCTCCATGTGATCTGCACATGTGAAAATCAAACCTAGAATTTATTCTAGAACTACAGGCAGTCCCCGACTTACGCGGATCCGACTTACGTCGGATCCGCACTTATGAACGGAGCTTTCTCGCCCCGGAAGTCGGGGCGAGAAAGCCCCGTTCGTAAGCTGCTCTGGTGCCACTGGTCTGCTGGAGACCGTCTCCAGCAGACCAGGGGCACCGGGCGGGTTCCCGCGCTTCTGAGGCTTTGCCAGGGCAAAGCCTCAGAAGCGCGGGAACCGCTGCTGCTGCCACTTGGGTGCCGGTGCCTGTGGTCTGCTGGGGACCGTCCCCAGCAGACCACAGGCACCGGGACCCAAGCGGCAGCAGCGGGCGGGTTCCTGCGCTTCTGAGGCTTTGCCAGAGCAAAGCCTCAGAAGCGCGGGAACCCCCGCTGCTGCCGCATGAGACCCGCTTCAGTCAAAGCGGCAGCAGCGGCGGTTCCCCGCGCCTCTGAGGCTTTGCGCTGGCAGAGCAAAGCCTCAGAGGCGCGGCACCCCGCTGCCGCTGCGGCTCTGCTCCCCGTGTCCCTGGTCTGCTGGGGGGAGGGGGCACAGCTAGTGTGCTCCCCCTCCCCCAGCAGACCAGGCTTTTCTTTTGGACTCTGGGGCAGAGCAGCTGGGGCGCTGCCGATTGGTCCTGCAGCGCCCGTGGGCACTACTGGACCAACCCGGCAGCACCCCAGCTGCTCTGCCCCAGGTCCTGATTCAGCCGCTGCTGGTCAGTTTCAGCAGCGGCTGAATCAGGACGTCTGGGGCAGAGCAGATGGGGTGCTGCTGGGTTGGTCCAGTAGCACCCCAGCTGCTCTGCCCCAGGCGTCCCCAAGTCAGCTTCTGCTGAAACTGACCAGCGCTGACTACAGGAAGCCCCAGGCAGAGTTGCTCTGCCCCGGGCTTCCTGGAATCAGCTGCTGATCAGTTTCAGCAGCAGCTGACTTGGGGACGCCTGGGGTTCTTAAGTTGATTCTGTATGTAAGTCAGAACTGGCCAGTTCCAACTTACATACAGATTCAACTTAAGAACAAACCTACAGTCCCTATCTTGTACGTAACCCGGGGACTGCCTGTATAACAAATAACTGTACAACATGCCTCCATGAATAGAATAGAAAATGTTCTTTTGGAAAATCTTTCAATGTTATTTTTACTTAATTTCACTGGATATTTTGAAATTAGTTCTAGATTCATGTTGTACTTTGTCAATAAAGTTAAATACATTAGCATCTGGGAACATGGGCAGACAGGATAATCTGTGCCAGAGTTAAAACCCTTATTCAAGATTTTGCCTAACAGCTGGCATTTTTCATTTGCTATGTGTAGAGGGATGTACCTTGCATAAGAAACAGGGAACTTGTGTGCATCAGTATTATCCATTAAAGCCTGGAGGTTGAATCTGAAGACCCCATTATCAGTGACTTCAATGAGGTCAGGATTTCACTCCTGCTCTTGCAAGTGCTTGGTAAAATGCAATGTAGATGTGCTCCAGGGTAAATGAAGATGGAAACAAATCTACACCAATTAAATTAAATGGAGGGAGTCTGATTTTACAATCTTTACTCATCTTGGCGAGCACTTATCTAAGTACAGCATGTCTGATGAAGTCAATGGTACAATGCACATAAATAAATGTTCCCCAACTCGATGCAGGGTTTGCATAACTCATGAAGGGGTAGTATCATAGGCTATGTCTACACAGCAGTGTTATTTCAGAATAATTGACATTAGTTACTCTGACTCCTGTACCCTTCATTAAATGCGGAGTAAGGGAAGTCGGAAGAAGAGTGCTCTTTTTAGGACTTCCTGCAGTGTAGACAGCACCAAAACCTGAAATAAGCTATTTTGACTTAATCTATGCAATTGATGTAACTCAAGTTCGGAGTTATTTCAGCATCAACCCCTGCTGCGTAGATGTACCCTTAGTGAGCAGAAATAAGGGTATGTCTACACTACCCCGCTAGTTCGAACTAGCGGGGTAATGTAGGCATACCGCACTTGCAAATGAAGCCCGGGATTTGAATTTCCCGGGCTTCATTTGCATAAGCCGGCCGGTGCCATTTTTAAATGCTGGCTTGTTCGAACCCCGTGCCGCGCGGCTACACGCGGCACGGGCTAGATAGTTCGAACTACCAACCATTCTGAACTATCTGTACGCCTCATTCCACGAGGCGTACAGATAGTTCGGAATGGCTTGCTAGTTCGAACTATCTAGCCCGTGCCGCGCGGCTACACGCGGCACGGGCTAGATAGTTCGAACTACCAACCATTCCGAACTATCTGTACGCCTCATTCCACAAGGCGTACAGATAGTTCGGAATGGCTTGCTAGTTCGAACTATCTAGCCCGTGCCATGTGTAGCCGCGCGGCACGGGGTTCAAACAAGCCGGCATTTAAAAATGGCGCCGGCCGGCTTATGCAAATGAAGCCCGGGAAATTCAAATCCCGGGCTTCATTTGCCAGTGCGGTATGCCTACATTACCACCCTAGTTCGAACTAGGGTGGTAGTGTAGACATACCCTTAGTGTCAAGCCTCCTGCATGCCTGTACTCTGTTACAGGAAAGGGCAATGAATGGGCATGTAAATAAACAAAGGGGAAGATGTGGGTTTAATAGTAATCCACAGCATGCAAATGAGAGATTTGCCTTATTCCTGCAATGTTATCAGTCCTGCTGCTTATCTCCTCCACTTTTTTTTTTGCCTTGTGTGCCTATGCACAACACTCTGAACCCACACAGTGTAGTACTGAATTCTAAATAGGTAAGTAGTAATAGAAATGTAGCTGTGTTAGTCTGGTGTAGCTGAAGCAAAATGCAGGACTATGTAGCACTTTAAAGACTAACTAGATAGTTAAATAGGTAAGGTGAGAATCTCCATTTCTTACAATCCAGTTGTACCTTATTTGCCAAACAGTTCCACTGATTTCAGTGTGATTATTCTCTGAGTAAAGAGTTTCCCAGTGTGACTAAAGGTGTCAGGGGTTGGCCCCAAGTGGCATCTTATATTTGTCATTGTCCTTGCTTCTGTTTTAATTTTCATTCATAAAAAGTTAGCATATAATGTTTGGAACAACCCTGAAAAGATAGACCTGGAAAGTATTTTTCCTTCTAACACAGAACACACACATCCAATTGTACAAAAGCATTTAGCCCCAGGGGGCTGGAAAACAACATATTTCTTTTTCATATTCTCAGTGAACTTTAGGGATAGTTTAGCATTGGCATAAGTTGTTGGCATTCAATGGAATAGTTGTCTGTATATTTTCTGAATCCTTGGGGTTTTATCATTCTGTTCATAGTGATATATATCATGTTCAGTTTTTTGATATGGTGAAGGGTTACAGTTACAAAAAGCAAAGGGCATAATATTGGCTAAATGCAGTGAGTCATATGGTTTTCAGGGTTGTTGCTTCTTGGATGTTGTGTTATTTTTTTCAAAGATTAGCTCACCTCAAAGAAACAATTTAAATTTGATTAATGAAAATCATAATTCTATAATCTCCTGATATCCAATTTAAGATAACATTCAGCAGTAGGTGCACAATGGATGCCAAGAGTCAGATGTGGTAGTGGCTATGACTGAAACCAATAAAAAGAGGATGAAAGATTTATTCGCAGATAAGTTACTTGCCTTCAAAATAAAATTATCCAAACCCCTTTATCTGGTCAACAAGGAATGGATTTCACAGATGAGAGATTAAAAAGTGATTTGTCATTCCATTAACAGTTTTGTGTCTCAGTAGTTTCATTGTTAGCTTGTTCAAATCTGTTTGCAGGAGATCACTGCTAAAAATTGAGTATTTGGGAGGAAATTACTATTGTGTTATATATAGTGGGATGCAAAATTAAAGAGGCAGGTGACATAATTTATCAAACATTGTCTTCTATTTCATCCCTTTTTTGATCATTCTTCTCTATGCACAGTCTGCATAAGGCCTATCCATCATTAGTTACGGTCCCACTTATGCCTGTGGGGCCATATTTTAAAAAGAGCTCCCTTCTCACTGAGATACCAAAATAAGTGGCTAGATTATCTATTGCATGTGAATTAATTGAAATACTTGGAAGCATTTTAGAAACTGTGTTTGTTACCTGAAGAAGTCCCCCTCACATAATGAATGACTGAAACCACCAGCCATCTCACATACCTGAGAGGGAAGAAATAAATAAAAAAGCAGTGTGTGGGCAAACATATCTTGGCTTTTCTGAGCAGCGGTAAAATAGGGCATAATAATGACATGACTCACAACTCTTCAGGAATGAGAACATCCTTCATGAGTTGTGTGTGTCTGTACCACACTGAGGTGAAGTAGAGCAGTGATCCTGATATATATTTCTACATTCGGGTTCCAACATACCCTAGAGAGCTTGGGCAGTGGTTTTTGAAACAACTATGCTTAGTTGTTTTTGCCACTATTCTTTACCATCCATACTGTATAGGCACCATGGAATGATAAAATACAGCATTACCTAATGCTGCTATTGATTTTCTCTGTGTAATAGACTACCTCTCCCAACCTCAATTTGCCTAAACTTCAATTTATAAGAAATGCTTCCATTGCAATGTGCTATTGCTTATTCTGGAATGTTACAGAGTTATATCACAAGCCTGTGTCACAGCTGCACCAGGAGTGGTATCACAGAAGCACCAGAGCTCCAAGGGGAGCATACCTACTGCTATACCACTTCATGGAGTGTAGTGAGAAGGCAAGGAAGTCATAGTACTGCCCTCTCTCACACCTCTGGGGTGCTGAGCTCCCTTGGCAGAGTTATGATGGATAATCCCCTCCGCAACTGGCCATTAAATGGGTCATAAAAAAGGGAAGGTTCCTTGTCCCCTCCCACTTCACCGGGAAGCTATATAAGGGCTTGTAGCAACTAAGTTTTAGAAGAGGAGTGGAAAGCCTGAGTTCAGCACTGAGCTATATATGAGGGATTGATGTTAATAATAGAATATCAATGTCCAAGCATATGTTGGGCTTCCTCCAACTTCTCCCCAAAACCGAGTATTGTTAGTTAGTTGACAAATACCTTGTGGTGTGAAGCTCATTGAAAGTTGTGTATGAGAGTGTGGGGAAAATCTGGACCTAATTTAAGAAACGGGCATGTAGGACTTACTGCAAGTCAGCACAGATCGTCGCATATGCTTCCAGGTATGCAATCAGGTATGTAGAGGCATACATGAAAAATCTGATTCTTCAGCTGAAACCACCTGTTTAGTTCACAAAGCGTGAAGCTGAGTTCAGGTTAAGGTGAACATGCAGAACTTTATTAAGCCTGTAGACAGTTTTGTCCGTGTGGCTGAGTGACTTCCTGCCCTAACATGCTGCTTCAGTTTGAGGTTGCTAGCACATACAAGGGGGAGCCTTATCATTACCACAGACTCAGATGGTTATATGTGCTGCCACGTAGTTTGGTCTCCTCAGTCAGCACCACACCAGAAGTGATCTATTTCTATCTCCATGTCACCTGTCTCTGAATCTAGTAAACGATCTCTCTGTGGAGTCTTTGCCTTATGCTGCTCTAACTCTGTATTCTGCAGTATTCTCTGTAGATTCTCTCTTGCTGTTGTCTGCTGGTTCATTAGTGCATTTTGTTCCTTTAGCTCGGTGAATCTCAAAGTGGGCCCACTCTGAAAAAGCTGCTAATGGGCTGTTCCAATTTGTTTGTTTACCAGCTCCGCAGCCATGGAGACTTATGACTCCCATTGGCTCTGGTTTGCCATTTACATCCAAGGGGAGCTTATGGTCCCCTCTATGCAACACCTCTGCATCTGAGTGAGTGGCATTGAGATCTGGTGCACAGGGTGACAGCAAGTAGTTGGGCCTCAGCTCTGAAGTCTGCTTTTCACAGCTGATCCCACCTTACCATTACTTTGGGAGAATGCAGGGGAGGAGCTGTGGTAGTTACATTTGTGTGTACATGCCTTGAATTCTTTGGAAGTAAATTGGGTCCATTGTCAGTGTATATAGTGCCCGAAAGGCTTTCAATTTTCCACTCACCGACTTACTTCTTGTATATGCAGGGCATCCACTAACCTTCCACAAATTTGAGTTGTACTGAACTGTCATCAAATATTGCTCTTTGTTTAATGTAAGTAAGTTCATTCACTCCTTTTCTCATGGGCAAGTGGGTACCCCATGTGGTTTAAAAAATAAAGACCTGCAGCAGCAAGTCTCAGAGCTCAGCTGACTTGGATTCATGCTCCAATGGTAAAAATATCAGTGTGGACATTCAAGCTTGGGCCCAGATTTTGAGACCTGCCCATTCTCACTGCAATTCAGAGCCCAGGCTACAGCCCAAGCCTGAACACTATGCTGCTATTTTTAGCCCTATGGCTAACCCTGGGTTATGAAGACTTGTTATTGAGGATTTTTTTCTGCAGCATGGATATTCCCAGAATCCTTTTCAGTTGGTGGCTATCACACAACAGGCAGGTGTCTCTCACTTCAATCAAGGCGCAGAGGTGTGTATTCATTCCCAGCCAGTAAAAACACACTTGAACCCCTCTCTCTGCCCATGGTTTAGGCATGTATTTCTTGCATGACGTCCTTCTGAAATGAGACCATGACAACACAGCTGGCCACACAGCTAATATCTCTCTCTTGAAGGCCTGTAGTTCAGGATTCTTTCATGTTGTCTCCTTGATTTCCCACAACTTCCCTGTTGAAACTGGGAAATAGTGCAGCACATTAATGGATGAGAACAGATGAGAGCTGGGCACGGTCCCTCATGCTCTCTCACCAATGTTTCTCAACATCTGCAGAGATGAGAGGGCTAATTTAATTTTCATGAAGACTTTGGCTTCTCTGCTGAGACTGCCAGTATGCTCTCTTCTCAGTGCCAATCACATTGCAGCATCAGTTTTCCCTCTAAGCTGTGGGGCAGCACAGCTTCACAGGTGATTAATCATCTCCACCCAGTCAGAGGCTTAGGGCTCCATGCATGGAGCTGACTGACTAGGTGGGGCTAATTAATCACCTGTGAAGCTGTGCTACCTCACAGTTTAGAGGGAACACTGTGCAGCGTTGTTGACTTTTTTGTCATGTGGACGTTATCACATTTTGCCATTCTTCATGTTTTCCTGAGAAGGTGGCAGTGTTACCTATCTCAAATTGAGAGAGATGAATGAAACTGCCCATTGCCATAATGCAATGAAGTCAAAAGGAGAGTATAAAAATAAATGCAAAGGGGAGATTTTACTTTAAATTAACTTCATCGTGGCCAGTTGGAGTAAATGATCTGGCTACTGCTTGATGCATACCATACGTGATGCTGAGGAGTTAAAATAAATATTCTTTCTGTCCTTGGATGATTCTGCTGAGCACAGCACAGTATTCTAGAGTCTTCTAGTTTCTCATTTCCTTAATTATATTATTTATCTTATGGCTTTCATGGATCGTTATGATTTTCACCATTTACACAGCTAATGTCAAGTATGCTCATAAGTACATGAAACATGAATTGCCTTTTAAATTCATTTTGGCAATATTCCTTATTTTCACAAGTTCTTATGCAGATAAGGTGTCACATACTAGCCTATTTATTGTATGCTGGCATTATGTGTAAGTATAGAACACAGTGCATGACAATTTCAGATGTTAATGGTCAGAGGTGTCTATAAATAAAAAGCCCTTGCAAGTAATATTAAAGATCATTGCTTATCCTGCAAAATAAAAGGCCACAAAGTGAGGAACACTGTTTGCTGGGGCATAAGAGCTAGAGGTAGGTCTTTATTAAACTCTCAGCTAAAGTCTTTCTAGGCTTTTAGAAAGCCTTTTGATCTTTCTGCTAAATTTTAATGGAAGCTACAATAGGCTTAATATGAAGGGGATTTTTGACCTTTTCAAGTATTAAATAGTAACCACTAAAGGCTTTATCATTGTTAACTTGGGCTGTTAATGCATGTCTTTTTTTCAAACACTGGAGCTACATGTTAACACTTTTACAGACAGCTTTTTCCCTTGTGACTCAATTATATTAAAACAGTACTTTATTTTCAAAAACAAAACTCAGTTTATCAAGGGTCCTTTATGACAAACATGAAAGAAGCAGGTTTTGAGAAGTACTATTTTATGGACAGTATTTATTAGGCCACTAAGTGAGATTCTGTGTTATGTAGAGGTCTAAAACATCTCTGAACATCACTGCAAAGTATTCCCCTGAAGATTCCTCACTAACTGAGGATAAAAAGTCTGGAGCCCATGTGTCATGGTGAATCTGCACCAGTATTACTTCTACCTCTTGCAGTTAATAATTATTGGTATTGAGACCAAGTGGAAGTCCACTAATTTACTCATTTTTATGAGTCCAGCTGAATGTAAAAACAAAAACATCTATTTAACTACATGTGTAATCACTGACATATTGCTGTTTAACGTAGCTCCAAAATATTCCTTCTAACAAGCATCCTTGGAAGAATTTTACTGAACCAATGCATCAGTGTGCCCGACAGATTAATATATTTTGTGCATAAGCCATTTTTTTAAAGTTGTCATTCTAGGAATGAATGCTGGAACATGGTGCTACCCAAGAAAGTAGATCCCTGTACAACGAATATAATACTAACTCTTGGGATTATGAGTACCAAGTAAAGAGAAAAAATAGCTCAGTTGACAAACTGTTTTTAATCAGCTTTCTATAATTGTTGTAAACAATATATCATTGCACAATTTCTTCATGAATGTTTGTTTAATATTCAAATAGAGTTAGAACAGGCCAAAAAAACCCTTTTTAATGGAAATTACTACCAGGTTTGATGTGGTCTCCTCCACTCTGTCTCATCCTTTTGAAGATCCCCAATGGTTTGTGGTGGGAAAAGAAGAGTGTAGCATCCTTCAAACCAGATGCTAGCCCAGCACAGAATTAAATTTTTGCAGGCATTATAAATCCTGTTGTAACCATGTAGAAGACTATTGAGCTCAAATTAGATTAACCTAGCTCTTGTAAAGGAAGTATTTAATTATACATTCTGATTGCACATGTATTATACCTCTTTGCTTTGACTTAGTGGAGAAGGAAAAGGAGCAGGTGGACGTCAGGTTGGTGAGTTACCCTGAAAATTGGTCATATTCAGGAAGTGTTGTGCTGGACAGCAACAGCAGAGGCAGAAGGAACAATAGCTTACCTTGGATTAGTTTTGATGGGTGTTTTACAGAAAATATAGGTTCTGTGATAGAAGGGTTAATATTAATGGCTCTAGCTGGTAACTATTTTATAGTATGTTATGGTTTGTGTTGTTTACAAGAATTTGCTTCCAGACTAGTCTTTATATATATGGTTGGAAATGAGAAATCAGTAACACATAGGACAGGTCACAGATACGCACTGTGTGACAGCAACAATTGCCAACAGAAAAAGCACTATAATGTGTGTAAACTCTTGGATTTAGCCTGAAAAGGGTTATAGTCACAAAAACATGATAAGAATCACTAATAATTAATGTAAACATTAATGTGGACAAAATAAGAATACATAGCTCAAAGTACTATTCCTGCGTCACATGTAACTATTCATATGAAAAATTCCTATCATGGGAATACATGCAGTGCTATATACCAGGGTCCCATCCTCCTGTCCTGATGCAAGCAAAAATATCATTGATAGATACTAAAAGCTAACAAGTATTAATAAATGTAAACCTAGAAAAGAGCTCTCTGGATAATCAGTCAAATTTCTGGACACTTCTCCAAAATATCAGATGTAAACGTATAGACAGGGAAGTAGGCAAGAAGTTATATGGGGATCCCCAGCTGTTTTTCAATCCTCTCCTTCACAGGGAGGAGTCACAGAAGTGGTAATAAGGGAAGACATCCATGGGAACCCTACGTTCAATAACATGAATCAGATTCCATATGCATGGATCCCTCAGCAGTTGTAGGTACAAATCAGGATGTTATTTAGGTACCCTTGCTTCACTGGCCAAATGAGTTTTTTCTGCTACATTCTGCTTGTTTGCTTCTTTGTGTGGCATAGGAGGAACAGTATGATAGGGTTCACTCTGCAAAATTCTTGAATCTGTAATGGGGTAAAAATCTAGTGAACTGGCTTTCTTATAAGAACTCTAGTATTTCCTGCTTCCATTTGGGCCAGAATTACTGACCGAATAGCTTATTTCATGGCATCTCATGTCCATCTTGGGCTGGATAAAGCAAATTGGCAGATAATAATACATGGAAAATAAGTTTACAAAGTGGTAGCTGGGTCTTTCTCTCATAGAAAAACAGATACACGTTTGGTTTGAGCTTTGATAAAGAAGGCTCCCATTTTGTGTAAATTGACTAGCCCATTTTCCACTTTTATAGCAGTTTTACAATGGTGTAATTCTGCTAAATGTAGAACTGGTGCAGTGGAGTGGAGAATCAGATCCAGTGTGTAAATTATTACATACTTGCTCTAATTTTTTTTTTTACCTCTGAAGATGGAATCATTCATATTTTAATATAATTACAAGGCTCATGTGTCAAATCCTCAGTTGGTGGAAAGGTTCTGCTCAAATATATAGTCTCAGGAAGATAAGGCAGGATTCTTTACTGCCTTGCATCCTGTGTAGCCATGCATGCCACTGAGTGGTGATATAAAACCCCATATCCACTTTTCATGGGAGGACATTGCGGGACAATGTACAAGTAGAGCACCAGGCCCATAAACTATAGACAATAATGGATCTGGGCAAGTTGGTCTGATAGGGATTTTTTTCCAACTTTTACTATTCTATAGTTAAAGGACTTTGTAAATGAAATATCTCAACATGTGAGCTTGAAACAGTCTTAAAATAAACTCTTTTGAAAGTTGGCCAAAGCTTTACACCAGTGGTCCCCAACCTGTAGGGGCTGCCGGGTGCCCGGGGGCGGCACCGCACATGTGCCACACACCCAGGGCACAGGAATGGCTCGGGCTGGCCGTGGTCACTAGGCGAGCACACATAAACGCCCCAGCGGGAACCATGGCGCCCGCGGGCATCGCGTTGGGGATCACTGCTTTACACTAACATTTTTGTAAGGACTTTGCTGTCACTTTAAACATTCTGAATTAAAGTTCCACATTTTAGGCAGCTTAGAGAGTAATTCAATTTTACTATGGCATGGTGAGTTCCAAACGTTCTTTCTGTGAGAGTCCCTTTTGTTATGTGTCAAAACATAATCCATTAATCTTTCCAGTGCAAATGCATTCCTTAATAGGGAGGAAAAAATGCATAAGGTATCTAAGGAGCACGGCTACTCTTTCAGCTTAAGTTTGTAGGTGGCATTCATTAATTTTAAAATAGCTGAATTGACTTGTCATTTTCACCACTCTCTCTTGATAAATTATATTGACCATCATTTTTGAACAGGAAGTAAGGGAACATAGGTGTCATTCTTCTTATCCTTTCTCTGTTGTCAGTCATTACATAACAAATAGAGTTACGCTGTCATAATGAAGAATCCATTGGTAGCATACCAAGTGATAAATCTTTGAGAAAAGCAGAATGACGAATTTACCTTATGTGAGTATTTAGGAAAAAGCCAAGGGTAAATCAATGTTAATATAAATACTGACACTGAGTGGTGGCTACCATGACACTCTTCCTACAAATACGTCATCTTGCAAAACTCATCAAACTGCATCATTCCATCTGGATTAAATGTTCAGCTAAATCTATATGCCTGTATTGCCTCATCTTTATGTCTATTCACATATTCTATTAGGAAAAATGTTGGTTCCATAAGACTTCTGCTTGGTTAGCAACGGTAAACTGGCATAGCTCTATTGTCTTCAACAAAGACAAAGGTTTAACACCAGCTGAGGATTTGGCCTTCAATCACCTGATAACTCATGCATAGAAAAAGCTGATTGGCATAATTTAAATAAGTATTGTTCCAATAGCATTTATTATATTAATACAGGTTGAACCTTTCCAGACTGGCACTCTCTGATCTGGCAACATACATGGTCCGGCATGATTTTAGTTAGCCAGATGTCCACTTATCATGGGTGTGGCCGAGTTTCCTGAGGTCCCATAAAGATTCTTTACAGCCACCAGTCCTGGCTCTCAGTGTTCTGTGCTGTTATTTAGCTCTAATTTATCCCTAAATGTCTCCTACAAGCTCAAAAAGCAGTGGAAGTGTTGGTAATGCTGCTAGACAATATTGATCTCCTGTGATTCGACAAATCCTCTGGTTCAGCTCTGGTCAGGTCCCAAGGATGCCAGATTAAAGAGCTTCAACCTGTAGTTAACCTAGCTTCAGTATAGTAATAATTCTCAGTAGATCTCACTTTACAAAAGAGGTTGGTATTATGACTCATTATTATTTTAGTTATTAACTTTTTAATCACGAATTTAATTGCTATTTTGCTATTACTTAAGTATTTGATGCCCAAGAGAAATGGTCCCATGGAATCCTGCTAGCATATACGCTTTGGAGTTGCCAGTAAGGATTACATGTGTTAGCCAACTGTGCAAGGAATGCTGCTACAGAGGCATCGATCTGAAAAAAGGAATCTCTGTCAGAAAAACTAGTTTAAAAACATCCTTATAACACTTTAAAAAAAACACCCAACAATAAAAGCAGGTCATCCATGACATGTTTGGTACACCTCTTCACTACATTTCTTGAAATATCATTGATGTTCACAGATACAATATGACATATCAAAGGGCTCTGTAAAGTTTGCGTCATGTCAAGTGTTTCCTCTAGTAGACTGGTTTTGAAATATTACAGCAGATGTTTATGTAGCAGAGTTCTCCAAAAGAAAAGAAATACAGACTGAGAATGGGAACAGATTTTATTTTCAAAAGATTGAAAAACTTCTAAATCAAAATCTGTCTGGTCTGCAAAAGTTACCCGGTGTGGTGGAGTAAAGGGGAGGGGAAGATGCGGCTTCCTGAAAGGAAAAGTATCATCCGGAGTATACACAGACAAATAACACAAAAGGAGCATTAATAAATGTCAGTGGTGAGAAAATAGCCTTAATCTTCCTGATGACCGAAGGTGGGTTAGGGTTATGATCAGTTAACACTCTTGTCACATGATTTGGTAAACATTCATTGACTCCAATGACTGCAACACGGACACAAACACAGCTGGAGGAGATTCATTTAAACATTCAAATGAATATTGACAGAAGAGGTTTGCATTAACCACTTAGGGTATGTCGTGGAATGAGGAGTACAGCTAGTTCGGATTAGGAAGCCTAATCCGAACTAGCTACTCCGTGCCACGTGTAGGCGCGCGGCACGGGGTTCGAACTAGCTGGGATTTAAAAATGGCGGCGCCCGGTTTATGCAAATGAAGCCCGGGACATTCAAATCCCGGGCTTCATTTGCAAGTGCGGTATTTCTACATTACCCCGCTAGTTCGAATTAGCGGGGTAGTGTAGACATACCCTTAGTTCTACTTATTATCCAGTTCCACACAAGAAACAGAACCTTGAATGTTGTTCTTGGCAGGTGTGTAAATTTCTTGGTCTGTCTGCATTTCTTATGCACCCATTACCATAATATCTAGGAGTTAGGGTATGTCTACACTACCCTCCTAGTTTGAACTAGGAGGGTAATGTAGGCATACCACACTTGCAAATGAAGCCCAGGATTTGAATTTCCCGGGCTTCGTTTGCATAAACCGCGCGACTACACGCGGCACGGGGTTCGAACGAGACGGGATTTAAAAATGGCGGCACCCGGTTTATGCAAATGAAGCCCGGGAAATTCAAATCCCGGGCTTCATTTGCAAGAGCGGTATGCCTACATTACCCTCCTAGTTCGAACTAGGAGGGTAGTGTAGACATACCCTTAGTGAATAAGTTAGTAGTTAGGGCTCAAATGTGCCATTTATGTACAGCCAATGTTTGGGGTACAATAGAGCTACCCTGCCAAGGAAACTCAGGGAGCACTCTGTCTTTAGGAGGCAGAATTCCTCTCTCAGCTCCCTGGTATGTAGAGCAAATGCATCTCCTGCTTTACCCCTTAATGAGATGTAACTTCTTCCCCATAACTTCACTCTCTTAGCGCAATAAGAAGAAACAAGTATTTGATCGCAGGAGTTCACCAACTACAGTTATGGTTTTTATAAGCCATATGAAGTTTTGGCTGGCTGGTGTTTTCCCAGCATTATATACTTATTTATATCTAGGCCTTTAATCATTTTTAATCAGCTTGTTTGAAAATATAAATATATTAGTACTATGTTAGAAGAATGGTCCTGTCCACGAAGGGAAAGCAGCTGGAAAACTACTAGATCTGGCCTTGTTTGGATTGCCACAGTGTTTGGGGATCACTGGGTGTTATAGATCTGCCATAGTGGCTATATGGCAACTCATATTGCTGAAACAGGTCTTTGAGTCTGCAGGGCATAATTAGAACATGCCTGAGACTTTGACCCAACTTTCCTGTATCTCTTTCTTTGCCTTCATTGAGCATATCTCAACAACAGGTAAGGATCTTGTCCATAATGTATATTTTACTGATTTGGAATCTATAGACTTGATCCTAAGCCAACTGAAGTCAATGGGAGTTTTGCCATTGACCTCAATCATAGAAAGAGTAGGGCCTTTAAGAGCTATTCTGGTTTCTTAAAGCTGTGCAATTCACTTTTCATATAGCTTACCAGTGGTGCTTTATTTGCTTGTTTGACCAACATTATTGCATTAAATTACATCTTAAATGTGACTACATATAGAAACAAATCGATAGGTATAAATACAACTTAAAAACAAACACAAAATTACTGTTGTGATACATGGAACAGTGAAATAACTTTGGGTGCATCTTACAAAGCACCCTAAACTCGAAATAAGATACATAATTTGCACTATGCATATTGCGTATCTTATCTTGAATCTATTTCAAAATAGATTATTTTGAAATTTGGCGCATCTACATAGTGCCAAATTTCAAAATAGCACACTATTTCAAGCCATTGCTTATCCCTTGTGCAAAGAGGTTTTCCAGGATGTCAATAGAGCCCGTTATTTCAAAAAATGTTTTGAATTAATAGGTGGCTTGTGTAGACACAGGCTAGCTATTTCGGGATACCTCTCATGCAGTGCAGCCATACCCTTTATTCTTTGCCATGCTGAATTTGTGTTTTAATTGAGGATGATTGTAACAAAATATATTCCACTGTGGGTGTGATCTGTGACTCTCAAGACAATTTTTTTAAAATGGTGTGATTAAAAGCCATTTTACACCTTTCTGGTTTTGGGAAAGAGAATATAAATACCTGTCCATCTAAATATGAATGTTTTTTCTCCGTTAGTATAGTCTCTGCAGAATCCTAAGTCTAGCACATATTCTTATACAATGAGCCAAATTCTGGTACCAGTAAAATTATTCTAGGCTATTTGAGAATCAAATTTTTGTAAGACTCCCAAAAGTTTTGGGATCCTTAGTATTTCATAGGTACTATAAATATCATTTTGTCCCTCTCTGAATTTTTGCTTTGCTACATTGACTAGGCCTACAGTATATATTTTGTACAATATTTAGTCATTGGAATGCAGCAGCAATAACAATTATCTTAACTTTATAGCAGAAGTTCTACAATTTGAATAGAATCAGCAATAACCCCCTCCCCCCCAGCATTCCATAGGCTTATTGTGTTGTAATGATGCTTTTCTCTGCCTAAATGATATTGACTGTTGCTCTTATTGAAGAGGAAATAAATATGTGCTTGGAGCCACTCAGACTATCATTCATCATTCTTCCATGCAAAAGATAGAACCCCCATGCAAGAATACAAAATCCAATGGCAGCTATAGTAGCAGAAAATCAATAGTCTGTATTAGAAAATTCAGAGGCTAATCAGAGCCCAATCTGCAGGCATGATGTACTTCTGCAGAAGCATTGCTTTAGGATATAACTCAGTTCTCTGAGCACCACAGACTGCAGCTTAATTCAAGCATTTAGGGGGAAATGAGGATCTTTAAAATATATGTTTTGTTCTTTATTGCTTCCCAGTGAAGCTTCAGTGCAGTACTGTAATGAATAATGATAACATACATTCTAAAAAAACAATGCTGGCTCAGTCATTATGCCAAAATAGGATGAGAAGCCCTGCTGTGTGAGGCAATGAGACACCATTAGTAAACATCATCTTTTATAAAAGAAGGATGAATATTGCTGTTTGTTAAGACTACTATTAATATCTGTAAAGGTAAATGGCTATTGCCTGGTTACTTTAATTTCTTCAAAATTACACTGGCATGTTTCAACTATCTTTACATCTGAATGTCAATATCAACCGCATGTATAAACCTACTTTGCATCACTGCAGATTTTTATTGCCTGAAGTGGAGTCAATTCAAAAATGACAAGTTGCAATAAAAATGTATACAAATTGGCAGATCAAATTCAGACGTGACTCTCAAGGGAGTCTAATCTGGTATAACTTTCATGCTGGGTAGATTGGCAAGTGGTATCCGCCATGCCGGTATAGACTTCTCCAGACTTACTCCCTTACACTCATACCCTCTTACAAGTGTTTAGCTTATACACTCTCTTGCCCCACAGCCTTGCCTTTGCACATTGTCTGTATGCCCCAGAATCTTCAAAAATAGAAATAATCTAAGGCTATGTCTAGACTGCAAGCCTCTTTCGAAAGAGAGCATCTAGACTGCACGCAGAACTTTCGAAAAAGCAAGCCGCTTTTTTGAAAGAAAGCAGCGAGTCTGGATGCTCTCTTTCTAAAAAGCCCTGTTTGCTTTCAAGAATGCCTTTTTTCGAAAGAGCACTTTCAAAAAAAGGCGTTCTTCCTCGTGGAATTAGGTTTACCACCGTTGAAAGAAAAGCCGCGTTCTTTCGATTTAATTTCAAAAGAACGCAGCTGCAGTCTAGACGCAGGTGAAGTTTTTTAGAAAAAAGGCTACTTTTTTCGAAAAAAACCCTGAGTCTGGACAGAGCCTAAGTGATGTGCTTTATTTTTAGTAGCAAAAAAGAAGAGTTCAGCTCTCTGATCAAAAATGTAATTTTGACCTTGTTAAGGAACTCCAGAGCTACTTGATTCAGATCTAGGTTTTCTGAAGTGTAAAATGCACTGTTTGAAGCCTCCCACAGTTAACACTTTTACACAGTGCCATCCAATTTTCCTAATTCATTACTCTACAGGGGATCCAAATTCTCCCTTTCATTGTTCACTGAGGTTCCAAACTTCAAATTTTTTGATGAGTGATGCCATGTTTTTACAGGATTTTGCCAAAATGGAAGCAATAAATGAATGCAGCACCATTACATATTTCATTTGTAACCGACTTTGAATTCCCTCTAAGGAACTTGTGATTTCTAGTTTTATATATTATTAAAAACTTTGGACACTTATTATAATGGATACATAAAATACTGAAGCCTCTCTGAATTCCATAAAGCCAGGGAAACTAAAGGTGTACCAAGAAAAATGAAAGCACTACTTGGAAGCAGAAGCTAATTAAGAAATATTTAAAAATTCCCTAAGGAGACACAAATGTACAGATAGAAGTCACAGTCTGTTTAATATTGGCAAGCATTTATAATATGATGGCACATTCAACCCAACCTACACCTACACAATCCAGCATCTGGCATGCTGATAATTATTAGGCTTCATAACATTTCTTGGAAATCTCACAGATATTAGACTACTTACAGAAGCAGGCCTTCTGGAAGTATTACTTTTTCTCTATAGTATGAAATATCATTAATATTTATATGGACCTTTAATTACTGAGATTTGTTGTTTTTCTAATGGATGCAAAGTATATTATAAAGTCTCTCGAATTCACTTGGAAGATTAGTAACTGCTGTGGCATCTGCTTGGTTTACTTCTTTAAGGAAACATAAACAAACCTCTTGGGTCTTACACCTTCTTGAAGGCTCAGTTTAGAAATGGTAACTGTTTTCATGTTGAGATAAACACTGCCAACCAGAATAGAGAGATAACTGTTCACTCCAATTACTAAGTATTTTTCTAACATGTTTGGCTCCTGATACTTCCTCAGTCACTGCTCATCATTTCAAAACCTAAATTAAACAACATAATTCTACTCTGAAACCGCTACTTTGTGGGGACATGCTAAAACGGCGTATGGGGAAATGCCAATTACAATAATAACACATTTCCTTAGGGGCTGCCAGATCTACTATCTTCTTCTGGGAGGATGGATTAGATGAACTGATATACTTTTCCATGTGTAACTTCCATGATTTATTGAGTAACTGTGCAAACCTGGCCCATCACAAGACTTTGTAATGGAACTTCTCTTATTCATGTTACCATTGTAAGTTACCAACCCCCTCCCCCCCCACACACACTCACATTTCCCTTTGCCAAAGGGGGGGGGGGTCTAGTTTCAGGGGTAAAGAATAGATAGGCATGGTTATTGCCACTGTCTCCTTCTGCAGGTGCAGAAGCAGAACCATCCTTACTATTTATGGGGCCCTATGCAAGATACCCGAGGCTTCTCACGCTCCCCGCAATTCCAAGGTGGCTTGTGCCAGGACTCAGAGCTTCCTGCCTGGCTCTTGCCAGGGTTTGGGGCTTCCCTTGTGCCCTCCCCCCCCTCTGGCCCCTATCTTGGGACTTCCCTCATGCTGTGTCCCCCTCAGCACAACTCCTGCCAGGGCATTTCAGGTTTGTATACCTATAAGCATCTGCTTCCACATGGCTCCTGCCAGGATTTCCTATGGGCTGGAGTGGAGCCACGGAGGCTAACGGCTCCTCTCCATCCACAGTGTGGCAGGACAGAGCCTCAGCTCAGTGGCCAGTTAGCTGATAGGAGCATGTGGGCAGGATGGCGGAGGGGAGCAGGGAGAAGGCAGCTCTGTTGCCAGCTGAGAAAGCAGACAGGAAGAGATGCTGGGCCAGAAGGGGACCAGCAGACGGTGGTCAAGGCTGTTCATAGGCTCTCCAGTGCATTCATCTTGGTGCCTCAAATGTTCAGGTGCCCTATACAGCCATGTATGTCTAAGGATGGCCCAGCAATGCAGGCTCCAAAACAGCCAAGGAATTGACATAAGGTTGTAGTTCAAAAGGGACCGAGGGGATCTCGGATCCTGTTCTTGGGGATTTGTAGCTCTTGCTCTCTGTGGAACATTTCTCTGTGGGGACTTCCTGAAAGAATGTGGGTTTGGCCATAGGTGTTGTGGGCAGCAGGGGGAGCAATCTTAGGAAGGATGGAGGGATAGGGGATGCATTCATAGAAATGAAAAATTACAATTCTCTTCCTCAGGTCTAGAGCTGAGGTGGGCAGTGGGAGCATTTGATGCTACAATAGTGTCATGCTGGTCCTGTGATGCCAATCCATCTCTCTGACCACTGTGCATCTTCCCAGTGTGTAGTTCCATTTATTCAGGCTTTTGTGGTACTATCGGATCCCACAGGCAATAGTCTCTCCAATCTGCACAGTGGAGTTCAAGTTCATTATTCTCCATTGTGTTTCTGAGAGCACAATTTTACATTTTATGTAGCAAGCTTTAAGTAAAGGATACTGAGAGCTCTCTCTCTCTCTCTCTCTTTTTCAAAATATATTTTGTTTTGTTTTTAACTTTCTTTTTGGATAGACAATGTGGGTAACACAATATCCTTTTTGTGTACCAACTTCTGTTGGTGAGAGAGAAACGCTTTCAAGGTAATTTCTTCAGGTCTGTCTCTTTATTTCTTTTCTTCATATAAAGTGATGATATATTTGAAAGTGGTGAAAAAACATTTTTCTGAAGAATTATGCCTCACTCCGATGTTATGGTCCTCTCTCACTTCAATGATCCTGGTGTGTATTCCTCTAACTATACCATTGTTTGGGATTTGATTGATTTTTTTCTAAGGATCAATGTCAAAACCTGATAAGCTCATTCATGTATCTTGTATGACTGATTCATTCTTTTTCACTTTGGAACAATATGGAAAATGTGTTTCTTTCCATCACATGGTTAGATTTGCAGAAGGTTCACAAAAAACTACTTCAGTCACTTGAAAATGACTTTGCTAACTTGTAACTGAAGCTGGATAAAAAATTTTGACCAAATTGTTTTTGCTGAAAAATACATTGTGAATCCATGTCAGGTTCAACAAATGTTTAATTCAATCTGACAAAAAATATTTTTTTCCTTTTCATGGATTCAAAGCGTAGAAGGAAGAATAATTCCTACAGCTATACCTATATATTAGACAAAAAATATCCAATCTTCATTTAAAAATTGTTAGGGATGGAGTAACTACCAGTAACCTTATAAATTGTTCTAATGGTTATCATGAGAACATAAGAATGGCTGTACTGGGTCAGACCAAAGGTCCATCTAGCCCAGTAGCTTGTCTGCCAACAGTGTCCAGCGCCAAGTGCCCCTGAGGTGGTGGACTGAAGACAATGATCAAGTGATTTGTCTCGTGCCATCCATCTCCAGCCTCTGACAAACAGAGGCCAGGGGCACCATTCCTACTCCCTGGCTAATAGCCTTTTATGGACCTAACCTCCATGAATTTATGTAGCTTCTCTTTAAACTCTATTATAGTTCTAGCCTTCACAGCCTCCTCTAGCAATACCTAATGTTAAAAATATATGCTCTAATTTCATTCTAAATTAGTCTAGATTCAACTTTAAGTTCTTGGATTCTGATATAACTTTTTCTGTAAGAAGAAAGAACCCATTATTTGTTTCCCATTTACGTATTTATGGATTCCAGTCAAGTCACCATTAACCTTCATTTTCCTAAGCAAAATAGATTGCGCTTCTTGAGTATATCATTATAAGGCATTTATCTAATCCTTTGATAGTCTCAGACTCTTCTCTGAACCCTGTCCGGTATGTCAATATCCTTCTTGTATTGTGGACATCGGAAGTGGATGCTGTATTCTAGCAGCAGATGCACCAGTGCCCAAAACAGTAATCAAATAAATTATCTATTCCCACCAGATTTCCCTTGCTTATGAATCCAAGATTCCATTATCCCTTTTAGCTATGGTATCACATTCGCAGCCTGTGATCATCTGATTTTCAGATAATCACCTCCAAATCTTTTTCAGAGACCTGCTTCCCAGGACAAAATTCCCCATTCTTTCAGTATTCCTAGTATTCTTTCTTCTTAGATTCACAGTTAACTGCATTAAAGCACATTGCTTGTGTCTATTTTATCAAACAATCAGGATCACTCTGTATCAGTAACCTGTCCACTTCCTTTTTCACAATTCGCCCAGCTTTTTGGTCATCTGTTTGGTCACTTTTGGAAAGTATTTTCCAAACTTTTTCAGTGATGACTTTCTGTTTTAATCTGTATCAATAGTATAAAGATTTTTTTAAAAAACCTCTTTGTGGACTCCCTAGAAACACACCCTGTCAGTCCTGTTTCCCCATTTACAATTGCATTTTGAGACATATCACTAAGACAGTTTTTAATCCATTTAAATGTGTGGCATATTAATTTTATATCATTATAGTTTTTAAATCAAAATATTGAATGATAGAAAGTCAAAGACCAATCAGGAGTATAAGAATATTATGTCACTACAATTACCATTGTCAACAAAACTGCAGTCTCATAAAAAAGATACCAAATCAGTTTGACAGAATTTATTTCCCATTAACCTATATTGAATGCCATTATATATATTACCCCTTTAATTAGTCATCAAGTCCCATCTCAGCCAGCCCATATGTATCAAAGTCAGACTAACTGACCAATAGTTATCTGACTCATCCCTTTAACTCTTTTAAAATATTAGTTTTCTTCCAGTCTTCTGAAAATTCCATGATGTCCAAAAATTTATTAAATATCAACATTAGCAGTCTAGTGAGCTCTTCTGTCCGCTCTTTTAAAACTTTTGGATGCACATTATCTGGACCTTCTAGGTTAAAAAATGCCTAACTATAGTACCTGTTATTTTACGTCCTCTCAAGGTTTTATGGATAGAAAGAGCATTATCTTCATCTAACTATGTTATTTGTTTTTCTCCAAATACAGAGCAGAAATATTTATTAATGTTTTTGCCTTTTCTGCCATACTTTTGATAATTCTTCCATTTCTATCTAGTAAGGAAACAATACAATTTTTCCTAGTATATTTTTTAAAAATTCCTTCTTATTGGACTTAACTCTGCTGGCCATAGATTTCTGCTTCCCTCACAAATTTTCAACAATTCCTAGTGTCTGGTTTATATGCATTATTGCCAACCTCCCCTTTCATTCATTTGTTACATATATTTATAACTGTCATCACTTCCCCTCTAAATTAGCTTGGGCTTGTGTTTTGGGGATTTCTTTAAATTGTTACTGCCTGGTGTCTTGATTGTGACTTTGATGATGTCTAGTAGAGTGCTATTAAACAATTTCCAATTATCGTTCTTATTTTTGATTAAATTCTTCTCCTCAACTGCCTTGACTCATAATTATTTTCAGCTTTGTAAAACTGACCTTTGGTATATATTCCTGGTCTAGGAATTGCACATTATAAATGTGATCAAGTCATGATTACTTGTATCTAAGCTACCATTAATTTTTAATTCTGTAATCAGTTCCCCTTTATTTGTTCAAGGCAAGGTCTAAGATAGAATTCTTCAAGTAGTGTCTTGTGCCACATCAGTACTGTGCTCCACATCAGGTTGTGCACTATTCCATGCATTCTTGATTGGAAATTTTTATCAGCAATTTCTGCAGGCCTTATACTCATGAGGGTCTGTAGTGAGAGTGTGGATTCAACACAACACTAGTTACTTGTCTCAAACCACAAGCAGTTGACATTTGCTGTTTTCTCTTTTAATCTTTTCTTTTCCTTTCCCTTTTTCAGTCCTCTTTTGCTTTTTTTCAAATAACCTGAATTTTAAATGAAAAGTTTTGAGTTGGATTGAAATGCATTTCATTTTGATATTTCCAAAAATTTTAATTTTCCAGTTCCATTGGAACTCTTAGTGTACTTAATACAAATTTGCGAGGTGTTTTGGGCTGACTGAAACAGCTCTTTTACCCCAAAAATATATCTGCAGAAATATATTTGTCCACCTCCTCCTATAATAGATATTCTCAATTTTATTGGCACACTTTCTTTTTGGTCGCCTTCTGCAGCATGGTGCATGGATCACTTCATGGTTTAAACTGAAGTAAATGGTGGAGTCTCTGTAATTTGAGATCTTCAAATAATGATTGGAGGACTTCAATAACTCAGCCTGATATTATGGATCCGTTACAGGACTGGGTTAGTGAGTTTGTGTGGGTGATGTGCAAGTGGTTCTTTCTGGACTTAAAGTTTATTTGTCTATAAAAATAAATAACACGTTATACTCTTCATATGTTCCTCTGCCTGCATCGTGTTCAAGGTCTTGTTACTGTCCCTGTGCGAGGTGGAGTACAGGGACTGTTCCCTCAGCATGCCCCAATGTGAGGGAGAATGTTGCCCCTTTCTCAAGATGTAGCAAATTTCAGAGTCTTGAATGTCAGTCTCCCACTGGAGGAGAAATCAGTGAAGAGGCATCAGATTGTTTCCTGGTGCTATTTTTCTTTATAGAATGTACATGGGTCCTCTTTCATTGAACAAAGGTGGCAACAAACTGAACAGGCAACTTCAAAAATCTCAGCTGTGGTATCACTGTCCTGTTACCAAAAACCACAACGTTCTTCAGACTTCTGTCTCTCTCAGACGCTCACTCAAACCTAACTGATAATACACACTGTTCCTGCCCTTCAGCATTCTGCTTAAAAAAACCCAAGTCTAAACTACTTACCTGTGACTGTATACTCTGGAAAGGTGTTATTAACCTTCCTTTCTGGTAACACCAAACAATTTCAGAGAAGATTTTCAAAGTACGTACAGTGGGTGCTTATACAGCCAAGAACCAAACCTTTTGGGACCACACTAGTAAAAAAGATGGAGACCACAATACCTGATTTGAGAAACTAGGCCTGGTGTTGGGTAAGGAGTCCCCCTACAGTCTGTGCAGTGGCTAATGAATCATCCCAATCTAGTCCCCTTACTAAAGGTGCCTCTGCTTATTTCCTGGAAAGACCCTGTGTGCTGCAATCCAGCCTCACAGACTACAAATCCCATAAGCCCTTGGGAAAAACAGGAAGGAAGTGACTTTTGTGTGGGAGATCGGGAGTCTCTCCACGAGCATGAAGAGAGAGGCCTAACAGTCTGGGACTCTGCTCTTGGATTTTGGAACAGACGGGGAGTCAGGCTGCTGTGGAGGAGTTTGATCCAGTTCAGGGGCTGTTGGAGTGCAGCTACAGACTGGGACTAGATGCCTTTGGAACTGGGATCTAGCAAGCTGCTTCTGATAGGCACAGCATGAGACTGTAAGTAATTGGGCATTTTTGGGAAAGTGCTGCCTGGGATAGAGCTGCTTCCTAGCTTGGACCTTCGTACACACTGCCTTCAGAGAATCTCCATTACAGCTGCAGTTCTTCAAGAGTGCCCACGCAGGCAAGAGTCTGGGACTCTGAGTCCAGGGGTGTACAAACCACTTGGAGATGGGATCAATATTGGCAGTGCAAATGCTAGCTAGATAAGTTCCAATTATTGTTGTGCACTTTGTTAATGTTATTCATTGTTAATCTGTTAAACCCTGTTTATTTAAGTTAAGTAGAGATTGTTTATTTTAATGTAATCTATTAGATGTATATGATTTGTAATTGTTGTTCTGGAATTAGATCCAGATTATTGCTGGAATGAGTTTATTCCTGGAGGCTCTCAAGGCACACCAGTGAGTGTGTACAAGGCCAGCCAGGTGGAGGCACCACCATTGTATGTTCTTTATGAGCAAGGGACAGCAGCAAGGGGGTGGATAGGGCTTGCTCCAACTAAACAACATCACCACTGGGATACTCAGGATTTCCTTTTACGTTAAAGCCATCAGGCGCCCAGGCACACCTGTGAGTGTGACCTGCTCCCGAGTAACCTGGGGGGGGGGGGCGGAGGGGATTACACCGTGATGCTATTTCAGCTGCATGGCACATGTTACTTTTCAAGTTCTCTTGATGGAGCCAAAGTGTGCAAATTTGGAGTGAGGAACAGTGGTTTAATCCTGTGGATTTGAGTGGAATTAAACTCACTAGGGCGGACTGGTACAATGTGACTGAGAAAAAACATAGTAATAACAGGTAAGCAATAGCTATTTATTTGCTTTTGTTTTCTTTTATTTGTCACTTAGAAGGGAGACCAAAGTCTTTTGTGAGGTAACATAACTTCCTTTTTTCATGAGTTTTATTATGTCTTTTTATATCTTAGGTTCATCAAAAAAAGTGAACAATTTCACTTGAGTCAAACATAATGAAAAGGGAGATCACAAAAAGAAGAGTTAATGCCACAACCATTACAAAGAGTTTATTCATTTTCCCATGTTCTAAAATACCTGTACCATCAAGAAAGCAGACACTCGGGAGCTGAGAGGCACACTCTACATGCACCTTTTACACAGGAAATCTGGCTTCAAATCTCATATTAAGTCTCTGATCCTGTAAAGCAGCTAAGGACTGAAGGTATGTCTACACTACAGAGATTTTTTGGAAAAATGGCTGTTTTTCTGAAAAAACTTCAATTATGTCCACACTGCAGTCACATTCTTCTAAAAGAAAATTGAAAGAACAGAGGGGTTTTTCCGACAATGGTAATCCTCGTTCTATGAGGAAGAGGCCTTTTTCTGAAAAAGCTCTTTTGGAAAAAGGCATGTGTGGATGGGGAAGAGGGAGTTTTTTTGAAAGAAGAGGAAAGAGGAAAAAGCACAGGTGGCCTGGTGGCCACTCCATCCATAGTAATCACAGCTGAAATGTGAGATACTCCATTCACTCTAGCTTTCAAAAAAGCAGATCGCTTTTTTGATGCACTTTTGCAGTGTGGATGCTCTCTTTCAGAAGAAGATTTTCTGGAAAATCTCTTCCAGAAAAGGTTCTTTTGAATGAAGCCTGTCATCTAGACACATGAATGAAGCCTGTCGTCTGAGAGCTCTGGTGTGATTCAACAGTGTTGTCAAGTTCTTGGGGCTGGATGACCCTTGTGTCGCACAACAGTAGTATCAACAGACTGTTGTAACAGCAAGCATGAACACTTCTCAGTTGGGTCAGACCCACCTTGCCTTGCGGAGATAAAGGCAAGAGGAATGCTGGGTGTGTTAGTCGCTGCCCCCATTGCCACACATCCACTACCTCTTACTGCTTAGTGTAGAATCAGGTCACCATTCTGTTCCGCTCCTGCAAAGTTCCAGTAGGGGAGAAGATTTTTGTACCTTCCCCCATCCCCTTTAAACTTCAGTAAAACATGTCAGAATTTAGTGCCTCATTTACAAACTGAAAATTACACATGAAAATTAACTTTGAATACTAAAGGACTTCAGAATTTCCATTGAGCAACATGGCTATAGTCACTGCAATGATTCAAGTGGACATCTGTGACTAGGATAACTCTAGTATCAGACTTTGTCATTCTGAGCTACACGCAAATGGAGCTTTCTGTTCTCAAGCTGTAACCTTTCATGTTTGTTCACAGCACTGAGGTAGGAGTTAAAATGTTTAAACAATAATAGAACAACACATCCAAAACAACTGACAATGAGCTGTGTTCTTTATTCTCAATACAATATGTTTTTAAAAAAAAGAATGAATAATGTTCTTGAATCCTTTGAGTTTCTTGATAAGTATTTCATCTTTCTTTTATCAAATGTGACAATAGATTCCCTTGTACCTTTAAAAAAGACATTCAGAATCATAGATGTCATGTTTTAGTTGTGCTCTAAGTACGCCATCACATTCTTATATACGCAACAAGAAAGCAGTCTCTTCCTCTTCCTGTGTTGGAATATTTTGAAATAGCTCCTGTAGTAATATGGTCACAGGTTTCTGCATATAGATAAAACTCTATGAGGCTTGATTTTTTTCAGAGCTGCTGAGCATCTGCATCCAATCCTTCAAGGTGCATGTTTGAAGGGCATGTGTATTATCGGGAGAATGAATTTTAAACAGATGCCTCTGCCTGGTAACCTGCTCGTAGTGGCAGTGAAGATTAACATGATTTTTGCAATGGTTGGACACTACAGACATCAGTTTCCAAAACATTTAGCATCATCTGTGAAATGTGTAGATAAGTTCTCTAGGTGGGAATGGGAGCTCAGTAGCCGTAGTTTCAATTCCTGGCTTTGCCGCTGACCAACAAGGTCACTTTGAGCAAGTCACTACACCTTTCTGTGCTTCTACTTCCTCTTCCACCCTTTGTAACTTAGTCTGGAAGGTCTTTGGGGAGGGATTGTCTTTTACTATGGAGTGTATGGCATAATGTGGGCTCCATCTGAGTTGTGGTTACTACTAATAAATAAGTATCCCTTTGGCTAATGAAGGTATCAACTTTAAGAATATAGTACAACCTTTTGCCTCCCTTCAAATCATTATTGTCAGGGTCCTGCTATTAAACCCAGCATCCTTGTCTCCTACACCACAATACTGCATTGAACAGCTATCCTGACCAACAGCCTTACTGCTGAGGGCATTCAGACCCACAGCAACCAGACCCCTGATTGGATGGGCAGAAAGCAATCTCATAGGGTACCTGGCCTATATAAAGCTCCAACAGAAAGAGGAAGCTGTCTGAGTAACAGATTATATATTTCCAGCTACTTGGGTCACTTTGCCAGATCATGCTTTGTTGTTCCTCTGCCTCACCCAATCTTTGCCTCCCCAAACCATTCACCCAGCCCTTGTATTGGATCTTTCAACTACTGGCCCCTGTAAGAATTCCAGTCATTATCCTGCATTACCTCTGATAGGGTATGTCTACACTACCACCCTAGTTCGAACTAGGGTGGTAATGTAGGCAACCGGAGTTGCAAATGAAACCCGGGATTTGAATTTCCCAGGCTTCATTTGCATAAAGCCGGGTGCCGCCATTTTTAAATGTCCGCTAGTGCGGACTCCGTGCCGCGCGGCTCCTCGTGAATGGTAGTTTGGACTAGGAAGCCTAGTCCGAACTACCTAGTCCGTGCCGTGTGTAGCCGCACAGCACGCAGTCCGCACTAGCGGACATTTAAAAATGGCGGCGCCCGGCTTTATGCAAATGAAGCCCGGGAAATTCAAATCCCGGGCTTCATTTGCAACTCCGGTTGCCTACATTACCACCCTAGTTCGAACTAGGGTGGTAGTGTAGACATACCCATATGGATTAGAGAGACAGTGAGGTAATATCTTTTAATGAACCAACATCTGTTGATGAGAGAGAGAAGCTTTCGAGCTTCACAGAACCTTTCAGAAGAAAAATAATAGAGGAAACAGAGTTAAGATTTTCAGTCATATCTTTGGGAACTGTGGTTATCAGGCAAAATGTCAGCATTTTCCAGCAGTCAACACTCCGAAGAACCTCTGGGCTGGTAGAAGACAAGCTGTTATCTTCTGGCCCTAGTCATGTTATCCCCCTATCACATTGGATTCAGTCTTTATCCATTTCTTTTCCTTCTTATGAATCAAGTTGAGTGAGGAAAGCTAGATCACAGAACCAGCGAGAGAGAGAGAGAGAGTGAGTGAAAGAGAGAGAGAGGGAGGGAGCCTGCACAAATCTAATCAGAAGCCTGCAAGTATAGTGTGACCCTGAAAGAAGCTATAGAAAATGCTTTTGGAACTGGGTCTGGCTAAAGTCATTTGAGGGCAGGAAGATCTACTAAGAAGTAAGAAACTACTTTTTTTTTTTTTGCCTTTTGTTTTTTCCTGCATTATGTAAATCAGGCCATTGTTTACTTACAAGGAACGTACAAGTTTGTATCACTGATAGGGTTGCCAGGATTCTATGTGCAGAAAACCAAACACCCTTGCCCTGCACTGCCCTGCCATGCCCCTTCCCTGAAGTCCCGCTCCTGCTCATTCCATCTTCTTTTCCTCCGCTGCTCACTCTCCCTCAGATGCCCTCACTCACACACTTTCACAGGGCTGGGACAGGGGATTGAGGTGTGAGTGGGGGTGTTGGCACTGGCTGGGGCATGAGACTGAGGGATTTGGAGAGCAACAGGGGGCTCCAGGCTGGGAAGTGGGCTTGAGGGGTTTGGATTGGGGTAGAGGGCTCCAGACTGTGGCAGAGGGTTGGGGTGCGGGAGGTGGTATGGGCTCTTGGCTGTGCAGTGCGGACTCTGGAGTGGGGCCAGGAAGGGGCTCATAGCTGGGGCAAAGGGGTTCAGAGTGTAGGAGGGGGCTCTGAGTTGGGCTGGGCTTGGGTTTGCTGTAGGGAGTGAGGGCTCTGGCTGGGGTTGCAGGCTATGGGCTGGGACCAGGGATGAGGAGGTTAGGGTATAGGAGGGGGCTCCAGGGAAGTGAGTGAAGCCAAGGGATCCAGAATACAGAATGGGACTCAGGATGGGGTAGAGGACTGGGGGCACAGCAGAGGGTGAGGGGTGTAGGCTCCAGGAGGCACTCACCTCAGGCACGTCCTGGAAGCAGCAACATCACCCTCTGGCTTCTAGGCAAGGGGAGGCACAGCCAAGTGGCTCTGTGTGCTGTCCCTGCTTGCAGGTGTGTCACCCCTGCAGCTCCCACTGGCAATGGGAGCAGCGGAGCCCATGCTCACAATGGGGTAAAATGTGGAGTTGTCCCTATGCCTAGGAGCCAGTGGGAGATGCCAGCTTCTTCCCAGGAGTTGGGCAGGCACCGTGCTGCTTTGCTGCAGGCTGCCAACTGCACATTGAATGTCCCAGTCAACAGTTTTGACTGGATCCACTAGAGTGCCTTTTTGACCAGGCATTCCCTGGAAAACCAGATGCCTCACAACCCTAATCATAGAAAATACCACACCGCAGCATCAATTTCAACTCTCCACTCAAACATCCCCAGGGCCCTGAACTTTGACTGGCTGGTTGGGTTAAAAACTGGCAACATCATGTATAAATTTAGCACATAAGTAGAATGTCAATGCCACATTCACATGCTTAAAGGTTATGCCTGTGGTTAAGTACCTTATTGAGTTCAGCCTGAAGCTCTAGGAATATTAAACCAGTGCCCTTCACAAATGCTACAAATGCATTTATAATATGTTAGTGGTGTTTTAATTTGTAAAGATTTTTTTAAATGTGCAGATAAGTCCTAATATAGAAAAGTGCTCCTTTGTAGAAAGAAAATAATTTTTTTAATGAAGATGACTGAACAGAAATACTTTAGATTTTAGAACAAAAGCACAAGGAGAGAGAAAAGCAGAGATTTGTTCCACAGGTAGACATTGAAAATATAAGCCTATATAAATTGAATGTAACCCAAAGAATGAACACAGAAGAATTTATGCAGTTTCTTAATGACAGTAGCTGTTAATGAATCAGGGAACCAAATACTATACTATGCGGTAGCCTTGTTATAATTGAAAGATTCACAGTATGAATGTTTGATTATATTTGTGAAATCATTTACACATCAAATAATGCTATTACATTTAAGATGCTTCAACAGCATTATTTCTGTTGTTGTTTTCATCATTTATTTCACTTGCAATAAATCAACTTGAAGCAATTCATTTTCTACACATTCAGAGCTAGACAACAGATCTTAAACCCAGCAGGTGACACATTAAATTCAGAGACATGTCAGTCACGTTTAAAACATATGGCAAACACCTACAGCAGATCACTCCAGCAAGGGGGAATGAGGAGGGAAGAGGGAAACAGTTTCTACATAGTTCTGTTTATATATCACAATGAAATAGATTTTTTCCCCTTTATTTAGATGAGGGCCATTTGTGCATTTTCCATGCTCTGTCAGGTAACGCAAATAACATAGCATCCAGTACCTTATTAAAGTCACAGAGCTTAGATATGGAAAAGAACTAGTTAGAATTGTTGGTATATTCCCCAGCTAAATGACATGCTAGACACTGAACATTATTTTTAATCATAATCAAAAGGCCATTAAGCATTTTGGGCCTTCCCAGTATCTTTTCAGTGGCTATGAAGTGGAATGAAGAGACTACATTTTCTTAAAGAGTTTGAGCTCACATCTGAGAAAATGCAGCCAGACTGGGGCCACCTTAGAGTCTTCTTCTCTTGTGGCTTGTAACCCTTCTCACTAACTAGGAGTGACACCTCCAGCACAGTTCCTCAAGGCCAAATTTATTCTTGTTTGTTTGCCGGGATAATTTGTTTTGGTTCTTGACTCTAATTAGGTTTTGTTTATCTTTGGAGAGAGAACATTTTAAATTGTAGAAACAGGAAAGAATACAGTAGAATTTAGTACTGGGCTGATGAGTGAAATAATATTTGAACACTACTAAATAATATAAAGCATGCAATAAATTGCATGTACATACTCTGCTTCTACATAGCAGGTGAGAATCCTGTACCTACAGATAGATATTGTATCATTCTCTATCCTTGACAAAATGTCCTGCAGCCCTTCATGTCAAATCAAAGTATGATGTAAGGTGGGAATTTTACATTGTTTCATAAGGGTTTAAAATGCTTTTTATTAGTTAAATCGTTTAGAAAGAAGATATGTGCTTGATGCAGAAATTACTGTGTGGCTACGTCTAGATTGCATCCCTTTTTCGTAAAAGGGATGCAAATTAGACGTATCGCAATTGCTAATGAAGCGGGGATTTAAATCTTCCCCGCTTTATTAGCATAAAAATAGCTGCCGCTTTTTTTTGGCACGGAGCTTTGCTGGAAAAAAGCACCAGTCTAGACGCGGATCTTTCGGAAAATAAAGCCTTTTCCGAAAGATCCCTTATCCCTCTTAAAATAAGGGATAAGGGATCTTTCGGAAAAGGCTTTATTTTCCGAAAGATCCGCGTCTAGACTGGCGCTTTTTTCCAGTAAAGCTCTGTGCCGAAAAAAGCGGCAGCCATTTTTATGCTAATAAAGCGGGGGAGATTTAAATCCCCGCTTCATTAGCAATTGCGATAAGTCTAATATGCATCCCTTTTACAAAAAAGGGATGCAATCTAGACATAGCCTGTGAGTTTATATGGCTTATATGATGCAGGAAGTCAGACTGTCTGATCATAATATTCCATTCAGGCCTTAAAAGCTATGAATCTATTGCGGTCTTCAGGGTGAGGGGTATACTTGGACCACCCCTTTATTTATGAATTAACACTACTTTTGTCTGTAAGGGTATGTCTACACTTGCACCCCAGTTCGAACTATGGATGCAAACGTAGGCATTCAAAATAGTCAATGAAGTGGAGATTTAAATATCCTGCGCTTCATTAGCATGATCTCACTGGCGCGTTACTCCGATCAACAGCTGTTTTGAAAGTGAATTGCGTGCCGGGACACGTTAGTTCGAACCAAACCCCTTGGTTCGAATTAACGTTACTCCTCATTTCTGGAGGAGTAAAGTTAGTTCGAACCAAGGGGTTTGGTTCAAACTAACGTGTCCTGGCATGCACTTTCACTTTCGAAACAGCTGTTGATCGTAGTAACACGAAGCGTGGGAAATTTAAATCCCCACTTCATTGACTATTTTGAATGACTACATTTTCATCCCTAGTTCAAACTAGGGTGCAAGTGTAGACATACCCTAAGACTATGTCTACACTGGCACGATCTTGCGCAAAAGAGGCCGCTCTTGCGCAAAAACTTGCTGCCTGTCTCCACTGGCCGCGTGTTCTTGCACAAGTAAACTGACGTTCTAATGTATGAAATCAGTGCGTCTAGCGCCAGAACTCTGATGCTCCCACTCAGGAATAAGGCGTTTGTGCAACTGTTCTTGCCTAGGGTAGACAGGCAACATGAATTTCTTGTGCAAGAAAGCCCTATGGTTAAAATGTCCATCAGAGCTTTCTCGCGCAAGACAGCGTCTACTCTGGCAATTATGCTCTTATGCAAAAGCACATGCCAGTGTAGATGCTCTCTTGCGCAACTACTTTAATGCAAGAACTCTTGTGCTAAAGAGTTTTTGTGCAAGATCACGCCAGTGTAGACGTAGCCTAAGTGTTTTTTTTTTTTGAGGATTCAGTGTTTTTGTTTTATTTCATTCATTTTCCTGTGCAGATTGTAATATTTTTTATTTAACTTTGGTCATTTTGTAAATGAAGAAACACTTTTTAAAGTCATTTTTAGAGGAATTCTTTACACGGGAAGAGAATTTTCACTGTTAAATATAGTTGAAAGCATTTTCAGTGTTTAGATAGATTATTGTCTGGTGTTTTAATTGTGCTGTCCTCCATATTTCACAGTCTTAATTCTTACATTAAGTATCATCTAGGAGAAACAGCTGAATAATTAGAATACAATATTAACACATCAAAGATGTATAAGACAGCAGGTTTGCTATTAATTTCAGAAGCAATAAGGAGGCAGTTAATTATATTTACATATACATTTTTTAAAAAGAAAAGTAAATATTGGTATATTGTGATATGCATATCTGACTTGTTCAAATGTCTTCATATAGCCATTGTTACTTTGTGGTACACAGTTGCATCATTTAGACTTTATATTTGAATTGTCCAAAGTGGTTAGTGTTAAAAGATAACATTGTACCTTAGCCTACAAGGAATGTTCCAAAATCTATCTGCATCAATTACATGTTTATGCTAAGGGCATGTCTAGATTACATCCCTTTATTGAAAAGGGATGTAAATTAGACATATCAAAATTGTAAATGAAAGCGGGATATGAATTTCCTGCACTTCATTTACATAATGGCACCCGCAGCTTTTTTTCGAAAAGCCACTTTTAGGGAAAAAACACGGTTAAGATGGGGCTGTTTCGAAATAAATGCCCCTTTTCAAAAGATCCTGTAAACTTAATTTTTTGAGGATTACAGGATTTTTCAAAAAGGGGCATTTATTTTGAAAGATCCCCGCCTTAGCCGCGTTTCTTTTTTCAAAAAGCGGCTTTTGGGAGAAAAAATAACCCCGTGGCTGCCATTATGTAAATGAAGTGCAGGAAATTCAAATCCTACTTTCTTTTACAATTTCAAGATGTCTAATTTACATCCCTTTTTCGATACAAGGGATGTAATCTAGACATAGCCTAAGTTTCAGTTGTCTAGGTCTACACTAAGAAATTATTTCAAAGTAACTAAAATCGACATGACAACTCCTAGTTAACAAAATTGAAATAGCATGTCTCCACTACAAGGAAGGATTGAAATTAATGAGAATTAATCAAAAAAAACCATGTCCATGCTGATTAGAGCCTGCCTTGTACTAAGAGCCCCTGGAAGCACTCTGGGGAAGGCACAAGGAGGAGGGATACTTCAGGCAAGCTGTGATGCATGCTTTCAGGGGCTCCTCTCTATGGCTGCATCTCACACACCATTCCTCCACTGCCTCCACCCTCACAGACACAAAAGAGATGCAGTGTGCTCTGGTTGACTTGTGGATACCACAGTACTCAAAGCATGGAGCCAGAGCTGCTGCAAAACAGTGCTAGGCTCCCAGGCCTCATGCTGTGCCTCATGACTCAGTTCATCCAGACTGACTTCATGTTGTTCCAGCAGGACAGGGACCGGGACCGGCAGGACAAACCCCAGCATCGACTGCAGGCCCTGCTCACCCAGGTCCTGGCACTCCTGCTGCTACTGCACACGCCCCTCAATCCCCTGGACACCACAGAACTCCACTTCTGGTAGCAGAAGATGAGCTAGGACTGGTGGGATTGCATTGTCATGCAGGGATGGGACAACCAGCAGTGGCTGCAGAACTTCTGCATGCAGAAGGCCACCTTCCTGGAGCTCTGCAAGTGGCTCTGCCCCCTCAGGCGACAGGACACCTGCATGCAACTGACCATTCCCATGCAGAAGCGCATTGCCATCACACTCTGGAAACTCGCCACACCGGACAGCTACCGTTCCGTTGGGAACCAGTTCAGCGTAGGGAAATCCAGTGGGAGCCATGCTCCTGCAGGTAGCCAAGGCCATCAACCAGGCACTGTTCCAGAGGGTCACCTCTCTGGGGAATGTGGACAGCATCACCAACAGATTTGCTGCCATGGGCTTCCCCAACTGTGGAGGGAGCTATAGATGGCACACACATCCCCATCCTGGCCCCCCAACCACCATGCCTCAGACTACATACACAGAAAGGGGTTCTTCTTCATGGTGCAGCAGGCCTTTGTGGACCACAAGGGATGCTTCACCAACATCAATATGGGCTGGTTGGGAAAGGAGCTTGATGCCCACAACTTCAGGAACTCTTGCCTGTTCCAAAAGATGCACTCCAGCACTTTTTCCCCTGTTTGCACCATTAGAATCAGGGAGAAGGACATGCCAATCTGCATCCTGGGCAATGCAGCCTACCCCTTGCTCCCCTGGCTCATGAAGCTCTACACGGGCAGCCTGGACCCCAGCAAAGAGCATTTCATTGCCAGGCTGAGCAGGTGCCACATGATGGTAGAATGTGCATTCGGCTGTTTAAAGTAGCACTGTTGTCCACATTTTAACTACATGATATAATGTGCTTTCTAAAAGTAGAATTATAGTGTTTGTAGTTATTTACTCTTTATCGTAGTGTTTTGACATGCACAACAAACAAGGACACATGACAGATGTGATTTTGTAATTACCATTAACGATGACATTTCTTGGTGCACTTTCCTACCAAAAGGACTTCAATATTTCAATTAAAATACAACTAAGGCCATCCATTCTCTGAGTTATTTCTTTGCACTTCACCTCCAGCATATGATAGAGCTTAAGAGAGCCTCCCTTCAGCATAGGGAGATCCTCCAATGTCATAGAGCTGGTGTACTATCTCTTCTGCTTCCTGGCTTCTTGGCTTCTGGTGTTGGGGAGATAGCCAAAGTACAGTATAAATAGCATAAATCGCCAAATAATATAGCTGCATCCTAGTAATTTACACTAGCTGTGTTAGCACCAAGAGATTACTGACAGCTGGTGAAGCTTTCAGGCTGCCAAATTTATGAAGGAGATTAGCTTGGTGGACAGAATCCATCTTTCCACACAGCTCTCCCCTCCCTCAAAATTGCATGTGTGTTTTTTGGCCAAGTCAGATTATCTGAACCTTTATAATTGTTTTGTGATAGCATGTCTTTCCAATGGGGTTTTGCCACTAAAGCATAGGTAACTGAAATGGAACAACTGGATGGATGTGAGTAAGTTGTATCACATTAGCAAATAATGAGAGAGACTGCAGGACTATCTAATTACAGGACTAGATTTGTTTTGTTTTTCCTGTTAGTAATGTCTGCTTCAAAAATGTTGTTTGTTAAATGGAATTAGTACACAGTTACTCTTCAAGACAATGAGTTATGTACCTAGATCTTACTCCACTGTCATCCTCTACAGTATTACTATCTGATTTTTCTTCACCTACATTAAAATCTATAACAAGCTGTCATTTTAAAGTTTTACTCATCAGAAGTATGACCTATGTCAAGTCTCATATACATAATGATTTTCTCACACTGACAATCAGATAGACAGATTGGCACGTACCAAGATAATAGGTTCAGAGGGGAAAGGAAACTCAAGTTCCTTTCACAGAGACCATGCTATCGTACGTAGGGTGGGGGCAAAATTCCACTACCTATGGAACAGACTTCAAGGTCCACGCACATGCATAATGAAAAGTTCCTATTAGTACATGGCATCCATATAAAAGATAATACAGCTCAGGCTTTATACTTTACTGCTTAATTTTTAAACTTACAGACTAACATGGCTACCACTCTGAGACATGAAAGCTGTAGTTTACCCAAGTCCCATGTATTGCAGCATAGACATACCCACAGTGGTTTGTGCCAGTTTGATAACCAAAGGTTTTTCACGTGCCACGTCCTTTGTGGGGAAATGTTTTTCATGTCTAAACTCCAAAACACACTGAGCAAACTTTGATCAGAAGAAATATGTAACCAGGCTGGGTCCAACCCCCACATAGTCTGTACGCCGGCCCGTTTAACTGTCCCAAATGTCCCACCACCTCACCTGGTAGTTCGTTTGCGGAAAGGCTTCTCCAGCCAGTCTGTCTCGGTCGTTGGTCATGCAGTGCTCTCCCTTGCAGCCGGGTGGGGGTTAGAGCACTGTTTCTTTTCCCCGAATCACTGGGTATTCCCTCCTCCGAGGGCAAAGGGGAAGAGGAGGGCCTGGGCCTGCCCTCACTCATGGGCCCCAGCCCAGGGCCCTAAGGATGTGGACCTTCTATGGTCCTGTGCGGCTGACGGGGGTCTCTGCCAAAACCCGTCAGCCTGCAGGCCTTGCCTTGCCCTGCCCTGGGCTACTTCTTCTCCCCTACCTGGCTTCCAGTGGTTCAACCGCTTGCCTCCTCCAGAGGACATGGTCCCCGTTACTCAACGGGAGGGGGGCCCGCTGGCATCCGCCCACTCCCACGCCTGCACACACCCTTCCCCCCTGCTCCCGGCACTGAGCAGTGTTTAAATCTCTCGCCGCTCCCGGCACCCTGGTGTGACATCGACCTGACGTCATGTGCGTGGCCCCTCCCACCCCGTCTCATCTGGGCCACATCCTGGCCCCCGCGCTTGGGGCTGCCAGGCTTTCCACAGCCCGTGAGCACTCAGCACAATGCAGGTACACTGCCCCCAGCGTGGCCAACTGAGCACTCACAGCGGGGGCTACAGTGTGGGGCTGCGGAGCCCCATCACACATGGTTTGGAAAGTGAAAGTGGAGAGACTTTTCAAGTTTAAACAACAAATGGTTTGGTAGCACTTTATAGACTAAAAAACCATGTAGATGGTATCATGAGCTTTTGTGGGCACAGCCCACTTCTTGATGAAAATTATCATTGTCCACTAAAACTAATGGATTTACATGTGCTATGGGTATTATCTCAAATTTGCTTTCTAGATTAGCAAAGACGGCTTTCCAATAGTTAGTATTCTTCTCTTAAGATACTTGGAAGGTCGTAGACGCATTTCATTATTAGACTCTTCAGTGGTGTCTAATTGTAGGTCATTGGCATCAGTCAGCTGCTACTATTTATTTTGGAAATCCAAATCTACATCTTCAATAATATTTATCTTTCATTTTTATACTTCCGGGGCAGTGCATGTTGCAATTACATTTTTAAAAGGGGTCTACATATTTGAAAGGGTTGGACTGTTTACATTTTTTGAGAAAGTACCATATGATGATATGGGCCCAGAACTGGAAATGGATTCTTTTTCCTGACAATTGCCTATTTTCAGGACATGGTTCATTATGCACTGAAGTCAATGTAAGTATTTCCGTTGACTACGCTATGCACTAGAAGAGACCATTTTTACATAAATGCTTTTTGTAATAGATTTCAAGCCCTTTTATGAAATTCAAATCTTATCATTCTTTTGGAAGTTTAGTTGTTTTTCTATTTGGCATTTGTTTAATTAGAATGACAAAATATAAAAATTACATTTTGTAAATGTTTGTTTTCAAGACATGATGCTGCTAATCTGGTCCAAATGTCACTCATTTCAAATGCCATAAATATGTTTTGGTTAGTGGCACTGAAACAATTTCATTATTTATCTCAGGGGGTACGTCTACACTACAGCGCTAGTTCGAACTAACTTAGTTCGAATTAGTTAATTCGAACTAAGCTAGTTCGAACTAGCGCATCTAGAACTAAAAACTAGTTCGAACTAGCGTTTTGCTAGTTCGAACTAGCGCGTCCACACTGATTGGACACAGGGGGGCATTTAAGGGCAGCTGAAACCGGTTCTGGCAGGGCATCAGGTCAGCAGTTGCTTTGTGTGGCTGCTGTCTGAGGCTATCTGAGGCTCGTGCTTAAAGGGACCCCCCTGGACAGCCGGTTCTCAGCTTTTCCTGCTTGCTTGCCAACCTCGCCGAGGGACAGCAAAGCGTTGGTCTCTGTGCCCGTCTGTGTCGGTGCTTCCCTTCGGGGGGGACCGCCGCAGGTGGCAACATGGAGCCACGGCTCGCCCTGCACCTTCTGGTGCACGTTCTGGACTTGCTGCTGCAAGCCTGCCAGCAATGGCTCGAGGCTGCCTGGCACCACCTGGGGAACGTCAGCCCCCTGCCTCTCCGCCTGGCCGCCCTGGGGGCCGTGGAGGAGCCGCGGCGGCGCCCCGGCACTGGCGTGCCCCGCCGCATCTGGCGTCTGGACACCAGCAGTGACTGGTGGGACCGCATCGTCCTGGAGCGCTGGGACGACCGACAGTGGACCCAGAACTTTAGGATGAGGAGGGACAACTTCCTGGAGCTCTGCGAGTGGCTCGCCCCTGCCCTGCAAAGAAGGGACACTCGCATGAGGCCCGCCATCCCCCTCCTGAAGCGGGTGGCCATCGCCCTCTGGAAGCTCTCCACGCCGGACAGCTACCGATCCGTCGGGAACCAGTTCGGCGTGGGGAGATCCACTGTCGGAGCAGTGCTCATGCAGGTACGGCGCTCGTCGGCCACCGAGCCGGGGGGGAGGGGGGCTGCGAGGAGGGGATGGGCCGCCCCAGGGACAAAGGGGGGCGCGGGAGGAGGCGAAAGCGTCCCGCACCGGAGGGGTCGGGCTGTCCCGGCCGTACTACACGCCGCCAGGGGGGTTGCTTCCGGGAGTGGGGCGCGGGGCACTGCCAGGACACGCACACTCCCAGCCACCCGGGCGCCCCACTGATTGACGCTTTGCTGTGTCTCTCTCCGCAGGTGGTCAAGGCCATCAACCGGGTGCTGCTCCGCAGGGTGGTCCGCCTCGCCGACACGGATGCCGTCATCCGGGGATTCGGCGCCCTCGGCTTCCCCAACTGCGGGGGGGCCATCGACGGGACGCACATCCCCATCCGTGCCCCGGAACACCAGGCGTCCCGGTACGTGAACCGCAAGGGGTACTTCTCCGTCATCCTGCAGGCCGTGTGTGACCACCGGGGACAGTTCACGGACATAAATGTGGGCTGGTCCGGCAAAGCACATGACGCACGGGTGTACCGCAACTCCTCCGTGTGCCAGCGGCTGCAGGACGGGACCTTCTTCCCCGACCGCCACATCAGGGTCGGGGACGTGGACATGCCCGTCTGCCTGGTGGGGGATGCCGCCTACCCACTGCAGCCGTGGCTCATGAAGCCCTACACGGGGCACCTCAATCCCTCCCGCCAGGCCTTCAATAACAGGCTGAGCAGGGCCCACATCGTGGTGGAGGGGGCCTTCGGGCGACTGAAAGCCCGCTTTCGATGCCTCCTCACCCGTCTGGACCTGGCCGAGCACAACATCCCTCCCGTGGTGGCGGCATGTTGTGTGCTCCACAATTTGTGTGAGCGGAAGGGGGAGGCTTTCCTGCCAGCCTGGATGGCTGAGGCTGACCGCATGGCTGGACACTACGGTCAGCCCCGCACCGCCGCTGTCCGGGAAGCCCAGCGGGGGGCCATCCGGATCCGGGAAGCCCTGCGGGAGAGCTTCCAGGTGGAGGAGGAGGAGGACTGACCTCTCCCTGCATGCCCCACCGGGGCCTTCTTCCACCCTACCCCCCCTTCCCCTTTCCCCTCCCTACCTACTGTCAAATAAAGACACCTGTTTTTCAAACAAAAACGTCTGTTTATTTCACAGAACTGGGGTGGGGGAGGGAGGAATGAAGGTGGGAGAAGGGAGGGGGAAACCTGGGACGAGGGAGCTGGAAGGGGAGGGGAGGGAAGGGAGGAAGGGAAAGGAAAGCTCAGGGGTGGGAGTCTGGCTGCCTCTCCCGTCTCGCCACACTGCAGGTCCGGGGGCGTCGGTGGGGAATGGTTGTGGAGGGGGGGGCAGAGAGGACAGGGGGTGTGGAGGAAGCAGGAGCGGAAGCAGGAGCGGAAGCAGGA
The DNA here is from genome assembly GCF_052426305.1 of Pelodiscus sinensis. Lineage (NCBI taxonomy): Eukaryota > Metazoa > Chordata > Testudines > Trionychidae > Pelodiscus > Pelodiscus sinensis. The sequence goes on along the minus strand of NC_143055.1, from coordinate 115,622,995 downwards.
GGAGCAGGGGGAGCAGGGGGAGCAAGAGGGGGAGAAAGAGGAGGAGCAGGGGGAGCAAGAAGGGGAGAAAGAGGGGGAGCAGGGGGAGGCGGAAATGGAAAGCGGTCCAGCAGGCTTTGGAGGTGGCCTCGCAGGGCACGGCCCTGCTCCTCCAGGGCCTCCAGACTCCTCCGGCGCAGCCTGAGGTCCTCCTGGACCCAGTGGTCCTGGAGACGGAGCTGTCGGTCCAGGAACCGGAGATGCCGCCTCTGGTAGTCCTCCTGGTTCCTGGCTGTCCTGCTTGCCCGGGCGCGGGCGGCTGCTGCAGGCGGTGTGGTGCGCCCTGCAGGCCCCGGTGCTGCAGCTGTGGTGCAAGAAGACCAGCGGTCAATTACCCCAGGGGCCCAGGTGTGTGAAACCCAGCTCCCCTCTGCAAGGCCATGGCCTCTGCAGGATCCCCAGCTGCTGCTCTGTGGTGGGCAAGGCCCAGGCACACGGTCCCGGGGCTCCCTCTCGCCCCAGCCCCCCGTACACATAAGGGGAACACGAGGGTAGTCACAGGTGGACGCCTCCCCGGCCTCAGACGATGCAGGCGAGCGGCTCTGTGGGGTGCCTCGGGGGTCCCGGGTCCTGGGAAGGCTGGCGGCAGGCTCCTGGCTCTCAGAGCCCTCTTCCTCCTCCTCCGTGTCCAGGAGCGGTCCCTCTGCCCCGGGGTCAATCACGTCCCGGGGGGCAGGGACGGCATGAGGCCCCAGGATGCGGTCCAGGGCATGGAAGTGGGGGCAGGCCTCCGGGTCAGCCCCTGGCAGGCAGGCCCGGGAGTAGAACTGCCGCAAGTCCTTTATTTTGCAGCGCACCTGCTCCCGGCTGCGCTGGTGGCCCCTGGCGGCCAGACTGGCAGCCATGCGTCCGTAGACGGCCGCGTTCCTGTGGCTAGTGCGGAGATCGTGGACATTGGAGGCTTCCCCCCAAACCTCGATGAGGTCCACGATCTCCGCACTTGACCAGGCGGGCGCCCGCCTTTTGCGCCCCCGGGCAGGCTCCCGGGAGCTGCCAGGCTGGTCGTGGGGAGCAGTGGAGGGCTGGGAACCCTCGGATGGCTGGCTCATCCTGTGGCAGGTGTAGGCTGTGCAGGCACGGGTGCTTGCAGCCTTGCAACTGGCACAAAGTGAGTAGCCAGCCCGTGGCCCTTTAAGGGCTCCGGGGCCGGGAGGGGGGCAATAGAGTTTCCCTGGTGTTGGCCAGAGTGGCCACCAGGGAAACCTGGGAAGCCTTAGCCTCCCACTAGTTCGAACTAAAGGGCTACACAGCCCTTAGTTCAGACTAGCTAGTTTGAACTAGGCGTTAGTCCTCGTAAAATGAGGTTTACCTAGTTCGAACTAAGCGCTCCGTTAGTTCGAATTAAGTTCGAACTAACGGAGCGCTAGTGTAGCGCCTAGGAAAGTTAGTTCGAACTAACGTCCGTTAGTTCGAACTAACTTTCTAGTGTAGACATACCCAGGAAAGATAGACATGATCAAAATTTTGTACTTTGGCTTCCTAAGATTTAATTAGTTTTGTGACATGTTTGTCTATCGTGGAATTTTCATTTCTGTTTACATTCATGGAAATAATGATATCTTGACAATATAAAGTGCCTTCCCTCTAGTTTTTTAAGGGTTTCCACTTAATATATTTTAATAATATCATTAGATAATGTTCATCAAAACAATTCATTTTAATATGTTTTATTTATTAATGTATTTTAGCATTATTCTCTCCCTTTCATAGTTGTGTGTGTGTAGGGAAGGTTTTCCCTGAATAACTTTTAATTTAATATAGGTTTTTTGTGTCATTAATTCCAGTTGATATGTGAGTTTGTACCATACACTTATGCTCATCTTGTGTAAAACAGCATATTTCCATTAAAGTTTGCATTGGTTTATGCCAGCAAAGGAAATGACATGTTCTTCAGCAACTACCTTGTCAAAGTGTTGTAATTCTAATGCTTTATAAATATTTTAGTGTGTTCATGAGAAACTCAACATTTGGGATGGAAAATGCTTTTATGGTTTATAGAAAAGCTAATGTGTGTCCTGATAGTGTACAAAATCTTACTGGAGAATCAGTAAAGTTTGAAATAATTTTATTTTATTCCTAATACGTTTGTGATACAGTAAATATGTGGCTTCCTCCCAAGTGTCCTCTCCTGGCTTCAGAGCAGCCCAATAAGTGGCCCCTTGCCACTGTATCCCTCTCAGTTCCTCAAATAAACCTAGTATGGCCTTCAGAGTATAGAACTAGTTTTAGTGGGATTAATTTATTACAAAAGCCTCACTACCAAACACCAGACTCCCTCCCCAGTATAGTCATCCTAACAGTCCAACACTGAGTATGTCTCAGATGTGTATTCCCCAGCCCCTATTTCTCAGGTATGTCTCCAAAGTCTCTCACCATGCATCACCCCAACCTCCAACTGCCATCTTTCCTTCCCAGGTACCGTTCTTGCATGGATTCCCCAGCCTTCAGCCCTTTCTTGCCCAAGGATTTTACACGGTCATTTTAATATGTGCCTATAGATTATCTGTCTGTGTGGTAATTTCTTAACTGATAGTATTTTTGCTACAATACCGTATGAATAGAATATACACACACACACACACACACACACACATTTCTCTCTGCTGTTTTTATATTTCTGAAAAATCTATTTTCTATTCTTATGAGACTGGGCTGTAAAACTACTTGTTTCTTTAATCTGTTGAGATCATCTGTTTTGTTTACCGAGTGTGTATGTTTCCTTTCTGAATGACATTGTACTGTTTCCCTTGGTTTTTTTACAGCCTTTCTAATGGGGTCTTCACATTTGCCTTAGAATTAGTACACGTCTCTTTCTTTCAGTTGTGTGTTTTCTTGTCTTAATCTGTTCTATACCATAAACCTTCTGTCTTTCCTCAGATCACTTAACCCCTTTTTCTTTCTAGGTATTTCTTTGCCCTATAAAGTCTACTTTGCATAAATGCATATTAATGGAAACATAAATTTTATATATATGAAATCTTCCTAATGTGCATACTGGACAGGAAGTTAGTGATAGATACAGAATCATCCCTTCTGAATGAAAGTCTGAGAACTAGAAGAGCCCTTCAGCATTGCTTTCTTAAGGGTCAGGGTCACAGTAGCATACACAGTACGTCTATACTTGCTCCCTAATTTGAGCTAAGGATGCAAATGTAGGCGACCGAAATTGCTAATGAAGTGGGGATTTAAATATCCCGCGCTTCATTAGCATGATCTCATTGGCGCGTTACTCTGCTCAACAGCAGATTCGAACCAGGAAGTGCACGGCAGGATGCGTTAGTTCGAACCAAACCCCTATTTTTTGAGGAGTAACGCTAGTTTGAACTAAGGGGTTTGGTTCAAACTAACGCGTCCCAGCACTCACCTCCTGGTACGAATCAGCTGTTGAGCAGAGTAACATGCCGGCGAGATTATGCTAATGAAGCACAGGATATTTAAATTCCTGCTTCATTAGCAATTTTGGTCACCTACATTTGTATCCTTAGCTCGAACTACGGAGCAAGTGTAGACGTACATTAGAGATGTTAGGCTTAGTCATACTCCCTCTGATTTCTATTCAGCACAGTGTCTATAGCACACAAGGGGTGCAAAGTCCACTTGTGTGGTTTTCTAGCTCCTGCTCCCCCACTGTGCTGCATGTGAGGTCTCTTGTACAGAGACAAGACCTAGCATATTTCTTTCAATGCACTTTTGAACACAAGCAGTTTGAGATGTACATTGAGTCTTTGATTTTATAAAAAGACTGAATAATTGGCAGTTAATTAAAGACAGATAGTTTAACCGATTCCTTTCATAATTTAAAAACATAAAATAGTCTCCCTTTCATGGCCTTGTTGAGAGCAATTAATTGTTTGCTTCTAAGTTTATGGAGTTTTCACAGCTCCCCAAAACTATGAATAATTGATATTTAAAATTATGACCATTTTCCAGATAAAATGGGTTGGACCAGAAATTTCCATAATCCAGGAAGAAATACATTTCTTTGGTTACACATTTTCTAAATGCTTTCATGCATAACAGAACCTATTTCTGCAGATTAGCTCCAAAATATATAACCTTGCCCAGTCTTCTGTAGCTCTGTGATACATGATACATCTGAAATTATTCCTATTATTTGATTAATTGTACTAGTCTATAAAAGCAAATTATGATTACAGTGCACATTCAAAATAATATTTTGCTTTTAGATGATGACTTGCATCTGATTAACTAACTAGACTTAATTATTCTCATCATTTGAGGTTAGAAAGTATTAATAGATCCTATTAATAGACGGGTAAACCAGGGAACAGAAAGGTTTAAAAAATTGCCCATTGTTCAACAGCAAGATTAATGTTAGTGAAGAACAGTATACAAAAGCATTGCACTTCAGAGACAGGTTCTATAGCTCCATCTGTGTAACTATGATTCACTAGGTGCTTCTCGTGAATACAACAAAACCATTGAGGCTGAAACTGTCTTTTTTTTTAACTGCCACTTCCCTATAGGAACAAATTTTGCCCCACTGAAGTCAGAATTTTGACATTGAGTTCCATGAGGTCGGGACTTCACATTGTAAAGAGACTTCTCCCAATGTACATATTGAGATGCATTTAAACAACTGGAGATCTTCCTTCTGCTTCACTATTAAATGATGCCTTCATTATATGGAAATTCATGTTTGAAGATTCAGTTGTGCATGCACTATGTTACTGTGCTGTGGTGGAATTTAAAGACTTTGATAATGAACTCACATCTCAAACCCTTCGTAACCAATACCCCCAGCTATCTCCGAGACACTACTGACTTCCTAAGGAAACTACAAAACATCGATAACCTCCCCAATAATACCATCCTTGCCACCATGGATATAGAAGCTCTATATACCAACATCCCACATGAAGACGGATTACAAGCAATTAGAAACACTATCCCAGAGGACACTACTGCCAACCTGATAGCAGACCTATGTAACTTTGTTCTCACCCACAATTATTTCCAGTTTGAGAACAACTTATACCTCCAGATCAGCGGCACAGCCATGGGTACACGCATGGCCCCACAGTATGCTAACATCTTTATGGCTGACCTAGAACAACGTTTCCTCAACTCCCGTCCCCTTTCACCCCTCCTCTACCTACGGTACATCGATGACATCTTTATGATCTGGACGCATGGCCAAGAAACACTGGAGATATTCCACAGAGATTTCAACAACCTACACCCCACCATCAACCTCAGCCTGGACCATTCTACACGAGAGATCCACTTCCTGGACACCACCGTACAAATCAACAATGGAAAATTAGACACCACTCTCTACAGAAAACCCAACGACTCATACAGTTACCTACATGCATCCAGCCCCCATCCAGAACACACCACGTGATCCATCGTCTATAGCCAAGCCCTTCGATACAACCGCATCTGCTCTAATCCCACTGACAGAGACCAGAAGCTTCAGGATCTCTACCAAGCATTTATAAATCTCAACTACCCACCCAGAGAAATAAAAAAGCAAATTGAAAGAGCCAGAAGAATACCTAGAAACCATCTACTTCAAGACAGACCCAAGAAAACCAACAATAGAACACCACTTGTCATCACCTACAACCCCCAACTTAAACCTGTCCAACACATTATCAATAAACTACAGCCTATATTGGAACAGGATACCATACTCAAAGAGGCTCTGGGAGACAGACCCATAGTCTCCTATAGACAACCACCTAACCTCAAGATGATTCTTACCAACCACCACAGGACATACCACACTAATACCAACCCTGGTACCTTCCCTTGCAACAAACCCCGTTGCCAGCTTTGTCCACATATTCATTCTGCTGATACCATTATTGGACCTAACCAAGGGTACGTCCAGACTACATGCCTCCGTCGACGGAGGCATGTATATTAGCCAGATAGGCAGAGGGAAATGAAGCCGCGATTAAAATAATCGCGGCTTCATTTAAATTTAAATGGCTGCCCCGCTCTGCCGATCAGCTGTTTGTCGGCAGATCGGGGCAGTCTGGACGTTCCCCTGTCGCCAGAAAACCCTTTTGTCGACCGCCCCGTTATGCCTCATCCCACGAGGCATAACGGGGCGGTCGACAAAAGGGTTTTCTGGCGACAGGGGAACGTCCAGACTGCCCCGATCTGCCGACAAACAGCTGATCGGCAGAGCGGGGCAGCCATTTAAATTTAAATGAAGCCGCGATTATTTTAATCGCGGCTTCATTTCCCTCTGCCTATCTGGCTAATCTACATGCCTCCGTCGACGGAGGCATGTAGTCTGGACGTACCCCAAGTGAGTTATAAGATCAAGAACACATATTCCTGCGCATCCAGAAATATAATCTATGCTATCATGTGCCGAAAGTGTCCGTCTGCTATGTACATTGGACAAACATCTCAGACACTTCGCCAAAGGATTAATGCCCACAAAACAGATATCAGACAAGATCACAAAGAGAAAACAGTTTCTTTCCATTTTAACCAGAAAGGACACTCTCTCAATGACTTGACCACTTGCATTCTGCTACAAAGACCTTTTACATCTGCACTTGAAAGGGAATCCTCTGAACTGTCATTCATGTTAAAATTCGACACTTGCCAACAAGGACTTAACAAACATTTGAACTATCTCACCCATTACCAAGACAGTTTCCCCAATTATCACCTCTAATACCATTAACTCACCAACATCCCACTCTCCCTACCTCTAATATCATCAATTCACAGACACTTACCTTCCTTCCTCCCCCCACCCCCGCATCCCCCTCCTGTTCTGCAATGTGATTTGTCCTTTTCATATTTGTTCATTTTTTTAATTGTATCCTTTGGTATATATGGTTGTGACTACTTTCTTCCACTATTTGATCTGAGGAAGTGGGTCTGGCCCACGAAAGCTCATCATCTAATAAACCATCTTGTTAGTCTTTAAAGTGCTACATTGTCCTGCATTTTGCTTCAACTACCCCAGACTAACACGGCTACATTTCTATCACATCTCCAGTTAGCTATATCAGTATTTGTAGATGTTTTCTGTGTGAATTCGGGGAGGTACAATAAATTCAGTAGAGACTGAGGTAACTCTCTGTTTAACCCACATCAGACTGATGGGGATTTTGGAAGGGGGGTAAGCTGGTCCAGAGTTGAGTCCTGTATGTTGAACTTCCTTCCAGGGTAAACAACTTCAGCTGAATTTCTCCATTCATGAATTAGATCTGATCTGAGCCAAGTTCTGCTCAATTACACAGTTGTAAATCTGGAGTAACTTCATTGACTTTAGTGGATTAATCTGGTGTAATTGAAGGCTGAAAGTGGTTCTATGAATAGTTTATTTTAAAATAAACATTTGTCCAGTGGAAAATAATTGTGGTGTGTTTGTGAAACCTGTGATAAAGGAGTACTGTATATACATAGACTTCCTCCTTCTTCATAGTAATGTATCAAGCTGTAGACAGATAACAGCTTTAATGGCAAATCTTCTGGATTTCGTGGGCCAGATTTTTTCTGTCTTTTTATTAGTGTGGGAGAGAAACACATGATATGCTCCTGTCTGTCTCTGAAGAAGGATGATGAAAGAGTGACAGTTTCTGGCTGTTAAATACCACTTCTCTCTGAGTGGTTGGAGAGGATTTTCAAAGCAAATCTGTACCACTGTGCTAATATCCTTGTATATACAGAGGAAGAGAAAGTTAAAAATCTGAAAACCTTACAAGAGTAGATTTTGCGTTAGCTTTCAGTACGCCTATTGTTTTCTCCAATATTTGTATTTAGTTATTTATTCCTTTAATGGAAAAGAGACCAGAACAACAAGGCTTCAGAACGGTTCCACTCTAATTCAGTCAGTCCTCATTTATGATGCAATTTGTGATTCTGCAGTGGAGATTTAAATTGTTTTCTTATACAGGCAGTCCCCGGGTTACGTACAAGATAGGGACTGTAGGTTTGTTCTTAAGTTGAATCTGTATGTAAGTCGGAACTTGCGTCCAGATTCAGCCGCTGCTGAAACTGACCGCCAGTTCTGACTTGCATACAGAATCAACTTAAGAACCCCAAGCGTCCCCAAGTCAGCTGCTGCTGAAACTGATCAGCAGCTGATTCCAGAAAGCCCGGGGCAGAGCAACTCCTCGGCGCTACTGGACCAACCCAGCAGCACCCCATCTGCTCTGCCCCAGGCGTCCTGATTCAGCCACTGCTGAAACTGACCAGCAGTGGCTGAATCAGGACCAGAACAGCTGGGGTGCTGCTGGGTTGGTCCAGTAGCGCCCAGAGCGGCGCTGCGGGACCAAAAGGCAGCGCCCCAGCTGCTCTGCCACAAGCGTCCTGAGAAAAGTCTAGTCTGCTGGGGGGGGGGGCATACTAGCTGTGCCCCTCCCCCCCCCAGCAGACCAGGAAGACACGGGCGGCGGACCGAGATGCACCGCGGTCCCGCCGCCTGGGTCCTCCGCGGCTTTGCTCCCCGTCTCCCTGGTCTGCTGGAGACCAGCAGACCAGGGAGATGGGGAGCAAAGCCTCTGAGGATGCCGGCATTGGGACAGCCGCGGGGCGTCTGGGCTGTCCCGCTGCCGGCTTCCCCTGCGGCTTTGCAAAGCCTCGGGGAAGCCGGCAGTGGGGCAGCCCAGGCACGCCTGGGCTGCCTCGCTGCCCGAGCCCCTCCGCGGCTTTGCAAAGCCTCGGGGAAGCCAGCAGCGGAGCAGCCCAGGCGCGCCTGGGGTGCCCCGCTGCCCGAGCCCCCCCCCCCCCCGCGGCTTTGCAAAGCCGAGGGGAAGCCGGCAGAGGAGCAGCCCAGGCGCGCCTGGGGTGCCCCGCTGCCCGAGCCCCTCCGCGGCTTTGCTCTGTGTCTTCCTGGTCTGCAGACCAGGGAGACGCAGAGAAAGCCCCGGAGTACACGGGCGGCAGGACCGTGAGGTCCCGCAGTCCGTGTACCCCGGGGCAGCCCCGTTCGTAACAGCGGATCCGACATAAGTCGGATCCGCGTAAGTCAGGGACTGCCTGTACACACAAAAGAGACAATGTAAGGGTCTCAAGACTATTTCTGAAATTTGCAAAATTTTTGCAAATTGGAAAAAAAGAAAAATATTAAGTACCCATAATGAGGAACACTGAAATTGAACCTCCTGAATTTATTACTTTTCTAGCCTATTAAATTTTGTCTGTTGTTCCAGAAGGTCATATAAAGACTCAAAGCGCATTTACAGGGGTAATTGTATGAAGCATAATCCAATTATGTTTGAATGCTTTCTGCAATGTTGTCATTCTTTATGAAAGCTTTTATTGCACAAGCTCATTTCAGAAGACAGAGAAGATGCCTTTTAACATTACCCACTTCCCCTCACTGTACCAATTCTGAAATTAAGACCGATGCCATATTTTTCTATAGAGTTAAGCTGTCTTGATAGAAAAGCCTTCATAGGCCAGGGTCAAAAGCCCTAATGACAAAAATCAACTCAGACAAGACTGAAAATGGCCAACCAATTGTTTAAAAATAAATATTTATATGGGAGTCAGATTGTCTCAAAGTCAGAACCAGAACCAAGTCTGGGCAGGGTAGCTACTTCTTTACAGAGCTCATGTCTTTGATCTCAGCCTTCAGAAACAGGTAATCAAAAGTCAAAGACCCTCTCTTCAGAGCAAAGCTTAAAAATGATAGGTTTTATATAATGGAAGCTGAATTTGCATTAGGGAAATTCTCTCTCTCCCCCACATAGGATATCCCAAAAGTCCATTCTTGTGTGGCACATTTTAAATACAGACCTTTGAACACCCAGGCTTCACATCACATTTCTTCATGAGAGAGGTTATGTAGAATCCTGGCCCACAATAATACATGACTTTGCATTTACTACATTGGAACCCAAAGATATTTAAACTTAATTCAATAAAGTCTCCCAGGAACATACAAGAAATTGCCATAGCTGTGTCTGTTTTCGTGTACTCTCACTAGCTCACACTGCTGCGCTGGCTACACACACTGTTGTAGCATTAGCTCAGATATTAAATGCAAATTGTAAGTTGATTTCCAATGGAAGTTAGGCTCCAAACTGTCTTAATTATTTTTGAAAATGGGGCTTACGATCCCAGGTAGGTACCTTTGAAAAGTTTGACCAGTCTCTTTTCTGTTCATCCTTCCTAATACCAAATGCATAGTACCTGCTTGTTCAGATAGGCATTTTATACAGGCGTCTACCTTTATTTTCATGGTCTCTGCTCCCATCCTTAAAAGCATGCCGTTCATGTGTAGTATAGTGTTCTAGAATTCTCATCAAACTTTTTAGGAATGATTTTAATTATTGATTTTTCTATTCCATTCCTTATTCATCAAATAAATGCATTGACTTGCATGTCTCTGTTCTCTGCCTTCAGTCTTGTGGTCCAGTGTGATTATCTAACGGTGGCAATTTCTTTTTCTTTTCCTTTTGGTGGTTCATAGTGGGTCAACATTTAATATCCTGTCATGTGACATTAATAAAAACCCATAGAAAAAGTCACATCTACAATTGAAGAAGGAACTCTCGGAATAAGAACAATAATATCTCTCTCTATAAAAACGTTTTTCCTGTGGGACGACAGAGTGACATCATCATGTCAATCTATATCCTGCTGCCCCCTCTGTCTCAGCCGTCTGTCCTCCTCCTTCCCTCCCCCACATCTAGTGCCACAGGACGGCATGGGGAAAGCATGTGAAGTCTTTGTCCCCCCGCTGTCCCCAGCACCTAGAGAGAACCGCCAGCTGTTCTGAACAACTGGTGTTTCCCTCTAGGTGCTGCATAGCCCTGGGCAGCAGGAGGAGACTTTGCATGCTCCCCCCTGCTCCTAGACCAATCAAGGCCTGGTGGCGGGGGAGCACATGAAGTCTTTGCCCCCTGCCTCCACCCTGCAAGGGGGACACACTGTGACTAGAGTGAACCGCCAGCTGTTCAAAACAGCTGGTGGTTCACTCTAGGTATCGCATGCCCCTTGCAGGGGGAGAAGCCTTCGCTCGCACCCCTTTACCCAGGTCTTAATTGGCCTAGGGGTGGGGGGAATGGCAAGACAGCTGCAGGCCAGATCAACCTGCTTCGTAGGCCAGATCCGGCCCACAAAGGCTCCCTTGCCCTCCCCTGGTCTATATGGTACAAGTCTTCTAGGCACAGCCTTCATTAGGGAACCAATGAAGATTTACTACCATGGTGGAAGCTCAGAGAAGTAACAGTCAATATCTCTGTGGAGCACCAGGAAGTGACTATGCTATTACACCCTTCAGGGGGTACAGCAGACCTAAGTGCCAGTCTTACTCTGCTGTCTGGGGTGGAAGAACATCGGTCCATGGACTTGCATTCTTAGTGCACTTTGCAACCTTTTGGGGATGCAAGGAGGGAGCAGAGAACACCGGCAGTGAAACTGTAGTTACATCTTCTTTAGACAATGCAAGATGGCAGAAGTCCTTGCACTCTCCCTTGCATGTACTTGTATAAGGACCAATCAGAATCTGCCCCTTAATTAGTGGAATGGGGAACTGGCAAAGGAGTTTCGATATGTGCCCTGTATGCCTTGCAGCAGAATGAATCGAAGTTAAATTCTGCATTTCCAGGAGAAGTAGACAATTGTCATTTCTTTTCAGTCTGATGACCTGTGAAGCTCATTTTAACATAGCCACTGATTCAAGAAATACTGTTGCTGATAGTGGAGAAAACAAGGGAACCAACTTTCACCCAGCCATGCTTTTTATATCTTCCCTCAAACTCCAAGAGTATGACTTATCCTCAAGTTCTAAGTTACAGAAACATTTCTAAAGGAAGACAATTATTTCCAAAACAAAGCTTAAAATAGGGAACATATTTAAGGATGCTGTTTTTTCAGACAAAAGTATCAGTTGAAGCTTGTAGGCAAGTTCCAGTAATCAGTAGTAATGAGGCTTTGGAAAGAACAAAATATTAGCTAATGAGGTCTGGATCTCATTTTCCCTTACATTACTTGGCACCCCACAGACAAAAATTATTCAATATATTATACAAAACAAAATGTAAATTTGACAATAGTCCATCTGCACTAATTATAAAGACCCCCTTCCATCCACTCCACTCCTCCAGTTTTAGAGCAGGGATAAACACTTAAGAGGATATGTGGTTTGCTCCAGGATAGACAGACTACAGTTCAATTTTATATATTTTCCTACCCAAAAAATGTTATACTGCTTTAAAGTGAAAAAATTAAACTGTAGTGATGGGGTGAATATGTGGGCCAATGTGGCAATTTGTATTGTGCTTAGCAGGGCTCAATAAAGATTTTACTCTAAAGGCAGGTGAAATTGGAAGTTTCAGTGTAAATCTGTATCCCTCATAGTGCCACACAAAATTCTGGGCTGGTGTTGAACCTCCCCCGGCCCATCAATTCACTGTCACAATCCCATAAATGAACTGCTGACTTCCTGATACAGAGTTCCTAGAAAGGTGGAGTGACCAGAAATCGAAAGGCATCATAGTGTCACAGCTACAGACACCATAATACAGACTTAGAAGTACTTGCGAAAATATTTCAGCTAATGATTTCAAAATGTGGAATAAAATAAATAAAATTATAAACTGTGGCTAACTTGAAAGTAGAAAAGGGGATAAGTTTGACGAATAAAGGATTCGTTATGAATTATTGTCCGCTGTCTAAGACTAATGTATTCCATTAGTCCTCTTAAATTTTTTTCATTGGATATTTGTTTTTCATCTCCATTTGATGTCACATCCAAAATATGGCACCTCCAGCAGCCTTTGGTGCAGTACTCCATTGTTTGTGTCAGCCTAGGTTCTGATGTGAACCATGAGCTAGAACAGAGACAAAAAAGGTACCTGCCCATATATCATCCAAGTATATTACAACTTAGAAAAAAACATAGTCCTATATATTAATTTAAAATTTTAAAAGCAGCTTCAGTTTGTCTGCAATATGGGAACAAACTGCACAGAGAAAAACAAAGAAGGTGTTAGTACATTGCTTTGAGAGACATTTATTATACTGAAAATATAAAACCACCACTTTTCAAGCACATCTCTTGCAAGTAAACATGTCAATGCAAATGGGGTAGCAGAGCATAGTGTCAAGAGTATATTACATGCTGTGGAACACATGCTGATTCTCAAACTCTAGTCAATCCCAGTAATCAACTGGGATACAAATCCTAGATTGAACAGGAAAATATTCCTTAATATGGAAACATTTACCATTCACTGAAAAATGAATTACAGTTCCATTCAGTGACTTGTATAGCAGTGCCAAACTCAGTTCTTTCACTTCTCAGAGGAGGTAGCTGTGTTAGTCCGCTTTCGTCAAAAACAATTAGGAGTCCTGTGGCATCTTAGCCCTGATCTAAACTAGGGCTTTATTTCTAAATAACCCCCCTTAGGTCAAATTTATAAGCAGAGTGCCCATACTACCAAGCCTTTTATTGCTTTTCTCAGGGAATAACGCTAATTTTGAAAGTTATTTTGAAATAGCATTAGTGTGGACGCTCCACTGCCACTAGTTTGAAATAACTACTCCCCAGAGTAATTTGAACTAATTACTCCCCAGTACTTTTTGGAACTCTAAGTCGAGGTAGAATATCCACATTAATGAAGCCTGCCTCAAACTAATTTCAAGGCTTCCCAGTAGTTGGGACACACTATTTCGATTTTGTAAAGTGGGTAGCTAAGTTGAATTTAGTTATTTTGAAATAGTTTCCTAGTGTAGACATGGCCTTAAGAGGCTAACAGTTTTATTAGATTTATGTCCTAATAAATCTGTCAGTCCTAAGGTGCAACAGGACTCCTTGTTGTTTTTTACTTCACAATGAATGTGCACACTTCAGTCTGCACAAATTCAATGATCAATATTCACTGATTTTCAGGTTCAAATGAACCTCAACATGTACAGCCTGGGATACAAATCCTAGATTGAACAGGAAAACATTCCTTAATTCGGAAACATTTACCATTCACTGAAAAATGAATTACAGTTCCATTCAGTGACTTGTATAGCAGTGCCAAACTCAGTACTTTCACTTCTCAGAGGATTGTAACTACAGGCAGTCCCCGGGTTACATACAAGATAGGGACTGGAGGTTTGTTCTTAAGTTGAATTTGTATGTAAGTCGGAACTGGTACATATTGTAGGGGAAACTCTAGCCAAACATTTCTCCAGAGCTCAGTTTTATTCTCCCACACCTCACTTCCCTCAGTCCTTTATTCTGAAGCTGAGGTGTCTGCTGAGAAAAGCCGCTCCTCATCTCCCTGATCTGCTGAGGGGGGCACTAGCTTTGCGTCTCCCTGGTCTGCTGGGGGGAAGCAGCTAGTGCGGGGTTGCCTCACCCCGTTTGTAAGTAGGGATCCGATGTAAGTCGGATCCATGTAACCCGGGGACTGCCTGTACTGGATTACTCCAGCTGTATATCTGTGTAACTGCACTGAAATCAGAGGTTAAGGCACAATTTAATCAAAGCTGGCAAATTATGTGTTGATGGGCTTTGAAAACATGCAAACTAGAAAATATTTAATTTGGTTTGGCTTGAAAGTCATAAACTAGCTCAGATTCACTCAAAATCAAGCTAGCTTTTCTCTAAAGTTTCATAATCTTATTAAGTCTTTCTCTGAACCTGGTCTGAGTTTTCAATTGTATCAAAAGCTGAAACAAGAGCATTTCACACTGTACTAGGTTTTGTTGCAATCATTTCAGGCAGTTGTGCTGATTTCACTGGGGGGCATGAACGTAAATTTAGATCAAATTAAGAAAGCTAAAGAGAATAATGCAGATCATATCTGTGTTACAAATATTGATTTGTACACTTCCTTCAAAGTACAGTACTTTTGGTTTTTATTCCACACTGTCAACATGAGATTGCATTAGTCTGGCGCTGAAGAATTACCTCAGTGTACCTTCTCATCAACTGGAGATTTGGCATCATCCACACTATAGCACTTTAAAGCCAGTCAGCATCTGATGGACAATGGTAACAGCTTTCTGAAAACTCTGTTGGAAAGGTGGGGTAGTCTGCAGACAAAATACCAAACAGTATGAGTCTGCTTTATCCAAAGCTAGGCCATGAATTCAAGACGATGTACGTTATCTTCCCATAAGCTGTTACAGTCACTTTCACAAAAGAGTTACTGTAAGTAGATGAATAAAAGTATCCCTGAGGGAGCAAAGATTAAAACTAATGGAAACCTATTAATAAAAACATCTTACCAAGGAAGCACCACTGCCTCAGCACTATTTGAAGTATCTACTTATTACAAAATTCTAAGAGCCAAAGGGCATGTACTTTTTTAAAACTGGGAATAGGAAGGGATTACAGGATCACTGCAAGGAAATACTGCTGTCTCAGGTAACACAACTGAGAGATTTGCCAGTTTACTTTCTAAGCACTAATAAGCAGTATCTCTAACTCTGACAGTCACTCATGGTCTAATGTATTTTGGAATTTAGTATTATAGCTTTATACAGTAAAAGGATACAACCCTTTCCCACCCTAATTTAACTGAAAGTAGAATTTGATTTACACTGGAAATGGAAAAATACTCTATTATTAATAACTGTGCCTAAATTTTTAGAAGTGACCAATGATTCGTTGGGCCTAATTTTTCTGGTCTGAACACCTGCTCTTTCAAAACTCATTGCCTTTAAAGTGTCTCAGTTTAGACCCCTGAAAATCACTGGTGATTTTTGAAAATTTGAATCCAGTTGACTATATAAATGTATGCTGATCTCCATATTTGCAACAACCTCTGCTACTTTAGGAGGAATCCTTTCCAGAGCAGAGGCTATAACTTGTTGGCTTGTGTTTATAGTTTATGTTATCGATAAATGCACATTATGGCATAGACTGAAACCACCAAGCTCATTTCCCTTTAGCACTAAATCAGATATGAACTCAAATCTCATGAGGTAAACATGTCCCCTGTTTTACTGACTAAATCTCCCTTCTCTGTATTTAGGTTTTATCCATTGGCACCAATAGCTTTATACCGTACTGTCAATGTCCAAAGTCTCTATACTACACTTCTGTCTACCAAAGTTACATTCTGCCAGCAACAAAACAACAATTTAAAGATATGGGAATAAAATTCTTCATCAAATTGCAATCATTCTGATATATAGTGTATTGTAGTCCAGACCAGCAGGGTCCATTTTTGAAACACTAGTAGAAAATACATCTTTAAAATGAAAAACTGCATGCCATCTGTACAGTAGCCAGGTTAAAAAGCAGTTTACATTGACCATAAAAATATTTTCACTACATTCATTCATTTTCTAACCTGTTTATAGCCTGAATTTTCTGATCCTTAAATATTTTCTATCTCAGCCCCACAATACATATTTCTAGCTCCTGGAAGTTGGCAGACATTACAAATTTCTTATAGGTATTAATCAATGAAGAACTTTTAAAACCATTTAATGCTGCAAGTAATTTCTTTTCTTTAAGACTTCCTTCGGCAATTTCCTATAGAAAAAACTGCAAAGGCACTGCTGCAGTAATAATTAATAATAAATAGTAATTAATAGTAGTTTAAATTGAGACTGGGCCAAATTGCTAAATTCACATTTGGTTCTGAATGTTCCCAAGATTTGGGAATGGTCAGATATTGGAATGTTTAGCACAAAAATTTCTCTAATAACGATGTGCTGTTTTGTCCTTAAAATGATATAGTAGTGACTATTTTACCACAGGGTTTCAAGGTACTTGACTGGGATGGCAAGAATTATCATGTTCATTTAACAGAAGAGCAAACTTAGGCCTACATTTTCAGAAGTATACATTCTATTTATCTTGAGTACCTCTAAAATTACAATTTTTTCAGCTGAACCATTTTTTCGCCAAAAAATGCACATTCAGGCAGACACAAACATTTTGTCAATTTGTTTTGATTTCGCTGATTTTTTTCAGTTAATTTTTTTAAATCAGAATTTGAAATGTTCCCTTTTGATATTTCCAAAATGAAATATTTCAATTTAACATGACTATTTCAAAGTATTCCCCAACTTACTAAAAATGTCAAAATATATAAAACTACTCCAAAAAAATGGAACATTTTATGTCTCAATTCATGGAAAAAAATTTGTTTTGGGGTTGGCCAAAAATGATTTTTTGTCCAATTTTTTTGAACGCCCAGTGAACCCAGCAATTAGTGATTTGCACAGCTTTAACTTTGTGTATGTAGGTAGGGAGACTAATTCCAGAATTTTTAAAATGCACACTCAATTTTCAGCCCTTCATGGGTTTTTTTGTCCAACATCACACGCCCAACAACCCTCTAACACTTCTATCTCTGCATTTGAACGTTCCCACCCTTTAAATCCATCTTAGTGTTTGCTTATCTGCATAGCTTCTATTCATAATTGCACCAGATATTTGGTGGCAAATATTGGCAAAGCTAGAAGTTAGGGAAAAAAGGTCTCTTTTTCCACCAACTACAGCTCTTTTCAATGATAACCAGACCTTTGGGAATTAAACAGAGTTCCAAGCTACAACGTGTGCAAAGGGAAAGCCCAGGCATACAATTGTTTTTACCCGTGTTTTATTGATGTTTAGTCATGTGTGTCCCTCCTCTTGAGGTGTTTTAGCAGGTTTTATTTCTACCCCCTTTGGGGTCCTATATTTTACTTTAGAAATATATTTATTTATTGTATTTTTTAAAATTTTGTAAGCCGCCTCAAGTATTTTAAATAGAGAGGC
The DNA here is from genome assembly GCF_052426305.1 of Pelodiscus sinensis. NCBI lineage: Eukaryota > Metazoa > Chordata > Testudines > Trionychidae > Pelodiscus > Pelodiscus sinensis. The sequence goes on along the minus strand of NC_143055.1, from coordinate 115,605,291 downwards.
GGGGGGAAATATTTTAAATAAATAAATAAATACCCAGTAAAAGCAGTGACAAAGTGTGAAACATCTCACACACAGAGATTTAAAGCTCAGTTAAAAATATTACACAGTTGCTGTCACCCTAGAAAAAGAAAGGACCCTTAGAAAATTCCACTTTTAATTTTCTTCGGAGTACCTTTGTAATATAGGACAGTTTTATCTTCTGAAAAGGAAATTTCGTATGTAACCTTGATTACAGAGAGAATGGTAAGCCACCTATATTCAGTACTGTTATCTTAAATAAAACAATCTCCATAAAATAAGGAAGACATATAAAATGATTAAATGTTTAGGGAGAATCTAACATTAGTAATGGGCTAAAATGTGTTTTGTGTGTGGTTTTTTTAGTATTTTCATTAGTGTCCCTGCCTCATGTGTATATGTGTTATATAAATAGAAAACAAAAATTAACCCAAACTTTCAAGGAATTACTACAAAATTAACACAGTACATTGTCATGATACCTTCCAGTATTGTAAACACTTGTTTATTTCCTTAATGTCATTTCATTTGAAATGGGCATCTCTTTTTCATTTATTTTCTCCATAACAGACAGACAGTGCTGATTTGTTATTGTTAGGTTGCCCAATGGTACTAAGTTGCTGGCATACTTATATAAAAGAACAGCGCTGTCAAATTCAGACTGGGAGAAAACCCTGTTTAAAGAAGTACAAATACACTGAAACCAGGTATAACAAAAATGAAGTTGGTCAAATGTCGAGCCTCCTAACCCTTATAGTTCTCTTTAATAATTCTTCTTTCAGAACTTGTGTACATTCAATGTTGTGCAGACAGATCTTGGCCAGCAATTGTTCTTTGGAAGCTTTGTGGCCCATTCAATTACATTTTTATATAGATGGAAATTGCACAATAGTTTTTGCATGAACTATTTAATGATGCCATGAATCTACAGTGCTCTATTGCTGATGTATGTAGGCAGGGCTAAAATTACCATAAAATCTTTTCTCGAATTAAAACATTTAAAATATCATATTTTGATTAGTTCAACTAGTAACATGTATCATTTGGTCTTCCCCTCACCTCCTTTCCTTAACCTACTCACTTTTTCTCCCTGTTTGGGGAAGTTCCTATGTGTCTATATTAACTTGAAAAATTAATTAAATGGTTTTAATCATTAAAAAAGGATGACCCCAGTCATCCTAGCATATTGTGACCACTGGGTATGCAGAGGCAGAGCATGCAGGGGTTATGACACAGTTCAAGGAGTGAATACTTACTGAAGATCTGAGGAAGAGCAGGCACAAGCCTGCCCTTATCTAAAGGCCCCTCCCCCAGCCTAAGGAGAGGAGCCAGTTAACCGAGGTCTCAACTGAAGTCAGTGGACAACTGATGAATTACAGGAATAGGAGTCAGAGTCACAGGGTCAAAAGCAGGGATCCAACACCAAGAAGTCAACTCCAGACAGCACCCACTGCTCTTTGAGCCAATGGATATAGCCCAGAGGAACACTGCCTGGATGTGTGGTCAAAAGGAGGAGCAGAAATAGGCACCACAGTTGCAGAGCACTGCCTCTATCTAACATCGTCCTCTTGGTAGGGTGAATGGCCACTTTGGCTAGTACCAGAAGGAAGCAGGTGAGAAGGATTCATGACTTCAGGGAGCCTTAGGGGGGTGAATATAGTAATGGAAGTGCAGGGAAAATGCAGCCAGAATATGAGAAGAAAGTTCTAGAGAAGCTAGAAAAGTGGGTGCGGGGAACGAGTTGGTGATCTTCCCTCATTTGGAAGCTAGTTAGTGCTCTAGAAGAGGCTGACTGTGGATAATGATCCACGGAAAAATGGACTTTTTCTGGAAAATCAATACTTAAGTCCACACTGCTATTGCATTCTTTTGACAGGAAGTCGAAAGAATGAAGGGGTTTTTCCGACAGCGATAAACCTCATTTTACGAAGAAGTCTTTTTCCAAAAAAGCTTTTTTGGAAAAAGGTTTGTATGGTTGTGGAAGAGAGTGCTTTTTTGAAAGAAGAGGCATCCGGAAAAAAGCACAGGTGCCCTGGTGGCCACTGCGTCCACAATAGTCACAACTTAAACGCGAGATAGCGTCCAATAAATGTGGATGCTATCTTTCGAAAAAACACATAGCTTTTTCATTGAGCTTTTGCTGTGTAGATGATCTTTTTCAAAAGAAGATTTTTTGGACGATCTCTTCCGGAAAAGCTTCTTCTGAAAGAAGCCTGCAGTCTAGACATAGCCTAAATGACTTTTCAATGAAATATGAACACACAAAAGCAAGAACATTTCTACTCCAGGCAAATTGTTCATAACTACTATTTTCCTGGTACAAAGCCATGGTTAAATCTTGACTGCAAGCAAAGGAAAAGAAAGCTTTATGTCTGAGCATTTGGAAATTGCATTTATTTCATATGCGTGTTTTGACCTCTTATCTGTGTGAATTACCAAATACTTTAGAATGTGCAACTGTGTTATATTGGTCATGGAACCTGACACAACCACAGCAGTTTGAATAGTTAAATTAGACTGTGTCCAGTGATCATTTATTGAATTATTTGTTAGCATAGCCATTTTAAGCTTCTCTAATATGTTCTCATTAATAAGTTTGCTTCTCATAACATCTGTAATGCATGCAGCATGCTGTATAATTTAGACAGTGCATTTTGCCTGAACTTTATCTCACTTATATTTAGTTTTTATTAAATGTTTATTATTTTCACTATTTTGATTTAATTCACTATATTGACTTAATAGAAAACTATGGTAACCTTCAGGTAGTCAAACAAATACATTCTGAATATTTTATTATATTAAAAAAGTCAAATCCTTGTAAAGTTATACTTGTACTGCTATCTCTAGCAACTCCTTTCAATGTAATTATAAATTAATTCTTACCATTTTCATAAAGCAAAGCCTGAGGAGAAATGGTTTGATAGTCAAGTAGAGTAAATCTTTGCAACTCTATTGATTTCACTGGGACTATGTCTATACTACATCCCTCTGTCAGCAGAGGGATGTAAATGAAACCAGGATTTAAATATCCCAGAATCTGCATAATCACATAACGGCGCTCTTTCGAAAAAGCGCTATTTCGAAATTGAAACCGTAGTCTAGACGGGGTTCTTTCGAAAATGGAACACTTTTTTGAAAAATTTTGATGAGATTCAACAAGGACAAGTGCAGAAGCCTGCCCTTAGGACAGTAAAATCTCAAGCACTGCTATAGGCTGGGGACTGAGTGGCTAAGTGCAGTTCTGCAGAAAAGCACCTGGGGATTATGGTGGTCGAGAAGCAGGATATGGGTCAACAGTGTACCCTTGTCAAGAGAGCTAATAGAACTTTGGAGTATATTAGTAGGAGCATAGCCAGCATATTGAAGGAAGTGATTATTCCCCTCTATTCAGCACTAGTGAGGCCATACTGGGAATTTTGCATCCGGTTTTGGGTCCCCCACAATAGAAATTGGAGAGTCCAGAAGAGGGCAACAAAAAATTAAGGGAGTTGAGGCATAACATATGAGGAGAGGCTAAGGAAACTAGGCTTACTTAGTCTGCAGAGGAGAAGAATGAGGAGGGATTTGCTATCAGCCTTCAACTTCCTGCAGGGGGGTTCTGAACAGGACTGAGCCGGGCTATTGTCAGTGATGGCAAATGACAGAACAAGGAGTAATGGTCTCAAGTTGCAGTTGCAAAGATCTAGATTGGCTATTAGGAAAAACTATTTCACTAGGAATGGTGAAGCACTGGAATGGTGGTGAAAACTGCTTTCCTCTGAGGTGAGCCACTGGAATGGGTTGCCTAGGAAGATGGTGGAATCTCCATCCTTAGAGGTTTTTAAGACCCAGTCTTGGTTGGGATGATTTAGTTGGGGTTGGTTCTACTTTGAGCAGGGAATACACTAAATTATCTCCTGAAGTTTCCTCTCACCCTAACTTATGATTTTGTGTATGCCATTCTCTGCAATCAGGGAGCACTGGGAATACAACCCGTAGGTATCCACAGTGGTGCAAACATCTTCAAAGAGAACATGGGAAAGAAAGGCCTGGACTCACTCCACACTGGTCCCTGATTCTGCAACCTGAACGCTTCCTTTGTGAGCTGGGGTGGAATTTGGTCTGAGTGAAATTTTTCCCCAGTTCATCTCACATCTCTTAAGGTAGTGCAGCTCCTAGCTGCCTCCAACTCGCAGTTCTGCCTACTAGTTATAACCTATCCCTGTTTAACTTGGTCATAGAAGCAACTACCATTTTTGTAATATTGTTTTTATCAATATCTTATCTTTATCTTGCTGACCTCTTTTATATCGGACTTGTGTGTGTGTGTGTGTGTGTGCAATGTTTTGTATCAATCTGAAATACTTTTCACTGCTACAACACTTTAAAGCTTGTTATGGATGAAAGCAGACTGCGAATCCATGCATTTTAGCCTTTTAGCTGATACTCCCTGCTGCATGGTATTTTGTATATTTCTAGCCCAGCAGTCCTCATAAGTATTTGAGCGGGCTGGTATTTTTTGCTGGAATGAATATGTTTCCAAATGTTTTTGACATCCTCATGGTTGGATATAACTCTCCCCCTTCCTCCCCCCACACCTTACTCTTATTTGTTCTTTCAGTTACATTTCCCTTCTTTTAGCATCTTACTTGCAACTGTAAACAAATAAGAAGTCTTGACTTCTCTATTAAAATGCTGCAAATATTATTGTTTAACACAATTAATGCTACTATAAAACTTATATGTTCACATAGTAATTACTTATCTCAATTAATCAACAAGAATTCCCAAATGGAGAAAATCTGTTTCTTCTTTCTCTTGCAATCGTCTTCTCATTAATGGACTCTACTTGCATACTAAGTGACTAGGAAAAACAAGAGAGGAGAAAGGCCATAGCGATAATTTGTCATATGGCAGAGTTGCCTGGCTGATACTTCAGTGATAAAAAGTTGGAAGACAGTTTAGAGACAATGTGCCCAAGTCCCCTTCAGGCTGCTATTATATTGGAGACTCTTTTATTAACCTATTTGTCCTCTTCTGCACCATTAGGGTACGTCTAAACTACATGTCTCCATCAACGGAACCATGTAGATTTGTTGTTTTGGCAAAGGCAAATGAAGCCGTGATTGAAATGATCGCGGCTTCATTTAAATTTACATGGCTACCACGCTGAGCCGACAAACAGCTGATCAGCTGTTTGTCCGTTCAGCGCGCTAGTCTGGACGCTCCCCTGCTGACATCAAAGCCCTTTGTCGGCAGCCCCGGTAAACCTCATCCCACGAGGAATAACGGGGCTACCGACAAAGGGCTTTGATGTCGGCAGGGGAGCTTCCAGACTAGCGCGCTGAGCGGACAAACAACTGATCAGCTGTTTGTCGGCTCAGCACGGCAGCCATGTAAATTTAAATGAAGCCGCGATCATTTAAATCGCGGCTTCATTTGCCTTTGCCTATGTGTCTAATCTACATGCCTCTGTCGTCAGACACAGCCTTACAGTAATAGAGACCCCTAAACTGGATACAGGAGTATTTTCATCAGTCCTTTGAATAGTGGTACAATAATTTATTTTAATGTGGGTCCTTTCCTTTCTTCAGATGGTCCAGTGCACATTTGCTTTCCTAATAGCTGCATTGTGATGCTTGCTCACTACACATCAGTGTTATTTTGGCATAACTGACATTATTTCAAAATAACAAAGAGCGCTTCTACACGGCAAGCCATTATTTTGAAATAATGTCAAGCTGAAGGACTTCTTACGCCCACTTCTTTAACCCTCAGAGATACCCACTCCTGTAACCCTTCTCTCAGTAAGGGAAGTTAAAGGAAGCGTGTTCTGCCTTTGACTTCTTGCTGTATAGACAGCACCAGAAGCCCAATTAAGCTATTTCGACTTCAGCTACGCAATTGATATAGCTGAATTCAGTTTTTTCCTGCTGTGTAGACGTGGCCTGAGTTACTTTCAGGGATTTAGGTAGCATATTATAGTGTTTGCATAGGATCATTTAGGATATAGTTCCCCTGGCTATTTTTTTAACCATTTTCACTACTACTTTACAATGTTTAGTTTTTAATAAGGTCAAAATCTGAGTCAAGATAATTTGGATGGCAAACATAAATCCTGACAAACCTTATTGTGCCTGGTTTGGTTGCTGGCTTTTTTGGAAGCTTTATAATTCTAATGAAAGCCTCACCACATTTAATTTTGGCTTGAAAGGGAAGGTTCAAGGGAGTCCTTAACACTTGGATCATCAACTCAGCAGACTTTAATGACTCCCTGGTGTTAATGCATACTTAGGGTGCCCTTAATCTGACTCCAAAGAGTTATTTCCAGTGAGCACTGTTCAGAGTAAACTTCCTTAAAGTGGTTGTCTTCTGCCTAAGGGCATTTAATTAATTGTTTACTTACTCAAAGCTGTTAGCCCACATAATGAAATGGGGAGGAGGGAGACCAAGAAAAATGTTGCCTTTCAATGTTTGCTTAAATTTTAAAATATACTCCAGCTGTGTCTCTTACTGGGCTCAGTAAAGCACTCAATATTCTGGCTCCACTGACTACAGTGGGACTACATGCCTGCTTTAACTTAAGAATGGACTTTTCAGCAAACTAAGTCCTCTTCTAGTAAGAGGAAAATTCTGGCATGGATTAGTAACTGGTTAAGAAATAGGAAACAAGGGGTAAGAAAGCAGTTTACATAGTGGGGAGAGATACATAGCTAGGTTCCTCAAAGATCTGTCCTCGAATCAGTGCTGTTCAACATATTTATACATGATCTGGAAAAAAGAGGCACCAGTGTGGTGTCAAAATTTGCAGGTGATGCAAAATTATTCAGTATCATTAAGTCCAAAGCTGACTGCAAAGAGTTACAAAGGGATCTCACTAAACTGGCTGACAGAGAAACAAAATGGCAGATGAAATTCTTGGTTAATAAATGCAAAGAATGCAGGCTGGAAAACATAATAAGAAAATAAGAATGGCCATCTGGGTCAGACCAAAGGTCCATCTAGCCCAGTATCCTGTGCCGACAGTGGCCAATGCCAGATGCCCTAAAGGGAGTGAACGGAACAGGGAATCTTCAAGCAGTCCCTCTCTGGTCACCCATTCCCAGCCTTTGACAGAGGCTAGGGACACCATTCTTATCCTTCCTGGCTAATAGCCATTGATGGACCTAACCTCCATGAATGTATCGTGCTCTTTCTTGTCCCCTGTTAAAGTCCTGATCTTCACAACCTCCTCTGGCAAGGAGTTCCACAGTCCAACCTTGAACTGTGTGAAGAAAAACTTCCTTTTGTTTGTTTTAAACCTGCTACCTGTTAATTTCATTTGGTGACTTCTAGTTCCCTGTGTTATGGGAACAAGTAAATAACTTTCCCTTATTCACTTTTTCCACACTAGTCATGATTTCCTAGATCTCTATCACACCCACCCCCTTAGTGTCCTATTTTCTAAGTTGAAAAGTCCCAGTCTTTTTAATTTCTCTTCACATGGGACCTGTTACAAACCCCTAATCAACCCCTTTTCTGAACTTTTACAAATGCCAATATATTTTTTTTGAGATGAGGTGGCCACCTCCATATGCAGTATTCAAGATGTGGGCATACCATGGTTTTATATAGAGGCAATAAGATTCTCTGTCTTATTCGCTATCCCTTTCTAATGATTCCTAACATCCTGTTTGCTTTTTTGACTGCTGCTGCACATTGAGTGGATGTTTTCAGAGAACTATCCACAATGACTCCAAGATCTCTCTCTTGAGTAGTTATAGCTAAATTAGTCCCCATCATGTTGGGATTATTTTTTCTAATGTGCATTACTTTACATTTCCCAACATTAACTTTTATTTGCTAGTTTGTTGCTCAGTCACTTAGTTTGTGCTCTTAACTACCTTGAGCAGTTTAGTATCATCGGCAAATTTTACCTCTTTCTCCAGATCATTTATAAATAGGTTGAATAGGATTGGACCAAGTACAGACCCTGGGGATACCACTAATTACTTCTCTCCATTCTGAAAGCTAACCATTTATTCCTAGTCTTTGTTTCCTCTCTTTTAACCAGCTATCAGTCCATGAGAGGACCTTCCTTCTTATCTCACGACAACTTACTTTACTTAAAAGCCTTTTGGTGAGGGACTTTCTCAAAGGCTTTCTAGAAATCTAAGTACACTGTATCTACTGGATCTCCCTTGTCCACATGTTTGTTGACCTCTTTCAAAGAACTCTGGTAGATTAGTAAGGCATGATTTCCCTTTACAGAAACCATGTTGACTTTTCCCCACCAAATTATGTTCATCTACATGTCTGACAATTTTAGTCTTTACTATAGTTTCAACTAATTTGCCCGGTACTGACAAAGTCTGTAATTGTCAGGATCACCTCTAAAACCCTTTTTAAATATTGGCATCACGTTAGCTATCTTTCAGTCATTAGATACAGAAGCTGATTTAAAGGATAGGTTACAAACTACAGTTAATAGTTCTGCAATTTCACATTTAAGTTCTTTCAGAACTCTTGGATGAATGCTATCTGGTCCCGGTGACTTATTACTGTTAAGTTTATCAATTTGCTCCAAAACCTCCTCTACTGACACCTCAGTCTGGGACAATTCCTCAGATTTGTCACCTAAAAAGAATGCCTCGGGTTTGGGAATCTCCGTAACCTTCTCAGCCATGAAGACCGAAGCAAAGAATTCGTTTAGTTTCTCTGCAATGACCTTATCATCTTTGAGTGATCCTTTGATATCTAGATTATTCAGGGGCCCCACTGGTTGTTTAGCAGGCTTCCTGCTTCTGACGTACTTTAAAAAAAATTGCTATTACTTTTTCATTTTTGGCTAGATGTTCTTCAAACTACTTTTTGGCTTTTCTTATTATATTTTTACAATTAATTTGACACAGTTTATGTTCCTTTTCATTTTCCTGACTAGGATTTGATTTTCACTTTATAAATGATGACTTTTTATCTCTCTCTGCTTTTTTTACTTGGTTGTTAAGCTACGATGGCACTTTTTTTGGTCCTCTTACTGTGAATTTTAATTTGGGGTATACATTTAAGTTGAGCCTCTATTATGGTGTCTTTGAAAAGTTTCCATGTAATTTACAGGGATTTACTTTTGTCATTATACCTTTTAATTTCTGTTTAATTAACCTCCTCATTTTTGTGTAGTTTATCTTTTTTGTGTAGACTGAATCACCCATTACCAACACCTGCCTTTTCCTAATGCATGGAGGTCTCTTCCCTGGAGAGGTATCCTCAGTGCAAGAGGATACCACATCATACCAACTATCAGTTCAAAATGATAGATTCTAAATTAGTTAGTACTGCTCAGGAAAGAGATCTTGGAGTCATAGTGGATAGTTCTCTGAAAACAACTGGTCAGCATGCAGTGGCAGTCAAAATAGCTCACAATGTTGGGAACCATTAGGAAAGAAATAAATTATAAGACATGAAATAACATCATGCCACTATATTTACCTATAGTATGCCCACACCTTGAACACTGCATGTAGTTGTGGTCTCCCCCTCTAAAAAAAGATGTATTAGTTGGAAAAGATACAAAGAAAAGCAACAGAAATGCTTATGGGTATGGAACAGCTTCCATATGAGGAGAGATTACAGTGACTAGAAAGGTTAATCTTAGAAAAGAGATGATTCAGGAAGAATCATGATGGAAGTCTATAAACTCATAAATAGTGTGGAGAACCTCTCAGATAGCACAAGAACCTGGGGTCACCTAGTGAAATTTATAGGCAGAAACCTTAAAATAAACAAAAAGAAGTATTTCTTCATATTTAACCTGAGGATAAATCATGAGATTATTACAAGGCCAAATGTATAACTGAGATAAAAAAGATTTAGATTTGTTCATGGAGGATAGGTCTATCAACTGTTTTTAGTCAAGATAGTCAGGGATGCAACCGCATGCTCCAGATGTCCCTAAATCTCCGGCTGCCAGAGATTGACATTGGACAACAGGATATAAATCACTCAAAAACACACTTTTCTGTTAATTCCCTTTGAAGTGTCTGGCACTGGTCACTGTTAGAAGACTTCTGGGGTAGCTGGACCACTGATCTGACTGCATATGAACATTCTTAAGTGCTCTGCTGGATTGGGGCCGGTGTGCTAACTTTTTTGCAGGACCAAATTTAATGACTGTATGCTGGCTTTTGCCCCACATTCCATATAGTCAAAGTTAATAGGAGGCCTATAAACTTGCAGTATCTAGCCCTTAGTTTATATCTAGCCAGGTTTGTTTAACACAGAGTGTATTGTTTGGATTATCTTTGAGTTTCTCCAGCATATGCAACAACAAGAAATAAGTTTCTGGGGATTTTCTCCCCCAAATAAAAACAAAATTCTTGCAGGTATACACTTTAGATGCCAAACTTTAGCCTAAAGCCAATTTTTATAGCTCAGTTGTAAGCCTCTGAAAACAAAGGTGTCTAATGAAACTGCTGACACATCCTTAACTATAGCATCGCTACTGGGCCCCACTATAATACAGTACATATTTCCTTGTGAAAGAACCGAACACCGAAATCATAAAGCTTGACTTTATAGTATCGAAATTCTCAATGTCTGTACCTCCAGGGAGAAAAACAATTAGAGAAAGACAATCTACCTAAATAAGCTGGGAAACTGCACTGCTGTATCTATGCTTCATTACCCTGCCTCCTTTTCATCTCACGTTTTCCATAAATAGTGTGATTATGTTTACCTGACATCTTCACGCTTCCCTGCTGAGAGGGCTGAGGATGCTTTGAAGTTGAGATAGACAATGCTTCCTGAGACAAGCCACTTATGTTTTCATTTTAAGGGTCTAATTCTCAAACCATTTCAGTGAGTTGTTTCATTCTTCAGCATGTTACCTAATATAGGTGCTGGGCAGAACATGAAGAATGAGCAAAGAGCAGTTTTGAACCTTTATATAGTATCAGGAATAATTAGCCTAATAATTGGCACATTATGGCAATACAGCCTTGATTTCCTAATAGGAAATATCAGACTGGGATACTAGGGAATATGCCTGAATTAACGCTTTACCTGTAGGGAATATCCAAACCTGGCTCTCTCACTCGCTCTCGCTCTCTCTCTCTTTTTTAACAGCATTAGAGATAACTTACAGAACTTTGTGTCTCTGTTCAGAAGCCTTGTGCCCCAAACACTGTCTGGATACTAGCCTCAAACAGTTGCTCTGAGAGAAAGTGCCCTTTCATAGGTGAATCCCTTAATATGAAAAAAAAATAAACCTTTGGAATAATCTCTGAACTGAATGCTGTTAAGAAGTTTTTAGTGGCTCTTTTGGGGAACTGAATCATAAACCTACAACAGCACTGAGGATTAAGAAATATCCCACTTGCCCAGATAAGAAACAGATGTCTTATTTTTCAGACTTCCCAGGTATTGAATGAGAGCTCTGCACATTCTGGTTTAGTTGCCAGACTATAAATCTGAATAACTAAACTACAGATAATTGGACATGATTCCTCAAATTAGAAACCAATATTACATGTGAGAATTAATGACATTTCATTATGTATTACTGTCTACATTAATAGCAGTGTACGAGTCTCTTTTTCTTGTAACCCCTGGGATCTCACTCTAAATCTAATTCTCATCTAATGCTGTGTGAGCTGCAGAATAACTAAACTTAAATTCATCTGAACGTTTGTTTAAGGCAATAATGTCTGCAACACTTTACCATATAGTAAGTCCAAATGATATTGTGAAAAAATCTCTATCTGTATATCTGTATCTGAACACATGTGCTTTATAAAATAGGCTAGAAATCAGCCTTAAGTGCAGCAGCTGGCAGAGCAGGCCATTATTATATTGGCATAACTGTCTACTATTATATGTGCTTTCTTAACAATTGGAAAAATATGTCTCTAGAGGAAGGATTCAGCAATTTTCATTTACTGCTTTCCCTCTGACACTGATCATGAGCTGACCTTACTCTTCTGGTGAACGAAGCTTTGTCAGGACTTGGAGTTCTTAAATAACTGGAATGCAAGCTTTGTTCCACAAATGATTTTTTTTAAAGCATCAAATGGAGAATGTAGATTTAATAGGGACCCCTGCAATTTTGCTCTGTGTTTTGCACCTTCTGACTTCACTTGCTTGTTATACATAAAACTCCATTTGTGCAATGACTGAAAAGCACCCCGCGATTACCCACATAGCATACTACAGGTCAAAACTAACCTGCTGTTAATTTCAAGTGAATAAGAATGTTGTGGTCACATCACTATTACTGGAGAACACAGCACAGGTGAAGCCAGTTCAGAGTGACTAACCAGCTTGAAAAAAACATTCCCTTTTTGACCAGCCCTATGGGCATTTGATATCTCATCTCAGAGCTAAGATGTCTTGCAGAGTAATGGATAAACAGCTACAGGTAATATTGCCATCTACAGACAGGCACTTAGCAGTTATAATCAGACCAGTTGGAAGGTATAAATGATTCATCTTCACATGTCACCCATCTTTGAGAAACACACATACATGTGTGTTACATCTGTCTCAGAGTAAAGAAGGCAAGAACCAACAACAGTATGTTGATCTACTTTTAAACCTATGTTATACTATTTTAGTTCATAACATCATGTGGCTGCAGTTAAGGAACATCATTATACTAGACATCGATAATGAAAACATGGTTTCTGCCCTAGAGAGCTTATGATCTAACTGTATAAGGGATGAGACTATAGGTGGATACAGAAAACAGATGGTAACCATAAGACAGCTATGTTTAGTATAGAAAACAATGGTCACCAGAGCTATGTGAATAATTAATTTTTCAGATCTCTAATAATTCTGAAAACTGGAGAAAAACACTGTTTTAGGTTGACCCCCAAATTATTTTTAATAACTGGTGAATCAAAAAATAAAAAAGACGTATATTTCAACTTGAATAAAAGCTTTCATTTGGCCAAAACATGTTGTTTTGATTTTGAATATTTTAAAATAAAACTGAAGGAAATTTTTAACAAAAAGCAATTTCATACTGACAAAAAATTGAAATGGTTTAGTTTCAAAAGTATCAGAATGAAATGTTTAACCCTTCTGGATTTTTTTTCACCCAACTTCCACAGTTTGGTAAAACTGACATGAATTTGAAAAATGATTTAGGGTTGCTGAGTCTGCATTTTTTACCAAAAACAGTTTTGGGGCAAAGAATTTTGCTGAATTGTCATTGTTATAACCCTCAGTAAGCTAAGAGTTGTGGGTGCGGGCGGGATAGAAGGTAGAAGGAATGAAAGTAAAAAGTATTGTATGATAATAGAATAAATTAATGTTGTTACATAATTTAGACCCATTCACTAATGGACTATGCAGGGCATGAAGGATATCTAATCTAGGCTCAGATACTTCTAACACCTACTCAGTGAGCAATTTCATTCAGAAAAGTAGTTCCATTGAACATAATGTGACTACTTATGTGTTTTTAACATTGAAGCCCTAGACTATAAACTTTCTAGGGCAAAGACTGTGGCCCTGGTCACAGGTGTACCTAATGTCTATTTGTGGATCTCCTTTTCTGAGACTGATCCTACATCATCATCATCAGGGATGCTCTAAACTGCAGCAATTGACTATGACTCCACTCAGCTGTTATTCCAGTTGAGAATCCCTGGGCTGTAGTGTTTATTGGGCAATACACTATTCCTCATGGCCACATCAGGTGCAGCAGGAGGGCCAAGAGCAGGTGGTAAAGGAACCAGCTGTGCCACTCACACATTTCCGTAGAATGGTGGCAATTGGCCCGTTTAGCCAGCTTCCTCCTCAGATCAGTGAAAGGCAGCCAATGCAGGATTTGGCCATACGTCTTTATTCCATTCTAATAAAATTCCACCACATGCTATTAGATCACATCTCCTGCAGTGAAATATAACAGCAACCCAGTTAATGAAATTACCTCTCTAAATCCCCCATTTAGTCAGGTCACAGATGAATAATTGACAAGATGCTCATTCAATCACATGGGGACAACAAAGAACATTGTATGTAACTAGGACTAAATCCTTAGCTGGAGTAAATCATTGGAGCTTTCCTTGGCTTTCATGGAGCTGTGCTTCTTTGTATCATCTAAGGACCTGGATTGTAAGGTGAAATACCCAAAGAGCTATTTCCCATGGAGTGTGGTGTGTCTTAAAACAGATTCTTGGTTCTGGACTTCCAACACTCCGGTCATCTGAAGAAGTGGGCTATGCCCACAAAAGCTCATGATACTATTTACAAGTTTTGTTAGTCTTTAAAGTGCTACCAGACTATTTGTTGTTTTTTAAAGTTTTTAAAACAGATCATTTGGCCACAACTTAATGTAGGGAAGGATTCTTAATTTTATGTGTACATTAAAAATCAAGAGACAAAAAGTGTAACCCATTGATTCAGGTTTGCTTAGAGCTTAAATAAACACACTCTTACGCACTTAACACATTGGTTCAGATATGTAGCAGGTATTAATCAACATCGCTCCAATGATTGAGTGGAACAGCATTTATTTCCACCAGCTGAAGGTGTAGCCGATTTGCCTATGAAAAAATATCTAAATAAATAAAAGCATAGATAATATGCCCTGCAATAAAATTATTTAAATAATTTATATTAGGTAGGGGAATAGAAATAAATACAATGCAAAACTGTTTCCCTTTCAAGATGCTTGCTAGAAACAATTATGTTTTGTTTAAAGCCAGCCTCGCTCATATAATTTTTTTTGCTACATACTCTTCTAGAATATGTAAAAATGAACAATTCTTTAAGGTCTAATTTATTTATGAGGTGGTGCTGGCTTAGTCCCATACATCTAAATATTGTTTGCATCTACCAGGGCTGACTCAAATGTGGTGATGTAGCAAATAAACTACAGTTCATTTATTAAGTCAGATATTAGTTCTGTTTTGTTAAACATCCAGCCAGTTTCTGTAATAATGGTTTACTGTTGCTAAGTAGCTCTGCTTTCTTTAGCACTTCAGTAAAAATGCAGGTTACTTTCAAATTGGATCATACATGTAGACCTTATACTTGAAATATGTAGCGTTCACTAGAGATCTAGAAAATAATGTGCTTACCGAATACTCAGTAGTTAGTATATCCTGAATAGGAAAATGGTGGGAACTCTGACACCAAGAAAGGGAACAACCAAGCTAAGTTCTCTCCCTTCTATAAAGATAGAAATTGTTCAGCAAAATACAGGCAGTCCCCGGGTTACGTACAAGATAGGGACTGTAGGTTTGTTCTTAAGTTGAATTTGTATGTAAGTCGGAACTGGCGTCCAGATTCAGCCGCTGCTGAAACTGACCAGCGGCTGACTACAGGAAGCCCGAGGCAGAGTTGCTCTGCCCTGAGCTTCCTGGAATCAGCCGCTGGTCAGTTTCATCAGCGGCTGACTTGGGGACGCCTGGGGCAGAGCAGCTGGGTTGCTGCCGGGTTGGTCCAGTAGCGCCGAGGAGCGGTGCTGCGGGACCAACCTGACAGCACCCCAGCTGCTCTACCCCAGGAGTCGTCAGCGAGAAAAGCCTGGTCTGCTGGGGGGGGGGGCACACTAGCTGTGCCCCCCCAGCAAACCAGGAAGACGCGGGTGGCGAGACTGCTGAGATGCGCTGCGGTCTCGCCCGCATCCTCCGCGGCTTTGCTCCCCGTCTCCCTGGTCTGTTGGGGGGGCTCCCCCCACGAGACTAGGGAGACGCAGAGCAAAGCCGTGGAGCATGCCGGCAGCGGGACAGCCGCAGCGCGTCTGGGCTGTCCCGCTGCTCGTGTGCTCCGGGGCTTTGCTCCACGTCTCCCTGGTCTACTGGAGGGCTCCCCACAGCAGACCAGGGAGACGGGGAGCAAAGCCTCGGAGGACGCCAGCAGCGGGACAGCCGCGGCGCGTCTGGACTGTCCCGCTGCCGGCATGCACCGAGGCTTTGCTCCGCGTCTCCCTGGTCTGCTGGGACCAGGTGGATGGACCACTGAGATGCGCTGCGGTCCCGCCCGCATACTCCGTGCCTTTGCTCCCCGTCTCCCTGGTCTCTTGTGGGGGCTCCCCCCAGCAGACTAGGGAGACGCGGAGCAAAGCTGTGGAGCATGCGGGCAGCGGGACAGGCAAGACGCGCCGTGGCTGTCCCGCTGCCGGCGTCCTCCGAGGCTTTGCTCCCCGTCTCCCTGGTCTGCTGGGGAGAGCAGCTTTTCTCGCCCCGGAGGACGCGGGCGGCGGGACCACGGCTCATCTGGGCGTCCCGCCGCTCGCGTCCTCCGGGGCGAGAAAAGCCCCATTTGTAACTGCGGATCCGACATAAGTCGGATCCGCGTAACTCGGGGACTGCCTGTACCAAATGATAATCTGTTCTATGCTGCCACAAAATAGGTAAAAGAGAAGCCATCTGCTAGGAAAACAAACTATTAAGTTTGCAACTGAAAGAAAGTGGTGAAAAAATTTTGCGTAATTTCACTTAAAACATTTATATTTTGTTTTAGACCATTTTAGCATGGCTGACATTTTGCTTTTCCATGATACATTTGTATGTTGGGAAGCTGCGAAAATTCACATTTTCATGCTTTCACTGCAGAACTTAAAAACAAGTGATTTTTTTTTACTTCAAGATCATATTTTGAGCAAATAAACTGTTGACTCTGGCAAATAAAAAAAAAAAGAAAGGAAAATTCCCTTAGTTGCAAAGACATTATTAAAAAAAACCCTGTTAATTCTCAATACTTATATTTCCTTGTGAATGTTTAACACGCCTCTAATTTCACTACAGGTTTCAGTGATGACTTCCTGATTTCATGGGCTTGATTTCATTTGGAGACAGGGCAAACTGTGCTATAGTCATTAGGGATAAGCCTACACCAGGCTATTCAATCAGATTTCACATGTGGCTCCAGAACTATAAGTGGCTTCCTTGTTCACCAAGTAACTCTTGAATGCGAAAGGTTTGACTTGTGGTCATCTTGTTCAGTCTAGTCTCAGGACATGTGAATTCTAATTACATCAGATTGCACTGAACAGATGAACAAGGCCTGGCCTATACTAGACCAGTTAGGTCGGTTTAAGGTACACCATGCAGAGATGCAAAATGCAGTGGTGGATTAGACTTATTATAAGCCAAGCCACCACAGCATCTACACTGTGGGATGCCGATGGGCGCACACACGCCCATCGGCTTCCCTTACTTCTCACAGAATGAGGAGCACACAATGCCCTCAGCATTTGATTTGGGGGTCTACACTAGACCTGCTAAATCAAATGCTAGAAGATTGACCTCTAGAGTGTTGATCTTCTCTATAGTATAGACATGCTCCAAGAGTGGTTGTGATCTTGTCCCATCCTTTCAAGCAGTCAGAAGAGATGGGAAACTCTTTCCATAAGATAGGGAGAATAGATATTGTGAGACAGCAGGGGGCACAGATTGCCACAAATCAAGGTCAAGGTGTTTGTTTTTCTGAGAGAGGATGCCCCCAGTTCTCACACAGATACACTTTTTAAACAAATTAAAGTGCTATAACAGAGTTCTCTACAGCCAAAAGGCCACGTTCAAAAGTTATATATGAGGTGGTATAATTTTGACTCCCATTACATATGCATTTCTTTACTCTTAGTTGTAGTCTCTTTGTCCTTCTAGTCAGTCAAACAATCTGTAAAGAAGTTTTAATGTTATATACATACCAAGGCACACAAAGAGGACATAAGCATATAAAGAATGAGCAGTCCTGTGACACCTTAGAGACTAACAAATATATTCTATCATGAGTTTTTCTGGGTAAAACCTACTTAATTAGATGACTAGAGGATGGGTTTTATCCATGAAAATTCATGATAGAATATATTTGTTAGTCTCTAAGGGTAGGTCTACACTAGCCCCCAGTTCGAACTAGGGATGCTAATGAGGGAGACTGAAATTGCTAATGAAGCGTAGGAGTTAAATATCCCGTGCTTGATTAGCATATTCCTGGCCGGTCGCCATTTTGGAAACTGACTAGCCCGAAGTAACTGCCCGTGTCTACATGCAGCAGAGAAGTGGGATTCCAAGATAAACCCCTTAGTTTGAATTAACTGTTAAACCTCATTCCACGAAGAGTAACAGTTTATTCAAACTAAAGGGTTTACCTTGGAATCCCTCTTCTCTGCCACGTGTAGATGCGGGCAGTTACTTCGGGCTAGTCAGTTTCCAAAATGGCGTCTGGCTGGGACTATGCTAATCAAGCACGGGATATTTAAATCTCGCACTTCATTAGCAATTTCGGTCGCCTTCATTAGCCTCCCTAGTTCAAACTAGGGGGCTAGTGTTTACGTACCCTTATGTCTATACAGCAGCATTATTTTGGAATAACTGATGGTATTTCGAAATAACATTGCGCGCATCTACACAACATGCCACTATTTTGAAATAATTTTGAGATAGAGGGCTTCTTGCTCCAACTCTTGTGATCCTCATTTTGCAAAGAGTGAGGGAAGTGGAAGGAAGAGTGTTCTTCCTTTGACTTCCTACCATGTAGACAGCGCCAAAAGCAAAATTAAGCTATTTCGACTTCAGCTATGCAATTGATGTAATTGAAGTTACAGATCTTAATTCAAGTTTTGCCCTGTTGTGTAGACGTGACTTAAGGTGCCATAGGACTGCTAGCTGTTTTTAAAGTTACAGATTAACATGGCTACCCCTCTGAGACTTCATAAGGATATAAATGAAAGAAGTGTGGGGGTTATTTTAATGTATGCCCTCTTCTAGCTCCCTGTCATATCATTTGCAGAGGTCAGGCTCTGGATCAGTTCTCTGTGTAGGAGAAATCTGGCTATTGTAAAAAAAATTTTTTTTTTAATCTTGAGGCCATTGAGCTGGCACTGCTGAGTGTAATAAGAATTTTATATTCACCTTCTTCCTGGGTATATCTACACGTGCACCCTATTTTGAAATAGGGATGCAAATGAAGACATTCGAAATTGCAAATGAAGTGGGATTTAAATATCCCATGCTTCATTTGCATATTCACGTTATGGCGCTATTTCAAAATAGCGCTATTTTGAAAAAACAGATGCTGTTAAGATGCAGTTATTCTGAGAGAAAACCCTTCTCTCAAAATAACTGGTAAACCTCATTGTATGAGAAGGGTTTTCTCTCGAAATAACTGCGTCTTAACAGCGTCTGTTATTTCAGAATAGTGCTATTCCGAAATAGCACCATAACGTGAATATGCAAATGAAGCACGGGATATTTAAATCCCGGCTTCATTTGCAATTTCGAATGTCTTCATTTGCATCCCTATTTCAAAATAGGGTGCACATGTAGACATACCCTAAGTCTCCTTTTTTCATTTTCTGATGTGTATAAAATAAAATATAAAATCCTAATCCCATTGAACCAGAGGCAAAATCCCCATTGACTTGAACTGGTCTTTTCATCTAAGAGTTTCTGGTAAGTTATCAAAGATACTCTACTAAAAGAAAAGCAAATAATTTTTTTAAAAACCCATCTCACGGTCCCAGCTTCCACCTATGATGCTTCTCAACTTGGGGTGTCTCTTCTTGTTCTGTGAATGTTTCATTCATCATTGCACTGCACAAGCTCATAGTGGGTCTGAGAAATCACCACCAAATGTGTTGCTTATCATTATGATTAATTAATTGCCATAAAGGCAAAAGATACCTTGTTGCAATAGTTCACTTTCATTCCTCCAAGACTCACTGTCAGGCCACACCTTCTTTGCCTGCCTCTGAACTGTTCCACAGTGTGATCACACAAGAGCAGGTGGAAAAGAAAATCAGACCTCCTCATTTTGTCAGCACCAATGGCACTTGGAAGAATGAAACAATATTTTAAGTGGTGTAACATCCACTGAAAGAAATGTATTTTTACTAGTAGAAGACATCAACGTTTTAAAGTAGATAGTGAGATGGGACATTGTTACTGTCTTATAAAATAATGGGGAAGGTGAAGTACAGGCTGTGAACACATGCACAGAGCTACAGCTTCACTAAATTACATTTTTTCCTTTGGTTCCTCAGAGTGGTATTATCACTGTACTAAAATGTAACTCCCAAGTGGAATGCTTAGCTTAGGGCACTCATAATGAGCAATGCAACCTTTCACCACTAGCAGTGAGACTCTTAGAAGTGCTGTACAGAACTTGCAGCCCAGAGGGAGCAGGGAAAGTTAGATTTAAGCTTTCTGGTTTGCTCCAGAGACTGAAGTGGTCTCCTGCATAATTTAGACCCTTCTGAGGCCCAACCTAATTTGTGGTAGCCTCCCCTCTTCTATTAGCACATTGCCAGATCTTCAGCTGGTGCAGCTCCATTGGTTTCACACCAGCCTATCTTGGACAGAATCAGGAATTGTAGAGTCTGGTAACCTGTGCGCTTGTGGTCTTAGTCATGTCTCTAGTAGACAGAACAGCAGGTTGGCACCAGCTGCTGCAGGGCCATCTTTACAATACAGCACTCCAAGAAAGAGCAGGTCCTCAAGTGTCCAACAGGGGAGATCTGGCCTTGATTTACTCTTGGTTCCACTACATAGGGGAAAATCTGATATTACCTATGAAAGTACCACTATTATACCAGTAATACTTCTCAGAGTTTTCTTTCCCCAAACAGAGCTTACTTCCTTTAATTATTTAAAAGGTTTTTGCAAGCAGTGTCAACTTTTCTTCTTAGCGTCTAATAGATATATTGCTATAGAAGAAGCTTTTGTAACAGAAAATAGCCATGAGTAGTGTTTTCCTTAGAAATATGCGTGGTTTACAATATACCATCACAGGACACTTGAAGGTTAGTAGAGTTTGCATAAAGATGATAAATACACTAGTGTTTCAATAGGACTTTGTCCTTAGAGAGTTAATTTCAAACTTCATTCCAAGTTCCCTGGCTTTTATTTACCTCTTCCCTCTCTCAGTAGTACCCTGATCGATAGAAGCATGTCTAACTTATTTCAGCCTTCTCAGCTCCCTTTCACTATGTTCTCTAATAATGTACTGTGGTTTGTTCCTCTGTGATTACTAGAGATATATGGTAAAAATATTTTCACACACCCCATCCCTCTTTGCACCTGGAATGGAAGACATATTTTAAAAAGGCCTACTCATCTGGGGTGAAATTCATGAAAGGTATGTCTACACTACAGAGGTTTTTTTTCAGAAAAATGGCCATTTTTCTGAAAAAACTTGAGTTATGTTCACACTACATTTGCGTGCTTTCGAAAGAAAATCGAAAGAACAAAAGTTTTTTTTCTGACATTGGTAATCCTCATTCTATGAGGAAGAAGCCTTTTTCCAGAAGAGCTCTTTCAGAAAAAGGCATATGTGGACAGGGAAGAGGGAGTTCTTTCGAAAAAAGAGGAAAGAGGAAAAAGCACAGGTACCCTGGTGGCCACTCCATCCATAGTAATCAGAACTGAAATGGGAGATAATGTCCATTCAGTGTGGATGCTATCTTTCGAAAAAGCAGATGACTTTTGCAGTGTGGATGCTCTCTCCCGGAAAAGCTTCTTTTGAAAGAAGCCTGGAGTTTTGACATAACCGAAAAGGGTGAATTAAGTGTCTAAAGGCTTATGGGAGGATAAGCCTGGGGCCAGTTGTCCACACAAGGAGAATTTCATCATTTGTTTACAAAGAAATGTATTTATTCTCCATTGTAAGCTCTTTTGCGCAGCAACTCTCTTTTTGTGGTATTTTTGTATAGCACCACAATTACATGGTGGCCTTCATTAAGAGGTCATACATTCCATATCTCTGGACAGGGAATAAAGTACTGTAATGGCAGGCATCCAGGGTTGAGCAGTGCAAAATATGTGCATAATGAAGTTTGCAAATTTGTCCCTGTTGAGAGAGTGGCACACGTGGACCATACTGTGATGACAGGGAGTCAAATTTGTATCTTTCATTATAATGAGTGTATGTTTCCTGTTACACTTACTATATTCCTATTTATACTGAATGTGTCATGTTGCTCATATCCCTGTATATGTGGGTCTGGTTTTTTGTTTGTTTGTTTGTTTGTTTTTGTAAACAAATTGTCAAAATACTTTATTTTGTTTTTAAAGTAATGGAGGTGGGATAAAGGGTTTTAAAAGCATTGTTTCATCTTCAGATTAGGGAACAAGAGGGTTCATTAGTGGACTAAATTATGATTTGATAAGTGATTATGAGATGTGGCACTAGCAGAAAATGGCATGGCATTTTTGATATTGGAATGCAATACCTCCAAATTGCTTTGCAGTCCTTTCTCTCAAAGTCTGCCTCAAATAAGAGCATGAAATGTCCATGCCAGGTCAGACCAATGGTCTAGCCCCCCAGGATTCTGTCTTTCAACAATATCCAATCCCAGATCTTCAAAGAGAATGAACAGAACAGAGCAATTATCCAGTGATTCATCCCCTGTTGTTCAATCCCAGCATTAGACACCCACAGCAACGGGTGTTGTTCCTGACCATCTTGGCTAGTAGCCATTTAGGGACCTATCCTCCATGAATTTACCTATTTCTTTTTTGAACACAGTTATGGTTTTGGCCTTCACAAAATCCCAGGAAATAAGTGCCACAGGTTGACTATGCATTGGGTGAAGAAGTCCTTTCTTTTTGTTTTAAACCTGCTTCTTTTTAATATCATCAGGTAACTCGTAGTTCTTGTGTTATGTGAAGAGGTAAATAAAACTTGCCTAAGCACTTTCTTCATACTGTTCACAATTTTATAGACCTCTATCTTATTCCCTCTTGGTGGTCTCTTTTCTAAATTCTCAGTCTTTTTAATCTCTCCTCAAATGGAAGTTGTTTTTATCCTATATTAACAACATGTGTATATGGATGTGTGTTTCTTTTGCTATACACACACAACACACTCGGTTATCAGAAATTACATGATCTAGAATAATTTAGTCCCAATTATTTTCACAAGGTAAAAATATACAAAACAAGAAAGCATGTTCTCTTTTCCTTAGCCCAACAGCACATCTTGCCCTGGTCTCTGAAAATTCTTTTTGTGTCTTCATCCCTATTGCTGATTTATCTGTTTTTCAAAACCAGGTTTTAAAAATAATCTGGAAGCTGTTGTGACAGCCAGGTTAGGTCAACAACTGCCACAACTACTGAGGGATAGAATGGAGCAGGCACATTTATGACAGCTTGACATTTTGGATAATGGAAATCACTCCTTCAAATTGTTGTCCCTCTGAGATGAGTGAAATTTTGCAGGTGAAGGTGGGAGAGAAGTGGTACTATTAAATTGCCAATTTGCTCTAAGTAAAGTATATAATTCTAGGATGGAACAGGAGAAAAATCCTTATTACTGTAGTCCAAATTTTGCTTGCCTTCCTTATATGAATAGGCCCTTTGGCATCAGTGACATTACTTGTGTCTGTAAGGTAAGAAGGATTTTACTCTAGAGGAGGAAGTTCTATATTCTGATTGAACTGAAATTATGGATATTAGAGTATATGAGCCAGTAGGGCTCAGGGAGGGGTACCTCCCCCCTCGTGGTCAGTGGTCAGTCATTCCACCCCACCATACCCTGCTTAGTCTTTTGGGGACAGCACCCGTTGGGGACTGTCTTTGGTTAAGAGGCTGGGAAGAGGTACAGCAATGGCCGCAAATTGGGGGACGAAGTGGCGGTAGTAGTCATCTAGGACAAGGAATTGTCACACCTTCCACTTTGCCGTGGATACTAGGTAGCTCTGAATAGCGTGCACCTTATCTAAGAGGGGATGCACAAGGCCTCATCCCAACTGGTGTCTGAGGTACGTGGTCTTCCGCCATCCAATTTGGCACTTCTTCGGGTTGGCAATTAGGACCGCATCCCAAAGAGTTTGAAGCACTACTGACACCTGGAGGAGATGTTCTTCCCAGTTATGACTGTAAATGACAATGTTATCCCGGTAGGCAGTGGCGTATTCTGTATGGGTACTTAGGAGGTCGTCCATCATGTGCTGGAATATCACCAGGGCCCTGTGGAGGCTGAAGAGCATCCTGACAAAGTGGAATAGTCTGGATGGAGTGGTAAAGGCTGTTTTCTCCCGAGACTCCAGGTCTAGGGGGATTGCCAATATCTCTTGGTCAAATTGAGGGTGATAATATAATTGGCCATTCCCAGGCGATCTAGGAGTTCCTCAGTTCGGGGTATCAGATAAGTGTCAAACTTGGATATGGCGTTTACTTTTTAAAAATCTATACCAAATTGTACACATCTGTCAGGCTTCGGCACACGTATGACGGGACTTGGCCATTCACTTTTTGACTGCTCGATGACCCTGAGCTCCTTTTTTTCTTTCAATTTATGTGTTTTAATTACAATGTCAAAACCTAGCCAATATACTGGTATTTGTGCATGAACTGTCAGATTTCTTACATGACTATTTTTACATTCGCAGATTGGTAAAGGCCATCAACTAAAATTCAATTTTCTGTAGAGCTGATGGTTTATTTATACTTACAGTGCTTCCCCTATGCAGTTGTACCACTGTAGAATTTAGTGAAGACACTACCTACACGGCTGGTAGAGCTTCTCCCTTTGGCATGAGGCAGTAGCTATATTGATGGGGAAAGCCCACATTGCTGTGTACACTAGGACTGCATCTAGACTGGCAAGTTTTTCCGCAAAAGCATGCTCTTTTGCACAAAAACTTGCCAGCTGTCTACACTGGCCGCTTGATTTTGTGCAAAAGCACTGACGTTCTACTATCCGAAATCAGTGTTTCTTGCGCAAATGCTTTGACGTTCCTGTTTGGGCAAAAGCCCTTTTCCGGAAATGTTTTTGTGCAAGAGGGCCAGTGTAGACAGGTAAAAACTGTTTTGCGCAAAAAAGCCCCAATGGCGAAAATGGCGATCGGGGTTTTCTTGCGCAAAACCGCGTCTAGATTGACACGGATGCTTTTCCGCAAAAAGTGCTTTTGCGGAAAAGCATCCGTGCCAATCTAGACGCTCTTTTCCGCAAATGCTTTTAACGGAAAAACTTTTGCGGAAAATCATGCCAGTCTAGACGAAGCCCAGGAGTTTAGTCAGTATAACTGTGTCACTCAAAGGTCTCAATGTTCCACCCTGCTGAGAGATGCAGTTCTACTGCAAGAAATGTGTAGTGTAGGCTAAGGTTTGGAAAAATTAACTCTAAATTAACTTTGGCTGCCAGATATGTGACAGGATTTCTTTTCTGAAGACAGCCAAATGTGCTAAGCTAGAACACGACTCTTCAGTAGCTCCTTTGTGACCCCCGGAGTAGCAGGGGCAGAGCCATGGGTGTGTGGTGGTGGACTGTGACTCATCTATTTAGCATCCAGGCCCACCCAAATATCCATAGATGAGCAAGGGCATAGTGATGCCACAGCAGCCCAGAGCATCACTTGGGCACCTGAAATCCAGGACAGAGCAATATGCCTGCCCCTCAGAAAGCTACATTCTGGTAGCTCTGCATTGCCATTTTCAGAGCCATCCGATGTGCATGCCCAGCTCTCTCAGGGCACCAGGGCTAGGAAGAGGGTATGGCATCAGGGAGTAGCTGAGCTAGCACTGACATTGCCCATCCACCCAACTTTTGAGGCCCACCCAAATCTCTACTACACCACTGCCAAGGAAAACATGTAATGAAGCAGGAAACTAAAAAGGAAAACAAATAAAACGAGGGTGATTTTTAAAATTATACGAAGCATTTGCAACGTGTGTTTAATTCAATCGGGTAGAAATGGGTCTGTGCCTATTTCAGCAGGCTTCCTGGTGGGCTCACTGGCTGGCTCCCCGAGGTTTTGAGAATATTAGCACATTTTTTAAATTCTTTGGAAAGAGTCAGCACAGAAACTTGGGCCATAGGGTGCTTGGCTTCCAAAATTTGGAATAAAAACTCAAATGGCTTCAGAATTAGAAATATTCATCCTTTTATATATTCAAAGGGTTAAGCAAGTTGGTAGATATTTTAAGCATTGCAAATAAATACAGGAAAGTGAACCCTTTTATTTAACTCACTTCTTCCCTTGTGCCTGCTTTTGAGAAGGAGGGTAATCTGGCAGCTAGAGAGGCATGCAGGGGAGTCAAGACTCTTGAGTTCTGTTTCCAGTAGGTTAGAAAGCTAGGCTGCTACTCTGCACAAGCAAAAAAGGTGCTTTAGGAGATGTAGTCCAAATCCCCAGATTGGGGGTAGGGCACACAAAAAGATCTCTGGACTGCTAAAAGTCAATATCTGTTTGTGAGGCCCCCAAAGCCCTTCCTGGCCTGGAGGGAGGGAAGGAGAGAGAAGAGGCTGCAAGCTGCCGTCCTTCCCCTCTGGAATGCAGCTATGTCACTGTGAGCACCATGGGAAGCTCCATCCCCACATTGCTCTCACCTGCAGGCTCTACCCCAGCAGCTCTCATTGGCTTCGACTCCCAGCCAATGGGAGCTGTGTGGAGTGGTACCTGCAAATGAGTGCAGGGCATCACGGCCCATGATGAGCCACCTGCTTTCCCTCCACTGAAGCAGAGCTGTCCCAAGTAGACGCTCTGTACCCCAGACCCTGCCTCAACCCTGATCCCCCTCCTGTATCCCTAACTCCGTCCTAAACCCCACACCCCAAACCTGCATACTCCAGCCCTAAGCCCGCTCCCACACCTTATTTCTTGCCCAGACCCTGCACCCTCACCCTAACCTTCTATACTGAGGCCTCTCGCATCTCAAACCTCTTGGCGCCAACCTGGTGCCCTCTCTTGCACCTCAGATGCTCCATCCCAATCCCTCCCAAATCGGAGACTGTCTACAATGTCACATACCTGATCTGCAACTGCTAGCAGCAGATACACTAGAGACACTAAGTTGGATGGGCTCTAGGCTACTACAGAGAACTCTTTCCCATTGGTCTGGCTGGTGGGTGTTGGTCACATGTTCTGGGGTTAACTTATTGCCATGTTTAGGACTGGGAAGAAATATTTTCCAAATGCCAGATTGGGAGAAATGGTGGAGGACTTTTGCCTTCCTCTACAGCATGAGGCACAGGTCATTTGCCCGTTTAAACTAATGTAAATGATGTTTTTTTGTTAAATTAAGGCTTTAAATCATGATTTCAGGATTTCAGTAACACAGCCAGAAGGTTAGGGGTCTGTTACAAAAGTGGGTGGGTGAGGTTCTGACTAGATGATCATGATGTCCCTTATGATTCCATACTCAATGAGTAAGAACATAAGAACAGCCATACTGGGTCAAACTAAAGGTCCATCTAGCCCAATATGCTATCTCCTGAGAGGGGCCAATGCCAAATACCCCAGAGGGAATTAACAGAACAGGAAATGATCAAGTGATCCCCCCTGTCACCAATTTCCAGCTTCTTGCCAACAGAGGCTAGGGACACCATTCCTACCCATCCTGGCTAATAGCCATTGATGGACCTAACCTCCATTAGTTAATCTGGTTCCTTTTTGAAGCCTCTTAAAGTCTTGGTCTTCACAACATCCTCTGGCAATGAGTCCCACAAGTAGACTGTATATTTTGTTTGTTTTGAATCTACTACCTATTAATTTAATTTGATGACTCCTAGTTCTTGTGTTATGGGAGAAAGTAAATATTTTTTCCTTTCTTTACACCAGCCATGATGTTACAAACCTCTATCATGATTTTATAAACCTCTATCATATTCCCCTTAGTCTCCTCTTTGATAAACTGAAAAGGCCCAGCTTTATTAATCTCTCTTCATGTGGCAGCTGTTCCAAACCCTTAATCATTTTTGTTGCCCTTTTCTGAACTTTGTTCAATGCCAAGAGATTTTTTTGGGGGGAAGGGAAAATGAGGTGACCATATCTGCACACAGTATACAAATGTGGGTATACCACTATCTTGAGCGGTTCAGTATCATCTGCAAATTTTGCCATCTCACTGTTTACCCCTTTCTCCAGATCATTTATGAATATGTTGAATAGGATTGGTCCTAGTACAGACCCCTGCAGGACACCATTAGTTACCTCTCTCCATTCCAAAAACTGACCATTTATTCCTACCCTTTGTTTCCTGTCTTTTAAACCAGATATTAACCCATGAGAGGACCTTCCCTCTTAACTCATGACAATTTACTTAACTTAAGAGTCTTTGGTGAGGGACCTTGTCAAGGATTTCTAGAAATCTAAGTATTCTACGTCCACTGGGTCCCCTTGTACACGTGCTTGCTAACCCCCTCAAAGAATTCTAGTATATTAGTAAGTCATGTTTTTCCTTTATAGAAACCATGTTGACTTTTCTTCAACAAATTATGTTCATCTATGTGTGTGATAATTCTGTTCTTTACTATAGTTTCAACTAATCTGCCCAGTGCTATAGTTAGACTTACCAGTCTGTACTTCCCAGGTCACCTCTAGAGCCCTTTTTGAAAATTGGTGTTACTTTAGCTATCTTCCTGTCATTCTGTACCAAATGACTGGACGACAGCTAAAGTAACACCAATTTGAGTCCTGTTCAAAACACTAGGGTGAATGCCATCTGGTACTTGTGACTTGTTACTGTTGACTCAGTCTGTTCAAAAAACTCCTCTAATGACACTTCAATTTGGGACAGTTCCTCAGATTTGTCACCTAGAAAGAATGCCTCAGGTTTGGCAATCTCCTTAACATCCCGAGTCATAAAAACAGATGCAAAGAGTTCATTTGGTTTCTTTGCAATGACCTTATAATCTTTGAGTACGCCTTTGGCATCTCAATAGTCGAGTGGCCCCACTGGTTGTTTATCAGGCTTCCTGCTTTTCACGAACATCATGTTTTTGAAATTTTGATTAGCTGTTCTTCAAATTCTTTTTTGGCCTTCCTAATAATATTTTTACATTTCCTTTGTCAGTTTATGCTCCTTTCTCTTTTCCTCTCTAGGATTTAACTTTTACTTTTTAAACAATGCTTTTTTATCTACTGCTGCTTCTTTTACTTGGTTGTTAAACCACACTAGCATTTTTTTGGTTCTCTTAGGGTATATCTACACTACAGTGTTAATTCGAGTTAACTTAATTCGAAATAGTTAATTCAAATTAAGCTAATTTGAAATAATGCATCTATACACAAAAACTATTTCGAAATAGGATTTTGCTATTTTGAAATAGCGTGTCCACACTGAGTGGACCCTGAACTGAAGTTAAGGCTGGCCGGAATCAGTGCCAGCAGGGCATCAGGGTAGGACTTAGTGTGTGGGGCTGCTGCCTGAGGCTAACTGAGCTCTGTGCTTAAAAGGACCCAACCCCCACCCTGGACAGGCAGTTTTCAGGGTTCCCCGCTTGCTTGTTTACCTCAATGAGGGACAGCAAAGCAGTCCTGTCTTGGAGTGCCCTGAGTGCCTGCACTCAGAACACCACAGCACTCAGCCACATGGAACCAGAGCTGCCCCTGGGCATGCTGGTGCATCTCGTGGGGTTGTTGCCATCAGCCCGGCTGCACTTGCTGCAGGCTGCCATCTGGGGAGTCCATCTGGGGAGTCCATCGGGGATCCTGGAAGCCCTATGGGAAACCGTCCACTCTAAGGAGCCCTCAGAGCCTCCCTGGTCCTCCCCACTGGGAGCTCATGCCCCATTCCTCCCTCACATCCTTCCACTTACTCCTCCCTAGCCCCACTTCCTGATGTCAAATAAAATACACGTTTTTTCATAAACACAAACTGTCTTTATTTAACAAAACTGGGGAGGGGGAATGAAACTCTGGGGAGACTGGGGAAAAGAGGCCGGAGAGAGGAGGAGAGAGGGTGGGAGAGGGGAGGGGGAAAACTGGGAGGAGAGAGCTGAAAGGGGGAAGCAAGGTGAGGAAGGGGGAGGGGAAGCTCAGCACTCAAGGGTGGGGGTCTCGTCGGGCCACATGTATCCCAGCACGGCAGGTGCAGGTGCTCGGCATCCCCGGGGGGATGGGGAGGAGGGTGTGGAGGTTGAGGTGGGGGGGTGTGGAGATTGAGGAGGAGGGTGAGAAGGTTGAGGAGGGAAAGGCAGGAGGGGGAGAAGAAGTGGGAGGAGGAATGGTAGCTGGGGGGGCAGCAGGCGCTGGAGTTGCATGAAGCAGCACGCTCTGCACCAGGGTCTGCAGATGGGTACAGATGGCACGACCCTGGGCAAGCAGCTCCCTCTGGAACACCCGTTCTTCCTGTGCCCGCTGCTCCATGATGCAGGTCAGAGCTCGCAAGGCCCCCAGCTGCTATTCTTGGTACCCCCGCCATGTTGTGGTTGTCCTGTGGATCCCTCGGGTGCGGGAGCATGTCCCGGGCAGGGTGGTGCGCCCTGCATGTGCAGCCAGTGCAGCTGTGGAGAAAGAAGAGAAGTGGTCAGTTCTCCCTGGGGACACATTGGGTGACGCCCAGCCCCCATCTGCGAGGTGAGGATGACTATGCCCTGCACCATCAGAGCTTCTGTGCTTGCACAGAGGCCATGGTTGGAATGTCCAGCTATCCCCGGGAGTGAGAGCTGCCCTGAGACCACACCAATGCCCCTGTGCTGTGTATAGTGCGGGTGAGATTGGGGGGAGATGTTAGAGGAGGCTTGTGAAGGGAGGGCGTCCTGCTGTGTCCCACCCCGGGGTTAGGAGCATGTCAGGTCTCTTTACACACGCGTGTGGCTATCAGGCCATGGCCCCTGTGTGGCATGCAGCTGGAGCTACCTGCCCAGGGGTGGCACGGCACATCCTTGCATGTGCTGCATGATCCATGGTAAGCAAGGCCCATGCACACAGTCCCCGGTCTCCCTCCCCGCCCCCGCCCCCGCCCCTGCCCCCGCCCCCAGGAAGGGGACAGTGATAGCACTTACATGGTGTGGCCTTTCCCAGACGACCCTGGTAACTCCGCTGCTGGGACAGCTCAGGGGTCCAGTTGGTGTGGCACCCTTCGTGGTGGCTACTCCTCTGTACCCTGGTCAGGGCCCTCTGGTCCCAGCTTGCTGCCTCCCGGGGTGGCACGGACTGCACCACCCCCCAGGATGCGGTCCAGTGCCTCGAAGTAGGGGCAGGTGTCTGCCTCTGCTGAGGAGCTGCCCCGAGTGGCCCTGGTGTACCCCTGCCGCAGCTCTTTAATTTTCAGGCACACCTGATGCCTGTGGCCTTTCTGGGCCATGGAGGCAGCTATGCAGCGGTAGACGGCTGCATTCCTCCGACTAGTGCAGAGATCATGGACATTGGGGGCCTGCCCCCAAACCTCAATAAGGTCCATGATCTCCTCACTAGTCCAGGAGGGAGCACGGAGTCTACAATCCCTGGATGGCTCCTGGGTGCTGGGGGACTGGGCGGGGGATGGCTGGCTTGCATTGGCTGCCCGGCTCATGTTGGGCCCACTGGGTTGGGGCAGAGACTGCTGGCAGGCCTGGCTCTGGCACGTGCAGTCTGGCCTGAGCCTGCCCCTTTAATGGCTCTGGGGCTGAGGGAGAGGAGAAGAGTTTTGCTGATTTGGCTCAGAGTGGCCACCAGGGAAAACTGGGAAGGGCTGGAAGCCAGCTAATTTGAATTAAGTGTCTACACAGCTCTTATTTCAAATTAGTTATTTCGAATTTGGCATTACTCCTCATAGAATGAGGTTTACCAAATTCGAATTAAGCGCTCTGCTATTTAGAATTAAATTTGCAGTGTAGACATACCCTTACTGTGTTTTTTTTAATTTGGGGTATGTATTTAAGTTGGGCCTCTATTATGGTGTCTTGAAATAATGTCCATGCAGTTTGCAGGAAAGTTTAATATAATGCTCATTTGTATGAGTTTTCTACCTCCCTAACTCATTCTGAGGGTCCTGATGAAGAGTTTACACGGAGTTCACCTGTGACCCCTTCCCACCAGGATCATTCAGGTTTTGATGGAGCTAACATGCATGGTAGTAAGAGGTCAGTGAATATAGGACATCCAGTAATCGTCTCTTTGGTGCTAAGCACTTTTAGCTAAATGCATTTAATTCAGTGATTGTGTTAGGTCAAGATCTGCTTCATTGTTCATTGCATATAAGAGCAAACAGTTTTCAGGACTCTCAGGGTATGTCTACACTACAAAGTTAATTCGAACTAACGGACGTTAGTTCGAATTAACTTTGATAGGCGCTACACTAGCGCTCCGCTAGTTTGAACTTAATTCGAACTAGCGGAGCGCTTAGTTACTACTAGGTAAACCTCATTCTACGAGGACTAAGCCTAGTTCAAACTTACTAATTCGAATTAAGGGGTGTGTAGCCCCTTAATTCGAACTAGTGAGAGGCTAGCCCTCCCCAGCTTTCCCTGGTGGCCACTCTGGCCAACACCAGGGAAACTCTATTGCCCCCCTCCCGGCTCCGGACCCCTTAAAGGGGCACGGGCTGGCTACGGTGCCCGTGTCAAGTGCAAGCCTGCCAGCACCCAGCCAACAGACCCTGCACCTGGCACAGCACGAGCCAGCCACCCAATGCCCCCCAGCCCTCCCCCTCTTCCCAGGACCAGGCTGGTGGCTCCCAGGAGCTTGCCCGGGACCGCAAGAGGCGGGCAACCGCCTGGTCTAGTGCAGACATCGTGAACCTCGTCTACAACTTCTGCACTAGGCACAGGAAAGTGGCCGTCTAGGGCAGGAGAGCTGCCAGCCTGGCCACCCAGGAGCAGGTGTGCATGAAAATCAAGGTGGTCCACTGAGACCCCCGACCCTGAGCCCTGAGCTTACAGTGGCCGTACTGGGTCAGACCAAAGGTCCATCTAGCCCAGTAGCCTGTCTGCAGACAGCGGCCAACCCTAGGGACCCTGGAGGGGATGGACCGAAGACAGTGACCAAGCCATTTGTCTCGTGCCATCCCTCTCCAGCCTTCCACAAACTTTGGCCAGGGACACCACTCCTACCCCCTGGCTAATACCATTCCATGGACCCAACCTCCATCACTTTATCTCACTTCTCTTTATACTCTGTTCTAGTTCTAGCCTTCACAGCCTCCTGCAGCAAGGAGTTCCACAGGTTGACTCTTTGCTTTGTGAAGAACAACTTTCTGTTACTAGTTTGAAGCCTGCTACCCATTCCTTTCCTTTGGTGTCCTCTAGTCCTTCTATTATGGGAACTAATGAAGAACTTTTCTCTATGCACCCTCTCCACCCCACTCATGCTTTTATAGACCTCTATACTATCCCCCCTCAGTCTCCTCTTTTCTAAACTGAAAAGTCCCAGGCTCTTTAGTCTCTCTTCATATGGAACCTGTTCCAAACCTCTGATCATTTTAGTTGCCCTCCCCTCTCCCAACTCCTTTTCCCAGTCTCCCTGAGTTTTGTTCAATAAAGAGAGATTCTATTTTTGACCATACGTTTTCTTTATTTTTTACATCAGGAAGGCAGGCTAGGGAAGGGTAAGTGGAAGGAGGTGAAGGAGGAATGGGGTACGAGCCCCCGATGGGGAGGACTGGGCTGGCTCTGCGGGCTTCTGGGGGTGGAATCTCTCCTGCAGCCCCCCAATTGCTCCCTCTCCCCAGATGGCAGCCTCCGGCAAGTGCAGCCAGTCTGATGGCCGAGTGCTGTGATATGCCCAGTGTGGGTACTCAGGGCACTCCAAGCCAGGACTGCTTTGCAAGCGGGGAACCCCTGAGAACTGTCTGTCCTGGGTGGGGGTCGGGTCCCTTTAAGCACAGCTCTCGGCTAGCCTGAGGCAGCAGCTTCACGCTCTAAGTCCTCATATGATGCCCTGCCGGCACTGCTTCCGGCCATCCTTAACCCCGGTTCAGGGTCCACTTAATGTGGACATGCTAGTTCGAATTAGCAAAACGCTAATTCGAACTAGTTTTTAGTTCTAGATGCATTAGTTGGAATTAGCTTAGTTCGAATTGACTAATTCGAACTAAGTTAGTTCGAATTAGCGCTGTAGTGTAGACATACCCTCAGTTCCAGGTAAGCAAAATGTTTTGCAGAGAAAGGCTGATGATGGCTGGGATAAATCACAGGATGCACGGAATTATATTGCTCTTATCTTTTAAGGCTACCCATATATCATATCACTTCACATTGCTGGACTAATGATCAGGCATGTCAGGATTTTGCTTTGGGGCTGCATTCAGCAAAATCACAAGTTTTTCAATACCACAGAGATCTGAGAAACTAAATATCAGCAAGATATTTAGGGGAATCTGGGAGGTAGGGAAAGGAGTGAGGATTGAAATGAATGAAACAACATTCCTATTCCAAAACTGCAAAACCTCCATCTGTATATCTGCTATATGCATGTCAGTAATATATATACTCCCTCTCCAACATTAAGCTATTTTTGTGCCTTCTTCAATCTGTTACTATGATTCGTTCCTTACTCTTAAAGTAAATATTTATCGAAGGACTTTTTAAATGTAAATACTCCTGAAAAAGCTGTGTATAGCTAACATACGGTATCTGTTGGTGACTGATGATAAGGAAAAGCAATTATTAAATAAAGGCGTTGTTCCTCTGTATAAGCAGATACTAATGATGATACAACAGTAGTGAACAGTTCTGTGCTATTTCTTTGTTGATGGTCCCCTGCAGGATCCATGTGTATTTAGAGGTGGGTCTGAACTGTAACACTGAGGGTGTGTCTAGACTACAGGGTTTTGTCGACAAAAGTATACCTGCGTCTATACTACCGCCGTGTTCTGTCGACAGTAAGTCGATAGAACGCGGCAGTTTTGTCGACAGTGGTAAACCTCCTTTTACAAGGAAGAACGCCTCTGTCGACAGAAGGTGTGTGTGGACGCAGGGAGCCAGTTCTGTCGACAAAAAGGCCTCCAGGAAGAAGCCCTGGTGGACAATCTAGCCTTTACAGGTACAGTATCTCTGTGTTTCCTGGCTGCAGCCTCTTAAAGGCACAGGCACCCAGACAGGCCTTGCTGTCCGGCAGCTAGCCAGAGCACCTGTGACAGCCGTGACAGCCATGGCCCAGCCTCAAAGTCCCCCCGGCCCTTCTCGGGACAGGCACCATCCTGATCAGGGCCAGAAATCAAAAAGCTCCTGGAGCTCTGGTCCCAGGAAGAAGCCCTGCCCTGAAAACATGCAGCAGGAATGCGGACATTTATTAGCGCCTGGCCCAGGGACTGGCCACCAAAGGGCATCACCCCTGCATCATGGCACAAGTCAGGGCCAAGGTAAAGGAGCTGTGGCAGGGATATGCCAGGGCCAGGGACCAGAGCTCCTGCTCCGGGGCAGCCCCCAATTCCTGCCCTTACTACCAGGAGTTGGAGCAGATCCTGGGCGGTGGGGAAGCTCAGACTCCACTGCGTGTGGTGGAGTCCAGGTTACCCCACCACATCATGGACTGACCCCTCCTGAGGGAGGAATATCAGGCAGGAAGGTGGGAGAGCTGCACCAGGAGGAGGAGAAAGAGGAGGCAGCAGGGACCCAAACCCCAGGCATCCGTGGAAAGCGGGGAGTGAACATCAGGTGAGTGTTTTGAGGTGTCACCACACATGGGTGGGTTGGCAGTGTGGGGGGACAGCTAGCCCCATTGCCACTGTGGAGCCCCTGTGAGGCTTTCAGGACACTGCCCAGCTCACACGCGGCATCATGTGTAACATCCCTGAGTCTCCTGTCCAAAGGAGAGCTCCTGACATCTACGACATGCCCTCGGAGACAGCTGGGGTGCACACAGACAGTGATTGTCTCCTCTTTTCCTCCACAGCCAGACCCTGCCCACATACCTGCCCACCACCATCCCAGACCTGTGGCACCTGCAGGCACTGGCATGTGTACAGAGACATACTGAGGAAGCATGTTGTGGCCCTGCAGGACCTCAACAAGACCCTCCAGCAGAGGATGGAGGCAGAGGCCGAGTTGTACACCAGGCTGCTGGATGAGCTGGTCCAGCAGCGCACTACCATCTGTGCCACAATGAGCGAGCTCTTCGCCTTGCCAGCCCTTGTCACGGGCACTGCTCCTTCTGCATGCCAGGCCCCTCCTCCTCCAGCCCCCCCAGCCCGTCTAGCTCCCCTTTTGCCTCTTACTCCCTCCCCCCAACCCCGCCTGCTCCCGAGCCCTCACATGCCCAACAGCTGCCCCTGCCCCTCCCCAGGCCAGGACTAGGTCTCCCTCCACCCGATCCCAAGGCCATGGCAATGACAGGACACAGGAAGGTGGCAGGACCCTGAGATCAGGAAAGCAGCGGCCTGTTTGAGCCCCCCTCCAGGTTTTCAGTCCCCCTCCCCCCTCCAGGTTTTTAGTCCCCTACCATCCCAGTTAAAGGTCACAATGAGGGAGCTCTTCGCCTTGGTATATATGGTCATGCCTATTTTCTTCCACAATTTGATCTGAGGAAGTGGGTCTGGTCCACAAAAGCTCATCATCTAATAAACCATCTTGTTAGTCTTTAAAGTGCTACATAGTCCTGTTTCTTTTGTCCAGCAGTCTGGACGCTGTTTTTCAAAAAAGCAGATCGATTTTTCGATCTGCATAATGTAATCTAGACAGATACTGTCAACAAAGCCTCTGTCAAAAAAGGCATGTAGTCTAGATGTAGCTGGAGATCTATATGCAGACATTCTCAAGGGTTTGCAATGTTTGGGTTCGTGGTTACAGTACTTTAGTTCAAGACCCTGAAAATCTGTGTGTCAGCCCATGAGTGAGATTTTTGTTTCTGCTTTACTACCTCTTTTTTTTTTTTATAAATAAGAACATATCACTTCCCCTTTCTTCCACTTTCCTCTTCCTTCTTTCTTCTGTGGAAAAAATTCTCTATCCCTTTATACCAAGCCCTTTCCCTCTCCACATTCAAGTTTGCCAATAAAATCTCACTTTTTCAGTGAAGTTAAACATTCTTATCGATCACAACTCCATTCTAATCCAACTCTATACAGCAAGAGAAGGTTGGATAGAACATTATATCCCCTATCTTAATACATTTCTTTGAGTCTTTTCTGTTTCTTGTCTTATCTGTCTGCTTTTTGACCTTTCTATTGCAATCAGATCTGTGCTGAGAGACCTGTGAATGATTTCAATAGGATTCCACATAAGTGTAGGCATCTGTCCACATGCCACAGAGACCTGTTTGCAGGATCAGGACTTGTGTCGGTAAACTTCTTGGTCCTGGTCTACTCTAGGGCGTTATTTCAAAACAACCTCCCTCCCCCTTATTTCAAAATAATAAGTGAAGCATCTACAGTACCAAGCCTGTTATTTTGAAATAACAGGCTGGTTATTTCAAAATCTGTACTTCTGCTTCCCTCAGGGAATGATGCTTATTTTGAAACCATTATTTTGAAATAGCGGTAGTGTGGATGCCCCGCTGCTGCTATTTTGAAGTAACTACTACCGGTACTCCCCAGAGTAATTTGAAATAATTACTCCCCAGTGCTTCTTGGGGCTCTAAGTTGAGATAGCATATCCACAATAACGGACCCTGCCTCAGACTAATTTCGAGGTTCCCCCATAGTAGGGACATGCTGTTTCAACTTTGTTATTTTGGGAGTTATTATTTTGAATTTAGTTATTTCAAAATAATTTCCTAACAAACATACCATTAGAGTGTAAAAATCAATAGGAGACCCCAGGTTGACATCAAGCAAATGGTGACTACAATAATTTATGTGAGTGGGGGAGATTATGCCTAAGAATTTATCTTTTCCATTTTACGAAAGTAGTGACTCTTGATTTGAAAAATTTCTTGCTGCTAAGAAGAAAAAGCATCAGGAATTTTCAACCTGATGTGTTGGTGATTTACTTTGGGAAAAGAGTCCTTTATACATGCTTAGACACATGAAAGTGGTTAATGAATATTTTGTGTGCGTTTTATGTTCTTCCATTTGAACTTGCGAATTGTATCACTACAAAAAATTAAAGTGGAAATACTGTTATTTTATTTCTGCATTATTTAAAGAAGCCTCTGGCACTCTTTTTTCTTTTGTTTTCCCTTCTATGTTTGTGTCCTTTAAGTGGAATAATTCTTCTAACAAATGAAAAATTACCCAGAAGTGACAAAATTCAGTGAAACAAGATCCAATATTATCACAGTTTAATCTAGCCACTCTGGACTATTTTTGGTCAAATATTATTGTTATTTATAGGATTTTTTTTAAAAAATTATCTATGCTTTCCACTGGATGGACTCCATAAAACTTTGATTTTGTTTTCATGACACAATTATGTAGAGATATTGTTCTTAAAAAGTTATCCAGTTTTAAAACAGACTTCAGTTTTTGAGGTATTTTCTGTGCTTAAAGAGGGCTACATGGACAGAACCAATAAGATCATACACTATGAAAAACTTTTTAAGTGCAATTACTGTAGGTTAGGTTTTCTGTTCTTTCATTTGTAAATGCCAGAATATTATTACAATGGCCTTTACTTTAAAATTTTACTATGAAATTCTAAAGCAAGAAAGAGAGACATATTAAATGCGATTTGTTAAGTTTCAAAATATTGAATTATCATGTGTTTATTTGGATGGAAGGGAATCAAATTAGAGCATGATATATGGCTCTTGTTCAAATAAACCAGTCCTCTATACGGTCACTTTTATCCCTGATCTAAGGCCTATTTGAAGTCAGTGGGAGTCTTTCCATTGACATATGTAGACTTTGGATCAGCTTCATGCTGTATATTTTGGATTGTAATTGATTTTTATATTTTTGGAGAAAAGAGAAGTTAATTGCTTTTGTAAATAAATATTATCTTATTGATTTTTTTTGTCTGTAAACTGAGCCTGCAACACATTGATATTCTAGAAGCCTGTGTGACTGAACTGAAATATTGGAGGTAAGAGCTACACTGCAGCTCAAAATGCCAAAGGTTTGGTACCAAGCTGCATGAGGTCAAGAGGTGGGAATTAACCTCCCTTTCCTGGTGATAGTACTGGAAGTCACTGAAAATTTCTTTAGTCATAAAAAATAAAAATTCATCCAAGCCTGGAGGGAAAGCTAAACTGAATTGTTGTTAAATCTCAAGATTTCTAGAGCTGAAATACTGCAGACTGGTCAGTTCTCTGGCTCAGACACCCAGGTGTTTGGCATTTAATGTTGGGCCTGGTGCAGTAAGTTGACTGATTTGGGGGAACAGTGAAGAATCAGTCACAGATCTTTTGCATAGAGATTTTTGTCCAATTTTCACTGTGATGTACTGTCTATAATCTATTATGAAACAAATCATCCTGTTCAGCTACCATACTAGCTTCCATTTCTCTTTCTATGGAGCCTACTGAGATCTGTGAGCTTGATTCTTGGGTTGGTCCAGGTTCTCTTTCAGACATGTTGGAGGCAGAACTGAGGGACAGCCTCAGCTCCAAATGAAATAACCCAACTTGAATGAATCAAGGGAAGAGGAAATAATTTAAAATATATAATTCAAGTAGAACTGGTGGTAAAACTGTCAAATGGAATCCTTTTCCATCAGAAAATACATTTTTGTCAAAATAGAAAAGTTTAATAAACTTCTGCTACTTTTGGTTAAGTTTCATTAAGAAACAGAAAGAGGTTTTTTCAATGTCACTTTGAAATACATAACTTTGAAAGTCAGAATTGAAATTTTTCACTTTTATTGAAATGGAATAGTTTGACCCACTGAAAAGTAATGTTTTTTTTCCTCAGATTTTTCCTTGGCACAAAATCTTGAAGTTTGTACCAATTCAAAATGAGCCAGATTTTGAAATCTTAAAATCCTTCATGAAACAGAGTAGATGTTCTCTCGACAGCTCTATCATAAGAACAGAAAATTCAACTTGTAGCCTACAACTGATACATCCACATCTGTACTAAAATTTCATAGTGCCAGATCCACATATGGTACAAATTGACATAGCTCCATTGATTAAAATAAGTTACACTTATTTACATCAGCTGAGAATCAGGCCAGCAGTTTTAAAATACAGTATCAGTGCTGGGTATAGAACAGGTTTCCAGATAATGGAAGCTGCATACATAAAAAGGATCTCTTATTAATGTGTTGAGATATAAAAAGTAAATATTCCATATAGATGCCACTCTTCACCAAGCTGATAATCCATCAAATTGAGCACAGGCCCAAAATAGCAATAGGCTCTTCATAACAGCCTAGACATGTGCTGAACAGCAAATCATCATTTTAGTTACCCGAATTTGACTTTTGTGCTTAAAAGTAATCTTGCATCTCTAACATGAAGACCCTGAAAGGGAACTTTCCAGCAGTGAAAGTCAGCTATTAAAGTATGGAGTATAAAAAAGGGAGGATAGTACAATAAAGATAAAAATATAACAGTGGGTGCTTAATTTAGACCCCCTGAAATCCCCTGAATAAGCCATTTCCTGTCTTTTAGCTAGTCTACTAAATGAGGCATTCTCAGTAATTACTGAACTATTCCTTTCAGCAGGGAGAGGGAAACATCAGTTCTAGGCTTTTTGTTATTTTACACTCACCCCATTATCATTACTCCCTGTACCTAATAGGCTGATAAATGGACTATTGCTACTGTCAATGGTTAAATGGCACTTAATGTTCCATTTTTGAAGTTCAGGAATTCAGAAGTAGGTGGAGAGGCATTTGATGGCCATTTGTTCAGTGACACAGACTTCTAATAAAGGAAATTTATTATGAAGGTTCTGTTACACAGAAGATATCTAAAATGTGTAGCTGTGAAATCATGCAATGTATGCAATAGCTT
Source organism: Pelodiscus sinensis (assembly GCF_052426305.1). Classification (NCBI taxonomy): domain Eukaryota; kingdom Metazoa; phylum Chordata; order Testudines; family Trionychidae; genus Pelodiscus; species Pelodiscus sinensis. The sequence goes on along the minus strand of NC_143055.1, from coordinate 115,564,874 downwards.
TAAGCACAATAGCCCTTGACCTTATTATCAAAGCCTCTAAAAACAGTATTTCCCTACCTCTTGTCCCTGTAACATGGGATTATTTAACTCTCGGCTAGGGAGAGTGGGTTTACTTTATCATGGTATAAACTGGTGAGGCTCTCTTGGCTCCAGAACGGAGCTGCATGAATTTATAATGGTAGGGAAATTGGCCCTATAATAAGAAATATTTGCAGACACATCTAATGGTTCTCATGGAATAAGTAAACTTATGACATACCTTTGGAGAACAAAGATGGTCAATCTGCAATTTAGCAGTGCTGATACATGTATGATAAATCTTCTCATTACCTTGACTACACTGTGCTTATATGTCTTCTGTCTTTGTGTGCACCATTCTAGGATTAGCCCAGGTCCAGCCTTTGTATCACTTGTGGTTATAATCACACAACTCTACTGACACAAGTCACAAAACTACACTACAGGCAGTCCCCGGGTTACAAGGATCCGACTTACATCGGATCCCTACTTACAAACGGGGTGAGGCAACCCTGCACTAGCTGCTTCCCCCCAGCAGACCAGGGAGACGTGAAGCTAGTGCCCCCCTCTCCCCCAGCAGACCAGGGAGACGAGGAGCGGCTTTTCTCAGCAGACACCTCAGCTTGAGAATAAAGGACTGAGGGAAGTGAGGTGTGGGAGAATAAAACTGAGCTCTGGAGAAATGTTTGGCTGCAGTTTCCCCTACAATATGTACCAGTTCCGACTTACATACAATTTCAACTTAAGAACAAACCTACAGTCCCTATCTTGTACGTAACCCGGGGACTGCCTGTACAAGGTTTTTGCACAAAAACCGGTAGAGTGTCCAAATCTCAAGCACGTTTTTGCGCAAGTAAATCAGCAGAATAGAGGGTGTTTGCTGGTAGAGTTATTCCTTTCCCCACGAGGAATAACTCCTTTTTGCACTACAGCTCGTGCACAAAAAAGCAGCTGTGGATGCTCCTGAGAGGTTTTCGGCCCTATCGGAAAAAGCACAGGTGCTTTGATAGCTATTCACAGAATTGCCAATCAGAGCTTTCTTGCGCAAGAGAGCCCATGCAGCGTGGACACTCTTTTGCACAAAAGCACATCGCAAAGGCGATGCACTTTGAGGTGTGGATGTGCTTTTGCGCAAGAACTCTTCCGCAAAAGGCTTCTTGTGCAAAAACCCTGCAGTGTAGCCAAAGCCTTTGTGTTTGGTCAGTTTGTTCATATTGTTTCATCAATAGCACGAGGAAGCAGAAAACAAAAATATGAAAAAAGAAAAATACCAGACGAGCTCAATGTGAGGAAAAGAATCACATTCTTGATAGGAGTGTAAGGAAATAGGTCTATAAATGTTCTATTCTTATATTTCCTAGTGACTGCTTATCATCACCTCTGTAACATCAACCTTGCATAGTGCTGCTTAAATTCTACCATTTCTGAAATCCTCAACCATAACTCCTCTTTTGATACTTCAATTCCTGTCTTTTTGGCCCCCTACCTCAGCAGACTCTCACATGTGCAGAAGGCGGATGGCCACCTTCTCATGGAGATGGAATACAGTTACAACATTTAGATCTAATCCTAATTCTCTGCATTATGGGATTTTAGATCCAGCTTTTTATTAAGACAGAGAATATTTGCAAGACGGGGTATGTCTACACTAGCTTATTAATTCGAGCTAGGTAGGCAAATCAGGCAACCGGAGTTGCAAATGAAGCCCGGGATTTAAATATCCCAGGCTTTATTTGCATGTTCCCATCCAGCCGCCATTTTAAAATCCCTCTTAGTTTGAACGAACTGCCCGCAGCTACACGCGGCAGTTTAAAGTTAATCCGAACTAAGTCCTTAGTTCAGATTAACTGTTACACCTCATTCCACGAATTGAAGACAGGAATTGAAGTATCAAAAGAGGAGTTATGGTTGAGGATTTCAGAAATGGTAGAATTTAAGCAGCACTATGCAAGGTTGATGTTACAGAGGTGATTATAAGCAGTCACTAGGAAATATAAGAATTAACGAGCTAGTGTAGACATACCAGGAGATCTGGATTTAGGTCTGAGTTTTGAAAATCCTCTTACTTAAAGTTGTTTAAATCTGGATTACTGATTCAGACCTTTTCTCATATATAGAAGAAATTCGAACATGTTGTTTCATTAGTATTAAGTATTGTGGTAGGGAGGCAGAGTTTTAGAAAGAGATCTTTATTTAAATATTCTTAATGGCCAGTGTTAGATGATGAGGCTCCATGGTTTGAGAGAGAGCAGTCTGGCCTTTGCTTGCTTTTCAGAGCCCTGATATCACACTGATAGGTCTCTCCATTCTGTAGTCCCATTCATTATATTATATATGTCACTCAATCACTAAACACCCTCACATTTATTTCATGGTCCAGTTCAATATTGTTCAGTTGGTTACAGACTTACAGACCTTATATCTCCTTATACCTCACTGCCCCATCCAGTTTATGACAAGCAGACTTACAAGTGGCTAAGAGACCCTTTTCCTCTGCAGTTCCTGCCATCTGGAACACACATAGGGAGGCCAGGTCTTTGGGTTCCCCACGGAAGGAGTGGTGTGGAAAACAGTTAGGGAGCACATATTACATCCCACCATGTGTTAAGGCCAGTACAACCTTAGCAGCTCAGCCATCAGTAGGACTCACCTAAGCAGTAGTACATTTATTGCTACCAGGTCCTGTGCACCACAATTCTCTAGCCATCATCAGGGCCTGACTTTCACACAGGCTGATAACATCCTATCCATTTCTTTCTATCTCTCTGACTATGCCATCTTCTTCACACAGACCATCCTTCCAGGACATTATCCCTCTTTGAACCTCTTCTTCCTCACTCCGACATGTTTAAATCCATTCTAATGCATCCTCCTTCTAGAGGGTCCACAAACAGAAAAAAAGAAAAATAAATAATAATCTAAATGTAGTAAATAATAATTTAACTCAGGCTCTTCCCATGACAGTTGTCTTATCTGTACATCTTTTAGACTGAAGTGGTATTTTGGTCTTGTGTAGCACTGACAATATTGTCAATGTTTACCAAATACTAACAAACAGTAATCCCAAACACACCTAAACTTTGGACAGAGGAGACCTTTTGTGACTTACTACAAAAGAAGTCTTCAAATTAAAGAGGAAAATAAACACTGATGATTATTTCATCTTTATTTGGATGACAAGAAAACTAATTACTTTAATTTTTCCCAGAATTTTAATTTGTAGTGGTGTATTTCTGGTTCTTCTGAATCAATGGCAAAACACCCATTGACTTCAATAGAGTCAAGATTTCACCCTTGATATGCAATAACTTTTTACTACTTGATGATGTATGTTGGCCTGCACCACAAAAGTCTTCTTATCAGATCATAATGATTACCATCAACAATATTTCTGACAGTGTCTGTATACATTTCTTAACATATGGAAGAGAAGGATGTCTTGTTTTGTTTTCGAGGAAGTCGATGGGATTTGAGATTCTTCAGCAGCCTGCAGGATTTTGCCTTATTAGTATTTACAGTAATAAAGTGCACTAATTAAAAAACATAATAATAATGACAAAATGATCCTTAACGACTGAAATATGTGATTCATTAGTTAACTTAATAATATCCTCCTCTCTCAACTTTCTCCCAGCCCACTCTTGAGGACAAAACCCTGCCTCCCATTTCTGGCATGTTCCCTGATACTGTCTTTGCATTTGCTTGACTAGTGAATAAGTTATTCAACATCTTATATCTTTGACTTTCCACACTCAGTTTACTTCACGTTCTCTTAAAAGCTCTCAGAACACACTAGGAAGCAGGACTGTCTCCTTAGCCCTTGCCTCCTGCTGCTCTCATTTATCCCTGAACTTGCTGGAGCAACACTAGCCTTAGGCAACTTATAGTATGAAAGTCTTGATAGTACTGTTCTCCACTGAAGGGATTTTAATTTTGAATCCAGTGAGCAAAGGATCAGGCCAGAAATTGTTTTACTTTGGGTCACAATGAGAGTAGAAAACTTTCCCCTACCTTTTGGAAACAAATGTAAGCATCTTTAAACAGTGTTCCTGCATCCCAAGGTTCTTCTTTGCTTGGGCAGGAAAGCCAGCCAAGTCAGTGAGAGCTCTTCCTGCTTCCAGACAGGTAAGAAATGACATAGACATTTTTCTCTGGGTATTTATGATAGATTATTGCTATTATCACTTAATGATCTAATTACTGGCATGCCCAAAGGTCCAGATCAGGATCAAGTGCTTGTTTGCTAGACTTGGCACAAACACATGAAAGCTGCCAGTAGAAGGATCTTGCATCCATAATGCCTCTACAGACTCCCAATGTTGGGATCCCCTTAGTGCTTCTGTCCCTCCAAAAGGGCCCCAATTCAGCAAGATATTTAAGCACATCTATAAATTTAAGTGTTTGAATGGTCCCTCACATGCCTAACAAGTGGATCCATTGCAGTCAACGAGACTAATCATGTGCTTAAATTAGGCACATGCTAAGTATCTTGCTGAACTGAAGCCAAAGTGAGCAGTGGCTTAAACAGCTCTATCATCCAAATTTCAGCAAATCAAGAAGGCTCTTTTAGAGTTCATTATCGATTCTGTTAAGGTTTATTATTTACCACCTAAGTAACCTCCATCAGTGAAAATATTTTTTTAAAATAAATACATAATGAGCATGGGGCTGCCCTATGATATGGATGTTAGCAGCACTTAGAAAGGAAAGAGCTTTTTAAGTCACTTATTCAATTTGTCCTTGTGACTTATGAATCTTTCTTCCACTGATGGTAAAAAAAAAAACCTACCTGGGTAGATAGCCTTATTATGTATTTCTCTCCATATCTATCCATTTAACTTTCCACTTTTTGTGTCAATGCTGATAAAACAAATGTTTATAAAAGCAAAGGATCTAAGACTGTTTTCTTGGCCTTTCACAAGTAGTTTGCAGAGTATGAGTTCAGTAGACTGATTGCTGTGATCATCAGGTTTACAATACACGGTGCATAGCAGCTCTTTCTGCTCTTATTTGTAATGTTGTTTTGTGGATAGGCTTGTCACCAGGAATGCCAGCAGATTTCAAAGTTTCCCTTTCTCCCCTCCCATGCATTACATCATGTCACATTATCTCATCTAACAAGCCAGCATAATGTCTGATAACACGGTGTGTATTTAACTTAAGGAGACGCTTTTATCCTAGGTTGGAAAGCTACTATCAACTTTGATGCTGTCTGTCTCCAGATTTTAGGCAGATGGAAGCAAATAGGGTGTCAGGGAGAAGAAAGGAACTTTTAGCACTTATAAGCATCCTTTACATCTGTGCCATTGTTTTAAAAAAGAACATTTTGTACAGGTAAGGACAAAATCATTATACTGCTCTGAATAATATAAGTTGGGTTCTATATGGAAGATTAATAGACATAGATCCTGTATTGTGAAATCTTCAAATGACTGAAGGGGAAACATAAGTATTGTAGATTAAAGCACTGTGTGATGTGCTGCATTACCTGTGGGAGATCTGAGTACCTCCAAACATAACCCACTTATCTCCCTGGAAACCCAAGAGGAAAAATATTGCATAGCAGGCATGTTAAAAAATAAAGAACATGAAAGTCTTTTTTTTTTAAAGCACTGAATTAGTAACCAAAAAAACCTCAACAAAAACACTGCCATTTTAACTGCAGGTCTTTGTAAACTGCAGTGTTTTGAATTTCCCAGTTGTGTCCACATGCTGCTATCTAGTGAGGACAGGTAAAAAAGAAAAATCTTCCAGGCAACGCTATTTCAAATTATATTGCACATCCTCAGGTGCCATATCACAGTGTTAAATACGTGTTTTGCTGTGACACATTCTGACCAGAGAAAGAATTATTATGCTTATTATTATTTTCTATTGTACCTGGACTTTCAAGCAGTCATAATCAGATGTCCCTTTCATACAGTCTGTTCTCCATCTTTAACTAGATTCCTTTGAGAACTGCACTTGCATCATTTCCTATAACCCCTTACCATAGAGTATACATTTTATGGTTTAATAACCATATATGTATATATAGTGTGACATTGTTACTGAGGAAAAATGGTGTTTAATTCAACCTTGAATAACCAGGGACTAAAGCAGAATCCATTGTTCCTTGACTTACAGCCTTTAGGAAAGTGACTTTGCCTCTTCCACGTTGCTAAGCAAAATAAAGGACAGCAGCAGGATTTTTCAGCCATATCACACACGTTCACTGGGAAAGGAATAACTGAAGGTCATGAAAAGCTTGAATGGGAGGAATTCTTCTTAAGTGCAACATCTGATTCTGTGGGAGTTTTGTCCTTGGTTGGTTTACATGTGATGCTGCAGAGTGAGGCGACAAGTTCAAAGCAAGACAGAGACAAAGCTGACTAAAATAGAACATCTGCAGCCACTCCTTAGGGATTTGCTAATATTTCTCTCTCTCTTTCTCTCTCCTCTTTGTTGTTGTTGATGATGATCATGAAAATAGTGATGATTGGTGAAGAAAATCTACAGAAGCAGATTCACGTCCTTTGAGTATGAGGGGGCCTTTGTTCTTTACATAGGCTCATTCAGGAGAAATAAGAATAAAATTCCAAATGCTAAGCATTTAAGTGATTATTTGAATTGTCCTCACTATCATACACTATTTCTATGGCTTACCTGGGGAATTGTTACACTAACACCACAGGAAATAGCACAGAAGGGAAATGTTAATTTGTTACAGGAGATATTCTGTAGCTTGGGTGTACTTTAAATAAATAAGCAATACTTAAAAGAAATGAAATGATTCCAATCTGAACAAAATGTCATGGTTGTTCCCAGAAGTGTCACAACTAGGAACATGGGAATACAAGATAAAGCTCTGTTGAAAATGGGTTTGTCTCTTGATAGCTCTTGATAGCTTTGGTCAGATATGGCAGGAAAAACAAAGACATTTCTCACCGTGCAATAGTAATGTATACTGAGCAGGCATAAAGGATACATTTAAGAAAGTCACCCTGGCATTATAATACAATGCAAATTTTCGTTTGCTCTAGTGCAGTGTTTCCCAAATGGTATTCTGTGGAACCCCGGGTTCCGCGAAGTGAAAATAAGGGTTCTGTGAGAAAATTCCATTACAATAACATTTTATGATTTAAATAAATAATAATTTATATTTAAGCGCTTATGAATTTTATTGAAAACAACTTTCATTTGTTTGTCCACAATAAGTGTCCCTTTGCAATGCCAGCTTAGCTAGAGAGTGGGGACGATGATGGCACTGCTCAGTGCTGCGCACACAGTCACTCAGTAGTACAATTGCTTGTTATATACCACCGTAAATCCCCATACTCACTTTCAAGGAGCGTGGATGATGTGGGTGACTGAATACAAATATACTAGTAATCTGTTACTGCACTTACGGAAACATTGCGTGATTACCCCAAGATTAAGCGAGCACCACCCGGTTTCACTTAATTATCATCAAGTAATAACAAACGCAGGTATGCTGAGGACTATTTGTCATTTGGATTCACAAGCAATGGAAATAAAGATGCTCCAGAGGCCCAGTGTGTTCTATGAACAAAATATTATCTATATAGGGTATGTCTACACTAGCTCGTTAATTCGAGCTAGGTAGGCAAATCAGGCAACCGGAGTTGCAAATGAAGCCCGGGATTTAAATATCCCTGGCTTTATCTGCATGTTCCCGTCTGGCCACCATTTTTAAATCCCCCTTAGTCCGAACTAACTGCCTGCGGCTACACATGGCAGTTTAAAGTTAATCCGAACTAAGTCCTTAAGTAAGTAAATCACGTAAGTAATTGTGATTAAAAAAAGTAAACTCTTCATATCAAAAATTGCCAAAAAAGATAACAAAAATGCAACAGAGGCATCTTACAAAGTTAGCTATCGTATATCGCTTGCCAGAGAAGTGCACACAATTGGGGAATCACTCATAAAAACATTGCTCAAAAGATACTGTAATGTGTATGTTGGATGAGGAATCTTGTCAAAAAGTTGAGGCTGTGCCACTATCAAGCAATAGTGTCACATGTCATATTCATGATCTTGCTTCTGACATCGAGAAGGAGCTTAATTTTTGGCTGCATTTATGTGAAGCATATTCATTACAATTAGACGAGTCCACTGATGTTGCAGGTCTTGCAGTCTTGCTTGTATTTGTACTTGCGAATTTTTGCAGACCAATACAGCTGGTGAGAATATATTCAATTGTATCGATAACTTTATGAAAACAAATAGAATAAGCTGGGAAAAATGTCTTGATGTGTGCAGTGATGGCTCCAAAACAGTGGTAGGAACAGTGGCTGGTGCTGTAAACACAAATAAAAAATGTAGCACCAAACTGCACCATCAGTCACTGTGTTCTCCACAGATACTCATACTGGTAGTTAAGAATATTTCTTCCTCTCTTAAAAATGTGTTGGATGAAGCAGTACAGATTATTAATTATATAAAAACTCAACCTTTACAATCAAGACTGTTCAAAATTATGTGTGAAGATACGGGTAATCAGCACATAGCCACCTGACTTCAATATGTAGAAGCAGGGCTATTGCAAGACAAAGTGCTTCTTAGATTATTTGAGTTGTGTCGTGAGCTCTCCACATATTTGCTGGATCACAAATTCCGACTGTCTGATCGTGTAACAAACTTTTTGTGGTTATCGAGAGTTGTGTATCTTGCAGACATCTTTATAAAACTAAATGAAGTAAATCTGTTGCTGCAAGGAAATAATGTAAATATTTTTAATGCAAAAGATACAATTTTGTCATTGTCACGTAAGCTACAGTTTTGGATCTCATCTGTAGGACTGTAAGCCGGTCGCACTCTGGAACAGTTCAGAGCCTGGCTGTAGTCTATGGCGGGCGGTCGCAAAAGTGTTCAATAGCCTGGCCTCGGTTTGGGCGGGCAGCCAAACAGTTCAAGCACCCGCCCTCTGTTCGGGGCAAGCAACAAATAAATAGGTCATGGGCCCAGCCTCAGTTTGGGGCAGCAAAATAAATGGCTCAAGTGCCAGACCTCAGTTTGGGGCGGGCAGCAAAATAAATGGTTTAAATGCCTCAGTTTGGGGTGGGCAGCAAAGTAAATAGTTCAAACGCCCGGCCTCAGATCAGGTGTGGCGGCAGTTAACAGACAAACAAACAGTTCAGAGCTGGACCATGGTCCGTCAAGATGGAGCAGTAAGTGAACAATTAAGAAATTCAGGTCAAAACATTGTGGGATGAGCCATAGTTTTTAGAATGGGTACAATGATACCAATCTGCAGAAGAAACAAGAGGCCCTTTAGAATCTTACTAATTTGGGATCACACAATTTGCACTCCAAAATGCAGGGAAATAATAAGGTTATGAGGCTATGGGCCCTGGATGGAACAAAAATAAAAACGGAAATGAAATTGAAATTAAATAAAACATTTAAATCAAAATCTAGTTTTGAATACACATCTTAGATTTGAGGTTGATTTCTCAGAAAAACCAACCAAGTCAAAAAATATGGAGTTGATTCTTCCACCAAATTTGGGAACAGTTTAAAATTGAATCCAAATTTGTAGGTTGGGCTCAAGTCTGAATAGTATAGAGGTGTTGTGAGCAAGTGGCCTAAGATTCAGAAACATCTGAAGTCTAATGGAAGATCTAGTATTAACTCCTTCTATAACCTTGGGCAAATAACACAACCTCTCCGCCTACCCCATCTGTTAAAGGGGGCTAATGATTCCTACCTTCACTTCCAGGAGGGGTTTGTGAGAATTAATCACGTAATGCTTGCAAAGTGCACCAAGGATGAAAAATGCTAAGTGCTAAGTATTATTATTACTATATATATCATGGAAAAGTACTTGAAATAAAGTCACATTGTCCTTTTCCCTGTATTGGCAAGCAGAGTAGCTGTGATGGGAAAAAGAACCAAGAAGTGCAAAAACTGAGAAAGCTGTGAGGCAGAGCAGGGCTGAAGTGCATTTTCCTGGCACTGCTAAGAGAAAGAGAGAGGCTGGGGAGCAGTAGAAATAGAGGAAGAAGAGAGAATATCAATATTCTCATGAAGGGAAGAACTGATAGGAGGATCCTTGAATCCTTCCCCAACAGGTCCTTAGAGAAAGAGTAAACATTTGAGAAGATGGTTCTAGGTAAAGGATTGAGACACAGGTTGCATATAAACAGCTGAAGCCTGGCTGCATGAGGAGGCATGTTGATCCTAAGGGATCAAAACTATTTAACTGAAAGCAGACTAATGAGAAGTTGCTGAGCTGGTGCAAGAATTTAGACCTTGGGTGTGAGTACTCCACCTCCACTGGAGGGCAATATGTATGTGTATCAGGAGCATTTTTATTATCCCTGCTACTATAATACCTTAGCACTTCACAATCTTAAATATATTTATCCACCCAGCATCCTTTGAAGGTAGGGAATAATATTATCCCAATTATGTGGTTGAGGAAGTTAGCACAGGATGATTAAATGACTTGAACAAGGTCACATGCATGTCTGTGGCAGAAGCAACTCTTCTGAGGCTATGGCTACACTGTGTTTGTTTTTTGGAAAAAGATACCCAAATTACGAACAGCAATTTGTGTACCTTTTTCCAATTCTTTTTTTGAAAGAGGCTTTTCTGACATTTGGCCTGTCTATACAGGGCCAAATGTGGGAAAAACCTTGAAAGATCCCTTATTCCTCATAACATGGAATGAGGAATACAAGGCTTCCGAAAGAGCGTGCCCGCTTTTTCGGAAACTGTTCCAAAAAAAGCGGACGTGTTCCCTGGACGCGGCAGAGGAAAAATTCTGTAGTGTAGATATAGCCTGAGTCCCAGGCTAGTACCCCAATGGTTGATCCATGCATAAGAGATGAGAGAAAATCCATTCCAGTTGTAATGTCATTGAAGTCAGTGGAATGACACCAAGGATGAATTTGCCCCAATAAGATTTTCTTGACTTACAGAATGCCTGAAGGTTGATGTTCAAAAGCATATAATGACTAGTGCAACAAGAGTGAAATCCTGGCTGCACTATGGTCAATGGCACAACTCCCACTGGCTTCAGAGGGTCTGGGTTTCACCCCAGATCTCAGTGGTAAAGTGAATTAAAACAATTTCAAATGTTTACTGTGCATTCCACTTGAAAAAACACAATCTGCTGGCATACATGACTAAAAGCACACGGACATTATGTTTAATGCCATTGCTACAGGTTATATGGAATGAGATGTAAAAGAGAGGTTTATTTCTCAAGATGTAGAGATATTTGTTATACCTCTCTGTGTCACACTATTTTGACTTGCTAAAGGTTGAGAAAGAAATTACTGAGTCTTAGGCTATGTCTAGACTGCAGGCTTCTTTTGGAAGAAGCTTTTCCAGAAGAGATCTTTCAGAAAAACTGTTTGTCCGCTCAGCACGCTAGTCTGGAGACTCCCCTGCCGACATCGAAGCTGATCAGCTGTTTGTCGGCTCAGCGCGGCAGCCATGTAAATTTAAATGAAGCCACGATCATTTAAATCGCGGCTTCATTTGCCTTTGCCAAAACAACAAATCTACATGGCTCCGTCGACGGAGCCATGTAGTTTAGACGTACCCTAATTGGGTAGATCTTAGAAACTAATTCTGCTACATCCTTAGAGTTACTGTTGCAGTCATAACATATAAAGGGGGCTTCTGTTGATGGATTACAAAAATAAAATGAAATATGATTTAATGTGAAAAAGCATGGCATACGGATAAAGATTGTAAGCTCATTGGGAGAAAGAGCTATCTTTTACTTATTCATTTGTGTAGTCTAGCTATCTTAGACCATGCCTGGTGTGCCTAGATGCTACTAAAGTACAAAATAAATACAAGGTCCTGAGGCTGATATCATTTACACCATTTTTATCTCACTTATGACACTTAAAATACAACACTAGCATTACTCAGAATCCAAGGTCTCTATCCCAAATAGCTCACAGTCAACAAGACTCTGTGCTCTGCAGAAAGAAACTATTTCTCTTTGCAGTAAGGGTACGGTAAATTGCTGCAACAAATCTTCCGGAATCAGAACAAGTCAATTCCAAACTGCAGACCGTGTGTAGAACCCAAGAGAAAAGTGAGAGAGCAAAACCTTAATAAATGACAAAGGTTGGTTTCAAACAGTAGGAAAATGTTAGGGAAAATATAGTGTTCCTCTTGCAGCATGCCCACGTAGAAAAATATTGCCTTTCTCTTTGCCTAAATATATATAGTTCCATTACAACAGTACAGTAACTTAGCAGAGGTGGTTTATGTGAGTATGATTTAGGGTTAATGAGATTTTGTCAGGTTTTTTTTAATTGATTGTTTCATGAGGGGAGGGGTTAATAGGAAAATCAATGTTTTAAACTTACTGTTTCTTAAGATGTCAGTTACTATTCAAAGATTTATTACATCTTCATTCTTAGGTATACTGCAGACCGTTACAGGCCATTGCAAAAGCAAACACGTGTAATTTATGGGCACTCTCAATTGTAATAATGTCTCGCTTGCATTCCATTTAATTTTAAAAAGTCATTTAAGCTTTTTTGTCCTCCAGCTACACCAGGGACATCCAAACATTGCTCATCCATGGGTCACATTAGCAACTCTTCAGTGCTTGAAAGCTGCTCCTGTAAGTGAGCTGGGCACTCTGAATGACTCAGCAACCCTAAGTGTGCTAGCTCAGGGCTTGATTCTATGTGTTTTACGGGAAGGAAGGGCTGCAATGAGGCAGTCTGAGCTTCATACAAATGCTTTGCCTTTGGCTGTTGGTAGCCAGTCAAATAACCTATTCAATATTGGGTACTAGAGTTACTTTCCTAAGCCCATACCGAGGCACGTAAATCAGTAGCCTGCTGCTGAGGGATGCCGAATATCAGCAGCAACTTCTGATTGCAAGTTTCACAGTTTTGCACTCTGTTCTTATAATGATCAAACAGAAGTTCCTTTTGGGACTTGTAGATCAAGATTTTTTTTAAATGCCTAAAGTCAGTATTCTTAATGTGCATTTAGGTACATGGGGTAATGCTTTAATTTTTGAAGGTGCTGAGCAAAAGGCAGTTGTTATTAACTTTGTAAAATTGGGCTACTCATGTAGATGTCTAAGTACAAAGATAGGAACCCCAAGTTTATGCACCTCTTTAAACATCTTGTCTGTCTTCTAGGGAATGTCTACACTAGCCCCCTTGTTCGAACTAGGATGGCTAATGTAGGCATTTGAACTTGCAAATGAAGCCCGGGATTTAAATATCCCGGGCTTCATTTGCATGTTCCCGTGCGGGCGCCATTTTTAAATCCCCTTAGTTCGAACTGACTGCCCACGGTTACACGCAGCAGTCAGAAGTTAATCCAAACTAAGTCCTTAGTTCAGATTAACTGTTACACCTCATTGCAGGAGGAGTAACAGTTAATCCGAACTAAGGACTTAGTTCAGATTAACTTCTGACTGCCGCGTGTAGCCGCGGGCAGTCAGATCGAACTAAGGGGATTTAAAAATGGCACCCACACGGGAACATGCAAATGAAGCCCGGAAAATTTAAATCCCGGGCTTCATTTGCAAGTTCGAATGCCTACATTAGCCACCCTAGTTCGAACTAGGGGCTAGTGTAGACATAGCCCTATAGAGTAGCCTCATGTCTGTCTGATCGATGAGTCTGCATATAGGCCACACATATGAAGCCACTTATATATGAAGTATTAACTGGGAACTGTTTCACCAACAGTATGTTACAATATGTGATGGAAAGATCCTGGGATTTCAATTGAGAGGAATACACCCCTGAAGAACTAAGTTGTTAGTCAATATTTGTGTGCCACTTTGAAAAAGTTTAGCACTAAGTAAGTCGTTTTTACTGCTGTTTACTTATTAAAATAGATGTGCCTAAACTGCGAAACTGGAATCTGGAATTTTCCAATGATTCCAGCTGTTAGGTTCTGGGGTTTTTGTTTGACACATTGCATCACAATTGTTGTGGTTAACAATAAATAAAAATAGCTAGCTCTTGTACAGTGTTTTCAACCAACCACATCACAATGTTAGGATCTAAGTCACAGTCAGAGCTAATATTCTCTTAAAACGCCACACTATTTGATTTGGGTGTATTTTTAATTATAAATGAAAATGTAATCATGGTGGACTGAGATTTTCTGAAGTGCTGAGAGCTAGCTTAACTACTGCAAAGAAGCCTATCACATTTTACTATTAAACTCCATGGCAGCAGAGAAAGACCAGCATGGAGGGATTTTTTTTAAATGTCCAACCCTTGAAGTAGAAAACATAAAAATACAGCTCAATATAATTAATTTCTACATTACTGATATACTCTAGGAACTTCACTAACACAATACAGACAATCCATTTGGACTACAGTTTAACATTTCCCAGGCAGATCTTGTATATGTCTTAATTACATAGAAATTCCCAAACCAAAAAGCCTTGGTGTCATAAATCAATTGAAGTTGCTGAATGACAACAAAGTATTTAGCTATCTCCTCATTTACAAAACCCAAGCTCATAAAAGCAAGGATATGAAGACTACAGAATGTCATAAATCTTACACTATGTTCAAACAAATGATTTCTATCAAATAATACATATTTCATCACAAATCAATCACCTTCACTCTGTCCTGGGTTCTCTGGCCTACAGGGAAACATGCCCACTGCCACATACTTCTGTTGGATGTAGTTTATTCCTCATGTGTACTAGACCTATACCTCAAGGTAGAGCATATGAGGAGGTGGGCTCATCAGTTTTCATCTTTCTGCTTCTCCCTTTGGGATGCTGTTTTCCCCAGCAGAAGAGGTGTGAAGCCACTCTGCACTTCTCTGAACACAAGGACCAATATTCTTCCTGGACCTTAGGTGAGGGCTCTCCATGCTGTCTTTGTGTTTCAGAAAAACCACACACAAGTCATACAGTACTTTGCCCAATAATGCTAATAAATCAACATGATTATTCATGCAAATATTTCCCTAATACACTCATAATAACAAAAGATGCTGCAAAATGTCTGCTAGCCACCACTGGCAATAGTATGAGCTTTATTATAACACTCTCCAGTTATAAAACTGCTCTCCATATTTATTCTTATTGGCCCAGTTTTGCTATAGCAAAGTCAATGGATGACATTGACTATGACAACAAACCTGGGAAAACTGAATTTCATGGGATTTTTTTAAAGATTGGGTGAGAACTGTAGATTAGGTTTCAAAAATCTCTGCAGGAAATTTACAGAGAAAGTTAAGCAAATACTTCTGATGGAAATCTTGACTGTGTGTCATACCAGAAATGTCACCCAGACATGCAGTCCCTTGGCATCACCAAATAAAAATGCAAATGTTTTTGTGCAGTAGCTTACACAATGAAGTCCTAATCCATTGCACTCCTAGGCACTAGGACAATACAAATGAATAAAAATAATAATTATTAATAATTAATAATTCACAGAGGTGAGATCTGATACCTAAAAAGTGCTTCTTGATTTCAGGCTGTCCCCAGAAGTATTCCATTCTGCAGGATGGCAGAAGCATCACAGCCTGGGTATGCAGGGTCTATTACTTAAATTTTCAAATCCTCAGTTGCAGGCCAAAAGGACAAAAACAGTAGAACTTTGTATAAATGGAAAAGACAGAGATTCCCATTTGCTTTCTTCTTAGCATGTCAAATTCTGTCACCCTTATTCATGTTGAGTAGTACCTTCCTCCATTGGTGTACCGTTTGTGGAATAAGGTACTATTTTGTGCTCAAATCATGCCCTAAATCAAAGAATTAAAAGTCTTACTCAGTATGTATAAAAGGTGCAAAATCTCTCTCCAGTGTAATATCTTCCATGTATCACTAGGTTATAAATGTATTTATAACATCATTCATATTTCAGGTACAAGCAATCGAATGCGATTACAAACTTTGTAATAATTTAATGGTCTCTTTATATCTCAGATTAGCATACATGAGATGTCATCAAAATTGAATCCCACTTCATTTAAATTATATAAGAAAAAGAAAAGCAAATCTGTTTGTTTCTTTATATTAAATATGATCATGTAGAAAAAGTCTCTATAGTTTCATTTGTTGGTAAAATGCAGGAAGTAGCAAGAGAGAAAATTTCAGAAGATTATGTTAGACAAGAGGAGTTATCAGATTGTAACTTCAATATATTCTTTAAAATCTGGTCTCAAGCAAATGCACATGGCAATAATGCAAGATGATGCCCGGATATGAATGCAGATTCATTGTTACAGGAGCTTTCATAATGTTTCAACTTTGTGGTCTTAGTGCTGAAAAAGTGGACACTGATGGTTTGGCAAAGATTGAATGGATATGCTTATGATCGCATGTAGAAAAGATGGTATGTCTGAAGTGGGACATAGGCTCTTATGAAGGTAGTGCTCCTTAACAAAAATCAAACCTAGTATGACCTGCACTCTAACACATGTCCCTGGACTAGATCTTTGGATGACCTAAAGTCCGGAGGAAGTTTCATGTGTTTCCTGATCTGTAGATTATGTATTAATTAAATAGATTATTTCAGAATCCCTAGTTACCAACTTTGAAGGTTGACAGTTTCTTATCCCAAGATCAGGCGCAGTATTATTCAAGTTATTCTATAGTTGGGAATGCTGGTGAGCACAGCTGCAACACTTGCACTATAAGTGCTCTTGTATATTTATAAATATTGTTTATTAATACATTTAGCACCGTCACAAACAGCCTTAGTAAGAGATAATACAGAATGTCCATCTGCACTTCCATATATTTGCACCATCCCCTTGTAGAACAGCCTAAAGTGTAGGCCATCGTCTTTCCCATTACCATCACCTTCCCCATCATCACCAGTGGCCATCATTCTGACACCTCCCAAGGACTACAGCTCCTCCTCCTACTGCCCTTTGGTTGGGATGCCAGGTTTACAATATGTTATGATGATACTGTCATGTTTCCTTCTGTAGGGGATTTTCCTTATTTGTGTTTCCTGACCTTACTAATGTTGGTGAGTCTTTTTCCAACAGGTTAGTATATCAGTGATCTCAACTCATTATCACATATGTCAATTCATTACATTGGCCCTTTTGTGGTTAAGTAACACATTTGTGGTTTCTATTCTATGGTTATTTTGGGTTTTTCCAAATTGTGGCGTATCTGTTCAATTTTAAAGGGTACAAGCTTAGGACAGTCCCTATGCCAACCTTTTTAACACAACAAACGTATGCTTTAGTTCATCACCATTTATTTAAGTGGAATGTCCCAAGCACATATATGTGGACTTTGCTATCTGGGTCAAAGGCCCCAGACATATGTATACTAACTGTACCTTAGCTCAGCATACAGGATGTGGCCTGTAAGTCATCAAAAAACTTTAATATGAGCCTATTATACTCTGCTATAATAAAACAATTCATCAAAACCATAAGGAAATAAGTGTAACCATCCTCTTAAAGGCCACCCCAAGTTCGGGTGGAATACCATCCTAAGTGGGGGGCTTTTCTCCCTGACTGGCCCTCTGGCCTTATCGTAGCACTCGTGTCGCCGGGACGGGTCGAGCCTATGTGTATCCCAAGGGGGACTGGGAAGAGGGCTCGGGCCCTCCCTCACTCCAAGCCCCGACCCAGGGCCCTGAGAAAGGGGATGTGCGTCCTCTGTCAGTGGAGGGGGTCAAGTTTCCCCCAAACCCTCCACTCGCGGGGTTTCGCGGCCCCGCCCTGGGTCCCTTCTTCCCACTCGATGTCTTTACCGATTCCCCCAGTGTGGGGACAAGCTTACCCGCCATCCTCCGCTTCGGAGACCTCCCGGTCGTCCGGACTCCTCGGGGTCTGGGTCCTTTTGCTGGTCCTGGGATTCCCCTCGGGGCCGAACACCCTCCTCCTCCTCCTGGCCGAGGCTGGGGCCTTTTTGAATTCCCTGCTCCCCGGCGCTTTGGCCTGACGTCACCCCTGCGCCCAGGCCCCCACCCTGCTTGGCGTCTTGGCCGGCGCCTCTGCTGACGTCATACCGAGGCGTCGGCTCAGGCCGTACGCTATCGGCCGCGCCGGCGCTCGGCACAGTCTCCCGGCTCTCGGCGGCGCAACCCTCGCCGCTCAATTCTCCCTCCCGGTCTTTGCCCCCCTCCTCGGGGCTTATCTCAGTGCGGGGTCGGGCGGGGGGTCCGCCTACCCCGTCACAATAAGCAATCCACAAGAAACTATTTATAAATACAGATAAGCAAGAAGGTTAGCCATATAGCAGTAGAGGGTAAAATATAGCCTGCAGGCCAAATCTGGCCTGCCATGATCCTTCGGGCAACTAATGTATCATGATCCAGTGGGGAACTCAAGCAGGCGGCCTCCCAGCCATGGCCCCACATTCTTTTCAAAGCGAGCAGTTGCTGGGGCAAGCATATCTCTGTGCACCCCTTGTGAGGAGGGAGGCATCACATCTAAGTGCACTGCCCTCTTCCCCTGCACCAGGAGCCGCAAGGTTGGTGCTTCTGGGCAATAGCAGTGTGAGCAGACCTGCTGCCCGCCTCCCCCCAAAGGGTGCACAGAGATGTGCTTGCCCCTAGTAGCCTGCCATGTTGAGCAGCATGTGGGGCATCACAGGCAGGCAGCCTGCCTGAGTGCCCTGCTGGGCTGCCAGCCAGGAGCTGCCTACCATAAGAGCCTCCTGGCCAGAGCCTGTACTTGGAATCCCTCCTGCACCCAATCTCCCTGCCATGCCCTGCATTCCCAGGCCCTTGCCCCAGGTCAGAACTCCTTCCTGCAGCCAAACTTCCTCACAAACTACCCCCTCTTCTGCACCTCAGTCTTCTGCCCAGAGCTCCCTCCTGCACCCAAACTCTGTCCCAGACCCTGCACCATCTCCTTTAATATAATAGAAAAGTGCAGCTGATGATTATCTAATAAATTCTTGGAGTGGCCCCCTTGTGAAAATTATTGCCCATCTCCATCCTACACATGATGGTCAGAAAATGAGCATAAATTGGCCAGAAAGTGGATGTAAGTGGCAGAGTAATGGTATTTACCTTTATGCAGGTTTAGGAGCAGATCACTTTCGAACTTTAGCAAAGTTGGTCCAGACTTACATGAGTATAAATGAAGGTTGTATAGGGCCTCATGATCCATGTGATCCGTGCGCTGCTTCCCTGATAACTGACTTGAATACTGTTTACATTGGAATCAATGGTGCTGAAGAGTTGTAAATTGAGGGCAGAATTTGGCTCAGCCACTCTGCTTGGGAACGAAAGCTACCCATTAAGGCTGAACAGCCAAAGAATGCTTTAGTTCAACAGATGTGAAAACATACAACTCATTCCTCTTTTGCATAAAGAGCCTGACTTTGGCACACGATTAAAAAGTGAACCCCTATCATTTCACACCATTCCTATAATCAAGTAATAGCATGTTCTCAAAGAATTACTGGTCATGGCAGCTCTGTTCTCCCCAGCTGCTCCACTGCTTCTGCCTTCTGAGAGTGTTCTGATACTTTGGCATGAATGGCTCCGTAAAACAGATCAGCAGGTATCCTTTGATCACCACTGAACAAACTGTTCCTGGCAAAATGGAGCATCTGTAGAATAATGTAGCTAAATGCACAATGGAGCTTGGAGGTCAGAATTTTACTGATGAGGTTTCATTCAGTATAGATGGACAAGTAAATCAAAACATTCAGGCAGCTAGACAATTTATCCTAGCAAATGACTATTATTCTTTTTAACAGTGAGCTGTGCTTCTGTCAATGATTGATTTTTTTTGGCATTGTTTTTGTCCTGAAGAGAAATTATTGCAGTCCCCACCCTGTTGCTGGGAACAGAACAGTCACACATGTAACTGCAGAAAAGGTTGATTTTTAGTCAAGTGTGCTGGTTCACTCAAGTCTTTTTGAGTTTTGTTTTGTTTCTAAGAGTATTGAGTCCTTACTATTTCCCTCATTCTCTTTCAGCTCTCATGTATACTACCCACTCTCTCCATGGCTGCTGGAAGATGAACAGTGATGTGCTGTGATCTCTGTATTTTGCTCTTCTGTTCTATTGAGCTGTTCTGTTCTTGGCAAATAGACAACTTTTGGCAAGGAAGAGCAACTAGAACTCTAGCAGTTTTTTTTAAAAGCGAGGGGGAGAGAGAGAGATTAAAATATATAACATTTGCCTCTCTCTTGTCTCTGTCTTGTTCCACATAATTGATACTTCAGTGTGTTTTTCAACAGGCTAGCGTGACTTGCAGTACTGAGAAAGGGAGATATCACTGTCACTGGTTTTTGAAGTTGCTATGTACAGTACTGTAAGTGAACACACTTCAGAGAGTGAGGCTGTTCTTTCACACACAAGTATTAAGAGACCTGTCTTAGTCAACCGCTCACAACTGCTTGCTGCTAACAATCACTTTCCAATGAAGTTGGAATTTCCTCAACAGAGTAAAATGTCTGGGGAGCTCTTGGAGCTTATGAACATATTGAAAATCTTCACTTGAAAATCTCTCAGGTAGCACTAGTCTCAAGTGGATGTTCCATATTGGAAGAATTACTCAGTAGAGACAGGCGTCAGCAACCTTTTCAAAACGAAGAGCCAAACTACATCAAAATTCAGAACAAGTGGTCAACAAACAGCCATATAAGAATGCCCTTTGCATGACTGAAAATATACAACTGAATATTATTGATAATTGACATGATGATTAAAAATAGCATAAATAAAACATTGTACTCACAGACTTTATTTAATTGGACTTCTGTTGCTGCTAGGGGTGCAGTTTGTGGATGTGGGGTGCAGGAGTCAGGGTTGGGGTGTATGAAGGGCTCAGGGCAGGGGATAGGGGTATATGGGAGGCACAGAAGGCAGGGCAGAGTGCTGGAGGTGGGAAGTAGAGTATAGGGGAGGGGGACTGGGGCTGAATTACCTTTCCTGGGCATCAGTAGCTAGACGAGGGGCTGGGACAGGATCATCCCAGCTGGATCATGGCCTCCCATCCTACCCACTGTCACACAGAAAAATCAGTCGGGGATCACAAGTGAGAAGCAAAAAAACCTCCAAACCTCACTGATGTGGCCCTCAACTGGGACACCTCACTCCCCTGGTACTCCATTTCCCCATGGGAAAGGGAAAGAGGACTAAGGTTCAAGGCCTCAGGGCCAGATTAACTCTTCTGGGATTCCAGGGTTAGTAGATTTTGTGGGTCCCCCTAGTCTCTGGGTGAGCCAAAAATGAGGGGTCCAGTGAGTGGGACCAAACTGCCAGTGAGTGGGATAGGGATGGGGGTTCAGAATCTTGGTAGGAAGCAAAGTGCAGTAGCAGGCTGGAAACAGGCTGGGGGTAGGTGTCTGGCCAAGGGAGAGGGAGCAAGAACAAGCTGAGAATAGGTATCTGGCCAGGAGGGAGGGGATAGAAGCTAGCTGGAGGTAGGTGTCTGGTAAGGAAGGAGAGAACAAGGTGCTGGTGGGTGTCTGGCCAGAAAAAGGGGGCAGGAGCAGGCGGGTGGTGCAGGGTCTCAGTGTCAGGAGGGTGGGGTATGCAGGGTTTGAGCAGCACATACTTGCTTTTGCACCCTACACTGTTCTCAGACATAGCTTCCCGCTGCTCCATTGGCTGAATTCTGGCCAATGGAGCAGCAGTGGAATCCCCAACCTGGGAGCTGGCCACCAGCAGAACCCGACCTTGAGGCGCCTCGATGGGACAGGCTGTGAGACCGCTCCAATGGGCCCCCTCAGCCTCGCACACACCATCCGGTGCCAGCTCAGGAGCAGCAGCAGCAGCAGCATCTCACTCCCATTGCCTCCCCAGCTCTGCCGGTACCTACTGGTCTCCAGGGATGAGTACCTCTTGGACAGGATCCGCAGGCAGTGCTCACAGAAGCATGTGTGCTGCTCCTTCAGGAAATCCAGACTCTTCTCATCCCCAAAGCCCAGATCATCTGCTGCCATCTTAGCTACCCTCCCAACCCAGACTCGCATGCTCAGTTTGTATCACCACCTCATCCTGCACAGCTAGATGCGCTCACTGACGTGACCTCAGCATTCGTGTCCTCCGAGACAAGAGACACTTCCTAGATTTAAAAGATTATTTTAAAATCTAGCAAAGCTCGAGGCTTTCTCCATGCTCTTCCCCCCTGCAGGAAGCCAGTGCTGGCTCCAATCTTGAGGAGAAGGGGGGAGGCTGGATTGCCAACAAGGGCTCCCCGTTGCAGGGGAAAAGCATGAGAAGCTGAACCCGAGCTGAACTTTTGTTCCTAAGTGAGCCATAGGTTGCTGACCCCGGGTCTAATATGAAGACCATCATCTAGATTCAGTCTTATAATCATTTTGTATATTAATTGAGTTGGAAAAGTCCAGATATCAGATTGTCAAGCGTGTGCATGTCAAACTCTAGTCATCCATCTTAGGACTTGGGTCTGTGGCCCATCACTACAGTATCTGAGCACTTCCCACATTAATTCCATTTCCATTGCAAGATCCCTTGTGGATGTGAATTCATGGAGTCTTTAACTCTTTTCCTTTCCCATTTTTAGGAAACTCTTCTTTGAGGTAGGGCTTTTTTTCTTTTCCTTTCGCCTTTTTAAAATATTGGACTTAGAGTGGAGTGTGAGGAGGACTATGTACCGTGTATGTCCTTTTGTTTTAAAGAAAAAACTTTATCAAACAGGAAGTTCTTAAAGTGTCACCTAACTGTCAAACTCTGTGTTTCCTCTGATTTCTTGTTTTTGTCTCCTTTTTATTTGTTTTTATTTATTTGTTTTTTTAGAAAGTAGAAAAGGTTTACAAATGATTTGATTCATACATATCAGAAAAAATCATTACTGCAGTAAAGTTTTGTTTAAAGACACATTGCACAAGAACGTATTCATAATTTAACAGTGTGCTAGCATATTACATAGTGATTATCATTCTATGGCATTTCTAGTTTTTTTATGAAATAGAGTGAATTCTCTTACTACACATTTTAACAGTCCAGGCATGTTTATCAAATATTTACATTTAAAACACTTGACAGGTATGCAGGGTTTATTGCAGGTAAATGAGTATTAAAACAATATAATTAAATATCTAAATATATTTTTGTCCTTCATCTCTTTTGCCTCTCATTTTTTTTCAGAACCATCCAAATTATCCTTTGGTAATCCTGTAGCCCTCAGGCCCCTAGCAGAAATGGTCACACAAAAGAAAATGAAAAATTAATCTCTCTTCTGCTAGCAGATGCTTGGCACTACCTCTCTTTGGACAAAGAAAAATCATCCAATAATAGGAGGAATTGTCTGATTTCTCTCAAACATTCATTCCACAGTCACTGCCACCCCCATCCAAGAACAAGGCTGAGATAGAGATGATCAAGTTCAAAGGATATTTCCAAGTTTCATAAAACATCCCAGCTAATCCATGGTTGGATTTAAACTCCCATGCATGCAACGAATGTGACTCATATGCTGCAGGGCTAGGGAATGCTCCTTCACCATCACTATTGGGGTGTGTCTAAACTACATGGCTCCATCGATGGAGCCATGTAGATTAGGCTGATCGATCGGCAGAGGGAAATGAAGCCGCGATTTAAATAATCGCGGCTTCATTTAAATTTAAATGGCTGCCACGCTGAGCCGACAAACAGCTGATCAGCTGTTTGCTGGCTCAGCGCGCTAGTCTGGATGCTCCTGCACCAACCTGAAAGCCCTTTATCGACCTCCCCGTTATGCCTCGTAGGATAAGGTTTACCGGGGAGGTCGATAAAGGGCTTTCATGTCGACAGGAGAGCGTCCAGACTGCCCTGATCTGCCAACAAACAGCTGATCGGCAGAGCGGGGCAGCCATTTAAATTTAAATGAAGCCGCGATTATTTAAATTATTCATTTCCCTTTGCCGAACAAACAAATCTACATGGCTTCATCGATGGAGCCATGTAGTCTAGACGTTCCCTTGCTGTTTAAAGACCCATACATCTCACTCTGATGCATTTGGGGATGCCATGCCTCCTTCTGAGCTAAGTGGGTTTGTAAAAGGCTTGTGTTCCTACTGGATCGGACTGAAATAGGTGCTAGCTGTTCTGCGCAATTTAAGCTTTTATTAAGGGAGCAAGGCCTTAAGGGTTCTAACTGATTGATAGACAGTCTTGTTAATGTGAAGAGACAGGCCACATTTGTCCCTGGCTTGAGTCTCTTGATTTCAAGGGAGTTAGGCCAAAACCATAATTGGACCCGTTAGATATGAATCACCTGAAATTGTTTTAGTTCACTATGGAGTGCTTACATATTTTGATGCTGATTGTTTTAGAGGAAATATGCAGCTGGATTTAAATAAGACTTTAGAATTGTGAGTGAACCTTGAGTAAAGTATTATCACTTTTGTTTACAGAGTTATTCTTGCTGTTGCACAAGCTTCCCTTAGGTACCATATATACTCACTCATAAGCCTAATTTTTTTAGTAAAATATGACCCAGAAAAGAACAGGCATTGGCTTGTGTATGAATCATTGTGTTTTACCATTTTTTTAATTTTTGGGGGGGAGGGTGTTGGCAAACTTCACTTCCCAGCCCAGCAGAGCAAACCACTGTCACACCAGGGCATTTCATGTATCTGGAGTGTCTGCAGGCACAGAGCTCCTCAGCTCCCAGTGGCTGCTGTTCACTGTTCCACGTCAATGCAAATGGCAGGAAGTGACAGCCAGCACATCCCTTGGCCCATGATGCTTCCTGCAGCTCTCATTGGCTGGGAATGGCAAACAGCAGCCAATGGGAGCTGAGAAGCTCTGTGCCTGCAGACGCTCCAGGTAAAGAAAATGTCCCAACATGCTAGCAGCGTACACTGATGAGCTGGGACTGGTTTGCAAACTGCCAGTATAGAGTTAGCTTATGAACGGGTCCTGGTGGTTTTTCCATTTTTTTAAACTTGGTGTGGTCAGCTTATGAATGAACAGGATTATGATCAAGTATATACAGTACTTTGTAAATAAAGCTGAGGTCTTTGAGAGTAATTTGAACACAGCTTAAAGATCACAAATCCCAGCAGACTGAAACTGCTGGAGAAGTTCATTGAACATTATAACACAGAGGTGGTGTTTATACACGTTCTTGGGAAAGTCTCAGAATGGTGCAACACAACCCAATCTTGTAATCTTCCCCACCATCAATAGTTTACAATCTAAATGGATAAGTTAGGCAAAAGATGGAAATGAGGAAATATTATTTACAGCTCTAAGGGAACTGAAGCACAGAGCCTTTTTAAAATCTGTTGAAGATTGCAGCTTCAATGGATAAGATAGATACATGGTCTGAGGTAGAAAAAGAAACTGAATCCAGATCTCCCGTGCCTTAATGAAAGGATATCAGCAATACGTCCATGCCAAACACTTCTTTGTATTTTAAATTTACCTCTGCCACACTATTATGAGACACATTCATCCCCAGTATAAATGCAGTGAAATTCATGGAGCTGAATGAGGGGTGAATTTGACTCTAACTTTAATGGATCCCTTGACATGAAGGAAGCTTGAGATTACAATTCCTATATGTATATATATATATTTTTTTTGTATCTGATCAAGGAAGTGACTACATTTTTTCTCATTAGAAATATGTTGGTTCCTCTCTGTTCAAAGGTAACATAACAACAGATCATTGTTCTATTTCTTAATATTCTTTTACCTGGTATACAAACAAGGAATCAAAACCATAACAAAGTATGACCTCCTCCTTGACACAGAGATAAAAAAAAAAACCTGAGATTTTCTAACATCCTGCCAAATAAAGAGAGGAGCTCACAAGGACAGAGTTAAAAAAAAAAGCCAAAGAGGCAAAAGGAACACAGAGAGTGAGCAAAAGCTGTCTGGGAAGAAAAATGTTACATAAACAAGGAATAGTTGATTAGACCAACTTCAAATGTGAGAAAGACATTTTTGTTTTGTGAATTTCAGTTTATCCTAATTTTCACTCCTTTGTGTTTGGTTCTGTACTTTTTTCAAACCTTTCCTCTCCTCTCCTCCTCCCCTTCCCCGCTCCCAGAAGTACTAGAATATTACAACAATAAATAAAAAACAAATGACTCCACAGATCTCAAGATCTTCTTACTCAAATTATTTAGTGAGCTTTCTTGAATCCTTGGATTTCATGTGCATCTTGGGCAACATGTCTAAAAGGGCATGAAGAGAGAACATGCAGCTTCAATGGATAAGATAGATACATATGATTGGACATTTTTGAGAACTTGGGAAAAAATCAGTGTATAATTTAAACCAAGCCGTAGGCATTTTTTAAATTGCATAACCAGCATTGACTTCTCAGGTCTACTTGACCCTGAGAGCATTGAAGTACACAGGTCATATTCTAATTTAGAAGAACTTGTCAAATGGCTGATGAAAAAAGTCTTGATTATTTTGCACTTGTCCCTTTTTTGTCTTTCGGAGTCGGATTTTGGTTCTTTTCTCTTTTAATGTCAAACAGCTCATTTGCTATATTATTTCTAATACTTTATCTCAATGCTAAATCATTTTATAACTATAGGCAGATCCAGCATGATACTCATAGCTTTGAGGTGGTAATTGTCTAATACTGCTAATCAACAGTGGTACTGCACTGCAAGGTATGGATTATATAAACTAATCCTCCAAACCCACTGTTAATACTTAAGATTGTGCATTAATTTTCTCATGTGATCAAAACTCAATTAAAGGTTTGTAAAATTCTGGACCATATCACTGACCTGGCTTGTGATTCTACTTTCCATAATGATGATGTGTTAAAAATAAAGCTGTAGGTTTCTGGATGGCTGAGTTCTTGTTCGAATGCTGCTCAGGTTTCATTGTACTTAACGTGTTAAGGGCTCCTAGAGTCTTGACTAAGCATCTTTTTTTAACACATTAGTTCTAAATAAACAAAAATTCAAGAATGTAAAGGAATAAATTGAGGAATTTTCCTACTATTTATCAGTTATTGTTAAGGTTGTGCAAGGGTTCTTTTTTCAAATGAAAAAATTCCAATTCTGAAATTTACCAATTGCTAAATTAGAAAGTTATGATTTTGATATTTTCAGTTGTGATATTACCATTCTGCAAAAAGAAAACCTTGGAATATGGTATAAAATTTACTATCGTGAAACATAATTGTTTGGGTCACTGATAGTAAAGCTTCCAATTCTCAGAACATAATAGACAATTATTTAGTTTGGTGTGTTTAAAAAAATGTTAAAATAATAGAAAATAGGAAAAGTTCATGCAAAATTCATGCAAAAATTCATGCAACGCAGACTGGATCTGTCAATGGGGTTACACCAAAAATACATTTGCTCCCTCTAGGTTGCTTCTTCAGTTACAGAAATAATTTCCTTATATTTTAGTTACATCTTTTTCTCAAATAAAACAATAAATGGTCTGGTAGCACTTTATAGACTAATGAAACATGTAGATGGTATCATGAGCTTTCGTGGGCACAGCCTACTTCTTCAGATGGCCAGAGTTATGAAGAATTGGGCTGTGCCCACGAAAGCTCATGATACCATCTACATGTTTTTGTTAGTCTATAAAGTGCTACCAGATCATTTGTTTTTTTTAAGATCATTCTGTACAGACTAACTCTGCAACCCCCTGAAGCTATTATTGGAAGGACAGTACTGAATTTAGGCTCCAGTTCAGCAAAGTATTTAAACTTGTGTCTAACATCTCTGGATCTATGTAAGAGCAGGTTAGATAGACATCTATCAGGGATGGTCTAGATGGTGTTTGGTCCTACCGTGAAGGCAGGGGACTGGACTCAATGACCTGTCAAGGTCCCTTCCAGTTCTAATATTCTATGATTCTATAATTCTATGATTCAGAATGTAAGTAGTCCCATTCATGTTAATGGGTGTGTCTAGACCATGTTTCTGAACCTTTTTTTGCTCATGACCCCCTTCTGAGCCTCATTCATCATACGCCTGGCAATTAAGTTTGGGTGGCCCTCTCAGAAACTTACTGTGACTACAAAACATCGATAACCTCCCCAATAATACCATCCTTGCCACCATGGATGTAGAAGCTCTATATACCAACATCCCACATGAAGACGGATTACAAGCAATTAGAAACACTATCCCAGAGGACACTACTGCCAACCTGATAGCAGACCTATGTAACTTTGTTCTCACCCACAATTATTTCCAGTTTGAGAACAACTTATACCTCCAGATCAGCGGCACAGCCATGGGTACACGCATGGCCCCACAGTATGCTAACATCTTTATGGCTGACCTAGAACAACGTTTCCTCAACTCCCGTCCCCTTTCACCCCTCCTCTACCTACGGTACATCGATGACATCTTTATGATCTGGACGCATGGCCAAGAAACACTGGAGATATTCCACAGAGATTTCAACAACCTACACCCTACCATCAACCTCAGCCTGGACCATTCTACACGAGAGATCCACTTCCTGGACACCACAGTACAAATCAACAATGGAAAATTAGACACCACTCTCTACAGAAAACCCACTGACTCATACAGTTACTTAAATGCTTCCAGCTCCCATCCAGAACACACCACACGATCCATCGTCTATAGCCAAGCCCTTCGATACAACCGCATCTGCTCTAATCCCACTGACAGAGACCAGAAGCTTCAGGATCTCTACCAAGCATTTATAAACCTCAACTACCCACCCAGAGAAATAAAAAAGCAAATTGAAAGAGCCAGACGAATACCTAGAAACCATCTACTTCAAGACAGACCCAAGAAAACCAACAATAGAACACCACTTGTCATCACCTACAACCCCCAACTTAAACCTGTCCAACACATTATCAATAAACTACAGCCTATACTGGAACAGGATACCATACTCAAAGAGGCTCTGGGAGACAGACCTATAGTCTCCTATAGACAACCACCTAACCTCAAGATGATTCTTACCAACCATCACAGGACATACCACACTAATACCAACCCTGGCACCTTCCCTTGCAACAAACCCCGTTGCCAGCTTTGTCCACATATTCATTCTGCTGATACCATTATTGGACCTAACCAAGTGAGTTATAAGATCAAGAACACATATTCCTGTGCATCCAGAAATATAACCTATGCTATCATGTGCCGAAAGTGTCCGTCTGCTATGTACATTGGACAAACATCTCAGACACTTCGCCAAAGGATTAATGCCCACAAAACAGATATCAGACAAGATCACAAAGAAAAAACAGTTTCTTGCCATTTTAACCAGAAAGGACACTCTCTCAATGACTTAATCACCTGCATTCTGCTACAAAGACCTTTTACATCTGCACTTGAAAGGGAATCTTCTGAACTGTCATTCATGTTAAAATTCGACACTTTCCAAAAAGGACTCAACAAACACTTGAACTATCTCACCCATTACCAAGATAGTTTCCCCAATTATCACCTCTAATAGCATTAACTCACAAACATCCCACTCTCCCTACCTCTAATATCATCAATTCACAGACACTTACCTTCCTTACTTCCCCCCCCGCCCGCATCCCCGTCCTGTTCTGCAATGTAATTTGTCCTTTTCATATTTGTTCATTTTCTTTAATTGTATCCTTTGGTATATATGGTTGTGACTACTTTCTTCCACTATTTGATCTGAGGAAGTGGGTCTGGCCCACGAAAGCTCATCATCTAATAAACCATCTTGTTAGTCTTTAAAGTGCTACATTGTCCTGCATTTTGCTTCAGCTACCCCAGACTAACACGGCTACATTTCTATCATTATGTGACCCCCTAATGTTTTGGGTTTTTCCATGTGGCCCCCTAGAAGTAAGGCGTGGCCCCCTGGGGAGCCATATGACCCACATTGAGAACCACTGGTCTGGACTACAGGTTTTTCAAAAAAAGTGGTCTTTTTTTAAAAAGAAGCCCCCTGCGTCTAGATTGCTGCCACATTCTTTCAAAAGTAAATCGAAAGAACGCGGCAGTTTTTTCAACTGCAGAAAACCTCGTTTTACAAGGAATAATGCCTTTTTTCAAAAGTGCTCTTTCAAAAAAAAGGCGCTATGTAATGCAAACTGTGCTTTTTCGAAAGAGAGCATCCAGACTGCCTGGGTGATCTCTTTCGAAAAAGTGGCTTGCTTTTTCGAAAGTACTGGCTGTAGTCTAGATGCTCCCCTTTGAAAGAGGCTTTCTCAAAAGTATCTTTCGAAAAAGCCTCTTTCTGAAGAGGCTTGTAGTCTAGACGTACCCGTGGGCTGCGTCAAGACTGGCTAGTTTTAGATTGTCTACACTGGCCACTTTGAATTTGCGCAAAAACACTGACGATCTAATGTAAGATTGTCAGTGTTCTTCCGCAAATACAATGACTCTCCCGTTTGGGAAAAAGCTTTCTTGTGCAAATACTTTTGCGCAAGAGGGCCAGTGTAGACAACTGAGAACTATTTTGCGCAAAAAAGCCCCAATGGAGAAAATGGCGATCGGGGCTTTCTAGCGCAAAACTGTGTCTAGATTGGCACGGATGCTTTTCTGCAAAAAGTGCTTTTGCGCAAAAGCGTTCGTGCCAATCTAGATGCTCTTTTCCACAAATGCTTTTAACGGAAAATTTTTTCCGTTAAAGGCATTTGCGGAAAATCGTGCCAGTCTAGACGTAGCCAATGAGTTTAGGGTTAATTATGTTCTTAAGAACAGAGGTCTTTGTAGCAATGAAACACAGCTCTAAATATAGGAATCTTCTATTTAACCACAAATAGATACATCATAGGCAGGGAAACTGCAAATTTCCTCATAGGCTACATCTACGCTGCACTGTAGCTATTCCACATCTTTTGAGCCCACCTATTATTTCTAAATATAATGGGCTTGCTATTCTGATGTCCCTGTAAACCTCATTACATGAGGAGTAAGGGACTTTTCAGAACAGCGATTTATTTAGAAGTAAGTGCTGTATAGACTGCGCCAAATTTCAAAATAAGCTATTTCAAGCTACAGGTGTGGTGTAGACACACCCATACTGTTTACACCTGGGTGTCTCAACTCTAACTTAGAGAAAGCAGGTAGCTCATTCTCTTTGCCCCCTCAAATCCTGGCCTTTTTGTTGAGGCTGCCAGGAAGGATGAAAAAAGTAGTGGTAATACTTATGTAGCACTTTCCATCCAAGGATCACAAAGTGACTTAGGCACATTAATGAATAAAGAAAAAGAAGTTGTAATTTTGAACATATTTAAAATGTAGTTAGTCATGCACATCAAAGGAGATTATGTAAAAAGTTGTGAGACAGTCCTGTATGGCACTGGACACATTTTATGCTTCTGTCATCATTCCTAATGTCTCTATGGGTATGTCTAGACTACATGCCTCTGTCGCCAGAGGCATGTAGATTAGGCTACCAGGCATAGGAAAATGAAGCAGCGATTTAAATAATTGCCGCTTCATTTAAATTTCCATGGCTGCCGCGCTGAGCCGACAAACAGCTGATCAGCTGTTTGTCGGCTCAGCGCGATAGTCTGGACCTGCGGGTGTTGACATCAAAGGTATTTGTCGACCACTCAGGTATGCCTCCTGGAATTCTGAGGGGAGATTTACAAAGGCACAGAGGTACCTAACTCTCATTGAATTTTAATGGTACTTGAACGCTTAACTCCCCTTCAAACCTTTGGAAATTTACACTTGGTGCCATTTAAACATATTACAAAGCATTTTTTCCAAATATACCCTTGAATTGGTAGCTGTGTCTTGCTTCATGAATTTTTATTGACACAAATATCAGTTTGAACTATTGTAAAATACTTGTAATATGTCCGATCAATAGGAAAAGACATATGCTACCACAGCAAGTATTTGAACAGAGCAATGTCTAGTCAAAATTACTGGTCTAAGGGAATCAATACAGGTAACATTAACTGCAAAAAGTTAACATGACTTCTGCTTCATCAGTGTTAAATCAAATAACTATTTAAAAAAATGACTATTAAAAAAAACCCAAACAGATGCTGTCTCATATACACCAGTGTAAATTCATAACAACACCACTGGATTTAGTAGTGTTGCAGTAAATTTACACTACTGCAACTGAGATGGGATGCTTAGTATCTAGTGTAAGTAAGTTTCTGAAGATTGATTTTCCTTTCCTTCTTAGGAAACATAAAAGCAAAACTTAATTCATAATGCCGCCTAATCAAGGAAGTTTGTGGTTCCCTAATTATCATTTAGATATTATTTAATTAAAATCACATATGCAATAACAAATCAAGGGAAATATCCTTTGAAGATTCGGTAACACCTGCCTAATCTTGACATAACAAATGGCATAAATACACAACTAAAGTGAATCGTTAACGTAGAAAACCAGCTAAAGTTCTATATGATTCCTCTTAAGGCCAATCAGTTTCCAACAACACACCAAGAAATCAACATAATATTAATCAGTCAGACTTAAATCCTCCTTCTCCATGATTAGTGGCTGCTATTCCATGGGTTGAGGAATAGCAGAAGGCCTGTTATAATTAAATACCCATTGAGGTTTTTTCCCCCTGTTCATTTTAGAATTTGAAGGGCCAACATGTGACTAGTCCTATCTAGGTGCACAAGAGATTAGAACAGAACATAAGGACCCTTCTTCTCTTTATCTCCTGCACAAAGATCAGACACAATTCCTGACATTGTACTCATGCCAAAAGTTGCAACATGTGGTAAGAACATTAGGCAAAATGACGCCCTATTAACAAAAAGCAATATTGTAATTTTGAAGAATACTCGGAAAGACTGATTTTTTGATTGTCTACGGTGTAAAGTGCTTGGTGATCTTAAACTCAGCAATTGAGTCTGAGTTTGCATAACAGATGAAAAGAAAAAGAGGGGCTGCAGGCAGATAGCTTGCAGTCTCTCTTGGAGAACAGAGAGATGGTGAATGGGAAGCTCAGAGCGGAGAGTAAGCTGTAGGAGTGTAACTTGTTCAAAGAAGGCTGGCAAGGAGCTTGAAACATATAACACAGGCCCTGGTTACAGGGGTTCCAGAATGGAGGGGGTGCAGAGGATTATGCCTTTTTGCCACAGGCCTATCCCCTTACCTTTCCTCTTCCCCCCAAGGAAGCTGGAGCCTAGACCAGGTAGCTGTCTGGAGCTGTGAACCCTCGATCTCCCAGGGGTAAGGAGGAGAGTGGTGTCCCTCCCATGTTCCTGCTCCCCAAACCTTCTGCCTTGTGCACTTGGGGGTCTGTAGCGTCCCACAGCTGTACAGGTGGCTATTACTATGGCCCGGATGCATCTCTTTGGTCCTGCTGCTAAGCCAGGCTAGAATCTAGATGGGGCTAAGAGGAAGAGCTGTGCAGAGCAAGAGCTATGGACTTTCCACCTGCCCTAGATGGGGGACCCTGGGGCCTTGGGCAGGTGAAGGGACCCAGGCTCCCTGGCCCAGCTCTGGGTTTTGGCTTGGTTGGGGCCAGCGGCGAGTGGGGCAGGGCAGGGCGAGTGGGGCGGCTGCCCCGGGCCCTGAGTTTCCCAAGGCCCCGCGCATGCGCCATGGTGCCACGGTGCATGCGCCGGGTCAAAGGGGAGGCCCCACGAAATTTCGCTGCCCGAGACCCTGCAGCACTGCCCTGGGCCCCGCAGCACTCTCATCAACCACTGGTTGGGGCAAGACTTTGGGGTGAAGAGGAAATATTGGTGTGGAGCCATGAAAAGGGCAGAGCCTCCAATTTTAGGAAGAACGAGTTGCCCCTCCTTGTGGTGCCCCCTGAAAGAAGGTCAGGATTTGTTCTGCTAAGAGAGAGTCCTAGAAAGTGTTCTGTGGAGGATTACAGGAAGGGCAACTTAAGGCATTTAGAAAGGGATGTCTGAGAGAGTCTGGACAGGAACTAGCCTAGGGAAAGCGCAACACATAGCCAGACTGTGCAGTGGAAAGGCCCAGATTCCAAGGTGGGATAAGTCTACCAATGAGTAAAAGGATACTGGAAATCCTGCAAGAAGGAGTGTCCTGGAATTAGGGCCAAAGAGGCACTTGTGAGGATGTTGAGCAGTTTTATATTGGGCTTTTTGTTATCCCAGAAGGGCTTGACTACTTGTTGAGGCTAAGAGTCTGTGGACAAGCATGATCCAGTTGATGTCGTGTATTTGGATTTTAAGAAAGCCTTTCACAAGGCTCCATCTGAAAGGTTCTGAAGCATGGAATAAGAGGAAAAGTCCTGTTCTGGATCAGTAACTGGGTAAAAGATAGGAAACAAAAGATAGTACTAAATGGTCAGTTTTCACAGTGGAGAGAGGTAAAGAGCATGTTTCTCCTCCACCCACTGAAGGGTCTGTACTGTGGCAAGTGCCATTCAACATATTAAGAAATTAACTGCAAATTGGGGTACACACTGGGAGGAGGAGGGGCAAGTTTGCAGATGATACAAAACTACTTAAGAGAGCTAAATCCAAAACTGATTATGAAAATGGCATACAATGAAACACAATGTTGCTATGTGTACAATAATGTATGTTGGAAAATATAATCCCAACTGTACTTATAAAATAATGGGGACTATATTAGCTGTTACCAATCAATGAAGAGATCTTAGGGTCATTGCAGGTAGTTCTCTGAAAACATCTGTTTAGTATGCAGCACTAGTCAAAAAAGCTAACAATGTTAGGAACTATTAGGAAAGGGATGGAAAATAAGACAGAAAATATAATGCCATTACATAAATCCCTGGTGAATCCAGGTATTTACCTTGAATACTGAACACATTTCTGGTTTCCCTGTCTCAAAAAAGGTACATTAGAATTGGAAAAAGTACAGAGAAGAACAACAAAAATGCTTAGGGGCATGGAACAGCTTCCAAATGAGGAGAGAATGAAACGACTGGGATAGCTTATTTTGGAAAAGAGAGGATTAAGGGGGATATGGTAGAGGTCTATAAAATCATAAATGGTACAGAGAACATCAATAAAGAGGTTTGATTTACCACATCATGTAACACAAGACCCTAGCACCACCCATTGAAATGAACAGGCAGTCAGTCTAAAAGAAACAGAAAGGAAGTAATTTTTCACACAACTCACAGTCAGCTTGTGGAACTAGTTACCCTGGGTATGTTGTGAAGTCCAGAAGTCAGGGGCAGATGACTGTTTTGCGGGGCCCCGGGCAGCATAACTCCGCGGGGCCCCCCCTTTGCCTCGGCGCATGCGCCGTGACGCCACAGCGCATGCGTGGGGCTTTTTTAAGCGTGGGTCCCGGGGCGGCCACCCCGTTCGCCCTGCCCTATATCTGCCCCTGCCAGAAGTATAACTGGGGCCAAAAAAGGAATAGATATGCTCTTGGAGGATGCATCCAGCAATAACTATTCATCAAGATAAGGAAGCAGCCCCTCACATTCTGGGTATCCTTAAAACTCTGACTGTCAGACCCTGGTACTGCATGCCAAGGGATGGATCATTTGAAATTGCCCTGTTCTGTTCATTCCCTCTGAAGCTTCTGGCATGGAACACTGTCATAAGAGGATACTGGGCTAGATGAATTATTGATTGGACCTAGCTTAGCCATTCTTGCATTTTTATATAAATGGTAATCTGACCAGGGGGCCCCAAAACCAGGAAGAGATACCCCCATGGCTATAGGGGAAACTACCCTAAACTTTTCCAGGATATAGAGGAAACTACCTGCCTGAGAGGTGAGTGAACCCCTTCACACAAGTAAATCATACTGAGTGGAATTCCGTCCCCACTGAAGTCAATGAGAGTTGTGTTTTGACTGCAATGGGACAAAATGGAGGAGGTCTGGGTTAGATATTAGGCAAAACTATTTCACTAGAAGGGTGGTGAGGTACTGGAATGGGTTACCTAGTCGGGTGGTGGAATCTCCATCCCTAGGGGTTTTTAAGTCCCGGCCTGACAAAGCCCTGGCTGGGTTGATTTAGTTGGGGTTGGTCCTGCTTTGGGCAGGGTACTGGACTCGGTGACCTCCTGAGGTCTCTTCCAGCCTCATGATTCTATGATTCTAGAATGTCATTCACTGTATTTACATGTGGGGGGGGGGGAGGGAGAGAAGCATGAGGCCAAATTCTACATCAAGAAATCCCCTCCCTCCACGGCTTTAACTCAATGGTGGGGTGTAGAAGGTATTATGAAAAAAAAGAGGCTTAGACTCAGCTGATTAAAACAGAACTTCAAACATGTCTTGGGAAATAGCATCCAAATTTATTTTCTGCTGTTTCTGATTTGTTTTCTGTTTGTTGTTTCTTTGGCACAGTCTTTGTATTGTGACCCTGAATACTGTAACATTCTTAACTATCCTACATCTTGGGATATTAGAACTGCAAGACAATTCTGCTATTCTCAACAATCAAAAGTAGATTGAAACAAATCAAATGTACACATTTGTATACCCTTAGAAAGGTGACTTTTTTGCATGAAGCACTAGGGGTAAGTTGTCATGAAGCTCAGTAATCAACCATGTGCAGTGAAAGCTTCTACTTTGAATCTGCCTCACATACACACAATCAGTACTGTTAAAGACAAGCATAGCTGATGTCCAAAACTGTGCAAACTCTTTTGGGCTTGGCTAATTACAAACTTCACCATACAAGAGAGAAAGCAATTAGTCTGTTGCTCCAATGAAAACAAAAGTGGCAGTGGAAAAGGAAAATGTGACTTCCCAGCTTGTGTTTTCATTATTAATGTGTCCTTTGGTATTAATAATAAATTGCAGTTCAGGGTAAAACAACATTTCAGAGGCCTCCTTATTATCAAGTATCCCCAAGTCCTTCAGAATAACATCAAATGAACCAATGGACAGTAACTCATCCATAAGATAGCCTTAAACATTTTCTTTTAAATTAGAACAGGTGTGGTCCCATCTGCTTTAAAAAGTTTTGTGTTTTGGGCAACCATCATCTTTTTCTTTTCTGTTTTTCTTTTGTTGTGTGCATGCTCGCTGTTAAGAAGAAGCAGAGTGCTAGATGGGAAAAACCTGTGCTCTCTCCAAAATCCAGTTTAGACATCTATATAGGAAGTAGACTCAGGCTAAGGGTGTTCGCAATTTCTTACAGGGATGTTTTTAATGAGAAAGCTATGATGATGTGTTGAGTATCTGTATGTTTGGGTGAATCACATGAGAATAACACCTTGTTTCTCGTTGCTTGTAAGTTGAGAATTAACTGATGTTACAGAGCAAGTTTCATACAGGAAAGAAAAAGCTCCTCATTAGTCACGTCAGAGTGATGGAAAAAATGGAACAAGACACCTTCCCATTTTGTACTCCCACAAAAAGGACTGGGTGTAATTCAACTGGGGAACATGGGCATAGGTCCTAACTAGTGCCACTGCAGGGCTAACCAACCAAATGGAAAGAGAAGAGGGGCCATAAACCCTGTTGCAAGAGTCCTATATAAAACTTACATGTCTCTGTATATCTAGAGATACCATGTCTTTGGGCATATAAAAATATGTTCATACTTTTGTGAGTTCAGTAAACTCACACCCATACATTTAGACTATCAGGATTGTGGGGAGAACCTGGATCAGTGCTAACAATTCTCAAAATGTCATGTTAAGTCTGACAATAGTTGATTTTCATCTTAAAGCCCCAGCTCCTGGAGTCAGGTGATTATGTGAGACGCTTCACTTTCATTAAAAGGAAAAAAAGCTTCTAGTTTATTTCACAGTTGCAGAGAAAAAGCTTAAAAACATGACCTAACTGCACTCTAAATTCTCAGAGACCAGAAGGGAAATTCAAAGAGCCCCTTGGACTTTGTTCAAACCTTATTTTAAGCCAGTCTTGTGATGATTTTGGAGTCTTGACTCATGATTTCCGAAACTCAGAGTTGACAATAATGCATTCTATTTTCATTGCAACAGTGCTGCAGCATCTGTTGTTTTATGCAAATTCTTCTCGAAGATAATATTGAAACAGGACCTGTCCATTGTGCCACTTGTCTAACTGCACTTTTTTGAGGTGTTGCTAGTCTAGCATCAAGAGACAAGGAACCTTTAACGATGGCTAAAAAGTGATTAGTACCTTGGTTTTGCATCTAACCAAAGGCTACCCATAGCCATTGACTCTATAATAACTCAAAAGAAACAGGCATCACAGAGCATATAAGTGGAGACCATTTCTAAACATTTTTTTTTCAAAAGTGCATGAAGCATCGGCAGATTATTAATAGACTTCAGGTAGAATCACATGGTGCTATGTCCTTTATGACTGGATGAAACACATCAAGAGCACTTTGTAGGGCACAGGCATATATACTTATATAATATTTATGTGGATATTCTGATGAATATTGGAATGAGATCAAATGTTTTAATAAGCATTTCTTAATTAAGCAAGAGACACTAGAAAAAAAATACTTTAGCCCTTGATATATCAGTCTCCTTTACTACTTGTTTTTAGTCTGTTTGTGAAGATGGGCATTCCAGTTAAATGATTCATAAAAGTCTCCCAATGACAAGTGTGAAGGCTGACATTGTCAGTTTGAGCATGGTTAAAATCCCTGGTTAAGATCTCTGGATCGTACTTGATGCGTTTTCCCATCCAGCATTTCATATGCTGACGAGATTCCAAGAGACGATATACTGTATAACTGAATATAAAATGTAGTGATGAATTGAGATGAAGAGAGACAAGAAAATTTTGCTCATATATTGATGCCTTCTAGTTCTTTTACAGCTGAGAACCTGTCAGTCATTTTTATTGCAACCCCTATTTCCGTAGGTTATATTAATACAAACTTACTCTTAGATACTTTTCCTTTTAAATTTAACATAGGCTGACAATTTAAACTTTAGGGGTGCAAAAGCAAAATAGAAGTTTTTGGGCAAGCTACTGTTTTGTACTCCAATAAATTGAAAATCTGTCTTGTTTATAATATTCCCGGGCCATCAGACTAAAAGATGGAGCAGGTGAATTAACAATTTTAAAATAAATTCTGGTTCATAATAAGAGAAGGAGGTAAGGGAGGGAGTGTGTTCCATTGGCTAGAACAAGAGGACAGGAAGTCAAGATGGCAGGGTTCTCTTCCCAGACCTGCTGAATTTCTATATGACCTCAGGTAGGTGATGTAACTTCTGTCCTTCATAAGACTCATATGTAAAATGGATATATTTTCTAGAGGCACCTCCCAGGAGTCTTAAAGTCTTTGTGTTTTCCCAATGAAAGGTGAAAGGTTATATACACTACATCTTATTTTGATTTTGAATTTTATTATACATCTGACTGTGTTATATTTTTAGCCCTTTCCCTGTTTTGGTCTTGCTGCATCATTTTATATAAGAATGCCCATATAGGATTAGATCAATGATCCCTCTAGCCCAGTATCCTGTCTTCTGACAATGACCATTGCCACATGCTTCTGAAGGAATGAAAGAGTACATAATCCTCAAGTAATCCATCCCATGATGCCCATTCCCAGCTTCTGGCAAACAGAAACTAGGGACACTTCAGAGCATGGAGACTCCCACATCTCAGCCTGTTCTGGCTAATAGTCCTTGATGGAGCTATCCTCCAGGAACTTATCTAGTTCATTTCTGAAATTTGTTATAGTCCTGGCCTTCACAATATCCTCTGGCAAAGAGTTCCACAGGTTGACTGTATGTTGTATGAAGAAATACATCCTTTAGATTGTTTTAAACCTGCTGTCTATTCATTTAATTTGGTGAGTACTAGTTCTTGTGTTACGAGAAAGGAGTATACACACTTCTTTATTTACTTTCTCCACACGATTCATGTGTTTTATAGAACTTTATCATAATTCCCCGGTACTCATCTATTTTTCCAAGCTATAACATCCCAGTCTTACTAATCTCTCCTCATAAGGAAGCTGTTCCTTATTCTTGATATTTCTGTTGCCCCTTTCTGTATGTTTTCCAATTCCAATATATTATTTGAGAGGGGCAACATGTCTGCACACAGTATTCGAGACACTGGTGTACCACTGATTTATGTAGCTGCATTATGACGTTTTGTCATATTCTCTACCACTTTCCTAGGTATTCCCAACATTCTGCTGGCTTCTTTGGCTAACGTCACACATTGTGTGGATGTTTTCAGAGAACCATGACTCCATGATCTCTTTCTTCAATGGTAACAGCTAATTTAGACCTCATCACTTTATATGTATAGTTGGGATTTTAACTAATAAGGTAATGGTGCAGAAATGCCAAAATTGTTAGGACTAGAAGGAGACTGAAAATACCTATTTAAATGGCTCTGGTATTTATAATAGAGGCTGAAACATAACAGATATTTTCACTTGAGCACAAGTACTGCACAGTAGTGACAGAAGTTAATTACATTATTAGCAGTTAACACCATACTATTTCTGCAGTAGAGACTCCATAGAACAGGCAACCTTATTTAGAGTCAGTTATAAACTGATTCAGAGCAGGTTGTTTTATGTCAGTTTTGTCTACAACCTTCTCCCGCACAAACATGTTTCACCTCCAAAGCTATTGCTTTCCATGGAAATGCTTCACAATTTTGCAGTTTATCAAGAGATATCACAAGAACCCTTGATAAATGTGATGGATAGCCATACTTGAATAGGGGCTGTACACTTTGGTATTAAACTTCTGAATCTATATAATTCATGTATTAATATATTGTACTATTGGCCTTAGCTAAGCAAAACTCGTGAGCTGGTTGCCTAATTTATTTAGACATTTCTTCCATAAGATGACGGATGTGGTTGCTTAGTTGGAATAAACATCAGCAATGGTTCTGCATATAACTTTGGAAAGTAGTGCTTAGAGAGAAGGCTTCATATCCATTTACAGTATGCTGGGCTGTAATAGACAAGGCATATGGATCAGAAGAAAATGCTTTTGAGATGGCGACATAATGGATAAGCTGTTGCCTTGTTTATGAAATAGTTAAGCTTTGGGAGAAGACACAGAGAATGTGTTTTCTATTATTAGAGAAGAACCCAGGATCAGACATAGTTCCTCAAGACATGCTGGACTTGAGAGATATTCTGGTACTCGATGATGACAGGCAAAGAAAGAGAGAACCTTTGAAGTGTGTGTGTGTGCACGTGTGGTGGTGGGAAGAGAACAGAAAGAGAAATCTGTTCTGATATAGGTAATATACATGTTTTGTTCTCACTTAGCAGAACTTTTTACATACCCCATTAAATTTGTTTGTTTTCAATTATCTTTTTTCTGAGTTTCCCTTCCTAATACATTAATTTGTCAATAAAGACTGCTTTTTATTGAAGACAGGCTGAGCTGAATGACTGAGAGATCAGGGAGACTAGGTAGGAGGCCATTATTGTTGGGGTAGCTTGGAGAGAAAGACACGGTCCTCTTATCTCAGATAATGCTCAGTCAGGAGTGAGGTAATAGCCTGAAGCTTGTGTCTGTGATTCCTCCAAAAAATAATGGCCCCATTCATCTTTACAGTCATTTGGTTATTGTGGATGTGAAGTCACAGCAGGGTGCTGCAACTTTTTTATTATAAAATTGACTTTAAAAGCCAATTCTAAACAAACAGGATTTCTCTTACATTGAGTGCAACTAAAGGAGTTTTCCTGTAGGCAGGCAATAACAGGTCAGAGTCCTATTGGCCAAGCACTGCCCAGCTTTAGGCAAGCAATATCTGACCAATTAAATGTGTTGACTTCTCCTACTGATGGGATTTAACCATCATGCCATGCTGTACACCAACTGAGCTGTCTTATAACTGGTAAACTGCAACTTCCCATGTTGTTTGTGTGCTGGAGTGAAGAGCAAGAGGGAGTGACTCCTCCATTTGTGCTCCCCTCAAATGCCTAGGCAGAAAAAAATGTGGAAAGCATGGCTTGCCTGGGACCACAGTCCGCCTGTCAAGTAAACTCCAAGGCAAGCCTCTTCATCTGGAGCCAGGACAGTTGCAGGTGTTGCTGGAAGACAGTTCATTAAATCTCACTGTCGATCGCTATTGGGGCACTATGCCGGATTTTCTGTCAAGCTTTACTCTCTTTGCTTTATGCTCTCCCATGCTGACATACAAGGCAGTGGGGACAGATGCGGGTAGTACTATGTACTGCCATCCAGTAGCAAACAGAGCTTTTTATGAAAGCAAGGGCTGACCTGACTGGCAATTCCTCCAAAGCACTGCCAAAAAAAAAAAAAGACTGACAAGTTACAGGCAGTAGTGGAGCCAAA
Organism: Pelodiscus sinensis; assembly: GCF_052426305.1. Classification (NCBI taxonomy): domain Eukaryota; kingdom Metazoa; phylum Chordata; order Testudines; family Trionychidae; genus Pelodiscus; species Pelodiscus sinensis. Next base: position 115,522,900 of record NC_143055.1, on the reverse strand, counting down.
TGCTCTGGAGGGTGTCAGGCTAGTTACAATGCAAAATGAGCATGGGTTGCCATGTTGTATTTGTTATTCTGAGGCCTCACTTTCCCATGAAAATAAGAGACATACACAAATTGTCTAATGAGGAGGATGACTGTACATTTCCATTTGCATTTTAAATGCATTTCCAATGTAGATTAGCTGTTCTCTCAACACCAAATGAGGGGGGAGGGAAGTAGGAGAATAAATGTGAAAAGTTCAGAACTTTATTTAGGCTCTGTATTTAATCCAAAAAGCAGACTTTACACAAAGAACCAAGAAAGAGTTTTCTACTGAGCCAATTACTGATTACTGGCATTCAGAATGGTGTTGCTTTTTCCTGCAATCTTCTTGCAGCAAAAGAGCTTGCTGGTGGATTAGATATTCAATGTTATTTTTATAGAAATCCTTTACATGTAATATTATGATCCTAGCTGAAGTTAGGTTTCATTTTGCATTCTTATATGCTCCATCCTAACAGGAGTATTATCAGTACTCCATACAAGAAATTCTGCCTGTCAGTTTCTTCCTCCTCCCCCCCCCCCCCCACCCGAACTCAAGCTGCACTCCCCATTCAAATGTTTATTTTCATATCACAGTAACCCTCTTATTTTCTTCAGGCCCTATGATTCATTGTTTGATTCCACTGAAAACCAAAAACTGTCTATTTGAGCTTCACCGTATGTTTTGCTTTGAACCTGCTGCGCTACATGTAAAAATTAAATACCACGCCCAACCTTTAGCTCTGCAGTGGTATATGACATTAGAAATATAAAAGGGCCCAAATCCCTGTAGCACACTGTGAACTAAATTGGTGATTTGGAGTTTCTCTTTTATGTTAAGCACCAGAATTCTAAAAGTGACTGCAGAATATGTTGTGTTTGTTTCTAGGAACAGTTTCTTAATTTCTGCATCACTGATTCAACACATTTTAATCAATTATTCCTTTCCTTTTAAGTCAATAACACAATAAAATAGTTAAAATAATTCAATAGGGTGGAACCACTTTACCTTAAGTAGCACTAATTACAGCATGACTACTGATTAATCGAGGAGTCCTTTGCTATCTTTGCATAGTTGCATGGCCTTATACATTATCTCCTAGAGCTTGTTCCAAGTGAGCAGTTATTTCACATTGAGTCGTCCCATTACAAGATTTAATATGAACAAATGTATGTGTAATTTCCCAGTGTAACTCCATTGAAATGATTGTGCAATGCCATATAACTACATAAAAATGACAATATAGCTGCTTCCCAATTACATAACTGTTACAGGATAATCAGTTTCTCGGTGTAAAATGTAATTGATTCCTAATTATTCCACTTTGGGAGAAAGACCACAGTCCATAGCTCCATTATAGTGATAAGAAATAACTCTTCAAAAGGAGAGATTCAGCAGCATGTGCATGATTTCGTTTTCCATTTCTTAAATGTTCCTGTTTCCTGAACATCTTTGCTCTCTCAGAAGACAGAACTCAAATTCATTTACGAGTTTGGGAGCCATCACAAAGGTATGAATAAGGACATCACCTGGCTAGCACCCTACCTTCCACATCCTAATGACTTAACCAACCAAACAATGGATACTTAAGAACAACGTGCACCTTCTCTATCAGCTTCATGTAATATGAACACTCTAATTCACTATTATTTTTTCCCTTCCTTCTCCCCACCATTCCCTATTTATTTTGGAATTGGACTTTTCATACTCCATTCGTCTGAAGAAGTGCGTTGTTCCCAGGAAAGTTCATGATACCATCTACATGCTTTGATAGTCTTTAAGGTGCTGCTAGACCATTCATTGTTTCTTAAGTTTTTTCAGAAGACAGATGCGTGGAACAGTGCCTTATCTCTGCATTATATCTGCAACAGTGCATCCACTAGAAAAGAGTCTTAGGGTGTGTCTAAACTACATGATTGTCTCGTGGAATGAGGAGTAACAGTTTATTTGAACTAAGGACTTAGTTCGAATTAATGTTTCACTGCCGCATGTAGCTGCATGGCGGTGAGTTCGGGCTAGTGAAATTTCAAAATGGCAACCGAATGCGAACATGCAAATAAAGCCTGGGATATTTAAATCCCGGGTTTCATTTGCAACTCCGGTCGCCTCATTTGCCTACCTAGCTCGAATTAACGAGTTAGTGTAGACATACCCTCAGAGCTTTTAAATCAGCGGAGACTCAGATGAAGTAGAGCTGTGCAGGAGACAGTAAGCAATCTTTTCCATCAGCTTGATGCTAGTGGAGAGTTTTCCTTCAGGGGGACATGATCTCGTGGCCGCCTCCAACTACATTAAGACCTAAGTGGATTGTAAACAGGCCTTGATAGACTGCAGAATCCTACCCTCATGGCACAATTCATGCTCCCAATGAAATCAATATGCATGAACTTCAAGAGACGTCAGATCAGGCCCAAAGACTCAAATTGTTTCCTTGTCAATTGCCTAGAAATTACAGTTTCTAAAATGAACTAATTTTCCCCTCGTGTATGTTTGCAGCTAAAGTGTGGTCACACTGGTTCAGCGTCTTCTTTTGCTGACACTCATTGTCACCCATTACAATCACTCGTTGTCAGCAATGAATATTTTTTCTGGTGTAGTAATAAAGGCCCAAACTTTTGCAGCTTTAAGTCTCTGAGTAGCAGGTCCCCTATCCCAAACTATTAACCTCGTCCATCAGAAAAGGTGATGTTGTAACAAGGGGCCCAATCATTACAGAACTCAGTAAAGGTAGCAATGAGGCTACCTATAGTGACTTTTCATATGCATAAGGGCTTGCAGGTTTGGACCCTAAGGGTGCATCTAGACTACATAGCTCCATCAAAGGAGCCGTGTAAAGTAGTTTACTCAGAATAGTCAAAGAAGCGGGGATTTAAATAATCCCTGCTTCATTAAAATAAAAATGGCCACCGCGCTGTGCCAACAATCAGCTGATCCGGCACAGCACGGCAGTCTAGACGCAGCAAGGTTAACAAGGGAAGCCTTTGTTGACCGCTACAGTAAACCTTGTTTCACGAGGCATACAGGAGCAGTCAACAGAGGCTTCCCTTGTCAACCGTGCCATGTCTAGACTGCTGTGCTGTGCTGGATCAGCTGATTGTCAGCACAGCGCAGCAGCCATTTTTATTTTAATGAAGGGGGTTATTTAAATCCCCGCTTCTTTGACTATGCCGAGTAAACTACTTTACATGGCTCTGTCGACGGAGCCATGTAGTCTAGACATACCCAATGGTACCAGCCTTTCTTATGTGCCTGATCACCTGATATTTCCGATTTCCTCTACTACATTCTCTCATCAAATGCAGGACCAATGCTCTACTTTGATAGTCTATATCACTATATGAACCCCCTTACTACCATAACTATTATGTGAAAACAAGTGCATTTACAATCTGTTGTGCATACATTTCCTTTACATGTTTCTCTGTACTGCTACTTCCAGAGGCTGGCAGCCATTTTGTGTTCCTCAATTGCAGATTGTTAGAGAAAACACAGTCACATAATTTGTTCTGTCATGGAGACTTTCCTGTTCTTCATTCATGTTTTCTTAAGGTAAACTAAGTCACTCTTCTAACGGTGTCTATTTGTACTTTGTGTGTGGAGAAAGGCAACAGTCACACAGCAGATTTGTTGAGTTTTGAGAGGCATTATAATTTCCTCAAACAGAAGGGCAGTGTTCCTCTAAAATCGCAAACATAAAAACAGAATTTTGCGCCTTTAAAAAAAAAGGTGGCTGCATGTGTGTTCTGCTTGTGCAAGATTGTTATGTTAATTCTGCAAGCAGAAAGAAACAATACTAAAGAGGAGAAAACACCTCCATTCCCCTAAAATAAGTGTGAATGTTGAAACTATATTGTCAGGGACATGACCATTCATCTTAATGCAAAAAGCTGACAGTATTATTGAATATGATTATCTTTTGGTGCTTGGGGGTGTAAGACCAGAGTAGGAGACTTACTCTCACTCCTAACCAGATGTTGCTTCTCCCTTGTTTATCAAAGCTTCTCATTGATCCTTTTTTGTTGGTGCTTCTCAAATGTTTACAGTCTGATTCCTGAATCTGACTTGTTTTTTATACTTTGTCCTGGGTCTAACCCTAATTACTCTCAAACATATAGTAGCAATTACAGCAGTAAACCTGTACTGCTTGGCCTAGATGGGGCAGGGTAAGATTGGCTTCCTTTCAAGGAAACCTCTGAATGCCACAAACCTCACCTGGAAAATCCTCTAGAGATGAGTTGTTTGTTTCATCCTCATCCAGGATCTATCTAGCTGCACTGTGAAACTGCCAGGGAATACCAATTGTGATCATGATGGTTCTTGAGGTGTGGATTCTTATCTGCTCAGCATTGGATTGAGACCACTAGCTATCACAGGGCACCCAAGAGCTAGCAGATGGTAACAAACATTTTTTTAAATATTATTTTCCTGGTTTGGATTGGACCAGGTAGTTAGCGCCTCAAGCTATCCAGTCTTCCAACCTGAAGTCTGGTTGGCCTGCTTCATTTCCTCTAGTCGAGACCTATCGACTGGAACAACACAAATATTCTTGTAAGGTTTTGAATTCCTAGTTTAAGAGAAAATAGATCAAATGAACTAGGTATCTTTTTGTTACACAAGTAGCATCCACATGATGCAGTTAGACAGCAACACTTCGGTGTCCTGCACTTTGCACCTTCACCTTTGGTGGAGCTCTTGTATGGATTTTACAGTGACTTTTCTCTCATGTTTCTCTCAGGTAAATTACTCTAGAAGGTATGGGCAATGGTGAATTCCTTCCTTCGTTTTTATAAATTTTGAGAAATTAAAAATGAAGCACAAGACAAAAAATATTGGGGAAAAATCAGTCATGGCTTAAACCAAGAGCTGAAGTTAGTGACCACTATGTTATCAAGTGAATGAAGAACTGAGGAAACACAAGATGATGAGGAATGATCCCTGGGATTAAAAAAAAGTCTTAATTATGAACTTCACTCTTGATTTAAACCCCATCCTCCTCCCCCCAGTAAGCAAAGAGCAAACACACATTCATACATGTTCATATTTTAAATTAATTGTCAGCCACTCACAAGGTTCTAGCCATAAACAGCTGAGGATACATTACAGTAAATACTATCTTTTCCTCTGAGCAAAGACTTAATTACGGTATAATCTTCTTCATTGTAAATCTCCTTGTTTTGTCTGGTTTTCCTTCTTTATGGGCTATCAATCAACTCAAAAGCACACAAAAGTTAGGGTGCAGGACTCTGAAGGTGATTATTTCAACATCAGTTCTCTAGAGTTGTGAACAGCATTGAGAGAAAGTCGAAGTGTGGACTTCTGTTGTGTATTCATAAAGTGAAATTCCTCCTCCTCGTGCAGAGAACTCACACAAAAATCTATCCATCTAACCCCTCAAAATACAGCTCAGTTAGACTTTGAGTGCTGCATGGGCCTTGTGCTGCCCCATATGGTGCATGAATTTCACCCTCATTTTTCTGGGTTAAATTAATGTAGCCAGTGCGTGCGTTTGCTAGTGTTAGAAATGTGGGCACAAGAATGTTCATGAACAGTTTTGCACTCACAAGAGAAGAATACGTCAAGAGTAGAAGGAATGTTTGTAGAAGTATTATTTCCTTTATTTATCTTATTCACAATTGTAGCTAACCCAATTCTGTAATAGGACAGGTGGCCAGTTCAGGTAATTTTTTATTCAGTTACTTGCATTTCGCTCATAAATCTTGTTCCTAGTCTCTCCTTATTGATACTATTATTATTTTTTCTTACTAATGTATTTCAGAGGGAGTAGTTCAGAACTTAGGGTACGTCTAGACTACAGGCTTTTGTCGACAGAAGTTTTGTTGATAGATACTGTCGACAAAGCTTCTGTCAACAAAGAGCGTCTAGATTACATTCAGTTCTGTCGACAAAGCAAGCTGCTTTGTCGACATGGCAGTGTTGACGCAAATAACAGTTTAGATGCACTAACGCCTTCTGTCGACAGAACTCTGTCAACAAAAGGCGTTATTCCTCATAAAATGAGGTTTACCAGCATCGACAAAACTGCTGAGTTCTGTCGACGTTATGTCGACAGAACTCAGCGGTAGTGTAGACGCAGATTTAGTTTTGTTGACAAAAGTCCACTTTTGTCGACAAAACCCTGTAGTCTAGACACACCCTTACTGAAGACAGCAAAGGGGGCAGTAGGAGTGGCAATTTTTTCTAGCTGTTTCATTCCTCTTGATTTAGCCAATTTGTCTATAAAGCATCAGGCCCATCCTTAAGGCAAGGCGAGCAAGGTGGTTGCCTTGAACTCCGCACCTTCAGGGCCCTGAGCTGTGCCAGGCCTAAGTACAAGGTGCAGTGGCTGGAGCTGGCACTGGACAAGCTGGTCACCTTTTTTGCCATGGAGCTGCCACTACTGCTCATCTTGCTGGCCTTCACACAGGAGATCTTCATAGGTACCCACCTGGCCAGCCCAGCACTACTGCCCCAGCTGGGGTCCACCCACCTCATCCTGCAGGCATGCTGCAGGTGCTGATTCGGCCTGCGTGTATGTTGACAGCTCTAGGCTGTAGTGTTTGGTCCTAGCGAGCTGGGATGCAGCCTCAAGCCACTCTCCTTTCTCCCTGTCTGGCACAGACTGGTTTATCTATATGGAGGGGAGATTCATAGGTCAGCAGAGAATTTGACCTGGCCAGTGTGTTGTGGAATATATACAGTGAGCGACTTGTGCTGCCTAGCCTGGACTCTGTAAACCCCTCAGAGTTTGATTTAAACTAGAGCATCCACCGTCCATGCCCCACTGTCAGCATGCTGCCTTGGGCCCTGCAAACTCTTTAGCTGCACCTGTATAGCACATAGGACATCTGTCTAGATGTAGTATATAGGGATTTCATTTCATTATCGCAACTTGCCAATACAATCTGTCATGTCATTCTTAATTTTATCTCTGTGAAATCTCATGCCTGCAGCACTTTGCCACAGGCTCCTAATTTGAAAACTGTACCAATAACTACATAGTAGTATCTTCCACATTTTTCTGGCTGTGGGCAGGACAGACAAGCACTTAAATAAACTCAATCAAGCGGGTGCTATAATAGACCAGATCTATGTTTGCCAGAACCTAGATCTAAAACCGTAGGCAAATCACTTATTGGAGCCTCAAAATGAGAGTCAAAACATGGCTTTATATCCCCCTCCTCCCTTGGGAATCCCTCAGTTCTGGGGTTCCCAGAGGGATTATGCTGGTTGTAGTTAGCTTTTGCCAGAAGCCAGGTGACGGATAGAAGCAATTACAGCAGTTCTATGCCATCTGAGGATGCCCCGATGTTGGAGGAGTCTTTCCAGTGACTGGCTGATTAACCATAGAGTGGCTTAGAACCAGTGGGTAGGACAAAGCTGTCCCAATGAATTATCAAATAGGGTCATATAGGTGCAGTATTTATAGTGATCTATTTGTAGAACAAACTGTGGTGTGCACAATCCATTTAATATGAAAGTGAGTAGGGTTCATAGACATAGAGGCTATAGAATCACAGAAACATAAAATCCTAGGCTACGTCTAGACTACATCCCTTTTTCGTAAAAGGAATGTAAATTAGACGTATCGCAATAAAATATCCCTTATTTCATAGAGGGATAAGGGATCTTTTGTAAAAGGCTTTATTTTCCACAAGATCAGTGTCTAGACTGGCACTTTTCTCCAGCAAAGCTCCATGCCAAAAAAAAGCGGTAGCCATTTTTATGCTAATGAAGCAGGGGACATTTAAATCCCCGCTTCATTAGCAATTGCGATACGTCTAATTTACATCCCTTTTACGAAAAAGGGATGTAGTCTAGACATAGCCCTAGAGTTAGAAGAGACCTCAGGGGATCATTGAGTTCAGCCCTCTGTCCAAAGTAGGACCAATCCCAACTAAATCAACCCAGCCAGGGCTTTGTCAAGTAGGAAGTTAAAAACCTCTAGGGATGGAGATTCCACCATTTCCCTAGGTATCTCATTCCAGTGCTTCACCACCCTCCTAGTGAAATAGTTTTGCCTAATATCCAACCTAGACCTCTCCCACCACAACGTGAGACCATTGCTCCTTGTTCTGCCATCTTTCACTACTGAGAACAGCCTCGCTCCTTCCTCTTTGGAACCTCCCTTCAGGAAGTTGAAGGTTGCTATCAAATGCCCCCTCAATCTTCTCTTCTCCAGACTAAATAAGCCCAAACCCCTCAGCCTCTTCTTGTAGGTAATGTGCTCCAGCCCCCTAATCATTTTGGTTGCCCTCTGCTGGACCCTCTCCAATGTGTTCACATCCTTTCTATAGTGGAGGGCCCAGAACTGGACACAATACTCCAAATGAGGCCTCACCAGTGCCGAATAGAGGACAATAATAACTTCTCTAGATCTGCTAGTAATGCTCCTCCTAATGCATCCTGTTATGTCATTAGCCTTCTTGGCTACAAGGTCACATTACTGACTCATATACAGTTTCTCATCCACTATAATCCCCAGGTCCTTTTCTGCTGAACTGCTATTTAGCTAGTCAGTTCCCAGCCTGTAACAATGCTTCGGATTATTCCAGCTGAAGTGCAAGACTCTGCACTTGTCCTTTGTTGAACCCCATCAGATTTTTTTGGCCCAATTCTCCAATTTATCTAGGTCATTCTGTACCATATGCCTACCCTCAAACATATCTACCTCTCCCCTTAGCTTAGTGTCATCCGCAAACTTGCTGAGGGTGCAATCCATTCCCTCATCCAGATCATTAATAAAGATGTTGAACAAAATCGGCCCTAGACCGATCATTGGGGCACGCCACTTGAAGTGACTGCCAACCAGACATACAGCCTTTGATCACTAACCGTTGGGGACCAGCAATCTAGCCAGCTTTCTATCCACCTTACAGTCAGTCCATTTATCCGAACCATACTTCCTTAACTTGCTGGCTAGAATATTGTGGGAGACCGTATCAAAAGCTTGGCTAAAGTCAAGGAATATCACATCCACTGACTTTCCTTGTCCACAGACCCAGTTACCTAATCAGGTTGGTCAGGCATGACTTAGTGAATCCATGTTGACTATTCCAGATCACTTTCCCCTCTTCCAAGTGCTTCAAAATGGATTCCTTGAGGATCCCCTCCATGATTTTTCTAGGGATTGAGGTAAGGATGACTGGATTGTAGTTCCTTGGATTGTCCTTCTTCCCTTTTTTAAAGATGAGCACTACATTTGCCTTTTTCCAATCATCCAGGACCCTTCCCGATCTCCATGAGTTTTCAAAGATAATGGCCAAAGGTTCTGCAATGACATTTGCCAATTCCCTCAGTACCCTCGGATGTATTAAATCTGGATCCATGGATTTGTGTATGTCTAGCTTTTCTAAACAGTTCTTAACCTCTACGGGTATGTCTACACTACCCTCCTAGTTCGAACTAGGAGGGTAATGTATGCATACCGCACTTGCTAATGAAGCCCGGGATTTGAATTTCCCGGGCTTCATTAGCATAAGCGGGGAGCCGCCATTTTTAAATCCCCGCTGCTTCGAACCCCGTGTAGCGCGGCTACACGGGGCTCGAACTAGGTAGTTCGGACTAGGGTGCCTATTCCGAACTACCGGTACTCCTCGTTTCACGAGGAGTAACGGTTACTCCTCGTTTCATGAGGAGTAACGGTAGTTCGGAATAGGACCCTAGTCCGAACTACCTAGTTCGAGCCCCGTGTAGCCGCGCTACACGGGGTTCGAAGCAGCGGGGATTTAAAAATGGCGGCTCCCCGCTTATGCTAATGAAGCCCGGGAAATTCAAATCCCGGGCTTCATTAGCAAGTGCGGTATGCATACATTACCCCGCTAGTTCGAACTAGCGGGGTAGTGTAGACATACCCTACTTTCTCCACTGAAGGCTGCCCACCTTCTTCCCATACTGTGTTTCCTAGTGCAGTGGTGCTCAACCTTTCTTTATTTGCAACCCCTGGGGCTGCAAAAATTGTGGTTAACCAAAACAAACCAAAACAAAAAAACCTGCGGCTCCTTCCCCCACTGCGCCTACATCGGGAGCCTCGCTGGGAAAACAAAATGGCAGCCAGCCCGGCACTGCGACCCCTCAGGAAGACAGCTGTCACCATGAGTTGCGAACCGCTGGCCTAGGGCAGTAGTTTGGGAGCTGACCTTGTTTGTGAAGACAGGCTAAAAAAGCATTGAGTACTTCAGCATTTCCCACATCATTTGTCACTAGGTTACCTCCCTCATCCAATAAGGGCCCCACACACTTTCTGATCACCCTCTTATTGCTAACATGCCTGTAGAAACTTTTCTTGTTACCCTTCACATCCCTTGCTAGCTGCAATTCCAGTTGTGCTTTCGCCTTCCTGATTGCTCCCCATGCATTCTCAAGCAATATATTTACACACCTCTCCAGTCATCTGTCCAAGTTTCCACTTCTTATAAGCTTCCTTTTTGTGTTTAAGATCACCAAGCATTTCCCCAGTAAGCCAATGTGATCACCTACCATATTTGCTTTTCTATAGTTATGCCTACACTGCTTTAAAAACCAAAGGCTAGCTGGTGCCAGTTGACTCAGGGTTGCTGAGCTTGGGATAAGGAGCTATTTAATTGCCATGTAGGTGTCTAGGTTTGGGCTAGAGTCCCAGCTCTAGGACCCTGCAAGTTGGGAGCCCGAGTTGGGAGCAATCAGAGCCCAAAGTCTGCATAGCAATTAAAAGGTCCTGAGCCCAATGCCTGTGAGCCCCTGGGGCCAGCTGTACATGCCTGCCTGCAGTTTAGATCTACTCAAAGAGAGAAATTGCCAATCAGTTTTTCCCCCTTTTCAGTTGCCTAATCTTCCAACTACTTCTCCTGAGTCAGTATTGTTCTCCTGCACATACTCCATTGATGCTGAATTTGATGAGCCAATACTTGGCACAACCCCAGCAAGTAATCTCCAGGGATTAATTTGTGCTCTCTACACCTGACCAGAATTTTCTGCAGGTAATTTGCAGGTCACGGAATGTATCAGAAGCAAGCAATTTTAGGGGTATCAATAAATACAAGCAAATAATGATTATTTTGACTCTGGATTCCTTCAGTCTCTCCCCCCCCCCCCCCCCCCGACATTAGTATTTCATTGCTATTAAAGTGTTTTGCATATAATTACCAAGAGCTTTAGGTTATAATTACATTGTCATTTAGTACATTTGTAATGAGGGGAGAATGAAAAAAACAGTGAATTAAATATGTAATGACTGTTGATTTTTGTGCCATTTGCTTTCTTAACTCCTTCATTAATATTATGCAATGTTTATGAGGAGTTACCTGAGGAAATAACCAAAGCATTTATTTAAACATGTCACAACTGATCTAGGAACTGAGAAAAGAGAACAAGATGAACAGATTGCATTCAGGATTTCTTTACAAAGATGCTGTTTAAATTTTGCAAGTGTATATTTCACATGGAATACACAGAAGTCCTCAGGATTTGACAATTTCTGATCTCATTGAAGTAAATAGTAAAACTTCCACAAAAGTATCTTTTATGCTTTACTTTCCAAGTATATTACAAACCATGAATGGCCTAAGTTCCTACCCCATTCATAACAGTTCCCAAATTCTGGCAAACAGAGGCTGGGGATCTCTCCCATCTGGGTTAATAGCCATTGATGTCCCTATCCTACATGATTTTCTCTAGTTTCTTTTTTGAACCCTGTTATAGCCCCGGTCTTCACAACATTTTCTGGCAAGGAGTTCCAGAGGTTGGTTGCTCATTGTGTGCAAAAATCTTCCTTTTTCCCCCTTTAAACATGCTGCCTATTAATTTCATTTAGTGACACCTAGTTCTTGTGTCATGAGAAGGAATAAATAGCATTTCCTTGTCTACTTTCATACTCCAGTTATGATTTTCTAAACCTCAATCATATCCCCCCTCAGTCATTTCTTTTCCAATCAGAAAAGTCCCAGTCTTATTAATCTTGCCTCATACAGAAACCATTATATTCCATATCCCTCATGGCTTTGTTGTCCTTTCCTAACCCTTTTTTAATTCCAATATATCTTTTTATATATAAGTGGGCAACCATACCTGTATGCATTATTTTAATGGTTTCCAATACTTGGTTTGCTTTTTTTTTTCTTTTTTTTTTTTGACTGCCACTACACATTGAGTCCATTTTTTATGAGAATTATCTACAATGATTCCAAAATCTCTTTCTTGAGTGGTTAACAGGTAATTTTGACCCCATTATTTTATATGTGTAGATGGGATTATGTTTTCCAATATTAATTACTTTGCATTTATCAACATTAAATTTCATCTGTCATTTTGTTGCTTAGCCACCCTATAACTCTTTTCAGTGTGTCCGTAATGTAACTATCTTGAATAGTTTTGTATCCTTTGCAAATTTTGCCACCTCACTGTTTATCCCTTTTCCAGATCATTTATAACTATGTTGAATAGGACTGGTCCTAGAACAGACCCATGTTTGACGCATTATTTACCTCTCCCCATTCTGAAAACTGACCATTTATATTTACCCTTTGTTTTTTATCTTTCTAACCAATTTCCAGTCAATGAGAGGACCTTCCCTCTTATCCCTGATGTCTTACTTTGCTTAAAAGCCTATGGCAAGGGACCTTGTCCAAGACTTTCTAAGTGTGCTATAAACACTGAATCCCACTTGTCCACATGCTTGTTGAACCCTTCCGAGAATTCTAGTAGATTGGTGAGGCATGATTTCCCTTTACAAAAACAATATTGACTCTTCCCCAATAAATTATGTTCATCTATGTGTTTGACAGCATTAATCTTTACTATAGTTTAATGCCCCATACTGAAGTTAGACTTACCACACTGTAATTGCCAGGATCACCTCTTAATTGGCATCACATAAGCTGTCCTCCAGTCATTTGGAACAGAAGCTGATTTAAAGGACAGGTTACAAACCATACTTAGTAGTTCTGCAATTTCACTGCTGAGTTCTTTCAGAAGTCTTGGGTGAATACCATCTGATCCTGGTGACTTATTGTTTGCTTATCAATTTGTTTCAAAGCCTCCTCTGATACCTCAGTCTGGGACAGTCCCTCAGATCTGTATCCTATAAAGAATAGTTCGTATATGGAAAATTCCCTCATGTCCACAGCCATGAAGACCGAAGTAAAGTATTCATTTAGTTTCCCTGAAATTGCTTTACCATCCTTGAATGATCCTTTAGCATTTCAATTGTCCTGCGGCTCTACTGATTTTTTAGCAGGCTTCCTGCTTGTGATGTACTTAAAATATTTTTGCTATTACTTTTTAATTCTTTAGCTAGCAGTTCTTCAGATTCTTTTTTGTCCTTCCTAATTCTATTTTACATTTCATTTGGCTGAGTTTATGTGCCTTTCTGTTTTTCTCACTAGGATTTACATCCACTTTTTAAAGAATGCCTTTTTGCATCTCACTGCTTCTTTTACTTTGCTGTTTGGCATAGTGGCACTTTTTTGGTTCTCTTGCTGTGTTTTTTAATTTGGTGTATACATTTAAGCTAACTTGTGATCATTAAGAAAAAAATAGATCATCAGCTCCGTTTTCTTTTTTCAAGGATAGTTTTGCAAGCAGGCAGAGGGAAATTCGGAGTCTCCTTTACGTCCATAGACCCTCCCTGGATGTAGGGTTCCAGGTGCCAAGGAGGGTGCTGATTCACAAAACATCTCATCCCTACACCACTCCCATATAGATATCAATCTTAGTCTCCAGAACTTAAGCTATGAATGGTTCCCTGAGCCTGTAACAATAAATACTTTGTTTTATAATAGATTTCTTCAGTGAAACAATAATGCCTCAAGGTCTATTTCAGTTTCAGGACTGTGTATCTATTCCTGATCCATGGCTAGTGAAGCCTGGCAGTAAACTGTTATTGAGGCATGTGAAAAAACATTGTAAAGCTAAAATATCTCCATTCAGTTGAGAACAGCAGCTATAAACTCTCAGAGCTTTACATGCCTGTGTGAAATATGCTTTTCCTGACAATTCATTGAGCTTGTAGTTATCAATAAACATAGGCATACATAGTAAAATGACTGGTGATGTAACATATTTCAAGTCGATATGAGGAGTTAGGATTTGACAAAAAGAGGTTGATATTTCTAAAGACTGAACTTTCTAGAAATGTTTGTCTATAGATAAAATGGTCAGACATGTCCATACAGTAAAAGCCTAAATTCTAGAAGTTGGATTGACTCTGTAAGGATTTCCATAGAAAACTCATTTATATCTGTTTAAATCTCAAAGGAAGAAATGACAATCTTTACTTTCTTGCTTCTGTTAAAAAAAAATTAAACCCCCTCACCCTAAAATGTATATTAGGGTACGTCTACACTACATGGCTCCATTGATGGAGCCATGTAAATTTGTTTATTGGGCAAAGGGAAATGAAGCGGCGATTTAAATAATTGCCGCTTCATTTAAATTTACATGGCTGCTGCGCTGAGCTGACAAACAGCTGATTAGCTGTTTGTCGGCTCAGTGCGCTAGTCTGGACGCTCCCCTGCCGACTTCAAAGCCCTTTGTCGGCAGCCCTGGTAAACCTCATCCCACGAGGAATAACGGGGCTGCCGACAAAGGGCTTTGATGTCGGCAGGAGAGCTTCCAGACTAGCGCGCTGAGCCGACAAACAGCTAATCAGCTGTTTGTCGGCTCAGCGCAGCAGCCATGTAAATTTAAATGAAGCGGCAATTATTTAAATCGCCGCTTCATTTCCCTTTGCCTACAACCCTAATCTACATGGCTCCATCGATGGAGCCATCTAGTCTAGACACAGCCTTAGTGATTAGATTAAAGTCATAAATGTCAGCTGAGAATATAAAGCTATAGAGGCTTAGGAACAGTATCTGATAACATGTTGCTTCAGGTATGCTGTATTAGATTTCATGAGTTAAGTATGGAGTAAGAAGACTTAAATCTGAACAGCCTTGTTTAAATTCAGAAGGTGGGATTGTCAAAGGTGGCTAAGTGATTTAGGAGCACAACATGCATTGGATTTTTAATTGAACTCCTGCTGCTAAGTCACTTATGCACTTTTAAAAGCCTATCCACCATTCTGGTCATGAAATAAATACTATGAATACAAATGTGGACTTATTGTAGGGAATATTTTAACTTTTATTTAATTATTTCTTTTGCAAATAAAATCTTTGTGGTTCAGATAAGCAACATATTAGCACTAATTGACATAAGAATGAGTTTTTATCCTCAGAATTCACTATAAAACTTGATGTTTATAAAATAGAAGTTTGAGAAATTTGGCAAAATATAGAGTTGTAAGGGGGCGTGGGGAATGGAATATCCCATGTAATCAAACGGCCTCTTGAATTCATACCACCTTAGCATGATTTAGTGACTCAATTTTTTTTTGTTGGATTCACGAATTTCCCCTTTGAAAATCCAGGTAAATTTTCCACTTGTATAGTGGAAAACATTTCGCACCAAAACACATAAATTAGAATTCATCTCTGTGTAAAAGTCTAGCGTAAGTCTCAAGCGCTGCTTAAGCCCTCATTTATGTCCTAATTTCATCCAAAACAAAAGAAGCTACTTTCATTTTGTGTGTTGTTTTTTGTTTTGTTTTGTTGGTGTGAGGTGGGTTTTTTTGTCAGTTTTGCAACAAAAGACTTAATCATACCCACATTTTTATTGAACTGAAATCATTACCTGAAAACAAACTTGACAAAAAATTGTGTTTATCACTCTATGTCAAACAGACAAATGATGTGAGTTCTCATTTTTCAAATTTTTACATATAAGATTTAAAATTATTTGTCAGCAGCAATATCCTTCAAGCATGGTTTTAGTAAACAAGCCTTCAGAAAGCTATGAGGTATAAAGTATTTTGATAGATAAATGAATAACATCAGAACTAATGCTGTGCTTAATGGATGTACAACTTTACCGGCATCCATTAATTTGTGTATGAATACAGCATAAGTGTAGGTGGACTTCCAGTCAATTATATTTCAGCTAAGCATGACACAAAGAGAACACAGCAAAACAGCCTTCTTGAAGAAGCAGTAATGGGAAAAAAAGGACAGATAATCATGAGGGATTTTTGCACTGGCTCATAAATCGACACCAGCACTGACAAGAATTCAACTCTGAGAATGACAAGCTTCTTTTTCATGTGATGGTGGGTTCTGGGATGCTTGGCTAATGGGCTCATTTTACTAACTAAAGCCTTTATCTTTGCCAGATCTTTCTTGATGTGGGTTTTTAATATTTATTTATTTGTTTGTTTGTTTGTTGTTTTCACTTACCAACATAGTGACGATTCTTTGGCATTAATCCAGTGATAAAAGTTACTCTCTAAACTTTCACCCTATAGTGAAATTTTTTATCAGCATTTTACCTTGAACTTTGTTTTATATTTATAGTGAATTGCAAAGAACAAATGTAAAGAGAAAGTGGCAAATTCTGCTTTGGGTTACATATCATGAAAAATCACCAATCATGTACTTGATCAGGATGTTCAAGTTGGGTCAAAATAAAATAAGAAGTAATCTCAATGAAACCCACACAATTTATTAAGTTTTAAAAAGTCTTATTAATTATTTGTTTTTTTCTCATCTTTTGCATCTTATTATCCTTATAAACTTCTGAGCCTTTCTAGAATCCTACTAAATTATTGATGCCAATGACGTGTCAGAACAGAGAATTTCACAAGTTAATTATATTGTGTAAAAGAAAAAGTAGTGCCTTTTCTTTTTAAATTCATTACCTTTCATTTTGCTTGGCAACCCTATTAATCATAGAATCATAGAATCATAGAATAATAGGACTGGAAGGGACCTCGAGAGGTCATCGAGTCCAGCCCCCCACCCTCAAGGCAGGATCAAGCTCCGTCTACACCATCCCTGACAGATGTCTATCTAACCTGTTCTTAAATATCTCCAGAGAGGGAGATTCCACCACCTCCCTTGGCAATTTATTCCAATATTTGACCACCCTGACAGTTAGGAATTTTTTCCTAATGTCCAATCTAAACCTCCCCTGCTGCACTTTAAGCCCATTACTCCTTGTCCTGTCCTCAGAAACCAAGAGGAACAAATTTTCGCCTTCCTCCTTGTGACACCCTTTTAGATATTTGAAAACCGCTATCATGTCCCCCCTTAATCTTCTTTTTTCCAAACTAAACAAGCCCAGTTCATGAAGCCTGGCTTCATAGGTCATGTTCTCTAGACCTTTAATCATTCTTGTCGCTCTTCTCTGTACCCTTTCCAATTTCTCCACATCTTTCTTGAAATGTGGCGCCCAGAACTGGACACAGTACTCCAGCTCAGGCCTAACTAGTGCAGAGTAGAGCGGCAGAATGACTTCACGAGTTTTGCTTACAACACACCTGTTGATACAACCTAGAATCATATTTGCTTTTTTTGCAACAGCATCACACTGTTGACTCATATTCAACTTGTGGTCCACTATGACCCCTAGATCCCTTTCCGCCATGCTCCTTCCTAGACAGTCACTTCCCATCTTGTATGTATGGAACTGATTGTTCCTTCCTAAGTGGAGCACTTTGCATTTCTCTTTATTAAACCTCATCCTGTTTACCTCTGACCATTTCTCTAACTTGCTAAGGTCATTTTGAATTATGTCCCTATCCTCCAAAGAAGTTGCAACCCCACCCAGTTTGGTATCATCTGCAAACTTAATAAGAGTACTCTCTATCCCAATATCTACATCATTGATGAAGATATTGAACAGTACGGGTCCCAAAACAGACCCTTGAGGAACTCCACTTGTTATCCCTTTCCAGCAGGATTTAGAACCGTTAACAACAACTCTCTGACTACGGTTATCCAGCCAATTATGCACCCACCTTATCGTGGCCCTATCTAAGTTATATTTGCCTAGTTTATCAATAAGAATATCATGCGAGACCGTATCAAATGCCTTACTAAAGTCTAGGTATATGACATCCACCGCTTCTCCCTTATCCACAAGGCTCGTTATCTTATCAAAGAAAGCTATCAGATTAGTTTGACATGACTTGTTCTTCACAAACCCATGCTGGCTATTCCCTATCACTTTATTACTTTCCAAGTGTTTGCATACGATTTCCTTAATTACCTGCTCCATTATCTTCCCTGGGACAGACGTTAAACTGACCGGTCTATAATTTCCTGGGTTGTTCTTATTCCCCTTTTTATAGATGGGCACAATATTTGCCCTTTTCCAGTCTTCTGGAATCTCCCCTGTCTATTGCTGTATTACAAGAAGGGTAGACAAGTATACCCAACTGATCTTCTTTATAGCTTTCTTTACACATCCTGTGTAGCAGCCATTATACCCTGATAGTGTCCCCTTCATTCAATTTCTCTTATCTACACTAAACACTCCCGAGATTGTCAAATGCTAATTATTACTCCGGTCATCTGAAGAAGTGGGCTGTGCCCACGAAAACTCATGATACCATCTTCATGTTTTGTTAGCCTTTAAAATGCTGCCAGACTATTTGTTGTTTTTTAAGTTTTTCCTGTTACAGACTAACTTGGCTGCCCCTCTGAAGCTCTTTAGATGGTAATCTTTCCATGCCTCTGATCAATTTCATTGCACTTCTTTAGATCTTCTCCATGAAACTGTTTTAAGTTGGGTGACTTAATGTAACTGAATATGGCATTATCAGTATCGGGGTACCATAATACCCCACTTTTTTAAAATTAATGTCTACAATTAATAATTAATCACTGTAAGTAAATGGTGTAAATTGTTCCTTTCCATGTACATTACCCTGCACTAATCAGCAATGAATTTTGTCATTGTGCTGCCCACATGCCTGTTAAGTCCCTCTGGAGCTCTTCAGACTTCTCTAGTTTTGATTACTCTATGTTATTTTGCACAATCTGCAAATTTTGCCACTTCACTTTTAATCATTTCTTCATACCATTAACAAATATTAGAAGAGTGTAGATAATGGATTTTCTGGGTTCATTGGCCAAATCTAAAAAGAAAAAAATATATCCATTTTGTGTCATACAAAACGCAGTGTTCAACTCAAAATGAAAAGTTTTGATGCTCTCGTGGGTTTTTTTACCTGAGTAAACGGAAGTAACATTTGAACCAAAAGTCTTTTCATGCTGAAAAGCAAAAATGTTACATTTTGAAATGGAACAATGAATATTTAATAATTGTTTTTAACAATTTAATGGTATATTTTTTTAAAATGTAACAGTCAACCTAAGTCTGGATTTTCTAGGAAAAAAGGTGTGTGTGTGTGTGTGTGTATACACACACACACACACACACACAAAGCCTATCACAGTATATATCTTTGTTCCCAGAGTAACAGGAAGGGGCTGGTTTACAACCTGCAGAGACGACCAGTGGCAGCAGAATGCCTGGAGCTAACTGATAGCCTACAGAGTCAGGACAGCAGAGGCTAATTAGGATGTCTGAGTAATTAAGAAAACGGTTCAGACTTGCTATAAAAGAAGCTTTTCCTACAGGTGGTGCAGGAATGTACCTGAGAGGATGGAGGAGGGCGCCACTGGGAGTAGAAGGAAAGGAGACAACAACTGAACACTAGGAGGATGAACCGGAGAGAAGGAAAGTGCTGGGGAAGGTGTGGGGAAGTAGCCCAGGGGTTTTGGGGCTGTAATTTAGCAGATGTCGAGGATTCACACAGGCAGCTACTGTTACCTCAGTTTGTATGTTATATGTTTATTGGTTGTGTGGATGGGAAATTGTAGTGCTATGAGTGTTGTCCTGACCAGACTAAGGCAGTGAATCAAACTATCAATGCAAATTCAACTAAGGAAGCCTTCCATAAGGGGGGGAGGTTCCCGCCTTTTCCCTAGTTGCACATGGTACTAGTGCTCTGCACCCCATTCTAATTCTTTGCACTCTGTACCAAATTGTACCCCATTCTAATTGCTCTGCACTCGGCTCAAAATAGCTGCACATGGTTCAGAATGTTATGCACCCCACCCGCAAAAGAGTGCACTCAGCCCCTTTGGAATCTTCCCACTGGAGAGTGCTAAAAATACCCCGGTTCAGTAGCAGTTGGGGTTCCCTTTTTCCTACCTGGGTTCCAGTGCGTGTGGTTCTGTGTATGTCCCTCTGTTGTAGTATGAATGGTAGGGTGAATGAGTGAGAGAGAGAGAGAGTGATAGCGTGAGCCTTGACGGTGTAAGGTTGGTGTGAGTGTGGTGGGTATTTTGGGTTTGCCTATTACCTGTGGAGAATTCCTGGGGATTACCGGCTACATCCCATTGGGCTACCATCAAGGAGCGGAAGGCCTTTGATCCATAGTCCATTCCTCACCCGCTGCCCGACTAGAAGGCCAGATCCTGTGACATCGTGGGATCTCCTCACAGTTCCTCTGCCATGGCTTCCAATTAGCTACAGCATTGAGGTCATGAGCACCTCCTCTGCCTTAGGCCACGAGAGTGTGTGTAAAGTATAACCCTATTGTGCCTAGGGGTCTTCACTGTCTGCTTTATTTCCTGGGATTTGGGTATTAAATTGTTGTTACATGCTGTTCTCTATTTTAAATTTACAATTGTTCTGTATTTTAACCTTACAATATATGGTTTGGCCCCAAATTAAGACTCGAAGTTTCTTTTGTTTGGAAAACCACGTGCCGGTGACAGATACGGCCATGAGCAATCGGCTTCAGGTGATCCCGTCTTCTGGGACTTGGGACATTTACCATCTCTAATATGTCAGGGCATGTCCATTATTAAATTCTAAATTAATCGTTACTGTGTCCCAAGGTAACACTACTATTACAGGGCCCTGGGCTGGAACCTGGAGTAGAAGTTGGGCCCAGGTTCCCTCCCTCCCCCCCACACACACCCCTCCCCATTTCCACCCAGGGGAAAGGATTGTGGAGTTTATTCTCCATTTTACTATATGCTGGCCAATGATGACAAGAGCTCAGCAAATGCAAACTAAACAGGTAGGCATGGTGCCTCTGAGGCAAGCAAAATCCACCAGGAAGTACAGGACCCACCAAGTTTTCATAGGAGCTTTGTCACAATAGATATATATGTCCAAAATGGCCCTTTGGGATATTCTACTACTAATCACTTTAATATCTAATTTTTAGTCTTTGTTGTCTGTCTTTTAACTAATACTAGAAATATCCTGAACACCTCGTGTGTTCATCCTAATTGCAAAATTTGTGAAGATAAGCATCTGAAATTTTAGATTTTTGTCCCACACCATACATTTAATCTTTTTATTTGTTGCCTAAGTACCAGTAACTTTCAATAAGACTTGGGCTCCTAAGTGCTTGTCACTTTTGAAAATAGAACTTAGCCATTTAAGAGCTTGTCTAAATGATGTATTAATCTATACGAGAAGGATGAACATTCTACTGCACACTAGTGTGTTGTGCACTAACTGGCTGGCACGCACCTAAAACTTCCTGTGTGCCCATTAACGTAATCTCATTTCAAACAGTTTTACATTAATATCCACAAGGGAACTTTTAGTGCATGCCAGCAGAGTCCACATGGGGTGGTCAGTGAGTGACATACTAGTGCACACTAGAAATTAGAACCATGTGGTGTGGGTTAATGCACCATATGGACAAGCCCTTAGTCCCTGCAATGCTGAGTGGAATAACACCTAACTTCTTTTAAGTTTAAAAGGTCAAGTTTATGACATTTTAAAATTCTGCATTTCTATATGCATCTCTTCTCGAACAACAATGAGCAGATTCTATATAGCCATTAACTTTGAAAAAGTCAGTGGATCTTTGTCACTATTCTGGCTGGTAAAAGCTTTGCTAATGTAGGTATTGTGTAAGCGCTTGCATTTTAAAATAGTGATCAATAAAAGATATTAAGGACAACATTCTGCCCTCAATTATACCTGTCCAATCCCACTCTCTTTATTTACCACATTATCTCTTCTGTTAATATAAGTGAGGTTGAAGAGGTGAAACTGAGTGGTAATCTGGTCCTGACAGACCTGCATTTACACAAATCTGATGAATCATAGGACTACATGTGCATTTATGAATGAAAAATTAGCTTTTTGTGGCATTATAGTACTTTTTTATCTTCCTAAGCACCTTAAAAATCTAGTTTTGAAAACTGTTAGAGTAATGTTCGATTATCTTACTGTATATTTTAGAAATGTGCGTCTGTCTGTCCATCTGTGAGTCTATTTTTTCAAGAACTCCTCCTAAATGGTAAAAGGTAGGCCTGCCAAATTTGATATGCAGCTTCTTCTAAGTTTATGAGATCAACTCTTGTTCATTGCACTGGGTTACAAATATCAATGACAATTAATCTTTTAGGGAAAATGCTAATTAATTTTTCCCTAATATCTTGCATGGGTTTAGGTGAATAAGCCTTTTTTATAGTGAATTGGAATTTGATTGTTTTTCATAAAATGGAAAGGGAGGGGTCTGGTAGGAGGGATCTCTACCGTAGAATGACTACGGGGGACAGCAAGGGGCCAGAGATGGGGACGAGGCAGCTATACCTCCAGCAGGGGGCAATGGTGGAGAAAGGACAGCTATCTCCTATGTACTTCAGAGAGTCTGTGTGACTGTCTGTGTGTCTGTCGGTCCCTCTGCTAGAGAACATGAACTTCTCCCCCGGCTGTGCCCACTGCAGTTGCAGCAATCATGGACAGGCATTTCTCACCTGCCCCCATTCTGCTGTGGTAAGAGAGGGCTAGAATAGTCCTCTCTCCTCAGGGCAGCATGAATGCTGAACCCTGAACCCCATCCCCACCCCAGAACAAAGATTTAAATGATGAAAAATAAAATTGATTTGAGTTAAGGACCTGAGCAATGCTGAGTATTTTTAGTATTATAATAAACACCACAGCACAAATCCTGCAGTTCTTAATCACTTTTAATTCAGTCCTTTTTGAATCAATGCTATCATTATCTTGGGAATTAATATTTTCTGAGAAAGAACTAAGGAATAAAGACAAAAATCAGATTTAATTCCGGGCAGGACTTTGTTTCACCAGCTTAGGCTCTCATTGCAAATATTTTCTTGATGTTTGATGGCTTCTGTTTGTACAACTCTGCTGTATTAGTGTTCTTCCCTCATGAATCCTGCACCAAGCTATTTATTCCATACCAAGGACCAAAACTTGCTCTAACAAAAAGAAGAGACCAGGACTGTGCCATCCATCAGCATATAATGAGCACCTTAGTCTCTCCAGATGGTATAAAACAATGCACTCTAATGCATGAGGAATTGAAGAAATTATTGTATGTAGGCCACCATGAAAGGGGTCGGTTTTTGTGAAAAGTATTTTGCAAACTGGACTTCAAAAATATTATGAGGTTGAACAGTCTTGTTTCAAGAATCTGGTAAGAGGTCAGTTAGAAGAGACTGGTAATGCATTCATGTTCCACCTTGTATTTATTGCTCACTTTTGCATAGCATGAGATTAGATGATATCAAAAGGAATCTGGGAAAGCAGACAGCTCAGTTGTTATACTGAAACCTCATTTCTGTTACATTTGCATACAAATTGATCTGGAAATCCATCAGCTGACTTTGTTAATGAGGTCAAGAAAAACATGCAGAGTTAATCAAGCCCAGCTATAGCTTTTGTTGGTTAACCGTCTCTAGAGAAGGAAACTCAAGAACATTTTTTTCTCTGCTTGCCAAGACACCTTCCCACAGTAGAAGTATCAGAATTAAATTTAATTTAAGAGCTCCCTCCTTTTGCACAACAGTTACCCATGCATGTCATTCTTGTCATTTTAATTGAACATATAGATTTGACTGGCATATGGTGGAATTTACTCTGACAGTATAACAATAATAAAA
This sequence comes from Pelodiscus sinensis, assembly GCF_052426305.1. Taxonomy (NCBI): domain Eukaryota; kingdom Metazoa; phylum Chordata; order Testudines; family Trionychidae; genus Pelodiscus; species Pelodiscus sinensis. The sequence goes on along the minus strand of NC_143055.1, from coordinate 115,499,141 downwards.
TTTTTGCTCGAGATTGGTAAAGAAACCTGTGACTTAGTGAAGAAGGCTATTGAGGAACTGGGGAATAGGAAGGAGAAAATTTCATAAGATGTATAGTTACCTTCTTCCAGACAACTCAGCCCACCACCATTTCATCTATTTATTCTTGTAAATTTGCTTAATTATTCCAGACATTATGCCCAACATATTCCAAAGCTACAGCTGCTAATCAAATGGCTCAGTCTTGTCCAGTGTTCCTGTTAGAAACTGGAATGTTCATTGTTACTTTTATAACTCGTCTGACCTTTTCCTTCCTCTTTGCTATTACTCTGAAATGCACTATAGAAAAAAAGGTTTATCCACCTAAATCCATGCAAGATATCAGGGAAAAATGAATTTAAACTTTGAATATAGTTTTCCCTAAAAGATGAATTGACATTGATATTTGTGACCCAGTGTACCAAACAAGAACCATCATGGGAGATGCTTATGTTCATAGTGCTTCAGAGTAAAGCACTAAGCATATAGTATTAGGCAGAGACAAGCAACAGGACATTGTTTTTACTAACAGTTATAGGCCATATTTTATACTCTTTACTTCACAAACACTGGGAATCCAACCCTGCTCCAGAATGCTGACATTGGTTTGGTAAAATTTTTAAAAGCACCTAAGTCCCACTTTGAAAGTGTCAAGAGCCTAATCCACCTTGAACATGAATGAAACATGAGCTCCTAAATCACATAGCTTAAGTGCTTTTGAAAACGTTACCCACTAAATTCAGGGATTGTAGGATTGAGCCCTGAGTAAAGACTGTGGTAAAATCAATTTCAAAACTCCCATTCATTTTCTTATTTGTATTACTATAGTGCTTAGGACAGGGGTGTGCAGGATGCAGCCAGTGGGCCAGATGCAGCTCTCCAAGCCGCCAGATCTGGCCCATGGCTGCCTTCCTGGGCTCCCAGCACAGAACAGCTTATGCTGCTTTAAGCAGCTGTCTGCTCTCTGCTCGCGCACTTCCCCCACCTCTCAGCAAAATCTCTGTTCCCATTGGCCAATTTCCAGTGAATACTTACCCACCTCCTCCAGGTCAGAACTCCCTCCCTGACCCTGTACATTCTCTTACACCCCTCTCCCAGGCCAGAATTCTATCCTGCACTCATATCCCACCCTGACCCTGCACTCCATTCCCCTGCCCCGGGTCCCCACCTAAACCCTCTGCACCTCCTCTCCCCACTTCTTCCAGGTCACAGCTCCCTCTCAGATCCTACACCCTCTCCTGCATTCTTCCCCTTGGCCTGAATCCCCTACTGGACCCTGCACCCCAAGCCCGTGCCCCAGAGCACAACCTCCTCCTTCACCCAAACTCCCTCGCAGACCTCACACCCTCTCCTGCACCTCAGTCCCCTACCCCACGCTCCCTTCTGCACCCGGCCTGGGTCCCAGACCTCTCACCCCCCCATAGAAGTGCAGCCCTTGAACACTTACCAAAATCTTGGAGTGGCCCCCATTAAAAATTATTGCCCACCCCTGGCCTATGAGCTCTAATCAAGGACCAGAAACCCATTATGCTAGACACTCTACACAGACATGGTAAGGAACTTGCAGTCTAAATATAAGACAGAAAACACGTGCCAGTGGGAGGCAAGAGCTGACATTTTGATAGCGAATGAGAGGTAACAGCCCTGGAACGTAAATACAAGCAACTTATGTTTCATGCAATAATGGAGTATGAGCCAGTGGAGGGATTCAAAGAGAGAGGAACAGGCTTGGAGAATGATTCCTGCAGCAGCATTCTAAATGGATATGTTTGCCTTTGTCGAGGGCCAAGAAGGGATGCTGCGGCAATGGAGACCTGATATGAGGATAGATTAGACATAGTTCTACCTGTGTGGATGGACGTTAGGAAGCCAACAGACATGCAGGGCCCCTGGGCAAGGTTGGGGTGGTAGGCTCCATGCTCCCAGAAAGGGTGGGGCCTCAAGCAGGAGCAGAGCTGGAGGCAGCCAGCCTGATGTGCACCATGCCACTGTCCCAACCCTTAGAGCCACCCAGAGTGCTGTGCTCTGGTAGGTATTTAAAGGGCCCAAGCTCCGGCAGCTGCTGTTGTCACAGTAGCAGCAGCAGCTGGGAAACCCAGGCCCTTTTGAATCGCTGGCCCCAAGAGACTTGCCCCTTTTGCCCACCCTTCCCAGCAACAAGCCTGAATGGATTCATCTGAGCAATGCTATGTGGAAGGGATCTGCAAAATTTAGACATAAAATGGACGTGAGCACCTGAGTGAGGATGACACCCAAATTATGGGCCTGCGTAATAGGCAAGATGGCATTGTCCACAGTGATTGAGAAGGAAGTGGGGAGAGCAGTTGTGAGAGGGGAAGAAATTAAGTGTTCCATTTTAGCGATGCTGAGCTTCATCTGTTGGCTAAATATCCATGAGATGTCAGAGAGATTTGACTTTAGACAGAAGGGGTCAGGTCTGAAGCAGAGAAATGAATCTCTGAGTTGTCAACACACAGCTAATAGCGGAATGTGTTTCTCCCTTCAGGCCGAGGGAATGGCATTTTTTTCAAGTAGAGTTTAGATTGCAATTAATTGACAAGGACAGTATGCTATATTTAAATTAAATTACAGAGTGCTGTTTAATCTCAAAATGCAGAGAGATGGGATTGCATGAGAAAGACGACAAAGAGAAGGCCTGATTCTTCTCACATGTTGGAGTAAAACACAGGTAACTGCACTGAAGTCAATGGAGTTATTCTGTATATATATTTGTTGTGAAAGGAAAATCAGGACACATCGACTTCTTCAAAAGGACACTCATTTCAGCATCATAGGTACAAAGACATAATTTCTTTGTTTCTTATTTCATAATTAGAAACAAAAGCCTTTCATAATGTGATAAGCAGTCCGAATGGGGGTTGCAGGTAATCATGTCTAACTAATTATCTACTGTATAATCAAAAACACAAGAGAAATAGGCACCTGCATAATACAGGCCTGTTGAACAGATGTGCCCCTATTAATAGACATGAGTTGTCTATTAAAACTCTGCAGTGACACAGAATGTTATCATCTGAGAGTGAGAACTGCCCTCAGTAACCTTCAGTTCCAGTGTAATTATAAGCAAGAACAATTCAGAACTGCCATAATTTGTCCCTTCTTTGCGTTATCCTGTAAGCATGGACACTTAAGCTCTTTTCAAGGTAAAACACTGTGTTACCTCTTCCCTGGTGGAATTTTACAGAATATACCATTTCTGAAGATATGGGGGAAAGAGTCAATGAAAATTTTCTCTCAGTAGAGAAATCCACTGTGTTAAAGTATTCAGGGTTCATTAGAAATGACACAGATGTACTGTGCTGATAATTATGGATGTAATAAATAATGTAATGTGGGATTTTTTTAAGATACAAAATACAGTCTTAGAACTACATGACTATGGTTGTAATAAAAATGAGCTGCTTAGAAATAGACAATAGGGAACAACAAATTAATGCATTTATTCATGAGGACAATATTTAGATATTAATAACTCTTTCCAACATCCATGTTTCAGAGTAGATGAACAATAAGGCTTTGAACCACCCTCCACTTGGAGTACTATTTAACTTTACACAAGTGAGTCATCCTGTTGCCATCAACAGTTTTACTCACATGTGTAAAATTAAGCATGGCATAAATCTTTGCAACACGAGGGTCCTACATGTTAAAGACCTGCCATCCACAGCAGTTAGAAATACAGAACAAAATAGCCTCCTAGTTTTTTAAATACTTAATGATTACTGAAATCAAGCAAACCCCCTCCTCCATGGGCTTTCCTCCCTGTTAGTTACAAATAATAGTTAATTTTCTATGAGTTTTATATGCATTTCTAGTCTGCATCGTTGTAAAGAAAAGCTTGACACTATGACCAGAACATAACCAGTGCTGAGACATCTGCCAGAGCTTGCAGGCAGATTGAAACAATAGCTGTAATAAGTAGGAGCTGCCTCATGCATTTCAAAAGGGAGTTAATTCCAAGCTCTGCTTGCTCTGTGAGGGCTACATAAACACCCATTCTAAGAGAGACCTCTGTGTGTTGCAGAAGGTGAAGAGTGCAGCAGGTTCAGCTCAGCAAATGCATCTGGATGTTAGGGTGGTTAATGACAGGGATTCCCTGCTGCTGCTCCTGCTTGAGAAAGTGGTGGAGGAAAAGGGGTATCTGCTACCCATCCCTATTGTTGTCATGGAGAGAGGGGGCCCTGCTATCTCCTTTTTGTGGGGAGAATGGAGATCCCTGGCATCATCCTTGAAAGTAAAGGATGGAGGCACATTGGTCCTTCTGTCAAGGTGTGCCTATGTCTCTTGATGGCGTTAACCTAACTTCTCATCCTTTCACTAATGATAGCAGGAAATTAACTTGCCACCACCCTTTCTGATTTCACTCTGGAAAAATGCAGTACAATATTCTCTAGTGTTCACTCAAACAATTTATCTGTAGGTATTCACAGGAATTCTCTTCAAGTGGCTTTTTGTTCTCTCTTGACCAGCATACAGCATAGGTTGAGTCCAGCTATCGTAATCAGTGATATAATGAGACTATACATTGAAATACTAGTTAAATATTGTCCCTTGTCAATTTGTGTAATGATAACTTATGTACAACAGAATCAGGCTACTCCAATGAATCCAAAAGACAACAATTGTTTAGGCTTTTTCCTTATCTAAAACAGGTTACATTGTCCTAAGCAAAGAGTCATTTAAAAAGTAAGACAGAATATTATGCCATGTGTTGTTGTAAAAGATATATAAAAGACCATTAATATGCATCTGTATGTAGTGTGTGTTGATGGAAATATATACAAATATATACAAAAAACCCTAAATGTAATCTATGTTTTTAGGGGCATTCGTACCTAGAATGGTCAGTATTGTAAAAGTCAGCTTTTGCCGGTGTTTACTGCATAGTGGTATATGAGATTACAACACTTTTCTACTTAAAAGACTCTTATCCTATATAGCTGCATAACAGAAACTATATAATGAATTTTGAATAACCTCTATTAAATCTACAGGTTGCTACCAGAATACTACAAAGTATTTGATTGATAGAAATACTCTTTTTGTTGCTGGTTTTTTTTAACAACATAAACGTTGGTGGGAATAGATTCTGTTCCTGAAAGTCCAGGTTAACGGAGCACCCCATCTTGAAAAAGGATAGCAACTTGCAGCTGGTAAATTACAAGATCCACAAAACTCAGGTATATAAGCAGCTTTGTTGGGGATGGAATCAAGGGCCCAACTCTTCTCTGTCCTTCCCTGCTTATCTATTATGGAGATGAGGAAGAGTGGCTGAACAGTGCCAACTAACATCAACATACCGGGAATAAAAGTTAGGGGGCCCAGCCAAGGATACAAGTGGGGTCTTCCTCTCCTTATACTTTGGCATGGTATAGCCAGAAACATGATTTATCCCAGAGTTTAGCAGGGTACATTTTTTGTCACCTTTGTTTTGCTCCATTCGTTGCTATTGCCCTCCTGGGCACATTCACTCTCATAGATTTGTCACCTGGCTAGCATTCATTTCATAATTTTATTGCACATTACATTTGATACAAATGTGATGAAAATCCAGGGTGATGCTTTCCCACATTGTGAGCCATGCTTAGCACGTGTGCCATCTATATTTTCATTGTGTTTCATGTCATTCCAATCCATTTTTTTTAACCTGGAAAAATGAGTAGCATGTCCTAACTTTGAGTTCTCTCCAGCTATCATGATCTGTGCCTACCTGCATCATGGAAAATACTTATCAGATGGCTAGTCCATTCAACAAATGTCTCAGGTGATCAGAAGTAGCCCTTTCTTTCAGCTAAAGAGGGGGAGCTAATAAACTCCACAGAGCAGCATACAGGTTGATGAGCTCTCTCAGCAATGGATATTATCTTCCTCATTCTAGAATACACCTTTAACATCTCTGCGTTTTATTTGAGAGGCAATGTGGCCTTGTGGATGGACCTCAAGAGACTTGAATTCTACTCTTGCATCTATTATTGGCCTGCTGGGTGACCTTAACTATATTGCTTCACCACTGTGAGACTCAATTTTCTGATCTGTAAAATGAAGTAAATACTGTCAGTCTCCATTGTAAAGCCTTTCCAGATCCTATATAAAAGCTAAGTGCTATTATCATGATGAGGTTCCCCCATCCAGGTAGTACACCAACAAAACAATTATGTCCATAAATCCCCCTATGTTATCAGAGCTAAGGGCTTCAGCCTTTAGAAATTAGTGTGTTCTAGGTAACTGGAGAGAGGGTATTGGAGAGGCAGTCTTTGGTTTATAGTTGTTCTGAGACAGTGCATTTCAGACCATTCTACTTTGCACTGTAGCTGTCTAAATGCTTATCAGATGTATTACCCAATTCTTATACAACTAATGAGGAGTACAGGAGCTGCCCAAAAAGCTCCCTGCTGTTGGCAGAGCTGCGGCTACACTTTGCTTTCACGTTTGACACTGAGCCTCATCTGCACAGAGTTGGAATGTGAGTATGCAAATGAAGCCCAGGATATTTAGCACTTCCAAAGTGCTTGATTTGCATCCCTCTCTCGGCAGAGGGAGGCAATCTAGACGTAGCCACTCTGAACCTACAGGAAAGGTTTAGATTCACCGAAACAGGAAATTGAATTAGGAGCCGTAATAGAAAATACCAGATGAATTTCTTAACTTGAATATTCCTAAGAAAACTAAAATAAGCACCCACAAAGAGACATGGTGACAGTTAGAAATTTGGCTGGCAAAATTCATGTAAACCACTAGTTCATTAATACAGGTTTAACTTGAATTGGGGCCAATTTTGAGTGCTTTTACTAGGCAATAGAATACAAGTTTTTAGTTACATCAGTGTAATTTAATACAGTAAAATGACTGTAATGAAGGAGTCATCCCAAGAGATAAGCTTATGGTTATAATGCTGTTCCAGGGAGATGCAGAGCTGTAAGATGCCTGTCCTATGACCACCCCTATGGAGTTCCTGAGAGGCCTGGTTGATCACTCAGAATGTCTGGGGCATATCCTGAGCCATAATGTGTTCAGAGCTACTCCATAGACTAAACTAGTGCCACTGACACTTCAATACTATCATAATTAGTAGACAGGGCAGAGAAACCAGCATGGCAGCTGCTATCCAGTGAAGTTTGTTAATAAGGAAGAATCAAGTCAGTAGGAAGAAAGAGAGAGAGGTGAAAGAAATGAATAAAAAAATAAATAAGGTTCTTGCTGTAATTTCAGTGGGAGTAAAAGGGAGGGATTGCAAACTGTTGTTACAATTTCCTATTGAGGCTGATTGCATACCTCCTAAGTGGTTATGGTATCCTGAATGAGGATCTCCCTTCAGAGGCGGCCATGTAGACACCCTATTATGTCCTCCCTACAAGATGGAGACAAGGATCCACTCCTCGGACCCTTGAGGATGATATTAGTTGACAATTATTACATGGGCACAGTGCCTCCCTGACACTTCAGAGCATGGATGGGCAATGCTTTCTGCTAGTCATCCACTGAGATGCATAAAAGAGACAGACATCCCTTAAATAAATCAAATATCTAACTGCTCTCCTGTCAGTCACAACCCAAGTAAAGCCCATCTGACAAACAATCATTGGGGTGAAAGGGAATTTAAGCTGCTCAACAACCCCCCTCAACCTAAATTTCCAAGAAGTAAAACAATTTCTGATAGCTGGCTACTTCCCCTTTCTTTTCTCATCTTCTGCAGAGAAAGAACTAGGGCAATGTGGAGAGCTGTCTAGCTGAGATGAGGGCCCATGTATTCACTGATACAAAAGTTTCCCATCCACCAAGAGCAGTTCTGTATTTGTAACTGGCATATATTATGATTGAATGTGCAAAATAGGTAATGCCATCAGAAATAGCCATTTGCTTGTATGTTTTCATGGACAGTTGCAGTAGCTTTATGTGAAAATGTGGGCAAACTTTTAAACCTTTATTTTCTATATGTGTAGACCTTGCACCTCCATTTTTAAAGACAGATTGATCCAAAGTGACCTGCAAAAGGTTGCACAAGCAATATAGAATGAAACAAATCTAAGGAATTTTAGAGCAATATAGCAATCCATACTGCCAGCTTCTACAAATTCCCATCAGTTCTTAGATCTCCAGATTAAATACAACCCAAAATACTTAAAATATGGCACAAGCAGCCTATTATCCCTTTTCCACTAGTGTCAGAAGCATGGTAGGTGCTGTAAACACATATAGGAAGAGTATCAGAGGGGTAGCCATGTTAGTTTGGATCTGCAAAAGAAAATTTTATCTGCAAATTTGACACCATCAGTTTAGGATTAAACAAAGACTGTGAATGGCTATCCAAGTAAAAAAGCAGTTTTTTCTCTTTTGGGGTATGTTTAGACTACATGGCTCCATTAACGCAGCCATGTAGATGAGTTTACTAGACATAGGAAAATGAAGCAGCGATTTAAATAATCGCTGCTTCATTTACATCAAAATGGCTGTCGCGCTGTGCCGATCAGCTGTTTGGTGGCACAACGGGGCAGTCTGGATGTGCCGCGGTCGACAAGGGAAGCCTTTGTTGACTGCTCCAGTAAACCTCATTTCCTATGTCTAGTAACCTCATCTACATAACTCCGTCGACAGAGCCATGTAGTCTAGACATACCCTTGGTGTTCACACCTCCACATCAGCTGCTAGAAGTGGGCCTCACCCTCCCTGACTGAATTAACCTCGTTATCGCTAGCCTGCATATTTATACCTGCATCTGGAAATTTCCACTACATGCATCTGATAAAGTGGGTCTTTGCCCACAAAAGCTTATGCTCCAATACATCTGTTAGTCTATAAGGTGCCTGTGACGGGCCACCAGTGACCCGCACGGGAGATGGCCTGGGCTGCCAGGCCACGGAAAGCGGCGGTACGGCCCAAGCCCCTCCCCCCGGCCTCAGCACGGGCGTGGGAAGCCGGCGGGGCCGTGCTCAGCCTCCGTGTCTGCGCCAGTGGGAACCACTGGTCCCTCCCCAGAGGCTGCACCGGGCGAGGGCCGGGCAGAGCTAGGTAGCAGGGTGGCTGCCGAGAATGTCGGCACACCGCCAGAAGGGGAGGACCCCGGGCGGCGTCCGGCACGGCGGGCCATTTTAAAAAGGCTCGCCGCCAGCAAGGGAGTGGACAGCCTCCTCGCAGAGAGGGAGGAGAGCCCCAGAGCTCGGGATGGACCCCAGGCAGCACTGAGGCTGGCAGACGGCCCGGCCTCGCCCCATGGATTCCCGGTACGGCCGCCGCAGCTGGTGGTCAGCAAGTCCCGGTTCCAACGGCGACTGGATCCCGCCCCCCCGGCCTGAAAGGAGTGACCCGGCAGAGACCGGACTCGGCGGAGGGAACAGACTCACGGGGCATTGCCAGAGCGACACCAGACCCAGAATCCTGAACCGGGGTAGGCTTTGGGAACTGGGGCGATGGTACGAAGGTACCTGGGAAGGGAGGAAGAAGCCCAGGGCGGGGCCCTTTTGGTGTCCGTGTGTAGGCAGGTTACGGCTGGAATGACCCCTGTCTACCGCGTTGGGGCGCGAGTGAGCCCCGATGCTTAGGGCCCCGGGCTGGGACCCGGAGAGAGGGTGGGACTGGGTCCCCTTCCCTTACCCCCGAGGAGCTTTCAATCCCAGGCAGCGCCGCTCAGGCATGCAACAGAACAAGGTGACAGTCAAACAAGAGGGACTGGACTGTGGGCTCAGGCCCCACCCCACAAAGGCGGATGACAGCTGCAGGGTCCGCTGACTCCCCCCTCCTATCCTGAGGGGGTGAGCGCACCCAATTGACAGGGCTTATAAACAGGGGCCCTGGGCAGGATACTGGCGGAAAGAGGGTGAAGGGGTTCGCCGAGCCCCCCCTCACGTTGAGAGGGGGTGATCGCACCCTGAACCACCCGCAGTGCCACAGGATTCCTTGTCGCATATAGGAAGAGACAGTCCCTAATTTAAAGTAGAAATTTTGCATAATAGTATCTCCTTTAATGCTTTCCCTTAGCACTTCTCAGCTATAAAAATACAATAGCGTAAGTGGAATTCATTTTGGTCCATATTTATATGAAGTGCATGCATTTTGAAACTCTTTAACCCTTTAATTTCTTGATTGAAATATTGTGTAAAGCACCAAAGTCTATAGCAAATGAATGACAGCATACATTTTCATGGGAACAAATCAAATCATACACTGTGAGACATGTAATATACCCTTCTGTGAGACAGGAGTGAACCTGTTAACAGAACAATAAAATCCATGAAGAGGAAAGGGTAAATTGCAATAGGCTTGCCATGAGAATTGAAGGCACCTGTTAAAAATAAATCTAACAGATATTATAAACATAAATAACATTTGGATTACTTGTTACTGCAAAGATTTTTAAGTAGAAATAGAATTAATATGTCCCAACAGCCCTGTTCATTTATAATTTCATTTTCTTCATTATTTTGGCCTCATCATTTCAACATAAACACTAGTTCTGACTTTTACATTGGTGATGTTGGTGTAGTTTATGATTATTGATATGATTTATTAATGTCAATAATACAAAAGTAAGATTAAAGCACTGTCATACCTAATTAAACTAAAAGATATTAGGCAGGGCCGGCTCTAGGTTTTTTGCTGCCCCAAGCAAAACATTTTTTGCCCTCCCCACCCCCCACTTTTTTTGTTGGCTTTTACACATGTTTACACTTTGCAATGTTTTGTTATTGTTATTGTTATTGTTGTTGTTGTTGTTTTTGTGCTGGCATTTTAGCCCTATAAATAGCAAATATAATTTTAATTAATTTTTTTTCCATAAAGCAAAAGGCGCTTCAAGTAAACTCCCCCTCCCCTTTCACTTGCTGCTGGGTCACAACAGCCTTTTCCCTGCCCTGTCCAGCCCCTCCCTATGGACAAGCACCTCTCACTCCCGACCCACGGGGGGAGCAGGGGCAGGGACAGCGCAGAGCCGGAGGAGCATGGGGAACAGGGCGGGGCGGGGCGGGTGCAGTGAGCCAGGTGGTCGGCAGGGAGCGGTCTCTCACCAGCAAAGGGGTCTGGGGCCACGCCAGGACTGGAGCTGGCGGGGCGAGACGGAGCATGGACGCACTACACTCCGCAGCCAGCTCCCAGGGACACGCAGCCAGAGCCGAGCTCCTGCAGCCCTTTAAAATGGGCGGGGCGGGGCAGGGCATTGCCGGGGGCAGCTGCTTACCTGGAAATGCTGCCCCTGGAAATGTGCTGCCCCAAGCACGTGCTTGATTTGCTGGTGCCTAAAGTCAGTCCTGATATTAGGGGAAAATGAAGCAATACAATGAAGAAGGTAGTTTCTGTTTGGAGACACTATTCTTAAATATTATATAAAGCTCTCATGGAGTTCCTTACCCTTTGGGGGTCAGAGCTTCCTCATTTCAATATACATGTATTTAAAATGCAATATCATCCATGCACATAGGAAGACCTTGCACTTTACCTGAAGGCAAAAAGTTAAATCATGGCGTGATTTTTTTATGTCATTGTTTATTTTAACATTTCAACATTTAATGTCATCATAAAGTGCAGCTTATGGCTTCATGTTTTTAAAGAGACAGCACAGAAAACACACACCCTCCAACAGATGCTGTGTTTTATAAAAATAACATACTGATTGTATTGGTAATATGCCATTCATCCCAAATGGGAGGATAATGCCTACTTATCTATCACCACCGTGCACTACAGTGATTCCCACTTAATTAGATATCTATATCCAAATTATTCTTTGAGGAAAAAACAGGCTTATATATCACACAACCTGAGTTCTATGGCTGAAAACTCCATAAATCAATGTTTGTGAAAGACAACTGTGCTGCAGAAAAAGGATTTTTCATATAATGGGCCTGATCCTGCAATCTAACTCAGACAGATTTCCATTAACTTGAATGGACAGCACTTTTTCTGTTTATTTTTTTTAAAAGTATCAGTGATAAAAAAGAAGGGACCGTCCATATTTGGCTGAGAAGAAACTTACACAATGAAGTGAGGGAAATTGTAACACAAGACGTGAAATCACTGAAATTCTAAGAGATATAATTTTCTCTCCTACTAAAATAAATGGTAAACTATATAGGGCCTGATCTGCTTCTCACACTGGTGTATACTTTACTGAACCCAGTCTAAAACGAGCTTGAGAATCATACCACGGTGCATAATTGTGTCCTTTTCTCACTACCATCTCTCAGCCATCATAGATTAACAGATATTGCTCTGCTTTATTATGGAGCCATTCTTTCGAGCAAGCTGTCAAAAATATAAATAAATAGTTTTTGTGTGAAAGTGATCATAGAAGATTAGGGTTGGACAAGGCCTCTTAATATCCTTTGGACCAACCCCCTACTCAAAGCAAGACCAACACCAACTAAATCATCCCAGCCAGGGCTTTGTCAAGCCTTCCCTCAAAAACCTCTAAGGTTGGAGATTCCACCACCTCCCTAGGGTTCCCTTTCCAGTGTTTCACCACACAGGGAAGCAGTTTTCACCACCACTCCAGTTCTTCCCAATTCCTAGTGAAGTAGTTTTTCCTAGTATCCAACCTAAACCTACACTGCAAGTTGAGACCATTGCTCCTTGTTCTGTCATCCACCACCCCTGAGAGTAGTCTCTGTCTTCTTTGGAACCCCCCTTCAGGTAGTTGAAGGCTTCTGTCAAAATCCCCCTCGTTCTTCTCTTCTGCAGACTATATATGCCCAGTTTCCGCAGCCTCTCTTCTTAAGTCATGTGGTACAACTCTCCTCCCCCAGTCATTTTCATTGCCCTCCTCTGGACTCTCTCCAATTTGTCCATATCCTTTCTGTAGTGTGGGGGGCGAGAGGGAGGGACAGGATGCAGCACCCTGGATGTGACCTCACCACTGCCAAATAGTCACTTCCCTTGATCTGCTGGCAGTGCTCCTACTAATGCAGTGCACTGTGCTGTTAGCCTTCTTGGCAACAAGGACACACTGTTGATTCATATCCAGCTTCTCAGCCACTGTAATCTCCAAGTCCTTTTCTGGAGAATTGTTGCTTAGCCTGTCAGTCCCCTGTCTGGAGCAGTGCATGGGATTCTTCTGTCCTAACTGCAGGACTTTGCACGTGTCCTTGTTGACTTCTACCCTATAAAAGAATAATCAGATCAGTCGTTTCACTGAAGCTTCAAATTTTCAAACCAATACACGGTCTGAACTAGCACCCTTAGTCCTGAAGATTCTGCAGATGCTTGGGGCTGGTGGAGATGGAAGAATCCCCTCCCATGGTAACAGTACAGTGGCAGACCTAGTCTGTGATCACCACTGTAGACTCAGAGCAGTAGTAGCCCCTGTTACTTACAAGACCCCTGCCTCCTTGCATAAAGGATGGCAGGTATATGCACAGTCCTGAATTTAGAAATCCTGCCCTCTGCACACTCTCAACATGAGTTCCCTCAATTCTGCCCCACTCTGTCTAATGAAAGTATGCAACTGTGTATGTGTATCTTACCTAACGTGCAGTTGAGGTGAATGGTACCTTTTAAAATGGTACGATGCCTTACCATGCCTATTGTCCTAGATCAGACTTGTTCCATTAAAAAGAATACTATGAGCTCTGCCAACCCACTGGGATGCGGCGCTGAAGATGGTTTCAGTCTCTCTCTTGCATCATCATTACCACTAAGGATTCATCAATTGGTAACTTCAATAAGGACTCTGTTGATGCTGTGTGAGCCAAAATAGAACCCATATCTCTCTATCAGTGCTGTGTTGCAAACAGGAGTCAAAATACATCCCAGACTTCTTGTTGTGTTTAACATAAGGAGGTATGGCTCAGGGTACTCATGCACACCTTTGTGGGAGAAACAAAGGGACATCTTTATGTAGTCCATCTTAAAACCATGGGCCAGGCTCCCTGCAATGGCAGGGTTCCTTTTAGAGAAAAGTTCATCTTGCAGAAGTTGCCATGGACATCGTAAGTGTAACACTTTTCAGGGAAGGATTCCTGGCCCACATGGCCCAGTCATTCATTGCTTCAGCAGTTCTTCGAGGAATGTCCTTGTGGATGCTCCACCATAGGTGCTTGCGCACGGCCTGTCTGGAAGATTTCAATTGCAGTGCTAGGGTGTGTCTAGACTACGCAGTTTTTTCAAAAAAAGTTGCCTTTTTTCGAAAAAAAAGTCACCCGTGTCTACACTTACGCCGCGTTCTTTCAAAAGTAAATTGAAAGAACGTAGCAGTTTTGTTGAAAGCAGTAAACCTCATTTTACAAGGAATAATGCCTTTTTCGACAGAGATCTGTTGAAAAAAGGTGTGTGTGGATGCGGAGGGGGGGGAGAACAGACCTCCAGAGAAAAGCCCTGGTGGACAGTCCATCGGCAGGAAAAACCTCTATTGTTCCTGTCTGTAGCCATGTTTTAAAGTCACAGGCACCTTGGGCAGCCATTGTGGCAGGAAGGCAGCCAGAGGAACCCTCTGACCACACGGCTCCCCCTGCGCCTCTGCCAAGGAAGCATGGCACAAGCACAAGACCCCGAGGCCCCCAAGGACCTTCCAGGGAGCCATCCCATGAGCCTTCCAAGGTCACCAAGAGGCGAGCTCCAGCCTGGTCAGGGCCAGAAGTCCTGACACTTTTGGAACTATGGGAAGAGGAGGAATCGCTCCAGGCTCTGCATTCCTGAGGCTGGAATACAGACATTTACAGCTGCATGGCCAAGGGGCTGACCAAAAAAGGACACCAACCCAGAACCTTGGACCAGGTGCAGGCCAAGGTTAAAGAACTCAGGCAGGGCTATGCCAGGGCCCGTGAGCACAGCTCCACTTTGGGGTAAGCACCTCACCACTGCGTGTACTTCCAGGAGCTGGACAGAATCCTGGGGGATGGGGAACCCCTCTCTGCCCCAGTTCTTGTCCAGACCAGGTTGCAGACACCAGTGCAGCATTGCCAGAAGGGGGCTGAGGACAACCCAGGTATGTCTACACTAGCTCGTTAGTTCAAGCTAGGTAGGCAAATGAGAGCAACCGAAGTTGCAAATGAAGCCTCTGTTCATTTAAGGGATATGGCTTGAGGGTAGGGTGGGGGTGTACTGGTGGGGGGCATGTACCCAGACAGGAACCCGCCTTGTAACATCCAGTTTTGTTTGCCTGGAGCATGCAGGGCACACAGAACAGAAGGCCCAGGCTGCAGTGACCGTGAATGGCTGTAAACAGAGATATGCCAATTGCTGACCAAAAGGCTGCCAAGAAGTGCCCTTTATTTTGTTTTTAAGGTTCTGGTTAATAATATTTAAATGAGAGCAAGTTAGCAATGGCTATTGTTTAACAAATGACAGCCATGCCTCAGGGGTTACCTTTGTTTGGGCTTTAAGTGGTAAGCCCCAGTAGAGTTAGTAGGTTTAACTTTAGTGGCCTAATGTTAGTGTTTAGCTTCTTTTTTACAATATTTTATACAAACTTTAACTTAGAGGACTGTGTATTTTTTGTTTTTGTAGGGTTTATGTTGTTACAATAAACAAAATAATTTTGTGTGAATGAGGGGCGGCCCAAGGCCATGTATTTTTCATTGCTATTAGCGTGTATTTGTTTTATGTATGTGACTTGAAGGAGGTTACATTGACTAGAGTCACTGTTTTTTTATAGGACCAAGCATGGTTCACAGATGTTTAATTGTTAACCCATGCAATTTTATAATTTCTGAGGCCTTTTAAGGCATTAGGCACCAATGAGTAGCAGAGCAAGTAGCTGTTATTGCAAAGGTGAGGTTACTAGTTTTTTTTATTGTTGTGGGCATCTTTACTTAAATATGCTGATGTTCCACTTGCCCATATTATTTTTTATAAACCACTGCAGACGCTGGGCTAACACCAATAACCATTACTGAGGCTTGGATTGTATCCAAGACCGGCAAACCTTATGTTTTATTACAGAAAACTAAGGCAATGGCCCTAAACAGTGCTCCAGTGGGATGTATCCCTCCCAACATTGGTGTAAATCCAAAAAACCACCATAAACTTTTTGTATATATACCGCTTGCTGTTGCAGCGCTTGCAATCACTGTTGTTATAAACTAAACTATAAAAAAAAACTAAGCTGAAGCAAAACATGGTACTCCAACTCGCCATGGTCTTCTTCCTCATTCCAACTGCTACTGTTGTACCAGAACACCTTACTCAACTCCTCTACCGAACTAAAAATCGAGTTTGTCCCTCTCAGCCAAAACAATGAGTAAAACAAAAGCAACATCTCCCAATGAGGACCGGTATGGTTCGATAACAGCGACCACCGCAATCCTCTAAATAACTATGGGGGAAGGCAAAAAAAGTGGCAACAAACTGTATACAGGCAGTCCCCGGGTTACGTACAAGATAGGGACTGTAGGTTTGTTCTTAAGTTGAATCTGTATGTAAGTCGGAACTGGCATCAGCCGCTGCTGAAACTGATCAGTTTCAACAGCCGCTGAATCTGGACACCAGTTCCACTTACATACAGATTCAAGATAAGAATACCAGGCGTCCCCAAGTCAGCTGCTGCTGAAACTGATCAGCAGCTGATTCCAGGAAGCCCAGGGCAGAGCAACTCTGCCTTGGGCTTCCTGTAGTCAGCTGCTGGTCAGTTTCAGCAGCGGCTGACTTTGGGACGCCTGGGGCAGAGCAGCTCGGGTGCTGCTGGCTTGGTCCAGTAGCGCGGCTGCTCCTCGGAGCTACTGGACCAACCCAGCAGCAGCCAAGCTGCTCTGCCCCAGGCATCCTGATTCAGTCGCTGCTGAAAGTGATCAGCAGCTGAATCAGGACGCCTGGGGCAGAGCAGCTGGGGAGCTGCCGGGTTGGTCCAGTAGCGCCAAGAAGCGGTGCTGCGGGACCAATCGGCAGTGCCCCACCTGCTCTACCACAGGCCCCCGGCTTTGCTCCACGTCTCCCTGGTCTGATGAGGGGGGCACTAGCTGCGTCCCCCCCAGCAGACCAGGGAGACGTGGAGCAAAGCTGCGGAGGACCCGGGCCAAACCGTGGCGCTTCCAGATCAGCGCCGCGGTCCGGCCCGGGTCCTCCGGGACTCTGCGCAGCGTCTCCCTGGTCTGCAGACCAGGCAGACGCTGAACAGAGCGGTGGAGCACCGGGGGCCGGACCCACGCCGCTTCCAGATCAGCTGGAAGCGGCGAGGGTCCGGCCCCCGGTGCTCCGCCGCTCTGTTCAGCGTCTCCCTGGTCTGCAGACCAGGGAGACGCTGAACAGAGCGGCTGGACCCGCGCCGCTTCCAGATCAGCTGGAAGCGGCGCGGGTCCGGCTCCTGGTGCTCCGCCGCTCTGTTCAGCGTCTGCCTGGTCTGCAGACCAGGGAGACACTGAAGAAAGCGGCGGAGCACCAGGGGCTGGACCCGCGCCGCTTCCAGCTGATCTGGAAGCGGCGCGGGTCCAGCCGCTCTGTTCAGCGTCTCCCTGGTCTGCAGACCAGGGAGACGCTGATCAGAGCGGCGGAGCACCGGGGGCCGGACCCGGGTGCTCCGCCGCTTTGTTCAGCGTCTCCCTGGTCTGCAGACCAGGGAGACGCTGAACAGAGCGGCGGAGCACCCGGCAGGACCCGCGCTGCTTCCAGCTGATCTGGAAGCGGCCGCGGGTCCGGCCCCCGGTGCTCCGCCGCTTTGCTCCCGTCTCCCTGGTCTGCTGGCTACGCCAGCAGACCAGGGAGACGGGGAGCAGCTTTTCTCACCCCGGAAAAGGCGGGCGGCGGGACCAGGCATCCCGCTGCTCTAGTTCTCCGGGGCGAGAATCCCCGTTCGTAACTACGGATCCGACATAAGTCGGATCCGCGTAACTCGGGGACTGCCTGTACAGTAAAACATGCTGTAACTAAAAATGCAAACATCTCATGGCTAAATTGGTTAGCCCAACAGCTAAAATTTTCCCTAACTCCTTTTCTACACTCCGTTATAACCACTGTAATTTTTGTAATCATTTTCTGCATAACCCTGTGTATTGTGCAATGCCTAGTTAATGCAGCTACCTTTTTTGTGCACATTTAATATACTGCACTAAAAAAAGGACCCTAGCCAATTCCTAAATCCTAATCCTTCTGTTCCGGCCATTAGGCACTTTTAGATTCCCCCAACGTGGGCAAGAGGTGCTGGTATCACCGCCATCTTGTATCCTGGAAAGTGGTGTGTCGTATCAGGGGGTGAAATGTAGCCAAACAGAAACCCCCCTTGTAACATCCATTTTTGCTTGCCTGGAGCATGCAGGGCACACAAAACAAAAGGCCCAAGCTGCAGTAACCGTAAATGGCTGTAAACAGAGATATGCCAATTGCTAACCAAAAGGCTGCCAAGAAGTGCCCTTAACTTAACCCATATTGATACGAACACACAGCTGTCCGCGGGGGAAGGAATCTCTCGCCCAGTAAAAAAAGTCTAGTTCGCACAATATAGTTATCCCTCTTGCAAGTGTAAATTAACTTAAAACTTGCTTGTAAAATCTGGCGCCACAAAATGGACCAGTAAAATTCAGCATCTTAAATAAAAAAAAAAAATACAGGCCCCCAGCGGTATAAAGATAGGTCCAGCAGCATATTTACTCTGAGGCTATGTCTAGACTGCAAGCCTCTTTCGAAAGAGGCTTTTTCGAAAGTATCTTTCGAAAAAGCCACTTTCGAAAAAGAGCGTCTAGACTGCAAGCAGTACTTTCGAAAAAGCAAGCCGCTTTTTCGAAAGAAAGCAGCGAGTGAGTCTGGATGCTCTCTTTCTAAAAAGCCCTGTTGGTGTTCAAGAACGCCTTTTTTCGAAAGAGCACTTTCGAAAAAAGGCGTTCTTCCTCGTGAAATGAAGTTTACCGCCATCGAAAGAAAAGCCGCGTTCTTTCGATTTAATTTCAAAAGAATGTGGCTGCAGTCTAGACGCAGGTGAAGTTTTTTCGAAAAAAGGCTACTTTTTTCGAAAAAAACCCTGAGTCTGGACACAGCCTAAGTGTTAATCTACCATCTATCTGCTGGTCGGGTTAGGTGTTTAACCTCCCAAGGTTCAACGGGGACGTCCACCTCATATTCGTCTTTCCTAAAAATTGAGAGACCGGCCCTGGCCTAACACGCTAAAGTCAAAAGGCACAAAAAGGGGTAAAAATTGTACCTAAATGTGGTCCTTTGTCTTAAGTGTACACATAAACTTAAAGCTCTTTAAAAATTAAGCTGTCACTTGGTACCATTATTTCTATTTTCTATCTTTATTTTCTTTGTAAATATTTTTTAAAATCTGTATTTGCTAACAGTTAAGAAAAAAATCAAAAGCCATTGTAACCATATGCTTTTATAAGTCTTTTTAATAAACCTGTAACTGTTTAAGTTTTTAACCTAACTCCTTCAGTTGCTGAAATAAAACCAAGCACAATTTAAAAAAACTTCAGACGGTCATAAAAAAACAGGCATAAAAAAAGCTTGGGCGTTTAAATCTGTGTCACTCCCAGGTAACAAATCCGTTGGGCCACCTTTCAGCCTTTCCCAGGCTGCCCGCTGCAAAGAAACCCTGTGTTCTAGCAGCTAAAATCTAAGGTATAATAAGCTCTTCCTATATAAAGGGGCGTCTGTTGGCCTGCTGGCCACCCTCTGCGACGGAACCCCGGTCCTAGCAGTAAAGACACGGACGTTAAACCTTTTCTCAAAAACACACACACACACACACTGCCCTAACCGTCGGCTAACGGGGAGAGGACGTTGCCCTAGCCACCTTGGGGCCCCTGTGAGGCTGGGGATGCTGGCCAGGCCAGATGTGGGCTTGCAGTGAGAACATTCCCATCCTTGTTCTAAGGACTTACTCACTGATCACAAGCAGGGATATTGTATGCATTCATAAAACTGATCACTTCTCCCTCTTCTCCTCCACAGCCAGACCTCCCAGACACCCATGCCACCACCCACTTGGTCTCACAGAAGCCGCAAGCACTGGCGGGTCTGCCTCCCCTTCCTCCCCTCAGCTTCTGCCCCCCCTTCCTCCCCTCAGCTCCTGCCCCCCCACTCCCTGCTAGTGAAGAGCCAGCTGCAGCCCCCCCACACACACACTGTCCAAGGCCCCACTCGAACCCGAGCATGTTTAGGGCCATGTACTCAAGGCAGCAGACTTTTGTGGGCCAGGCGACACCCTGAGACCTAAACCGCCCTCTCTCCCTCCTCCAGACGACACCATGAAACCTTACCGCCTCCTCCGCAGTTTTAAAAAGACTTTGGTAGTTGAACAAGAAAGTTCATTCATAGAATCATAGAACCATAGAACTGGAAGAGACCTCAGAAGGTCATCAAGTCCAGCCATCTGCTCTAGGCAGAACCAATCCCAACTAAATCAACCCGGCCAGGGCTTTCTCAAGCCGAGACTTAAACACCTCTAGGGATGGAGACTCCACTACTTCCCTAGGTAACCCATTGCAGTGCTTCACCACCCTCCTAGTGAAATAGTTTTTCCTAATATCCAACCTGGACCTCTCCCACCACAACTTGAAAACGGGTTGTTTTGAAAACATTTTACACACAGTTTTATTTTGTTACAAATAGTTATTTCTTTGCACATTGTTAATAAACGTTTTTGATATAAAACCCGGTGTGTGTGTGTTCACTGTCCGGAGACTGGTGCAGAGATGGGTTGTGGGAGGAAAGGTCTTGGGGCAGGAGGCCCAGGCCAACAGGCCTCATTGGGGAGACCCTGGGGAGAGTCATTGGGCTCCTGCTGAGAATCTCTCATGCAGAGCCTCCCGGATGCGGACCCCCACCAGCTGGGCTTGGTGGATGGCAGCTGTCCGAGGCTGCTCGAACCACCTCCCCTCCACATCAGCCTGTGTCTCCCACCCTGGGAGGAAGGCCTCCCCTTTGTTCTCCACCAGGTTGTGGAGCGTGCAACACACAGCCACCACCTCATTGCGTTCCCCCATGTCGAGGCGAGTAAGCAGGCACCTAAATCTTCCCTTCAGCTGGCCAAAGGTGCATTCAACCTGCAAGTGCGCCCGTGTCAGGTGCAAGTTAAATTTTTCCTTGCTGTGTTCAGATGCCCAGTGGATGGCTTCATGAGCTAGGGCATGAGGGGGTACGCTGCATCAGCCACAATGTATATTGGCATCTCCACGTCCCCAACAGCAGTTTCGCTGTGGGAAGAATGTTCCAGCCTGCACCTTGCGGTAAAGGTAGGATTTTTGGAAGATCCGAGCATCATGTGCCCGTCCCGACCACCCCACAAAAATGTCAGTGAATAGTCCACGGTGGTCAACCAGGGCCTGCAGCACCATGGAGAAGTACCCTTTTCTGTTTATATACCGGGCTGTTTGATGAGGCGATGCACAGGTTGGGATAAGAGTTCCATCGAGCGCTCCTCCACAGTTTGGGAATCCCAGCCCAGCAAAGCCGGCCACGATGGTGTCCAGGTCTCCAAGGTGGACAATCCTGTTCAGCAGCTCCAAGTTGATGGCGCTCACCACCTGCAGAAATAGACACATAAAAACACACAGAATAGGAAGTTAGAGGGGTTGCCCAAATCCTTTGGAGTTGCCCCCTCTCCCGCCCTTCCCAAAGATCCCAGGAGTCCCCCCCCCAGCGGCCGCTCCCAGCAGTAGGGCAGGGTGAGGCCAGGAGCACTCCCCCCCCACTCCAACTCCATTGCCCACCCTTGCCCTTTCCTGATACACTCCCGCTACCCCCATGGACTGTCTCCCCAGAGGGACTTACTTCCATCAACACAGTGCCAATAATAGACCTCCCCATGCCAAACTGGTGTCCTACTGAACGGTATCTGTCAGGGGTGGCCAGCTTCCAGAGGGCAATAGCTACCCTCTTCTCCAGGGCGATGGCAGGGCGCAGATGGGTGTCCTGTCATTGCAGGGCGGGGGCAAGCCAGGTACACAGTTCCTGGAACGTGGACTTCTGCATACAAAAGTTTTGGAGCCAAGCCTGGTCATCCCACCACACCATGACGAGCTGGTCCCACCAGTCTGAACTTGTCTCCAGCCTTCAAAATCACCTCTCATGGAAGAAGTTCAGTGGCAAGAACAGTGTTGCTGCAGCTCAAGCAAGGGGTTGAAGGCTGGGTTCAGAATCCAGACTTGGCATGAACATCATGAAGGTCTCATGGAGCTGCAGCAGAACTTGAAGCACTATGGTGTGGGGCCATCGCCTGCCTGAAGCAGCTCAGGCTCCATGGCAAAAAAACAATTAAAAGCACAAAAACCAACCAGGAGAAAAAATGCCGTGGTGTCCTAGCAAGCAGGGCACTCCAAGCAAGCACTGCAGAAGCTTTTCTGTCCCTCTAGGAGGTAGGCAAGCCAGCTGCAGGAGCAGAGGAACGGCTGTTAGGGGGGGTCCCTTAAAGCACGAATCTCTGAAAAGAGCACGCTGCAGGACCCGGAAGTAAAAGCTGCCCCCATGCCCCGGCAGAAGTGCTTCCAGGTGCCCTTTTTTTGACAGAGCATCCAGGCAGTCTAGATGCTCTTTTTCGAAAAAGTGGATCCATTTTTCGACACGCTTCATGCAATCTAGACGCTCTTTTTCAAAAGAAGCTTTTTCAAAATTATCTTTCGAAAAAGGCATGTAGTCTAGACATACCCATAGTGACAGGTAGTTCATGCATGTGCAGATGCACCCTCCACGCGCCCGGCAACTAATGTGCATCATGGACTATGATCCCTTCAGTTCTTTCTCTGCCGCCACGGGCATCAGTCAGAACCCGCAGTGCGCTCTGCATTAAGTGCCTCAGGGTATGTCTACACTACCCTCCTAGTTCGAACTAGGAGTAACGGTAGTTCGAACTAGGAAGCCTAGTTCGAACTACCTAGTTCGTGCCCTGTGTAGCCGTGCTGCACGGGGTTCGAACCAGCGGGGTTTTAAAAATGGCGGCTCCCCGCTTATGCAAATGAAGCCCAGGAAATTCAAATCCCGGGCTTCATTTGCAAGTGCGGTATGCCTACATTACCCCGCTAGTTCGAACTAGCGGGGTAGTGTAGACATACCCTCACACAGTTAGATAGCCTTTTACCATAGAGTTTAGTCAGCTTTAGAATTCAAATCGCCTTTCCTTCACTCTAAAGAAAAAAAAAAATATTTTTGCCATCAGCCGTGGAGCCGCAGATAAGTGGAGGCTCACTGCCTCCTGCTTTCCCCTTGCGGGGCTTGCCCCACAGGGGCTCTTCTCTCTGCATTTTTACTGATTTTATTTTATTCTTTTTATTCATTTTTCCATGGAGACCTCCTCAGAACCCCCTACCCCCACAGGCATACACCAAAGCGGCCTGAATTCAAATGACACCTATTTGCCACTTGTATATTTCGTGCCCAGAAGGGCATTGGTTTATCTCTGCTGCCTGGAGAAGCACCATGGCATGATCCAGTGCGCTCTTTACAGAGACCTGACATCCAGAGCACACAAAGCAAGAAAGCTAAAACTGAAACCTAGCTTGCTTGAACGGCCATCTGACCCATCTTAGACTCTGGTCCCCCTGCATCCCCACTTAACTCTCACAACAGCAATGTCAGACAAGGTGGCTTCAGCTGCCTCAGCTGCAAGCTCTGCAACCTCTAAACTAGGAGTTCCCAACCTGGGGTACATGTACCTCCAGGGGGTACGAGAAGCTTGTCAAGGGGATATGGGGAATATTTGGTAAATAACTAGATTATCATAATTGAAATATTCCAAAAGTAGTAGTGTTAGTGAAAAAAGTTGTGGATTCTAGAGTCTAGAATTTATTTCCTTTCATATTGAATAGGGGATACAGGAAGGTTTACTAAAAGCCAAGGAGGTACAGGGACCGAAAAAGGTTGGGAACCCCTGCTCTAAACAATCTAAGGGTATGTCTAGACTACATGGCTCCGTCGATGGAGCCATGTAAATTAGTTTATTCGGCATAGTCAAAGAAGCGGGGATTTAACTAATCCCCACTTCATTAAAATAAACATGGTTGCTGCGCTGTACTGACAATCAGCTGATCCTACACAGCGTGGCAGTCTAGACGCGGATCTGTCAACTGGGGAAGTGTTTGCTAACCGATCCTGTAAACCTCGTTTCACGAAGCATAAGGATATCGCAACTCACCAGCAGTATGCACCCAAGCCTTAACGAGTACCCTTAACAAGTGCATTCTGCCACCTAATTGCGAGATCCTGTCATATGTGGATGATATTTGCATTATCTGGGAAGACGAGGGTGGGGTGGAACGTGTGACTACACAGGTGGTAAATGCCCTAGAGGAAAACGGCTGGGTCATTAATAAGAGCAAAAGTTGCCTAAAACCCAGCACACCTTTGTAATTCCTAGGCATAAAAATAACCCCTGATAGAACTGCTATTGAGCAACAGGATACTTTGGAACTTGAGGCATGGTTTAAAAAGCCCCCCACAACTAAAAAATAGGTACAGCAGATACTAGGAATTCTTAATTACCATTGCAATACACTTCCCCCTACATCCGCCACATCGTTAGCCACCATAAGATCCCTAATTAAAGGAAAAGGTATAGTGGTCCACTGGACAATCGAACATCAAGCAGCCCTGGCTTGTTTAATAAAACATGTAAAAGACCCTCTACCTTTAATTCGATTCGACCTGGACACAAATCTAACTATCCAACTCAACTTTTCTCTGAGTCACTTCACTTTAGAAGTTTTTCAGTAAGAATCCTTAATATACCAGGCCATAAAAACAATAAAAGGTCCCGAAGTAAGATATGGCCCCTATGGCATCATGCTATTAAGTTTACAGTTTGCCGCAACATGGGGAAAAAAGGAGCTCTAAAAGGACCCCTAATGAAAGCTATACGGTGGTTAACCTCACATCCCCCACCTTGTTTTAATGGTACCCACAACACATGGGGAAAGCTTTTATATTCAGCACAAACTACCTGGCAGCAGTGGACTTTAATTGATACCCCTCTGTCAGATGAATTCACCAGAGGCACACCAATATTCATAAAATCTCAATTGGAGCCATGGATTTTCACTGATGGAAGTACAAAGTTAGCACGAAAAGCCAGGGTTTACTGCACCCGTTGTGAACAGATTAATATTTTTAACCTCCCTGAAGGTGAAAGTGCACAATTTGCAGAAGTTGTGGCCTTTACAAAAGGCATAGAGCATGTAACCCAAGTGCATCCTAAGGGAGAGTCTCCAGTAATAGGCACTGATTCTAATTATAATATTCTTATTGCTACTGGCACCTGAGAAGCCTCTGCACACCCGGGCCTATGGGAATCAGCACTCGCCATTGCGAAAATGCACTCAAAACGATGGTTTGTCACCCACTGTCCCTCACATAAACCTAACACTCATTGGTCGTATAAATGGTTAGATGA
Organism: Pelodiscus sinensis; assembly: GCF_052426305.1. Classification (NCBI taxonomy): domain Eukaryota; kingdom Metazoa; phylum Chordata; order Testudines; family Trionychidae; genus Pelodiscus; species Pelodiscus sinensis. Next base: position 115,473,871 of record NC_143055.1, on the reverse strand, counting down.
AATTTTACAAGAGGAAGACCCTTCTTAATGGAACCCCAAGGTAAATGTTAACCAGGCCGGGATGACCTCGGAGATGACCTTGCTTCAGCAAGTCTCCTCCTTGAGGTCTCTCTTTGAGGACCAAGAGCTTTTTGGTTCACATACATGAGTGGCTGGAGGAAGCTCTCTTGAGCTTTCTCCTTTTCTTTGATTTGACAACAGCCCAGACACCTCTCAGAAGGTAGGAGCCTCTGCAGGATTTGGAACCTGCTCAGTCTGACCCACCTGGTGTCAGCTGGATTCTAGGCAGGGTGAACACTCAATTAAGGTGGCAGAATTAATTCCCCATCTTGGGTTTTGTCCCTTAGAGCCACTGGGACCATGGACGTTTCTCCTGTTTTATTTCTCTTTTACTCCGTCCCTCCCACATTTCTCTTCTTTTCTTACCTCTTTTGTCCTCTTCCCCTACTCCCCTCCCCTCAGCTTGTGAATTAATAGAATAGCTGAAAGATTTAATGTGATTTGCAGGAGCTGCGGGGTAGGAGGGGATGCAGCTCCTATTGTGGGAGGTCCAACCAAAAAGGTGGGGCTGAAATAGTGCTCTGTCAGTGATTGTTCCTGTGACCTGGGCCGTGGTTGGTGCTTCTTTGCCTTCACTATCTTGGGGCTGTTCCTGATTCTCTCTGACATTCTAGTTTCCCCAAAATACCTGCTGAATCATTGCTATGAAGAGTGGTTGGTCTGGAGCTCACTTGAGGGGACTTTCTGATGCCCATTGAATGTACAAAATTCAAGCCGTGATGGTTGTTGGGAAAGTCAGGACTCCTGGGTCCTCTTCCCAACTCCACCATGGACTGGCTGGGTGACCTAAGAACAGTCACTTCTCCTTTTTCAGCCTGTTTCTCTCCCTCTGACATGTGGAGATCACAACCCTCTGCTACCTATGTGACATTACTGGATTCCAGTATGAACATGCAGATCATTGTTGCACCCACTATGCTATGTTTGCCTCAAATTCTGTGCAAAGTGGGCCAAGTGAGGTATCTATTGAAAGCTCATGAGTTGCTGGTTTTGTTTATATTACTCATATGCGTGCATGATTTTTGTATATAAAGTTACGGGTATTGGCTCTGTATTGGTATTTTAAATGTTTGCATCTGGGAGACAGCAGGAGGTGTAACCCCACTATTATGAGGGGTAACTACCCAGTGAATAGCTGTGCTTCATGGACAATGGCTTATAAGTGTTGACAGTAAACATCTGAGGAATTCTTCTGCAAACCCGCAACACATGACCTTTCAGTAGACACCTCACTTGGCCCACTTTGCACAGAATTTGAGGCAAACATGCCATGGGTGTAACAATGATCTGCATGTTCATACTAAAATCCAATAACGTCAAAATCTACCTCAGGGAGTGCGGGGGGCATCCACTGGAGAGTGTCACTAGCAGCCATGCAGAATAGGAGGTGTCCCATCATGATGAGCCATAGCAGCTGGTGACCTAATAGAATCGCTGAAACATTCGGTGTGATTTGCATTTTATTATTTTGCAATTGTTAGGAGCAGATTGCAGCGGCTCATGGAATTCCCTAGAATCTCGGTGTCTCCTCTTGGTGTGCGACCAGAAAATGACACACACTGGGACAAATGGGAGATGCTTTTGTTTTGCCACAAAATATTGTTGTAAAGAATTTTCATCCCTGCTGTAGTTTGAAATAACAAACTGGTTTCGACTGAATGGGATTTTCTGACAGAAAAAGGTTCTATGAAAATGTCTCACCCTCTGGTTTCCTGGGCTCTGTCCCTGCCTCAGGGGGTGTTCCATATCTGTTAGAAAAACATGTCAGGACTGGTGGCTTTGCTTTCTGGCTCTGCCACCGCCTGGCTGTATTGGAGCCTGGATAGGTTGCTTCCCTTCTCTGTACCTTGGGATTCTCATGTGTCTCTAACTCTGGGCAGGAGTGAGTCTGGGGGAGAAGGGGTGTTGAAGACCCCTGTGAAGGAGAAAGAGGTGTTTCAAGGTGTTGAACAACAAGGAATTCTAAACTTTACTATCCCATCTGTGTATAGAGGAATTGGTCAAGCCAAATTTTAACCAGTGTGTTTTTTGAAGCCCATTCACCTGTGTGAGTCCCACTGTTTTAGTCTCCTCAGGTTCTTTGCCAACAGGATACAAGTTCCTGTCTCAATTTTTGTGGCCTGAATAAACCAGACTGTGAGATCCCCCAAAAGAATCTCTCCTGCCTGTTAACAAGACAGTAGCTAGTTTTAAAAGTGGAACAAAGAGACACCAGGACTTACAGACTAGCCATGTCCATACCTGTAAAGGTGCTGGAACAAATGATTAAACAATCAGGGTGTGTCTAGACTACAGGGTTTTTTCGACAAAAGTTGGCTTTTGTCGAAAAAACTATACCTGCGTCTACACTACCGCCGCGTTCTGTTGACAGTAAATCGAAAAAACACGGCAGTTTTGTTGATAGTGGTAAACCTCATTTATGAAGAATAATGCCTTTTTTGAAAGAGATCTGTTGAGAAAAGTTGTGTGGGGAACATGGGGAGTTTTTTGTTGTTGTTGTTTTGAAAAAACAGACCTCCAGGGAAAAGCCCTGGTGGACAGTCCTTCCTCAGGGAAAACCTCTTTTGTTCCTGTCTGTAGCCATTTTTTAAAGGCACAGACACACTTGGCGGCCATTCTGACAGGAAGCTGGCCACAGACCAAGCCTCGCAGCACCCAGCTCTCCCTGCCTCCCTGACATATGGTCATGACTCAATCCCAAGACCCCTGAGGCCCCCAAGGACCTGCCAATGAGCCATCTCAGCTGCCCTCCAAGGGGAAAAAGAGAGCTCTAGCGTGGTCAGGGCAAGAGGTCCTGATCCTGCTCGAACTTTGGGTTGAGGAGGAAGCGCTCCAGTGTCTGTACACCTAGCACAGAAACGCAGATATTTACGGCCTCGTGGCTGAGGGGCAACCCCCCCCCCCAGGACTGTCGATCAAGTCTAGGCAAAAGGTAAAGAGCTCAGGCAGGGCTACACAAAGGCCCGGGAGCACAGCTCCACCTCAGGTGCAGCAACACACTACTGTGCCTACTACCAGGAGCTGGACCGCATCCTGGTTGCTCAGGAACCCCTGTCTCCCCCAGTGCTAATGCAGATGGGCTCCAGCTGAGAAGTGCTCACGCAGAGCCTCCCGGATGCGGACCCTCACCTGATGGGCTTGGCGAACAGCAGCTGTCCGAGGCTGTGCAAACCACCTCCCCTCCACTTCAGCAATTGCCCTCCCCAGCCTGGGAGGAAGGCCCCCCTTTGCTCTCCACCAGGTTGTGGAGGATGCAATATGCAGCCAACACTTCTGGGACATTGCGTTCCCCCATGTCGAGGTGAGTGAGCAGGCACCTAAACCTTCCGTTCAGCCGGCCAAAGGTGCATTCCACCTGTAAATGCGCCCATGTCAGGAGCACATTAAAGAGTTCCCTGCTCGGGTTCAAATGCCCAGTGTATGACTTCATGAGCCAGGGCATGAGAGGGTACGCCGCATTGCCCACGATGCAAACCGGCATCTCCACATCCCCAACAGCAAAGTTTCGCTGGGGGAAGAAGGTTCCAGCCTGCAGCCTGCAGTAACGATACAAATTGTGGAAGATCCGAGCATCATGTGCCTGGCCCGACCACCCACAGAAATATCCGTGAATAGTCCACGGTGGTCAACCAGCGACGGCAGCACCATGGAGAAGTACCCTTTTCTGTTAATATACTGGGCTGCTCGATGGGGCTGTGCACAGATGGGAACGTGAGTTCCATCGAGTGCTCCTCTGCAGTTTGGGAATCCCAGCCCAACAAAACCAGCCATAATGGTGTCTAGGTCTCCGACGGGGGCAATTTTCCCTTAATTCACAGGCAGACTGGTAGGGAGAGACTATAAGCTCCATTTTCCAGTCTGCCCCCCTCCCCCTCCGCTCCCAGACTATCTTCAGTTGGGTCAGTCAAGGGAATGCAGTGCCAGGCCCTGCCTCCTCAAAGGGCAGAGGAAGAAGCTGGGGCTTCCAGCCAGAGCTCTGCCAGGCTCTACTGAGCACTCCCTCCCCCCCCACCCCTAGCTTGAGGAGTGAAAGTCTGAATCTCCCTGCGAGATCCAGGAGCTGGGCCTTAGAGAAGACCCACAGGTTCCTCGCTAGGGTCACAGGAGAGCCCCAGGGAATCAGCCATCCTCTGCGATGGGCCCTGAGGTTCTTGTAACAATCCCATCTAAAGCTCTGCCATCAAGGTCTCAGCTATTCCACAAGGTCCCAGCCCCTGAAGATGGGGAGAGGTTTGTTTGCATAGCACAGGCACCTGCCCATTGATTTTGATCTGTCTCCTTCCTCCACAGAACCTCTACTTCTGGTTGGTGTCCTGGGTGCCCCAGAAGCGAGCCAGAGCCCTTTAGAACAGCACTACCCTGCTGAAATTCGTCATCAGCCTTCCAGAGTTTAACATAAGTGACAGGCTCTAGGATCAGCGGGGCAGTGGGTTAGGAGTGTTCCCTTTGGGAGGCAGAGTCAGAGCCAGGAATGGGCTAGGCTTGAGTCGAGTTCTTCTTTTCCCAGTAAAGGGATGATCCTGGGCCTTTAAGGGGACCATGCTCCAACTCTTGAGTGAATGCCATCTGGTTCTGGTGACTTGTTACTGTTTAGTTTTTCAATTAGTTCCAAAACCTCCTTTAATGACACTTAAATCAGGGACAATGCCTCAGATTTGTCACCTAATAAGAATGGATCAGGTTTGGGAATCTCCTTCAGGGTATGTCTACACTACCACCCTAGTTCGAACTAGGGTGGTTAATGTAGTCATACAAACTTGCAAATGAATCTCGGGATTTGAATTTCCCGGGCTTCATTTGCATGTTGCCGGGCGCCGCCATTTTTAAATGTCCGCTAGTGCGGACTCCGTGCCCATGGCTACACGCAGCACAAACTAGATAGTTCGGACTAGGCTTCCTATTCCGAACTATCTGTACACCTCATTCCACCTCATTTCTGAAACAAAAGACAGGACTATGCAGCACTTTAAAGACTAACAAGATGGTTTATTAGGTGATGAGCTTTTGTGGGACAGACCCTCTTCCTCAGATCAAATTGTGGAAGAAAAAGACTTACCTGTCTACACTGCACGCGCGTTCTTGCGCAAATAAATCTACAGTACAGCATTGGAAATCAGGGCTTCTTGCGCGAGAGATCTGACACTCCCTCTCAGGAAGAAGCCTTCTTGCGCAAGCGTTCTTGCACAAGAGGCCAGTGTAGACAGGCAGCCAAGAGTTTTTGCGCAAGAACCGACCTCACAGGAAAAAAGACAGGTGGCCGCTCGGACGCTCCGTACTCACAGCTCCATACTTCCTGGTTACCGGACCCCCCCTTAAAGGCACAATGCAACACGGCAGCAGCAGCTCAGCCACCAGCTATCCCGTGCCTGGCTGCAGCCACAAGTCCCACCAGGATGTCTGCTCCAGGGTGACAACGACAGCCTGCACCCCCCCCAGCAGTCGCCCCAGAGTTCCAAAGAGGCCCCAAGGGGCATCAAGAGGTGCGCCCCGTGCTGGTCCCAGGCCGAGGTGAAGGTCCTTCTCAACCTGTGGGACAAGGAGGAAGCCCTCCATGACCCCCGTGCCCATCCGCGGAATGCCGACATTTTTCGCCACATGGCCCAGGCACTCTCCCAGCAAGGACATCCAGCCTGGACCCTTGAATAGGTCCAGGCTAAGGTGAAGGCCAGGGGGCAGGAGCCAACACCCGCCCCCACTATGACCACCTCCACACCAGCCTGGGAGACAGAGCCGTGGAAGGACCCTGTGTCCTGCCCCCCCAGTCACTAGGCCAGCCGAGCCGGAGGGCGAGGGTGAGCTGGTCATCAGGTTGGAGGAGGACGAGGGTTGGAGGAGGATGAGGATGACCAGGGAAGCACCGTAACTCTCCCCCTCGAGCCAGTGCCGAGAAGCCAGGATGTCTCCCGGGCTTCGTCCAAGGCAGGTGAAGGATCCTCTGGTGAGTGTTGTGCTTTGCACTCGCAAGGACGGGGGGAGCCGGGTGCCCAGGGGGGAGAGGGAGGGACAGTCACTCAAGCAGCACGCTTCTAACAGCTGTGTAACAGTACACAGCATGTGCAACCTCGTGCAGCCTGACTGTGCGGCATGTGGACGCATAGGCAGCTATAGGGTGCGCCTGGGACCGTGCTGCTTGCACACGTCCTGACGGGGGGGGTAGGGGAAGGGGGATACTGGCTGGAAGCAGCCAAGGCCCCAAGAGCTCAGGCAAGACCCCACACCTCCCGAAGGGTGCGTCACACAGACAGTATGCAGCCATGCCTGGCTGTGTGACACAGCAGCCACTCCTGGGAAAACCGCAGTGAGCCAGCCCTGTGAGCACAGCCCCCCCTCGCCTGCTCCCGGCCCGTAGGCTGCCCCTAAGGGAAGCCCCTCAAAGTGGCCATGCACGTCTCTAGGCTATTTGTCTGAGGGCTAGCGAGGGGGGGAGGGGAAGCGATTGGCCTGGCCCTATGGCCACTTGAGTTTTGCTGCAAGGACGGTACACTCCACAGTCATCCTGGCTCTGTCTCTGAGGACATCAATTGACAGGGGTCCGAGAGCCCAGACCTCATCTGCCATACTTGCTCCCATGAAATGTGGGGATTTATCTAGCACTTCTTTAAACTCTGTTAGTAGTCCTAAGCCTTCACAGCCTCCCCGGGCAAGGAGTTTCATAGGCTGACACAACACATGCCAAGTGGCCAAGACACAGACAAGGAGTTACAGTCCATGGAGGATCACTTTACTCCAGAGGGAGTCCTGTATGCAAACATACACACAGCAGGGGACTGAGTGGGCCTAAGCCACACTACTGTGGTGTCACCTGGGTTCAGGGCGGAGGGCACGGGGCGCAGGGACAGTGTGGGCAGGGCTACCTGACCTACCCATCAGTTCCTCTGTTCTCTGCAGCAGGACCATCCAGGAGCGAGGGACGCTCCAGCCCTGCAGCAGCGGCAGCACCCCTAGCCTTCCAGATTCCAGTCCGGCGGGCCAGGCAGCGGGACCAACTACTATGGCAGCATGTCCAGGCCGTGGAAAATCTGAGGTGGCAATCACCAGGAAAATCGATGCAGACCTGGAGTGGCAGCAGCAGGCATAGGGGCAGTTCTTGCACCAGTCTGACCGCAAGTGAGATGCGATTACAACCCTGACATCGCACATCGGTCACACTGTGCACTATGGCATGGCCTTGCCACATGCACCTGCCCTCCCTGCCCTGCCCATGCCCCCTCCTGCTGTTCCTCCTGCTGCCCCTCCAGCCGTCCCTCCTGCTGCCACCATGCCCCTACCTGCTGCACCCCATCCTGCCCACCGACCCGGCCTGAAGACCGGCGAGGCCTCCACCCTGGCAGAGACACTGGTGGGAGCCACACCTCCCACCAGTAGCTCCCCGTCCCAGTTCAGAGGCCCCTCTCACTGCCCACCCTTCTTTCCCTATTATTAAGACAAATAAAACGTTTCTATTGTTTGAAGAAAAAACTAGTTTGGTTTTGTTTATTGGGAGGTGAGGGGGGGGAGGGAAGGGAAAATTTAGGGATGGGAGGGAGATGTAAATGGGAGACAGAAGCAACCCTACTGTGGGGCCTGGGAGAACATCTCCTTCAGGGCCTCCCGGATGTGCACCCCATTGCGGTGCGCCTAGCAGATAGCGGCTGAGCGGGGCTGTGGAAGCCCTCCCCCTTCCTTTCCACAATGTTATGGAGCACACGACATGCTGCCACAACTTCAGGAATGTTCTGCTCACCCATCTCGAGACAGATGAGCAGATGACAAAAGCGATCCTTCAGCCGGCCAAAGGTGCACTTGACTTGGTTGCGGGCCCGGTTGAGGTGGTCCTTGAAGCTTGCCTGGCTGGGGTCCATCTGTCTTGTGTAGGGCTGCATCAACCAGGGCGTCAGGGGATAGGCTGCGTCCCCCACAACACAGAGAGGCATTTGGACATCCCCAACAGTAAATTCCCGCTGGGGGAAGAAAGTTCCCGCCTCCAGCCTGGGAAACAAGATGGAGTTTCTTAGGATGCGGGCGTCATGTGCCCGCCGGACCACCCCACATAAATGTCTGTGAAGTGGCCACGGTAGTCCACAAGCATGACGGAGAAGTACCCCTTCCGATTGATAAAATGGGCCGCTTAATGTTCTGGGGCACGGATGGAGATGTGGGTTGCATCCAAGGCTCCCCCGCAGTTGGGGAACCACAGGGCAGCGAAGCCAGACACTGTTGTGTCCACGTCCCAAAGACGGATGACTCTCTGGAGCAGAATGTTGTTGATGGCATGGACAACCTGCAAAAGGGCGCACAGAAACACAGGGAACGCTCCGAATGAAGCAGGGTAAGTGCATGATCCCTTGGGGGGTGCCTGCCCCCCTGTTATGCCCTCTGATGCCTTCTGTCCCCAAACACACCAGGGCCCCCTTACCTCACAGCCCCTCTCCCCCATACCAGCAGGCCTGTGTGAGGGAGGGATGGCACAAAACCCTGGGTGATGGGGCGTTCCCCAGTCTCCCCATCCCTCCAGCCTGGAGTCTTCCCTTCCTCCAAGCAAGGAGTGCAGCATCCCCCCCAGGACTTACCTGCATCACGACGTCTCCGATGGTGGACCTGCCCACCCCGAATTGGTGTCCCACCGAATAGTAGCTGTCCGGGGTGGCCAGCTTCCCAGAGGGCGATGGCGACCCTCTTGTTCACTGGGATGGCGGCCCGCAGCCAGGTGGTACATCTCTGGAGTGCAGGGGAGAGCCAGGCACACAGCTCCAGGAATGTCTAATTTTGCATCTTGAAGTTCCAGAGCCATTGCTGGTCATCCCAATGCTCCAGGACCAGCTGGTCCCACCAGTCGGAACTGGTGTCCAGTCTCCAAAAACGCCTCTCCACGGTGGGGTGGGGATGCCCCAGGGACACCACTGCATCCATGGTGAGGGAGTCCAGCTCGAGCTCGGTCTCGAGGTCCTGTAGGACTAGTGCAGCAGCATGGAGCAGCAGCTGCAGGCACTCCAAGATGGTTGTGTGGGGCCAGAGCAGGCACAGGGCCACCCCTGGCTCCATGGCACAGCAGAGATAATGCCAAAGGCACAAAAGGCACTAGGGCAGAAGCTGTGGTGTCCAAAGAGGCTGAGGGCAACCACAACTAGAACTACTATGGCTGTCAGTCCCTGCAAGAGGTCCCAAAGCACGCAGCAGGAGAGAAACGGCTGTCCAGGGGGATCCCTTTAAGCACACATCTCAAAGAAGCCCAGCCCCCACCCCTGGAAAGTTCTGATGCTCTTTTGCCCTCTGCAAAGTAGTTCCAGGCTGAAGCTGTTGTGTAAGAGCATCCCGCCAGTGAGGACGCTCTCTTGTGCAAAAGTGCATGGCTCTGACAATGTGCTGTGGCCAATGTGGATGCTCTCTTGTGCAAAACAGCACTTGCACAAGAAGCGTTCAGTGTAGAGGTAGCCTTAGTGTTTGTGTATAAGCACTCTTAAAAACTTGTTACTAATTAGCTGTCTGCCATTTCCTGATGCGTTTGAATGGGACTCTTTTTCATGTAACTGTTTCTCATCTGATCTTACCCATCTCTTATTTTCCATCCTCTCCTCTTTACTAGGACATGGATAATCTCTATTAATAGACCCTCCCATGCAGGATGTCTCTGTCCAATTCACATGTTACTCCATTCCTGTCAGTTTTTCCCCAGCTCTTAGTTTAAAGACTATTCTCTGACCTTTTTAACTGTCAGTGCCAGCAATATAATGCTGATGGAGTCCCCTCTTTGATCTCTTCCATTAGAACTCAGCAAAGCCCCCTAGGATGGGACACCACGTCGCACAGCTGGCTCTGTTCATCGGTGACCCATCCAGGGATGTCAGCTGGCAGGCCAGGGAGAGTGTGTACCGGCTCTTCCAGGTGCTGCTGCACCACAGGGGTAAGGAACCCAGCTGGGAAATGGGACCCAATATTACACTGAGAGTTACCACAGTACAGTGATAGGACCCAGCCCATCTCTGTCAGACTGACCCAAAGGAGGGATGAGTCACTTTCTGTTCCTGTCCTTCTGCGCCCCCTACCCTTCTTGCTGATTCTTGGTCAGGGGATGCCAGGAGGGCTCTGCCCACTGTGCAGCCACCAGTGGGAGTGGAAGGACTCAGACGCTGCCAGCAGAATGACTCATGTGTTTGTCTCTCCCAAGGCTCATCATCCAACAGGCAGAAGATCTGTGGTGCTGGCAGTGGTATGAGGATAGCTGGCTCCTGGGATACAAAAACACAGCTCGGGTTGGAGACGCAAGGACACTTTGCCAGGGTAAGACACAGCTCAGGGGGTGGAGCTGGCTGGGTTCCCTTTGTAGTTAGAACAGGGGTGAGAAATAATATTTGATGAAGTGGCACGCCAAGATTTTGTTAAGTGGGCCAGGCTGTGGGGTTTGGGAAGCAGATTCTGGGCTGGGGGGATGCTGAGTCTAGGGGGGAGTCAAGATCTGGCACAGTGAGTTGGGGTACAGGAAGAGCTAGGGTGCAAGATGCAGGATAAGGGTTGAAGGCACCAGGCCAGGTTTATTATAAATGAAACACGGTTCTAGCTTTCCTGGATCATATGTCTACAGTTAGGCGAACATGTGTGCTTGTTATAAGGGACTCAGCTCAGTCAGTGGGAGGTTCCGTGCCCCTTTGGCTGGACAAAGACAGCTCCTCCAAGACAAAGCTTTGTACCCAGGTACAAAGATGTTACACATCACTCTTGATGCATCAGGTTACCACCCTCTGAGGTTACCTAGATACCACATATTACCTTGCACCTTGTTACCTAGACACCACATATTACCTTGTACCTGGTGGTTCCATTAAAACACCTCTATTCATTACGAGAAGATTTACCCAGCATTGCTCGGGTCCTTTAGTTTTACTTCATGTAAATCATTGCTCTGAGGAGGGGCTGGAGATGAGGGGTTCAGCATGCAGGCTGCCCCGGGGAGAGAGGTCTACCTCAGCCCTCGCTTACCGCAGCAGCTTGGAGCCACATGAGAAGCACCTCTCTGTGGCCTCTGCAGCTCCAGCTGTTTAGGACAGACAGACAGAAATATAGACAGACACGCTCTCCCAAATAGATTGTAGACATTGTCAGTTTAGACCCTGTCCTGACCCTGGATCAGCCTGTCCCTGTTATCTGTGGGGAGCATGTTGGTCGCAAAATGTTAACGAGATGTTGTTACCATTCCTGTAAGATGCACAAAACGCCTGTGCTCTGTACCAATGAGTATATTACACTCTCAGCCCCATTGGTGCCACGTTCTGTGACAGGCCCTGATTCTGGCTTACAGCTGAACCCTGTTTTATAGTAGCAAAGTTGTGACCGTTGTGGGCCAAGCCTTAGGCCTCGTCCTTTAGGCCTCACACTAGGCCTTGTGGTTCGTCCCTTAGGCCCAGATCTCACTACACCTGGCAGTGGCTGCCTCCTAGGGACAAGCCAAAAGTCCCACTGCTTATTCCCAGCTCACAGCTCTCTGTGCAGCACTGGGGGGAAGCTGGTACTAAGGATCCCACGTAGCTGCCTTGATTTGACAGACAGGGACCAGCAGCTAACAGAGTCAGGAGAATTCATGGGTGTCATATAAACAGTTCTGAGGGTACTGCTGCAAAAGTCAAATCAGGGCAAATTGCTCAGAGGCTACTTACAGCCCAAACCTGGGGGTCCTTCTCTATAAGGCACCAACCAGTTACACACAACACATCTGTTCTGGCCAGCAAGAGGACACACAAGCCATCCCCTCAGACTCTCCAGCTTTACCTGTGCCACAGCCAGCACCACTCCTTACACAGATGAGAGGTTATGAAATCCAATTTCACCAAATCCGAACAGGATATCCCCATCCTAAAGGACCAGCCACATTCCCAGCTCAATTTATACCTCAGTTCTGACCCAAAAGAGCACACAGAAATTAAAATCTAAAGCTTTATTAATAAATGAAAAAAGGACAGGTGGAGAGTAAAATTGTTAAAAGAATCAAATTACATACACCAATGGCAAAGGGTGCATCTACACAGCACAGTTATTTTGAAATAATGGCTGTTATTCTGAAATAGCAATGTGAGCATCTACACAGAAATTCTGCTATTTTGAAATGATTTTGAAATAATGGACAGCTTATTTCAAAATCTGTAAACATCATTCCATGAGGAATAACACATTTCAAAATAGCTATTTTGGAATAGCTGCTCCACTGCTACTATTTTGAAATAGCTCCTCCCCGTGACCATTCAAAGTAATTACTCCTCAGTGCCTCCTGGGGCTCTAAATCGAGGTAGCACATCCACATTAGGGAAGCCTGCCTCGGACTAATTTTGAGGCTTCACTGTAGTGTAGACATGGTATTTCAAAAAAAGCTATTTCAGAAAAAAATCAGAAATAGCTTATTTCAAAATAAGTTTGCTGGGTAGACCTACCCAACATTCCAGGTTCAGGCAATTAGCAGAGAGGAAACAAACTGCTATCTTCAGAGTCTCTGGAAATCATCCTTTGTTAGGATGAGTGATTGTCTTTCCAGGATCAGTTCAAAGATGCTTTGGAAGTGATGAGCTGGAGTGAGGACCACCCTGGAAGAAACCCCAAAGCCCTTTTTATAACCTGGCCTACATGGAGGGAATTCCATTGTTCTCGCTGTGTGAAGTTACCTCCCAAAATGGAGTTTGCCACATGAGCAAGTCACCTGTTCATGTCCTTTTTAGGCAAGCAGCCATTGCCTACCAGCTAGTCTGCAGACTTAGAGCAACATTCCTTAGATGTGGGTTGCACCACTCAAAGCCCATTGTTAATCAAGTACCACGATTCACTGGACTATCCACACTTACACAATCGGTGGGTGAGGCCTGTTGATATCTCCCAGAAGCAAACATTTGAAATACAAGTCCAAACATTTGAAATACTTTGCATTGTAAACAGAATCAGCAAGGCACCAGCTTTCACTAGACATCTCACTTGGCCCAGGTTGTACAGCATTTGGGGCAAACATCCCACAGGGGGTGCTACAAAAAAATCCAATATTGTCACACTGAGTGGGGGATGAGGGCTCTGGAAGTTTGCTGGAGAATGCAGGATGAGGGCTCTGGAAGTTTCTTCACTCCTTGTCTCCCTGGCTGGGAGCTGAAGGTCTGAGAGCAGAGCACAGGGTCAGTGAGCCACTCTTGCCTGGCCAAAGCTGGCTGGGTTCCCTTCTCCCTGTGGAAGCAGAGGAAGGAGGTGGGGTTTGCCCAGTGCCAACACCAGTCAGGAAGTAGAATGCCCCAAGCTGGGAACTGCATAGGGGACCCAGCGAGCTCCAAACCAATATGGGCCATGTGCACCCAACTCATGTCTCCAGGGCCAGCCAGGGATGCATGGATGGCTTTCAGCTGTTCTGCCAAAGAAGCACCTTGTCACTGACCCACATTGTGGCCACTTGCTGCTCAAGAAGAAAATCAAAGACCCCTCTTTGCATGGCTGCAGTGAGAACATCCCAACCCTCGAACACTCCAGTTCACAGTGCCCAGAACTGGAGTCAAAGGCAAAATGGGGGATTTCCACATCACAAAGGTGGTCGTGGAAAGGCTCTTGGATCTACAAGTGCAGCTTCAGAGTGTTGCTCTGCAGATCCCACATGAAAGAAACTGTGAGCTGGTCCTCCACTCACATGCTGAATGGCTGCAGCAGAACAGAAGTTTCCTATGAGTGTCTTTGTGGAGGAACCTGAATCTTCTTGTCATTGTAATGCTGCACTTTGGAGTCCCCTGGGAAGAAACCGATGAGCTGCAGACACCAGATCCAGCTGCTATAGACATCACTGTGCTGGGGGGAGCAGGCCTTTGGTCTGTCAGCTCCAAACTCCTCATGCTTCTAGCCACTGAGGCGCAGGAGATTTCTCTGCTGGGAGCAGTACAGAGTCCCTTGTCGTTTCTGTGAGCTGCATGCCAGCGTGTGCCTGCTCCCACACATGGAGATCCACATCCAGCCCACGGCCCCTATGATCTTTGGCCCTCCAGAAAGAGCCACAACAGGCTTGGCGTCCCTCCGTGCCGGTGACCTTGGAATAAAGGACCCTACCTGAGCCAGACCACCCTCAAAGCGTCCTGGGAAGGAACAGCCCTTGGCTGCAGCAGCTCTCTGCCCCTGCCCAGGGCCACTGGTGGGTGATGCCGTTCTAGCCCCAGGATTTGGAGCCTGGCTCTGGACCGTCAGCTCAAGCCTCGTGCCCTCTTGGTTTTAGGTCTTTGGAAAGTTCTTCTCAGACGAGCAGAGATATTTCTTCCAGCGGGAGAACAATGCTGGCCATCCGCTCCCCACTGCTGCACGTCAGCCAGGCCGGGCTGGTCTTGGCCTTAATGGGCCACATGGTGAGCAGCTGGAGGAGATGCAGAAGAGTGGGGCAGGGATGGGGTCTCTTTCCCATCCCAGCAGGGACATCTGACCCACCGTGTTTCCCAGGACTACAGCAATAGTCCCTGGGCTGCCCTGGGGAAATGTCCCCCCATCCCCACCCCACATCCCTACTGCCAGAATCTCTCCTAGAGCTGGGGAGGGGCAAAGCTCTGCACACAAGCTGTTTCAGGAGAGCAGGAGGGGAAAGAACTGTCAGGGGCACTGGGGGGCGGGGCGGAGACAGGAGCTCACCCTACAGGGAGGGGGCTGACAAGGGAGATGACTAAAGAGTACAAGCCTCCAAGCTGAGGGTAAGGAGGTGAATTCACCCCTCTAACGGGGGTGGATAGAAAAGCTGCTGGTGCCAGGTGCCTCTGACTCCTGAGAGCAGCTGAGTCTCTGACAAGTTCTCGTTCCCTTGCAGCAGGAGGACGTGACAACTAAGGTCGTGTGCTAGTTGTATGTAATCAGGGGTGTATGGGATGTTCAGGGAGGGGTAGCACCTCTGGTGTAGGGGCATGTCGTGCCTTTTCAGGGCAGCTCGTCCACCTTTGGTCCCCACTTGTCACTCAGCTCTCACCTGTGGCTCCTAGCAGCTGTAGCATGTGCAGCGGCCACACCCCGGGCAACAGCTTCGACAGGCTGGCCAAACCAGGTTGAGAGTAGCCGTCGGGTCATTGACCGTCGGTGAGATAGGGACTTGTCTATCCCGTGCATGTGAAGACAGACTCCGGCGGATTGAGCGGATGAGATCTAGAATAGATCTAGAATAGGACCAACGGTCATAAAGGTGGTTTCTGCAAGCGATGTGGTACGCTAAGAGCATGGCAAGACACGAAAGATGCCCTGGTCAACCACTGCGCCCAGCCCATCTCCAACCATCTTGACTTTAGTCCTGCCATTGGAGCAAGATGGAATCTGGGAAGAGAGAGTGAGGCTGATTATGCGCACCTCTCCCTCACTTTAATCCAATTCACGCGCAAGTCTTGACTTCTGACATCCCCTAACTTCCGTAAACCTCAAAGTCCTGTGGCGACAGGCGAGCGATGAAGCAGCAGGTGTGGATACACTGGGAGCTGTAGCCGTGGACCTGCACACAGGCGGCTCAGGTCTAATGGTCGTCTTCTTGCTGGCCGAAGCAACAGCTGGATTCGGCGTCTACCTAAGTGACTGAGCAGTCCTCTTTAGGATCGCACTGCTCACCTCCGTAGCAAGAGAAAGGGGCTAGAAAAGGTGCCCTAAACATTGTTTGCTTCACAGAACCCTGGCCAGCTTACCGCAGCTGGAGGGGATCCCATTTCATGCGGTCGAACAATAAAACTTCAAACAAAACGCAAGGTGACACCACTCACGATTGGCACATGGAACGTACGCACGCTTCAAGACAACCCCTCAGCAGATCGACCAGAAAGAAGAATAGCCCTGGTCGCTAGAGAGCTCACAAGATTTAACATCGATATTGAAGCCCTGTGTAAAACTCGTCTAGCCAACGAAGGTCAGCTCACAGAAATAGGAGACGGTTATACATTCTTCTGGTGTGGACGCAGCAGTGACGAACGTCGTGAATCTGGAATTGGCTTTGTGGTTAAGAATCATCTTGTCCGCAAACTTGCCAGTCTTCCCAAGGGCGTGAACGATCGACTCATGACACTGCATCTTCCACTACTGAGAGGAAAGCAAGCCACACTGATCAGCGCCTATGCACCCACAATGACGAATCCGGATGAAGTAAAGGACAAATTTTATGAAGATCTCGATGCCCTACTCTCATCTGTGAAGCGCACCGACAGGCTGATTGTACTTGGTGATTTCATCGCGAGAGTAGGATCTGATCACTCTGCCTGGGATGGCATCATTGGAAAAAATGGAATCGGTAAATGTAACAGCAATGGCCTACTACTACTGAAGACACGTGTGGCTCATGATTTGATCATCACTAATACCATCTTCCGCCTGCCCACTCGCAAAAAGACGTCCTGGATGCACCCACGCTCTAAGCACTGGCACCTCATTGATTATGTCATTGTGCAGAGGAAAGACAGACAGGATGTAAGGGTGACCAAGGCCATGCTGAGTGCTGACTGTTGGACTGACCACAGACTTATCATCTCCAAATTAAGCCTTCATATCAAGCTTAAGAGACGTCCACAGGGAAACAAAGCGGTGATGAAAAAGATCAACGTCAGTAAACTGAAGAACCCCAACACAGCAGCTTCACTGGCAGAAGATCTTGACAGAGCTGCAATTAGAGGAAAATGCTGAGAAGGACTGGGAACGCTTCTGGGATATTGTGCACTCTTCTGCACTAAAGGTTCTTGGACCCTTACACATGAAACAGCAGGACTGGTTTGATGAGAACGATGAAGAGATCAAGGTCCTACTTGCTGAAAAGCATCGCCTTCACCGTGCTCATCAGAATGACCCATCATCAACAGCTAAGAAAAATGCCTTTAACAACATTCGCAGGACCATACAGAGCAAGCTTCGCAAGATGCAGGACTCCTGGTTGAGTGCTAAGTAGATGAAATCCAGAAGTTTGCTGACAGAAACTATGCCAAACGGTTCTACGAAGCCCTTAGATCTTTGTACGGATCTCAGCCCTCAGGGAGCTCCCCTCTACTGGACTCAGATGGTGTAACTCTTATTACTGAGAAGACTCTGATTCTACAGCGTTGGGCTGAGCACTTCCAATCCGTACTGAACCGTCCATCCTCCATCAATAACGAGGCAATTGATAGAATGCCCCAGGCGGATATCAACCACAGCCTGGATGTCTCACCATCAGAAACTGAAACCTTACAGGCCATCAGCCAGTTGTCCAGTGGTAAGGCCCCAGGATCTGACGCAATCCCAGTGGAAGTCTATAAGGGTGGTGGTGCAGTGCTTGTCGACAAACTCACTCAGCTGTTCCAGTCCTTCTGGAATCAAGGATCTATTCCTCAGGAACTGAAAGACGCGTCCATTGTACACCTCTACAAGAGGAAAGGAAATCGACAAGTCCGCGATAATCATAGAGGAATATCACTGCTCTCCATCGCAGGCAAGATCCTTGCACGAGTGATGTTGAATCACCTGATTGACCACCTGGAACAGGGTCTATTACCCGAGACACAGTGCGGCTTCCGCAAAGAGTGTAGCACTGTGGATACGATTTTTGCAGCCCAACAGCTCCAAGAGAAGTGTCAAGAGCAGAATCGTGAATTGTACACCATCTTTGTGGATCTCACCAAGGCTTTTGACACTGTCAGTCGCAAAGGTCTGTGGCGCATCATGTCAAAGTTTGGGTGCCCTGATAGAGTCATCCTGATGGTATGTCAGTTCCACGACGGCATGACGGCTCGTGTTCTGGACGACGGAGAAGCTTCAGAGGCCTTTCCCGTCACAAACGGCATCAAGCAAGGGTGCATGCTGGCACCGACCCTGTTCAGCATAATGTTTTCAGCCATGCTGTCAGACGCCTTTCAGAACAGTTCCTTGGGAGTCAGCCTGAGATACAGGACTG
Source organism: Pelodiscus sinensis (assembly GCF_052426305.1). Lineage (NCBI taxonomy): Eukaryota > Metazoa > Chordata > Testudines > Trionychidae > Pelodiscus > Pelodiscus sinensis. The sequence goes on along the minus strand of NC_143055.1, from coordinate 115,455,966 downwards.
ATGGGAAACTGTTCAACCTGCGAAGACTCCAGGATGTCACCCAGATAAAGAAGACTGTGCTACGAGATCTCCTTTTTGCTGACGACTGCGCCCTGAATGCTGGATCAGAGCAGGAAATGCAAGCCAGCATGGACAAATTCGCAGCAGCATGCGACAACTTCGGCCTTCTCATCAACATAAAGAAAATCGAAGTGATGCACCAGCCAGCTCCAAAAGCCCAACATCAAGAGCCCACTATCACAGTGAAGGGACAAAAGCTGCAAGCAGTGGACCAATTTACATACCTTGGCAGCACCCTCTCCCGCGCAGTGACAATTGACATCGAGGTCAACTGCAGAATCGCCAAGGCAAGCTCTGCATTTGGCAGACTGCTGACCAAAGTGTGAGAACGCCGTGGAATAAGCCTTGTTACAAAGCTTAAAGTCTATCGAGCAGTAGTGTTAACTACCCTGATGTATGCCAGTGAGACTTGGACTGAACCACTTCCACACGATTTGCCTCCGCGGACCTCTGAGGATCCGGTGGCAGGACAAGGTGCCAGACACAGAAGTCCTTTTTAGAGCAGGCCTGCCGTCAGTTCACACCCTGCTGATGAAAGCCCAGACACGATGGGCTGGCCATGTTGCAAGGATGCCAGACCATCGTGTCCCTAAACAGCTCTTCTATGGGGAGCTGTCTCAAGGAAAGCGATCGCATGGGGGACAAAAGAAGCGATACAAAGACACGCTTAAAGCCTCTCTCAAGTCCCTGGATATCGACACCACCTCCTGGGAGACCCTGGCACAAGATCGATCGACATGGCGCATGCTGATCCACCAAGGCTGTCAAATATCAGAACCCAGAAGGACAACCATAGCACAAGAGAAGCGAGCACTCCGTAAAGCCAGAGTTGCAAACGCTGCAACAGTGGTGCCTACACATGTCTGCCCGACATGTGGCAGAACATTTCGTGCCCGCATTGGCCTTATCAGCCATCTGCGGACATACCGTGGACAGCCCACAACTCGTTAGATGTCAAGGTCCTCTTCGAACATGACGGATGAACATCATCAATCCAGCACCTGCACCAGCTGCCTGAGGCACTGCAGGGGCTGTGCCTGTGAGAAGCCAGCAACTCTTACTCCTCTGGCTGCCTGGCTAAGGGGAGCAAGGAGAAGGAGAAATGGAGCCCGAAGCACTGGCAGAAATTCTCTCCCTCTCTGTGGAGCAGGCTCTATCCCTCTGCCCCAAATCCCTTCACCTGGAGCAGGAACCCTTGCCTTCCTTCCAGCTTCCCCTTCTGCTCTTTGTGCTCCCCTGAACCCTTCAATAGGGGCTCAGTGGGTGCATTCATTCAGACCTTGCTTACATTAAGATCCCCTCCAAGTGCTTGGGGGTGGGCATGAACAAAGTTCTGGAGTCGTGGGTGCCATCAGCAGCTAGATACCACAGGGAGATTTTCAGCAGTGAGTGAAGACAGGGATGTGTGAGTTGGGCACACTCAGCACCAGCCTAGTTCCTTAGGTACCAGGGAAGATGGGTTTCCCTCCACTGGCCGATGTACTGATTCCCAAGGAGGGGTAGGAAATTAAAAGGATCTTAACAGAATTTGAAACCCACTTCCCAATTCATGTCAATGATGTCTGGGCAACCGAACCCCTTCAGTGCTTTAGAAAACGCCAGCTCACCCGCTGTGGACTCAGATGAAGCAGAAAGGCACACATTTGTGACCAGGCCCAAGGCTCCTGGAGGCAGGTAGGCACTTTGGAAAGTCCCTGCCTCTCTCTCCTCACTGGACTGCTCCAGCCCTTGACATGTCCCGGAGCTCTCACAGAGTCATGAGTTGATACCCTTGCAAACAATGAAGTGCTGAGAACTGAACTTGCCTTCCAGGGAGGAGACAACGTTACAGCTGATGGAATGGAGCTGTTTCCAAACAGCTCTGTCACTGCACATGGGGCCTGTCAACAAGCTGTCTGTGCCTTGAGTGAAGAAATGCTCCTTTTGTTTGCTTTAAATCTTCTGCCATTTGATGACCCCCAATTCTCATGTTATCAGAAGGAATAAATAACTCTTCCTTATTTGCTTTCTCACACCAGTCATGATTTTATTGACTTTTATCCTACCCCCCTGAGTCATACCTTTTCCCAGCTGAAAAGACTTAGTCTTATTAATCTCTCCTCAGTCAGAAGCTGTTCCATACTCCTCACCATTTTTGTTGAAATTTTCTGTGCCTTTTCCAGTTCCAATGTCACCTTTTTTAGATGGGGCAGCCAGATAAATCTGTACAAAGTATTGAAGAGGCAGGAGTATCATGGATTTATATAGAGGCAGGAAGATATTCTCTGTCCTATTATCTGTATCTTTATTAATTATTCCGAACATTCTGTTTGCTTTTTTGACTGATGCTGCACATTAAGTGGATGTTTTCAGAGAATGATCTACAATGACTCCAATACCTCTCTCGAGTGGCAACAGCTGATTTACACCCCATCATTTTATATGTATAGTTGGGATTAAATTTTCCACATTACTTTGCATTTATTAACATTGAATTTGATCTGCCATTTTGTTGCTCAATCACCCAAGTTTATGAGATCCTTTTAAAGTGCTTCAAAGGCTACTTTAGACTTGGCTATCTAACAATTTTGTATCTTCTGCAAATTTTGCCAACTCATTGTTTATCCCTTTTTCCAGGTAATTTATGAATATGTTGAACAGGATTGGTCCTATTACAGACCCCTGCATGGTACCACTAATTACCTCTCTCCATTCTGAAAACTGACCATTTATATTTCCACACTTTTTCATTCCTATCTTTTAACCAGTTACTGGTCCATGAAAGGACCTTCCCTCTTCTCCCCTGACAACTTCCTTTGCTTAAGAGTCTTGTCCAAGACTTTCTGGAAATCTAAGAACACTATATTTACTGGATCCCCCTTCTCCATGTGTTTGTTGACCTCTTCAAAGCTTTTAATACATTAATAAGACATTATTTCCCTTTACAGAAACCCAGTAGCTGTACCTTGGCATAGCTTAATTCAACTTAGTTCTGTAGAGTATATGTCCTGTAGTTCTGAGAAAGTAAACTTCCAGCCCAGGGAGGAAACAGCTAAAGTTCAGGGTGGAACCATTCAGTTTTGTAACAGGGCAGCTGCCCTGTACTGGCCCTTTAAGAGTCAAACCCCAGCCTGGAGCAGGCCCGGGGAGTTCAGCCCAGGTGGGTGGCATTGGCCAATTAAGGCCCAGTTGGGAGCCATAAAAGGGGAGGGCTGCTTCAGAGAAGGGAGGGTGGGCCTGGCTGCCGAGGGAGCAGGACGCTCCCTGGAGCTAGGGCAGGGCTAGAGAGTCAAGGCTGGGCCAGGGGCGCTCGGACAGACAAACTGCCAGCCTGCTAGGCCTGAAGTAAGGCCTGCCGGAGAGACACCAACCCCCGGAAGGGGGGGCTCAGAGCGAGTGACTTGGGCACTGCCGGAGGGCAGTGTGGCAAAGAGAACGACGTGACCGAAGGATTCCAGAGGGGAAACCCCACGTGAGCGGAGGCCCCGTGCGGGCGGAATGGACTGATTCCGGGGACAGACGACGGACCCCCGCTACGGTGGTGAGTGACCCCCTCACAAGTTTACAGAGAGATCTGTTACATGAGACTTGTCAGCTTATCCTAGATCTCACCTTCATCTATCAGCTATGAGCCTTCCATGAAACTCGCTACCGGTATGTATATTAACAATCACCACCCTGATAAGCAATCAGGCCAGGCCACTTGACAAATGCAAACAAATATTTCTGGAACCTAGGAGCAGATGCCTTCCTGCGGAGACCCCGAGATACTAAGTTGAAGCTCCATGAACACAGTGACATTTGGGGCCATCACACTGAATGGACGGACTCCATGTTGCATGGGGAGCTACAGCCCCACTCCTAGGCCAGCTCCTCTTGGCGCTGCTACTACAAGGGCCGAGCCAAGCATCTCTTCTTTTCCTTAGCATGCAACTACACAGCATAGTTATTTTGAAATAAATAACAATGCAAGTGTCTACACAGCAATTCCGTTATTTTGAAATAAATTCAAAATAACGGACAGCTTATTATAACTTCTGAAAACCTCATTCCATGAGTAATAATGCCTACTCTGAAACAGCTATTTCGGAATAGTAGTGGTGTGGATGCTCCACTGCTGTTATTTCAAAATAGCTTCTCCCCAGGGCCACTTAAACTAATTATTCCCCAGTGCCTCCTGGGGCTCTAAATCAGTGGTCCCCAACGCAGTGCCTGTGGGCGCCATAGTACCCACCGGCCCATTTCTGTGCGCCCGCCGAGTGATCGGAGCTGGCCTCGCCCCTGCCCCCAGGTGCATGGCACATGGGCGGTGCTGGCCCCTGGGCGCGCAGCGTATGGGCGGCCCCGCCCCGGGGTGCATGGGGCAAGGGCTGTGCCGGCACCGGGTGTACAGCATATGGGCATCGCACAGGAGCGGTGCCGGTCCCAGGCATGCAGCGCATGGGCTGTTCTAGCCCCATGCGCACGGCGTATGGGCAGCCTTGCCCCTGGGCACGCAGCTCAGGAGTTCTAGTCCCGGGAATGCAGCACATGGGTGGCGCCGGCACTGGGCATGTGGAGCATGTGTGGCCCTGCCTCCAGGTGCCTGGCACGTAAGTGGCCCCGCCCCTGGGTGCCCAACAGCCCCAAAAGGTTGGGGACCACTACTCTAAATAGAGGTAGCATGTCCACATAATGCAGCCTGCCTCAGGCTAATTTTGAGGCTTACCTGTAGTGTAGATGTGCTATTTTGAAATAAACTATTTTGGAGTATTCTTCCAGAATAGATTATTTTGAAATAAGTTTGCAGTGTAGACGTACTCTTACAGCCACTTCCCAGAGGCTAGTTAGCTCTCAGGATAGAAGGGAATTACTGGGGTCCAGTGTTAAAATATGTATTCCCTGTAAACTGAGCGCTTGGGTGGCCACTCGGGAGAGATACCAATGCTGCCCAACTGATTAGCAAAGTACCCACAGCTAGGCTTCTGTTTCTCCTAGTGGTTCACATCCACACAAGCAAGGGTGCACACAACACAATTTATTCTGCACATGGATGGAAACAATTAGAGGGAACATTAGCTCTATTCCTGTGATCACTGCCTGTGCTTTGAGAGAGAGAGAAGAAACCACAGCTATTTGTTCTTCTTGTCACTGGGAACAATGTACTGTACAAAATTATTCCACAGTGAAACCTTTTGTATGTGCTTTAAAGCAAAATCATTAAAATTAGTGGAATATGGCCATTTCCAGGAAATTTCATTTGTATGTTGGGTGCCATCCTGACACTTTGTGCAAGAACCATCTTTATGTCAAATTCAACAATGATAGAACATGCATGTAATGGGAAATAATGAGCTGCTGCCAAATATAACATTTGCTGTATAATGGATATATTATACATATTTGTAAAGCAATCTGCCTGTATGACCAGAATCTTCCATCAGTAGATTTCTGCTTATACTTTGAATTGTAGATGTCAAGGACTGGAAAGACACACAAATGATTTGATTGGTTCAGTTGCAGTTTTGAGGAATTTAGCTTGGGATTTTCAAAAGCAAGCAAGGGAATTAGGATTCTAATTGTGATAGACTTTGAACCTGATTCTCTTCCCATTTACACTGTTGCAACTCAAGATTAAGCAAAGTGAAGCCAGTGGCATTATACATTCTGTAGACCAGGTCTAGATAAGAATCAGGCATATCACATATAATGCAATGCTAATGATATGAGTGTTTCTGATTCCAGCATTCAGCAATATAAACGGATAAAAAATATATAGTTGTACTTTGGACATGTTGAGCCAGATCCCCAGCTGTTGGAGCTGTGTTTAGTGCTGGACGCCGGATGGAGAAATGAAAGACGATAATAAGCCTTTTTTTGCTCCCCAATTTGCGATGTTACCTGGAGGCCACAATGGCCCTCTGTATAATTTAAAGCCTCTTATGAAAAGCTTACTTGGGGACTGCTTTTTGTAGCATAATACAATCCAGTTTTGTTTCCTTGTCAAAGCCTGGAACACTATGGTGCCAGTGGGGACTGGAGGCATGGCACAGAAATAGCTAAAGTGGCTTAATGACAGCTGAGGTCAATTTCATGGTCTTAGGATTTTAAAAATGGTAAATTTCAAAACAGATATCAGAAATGGTAACACACATAAACCTGTAGAGGAACATGTTTACCTGCCTGGGCACTCAAGCATGGATTTAGAAGTAGCCATTCTTCTACAAAGGAATTTCACAAGCCACTTACAGAGAGAGTGAGGAACTGACCTTCATGTGCTAATTTGACACTGTTTCCCTGGGCTTGAACAAAGACATTAACTGAATGACCCATTATAAAACCAGTTTTCCATATATTTAACACCCCATTTACATGAAAAGCTAAGTTTGGGACACTTCCAGCCCACTCAATAAGTCTTATTAGCACCAGCACTACAATTGACAGTTTTTTCTCTCCCTTCTTTTTCTGTTATAAATTCTAGAATCCCATTGTCTTCCACTCCACCTCATCTGAAGAAGTGGGTTTTGCCCACAAAAGCTCATGATACTATATCTATATCGCTGTATATTTTTGTTAGTCTCTAAGGTGCCACAGGACTACTTGCTATTCATGATTTCAGCTATTTAAATCTGAAATTTCACCATGTTTTAATTGTAGGGGTCCTGACCCAAAAACAAGTGTGTGGGGTGGGGTCACAAAGTTATTGGAGGGAGGTTGCTGCTCAGCTACTCTTACTTTTGTGCTGTTTCAGCTTTATAGAGAGAGCTGCTGTTAGCAGCAGCACAGAAGTAAGGGTAGCATGATATGCCGGCCAGACTGAAATCAGCACAGAAACAAGGGTGGCAATTCCCTGAGCCCCTAAAATAACTTAGTGATCTCCTACAAATCCCTTTTGGGTCAGGACCCCAAGTTTGACAAATGCTGGTGTTACTACCCTCCCCCCATGAAATCCATCGAGTATAAGGTAAATTTCACAGATTTCACAGACCATGATGCATTTTTCATGGCTATGAATTTGGTAGGGGCCTAACAATAGCTTTCTGGATGCTTTGCATTGCCTGCAGCAAAACCACAGCAGACCAAATGACCTGGAAAAGGAGCCAAGGACATAGCCGAGGGGGGGGGGGGGGGGGAGATTGTACATTATGTTAATATTCAAAGTGAAAGTCTATGTTACCCCAAAGATTGCACTACAATGTGGCATTCTCACATCATCCCATGGTGAGGATCTAATTAATTTGTATGACTACTACTATAATGTGACTAGTCTATGTAAGTACTCATAATCTATTGTAGTTATATATCTGAAATCCCAAATAAACGATAGACAGTTTTGGAAGGAACTGTATTTTGGCTGCCAAATAAATGAATCTAGATACTTTAAATTTGATTTGGTGTGAGCAGGTGGCACTTATCAAACACTGTTCCAAATAAGCTACATTTTTGCTTTAAAGCTGCTGCTTGAAATTGTGCAGATACAGAAAAACTTTATAACAAATTGTGTCGGCTTTTGTTTATGATGTGGTATGATATTACCTTTTGCAATTCACCACTTTTGAAGCAAAAATGAAATCAGTATGTGCATCTTTCATGAAATATGCACTGACTATGAGCTTTCAAGAGGCTGCTAGACTGAAGGTACCATATCCCACAAATATAGCATCATTTTTTGTTTAAAATCTTGGATTTTTCCATTTATATTTTGAAATGGCTGGGTTTACATTACAATTTTAACAGTGACAGTTCTACTGAGCATACGCTAAAATATAATTTGCTATGATACCATAGCAACCGAGGCCATCTAAGAGTCTTGACATCAATGGGAGGAGACTGGCAACAAGGCATTCTCAATGAAATTTTCTAAGTCTAGAAATTATATCTTGCCCTGATTTTTCCAGAGCCCGGATTTGGTGACTTTCAGATACTCTGCTAGTGCTCAAAAAGAGTATTATGAAATTTTGTCTGGTTAGTATTTAAGTTTTATTGATCAGATTTTATTAATTCATTTTGTATTTGTTTAAGCTGCTTTCTGAATGTAAATTAATGAAACAATACAGATTTTTTGAGTTGGTAGGAACAGGAAGAGAGGGCTTTGAAGGCTAAAAAGTCGCATAACACTAGGGAGAACACCAGAAATAATAGGAGTGTTATGTGTAACTGCGTAGCCAAAAGGGAGACTAGCATAGAACGCAGGGTATGTCTACACTACCCCCCTAGTTCGAACTAGGGGGGGTAATGTAGTCATACGGAGTTGCAAATGAAGCCCGGGATTTGAATTTCCTGGGCTTCATTTGCATAAAGCCGGCCGGCGCCATTTTTAAATGCCGGCTAGGTCGGACCCCGTGCCGCGCAGCTACACGCGGCACGGACTAGCTAGTTCGGATTAGGCTTCCTATCTGAACTAGCTGTATGCCTCATGGAAGGGTGTGGGGGATGCTGCAGCATCCCCAGGTTTTCCACCTGGCTTCCCTGCACTTAGGGGCTGGCCTCGCCACTGGCCCTACCATCCCCATCTACTGGCCTCCACGTGGCCCCTCTGGGGTCCCACTGGCTGCAAATTCTGGCCTCCACGAGGTCTCTCAGGGGTCCTGCTGACCCCGCCAGCTTCAGTACCTCTTGGAGTCCCGCTGCCCACCAACCCTATGGGCTCTGCAGCCTGCCATCCAGTGGGGGGCAGACTACTGGCCCTAGAGGCTGTGCTGCCCCCAAAGTCCTGCTGCCAGCCCTGCACTTTGCATCCACCTCCAACTTGGCTGGGCTGGCAACTCTCCCTTCTCATTGTGTATGTGTGCAATAGATTGTTCTTTTTACACTAGAGTACTTTGCATATGTCCTTACTGAATTCCATCCTGTTTAAATGGGACCATTTCACCAGTTCATGCAGATCCTGTGACTCGAGAGCTAACTGAGGTACTGGCTTACAAATTCCATAACAAATTATTACAATTTGAGTTCCTAGGAATGTCAGAAAACTCTTTTGTGATCCACTTCTAATATATTATCAAGGTCAATATTTTAAAACAACACAATTGTGGCTGTTTCTCAAAGTGCCCTAGACAGGGCTCTATCTTTTTATGAAGACCAATGGCTTATGAAATCCATCCTACTAAATCCAGAAATATACTATGTCATCTAATTTATGATACTGGATTACATTTCCAGCCATTTACACTAGATTAATTGATTAAGATAGCTTTTAAGAGCTGGTCATATAATAAGATGGAAGTATCCTTTAATGGTCAGAGTAACATTCTGAGATTTTTATAGGAGAAAATGCAATAATGAGGGTTATGGAAGTGTAGTAACTAAGAATGTGCGCACCAGAAAAAGGGTTTTATAGTATTTTATATAAAAATGTTAGGATGTAAAAATGGTGATTCTGGGTTACAAAAGAAGGCTGTAAAATGCCTTTCCTCTGTAAACTAATTGTATGGTTTCCTTTTCCCTCTTAAAGCTTAGAGGCATTTGGGTACACTTTAAAGGCACTGAAAAGTCAAAATCAGGATGTTAATAAGGTTTGATCTTTTTTAAAAGAGGAGAAATATAATAATGTTTTGAATCTGAATTACATGATCGCTAACAGCAATGGAAAGAAACATCAATTCAGAGAGAAAGAAAGTGGCTAAAATCACATTACAGAATATGAATCTCAGAATACCAGGGGGAGCAAATGAGTAAGTTAAAAAGACTGGGCACTTTAAAGAGAATCTGCTACAGAACAAGTTGTCTATTCCTATAGCTTTTCTAGCCACTTCATGTTACTCAGATCTGCCAGAATAGAAAAACAGCTCAATATACTTTTAAGAATCATGGAGCTAAGTATACAGAAAAGTGTAGAGCAGTACTGGGAAAGATTCCCACAGTTCTTTCACCTTGCTCCTGGGAAGCTGTAGAGAGAGAAGCATTTGTTGCTACTCCATATTAGCTGCAAATATATCCCCTTCACCCTGATTCATCTTTTCTGGCTGGCACACTAAGGTGGTAAGGCCAAGGCTCTTCACATTTGTCATCCGTCCCTACCCCACTCTTCACCTATCTTCTCAGTATAAGATTAGTAACACCTGCAGTGGCCCATCTACTTCTGTGCACCTAGATCTGAGGTGGTAGACACATAAATGGGTTCTCTCTTGCTTGCTACCAAGCCCTGGTCCAGGGATAAATAAGACCATAGGGATCAGAAATGGACAAACCTTACTAGGTCATCTAGTCCATCTCACCAGTAATGCAAAATAGATTACTGCAATATATTCTAGTAACTTTCCCACTTTTAAAAGTTTCAGAGGGGTATCCACAAAAACAACAAATCCTGTAGCACCTTAGAGACTTATTATGGTAGAAGCTTTTGTGGGTAAAACCTATTTCATCTGATGAATTGAAGTGGAAGTTTAATCAATTTAGGACTGAATAAGGATCTTAACTGGCTAACGCTCTACAAAAGCACTTTCCCCTCTTTTGATATTCACATCTCCACACCAAATGCTGCAAATAAGCTTCTTCCACCCTGACTTGATTAGCCTCATTTACTAAATGTATATATGCCTGCCTCTGTAACTTGTATTCCAATTAATCTGAACTGGGTTTTACCCACAAAAACTTATGCCCTAATAAGTCTCTTAGTCTTCAAGGTACCAGGGGATTCCTTATTGTTTTTCCCACTCTAGTTTGAAGTGTCCCAGTCAACCAATTCCCCAATCTCCGTGTTGATCTGATTAGCTATGAAAACTCATGAGAATGCCCATGCAGAACAGTTTGTTCAGATTTTTAAAAGATGGAAGACAATGGAAGCTGCTGGGTGTTCAGCAGTTCTGAAAATCTGTCTTCTTCATTAAAGTACCTAAATGGGAGATGAGCTCTTTTGAAAATCTGTCTCTTCGCTCTCTCAAATCCATATTGTCTCTGTTCACAAATGTGCAGCTGGTGCTTTGTCTTCCTTTGCATATTCTGAGCTCTAATTTTTTTTTGCATCCATCTTTAATTGAAAAGTAAATAAAAGTTATACAAATAGTGTAAATAATTTGAGGTTTTTCAACAGTTTCTAATTGTAGCTAAATATTTGAGGCTGTTTTTCTGTTAAATTAATATTCTGTGGGGATATTTTACTTTTAACCCTTTGATGCCTATTTTTTGTTTTCTTTCGTTGGAATTACTGCAAATGAAAAGGAGAGTAGTTAGGTAGTTGTTCTGAAGGAGGATGGTTCAGTGAAGGAGTTGAGAGATAGGTAGGGAAGATGCTAGCCTTCTCCCATTGTAGAGCAATATAGGTACCAGCAGGACTCTTCTTTCTCATGTGGATGTGAGAGGGCAGTGGGCTATTTTGGAATGGTCCGAGCATGATATTAAAGGGGCTTATTAGAATTAAGGAACTGGCCAGGAGCAGCATTCTCACAGAGTTCATATAGTAGGTGGTAGAAAGCAAGTTTACTAAATCCTTTATTCAATTCTGTTTAAAATACAGGATTGGACATTAGGAAATACCAGAATTAAGATTGCAATCCTAATTTGGCTGCTTCTTTGTGGCAAGCATTTGTATAGTCTTGCCTAACGTTGGCTAGGAAGTCTATGGCAGAGCAAGATCCCACTCAATATCTGCAAAAGAAAATATGATCTCTTTTTGTAACTCAATGCAATATTTTTCTACTATGAAATCAAATTACTCATAGATTTAAGGCCAGAAGGGACCATCATGATAATCTAGTCTGACCTCCTGCCTGTAGAAACTCACCCACCCAGTCCTGTAATAGACTCATAATCTCTGTCTGAATTACTTAATTTCTAAATCATGATTTAAAGTCTTCAAGTTACAGAGAATTCACCATGCCACAGAGAAAGGTGAAATCCCCAAGGGTCTCTAACAGTCTGACTAAAGTGAAAATACCTTCCCATTCCCAGATATGGCAATCAATTTTAGACTCAGAATAAGTGGAAACAAGAGGAAAAGAGTTAGGGAAAAGAGTGTGTAGCCAAGCACATAACATTTGTCATATTCATATTGGAAATTAGGGAAGCTGAGCAGGTCTTATGCTACAAAAATTTAAACAGCCTCAGAATTTTTGAATATTATAGATGACAATTCCCTAATTAAAAATTGGTGTATCTAACACAAGGGAATTCTATATTAAATCTCAACTTGACAGATTAAAAAGGAATTGATTTTAGTGTTTGCTTAGATACAGGACTTGATATCTGTAAGGTATAAACCGAGTAACATTCAAAATGGTATAATCTCTCAATAGATAAATTCACATACACACAAACACATATACTTGGTGGTTTAAAAAGGTCATTTTCACAAAGCTGGAAACAATAATGAGCCAAAACAGCTGAGATAATTCAAATAGAAAAAAAATGTGACTGGTAATTGGGGATTGTTTAAGAACATTTTAATAGATGCCAGAAATCCTAAAGAAAGAAAGAAGGTCATAATAGTTTAGAAAAAAACTGATTAGAGGAGATGTAGAGGGAATTATAAAAAAGAACAATATATAACAGCGGAAAAAGGGAAAATTGATGATACTATATATCAGAAGTGTAGAATTATAGAAAAACTATGTAGGAAGCAAAAGGGCTCAAGGAGAAATATGATCTGCAAAGTTAAGGACAATAAGATGGAGGTTTTTAGGATGCATTAGGAACAAAAAGAATCTTAATTGTACTGGTTCATTACTAGAAACAGAATTGTCAATAATAATGCAGAAAATATAGAAGTATTCAAGAGATATTTCTGTTCTGTCTTTGGAAAATAACAGATGATGTAGTGTATCTCATGATGATGATAATTATGATGCTGTATTCCATTCCAGTTATAACTCAAGAGGATGTTAAACAACAGCTACTAAAACTAGACATTTTTAGATCAGCAAGTCCAGATAACTTGCATCCAGCAGTTCCAAAAGAGGTGGCCAAGAAATTGTCTAGAATGTTAATGCTGATTTTCAATAAGTCTTGGAACACTGGGGAAGTTTCAGAAGACTGGAGGAAAGCAAATGTTTGACCAAGTGACACTTAAATGATGATTTTGTCACAGTCCAAGTATCTACAGGACAACAAAGCTTGTCTAGACTACAGGTTTTTTCTGGTATAGGAAAAACTCTGCCACATCCAGGGAACACATCTGCTCTTCTGACATTTTTTGTGGAAGAGCAGACGTGCTCTTTCGGAAGCCCTGTCTTCCTCATGCCACAAGGAAGAAGGGCTCTTCCGAAAGAGGAGGTTTTTCCAAAATGTAGCCCAGTGTAGATGGGCCAAATTTCAGAAAAGCCTCTTCCGACAAAACTATCGGAAAAAGGTACGCAAATTTCAGAGTACAATTTGCGCACCTTTTTCCATTAAAAAGTGGTAGTGCAGACATAGCCTAAGTGTGTCAAGATCAGGCTAACAATATTTAATAATAATAATATATACATTTCAAACTGAGGTGTTTAGCTCTTACAGCACTGAAACATTAAATTCTGAATCAGTCTTCCTGTCAGTAAGTGAATTAACAATAGCATTGAAATCATAAGCCACACACTATTCTTTTTGGGGGATAATAGTAACTGCTCACTAGTCTGAGATAATAATTATTCCCAAAGGAATAAACCACAAGGTCAAAGAGAATCAGATTACAGACCAGAAAAACAAAGGACACTTTTCTCACTATTTCATGAAGAAATAACTGAAAATTTTTTGAAAGCTGTCTCGTAGGTTTTAAGATCACTTCCACTCCATTAAGAAGAAACGTGCCCATTTTTTGTTGTTGATTTGCTCTAGCGGCTGGTGCTTTCAGAGCTGAATAACACTGTTAAGCTTCAAGGTAAAATTTGATTTATTTAATAAAGTGCCTACCTGGGAAGTCTGGAAGCCTCTTTACTAAGGAACTTTTTTTTTTCAAAAATCTAGTACATTTCTCAGCATAAAATGGTTATTTAGCTTCAAAGACTGGCTGCTAGAAACAAATCAAAAGCAAGACTAATTTTCTTCACGCTGATATAGACATGGCTTTTACAACCTGAAGATTTCAAACTCCATTTTTAAATTGCTTTTAGTTATTTTGATAAAGTCATTTAAAATTAATGTTTTACATGAAGTCAAGAGGAACTATATAGTAGATCTTTGATGTTATCTCTACTCATCACTAACTAAGCAAATGCTCTATCAGTGTTAGTCACAAAATCAGCCTAGGGGCTACCAAACTCAGCATTATTTAAAAAAGAAATTAGAACGGCAAATAAAAGTGGCCCTGAGAATGCTGCTCCAAATAAATGGAATTCTTCCCAAAGAATATCTTGCTGCAATAAGAAAACTTAAGATAATTTACAATGATGGAAAATCACACTGAGTAAATGAAAAAGACAAAGGAACATATTCCCTTCCAGATGGACAAGCAGACGTGAAAACAAAGGTCACAAACCAAACCATGCATACTAATGAGAAATAAATCCCTAGTAATCACAACAAACATTTCTTCTGTTACTAAAACAACCAATATCTCACAATTGACACCTTGTAATAACCTACAATAACATATTGGAAGCCTTCTGCTTATTTGGGGCACAAAAGCTATTTGAAAAGGTACAAGGAAACATCCTGGCTAAGTCTACATTGGCCCCTTCTCCGGAAGAGGCATGTTAATTTCCAACTTCAGAATAGGGAAATCCGCGGGGGATTTAAATATCCCTCGCGGGATTTAAATAAACATGGCCGCCACTTTTTTTCCGGCTTGGGGAAAAGCCGGAAAAAAGCATCTAGACTGGCGCGATCCTCCGGAATAAAGCCCTTTTCCGGAGGATCTCTTATTCCTACTTTGAAAGTAGGAATAAGAGATCCTCCGGAAAAGGGCTTTATTCCGGAGGATCGCGCCAGTCTAGATGCTTTTTTCCGGCTTTTCCCCAAGCCGGAAAAATGCGTTTATTTAAATCCCGCAGGGGATATTTAAATCCCCCGCGGATTTCCCTATTCTGAAGTTGGAAATTAACATGCCTCTTCCGGAGAAGGGGCCAATGTAGACGTAGCCCCCTTGTTTACATAGCTGAATTAATGTGCCTGAGTTATTGTCCTTCAGTCGCTATGGGGCATATTTGTGCCTGTGGGTTGTAATATAAAGTTCTCCCCCATTTACATGCACAAATCCCCATTTGTTTATTATTTGTAAATATATCTATTGCTTCTAGGCTCAGAATAGCCTCCAGTCAGAGAGAAGAGATTGATTTATATTCTTGCACTGGAGATAGGGGGAATCCCCATTGACATGGCCAATGGAAGTATAGACATGGTAGTCTAAAGTTTGGAACCAGAAATAAAATAAATTTGTAGCTTCATGGAGAAACAACAAGCAGAAAAATACTCTACCTAGGACCACTAGCATTCAAATCAAATCAATTGAAGGCATATTATGCCCTATTTGAACTGATTAGTTAGCTGAACCAATGAACTGAATGAAGCTGACAGGCCTTTCTTCCTTGTTACAGAGAGCAATGTTACCAGGCTTACGGAACTCACTGGCGGGAAACCAGGGCAGTTTTACACTGCTTTAGCCACCAAGTCATCTTGGTTTGACAAATCACTAGAGCACCATATCCCAGTGGTGTCTTGGAGTTTAGAAAGTAAAGGATTCACTGGCAGCATTTGTAGCAGACACTGTTCAAGTGGTCAAGCGAACTCCAATGTCTCTTTCTGGAATCCAGAAGGAAATACAGGCAGTTCCCGGGTTACGTACAAGATAGGGACTGTAGGTTTGTTCTTAAGTTGAATTTGTACGTAAGTCAGAACTGGCGTCCAGATTCAGCCGCTGCTGAAACTGACCAGCGGCTGACTACAGGAAGCCTGAGGCAGAGTTTCTCTGCCTTGGGCTTCCTGGAATCAGCCGCTGATCAGTTTCAACAGCGGCTGAATCTGGACGCCTGGGACAGAGCAGCTGGAGCGCTGCCAGGTAGGTCCCCGCAGCGCCGCATCTCAGCGCTGCTGGGACCAATCCAGCAGCACCCCAACTGCTCTACCCCAGGTGTCCCCAAGTCAGCTGCTGCTGAAACTGATCAGCGGCTGATTCCAGGAAGCCCGGGGCAGAGCAACTCTGCCTTGGGATTCCTGTAGTCAGCCGCTAGTCAGTTTCAGCAGCGGCTGACTTGGGGACGCCTGGGGCAGAGCAGCTGGGGTGCTGCTGGGTTGGTCCAGTAGCGCCGCTCCTCGGCACTACTGGACCAACCCAGCAGCACCCCAGCTGCTCTGCCCCAGGCATCCTGATTCAGCCGCTGCTGAAACTGACCAGCAGCTTGACCACTTGAACAGTCTATACTTCCTGGCAGCACCCCAGCTGCTCTACCACAGACGTCCGTGAGAAAAGCCTGGTCTGCTGGGGGGAGAGGGCGCACTAGCTGCCACACTAGCTGCGCCCCCCCCCCCCCAGCAGACCAGGGAGACACGGGCGGCGGGACCGCCCAGACGCGCCGCAGTCCCGCTGCCCGCATCCTCCGTGGCTTTGCTCTGTGTCTCCCTGGTCTGCTGGGCCTCCCCCCCCCCCCAGAAGACCAGGGAGACGCGGAGCGGCTTTTCTCGCCGCAGAGGATGCGGGCAGCGGGACTGAGGTGTGTCTGGGCGGTCCCGCCGCCCATGTCCTCCGCGGCTTTGCTCCGCGTCTCCCTGGTCTGCTGGGGGCCTCCCCCAGCAGACCAGGGAGACGTGGAGAAGCTTTTCTCGCCCCGGAGGATGTGGGCGGCGGGACCGCGGCGCATCTGGGCGGTCCTGCCGCCCGTGTCCTCTGGGGTGAGAAAAGCCCCGTTCGTAAGTGCAGATCCAACATAAGTCGGATCCGCGTAACCTGGGGACTGCCTGTAATACTATTCTGATACTACTTTGGGGAGGCAGGAGGATGCAGCAAGTTACAAAGTAATCTTCAGCTATATTGTTCTAGCAGCTGCAGATCCTACTGCAGAATTTAAACTAATGGAGCAGGCACTTACTAGCTCTATTGTCACACCCGGGCCCATGAGGATGGATTCCTTCTCCCTTACAAAACCCTAGTCCTGTATGACTCAGGCTGCATGTGCAGTGAAAAGAATTAGGTCCTGAATGAAGAACCACAAAACACTGCTCTCTAACAAGGGTATAAACAAGTTAGTCAGGGCCCTGCTGTATTAAACTGTTTATTTGGTTGCAAGATTTTGTCTGTTGCTTTAACTAGCTGATTTCTACCTTCTTGGGGTTTTCGTTTATTTGTATGTACATTAATGTATTGTGTCCACTTTATACATATTTGTAATATCAGGACAGGCAACTGTAGAAAATGTGCATTAATGTAACCTATCTCCTTATTCACTCTGCAGTATAGTAAATATTCATGTACAGTCAATTATAGAAGTAGAGAGGAAAGAATTAAATCCTAATGAAAGTTAATCAAAGAGAAGAACTTCCTTCAGGCTGGCCATGCATGTCTGTAGTTTGTCTGTCATTTATAATGCTGCAGCCTCTGGTTCATAGTCAAGCTGTAATTCTGCCAGTTAATGTATCCAATTAACCCCACTAATGAGCTAATCAACAGTGTAAAATCTGTGTAAAATCACTGAGGGTGTATGATGAATGGGAAATGCACTGAACTCTCCCTGTATAAAAAGTGCTTTATTGCACTTGTTAAAGTGGCACTGTCTTCTTCCTCTCTAAAGGGTAATTTATTGCTAGGGTCCATAACTGTGCCATGCCCTGATAAGGGAGAGGTGGCAATAAACCCATCATAAAATGATTACTCAGGAATGTAGAGCAATTAAAATGTCTCTGTGTATCAGAGTCATAGGCGGGAGAGCAAAAATGGTATTCTGTTGGTGCAGGGATGCTAATAAAAGACCAGCAGTCATTTGAAGGTGATGCACAACTAGAGAGGTAATTATCTATCTATCTAATCATATATTTACCGTTTCCATATAAATATCATGTGCTATTATTGACAATGTGTTAGTGGCATCTCACTCCTGGGGACACAATATACAGAATCATTAGGGGCAGATTCTGCTATTCTTACACAAACTGAGTAGCAATTTACTCTATAGGTAGTGCAATTAATATTAGTGAGGCTACTTGCAGAGTATGACAGTGTGCAATATGAATAAGGATGGCAGGATCTGGCCCTTAATTAAATACAAACTTCTGCATTTTTTACTTCTCTAAAATAACTAGATAATACAGGCAGTGTCCAAAAAAAAGGTACCAACCATTCACTGACTGGTTTGCTATCTTATTTGTATTCCCAATCTAACTTTTGTAAAGATAAGGTTCAGAAGACAACAAAAATGATAAAAGGTTTGAAAAATAGGACCTCTGAAGAAAGATTGAAAGGAGCCATTTTCCATCTGGAGGAAAGGACAGAGATGAAGATGTAAAAGCTGTCTACAATTACATGAAAGGATGACAAGGAGAGGAGAAGGATGAATTATTCTTCTTAATCTGTAAAGACAGAACAAGAAATGATGGGACTATGCTACAGCAGGGAATATTTTGGTTAAATATTAGGAAAAATGTATATCCATTAGTGCAGTAGAGCAATAGAACAAACTACTAAGGGAGGCTGAGAAATCATCTTCAATAGAAACATGAAAGTTAGAGCCAGGAATGAGAGATTATTTATGGATAATGAAATTTGCTCTTACCTGATGCAGGGGAATGGATTAGATGGCACACTAGAGATCTCCATTAATCTTAATTAGTCTATGGATAAAATCAAAACCGTTCCTTTTTCCCCATGTAAAACACAAACTAGAAACAAAATCTGGTTTCAAACTAATTTCATTCCACAAAAGGTGGACTGATTACAATGATAAAATGAAGAAAAAACCCAAAGATGCAGAGACACTTGTTTTAGCTCTACAAATTCTATTAACAATAGTGACAACTATATTGCTATAAACAGAGCTGGAAACTTCTGCTTTTCCATTCCAATTTTAATAACTAGAGGTAAAATGAGTCTTTGGAACAATGATTATACAAAATATACGGTAATCAAGATTAACACAGGGCAATTTTTCTGCAAAGAAGGCTAAACTACCCCTTAATTATGGTCTGTGGGTTGTTATAGATCAGAGTTTAAGGTCAGAAGGAATGGAAAGCTCATGAATACAAAGTCCGGGTCTTGTACTACTCTTATACGCATTAGGGAGGAAAAATATGAAGAATGTTTGGTGGGAGATGCAGGGGACTCTGGAAATTTCTAAGAAAGGCATGAAGAAGGAACACCAGGATCCAATAACAGACTTTAGTGTTGTGATGCTCAGCATCACAATGCGTAACTTTTATGCACCTAGAAAATCATAAAAACAACATGGTGATCCACAAATCCTAAATAGGATTCTCAGGAGCCTACATAATTTATGGGGAGAGACAGGAAACTGACAGTTCTATCCACAAAAGCCAGAACAAGAGGTGGACAACTCTTTAATCTAGACAACAAATTATTCCAAGCACAGGGACATGTGCCATAAGCCTCACCCCTCTCATAGAGATAGACACTTGAATTCAGGCTGCAGAGATTTAGGTGCCTAGCTCTCTTAGAGAGCCACAGCTGGGAATCCATTTACTAGACTCAGGTGATGTAGGCCTTTCTTGTTTGAATGAATTAGATACCTGCTTCACTCCACACAAAATGACTGGAGGAAGTAAGCCACGACCAACCCTAAAACTCTGAGCCAAGTGCTTGGAGTGCTCACTTAATCACACATGCTGATGCTGTTCCTCGGCATAAAAGTAGTCATTGGAGCAGTAAGGAGACCAGAGGTTAGATCTCCCAACCTAACCACCAGGCTATAAACTTGTTCTCTCTTGCTTTCTGTCTCTGGTCCAAGAAGTCTTTAATTGTTTAATATAAAGTGGAACAGCTCAGAAAGCAGAGATTCAGTAAGATACACAGCATCATTTCCCACAGCTTAATGGCCAGAACACTCTTCTGGAAAGTGTAGGAATCTCTCTGCAGATGTTTTCTCCTCCTTTAGCAGATGGGGAGTAATTGAAGCTGGATCTCCATATGCCAGGTGAGTGATCTAACTATGAGCCAGAGGTTTATAAAGTAGTTTCTTCCACTGGCTAGAAATCATGATCCATTAGGTAGCCTCTGAGAAAACCTAATGGTATTGGATTGAGCCCATCAGAAAAGATCAGTACATGAATGCCCATCATCTCTCTGTTTGTGGATTATGCTTATTTGTAGGTAGGAAACAGACATCTGGGCACTAGAGTGAGGCAGGAGTGTGCATGTTTAGAAGTGGAAACATAAATGCCTTGGGAACTTACATCCTGAAATTTAGGTGCTGAATGCGTTTAGGCACCTATAGGATTTGATACCAGGCTAGCAGATGTTTTGTGGGTCTATGGCAACTAAATCATAAGAGTGTGTGCTGAAGTACCTCTGGGGATCTGGGCTGACGTGTTTAGAGTTTATGGGTGGTGGGAATATGGGAAAGAACTTATAAACCTGAGACATTTAGAGAACTAAAAAGATTTGTCAGCTTACCTTTAGAGACTAAATTACTGAATTACCCTTATATAAAGACCGCACTTACAGTTAGGGTATGTCTAGACTACAGGGTTTTGTCGACAGAAGTTTTGTTGACAGATACTGTCGACAAAGCTTCTGTCGACAAAGAGCGTCTAGACTGCAGCCAGTTCTGTCGACAAAGCAAGCCGCTTTGTCGACATAACAGTGTGGACGCAAAGGACAGTGTAGATGCAATAATGCTTTCTATCGACAGAACTCTGTCAACAAAAGGCGTTATTCCTCATAGAATGAGGTTTACATATGTCGACAAAACTGCTGAGTTTTGTCGACATTATGTCGACATAACTCAAAGGCAGTGTGGACGCAGGTATAGTTTTGTCGACAAAAGTCCACTTTTGTCGAGAAAACCCTGTAGTCTAGACACACCCTTAGTGAGGTTACATGTAGGACAACTCCTATTTCCACCATTCATGCAGTTGTCCTAATAAAAGCATCCTAATTGGCTAATAGCTTAAATTGGTTAATAGTTAAATTACACTTTGGTCTAATATCATTTGCTGCAAAGAGCCACAAGTAACACATTAAAGAGCCTCAGCCTGGGTATATCTGATATCTTAAAAATTCAGGTTGTCAAAGTTTGACATTTTTAACTTGCCACTCATTGTAAGCTTAAGAGTGAACACTTTGCTGAGATAAACTGAGGTAGCTTACATTTCTTTTGAGTCGTTTCACACTGCAAACTCCTTAAGAGGTTTTGAGTTATACTCATTTGGAAGCTTTTCATCCCAACCATAAACTCTGGAAATGATCAGTCAGAATGACACCAGAAATACATCTTAGAATAAAAAATATTGCTGCATGGTAATCCTTGGCAAATGTTGACTTTTTAATGGCTGCCACTGCATAATGGGAAACAAATTTCACATCAAGTGAGCAAAATAATCCATAACAAGACTTCCTAATGAATATTGCAGATAAAAACATGAAATACTTCTGTACTTTGGTGAAGATAACTTTATCCTAGGCACATAAATCATTTGCTTGCAAAGTTTGCTCAGGCATCACACAAACATCATATTAAACTATTCACTTAAGAGCCATTATGGCTCTTTGTTAGTGAGAGTTATATCAACAGAACTGAGCTTAGAAATGGGTTCAGTCATATTAAGAGAAAAACTTAGAGGTCTCTTCTCCTAATTAGGACTCTGGGCACCAAATTCTGCTCTCATTTATACGTCCGAAACTACAGTAAGTCGAATGAGGTTGCACCCACATAACCAAGAGCAGAACAGCACCCAGAAATGCCTCTGATAGTTTTTAAAAATCATCTGATCTGTGAAGCTGAGTTTTGTGACCACAATTTCAAAGTGGGTCACAGTCAAAGATAGAAAAATACACTGCTTTGCCAACTGAAGCAAATCCACAAGGCACTGTCGAGTCTGTGTGTTCCTTTTCATTTACAGTAAGTTTGAGTTTCTGCCAGGATGTTTCTAGGAACTGTCACTCTGCTGAATGAAAATACAGCTGTTATTCATACTTCTCAAAGTGATTGTTTATAAGAAATTTTGTATTTTGTACAAGTTTTAGGTGTATATTCCTTTAGTATGGTTTTTTTCTCTCTAATTCTTAGTTTATACAATGTTTTTACTACAACCATCACTAGTTGAAAGCTCAGGAAAGTAATTTATGACTTTCCTGTTGGTGATATTAGAGCAGGATACAAATGCCAGGAGGATAATTACATCGATTTGTAGACATTTTACCATTCCCATTTTCCTCTGGCCAAAGAATCTCCTACCTGAGTAAAAATGGGCCCAAAGCAAACTTGGGATCTGAACGTTCTGAATCTGATTTCTGTGTCCTTCATCTTGCATAGTGCTTTACATCAGAGGAAAGTGTGTGTAAACCTGTGGTTAAATTACTACCTATTGGGCAGAGCAATCAAGAACTGTTCCATCACTACCACAGACCTGATCCTCAGCATAGTATTTCAGAATCATGATTGATCCCATTTGGAATTGCAAATTTAACTGTGAGTTCACTGCCCTTCACCAGTGGCTTAAAAAAACCCACCCCAATTCCTATAGAAAGTAGCTGGATACCCAGAGTACAATCTCAAAAGAATTTCAGCAAGGAATGCATAGTGTTAGCCTCTCTACATTCAAGTCCCAAAAGGAACTATAGAAATGAATTGAATTAAATAACTTTATACAATCTTAGTGTAGCCCAAGTTCCAGTGTGTTTCAGCAGCAGCCCTGGGAACTACAAGTTGTGGACTACAAACTGTGCCATGTTGGGAGAACTTCCTCGTTCCTTCCAGGATGTGCCCTCTGCCCCCAGCAGGGTCTCAGCAAGGACTGTGCTAGAAGCAGCACACAGGCTGCATGCTGAGAGAAGGGGCTGCTGAACTGTTTTCCTGTTCTATGTTTTTTACAGGTAGGACCAGAAAGGGCTATAGAGCACCCTGAGAGGAGTTTAAGTGACACAAAGGGAGAACCCGGACTTGGTTATGTGGGGTTTAGTTACTGTGGGAGGTGGAACATGTGTTCCAAGGGGGCTGTGTTGTGTGCTGTAAGCCCTCTGCCCCCAGCAGGGTCTCAGCAAAAGGACTATGCTAGAAGCAGCACACAGGCTGTATGCTGAGAGAAGGGGCTGCTGAACTGTTTTCCTGTTCTATGTTTTTTACAGAATAAAGCCTGATCCTGGTGATTTGTCGGAGTGGGTCTGGTCTGAGGTGCACTTACACATACACAAGACAGAGCACACCAAGCAGCCTCATGCCTAGCCCTCCCCCCACAGTGGTGTAAGAAGTCACAAGCTTCCCCTATGCTGAATAACCTCACACTGGGCTAGCCAACAGGAGGGGTTACATTAGGATGAAGAAACAATCTAATTTTTACAACATAGCATAGCTATTTTATAACCCACAGATATTATCTTCACAGTTGCAACAAACAGAGAGGGAAAACCCAAAAGTAACAACCGTTCAGTCCACACAAAACACAGTAAGAAACTGAAAGATCCCAAAATCTTAGGTTTAGTTCACCTAAGGGTCTCTCTGATCATGAAATGTGGACAATGTGCTGAGTCTGAACCATTCTCCCTCCATTTGCTTATAAATATCCTCAGTCAGAATGCAGGCAGCCTCACGCTCTGCTGTGGATCTGGGCTAGACAGGCAGCTCACTGGTTAAAAGCCTGCTGCAAGGGGCTTCAGAGTGAGCGACAGCAGCCTGCTTTCTGCTCCTGAGCCCAGCCTCTCCCAGCTCACACAGGGCACAAGACCCTTACAAAACAGCTCCCTGCCTGCTTGCTCATGGAGTCTGACCCCAGCACCAGAGACAGACCCTACTGGAGCTGACCCCAAGCTGCCACACCCAAGTCCAGAAGCTTCTGGGTGTGGAGTGCTAAATCTGCCTAGCAACAATGACCCAGACACAACTCACTCCTGTCTCCCCCAGGGATCTCTTAAAGAGATAGCTCCCTATTAGGTACATGGGTTACGCAAACACCACCCCGCAAATAGGGCTGGCCCACAACATTTTGGCACCTGAGGCGGGGAGCTCAAATGACGCCCCCCAAACCCTCTTGCTTGGGCCAAAACTTTGATAGGTCTCAGTTCTGCCTTCTTCCCATTCTACTCCACTCATGGTACTGCAGAGAGAATACATATGCACCAGCAGCAGACACAATTTTCTACACTCTGGGTCCTAGTGGCGCTCTTCCCCCCCCTTCCCCCCCCCCCCCACACACACAGTCTGGCAGCTGAGGTGGCCGCCTCAGTTCGCCTCATGGTAAGGCCAGCCCTGCCCACAAAGTTCAAGATGATCATACCTTTGAGGTTTGCTTAGGCCTAAGTTACAATTAAATGCACATTTTATGTTGGAGGGTGGGAAATTTTGATCTAAATTCCAATAGCAGTGTACTGGCAGTAATTTTTCCCCTTTCTTCACTGTAACTATGAGATCCTTATAGTTAGAAGCTAGAATGCAAATCTATGAACCTTGGGAGAAAAAAATAAACAGTATGAAATTATACATATGTTATTAATAACTCTAATATGAGAAAGGGGTCTAATACAGTGAATTAAATGACTATAATAATTACAAGAGTATACATAACCTGAGATACATTTCTCATATTTTGAAATTAGAGTTTACGTTTAGTTTGTGAGAAAGCAATGCTCTTCCTCATTAACAGGATTTCTTGTGAATGTAACTTTCCTCATCTCAAGTTCAAACAACGATATCTTTATGTTGTGAACATAACTGTTACTAAAACTCTTGTAACCACAGTTCCTAAAATGCACTGCAGAATGGCTGTTTATTTGTAAACCTTTATCCCTGCCTGCAAACTAGCATTTTGTCTGAACTAATTTCCAATAATCAATTTCACAAGGCATATTTTGTACAAATACTATTGCAGTAGTGTGGTATATGTGACTATGGGGTGCCAATGGTCTCACAGCTTAAAACATTTTAAGGAAATGATTATGAAATGCTAAGATTTCCCAGACAGGATATATAAGAAATATCTGTAAAGGTTCATGTTGGCCCTTTAAAGACTGGGCCCATATGTGTCATGGCTTTGTTCCTGGAGTCAGTCTTCGATATTGAAATTCTGAGAGCTGTAAACATCTGGGCTGATGGGAACAATAGCCCTCAGCTTCCCTTCCAAGGACTTGTTCCTCTATCTGTAAGATATTCCTTTTGCTCATTGCAGTGAAAGACATTAAGACAGTAGGACTTGGCTGGTTTCCCCAAGTCAATGAAAAATATCCCACAAGAGATATATAGGACAACAAGATGGCTGAATAAGGGTACGTCTACACTTGCTCCCTAGTTAGAACTAGGGATGCAAATGTAGATGACCGAAATTGCTAATGAAGTGGGATTTAAATATCCCGCCCTTCATTAGCATGATCTCGCCGGCGTGTTACTCCGCTCAGCAGCTGTTTCGAAAGTGAAAGTGCGCTCCTCATTTTTTGAGGAGTAACGTTAGTTCGAACCACGGGGTTTGGTTTGAACTAACACGTCCCGGAACGCACTTTCACTTTCGAAACAGCTGTTGAGCGGAGTAACGCGCTGGTGAGATCATGCTAATGAAGCACGGGATATTTAAATCCCCGCTTCATTAGCAATTTCGGTCTCCTACATTTGCATCCCTAGTTCGAACTAGGGAGCAAGTGTAGACATACCCTAAGGCATCCCGAGGAACGGGTATCATTTTGGTTAAAAAGCCAAGCTCTGAGAGGGGAATTCAGGGACTGA
This sequence comes from Pelodiscus sinensis, assembly GCF_052426305.1. Classification (NCBI taxonomy): domain Eukaryota; kingdom Metazoa; phylum Chordata; order Testudines; family Trionychidae; genus Pelodiscus; species Pelodiscus sinensis. Next base: position 115,430,230 of record NC_143055.1, on the reverse strand, counting down.
TACAGCAAAGAAAATAGCCTTTAGTAAAGAGAAGTAGAGAGAGTTGAGGGTCAGACTTGATACCTACTTCATTTTGAAGGGCAAGTATTGCAGATTATAGAAGACAGCTGCTGGCATAAGTTTGCTGTTGCTTCTAACACACGTATAGTGGGTGTTGCTATTAAGCATTGGAGAGGAATGAAGCTTGATAGGGCTTTTGATGGCAAGGTGTGACCCAGGAGAAAAGAATGAGTGAAAGTTGTGAACTTCCATAGGGGCCTTTGGGATCCATTTGGGACATGTGAGCTATCTTGTCCGAGATAATGAAACTGAGACATGAATGAATTTCTGTGATTAGCAGTCTAGAGCACTGTTGCGAACCTGATCAATGTCGCTCCTGTAATTTTAGGACACTGGCAATACTTGGGATTTTTCTTGCAAGTACACCTACAAAATTAATAAAATGGGCTATAAATATCTTTAAAATAGGAAATTAAATATTAAAGATTCCTATTCCTTTTTAAATTAGAAAGTCATGGCATAATAGATTGGAAAATAAATTTTTTGCATTTCATATTTAGAATATTTTTGCAGTCTAATCTGTCTGACCACATTCAGTTAACTGCAGTGGAAGTCTAACTGTGTTTCTTGATATTTCCACACTCATTTTCTTGATATTGTCTATGTATTTTTGATATTTCCACACATATTTTTGTTCCCTTTTTAATAAAGAAACCTAGGCACTTATACATCAAATTATTTTAAAGGAACACCATTAAGTCTAGCACTCGAAAGCAAAGAGATTCTGGAATGAGGGTGACCTGTGCAACTTTAATGTGGTCTCCTTCCATATATACAGTCTTTAATTACATGCTCATGTAGTGCTTTGTTGTACAATGCCTTAAGACACATAATGGAAAGCTATAACTGGTTTAACAGATCTTGGTTTCCATAATGCAAAGAAAGATTACAAATGTTATGATGATTTCTATCATGAAAGGAAATGCTATACAGTCTTTGTAGTTCACTAATCCACAAATAAATTAGAGAGGATTTCTGGAAAGAATCCCAAAACTCAGACAAAATGTTATGAATTGTATGTGGTCTACTTAACATAATCTTTTATCTTTCCTGAGGTCTATTATTTTTACAACTTAAAATGACTCATTAACATTTATCTCTACTACCTACCAGGAATCCTATATAACAGATGCAAATAAGGCTACATTTCTATCAAAATATATACGTTTCTTCATTTTTTCTATTTGGCGATATACATGTCTAAAATTTATGGCAACAATGAGCTTTACTCTTTCTGAAAAAATAGCAATAAAATCTGTAGTGACAGTTTGAGAAATAATAATGTGACTTGGATTGTTGAAATGAGTATTGAACTATATATTATTTAATCTAGAATTCTAAGGAATGTTATTTTTGTGATAAATTTTTATTGTTTTTTCGCAAAGAAGCAGGCAATGGACAGTACAAACAGGTAAACAGTGTATAGCTTGTATATGTTTCTAATACCACATACCTGATGAGATCTCCAACAGCATCATGCAGTTTTACATCATATCAAAGCTGCAAAGCCAAACAATACTAGACAGACATTCAGGGAGTCCCAGCTATAAGTCGTCCCAATATGCATATGTTCTGCGCTAAATTCATTGACACTTGTAGGAATTGATGTATTATAAATCTTCCCATTCCCCGCTTATAAGTCACACACGAAAAAAAAAACCAATTTGCACAAATGCAAGACAGCCATGGGAAAAAAATTCCCCACTTTAAGTTGTTTCACTATAAGTCCAAGTTTTTTGGAAAGTATTTTGGATTTATAGTGAGGATAGACTATACCATGTTAGGGTAGGAGTAACAGTAATAAAATAGAAGACATCTTTAAATTGGGAGAGATGTGAAAGAGGAGAAAGGAGAGGCTGGGTGGAATGGAGGTCTGGCATCCTTTGAAACACCTCATATTTTCTTATCCCATTATATCTGGAAATGGGTCTCAAATTTCTCTGAGTTCTCGCCCTGGCGCAAATACAACTTCTGCTTCCAAGAAGTGAGAGACAAGGGACTCAAGAAGTAAACTAGATCTTCTTTTGGCACGGGGACACCATTACATAAGGGGTACTGGGCTGACCCAATTTACCACAATCTTGATTTTCATGTCTTTTTTTCTGAATGTTTTAATAGTAAACTTGATATAAGTGAAAGGTGACTAAAGAATTTATTTTATCCACAAAATTTGCACAGTATGCATAGCAGCGGAGGTGGATACTGTACCAATGTGCTTCACCCCTGAGTTTGAAAGTCTGAGATGGAGATTTATAGTACTTAATTCTCCATGTCCATTTAATCCATGTTCTATCTAGTATAATTGCTATTAAGGAAACAGGTTTTGCAGAATGAAGATTCCACCATTTTGATAGAGATTTTGGGTTTGTTTGTTTTTTTACTTGAACCCTTGGTTTCCTTGAAATGTACTGATATTACCAATTCATAGAGCCTCCCTCCCCAGCCATAGAGTAACCTTATTGATCGTACAAAATAAATATTTTGTATGATCAGAGTTAGTATTTCCCACATTGTTCAACATAGTCTACCTTAGTGCATAGTGTACAAGTCCAGGTTTAATATTATGTATGGTCATGTCAATATTGAAACAGTTGTGATATTTGCCTGAAGCTCCTGTAAAGCTATGGGCACTGTATCTCTCAATATTAAGAGCGTTGCATATTCTTGGGCAAGTCAAGAAGCTCACATTAGATTTTCATTGGCCAATCCTGAAAATTAAAATCTATTGTGGAAAGCAGGTGTAAACTGCTAATCAACAGAAACTCAGTATTTTTACATTCTGCACAGTTGTAAATAATTACATATATGCCAGGCAGTGAAAGAACAGAATGTTAAAATGCATAGCTAGCATTTACACTATAAATATGCTCCCCTTCTCTGCTCCATGGCATTGAAAAAGACAGGGGTGTAAATTCATTCCATCATTATAGCAGTGATGGGGAAAATACAAACATGGGTGAAGAAAGAGATTCTTTGTGATATACCTTGACTTTAGCAAAGCTTTTGATATGGTCTCCCACAATATTCTTGCCAGCAAGTTAAGTGAATGTGGATTGGATAAATGGATGGTAAGATGGATAGAAAGATGGCTAGAAGGCTGGGACCAGCGAGTAGTAATCAACGACTCAATGTCAGAATGGCGGTCGGTTGTTAGAGGAGTGCCCCAGAGTTTGGTTCTAGAACCGGTTTTGTTCAATATCTTTATTAATGATCTGGATAAGGGGATGGATTGCACCCTCAGTAAGTTTGCAGCTGACACTAAGATAGGGGGAGAGGTAGATACGCTTGAAGGCAGAGATAGGGTCCAGAGTGACTTAGACAAATTGGAGGATTGGGCCACAAGAAATCTGATGAGGTTCAACAAGGACAAGTGCAGAGTCCTGCACTGGGGACAGAAGAATCCCAAGCATTATTACAGGTTGGGGACCAACCAGCTAAGTAGTAGTTCTGCAGGAAAGGACCTGGGGGTTACAGTGGATAAGAAGCTGGATATGAGTCAACAGTGTGCCCTTGTAGCCAAGAAGGCTAATGGCATATTAGGTTGCATTAAGAGGAGCATTGCCAGCAGATCCAGAGATGGGATTATTCCCCTTTATTCGGCTCTGGTGAGGCCACATCTGTAGTATTGTGTGCAGTTCTGGGCTCCTCACTACAAAAAGGATGTGGACGCATTGGAGAGGGTCTAGTGGAGGACAACCAAAATGATTAGGGGGCTGGAGCACATGACCTACCAGGAGAGGCTGAGGGAGTTGGATCTGTTTAGTCTGCAGAAGCAAAGTGTGAGGTGGGGATTTGATAGCAGCCTTCAGCTACCTGAAGGGAGGTTCCAAAGAGGATGGAGAAAGGCTGTTCTCATTAGTGACGGATGGCAGAACAAAGAACAATGGTCTCAAGTTGTCGTGGGAGAGGTCCAGGTTGGATATTAGGAAAACCTATTTCACTAGGAGAGTGGTGAAGCACTGGAATGGGTTACCTAGGGAAGTAGTGGAGTCTCCATCCCTAGAGGGCTACATCTAGACTAGCATGATTTTCCGGAAATGCTTTTAACGGAAAAGTTTTCCGTTAAAAGCATTTTCGTAACAGAGCATCTAGATTGGCATGGACGCTTTTACGCAAAAGCACTTTTTGCAGAAAAGCGTCTGTGTCAATCTAGACGCGCTTTTCCGGAAAAAAGCCCCGATGCCATTTTCGCGATCTGGGCTTTTTTGCAGAAAACAAATCTGAGCTGTCTACACTGGCCCTTTTGCGCAAAAGGACTTTTGCCCGAACGAGAGCAGCATAGTATTTCTGTAAGAACACTGACAATCTTACATGAGATCGTCAGTGCTTTTGTGGAAATTCAAGTGGCCAGTGTAGACAGCTGGCAAGTTTTTCTGGAAAAGTGGCTGATTTTTCCGGAAAAACCGGCCAGTCTAGACACAGCCGAGGTGTTTAAGTCTCGGCTTGACAAAGCCCTGGCTGGGTTGATTTAGTTGGGATTGGTCCTGTCTAGAGCAGGGGGCTGGACTTGATGGCCTTCTGAGGTCTCTTCCAGCTCTATGGTTCTATGATTCTATGGTTTGTCCTTTTTTTTCTTTTCTTTTTTTTTATGAAGGTCGATCTTCACTTTTGTGTTAGGTATGTATATTGGCCCACCTTGCCTCCCTAACGCTCCTCTGGCATATTCCTCTTTCATATCAGCAGAGCCCCTTGCTGACAATTATGATTTCAGGTGTGTTAGGTAAAAGTTTTGTTGCATCTGATCTTCATGTACCTTGGATGAAAATTGATCCCTCATGGTGTTTAAGTTGGTACAACAGAGAGTTCTGAGAATATAAAGTGTAATGACATAGTATATATGTTACCAGGGCAACTTTCTCTTTTGCACCCAAACTAGGATATGGCATTAATGGTTTCTGTAGCACACACATTCGTGCATTTTCAAATGTGCACTGAAGTTCACTAATTCCAGAAAATAATGAAAATTTTCAGAAGTCTCTGAACTTCCTTATATATGTTAAAAATCCTACTTATTAGCTTGAAATATGCACAATCTCATTTTCAAGTGGGAACGTAATAACTGATGAAAATATTGACATAATAAAATAAGTAAACAAAAATAATTGGTAAACTGAAAGTACTGTAGGGTAATCAACATAATGAATATGCATATCTCCCTGATATGTGGCTAACATCTTTGAGCTAGCTCAATCCTCTGCTCATTTTAATATATATATGCACACATTTTTATATTGTGAGATGCATATGTTAATTAGACCTTGTCTCATCAGTTTGAATTAAAGAGAAACAACTAATGCCAAAAACCTTCCACAATAAATTCAGACATTTACCCCATCATCATCTCCAGAAAGAGGAGCAGTATGATTTAATTGCTATTGCTCATGCAAATCACTTACATACCCTCTGTCGGGTACAATGGTTTTTGCTGCAAGCTTTTTTTCTGGAAAAAAGGGACTTCAATTTTTCACAAGATGCATGTTCTAAATCAGTGTCCATACCTGAACAATAAAGCACTGTAGGTGTGGTTTTTTTTCTGTAATTATATGCATAAGGTGAATTCAGCTAGCTCCAAAAAGGGATTGTCTCAAACAGATTAGAATTGGCTGAGACTGGGACCAACTAGGGTCAATTAATTCCATTTCAGGGCTTCCTGAGACTTTTAAGCCCTCCCCTATTGGGGGAAAGGAGAAGGAGATAAAGACACCCCCCACTCCTGCCACAGATGCTTCTAAGCTAGAGACAGCAGGGGGTGAGCAGCTTCAGGAAGAAATTCTGAGCTTCCTACCTTAAGAAAAGATGATGATTCTAAACCTCTGCTAAAGGGAAGGCTGGCTGACTGGATACAGCAGATAGGGGGTGCTTTATCTGAGGCCCACCTCGCCGGGAGAAGTACAGAGGGGAAAAAAGGGCCCTTGCAACAAAAAGGGCCTAAAGAGTTTGAGCAAAAGTCAATGAGACTTGTGCTATAAAATCTTTTAAATGCCATTGATCATAATGAATGTATAGCTGTGTTACAGAACATACTGTTCCCTTTAAATTGCAATTTTGAAAACACTAAGTTTTTCTGGGTAGCTCTAGGGATACTCCAGTAACCTCATGTGCAAAGGAAGAATTTAGCATCTCTCCCAGCGCTGCTCCTAAAACTCCTAGCCAATGTATTCCTTTTTTGCCTCTTTTTATGATCTCTCCAAATACCAACTCTCCAGATTTCAATTTTTTCAAAAAGTAATGGCTCATCTTCTTTCCTACCTAAACACATCTTCTCATCCTAAGCACTATTTCAAAATGCAGAAGAAAATGTTAGCTTCCTACTCTTCAGAGAGCAAATTTGTGGAAAACTCTGTTTCTCCTGTCCTTGACTTTCATAGTTCTCCAGACCATTCTATACCTTCATTGAATGGTCTTGACATTAGGGATGTTAGATATCAGATAACTGAATAGTTGTGTAACCTCATGAAATCTTAGTGGTTACACAACTATTCAATAGTTCTCAGGAGTGGGGACATCAGCCAGTGCATTCATAACCTCACTCCCGGGGAGCCGCCTGCCACCATGTGCTACTGCCTCTGTAACAGAGGCTGCAGCACAGGGTGGCAGGGAAACCGGTCTGTGAGGAGAGTCAGTTTAAAAACCGCAGTGGGCCCAGATGTGCTATGGACAGAGACTACTTTGCTGCAGCCTCCCCTGCCTGTCCCCCTTTCCCCCCCATTGCCTTTGATAGAGGCAGCAGCATGGGGTGGTGGTGGGGGGAAGGGGGCAGGCAGCACCGCAAAGCTGGTTCTGGGGGGAACTGGCTTTTAAGCCTGGTCCCCGCAAACACCGTCTCCTGCTTCCTCCCCATCCCTTGCTGCCTCTGATATAGAGGCAGCAAGGGGGGGAGGGAAATGCATGTAGTCAACAAGATTAGCCAATAAGCCTAGGCTAACCGGTTAATCATATAGCTGACTATTCATTGAAATCCCTACTTGACATCATTCTGTGCTCTCTCTTTGATACTTTTTGGTAAGTAGGTAGATCAGTCTTTTACCATCTTTGACTGCATTTTATATCTAATTGACTTCCTGACTCTTTTCTAAACTGTTCCTTTCTGCTTGGCCCATGACTCCTAACACTCTCTACAATAAAAGTGTTTAATTCCAAGGGACTGGATGATTCAGAAGATTGGTTATAGAACAGAGCTTTTTAATTCTAGGTCAGTAGTTCAAACCCAGCCTATGGCAATAATGACTGGAATTTTTCCCCATGTGAAGGCTGTTTAGTTGTTCTTTAGTGACTTCATTTATTTGTGGTATATCGCCTACTACCTCTGCACTCTCCAACCCAGTACATCTGCTATGTTGTGCAGTTAACACCTATATTGTAGGTCAATTTCAAGACTAGTATTGTGAAACCTTCATATAGCAGAGGAAAATTTCATTGATAGCTTGTTTATTGTGGTATAAGTCAAGTTGCAACTCACTCACCCTGGTGTAGGCATATTACCAGTATAAAAGTTTTTATACTTTTATAGTTTATTTTGGTTAGGGAACAACATAACTTATAACAGTATAAGGGCTGTCTACATGCTTTGGAAGCAGAATAATTATTCCCCTTGTTGACAGTCCTTAGTGCACTTTTACATGGGTAGAAGTGTCTCCACATAAGGCTTATAGCATTATAACTACACCAGTAAAAATAACTCCCAAACAATATTATTATACCAATAAAATTCCTTAACACTAGTGTCTAAACTAGTTTGTCTTATTTTAATTTGAGTTAATCTGATTTCTTATTAATTTGAGTTCACGTGAATTAAAACAGGAACAAGTACTCCTGTCTAGACCTACCTCATGAGAGTAGTGAGGCTTCAGTTATGAACCAGACTATGCTGTACTGATAATTCAGACTTTACTACAAATCTGAGTAAAGGCGTCAGGATTTGGTCCCATTAATAGCTTTTAATCCAAGTTCACCATAAATGGACTCTACCCTATGGTATTTGTAAGGTAGATTTTGTGCACTGTACTCCACTTTGAAACATTGCAATACTTTCTGATGAGTGATACTATAAAAGGATATAAATATTCCAATGATACGATGACATTCAATGCCATAGTGCTTTTTAACATTTAATTGAAACAGTTAAATCAGGAGTTGTTATAGTCTCAAATTAGCTTGTTAAAGCAATAGTGAAAGTTAAAATCTGTGCTCCTCAAAAATTAAGAGCTGTACTACCATGCCCTTTCAGGTGACCGGCTACAATATTGTGCATGTTCTCATGGACAAATTATTACATCTAACTGGGAACTGCGACCCCTGCTTTCTACACTCACCAACCCCCCTTCTCAGCTGGGGAGGACAGGACAGGCCAGGGCTGGGCTCGGTCCGGCTCTGCCCTCGGCCACTAGGAGGGGGAACCAGGCCAAGGCCATTCTGGGCTGCGTTTTCCTCTCAGATGCCAGAAGAGAGATGGAGCTAGGCCAAGACCCATCATCCAAGAGGGGATGGGCTGGGATCGGCTCTGTCCCTGGCCTCCAGGAGGGGGGAACAGGTTGAGGGCACGCTGGACCCAGTACTTCCTCCGGCCACTGGGAGGGGTGGGCCAAGGATCGGCTGGGCCCAGCTATCCCCCCAGCCATCGGGGGGGAGGAGGCCTAGGCCAGGCTGGGGGCATGCCAAGCCTAGCTCTCTTCCTTGCTGCCAGGAGGGGGAACAGGACCAAGGGTGCTCTCCGCTGGCAGCCGGGAGGAACCGGGCTGGGGCTCGGAGAAGGCCGAGCAGCCAGGCCAAAGCAGCACCATGCCCAGCTTTCCCCCAGCTGTGGGGGCGGGCGGAGAGGGGGGACAGGCCAAGGCCACGCCAGCCCCGGTCTCTTCTCCCCCTTCACCACTAGGCAGCTCTGGGACAAGGCCACGGCAGCTATGGCTCTCTCCCCAGCTACCGGGAGGGGCCGGGCTGTGGCTGGGCTGAGGTCTGGCAGCCAGGAGAACTAGGGCTGGGCCGGGCCTGGCTCTTCCCCTCAGCTGCCAGGAGCAGGGCCGGGTCGAGGACTTGCTGGGCCCAGCTCTCCCCCTCGCCAGTGGGAGGGGTGGGCCGGGGCTGGGACTGGCACTCCCCCGAAGGCTGGGAGAGGATCAGGGTCAAGAGTGTGCCGGGCTCAGCTCTTCCCTGGCGGCCAGGAACAGCCAGGCCAAGGGCACGTGGGCCTAGCTCTCCCTGCAGCTGCCTGGCATGGGGGCTGGGTCGAGGCCGCACTGGGGCTGACGCCATGCCACTCCTGGTCTCTTTCACCCCGCCCCCCACCGGGCAGTACTGGGCCAAGGCCACAGCATCTATGGCTCTCCTTGGCGGTGGGTTGGGGCCACAGGGCCCTGGGAAGGACCAGGCTGGGAGCTGGTGGGGCTTGGCTCCTGTGAATGCAGAGTGATGTGGTGACATCACTGCCGTCCCATGGGAATTTTTTTATATAGAGGGAGTGAGAAAATTGGTGAGTCAATCATTTTTCCTTTCCATATTTGTCTTTTTTTTAAAGAGGCTTTGAAAGGCCAGAGCTCCACAATTAAATGATTTTCTGTCTAATGACAAGGCGATGGGATTAGTTATGTCTTGTCCACGTGATCACTGTTCTATAACGACAGGCTATCAAGCCATAACTGCCATTCAGATCATTTAATTTTCAAATCTTGTTTCATAATGAACTTCTGTGGGTATTAATACAAGACTATATCAAAAGTAGTTGGAAGGCAGACAGCTTTGCTGTACGTATGTCACGCTTCTGTTTCTGTTCCAACCCTCTTTCAAATAGCGGAAGTCATTTCACTTTCTAAAATTCTTTCCTTCAGAATCCTTGGGCAAATAAGGTTTAGCATGGATTTGGCATTCAGTGGTATGCACAATCAGTTTGTTTCTACAGAAAATTGTGGCAACAGGAAATGTCTTCTAAAAAGATTTGCATGTGTGATGGCAGCTAGTGGGCTATAGGGGAGAGGGGTGCTACAAGGAGGCAATTGCTGGGCTGTGACCTCTGTATCTGCAGGGATTAAAAAATAGAGTCAAATTCTTCTGCTTCTGGTGGTAAATTAAACTCACAAATTACCCTCACAAATTGAAATTAAATATTCAGAATCCCAATTAGTGACAAGAAAATTGACCAGTTTTAGCTGGATCACATATAATCACCACATCATTGTCTTACACCACTGACAGTAGTGGATGAAGATGAAATAGAACTATTAGAAGAAAAGGACAAAAGGAAGTCAATGACCTTGAATGGATGTACTTTATATGACACAGTACAATCATGCTGCACCCATGTAGACAATTGGAAGAATGTTGTATTAGGGCCATATGTGTCTTTCAAGTAGCAATAAGGGATCTTCCGGAGAAGGGCTTATTTTCCAGAAAATCGCGTCTACACTGGTGCTTTTCTCCGGCAAAAAAACGGAGCCGGAAAAAAGCGGCAGCCATGTAAATGCAAATGCCGTGGGGGATATTTATATCCCCCGCGGATTTGCAATTCTGAAGTGTCTCATTAGCATCCTTTTTCCGGAAAGGGGTGCCAATGTAGACACAGCTACTGTGTTCATCTCATAAATAGAAGTTCCTCTTGCTGACCAAGGGCAGTTGTGCCTGTATATATTTTCTACATATCCAGCCACAGCCATCTGATTTTTGGAAGGTGAGAAAAGAACAGAGCTAGATACATATAACTAAAAATATTTGAACACTTGTTCAAGGGAAGGCACAGTGATTTCCCACTGCAGAGTATACATGCTACAAAATACATTTTCCCCATCTACGTAATGTACTCTGTATTTCCTATATATTTGGCACTCTGGTTTTAGTGTATCCCATTGATTGTTATTGCTCTTTTAAGTTTCTGTGATGCCTGTTACATCAATATCCTCATTTAATACCAACGCACTCATTTTCACCCATGTTAGTACAGTATTTAGACTTCTAGTATGTGTATACCAACATTGCTACAATTTGTTAACAAATTTATTTTATATATTGTGACAGGCCGTCACTGACCCGGGGGTGAGACAACCGGACCCCCGCCGGCAGGGAGCCGACGGCCGGGCTCGAACCCCCCAGGGCTCCCCCAGCGCAAGCTGGAGGGGGCGGAGGACCGGCGCGCTGCCACCGCACCTGCGCCGGCGGTGCGAACACAGTCCATCTCCCGAGGCCCCGCGCGGCGAGGGCGGGGTGGAGGGGGGCGGCTGCCCGGCAGGGACGCACGCCGGGATGCACCCAGAAGTGGTGGGGCCCCGGGCGGCGGCCGGCACGGCGGGCCGGTTCAAAAGGGTCCGCCGCCAGCGTGGCAGGGGAGAGACTCCTCGCAGCGGCGGAGGAGTAGCCCCCGCCGCAGGACGGATCCCGAGCGACACGCCGCCTGGCTGTCGGCCCGGCGCTGGTCCCATGGCCTCCAGGACAGCCATTGCCCCTGGAGGTCGGTCAGCCCCTCCTCGGACGGCGGACGAACCCTGCCGCGCCGGACCAGGAGGGAACGAGACAGCCGGGAACGGACCGTACTCAGGGAACCTACCCGGAGACTTCACCCAGATGCCGGGAGCCTTGGACTGCAGAACCAGGGTAGGTTCGGGGATGCGGAGCGTCACCGGCAGGAGGCACCCGAAGGGAGGAAGGAGCCCGGGGCAGGACGCTTTTGGCGACCGTGGGTGGACGGGTTACGGAGGGAGTGACCCCCCGTCCGCCGCGTTGGGGCACTAGTAGACCCTGACGCTTAGGGCCCCGGGCTGGGACCTGGAGAGAGTGTGGGACCGGGTCCCCCTCCCTCTCCTAGGGGAGCATCCCGCTCCTAACGACTATAGCGGAGGCGAAGTGTGAGTCGGAACCCTGAGAGAGGGGAAGGCTCGAACTAGGGGCTTCGTCCCCATCCCGCAGGGACGGGTAACTAGTTTGGGGGTTCGCTGACCCCCCTTTCTGCTGGGGAGGGGGTGATCACACCCGAGGTCGCGGGCCCCAGAGTGGAGACCCAGGGCGCAGCAAAGGACCAGAGGAGGACGAAAGGGTCCGCAGACCCCCCCTCTCGGGCTGAGAGGGGGTGATCGCACCCCGAACCCATCACATATATATATTAGGTAATTTGTCAGTAAAATTATTCTAAATATTACTATTCATAATATTCCCCAGATGCAAAGCAACCACCATTATTTAAAATGTACCATTCTGATTAGGCTATAATTTATCCCTTTTTAACCAGAAGGTAAGTTGACAGTTATATTTTAGCAATGTTTATACCTGAAAGTTGGTTTTCCTACCATAGATTCAAAGAACATGGTTATGTTCTCTTCAGTTTTGTCCTAAAACTGGAAGCATATCTGGCAAGTGATTCCATTTGTATTATCTACTCTGAGGGGAGGATGAAATGAGAAGGCACTTGCTTATACAGAATTCAGAAATTGTTATGTTCCACTGTATACCTTTTCTTCTAATTAAAGGCTACTTGCTGGAACATTTTCTTGGCTAATAATTACCATGCCATTTCACAATGTGTTCTATCATTTCATTTCGAAATGTGAAAATCCAGTAGTTTGTAGCTCTTGCTCAGTAAATCAGTGTAGAAAATGGTATACAACCTCCCAAAGGCAATGTGAAGTCTGGATGAGTGGGGAGTAAAATGTGGCACAAGACTGCTATAGAATCTGAAATCTTCTGCTTCACATAAACTAAGTATGGGAAGATGTAGGAATAAAAGTATCCCTGCTGTGCCCAGTTAACGATGACAATCATAACCTGAAGGTACTATCCTTGCTACTTTTTACAGTTGAGATACAAGTACATGTATACAGTGAATGCTATTCAGTTCAGAAGTGGTATTGTGCAGAGAACGACACTTATGGGACATATAGAAATGAGCAAAGTTGCTTTCCAAATATTATATTTAGGTTTTAAGCTTAAAATGAAAATGTTAATGAAACTATGTTTCCCCCGTAAGAATACTCAGGTTTTCATGACTGGCACTTGCTTTGATATTTGGGGTATATCCTGTCCCAGCCTTGCTTCTTGACTGGAGCTTTTATAGTTTGCTTAATCCTAGTTTTAAAACTGCAAACATCATCAGTTTCATACACAGTATTCAGCATGCTTTGCTGTACAAAATGCAGTGTTCCTGCCACAAAGCTAAGCATGGATATAAACAAGAAGAGAAAATCATTTTGCGGAGTTTGCCCTCTAAGCAGCTTAGGGACTTCAGATTTCCTCACCTCATACTTCCAGAGACGAGCTTTGGCCTTACTGCATTCTTTATTCCAGGGGCTTCCCTTGGTAAAATCAGTGGATTCTGTAACTTCAGCAACAAAGTGCAGATTTTAATAGTGAAAGAAAAGTGCCGCAACAGGATGAGCTGCAAAATTAGATTTAAAAATCCTGCAGGTTTTTAAAGAATACCAAGTTAAGGACTGCTTGTATCTATAAAGGCACATTTCTCTGTTAGGGACAATGCAAAACTGCATTTCACCGTAGGATCCCCTTTGGCTATGCAATAAATCTGATAAAAAAATATACCACTTTCCCCCCTCCCTGCTCCACACATGCAAAATATAAAGTGGCTAGGCCAAGGCAAGAAGGAGGCATTTCGGGGGCTAAAATATCCTTTAAATGTAGGGTGACCATATTTCCCCATTCTGAGTACAGGCCACTTCAGCAGAAGGGAAAGTAAGCTGGTGCACCCCAGTGCATCATTCCAGCATAAAGGAGCCAGAAGGCTGGAATGCTTGGCTACAGGAGGAAGCACAGCCACTCCCAACTTCCTGGGGCTCTGCTCCAGGCAGGTGAAAAGGGCTGGCCAGGACTGCCTCAGCCCCGAGACTCTCATCACGGTACCAGTCAGGGTGGACAGAGGGGAACTGAAACTCTTTCCCCCTCTGAGATTTGTACCAGGACATTGTTTGCTCTTCCCCTTCGCATCACTGTCAGGGAGTGAGGGGAAAGTGCAGTTTCCTGCATTCCTCTCGCTCAAACTGGGAATTGCAAGGGGCAGACGAGCTGTGCACTTTCTTCCTCCCTCGCAGTGACAGGAAGAGGAAGAGCAAGCTGCATCCTGGTGCAAATCTTGAGTGTGGGGCTTCAGTGCTCCCTGTCCATCCCTCACACACACCAACTCCCTCTCCTGAGTAGGGATGTAAGTGACCAGTCGACTACTCACTAAAGGTATCAAAGTTCATTCGAAATAATAGTCGTTATTTTGAAATAACTTTACAAGCATCTACACAGCCAAACCGCTATTTTGAAATTAATTTGAAATAGCGGAGCGCTTATTTCGAATTTGGTAAACCTCATTCCATGATGAATAATGCCAAATTTGAAATAGCTATTTAAAAATAAGTGCTGTGTAGACACGTATCGAAATAGGGGGCCTCCAGCCTTTACAGGGTGCCCTGGTGGCCACTCCAGCCTCAACCAAGAACACTCCTCTCTCTCCCCCCTCTCCAGAGCCCTTAAAAGGGTAGACTCTGGCCACAGTGCCTGTGCCAGCTCCAAGCCTGCCAATCCAGAGGCAGTAGTCACTGCCCCTGACCCAGTGATCCCAAACCATGAGCCAGCAAGCCACTGGCAGCCAGCCCTCCACCGCTCCCCAGGAGCAGTATGCCAGCTCCCAGGAGCCTGCCAGGGACTGGAGAAGGTGGGCGCCTTCCTGGTCCAGGGTGGAGATCATGGACCTTATTCAGATTTGGGGGGATGTCCCCAACATCCATGATCTTCTCACTAGATGGAGGAACGCGGCCGTCTGTGGCAGGATAGCTTCCAGCCTGGCCATCAAAGGCCACATGTGAACCCAGGAGCAGGTTTGCATGAAAATCAAGTTGGTCCAGCGAGACCCCCAACCCTGAGCTTCCCTTCCACCTTCTTCCCCTTGCTTCCCCTTCCAGCTCCCTCATCCCAGTTTTCCCCCTCCCCCTCCCACCCTCTCTTCTCCCCTCTCCCTCCTCCTTTCTCCAGTCTCACCAGAGTTTCATTCCCCCCCCTCAGTTTTGTTAAATAAAGAGAGTTTGTGTTAATGAAAATACATGTATTTTATTTGACATCAGGAAGGGGGGTTAGGGAAGGGTAAGTGGAAGGACGTGAGGGAGGAATGAGGCAGAAGCCCCCAGTGGGGCAGACCAGGGAGGATCTTAGTGCTCCTCAGGGTAGAAGCTTTCCCACAGGGCCTCCCGGATACTGGTAGCCCCCCCGATGGACCTCCTGGATGGCAGCCTGCAGAAAGTGCAGCCAGGCTCACAGCAACAGGTCCATGAGAAGCACCAGAGTTCCCATGGGCAGTGGTGTCCTGAGTGAGGGCAACCAGAGCACGCAGAGACAAAATGCTTTGCTGTCGCTCATCAAGGTAGGTAGGACCTGGTTCCAGCCATCCTTAAATATGATTCAGTGTCCACTCAATGTGGACACGCTATTTCGAAACAGCAAATAGCAAAACATACCCTTTGCTTAGGCTTATCTGGTAATCGAGTCATTACTTGACTAATTGCTTCCCCCACCCCTGTATCAGATGCAGCAGGGTGGGAGAGCAGGAACCAGCACTGGGGGAGAATCGGCTTGAAAGCTGGTTTCTCCCCAGCACCATCCCTGCAGGGGACAAGAGAGGCAGAGGCACAGTGGGGAACCTGGGGCAAACAGGGGCTCAAGCAGTCCCCACTCACGCCCGGTCCCGACTGCTGCACCTCTGCCTTTTAAATGTAGTAAGAGCCCTTCGGGGATATCTGATTTGTTTCCTTTCCCTGGGTGTAGTGGGGATACCAAGTGCCCCACCCACTCAGATATTGAATATGGGACTATAAACAAGCAGCTGTACCCATTCCATTACACTGAGTTTATTTGTCATGATATAATTTTAATACTCTACTTAGAAAATCAAACACTAGAACATCAGTTATCACAGAGTATAGAATTAGAGTTTGTAAATTAAGGGCAGAGGGAGAATTGCCCCAAAAGTTCTCTAGTTAAAGATGTGGTCCACAATATAGAAAAGCTATTGAACCATTTCTGTAGGATATCCCTCTGCTAATTCAGAATTGCTCCTGCAGTATATTTTACCAGTGCTTTGTCTAGCCTCTATATAAATGTCTTTTGACGATGAGACTTCCTTGGAAGATTAGACCATGATCTAATAAATGTGACAGGAAGATTTTCCTGAGATTCAGCCTTTATTTTCCTTGTCTTAATTTGGAATGTCATGGAGGAACTCATGAAATGCAATTGCAGTAAATCATTTGGACCAGATGGTATTCATTGGGGGGTTCTGAAGGAAATAACGTGCAAAACAGTGAATATAAATCATTAAAAATAGCAGCTGTTCCCTAAAAACTGGAAAATCCAACCTGGTGCTGGAATTTAAAAAGGGGGCAAGGGGTGAAGAGAGTAGCAATTTCAGGAATTACGGCCAGACGAGCTTAACCTCAGCTTCAAGGAAATGTATGGAGAATCTATGTATAGGACAACACTTGGATAAATATATTAGAGCCAAATCAGCACAGCTTCTCAAAGGGAAAATAATGGGTCTCTAAAGCATGCGAGATTGCTGAAAAAATGTTACTATAAAATAGCTATGTTGCTAAATCTGATTTGTATGGTTATAACTTTTTCTGTTGTTTTTTAAGAAAGCTTTAGGAAAGGAAAACTGAAGAAGAAAGAGGGGGCCATTGGAGGAGGGAGTTCAGGATGACTGAGCAGAACAGACTGTTAGGAGATGAGGCACAGACAGCATAGACAGGAGCTGACTAGCTGGGAGGGAGATAGCCAGGGTTTATGGCACCAGAGTATGAGCTGTGTGGGGCAGCCTAGTGGAAAGGGAGGAAGAGAGCATTGTGGGAAATGGGAAGGAACAGGTCATCAGGAAGGAAGAAGATCCTTATTGTTTTGGGAGTGTAGTGGTGAGGGAGTTGTCTGGCAGCTTATATGGGGTTTGGAGAGTTTAGAACTGTGAGGAAAAAATAAGGATGGTTTCTAAGTCTGTAGTGTAAGTAATGGTCAAGAGCTAGTACAGATCTCTCATCCAAGTAACAAATCTTACCCACCACTACCCTGGCTTTTCCTAGCATTCAGTGACCTCCCCTTTTTCTGACCACAAAATTATTGGTAGGGAAAACTGAGGGTGAAATCTTGGCCCTATTGAACGGAGTAGCAAAACTCCTTTTGCTTTCAATAGGGCCAGTATTTAACTCTGGGATAACAATTTTATGCTCACATTTATTTTCAGATCACACAGCAAAGAATATTGGGCATGGAAGTCCACACCATGAAACTGTGACAACTAAGGGAACATATGTATTTGGGAGAGGGATGTCATTTAATTTTTGTCTTCCAATAATTAAAAAAAAACACTGAGTGCCTAATATTTCAGTACACTGAAAATGATCTAAGTATTGAACACAAAACCTCCATGTAAACTTGGTAACTCCCTTGGGGTATGTCTACACTACCCTCCTAGTTCCAACTATGAGGGTAATGTAGGCATACCGCACTTGCAAATGAAGCCCGGGATTTGAATTTCCCGGGCTTCATTTGCATAAGCGGGGAGCCGCCATTTTTAAAACCCCGCTGGTTCGAACTAGGCTTCCTATTCCGAACTACCGGTACACCTCGTGGAATAGGAAGCCTAGTTCGAACTACCTAGTTCGAGCCCCGTGTAGCTGCACGGGGTTCGAACCAGCGGGGTTTTAAAAATGGCGGCTCCCCGCTTATGCAAATGAAGCCCGGGAAATTCAAATCCCGGGCTTCATTTGCAAGTGCGGTATGCCTACATTACCCCGCTAGTTCGAACTAGCGGGGTAGTTTAGACATACCCTTGGTAACTCATGAAAAAGTCTTTGCTACGTCTACACTGGCATGATTTTCCGGAAATGCTTAAAACGGAACAGTTTTCCGTTATAAGTATTTCCGGAAAAAGCACGTCTACATTGGCAGGATGCTTTTCCGGAAAAGCACTTTTTCCAGAAAAGCGTCCGTGCCAATGTAGATACGCTTTTCCTCAAAAAAGCCCCGATCGTCATTTTCATGATTGGGGCTTTTTTGCGGAAAAGAAATCTGTGCTGTCTACACTGGCCCTTTTACGGAACAGTTTTCCGGAAAAGGACTTTTGCCTGAACGGGAGCAGCATAGTTTTTCTGGAAAAGCACTGATGATTTTACAGTAGATCGTCAGTGCTTTTCTGGAAATTCAAGGGGCCACTGTAGACAGCTGGCAAGTTATTCCGGAAAAGCGGCTGATTTTCCGGAATAAGTGGCCAGTGTAGACACAGCCTTTGTGTGTAGCAACTGTGTGATAAATATAGTCCGGTAAAGGCCACATGTTTCTGTGTTCCCAATAAGTCCATGTTTATCCAACAAGATGGGGAAAATAGACTCCAGCTTTCTTGTACAGTCATGGAACGCTATGATCATTTTTGTTTAGATTCCATCCATCTCAAATTGTCTGTGATGCTTAGATGGAAATCCTGCAGCTTGATGCACCTGTTGAAAGATTCTTCTCCCTGATGAGGGATGTGTCAGCTAGGAATAAAAGTAGAATGTGAGCTGAGAAAGTGGAAACTTCCATAGGAAGGCAAAGGTGGCACTGAGTGACAACTGCTGGGCGTTGTGTAAATGACAGTGGAGAAATAGGCAGCTCCAAAAGAAATATTCAGTTATTTGCAAAAGAAGACCCACACATGGAAGAATTACCATGTGTGCATGAAGTGCCTGCTTTTATTGTGTTGCTTCTGGGCATTGTACTATTTAGTAAACTGTGGAAAACTGTATGTCAGTTTTTGTTCTTTGCATTTATCTAATGTGCAAGGACATTTGCTGAGGATTCTATGGGATTTGTAAAGAAAGTCTGACTTTTTAGCAGAGAGCATATTTGTCATCATTGTACTCACAACTATAACACAGGCTTTCTCTAGAGAAGACAAGAAAGGGCTTATTTTTTATTCACGGTGTACTGTCAGTGCCTGCTTGCAACACTGCAGGGTTTCATTTGTCTCATCCAGGACCCTCTGAAGTCTTTGGAAAGACTCCCATTGTTTTCATTGGTAATTCTTCGTTTTAGAAGATTATACAGTAAAATTTAGAATTAACTATTTGTATAGGTTCCTCAGCCCAGGAATCTTTTTATTATTATTTTTTTTTACTCATTTTGGGCCAGATTCTGAAGCCATTACTCAGGCTGAGCAGCAGCTTACTCCATGTCATTACACCAAGACTGAATCATGCTTATTGGGACACAGGTTCTACGCCTGCATTGTATCTGTATCACCATACATTAATCAAGTCAAACAAAAATAGCTAAAGCAATAACTGGTTTTTATTTGACAAAATACTAAACTTAGAAAGCAAACACAAGATTCAGTTGTCACAAATGAAGCCTGGTGTGAGGCCAGAACCCCAAACAGGAATGAATTATCACTGTCTCGATGTCTGGAGAAAAGAGGTAGGTGAACTTCTCTAGGCTGAGGGAAAGGAATAAGCAGAGATGGGAGGGAGTTACAGAGATCCAGGTAAGTGGACAGTCTTCCTATTTCTGGTCTTCTTTCCACCTTCCTTCTATACTTGACACGCCGTCCTGTGTGCGGACTGGAGGACGAGATGGTGCGTATGCGTGTGTGTATGCCTGACGCTGCTGCAGCCTCCTAACTAAACCAAATAAACCCTGAGCTAGTAGTCGTTACAGCTGTGAAATTGGATTGCTGCACCACAAAGGGCTGCCAGCAACCAGGCTGGCTTCTGCCCGAGATGGTCTACAAGGCCTAGCAGCCTGCTAGCTGTCGCTCTAGCACCGCTGGGTTGTGTTGATGATATGCACATAGAGAGCCCTGAGAGGAAGGTGAACTCCCCTTATGAACTCTCCGGTTACTGGGCAGATTAGGGTCATGTGACCCATTTTCCCCGCCTTTTCTCTTTTTCCCCACTCTTCTCTGATAGGAGATGGTGACGAGGAGGCTGGCTGCCGTGTTAAAGAGGAAAACAAAATGGAGGACATGAAAAAAACCTGGCACCTCTCTCATCCTTCCCATTAGATACAACATCTATCAGGCTCCTCTGTCTTATACCCAGCTGCCAAAAGAGAGCATCTGGAAATCTTCCAGATGAAGCAGGTCCCTAAAACCATTATTGAACAAACAGACAGATAGGCGGGCTCACAGACAGGCAGACCCACAAACAGACAAACTCTCTCAAATATATAGTAGATAAAAAAGGGGCCAGAGTGGAAAAAAAAATTGCCTTGGCTGTGTTCAGTAATGTTAGCATTTAAATCATCCTACTTGGACATGGAAGTTTACACTTCCTTGAATTGAGCAGGGTAAAAAAGAAAATGTTCTTTCATTTTCCCAGACAAGGAATAGCAGCAACAGATCATTTTTGCAGCTGGTTTATATTGTGATGCCTGAATAATCATACAAGTAGAGGAAAACAGGGCTTATTTGCTTCCATACCAGTTGTAAACTAATGTAACTCCATTGGGCCTTCATTCCCATCTTCCATTATTGTGCAGTGTTATAAATGTATTGACATGAATGGAGTGACACCTTATTTAGATACTCCGCTAAAAGAAAGAATTAGGCTCAATGGATTAAATCCTTGACCCTGTGCCAGTTCTGTGTCACCCACCACATCTCCATTCATGTAGGAGGACTCTCAGGGGTAAGGAGGGTAGACTAATAGGATTCTGTGGAAGGAGATGTCTTGGCATCCTAGATGTTCTGCTAAATCCCGTGTGATCTTCACACTGTTCCTACTGCAAGAGTACTCACTGTTCGTGGCTCTTGCTGTGTTCCTACACAAGTTCACATGAACACCAGGAATGTATTCTTGCTCCAGGCCTCTTCTGTTGAACTGGATATTAGGACTTATTTAGGCCAAGGGAAACCGTGTCAAATTTGCATATGAAATATGGAACAAATCCAACACACTCAATTAGCCTAATTAGCACCAGCACTAATATTGACAGATACATTTTCCCCCTCTCCCTTCTTTTTCTGTTATCGATTCTGAGATTCCACCTTTTTTCTCCACTCAAGATCATCTGAAGAAATGGGGTTTTGTTAGTTTCCAAGGTACCACAGGACTACTCGTTGTTTTTACATGGTAGCATGACTTACCATCATTTATCTAAATGTAGAGTAGAATATCAAACCCTACATTCTTAAGACTTTGTAAGTTACAATATACAAATGTGATGAAGACGTCATCATTTTCAAACGTTTTAAGTCTTTGGTTTTTTTTAAAAAAAGAGATAAAGACTTCCAATACAGGGATTATTTCATGTGAAAAGAAAACAGTGCTTTTTCACCCTGGTTTGTAGATAATACATTAGTGGATAAAATAGGGGATCATATTCCTCTCTTGAAAAACTTACTACTTAGAGATTTGAAGAAAAATCAATGTGACATTTGAATACACTTTGAAGTTATTTCTCAGCTTGAAACTTCACAACTTTTGTCTCTCTCCTTTTTTTATCAGCTGTATTCATTACATTTCCATATAAAGCAGTATGCTTGTTAAATACCATCTCTGCCTTTCTCTTTTTCTTGCTGTCACTTTGCTCCCCATGCGAATTGAACATTTTCTCTCAAAGGTAGCAGCGCACCATTCAATTAAAGCCCCAGCCTTTGTCAAGACAGATAATAACTTTGATTGCTGCATTTGTATAATTAAGGGACAGGCCTCTGGTTTAAAGGGGCTCCTCTTTTGCCTTTGAAATTGGGAGAGCTCGAGTTTTTTGTGGCAAGCTCACTGTAGGAAAGTCCCAGTCTCCTTTAGTGTCACATCTATCTGCGTCCCCCAGACTGCTTGTCCGCTGTCCCAGTGACAATGATTAGTTGGACCCCCCACTGGCTGCAGATGGAATGAGGCAGAGAGATAAGGCAAGCTGCCTTTTTCTTATGCCTCAGATCAGCGGAGGGAGAGCTCTTCTTCACAGGAAGCCCAAGTGTAAGCCGTTTAAACAAGCGTGCAGGAAATATTGGGGTAATTACCAGACACAGGGAGGGGGTCTGTGGCTATCAACAGCATTGAGAATGGATTCTAAAATTCACTCAGCAGATTAATTGATCCTCTCTCTGCAGCTTATCTTTTGAAATAATTCTCATAGCTGAAAGTTGGGAGAGTAAAGTGTATTGAGGAGAGGCATTCTCATTACAGCTCTGCATATTTACTAATATCTAAAGCTCACTTTCTTCTCCTAGAGAAGCATTAAGAATTGTAGCAATAATTCATGCTTGGCAAACTTGTTTTCTGTAATAGGATCAAACCCACAAAGGGAGGAGAAAAAGCCTTGCTGTCTATGCTGTCTTATCTGAGGTGACGACGGTTAAGTGCTCCAGTAACAAGAAGCGAGGCAGAGACATTCACATCTGCCATTTAATTCAGTTTAGTTAAAACAGATTCTGCTACAATTTTAATTTCTAGCTTTGAGAAAGCAAATCATGTTGCCAGCCAGCTTACTGGAGCAGGAAGAATGAGAAAGCCCCTATGGGGGATGGACTAGCTCCTCTCAGTCCCACCAAAACACTGAAGTGGAAGATTAAAGAAGTGACAGGTTGGTTGCTGGGGAGATGAGAACCAGCCTTTCTGTATCTCCCACTTCTCCTCTGCACCTCCGTTCCCCTGCTGGCAAAGGAAGGAAACTAGCCTCATGGCTATAGTTACGTCACACCTGTACCTGTTCGCCTGTTTGTGCATGCCCCTGTATTTTATGTGTGAAAGAACAGATTGTGGGAAGAAGTGATACATGCAGGTGCAAAACAGATTTGTTTTCTCAACTGGCTAATTTGATTGCTCATTTAAGACAAAAATGAGCAAAGAACTGTTTCTGATTTATATGCTGTGCTATGTGGAATGTTTCAGCCCCCCTTGTCCTTGCTAACTTAGCAACTTGAGATAAAGTGAATGACAAAAATATTCTGATTTAATGCAGAACTCCTTATTTTTGTGCAGAAAGATCCACTATTTTGACAGCACATTCATCGGTTTAGGCTCTTTTTAGGCACTGTGGAAAGTAAATTGATATCCTACTGAAATGTAAAAAACAGTAGAGTTGAGATCTAGTTCTGCTTTGACGGCCAACTTTTTAATACAGTAGGAGAAACTATTATTGGACATTTCTTAAGGACAAAATCTTAGAAACAGCAGTAGCTGCTCTCTCTCCAATTTCTCTATTATTATCAGGATCATGATATCATTTGTGGGTATTGAATTCCTCATTCCTAATGCACTAAAGGCCAGACGTTGACAATTAAATTGCACACATTTGCATTAATGAAAGTGTGTACTCACATAAGGTAGGAGCACAAGACTGGAATTTGCATGCACACATAGCTAGTTAGTCAAAAGCTATTATTACTAGTGTGATATAATAATGGTTAGAAATGGGAGATAGGTAAAGAGGTGCAGGTATTCAAGAATAGAGCTGATTACTCATGTACATGCTTACATGAGTCTTTATAAGTCTATAAAACTTCCTGAAGCCTGATGGGCTCACTTCATAGGGTTTTGTGAAAATATTCTTCACTAGTTTTAAGTTGTCAGAGCCCCAAATAACAATGACAGGCTGAAATTTGCCTGAGAAGTTTGTGAGACATACAACTCTTTTGAACCTCATACATCTGAATTCTGAGGATGTAACGATGCAAGAATCATTCATTTGGGGTTCAGCTGGTAACATTTCTCACATCCCTACTACGTTGTAAGATTGTTCCTAGAACTAAATCCTGCCAGAAGCTGAACACCAGGAAATTCCATTTGAGTGACACTTAAATCCAGCCTTGCCCACAGTTTCTGCCAGGGTGCACATAGAGAAGGAAGAAACTGGTGTACTTCTACACCATTCCTCTTGACATCATTCCATGAAACATGATTGGTAGATGAGGTGCTTGATCCTGTGAAGGACTGAGCACCCGTCAGCTCTGTTTAGCTTGAGTGTATCTAGCACAGCACTGAAGGCCTAAGCCTCCATTGTACTGTGAGACCCATCTTCTTGGCCAACTCATTGGAAACTGAAGTAACTTCCTGAAGAGCTCCTATGTCTTGAACTAAAGAAATCCGATGAGGTTCATTCTCTGGGAATAGAAGCAGAGGGGGAATGTGAAATGCTCACTTCCAGAGGGATTACAGCTGCACAATGCTGGCTTGAGCCATTCTTGCGCCCCAGGCAGCGGATGCGCGGCGCATGCACGGCCCTCGCCCCTCGAGTGCATGGTGCCCCTTACAGCTGTAATCAGGTGCTGCACGGCCCCCGCCCCCGGGCTGCAAGGGGCACCATGTACCCGGGGGCGGGGGCCACGCAGCGCTTGATTGCAGCTGTAAGGGGCCCTGTGCGGTGCCCTTTACGGCTGCAATTAGGTGCCCCCCATAGGTTGGCACCCTGGGCAGCCCCCACCCCAGTTAATCTGGCCCTGCAGTTGCATTTTGTTTAGACATATACATGAATGCAAACTGGGTTTAAAATTAGAAGAGGGATTTGCATCCTTTTACACTTGTAGTGTAAATGTCTACACAATGGGCAAGGCAACTATAAAAGTCCGAAAAGTATTTAGCCTTTTTAATGGGGGAAAAAAGAATACCAGACTAAGTCAGTATCCCCTCTGTTTCATGATCCAAATCCAGCACATTTGAAAGTCATTCCTGTGGGAAAACGTAGAATAACTATACCCTATATTTTACCATACCATACTTGTAAATATGTATTCTTATTGGGAAAATTATAAAAGGAAAAGAAGACAATGTATGTACAGCACACTTACTTGATGTTCAAATTAATCGCTACTCTCTGCAATGGCCCAGTTCCGAGGAGTGGGAATAAGGTTTGAAAGTACTCCAAAGAACCACACTGACACCACAGCTGCTGTTTTTAATATCCTGCCATGTAGGGTAGTTTCCTGAAAGAAACTAAAAGCCTCTGTCCATCTACTCATGTCAGATCCAAAGCAGGTGGCTGTCTCTTTTCTGAGCAGTTTCCAGGGCTTCTTTTGGGATCCATCATAAAGTCAAGTGTTTTCTCCGGTGGGACTTACACCAATTGTTCTCTCTATTTATATCCAGTTAATTAAGTGATAATCCAAAAGTATCAGAGCATGTGTGAAATAATAACTATGATAACTCAGGCACACAGAACACAGATCATGCAGTTTGAGCAAATGGGATTTTGTACCTAACAATAATACATTCGTCTTTACACAGTAAATAAAACTTGAAACAAAATGAACTAAATTAATTCCTGGTGTGACTCCACTGACAAAAGTGAAGTTACATTGAAGATTAATTTGGCTCCTAGATGCAAATTCAGATCTAATTCAGTGAATGCAAATATCCCAGAAACTCTGGACCAATGGGGACATAAAGAGTGATATAAGCTGATGTCATGTCAGTTGTAGACTGGTTAGAAAATGGGGCTAAGAGGTAAAAAGAAATTTGCACTGATGTTGGGTTTGATTCCATTTAAATTAACGCTCCTCTACACTGCTAGAGTTGTTAGAGGGATCTTTCTTGTATATGAGATCAGGCCTTTGATATTAGTAACAATTGAAAATGAGTGTCACTTGCCCCAATAAGGGCCCAATTTTCCTCTGCCTTGGGTAGTCAGTTACACCTGACTCTGCCAGTCCCAAATATTTAAGAGTCATGACTCAGACCCCAAAGGAAAGCAAGGAGGTGAGCAGGAAAAGTGACTGATAGGAAAGTATTGCTCTCCTTTCTCCTCCCATCTCTCCTCTTTCAATGCCTCCTCCTTTCTGTTCTTTGCTCTGATCTTTTCTTTCTTTTAACTTTTATTCTTTTCTTTTACTTATTAAAATCCAATATAATGGAGATTTAATAGAAAACTGAATTGTTGGAGTGCTTTGGTTGCTCTGTTGCCCTCTTGTAGGGGAAAATGGCCTCTGAACTTTAAGCATACGATGGAGTTTAGCTTTAAATTATAAATTAAAAAAGAACCCATTGCAATTCCTTTGATTTATAATAAATCTTTTAAGAAACACAGTGTAAGAAGAGAAAGTTACTTTTCTTTCCTAATTGACCACATGCAGTTAATTTGAATCTGAGGTTCTCAAGGAGGAAATGTGTACAATTTTCCTTATTCTTTCTTTTCCCTTTTATTTTTAAATTATTTATTTGTTGAAGTTATTATGTGTTGGAGCTAAAGGCAACTCTTCTCAAGCCAACTAGGATAACTGTCTATGTAATCTAATTATTTTGGCTATACTGCCATTAAAATTGCCCTCCCCTGTACTCAGTGGCAACTGATTTAGAGGTAAGACTCATTCTGATAAAGATCATATACAAAGAGTTGCGTGATGACTTGGGTGAGTGGAACTGCAGCATAATAGTGAGTTATTGTAATACCTGATGTTTAACCCATTTGTGGCAGTAGGTCAAGAATTCCTGCCACTGGATTTGGCCATTGAGTTGACAGAACTATTCACAGTGGTATAATTATACTTATGTAAGTATTTGCAATACCGGGGCCTTAGCTCATAAGCAATGCAAGAAGTCTGTGCTTCAGAAAATCCAAACTTCATTCTGACATAACAGGGCTAAAGAAAGCATACAAATCTTTGAAGTATCATCAAAACAAAGATTTAAAAATGGGGGAGGGAGAGTGCAGCTGGAATAAAAAATTAGAAAATTTGTCACAATATTTCCTTGTTAAGTGATTTCATGAAGAAATACTTATGTTTCTAAATCCACAAGTCATTTTTCCTATTAGCGTGACCACTTTGCTTGTTGAGTCATACTGCAGATACATAAAATTTGTTAAACTAGTAATACAGTTTGGTTTTGTTTAAAAAAATCCTTTAATGAAGCTTATATTTTGAAGGGTCTTTAATACAAGACTGAGAGGAGTCCCCCACAATAGGCTCAGACCCACCCCTGCCGTTGTCTCATTTCTCTTTGTGTGCACAAGTACCTATTGTGTATTGAAAGGAGGACAGAGAGGGGGGCAGTTGCCCCCAGGTGCCATGCTAAGGCAAGCTCAGGGAGAATGGGATCACCCGGCCCTGCTACAGCAGCCACAGCCGCATCAGACCTACCCACACCGTTCTCCCTGCACTTGCCCTAGCATGGCACCCAGGGGCAACTGCCCCTCCTACTCCTTCTCGCTATGCCACTGATTCACTTTTAGGCAGTGGTGAAAGTAACTTAAAATTTCTTACAGGTTCTAGGCTATTGCAACCTGGGTCTCTGCCAGCTCTAAATAATTTCCAGCTGGCTTTTGCCACAGCTCAGCCAGCTCTTTCTGGAGCTACGCACCAGGGCGCACCCACTTACTTTTACCTCTGCTTTCAGGCCATGGTTACACAGCAAATTACTGAGCATCAAATTACTGAGCATTACTGTGAATCCACAGCTCAGCTGCTTGCCACACCAGACTATTCCACATGGACACTCCTAGGCTACATCTATACTGCTTCCTTCTTGCGCAAAAGCTGATGCAAATGAAGCACAGATTAGCATATTGCCATGCTTCATTTGCATAATTTATTAAGGGCCATTTTGCCATCTACACAGCTACTTTTTGTGCAAAAGTGGCCCCTAATTAATTATGCAAATTAAGTTCAGCTTATGTTAGTTCTTCTGGAGCCAAGCCACACTCTGAGACTTACATTGCTCCAGAGAAATGTCTACACAGGATATTGCTATACAAAAAAATTGTACTGTAGATTCAGATCTTAGTTTGCTGTGGAGTCACTCATCATATAGACAAGTACTTGGTTTCAATTTCAGTTCTCTTTCAGCTGTTCCAGTTAAACACTCTTTTCAAGTGTACTGATCAACAAAACTATAAACAAATTACACAAGGGGGGATGTAAATCACTTATCCTTTTTCCATGACAGTACACTTAGAGGCTACTGCTAACTGTAATAAGTAGAAAATTTTCAGCTAGAAATATGTACTTGTTAGTGGTGTCTCTTTAAAGTATAATATGATCATACAACAGGGTGTAGAAGTCACTTTAAATTGAATGAAACACAGTGCACATGGTTACAAACAAGCAGGGAGACTATCATAACCTCATACAAAGAGTCATTTTTGTGGAACACTTAAAATGCAGTAAAGTATTTTACACAAAAGGCTAAATTCTGCCAGCCTGTTACATGGAGTAGTTCCATACTCTGAATAGTCCTAATGGAAATTGCTATTGGAAACATCTGGCACTAGGGTTTCAGTGCAACTTTTCACCAGCACAGTCAGATGCCTCTGATTTTGCAGGAGTGTTATGGAGTATGATCTGGAGGAGCCACAGAATTCCATCTCTGCAGATCCTATTTCCTTCTGAAATACTCCTGTGATAGGGTGAGCCAGGACCCCCCCACTGGAGACCTTGTGTTTCTGCCACACCCTGCCCAGAGAGTCTATAGAGAAGTTCTCGGCGCAGGCTAGAGTGGTTACAAGGGACGCAGTCAATCAGGGCGAGGTAGGCCGTATTGAAGGAGCTGCACACTAGAGCAGTATTCAATTCCTCTTGAAAGCTCAAGGGATGTAAACTGGGTGGTGGGCTTGCTGGGGCTATGTCTAGACTGCATCCCTCTGTCGACAGAAGGATGTAAATCAAGCACATTGAAATTGCTAATGAAGCAGGGATTTAAATATCCCGCACTTCATTAGTATAAACATGGCCGCCACTTTTTTTAAACAGTTTTTTTCGAAAAAAATGGCAGTCTAGATGCAGATTTGTCGAAAATAAAGCCTTTTTCAACAGATCCTGTATTCCTCAAAAAATGAGGTTTACAGGATCTGTCAAAAAATGGTTTATTTTCGACAGATCCACATCAGTGCAAACACTGGCCCTTGCCAGTGCACCCACATTGGCCCTTGCCAATGCCTACAACAACCCCCCACTTTCCAAAATACTAAATAAATATTAAAATGACATATCCTCATTTTGGAGAAGAAAATGTTGCGTGCCTGACTAATGAAGATATGCGCAAGCAAGCAGAATAAGGTAGTAAAATGTAATTAAGCCTTTTAGCACTCCATAAAAAACAGAAGCACATAAAAAAGTAATGCAAACTCCAGGGGTGCAGTCAGCTATGAGGCCCAGTGTCTCAGTGGGACTGAAAGGGACACTCAACCCATTACAGCCTCATTTTATGAATAATAATTAAAAATTTGAAAGAAGATAAGAGGGGGTATTTTTCTGGGAACTAAGCGACCCCTGTTGTTGTCTTAATCAGGGGAAGTTCTGAAACAGATATCTGCCAAGTCTCCTTCCCCCATCTCCTCTCAGCTACAAACACCTACTGGAATCATGTCACACTACTCCTGTGCCGAGTTCTTGCATTATATTTCACAGTTGCCCTGATCTCTCTAAGCTAACTGAAAATTTAAACAGATTGCAAAAAGAAAATTCCAGATTCTGAGGTGTTCTGTACTGTTGCTTCAGAGATTCAGGTTTTTGGTTATTCTTCTCCTGGTACATTCAGGAAACTAGAGACAGAGGGAGAAAGTTCATACATGTTCATTTTAGAACTTAATTAGGCTCTCAGAGATAAATTGCAGATCAGCAACAAAACTTCTTTGCAGAGAACATCCAACAAATTTCTTTGCAGAGAACGTATGAAGAGAGATTAGGCCTGGGACTTTTTATCTTAGAAAAGAGGAGACTAAGGGGGAGATATGATAGAGGTCAAAAAAATCATGACAGGTATGGAAAAAGTGAATAAGAAAAAGTGATTTACTTGTTCCCACAATATAAGAACTAGGGGGTCACCAAATGAAATGAATAAGTACAAGGTTTAAGACAAACAAAAAGAACTTCTTCACGCAGTGCACAATCAACCTGTGAAACTGCTTGCCAGCGGATGTTGTGAAGACCAGGACTTTAACAGGGTTCAAAAAAGAACTAGATAAATTCATGGAGGTTAGGTCCATCAATACTTATTAGCCAGAATGGGTAGGAACGGTGTCTACAGTCTCTGTTTGTCAGGGGTGGAAATGGATGACAGGAGAGGGATCACTTGATTATTACCTGTTCTGTTCACTCCATCTGGGGCAATTGGCATTGGCCACTGTTGGAAGAAGGATACTGGGCTTGATGGACCTTTGGTCTGACCCAGTATGGCCATTCTTATTTTCATTTAAAATAGCTGTTGCCCTCCAATAATTGTTAAGATGGATTTTTCATTACGTGTAAAGCCACCCTGAATATCAGCATCTAAGGCCATGCTGAAGGTTCATACTGTGCTGTTGCAATAGTTAGGAGTGACTACAAAGCATTCAGAGGAAGAGAGACAGACATGCATGAATGGGAAATTGAAATCATGCAGAAAACACATGGAGCCGTGTTTTCCTGTTTCCCAATGGGATGATGCCATGACAAATTAATGGTTGGGTCTTCGAGACGACTAGGTGCACAGTGATGATCTGAGGGTATGCATGCATCATAAGAGTTAAAAATACAACGATGCTTTATGATACAGGGCTATAATTATACTGCAGTTACATGGAAATTACAATAAAAATCATAACCCAGGTAGCCGTACAAGTATCAAAGTGTAGCTTGAGTATAATTACAATGGTGAGTATTTAAGTACGACACCAAGGGGGCAAGGGGAAGAAGTAGTTAAATTATATAGTTAAACTTGCAATTATGTGAATTAGTGCTAATTATGGTATAATAGAGCATAACCCCAGTGTAAGTATAGTGTGATCACAGTGCAATACCTGTAATTACACTTCGGTTTATTTTTACGTGCAATGATAAAAGAAATAAAATCCTGGGAATTTCTTATGCTTTCCAGTCCATTCACCTGTTATTTTGTATTGGCTTGGTGCTCATCTACATGTGTAATATACTTCCCTCGTACCTTGCTACATCTCTGGTTGTGATTTTTTTTTTAATGCTGCTGCATTTATTTTAAAAGTAAGATAAGATTCATACACTAATTTATCATTTGGATTGAATATCAATAAATATGCATCTATGCCATTAAATCTAATGAGACACAGTTGTCTCCCCATGGGAAGAGGTAAGTCTTGGATCCTCTGGGCACTCCCCACTGCTCTGTCTGAGCTATATGTATGTGTACACATTGAAGGATGTCTCATATCATTCTCTGTACTTTCAATCCCCAATCTCTCCCTTGCGCCTCTCTCGCACACCTAACATTCCACTAGTTTGGGTAGGTGTGTGAAGGGAGTCAGACCAGCATTGGGAGCAGACCTTCATCTCGTTGACTTCTCATTTTAAAACTGTCTGTGATTGTAAGTGACACATTTGCAGTCTGTGTTTTCTTTGTGTGCCTAAGAAAGGGTTAGGGAAATTAGATAAACCAAGTAGTGTCTTTCCTCAGAACTTTAACCTGTAGCTAGTGTAGACTGATGTATTCTGGGAGACAGGCTAAGCAATGAGAATAAGAAGTACCTCCTACCGGTGGTGGCGCCCTTAAAATTCCAGTTTGCTTTGCAGTGACAGATCGCTCCCCTTCCTATGGGAGGGAAGCACTTCCCCCTGAATCCCACTTATAGGTAGCACCTCCCCTCCCAAAAATTTTTCTGTTGCATGTTATTGACACACCACCCTTTGTACACCAATTGTCAGTGACAACTAGCGCTTGATGTACTTTACAAATACCACAGCAATAAATATTCACTACAGGATGCAGCTATTTTCAACTCCTATTCTGACAGTCCTGGAAATATGATGGGCTATGGCCATGTGGGGTTATGTTCCTTTGTCCCAATATTATTACCAAAAGTAGTCCTGATTAGATGCTGGGGTTCACTGGGAAAAGACAGTTGAAAACAATTGGATTACAGTACTGAGTGTGGGCATGGGGAATTGGAACTAAGCACTTCCCAGTAAAAATTAAACTGCAATTTACTTAAAAACAAAGATAAGTCCAGTAATTACACTTAAAAATAATTTCTCTTTCTCTTTTTGCAGTATGCATAATCCAAATGTGACCACTTTCAGTGTAGATGAAACAAGAAAGATTTGAGTGAATTAATTCAGGTGAGTGTCTGCAGCTCAATAGTTGTAAAATTAAAAAAGACATCTTACTTACACTGAATGTTTATAAGGTTTGCTATTTTGTTTTCTTAATATACATATTTTATAGTTCTGAATCGAGATGTGCATTCCATAGCTAAGGTTTCTCTCACCTGTTTATGCACCATTTTACTATGTCAACTGTAAAAAAAAAAAAAACAGTATTATGGAGCAGAAAATTCCAATAAAGATTATCTTCATGATCCACTCCTTCTAATGGAATTTTATGCAATGATATGCACTCTCCATTGTTTTGATATCATTGGCGTCTCGTTGACTGCACTGATTAATAGTATTGCTTTAGTCTAGAACTTCCTATTATTTACTGTGCATGTGAAATTCTATTGTGCATACTATTACAATAATGCTACTTAGTGTTTACAGAGCTTTTAAGGCATAGATCTAAAGAGTTTTGCAAGAGGGAAGAATCAGAATTATTCTCAGAATCAGAACTGAGACCTAATACTTTCAATCTTGGGTGTCAAAAGTAAAGCAACTTCACTCATATTTAGCCATTTTTAAAATGGCCTGATTTCCAGATGTGCTGAGCATCCAAGGCTTCCAAGGAAATGCACCTACAATTTGCAAAAGTGTTTTCAGCACTGTCCACAAGAACACTTGCCATATCATGACATCAATTAAAATGCATGGGAAAGAGTATCCTGCGCACAAATCTGATTACTTTTGCAGCATCAGAAATTGCACTATTGTTGTTTTGTATATTACAGTAGCACCTAGACCAGTGGTTCTCAAATTTACAGAGCTGAGTCTGGGCTGGAAGGTCATCTTTCCTCAGCAGCCACAACCCTGGATCTGGGGAAAATCACTTCTTTCTCTGGCTACTGAAACCTGACATGTCCCAAATTCCCCCTCCCCAGACACTTCTCACTCCCATTCCTCCCACGACTACCACCACATCGTACATGTGAAAGTCCAGGATCTAAGCACTTAATTCGTGGGGCCACACTTGCGAGCCACTAATTGGGTGAACAGCCTTCATTCTCTCATGTATGGTTGCCTAGGTGCCGTAGAGGGAGGTATCTGCAGACTACCTGAATGGAGCTCACAGACTGCAAGTGTCCACCAGACCACAAAAGCGACGAGGAGTCCTGAGGCAGACCACAGTTTGCGAACCTCTGACCTAAAGGCCTCAGTCACTATCAGGGTCCCTTTGCTAGGTGTTGCACATGGAAAAAATCTTGGTCCCTGCCTTGAACAAAGCATTCTGCAAGCGAGTTGCACAGGGTTACTGTGGCCAGGCCTGATAACATAATAGCATTGCTCATGTTCCAGATAGAAATGATGGAGATGCCTGCTGTGAAAAATAATTGAAAAGGAAGCAGTGTTTAAAAGTAATCAGATTACATTTTAGGATTAAATGTTTAGAGCCAATTTCTAGCCCTTCTTACTCTGCAGTACAGAGTCCTGCCAAAACTTCCTGGCTTGGCCATGCTCCTTGCATGTGGCGCGTTATTGCAATTTTGATGAAATAGAGATGGATTCTGATCCCTTTGACACTGAGATAACACAGCTGACTTCAGTGGAGTTGTTCCTGATTTGCACCTGTGTTAGTGAGAGGAGAATCTGGCTCAGGCTGGCTCCATGGCTGCTCACGCCTGAATCATATACAGGGTGTGCAACCCATAGCTCTGTTCCCAGGGTATATCACTGGGTGGGGGGAGTAGCCTTGTGCTGAACTAATATAGCTCTCAGCAGGATGCTGGGGCAGGAGGTCTTAGAAGCTGACTCTCAGTTTCAGGGTTCTGAAATGGAGTTTGCATTCAGAACTTTCAGCTAAGAGAGACCCAGTGTTTATTACAGCAAAGATTCCCTTCCCTCCAGAAGAAAAAGAATATGCGTTTGAGTTTGGGTTTTGTTGTTGTTTTAAAGATCTTGCTATTGATCTTCTCTCTGTGGTGCCAACCCTGAGGTTGCTGCACCAAGCCTGTACTAAACCAGACACTCTGCACAGAGAAAGAGGAGGAAGTGGGGAGCTCACTTGCATGACCTCCCAAGTGGTTTTGCAGTTTTCCAAGTGGTTTTGCCGTTTCGTCCCCTCTGACTGGCCATGCGCCACCCCTGAATTGTTCATGACTGGTCGGAGTCAGGCAGAGCTGCATAACATTAGAGGCAGGGATTTTCTACAACATGTACTCCTGCAGAATAGTGGGCCAGTATTTGGCCCCCAATAAGTAAAAACCTGATTGTGCGGAGTAGGTCTCTGCCCCAAGGGAAAGTGCATGCTAGTGGCATGTTTTTGAGTGTGCTTAGCAGCACATCCACTGCTGCACTTTTGTGGCTGGTGCCTAAGGCAGGGAGAACTACAGCTCTGACTCTTCCCCTCCTTTGCTATCCCATGTTGGAGACACCAGGCACCCCAAAGGGAATAGAGAAGAAGAGCTAGCTTCAATTCCCAGAGAGCAAGGACTAGAATTCTGCTGACCTTCATGTGGGCTGCCCAAAAAAAGCCTATTGTAGAGTCCCCTCTACTCACATGTGCAGGGAATCCATGTTGTAGCTGTTTGTTTAAAAGTGAGCTTATTCCATATATCAGGCATATTTTTCAGCACAGTGTCAGAGGCTGAATCTTTACAGTGTCATTGGAAGCTGTTCTTATAAAAAACAAGTGAAAAACATTGACATTGACATTAAAAACGAAGGGGTAATATTCACATCAATTAAGAGTTTGTATATGAGCAGAACAAAGAAACATATGACAGATGTTCCAACCTTAATGTCTGGAGTACCAAGATGCTGCATTATGGCATGCCTACATATCTAACTCTTATGCTGAGGCCATTGCCATAATATTTGAGTGCCTTTGTGTCATGTCTCCCATGCTGGCAGTATCTAGGCATGGCAGAGTGAGTTAACAGTGGAGTGACACTTCCAAGAGGGTCCCTGGCTGCCACTTTAAAATTGTTTTATGTGAATAATATCTTCAGCATGGCCATTTCTGTTTCAGATAACAGAACTGCACATCCCCACAGCTGACAGCTACATCACTCCTACTGTAGAATAAAGAGGGCACCATTAAATGTTGACATTCGCTGTGCAGAGTTGCTAAAGTTATCATGGTATTTCCCATTCAAAATATTGGAAATATTACAAATAAGACGATAAAAGTTAAATACCATGGAGCGGTAAATGTCAAGATTTTAATGGCATCCACTTTAGAAGCTGTTTTAAACAGAAATTTTTCCAATGAAAAATTTCAGTTTACTCTTCTGGTTCTTGAAAGTTGATAGGCAGTGTTTCTAAAATTAATCATGTAAAGCCACCTGCTAAGAGTTATCATATATAAGGGTTCTTTATATATATATATATATAAACAACTATTTACATTTATCCTGATCATAAAAGAATAGGCTATAACAGTCAGTTGGTATATATTCATGGATTCTAAGGCCGGAAAGGACCTGTGGTCATCTTGTCTGAACTCAAGCATAAGACTACCCATAAAATTTTCACTCAATCATTTTCTCTTTTTGGATCCTGCATTATAGCTAAACTGAAACACATAGGGACATAGGAATATGGACGTTTCCTCACTGGATTAGTTCAGTCCAGTATTTTGACTATGACCAGATTGTTTAGAGCAGGGTGCAAGGACTTTGCAGTGGACACATATGGAATTGCCTGCACAAAGAGAAAGCTTCTTCATCACCCTATGTCAGGTAGAGCGTGGTTCTAAAGCATTTTTTTTTTCTTGTCAATATTCTTTACTCTTTGTAACATAAATGTGGATGGTCTCATTATCCATAGACATTTAAAGTATCTTATGCTATACCTGTCCAGCTCACTAAGGCTATATGTACACTGCACAGGCTACATCTACACTGCACAGTTATTTCGGAAGAAGCCTCAAAATTAATCTGAGGTAGGCTTCCCTAATGCAGACATGCTATCTTGATTTAGAGCCCCAGGAAGAATAACTTAAAATGTCCCTGGTGAGGGGCTATTTCGAAATAGCAAAAGTGGAGTATCTACACACGCCTTATTTTGAAATAGCTATTTCAGAATAGGTGCTATTCTTCGTAGAGTGAGGTTTACAGAAGTTGGAATAAGATGTCCGTTATTCCGAAATTATTTTGAAATAATGGAATTTCTGTGTAGACGCTGACATTTATTTCGGAATAATGGCCATTATTTTGAAATAACTTTGCTGTGTAGACACACTCTAAAAGAGCAACACAAATAAGGGTTCAGGCCTTCAAGTCAATGACAAAATTCTCATTCTCTTTAGCTGTGAATTAGATTGGGCCTTGATCTATGTACTGCAGTGTCTGAAGTTGTTAAACAACACTATTTCTCCCTGACTGCTAATTAAGCAGAACCTCATCAAAGGACACCCATTCGCAAAGGATGGGAACGTCCCATCATTTAAAGGGACAGTGGTCATTAAATGTAAATGAGAGGATAACAGGAAGGCTGTGTTCTATTAGTATGCATCATATCCCATGATGATCTTTTTTTAATTATAAAACATTAAACTGATTGCATGCTGCTCTGCTTATACTAATCACAAAGACTACCCTTGGATAGTGAAGTGTAATTATAGAGAATCATATGTATCTGTTCACTCAATGTCAATGATTTCTCCGTAGTTAGACACTGGAAACACGGTGCTTTACAAAGGTAATATTTAACATTGATTTAATTGATCCAACTGTACTTAGTTGTTACAATTATGGAGCAATGTTTGATTATTTAGACTTATTCCTACTAGCATAAGCTCTACAAGGTATAAATGTACATGCAGCAGTCTATACAATCATCTCTTCAGGGTTCTGTGCCCTGTAACCATTCCTTCATGGGCCTATACTCAATACTCCTTTTCTTGCACTTCTCTGCTTTAGAATCTTCAAAGGGGACAAATTGTGGGAAATCAATTCTAAATTACACATCTCAAACCAGTTTCTTTTTAATTGGGCCACTCTGCTTGAAGATTAATGAAATATTCATGCTCTACTAACGATTGTCAGTATTTTTTGGACACTGGATGATTTTGTTCTCTGCCTTTAGTGCTACTGTCGAGATTCTAATGAACTTGCTGGATGCTTCCTCCCTTCAGGTTATCCCTACACCCTTGTGATGGGGTGTACAAACCCCACACTGAGGAAAAGAGGTGGCCTTGCCCAGCCATATCTGTTGGGTGGGCTTGCAGTAGAGATGGCACTGAAAAGGATTCAGCATAACTCAGTCAGGGTAGTCAGGGCATGGGAGCAGAACTATACTGATTCCTCCTTAGGACTACAACAGGAGGCCCATGCTCCCTGCAGCAGAGCTCAGTGTAGAGCTGCTGGAAAAAGAGCCAAGTGCCAACTTGTGAGTGACAGACAAGAGCCTCTGGACCCTTTTCAGTTCAATTCACATTGCAAGTCATTAGTCAGCCCCCAATCATTGGGCCTCTGGAGAGGCAGGGGGTATACTAGGAAGTGACCAGGGGAGAGGGCTTGGTGACACCCTGCCCAGGCTGCACACACCTGAACTGCCAGTCCCAAGACCCTGGGTTGAAACACAGTGGAGCAGAAAAGCCTGGGTTCTCCTACCACCAACCCATAGACTTGACCCACTAGGCACTTCTGCCAACTGAGGGTATGTCTACACTACAAAGTTAATTCGAACTAACGGATGTTAGTTCGAATTAACTTTGATAGGCGCTACACTAGCGCTCCGCTAGTTCGAACTTAATTTGAACTAGCGGAGCGCTTAGTTCGAACTAGGTAAACCTCATTCTACGAGGACTAAGCCTAGTTCGAACTTACTAGTTCGAATTAAGGGGGGAGTAGCCCCTTAATTCGAACTAGTGGGAGGCTAGCCCTCCCCAGCTTTCCCTGGTGGCCACTCTAGCCAACACCAGGGAAACTCTATTGCCCCCTGTGACGTAGTGGGGGTACTTGCTGGGCTGTGGTGACCTCTGCTGTCTGGAGCAAGACCCAGCAGGGAAAACCTCACTATGCAAAGGTAATGCCAAACTTGTTGAACCAGACACCCCCCCATGGAGAGGAACAAAGGAATGTGGAATGCTGCCCTGGCTGGGGGGGCAGGGCTGGAAGAGGGTTAGTTAGTTGCTGTCTGTAAGCATGGAGGACACAGCCTAGGGACAGGGGCTGGAGTTTAGGGGCCCAGTCTCCCCTATCTCAAGGGGGCCTGAGGCATCCTAGCCCAGCTCTGTGACCAGATTACATCTGTGCTGTGCTGTACCCTGGAGAGGCAATAAACTTCCTCTATTCCACCGGCTGGTGCAGTCTGTTTGTGCCATTTCGGGGTGCAGGAGACGGGGAACCCCCAACGCGCCGTCACACTGGTGTCAGGAGCGGGATGCACTGCACCCCGTGGATGGAGCTTCCAACGGCGAACGACAAGGCGCTGTAGAAGCAAGAGCCCTGGAGCCAGGCGTGCTGGAGACAGAGCGAAGCGGTTCCTGGGAATTTTGGGGCGCTGCAGCACTAGACTGGTGAGTCTGCACCGAGGGGACCAGCGGCCGGATGGCCTACGCCCGACTCTTGAAGGCAGAGCTGGTGGGGCTGTGCAGAGAGAGGGGCTTGCCTGTGCAGAAAGCAACCAAGGCCCAGCTGATTGCCCAGCTGGAAGAGAATGACCAGCCACAGGGCCAGGATCTTGTCCCCAGGGGAAGCAGCCAGACCTCCCCGAGAGTGTGTCAGGCTCAGAGAGGGGGAGGAGCGCTGGAACCCACCAGAGAGATGAGACAGCGTCTCCCGGGAGGCCTGCAAGCCGTAGCCCATCTAGGGCAGGGGCCAGCCCAGCGGAGCTGCGGCAGCTGGAGATCCAGCTGCGGATCAAGGAATTGGAAGCAGAGGACCAAGAGAGGGACCGCCAGGACCGAGAGAAGGAGCGCCAAGATCGAGAAAGGGACCGCCAGGACCGAGAGAGGCAGCGACAGCATGAGCTGGCCATGGCAGAGCGGAGAACCGGAGGGGCACCGGCTGCGCCAAGTGCGGATGGGCCCCAGGGTCCCAGGACTGCCAGATGCTTGGAGAGGCTCGTGGTGGCCCAATTGAAGGACATGGGTGACATAGACAGGTTCCTCAGTGCCTTTGAGAGGGCCTGTGGACTGCAACGGGTTCCCCCAGCTGACTGGCTGCAGGAGCTCATCCCCGCACTGAGCCAGGAGGCGGCCAGAGTGCTCAGTCAGCTGGAGGACCTACAGCCAGGGGATTACAACCGAGTCAAGGAGGCCCTGCTGCACAAGTTCGGGCTGACCCCCGAGATGTACAGGAAGAAGTTCCGGGGGGTACAGAAAGGGCCACGGGAGACCTATGTGGATCTGGCCTCCCGCCTGTCGCAATACGGCCACAAGTGGGTGTCTGGAGTCGGAGCCCAGACCGCAGAGGAGCTGCTCAAGCTGGTCCTGATGGAGCAGCTCTATGAAGCGTGCCCACCCAAACTGAGGCTGTGGCTCAAGGACCGGAGACCAGAGAACCCCCAGGAGGCCGGGAGGCTGGCGGATGAGTTCACGGAGAGCCGGTCCGGGTGTGAACGGGAGTCCCGGAGAGAAAGGGAACCACGCAGAGACCGGTTCTCGGCTGAACGACGGAGGGAGTCAACTACGGGGCAAGACCAAGGAACAGGTCGTCTGTGCCCCAGAGAACCAGCCAGGGCCTGGACAGAGACAGCCCAAAGCCTAACTTGCCATCGCTGTGGGCAAAAAGGCCACAAGAGGGCTCTGTGCACCAGGTCCCAGGACCAGGGACCTTCCAGGGTTAACTGGCTGGGGCGGGAGGAAGGGCAGGCTGCCCCAGAGGCAGGGGCTGGCAGGCAAACCTCAGCTCAGAGAAAGGGGAAGGATGCTCAGTGCACCTCCCTTGGGAGGTCTGATTCTCAGGAGGCGGATTTCTCCGTGTACCGGGTGGGGGCAGGACGGCCCCTGCGGAGCAAGTGCCTCATACCCCTGGAGGTGGATGGTAGGAAGGTGACGGGCTTCTGGGACACGGGGGCGGAGGTGACGCTGGCCCGATCCGATATAGTGGCCCCAGACCGGATACTACCCCACACCCAGCTGACCCTGAAAGGCATAGACAGGTCCCCGTTTAAGGTGCCTATAGCCAGGGTGCATCTGAAATGGGGGGTGAAGGAAGGCCTCAAGGAAGTGGGGGTGCACCCGCACTTGCCCACCGAGGTGCTGATGGGGAATGACCTAGAGGAGTGGCCCCATGAATCCCAGCGGGCTCTAGTCACTACCCGGAGCCAGAGCCAACGGGGGGCTGACAACGTGGGTTCAGGGAAGGACTCCTGGCAGCGTCCTCAGGGTCCCATCCCAGTGGACACGGGGTCCAGCCAGGCTGGGACTCCGGACCTAGGCAAAGGTGGGGAACAGGTCCCGATCTCTGCCTCAGCAGCTGAATTCCAGGCTGAGGTGCAGGCAGACCCCTCCTTGCAGAGGCTGAGGGACCAGGCTGGCCTCCGTGCAGCTCAGCCCCGGGGGAGAGGTGGCCAGGAGAGATTCCTCCGGGAGCGTGGACTCCTGTTCCGGGAATGGCTTCCCCCCAGGAAGGTGAGGGCATGGAGGGTCCAGCGGCAGCTGGTCGTCCCCCGAAAGTATCGCCTCAAGCTGCTGTATTTGGCCCACGACGTCCCCGTTGGGGGCCACCAGGGGATCCGGAGCACCCGGCTGAGGCTGCTCCAGCACTTCTATTGGCCGGGAATCTTTACAGCCGTGCAGCGGTACTGCCGGTCCTGTGACTCCTGCCAGAGGGGCAGGAAGGCCCAAGACAGTAGGAAAGCGGCTTGGGGGTCTCTACCCCAGATAGAGGACCCTCTGGGCTTGCTGAGAGAGCTATGGGAGGGGAAGACCTCCCTGGATGGAGCACCGGGGGTGGAAGCCGCCCTGGCTGTCCAGAGAAGGCTCGCTGGGCTCATGGCCCCGGCCCGAGAGACCCTGGCCAGGGATCAAGGCCAGTGGAAGGGTGGGTGTGACCCCCGAGGACAGGCCTGTGCCAGTCGCCCTGGTGTGGGGTGGCGAGTGGACAGAGGGAAGCCAACTCATGTGGGTCCTCGCCACGGCCGGCCCGAGTCAAGGGGAGTACCCATGTCCCCAGGGCGAGTTCCCACGCAGAGGACCCGAACTTCCCTAGGTCACGAGCGGAGTGACCCTGCTCAGTTCGCTCTCGGAGGGGGGAGAACTGTGACATAGTGGGGGTATTTGCTGGGCTGTGGTGACCTCTGCTGTCTGGAGCAAGACCCAGCAGGGAAAACCTCACTATGCAAAGGTAATGCCAAACTTGTTGAACCAGACACCCCCCATGGAGAGGAACAAAGGAATGTGGAATGCTGCCCTGGCTGGGGGGGCAGGGCTGGAAGAGGGTTAGTTAGTTGCTGTCTGTGAGCATGGAGGACACAGCCTAGGGACAGGGGCTGGAGTTTAGGGGCCCAGTCTCCCCCATCTCAAGGGGGCCTGAGGCATCCTAGCCCAGCTCTGTGACCAGATTACATCTGTGCTGTGCTGTACCCTGGAGAGGCAATAAACTTCCTCTATTCCACCGGCTGGTGCAGTCTGTTTGTGCCATTTCGGGGTGCAGGAGACGGGGAACCCCCAACGCGCCGTCACACCCCCCTCCCGGCCCCGGACCCCTTAAAGGGGCACGGGCTGGTTACGGTGCCCGTGCCAGTTGCAAGCCTGCCAGCACCCAGCTAGCAGACCCTGCACCTGGCACGGCTCGAGCCAGCCACCCGATGCCCCCCAGCTCTCCCCCTCTTCCCGGGACCAGGCTGGCGGCTCCCGGGAGCTTGCCCGGGACCACAAGAGGCGGGCACCCGTCTGGGCTAGTGCGGACATCGTGGACCTCGTCCACGACCTCCGCACTAGGCACAGGAAAGTGGCCTTCTAGGGCAGGAGAGTTGCCAGCCTGGCCACCCAGGAGCAGGTGTGCATGAAAATCAAGGTGGTCCACTGAGACCCCCCGACCCTGAGCCCTGAGCTTACAATGGCCGTACTGGGTCAGACCAAAGGTCCATCTAGCCCAGTAGCCTGTCTGCCGACAGCGGCCAACCCTAGGGACCCTGGAGGGGATGGACCGAAGACAGTGACCAAGCCATTTGTCTCGTGCCATCCCTCTCCAGCCTTCCACAAACCTTGGGCAGGGACACCACTCCTACCCCCTGGCTAATACCACTCCATGGACCCAACCTCCATCACTTGATCTCACTTCCCTTTAAACTCTGTTCCAGTTCTAGCCTTCACAGCCTCCTGCAGCAAGGAGTTCCACATGTTGACTCTTTGCTTTGTGAAGAACAACTTTCTGTTACTAGTTTGACGCCTACTACCCATTCTTTTCCTTTGGTGTCCTCTAGTCCTTCTATTATGGGAACTAATGAAGAACTTTTCTTGATGCACCCTCTCCACCCCACTCATGCTTTTATAGACCTCTATCCTATCCCCCCTCAGTCTCCTCTTTTCTAAACTGAAAAGTCCCAGTCTCTTTAGCCTCTCTTCATATGGGACCTGTTCCAAACCTCTGATCATTTTAGTTGCCCTCCCCTCTCCCACCCTCTCTCTTCCCCTCTCCCACCTCCTTTTCCCAGTCTCCCTGAGTTTTGTTCAATAAAGAGAAATTCTATTTTTGACCACACATTTTCTATATTTTGTACATCAGGAAGGGGGGCTAGGGAGGGGTAAGTGGAAGGAGGTGAGGGAGGAATGGGGTACGAGCCCCCGATGGGGAGGACTGGGCTGGCTCTGCGGGCTTGCCCAGATGGCAGCCTGCGGCAAGTGCAGCCGGTCTGATGGCCGAGTGCTGTGATGTGCCCAGTGTGGGCACTCAGGGCACTCCAAGCCAGGACTGCTTTGCAAGCGGGGAACCCCTGAGAACTGTCTGTCTGGGGTGGGGGTCGGGTCCCTTTAAGCACAGCCCTCGGCTAGCCTGAGGCAGCAGCTCCATGCTCTAAGTCCTCATCTGATGCCCTGCCGGCACTGCTTCCGGCCATCCTTAACCCCGGTTCAGGGTCCACTTAATGTGGACATGCTAGTTAGAATTAGCAAAACGATAATTCGAACTAGTTTTTTAGTCTGGATGCGTTAGTTCGAATTAGCTTAGTTCAAATTAACTAATTCAAACTAAGTTAGTTCGAATTAGCGCTGTAGTGTAGACACACCCTCAGAGACTTGAAATTCTAGGGAGAATAGAGACCTACTGCTCTGACGACTATAGGACCACACATATCATAGCCTTCCGTGTACAGTACATGCAGATTTGTGCTACTCCACCCCTTTCTATCTTCCTTTTGGCTCCCACATATAAGGAAGCTGGAACAAAAAACAGGACTATGTAGCACTATAAAGACTAACAAGATAGTTTATTAGGTGATGAGCTTTCGTGGGCCAGACCCACTTCCTCAGATCAAATAGTGGAAGAAAATTGTCACAACCATATATACCAAAGGATACAATTAAAAAAAATGAACACATATGAAAAGGACAAATCACATTTCAGAACAGAAAGGGGATGGGGGGCGGGGAGGAAGAGCACTCCAGAACCTAATGCTCCTACTGCCTGTGGGCTCCTTTGCACATGGCTTCTGTGTAATGGTCTGGTAAGTGTGGAAGGGAGGAAGATTCTTTCCTTTGCACTGAACTATAAAAAAAATGCAAACACAAGGAACAAAACTTAAAAACTAACTTCTACAGGAGCTGAACTCACATGCCACCACCATCTAGACATCACCATTTGGGCCGTGTCCACACTCAGGGGTTCTTTCGAAAAAAGTAGCCTTTTTTCGAAAGAACTTCCCCTGCGTCCAGACTCAAGCCGCGTTCTTTCGAAATTAAATCGAAAGAACGCGGCTTTTCTTTCGACGGCGGTAAACCTTGTTTCACGAGGAAGAACGCCTTTTTCGAGGGAGATCCGTCGAAAGAATGTGAGTCTGGACGGGGGGAGCCCTTTCTTTCGAAATTATTGGCCTCCAGGAACAAGCCCTGGTGGACAATCTGGGCCATGGGTTGCACGTCTGTGGTTCCTGGCTGCAGCCATTCCTTAAAGGGACAGGCGCACCCTCACAGCCACTTGTTGCAGACAAGGAGCCAGAGCACACGGTGACCTTGCTGCAGCATGTCCCAGCCCCAAGAGCGTCCTGGCCCTTCCACCGAGCCTTCTGGGGACCCAGCCAAGGGCTCCAAGCGCCGGGCACCATCCTGGTCCGGCGCAGAGATAAAGAGCCTGCTGGAGCTGTGGGGAGAGGAGGAGGCCTTACAGGCCCTCAAAAGCCGGCGGCGAAATGCTAACATTTATGGCTGCATGGCTGAAGCCCTGGCCCAGAAGGGCCACTATCCCCGCACCCAGGACCAGGTGCGCTCCAAAGTGAAGGAGCTGCGGCAGGGCTACG
Source organism: Pelodiscus sinensis (assembly GCF_052426305.1). NCBI lineage: Eukaryota > Metazoa > Chordata > Testudines > Trionychidae > Pelodiscus > Pelodiscus sinensis. Next base: position 115,385,862 of record NC_143055.1, on the reverse strand, counting down.
CCAAAGCCGGGGAGGAGAGCTCCCGTTCTGGGGCAGCCCCCCACTACTGCCCCTACTACCCAGAGCTGGACCAGATCCTGGGTGGCAGTGCAGAAGCACGCACACCACGGAGGTTCGTGCAGTCCGGACTGGCAGACCCGGTGGTGGACGCTCCAGAGCGGGAGCTACAGCAGTCTGGAGACGGGGACATGGGCCCAGAGGAGGAGGACAGCGAGGAGACGGCGACCCTCACCCTGGAGCCAGTCACCCAGACCTCTGAGGCCTCCCAGGTGTCATCTGGCGCGGGAGAGGAAGCAGCAGGTGAGTACAGTGAGTTTGTGTCACACCCGGGGGGGGGGGAGGTAGGTGGGTGCACAGTGGGTGATGCACAAGGGAAACCTGTCATGCTCAGGCTGATGCCCAGGTCACGCACACACACACACACACACACACACACACACACACACACACACACACACACACACACACACACACACACAGTGTGACCTTCAGAATGTCTGCTTCCCCTGTCTCAAGGGAGAGGGCATGCCCTTTTGGACAGCTGTTGCACACATGACTGATTGTGATAGAAATGTAGCCGTGTTACTCTGATCTGAGGAAGTGGGTCTGGCCCTGGAAAGCTCATCCCCTAATAAACCATCCTGTTAGTATTGTAAGTGCTACAGAGTCCAGTTTATAGGACTGATTGTGTCTTCTTCTTTTCCTCCACAGCCGGACCAGCCGTGGAAGAGGGCCGCAGCACCCCAGCCCCACCTCCATCTCCATCTCCACCTCGGAGACATGGGAGCCGCAGACACAGGCGTGTCTACGCCGACATCCTCCGGCAGCACGTCGAGGCTGTGCAGGAGCAGAACGCCATCCTGCTACAGAGGGCGGAGGCAGAGGAGCGGTGGCGTGATCGGCTCATGAATGAGCTGGTCCTGCAGCGCACGGTGCTGTACGCCACCCTGAGGGAGGTCAGCGGCTTGCCTGCTGCTGTGCCTGGTCCTGCTCCTCCAGCACCCCATGACCCCACCCCACCAAACCCCCCTTCCACAACAGCAGCCCTTTCCCCCCTTGGACCTCCCTCTCCCCCAGCCCCCCCAGCTCCCCAGCCCCTCTCTCCCCCTGGCCCTCCTCTCCCCCAGGCTTCCACGTCCCAAGAGCCCCCCAGCAGCCAGCCAACCGACAGGTGCATCACCCGATCCCGTAGCCGGGGAGCACCCCAAACACGAGGCCCAGCCAGGAAAGGGAAATCTGCCAAGCCCCGTTCAACCTGATCCCCTTCCCCCCTCCAGGTTTCCAGTCCCCTTCCCCCCTCCAGGTTTCAATCACCCCCATCACCCCACTTATTAAGCACAAACAAAGGGTTAAAGGAACTGTTTGTTTATTGTATATAGTTTGGCAACAACAAAAATGAAAATTTTTTTTGTTATTTTGCCACATTGTTTGATAATATGTACAAAATTATAAATAAGTAAAGAGAACATTTTATTTTGAAACACACCCTGGTGTAAGTGATGTGTCCAAACTGGGTCAGGAGATGGGTTGTGGAGGGAAGCTTCTATTGGGGGCCAGGGCCCAGTCCCCAGGCAGAAGCCCCTCAGTGCACTCAGTGGCCTCCACTGGAGAATTGCTCCCGGAGGGCCTCCCGGATGCCAACTGCAGACCGGTGAGCCTGGCGGATGGCAGCTGTCCGGGGCTGGGCAAAGAGCCTCTCCTGGGCATCAGCAGCTCTCCCCCACCCTGGTAGGAAGGCCTCCCCTTTCCTCTCCACGAGGTTATGGAGGACGCAACACGCGGCCACCACCTCGGGGATGTTGGTCTCCCCCATGTCGAGGCGTGTGAGCAAGCACCGGAATCTGCCCTTTAAACGGCCCAACGCACATTCCACCTGGTTGCGAGCCCGGTTAAGGCGAGCATTAAACTGCTCCTTGCTCGCATCCAGCTGGCCGGTGTAGGGCTTCATCAGCCACGGCATCAGGGGATAGGCGGCATCAGCCACTATGCACACCGGCATGTGCACATCCCCAACTGCAAACTGGCGATGGGGGAAAAATGTTCCTGCCTGAAGCCTCCGGTACAGGTACGGGTTTCTGAAGATGCGGGCATCGTGTGCCCGCCCTGACCACCCAACACAAATGTCCGAAAACTGTCCACGATGGTCGACCAGGGCCTGGAGGACCATAGAAAAGTAGCCCTTTCGATTGATGAATTGGGCTGCTCGATGGGGCGGTGCACGGATGGCAATGTGTGTCCCATCGAGCACTCCTCCGCAATTGGGGAAGCCGAGGGCAGCAAAGCCGGCCATGATGCTGTCCAGATCCGGTAGACAGATGAGCCTGTTGAGCAGCTCCGAATTGATGGCCCTCACCACCTGCAGAACGAGACAGACAACAAAGTGTTAGAAGGGGTGCCTTATGTCTTAGGAGGAGAACCCACCGCCCACCTTCCCTCTCAAACAGCCCGGGAATCCCCTCCTCAGAACCCCCCCCCACAATTCAGGGTTAGTGGAGGAGCTCCCTCCCACTCCCACTCCACTTGGCCCTTCCTGACAGTCTCCCTTCCCCCCACCCCAAACTGTGACTGTCCCCAGACAATGACTTACCTCCATCAAGACGGCCCCGACAGTAGATCTCCCCACGCCAAATTGGTGTCCCACGGAGCGGTAGCTGTTGGGGGTTGCCAGCTTCCAGAGGGCAATGGCGACCCTCTTTTCCAGGGGGATGGCGGGCCGCAGGTGGGTGTCTTGCCGTTGCAGAGCAGGGGCGAGCCAGGTACACAGCTCCTGGAAAGTGGTCTTTCTCATGCGGAAGTTCCGTAGCCAGTCTTGGTCATCCCAGATCTCCATCATGAGCCGGTCCCACCAGTCAGAGCTGGTGTCAAACCTCCAAACATGCCTGTCCACGAAAAAGTTCAGAGGCAAGGGCAGTGTGGCTGCCAGACGGGGGAACCCCTCGTCCCTCTGGTCTGGGTCCAGCTCGGGAAGGAGCCTCATGATTGTCTCACGAAGATGCAGCAACAGCTGCAGTATGGTGGTGTGGGGCCATCGCCTGCCCAGGGGCAGCTCTGGCTCCATGCCACAAATAAGGGTCTGCAAGCAGAAAAACCTCAAAAGAAAAAAGCTGCTGGGGTGTCCCAGGAAGCTGAGCACTCCAAAGCAGCACTGCAATGCCTTGCAAAATTCCTCAAGGGACAGCAAAGGCAGCTGCAGGAGCAGAGCAACGGGTGTTCAGGAGTGTCCCTCTCACCACGCGTCTCTGCAAAGGGCAGGCAGGCAGCACCCGGAAGGAAATGCTGCCCCCATGCCCTGGCAGAAGCAGTTCCGGGTGGCTTTCAATTTCGAAAGAGCGTCCAGCAGTCTGGACGCTCTTTTTCGAAATAGCGGATCGATCTCTCGATCCGCGCATTGTAGTCTAGACGCGCTCTTTTGAAAGAGCCTCTTTCGAAAGATGCTTTCGAAAGAGGCTCTTTCGAAAGAAGCCTGCAGTCTAGACACAGCCTTGGAGTGAAACTGGAGATGCAAGCCCATTCATATGCATACAACTTTGTACACACATTCGTTGTATGTGTGTGCTATTGCACACTGTCACGTCCACATAGCAATAATATAATCCACAAACAGAAAAGCCACATGGGCTTGGTTTGAGCTTGAAAATTTGGGTGTGTACATATGAATTCTGTCATCCAGGCACATGTGGCAGTACATAAACTGGGTGACAGAGGCTGCACTCACAAATATGCAGACATTTAAAAGATCACCTCATCTTCAAAACTTGTCCTGTTATATATCAGGAGTTGGCATCTTCATACTTGATTGGATTACCGCCTTATTTTATGAAGTCTCATAGGGATAGCCATAACTTTAAAAACAATGAGCCATCCTGTGGCACCTTGGAGTCTAACACATATAGTAGATCATGAGCTTTTGTGGGTAAAACCCACTTCATCTCCAACTCTTCTGATGAAGTGAGTTTTACCCACGAAAGCTCATGATCTATTATTTTATAAGTTAAGCCTTCTATCTTAATCTCCATTATTGCAGCTTGTCAAAACTGTATACAGGTATGTTAGCACCAACAATATCTTTACAACAGAATAAAATGACCTAATGAAACTGAGTACTGATTTTCATCTAGGTGTAATAATCCTTCATCTCGGTCTTTTTATTATGGAAAGAACCTTTGCATAAAAGAATGAATTTATACAATGCCCAAAGCAAATTAATACAGATGAAATAAGTGACTATACATGCCTCAGAGTTGCTGAATTGCTGGACAACATAGGCTCAGTTTCATTTAATCTCTTTATTCTTCTAAAAATTCATTGCAATGTACACCAGCAGCAATATTGATGGTTACCTGCTGTTCAGCATGAAAGAACTTATAGAGGGGCTGAGCTGAAGGACAAGATGGTCTGGTTTACAGCTAGAAGCAACTGTGTGTAGATAGTTTGCTATTAAACATTGTTCTTCCTTTAAGCAGATCTTTGTGATCTTTAAAATTCCTACTTCACTAAATCCTCAGCTGGCAATAGAGAGAATATCATGGTTTTCTTCATCATCATCATCATTTCTGATTGTCTCACTGATTCTGAAAACAAGCATATGGGCCAGATTGTGACTGGTTCTAGTACAGGCATGTAGATGAGGAGACGTACAAGAACCCACTTATCCTTTTGTGTGGCTTCCAGAAGAGCCAATCATGAGGACAACTCTTGTTTATGGCCCTGCCTTATCCTGTGCTATGGAATAGGGGCCTGGCACTAGGGGAGCAATAAATGTGGCATTCTTACCGAATATGCACCCTCTATGCACAATGAGCAGCCCAGGAGAGACTGCCCTGGGATGTTGCAGAATTGCCCCACCCCCTACATCAGGCATGGTGCAAATGGTACAATCTAGCCCTATATCTGGAAACCTAGGGCTAGATTCTGATTTTAGTCTGGGGTAAATGAGGAATAACAGCACTGAGGTCAATGGGCCAAAATCTGCCTTGATGTGCACAGTATGTAAACCCACTGCATTTGTTGGGCTTACCCCATGAAAGTCTGCACAGAATTTGGCCATTGCGGATGAGATCAGGACCTGGCAACATATTTGTTAATGTTTGAGCAGTTTCAGTTCAAGTCAAGGATAAATCTGTCTGTTAACAACTTCACTCAATTGTCTGAAGTGGCAATAGTGCTGCCATAAACCTCACTTCATGCCTGTGACTGGCTGCAAGCCAGTTCTGACATCGTTATATTAATGGTCATGAAATATCAAGACTCACTTGCACTTTGAAAAATGTTTGAAAAGAATGACTAAACAAGGCTTTGGGATTATAGATCTATAGGTGGTCTGCTTTAAAATTCAAAGCCTATACCCAAAATGAAGGTTAATTATGCAATGTATCCAGTGCATATACAGAATCTTAATACATATTTTAGAAATGTGTATCTGTCTGTCTCTCTGGCCATCTTTGAGTTCCTTTGTTCAAGAACTCCTCCTAAACAGAAAGAGCCAGGTCCACCAAATTTGGTGTGCAGCTTCCTCTTTTCATAACTTAAAGTAAGGTCAGGATGTGGTTGTGCCTGGACAATGGAATATGCCTAGAATGGGACTGCGTCTCATAAAATGGAAAAGGAGAGGCCTAGTAGAACGGAGTTATACTCCAGAATGACAAGAGGGTAGCTAGGGCATGTCTACACTAGGAAATTATTTTGAAATTACTAAAATTGACATAACTATAGGTTATGTCTATAGGTGTTTTTTTTCAAAATTGAAATAGCGTGCCCTCACTATGAGGAAGCCTCAAAATTAGTCTGAGGCAGACTCCATTAGTGTGGATGTGCTACCTCGACTTAGATCCCCAGGAAGCACTGGGGAGTAATTAGTTCGAATTACTCTGAGGAGTAGTTATTTTGAATTAGTGGCACTGGAACATCCACACTAATGCTACTTTGAAATAACTATTTTGAAATGAGCATTGTTCTCTGAGAAAAAGAGGAGTACAGATTTCAAAATAAGCAGCCCATTATTTCAAAATAGTGGGCTTAGTAGTGTGGATGCTCCACTTATAAATTCGACCTAAGGGTGGTTATTTTGAAATGAAGCCCTAGTGTAGACCAAGGCTTATGGGCCAAAGAGGGGAACTGAGACAGGTATATCCCCATTGGGCCAACAGGGGTGGAGAAATGGACACCTATTTACTTTATATTTCAGAGAGTTTGTCTCTGTGTGTCTGTCTGTGCCCCAGCTGGGGGATATGCACTCCTCCTCCATCTGTGCCTACTGCAACAATAGCGGCCAGGGACTGATGCTTCTCACCCGTTTTTTGGACACATCAGGCTCCCACCGGCCAACGCCTTCTTGCCAACACCATTTCTAGTTATGCCAGGGAAATGGGATATGCCTGGAATGGGATTGCTTCTCATAAAGCCATATAGAAGAGTCAGAATCACTACGCAAGTGAAAGGGGCTGGCTGGAGGTGTGCGACCCTCCTGTCCGAAACTGCTAGCCCTACTCCCCACACCCTAGATACCCTTTAGGGAGAGCTGGGAGGAGGGGCCAATGCTCCTCCCTCCCTGATTCATACAGAGACATTGCTGTCTGTTCCTTTTCTTCTGGGAGCAAGGGGACAGTGCCCAGTTTGCTACATTCCGCACTATGACTGGGGCGAGCAGGAGGCACACGAGCAGCACACTTTGCTTTCATTCTGTGACAGGAGCAGGAAGGGGAGCAGCAAGCAGTTCTGGTACAAATCTTGTACATACACATACACCCACTTCCCTGCCCTGAGCCCTTCCTCACTCCTCAACCCTGACTCCTGCACCCCCATACCTCCAGCTCCCTGCTCTCAGCTCCTCAAGTGAGGGCAGGATCTGTAGAGAAATGTAGGGAAGAAAAGCTTCTTGTGCCCTTTGCCCCTCTTGTACATGTAGTTCATAGATACAGGCAGTCCCCGGGTTACATACAAGATAGGGACTGTAGGTTTGTTCTTAAGTTGAATTTGTATGTAAGTCGGAACTGGTACATATTGTAGGGGAAACTCTAGCCAAACATTTCTCCAGAGCTCAGTTTTATTCTCCCACACCTCACTTCCCTCAGTCCTTTATTCTTAAGCTGAGGTGTCTGCTGAGAAAAGCCGCTCCACATCTCCCTGGTGTGCTTGGGGGGGGGGGGGCGCTAGCTTCGCGTCTCCCTGGTCTGCTGGGGGGAAGCAGCTAGTGCGGGGTTTCCTCACCCCGTTTGTAAGTAGGGATCCGATGTAAGTCGGATCCATGTAACCCGGGGACTGCCTGTATATCCCAACCTCTATGATTTCCACTCCTAGCATCTATTTACCCAAAAAAGCTTATGCCCAAATAAATCCACACCCCATCAAATAAAACATGTACATTTTCCATTAATTAAAAAAATGACTTAAGGATTTGAGAAATGCTAGGGAAATGTGCTTGTTAAGCTATATACCTGATTTTTGTTAATTAATAATAAATAGTGTTAATACAAAATAGCAGGGTAGGTACTGAAGATTTGTGTGATAGGCTTCAATATCTATTAAGGAAACAGACTGGCTGTGTCTAGACTGGCCAGTTTTTCCAGAAAATCAGCCGCTTTTCTGGAAAAACTTGCCAACTGTCTACACTGGCCACTTGAATTTCCGCAAAAGCACTGACTTCCTACTGTAATAAATCAGTGCTTCTTGCGGAAATACTATTCTGCTCCCGTTCAAGCAAAAGTCCCTTTTGCGCAAAAGGGCCAGTGTAGACAGCTGAGATTTGTTTTCCGCAAAAAAGCCCCGATCGCGAAAATGGCAGAAAAGCGTCCGTGCCAATCTAGACGCTCTGTTCCGAAAATGCTTTTAACGGAAAACTTTTCCGTTAAAAGCATTTCTGGAAAATCATGCCAATCTAGACACAGCCACCATGTTTAAATATAATGGGTTAGAGGTCACAAGAGACCTCAGATAGTTTGTTATTCATTTCATCCTAATGCAACTATTATCAGATTTGCTCGATAAAGCTACCATTTGCTGAAATAGTCCATGGTTCTCACCATTATTCCTTTTAATATACATAATTTAATGCAGGTTTTCTATTATTTGCATTTAAACATTCTTGTGGAATTAAGTTAAAGGCACATTAAAAAGTGCCCCAGACAATGGATTGAATTGCTTCTCAGTTACTTTCTGATTTGAAAACATTACAAATGCAAGGAAAAGGCATACTCGGTGTAAGAGATAATAAAGAGGGCAAAAACTATTTCAGAATGGCTGAACAATGACAACACTCTTTAATTGCTAATAATCTCAGCTAGTAATGTTTTTTTTGTATTCTGTGTTCCAAAAAAGCAATGCAGTATTAATGATAATTGCTGTCGTCTGGATTTACATGGTGTCATTATGATAAGGGAACCCAGGAAGATGAATTCTCCACGTGCTTTAAAAATTTATTTAGGACAGGATTTTGCATTTGCAGACTCAGCTGAGACCTCTCAGAACTGGCCCCCTGGCGGGAGGCAAAGGTGCACTGCCCCAGTGGGGGCACCAGGAGGCACAGGGTAGGCAAGTGCACCTGTTGCTATGTGCCTTAAGGGAGTGCTGTCTGCCCTCCCATCCTTGACCTGCCAGTTCTGCCATCTGTGGAGGAGTGAGAGAGAGGAAGGCCTTGGACCTTGCTTTTTCCCTGCCACTCCTCATTCATTTTATGGTCAGGATGCGTGGCTACTTGCATCAGCAGGGGTAGCCAGAATCAGTGCTTGTGCTCAGGTGAGGACGAGATCTCTAGAGAAGTGTAAGGAAGAAAAGCTTCTTGTGCTCTTTCCCCCCTTGTACACTCTTGTACATGTAGTGCGTGCGTATGTGTGCACGCGCACACACACACGGAAGCTTATGTCCAAATAAATCTCTCAGGCTACATCTACACTGCAGGGAAAAGTCAGAAAAAGATACGCACATTGCGAACTGTTTTTCTTCTGAAATAGGCTTTTCCAACATTTAGCCCATCTTCACGGGGCCAAATGTCGGGAAAAACCACTCTTTCAGAACATCCCTTCTTCCTTATAGAATGAGGTTCATAGGGATGCCAAAAAAACACTTCTGCTTTTCCGAAGTTTCTTTAGGAAAAGCAGACGCATTCCTTGGACACAGCAGAGCTATCCCGGAAAAGCTCTGCAGCGTAGGCACAGCCTCAGTGTTTAAGGTGCCACAGGACAGAGTTGCCCAAAGTCAAAGTGAGTATTAGAAGGGAACAGAATCTGAATTTCTTGATTCATAAGCCATGTTTCATTCACAAACCATCTCACATATTCCTCCACTAGGCTAATCACAAATCATTCTTTTAAAACACTGACAGTGTATAACAGGTAAAAAAAAAAATCTTTGGGGGCTTAATTCACCATGGCCTTAATGCTTCTTTCCTTCCATTGGGATTATATCAGTCCAAAACTGGACTGATGCAGAGTTGAATCCATATTTATTTAGAATGTTGTTTATTTAGCTATAATGTTATTTACTTGGAGGATGTTATTTTGGTGTTTTATTTGTTAGATTTATTATTTTACTTGGAGATGTTTAAAGAACCTTCTGGCATCTGTGGTTATTAGTTAATATGCTGCTGAGGAAGAAAGTAGAATAGTCTTTTTACAAGAAATAAGCTATAAGAAAGGAATTCAGGAGGAGAGGCTAGCAGTATGGTAGTCAAGGTCAAGAAGAGTGTTGCAGTGATCCAAAACTTGGCATTCTAAATCCTGTTGTGTTTAATAACCCAATAGAAAAGTGTCATGCCCCTCTTCTAGTGATTGTAAAACTATACTGCTCTGAGGTTCAGGACTTGCTATATGTTGTCTTGGATCAGTGCCCCAAAAGTATCTCTGGATTGAGACAACAACTATCATGATAAAGTTCAACATCTTATTAAAAGTTAAAGCTGGAAAGGAATATATCACTGGAAATCAAAGAACCAGTTATATGCTGTATTCTTTTCTAACCATGATAGGACACAAAGTATCGGACCTGGAAATCACATCTTTCTGTTTGCCATGTCGTTTTCTTGTCTACTGAAATTCTCATATGATTCTGATGCTCCCTGTTTGAGGACCACTCCAATATAGAAACTGAAATTTCACATACAACAAAGCACTGGTTCTTCAACTTTTACCTTCTGAGAATCAATTACTAAAACAGAAATCCCACCTACTACTCCAGTTCTCCACCATTTGTTTCTCCAAGTGTTTCATTCTGAGAACAATCACAAAGCATTCTGCAGATGTCTCATGATCCACAGAGCACAGTTTGAAAATCACTTTGTTAAAGACCTGGAACCCCAGAAGAGTTATTCTGGCCTGAGTCCTTGAACCTCAGTTTTACCTACACTTCCCTCCCTCACTCCCCCATGGAGCTGGAGTGCCAGGAGAGTGAAGTTTCTCAGTTGGGGCAACACCAGTGATGACTGGAGGGGTTGTTTTTTTGCTTCTTACTTGTGTGGCCCCTGACTGATTTTTCAGTGTGTCAGTGGCTCCTGACCCAAAAAATGTTCCCTACTCCTCCCATAAATAAAGACAATGATAAGCCACTTGTGTTGGACATAATATTTTATTTAAAAATGAAGCCTGGCCAACAAGCCCTCAATTGGGGCCAAGCCCCCATCTGGCCACAGCATCATAACACTCCTGCACCCCTCCCATACACCTCAAACCTGAGCCCATCATACACCCAACCCCCCTGTCCTGAGCCCCTCATAAATCCCAACTCCTGCACTCCTGCCTGTGGCTTGCTCAGCACCCCAACCCTCTACCTGAGCCTGGAGTCCCCTCCCTGAGCCAACATCCCCTTCTCCATCTCCTCCTGCACCCAAATTCCCTCCCAGAACTTGCACCTCCTGTATCAACCCAGTGAGAGGTGAGTAAGGGCTGGGCACAGAAAGTGATGGAGAGGAGGGGAATGGACAGGGTGGGGCCTCAAGGTAGGGGTGGGGTCAGAGGGAAGGGATGGAGTAGATTTAGGTTTGCCCTGACATTTAAAAAGTGTTCTTGGGTGTAAAAAGGTTGGAGGCCACTGCCTTAAATGATAGTTTGTTTTAGTTAGTATGTGAGCATTTGGTATGTTGGCCTTACACCAAGAGATTGCAGTGCATGTTACAAAAATGCATCCTCAAAGTACTTCATCTTTAAAACCACCTACTTTACAAAGAAAAGTATTCTACAAGAGCAGCATGCTCTGTATCCTGCAGAAAATGGAAATGAAATATTAGGTACTGGAGATGGCAATTCTGAAAGACTGATGCTAAAGGTTTATTAACGGGATGGAAGACCGTGACTGTCCCACATTCTGGTCATTTTGCAGCCCATGGCACGGGCTGTGTAGCTTAAACAAAAACCAGGACTGTGTAGCACTTTAAAGACTAACAAGATGGTTTAATAGGTGATGAGCTTTCGTGGGCCAGACCCACTTCCTCAGATCTAATAGTGGAAGAAAATGGTCACAACCATATATACCAAAGGATACAATTAAAAAAAACCAAACACATATGAAAAGGACAAATCAAATTTCAGAAATTGTCCTTTTCATATGTGTTCATTTTTTTAAATTGTATTCTTTGTTATATATGGTTGTGACAATTTTCGTCCACTATTTGATCTGAGGAAGTGGGTCTGGCCCACAAAAGCTCATCACCTATTAAACCATCTTGTTAGTCTTTAAAGTGCTACACAGTCCTGGTTTTTGTTTCAGCCACACCAGACTAACACGGCTACATTTCTACCGCTGTGTAGCTTGATATCTTTCTGGTGAGTTCCAGACACCTGACAGAGCTGCTTTGGGGTCTCTTCTAATATTGTGGTAATTTCTGCATTGCCCACACTTCTGTTCTGCAAGAGTCAGTGGAGGATGTTGTATGGCTCCAGTGACAAGGCTCTCCTTGTCCTGACCTTCTCTTTATGCAACCACATAATGTAAACCTCTGAAGCAGCATATGCAGAAGAATATACAAAAGGCCCATATTTCTGAGCTGATAAGCAAAGATAGAACTGAATTATGTTTAAGATTTAGTGAAGGTGAGATGGTTCATTTGTAAAGAGAATTGGAAAATATGTGTGGTCTGGAGAAATTGGGCTTGCAGAAATGTTCATGTTTTATTGGTGACTTTAATATATATAGCTCACAGAGGACTTGCCTTCAATGCTAAAAAGAGAGCCTTTTTCACCCTCATGTTACCACCATGCATGGACTAATTCAGGCCTGCATAACATCCAGCCCGAGGGCCACATCCAGCCCGCAGGGGCTCACTGTGCGGCCCGTGCCGACTACAGACAGTGCAGCCCCATCCAATCTGTCAGCTGGGTGGAGGCGCGGAGTGCCGCCGGGGAGGGGAAGTGCGGCGATTCTCACTGCTGGGCTGCCTGCATGCAGCTCCGGTGCGAGGAGGCGGGGCACGAGCCAGAGGGCAGGCCGCCGGCAGACACCAAGATGCTGGTGTCACGTGGTGTCGTGATGTCACGGCTGGCAACCGCCGGATTCTAAAAGGCTCCAGCAGTCCCGCAACCTGGAAGGCAGAAGCCAGGCAGGGGAGGGGAGGGAAGGGGGACAGGTCAGGCGAAAGGGGAAGGCAAGCAGAGACATGTATGGTGGTGGGTTGTTTTTTTTTTTTGCTCGACAAAAATTTTTAGCCTGTATGTTCGGTATTTTTTGGGACAGCATCCCTACTTGCGGCCCGCAGCTGTTTTCTTTGGAGTAATATGGCCCTCGCCGCTTTCTGAGTTCTGCAGGCCTGGACTAATTACTTTGTTTTAAACCTTGCAAAGAGGCCTTAGATTTTCCACAAGGTAAACTTGCCGAGGCTCAGGTCAGGTGGGGGTACTTTCAGAAAATCTAAAGTGTCTGGTTTTCACTGCGGGGTTTTTTTTAACCTCAAAAAAGTCTATGCACGTTAGTTACCCTTTGCTAAAAAATATGCATCCCTTCAGTGGTGAAGACAAGCCAGTAGCTGGTGGTAAATTAGGAATGTGCATGTTTAGCACTATGAATGACACTGCAGCTGTGTTTTGTAATGAAAACAAGCAATGAATGTTCATTAAGATTCTCATAGAATGGAGTTGGCCTAATTTTTCTAAATTTTTCTCTTGTTAGTCATAGATAAAGTATTAAGATTGGTGTTTTAAAGACAGAGAGGCTATAGGTATTTAAATGAGAACATAGCTCTCCCCTTTGAATAATGATAAGAAGGGCATACACATACTAGTTCTGAAGCATATGTTTAATAGGCCTATATTTTCCATTTATAGCTTCACCATACTATTTTATTTTGCAGTTTGTAGATATCTAAAAATTAATGTTCAGATTATCTTTTTTTTTTTTTTCAATTCAATTCCAGGTATGTTGCGGCATTTCAAGCTACAATCTTCCCTTCAAGGTACAAGTCAAGGGAACGATAGGCAGCACTGTTTTTTGCATGTTTGGTTGATGTTCATTAGAAAAATGTTACAGAAGCTCCAAAACTACAGAACAAAATTTTAGCATTCCAGAATTTCAAGTGTTATTTTGCACTCCATGGTCCAAGTTTCTAAAAGAGCTCAAGTCCCATTTAGGCACCAAAATACCTGGTAGGATTTTTAAAAGATGTCAGCACGTTGGCTCCCTAACTTTCTGGAAAATCTGACCATACATAACGCACAAAGAGAGCTGTTAGGTGCTGAGCACTATGGAAAATCTCTCTCCTATGTCTTTAATTATTAAGAATCGCTTTTCCGGAATAAGCTGTGAGCTGTCTACACTGGCCCCTTGAATTTCCGGAAAAGCAGTGACGATTTACTGTAAGAAATCAGCTGCTTTTCCGGAAAAACTATGCTCCTCCCTCTCGGGCAAAAGTCCTTTTTCCGGAAAACTGTTCTGGAAAAGGGCCAGTGTAGACAGCACAGTAGTCTTTTCCGGAAAAAAGCCCCGATCGCGAAAATGACGATCGGGGCTTTTTTCCGGATAAGCGCGTCTACATTGGCCACAGACGCTTTTCCGGAAAAAGGGCTTTTCCAGAAAAGCAGCCTGCCAGTGTAGACGCTCTTTTTCCGGAAATACTTATAACAGAAAACTGTTCCGTTTTAAGCATTTCCGGAAATTCATGCCAGTGTAGACACAGCCAGAGAGTAGTTATTAACTTTTCACAGTCATTCTGGAAGAGCGTAACAAGTGGGGTTATTCAGGGGTCTGTTTTGGGACCGGTTCTGTTCAATATCTTCATCAACAGTTTAGATGATGGCATAGAGACTACGCTTATTAAGTTTGTTGGGAGAAGTTGCAACTGCTCTGGAGGATCGGGTCAACATTCAAAATGATCTGGACAAACTGGAGAAATGTTCTGAGCTAAATAGAATGAAGTTTAATAAGGACAAATGCAAAGTACTCCACTTAGGAAGGAACAATCAGTTTCACACATTCAGAATGGGAAGTGACTATTTAGGAAGGAGTACGGCAGAAAGGGATCTAGGGGTGATAGTGGACCACAAGCTAAATATAAGTCAACAGTGTGATACTGTTGCAAAAAACATGATTCTGGGATGCATTAACAGGAGTGTTGTGAGCAAGATGCAAGAAGTCATTTTTCTGCTCTTCTGTGTTGATTAGGCCTCAGTTGGAGTATTGTGTTCAGTTCCGGGCACCACATTTCAGGAAAGATGTGGAGAAATTGGAGAAGGTCCAGAGAAGAGAAACAAAAATGATTAAAGGTCTAGAAAACATGAGCTATGAGGGAAGGTTGAAGGAATTGGGCTTCTTTAGTTTCAAAAGAAGAAGACTGAGAGAGGAAATGATAGCAGTTTGTAGGTATCTAAAAGGGTGTCACAGGGAGAAGGGGGGAAAATTGTTCTCCTTGGCTTCCGATGATAGGACAAGAATCAGTGGGCTTACACTGAAGCAAGGGAGGCTTAGGATGGACATTAGGAAAAACTTCCTAACTGTCAGGGTGGTTAAACACTGGAATAAATTGCCTAGGGTTGTTGGGGAATCTCCATCACTAGAGATATTTAAGAGCAGGTTAGACAGACATCGGCCAGGGATGATCTAGATAGTGCTTGGTCCTGGTGTGAGGGCAGGAGACTGGTCTTGATGATCTCCCAGGGTCCCTTCCAGTTCTAGTATTCTGTGATTCTATGATTCTAAACACATAGTAATTATGTTAAAGTAAATGAAGTCAGTTTGGTTCATTATAATTGCAAAGTAATATAATAATAACTATAGTTGTCACTTACTTGAACACCAGTGGTTAGTCATCACAATTAATCATATGCATACATAATTCATAGTGATCTATTATATTTGACTGTAAGACTATAGTTGGCCACTCCAAAAGACATTAGCAATTGTTAGTAATTGTCCAAAAGCTATGAAAATCAGGCCTTATTTTTCCATTTGAATGTACTAATTTGAGCCCTTATTTCCATGTCTGGTTTGTTTGCACCTGTTCCTTTTGAATGAACATTGAAAGGTGAGATTAGAGCACAGATACGCAAATTAAATGCCTTCTATTAATGTCATACACGTGTGCACTTGATGCAGAATTGGTAGATTATTCAGTTTAAATAGAAAATGTGGACTTTTGCGTTCATTTCTTAATCAGACACACAGGCTTTATCCTATTAATCTTCTACGTTGTCCTATCCAATGAAAAGTATGACACATTTACATCAAGCCCCTATATAGATGTAATACAGAAAATCCTTTCAGCTCTTGTGAGAACATACAGACTATATGATAATGACCAAATGAACATAAGAATTATTAACATCCTTATTCACCTGTGGAACATCAAGCATCATTATTCACCTGTGGAATTTCCATATTTTTTCCTGTTGTTAGAATCTATCTGATGCGTTGCTCATCTTTTCTGTTCAAAGCCTGCCCCTGTAGAGTGGTGGATCTAATTTAAAGTAAAGTGAACTTTCCAGGGCATGTGTCAATTGAGGGATCCTCTGGAATAGACTTATTTTTCAAAACTCTCTACTGACCTATCCACCCCATGTCCTTTCTGTGCAAGAGCAGTGAAACATACTGGGTGCGTCTAGACTGGCAAGATTTTACTTGCCAGCTGTCTACACTGGCCGCTTGAATTTGCGCAAGAGCACTGACGTTCTAATGTAAGAATTCAGTGCTTCTTGCGCAAATACTTTGACACTCCCACTCAGGGATAAGCCCTCTTGTGCAAGAATACTTGCGCAAGAGGGCCAGTGTAGACAGGCACCTTAATTTTTTGCTAAAATGGCCATCAGAGTTTCTTGTGCAAAAGCGCGTCTATACTGGGCACGGATGCTTTTGCGCAAGAGCACTTTTTGTACAAAAACATCCATGCCAATCTAGACGCTCTTTTGCAGAAATACTTTTAACGGAAAAACTTTTCCTTTAAAAGTATTTCCACAAAATAATGCCAGTCTATACGCGGCCACTAGGTGCTGATTCAGAATGCATCACTATACTGCTTTGCTAGCTAAGCCTGTTTAACCACCTTAGATGAGATTAATTGTGAAATTATCATTGCTTAATGTTGGCATGTCAACCAACCAACCATGCATGCATGTGGTACTATATCTTTAGGATAGTTATTCAAAAACATGGTATATGCAGAAGAACAGTAAGCTTTTTTAAATGGTAATGAAAGGAAGTTTTATCTTTTCCTTTGCACCAACAGAAAACACATACTTCAATCTATATTAACATTTAGAGCAAATATGATTCTAGGTTGTATCAACAGGTATGTTGTAAGCAAAACTCGTGAAGTCATTCTGCCGCTCTACTCTGCACTAGTTAGGCCTGAGCTGGAGTACTGTGTCCAGTTCTGGGCGCCACATTTCAAGAAAGATGTGGAGAAATTGGAAAGGGTACACAGAAGAGCGACAAGAATGATTAAAGGTCTAGAGAACATGACCTATGAAGCCAGGCTTCATGAACTGGGCTTGTTTAGTTTGGAAAAAAGAAGATTAAGGGGGGACATGATAGGGGTTTTCAAATATCTAAAAGGGTGTCACAAGGAGGAAGGAGAAAATTTGTTCCTCTTGGTTTCTGAGGACAGGACAAGGAGTAATGGGCTTAAAGTGCAGCAAGGGAGGTTTAGATTGGACATCAGGAAAAAATTCCTAACTGTCAGGGTGGTCAAATAGTGGAATAAATTGCCAAGGGAGGTGGTGGAATCTCCCTCTCTGGAGATATTTAAGAACAGGTTAGATAGACATCTGTCAGGGATGGTGTAGACAGAGCTTGGTCCTGCCTTGAGGGCGGGGGGCTGGACTTGATGACCTCTCGAGGTCCCTTCCAGTCCTATGATTCTATGATTCTATGATTTATCTTGGACTAAGGAAAACCATGAGAGAGCATAATATGTTAACTTCTGAGTAATAAGCTGCAGCAACTTTTGGAGCAAACTGGCTGTTGTCTCTGCACACAGAGTTCATAGAACACTAAAGGCAATACACAGATATGCACCCGAGGCAGAAACACATTGCCAAGGGCAAAGTTCCAGTGAACTAAAATATCTATTACAGTAACTGCGTCCTGACCCAATACAGTAAAAGATGTGTAAAAACATGTATTTTTATTAGCCAGATACAAATAATTTTAAAAAGATCACTCCCCTTGTAAATGCCCCAAGATATGATAGTCTTTCCAGAAGTAGCTTTGATATAATTAAAATATTCATTTATTTGTTTTCAGTAGCATCTGATCTCTGAGGTGCATGTACATCATTTCTTGCTTGAAGGACAAGTGAAAGTGGCCAGGTATCCTCAGAGTACACATAGAGCAGCAGTTAAGTATCATACTATATTTGCCTTAAAACAGGGCAGACAATAGGGAGCTATCCATTGTGAAATAATTCCCGAAATTCATCTTCTTCCCACAGTTAAATAATAACTCATTTTTTACTCAGAAAGGTTTCTGGTTTTACCCACTTTTTTTTTTTTTTACCCAGAAAGTTTCTTTTTTGTTATCCTTCTGCTGATGTTTTCCTGAGCTTAGGTTCATTCCTGAAATAATGTAATTTTTATCATATTTATCCTGAGGGAAATCACTCCACACATTATCAAGGACACTAGATCTCTTTTTAGCTTCCGCTCTGAGTTTGGCCATGCATACCTTTTACTCAGTCCATGACAGTTTCACCTTCCATGATGTCAATATTAAAAAAAGATGCCGTTGTAGCAAATTGTTTCTTCATGTATGACTGACTATAACTATACAAACTTTAGAATGCTGGGGAGCAAAAGATGGAGAAGAGGTGCCAGCAAAGACGCTGGTTATAAACCTTGTGTATGAGCTCTGTTTGATAACCATTTGATTAAAACAGGACAATACCACTTTCCTCCTCCCACTTGTTCTTACTGTCTAGCAGTGATAAAATGATTTATTATATAACTTAACTCTTTGCATTAACTCCTACTTTCTTCTTTCATTTTCCTCGTGGAATTGTTTGCTATTATTGCAACAGGGAGTGGGTGAGAGGAGGAAGCGATTTGGGAAAGGTTTAAAAAAAATATTATGTCACTAAAAGAAAGCATGTGTTTTATCTTTCTCTTCTTACAGACTAGCCACCTTAAAGGATTTGAAGCTGATTTGAGATAATGTTGAGGACTGGAATAAATTGAGATGAAGGATGGTCTTTTTGAGAAACTAGACTTAGAGTCAAGAGATAGTGTTTAATTTCTTACCTCTGCCAGACTTTCTGTTTGAACTTGGGCAAGTCACTGACAGCATGTGGGAGGCGAAGGGGGTTGGTGTCTCTCAAGGCATTTAGACAGACTTGTGCTGGCTTGAGTCCAGCTAATGGGCAAAAAGCATTGTGGAATGTCTGTCCTACACAGCAGCTTAGGCTGGCCTTCCATGATCGGGATTGGGTGGGCTTGGATTTGGGTGGCTAGCCTGAGCCACTGCCCTTACCACAACATCCACACTGCTGCATTTACCCTGCTAGTTCTGCTCAGACTAGCACAATTTTATCTACACTCGTCGTAAGTAGTATCTACCAGCTGCAATGTGGGCATACCTTTGACTTCTCAATTTCCTATCTAAAATACAGAAAATAATACTCTCTTTTGGCCACCAATTGTTTGTCTTGTCCTTTCAGGATTGTAAGCTCTTTGGGGCAGTGTAACAGTCCATGACTCTCTGCTATGGGGCCTCCTGCTGGTCACTCTAGGAATTAGCTCTAACCAGCCAATGTCTTGCCCACTGTTACCTGTTGTCTGTTCTCTATCCACTTAAATCAGGACCCACATCCCTCCCAGACCGCAGTGCCTTCCCTCAGGCTACTGCCCCATGGGAGTGCACCCGCATTCTGAGTTCCTCCTCCTCAGGGAATTCCAACTTCTTGTACTTACCTGTCGGCAGTGACTCACTGCCAGTCATCATCTAGCCCATACTTCAGAGGCAAATTGCAGTCTGAAATGGCCACTCATCATAGGCAAGTGGATGTGGACTGCTGCTTTCGCCTGCCTTGGCTGTCTCCCTGTAGCATTAGTACTCCTCAGGCACCTGTTGCTGAGCCTGAGCCTGGAACTACTCAGACGGGAGCTCCTCTGGCTCACCCCTGCTTTTCCCCAGCACTGCTCTGTCCATGGTACCTCCCTAGCAGGAAGTTAGGTCCCTCTCCCATCAGAGCTAGAGTAAGAGTATGTACCCCTCTCATCCAGGATCCCATCTTTTAGGGCCTAGCCAAGTCCTGTTTGGTTGACTCTATCCCACCTCTCATTGGCTCCTGGGACAGCCCTCCCCGAGGGCTGTTTTTTACCCTTTTTATCCTGGAGCGGAGCAGTCACCCTGCTTCAAGAAATCTCTTAAGGCTACGTCTGCAGGCTTTTCCCAAAGAGATCTTCCGAAAAAACTTCTTTCAAAAGAGAGCGTTCGTATAGCAAAAGTGCAAAGAAAAAGCAATCTGCTTTTTCAAAAGATAGCATCCACATTGATTAGGTGCTATCTCGCATTTAAGTTCTGGTTGCTGTGGACAACGTGGCCATCAGGGAACCTGTGCTTTTTCCTGGAGACCTCTTCTTTTGAAAAAACTCCCTCTTCCGCATCCACACATGCCTTTTTTCTGAAAGAGCTCTTTCAGAAAAAGGCTTCTTCTTCATAGAAAGAGGTTTACCACTGTAGGAAACCCCCCTCTGTTCTTTCAAATTTCTGTTGAAAGAATGCAATTGCAGTTTGGACGTAATGTTATTTTCCCAGAAAAACAACTGTTTTTCTGGAAAAACTCTGCAGTGTGGACATACCCATACTGTATGTAAGACCTACCGGACCTACTTGAATACAAATAATATTGGTGTTTATAGTTTAACTTGCCTGGCTGTCTTTTGATGTGTTTCCTTTGTGTAGTAATGCTTTACACCTCTCCAAAGGCTCCTGTAAATAAGTATTATAATCTTGTATTATAAGGGAAGCCTAAAATGAACAAGCAAATAATTTTCTTTACAATAATTCCACTATGCATGAATCTGAGTCTCTGATTATGATAATTTATCACAGATTCCTAACTCCTTGTACTTATCTGTGAGGCAACCTGCATAAAGTATTTGAATCAAATGCATCACATGCAGAATATTATGATTACTATTTTCAAAATATACAAACTATCTGAAAGGAATGGATTCCTCCTTCCTTCTTAGAATGAAAAAGGTATAATTGAATGAAACTATTTCAGTAAAACAAGCAGCCTTATTCACCAGTAAGGCCATGCACCATCCTTTTGATGTCTGCTATAATTTGTAAGGCTTTGTTCTTGGCACTCCTATAAATATCACTGAGAATTGTGTGTTCAGGCACAGGGCACAATAATGGCTTTTGGCCTTCAAGCTTTATCATTATGACATACAATCTCTTCCAACCACCCATAACTTCTCCCCTCACATTCTTTGATATTGTCTTCTATGTTTGGGAAAACTTACCACTTCTTGTGTTCCAAGTGAATTGTCTTCACTTCACATTCCTCCGAAAGCCCTCAAGCCAAATTCAGCCTTGGCAAGATCAGGAGCAGCTTGGCATGAGCTTCATTGGAGAGGCACCTTGGTTAGAGTAGTGGTGAATTGAACCATTATCTTGTGAAGCTTCCCAGTTCTGTTCCCATCACTGGCACCTTTTCACCTCCTTGGTTTTAGAATGCTGTTCTATTTATTACAGTATATTTGTCTGGTTGTCAGTTTTTCTCACAAAACCTTTCCTCTTTTGCTGTAGAACTATGCTCAAAAAAGCTGAAATAACCTATCCCAAAAGTAAAATAGTCAGTCCTTTATTATCGGAATGTGTAAAATTAGTTTTAAAAAAAATGAAACCCAATACATTCTGTAATATAATTGAGGATGGAAAATATAAGAATAGTTAAGGCAAAGATAGATAGATAGATAGATAGATAGATAGATAGATAGATAGATAGATAGATAGATAGATAGATAGATAGATAGATAGATAGATATGTATTATTTTATTTATTTGCCTTAACTATTCTTATATTTTCCATTCTCAACTGCATTTTTATTTTGAAAAGTTCATGTCTATTTATCATATGTATATGAATTTGAATATGACTGCATACAATTGTTCCAATATGTGTGTGATTGGTAGAGTAATATATATTTGAGTGCATGGGAATGTTTAAAGTCAATATAAGGGTTAATGCTATTGTATTCAATTTGTGAGAAACATATTAAGCTGTATGAGGTTATGTCTAATATGCATATGTACTAGGATGTGCAATCTAAATTTTAAAAATGCTGAATAGTCTGTATAGTTATCTAAATAAACTCAGCGGTAAACTGAGGCCCAGAAAATGTGTCCACTATGCCATAGACTTCCTTTGTGACCTTTGAAGAGTTAACAAAAGACAAGTTTTCCAAACTGGCAGCTTACTTTTGGGTCTTCATTGCGATACCTTAGGACTAATTTTACATGCTCTGGGTTCTTGCAGTCCCCACTGACTCCATATAGAGTTGTGGATACTCAAGACTTCTGAAAATACAGCCCAACGTGTCTCAAAAATAAAAGCACCGATAATCAACAGCCACTTTGAACATTATTGGCCTTAATCTTACTCTGACTCTCAGTTCTCCCTATGTGATAATATATAGGGTAGATAAAATGTGTTAATATCCCTGAGGCATTCAGATACTTCAGTGATGAACAGCCTGGAAAAGTTTACAGCCAAGGGAAAACATTTGCATTGCACATGCACCCATAGATTACCTCCTTTTCCCACCTGAAACATAGGTCCAGTGATATCTTCTCTAACCTCCACACACATATACCTTTAACATTCATGTATTTTGTACAGAGCAAAGCAGTGGCCTACAACCCTCCTCCAGGTTCCTATTCATCAATGGGCCATCATCTCCCCTCCTCTACATCTCCAGACTCTCAGTAGACATTCTACCAGAGATCACCACAATGCCAAGATAATCCACCTGCTGTGCTGCAGTCCAAATCCATTTTACAGTCGTCTTTTGGTGGGGGTGGGGCTTGCAGGCTGCCTGTTCCTCCTACTGTAGCAGCTGGTGCAAAAAATGTTTCTGCCTCACTGCTGAGCTACTGCACTGACTAGGAGCTAAAAAATGTCCCAAGTGTAGGAGTGTAGTGAGCAGGGGTAGCCGCTCAGAGACCCAGAGTGGGAAGAACCCCTCTCTGAGCCCTGGTGGGCAAAGACTAGCCCTGCCCCTTTACCTGACCAGAAGTCAGGAGGCAGGACTATCTGTATAAAAGCCAGGGAGCCGAGGCCTTCCCTACACTCCCAAGCTGGGAATCCACTGAAGAGCTGGCAGATGCTGAAGACTGGCCCAGATCACCAGGCCCCCAAACCGATGAGGAAACGCTGCTGAACTTACCCAGGGGTTGCTACCCTGACGACCCTGAGAACCTTCCATGGAGCCACATATACCCCAAGGGGGGATCTGGAAGTTGCCCAGGGGCAGCTGATGAGAGTCAGGCTGACTTGATTGTGCTCTAGTGAGTCAGTGTGCTGCAAGCTGGATCCCCACTGACCCCAGTGGCAGTCAGCCCTGCCACTGCCAGGGCCCTGGGCTGGGATGCTCCTCTCCCTGCTACTCCACTCCCTGGGTGCAGTCTCGTCCTTGCAACTACAAACTGCCTTTGACTATCTGCCCTGCCCTGCACTAGGACCAGGGCTTAAAACTGTCGCTACCTGTATTTGTGTCAGCCCTGCTCTGCCCCAGGGCTTGGGCCTAGCCCACCACCTGAGTTTGTTTGTCTGCTCTCACCCTGTACTAAGGGCCTGGGTTTAAAGTGGACCATGGGGTGTTTGTTTATTTGCCTGGCTCAGCCCCAGGGACTGGGTTTTCATAGATTGGGAACGGGGTGGGTGTTGGCCTGAGGATAGGCCTGAGCCCCAGGACTGAGTTGGCTGGCTTACAAGGAGGAATGTTAAAATGTTTATACTTCTACTGCAATTGAGAGAGAAAAAGGAATCGGTAGCATCCCTTCATGATTGAACATCCGTGTAAAAATAACCATGTGCTCTAGTCAGGCACCGAGCAGGCACCAATTGTTGTGATGTCTAGGGGTGTGTCTAGACTATACCTCTCTGTCAACAGAGAGATGTAGATTAGGCACATCGAAATTGCTAATGAAGCAGGGATTTAAATATCCTGCCCCTCATTAGCATAAACATGGCTGCTGCTTTTTTCAAAACGGAGTTTTTTCGAAAAAAACCCAGCAGTCTAGACACAGATCTGTCGAAAATAAACCCTTTTTCAACAGATCCTGTAAACCTCATTTTTTGAGGAATACAGGACCTGTCGAAAAAGGCTTTATTTTCGACAGATCCGCATCTAGACTTCCGGGGTTTTTTTTGAAAAAAACCCTCTGTTTTGAAAAAAGTGGTGGCCATGTTTATGCTCATTTAAATCCCTGCTTCATTAGCAATTTCGATGTGCTTGATTTGCATCCCTCTGTCGACAGAGGGATGCAGTCTAGAAGTAGCCTAGATGTTAACAGGAGGGTATGTCTGCAGAATCCTCACCATAAGAAACTCAATCTTTCTTGAGCCTGGTAGTAATGGGAGATGCTGCTCATTCTGACTCTCTGAGCTCTGTCAGAAAATAAAGATCAAATCCCACTTGGTTTTTTTTTTAGTGTGAAAGCAGCACCTTATGACTGATATTCTCAAACACTGTTGAGGCTATGGATTCAAAAGCATGAGCAAGGATTTGTCCCTTGTTTCAGCCTGGAAAAGAGATGATGAAGGGGGGATATGATAGAGGTCTACAAAATCATTACTGGTGTGGAGAAAGTAGATAAGGAAGTGTTATTTTCTCCTCATAATACAAGATGTAGGGTCACCAAATGAGATTAATAGGCAGCAGGTTTAAAACAAACAAAAGGAAATATTTTTTTCATACAACACACAGTGGAACTCTGCCAGAACATCTTGTGAAGGCCAGGACTATAAAAGGGTTCAAAAAAGACTAGATAAGTTCATGGATGATAGATCCATCAATGTGTATTAGCCAAGATGGGCATGGATGGTGTCCTTAGCCTCTGTTTGCTAGGAGTTGGGAATGGGTGGCAGAGAATGGATCACCTGATGATTACCTATTCTGTTTATTCCCTCTGGGGCACCTGGCATTAGCCACTGTTGAAAGACAGGATACTAGGCTAGATGGACTTTAGGTCTGACCCAGTTGGGTCTTTCTTATTTCCATGACCAGGAGGATGTCATCCACTGTCAGTGGTAGGGCTATTTCCATTCTATGGCCCATTTTAAAGTGCAATTATGAAGGGACCCATGCCATCTGAAAAATTACATACTTGGACACCATTATCTTCTTAGTGAATATACCCCACAACATGGAAACTGGTTAGTGGTTGGTGAAGATATTAGTGATGAGGGTGTTTTGATCATATGTACACAGAGCTAATAAGGATCTTGATCCTGGAAACACTTAAGTACATTCTTTAAAACTGAAGATACAATTGGTAACATTGACCTTTGAAAACTACTGTTATGCTTAAACTTAATAATGTATATATTTGCTGGATCAGGGTCTTAGTGGTCACCATTATTTATAGCATGTTTCTGGTTTTTAAAAGTAGAAAATACACAGTTATGTATTCTTAGAAGTAGTTGTGTTAGTCTGTTTTTACAGTTATGTATAGTGGATGTAAATTCCACAGGTTATATATGTGCTTTGTAGAAATATATTTCCTTTAATCCGTATTGCATTTGTTGCCTTCCTCTTGTTTTATAATAAGCCAAATACAAGCACACAGTTTACCTTCTTTGTACAGCTCTATCACACCCTCTCTTATTCACCAGCTCTCTAAACAGCCCCAGTCTTTTCAGTCACTCATATATGTCTTTCTGATAGTTATCCATTTCTACATCAGCTACACCTGAAATTATTAAAATATCTGTTTCACATATCTTTGCCCGAGGTTGATAGAGCTGTGAGCTAGATACTGGTCAAATTCCCCACTGCTGCTGGAGTCCTACACGGTGTTCTCTGAAATGTGATGTTCTCCAGGTGGTGTTGCAGGCTACCTGAGGGAGGCTATCCACAGCTCCTCCCCTTTCCCCTGAGGCCTCACCTTTCTAGGATGCAGAGCTGGTCCCCTGCCTTGCTAAGGTCCCAAAGAGTCTGTTGGCCCCACTGCTTGGCAGTTATGGATTACCTACTCTCCTCCACAGAGATTTTCAGTTGGTTTTCCCTGAACACACAACACTATATGCACTTTCAGGCACAGCAACCTGGACAAAAACTGCACAAAGAAACTTCACTTGAAATATGTAAACCATGATAGATAGAATACTTTAAAGGGAAACTTTTAACATTGTAATGTGGTCCAGCGTATTTGATGTTATTTTAGGAGTGGCAGTAAAAGGCAGAAAATAACCAGAATGAGTGTATCATTGGCTCTGAATACTCATTGATAAAGGGTTAACTGAACATTGTTAACCAGTGAGAAGGAGAACAAACAAAATAGAAGTGAAGATGCAAGTAAGTTAGTTTGTCACACAAAGAGAAAGACATGAAAGATGCGAAGTCAGTAGGTCCAGCCGGGAGGTCTTCTATGCCTCTGTGCTATGGATGTACAATAAAATGTGATAAAAAGAAATCTTTGATGGTGTGATAATGCTGTGCAGCATTTCCCAAGCCTGAGACTAGCCGAGGACATGGGCTATTCTTTTTTTTCCGTTTTCATGGCTTCCCTTTGATCTTTTACTCACACATTTTAATATTCTAAAACTATTAATAATAATAATCAGTACAGTATGTGAAAACATGGTACTGAAACAGCTGGTGGTCCCATCCCACAATAAGTTTGTCTATGTGGCTATAAGGACAAAGAGGTCATTCTTGAATGTTAATAGCTTCCATAATAATAACTATAATGAATGGCATCAAAGTAATAATATGTAACTGCTGGTCTGATTATAGGGGGAATAAATAACTTACCCAGAGCAAACTTTCCTTTCTTCTGGTCTTTTTTTGTGTTGGTATCACTGAAAGCAATTAGGTAAACTCAGATTATAAAAAACAAAAATAGTTCATTTCCAGGTCAAAATGTGCTCTCAGCAGTTTTCCAGTTTTTTGGCATCATTCGGGGAATAAGATAAACATATCAGAGCCCTTGTTAGCCTAGAGTAGAATAAGATAGAAAGCAGATATGAGACACACATTTTTCCCCACAGAAAGTTAACATATCTGCTGCTCAAGAGAACAAATATAATGTATGTTACTATTGTTTTTAGTTACCATCCATTCTTTAAACATAGATATTTCTCTAGCAGCTGGAGATAGGGAAATGGTTGACAGAGAGAGGAACTTTGGAGGTCCTAGGATCACACATTGGCATAGCTACACTGAATTTTTCAATGCCTGAATCTGAAGAAAGGACTTTGTTTTCAGAATGCTACTGCTAAACACACAAAAAGCTCCAAATCCAACCAGGTGCTCAGTATAGTCATCTTGCATTAAATTCAATGGTAGCACAAGGAGTCGCTCAGCACCTTACAGGACTAAGCCCTTTGATTCCACTGGAATTGTGAGTGCTGAGCCCTGATGAAAACAAACTATAAAATTCCACCGGTCCTTTTTTTTTTTAACCTGAACTCTCTGTTGTTTGTTGGAATATTTTTGA
Organism: Pelodiscus sinensis; assembly: GCF_052426305.1. Classification (NCBI taxonomy): domain Eukaryota; kingdom Metazoa; phylum Chordata; order Testudines; family Trionychidae; genus Pelodiscus; species Pelodiscus sinensis. Next base: position 115,358,787 of record NC_143055.1, on the reverse strand, counting down.
AGGTGGAGCCAGGGATAGAAATTTGAAGGCTGTAATGCAGTGGCTGATTTGCAGTTTAAATTTAGAGGGTGGGAGGTTGGTGATTATTATATGGTACCACAAAGATTGATGGAAGGAGAGAAAATGCAACACTTTTTATCAAGGTTTGTATCCTGTACATGTTAACTGGCTATGTGGTTGAACTCTGTGACTTATTTATCATTCTGAAAGAAACAGAAATGACTCTGTCTCAAACTGCAGGATATATACGGGCCTGTACAACAGCCAGTCCCTACTGCATTTTGAACAGTGATGTATTTTGGCATCTAATATTTATGTTCATTTCAACTTGTGTGCTCATTTTTCATCTGCAGTGCCCTTGGTGATGATAGAAATTAGTTTTATTATGGCTTCCTTTAAAGTACAGACAGGCTAGGAAGAAAGGCAGGGAGGGGTGAAGTCATCCAGAGGCATATGCTCCAAATTGATATGTCAGAAATGTACATCCATGAATTTCCTTTTGAAGTATAGTGATCCATAATGGTCTCTTCTATTATGTGCTTATAAATTACCTTCTTTTACAATATGCCATTTAACTACACAGGTCTTTGTATCAAAACTAGTGTTTCAGACCCACTCTGGAGCTGTCAATGCTGTAGAGGTCACCCTGGGAAAATAAAATTGATAGCAGTCTTGACAAGTAAAGAGATCCCTTCCTTCAATCACACACCGAGAGATGTGTCCATAGAAAATGCTCGCAGTGGAATTTGGTTCCTCTTATATGAAATGAGATTGACACTTCTGCCTGTAACTCACTGTGTTGCACGGGGGGTATGTTTATGATGCACCTCTTATGCCTGCGAGGGGACTTCTTCTGGATAACTGTAGTTTAAATTTTAACAGTCAGGTGTTATTTTCTCCATTCATCACCCAACCAACCTAAATCTTTATAAAACTTTTCGTTTCCCCCTTGTTGAAGTTAAATTTTGATATGTCTAAGTTTAAAATATACACATAAAATAATACAAAAATATACTTGTGGTTGGAAATGTATTTGGGGGAAAGGATAATTACATAAAAAATGTCTACTACCTTGTGCTCTTCTTCCTTGAAAGTCACCCAGCCAAAGAAATAATTTAACCTCTTGCAATTGTGGCCTTTTGTACTAGTGACCCTACCAATTAATTGTCTGCCATATACTACTATTTCCTTATTTGACAAAATCCATGAAATACATATGAAACCTATTTTTCATGAGACAGATAGTAACCTTCCTCTTTAGACTTGTGCTAGCAGCGATAATGATTTAGGGTTTGCTAAACATTTCACCTCTAAGTCAAACTCCAGTGAGTTGTTTTTCTTCGGTAAGTAGAAGACTGGAAAGTTTCACCAATGCATCCGCATCTCATTATGGTTGAGGAGGACAGTCAGCCAGCCACTAACTAGCTAGTCTAAGACTATTTAAATGGACTGTGAATGAGGGAACAAATTGGCTGATAGAAATTCCAAAACTTCCAAATAAATTGGAAGGAGAAATGTAAACTCAGTCTGAAAATGAGCATATTATTCATGGTCTCCTGTATTCAGATCCTAGTTTTCACCATACTTCCCTCTGTGCAAATCACTTAATTTCTCTGCTTCCATTTCCCCCCATGTAAATAGTGACACTTATATTTGTTTAAAAAACTTACAAGAGCTTCATCTATTTCCCTGAATTTCTAATATGTACAACACAATAGTTTTAGGTGCAAAAACAATGGTTGAATAATAATGCACTATTGTTAATAAAATAATACTATTTTTATAGCATGTTTCATCAGTAGCTCTCAAAGTTCAATTCAAAGGAGGTTCCTGTTTTACAGATAGGGAAACTGAGTCATAGAGCAATGATGCCCCCTGTCAGTCCACAAACCAATGAAAGGTCCAGGAATGGAGGCCAAGTATCACAAGCATGAGTCCGCTGCTCAATTTCTAGGCCAAAAGATGTTCTCTTTCAACAGACATTTTCTCAGCTTCTAACTTGGCTAGGTTGAGCAGCTCTAGGTCATTTTTGAGGAAAATCCTATCATTCATGTTATAACCTGCTTTATTGGGGAAGGTCTGCACCAACTGGTGTGTTTTGTTTGTGCTGTGTGAGAAGAGAAACAGATGCTCCTAATCTTCCATAGTAGGAAGCTAAACAGCCAAGAACACCTTATGGAAACTGTCTTGATGTTGATCTCTATAATTTCACACCAGTCTCTCTCAGTTGTACAGATTTTTATGGATCAAAAGTTTCTAAGAACAAAAATAAAGGTGATCAGTCAGCTGTTAGACCACTGTTGCTCATAGGCTATGTCTAGACTGCAAGCCTCTTTCGAAAGAGGCTCTTTCGAAAGATACTTTCGAAAGAGCCTCTTTCGAAAGAGCGCGTCTAGACTGCACGCGGAATTTCGAAAAAGCAAGCCGCTTTTTTGAAAGAAAGCACCCAGTGAGTCTGGATGCTCTCTTTCTAAAAAGCCTGTTTGCTGTCAAGAATGCCTTCTTTCGAAAGAGCACTTTCGAAAGAAGGCGTTCTTCCTCGTGGAATTAGGTTTACCACCGTCAAAAGAAAAGCCGCATTCTTTTGATTTAATTTCGAAAGAACGCGGCTGCAGTCTAGACGCAGTTGAAGTTTTTTCGAAAAAAGGCTACTTTTTTCGAAAAAACCCCTGAGTCTGGACACAGCCTTAGAGTGGGAGTGATACAGAGCCAATGGGTGGATAACCATCTGTGAGGATAGGCCAGTCTGAAAATAAAAAAAATGTTAATTTATAGTATATCTTACATAAACTGTTTGGGACCTATGTGTCCTTTTATTTATAGACATCAGAATACCTACATAATCAATGGAATTTTGAAGTAAAATGTAGACAGATTAAGGATAGCAGGAAGACTGTCTGCTACACTTCCATCTCATGCAGCAAATTGTACTGGGTCAACCCCATACTACCACAGTGAAAGACCTGTTTCCTGGCTGAGGCATATCACTGCCAAGCTTGCAAATGTCAATTGAAAGTAGAGAATACAGTATTTCACACGCCCCCCCTCCCCCATGGAACTGAAAACTTTGAGTTACATTTGTTATACAATACCTATTGCTTCAGTGAGATACTTGCTACAAAGCACCATAAAAAAAACCTTGCAGTATATCTCGGTCAGGTATGTGGTATTGCTAGGCTTTACAGAATTTATGATCATAAAAAGCGTGCAAGAAATATGCGACACAGGGACAAAATATTCTCTATATTATATTTTCTTCCCGTACACAGAACAGGAATATGCTGCTGAACTCTGCAATTCCTGCCAAACAGCATTTATTTCTCATACAATATTCATTCCTTTTACTGAGACAATCAGTGCTATGATTAGTGAAGACATACTTAGGGAACCAATTCTGAAATAGCCAAAAGGAAGCACCTGGAAAACACGATGGCAGTGATGTTCTTTAGCATACTGAAGAAGTCCTCTGCTCTGGAATCCCTTCTTTTAGAATTGCTTCACTCCTCATAGGGATTTTTTTCCTGGCATGCCATCTTTGGTTACGTCTAGACTACAAACCTCTTTTGAAAGAGATCATCTAGACAGCCACAACTTTTTTGGAAGAAGGGATCCGCTTTTTCGAAAGAGAGCACCCAGGCAATCTGGATGCTCTCTTTTGAAAAAGCTCTGTTTGTGGGCAAGAATGCCTTTTTTTGAAAGCGCTCTTTTGAAAAAAGGCATTCTTCCTCCTAAAATGAGGTTTACCTCTGTCAAAAAAACTGCAGCATTCTTTCAATTTAGTTTTGAAAGAACATGGCGGCAGTCTAGACGCAGGTGAATTTTTTTTTTAAGAAGGCCACTTTAAAAAAAAAAAAACCCTGTAGTCTAGACATAGCCTTCCTGTGTCTGGCTCTCTCTAAGGCTATGTCTAGACTGCAGGCTTCTTTCGAAAGAGGCTCTTTCGAAAGCATCTTTCGAAAGAGCCTCTTTCAAAAGATCGCGTCTAGACTGCAGGCGGATCTTTCGAAAGAGAAATCCGCTTTTTCGAAAGAGAGCACCCAGCGAGTCTGGATGCTCTCTTTCGAAGACGGCCTCTTTACATTGAAGAACGCCTTCTTTCGAAAGAGGAACTTTCGAAAGAAGGCGTTCTTCCTCGTGAAACGAGGTTTACCGCCATCGAAAGAAAAGCCGCGTTCTTTCGAAATAATTTTGAAAGAACGCGGCTTGAGTCTGGACGCAGGGGAAGTTTTTTCGGGAAAAGGCTACTTTTCCCGAAAAAAACCCCTGAGTCTGGACACGGCCTAAATGAGGCAGAGCCCAAAAGTGATCATCTTGGAACTGGATGCCATTTCCTGCATCTTCCAGTTAAATATTCTTAGATTCTGCTATGTTTTATTATTTTTATTCCTGAAATGATGACATACGCCCATAATAAATAAACAGTATAAGAATCAATAGATGCATTTGGAAAGAGCTTAAATTATTATCATATTTGGTTAAAGTTTTAATATGGACGTCCAGCCCAAATCATAAGCCACTTTCAGATTTCAAAGTGCTTTTGCGGAAAAGCATCCGTGCCAATCTAGATGCTCTTTTCCGCAAATGCTTTTAACGGAAAAACTTTTCTGTTAAAAGCATTTGCGGAAAATCATTCCAGTCTAGACATAGCCATGGAGTTTAGGTAGCACTATTCTTAAAGTATGCCATTATTTTTCATAGTTCACCATTTGTACAGTGATTGGAATCAAATCCTACTTTGTTCATTTGGCTGAATTATGTTAGTTTATTATGTCATAGACCGCTATATTATGTGCTCATCTAGTAAACCCCATGAAAGAGACCAACTATCCAAAACGCAATATAACCTTTTAAACTGAACAAATCATAGCCATATTTGCACTCGAATCCTGACCTGTGCTCTATTCAAATTTCAATTTAAATTGCACTGCTTACTAGCAAGGTCTAAAAGAAAAAAAGACTTGCACTGGATTAAGAGTTGGAAAAGGTTAATGATTAGATGTTAAGAAAATCAATAAGGAAATGGGATAGAGAGCAAGGGGGGAGCAATTGAATAGTGGAAGAAGATGTGAAAGAAGAGGCAAGATACACAGAGATGTGGCACCGGAAGAGGCAGACATAATAAGATAAAGGAGAAATATACAGTTACATAAATACAGAGAGAGAAGCTGCAAGAGCTAAATGTATAATAGTGTGGGGATCCTAGCATCCCAATATAATTATGTTGGGGGGAGGAGAGAATGGGAGTGTGAAATAAAGGGAAACCTAAAACCAGGCTAGATACATTTAGGATGAAAACAAAGGATAATAGCAGAAATGAAAAGGTTAGGGGGGAGGATAGAGCTGTAAAATATAAGAGAATATTTAAAAGCCCTGAAACACAATGGAGATGAAAATAATATTTTGTTTGCCTGTTATTAAGTATCATTAATAAAATGAACATGTTTTATGTTATTGACTGTTTCCATACAGTGTAGCTATTAAAACCACTCCAAGAATAGGGCAGCAGCAGAAGCATCTCTCTGTAAACAATGGATAACCATGGATCTCAAAGTTGGCAAGCTAAAACCACAATCTGCTACTACTCTCTGGGGTTACATCTACATGCAATGATATTTCGGGATACAGGAGTATCCCACATCTTCCCAGCAAGCCCATTATTTCGGGCTCGGTATTCCAACGTCCCTATAAACCTCATTCTACAAGGAATAAGGGGCATTTCAGAATAGCGCTTTATTTTAAAATTTGGTGTAGACAGTGCCAAATGACAAAATAACCTATTTTGAAATATCAATTAAATAAGATAGGCAATTTGCATAGCTCAAATTGCGGATTTTATTTTGAGTTATGGTACAGTATACACAAACCCTCATAGAGCTCACAAGAGGGTATTGAGGATCTGGCTGTTTGGCACTCTCTTGCTGAGAGCCTTCAATTGTTTGCAATACACTTCATTAGACACATGCGTAGAGCAGTCAGTCAGCAAGTCGGTGAGAAGAAACAAGTTATGATAATAAGTAATTAGGAGGTGAAATGGGAGGTGAGGCAAGCAGGGAATTTAAAAGGTTAGATGCAATCCTGGAAATAAAATAATTGAGGCCAAAATGAAAAAAAAATGCAATGGGAATAAAACAAATATTGAAAAGAGAAAAGTACAGTATGGGGGAGCACACTTTTAATTCAGACAGAATACCAAGAATGAGACATTAAGGTGGGAAATAGATAAAATATGTAAATGAACTTACTGAAATCAGAACTGGGAATAAGATAAACACTGCTGTAGATTCTGATGTCAGTTCTGACAGTAATAGTGATTAGTGTGAGCTGATAATTGAAGATGAGAAGCTAAAGAATAATCAGAAATTGTTTACACCTAAGTCCTGTAACATTATATTATTTGACTCAATTAGTTCAAATTACTGAGACATAACTGAGTGAACACTATCAGGAGTTGTGACTCACATGAGCACGTCATTCTGGTAAGGTCATTCAGAGCTTTGCTAAGTGGAAGTTGATAGCTCGTGGTGTGGTGCATGTACAATTCTTAAACAAATAATGCAGATGTCACAGGGACACCGTTCACATGGAAATGATTTTTCAACATCCTCGTCATGCTCAACTTTGTTCAAACCCAATTGTATAAGCATAAGAGTGAAATCTGGGGAGGGTGGGTTAATCAAATATGACTTTTTTTATTTTGAAACTTGTTTCATGTTAATTTGGTGAAAATGGAAGCAATGTTTTTAACATCGCTTAGAATGTCCTGATTTTGTTGCATACCAAACTAGTGTCAGAACCTTGATCTTGCCTGTATAAATCTTCCATACTGCATGCTGTGAAATATACTTCAGAGCAGGTATTCAAAAAGATATTAGAAGTCTGGATTAGGGCTATCAATGTGTAGACGACTATATGATTAACTGATAAGCCTAGGCTTATCAGTTAATCTTGTTGACTACACTGCATTCCCTTCCCTTGCTGCCTCTGTATCAGAGGCAGCAAGGGGGTGAGTGGGAGCTGGTGCCCATGAGGAGTTGGCTTAAAAGCAGGCTCCTCACAAGTATCGGATCTTCCTGTCCTTCCCCCAAGTCCCATGCTGCTACCTCTGATAGAAAGGCAGCAGCTAAGAAGGTTGGGGGGGGCAGGCTGGAGCTGATACAGGCATATATCGGCTCTGCAGAAGCGCCTGCCCCCCTGTTGCTGCCTCCTACACAGGCAGAGAGGGCAGACAAGAACCAGTGTTGGGGGGAGCCAGATTAAAAGCCAGTTCCTCCAGCTCTGTGGTGCTGCCTGCCCTCCCACCTGTGCACTGCTGCATCTATCGCAGACGCAGCCCCTGTCTACAGGGGGCTGCAGAGTGGCAGGCAGCCAGTCTGCGAGGGGAGCTGGTTTTTAAAATGGCTCCCCTCGCAGATTAGCTCCATCTGCCCCCCTGAACTGCTGCCTCTGATATAGAGGCTGCAGTGCGGGATGGTGGGGGCTCCCTGGGAGTGGGGCTAGGTGTGCCCTGGCGGCTGGCCCCAACCCCAAGGACTATCAAATAGTCATGTAACCACTAAGATTTCATGCAGTTTCATGGCTATTCAGTTACACGATATCTAACATCCCTAGTCTGGATACCTATTTACTGTACCTATTTACTGTATTTTCATTTTGCTCATTCAGATAGTTATAGAATCATAGGGTTAGAAGAGACCTCAGAGATCATTGAGTCTAATCCCTCGCTGGAAGCAGAACCAATCCCAACTAAATCATCCCAGCCAGGGCTTTGTCAAGAAAGGACTTAAACCTCTGCGATTGGAGATTTCACCACCTCCATAGGCAACCTCGTCCAATGTTTCACCACCCTCCTAGTAAAGTAGTTTTTCCTAATATCTAACCTAGACCTCCTCCTCCCACCCACACACACACACTGCAACTAGAGATCATTGTTCCTTGTTCTGTTCACCACTGAGAACAGCCTCTCTCCATCCTCTTTGGAACCTCCTTCAGGTAGTTAAAGGCTGCTATCAAATCGCCCCTCACTCTTCTCTTCCGTAGACTAAATAAGCCCAAATCCCTCGGCCTCTCCTTGTACATTATGTGCTCCAGCCCTCTAATACATACTCATGATTCTGCTCCCACGGCAAGTTTTACCCTACTGTAACTGTACTGAGTTCAGTGGAGGTTTTTCTGATTCTCACAGGTTTAAGCAAGTTCACAGTTGAACGCCATGAATGTAACAGTGAAGTTTTTATTTAAGTCAACAGGAGTTTAGCTGGAGAAGGGTTTTAAAAATCACTGCTGGAGAAACCAGCCCTCTGCCTAGCAAATAACTTGATTTAACGCTTCTTCCAACCCTCTCCTTATTCTTCAACACCAGGCTACCTCAAAGACAAGCAGTGTCTTTGTACTTCTCTCAAGTCACAGTACCTATTTCTCCCATCCCTTCTCTGAGACCACCAAGAACATCCCCAAACCACAACACAATTCCCAGCTTCCAGGCATGCCCCCCTTTCCACACATTTGAGAATTGTTGCCTCTCTTAGCCTCTACCCAAGTCTACCTTCTTGCCTTCACTTCCCACTCCCCATATCTATTCCAGCCCACACTCTTACTCTCTTCCATTTTTTTCAGCCAAGGTCCCACTCTAAGGGTACGTCTAGACTACATGGCTCCGTCAACAGAGCCTTGTAGATTTGTTTGTTTGGCAAAGGGAAATGAAACTGTGATTTAAATAATCGCGGCTTCATTTAAATTTAAATGGTTGCCCCGCTCTGCCGATCAGCTGTTTGTCGGCAGATCAGGGCAGGCTGGACGCTCCCCTGTCGACATGAAAGCCCTTTATCGACCTCCCTGGTAAACCTCATCCTACGAGGCATAACAGGGAGGTCGATAAAGGGCTTTCAGGTCGGCGCGGGAGCGTCCAGACTAGCGCACTGAGTGGACAAACAGCTGATCAGCTGTTTGTCAGCTCAGCGCAGCAGCCATTTAAATTTAAATGAAGCTGCGATTATTTAAATCGCGGCTTCATTTCCCTTTGCTGATCAGCCTAATCTACATGGCCCCATCGATGTAGCCATGTAGTTTAGACACACCCTTAATGTGAACCTCTCTCCACCTCTTTGCTCTGGCCAGGATTCTAGCCTTAAATATCTGCCTGCTTCTCCTATGACCATCTCCATGTTTTACCCATTATGCCTGGTTGCATGCAATACAATAATTTAAGATTTAATACTGTAAGGGGGAGAGTTCTGGTTTGCCTTTAGCAATGTGGTGGGGCAATATAAAATCCTGGAAAGAGGTTCAATTGATTTCTGGCACACTCTCTGCCAGACATTGTAAGTCCAGCAGCATATGATCGACCAGCATACTTGTTTACTGTGATTTATAGAGCTTTGCAGCCTGCTGCAGTAGAATAGGTCAGAGGCGTGTTTGTTGGATTGCATAGTCATTTCTCCAGTGCCATTCCTCTCTCTCTCATAACTTAATTCCTCAGTTGAATAGATACCCAGCCAAGCCAGCATCAACTTCTTTGTCTTTAAGCATGAACTCCCAATGAACTGGCTTTTGCAATCACGGGAGAGGGGAAAGTGTATTTTCTTCTAATTTCATTACATATTTCCTACCTATGGTAACTAAAGTTGTAGTAGAAGTACCTGATCAGAGGCTGGTCTGGATGTAATCATCCTCCCAGATGTTGATTGGCGCAAGAAGAGCTAGGTTCAAAATGTCTAGGATTCCTTTGAAAATAACAATGACCTAAGCCCAGTAATGGATGACATCTCATTTACACCATACAAATCCAGGTCTGTGGTTCTTTCTCAATCAGGGGTGTTAACACAAGTCTGTCTTTTTACAGTTTTGCCCATTGCAATCAGTAGCTGATGGAAAGCCTTTCCTATGAACTCCAGTTGAATATGGTTATTGGTTGCCACTTATATTTGTTTATTATTATGGATGAAATCTGAAATTGTTACCTGCTCTGTAGGTATTCGGAGTGAGGAATGCAAAGCATTTCCTTGGTATCCACAAGCAGTTCTCAGACTCCCTGTCAGTGTATGGTAGGTACTCGCATGTTCCCCACTGCCATAGAATCTGGGCACCTCGTAATCTTAAAATATGTGTCCACTCAATAGCGGAGCCGACAGCCTCTGCAGGACCCTGTGCAATGAGGGAGAAGGTGACTGTGCGCTCCTGGAGGAAAGGGAGCCAAGAGCAGAGGGGGTGGGGTAGAATGCAGCCCACCCTCGACTGGAGTGTGACGCCCCACCCCATGGCAGTCCAGCAGCCATTTAAAGGGCCCAAAGATTCAGCCACCACAGCTACCTTTGAATTGCCTGGCTCCAGGGCAATTACCCCCTTTACCACATACCCCTTCCATTGGGCCTGCCTCCCAACACCTCTCTGAGGTAGGGGAGAGCTATCAAACCCTTCTCCCCTTTATAGCTGGGGAACCAAGGCATAAGCACCAGATCTGCAAAGGTATTTAGACAGCTAAAGATACAAAGATACACCTAGTGGGATTTTTGGAAGCACCTTCTTTTCAATTAGGCACTTTTATAAATACATTAATTAATTACATATAAATTACGTGGCTGTCTTCATCTTTGGTGCTTCAACACCTGTAAAAGTTGGCCTGCAGTGACTTGCTCATGGTCACACAGGAAGTCTGCAGCAGATTAGGGAAGTGAACCCAGGTTTGCACAAGCCTGTATACATCCTAGCTACTACTAGACTATTCTTCTTGCTTAAATCTGTATTTCATCTTTTTTTATTCTCAGGTCCTGGCACACAGCCCCAATCCATTTCCCTCTGAATCCATGAGAACCCCATGAACATCTCCTTTCTCTTGGTAACTAACAGGCTTTCTGTTAACTTCCTTCCACACTTCTCACTCCAACTCTGAGCTAGGGTTAAGCAAACTCTTACCAATGGAACACAAAGCCATGCCAGAGCTATCCTGAGGATGGCATTTCCATTTTACAGCAACTAGAAAGGTTCCTGATTCAAAATAAAGATTTTCATCTTGGCTGGTGAGAGTAGGGAGGTGAAAACCCAATATTACAGGATAGTGCCATAATCCCTAGGCCACACTTCTTCATTTTGACTCCTGTAGTCTCCAATGCCTTTTCTTCCAGCTCCTAATTCCCACTGCTTACAGCTGCTCCACTCTCACTGTTCTCCCTCCCTTCTTCAACTTCCAGCATCTTAGTATTACTTTTTGTGCTTCCCCAGTTCTAAATTCCCGATCACTTCTCCTGCTCAGTGGCATCCTTTATAGCCTTCCTTTTGGCCTTTTCTACTCTATGAAAATTAGACCCCATAATTCATTGCCAGCCCAGCTCCAATGGTTGGTTTCAAAGGTAAAATCTATCCTGTGTGAGGTTATGCATTTTTGCCATTTTGTTGAATAACTCTGGTTTGAGGGTGGTAAATTACAAATCCTAATTTACCTATTGTAGATGCAGCCTTTATTCTAATTGTGTTTCTTCAACCTAGTTGTGAGAACTCTGCGTGCTATGGCACACAATGAGAATGATCTCTGGAGGTGTTGGTTTCTCCTGTACTTTGCCCAAATACCAGCTCTTCAGATGAATGAACAGAGAGACAGATTATCAGATGGAGTAAATCAGTGTTGCTTTATTGAAGCCCATAGAGCTATGTGGACTTACAGCAGCCGAGGATCTGATCTGAAGAGTTATTAAATAATGTAGCAGAGTTACAAAAGTGTGTCACTGAGGTGATGTACCCAGGCATTATTTTGCTTCTAAGGGTAGTTCATAGCCAAGGTAACTAGTAGTTAAAGCATCGAAACCGTATTAGACAGAAAGAAGTCAGAAACTTACAGGCAGTTCCCTCTTTCCGTTTGTATTACATGCTGGTGGTTTCTATGGTCAGCTGTACTCACATGAAAATAGAACCTCATAGTGACTTTTCCATACATTCTTATCAATGAGCAGCAAAGAGCTACATTTCCTGCACCAAAGTGGGGAAGAAAACCCTCTGTTTTAAAAGAATGCAATTTTAATCCATTAGGGCATAAATTCTAATTAACTTGTCTTTTAATTTTTTAGATTGCAAATCTAACAAACCAACAAACAATCTATATAGTGAAGCAGAAATGTACGGCTTTCTAATAGTTTCTTAATTAGGAGTTTTCTCCCATACCGATGTGCTTGGCACGTTCCCAATAAAATTCTAAATCTGCATTTGGGATGAGATAAATTAAAATAGCATTGAATCTGAAAAGTATATTTTCTCTAGCAAGACTCAAGAAAAATATTTATCTTCAGAAATGCCAAGGTAATACAGGTTAGTGTGAAATGTTATTTCAGCAACATAGTGCTATCTTTGCTTTTTATGGCTTTAGAGCAGTGGAACTCATAAGGATCGATTGAAAATGTTCCCTTCTTTCTTTTCTCTACTTGTAGTCAGCAATAGGAAGTGGCCTTGGCAAATTGGGATTTTTAACCCTGTCTTCTTTTTGCTAGCCACCGAAGATAATATTAATGAAGATGTTTAGAAAAACAGCATGCCAGAATTCTTGTGTGCTTTTATTGTAGATATACTTGATCAGAGTTTCATACAATATTAGCCATGTCATATGCCCTATGGATATGACCCTCTTCTGGTAGACAGGATTAGGTGTGAAAATAACCTGAATGTTTCTGCTAATCTTCCTTTTACACACTTTAGTTTGACATTTGTGCTGGGAACTGTATGGATATATCTACACTGCAGGCTAAAGTCAAATTAAGATATGCAGCTTCAGCTACATTAACTGTGTAGCTGAAGTTGAAGTACCATATTTGACTTTTGGAGCTGTCTAGCTGCAGGAAGTTGAAGGAAGAACACTCTTCTTTCGACTTCCCTTACTCCTCATGAAGTGAGGGAGTAAGAGGCCCATTATTTCAAAATTATTTCAAAATAATGGGCTTGCTGTGTAAACCGCACTCTGTTTTTCAAAATAACTTATATTATTTTGAAATAATGCTGCTGTGTTGTTTTTTGTACAGGGGAGGGTATGTTTTATTTAGTGGGATTAGCTAGAGTATGAAATGTAGTATGGATTGCCTTTTGACTTATAGACATTACCTGCACAGGTGGGGAGTGTATAAGACCTAGTCACCAGCAGGAAAATCCGAGAGGAATTTTCAATGCCTCAGCCAAAATTCCTCTGGGTAGCAGCTGGGAAAAGCACACTGCAGTGATGATTCTGGCAGATTAAGTATACGTCTACACAGCAGGCTAAAGTTGAATTAAGCTACATAACTTCAGCTACTTAAATTGTGTAGCTGAAATAAAAATAGCTTAATTTGGCTTTTGTTGCTGTCTACACAGCAGGAAGTCAAAAGAAGAACACTCTTCCTTTGACTTCCCTTACTTCTCGGCTACGTCTAGACTGACATGATTTTCTGGAAATGCTTTTAACGGAAAAGTTTTCCGTTAATAGCATTTTCAGAAAAGCATGTCTAAATTGTCAGGACGCTTTTCCGCAAAAGCAATTTTTGTGGAAAAGCATCCGTGGCCAATCTAGACGCGCTTTTCCGCAAAAAAGCCCCGATCGCCATTTTTGCGATTGGGGATTTTTTGCGGAAAACAACTCTCTGCTGTCTACACTGGCCCTTTTGCGCAAAAGTTTTTCGGAAAAAGACTTTTGCCCTAACGGGAGCAGCATAGTATTTCTGCAAAAGAACTGACAATCTTACATGAGATCGTCAGTGCTTTTGCGGAAATTCAAGCGGCCAGTGTAGACAGCTGGCAAGTTTTTCCGCAAAAGCAGATGATTTTGCGGAAAAACTTGCCAGTCTAGACACAGCCCTCATGAAATGAGGGATCCCATGAGTCAGAGTAAGAAGTCCTCCAGCTCACCATTATTTAAAAATAAAGGCTTGTAACATAGACACGGACTATGTTATTTCAGAATAATGTCAGTTATTCCAAAATAATGCTGCTTTGTAAATGTACCCTAAGAGAATGGTGTGTTCTCCTGTCAGAGGAAAACAATGTGATGTCAACTGCATGAGGTTATGCTAAGCAGCTTACCACTTTGCAAGCAAAGATGTCTTTCTGGCTGAAGAGGCAGCCTTTCCTCGCTAGTCCTGGTAGACCACAGGAAAATGATAAATTCCCAGTGGTATTCCAGATTTCTGCCCTGAGTCATTGGAAATGCCACGTTTTTAAGCACATAGCCTTTGTGATCCAGCAAAGCTTTATTAAATACAATCAGTCATACTGATTTCTAATGTAACTCTTCTCTATGCAGTGGAATTACACCAGAAATTGGTTAGGCACAATGGCTGTGTCTACATTGGCCCCTATTCCGTAATAGGGATGCTAATGTAGCACTTTGGAATAGGCAAATCCGCGGGGGATATTTAAATCCCCTGCGGCATTTGCATTAATATGGCTGCCGCTTTTTTCCGGCTTGTAGATAAGCCAGAGAAAAGCGCCAGTCTGGACGCGATCCTCCGGAAAATAAGCTCTTTTCCAGAGGAATAAGCTCTTTCAAGTAGGAATAAGAGATCCTCCGGAAAAGAGCTTATTTTCCGGAGGATCACGTCCAGACTGGCGCTTTTCTCCGGCTTATCTACAAGCCGGAAAAAAGCAGCAGCCATGTTAATGCAAATGCCGCGGGGGATATTTAAATCCCCCGCGGATGTGCCTATTCCAAAGTGCTACATTAGCATCCCTATTTTGGAATAGGGGCCAATGTAGACGTAGCCAATGAGTGAAATGCAGCTTCACTGAATTTGATGGGAATTTTGTCATTGACTTCACTGGAACCAGGATTTTCACCCAGTATGTTTTTTCTTTTCAGATTAACAAAAGACAGATTTAATCTTTAGGTTCCTTTTCCTAGTCTCTTCTTACTTCCTATGATGAGAAACTTGCTACACTGATTGTTTACCAGCATGTGATATAGACCATTGAATCCTTTGCCATAGTTAATAAATGTTCATCTTTGATGGCATAGCCTCCCTTGTACTGCATTCTTTTCAATTGTGTTTTTCACATATTTCCTTTGAACTGTAAAAGTGTTTCCTTTGTTTATGCAGATGATTAGAGTTCTGTGCACTCTGGCAATTCTGGTTCTCCAACCGTGCTGCATTGTTTCAGTTGACATAGATTTTTACTTTGAGTTTTGCTCCAAATTTCCAATTCAAGCACATCCAGAAACTCAAAGTGAAAAGTCAGTCCATGTTTCAATTGGAATTTACACTGAAGGCTTACAAGCCTTCACAGACATCTCAATGAACTTGAGTTGACACTAAAATCTGACTGGTGTTCACACCTCCACATCGGCTGCTAGAAGTGGGCCTCACCCTCCTTGACTGAATTAACCGCGTTATCGCTAGCCTGCATTTTATACCTGCCTCTGGAAATTTCCACTACATGCTTCTGGCGAAGTGGGTCTTCGCCCACAAAAGCTTATGCTCCAATACATCTGTTAGTCTATAAGGTGCCACAGGACTCCTTGTCACTTTTGCTGATCCAGACTAACACGGCTACCCCTCTGATACTTAAAATCTGACTATATACCCCAAACCAGATGAGGTTGTTTTTCATTTTGTTTTGTAGACTACATATCAATATACTGTGACATGGGCAGGCCAGAGGGACACAAGAAAGTGATGGAAGGGAAGCATATTAGCTTCAGATTGAGTAAATCTCTGTTCCCAAGGTAAATTGGCAGGGGCTAGTCCAGAATCAGCGAGAACTTCCCAGCATCAACCAGGGCTAATTAAGTGGGTTTACAGAGTCAAGTGAACCAAGGCTAGTTGTAACACCTGGGGCCAGTGTTGAAACAGTTGAGACTGATTAAAAAGAGCTTCTCTGCAGTTAGTTAGTGTGCAAAGAGCTGTGTGGATGGAAGGAGTGTTGCAGAGGGCCTAGGAGGAGCAGGCACTATCAGACATTAGGGCAATATCTACACTAGAGAGTTTTTTCGGAAAAACTTCACTTACATCCACACTGCAATCGCCTAAGGTTGCTAAGAATTATTCTGTAGCAGGCCCCACAATAAAATGTATTCCCATATTTTTTTAATCCAATTATATTGCTAATAGAGGAAAGGGTCAAATTCTCAAGTGATGTGAACAGATGTAGGTTCCTCAATTTCTATGATTTATCTCAGCTGAGAAGATGGCAAAGAAGTGGCAGCAAATGTCAGAATATGACTGCAGATTATCTAGCAGGAATGTAAATGTGACGGACCCCTTCCCCCATGCTTTTGGAAATGGATTTATGGACATGAATATACATATCTCAAAAGTGTTTTGAGCAAATAATTTTGTGTAACCCATCAATCTTCATGTCACAATCCACTGGTTCTCTTTATCTTACTCTCTTGTATGTATCATTTGTGTTTGTAAAATTAGACATGTGGCGTGGGGAATACTTTGTGATTTTCAAATGTATGAATGAGAGACATAGAGGGTAACACCTTACCCTCAACTGTTAAATTATCTCTTTTGTCCTCCAGCCTGAGCAGTGGTTGGTAGGGAGGGGCCTCAATCCTTTAACAAAAGGAATAGGGGAGCAGAGGCCTGGGGTCTTTCGGTTGGGCTGCACCTGAATGAAGTGGCCAGGGACCCCAGGGCGTGTAAGAAAGCCCTTGTTTGGAGGGGCAGCTGGAAAAGTGGTTTTAGGGTGAGTTTGATTAAGTTTGTACTGAGGTTTCAGTGGAGAATTAGCCAAGCGGTTTTGTTTATTTTGATTTGTAACCTACTTTGCTCTGCCTGTTCTCACTTATTACTATTTAAATCCTGCTGCTTCCACTTAATAAAATCATGTTTATTTTCTATCAAGCCCAGTGTAAGCAATTGCTACCTGGGGGGGCAACCAGTGTGCACATTCCCCCTTTCATTGTTAAAGGGGGCTTACCTAATTCCATGGGGTCTGATCCCATCTGGGGAGAGCTCTCTCAGGAGGCTGGGCCCTAAACTGTTCTCTCCTTGGACCTGAAGTGGTTCACTGTCTTTACTGCTTCTCAGTGAGGGCAAGGACCTCAGCTCGGGGCCTTGGCTGGAAGAGACCAGTGGAGCTGGCCCAGCAGGACCGGGCAATGAGGAGCCCCAGAGAGCGGGAAGGCGAGTGGCAGGAGGCACCCCCGAGGGGTCGTCTGTGATCTGAGGTTTAACAGAACTTGGATGTTCCATCTTTGGAAACAGTAATAATTGACACTCCTATGGTGCTTTATATCTTCAAAGAGCAATACAAACATTATCTAATTAATCCTCAATGACATGCCTAGCAGGCACATAATTATGTGGTATTATCCCCAATTTACAGGTGGGAATTCACATCCTGTACCACATCTGTGATCAATCTGCCTGGTTATTTTGCAATTCTTAATAAGTATAAAAGATAAAACTCTGGAATCCTGTTTCCCTGCTGCTTTCAGACATAGTCGTGAGACTTTTTGTTTGTTTTGTTGTTCCTTCCTCCATGGAGCCTTTCTTTTTCCTGGCTGGCCATTTCACTTTGCTTTCTTAGCAAGATTAAAGACAGAGTTCTACTATACCCTCTTGTTTCATCACAGGCTGTAAATAAAGATTTTATGTCTTTCTCATTTTCAGTTTGTTTTCTTTCTCTTTCTCTTGGCAGGAATGAGAGAGCACAATAGTCAGCAGCATAATTCAAAGAAACTGCCATGGATTCAGATATCTAGTCTGTAACCATCTGGGAAAGGGTAATAAGGGTAAAGACTAAATTTTTTAGCTTGTTTGTATTCAGAGGGTATAGGTATCATTCTGAAGTATATGTGCACATGTCCAGTCTGTTAATCCTCTTTCACTTTTGTGATTGTTCTATTTAGAATAATAATTTCTCAGACTTGGGATAAAGATATTTCATTTATAATATGAAATAGATTCGAAAACCTTGTTTAAAAAATAAAAAAGCATGCAAAAGCATTAAAGTCCATCTGCCACTAAAGCCAATGGTCAAACTCCATTACCACTTATGGGGCAAGGTGGGATTTATATTGTATGTATTTCCCAAAGGCTGTATACTAAATTGTTTCTGGCCAAGTACCAGTGTTTGGGAACCAAGAAGGGAAACAGGCGCTTCTAACCTGCAAGTGGACTTGAGAAAATTCTCCACTATAAAACTAAACTGTGTATATTGTGTCATGCATGGCCCATGCTAATCTAGATCCATGTTTTTAGCAATTACAGAAATGTTGTAGATTTTCTGGTCTTTTCCCCTCTACAGCATTAGGTACCTAAAGAAAAATATGCATAAGCACATAATCATATGCATATTTCTAGAAGCTCAGATGTGGACAGCTGCAAGACCACCACAAATTTCCAGTACTCCACATTTCATTCAAATGACTAGACCACCACTGAAATCTCTGTAGTTTTTCTAGATTCATACAAGTGCAAATGTGCTTTAAAACTGGTATCTTTTCTTTTCATCCTAATACACACAGTTCCTATGAACAAGCATTATTATCTTTCTGTTCCAAATCTAATCACCTACAAATAGTTTTGCCCAAATTAGTACTGTCATGATAATCCATGTAGAGAAGCATACATCTTTAGAAATACTTAAATAAACAAATCCATATGTTCTTACTTCTTTTTATGTATGTTCCCATCTCTTTAGGAGTTATTTAGAATTGCCAAACTCTAAAAGCAGGTTGTAATGATGCCAGAAGTTGAAATAATTCATGATGGTCTCTTTGATGAAAATTACTTTAATAAATAAAATGGAAATTGAATGGGTCTTTTTGGTCATTTCTGAAGACACGCGTATAGGGGATATAATAACAAATGAAAGGCTCTGAAGACCAAGGAGGGAGTCTAACATAGCAAACTGACTTTGAACACATTGTTCATGAAATAGAGATTGAAGTTCATATGAATAAGAAAAGACTTCCATGTTTAACAAATATTTGTCAAGGATAATCTTTTTTTATTCCTAGTGTGGCCCATTTCTTTTGTTGCTTAAATTAGACCAACCCTCATAATTGGAGTACCATACATCAGTTGAGGGTGAATTAGCTTACTTTGCTGGGGGCTATAAACAATGATTGGTCTCTCATGGGACAAAGTATTTTCCTTATAACTTGCACATTTTACTTGAAGCACCTCTAGTCTTTTGGAAATGATACCTTATCAGAAGAGATTATTCCTGCGTGGCTTGTGACCATAGGATTCAGTATCACTTGTCAGGCTCCTATTAAGTGGACTGTTCTCAGCATTGGCGGTGGTTCCTTTTCTTCACCGTTGAAAGATCAATGCATATTGGAGGGCAGCAATAGATATTCAGATGTGTGCACATTTCCTCTTAATTGTCGTACTCACCATTTTTGTTTCTGATACCATTGTTTAGTGCCACCAAAAATGCATCTCTCCTTCCTTCCCATTACTGAACTGTGTTGCTATTATTAAGGTGGTCATTCCATTCTTAGGAAATATTTGTAGAATTTACCCTGGGAGCAGCGACATATTTTGGATCCCACCTGTGCATTAGGCTGTTTCCAGCTGGCTTTCTTCTCTATTTTCCACATCACAAGCAACTATGCTATGCTGGTATTAGAGCAGTAGTTTTTCTGCTGCTAGTACAACATTCAGTTCTGGGGAATATTCTGAAATTTTACTATGGCTCCAAATGCAACAATTGCAGATTCCCCCAGAATTAAACAGTGGTGCCTCAGACCTGCTCGCAATGATTCCTCATACCTGGAACATGACTTCTTTCCTTGGAAACCAAACATTATTCCTAAGTCTATATCTCTTGTATTCACTGGTATTTGCTTCATTTTATTGAGTTAAAAATAAGAACGGCAATACTGGGTCAGACCAAAGGTCCATCTAACCCAGTATTCTGTCCTCCGACGGGGGCCAATGCCAGATGCCCCAGAGAAGGTGAACGGAACTGGTAATCATCAAGTGATCCTTCTCCAGTCATCCATCTCCAGTCCCTGACAAGCAGAGGCTAGAGACACCATTCTTACCCATTCTGCCTAATAAGTATTGATGGACCTAACCTCTGTGAATTTATCTAGTTCCTTTTTAAACCCTGTTAAAGTCCTGGGCTACGTCTACACTGGCCCCTTTTCCGGAAGGGGCATGTAAATTTCACCAGTCGTCGTAGGGAAATCCGTGGGGGATTTAAATATCCCCCGCGGCATTTAAATAAAAATGTCCGCCGCTTTTTTCCGGCTTTTAAAAAAGCCTACACTGGCCCCGATCCTCCGGAAAAAGTGCCCTTTTCCGGAGGGTCTTATTCCTACTTTGAAGTGGGAATAAGACCCTCCGGAAAAGGGCACTTTTTCCGGAGGATCGGGGCCAGTGTAGACGCTCTTTTCCGGCTTTTTTAAAAGCCGGAAAAAAGCGGCGGACATTTTTATTTAAATGCCGCGGGGGATATTTAAATCCCCCGCGGATTTCCCTACGACGACTGGTGAAATTTACATGCCCCTTCCGGAAAAGGGGCCAGTGTAGACGTAGCCCTGGTGTTCACAACATCTTCTGGCAAGATGTTCCACAGGTTGACTCTGCTTTCAGTGAAGAAAAACTTCCTTTGTTTTGTTTTAAACCTGCTACCTATTAAAGGTTTTAAATTTTATATTTTTACATTTGTTAGTGGTTTGCTAACCCTAAATGAGGGTATTTCTACACTGCACAGCTATTTTGGGATACTTCCAGGATCCTGAAATAGCTACTCTGCATCTGAACAAGCCACCCGTTATTTTGAAATATTTTTTGAAATAATGGGCGCGCTATTTCGGTATCCCTGTAACCTTTGTTACACGAGGGTTAAGGGGTGTCTTGAACTAGTGTGTTATTTTAAAATTTAGCACTGCATAGACATGCCAAATTTCAAAATAAGCTATTTCAAAATAGAATCAAAATAAGATACACGATTTGCATAGTGCAAATTGCATATCTTATTTTGAGTTTGGGGTACTGCGTAGACTCCTTAAAGATAGAAAAGAAGTATGTTGAGGCAGATGACTACAGTGTGGCTTTGAGGCTGTGAGTCGAAGAGCCTTTCCTAACATGAGACAGGTGCCTTTGAATCCCACTGAAATTAATGAATGCAGCAAACACTTAGCAGGAGTTCTCTGAGCATTTCATGGGCCTGAGCCATTTATCTGTCTTTCCTCTCCTCTGAATCACCAAAAGTCTAGTGCTGGCTATTGCCAGGAACACTAATAAATAAAGCTTTCCATGTGACAATAAGACAAACTTTTAAAGCCACTTGTTTTGATGACAGTTAAATTAGTGGCCACTTTAGTAAAAAAATTGGCCATAACATTTTCCCTGTCATAGGGTTTTCACATACTACTTCATCCATTGGTTTTAATGACAAACATTTTATATTCGGCTAATGTTCCTCCATGCCCCATTTGGTTTCAGTGAAGAAGAGCCAGTGTCATTTTTCCATGTCAGTTTTTCCCCATTTAACTATTCCTGCCCTTGAAAATTTCCCTTTGCCCAAGAAAGTGTCAAACTATATATATTCCATACACTATAAAGTGAGGTGACTTTATTAGACTGAGCGAAGGAGACAAATGCTAAGCAGTTTGCAAAGTTTTCACAAAAGGGAGCCAAGTTTTAAGGCTTTGAATTTTAAAAAAACTTACTCAATTTCACTGACATTTTTGAAAAATTATCTTATCTAAGGACAGTCTCCTTTAAGCTTTTCCTCATGTTAGTGTTTTTATACTGCTCAGCAAAACCGCAATAAATTACCGCACACGGTAATGTGTATTTGTGAGAGGCCATCTAATGCTACAAAAGTTTCACTATTGTGGACTATCATGGTCAATATTTCTCTCTGAAGTTCTTAAGCCCCTGAAGCTGGATTCTCAGCTGGTGCAAGCCCCCATTGCTCTGTTGACTATATCCATTTTTAGCTACTAAAGAGCAGGCTCTGATTTAAGATTTATTAATTGATATTTCAAATTATATCATCACGATATATACCCAGGCTTTCTTTTTACTTATTAGATGTTAGTTTACGTAACTGTTTATCATATGGGCACTGTGGCCAAGTACAGGGGGCTTTGGTGTTTTAACAATCCTCTCTGCAAGAATACTACATGTGTATACCCCCTTAGCCAGAATCTTCTGAAACATTCCCAGATGTGCAGATTATGGAATCCTGATGACCTTGCACGTTGACTTTTGTACAATACAAGGCCACACCTAATGGAGTGGAGGGTGCATGAAATGGGTAATACTCAGGAAGACATGTTGAGATGTGAAAGGCAAAGGGACAGGCTTTTGCCCCACTAAGTAAGTAGGTTTTGAGCACTGTTCACTCAATGAATGGGGATGCTACATCTGCCCCAACCCCCAAATTATAACTCCACTGAGCATAGGAAGCTGTGTACAATTGTACTAGACGCCCAGAGGGCTTTCTAATCTTCCCTACTTGCATGAAAAATAATTGCGTTTCCTATCAGTTGCTCAAGTAATTTCCCAAATCTTCTGCTAAAGTATGAAGCCTCCACCACTAAAACAACAAAGCCTGATTTGCTTGATAGTCCAAGAATGTACAGAGAAACTGGAAATGGTCTACTTTTATTAAACCCTATCTGGAAAAAAAAGCACAAAGTATTAGTTAGAAGGAAAGTGTAAAACCTTCAACCTACAGTCAGTCCTTTTTTTCTTGCTGCAAAGCAAGGGTGTTCCTTCTCCTCCCACTGACTGCCAGAGTTGAAAGCCTGACCACATTCCCTTTGTGTGATTTCAGTTCCATGTCAGATTTCACAGTGAGCAATACAGATGGCACAGCTAACGGAGACATTTCATCATCTCATCTAAAAAAAATAATTCTGTGACAAGAGAGAAACATTAAAAAATGCTCACTGTGTGCGTCCACCCAGAGACTTCAGACATTTCACCCAGACACTAGACAGTCCAGTTTTCTCGGTTTAGCCATCTCTTCATTACATTTGGGATCCTTTTAGAGGAATAGAATTACATTCTGGAAGCTTAAGATTCTATTGATATTAGCAAATCTCAATATTTTGTTCACCCTTATATACTAACCCTCTTGTAAATCCTGGGTGAGGTGAAAGTAATGTCATGTGATATAGATAGTTTTGGCTTTTCAAGATTAAATAAACCTGAGCAGTGAACATTATCAAATCCTTCGCAATGCTGAGCACCTTCTGAGGATGTTCAGCACCTCAAACAGACTTGGGGATGGGTTAAGGTGATGAGATGTGAATTAGGCAATGAAACAGCCAAAACTGAAATTCTCTAAAATGCTGAGAATTAATAAACTTACGGTATGTTGAAAACTTGTAATAAAGTAAAAATGAATTCATTAATCCTAGATGAAAGCTGTGCTTATACAAATAACACTAAAGACAAAAAGATTCAAGCTGTAATGACCATCAACATTAATATACTTATTTGAAAAGACTCCCCAATCCAAACTGACTTCCACTAAGCAAAAATGTTATGTATTTAGGAATGGGCAAGTATTGGTAAATTCTCTGTTAAGATCTTCTTGGGATGAATTTTTTACAGGTCTCTTTCTTGGACCTGCAAAATTTGAAAATGCATTTGTTTCTATATGTAAAATTCTGTATTTGCTCTTGCAAACAGTGAATTGCATAGAATGAAAAGATAATGTATGTAGGTAACTACAGTAAACTTTCGATAATCCAGCACCTTTGGGACCCAGGGGGTGCCGGATTATCAGATATGCCGGACTATCGGAAGGGGGGGCTATGAGGGGTCTGGGGTGGGGGGGATGCCACCCTAGACCCCTTCCTAGCCCCCCCTTCCAATAGTCCGGCTCTGCCTCAGGCATCCCTGATTCAGCCGCTGCTGAAACTGACCAGCAGTGGCTGAATCGGAGACGCCTGGGGCAAAGCAGCTGGAGTGCTGCCGGGTTGGTCCGGTAGCACCGACCCTTGGCGTGGTGGGACCAACCCGGCAGCACCCCAGCTGCTCTTGGGGACACCTGGGGCAGAGCAGCTGGGGTGCTGCTGGGTTGGTCCCGCAGCGCCGCTCCTCGGCGCTACTAGACCAACCCGGCAGCACCCCAGCTGCTCTGCCCAGGCGCTCCCCAAGTCAGCCGCTGCTGAAACTGACCAGCGGCTGACTCCAGGAAGCCCGGGGCAGAGCAGCTCTGCCTCGGGCTTCCTGGAGTCAGCCACTGATCAGTATCAGCAGCGGCTGAGTCGGGGACACCTGGGGTGCTACCCGGTTGGTCCCGCAGCCCCGAGGGGCAGCGCTAGGGGACCTACCCGGCAGCGGCTGAATAGGAGAAGCTGGGGGGCAGAGCAGCTCCAATGGTCTGGCTGCCCGGAGCACTTCCGGGTTCCTGATGGTGCCGGACCATCAGGAGTGCCGGACCATCAGATGCCGGACCATCGGAGTTTTACTGTACATTGTTGTATGTAGGTATATAGAAAGCTAGAGAGGTCTGCGAGCAATAATAAATAATTCTGTCATATATAAAGTATGTGTATTATAGGGAGACCTGTTGGGACTATTGCATATGCAATTAAAAGGGGCCGGTTTGCTATCAATTTACTTAATTTCCTATAAAAACTAAAAATAATGTCATTAACACTTTTCCTTGGTATCTTATTTTCTGTGCATTCGTTTTCTGTTCCTCTAAGTACAATAGTTATCAGATACTGTGTTTTCTACTCAGTTCTTTATGCTTGGTAACATATTGTTTTTGGCTACCGTTGCCATTTACACTGAGATTTTAATTGATCTGCCCACGATAACCAGTTATTGTAGGGCAGATTTTCAAGTTCTTAGAACCAACGAGTGGGGTCAGATTTTCAAAAGGCCTCAGCACCCAATATGCTGAGTACCTCTTAAAATCTGCTTCTTTAATTTATTGTTAATTTGCTGAAATTGTTGTTGAGCTCTTCTGAAAATCAACCAACACAACCTCTAAGTACTGTCACATAAAGCAAAAGTTTTAAATAGAAGTGCAATAGTGTCACATTCCCTTGGTGCAAGGAGCAAGATTTCACATTTAATTATCATCTTTGGACAAGCCCACCAATGGCGGGAGGGAAGAGGGCAGAGGAAAGAGGGCATTTGCCCTAGGAGCTGGTGATTAAAAGGAGCCAAGAGCTCCTGGCCACCATCTCTGCTACTGCAGTTTCCTTGTGGCCTTTAAATCACTGTCAGAGTGCTATGCTGCATGCTCTGGGTGGCTCTAAGAGTTGGGGGAAAGGGGCATACTGTGTTCCAGGTGGCATGGAAGATTGGCTGCCCTCGGCCCTGCCCTTCTGCGCTCAGCCCCACCTCTTCTGGGATTTCAGAGCTGTCCACCCACTTTGCCATGGGGCCTGCAGAGGCTGTTGACGCCCCTTTCTCTGGATATAAATTCAGAAATCATATTCTCCTCAATCCACAGCAGAGTCCTCCACTGATGTCACAGGGAGCAAGAGAAGGATACAGCTTTTATATACTAACTTGATATATATTCATCACATCTCTACTGTCTCATTGTCATGTTCAGAATCCCTCAGGCTATGTCTACACTACAGAGAAGTTTGCAGCTTCTGCAGTCAATCTGCCAGGGTTCAAATGAGAAGTTCTAGTGAAGACATCCTAATTTGAACTGAGAGGGCACTCCCATTGATACCACTAGTCCTGCTCCTACAAGTAGTAAGGAAAGTCAAAGGGAGAGTGTGTTCCTGTCAACCTCCCACAACATGAATGACACTAAAATTCGATCTGAGCTACTTCGTATCAAGCTACGCAATTAACGTAAATGGAGTTGTGCATCTTAATTTGAATCTATGCCCTTGTGTGAATCTAGCCCCAGTGAGACAATCTAGTCCCCTTATTTCCACTGCCTCTCTTCTTTCCTATTAATTCTTACTAGGATAGCTCAGCGATTTGAGCATTAGCCTGTTAAATCCAGGATTGTGAGTTCAATGCTTGAGGGGGCTACTTAGGGATCTGGAGCAAATCTGTCAGGGATGGTACTTGGTCCTGCTGTAAGGGCAGGGGACTGGACTTGATGACTTCTCAAGGTCCTTTCCAGTTCTATGAGATAGATATAGCTCCATTATTTATTTACTGCTCCTATGCCTCTACTCTACTTTTGTGGGTCTCCTGTTTATTAAATCAAGTTGTCCATTTTTGAAAAGATTTCCTTTGTTACCAATGAGGGTTAGAAATAATTTCTTTTTAAATGAAAGCTGAGAGTCTAGATAATTTAAATTCCAGGTGGGCACACATATACCTCATGAAGTCCAGGTTTGGCATATTGGCTGCATATTAGACACTCCTGTTGTATGTGATTATTTAAAAGATTTCTCAGCTGTGGTAAATCTGCATAGACTCCCTGAAGTTAATAGGGGTATGCTGCTTTATGGCATCTAGCCCTCTGTATTTAGTAAAATACTGCCTAACTGGAGCCCAGTGTTCAAACTAGTTGTTATTTTAAACCACAACAGGAAAGAAAATGTGATTATATCCTGCCTCTAATTTAAAAACTATTTATATATTTTCCACTGGAAAAAAATATTTTGTTGCAACTATTATTGTATTTTAATATGTGAAGATGAAAAGCCTTTTCTGGTAGTAGTTTGTGTGGAATGTTCTTGACAGAGGTTAGACTACACCAGGGAGCCATTTCATTAACATGCCATATGATACAAAAGCTATCAATGCTTGATTATGCACTATAGACTATTATGCTTATAGCTATTCCACTTGTATCATTAGTATTGTTAGATGAGCACTTGAGAAAAAAAGAAAGAACCTTCTCTCCTCGCCCCCTACAAAGGAATTTATGCTAATTTTCCAGCTTTCTTCAGCTTCTCACACTGTCAGCCAAGTTGGAGCTATCTAGTTCAAGTGCCATTGCACGTTCCAACCCTAGCATTGTCCACTCAACTCAATATTTCTCTCAGGCTGTGTCTAGACTGCAGGCTTCTTTCGAAAGAGGCTCTTTCGAAAGAGCGCGTCTAGACTACAATGCGCGGATCGAAAGATCGATCCGCTATTTCGAAAAAAAGCGTCCAGACTGCCGGACGCTCTTTCGAAATTCAAAACCACCCGGAACTGCTTCTGCCAGGGCATGGGGGCAGCATTTCCTTCCGGGTGCTGCCTGCCTGCCCTTTGCAGAGACGTGTGGTGAGAGGGACACTCCTGAACACCCGTTGCTCTGCTCCTGCAGCTGCCTTTGCTGTCCCTTGAGGAATTTTGCAAGGCATTGCAGTGCTGCTTTGGAGTGCTCAGCTTCCTGGGACACCCCAGCAGCTTTTTTCTTTTGAGGTTTTTCTGCTTGCAGACCCTTATTTGTGGCATGGAGCCAGAGCTGCCCCTGGGCAGGCGATGGCCCCACACCACCATACTGCAGCTGTTGCTGCATCTGCATGAGACAATCATGAGGCTCCTTCCCGAGCTGGACCCAGACCAGAGGGACGAGGGGTTCCTCCGTCCGGCAGCCACACTGCCCTTGCCTCCGAACTTTTTCATGGACAGGCGTGTTTGGAGGTTTGACACCAGCTCTGAATGGTGGGACCGGCTCATGATGGAGATCTGGGATGACCAAGACTGGCTACGGAACTTCCGCATGAGAAAGACCACTTTCCAGGAGCTGTGTACCTGGCTCGCCCCTGCTCTGCAACGGCAAGACACCCACCTGCGGCCCGCCATCCCCCTGGAAAAGAGGATCGCCATTGCCCTCTGGAAGCTGGCAACCCCCGACAGCTACCGCTCCGTGGGACACCAATTTGGCGTGGGGAGATCTACTGTCGGGGCCGTCTTGATGGAGGTAAGTCATTGTCTGGGGACAGTCACAGTTTGGGGTGGGGGGAAGGGAGACTGTCAGGAAGGGCCAAGTGGAGTGGGAGTGGGAGTGGGAGGGAGCTCCTCCACTCACCCTGAATTGTGGGGGGGGGAAGGTTCTGAGGAGGGGATTCCCGGGCTGTTTGAGAGGGAAGGTGGGCGGTGGGTTCTCCTCCTAAGACATAAGGCACCCCTTCTAACACTTTGTTGTCTGTCTCGTTCTGCAGGTGGTGAGGGCCATCAATTCGGAGCTGCTCAACAGGCTCATCTGTCTACCGGATCCGGACAGCATCATGGCCGGCTTTGCTGCCCTCGGCTTCCCCAATTGCGGAGGAGCGCTCGATGGGACACACATTGCCATCCGTGCACCGCCCCATCGAGCAGCCCAATTCATCAATCAAAAGGGCTACTTTTCTATGGTCCTCCAGGCCCTGGTCGACCATCGTGGACAGTTTTCGGACATTTGTGTTGGGTGGTCAGGGCGGGCACATGATGCCCGCAACTTCAGGAACTCGTACCTGTACCGGAGGCTTCAGGCAGGAACATTTTTCCCCCATCGCCAGTTTGCGGTTGGGGATGTGCACATGCCGGTGTGCATAGTGGCTGATGCCGCCTATCCCCTGATGCCATGGCTGATGAAGCCCTACACTGGCCAGCTGGATGCGAGCAAGGAGCAGTTTAATGCTCGCCTTAACCGGGCTCGCAACCAGGTGGAATGTGCGTTTGGCCGTTTAAAGGGCAGATTCCGGTGCTTGCTCACACGCCTCGACATGGGGGAGACCAACATCCCCGAGGTGGTGGCCGCGTGTTGCGTCCTCCATAACCTCATGGAGAGGAAAGGGGAGGCCTTCCTACCAGGGTGGGGGAGAGCTGCTGATGCCCAGGAGAGGCTCTTTGCCCAGCCCCGGACAGCTGCCATCCGCCAGGCTCTGCAGTTGGCATCCGGGAGGCCCTCCAGGAGCAATTCTCCAGTGGAGGCCACTGAGTGCACTGAGGGGCTTCTGCCTGGGGACTGGGCCCTGGTCCCCAATAGAAGCTTCCCTCCACAACCCATCTCCTGACCCAGTTTGGACACATCACTTACACCAGGGTGTGTTTCAAAATAAAATGTTCTCTTTACTTATTTATAATTTTGTACATATTATCAAACAATGTTGCAAACATAACAAAAAATTTTTTCATTTTTGTTGTTGCCAAACTATATACAATAAACAAACAGTTCGTTTAACCCTTTGTTTGTGCTTTAAGTGGGGTGATGGGGGTGATTGAAACCTGGAGGGGGGAAGGGGACTGGAAACCTGGAGGGGGGAAGGGGACTGGAAACCTGGAGGGGGGAAGGGGATCAGGTTGAACGGGGCTTGGCAGATTTCCCTTTCCTGGCTGGGCCTCGTGTTTGGGGTGCTCCCCGGCTACGGGATCGGGTGATGCACCTGTCGGATGGCTGGCTGCTGGGGGGCTCTTGGGACATGGAAGCCTGGGGGAGAGGAGAGCCAGGGGGAGAGAGGGGCTGGGGAGCTGGGGGGGCTGGGGGAGAGGGAGGTCCAAGGGGGGAAAGGGATGCTGTTGTGGAAGGGGGGTTTGGTGGGGTGGGGTCATGGGGTGCTGGAGGAGCAGGACCAGGCACAGCAGCAGGCAAGCCGCTGACCTCCCTCAGGGTGCTGTACAGCACCGTGCGCTGCAGGACCAGCTCATTCATGAGCCGATCACGCCACCGCTCCTCTGCCTCCGCCCTCTGTAGCAGGATGGCGTTCTGCTCCTGCACAGCCTCGACGTGCTGCCGGAGGATGTCGGCGTAGACACGCCTGTGTCTGCGGCTCCCATGTCTCCGAGATGGAGATGGAGATGGAGATGGAGGTGGGGCTGGGGTGCTGCGGCCCTCTTCCACGGCTGGTCCGGTTGTGGAGGAAAAGAAGAAGACACAATCAGTCCTATAAACTGGACTCTGTAGCACTTACAATACTAACAGGATGGTTTATTAGGGGATGAGCTTTCCAGGGCCAGACCCACTTCCTCAGATCAGAGTAACACGGCTACATTTCTATCACAATCAGTCATGTGTGCAACAGCTGTCCAAAAGGGGAAGCAGACATTCTGAAGGTCACACTGTGTGTGTGTGTGTGTGTGTGTGTGTGTGTGTGTGTGTGTGTGTGTGAGACCTGGGCATCAGCCTGAGCATGACAGGTTTCCCTTGTGCATCACCCACTGTGCACCCACCTACGTCCCCCCCCCCCCCGGGTGTGACACAAACTCACTGTACTCACCTGCTGCTTCCTCTCCCGCGCCAGATGACGCCTGGGAGGCCTCAGAGGTCTGGGTGACTGGCTCCAGGGTGAGGGTCGCCGTCTCCTCGCTGTCGTCCTCTGGGATCATGTCCCCATCTCCAGACTGCTGTTGCTCCCGCTCTGGAGCGTCCACCACGGGGTCTGCCAGTCCGGACTGCACTAACCTCCGTGGTGTGCGTGCTTCTGCACTGCCACCCAGGATCTGGTCCAGCTCTAGGTAGTAGGGGCAGTAGTGGGGGGCTGCCCCAGACCGGGAGCTCTCCTCCCTGGCTTTGGCGTAGCCCTGCCGCAGCTCCTTTACCTTGGAGCACACCTGGTCCTGGGTGCGGGGGTAGTGGCCCTTCTGGGCCAGGGCTTCAGCCATGCGGCCATAAATATCGGCATTTCGCCGCCAGCTTTTGAGGGCCTGTAAGGCCTCCTCCTCTCCCCACAGCTCCAGCAGGCTCTTGATCTCTGCGCCGGACCAGGATGGTGCCCGGCGCTTGGAGCCCTTGGCTGGGTCCCCAGAAGGCTCGGTGGAAGGGCCAGGATGCTCTTGGGGCTGTGACATGCTGCAGCAAGGTCGCCGTTTGCTCTGGCTCCTTGTCTGCAACAAGTGGCTGTGAGGGTGCGCCTGTCCCTTTAAGGAATGGCTGCAGCTAGGAACCACAGACGTGCAACCCATGGCCCAGATTGTCCACCAGGGCTTCTTCCTGGAGGCCAATAATTTCGAAAGAAAGGGCTCCCCCCCGTCCAGACTCACGTTCTTTCGACGGATCTCCCTCGAAAAAGGCGTTCTTCCTCGTGAAACGAGGTTTACCGCCGTCGAAAGAAAAGCCGTGTTCTTTCGATTTACTTTCGAAAGAACGCGGCTTGAGTCTGGACGCAGGGGAAGTTCTTTCGAAAAAAGGGTACTTTTTTCGAAAGAACCCCTGAGTGTGGACACGGCCTCAGGAAGATGGCTTGGGTGTAAGAGTAGTGACTCGCCCAAGTATCTTCAGAAAAAGTCCTAGCTTTGAGCAATCAAAAACCTGAATTATCCTGATCCAGGGGTCAGTAATTATCACTGATCTTTTAATCTTCCTAATAACCAGAACATCTCAGCTGAGAATAGTTTGTGCATATTAACTGAATTAATTTTGTAGGCATTTTAAAATCCTTATTCCTGTCCCAAATTATTAAAAACTCATACTATTTCAGAAACAAAAATAAAAAGTCTGCATTTAATTATACCAAATCTAGAGTAACTTGACTGACTTTAGTAGCCTTACAGAATTTGGATGCAGATTATCAGATATTGCTTATCTGTTGTGCTCATCCTGTAAACCAGACACTTACACAATCATTTAAGGATGTCTTCAGTTAAGATTGAACAAGCATTTCCATTGTCGAGCCTTGTCATCAGTGTGTCTTTGTCAATCCATCTGCCCCTCAGGCCAAAGTATGGAAACTGTTGTTTACATAAACCAGTTGGGTAACCTCATTTGGAATACTTTGTGTATTAGTGCTCTCCTCATCACAAAAAGTATGTTACAGAAACAGAGGAGGTTCAATGAAGAGTGATGAGAATCATTAAAGCTATGAGGAAACTGTCAAATATTGAGAGATTGTTTACTTTAGAAAGGAGACTAATAAGAGAGTTCATGTTAAAAGTGCAAAACTGCTGACTGTTTAAAGAGAAGGTATTTCAGGGGGTTTTGTCTTCTCTTTCTCATAATGCAAGGACAAGGGGACATTGAATGGAACTAAGATTTGGAAAATTCAAAACTAATACAACAATAAGAACTCAGCAATATTTAAAAGGGATTGGATATTTTTATGGATAATACCCAAATACCCAAAGCTGTCATAACAAGAAATTTGGAAGGGATATTCACCTCATGCTTCCACTTTAAACCAATCTCTTTCAGGGCATTTCTACATGAGGAGACTTATTTTGAAATACCCCCAAAATAACAATTTTGAAATAGCGTATCCACACCACAGGGAAGCCTCAAAAAAAAATCTGAGGCAGGCTGCCTTAATGTGGATTCGCTACCTCAACTTAGAGCCCCAGGAAGCATGGGGGAGTAATTACTTTGAATGACTCTGGGGAGTAGTTATTTTGAATTAGCCACAGTGGAGCACCACACTACTGCTATTTGGAAATAACTATTTCAAAATAAGTGTTATTCCTCATGGAAAGCAGGAGGAGTTATTTCAAAATAACTAGTCCCTTATTTCAAAATAATGGGCTGGGTAGTTGTTGAGGGGTTGTTCCCTGTCTGGGGTCAATCCCCCCCCTTTGGGGTTGATCCCCCTAACCAGTCATTGCAACCCTCCCTGGTTGCCTCAGTGTTTGGTAGTCCTTGGCTAATCGTTAGGTTGCTCAATACATCCTTGTAAGCACCAGGAAGGAAGGGGGACCTGGACCCTACCTCTTTCCAGGTCCCAGCCCAGGACCCTAAGAGCGGGCGTAACTGACGCCCGGCTTGGCCAGCGGGGCCAATGCCACAACTCATGAACCCTTGGGTATGCCTTGACCCCGTCCTGAGCTGCTTCCTTCCCCTGGGCCTTCTTCCATCCTGGCCGCTCCGGTCCCTTTTCTCCCCAGTCGCCTGGCGCTTCTCTGGCCTCAGCATCTCAGGGTCCCACAGCTTCTCTGTCACTCGGTTCTGGTGGGTCCGCCTCATGGGTCCCTGCCACCGACCCGACTCCTACCCTTCCTCCCCCTTGAGGGTGGGTGCCCTCCTTTTTAAAGCTGGCGCCCTCTTCCCGGGATGCCGGCTCATGCGCTTCTCATCTCCCCTCCCCCGGTGCGTCGGCCGGGGGAATCCCCACGCCTGCATAGACGGCAGCCACTGAACAGGCTCAGCAGAGTTCCTTGCGCGCTGTGTCGCTGGAGCCCCGCGACGCTCAGATGTGGGGTGCAGGGCTTGACCCATCAGCCCCGGCTGCCCCGTCACAGTAGTGTGGACACTCTGCTTGTTATTTTGAACAACTCCCTAGTGTAGAAGGGTGCACAATAAGACCTAATGCAGGAAACAGATCATTGTACATCTATCTATTACGTGCCACTTATACTTTCTGAAGTGTTTGATACTGTTCACTATCAGAAGAAGGATACTGGTCCAAACAGATCTTGGAGCTGATCCAGTTCATCAATTCCCATGTTCCCATGTTCCTATTTCATTATCTTACTTTAAGAAAATATATACTTTGATTTTTAAAAGACTGAAATACACAAGTTAAATTGATCTTTTTAAAATA
Organism: Pelodiscus sinensis; assembly: GCF_052426305.1. Taxonomy (NCBI): domain Eukaryota; kingdom Metazoa; phylum Chordata; order Testudines; family Trionychidae; genus Pelodiscus; species Pelodiscus sinensis. The sequence goes on along the minus strand of NC_143055.1, from coordinate 115,325,543 downwards.
ATTAAATGTGTCCAAAATGAAAAGATACTTCTGAAAGAACAAACTTGTAGTAAGTAGTGATGTAAAAATGTTCCTAAAGATTCTTTTCAATTCAGCTAGTGCTCTTTAATATTAGACATAATCTAAATAAGATTCTGTCAGCAATTAACATTTAAAAATATTAAGCAATTATTTCATAATAAATGTATTCAAGATGTAATCATAAGTGATGGAAATTATGCTCTATCCATACTGAAATTACAGTGTAATTACAACATTGTCATTTTTTCAGACACCTGTAATTCCCAATAATTCATGCAATTGGATTCTTAACTACTAAAGTACAAGCAACTGCTATTAAAATACAATGTAGTTAATGTATTTAGTTTGTAAAAACTGAAGTATAAAAGGTAATAATTCAGTAATTTACAAAAAGTATCCTCAGGATGGAGCCTGGAAACTATTAGAGTTGCTATGCCCTCTAACAATTTAGCTGGGTTGATCTCCCACACTTGCTCTGCTGATGAGAGACAGCCAGCCCTCCAAGTCCTGTTATTACTCAACACAATAGAAGGTGATGCTCCACACCCAACTCATAAGTGCCTTATCTAAGCTACAAACCAACAATGGAGGCACCAACCAATTTCCCAGCTCCCCAGCCTTTCACCTTTACTGGAGTATTTGAACCCAGAATTATTCCCTCTTGCACAGGATTCTGTACAGTGCAAGCTCATTAAATTAGTCCACTCCCCCCTCAATGTGGGGGAAGATACGCACCAGTGTTTGTAAACCAATCCGAGATTTTTTTTCCCAAACCAGTCAAAAAACACACGATTTATGATAAAATCTAAAATAAGTGAATTAACTACAGAAGGATTAAGTGATTATAAGTTATAGCCCTCAAAACAAAGTACATTCTTTACCAGATAGACAAAAGATACAATTTAAGCCAAATATACTACACAGGATTTCAATTAATGTCTCACTCAGTCAGATGATGCAAGTAGTTTGCAGATATTTCATACACAGGGAAGGTTTCCTTCTTTCCTGCCTGAGACCATCATTCAAAGTCTTTGTTCTTCCAAAGGTATTTTCAGGAGTTGAGTTTTGGAGAAAGTGGGGCCCTTTGGTGATGTCACTTTCCCCTTTTATATTTGTTTTCCTATATGGCAGGAACCCCTTTGTTTTAAGCCAGGTCCCCAGCCCAGTTTGTGAAAAAATACAGGTACCAAAATGGAATTCAGTATCATGTGGTCTGATCCAGGGTCGGATTAAGGAGGGGGGTTGCCGGGAAGCTGCCCAGGATACCAACCTATGGGGGGTGCCTGATGGCAGCTGTAAGAGGCATTGCGCACCTTGGGGCTGGGAGCCATACGACTCCCCTTAGCGCTGCCATTAGGCGCCACATGCCCAATTGCAGCTGTAAGGTGCCCAGTACGCCGGGGAGCGGGGCCACGCATGCGCCGTGTGCCCGGAGACGGAGCCGCGCAAGCACCGTGTGCCCGGGAGCGGAGTTGCGCATGCGTCATGCACCCGCTGCCCAGGGCGCAAGAATGGCTCGAGCCGGCCCTGGTCTGATCACATGCCTTTGCATGTCTTGTTGAATCATAACAGCTGTTATTCATAGGTTGGCTGAAGCATCATCAGTTGAGGACAACAAGCCTTTTCCATAGTCCATCATCTTGAATAGGCCATGCGTGATGTGTTGGCTAACCTGAATACAAATAGACATTTGAATCACAGAATCCTAGGATTGGAAGAGACCTCAGAGGTAATTTAGTCCAATTTCCTGCTGAAAGCAAAACCAATCCCAATTAAATCATCCCAGCCAAGGTTTTGTCAAACTGGGACTTAAAAACCACTAAGGATTCCACTATCTCCCTAGGTAAGGTAACCCATTCCAGTGCTTCACCACTCTCCTAGAAAAATAGTTTTCCTAATATTCAACCTAGACCTCCCACACTGCAACATGAGGCCATGGCTCCTTGTTCTTTCATTTGCTACCACTGAGAATTGACTTTCTCCATCCTCTTTGGAACCTCCCTTCAGGTAGTTAAAGGCTTCTATCAAAATCCCCCTCACTCTTCTCTTCTGTAGCCTAAATAAGTCCAAGTCCCTCTGCCTCTCCTCATAAGTCACGTGTTCCAGCCCCCAATTCATTTTTGTAGCTCTCTGCTGGACCCTCTCCAATGCATCCACATCCTTTCTGTAATGGGGGGCCCAGAACTAGATGCAATACTCCAGGTGTAGCCTCATTGGTGGCAAATAAAGGGGAATAAACTCTTCCCTACACTGCTGGTAATGCACCTACTACTGCACCCCAATATGCCAATAGCCTTCTTGGCTACAGGGGCACACTGGTGACTCATATCCAGCTTCTTATTCATTGTAATCCCCAGGTCCTTTGGGTATCACTCAAGTATGAACACATTTGAAATGCAAATATTTAGGCAGTATTCATAATTCCAGATACAAAAATCACACATGCATACAAATACGATATTCATAGACAGCAAACCATAACTTTTCCATAGATGCTTCACTACACATTTTGCATAAAATCATACCATAATTATGTGATGAACACGAGGCTGCATCTCATATTGGACATGATTTTAAGGGTGTTTGGGTACACAAAGCTGCAGAGCTTCCCTAACTTCATTCAATTAATTCAGTTCCAATGGGCAAGGAATCCAGAGCCACCCCAGAGAGATGGGGCTTCTTCCTGGGCAGCTTCAGCCACATGGAAACCATGCGGTTGGGAGGAACCATGTGGTTCCCCCTTGCACAGCCACTGATCCTTCAGATGCCATGCTCTACAGAGTGTGTAGAGCATAGGTCCAATGCACTGGTTGATGCCAACATTGGTGAGATCTATTGCAAAGATCACCTCCATACATTTTAATAGTGGGGGAGTACTGAGGCTCCAGCTCACTATACTAGCATACAAATATATTTTAAGTTATAGAATTAATTAACAATTATATTTTTCACTTTAGAATCAGTGCCATTGGGATGACTGCTTGTTTTCATGATTGTACCTTTACAACAGAAACAGAGAACATTGGACTCTGTGGTCCTGGCTATTGACTAGTAAAGAAGCACTATCGAAAGCTGTACTCTTTAGCACTCCCTTGGTCTCCGACACTGTGGAGATTGTGTTGCTCATCTTTTTAATGCACTTACTTTTATTTTTGGAATATTTTATTTTTATTTCGTTGTACTTGTAGATTTGTTTGTTTAAGTTATTGTAAAATTGCATGTAAAGTAGTTAGGATGATAAAACCGTTTTTAGATGCTACCTTCACATTCAGCACATCTGCTGTGCATATCTTAGTAATGAGAAAAGTATGGTTTCACTCCTCTTTGCTCTCCAGAGCCAGTTAGAAGAGTATGGAAGAGCAAGTTGTACTCTGGTCTGCCTTGTGCATAAACAGCTTTGCCAGATAAGGTTCTTGATTCTGCATGATATTTCTGCACATGCCTTAATAAATAGAAGAGTAATTTCATCAATTTAAATGAGAAAATAGTAAACAAATTACTTACATGCTTAACGCTAAGCAGATGCCTTACCGAATCAGGCCCAAGTTGTGATTCCAGGATTTGTATAATAAGGTAGAAAGAACATTTACATCAGTCTTCAGAGACATTCCATTCCTGAGAGTCAAAAAACAATAAATAGTCTAGTTGCACCTTAAAGACTAACAAAACATGTAGATGGTATCATGACCTTTCATAGGCACAGATCCAAGAATATTTTATTCAATATCCTTTATTCTTGGATCTGGACTTCCAACACACCGGTCATCTGAAGATGTGAGTTGTGCCCATGAAACCTCATGATACTATCTATGTGTTTTGTTAGTCTTTAAGCTGCTACTAGACTATTTGTTGTTTTTTAAGTTTTTTCTGTTAGGCTGTGTCTAGACTACATGGCTCCGTCGACGGAGCCATGTAGATTAGGGTTATAGGCAAAGGGAAATGAAGCGGCGATTTAAATAATCGCCGCTTCATTTAAATTTACATGGCTGCCGTGCTGAGCCGACAAACAGCTGATCAGCTGTTTGTCGGCTCAGCACGCTAGACTGGACGCTCCCCTGCCGCCATCAAAGCCCTTTGTCGGCAGCCCCATTATTCCTCGTGGGATGAGGTTTACCGGGGCTGCCGACAAAGGGCTTTGATGTTGGCAGGGGAGCATCCAGACTAGCACGTTGAGCCAACAAACAGCTGATCAGCTGTTTGTCGGCTCAGCGCGGCAGCAATGTAAATTTAAATGAAGCGGCAATTATTTAAATCGCCGCTTCATTTCCCTTTGCCCAATAAACAAATCTACATGGCTCTGTCAACGGACCCATGTAGTGTAGACATACCCTGACAGACTAACTTGGCTACCACTCTGAAGTTATAAAGTCAGTTTTGTTTTATTTTATTTCAATGTATCTGATTCAGTAAATTTAGTAATGATGAAAGAGATCTGATCTATTTATCGTGCTTTTTTTGTGTGTGTATCAATAACTCCATCTGAGTTACGGGGTAGTTGTAGGTAGATAAAGAGTGGAGAATCAGACCCAGAACCAATGCAACACAGACAGTGGCAGGGCAAATGTCCACACGTTGCCTGACTGGTATGTTTTCAACTAGCAGGTTTAGCTAGGGGTACAGTTTGTGGCCATTCCTGACTGCCAACCAGATCACTTACTAATTATGACTGACATCCTTTTACTAAGAATCTAATTAAACCATTATTCACTGCATAGGGCTCTGGAGGGAAGACATGTAGTGGCAACTGTCTTAAAAGCTGTTGGCTTAATTACTATAGCAGTTCAGGTTTTTTTATATCGTGCTATGGTATTGTGAGAGTCTACAAAGTCCAGTTCTTGAGTAATAGTCCTTGCCACAAACAGTGTATCTGTGAGGTGCAAAGCATGTAAGGTATTTTAAGTTTTCAGTACTGTATGTGAAAGTAGTCCCCTCAATCCTCCATAACTGCAAAAGTTATGGTGAAAATCATCAACAAAAGACTTATGACACAGTAAAATCCTACTTAATCTCTTATTTTGAGTATTCAAATTGGTCTTCAGTGGTGCATAGGCCTTGTACAAGGATGAACATTATATTTGTTTTAGGACTATACATATATGTCAATAAAATAATTACCCATTTTATATTCCTTTTTATTACCAATCCCAAGCAATCTTCCTCTGGTCACTGTCTGCCATTATGTCTCAATAAATTTGATGATAACTTTTGGTTATTACTGACCTTTCATAGATATAAATTTCCAATCTAAAAGTGGAAGATGTCATATTATTTTCCATTAATTCAATGTCTTTCCCTCTCAAAAATTGCTGTAATAATAAAATTAAGTTATGGTTTTTAGTGGCCATTATTTTTGCTTGAGCTGGCAAAACAAAGGGCTTCTTTCAAAGCATGCAAGAGAGAAAAATAGGGGCAGAGCACTTGAAAAGAATGCAGAGAACAGATTTCTTTCAAATTTACTAATTATTTCTCAAAATGCCCATCTATTTAGGTTTTTTAATTCAAATTGATACAATTTTTGAATATGGAGAATAATTCTCTTCAGAACAGAAGGATCTTTTGACATTGGTTAAGGGGATTTAAATGCAAGAACAAAACGGTGGGGGGTTTTAAAGAGAAAATAAACATATTTTGTTATCTCTCATTTAGCAACACTGATTTTTCTATAAGGGTGTGCTGGCCAACTGGCTTTCTTCTCTGACCCTGAGTGGGTATGTCTACACTACAAAGTTAGTTCGAACTAACGGACGTTAGTTCGAACTAACTTTAATAGGCGCTACACTAGCGCTCCGCTAGTTCGAATTTGAATCGAACTAGCAGAGCGCTTAGTTCGAACTAGGTAAACCTCATTTTACGAGGATTAAGCCTAGTTCGAACTAGCTAGTTCGAATTAAGGGGTGTGTAGCCCCTTAATTCGAACTAGTGGGAGGCTAGCCCTCCCCAGGTTTCCCTGGTGGCCACTCTGGCCAACACCAGGGAAACTCTATGCCCCCCTCCCGGCCCCGGACTCCTTAAAGGGGCACGGGCTGGCTACAGTGCCCGTGCCAGGTGCAAGCCTGCCAGCACCCAGCCGGCAGACCCTGCACCTGGCATGGCACAGAGCCACCCACCCAATGTCCCCCAGCCCACCCCCTCTTCCCAGGACCAGGCTGGCGGTTCCCGGGAGCTTGCCCTGGACCGCAAGAGGCGGGCACCTTCCTGGGCTAGTGCGGACATCGTGGACCTCGTCCACGATCTCCGCACTAGGCACAGGAAAGTGGCCGTCTAGGGCAGGAGAGCTGCCAGCCTGGCCACCCAGGAGCAGGTGTGCATGAAAATCAAGGGGGTCCACTGAGACCCCCGACCCTGAGCCCTGAGCTTACAATGGCCGTCCTGGGTCAGACCAAAGGTCCATCTAGCCCAGTAGCCTGTCTTCCAACAGCGGCCAACCCTAGGGACCCTGGAGGGGATGGACCGAAGACAGTGACCAAGCCATTTGTCTCGTGCCATCCCTCTCCAGCCTTCCACAAACTTTGGGCAGGGACACCACTCCTACCCCCTGGCTAAGACTACTCCATGGACCCAACCTCCATGACTTGATCTTACTTCCCTTTAAACTCTGTTCTAGTTGTAGCCTTCACAGCCTCCTGCAGCAAGGAGTTCCGCAGGTTAACTATTTGCTTTGTGAAGAACAACTTTCTCTTACTAGTTTCAAGCCTGCTACCCATTCCTTTCCTTTGGTGTCCTCTAGTCCTTCTTTATAGGAACTCATGAAGAACTTTTCTGAATGCACCCTCTCCACCCAACCCCTGCTTTTAGAGACCTCTATCCTGTCCCCCCTCCATCTCCTCTTTTCTAAGCTGAAAAGTCCCAGTCTCTGTAGCCTTTCTTCATCTGGGACCTGTTCCCAACCCCTGATCATGTTAGTTGCCCTCCCCTCTCCCAGCCTTTCTCTTCCCCTCTCCCACCTCCTTTTCCCAGTCTCCCCCAGTTTTGTTCAATAAAGACAGAGTCAATGTTGGAAGAAACGTTATCTTTATTTTGTACATCAATAAGAAGGGGGGCTAGGGAAGGGTAAGTGGAAGGAGGTGAGGGAGGAATGGGGTACGAGCCCCCGATGGGGAGGACTGGGCTGGCTCTGCAGGCTTCTGGGGGTGGAAGCTCTCCTGCAGCCCCCCAATTGCCCCCTCTCCCCAGATGGCAGCCTGCGGCAAGTGCAGCCGGGCTGATGGCCGAGTGGTGTGATGTGCCCAGTGTGGGTACTCCGGGCACTCCAAGCCAGAACTTCTTTGCAAGCGGGGCACCCCTTAGAACTGTCTGTCCGGGGTGGGGGTCGGGACCCTTTAAGCGCAGCCCTCGGCTAGCCTGAGACAGCATCTCCATGCTCTAAGTCCTCCTCTTATGCCCTGCCGGCACTGCTTCCGGCCATCCTTAACCCCTGTTCAGAGTCCACTCAATGTGGACTTGCTAGTTCAAATTAGCAAAACGCTAATTCGAACTAGTTTTTAGTTCTAGACGCGTTAGTTCGAATTAGCTTAGTTCGAATTAACTAATTCGAACTAAGTTAGTTCGAACTAGCGCTGTAGTGTAGACGTACCCACTGAATCTTCTAGCATTCATGCTTCTTATCACAACAGCATCGGGAAAGGGGCATCTCCTTTATATTTACAGGTTGGACTTCCCTGGTCCAACATCCTCGGGACATGACCTGTCCCAAAAGAGGGAATTTGCCGGATCATGGGAGGTCCCATTATGCTCCCCCTCCTAGTGGCTGGCTCCACTCTGGTGCACTGCCAAAGGGTTCCAGCCATCAGGGCTTTGACTGGGCTCCAGCCTGCTGTCTCTGGCTTGCTGAGGCTCCCCAGGGACATCTGCCAGGGCCCCACTTCTTCCCGAGAATGGGGCTCACCATCTGCCCTGCTTCTGCTGTGCCCTGCCGGGGCTCCCCAGGGACAGGGTTCACTGGCTGCTCCACGGCTTCCCTGCCAAGCCAGAGCTCCCCATGGATGGGGCTCACCTGTTCTGCTGCTGCCCCATCCAGCCGGGGCTGCCCAGAGATGAGGCTCCCAACCAGTTTGCACTCCCAAGCGCTGGTCTGGCATTATCCATGGTCCAGTATGTCTGAATGTTGCTGGACTGGAGAGTCCTGGATTTAGGAGGTTCAACATGACTTTATCTGTTATAGTTCTGAATGCAGAGTGGAAGCATACTAAGCGATGGCACGCTTCTGCAGTTAATCCTACATATCACAGTCCAACAGTGGTGGAGCATGTTGCTGGACTAAAATTATTTCATGTGGACTTATGTGGTCAACACTTCTGTTGTTTCCACAATACAGTATGATAGGTTGTGTGCACTACATAGGTCTTGAATTAATCAAGTGGCAGTATAAATCCAGGAAGATTATACCAGAAATGATCTGAAGGAAGTGAGCCTGCAGTCACTCTGTGGGGTGAGGGGACAGTGGTGAGAAGCAGTCTAGGAGGCAGCAAGGCATCTGAGGGTACATCTAGACTGTGTTGCTCTTTTGGGATACTAGAAGTATCCCAAAAAAGCAACGTCGTGTCTTTAAAAGTGCCTGCTATTTCCTGAAATAGCAGACACGCTGTTCTTGTATACCTGTAACTCTCATTCCATGAGATTAAGGGATTTTTCGGAAAAGCGCCTTATTTTGAAATTTGGCACTGTGTAGACAGCGTCAAATTTCAAAATAAGCTCTTTCGATTTAGACTCAGACTAAGCTACACAATATGTATAGTGCAAATCACATAGCTTATTCTGACAGAAGGATGCTGTCTAGATGCACCATGAAAGAGTAGATCTTGACTGTCAGCTAAGGTCTTGGGTTGAAACTAAAAGGGAGGGCTTGGGTTCCCTTGCCAGCCACTGAGGTAAAGGATAAGCGATCTTTCAGAAAAGGCTTTATTTTTCGAAAGATCAGCGTCTAGACTGGCACTTTTCTCCGACAAAGCTCCGTGCCGAAAAAAAGCGGCAGCCATTTTTATGCTAATGAAGCGTGGGAGATTTAAATCCCCACTTCATTAGCAATTGCGATACGTCTAATTTACATCCCTTTTCCGAAAAAGGGATGTAGTCTAGACGTAGCCAATAGGTTTCTACTTGTGAAGTTGCAGCTCAAGAAGACCTGAAGATTCTCTTGCACAGGAATACTTCTGATATAAATTGTTTAAATGTGAGATAAGCTTGAGGGATACATTACACTAACTATCCCACAACTGCGAGCCTAGCTCACTGTATAATGCTGTGGTGGTGGACAAGACTCAGTTATGGTTTTGGGACAAGTGCATTAAAAAAAAAACAATTGTTTTGAAGGCTTGTCCCAACTGCTAAGTCTGGCTATGCCAATGGGTCTTCTATGGGGATATGGGATAATTTGGAAAGATATTGCTAATATTGTATTTGTTACTACTTATTGGCAATACAGGGCATCATTTAAAGGGCCCCATCCTGCATGTGTAATAGGTCAAAATGAGTCCTATTCATCACTGGCTTGGGTCACTGTTGCAGGAGCTAGTTGGGCATAAAGGAGCCATAAGGGACAAAAAAGGACCCACAGCAGGGATTGTCCTGTGCAGGGAGTTTGCACTGAAGAGGCTGCATTGTCTTTACAGCATAATCTGGCATAGGGTATATTCTGGGGTGGACCAATGGATAGAGTAGAGTGTGGTAGTGTTAGGCACAGACCAGAGAAGGGAATGTCTGAAACAGAGACCATGCGGATATGTACTCCTTGGAGCTGATTTTCCACTGTCACATGCCTGGCACAGTTACTTACAACAATACAAAGTGAGTGCTAGTGATAGCATGCTTTAGGATTTTGCACTTGTACATGACTATACAAACAAGCCCTAGATTCTAATCACTCCTTCTGTCCCCTCCTAGTCATGATTTCCTTTCAGTCCTTCCTGGATGGTCTGCTCATGTTTGCCTGCTGTTGAAAAAAAAAAGTAGTATTGTAAATTGCTCCAAGTATATTCCTTTGTGGAAAATGTTATTTCAGTCAAATTCTGCTTTGGATTTACTCTTTGTACCATGGTTATTTAGATGCCAGGGTTAAAAAAAAGTCATATTGCGTCTTTGTTTACCTTAATTTTCTTTCAAACAAAATAGAAAAGGCTGCAGAGTTACCCTGACATGCTCACCAAGTTGGTGTGGCATATGGCTCTGTCCTGCTGCTGCTTTTGTGATCAGACCATTATAACTGCGAGGAGAGCCAAGAAAGAGATTTTAGAAGAAGGGTGTTTTTTTCTAGTAAGAGTGATTAACTCTTTTGGGCAGGGTAGACAATGCCTGGTCTTCTGTAAACTGAGTGAAATCATTGGATTCACCCCTAAAGTCAATGGAGTTACAGTATGGATGGACTTAGCCCAGTCAGTATTTTTTTAAAAGACAACATTAGCTTTGCATCAGTGGTAAAAGCACTTATTGAAACGGAAGAAGGCAGCTTGAGTGACATGAGCTGCGAGGCCAGTATACCAAGCGATTGGACGAAGGCCAACAGTGCAGAACCCTGCTGAGACCCTGCTGCCAAGCAGCACTGGCTGAGATTGCTTGCTGTGGGCCGTTGATCCATTGGATGAACAAGCCAGAACAAAAGAAAAGGAGACAAGAACGGGTCTTTCCCCTACAAGTGTGTGTCTCTGCCCATCATTGTTACATTTCTAGCCAAAGAGACAGGGAATGAAAATCTTTTCCAGCTGTCCAGTGCAATGAGAAAACAAGGAGTTTTATTCTCTGCAATAATTAGTAAAGTTTCTAGTCTGCCATAAGCAGAATGTTTAAAATGTACATATGCTTCTTCATCTAAGATGCTAAAAGCAACAGTTTCTCAGTCTAAGAGAATGTCAGCTCTGGAATCAATCTTCATTGGTGCCAAAGTGCTTAAAATAATAGGGTAGATCCTCAGTTGATATAACACAGTGCAGCTCTATTGAAGTGTGATCCAATTTAAATGAGCAGGATACATAACTAGAGAGACTATTTGTCCCCATCATACATCAAACCTGTTAGATCTATTTAATGTACCTTCCTTTGTAATGCTTCCTTCACCTATGGGTGAAAAGCATGATGTAGGAGCTGGATATATTACCTAGGTGTGTGCTTTTGAGTGCTAGCACTGCACTATGAAGAATGTTTTTCAGAGTTGAGCACAGACTGCAAAGATGGATCCATATGCAGCTCTGAGCTTCTACAGAGTGTTTACATCTTTAAAGTTTAGTTCAGGCCCATGTCTAATGTTCTCACATTTTTGTGTTAAATTTTGGCAAAATTATGATTGAATGTAGTCCTGAGATTATTTCACCTGATTTTCTAAATCAGTCTGTATTCACGTTTATTGGTTGCACTATACCACTGCATTAAAATGACTGATATTTATGCTGGTCAGAAAATAATGAAATTGTGCTTTAATACCTTTTATCAAAGAAAACTAAAAAAATACACATTGGGTACCTCTAAAGTGAGGTTGGAAAGTAAAACTCAAGGCAAAGGAGAGACTCTCATAAAGTTTTAACACTTTTGTCCAAATAAAAAAAGGAGAGACAAAAGTCATAGGAACAGAGCTAAATTAAACATAAATATCAGATATGCTGAGGAGGAGGTGTTTAAATCCAGATGGGTCCCAGATTCCAGCCTACTTTTGAATCCAGACAGGGTTAGAATTCAGACTCAAAATCTCATTGCCAAAAATCTCATAAGAAAAGCTATTTTTAACCACATCCAAACTAGATCATTTCCTCCATCTGTGGATCTGACTTGGAACCAAATCCAATCTGAATCTCCTGAATGTTTGAAGGGGCTTGGATTTGCCATTCAATTTAGGAGCCATGTTTTGACAATACAGCTAGAAAAATACAATAGAACTTCAGAGTTATGAACACCAGTGTTCACCACATGCCTCATTTGGAACCTAAAGTACTTACTCGAGCAGCAAAGAAAGAAAAAAAAAGCACATTATTGTGTTAAATATAAATTAGTAAAAAAAACCGGGGGAAAGTGTTTAAAAATTGACAAAGTAAGTAAACTGTGCTTGTTTTGTTTAAATTAAGATGCTTAAAAGCAGCATAGTAAAGTTTCACAACTGCATTAAGTCAATGTTCTGTTGCAAACTTTTGAAAGATCCACCATAGCATTTTGTTCGGAGATATGAACATGCCAGAGTTACTAACAGCCTCCACTGAGTAAGTAATTGAACAAATAGAATAGCATCCAGATGAACAAGCTCAGCAAAGAAGTTAATGCTACAGAGTAAGTTACATCTGCTGCACTGGAGTCTCCCAGAATAAAGGATCCATACTCTACAAGTTTTAGTATTAGCCCAAATTGTACCAGTTCAAGTCTCCTGCATGTACATGAAAAACTGAGATCTCAAGTCCTCTGACAAACTATTGGAGATTTTTTTAAAACGAGCAATAAATATGATATTCAAAACATTAAGCACTCAGACGATCCAGAAATCCCAATATGCTCCAGTTCATCACCCCAAACAGAAGGCACTTACCTGCTATATGACTGTGCACAAGTAAACTCTCTATTTTCAATGCTCTTAAACTGTGAAACATTAGATAGCCTTTTGCTTGATCTATTAAGTCCTAGGGCTGTTTATTCCATTGCCCCCAACTCACTGACAACTGCTACAGACTGAGTGCCAATTCAAATGTATGAAACCAGTGCGGTGAGTGGCAGGGGAGAGGGCTGATGCCAGCATAAATAAGATAGATACAAGCTGAAAGTAAACTGGGCACTGCTCTGCAAAATATGTATTTATTTATTTCCCTAATGTAAAACGGGACGAGAATAAATTGTTTCTTGTTAGTTCCCAGAGTTGAACTACAATGACATGGTGCAAATTCATTTTTAGTGCACTGTTCCTTTAATATTATTTGGATAACAAATTGACTTAACTCAATTACCCTTAATGAGTTGCAATGCATCTAAGTCATACTAACATGAAAGAAAATCGAATGGCACTCTAGTTATGAGAAATGAGACAGGATTGAATTATTCCTCCCACCCAGCTGCCTACTAGCACATTATCTTCTCCCCACCCCAATTACCATTCTTGTCCAGGGCAGCTATAATGTAGAGGTCTAAGCTGTATACTGGCAGTTATAGAAACTGGGTTCTGTCACAAATTCTGTTGCTGACTGAGTGATCTTGGACAAATTGCTCCATTAGTCTGTTCCTTCAGCTCTAAAATGAGGATAGAACTAAGTATTATGATAAAAGCAGAGTAGTTTTCTAATATTTGAATCAGTAGATCACCTAAGAAACACACTAAAACATCCATCTTCACAAAATTAAATTCAACCTTATTTATATACTATTACAACATTTTCTTAACAACTTGACTGTAAGATGCAACATCCACTATATTTCCATCTCTGTGAAGTACTTTGGGATCTATAGATGACCAATCACTGTCCTCCTGCAACACATTGTTTTAAGTAATCCTCATGTACAAAATAACTGTTGTCATGCCCTCTCCTCCAGCAGGGAAAGACTTTCATGCTGCAAAGTTGGACAGGACAACTGACCAATGGATTCCCCTTGAATGAAGGATTCAAGAGAATGTTTTCCGTTTCTGGTTTTCATATTAATACTTTGTATTGTGTGTAGCTCCTTTCTTGGAAGAACTGTAAAGTGTGTATACATAGTTATTGTAATCATTTTACAGATGGCTAAATTGTGATACACAGTTGAGTTAGGAACACAACTCCGTAGTACCACATGGAAGGAAGGAACCAAAGATCTTCAAAGGAAAATATGTAGCAAATGATCACTTTAAAGCAAATAAGAAGGGAGAAGATAAAATCCATGACTCTGAAGTTAAATAGTCAAAGCCAGGGAAATTATACTGGTGGGGTGAGGGAGAGGAGGAGAGAGAATAGTCCTACTTTGTCAACTCCTCTCCCTCAATAAAAACACATCCTGCCTAATGCGGCCACCAGTATCTGTTTTAACATTTATTGTTCTCTTTATAATTGTGAGTGACCAGATATACTGTGATATCATTTCAGAACTAAGGGGACACTTCAGGGAGCCCTGGGGTGTGTCTAGACTACATGGCTCCATCAACGGAGCCATGTAGATTAGGCAGGACAGCAAAGGGAAATGAAGCGGCAATTTAAATAATCGCTGCTTCATTTAAATCAAAATGGCTGCCACGCTGTGCCAATCAGCTGTTTGTCAGCACAGTGCGGCAGTCTAGACGGGGATCTGCAGACCCCAGAACCCTTTGTCATCAGTTCCTTTATGCCTCATGAAACAAGGCTTACAGGATCTGACGACAAAGGGTTCTGGGGTCAGCAGATCCCTGTCTAGACTGCCGTGCTGTGCCGACAAACAGCTGATCAGCACAGCGCGGTGGCCATTTTGATTTAAATGAAGCAGCGATTATTTAAATTGCCGCTTCATTTCCCTTTGCTGTCCTGCCTAATCTACATGGCTCCGTTGATGGAGCCATGTAGTTTAAACGTACCCCTGGTGCCATAAGGGAACTTTTTCCTATACTTGTCTTTAGCTCAGGGGAGCTGAGCTAGATGACAATCACTGTGGTTCAATAGACCTGCCATCATCAAAAAGCTGGCAATAGCCAGAAGTGTCAGGTTTCAGCATTTTCTTCATACTCACTGCAGGCTTCACTGAGATACAAATTCTTCTGACTGGGAATCCTGTGACTTGGATCCCACAACACAGTTAATTTCCTGGTCCAAGCATGTAAAATGCCTGTTCCCTGCCAAAAGAAACATGCGTAATTCCGCATTCTAGTGCTTTCATTACAAGTAAATGATTACTCATATGAGATTTCTCATATGTTGCAGAATCTGGTCCTTAAATTAGAAAGATCCTTGGAGCTTCCATTTTCTTGGCCAGCTTGTGCATTTCAGAGATGCTGGTTTTATTGAATCTCTGATAACTTTAATGGCACCTCACTGACTCACTGTTCTCCCAACATCCGTCCAGCCACATACCATTTTTCTAGTGTCAATCACCATGGTATCTGGGCACTACCCACCTGTTACCCACTTTTCTTGCAGCCTTATTTCTCTGTGGCTTTTCCTTCCCCAAACAGTGAAAATATACCTTTGCTCTTTCAAATGGCTCTTCCTCCCCATCCCAGCATTTGATAGAGTAAAGTAAGAGCTGGGAAAGACAAATCAGTTTTTCAATGCCACATCTTGACTGAAAGGCACCTCAAAGACCAGGATTCAATATCCAATCACGAAGGAGCACTTTTAAATGCAGCAACTATCTAAGAAATACACTTGTATCCTACTCAGCCAGGAGAGCATTATCCCACAGGTCACACACCAGAAAGGCACAATAGAGTATACAGCCATAACTTAGTCACATTCATGACAATTGCATGTACAGAAAGCATATGCCCCAATGTCACAGGGACATATTGGAACAAAAAAATCAGATTTTTCCTCCCAGCTCTATGCAAACTATTTTCTGTTTTCAAAGCCAGTGTAAAGTGCCCACAAGCTATTTTTATGTGTATGTCCTTTGAGGCTTATGTGGAAAAAGAAGCCATTGTCATAATTCACTTGTAACTTTTTACTAGGTTTAATGCCATTGTAATAGATCTGTCTCCTCCTTCTCGTAAGACAATATCGTCCTTGTACGTTTTGGAACATAAGTACATATTCTTAATTGATTTAGTCCTATATCAGAACTGTACATATTTACTGTGTTACTCACCAATAAATTCCATACTCTTCTTTAGGCTTCTTTGTATGAAGAATTCTGCATGTCTTAACAGCTTTTCACCATTGCCTAGCTCTGAAAAGGTTCCACTTGTCATCCTTTTGTCTCTTGCAGTGGGACAAAAAGAATGATGACAGTTTGTGATTTATATGATAAAGCACAGGTCTTTCACCTCTGGGACTGTGGCTCAGAAACAACTTGATCCTCTTCAGTGCATTGACTATAGTAAGCTGAGATGAGACTCAGATGAATGTAAATCCAAACAATTACTTGGAATGTGTCCGAATTTGAGCTCACTAAAAAGAAGGGACTGAGTGTGCAGTGTACAGTGGATGAGAGATCAACGAGGTCTCAACGGAGTATATTTTGTGGAGACCACCAGAGAGAGAAAAGACTGAGCAACCTGAATATACACAAGATGCAAATTAGATTGGACCGTTCTCTAGGGAACACAGTTGAATATTGGGGCTCGCTATACAATAGTACACCAAAAGCACTGGACAGTTTGTCTAGATGATGCATACTTCTGTCTGCCCTACTCTTGATGAGCACAGGAGAATTTCAGAACATTTCAAAGTAGAGAGCCTGGGATTGGGAGACCCAGTCTAGACAGCATTTAGCAGACTGCATGATTCTTTTGGCAGTGGGCATGGATCTCAGTGTGATTCGAATGAGAATTGTTCAATACCCTAATATAGGTTTTATGGAAGGAGCACCCTTGGATATCCAGTTATAGCATGTACCACGGTGACTCACCGTCACAACACCTCCTCTGGACACTTTGGGAATAAGCTCTTCAGCTCTGGAAGTGCCCCTTTTGGCTGGTCTCACATCTGCTGTTACCTGTTAATGTTTCCACCACTTTATGTTATGACCCAAGTTCCTTCCAGACTGTGGTGCCCTCCGTAGTGCCCCCATACTCTGGGGTCCTCCCCCTCAGGAAACCCCCAAAGCCCTATCCCCACCTTGCCTCAGTTACCCTACTGCTAGTCTTCATCTAGCCTCTGCCTCAGGGGAAAATTGCAGTCTGAAATGGCTGCTTATCATTGGCAAGGTGGACCTGCTTCCTTCGCCTATCCTGGCTGTTTCCTTGCAGCCTTAGTACACCCAGGCCTTGTCTCAGGCCCTGCAGCCTGGGAGCTTGCCTGGCTAGAGCTCCCCAGCTCTGCTTGCCTTTCCCCAGCCCTGCTCTAAGTCAGGAAACCTCTAGCTTCCCTGGAAGCTAGGTCCCTCCTGCTCCACAGCTGGAGCAAGAGTGAGTCTGTCTTTGTCTCTCCAGGAGCCTTTATTTATACAGCCTCAGCTGGCTGTCTCTGCCTCATTTGCTGGCTCCTCCACTCCAGCCCTCTCTCAGGGCTGGGTTTTAACCCATAAAAGGCTAGTGCTGGGCAGATGCCCCGTCACACAGCACTACAACTAATCAATAAGTTTTTGACAACACTCTTTACTTCGTTAAAATTCCAGTGCTTTTTATTACCTTTGTCAAGGTCAAATAGGTAGGCCTCTATGTAAATACCTCCAGAACCAAAGGGTCAAATCCTGTCCTCAGTTGTAGCCTTGCAACTACTACTTCCAATGAACTGTGGTGGGTATAACAGGACAGATTTTGGCCCAATACTTCTTTAAAAGTACCTAAATATACTTACTAAGACACCCTACGTGCTTTCTGGAATCAATGGCTTATGACCTATTTCACAAATGCTTTTCTGTTGTTCTTCTGAGCTGCTGGCATGCACTAAGGCCCAGTGTCAGAGGTCATTGACTCAGTGGCATCTCTCCATTGACTACAGTAAGTTTTGGATCAGGTGGTGATTGCTAATCTTGGCAGTGAACTTTTGTGGCATGCATCCTAGTTCCCCCACGTGTGTTTTTCTTGTAATTTTTCAACAGTAAGCTAATATAAATAGATCAGCAGCAACTAAAGAAGAGGAGAACTCCTCAAACACTAGGGCTATGTCTACATTAGCAGGTTCTTGCACAAGAACAGCCATTCTTGCGCAAGAACCCGCAGAGCATCCACACTGCTCGCCCGCTTTTGCGCAAGAAGATTTACAGTACAGTGTTGGAAGTCAGGACTTCTTATGCAAGATCTACGCTCTTTTCAGGTTTAAGCCCTCTTGCACAGAAGCTCTTGCACAAGAAGTCAATGTGGGCGTGCTGCAGGGGTTCCTTGCGCAAGAAAGCCCTATAGCTAAAATGGCCATCAGAGCTTTCTTGCACAAGAGAGCGTCCACGCTGACATAGATGCTCTTGCACAAAAGCACATGGCAGTGTGGACATGTTCTTGTGCAAGAGTTCTTGCACAAGAACCCTTGCGCAAGATCTTCTTGTGCAAGAACCGCCAGAATATACAGAGCCTAGTTCAATCATACCACCAAGACAGCCAACTGGAAAATTCCCTTTGGGCAGCATCATTAAAACAATACTATTATTTCTTTCAAGATGAGCATTTCTTCCCTTTCCTTTCTCCTGAGACACTGCCCAAATTCAGATGGCTGAATGGTAGTTTACCTTGCACTTTTCTCTTCAGGATATACTTCATGCTCTTGAATGGGCAGACCTAAGCTGTGTTATCCTAGGTGCTGTAGCCTGTCAATAAAGGAATATAAATAGCCCTTTGTGGAGGATGCACTGGGCAGCATCTGCTGAGCAAGGACGTTGGAGGAGGAAAGGGAAGACAAAAGAAACTTCCTTCTTTTTCTTTGTTAAGTGATAAATATGTTCCAAGCTAAGAGCTGGATTTCCACAAATAAGTGTGTCCACTGCATACTTTGTTTATGTGGACTTCAGAGCACTTTGTAATCCTGGTAACATCTTCTGCCTTTATTTGAATGCATCCATGCTAAATACAGAAACAAAGAAACATCATGCTGTGCATAGAGAAGTGTGTGAAATCATCCACACACACACTCTGAACAGAAATTTAGAACAGTAATTGTAATTTGTATATTAGAAGTGGGATTTTTCAAAGGAACCTAAGCATCTTACAGGACAATGTAGCACTTTAAAGACTAACAAGATGGTTTATTAGATGATGAGCTTTTGTAGGCCAGACCCACTTCCTCAGATCAAAAAAAGCATCTTAGATCCTCCGATTACAATAAATTTCAATGAGCTGCACCTATTTGCTGCTGTCAGTTTCCTTCACAATAATTCAAGTTGTACCTCCCTGGTCTGGCACCCTCGGGACCTGATCAACAAGTGAAGTTGCCAGACCAAGGGAAGCAAGTGCCAGCCTTTCGGCTGCCTCTGGCTGCCAGACTCCACTTTGGTGACAGAATCAGGGGCCAGCATTGACCAAGTGGGGACTGGAGGGTTGCCCTGGAGAATCATAGGGGTGGAAGTGACCTCAGGGGGTCATCGAGTCCAGCTCCCTGCCCAAAACAGGACCAATCCCAACTAAATCATCCCAACCAGGGCTTCGTCAAGCCAGGACTTAAAAACCCCTAGGGATGGAGATTCCACCACCTCCCTAGGTAACCCATTCCAGTGCTTCACCACCCTCCTAGTGAAATGGTTTTTCCTAATATCTAACCTAGACCTTCCCCACTGTAACTTGAGACCATTGCTCCTTGTTCTGCCATCTGTCACTACTGAGAACAGCCTCTCTCCTTCCTCTTTGAAAACTCCCTTCAGGTAGTTAAAAGCTGCTATCAAATCCCCCCTCACTCTTCTCTTCTGTAGACTAAATAAGCCCAAATCCCTCAGCCGTTCCTCATAGGTCATGTGCTCCAGCCCCCTAATCATTTTGGTTGCCCTCCGCTGGACCCTCTCCAATGTGTCCACATCCTTTCTGTAGTGGGGTCCCAGAACTGGATGGAATACTCCAGATGTGGCCTCACCAGAGCCAAATAAAGGGGAATAATCACTTCTCTAGATCTGCAGGCAATGCTCCTCCTAATGCACCCTAATATCCCATTTGCCTTCTTGGCTACAAGGGCAAACTGTTGACTTATATCCAGCTTCTCATTCATTGTAATCCCCAGATCCTTCTCTGCCAAACTGCTGCTTAGCCAGTCAGTCCCCAGCCTGTAACAATACTTGGGATTCTTCCATCCCACGTTCAGGACTCTGCACTTGTCCTGGTTGCATCTCATCAGATTTCTTTTGGCCCAATCCTCCAATTTGTCTAGATCTCTCTGGGCCTTATCTCTATCCTCCAGCATATCTACCTCTCCCCCCAACTTAGTGTCACCTGCAAACTTGTTGAGGGTTCAATGCATTCCCCTCATCCAGGTAATTAATAAAGATGTTGAACAAAACTGGCCCTAGAACTGATCTGTGGAGCACTCCGCTTGAAACCGAACACCAATCAGCTATTGATCCATTGATCACTACCTGTTGAGCACAACAATCAAGCCAAACCTGGCTATAGCATTTACTGTATTGAATTTCAGATTTGAAAGTAGAAGAATGTTCAGCTCTTTGGAGTTAGATTAGGCATTTTTCTGGCATCACAGTGGGAGCTTCCAGGCTTGAGTATTCACTGGGAAAAGGCCCCTCATACACTCAGCAAGTCTTTCCCCACCTTCCCAGAGCCTCCAGCATTCCAGCTGCATTCCTGGAGCTCTGCATCCACCCTGCCCCTGCCCCCAAATGCCCTGTCCCACAATCCCTGTTCCATCAATGCTGGCCCTTTGCTGCCACTGGATGCAGAGCTCGGCTCCAGCAGCAGCAGAGGTGCCACCATTGACTGGGGGGGGGGGGAGGGGGAGAAGAGGCAGGGTGATTGCAGAGCCCAGGAACATAGCCCCATGGGAGCATACCAAGCCCCACAGCAGTCAGGCTGCACTCCTGACCCATGTCACAGGCTGCAGGGCTGTACTCCTGGCTCCCTGGCACGGGGCTATGCAGTCACCTGGCCTCTTCCCCCAAGCATCCCCCATCTCCACTTCTCCCCCTCTCTCTTCCTCAGCTTGTGGAATGCTGGAGGCTCTGGGAGGCTGGGGAAGGAGTTGCTGAGTGCGTGTGTGTGTGGGGGGGGCGGTTTCCCAATGTGTGCTCAAGCCTGGAAGCACCCACAGGGATGCCAGAAAAACACCTAATCCAACCCCACAGATCTGACCATCCTTCTATTTTGAAATCTGAAATTCAAAGCAAATCTGAAATTCAGCACAGTAAATGAGGTCCTCTTATAGCCAGATTTGGAATAAGTGAATTCCATTGTAACTAGGGCTATAGACCTGGTACCAAATTACCTTGAGAACATACTTAGGAATACCCAACTTTTGGTTCTGTCACTAAGGAGCTTCATTAACATTTAGCTTCCCTTTCCCTCTCCAAACCTGACCCATAATTGAAGGAATGCAAACTTTCCCAAAAATGAATCAAATTCTTTAGGTAGGAGGAAAAACAAAAGAGAAACAAACAAAAAAGCATACGGCAAGCAATCTGGTGCAATTAATTTAAGAACTGTCAGGGGTGTAGCAAGTAATAATGGGAACAGAAAATGCTGTTCAAGGTCTGAACTTCAACTATAAGCAGGGAAATGACATTTACACTGAGCATAATTTCCATTTCAATGACAATCGTCAGTTACGAAAGATTAGTTTATTTTGGTTTACTGGTTGACAAGTTAAAACCCTGTTATTTCCTTGAAGTTTGTTTATAACTTTAAACTGGGGTGGCGAGAGTGTCAGGGAAAATAGAGCAAGCATAACAAACAATCGCCAGCTGCTTCTGGTTATTAATGTGTACAGATACATTAGATTGGTTTATTAATACATTAGAAGATATTTAGATGAGAGTAGATGGCTTGGAAGATTGCTAATAGGATCACAGTACTGGTAAAACCCTACCTAGGCCAGTAGTGACCAAAACTTGTTGCCATCTAATCAGTGCCCTGTGCAGAGCAAGCTTGGGGAGAAGCCCAATTCCTGTGCCCAGATCCGTACCTCCAAAACCAATCACCAATTGAAAGTACTTGGCACTCTTGTGAGGCAGTTTCTACTGAGAGACCCAGATACAGTGCCATTACTTCTGAGGTTAGCTCAGTCTCCCCGCCCTATTTATCTAATCTATCTACCACCTCTAACTTTGTAGATTAGTTAGATTATAAATAGGGCATGAAGACTGAGCTAACCTCAGAGATTTAAAAAACAACAATGGTCTGGTAGCACTTTACATACTAACAAAAACATGTAGATGGTATGTTTTTTGTGGGCACAGCCCACTACTTCAAAAAAACTCCAGTCATCTGAAGAAGTGGGCTGTGTCCATGAAAGCTCATGATACCATCTACATG
Source organism: Pelodiscus sinensis (assembly GCF_052426305.1). NCBI lineage: Eukaryota > Metazoa > Chordata > Testudines > Trionychidae > Pelodiscus > Pelodiscus sinensis. Next base: position 115,303,570 of record NC_143055.1, on the reverse strand, counting down.
TTTTGTTAGTCTATAAAGTACTACCAGATCATTTGTTGTTTTTTAAGTTTATCCTGTACAGACTGACTTGGCTACCCCCTGAAGCTACTAACCTCAGAGATCATTCCACCATTGGCAGGATAGTCTCATGAAATTTGAACTGGTGCTGCCCAAGCTTTACCCATTCCGTAGAGCAGCAATTCCCAAATATGCAAATAAAACGTTACCGGTCTGCCAAAAGTTTGTGACTTTTTTTGCCAGTCCCCGATATAAAAAAGGTTGGGAACCACTGCTATAGAAGAGAGAACTTCAGTCTCTGAGACAGTTACTCCAGCATAGGTCTTGAACTTGTAATTCAAATGGAAGAACTTCCTAAGGAAATGGGAAAATACAATGTAATCTACGGGGTTGCCATGTATTGACGTGAAGAGGGCTATGCTGGAAACTCTCCAAAAGGCTCTGACCTGAGCCATGTTTACACACACAAAAATATGCAGACCAACTTTTTCAAACTTGTGAGCTCAGCATTAGGCACCTACATCCCATATGAAAGCCAATAAAACAGCTTCTGCTTAGGTGCTTTTACATGCATGTTCAAGCCTAATATTAGGTAGTCACATCTAAAAAATGTAAACTATAAGTCTCAGAAATACACAAATTCCAGTGGTAAATGGCTTGTTTAGTTCATGAGCAATACAAATCTGAAGATCAGTTTAGCCCAAATCTGAAAGAAAGTTGGCTGTATTTTGAGATAATATGGGTACCCCAACCTAAAATTCACAGTGTGATGTAAAAGCAATACATAGAACCAACCCCAAAATAAGCCCCTTGTTGCCATCTCTTCTTAATTTCATATGGTGGTGAAATAATCATCATGAGCTTCATGTTGAGATCAAACTTCAAAAAACTTGATTCTGGGATCAGTACGGGTATGTCTACACTAGCTCGGTAGTTCTAGGTAGGTAGGCAAATGAGGGCAATCGGAGTTGCAAATGAAGCCCGGGATTTAAATATCCCGGGCTTCATTTGCATCTTCCCGGGCGCAGCCATTTTTAAATCCCCCTTAGTCCAAACTCCGTGCCCGCGGCTACACGCAGCATGGAGTAGGTAATTCGAATTAGAGATCCTAATTCAAACTACCTACTCTGTGCCGTGTGTAGCCACGGGCACGGAGTTTGGACTAAGGGGGATTTAAAAATGGTGGCACACGGGAAGATGCAAATGAAGCCCGAGATATTTAAATCCCGGGCTTCATTTGCAACTCCGGTTGCCCTCATTTGCCTACCTAGCTCGAACTACCGAGCTAGTGTAGACATACCCTACATGTTATAGGTAGAACCCTGCAAGGATACAAAACTTATATCTGCATCTGTAGCTGCAAAATGAGGTGCGGATATATGCATCCATATCCACAGAAGTGAATACCTGCAGATATCAAGTGGCTATCTGCAGATTTGCAGGGCTTTAGCTGTAGGTTTGGGGGGTTTTAAGTATTCCCATTTCTGCTTATTGAAATGATAGCATCACTGCATACTGGAATTACCTTGTCATTTGGACTAACATGCCAGGGTCATAACAATCAATACGCTTATTGTGCAAGATCCTCTACATCTGCATAGCTATCAGACTCAAAACACAAGCAAATTTGCAGCTAATCTGTCCTGTCTCTCAGCAACCAGGAACTCATTTTTTGCCTTTAATCTTCCCAACTCCTGTCTGAATGAAACTATACAACAACAATAGTCTTTATTTCTACTTGTGTTTGAAGACCTTAATTGTAAGATTAGCTATTTCCCGTTTGCTGCATGAGTCTGGGGGAGAAATGGTGGGGTGCAGGATATTAAGTGCACAGTGAATAAAGACTGCACAGCAGCTGTTTCCAAAGTCATTCTTTAAACTGGATGTTACTGTCTGACTTTCAGTTCTATTGTGTCTTGAGGGGCGGTTGGAAAAATCTGCTGGTGGTCTGGGGAGATATCTATGACACCAAGACACATTTTTCTCTGATATCTACTTCCCTGATAACATTTGAAGGTTATTTGTACCTTGCAGCTCCGTCTGTAATAAATCACTCAGTAGCTATGATAGCCAGTTAGAACAACAGTGTACTCTTGCTGCTCTTCAAGTTCAAATCACCTTCCCCACCCTTTTGGAGGGGATATGCTGAAACTTAACCACTTCAGTCCTGAATGTTAATGGTCAAGGTCTGCAGAATTAAACACACAGAACTGAAGGGCTTGTAAAGTTTTTCAAGGTCTTAACTGTCTACATATTTAAAATAGAAATGACTATGCCTCATGCTTACTCATTGCCAATTCTAATCAGGCGAGAATATTAAAATGCAAAAATCTGACATTCCAAAATCAGAGCAATGACAAATTTGTTTTTTTAAATGAGTCCATTAAGAACAACAACAAAAAAACAAGCACTTCTGTGAAAATATGATGCTTTTGTGCAATGCTGGAAAGATGTTAGTCTGTAGAAGCTGGGGTTATGGAACTATGTGATAATTGCTTCCACTAACCTAATCCCTAATTCTTTACTTCTGTTAATTCTGGGCACATTTGTAAATGCCTTAACATGAGTAAAGCTGCATAACGGGTTCCTGTTAATAAAAGTCATGCAAATGTTTTTATTTTGTCTTTTTTTTTTTTTTAACAAGATAGGACCTGGCAAAGACCTTGTGCTTAAATAGAGAATAATGAAAGAAAAGGAAAATTATACCTCTTAATTCAATGCATATTTATATATGAAGTAAATGTTATTGGTTCACAGACAGGCCAGATCCTTAGCTGGTATAAATCAAAGTAATCCATTGCTTTCATGGTGGTATGCAAATTTATGCAGGCTGAGGATTTGGCTCTATACAATAACTATCCAGAACAATAAAACAGTAACAACTGAAGACTCATTTGTTATGAATTTTTTGAGATAATCAAAATTAAAATGAGATATTACCTTCATTCCTGATCAAAAGGATGATTAGTCAAGTGACTTGTTTTCCTTGACGATAAGGATTTATTCAGTAGAACATCACAACAGAAATGAAGAAAAAAAAGTAAATTTAAATCTTTTTAAAACCATTGTGCTTTTTGGGGGGACCTCAGTGCATATAGATACTGAGTCTGATACTTCATTTCCTGGCAAGTCTTTGGACTACAGGATCAGACTGAAATAGTAGGCCCTATGATCCTGCAAATACTGAGGTATGTGCTCAACTATAAGAGTGTGAGCAGTTCCAATGAATTTCTGATTTACTTTGTACTAAGATAATATCAATTACTTAACTGGCTAAAATTCAAGAAACATTCATTAATACTTTAAAAAAGTTTGTGGTCATGGCACTGATGCTTTGCCCAATCGCAGAGTTGCAGGAGAAATTCCACAGCTTGTGTGCCCGAAGATTAAATAAACACAATAAGATGGATTCTTAGTTGATATAAATCAAGTTAAGAGTTGATTTACACCAGTGAAAGGTCTAACAAAGGACTTTTAGGCAGAATATATTATTTCATGTATTTTTAAACAATCCTTGAAGCTCACATACATTTCCTGTAGATGTCCTAAAGCTCTACAGTTCTCTTGTTGGCTGTTACCTTCCCAATTCTCAGCTATTTGTACATTTGGTCATGTCCTTTGTTTTCTCTCAACCATTTTTTTAAAGAAATTCTCTAGTGTCTGCCAGCTCTCCAGTCACCTCTCTTCTTTTGGCACCACTTATGTTCATGGTAAGACTTTTTTAACCTTCAATTCACTCACCTTTTGCCACACTTTTTCTTTGGATTCACAAGACAATGCTTCATGCCTCCTCTTATGCATCACTTCTAACTCATGGGAGGAAAAGAGCTTAGCTTGTCCACTACCATGTGTGTTCATAGGACCATATCCCCAGCAGAGTGTAAAATAACTTTGAAGGTCAATTAAATGCACTAGTGAAGCAGAGGTGTATTTTGGCTGCAGAGTACACTTAGGCACAATCTTTTGAAGTACTGAGTATCCTTTTCACTGACTGAAGTCAATGGGTGATGAAGATGCTTCCCACTTCACAGGATCATGTCATTATTATGAGTGTAAGCCATGAACATGGATTTTGGAAAGAGGCAAAGGAATATTCAATACACCAATGGCTATGTCTAGACTACATCCCTTTTTCGTAAAAGAGATGTAAATTAGATGTATCGCAATTGCTAGTGAAGCAGGGATTTAAATCTCCCTGCTTCATTAGCATAAAAATGGCTGCCGCTTTTTTTCCGCACACAGCTTTGCCGGAAAAAAGCACCAGTCTAGACGCTGATCTTGCGGAAAATAAAGCCTTTTCCGAAAGATACCTTATCCGATCTTTAATAAAAAATAGGCTTTATTTTCCGCAAGATCAGCGTCTAGACTGGCACTTTTTTCCAGCAAAGCTCCGCGCCAAAAAAAAGCGGCAGCCATTTTTATGCTAATGAAGCGGGGGAGATTTAAATCCCCGCTTCATTAGCAATTGCGATACATCTAATTTACATCCCTTTTCTGAAAAGGGATGTAGTCTAGACGTAGCCAATGTGTATAAAAACAGTGAGAAGACTTCACTTACCCCATGGGGCTCTGGAGGTTCTGAGCTTCTAGCTATTAGAATTTGTACTGATGTCGTGATAGGGATTGGGAGACCTTTGGCAGATGATTGACTGATAGTACCAGATAAAGCTGTGGCAAAGTATCTCCAGTATATGCTATTCTAGTTTCTTTAGCCCAGTCCACCTAGTTCTAGTCTTGGCTGTGATAGTGCAGTCTCTTCAATCATGGTTAATCAGATCAAATTGGTCTCTCATACCACGACAGTGGGCATGTTTTAAGTGTGCAAAGAGGTGTACATTTAGTAGTCCTGGGGAAATTCTGCAATTGTTGCATTTGGAGCCATAGTAAAATTACAGAATTCCCCCAGGCCTGATATAATTCTGCACAGTCTTGGTAAACAGACTGAAGTAAAGCCATATGACTGATTAGTTATTATGCAGATGACTGAAATCAGGCCTCATGAAAATACTACATCGCTTTTGCAGTCAGAAGCTGTTAACAAACATAGATATGCATATTCATGTGTTAAAGATATTAATAAATGCACAGTACCTGATTTTCATACTTTCAAGACTTTGGTTGCATCTAAAAGCACACAAACATAAAAAGCTCCATTGAATATCAAGGGTTTGTTACTTGCAGAGATTTTACGAAAATGACAGTCTGCTTATAAAAAGCTCACACTGATGAACTTCACTTTTTCCGTCCTAATTGCTTTGATGGGTTTCAGTTTGTCTAAATCTCTCTCAGAAGTTCCTCTACTTTCTTTACCAGGCTAGAAATTTATAAGGCGTCCTGGAGCGAATTGTAAAAATAAAACTAACGGTTTTGGTTTTTTTAAATTCAGAAAACAAGTTTGGAGTGGCCAAATTGACAACACTTTCAATAAAGCGTTCTTATGTACAGTGAAACCCACTAAAAGTGGCTACAGTGGAGTAGAATGCAAGTCCCAAACTATTTAATGCACTGCTCTGAATGCTTGCCAAATACATGTTCATTCATTCACATCCCTTCTGAGATCTTACTTATGCTGTTGAGTCAATGGGAAGTGAAAGGAAGGATAGATAAACAGATAATCACCATCATAAAAAGGAACTGAGCCATCAAAATATGTGCATGCCTTGCTGAGTAAGAATATGATCTTATTCTCTCCCTGTCCTTTGTCTCCTTCGCCCCCCCCCCCTCCCGATCCTTGGGCAGCTTTTTATGACCTTCATTTGTTATTTCCTGCTAAATGCAGACTGTATATTCTTCAGTGCAGTGTCCTTGGCTAGCTTTTGAAACCTGGGTGCCTAAAGTTAGGCTTGTAAATCCCTGAAGTCAATGTGCTTAGCACCTCTGAAAATCAGGCCAGTTTTATTAAGATTTCAAAGGACCAACTTGGGAGTCTGACCTACCTTTGCATATGGCCTTATTTTGTGCTATGCCTAGTGCATTGCCAGGCACTTGACTACATTTCATCATAAAACTAAATGAGAATGGTCCTAATTGTTCTCCTCTTTGGGAAAACTTAAAGGAGATGAAAAATCCCATAAATGTTCTCATTGCTGAGACACTCCTCCATAGTTCCATTGCCAGAGCAGTGAGTTTATCTTCACTGCCCCTGTCAGGACAGAAGAGGCTGATATGCCCAGCCACCAAGGCTTAGAAGGAAATCAGAGTTATACAGGTCGTCCCTGACTTACGAATGCGTTGATTTACGACCGTTCGTATGTACGACCAACCTCCCATTAAGCCAGTCCCCGAGTTACGAACACAATCCGCGCTTATGAACAGTGCGGTCACATTTAAATGAATAGGGTCCAACTTACGAACAGATTGAGTTATGGCCAAGTGTTTGGAACGTAACTCGTTCGTAAGTGGGGGACGACCTGTACCTGCCAAAGTCATAGGCCTCTGCACTAGCTCTGGCCCACAGCAATGCTAAGCCCATTCCTTGGCAGCAGGGCTTCAGTAGGGCCACCCTGCTAGGAGCACCATTGCTGCCCCAATGAACCTTCTGAAAGTGCAATCTGCACAGTAAGGGGGCTCATGGAATAGCAATACAAACCCCGGCTATATTATTTTTCTGTCTTGGGCTCCAACATTCATTCCCCTAGTCTGTTCCTTTTTCTTGCAGAGACTATAATGCAGGTGAAAGTGGACTAGCCAGACCATATCTTGTATTGTTCTAAGCACTGTTTGCCTTGCACATGGCATATTTGCCTTGCAGTGCATGGCCCAGCTGCTGCAAAGTGAGAGACAGTCAGACTGCAGTTATTTGAGCAGAGCTGATTATATTCATGTTCCTAAACCTCACAGACCCATATGAGAACTAAACAAAATGGTTGAGATACTGTGAGCCTGTGCTCTGAGAAGAACGGCCATACTAGGTCAGACCAAATGTTCATCTAGCCCAGTATCCTGTCTTCCAACAGTGGCCAATGCCGGATGCTCCAGAGGAAGTGAACAGACACAGGTAATCATCAAGTGATCCCACTGTGACGTAGTGGGGGTACTTGCTGGGATGTGGTGACCCCTGCTGTCTGGAGCAAGACCCAGCAGGGAAAGCCTCACTAGGCAGAGGTAATGCCAAACTTGTTGAACCAGTGTCCAGACACCCCCCATGGAGAGGAACAAAGGAAGGTGGATGCTGCCCTGGCTGGGGGGCAGGGCTGGAAGAGGGTTAGTTAGTTCCTGTCTGGAAGGCAGGGAATAAGGAGCTGGGGAGGGGGCTGGGACTCCCCTATCTCAAGGGGGGGCACTGAGGCCTCTTAGCCCCAGTTCCTGTAACCAGATTACATCTGTGCTGCGCTGTGCTGGAGGAGCAATAAACCACCCTCAATTCCACCGGCTGGTGCAGTCTGTTTGTGCCATTTCAGGGTGCAGGAGACGGGGAACCCCCAACGCGCCGTCACACCCCCCAGCATCCATTTCCTGCCCCTGACAAACAGAAGCTATGGAGACCATTCCTATCCCGTCTGGTTAATAAGTAATGAAGGAAAATCTTGTGCTGATCCTCAGGAAAGATTATACTATATGTGCACTAAACAGTATAAGGAAGGAAATTTTCCTTCCTTTATAACTTTGTGTTGTGGTCAGTAGTAGCTTCTTTTATTACTTAGTTCTCATGATCACCCAGAGGCTATGTCTAGACTACATTCTATTTTCAAAAGAGGATATGCAAATTCCATGGGAATTTGCATATATTCTTCCAATCTCACTTTTGAAAGTGGATCTTTCAAAAGTGAAAGTAGTCTGGATACGGGTTTTTTTGGGGAAAAAAACCCTTTTTTAAAAAAAATGTTCTTCCTTAAACAATGAGGCTTACACATTTTTTTTGGAAAAGGGTCTTTTTCCTGAAAAAAAAAGTGTCTGGACTACTTTCACTTTTGAATGATCCACTTTTGAAAGTGAGAGCAGAAGACGATATGCAAATTCCCGCAGAATTTGCATATCCTCTTTAGAAAATAGAACATAGTTTAGACGTACCCTAAGTGCAGTTATTCCCTTCCATGGTTCTGTTTCAGGTGCTGTTACGTTAAGGTTTGAAGAAAAGTGGTGCATACTGATATAATCTACTAGTATTTCACCCTGATAGCTGTGGCTTTGAGACCATGGCCTATTCTGCTCCAATATCACCAGGTCCTGCTATCTGATCCCTCACAGACTTGCTCTGACACATCTTAACCAGAATATACAGAGAAAATTCATAAGTGTTTGATCTGTTTGAAAGGTACATTGTTGTAGTGTCTAGAGATAATCAAACTCTGACATTTTTTTCTGTAGAAAAAATTGCCATTTTGTAAACACCAACTGCTGTAGAGAAATATACCATTTTGATTAATTTTTTAAAGATCCAGGATGGGGGAAGCTAATGGCACAGTGGTGAAGGCACTTCTCATGCATATGGAAGACCCTGGTAGAAATCCCTAATCTTCAGAAACAGGGACTTCAACCTGATTCTCCTACATGCCTGTTGAGTGTTTTAACTATTTGTCTATTGACCAGTTTAGAGTAGGTCACTCTCCCTTGTTTTGTTCATGTGACTTCAGAAACATCTTTTTGTTTTCCATACAAATAAATTTGGATTTGATGCTTCATGAAATGGAATTGTGTTCCAGTCCTAGTAGTGCTCCTTACCAGTGAACTACACAGTATTCTCCAGCTCAGTGTTTCTCAACCAGGGTTCCATATACCCCTGGTTGAACACAGAGGACTTTCAGGGAAGATTAACTCACGTAGTTTTATAACGGTCCCCATAAAAGGGCACTAGTAAAGTCCAGAGAAACTAAAATGTGATACAAACAATGACTGTTTTATACTGCTCTATATACCCTGTGAGCTGAAATACAAGTACCATATTTATATTCCAGTCAATTTTATAATTAAATGGTAAAAGTGAGAAAGTGAGCAATTTTTTCAATAATAGTGTGATGTGACACATGCATTTATGTCTGATTTCCTAAACAAGTAGTTTAAATGAGGTGAAACTTGAGGCATGCAAGACAAATCAGAGTCCTGGAAGGGGTACAGTAGTCTGAAAGGTTGAGAGCAACTTATCTAGAGATAGTGTTACAATTCACCTTCATGCTATATTTTTGTATCTTTATAATAACGGCAAAACCTACAGTTCTGGTTTTAGGGATACTTGATTAATTGGAATGATTCATATTTCACAGAGATATCCCTCACAAACAAATTCTTCTATGTTAAGTACTATGGATCTAGTGGGTTTTGCATGTTTAGAAATACGCTAGCAATTCAAGAGATTCACAGATATATCTGGAATAAATTTGAATTAGGCATTCCAATCATTTACATAACATGCATTCCTAAAAGATCAGGATATGACTGACAGGTTCCCATTTCAATATATTCAGATTAGGTTTAAACTTGAACAGGGAAATAGTGAAACATAGTAGAACTGAAGTCGAACAATTATATGACTAACTACATAAATAAAATATTCATTTTTATGAAAGACATTTTTTTTTATTCATCTAGTAAATTGTTCTCACTTACACTCATGCCAGAGTTCAATCTCAGATATCACTTTGGAAGAGTCATAAAATATTTAAATACTGTCATTGCACTTTGGACAGCATGTATTGACAATGTATCCCATGCATCATTTAGAACAAATGCTGCCATTTTTCACAGTTAGATTTAGTGGCAGTTCTTTCGGGAAGAAAAAAAACTGTTAGGAAGAGTTAAATTGACCAAATTTACAGGCAAAAGCTAGAGCCCTTGACCTCCGTGTAAATAACCTAACATTTCTGAGACTTGCACCAGTCTGTTATATTAAGATACAGTCCTGGAAAGCAACATTTGGACAAACTATGTTGCACATTATCATATAACACTGGCATGTCATGGGCTGTCTCTACATTTAGTTTTTTCTCTACCTCACTCTCTTACTATGCATGCACTGCCCCGTGCTGTAACTAGCAGATAAGTACATCTTCAGATTTATGGGCACATAAATGCATCTATTCTTGAATATCTGATTATTAGAATAAATTGAGGCACTTTTTGTAGTTGCCAGGTGCTTATTTTGCTCTTCTGCTGGAGCTGCAAACATGTCTGTTCTGATTAGATGGTACATGTATATCATAATTGGATCATTTTATATTTAAAACATCGATAAAAAATCATACCCTTGACAAACATGTGATTTTTCATGACAAGACAATAGTGTTGTAAAAAATATAAAGTAGGTGACTTATGGCTACTTGTATGGCTCTGTCAGTCTGTTTCCTCATTTCCCCGGGTGGGTATTTAAGTTTTGAGAATGCTTGATAAAGATCTTGTAGGTGTTTGTTTGTGGGATTAGAGCAAATCTGGTTGTTCCTTAGGGCTGTGCTGTAGACAACTGACCAGATGATGTGTCGTGGATGGAAGCTGTAGCCATACAGGTAGTAATAGTGGTCAGTAGGTTTCTGGTATAGGGAGATATGTATGTGACAATCATTTAATTGTCCTATGGTGTCAAGAAAGAGGATTGGGTGGACTGGTCCAAGCAGAGGATAGCAATGTAGTGGAAATTTCTCTTCCCCCTTCTGGGACCTCTGTCAGAAGGATTTCTTTATTGTGACATTTCAGTCCCTCTTCAATTGGGAAGCAATAGTGACAGTTTCCCCACAGTTTGTGGGATGAGGCTTCCTACTCCAAATATTTCCTGGTTCTCTAAATGACAGTTGCAGACTGAGTCTAAACCTCAGAACCCAAACACCTATACTTTTTCACAGCATTTCAGTCTGGAGATTCTTGCTACCATAATTCCAGCTCCTCAATGGTCTGGATTGCATCCCACAGTGCATCTCTATAACTATGTTAGATGGTGGGTCCCAGGACAGCACCAGGCAGCACTTCTCATAAGTCTGGAGATAGGCCTGTCCAAGTGCACCTCAGAACTCTGGATCTATGCTATTCCACTAATGCCAAACACTGTGAGGTTTAACAGAAGGGGAAGTGACATGGTGAAGAGACATTTGTCTACTGCATGTTCATACCCATGAGTAGGGAACCAAGTTAACACATTATTATTAAAACTATCATTAGGGAAGTATTTTGCTTTTCATTCACATAGCTCTATCGCCAATATGTGTTTGCGAGTTAATGTTGTCTTCTTTTCCTTGTTCCAAACACTGACTTGGTGCTTGCAAATGTTGTCACCAAGAGAAAGTGTGTACCAATGTTTGCAATTCTGGCTGGGGCAGAAACTGGCGATGTGCTAATTTTAACAGAAGCCCTATCTGCTTGAACCTGGCCCAGGTTGCTGCATGCAGATGAATGTAACAGTAATCCCGATCCTAGCAGTGCTTTTGAAACACTTATTTAGTGGCAATAAAAAAGATTCCTGAAAGCACAGTCCACTGGGCAGAATGAAGAACAATGTCTCCAATGAATATGGGATAATCAATTATTTCTATTTTCTGAGTAAGATTACATTCAGTTGGGTTGTGGGCAGAATTCCCTCTGGTTGAACAAGTTGCTGAAGTGGAAAATTTTATTCAACTGCTTTTAGGTAAGAGTCTTGTGAGCCTCTGTAGAGAGATTAGAGTGGTATCAAAAGTCCTCCTTTTGTATGAGTCAAATTCTGGCTGCCCTCCTAGGGGAATCGTAGAGGGCAGAGCAGGTCTCTCGCAGTCAAGTGGAGGTGGTCTGGCCCTTTATGCTTACACAGACCAAATGCAGGCAGAACGGGTCAACTTTGCCTGGGGGAATTTTCCCAGCACTGAGCTTCAGAACTAAACTGGACTGAGAGCCAAAAATGGCTATTTCACCTGATTTACACATATGTAACTGTTGAAGCCAATAGTCACTGAGCTTACTATCTCCAAGATCACAATAATGCACTGAGTTGTTAGAAAAGGCGGGTGTATAAGTGCTGGGCTTGTCCTCAACCTTTACCAGACTATGTGTGGCACAAAACTGGGTACATTAGCAGGCCTCTCTCACTCACTGCTCAGAATCACTACAGTATCTTGCACATACTTGCTAAAAATGAAAGAGGTTCCTTGTGTCATTTTCCATGAGCACAGCAGAATAGACATAGCTGTATGTCTGACAGATCTGTCCTAGGAGTGAGCATTTAAAAGCTTGTATGTGATCTTAATAAGAATGAAGACACTGGGTTACTTGTATATCATGCAGTTGAAAAGAAGTGTTGTGGGTACATACTGGGGAGCTGAGACCCTAAAAAGCTCCTCAATTCGGCAAAGTGTTCACTGATATGTAAAAGCAATTCTTAACAGATATGACAACCACTACACCCAGAATATTGCTTTTGTGATATTTATCTATAAATGAGGTCATGTTAAGTCACCAGTAAAAGCTTCTGTCATAAGGATCCTCATCTTTGGGATGAACACACCTCTGGTATTTAAGAAGCTGGGTATATCTACTGAAAATACATTTTAAAAGTCGTTCACCGGCCAAGGAATTTCAGAGAGGTAGCCATGTTTGTTTGAGCAAAAAACAATGAGTTCTGTGACACCTTAAAGACTAACAAATTTATGTGGTCATAAGCTCTCATGGTCTGGATCACACTTCATCGGACTCCTCCTTTTTTTAACCAAGGAGTGTCAGTCAAACGTAAATTAAGTCTTCTAAGCCAACGCAGTGGTCTTTTACATACAGAGTCAACAGGAAAGAAGCACACAGGCAGGAGTTCTACTGTCTTTGAGACCAGACAGTGAACTTTGGGGAAGCAGGGAGATGGCAAGGATACATCTGGTACCCCATAGCTGAGGGGGACAGAATGTTTACATTCAGGAAAACAGGGTCTCAACCAGGCTTGGGTGAAAGGCTGCAAAAGACATTTGGGATGAGGCTAAATGTCCTTAGGTAAGAGGTTATCCAGCTAAATTAAGGTTAATCTTCAGAAAAATGTTATGGTTTTGTTTTATATATAACCTTTCTGTTTCCATTATCGGTAATCGCTCTCTGTTAAATCTTAACCTTTGATAATAAACTTAGAGTTGTAGTGAAAACAATGATAGGTCAATGCCAGGAGGCTATATAGGTGATGATCTAGAGTTGGATCAATAAGCTGGTATGTATTCTGGTCATTTGGGTACAACTGATCTAGTAATTCTGTAAGGGTAGGTCTACACTGCCACCCTAGTTCGAACTAGGGTGGCTAATGTAGGCATTCGAAGTTTCAAATGAAGCCCGGGAATGAGGTATACCAGTAGTTTGAATTAGAAAGCCTAATTCGAACTACCTACTCGGTGCCGCGTGTAGCCGCGGGCACAGAGTCCGCACTGACGGGGATTTAAAAATGGCGGCGCCTGGCAAGATGCAAATGAAGCCCGGGATATTTAAATCCCGGGCTTCATTTGCAACTTTGAATGCCTACAATAGCCACCCTAGTTCGAACTAGGGTGGCAGTGTAGACATACCCTAAGTGTAATTCAGTGGATAAGGGGCTGAACAGTATACAGGGCCATTTCAAAGGGGCTCTGAAACTGGAGTACACTTATGACAGAAAAACCAGGACTGGCATAAGCCCAGAGGAGAGTGCTTGGGTGACTAAAGGGCTAGAGGTGGCAGGGACCTGTCTCCCATCTATCACAAGAAATGCTACCTCTTGCTGGAGGCATGGTTCTAACAAGGCGACTCTCAGTCCAGGGCACCCCGAGAACCATTGCAAAAGCACAAAAGGCACAACTGTGAGCAAAGATACATTTCATAGGCTGATGTGGACAGTTGTGATTAAAGAATAAGACTTTGCATATGCTGTACTTTTGCCCTACTTTGTACAATAAGGGTGTTTCTGGTGTCTCTGTGACATTACTCGAGTGGTTGGGTTATAGTGAGCACAGCTATCTCTTTTTGCTCATGGAACTGCATGTGTTCTGCCAAATAGCTTTTGCAACAGAAATACTAACTGAAGGCAATACTTTCTTATCTCTGGAGAGACAACTAGTGACTCTGGGAGTGAGTTTGGCTACCTAGGATCTTGTGCTAGCTTTATTGTGCTGCTGCCTTGGTGGCCACATTGAACCCAACTGAGAAAGGGGAGTGTGACAGATTTACCGGGTGCAAGTGCCCCCTCCTGATGGGGCAGAGGGGTTCAGCGGAACCACCATCTGAGTCTGACGTGTTTCTGTCCCGGGGCCCACTCCCCGGGGAGGAGTATGTAAGTGCGATCGCCCGGTGCCGGATCAGTGCCGGGGTTCGGCGGACTCACTACCCCACCCCTGTTAGGGTCAAGGGGTCCCGTAGGTTGGGGGGGGTATTTCCGGGGGCCAGTTCCAAGGAAAGGTCCTCCCCGGAAGGGGGGGGATGGACGGAATATCAAGCATTTGGTTCGCGTTCAAGGTCACCCGACTCCCCTGAGGTTACGGTGTGACATAGTCACTGGGTAGGTTGAGGCGGTGGGGACAAAAAAGGGCGGGATGTTCGTCCTTTTGGGGGAACTTCGGCGGCTCCTCCCCGAACTGCCCCCATCTGTCTCACCCGGCTGCTTTTCAAGCAGCCCGGGCAGGGGCGCCAGCCCCACCCCTCCGGCGTCCGCATGCCCTGTCGCGTAACGGCCAGGGCCCGGAGTTCCGCCCCCTGCTCTGCGCGGCCCAGTGCCACCGGCACACTCCTCGGGCTCCCAGCCCGCCCGCTGCGGCTGCGTCTGGCCCCGCCCCCCTTGCCGTGGGGCCGTGCGCATTTCCCTGCACCGGGTCTCAGCCCAGCCGGAGCTACTCCAGCTGCACATGCCGCCCGCCTGCCCTCGCCGGGGGGGGGGGCGGGGGAGGGTCCCCATGGCCCGGGTGAGTGCGGACCCCTCTGGGTCCATCACAGGGAGTCTGCAAGAAACCTTCTCCTTTTCTCTCCCAGGCCTGACCTTCTGCACAGCAGCTGGATTCACCATTGCAATCCCTGTGCTCCCCTATTGTTCTGCCTGGGGCATAAGACCAATGAGTGGAGTCATCACTTGAGAAATGAAGATTGCAGCTTGCATGGTTAAAAGACAACCACCACCTGCCTAAAAAAGTATTGGCCTTCCCCAGTGCATGCAAAGAAAGGGGGAGTTTCCATTGTACTATAGTTATCATGACAAGCAAGTCCAATTCAAAATATTAAATTATCTATCAGTCTCATCTCTGGTATTTATATAGGCCCCATCACCGTGCTGTCCTAAAAAATGGGTAGACCAAAAGAGATATTGGGAAGAATCACTAATGAGTGATGCAGGACACAAGTCTTTCACAATTTCAGTGTATTTATCATCGTGATATCCCATGAGGGTAGGCAAGTGGAAGTATATGCCCTCTTGTAGATGTGGACCTGATGCATAGACTGTCTGACTTGCCCTAAATTATCTTAAAATAAACAGTATGATTATATCCTTAAAAGTGGCACTGTAAATATGGCACTTTGGGTTTTTTATTTGCTGTCTCTCAACGATTTCTAGACTTCACTTGCTCAGATTTCAAGTAAGAATATGGCTTTCTAAACTGCCACCCCAAAAAACTCACCTGAGATCTGCCACTAAAATCAGGTTTTTAGATTTCAGGGGTGGGGGGAGAGGGTTGAGTGGTGTGAGAAAGTCTGGCTCACCACTGGAGGTACAGATTCTTTCATCAGAACATACATTGGTAACCATCTATTTGACAATGCAAGAGCCAGGATAAAATTTTTCTATCTGTGTTGGCTGTGCAGGGAAAGCATGAGCAACAAGCAGGAAAGCACCACATCAGTCAGGGATATGCAGATATGACTGAAAACACATAGTATATGTGTGCACATAAAAAAGCACCAAAGTGTTCAACAGTGACCTAACTCTGTTCCCATTGAATTAAATGTAACCCTCCTTTTGACTTCAAGAGAAGACGTGATGCCAACTGTGAGAATTTTTAAAAATTCCTCTCATAATCTATGTATCGTACATAACCCCTTTTTGGAACATAAATGAATTTTATGTTCACTTCCCAAAATTGTCGATCCTTAATTTTTTTGGTGAAATGGGATGGGAAGTTAAACAAATCTGTCCTCGGTCCTGGCTGCCTACTTTGGGAAACTTTCATCCATTTTCATTTTTTTTATCTTACTAATCTATTTCACAACCCTAAGCTCTCCACAGGGGTCTCCTAAATCTACCAAGTGCCAGAGTCACCAATAAGAGACAGCCAGATTTACCTTCAGGATCTCACATTCCAAATCTACAGGACTCTGTGTAGTAGGTTAAAATAATATATCCCAAAGATTAGCATAGTATTGCAGGTCAGTAGTTCACAGCAACTCCCTTCCATGTTTCCTCCTGCATGAGAAGATTTGCATATTGTGTTGCATGACAACTCCCAAACTATTGTTTACTGGAGGCAAGACTGAGTGTTTGCTCAAAGCCCTTAATAAGGGTCAGTGTGTACCTCAGAATCACAGTTCCTTCTCTAATGCCCCTTACTCCTTAGTTGAAGTACTTTACGGGATCTCTTTATGGATGCAGCTTTCTTTTCCCTGACTCACAGTACAGCTGAGCACTAAACAAATCTTGTCTTCCATTTAACTATGAATTTTATGTGGAACTGGAGATAAAGTATCTTTCAATTAGAAAAACTCCTTGTCCATCTTATATTGCCAGTGTATATATACAGATATAACTACTATAAGGAGGCAAGACTGTATGATGTTAAATGTCATTGAAGAAGAATTGCACACCCTGAAATGACTGTTGCTGTAACTTAGTATTGTAATTTTATTCATAATGGACCTTTGGGCTGTCCCAATATGGCCGTTCTAGCCCAGTATTCTGTCTTCCAACAGCGGGCAATTCCAGGTGCCCCAGAGGGAATGAACAGAACAGATAATCAAGCAATCCCTCTCCTGTCACCCATTCCCAGCTTCTGACAAACAGAGGTTAGAGACACCATTCCTGCCCATTGTGGCTAATAGCTATTCATGGACTTAGCCTCCGTGAATTTATCTTGCTCTTTTTTGAGCCCTGTTAAAGTCTGGTCTTCACAACCTCCTCTGGCAAAGAGTTCCAAAGGCTGACTGCGCAGTGGGTGAAGAAAACTTCCTTCTATTTGTTTGAAACCTGCTATCTACTCATTTCATTTGATGGACCCCTAGTTCTTGTGTTGTAGGAACATGTAATTAACTTTTCTTTATTTACTTTCTCCATAGCAGTCATGAATTTTATAGACCTCTATCGTATACCTCCTCCCCACACCCGCTTAGTCTTCTCTTTGCTAAGTGAACAGTCCCAGTCTTATTAATCTCTCCTCATATGGCAACCATTCCATAGCCCTAACCATTTTTGTTTTCCTTTTCTGAACTTTTTCTAATACCAAAATATCTTTTTTGAGATGAGGTGGCCACATCTGCAAGAAGTATTCAAGATGTGGACATCAAATATGTACCATTGCTTTCTATAGAGGCAATAAGATATTCTCTGTAATATCTGCTATCCCTTTTAAAACTATTTCTAATATTCTGTTTGCTTTTTTTAACCCTTGCTGTGCGTTGAGTGGAAGTTTTCAGAGAACTATGCACAATGACTTTAAGATCTCTCTCATGAGTGGTAACAGCTAATTTATTTTTCATCTTTGTAAATATAGAGCTGGGATTATGTTTTGCAATATGCATTACTTTACATGTATTAACATTAAAATTCATCTGCCATTTGTTGCCCAGTCACCTAGTTTTGTGAGATCCTATTGAAGCTCTTCAAAGTCTGCAAATTTTGCTATCTCACTGTTTACCCCTTTTCCAGATCATTTATTAATATCCTCCAGTCATTTGGTACAGAATATGATTTAAAGTATAGGTTACAAATCACAGTTAGTAGTTCCACCATTTCACATCTGAGTTCGTTTCAAAACTCTTGGGTGAATGCCATCTGGTCCGGTGACTTGTTACTCTTTAGTTTATCAATTTGTTCCAAAACCTCTAATGACACCCCAATCTGGAACAGTTCCTCAGATTTGTCACATAAAAAGAATGGCTCAGGTTTAGGAATCTCCCTCAGATCTTCAGCTGTGAAGACAGATGCAAAGAATTCCTTTATTTTCTTCACCTTATTATCCTCGAGTATTCCTTTAGCAATCTCGATCATCCAGTGCCCTCCTTCCCCATTGGTTATTTAGCAGGCTTCCTGCTTCTGGTGTACTTAATTCTGTATTTTTTATTTTTTGCTATTTTTTATATTTTGGCTAGCTGTTATTCAAATTCCTTTTTGCCCTTCCTAATTATATTTTTACACTCCATTTGACAGAGTTTATGCTCCTTTCTATTTTCCCCACTAGGATTTAACTTTCACTTTTTAAATGATGCCTTTTTATCTCTGACTGCTTCTGTTACTTGGTTGTTAAGCCATGGCGGCACTTCTTTAGTTCTCTTGGTTTTGGGGATTTTTTTTGTTAATTTGGAATATACATTTAAGTTGAACCTCTATTATAGTGTCTTTGAAAAGTTTCCATGCAGCTTGCATGTACCTTTTAAT
Source organism: Pelodiscus sinensis (assembly GCF_052426305.1). Lineage (NCBI taxonomy): Eukaryota > Metazoa > Chordata > Testudines > Trionychidae > Pelodiscus > Pelodiscus sinensis. The sequence continues at coordinate 115,285,107 of NC_143055.1, read as the reverse complement.
TTCTGTTTAACTAACCTTGTCATTTTTGTGTAGGTTCCCTTTTCTAAATGAAATGCCATAGTGTTGGGCTGCTGTGGTGGTTTTTCCACCACAGGAATGTTACATTTAATTATATTAAGGACACTATTTCCAAGAAGTGATAAAAGCTGGACCAGATTCTGCATGCCACTTAGGACTAAATTAAGAATTGCCTGTCCTCTTGTGGGTTTCAGAAACAGCTACTCCAATGAGAAGTCATATAAGGAGTCAAGAAACTTTATCTCTGCATCTCATCCTGAGGTGTCATGTATCCAGAAACTATGGGGATAGTTGAAGTCCCTGTTATCAAGTTTTTGCCTTGAACCAAGTCTAGCTTGTTAAATTTTAGCCTCTAGGAATGTATATGATCGTTATTTCTCTTGTGACCATTTCTGACTTGAATACTTCATACCTGAATTCACTTAAATCCTATCTTCTTGAATCTAAATATCCAGTTTGGTAACCCCAGTTAAAGTAGTAGACTGAAATATTTACCCTTTACAGAAACAATGGACCTTTAATATTTGAGGCTACATCTAGACTGCATCCCTCTGTCGACAGAGAAATGCAAATCAAGAACGTCGAAATTGCTAATGAAGCCAGGATTTAAATATCCCATGCCTCATTAGCATAAACATGGTAACCGCTTTTTTTCAAAACTGAAGTTTTTTTTAAAATAAAACCAGCAGTCTAGATGTGGATCTGTCAAAAATAAAGCCTTTTTCAACAGATTCTGTATTCCTCAAAAAATGAGGTTTACAGGATCTGTCAAAAAAGGCTTTATTTTTGACAGATCCACTTCTAGACTGCTGGTTTTTTTTCGAAAAAACTCGATTTCGAAAAAAGTGGTGGCCATGTTTATGCTAATGAGGCGTAGGATATTTAAATCCCTGCTTCATTAGCAATTTCGATGTGCCTAATCTACATCTCTCTGTCGACAGAGAGGTGTAGTCTAGACAAGGCTGGACAATACCGAACACATGTTTTCAGGACTGGGAGTAGGCTAAGGTCATCCGGCAAGTAATAACCAAAGCTGGTGGAAAGCCAGAGTGTGACTGCTGTATTGCTGCCCAGTTCCTGGGTCATTGCTGCAGCTATACACAGACACCCAGGGTGTGATCTCTATGTTGATAAACTGTTTGCGAGTGGCCTAGCTAGAGAGCTACAAAAAAACATTGTAAGGCACTTAAAATCACTGCCCACTCTGCAACAACTATGCAGTGGTCTGGATTGCACCCCAGAACTTCAATCACCCACATCCTCCCTAAGCACAGCATCCACGAGCGCACTGTCCATATTACATTTCCAACAGTACTGCCAGGGACATTAAGGAGGAGGAGGGATAGTTCAGGGGTGAGGGCTGAATAAAGGCTCTCTCCTACCTCTTTGGGGTGTGCAAAGACTGGGAGGTGACTAGAACCATGTAAATACACGAGACATAAAGTTTAATGAATTCCATGTTGTCTGCCTATGGGATAGGGCTTTTGAGAAATGTACAGTTAGCTTATTGGAGAATATTCAAAAAGTCTAGAAAGGCTCAGAAGAATACAGACAAAGTAGAGTCTCTTATTAATAAGGGGGGGAGGGATTCACCCATTTTCTGATTGGAATGGTTAGACCAAATCTTTTTACTGTTTGTCAAAAATCCTGGGCAATCCATGATAGGTTTATCACCGAATAATCTCAATGGTTTTAAACTTAAATAATTGGCACTCACCAGTTTCATGACTGATCTGAAAAAAACTCTGGTTTCATGAACTCTGGAGATTCAAGGGAAATTAGTGCCTTGCAAGACCTCATGCACCAAAACTACCCAAAAGGTTGGCTGAAGCTCATGCATGTTTCACAGCTCCACAGGAGTGCTTTCCACATAATAACCCAGTAGCTATCTCCACAAGTAATAGCAAGTAACTGCTTTTGCCAGACTACACAATTAAGAAAATGTGTTAAAAACATAGTTTATTTTGCAGATCTTTCACTGGATCCCTTTTCTGCCAATATGTAAATAAGATGCAAATCAAGAAGCGTGCTGGGAAAACACATTCTGGCACATTGGCATACAACATTTTCAGGCAATACACAGCAGATTTATCATTATGTTAATGTGAGATCCCAGAGGCAGCATTGCCTTCAAGGCATACCTCAGCGTGGCAAGTTTTTTTCTTTTTTCATAGAAGATAGACTAGAAGATAAATATGTCATTCACGAAAATGTAAAAGCTCCCTGGGTTACGTGGAGCATTCATAGCAATACAATAATTTTGCATTCTATAGCATGTTTTTTTTCATTTGCACATCTCAAAGCAGTTTCAAAAGTGTAATTATTCCATTTTATAGATGATGTACTTGAAAGAGAGCGAGGTTAAGGCCAATAGGTTAAAAGTGTCCTCTGATTTTGATTGCCCAACTTGACACACCCAGTGCCTGACTGTTAGTGGTACTCAGCACACATAATTCCCACTGAGTTCTACTTGATGTTTGGGAGCCGCTGTGTCTGAAAATAAGAACTTTCATGTCTCAGGTTGGACTCAAACACTGAGAGACCCAAAATCAGTGAGACCATTTGAAAATTTGCCCAGGTAACTTACCCAAGCTCACACAGCACGTCAGTGCAAGAGTTAAAAAAAGGCTTGAGGTTAATTTAATCAATTCAGACAAGCATCCAAATGCTGCTCCAAAATTAGATGAACCTCTTTAATGTAGAGATGAAGTAGCAAATCTCTCAAGAACAGGTTTCATGGCAAGAGTCCTAATCAGGGCTGAAAATAACTTAATTTTAATATAGGTATTGTTGTATTACACACACACATGGGCACTCAGCGCAGGATTTGGGAGGAGGAGGGTTGCTCTATAACAGCACCAGTAAGAAATTTAAGTGTGGGATGGAGTGCAGAGGGTTCAGGTAAATAGGTTGATGTGGGGCGGGACTCAGGGCAGGAGGATGGTGATGGGAGGTGCAGGAGTCAGGGCTGGGAATGTGAAGAGGGGCTCAGGGCAGAGGGTTGGTGTCTGTGTGTGGAGTGCTGCAGGAACCAGGATAGGAGAGCTGGGGGGGGGGGGGCCTCAGGGCAGGGGGCTGGTGTTTGTAGGGAAGAAATTGGGGGTAAGGAGGGCAACACCAACCCTGCTTGTTGCTTGCTCTTCCCCTTCTGTCACTGTTAGGAATCACGAGGAAAGTGCATATCCTGGGTCACTCACTCCTGAGAGGGAGAGGAATGCAGGTGATCTGTGTACTTTCTCCTCACTCCATCAGCTATTGTGGCTGTTTGTTATCCTTTTCTGTGTTTTTTCTTTGAAAACTGTCAAATTTGAATTTGAAACACCGTTTGAAATCAAAAAGTAGGAATTGGACATTTTGGTATTCTCTACACAGTGTTTAGAAATGAAGAAATCAACTTGAAATGTTTTAAAACTGTTCAAATGAAATGTTCCCTGGGCGCAACTAATCATTGAACTTGACAGATAGTTTTGGACCCTGAATAATGAATTTTTCAAGGAAATATCTTCTATTAAAGTGTTGTCCAGTTCTAATCTGTATGTATCCAAAATTTTCAGGTGTTCAAAATATGTATCTGACTGCAAGTCTTGATCTGACTTCAAGTCTTGAGGTTTGAGCCCATCTCTAATTAAATTTGTATTTTTTTCTTCTGGTCCTTACAAAAGCCAGGAAACATAGAGCTACACACAAAAATAAAGAAAATGAATATTAATTGAATCTGTGTAAATGATGTTATCAAGTATTTGATAAAAATTCAAGCTGCATTTTATTTAGCTAAACCATTTTATACATCTTTATTATTCAGACCCAATTTGATATTGCTGCAAACTATTGCTCTCCATTCTTCTTTTGTTGTGTGTTCACAATGGGCTAAATTTTCAGAAAAATGCTCCTTAATGCCATGGACAAAACAGGCAATTGTATGTCCAGCTGGGACCACTTACATGCGCTTATTTATTTTATTTTGTTAGCAGTACATACAAAGACAGACAAGATGCTTACTCAAAGGCACTAGATGCTCTGAACGATAATTAAAATCACATTTGGTAAAAACAACAACAAACCTAACAGCAACCTAGCGGTTAATTGGTCCCTATACACCAAATTCTACTCACAGTGACAACAAAATAGTCAATTATCAGTAACAGATAATTCCACAATATCACTCCCTCGTCCCACAGAAGTTCTTAACCCAAATGAGAATCCAGAATTGATAACCCTCAGCACCTCAAAAGACTGTACCCAGCATACCTCAATCACTTACTGAAATAGATATTTTCACAGTAGCCTGAAATTCAGAAAACTTAGATTATTTCAGTTCAATGAAGTTCTGAAGTGGATATGCCAACAACTTCCTCTCTCAACAATTTATAGTTCCAGAGCAAGGTTTCTGCTGCTAGCAAGAGGCTGATCACTCAAGCTATGTCTACACTACATGCTTCTTGCACAAGAAGCCTTTTATGCAATAATTTTTTAGAGAAAATGTCTTGTGCAAGAGCACGTCCACACCTCAAAGCACATTGCAAAAGCCATGTGCTTTTGCACAAGAGATCGTCCACACTGCATGGAAGCTCTTGAGCAAGAAAGCTCTCATTGCCACTCACAGAATGGCCATCAGAGCACTTGTGCTTTTTCCCATTCGGGTTTCTTGTGCAAAAATCCCTCTAGAGCATCCACACTTGCCTTTTTTGTGCAATAGCTGTAGCGCAAAAAGGAGCTATGCCTCTTAAAAGGAAGTTTACCTACAGCGGAAAAAGCCCTCTATTCTGCCATTATACTTTCGATTTCCTTGCACAAAAGCGCATTTGAGGTATGGAGGCTCCATGGGTTTTTGTGCAAAAATAGCTGTGTAGATGTAGCCTCAGGGTAGAAGGTCCCAAATGGCTCTAGAGATCAAACAACACCTTACTCGCTATGTTAAAATGTTCAATAGGTGACATTAAAACAGCATTTGGAAGACTCAAAATGCACTAGATTGGGTTGGTGATGGCCAAATAAGATTTCCTTGATGGTTTTTCTCTGATGGGGAACCATTTTCAAAAGAAATACTTTTTTGTACCTGTATCAAAAGTAGAAAAACGTGCTAATATTCTTAAAGGTGGGAAACCTTTTATTTCATTTTTATCTATATGTATCTTACATCTTTGATCTCCAGGATTAAGTATTTTAGAAAGCTAGGCAAACAAACTCTCCAAAACGGGTTTGAGAAATGAAATATTCCCTTGGAACTTCAGATTGCATTCCTATAGCACATAGGGGAATATACAGTAAAGTGAGACTTTTAACGAAACTGCCAGAAAGACTGCAACTGAAATCTCCCTCGCCCCAGCCCCCCATTAAGTCCAAATAAAGAAAGGCAAAAGAGGCCAATCTGGTTAAGGAGGATTGTAAAGGCTGAGATAAGTAGTGGCCAGCAGGAGGGGTTTTTAAATAAATAAATAATCTGTTAAATAGGACAGGAAAAGCTATAAAACCTAAGTAATAGCAAGCTAGCAGGATATTTGAAGGAGCAGAAAATAAATACAGAATAACATGCTGGAGAGAAAACTGGCCTAGAAGAAGGTGAGTGAGTGATTTTAACTTGGGTCATTAACTATATTAAGGTCACCCTGTCAGCTTGGTTACCCTAAAGCTGGTTTTGAGGTTTCTCTTATTTATAGGTAGTAATGGGCACAAGCTGCAAAATTTGTCTCTGGATTTGAAATGCTTCATAGTTTAGAGCTATTTAGATCCCACATTTTGGTTTGGGCCTATTTCAGTGTATTAAAGCAAAATGAAGAAAATGGCAAAAAATGGGGAAAACACACCAAATCACTTTGCTGACACCCACAATCCTCCTTATTTATTTATTTTTAAACTGGAAAGTGAATGAAAGCAAAATAAATGCCAGCAGAAATAAATATTTTCCCTAGAAGTGCTTTGGCAGCCATTTTGAAGAGACTGCACAATAACTTTGCTGAGGAGATATTGGGCCTGCAAATTCCTTCTATATTTACTGCTGTGTTAAATCCTAATGATGTTGTTGTACTAGATCTACTGCTTTACTCACTGGTGCCATGCAACCGGCTATACATACGTGCAGTAAGGCCAGCCTTCCCCCAATCAAGCCAGCTCTTCATGACTATTCAAAAACTCATATGGGTGCAGAGTACTTTTTTTCTTGTATTTTTTCCTACTTGTTTAATTTGGAAGTATATATATTAAAATCTAATATTCATAACTGGCCTAATTGTCATAGACAATGAACACCACAGCTGCCGTTCCCTAATTGTTAGTCTAATTTTAGGTGCCCCAGTTTGAAAGTATTGAGACACGGTGCGTGAGGCAATATCTTTCACTGGACCAACTTCTGTTGGTAACATAACTTACAAGTTTCTACAGAGTTCTTCAGGGCCGCTGCACCCACACTTCAAATATGAGGAAAGGAAGGGCTGTGTGTGCTAGTGAAATTATACTTTGTAGTGCTCCTTGCTGCATCATACTGTAGATCTTCTCATATTCATTGATGGGCAAGTCAGAATAAATAATTCCAGAAACAAAGGCAGGTGAGCCAATGGCCTCCCCGGGACCTTGGGCAAGGTGAAGTGCTCCCGGGTGAGGGGCATTGGTTGGAAGGAGTGGCGCCTCAGGAAGAAGGGGCAGGTGAGGGGTAGCCCAATGTGATGTACCCTTCCTCCACATCCCCCAGAGCTGCATAGAGCATCTAGAGCAGGGGTGAGCAATAATTTTTGAAGGGGGGGCCACTCTGGGAATTTCTGAAGCGGTCACAGGCCACCCCGGAAGAGGCGGGGCCTTGGATGGAAGGGTGGGGCCAGGAGACTTTGCCACCCACGGACTTTGCCACCCATTGGCCTGAGGGTAGGGAAGCACGTGAAGTCTAAGCCCCTGTCCACCACCCCCACCCTGCCAGGGTGTGCAGCACCTACTGAGAGCCACCACTGTTTTGAACAGCTGCCAGGTCTCTCTGGTGCTGCATGCTCTTAGCGGGGTGAGGAGGCTTCGCACGCTCCCCCATCCCTAGGTCTCGATTGGCCTGGGGGTAGGGCAGTGGCTGGACAGCCACAGGCCAGGAGCCCTTTCAATTTCTGCTATTTAATGGGCTCCTGGCTCCAGCTCCAGGATCTGTGAGACCCTTAAATAGCAGCAATTTAAAGGGCTTGAGCCTGCTGGGTGGCTGCTACCACGTGGCCTGGCAGCCTCCTGGAAGGATTGAGCCCTTTTAATAGCAGAAGTTGAAAGATGGCTCCCAGGCAACACATTAGCAGTGGAGCCGGGAGCTGCCGCAGACCGGATCAAAGTGCTGGCCCCCTGATCTAGAGGCCCAACCAAGATGGAGGCCCTATTAGGTGAGAGGCTGAATGTACACGTAGTAAGTCAGCTGGAACAGTTTACAGGCTCAATAAGACAGACTAGCCGAGGAAGGGAAATTGAGGCAAAGTGCAGTGACTTACCCAAGATCACACTGCAGGCTAATGTCAAAGCCAGGATTTAGAGCCTTGACTGCAATCCAAGACTGTATTCAGTAGACTGTGCTATTTCCCATGCAGTTATGCAACACTAATTTTCCATGTAATGTTTGGATACCTGGGCTTCACAGCAAGGGACTCAGGACACAGGGGTTAATTGCTAAGAAGGCCAAGTGAGAAGTGCTAATAATGGTCTTAAAGGAATTTCAATAATGTCTCAGATCCAGCTGGTTATTTGTGACCTGTCCAAAATGTACTTTATTCCCATCACCATTTCTGGAGGCACATAGTCAAAGGGGTTAATTCTTTTGTGTCTTCATTTTAGTAACTGTTGAGGCCTGAAATAAAAATCCCACTATTGCTTGTCAGTGCTGAGCTGCCAAAATGACACATCAGCAGCACTGAGAAAAGTTAGACTCTCTCAAATGGATTTTATCTCTCTCAGTGCTGACCTGGTGCCCATTTCCCCCTTTGAATCCACTGAAGCCTGTGAAGATTTTTTTAAATATTGCTGCTGCTGCTGCTTCATGTATGTGTGGAAGGTTCCTGAATCTTCAGCAGCTTTGAGTTATTTTAGTCATCTTAACAGCAGTGCAGGCATGCCAGAAAAAATGTTAATACAGAAAAGCACTGTGGATTGAATGGCAAAAGTTAAAGTGATCTCAGCTGAAGACATTACAAGCTAAGTAAATTATATAATTAAGCTTTCCAGTTTTCTTGACTGAATGGGCTTTTTAGAAAATATAAGTCATACTATACCTTTAATAGTCTGAGTTTTTTCACATCATTTGTCATTCGCATGTTGCCATCACTGTTCTATAATACCCTCTAACCAAAATATTGACGTCCATGGCTCACTGCATAGGAGACTGCCATGCAATTCTGTTACACTGAATCCTTATGTGGATGGGACAACCTCCAACATATAAAAACCATAGGCTGTGTCTAGACTGGCAAGTTTTTCCAGAAAATCAGCCGCTTTTCCGGAAAAACTTGCCAGCTGTCTACACTGACCGCTTGAATTTCTGCAAAAGCACTGACTTCCTACTGTCTGAAATCAGTGCTTTTTATGGAAATACTATGCTGCTCCCATTCGGGCAAAAGTCCCTTTTGCAGAAAACTTTTGCGCAAAAGGGCCAGTGTAGGCAGCTGAGATTTGTTTTGCGCAAAAAAGCCCCGATCGCGAAAATGGCGATCGGGGCTTTTTTGTGCAAACGCGTGTCTAGATTGGCCACAGACGCTTTTCTGCAAAAAGTGCTTTTGCGGAAAAGCGTCCGTGCCAATCTAGACGCTCTTTTCTGAAAATGCTTATAACGGAAAAGTTTTCCGTTAAAAGCATTTCCGGAAAATCATGCCAGTCTAGATGTAGCCCTCCTCTTCAGGCTCTCCAACACCCTGCACCCATCCCTGCCCCATATTTACCAAACAAAAAACATGCTGCACAGAATAATGCATATGTAATGGAGGGAATTCATAATTATACACTACATGAAGGGCAGCGCTTATTCATAACAGCATATACTACAATAGTGACTAGATCAATCAAATCAAAATCAAGGCCCCACCACATAAGGGTTACATGGGCACAGAACAGAAGACTATCCTTGCTCTGAAGAGCAGTCCTTTTAGATGAGGGTAGGCAATAAGCAGCCCGCATGCCAGACACAGTTCACCAGAGTTAGCCCCAGCAGGCTGCCAGACAATTTATTTGCCTGTGTGGCTGCAGATATGGCTGCCCACAGCCCCTTATGGACCAAGGATCACTGTTTCCTGCCAATGAGAGCTGCAGGAAGAGGTGGCCTGATCTGCAACGCTTTCCACAGCTCACCATTGGCTGGGAATGGCGATCTGTAGCCAATAGGCAAATAAGGGCTGTGAGTGGATGTACCTGCAGGCATGTAGGTAAGTAACGTGTCCAGCTGTGGACCATTTATTACCCACCCCTGATCTAGATAAAACAGATGAAGAGTGGTAGAGAAGCAATATTACCATCAGTGTACAGAAAGATTAACCAACTTGCCTATTATCACAGAGGCAGTCCAAGGCACAACTGGGAAAGGAAGCTAGATGTCCTCCATCTTAGTCTAGTGCCATAAGGACAAGATTATCCTTTCTCTCAAGCAGGGATGAAAGCTCAATGTTATAAAAGGTAATGAGACAATCCAGCACTTGGAATTGCATTGCACATATTTGTTTGTTAGAATCTGCTCTTGACTGAGAGCCACCAAACAAGTTGCTTCCTAACTTACTTAAATGTTGTGACTTTATTATTTTCTTTTGAGAAAATATGTATTCAAAGCCCAGTAGCTGTAATGCAAAATATAAAAAAAAGACAGAATTGGTATAAAATAGATATTTCTATCATGAATTAAAACACTAATCTATGTTGAAGTCCCTTCCACGTTACCTATTTTCCAGCCTGCACAAGACCATAGAAGTCAATGCTTAGTTCTGTAAGATTAAAGAAATGTTCCCATTTATTGTCACTGCAGAATCCCCAAACCAGGAAATTCATCCAGGGCAAATTGTGGCAGGAAAGGAATTGCAGAGGGGTTTCATAAATGATCTGTGCATAGGTCAGGGAGCCAGAACCCTAACATTTGTAATCATGACTTCTTCAATGCCTTTTTTGGCACTGGGTATCTCTCAAATATTTTGTCTTAATATCTTTACCTACATCATAAGGATAACAGTACTCACTGATTTAGAAGGATGGTGAGCAGTTTTAAAGATAAAAAGTGCTACATGGTACTATGTAGTTTCATGACAACACATTAACATCAGTCCCAGGGCAATTAATCCTATTGTAGTGAAACAAAATGACCTATTATTCTATTCACCTCTGGGAAAGAAGCACTGAGGCTTACCTCATATAGCTCCTGGTTACAAAGTGTTACCACTGTTGAGGTTTGTGGGTTTTCCATCACCTTGTGAAAAAGAATTGAAAACCCACAACTGAAAAAAGGATTGGATGGAAGTGAGAGAGAGGATCTTGAGAACAAAACAAACTTAGGCTTCCAGTGGCTGTTAAGTACTCATTACTTAAAGATCTATTATAAGACAAACCTTATTGTATTACAATTGATTCAGTTTATCAGAATTCTTCTGTATTTTATTAATGACCAACAAGCTTCCTTGTAAATAACCAGCCCTATTGTTCTTTTTTATTTATTTATTTAGCTGTATTACAAGACATTAAAAGGAACATACCGGTCCTATGTCCAGCCCTTGGTTTTCACTTGGAATTACCAGCTGACTTCTTGTGTAAGAAATAAGAGCATCAGTGAATGTCATTACTTCTATAAAAGCGGCGAGGAGTCCTGTGGCACCTTATAGACTAACTGCAGAGTAGGAGCATAAGCTTTCGTGGGCAAAGACCCACTTCGTCAGATGCATGTAGTCGACAAAGTGGGTCTTTGCCCACGAAAGCTTATGCTCCTACACTGCAGTTAGTCTATAAGGTGCCACATTACTTCTACAGACCTTCTTGTGCCAGCACAGACTCCATCTTTTTAAATAGAGCTGTAGAAATAAAATAAGCATACTTTGCTGAAACATCTGGAATAGTAACTCATATCTCATATGTTTATTTCACAGCCATCCTAATATAGGTCCTTATTATCCATTTGAAAGGCCATGTGTCACTTCTCTCATGTTAAATATTATTAATTATTGCTACTGGGAACAGTAACTACACTGTTTCAACAGGAAAGCTATATTTCTTCATTTTCACATTAAAGTTTGAACCTCTCTGCTCCAGGACTCTCTGGTCCAGCAACATCCGTGGTTTGGCAGAAGCACAGATGTTACTGGACTAAAAAGCTCCTGGATCAGAGAGCCCTGATGGCTGGGAGTGGGGGCCAGCTGGGACTCTGGCAGCAGGGGGGGCTGGTGGCCAGGAGCCTGCCTGGGATTGGGAGCAGAGCTGACCCAGCAGCCAAGAGGCTGGTGACCAGGAGTAAAGCCAATCCAGGATGTGTGTGGAGGGGGTGGCAGCAGGGGAGTCAGTGGCCAGAACCCAGCTGGGGCTAAGAACACTGCTGGTCCAGCAGTCAGGGGACTGGCAGCAGGAAGTGGAGCTGAACCTGGTGGCTGGAGCCAGCAGCACAGGCCAGTGGCTAGCAGGGAAGAGGGAGAGGCTGGCCAGGAGGCTGGTGAACCTTTCAGGAAAGCCCAGAGGCTAGCACCAGAGAGCCTGGCGTTGACCTCCCCTAGCCCTGAAAACTCCCCCCTTCCAGACCAGTCAGGTTCCAAGGGTTCCAGAGAGGTCCAACCTATACTGCACTTCTCAAGTTTAACTTCTTGCCCATATAATTGCCTAACTTATACAAATAGAATGGAAAGGAATTGAGTCCCAGAACATATTACAGAGGAGTGTTAACCAGCATGAGACGTGTGTTTAATCACTACTCTGAATTGTTACAGCCCCTGAAGGAAAACCATGGAAAGATTTGCCTTAAAGTTAAATGGCAGAAAATGTTGCAGTCACCAGTGTCTAGCTTTCTAGAGGAAAACCATTCCCAGAACTCTCAAATGAAACATCCGCTCTGTGAGATCAGCTTTCTAGCAGAGTACAATAAGTTTTTCAGAATAAGCACTTAGCCACCTATTTTAAAAACTCCCCTCTAATAATTTGATGTGGCCTGAAACTTGAAGTTCAATTATTTAGCACAAAGTTTGATGCATATTTGAACACACATAACACATGCCCTGAATAAATAACAGTGCAATCAATCAAAATAGTTTTGAACAGGCACAACTGGAGCTTAGTAATGCCAGTCCACAGCGGCACGCAATAACTGTAGAGTGCTGCAGAAGAGAGGGCCGGCAAAGGAACCATTTGCCGCTGCTTAACTCTGGGACATGTTTTCCCTCATCTTCAATGTAGTTGATAGCAGCCAGGGGTCAAGCTATCTATTGCCGCAAGGGGCTAATATGCCAGGCTGGCCTCATCACAGTGCTGTAGTACCTTGGTCACATCCCTTCCTTGTCATTATGATTCTCTGCACACTCTTTTTCAATGGAAGGGTTAGAGGGGAAGGCAACGGCACCAGCTTTATGCCATCCAGCAACATCTCTCCCACACTGGGAGAATCCCTGGGTGGCCAATTGTGCTGGTTTTCTACCCTATTTGTAACACTGGAGTGCACAGCCAAGGATCTGACTCTCTGTTGTTTTTTTAATGTCATAGATGTGGCTTATTTACTCTGCACTGGCTCTGCTCTCTCATATATAATACATGTTTCTAAAACCGCTTAAATGCCCTATTCACTCTAGAGGCTAAAATGATTCTGAAGTGGCCCTTCCCATCTTCCAGCAAATAACGTGCTGATTGCCAGCCTTCTTTCTATGTTCAGCTTTTAAAAGATTTTCTGTCTAAAGGACTCTGTGTACACTATAGTAAAGGTGCTTTTTTTCCAGGTATGTTACAGCTTTATCAGGCCTGTGATATCTGTTGGCTTCAGGGAGACACCCTTATCAGTGAAAGACACTAATTCAGATTCTATATAAGCTTGTCCGGATTTACCAGCCCTGTTTTGTGTACAGTTTCTCAACAACTCAGTGGACTACATAGGTTAAAGCACATTCTCCAGGGAAAACTAGGCAAACCCTTGTACAGTAAAAGCTGTGTTATCCACCATGCTGGGAGAATGAAAGGTTCTGGTTAATAAACTATTCTAACTAAGAGTTATAGTTACCAATGCAATACCAATTTTCAAATAATTAGAATACAATAAAATGAAGTAAGTATAAAATAGTATACAGTTACCCAGTAATAGTACTGCACCGGAGAGTGGTTGGTTTGTTGAAGCACTTAGGTGTATACAGGTAACATTTTCTATATTTCAGAGGGGTAGCCGAGTTAGTCTGTAACAAGAAAAATGTTAAAAACAACAAATAGTCTGGTAGAACTTTAAAGACTAACAAAACATGTAATTCAGAGCTACTCAACTTTGGAAGCCCCGGAGGCCACAATGATACAGCACATGCTGAGGGCCACAACATGCAAATATATGCAAATATCTTCTTTCACACTGACGGGCATGAATACAAAGATTAAGGCAAGATTACACAACACGCAGGCCCCATTTAAGTCAGTTCTGCTGATATTAATAAAATGCAACATTTATCCAATTCCCATCCATATGACAGCACTTTTACTGAGCAATGACAGTCCAGTAATTTAACTACTAAAACACATATCAACAGAAGACCATTATATTGACGACTTTTTTGTTTTGGCTCCCACCCGGTCAAACCCCATGTAAACCCAAACGGCACAGTGAGCCGCAAACAAACAGGCCGCAGGCCGCATGCAGCCCACAGTCCACGTGTTGCGCAGCCCTGATATAGATGGTATAATGAGCTTTTGTGGGTACCACCCACTTCTTCAGATGACCAGAGTATTGGAAGTCCAGATCCAAGGATAACTAAGGGAAGGAGGGGGCAGAGGGAGACGGAACAAAATTGAAGGGGAGGAACAGAAAAAGACTTCAGAGTGGTAGCCAAGTCTGTAACAGGAAAAACTTAAAAAACAACAAACTGTCTTCTGACATCTTAAAGACTGAGTAGTGCTAAGAGGCTGATAACTAACGATAATTAACTCATGGTTCTTATCAGCCTCTTATCACTACTCAGTCTTTAAGATGCTACTAGGTAAGGAGCCTCTCACCTGGGAGACAAGAGCTATGAGTAAGGGTGGGACAGAAGGGGAAAACCTCAGCACTGGAAACATAAGAAACCATTCTCTGATGGTATGCTTGCTCCAGAGACTCCTGGGGACACATAGGGATTCATAGGTTTCATTGTCAGTGGCTGTCTATCTTCAGACCTGTAACCTCTGCTTGTGTTTCACTATTATTTAATTCTGTTCATTGTGATTTCATCCAGAGTGAGCCCCACAAACCTTGCTCTCTATGCGTGCTCTCTTGACTCTAACAGACGGCGCTTCTCTTATACTCGCCTCCAAAGTCTGTGGTACAGTTGCTTTGTAAGGAACCACGCTATACTGTGGCACTGGAACAGTTTCGTAGTGGGTGTGCTGAGCTGCAACCGTTTATCCCACCTGTGCCCCCTCACTGCTCTCTAGACCTGGGCTGTCAGCCATGAACCAGAAGCTTACAGCAAAGCCCCTGGGACCAGTGGCTGAGTGGGACCTTGGGATGCAGAGGAGCGTCTGAACAGGTACGAGACCAATGGCTGGGGCTCCTGGTGACAAAGGTGTGGGGTTGGTGGCCAGGACAGCAGGAACAAAACTTGAGGGTGCTGTAACCATTCCTGCACCAGTACTTCCCATGCCTATGAAGTCATAGGCAGTCTTGTCTGGAAGTCATCACTAGGCTGAGGTCTGCCCATGAGGGATGGAAGATCACAGATTGCATCACATTAGAATTGAAAGGAAGGTACCAGGGCCAGCATCAGGGTGGAATTGGAGACTAGAGATCAGAGGCAGTGCAGGGTTAGAATTGAGAGGCGGGAAAAAGTTTCAAAGTCAAGCTGGAGTAAAGATTGGGCAACAAGCAAAATCTGGCATTCCAGCTAACCAAGATCTGTATTGGTGCCCGGACAACTTCTTGGCCCAATGTCTGGGGTTAAGGAGGGACAGTTGGCCAATCAGAGGGCCACAGCACAAAGAACTAGGGCTCTAGGTCTAGTGGGCAATACTTCCTGCAGCATCTGCTCTCCACAGTGCTCCCTGTTTATGCCTATAGATGCCATGTTGGTGGCACTGTGGGGACATGTGCTATCCCAGGCTTGGCAGATCTGACTTCTAGTTCCCAAGTCTTTAGAGTCAGGGAAACCATCAGTAATGAGTTTCTTTACCACAGCACATGAAGCTTGAGTATATAGTCTATATCAGTCGACTGAGGACAAAATATTCTCATGTTATTAATACCCTTTGATATCTTTCTTACTTGTGTGGTTTCAGAGAGGTTATCGTCTAAAGTGGATAAACTTTACCAAAGTACATACCAAGGGTTTTCTTTACACTTTTATGTTCACCTGACCAAAACACTTGGCTCTGTGGGCTGCCTAAGACAATGGGGGTATGTGTACACTACAGCGCTAGTTCGAACTAACTTAGTTCGAATTAGTTAATTCGAACTAAGCTAATTCGAACTAACGCGTCTAGAACTAAAAACTAGTTCGAATTAGCGTTTTGCTAATTCGAACTAGCAAGTCCACATTGAGTGGACTCTGAACCGGGCTTAAGGATGGCCGGAAGCAGTGCCGGCAGGGCATCAGAGGAGGACTTAGAGCGTGGAGATGCTGTCTCAGGCTAGCCGAGGGCTGCACTTAAAGGGTCCCGACCCCCACCCCGGACACACAGTTCTAAGGGGTGCCCCGCTTGCAAAGAAGTTCTGGCTTGGAGTGCCCGGAGTACCCACACTGGGCACATCACACCACTCGGCCATCAGCCCGGCTGCACTTGCCGCAGGCTGCCATCTGGGGAGAGGGAGCAATCAGGGGGCTGCAGGAGAGCTTCCACCCCCAGAAGCCCGCAGAGCCAGCCCAGTCCTCCCCATCGGGGGTTCGTACCCCATTCCTCCCTCACCTCCTTCCACTTACCCTTCCCTAGCCCCCCTTCTTATTGATGTACAAAATAAAGATAACGTTTCTTCCAACATTGACTCTGTCTTTATTGAACAAAACTGGGGGAGACTGGGAAAAGGAGGTGGGAGCGGGGAAGAAAAAGGCTGGGAGAGGGGAGGGCAACTAACATGATCAGGGGTTGGGAACAGGTCCCATATGAACAGAGGCTACAGAGACTGGGACTGTTCAGCTTAGAAAAGAGGAGACGGAGGGGGGACAGGATAGAGGTCTCTAAAAGCAGGGGTTGGGTGGAGAGGGTGCATTCCGAAAAGTTCTTCCTGAGTTCCCATAAAGAAGGACTAGAGGACACCAAAGGAAAGGAATGGGTAGCAGGCTTGAAACTAGTAAGAGAAAGTTGTTCTTGACAAAGCAAATAGTTAACCTGCGGAACTCCTTGCTGCAGGAGGCTGTGAAGGCTACAACTAGAACAGAGTTTAAAGGGAAGTGAGATCAAGTCATGGAGGTTGGGTCCATGGAGTAGTCTTAGCCAGGGGGTAGGAGTGGTGTCCCTGCCCAAAGTTTGTGGAAGGCTGGAGAGGGATGGCACGAGACAAATGGCTTGGTCACTGTCTTCGGTCCATCCCCTCCAGGGTCCCTAGTGATGGCCGCTGTCGGCAGACAGGCTACTGGGCGAGATGGACCTTTGGTCTGACCCAGTAAGGCCATTGTAAGCTCAGGGCTCAGGGTCGGGGGTCTCAGTGGACCCCCTTGATTTTCATGCACACCTGCTGGGTGGCCAGGCTGGCAGCTCTCCTGCCCTAGACGGCCACTTTCCTGAGCCTAGTGCGGAGATCGTGGATGAGGTCCACGATGACCGCACTAGCCTAGGAAGGTGCCCGCCTCTTGCGGTCCAGGACAAGCTCCCAGGAGCCGCCAGCCTGGTCCCGGGAAGAGGGGGCGGGCTGGGGGACATCGGGTGGGTGGTTCTGTGCCGTGCCAGGTGCAGGGTCTGCTGGCTGGGTGCTGGCAGGCTTGCACCTGGCACGGGCACCGTAGCCAGCCCGTGCCCCTTTAAGGGGTCCGGGGCCGGGAGGGGGGCATAGAGTTTCCCTGGTGTTGGCCAGAGTGGCCACCAGGGAAACCTGGGGAGGACTAGCCTCCCACTAGTTCGAACTAGTAAGTTCGAACTAGGCTTAATCCTCGTAAAATGAGGTTTCCTAGTTCGAACTAAGCGCTCCGCTAGTTCAATTCAAATTCGAACTAGTGGAGCGCTAGTGTAGCGGCTATGAATGTTAGTTCGAACTAACATTGTAGTGTAGACATACCCTTGGTGTGTGTTGACCTTCCGTACGAGGCATGAGCCACTGCCCATCAATATTAATGGAAGTTGTTTTACTGACTCCAACAGGCTGTAGATTGAGCTTCATTAGAGCTTGATCTTGGATGCATTCACTTTGCAGGTGAGTAAAGGGATTACAGAGAAAACATGAAATTTCCTCTTACTAGAATAGTCCTACTAACAGCAAGGAGGTGGTGTTGCATGTATTGTGGATGATCTCTGCTTAATTTTCTGATCAAACAAAATCAGCATTCTCATTCTCTACTGAGGCAGAACATTGCTATAATTGGACCAGAATGCTGTGAAGATGGGTGCAAAACCATTTACATCTCCAAATCCCCATAAACCTTATTTGCTGGTGTATTCGCATTTAATTCCCTTGTGTTGATGATCCACTATAATGCATGAAAACAGTGGATAAGGTCCCCTACAGCTGGTATTAGCCATTCTTTTTAAGCACTAGAGCCAATCCAATGCAATACAGACAAAATGTTTTGGGCTCTGGCATGGACTCAGGGAACACAATTGTACATGCGGGGGTGAACTTACCAAACAAAACAGCACTGTGGTTTGTGACTAATGATCTCAGATTGTGATGACATATATTTAAATTAGACTAACCATATTCTCCAGTGATGTACAGCCAATGGAATTCTTACGCATGTATGAAGTCCCATTGGGACTACCTGGGTTACTTACTGAGGAATTTAGTCTGTTTTTTTCAACAGTTCACATTTTTTAGGGTAACCAGGTATATTTATGAGAAAAAGGTCCCCAAAATTATTTAACAACAATGAACTTATTTAATGGTGAGCTAACATTTCTAAACTTCATTATGTTCATGCCATTCTGCTAGCGCCTTTAAGTGCTAACCCTAATGCAAACATTTGCAAAATGTAAGAAGAAATTTTTCATGTCCCTTTCTGATGTAGTTTGCTTTTACTCTCAGAATATACGCTACAGCAGTGTTTCTTAAACTTTTTAAGACTGAGGTACACCAAACAATTTTTTTATGAGGAACACCAAGTATTTTTTTGTTAAAAGGGATTGGGGGGGGGGAGTTAGTGAGCAAAAAAAAAAAAAAAAAAAAAGGATCGCCTGCCCCTTTGAGGGTAGCCATTTTAAAATCTGTTGTTCTCCGTGGTACACCTCCGGCTGCCTTGGGTTTAAGAAACACTGGTCTACAGCCTGAAAGGACATTTATGAAAAAGCAATGGCTGTTATGCTAGTTTGCACTGTTACATCATACAACTGCCCGGGGTCCGGTGACTCAAAAGGGCCCAGTGCTCCTGGCCACCGCCACCACTACTGTGACTGGAGCCCCAGACCATTGAAATCACTGCCAGAGCCACGCCCAATGTGCTTCAGGCAGTGCTGAGGGTTGCCTGGGGGAGGCACAGCATGGAGCTTCTGCCCCACCCCACCTTGCCCAAGAGCCTGATGAGGCTGTCAGCCCCACTGATTATGGGTGAAGTTTCCAGATTGGCCATATTTGCCAGATGCACCTATGTTTTCCCAAACTCTTCCATACTTGAGATTCTTTACATCTGTCATTAGCCTCAGCCTGAACATCAAATTAGAAATGATTTCTTAATTTTGTTTAATCAGACATAATATCGATTACATTAACAATGTCTAAATCATTGGGGTCTTAATAAATTGTTGAGTTTATTATGTCTTACTAGTAAATTGCTGATAATTAGACAGTTTACTTCTATGTCTTATATCCTGATTGTGAGAGCTAAAAACACAATATTTTTAGACCTCATCAACAGATACTGAATTAATTTATATATATATATTATCCCATATCATATTCTGTAAAACATAAAGATTACTGACACATCTGTTACAGATTTTAAAAAGAAACAATGTCTGTGGATCATCAGAATCTATACATTGATTGCTGGAGGGTGTTGCTTTAAAAGTAACACATTTTCTTGATTTCTATCAGAAGGGCTTATCTTCTATATCTTCCTATGTCACATGGTGAAAGATTAAGGCATCTGGGAAATGGAAATAGAACTTTAATATCCTCAGCAAAGGTAAAGTGTTTTATTGTAGAAACACTGTGAACTTAGAGACTTAATATCTTGAATGCTAAAGAAAAATATCTCTCCATTACTTGATAAGGTACAAGTTCTCCAGATGTATCATAAAACACACGGCACCTCGGTGAGAAGAGGAATATCATGCATCAGATCTTGTTATATTTTTTTCCACTTCTTTTGGCCTGGGCATTGTGAAAGTTTAGAATCAAGTCCCCAGAATCCATTGTGAATCCCAGTAAATGGTGTCCAACCAGTTCTGAATCAGTAGCCACTATAGTGGCAACTACTATAGTGAACTAGCCACACTCAGCCAGCCAGATAGCCACACTCAACCAGCCAGATAGCTACATGTGGCTAGTGGTTAGAATCTGATTCTTGGTGAAGGTGTTTGTAACAGGTTGGCTTGCTCTATATGCTAGAGAGCTGGAGGCTAAACCATCTTTACCGGTTGAGCTCCTCCCACTCGGGATTCACCCAGTTCCTCTTCAAAAGGAGCAGGAAGTTTCAGTGAAACTGCAGCTGTAGAAACATTGCAGGGTATAAGAAGGAGTTTGCAAGGGAAAAGGCCCAAGAAGTGGCAGAGAGTGAGAACAGCTCTCCAGGCAGCGAAGCTTGGGAGAGACTCTGTCCCAGCTGGAGACAAAGCTCCGTGGAGAAAAAATAAAGTCCAGGAAGGAGGTGCTGGAAAGCTGTACAGTCATTCAGGGAGACAGGACTGTGTCCAGCTGAAACTGGCATGAAGTCTGTGTGAATTTGTGTTTTGTCTTTGAAAGACTCTTGGATTATCAGGAGCAAGAGCTGAACAGGGGCTGAGCTCTAGAGAGTCAATATGCACCTGAGGATTCAATGAATTGAACCCCCGCAGTGGACTGGTAGGGTTTGAGCACTCACCACTGCAGTGCCTTCTGCTGTTTTATCCAGGAATGATCTCTTCCAGCCATGGAGTGCCCCCTGTTGGCTGGTGTCTCACTCTCAGTTACCTGCCATCTTCTGTGCTACTTCAGGCCCTGCGTCCCTCCCAGCCTATGGTGCACCCCTTTGCTTGCAGTACTGCTCCATGACAGTGCCCCCACATTCTAGGACCCTCCCCTCACAGAGAACCCCAAGCCCATATACACACCTTGGGTCAGTGACCCACTACCAGTCATCATCTAGCCCCTGCCTCTGGGGCAAACTGCAGCCTAAAATGGCCACTTATGGCAAGGGAGTGTGGACCTGCTGCCCTCTCCTTTCCTGGCTGCCTCCCTGTAGCCCTAGCACCTCCTCAGGCCCCTGCTCTCCCCCACTCTACCTGCCCTTTCCCAACAATGCTCTGTCTCAAGTACCCTCTCTAGCCTACCCAAGTAGCTGTAACAAGAGTGTGTGTGGTTCTCCTCTCCAGGAGCCCTTCTTATAGGACCCATAAGGGCTCTGATGGGCTGTCTCTAGCCCTCTTCTGATTGGCCTATGGTCCTAAGCCTCTCCCAGGGCTGGGTTTATCACTTATTTCACCAGAACAGGGTGACCTCTCTGCTATAGGGACTCTGAACTACCTTTGAATTGAGTAAGTCTTTTAAGGGCCCTGCACAGGGGGATCCTGCAGAATGACCTATGACCACGAGAGGTACTCAGGAAACAGCAGACCACATTACAGCTTTAATATAGCATTTTCTAGATTTTACTAGAAAGCCGAGCACACTTACTGGATGGCATGAGAACATTAGGAACACTTCTAATTATGATGAAGTCAAGACAGTTAAATAAACAATCATTTTTGCTCCCAGATTTTTGGACATGAAGAATGGATCTCAAAATGGAGGTGAAAACCTTTGGAGCAAATCACAGGCTTCATTCCCAATCCCTGTCACTGTATAGTATTGCTTTCCAGGGAATCTGTAGCTCGTACAGCTCCTTAGGAATCTCCCATAGCATATCCCTGTATCCAAGATACCAAAGGCTTTGCTCAGATCTAGTTTTTGCTGGAAACTCCCCATTGTAAACCATGGCTTTGAGCCTTACCCTGAAAAACAGCTGGGTAGTCATAAAGAGGTTTAAGGGCTTTAGATTTAAAACTGGACAGTATACCCCAGTAGACTTGGGAATGGAATATATACAGCTTAGCCATCCCTTGGAATTATCTGTTGGCACTCACTCTAAGACCTAAAATGCTGGACTTTGTCTTATCTCCTTCTCCAAGGCTGACAAGATATCTAGATTTATTTCTGAAAGGGCATTCTTTGTAGGAGGATGGGCTTGGAAATATATCCACTGTAGGACTGATACCCACTGTAGAACTGATATGCTTTTCTGAGATTTGAGTGCACAGCTCAAGCCTTCCTGCACTTGCTTCTGACTGGTCTGGCAAGAAGAAAGAGAGACCCTCTCCTAATACTTCAGAGGGATTGCCCCAGAGAGCCTATGAAGGTTTGATTCTCATAGCACTTGTTAAAGTACTGCCTGGATTATAGATAATCTGCTTCTGTTTGTTATGTTAGAAATACTGCTTTGAAGTGTGATATGCACTGATCGTTAAAGTATTATGATAATGTAAAATGTCTGACTTTGGAAAGTATTGATATGTCTGTGTAATTATACTCTGTCCTTTATCAAATGACTATATCTACCCATTTCTATCAAGCAATTGATTAAATCTGGTAAAAGCAAAAATATCCCACTCTTCACACACAGCGAGGCAAACTCCTGGAGGAAATAGCAGACCGTCATAGAGCTAGAGTGAAGGGGGCAGGGAAAATAAGTATTCAAGAATTTTAGCAACTTTTGTCCATATTACCATTGTGTAAGTAAAGGGATTAGCTAGTTTCACGAAGATAAAATTATCCAGTGAAAGAAAATAATTTTATCCAGGTAGAATAACTAGGATTTGTAGTTATTCCACAGAGATCAAAATACTATTTCTAATTGCCAGCCCTGGGAAATTACCTTGGGAGCTGAAAGTAAAGCTGAGTTCTTTTCTTCTCACACTTTACCAACAGTTATAAAGATTTACCAGCAATTATATAGATTCTGCATGCCAAATTCTGTCCTCAGTTTT
Organism: Pelodiscus sinensis; assembly: GCF_052426305.1. Taxonomy (NCBI): domain Eukaryota; kingdom Metazoa; phylum Chordata; order Testudines; family Trionychidae; genus Pelodiscus; species Pelodiscus sinensis. Next base: position 115,262,670 of record NC_143055.1, on the reverse strand, counting down.
AGCTTGTGCATTTTTCTATTTATACCCTCAGTTACTCTAATCTGTTCAGTCATTTCAGTGGAATTGCACACTATTAACAGGGGGCAGAATTTAGCCCTGAAATCAAATGTAGTTAACAATTCTCTTGATGATACATGAGAAAAAATATAATTCAGCTTTCTTTCCCATTACTATTCATTCCGTAATACCTATTTGTTTTTGTGGACAAGCACTCTGAATGGAGTAATTCTCTTGATTAAGAAGATGTCTTTTATACAGTAGAATGGATTTTAAGAATATAGCTCCACTGCACACTTAGGCTACGTCTAGACTGCAAGCCACTTTCAAAAGAAGCTTTTTTGAAAGATACTTTCAAAAAAGCCTCTTTCGAAAAAGAGTGTCTAGACTACAACCAGTACTTTTGAAAAAGCAAGCCACTTTTTCGAAAGAGAGCACCCAGGCAGTCTGGATGCTCTCTTTCGAAAAAGCACAGTTTGTATTACATAGCAACTTTTTTCAAAAGAGCACTTTCAAAAAAAGGTGTTCTTCTTCATAAAATGAGTTTTTCCACTGTCAAAAAAACTGCCACATTCTTTCAATTTACTTTCGAAAGAACGCGGCAGCAGTCTAGATGCAGGTTTGCACCCTCCACGGTTCTATGTTCAGTGCAACCAGCGCCTCTCTAATTTACACTGCTCTTTTTCTGTCCTGCTGCCCTAATTTTCCAATGAAAATGAAAGGTAGTTCCACTGGTTAAAAAGACTCTGGCAGCAGGGCAGTAGTAGCTGCAACAACACAGGAGGAAGAGAACATGGGACCAGACTTCTGCAATCTCAGCTTACACAGCCTGGTTCTCTCCCAACTGGTTTCTGAAGAGTCAATATTGGGGAAAACTATGGATCCCATTTCCTCCCAAGGACCCTTCAACAACACCCACATAAAACTCCCTCCACACAGCATCTTCACTTGTCTATGCACATTCACACCAGCCATCCATGCCCCAGCCAGAGATCACACGCTGACCTGACTACTGCTGGGCTGTGTCTAGACTGGGCAGTTTTTCCACAAAATCAGCTGCTTTTGCGGAAAAACTTGCCAGCTGTCTACACTGGCCGCTTGAATTTCCGCAAGAACACTGACGATCTCATGTAAGATTGTCAGTGTTCTTGCGGAAATACTATGCTGCTCCCATTTGGGCAAAAGCCCTCTTGCACAAATCATTTGCGCAAGAGGGCCAGTGTAGACAGCACAGTACTGTTTTGCGCAAAAAAGCCCCGATGGCTAAAATGGCGATCGGGGCTTTTTTGCGCAAAAGCTTATCTAGATTGGCACAGGCGCTTTTCCGCAAAAAGTGCTTTTGCGGAAAAGCGTCCGTGCCAATCTAGACGCTCTTTTCCGAAAATGCTTTTAACGGAAAACTTTTCCGTTAAAAGCATTTCCGGAAAATCATGCCAGTCTAGACGTAGCCCTGCTGTGGGAAAGGAAGCTCACTAAAGAAGTTAGGAATTGGGAAAGAATACATCAAGGGTACTGGATTGTGGAGGAGGGAATTAATGGAATCAGAGGGGGCTGTGAACAATGGGAAGATTGTTTTAAGGGAGAGTATAGAACTGTTGGCTTTAGGGCAGAATAGAATATAAAACTGCTTTACTGGGGGAGAGGGGACACAGAGGAAATGTTTGACTGAGGCCACAGAATTTTGAGAGAGTTTTGTTAAAAGGTTGGCACCATGTCACTGCAGCTTACTCTCTTTATATGTAAGCATTCAGAAAGACCTCTCCGTTTGATACGTTTCATTAGTAATGGATCATATGTTACCATTAAAATTTGTGAGGAAAGGAAATTCACTCCTCCCAAATAAAATGTTCCCAGCTAATGAAAAGTGTGACAGAGTGGTTACCACAGCAGGGGTTCCAATTATATTTGCTGATAAAGATTGATTTTTATTGGCCCACAGTCAACTGCTATCTCTGCAAAGCAATCACAAGCAATGCTGCTCATGGGGGGGCTGTTTCAAAGCCCCTGACCAAGGTAGAAATGTTTGTGTTACTGTTGGTTTTATTTTTTGTGAATGATCTCAGACATTTCGGTGCCTGTGTAAATGCAGGGCTAGCCAGGGGCAGCAAAGCAAGCCATAAAATACTGTAACTAGAGGACTTCCATTTCAGCGGTGACTCTCTCCTGACTGAAAGGTGGCTATTTCTGAAGCACTGAACTTAAGGGTGTTTATGATTCAGAAGATATTTTCAGTCCATTCAGTAGTTGCTGCTTTTATCTCTTCGGCTTTGATCTTCTCTGTATCCTCAAATATAACTAAACTACATCTTCTGTAGTCAATTTTTTTCCTTCTTTCACATTTTCTGAAACAAAACATTCATCCACAAATTAGGAGCATTAAAATGAAAGAAGTTCCAAGGGGCACTAAAATCAATTTTGGGCCATTTCAGCTCTGTTTCAGACAAGGTCCCACTGCAAAGGTCCCACTGTCCTACTTCTTAAGCATTAACTTTTTAATTTAGTTTTTTTAGCATAATATATGTCATCTGGATTTCCCTTTATTTTGGCTATCAAAGAAGTTAGAACTGACTGTGAATGTTAATTTATTTCCCCAGCCTCCACAGAGATAAGTGAACTTAATACTTTTTGTGTCCAATCAAGCATATGTCTTGCTGTCAAATTACACAAACGCCACTGTATCCACTTCTTGGCTATGTGAAAATTGCACATGTGGAATCTTTCTGGATTCGGTGATTTCTTACTAACCCACATTTGCTGTACATTTTCACAAAATTGTGATAAGTTCTGAAGTGACTTGGGCTGAATTTTGAGTGAAGTTAGGCCTATTTATAGTTTGGGGTGGCAAATTTAACCATGTTCATAAAGGAGGTACTCCAACTCTAGTGCATATGATCATGAACCAGAACTCAAAGCCAGATGTTATGACATGGACACATCTCTACTCCTGTGTGCAAGTAGTTGTACACATGTTTTTAGAGGAACACCTTTTTCAAAATTAAAACGGTATTTTGAAAGGATGTATGCAAGACCTGAATTCAGGACTTTTGAACTGCACACAAGAAAGTGGTCTCAACTTTGTATCTCTGTCAAAATGCTTGAGGAATGAGTCAAACTGGAAAGTTAAAATCATGGGCTACACTCTAATTAGGAAAGAGACAGTGGGTAAAAAGCAGGCAGGATGGAACACTACATAACATTTAATTAGCTACTTTAGAATAATATTTAGTAATATGTCATATATACTTGAACATAAGCCCATTCATTCATAAGTTATCCCCCCAACTTACAGAAAAAAATGTTAAAAAATCAATGACCTGTTTATAAGCCAACTCTATGACAAATTTCCAGTCCCAGCTCATCATCATCAACACAGGCTGAGGGAGTGCTGAATGCAGGCACAGAGCCTTTCAGCTTTCATTGGCTGCTGTTCACTGTGTCTAGCCAATGGAAGCTGAGGAAGCAGCTCGAGCCAAGACACATGCTGACTGCCACTTCCCACCACTCCCATTGACCCAGACCAGCAAACGGCAGCAACTGGGAGCTGACAGACTCCATACCTGCAGACGCTCTGCATATATAAAACATCCCAGCACGCCAGCATTTTGCCCTGCTGTGCTGGGAGTTGATGTTTGCCAACCATTTCCCCAAGTTGAAAAAAAACCATGAAGTACAATGAGCCAATCATAAGCCAACCCAAAAATTTGGCTTTTGATCAAGTATATACGGTATGTATATACACGTGGTGCTTTTAAAAGGTTAGTTTGCCATAGCTTAACACAATTATGAGTGGAAGGAAATATCTAAACAGAAATTTCTGAATGATTATTGAGAATTAGATGTCTATAAAACACAATTCTGCAATCATAAAATAAAGAATTTGTTGATGGAGGATTTTTGGTTGGTTGGTTGGTTTTTGACTAAGACTGATGGTAAAAGCAGCAACAAAAAGTCAATATGTAACAAACAGAAAAAAATGGGGAAACTGACCGCAATGAGTAGAAACAAGCAGCAAAAATGCAGACAATTGATAATGGAAGCTAAAAGGTACCCAGGAAAAATCTATGACCAATAGAGTTAAGGACGAGAAGGAGGAAGTTTTTGAATATGTAAGAAAATCAAAGTTCTATTAATGGTATAGGTCTGATATAAAACACGGATGATCTACTTCTCAATAATGATGTAAAAAAGGTAAAACTATTTGATGAATATTTCTATTCTGTATTCAGAAAGAAGCATGATGATGTATTCATTTCTAACAGTGATAATTAAATACTTTCTATTCCATCAGTAATCAGGATGTTAAACAGCATCTATTAAAGTTAAGCTGTTTTAAATCTGCAGAATCAAATAGCTTGCACCCTAGAGTATTAAAAGAATTGGAGAAAGGTAACTGTTGTAATGATATACTAAGATTTCTGTAAGACATTTAACTTGGTCCTGCATGACATTGTGATTAAAAAAAATGGCACTATATCAAGTCAATGTAACCCATATTAAATGGATTTTAAAACTGGTTAATTACTCTGAAAAAAGTAATTTGTAAACAGAGAATCATCGTCAATTGGAGGTATTTGTAGTGGGATATATTGTGGGGTAGACACACCCTGTCACGGGGTGTCAGATCACATGTGGTAAATGAAAGGACATACCTCAGCTGCTAAAGCCTATACTGATGGACCCACCTATAAAGCAGGATAGTATGGTCTAGGGGTTGTCCTTAGTCTCAGGGCAATGCAGCCCAGTGACCAGAGTCATTATAGCTACTCCATTAAGTGGGGCTGCAAGTCCTAGCAGCCGCAGTCACTATGGCTGCCCTCCTGTGTGGAGCTTCAGGGCCTAGTGGCCCAAGGAACAGGATGGCCAAGTTAGAGGAACCAGGCCCTTCCTACTCTACTGGGTGCCAGTGATGACTCTATTCACCACTTGGTCAATGAGGATCTGCAGAAACACCCGGGCTTGTTTCCCAATCTACAACTAGATCAATGTCTTTTTCCCTTGGCCTACTTCCAGTGCAGTAGCCCACGGTTCCCCTGGTCTCTGGGATCATCAACCAGTGAAAACCCCTCTCTAGCGTCCATAGGCAGCTGCAGATCTGTCTGGGACTCAGCATGTCTGGCCTTAGAATTCAGCAGCACCTGGAAGGGAGCCTGTAATATGCATCTTTCCTCCTCAGCAGTTGATCCAAATCAAACAGAGCTGCTTGCTTTTATATCCTGTCGCCCGGCTGAGCATGCCCAATAGGGGCAGAGGGCTGTGTCCTCCTCAGCTCACAGAGTGCAATTATAACCCCTCTGTACCAGTGTGTCATGGATATACCCTGCTATTGTGTACCACAGGGATCTGTCCTTGGTCCAATGCCATTCAATATCTTTATCAAAGATTGGGAAGAAAATATAAAATCATTGCTGGTAAAATCTGGATATGTCGCAAACATTAGTGGAGTGGTTAATAATGAGAGGGACAGGTCAGTTATACAGACAAAGCTGTATGGGCTATTTGAACAACATGTGGTTTAAAAACAGCCAAATGCAAGGTTGTTCACTGAAAAAAAAAGTAGGTTACACTCATAACCAGACACAGATGTATCCTGAAAATATGTAACTCTGAAAAAGTCTTAGGGGTAATGATAAATAACCAATTGAACATGAGCTCTCAGGGCATTGCAATAGCTCACAGTACACATGAGACCCTTGGACATGTAAGCAAAAGCATATCAAGGAGGGGTTGTGAGGTTCTAGAACCTCTGAATAAGGCATCAGTGAAACCATTACTGAAATATTGTGAACAGTTCTAATGTCACATTTAACAACAGATGTTGAAATATTGGAAAGGGTCCAGCAAAGAGCTCCAGGAATGATCTGAGATCTGGAAAAGCTGCCTCAAAGTGACAGAAATAAGACACTCAAACTATTGAGACTAAATTGACTCAATCTATTTAATTTATTCAAGAGAAAGTTGTTATGAGTGACTTAATGGCAATCTAATTGTACCAATATGGGGTAGAGATTTCTGATGGAAAAGGACTCTCTAATCAGGCAAAGAGGAGTAACATGATTCAATAGTTGGCAGTTGAAGATATACAAAACGTAGTATCGGCAATAATGCAGATTCTACAATACTGAGATTTTCTCCAAGCCAAATTCTGAAATCATCTTATTACTTAAGAAGCTTTTTTAGAAAGCTTCTAGACCTCACAGCTGCAGAGAAAAGCTTCAAAATTAGATCCCTAAACGCTCCAATAGCAGAAGAGAAAAAAACCCACTTCATTCATTTTTTTTAAATTCATTATTTTAGCACCTAATTCCTTAATTTTGAAAACATGGGGCCAGCTATACTGAAAATCAAACTGAAAATAAACTGCAAAATTTTAAGTGAAAGAATTAATTTTTGGGAAAGCATATCTCCCACTTTCCATGTCAGTTCCTCAAGTCCTATCCTTTGTTCCCTTCTCTTCTCTCTCTATCCCCTTTCTCTAGGAAGTCATATACACAAAGGCAAATTCAGCCACCACGACCATGATGATGAATCACTAGTCTACCTCAATCACGCTATAAACTGGGTGGCTGCTTGGACTCAGGACTCTCTAGGTCTTCACATCCAAGCTATCTTTAAGTTTTCTCATGCCTTGCTAATTGTATCATCTTTTTCTTCTGCCTTGCTGAATTCAATTTTGCCCCATATATATCCATACAGAGTGGTGTTGCAGAGATAAGTTCCCTAGCCCATCACTTCATTCATGTCATCCCTGTCCTTGCATCCTTCCACTGGCTCTTTCTTGTCTATTGTATCAAACTGAAGCCACTTGTGTTCACTTTCAAAGCCACCTATTCCCACCCTTCATGTACTCTTTCATTCAAAATAAAAGAGTCAGCTCCCACCTCCAGCTGGCTCATGATACCAGCATCTATCACCCACCTGTTAAATTTCCAAGCCGGTACCTCTTTGCTCTCTCACATACCATGACTTCCAGTTGGCAGGACAGCTTCATAACCACCTACAAAGCAACCTCATTGTTTTCCTTTAAATGCCTCTTTAAAATTCTGCCCTCCCATGATGCCTACAAAATACTTGACAATGTTTGGCTGGTGGTGTGCTGAGACCACTCTCTATCACATTGACAAATATTGCCTCACTATTGCCTTGTATTCCCCAGTTGTTTTTTGTCTTGTCACGAGAATGTAAGATTTGGGAGCAGAGACTGTCTTTGTTCAGTGCTTGGCACTATGGCGCCTTAATTTGTTGCCCAGGGCTTTTAGGCACTATAATAAGACCAATAATAACTACCTCAGGATGTGGTGGAATCTCTCATCACTTGAAACTGTTAAATCTAGAGTGGCTGTCATTCTAAAAGATATGCTATAGCTCATATAGACGTTATGGGCTTGATACAGAAATTGCTGGATGATGTTTTTTAACCTGCATTATGCAGGAGTCCTGAATAGGTGATTACTATGGGCCTTGCAAACCTTAAAGCTGATGCCTATTTCCATTCTCAACTTGCCACTCTTACCACAAACATCTGGTTACAGAGCTGAAATACACTTTTCAAGTACAGGTTGTGGGTTACGATACAGTTGCTGATTCAAAAAAGTACTAGAGGCTTAGGATAGAGGGGTAGGTAAAAATTTAAGAGGAGAGAAAAGGAGAGAGAGAGAGAGAGAGATTTACTTTTAAAACTGATGGCAGGCATGGTCACTCACACAGCCTTGATTTGCCTCTGAAACAATGGCTCCGAATATTAGCACATTGTCAAGGTTTGGTTTTTTTTAAGTCTGATATGACGTATAATCCAGTCCTGTCCGCACTTGTTGTGTAAGGCTGCTTTTTGGTCATGCCAGACATGGTATGGTACAACAAGATGTGCTGCTGACATATCTTGATTGGCAGCACAACATGACATCTGAGAGCTTCAAAGCAAGTGACTGTTTCAGGTGTAGTTAATGTAGAAACATCTTTTACCACTTCTAACTCTTTGAAAAACTGCCAAGCTCAAGGCTTCTATTTGCAGCTGATAAGCAGATTCAACTAGCTGGGACAAGCAGGTTTTTTCCTGTCTGCACTGAACATAAGAATGGCCACACTGGGTCAGACCAAAGGTCCACCTAGCCCAGTATCCTGTCTGCGGACAGTGGCCAATGCCTGATAACCCATATGGCATGAACAGAACAGGTAATCCTCATGTGATCCCTCTCCTGTCATCCATTTCCAGATAAGATGATGATCTTTCCATATACAGTCTGAAGTATTAGGGGCTATTCTATGCTCCTCATTAAATGATCTGACATACAGATATGGTGGCATAAGCTATTGTTTATAGTGCCCTATTATTTCAGTTATGCACAGCATTAGCCTAATACTATGCAGAACTGACCACATTTCATAGCTATCATATTGGGATATATGAATTGCCTTCCTGAAATAGCAATTTCACCCCATGCTCCCTGTCCTGCTTCTCTTGTGCCTTCTTTCTAGAGTGCAATGAAGGCTGAGAGAGAAGAGGTTGTCCTTTCCTTCCTCCTTCTCCATGGCTACACTCCAAAGCACTGATTCTTCTCCCCTTCCATACTCTAGTCCAAATATCACAGTTGGATGGGGAAGAGGTGGGAGGAAGAGGGGCAAATAAGGTAATTCATTTCCTTTCCCCTCACACAAGTGCAGCAGGGAGCTGGTAGGGATGCTGCTGAGCTGAAGCAGCAGGGTAGAGAAAGCAGCTGCCATTTGGTCTTTTTCATGCTTACCAATGGGCCGGAAAGCATGCCGCGGTCAGGGAGGAGCTGGTAAGATGAAATGGAAAAGCAATGCTCCCTACTACCTTTCCAGAGGATGAGTCTGAGTTTGTTTGTGGTACATGGCAAAATTAACATAATTTCTTAAATTGTCCAATCCATATAGTCCTCATTGTTATAAAAGAAAAAAAAATTAAAGGATGGTGCCACACTGGGTCTGAATTGAAAAATCTGATTGGCAACCTCTGTCATCATATGGCAGGTTTATTTCCATTTACAAAGACAGGCAAAATGAAAGCCAATGACAGGTTAATCGACTGATCAAATAAGATTGAACTGCTCGTTTACATGGTCTTAGTCACATTGGCAAGCACTTACTCATGCAAGTGGGGCCATTAAAGTCAGCTGGACTATTTCCATGAGCAAATGCTCATTACTGCGAGTAAGAGGTGTATTAACTAGCACTCAAAGTGTATGAAGAGGACACAATGGCATTCAAGAACCTGCTTCTGATCTTACAAACTGCAGTTAACCCAGAAGGAAAGAAGGAGGTAAAGTCATTTACATGCTTAACAGTGTAATTTAAAGAGAATAATCAGGACTGTTAAATACCTAAAATAAAAGCATTGTCAGTGATCAGTATGGGAGACACTTAAAGTACTACCTACTCCTGGGGTTCAAGAGGAATTCTTTAATAAGATGCAACAAAATAACTTTTCAAATAAAAGCATTCGGAACAATAGGCATTGTCCAGATTTTCTGCTAGGACTCCTCCATTACAATCCCAGGGAATGACTCATCTGTGCTGAAAGACTTTGCAATGCTTATGAAGTATAAAGCAGCAATCTTTACTGCAGGGCTACTCAACTTTGGAAGCCCCAGGGGCCACAATAATACTCACAGCACATGCCAAGAGCTACAACTTAAGTATGGTTGCATATACATGCAAATATATATGCAAATATATGCAAATAGCATATTTTACACTAACGGGCATGAATACAAAAATTAAGGCAAGACCACACAACACACCAGCCCCATTTAAGACAGTTCTGCTGGTATTAATAAAATGCAATATTTATCGATTTCCACCCATATGACAGCAGTTTTAATGAGCAATTGCAGTCCAGGAATTTAACTACTAAAATGCATAGCAACAGAAAACCATTATATTGACTACTTTTTTTGTTTTGGCTGCTGCTCATGGGCCTCATTTGGGGCCCTGTGTAAACCCAAACTGCACCACGGGCCGCAAACAAATGGGCCATGGGCCACATGTTGAGTAGCCCGGGTTTACTGTCTTATTGACCAGATACATGGGAGCAATCTCTGTTCTGTTGAGTAACCTGGTCTTTTTAATATGTGAACACTGACAGATCACACTTTCACTGCAGTGGCAATGGCTGCATTTCAGTGTAGACTGTATTGCTTACTACCCTACATACACAAACACACACTCCTCATGAACAAAGCCCATTGTCGAAGTTCAAAGATAATTTAATTAATTATGTTTGTTGAAAACTCCTCTTTACCTTGAGGTTCAGTGATTTTGAGAAATCAGGGAAGCCAACTCTGACCACCTCATCCTCTTGTTTTTAAAAACAATGTTGTTTGTTTTCTTACTATATGGATCTTTCTGCAGACAGCTAATGTCACACTCCTGTTGAAGGTTAGGGTTTTAACTTTATTTCTGTCAATCAGCAGACTGACACTATGTGCCTCATCAAAATATGTCATGGATTCTAAAGAGAACGTCTTCAAGAATAAGGTGGAATGGTTCTGGTTTTCAAAGCAGTCTTCATTTCCTTTACTCTGCATTCTAAATAAAAAATAGTCTTTAGGCTCAGTGGTGATCCTCTCAAAGCAGAAACAAGTGGGGAAGTGGCTGAGTGCCACGGTTAAACTTCTCCCACCAGTGGCGGCCCGTCAATACAGGCGAACTTGACGGTCGCCTAGGACACCAAGATAAAACGGCCGTTGAGGGCTTTGAAGGCAGAGGCACCGATTGTGCGCCAATTGTGTGTTTTGCCTAGGGCACCAGTTGCCGGCAGCTCGTCTCAGGCCGCTCCTGTCTCCCACACCTGGGATTACCTGGAGTCTGATTTGGCCCAACCTCAGGTCAGGATAATTCTGAGTTGTTGCTTTAACTTATACTAGTTGTAGGCAACCTCAAGCTATCATTATGCCAACTGGAGCTCCTCTCCCATTGTCATGCCCCCAAACTGTTCTGCCAGAAATTGAAGTGAACAGAAATTCAGTGAGATGAAGTGGATTGTTCTGATTCATGCTCATGCATTTCTTGGTACCATTGCAGACCTCTGCTTCTATTCCTCATTTCCTGTACTCGACACCACTCCTGCTCATATGTCCGGGCTCTTTACTGGCAGGTCTCTGGTCACAGCACAGGTAACCAGTGTTTTGCAAGAGATGAACCACTTTATTTTGGTAAGTGGCCAGGAATGATCACCAAGGGCCTAATCCTGCCTACTGCTGAACACACGCTACTTGAACAATTGAATTCAATGGCAGCTAGGCTCTAAAACTGTTAAGGAACTTCTATAAAGCTACTTGGTACCTACCTGCATCTTTTGGCACCTAAATAACCTTTTAAATCTGAGCCAAGGAATCAAAAAATGGCTTCTAAACCAGCACAGTCTGTGTGACTGTGTGTCATGTTAGAATGTTACAAACCTTTAAACAACATATGAAATCTCGTGTTCTTCTTTGTGACTTGTTTAACAAACACAAGAGAGTTTGGACTGATTTATATTTCACATCATTAAGCCCTTCTGCTCTCAAACTACTGCTGCTATCAGAGAGTTTTATCCCACTGAGGAATGAGTAAAGACTGAATAAGGACCTCAGAATTTTTCCCATTGTTTACCATTGCTGCATATAGAGGAAATAGCCTCTTAGGCAAAGGAGTGGCAGTGAATAGTTGCCATTGTCTTTCCATAATGTTAGAGACGGGCTCTCTTGAGTTTATGAATAATAATAGAAGTAGATGGAAAGCTATTGAAATTGCCCCCATTCCATCATGTAGGATAGCAGCTGCGATGGCCCACCACTTAGTGATCACCTGTGTGATATTCATTAAGCTATGCATTGTATTGTTCCCTCTTGTGCCTTTAGTCTAAAAGCCCCTTGAAGTGGGAATTGTGTTCTTCATCTGGCATATTTGAGGCAATTATATGATGCTGTGCACACTTAATTGCACTTTATTGTGGCTTATTAGGATAATCTAATATGTATTCATATTTGGATGACTTTTACTTTAACACTTGAGATATAATGTACAAGTGCCTATTTTTGGGGGTAGATGCTTTCAAACTGCATCAAAATAAATAAATACTGAAACCACAGATGACAAACAGCACTATAATCTGCTTACAGTACATTTACTCAAATTGGGCAAGTACGGATACACACACTGTTAAATTATTGCCCATGATGCTGAATATTTGTAGGTAGATAACCCTACCAAGGGTTATCTGGATGTGGCCTTTTGGCTGAGGTCAAGCGTATTGCCTGTTTGCGTCCTCAGTTAGCAGATCATCTCCTCCATTCAACTCTCTTTCTCAACACACTGCTGCGAACATATTAAAAAATACCTTAACTTGTAATGAAGACAATGCTGAGCAAGATTGCCTTGCTTCATGGTAAAGAGCCTTAGCAGAGTACCTGTTTTAGAACTGGGAAGGGGGAATGAACTGGATTCTCAAGACAAAACCAGCCCCTTCACCAACCTGGTAGAATTGCCATACCCTGGTGACCACCTTTCAAAAAGTATGGAGATAATCACAATTGGCATGAGGGCAAGGATGTTAGTGGTAGATCGTGAGAAACAACATGGGCAAGAGATTCAGAGCTTACACCTAGGCTTGGAGAAGCTTGCAAAATTAGTTGAAATGGGTAGCCATAGCACAAACAGAGAGCATGCTGTATACCAGCCTCTATTGTTTTCGCTGTGGGATATTCATTAAGATATGCAAATATGGGATAGAAGACTGCAAAAGTCATCCCATATTTGCCAAAGGGAAATTTAAACCTTGGTGCTACCACTTCTCCTCCCTCCTTCTCCAGGGAAGCCCATCAGGTATTCTTCACCTGTTTGAGGTTCTGAGTAGTGGAGGAACAGATTTGGGCAAGAGGTTTGGGACTCTAGGGCTACGTCTAGACTGCAAGCCTCTTTCGAAAGAGGCTTTTTCGAAAGAATCTTTAGAAAAAGCCTGTTTCGAAAGAGAGCGTCTAGACTGCAACCTCTTCTTTCGAAAAAGTGAGCCGCTTTTTCGAAAGAGAGCACCCAGGCAATCTGAATGCTGTCTTTCGAAAAAGCCCTGTTTGCATTCAAGCCCTGTTCTTCCTCGTGAAATGAGGAGTACCGCCGTCGAAAGAAAAAACGCGTTCTTTCGATTTAATTTCGAAAGAACGCGGCTGAAGTCTAGACGCAGGTAACGTTTTTTCAAAAAAAGGCTACTTTTTTCGAAAAAACCCTGCAGTCTAGACACAGCCAAAGCCAGGGTTGCTTTGCAGCACAGACCCTCCCACACTCAAGACATTCCTGGTGAAAGACAGTTCTGACCTGTCATTGTCTTATGTACATTCCTATATGTACATTGAAATTCTTTGTGAATTGAGATTCCTCACCCCCATCTAGAGTTAAAGGTTAAGGCAGCTACAAATGGAGAGACAGGGAGTAACAGGGGAGCAGCATTCTTCTCTGCTAATTCCACAGCCACCCACTGATATCTCAGAAGCACAGGATTTTATCTTGGGATCCCTACAGGCCATGTCCTCACCCTTTTCTGATGGAAGGCAAACCAACCAACTCCTCCATTTCACCTCAACACAATGATACCAAGAAAACTATTTCCTAGCTGTTTTTTTTTTTCCTATGGGAAGGAAGGTTGGTCTCAGATGTACTTCCATATCTTGGATAAGGTCAGACAGACCGTTCATCTCTGACACAAACATGTCATTTTATTGTCCCATATAGCCACGTGCTTGATTTTCCCTGTAGATTAACTAGTTTTACTCTTGACATGTTTTTATTAATTCATTGACAGTTTTATCACATTTTCTAACCCCCCTATTACTTCTGTTTTATCTGCGTTCCAATCAATAAATGGCAACAGTGGCTTCTTATGGTTATTTACATAATTTTATTTAAATACCTGTTATCCTATTGTGGAGGTCAGAAGCGAGATACATAAATCTTTTAGGAATACAAAGTGCAAAACACTAAAGAGTGAAGGAGTTCAAGGAAATAAATTCACAATGCAGTAATGACAGATTACACAGTTGAGACAAGTATGATAGATGAGTTTTACCACAGCAAAATTGCAAAAGCACTTTGCTATGCTTCTTAAAAGGGATTATGGGTACTGAAAACCCAGAATTCGTTATCCAGGTGGATATAACACAGGAGATATCACAGGCAACTGATAACACGGGAATAGCAGCCTTTGTACAGGGACAATGAGCATTTTAAAATTTAAATTTACATTAAGAAAACCACATATGTAAAGCAAAACAGAAAAATGGTACAGAGTAAAAAATAAAAGAGGAGCTAACACATTATGCCAATTTCATTTCTGTCTTCGATTTAGGAAACTATATTTTCATTTACCTCTAAAGTCTAATCTTTCTGTCTTTCTATTCCAGAGAGCCCTCAATAAGGCCATGTCTACACTAGGAAAGTGTTTCAAAATTACTAAATTCAACTTAACTGCCAATTTACCAAATTCAAACTAGTGTGTCCACACTATGGGGAAGCCTCAAAATTAGTCCGAGGCAGGGTCTGTTAATGCGGATGCGCTACCTCGGACTTAAAGCCACAGCATGCACTAGGGGGTAATTAGTTCAAATTACTCTGGGGAGTAATTATTTCGAAATAGCAGCACCAGCACATTCACACTATCATTATTTCAAAATAACTAGTTCAGAGTTAGTGTTACTCCTGCTGAAAAGCAGAAGTACATATTTCTAATTCTGTGGCCCATTATTTCAAAATATTGGGCTTGATAGTGTGGACACTGCACTTATAAATTCAGCCGTGGAAGAGTTACTTCAAAATAAAGTCCTACTGTAGATGAAGGCTAAGTGATTAAAAGGGTAAGAATAAGTGGTCAGTTTTCAGAATGGAGAGAGGGAAATAGCGGTGTCCCCCAGGGGTCTGTTCTGGGACAAGTTCTGTTCAACATTTTCGTAAAGGGCCTGGAAGAAAAAAAGGTAACAAGTGAGGTGGCAAAATTTGCAGATATACAAATCTACTCAAAGTACTTACGTCTGAATCAGGCTGCAAAAAGCTACAAAGGAATCTCACAAAACTGAGTGAATGGGCAACAAAATGGCAGGTAAAAATCAATGTTGATAAATGCAAAGTAATGCACATGGGAAAACATAATCACAACTATACAGTGTCATTCTCCATATCTTGTATTATGCCCAGTCCTAGGATGTGTTCCGAGTCAGGGTCAGGCCTTTGAAAATATTGAAGTGCCTGAAGTTAGGGTTACCAACTCACATTGTATTAATGTGTTATACTGTATTATATACCAATACAGATACACTCCCTCTCAGGAGTGTCCTCTTTTTTGAAAGTTCAAATATGGTAAACCTACAAAGTAGAAATCAATGGGAGCTAATGGGTGTCTTAATATCTTTGGAGGATATTGGGCTTTGGTGCCTCAGAACAGGTTCTTAGCAGCTCGCAGAATTGGGTTCATGATTCAATATGCCAGCCAAAGATCCAAGTGTCATAAGACTCCATGGACATGAGTCTGTGTCCCTCTGTAACCCAATTCTAAATCACAACTCTGTGCTGCAGGTTTTCAATATATCACTTGCGAGACAACAGAGTGACATCATCACATCATTCTGCATCCTGCAGCCCCTTCCTCCTCAGCCACCCAGCCTCCTCCCTCCCTCCCTTCTCCCTGCTGCTACCCCCATTAGCTCAGAACATGACCTGCACCTCCTGGCCCTTCTCCACCTGAGGGAGGGGGGCCAAGAGTCCCAGGCTGAGGGTGGGGGTGGGGCCAAGAGGCCCAGTCTGGCTGCAGGGGGGAAGGAGGGCCCAGGAGCCCTGGCTCCCCTCCCCAGCGACTGGGGGAAGAAGGGGCGCAAGAGGCCGGGGCTGAAAAAATGAGGAAGAATGGCTCTTGCGCAAGAGGGGTTTTGCACAAAAAGAAGCTGTCTACACAGCTTCTTTTTGCACAAAAACCTCTTGTGCAAAAACAGCTGCTAATTAATTATGCAAATGAAGTGTGGTGATATTCTACTCTGTGCTTCATTTGCATAAGCTTTTGCGGAAGAAGACTGCAGTATAGAGGTAGCCATAGATTGCAAGAAGAACATTATAGCTTGCAAGTACAGGAATTTACTTAAATATTGTACAAATGAATGCTATGCTTCTTCCTAAGTACAGCTAGTTGATTTAATGTAATAAGAATTCCATCAAGCCTTTCCCCAAAACAACTAAATCAGAACCAAACCTTTGGTTTGAGTTGGATTTTGCTGAAGATAACAAAAGTTTGATAAGCATTTAGTTTTAAATTGTTGAGGAGAATAGTTGTATTCACTGACATAACATTCATTTAGGACCCAGTCCTGCATAATCACCTTTACATAAGAAATCTTTTAAGGTGAGTGACTAATGTCAATAGCACTATTCATATTAATAAATTCTACAGCAGGAATTTTTAAAGGGGATTAAGGAAGAAAAGCACCTGTTTTCTATTAAAATTCAAAGGAGGCTTGGCACCTAAATCCTCTATGCTCTTTTGAAAATCCCAGACTATGGCAGTGATAATCATTTGCTGAAGCATTTAGCACTAAGCATCAGGACTGTCATGTTTCATTGATTACCAAACTCATGGTATATTTTCCATCATTTAACTAGCATGTTTCTAAAATAGTTGATTCGATGGTCTTCTATTTGAAAATGGTAAAATGGTACATTACATTATTTTACATATTTGCATTATTCTGCACTTCTTCCTTATTGCTGGGACTGAAACTGAAAGTGACAACATGTTTCCAGGGAAGCTATTCTCTCATCATTTCCAGTTTAACTAAATGAAGGAAGGAAAAGAAAGGCTATGAAAACCTGTTCTCACAAGATTTCCAGTTTCGGGAAGTTTTTGTTGTTGTTATTTTAAACACAGTTTTAAGAGTTTTATATACACTTATAACCATTCAAACTCTGGAATATTTTTCCAACTGAAATTTCATTATTTATAATCCAGGCTACATTTATTTAATGAAAGATGTCAGAAGCCTGTGGTAACTTCCTTTATTGCATTCAATTGAGAAGAACTAGAATTGATATGTACTCACCTCCATTCCACTAGATCATCCTACTCCTTATGTTTCTCATGCCTGAGGCATTTGATTTGAAGGGAACACTCCCCTTGAAATTCTGTAAGATGAAGGCAACACTAGAACACACTGATTACATTAGGTTGACAAATGACACAAGCATTAGTTATCCTATGTGTCTCTAAAACCTGGATGCATTATGTCACTGTAGAAAACTGTGTATGCAATCAATAAACTCAAGGAAAATGGCTATAAAACTACAGTTCTTTAAGTCAAGAGAAAGTAATTTGCTCATGCTGCTCAGGTAGTTTTGGATTTGTCGCCTGTTTCCATAAGAGATTTTCTTTCCAATAACTTAAGTCTCAGGAATTACAGTTAGTCACTATAAGCCTAAAAGTCGGATGCATTAATCTTTATATGTGCTCCCTTCCATTGCATCTTGCTTTATTTATGGAAATCATTTTGCCAGAGTAATACTATAAGCTACACAACTTGTTTTCATGAGGAATTGAAGTTTTAAAAAATAACTCAAAATAAAACTAGACATGAAATATCATTTGAAAACCACCACATAAAAATTACAAATATTTATTGTGTACAGTAAATATTGTTCTAGTTCTTAGGCAGGTAAAGATTTTTAATATCACAACAAGACTCTATCCAAACCCCTTCTTTGTCATGAAAGGAGGTAAAAACCTTTCAGTGCTGCCTCCCCATTGTCAGAATTCACAGGTCACCTGTATTATTTAGCATGCCACCCATTTAAAAAAAATTCAGATTGAGGCCTTGAACTATATACATATTACAGCAAAAAGTTATGCTTGGAGTATAAGACAGATATTCGTATTCATGTTCAGACCGAAGTAGTAGCAGTGGCCTTGGGAATCTGAATTTGTTTGAAATAATGTTGAGACCAGTTCATCACCATTCACAAATGCAACTCTCGCCTGTTTGGGAGCCAACAACAATGTGGAAAGCCTGTCTTTCATTCCAAGACACTATGGAACTTATTCTGATCTCTCACAGTGGTTTTAAACCATCTTACTAGTAAGTGAGATCAAATCCACATTGCACAGGGCCAGACCAGCTTCTGTAGCTCAGCATGCTTGTGTTTCAAAGCTGCCCAAAATTAAAATGATCTCTGGTTCATGTATTGCAGTATTTGTAGACCTTGTAGATCCAAGTTCATAAACTAACTAGGAAATACACCTTAAGGGCAGATGATGAGATGTCTGCACATGCAACTGTGCATAATTTGCACATGTATCTACAGTAGTTGCACGTGTATGTGACCGATTAAATGTATACTCAGTCTGCACAAGTACCACATCTACCTATGCAATCCCAATAATGCAAATCAACTGTACAAAACATATTTTTGTATGGGCAGCTGAATGCATTATTTTCTGCGGGTATGTCTACACTACCCTCCTAATTCGAAATAGGAGGGTAATGTAGTCATACCGCAATTGCAAATGAAGCCCGGGATTTGAATTTCCCGGGCTTCATTTGCATAAAGCCGTCCGGCGCCATTTTTAAATGCCGGCAGTCCGAACCCCGTGCCGCGCGGCTACACGCGGCACGGAGTAGCTAGTTCGGATTAGGCTTCCTAATCCGAACTAGCAGTACTCCTCATTCCACGAGGAGTACAGCTAGTTCGGATTAGGAAGCCTAATCCGAACTAGCTACTCCGTGCCGCGTGTAGCCGCGCGGCACGGGGTTCAAACTGCCGGCATTTAAAAATGGCGCCGGCCGACTTTATGCAAATGAAGCCCGGGAAATTCAAATCCCGGGCTTCATTTGCAATTGCGGTATGACTACATTACCCTCCTATTTAGAATTAGGAGGGTAGTGTAGACATACCCTGCGAAAGTACACCTAATTATTTATGGAGAGCCCGATGTCAGTTCTTTCCTCTTTCTATTGATCTGTGGTTTACCGTGCATCTAGAAGCCTCCCTCCAAACTCTCTAAAAGTATGCTAGACTGTGTTACTATTTCGGGATACTGTAAGTACTGTATCCCAAAATAGCAGCGCCGCGTCTTTAAAAGCTCTCGCTATTACCCAAAATAACAGGTGCGCTATTCAACGTCCCACATTCCACGAGGGTTAAGTGCCTTATTTTGAAATGTAGTGCTGTCTATACAGTGGCAAATTTCAAAATAAACTCTTTTGACTTAGACTCGGAATAAGCTATGCAATTTGCTTAGCACAAATTGTGTAGCTTATTCCGACAGAAGGGTGCTCTCTAGACACTCCCTGTTACCTGGTGGTTCAGTGCAACATCACCTAGGTCCACAAGACTCCCAAGCATCTAAAGTCATGGTCAATTATTGATACAATAGATCCAATGTCATAACTATCCTACAGTGTACGACCTATTGGGTATGTCCAAAGTGCAACTGGAGCAAGCCTTCACTCTCCTGCCTCCCCTTCAGGTCCATAGATTTTTGTGTTGGCGGCTGGACTGGTGCAAACACACTAATCATAGCTGAGTAGATATTTCACCTCAGGCTGGAGCTCTCAAACTTAGAGTGATGAAGGGCAAGGAGGAGTCCCACCAACACAAGTCTGTGGACCCAGATTAGGAGGCTTCCTGCTAGATGCAGAAGAATAGCCATATCCTTAGTGTCTCATAGGTACCACTTAACTGCACCTACAATGCAGCAAATATATTGGGTCAATCCAAAAGTGTGTTTAAGTCAACTACATCTTTTCAAAATGACAAGTTTGCCATAGAAATGAAAGATTTAATATATAGTCACTGAGGTCAGTGTACCTACTCCTGTGCTCATAGTTAAATGTATATGTAAGTCTAAGACGGACTGGGGTAATAATAGGCCCCAGCTCTAAATAAAAAGGCATCAACTGCTCCCTGAATAAATATCACTTCCCCATGATGCTAATCACATTACATTTTTCAGATAGTGAAACACTGAATTCTGTGGTGAGATTTTGAAAATAAAGATTGTGGTTAAGAAACAAACATGAGTGGATATAAAACTGACTTTAGGTACCTGATCAATTAACTTTTTTGAGGGAGTTGTTTTCAAAAATAACCTCAGTTTATTAATTTACATAGGCAATTTTTAGGCTTTATTTTATGGATCAGTATCTTAATGGATTTGACCTTAACAGGATTCTATAATCTAACATACTAGGTGTCAGTCTGGATTAGATTTCATTATCCTAGGAATTGCTTAAAGCTACAGCAAGCCACAACCATGTCCTGAAAGCTTATAATGTAAGGTCCTGATGCTGCAAATTGCTTCATGGAGGCAGACCCCTGCACCCATACACCTGCATGGAGCAGTTTATAGGAACAGGACCTAAAATTCAAATAAAATAAATAAAAGATAGATGAAAAAGAGCATAATATACAAGTTGAGCTCTAACATACAAAGCAAGTCACTGGGGAAGGTCTTCTCAAAATAACTTCCAATTTTTGGTAGGAACACAGCTCCACGGCTGCATTCTTCCTTTTCAGCAGCTTTCTTTTGGCTGTCCTAAACTGCTTCTTTTTCCTGCTTGCCCCCAGAGCACAACTCACCTTCCCCCATCGAGCCATTTGTAAATTTTCTAATCTAATACATCAGTCTACAGGTCTTGTCACCTGTATGTCCCTCTGAGGGAATCTGTCCTGCTTTTTTTTTTTCTAGTCACTGTGCCCACAAGGGCTTACAAGCTAGTGAGGAAGAGTATATAGAGTGTAGGTTTCTCTGTAGGGTTTTACATGTTCAACATTTTACTGATGTCCCACAGCAATTCAAACTGCAGCCAAGAGCTGGACAATTTAATCATTGTTTTATGTAAATTATATGTCAATGTAACCCTTTCTTCCTATACCCCAATCCTCCAATTCTGATTCTGAGTGCTATTTTTGTATGAACAGTTTTCAGCTTCTGAGATATTACCCTCAGTCAAAGACTGCGCCCTTTGAATATTCACTATTCTTTAGCATGGAGAGAGAGTAATCACCTAAGTCTCATACTGCTGTTTCTGTTCCCTGATTGGATGGTTACAGCTCTTTCACCTAAAGACTAAGGAATGACAAATAGGAAACAGCACAAAATTCACTTTTGCTACAAATTTGCCCTAAATTAATTTGTGATCACTTATGCAATACTTTTGGGATAAGCAACTGTACAAATGCCTGGCAGTTGACAAAATATTTGTCAATAACAAATATCACAACTCAACTCATAACAAAGAACCAAACTCAGTACTTTGTTAGGAAATCAGCTGCTAGCACTTTTACCAAAAAAATCCTTTCCTCGAACTGTTAAATATTATAAATGTTTCAGAGAATGGACAAATTAATGTTTATAGATCTGATTCTGCTATTCTTACTCTCACGGAATAGTTCTTTGCCCTGCAAATAGCATCAATGAAAAGTGACTTAATATCAGTTCAGTTTGGATGCTTGATTATAAATAAATATTTTGGATCACACTGTCGTTTGTATCACAGCTCCAGTGAACACACCTGAAATACCCCAGATATTACAGGTTCTAGTTAGTGACAAACAACCATAGAAAGCTTTAGAGCTATCTTTGCATTTTCCCAGTTCTCAACATAATTGAGAGCAGCCTCGGCGCTTCTTTAAATCACATCCACCTATACCAAACCCCAAAGAGACATTCATATAGCTAAGAAGTGGTGAAATACATGGGCATTCCCCTTGAATGTCCCTACAGTAGGTCTACACAAAGGGAATCCCCATTTTGATGGTTAAACTTGCCTGAAACAGAGAGCCAGAACAATTTAAGACTGTGATGTTAGCAAAGTGCTTACAGAATCCTGAGATCCTTGGCAGCACAGCTGCAATTCTTGTAATGAGGATACATGTCTGGTGTGTGTTTGTCCTGTGTGTTTCTAGAGCATCATGAACAGAGACTCTCACAGTATTTCCCTATGGCTTTTTCCTCTCTCATTATCATGCATAGTATTTGGTAGCTTATTATCATGCAGTTTTGTTTATCTTGACAAGTGGTATTACAGCAAAGCTGTGTTTAAACCACAAACTATCAATTCCACCTTATTTTCTCCCAATTTATGTAAATAATCTCAGTTAAAGAGAAATGATGTTTATCAAAAGCGAGCTGCACTCTAATTACATTTAAAAACCAAGTCCACCCAGCATGCTTAGAGGCACTACATTTTGAGGATCTGCAACTATTTGGTTAGCATACTTTATGTCCCCCAGCATCCACAGCATGCCAAGTTACTTCCTCATCTTTCTCTTGTATGGCAGTCATTGCAGCCAGGGGCTAAACAATGGAAGATGTTCATTCAACAGCAACATCTGCTTGCATTGCAAGCTCTGCATTACATTGGTAGCTTTTGCATTTGCTTTTCTTCAAAGCTTAATTATGAAGAACTTAAGCATTTTGTATAGTATTTAAGAATGTTTTCATAAAACACCCAAAACCAACACAGCATAACACTCAGAGGCAAAATAAAACACAGTTACATAATTTCCCTTTCACATCTATATTTCCAATGCACAGGCCTGATAAACTACTGTTCCCTAAGGTTCTTGAGCTCTTCCTAATCACAGTTAACAATTGCTGTTCAGTGACATTTTTCACGTGCAAGGAGTGCACCTGCAGAACAGCCTTCCTGATTTCCTGTGGTTAATATCAGTGGGCCAAGTCTGCTGCTGGTGTAAATCAACACAGCTCATTGACTTCTACTCTGTGGAGTTACATTAGCTTACATCAGCTGTGGAACTGATTCTCTATCTGCACAGAACCTGCTAACCAGATATTAGGAGTTCTAGTCAGTGACAACAGCTATAGAAAGATTCAGATTCAGAGCTCTATGGCCAAATCTTCAAGTGAAGAAAGTTGGGATAGCTACACTGATTTAAAAGGAATTACACTTAGGCTACGTCTAGACTACAGTGTTAAATCAGAAAAAGATACCCAATTTGTGGTAATTTCCGATTTACTTTTGAAAGAGGCTTTTCCAAAATTTGGTGTGTCTACATGGCACCAAATTTCAGAAAAAAAGTGTTCTTTTGACACATCCCTTATGCTTCATAGAACAAAGTTTATTGGAATGGCGAAAGAGCACGTCCGCTTTTTTGAAATTTTTTTCCAAAAAGTGGATGCATTCCTTGGACGTGGCATTGCTTTTCTGGGATACCTTTGGTATCCCAGAAAAGCAACACAGTCTAGACGTAGCCTTATTTACAGCATCTCGGGGGGGGGGGGGGTCTGGATGCTAGCTACTGCTGATCACACCCAGCATGGGTATCATAGCAGATTTTTAGGGGTGAGACACAATTTAGGTGAGGCTTATAGTTGATGAAAATTATACATGAGTGTGATCGGGTTTATCTATAGCACAGTGCTGATGGGAGTTCCATCTAGTGCTCCTAAAGTGGAATAGTCAGACCTGAGTATCAGGAGGAGGGAAGCTGCAAAAGAGAAGAAGAAACCCTTCATTAAGAGACTGCCTGAAAGCTCAGAAAACATGCACTGAGATTTTTCAAATTAACTAGTGATTTTTCATGCTCAACATGAGATGTTTTACAAAAATTGGCTTCCTCCCCCTCTCCACTCCTGAAACTACTGAAAGCACACATCTCTGAAGCTTTCACTTTCATGACAATCTTGGTCAGGATTTTTCCAAAAAAGCAATTAAGCATTACTTACATTTCATTAATGCTGTAAAAGACATATTCCTGCAATGAATATTATTTCCCTACTAATGAAGCTGTGAGGCATTCACCACAGAAATAAAATTTAACTCCTCTTCCTAAAATTCTTTATTATTATTATTATTATTATTATTGCACTCTGAAATCCTTCTGCCACATCTTGGGTCACATAGAATTTCCCAGAATGCATCATTCTATGTCATCACAAATATGAAAATCCATTTAGAACCACAGTGCCACAGAGCTGGAAAGAGGGACTAGAGAAGGAATCCAAGTATAGGTGTGGAGACCTCCGACTCATCCACAGAGATCTACATGGATTTCATGAGGAAACCTTTGCTTTCATTTTGGGCTAAGGCAAACTCTGCATTGCTCCAATGGAAGCGAGAAAAAGAAATTCCACAAGGGAAGCCATGTGGAAATTTGAGGCCCTTGCACTGTTTTTTCCACATAAAAATAAAATCTGACCCATAGGTCACACTGGATGGGACAAAAAAATTAGAAAAAAATAGAAAGTGCCAAGAAGATTTCACAAAGGGAGAAAAATCATTTGGAATAAGGTAGTTACATTTATTTCTGCTTTGAACAGGCCACATAGCCTTTCCAACAGGGATGTTCAGCACATGTTTGCACTTAATTCAGAGTTTAATTTTCAATTCACCTATAAAGCAAAGAGCTAGTGCTTTTTGTCACATACTTCATGAGCTGCAGAAAACAAAGCTGCAGAAGCAGAGTTCAGTCCATTGCAAATTCTTTCTTTCATTCAGCATTTGGGCAGCTACATGTCCATTGCTATGTCTCTGAGGATTTCTCAAAGGCAGGTTGTCTTTTCTTTTTCTTTCCAGTGTCTCTATTCCTCCTGATTAATTTGAACCTGACCATAAAGATTAACCCAATCTTTTTAGTAAGAGACTTTGAGAAAAGATTGACTCACACCCTGTCAAGTCCTCTGTGTGTATGAGTGTGTGCTCATGCATGTAAGTGCAGATATCTGAAGGAGCAATGTACGGAACTGAGCTATGTTCACAAAATGTCAAGTAAGACTATTATGATCTTTCCTCTAATCTCCACAAGCTGGCACCTAATTCTCCTTGCATGTTAGTTTTACACCTTTCTGAACACTACTGAAGTCCATTAAATTCTTCCTGATTTCATGTAGGTGTAAGAGAGAGGAGAATTAGGCCCTATATAGCTCTGACTATATAGTATTGCTTTGTATATCGTTTCACGTATAAGTCTAGGTTGTCTGCACTTTAAGGACAACAGTGGCATATATCTAAGTAGAACTGATTATTTTCCCCTCTTAAAAATGGTGATGGTGGTGCGTCCTTCAATGGCCTTAATTAGCATATTCAAAGGCACATGGCACTGAGGTGTAGGGGAGAATGGCTATCTGGAGATGTCACAACAGAATGAAAATATAATGGAAGCTTTCTGGACAAAGAAGGAAACCCCTGATGCTAGAGTTGATGACACAGAGGGAAACTGTGATGAAACTTTCAGTTATGTATTTGTTGGTGGAATTTGATAAAAGTTGAAGGCTTAGGGAGAGGTTGTAAAAAACACAGTATGGCTATGTCTAGACTACATGGCTTTGTCGACGGAGCCATGTAAAATAGTTTATTCGGCATAGGCAAAGAAGCAGGGATTTAAATAATCCTCGCTTCATTAAAATAAACATGGCCACCACGCTGTGCCAACGATCAGCTGATCCGGCACAGCTGGGCAGTCTAGACGCACCGCAGTTGAGAAGGGAAGCCTTTGTCGACCGCTCCGGTATGCCTAGTGAAACAAGGCTTACCAGAGTGGTCGACAAAGGCTTCCCTTGTCAACCACAGCACGTCTAGACTGCCCCACTGTGCCGGATCCGCTGATCGTCAGCACAGCACGGCAGCCATGTTTATTTTAATGAAGCGGGGATTATTTAAATCTCCGCTTCTTTGCCTATTCTGAATAAACTATTTTACAAGGCTCCATCGACGGAGCTATGTAGTCTAGACATAGCCTATGTGTCAAACAGAGGCTATGTCTACACTAAAAAGTTAATTTGAACTAACGGATGTTAGTTCGAATTAACTTTGATAGGCGCTACACTAGCGCTCCGCTAGTTCGAACTTAATTCTTAATTCTTAATTCTTAATTTTTAATTAACTTAAAACTTAATTCGAACTAGCGGAGCGCTTAGTTCGAACTAGGTAAACCTCATTCTACGAGGACTAAGCCTAGTTCGAACTTATTAGTTCGAATTAAGGAGTGTGTAGCCCCTTAATTCGAACTAGTGGGAGGCTAGCCCTCCCCAGCTTTCCCTGGTGGCCACTCTGGCCAACACCAGGGAAACTCTATGCCCCCCTCCCAGCCCCGGACCCCTTAAAGGGGCACGGGCTGGCTACAATGCCCGTGCCAGGTGCAAGCCTGCCAGCACTCAGCTAGCAGACCCTGCACCTGGCACGGCTCAAGCCAGCCACCCGATGCCCCCCAGCCCTCCCCCTCTTCCCGGGATCAGGCTGGCGGCTCCCGGGAGCTTGCCCGGGACCACAAGAGGCAGGCACCCGCCTGGTCTAGTGCAGACATCGTGGACCTCGTCCACGACCTGCGCACTAAGCACAGGAAAGTGGCCGTCTAGGCCAGGAGAGCTGCCAGCCCGGCCACCCAGGAGCAGGTGTGCATGAAAATCAAGGGGGTCCACTGAGACCCCCGACCCTGAGCCCTGAGCTTACAATGGCCGTACTGGGTCAGACCAAAGGTCCATCTAGCCCAGTAGCCTGTCTGCCGACAGCGGCCAACCCTAGGGACCCTGGAGGGGATGGACCAAAGACAGTGACCAAGCCATTTGTCTCGTGCCATCCCTCTCCAGCCTTCCACAAACTTTGGGCAGGGACACCACTCCTACCCCCTGGCTAATACCACTCCATGGACCCAACCTCCATCACTTTATCTCACTTCTCTTTAAACTCTGGTCTAGTTGTAGCCTTCACAGCCTCCTGCAGCAAGGAGTTCCACAGGTTGACTCTTTGCTTTGTGAAGAACAACTTTCTGTTACTAGTTTGAAGCCTGCTACCCATTCCTTTCCTTTGGTGTCCTCTTGTCCTTCTAGTATGGGAACTAATGAAGAACTTTTCTTGATGCACCCTCTCCACCCCACTCATGCTTTTATAGACCTCTATCCTATCCCCCCTCAGTCTCCTCTTTTCTAAACTGAAAAGTCCCAGTCTCTTTAGCCTCTCTTCATATGGGACATGTTCCAAACCTCTGTTTATTTTAGTTGCCCTCCCCTCTCCCAGCCTCTCTCTTCCCCTCTCCCACCTCTTTTTCCCAGTCTCCCCGAGTTTTGTTCAATAAAGAGAGATTCTATTTTTGACCACACGTTTTCTTTATTTTGTACATCAAGAAGAGGGGCTAGGGAAGGGTAAGTGGAAGGAGATGAGAGAGGAATGGGGTACGAGCCCCCGATGTGGAGGACTGGGCTGGCTCTGCGGGCTTCTGGGGGTGGAAGCTCTCCTGCAGCTCCCCAATTGCCCTCTCTCCCCAGATGGCAGCCTGCGGCAAGTGCAGCCGGTCTGATGGCCGAGTGCTGTGATGTGCCCAGTGTGGGCACTCAGGGCACTCCAAGCCAGGACTGCTTTGCAAGCAGGGCACCCCTGAGAACTGTCTGTCCGGGGTGGGGGTCGGGTCCCTTTAAGCACAGCCCTCAGCTAGCCTGAGGCAGCAGCTCCATGCTCTAAGTCCTCATCTGATGCCCTGCTGGCACTGCTTCCGGCCATCCTTAACCCCGGTTCACGGTCCACTTAATGTGGACATGCTAGTTCGAATTAGCAAAATGCTAATTCGAACTAGTTTTTAGTTCTAGATGCGTTAGTTCGAATTAGCTTAGTTTTAACTAATTCGAACTAAGTTAGTTTGAATTAGCGCTGTAGTGTAGACATACCCTAAGGGTATGTCTACACTACCCCGCTAGTTCGAACTTGCGGGGTAATGTAGGCATACCGCACTTGCAAATGAAGCCTGGGATTTGAATTTCCCGGGCTTCATTTGCATAAGCGGGGAGCCGCCATTTTTAAAACCCCGCTGGTTCGAACCCCGTGTAGCGCAGCTACACGAACTAGGCACGAACTAGGTACGAACTAGGTCGTGAAATGAGGAGTAACGGTAGTTCGAACTAGGAAGCCTAGTTTGAACTACCTAGTTCGTGCCCCGTGTAGCCGCGCTGCACGGGGTTCGAACCAGCGGGGTTTTAAAAATGGCGGCTCCCCGCTTATGCAAATGAAGCCCAGGAAATTCAAATCCTGGGCTTCATTTGCAAGTGCGGTATGCCTACATTACCCTCCTAGTTCGAACTAGGAGGGTAGTGTAGACATACCCCATGAGACTAACAAAACTAAATTTCCAAAAATGCTATAAAGCTCTATGGGAAGACTCTGGCAACTGTTAGGACTCCTCACAAGCAAAGCCATGCACCAGCAGGGAGCTCACTGCAGAAGTCAGGGGGGCTCCAGCAGGAGATCACCTCTTACAGAGCTCGTTGAAGAACTATGATCTAAGACCAGTATTTTCTCTCCTCTGTTTCCATAAACTTCTAATAGCAAAGATGCAGGTTCTTCCGTGACTAAATGGCCTATCTGTAGAAACTTCTATTTGGGACTGACTGTTTTGATTTACTCTCGAGCAATTCTGGACTTCAGTAGAATTATTCAGTGCAAGCGAGAACACAATCTGGCCCTTTTACAGGTCCTGAATGTTTCTATATTTAGGTCATTTTTTTTTCTTTTTTTTTAAGCTATTTTCTAACTGCCACTCAATTGTACTAAGCAAACAAATGAAAAATGTTTCTTCCTTTCTTTCCCATTATTTCTCCGCTGCTGAAAGTACTGTTCCCATTGACTTTCTACATCACCTTTATTAAATAAGTAATTTGACTTCCTTGTGCCATTGATAAAGGCCTTTATTATTTAATGTGGGTATAGAATTTACCTACCTCAGACAATATGTACTACATATAGATATGAGCTAAAACCCTTTGAAAACAAAGGGAATCTTTCCATTTATTTTCTTGGGCTTTTGAACAGGCTCCAAGCATTCAGTCTCTTTATTATACAAGATAATGCATATAAAAGTATCGTATTTCCTCTTACACACAGAAAGAAAGAGAGAGAGAGAGAATATTCCATCAAAATCTATACACTATGCATCATATCCCCAATTTATTTGCATTTTTAGTTGCCCTCCTTTGAATCGTGGTCATTTTACAGTAAAAGGCCCCAGACAGCAAGCAGTATTCCAGTTGCACTAAACCAAGACGACAGAAATCTATTACTATTAAAAAAGAGAGTGATTCATAGCAGTCACTCATTCTTATCCTCAACAAACCAGACTGGGCTGCACCAGGGACATCTGCTTGTGTAGTGGGCTTATCCAAATTCTCAATCTCACATACCATATTACATTTGTACTGTCATTATTGCCACTTAATACACCTGAGAATGGTAGGATTAAAGAGATATGATTACTTTATAATGCCCTACACCACACTGTTTGCATCTACGTGGCTGTTGCTTGTACAACATAGGAGTTTGAAAGAGTCCTTTAACCATTTCACATTCTATTGCTCCCACTGTATTTGTTATCATCCATTAACGTTCCTCTGGAATTAATGCAAGGGTCAGATGCAAGTGAAATGTTCAGAAGCAGGTAAGTGGCTAACCATTTTACAAAGGGGGATGCCTTCCTGCTCTAGGTGCCAAATCCTTCAGTGCTTACCCTGAGAACTTTGCTCTGAAAAATCAGTTTTCAATGTGCACTGCCCACATTATAAAAAGTGAGTCAATATCAGCACTAACAGAATAATATAGCCTCCCACCTTTTGCCTTTAAACCATTTCCCTTCTTTCTTCATCCATTAGAAAGGTAACTTTCATGATGTAGGAGGGTCAACTAAAGCTATGATGAGCAGATATTCTGGTTTTATAGGAACAGTCCTGATATTCAGGGTTTTTTCCTATTATTCCCCACTACCTCATCCCAATTTTTCACACTTATTATCTCATCATCTTAACTAAAGCAAGTCTCCCATATCCCAAGAGCACATGCATATGGACAGAAACAAAAGGGTACCAGCAGAGGAACAGGATCACTTGTCTCACTGGTCTTAAAGTTCAAGAGAACAGGTTATCTATGCCCAAATTCCAATAGCTCTAGGAGTTAGAACTTGCCATTGTTCTTCATTTAATCTTTTAACTACATCTCCTAGTTGTTGCCAAACCAAGAAGCCAGCTTGAAGCCTTTCAAAATTAAATTAATATTAGTATCTGCAAAGAATGTTTTGGATAGAAACAATTATTGATTTGCTACTGTACCAAGCACTAACCCATTTGAAATGTGGCCTAAAGAAATAGCAGCCTGTTTGAAATTTATCCTCTGCACAATGGAGAGAAAAGGCACTATGGGGTAAAGAATGACATTGACCTTTATTTGTATCTTTCTCCCCAAGGGACTAGGGTACTTTACAAGCTATATCCAAGTAATACTTCACCAAGCAGTAAGATGTATCCCCCCGGGGGAGTGCAACACTGAAACTGCTTAGCAGTGTTGAAGAATATGATAGTCAACTGAAACTGCCCAGTGAATTTTAGGTATACAATTAGAACATGATAACACAAGAGGTATTGGCCAAGACATGGGGTCAAATGCTTTTGCTTTTCCGAAGAGAGCTGTGAACCAATCACCTCTGTTGGTGGAGGGGAGGAACTTTAATGAGTTTCCAGAGAGGAACTTTAATGACGGAGAGCTAGAATTTCAGTTTCATGTCTCATCCAAAATACAGCACCTCTGCCAGCACCCAGAGATGAGGCATTGGTGCAGAAGTGAGTCAGAGGAATGGGGGGTCTGAACTGAGTACCCAAAACCCTTTCTACAAGCACCGTGTTTTCTGTGAGAGGTCCAAATACAACTATGGCTAGTTAACAAAATATTAGAAGCATCACAGTTGGAAGTACCATTTGAAGAAAACAGGTTCATTAAGTTGATTTAATCAACACCCCAGCTGTGACCACAGCTCAGATATCCAAGTTAATTTATGACTGGTTAAGAGGTAATAGTCCCAGAATTCACCTGAAGCCAACAAATTTCCTAACTCAATACCTCAAATCACATTTGACTGACATGTTTGATGTTTAGGGGTTCTTTTTTAAAATGTGAACATTGCATATAATTTATGACCTACAAAATAAGCTACCTAGTAGCTTTTATTCTCATTTATATTGCAGTGAACTAGAGAATATTGCATCAAAGATGATTGAAATTCAAATGTACCATAAATTTAAAATGTTTGAGTTTACTGGGAGGGTTAAGATTTTTACATTATGCAAAAGAAATAATTGGATATTTTATGCTGACAGAAATGATAAATTACATTATGAAAGTTCCAGTACATTTAAATATGGAATGCTTCTTTCCCTCCTCAAAAAAATTAAATTACATCATTTTAAATGAAAGCCACAAACATACTATCAGATGAACAAATTTAAATTGTTTACTTTAATCCAAATTCCCAAGGCCAAATTCTAATTTGCGCTGGCAGTGGGATATAAAGGGGCGTTAATGTAATGGAAGATACGATTCCTAGGGAGAGATTCTCAAAAGTGCTTAGCTCCCATTTAAGAACCAACATAAGTGGCCAGATTTTCAAAAGAGGGAAGCTTTTTGAATAAGGAGCATTTTGAAAACTCTCGCTTTAAGTGTCACAGTGGGAGCCTCTGGAAACTAATGACTTTCAAAATCTAGCCCATGTTTAGGTACTTGACTGGGAACAGAACTCCTTTGAAAATCTTGCTCCCGTTGCCTATATTCTCCGAAGGCCTGCGCCTGTTTCCATTAAAATCAACATTTAGCCTCTCACTGACTTTTGTGAACATGTCTGTGCACTGTCTTGACTACCACCAACACTAGATAGTAAATTTTGTTTCTACACAAGTTGGGTGTTCCCTTGTTCTTATTGCTGATCTTTATTAATTTTATAAAAAATAATAATCATGAAACAGGTTACTCTGGAAGAGGTATTTATACTAAAGGTACGTGTTCCACCACAGTTTAGGTTGCTTCATTGAATAATGTTTGTTTTCCTTATTTTGGGCCTTTGCTTCCCCTCCCGCCACTTCTCCCTGGCGCACATGCACACACACACACATACACTTGCGCCTTCATAGGCTGACAGGTAGGCTTCCCTCTACTTCTGGTATTAGTGATGATGCCTTCTGACATGGTATGGCAGACACAGGGGCCATAGAATTAATAGGTAACTAAAGTAGAATTTTTAACAATCTCCTTTTAAAATGTACTGCCAGGTTCTACTGCCCTTACTCCTATTGAGTTGTACCTTGCTCAGTGTTTGACCACTGAAGTCAATGGGACTACTGGTGAAATAAGGTTCCAATCAGTGAGAGTGTGTCTAGACTACATGCCTCCGTCAATGGAGGCATGTAGATTAGACAGATCGGCAGAGGAAAATGAAGCTGCAATTTAAATAATCGTGGCTTCATTTAAATTTCAATGGCTGCCCCGCTCTGCCGATCAGCTGTTTGTCGGCGGATCGGGGCAGTCTGGATGCGCCGCAGTCGACAAAGAAGCCTTTATGGCAGGTATGCCTCGTGAAACCAAAAGGCTTCTATTTTCAAAATAACCGCATCTAGCCTGGAGTTTCAATTTCGAAATAGCGCTTTTTCAAAAGAGCGCCATGATAAGATTATGCAAATGAAGCATGGGATATTCAAATCCTGGCTTCATTTGTAATTTCAAAGTGCCTAATTTGCATCCCTCTGTCAAAAGAGGGATGTAGTCTACACGTACCCTTTCAAAGCCTTATTGTATTTTTCTTCCATCATTTTGAGATTTCTCTCTTAACCGTTACAACTAGTAGAATTCTTTGAGTAGGGTCTGCAGCTTCTTCTCCAGCGTGCCCCTCCAGCCGAATCACTGAAGCCCTCCCCTTCCAAGGAATTCACAGTTTTTCCAGACCTCCCAGCAGGCTGGCATCCTTGCCACTCCTTCATGGCTAGCAGCAGAACCTACATGTCTGGCTTCCCCCCTCTCTGGGCTTGCTAGTCTCCAACTCCCACCACTCAGGGCACCACAGCACCCTGCTTCTCTGCTGTCTTTCCCAACAGCAATGCCCCTGCAGCCAGCTGCCTGGCTTCATACAGGCCCTGCCTGTTCCGAAACAGGTGAGCCTGTCCTTCATTAGCTGCCTCCAGACTGGGACCACCTGACCTACCTCAGCTCTGGCAGGACTAGTGTGGGAAGTCCACCCCATCACACTAAAAGTGAATGGCCATTCTTAAATACCAATCACGCCTGCCAAATGTCTGAAATTTCTGTGCAAAGAGCTCAATCTTTGTGTTTCTACTCCTGTGTAATATTGTTGAAGTCGGTGGGATGAACGGTATAAGAGATGCGGAATCTGGCCCTGTTTTATAGGCCGGTTGCCATTTTAAGTAGCCCCTTGGTCTGCCTGAATATTAAAAACAAAATAACATTTTTGCTGGGGCTGAAATCTTGGATGAGAAGTTCCAGCACGGGTCATGTTGACTTAGCTATAAATCAAGAGTGCTAAAAATTTTACTACAACACCCTTGAGCTAGTATAATGTAGTTCTAGAATGCCAGCTCCTGCAGCAAACCCTGAAGAAGGAGGATTCCAACAGGATCTCTCTGTAAAGTTTCTCCTCAGTTGCTGTCAGGATGGGGTGGGAGGTGAAACTTCACTCCACAGAGTGATCCTGACTTCTGTCCCCGAGTTTAAAGGATCTGCAGGAACAATAACCTGGTACCTTCACAAGGGCACAGGAACTCTGGTACCGACTTCTGCACAGAGCTGATTGCAGGATTGGAGCATAAGACTCACCACAGCAACATTCCAGCTGCCGTTAGGACTTGATCCTGCCTCAACTTACCACCAGGCATACATACTTGTGACTGTGAGCAGTTCCATAGACTACAACATCACTACTCACCTCATGGTTATACAGGATTGGGCCTACAGTTGATGCAAAGCATCCACCATTCCCCAGGCTTCAATGCATTTAGGAAATAGATCTGAAACTAACCCAAACAAGTTAGCCTTCTAAAATGTATTTAAGTTAATGTATTTTAGCATTCACATATTTTTTTGTGATGAACAAACCATGGGCTTGACACTTTCCCTTTGGCAGCTTCATTTCAGAGAGGTAACATCCTTCTCATTTACAACATCACTATTACTTTGCAGGTTTTTTCACAGTGTGTTGGGCTGCATTATTAGATGAGAGTTTATCACTCAGCTCAGTTAATCAGTTCATTGAAGGCAGGTATTTGTTTATCAAAAGCCTGCTTCTATGGTGGAGTATTTTGCATTTTTAATATCTGATTTCTATCGTGTAGAACATTAAGCTGCAGTCACTGTGAAAGCAGTTACCTCTCTGGAAATGGGAATTCACACAGTGTAATAATCCTTTTAGGGAAACAACAGTATTTAAGACACTTGCTGAAGCATGGCTTATTTGCTTCTGTCATATACAATTTAAGAAGGGAAGGGAAGAATGAAAAGCATTGTTATCCCTTCCCAAGTGTTTTACAGAGTACTTTTCCTTTGACATCTGCTTGTAGTATTTCTCAGTCAGCAGGGACACATCCTTAGTTGGGGCAAATGGACTAGCTTCAACAGACTCACTAGAGCTGTGCTGATCTACTTTACCCAACGAGCTGGTTCTATGTCTGCATTACATTTGGGAACAGTGCCCTATAGCACTCGGATCTCTTCAGCACAGCGACCCTGCCCACCCCAGAACAAGGACTGGTGGCAGACATTAAAACTGGAACTCAGCAGCAGCGCTGCTTTATCTGCTTACACTGGAATCCAGTTGGGTTGGCCTTAATAATTTAGGAATGCTAGACCTCATTTAGCCCTGGCAACTACTCTCAAAGTCACAAAAACAAAACAAAATCCATCACCCAAACATCAAATCAATTTCTCTGTGGATTCTTACTTAAAAAGACTTGTAGTAAGAGCAAGAACATGGATGTGGTGGCGCTCTAAGGTTCTAGGATCTATTGCCTGCCATGGGCCACTGTAAACCCTGACCTCACTACTCTCAAAAGCTGAACCTGGCCCTTCTGAATATTTGTGGCCCCTGCTCCTTGCTTTCCTACTATTTTTTCCCTTTCAAGAATTCTAGTTGAAATGAAGGCTGGAATGAACAAAGCCTTGTTTTCATAGCCTGGCACGTCCCAGAACTGGGAGCAGCCTCTGACACCAGATCACAGTAGCACACGGAGCCCTACCGCTTCACTGACAAGTGAATATGACAAGCTCCAATCTTCTGCCCTGGACGTACAAGGTCACAAAATCAGAAACTGTATCTTATCTAGATATTTACGTGACCTCTATCATAATAGTGGATCATAAATATGTATTTATATTTGCAATGCTCCTGTGAAATAAAGATGTATTATTAGCTCCATTTTACAGATGAGGAACTGAGGAACACAGAAATGAAGTGAATTGCCCAAAGTCACACAGAAAGTATGAGTTGAACAAAAAGTGGCTGAGTTCCACAACATTTTTTCCCCTGCTTATTAGTACAAATTAAAAAATAACAGCATGCTACATCTGCTGCTAATGTGAGCACAAGAAGTCAAGCTTGCTGTAGCAAGCTTGAAAGGTTTGTTGTTGAGAAGCTTTTTGAGGCATTAGAAAAAGAAGGAAATGTTGGCTTGGCATACAGGAGAAAGGTACCCATTCCAAATGTAAAGGCTGAATGGAAGAAGGCACAAATGCAGATGTGAAGATACAAATTGGATGATTAGGAGAGAGGTGAGGGAGAAGCAAAGGAACAAGAGGACAAAGAAGATGAACAGAGAGAAAGGCAAGAGGGGAGCAGATCAGGAACTTGAAGGCAGGGCACAACTCTTGCAGCTGTTGTAAAAGGTGGAAGGAAGTTAGTGAAATGATGAAAAGGTGAACATTGTGAGAACAGCAGAAGATTATTTCAGCGGTGGTATTTTGGATGGACGGTAGGGGCTTGAAATGAGCTCTGAATTCAACTAAATCAATGGCATTCTGGTTTACAGACAGCACAATAAGACTTCACGGCAAGGAGCTGCATACCACAAATGCCATTAGCTAGAAACATTCACTATTCGAGGTCTTGTTTTGTTCTCTAAGAAAGTATAGCAATAAGGGAACAGTTCGCATTGCTGAAAAGGCAATTTGAGGTGTCAGGCTAGCCATTTTTCAGTTTAGTGGCCTATTAGATCCAGGAGTTCAACAAGGAGGCCAGTGCCCGGGGCAACGTTGAAAGGTGCTGATTCAGTGCTGTAAGTGGCACTGACACATTAAAGCAAGAAGAGAAATAGTCACTTCTCTCTGTTGTTATGTGACCAGGCACGATATACAACAGCAACTTGATGCATTTCCAGGCCTTTTGAGATTTAATTGGAAGGCCACCCACTCTAATCATTTCCTGCTGCAATTACACAAAAGGGAGCTTCCTCCCTGTTCATTTGCATCTATTTCTTGTCCCACTTTTTTGAGCAATATGATTAAGCACCAGTGTCTGCTGGCTTTAAAAAAAACCTGATTAATGTGCAGTAGCTGACACTGTAGCACATGCACTTATGCAAGTGATGGAAGACTCTCATGTAATTGGATCAGAAATTGAATAAAATAATGCAAAATTTAATACCGCCTTTGTCTTTACGTGTTATGGTGGGACAGCTGGAGGGGTGGGATCAGGAAAGTAGGAAACAACAAGAGGTGTTTTATACTCTCTTCTAGTAAAAATTTATTTAACGCAGTCCCATGATTAAAAGGATTGTGGTATCCCGCTGTGGCAAAAAGATAGAAGAAGAGAGGGAATAATAAATTGGTGTTATTGCCAAGATGTCATTTGTTATCTGCTTTAAAATGTCATGTCATGTCATTGCAGTGAAATATTTTCTTTCTTGATGTATGTCTTACAAAGCCGGTTCAATGTTTGGCACATTTCGATTTCAATAAAAGAAAACAGCCTTTTATCTGGAAAGCACTGTCACTAGGAGGAAAAGAAGGTCATTCAAGGCTCTCATTGGAAAGTCTTTCCGCAACCCTCCCCAAATTTTCTAAGTGGCCCAGTTCTCCCTGAATCCTTGTTTTTCCTTTTTTCTTAAAGGATGCCCCTGTCGTTCTCTTGGCACAAGAATGTTCGCTTCCAAAGGACCTTGAAAGTTAGGGCAAGTACCCCGACTTCTTAATCATAATGTAACATTTCCCAGCTCATTATGTGCTATTCATTCGAAACACACATGGGGAATTTAAATAAATTATGACATAATACTAAGGACAAAATCTAATAAACAAACTCAAGATTTTGGGGGATGGGAGGAACAAGTGTTTGTTAGGCGCATACACATGCTTTCATTAACAGATGGGGAACTATTCACCACAAAAGCTTTCCTTCTACAGGTGAGTATAAACACAGGCAGCTTTGGTTTTCTTGATGCAACTTTTAAATAAAAAGTTTTCCACTAGCTGGGTGGGTAGGTGAATTTTTTTTTTAAGCAAAAGAACAATTGTAGTTTTAAAAAAGAGAGAACAAAAAGTAAAAGCAGACCTGGAAACACCCCTGGGGCCTGATCCTAAGAGAGGCATCAATCAAATGCCACTCCCAATACAGCCAAGAAATGCTAATTACATCTCACAACTAGTGCCCAAGGAGTGGTTACTTTTATACTACATTTGTAGATGGGGAAACTGCAGCTCAGGGTCTACGTGACCTGCCCCAAGGTCAGTGTCAACAGCAAGTCACAGGTCTAGGACATGTGTTTGCACAAGTTTGTACCAAACCCCTAATTCTTTTTTTAGGTCCTCCATCAGCTATAATCATCATGCTATCCACACTACGTACACAAGAGTCTGGAATCAGGTATTGACTCTTTTGCGTGTATGAAGGGGACTGGGTGCTCCTGACTGAAGAATAGATGGGGTGCCAAGATGGGGTGTTTCCAGAATGGGGGGCTGGACCTGAAGGTTCTTCTCTTGCTCCCGCACACCCCTCAGTGTCAGGCCAGTACCACTGTAAGAGGCTGTAAAACCACTCTTTCCCGGGCTCTTGGGGCAAGGCTTATCCTGCATCAGCTGTGCATAGTGTAGCAAAGGCAGAAAGGAGAGACCACTGATAAGACTGGCCTAAGAGGGAAGACAGTGCAACAGGATGAGAAGGGGAGTGAATTATCTCTTTCCTCCCCTGCCCAGGTTCCTGTGGGCTCCTGCTGCCCTTGTGTTTTGCCAGTTTTTCTTGATATTCCCAATCCATCGTGCCTTATGATGTGAACAGAGCAATCCAGAGCCACAGTTCCTCCCAGGACAGAGACATAACATTTCAGAGGCTGAGTTCACTCATCTCTGAAATGTGGGTAACAAAGTTTCAACTAAGCAGAATCTGGATATGTACAGGCCTTATGATGTCCACAGCCAGGTGCATGTATGTCCTAAGTGGTTATCAGTCCTATTTTGCCCAAAGGAAAACTGAGGTTCAGTACTTTCGGATGGATTCCCTGAAGACGGATTCATTATTGAGTGAGCACTGGTGTGATCTCATTTTTGAACTTGCCTTTGGCACCAACTTTCTGTGTGATCTTACATATATGTCAGCGCCAGATTCTACTCTCCCTTTACTCCCAAATAAATCCAGAGCAACTCCACTGAATGTAGGAGCTACTCTGTATGTTTTAAAATCAGCCTGACTGAAACCAAAATCTGATCCAAGAAGCCCCAGTTTTCATTCCTCTTAATACAAAGAAAGTTCAGATACCTTTTCCCTGCCTCTTACCCTCGCCTTTCCTTCCCCCTCCCCCCAAATTTCATAAAAAAACTATTTAGGAAGGGAAAGAAATCATATAAGATGGAAACAAAAGTGTTTATAAAAGATTCACCATTTGCTCCCTGGGCAATAAAGCAAATAACCCTGGCTACAGCTACGCTCGTATTTTCATATCTTCTTCCCATTCTTTTTCGAGAAGAGGTTTTGCCACTATTTTGCCCCATGTAGACTGGCCAAATGTCGGCAAACTCCCCTCTTTCGGAAGACCCCTTATTCATTTAAATTAGTGAAATAGTGTCTGGCTGAAAAAATAGATATACTATTTTCATTTTGGCAGGTTAACAATGTAAAACACTTTTGTACTATGAGGGAAGCTGTTTTAGAAGTAGGTGTGAAGATTACATACATTTTAAAGCACACACCTCATTCTCATCATTAATAGCAATTCGTCAGTACAAATTACACAAGGCTACC
This sequence comes from Pelodiscus sinensis, assembly GCF_052426305.1. NCBI lineage: Eukaryota > Metazoa > Chordata > Testudines > Trionychidae > Pelodiscus > Pelodiscus sinensis. The sequence continues at coordinate 115,223,661 of NC_143055.1, read as the reverse complement.
TTTTAGCTTGACAAGTCCTGTTGTGGACAGTAGTTCACAATCTTTCAAACTCTCCACTTGCTAGAAGTTCCCTGCTAAATTACTGTTTGATAGGTGAGTAACTGAAATTAAAAAAAAATCTCTTGTGTAATATATGACATTGGAAGCTGTTATCACTTTTAGGGTGTGTCTAGATTACAGGGTTTTGTCGACAAAACTATACATGCATCTACACTACCACCACGTTCTGTCGACAGAACACGGCAGTTTTGTCGACGGCAGTAAACCTCATTTTATGAAAAATAATGCCTTTGTTGATGGAGTTCTGTCAAGAAAAGGGTAGTGTGGACACAGGTGGGTTTTTTGTCGACAAAAAAAGACCTCCAAGGAAAACCCCTGCTGGACAGTCCATTTTCAAGGAAAACTTATATTGTTCTTGTCTGTAGCCATGTTTTAAAGGCACAGACACCCTGGACAGCCCTGCACATCCGGCACAGAAATGTGGACATATACGGCCACATGGCTCAGGGGCTGGCACAAAAAGGGCACCACCCCAGGACATTGCAGCAAGTCTGGGCCAAAGTAAAGGAGCTCAGGCAGGGCTACGTCAAGGCCCTTGAGTGCAGCTCCACCTCAGGTGCAGCACCAGTGCACTGCACCTACTATCAGGAGCGCGACCACATCCTGGGGTGGTTGGGAACCGCTGTCTGCCCTGGTGCTAGTACAGACGGGCTTGCACACATCGGTGCAGCACTGCCAAGTGGGGACACCAGACACAGAGGAGCAGGTTCCAGAAGAAGATGAGGAGGAGGAGGACACCACTGAAACCACGGTGACCCTGCAGCCTGTCCCGAGACCCAGAAGGCCTCGCAGGCATCCTCCGAAGCCGGCGAGGGAACATCAGGTGAGTGCAGTCAGGGTCACAGACACAGAAGGGGGGAGGTGGGAGCAGAGAGGATGCAGAGCAATCTGCACATATCTTGGTCTTCCTGGACAGCTTGCATCTCTCTGTGCATGTGCAAGCAGGTGGGCAAGCAATGGTTATGTGGGCGGGGGCCCTGGGAGACCCAAGGTGTTCCAGGCCCCTGTCCTACATTTTGTGACCCACTATGGCTGCACAATTCCCTGGCCTGTACAGCCATGGTGGAGGGGGAGGATGTAGGGCGTGGGGGCAGACGTTGCCCTAGCCACAATGGGGCCCCTGTGAGGCCGGGGAGGCTGGCAGGGGCAGACGTGGCCTAGCAGTAACAACATTCCCATCCCTTATTGTAAGGACTGATTCACTGAGCCCAAGCAGGGACAGTGTGTGAATTCCTGACACTGATCAGTTCTCCCTCTTCTCCTCCACAGCCAGACGTGCTGCTGCTGACCGCCGGGCAACACCCGTGCCACCACCCACCCGGTCCCACAGCACCCGCAGGCATTGGCAGTCTACAACGACCTCCTGAGGAAGCATGTTGAGGCCATGGAGAGAATGGAGGCCACCACGGCAGAAAGGGCGAGGGAGGAGGCTCGCTGGCACAATCGTCTCCTGGAGGATTTCCTCGCCTAGTGAAGCGTTATGTGTGCCACTGTCCGAGAGGCCCTGGCAGTGCCAGGTCCTCTCCCCCGGGGGACTCCTCCCACTCATCCGGCTAAAGCCTCCTCTGCCCCCCCTTCTTCTCCTTCAGCCCCTGTCACCCCTCCAGCCTTGCCCCCTGCTCTCTCCTCCCGCTAGGGCAGAGCCATCTGCAGCCCCCACCAGTACAGCCCCAACTCGACCCCGAGGATGACAGGGTCCACAGACCTGAGGTGGCAAAAGTTTGCAGCCCAGGCAATACCACCATTATCCATAAGCTGCCTGCTTTCCCTCCCTCCCTCCACCCTCCAGGTTGACATCTCCCCCTTCCTTCCTCCCCCCTCCAGGTTGCCATCCCCTCTCCTTTCCCAGTTTTAAAAACAGTTGAAGAGTTTACAAAACAGTTTATTTTTTAATACATTGAACAGTTCTATTTTTTTTTACAAACAGTTATTTATTTGAACATTAATTGTTAATAAACATTATATATTTGAAATTTAACATGGTGTGTGTCTTAACTGTCCTGAGGCTGGTGCAGGAATGGCTTGTGGAAGGAAAGGTTTTGGAACGGGGGGCCCAAGCCCACAGGCCCCATTTGGGAGACCTTGGGGAAAGTCATTGGGCTCCAACTGAGAAGCGCTCATGCAGAGCCTCCCAGATGTGGACCCCCACCTGATGGGCTTGGCGAACAGCAGCTGTCCGAGGCTGTGCAAACCACTTCCCCTCCACTTCAGCCATTGCCCCCCCAGCCTGAGAAGAAGGTTTCCCCCTTGCTCTCCATCAGGTTGTGGAGGATGCAACATGCAGCCACCACCTTTGGGATATTGCGTTCCCCCATGTCGAGGTGAGTGAGCAGGCACCTAAACCTTCCCTTCAGCCGGCCAAACGTGCATTCCACCTGTAAATACACCTGTGTCAGGTGCATGTTAAAGAGTTCCCTGCTCAGGTTCAGATGCCCAGTGTATGAGGCATGGGCATGAGGGGGTACACTGCATTGGCCACAATGCAGTCCGGCATTTCCATGACCCCAACAGCAAAGTTTTGCTGGGGGAAGAAGGTTCCTGTCTGCAGCCTTTGGTAAAGGTGCAAATTGCGGACGATCCAAGAATCATGAGCCTGGCCCAACCACCCCACACAAATGTCTGTGAATAGTCCACGGTGGTCAACCAGGGCCTGCAGCACCACGGAGAAGTACCCTTTTTGGTTAATATAACGGGCTGCTCGATGGGGCGGTGCAGAGATGGGAATGTGAGTTCCATCGAGTGCTCCTCCACAGTTTGGGAATTCCAGCCCAGCAAAACCGGCCATGATGGTGTCTAGGACTCCAAGGCGGACAATCCTGTTCAGCACTCCAAGTTGATGGCCCTCACCAGCTGCAGAAATAGACACATAAAAACACACGCAATAGGAAGTTAGAGGGGTTGCCCAAGTCCTTGGGATGTTCCGCCCCTTTGCCTCCCCCCCCAAGACACCAGGACTTGCCCCACCCCCCGGTGATTGCTCCCAGCAGTAGGGCAGGGTGAGGTCAGGAGCCCTCCACCACCTCCCTTCCATTGCCCCCCCCCCCCCGCTCTTTCCTGTTAGTTACAGTCCCCCTGCCCCTCATGGACTGCCCCCCCCCCCCCCGAGAGACTTACCTCCATCAACACGGCACCAACAGTAGATCTCCTCATGCCAAACTGGTGTCCCACTGACTGGTAGCTGTCAGGGGTGGCCAGCTTCCAGAGGGCAATAGCTGCCCTCTTCTCCCGCGGGATGGCAGGGCTCAGATGGGTGTCCTGTCGTTGCAGGGCGGGGGCAAGCCAGGTACAAAGCTCCTGGAATGTGGACTTCTGCATCCTGAAGTTTCAGAGCCAACCCTGATCATCCCACTGCTCCATGACAAGCCGGTCCCACCGGTCTGTATTTGTCTCCAGCCTCCAAAATTGCCTCTCATAGAAAAAGTTCAGTGGCAAGAACAGTGCTGCTGCAGCCCGAATGAGGGGCTCCAGGCTGGGTTCAGAATCCGTACCGGCATTAACAGCATGAAGGTCTCTTGGAGTTGCAGCAGCACTTGAAGCACTATGGTGTGGGGCCATCGCCTGCCCAGGGGCAGCTCTGGCTCCATGGCAAAAAAAAGGGATCAAAATCAGAAAAACCTCCAAAAAAACCCAAACTGCTGTGGTGTCCCAGGAAGCAGAGCACTGACAGCAAGTACTGCAAAACTTTTGGGCTGCGTCTAGACTGGCATGATTTTCCGGAAATGCTTTTAATGGAAAAGTTTTCTGTTAAAAGCATTTTCGGAACAGAGTGTCTAGATTGGCACGGACGCTTTTCCACAAAAGCACTTTTTGTAGAAAAGCGTCCGTGCCAATCTAGACGCACTTTTCCGCAAAAAAGCCCCGATCGCCATTTTTGTGATCGGGGCTTTTTTGCGGAAAACAAATCTGAGCTGTCTACACTGGCCCTTTTGCACAAAAGCTTTGCGCAAAAGGGACTTTTGCCTGAATGGGATCAGAATAGTATTTCCGCAAGAAGCACTGCTTTCTTACAGTAGGAAGTCAGTGCTTTTGCGGAAATTCAAGCAGCCAGTGTAAACAGCTAGCAAGTTTTTCCGGAAAAGCGTCTGATTTTCTGGAAAAACTGGCCAGTCTAGACACAGCCTTGCTATCCCTCTAAGAGATAAGTAAGGCAGCTGCAGCAGCAGAGCAATGGCTGTTCAGGAGGGTCCCTATAAGCATGCGTCTCTGCAAAGGGCAGGCAGCAGCACCAGGAAATGCCTGTTGCTCCCAAGTCCTGCCATAAGCGGTTCCGGGTGCCTTCTTTTGTGAACAGAGAGTCCGGCAGTCTGGACGCTGTTTGTCGACAAAGCCGATTGCTTTTTCAATCCACGTAATGCAGTTTAGACGCTCTTTGTCAACAGAAGCTTTGTCGACAGTATCTGTCAACAAAGCCTCTGTCAACAAAAGCCTGTAGTCTAGACGTACCCAAGTGTTACTGGGATACAAATATGTGAAATGATAGATATGTTAAAATGATTGTGAAAGCCTTTCCACTGTTTAGGCTGCTTGTATGCTAAGTCCCTTTCCCCTTTCTAGCAGCTTATTGTAAGCACTATTTTTTAGTACTTTAACAGTTTTCCAGCCTTTAAAGTATAGATTAGGAGGGAGTTATATCATCAATAGGCTTAGTGTTAGCCCTGTGCACTGATGTAAATTTCACTGCTTGGAAACATTCTTTTCAACAAAAAAGACACCAATATGAATGTTTACAGGAAAAGACAAACAAGAGGTCTGAAATTATTGTGAAAATAAAACCTGAATTTCTTATTTGCATGTCTGTGTGAATTCTTTTTTCCAGTATGTGCTCAACTCCAATTGCATGGGTTATTTCAAATCATAATTAGAAGGTTGAAGAAAAACCTTACATGTGTTTAAACTCATCCTGATCAGTGTATCTCCATGGTGTGACAAAAATTTAGTTTTGCTATCGGGCCAAGCCCTGAATTCCTTACTCAATTTTTTAATTTTGTCCTTGTTTGGGCAAAACTCCCAGTGACTTCACTAGAGCTTAGTCCAAATAAGCTATTGGGTTTCACTATAAAATATTAATAAAAAAGGAAATAATGAATATTTCCTTTTCATTAATAATGTTCCCCCAGACTTTGGAGCTAACAAACAGCAGTGCATCTTCCAGATCATTAAAAATATGAACATTGTTTAAACATATGACTTTAATTCTTACAAGATATAATGGTATATACTGCATTTTAAATGCCTTCAGAAGCTCTTTGATTGGAATTAACACTATGGTGCTGTAAAAACAATACACTTTAATCAAAAAAGAAAAGTAGTGATGTGTAATACATTTCATACATCATACTTGATTCCTTTGAGTTTTCGTTCTCTAAGATTAAGATGTGCATATTACATGCATGGATATTGTTGAAATGATATTTTGTTTTAGAATGGTGCACAAAAATAATCTCTCACAAAAATATTTGGGATCCAGTCAGTAAAAAAAAAATTTTTTTTGCTTGATTTGCCTCTTCTAAATTTTCAGGCACACCAGCCACCAGCACATTTTATGATTAGCACAACTAATTTATTTTTCAGCATCTTTTTCTTTGCAGTTAATAATAATCGCATCTCCTAAAGAGTCTACTGACTTACTAATCTCCATAAACAAGTGAGTTCTATAACTTAATTTTCCAAAACGTTAACCTATTCTTGAAGAGTGTCTAGGTTTTATATTTCATCAAGGGTGAAATTCATCCCTGTGAAAAGGACTAGCATGAAGTGTTTATGCACTCAAAGCATGATCTAAGTGGGACTGAAATGGCACACACACATTTTGCTGTGCAGGCAGGGAATTTCAATCCTGTGAATGTTTCCAACAATACTTTTCCAGTCCTAAAGGAAAAGATTTTTAATGTTCTTTGTTGTTGGAGCAGAGCTAGAAGAAATAACCTGAGGGGCATTACTTTGTTATTAACCATAATGCACCAGAAACACACACACTTTATACCCAGCAATACATTTTTCAAATCTTTCACACTGATATTAAGATCTGATTTAGATGGGACACTGGAGCAGATCAGGCAATACCCCACTAAAGACAATGGATGAGAATCTGATTCCAGAATAATTCCTTTAGTGTCAATAAAAGTATTACAGATTAACACTGATGTAAGGAAACTGAAATCAGAATTTGGCCAGGAATGACAGCTGTATGAGAAAATGGATGGGAGCAGTGTTCCCTGTTATCTGAGCACTTGTGTAGCCACTCAGGAGAGATATGAATACCACCCAGCTGACTAGTAGAGGACCAACAGTTAGGTTTTGTGTTTGTATTGGTGGTACACATGCCTCAGTTCACATACAATTATTCCACACAGGGATAAAAACATTAACAGGAACACTGGATGGGTGATCAACATCTTATATAAATTCAACATCTCACTGGGCCACATTCACAGACCTTGGTTTGTACCAGCCTCTACAGAATCGTGATGCCAGCAAGGAAACCACAGCAGGAGGTCAGTAATTAAAAGGGAAAGGTAGAGGATTGTCAGAAGAAGCAATTGTACTTTTTCTCAGATCTAAGGGTGCGTCTAGACTACATGGCTCCATCGACGGAGCCATATAAAGTAGTTTACTCAGCATAGTCAAAGAAGCGGAGCTTTAAATAATCTCCACTTCATTAAAATAAAAATGGCCACCGCGCTGTGCCGACAATCAGCTGATCCGACACAGCGCGGCATTCTAGATGCGGCAAGGTCGACAAGGGAAGCCGCTCCGGTAAAGCTCGTGAACAACCTTGCCGCATCTAGACTGCCAGATCAGCTGATTGTTGGCACAGCACAGCAGCCATTTTTATTTTAATGAAGCGGGGATTATTTAAATCCCTATTCTTTGACTATGCCGAGTAAACTACTTTACATGGACTAGAGAAGCACCCTAAGGGTACGTCTAGACTACCGCGTTTTGTCGACGGAAGTTTTGTCGACAGATACTGTCGACAAAACTTCCGTCGACAAAGAGCATCCAGACACATTGAGTTCTGTTGACAAAGCAAGCCGCTTTGTCGACAGAACTCCGTAGTCTGGACACAACGTTACAGGCAATAACACCTTCTGTCGACAGAACTCTGTCGACAGAAGGTGTTTTGCCTCGTAAAATGAGGTATACCAGCGTCGACAAAAACGTGGAGTTCTGTCGACGTTATGTCGACAGAACTCCGCGGTAGTGTAGATGCTGGTATTGTTTTGTCTACAAAAGTCCACTTTTGTCGACAAAACGCAGTAGTCTAGACACACCCTAAGTGGCAACACCACACAGACAACATAGAGGGTGTGTCTAGACTACATGCCTCCGTCAACGGAGGCATGTAGATTAGCCAGATCGGCAGAGGGAAATGAAGCCGCGATTAAAATAATCGCGGCTTCATTTACATTTAAATGGCTGCCCCGCTCTGCCGATCAGCTGTTTGTCGGCAGATCGGGGCAGTCTGGACGCGCCGCGCCGACAAAGAAGCCTTTCTTGATCGGCACAGGTAAACCTGGTTTCACGAGGCAGCTGATCGGCAGAGCGGGGCAGCCATTAAAATTTAAATGAAGTCGCGATTATTTTAATCGCGGCTTCATTTCCTTCTGCCGATCTGGCTAATCTACATGCCTCCATCAACGGAGGCATGTAGTTTAGACATACCCAGAGTGTACTGAATGGCAAATAGCAGGTACATTAGGAAATAGGGAAATACAATAGGGAAATAAGTAAAGACAAACTGGCATGAGAAGTTTTCATCCATGAACTGAGCTGAGAACCCCCACAGGAAGACACTGAGAAATGGCCTGTAGTGAGGAGTCTTCCAGGCGATCCCTATCTCACTAAGTCAGTGTATACTGAACTGCTGGAAGTGGTAAAGGTGTTTGCCATTGCAGGATGGGATAACAAATATCAATAGCTATTAAGTAGCGTGAATGACATGGAAACTCATGGTGGTCAAGATAAGACAACCTGCAAAGAGCCTATAAAAGAACTGAACCAGCACGCAGCAATCACAGGCAGAGCAACAGAGGAGATGAAAATTATACTGGGTACAATTAAATCACTACAAAACTAAAATCAAGGAGATGAAGATTAATGCACTATATAGAGTAGAACCTTCCGAAAGCTAACACCTTCACTGAACACCTTCACTGGTTGACAAAACAATATCTCCTACTCCCATGATGAAGATAGGACATCACATGTAGGATATAAGAAAAGAAATTTTGTAAAAAAAGCTAATAATCACGGATGTTAAACCACAGCACAGGTTAGAAGAAGAGCTAGGTTGCCATAAACAAAGCACTCCTTCTGAGGAACGCAAAGGAACCTCTACTATTCTGAACCCACAGAGATGATGATCAATATTATTTCATTGTTTCCTTGTAATCCTCTGTCAGTCTCCATCTCTCATCTTGTATGTAAAGTGTGAGATTTTAAAGCCAGGACCATCTTTTTAGTTCTGTTTAGAGCCTCTGTTACAATAGGGTGCTACCCATATTGTGGGCTCCCAGGCACTAATACAAAACAATAGTAAAGGTTAAACAATACTGCCCTAATTCTCCATTGCCTTGTTTCACGTGTTGTCATTTACAGCCATAAAATGAGTGTAAATTGTTAGCAGAACAAGAGCATTTTGCTGAGGTGGAAATGGCCCTATAACATACAGTGCAGTGCAGATTCCAGCTCTATTCTTTGCTGGGGTGAAATGAAGGAATGATACTGCAGAGGCCACCACCCCTGCCAGTGCTGTCACAGAGTCACAGCTGGAATGGGATTCTAAAACTGGCTTGGATCAAGGGAAGAATACTGATGGCCCCATTTTCTCAGAGCTGAAACTCATCTGTATGGACAAACAGGAAATGAAATTTAACCCCCTCCCCCCTGCCCAAACAGAAGAACAGTGCAATATCTATGCACTTTCAGACAGCCTCTTTTGAGAGATAAGTGGAAATTTAAGTAATCCAGAGGTCCGTGCTGGTCCACTACACAGAGGTGAATTTCACCTTATGTATCCAAACAGTACACTCACATTTATTAATATAAACATGCATTGTCACTTACATTTTCATACCCATGTATGACCAAATACCCACTTGCACATGTAATCACACAGACGTGAATTTATGTATGCAAAGGGTGGGTGCATCAATGTGCCCACATTTTTTGAGCATGGACCCTGAGATCTATTCGCTGAAACATTTTCCTGATGGTTTTCGGTAGCCATGAGGCAGGGAAAAAGGGGGGATTGCCATGCGGCAGTGGCCCTATGCCCTTTAGAATTGCCATGGCAGCCCTGCGCCATGTGCTCCAGCCAGCTCAGAGCACCAACAGAAGGGAGGAGGATACTGAGGTATCCCGCAGCACTGGGGGCTGGCTGCCACAGCCACAGCCCTTCCACCTGAGACCTCACCCCTTCCAAGTTTGTTGAGTCACCATCTGCTCCCCACACACACACATTGCTCTGGGGCCAGTCAATCCCGTTGGCTCTGCTGTCGAGTTCAGTTATGAGTTGTTTTAGGAATCTCAGAGGGGTAGGCATGTTAGTCTGTAGCTGAAAAAACTTAAACAACAAATAGTCTAGCAGCACCTTAGAGTGTGTCTAGACTACAGGGTTGTTCTGAAAAAAGTGGCCTTTTTCGAAAAAACTTCACCTGCGTCTAGACTGCTGCCATGTTCTTTCGAAATTAAATTGAAAGAAGGCGGCAGGTTTTTCAACCATGGAAAACCTCATTCTATGAGGAATAACATCTTTTTTCGAAAGTGATCTTTCAAAAAAAGGCATGATTGAACACAAACAGGGCCTTTTCGAAAGAGATCATCCAGACTGCTTAGGTGCTTTCTTTCAAAAAAGTGACTTGCTTTTTCTAAAGAAATGGTTGCAGTCTAGACACTCTCTTTAGAAGGAGGCTTGTAGTCTAGACGTACCCTTAGAGACTAACAAAATATGTAGATGGTATCATGAGCTTTTGTGGGCACAGCCCACTTCTTCAGATGACTGGAGTAAGTGGTCCATGGTACAAATAGCAGGGAAAGAGAGGGGATGGAGAGGAAAAGAGAAGGGAAAAAATAGGGGGGGATTGATAATATTTTTTTCCTACTTTTTTCCTTCTCTTTCCCTCCCCATCCTCTCTTTCTCTGCTATTTATTTGTATCCAGAGCCCTTAATCCATTCATTTGAAGAAGGAGATTGTGCCCACAAAAGCTCATGATACCATCTACATTTTTTGTTTGTTTTAGGGAGGTAGTTTTGAAATATTCAGAAAAACAGACATGAATTTAAGTAAATTCCACTTGGAAATATTTTATCAGCAAAACAGTTATAACAACAGATTAACTATTTTACATGCATTGTAAGATTATCCACAAGAACACAAGCTAAACCATAAACCCTGATGCTTCAGGATATAAACCAAACACACTCTCTCGCTGAGCCAACTGATCATAAGTCTGTCTATGGAGCAAATTCCTTTCTAATGCCAGCTACCCAGCCTAGATTGAACATTCTCAAATCTAGTCAATCCAATATTCTTATGCAATTTTTAAAAATCCTCTTCATAGAATCCTAAAATCATAGAATCATAGGGACTTTGAGAAATCATCAAGTGTTGTCCCTGACCTATCATGGCAGGATCAAGCACCAGCTAGACCAGTGTTTTCCTCCACCACCACTTCCCGCGGCTCCCCTTCGCTGCAAAGGACAAAACTGAGCCAATGGCAGCAGAGAGGCTTTCTGGCCGCAGTACCAGTAAATAAACAAACCAGAGCAGCCAGTTAATGTGTTTCTGAAAGTGATTTCATGGAATACTTTCAGAAACACTGATCTAGACCATCCCTGACAGTTGTTTGTCTAACCTGCTCTTAAAAATCTTCAGTGATAGAGATTCCACAACCGCCCTATGCAATTTTCTCCAATGCTTAATCACCATTAGAGTTAGGAAGTTTTTCCTAATGTCCAACCTAAACCTCTCTTGCTCCCATTCTTCTCCTAGCATCAGACATTAAGGAGAATAATTTTCTCCATCCTCCACGTAACAACCTTTTAGATATTTGAAAACATTTATCAATTTCCCTCAGAGTCTTTACTGGCTAAACAAACTCAGTTCTTTCAATCTTCCCTCATAGGTCATATTTTCTACATTTTTGTTGCTCTTCTTTGGACTTTTCTAGTTTATCCACATCTTTCCTGAAATGTGCCCATAACTGGATATAATACTCCACCTGAGGCCTAATCAGTATGGAATAGAGCAGAAGAATTACTTCTCATGTTCTGCTCACAGCACTCCTGCTACTAGAACCAAGAATGATGCTTGCTTTTTCTGCAACAGTGTCACATTATTGACTCATGTTTAGTTTATGGTCCACTATGACTTCCAGATTTCTTTCCACAGTACTCTTTCCTAGACAGTTTTTTCCCATTTTGTATGTGTACAACTGATTGTTTCTTCCTAATTGGAGTACTTTGATTTTGTCCTTATTGAATTTCAACCTACTTACCTCAGACCGGTTTTCCAAGTTCTCTAGATCATTTTGAATTATAATCCTATTGTCCAAAGTTCTTGCAACCCCTTTCACTCTGGTATCATCCACGAACTTTATCTTATATTGAACAGAACTAGACCCAGAACTGATCCCTGTGGAACCCCACTCATTATGCCTTTCCTGTATAACTGTGAACATTGGGAATGGTTATCCAACCAGTTATGCATTTATTTTATAGTAGCTCCATCCAGGTTGTATTTCCCTAGTTTGTTAATGAAAAAGTCATGCAAGACTTTATCAAAAGCCTTGCTAAAGTCTAAATATACCACATCTACCACTTCCCTTTGCCCTACCCACAAGGCTTGTTACCCTGTCAAAGAAATCTATCAGGTTGGTTTGACATTATTTGTTCTTGACAAATTGATGCTATTTTGTACCATCTTATTACCTTCTAGATGTCTGCAAACTGATTCCTTAATTATTTGCTCCATTACATTTCCTGGTACAGAAGTTAAGTTGATGGGTCTGTAGTTTCGCGAGTTGTCCTTATTTCTCTTTTTATAGATGGGCATGATATTTGACCTTTTGCAGTCTGCTGTAATCTCCCCCATCTTCCATGTCTTTTCAGATATGCCCAGATATCTCCTCGGTCAGCTCCTTGAGTATTCTGGGATGATACATCAGGCACTGGTGACTTGAAGACATTCTACTTATCTAAATAATTTTAACTTGTTCTTGTCCTACTTTAGCTTCTGAACCCACCTCATTTTCATTGGCATTCACTGTGTTATGCAGCTAATTGCCACCAACTCTCATAAAACCAAAACAGAGGAGTGATTAAGCACATCTGCCATTTCCACATTTTCTATTATTGTTTTTCTCTCTTCACTGAATAACAGCTATCCTGTCCTTGATCTTCCTCTTGCTTCCAATATATTTGTAGAATGTTTTTTGTTATCCTTTGTATTTCTAGCTAGTTTGATTTTGTTTTATGAGTTGGCTTTTCTAATTTTGCCCCAACATACATGGGTTATTTGTTTATATTCATCCTTTTAATTTGACCTATTTTCCAACTTTTTGTAGGACTGGGTTTTTTTATTTTTACTTCCTATCTTTCCTATGTGGTGGAATAGTTTCCTTTTGTGCCCTTAATAATGTCTCTTTGAAAGACTGCCAACTGTCTTCAATTGTTTTTATTCTTAGACTTGCTTCCCATGGGATCTTACCTACCAACTCTCTGAATTTGCTAACGTCTGCCTTCTCAAAATCCATTGTCTTTCTTTTGCTTTTCTCCCTCCTATCATTTCTTAGAATCACGAACTCTATCATTTCATAATCACTTTCATCCAAGCTGCCTTCCACTTTCAAATTCTCAATCAGTTCCTCCCTATTTCTCAACATTAAATCTAGAACAACTTCCTCTAGAAGTATCTTTCTCCATTTTCTGTGCATTGGGGAGTTTTAGAATATAATTTGGATTTTTTACTCACCAAATCTGACTAGAAAGTTCCCTAGATTTGTGCTCCACTCCTGGTCACAAAGTTACAAGCTTCTGAGTCCTACATTGGTCAGGGAGTTTTGAGACCCATGACAGCCATGCTCACGATATGTCTGGTAAAAATATGACAATCTTTATTGCAATGAGTATTAAAAATACACATAGTAAAATGCTTAAGGCAATTACTACATAAATTGATTGATCAGTCCAGATGATAATATGAATATAGCCTAACTATACAATTGCAATTATCTAATAAAATGCAATACTCACGCCCTCCTGACAACCTTGAGGAATTAAAGGACCAGCATACTCCATTGGTACAACAGAGGTCTCAGTGAGAAACGAGAGATTACGATAGTATAAGAAATTCAGATAGTACTTATAATGAAAGTTTAGAAAGACAAGAAAGAGTGAGAATGATGATTGGTGAAACATGCCTTGCACTACCAGTCATGTGGTTTTATAGACCTGTTTGATGTCATTTAGGATACAACTCTCAAAGACAAAAATAGATTTCCGCATCCTAAGTTATTTCACGTTTGATTGGAGAATTAAATTAGGGCACCCCTTTAAATATGCATGAGTTGTCTTGTTGTAGCCTTGTGAACACTGGTGGTGGGGGTTTGACTAATAATTCAGAGAAATACCGCAAGTCACTCACCCTTCCTACTTTTCTGTGAAAGTAAGATGTTCGCCCTTTCAAGTCAGGGTATTTTGGGGCCATACTACTCTTAAACACAATTATGTCACAACACTTGCACCTGTGAGATTGGCATCAGCTACCATCTACTATAATTTTATTTTCAGGACATAGACTGTCTGCTTTGTGGTTGATCCAGCACATCCCATTTAGACTATATTTTATGTATATAATATCTAACTCTATACTACCATATTTCAAAACCCTTCTATCTGACTTCTTACAGGATAAGATTCCTGTAGCTTCTTGTCTTACTGCTAGAATAGAATAAAGACAGTGAAAAGTTTATAGATTAATATATCAGTTTGCAGGCAAGTAGGCAAGGTTAGACTAAGGGTACGTCTAGACTACAGGCTTTTGTCGACAGAGACTGTCAACAAAGCCTCTGTCGAAAAAGAGCGGCTAGGCTGCATTACGTGCAATCAAAAAAGAGATCCGCTTTGTCGACAAAGAGCGTCCAGACTGCTGGATGCTCTGTCGACAAAAGAAAGAGCCCAGAAGTGCTCCTGGCAGGTCACAGGGGCAGCCTTAAAGTCTAGGTGCTGCTGCATGCTCTTTACAGAGACGCATGCTTAAAGGGATCCTCCTGGACAGCCATTGCTCTGCTCCTGCTTCTGGCTTGCCTACCTCCAAGAGGGAAAGCAAAGCTGCTGCAGTTTTTGCTCTGATTGCCCTGCTTCCTTGGACACCACAGCAGTTTATTTTCAGGTTTGGTTTTTTTGCTTTGCACTGTGTTTTTGGCCATGGAGCTGGAGCTGCCCCTGGGCAGGCAATGACCCCACACAGTGATGATGGGAGTTCTGCTGCATCTTCAGGAGACCATCATGACGTTTGTGGCAGAGCTGGATTCAGAACCCAGTTTTGAGCCCCTCACTCAGGCTGCAGCCCTAGTTCCATTGCCCCCAAATTTACTCCTGGAGAGGCGAATTTGGAGGCTGGACACCAGTTCTGAACAGTGGGACCAACTTGTTATGCAGAAGTGGGACGATCACCAGTTGCTACGAAACATCTGGATGCGGAAGTCCACTTTCCAGGAGCTCTGTGCCTGGCTTGCTCCTGCTCTGCAATGCCAGGACACCCACTTGCGGCTCGCCACCCCCCTGAAGAAGCACGTTGCTATTGCACTGTGGAAGCTGGCCACCCCCGACAGCTACCGCTCCATGGGACATCAGTTTGGCATGGGGAAGTCTACTGTCGGGGCCATCTAGATGGAGGTAAGTCACTCTAGGGGGACATTCCATGGAAGCAGGCAGATAAGGGGGATGGCCAGGACCGGGCACAGGGAATGGGGTGGGAGCGGTAGAAGCTTGCCTGGCCTCACCCTGCGGTGGTGCGGGGGGGCGGGAGCTTCCTGGCCTCACCCTGCGGTGGTGTGGGGGGGCTTCCTGGATCACAAGCTCCGCACCCAGGACCACTGGGTCCAAGAGGACTTTCAGCTGCGCCAGCGGAGCTTGGAGGCGCTGGAGGAGCAGGGCCGTGCCCTCAGAGGCAACCTCCAGAGCCTCCTCAACCGGTTCCCGCTTCCTCCTGCTCCTGCTCCTGCTCCTGCTCCTGCTCCCCCTGCTCCTGCTTCCTCCGCAGCCCCTGTCCCTCCTGCCCCAACCTCCCCACCCATTCCCCCCCGAAACCCCCGTACCCGCAGTGCTGCAAGACGGGAGAGGCACGCTGACCCCCACCCATGAGCTTTCCATTCTGTTCCTCCCTTCCCTCCCCTTCCAGCTCCCTCCTCCCAGGTTTCCCCCTCACCACTCCCACCCTCACTCCTCCATCCCCCCACCCCACTTATGTTAAATAAAAAGAGATGTTGTTTGCCAAAACAGGTGTCTTTATTTGACATTAGGAAGGGTGGTTAGGAAGGGGAAAGGAGAAGGGGGGGAGGGTGGAAGAAGGCCCCAGTGGGGCATGCAGGGAGAGTTCAGTCCTCCTCTCCCTCCACCAGGAAGCTCTCCCGCAGGCCTTCCCGGATCCAGATGGCCCCCCGGTGGGCTTCCCGGACAGCGGCAGTGCGGGGCTGAGCGTAGTGGCCAGCCATGCGGTCAGCCTCAGCCATCCAGGCTGGCAGGAAAGCCTCCCCCTTTCTCTCACACAAATTGTGCAGCACAGAACATGCTGCCACTACAGGAGGTATATTGTGCTCGGCGAGGTCCAGACGGGTGAGGAGGCATCGAAAGCGGGCTTTCTGTCGCCCGAAGGCCCCCTCCACCACAATGCGGGCCCTGGTGAGCCTGGCATTGAAGGCCTGGTGGGAGGGATTGAGGTGCCCCGTGTAGGGCTGCATCAGCCACGGCTGTAGGGGGTAGGCAGCATCCCCCACCAGGCAGACGGGCATGTCCACGTCCCCGACTCTGATGTGGCAGTTGGGGAAGAAGGTCCCGGCCTGCAGCCTCTGGCACACGGAGGAGTTGCGGTACACCCGTGCGTCGTCTGCCTTCCCGGACCAGCCCACATTAATGTCCGTGAACTGTCCCCGGTGGTCACACACGGCCTGCAGGATCATGGAGAAGTACCCCTTGCGGTTGACGTACCGGGAGGCCTGGTGTTCCGGGGCTTGGATGGGGATGTGCGTCCCGTCGATGGCCCCCCCGCAGTTGGGGAAGCCGAGGGCGCCGAATCCCCGGATGACGGCGTCCGGGTCGGTGAGGCGGACCATCCTGCGGAGCAGCACCCGGTTGATGGCCTTGACCACCTGCATAGAGACACAGCAAAGCGCAAATCAGTGGGGTGCCCAGGTGGCTGGGAGTGTTCGTGCCCTGGCAGTGCCCCATGCCCCACTCCCGGAAGCAACCCCCCCCCCGGGCGGCGTGTAGTATGGCCGGGAGAGACCGGTGCAGGGCACTTTCGCCTCTTCCCTCACCCCCCCTTTTTCCCTGAGGCGGCCCATCCCCTCCTTGCAGCCCCCCTCCCCTCCGGTCCAGTGGCCGATGAGTGCCGTACCTGCATGACCACTGCTCCGACGGTGGATCTCCCCACGCCGAACTGGTTCCCGACGGATCGGGAGCTGAGGGAGCTTCCAGACGGATCGGCGTGGAGAGCTTTCAGAGGGTGATGGCCACACGCTTCTGGAGGGGGATGGCGGGCCTCATGCGAGTGCCCCTTCTGCGCAGGGCAGGGGCGAGCCACTCGCAGAGCTCCAGGAAGGTGTCCCGCCTCATCCTGAAATTCTGGGTCCACTGTCGGTCTTCCCAGTGCTCCAGGACGATGCGGTCCCACCAGTCGCTGCTGGTGTCCAGACGCCAGATGCGGCGGGGTACGCCGGCGTCCAGGCGCCGCCGCGGCTCCTCCACGGCTCCCAGGGCGGCCAGGCGGAGAGGCAGGGGGCTGACGTGCACCAGGTGGTGCCAGGCAGCCTCCAGCCATTGCTGGCAGGCTTGCAGCAGCAAGTCCAGAAAGTGCACCAGAAGGTGCAGGGCGAGCTCTGGCTCCATGTTGCCACCTGTGGCGGCGTCCCCGAAGGGAAGCACCGACACAGACGGGCACAGAGACCAATGCTTTGCTGTACCTCGGCGAGGTTGGCAAGCAAGCGGAAAAGCTGAGAACCGGGGGTATGTCTACACTAGAAAGTTAGTTCGAACTAACGGACGTTAGTTCGAACTAACTTTCCTATGCGCTACACTAGCGCTCCGCTAGTTCGAATTTGAATCGAACTAGCGGAGCGCTTAGTTCGAACTAGGTAAACCTCATTTTACGAGGACTAACGCCTAGTTCGAACTAGCTAGTTCGAACTAAGGGCTGTGTAGCCCTTTAGTTCGAACTAGTGGGAGGCTAGCCCTCCCCAGGTTTCCCTGGTGGCCACTCTGGCCAACACCAGGGAAACTCTATGCCCCCCTCCCGGCCCCGGACCCCTTAAAGGGGCACGGGCTGGCTACGGTGCCCGTGCCAGGTGCAAGCCTGCCAGCACCCAGCTAGCAGACCCTGCACCTGGCACGGCACAGAGCCACCCACCCGATGCCCCCCAGCCCACCCCCTCTTGCCGGGACCAGGCTGGCGGCTCCCGGGAGCTTGCCCTGGACCGCAAGAGGCGGGCACCTTCCTGGGCTAGTGCGGACATCGTGGACCTCGTCCACGATCTCCGCACTAGGCACAGGAAAGTGGCCGGCTAGGGCAGGAGAGCTGCCAGCCTGGCCACCCAGGACCAGGTGTGCATGAAAATCAAGGGGGTCCACTGAGACCCCCGACACTGAGCCCTGAGCTTACAATGGCCGTACTGGGTCAGACCAAAGGTCCATCTAGCCCAGTAGCCTGTCTGCCAACAGCGGCCAACCCTAGGGACCCTGGAGGGGATGGACCGAAGACAATGACCAAGCCATTTGTCTCGTGCCATCCCTCTCCAGCCTTCCACAAACTTTGGGCAGGGACACCACTCCTACCCTCTGGCTAATAGGACTCCATGGACCCAACCTCCATGACTTGATCTCACTTCCCTTTAAACTCTGTTCTAGTTCTAGCCTTCACAGCCTCCTGCAGCAAGGAGTTCCACAGGTTAACTATTTGCTTTGTCAACAACAACAACTTTCTCTTACTAGTTTCAAGCCTGCTACCCAGTCCTTTCCTTTGGTGTCCTCTAGTCCTTCTTTATGGGAACTCAGGAAGAACTTTTCTGAATGCACCCTCTCCACCCAACCCCTGCTTTTAGAGACCTCTATCCTGTCCCCCCTCCGTCTCCTCTTTTCTAAGCTGAACAGTCCCAGTCTCTGTAGCCTCTCTTCATCTGGGACCTGTTCCCAACCCCTGATCATGTTAGTTGCCCTCCCCTCTCCCAGCCTTTCTCTTCCCCTCTCCCACCTCCTTTTCCCAGTCTCCCCCAGTTTTGTTCAATAAAGACAGAGTCAATGTTGGAAGAAACGTTATCTTTATTTTGTACATCAATAAGAAGGGGGACTAGGGAAGGGCAAGTGGAAGGAGGTGAGGGAGGAATGGGGTACGAGCCCCCGATGGGGAGGACTGGGCTGGCTCTACGGGCTTCTGGGGGTGGAAGCTCTCCTGCAGCCCCCCAATTACTCCCTCTCCCCAGATGGCAGCCTGCGGCAAGTGCAGCCGGGCTGATGGCCGTGTGGTGTGATGTGCCCAGTGTGGGCACTCAGGGCACTCCAAGCCAGAACTTCTTTGCAAGCGGGGCACCCCTTAGAACTGTGTGT
Organism: Pelodiscus sinensis; assembly: GCF_052426305.1. Lineage (NCBI taxonomy): Eukaryota > Metazoa > Chordata > Testudines > Trionychidae > Pelodiscus > Pelodiscus sinensis. The sequence continues at coordinate 115,204,778 of NC_143055.1, read as the reverse complement.
CCGGGGTGGGGGTCGGGACCCTTTAAGCGCAGCCCTCGGCTAGCCTGAGACAGTATCTCCATGCTCTAAGTCCTCCTTTTATGCCCTGCCGGCACTGCTTCCGGCCATCATTAAGCCCTGTTCAGAGTCCACTCAATGTGGACTTACTAGTTCGAACTAGCAAAACGCTAGTTCGAACTAGTTTTTAGTTCTAGATGCGTTAGTTCGAACTAGCTTAGTTCGAATTAACTAATTCGAACTAAGTTAGTTCGAACTAGCGCTGTAGTGTAGACGTACCCTGGCTGTCCAGGGGGGTCCCTTTAAGCACGAGCCTCAGATAGCCTCAGACAGCAGCCACACAACGCAACTACTGACCTGATGCCCTTCCAGAACCGGTTTCAGCTGCCCTTAAATGCCCCCCTGCGTCCAATCAGTGTGGACGTGCTAGTTTGAATTAGCAAAACACTAATTCGAACTAGTTTTTAGTTCTAGATGCGTTAGTTCGAATTAGCTTAGTTCGAATTAACTAATTCGAACTAAGTTAGTTCGAATTAACTAATTCGAACTAAGGGTACGTCTACACTACAGCGCTAGTTCGAACTAACTTAGTTCGAATTAGTTAATTCGAACTAAGCTAGTTCGAACTAACGCATCTAGAACTAAAAACTAGTTCGAACTAGCGTTTTGCTAGTTCGAACTAGTAAGTCCACATTGAGTGGACTCTGAACAGGGCTTAATGATGGCCGGAAGCAGTGCCGGCAGGGCATAAAAGGAGGACTTAGAGCATGGAGATGCTGTCTCAGGCTAGCCGAGGGCTGCGCTTAAAGGGTCCCGACCCCCACCCCGGACACACAGTTCTAAGGGGTGCCCCGCTTGCAAAGAAGTTCTGGCTTGGAGTGCCCTGAGTGCCCACACTGGGCACATCACACCACTCGGCCATCAGCCCGGCTGCACTTGCCGCAGGCTGCCATCTGGGGAGAGGGAGTAATTGGGGGGCTGCAGGAGAGCTTCCACCCCCAGAAGCCCGCAGAGCCAGCCCAGTCCTCCCCATCGGGGGCTCGTACCCCATTCCTCCCTCACCTCCTTCCACTTGCCCTTCCCTAGCCCCCCTTCTTATTGATGTACAAAATAAAGATAACGTTTCTTCCAACATTGACTCTGTCTTTATTGAACAAAACTGGGGGAGACTGGGAAAAGGAGGTGGGAGAGGGGAAGAGAAAGGCTGGGAGAGGGGAGGGCAACTAACATGATCAGGGGTTGGGAACAGGTCCCAGATGAAGAGAGGCTACAGAGACTGGGACTGTTCAGCTTAGAAAAGAGGAGACGGAGGGGGGACAGGATAGAGGTCTCTAAAAGCAGGGGTTGGGTGGAGAGGGTGCATTCAGAAAAGTTCTTCCTGAGTTCCCATAAAGAAGGACTAGAGGACACCAAAGGAAAGGACTGGGTAGCAGGCTTGAAACTAGTAAGAGAAAGTTGTTGTTGTTGACAAAGCAAATAGTTAACCTGTGGAACTCCTTGCTGCAGGAGGCTGTGAAGGCTAGAACTAGAACAGAGTTGAAAGGGAAGTGAGATAAAGTCATGGAGGTTGGGTCCATGGAGTCCTATTAGCCAGAGGGTAGGAGTGGTATCCCTGCCCAAAGTTTGTGGAAGGCTGGAGAGGGATGGCACGAGACAAATGGCTTGGTCATTGTCTTCGGTCCATCCCCTCCAGGGTCCCTAGGGTTGGCCGCTGTTGGCAGACAGGCTACTGGGCTAGATGGACCTTTGGTCTGACCCAGTACGGCCATTGTAAGCTCAGGGCTCAGTGTCGGGGGTCTCAGTGGACCCCCTTGATTTTCATGCACACCTGGTCCTGGGTGGCCAGGCTGGCAGCTCTCCTGCCCTAGACGGCCACTTTCCTGTGCCTAGTGCGGAGATCGTGGACGAGGTCCACGATGTCCGCACTAGCCCAGGAAGGTGCCCGCCTCTTGCGGTCCAGGGCAAGCTCCTGGGAGCCGCCAGCCTGGTCCCGGCAAGAGGGGGTGGGCTGGGGGGCATCGGGTGGGTGGCTCTGTGCCGTGCCAGGTGCAGGGTCTGCTGGCTGGGTGCTGGCAGGCTTGCACCTGGCACGGGCACCGTAGCCAGCCCGTGCCCCTTTAAGGGGTCCGGGGCCGGGAGGGGGGCATAGAGTTTCCCTGGTGTTGGCCAGAGTGGCCACCAGGGAAACCTGGGGAGGGCTAGCCTCCCACTAGTTCGAACTAAAGGGCTACACAGCCCTTAGTTCGAACTAGCTAGTTCGAACTAGGCGTTAGTCCTCGTAAAATGAGGTTTACCTAGTTCGAACTAAGCGCTCCGCTAGTTCGATTCAAATTCGAACTAGCGGAGCGCTAGTGTAGCGCATAGGAAAGTTAGTTCGAACTAACGTCCGTTAGTTCGAACTAACTTTCTAGTGTAGACATACCCTAAGTTAGTTCGAATTAGCGCTGTAGTGTAGACATACCCATAAATACACAATTTAAAGCAAAAGAAAAGAGATATAATGCTGTTAATATTGGAGAGTTTACTCGTGTATACTGAAAGGTACCAAAAGCATTATACAGCAATAATGTAGTATAATCTTATCAACTGGACAGTAACACAGGTGTTAATCTTTCCTAGACTCAGTCGCATAGTTTCAAAATGTAAATGCTAACTTAAAGATAATCTTGCAGGTGGGCTTCAGGCTCGGGGCTTTTTCCTGAAGCAGGGATCCTGCACCGCTGCTCCAACCCCGCACCTCTTCCTCCTCCGCAAAGTTGGAGCATCAGTGCCGGCTTCCTGCTGGGGGGTGTGTAGGAGGCCCGAGCCTTGCAGACCAGATCTGGCAGGTGGGGGCAGGAAGTAGCTGCTCACGCTGCTGCTCCCCTTCTCCTTGGCTGGGGGTATACCAGCGCAGGAAACTGCTCTCCTGGAGACTTTCCCTACTGTTCCCATTGGCTGGAATCCCCACCAGAAAAGCATCCCCCCACCTATCTTCCGCACAGACATCCCATCCCCAGCCTGCTCCTGCACCCTTCCTCCCACCCAGATCCTCCATCCCCACCCCCTCCTACACCCTCTCTCACACCCCTATCTCCTTCTGCATCCATTTTGTCATCATGGGTTAGTGACTGGTGGTCCACGAAAATGTTTGCATTGAGCGGGGTGGGTTGTGAGCCAAAAAGTTTGAGAACCACTACCTCAGAGCCACTGCTCCTCACCGAGAAATAAACAAAGATTAGTTGAAAGAATATAATGGAACAATGCTGGAATATGTGATAAGGGGTTGGGTTTTATTTATTTATTTATTTACATTTAAAGAGCTTTCTGTTGTTCCAGCAGTGCCATAGAAAGCAGAAGAGAAATAATTTGGCTACATCATGGGGAAATGTGGCAGCTTTAATTTTTTTTATTAAGTTTTGGGGCTGCAACGAAACAAAAATTCAGAGGTAAACTCAGGGAGTGAAAGTGCATCATAAAATGAATCTGAAATAAAGATTCCAACTCCCATACCAGCCAAAAACTGCTGCGCTTCATAAATCTTTATGAAAATGTACAGTTTAAAAAAAGTAATTATTTTATTTTCTTCTAAATGAATCCCTCTTAATTTTATCTTTTCACTTAACACTATTCATATACAGTCTTAGCTGCTTAAAATTCTTCTTTTTCAGCAGGATGAGAGTCTCCTGTTTAACAAACATTTTAAAAAATTGTTGGTGTTGTGCAGTGGAATTCAGCCTCAGGGAAACGGATACTTCCAGCAGCCAGGAGCGAAGCATGGATCTGCAGGGGCAAATTTTAGCCTCCTTCAATCTTTTTTTTTTTTAACCTCGGTGTGGTTCATTTTGGGACAAGCCCACTATCAATCCTCGCTCCTTCTTCTCCAAAAAATCAGCATGTTCTGCTTTGGATGTGCTACAATGAAGCATTTCAATGTGCCCTTGAATGCAGTCAGCACAAGTGGCTATGTATAGTCAGGAAAAGAGCCAGACTTTGTTAACACCAAGAGCAGGTCAAATAAAGGACACCATGCACCTTTCCAGCAGCACCTTTCTTCAGCAGTCTGATACAGAAAGAACCAAACGCTATTTGGCTCACATTTTTTTCTCCACCTTTCACATTACTCCACTGGCTGAAGGTGTCCTGAATCAGCAATACTCCTATACATGCTTAATCTTTCACACTGTGATCATTCACCTTTTTCTCTCTTTCTGTGAAATAGCAACTCTTCAAACAACAGCATTGTCCTGTCACCACACATTTGCTTCAATAAAGGCCAGCAGGGAAAAAGGTTATGTTCGTATTAGGTTAGGTAGACAGTGGTTCCTATGCTTCTCCCCAGCAAAGAAAAAAAAAGAACTCTACTCAGTTCTCTATTCACTCTAAAGGGGGTGGGACTTTGTAGGAGGATTAGGAGGACTTTAAACAAAGAAAATCCGGAGTTTAGAACTGTCAGAGATGGAAAGAAAACAAACCAATAAGGAAAAAACAAAAATCCACAAACCAGCAGAAGGAAATCAGAAACAGGATAATAAGAGATTTACTTGTTCTTAAACCTATCTACAAGATTCCAAAAGAAGAAGAGAAAAGCCCAAAACTAGAAAATCCAATTCTCTTCTTGTATTAGCAGCTCCCCAGTTTTTCAGATTAATCTCTGCATCCAGTAACCCTTGTGAACATATCATGTAAATGAGTAAATCCCTCTCTTTTTTCCCCCTGGGTAAAAGCTTATTAAACTTAAGCAAAAGCATCCAACACATTGCAGGCCAACACACCAGCTGCTTATACTTAAACAACTATTTCATTTGGCACATTATATTCAGAGTAGGAGATATACAGAATCAGTATTATTAATGCAATTCAATCTCACAATACCTAGCTTGGCTTCCTCTCCCCCAGCCCCCCAGACCCCACTTTTGTTTTTAACATCTCAAATTCCCTAGCTTGCTTGAAATGACTCTTTAGACCTTTACCCAACGTCCTTTGCAGGGCACAGCATGATGTGCTTCTGACATGGTTAAAGCACATAAATTCCTCTTTTTGATGCTAATGATTAGGGTAATTCCCCCTCTCTGCAGTAGATTAACATACACATCCTGCATTCGTTATATAGATATGGATGGCATGTGATACCCATGTGTCTTGTTCAGGTGAAGCCTGATTTTAAAGATATATATACAAGCTGCTCCTCCCATTGACTTCACGTAAAGCTGTGGGTGCATCCATAGCAGGTTTGAGAATTGGAGCAACGTCATACTGGACACGTTGGCCCTGATCCTGAGAAAGTTTGGGGGTGTACTAAATATCTCTGGGTCAAGCTGACCATGTACTGTGCATCAAAAAGGGAAACTCACCTTATGCAGCAATGACAGTTCTTCAAGATGTGTCTCTCTATGAGTGCTTCACTTTTGGTGTCAGGCTCATCCTGGCACTACAGGTCGGAGTCTTTTTCTAACAGTATCTAGTTGGGTTGTACATGTGTGGGAGGGGCTAGTGCCATTCACACCTTTGGATTTTGTGCACGCGGTCCGACTTCCTTCAGTTTCTTTGTGTACAGCCTCTTGCGTGCCAAGCTGAAGAAGAGGGTAAGAGGGTGGGTCATGGAGCACCCACAGGACACACATCCCAAAGAATTGTCATTACTGCACAAGGTGAATAACTTCCCTTTTTTCTTCGAGTACCGTCCCTGTGGGTGCTCCACTGTTGGTGACTACATAGCGGTACCCAAAGATGGTAGGTGGGCTTTGGCTAGGTGTTACGCGCAGATGAAAGGTGTGCGTTGCCTATTGTGGAGCTTGTTTCCTCTCATGTAGAGATTGCTTAGTGTCTCTTGAAAGTATGGTTAGAAGACCAGGTAGCAGCACTGCAGATATCTTTGAGCAGAACTCCCTTCAGGAAGTCTGTAGATGCTGCCATTGCTCAAGTGGAGTGCACCCTGGGGGACATAGGGAGAGGTCTACCTTGAAGGGAGTAACATTGAAGGATGCAGGATGTTATCAATTTTGTGAAACGTTGCGATGAAAGAGACATTCCTCTTGAACACTCCGCCAGTGAAATAAATAGGGTCTGTGATTTGTGAAAGGGCCATGTACAAGTCTATATAGAATGTTAATCAGGGCCGGCCCAAGCCATTTTGGCGCCCCGGGCTCCAGGCACGTGGCGCCACCCCCGGGGCATACGGCCCCGCCTCTGGGCGCACAGCGCATGTGTGGGCCTGCCACCGGAATGCGCAACCCCGCCTCTGGGTGCACGCTGCATGCGCAGGCCCAGCCCCAGGACGCGTGGCCCCGTGTCTGGGCACATAGCACATGCGCGGGCCCACCCCTGGGGAACGTGGGCAGGTGCACGGCTCATGTGCTGCCTTGTTGGCCTGGCCATCACTGATGGTGCACAGCCCGGGGCCATCTGGGGCGGGCTGCACCTGGCTGTGCAGGGCCCTGCAGCCATGGGGGGAAGGGTGCTGCTGGCTGGTGCTGCGGGGGTTAACATGGCCCCCGCCCCGGGCGGCTGCTGCAGCTCGCCAGGAACCGGGTGCCCCCCCGTAGGTTGGCGCCCTGGGCAGCTGCCTGGCTAGCCCAACCCTTAGTCCAGCCCTGATGATAATGCCCTTCAGATATCTAAGGTATGTAGTATAGCTTCCTCTGGGGATGCATGAAGCTTTGGGCAGAAGGGAGGCAGAACGACAGGTTCATTGATATGGAAATCTGAACAGACTTTAGGCAGGAAGGAGAGGTGGGGTCAGAGGACGACCTTGTCTTTGTCTGTCAAATGAAAAGTCTCTCTGTCTCTGGTAGGGAGTGTACCGTCTCCTACGGTACAGGGGTGTATACATCCTTAAAGTATAGAAGGTGGTCTGCGTGTCTTTGCTGGAGTGAAGGACTTTGTTCATCTTCGTAGCAAAGAGTTTGTTTTTATCGAATAGTAGGTCAGCTTTGATTTGAAGCTCTTTGGGAACTCCAGCTGCTTGGAACCACGATGAGCATCTCATCACTATAGATGTTGCCGTTGTTCTTGGAGCCACGTCAGCAGAGTTGAGGGCATTTGCAGCTCTGTGTGGGATGTAGTGTAGCCTTCCTGCACTATAGATTTTAGTATACATCTTTTATTATCCAGAAGATGTTGCATTAATTCTGTCAATTTTGCATAATTGTCAAAATTATGATTGTCTAATAGTGCAGTGTAATTGAGTATATGAAGCTCCAGCACTGAGGAGGAATACATTTTCCTGACAAACAGATCTAACCACTTATGGTCCTTGTCAGGAGTGGCAGATTTGTATTGTGGGGTCTTGGATCTGTGCTGTGCAGCATCTACCACTGGAGAATTTGGTTATGGGTGAAGAAATAAGAAGTCCATGCCCATGGAGGGAATGAAATACTTTCTATCAGCCCCCTTGTTGGTTGGAGGGCTGTCACTGGTGTCTGCCAAACCTCATCCACTGCTTCCATATTTGCTTCATCATGGAAGGTTGAAGATTCTTTAAAAGCTTATGTTGTTTTTGTTGCACCTCTGGTAATACCACCTCCTGGCTGGTCACAATTCTTTTGAATAAGTCCTGAAATTGCTTCAGGTTGTCATCTGGTGACAGTTCATTGGGAATAACCGCCTTGTCTGGTGAGGAAGAAGATTGGCAGCTGGTGACACGTCAGTTTGCTCAGCCTCAGAGTCATCAATAATCTGCCCCTCTTATGTGTCTAGATCCTCTGTTGGGGAGGGGGAACTGAGGATGAGAGGGGGTATTGACCTCTGGGCCTGTGTTGACAGTGCCATTGACCAGAGCCATGGGGGCACCCTGGGTATGTCTACACTACGAAGTTAGTTCGAACTAACGTCCATTAGTTCAAACTAAATTTCATAGGCGCTACACCAGCACTCCGTCAGTTGGAATTTTAATCGAACTAACGGAGCGCTTAGTTCGAACTAGGTAATCCTCATTCCACGAGGATTAAGCCTAGTTCGAACTTACTAGTTCGAATTAAGGGCTGTGTAGACCCTTAATTCTAACTAGTGGGAGGCTAGCCCTTCCCAGCTTGCCCTGGTGGCCACTCTGGCCAACACGAGGCAAACTCTACTGCCCCCCCTCAGGGCCACGGGCTGGCTACACAGTTTGTGCCAGTTGCAAGGCTGCCAGCACCCATGCCAGCACACCCAGCAGCTGACACCCATAAGCCAGCCACCCAATGACACCCAGCCCGGCGGCTCCCAGAACCCTGCCCGGGGCCGCAAGAGGCGGGCGCCCGCGTGGTCTACTGCGGAGATCGTGGACCTCATCAAGGTTTGGGGGGAAGCCTCCAATGTCCACGATCTCCACATTAGCCACAGGAACGCGGCAGTCTATGGCCACATGGCTGCCAGCCTGGCCGTCAGGGGCCACCAGCGCAGCCGGGAGCAGGTGCGCTGCAAAATAAAGGATCTGCGGCAGTCCTACTCCCAGGCCTGCCTGCCAGGGGCCGACCCGGAGGTGTGCCCCCACTTCCAGGCTCTGGACTGCCTCCTGGGGGCTCATGCCGTCCCTGCCCCCCGGGACGTGATAGACCCCGGGGCAGAGGAACCGCTCCAGGAGATGGAGGAGGAGGAGGAGGGCTCTGAGAGCCAGGAGCCTGCCGGCAGCCTGCCCAGGACCCGAGACCCCCGAGGCACCCCACAGAGCCGCTCGCCTGTGTCGTCCGAGGCCGGGGAGGCGTCCACCTGTGAGTACCATCATGCTCCCCTTATGTGTATGGGGGGCTGGGGCGAGAGGGAGCCCCGGGACCGTGTGCCTGGGCCTTGCCCACCACGGAGCAGCAGCTGGGGATCCTGCAGGGGCCCTGGCCTTGCAGAGGGGAGCTGGGTTTCATACACCTGGTCCCCTGGGGTAATTGATCGCTGTTCTTGTTTCACCACAGCCGCAGCACGTGGGCCTGCAGGGCGCACCACCATGGCTGCAGCAGCCACCCGCGCCTGGGCAAGCAGGAGAGCCAAGAACCAGGAGGAGTACCAGAGGCGGCACCTCCGGTTCCTGGAGCAACAGCTCCGTCTCCAGGACCACTGGATCCAGGAGGACCTGAGGCTGCACCGGAGGAGCTTGGAGGCACTGGAGGAGCAGGGCCGTGCCCTGCGAGGCCACCTCCAGAGCCTGCTCGACCACTTCCCAATTTCTCCTGCTCCCCCTGCTCCCTCTGCTCTCCCTCCTACACCCCCTGCTCCCCCTGCTCCCCCTTCTGCTCCCGCTCCTGCTTCCTCCACACCCCCCGTCCCTCCTGCCCCACCCTCCACAACCATTCCCCACCAACGCCCCTGGACCCGCAGCGTTGCGAGACAGGAGAGGAAGCCGGACCCCCACCCCTGAGTTTTCCTTTCCCTTCCTCCCTTCCCTCCCTTTCCAGCTCCCTCGTCCCAGGTTTCCCCCTCCCCTCTCCCAGCCTCCTACCTCCCTCCCTCCCCCCACCCCAGTTATGTAAAATAAAAAGATGTTTTTGTTTGAAAAACAGGTGTCTTTATTTGACAGTAGGTAGGGAGGAGAAAGGGGATGGGGGTAGGGTGGAAGAAGGCCCCAGTGGGGCATGCAGGGAGAGTTCAGTCCTCCTACTCCACCAGGAAGCTCTCCCGCAGGGCTTCCTGGATCCGGACGGCCCCCCGCTGGGCTTCCCGGACAGCGGCGCTGCGGGGCTGACCATAGTGGCCAGCCATGCGGTCAGCCTCAGCCATCCAGGCTGGCGGGAAAGCCTCCCCCTTTCTCTCACATAAATTGTGGAGCACACAACATGCTGCCACCACGGGAGGGATGTTGTGCTCGGCCAGGTCCAGACGGGTGAGGAGGCATCGAAAGTGGGCTTTCAGTCACCCGAAGGCCCCCTCCACCACGATGCGGGCCCTGGTGAGCCTGGCATTGAAGGCCTGGCAGGAGGGATTGGGGTGCCCCGTGTAGGGCTTCATCAGCCACGGCTGCAGTGGGTAGGCGGCATCCCCCACCAGGCACACGGGCATGTCCACGTCCCCGACCCTGATGTGGCGGTCGGGGAAGAAGGTCCCGGCCTGCAGCCACTGGCACACGGAGGAGTTGCGGTACGCCCGGGCGTTGTGTGCTTTGCCGGACCAGCCCACATTAATGTCCGTGAACTGTCCCCGGTGGTCACACACGGCCTGCAGGAGGATGGAGAAGTACCCCTTGTGGTTGACGTACCGGGAGGCCTGGTGTTCCGGGGCACGGATGGGGATGTGCGTCCCGTCGATGGCCCCCCCCGCAGTTGGGGAAGCCGAGGGCACGGAATCCCCAGATGACGGCGTCCAGGTCGGTGAGGCAGACCATCCTGCGGAGAGAGACACAGAAAAGCGCCAATCAGTGGGGCGTCCGGGTGGCTGGGAGCATTCGTGCCCTGGCAGTGCCCCACGCCTCACTCCCGGAAGCAAACCCCCGGCGGTGTGTAGTACGGCCGGGACAGACTGACCCCTCCGGTGCGTGGCGCTTTCGCCTCCTCCCTCCCCCCCTTTGTCCCTGGGGTGGCCCATCCCCTCCTTGCAGCCCCCCCCTGCACAGTGGCCGACGAGTGCCATACCTGCATGAGCACCGCTCCGACGGTGGATCTCCCCACGCTGAACTGGTTCCCGACGGATCGGTAGCTGTCCGGTGTGGAGAGCTTCCAGAGGGCGATGGCCACCCGCAGGGGCGAACCACTCGCAGAGCTCCAGGAAGGTGTCCCTCCTCATCCTGAAGCTCTGGGTCCACTGTCTGTCTTCCCAGTGCTCCAGGACGATGTGGTCCCACCAGTCGCTGCTGGTGTCCAGACGCCAGATGCGGCGGGGCACGCCGGTGCCGGGGCGCCACCGCGGCTCCTCTACGGCCCCCAGGGCGGCCAGGCGGAGAGGCAGGGGGCTGACGTGCACCAGTCTCCAGCCATTGCTGGCAGGCTTGCAGCAGTAAGTCCAGAAAGTGCACCAGAAGGTGCAGGGCGAGGTGTGGCTCCATGTTGCCACCTGTGGCGGCCCCCCGAAGGGAAGCACCGACACAGACGGGCACAGAGACCAACGCTTTGCTGTCCCTCGGCGAGGTTGGCAAGCACGCAGGAAAAGCTGAGAACTGGCTGTCCAAGGGGGTCCCTTTAAGCACGAGCCTCAGATAGCCTCAGACAGCAGCCACACAAAGCAACTACTGACCTGATGCCCTGCCAGAACCAGTTTCAGCTGCCCTTAAATGCGCCCCTGCGTCCAATCAGTGTGGACGCGCTAGTTCGAACTAGCAAAATGCTAATTCGAACTAGTTTTTAGTTCTAGATGCGTTAGTTCAAATTAGCTTAGTTTGAATTAACTAATTCGAACTAAGTTAGTTCGAATCAGCACTGTAGTGTAGACGTACCCCCAGTGATGGTATGGGGACCAGCAAGGTGGATAATGAGGGTGATACCACATTAAACAGAATAACACAGAGGATGGTGGGAGTACTGTGGCCGATGTCTCTCATAGTATGTGAGAGCTCTGATAGGAGAGGAATATTGAGATGAGAATACACTCCTATGATCCTCGTCATAGTCACTATAATGTGACAGTACTGACAACTGTGGTGGAAGAGGAGAGCTGCAAACAGACAAGAAAGATCGAGATTGATGTCTGAAGGAGGAATTGCACAGAGATCTAGGCATCGGTTCTGAATCAGCACCAGTGCATTGTAGTCTTGCATGAGAGGAGAACAATGACGGATTGAGGAAATTTCCTGCGGTGCCGGTGAAGGGGGCATCGGTGTTGATGGTGATGGTGCCGACTCTGGACTCAGCTTGTGAGGCAAGGGCTTGGTTGATTTAGACCTAGCCTTCGTCGGCACTGAAGTCTTAGTTGATGCCGGCAGTGCCGAAGCTTTGTCCGGTTCCATGGCATCAGGCCATCTGAAGCAGGCATAGGATCATAGCACTTCTCACATTAAATGGAGGGAGCCTGGCATTTTGCTGTTCATGCACCTCCTTTTTTTTTTTTTTTTTTCGTCTCTGGCTGGGGCAGTGCTTTTTTTTTTTTTTAAATCTATGGCAAGCCATTCGATGTGTCCAGCAGCTCTTGTTTTCTGATTTCATTTTTGATGACAAGCAATTCATCTTGTTTCTCAATTTTGCTCTATTATACTCTGCAGGGTAGATTCTGATCTCATTTATCCTTTTGTAATGTTGGTTTCAGCTGAATTACTCCATATTTATACATGTAACTGAGAGCAGGATCTAGCTCTCCATCTAACTGTGAGCTTATGTGTGTTCACTACTGCATTTCACTTGGTGCAGCAGGCTTGATGGCTACACCACTACTTAATGAAAAGGAACTGAACTATATTCTGCATGGAACATAAAGAAAGAACCTTTTGGGGGCAGGTGCAGACACTTCGTCAACTCTGCCTCTAGTATAAAGCATGAAAGCCTGCTTTTCAGAGCTGCTAAAATGGCATCATCACTGCCCATTACTATGCCAGAAGCCTATTCAATATAATAATGGGTAGCTTGAAAGACTTTTAAATTTTACTAGCTTTATGCATATAGGCTTGGTCATTTAATTACTGATTTGTAAAAAATATAAATACAAATTATAAAACAATTACTCTCAGAAGAGATGGAGGCAATATTTGAGTACCTCCAGTAGAATAGCCTGTGATCACGTATTCTATAATGTATGATCTTTTTAGTAATTTAGCTATCTTGCTTTTGGTTTTAAAAAAATCTAATGCTATCCATAAGTAACTCTTGTAGACAGAGCGTACGGGCCCTAACAGCTGGAATAAGCTCCCAGTTCCATTAATCCAGACACACACACTGTTTTCTGATTCCTTATATCAATAAGCCTTCATTATAAACCCAGCTGAGATGGTGACTGCTCAGGGTTGTTGTCTGCTATTTAGGACTGAGTGCCCTGCCTTATATTGTCTGTGTTGAAGTAGGACATGTTAAAATTAGATTGTAGCATTGCCATCTCCCAGAAGCTCTTTAAAAGAACAAGATGTGTAACACACAAAGTTATCCCAGTAAACCAAACTTAAAGTAGATACATTAGTGCCCACCCATCTAGCGCGGAAAGTTTGTCAGCTCAAGCATGTTCTAAACACACCGCTTTAGAAGATTTCTTAGAAGTGGGGAGCCTGCTTATTCTGAAATTAAAAAGCATTTTAAGGAAAAGAGCATCTAGATTGGCACGGATGCTTTTCTGAAAAAGCACTTTTTGCGGAAAAGCGTCCATGGCCAATCTAGATGCGCTTTCGCGCAAAAAAGCCCCGATCGCCATTTTCACGATCGGGACATTTTTGCGCAAAACAAATCTGAGCTGTCTACACTGGCCCTTTTGCACAAAAGCTTTGCGCAAAAGGACTTTTGCCCAAACAGGAGCAGCACAGTATTTCCACAAGAAGCACTGATTTCAGACAGTAGGAAGTCAGTGTTCTTGCGGAAATTCAAGAGGCCAGTGTAGACAGCTTGCAAGTTTTTCCGCAAAAGCAGCTGCTTTTGTGGAAAAACTTGCCAGTCTAGATGCAGCCATGTAGCTTTTTATTTAAACATTCACAGATTACTTGATTAGCGTATAGATACCTTCACAGAGAGAAAATCTTGTCACTAAATGGCTCTTTAATCTAGCAAAGAATGGCATAAAACTCCAATTGCTAGTATCTGGAGACAAATTCTAAATAAGATATTAGACATAAATGCTTAAGGCAATAAACCATTAGAAAAAAACTGCCAAGTGAAGTGATAGATTCCCCATATCTTGAAGTCTTCTGAACAAGATTGGGTGCCTGTCTAGAATATATACATTAGTCAAACACGTTATGCTTTAGTTAACCCCAGGTTATTGGTCTCAATTAAAGGGTCACTGAGTAAAACTGAATATCCTGCAATATACAGGCGGTCAAACTAAATGATTTTCCTTTCTGGCATAAGCTCTGAATTGCTGGCTTTTACCTTTATCTGGCATCAAAGTCTGCAGATTCTGGGCATTTATTTCCTGGTGAAATATGCAAACTCCAAATTTAGCTGCTATGGAAAATCACTTGCAGATTTAATAGCAAACTTGCTGTCTCCAAATCAGATATCTTAGGGGTGGCAACACAACCAGACAAAGATAAGACTGCTGAAAATTAAAATATTTGTGTTGATATTACAGAAAGATTTCAAGAGATATATTCTGAACTTGGTGTGCTTTTGCTTTAACCATGTAACTCCTCTTAGCATTAATGGGAAATGAGCTGCAAAGTCCCTTGCATCAAGATGAGAACAGTCCCCCTTATTATTTCCAGATGCAAGATCAGCATAGGATTGCACACAGTAGACTGTACAATGCTAATAAAGCTATAGTCAAAGACAGGTTAACACCAGCTTTGGCTTAAAAGACATTTTTTTCTCTTTTTTACAGCTCCCTTGAAGCCAGGCCTGGTTATATATCATTCACATTTTCACTAAAATTCATAGCCCTTGGAAGAGTTTGAATTCGCTGACTGCTCAGGGCATTTGTATTTGACTCTGAATAGCTGAAAGAGGACGTATTGGCACTGATTGTTTGATGTTGCAAATAAAAAATTCAAGGGGAGGGTGCTTTCCATCTCACATAGTAACATGTAGCCTGACAAAATGTTATCACAGCTAACTGAAGCCTGCAAAAAATGTGAACAAGTCCTTCTTAGGGTTTAGGATGGAGGGGGTGCCTCAAATCTCTAGGAGTCTCCAGAGAATCTAGACAAATCCATAAAAGCGTTGGTTGAGTCAATTTGTCTTTTAATTATAGACTGTAATGAAGAACCAAGGCTGTATCAGTAGAAAACTCAGTATGCCAAGCTGCTCTCTATTTAGTGACAAAAATATAACCCTGCATAGCGAACTAGCCTGGTGGCACAACAAAAGAAAAATGAAACAAGCTTCCAGATCCCCTTTCATCCAGAAAGCCAACACTGTCCAAATCCTGGAATCTAAGTCAATTCTCTCAGCCAAAGTAATTAGCAGCAAAAAGCACTCTTTGGAAGCTCCAGGACAGGAAGAAGAGATACCAGCAGTTTGGAAGAAGCTTCCTGTGGCTTGCTAGCACTATGGAGGGTGAAATGGGTTTTATTAAATATAACTGAGTGAAGCTTTGTCCAAAATAAGACTTAAGCTGAACAGAGCTGCCTTTCATTATTTAAAAAAAAAAAAAGATTGAAAAGGGGATTGAAATAGTTTGCTTCATTTGTGTTTAAGAATTGTTAATTGTGTGCACACATGCACCTGCATGCACCAGATTATGCTCAAGAGCAAACTTGCTGAAACACCATGACAGGGAACCACTCAACATTCAATTCTTGCTGTGCTCGAATTTTTGAGTGTCAGTTTCAGAAGTCAACGGAAGTTACTTGTATCATGTTCCAAGAAGAGATGGGCCACTGGTGTTCTTGACCTGACCAGGAAGGGAATATTATTAGAAATCCTCAACATATTCTAGAAAGTTTCCCATCATAACTTCGCAAGCCTGAGAAATTAGGAAAATGTATTTATAATGTGGATAATCTTCCAAACATTTGGATGCTTATCTGATCTACATCTATTTCTTCTCCTGAGGAGGGAGGGTCAGATTTAGCATTTTGGTAGCAACAGCAACTAATGTTATCAGCACCATATAAACAGTTGATACAAGTGTGCCTACACTACGGGGTTGCTGATTTAGTCAGAATGTATTTAAGAGAAGCAGAGGAAAAAAATGGGATTATCCTCCCCAGACTTTTCTACAATATGTAACTTCAGTACAGTCAGAGGTTCTATTACAGTAGAAGGCCATTTCTACACTAGGAAACTAATTCCAAATTAGCAAATTTGATTGAATAACTCCCGATTTAACAAAAATTGAACTAGCGTGTCCACACTACAGGAAAGCCTCAAAATTAATCTGAGGCAGGCTCCATTAATGTGGACTCACTATCTTGGTCTTAGAGCCCCAGGTAGCACTGAGGAGCAATTAGCTCGAATTATTCTGGGGAGTAGTTATTTCAAAATAGTGACCCCAAAGCGTCCACACTACCGTTATTTCAAAATAACTATTCTGGAATTAGTGTTACTCCTGGTGAAAAGCAGGAGTCCAGATTTCAAATTAAGTGACCTATTACTTTGCAATAACAGGCTTTGTAGTGTGGACACTCTACGTATAAATTCAATCTCAGGTGGGGAAATAAAGTCCTAGTGTAGACCAGGGAGAAGAAAAATGTGGCTGTCATGTAAAAATTATAACCCCACTGATGGAATTTACTTACAGAAGTCAGACTGTACTAACTTGGTTCTATGAGAGTAAAACGCACAGAGGTTAGGGAAGAAACCCATTTTCTGTCCAGCACCAAAGACCAGAACTTCAATGCTTGGGCTGCAATAGAAACCTCATGTAACTGCATATCCACTGACACTTGCTCTAACCTATGCCCTCCTGCTTCAGCACCCCCTACAGCAGGGATGGCCAACCCACGGCACTCGAGCTGCATGTGATTCTTTGCTTAAAGAAATGAGTCTCTTGCTAGTTATGAGCCATGCACCTGGACTACTCACAGCTGGCCACACTGCGCACGTGCCCCAGCGCCTGGAGGGAGAAGCACGTGGTGGCGGCAGCTCTGGGACCCAGGCATTGGGTTAGAGCAGGGGGGAGGTTGCCTGGCTCTGGGGGAGGAGTGGGATATTGGGTTAGAGGGGGGGGAGGGGCTGAAGCACCTTCAACTCAAAGTCTTCATGGTGCAGAATACGGTAGCCAACACAGATGTAATATTTAAATTCCAGGGCAAAAAAAGAATCAGCATGTACCTGGTTTACATTGTGTTTCTTTAAAGAAAATTCAAAGGCTATTGTTTGTCAGGCAGAAGCAATTATTCTGAGATATGAGTCTCTCCCTTATTATTTTTGAACCTCTCATATTTGCAGTCTGGGACAGACCTGAATTTTTAGAACTATAAAAAAGCCATAATCTTCATAAATAAAAAAGAGGAAACCAAACCAGAGATCAACAAGCTGGAGTGAAACAGGCACTTCACATTGTACTAATTTACTTCTCAGTTCAATTTAATTTTAAAGAGCTCACCGGACATAATAAGGCAGTAGTGTTAAATTTAAAATATATGGTGGGGTGCTTTTTTTTTTAGAGTGAAAATATTATTGTATTTTAAAGGTTTTTTTTAATTTTGATGTTTGTTCCTTGTCAAGTTCGCTGAAAATCTATGGAGTGGTCGCAAATTGCTTAAGTGACTAGAGACTTTTTTATTGGCTTTTGTTCGAAATGTCCTGTTATTTTTATCACTACATTTTGTGTTCTATATCTATCTATCTATAGTATTCTTGCGCAAAAGAAGCAGTGTGGACATTTTCTTTTTGCACAATGACCCCTTTTTCCTCAAGATTGGTATACCTCCTTTTTTGAGGGGAAAAGGGGGGTTTTGTGCAAAAAAAAAAAACGGTCACACTGCTTGTTTTCTGCAAAAACAGATCAGCAGGAAATATACAAATGCGAAAGTTTTTTTAACCAAGAAAACTTGTGTAGACATAGCCTTAGAGATGAAGAGCCAAAATAGCTGTGCATAGAGTGTGAAGAGCCATGTATTATATATTTATTTTTATATATCTATAGATAGATAGGCATATATTTTTGCCGAGAAGACTCATAGTGTAGACGTAGCCTAACTGGTTGGCCACCCCTGCCCAACGGAGAGGCTAGTGCAGAGATGTCCTTCACGGCACACACGACCAACTGTTATTTGGAAGCCTGACTTTACCTGCACTCCCCTACTACAAAGCTTGGATGGGTGGAAGACAGTGCATGGACATGCCATACCTGGGTGAATTTCATTTTAAGTGATGAAAACAATAGCTTGGACATACGAACCTCATTCTGTGCCTTCATCTCCTTTTATTTTCTCAGTGAATAAGGAGATCCATTTCCCCAGCTTTCTTCAGAACTGAGGAGAGCGGCTTCTCTTCTAAATGTACCAAGAAAAATAGCAAGAAATTTTTTAATGCTATGATGGGAAGAGCTTTTGAGTCCTTTTAAAATAATTTCACAACCAATCTATTAGACCGTGAACAAATATTAAACTGCTCAGAGCTTCAACACTGAACGGCAAAAATAATAGGAATTACCAAATAGTTTCTACCTAGAAGCAAGACATTGTTAATTTTATTAGCAGGTATATTCTGCTAATGGAATACATTCAAAACATTAACATGCCAGTATGTTAGCATCATTTGCAGAGCTCAATAAGAGTTAATGAGAACAATAATTATTCAAGTGCAAGTTGCTTTGGGCTTTATTAATCCTCTCTTATATTTGAGTTTCTTTGTTTTGGACACCCTAGAATGGTAAACTAACTATGTGGCCCAGTAATTGAATTTCTCTTATTACACAAACATGCCATAAAGAGTGTGCCATGCAGGCAGGACTTGTACTAAATTTGGTTTTCTCTGAACCATTCAAACTTGTTTACTGACTAGGAGACAGATTCTCTCAACAGTCACACAAGCATAACCTGATGTAACTCCACTGATTTGAGTGGTTACTCCACATTTACTGAAGGTCTACACAAGTGTGATCAGAATTTGGGCCAAAGACTGCATATTCAAGCGGAATGGAGTTTTGTAGCAGGCATGAATTAATTAGGGGGAAAAAATCACATTAGCGCCTGATCTTAATAATAAACTGGTACTGTATTAACATTTTGGTCATTAAACCTGCTTAATTAAATTTAATTGAGCTCTCCCATTATTATGGCTACTGCAAGCTAAATAACCACATGTCTTCTTGTCCCCTCCTCTTCACTTTTCCTTTCCCCCCTCCTCCGAGAAAAAAAAGAGCTTCTTTCAATGCAAGGCAAAGTTTGCAGACAGCTTCTTATATCAGCAGTGAGTTTAATGAAAACATAGAATAAAGTAATTACAATCAAAGATAGGAAATCTCTCTGAGTTCACCTCGTCTTATTCCTCACACATACTGCAAGTGCAGGGCTGTTTTTTTCAGTATATTCTACAGTGCTTTGTCATTTCACTATTAAATGATTTAAAGTGATGGGGCTTTCCAACTCCTAGTGGTATGCAAATCCTAATTTAGGATCAAATTCTAGGACAAAAAATGAAAATATTAAACACGTTAACATTTAAAAAGTGCATTGTCCCAGTTTCTAAGAATACGTGGTTGGCTGGCTCCTTTTGGGTCATGTGTATGTAATCATATTATTTTGCATTTCCATAGAACCTTCCAAATTAGAACTCAGTCTGGTTTAGAAACATATGATTGAAATATCATGACCTTGCGAAGCAAATTTCAATGTGCAGCAGTGTTATATCTAAATGAACACATATCAACGTTATGGCAAAAAAAAATCAAATAGGCTTAATTGATTTATGAACCTAAGTTTTATTTTCAAAACATAGGGCCAGATGTTCAAAGTTATTTATGTATCTAAAGATGCAGATTTTAAAAAAATTAATGGGAGTTGTGCCTAGGCACTATCTCAAATCCTACTAGGCACCTATATAGATCATTCGTTGCCTGGATACTTTAAAATATGTACCCTAAAATCAGTTTTGAAAATAAAATAGGACTCTTAAGTATTCTAGATGATTTTGAAATATTTTACCTATTAGTACTGGTTGAAATTTCTCCATTTAACTATTTTACAGAGGAAAAGTAGGGCTTTTTCCACAAAAAGTGTCTGCTTTCCAAAGAACATTTTGATTTTCTTCCAAAAAAGTGCCAAAAAACCAAAATGTTCATTCAGATATACTACCACAGTACATCTTAGTAGCTGTGGTATGAATGTCTCATTTTCCCATTGTCCACTATGGACTAGGATCATCACTTAGACTGACTGTCTTATGATGTACTGCTGCCATGGTACTCCTAGGAGGGTCTCTCAGTAACAGAGGAGATCCTGGTGCAATGTGGGAGATGTATTTGGTCAGAGAGCTCAGCCCACAAAGGTTACTGGGAGCATAAGACATCCAAACTAAGACTCCTATGAGCCACCAGGATAGCATTTCCAAATAAAAGTATTTCATTTTGGAGTAACGATATTTCAATTTTGATTTTTTTTCTACCAAAAAGTTAAAAATTTGCTATTAAACAAAACATATTTTCCAAACTGCTCTACTAAATTATCTCAATTCACAAAGAGTTATGGCAAACTTGTAAGTAATCAGTTCTGTCAGGCTTGGATTTCTATGCAAATTATCATCTACCACAAATGTCTTGATAATTTTCAGGGACTTTCTTTGATGGATTTTTACTAATGGACTGTGAAAAACCTTGAATCTCTCATGAGAAAAGAGGATTTTTGTTTTTAAAGATCACAAGTGTCATACTTCTTGCTATGTCCAACTTTTATAAGTCTGCTGTGCTGTTCAAAGCAGCTCAGGTTTCTGATTTAAAACTTCTCTAAGAGGTAATGCTTTGTCCAAAACAAAGTTATGAGAATGATTCCTTTAAGAATCTTGACACTTGCTGCAAAATCTCAGAATGTTGGAGACAGACACTTAACAGTACAGAGCAGTTAGCAAATAGAGCAGTTTATAAACTTGGAGGGGCTGGGGAAATCACAAAACTTGAATATCCTGTTTCTCCTAGGAAAACAATACCAAAAGTCATTCGTTGGCTACTAAGGAGCATAATAAGAAACACAAAATAAGTCTGAATAGAAAAGATACCTCTTAATGAAAATAGTGTGACTGAAAGCTTTATCACTTCAAACAACAGGAAAAGAAAGGCGATAATGTTTCTGAGTAGTAAATCAAATTTACAATAAAATGAGGACATAGATTTTTGTTGCAAAATACAGCAGCTTCCTGGAGGCCTGCAATTAGCCATTCAAAACAACTAAAACATTTTAAGTATCTGTGGTAAACTGCATATTTTTTCCAGAATTTATTTCTGAAAGCCAAGCACTATCACAAAAAGTCTAGAATCCATGTACTGCACTGAATTTAATGAAACCCATTAATTCTTTCAATCTCAGCAGCAACAAATGAATACAATAGTAAAAAGTCATGATTTCAAATCAATGAATACATGATTTTCAGTTTCTTCCTGGATTTAAAGCAGCTCCTACATCATATATCACATGCACATAAGACTATAGCTGCCCTCTGGACTGGTTCTTCGTCTAGGAAACCTAAGAGGGAGAGCCATGATGGAGCATCTCAGAAACTGCTGCTTGAAATCCATTTATACAGTGAACCAAAATGTCTCCCTTATAAATATTTATAGTAGAAGATTTCAGTGTTCAGCGTTGAACAGTGGATAGTATTCTTATTAATGTTTCATAAAACATTTGTACAAAAACAATATGCTTTACTGTGCTTCTAAGTATTAACTAGAATTATTGCAACATCTGTTTCCAATGGTTGAGTGCACAAGCTATTCATGCCATGTCATAAATTCTATGATGCATTAAGATGTCATTAAATGTACCTTCTGTGGTTGTCTCCAAATTTACATAACTTGTAAATCATCAGGTAAAAAAATCAAATGAACTGGGGAGTAATCTCCTGTACTCTTCTTCCACAGAACCTACTGCCATCCCTATCTCTCTCCATGAGAGACACCAGACATCAAAATCTGGAGACAATATCAATTGAGAGGAAAGAATAGTTAATGGAAAATCTGATTTATGTATCTTCATGTCTGTCTTTTAAAATAAGTGAAATCTGAGCATCAATAAGACTAAGCAGGCTAGCAAGTTTAAGCTTGGTGGAAAAATATCTCTGTCTAGCATCCGCACATAATGTCTCACAGGGTTCCTACAAGAGCTGGGCAAAACATTTTGACCAACTTTTTTTTTGGCAAAGCTACAAATTTGACAATAGAAAAAAAATGCAGATTTGGCACACCAAAACATTTTATCCATTTGTCAGTTTTGCCAAAGGGTTTCAGTACTCCCCCTCTCCCCCCCCCCCCGCACAAGAAAAAGAAATATTCTATTTTGACATTAATGAAATATTAGAGGGGGTATTTGAAATGCTATTAACAAAAACTGCCTTTCATTTCATTTTTTAATGTTAAAAGTATTCAGAGTGAAGTGAAATATTTAGTTTTAGGTCAAAGAAAAAGTTTCATTTGATGTAAAATATTTTTTCAACATATGATTTGCCAAAAAATTGAAAAACAAATGATGTTTGATAAATCTCAAAATTATTTTTTTCAATTGTTCTAAATTGTCAGGAAACCAAAAAAATCTGCTCTTCACCCAGCTCTAGTCCTTACTTCTCTAAAGATCCAGGAGATGTTTAGGAGAACAAAAAGAAAAAAGGAAGGAGTTATAATAAATACTCTTAATTTTTTTCATATTCTGTTTATGGTGTTTACCATCACAGTAGGTGCAGCTGCTTGCCACTTCTGCTCCATTTATAGGAGAAATGTTCTTTTCAATCTAGACTTTTCAGAATTAAAAGGGATATTGAGAAGTATCCCACTTTTCTTGGACACTGTTATCTCCCCTCATTATTTCATATCCTCTGATCACCATTTTAGCTACTTCCCTTCAGCTTTTAAGGCCATAACAGAATCTTCCTTTCATTGATCCATGCTGCTTCCTACACTGATTGGCAGGATGGTTTTGACAGTGTTGCATACGTAACTCTGGTGACTGCAAAAAATATCTATCACCACTCTGGAGAACTTTCCCTCCAATAGTCCAGAATTTGGAAACAGAGACCTGCACTTGAGTATCAGAGTTGGCAGAGCAACATGCTGCTGGATGAAATCCGTTAGATTTCTCTTTTTGCCCACATTCAATCAAGTCAGCCTCGGTTAATTAGTTAGATCAATGTCTTATAGATAACTATTGCTACACATTGCTTATGATTTGTTCTTTTTATGGAGTCGGATAAAAATCATATCTTGTGGAAATTTTGTCTGCCAACTCTACTGTATTGTAGCACCCTTCAAAGGGAAGATATACAAGTGAATTGCAAGGTCAAAAGTCAGCAACAAAGGTGGATTTGGGGAGGGAAGAAGAGAGTGGTAAGCAAACCAGAGTACATATCTATACACAGGGTGAATGTCAGGCATACTAGAGGTAACACATTTATTTCATTTTCAAACCTGTCCGCTTCCAGTGGAAAAATATTTTAAAAACCTAAGAAAATGAGCCTTTTATTTCAGGGTCAAATTTTCACCTAAGGTATGTTACTTTCCTGCTATAAGTCTTCAATCCAGGGGAGATGTAGACATTGCTTCCAACAACAGCAGTTTCTGAAGAGTTAGGATCTTTCAAAGGGGAAGGTGGGGGAAAAGGGGTAGGAAGATGATAAATATTATGCAGTTCCCCACATTTAGTGACATACTGTATGAAAAACAAAAACAAAAACAAAACAAAAAACCCATGACCCTTTTGAGGTGGCAGTTTCTCCTTGCTTTTGTCTATATTGTACCTTGCAGTCTTTGTAATCCTTAGTCTGTAACTTTAAAAACAACAAGTTAGTTGTATGGCACCTTGGAGACTAACAAAAATATATAGGATCACGAGCTTTCATGGATAAAATCCACTTTATCAGATGAGACTCAGGGGGGATTTACTGAGAAAAGTCGAGTAAAGACTTTGTCATCTGGCCCACTAGTATTAGTTCTGCAAGTAGCATTGGCCATAACTAACACCAGGTAGGTACTACAAACTCTTTTTTTATCAGAGATCACTATGGACAAGCTGAGGACCTGTATGGAAAGGGTTGCTTTCTCAGACTTTATTTCCCCAGGGTATGTCGTGTCATTGACAGTCTGTCCTAACGAGGATGAACACAAGGGAGGTTGAATGGCTTCCTCTAAGCAGCTCACCCCTCCCCATTCATTTGTCATCATCCAGATGCAAAGGACACCTTCATGCTGCACTCTCACCTTGAAAAAGTTGTATCACTTACAAATATTTAAACCTTTTTCATGTCTTTCCTATTGCTTCATTGTTACGGAGTGTTAGATCGGCTAGGGCTGCTAGACCTTAAGGCTATGTCTACATTATCTGCTTCTTGAGCATGAAGCCTTTGTGCAAGAGTTTTTGTGCAAAAAATTCTTGCGCAAGAGCATGTCCACACCTCCAAGCACATCGCAAAAGCGATGTGCTTTTGTGCAAGACAGCGTCCACATTACATGGACACTCTTGTGCAGGTAAGCTCTGATGGCCATTCAAAGAATGGCCATTTGAGCACCTGTGCTTTTTCCCTATGCTTTTTCTTGTGCAAGAAACCCTTCTGGAGCGTCCACAGTTGTCTTTTTGTGCAATAGCTGTAGCACAAAAAGGAGTTATGCTTCATAGAAAGAGGTTTACCTATGCCAGAAAAAGCCCTCTGGTCTGCCATTTTACCGTTCATTTACTTGCACAAAAGCACATTTGAGGTGTGGACTCTCCGCAGGTTTTTGCGCCAAAATGGTCATTTTTGCACAAAAACCTTGCAGTATAGACGTAGCCCAAGAGTATATTCATTCCTCTCATCTTCCCAATAATCCCTGCTACTATACTTACAAAAATCAGTTTACTTGTTATCCCATTTTGTTTGTGCTGCTTTGCCTTGCTCAGCAACTTCTTGAACATCTTACTTTTGCTAGTTGAAAAGAGAGTGAAGGGACTGAAAAAAATGAACCTGCCTTTGCTATATGGGGAATATATAGTCGCTTTCCTTCTTCTCACCAATATGAGTACTCCCTGGGTCGTGTCACCTGAAATAGCTATTCCGTGTCTATTGAAGCAGCCCGTTATTTCAAAAAAGATTTTGAAATAATGGGTAGCTTATTCTGATGTCCTGGTAACCTGCGTTTCACGATGGTTAGGGGCATTTTGGAATAGCACTTTATTTTGAAATACGTTTATTTCGAGCTAAGGATGCTGTGCACTTCCTGTTCATTCTGTGGTACAGCATGACCTCCAACTGGAAAAAAATTGTGTATCCAAATCTGAACTCGATTCAGAATTATTTATTTACTCCCAGTTTCACTACACTTCACTACACGAGTATTCATCCAATGCCCTAAGCACCTTTGGCGGTCGTAAGAAACATGATCATAAACAAACAGGTCAACACACAGGGATAATGCCCACATCACCATTATAGCTCTAACTACCCAAAGGCTAGATCCTGCAAATGGATCCTTATTTCCCCACTTCTGCACCCATGGAGAGTTTGATCTAAGTCAGCAGGGCTCTGGACAGGGACAGAGATCTGCCCAAAGTTTTTATCTGTCGGTTCCATCCCCCAGATGTTATATTACACTTGCTATGATAATATTTGAGCAGATAATCAACATGTATAGGATCAGGAACCTATTGAGGAAAATTATATATGTGTTTATAAAATTAACTCTTTGGGACAGCAATCGCCTTTTGTTTTCTGTTTGTACGGCACCCAGCACAAAGAGATTCAAATCCATAACTGGAACTTCTTGGCGCTAGTGCAATACAAATTAAAAAAATCTGGATAATCATATTTAATGCAATTGCATAAATCTAATGCACAGTACCTAAACTCCAGTACCTCTAATCATCATTTTACCAGAAATCTATAAGACTTTAGGATTTTATAGGTAAGTATCAAACAATGTTTATTTACAGGAGTATCAGAGGTGTAGAAGTATGAGATGAGTTCTGCAATGGTGTGTTCTTTATAAACAGGGGTAGAGGCCCTATGCATTCCAGAATTGTTGAACTTTCTCAACATGTTCTAGAGTTTTGGGGAACAAAAATGTTCAGACTAGGAAAACATTACATAAGGAATTTTGTCTAAATGCAGTCAGCAGATATTTGCCCAACTAAACATCCCAGTTTCACGGCATAGCATGGAAGAAAATATAGTTAAAAATATAATTTAAAAATATCAGTATGATCTCATTTAACTGCTTAGGTATCCCAAAAGCTGGATAACATCAGTACTATCAGGGCCTTTGCTGTCAAATAGAAATTTGAAGCACATCTGCAGAAGTTGCAGGACATTGATTTTTGTGTGTGCATAAATTCTGTTTTACTATCTGTTTTGGGTGCCAAATGGTATCTAGATAGAGAACAAAAAAATTACTACAATAAATATTTTTACCCAGATAAGGAGACTGAAAAGAACTGATAAAATTAGAGTTGGATAGAAAATGGTAACATTTTTCTGCAAATATTTTTGGATCAACAAGAAAAACCCTTTACTCTGTAAAAAAAGTGTTCATGAAAATTTTAACAAAACCAAAAAATTAATTTTGGTTTTTGGATTGTCCCCCCACCCTTTAATTTTAGATTTTTTTAAATCTATTAAAAACAAAGATTTTTCTTTCATTTGAAACACAAATGTTTGAAGAAAAAAGGTTTTATGAAGACCTTTGTAAAACTATATTTTGTCAGATAACAATTCAACGTGCTACTCCAAAATGTATGCAGTTCCATACTTACAGTTCTATTAAATATTTGTCATGTGCTAAACATCCTGCATTTCATTTGCTTTATTGATGTTTACCCAAGTTGAGGCTTTGCTGTCTGACATTTCTTTTTGTTTCATATTATCATGTCATGTTTCTTCCCCTAATTTCCCATCCCCATTTATATACATTATTTATATGCTCCCAGTCACCATAATGTCTAGGTGCTAAAATCTAGCTAGCTAGGTTTTATACTTCTGCCCATTACTACAGCATCTGAGTGCCCTCCATGAAAAATAGATTGCAGCAGGGAAATCCCTAGTGGACTTCATGTGAAATACAGTATGCTAAAGGAGGCTTTGCTATGGTCTTTAGCTGTTTGAGTTTAGATTTTTTCCCCCTCTTCTCCAGCTGCACTTTCTTTTCTGCTTCAAAACTCTTTGCTACAAACTACATGTTTGGCCTTCTCTTTCTAGATATCACGTGCATTACTTCTTTATTGTCATGCTACAAGCCATCTAAGTTCATGCTAAGACTTTGGGGAGCATTTATTTAGTTTAAGGTAAAGCCCCAACCACCCTGTATTCATTCAGCTGAGGTGTATCTTAGGTATCAGAACAACCAATTAATTTTTCAGAACATCCTTGAGTACCTGCATTATTTTTTGAGTGGCTGAAAATATATAAACACCTTGTTATCAGATAGAGAAAAATGTTTTCCTTGTAAATTACACTGGAGGTTTCATTGGTTTCCCTGGATTTGCACACATGGGAACATTTTCTTATCCTTGGCTAGCATAGCTTGACACACAGAAACATGAAATCAAACCTGTCATTTGAATGTGAAGAGCTGTTCAGCACACAAAGATATTTCATGAATGATATTTGTGCGGTAGCTTTGTGCAGTATTTTTCACAAAACACAGAGGCTGTGTCTAAACTGGCAAGCTTTTCCGCAAAATCTGCTTTTGTGGAAAAACTTGCCAGCTGTCTACATTTGAATTTCTGGAAAAGCACTGACGATCTCATGTAAAATCATCAGTGCTATTCCAGAAAAACTATGCTGCTCCTGTTTGGGCAAAAGTCTTTTTCCTAAAGACTTTTGAGCAAAAGGGTCAGTGTAGACAGCATAGTATTGTTTTCCGCATAAAAGCCCCGATCGCGAAAAAGGCAATGGGGGCTTTTTTGCGGAAAACCGTGTCTAGATTGGCCACGGACACTTTTCCGCAAAAAGTGCTTTTGCGGAAAAGCATCCTTCCAATCTAGACGTGCTTTTCCAAAAATGCTTTTAACGGAAAACTTTTCTGTTAAAAGCATTTTCGGAAATTCATGCCAGTGTAGACGTAGCCAGAAAGTTCCAAAAGGATCGATTTACACATTAAAGCCAGAAATTCCTATTTTAGTCTACACTGGGCAGATATTCATAATCACCTCACATTTTGGAGCTAACACTGAAGTGAATGATGGTTTTGAATGTGTGTGAAAGATAGGATTTGATCTGTGTGGTCCTCATTACATCACTTCTGCTTCTAAGTCTTCCATGCTCTTATTGTTCTGCCAAGAGACAATGCTTCCTAATGTGAGAGAAATTAGATAAGTTGCAGAAGGCACAAAAAAAGGAGACACAAATGGTTTAGTGCTGTGGATTATGATAGAGGGGTGAACAACTAAATTGTAGAAAAGAGCTTTTTCATTCTGTTCTTTGTTTCTTAGATGTGAAACCCTTCTGCTAGGCAGAACCAACAGCAACCAGAGTGGGTTCACTATCTAGGAGTTTCTTTCCATAATTCAACACAGAACCAGCTTAAGCCCACACCCAGTAATCTGGGGAAATTATACACCACCTATGGGCGCCTCTGAGAGGCAATGCTTCCCCACTTTCAAGCAGTGAGTCTGAGAATAGAAAAGAAGCTTTTAATAAAAGGAGGGAAGCAACATTTGGAGAAAAACCTGCAAGTGTTCATAAACATAAACATAAACCATTAATAAAAAAGCCACCCCCAAATAGGCTGGGCAGAGTTCTTTTTCCCCTCAGTTCTTAAGTCCAGCAACCCAAAAGTCCCTTTCACATGCCTGAACCTTCTTTGCACCTCGCTCTCAGTTGCTGTCCTTGGTCTGTGCAAACTCAGAGTTCAGAGGGGCATCTTCAGAGTTCACCTCCCACTCTGGGTGGAGGAGGGAGTAAAGAGAAGCCTTATGCACACTGCTATTTGGGAATTTGTTTACTGCCTCTCTCTGCCAGCCAACCTGCTGACCACTTGCCAGCTACTCCTGCTGGCTGCCTGCTGACTGCTCCCACCACTTGCCACTTACTGCTCCCACAACTGCCTCTGCTATCTGCTTGCTTGCCACTCCCACCACTCTCACCACAGCAGCTGCCAAGATGTCTACTTGCTTCACCTCTCTGCCATCCATCCTGCTCACTACTTGCTGCATCCCTCCATCTCACCTGCCACTCATTCACCAGCCAATGGTCAGTCATCTTCTACTGCCACCTTCCTTTCTGCTGCCTTGATCTGCCTTCTGCACTCAAACACAGGCAGATGGACATTCAAAAGCAAAGACAAATGCAGAACACAACACCACATACACAACTTTCTCCCTGAAAGGAGGTTGAGAGAGAGAATGAATCATTTGTGACACATTTTAGTTAGGTCACTTCATACACTATCATAAGGCACTTAGTGTCACAGTGGGAGTCACTGGGCCCTGCACCCCCATCCACAGCCAGTTGTGACTCTCAGCCACAGTTATAACAGAAGGTTTATTGGTTCACAGGGACATGCATAGTCCAGATTTGCTGTTACAGGAACCAGGAGCTTTCAGGACAATCCATCTTGGGGGTAGGGGGACCCAGAGTCCTAGCTCTGTGCCCATGCCTTGGCCCCCCCAAGCCAGCTAGGCTCCCTTCTCCCCTAGCCAGCCAAAAACTAACTCACACTCGCAGCCCTCTTCCTTTGTTCAGTGTCACCTGACTAAATCCTCCACCTAGCTCAGGTGTCAGGCTGGCCTGGGCTATTGTCTATGTACCTCCCCTCAGGAGTTCTTCTGCAGAGATCCCATCCCACGCTGGACACTGCACCCACTCCCACACATACAGAGAATCACTGCAGAGCAGCACAGGACAGTAGGAATCGCATACAGCACAACAAAGCAACCAGTGAGTGCAACAACAGAATGAACACCTTGGCTACCAGAGTGAACGCAGTAGCCCCTGTATGTCACACTTAGCTAGTAGGGTGATGTGGTCAGTTTAAGAACCTATACAGGCAGTCCACGGGTTACATGGATCCGACTTACATCAGATCCCTACTTACAAACGGGGTGAGGCAACCCCGCACTAGCTGCTTCCCCCCAGCAGACCAGGGAGACGCGAAGCTAGCGCCCCCCCCCCCCCTCAGCAGACCAGGGAGACGCGGAGCGGCTTTTCTCAGCAGATACCTCAGCTTGAGAATAAAGGACTGAGGGAAGTGAGGTGTGGAAGAATAAAACTGAGCTCTGGAGAAATGTTTGGCTAGAGTTTCCCCTACAATATGTACCAGTTCCGACTTACATACAAATTCAACTTAAGAACAAACCTACAGTCCCTATCTTGTACGTAACCCGGGGACTGCCTGTATAGTATAGAATGGACCTTTTTCTTTTGAAGGCACATCCATAAATCCTGTAATTCTCATTCACAGCCACCCTGCTCCATGGGCTCTATGTTCTATCCTAATGAGCATACTTTCACAGGTTAATTGCCCTAGCTTGAGTTGTCAATCTAAACTCCTGTTCATTTTCTGCTTTTAAAGAGACATGTCCTACATTTTCTTATAATATCCTGTCAACTGTGTTAATAATCTCTATCAAATCTGTATTACTGTCAAATTAAAGCTGATATGTAGCAGCGCCATACATACTTACATTGTTATATTACATAATACCTAATCAGTTAGCATTTAAAATGCTGTAACCTAGTCTGGGGCACATCAGCAAAAATACATCCAGGTATTAGAAAAAAAAGTTGAGGGCCTTAGATAACCTTTCTAAATGGATACTGTACTCTCAGATTTGGAAATAAGGAAACAGTGGGTGGGCAGGAAATGGAGGCAAAATATTTCTGGCTGAGGATGACATTAACTTGTGGAATACCCCATCCACAGCTGTAGTAGAAACAACTAACCTAGAAACTATAAAACAACCCGCCAACCAATGGAATAAAACCCATCAAGCACATTATACAAAAGAGTATTATGGGTTATTTGTGCTAATGAATTCAGCTGCTATTTTGATATTTTGGTCAGGTTAGAAAGACTCCTAAGTCATCTTTAGACTCATAATATTCCTGAAAAAAAAGCCCTTGTATTTTCCTTGGAGAGAGAGAGAAGGGGAAGTATGCAGATCTCTAGAGCAAGATTGGGTTAATATTGCTTATTAAGGATTTGTCTATTAACAGGAATCAAGTCATTCAATGTTTTATGAAATTACTGTTTGAGCTTTTATATCTGTGAATTAAGTTCCTAATGTCTTGGGGAACTTTGAGGGGGGTGGGGAAAAATCCCTTCTTTTTATAGTTCTTTCGTTTTTACATTTCTTTGTTTCAGAGGAGTAGCAGTGTTAGTCTGTAACTGGAAATACTTAAAAAATAATGAATAGTCTTGCAGCACCATAGGCTAGGTCTAGACTACATTCCTCTTTCGACAGAGTAATGTAAATGAAGGACTTTAAAATTGCAAATGAAGCTCTGATTTACAAATGTTGTGCTTCATTTACATAATGGATTCCGATCACTTTTTAGAAAAAGGATTTTTCAAAAAAAATGCAGTCTAGACCAGTGGTTGTCAACGTGGGCCATATGGCTCCCCAGGTGGCCATGCCTTACTTCTAGGGGGCCACGTGGGAAAAAAAAACATTAGGGGATCATGGTATGTTTCGGAGGGGGCCACCCAAACTTAACTGCCAGGCATATGATGAATGAGGCTCAGAAGGGGGTCTGGAGCAAAAAAGGTTGAGAAACACTGGTCTAGATGCAGTTCTTTCAAAAAAATCCCCACCCTTTTTCGAAAGAACCTGTAAACCTCATTTTTTTAGGCATTAGGGTTCTTTTTTAAAAGGGTGGGGTTTTTTTGAAAGAACCACGTCTAGCCCACAGGTTTTTTCCAAAATATCCTTTTTCAAAAAAGCGATCAGAATCTATTATGGAAATGAAGCATGAAATTTGTAAATCAGCACTTCATTTGCAATTTCGAAGTCCTTCATTTATATTCCTCTGTCGAAAGAAGAATCTAGTCTATATGTAGCCTTAAAGACTAACAAAAAATGTAGATGGTATCATGAGCTGTTGTAGGTAAAACCTACTTCATCAGATGAGTTGGAGTGGAAATTACAGAATCCTGAGTATGTAAAACAGCAAATGTTACCTGTTACCCATGAAAGCTCATGACTTAATAAATGTGTTAGTCTCTAAGATGCCACAGGACTGCTCGTTGTATTTACGTTTCTTTGTGTCATACCCCTTCTCTAATAACACAAAGACTACTTTTATTGCATAGGGCTGTAAAAACCAGCAGACTTCTTTCTTAATCAGTGTTGTCTAGGCTCATTGCCAGAGGACCCATGGTCATTAGTAGTAAAGGTCATTACTTGATGTTTCCGGTGTACAGTGACTGTCAAAATGACCCCCCTCCCTTCTCTTTCACCATTTAATTGCCGAAAGATTAGAAACAGGCCCAGGCTTGTATTAGTTATTTTATTGTATTTTGTTAAAGAGTAAACTACTTAACTCTTGAAAACAAAAGTTCTAGAATATTAATAGTATGTTAACAATAAACTAGAGGGAATGACAAAGTACACAAAGGTTCTAAAAGCTCTTATGGGTTGCAGGGAAGGAATCTAAGTGTTTGGTATCAAATTCATCTAAGGTTTCCTCAAGGAGCTGAAGCAAATGCTAAGGGAAAATCTCATGGAGCCATTCATGCTTGTCATCATTACCTTGCATTTGATTTCTAGCAACCTAATTGAAAAGCCACTTTGTAGTAAAAAGATGAGTTTGAATCACGTTGAAACCTAGATTTTCTAGCATTCTTTTTGACAAATGTTTCTCTTGGATCTTTGAGTTTACTAAACAGAGCTGCCTTCAGAAGCCTCTTATGCAGCTTGCAGGCACAGCCTGTTGCCTCTGAATCTGGAGTGAGGGGGATAAGAAACTCAAAATGTGATGAATTGTTGGAGATTTTATACCAGTCTGACTTTCAAATCTTGGTTTTACTTTCTTGTTTTCTTCTCTCTCCTTTTTGTGGTCAGGATTGCATCAGTCTCCATGATTAAGTGACTGGCATTTAAATGAATGCCAGTGTGTGTATATAGGATGGGGTTTCACAGCAGAAGGGAATAAAAAAGAAAACCCTAGATTCCATTGTACAGAGATGTATATTTAGGTACAGAAAAGTGTGTCTATTGTTATAGATCTTTCTGATATCCTCTAGGAAAATTGTATTTACAGTAAGTCTGAGTGCAGCCCAGTTCTTTGCAATTTTCATTCAGTAAGTCTGAAATAAGATTAATGTATGCAATTATGAGTCTGTTTTTCTCCTTTCTTCTCCATTCACCCCTATTACCTCTTGCATATACAAGGCACGGTATATCAATGAGTAGCAGGTTCTCCTTGGGAGAGAGAGCTGTTTAGATTATTCCTGGGAGAGATTAGAAATGTAAGAAAAATACTATGAAATGAAGTCAGGGCGAGCCAAAGTCCAAGTCAGAGGTCAGATTGAAAGGCAAAAGGCTGATGTGTTAGCCACTTTCTAACTCTACATTCACTTGACCTCTTCCACCCAGTGTTAAATATTCTACTGCCACATAGGATTGCCAGATGCCTGGTTTTGAACCTGAGAGTCCAGTATTTGAGCTTTCTGTTCGGGAAACAAATTGAGAAAATATTAATGAGAAAATATAAATGTCCAGTATTTTCTAAATAAGATCTAATGTAGATTGTTATATAATGTCAAGTGAGTCCGGTATTTTTTTAAACCATCTGGCAACCCTATTAGTGCCATATGAATGCTGAATAGTTGCAAGCTTCTTAATCTCTTCTGTTACTGAAAGATAAGATAACCCTCTGGGTCACAGTTCAGGAGGACTCCATGCCTCCTTCCTTTACCTCAGCCTGTACCACTCTTCTCCACAGACCAGTTGTTCAGTGAGTTTGGGATTACACACGTCTGCATTTTCAAGATGGTTCAACTCCCACCCCTCCATTTTCTCTCATATGCTTTCTGGTTAGAGAAACATTGGGGTGAAAGCAAGCAAGCTAGAAAGAAAGCAACAAATGTAGAGGAGACTGAACAGTATGAACTGGCAGCTTGGCATCTGAAACCATGATGAATGAAAACTCTAATGACTTTCAGGAAAATGAATGTTTTGTCAAGTTGGAATTCAAATACTTTACCGTAGCTAGCTCTTAAAAACATTGCTTTGTAAATGGAATACTTGGAAAGAGATGCGGTTTTTCGGATCAATAATAAATCATAAACAGCTGCACTTTGAAGAAAGCTTTCTTTTTTATTAAGAAACTTGCCGATAGTCACTATTGCTCTATTATTGCCTAGAATTTATAGAGAATGGCCTTTAATTATGCTTAGTAGTGAAATTTTGTTACAGTTAACAAAATAGCTTGCAAACTTTAGTGCTCATAATAAGTGTCCCTAAGCTTTGTACTGCAGAACCTGCAGCGAAGCCTCTCAGGAGCAGTGTGGCTTTCTGCTGCAGGGAAGCCTCCTCTCTGGGAGTAGAGCTGCTGGCTTCCTTCCTGGGGAGGAGGATTCGCTACCGCAGTGACGCCACTTCCCCAGGAGTGGGGCCAGAGAAGTGGTTGCTGGCCCCACTTCCAAGGAGGCATCACTGCAGACTCTGCAGCTGGGTCCCCATGTGTAACTTGTGGCGGGGGGGGGGCATGGCCGGGTCCACCACGGACAGGGGTTGCTGTGCCTGGCTGACTGGAGCAGCCCCTGCCTGTGGTGGAACCTGTGGGGCTGGCGCTGGCGCTGCCCCTGCCAAGGGTGGGCGGGGAGCTGTTCCAGCCCCTATGGTTAACCAGACTGGGTAAACATTTATCTGTTAACCTTTTGCATCCCTAATCTGGACTTGGTATAGGTGATGATCCATTACCATTGAAGAATGAAATTAGCTATGAATTTTAAAATGAAAATTTCTAAAAACTGTTTAAAACAACAGCAACAAAAAATCTTCAGCAACAGCACATCCCCCTCCCCCTCCCTCCTCCCCTCGGGACCTTTCACCAGTGTAATATTCCTTTTCCGATCATATACCTAGGGGCTATGTCTAGACTGGCCAGTTTTTCCAGAAAATCATACGCTTTTCCAGAAAAACTTGCCAGCTGTCTACACTGGCCGCTTGAATTTCTGCAAAAGCTCTGACTTCCTACTGTAAGAAATCAGTGTTTCTTGCGAAAATACTATGCTGCTCCCATTTGCGCAAAAGGCCAGTGTAGACAGCTGAGATTTGTTTTGCGCAAAAAAGCCCCAATCGCGAAAATGGTGATCGGGGCTTTTTTGCGCAAAAGCGCATCTAGATTGGCCATGGACGCTTTTCCGCAAAAAGTGCTTTTGTGGAAAAGCATCCGTGCCAATCTAGACGCTCTTTTCCTTAAAATGCTTTTAACGGAAAACTTTTCCATTAAAAGCATTTCCAGAAAATCATGCCAGTCTAGACGTAGCCTCACTGAATACACTGACCTAGTGTGCCACATTATTCCCTTTTTTAAAAGAAATGGTTGGGAATAAACAATTTGCTTATTGATTTTCAATGACCATTTTTCTTTTGCTTTGCAATTACTTTTTGTTGAGACATTTTGATTACATTAGACACTTTAACCCATCCCCAGTATTCTACTTACTAAGAATTGTGAATTATGAAATGAAGATTGTAAGAACATCAAAAGCACAGATTACATTACCACACCATAAGGACCAATATGGAATAGCTATGGAAGGCTCAAGAATCACTTTCCATGCCATGCAGCATGTCTTGCACACAGTAAAGTGATGTTGGTATATTTAAAAATTATTTTAGAGCTAAATAATCCTGACATTTATTTTTAAAATTCTGAAGAGGAATGAGTTTACCCCAGAAAAGAGGAATCCCTTGTTGTTGTCTCTGTTGAAAACAGGGGGAATCCTCAGTGCTACTTGAATTTAATAATGCAGAAGTTTGGCTTTTGAAAAATAATATTGTATGGTTTTACTATGATTCATCATTTTATGCAAACCACTTGTAACCCCCTTCATTCCTTTATTCTTTCACATATCTGGATCTGTTAAGGAGGGAGAAAAATTAGTGTGTCATAAGGTGAGCAATGAAGAGTAATAAAGAAATGGAAAGCTCAGACTGATTATCAGGAAAACCTTCTTGACAGTGTGTGCTATTAGTCTGGAAAACTCTCCTCTCATGGGATGTGGTGGAACTCTCACCATTTGAGGCATTTAGAATGAGGCTGTATAAGGTGATAGGAAATGTACCATGGGGAGCAATCCTGCACCAGTAGGGGGATGGACTATATGACCTAACAGGTCTTATATACATCTCATTCCAATAATTCTGCACATGATCATGAAAAGGGAATTAACTCTGAAACAATAGGGAAGTTGTACAAAAGCAATACTTTCAGAGATGGGTAATTAAAATAAAACAGGAAGCATCCATTAGGGACATAAATTTGACTGCCCGGGCAGAGCTTCCTACCTTTGCATAAGTGCCCTTAAATCATATAACCATTTACTTCTAGGGATCTAAGTTAAACTGCATCCTTCCACTCAAACATTAAAACTGACTGATGCGTGTGAGACAGAGCTGCAGAAATGGTGTGGTGGGTGGAGAGCTCTGTGCCTAGAAGTATGAAATTGGGTTCAGATTCTTGTATAAAGTCATCACTGGGGGAGGGGAGGAGACCTGGGGGGCTTGCTTGTGAAAGTTGAAATGCTAGTTTGCTGGTGTCCTTCAAATCCTCAGTGTTTAAACAAGAAATTTAGAGATGGTTACACTGTTGCTTCTTACTCTTTTAGTATCTGTTCTCTTGCTCAAAAGTACAAAACACTGCAATAATGATACATTCATACCTATCTCTGGTGTAGCACTAGCTCAATGTGTTACAGAGGTGAGCAAGTATCATCATCATCATTGAGGGATAAATGCTACTAAGTACAAAGAACTGGCTCTATGAAATCCAAAGATTTCAGTGGTGCGAGGGGAATGACGCCCTATGATTCTCACCCTATTTCAAGATTTAACCCCCAAGCCTACAGATTTTTGACAGGTGACCATCAGATCAGCAGAATGTGTGTGTACCTATGGTGATGAACCATAGTCTAGAGATCTGTAACACTTCCATGCAGCACAATGGGGGAGTATGTGAAAACGGATGGCTACAGCCCTGGCTTTTGCGATGTAGCAGCTGGTGTGATCATGGGTTTAAAAAAAAAGGTTAATTTCCATGGTAACTTGTATTTTGACTGCTTTAATCTAGCAAATAATAATACCACTGGAAGTCACAGACTAAGGTTAATGCTAGTTGCAGGGCTTAGAATCCTAACAGCAATGTAACGTCATTGGAATTTAGTTGGTCATTTAAGGTCTGTCTTTGCTGCACCTGGGAGCAAGCTTTCCAGCCCAGGTCCACAGACTTGTGTTACTGATGCTTGCAGTAACATGCTAAAAATAGATGTGTAGACATTGCCTTGACAATGCAGCTCGGACAGCAGCTTGTGCTCTCAAGCCCTCTGCCCCAGGCTTGAGATCCTAAGTTCCAGTGTCAGCCACAACTTCTTCACACTTCTTTTTTGTAGCATGCTAGCTTGTGCCCACCAGCCCCGGCCTGTGGAGCTGATCTGGGAGGCTTGCTCACACATCCAGTGTAGACATATGCTTAGGGCCTGAAGCAAAGCCCAGTGGCATCAGTGGGCTTTGAGTCAGGCTTTCCAGCTGTAAGCAGCATCTGAGTGAATTAACCCCTAACAGCTAGCGGGGAGGGGAAGAGACTTTCAGTGTATTTATATAAATACAGTTTGTTCCTGCTCTTCTTAGCTATCCAATAGGTAAAGTGGTGTTTTGCTCAAAGTAATCAACGTTTGCTGGTGTTGGGGGACAAATCACTTTAGTACTCAATGCAGGGGAAATAAAATGCGGTTACCCATGTTATAATTATTGCAGAAATACAGGGAAGCAAGACTGTGCTTAACCTATCCCAAATGTGGAGGGTCCCCTCAGCAGAAAGGCCCTTATTAAGCCAGAGGTTCAACTGCCAGAGCTCTGTGGAAGTAGGAGGGGTTGTGACAGGAGTCCCAGCAAGTAGGTTGCAAATCCTCTGCAAGGGTTCCACCTGATGTGGATTAACCAGTTCCCCTCACTTTTCAAAGAAAGGGCTATTTAGGTGTCATTAGGAGCCTCTTTCTTATATTAAATGCTCAATCAGTGCTGAAATCAATTGTAGTAGGACTGTGTTTCTGCCCTGCCTGCTAAGAGGTAAAAATCACTGTGAATGGAAATTACTTGGTATCGGGCAGTGTTTCTGTCCAGGCTGCAAAGAACTGAAAAAAAGATGGATTTGCAGAAGGCACACCTTGCTCTTGGAGCAGAAGTAGCAAGGTTTGTGATGGTCCTTAGTTCCTGTGGGAGTCAGATTCACAACCTCAGACTGATCCCTAAGAAATCTCTGACTCCTACTCCATGAGTTTTAGACATATAGCAGAAAGTTCCATTGGGAGGAGTTGCAGAGTTGTCAACCAGTGTTCATCCCATAGTTTTATATACCCTGGGGCTATGTCTAGATTTGCAAGTTTTTCCGTAAAAGCAGATGCTTTTGCGGAAAAACTTGCCAACTGTCTACTCTGGCCGCTTGAATTTCCGCAAGAACACTGACTTCCTACTGTCTGAAATCAGTGCTTCTTGCGGAAATACTATGCTGCTCTCGTTCAGGCAAAAGTCCTTTTGTGCAAAGCTTTTGCGCAAAAGGGCCAGTGTAGACAGTTCAGGTTTGTTTTGTGCAAAAAAGCCCCGATTGTGAAAATGACGATCGGGGCTTTTTTGCGGAAAAGAGTGTCTAGATTGGCACAGACGCTTTTCTGCAAAAAGTGCTTTTGTGGAAAAACATCCGTACTGATCTAGATGCTCTTTTCCGCAAATGCTTTTAACGGAAAACTTTTGCGGAAAGCATTTGCGGAAAATCATGCCAGTCTAGATGTAGCCTGGGTCTTTTAGATACCCTGGATCCAGGCCATGGAACACCTTGAAGATAAGAACTGAGACCTGGATCTTGATTGGACTTGTTAATTTGTTTTATTAAAAGGGCAAAGGATGCGGGGAGAAGGAACCCTAAATTGCTTGTCCAATGCAAGGAATGAATGAATATTCTGTTCTGAATAAATATGGGAAACACAATGCACATGTCATGGAAGTACTTTTGTTGAGAGGGCTTCCAGAAGGGCAGATCAAAACAACCGGAAAGGTAAAACTGG
This sequence comes from Pelodiscus sinensis, assembly GCF_052426305.1. Classification (NCBI taxonomy): domain Eukaryota; kingdom Metazoa; phylum Chordata; order Testudines; family Trionychidae; genus Pelodiscus; species Pelodiscus sinensis. The sequence continues at coordinate 115,165,994 of NC_143055.1, read as the reverse complement.
GGAACTCAGAGAAATAAAATAGGATGATGATATACAAAATCTGATGATAGAGCAGATGGATACCTACCTGAAGGCAAAAACCTGGAGTTTAGATACACTGCCAGTCAAAGAGTTGGTGTGAAAGGAGCACAGTGAACTTTTAGGAAAAAGTATAATTTTGCCTTTTTCCTGGAATTTCACAGATTGTACGAATGTAGCTGATCTTTTGAAGAGTTCAAGGCAAGATACGTTTTTTCCTACCATTTCTTTTTTTATTTGTAATATTATGGTAACAGATAGTAGCTCCACTCAGTGATCAGAACCCCAGTGATGTAGACAGACTACATATTGTCTCTGTTTTTATTATTATTTTAGTTCAACTCAAGTGGCTTTATGGTTCTTTTCCTAATAATTTCTTGCAAACCATCCAAAAGAAGTGAAAACCTAGACTAGCCATTATAGGCTTCACTGAAGAAGTGGGTTTTGGGAAAGGTCTTAAACGGGGAGAGTATAAGCAAAGCAGATCCAGAAAGAGAAATTTTTCCAGGCATAGGATCCTTACAAAAGAGCACAGAGAGACATACAGAAAGAGAGATGTCAAATATGAATCGGGGAAAAGGAAACAAAGGTAGTAGAGGTCAAGCAAGCAATTTTAGTAGCCCAAGAGAGTGAAAAAGCAGAACAAAGTATAGCAGAAGGTAGAGAAGTTGTGCAGGGATCTGCAAGAGGGAGCAATGCCACATACAACCTTCCCAACTTGTATCCTGTCCTTTTCTACCTATGCATCCCAGTGTTTTTTCATAGAATCATAGAACTGGAAAAGACCTCAGAAGGTCATCAAGTCCAGCCCCCTGCTCTAGGCAGGACCAATTCCAACTAAATCAACCCAGCCAGGGCTTTGTCAAGCCAAGACATAAACACCTCTAGGGATGGAGACTCCACTATTTCCCTAGGTAACCCATTCCAGTGCTTCACCACACTCCTAGGGAAATAGTTTTTCCCAATATCCAACCTGGACCTCTCCCACCACAACTTGAGACCATTGCTCCTCATTCTGCCATCTGTCACCACTGAGAACAGCCTCTCTCCCTCCTCTTTGGAAGCTCCCTTCAGGAAGTTGAAGGCTGCTATCAAATCCTCCCTCACTCTTCACTTCTGCAGACTAAACAGATCCAACTCCCTCAGCCTCTCCTCATAGGTCATATGCTCCAGCCCCCTAATCATTTTGGTTGTCCTCTGCTGGACCCTCTCCAATGTGTCCACATTGTTATTGTAGTGGGGGGCCCAAAACTGGACACAATATTCCAGATGTGGCCTCACCAGAACTGAATAAAGGGAAAAGATGAAGTGCTTTGTCTCGTGTGTTACATAGCTGCCAAAATTTCTGCCCACAATGCAGTGCCAAGTGGGGTTGTATTTCTTGTCAAATTCCTTCTTTATATATGCCACAATGTCTTTCTCTATGTTGTACTTCTCCATTGCCTGTGTAGCACAGTCTACAGCATCCTGCTGCATGTCCTCGGACAAGTCTGCATTCTTGATCACAGCCTTTCTGTCAGACATTGTGAACCTGCCCCGCAGGAGTCACAAGCAACCAGACCCAAGCGCCTCTACCTCACACTCACTGGCCAGCCCTGTTCCCCGCGCCGTACCCGGCTCTGCCCAGTACTGTTTGTTTTCTCTTTGTTCAACCTTGGCCTTACAACGAGCTGATAGTTTCAGGATTCTGCCTAGCATTTTTGCTCTTCTTCTGCTTGGCTATGTTCTGTAGAATGCCATTTAACATACTGCAATGTCTGGTTCTAGGTCTTATCCCACATAACCTGACACTTGTCTAATTTAAAACTAACGAACAATGTATCTACTCATGCTCTTAACCTAATTTTGTCTTTCCAGATTTGACATGTTACCATGACATCATTTAATGATTCACTCAGTTAGATGGGGTCTGTAAACTTAGATACCTTGGGCTAATTTGTGGCCATCTGCATAACTGTTTTTAAATAAGTGCACATTAAAACTGCTAAACCATTAATTTACAGTTTACCCAACATTCGCACTGATCAGGCCATCTGCAGATTACCCCTGCAAAGAACATACATCATTTTTGTTGGTATGCTTGTGCATTTTTCAATTCCAGACTAGGGAGTAGACCCAGATGTGTAATACTACCCTTCCCTGGCTGGTAGGTCCTAGTCTTGAATGCCTCAATGCTATAGTTCCCATCATGGAACATTTGCAGGTTGGCTTCTCCATTGGAGCCAGAATTGGTGCAAGATTTTACTATGCATATGTGGCAGATGGAAGTTGGTACTACTCTACTGAAGTCTTCCTCTAAGTCACTTAGGTACTGAATGAAGAATATCAGCATTGATCTCTACTGACTTCATACCTTTTCCCCTGACTGTCCAAACCTTTTACTATTGTAATATGATCCCAGTCACCAAACTAGGTTTGGTTTGGCTTGGGTTTTGGGTGTGATGTTTTGTTTGTTTGTTTGCTTGTTTGGCTATTGTTGCTGCTGCTGCTGGTTTTGTTTTGTTTTTTATCTGCCAGGACAACTGTTAAGATGAACTTTATAAATAGATAAATGATGTGGCAGAATTTGAAACCATGTAAAATGACTGTTGGAAATCCAACTGGATTACATTCACCCCTATTTGCTCTCTGCATTTATCTTAACAAACTTGTACTAGGTCTTAATCAGATTTCTCAAACAAAATTTACTCTATATGGACTCACACTGGCTCATTTCAAAGAGTTTATATTTGTTTAAATGCCTCGTGATTCTACTTTTTATGTCTCCCAATACCACTAATTCTATGATCCACGTCTTTGTGGTTCTTCCCTAATCCTTTTCTAGCAGGTTAAGGCGCTATTAGCTTCTCTACAGACTCTTGGAACTAGAGCTGGGCAGCAATTATCTTGACATTTTCCCATCAACAAATTTAATTAATCAAAACCCAGACTGTTCATGGGAAAAGGGTCAATTTTGACAAATTTCTTGATTCAAAAACATTTTAACATTTCAAATATACAACAAATATCTTGATTTTTCTGATTCAAAAAGTCTTTTTGTTTGAAATTTTAGCCAATTATAGTAAAATAAAGAAATGGTTAAAATATAAAATAAATCATTTTGATTGAGCCAAGATTTTTTTTCCAGCTTGTGGGTCCATGAAAATTTGAGATTTTGATTTCATCCTGATTCAGAATGGAAATTATTTTTAAAATCATAAATGTGTTCTTAAGCCAAAAAAAACACCACCCTCTTTCTTCCCCAACTGCACTCTATACAGCCTCTATTTCTAAGAAACTGAACAGTCTTTGCCTAATTTTCTTGTCAGCCACCTCACTTTGTGTTCTTTCACTGACTAGAGCAAATTAATGATAAAAAGCCTTTTGAAAAAGTAAGCAAAAGTATGTCAGTTGAGCAGAACTCCAGGAAGGAAAGGGAGTGGGGAATCATAAAAAAAGTTAAATAGAGCAGAAGATAAAATTGTCATACATTTAAAGGGGAATAGAAATTAAGGTGTTTCAGATCTCTAGAAATGTCCGCTGTAAATGATAAGGAGTGAGAAGCAAGGGCACAGAGGGATGGTGCCTGGCAGAGTGATAATGGAGTAGAGACTTCTGCCTCCACATTGATGCTCTAAAAGAAATTCAGCTGATTTGGACGGCATTGTCAGTAATAAATATCATTGCCAGTCCTATCCCCTGTCCTGTGACCTGCAGTTAAATTGAGCATCCACTTTTTGCTGAACATTCCCTACAGAGCAATTGGGATTTTTCATTTTTGTAAATGGAATGATCCTGTGTGGTGGGTGAGAAATGTGGTTTCCCTCTTGCTGAGGTGGATTTGAAACAAGAGATCAACAAATCATCAGTCATACACAAATCGCTGATGGCCTAGACACTGTCAGAAAATAACGCTTTGTGGGCATCACAGAACAAGCATCTCTGAAAGATAGCAAAAGGATGGCTTTATTCATTATGACTGGGAAATTTTTCTATGAGCTGTGGTTGGCCCTGGAGAAAACACAGTTGCATGTAGGAAAAGAGAACAAGCAAGTGAGGCCAGTGTTGTGATAAACTAGTAGATCCAACAGGTAGGGCAGGACTAAGTCAGGAATGGCTTTAAAATATAGGGGGAAAGTTTATGTTTGACATGGTGGAGAAAGAGGAAGTAAGCAGAGAGATACAAAAGAGGGGGTGATGTGGTTAGTCTGACAAGCCAGGGAAACAATGCTGGCAGCAAATTTTGGAACACATGTGAGGGGACAAAAATGAAGCAGTTAAAGATCTGAAAAGGGCCTCAGCAAGACAGAAAGGGCAGGACCTTTGAAATATCATACAGAAAGAAGTGGCAAAATTCAGACATGGCCTGACCTGTAGAACTCCAGAGATAGGGCTGAGGTGAAGGGGATGCCATCTGACTGGAACAAAAGTTGTATTATGATAGAAGGAGGCAGAAAAAGCTCCCTCATTAAAGATTACAAATTCATCTGAGGCCATAGTGAATTGAACATGAAGCCTGGATATCCATGAGAAGATGTCAGAGAGGTAGCCTGGCAGGCAGGGCAAACTGCAGGTTTTTGGATAGTTTCACAAGCAAAGATGTAACCTATAAAGCATTGAGAAAGTGCAGTATTTTTAGACGCTCCTAACTTTATTTCAAAACCAAATTTCTTGCAGTGAGTCAAGGACTTATGCTTATAATGATAGATTTAGATTAGCTAAATAATCTTTCAAGGCTGCATATACTGACAGATCTGAAGTTTATAAGAAAAGATGGATGTAAGTTATTTAAGTGCAAAAAACATTCTGAAAAGTTTCACAAATCAGGTAACTCAGAAATGGACAAATGGAATTTTATTAAGCATTCCAAAAAAAAAGTTTCTCCTGGGGCTACACATCAAGCATGACAATTTTCATCTAAAAATGATATAATCTTTTGAAAGCAGTATAAGCCATTGAAAACAGGGTTTTGGAATGATAGTCTCATCTCAAAGCTTTGCTATATAATGTTGCTATCCAAAGATGCTAGACAACATCTATGTACATACTTACATATGCAGAGTGACAAGGAGATAGCATTATCCATGAATGTGGAGAGCCAGCACTCTGCTTTCTTCATTTGTAAATTTTTATCCATTATTGGTAACAAAGAAAAACCAACAAGAACATATTCATTGTATGCCTCCATTTTACAATTTCAAAATGTTATTTGTGCTATGCTTATTGGTCTCTGGAAAATATAAATAATTTTTAAATACATTATGTTCAGTGCTGGTGGTTAGTGGCCAAACAGCAATAGCGTCCGTAAGTTAGCAACATATTGTCATGAGGGGGGTATCAGATGCTTAATGAGTCATCTCCCATTCCATGCTGCTTCCCTCATTTACAAATGTGCAAAGGCTAAATTCAAGAGAGGATCCCACATTCCAAGTCCATGCCAGCATTAATCTGATGTAATTCGATGAAATGTAGTCAAGTTTCTCTTCTTTATACCATTGGAAGCTTACAGGAAGTCTCAGGTCTGTGTTCCAGACATGCATTCATGTTTAAATGGCATGATTACAATTTTAAAGTACTACACTGATATTAGTATAGATACATACTGTAAGAGGGAATAGATATCTTTTTTGGTTTAATTTATTGATGATGTAGTGATACCCTACCAGGTAAATGAAAGGCAAAGACCATGTGCAAGTTTGAATGAGCAAATGCTAACTGATCAACATTTTCAAGTGACTCATGATTTTGGGGGCCTTAATTTTTGGAGTGTCCAAACTTGGCCACCCATCCTCTGAAAATCAGGTCCTTTGAAAGTATTTCAACTTGGGCACTCAAGAGAAAGACTCCCCCCCCCCCCATAATCTTAAGTCACTCTTGAAAAGTTTGGCCCAAGTGTATTGTAAAGTTTTGCCTAAGCTCTCAAACTCACATAACATACAGCCTCCAATTTAAAATAATTTTCTTCTCTTCCTTTTGCTAGAATACACTCTAGAATATATATCTGATTAGCATCAGGTTATGTGGGATAAGACCTAGAACCAGACATTGCAGTATGTTAAATGTAATTCTACAGAACATAGCCAGAAATTCATCAGTAGGTTTGAGTATTTTGTGTTACCCTGTCTGGTTAGTCTCTGAAACAGTGGACAAGAACCCAGTGGCCATACTGGGTTAGACAAAAGGTCCATCCAGCTCAGTACCCTGTCAGCTGACAGTGGCCAATGCCAGGTGTCCCAGAGGGAGTGAATCAAACAGGTAACGATCAAGTGATCTCTCTCCTGCCATCCATCTCCATCCTCTGACAAACAGAGGCTAGACACACCATTCCTTACCCATACTGACTAATAGCAATTTATGGACTTATCCTCTATGAATTTACCTAGTTCTCTTTTAAACCCTGTTATAGTCCTAGCCTTCACAGCCTCCTCAGGCAAGGAGTTCCACAGATTGACTATGCGCTGTATGAAGAACTTCCTTTTATTTGTTTTAAACCTGCTACCCATTAGTTTCATTTGGTGGCCCCTAGTTCTTATATTATGGGAACAAATAAATAACTTTTCCTTATTCACTTTCTCCAAACCACTCATGATTTTACATACCTCTATCATATCCCCCCTTAGCCTCCTCTTTTCCAAGCTGAAAAGTCCCAGTCTCTTTAATCTCACCTCATATGGGACCCATTCCAAACCCCTAATCATTTTAGTTGCCCTTCTCTGAACCTTTTCTAATGCCAGTATATCTTTTTTGAGATGAGGAGACCACATCTGTATGTAGTATTAAAGATGTGGGTGTACCATGGATTTATATAAGGGCAATAACATATTCTCCGTCTTATTCTCTATCCCTTTTTTTTAATGATTCCTAAAATCCTGTTTGCTTTTTTTGACTGCCACTACACACTGCATGGACATCTTCAGAGAACTATTCATGATGACTCCAAGATCTCTTTCTTGATTAGTTGTAGCTAAATTAGCCCCATCATATTATATGTATAGTTGGGGTTATTTTTTCCAGTGTACATTACTTTACATTTATCAACATTAAATTTCATTTGCCATTTTGTTGTCCAGTCACTTAGTTTGGTGAGATCTTTTTGAAGTTCTTCACAGTCTGCTCTGGTCTTAACTACCTTGCACAGTTTAGCATCATCTGCAAACTTTACCACATCACTGTTTACCCCTTTCTCCAGATCATTTATGAATAAGTTGAATAGGATTGGTCCTAGGACTGACCCTTGGGGAACACCACTTCATTCTGAAAATCTACCATTTATTCCTACCCTTTGCTTCCTGTTTTTCAACCACTTCTCAGTCCATGAAAGGACCTTCCCTCTTATCCCATGACAACTTAATCTACGTAAGAGCTTTTGGTGATAGACCTTGTCAAAGGCTTTCTGGAAATCTAAGTACACTATATCCACTGGATCCCCCCTGTCCACATGTTTGTTGACCCCTTCAAAGAACTCTAATAGATTAGTAAGACATGATTTCCCTCTACAGAAACCATGTTGATTTTTGCCCAACAAATTATGTTCTTCTATGTGTCTGACAATTTTATTCTTTACTATTGTTTCAACTAATTTGCCTGGTAGTGACGTTAGACTTACCGATCTGTAATTGCCGGCATCGCCTCTAGAGCCCTTTTTAAATATTGGCTTTACAGTAGCTATCTTCCAGTCATTGGGTACAGAAGCTGATTTAAATGATAGGTTACAAACCATAGTTCTGCAATGTCACATTTGAGTTCTTTCAGAACTCTTAGGTGAATGACATCTCGTCCCGGTGACTTCTTACTGTTAAGCTTATCAATTAATTCTAAAACCTCCTCTAATGATACTTCAATCTGTGACAAGTCCTCAGATTTGTCACCTACAAAGGACAGGGTCAGGTTTGGGAATCTCGCTAACATCCTCAGCCATGAAGACTGAAGCAAAGAATTCATTTAGTTTCTCCACAATGACCTTATCATCTTTAAGTGCTCCTTTTGTATCTCGATCATCCAGGGGCCCCACTGGTTGTTTAGCAGGCTTCCTGCTTCTGATGTACTTAAAAAACATTTTTTTAAACTTCTTTTTGACTTTTCTAATTGCATTTTTACACTTAATTTGGAAGTGTTTATGCTCCTTTCTATTTACCTCACTAGGATTTGACTTCCACTTTTTAAAAGATGTCTTTTTATCTCTCACTGCTTCTTTTACATGGTTGTTAAGCCACAGTGGCTCTTTTTTAGTTCTTCTACTATGTTTTTAAATTTGGGGTATACATTTAAGTTGAGCCTCTATTACGGTGTCTTTGAAAAGTGTCCATGCAGCTTGCAGGGATTTTACTTTAGTCACTATACCTTTTAATTTCTGTTTAACTAACCTCCTCATTTTTGCATAGTTCCCTTTTTTGAAATTAAATGCCTCAGAATTTGGCTGCTGAGGTGTTCTTCCCACCACAGGAGTGTTAAATGTTATTATATTATGGTCACTATTTCCAAGCGGTCCTGTTATAGTTACCTCTTGGACCAGATCCTGCACGCCTCTCAGAACTAAATCAAGAATTGCCTCTCCCCTTGTGGGTTCCTGTACCAGCTGCTCCAAGAAGCAGTTGTTTAAGGAATCAAGAAATTTTGTCTCTGCACCTTGTCCTGACGTGATATGTACCCAGTCAATATGGGGATAGTTGAAATCCCCCACTATTATTGAGTTCTTTATTTTGATAGCTTCTCTAATCTCCCTTAGCATTTCATAGTCACTATTACTGTTCTGGTTTGGTGGTCGATAATAGATCCCTACTGTTATATTCTTATTAGAGCAGGGAATTACTATCCATAGCGATTCTATGGAACATGTTGATTCATTTAAGATTTTTATTTCATTTGATTCTAAATTTTCTTTCACAAATAGTGCCACTCCCTGTCCCGCACGACATATTCTGTCCTTCCGATATATTTCGTACCCCGGAATGATTGTGTCCCATTGATTGTCCTCACTCCACCAGGTTTCTGTGATGCCTATTATATCAGTATCCTCCTTTAACATGAGGCACTCTAGGTCATCCATCTTATTTTTTAGATTTCTGGCATTTGTGTTCAAGCACTTTAAAAACTTTTCACTGTTTATTTGTCTGCCCTTTTCTGATGTGTCAGATTCTTTTTTACGTGAATGTTTTTTATCTGATCTGGCCCATACTTTATCCTCTTCCATCCTCTCCTCCTGACTAAAACTTAGAGACTCTCTATCAATAGACTCTCCTCTAAGAGACACCTCTGTCCGATCCCCATGCTCCTCTGTACCAATCAGCTTTCCCCATCTATTAGTTTAAAAACTGCTCTGAGACCTTTTTAATGTTAAGTGCCAGCAATCTGGATCCAATTTGGTTTAGGTGGAGCCCATCCTTCCTGTATAAGCTCCCCCTGTCCCAAAAGTTTCTCCAGTTCCTTATAAAGCTAAACCCCTCCTCCCTACACCATCGTCTCATCCACACATTGAGACTCTGAAGTTCTGCCTGCCTACCTGGTCCTGTGCATGGAACTGGAAACATTTCTGAGAATACCACCATAGAGGTCCTGGATTTCAGTCTCTTTCCTAGCAGCCTAAATTTGGTCTCCAGGACGTCTCTGCTACCCTTCCCTATGTCATTGGTAGCTACACATACCACGACCACAGGCTCCTTCTCAGCACTACACATAAGTCTATCTAGATGCCTCGAGGGATCCACAAACTTCGCACCAAGCAGGCAAGTCACCATACAGTTCTCACGGTCATCGCAAACCCAGCTATCTACATTTCTCATGATTGAATCTCCCATTACTAACAATTGCCTTTTCCTACTGACTGGAGTTCCCTCCCCTAGAGAGGTAACCTCAGTGTGAGAGGATACCCCAACATCTGGAAGGAGGGTCCCAACTATGGGAAGGTTTCCCTCTGCTCCTGTTGACTGCTCTCCTTCCCTGAGCCTTTCATCCTCCTTAACAGCTCAGGAGCTATCTGACTGGAGGTGGGACGATTCTACAGTGTCCCGGAAAGCCTCATCTATGTACCTCTGTGCCTCCCTCAGCTCCTCCAGTTCAGCTACCCTGGCCTACAAAGCCCTTATGTGGTCTCTTAGGGCCAGGAGCTCCTTGCACCGAATGCACACATACGCCACTTGCCCATAGGGAATGCTACACTAAGTGCAATAAACAGGATAGCCCCCACTCTGCTGCTGGGCTACTGCCTGCATTCTCTCCTACAGCTACTTAGGTTATTGATAGGGTTTCTAGTTAAATCAGGAAGTTTTGATTAAAACCTTTAAACTAAACTATAAAGAATGGCAAGTATACCTTGGCCCCTTCCCAACTCCCTCTCAAAACTCCCTGCTTGCTGCTCCTGTTCGCAAAGCTCCCTGGTCACTGACTCACTGCTTTATAAAGCCCTGGCCTTCCTGATAGCCCCGCCCCCTGATTGAGGCTCAGCCAATTAACAGAGGCTTCTAGATTTCAAACCTTTAGAAGCTTGCAGCTTCCAACTGCCGGCCACAGCACACACTCCTTCAAACAAACAAACAAACAAACAAACAAACCAAACAGACAAACACAAGCTCAGCACACAGCAAGTAACCCCCAAACACACACTACAATAACTGATACAAAAACATGCTCCACACCACAACAGTAACATTTCAGTGTTGATGGGAAAATATAACAGCAACCATAAAACATAACAGCAAGTATATAACCACCATTGTTTTGAACTCTCTGTTTTTAGTTCAGCAAAGCAGAGCATAAGCTTAAAACCGTAGAAAGCTCTGATGTTCACACATTAAAGAACAGAGTAAAATCCAAAGGTGAAGAATACTTAAAAGTGCTTTGGAATATAATTTCAAAGCAGAGACCAGCAGGACTTAGCCTCACAAGTTATTCCAATTTGTCAATAGGAATCTTGCTAAATCCCCTGCACACTACTTTGAAAAAGTACTCCAAAAGATATTACACAGCACAAGCATGATTTAAGTATTCTTTATTTAGCATAGAAGCTATCCAGCATTTGCAACATAAATACCATAGTGAGTACATGACAATTTTCTGCAGATGATCTGGTATTTACACAAACAGGACCAGTCTTTCTGCTCGTGTTAGCTGACATCACTCCTTGGACTTCAGCTGTGCCAATTTGCACCTGCTGAATATCTGACCAATCATGTTGTCATTTCAAAAAGTACTGGGGAATTTGCATTTGATCCGTCTGATGATCTCATGTCCCTTGACATCAGCTATGAGTATGCAAACTCTCCAAGTAGTCACTATCTCCGATCTCTAAAGGGGTCTCTTTAAAGGACACAGCAGAATTAGCTGGGGTTCCTATCTGGGTGATATCTCTAAACCCGCACTCCTGCTTTCAGCCTGGCCTACCTGAGGGCATGGAATCAAGGGGCTATTTTCACTAGGGATGGTAACCCAACAAATTTTACAGGTTAAACCGTTCAAGTGCCAATAACCCTCCAATGCCTTTCCATAATTCCCATAGTTATTTGTGGTGCAGTAGGCAGGGATGAGATAGCTGATTCTTTCCCAATGAATTATGTGAAAAGAAGAACAGATGAGTTCTCCCATAATTCACTAGGAAAGAATCCCAGTGCAGCTCATCCTACTGCACCACAAAGAACCATGAGATGTCCCCAGAATTCCTAGCAACACACATAGAGAAGACAAAGTAATTTGCACATAGCTTTTCAGCATAGTTGCTCATGCTGGGCCGCAGCACATAAACACATACTCTGTAGTGAGGATATAGGCAGAGAAAAATAAATCTATCACTGTTTTAGAAGCTTTGAGAACTTAATTTTGTTTGAAAATACTTATTTGAGAAGATTGTTTATTGAGATCAATGCACATTTGTAGGTTGCTCTGTGTATGTATGCATCAATAGTTGTTAAACTCAAATTATTTAGCCATTTTAAGGAATTTTGTTTTCAAATGATCAAGCCAGAGTGATGTAAAATAACATCCAAATTGCCTGTAATTTCTGTCTCCCCCCAAATGACAGCAAGGATTGAATTAAAAGGATAGGATCCTAAATTTAACATGTTCATGCATTAAGGAGTTAGAACTATGCAAGTCCACAAGCCTATTTTTGCACTTGCATGGTTCTAACTCCTTAATGCATGCAAGTGTTAAACAGATTCAGAAGAGGAAATAGGGCAGGATAAAGAAAGAACAAACATAGCACAATTTGTTAAGGTACCCTGCTTGAGCACTGTCAGAAAGTAATGCTTTTAAGCATCAAAGCAGAGAGCAAGATGGCATCTTTATGGGAAAATTTTCCATGTGCAGAAATTGATCCCAGAAAGAACACAAATATGTGTGTAGGAGAAAAACACAGAGATGTGGGAGACAAGATAACAAATACTTTAAGTAGTATGGATTAGATTAATGGACTATAAGGTGCATAACAAGCTGGCTAAGTTATCAGGCTCAATGAGTAATGTCTAGTTGGCAGCCAATATTAACTGGTGCCAACTCACAGGGCATGCTGCTTTTGTTCAACATCTTTGTTAATGATCTGGATGATAGAATGGATTGCACCCTCAGCAAGTCTGCAGATGACATTAAGCTGGCGGGTAGAGATGCTGGTGGGGAGAGATTGGAGAATTGGGCCACAAGAAATCTGATGAGGTTCAACAAGGACAAGTGCAGAGTCCTGCCTTTAAGAAGAAAGAATCTGCTACAGGTTGAGGTCCAAATGGCTAAGCAGTAGTTCTGCAGAAAAGGACCTGGGCATAAAGCTGGAGATGAGTCAATAGTGTGCCCTTGTTGACAAGAAGACTAACGAGATATTGGGCTGCATTAGTAGGAGCGTTGCCAGCAGATCAATGGAAGTAATTATTCCCCTTTATTCGGCACTGGCGAGGCCACATCTGAAATATTATGACCAGTCTTGGACTCCCCACTACAGAAAGGATGTGGACTAATTGGAGAGTCCAATGGAGGGGCAATGAAAATGATTAGGAGGCTAGGTCACTTGATTTCTGAGGAGAGGTTGAAGGAACTAAGCTTATTTAGTTTACAGAAGACAAGAATAAAGGGGGATTTGATAGCAGCCTTCAACTACCAGAAGGGGGTTGAGAATGGGGTGTCCCAAAGGGATAGAACCAGGCTATTCTCAGTAATGGCAGGTGACAGAACAAGAAGCAGTGGTCTCGGTTGCACTGGTTGTGGTTTTGGATATTAGTTTTTTCTTATTTCACTAGGAGGGTGATGAAGCACTGGAATGGGTTACTTAGGGAGGTGGTGGAATCTCCATCCTTAGAGGTTTTAAAGGGTAGGCTTGGCAAAGCTTTAGCTGGGATGATTTATTTGGGGTCAGTCCTGCTTTGAGCAGAAGGTTGGACTTGATCAGGAGTGGTATGTGGGGGGCATGAGGGAGCATGCACCCTCCCAAACATCCATGGTTGGGAGGAGCAAAGAGCCAGAGCATCTGATCAGCCCAGGAAACTAGTGGGAGGGAGGGGACTGGCCCCTGCAGCAGGGGTTGAGCCCTCCACACGCAGTGCCAGCAGTGATGAGAAGTGAAGGGATGCACCTACTCCACACCCCCTTCTCCTAGTGCAATGTTCCATTTCCCACTGTGGAGTGCGGGGGGGGGGGGTGGTCTTGCCCCTTCCCCAAGCAAAGGGGCCCAGCACAGGGGGAGCAGAGCAGGCCGGGGCCATGCCCCTCCACTTCTCCCACCACTGTCAGTGAGTGCAGGAGGGCCCAAAACCTGTTGCCAGTGCCAGACTCCCATCAGTCCCTTGGGCTGTAACGCTTGGGGAGGGGCAGGAAGAGGTGGGAGAGTGCAGAGCAGGGATGGGTCAGGGTAGGGCCTGCGGCAGAGAGGGGGATTGTCCTGGCCCTCTACCATGCTTGGAGTGGTGTGGGAAGGAGTCACACGGGGGGGGGGGGGGGTCTGTCATATGGCTTGTACCCCCCCCCCCCCCCCGTGTCTCTCCTCAGCAATCACTCCTGAACTAGATGACTTTCCAATCCTAATCTTCATTTAGTCTAGTGGACTGCTCTGTCTATGGGGCTGAACTGCTTCCAGCCTAACTCCCAGCATCCCCTATTTTCCTTGTGTCTTCTGAATAAAAGTCCTTCTAGAGAAAATAGACTCTCTTACTCGAGATTCGCTGACTATGAGACTAGGCATGCCTGGAAGAGGACTTGGTTCATACAGTGCTCAGCCTTCTTCCAGACATTGTTTCTGCCAGTGCTACAGACTAGCAGGGTCAGACATGTTATGGCTGGTGGTCTAGATGCAAGGAGGAACTGGTGAAGTCTACAAAGAAGGCTGCTGCTGACACTCACTGTTGTGCTGCTGCTGCTGCTGCTAGAAAGCCCAATTGCAGGGAACTATAAAAGAGGGCTGCTATCCCTATGAAGGGTCTTGGCCAGCTCATAGCTCAAGCCACACAAATAAGACCTGGGGCTGCCCTGTTCCTCTCAGTGAGAAGGCATGGGCAGCTATTGTATTAGCTCCAAGCAATTATACAGCCAGGAACACACAAGCAGGAGCTGGCAAAGGTACTTTCTCCACAGATTCTCCCTCTGCTCAGAATCTGTCAGTCCTTCCTCATTCCAGTGACAACAGCAGAAACACCCCAGGAACACTGTCCCTGGCTCTCCTCATCAGGAGCACAATAGGTCCCAAGACCCTGTTCAGGGCATTAGCCAGTGCTAATGGGAAGGGCTAATGACATTCCCCCTATTAACTGAATGGGAAGCTTGAGATCAACGTATTACCTACACTTAATAATATGAAAACCTCACTAATTTATCTTGCACCGGCCCCTACTAGTGTAGATAAAAGGAATTCTGATGTGCTGTATTTATTGTAAAGAAAGTGAAAATAGCTGAGAAGCAGGAGCACTGTAATGTGATTCTCTTTTCATTTCATTCCTGTATAACCTTTTCTTGCCAAACACTAAAATAATAAACAAACACATTCTTGCTCAAAGAAGCCACATTAATCAAGAGGAAATGTATAGGAAAGAGTAAATGACTGGAAGTCCAGTATGAGCCACAATGAATTTGGAAGAAATGCATGTGCATTCAAAGTGATTTTCCATTTAAATGCACTTTTTAATAATAAAATGAGGACCAGAGATTTAGCAGTCTGACACATTGTTTTCATTATCTTCAGAAGTAATGTCTTTTTATGTATGTAATGCCACCAGTTTGCATGGTGCTTTATAAGCAAACCAGGTGTTCTAGGGCAAATTCTCAGTTACATTAGCATAAGAGTGTCCAACCAATGACCTACAAGAGTGTTTCATAAGTCTACAATCTGCTTGAACGTAATATACCAATTGCCAATTAACTAGTATTATGTCTACATCTTTTTCGTTTACATAAATGTATAAAATAAATAGATTGTTTCGATGTACAGTATTATCTAAATACACACAAAACAAGCTGAAATTAAAATATAAATCAATACAGGTGACTTTAAATCTTATTAAAATATGAAGATTCTGCCTGTCCCACCTAAATTTGTGCTTAGGTTTATGTGGCCCTCCTATGGAATGAGTTTTGGCACCACTGGTCTAATGTAAATCTTGAGTAATTCTATTTTAGTCAGAGTTGATACTATGGATTAACACCACTATAAGGGTATGTCTACACTACCACCCTAGTTCGAACTAGGGTGGTAATGTAGGCAACCGGAGTTGCAAATGAAGCCCGGGATTTGAATTTCCCGGACTTCATTTGCATCTCACCAGGCGCCGCCATTTTTAAATATCCGCTAGTGCGGACTCCGTGCCGCGCAGCTACACGCGGCACGGACTAGGTAGTTCGGACTAGGCTTCCTATTCTGAACTACCGTTACTCCTCGTGAATGGCGAGATGCCCGGCGAGATGCAAATGAAGCCCGGGAAATTCAAATCCCGGGCTTCATTTGCAACTCCGGTTGCCTACATTACCACCCTAGTTCGAACTAGGGTGGTAGTGTAGATATACCCTAAGTTAGATCGGAACCTGGCTGTAGGGCCTGCCTTAAATTGCTTGTATTTTTGGCATCACATTCATTGGGAGCAGGAGCAGGAATGGGTCCTACATCAGATAATCCTAAATGAGTCAGACATTTGGGTGTAGGTAAAAGGGTTTGGGGGGAGAAGACAACAAAGGAAAACTTCTTTTCAGGGAGCATCAGTTACATTATGTGGTGTTATTTTAAATTTTGCTGCCTTAAAGCAGCCAGTGGAGACACAACTGCTAGCCTGTAATTAGCATCAAAACCCATATACAAGACTTTTAACAGTAGCCACTGAAGTCGATGACTACTGTGCCCTGTCACGAGAGGAGTATAACTTTGTGCAACCCTGATACTTACTAGATGCCTAGGACAACAAAATATACATTGGTTTCTTTATAGCTTGTCCGTTCACCTCACCTTTTCTGCAGGTCACCTGGAATGCAGGCAAAAGCTGCAAGAAAATAAAGAAACATTGGCTATGTCTACACTGCAGGCTTCTTGTGCAATAACTGTTTTGACCAAGAGTTCTTGTGCAAAAGGCCTTGCGCAAGAGCGCGTCCATGCTGCCATGTGCTTTTGTGCAACTGATGTGCTTTTGCGCAAGAGCGTCCATGGCAGTGTGGATACTCTCTTGTGCAAGAAAGTTCTGATGGCCACTTTAGCCCATCCACACTGCCTTCTTGCGCAAGAGGGCTTACTCCTCGTGGGGAGAAGAAGAACGCACGTGCAGTGTAGACTCTCTACAAGTTTTTGCACAAGAATGGCCATTCTCGCGCCAGAAGCCTGCAGTGTAGACGTAGCCCTAGAGGCAAATGTAGTAAATGGATTCAGCTCCATGGAATTCTGAATTTGGTCCCTTTTACCTACCACAATTTGGGTATGTCTACACTACAGCACTAATTCGAACTAAGTTAATTCGAATTAGTGCATCTAGACCTAAAAACTAATTTGAATTAGCATTTTGCTAATTTGAAATAGCATGTCCACATTGAGTGGACCCTGAACCGAAGTTAAGGCTGGCCGGAACCAGTGCCGGCAGGGCATCAGGTTAGGACTTAGAGTGTGGAGCTGCTGCCTCAGGCTAGCCAAGGGCTGTGCTTAAAGGGACCCGACCCCCACCCCGGACAGACAGTTCTCAGGGTTCCCCACTTGCTTGTCTAACTCGATGAGGGACAGCAAAGCAGTCCTGTCTTGGAGTGCCCTGAGTGCCCACATTCAGCACGTCACAACACTTCACTTGCCGCCGGCTGCCATCCGGAGGGTCAATCGGGGCACTATCAGGATCCAGGAGGTCTGGCAGGAGAGCTTCTACCCCAAGGAGCCCGCAGAGCCACCCCAGTACTCCCCATCAGGGGCTCGTGCCCCATTCCTCCCTCACCTCCTTCCACTTATCCCTCCCTAGCCCCCATTCCTGATGTACAAAATAAAGGACACGTGTGTTCAAAAATACAAAGTCTCTTTATTTAACAAAAGTGAGGGTGGGAGGGATGAACCTCTGGGGAGACTGAGAAAAGGAGGTGGGAGAGGGGAAGAGAAAGGGGGGAAGAGGGGAGGGGGGAACCTGGGAGGAGGGAGCCGGAAGGGGGAAGCCAGGGGAAGAAGGAGGAGGGGAAGTATAAAACTATGGTACGCCATATCTTCAGTACTCTGTACAGATGTGGTGTCCTCACCTCAAAAAAGATATTTTGGCTTTGGAAAGGGTTCAGAAAAGGGCAACTACAATGATTAGGGGTTTGGAACAGGTCTCATATGAAGAGAGGCTAAAGAGACTGGGACTTTTCAGTTTAGAAAAGAGGATACTGAGGGGGGATATGATAGAGGTCTATGAAAGCATGAGTGGTGTGGAGAGGGTGAATAAAGAAAAGTTCTTCATTAGTTCCCATAATAGAAGGACTAGAGGACACCAAATGAAATTGATAGGCAGCAGGTTTAAAACTAATAAGCGAAAATTCTTCTTCACACAGCACATAGTCAAACTGTGGAACTCCTTGCCACAGGGGGCTGTGAAGGCTAGAACTATAACAGAGTTTAAAGAGAAGTTAGATAAATTCATGGAGGTTGGGTCCATGGAGTGCTATTAGCCAGGGGGTAGGAACAGTGTCCTTGGCCTCTGTTTGTGGAAGGCTGGAGATGGATGGCACGAGACAAATCACTTGGTCATTGTCTTCATTCCTTCCCCTACGGGGTGCCTGGTGCTAGATGGACCTTTGGTCTGACCCAGTACGGCCATTCTTATGTTCTTATGTTCTAAGCTAGGGCTCAGGGTCGGGGATCTCACTGGACCAAATTGATTTTCAGGCAAACCTGCTCCTTTGGTGGCCAGGATGGCAGCTATCCTGCCCTAGATGGCTGCATTCCTGTGCCTAGTGCGGAGGTCGTGGACATTGGAGGCCTCCCCCAAATCTCGATGAGGTCCACGATCTCTGCACTAGACCAGGCGGGCGCCCACCTTTTGCAGCCCCAGACAGGCTCCTGGAAGCCACCAGCCTGGTCCTGGGAAGAGGGGAAGGGCTGGGTGGCAGCAGGTGGCTGGCTCATGCTGTGCCAGATACAGGGTCTTCTAGCTGGGTGCTGGCAGGCTTGCAACTGGCACGAGCACTGTAGCCAGCCCGTGCCACTTTAAGGGCTTTGGGGCCGGGAGGGGGGCAGAAAAGTTTCCCTGGCTTGGCCCAGAGTGGCCACCAGGTCAACCTGGGAAGGGCTAGCCTCCAACTAGTTCAAATTAAGTGGCTACACAGCCCTTAATTCGAACTACTTAATTCGAACTAGGCATTACTCTTCGTAGAATGAGGTTTACCTAGTTCGAATTAAGCGCTCCACTAGTTCAAATTAAATTCGAACTAGCGGTTTGTATGCATAGACACTATTAAAGTTAATTCGAACTAATGGCTGTTAGTTCGAATTAACTTTGAAGTGTAGACATACCCTTTGTTATTTGATACTAAACTACATATCAAAATACTCAGACCCAACTCCCATCAACAAATACCTTGCCCAGTGATAATCCCAAAATACCCACCCCTCTCACCAGACCCCTCCTTACAGCCAATCCTGTCATCATCTTCTCTGGTTCCATGACGGCTCACCCCCAAACTTTCCCATACTTGACCTGGGAGTGGATAGGCTTTTGGGGACTGTGCAATCCCTTCCTAAGACCAGTGTATGTGTTGCATCAATCCATTCATGGCACAGAGGGGAACTAAACTGAAGTGCCCTGCCTCAAATGCCTGAATTCAACCCAAAAGAATCTGGTGGAAGTCTGGCATCAGAGGTAAGACATACTCTTGGATGATTTCATGATGTGTATGTAAAGCCAACACAACACGACATAGACTTCATTTTTTCAAAAGTAAGAAGTTAGTATTAGCCGACTGCTGCCTCAGAGATGTCACCACTACCTAAAACAAAACTGATAAGGAAAGGGCACAGCTACGAACTGATAAAGATTATTTCTCATTGTATTTTGCCCACGGTAAAACAATCACATTTGGCACAAATATAGCAATTGTCACCAAAAGATTTCAAAACTCTATGAAGCTGGAACCAATTTCATAAAGAAACTGAGGCAGAGGAGATGAAATGTCTTGAAGGTGCCACAGGCAGTCAGTGAGAGAGCTAGGAGTACAGACAAGGTCTCCCAGCACACTCCTGTATTTAGTCCACCAGGCCACGCTTTTGTTGTAGTTTCCCACCTGTTGTGCGAACTGTCTTACAGGTTGCACCTGCGGTTCTTGCTGTGGTATGTACTATTTAAACATCATATGGATGTCTCCTCTGCATGAGTTTTATAACAACCTCTGCCCACAGAGTTGTTGTATGCCCCTGTTTCATTGTTCATCTTCCTTTCAGATCAAAACTCCTGCAAATTGCAAAATAAACTGACAACTATAAGAGTAAGACTGGGACTGCCAGTCCTAAAATGGGTTTATGGCATTGTTGGAGAATTCCCTCCTTTTTCTTCTTCCACCTCCTACATAGGAAAGTAAGAAATTGCTTTCTGACTTCCGGAGTAAAATGGAGTAGATGAGGTGGCTACAGGACATTACACCCATTATGGGATTTGAACACACTCTGATAAAACTGTATGCCGTTTAATGGCTCCTAAAGTAATATACATTATAATAATTTAGAAGTGAACAGACATTAGCTGTAAAGCATTGTTGTGTCACAAAAGCACTTTAGTCCTTAGTTAAAATATGAAATGTTTTAAAAAGCTGGAAATATTAACAGAGTGTTCATTAAAAAAAACCCTCATTTACAAACCTCATTGAAATGACTACATGAGTCTAAAGGATGGCTCATTTGGCCCATGGGGAGAGTGGAATGCAATGGCCCGGATCTGTTCAAACACTGAAGGCCTGCCATACAAAACTCCAACATCATTTGAGCTAAAGCCAGCTTCTCCAGTTTGTCATTCACAGATAGACTGCAGTCGTAATTCATGTCATTTTAGGATGTTTCATGGAACATTTGACCATTATTACATTTATGATGCAATGAAATAGACCATAAAGTGTTGTAAATTGGTGTGAACAAAAACCATGTTCCTACTTGCAATGGATACTTTAGACTCAATCTATACGTTGGTGAGCTGAATTGAAACAACTTGAACCCATATATTTTATTTTTTATTGACCCAATGACAAAGCCCACATCTCTAGTCCCTCCTGCTATGGACTGAAAGAAGGTAGGCTTGTCATGAGGCCTACTGGTCTTTTCTTGTTCAACCCCTCATGTTCAGGCAATCTAAATAAGGACAACTACAGGTTGAACTTCTCTAGTCTGGCACTGTCTGGTCTGGCAACATCTGTGGTCCAGCATGATTGTAGTTAGCCAGAGGTCCACTTATGGGTGTAACCAAGTTTTCCTTGGTCCAAAAACATTTGTTTACAGCCACCAGTCCTGGCTCTCAGTGTTATGTGCTTTTCTTTAGCTCTAATTTACCCCTAAATGCCATCTAAGAGCCCAGTAAGCAGTAGAAATGTTGGTAATGCTGCTAGATGAAACCGATCACCCGTCGTTCGGCAAATTCTCTGGTTCGGCACCAGTCAGGTCCTGAGGGCACTGGATGAAAGAGGTTTAACCTTTAGAAATATCGATGATGCATGCTAATCCTTATCATAAGATTGGAAGAGTTGTGGTGGCCGAAAGTGTTCCATATGTGATCATAGCTAAATGTGCATTTTTTATCTTGTAAAACAGTGCATGAAAGCATGGAGGAAAATTAGCCTTATTCATTATATAAGACATATGTAAAACTTAATCATTGCTATTTAAAGCAAGATCCGAGGTGTGACTGCAGCATATAGGTGAGGTAGGTTTGATCTAGTTGACTCCAAATCAATAGCAGTGAAGCCATGGAAGCCCAAGTTGTTCCAGTCCAGAAGGGATGCTGAGCAGGTAGCTCATACTGCCACCCAAGTGTTGCAGCTACACTGCCATTGTTATTCAAGCTAGCTAGGTCAAAGTTAGCCTAGGTATGTCTATAGGTGCTGGAGTTTCACTATAGACATACCCTAAAATTGGACAAGTGTGAGCCAAAAACCAATTTGCTTGTGCTAGGAAGTTAGTGCCTCCCTATTCTTCTATTTTCAAGCCCCAGGATGGAGGAGCCATAAGATGACTAAAATCCATCATTGCCTCTCACCCAATTATACTTGTACCAGGCTGGGTGTGGCAGGTCTGGCAAATCTGGGCTTTAATTTATACAAATTAAGTGTACACCTAAGGAAATGCACCATTCATGTGCACCAAACTAATTCAGTTTTACAGTAAACTATTGGTCATTTCAATTGTTCTGAACTTGCTGAGACAATTATCATATTTTTGGAAATCCAGGGTCTGGGCATCCTTCTGGGGCTGTTTTATTTTCCACTAAAATGCCTCCCTATGCAAGTGGAATGCATGCAGGATTTGGAACCAGAACATCACAAGTTCCTGTCTCATTCATCTTCCACTGGAAGGTCTAATAACTGAACGTTCTTCATAAAACTTAACAAGCAAGGCCTCACTCCACCCCAAAGAAGAGGAAAGGTAAATTCTCACCACCCCTATTTTTAGAGAAGGGTTTAGGTGAGCTATAGAAAGCTTGTGTAACTTGGCTGAGATCACACAGGAGTTTGTGGTCAACTTGAGAACAAGATATAAATCACTATTGTGGAAGAGCTATATTCTAGCCGCAAACTCAGCCATGCTCCTATAGACTGTGGACCACAGAACCTCAACCCACCCACTCTCAAACTATATGCTTCAAATCTCTCTACAGACTGCAGCTGTGCCATCTGTACATCGGGGCACAGTGCCTGCCCACATTTTCAAAGGGCTGAGATCTACAGAACATAAAGGACAAAGCCAACGCATAGTATTATTCTTATCAGTCCTATTTTTCAGATGAAGTAATTAAAACGAGAGCTGACTGGAAAAGTGAACATCTCATGAAAATAATTTTTACAGGAGGAAAAAATCTGAAAAAATTCCATTTTGGGAGAACAAATAGCAGCAGGGCTAATTGCCTCACTGGGCCCCTGGGCATGGCAGGAAGGCCTTGCTTTAGGCCCCTGGAAGGGGTGGGGCTTTGGGCGGAAGGGATAGGACTGAGGTTAGGTGGTCCTTAGCACAGCTGGGATAGTGTTGCACCTCCCCCAGGCAGCCCTCACTAGTTCAAAGCCACACGGCTAGAGAAACAGAGGCAATACTAGAACTTATAAGTACTATCAGAGGGAACTTAGAAAAAGAACACTATTGCTTCCCACCGGGCAGATTTTAAAAGCTGCTTAACATATTGCTGTTTTTTTAAAAGAAACTGATATAAAATAGTTGATCATTTTCCCTACAAAGAAACGGGAGTAAACATATTGTTTGTGATCATCCTTAATTCCACTGCTGGCCCTATCTACCTAAGGTGATCACAATGTGCTAGTGGCAGATTGCTGTCTGGCTCCCTTTTAACATTTGTCCTTGGGGGACAGTGAATAATATAGTCCAATCTTGTTTAGCAAGTGACACATGGGGATGCAGAGAGGATCTTTGATGATGCCATTCGATGTCCAACATTGTGCCTGTATCACTGTTAACATTTAGCATGAGCATCATATACTGAAAGGGCTGTTTGTGGTGTCTTCTTTTTTATTATGAGAGAAATAGAGCTAATTATGACCTGGTTTTAATTACAGACAACAATTATATGCAAATGTCATACAGTGCAATGGGGAGGATAGCTCTGACAGGGCAATAAGAGGTAACGCAAAACACTAATTAGTATTCCTTTGACTTTGTTGTTTCACAAATACAGCAGGAGAGGAAAAAGCTGTTCTTCCCACCTTCCTGTCCTCCTCCCTGCTCCCTAAGGGAAGCATCATTAATAGCTCACTGATTAATCACAGTTTACTCAGCGCTGTTGCAAACATGGACAAAACTATAATAACCCCTTTCCCTTATCTAGGGCTTTTCATCAGTTGTTCTCAACTCACCTGACAAAGACAAGTAGGTTCATCATTACCCCCATTTTACAGGTGGGGGAACTGTGACAAAGAGAAATGAAGGCACTAGCCGATGGTCACACCATAGATGAGTGAGAGGAGTAGAACTCAATCCTTGAAATTCCTAACCACGTGCCACTAAGACTGCTGCCTCCCATGCCATGATTTGTAATCTTAGCAGGACAGAGTGTAAATTGGGCTCTACCACTGAGCTTTATTGATTAACTGATAGCAAAAAAAAAAAAAGTAGTCTAACTTGTGAAAGAAAGACTAAAATGTAGTAAGTCATGAGCTAGGTGATTAAACTTTATCATTAAAAACCATTTATTTGTGTAGATCGTGAGATCCTTCCATTTTTGGTTTAATGATTTGTTTACAGGCTTTTAAGTGAACTTTCAAAGCAAATCCAGGAGCCAACAAAATCCTGGCTTTTCAGATTCGATCTGAATAAGCATGACCTGTCATAATCTTTATAGAAAAAAAATTGGAAAAATTATTAATTTAATTAGGATGTTTACTGTGCTTCACAGTATAACGAAGGTGGGGAGAACAGTATGTTATCTTCTTACAAATACTGGGTGATGCTTTTGTTTTTCCTGTCTCTTTTCTGAGCAGTTTCCACAGTCATATTTTCTAGCCGTTTAAAAATAAGGTTTTGTATTAAGTAACCGATAAAAAGCTATTTTAAAATAATAGGATTTTTGTGTGTAGCTACTCATAGAGATATGAAGAAAAAAAAGGAACGTCATTAACGTAAAATCACCAAAGAACAGAATGTAGAAAGTAAAGTTAAATTTCTTCTTCATCTATCTCTGTGGAATATTTAAGAGGTTGAGTGTTGGGTTGCATGTTTGTTTGGGGGGTATTGGTTGGTTAGTTTTGTTTTACTGTATTACTGGGGTCAGGGATTCTTTTAAAAAAATCCATTGTTCTAATTACTATAAATGTTTCCCTCTTCAAACTTGGATGCAAAACTTCCCCTCAATACAGATACAAACTGTGGCCCTTACCCTGAAGTCTCACCATGAAACCAATAAGATAATCACAATCCACAGATCTTCACCCACCTACTCCGATGATAGACCCATAATCCCTGGCTGAGTTACTGAAGTCCTCAAATCATCATTAAAAGCTAGGGTGGGCAATAAGCGGCCTGCGGGCGCGACATGGTTCATCATGGTTAGCCCCTAGAGCTAGATGCTTTATTTATGTATCTAGATGCAGGCACAGCTGTTTTACAGCTCCCATTGAGTCAACCAATGGGAGCTGCAGGATGCAATGGCTTCCTGCAGCTCCCATTCTCCGGGATCAGTAAACCATGGTCAATGGAAGCTTGTGGCCATGCTTGTGGATATTCAGGTAAATTAGCATCTAGCAGCCCTCCGGGCACTAACTCTGGTAAACCATGTCTGGCCCACAGTCCACTTAGTGCCCGCTCCTGATTTAAAGACTTCAAGTTACAGAGACTCCAACATTTATTCTAATTCAAACTTGCATGTGACCATGCCTCATGCTGCAGAGGACAGCAAAAATTCCCTCTCCCCCCTTTCCCCCAGATCTCTGCCAATCTGGCATGGGGAAAATTCCTTCCAAACCTCAAATATAGTGATCAGCTGGCTACTGAGCATGTCAGCAAGACTCACTAGCCAAACAATTGGGAAAGAATTCCCTGTGATAACAGAGAGCATTTCCCATTTAGTGCACACTGTCCAACCTTTGGGGATATTTGCTACTAACAGTTGCCACCCAGCTTCACTTCACTGGTGGTTAGAAATCTTAGTCTAATTTCAAGCTAAAACTTGTTGATAGCCAATTTATATCCAATTGTTCTTAGGTTAAACATGGCCCTTAGCTTAAACAATTCCTCTTCCTGGTATGTATCCTTCTCATGTATTTGAGGGAAGTAATCCTATTTCCCCTCAGCCTTAGTGTAGTTAAGCTAAACAAAATTCCTTGAGTCTTCTCTCAGAGAAGTTCTTCCATTCTTCAGATTCTAGTAATAGTCCTTCTCTGCAGCTCTTCTAGTTTGAATTCATCCAGATGAGAGCTGAACCAGTACTTTTATAATGGTGATAACACTGATGTAGGAGCACCAAAATGCATATGGCAGGGACCCACCAGAACTAGGACTGTGATCCAACTCTCCCCCTCAGACCACACCTCCTGGCCTCCCAAGAGCAGATTACCCATGTTAACTGCTCCCCCACTGTGAAGTACAGCCCCTGCCATCATTGCTTCATGCCTGGCTGAGGCTGCTCTGCCCATGTTATGAAGGGGGAGGCCATGGTCCCTCTTGTTTCACTGACTGTGGCCTAATGCATCCTAGGACTTCATTCACTATTTCATGGCCATCTCACATTGGTGAGTCAGTCATTCTTATCAACCCAAGTCTTTCTCTTCCTTTGTCACTTTCATCTGATAAGTCCCCAGCTAATAGCAAAAATTCTCATTGTTAATCCTTAAGTGCACACCTTGTGTTTTGCACTATTAAATTTCAGTCCATTCCTGTTACTCCAGTTCTCAGGGATCATTCAGATCTTCTTGTATGATATTCTGGTCCCCCTTTATATTGGCAATACCTCTGAACTTTGTGTCATCTGCACATTGTATTAGCACACACTCATTTTTTGAGCCAAGTCCATTAATGAAAATGTTAAACAAGATAGGTCCCCAGGTGGGTCCTTGAAGAACTCTACGACTAACTGCTCTCCAGTCTGACAACTTACTTTTCAGTATGACCAGTTGTAGTCTCCCCTTTGACCGCTTTCCTGTTCACCTTTCCATTCTCATATTAATCTCCATCTTCTCAAATATAACTAATAATTTCCCATGTAGAACTTTAACAAATGCCTTACTGAAAACCAGGTAGATTAGATCTATTCATAGATTCATAGATTCATAGACTTTAAGGTCAGAAGGGACCATTATGATCATCTAGTCTGACCCCCTGCACAGTGCAGGCCACAGAATCTCACCCACCCCTCTTAGAATAATCCTCTCACCTATATCTCAGATATTGAAGCCTTCAAATACTTTAAAGGTCCCAAGATGCAGAGAGTCCTCCAGCTGTGATCTGTGCCCCATGCTACAGAGGAAGGCAAAAAACCTCCAGGGCCTCTGCCAATCTACCCTGGAGGAAAATTCCTTCCCGACCCCAAATATGGCGATCGGCTAAACCCTGAGCATGTGGGCAAGACTCACCAGCCAGACACCCAGAAAGTTCTCTATAGTAACTCCTATCATCCCTCCATTCCATTGCCTTCATCTAAAAACTCAAGTTACCTTCTCAAAGAAATAGCTCAGATTGGTCTGACATAATCTGCCTTTTGTAAAACACTATTGTATTTCAGGCCTTAACTACAGTCTCTTTCAAAATTTTAAAATTCCTCGAATATTCTTGGATGGAGATTATTCAGGCCACCCAATTTGGTCTATGCTGTTTGAGTGTGTTTTCCACTTCAGAGGTGATCATTTCTGCACCCACATTCTCATTTCCAATACCCACCCTGATACTATCCCTTAGCTCCCCATTACCCTTATTAAAAACTGAGGTGTTGAGCCATGGCTCAGTTATCTTTAATTTTCACCCATCCTCAGTGGTTAATGGCATCACTTTTTCTTTCCTTGTTTTCTTTAGTTTTAAGGCTATTCAGTTTTTGGTGTTTGCAAATTTTGCTTCAAATTCCCTCCCTACACACATAGTTTCTATTAACAAGCTTCCCCATTTTGGGGGCGGGGGGAGGAATACAATCAAATAGGAAATAAATCCAAGAACATTTTGATCAAGTCACTTCACTTTACTGTATTGTTTTTCCATTTTCCACTCCATGTCTGTCATTTATATTTAGCTGGTGAGCAATTTGAGACAGTGACAGTCTCTTAATTTGTGTTTGGACAGTGCCTAGAACAATGTGGCCCTGATTTTTGCTAAGGTCTCTAGGTGCTACTGCTACCATAATACAAATAAATAATAAATATAGCAAACAGAACACAGGCAGATGAAAAAGAGTATTGTCTTGCCACATAGCTTCTATGGGAGAGAAAGCTCAGCAATTTCTATTGGATAATAATATGTTTCAAAAGTAGCTGTTTGCACAAAACTCTTTCCTGCTGGTTCAGACAACTGAAGCCTGTCACTAACTTTGTTCTTAATGTTTGCTGGATAAACAAGGCTTCCTGCATTCAGAGTTTTTCACAAAAGGCGTGATTCAGACTGATGAGCTTGCACATTTATACAGTTTCGCTGCACTTCAATTTAACCACTATGTATTGAGCACAGAATCAGAGGGCTGGAAGGGACCTTGAGATATCATGTAGACCAATCCCCTGCACTCATGGCAGGACTAAGTATTTTCTAGAGCTTCTCTCACAGGTGTTTGTCTAGCCTGCTCTTAAAAAAACATAAAACATCATTAGAGTACACAACATCATAGTACCTAACTCCTCCTACAAGGAAGATGAAATAATTATAAGGCCTTTCGATATTAAAGTCACTACACATGGGTCTTGCTAGAGATGTGTACTCTAGGCTGTGTCTAGACTGGCAAGTTTTTCCGGAAAATCAGCAGCTTTTCCAGAAAAACTTGCCAGCTGTCTACACTGGCTGCTTGAATTTCCGGAACAGCACTGACGATCTCATGTAAAATCATCAGTGCTTTTCCGGAAAAACTATGCTGCTCCCATTTGGGCAAAAGTCTTTTTCCGAAAGACTTTTGCCCAAAAGGGCCAGTGTAGACAGCATAGTACTGTTTTCCACAAAAAAGCCCCGATCGCAAAAATGGCGATCGGGGCTTTTTTGCAGAAAACCGCGTCTAGATTGGCCACGGACGCTTTTCCGCAAAAAATGCTTTTGTGGAAAAGCATCCTTCCAATCTAGACGCACTTTTCTGAAAATGCTTTTAACGGAAAACTTTTCCGTTAAAAGCATTTTCGGAAATTCATGCCAGTGTAGACATAGCCTAGTGGTTTGAGCACAGCAGATGAAGAACCAAACACTCCTGATTTCTAATGCTAGGCCTGAATCCTACATCCTCTATGACCTCAGAGAAGTCATGGGTCTGCTCTGCCTCAGTTTCCTCATCTGCAAAGTGGGGACAAGTCATTTCTCAAAAGGGCAACAGGCCGAGTGAGCAGTTAAAATTGATAACGCTCTTGCTCTATGTGAAAGCATTCCCACTTTCCACAAGACATCTCAGAGAGTGCAGCTATTCCCAGTGCTGACAGTAGGAAACAATTGTGCTATGATTTGAGGCACTAGTTTGATATGTGTGAAAGAATGCTGAGCTTTTAATGATGAGCACCACAAATGCAAAAAAGACACATGATTATTTACACAAGGGAGTTATTGAATCAGCCAGGGATTTTGCAGCTTCCAAAAATTGCCTAAGTAACTGACCCAGAATCTGTGCAGTCAGCCTACCTAATGATACATATTGCAGTACTGCATGTCGTAGTTTTCACCACAGTCACACATGCACACATTTTCTCAGAGTCCCTAATTTGACTCACAGAGCTCTATGCAAGTCTCTGTTCCACTCATTTCAAAGCCTGTCAGCTATTTTCAGTTCACATTCATTGCTCACCTGAATTCCAGTGGCTACATGTCAGGTGGAGGACCAAAAGGGATAACCGTGGAAGAGGAAGCCAGCTATATACACATCTCCCCTCCTACTTAATAAGAAGCAGGATCATATCTCTGTGCAGATGTGGGGGGTGTTCGCGTTGATCAGTGGCTCTACCATGTCAAATAAAAGAGAAGGTAGAAGCAGAGAATAAACAAAATCTCTCATACAACTTCAATCTTGTACCCATATCACTGAACATCAACAGAAAACATGTTCTGAAGAAAGGCAGAGGAAGGTTACCTTGTCATGTTTCTACTTACATCATGCAGACATGAAAAGAAACACATTCTTAAGATTTGTTACAGAGAACTTACTTAATAGAGTCTCAGCAAATGTTTCCTAACTTAAAAAAAACCCACCCTTTTCAAAGTCATCAGCTTGCATACATCTTATTACAAAAGCCCCCAGACTGAAATTCATGCGTTCTGATTATGGGAGCTGGTATGCACATATGTCATCTTAATTGTTTATAGCCAATCTCTCATTTAATACATTTCACCTGACAGTTGTTGTGGGTTCAGTCTGCTTTACTGGCTCACCATTTAAGTCTTTATCTATAAATCACGCTGATATATAAGCCACATTGTCATCTTTTTGTTTCAGAACAGATGTACAGTAAGTAAAAGATGCTTCTAAATAGGAAAGAAAACAAAACAGGGTGGAATCAATACTGAGATTCCAAAGAAACAAAATTGTTGTGTTATTGCTAGCAGGTGGCATGGCAGGAAGTTAGCACTTCCAGAATAAGAGACACTATTAAAAAGATTAATCTCTTCAGGTTAGCATCAGATACAAACATTTATATCTTCCTGTTCATAAATAAGCAAAGGCAAAAAGCTTGACAGCCCACATTTTAGGGGCTGCTGTGCAACAGATGCTGACAAGAGGAATTCCTGTTGAATTCTGCTGCAGTGGCTCCTGGGATATGCACATTCCCTTACCAGTTCTGCTACATTAGCAGCGGGTGTAGCATTGCTTTCCCCAGCACACAGTCAGCTCTGCATAGAGACCAGATCTCTGCCTCACCTCACCCCACCCTATCCCCTAGAGGGTATGTCTACACTACCCCGCTAGTTCGAACTTGCAATTGCAAATGAAGCCCGGGATTTGAATTTCCTGGGCTTCATTTACATGAAGCCAGCCGGCGCCATTTTTAAATGCCGGCTAGTTCGAACCCCGTGCCGCGTGGCTACACGCGGCATGGAGTAGCTAGTTTGGATTAGGCTTCTAATCCGAACTAGCTGTAATCCTCGTGGAATGAGGAGTACAGCTAGTTCGGATTAGGAAGCCTAATCCAAACTAGCTACTCCGTGCCGCATGTAGCCGCGCGGCACGGGGTTCAAACTAGCCGGCATTTAAAAATGGCGCCGGCTGGCTTCATGTAAATGAAGCTCGGGAAATTCAAATCCCGGGCTTCATTTGCAATTGCGGATGACTACATTACCCCCGCTAGTTCGAACTAGCGGGGTAGTGTAGACATACCCTTACAGAGCCTGAGCCACCATTAGCCATGAGAAGGCTCTACAAGCTACAACTACATAAGAAGGGTCCTAATGTGTAG
The DNA here is from genome assembly GCF_052426305.1 of Pelodiscus sinensis. NCBI lineage: Eukaryota > Metazoa > Chordata > Testudines > Trionychidae > Pelodiscus > Pelodiscus sinensis. The sequence continues at coordinate 115,135,355 of NC_143055.1, read as the reverse complement.
GGAGGAGGCTCCTGGCAATCTCCTTTGTGTCTCTTCATAACATGATGCTAACTGCATTTGAGAAAATGTCTGATTTTATTTTATACTGTAGGAAAGATTTCTCCGGGCTGTTCAGAATGACATTTTTCTGGATTGCTATTATACTGTCAGGGTTGCCACTATGTCATTAACTCAGTTATTTACTGCTAGCATGCTTATGAAGAGGCTTTACATTCATAATGTAGAGTCATGTTGACCCAGAATGTGAAAATATCTATTGCCATCATAGAGAGTGGACAGGAACATAGGACTGGCCATTCTGGAATATACCCAAGGCCCATCTATTATCATAGAATCCTAGGGCTGGAAGAGACCTCAGGAGGTCATCAAGTCCAGTCCCCTGCCCAAAGCAGGACCAATCCCAACTAAATCATCCCAGCCAGGGCTTTGTCAAGCCGAGACTTAAAAACCCCTAGGGATGGAGATTCCACCACCTCCCTAGGTAACCCATTCCAGTGCTTCACCACCCTCCTAGTGAAATAGTTTTTCCTAATATCCAACCTAGACCTGCCCCACTGTAACTTCAGACCATTGCTCCTTGTTTTGCCATCCATCACTACTGAGAACAGCCTCTCTCCATCCTCTTTGGAATGTCCCTTCAGGAAGTTGAAGGCTGCTATCAAATCCCCCCTCACTCTTCTCTTCTGCAGACTAAATAATCCCAAATCCCTCAGCCTCTCCTCATAGGTCATGTGCTCCATCCCCCTAGTCATTTTGGTTGCCCTCCGCTAGACCTTCTCCAATGCATTCACATCCTGTCTATAGTGGGGGTCGGGGCGCAAAATTGCACACAATACTCCAAATGTGGCCTCACCAGAGCCAAATAAAGGGGAATAATCACTTCTCTAGATCTGCTGGCAATGGTCCTCTTACAACAACTTAATATTCCATTAGCCTTCTTGGCTACAAGGGCACACTGTTGACTCATATCCAGCTTCTCATCCACTGAAATCCCCAGGTCCTTTTCTGCCAAACTGCTACTTAGCTATTCGGTCCACAGCTTGTAACAATGCTTGGGATTCTTCTATCCCAAGTGCAGGACTCTGCACTTGTCATTGTTGAACCTCAGCAGATTTCTTTTGGCCCAATCCTCTAATTTGTCTAGGTCACTCCAAATCCTATCCCTGCCCTCCAACGTATCTACCTCTTCCCCATCTTAGTGTTATCCACAAACTTGCCAAGGGTACAATCCATCCCCTCATCCAGGTCATTAATAAAAATGTTGAACAAAACTGGCCCTAGAACCGATCCTTGTGGCACTCTGCTAGAAAACAACAGCCAACCTGACATCAAGCCATTAAACACTACCCATTGGATAGTATCCTGTCTCAGACGCTGGCCTGATATGACTGAGTAATATGTAGGAACCATGAAATGGGCAAACATGAGATGATCTGTCCTATAAATTAAGTCTCATCCTGGTCTTCTCTAAAAGTTAGAGTTCATCTTAAACCCAGAAGCATGAGGACTAGAATCTCTCTTCCAAAATTATAACTCTAAATAGACTTGCTGTCCATTTCAATGCCCAGTTCCTTTCTGAATCTTGTTAAATTCTTGGCCTTGACTTCCTGTGGCAATGAACTCCATCATCTTGATCAGTTGTCATTATTCGCATTGTCCTCAAGTGTAAACTCAGGCATCGAGAGCTGAAAGTAGAATGTGTGTGGAGCTCGCCAAAACTCTGAATTTACTGTTCTCAGGAAATTGTCATATTTTGCAATTTTATTTCATTCCAATTCAGACCAAAAGCAATTTTTTCAAAATGCCACCGAGTCAGAAACTCCATCAAAATTCCACAACAGAAACACTGACTCATGGTATTACCAAAGCAAGACATCTCCCTGAGACCAAGACAGCTGCTGAATGAAATTGCCATAACATGCCAACCAGCTGCAGGGCTGTTATTCAGTGGTGAGCCCACCAGAGGTGACAAGATTCACATCAATATCAATCAGCAGCCAACAGGACTCAAAGGAGCTGTGGCTCCAGGACTGCCTGGCCATGTGACCTGTCCTATTGCTTTCAAACTCTCATTCCAGCTGGGTCCCCAGGGCTGCCTGACTCTTGGGGCAGCTTGCTCATCATGCAGAAGAAATCAGGCAGCCCATGGGCCAATAACCCCGGGAGACTGGGGGACTTGAGATCCTTGGCCTTGGGACAGTCCATATGACCAAGGTAATCTGATGCTGCAGATTCTGCAAGTCTGTCTCAGGACTTGCAGGATACTTGCTGTGGAGCTGTGAGCTTAGGAGACCCAAGAACCCTGGTCTGTCCTTCCAGGCTCCCTGTTGTCAAGCCAGAAGCTGATCCCTGGTGAGAGCCCAGGCATGTGAGCGCCTCAGAGGGGAACCCAGTACCCTGTGTGCAGTTTACTTGAAGCTTTTACATTTCTGGGAAACATTTCCAAACAGCTGTATGTCCAGGAACTGATCCCCAATCCCTCTGCTAATCATTCCTGTGTATTAAGAACATTGCCCCTTCCAAACTTAGTAAATAAGACACTCACTGCTACACTAGAAACAAATTGTGTGCACTTAATGTTAAGGATACAATTTAAAATGAAACCAAAGGAATTCTGATCATCCCTAGCCACTGCTTTTGGCTACACACTGTTGATTATCTTCTGTGCACCAGACCTACGTGTGATGGGTTAGATCACAGAGATCTGTGGGGCTGTTTCCCCATGTGCTGATCATACCACTGAGCCTGCCTGTTGTACTCTTGGGCACCCAACTACTCTGTCCCACTGGGCCACAAGTTCCGGTCTCTCCCAGCTAAATTACAGAGTTGGGGTAACAGGCTCCTCACCCCTCCCTACCAGAGTAACACAGATGCTGAACCGATTCACAATTGGGAGAGCTCAGGTACAGGGCCTTGACAGGACCATGAGCCCCCACCTTCAAAAGGAAACAAACCCCCAAATAAATCCATCTGATTCTGCATAAAAGTTTTACACAGACAAAGCTCATAAGCTTAGCTCTTTTTATCAATGAAAAAGACATATGCACGGCAATAGATGTACACATTCAACAAATTGTAACTTTAAAAGTATGTCACATGATTTTGTAAAAGTATGTCGCATTTTGCCTAAAGCATCTTCGAGTTATGCATATTCATAAGCCAATTTCCATAAAGCATGGGAGGGGAGGGGCACTAGGATAGTTACTGGGTTCTGATGGCAGACCACTGCTGTTGAAAAAACTGCTTTGAAAAAAAGTTACTTTGCAAAGATGCATATTTTGAGGCTTTTCTCACTGGTTCTGAGAGACCTAAGAACCTTAATTCTAACCTAGAGGTGCAGGCAAGGCTGAAAATCCATCCTTAATTTACTCCACTGGGCACAGAAGGCCTGGTTCAGAGGTACAAAAGGTCAATGGGAGTCTCTCCATTAACTTTAATTGGCTTTGGAGCTGGACCAGATAGAGTAGTGCAGCATTAACAAAAAGACCAGTTTAGATAATCTTGTATTACTTATGCAGAATAGTGTGGCATTTTATCTGCAGCTTTCTATTTTCTTGCTGTTATTATTTTAAAATCAAACTATTATTATTGTTGCACTGTATCTTTAAAAGATTTTATATAATAAGGTGCCAGTTTTTAAGTCTTGCATCATGGCAATGGACTCATTAAATTTAGGTAGATTTATTATACTGTTGTCTTTAATATTCATTCAGATCATATACTATGTTGCCTACCTTACAAATTATTTTTATTAGTCAAGTTTTATTATTTGGTCTTGGAGAAACTGATGAAAGAATGGATGTGCCAAACAAGAAGTATAATGGATTGCCGCATATTGTGTCAAAATAAAGATGCATGTAATATTTTTATGTGGAGTGGTAATTTCATACATCTATAATTTTCTCAAAGCCTTGTCTGTAGACTCTTAATAATGCTTTGGCCTTTCATTTAGGATAAGATTATTTTTCTACCTTTTTCATTTGGTTGTTTTTCTAAATTAATATATCAGAAAAATATGAGGTACTCTCCCATGCAGAGAACTAACAAATGGTTTATGGCCCTTTGTACTTTCAGCTGTACATTTACTTAAACATTTTGATATGGTATATAGGGATTTGACTTTAAAAGTCACATTAATGTTAAATGGAATCATGTGCAAAAGTCTCTACACAATGCATTGAAAATTTAACCCTAACTGTCAGTTTCATTTTAAAGTAACATGAAAGGTATTGACAGACTTTTAACGGCAATGCCATTGGAACCATACTAATTGCAATCGTACTGCATCTGGTGGACAACTTCTGGTTTCATGGAAAAAAACCATCAGAATCCTAGAAACATGTGCAAAATTTGTTCCACAGATTTAATTTAGCCCAAGTAAAGAGACACTGAGATACTGAACAGTGTAAATGAAAAAAAAAGTGGCATTCCTTAGTAATAATATACTGATACTTTTGTCTTAAAAAAAGTTAAGAGTCACTAGATAACTTACTGTCCTTTTTGCTATATTACATTATTTCTATGGGAGGTGACAGTTTTCTGAATATTCTGCACATACTATAAACCTGCACAAAAACAACAGGCTCTGATTTCCTGAGTCTAAATTGAAATCAGAAACATTAAGATGTGATAATTTTCCCTCTCCTTTCCCCCTGCCAAAATGGAAAACAAAGAACTCACCTGCAGAAGAAATTGTGAGGATGTTCTACCATCAGTTTAGTTTGAGCCATTAATGGATGCTTGTCTGAAATAAAATTTAAAAAAAATCTTCCAGTGCTGGTTCTGCAAACCAATTTTATCTTATTTACAGCAATTTATATGCAGAGTGATTCCACTGAAGGCAATGAAAACACTTTTGATTTACAATGATATAAGAGATCAAAATCTGGCCCTGACGCACTCTTAATAACAATTTCCTTAACTTGAATGTAAGACAGTACAGATGAGTCATTTCTTGTAATAAGTCTATGAACCTAACACTTCTTTGGACAAATAATTATCGATGCTAATCCAACCCTCAACATATTGTGCTGATAGAGTTTCACTGGTAGAACTGTGTGGATATAAAACAATTTAAAAGCCAATCGCACCACATCTATGGCAGACATCCTTCTTAATATCCATCTTGAACATTTCCAATATTACACATATTAGTAATAATATAGCACTTCTATCACTATTTGGAACATCTCTCATACAAATGCTCTCCAATAACTCATGCAGCCCTGGAAGTCAGACGACTGCAAAAACTGCTATCGTTCTAAGCTTCATGTCTGTAAACAAGTTGGTGTGGTCAGCATATTTATACATACAGGCTACGTCTACACTGGCCCCAAATTCTGGAAAAGTCATGCAAAGCAGGTAAGTCAGAATAGGGAAATCCGTGGGGGATTTAAATATCCCCGGGGATTTAAATAAACATGGCCACCGCTTTTTTTCCGGCTTGGGGAAAAGCCGGAAAAAAGCGTTTAGACTGGCGCGATCTTCCGGAATAAAGCCCTTTTCCAGAGGATCTCTTATTCCTACCTGAAAGTAGGAATAAGAGATCCTCCGGAAAAGGACTTTATTCCAGAGGATTACGCCAGTCTAGACGCTTTTTTCCGGCTTTTCCCCAAGCCGGAAAAAAAGCGGCGGCCATGTTTATTTAAATCCGCGGGGGATATTTAAATCCCCCGCGGATTTCCCTAATCTGACTTACCTGCTTTGCGGAATTTGGGGTCAGTGTAGACGTAGCCACAAGGTTTTGAAAGAAAACTTCCATATTTGGGGACCAAATCATTTCCCCAGAGTGAATTATGCCCATACTTTTCCCCTCCCAATTTATCTGGGCTTTTTTGAGCATTTTATTGTGAATACAAAATTGGGATCACAAAAACGGCAGCCAAGTTGAATACTCAGGTTTCACTTTTTACTTTATGCCATTCCTGATATTTTGGGCCTTTCTAGAAAAACGGCAGCAGGAACCAAGTTATTCATGAATACGGAACAGATGGGAGAGATTGCCAGCACAGTGTATTAACAAGGACAGTAGTGCCTGGAGCTATCCAAGGCTGGCATGGAGCAGCCATCTCTGCTTCATCAACAGCTAGCACTGATCTGAAAGAGAACTCCAGAGAGAAGCTGGACTCAGCCTAGTAATTACTTGATTACAGAAAGGAAAATAACACTTATGGAACAAGATGTCCTCACTGAACTGAGAAACAGGCATAGTGGCCTCTGTAGGAGTCAATTAGCTTCAATATTTGTTTTTTCAGACACTGTGAGATGCCCAGTGGTAATAAGCTCTTCTTGCTCCTAGCTGTTGCTAGAAATGCTATATCCAGTCAATGTAATGCAGGACCCTTTTCCCATTATTTACCATCTTCTGTCTCTGGAGGACAAGTTAATTGCAATCAAAATACTGAGCTACTCAAACAAAGAGGCCAAACTGTATGTCTGCTCAGTCCACAGTGGAACAGAGAATTATCTTAAGAATTTCACAATGCCTCTTAAGGCATTTGTCCTGTTGTTCAAAAGCCCAACAACATGTCCAGCATCCAGCCAAATGAAATATGATTCACTATAATACGTTTGTGCTGAAAAAAAAAGGAAAGGAAGAAAGATGTAATCACTTGTGACAATACAATGGAAACAATTCTGCTGCCTCATTTATAGGCAATACATTCACAAGTGCTGAAGAAATAAATGCCACATTATGTTCATTACATTAATCACTTAATTAAATATTAAGCTATTGGAGTATGTCATGTAGTGTTGTTTTTTATTATAGCAATGAGAACTTTGAAAAGAATCAATCTGTTTTTTTCAAGTTGAGGTTTTGATTCTTTTGTAAATTGTGTCACATTTGACCTTGATTGATTTCAGTGAACAGTATGCATAAGCAATTCATTGCCCCAGCCTCCTTCCCCTGCGCTCTGACCAGGGGAAGGCAGGAGCAGCACGTTAACCTAGCCTCCCTTCCCTGTGCTCCAGCCAGCTAGAGGAAACATGGGGTGGATTTTCCCCCTCCTCCAGGAGCTAGGCCAGGGACAGGCCAGGACCACCACCATACCCTCCCATGGTTCTCACCCCCCTCCACACACACACACACACACACACACGCACACACACACAAGGGCCTGTTTCAACAGGGGGTTGAGTTAAACCAATGCTATTGTTTGTGAAATTGCCCCTCTTTGTTAGCAAGGGTTATATCAAATATGTATTCACATGGGGTATGTCTACACTACAGAGTTTTTCCATAAAAATTACATTTACATCCATACTGCTACTGTGTTCTTTTGACAGAAAGTCGAAAGAACAGAAGGGTTTTTCCAGCAGCGGTAAAAGCCTTTTTTAAAAAAAGCTTTTTCAGAAAAAGGTGTGGGTGGACGTGGAAGAGAGTGTTTTTTTCAAAAGAAGAGGCCTCCAGGAAAAAGCACAGGTGCTCTGGTGGCCACCATGTCCACAATAATCACAACTGAAATGTGAAATAACATCTAATCAATGTGGACGTTACCTTTCAAAAAAGCAGATTGCTTTTTCGTTGCACTTCTGCAGTGTAGACGCTCTCTTTAAGATCCTTCTTTAAGGTCAGAAAACTATCATGATAATCTAAATCTGACCTCCTGCATATTTTGGCCACAGACTCTCACCCAGGAACTCCTATAATAGACTCCTAAACCTCTGGCTGAGTTACTGAAGTCCTCAACTCAGGATTTAAAGAACTCACCTTACAGAGAATGCACTATTGACACTAGCTTTAACCTGTGCCCCATGCTGCAGAGAAAGGTGAAAAAAAAATCCAGGATCTCTGCCAATTTGATCCAGGCAAGCAGAGAATTCCATCCTGACCCCATATATGGTGATCAGTTACACCCGGAGCATGGGATCAAAAGCCACCAATCAAACATACTTTGGTGTTTTGATACAACATTTATAATACTGTATAACAACTCTCATCTGTAGTCCACTTGAGATCACAAAGGGTATGTCTACACTAGCACCCTCTTTCGAGAGAGGAATGCAAATGAAGACATTCAAAGTTGCAAATGAAGCCGGGATTTCTCTCTTCAGTGTCTTTTCCAGTTCCATCAGCACACCTGGTATTCAGTACTTCAAAAGGTGCACAATACTCTAGGTCCAGACTCATCATCTCATACTGCAGAGCAGTGAAGAGGCCTGCTTATTGGGGCTCAATACTCCAAATGGCCCAGTCCAGATGGAATCCTCTGTAGTTCCCCTTTGGGTCTTTAGAGAACATAACTACAATGCTGTAATCAAAAGCTCTGCACCCCATGATAAAGAAATGATCTTTAACAGCCATTTGAGAGGATGTGGGAAACAGGAGGGAAAACAAACAACATTTGAAAACAAAATACCTGAGATGTTTCAAAAGATTAAGGAGAAGCACCTCATTAAGTGTGGGCTTCTGAAATTTTCCAGATGGTTTCCAGAAGCTGCAGCAAGGGGAGAGATGGAGGATCGATGGCCAGTGAGACACAGAGCTGCGGTGGTACTACATTTTTTTCTACATAGCAGCGGATTTAACCCAGGCAAAGGTGTCCATTTCTAGGGATAGGCAGTGGTGCTCCATTCTTGGTTTCCATACCATGGTCACCACAAGCAGCTTGGAAGGAGATTCTTCCCATGGCAGTCAGTGTGGAGGATTGTTTGCTTCCATGTACTCAGGATGATGGGGAGCAGCTCTGAGTTTGGGGGAGATCAACTACCAGTTACTACAGTGTATCCAGGGCTCCCAGAGTTAATGAGTCAGAGAAAGGGAGAGTAGACAAGGGCTGTGTTCTGGGGTTTCTGGAGGATTTGATTTTCATAGAAGGATGGAAGGTTTGAAGTGTTGTGCCTGGCGTATGGGTAAGGTAACAGGTGCAGGGCAAGCATGTAGATGCAAACTCTGGTTGTTACAGACTGGATGTGCTGTTGGACTTAGCAGAAGAGCCTGCAGCGAGTTAGTTACATCTACTTGCAATGATTATGACCCATCAACTAGCCCACATATCTTATTTAGGTCTGGATACAGCCCCTATTATACCCATATACACTTGTTCTCTTTCTCGGCCTGCCACAATGAATTTTATAACCACTCTTCTTAGTGAAGAGAATGGATTTGCGGGGAATTTGATATTACCTTCTAAGAAAATGTTCGGGACTACCCTACTGCTGGTTTGATCCCTTCAGGATTTTGTCCCAACTCCTACATGATTTCTCTGAGGTTGTTCTACAGGAACCAGGGCTGTCAGTTTTCCCTGTACAATTATTTGGATTGACTTTTGGCTCTCCTTTGGAATTGACTTTGCAAGTAACAGACTTTTGAAATGCATTTACAGAATCAAATGCAAATTTTCCTAAAAGTTTGTTATCTGACACTACCCCGATGGTGAACAATTTATAAGATAAGGGAAACTTCTTAGTAAAAGATTTACAGATATTTCTGAAGTCAAATAACCTCACTTTGATTGCAAGATCATGTGCTCACAGGGAGGAGGGGTGAAACGGGGCTGTGCCAGAATTGATAACAGAGATTAAAGATTCTTAAAATATTGTTTAACTGATCATACCCCATCAGCACGGTGGCCATTTTTATTTTAATGAAGCCAGGGATATTTAAATATATTTAACAGAGGCATGTAGTCTAGACATACCCAGAGAGAAAAGAAAATCTCTGCTGAGCCTGTGTTCCTGGTTCTACATATTCATTCTAGGTAATATCAAAGTTCTAGAACTCTTAGAATAGATAACCCAAAGAATTCATAGGGAGTAGCTTTGATTTACAAAGATATCCCTGAAGTAAGAACAGAGACACTGACTTATTTACAATGCCCAATTTATACATTACTTGAATAAGCGACAGTCTACTCTTTACCGAAAGAACAGATTATAAATGTTAAGAGACTCTGATTGAAGTCTACACTGTTGGGATTTTGTGGTTCCCAGAGACTCAGGTGCTGGGCAGAATCAAGGGTCTTCAATTCGATTCAATACTTTATTCAATGTGCACAAAGGGAGAGCCCCTGGTACTAAAATCAGCCAGAGCCCCTCGAGCAAGGAGCCCCTCCCCTTGCTGTTTTATAGCACATGGTTACAGGTTACATAACACAAACTTCTAAACCAATCAGATTCAACCTTTCCATATATGGCTTTGTTTGTCACATGCCCGCACCTCTCCACTCCACATGCCGAGCTCACCCCCATCCCCTTGGCCTCCCCCAGGCTGTTGCTAGGGTGGTGAGCCACAGCATGCCTCTCCATGCATACCCAATTTCCAAACCACATTTTGTTTAAAAATGAACACATGTATACCCTTCAACACTATGTGTGTTGGTAGCACTTTAAAATTGGTTAAGAAGATCTGGAGAATAAGCACTCTTCTTAGCCTTAGGATATAAGATAGATTAGGTTACAAAGGGACCAGTAAGGAAATAGTTATCTGAACTGCTCCCCAGTCCCCACCCCAGGTTAAGTGTTTAAAAGATACGAATAAGAACTTTTCCAAAAATTCTAAAGATAAAGTAATAAATTCAGCAGGTTGGAAATTTTTTGGCTGTTTTGGACAGATTTAGGCTGGCAGTTCTGAATAACAGAAGCAGCAAGGGAGGTTCATGATTGATTATATCACCGTTCTAATTTTAAATTGGCTTTTTAAAAAGCTTTTCAGTGGTCCTTAGAATCTGATAGCAACCATCAACCACTCTTGGTTCATTTCCGTGCCCCCTCCAACTCTATTATGTCAATTGATCCCTGTAGCACAGTATCTCACTTCTACTTTTGAAGCCAATAGGTAAGGCAAATTAAATTGAATCCATTGGTTACATCTAAAAATCAAAGAGATTCTCTCTTCTAGTAATTTGCTAGAGTTAAAAAGTCAGATTTTTTATCTTAGTGATGCAAGCCTATCCCTTAAGGTAATTAACAATATTACACATACATTGTAAGTTAATTTAACTTACAGAAAGGGATATTCTTCCCTTGAAATATAAGAAAATTTGGTATGACACAGATAGGTTTCATCATAACAAATTGTTAGATATTATTGCAAGAAAAGTCAGGAAAGGAGTCCATCCATAAGCCCCATTCCATCTAAAAGCTAGTTAACTTCGGAAAGTTTTATAAAAAATTGTTGAAAGAAAAAACAGACTATTAAATGGCATAGTTGAGGCTACTTGAATTTACAACCAATATGACACATTTTGTATTTTTTTAAATATTGGTAGTAATGGTTTCTGAGAAAATCAGAAGTAATATTGAAGCTCAATCATCAAACATATTTGGGAGAAATGCTTTTCTGTATTTTATAATCATAGCCCATCTATTAACTTTTTGGCTTTGATAGCTTCCATTCCATGTTCCCTTCTAGGCAGGTCTGCAGAGTACAGTCAGAAAGTTAATTTTTTAATTCATCAACAGCATTGTACTGAAATGTCAGGTGTTAACCCCCCCCCCCCCCATTAAAAAATTAAGGAGAACATTGACTGGTGGGCACCTATTTCAACTAAGCTTTTCTTCTCATATAAATAATATAGAATTTTCCTCTAAAGATGGGCTACCCACTATTATCATTCTACTTATTTAAAAAAAAACCATAGGAATGACCTACAGAATTAATGCCCAATTAGGTTATTCAAAATTGCTTTAAAAATTTACATTTGATATCTTTTGGAAAGACTAGAAGATTGGGCAGGAAAAAGTAATTTATTTAGGAGACCAAAAATCTTCCAAAGATTCCACTGTAGATAGCTGCTTTATACTTTCTTATTTGATCTAAAAATATTCATCTCCTAAGGGGGGGAAATTATATGCAGCTTTTCTTAATCTAAAATTGGCCTTTGATTCTATTGATAGGGACCATCTGGGGGACAAATTGGAGATTGCTGGAATAAATCCCTAGTTACTTTCTCAAGAGTTCTTCATAGCAGCCAAGATTAGAATAGGTCTGAAAGGGGAATTAATTGATACTGACCAGTTAAAAGGGATATAAGAAGACTGTCTTTTAGACTATTTTCTATTTAGTTTTTAGATCAATAATGTTGTTTAAGAATTAAAAGGAGTTTAGTGTTTCCCCCCTAAAATCATGAATCACCAGTGTCTGTTTTCTTATATGCAGATGATACAAACTCCTTTGGGACTGAAGTATAAATTAAAAACTGTCAATGGAAGGGCCTCTTGATAAATTATTCCTAAAATAATTGTGTTTAAGCAGAGACAGAGGTTACATAAATAGAGGCTCGATGGGCAAAATATTGAACAAGTAAGTTCTTTCCACCTACCTGGTTAGTCTGTTTCTCACAAAATGGTCTGTAGGATAAACATTCAGGTAACAAGAGAGAAGATCTCAGAGCCAATGCAAGCTGTATTACAATTTATCTCAATTTATGGGGGCAATTTAATTGCACCAGCCCTTAGCTTATTTGAAGCCAAAAGTATGCTTCAAATTTTGTATGGCTCAAAAATATGGGAATGGAATTATCCCTTAGGACTGCATGTGATTCAAAACAAATGTCTTTGGAAGATTCTTGGTCTCCTAAATAATAACCTAGTTGCGCTTCTCAGAGCTCAGAGACCTGCATTTTATTCTGTCCAAAGTGCAAGATCATAATATTAATTTTTGGTTTTGTATTCATAGTATGCATCCACAGCATTTGCCAAGGTTATGTTTTGAGGGACAGCTCAGCAGGACTCTCTCACATAATTCCCTTGGCTAGAGCAGATTCAAAATTCTTTGCAATCTCTAGGTTTCTGAGAATCAGAAATGATTAGCTTTAAGTTTAAAAATGTGAAATTCATAATCGAGACTAGAGGGTATTCATAAGCAATTGGATATGGCCGTCGTTTCTGTTTCAAATATGTCACCTTGGGTTCCTCTTGTTAAAAAGACTCATGAGCAAGCCAAATATTTAGACAGTTTGTATATTAACACACTAAGGAGGGTGTTTACTGCTCGCCATTTCCAATCCATGCAGACAGTTCCTAGGAAGGCTGATATGCTGGAATTGAGAAAAGCAATTGCCTCTGTCCATGTGGTTCAGGGCAGATGGAAGAGCTACCCCATTATTTATTACATTGTAATTTGCATTGCCTTTTGAGGTCAAAATGGCTTTCCATGCATTTGTCCTGGGTGCCTTTTTTCATGACCTCTCAGAAAACAGAGTGTTTGTTAGGAACTGACAGTAAATCTGTGATCTAAGCAATGGCCTTATTTTCCTGATCAGCTGCTAAAATAAGGAAAAGGCAACTGGCATGTTTATATATTAATGATATCTCTTAACCTTTATTTACAAGGATTTCAATAGGGTATAATATTGGATTTGGCTCTTAAGTTTTATTGTAATACTTTTTATTTTCTGCCCATTGGCCCCAGGTTACGTCAATATTAATAAATCTGTAGTAATTAATGGTTCACCCTTAGTTTCCTTTACTGAGCCTATGTATTTTATGTTAATTTAAGGAGGATCCCTACCTCCTTAAATTTTTTTCCCCTACCTCCTTCATTTTTATACACACTCCAAATTACTTTACACTTCATGATACTGAAATAAGCTACCCACCAGTCAAACCCTATTTCATCCAGGCTTTTTAGAACTTCAGTTATGAGCATCCCCTCTCTTTAGTACAGACTGGCCTGAGATTACTGTTAACAGCAAGTGTCAATATGGGCACATCTACACTACAGGGCTTAACTCAAAATAAGCTATGCAAATTGAGCTATGTCAATTGTGTATCTTATTTCAAAATAGCTTATTTTGAAATAAGGAGTGTCCACACAGCACTTATTTCGAAATAGAGCACTTTTCCTCCAACTTCTTAGTCCTTGTACAATGAGGGTTGCAGGAGTTAGAGTAAGAAGTCCTCCAGCTTGACAGTATTTTAACACTATTTCAAATAGCGCCACTATTTCAAAATAACTGCCTTCTGTGTGGACGCGGACTAAGTAATTTCGGAATAGTTATTTCAAAATAGTGTTGCAGTGTAGACGTAACCTCTCTTGCTAAGTAGCCCTCTTCTCCTACTAAGCTCCTTTTTTTTTAATCCAATGTGTAACTTCGCCATCCATATTGTATTTACTAACTTTATGTATTTGTCTTTTGGGTGGTATTACACCTCAAAGCTCTCTTCAAGTCTAAATATATTATGTCTGTTTCTCTACCCACATTGGCTATTATTGTTCATCTCTTCTTAAATAAGTTAATTGGATTTGTGAACCATGACCTCACTTTTATAATCCTTGCTTGGTTTTTTTTTTTACCAGTCTGTACCTGTTGAATTATTCTCTAATTTTACATCCAGTTACTGACTCAAACCTTTCCTAATTCAAAGGTTAGACATGCACATCTATAGAATCACAGGATACTAGAACTGGAAGAGATCTTGAGAAGTCATCGAATCCAGTTCCTTACACTTACAACTAGACCAAGCACAATCTAGAGATCATCCCTGACATATGTTTATCTAAGCCGCTCTTTAATATCTCCAAATAGAGAAACTTCCATAATTTCCCTAGGCAATTTATTCTAGTGCTTAACTATCCTGACAGTTAGGAAGTTTTGTCCAACCTAAACGTCTGATGCTGCAATTTAAGCCCATTGTTTCTTGTCCTATCATCAAAGGTTAAGGTTTTCCCCTTCCTACTTGTAACACCCTTTTTGGTACTTGAAAGCTTTTATCATGTCCCTTCCCTATCTTCTCTTTCCCAAACTAAACAAAACCCAGTTCTTTTAGTCTTCCTTCATAGGTCATGTTTTCTAGACCTTTAGTCATTTTTGTTGTTCTTCTCTGGACCTTCTCCAATTTCCCCACCTCTTTCCTGAACTGTGGCACTTAGAAATGAACACTATACTCCAACTGAGGCCTAATCAGCAGAGTAGAGCAGAAGAATGACTTCTCATGTCTTGCTTACAACATTACTGTTAATGCATCCCAGAATAATGTTTGCTCTTTCCCTCTTTCCTCCCCCGAAAAACAGTGTCACGTTGTTGATTCATATTTAGCTTCTGGCCACTATGACCCCTAGAACTCTTTCTGCTGTGGTTTCTGCATTCATTATTTAAAGGCTTGGTAAAATATGGGTGTCACTTTTTAACAAATTGCATACTGCTAACAGGTACACAGGACTAGAAGACTCTCTCACACATACCCCTACCTGCAGGCAAGGACAAGAACCCTGTTGAGGAGTGGGGGAGTTTCATCTCCAAAAATCACAAGTCTCTACCATTTGACCTAAAGGAGATCTCTCTAATCTGTAGGGAGTCCATAGGCCTCTCATTGGGCCAGCCACTAGCAAGCATCGGGAGTCCAAAATTAAGGTGTTACATACTCTTTCAAATCAAACACAAGAGGTTGTCCCAAGCACAAGAGGTTCACAAGAGTGGTGCCACACAGATTTTGTCAAAAAATTAAGGAATTAAGAAGAAAGATTTAGCCATTCCTGCTGCCAAGGAGAAACTAGACTCTCCGTCCCCTTTTATTAAATCTGTGGTTTGTGGGCTATTTTTTTTAAATGGTGTTCTAAATTTAGGCCTCTCAATAAATATTTTGGCATCTATGAAAAGGATTTAACTTTCTACGGTGCTAAATGAGTAGCAGTTCTCATTGACTTCTATGGAAGTTACTGGTGGCTGGCACCTCTGGAAGTAACTGATTTGTCCTCCTTAAATGTTGAAATACAGATTTTAAAAAAAATAGGCACTGAGGTACAGGTTAGTCCTTTAGTACACATCTGTACAACACTTTTGTCAGAAAACCCCAGGTTTGCAGGCAGATTGGCTGATTCACGCACGTCTAGTGAGCATGGCCAAAGTTGTGAGTAAATGTGGACTAGTGCAGAGGAGTGTGTAAATCCTGCAAAATATGGTGGTTTGTTGAAGTTTCAAGCTGAAACTAAAGATGGGCTCAAATCAACCACTTGCTCCCAAGCATACGCAGATCCAGCACTCCTTGGAATTGGATTGAAGATTGCAGCTTGGTAAAATAGAGCTTCGCAGGTCTCCAAATCTGACCAGTGAATCTTTACATCCTGAGCTCCGCATTTGAATACAAATGATAAACCCGGCCACTACACGGGTTTTGGTTCTGCCAGTTCTATTGAGTGCCAAAGTTCAAATCTAGAACTAAACACCAGATCTGGAATTCTGGGTCAAGTCCATTTCTACCTGACAGAAGATCATATTCGACAGTTTTCATTATGTTTTCGGAGTTTGTCCTAGGGTCATTTCTGCTTCCATCATTCATTGTTACTTCTGTTTCAATAGTTTCCCTGCACACAACTCATCTTCCCCAACACCAACAAGCCATTAAATTATATTTCTCTTTCATATTTCCCTTCCTCCAAGCCAATCTGCCTGCTTTAAAGAAGTCATGCTGTTTCACAGCAATATTGCCATCTTCTATTACCAGTTTCCATTCAATATTTCCCCAAAGGGCCCGCGGTTTCTCACATCAACCTCTTGCTCCTTATACTTTACATTTGTAAAAGCATTTATTATTCATCTTCACATCTCAGGTAAATTTTCCTTTCATTTTCAATCTCAGCTTTCTTTATCATTTTCTTACCTTCTCTTTCTTTCATATTCTACGCCTTCACTTTCAGTGCTAACCCTTCTGATTTATCCCAGGGGACACCTTGAAAATTAGATGTTAGCTCTCAGTGGAATTTCCCTGGAAAGACATTTTAAAATAAATAAATTATATATGTCTTGCCTGCCTTTCTCCAGGCCTTGATTTCCTCCTGTTATTTCCCTGGTCATCCATATTGATCGTTTTTCCACCTCTTGAATATTTATTTCTTAACTGGATACATATTGTATTTGCTGAGCTCATGGTAATTTTCCTGTGGTACTTTGCACTCATTTCAACTTCCCAATGTGTTTTTGCTTGGAAACATACACATCTGTATTACTGCAGAGATGCATATAATCGTATTTGACTAGAGAGCCAGAATGACTATAGGTTATAGCAGGGGGAGTACAACTTCTACCTTCCATGTCTGATATATTGAGTGGCACAGGATCACATTACCCCCTCAGGCTAGAGCAGCTATGCATCAATTCTATAGTTTTTACTGCAGCCTCTGTACCACGGTGGGCAAGAGGTGGCTAGCAGGCCGGATCCAGCCTGGCAAGTCTCTGGATCTGGCCCGCAGCTGCTTGCCAGCACCCTTACTACAGATTAAGGATGTTAAATATCGGTTCATAAAATTGTCGATTATCCTCATGAATTCTTATTGTTTAGTCGACTATTCTATTGCATCAGAGGCAGCAGCGTGGGTGCCAGGTGGGAGCTGGTCCATGAGGGAAGCCAGTTTAAAAACCAGCTCCTCTCACAGACCAGCTGTCTGACACCCTGCACTGCTGCCTCTGATGCCATCCCATGCTGCTGCCTGTGTAGCAGCCCCTGTCCAGGGGGGTCTGAGTTCCTGGACCGGTGCAAGCCAAAACTGAGCCAGACTGCCTGCCCGTCTGACTCCTAATACACTTTACATGCAGAGTTGGTCCTGGACGTGTCACAAGCTGTCTAGACAGCCTGCTAAAAAAATTACTGGCGGGGGAGGAGGGGAAATGTGTGTAGGTTATATTATTAACCTATAAGCTTTTGCTTATCGTTTAATCAGTTAATCGATTACATTATTACATCCCTACTACAGAGCAGCTGCAGCCACTTTAAACAGCAGGCTGGTAACTGCTCTGCAAGCTGGGCAGGGAGGAGAAAACTTTGCACGCTGTCCCTGCACCCTAGCAAAATCTCCAAGCTCCCATTGGCCAGTTTCTGCCCAGTGGGACCTGAGAAATTTTGCTGAAAGCAGGGGCAGTAAATGAAGCCTCCTCCCTCCCTCCATGTGCTGGAGCAAAGCCACGTGGAGCAGCCTCCCCCCAGCCCCACACACACCTAGGTAAGTGCCTCCCAGACAGAGCCTGTCTCTGGCACCCCATCCACTCCCCCCTCAACTACCTGCCCCAGACCACCACTCAAACCCTCTGTATCCCATCTCCCCACTTCCTCCAGGTCACAACTGCCTCCCAGATCCTGCACCCCCTCTCCTCCTTCTCCCTCAGGCCATAATCCTCTTCTGTACCCACAACCCCTCTTGGATCCTGCACCCCAGCCTCTTCCCTAGATCATAACCCCCCTCCTTCACCCAAACTCCCTCTCAAATCCCACACTCCCTCCTGCACCCCAATCCTCTATCCCTAGTTCCCTTCTACACCCCACCCGCCGTCCCAGACTCTGTGCCTCCTCCACAGAAGTGCACCCTTTACC
This sequence comes from Pelodiscus sinensis, assembly GCF_052426305.1. Taxonomy (NCBI): domain Eukaryota; kingdom Metazoa; phylum Chordata; order Testudines; family Trionychidae; genus Pelodiscus; species Pelodiscus sinensis. The sequence continues at coordinate 115,117,109 of NC_143055.1, read as the reverse complement.
ATTTACCATTTCACGAGGAGTAACGGTAGTTCGAACTAGGAAGCCTAGTTCGAACTACCTAGTTCGTGCCCCGTGTAGCCGCGCTGCACGGGGTTCGAACCAGCGGGGTTTTAAAAATGGCGGCTCCCCACTTATGCAAATGAAGCCCGGGAAATTCAAATCCCGGGCTTCATTTGCAAGTGCGGTATGCCTACATTACCCTCCTAGTTCGAACTAGCGGGGTAGTGTAGACATACCCTCAGATCTATTTTGGAGATATAAGTTACCTCCCTCTTCTACTAGAATCTCGGATATGGCCCACATGCACCTACTTCCCCTCCACCCCCAATGCTCTGTGATCCTGGAACTGCTGAATTTGCTCCCAGAACCTCAACTTACATTTTAAAAGTAATGTCCTTGCCTTATGGTTGTGAAGAAAACTGTGATACCCAAGTGTATCGAATGCAAAGATGTCTGCCTGAACCTACAGGCAGCCTGCAGCTCTAGCCCTGGGAGCGTGATTGCTCCTCAGTGTGTTTGTGAGATAAAGGATGAAGAGAAAGAGCATGACAGTGTGTTCATGCATGCAAAAGTGACAGGAAGATGTGAAGAGCCAGCACAATATCGCACACTGCGTGACAAGGTAGAGGAGGAATTGGGAGCAGGCATGTGATGGGTGGAAATGGAGAAAACAAATTGCTTTAAAATCTTATCAAATGGTATGTCATATGTTACAGGGAAACAAACTTGCCCCACCCTACTGCCCCTACTTTTCTCATTGCTTCCCAACAGTTCTACTAAGCCTCCCCATTTCTCTTTGGCTGGCCACAGACTCAGCTGACACCCCTTGCTTGCACACGGCTGAGCAAATTGCTGACATGCCATAGAGTGTACATATCCCAATAGCCATCTGGTGGCACAGCCAGCTGTTCCTTTGTATAGACTGCAGTGGGCACATCTATGTGTAGAGGTTGATCCTGGAAGAAGATAAGATTTTCAGTAAGGTGGCACGTAAACGCCGCTTCCACTGAAGTTCGTTGAAGGTGCTCAGCATGACACAGGACTGGGTTTTCATCCCTCTTTGGTACATCATTGCTACAGACTCTAATGCCAGGCTGTGCGATACACTTCCCCCTTGTATTGTGTTCCTTGTGGCAGTAGGAGGGAAGCTAGAGACAGGCAGATTATGAATCAGACTGCAGCTGAAGGGCAGTTGCTCTGGGATTTGGTTTCACACTTTGATAGAAGCATTATTTTAATGGATGCCAATGAAGCAGCTATCCTAAAACAACCAATTATAGATATGAAAGCAACTGTTCACAGTCTGTAAAGAGAATAAACACCAGATTTACAACCACTAAATAGACACCTGAGTTTTAGGGGTGTTTGTTTTTTGGGGGGGGGTTATGTGTTTTTGTTTGCTGGCTTGCATGGGTTTTTAACATTTCTACTTATTTTACCCAGTGGCACCTTTGCTTCCTTCTTTCAACTAAGCAGGGCTGGCAGACAATCAGTCCCACAGCACTGATAATACTGCATCACAGAATTTAGCTTTTTTTTTAACGTTATAACAGTAATTTCCAGTCTGTGGCGAGAACACCACTTTAAATATTACAACAAGAAAATTCTGTATTATCGCTGGCAAAGGATGTAATATACTGACTGCCTTTGGAACTGGATAATTCAGAATGATAGCATGTGAATGTCATGATGATATTAAGGACTTTTCTATTGAGTGAATGACACACAGACAATAAAGAGCGGAGCTCGTAGGACTGCACTGTATCTTTATCACCTAGCTTGCATGACTATGCTCTTCTCCTCAATGTTGCATGTTATGAAAAAAAAGCCTTCCCAAGCAGACATTGGCCTCTGGTGGATTGGCACCCACACTGGAAGTCAGGAGGTCTGAGTTCTGTTTCCATCCCTGCCATTCACCCTGCCATATGACTTTCGGTGGATCGCTTCATCACTCAGCTTCCCATTTCTTCCAAAACAGAAATCATGATTCCCAGCTTTAGAAAGCACTTTCAGATCAAGAAATTAAATAGCATAATTGTGAGGTACTGCAATTCATTTTTATTATAAATAATAGACTTTTTTTAACAAGACCCTTCCCCATCAGGGATGCACAATTCACAAGAAGGCCAATTGTACTTGTTTAACTTTTTGTACAGCACTTTTCATGGATCTTAAAGTGCTGCACCAAATTGGATAGGTGTGACTATTTTACTCTCACTATTTTACAGTGAGAGTGCCATGCCAAAGATCTCACAGAAGGTCATTGTGACAGATGGAAATGGAATCCAGATCTCAAGACTCCCCATCATCATCAACAAACATGGGCTCAATGCCAATTGATGTCCGATGCCTCCCTCACTATTTCCTTCCATCTCTCCCTGTCCAGTGTGGAGTGGCTTAGTTTCTGAAGACTAGCCTCACACCGATCTACTATATCATCTACCCATTCTCTGTGGGGTCTGCCTCTCCTATTCGGACCATCCATTATGTTGAATACCAGGGTCTTAACTTTTCGCTTGTCGTTCATTCTGCAGATATGCCCAAATAGCCATAAGTTCTGTTGTATAACCTTTCTGCAGTAAGTTCTCTTTTGGCTGTATATTCTTATGTAATTCTTCATCCTCCTTCTTTATCCAGTCTTGGGACTGGCATGAAACCCCTAGTCAGACTCCTCATGCAGTACCATACCCTCTGAACTATGCTGCCATGCTGTCATTCATCCTCCACTCTTCATATGTATGACTCAGATAATCACCTTCTGCATATTTTTCCATGCAAGAGAAAATCTTCCCTAGGGACCCAGCAGATGTAACCCACACACCTAGTGTGGTTCACTGTCCCATGTAGTAGCACTTGGACCACTTACAGCCAGAGATAAGAACAAGGGGGCACTACAGTCTAAGCTGAGTGCCAGCTCGTTTTTTAGCTCGAGCTGTAGAGGTTCCTACATTAAGCTCCAGAGGTCCCAGATTCAAAACTGCCTGGTGGTGATTACACAAGTACTAACAGATGGTGGGAAGGCAAGAAAAAAGAGATGAGTGGTCAGTTCTAAAAGAAGAAGAAAAGAGTTAATGACCAGGGTGGGCAATAGTTTTTGATGGGAGACCACTCCAAGAATTTGGCTAGTGGTTGAGGGCAGCACTCTTCCATGATATTAATGGAGGAAGTGCAGGGTCTGGGTTGGAGGTTGGGAGAAGAAAGGAGCTTGGGGTAAGGGAGAGAGTTTGGGTGAAGGAGGCAATTTTGACCTGAGGCACTGATCTAGGGCAGGGAATTGGGGTACAGGAGGGGATGCAGGGATTTGGGTTGTGAGCTAGGGCAAGAGGAGACTGATCTGGGGCAGGGGATTGGGTGCCAGGTCTGTGAGGGGATATGGGTGCAGGAGGGGGCAGAGGATTTGGGTATGTGGAGTAGAGGGCAGGAGTGGGGGCAGAGGGTTGAGGAAGGGAGGGGCTGGGGTGTCAGCATCTGGCCTGGAGACTTACCAACCAGCAGCCTGTTCCTGAATTAGCCTCCCTGCCAGCCAGTGTTCCCTCTAAGCTACGCAGCTGCACAGCTTCACAGATGATTAATCAGTCCCGCCCAGTCAGTCAGCACCTTGCACAGAACCCTGGGCCCCTGACTGGGTGGGGCTGATTAAAACCCCGTGAAGCTGTGTTGCCATGCAGTTTAGAGGGAACACTGCTGCCTGCCCCACCCCTGCGCAGGCTGTAGACATGTGCTCCGGAACCCCTTGTGCTTCCTGGCTGCCTCTTATTGAAACAGGCAGGTCCCTTTGGCCTATTTCTGGCCAGAAACCAGCTAATGGGATTGTGCTGGGGGTGAGAGCAGCTCTTAAAACTTTCCCCACTCCCTTCCAGACTCGGAGTTTTTAAAGAAAAACTGCCTCCCAGCCGCGTTTGAGCAGTGTGCAGGTAGAGCAAGGCAAGTGGGGAGCCTGCCTGGGGCTCCCCGCAGCATCTGAGAGCTGAATCCGGTGGCTGGAGGGGCTGGATCTGACCCACGGACCGTATTTTGCCTAGATCTGGTCAATGGAGATGGCCTGAGTCCAGTGCTCCAGGTGGATAGAGGGTGATTCACAGAAGACTACAAGTGAAAACAGAAGACAACAAGGCTTGTGGGACAGAACAGGAGGAAGATGGCTAAAAAATGGGAGCAACACCAATAAGATACAGGTCTCCATTACTGACGACTCCCAACTAAGAAAAATCGATAGGCCTGTCTGGCATGCAGCTGTTCTAGAGAACAGAAGGGTGTGCACTCTGCCATTGTACAGCAGAAGAACAAATGGATATAAACAGACCATCAGCAACTTCAGGTTTGAAATTAGATGAAGGTTTCTAACCATCAGAGGCAGGGCCAGTCTGACTATGAGTGAGCTAGGTGGTCACCTACCATGCAAGGTATTAAGGAGTGCCAAATTTAACAGAAGTGAATTTTTCTCCTCCGTTAAAAAAAACACATTAATATGTTATCTCTTATAAATGAAAGAATCAAATATTATGCTTATAAAACAGTGCACCATTGCCATGTTAGAAATTGAGTTATATTATTTCCAATCACAGGTGAGAAAGGAATTGTCCCCTGGTAGGGCTGGCACCAATCCTGGGGGGTGGGGGGCGGTTCACCTTTCTCTGCAGCACGGGGTTTGGGTCACTTGCGGGTTTGAACTAGAGTAAATGGAGGATTCTCTGTGATTTGAAGTCTTGAAATCATGCTTTAAGGACTTCAGTAACTCAGCCAAAAATTATGGGCATATTACAGGAGGTAAGGGTTAAGTTACATGGCCCATGATGTGCAGGTCATATTAAAAGATCACAATGCTCCCTTCTAGAATTAGCCCATGATGGCAACTCAGAACTTTCACTCTCTCCATCATGCATGCTCATGCTGAGCAGGTTAGAAGTGCAAGGTTTAGTCTGTGTCCTCTTCATGTCCTATCCCACGCTCTTGTAGGTGCAGTACTTTTCAGCTTCTTTTCAGGATCGCTCTATCTTGTCCAACAATGTGTCCGATTGAGTGAGGTTTCCAGGCAGTGATCAAGAGGTGCGCACTCACAGTATGTGGTTCTCACCTCTTTCACTTTGCCTTCTGGGAACATGTGTTTCTCCAGTATTCAGCCACAGTAGAAGTGGAGTTGAAGTTCAAGATCTACTATAAAGGCCAGCTGATGAGAGTAACATAGAAAACTGTTGTGCAATTGTGCACCTCAGGCTATATTCTCATCTTAGTTACACCAGTTATGCCTGTATAAGCCATCTTATGTAAGAATTGTGTAACTACGGGAGGAAAGGCCTAATATGCAATGACTTATTTGCTAGGAAAAAACACTGAAATGTCTCACTTCAAATTGAGGGTTTTTTTTTTTAAATAAATAGTTAGGGTGAAATTCTTCCCTGTGCAGAGGGCCATCTTAAAACCCTCACCACTTAGGTCTTCAAAATTGGGCATTAAGTATGACTTAAGTAATCCATAGTCTTTGGACTGCTCAGGGGAGAATTTAACTCTTAGCCAGATTTTCAAGATTGACCGTATTCAGGGACAGATACGGAGCTAAAAGACCCTTGTCATCAGTGGTATGCGTCAGGAGTCAGCAACATTATATCTGTGTTGAATATCAATTGTCTAATTTTACTGAAATGTTGTCAGTGAAAGATCAAAGCAATACCAGAGTGTACTTTAAGGGAGTTTCTGTGGAGAATGGACTTACTAAGGCTAATGAGTTAGCAATCACGAACATCTACATAATCAAATAACACCCATGTCTAAAATAAGGAACTAAAGTTTTCCTCCCCCCAGCTCAATTTTGGTAAGAGCAATAGTATTTTTATATTAGTTCTCTCTTGGAAACTAGCTTGCTAGAATCTATTCCCACGTGCACATAGTACCTTTGCACACTAAATACCTCAAAAAGGGCTGCTTCTGAAACTACGAGGCTGGTGCACATCATGCATACAATGAAACAGACAAACACATATCTTTCAGAATCATTCAGTATTAACACTATAAATCATGCCAATCACAAGCAGGACCTGAAAAAATTTCCTATCACAAAATGGTTCCGCAAGATCGTTTTTTAAAAATAATAATTGGCATATTTTCAAATACTTCCCATTCACGGATCTCTTCAGAAACACTAATTAATTAAGTCTCAAGCTCTACTACCAGAAGCCAATCTCTGGTGGTACAGACATTTATCCCTATTTTCAGATAGGTAAACTGAGGCACAGAGTAGTTAGAATGTTTCCAAAGTTGAACAAGTCTGGGACCATCCTTGAAAGAGAACTAAGAATTTCTGACTCAATTTCCTGATCTAAGACTAGACCACATTACACTTGTCCTTTTATCAATGAATCATTATAAAGAGACACATTCTTCCACTGAAAGAATTAAAAAAAAACATTTTGTCTTAAAAAAACCCCAGTACAACACCTCTTCCATGCTCCTAGTGTTGGATCTTGAAGGCAAAAAATCTCAATCCTTTCACAATGTTAATTTCAGTTTTGAAAGATGTTCAAGAAACCTTTCAAAGCTAGGATTTGCTTGATTTGGAACTCTCACACGCATTTTGCAATTAACTACGAATAATGTAGTGTTACTGCAAGCCGATCATCCTAATAATAAGAGGTCTGATGTCAATTCAGGGCTGAATGTGGATTTCAAAAACATTCAAGGCTCAGGAGTATTTGTACCTGAGATTTTTAATTGGTTCAGACCATTCCTGACAGCATCAATTGTAAAATTTCGGATCCAATATCTAATCAAGAGCCAGCTTCACTTTTCAAACCCTTCTTTTCCACCAATATCTCCAAGCTCTTTTTAGTTGGTTGGGTCCAGGTTTCAGGTTTGAATAGGATGATCATACATCCCATTTGGGCCAGGACAGTCCATTTTTAAGCTTTGTCCTAGCCATCCTGATTTTTTTGATCAAGTTGGAAAGGGCAAGTGGAACTATTGTCCACTTGTCAAAAATGCACGGTGTGGAAGAACATGTACGGGGAGGGGGGGGGTTAATTGCAGCACCAATCCCAGCCTAGTATGGGTGGAGGGGAGGATGGGTTGGGTGAGTGGCTTTTGCAGCTCTTTGCACATGATGGGGGAAGAGACGGGGGTTGAACAAGCCCCATGCAATGTCCCATTTTCCCTTCAAGAAATATAGCCACCCTAGGTTTGCATCTCTTGCTTTCCAATAACACAAATCATTTCTGAAAATATCAGGACAGTTCTTCATCAGAGGCATTGGTATTTCATATGACATCACATTGTTAACTGGTGGCTTTTTGTTTTTGAATACAAATAATAAATCAAATATAATGAATAACCGAGAACAAAATTGGCCTGGTGTGCTTGTCTGCAGGTAGCATCTTGGCCTGGCATAGCAATAAAGTAATTGGGAGAGTAAAAGGAGGAGTAAGAAAAGGATATTTTTCATTTGAATGCTTGAATACTCACCCTTCATTTTCTTCTGTTGAATTTGCTTTAAAACGATGCCTGTTCAGAACGATAGGCACACACAGCACTAGCCATACTCAGTGTACATTTTAAGTTCTTCTGGGCTGCGCAACGATGCTAAGTGTCTGTCACGTGCTGGAACTGATGGTGCAGAAACTGACATCTGTGGGCCAGTAATGGTGGTCATACCTCACTGCTATCCCAACTGTTACCACTCCCACACAACCTACCACCCTGAGCTCAACCCAGCTGTCATGATTGACACAGCTGCCATCATATTCCGCTGCCATAAGCCTCTTGGCATATTGGACTTGACCACTGCTGAGAGAATGCCTGTCATTGGCTAGAATAGACACAGGAAATGAAGACACTAAGGAACCCTGGGAAGGTGCAACATGTTCCAGCCACTCGACAAGATTATCTATCCCTGCTGGAGTCTCTGAGGTGGTTCTTTGTTGACTGATAAGATTGGACAAGGCACAGTGGGCCCCAGAACGTGTATTCTGTGTTATTTTAATTGAATGCATCACTGACAAGGGACAATCACTTATGCTGCAGTATCTATTCCAAATGAAACAATTGTTTTAAAATAATTGGTCTGACAAGAGCGCAGGCAGCCATAGAGGATAACCTATATACATTGCTCCTGAGATAGGCAGAAAACATGCTCTCTGTAATTGCTTGCACTCAGCTCTTCTCATTCCCCCCCCCAAAACACACTTCAAATGAACACTGCTTTTCAAATCTATGATTTGAATAACACTGAACAAGTCTAGTGGCCCTCTTCTTTTCTTTTGCAGAGTTTTATGTGCCATGAAAAACAATTACATTAATCTGATTAAAAATATCAAACCCAAACAATTGGCAATTAATGTAAATGAAATGAAAGGGAGTAGACTCAGGGCCAGGTATTTGGTGAGTGTAAGGTAGCATAGCTGCACAGACTCACCCTACCTGGGAATCTGGCCTTTAATTTTTCCTGTAAAATTTGTTTAACAACCCCTAATGAAAATCTATACAATTATGCTATATAAAGCGGATGATCAAAGGCCTCTGTGTTTCAGCCATTGTTGTCTGATTTGAGATCCTAACTACTTGCTACAAAAGCAAAAGTATAAAGAAAAATTATAACAGCTAGAATGTGAAAAGGCTCATACAAATCAAAAGCTCAGTGAGGTCTCGGAGCACTGAACACCTTGAAGATTTCTCAGGGATTGTGAATGCAAGAGCAAGAATGTCCATGAAGGGCTCCATCCTTCAAGGTGTTAACGACTCTAGTCAGCTATTAAAGTGCATTGGAACGGACAATGTTTGTGACCTCCAGGAATTGCTTAGCTCCTTACAGAGGTGGGCTTTAAGTGCTAGCTCTCAGATACAAAGAGCCCCTGAGATGACTGTAAAGGAGTTCACATACTAACAACCACAAATTTATCTGAGATTCTCAAGGAAAGTGTATGTAAAAGTGCTAAATATTATAATTGTGATTTTCCCTTTCTTAGTTCGTATAAAAAATGTCTTTTGAGTGTTTCAAGTCACTTCTGTTGCATGTTACTAATGGTTAAAAACCAAAACACACTAATTAAATATTGTAATAGCTAAAGTTTCACATGTTCCATTTAAAACAACAACAGACTGGAAACTGGAAGCCTATTTACGGAAAACTAGAAAACGTATTTGGCATTGCCTGGCTCTGGTCCAGGAGCACATGGGGGGGCTACACAGGCCTCCCACTGCTGCACTCCAGGCCCAGCCTGGTGCTGGAATGGGAGCCCAGCACAGGGCTAAGGGTAAAGAGAGGCACACAGGTCTCCCGGCAGAACTCCCTGAGCCAGGCCCAAAGGAAGGCCACAAAGACCAGCTGGCCACGGTCACACTGGATCACACACGGTCACCATGGGAAGCCCAGCAGCACTGGTGGGGAGCCACTGGTGGGTCCTGGAGGGGGAGCTGAGGCTGCATTGCCCGGCTCCAGTGGTGCTCCCGGGGGAGGTGGGGAGGCAAGGGGCTGTGTTAGTAGGGTCAGTGGGGCTTAGGGATGGGGGGAGGGGCTTGGGGCAGGGGAGTCACTTATCTGGGCTTGTGGCAGGCAACATGGTGAACTCCATTCACAGCTAGCCACTCCCTTTATGATGCAACTACCCCCAGGGGTCACACTGAAGTATAGCTGTCCCCTGAGCTTGCTGCCCCCAGTGGTGACTAAGTATTGCATTCCTCCTCCCTCTGCCCCCTCCCTTTCCAGGTTATGGAAAATAATCAAATTCCAGGCACATCCTGTTTTAGTGACACAACCAAACCCTGACCTTGCTTTACGTTAAGAAAAAAGGAAGCTGCATCTAATTTCCAGATATAGAGCTTGATCTTCACACAGTCCAGCAACCACTTACGTGTGGACTTCAGTTCTTTGCTAGGTTGTCCAGTGTGCTAGTCATCCTGCAGGACTGAGCCCACAGTGAGTTTGTTCTGTTCTCTCACCAGCTTTACACAGCTATAACTCCATGGACTTTGGTGGAGTTTTATCAAGCTTATACCATTGTAAGCTTAGAAAGAGAGTTCAGTTATTCATTGTTTGTCCTCCAGTAGAGCTGGGTATGAGTGACCCATCAAAAAAAAACAACAACAACTGTATATGCACAGAGCAAAAAAGAAAAAAAGGCAGCACAGGAGAAATATGTGCCTGTCTTAATTCAGACTTGTGGTTACAGACAGGAGCAGCAATTGGCTCTGAGCCCATTGGCTAAAGAAACGTGAGGTCTTCTCATCAAGGCAGCTGAGAAGATAAAGTAAAGTAAGATGAGAAGACAGAATTTGATGAGAGGAAATATGAAAAAAAAATCTATTGTTTGCTCCTATCTGAAATTATGCAGATCTTTAGATGTGTTTGGTTTGGGTTTAGGTACATTGTTCAGGGCAGTTTACATTTATAGAAGGCACAGATTTAGAGGTCTGTATATGGGTGGGGTATGTGTAAAAGTCTCTTTTCCTTGACCTCAAGGGTGGGTCTTTTGTGTATTGTATACTAACCTACATATGTTTTCTCATCTGTTCGGTGGGTACCACAGAGACTTGGGTGGGACAACAATATCCAGACAAGTGAGCTATTGCAATAGATACTGCCCTCCCCATTGAAAGTCTTTATTCTTTTTTTCTGCAGTAAGCTATTGTACTGAAGGCTTACTATGAGAAATGGGACATATTTGTTATCACTGCATAGAAGTGTGGTTGTACCCTCTGCCCATAAGATAGCCATCTCTCAATAAAACTCCACATACTCACTGTACTAGATTTTGTGCTGCTGTGCCTTAAATAAATGAAAGTCTAGGACAATAGATATTTTAAAGAGATTAAAACCTGTCACAGTTGGTCTAAGCACAATGGGATGATATACAGTCATTATTTTTTCTCTCGTATTATATTTTCCTAGTGTTGTTATTGACATCTGGTCAGCCTGTCATGACAGAGTCCAATTAAAATTATATATCAGTGCAGGTTTTCTTTTCGCTGGGGCTGGTACTCCCAGTGGACAGGAGATCCATTTGATAGCACTCTGATGTCCACTACTAGGTGTTTTAATTTCCTGACAAATCTATCAAGTGTAATTTGCCACTGGGACATTCAATCTCACAATGACAGGGGGGAAAAAGCACAGAGCTTGGAGTTTTCAGTAAGACTTAAACAGAAAGGCCATTTTTTACCCATATTAAGATTTCCCATTTCCGTACCATGTTCATACATATGTATATGCACAGGGGATTTGGGTGAGGGCCTTACCAGTGTTGGCGCCTGTCTGATGTGCACTGACTATATGTGAATATTAAACAAGATCAAGTTACCAAATGACTGATTTATCATTTGCACTACAGCACTAAAAAGCCCACACCAAAATGAAGGCCCCATTGTGTTAAGAGCTGTGATATACATAGTAAGAGACAGTTCTTGTCCTAAAGTGTTTTCAATTTAAAATTTAAAAAGCCAGACAAATTGCTGGTGGAAATCAGAATTATCCCCATTTTATAGGTGGGGAACTGAGGCTAAAAGGGATTAAGTAACTTGCAGAAGGTCGCACCAGGAATCTGGAAGAGCCAGGAAATTAATCCACACATCTCAGCCCTCACCACAAAGTCATCCTTCCTTTCATAAATTTTAAATAATGCTCCTGAGAGCATATGGTTTGCATGACATTTTAAAAATAACTATATTGTATGTCCTTTCATTATCACTTCACTCCCTGCAAAACTATACTATGGCACATTGAATATAAAATAAATATGAGGTCATTGGGGACAAGGGCTTAGATTTTCTGAATTAGGAGGTAAAAGATCTAAGAGAAACTGTTTCTCTCGTGGACTTTCTTAGCTGTTGTTTCTGATGTTAACTGATGTTTAAAACCATGTCTACCTGTGCTGTAACTTTGGCCCTGCCTCTGTGGTATCCTCTGTAGTAATGGTTGAGACTCTTTAGCATGCAGGATAGTATGTATGCTGAGAAGATGAAAGACAATGATGAATCCAAAAGAATCAATACATTCTACAGGGTTGGTGATTCACAAAGAAAGAAGATTAAAGTCTCTGAATACAATTGTGAATATTATTCCTCTCCCAGCATGTTTAAGTTTAGTCTAAAAGTTCTTGAATGGGAAGATCCAAAGTTTACACAAACTAGCCTCCCACTGTAAGGAAGAGTGAGTGTTCTCTCACAACTGGTAAGCCACAGACCGCATCTAATGTGAAAACAAAAATATCATATACCCCAGGACAGCTCTGGGAAATTCATGACAGCTTTTTTTTTATAAACCGAGTTTTATACACATAGGCTACGTCTAGACTACATCCCTTTTTCATGAAAGGGATGTAAATTAAATGTATCACAATTGCTAATGAAGCGGAGATTTAAATTTCCCCTGCTTCATTAGCATAAAAATGGCTATCGCTTTTTTTCGGCACAGAACTTTGCCGGAAAAAAGCGTCAGTCTAGACGTGGATCTTGCTGAAAATAAAGCCTTTTCCGAAAGATCCCTTATCCCTCTGTGCCGAAAAAAAAGCGGCAGACACTTTTATGCTAATGAAGTAGGGGAAATTTAAATCCCTACTTCATTAGCAATTGCGATACTTCTAATTTACATCCCTTTTCCGAAAAAGGGATGTAGTCTAGACGTAGCCATACAGTATTAGATAACTTCCTGGTACAAGTGCTGAAGGAACCGACCAGGGTCATGCACAGTTTGACCTGCTTGCTGCTCACAAACAGGGAGGAACTAGTTGGGGAAGTAGATGTGGGTGGCAACCTGGGAAGCAGTGATCATGAGATGGTAGATTTCAGGATCCTGACCAAAGGAAGAAAGGAGAGCAGCAAAATATACACCCTGGACTTCAGAAAAGCAGACTTTGACTTCCTCAGAGAACTGATGGGCAGGATCCCCTGGGATGCTAACATGAAGGGGAAAGGAGTCCAGGAGAGCTGGCAGTATTTTAAAGAAGCCTTATTGAAGACACAGGAACAAACCATCCCGATGCTCAGTAAGAAAAGCAAACATGGTAGGCGACCAGATTGGCTTACCAGAGACATCCTTGGTGATCTTACACACAAAAAGGAAGCTTATAAGAAGTGGAAACTTGGACAGATGACTAGTGAGGAGTATAAATATATTGCTCGAGAATGAAGGGAAGTAATCAGGAAGGTGAAAGCACAATTGGAATTGCAGTTAGCAAGGCACATGAAGGGTAACAAGAAAGGTTTCTACAGTTATGTTAGCAATAAGAGGGTGATCAGAGAAGTTGTGGGGCCATTTCTGGATGAGGGAGATAACTTAGTGACAGATGATATGGGAAAAGCTGAAGTACTCAATTCTTTCTTTGCCTTTTTCTTCACAGACAAGGTTAGCTCCCAGACTACTGCACTAAGAAACACATTATGAGAAGAAGGTGGGTAGCCCTTGGTGGAGAAAGAACAGATTAAGAACTATTTAGAAAAGCTAGACATACCCAAATCCAGATTTAATGCATCCAAGGGTACTGAGGAAGTTGGCAAGTGTTATTGCAGAGCCATTGGCTAGCATCTTTGAAAACTCATGGAGATCCCAGATGATTGGAAAAAGGCAAATGTAGTGTCCAGGGACAATCCAGGGAACTACAGACCAGTCAGCCTTACCTCAGTCCCTGGAAAAATCCTGGAAGGAATCCTCAAGGAATCAATTCAGAAGCCCTTGGAAGAGGGGAATGTGATCAGGAATAGTCAACGTGGATTCACCAAGGGTAAGTGATGCCTGACCAATCTGATTAGCATCTATGATGAGCTCTGTGGACATGGGGAAGTCAGTGGATGTGGTATACCTTGACTTTAGCAAAGCTTTTGATATGGTTTCCCACAGTATTCTTACCAGCAAGTTAAGGAAGTATGGATTGGATACGTGGACTGTAAGGTGGACAGAAACCTGGCCAGATTGTTGGGCCCAATGGGTAGTGATCGATGGTTTGATGTCTGGTTGGCGGTCAGTTTCAAGTGGAGTGCCCCAAGGATTGGTTCTAGGTCCGGTTTTATTCAACATCTTCATTAATGACTTGGATGAGGGGATGGATTGCACAGTCAGCAAGTTTGAGGATGACACCAAGCTAGAAAAAGTCAGCTCCCAGACTACTGCACAAGGAAAAGCAGTATGGGAAGGAGGTGAGCAGCCCTCGATGGAAGAATATTGTTGGAAGAATTCAGCCTCATGAGATGTCAGCTCATGATTGTTAAAAATTATTCGCCACCTGTTATTGTGAGTTTTATGCATTGTACAGTTTATTTTCCCTCCTACATCCCTACAAGTATCCAGTTCTTGATATTTTGTTTTCAAAATGTGTTTTAAACTTTCCAAATACGGAGATGTCAATTTGGGGTAGAAAAAGAATATTCATATTTGTGACTGACATTCACAGCACTAAAACTTGATTGCTTAATTGTTCACAGAAAACAGACAGAAGAGAGATATGAATTTGGCTAAAATAAGCTCATTTAAACATTTCAACTTCCCATTAGAAGGAAATTATTTGCATTATTATTCCAGATTTCATGCATGTAGGTACGTATATGATATATGCACACACATTCAGAATTGATTCCAAAAGAATACCTGTAAACATATGGAGGTGGTTCAGTCTCTGCATTCATTCAGTCTGATAACACAATATTTATATTGGACTTGGACAATGAGGGGCCAGATCTACAAAATTCGGAGGCACCAAAATCACGGGCTTTATTCCTAAGTCCCAGTTTTATCACCCATAGCCATCGTCAAAACTCCAGGAGGACTGGGCTCACCTATCTCAAGTGGGTGCACTAACCGTTGGACTACAGAGTCACTTTCACTCTTTCAAGCCCAAGATCTGTTCCAGTCTCAGTATATTTTTGCTCCAAGCACACTTCCATTATTTATCCACAGTGGAACAGCTACAAAAGGACAGACCGAGGGAGACATATCAGAATATCCCATAGGTTGGTCATTAGAGCACTCAGCTGAGAAGTGGGAGAGCCCTGTTAAAATTTTTTCTCTCCTGACAGAAATCTGAATCTGCCTCCTCTCAGGCAATGTGCTGTAACCACAGGGCTAAAAGATATATGGTGGAAATCACCACCGCCTCTTGTTCTTCCTTCTGTTCAGTGTGGAGCTAAGCCAGCACCCTCACTCAAGAACTGAAGTTCATAAACCACCTAACTCCAAGAGACATGCTTCATGAATCACCAAAGCCTAGGTTTAATAGCAGAATGTGGCTTAGCATTCACCCTTTTTGGTGGCGTGTCCCATTTGCTTACCCTTTGTGGATCAGTCTTAGGCATCCATCTTGCCCCATTCAGAGTGCAGGGAGCCTCGGCCCTAGCTCAAGCTTTGTGGAGTGCAGTGTTATTCGTATGATCTTCTCAGAACCTAAAAGTTAGGTGCTATAATGCTCACTATTGCAATGTCTAAGCTCCTTGTGATCTCTCTGTTGGACCTAAAGTGAATCCATCAACTCATTTTACATAGGCTAATGGAGTGCCATCAAACGCTAACAACTTATCACTACTGATCTGGACTGGAATTCAGAGAGTAGAGGAGAAAGTTTCCAGATCCTGTTGCCAACCCCCTCATTTGGATGCTCATCAACTTTTTCTACTCCAAATTGACATCTCCGTATTTTGGAGATGGTGAGAGAACCCTGGCCATCTTGGTCTAGACTATGGAGATTACATCAGCATATCTATGCCAGCACAACCCAGTAGTGGAGATGCCGCCTACACATGTTGATTGAAAGGCATTTTTCAGTCTCTACAGAAATACTGTCAGCCTGCCAAAAAGTAGTTAGGTCGATGGAGGCACTGCTCAATTAACCTTGCTGCATCTATCCCAAGAAGGATGACTATATAGTAAGTGAAATTCAGAATGGAGGTAATAGTTTGCTTATGCAAGACAAAGCCCCTAATATCTAGTTGGTCCCAATAATATTGGGATGGCTAGTCTCTCTAACACTGTGACCTATGTCAACATAGCCAGAGTTCTCAGAGAGCAGGATTTCTCACGTCCCTAAGATCACAGCTACATCAGCCTTAATTTTAAGTCCAGACCAAACCTTGTATGTGTTAGTAAAATGCAAACCTCGCAAACACAGGACCATATGGTTTTCCTTTTATTTGTGGAGAGAATTTTCCAAGCGTGCCAAAGAGAATAGGTTGAAGTAGTAATTTTACAATTAAACTTTATTTCTCAAGAGAGCTTATTGAGGTTGAGGGCCTGTAGGAATTTCCTTTTATAAACCAACTATTAATTTTTTCCCAGCCTTGACTGGAATGATTGTAAAAGATTCCAAGATGTTTAATTCCTACACATTAGGCATGACATTATCAACAAAGCTCTTTTTGGATTACTCCCCCACATTAGAAAATACAAACATTTAACATGCAAGACCATTTTTGCTGCAGGGTGGGGGAAGGAAGAGAAAGAGCCCACTATTGGATACTGACATAAAAATTCCTGGGGAGGGATGGAGGTCCCTTAATTTTTCTTCCCCCAATTCTCTCAGTTTAGGGCCTGATTCTTCTTTCCCTTGTGTCAACTTTACTCCTTATTTGTGTTGATGAAAGGGAGATCAGAATTAGGCCTCTAGTATATTAAGAATTTTACCTACATCTTAAGAGTTTATGCAGCAATCTAGATACAAGAACCCACATTTGCCCATAATGTCAGATTTACTGAATTAACTAGGAAACAGAAATTCATTCCCTTCCTTTGGTAACTGATGTTGATAAGCTAGCTATGCCAGCATTTACTTATTCTACTGCCTGTGGGTACCACAAAGGGAAACATTGATGTCACAGTGTTCTAGCACACTGATGTTTTCTGATTAATAGCACCCACTTCCTGATGTGAACATCTGTGGTTTACCCCAGCCTACCTCTGCCTTGCATTCAGGCATTTCTGTCTACCTACAGGGACTGTGGTGCATTTCCAGATCTTGGGAAAATCTCAAAGGTCAATCTTCTTGACATAAAAACAAAACAAAGAAAAGAGAGCAGGAGTTTTTGGCTCACAGCAGCTGCTGCTGGCTTAAGGACCAAACATTAGAAGGCACAAACATATGGGAATGTGTGGTATGCCCCCAATCCATCTTCCCACAGCAGGCAGCCACTGAAAGGCTATGAATGTTAGGATGATAAGTATCAGAATGGCAGGGGGTGAGGGAAAGGGAGGAAACCAGGAAGATAAATGGATGCAAATGTAAATGAAGATGAGGTAACGACCACCATTACTAGGTTCTGCTGCACTGAAAAGCATGAGTGCATTCAAGAAGATGGATTTTCAGGCCCTATAGAAGACAATGAAGGCACAAACCACAGCATGGGGTTGTGACTGAAACAGGAACCAATTTCAAGAAAATATCCCAGTGGGCAAAGGAACTGGGGGGCACCCAATCCAGAGTGGATGGGGGGAGAAGTAAATTGGGGAGAATCAGAGTCCTATCAGACACAAAACAAGTACTAACCTTTGAAATGACATTTCTTTTCACCAAACTATTTCTCTGTTTCGTTGTTTATGTTCCAACCACTTGGCTTTAATCTGTCCCCTTCATTCTGTGACACGCGGGGTCCACACCCTCTAGGGGAAAACAAGGATGTGAAGTTGTCAAACTAGGTGCCATCTGTTGTTAGAACCCCAGGCCAATTTACTTGGAATTGTTTTCATGAAATTGAACATCTGAATCCACATTTATACTTTAGTACTTTGAGATATACTAACACAGAGAAGAACCGAGGGGATTGCTTTGAAGTGTATTTTTACTTATCCCAATTTCTTCTATTTGGCATCACTTTAATACCAGTTCTTGGTTAAACAACTTAATTTGGTTTAAAAGTTTCAGAGGGGTAGCTGAGTTAGTTTGTAACAGGAAAAACTAAACAAATACTTTAGCAGCATTTTAAAGACTAACAAAACACGAATGGTATCATGAGCTTTCGTGGGCACAGCAAGAAATGGACTGTGCCCACGAAAGCTCATGATACCATCTGCATGTTTTGTTAGTCTTTAAAATGCTGCTAAACTATTTGTTTAGTTTTTTAAGTTAATCTTGGTTTGTTACACAACCCCCTCTGTACAGTGTTGCCAACTGAAGAAAGACCTCCTCAGCCAAGATAACAGCTGTGCACAGTCTTTTTAAAGGTGCAGTGAATGTGGTAGGTTTTGGAAGCGTTCCCGTGAGAGGTACCAGACACGGCAGAGGAGGCAGTGTGGGGACTGGAATGATTGTTGGAGTCACCCTGCAATGAGTCCCCAGGCTTGTGGAGTCCAGGGTGAGGGTATTGTATTAGACTGTTGGTGCCGGGGCTCCAAATCACAGTTGCACAGTACAGGCCTCCATAATTACAAGGAAGGCAGTTACACAGCCCCTTACTGATCTGGATTAAATCTCAAAGCATCACAATTCTGCTACATTCATTTAAACTCTTCTCTCTTCTCCACACCCTCTCATAAAAAATCCCAACTCTGTTTCCTCTTGCTCCCAACTCTGCCAATCTTCACTTCCCTCTGCTCTCCTTCCTTCCAGACAGAGCCGTCCCATCCATACGATGGCTTGAGGTTGCCACTCCATGCTTTCGGGGACACAGCGGCAGCTTCCTCAACCATTCTATGGTTGCCTTGAGTCCCGAACCTGGGACACCTTGGGGGGGGGGGAAGGGTTGGAGGCCCAAGAACCCCTAGAAATGACCCTGCTTCCAGACAACACCCATGCACACTTCCTCCAATCTCCTTGTCTGATTTGATTTCCCCTACCCCAGAACCAGTCTCTCCCTCTCTATTGATTCCCTCATTTTTTTCCTCCTCTTCTCCAGAACTTCAGTTCTCTCCCTGTTTCTCATGTTTCCCTTCTCTGGCTGGTGCTTTATTTCTTTATTCCTAGCTCTTCTCTATTTTGATGTTAATAGGGAGACTCCTCTCTCATTTTCTCCCTTCTCTCTGCCCTTTCTTCTCTTTCTATATTGCAGCACATGACTGCCCCACGCCATATGGTTCCATTTACATCCTTGCTTCTCCCTTTCCACCCACTCTTCCCCCCTCCCCCACCCTGTGAAGTGCAGATAACATCTACTTTCACACTGTAAGCTCCTGTCCCAGCCTCCTGAACTGTCTCTGAAACCAGAAGCCTGTCTTGTCTGTGGAGAGGAGGGAAGTGAGGGTTAGAGTTGAAGACCAAGACAGCAACTCATCTGCTCACCAGCTTGCCCACAGATAGACCAAAGAATTGTAGTGCAGACTGAGCCTTGCATCTCCCCCTTTTGATTACAGAGCAGGTAAGAGAAGCAGCAGCTGTTTGCTATCCACGATGTCTCTTTCCTCCATTCCATTACTTTCAATAAGCCACATGAACAAAGTATTATCTTAGAGGAGGAATTCAAAAAGAACAGAAGTAGATATGGAGCGAAGTGTAAATGTGAATTAATCCCCCCTGAATTCACTGGAGTGACTCCAAATTCAGCGACTGATCCTGGAAGGTGCCCAAAGTCCCTGAGCTCCCCTCGATAGCAATGTGCTTTAAGGGTCCTCATATTTACTCATTCATCTGAAGAAGTGGGCTGTGCCCACGTAGGCTCATGATACCATCTACATTTTCATTACTCTCTAAGGTGCTGCAGGACCATTTGTTGTTTAAGTTTTTTCAGTTACAGACTAACCCGGCTACCCCTCTCAGAGATTTTCAGGAAGTATTCAGTACACTGCAGACACAATCCCATATGCATTGCAACGTCTGGTTTTGAAATGGCAAGATGGTCCCAGCTGAGAGAGTGTGAATTATTCAGTGTTAACTTGTTATAGATGGCACCAAAAAGGGGAAACAAAAGACACAGCTAACTTGTCTCCTGACAGCTTCATGACAAGCATCTTGAGTGGCAAGAGAAGTAATTTATAGAAAAACTAGGTACCAATTACCATTTCTCCTCTAGTCTCAGAAGCTTAAATACACTAAGATCTACATAATAATGAGTTTTTGATCATTCTTCCATTACAAGTCATTTTCCTGAGGCTTGTGGAAATTGCTTACTGAGGTCTTCTCTCAAAGACATGCTTGGCATTCCCATCCTGTTCCACATGAAGTCTATAAGCCATAGAAGTTCAATTTTCCCCTTTCCTGGAGTTTAGCTTTGCTGGTAAGTCACATAATAAGAACACATCTCTGCCCCTCATCCCCTGGAACCAGAGGATCACACCCACTTCTCTTTTATCCTGGTGAAGTTTTAACCCAGTGCATCTGCCACAGCAAGTCAACGACATTACTCAGTAGCGACAATGCAGGTGTCTAACCCCTGCTGACAGGGTGGGTGGGTCAATGGAAGTCTCCTGTGAGAGGGTCATAGATCTGGTCCCCTTGTAATAAGAGGGCCTGTATTTATTTAATTTCAAAGTAGATGCTGAAAAAAAAGATGAATGCCTGTCAAATGTGTTGAATCATGGAAGTGTAGGTCTTAAAGGCACCTCAGTTGCTCATCTAATCTAGTCCCCCGCACTGAGGCAGGATGAAGTATCATCTAGATCAGTGTTTCTCAACAGTGGTATGAATACCCTTAGAGGTACTGGAGAGAAATCTGGGGGAGGGGGAAAAACGTCAACACAACTGAAATTTGGAGAAAACTGATTTTTTGTTTTAAGTTTTACAGCGTTTTATTATCTTTGTACTTTTTACACCCAAAAATTTCATCACCTGCCTGGCTACAATTAAGTTGTTTAAACAAATGTCTTCCAATGGTAGAAAAAATGTGTCTGAAAACTGTAGGTACTGGGGTCACTTATTTTTTGAAAGGGGTACTTTATAAAAAAAGGTTGAGAAACACTGATCTAGACCATCCCTGACAGATGTTAGGCGTCGTTTTATGAGCAGGTTAAATAATGACGATGATTCTACAACCTAGTTTATCTGTTCCAGTGATTGAAATCTTACAGTTAGAAAGATTGTTTCCTAATTTTTCTGAGGGGTAGTCCTGTTAGTCTGTAACTGAAAAAACATTAAAAAACAGTAAATAGTCCTGGACTGATAAGATAAAGAAGTGGGTTTTGCTCATTGCCATTTTTTGTTAGTCTCTAACGTGCTACAAGACTATTTGCTGTTTAAGTTTTTCCTAATATTTAGCCTTAATCTCCCTTGCTGAAACTTAAACCCATTATATCTTGTCCTGCCCTCAGTGGCTATAGAAAACAATTTATCACCCTCTCCTTATAACAATCTTTTACATACTTGAAGACTCATGTCGACTCTCAGCCTTCTCTTCTCCAGCCAAAATAAATCCAATTTTTTTCCCAGATTTTCATATAGGCTATGTTTTCTAGACCTTTAATCATTTTTTTCGTTCTCCTCTGGAATTGCTTCAGTTTGTCCATAGCTTTCCTGAAGTGGGGGTCTCAATTCTGGGCACAATATTCCATGCATAATCAGCATGCAGAAGAAAGAATTATCTTGTATTTTGTTTACAATACTCGAGGCCAGTGGTCACCAACCAGTAGATCGGGATCTACTGGTAGATCTTGGAGCCTCTGACAGGTGATCCTGACTAGTTTGGCCAAGAGGCGATCAAGCACAGCACTTCAGCTGCCTCTTGCTCCACTGCTGCACATCTCCAGCTCTTTGTCTTGGAGCTGCCTGCCCCTCACGAGCCTCCTGCTTACTGTGCAGGGCAGAGAAGAAAGATGAGGGGGCACTGATGTCAGAGTGCCCCCTTCCTACCTTGTATTCTATCTCCACAGAACAGATAGGTGGGGCATAAGGCTTGGGATGGAGCAAGTTTGCTGGCTGCTTTCGAGAGTGGTGCAGGACCAGGGCAGGGGTGAGCCTGCCTTAGCCCCACTGCACCACCACACAAGAGCCACCTGAGGTAGCAGTGTCCAGCCGGAGCCAGAATCCCAAACCCCTGCCCCAGTCATGAACCCCCTCCTGCAACCCAAGCCCCTGCCCTACCCCTGGGCCCCTTGGGTCATAACTCCCTTACAGAGCCTTACCCTGAACCCCCTCCTGCACCCCAACTCCCTGCCCCAGGCTCAGCTCAGAGCCCCTCCCGCACTCCAAATTCCTTAGCCCAAGACTAGAGCCTGCACCCCAACCCTCTGTCTCTGCCTGGTGAAAGGGAGAGAGGGAGGGAAAACAGAGTGACTGGGGTAGGGCCTCCTAGAAGGGGCATGAAGGAGGTGAGACAAGGGTATTTGGGTCTCAGGTAGATCCTGGATTGCACTTAAATTCAAAAAGCGATCTCATGCTTAAAAAGGTTGGAGACCCCTGCTCTAGGCTAATACATCTCAGAATTATGTTCTCTAATTTTGCAAGAGATACAGTTGGATTTAGCAATTGATTATTCCTTCCTAAGTAGAGTGCTGTGCATTTGTCCTTATTGAATTTCATCCTATTTACTTCAGATCATTTCTCCAGGTTGTCAAGGTATTTTGCATGCTAATCCTGTCCTCCAAAGCACTTACGCTCCCCTGCCAGTTTGGTATTGCCCACAAACTTTAATTGTATTCTCTATGCCATTTTCCAAATCACTTATGAAGATGTTGACTAGAATTGGACTCAGGGCATATCCCCATGGGACCCCACTCAACATGCCCTTACAGCTTGATTGTGAATCACTGGTAGCGGGTAAGTACAGTTTTCCAGCCAGCTGTGTACCTACCTTCTTCTAGATTTGTCTAGGTTATATTTCTCTGGTTTGAGATGATCATGTAAGACTATAGCAAAAGCCTTGGTTAAGTTGACATATATCACATGTCCTGCTTCTCTGCTATCTACAAGCTTGTCACAATCTAGCAAATATAAGGGAGATGCATTTAGTGACTTGCATATCAGGCTTTTCTAAGTAATAATACCACAATTATTCTGCTACCAGCACTTCTATTAAAGATAGTAAATTAAATGTGGGCAAACAGTCGATACTCAACTGGAGAAGCATCTTTGCAGTTTTAAGTGGCACTCTTCTGAGTCTGTACTTATTTAACAGAGCCCCATGTGATACAAATGTCTACCTGTGGATGCGGAGATCTGTGGATAGACATCAGGACCCACAGCTCTGCAGGTCTCTGCTCCCAAGAGGCATTGCAGCCCAAGGGGAGGAGTGTGGTCCCGTCGTGCCCACGAGCAAATGTTCCACCCTGGCAGCTCCTCCTGTACAACCCAGACAGGAGAGGCCATGTCTGGTATAACCTCACCGCTGGGAGGAGCTGCCAGTGCCGGCACCTGGGCATTACAGGACCATACTCCTTTCCACTGGCCACAAAGTCTGCTGGGAGTAGAGCCCTGTGAATCCCGATGTCTGTCTGCAAAGATCTGCATCTGTAGGTAGACATTTCTATCCACTTAGGGCTCTACTACTTAATGCTCCAGTATGATGCTACCAGGCATTAGGCTCTTGTAAGATGTCATCTTATGCATAACATGTGAAACCAAGGCTCTAGTTCAGGGGTCTCCAACCTTTTTAAGCATGAGATCACTTTTTGAATTTAAGTGAAATCAAGATCTACCTCAAACCCACATGTCCTTGCTCCGCCTCCTTTGTGCCCCTTCTCCGAGGCCCCGCCCCTGCTCACTTCATCCTCCCTTCCTCCCCCATCCTCCCTCACTTTCACCAGGCAGGGGCAGCAGGTTGGGGTGCAGGCTCAGGTCTCGGATTAAGGAATTTGGAGTGTGAGAGGGACTCTGAGCTGAGTTTGGGGCAAGCAGTTGGGATGCCGGAGGGGGATCTAGGTGCAGGCTCTGGGAGGTGGTTGGATACAGGGGTACTCGGGGTTATGGCAGGGGCTTGGGTTGCAGGAGGGGGTTCATGACTGGGGTAGGGTTTTGGGATGGGGGCTCCAGTTGAGCACTGCTTATCTCAGTGGCTCCTGTGTGGTGGTGCAGTGGGGGTAAGACAGGCTCACCCTTGTCCTGGCCCTGCACCACTCCCAAAAGCAGCCAGCAAACTCCCTCCCAAGTCCTGTTGTGCCCCCTCTCTGCTCTGTGGAGATAGGATACAGAGTGGGAGAGGGGGCATCTGCACCCCTCCTCTGTCTCCCTTGCCCTGCACAGCAAGCAGGAGGTTCCTGAGGGGACAGCTCCAAGGCAAAGAGCAGGAGATGTGCAGCAGTTTGTGGGAGGGGGGCAGCTGAAGTGCTGGGCTTGATAGCCTTTTGGCCAAGCCAGTCAAGATCTCCCGTCAGAGGCTCCAAGATCTACCAGTAGATCCCAATCTACTGGTTGGTGACCACTGCTCTAGTTACTTCTACCCAGTAAAAATCACAAGGCATCTGTAGTCAGGGTAGGTTTTTAGCTCAGATGATATGGCCAAACTCCAAAAAGGATAATTGCAGTCAACTGTACCTAGCTAAATTCCCAATGCTATTTCAACACAAAGTTAGACTTAGTTCTAACATCTGTTATTTAATACTATTGTTGTAGAACAGCTGCCACATTCTGCTTAGAAGTGGTTGAATTTCAGGCTAGGTGAAGTAATCCCTGTACAACCAAGTAGCTTGTAAATTTATTTGAGACCCTTAGGATGAACAGTACTAAGGATGAAGTTTACAAGTGTGCAGAGATCCAACACAAGACCTATCCAATACTTGAGGCCTATGTAAGCTGTGTGCAGTTGCTTTGCAGTGGGGTCAATTTTGCTCTCCACAAATATAAGTGAATTCACATTAGTATTCTGATATTTGTCTCTCTAAGCAGGCCTCTTAAAATGGTTGGCTTTAGCCATAATATTCTACTCATAGGGGAGTATTCTGCTGCCTCTGAAAACTTAATCAAATATTAGATATAAAATAAAAGGAAATATTAATACGGGTTTCAATTTTATTTTTACTTTGAATAAGCTTTATCTGTTTAATGTCTGAATTATTAATATTTTCTGTTTTGTTATTTTATCTGTTCCTTTTAGTTATAATGTATTAGTTTCATTTAATTAAAATGTCAGGCTGAGTTGCCCGATTCCTTTGAGAAGCCTTTCCTATTCCTTTCCGATTCCTTTCCTATGTTACACAGCCTATGAACTGTGCTATGTTAGCCATATAATGTAAAAATAGGACAATAGGTTGAGATTTTCAAAGCAGAGTAGGGGATGTAGGCACACATCTATCCATTCATTTTAAATGGAAATGTGCCGCTAAAGGCCCTGAACCTATGTGAGAATTTCTGCCTTATATTCTATAGCCTACCTATAACTCTAAATATATAGACATAGGTCACTATATAGATAGATAGATAGGAGGTGAATCAAGTCTGGTTAGAAATAATAAGTAGAGGCAATGTAATGGACCAGAATCGTTTATAGCTCCACTGGGAACTGCCCATGAACAGGAAATGCTTAGTACTGACATGAGACTGAAGCAAAATAAAATTCTTCTATTTAGTACTGGTATCCTTCACCTGGATAGGATGGCAAAAAAGTGCAAATAAAAAAGACATCAGAATAACAAATAACTGCAGAGAGTCACTCCGGACCTATTCTGAAACAACAGAATACGCTTTAAAAAGCAGTAAAACCAATAAAAATCCAGTCATCTTGAAAAAGGAGAGTCTTAGCAGCAATAAAGGCAGTCAATAAAGAAGCTCTCTCATTTAAACATCAAATGCACATTGTTTTGCAACACCTGTTATTCAGCCATAATAGCTTTCTTAACCTGTCAAAGTGTTTAAGCTGAGGAAAAGAAATGGGCCTCCAGCTGTGCACGTCGGTGGAGAAAGCCTGTGCAAAGCGATATTAGTTTAATGAAATGTGTACAGATTGTAATTGTGGTAATAAGAGGGCAATTCCCTGAGGGGCAGTAGGAAGGCGGTGAGTGCAGTCAAGCAGGAAACAGAAGCTGCAGACTGGAGGGAGAGAACAGGAGAAGCAGCAGGGATAAACCACATTCCTGCCAATAGGCCCCTGCCCTCCCATGTGCTCAGGTAGAGTGGAAGGGGTTAAAAGGTTTACCTTTTCAGAACAGTAACTGACCTTTTAGCAAACCTCAAGCAGAGTTAAACCCAGAGCTGCCTGTGGGCCCCCTCTCCTCTCCATTCTCACCTGAGAATTCCTGGAGAAGGAGCAGATCACTGCAGACACACTATAACATGCGCTTGTAAATACAAGCCAAAAGGTGGAGAAGGAGGGCGTGTTGGGGGAAAAGAAATAAAGCAAAGGGATAGTTCCTTTTACTGGCTCGTGTAGAGTCTGTGACCCAGTGCCATGTTGCCTGGGCCATGATGAAAATTTCTCTGGGAGAAGAGACTTGTCACTGCTCCAAAGTAAAGCATGCAGGGGACTGCAGAGAAGATCAGGATGAAATCAAACATCTCATGGGGCTTTACTTTGTGCTGCATAAAACAAGAACGAACAAGGAGCTTAAACACTATGTAGAGAGGTTACTGTGGCCATTGTTTTTACACTATGGAGACATATCAGACTCTGTCCTTACTGTCCTATAGGCTCCAGTGACAACTGGAGACACTTAGCACCTCACTGGGTCTGTTTGAGAGACAAAGTCCAATCCACCTCATTGGCCAAAGCATGCATGGTTCACATGTGTACCTCAAATAGCTACAGAACTGCCCTCATGTGATCAAAATGTTATAATTATATGAGCAGCATGATTCTCCAAAGCCATTTTCTTACTGCCTCAATGTGACATCACTGACAAGGCCCGATGATGAACCAGCTCCTAAGAGGAGGAGAGGGATGGTTTTTGAAGTACCTGAAGATAAGCCAGCAGCAGCTCTGAGAGAAGTGAGTGTCAGAAAAGCTGAAGGAAGAGAGAATAACTGGGGAGAATGTACAAAACTAGAGACCCTGAAACAGAGAGAGAAAATAGACTGAAGAGAAAAGAGGACTGAGATCCACCTTTTCTGTTTCACTGGATGGGCTTGAGTAACTATGTGGATGAATGGACCAGAAAAATTGTTCTGCTCTTTTCCTGAGTGTCCCAATAAAGACATCAGTGGAGTCAGACAAAGATGAGGTAGGGTGACCAGAAAGCAAGTGTGAAAAAAAATTGAGACACTTTCCAGGAGGGAGGGGTATAGTGGGGCATACAAGACAAAACCCGTAATGTCAGGAAGTCTGGTCACTCTATTGAGAGCAATAACTTTTGTGGAAATATTGAAGAGGATAACAGTCACCAAAAAGGTCGGGGGTCCAAGAAGAAGGATAGGAAGGCAAAGGCAAAAGAAAAGTGGTGGTGAGAAATCTGGGGAGAGAAGGAATAAGATGGGGAAATGGAGAAGAGACAAGCAAAGGAGAGCTAGGGAACAGACGGAGAAGAAGATAAATAAAGGAGGGTAAAATAATTATATAAGAAAATAGCTGGCATGCAGGTGAGGGACAGTATGTATGAAAGAGAGAAGAATGAAAACATCAAAGAAGAAACCAAGAGAAAGGAATAAACAAATAAGTGGAGAGAGCAAAGAAAGAGGCAGAACTTTAAAAGGAGACCATGTCAGCATATTAATACAGTCATGTTTCCCCATCTTGACTTACTTCACTTGAAGAAATGCAGGACCTGATCAGAAGAGAAGTGCATTTTAAGATGGAGAGGATCTTTGGGCTAACTGCTATATTGTGGGGAGAAGAGAGAATATTTTTGTGTAGCTCATAACTCAGGAGGATGGGTATTTCATTTTGGTGAGGAAAAGGCTACAACCAAATCTAATTTGGGCAACACAGGTAGCGAAACTTTTAATTTGAAAGGGACTGCAGCACAACGGTAGGGATATGAGACAAACAATCTCTTCAACCCAAGTCTTCTTTTTAAACGATGGTTTAGAAAATTGTTCAGACTTCCCCAGCTGAGGCCTCGTATTGTGATGTGACACCATCACCTTTCATCAGTCACGTCCCCTTCTGATCCGTGATGTCATGTAGAACAATGTGACTGATGCAACCTGACACACCATGTCACAATGCCAAGCACCAGCTGGGAAACTATGAAGAAAAACAAGCTGAAGAAAAGGGCAATTTTGATGAGGAAAACATCTATTTTTGTTACAAAGGTTCCACTGCCTGCACAAATTTTTTTTTTAAAAAAACCCACATGCCACACACAAAACACAAGGAAGCAAAGAGAAGCAGAACAAAACAGAGATTCAGGCTGAGGATACTTCAGTGAACAAATGTGCTCCTGTTTTATTAGCTGGTTTGGCAGGCCATTCACTATGAAGAGGAGGGGCAAAATAATGAGAGAGTTATCCGCATTTTCTACTGTTTTAGAGATCAGGCTTTTCTGCCTCTGGAAAAATCAGAGCAAATGTAACATACCAGATAATGTAAGACTAATATCACTGGCTTGAGACACATAGGATGTATGTACCCTCTTCCCCTCCACCCCCACCCCACAGAGGGAGAGACAGCTAATGTTACTTTATTGTAAATACCACCTAACAGGTACTTATTGGAGTATAGGACAATGGGGAAGAGTAGAATAGACTTGCACCATTAATCTGGAGTCTGAAATTAAAATTCTTTCATGGATCTCAAGTAAAAATAAGTTAATTGGTCTCAGTTTAGTCCTTATTTGTTCTAAACTGAGACTAATTAACTTATTTTTACTTGAGATCCATGAAAGAATTTTAATTTCAAACTCCAGATTAATAGTGCAAATCTATTCTACTCCACCCTCTAGTCCCATACTCCAATAAGTACCTGTCAGACATTATTTACTTACAGGAATTTTATGGGCAGCACATTGGTTGATAGATACTTATCTGGAGTGGGGAGATTGTGTGTCACTTTCCATTAATATTCTAGCAGGTGAGTTTACTTGCAAAAGCATTGAGACTGCTTCAACACACTCCATCTTGTAATAACCCATTAGAGGACCACTACCCAGGTGACAATCACTGGACTGCAATTTTTCCCATTGTGCCCCAGCCACCTCTGACGAGGTGGTGAAGGAAAGGGAAATAGGCTCATTCCTGCCCCACAAAATGTCCTTGAAAAAGCTGATGCATCCCCAGGCTAATTTTTCCACATTTCCCACCACTGCCTTGGGCCCTGGGGAATCATCACAGCCACAAGGAAAATCCAGGTAGCATGAGTTCATTTAAGTCATATTCCCAGGGGAAAACACCAGCAGCCAGAGCCATGGGATGGGGCGGAGAAACAAACTCTGTCCCCTTTCTCCCCCGTGAGGACATGCAGTGAGGGGAATCGGTACAAGGAAATCTATTCATGTGTTTTCTTTGGGGGGGGGAGGACAAAACAAAACACACACACCACTCCATCTGCAATCCGGCCCTGGGTTAGAATACTTGTATAAAGGCCTCCTGAATGGCAAAATGCCTCAGCTAATCTGCCTTGGTTAAAGCTGCTGCAGCTAGTCACATCAATGAAGAGAGCTAAACTAAAATGATTTAACATGGCTGAAGCGGCCACTCAGACACTTAAGCCTAGTCAACACTAACCACCTATATCAGTAAAACTACATTTATCTCCTAAGCGACATAATTATGCCGACCTAACCACCCTATAGACAGTGTTATGTCAGCAGGAGAGCTTTTACAGCAGACACAGCTACCACCTCTCAGGGAAAATTAGATTAACTAAATTGGTGGATTTAATTAAAGTGCTGCAACTACGCCGATGCAGCTAGCAAAGTTAAGGCATATCTGCAGCTCCTAACCCTCCTGCATTGTTTAAGCCTTTCATTTCCCCCTGTGTTTCTTTCTTTAACCACCTTCCTCCACCACCCTTCAAAAAAAAATCCTGGAAATTGAATGTAAAAAGGTTTGTATTAAGCTAGCACAACAGTAAGGGTGAGGAAACCAGCTTCTAAGACATCAAGAAAATCCTAAATTTAACATTTCTAGAACAACTTTAACAAAGATTCATTTTAAATTCCGAGACACATTCAAAAGCTGAACCCCAGCTTTGCACCCACACTTGGCATAGACAATGCTGTCACTTCAATGCCTGAATGATTATTTGTGAACTTAGATAGGCATGTTAGACATGGAAGTGACAGAAAGTGCTTATAGTCACCAGCATAAAGAAATTAGTGGTAACGTCAGGGAAAGTCAGGCTGAAAATTTCTAGTCCTGTTTTTCTTATTAAATGTAAAAACAATGTACAGAGGTTAAGCCACAAAGAGTAATCTATATTCTAAACTTTACATCAAGTGCAGTGTGGCTAGATTAATGTAGCAGTACAGACTTTAACAAAGGGAATTTCACATTTTAACCACTTTATTCTTCAATCATAACATTTCATTTACACTAATTTTTGCACCTAAAAGCCAACAGACTTTAGTGGTAGGCTGGACAGATTGAATCTGTGACCTTAGGGGCTAAAGCCATGTGCCTCTACCAAGCTAAAAGCCAGCTGGCTCTCAGCTAAGGCTGGAGAGCAGACTTCACTCTCCCTTGTCAGTAGTCTCAGTGCCTCTGGGTTACACACTTAATAAATAAGCATTGAACACAAATATCAGAAAAACAACAAATCTCTGTCATCCTCCCTGAAGGGTATTGAAACACGCAATCATCCTGAACTGCCACACTGTTCAACTTGGTACTGACAGGCAGGGATTGCAATCCAGCCCTTCTCACTTATCGCTTGGCTTTGGGTAGTTTGAGCTGCTGATGTCAATCATTGAAGGAGAGGTTGTGTTGTGGCATCTGCCTGTCAGTGGGTCTGTCTGTACATGTCTATCTTCCAAGACATTTCTTTTCCTTTTAAATGTCAATTTGTTTAACTATAATCCAGCCAGCCAGCTACAGCTGCCAAGCATTTTCCAAGATACTGTTTCCAGTAAAAAATAAGACAATGGGAAAGGAAGAAAAAAATCTATTCAACACAAAACACAGAAGCTTTAAACTCTGGCTTTGCCTCAGACTGACTTCTGCTAAGGGACTGACACAAGCTGATCATTCACTGCTGATATCAACAGATTTTTTTAAATAGCCTTGTTGCTCTTTTGTTTTAATTGATTTTGTTCTTAATGTTAAAATCACAGGGTTAGTAGTTCGTTGATGACCCAAAGCCAAAGACAGGAGTAGGTAAGAGCTCAAGTATCTCTCCCTCTTCGTTAATAAATTCCTGTGTAGAGGATTATCAGCAGCTTGTTTTCAAAATTAGGACTTGATACTTCCAGTGGTAGACATCTACCTACATAATCCTTGCTACATAAATGTTTCTTTCAAAAAGATTTAGGCCCTGGCCCAATAACGCACTTGTATGTGGGCTTCATTTTCAGCCTATGATATTTCTATTGACTCCACTGGGACTACGTACATATTTAAAGTTAAGCATCCATTTTCACGGTTTTTTTAGAGTAGCCTGTTGGTGATTATGAAAAGTGGTGACTATCTGCCTGAAGACAGAACAAACCATGTACAGAAAACAGGGGGTGGCGCCAGGTTCCCAGAAGCAGCGGGACCTCAGGCAGAAGGAGCAATACTGCATCAGCCAGCCCTCCATACCACCCGAAGTGCAGCGTTGCCTCCCTTAGCCCTCCGTGCCACCTGGAGCATGCCCCCCCCCGCGCGCACACACACACACACACACACACAAACACACCCAGGTCCTCAGAGCCATACAGAACAGCACTCCAGCAACTAGTTAAAGGGCCAGGTCTCTGGCCACTGCTTCAGTAGCAGTGGCCAGGAGCCTCCAGGCTCCTTTGAATCGCTGGTCCCCAGGGCAACTGGCCCCTTTGCTCCCTCTCCCAAAAGAGATACAAGCATGGCAGGTGCCCTTCTTGGCCAATACCCTGGGGATTGAATCTACGATCTCCCGGGAGAAAAGTATGAGCTTCAACAGCTTGAACCAAAGGGCTAAAGCTCAAATTTTCTACCCACTGGGCAGAGGAACTTGCTATATACACTTATATGAAGCCTACCAATGCATTTAAGTCCTGTCCTGGCTGGGTAAGAGGGTGTCCAGTTAATATTCAGCCACTCTGTGGAAACTGCCGATACAAACACCAATTACAGTGGTGATTTTGGTGGGGTGGAATAAGTTCAGTAGTAACAGGTTCACCAACAATCTTACTTGCATGTAGACTGCTGAATTGTCATTCTGATCAGCTAGTGTTCAGTCATGCACTGAGCAACTGCTACAGAGGCGTGTCCATGAAAAGTCAGCCGAATTTTTAAACAAGTTCTTTTCAACTGTGCTTGTGCCCATCCAATGTGAATATTTTAGCAAATGATTTTACTATAAGGAGCGATCACTAAAACTGAAAATGTAAAGTGAAAATTGCAGACTATGCTTAGAAACCATGCTTGAGGATTATTTGTATTTGACATGCTCATAAAATAATGTAAATGTATTTTGTGACTTGCTTGTCCAACACAAATTGCAAATATTGAATAATAACAATTAACTTTTTCCAATAATTATAGAAATTATTTGGCAAATGCCTGTGAATGATAAATAAGTTACAGGAAATGGTGATTCATTCACTCAAGTTAGAGGCATTAAAGATTGAATAAATCATTTTAATTATTGGCCATTTCTAGATATTACCAATGACAGATGAATTAATTGTATGTAACCCCCCAAGGAGATTGCTTGGATTCCCGGGGTCTTGTCTGCTGGCAGCTCAGGGAGAGGCACTCTGAGTTTGCCTTGGCTCCCCCTCCCTACCAGGGCCAGAGTCTGCCCGGCAACCCAGGGGGAAGGAGAGACCATTGTTGACGGGAGTCTGGAGCCAGCCAGGGCAAGGGGAGGACTGAGTGTGTGGGAGCTAGTAAGCCCCAGGCCTGCATGCAGGGTTCCCCCTGAGAACTAGCCTCTAGGAACCTGAAGGCAGGATCCCTCAGCTGGGTTTATGTCTCCACTGTTGATTCCCAGTTGTGGAGTTTGCTGGGAGGCTTCCCCAGCCAGGCGGAGTTGGCTCCAGCTCCCTGGGTGAGAGAGTCACCGCATGGTCAGCTCGGCTCTAGCAGCAAGTTCAGGGCTGCTGCCTGCTGGGTGGGTCTGAATGCTGGGCTGGGAGGCTATAGTTTGAATTTTGGTGCAGTTGTGTGGTCTGCATCTTGAGCCCTGCACCCCTTCACAGTGAGGGGAAATTCTGGGACCGGAGCAGCCTGGTTCCTGCTTGGAGAGGACCCCTGTGAGAAGAGAGCAGCCCTTTGCAGAGACTGAGTCATCTCTCAACCTGAGGCTCATTCATGGAGTGTGTGAGTGCACCAATTTTTAGTTAGTAAGTCAGGGAATTTGTTTGGGGATTTTATTACCTGCAGCATATTAAACTGTAGAGGGATTTACTGCCTTCTCCCATTTGTGAGTCCTTTGGGCTGTACTGGACCTAGTCAGCTCCACTGCTAAACCACTGCAGAGAAGGATTTTGTGGTCAACAGTCATCAAGGGCCCCAACAAAGTACGCGTACCAACGGGACACTAACCTCACAGTTGCTGGGCACCGGTGACCCTAAAAATAGTGTTTTATCCTGTTCTGTTATAATTGTCTCCTGTTTAATATAATTGTGTTTGTTATAGTGTATGTGTTTGTGTTATTTTCTGGGAGTCTCCAACTATCTGGCAAATACGTGGGGATTATCCTGGGCTAGAATTTTCCTCCCAAGCTGCCCTGGTGACCCTGCTAGGAAGGAGTGAGGGGGGTGGAGGCACCGCCAAGTACATCAATCAGAAAGAATAAAATTGAGTGGGTGGCGGGATCCAGAAGAACCCAGACCTATCCATCCGAACCTGAAAGGAGATTGGCTTTAAAAGAAGGTAACCAGGTGGAGAGGGGGCGCTACATGTATATTAAATACAGATGAATTAATTGTATATTAAATATACAAGGGAGGTAATAGCTGTATATTGCCAACATATTCAGGAAGCAAGGTGGCACTTAGGCCTGTTCAGAATGAGAGGACAAATCACATAATACTGGTTACAATAGGTCTGTATGGAAAAGGATGATATTCGCAGGTTTCAAGATCCATCTATCAAGCTCTCCAAATATGATTATCATCTTCCTCCATCGTTATCACTGATTTGGCCTAGTTTTAGGCCAGAGTCTAAGTTGAACCATCTAGCTAGATTCACTACAAAAGTTTCATTCTCTTTCCTTTCTTATTTCTTTGCTCCTTTGTAAAAAATCTAGACTCTAGATCAGTGTTTCTCAATCTTTTTTTATAAAGTACCCCTTTAAAAAAATTATAAGTACCCCTAGTAACTACAGTTTTCAGACGCACACAATTTTTTCCTACCATTGCAATACATTTGTTTAAACAACTTAATCATAGTTGGACGGGCAATGAAATATTTGGGTGTAAAAAGTACAAAAATAATAAAACACTGTAAAACTTAAAACAAAAATTCAATTTTCCCCAAATTTCAGTTGTGTTGACGTAACCCCCAGACTTCTCTCCAGTACCCTTAAGGGTACTCATACCAGTGGTTGAGAAACACTGCTCTAGATCAAGTGGTTGGGTTTTTGGGGGGGTTGTTTTTGTTTTTTGGCAGCCAGAGAATTTGTCTGCTTGTGTGTTTTGCACAGGACTGAAATGAAAATAAAGTAACCAGTTTTAAAAATGTGGATGTGTGCGTCTGTGTGCCAGAAAGAGGGATCTTGACTGACAGAGCTCTCTATCACTATTAAGTAATTAGTGAACTATTTTCTATAGGTTATACTGCTCTTTTAGTCCTATTCATTAGCAGACTTACATTGCTCATTTAACATTCCAAAACTATTACTAAGAGGCAAATAACAAATGTGACACCAAAGAGAATGCTGACTGCCTGCATACACCTGTGTGTTACGTTCTCTGTCATTAAGCGATTCACTTTTCTCCCATTCTACTGCTTATATCACTACATGGATTTATTTAGCCTTTTCCTTTAGGAATCTGGCTCAGTCTTCCCTCCCCCACTCTTTTTTTTTTTTTTAATTCTCTCTCTCTCATACCAACAAATGCTACACAGCAGACAGATTCATTCATCTCTTCCACCTTATCTGGTGGAGCATACGTTTCTTTTCTTTGAGGTCAGATTAACTATTCCTTATAACATGGCACAAAGAAGAAATGTGTGCTGGCAGCAAATTCTGCTACTCTTAGCCATCATTTCTGTCAACTGCATTAAGCCAATTTAACATGCTTAAACATGCCTTTTGTCAACAGCAACAAAAGCAAAATGCAGTTGAACTCTGGTTAATAAATCATCTTCTAGAGGTAGAGACTGGCTAAGAAATAGGATGCCAGGGAGTTACCGCAGCTATTCTTACACGGAAAGAAAAAAAAGTAGAAAGTAAAAAGTTTCACAAACTTTGTCATTGAAGAAAAGCATTCTGGAAGCAATAAACTGTAGTTATTTTTTTTAATAGACAGGATGCCTGAATATCACCTTTGATACTTATTGAATTCACTCATCCTAATCCATCATATTTCCATACTGAGAGAACTAATGGTCATTCAATTAAACCTTCACCTCCTGATACTCTCTTCCTTTTCTTTTTGTTATTGGCATTGCTGCTTATATTCAATCTAATTTAGACTCTAATGGATCAGAGTGTGGGATTAGAGCCCAAAGCACCTCGGGGCAAGGGCTTGGCACTTTGCAGACAAATAAATTGACATGAATGCCTGAGATGCTGTATAAATTAAACTATAAATACTTACAATGGTAATTGATAGTGATCATAATAAGGTCAATCCAGTGCTGCCAACTCTCACAATTTTATCGTAAGTCATAGATTTGGTGAGTTTTCTAAAGTTCCAGTAACTGAAGTCAGGTGATCAGGAGAGAATTGCGGCTTAAAAAAAAAAAGACAGAAGTTTCCAGCCTTCCTGCTTACAAAGCAAAATTTGAAAACAAGAATCCTAATGTTCAAAAATAAGTAAGCAAATAAAAAGTAATCAAGATTTATATTTTTAAAATATTATTTTAATCCCATGACATGATTCTGTAGTCCTCAGTCATGATTTTTGATTGCTTGGGTTGGGCAACACTGATTTACCCCCTGAGCACAGAAGCAACCACAGTCTAGAAACCACTTAAGTTCAGATTCAAGGGCCACAAAGGTGGTTAAAAGCTACTTTGGTCTCCTCTCCCCCTTGCTCAGTCCTCCACAGAGAGCATCTTGTCTTAAACAGACCAGAAAATCTTGCCTATAATCTTTAGAAAGTCCATTCTATCTTCCTTCCCAACACCAATGACCATGAAATAATTTTTCAACATACAGTTACACCTCTACAATACACACAATAATAATGTTCCACATACGGCACTATGGGCCAAATCATCATACAGAATTTCTCTCCCATACTGTACAAAATAAAAGCAAATTTAGAGTGAAAAGTGAGGGGAAGATGCAAGTGGATTGAATATTTTACAGTGAAAACCTGTACTATGTATCCAAAATAATTAGAACAATTAACCCATAATTAGAATAGGGATAATGCCAGTGTCAAAGGGGAAGGAAGAGATGAAAATTATTGCAACTATTCCATTCTTGTCCTAGATGACCAAGTGACTGGTGTACACACAAATTAGTCAGGGTAAGTAGCCACGACAGCTGAATCACAAGCCCTGTAGGGAAGAGATTTATGTACTCCAACTATTAGCATGATGGGAATACCTAATATTGAAGGGTTCCCAAAGAAATGACACTCACATGCAGCAGTCACAAAAGAACAGCTTTCCTTACACCCAGTTTGGCTGGGATGAAGGTGAATTTCATGGAGTTACAACAGTATTAAATACAGTGAAACCTCTGTTATCTGGCACTCTATTAACCAGAAAACTCTGTCAGACAGCATTGCCCCCTGCCACAATACTCTCACATCTTCAGGAGCACAGACCTGGCTTGGTTTACCAAGATTGGCTTAACAATTTTTAATTTAATTATCTTTAACTCAAAATAGAAATGTGAGACCAACTGCCTCACACTACAAAACTACCAATATTAAAAATTTTAGTTTTACTATTATTGTCCCTTGGTTTTACCTAGGTTGATGGGACCCTCAGATAACCGGAATTTTTAGATAACCGAAACACCTTAATCCCTGAGTATGCCGGATAACACAGGTTTTACTGTAATAACGAAACACAGGTAGGTATCAGGGCTGACACAGCGATCCACTAAGAACGAAACTATGTGAACCCTCACTCCCGCCCCATCATTTGAATGGGAAAGATTTTTCAGAAGAACAATTTGTTTACCAAAAATGCAGGTTTGGGTTGACCGAAAGTACTCATGAATTTGGGTTAAATTTTGGAGAACGGTTTAACCAAAAAAGGAGGAGAAGGGGGACAAAAAACCTTTCAATGTTTTATTTTGAAACAGTGCATTTAAATATTTATCTAGATTAATTTAAAATACGGATAAAAAACTGAACAAAATGGATAAACTTTTTGTTTTGGGTCACACAGAACATTGTGTGTGACCCAAAACACTAAACTGAAAAAAATCAGTTATTCATTCCATTCTCCCCACGAATTTCTGGTTGCCTGTCAGGCACCCAGTCACAAAGCCCTTCCCAGTCAGGAATTCTTATGTCTCTAGGCTGAGGAACCTCCTCTCTTCTGGCCCTTCCCTTCTCAGAGCCCCCTTCACCTCCTGGCCAAGAGGCCCTTCACTTAGCTGTACTCTGGCAGATTCTAGTGGCTACTCTGCTTCCCTCCAAACCAGAGATGCTGTCCAGATTTACTGTCTTCCCAGATGGCACCTATCTTTCATTGCACTCCCAAAATGATCTGACTAGCTGAGGAAAAGGCCTCAGCTGTCTGTTAAGTGTCAGTCTCTGATGAGTCCCAAAGCTGCTGCAGATGGGCCCCTAATGGAAAGAGCCCATTTATTTTGTGCTATTTGGGGCTAGTCTAGCAGCTCCAGATGATCAAACAATCCTTCCCACCTTAGAGTTTACTGGCTATGGAGCTAGGACACTACATGGCTCCATTGCATTATTAGCTGAGATAAATGAACTGGTTCCCAGTTAATCCACGGAACTGCACTGTATCCATACTGTGCAATGTCTCAATTGTGCCAACTACTTACGGTCGCATTGTGTCTATGCAGATTTACTTTGCCGCATTCCTCATATGTATTACATCCCCTTGTGGGGATTTTAGGCCTTGTCTGTACTAAACCTGCTCTCCTTCTGGGGTTACGATGTATCATGACTTGCAAGGATTCTAAGCAATGAAAACTTTACATTCAGTTTTCCCCATCTACAAGTTGGCCCATATACATTTACCATTTGGCCTCTATATTAACAATTGAAAAACAGATTGAAAAGTAAGGTTTTAAGCATGCCAAAATAGTCTATATAAAATATATTCATTTCAGAAGTCCCGTCATGGTGATTGGATGAAAGTTTGTATTTTAAAAAGCAGCATCAAAGAAAAGGATTGTGGATTCATTTGCATGTGAAACCCTTGTATCTCTCATTGCAGATTTTCCCCTCAATTGGTTCCTTTGCAGTTTGGAACAAAATTAAAAATGAGAAAATGACGTGAGCATTGATTTTAAAAAAAGAGTCAAGACATTTCATTAATCGGCAAGCTCAAGGCTTTCTCATTAAGCATGTCTCCTCCCATATCTACCTGTATCCAGGGAGAAGAGTGCAATGCTTTTTTTTTTTTTTTGCAGTGTGCCATTCCCTTTTTAAGAGCATCACAGCTGCACCACAGAAAATATTGATGTTACAAACGTAAGGTTCCAAGCATGGCAATTATTTTATTGCCTACCTGTAGCTGAGGGAATAACAATTCCTGCCAGTAAATCAGCATTTCCAGAGATGAATTTGAAAGCCCTGTCAACCAAGGAAGCAGAACTTGGAGAAGATGATTTATTGTGGAGGTTCACCTAGCAGCTGGAGGAAGATGTGCTTATCTATGATAAAAATCAGATAAATTAGAGCTACAAATGATTTTACTGGCTCAGTTTCCAATCTGTGCTCACAAAGCTAGTAGTTCACCCCAGGAGAAGGGTGTCTACTTTGCAAATATGATTTTATAGCCATGTGGTTCTAACTTTCTGGGGCACTCTGCACCAGGCAGGTCCAGTGCAAATAAGAGCAGGTTTACATCCGGCAGCTGGGGATTCAGCACAGGGAAGAGTGCCTCAGCCAAACTCCCGATTCTTCTGTGGCTAGTAGTAGGAAGTAGCATAGTAGCCCGGTGCCTTCATGACGAGAAATCCTCCAGAGACCAGACAGACCAAGTTTAAAGTGTCTTTGAGATGCTGGCCCAATAGTTCAGGCAGTCCATTCTCCAATACAGTAACCATCTTTTTCCTTCCAGCACATTCTACAGTGATTGAACCCATTTCATTTTAAATGACTTTAGCAACAGGCAAAACCAATGAGGAGTCCTGTGACACCTTGTTGTTTTTGCAGATACAGACTAACAGCTACCCCTTTGAGACTTTGGCCAAATTCTCTTGATAGTCTCAGTTTTCCACACACACACCCTTCCCTCCCCCCCCCCCCCCCCCCCACACACACAGTTAAGTGATCATGGTCCAATTATACATCACTCATTCAAGACAGATCTGTCAGTCAACCTGTGCTCCATAGATGCCCCAGAATGATCTACACCTGCAGAGTGGGAGCAGGCCAGTGTCTCAAATACACTGGCAGATGCTTGTCCGCAGTACCCACTTGAAGCATGATTATGGACACTTATCCACGCACATCGTTTTTAAGTGATAAAAGACAACATACAAATGAGGGCAGACTCAGGCACAACAGGGCATTTCTAGGTCTTCCATGCAGTATTAAGACCTCATTTAATGGTGCAGGTTTATATACCAGTAAGCTATGAATCATTGAGTCACACAGCCTGTTCAGCTCTCAGGGATCAGTTTGCTGTGGTTTCTGATAAAAAAAATTATAATCGCTATGTCAGCTGGTGTCACATGGTTCATATACTGTCTCTGATCTATAGAATACTTTATGAACTATACAGACAGCAGTTGTGTACTGATGCTGCTGCTACTACTACTGCTAACACCATTTCCAAGACAGAAATTCAGCTGCACTTCAGATTGATCTTAGGCTACAATCAGGGTTTCCCAATCTATGAATCGGGACCCAAATATGGCTCACCATTACTTTTCGAAAGGATCACCAGGTGCCTCCCCAGGTGGCTCTTAAGGAGCCATTCAAACATTTTTTTAATTGCCCTGGATCATCAAGTCTTCCTGAATTGTCAAAATAGGTCCCCATCTGGAAAAGGTTGGGAACCACTGGGCTACATCTACACCACAGCTGGAATTGAGGGAGTGGAGACAGATTCACCAGCAATTGATTTAGCAGGTCTAGTGAAGACTCACAAAATTGACTGCAGATCACTCTCCAGTTCAACCCCAGCACCGTACCCCAGGCAAGGAGAGGAAGGTAAGTCAACAGGAGAGCATCTCCTATAGAGGAACTATTGTCTCCTATTTGGCCACTGTTGGAAGACAGGATACTGGGCTAGATGAACCTTTGGCCTGACCCAATATGGCCATTCTTACATTCTTAAGTATAGACACCACAGTCAACCTAAGGTGCGTCAACTCCATTTACATTATTCACATACCTGGAGTTGCGTAGCTGTAGATTATTTCCCCATCAGCATTACTAAAACAAGAGCACATGAAATAAATAGAGAATACAGGATTCATTAGGCAATTAGAACAAATATCTCCACTTACCCTGGTGTAGAGTCTGGAGCTTATTGATATTGTTCAGCATTCATTGAGATCAAAGCTGAAATGGAGCATATCCCACACCATGCAGGAAAATAGAATAGATGGACATTTCATTTTTCTCCACTCAGAAATCCAGTCTTTGATGCTCACATTTAATTAGTGTTATTCCATAGTCAGTTGCTTGATTAGCCTAAAGGCCACTTATTAGGATGTCAGGGTGTCAGCCAATAAATTATCTACCAGTTTGGCTAATGAACAGCTGGATTTGGGTGGGTAGCCTAAATAACACTACAGTAAGTGCCATATTTCCTGAGGGAAATTCTCATGCTGAAAGTAAAATGCCACTCTAACACATTCTCCTTAGTTTGTGCCACACCTCTAGTTACTAATGTGCCAAAATACAATAGCCAAATACAATATCTGAACAGTCATGTGCCCTTCAGTCAATTACACAAGTTCTGATTGCACAGAGCACTTGGGAAACCCATGAAAAAGTCATTACAGCAACAGACAAGAAAAGCATTGGACACAAACCCATGACAGGCTGTCTAGTATGTTCACAGATGATGCAAGATGACATAAAAACCTCAAATAGAAGCTGTACGCTTATTCTGAGAGGAGGACAACACAACCAAGAACATATAACTCCAGCTGGTCCCTACATTGTTTATCATTTAGGAAGAAAGAGCATGGGGCAGAGGGTGGAATTTTGAACATGCTAGCTCTGAATGATATCTTCACTGCTAATTTGCATTCCCACTCACCAAGTATGTGTTCCCAAATTGACCAAATAGGCACGTAATGACCATTTTTAAAAAGAAGCCCTTTTAAAAGAAGCACGACCAATGAAGTAAATGGGGTGTATCTTCCTGTTTGTTGTTGTTTTTCTTTTATAGTGAGATATGGCAGGATGGTCATATTCACAGTGCTTTATAACTATTATTGTATATTAATTGTTAAGCACAAACACTGCTACAAAACAGACCAGGAACCTGCCTCAAAGAACTTAATATAGAAAAGAAACTTTAAGAAAAAAATGAATTGGCAGGCTGAGGGGAACTTTAGAGCACATTAAAAATGTTTCTTTTTTTTTCTATTGTGAATTTTGTGATTGAAGTGGGTCTGCAGGAGGGTTTTAAATGAGATAATAGTGAGCCCAGGGGCAATGGAATTTTGAGAACTTTCCATGTTTAAACTATCAGAGTTAATCCTATTTATTTGAACATGCAAATTATGATTCTTTGCTGCAATTCTCAGAACCTCTTTTGCTATAACAGACTTGAAAAATTGCCATCCAGGTCAGATTGTCACAA
This sequence comes from Pelodiscus sinensis, assembly GCF_052426305.1. Classification (NCBI taxonomy): domain Eukaryota; kingdom Metazoa; phylum Chordata; order Testudines; family Trionychidae; genus Pelodiscus; species Pelodiscus sinensis. The sequence goes on along the minus strand of NC_143055.1, from coordinate 115,075,265 downwards.
CCTTACACCCATTTTCACCTGTCTGAATTGGTATAAATTCATGAGGCCACACCTCATTTATTTTAACATTCCTACCTTTTTTTTCTTCCCAGCTGACCTCTGTATAATGTCAATTAGGTTAAATCATTGCACTGAAACTGCCTTGGAGTCATAAACAATGATCTCCTGGGTTCTGCCATGTCTCTGACCTTTTCTGGACATTATAGTTGTAATTTATATACCTAACCACAAACTCCCACTGCAGCCTCATGAATCCTCATTGGTTAAGCATTACTGTCTCTTGAATTGAGGGCCCTGCCAAATGGCAAGTCACAATAGGTATCCTGCAACAGCTTCTGTTAATTTCTTCACCATGGCTCCTAAGATCACTCTTGCTCATGCTGATTGGCATTACTGTTAGAAAAATGTCCTGTATCATAATAGGAATTAATCAGATGATCAGAGCAATTTCCAAATAATCTTACACGGTATGATACTCTTTCCAGAGATTTTAAACATCATATGGAATTTAATAATCTCGCCGGTAGAGAGTCCTGTAGGTTGGCTATGTATTGTATAGAAAGATTATAATACTTCTCCATAAAATTTTAATACATTTTTTCATAGAGATTTGGAGAGAAGAAAGTTGTTCTGCTGCCAAGATTGTAACAGCCTTCCACTATACAAAGAAAAGTTGCCACCTCATGACAGTCATCAAGCAAAAAGGCTTTCTGGGCTATGAACTGAAAAGCAACTAGTGGGATGGAAATGTATGTTTGGTTTTAACTTTGGGATGAATTATCAGGTCACTTTAGAGAACAGTGAATGTCGAGCTTTCAGTATTTTCTTGGATTGGAAGATTCTTATTTTGTATTTGACCACTTTGCCTCTCCACATTGCTGAGGCCTAGGAACTTTAAACTGGCTTTGTTTTTAATTTCAAGACTTTCATTTGAAGAGCTAGATCACCATAGTTTGGAACTTCTCAAATGAAAACCAGCAGAACCATGGGCAATGAGTAAAGCTGCTGCTTGGGGAAGCATGCTCCCCAGCCCATGGCCCACCCATATTCCAATCTTGTTCCACCTAGGCCCTACTCTCTTCTGCCCCACTGTCTTCTCTTCCCTCTCCCTCATGGTTCCTCCCTTCCAGCCAAACCCCTGAACCCAAATGTAGCAAGTGATATTTCAAAGAAAACCCCACTCTCCTAAAATTTCTTTCTAAAGAAAATGGAGCATGTTTTCCATGGCTTGCCAGATTGTGAAGACTGGACATGCAGAAGGTACCTAAGTAAAAGCATTAAAATTGGGAATGAAAAACGTCAGTCACAGGTATTTTGATATACCTTGAAGTTTGTCAAAGATTTATTTGCAAAAAGTTTGTAGTAAGGGCAAGTCAGCTGTCCTGCTGAATACAATATTAAATATTATGGAGTATATGATGCAGCTCTTGTGTTTTACATTTTCTTAATTGGTGTTTCTAAGCTGATTTTATATTTTATATGTATTCTTAAGCCTTCATAAACTAATCATTCCAGATTCCTACATACTTTAACACACTAAAACAAAGATTTTTAGATTGATTGGACAGCGCAATGTAGAGTGTTCATAAAAAAGTTCATTGCTTTTAGAAAAAGGGAACCAATTTATTTTGTGTGGTCTCCATAACAACAGACATGTTTATAAAATTTCACTGTATGCTTACCTTAAATATGTTTCCAAAGATTTTAGCCATAACAAAGGACTTTATATCTGTTAAAACTAGTTTATCCACTAATCAGAAGCACAGAAAGGTAAACTTATTTGTCCAGGTACTCGGATGAAAAGGGATTTTGGTTCCTGTAAGGGCTCTCATCAACAGTGTCAAAGGGAGAAAGATTACAGCAGCAGAGATGGACAGAAAGGACAAGAAGACTTTGGAAGCAAGTGTTTGTACTATAGTAACTAAAATGGGTATTTTAGATAAGGCTCATCTTTTAAAGAATTTATTTTAAAAACTATGTCTGAAGACCCAAGCATTTAAGGCAAATACTGAGATTGTGCATCTAAAAATCTATGCGACGATTTTTTTTTAGAGTTGTGATTTCATAATCTTCAGCAACAAAATAATGAAATATTTAAAGTAAATTTTAAACTATTTTTGTCAGTAATTTCAGAAACTGACAGTATATACCTCTGGGTTGGCACATGCCTGTTAAATGGCTTCATTACCACTTCATGGCTCTTTCACAGGTTTCATGTAACGCTAATAGGTCTGGCAAGCTGGAAGGCTTTTCATATTTAAGTTACTAGTCCAGAGGAAGGCTCACCAGGCTGCAACAGCCTGCTGTGGGAGTCTGCAGGAACAGTCAGAATAAGGAAAGTAAAGGTGGGGTGAGGCTGAGCACTAAAACCCAGGGAAAGTATTGCCTCCCCCATCTCTTATACCCACCACCAATATTCAGACTGCAATAATCATGTTAAAAAATTGTTGAATTACAAGTGATAATTCTGGCAAAGCAAATGAGACATGTCAGGTTTGGCAATTTCACATAGCCATTGTTTGGTTTCAGAATACCACCAAAATTTCTAAGGGACTTACTGTAGCAGGAAGAGCTTAAAAGTTAAGCTGTTTATACCATTATCCCAGTTTTGACCATCCCCATGTAAATTTTTATATAACAGAGGTTGTGCTATTTTTCAAATACAGCAATGGGGTGCAGGTTTCAGTTTATAAACAAAATTCTCATTACCTTTTTGGAGAAGCACAGAACTGCTAGCTAAACTCCTGTTGGATATGATGTGCTATACATTTACATTGATCAACATAAAAACAGTGGCTAAACAACAACAACAAAAAATCACTAATCTAGAACTAGTGTCTTTAGTATGTATAAATACATGTGTGCAGGGGTACAACTGTCCATAGCAAATAGAGTCACACCAGAGCATCCAAACTTCCATATGGAGTGGCTGAGTATTTTGGAGAGACTTGGCTGCAATTGGACATTTTACCCTAACCCCTGCAGAAGATGTGCTTTCCTCCCTCAAAAAAGTTAGAGATTGCACAAAGAGGAAAATCGTCTAATTTTTGAACTCCCATATTTTAAAAACAGCGTGTCCAACTCAAATTTGTCCCCAAAATATTCTCATCATGCAGAAGACTATACATAAGGAATCTGAGGTGCATTAATTAAGAGAGGTAATTTTAGTCACTGTTAAAGGGCTTCTATAATTGAGTGCCATGGAGTAACTCCAGGGATGAATTTGGCCCTTAGTCACCATTATTTTGGCAACATCCTATACCCCGTCAACAAGACTTCAAAATAAGGATTTTCAGTTTCCGTTTCAATACATCTATAGTCAGACATTTTGAAATCTAGGCAAGACCTTCCTCTCTGCCGAAGAATCCAGCACACTCTCTGTGCTGTGTGTTCATTACACCATCAATGGCACATAGATTTGCTGATGAATGGTGTCTTTCACCCTCCTCAAATTTCTGCTGGTCAAGCCCCTGAAGGGAGTTGATCCTGCCCATACCTTTCTGACACTTAAACCCTGCAAAATCTTTTGAGAGGAATTAAAAAAAAAAGACTATTGACTTCTGATGAAAGAGAAAAAGGGCACCTGATTAAAGAGGGTTCAACAGCTCAATGGTGATTGTGAGGTAATTTTAGTCACTGTTAAAGGGCTTCTATAATTGCTTAATTCAGTGGCAGTTACTGAATGAATTTCTAATGAAAAGCTCTACTATTTTTCCAACTATTATGTTGTACATATGTTTTTCAAAAGCAGAAATATAGTTAATATGAAATAAGGCCTTTTGTTTTAAATGTTTTTTCCCCAATTAAAGGTCTAATGGTTCCAAATTTACTGTAATACTGAATGGTATCTTTCTACATGAGTAGCCTTACTCAAATCAATGGAAATGTGTGTGTAGGTAAGATACTATTCTATGTGAGTAAAGGTAACACAACTTGGCCCTAAGTCAACTGGTGATCTGGTTATCTCTGAGAGTCATCAATTGTGAACAGGTAGGCTCAAAAATTTAAAATAAATCACAATGGGTTTCTTAATAGAAAACAAAAATATTTAAGACAAGCAGACTTACCCTGGGTCCTTCAGAGCAGGGCCTTGGGAATTGGAGGGGTGTGTGAAAGAGGTTGGGGACCAGGGAGTGTGTTCTCCCTCCCCCCCACCCCGACACTCCCATCCACCCAGGCTCTTCTCCCTCCCATTGACACCTTTCCAGCCCACCAGAGGCCTCTTCTCTTCCCCTCCCCAGGCCATCACCCCAGCCCACCAGAGTTTGCCTGGGACCTATTCTCTAACCCCTGGCACTGTGGCCAAGAGCTGGAACGGGGGAAGAGTTTGGAGCAGAAGGGCTACTTACTGGTGTGCTAGCAGCAGGTATTATAGTCAAGGAAAGGCACAGTCTTCCCAAACTGCCACCCTGGTCCCACCCATTCTCCATCCCCAGAATGCCTACTGGAGGCAGAGTGTTGTTGCCTCCATGTTCCAGAACCAGGGAGGCTGAGGTGGTTGGCTCCCATGGGGGCAAGGTCTGGGCAAAAGGGGCAGGGCTGGGGGCTTGCTTCCCTCAGCCCTACCTTCACCCACTGCCCAGCGATGGCTGGCAGACAAGATGGCAGAGCCCCAGCCTTGCTGACCACTCCCTTGTGGTAAGGCTGCCTCAGAGGACACTCTAAACAGCAGCCCCTCTCTTTCCATGTTATGGAAAACTGTCCTTTTCCTGGGGCTTCCAGTTGTGTTGGCACCACCAAACCCTAACCTTGCTTTAAATTTGGTGGCCCTGGCTCTTACCATTCAGGAGGAGTTGTGGAACAAACAGACAAGAGAGAAAGAAAAGCAACAGAAATGAGCTGCTGAGTGGCAAGATTCTGGTTTAAATTTCCCCTAGTTCAGGTTGTATAATTTCAGAATGTAGGTTTGGCTCCGTATAGAAACAGGAGCTAGTGAGGATGTTCAGATTAATAACTGAGTGTCCCCAAAATCCAGAGATATTTGATTCCAAGATTTTAGGTTGGGCTCAGAGCTATTACAGAAGTGAAATAGCATAAATGAGGAGAAAGAAATACAAGTGGAATTTATTGACACTGTAAAGACAAACAGAGATGCTCCTATGGCAATACACTGCTGGTCCTGACTTACAATAGGTCTTAAAGCTGGTTTCCATTTAAGCATGAGCCACTATGTTGTAACAGAATCCTACATGCACAGTTTCAGTGTTCTAGAACACGTGAGTTCTGTATGGAATCACTGTAACCCGTGAACACTGATGTTTATGTATGCTAGATGCAAGCATAGGTAAAGTTGTGCACACCCAACTGGAGACTGACAGATCAGGGGCACGGGAGGGACCAGATTCCACACTTATCTCATTCCATCTTATAGTCAGCTGGACTTAAAAAAAAAATAGTCAGCTAACTAAGGTTTCCTATTATTGAGTCAACATGCTGCCTTTAATTTAATTGGAGCCTTTTCATAAAAAGAGTTCAAAGTTAAATAAACTCCTCTAGAGTCAACTTCTTTATGTTCCTTTCTCTCCCCTGTCTAAATTATACCTTTTGTTTCGCTATCCCAGTGCAAAGCATCTGGGGAAATGTATATCATTGTAAATATGAAAAACCTTAATGAAGGACATTCTTAATAAAATGTCTTGTAATTTAAAAGTGTTTAACTTTCTCAACCTTTCCTCATAATTGAAATATTTTCAGTGCCAGCCTATTTCTCCCCATTCATAATCCTGGTTAATTTCCAATGCTGTGTGCTTTCATGTCCCAATGAAATCTTTTCTCTTTCAGTGTAAGTCTAAATAGAATTCAGAAATGGAATCAACTTACTTCCAGAGAAATATAAACACAAGGCTAGGTACTACATCTTGAGCCTTTACTCCAAAGCCCTGCAAAAATATTGCATCATCTGTCTAAGTTATGCAACAAATTGAATAAGTAAACTGTAATAAGTTACCTAAATCAGATGGTATTCACTCATGAGTTCTGAAGGAACTCTCATGTGAAGCTTCAGAACTACCAACTATGGTATGTAACCTATCCTTTAAATCAGCCTCTGTACTAACAAATAGCTAATGTGATGCTGTTTTTTTAAAAGGAGGAGAGGCAATCCTAGCAATTACAAGTCAGTAAGCCTAACTTCGGTACTATGCAAATTGGCTGAAACTATTGTCAAAAACAGAGTTATCAGATTCATAGATTAATTCCATTTTGTTGGTGAAAGTCAATAAGGATTATCTAAAGGGAAATCATGCCTCGCCAATCAATTACAATTGATTGAGGCTGCCAACAAGCATGCAGATAAGGGTGATACAGTGGATATACTGTACTTGAGCTTTCAGAAAGCATTTGACAACGCCCCTTGGCAAATGCTCTTAAGCTAAATAAGCAAGCATGGGATAAAAGGGAAGGTGCTTTCATGGATAAATAACTGGTTAAAAGTCAGGAACCAGAGGGAACAAACACAACAGGTGATCATCAAGTAATCCCTCCCCTGTTGCTCATTTGCAGCCCTGACGTACAGAAGATAGGGACACCATCTCTGCCCATCCTGGCTAACACCCTTAGATAGACCTATCTTCCGTTCATGTATCTAGTTCTTTTTTTAACCCTATTAAAGTCTTGGCTTTCACAACATCTAACAGTTAAAGGTGAATTTGAAGATGAACAATCTAATGTCAGCATTTTAGTACAATTTTTACAGTAATAAACATCTTAGTAACAAAAGAAAGGACTATCCAGCACTTTAAAGACTAACAAGATGGTTTATTAGGTGATGAGCTTTCGTGGGCCAGACCCACTTCCTCAGATCAAATTCTGGAAGAGAATTGGCATGACCATATATATATTCTCTTCCAGAATTTGATCTGAGGAAGTGGGTCTTGCCCACGAAAGCCCATCACCTAATAAACCATCTTGATAGTCTTTAAAGTGCTGCATAGTCCTTTCCTTTGTTTCAGTAAGATCAGACTAACACAGCTACATCTCTAGTATTAAACATCTTAGTAGTATTTATTGAGAATTTTGGGCCTTGTTTTTAAACCTTGCTTCTGTTTGTGTGAAGAATTGTAATCTCTCAAACAACTGGAAGTGCAAATGCTAGCATTTAGATGTTGAGACTGAACTTAGAAAAGAAGAGACGAAGGGGGAATATGATAGAGGTCTATAAAATCATGACTGGTGTGGAAAAAGTGAATAAGGAAAAGTTATTTACTTGTTCCCACAATATAAGAATTAGAGCTCACCAAATGAAATTAATAGGCAACATGTTTAAAACAAACAAAAGGAAGTTTTTCTTCACTCAGTGCATAGTCAACCTGTGGAACTCCTTGCCAGAGGAAGTTGTGAAGACTAGGACTTTAACAGGGTTCAAAAGGAGCTAAATAGATTCATGGAGGTTAGGTCCAACAATGACTATTAACCAGGATGGGTAGGAATGGTGTCCCTAGCCTCTGTTTGTCTGGAAATGAATGATAGGAGAGGGATCACGTGATGCTTACCTGTTCTGTTCTCTCCCTCTCTGGCATCTGGTATTGGCCACTGTCGGCAGACAGGATACTGGGCTAGATGGGCCTTTGGTCTGACCCAGTATGGCCGTTCTTATATAACTGCAAGCGCAGTTGAGTAATCAGATACCCAACTACTCAACTTACAGCCACAAAAATGAAAGCAGCATTTAAAAGTCAGGTCCCTTGAAAATCCATAATAATATGTAATAATATGTAATCCTATTGAGTTTATAAATTAACTAAACCCATTTAACTAAAAACAAATCCCATTCAAGAAACTAAGCATTAGCATCTGATAAAAGTATCAATAAGACCAACACAACTCAGAGAAGGCAGAAGGGGACATATGTTTAAATTCTTTGAAAACCTTACAGGAGAGTGAAAAATAGTGCCTAGGCAACTATGCACAGACAGACAGTACTAACTACATAGCACACTGCAATTACAACCTTTCAAGAAGGGGCATGTTGTTCACATGCACACAATGACATGCATACAGTATGTTTCATGAGAAAGCAAAAGCAGCTTACCCACAAGCTGTAAGATTTAACAATGTCACTACACCTTCAGCACTAAAACACACACAGGGAGACTGTAGGGGACGAAGTTTCCCTGAATTGTTCTTCCCTTTTCATTCCTTCAGTGGGTGGGGAAGTGACAAACTTCCCTAGAACAGAATGGGGAACTTGTTAGCAAACCTAGATGAGTCACTAGCAATCTACAGGAGACTTCACCATGTCTGTGAACTTCCAGTCTGGACCTAGCCTCCAATGCCTGTCTCCTCACTCCTAAGCAGTGCAGCGTCAGTACATCTGCTCAGTTACTAACCCCATCTCTGCCCCGGCCATCCCCAAGATGCCTCCTCATTGGCATTAGACAAGATGAGGAAGAATGATCCAGTACTTAGGGTGGTAGCCTGGGACTTGGGTCCACCTGAGTTTAATTCTCTGTTCTGCTACACACATTAGTAATTTTCAGTGACTCCTGAACCAGGATAGGTTCAAAGAGGCAACCCAAATCCTGACCCTTCCTCCTTGTACAATGTCATTTTTGAAGATTCAACCTATGGCATGATATTACAAAACTTCCAAAAGACCCAGAATAATGAGAAGCTGTTAATATTTAATTTTGCTTATAATGTACATATGAACAGGTGCATTTGAAAGCATGAAGCAAAATATTAGAGGCAAAGTATATATTATTTATTACCAGACACTTGACCAGATTTAAGATACCTGCTAGTGTGGAATTAGAATCTTTGTCACTCTCCCTAAAGGACTGGTAACATTTAGCTAAGCTCTAAAAGTAACCTTTAAGTTACTGCTTGCAAAGAAGTCACCAGGGATACCTTAAAGATGTGCAGGATGGAAACTTTTCCTTCTCTAACGAGAGAGAGAGAGAGCAAAGCACTGTTCATTATTTGGAGTGTACTATGAGCAAAAGACCAGCTAAACTGCACCAAGATATACTGCAGCTAAACATTTTAATTATGTCTCCTAGGTATGCCTCTCCAGGCACTCAGGGCAAAAGCAGTGGTACCAGATTTAGGAACAGGAATGATCACTAACAGAAGCTAGACAGACATGCTGTTTACGATAAAGTTTCTTTCACAAGGAATGTTCAGATGAAAGAAATATATGAGCTCTGGAAGCTACAGAGAAGCAACCACACTTCAACAGAGGATCAGACACAGGCAAGGTGGATTTATCCATCAATCAGTTATGGTTCAGGGCTTCAGTATATGTGTTGCTACATTTTAATGGGTGAGCCATTTTCCACATGTCTAAACACCTCATCTGCACTTGCTAGAAAAAAAATTCTACTTTCAAGTTTAGATGCCTGCTTCAAGTCTAAATTTGTCCCAAAGAGTCTTTGCTGTCATGCATGATTGAGTGGATTTTATTAATGATGCTAAACAAATGTTGCAAATAAAAGTTACTAACTCACCTTGTAGAGTTTTTTAAAGAATAGGAGACATCATTTGCCCTCATGCATCAGCTCTCATCCAAGGAACTCAAAATCCTTCAAAGATATTAATTAAGCCTTGGAATACCACTGTGAGTACTATTCTTCCCAGTTTACAGAAGGGTAGATGGAGGCACAGAGATTAGGGCTGAGCTTCTCAAAGGCATCTCCTGGGTTTGTATGCCCCATTTCCATTAAAATTAATGGAAATTAGGTGTCAAAATCCTTCTGACAGCTTTGAAAATCTCGGCCTGAATGTCCTTCCAAAGTTCATGGGAAAAAAAGCTAATAGCAGAAATAGGAATTAAAACTAGGATGAGCTACTGACATTTACTCATCTTCTCTAGTCTCCATGCTATATTGCCTTTAAATTTATATATATATATATATATATATATATATATATATATATATATATATATATATATATATATATATAATTCTAAGGAAAGGCCATTAACACATTCCGTGCTATTCAAGTATTTCACTACCCATCCACCATCATGAGCTCAATGTCACATTGGACTGGGTATCCTTTCCAGAGCTTGTCAGCCTCATCTCACTAGCTCCTATACCCAATCCACTGCATGTTCTCTCTACGACAACTTGGTCATCATGCTTGGTATCAAACTGCAGCAACGTCTACCCAGGGATAACAAATACACGGCTAGCCTGGCTCAGCTGACTCAAGCTCCAGGGCTTAAAAATTGCCAGGCAGACTTTTAGACTCGGGCCAGAGCCTGAACTCTAGGATCCTACAAGGGTAGAGGGTCCTCAACTTGTCCTCCAGCTTCAGCCCAAACATCTGCACAATGATTTTTAGCCCCACAGCCAGAACTTGAATCAGCTGATTGGGGCCATACAGCTGTGCTATGAGGCTTTTAGCCCTGTGTAGACATACCCTGTGTGATAAGTGGCATGAACATGTCACCTGACTGCATCATTTCCATCCATGCAACTGCTCCCCAAATTAAGGGCATTCCTTATTAAGGCACAAGGATTCTACCTGCAGTACATAAGAAGTTATGTATTTGAAAACAGGCATAAACTGGCTCATACATCGTAAGGGTGGAAGTCATACTATACTTGTCTGTGAAAGCTGTGGGTGTAAGCACAGAGAATGGAGCAGACTCCAGATGCAGTAATGAGGAAATAACTAAGGCTATGTCTACACTGGCTGGTTGTTGCGCCAGAAGTATGCAAATGAGACTAAGTGTGGAATATCGCCGAGCCTCATTTGCATACCTAATGAGCTGCCATTTTTGCGGAAGAGGCTCTTGCGCTAGAAGGAACCGTCTACGCTGCCCCTTCTTGTGCAAGAAAAACCCTCTTGTGCAATGCCGCTACGCTGATTATTTTCAGAAATAGCAGCATTGTGCAAGAGGGTTTTTCTTGCGCAAGAAGTGGCAGTGTAGACAGCTCCTTTTAGCTCAAGAGCCTCTTCTGCAAAAATGGTGGCTCATTAGGTATGCAAATGAGGCTCAGCGATATTCCACGCTTAGCCTCATTTGCATACTTTTGGCGCAACAACCTGCCAGTGTAGACAGAGCCTAAATGTTTCCAGTAGTGGATAACACTCACTCTCTTTCTGAAACAACTGTGGGTGAGCCCCACTCACACCTCGCTCAAAAATAGATCTCTCTGCTTGCCAGGCTGTTTGGCAAGGTGAGGCCCAAGCACCTGTGCCTCAGATACACACAGCTGTTTGTGTGCAGCTTGTGAGTGCAGAGCAATCTGTAAAACATGTGACATGCTGATTTGCTCGACTTGCCTGCCCTCGTGGTTGCTAGACCATAGACATAAGGGAAAGAGCTTCCAACCCTCTAATCTGTCCTTGGTTTTGTTACCAGGCAGTCAAATCATTCAATTCCCCACAGCTATGCTGAGAGAACTTACAGCACATGCTATTCAGGGAGAATAGATGTAGCAATACACTCCTGCAGTGGTCAGAGCCAGCCACTGCCTCCCAGCAGGCCCCTGTCCTAGCTTTGACTTGAAGAACGCCCTATTGATTGGAAGGCCAATCTCACCTTCCATTTTAAAAGGAGAGGCCCAGAGTGGGTCTCTTTCTCACACACTCCTACACAGACTCTCCACCTCTGTGTGCTTTATTTGCAACATACTGAACGAGGCCCTGTCCCCCAAGCACACAAAGCTTTTACCTTCACACTGCAGTCTAGACACAGGGTAAAATCTCCCTGAAAGCCTGAGTTTCTCTAACCCTTTCTTCAAGGCTTCTCCTGACTGCCTGTCTTTCCTTTAATTGTCCTCAATTGAGGAGCTGTATCACCCTCATTAGTGATTAATCAATTAATATGGTCCATGTGGAAACACTTACAAAGCACTTCCCACGTTGCTAGCCCTTTCTATTCTAGAGACATCTTTCATAACATTAACCCTCAGCCTTACCAGTTGGCGTACGTGGCATTTTTCCTTTTTAAAAAAACCCAGTTATTCATGGTCTTCCCAAGAACTACCTGTAGTGGGGCTTTCCAAGTTTTGGCTATGAATCCTTTGATTTTTTTCAGGAGACCTGAGACCTGTTTGCTGGGTGGGGAATCTGCCTCGATAGCTACTGTGTGCTCCAATCACCAGACCTGCTGCGAGCTAGTACCACTGCTGAGCAACCATTTTAATGTTGAGGCAGGAGGAGGGACAGCTCATTAGCATGAGGTAGCTTAGCCTGGAAGCTTAACTATAGGGCTGAGAGTACGGGACTGCTGTATTCTATAGCCAGCTCTGATGCCAACACCTTCTGTGGTCTTGTTCTAGTCCCCTCTGCTTCAGCCTTTCTGGTCCAGCTTCCCCGAAGAAGCCAATCTAGACTTTGGCAGAGTGCTTCAATGGCAGAACTTCCATCTACCATGAGGCTTTGATGGTGTATAGTGCCCAGAACCTTTTCTTGGCTGATGAGCACAGAGCTCAGAGTAACAGGGCTAAACAGGCCAGCACAGCTGGGATACATGTGGTGCCAGCACAGTTTCTGAACAGCCTGCAAAAAGCAGCCCTCGCTGATCCTGTCAGGAGCAGTCTATAAAAGGAGGGCAAGAATGCTTACAGCTGTTGCAGTAATTAACTAGGGACAGGTTGTCAGCTTTTCCCTCTTTGTGCACCTCAACCCAGGAGAGGGTGACGAGGTGTCCTGATTTTATAGGGACACTCCTGATATTCAAGGCTTTTTCTTATATAGGTGCCTATTAGCCTGCCTCTGTTCCTTTTTCTCACACTTTCTGTCTGGCCACCCTACACAAATATTGGTCACTATTGCAGCCCTTGGACTCATCCAAGCACAAAGACTGCTCCTCATGAGCAACCCTCTACCTTGGATCATAAGCCATCCCAAATGCAGAAAGGAGGAGGGAGAACCATATCCTCAGTCCACTTTATCCACTGCACAGGGAAGTAGAGCTGGCTGGCTATAGAAGGGTATGTCTACACTACAAAGTTAGTTCGAACTAACATCCGTTAGTTCGAACTAACTTTCATAGGCGCTACACTAGCGCTCCGTTAGTTCGAATTTAATTCGAACTAACGGAGCGCTTAGTTCGAACTAGGTAATCCTCATTCCACGAGGATTAAGCCTAGTTCGAATTTACTAGTTCGAATTAAGGGCTGTGTAGACCCTTAATTCGAACTAGTGGGAGGCTAGCCCTCCCCAGGTTTCCCTGGTGGCCACTCTGGGCACCACCAGGGAAACTCTTCTGCCCCCCTCCCGGCCCCGGACCCCTTAAAGGGGCACGGGCTGGCTACGGTGCCCATGCCAGGTGCAAGCCTGCCAGCACCCAGCCAGCAGACCCTGCACCTGGCACAGATTGAGCGACCCACCCGATGCCCCCCAGCCCTCCTCCTCTTCCTGGGACCAGGCTGGCGGCTCCCGGGAGCTTGCCCGGGACCGCAAGAGGCGGGCACCCGCCTGGGCTAGTGCAGACATCGTGGACCTTGTCCACGATCTCCGCACTAGGCACAGGAAAGTGGCCAGCTAGGGCAGGAGAGCTGCCAGCCTGGCCACCCAGGAGCAGGTGTGCATGAAAATCAAGGGGGTCCACTGATACCCCCAACCCTGAGCCCTGAGCTTACAATGGCCGTCTTGGGTCAAACCAAAGGTCCATCTTGCCCAGTAGCCTGTCTGCCGACAGCGGCCAACCCTAGGAACCCTGGAGGGGATGGACCGAAGACAGTGACCAAGCCATTTGTCTCGTGCCATCCTTCTCCAGCCTTCCACAAACCTTGGTCAGGGACACCACTCCTACCCCCTGGCTAATACCACTCCATGGACCCAGCCCCCATGACTTGATCTCACTTCCCTTTAAACTCTGTTCTAGTTGTAGCCTTCACAGCCTCCTGCAGCAAGGAGTTCCACAGGTTGACTCTTTGCTTTGTGAAGAACAACTTTCTGTTACTAGTTTGAAGCCTGCTACCCATTCCTTTCCTTTGGTGTCCTCTAGTCCTTCTATTATGGGAACTAATGAAGAACTTTTCTGTATGCACCCTCTCCACCCAACTCCTGCTTTTAGAGACCTCTATCCTGTCCCCCCTCCGTCTCCTCTTTTCTAAGCTGAAAAGTCCCAGTCTCTTTAGCCTCTCTTCATATGGGACCTGTTCCCAACCCCTGATCATTTTAGTTGCCCTCCCCTCTCCCTGCCTCTCTCTTCCCCTCTCCCACCTCCTTTTCCCAGTCTCCCCCAGTTTTGTTCAATAAAGACAGATTCCATTTTTGAACACAATTGTCCTTTATTTTGTACATCAAGAAAAGGGGCTAGGGAAGGGTAAGTGGAAGGAGGTGAGGGAGGAATGGGGCACGAGCCCCCAATGGGGAGGACTGGGCTGGCTCTGTGGGCTTCTGGGGGTGGAAGCTCTCCTGCAGCCCCCCAATTGTCCCCTCTCCCCAGATGGCAGCTTGCGGCAAGTGCAGCCGGGCTGATGGCCGAGTGGTGTGATGTGCTCAGTGTGGGTACTCCGGGAAATCCAAGCCAGGACTGCTTTGCAAGCGGGGCACCCTGAGAACTGTCTGTCCGGGGTGGGGGTTGGAACCCTTTAAGCGCAGCCCTCGGCTAGCCTGAGACAGCATCTCCACGCTCTAAGTTCTCCTCTGATGCCCTGCCGGCAAAACGCTAATTCGAACTAGTTTTTAGTTCTAGACGCGTTAGTTCGAATTAGCTTAGTTCGAATTAACTAATTCGAGCTAAGTTAGTTCGAATTAGCGCTGTAGTGTAGACATACCCGAAAACGGGAAACACAGTGCACCAGCCATGAGATGGAGGAGTTTGGATTACATTGAACAGGCTGCTCCTATATACAAAGTGATAAGTGTTACCAAGTAGAAAATGAGGCAAGGGAGCTGCACTGACACCAGGCAGGTCAGGTGATAGCAAAAAGCTACAGACCAGATTGTGCAGCAAAAGAGACACAATTACCAGGAAAGGGAAGGAGCCCTGGATGAATGTGAAGGAAAGCAGTTGAGAGGAAAATAAGAAGTTGCATTAAAAAGGGGGGAAATGACATTAAAGAAAACCGAACACAGAGAGAAAACCGTCAAGAGACAAGCAGAACAGGCCAGCCTTACACAGGAAGAAAAGGAGGGCTTGAAGAAACAGGGGAAATGAAGAAAAAGCAACAATTTTAGGTCACTGCGTTTTATCTGTGCTCCGATATCGTATTGTACTTTCCTGGCAGAGATCCTATATCTCTATTTCTAGGGGGAAAGAAAGTGATAACTTTTTTGAACCCTGATGTTATATTAATACTGCTGGCAATTTAGGATTCTCTAGCTGCTTAACTGGAGAGAAAAAGACACTGAAATCCAACTCCGACTCCCTCAACCTCAGACTGGGACTGGCAGCCTCCAAACCTCCAATTAATTCCAAGAATGATCCCTTAAAAATGCCTTTCCGCCACTGGCAGCTGTCTCCCTAAGTGCTTCCATGGCCATCATCAGCCCACTCATCCCTATTTTTAATTTTAAAGGGGGGAGCCTGGTTCATGACTCAGTTCCAGTTACAAAGTGGCTGTGTGGGCTGCATCCTGGACAAAGATATTCCCCACCAGACACACAGCCTCCTGGCCTCCTCCCTGCTGCTGGAGACCCTTCTGGAGTGGGCAGGAGCCTTCCAGAGTAGAAGGGGTTAGTCAGAACAGCCCTGTCCCTGTGAAATGTCCAAGCTATTGCCAGGCCCACACAGGGCAGAAGCAACCAGGCAAATCCTCAGGGAAATCCTTAATGCAACCCTAGCCTTTGCCATAGACTGAGTTATCCCAGAGTCAGTAACTAGCTGCCTAGAGAATGTCTAGACTCCCCCTCTCAGTTGTCTCTGGCTATGAGGCTGCTTAATTTCAGTGTAGATATTTGGGTTCAGCCTGGGCCCTGTGAGTGAGTCAACTGACATGGAACAGCCACGGGTGTTTAATTGCAGATCCTGTCCCTGTCTGGATTCTGCACCAGTGCAAAGATTAATAAAGCACAGGCTTTAAGTGACTTCCCCAAGGCCTCACAGAGCCATGGATTTAAACCCAGATCTCCTCAGCTCCAATCCAGTGCCTTAACCATAAGACTGTCCACACCTGGAGGCTTGTGATGGTGACCCAAAGAGTCTTCCCATTTCTGATATAAAATGAGTTAGTGATGGTTTAAATGTTCCAGAGAATCTTCTTGGTAGCTTCTCCAAAATTGTCAGGGGAGTCCAGAACACAGTGCTGCAATTGCAAAGTCAGCTCGGTTCGGGCGTGGGACAGAGGAATGGAGGAACTAATTTGTAGCTCCCAGAATTTTTCTTTTTTTTAAAGTCTCTATTTTTAGTAGGGGTTTGTGGAGCTCCATACAAAGATCACCATACAGACTGGAGTAGCAAGGAAGTGAGGATGTCCTTATTTTACAAGCACCAGGTCAATCAGATCAGGTGCTTAATTGCAACGTGAGGTAAACATGTATTTCTATAAAACATGCAAGTAACCTGTTCTGTGATGCCACACAACATGCATCATCAGAGTGGACTTTACTATACAAGACACAGTGCAATAAAATGTAAATTACAGTATATTTACAAAGCAGCACTAGCAGAGTCATGTGCGCAAATCCAGTTAAGGAATAAATAAAGGGATGTGCTTGTTACTCCCACTGTGATTCTTTCTCAAAGAAAGTACCCCAGTGCAGCTGGATATAGAATACCAATTCCTTTGCCGGCATGAATATAGTATGGCTGGTGCCTGTAACTTTTAAGGATTATTTTCCTTTTGGAGGAGTAGGGTGAATTGGACTCCCTGATCAGGTTAGCCTAGTGACTGGTGTGTTTTTTCTTCTCTCTCTGTGACAACAAAGGGTGTGTCTAGACTACAGAGTTTTGTCGACAAAAGTGGACTTTTGTCGACAAAACTATACCTGCGTCTACATTACCGCTGAGTTCTGTCGACATAACGTCGACAGAACTCAGCAGTTTTGTCGACGCTGGTAAACCTCATTTTACGAGGCATAACACCTTCTGTTGACAGAGTTCTGTCGACATAAGGTGTTATTGCATGTAAACTGCAGCTTGCTTTGTCGACAGAACTGAATGTAGTCTAGACGCTCTTTGTCGACAGAAGCTTTGTCGACAGTATCTGTCGACAAAACTTCTGTTGACAAAACTCTGTAGTCTAGACGTACCCAAAATGTCTTGATGTGCAGGTAACCTAATACAGTAGACTTCTGATAATCCGGAACCTTTGGGACCTAGGTGGTGCTGGATTATCGGATATGCCGGACTATCAGGAGGTACTATAAGATGGTTATATATATACTGTATACATTATATACTGTATATAAAGTATTCTTAACCCTTTTTATTGTACATACTGTATACAGTATATTGTGATGTTTTAGTTTTTTTAACCCTTTTTTCACATTTTGCTCGGTTCAGCTGCTGCTGCTATTTATTGCCTCGTGACTCGTTTTTTTGCTGAAGCTCACTCACTAGGCTCTTGCCATTTTGATGCCGGACTATCAGGAGTGCTGTACAATTGGATGCCGGACTATTGGAGTTTTACTGTACTACCTGCAGCTAGCTCCAAACAGCACGATCAGCCTCATTCGCTATAACTATTCTTGTAACTCCTTTTCTAATAATGACTAAATGGGATTAATTCGTGCCTGCTTTACTTGTGATGCAGCAAACAAGGATCAGCCACCCAGCCACTACTTTCTTACTCAATATGATTAACTGGCTCTTTAACGCCATCTTCTTTAGATTAGACACACCCTGGCATAATGATTTCAAAGTATATATATATAAAATTTCCCTCATTCCTTTCTCATAAACTGCTAACTCATAAACTCACTGAGATTACATCTGTATTTCTTTCAGATCAAGTTTGGACTGGGTTGGATTCTTCCCCGTCCCTGCCAAAAAAAATTGGTTCTCAGACTCAATTAGGAACAAAAATTGGCCACCATCATGGGAGGGATAATTCTTTTCACAAATGTCTTCATCTAAGTCTATTTGCATTGCAAATACCAAGGCCCCTAAAGAAAATGAAGGGGAAAAATAAATAGTGCATTTCTCCATAAGCAGCGGCAATTCATTATCAACCAATTAGCTTGGTAATAAACTCCCATTTCTCTGTTTAGGATATTTCTTCAAATATTGGTAATATAATTATGATAAAGGTTGAAGGCACAGTACAGTACTCAACCGCTAACAGTCTACAAACAATTTGTCTTCTACTAACAGACAGAAGAGGCTCTAATTACACTGAACATTTCAAGAAAAGGTTGAATGTTTGCCAGACAACACTCCATTGATTGCCTTTAAAGCATAGTACTGGGTTGCTAAAGGAAAAATATGGATTCTTGACTCCAGGTAATTAACTTTCATGCTGTTCCCTTCTTAAGCCCTAATGAAGCCCCCTTGAAGTCTCCATTACCAAAGGGTATTTGTTAATGAAAAAGCAGATAGTCAGCCAAAAGTTGACCCCATAACTTTCTCCTTTTTCATTTCTTAGGGCTCAATAACATCTTTGAAATGAGTAATGATGGGCTGAAAAGTGCAAAGGGTGAGAGATGCTTAATGAGACAAGGCAAGACAGCAGAAAAGGAAAACCCTGACAGAAGAGAGAATAAGAGAAATCGGAAGGTGGGTGTGCTTGAGAAGCAGGTGAGAGGAGGTTAAGCAAAGGAGAGAGAAATCAATATCAAAATTTTACCAAATGATATCACCCTTGAAATCCACTAGAACAAACTATGAAACTAAGAAAAACGAGTAGTCCTGTGGCACCTTAGAGACTAACAAATATATAGGATCATGAGCTTTTGTGGGTAAAACCCATTTTATCAGATGAGTTGGAGTGGAAATAACAGAATCCAAGGTAGATATCACAGCAAAAACAGTTGTCAATTGTAGGACCCATGTTAATGAAGCTAATTAAGTAGGTTGGATGTGTCCCATTCATAGTATTTGAAGTGAACATGCAAATATCAAAGGAAGGAGAAATTGGCTTTGCAGTGTGTAAACCAATTAATATCTTTATTCAAGCCCAGGCTGACAGTATCAAACTTGTAAATGAATTCCAGCTCTGCAGTCTCTCTCTGTAATTGGATGAAGTGGGGTTTACTCATGAAAGCTCATGATCCTATTTGTTAGCCTCTGAGGTGCCACAGGACTACTCATTGTTTTTAAAGTTACAGACCAACACACCTATGCCTTTGAGACATTTTATAAATCTAAGAAGAAAATAAAAGAAAAGGCAGACCAACATTAGTAGACTTGGTAGATGAACCGCCTGAGACTGGAAAGGCAGTGTGATCTTTTATATTTTCTCTGATATTTGATATTTGCACTCTTCACAAATGAGAGAGCAAGATCCAGTCTGCTTCATACTAGCAGAAGAGGTCCTAGGTGCCATCTGTTCATATCTGTAAACTGATTATTGCTGTTGGCAGGATCGTTCACAACAGAGTCCATCCTAAGACATACTATCCTCTTGCCTCCTGCTGCAGATGGGCAGCCTTGTGCCAGTACAGGAATAGCAACTATCTAGTGGAATGTGATCCACCCCCTTGGCTCTATTAATGAGGAAACCTTTGGACTGTCTGGATTGAGACATATCAACATATATTTGTCCTGTCCAACAAAGCACCAGACTGCTTTTTACAAGGCTTCAATAAAATTGAAGCCACAGTGAGTGTGTTTCAGATGATCTCCTAACTCCTGGGCCAGACAAATATACAACAATCTGTGACCAATTTGCATCACAAATGCCTGTAATATTGCAGTTGGAGAGCATGGCCACTGATGCTTCTAAGCAGAGCTAAAGTCAAGATATAAACTTTACTCGCCCATTGTCCATTTCCCAGTGCTCAGGCTCAGGGCCAATGGTAGCAAGCAGCAATAATTTCAGTGATCTCATTTTGGCCAAAAAAAGGCAGCTATATGAGACCTTAATTCATATCCTCCTTCACATTCCAGATCTGCATAGGGAACTAGAGCTCACTTTCGTCCTCTAATAGTGCTTCCATTGGCTGGAGAACTTGGCATCTGCAGGACTTTCATTTCTGAAGACATTTTTGCATAATTTATTTATTAGGAGGAGTCCCATGTGACATTAAGATCAGAATTATGGCGTGATATAAGGAAACTTGCTGTGCTGTGTGGTTCCTGTCTATGCAGGATCCTCTCCATACCGGAGTATTTTCTCCTCCAATTAATCAAATTTCTAAAACTCTATAGGACCCCAGATTTATTCTATTCTATGAACTCAGCAAACAGACTCTTGACAGCACATGCTGTTTGTATCTTAGCCACATCCCAAATGACATGAGAGAATTCAGTACACATTCGCCTTAAGCCTGGCTATTTAGTGGGATAGGGTGCTGAAGAGCCCTTTGAGACACTAAACATTTGAAGGAAGAACGATGACTCCAAGTCTTCGAATTAATAAGTTGCCCAAATTAGGAAGTGGCTGCTTGGAAGAGACCTTTGGGTAACACCAAAATTCCCTTTGCACTAGAAGAGGTTGTGTTTTTAAAATGCTAAAGATTATCTGTAGCTCAGTGGTTTATCCAGCTTTTGAGAGGACATCTGAACTCTCCATGGGTAAGTGTCTTAGGTTTCCTGAGGTTTATGTTTATTAAGATGTAGCAAAGAATGCAGTTATTAGTTTCCTTTGTTAAGCTTCTGCCTATGTCTATGGTTTCTTTCTATAGCTTGTTAGAGTAGCTAAATCCTTCTAAATCTGGGATTTATATTTCTAATTTCAGGACTTCTTCAGTTCAGACTGCAGATGTCTCCAAAAGAGTACTCCTCTTGTATTTTCCCTTACACAAATTATTTTAGGTTTATAGACTGAGCTAAGCCCTTTACCTGTAAAAAATACTATGCTAAAAATACAGGGAAAATATAACTGATCAGCTTCAAATTGAAATTGGGGCAGGATCATTTATCTAAAGATGCAAGACAGATATTACACTGATATAAATTCCAGTGTCCCCCCCCACACACACACACACACAAAACAGACACATGCACTATGTAAAATTCCAGTGTTAGCAGGAGAGAAGGTAAAAACTGTACTTGACTAGATGGCAAAGTTAGATATAACTGAACAAATTCAGATACAGACTGACTTAATGGTATGATCATCGTGACTAAAACCAAAGAATTTAAGGAGTTTTATACGTCCAAGAGATTTTTAATGAGGCCAGCAGATGTGAGCACTGCTCCATGAGAACACACAAGATTACATTTAGGTTTTAAAATGCAAGATCTTTGAGGATGTGGATGAGGTATAAGTAGTTCTGCAGCATCCCAGTTTGGCTGGGATGGTTTAGTTAGGGGTTGGTCCTGCTTCGGCCAGGGGGCTGGACTTGATGACCTCCTGAGATCTCTTCCAGCCCTATGATTCTATAATTTTATGATTAGCTAGGTATGACACATTTTCGGTGACAAAGGCATTCAGCTATACCAGTGTTTCTTAAAGTAAGGCAGTCGGAGGTATGCCGCAGACAACAAGAGAGTTCAAAATGGTCACCTTTAAAGGGGCAGGCAACCTTTTTTTTTTCCTCAACAAAAATCCTTGGTGATCCTCAAAAAAAAAAAATTATTGGTGTTCCTCAGTCTAAAAAAGTTTAAGAAACACTGAGCTATACCCAAGAAAGCTGGAGAAGTTCCTGTACCTGTACTGAAGCAGAAATATAATAAATATATGTGAAGAAAATAACAAACTGGAGAAAAATATCATTAAACCGACTTAACTTTATTGAGCCACTATATTCCCTTTTCAAAGCATTTACAGTAGTTTCTGTTTTCAACCTCATGGGATTTAGGTTGTTCTGGGCCAGGAAACAAGGTGCCGGAGCAAAATTTCATTTTAATTTTTGAGAAACTACTGAAGTTATTGAAAAAAATATTCAATATATTAGATGACTTCTAGACTTTAAGAGCCAATGTTTTGGGATTTGTCAAAGCAATGAAACAGGATAAGGGACAATGTAGACAGAACAAGCACATTTTTCTAAGTACTAGTTATTTGATTAATGCTCAGAAGAAAACTATTTTGAGCTCTCATTAGCGCTATTTCCATTTGTATCCATCAGCACAACCTCCAGCACCCAGCTGTAACCAGCAAACCACCATTCAGCTGTTGCCAACACCACTCACCAAGACCACAAGCAGCAGATGGGGAAAGAGGGTGATTTTCTGTCATGGGGTACAACAAGACTACAGGCTTTTGTCGACAGAGGCTTTGTTGACAGATACTGTCGAAAAAGAGTGCCTAGATTACAAAACGAGGATCGAAAAATCGGCCCACTTTGTCAACAAAGACGCTCAGTCAACAAAAGAAGGCACCCAGAAGTGCTTCTGGAAGGTCACAGGGGCAGCCTTAAGTTCCTGGAACTGCTGCTTGCTCTTTGCAGAGACGTGTGCTTAAAGGGAACCTCCCGGTCAGCCATTGCTCTGCTCCTGCTTCTGGCTTGCCTACCTCCTTGAGGGAAAGCAAAGCTGCTGCAGTTCTTGCTTTGGTTGCCCTGCTTCCTCGGACACCACAGCAGTTTATTTTCAGGTTTGTTTTTGTGCTTTGCACTGTATTTTTGGCCATGGAGCCTGAGCTGCCCCTAGGCAGGCGATGGCCCCCGCACCATGATGCTGGAAGCTTTGTTGCAGCTTCATGAGAGCATCATGACATTTGCGGCACAGCTGGATTCAGAGCCCAGCCTTGAGCCCGTCATTCAGGCTGCAGCTCTACTGCTCTTGCCCCCGAACGTATTCCTGGAGAGGTGAGTTTGGAGGCTGAACACCAGTTCAGACTGGTGGGACCGGCTCTTTATGCAACAGTGGGATGATGACCAGTGTCTCTGAAACTTTTGGATGCGGAAGTCCACCTTCCACGAGCTCTGCGCCTGGCTTGCCCTGCCCTGCAACGCCAGGACATCCGCTTGCGGCCCACCATCCCCCTGGAGAAGTGAGTCACTATTGCTTTATGGAAGCTAGCCACCCCCGACAGCTACCACTCCGTGGGACATCAGTGCAGCGTTTGGAGGTCTACTGTCTAGGCCATCTTGATGGAGGTAAGTCAATCTCATGAGAAAGTCTAGGGAGTAGGGGTAGGCAGCTAAGGCAGTCAGGACCAGGCACAGGGCATTGGGGATGCGATGGCAGAGGTAGAAGCACTCTCAGCCTCACCCTGCCATGGTGAGGGTGGGCTCTTCAGGTCCAGGAGGGAGGGGGAACACCTCTCATCAGCTGACCCAACCCTTCTGTGTATTTCTATTTGTCCCTTTCTGCAGGTGGTGATGGCCATCAATTCAGAGCTGCTTCACAGGACTGTCCACATTGGAAACCTGGATGCCATTGTGGCTGGATTTGCAGCATTAGGATTTCCCAACTGCGGTGGAGCACTCGACAGGATGCACATACCCATCCGTTCACTACCCCACAGAGCAGCCCAGTATATTAATAGAAAGGGCTACTTTTCGATGGTGCTGCAGGCCCTAGTCAACCACCGGGGACAATTCACAGACATTTGTGTTGGATGGTCAGACTAGGCACGATACCTGCAGATTCCGGAACTCATTCTTGTACTGCAGGCTGCATCCTTTTTCCCAGACAAAAACCTGGCAGTGGGGGATGTGCAGATGCCTATATGCATTGTGGCCGACGCGGCCTACCCCCTTATGCCCTGGCTCATGAAGCCATTCACGGGACACCTGGATGCAAACAGGGAACTCTTTAACTCCCTCCTGAATCGTGCTCGCTACCAGGTGGAGCATGCCTTTGGCCATCTGAAGGGCACATTTAGATGCCTGCTCACTCGGATGCACATGAGGGAACGCAGCATCCCCAATGTGGTTGCTGCATGGTGTGTGCTGCACAACCTCGTAGAAAGGAAAGGAGAGGCCTTCCTCCTTGTGTGGCAGAGACGGGCTGACATGGATGGGAAGCACTTTGAGCAGCCCCAGACAGCTGCCATCCGGCAAGCCCACCAGTCAGGATTACAAATCCTAGAAGCACTGCAGGAGCAGTTCTCACAAGGAAGCCGATGATTGTCCCCAGGGCCTTCCAATTGTGGGATTGCCCCATGCCCTCAGTGATTTCCTCCCCAAAACCCCTCCTGGCTCCGCATTCACATTGCACACAATCACACTGAGAACAGAGACAGGTGTTGTTGTTGAAAAAAAATGTGTACAGTTTACTTCACTGTGGATTTGTTACAATACTATAAAACTCTGGTATTCTGAAAAATAAATTGTTTTTGTTAACAAAATAAAGTGCTTCCCTCAATGACTTTCACGGGGGAGTGGGGATGTCAACCTGGAAGAGGGAGGGAGGCCACCTAGGATGAGGAGCTCCTGCCACCTTGGCTGTGGAGACCAGATCGGAGATGGGTGCTCCTGCAGGCTGGGACAGTAGGGAGCTGGGCAGGAGGTGGGGCTGTAGCTGAGTCTGAGATGGCAGGGGCTGGAGGAGGGGGCAGGGCAGGCTGAGCAGGAGGAGCAGGAGAAGCAGGACCAGGCAGAGGACCAGGGAAGGCCATGACCTCCCAGATAGCAGCACAAATCTCAGTGCACTGCTGGACGAACTCGTCCAGCAAGTGCCTGCGCCACTCTGCCTCTGCCTCCATCCTGCGGTTCATTGTGTCCTGCATCCCTTGCAGGACTGAGATGTGCTGGCCCACCAGGTCCACAGATGTGTGCCAGTGGTGACAGCTTCCCTGCAGCCATCTGGGTGGTGGGGCAGGTGTGGCGCTCCCCTCCTGGTGAGCTGGTCCGGCTGTGGAGGACACAAGGGAAAGTCATCAGTCATGCATGCTCACACTTTCCCTGAGAGGGCATGCCCTCCTTCTCGGGAGTCAGTGCCTGTCCTCTAGGGGTTAGAGGATGCTTGTGTGCATCTCAGTAAGACATGGTGTGGCCTGGCCACCAGCCACGGCCTCCCTGGAGCCCAGGCCACCATCCTGCCCCCCCTCACGTACCCCCTCACCTTTGCCCTGACTTGCTCCAGTGTGCGGGGGTGGGTACCTTTTTTAGCTAGCCTTCTGCCATTCGGGCATAAATGTCCGCATTCCTCCTCCTGCTGGACTGCATAGCCTGGAGGGACTCCTCCTCATCCCAGAGCCCCAAAAGGGCTTTGATCTCAGGCCCAGACCAGGGGGGTGCCCGGTGTTTGGTATCTTTGGCTTCCTGCAGGGATGTGTCCCTGGAGGGGCCATGGAGTTTTTGGGGAGGGCTTGTTCCTGGGACATGTCTCCCGAGTGTCCCTACCAGGGAGAGCTGCACAATCAGGATCCTGGCAGGAGGAGGCTTGCTGTCAGAATGCTGGTCCTGGGTGCCTGTGGCTTTTAAAGATGGCTACAGGCAAGAACAATAGAGTTGAAAGTGGTAGCAGGAGGGTCCACCAGGGCTTCTTCCTGGAGGCCTTTATTGTCGACATAAACTCTTCCCCACGTTCACACTTATCTTTTGTCAACAGAACTCTGTCAACCAAGGCGTTATTCCTCATAGAATGAGGTTTACCACCATCAACAAAACTGCCGCGTTCTGTATACACAGGTATAGTTTTGTCGACAAAACCCTGTAGTCTAGACACACCCGTGGGTATGAGATGCATCTACAGTGGCTTGTGCTTGTGACATTCAGTCTTCTAATGTTCCTGTGTATTTCTGATGTCTTGGTATCTTTGTTTATCCATCCCCAGCATTTCCTACACCTCTTTTCTTTTCTTTTCTTTGTTCTGTTACCTTACTTATTTTATACTTCATTAGTTCTTCACTATTCATTGTAATTTTGCCTTTTTATTGCCTGCTTCCTTTAATTGCATTTTTCATTCCTTATTCCACCATGGAAGTAAGTTTTTAGTAGTGCAGTACTTTAATATCCTAGGTATGGTGTCTGTTATTCATTTCTTTGTAACGTTATCATTTAAATTCTCTATGACATCACCTACATAACGAAAAATTCAGTACATTTTCTTGTAAATAGCTCCTGGTTAACTTTCTTGAAATTCCAGGTGGGTAATTTTCCATTACCATCCACCTTATTTTGTCCTTGAAAAGTAATAAGTGTAGGGAAATTATCACTCCCTATTCGTTCTTCCTTGTACATTTCCCACTTGTATTTGCTTGCTGCATCTGCTTTTGTAATTCCAGGTCTAAACAGGAAAAAGTATATCTGTTTCATTAAATCTAGCTGGGTTACCATCATTTGAAACTACTTGTTCTCATTAATAAACTTTTCTAAACATGCACATTTTTGCAGTTGTTTTATTTCCCCACAATTGATCATGACTATTTAGATCCCAGCATATGAGTGGGATATATATACATGGGTGAGGGATATTATAAATCCTCAAAGAATTATTACTCTTCTGCATTGAGATCTCAACAGCATTATTGTCTAGGCTTACTTCTTCATTCTCTATTACTATGTACTTTTACCTTTCCCTAATAAACTGCAAACACCACCTCCTCTTTCTAGATTTAAGTCTTTCCTAAAGGCAATATGTACCCTGTAATTGTAAAAGCAAGCTTTTCAACCAACCATTTTTCTTAGACACATATGACATTTGGCTTAGTTTCATTTCCAAGATTTTTTTTTTTAATTCTTGGCCATGAGCATCACACTGTGCTCATTCCAACAGAAGATTGAAATACCCCTACGCATCGTATTTCACAATTAACGTCATTCAAAAGATCATGAATAGGGTCCATTGACAAGTTACTAATAGTTTATATTTTTTCACTTCCATTGCTATAATTTTCATTTTTCTGATTTTTCCCAGTTTCTGAGGTACAGTTTATCACTTCTATCATAAACACAATAAATCTTTTTTCGTTACTAGTTTATCACCTATTCCTTCCACAGTCTTTATCACTTTCTTCATAGAATGAGGCCATGTCTGTAGTCCCTGTTTTCCTGTGCTGATTATCTCTTATTTCTCCACCTGATGCTTTGAGAGTCTTCTGCATAAAATATTAACAATTTTTGTCTTTTGTATTTCTTTAGCTTGTCTTGTGCCTCTACACCTGCCTTATTCTGGAGTATGGTTACTATGTTTGACCTTTGTCCCTTGTGTACAATTTGTCTGTCCTTGTGAAATTCATCCTTCAATCAGTCCTCATTGCTACCTGGTTCTTGCATCCTAAGGGTAGGTCTACACTACAAAGCTATGTCTACACTGCAGGCTTCTTGTGCAAGAACTGTTTTGTGCAAGAGTTCTTGTGCAAAAAATCTTCCACAAGACCGCGTCCACACTGCCATGTGCTTTTGCACAAAAGATGTGCTTTTGTGCAAGAGCGTCCATGGCAGTGTGGACGCTCTCTTGAACAAGAAAGCTCTGATGGCCATTTTAGCCATAGGGCTTTTTGCGCAAGAAATTCATGTTGCCTGTCTACACTGCCTTCTTGTGGAAGAGCTCATGTGCAAGAGGACTTATTCCTCGTGGGGAGAGGAATAACTCTTCCAGAAGAAGTCCTGTTTTCTGACGCTGTACTGTAAATTTACTTGCGCAAGAATACACATGCAGTGTAGACACTCTGCAAGTTTTTGCACAAGAACAGCTGTTCTTGTGCAAAAAGCCTGCAGTGTAGTCGTAGCCCAAGAGTATTTCAAAATAAGTTATTTCGGAATAATAATTCCCAAAAAAACTATTTCAAAATAGCATGTCCACACTACAGGGAAGCTTTGAAATTAGTCTGAGGCAGGCTCCCCTAATATGGATGCACTACCCCTTTTAGAGCACTAGGAAGCACTGGAGAGTAATTACTTTGAATGGCCATAGGGAGAATCTATTTTGAAATAGCAGAAGTGGAGCATGCACACTACCACTATTTCAAAATAGCAATTTCAAAATAGGTGTTATTCCTTGTGAAATGAGAGCTCATTATTCCAGAATAAGAAGCCTGTTAGTTTGAAATTATTTCATTTTAATGAGCTTGTTGTGTGGCTGCTTACCTTGTTACTTTGAAATAACAATGTAGTGTAGATGTGCCCTAAGTGATTAAATGGCCCACTTAATCACTTAATCCCTTAGGGTAGGTCTACACAGCAGTGCTATTTTGGGACATCTGTTACCCCAAAATAGCATTCTGTGCATCTTAACAGCATACCTGTTATTTCTAAATACATTCAAAATAATGGGCTTCTTATTCTGGCTTCCTGTAAACCTCATTGCATGAAGATTAAGGAAGATGCCAGAATAGTAATTTATTTCAAAATTAGCGCTATGTAGACAGTACCAAATTTTGAAATAATCTATTTCCAAATAAGCTACACAATTTGCGTAGCTCAGATTGCAGAGCTTATTTTGAGGAATGCACTACTATGTAGCTGTACCCTTACAGGCCTGATGTGGGTTCATCACATGCAGGGTTATTAAACAGCTCTATCTTAGAAAGAAGAATGAAGGTCCATATTTACATATATCAGAAATTGTATTATCATGACACCAAGAGAAGGAGATGGCAAGAAACAGAACAATTTGCATTTCAGCAAATACAAGTATGGGAGAAAGAGCATAGAACTTCTTTCACCACCAGACTTCATGTTGCATTCCTCACAGCTTGAATAAACTTCATTTTGAGGGCTAACCTCCAGAAGAACCCATTTCAAAGATTTATTGGTCTATAAAGACACAAGACCTGAACCTGAAGTAATACACAATTAAATCAACTGATTGTATACAATATTACTGTATTAGAAGAGTGCATAGAATGAAGTATTTTCTGGAGGTGATTGATATAGTGGAATGTCGGTAGCACTATATTAGGAAATATGGGTACTCAATGATATTATGTTTTAGAGTCCATGGCTAAAAAGGGAGAAACAAGCTCCCTCCCGGACAGGATGAGGAATGCAGGCATTTACTGTCTCCCACATATTTTTAAGCATGGTGGAATCAAAACAATGGAAGCTCCATTTGCATGCAGGAGGAAAGAACAGCATGAAGGAATCCTGCCTCTTGAGACAAAGCCACTGAACGCTGTAAGATATAAGCAGAGAGAGAGAAGCCATTTTTGGCATCCATTGCTAGATAGACTCAAGGGAACAGTGCTCTTCCAAATGAGGAAAAATGGGTTTTAAAAAAATGTTTGTTTTTAATCTTTTCCCCAGGGAAAAAGAATAAGCACAATGGAAAGTTCTATTTTAAAATTTTTATATCTATACACACATTTCTATACACACACTGCTACATGATTATATTACAGAAAGCAAAATAAGAGAAATGCTCCTTGCATTTACAGCAGATGGTGGTGAGGTTGGAGATAGCTTTTAGGTCCTATAGAAGCTCACTACACAGTTTTGGGCTAGTCCCCGCAAAAACTGTATTGTTTATATTGGTGTTGGACTGTCTAACAACGCACCATGAAAGCTTCTTTCATGTTTTTAATAAAATCCTGGCTTTCTTTCCTGAAAAAGTAGATGGGATTGGTTATTTTACCATGCAAAAATATAAATAGAGGGTGGCAGAGGCAAAAGAAATGTTCACAATAATGACCTTAGGTCAACTTAGAAATGGAATTGCCATATACAAAAGTGTGTGTCAAGAACACCTCCCTTCAACCCCCACTCAAAGAAGTCAACTTTTAGGGCCAGTCTGTGGTTTGGGGAGGGCACAAAGAGCTTTTTTGACCTTGCAGACCCCACGGATTTGCTACTACTCTATTAAGTAGTAATGCACACACACACACAAACAGTTCTGGGAGGAGTCAGACCTATGGTCTCACTCACCCGCAGTACAGTAGCCAAGATGCACCAGGAGGAGCACATTACTTTCTTCTAAAGCAGTGTTTCCCAGTTGGTGCTCCGTAGAACCCCGGGGTTCCACAAAGCAAAAGTAAGGATTCTGCAAGAACGCGGCACTCCCCCACCCCCTCTTAAAGAGACAGAGTCTCTTTTGTACTTTTTTATTGTTGTTGTTCAACCAATTCCAGCGGGGCATTGTTTTTATTGCTTGATTAATTTGACCCTGGCATTCCTAAGGATTAAATTGGGAAACACTGTTTTAAGGGTACATCTAGACCACATTGCTTTCTTGGGATACCAGAAGTATCCTGAAATAGCAACGCTGCATCTTTAAAAGCATATGCTATTTCCCTGTGTAGACAGTGCCAAATTTCAAAATAAGCTCTTTCAATTTAGTCTCGGAATAAGCCACGCAATTTGCGTAGCGCAAATTGTATCGCTTATACTGACAGAAGGGTGCTGTCCAGACACACCCTAAGGGAAGGTACATCCATGCAGCAAAGTCTTTCTGGAGCTGTATTGGGGCCATGTAGCTCTATGCCACCCCCAATATGGGCTAGTGACTGTGAGGCTCAACGTTATTTTACAAATGGGCTGTGCTGAATTTGTCTCCCATTAGCACAACTTTGGACTAAACCTCTCTGCCCGGATATATTGCTGCTATTTTCTCTCTTCCAAAACCAGAGGCCAACTAAATCCATTTCCATCTCTGTCTTCTCATGCCCTGAATTATCTGCCTTCTCATTCCTTGCCCATTCCTCCACTCACCTTGTGTCACAGGCTATGGCATTGACAGGTCATCTCATTTTACACTGACTAGTAACCTAGATCCTTCAAAGAACAAACCGTATATCATACAACATTATCTTTTTCCATTATAAGTTATTACACAGGATTTAATCCTAACACCGGATTCATTACAAAAAGAGGGCAAAATCCAGCTTTTTTCCTAAGGGTTTATTATCAACAGAAAAAAACCTGGTGAGATTTGAAAACAAAAGCAAGGAAAGCTAACCCATTTTTTAAAAATGTTAAAGTAAAGCACCAGCACCCTCTATCAGAATTCTTTAAACACTGGCAATAGTACAGTGATTTATTCTGAATAGGAAATATGCCTTTAGTGGATACTTGTTGTGTATTGCAATCTTCATAAGTCTGTTTTAATTAGAGTGCTATTTCTTTTTTTAAAAACTGACATGCACCAGTGCTATGCAGAGCTCTGCTTTGCATAGATATTTTTCAGTGCTGTGCAGCAAGTTCCTATGCAGTACTACTCTGATAAAGCCTTGCAATAGGAGAAGTGATAATGAAGACAGCAGCTGTTACTAAATTACTAAAACAAGACAGACTTGTTGGCAAACACTAATGTTCTGGGTACCCTTTTTTTCCCCCCAAGTTTGACACTTCTGTAAACAGCCATTGTTTGGGCTCATTTAACGGAGTGGGGTGGTGCCAGGTGGTAGAGGACTTGTGGCTTTGCTGACAGCCAGCAGCTCCCTCACGCTGATCCCCATCCCAGGAATGTAATTAACAACCATTTTGCCACTCCACACCCTTTCTCATCTTCTTGAACATGAATTCCAGTGGCAGAATAACAGCCCTGAAAGCCACAGAACAGGAATCACCTCAGCTGCAGCACACATTTCTCCACATTGTCACACCAAGGTGCCGCAACTACCGTCTAGAGGAGAAAACTCCATGGCCATTTAGACCCTGGCCTCAAGGTTGAGACAGCTAACCAATACCCAGTGGAGTCCAGTTCATTCATGTTACACATTTAATAGCTGACTGAAAGATGTTACTACCAATCTGGGCAGGGTCTGAACCACAGACCTAATGGTAAAAGGCTACATATGCATAGGGTCAGATCCTAAGCTGGAGAAAATTACTGTAACTCACTGCAGTTAAACTGACTTATACCAGCTGAGAATCTGGCCCTAACCTCGTAAATTATCAAGTCCCATCAAATTATTGGATGTGTTTTGTCATCCACAATGCCTGACTGAGAATTTTCCATACAGAATCAATCATTTATTTTGCTGACCATGACACTAAACAACCATCGAATACTAGAACTGGGAGGAACCTTAAGAGGTCATCAAGTCCAGTTCCCTGCCCTCACAGAAGGGCCAAGCATCATCTAGGTCATCCCTGACAGATGTTTGTCTAAGCTGCTCTTAAAAATCTCCAGTGATGGAGATTCCACAACCTCCCCAAACAATTTATTCCAGTGCTTGACCAGCCTGACAGAAGGTATTTGCTGATGCCTCCCCTAAACCTCCCTCACTGCAATTTAAGCCCATTGTTTTTGTCCGATCATCAGAGGTTAAGTACAGTAATTTTTCTACCTCCTCCTGGTAACACTCTATTGGGTATTTGAAAGCTGATCTGTCCCTTTTCAGTCTTCTCTTTTTCATACTAAACAAACCCAATTATTTCAGTTTACCTTCATAGCTCACGTTTTCTAGATTTTTAATCATTTTTGTTGCTCTTCTCTGGACCTTCTCCAGTTTGTCCACATCTTTCCTTAAATGTGGTGCCTAGAACTTGACACAATATTCCATTTGAGGATAATTAGCGCAGAATAGAGTAGAAGAATGACTTCTTGTGTCTTCCTTATAACAGTCCTGTTAATGCATCCCAGAATCACGTCTGCTTTTTTGGCAACCACGTGAAGGAGCACAATGTAGCTGGGCACTGATCCACCAGAATTATATGCCTTTGCCAAGTTGTTCCTTTGGGTGTGCAAAAAGCATTTTGAACTCTGGTGCTTTTGCCTCCCTCTCTATACCCTACCCCACATGAGTGCTCTGAAATACAAGGGCGGAGTTTCAAGAGAGTGTGGGCATAGCAACCGTGCACACCGGGATGTGATTTGCTTTTTTTCCCCATGCCCCTAATGATAAGGGAGTGAAGGGAAAGTACTTGGATTCTGTGATTTACACCTCTGCCCCCTTTCTTCACCAGCCAGGAGTGAGAGGCATGCACAGAATCCCTTCACTCCCTTATCATCATGGGACCAAGAAGAATAGCAAAATGTGTCATGGTGTGCACGGCTGTCACCCCCCTGCTCTTGTTAATTTTATGGTGCAAAAAGTATACTAGGCACTGTAAAAATCAACACAGCCATAGCAAATGCTTAATGTGATGCCATGAACAAGGCTAGGAAACAGTAGCAAAGGAAAAGAACTGAGGAAGGAAAATGATTGCATCAAGGAGATCATATAATTACTCATTTTATGTTATATGTGCACATTGGTGCTATGTGGCTGAATGTGATTCATAGGTGATCTTCTAGTCCAACTTCCTGTATCACAGTGGTCATAGAATCTTACTCCTATAATAAGCCTAATATCTTACATTTGACTAAAGAACTTCCATAAAGACTCAAGGTAGGATCTATTTGTGCATCAGAAACGGAAAGTTGTTCCAGAGTGGAAGAGAGAAGGTGGATGAATGGAGCAGGCAAAATGAAGTGAGAGAGAAGGTCAACCATAGAAGCAAAGCTGAGTTTCTCAGAGCCTTGAAGTGAGAGCAACATGTAGGAGGAGAACATGGGGTCAGCGAATGGTTTCAAACTCATGGGTAATGTGTTCAGGCTGGCAAGCAATGAAGATCATTTTTGAGGCCACATTCTGGATGAACTGTACAGAGCCCTTTTTAAATATAGGTGTCACGTTGGCTACCTTCCAGTCATTAAGTACGGAAGCCGATTTAAAGGATAGGTTACAAACCACAGATAATAGCTCCGCAATTTCCCATTTAAGTTCTTTTAGAACCCTTGGATGAATGCCATCCGGTCCCGGAGATTTGTTAACATTACGTTTTTCTATTTGTTCCAAAACCTCCTCTAATGACACTTCAATCCGGGACAGTTCCTCAGATTCATCACCCACAAAGGACGGTGCAGATTCAGGAATCTCCCCAACGTCGTCAGCCGTGAAGACTGAAGCAAAGAAATCATTTAGTTTCTCCGCAATGGCTTTATCGTCCTTGATTGCTCCTTTTATAGCTCGATCATCTAGGGGACCCACAGGTTTTATAGCAGGCTTCCTGCTTCTAATGTACTTAAAAAACATTTTGTTATTTCTTTTTGAGTTTTTGGCTAGCTGTTCCTCAAAATCTTTTTTTGCTTTTCTTATTACATGTTTACACTTGATTTGACAGTGTTTATGTTCCTTTCTATTTATCTCACTAGGATTGGACTTCCACTTCTTAAAAGATACCTTTTTGTCCCTCACTGCTTCTTTTACATGGTGGTTAAGCCACGGCGACTCTTTTTTAGGTCTCTTGCTATGTTTTTTAATTTGGGGTATACATTTAAGTTGGGCCTCTATTATGGTGTCTTTAAAAAGTTTCCATGCAGCTTTCAGGGATTTGGCTCTAGTCACTGTGCCTTTTAATTTCTGTTTAACTAACCTCCTCATTTTTGTGTAATTCCCCTTTTTGAAATTAAATGCCAGGGTGCTGGACTGCTGAGGTGTTCTTCCCACCACAGGAATATTGAATGTTATTATATTATGGTCACTATTTCCAAGCGGTCCTGTAACGGTTATATCCTGGACCTGATCCTGCACTCCACTCAGGACTAAATCGAGAATTGCCTCTCCCCTTGTGGGTTCCTTCACTAGCTGCTCCAAGAAGCAGTCATTTAAGCCATTGAGAAATTTTATCTCCGCTTCTCTTCCTGAGGTGACATGTATCCAGTCAATATGGGGGTAATTAAAATCCCCCATTATTATAGAGTTCTTTATTTTGGTAGCCTCTCTAATTTCCCTCAGCATTTCTGTGTCAGTATCGCTGTCCTGGTCAGGTGGTCGGTAATATATCCCTACTGCTAATTTCTTGTTATTGGAGCATGGAATTTCTATCCATAGCGATTCTATGGAACATGTTGATTCACTTAATATTTTTATTTCATTTGATTCTACATGATCTTTCACATACAGTGCCACTCCGCCACCCACCCGGCCTGCTCTATCCTTTCTATATATTTTATATCCTGGTATGATTGTGTCCCACAGATTTTCCTCATTCCACCAGGTTTCAGTGATGCCTATTATGTCTATCTCCTCATTTAATACGAGGTACTCTAGTTCACCCATCTTATTAGTCAGACTCCTAGCATTTGTGTACAAGCACTTTAAAAATTTGCCACTGGTTATTTGTCTGCCCTTCCCTGATGCATTGGATTCCTTTGTATGCAGTTGTTTGTCAGCTCTGGCCCATGGTTTGCCCTCTCCCCTCCTCTCTTTCCGACTACAGCTTAGAGAATCTCTATAAACGGATTCTCCTCTAAGAGAAGTCTCTCTCCGATTTACGTGCATCTCCACACCAATCGGCTTTCCCCCATCTCTTAGTTTAAAAACTGCTCTACGGCCTTATTAATGTTTAGTGCCAGCAGTCTGGTTCACCCTGGTTTAGGTGGAGCCCATCCTTCCTGTATAGGCTCCCCCTCTCCCAAAAGTGTCCCCAGTTCCTAATAAATCTAAACCCCTCTTCCCTACACCATCGTCTCATCCACGCATTGAGACTCTGAAGCTCTGCCTGCCTACCTGGCCCTGCGGCTGGAACTGGAAGCATTTCCGAGAACGCCACCATAGAGGTCCTGGATTTCAGTCTCTTTCCTAGCAGCCTAAATTTGGCCTCCAGGACATCTCTCCTACCCTTCCCTACGTCATTGGTACCTACATGTACCACGACAACCAGCACCTCCACAGCACTACACATAAGTCTGTCTAGATGCCTCGAGAGATCCACAACCTTCGCACCAGGCAGGCAAGTGACCATACGGTTCTCCCGGTCATCACAAACCCAACTATCTATATTTCTAATGATCGAATCACCCACTACTAACACCTGCCTCTTCCTAACTGGCATTCCCTCCCCATCAGAGGTATCCTCAGTGCGAGAGGATACCGCAACATCCTCAGGGAGGAGGGTCCAACTACAGGATGGTTTCCCTCTGCTCCCATTGAATGCTCTGTTCCCTTGAGACTTTCATCCTCCTTAAGAACACTGGGGCTCTCAGACTGGAGGTGGGACAGTACTACAGTGACCCGGAAAGTCTCATCAACATAGCTCTCTACCTCCCTTAGCTCCTTCAGTTCAGCCACCCTGTCCTCCAAAGCCCAAACTCGGTCTCTGAGGGTCAGGAGCTCCTTGCAACGGGTGCACACATATGCCACCCACCCAAAGGGCAGGTAATCATACATGTTACACTCGACGCAATAAACAGGATAGCCCCCACTCTGCTGCTGGGCTTCTGTCTCCATGTTTGTAATGAATAAGTTTAAGTATAAACTGGGATTCTTTTTAAACTTCTGGAGTATAGATTATTCTAAGAGTTAGGTTTTAAAGAAGGACAGAAGTCACTAGTGCCCTCTAAACTCCCCCTCTAAACTCTCCTGTTAGCTGTTCCTGGTCGCGCTCTCCCTGGTCGCTGAGTCACAGGCTTATATAGCTCTGGTAGCCCCCCCCCTGACTGAGGCTCAGCCAATTAACAGAGGCTTCTAGATTTCAAACCTTTTAGAAGCTCCTTCAAACAAACAAACCAAACAAACAAACAGACAAACACAAGCTCAGCACACTGCAAATAACTCCCCCACACACAAACACACACTGCAGACAGCCACTTACCACAAGGGTCCCGTTTTTACTCCTCTTTTACCTGGAAAACTCCCTCTCCAAACTCTCCTGTTAGCTGTTCCTGGTCGCTGAGTCACAGGTTTATATAGCTCTGGTAGCCCCTCCCCCTGACTGAGGCTCAGCCAATTAACAGAGGCTTCTAGATTTCAAACCTTTTAGAAGCTCCTTCAAACAAACAAACAAACCAAACAGACAAACACAAGCTCAGCACACTGCAAATAACTCCCCCACACACAAACACACACTCCAGACAGCCACTTACCACAAGGGTCCCATTTTTACTCCTCTTTTATCTGGAGAACTCCCTCTCCAAACTCCCCTGTTAGCTGTTCCTGGTCACGCTCAATGACCTAAGCTGACTTTTGAATAACAAATAAACTAATTAAAAGGCATCGTAAATGGGAATTTTGACATTCATGGCACCTGCAAGAAAAAAAGTGAAATTCAATAAATGTATAGATACTTGGGCACTAATAATCCAAGCCGATTGGATTTAAAAATGTAAATTGGGCAAGTAATTCATACATAACCCTGATCACTTTCTGTAACAGCTCCATTTAACCTCTCCTTCTCCAACCATCCACAGATCAGCCTACTCAACGACACATTCTATGCCTCTTTTCCAGCAGTATTATTCTTGATATCACATGGACCATATTGTCTAGTCACAGCCCAGGCCAGAACCACTCCAGTAGAGGAATTTGAAATTGCCCACGCATGTAATTACCTGATGAACTCACTCGAGCCTTTAAAGAACGTAGCATGTTTATAAATAATCACTCTTCTACCTTAATTGGCCCCCCTTCAGTGCTTCTAGGGGCCTGTTCAGCTTTAGGTTGCCAGGAGGTGAGGCTAGAATATGATCCATTGAGCACGCTGGCTCCTGAAGTTTTTACACATAGCACAACACATGGCACAAAATATACAAATAAATCTTGTATATTTATATTGACATTCCCTTGTAAACTCATTTTAAGACACCGTTTTCATCAACATATCTTCTTCCTCATCAGCAGACTGGCTTAATGCACATTGCTAAATGCAAAGCGTATAGTGTGCAGTACTGCAAGGATGTACACAATATGTGGTTTGGTAGATAGAGCAGCAATATGGAAGTCAACAAGATTACAAGTTCCATTCCTGGCTCTGCTGCTGATTCACTCTGTGAACTTAGGTCAGTCACTTGAGCTGTCTGCCCCTCAGTTTACTCACCTATAAAATGAAGAAGAAGAAGGTATTAAGTTACTACTTCACAATGGAGATATGATGCTTTATTATAGCACCAGATAAGCAGGGCCCCAGTCCTGCATGGGCCCTAACCATAATTCCTGCTAAGGTGCATGCCTGTGTGGCTGTGCACAAAAAATTCTTCCCCCACCCACCTCCTCTGGAGAGCTGCGCGGCAGGCAGCTGTTCCAGGAATGGGACATTCCGCATGGTCGGGGGTGGGTGGGGTCTGCTCTGGCGGCTGGGAATGGGACATGCTGCATGGCAGGGGAGGGGGAAGTTCTGCCCCAGCAGCTGGAAATGTGTGTGTGTTAATAAATTGGGTGCCACGGTGGCACATATCCAAACCAGCACACATGACTTCAATATTAGGGCACAAGCAAAAGCTCAGTCAGCTCATGGTTGGAAAATCTTAGAGGGAACACTGGCCCTGAACCTTGTGGTTGACTCAAACTCCATCGACTTCACTGGGACTCTGTTCAGATGCACATCTGCCTACAACAAACCAGCTTCTGTGGAAAGAAAGGATAGATGGGTAGACAGAAGTAGTACATGTCTGTTAAATACACCGAGTTCCCGCAGTACACGGTATTATTGCTTTAGCAGATCTTGAAAGAAGAGAATAACTTTTCTGAAGCTGAAGTGAGTCTGGCCC
The DNA here is from genome assembly GCF_052426305.1 of Pelodiscus sinensis. Lineage (NCBI taxonomy): Eukaryota > Metazoa > Chordata > Testudines > Trionychidae > Pelodiscus > Pelodiscus sinensis. The sequence continues at coordinate 115,037,068 of NC_143055.1, read as the reverse complement.
ACGAAAGCTCATCACCTAATAAACCATCTTATTAATCTTTAAAGTGATGCATAGTCCTGTTCCTTTTTTTTTCTGAAGGGCTACGTCTACACTGGCCCCTTTTCCGGAAGGGGCATGTTAATTTCACCTATCGTAGTAGGGAAATCCGCGGGGGATTTAAATATCCCCCGCGGCATTTAAATAAAAATGTCCTCCGCTTTTTTCCGGCTTTTAAAAAAGCCGGAAAAGAGCGTCTAGACTGGCCCCGATCCTTCGGAAAAAGCGCCCTTTTTCGGAGGCTCTTATTCCTACTTTGAAGGGATTTCCCTACTACGATAGGTGAAATTAACATGCCCCTTCTGGAAAAGGGGCCAGTGTAGACGTAGCCATGCTGTTCTGGTGGCTGAGTGAGCAACAAACATTTTACCGCTACCCATAAAACACTCCTTTATCTTTAAAAATAGAAACAAGGAAATTAAACATTGAAAAAACTGCCTTATGTTATTATAAAACAGAGGAAACTGTTCGAATCCAGGACATTCACAGGACTGGAATACCAGGCTTCCTCAAACTCCGTTAGTCCAGTTTTTGGAAGTAGTCTTTGAACAGAGGAGTCCAGATGAAATACCTTGGGGGGAGGAGGATTTCAGTGTTATCTCTGAATTCCTTGACTTGCGTTATTCATCGCAATAAAGCTACTTAAACAGCCCTCACATATGGGCTTTACAAACAGAGCTGGCTCCTCATTTGTTCCATAGCAGATTTCAAAATACTTAGCTCAATCAACAAGTTGTTTAATGGGTTGGGACTTAGTTACCTTAGAGAGCAATGTTGTTTCCCAAGCTAACTAAGTTCCACAGGACAAAACAACCGAACAAACGGGGTTCCGGGGCAGAGCTGAGCCCCCAGCTGAGAAGTTGTGAATCAGCGGAAATCAAAAGGAGACCGAATTTAATGAGTGCAACAAACACATTTTCAATAGCACCTTCCCCTGAAATAATGCTCTTAAATAACAAACATGAAGCCCCAGTAGAACCAGAGGAGAAAACACTTTTTATTCTGGCTTTTATGCCCCTTAATTTCATCCAGTGCTCTTGCATGAAGATGATAGGAGCTATTAAATGCAGCTGATGCTTTTTTTCTCTGGATTAGGCTGTTAGCACATCTGGTCCATGCTCCAATCCCTTAAGTGGCTCCCAGTCCTCATCAGTCACCCAGTGTAAGGCCTGGGTCCTAATCTTCAAAGCAATTAATGGATCAAGCCCTGGCTATGCTGAAGACTGAATTTAAATCTATGAGCTGCCAACGTATTTGCAATTCTCTGGGCCAATGAAGATCACAAAGCCGAAGGTGCAGTTCTCAAGAGCTGTGTACCAAGCGTAGTTAGCGGAAGGAATTTGGCTGTGGAAAGAATTCTCATAAGTGAATCCAGTATATGATTGTCCTTAGAAAGCACTGAAAAACTTTCCTCTTTAACAAAGCCAAACAAACAAGATCAACCTCCAACAGCAAAGATTGTTACCCATTCAAGAAGACAATCCAGAAATTCCATCAAGCCCAGTAGAGTTTTTTTTTTATTGCTCATGGACTTCATGCGGAAGGTGCTCAGATGTCATGGTGATGCACAGTAGCGTGAAACCTGAAGACTGACCGTTCTGTATTGTGTCATGTGGTATCTATGCTGTGAATGGTGAATGCATCTACAATTAACCGTGGGTGAAAAATTGTACCAAGACTGGATGTTTTTCTACAAAGATATGCTCTAGAAATGATTGTGGGGGAAGTTCCAGGTGACATGCAGGAGAACGTACTAGGTAATTATAATGGTCCTTTCTGGCCTTAGAATCTACCAAAAGCTGGGGTGCAGCTCTTTTAAAATTTGATGGCTCTTTGAACAGCACCAAGCACGCTGTCAGCATTCAATGAATTACCATAACAGTGTGTGGCTAAATCCCAGAACTTACACTGAAAAAGTGCTTGCCCATCATAAATGCATTGTGGCTCCTGTAGTTTTTACATATAGCACGGCAGTTGGATTCTTGCATACATAGATCTCTATATAGGCACTGAAAGTCCCCTCCAAGCTTATTTTAAAACACCATTTTCCATCTGGGGATCATTTTCATCAACATGTCTTCTTCCTTCATAATCCCATTTAAAAGAATTGGGAATGAACAAGAAATTTGTTTAATCATCTTCTGTGAGATCAGCTGAATTCTAATGCTGTTTGATTACAGCTAGTCACAGAAATGTCAAGTGCATTTCCATTTAAAGTGCTTGCTTAAACAGCCGTGCAAATGGGGAACACCCGGAAATCAGCATATATCATGAGAGATTTGAGCTTCCTTATGGCACATACTTGTTTTAATCTACTCTCTTGCTTTTTAAAATAATGCATTTTCACAGCACATCATGTCTCTAAATGAGTATGATATATCACCGCTGCAGATCGACTCATGAGCCCCATTAATAAAGACAGGGGATTCTCAGCAGCTTTTCTCCCTGGGAAAGTATTATCTTACTGTCGGCCTTTGTAATGAATATGATGGTCTTCTGGTTGAACCACCCCACAGCTTCTACTCCCCCTGTCAATTTTGACTGGAGGTTTTCATTGCATAGGCAGTGGCACCACGTTGGCAAATAAATAATGCACCATTCTTTCCTCTTCCTTTCAACTAGAGTAAAAGTGTTTGCACTGACATGAGTTTCCACTGGTATATGTGAGCCACTCCTTATGAAATGCAAGTTTCCTAATCTTCCATCCCAGTCTGTCATCCAGGGTTTTTTGTATTGTACAATATATTATGGGGCTTTATTTTAAAAAATGGTCTCCAATTTTGTGCCTGTAGTTTTGTAGGCTTATTGGTGGGGCAAAAAACTAAGTGGTTGAAAATTTTCCAGCAAAACTCTTGCAACAGAAACGATAATTGTAGTGTGTAGAATAATCTAAAATATTCATGCAAAGTGCCTGATTTCAGAAAAATGCACTCCAGCGCCGAAAAAATGTTTGATTTTCATTTTTTTAAAATGAAAACTCACAATTTTCTGCTTGAAAAGATTCATACAAATAAAAAAAGAAGGTTGGAATTTTCTGGGGGCAAGAGAGGATCATTTTCTGAATAGATCTGGAAATGACAGACAATAGACCTCATCAGGGCAGAGGTTTCCAAAAAGACCCTAAGGGAGTCAGGCACACAAGTCAATGAGCATCTGTCACAGATCTTGTAGAGCAGGGGTGGGCAATAATTTTTGACGGGAGAGGAAAATTTTGGAAAGTGGTCAAGGGCCACACTCTTCCATGATATGGAAGGGATCTGGGACGGAGGTTGGGTGCAGAAGGGAGCTTGGGACAAGGGACTGGGCTGCAGGAGGGAGAATGGAGTCTGGAAGGGAGTTGGGATGAAGCAGGCGGTTGTGACCTAGGGCAGGGGACTGGAGTGCAGGGGTTGGGGATGTGACCTACAGTAGGAGGGGATTGTGATCTCGGGCATGAGATTGGGGTGCCAGATCTGGGAGGGGGTATGGGTGTAAGAGGCAGACAGAGGGTTTGGGTATGATGAGTGGGGGGGCAGGAAAGGGCTGGGGAGCCAGAAGCAGGCTGTGGCCAAGAGCCTTACTTACCAGCTGCCAAACTAGTGATGATTTCTAACAATTTCTCTTAGTGAATTAGGCTTAACTGGAGGGTATTGTTTTATTTTTGTTTAGTAACTTACTTTGATCTGTCTGTCATTTTTTATAATTAATAAAAACACTTTTGTTCATTATCAAACCAGTGTAAATAATTGTTACTGGGGAAGGCAACAGCTGTGCATATCTTTCTTTCATTGATAAAAAGAGCAAATTATGAATTTTCTCTGAGTAAAACTTTAAAACTTTTATATGGAGTAAGGAGGATTGGGGTGGGGTTGGTCCCTTCTCAGGGCTGTGCTCCTGGGTATTGTCAAGTCCCTGTAGTTGAGCCCTATCAGAACTGTTATCAGTGTCTGTTTACTCTGCTTGCGGGGGGAGTGGGGGGAGGCTGTTACCCTGACTCTGTGCCTTTGCTGGAGGAGACCAGAGCATCTAGCTTAGTGGGACAGGGCAGTGGGGCAAACCAGCTCAGTGATATGATCAGCCTATGTAGTGACAGTCTCAAGGGGATCTCTGTGATCCAACCCATCACAGGCAGCACTGTGTCAAAGGGATGGCTTCTCCTGTTAATATAGCTACCATCTCTCAAGAAGCGGCTTACATGCCCCAATGGGAGAAGTTCTCCCCTCAGCAAAGGGAACATCTTTGCTTTGTGTTACAGCAGCGCAGCTATGAGACTATAAGTGTGGATAAGCCCTCTGAGTCTCTGTTTCTGGAATCTCATGAAAACAAGCTCCCAGGTGAGACTCGCAGTACTTCTCAATGTAAAGTACCTTGAAAATATTGCAGGAGTGACATCTCTAGTGATGGTACTTCCACTTCCTCTTCTGGTCAAATGGGGAAGTACAGAGACATGACATTTAAAAGCAACAAGTCCTTTAACTTTTATCAAACTTTTTTGAATCCCCAAAGAATTTACTGGGCTTGAATTTTGAGCAGACATTCAGCCCAGTCCATGTTTGTCCAGCTTTAACAGTAGCTACTGCACATCTCTCTTTCACTAATAAAGAGAATAAATTTTAAAAGCTTTCTCTGTGTAAAGGGCCAACTTTAAGAAGCGTGGGGCCCGATTCCGGGGGCGAGGCCCCGCATGCGTCTTGTGGGGAGCACTGCACATGTGTTGTGCACCCGGGACGGCACTGCTCATGCGTCACACGCCCGGGACAGCACTGCGCATGCGTCACATGCCCGGGAGCGGAGCCCCCTTAGGCGCGGGGCCCCATTCCGGGGAATCAGCCAAATTGGCCTAAAGCCAGCCCTGTCTATGTAAAACTTTTATATAGAGTAAGAAGGATTTGGGGAGTTGGTCACTTCTGAGGGTTGTGCTCCTGATGATATATCTCCCTAAGCTAGAAGTTGCAAGACAATTCACCAATGATCAATCTTCCCAATAAAAGAAGAACAAGAGAGAAAAAAGTGCTGTTTAGAGATTACACCCTAGCTTATTTTTAGTTATTTCACTATAATGGCCTCTACATAGCTTACCGCTTTTAAGACCCTTTTGGGGTCATGAAGCATTTATAATAGCCTCAGTCATAACAAAAGCAGCTATTTTGATTACTGCTGAGCTGTATGAGAAGGAAGATCGTGTGCAGCTGACACTTTGGGTACTTCTACACAGCACAGCTATTTCGGGATAGTATTAACAAACCGTCCATTATTTCAAAATATTTTTCAACGTAACAGGCATGCTATTTCAGCATCCCTGTAGTCCTCGTTCCATGAGGGATGTCTCGAAATAGTGTATTTTGAAATTTGGCACTGGGTAGACACGCCAAATTTCAAAATTCAAAATAGAATTGAAATAAAATACGCAATTTGCGTAGTGAAAATTGTGTATCTGATTTTGAGTTTAGGGTGCTGTGTAGAAATGCTCTTTGAGAGCTGTGAAGAAAGCCCTTCATAAACAAGAGAGCACAAGCTGAGGACAGAAAACAGGCAGGCACTAGTGAACAGGAGGTGAAACATCCTCAAAGGTGCTAGAAGTATGAGTGTGAGGAGTGCTGCAGGACCTCCTGGCCTGAAGTGATTTCCATTACATACAAGGTTTCAAGTTGGGTTCAAGAGCTCTAGGCACCCCTACTAAAAAAATTGCTCCAGCTTCCAAGAACATCCTGAACATCCTTGCTCTGTGTGTAGTCATCATAAAGGAGCAGACAATGTCTAGAGCATTAATTCAGCACCAGCCACCTGGACTGAGAATTGATTACAAAACAAGGCCAGTGTTGAGGAGGAAAAATATGACATGTTTCCACAGCTAACATTCATGTTCTGCTTGAGAGTCTTTGGAAAGAGTGTGGGTAGGGGATCTAGAGACACATGGAGCATGAGGTGGGGCACACTGGGGGCTATTTAAAGGGCTTGGGTCTCCAGCTACCACCACTGCCACAGTAACTGTGGAGGCATCTGGGAGCCTCAGGCCCCTTTAAATCACTAGGCCCTGAGATAACTCTTCCTCCTTTCCCTCCCACCCCCTGTTGGTGGGCCAGGCTGTTAACAGGATCTGTGTTATTCTGCTGGGCAAAACACAATATCCCAGAAACTTGGAGGGTATATTACACTGAGGAAAGACTAATCAGAAAAATAGATAACTTGCTATTGTACTTCAGTATTGCCTTCAGTTTTGAGGGGAGAGTCTCATTTAGGGGAAAAATGGATCCCCAAAGTTTGTGGGGGTTCAGCTTTGGTTTAGGTCCATTTCTAATTCTAAGTAAAATCCCACAGGGCTCGTCTACACTGGCCCCTTTTCCGTAAGGGGCATGTAAATTTCACCTATCGTCGTAGGGAAATCCGCGGGGGATTTAAATATCCCCCGCGGCATTTAAATAAAAATGGCCGCCGCTTTTTTCCGGCTTTTAAAAAAGCCGGAAAAGAGCGTCTAGACTGGCCCCGATCCTCCGGAAAAAGCGCCCTTTTCCGGAGGGTCTTATTCTTACTTCAAAGTCTTATTCTTACTTTGAAGTAAGAATAAGACCCTCCGGAAAAGGGCGCTTTTTCCGGAGGATCGGGGCCAGTCTAGACGCTCTTTTCCGGCTTTTTTAAAAGCCGGAAAAAAGCGGCGGCCATTTTTATTTAAATGCCGCGGGGGATATTTAAATCCCCCGCGGATTTCCCTACGACGATAGGTGAAATTTACATGCCCCTTATGGAAAAGGGGCCAGTGTAGACGTAGCCACAATGTCTCAGGGGACCAGGAAGAAAAACAGAAATGTTGATGATTAAACCAAGATCTTTTACATGACTTCATTATATTGAACAGCAGTGTGGACTCTAACTGTGATGACTTTCAGAAATTCTCAATGTCTCACTGGACTCCGTCATGTATCACACAGTACAGTAACTCAGAAAGGAACCCAGCTGTCCCCAGTCTATTCTGTATTTGCTTCATAAATCACTGTGCATTCTTTGTCCTTGTTGTGGAAGGCAAATAGGTTTAAATCCTAATTTAACCTTTCACTTTAGTCCCCCGCCCTTAATGACAGAGAGATTTTAACTGCTGCAGATCAGTGCATGAGCCACAGGTGGTGGTCAGATTTAGTTTCCCCAGGAGCCAAAGCTATTTTAATCACTACCAGCACAGAGAGAGACTTGCCGCCTGACTAGATTAAGATCTAGAAAGCAGCATTGTCTAAGTGACGTATTGATTCTGAAGTCATCAACGACATTTCATACCCGAAAGTCTCAGTCATTAGCCAAACTCCAGAATGTTGGCACCAACCCTGAAATTTATCTCTAATTTTAATTGAATATCGAGTACCAAAAAAAAAAAAAAAAGCAAAAAAGTAGGAAAAAATGAACTCTGTACGAGATGATGGATTGTTTAATAAGTAATGCAGCTGCATAAAAAATGATATGTGTTGAATAATGCTCCACTTTAACTTCCCGGTAAAACCCTTTTTGTGAAATTGGGATAAAATAGAGTAACTCAGTGATACAGCACACGGTTAAAATGTCACTTTGTTCACTGGAAGGCTGAAGTATAGGTAACAACTGTTCTTCCATGTTAAGTTACTGCTGAGAATTGATCAAACAGGATGGATGAATGTGGCCTTTTTTTTAAACAGTGTTCTTTGCTTCATTTTATCTTTAGCTCCCTAGGGACCTGCTATTATTGCATGTTCCTGGCAGGAACAGAGGGGAAATACTGGTTTGGATTTTATCACAAGTACCCCAAAGGGGAAATGAATGTTCAGTCTAACTTTTCCATGCTTATGAATGTGGAATCTGTCTGAAAGGCTACCTCTGTATGAAGAACACCTGCCTGGAAGGAGAAAGAGAAAGCAAGACCCCCCCCTGTCATGTGACTGGCTCCTGTCTGTTTATAATATAAAGAACAGTAATAGGAGCCATCTGTCTTCCACAAAGCCCTCTCACTCAGAACATTTTTACTGTAAGCCCCCAAACTGACAACCAACTGGGTGTTTTCCTCAGGCCATTTTTAGATGAAGAGAGGAAAAGTGCTGGATTAAAGATGTATTTTCTAGGACTCCTGCTGAATGGTTTTAAGAAGCTGGCCAATACATTTAACCCATTACTCAGTAGACACAACTTAAAAAACAACAAATGGTTCTGCAGCACCTTAGAGACTAACAAAAATGAAAGTGGTATCATGAGCTTTTGTGGACACAACCCACTTTTTCAGATGCATAGAGCAAAGAGTCCAGAGGTAAAAATGAATAGAGAGGATATAGCGAGGGAAAGAGAAGAAAAAGACAAAAACATCTTGTCAATAAGGCTACGTCTAGACTGCAGGCTTCTTTCGGAAGAAGCTTTTCCAGAAGAGATCTTCCGAAAAAATTCCTTCTGAAAGAGGGCGTCCACACTGCCAAAGCGTATCACAAAAGTGATCTGCTATTTCAAAAGATAGTGTCCATACTGAATGGGCGCATTTAAACTGTGATTACTATGGACAGTGTGGCCATCAGGACACTTGTGCTTTTTCCTCTTTCCTCTTGTTCTGAAATAACTGTCTCTTCTCCGTTCACATGTGCCTTTTTCCGAAAGAGCTCTTTTGGGAAAAGGCTTTGTCCTCATAGAAAGAGTATAACCAATGCCAGAAAAAACACTCTATTCTTTCGATTTTCTTTCGAAAGAAAGCGATTGCAATGTGGACACAATTGAAGTTTTTCGGAAAAACAATCGTTTTGCCGAAAAAAACTGTGTAATGTAGACATACCCTAAGAGTGTCCATGCTAAATGAGGCTAATAGAGTGGGCTGTACGTGCCTGATACTTACCTTTGATGTCATTAGAGTGTTGAATAATTGTGGCCCATCCATAGAATCATAGAACACAAGAACTGGAAGGGACCTCAAGAGGTCATCAAGTCCAGTCCCCTGCCCTCATGGCAGGACTCCATACTATCTACACCATCCCTGATGGATGTCTAACCTGCTCTTAAACATCTCCAGTGATGGAGATTCTACAATCTCCCTAGTCAATTTATTCCTGTGTTTAACCACCCTGGGTATGTCTACACTACCCTCCTAGTTCGAACTAGGAGGGTAATGTAGGCATACCGCACTTGCAAATGAAGCCCGGGATTTGAATTTCCCGGGCTTCATTTGCATAAGCGGGGAGCCGCCATTTTTAAAACCCCGCTGGTTCGAACCCCATGCAGTGCGGCTACTCGGGGCACGAACTAGGTAGTTCGAACTAGGCTTCCTAGTTCGAACTACCGTTACTCCTCATTCCACGAGGAGTAACAGTAGTTCGAACTAGGAAGCCTAGTTCGAACTACCTAGTTCATGCCCTGTATAGCCGCGCTGCACGGGGTTCGAACCAGCGGGGTTTTAAAAATGGCGGCTCCCCGCTTATGCAAATAAAGCCCGGGAAATTCAAATCCCGGGCTTCATTTGCATGTGCGATATGCCTACATTACCCCGCTAGTTCGAACTAGCGGGGTAGTGTAGACATACCCCCCGAGAGTAAGGAAGTTTTTCCTAGTGTCCAACCTAAACCTCCCTTGCTGCAGTTTAAGCCCATTACTTCTTGTCCTATCCTCAGAGGCCAAGGAGAACAATTTTTCTCCCTTCTCCTTGTGACACCCTTTTAGACACTTGAAAACCACTATCATATCCCAACTCAGTCTTCTACTTTCCAAACTTTCGGTCTTCCTTCATATGTCATGTTCTTCAGACTTTTAATCATTCTTATTGCCCTTCTCTGGACCTTCTCCAATTTCTCCACATCTTTACTGAAATGTGGTGTCCAGAACGGGACACAATATTCCATTTGAGGATAATCAGCGCAGAGTAGAGCGGAAGAATGACTTCTCGTGTCTTACTTACAACACACCTGTTAATGTATCACAGAATCATGTTTGCTTTTTTTGCAACAGCATCACACTGTTGACTCATATTTAGCTTGTGGTCCACTATAACCTCTAGATCCCTTTCTGCAGTACTCCTTCCTAGACAGTCGCTTCCCATTCTGTATGTGTGAAACTGATTGTTCCTTCGTAAGTGGAGTACTTTGCATTTGTCCTTATTAAACTTCATCCTGTTTACCTCGGACCATTTCTCCAATTCGTCCAGATCATTTTGAATTATGACCCTATCCTCCAATGCAGTTGCAATCTCTCCCAACTTGGTATCATCTGCAAACTTAATAAGTGTACTCTCTATGCCAATATCTAAATTGTTGATGAAGATATTGAACAGAACTGGTCCCAAAACACACCTCTGCAGAACCCCACTTGTTATGCCCTTCCAGCATGATTGTGAACTCTTAATAACTACTCTCTGAGAATGATTATCCAGCCAGTTATACACCCTTACAGTAGCCCTATCTAAGTTGTATTTGCCTAGTTTATTGATAAGAAGATCATGTCTTACTAAAGTCTAGATATACCACGTCCACCGCTTCTCCCTTATCCACAAGACTCATTATACTATCAGATTGGTTTGACATAATTTGTTCTTTATAAATGCATGTTGGCTGTTACCTATCAGCTTATTATCTTCAAGGTGCTTGCAGATTAATTTCTTAATTATTTGTTCCATTATCTTTCCTGGCACAGAAGTTAAACTGACTGGTCTGTAGTTTCCTGGGTTGTTTTTATTTCCCTTTTTCTAGATGGGCACTATATTAGGCCTTTTCCAGTCTTTTCCAGTTCAAATCTTTGTTCAAACCTTGATTAAATGTGTTACATTTGCAAATGAAGGCAAATTCCACAGTTTCTCCAGTGGTTTTCTAGAATTGCTTTGTCAGAGTATAGTCACTTTTAAATCCATTAGAGAGTGCCTAGACAAGATAAAATGTTCCCCAACAAGTTACCGTGTGTTAACATTTCAAATATCTAATTTGTGTCCATTAATCCTTTATCATAGAGACCGTCCAGTTTGGCCAATATACATGGCCCCTCTGCATCAGTCATTTACAGCCCATTATATTAGCCTCATTTAGCACAGACACATTAATTGGCAAGATTTTTTTTCTTTTTCTTCTCTTTTCTTCCCTATCTCCCCTTTTTTTCTGTTTATTTGTACCTCTGAAGAAGTGGGTTGTGCCCATGAAAGCTCATGATACCATCTAAATTTTTTGTTAGTCTCTAAGGTGCTGCAAGACCATTTGTTGTTTTTTTAGTTACAGACTAACACAGCTACCCCTCTGAGACTCAGTAGAGACAATCAGCCCAATTGATAATTTGTTCCAGAGTCTAAATTATGCCCCAACCTTATCAACATCAGGATCATCCCATCATAGACTCATAGACTTATAGACTTTAAGGTCAGAAGGGACCATTATGATCATCTAGTCTGACCCCCTGCACAGTGCAGGCCACAAAATCTCCACCTCTCCTAGAATAATCCTCTCACCTATATCTCAGATATTGAAGCCTTCAAATACTTTGAAAACTCCAAGATGCAGAGAATCCTCCAGCTGTGATCTGTGCCCCGTGCTACAGAGGAAGGCAAAAAACCTCCAGGGCCTCTGCCAATCTACTCTGGAGGAAAATTCCTTCCCGACCCCAAATATGGCGATCAGCTAAACCCTGAGCATGTGGGCAAGACTCATCAGCCAGACACCCAGAAAGTTCTCTATAGTAACTCCTATCATCCCTCCATTGACCTATTTCCCACTGATAATGAATGGTCAATTAGTTACCAAGATCATGTTATCTCATCAAACCATCCCCTTCATAAACCCATCTAGTTTAATCTTGAAACCAGATAGATCTTTTGCCCCCACTACTTCCCTTGGAAGGCCGTTCCAGAACTTCACTCCTGTAATGGTTAGAAACCTTCGTCTAATCTCAAGTCTAAACTTCCTACTAGCCAGCTTATATCCATTTGTTCTTGTGTCCACATTGGTATTAAACTTAAATAATTCCTCTCCCTCCCTGGTATTTATCCCTCTAATATATTTAAAAAGTGCAATCATGTCCCCCCTCAGCCTTCTTTTGGCTAAGGTAAACAAGCCAAGCTCCTTGAGTCTCCTTTCATAAGACAGGTTTTCGATTCCTCCGATCATCCTAGTGGCCCTTCTTTGTACCTGTTCCAGTTTGAATTCATCCTTCTTAAACATGGGAGACCAGAACTGCACACAGTATTCCAAATGGGGTCTCACCAATGCCTTGTATAATGGCACTAACACCTCCTTATCCCTACTGGAAATACCTCACCTAATACATCCCAAGATCATATTAGCCTTTTTCACGGCCACGTCACAATGGCGGCTCATAGTCATTCTATAATCAACCAGGACTCCGAGGCCGTTCTCCTCCTCCATTACTTCCAACTGATGTGTCCCCATCTTATAACTAAAATTCGTGTTATTAATCCCTAAATGCATAACCTTACACTTCTCACTATTAAATTTCATCCTATTGCTATCACTCCAAGGGTATGTCTACACTACCCCGCTAGTTCGAACTAGCGGGGGTAATGTAGTCATCCGCAGTTGCAAATGAAGCCCGGGATTTGAATTTCCCAGGCTTCATTTGCATGAAGCCGGCCGGCGCCATTTTTAAATGCCGGCTAGTTCGAACCCCGTGCCACGCGGCTACACGCAGCACGGACTAGCTAGTTCGGATTAGGCTTCTAATCCGAACTAGCTGTACACCTCATTCCATGAGGCGTACAGCTAGTTTGGATTAGAAGCCTAATCCGAACTAGCTAGTCCATGCCGCGTGTAGCCGCGTGGCACGGGGTCCGAACTAGACGGCATTTAAAAATGGTGCCGGCCGGCTTCATGCAAATGAAGCCCAGGAAATTCAAATCCTGGGCTTCATTTGCAACTGCGGATGACTACATTACCCCCGCTAGTTCGAACTAGCGGGGTAGTGTAGACATACCCCAATTTACAAGATCATCCAGATCTTCCTGTATGATATCCCGATCCTTTTCTGAATTGGCAATAGCTCCCAACTTTGAGTCATCTGCAGATTTTATTAGGACACTTCCACTTTTGATGCCAAGATCAGCAATAAAAAGATTAAATAAAATTGGCCCCAAAACTGATCCCTGAGGAACTCCGCTAGTAACCTTCCTCCAACCTGACAGTTCACCTTTCAGTATGACCCGCTGTAGTGTCCCCTTTAACCAGTTGCTTATCCACCTCTCAACTTTCATATTAATCCCTATCTTTTCCAATTTAACCAGTAATTCCCCATGTGGTACTGTATCAAATGCCTTACTAAAGTCGAGGTAGATTAGATCCTCTGCATTTCCTTTATCTAAAAAATCTGTTACTTTCTCAAAAAAGGAGATCAGGTTGGTTTGGCACGATCTACCTTTTGTAAAACCATGTTGTAATTTGTCCCAATTGCCATTAGCCTCAATTTCTCTAACTACTTTCTCCTTCAAAATTTTTTCCAGGATCTTACATACTACAGATGTCAAACTAACAGGCCTATAGTTACCCGGATCGCTTTTTTTCCCTTTCTTAAAAATCGGAACTATATTAGCAATTCTCCAGTCAAATGGTACAACCCCTGAGTTTAGAGATTTATTAAAAAATTTTGCTAATGGACTTGCAAGTTCATGTGCCAGTTCCTTTAACATTCTTGGATGAAGACCATCTGGGCCCCCCAATTTACTCCCATTAAGCTGTTCAAGTTTGGCTTTCACCTTGGATATGGTAATATCTACCTCCTTATCCTCAGTCCCATTTGTTAACTTACCATTATCCCTAAGATCTTCATTAGCCTCATTAAAGACTGAAACAAAGTATTTGTTCAAATATTGGGCCATTCCTAGATTATCCTTAACCTCCACTCCATCCTTAGTAATTAGTGGTCCTACTTCTTTTTTTGTTTTTTTCCTATTTATATGGCTATAAAACCTTTTACTATTGGTTTTAATTCCCTTTGCAAGGTCCAACTCTACCTGACTTTTAGCCTTTCTCACTTTATCCCTACATGCTTTAACCTCAATAAGGTAGCTCATCATTTAGCCCAATATGTCTTATGCTATTATCTTGGAACGAATTGCTCTGATTATATAAATTTTAAGTAGATACACAATCTTTTGCATGCAGACAAGTGAAGCAGTAACTCAGATCTAGTGGGTTTCTACTACAGAACAAAAAAATAAAATTATAAATAATAATAATAATTAAGCATTAATAAAATCTTGCACTTCTATAAGGCCATATTTTCAACAGCGCTGATTTTCCATTTAACATAAATTTGTGTGCAGGACCTATTTGCAAATCTGGCCAAGAGTGTGCTTCTTTTGAGGTCAGTACAAACAATGGGCCAAATTCTCAGATGAGGTAAATCAGCATAGTTCAATGTGCATCAATGAGGCTATATCTAGACTGCAGGCTTCTTTAGGAAAAAGCTTCTCTGGAAGAGGTGTTCCAGAATAACTTCTTTCAAAAGAGAGCGTCCACACTGCAAAAGTACATCAAAAAAGTGATCTGTTTTTTTAAAGACAGTATCCTCACTGACTGGACACTATCTCGCATTTAAGCTGTGATTACTAAGGAAGAAGTAGCCACTACTTGTGCTTTTTTTTAACCTGTGATTTTTCCTGGAGGCCTCTTCTTTCCATAATAAAAAAAACCTCTTCCCCGTCCACACACACGTTTTTCTGAAAGAGTTCTTTCAGAAAAAGACTTCATTCTTGTGGAACAAGGTTTACTGCTGTCAGAAAAATCCCTGAGTTCTTTCAATTTTCTGTCGAAAGAACGCAATTGCAGTGTAGACATAAGTGTAGTTTTCCTGGAAAAACTCTGCAGTGTAGATATATTCTGAGAATCTCACCCATTATTTATATACTCTTCAGATCACTACTATGAGATAGTAAGTATTGTCATAGAGAGGAAAACTGAAGAACTTTGAGATTAAGGGTGAAATTACTCCTAGTACAGTCAGAACAATGCCTGTGAATCACTTAAGTCCTGGTTTTAGAGGGACTTAAGTGCTGCAAAGGCCCCATATTGCTCTCAGCACAGGGTAAGTTTCAAACCCTAAAAGACTTGCCTTAAATCACAGAACAGGACAGTGACCTTCTGGTAAAATGTCCAGATTGCCTGAATTACAGTTCCTCTTCTCCAGAACAAATGGCTTGAAATAAGTTTTTGCTTCTTGTAACTGTAGCTGCTCCTGAAGTTATGTGAAAAATTATCCTCATCCAACAAAATTGGCAGTACTGTAGTTGCTCTTTTGACTGGTTTGGTGCCTGAAACGGATTAACCATAATTGCTAAAAGTACAAAGCTGTTTTAATCAAGAAGAAGGAAATGAGTCTCCTTTACCCTAAAACATAGCAAACTGATATCAAGGCCTGAGTACCACTGAGGCTTTGATGGGGAGAACAGTGAAGCAAACTTTGGGAGGAAAAACCTGAAAAGAATTATTAAACCGCAAAAAAATAAGAAAAATATCCTCACCTCCTTCACAATTATGTGACTGTTAATTAACTGTTCTGTGTTTTATAATTGACAAACCATGGAAACCATCATTAGAATGAATCAAAATAGCCCATAATTTGCTACTTTATGTAGAGTCAAATGGAACATATTTGTAAAATTCTGCTACAAAAAAAATTCCCCACTCATTAATCCTTTCCCGAGCTGCTACATGGTTTGTCTGGCCTGAGAGTTATACAGGTATTGGACCAAAATCTGCCTAAGAGCTTAATTAAAATTACATAGACAGAGCTTGATCCAAAACCCACAGAAGTCAAACCAGAGACCCACTGGCTTCCCTAAGGATATAAACAAATAAATAACAACAATGATAAATTTGTAAAGCAACGGTGCCTAGGAGTCCTAGTCATGGATCAGGCCCCCTTGTGCTACTTCAGGACAAAAAGATAGCCCTTGGCCAAAAGAGCTTACTAAGTCAATCTGCTGCCATCAGCAGAGAAGGCACATTACAATAACTTGACTTTACCTGGAAAGAATAATTTGGACAAGTCCTTACGTATCTTCTAAATTATTCATGAAGTGACAAAGAGGGAAAATATATGAATAAAAGAGAAAGAGGGAAAATATATGAATGAGAGAGAGAGAGAGAGAGAGAGAGAGAGAGAGATTTTGCTGATCAGAGACATTTGGTTTTACAATGCTCTGTGATTTCCACTAAATATTTTTGTACATTGTTTTTACAAAATTCATCTGTTCATGATGGTGTAAACTCAAGCAAATATAAATATGACCTTTTACTTCCAAGGCGTGAGTGCCAGTGATTCAGTTTTGTCATACTCTTAATATAGCTCATAGATAATTATGTACCATATTTGTAAGGAATCCAGTCCATAAATCTTTACATGCAGCACTTCAACCAACTTTAAAACAATGAGCAGCTGGATAGAATTGTAATGATAAAATGAGGAAGAATAAAAATCGAAACCTTATACTTACCTAGTAAATTTTCTCCATTTATATTTATGTTCTCTTCTATATTTATTATGATATCATATATCAAGTGATTTTCCTTTTTACTTAGCTCAGTTTTGTCTGGACGCAGTTGACACCATCATCAACAGACATGGTAAATCTGGAGGCGCTGTAACTGAGGCAGAAATACAAGGAGACCATTAATGATTTTCTTAAACTGTTTTAAAAAGCAAAGTAGTTTTACTGATTCCACTGGTCCATTGGGCTACATCTACACTGCACATTTATTTTGAAATAAGCTATTTCAGAAGGTATCTTCCAAAATAGCATACAGGCAGTCCCCGGGTTACATGGATCTGACTTACATCGGATACCTACTTACAAATGGGGTGAGGCAACCCCGCACTAGCTGCTTCCCCCCAGCAGACCAGGGAGACGCGAAGCTAGCGCCCCCCCCTCCCCCCAGCAGACCAGGGAGACGCGAAGCTAGCGCCCCCCCCCCCCCTCGCAGCAGACCAGGGAGACGCGGAGCAGCTTTTCTCAGCAGACACCTCAGCTTGAGAATAAAGGACTGAGGGAAGTGAGGTGTGGGAGAATAAAACTGAGCTCTGGAGAAATGTTTGGCTACAGTTTCCCCTACAATATGTACCAGTTTCAACTTATATACAAATTCAACTTAAGAACAAACCTACAGTCCCTATTTTGTACGTAACCCGGGGACTGCCTGTATTTTGAAATAACGCATCTACACAACAAATGCACATCGAAATACCACTTAGCTATTTTGAAATCGAGTGTCCACACTGATTGGATGCTAACTCACATTTAAGGCCACCCAGAATCACTTCCAGCAGGGCATCAGGACAGCAGTTATTTCATGTGGCTGCCGCCTGAGGCTAGCTGAGGCTCTTGCTTAAAGGCACCCCCCTGTACAGCAGTGTCATAGGCTTTTTTCCATTGCCTACCTCCTTGAGGGACACCTCAGTTGCCAGATATGGAGCCGAAGCCACCTATGGGCACTCTATGGCTACTGCAGCTTGTGTGGCACCTCATGCAGCAGTTTCTGCAGGCCTCAGCCCAGGCTCTGCAGGAACCCAACCCTCAGCTCCTTTGAGGGGCCCTCCTCAGATCTCTGTGGGCGCAGTTCATGCAGCTGGATCCCACCCGCTCTCCTCTTCACAACGTTCCCAGCAACCTCTGGACACCAGTGCAGACAGGTGGAACCGGATTATCATGGAGCAATGGGGAAACCAACAGCGGCTCTAGAATTTCAGGATGAGGAAAGACACGTTCCTGGAGCTCTGTGAGTGGCTCGCCCCTGCCCTCAGGCAACAGGACACTCAAATGAGACCCGCCATCCCCCTCCAGAAGCGTGTCGCCATCGCCCTCCAGAAGCTTGCCACGCAGGATAGCTACCGATCCACCGGGAACTAGTTCGGCATGGGGAGATCAACTGTCGGGGCTGTGCTCATGCGGGTATGGCATTCTCACGTGATTGTCCCAGAATGGGGGTGTACTGCTGGAATGGAGTTCCCTAGGAAAAGCAGGGGTTAGGGGGTGTTGATGTGGAGGGTACAAGCCCCCTCCTGGAAGGTTTTTCAGTCCCGCCCTCACAAAGCTGTGTCAGGGGATAGGGTAAGTATGGGGGAGGTTGCTTCTGGTGTGTGTGGGAGAGGACCAGGGAGTAGGGGATGGGCTGGGGAACCTCCCAAGGGTCCTGGCACCTCTTTGGATCTGTTTGCTTGTCTCTTTCGTCAAGTGGTGTGGGCCATCAACACCATCTTGTGCAGGGTCATTCACCTCAGCGATATGGACACCATTGTCACCAGCTTTGCCAAAATGGGCTTCCCCAACTTCAGGAGGGGCCACTGATGGAACCCACATCCCCATCCAGGCCTCTACATCAACCAAAAAGGATACTTTTTGATGGTCCTGCAGGTCATCATGGATCAAAGGGGTCAGTTTACGGACATCTACATTGGATGGTCAGGGAAGGTGCATGACACCCACAGTTTCTGCAACTCTGGCATCTTCGAGAAGCTGCACACCCCTTTTCCCTCCCACCACACTATCAAGGATGGGGACATGTACATGCCCATCCACATGGTGTGGGATGCAGCCTACCCTCTCTTGCCCTGGCTCATGAAGCCCTACACCGGCCACCTCAATCACTCTTGAGAATAGTTCAATGCCAGGCTCAGCAGGGCCCGCATGGTGGTGGAGGATGCCTTCAGGCGTTTGAAGGCACGGTTCAGATGCCTCCTCACCCAGCTGGACCTCAGGAAGTGCAACATCCCTCACACGATGGTCACATGTTGTGTGCTCCACAATATTCATGACCAGAAGAGGGAGGCATTCCTGCCAGAGTTGGGAAGAAGGGGCATGGAGGTTGACCACATTGGCAGGGCCTTTGAGCAGCCATGCACTGCTGCCATCTGGCAGGCCAATCAAGGGGCCATGCACATCCAGGAGGCCCTGATGGAGAGTTTCTTGCAAGGGTCCCAGTGACACTCTCCCCTGGGCCTCCACACTAGGGACCTGTGCATTGCCCCTCTCTGCTTTTCCTCTCAAGCCCCTCCCTTCCCTGCCGAGGGTACTGGCGAAAGAACTGGGAGATGGGAAGAGAGAGCAGGGAGGAAGGGGGATGAGAACCGTGGAGGAGGGAGCTGGAAGGGGGAGGAGGAGTGAGGAGAGGCTTAGGGATGGGGCTGGGAGTGGTACCTGGCTGTGGTGACCCCACTACCATGGATGTGGGGGCCACAGCAGCCATGAGGGTGGTATTGAGGGAGAAGCAGGAAGAACAGGAGCAGGAACGAGAGTGGGAGTAGGAGCTACAGTGAGAGCAGGAGTGCGAGCAGAAGCAGGAGCAGGCATCATGCTGGCAATGAAGGACTGCATGGCCACACTCATGGTGCGGCCCTGCTCCAGCAACTCCTGCCACATGTCTCGCCCCAGCTGGATGTCTTCCTGGAGCCTGTGGTTGATGGTCTGCTCCAAGGCTCAGAGTACTGCGAGGTACTCCCTCTGCAACTCGCCCATGGGTCTCTCCGGTGCCTGCGGGTCCCTTGGGTTCAGGAGGCTGTCCCGGGTGGTGTCAACTTCCCCCCTCTCGCAGCTGATCCGGCAGTGGAGAATAAAGAGAGAGGTCAGTCATCCCAGGGGACACTGTGACTGAAGCCTTGCCCTCATCTGTGAGCCAAGAGTAACAGTTCTCAGCTCAGTTGAGGGTGATATGCTTGGAGCAAGGCCATGTGTGCTCTAGCCAGTGTGAGCCCTTTCCTAAAGAGGCCCAGATGTCCCCGGGAGGGTGGGATCCTCACCATCCCTACTTCCCAGGGACAAGCAGGCATGTGAAGGTGCCGGCCAGACTGGGATACTGTGGAAGGGAGAGGGGCTTCGGGGTGGCTGGGCTTTTCTTTATGCCACGCTCAAGCTGGGCCCAGCAGAGGTGGCGTCTCGCAGGGAGAGGACTGGTATCCCTACCTGCTTGAGGAGAGGGGGACAGGTGTTATCTGCTTAAACGAAGTATACGAGATCTTCTATAGGGGAAAAGGCAGTACGCTGCATTTATTGAGAATACAACAGTTGCATATGCTTTTCAATCACTCATACACACAAACAACATACACACAAAGTTTCACCAGACGATGTCATAGTTACCAGTCCAGAGTCTGTATCAATCTAGTGGCCAGCTAGATTGAACACAGGGGGGAGCAGGGACTTTATCTTAACACATTCATTCCCCTTTCACACACACATAAGCTATGTTACAAGGGCTTTCAAGGCTATCAACACCTGTATTGGTAAGACAAAGAGGCGTAAATCAAGCAATTAAGGCCTCAGCCTTTAACAATCTTATAATCTTCATTAACACAGACACAATACGAGATCCTGTCTCTTTATTTACTAAAACTTTAGAACAAGGAAATATAGGAGATATATAATTTACTAAAGGATTTGACTTACTACAATCTTAAATATGATTATATATTACCTTACATTGCTACATTACTAAACCTAAGATAAGAAATATAATAAGAATAAAACTTTCAGATCCAACACAGGGTGCAGGGGGAAGGTGTGTGTAAGTGGCAGGTGCTCCTGCACCTCGCTGCACTGTCCCCAGGAGTGGATGCTGTCCTGAAACTGCGAGCATGCCTGTGTGCCAGACTGCTCAGTGCATGTATGTGTGTGTCTCCATGTTCCCAGCCTCCTTCTAGAGGTGGCTTTGGAGGGAGGGTGTCCCACCGGGTGTCCCACCCCGGGGTCATGAGTATGGCAGGCCTCTCCAGACATCTTGTGGCCAACAGCACTAGGGTCCTCTGTGGCAGCCTCCTGGTGCTGTGTGGCCAGGAGTGGTTTGGCAAATGCTCCCACAATCACAGGCTGCTGTGTGATCCCCAGGCCACAAGGGCCAAGCCAGGAGCGTCCAGCTACCCCTCGCCATCCACCTCCTCCCTGTGTGAAGAGAACATGATGGCATTCCTTCCCCAGCCTCCGACGACGCCTGGGACACATGCACAGGGAAGGGTACCGGCTCCAGGGTCAGGAATTGCTGGTGCTGGCCTCGTCCAGCTCCTCCTGTTCCTCCACTTCCTCCTCCTCATCTCTGTCCCCTGGGAGGGTGATGACGGATGTCTCGAGCCCCAAGTCCACTCCCAGGCAGGGTGAAGGGACTGTCCCACCCCCCAGGAGGCGGTCCGGGTCCTTGAAGTAGGGGGAAGTGTGGGGTTCTGCCCCAGAGCAGAAGCTGGCTTCCCTGGTCCTGGCATATGCCTGGCAGAGCACTTTCACTTTCATCTGCACCTGATCCTGAGTGCAGATGTGCCCCTTGTTGGCCAGGCTCTCGGCCATCCAGACCACATTCCTGCATGTGGTGCAGAGATCCTGGAGGTTGATCTCATCACCCCAAACCTCAATAGGGTCCAGGATCTCCGCACCAGACCAGGAAGGTGCACGCCTTTTTTGGGTCCGGGCAGGCTCCTGGGATCTGTCTGATTGTTCCCTGGGAGCAGTGGAGGGATGGCTGGAAGCAGCAGACTGGCTCATTTTTTTAAAAAGAGAGGCAGTAGCAGCTGCTGTCAGAGCCTCCTGTCTGCCACCAGCCCTTTCCCCCAAGGCTGGAGCTTTAAGGGCTCCAGGGAAAGGGGGAGAATACAGAGCTTTCCTAAGTGTAGACAGAGCGGCCAGCAGGGCACCTTGGGAAGGGCTGGAAACCCCTTATTCCACGTAGAATGAGGTTTCCAGATTTTGGAATAAGATGCCCATTATTTTGAAATAATTTGGAAATATCACAATTGCTGTGTAGACACTCGCATAGTTATTTCGGAATAACAGCCGTTATTCTGAAATAACTGTACTGTGTAGACATACCCTTGGTGGCACATATTTCATACATTTTTAAGACCAGAAGGGGCCATTAGGTAATCTATTCTGGACTCCTATACAACATAGGCCATGGAATTTAATCCAGTTACCCCAGCACTGAGCCCAGTAATTTGTCTTTGGCTAAAAAAATCCCCTTTAGGAATGAAATCCAGTTGTCATTTCAAGACCACATGTGATAGAGAATCCAATATTTCACTTTCTGGTTTGTTACAATGGTTAATTGCCTTCTCTGATAAAAAAAAAAATGTGCATTATTTCTAATTTGAATTTGTCTGGCTCCAATTTCCAGCCATTTGCTCTTGTTACACCTGTGATGTTGGCAGACCTGATGCCAGCTTATGTCCAGACTTCAGGCCTCACCGAACACTGACAGATGCACAGTTGGAAACCAGTCTGACTTACTGTGTGTTAGTGTTGTTAAAACAGATGTTAGGTTATAAAAATATCTTTACTGTTTAGAGGTTATTGAAGGCTCACAGGATGCTATACTTAGTAATTCTTATATCAGTATCCCACGTTACAAGGCAAGGCTTAAATGTTTTGCTCTGTGACTATAAAAATGTTTGCTAAGACTGTACATAAGAGCATGAGAATGACCATACGGGTCAGAATTGTGGTCCATCTAGCCCAGTATCCTCTCTTCTGACAGTGGCCTGGCTATGCCAGGTACTTCAGAGGGAGTAAACAGAACAGGTTATTTCCTATCACCCATTCTCAGCTGTGGCAAACAGAGGACAGGGTTATCTCTAGTTTTGCATCCCTGCCCATCCTGGCTAATAGCTCCATGAACTTATCCAGTCCTTTTTTGAATCCTGTTATAGTCTTGGCCTTTGCAACATCCTCTGGCAAACAGTCCCACAGACTGATTGTGCAGTTGTGTGAAGAAATACATCCTTTTGTTTGTAAATCCCCCACAGAGAGGGGAGAAGCATAAAAGTGTGAAATGCTAGCCTACCACATGAGGTGTTATCTCCTCCCCAACAAAAGAAGGTCCACAGAGATCAGACAAGTGATTGTGGACAAAAGAGTTTGCCGATTGCTTCAGCCATACCCATAAAGAGGGTGCACAAGCTCATAGCCCATCCCAGCTTGAACACTGGAGGAAGAGAACAAAAATGCCTGTTGAAGAGAGACCGATAGCCGTACACGACTCGGTCTCTCTGGGATGAAGATGTCTAAGGATAAGCAAGGGGTCCTTAGCCATTTAGCTTGGGTTAACCTAAAGGATACACAGAGTTTGTTATTATAGAAACCTATGACTATAACTCATTAGTGTATATATATTTATCTACTTTAACCTTGTAAATAACTTTCATTTCCTTTTCCAAGTTAGCTAACCTTTAGATAGTTTATTATACAATTGGCGACAAGTGGGCTTCGTTCTTCCATTATATATACAATTAGCACCCTCAGATTTCAAGAGGCCTTACCTGACTCCTGTGATAGGAGAACCAGGGCCCAGGAGTATTGTAAAAGAAGGAAGAAAGCCCATTCCACACAAATGACCATACTTTTATCCTGAAACAAAAAAGAATTGTAGGTGTCAAACAATATTTATTACTTACAGAGTAAATTGGCCTGGAAATAATTTTTCCTGAGTTATTGATTCAAGCTAGCTTATATAAGAAGGTGTCCTATCACCTCTGCAATTACATTAACATGAGCCATAAACAGCTTGTCACATTTTCTACTTAATACTTCACGGCATGGTTCAGGGCACAGTATTCACTGTGATGGGGAATACATAAAGTGAAAAAAATAGCCCTTTCTTGTAATCTTGTCTAATATAAAACTAATATAAAACTGGCAATCAAATACCATACTCAAATAGTAGTTACCAATGGTTCTCTATCAAACTGGGAGGATGTAACCAGTGGGGTTCCATAGGCATGAGCCGTGGGTGGTCTTGAACTCAATATTCAATATTTTAATTAATAATCTGGATAATGAAGTAAAGAGAATGCTTATAGAATTTGCAAAAAACAACAAGGCTGGCAGGATGTCAAGCACTCTGGAGGACAGGATTAGAATTCTAAACAATCTTGACAGAAAATGGTCTAAAATCAACAAAATGAGATTCTCTAAAGACAAGTACAAAGTATTTCACTAAAGGCGGCAAAATCAAACACATAGCTACAAAATGGGGAACAACCAGGCAAGCAGCAGTTCTGCAGGAAAAGGATCTCGGGTTCACAATGGATCCCAGATTGAATATAAACCAACTGTATGATGCAACTATGAAAAAAGCTAATATCTTTCTGGGGTGAATTAACAGGAGTGTCATATGTAAGACATAGAAGATAATTGTCCTATTCTACTTTATACTGGTTAATACTGTTTCTGTGAGTACAGTAGTTTAGAAAAGTTGTGGACAAACTGGAGAGAGTCTAGAGGAGTCAACAAGGAAAAAAGGATTAGAAAACCTGACTTATGAAGATAGGTTAAAAACATGGATATGTATACTCAGGAGAGGGCATTGATAATGGTCTTGAAAATGTTAAAGGTTGTTATAAAGAGGATATGGATCAATACTTCTCCATGCCCACTGAAGGTAGGACAAGAACTAACATGCTTAATCTGCAGCAAAGTAAGTCTACCCATGAGGGTAATCTACATTTCTGCCACCTCTAGCTGCAGAGAACATCTTCTGTTCCTGCCTTTCCAACCTCAAGTTATATTGAGTGAGAGAGACTCCTAGAGGCTTCCAGAGATATCTATGGAGCCCTGTAAATCCATGGATGCCCGCTATATATCTGTAGGTATCCACATCTGTGAATCTGATGCGGATATATGCAAATCATATTTGCAGGTGCAGATGTAAATTTTCTATCTGTACAGGGCTCTAGCTATTTAATTGTAGCTTTAGGGAAAGGGGAGAACTGTAGGATGGGTTTGCTCTTCTTCCCCAGCCAGATCCTCACAGCTATGCATCCTGTGAGCTGGCTTCCTCTGAGTCTTTGCAGCTGAGACCGTAATATTTTAACACAATGGCATTTCCTGTGGTAATGGGACTTTCCCCACCATCCACAGGCACTTTATTGTCACAAAAAAGGTACTTGTGAAGTCTTGTTTTAAAACAAGGATGATGTTCAAGTAGCATTATTTCACTACAAAAACCAGCATTTAATCACTTTGCAATCTTTGTTCTTGTACTTATAGTTGCTTTTCTACAAATTAATGTGAAAAAATATAAACTTTTGGACTGGGGGTGTAACACTGGGCTAAACAAAACTGCAGAAAATCTTCCCAAAAATGTCCTGCAATTTTTTCCCTTTAACTCTAAATTCCACTTTTCAGGAAAAGAAACTGACTAATACTCTGTTGTTTTCTAAGGCACTATCTTAGGTCTGAGCCTCTGATGGGGACCCCTCTACAAAAACACCTCCAGGCAGGTGTAACATAGAACAGCCAGAGACTGTAGTATTTCAGAGCAGGCCAGTGACCCAGAGGAGGCAAATACAGTGAATGTTCTTTAATAAGTGTAGTGACTTTCTAGGAGTTGGCCTCCTCTTCTTTCCAGAGCGAGGGCTGTATCCCCATTCCTCTTTTGGTATTCACACCTTCTCATCAACTGTTGAGAATGGGCCATACCCACCCTGATTGAATTGACCTAACAGCACTGGTCTTCCACATAGTAATTGCAACTCACTCATCTTTTTATGGAAATATATACATGTTGGATCTCCCTGGTCCGGCACCTTTGGGAACTGACCGGTCCCGGATAAAGGATTTTGCCAGACACGGGGAGGTTGTTTCTGGCCTCCCTGCCCTCAACCTCCCTCCCCCAGCTTTGACTCAGCCACCAGTGGGAGCCTGCCCTGCTGGCCACGCTGGGCTTCCTTGCCCTGCTGGGCAGCCCTGCTGTGGTGCATTTGGCTTCTGGCCCTGCCAGGCAGCTGTGCTGGGGTGCACTGGTTTCCCAGCCCCAACAGGCAGCCCAGCTGCAGCATGGCGGTCTCCTGTCCTTGATGGCAGCTTGCTGCCAGCAGCCCACTGCCCTGCTGGCCCACAGGGCTCCAAGCTGCCAGCTCTTCACTGGGACTCTGGTCCTGGAACATCCATGGTCATGCCAGATCACTGAAGTTGCCAAACCAGAGAGTCCCCATTTCAGGAGGTTCAATCTGTACTTTCCAAACTGAAATTTCCACTCCCTGCATTTGACAAAGTGGGTTCTAGCCCACAAAATCTTCTGCCTAAATAAAATTGTTAATCTTTAAGGTTCCACAAGACTCCTCATTATTTTTGCTGAGACAGACTAACACAGCTACCCCTCTGAAACATTTCACGACATAATTTTCCTTTCCAGTAAATCTGCTTATGGGAATCCTGTTTTCCTACAGGCATCTGAGTTTTAAATGAGTGAAGTCAAGGAACTGTTCAACTGTTCCTAATTGCAAATAGAAATTTAGCAACTTCAGATCTCCCGTTCTTTAAAAGTAGGGAAAGTAAATGTAATTTTACATGAATGTGTCTTGCAATGCAACAAACCAGAGTGCAGTGCTTGGTGTAGTATATTGACCTTAAATCAAGAAACACCACACTTTGTGTGTGGCTTGGCCTCCACATTCTTGCTCGTAAAAAGTTGTATGCAACTTTTTTGTTGTTTTTGCTTTCAAACACTTTTTAATGATCAATGAGTGAAAACAAAATATAAAAACAGAGGGGGAAAAATAAAATCAAACCGATGGAGGTGCCCCTACCAGCACAGAGTTGCAGCAAATAATTTAGTTAAAGCATACTTGCTTGGTTTGCTTAGCTGAGCAGAACAAACAATCAGATAAGCCGACTGGAGCATATTCACAGTCTCTCACTGAAATAAAATAATAAAGCCAGATCCATGGAGTGTGCGGCACATTGACACCAAACGTGTAACAAAAAGAAAATGTGATTTATTATAGCATTTATCTGACAGCGAATGGTATATCACAGAGCAGCAGTGGAAGAATGCTTTTGTATCATCTGGGGCTTCGTGCTCTTTTCTGGCCCATCACAGAAACAGAAATTTTAAAAGTGCCATTGACTCGGGAGGCTCCAGTAGCACAGAATGAATTGTAAAGCAAGCAGCACTATACACAGGTCACAATAGCTATGCTCTCCCGTCTCCCCAGTGGGATCAGAGCAACTTTTCACACTCAATTGACCAAACTTGCAGACAGGAAAATTTGCAGGGCAGGTTACTCCAAGGTAATAGGGCGATGTGGATGCAACACACCTCCACAGGAGTCAAACTCACGAGCAAAGAACGGTGCATTGGGTCCCGTTCTTCCATCTCCAATTCATGTTTGAAACTGGACATCTAATGACAATGGTCAGACCAATCCTCATGCTTCAGGATCATTACTTAGGGATAAGGACCTTTACCTCATGGGGAAGATATTGCACAGCCTGTCCCATTTATGGCACACGCACCTCTCTCTGAATGTGAGGTTCTAACTCTGAAAAGTGATCTCTCCGTGTATAGCATCACCGGTTTTTACTGCCTCTCAGACACTTTGTCCCCAGTTTGTTCAGCAGATGGCTTTTCTAACTACTACTGCTGCAAACTCCAGGACGGAGCTGAGAGGCAAGCTGGGCCTCTTCGGACTCAGGCACCAGCATCAACACCATAAAATCTGCCCAGGGGCCTTAGTCAATAACATTACTGATAGCGCCCGAGCACTAAAGGGTCTAGCTCCCCCCGTCCCCCCCCAATGTTCTGATGTTTCCATGGAGCTAACAGAAGCAAAAGCTAATATGGATTATTGTCACTGCCCTTGTTTGTGGCTGTAGAAGATCCCACAGCAGGCACTCCAGGGGTGAGACACAGCTTTCTACATCAGCTGCCATCCTGCCAGGCACAAGAGGAAGTCCTAAGTTCTGCAGCCACAACTCCTCAGAGCCTCTCTCACGGACATACATACAGGGCAGCCATATTAAGGCCTCACAGGCTATTGTACCCTCAGGGCTACATAGCAGCAGCAGAAAAGTCTATAACTACTTCATAGACCAGTGGGAGGGGAATATCATTCCACTGGCCATGCCAGCTACTTAGGCTGGGTATAGAAGTAAAGGTCTGCCCCTCAGTGTGTTCTTTTGCCTTCCTCTGCAGTTGTAGATGTTGGCTACTGTGAACAGATACTAGACTAGATGGAATACTATTCCATTGACCCTCCTCCCCTAGGGTATGTCTACACTACAATGTAAGTTCGAACTAACGGATATTAGTTCAAACTAACTTTAATAGGTGCTACACTAGCGCTCCATTAGTTCGAACTTAATTCGAACTAACGGAGCGCTTAGTTCGAACTAGGTAATCCTCATTCCATGAGGATTAAGCCTAGTTCGAACTAGCTAGTTTGAATTAAGGGGTGTGTAGCCCCTTAATTCGAACTAGTGGGAGGCTACCCCTCCCCAGGTTTCCCTGGTGGCCACTCTGGCCAACACCAGGGAAACTCTACTGCACCCCTCCCGGCCCCGGACATCTTAAAGGGGCACGGGCTGGCTACGGTGCCCGTGCCAGGTGCAAGCCTGCCAGCACCCAGCTAGCAGACCCTGCACCTGGCACGAATCGAGCCACCCACCCGATGTCCCCCAGCCCTTCCCCTCTTCCTGGGACCAGGCTGGCGGCTCCCGGGAGCTTGCCCGGGACCACAAGAGGCGGGCACCCGCCTGGGCTAGTGCAGACATCGTGGACCTCGTCCACGACCTCCGCACTAGGCACAGGAAAGTGGCCGTCTAGGGCAGGAGAGCTGCCAGCCTGGCCACCCAGGAGCAGGTGTGCAAGAGAATCAAGGGGGTCCACTGAGACCCCCGACCCTGAGCCCTGAGCTTACAATGGCCGTACTGGGTCAGACCAAAGGTCCATCTAGCCCAGTAGCCTGTCTGCCGACAGCGGCCAACCCTAGGGACCCTGGAGGGGATGGACCGAAGACAGTGACCAAGCCATTTGTCTCGTGCCATCCCTCTCCAGCCTTCCACAAACCTTGGGCAGGGACACCACTCCTACCCCCTGGCTAATACCACTCCATGGACCCAACCTCCATGACTTTATCTCACTTCCCTTTAAACTCTGTTCCAGTTCTAGCCTTCACAGCCTCCTGCAGCAAGGAGTTCCACAGGTTGACTCTTTGCTTTGTGAAGAACAACTTTCTGTTACTCGTTTGAAGCCTGCTAACCATTCCTTTCCTTTGGTGTCCTCTAGTCCTTCTTTATGGGAACTAATGAAGAACTTTTCTGTATGCACCCTCTCCACCCAACTCCTGCTTTTAGAGACCTCTATCTTGTCCCCCCTGCGTCTCCTCTTTTCTAAGCTGAAAAGTCCCAGTCTCTTTAGCCTCTCTTCATATGGGACCTGTTCCCAACCCCTGATCATTTTAGTTGCCCTCCCCTCTCCCACCCTCTCTCTCCCCTCTCCCATCTCCTTTTCCCAGTCTCCCCCAGTTTTGTTCAATAAAGACAGATTCCATTTTGGAAGACACGTTATCTTTATTTTATACATCAAGAAGAGGGGCTAGGGAATGGTAAGTGGAAGGAGGTGAGGGAGGAATGGGGCACGAGCCCCCGATGGGAAGGACTGGGCTGGCTCTGCGGGCTTCTGGGAGTGGAAGCTCTCCTGCAGCTCCCCAATTGCCCCCTCTCCCCAGATGGCAGCCTGCGGCAAGTGCAGCCGGTCTGATGGCCGAGTGCTGTGATGTGCCCAGTGTGGGCACTCAGGGAACTCCAAGCCAGGACTGCTTTGCAAGTGGGGCACCCCTGAGAACTGTCTGTCCAGGGTGGGGGTCGGGTCCCTTTAAGCACAGCCCTCGGCTAACCTAAGACAGCATCTCCACGCTCTAAGTCCTCCTCTGATGCCCTGCCGGCACTGCTTCCAGCCATCCTTAACCCCGGTTCAGGGTCCACTTAATGTGGACATGCTAGTTCGAATTAGCAAAACGCTAATTCGAACTAGTTTTTTAGTAAGTTAGTTCGAATTAACGTTGTAGTGTAGACATACCCCTAGAAACCTAATTATTGGACAGCAATCATGGCACATTAGCATCAATCTCTATGATAAGCTCTTTGCTGCAGAGGGCTATTATAGACCTAGCAGAAGGGCACTATCACCCGTTAGGCCCACAGTTCCCAAGTTTTTTATTGGGGGCTCTCCACAACCAACTACTATTTTCTTTATTGACGCAGGACATGGATGCAAGAATTCAGGACACTAGATCCCAGAAGAACACTAGAATTGTGCGGGGTTGTGGTTTTATTCAATTACTGGTAGGTAGTATGTTTGGGTATGTCTACACTACCCCGTTAGTTCGAACTAGCGGGGTAATGTAGGCATACCGCACTTGCAAATGAAGCCCGGGATTTGAATTTCCCGGGCTTCATTTGCATAAGCGGGGAGCCGCCATTTTTAAATCCCCACTGGTTCGAACCCTGTGCAGCGCGGCTACACGGGGCTCGAACTAGGTAGTTCGGACTAGGAACGAGGTGTACCGGTAGTTCGGAATAGGAATCCTAGTCCGAACTACCTAGTTCGAGCCCCGTGTAGCCGCGCTGCACGGTGTTCGAACCAGCGGTGATTTCAAAATGGCGGCTCCCCGCTTATGCAAATGAAGCCCGGGAAATTCAAATCCCGGGCTTCATTTGCAAGTGCAGTATGCCTACATTACCCTCCTAGTTCGAACTAGGAGGGTAGTGTAGACATACCCTGAGAGTATCTAATCTGAACCAACCCAATCTAGTCCAAGTTTTTGATACTGCAATTTGACAATATGGATTTTGGACATGTTCAGGCCCTCCTTCCATTGTGTTGAGCTGAATGGACCAGTGACACAAAAATTCTTCAGCTATTGTTCTTGCCTTGACAAATCTCACACTACGCAGAAGCTGAGCCATTTTGCCTACATCTCTAGACCCATCAATATGCAGAACAAAATGTTGACTCTTCTTAACTTGTTCTATCAACTGGTCTTAAACACTGTCTCCAAGGTCATTAATACATCAGTGGAGGGTATTATATGACATAGAAATGGTTTTCAGTCCCCTGGCTTCTTGTTCCCCAGTCACAATTCTATTTGTCTCTTGCTACAGAAAGTACAAGGGTCTCGCCAATGGTGCATGCTTGTTTATATTTTTCAATTTGCATGGTCACAACATAAAGGGGGAGGGATAGCTCAGTGGTTTGAGCATTGTCCAGGGTTGTGAGTTCAGTCCTTGAGGGGATCATTTAGGGATCTGGGGTAAATCTGTCAAGGATGGTACTTGGTCCTGCTATGAGGGCAGGGGACTGGACTCAATGACCTTTCAAGGTCCCTTCCAGCTCTATGAGATAGGTATATATTATTATGAGGAACTTCTAAATCTTTCTGAGGAAAAGTTGCTTCTTTAGACAGGCTTTTTTTTTCCTGGTGGTTTAATTCTTTTTGTTTCCAAAGGGAACTACTGCAGCTCTTGTTTACAAATTCCTGGTGTCTGGTATCTACACGTCTCAGCTGTTTCCTAGGCCATATACTTTCATTTACTAACGCTTGGAAACAAACACCACATTGTTGCTGTGGACTTTCTGCAGTAATATCAAGAGACAAAAATTCAAACGTAATGTAACTATCTTCATAGTGTTGACTTTTCTCCCGTGTCTTTTTGGCTTCATAAAAATTATCATCTTCAGCTTGCATTTTCTGCATGCCAGCTCCGCATTTGGTAAAAACCATTGCATTATAAAGATAAGACAGAGAACCGTTTCTCTCAGCCTCTTTGCCCTACCTGCCTGTGCTCTTGCTGTCCAACGTCCCACCAGCAGCATCAGACACAAACCCATACATAAAACAAAGATGTTTTTTAAACTTTATTATTCTCTTAATTAGAATAAAGCCCAAACCAGTTATAATTTATTAACAGTCTCCCCCAACCCCAACCCTTGTGGCTCCTCCCAGGAATTTTTTTCAACAATGCTTCTGCTGTATCCAATCAGGATCTTTTTGCTTTTATTCACAATGGAATGGATCCCACTCTGCAGTTTAAAAGAAGTAATAAAAATCTGAATCTACCCTAAAGTGTGAATGATCTTCCATATAATTCTACTGTGTCTTCCAGGGCACAGCGCCATACAATAAACCATTAAAAGGAATATGAGGAATCACAGGATCCTTCCCTTCATGGGAATGTCAAATCAACAGCTCTTGCTAGGTTTTAAGTATGATTGTTTATGTGTCTCTTTGAAGCTTGTGGTAAACTGTATATGAATTGTTTAACGGATAAATTATCATGTGCTAATTGCCATGATGTTTGGGAGACAGAAGGTTACATCCAAAGCCCATTCTGTTCTCCCAGGGCAAGAGGCTGATGCAAAAAACTCCCTTTTTGACAGGATCCTTTTAATCTTGTATCTGCTTAGAAAGCTGAAAGCCATAAAGCATGAGATCCCAGGCAGTTTGGGTAGCCCTACAATGGACATTGAATTAATAACTCTGGACTGGTCTGAAAAGACCCATCTGCAAATACCAAGCTCAACAACTCTATATAACTGATCCTCAACAACTGAACTCGTGTCTATCTTCTAACCAATACTCTCTCTTTTCCTTTTTAAATAAAGTTTACTTTAGTTAATAAGAATGGGCTATAAGCGTGTATTTGGGATACAGTCTGAAATACTGACATGGAAGGTAACACATCTGATCTTTTGATTTGGGTTGAACTTTATCGGACTAGGGTGTCTGGGTGGAGGCCTCAGGCTGGGTACTTTAAAGGGATCGTGTTGTTTGGACTTCTGATTGACCAAAAAGGTAATACAAATGCTGCTTTGTGCTGGCTTGGTGAATATAAATATTCGACCCACCACCAGCGTTGGAGATTGGCCACCCCATTTCTTGTGGTGCACCCTAATTGAGTGACATCTGCGGGCTCCTGTGGTACCTCAGCTATCAGAGGTGGTGTATAGAAAGGGGAGGAAGTTCTAAGGAACAGTCTAGTGATGAAGCTGTTTCTCAGAGCTGCAGCTAAGTTGCAGTGTTGCTAGATGCAGTGGCGGGACCTCCTCCAGCTGGGGATTTCAAAAACCATTTCAAAACAGGCAGCACTGATAGGATGGCTCCTTAACAACCTGTAACTCTGGCAACCATCATGAATGTGCAGAGAAGATGAACACTTCACATTGGCTGATGGAATTTTGACTTTGGCTCTGTGTAATACAAATGGCCACCGGAGTTTTGATACCACTCCTGCCATGCAAGCCTAAAGATTTATAGTGATTGGCCTTCCCTGGTCCCCTCCAAATCTTTTTGGGCTGCTGCTGTTGGCTATCCCTATGGAAGGCCATATGGATGGCAATTAACAAGTATTCAGCAGCTTCAGGACCAGGGATTATATTACTGGGGAATTTTATTTTGAGATGTTTGATCCTCTGTGTTTTCCAGTGACATGTCTGAGTGCCAGTGAAGGGGCTTTGTAAACACATCACTCATGTTTAAAAGTCTCAGGGGGTAGCTGTGTTAGTCTGTAACTAAAAAAAAACCTAAACATCAATGGTCCGCATTAGAGTCTAACCAAAAATATATATAGATACTATCATGAGCTTTCGTGGGCACAACCCACTTCTTCAGATGACAAATATGGAGCAAGAGGCACAGAGCTTAAAATATAAAACAGAAAAAGAAGGGATATGGGGAGGGAGGGAAGAAAGAAACCTGTCAAAGTGTCCGTGCTAAATGAGGCTAATAGAGTGGACTGTGTCCGATACGTAGCTTTTGATGCCATTTGGGTGTTGAATATAACTGCCCATTCACAGTTCATGTCTTTGTTCAAGCCATGAGAGATAGTGTCAAATTTGCATATGAAAGCCAGTTCCACAGAGTGTGTCTCTAGTTTTTTTCCTGAAATTACTTTGTAAAAAAATAGCCACCTTTTAATCCAGATTAATGAATGCCCAGGCAAGTTAAAATGTTCCCAAACAGGTTTCAGGTTACCTTTTCGAATATCTGATTTGTGTCCATTAATTGTGTGTCGTAGAAACTGTCAATTTGGCCAATATACGTGGCAGAGGCCTCTGATGCGGTTGCTTATGTGATTAGGTTCTGTGAGGTTGTCATTGTATAGATGGGTGGACACCTACACAAGCGAAATCATCACAGGATTTAACCACATAAACTACTGCATCAGAGGCTCATACAACTGCACATCCACTAATGTGATATAGGCCATCAAGTGCCAGCAATGCCCCACTGCCATAGATATTGGCCAAACTGGACCGTCTTCATTGATCTTGTTGTAACTGAGAAGAAATTGGGCTTAATGGGATTGTATCAGTGACAAATTTGCCTGGCCTTATCCAAAGACTAACAGTAACCACTCCATAGATGTTCTGATGAGGATAGCAAGAATGAGGCAGATGCTGTCATGCAAATTTGCTTCCTTTTAAAACACACAGGGACAAGTTCAGACCTGCTGATGGCTGACGGAATGTCACTGTCAGCAATAGAGTTGCACCCACATACACAAGGGTTGAATTTAGCTCATGGCTTTTTCAAATTAGTTTTTAAAAGGCATCTCTCACTTGGTCCGGCATCATGATCTGCTGACTTCAGGATGACTCAGAAGGGTAAAATTGGTGGCAGTCTATGTGGGAATCAGAATTTCCATTTGAGGGGAAATGCAAGAGTTTCAAAAATGGTTTTATTCTGAATCAGAACTAAAGAATTTAGAAATTTCCTGTGAAAGAAAATTTTTATAATTACTTTAGGGTCGATCAAAATGTTCTGTTTCAATAAAATCTATTTTGTGACAATGTAGACATGTTTCAAGTACATTTTAAAAGTATCACATCAAATAATGCATTCCAAAACAAAGTAATTTCAAAATGAAAAACGTAAATGTTTATATTCTGCAAATGTTGAAATGGACCATTTTGGCCATCAGCCAAATATTGTGCTTGTTTTTCATTCTTTTAATTAAATGAAAATTCACTGAAACTGACATAGTCCCACAGGAATTTTTGGATGGATTTGTACAGCATTTCCCAGTGAAAACTGTTCTTTTGGAAAACTTTGGATACACCATAATTATGACCGAGTGCTTGTCATTATTCTGCCTCTATAGATGCACTTCTTCAGGATTAGGCAGGATGAATTTATAGCACACTTTATAGTCTTTGACTGATTTGTTGATTTTCTGTGCAGTGCATGTCTTGAATTAGCAACCAGGATCTTGTCAGGAACATAAATATATCTGGAAATGATCATTTGTTCTGAGTGTCTGGGATGATCTCGTCTTATACTAGTGACTTGGACTGATCAGTAAACAGAGTGGGAAACAATTCCAGACTATGAATATTTACTGTGGTTGGCAATATTTCTAGCACATATAGTCAAGAATGTTTACTTTTCCTCCCTAGGAATAAAAGTACCAGTGTTATTAGTATTGGGTTCTGGTATACTGAGGAGTCTAGTGCACGGTCCATGCTAATTTGGTGCTATGTTCAAGACCAATGCTTGTTATTTGTATAAATAAAACAGTGGCCATAACCTTCTGATGACAGGTATGGTGCTGAGTTAATGACAAAGTGGGACAGGGAGGGTCTGGGATATGCCAGTGTTAATGAAGATTTATTCAATAGTGACATCTGATCAGATATACTGGGTGAATTCTTAGATTTCATTAGTTAAAGACAGAGCAGTCAGACTGATTAAAGAGAGAAAAAGCAGTGGGGAGCTCACATAAATTACTACAGCTCAATTAGGTGCAGACAGTTTAGTGAGTGGTTATTGCCAGTAGAAAAGAAGATTTTCCAATTAGATTAAAAGGTTTAGAAAACAACAGTTATAGTGCATAGTGATTTAGACCCATCGCTGGAATAATACATTGTGAGAAGCAGCATTGATTAAAAGCAAACTGATAAGTTATTTGCACTGCCTCATTGTTTATCAATGGAGCCCCTGCTGCCTAGGTGCAATTTACCTCACAAGATCAATGTGTGGACTTGGCTAATTTTCTCCTTGGCCTGAAGATTTATATGAATGCAAAGGGCAGCTAAATCACTGCTGAAAATACCAACATGATTTATTTGGGGTAATCATCAAGGAAGTGAAGCTGCATAAATCATCAGGAATGTATCTTTGCCATGCTGGGCCCTTTAGGCTCGCATCCCTGCTGCAAAGCTGGGTTAAAAAAAAGGGGGGGATTTTAATCAGAAAAGAACTTGATTTCAGTGATGTCCCAGAAGCTCGCTGTGGAAACTGAAAAAAAAGGGCATTAAAACAATAGTGGGACTATCTAGCATGCTCAGACAGCAGTTAAACCGTCTTTCTGACAACTGATTGCAGGTACTCAGTGTACGGGATAAGCCCCTGATTCATGAATCCCTCTGGCCTATGGTGCAGAGTGTGATTTCCAGCCATGCTGAGCTAGCTGGAATTCAGATCTGCCTTGCCAAAGGTTTTTGGATAGGGCTAGAAGAGGCAGGGGGTCATTCTCCAAGACTGTGAATGACTGATTATTTCTCATGTTGAACGGGAGGAGTAGGAGGGAAAGAAACAAAAGAAAATGAATGATATCTAAATTCCTTATTGTCCTACTATGCCCTTCAGAACACATGGAGGCTTGCAGCTGCTTCTAATCCCCATCTCCCAGAACTGATTATTACAAAGACTAGGAGAACTAAGTGAGATTCCACACACACATACCCCAAAATCTAATTTAAAATGTTCATTTTAATCCAGACACACACAGTTCATCTCCGTTTCTTCCTTTGTTTTGTTTGTGTGTGTGAATAGGGCTCAAAAGAACACAAATGGCATAACATTGATACCTCCTCCTCCTCCTGTTCTGTATTTCTCCTGCAGATTGTATTTGCCCGTGTTAATACATTTGCCCTAGCACCGGATTCAATTCGGTAGCTATTGAAGATGATGGCAAAAGGCCCATTGTCTGCTGGGGAGCAGGATTGGCCCTCTTTTGGGTATTAAATCTGAGTCCTTCTCTCACCCCCCCACAAAAAAAAAAAACACTCAGTGCAACTGTCTTCCGTAGAACCATAAAAACTAGAGCTGGAAAGGAACGATTATTATTATATATACTAGGTCACTGCCCAGTGTGTGATGGACACTCTGAGCACACAGGGATATACCTAATCCTGCCCTGAAGTACTTTTATAGAAAGGAGGGGGGAGGGTCTGTGCAAACTTGTGAGTCTATTTGATTGCACGAGATACTACTTTCAATCACACAGCTTGGAGGGACATGTTCTAGCTCACAATTGCCGTGAACACTTTTAAAACGGGGCTCATTACAAGCAACACTGTGCCACCTACTTACACGAATAATAGTCCTATTGACTTCAGTGTACGCGCTCTCCAGTGTACTTAAGAGAGAGCCCTAAATCATCTGGTCTTTCCCTTGTCCCAGGCAGGATTATTGTAGTCTATAGTATAATTCTGAGTGCTTTGTCCTGTACAGTTAAGCAATGGAGCTTTCCCTTGGGCATCTTTTATACACTTTATGAGATGTCACTGCCCTAATCGTAAATAGGTTTCACCAGAGCAACCAGCAATAATTTCACAGCAGAATCAGACACATTCCAATCCCATCCTGCTACCTCATTTGGTATTTGCGCTTGTTTTGAATAGCTCCTGGTAAATAAACTACATGGCATTCCTTCTAACAATAAATGTCCTGGGGGGCTGCAAAACTGGGCTTTGGGTTCATTTTCTTTTGCATCGGAAGAACTTGTCATTTAAAGCAACAATTAACATTTGTGGTGAGCAACCTGATGTAATGACTCCTACTATTACACTAAATACATTTAATTATGATTTATCAGTGCATGGCAACCTTTTGTAGCATTGGATTCTAACATCTATTTTCACTTAATTAAACTCATTATAGCAGCACTTTACCACATAAATGGAGCAAAACCCCAAATGGTGTAACCGAAAATCCCACAGTTATGTCCAAAATAAAGAACATTATGGAAAATAAGCAATCCTGATCATGCTGTCATGTTATTATTTTAATTTTAATGGTGTTCCCTGGATAAAAGGCTGGGGAAAGCTAGAGTTATAAAGAGAGATTTACTTACTCTGAGCTTGTTGCCTCTGCACATTTACATTTGCTTAGAGACATGTCATGGCTCCTCAGAGTTCTGGAAACTTCCAGAAAACAGATCCCTTGGAGGCCTCTAGATTGAGAAACCAAAGAGAATTATCTCTACACTTTTTATTGTTGTTGTTTAGAGGAGTATGACAAGCCAAGCAAACTCCTGTTGCCTGTATGTAAAATCAGTTGTAATCAAACCAATAAACTACATTGTTTTGTAAATGTATTTACTGCTGTAAAATCAGGGTTTAATGAGACTGTGGTGGGGTTTGCATACCCTAGCCCAAGAGGGAGGGCACTGGGATGTGTGGACACCTCTCTTAGGGTATGTCTACACTACCCCGCTAGTTCAAACTAACGGGGTAATGTAGGCATACCGCACTTGCAAATGAAGCCCGGGATTTGAATTTCCCGGGCTTCATTTGCATAAGCCGGGTGCTGCCATTTTTAAATCCCGGCTGGTTTGAACCCCGTGCCGCGTGTAGCCGTGCGGCACGGGGTTCGAACCAGCCGGGATTTAAAAATGGCAGCACCCGGCTTATGCAAATGAAGCCCGGGAAATTCAAATCCTGGGCTTCATTTGCAAGTGCGGTATGCCTACATTACCCCGTTAGTTCGAACTAGCGGGGTAGTGTAGACATACCCTTATTGTTCCATGTTGGTCTTTGACCTACATCAAACTGTCCCCACAGAGCAGTGTGGTCCAATGGCCAGAATCTGTAGAGCAGCTCTTGGTTGTAGGGCTATGCTGCCTAGTGATCCAAATCTATGGGGCTTCCCTTGCTTGCACACAACCTAATGGCCAGAGTTTATGGGCAGCCCCAATGGCCAGAATCTATAGAGTAGCTCCTAGGTTGCAGGGCAGCACGGCCTGCTAGACAGTACCAAGGGGGACTATTGCTAGAAGAAGGGGATGGAGTGGGAAGCCTTGGTCAATGAGCCTTGAATCAGGACAGACCCTGGCAGTGGTAGAGCAGTTCACCACTAACTCAGTGGGAAATCCCAGTGAAACACACCAAGCTCACTCAGGTGGAAGATACCACTTACGCACCCTCCCTGGGTCACTTTCTACTCTCTCTAGTAGAAGGGAGATCCATGAAGCTTCGGGGCCCTCAGGCACCACAGCACAAGTCACTCCCCAGTGTTCCGCCAGTTCTGAAGAGTGTTCTAATCTCCTGGGTCTCCGGCTCCAGCTGCCACGGTCTGTGGCTCATCTGCCAAGACCTCCTTCTCTAGCATCCAGCCCAGACTCAGCGGAGTTGTTCCCTTTTATAACTAACCCAGCACTTGGAGCATGCCCAGTATGGCTGAAGGGATGGGACTTCCTCCTCCCACAGTATATTAACCCATTCCAGCCCAGTGCAGGGTATCACACCCCATCATAGAAACCATTTGAGTTCAGAAGCTTTCCAATGGTCCCTGGAAGATTTTTAGCATTCCCTGGTTATTCCATTATCTTCAGGCATCTTTACCCTGTTTCTGAAACAAATGATGGATAATGGGGCTGATCTGGAGAAGGGCCAAGCAGCTGTAGCTCCCACTGGAAGCCCTCAGAATTCACAGACAGCTTGGTACACAAGACATACAAATGCTATTGCCTTCCATCTGGAGGTGTTAAGACCACAGGGAGCATAATATAGACACTTCCATCTGAAACACATTAAAATGCATGTCATATAAAAGAAAAGGCTACTAGAGCTGACCAATTTACTGACTTGTGATTCTGACAGTTAATTTGGGGATTAATAATAGTCATTTTCTAATTAATGTAAGTATCCATTATGTAGACGTGGAGTTATCCAATTAAGTTACTGGCAGGAGGTGTTCTAAAGCAGAGATGATATGGATAAATGTGAGATGAATACATGTCAATTACAGCCTAAATTGAGACTAAGTGTCCACTTAAGCAGTTCAACAGAGATGGGCATGAACTACAAAACCTAGATTTGAACTCCCCTGAAGTTCAGGGATGCTTGGCCCTAGAATACATTGTGTAGAGCAAACCTTCATTTTTCTCAAATGGACTCTGCTAAGATGTGTTGACTATCATGCAGTATCCAATCACGTTAGCGTTCTGAGGTTGCTTACTGACTTATTTTCCAATTATAGTATTTCCTTGGTCATCTTGCCCACTCCACAT
This sequence comes from Pelodiscus sinensis, assembly GCF_052426305.1. Taxonomy (NCBI): domain Eukaryota; kingdom Metazoa; phylum Chordata; order Testudines; family Trionychidae; genus Pelodiscus; species Pelodiscus sinensis. The sequence goes on along the minus strand of NC_143055.1, from coordinate 114,997,092 downwards.
CAAGAATCAATGCCACATGCAACATTGCCACACCAAACAAAAACACACAATTTTTCTCTCCTTCATTAGTGCTCCCTACACGTACACACAGCACCTGTAGCTGATGCCTTTCTCGCCACAGTTTATACAATGACATTTTACTGCAGCAAATACTCACAAGAAACAAAGGTGGTTAAGATGCAAGTGCAGGGATTTGAATTTTTAATCCCCACTGAATCTAGATGCTTCTGAAATGAAATCAACGGATCTCAGGTTCAAATAAACTAATCTTCAAACACAATTTCATGTGGAATGAAGAGTGACAAATATTATTTTATTTTATGTTTACCAACACAGTGGCATGATGACGCTAGCATAAGACATTGAATGGGGGCATTTTCAAAGCAGTGTGTGAAATGTACAGGCTCAAATCCTGTTATTTATAACAGGATTTCTGCATGTAACTCCTGAGCAGTGATTGAAAATTCCCCCTCCCTTCCTTTCACCAGTTAATCATGAGGTCAGAGTTAAACTGCAGCCTGTCAGTATTTAAATGAACACGTTTTATATATCCTAGCTGCTCACTTGCTCAGCAACAGCCTGTGCTATCTGGAGGCCAAAGATAAGTGCGCAGGGATTACTTTTAAAACAATCACCCAGCCTTTTTGTTACCATGAACAGAAACTTAGAACAAAAACTAATAATCCTCTCTTCTGTGGACTGGCCAGAGACTAACAATAGAAGATTCGGAAAGAGCCCTTGAAAGTCAGTATCAAAGCTCAACCAAATTTACAATCGCTGTGTTACAAGGTCAGGCTGACTGTTCCATGAGACATCCTGATTTTTTAGTTTTACTACCTTGGCCTTTTCATGATATTGCTTCAGGCTAGAGCCTGCTACAAGAACTGGCAGAATGGAAAGCATATATTTTCATTATTTTTTACCAGAAAAACCTGCTTCAACTCTTAACTGCTGCCAAACATGGATGTGATTGACTGTTGCTCTGCACATTGTCTAACCCTTTACTCGGGCATAGAGTAGGTGGAGAATGCTAATACATCAGACTAGCAGCATATCACATCCACTTTGCACAAGTAGAATGGTCTACACAAACTGCTGGGCAGCGGAGAACAGGCCCAAGCATTTTCCGGTGCATCGTGCATACAGAGCTGGAAAATAAAAATCACTATGTTTTAGTCCATACTGCCACCAGCACAGGATTGCCCCTGGCCATGCCATACTGTGCCCAGGGTTAAAAATCAGCCTTTGTGCAGCAAGTGGCTAGAGAGCAGCACTTTCCTTTTAAAGAAAGCAGCTTGACTTTAAAATCAGTAGAAATCCTCCGATGCGCTTTTGTTTGCAAAAGGAATCTGTTCATTTTTTTCTGTGCCCTTGGGTGAAAACTAAACATGATGCCAACCCTGCTCGGTCCAAATCAGGGCAGGAAGTTAAAAACCCCTGTCCTGCGAAACAAAGATAGACTTGGTGCTCGGCTGAAGGTATCAATGCGGACAAGAAAATCCTGCACCTCAGTGGAAGTAATGTCTACACTCAGGCTGTATCTAGACTACATGCCTCTGTCGTCAGAGGCATGTAGATTAGACACATAGGCAAAGGCAAATGAAGCCGCGATTTAAATGATCGCAGCTTCATTTAAATTTACATGGCTGCCGTGCTAAGCTGACAAACAGCTGATCAGCTGTTTGTCCGCTCAGTGCGCTAGTCTGGACGCTCCCCTACCAACATCAAAGCCCTTTGTCGGCAGCCCCATTAGTCCTCGTGGGATGAGGTTTACCGGGGCTGCCGACAAAGGGCTTTGATGTCGGCAGGGGAGCGTCCAGACTAGCGCACTGAACGGACAAACAGCTGATCAGCTGTTTGTTGGCTCAGCGCGGCAGCCATGTAAATTTAAATGAAGCCGCGATCATTTAAATCACGGCTTCATTTGCCTTTGCCAAAACAACAAATCTACATGGCTCCATCGACGGAGCTATGTAGTTTAGACGTAACCTCATGCACCACAGAAGTACGGCTGCAGCGGTGCAGCTGTACCTCTGTAGCATTTCAAGTATGAACAAGCCTGTAGTGACTGACAGACTTTAGGTCTCGTTTACTGCAGCTCTGGCCTGTTTGACCCATATGTAAATATGTCACTTTTTGGAGCCCTAGTCAGAAAGAACAGCACATTTGGGGGAGCAGGGAGGGGAGTGAGACCTAGAAATTAAGGGTAAGAATGTTTGTATTATTTAAATTTTAGACCTTTAACACTTATAAGTTAGATCCCAATTCTTCAAGTAAGGGTTTTTTTTGGAAAATAAAAGGAAAATGTCCATGCTTTATGTAAATGATTGCATTTTTCAAAAATACAGTTTTATTTTTATGAAGTTAAATTTTATTTCAGATTTCTTTAAAAAAGGAATTGTTGACATTTTCCATTTAATTTTTTCTAGTATTTTTTTAAAATGGGTATTCCATTGAATGTATTTTTTTTCTTGATACCTATAAACATTCACTATGTTTTAAATAGGGATGTAAATATCCATTAAAAAAGAAAACTGGTTAAATGATATCATTTGAATCATTTAACTGTTTAACCAGGGAGGGCTGGTGCAGATTAGCTGGGGTCCTGTGGCAGGGGTTACTCCAGTCTTGGGCTCTTGTGGCCAGAGTCCTGGTGGCCAGCTCACTGCAACCAAAGGGCTTCTCCATCCCAGCATGTCATGGGAAGGTCTGCTCCAGCCTGGCCAGTTGGCCCATCATGCTGCCGTGGGCAGGGGATTTCTCCAGGTGGCCCACCGTGCCTGGGCAGAAGTTGCTCCAGTTAATCTGTTACTGAATAAACATGCCGGCTGTGTCTACACTGGCATGAATTTCCGGAACTGCTCAAAACGGAATACTATTCCGTTTTCAGTTTTTCCGGAAAAGGAGCATATACATTGGCAGGCTGCTTTTCCAGAAAAGCCCTTTTTCCGGAAAAGTGTCTGTGGCTAATGTAGACGCGCTTTTCCAGAAAAGAGCCCCGATCGCCATTTTCGCGATCGGGGCTTTTTTCCGGAAAAGACTACTGGGCTGTCTACACTGGCCCTTTTCCGTAACAGTGTTCCGGAATAAGGACTTATGCCCGAGCAGGAGCAGAATAGTTTTTCTGGAATAGCGGCTGATTTTGTACAGTAGAGCATCGTTGCTTTTCAGGAAATTCAAGGGCCAGTGTAGACAGCTCGCAGCTTATTCCAGAAAAGCGGCTGATTTTCCGGAATAAGTGGCCCAGTGTAGACACAGCCGCCTAGTTTTACATCCCTAGTTTCAACAAAAAAGTCAATTTGGTTTCATTAACACGTTCTTCTAGTTTTTAAAATGTATGTTTTAGCTGTGCCAAAACAGAGCACTACTCCCAATTATCTCCATTTTCCCTCTTTTCTGTGAGGTGTATTGAGAAGCAGTCCTGTTCCAGGTTCATCCTATTTTTCTTGTTTCAAAATAGTCCCTAAGCTATGCACCCCACAGCTCCCCATTTAGTCCTATGCAAGGGGTCAGGGCTACTCCAGTGAGAGAGCTCTCTCCCAAGCTCTGAAGCTGCTGGGGACAACAGATAGGCTCAGCAGCCAGCTAGCCTGGATGGCAGAGGGTGCACCTCCTCCACTCCCACCACCAAGCTGCTGTGGCCAAAGGAAAGGGACCCCTCCTCGCAGTGCCTAAGAGGGTACTGTCAACGTAAGCCCAAGTCCCAACTCTTTGCCCCAACTTTAAGCCCTCCTGAACCCTGAGCACTCTTCTGTACCCCAAAGCCCACACCCTTAGCTTGCAGCCTGTACCCCCTCCTGCTCACCAACCCCCAACCCAGAGCCTGTACCCCCTCCTGCTCATCAATCCCCAGCCTTGATCCACTCCCCAAATCTGGAGCCCCCTCCTGTACCCAAAACCCCCACCCCAGAGCCTGCACCCTGAGCCCTTGCACTCCAACCCTCTGTCCCAGCCCTGAGTCCCTCAACCCTGGCCCCGCCCTAACGCTGGCACCCTCAGTCAGAGCCCTTACTCTCCTGCACCCCAGCCCTCTCCGACCAGGGGCCGTGCGCAGCTTAACCTTCTGCTCACAAACAGGGAGGAACTAATAGGGGAAGTAGAGGTAGGTGACAACCTGGGAAGCAGTGATCATGAGATGGTAGATTTCAGGATCCTGACCAAAGGAAGAAAAGAGAGTAGTAAAATACACACCTTAGACTTCAGAAAAGCAGATTTTGACTCCCTCAGAATCCCCTGGGATGTTAACATGAAGGGGAAAGGAGTCCAGGACAGCTGGCAGTATTTTAAAGAAGCCTTATTGAAGGCACAGAAAGAAACCATCCCGACGCGTAGCAAGAGAGGCAAACATGGTAGGAGATCAGATTGGTTACAAGGGAAATCCTTGGTGAACTTAAGCACAAAAAGGAAGCTTACAAAAAGTGGAAACTTGGACAAATAACCAGGGAGAAGTTTAAATGTATAGCTCGAGAATGCCGGGGGGTCATCAGGAAGGCAAAAGCGCAAATGGAATTGCAACTGGCTAAGGATGTAAAGGATAACAAGAAAGGTTTCTACAGGCATGTTAACAACAAGAAGGTGATCAGAGAGGGTGTGCAGCCCCTAATGGATGAAGGAGGTAACCTAGTGACATGATGTGGGGAAAGCTGAAGTACTCAATGCTTTCTTTGCCTCTGTATTCACGGACAAGGTCGGCTCCTGGACTTCTGCACTAAGTGATGCAAGATGGGATGAAGATGGACAGCCCGTGGTGGATAAAGAACAGGTTAGGAACTACTTAGAAAAGCTAAACGTACACAAATCCATAGGTCCAGACTTAATGCATCCGAGGGTACTGAGGGAGTTGGCAAATGTCATTGAGGAGCCTTTGGCCATTATCTTTGAAAAGTCATGGAGATCGAGAGAAATCCCGGATGATTGGAAAAAGGCAAATGTAGTGCCCATCATCAAAAAAGGGAAGAAGGACGATCCAGGGAACTATAGGCCGGTGAGTCTTACCTCGGTTCCTGGAAAAATCATGCAAGGGATCCTTAAGGAATCCATTTTGAGACATTTGGATGAGAGGAAAGTGATAAGGAATAGTCATCATGGATTCACAAAGAGCAAGTCGTGCCTGACCAATCTGATTAGCTTCTATGAAGAGGTAACTGGCTCGGTGGACATGGGAAAGTCAGTGGATGTTATATACCTTGACTTTAGTAAGGCTTTTGATACGGTCTCCCACAATATTCTTGCCAGCAAGTTAAGGGAATGTGGATTGGATAAATGGACGGTAAGATGGATAGAAAGATGGCTAGAAGGCCGGGCCCAGCGGGTAGTGATCAACGGCTCGATGTCAGGATGGCGGTCGGTTTCTAGCGGAGTGCCCCAAGGTTCGGTTCTAGGACTGGTTTTGTTCAATATCTTCATTAATGACCTGGATGAGGGGATGGATTGCACCCTCAGGAAGTTTGCAGATGACACTAAGGGTATGTCTACACTACAGCGCTAATTCGAATTAACTTAGTTAATTCGAACTAAGCTAATTCGAACGAACGCAGCTAGACCTAAAAACTAGTTCGAATTAGCGTTTTGCTAATTCGAACTAGCGCGTCCACACTGATTGGATGCAGGGGCGCATTTAAGGGCACTTGAAACAGGTTCTGGCAGGGTATCAGGTCAGTAGTTGCGTTGTGTGGCTGCTGTCTGAGGCTGTCTGAGGCTCATGCTTAAAGGGACCCCTCTGGACAGCTGGTTCTCAGCTTTTCCTGCTTGCTTGCCAACCTCGCTGAGGGACAGCAAAGCGTTGGTCTCTGTGCCCGTCTGTGTTGGTGCTTCGCTTCGGGGACGCCACCGCAGGTGGCAACATGGAGCCAGAGCTCGCCCTGCACCTTCTGGTGCACTTTCTGGACTTGCTGCTGCAAGCCTGCCAGCAATGGCTGGAGGCTGCCTGGCACCACCTGGTGCACATCAGCCCCCTGCCTCTCCGCCTGGCCGCCCTGGGGGCTGTGGAGGAGCCACAGCGGCACCCGGATGCCGGCGTGCCCCGCCGCATCTGGCGTCTGGACACCAGCAGCGACTGGTGGGACCGTATCATCCTGGAGCGCTGGGAAGACTGACAGTGGACCCAGAATTTCAGGATGAGGAGGGACACCTTCCTGGAGCTCTGCGAGTGGCTCGCCCCTGCCCTGCGCAGAAGGGACACTCGCATGAGGCCCGCCATCCCCCTCCAGAAGTGTGTGGCCATCGCCCTCTGGAAGCTCTCCACGCCGGACAGCTACCGATCCATCGGGAACCAGTTCGGCGTGGGGAGATCCACCGTCGGAGCGGTGCTCATGCAGATACGGCACTCGCCGGCCACTGGACCGGGGCGGAGGGGGACTGCAAGGAGGAGATGGCCCGCCCCAGGGAAAAAGCGGGAGGGAGGAGGCGAAAGTGTCCCGCACCGGTCTCTCCCGGCCTTACTACACGCCGCCCGGGGGGGTTGCTTCCGGGAGTGGGGTGCGGGGCACTGCCAGGGCATGAACACTCCCAGCCACCCGGGCGCCCCACTGATTCGCGCTTTGCTGTGTCTCTCCGCAAGTGGTCAGGGCCATCAACCGGGTGCTGCTCCGCAGGGTGGTCTGCCTTGCTGACCCGGACGCCGTCACCCGGGGCTTCGGCACCCTGGGCATCCCGAACTGCGGGGGGCCATAAACGGGACGCACATCCCCATCCATGCCCTGGAACACCAGGCGTCCCGGTACGTCAACCGCAAGGGGTACTTCTCCGTGATCCTGCAGGCCGTGTGTGACCGCCGGGGACAGTTCATGGACATTAATGTGGGCTGGTCCGGCAAGGCACACGACGCACGGGTGTACCGCAACTCCTCCGTGTGCCAGAGGCTGCAGGCCGGGACCTTCTTCCCCGACCACCATATCAGGGTCGGGGACGTGGACATGCCCGTCTGCCTGGTGGGGGATGCCACCTACCCCCTACAGATGTGGCCTCAATCTCTCCCACCAGGCCTTCAATGCCAGGCTCACCAGGGCCCGCATCGTGGTGGAGGGGGCCTTCAGGTGACTGAAAGCCCGCTTTCGATGCCTCCTCACCCGCCTGGACCTCGCCGAGCACAATATACCTCCTGTAGTGGCAGCATGTTCTGTGCTGCACAATTTGTGTGACAGAAAGGGGGAGGCTTTCCTGCCAGCCTGGATGGCTGAGGATGACTGCATGGCTGGCCACTACGCTCAGACCCGCACTGCCGCTGTCCGGGAAGCCCACCGGGGGGCCGTCCGGATCTGGGAAGCCCTGTGGGAGAGCATCCTGGTGGAGGAGGAGGAGGACTGAACTCTCCCTGCATGCCCCACTGGGGCCTTCTTCCATCCTTCCCCTCTTCCCCTTTCCCCTTCCTAACCACCCTTCCTAATGTCAAATAAAGACACCTATTTTGGCAAACAACCTCTCGTTTTATTTAACATAAGTGGGGTGAGGGGATGGAGGAATGAGGGTGGGAGAGGGGAAGGGGAAACCTGGGAGGAGGGAGCTGGAAAGGGAGGGAAGGGAGGAAGGGAATGGAAAGCTCAGGGGTGGGGGTCAGCGTGCCTCTCCCGTCTTGCAGCACCGCGGGTGCGGGGGCTTCGGGGGCGAATGGGTGTGGAGGTTGGGGCAGGAGGGATGGGGGCTGCGGAGGAAGCAGGAGGATCAGGAGGAGCAGGGGGGAGCAGGGGGAGCAGGAGCAGGAGAAAGTGGGAACCGGTCGAGGAGGCTCTGGAGGTGGCCTCTGAGGGCACGGCCCTGCTCCTCCAGCGCCTCCAAGCTCCGCTGGCGCAGCCGAAGGTCCTCCTGGACCCAGTGGTCCTGGGTGCGGAGCTGGTGATCCAGGAAGCGGAGGTGCCGCCGCTGGTACTCCTCCTGGTTCCTGGCTCTCCTGCTGGCCCGGGCGCGGGTGGCTGCTGCAGGCGGGGTGGTGCGCCCTGCAGGCCCAAGTGCTACGGCTGTGGTGAAACAAGAGCAGTGGTCAATTCTCCCTGGGGCCCAGGTGGGTGAAACCCAGCCCCCCTCTGCAAGGCCAGGGCCCCTGCATGACACCCAGCTGCTGCTCCGTGGTGGGCAAGGCCCCGGCGCACGGTCCCTTGGCTCCCTCTCCCCCCAGACCCCCGTACACATAAGAGGAGCATGATGGTACTCACATGTGGAGGCCTCCCCGGCCTCGGATGACACAGGCGAGCGGCTCAGTGGGGTGCCTCGGGGGTCCTGGGTCTTGGGCAGGCTGCCGCCAGGCTCCTGGCTCTCAGTGTCCTCCTACTCCTCCTCCATGTCAGGGAGTGGTCCCTCTACTCCGGGGTCAATCACCACCCAGGGGTCAGGGACAGCATGAGCCCCCAGGATGCGGTCCAGAGCCAGAAAGTGGGGCCAGGCCTCCGGGTCGGCCACTGGCAGGCAGGCCCGGGAGTAGGACTGCCGCAGGTCCTTAATCTTGCAGCGGACCTGCTCCCTGCTGCGGTGGTGGCCTCTGGCAGCCAGGCTGGCAGCTATGCGGCCGTAGATGGCCGCGTTCCTGTGGCTAGTGCGGAGATCGTGGACATTGGAGGCTTCCCCCCAAACCTGGATGAGATCCACGATCTCTGCATTAGACTACGCAGGCGCCCGCCTCTTGCGTCCCCGGGTAGGCTCCTGGCAGCCGCCAGGCTGGTCCCGGGAAGAGGGGGAGGGCTGGGAGGCATCGGGTGGCTGGCTCATGAGGTGTCAGGTGAGGGAGAAAGCACAGCCCTGAGGAGCTCTCTGTTTGTGAGCAGAAGGTCAAGCTGCGCACAGCCCCTGGATAGTCAAGACAGAAGCAGACTGTGAGGGACTCCAAGAAGATCTCATCAAACTGAGTGATTGGGCAACACAATGGCAAATGAAATTTAATGTGGATAAGTGTAAAGCAATGCACATCGGGAAAAATAACCCCAACTATACGTACAGTCTGATGGGGGCTAATTTGGCTATGACAAATCAGGAAAGAGATCTTGGAGTTATCATGGACAGTTCTCTGAAAACTTCCACACAGTGTGCAGCGGTGGTCAAAAAGGCAAATAGGATGCTAGGAATTATTAGGAAAGGGATAGAAAATAAGACCCAGAATATCTTACTGCCCCTGTATAAAACTATGGTACGCCCACATCTTGAATACTGTGTACAGATGTGGTCTCCTCACCTCAAAAAAGATATTTTGGCCTTGGAAAGGGTTCAGAAAAGGGCAACTAAAATGAATACGGGTTTGGAACAGGTCCCGCGGTTAAAGCGACTGGGACTTTTCAGTTTAGAAAAGACAAGAGTTCTTCTTCACACAGCGTGTAGTCAACCTGTGGAACTCTTTGCCAGAGGAGGCTGTGAAGGCTAGGACTATAATAGAGTTTAAAGAGAAGCTAGATAATTTCATGGAGGTTAGGTCCATAAAAGGCTATTAGCCAGGGGATAAAATGGTGTCCTTGGCCTCTGTCTGTCAGAGGCTGGAGAGGGATGGCAGGAGACAAATCGCTTGATCGTTGTCTTCGGTCCACCCTCTCTGGGGCACCTGGTGCTGGCCACTGTCGGCAGACAGGATACTGGGCTAGATGGACCTTTGGTCTGACCCAGTACGGCCGTTCTTATGTTCTTATGTTATGTTCTTATTAGACTCCATAATGCTGCACTGCACCTGTGTCCAAGGGCATGCTAGGCTGTTAAGCTGCCCAATACACTTTTCAGTGCTTCTTGCTCCAAAGAGGCCATGGCCGCAGAAGTGGACGAGGACCAGTCCATCCTGCTTGCCTAGTGGAGTTGGGATGCTGGAGCTGTGATGTCCTGCATTAAGGACACGAAGAAAAGAAATTATTTAATTGCCTACATATCACAGCTAGGAGCCTGGGTAAGAAAAATTAAAATTGTTTATTTATTAGCATACATTTTATGTAGTTGGTATCACTGAAACCTGGTGGGATCATTCCCATGATTGAAATGTTTTAAAAAAATGGTTTGTAACCTACTTAAGAAGAGCCAACCAGGCAAAAGAGGAGTGGGAGTGTCACTGTATTTAAAAACTAAAATTACTGTAAACTAGCTAATATAACATGGGTCCAAGTATAACACTCACTCATGTATTACCCGGAGTTTTTCTATCATGTGTAAAAAATATATTAGACTACCTGTGGACGTACATAACCTGCAGAAACTTCTGCCGCCTTCATAAAAGAATCTGGTGGTCTTTGATGTGGTTGCCACTTGCCAGCTATAAAGATTGAAGATTATGACATCATGCAGCCCGATAATACAGGGTCTTGATATACCGGTAATGAACCACGGCTGAGGCCACCGATCTATAAAAAGCAATAAGCACTACCCTATTACCAGTATATAAGACCTACACCAACCACAACATTTTAAAATGTATTCAGTTTATAACAAATATGGTCCAAGAAAATATTTTTAAAGATGCCTAAGCACAAATCATATACAGCCAATTTTAAACTATCTGTTGTTACATATGCAAAAGAAAATGGCAAGAGAGCAGCAGGAAGAAAATTTTCCATTAATGAAAAGTCTGTTCACGAGTGGAGAAAAGAAGAAGCGGAGATTGAGAAATTAAATCCTTGCAAAAGAACGTGCCAAGGAAAGAAAGCCAAGTGGCCAACTCTAGAAGAAAACCTGGTGAAGTTGGTTCTTGCACAGAGAGATAGCCAACGTGCGGTGTCAACGGTAGCCATAAAGCTCAAGGCTCAACTTATGGCTATAGAGATGAAAATCGATAATTTTCGTGGAGGCTTTTGTGGGTTTACAAATTTATGAGACGAAACAAACTTTCAATTTGAGCACGGACAAGTGTAGGGCAACGGCTTCCTGACAACTGGGAGAAGAAGATGGATGATTTCAAAGATTTTGTCCATAAAGAAATTAACCAGCTGGGCCTGAAACCAAATGACGTCATTAACATGGACAAACTGCCCATGTCCTTCGATATTCCTGCTACTCAATCAGTTGCTGCAAGTGGAGTGAAGACAGTCGGTGTAGAAACCACAAGTCATGAACGCACCTGTTTTACAGTCGTATTGCCATGCACAGCAGGTGGTCAGAAATTAAAACCAATGGTAATTTTTAAGAGGGTGACGATGCCTTGAGGAAAACTACCAGCCGGTGTGTCTGTGGTCTGTAACAAAAAGGGCTGGATGAACATAGAGGTGATGAAGACGTGGACAGACAGCTGCTTTCGTGCATGAAAAGGAGGGGTTTTTTTAAACCCAAATCTCTACTACTTTTTGATGCCTTGGCCACCCATAAAGAAACTTCTGTTCAAAATCATATCAGCACCGTGGGAGCACATATCACCATAATCCCAGGTGGACTGACTTGCAAGTTGCAATCGCTTGATGTAGCGGTCAACCATGCATTCAAGTGCTTCATCTGTGAGGAATGGGACAATTGGATGACAAACAGGGAGCACACCTTTACTCTAGCAGGTCGACAGCGCCGTGCAACTTACGTTGAAGTTTGCAAATGGGTATTGGCAGCTTAGGAAAGAATAACACCGGCTACTATTCACAATGAATTCCAAAAATGTTAAATTCTTCTGGACGTCGACTCGTCTAGCTGTGAATCTGAGTACGACAGCGAATCAGACACAGCATCGCAGGCCTCAACCATTAATGAAGCACACCTAGTCAAGGTTATGGATGTTTTTCAAGACAGCGAGTATGATGAAAGTTTTGACCATTTTGAACATTCAGATGCTGAGGAGGATGCTGCTAGTTTGCCGCTTTTATTAAATTATTATTAAATTGAAGATGCTGATTTTATTATGTTGATCTTGTCTTCTTGTAATACGAGTAAAAATCAAATAGGATAAGACGCGGACATATATACCCCGCGGGGGAGGGAGAATAGGTAGAAACATGGACAGCCCGCGGGCTATATTCGCTAATTTACAGTACCTGTCTTTGAATGATTGTTACATTCAGAAAAAAAATGATCTTGATTATCTATGGATCAATGTCCTAACAAAGTACATGATGGGGTATTAGTTGGTGTCTGCTACAGGCCACCAGACCACACTAGAGAAAAGAATGACCTGCTCCTTACACACCTGTCCATAATGTATAGCCAAAAAAAAAGGGGGGGGTATTTCTAGCTAAATGACATGTGGGACGTTTCATGCTGCCAATGTTAAAACAGAACATCCTTGGAATGTCTAAATGTGATGTTGCTCCCCCATATTTTTTATGAAAATGTGTTTTTGAATATGAATGTGCCTAACTCATATATGCTTTATGCAAAATGGGCCATGTGACCTATCATTGAAGAACCTGTAATCCCCTGGACTCAATGACCTCTTGTGGACCCCCCGGTTCTGTGATTCTGTGTGAGACTGAACAGGGTTGGGGTTTGGGACCAAACTAGGAGGCTGCCTAGCTTGTGAGAAACATAATTAGAACTAGTGTTAAATTAAGAAATTGCATGTAACACATTTCTAAGTAGTAATCTTAGCTGGCATGTTTATTTTGCTTAGTAACTTATGTTAATCTGTCTGTTGTCACTTGCAACTTGCTTTGAGTACAACTGTTATGGAGACATATTTATCTGGGGTTTTGATCCCATTGGGGCTGTGCACCAGGATTCTGTGTCAAGTCCCTGTGACTAAGCCTTCCCAGAGTTGAGCAGCTGTCAGGCCACGTGTATACTTATTCAGAGATCAATGCTGCAGTGATCGATCTTCCTGCATTCAATTTAGCAAGTCTAATAAAGACCTGCTAAAGCAAACACTGAGGCTTCGTCTACACTTCCCTCTCTTGTGCAAGAAAATATGAAAATGAGGCAAAGCGGTGACTATCGCCACGCCTCATTTGCACACTTAATGAGTCGCCATTTTTGTGCAAGGGGCTTTTGTGCAAAACCCCCCTCTTGTGCAAGAGCTGTTCTTCCTGAAAAAAGCAGCAGAATGGCTCTTGCACAAGAAGGGGGTTTTGCGCAAAAAGGAGCAGTGTAGATGGCTCCTTTTTGCGCAAAAGCCTCTTGTGCAAAAAGGTGGCTCATTAAGTATGTAAATTAGGCATGGCAATATTCACCGCTTCAGCTCATTTGCATATTTTCTTGCGCAAGAGAGGGAAGTGTAGACGTAGCCCAAGGGTACTTCCATTAACACTGATACTCTTCAAATTGCAAGGATTAAGGGAAGCCAATAGAAGACAGAATACTGGGCTAGATGACCCAGTATGGCAATTCCTATGCTCTGATGGTCTTGGACAAAACAGTTGATATGGGTCTCAATTAATAAAGAATTAAAAGTGGGCAATATAATGAATGTCACTGAAGGTTATGCATGGAGAGGCATGCTGTGGCTCACCACCCTAGCAACAGCCTGGGGGAGGCTAAGGGGAGGGGGGTGAGCTCGGCATGTGGAGTGGAGAGGTGCAGGCATGTGACAAACAAAGCCATATATGGAAAGGTTGAATCTGATTGGTTTAGAAGTTTGTGTTATGTAACCTGTAACCATGTGCTATAAAACAGCAAGGGGAGGGGCTCCTTGCTCGAGGGGCTCTGGCTGATTTTAGTACCAGGGGCTCTCCCTTTGTGCACATTGAATAAAGAATTGAATTGAATTGAATCGAATTGAATTGAAGACCCTTGATTCTGCCCAGCACCTGAGTCTCTGGGAACCGCAAAATCCCAACAGTTTCTTGGCGCAGCGAGCAGGGTGAGAAATATCCTTCAGGATCAAGACCTACAATCAAGTTAGAGGGTGATTTTGTTCATTTTTCATTTGGTTGTGTGTCCCTGACCTGACTGGTGACTCTCACACCTTTTGTAGTAAGTGAAACTGGGTGTTGGAGAATTTAAGGGGTTTGTTGCAGTTTTGTAACATTTTGGTTGCAGTCTTAAGACACTGTACTTAGTGTGGGGGCGGGTTAAGCTGTAAGTTCCTCTGACTAAGTGTTGTTGAAGTGGGAAATCAAAGAGGCCATAAGGACCAACAGTTAATGTAGGGGCAGGTATAGCCATAAGTACCTCTAGTTAATGTGTTGGCTGGCCCAGATCTCCTAATTGGAAATTGTTATTAGTTTGTAAACAGTAGTGTATTTAAAGATTTTGAGATTGGAGGCTATTTAGGTTTACAAAAAAGGGTAAGATGAAGGGATTTAGTGATCCACAATATGAAGAGTGTTTAATTAGTGCTTTTATCACTATTGTAGCAGTAAGTTTATTAGTTTTCTTGTTGAGATATCTTGGCTGTGTGACTGAAAGAAAGAAGGATGACCAACCCCCATTACAAGTGGGCAATACTGATTTTGTGCATAAACCACAATATTTATTAAAGGACAAATTGGCTGGCATGTGTTTAATTGTTGAGTATGAACAGCTGGTTAGAAAGTGTGATATGCTAAAAGGAAGGGTAGGAGAGTTAGAAGCAGAGGTAGAAAAACTGCAAACAGAAGCAAAAAACTATAAAGAAACAGCCTTGCAGGAAGAGAGATCTTGTCCCTCAGCACCTTTGGACCCTACATGTGGAATGTGGGGATATCAGTCTGGTTTTATGGCTCCAGTGAGAGTGCACACTGTCCTTAATCCTAATCAAGGGGAAGGGGACCCTGCTACTGTTAGTCGCCTAGAGCACACTCCTATGAGTCCATCTGACTTCTGGAGCATGTTAAAAGAATTGCCATCTTTGCAGCTTAATAACCCAAACATACCCTTCTGGGAAAAGGTGCAGGAGTGGATGGTAGTGGGAGGCCTGCATGCTTTTGATGTTTTCACCATGGTAAAAGCAAAATGTCCTGTGCACCCTGACAGTCAATTTTGGTTTGCATTTACTGTTAAAGGGAAGCAATATACTTTTACTCGCCTAAGCCAGGGTTTTCATAACTCACCTACTTTGTTTCATAGAGCATTAGCTGATGTACTGGCAAAGCTGCCAGACATGGCTTCTTGTATTGTACAGTATGTTGATGATCTTCTTATCTCCTCACCAGATCGCCAAACGCACATGAAAGACTTAGAAGTGATCCTGCAGCACTTCGCAGACAGTGCGGTAAAATGTAATGCTAGAAAGGCTCAGATTGCAAAGGGGGAAGTATCATATCTGGGGTACCTAATATCCAAAGGGTACAAGCGTTTAACTGTTGACCGCACTGAGGCTATTAATGCATGCCCACGACCAACTACGGTCAGGGGAGTTAGGAAAGTGTTGGGGCTATTCAATTTCTGCCGAACTCAAATCCCCAATTATTCAAGGATTGTCCAGCCTCTTAATAATCTCCTGAAGGGTGCTGGTGGACCACATGAGGCAATTGAATGGACACTTGACTGTGAACAGGCATTTACCACATTGAAAAAAAGGCTAAGTACTGCCCCAGGGTTGGGACTTCCTAATCCATTAATGCCTTTTACATTGTACACGCATGTCAGTGAGGGACATATGGCAGCAGTGTTAACGCAAAAACATGGGGATAAACAGCGCCCAGTAGCATACTACTCTTCTAAACTAGATGCTGTCGCTCAAGCAATGCCACCATGCCTTCAGGCAGTGGAAGGAGCTTCTATGGCCCTAAATCAGGCCACACCACTTATTGGTTCACAGGATGTAAATATTGTTGTACCTCACGCTGTCCTTGCTATTTTATCAGGGAAGAAATCCTCAGCAGTCCATGTGGCAAGATGGACTCGATGGGAAATGAGCTTGCTAATGCCTTCGGTACATCTGCAAAGAGCATCATCGTTAAACCCTGCTACCCTCATGCCTACCCCAGATGAGGGACACCCACATCATTGTTGCCTTGAGGAAGAGCCCATGGACGTTCCATTGATAAAAGAAACTGAAATACCTGGTGCCCCTTGCCTATATGTGGATGGTTCTTCCTTCTATGTGGATGGCAAGCGACACACAGGATGGGCCGTTTGTACTCAAGATGGACAGCTGGTGGCACACGGCAGTTTGCCTGGAGCATCTGCACAAGTAGCAGAACTGCAGGCATTAGTTGCAGCATGTGAAGCTGCGAAAGGTCATGCTGTAAACATATATACTGATTCTAGATATGCGTTTGGGGTTGTACATGATTATGTTAACTTGTGGGTAAATCGGGGATTCCTGACGAGTACAGGATCCCCAATACAAAATGGGGGAATAGTGCAGAAACTTCATGAAGCCATGCAGAAACCTACTGAATTAGCAGTGATAAAAGCGAGGGCCCACACAAAAGGGACAGACCCTCATAGTAAGGGGAACCGAAGGGCAGATGAACTAGCTAAAGGAGCAGCAGGGGAAGGTAAAGAGATGCAATTAATTGCTGCAACACAGCCTCTCATAAAAACCCCAAACTTTTTTGAATTACAGGACATCCAACACTCTGCACCAAGGGCAGAAAAGTGGTTATGGATGGATAATGGGGGCAAACTGTGTGATGATAACACTTGGAGAGGCCCAGGAAACACATTAGTGTTACCAAATGTGCTGATGGGAACTATGATACAAATATATCACATGTTGGGACATGATGGAGCACGGAGGGTGATCCACCGGATGTCGGACACCTGGTGGCATCCTCAGCTTAATGCAAATGTGCATGATTATGTGAGGAGGTGTGTAACATGTGCTCAATGTAATTCTGCTCCCACAGTGAAAATGAAAATGCAACATCAGCCAAGACCAACACAGCCCTTCACACAGTTACAAATAGATTTCATTGGGCCTCTGTCAAGGTGCAGAAGGAAAGAATATGTTCTGGTGATCATGGATCACTTTACTAAGTGGGTAGAAGCTTTCCCAGTGGCCAAGGCCACTGCATCTGATGTAGCTAAAATATTGATGACCGAAATAATTCCCCGATGGGGATTTCCATGCTTCATTGATAGTGACCAAGGTACCCACTTTACAGGGAAGGTGATGAAAACAGTATGCATGTCACTGGGGATCAAACAGAAATTCCACTGTCCCTACCATCCCCAGAGTTCGGGATTAGTAGAAAGAGCTAACCGAACCATTAAAAACAAACTAACCAAACAGATGTTTTCTGCTACAGGGAAAGACTGGGTCACCAATTTACCAGTGGTTCTCATGTCTATGAGATCCAGTCCTACTAATCCACATTCCTTATCTCCTTTTGAAATGCTGACAGGGCGGGCGATGAGGACGCCAGGAAATCTGTGCATTGGAGCGGGGGAGTTGTATGTCATGGGTGACCAGCTTGCTGAATATTGCAAATTGTTATCTCAGTGTGTCTCACAGGACCCCCGAACAGAATCAGACCCAAAGGCTAGTGAAGAGGACACATGTGAGGTGCAGCCCGGTGATCAAGTACTGGTGAAAGCCTATAGAAAACGAACCTTTGAACCAGCCTGGACTGGACCTCACATGGTTCTTCTGGTAACTCCTTCAGCGGCCCGGGTCACTGGAATTCCAGTTTGGGTGCACCTGTCACGAGTAAAAGTATACAAGGGTGACACTCAACATAGGGCACAATAATCTCTGTTTACCCTATGGACTCCTTGAGGGCCATTCTCAGTATTGTTAAGTGTTTTATTGATGTAGTCACCTGGGGAGGAGCCACTGGATCAGTTGTAAATGCCATTACTCAAGCTATCAAATCTCATAATAGGGACTGGGTTGAAAACTTGTTAGTAGCAGGGATGACAGTTTATTGTGGTGAGAATAGGGCTCATGTCTAATTAATTAGATATCACCTTAAGTCAGCAACATAGTTGGTTAGGTCCTCACTGTTGTACTCAGCCATCTATTAAAAACTACTAAAATGTCTGAGCAAGCATTGGTCTGGAATGGTGTTATCATACTGGCATGGTGTTAACATGAAAGTTGTAGCCCTGATAGGAGACTTGCTCGTGTCACAGGTGCCCTGTTGGGTGAGAGCCGCAGTTCTCAAAGACTGAATGTCTTCACCTTGCATGATGGCAGGGGAGTGGTCTCTATTGATAATGGGCATTTTGGAATGATTATTCCATCTTTGGAGAGGTGTTAATTCCTGTGGGTTGGTCTCCTGGATTGGAGGCTCAGCCCTTCCACCCACTCCCATTCTCATGTCATAGACACCAGTGTAGCTGAGTATGTAATAATGGCTGGAGATAACTATATAGCTTTCCCATGGGACCAATGTTCCATCCTGGGAGGATGGGTTTTGCATATAAGAAACATGGAGTCAGGACAAGCCCTATCTCAAATGTTGGGACCTGACTTAATGGTGCATGTAATGTTTAATTTAATGGATGATATAACAGTGAAGAAAGACTCCACTACCTGGTGTGGATTTGGGTATTTAGCTTTGGAAAGTAAGCCTGGCTTGAACATCTCGTACTTCCTATAGTGGAAGATATTATGAAAGAAGTGGTAAGGCAATTACAGTGATTCCGTGGATAGAAGAGTTTGCTATTGTGGGAACAGAGATTCCCTGGGGATGGATTTCAGTTGTGTTTTCGCAATGGATATGGGGACTTACTTTTAGTGTACATACCATTATGTATTAAAGGTTGAATGTATTGTTTAATTCTGTTACCAAAACTGCAGTTAATTAAGTGTTGATAAGGTCAATTATAGCTCCTAATAAATACAAGGAAGTGGTGTTAGTGGGGTCTAAGAATTGTTCTTAGCCCCAAAACCAAATGGGGGAGCTGAAGGGTATGCATGGAGAGGCATGCTGTGGCTCACCACCCTAGCAACAGCCTGGGGGAGGCTAAGGGGGGGGGGGGCGGGTGAGCTCGGCATGTGGAGTGGAGAGGTGCAGGCATGTGACAAACAAAGCCATATATGGAAAGGTTGAATCTGATTGGTTTAGAAGTTTGTGTTATGTAACCTGTAACCATGTGCTATAAAACAGCAAGGGGAGGGGCTCCTTGCTCGAGGGGCTCTGGCTGATTTTAGTACCAGGGGCTCTCCCTTTGTGCACATTGAATAAAGAATTGAATTGAATTGAATCAAATTGAATTGAAGACCCTTGATTCTGCCCAGCACCTGAGTCTCTGGGAACCGCAAAATCCCAACAGTCACTAAGCATGGGTTTATGGAAAATGGATCCTGTCAAACTCATTTGATACTATTTTTTTTAACTAGATTAGCAGTTTAGTGAACATGACGGACAGTGCTGAAGTAGCACACTTAGACTTCTGGAAAGCATTTCAATTGGCGCCACATGGCATTTTAATTTTAAAAACTAGAAAGATGTAAAATTCAAATGCATACAGAGCAGCTATAGCCATGTTGATCCCAGGCTACAAGAAGATGCAGCAGCTCTGTGTTCTAAAGCTTGTCTTTCTTACTGGCAGAACGTGTCCCCATAAAAGATCATTACCTCACCCACACTATCTAATAACCTGGGATCAACACAGCTGTAACAGCTCTGTATATTGCTATTGGATTGCTGTTCAGTGGCCTTGATGAAATGATTTGGTGATGTCTATCTGGCTGACAAGAGTCCACAGCTGGGAGGCATCAGGTGGGTGGCTCGATCCGTGCCAGGTGCAGGGTCTGCTAGCTGGGTGCTTGTACCTGGCACAGGCACCGTAGCCAGCCCGTGCCCCTTTAAGGGATCCGGGACCGGGAGGGGGGCAGACGAGTTTCCCTGGTGTTGGCCAGAGTGGCCACCAGGGAAACCTGGGGAGGGCTAGCCTCCCACTAGTTCGAATTAAGGGGCTACACACCCCTTAATTCGATCTAACTAATTCGAACTAGGATTAATCCTCGTAAAATGAGGTTTTCCTATGTCAGTCCCCGTAATATATGAGGTTCGAAGGGATGCCGGAAAGGATGAGACCACAACTGGGGGTTTCAAAAAGCACAAACTGATTTTATTTCGATGACGCCAGACAATCATCAGAACAAAAATTAAACAGATTGCCAGACAACACAAAACAATTCCCTAAAGCTTTTCTAAATCACAATAATTCCCAATAACTGCCCAGGGGTTAGGAACAGTTGAATTAACACTGGTATTGTCCATAGGGCTGATTATTTACACAACTTTATACAAGGAAACAGTAAAAAACCTAAACCACAACTATTTATAAACTAACTTAGTAACCTTTTAGCCACTGTCACTTGACAAGCAATAAGGACAACTAAAAAAATCAATTAGGATAGGGATGATGGCGGGCGGGGAGGGGTGTTATACCAGTTCTGGAGACAGCAGGAACACAAGTACCGGTCGCATGCTCATAAACTGTCTCCACTCAGGTCGACCAACTCGGAGTACGCTCAGTAAGACTCGAGAGCGGGGGGTGCAAGGCGTCTGGGTGATCAGGCCAGGCATTCACTCGATGCGAATCCCCAGTGAGAGAGGAGCTGCCTGCCTGTTTTATTGCCTGTGGACTTATCACCCCATAGGTTGGTTTTTGCTGCAGTGGGTGGAGTAGCAGGCCTGAGCACAAGTCAGCCCATTGGCTGATCTTTCACTGCAATGGGTGGAGCGAGCAGGGGAAGATTATTAATTTACATGCCCTTATATGGAAAACACTCCACCTCACAGACAGAGCCCCCTATACCAGCCTCAGAGGTATTACAGGCTATGGCTCCCTGCGACAGGCAGCCATTTCTGATGTTCTGTCTTGGACATCCTAGTTCAAACTAAGCGCTCCGCTAGTTCGAATTAAATTCGAACTAGCGGAGCGCTAGTGTAGCACCTATTAAAGTTAGTTTGAACTAATGTCCATTAGTTCAAACTAACTTTGTAGTGTAGACATACCCACATTTCCACATTCCTCAGCCACCCACTAGCTGCAAAAGACAAATGTGGCCTTGGATGTGTAATTATATGCACAAACTAATGTTTCAAAATATCCTTTGGCAATGTCTCTCTTCATGCATTGCTAAATACCATAGTCAAGAGGAGAATTATTGGCCGCAACTCAAGCTCATGGTGAAACCCGCCACTAGGCAAGCTGGGTTTTATTATTAATCTAGATGCATTTTTGGCATTTAAAAAGAAAAGTGGAAAAACTGAGATAGTTAAGGTTTTATATTAGCTGTTAATTATGTACAGTATTTAATTTCCCCAACATTTTAAGTGATGTGACCAATTCTTATTGAAATAAATGGGATGGTGGAACCATTCCCTATGGTTCTACTTAATGATATCATGATCTTTCTGATGGATATTTTGACAACAGTACTTCCCATTCAACTCACTCCACCATTTGTGTTAATGGCAGATGTGGTCCTAAGAAACTTTTTATGGAAGAAATCCCTGGAAAAAAGTGTTCAGTATAATAGAAATCATTACAGCTGGAGCTCTGTGTGTACTCAGCAGTTTAAAACATCAGAGCCAAGTTATCTCAAGTTGGATATGGAAAAAGTAAGTCACTCTCAAATTAGTAGTCACAGTCAAACATTTTGGCCATGATATCTAGGCTAAAAGAAGGTACTTTACTGGATTTTGTTCAATTATCTCATTAACACAGAGATCAACTTTATAAAGCTTTTCATGTTTGCTTTAGAGCCGGGGAGGACAGGGAATCTTTTTTATTTTTTAATGTTAATTTTAAAAGTACTATTTTGAAAATATGTTTCTTTGGCTTTAGATTTTTGTTTCCATTTTGAAAGTGCCGGTGAATGAAGGAGGTCATGAACCATACTGCTCTGTGAATTTTGCATTGCTAATATTGCTGAGAATGATGCTATAATAGGATGTGATCTAGCAGCTAGGCATTCTCTTATGTTGTGATAAAAAGGAGTTCTCAGTGGTTACAGGGAATTTCAGGCACTTTATCACTGAATACAGCAACAAGTTATTGCAGAATGCTTTTTGATTGGTTGATAGCTTCCATAGTGTTGCTAAGACCAACAGTACGTATCCTTATAGTGCACACCTAAAATCAATTTTAAGTCTGCACTCTACAATACTAATTGGAATAAAGCGATGAACATGTTTTCCATTTTCAAGATCCCTTTAATGATCAGATCTTTCATCCTTTACCTGGTTCCGTCCCACTGTTCCAGTATCCACAAGAGTAGTTATTGAGAGACCATATAAATATCAGGTTTAAGCACTTACCAACCAGTTTATGGGTGCGTTTAATTTCAGAAAACTTGATGTCTTTTCCATGGTTAGACTTTTTAAATTTTTACTCCTAATTGTTCATCCATATGCTTTCAAAACCCCTAAGGAGGGGTATCACAGACAAGAGAGATGAAAAAGGCCTATTAAGTTACATTATCTAGGTCACCCCCTCAGTGCATGCCATAAAGTGTATTCTCAAGTGCTTTTGCCAGATGTTATATATTGAAAAGAAAAATACTGCACAGGTTGTGAGTTATTGTACATTTTCCCTCACTAAATATTTAATATCTTTGCTTCCGTGCTACTGCAATATAAATAACAATTGTAGTTGCTTTAGATAGTAGTTTTTAACGTTCTCTGAATCAGGGATTGAAAATTTCTCGCATCTGAGCTTTGGGACTTGCTACGTTAAGACTCACAAAGGTATCAATAAAGCACTACTAGACCCAATGACCAATAGCAATTTAAAGGTCTAATATCTTGCAAACTGACCACATTACAAACAAATGTTTGATAGCTTTGGTAGGCTGTGCCAATGATACATAATTGCAAGATTTTGCAATTCTGGAATTTTGTCAGATATCATTATCTTGAAACTATGTCATTCTGATTACCGTAATACTTTCTGTTTTTACTTGAATTCCAATATGATTTCAGCAGCCCCTATCTTGAGAACTGCCAGAATGCACATACTGCTTTAATACCCTCTAAAGCTTGGCTCTTCACTTTTAAATTGTACAAAGAACTAATAAGTTTAGTGAGGCACAGACTGCTACAAGTATGTCATAACTGAAGTGGAGAAAAGTACCAGATGCTACTTAGAACAATATGACATAAAGATCTGTTATGTCATGATCTGCAAGAGCTATATACCCTTCCATAAACCAGAATAATTTTTATCTGGAGCAATAAGCGACGTCAGTTCTCAACAAGGAATAAGAAAGAATAACTAAGAAATGAATAAAAAGTCCAGTCATACCCTCTTGATCCATGCACAGTGAACAGAGAGCTCCATGAATGGATTTGTCTGTCACCACAGGTCAATCCTGAGGAGAGCAGATGGGAGCTGAAAAGCAGCAAATGTACAGGGTCTCAAATGGAAGTTTCTCCTTCTCCTAGTGTTCTCTTGATGTCTGTGTGCATCTTGAGGGTCCTGTGAGGTTCAGGGACTAGCCTCTCCACTTTTTATGTTGGAAGGAGGAGATGTATCTTTTGCCCATTTAAATATTCTGAGGAAAAACAGCCTTGAAGGGAGCCTCACAGATTTATCCTTCCCCCTTTCTATGTTTGTGGTAGGGATTTCAGACATGTTGGCTCAATCAGGCTGTCAGATAATTCATCCTGATGAGGACAGACAACAAAAACTCATCTATCACCTTTATTTTTGTTTCACACTTTTGTAGTTCGGTGCCTTCTATAGAACACGGCAGAGAGGAGAATGGGAAGAAAAAAGACAAACTTTTTATCTCATATTTTTATTTGCTGTTGTACTTTAAAAAGAGGACAATCAGTGCTTCGTGAGCTAAAAGAGAACTGGAACAGATGTCTGGTAATAGGAAAAAAACACAGAGGAGGGCAAAATTAAATAAGATCTCTTGCAAGAACAGCTTTACTATCTCTGGAGGTTATAAGAGCAATCATGTTCCTTTGAGCAGCTGATGGAGGACATCATTAAAATGTAGGCACTCCTTTGGAAGCGAACTTTCAGTTTGATTCACTCATTAATAGACACTAATGCTGGATTATGCCTGTGTGAAACAGAAAAGAAGAAAAATCTAGTTCACTGTATCTGACTTTCCTAAACCTTAACTAAAGGAATCCTTTCAAATTGTCTCCAGCTTATTAGAAGCATAACATTCTTATGGGTCAAGTGACTGACAGAGACCTATCAAACTAGTTTAGGCAATTAATGAATCATAGCATGGTATGTTCGGGATATGCTGTGGATAGGTGTCTGCCTCATTTGCAATGTCTGGCCAGGGTTGACTCCAGTCAAAAGATAGTAGAATGCGTAGGCTGCCCTTAGAACTTAGGTGCCATACAATAGGAGCACTGCATCATGTTCTATCTAGTAGGCACACAAGTGATAGCACATTAGAAGGAAGACACAGGCTCAATGAACCATGTAGTTTTAGTTGACAAAGGAGATAATGAACCAAATCCTGTGGTTTGGTTTGAAAGGTTGGAAATGTTTCAGGTTTACTACCCTCTACCTCACCTACCACTGTTGTCTCTTGTAACAAGCCCCAACACCTCACTTTCTTTCCTTAGGAATCTTCAGAGGATGAAAGGACCCTGGGGCTATAGCTACACTGCGCTGAAAAATATGCGGAAAAATGGCTCTTGCGCAAGAGGGGGGTTTTGTGCAAGAAGGAGCCATGTAGACGGCTCCTTTTTGTGCAAAAGCCTCTTGTGCAAAAAGCGGCTGCTCATTAATTATGCAAATGAGTCTCTGCAATATTCCATGCTTAGCCTCATTTGCATATTTCTTGCGCAAAACCAGCGCAGTGTAGACATAGCCTGGGATTTGTTGGAGAGAAAACAAAAAACATTAGTTGGGAAGAATGGAGTTTCACCAGCCTAGCAGCTGTGCTAGCTTTACCCCATGTTCACCGAACATTTGTGGGTTGGCCACAGAACCAAAATTTGAATTCCCGTCTCAATTTGGATCTGTCTAAAGTTAGATGGAGATATTTTGCATCAATCTCTATAATAAGGAGAAGATAAGAGACAGTTCAGCATAGCCTGGTTCCAGGAGAGCCATTTCAGATTTTGGTTGTGGGGGACAACTTTAACCATGATTCCAGGGGTTGTTTAGGCACTTGAAAACTCTGGTTTTCTGGCAAATAATGTAGCAGTTAGCTGTAAGGAGCCCAGTATCTAATTCCTATAAAAAGACAAGTATTAGACTCACTTTAATAACATGTTCTGACATCTTGTGGCAAATCACTTAATACACACTGTTTACTTTAAAATTTTAATATATATTCTTGCTTTGTTACTAGCTCTGATGAACTCCTGGGTTCTAGCTCAGCTCTGGGAGGGAAGTAGGGTATATTAGGGGCAACTTCACCTGGGTTCTATGCAAGATCATAAGAACAGCCATACTGGGCCACAGCAAAGATCCATCTAACCCAGTATCCTGTTTTCTGACAGTAGCTAATGCCAGGTGCTTCAAAGGGAATGCATATACAGCCGGTCCCCAAGTTGCGAACGGTTGACTTATGACCGTTTGCATTTACGACCGAAGTTGTCGTAAATGGCGTACCCGAGTTACTAACGTGATCCACACTTATGAATAGCGCGGTAATGTGTAACTCTATAGGGTCCGACTTACGAACAAACCGAGTTATGGACCAATTGCTTGGTCTGTAACCGGCTCGTAAGTCGGGGAGAGGCTGTAATAGGCAATCGTTGAGTGATTCGTCCTATCACCCATTCCCAGTTTTGGTCAAACAGAGCTGAGGGACATACGGAAAATGATGTTGGATATCTGCCCACACTGGCTAATAGCCAGTAAGGGACCTATTCTCCATGAACATATCTAGTTCTTTTTTGAACCCTGCTATAGTCTTGGCCTTCACAATATCTTCTGGTAAAGAGTTCCACAGGTCCATTGAAGGAATAATTTCTTTCATTTATTTTAATTCTGCTGCCTATTAATTTCATCAAGTGATTCCTTGTTCTTGTGTTATTTGAAGGAGTAAATAATACTTCCTTATTCAATTTTTCCACATCATTCAGGATTTTATAGACCACTATTATATCTCCACTTAATCATCTCTTTTCCAAACTGAAGTCCCAGTATTTTTAATCTCTCTTCATATGGAATGTGTTCAGTAGTCCTAATAATTTTCATTTCCCTTTTCTGTATCTTTCGGCTATGTCTACACTGCCCTCTCTTGCGCAAAAAAATATGCAAATGAGGTGAAGCATGGACTATCACCGTGGCTCATTTGCGTAATTAACTAGGCTCTGGTTTTTGCATAAAACCTCCCTCTTGCACAAGAGCTGCTGTTCTGCTTTTTTTTCAAGAAGAACGGCTCTTGCTCAAGAGGGGGTTTTTGTACAAAAAGGAGCCATGTAGACAGCTCCTTTTTGCGCAAAAGCCACTTGTGCAAAAACGGAGCCTCACTAATTATGCAAATCAGGTGCAGCGATATTCCATGCTTTGCCTCATTTGCATATTTTTTTGCACAAGAGAGAGCTGTGTAGACGTAGCCTTACAGAGTTGATCACCCACTTTATATTATGTGATCAAATCTGTACACAGTATTCGATATGTGGGCATACCATGGATTATATAGAGGCAATTTTCTGTCTTATTATCTATCCCTTTCTTAATGAGTGCCAATATTCTGTTAGGGTTTTGGGTGGGCTGGGGTTTTTTTTGGATTGTTGCTAGACATGGAGCAGATATTTTCAGACAACTATCCACAATGACTCCAAGATCTCTTTATTGATGGGCTCAGATAATTTAAAGCCCCATCATTTTGTATGTATATTTGGGGATATACTGTGCTATATGCATTGCTCTGTATTTATCAATATTAAATTTAATTTGCCCTTGTGTTCCCAAGTCATCCAGTTTTGTAAAATCCTTTTGTAACTTCTTTTCAGCTTTGACCCTAACCATCCTGTATCATCTGTACATTTTGCCAGCTCTCTGTTTGTCCTTTATTCTAGATTATTTTTGAACGTGTTGAACAGTTCTGGTTGCAGATCCCTTGGGACACCTCTGTTTACTTCTCTCCATTCTGATAATTATTCCCATTCTTTGTTTCCTATCTTTTGACTGGAGTAACTGACAATGCTTTTAGGATCATCTAATAACTCTTAGTTTACTTATATGACAAGCCTTTTGTTGTCTAAACACCCTGTCTCTTTTTATAAACAAACTCCCTGCTGCAAAGGATGGAGGCAGAGGGGGTCCAGCTCTCAGTGCTGCATGGAGCAGGATGCACTGGCCCCCAGCCCTTAGAACTGCCCAGAGCATGCCACACAGTGCTTGAGCCTGAGCCCTTTAGAATTGCTAGGCCCCCATTGCCCACCTCACCCCCCTCACTCCCTTAAATGAACCTCTCCCCACTCCCTTCCCCCCCCTCCCCCCCCCAATGGCAGCACTGCCTGGTTCTGACACTGCAGCACCTAGGGTTGCCAGATGGTTTCAACAAAAATACCGGACACACCTGACATTACATCACAATCTACATTACATCTTATTTAGAAAATACCGGACATTTCTATTCTCTCATTTATATTTTCTCCCAAACAGAAAGCTAAAATACTGGACTGTCCAGTTCAAAACCGGACACCTGGCAACCCTAGCAGCACCCTCAAATTCCATTGTTTAAAAGGACAGCCGAAAGAATGCAGACCTACATGATCTTCCTTTCCGACAGGATTCTAATAGGGTGGAGGCCTCACATACCCTTAGAAGCTTTGCTTTTTAGTGAGCTAACAAAATACTGGACAATTTGTTAACAATAGGTGAGAGGTAAAATCATCATTCACTAACATACTGGAACATAAAATACATGTTTATTCTAAATATGGAAATATGCTGCTTTGTTTCAGGGTTTCAGGTGCTGTCCTGTGGTAGCCATGGGTAAATGCTTACTTTTCAGTGGCACCTTTGTAGACTTCTGAATTTTCTTTAACATTATTTTATACTGAATTTCACCTTTAATGTAGTAACTTGCCCCTCAGAACTCAATCATTTCTGTCTGCCTTTGCTATAAAGTCACAATCCTACATTTGTGATCACAGTAACAATCCAGTGTTTGTATTAAGAGTTCATTGTCTCATCTGATAGAGAAAGGAGATCAACTATGGAAAAGCCTGCCACCTCTATTTCATTTATGGGTAGTTTCCATAGTTTTCTCTAAAGAAGTAAAGGAAAGATTATTTGGGTAGCAGAAAGCTAATAAACTTTCCTTTCTATGCCTGGCACAATTATCATTTGCTTTAACTATGAGTACATTGTTGCACTGTAACATTTATTCTAAAATTGTTATCTATCAACCCTCCTGAGTACAAATATTAATATGTAGTAGGATATTTGCAAATATATTAGCAGTTTCCTTTGCTATGTGGAATAAAAAGACAGTAATTTCCCATATGAAAACAACTTAAAATTGTTTTATATGACAACATACTAGAAATTGTAACCTAATATGAATACTTAAATCTTCTAGTAATATAGATAAGCATAATCACCAATAAAGAATTCCTAAGTAGACACACAGAGAGTGCCGGGCTGCACTGCATTATATTTGCAAAAAGTGTTCTTCATCGGAGTAGCAATAGGATTCTGTAAGGTAGCATTAAATGTTCTCTTCAGAACAGTGTCCTTAAATAGTGGACTTAGCTGTGAAAACATAAATACATGAATTTCAGTCAGATCAACAGTAAGCATAAAGAAGCATAATTCTACAATAATCTTTCTCACATACTACCTAGGAAAGAAAGATTCTGCTTTCCACAAGAGAAAGCTTCCTCTGATATGGATTATCCAAAGCTTCTGTATAGAAAAGCACTCACCATTGTCAACTACAGCTAAGAATACCTTATTACTCTGTCCCCCTTTGGATTATCGAGATGTAAATAGTGCTGGAAGATGCAGATGATCAGTAACATTAGACAATGAGGGAAGTAATTTATATGCCTACATTTGGATGTAGGAACTTAAGTTTACGAATCTTTAAAAAAATCGAGGGGCACTGTGATGGAAGTTTTAGTACATGAGTGAAGGGAAGGATGAAAGAACAGGAAACAACAGGGAAAGGAATGCTGTGTTGGGAGATGATTATTTTCCAAGATAACATTTACGTTTGAATTTCAGATGTTGTTTAGCATTTACTCATTCTTTAACTGTATTTATTTGCTGAGTATGTCATGATCACCCACAGGGGCAGGAGCAGAGAGAGCCAGCACAGAGATTAACAAATTTAAAGTAAATGTTCTTTCATAGGCTTAGATTACAAAAGTAAAATCATTCTGGAGATTGTGAACACATAAGTCTGATAGGAAGTCTAACTGCTTTCTAGTAGCTGGATGTCCAGGCTATTGGCATAATACAGAATTGAGTTATGGACTGGATCCATGAACATTACACACCCTCCGCTTTGAAAGGTTCCCTTTTCATTATGATCCTCCCCTTGGAAGCTTACAGCTGAATCCAGTCCATCAACAGCGCCTGACACCTTGGTCAGAGAGAGCTGTTGGAAAGTGATTATGTGAGGTCCTCTTTTCCCTACAAGTGCTGAGTCTATATTGCCTTTTCCACATTCTTAAGCCCTGGGACCTCAAGACAACCTTGTGAACTGAACTCAGGTCAATAGGCTGTATGGCAATTTAGATTGCTAGGTGGCCCATTCAAGACCAAACACCTTAACTGATTTCCATCTCTGTTCAATATACCTCTATGCAGCCAGCTCAGCAACCAAAGGAATTAGATGAACCTTACCTTCAGAAAACAGAACAGATTTTACTGAAACAACCCCTAACTTTACAGAGCAAACAAGAAGAGCCTCTTTAGAGCAATCTGTAGCAGATTCTTCTAAATGTATGTGAAGCATCTCCTCAGCCAGGACAAAGGAAACAAAACTATATACAGTATTATGACAAGGGTGAAAAGAGCATTGTTATCAAAGTATCTAATCTAACAGCATGAGTCAGATGTTACCAAAAGAATACAGACACTTACCTTATTTAAGCTAAAGTTTATACACAGCTTAATTAAAAATGGAAATTTCCCTACTTACAAAGTATGAACTTTTAAAGCATATTTCAATTTCCATGACAACTCAGTCCTTAGCATACTGAAGAGAGTATCAATAAAAGTGCCCATTATGGTAGTTTTTGCTAAATGAACACCTGTCCATTGACAACTGGGACTGAGTTCAGAAACTCATTTTAGAGCTGGTGACCTGGAGGTAAAAGGCCCTAGCTCACATTACCAGTCCTTTGATTCATCCTTCCTCCAAAAATAGCCAGTTCTAATCTCTAATTTTTAGTAAGACTTAATCTCTGAATATATGTAACAAAACTAGCCTTCAATGATCAACTGCTATATATTTACTTACATTACACATTGTTTGACTTTTATCACAGATTTATCACACAAAAATATTCTAAGAAATCTTGGATGACTGCTACATTAAGCATTAAAAGAATACAGTGTTGGCACAAAAGCATTTAGAAGGAAAAAGATCACGCTTAAGAAGTTTTCCTTTAATCCAGAAAACATGTCTGCCATAAGTAAAATATTTAAAAACCCAATATGGATTATATTTTTAAATTCCCAAAGACAAAAGATGGAAAACATTCCTCTGAATATGAGAGAGAGATTTGGTTAATATTTTTCAGCCTCTGATCAAAGAACAGTACCGTATTTTGTTGGAAAAGTGACAGTGGTTTCTTTTAGCATTTCTCAGTCCTGCTGACAGAAAAAAAGAACAAATTCTGATCTCTTTCTTTGACTACTTTTAATATATCTTGCTTTAACTCTCCAGCCATCATTAAAAATCATACCATTTTGTCATTTTTCAAGCCTGGTTTTTTGCAAGCAGTTTCTCAGCCTTTCTGTCCTTCACACTGAAATGTCTGTCTGCAATCACACACTCATTCTTAAGACACAAAGAAGAAAGTCACAACACTGCTGCTTTTTTCCCCTACCCATTACTGGCAGAAAAGTACAAATATATCCTGTAGTAGTAACAATTGCTTATAATGTTCTCTCCCTCTTTGCCTCTAGCAATAACTAAAGGTTGTTCATATGAGCTCCTGAGTTCCCACCAAACCTTTACTGTGGTGTGCAGGTGGTTAGTGTAATGACCTTTCTGCTGACATAAGATTTTCTAGGTCCTTATTCAATGCATTTTTATTTTGCTACCCTCTGTTTATTGCAGGTCACAGATACAAACCAAGGAAAGAAACAACAGATATTATACATCAGATCAAAACACTGCAAACAGAGTACATATATAACACAAATAAATAATATATTACAGGGGGTCAGGTTTTTATATGTTTTACTGTACACTCATCTCAGATGCACTATAAAGTTGAAGTTGATCGCCTCCATAATCCAAGACATGTTTATTATATGACACTGTCATCATGGCATCAGGAAATGATAATTGAGCTTCAGAAAATGATTATTGGCAGGTTATTTTAGTATTCTGGCTAATTAACTAAGACCCTGCGAATTTTACTTGGCTAATTAATTCCTCAGCACAAAGTAAACATTATATTATAACCTCAGATTTTCTATGTTGTAGCTACATAATTTACAATCTTCATCAGCCAGTGAGATGGTTTCTTTACACCAAACCATAAAAGGAGTATATAAATTAAATGAAAAGTGGACATCCTAATGACTTTATTAGGGGATGGAGCTAGTCAGAACTCAGTTCAACAGAATTCATACAAGTATTTTTCATCACAAAGGTAGTCAGGGCAACTGGTGAGGAAGGACACAAGGGGAAGGTCACGTGACCACCCCACCACGTGACTCTCGCCTGCACCACCACTAGCTTGGAAGGATGGGACATTGCTCCAGACCCCAAACCCCATGCCATCCCCATCTCCTTCTATCCATGTTCTGGCCTTGCCCCTTCTCCCAAGTTCTGCCCCCACCATGAGCATGAGCTTGGCACCAGAAGGCATGAGCAGGAGCTTGGCACCAGAAGTAGGAGACAGGCTTCCCTGCCCTCACTGGCAGCAGCAGGGGGAAAGTGGAGCAATGCAGTGATACCTCACTCTGTTCTCCCAACTCCTGTCTGAATCACACTGCTCCCTGCCAGTGAGTGTGGTGGACGTTTGCACTCCTCCCCCAAGTGACATGGCCATGAACTGGGGGAAAGGAGCTAGATTGCTCTGCTTCCCCCCACCACTGCTAGTGAGTACAGAGGGACCTGATCACTGCTGCAAGCATCAGACTCCCCCACTGAACCCCCACTAATCCCTCAGGCCAGCCACAGGCTCAGCCCCCTTGCCTCTCCCACCGACGCTGTTTGGGGGAGTCACATGGCTCCTCACCCCATCTACATGTGTCACCCCCTGTGGGTAGTCCTTTTGAACTATATCTTCAGTCCATCAGAGCCTACAACCTAGAGTACTAAAGGAGCTGACTGGGGAGAATATCTGAACCATTAGTGATTATCTCTGAAAACTCATGAAAGATGGGAGAAATTCCAGAGACCTGGAAAAGGACAAACATGGCGCCAATTAGGAATATAACAGTTTTCAAGTACGTCAAAGATTGTTACAAGAAAGAAGTGAAAAATTGTTCTTGTTAAAGTCTAAGGAAAGGACAACAAGCCATGGGCTTAAATGCAGCAAGAGAGGTTTATGTTGGACATAAGGAAAAACTTATTCACTGTAAGGGTAATTAAGCCCTGGAATAGATTGCCTATGGATATTTTGAAAGCGAGGGGGAGAGATAGATATGCTGCAGGGCAGGGATAGGGTCCAGCGTGACTTAGACAGATTAGAGGATTGGGCCAAAAGAAATCTGATGAGGTTCAACAAGGACAAGTGCAGAATTCTGCACTTGGGACGGAAGAATCCCAAGCATTGTTAAAGGCTGGGGACCAACTGGCTAAGTAGCAGTTCTGCAGAAAAGGACTTGGGAATTACAGTGGATGAGAAGCTGGATATGAGTCAACAATGTGCCTTTGTAGCCAAGAAGGCTAATGGCATATTAGGTTGCATTAGGAGGAGTATTACCAGCAGATCTAGAGAAGTGATTATTCCCCTTTATTCAGTTCTGGTGAGGCTACATCTGGAGTATTGTGTTCAGTTCTGGGCCCCCAACTACAGAAAGGATGGGGACGCATTGGAGAGGGTCCAGTGGAGAGTGACCAAAATGATTAGGGGTCATGACCTATGAAGAGAGGCTGAGGGATTTGGGTTTATTTAGTCTGCAGAAGAGAAGAGTGAGAGGGGATTTGATAGCAGCCTTCAGCTTCCTGAAGGAAGGTTCCAAAGATGATAGAGAAAGGCTGTTCACAGTAGTGACGGATGGCAAACCAAGGGGCAATGGTCTCAAGTTAAAGTGGGGGAGGTCTAGGTTGGATATTAGGAAAAACTATTTCACTAGGAGGGTGGTGAAGCACTGGAATGGGTTACCTAGGAAGGTGGTGGACTCTCCATCCCTAGAGCTTTTTAAGTCTTGGCTTGACAAAGCCCTGGTTGGGATGATTTAATTGGGATTGGTCCTGCCTTGGGCAGGGGGCTGGACTTTATGACCTCCTGAGGTCTCTTTCAGCTCTATGATTCTATGACTATGAAATCTCTCACTGGAGATTTTTAATAACAGGTTAGACAAACAGCAGTCAGGAATGGTCTAGATATTTAGCAGCCCTACAGGGGTACAGGGGACTGGACTATATGACCTTTCAAGGTTCCTTCTATAACTGTAGAACCACCCATATCAGTAAGGTCTGCAGAATCAAGATCTGGCTTGGTAAAGATGAATGAATTTAAATATACACAGGCATCCCATTTTTCAGGTATTGTATGTAGTCATCATTACTTCTGTGCAATACCACAAAATATTTTATGCAGAAAGATGATAATATACAAAGGGGGAAAGGATTGTTTTAAGATGGAATTCAAGGGAGAAAGTAATTCTTTGTCTCGGAAAGAGGGAAGGACAGAAGTTATAAATAGATGCAGCAAGATGCAATTGTATGGATCTCCAACTTCTGAGGCAGAGATCAGAGGAGTAGTGAGTGAACAGAGGACTAAGGGGCATATGGTCAATTATGTCTGGGGAAGTATTCTGAAACCCATAATGGTGATTCTGAATTTGCTAAGAAGTAAAAGTGACAATGGGTGGGGAGGATCTATCTCCCTGAAACAGGAAAAAGCTATATAGCATTTTCGAACTTCTGTGCCTTAAGAAATAGGGAATTTGGAAGAGTATAATAAAGAAAATTGCAATAGTCAACAAGGAAATGGGAAGCAACCATATTTGCTTCAAACCTTCAGACAGAGACAAACACCTACAAAATCTTTATTGGGCATTCTTAAAACTTAAATATTCACCTGGGGAAGTGAAGAAAAATTGACAAAGCCAGATGAGTACACGGACACTGGAGGACAGACCCAACAAGGAAAATAACAGAACATCACTGGTTATCACCTACAGCCAAAACCCTTCCAGCACATCACTGACAATCCACAAACAATCTTGGAAAATGATCCTGCGCTATCACAGATCTTGGGAGACATGCTAGTCCTCACCTACAGACAGCTCCTCAATCTGAAGGAAATACTCACAAGCAGCCACACATCATAGCACAGAAATACTTACCTCTGAATCTATCCCTGTAACAAATCCCATTGCTAAGTCTGTCCACAAATCTATATAAGCAACGTCATCACAGGACCTAACCACATAAGCCGCACCATCAGGGATCATCCACCTGTACATCCAATAATGTGATATATGCCGTCAAGTCCCAGCAATGCCCCTCTGCCGTGTATACTGGCAAAACCGAAAACTGTGCCAAAGGATAAATGAACAAAAATCAGACATCAGGAATGGTAACACACATAAATCTGTAGGGGAACACTTTAACCTCCCTAGACGTTCAGTAATGGATTTTTAAATAGCCATCCTTCTACAAAAAAAAAAAAAACCCAAAAGCCAAAACAAAAAACCCCCAACTTGATCACAAAAGGAAACAGCTGAACTACAATTCATTTGCAAATTCTGTAAAATCCAATTAGGCCTCAACAAAGATTTAAATTGGTTAATGCACTACAAAGCAACTTTCCCTCTTTTGATATTCACATCTCCTCTTCAGCTGCAGTGAATGAGCTACATCCACCTGACTTGATTAGCCTCATTAGCACTTGATAAGTAACTTCTTTTCTTTTGCTGTATCCCATATACCCTTACCCCTGTAATTTCCACTCTAATTCATCTAATGAAGTGGGCTTTATCCACAAAAGCTTATGCCTTAATAAATCCATTAGGGTATGTCTACACTACAAAGTTAATTCGAACTAACAGCCGTTAGTTCGAATTAACTTTCATAGGTGGTACACAGGCAAACCGCTAGTTCGAACTTAATTCGAACTAGTGGAGCGCTTAATTCGAACTAAGTAAACCTCAATCTATGAGGACTAATGCGTAGTTCGAATTAAGTAGTTCGAATTAAGGGCTGTGTAGCCACTTAATTTGAACTAGTGGGAGGCTAGCCCTCCCCAGCTTGCCCTGGTGGCCACTCTGGGCACCACCAGGGAAACTCGTCTGCCCCTCTCCCGGCCCCGGAGCCCTTAAAGGGGCACGGTCTGGCTATGGTGCCCGTCCCAGGTGCAAGCCTGCCAGCACCCAGCCAGCAGACCCTGCACCTGGCACGGCACGAGCCAGCCACCCGCTGCCACCCAGCCCTCCGCCTCTTCCCGGGACCAGGCTGGCAGCTCCCAGGAGCCTGCCCGGGGCCGCAAGAGGTGGGCACCCGCCTGGTCTAATGTGGACATCGTGGACCTCATCAAGGTTTGTGGGGAAGCCTCCAACATCCATGACCTCTGCACTAGGCACAGGAAAGTGGCCGTCTAGGGCAGGATAGCTGCCAGCCTGGCCACCAAAGGCCACATGCGAACCCAGGAGCAGGTTTGCATAAAAATCAAGGTGGTCCAGTGAGACCCCGACCCTGAACCCTGAGCTTAGAACATAAAAACATAAGAATGGCCGTACTGGGTCAGACCAAAGGTCCATCTAGCCCAGTAGCCTGTCTGCCGACAGTGGCCAACACTAGGTATCCCGGAGGGGATGGACTGAAGACAATGACCAGTTATAGTTCTAGCCTTCACAGCCTCTTGCAGCAAGGAGTTCCATAGGTTGAGAATTTGCTTTGTGAAGAAGAACTTTCTGTTATTAGTTTGAAGCCTGCTACCCATTAATTTCATTTGGTGTCCTCTAGTCCTTCTATTATGGGAACTAATGAAGAACTTTTCTTTATGCACCCTCTCCACACCACTCATGCTTTTATAGACCTCTATCATATCCCCCCTCTCCAGGCCAAACCTCTCTAAGGGTATGTCTATGCAGCAGGACCAAAGCCAAAATAAGAGTAGGTGAAGTCAAAATAGCTTCTTTTGCCCTGTCTACACAGCAGGAAGTCCGAGGAGGGTACTCTTCCTCTGAATTCCCTTACTCCTCATAAAATGAAGGTTACAGGAGTTGGAATAAGAAGTCCTCCAGCTCAACATTATTTCAGCATTATGCTGAAAAAACTGCTTGTAGTGTAGACACAGACTATGTTATTTCAAAATAACTGATGTTATTCTGAAATAACACTGCTTTGTAGACCAGTGGCCATGGTGCCCGCCAGGCCATTTCTGTGCACCTGCCAAGTGATCGGGGCTGGCCCCACCCCTGGTCTCGCAGTGCAAGGGTTGTGCCAGCCCTCGGCGTGTGGCATATGAGTGTATGGGCGGCACCGGCCCGGGCACGTGGCACAGGGGCGGCGCCAGCCCCGGACACGCAGCACATGGGCAGCCCTACCCCCGGGTGCATGGCGCATGGGCACTGCCGGTTCCTGGGCACGCGGCACAGGGGTGGCACCATCCACGGGCATACAGCGCATGGGCGGTGGCGGCCCTGTCCCCGGGCGCATAGCACATGGGCTGTTCTGGCTCCAGGCACGTGGTATACGGTCAGCCCCGCCCCTGGACGTGCGGCACAGGAGCGGCACCAGCCCCGGACATGTGTTGTATGGTTAGCCCCACCCCTAGGCGTGCGGCACGGGAGCGGCGGCGGCCCCGGGAGTGTGGCACATGGGTGGTGCCAGCACCAGGCACGCGGCGTATGGGTGGGCCCGCCCCTGGGTGCGTGTGTGGCCCCGCCCCCAGGTGCCCGGCGCATGAGCAGCACTGTCCCTGGGCTCCTAGCAGCCCCAAAAGGTTGGGGACCACTGATGTAGATGTACCCTTAGACTTTCCATTACAGATGGTTGGTTCCCTTATGTTAACATTATATTATTTCTATTCCCTAATTGGACAACTGAAACAATGGCAAACACAGACACAAAAATATAAATAGGATTGTAAATCATGACTGAGTTCTTCTACCACTAATAGCAAAATCCTTCTTTTTTGTCGAGCATTTATTTGAACAAAATCGGCTAACACAATAGTTTGAGACTAAGCAAACAGGAAAAAGTGTGAATGTGGTTAAATAGCAAAGTGATTTTGAATAAAATCACTATTTGCTATTATTTGTCCCAATTTACATGGAACAGTGAATATTCTTTGCCTAGAAAGTTTCTCTGACCTTTGAAACATTCAGAATTGGGAAATAATGGTAAGTCAGTGTCCCTGACGACTAATAAACCTTCTGTACTACTTACTGGCTGAGAGACACATCTAACTATGGATGGGGGAGCAGGGCCCAGTGACGCCCTACTCCTTGGTGACACTGAGTAATTAAAGAGATGAAGGATGAAGTGGGGGGAGATGGAATAGCAGAATGAGGCAGAAATGGAGTGAGCTATGCAGGGATGAAATCAGAAGGATGGGAACAGGAGTCAAATCTCTGCAGCAGTAAACTACTAATTGTAAAAATGGAGTACATTAAATTAGGGGGAGAGATGTAAAGATAAGTAATAAGAGCCAATAAGAGAACTATTGGGGAAACTCCAGAGAAATAAAGTAAAGAAAACAAGCAACTGCATATGAATGTGACTCAATATTCATTTTACCACTTGTGAACAATAACTGCATAGAACGAAACAAACAAGCTGTGCTGAAAACTACAGAAACAGTATTGGATGTAATGACTGAATTGGAAACAATTGTAGCAATGTTAATTGCAATTGTTCAGTGGGGAGCTATTGAATCAACAGCAGAGTTGTTACAGTTCCATCTGTCTTTAGAGAGGAAGGCAGAGAATGCAGATCTGCCCACACACACCATAGAATACTGTAGGGGCGAAAAGAGTTGTAAACAAATAATCATCATAATACTTGGAAATTTCATAACACTTTCATCCAAATATCTCAAAGTGATTTGAAATTTGGATAAGTACTACCGTTCCCATTTTACAAACTAGTTAACTGAAGAATATTGACATAACACTGCAAGTCTGCTCTGTTGCTACTAGTGGTGCACGATCAGTTTGGTTGATAGGAAACTTCAATCTTTAATGACAGCAAATTGTCATAATACTGAAGTATGGCTGAGAGGCTCTTGACTGACTCTCGTGAATTTCAGGCAATCCTTACACTGGTGAGAAGCTATATCTACAAATCCTGTTTCTGCATCTGCAAGTGAGTCAGACCAGAGAAACTAGTGAGATTCCTTTCTGCAAGAGATGAGAATGGATTGGAGGAGCTGTGCAATTCTGGTTCAGTGCAAAGGTCAGCTCTGGTAGGAGTCTCTTCTCTGCAATGGCAAAATACAGGCCAGAATGGGAGAACCCATTGGCATCCAAATCCTCCTGTTAAGACCATGTGTTAGGACAGCAGTGTCTAATGTGCAAGTGGTGTGATGGTTGGAAATCTAAGGGTATGTCTACACTACAGCGCTAATTCGAACTAACTTAGTTCGAATTAGTTAATTCGAACTAAGCTAATTCGAACTAATGCATCTACAACTAAAAACTAGTTCGAATTAGCGTTTTGCTAATTCGAACTAGCATGTCCACATTAAGTGGACCCTGAACCGTGGTTAAGGATGGCCGGAAGCAGTGCCGGCAGGGCATCAGATGAGGACTTAGAGCATGGAGCTGCTACCTAAGGCTAGCCGAGGGCTGTGCTTAAAGGGACCCGACCCCCTACCCCGGACAGACAGTTCTCAGGGGTGCCCTGCTTGTAAAGCAGTCCTGGCTTGGAGTACCCTGAGTGCCCACACTGGGCACATCACAGCACTCGGCCATCAGACCGGCTGCACTTGCCGCAGGCTGCCATCTGGGGAGAGGGGGCAATTGGGGGGCTGCAGGAGAGGTTCCACCCCCAGAAGCCCGCAGAGCCAGCCCAGTCCTCCTTCCACTTACCCTTCCCTAGACCCCCTTCCTGATGTACAAAATAAAGAAAACGTGTGGTCAAAAATAGAATCTCTCTTTATTGAATAAAACTTGGGGAGACTGGGAAAAGGAGGTGGGAGAGGGGAAGAGAGAGCGTGGGAGAGGGGAGGGCAACTAAAATGATCAGAGGTTTGGAAGAGGTCCCATATGAAGAGAGGCTAAAGAGACTGGGACTTTTTAGTTTAGAAAAGAGGAGACTGAGGGGGGATAGGATAGAGGTCTATAAAAGCACGAGTGGGGTGGAGAGGGTTCAAGAAAAGTTCTTCATTAGTTCCCATAATAGAAGGACTAGAGGACACCAAAGGAAAGGAATGGGTAGCAGGCTTCAAACGAGTAACAGAAAGTTGTTCTTCACAAAGCAAAGAGTCAACCTGTGGAACTCCTTGCTGCAGGAGGCTGTGAAGGCTAGAACTAGAACAGAGTTTAAAGAGAAGTGAGATCAAGTCATGGAGGTTGGATCCATGGAGTGGTATTAGCCAGGGGGTAGGAGTGGTGTCCCTGCCCAAAGTTTGTGGAAGGCTGGAGAGGGATGGCACGAGACAAATGGCTTGGTCACTGTCGTCGGTCCATCCCCTCCAGGGTTCCTAGGGTTGGCCACTGTCGGCAGACAGGCTACTGGGCTAGATGGACCTTTGGTCTGACCCAGTACGGCCATTGTAAGATCAGGGCTCAGGGTCAGGGGTCTCAGTGGACCACCTTGATTTTCATGCACACCTGCTCTTGGGTGGCCAGGCTGGCAGCTCTCCTGCCCTAGCCGGCCACTTTCCTGTGCCTAGTGCGGAGGTTGTGGACGAGGTCCACAATGTCCGCTCTAGCCCAGGCGGGTGCCCGCCTCTTGCGGTCCCGGGCAAGCTCCCGGGAGCCGCCAGCCTGGTCCCGGGAAGAGGGGGAGGGCTGGGGGACATCGGGTGGCTGGCTCGAGCCGTGCCAGGTGCAGGGTCTGCTAGCTGGGTGCTGGCAGGCTTGCACCTGGCACGGGCACCGTAGCCAGCCCGTGCCCCTTTAAGGGCTCCGGGGCCGGGAGGGGGGCAATAGAGTTTCACTGGTGTTGGCCAGAGTGGCCACCAGGGAAAGCTGGGGAGGGCTAGTCTCCCACTAGTTCGAATTAAGGGGCTACACACCCCTTAATTCGAACTAGTATGTTCGAACTAGGCTTAGTCCTCGTAGAATGAGGTTTACCTAGTTCAAACTAAGCGCTCCGCTAGTTCAAATTAAGTTCGAACTAGTGGAGCACTAGTGTAGCGCCTATCAAAGTTAATTCGAACTAACGTCCTTTAGTTCGAATTAACTTTGTAGTGTAGACATACCCTAAGGGCTTTATGGATGATGTCTGCAGCTTTGAAGTTACTTGGACATATACATTAAATAAGTGCAGATATGCAATATCATGTACTGAATTTCAGAAGGAAATCAAGTGCTCCTTACAAATCCAGATTATTGAGCAACTGTATTCCCACAGAAGTCAATATTCCAATAAAGTAATTTTAGCCCGTATTTTAATAGCTGGATAAGAAATTAATAGTAAGAACTGTCCCTGTATAGTAAAACTACAATAAGATCATTTCTTTCGCCCTTTAGGTTTGCACTCTTCCATTTGTTAAAAGGAGCCTGATCAACGGGCAGTTCATTAAAAAATCAGAAATATCTCTGAAACTGAACCCTGCATTTCGAATCTTAGTGGATGTAAAGGGGTATAATGCATTCGTATTTGAATTTTAAATTAATTTACCCATCTTCAAGTGAGTATTATTTACAATTTGAGCAAAAGCAGCACTGTATTCATATTTCTTATCCCATACTTCTATAGTAACCGAAATGTGCTGAAATCAGCCTTTAGATAAATGTGTATGCATGCACCATTAGGTTTACTATGCTCGCATGGATGTAAATGAAAGCTGAGTTTGGCCCAAAGAGTAATATTTAACTGGCATAATTTGCATCTAATTGTTTCTCACATACAGCAAATAAATCAACTTCCACACATGATACTAGCTTATATTTTTTACAATACGTATCTTCTCCCACAAGAAATACTGCTTTAAGGTACAAGTTCCTCCCCTAAGCACCTGTTTTTTTAACTATATCCTGTTGTTCAAGTGATAGCATGCTACCCAGAGGACAAAATATCAGATTAAACTGATCACATATGCTGCAATTGTTTTATCCTGTCTTATAACAGTATGAAAGATATCTATGAAGGTTACTTAACAGTGACTGATGTTCTCAGCCAATCACTAACCATAAAGAACTAGGAGAGATTCTGTTTCCAACAGATATTTTTATAATCCGTCAAAACTGTACAATTTACTTTGTTCACTACTAAAGCAATAATACAAAACCATTTCTGTGCAGATCTTCTAAAATATTAAAAAATGTTTCCTGTATTTCCAAATGATTCCAAGCTATGTAACTGGGTTTGTTTTAATGCCTTAGCTCATTATGCAACTTAGCAGAAGTATTTACATAAAGCTGTGGTCACCAACCAGTAGATTGGAATCTACTGGTAGATCTTGGAGCCTCTGCAAGGTGATCCTGACTCGTCTGACCAAGAGGCTATCAAGGACTGGCACTTCAACTGGTCCTCCCCCCACTGCTGCTCATCTTCTGCCCTTTGTCTTGGAGCTGTCCCCTCAGGAACTTCCTGCTTGCTGTTGTAGCCAGACAGGAACCCCCCTTGTAACATCCATTTTTGCTTGCCTGGAGCATGCAGGGCACACAGAACAGAAGGCCCAGGCTGCTGTGACCGTGAATGACTGTAAACAGAGATATGCCAATTGCTGACCAAGAGGCTGCCAAAGAGTGCCCTTGACTTAACCCATATTGATACGAACACACAGCCGTCCACAAGGGGAGGAACCTAAAAAAATGTCTAGTACACACAATTTAGTTATCTCTCTTGCAAGTGTAAATTAACTTGAAACTTGCTTGTAAGAACTGGCGCCACAAAATGGACCATTACAATTCGGCATCTTAGATAAGAAAGAGGATACGGGCCCCCAGGGGCATAGAGATGGGTCCAGCAGCACATTTTCTCTGAGTGTCAATCTACCATCTATCTGCTGGTCGGGTTAGGTGTTTGATCTC
Organism: Pelodiscus sinensis; assembly: GCF_052426305.1. Lineage (NCBI taxonomy): Eukaryota > Metazoa > Chordata > Testudines > Trionychidae > Pelodiscus > Pelodiscus sinensis. Next base: position 114,954,999 of record NC_143055.1, on the reverse strand, counting down.
CTGAGGTTCCAGAGGGGACGCCCACCTCGTATTCGTCTTTCCTAGGAATTGAGAGACCGGCCCTGGCCTGACACGCTGGAGTCGAGAGGCACAGAAAGGGGTAAAAATTGTACCTGGATGTGGTCCTTTGCTTAAGTATATATAGACATAGTGTTAGAGCTCTTTAAAGATTAAGCTGTCACTTGGTACCATTATTTCTATTTTCTATCTTTACCGTTTTCCTGTAACCATTTTTAAGATCTATATATATATTTGCTAGCATTTAAGAAATAGAGCAATAGCCATTGTAAGCATATTCTTTTATAAGTCTTTTAATAAACCTGTAACTGTTTAAGCTTTAACCTGACTCCTTCAGTTGCTGTAACCGAACCAAGCACAATTTAAAAGAACTTCAGCCGGTCATAAAGGGACAGGCATAAGAAGAGCTTGGGCGTTTGGATCTGTGTCACTCCCAGGTGACAGATCCGTTGGGGCACCTTTCAGCCTTTCCCAGGCTGCCCGCTGCGAAGGAACCCTGTGTTCTAGCAGCTAAAATCTAAGGTGTAATAAGCTCTTCCTATATAAAGGGGCATCTGTTGGTCTGCTGGCCACCCTCTGCGATGGGACCCCGGTCCTAGCAGTAAAGACACGGATGTTAAACCTTTTCTCGGAAACACACACACACACACACACACACTGCTCTGACCGTCAGCTGACAGCTGTGCAGAGCAGGAGAGAGGGAAGAAGGGTGCTCATGTCAAGATGCCCTCTTTCCCACCCTGTATCCTATGTCCACAGAGCAGAGAGGGGGCACAACATGACGTGGGATGGAGTTTGCTGGCTGCTTTTGGGAGTGGAGCAGGGCAAGTGTAAGGATGAGCCTGCCTTAGCCCCACTGCACCACCACCCAGGAGCCACCTGAGGTAATCAATGCCCAACTGGACCCCACATCCCAAAACCCAACCACAGTCATGAACCCCCTCCTGCATCCCAAGCACCTGCCCTAGCCCTGAGCACTGCTGCATCCAAATGCCATCCCAGAATCTGCACCTAGAAGCCCCTCTGGCATCCCAACTGCCTGCCCCAGGCTCAGTTCAGAGCCCCCTCTCACACTACAAATTCCTTAATCCAAGACCAGACCCTGCACCCCAACCCTCTGCCCCTGCCTGGTGAAAGTGAGGGAGGATGGGAGAGGGAAGGAGGACGGAGTGAGCAGGGATGGGGCCTCGGAGAAGGGGTACAAAAGAGGCAGGGCAAGGGTATTTGGCTTTGAGGTAGATCTTATATTGCACTTAAATTCAAAAAAGTCATCTAGTGCTTAAAAACATTGGAGACCACTGACATAAAGGAAAAATTTAATAACTTTCTCCTCTGTAAACACTAAAGTCCAGAATTTTCCAAGTAACAATTTAGTAAGTTACCTTATTCCTTCTAATAGCTATATTTTGACTATATAATCATTCCAGAATAGGAAAAAAAGTTATGTAGTCAATTTCTCACATAAAAAGAGTTATCTTGGACACAAAGAGCAAAACCAAAATAGCATTTCTAAAATAAAACAGACTGCAATAACAATGTTTACATTTTGTGAAGAAAAGATTTCATCTAAAACTACTCTCTGAAATACCACAAAATAATAGGTAAGTATAATATGAAGACATACAAGGAAATGCAGGGTTACACTTTGAAAGTAACATTAATAATTCATGTATTCACATCTCCAATAACATGGCCATTGAAATGGTCTCCTTACAAAAGCCCATCTAGCACAATAATCTGCCATCTTCCAGTAGCCAGTACCAGATGCTTCAGGGCAAATGAATGAAACTGAGCAATTTATCAAATGATCCATCCTCTCATGTCCCAGATGTTTAGGGCTACCCAAAGCATGGAGTTGTGCCCTGGCCATCTTGGTTAATAGTCACCGATGGACCTAATTTCCATAAACGTACCTAATTCACTTACGAACCTGCTTATATTTTTGGCCTGCACAACATCATCTGGCAAGAGTTTCACAGGCTGACTGTGTTGTGTGAAGAAGTACTTCCTGCTGTTTGTTTTTAAATTGCTGCCTAGTAATTTCATTGGATGACTCCTGCTTTGTGTGGCATGGTATTTGAAAGGGTGAACACTTATTGACTTTTTCTCTGCCATTTATAATTTAATAGACCTCTATCATATCCTCCCTCTATTGTCTTTTTTCCAAGATGAACAGTTCTGGTCTTTTTAATCTTTCCTTATGTGGATGATGTTCCATAGTCATATGTATGATATTTCACATTTTGCTGTGAAATTTTCTAAAATTTGGGTACGTCTAGACTACTTACCTCTGTTGCCAGAGGTATGTAGATTAGGCTACCCGGCATAGGAAAATGAAGCGGCAATTTAAATAATCGCTGCTTCATTTAAATTTAAATGGCTGCCACGCTGAGCCGATCAGCTGTTTGTCGGCTCAGCACGACAGCCATTTAAATTTAAATGAAGCGGCGATTATTTAAATCGCCGCTTCATTTTCCTATGCTGGGTAGCCTAATCTACATACCTCTGGCGACAGAGGCATGTAGTCTAGACGTACCCTTTGATTGGTCTGTATTGTAGCATATATTGTAACACACCTCAAAAATGGAGGAGTAGAGCAAATGCTCTATTCTAAACATCCTTCTTAACACACACTACTAAACATTTCAGAAAAAATTGCCAGACTATAATACCCTCACTTGCATTAAGCAGTATTTTCCTTCACACATGTTCAGTCTGATATTGAGCAGTCTATTAGCCTAGAAAGGTACTACTAGTGCATATACAGGCAGTCCCCGACTTACGCGGATCCGACTTATGTCGGATCCGCACTTACGAATGGGGCTTTCTCGCCCCGGAGGTCAAGGTAGCGCATTGCTACCTGCGAGCTCCGGGGCGAGAAAACCCCGTTCGTAAGCTGCTCCGGTGCCCCTGGTCTGCTGGAGACCGTCTCCAGCAGACCAGGGGCACGGGGAGGGTTCCCGCGCTTCTGAGGCTTTGCCAGAGCAAAACCGCAGCCGCGGGGGGGAGGGGTCCCGCGCCTCTGAGACTTTGCCAGAGCAAAGCCTCAGAGGCGTGGCACCCCACTGCCGCTGCTGCTCTGCTCCCCGTGTCCCTGGTCTGCTGGGGGGGGGGGGCGCGGATAGTGTGCCCCCCCCAGCAGACCAGGCTTTTGTTTTGGACCCTGGAGCAGAGCAGCTGGGGCGCTGCGGATTGGTCCTGCAGCACCCGCTCTGGGCACTACTGGACCAACCCAGCAGCACCCCAGCTGCTCTGCCCCAGGTCCTGATTCAGCCGCTGCTGGTCAGTTTCAGCAGTGGCTGAATCAGGACGCCTGGGGCAGAGCAGCTGGGGTGCTGCTGGGTTGGTCCAGTAGCGCTGAGGGGTGCTACTGGAGCAACCCAGCAGCACCCCAGCTGCTCTGTCCCAAGCGTCCCCAAGTCAGCCGCTGCTGAAACTGACCAGCGCTGACTACAGGAAGCCCGAGGCAGAGTTGCTCTGCCCCAGGCTTCCTGGAATCAGCTGCTCATCAGTTTCAGCAGCAGCTGACTTGGGGAAGCTTGGGGTTCTTAAGTTGAATCTGTATGTAAGTCAGAACTGGCGGTGAGTTTCAGCAGCAGCTGAATCTGGACGCCAGTTCCGACTTACATACAGATTCAACTTAAGAACAAACCTACAGTCCCTATCTTGTACGTAACCCGGGGACTGCCTGTAATGGGTACTTTAAGTATTTTCTGATCAATATCATTAGAATACATTTTGCAAATATATACAATTTAAACGCTCATTTTGTAGGCAGTCGGAGGTGTGCCGTGGAGAACAACAGAGTTCAAAATGGCCACCCTTAAAGGGGCAGATGACTTTTTTTTGGCTTAACACAAAATCCTTGGTGTTCCTCATAAAAAAAAAATTATTTGGTGTTTCTCGGTCTTAAAAAGATTAAGAAACACTGGTTTAAATCATTGTCGTGGCTGCAATGCTGAGCACACAACGACTACATAACTTTAAAAACGTGCACCTAAATGAAAAGTGGAATGAATGAGTGAAAAGGATTTTAAGGTAATTCTCTACAACATTGTAAATAAGAGTTATTTTTATGGAGGAGTATCATAGCCATATAATTTTGAAACTCGAAATATAGAAACAATCTTAGTAAAAATAATGTAATTTATAATTGCCTCTTGTTCGCAAATTATTATCCATATGCTTGTACAGACTATAAATGGTCTGGTACTAGACTAGCTGAAATACTATAAAAATCACATTATATTGTATATACTTCAAATAAGCAAAATTAATATATTCAAAAGTACAGAAAATACTATCCACAAACATCATTTAGTTCTTTTGTAATTCTTACTGTACATATAGTATGTGACACACAGAATATGAGAGGCAATTTAAAGGTTGAATGACTTGCTGAGATGTGTGTCTGCTTGCTATCAGCTCATATGTTAAGTATAAAGAAAAAATTCACTTTTCCCTCATTAATGCCATAATTTTTCTGTTTTCATTTCACTCTGCAATGGGCTTCAAACTCCAGTCAAAAAATTCAAGTAACAATTTTTGTTTTTATAACAAAAATGTAAATCTTTAAATCAGCATAGATTCTCAGAAGAACAGTAGGAAAATTATTTCCTTTTTATATGATTTTAACAATTAAGTACTATGACCATTAAAAAAAACCAAAGTTGAACCAAATATCTATTCCAAGCATCAGAGAAATAAAGCTGCCTCAGAGAAATAATTTATTAAGCGTGCCCCACCCCAACTTGTGTTGAACTCAGAATTACACAGCATGCATCCTGTCTCAAAAATATTATGATTTGCCTTTCAGTCACATATTTCCTGCTGCTGGTGAAATCTAAGCTGTGTTTCATTAAAAGGTTCAACTTGAGAATTTATTACACTGCCATCGTTACAAGGCAAGATATATGGTAGCCCCAGGGGGCCAGCCAAAGGAAACTTGGTTTTAGAAGAAAAATGACCCCTCTATTTGGAATTTCATATGCACAACTTTTTACATATATGTGTCTATGTATCTGTAAAGTTTAACTGAATAGCTCAAACATCATAACACTGACCTTTTTTATGTGCTGTATACTTTGTGTGGTCCAACAATTTGTGAAATAGTAATGTTATCTAGTAAAGCCTATATGTATTTCATTTATCATCTCACAGTCATTCTGACAAAGTTTCCAAAGATATGTGAGAAATGCAGTTAGCCGTGCCAGTTTGTTGGCAAAGCAATCCCTAAACAATTTTTTAATTTTTTTTGAAAAACTTATGAATTTCATAATTGAATCATGCATCTTTGAACTCTTCTTGCAACCCCCCTCTCCCATTAAAACGTATTTTGTGAAATTGCAACTTTATATTGATAACATTTGCAGTGCTTCCCCAGGCATAGCACTAGTTTAAATCACACAAATATGACCAGAGCTGCACATCGGATTGTTCCCAACACACAGGCAGAAGAAAGTAAGAGAAAAGATATCACTTGAGCAAAAAAGGAGTTATCTTCGGCCAAGAGACCGAATTCGGCAAATGACCTAATCCTGCAAGGTGCTGAATGTTTCCAGCTTTCCTTGAAGGCAAGGAGAGGTGAGTACATGCTACAGTTAAGAAGGATCTAGCTCAGTGTTTCTTAAACTGTGTTCCGTGGCACTCCAGTGTGGCACGAGGCAGTCGGAGGTAAGCCAGAGACAACAACAGAATTCAAAATGGCCACCCTTAAAGGGGCAGGCAACCTTTGTTTTTTTCCCTCAATAACTTCCCCCCAATCCTTTTTTTCCTTATTATTATTTCCCCTCTGAACCTCCCCCCACCCCCAACCTTTTTTTTTGATTGTTTTTGCTCAACAAAAAAAATCCTTGGTGTTCCTCATAAAAAAATTGTTTGGTGTTCCTCAGTCTTAAAAAGTTTAAGAAACACTGATCTAGCTCAATCTCTACTCTGGAAATATGTCAAAGTTTTCTAGGAATGGAAAGATAAGAACTGTGTGAATGGCCTCTCTATCATGCAGCATGAGGGGGTGGTCCATGTGGCACTGTTACGGCTGAGAATGGCCCTGGTACCCAGGCCTGTGATTCAAGGGCTGAGCCTCTTGCCATGGCCAACAATTACTCCTGAGAATGGGGGATGGGGGGAGAAGAGTCAAATCCCAGGACCGTGGCAACAGGCCTGGCACTGGGATGGCAGTTCCCCACCGCTTGTATGTGTGTATGTGGCAGGGAAAGCGATACACCTTTTGCCTTACTGTTCCCTCTCTTTTTCCCCTTTGGGGCAGGGAGAGTGAAAAGAGAATTGTGGGCTTCTGGTCAAGTGTATGGCCTGAAGCTCTATAGATGCCCACTCGGGGAGATGCTCTGAATGAGCCATACAGAATGCTCAGTTCCTTTCTTTTGTTAACTTATAAGCACACAGGAACTTTTTCAGGGGAAAAAGACAACACACCACATGTAAAGCAACATATGCATTCACACACACACACAAGTCCTACAGCTGGCGTTATAGTTACCAGTCTGATTATTGCTCATGCCAGATGAGTGGCCAATTAAGCACGGCATGAAGAAGGAGCGAGGTTCTGTTGGCCACAGTCTGATGATCCAAAGTTGTCTTCACAGGACTAACCCAAGCTTCATGGCTACACACCCCACTTTTATAATTGTAAGTCCCAACTTAATCTATGGGTTCTGCAGTGTCATGATGGAGTCATCTAACTGTTGATTGATGTTTACCTCAAGGCTGCTTTCACTGTCATGCTCCATCAGATCCTGGAAGTGACTGCAGCTGGTTTATCTTGTTCAGGTCTTGTTTACAGATGTATGCCTTTTGCTTTAGAGTCGCCAATTTTGCCCCTCTTCAGCCGTCCTGCATTTGACCGATGCCTGAGTCCATACCTCCTTATTAACCATTCTGACTATCTGGTCCTGGAGTCTTCCCACATTCCTCACTCGCACAAAGGACTGCTCATTTCAGAGAAAGCAATTTCTCTTAGAATGAAACAGGCAGGATTTTTTACAGACTTGCAAAGACAATTTTAAACAATTTCTTACTAGTTTATAATACCTAATACAGAATATATTTCAATTCCTAGTGGCAGCTATAATACAAAGCTCATGAAACAAAATCTATATAACTACATGAAACAAAGCTATAAAATGAAGCCTGTATAACTATTAGTATGTGACAGGCCTATACTCCTCCAGCTTCAGGCAGTGGAATCCACAGGGTTTTTGGCTTATTTAGGCAATCACGGTTAGGTTAATAGTCAGAAATGCTTGTGAAGTGAGATTGAAGGGGAGGTACAGACCTAGTCCATGTGGACAAAGCTCAAAACCCCACAAAACCTGGTTATGAACACCAGGACACAAGGTTTCCTGGACCAAAAATTTCAATCGAGTGACACTGGTAGGCCTAGCATTTGGTCACAGTGGCAAATAACAGTCAGAGCAGAGAAACTTGAACAGGTCAAGAGGGCTTCTGACAACAGTTCAAAACGGATTTGGGTCAGGGAGATGTGACCAAGATCTCACTGGACTGCAGATCTCCCACAATGGCAGTCTAAAAGGGGAACTCCCATCATCACTCAAACCTCCCTCTTCACACACCAATATGTGAGATGATGGGTATTGAGGAATATGTCAATTCAAGAGTCCTCATGTGCCCCATGTGCTAGAAGGAGATGGGAAGAAGTCCATACCCAGTATACTTTTATATTTCAGAAATCCCCTTTCTAGAAATCAGACCACAGCCACCTAATGGGATTTTTGCTGTACTCTGGGTGGGCCTTAGATTAGGAACAGGGACAGTCTGGGAATGGAGAGCATTTCACATATTACCATCTTCACAGTAGGAATATTTCCTCATATCCATAATAGGTCAGTTCAGTTGTGGACCCTATACACAGTGTTCTGGGATTCATATACAGGCAGTCCCCGGGTTACGTACAAGATAGGGACTGTAGGTTTGTTCTTAAGTTGAATCTGTATGTAAGTCAGAACAGGCGTCCAGATTCAGCCGCTGCTGAAACTGATCAGTTTCAACAGCAGCTGAATCTGGACGCCAGTTCTGACTTACATACAGGTTCAACTTAAGAACCCCAGGCATCCCCAAGTCAGCTGCTGCTGAAACTGATCAGCGGCTGATTCCAGGAAGCCCGGGGCAGGGGCTTCCTGTAGTCAGCCATTGGTCAGTTTCAGCAGCGGCTGACTTGGGGACGCCTGGAGCAGAGCAGCTGGGGTGCTGCTGGGTTGGTCCAGTAGCGCCGCCGCTCGTCGGCGCTACTGGACCAACCCAGCAGCACCCCAGCTGCTCTGCCCCAGGCGTCCTGATTCAGCCGCTGCTGAAACTGACCAGCAGAAGCTGAATCAGGACGCCTGGGGCAGAGCAGCTGGGGTGCTACCACGTTGGTCCAGTAGCGCCCAGAGCGGCGCTACGGGACCAACCGGCAGCGCCCCAGCTGCTGTACCACAGGCGTCCGGAGCAAAGCCACGGAGCACGGGGGCAGTGGGACAGCCCAGACGCGTCTGGGCTGTCCGCTGCCCGCGTGTTCCGCCGCTTTGCTCCCTGTCCCCCTGGTCTGCAGACCAGGGAGACGGGGAGCAAAGCAGAGCAAAGCCAAGGAGCACGCGGGCAGCGGACAGCCCAGACGCGTCTGGGCCATCCGCTGCCCGCGTGCTCCACCACTTTGCTTCCTCTCCCTGGTCTGCTGGAGACCAGGAAGACGGGCCCCGGGGACTGCCTGTATTCCAGAAAGCCATCTCACGGGTAGGTCCGAAAGTAATCAAAAGGAATGAAGCATTTACCAAATGACAGAAAGAACATATTACTCAATACTGAAAGAAGACACAAAAAAGAATGAACAAAACGGAAGTATCAGTATGCAGATTAGATCCACCATAGTATCTTTCTCATGAGAAGCATTTTTTGAATAGTTCTGTTCTAATAGTTTTCACGGGAAGAGGCTCGTCGGCATTCAAGGAAAATCCTTTTTTACAACAACTATGAATAAAAACAAAAGGTAGTAACAGAACTGTTCCAGATGGTGCTTTAAAAGTTATTATGGAGAAGAAAGTATGTCAGGTGAAAGAACTTTGCTAAATGCAAATTAACATGATCACTTATTTTCTACTATAGACAGATCGTATTTCCAAATGACTAAAGCAGACAACACTAGTTTATCTCCTATTACAGCTTACTTCTATATTTCTATCTTCTATAGCTATATTATACACAGATGAGAGCTGCATACATATTTACAGTGCATCTGTACTTCAAAAGGACTATAAAATATTTGAAAACATTACAACTCTACAGTGTATACAGGAGATATCTGTAATGTAACTCATCACACCACACAATATTGAACTTTTGTAAAAATTGTATTAAAGATTGTGGAAGTTAAAAGATGAAAACAAACTAATGGCAGCAATTGTTGTAACATCAAAAATTGAAACAATGAATGTTGATTTTCATATGTATAATGAATATTGCAAACTGCCATCTCATAAATGGTGCCGCTGATTTATAGGCTATGTCTAGACTGCAGGCTTCTTTCAGAAGAAGCTTTTCTGGAAGAGATCTTCCAAAAAAACTTCTGAGAGTGTCCACATTGTGAAAGTGCATCAAAAAAGCGATCTGCTTTTTCAACAGATAGCATCCACACTGAATGGTCTCTATCTCACATGTAAGCTACGATTACTATGGGTAGAATGGCCACCAGAGCACTTGTGCTTTTTCCTCTTTCCTTTTCTTGCGAAAGAACTCCCTCTTCCCCATCCACACACACCTTTTTCCGAAAGAGCTCTTTCAGAAAAAGGCTTCTTCCTCATAGAAAGAGGTTTACCAATGTCAGAAAAACCCCTCTGTTCTTTAGATTTTCTTTCGAAAGAACGTGATTGCAGTGTGGACGTAAGTGAAGTTTTTCGGAAAAATGGCCATTTTTCTGAAAAAAAAAACCCAAACTCTCTGTCATGTAGATATACCCATATATGCAGTTAGCTAACTTTTATATATGTGGATCACTCAGTGATATATACGACTAGAGTGCTAAGCATTTCTGATGGAGTCCTCATATCTGAATCAAGATCAAGTGGAATAAACAAAATATCAGAGACACAGAACTCCTGACTGAGTGACACATAAGCTGTGGAAAGAGTGCTGAGAAATGGGATGTTAGCTGTTCCCAGGGCAGAAATTGTGTCCCTGTTACTTTGTACGAGACAACTCCCCTGTTACTCAAGATTCATCTGTTCTCCTTTCATCTGTGTTCAGAGGAAACCATATCCCAAGGCCCTGCAGCACATGGCTCTTCTCAGCAGAGGATACCAGGCAATGTTGCATCATTGCAACACTGATCACAGTAAGATTCCCATGCCCTAGAACACAGATCATAAACTTGCAGGTTTTATTCAGTAGGATAGGCTAGAACATAACCTCTTTTTGATTCCTAACAGAACCAGAACCAATCCCAGTGAAATCTGACGAATATAACAGACTGTTATAAATTATGTGACAGTTACATAGCTTTGATTTCTCAAAACAAGAGCATATTAACAATGGATGATGCCTCCAAATCTAATTATACCAGAATACATGTTTTCTGTATAGATAAAAAAAATAAAACCATGTACTAAGAACAGAAGTCAACTGTAAAACAAGATATCGTCATTACAGATTACTGGAGAAATATTTAAGAGAGAAACAACTATACCAACATTTTATAAGATTAATAAGAAAAGGAAGTAGTACCAAGTGATAAGATGTGGTGGAAATATAGCATTATTTCCATTTTGTTGATCTAACTGAAGTTTTCACGGCTTATGCCTTCCTGAGTGGAAGTGTAGTTTGCAAGTATCAAACTACAAGTATCAAACTACTCTTAAGAGCCCACCAGATGTTGGATAGGAAGTGCTAACAAAGAACAATTGTATCAAGACAGATATTCCCCTTTCTTAAGGAATGTCTGCACTGGGAAGGTTTGGTGACAAAAGGGCTATCAACATGCAAAAGTTGCCAAAAGTGAAAACCTGTCAAACCGTTTTTTCTCCCTCCCATTGTCAACATTTCATGGCCATATTTCTAGCAACCTGCTGACAGATAAGAGCAAAGCAATGTGGGTAAGCATCCCACAATGCAGTGTTTGTGGGAAGAGAGAGCTGATTCCTGTACTTGTTGGGATTCCCTTGAAGCTCTGTGAGCTCTCTATGCTGAAGAATGTCAAAGCAGCACAGCAGTTTCTCCAGTGAGTACAGAAGCATTTCAATGCTCATTCTTTCTTCCCCAAATGGAGCAGCCCACTCAGCTGTCAGATACTTCCAGGAGTTTTGAAAAGGGTGGGGCGCATGCTTACAGGGCAGCAGAGATCACAAAACATTGAGCACAGCCATCAGGGCAGGCATTGTGGGATACTGGAGGAAGCTAGTTCTCAACAAAACAAACAGCAGAGTATACACTGGCTTTTTGTCAACAATAAAGGGAGGAGAAAAAACAAAAGTCTCTTGCAGGGGTAGCAATTTTTTGTTGCCAAAACTTTTTTTCCTGACAATAGTCACATTGTAGTGTAAACAGTCTCACTGTTTTGTCACCAAAATGCAGATTTTGATGACAAAATGTGCCAGGGTAGACAACCCCCTAGAATGACAGACTACAAGAGTGACTTGCTACAAGAATAGTGATAGAAATGTAGCCGTGTTAGTCTGGGGTAGTTGAAGCAAAATGCAGGACAATGTAGCACTTTAAAGACTAACAAGATGGTTTATTAGATGATGAGCTTTCGTGGGCCAGACCCACTTCCTCAGATCAAATAGTGGAAGAAAGTAGTCACAACCATATATACCAAAGGATATAATTTAAAAAATGAACAAATATGAAAAGGACAAATCACATTGCAGAACAGAAGGGAGATGGGGGGGGGGGGGGAGGAAGGAAGGTAAGTGTCTGTGAATTGATGATATTAAAGGTAGGGAGAGTGGGATGTTTGTGAGTTAATGGTGTTACAGGTGATAATTGGGGAAACTGTCTTGGTGATAACTTACCAAGACAGTTTCCCCAATTATCACTTGTAATACCATTAACTCACAAACATCCCACTCTCCCTACCTTTAATATCATCAATTCACAGACACTTACCTTCCTTCCTCCCCCCCCCCCGCATCCCCCTTCTGTTCTGCAATGTGATTTGTCCTTTTCATATTTGTTCATTTTTTTAATTGTATCCTTTGGTATATATGGTTGTGACTACTTTCTTCCACTATTTGATCTGAGGAAGTGGGTCTGGCCCACGAAAGCTCATCATCTAATAAACCATCTTGTTAGTCTTTAAAGTGCTACATTGTCCTGCATTTTGCTTGCTACAAGAAGGTATTCAAGCTAGTAAGAAGGGTATGTATTTCAGTAAGGCTTGTTAGTAAGGACCTGCATCTAAACTTCTGCATATTTAAAGAGAAATCTGTAATAATGATCTACCATTCATTTTCTTAAAAATTAAAAGGGTTCAGGGAAGAAATCATTACAAAGATTATTTTCAACATATTTTTAATCAAATGGACATTTCTCAAAGATCCAGAGGTACTGTAAAATTTGTGTTAATATTTAAGAATCATTAAGTATATATGACTGTTACAGTAGCTTTAGTAGAAATATTACAGACTCCTTAGAAAATGTTTATATTTAACACCCATTTTTGCTTTTTTGTAATACTGTTTGACAATTCAGCATCTACCCAGTGCAAAGTTTTAAGGATTAAAGTTGACATCACACTTTCCAGGAGAAAAATAAAGGCATACATTTCTGGCAATCAGCCTCGTTCATTTACATGAATTATAAGCGGTTTAAAACAATTTGCTGTGTGAGTAATTCTAACCTTGCAAGAAAATCTTTAAGTGAGTTCAGATGCAAATTTACATAAATGCAATAAATGTTTCAAATCTTGCATTTGTGTTCTCCGTGAGCAAAATATCTCTTTGCCAGTAACTTTTGGTTAGCTGTCATTGTAACAAGCAATGAAGCGCTGTCTCTATTGGATGAAACATTCATTTTTGACACAATGGTCTAGATAAAAAATACTCATGGGCACTCAGAAGTTGGAAATTGTCAGTGATTTATCCACAGAAATGTAACTTTGAGCCCTGACTGGATTTTAAAGGTTTTCCCCCAGTGGAAACTGACTGAAGGACACCAAATCAGTACCCTTCTCAGCTGGCTTCATCCTATCCTATTTCAGGGCTCAGCCTGTTCCATTTTGCATTAGCTGACACGGGGTTCATCGGAAGAGCAGAAATTGTAGGCAATTTATTTTACACCACTGTATCTGCTGCTCCAGGAAAAATGATTTGTGCCAGAGGTGGTATTATGAACCACCACAATTTTGCCCACTGTAATATGGGTGAATTGTTACAGGAAAAGTTAGAATTCTCCAAATCTTCACTCATTTCTAGGACCAGAGATAGGCCTGGGTCATGAATTTTGGGTCCAGATACAAGATACTTAAGGTATAGCATTATTTTTCTGATGTATAGAAATGGGTCTAAACTTGCCCAAAAATTTAAAGAGGTTGGATACAGCACTCCTATATAGCCATTCTTTACACAGAACCAAACTATTTTAAGCTTCTCCATAATACAACAACATTACTAAGAATGCAAAACAGATGGGAAAAGATCCAGCCCTCTGGATATCTCTTTTGGTATAGAGAATCCTTTGGTGGCAAAGAAGCCTATGTAGCATCTTTACACCACTGCCTTCGTGGCCCTCTATATGGGGTTGGAGCATCTTTAAACACATATGGGAACAAAATGGAGGAGGCAAACAAACTTTGCCTTTTTCATCTCATCGAGTCTTGTGCTAAACACAGTTTGGCCAACCAGTGAATATGGGCTAGTATGTTTCATTCAAGAGGTGGTCAAAGCTCAGCTTGTTGGTCAGGAAACCATGTAGTACTCAGTACCTAAATCCAGCAAATCCCAAGTATAGCAATTAACAAATCCCAAGTACAGCAATTAACAAGCAGTATATATTTTCTAGTAGAAGAATAGCATACTTTTGCAGCATTTGAATATGGAATCACCTCTCTGTTCCTTTTTCCTTGTGAAGGGTTAGTATTTCAATATACTAATGTAGTTACATGTACAAAGCGACCCAGAACAGAATGGAAATAATGGAGTGGGTTTTACTGAAAGAAATGGTAGTATAAAAACTAAAGTGACTAAGCAAGTAAAGAGTCGGTGATATGAGGCAGGCAATGTGTTTGTAAAAGAGCTCAGCAGCTTTGAGACAATTTATAGCACAGAGTTCCCACCAAAATGTTCCCTCATCTCAATTCAATTCATACTGTAGAACAACTATTAAACTAGATAATGGCAGAACTATAGCTCACACTTACAGATGACAATCTATATTAATTAGCCAACAGTTATTAATGATATACACTTAATATAAAGCTGAGTCAATTCTGGAAAGATATTTAATGTTGCTTGATAATCATGCTGAGAAAACTCCAGGCATTTCAACCTCACAAACCTAACAGCAGATTGTTTAATAATTACATGGTCAAAATACTGAGTTTGTTGCCACACATTTCCTGAGTCATATGTTTTGTTTGGCTTACACAAATGGCCGGGTATAAAAGTGGAATCTCCACTTCACCTGTATTTCAGAAGATTCTGCAGTAGTCTGAGGGTGGTTTCAGGCAGCTCAGCCAGCTATTTACTGCAACAGTGGCAAACTGTTTTTTTTTTGCGGATCACTTGAAAATTTTTGAGAGTCTTGGCGGACCACTCACTGATCTTTCCACATGTTGTTTGTACCAATAGCTAACTATATAAAAAAGTTCTATATAAAAAAACCCTCTTAATAATAATTACAGTAATGCTCTTTTGTTTTACAAATAAAAGAACACAACTTATATTCTAATCAGTAGGGGTCTCTCCCCTGCCACAGCAGCCACAGCACTGAGACTGTGAAGAAGGGCTATTTATCCCCAGCAGCCAAAGCCCTGGAGCTGGGAAAAGTCACTTCTTTCCCTGTCTACTATAGCTATGGTGACCATATGGCCCCAAAAATCTGGGACTGTCCCGATTTTTAATGTTTTTTCAGGGTGCACAAATTTGTCCCAGAAAAGGTCCCTCGCTGCTTTTTCTCCTACTCCCTCTACCCTCCCTGGGGGAGGAGTCAGGGAGGCTTCCAGGACTTCCCTGCCGCTGGGGATCCATCCAAAAGGAGAGGTAGAAGGCAGTGCCTGTAGGAGCCCGGGAAACCAAGTAAGTGGCTGGGCAGTCGGCTGGGATGGACAAAGGGGGAAGCGGCATGGTGAAGAGAGTCCCAACTTGGGGTGGGAGGGGAAGGAGGAGGAGAGCGGCCCCCCCTCGGCCCGGCAGGAGCAGGGAGAGAGCAGCACCCCCGACCCAGCTGGGCGGGGGAGAGGGAGAGTGCCCACCCCATGGCCCGGCTAGAGGCGGGGGGAGAGAGCAGCACCCCCCATGGCCTGGCTGGGGAGGGGAGGGGAAGAGTGCCCTCCCCTTTCAGGACCCAGCTGGGCGGGAGGGGGTCCAGAGAGCTGTTGGGGGACAGCTGGGGAGGGGCCTGAAAAGGAGGGGGAGCCCTGGGAGCATCTACCCCCTTAGTCTGCTCCTGCACACTCCCCCTTGGCCAGATACCCTACCCTCAAGCTATCTCTACACTGCGCAGGTTTTCAGGATACCAGAGGTATCCCGGAAAAACCCTGCTGCATCCAGGGACTGCATTTGCTCTTCTCCTCTTTTTTCATGGAAGAGCAAATGTGCTCTTTTGGGGAGCCCTATTATTAGTTTCATGAGAAATAAGGGCTCCTCCGAAAGAGGAGGCTTTTCCACCATGTGGCCCTGTCTAGACAGGGCCAAATGGCGGAAAAACCTCTCCTGGAAAAAAATTGGAAAAAGCTATGCAAATTGTGCAGTGCAATTTGCATAGCTTTAAAAAACAACTGATAATGGACTTGGGCTAGGTCTACCCTCCTGCATCCACCATTTCTCCTGCACCCTCCTTCGCCACACACTGCACTCTCCTTTGCTCTTGCACCCTTCCCCATGCCAGATACCCTACTCCCAGCCTGTTTTTGCACCCTGCCTACCACCGATACCTTGCAACCTCTCCCTCTTCTGCCCCCACCTTCCTCTCAGATCCTGTACCCCATCCCTATCCTATTCTCTGGTGGCCCTGTCACACATACTGAACCCCTCATTTTTGCCCCCAACCCAGAAACTAATGGGTCTCTATAAAATTTACCAGAAAAGTTGGGGCTGGAACGCTGGCGGAATGAGGTGTCTCATTTGGGGGTTACCTTGGTGAGGGGTTTTGGGAGTTCTTTAGCTTCTAATTTTGTGGTCACCAACTGATTTTTCTGTGGTTGCATGGCCCCTGACCAAAAAAATGTTCCCCACACCTGCCATAAATAATCTAAACTTACAAATAACAAGTAGTCTGGTAGCACCTTAAAGACTAACAAAACATGTAGATGGTATCATGAGCTTTTGTGGGCACAGCCCACTTCTTCAGATGACCAGAGCTGTGGGCTGTGCCCACGAAAGCTCATGATACCATCTACATGTTTTGTTAGTCTTTAAAGTGCTACCAGACTATTTGTTTTTAAAGTTTATCCTGTACAGACTAACTTAGCTACCCCTCAGAAGCTGATAAAGACAACATTGAAACCTTTTGTATTGGACATAAATTAATATTTTATTTTATTTAAAAGAGTTAAAATGCTCAATCTGTTTAACAATTTAAATTAAACCAATCTCCCTAGCTGCAGCACTAGAAAAATGGGTCAGGTGTAATGATGTAATTAACGGTGACTTTCGATTAGCAACTGGTGGTCCATGGAAAGGTTTACACTGGCCTGTGGACCCTCTGGCTCCAGCCCCCTCTGATTACCAGTTAATTAGAACAAGTAGGCAACATCCATTAAGAGGACTATGGAAGTTGTCCCATGAAATTGTGGGATAGTTCTGGTTGATTCCCAGGTTCTGAGTCAAATTGGGCAGTATCTACACTGCAAAGTAATAGGTCTTAGATCCTGGATCTCATCTTGAATTGAGGTTAGAAACCTAGCACTGCACTGTCATGGGACTCTAGGTCTGGACTCTGGGTTAATGCAATTGCAATATAGTTGCATGGGGGACTTCTATGGGGCTCAAATCCGTCGTTTTAGGTAGAGGATGGTGGGAGGAATTCTTAGAGGGGGTCACATGACACCCTTTACTTCCAGTCATGTGTTCATCTTGACCCCAGAAATACTATCCCAGAGGTGGGACTTCCTGTGGCGGGTGGGTGGAGCCTAAGGGGTCAGGGCATGGTTAATGGTTTCAGGGGGTGTGGCCAAGGTGTCACTATTTTTGGTTCAGAAAATATGGTCACCGTAACTATAGTCCTGAATGCCCCAGATTCCCCTCATCCCATCTTCTCACCCCGCTGCTCTCCACCTACCTCCTATTTCTCCCATCTCACTCTACTGCACCTTCCCACCTACTCTCTATCACCCCAAACCACTACCTCACCATACATATGAGAGTTCAGAGTCTGGGCACCTAATTAGTTGAGCCATGCCTGTGAGCCACTGAAAAGGTAGGCAGCCCTTCATTCTCTGATATGCTGATTCCTGGGTGCGCACGTTAGAGGCAACTGTCCACAGACCACCTGAATGGAGTTTATTGACCATTGCTGGTCCATGGACCACAGTTTGAGAACTTCTGTTTTAAGGCTTTTGTTGTCACTTTAAATTTTGCACATAACCTGCTCCTGCAGTAACACTGTGCCAAATATGTTTCCTTTTTAAATGTATCCTTATGAGACAACTTCTTTTTCCTGAGAGCAAATTTTGGGACTTGAGAAAATAAAATGAGAACATGTTAGCTTAAATCTCAAGACTTTGAAGTAAAATCTCTTCTGAGATGCTAAGCATACAGCTCTCTACTAAGGATGCTGGAGTTGCACATTGAGTGTTGGTTGACAAAGGAGATGGATCACTTTGAATTTGTCCATTCCTGCTTCATTCTAGTCATCAGAGTCTAGCATAGTAATAATATGGATACATAGATCATACATGGTAGCTCCAGAAAGAAGTGTGTCATTTACTAGGGATGTAAATGGTTACGCGGTAAGCCTCATCCTTAATGAGTGAGATTTACTGGTTCCAGTTAACCTTTAAGGGCTGGAGCAGCACCCCGCCTGGCCTGGGGGGAAATGTGAATATAAAAAGTGAAATCCTGGCCCAAGATGGTCCTAGCTCTTACAGTTTATGAGGAGTTCTTAAACAAATGGATTCCCAGATGCACAGACAGATAGATGCACACTAAAATATATATTTAGATTTCATGTCTAGTTTGATACATTGTCCATACTTCTGCTTTTATTTAAGGCTATCTGAATAGGCTGTGAAGACTTATTTGACGAATAATAGAGGTGACTCTGAGAAAAAAGAAATGGATCTTTGTAAAGGATAAGTTGGAGCTGGTATTGTGATTTGAGGGCAAGGGGCTTTGTGATTCTCCTCCTCAAATAGTGACCACAAGGACAGTGACACTAGCATGGGGAAGTTCAATAACCTGAGAGATGCTAGGTTTTGTTACAGCCTGACTTTTTCCTCCTCTCCCTCTTCCATGTTTATTTTTCACTGTCCTCCCACCATATTTTCTTCTTTCTTTCTTCACCTTTTTGCTTTTATGTTGCCCTTCAGTTATTTGTCATGCTAATCATACAAAGCCATACACTAGGGCTATGTCTATACTTCAGGCTTTTTGCGCAAGAACACCTGTTCTTGTGCAAAAACTTGCAGAGCATCTACACTGCACGCGCGTTCTTGCGCAAGTAAATGTACAGTAAAACATCAGAAAAGAGGGTTTCTTGCACAAGAGTTATTCCTCTCCCCACGAGGAATAAGCCCTCTTGTGCAAGAGCTCTTGCACAAGAAGTCAGTGTGGACGGTCAACAGGTGTTTCTTGCGCAAGAAACCCCTATGGCTAAAATGACCTACAGAGCTTTCTTGTGCAAGAGAGCATCCACACTGCCATGGACACTCTTGCGCAAAAGCACATCTCTTGTGCAAACGCACATGGCAGTGTGCATGCACTCTTGTGCAAGGCCTTTTGTGCAAGAACTCTTGCGCAAAACAGCTCTTGCGCAAGAAGTCTGCAGTGTAGACGTAGCCTAAGGTTTTCTAAGCATAAACATAACCTAGAAGATTTTAGAGTTTTGTGTCATATTCTTTTTCATTTACACTTGTGTAAATCCCAAACAATTACTCTGGATGGATTTATGCTGGTAAAATGGAGTAGACTGAGCTCTTTTGTCCTGCAGTATTGTTTTCATTTCTCTGACTCTTAGTTACTTCTGTGATCAGTAATCTTCTAACAAGGCTAACATCCAGCATGTTGTCCTTATAGATTGTTCCCTTATTCAAATAGCTGTAACTCATCTACTAAAAATAAGGTGGATAATAGAACAAGACGGTGTGAACCCATATATCAGGAAGAAACTTTTATAGCTTTAGTGATGCTTACAAATCAATTCCTTGGAGCTGGGTTACCATTAGTAGCTTTTAAGACTGCCTAGAGCTGTGTCATTCACTGCTGTTTTGACATATTAATGCATTAATGGTATGTGCAGGCTGACATAACTTCTTTGAAGTACTATTACAGTAATTATTAGGAGCCTTCCACAAGATATGCAAAGTTAAGAAAGGTGACAAAAGAGTATGTAAACACTGAGACATACTTTAAGCACCCATTCAACATTGACAGTGCATAATTAAGAAACTACAAAAACACTGAGATAAGGACTGTCTGCTAAGAATCTTGTTAGAAAAAACAAGCAGAAAAAAGGAGACAGTCATTTGAAAATGATGACTGGTGCTCTCGGTTATTTTTGCTTCAGTAAAATGGGGTTATAAGTCATAACAAGGTAAAGAATGTCAGGTAGCATGTTCTGGTTAGTTATTTTGAAGAGAAAGTGTTTCATTTCTGATTAGTTATAATAAAGAAGAGGCATCACATGGTATGAACATTTGTACATTCATAGACAGATGAATATTTAAAGTTTTTTAAGGTTACATATGATATATGAAAAAGTAATTTAACAATATGAACCACAGATATTGATCCAAAGATACTGATGCAAAGATATTTAAGTCTGACAGTTTTCAGTCATAATGGCTTTCTGTAATTCAGACACATTACAGTTTGGCAGCAACTTATTTTCACTAAGGGTATGTCCACACAGCAGGGCAAAACTCGAATTAAGCTACGCAACTTCAGCTACATCAATTGTGTAGCTTAAGTCGAAGGAACAACATTCTTCCTTCAACTTCCCTTACTCCTCATGATATGGGGGTTACAAGAGTCGGAGTAAGAAGTCCTCTAGCTCTCTATTATTTCGAAATAAAGGCTTGTAGTGTAGATACGCACGTTATTTCAGAATAACGTCAGTTATTCTGAAACTACACTTTTGTGTAGACATAGCCTAAAAGATCATAGTTAATATTTAATTCTGAAACATTTCAAAACAAGACACAGAAAATCTTTTCTGATACTACAAAATGCCTTGATATGATTTATTATATGAAAGGCAGTAATGTATCTTTCAAACATACTATAGCTGTATTTCTCTTGTTTTATTAAGAGAATTCAGCTTGCACTTTGGCAACTTGATATATGTTTCTTCACATCTCATGTTTTTCACCTTTGCCATGAGGACAGAACAAACTTGATACTGCTATTCTACTAGACAGATTAGCTACCAAGGTCAGAGCTGCTGCACATCTTGATAGGAAAGGAAAACAAATAAGAAAGAGAAGATTGCTTTAATAAGTATATGGACTGTATTGTTAGATTGAAAATAATGGCTTTTATTTTTTGTAATCATCCGTGATCTAAGCTTTCTTTCCTTATGTATTTAAACGTCCTACTAACTTTAGGTTAAAATGTCTCACTGTCAGGGGTCCAGCCAACACAAGAGTCATTCTCCTGGGAACTCAATGAGCGCAGCTGGCCCTGATAAAAGCTGGCTGATTGACCGTGCCACCTGATTGGCTGAAGAAGTCAGCAAGCTGATACTTAAGTTCACTATCAGCAGCAGCACAATAGCTCGGCTGGCAGGAGTTGAAGGATTTTTTGACCCTAAATGAAGCCACTCTGGAAATTAAAGAACTGCCTGTTAGACTGAGAAAATGGATACAACATTGGGGAAAAAAGAGAACAGGAGCAGTAGAAAGTTGTAACTTGAGGATCCTAGCCAAAGAAATAAAACGAGGTAATGTTATCCATGTGATAGCAGCTGTGTGGATTAAAAATCCATAGTAGGCTGCGAGACGGGGCTCTTTAGTTGAAAGTAAAAACAATAAGCACGCTGACACACTGCTAAAAATTAAAATGCTGGGGTAAGTTAAAATAAGTTGCCATCTAACGAAGTATTTGACTGAAACGAAGGGTTTACTTCTGTGGGCCTCCATTGGCCGCAAGACCAGGACCCTGAGGTGGGAAAGCTCATCAGGGCTGGAATCAAAACATCTTGGGCTGCAAAGTCAGGCTGAGGATGCTCCCTCCCCCCTCCATGCAAAGGAACATTGCAAGGAGGGTTCCTACAAAGGGTAATGCTCATATGCCCTGGGATTGCTGGACTCATAGCTGGGAAGGAATTTCCCGACCAGGGTCATGGGTGTCTGGTATAATAGGTGAGGGAAGGCTCTGCCTTCCCAAACCACCAGCCTGGCCCCGCCCACACTCTGCCCCCAAAATGCTTACTGGGGGCAAGTGTTACTTCCTCAGAGGCCATGTTGAGTTTTTGAGCCATACACCGCAGCAGATTCTGGCGGGCCTTAAAGTCCATGGGTGGAGGGGACAATAATGTACTGGACACTTCTTTATTTGGAAAAAAATGAAGAAGAGGTTGTGGGTGAGACAGAATCTTCCTGACTCTCAAGCTCTCTGGTGGTGCTCTCCACTGAGAGCTGGCTGGGAGGGGCCAATGGTGAAGGGAATGAGGGAACCATCTACCCACCAAGGGCCTCATGGGCACTTGATATAGCCTCAGGATCCTGACGAGCTTCTGGCGCCACTGAGGAAGATGCATAGGCTGAAGAGGCTACTGGGGCTGCCCTAGAAACTGGTCCAGAATCCTGACTCAGATGTCCAAAAAGGCCAGCGCATTGGGGCTTGCCATTGAGAAGGCCAGGACATTATGGGTGCTGTGAGTGCATCCATCTGGTGTTTCTGAGCACAGTGCCAAGAACGGTGCCAAAATCTAGAATGGTACCACGAGCTACGAGACACAGACGAGTCAATGTCCAAGTCCAAGGTGTACTCGAAGCCTGACCATGGGGAAGCAGCAGAGGTGTCTCTTGTTGAGATTAGGGGTCCCCCTGAATTTTGAACCCCAGAATTTCATACTTGAGGTCTGCTTAAAGCACATGTCCAAGATGCATCTCTCAACTGCAACAGAGCTTGTGCTGCTCCCAACTTTGCCTTGGCTAAGATAACAAAAGGTTTGTCATTCGAGTAACTGAAGGCTTGTTAGAGGTTCATGAAAACATTTACAAGGGTAAAAATAAATAAATCTCCTTCCCTGCCCCCTGGCTCCTTCCTGAACTCTGGCTCCCAGCTCAGAGCCTCAGTTGTACCTTCAACTTAGGCTTTGACTATCTACAGTCCTTAGCTTTGCTCCTGGAACTTCCCTATCTGGATTCAGCTCTTAACTGAGATCTTCTCCAGTCACTGGGCCAAATCGTTCAAGACTCAGTTGCTGACACCAACATATAATGTAATCCAATTCAGGATCACACTGCTAGTTTACAAACTGAACAATAAAAATAACAGCGATAATTTGTGATTAGACATGTAATATGGAAAAAACAATTTTCCAATATATGAATGTAAAACTTTCCTGGCTGGCCATTTGCTCCATCCTCTCCCAACTATTGTTTTTCAATAATTTTTTTAATAGGAAACACCATCTGTATAGAATTACTGAATTTCAAAATTAGGAAATACCAGAGTAAGTTTCCCCTCTCTCAAACATTCCCCTTTCTAGTATACATAGTAGACTATTTAATAATCTGACCATACAATATTTAATACTGTCTCTGTAGCAGCTGTGCTAAACTGACATACATGGTTTACTGAATGACTTCTCGTCAGAAATGAAAGCCCACACACTTTGTGAAAGGTCAGACTACACACCTGTAGAGCCCTGTGGAAATGCACATTTTGTTCTGCAAAGGCATATATCTATTAATAGAAATCCATGTCCACTGAACCACATGGCTTCACTCCCAGGAACCAAAGGAGCCAAAGAATGTGGTACTGCAACTCCCAGGAGTGTGCAATTAACCAGCAACTCTTCCCAGCCATTTGGCTGAATTATTCCCAACCCCGTCCCCATCTTTGCCCTTCCTTGCAGCTGTGTATCCTGACAGGGGTCATGCAGTCGCACTGGGGACAGGTATAGTGGTGGTATAGCCACAAGGCTGGCAGAAGCTGCCAGTGTAGGGCACGTTCCTGTCCTTTGGCTGCTGCAATTCCCAGGAGTGGCATCCTACGCTCAGCAGATACTGAATCCCATCTGTGGATATCTACATATAGGGATAAAAATTTGCATTTGTGCAGGGCTCTACAGGTATGCAGTCTGTCCCTATACTTACACAAAGTGTTGAAGAGCCAATGTGCAAGAAGAAACCTTCCAAACTAAACCCAATCAAAATATATCATAAGGAAATGAACAGGACGGTTAACCACTTCCATCAGAAGTATATGGATTAAATTATTCTAGCACACATCAAATAACAATAAACAAGTACTCATACAGAGATTAAAGATATATGTAGCTAATTCATCCTGATGATGCTGAACCAAGCTAAGCCTGCTAGTAAACAATGGGGTGCGTCTAGACTACATGGCTCCGTCGATGGAGCCATGTAAAGTAGTTTACTCAACACAGTCAGTGAAGCGGGGATTTAAATAATCAGCTGATCTGGCACAGCGCGGCAGTCTAGACTCGGCATGGTCAACAAGGGAAGCCTTTGTCGACCACCACGAGGCATACTGGAGTGGTCAACAAAGGCTTCCCTTGTCGACCACGCCACATCTAGACTGCTGGGCTGTGCCGGATCAGCTGATTGTCGGCACAGCGTGGCGGCCATTTTTATTTGAATGAAGCAGGGATTATTTAAATCACTGCTTCATTGACTATGTCGAGTAAAATACTTTCCATGGCTCCGTCGATGGCGCCATGTAGTCTAGACGCACCCTGTTATAGAGTTGATTTGTTGAAGCTGTTTACAAAAACAACTAAGAATGTGGAGTGACTTTACACAAAGACCAGAAAACTTTCAAAATGGACTTTGCAAAGCGATACCACATAACAAAAACATAGAGCAACAGTGTGTATATAGCGACAAGGAGTCCTGTGGCACCTTATAGACTAACTGAAGTGTAGGAGCATAAGCTTTCGTGGGCAAAGACCCACTTTGTCAGATGTATCTGACGAAGTGGGTCTTTGCCCACGAAAGCTTATGCTCCTACACTTCAGTTAGTCTATAAGGTGCCACAGGACTCCTCATCGCTTTTGCAGATTCAGACTAACACGGCTACCCCTCTGATACTTGACAGTGTGTATATAATTTAGCCTGTATTCCTTTTCTAAAGATAGCACTCTAACTTGACAGTAACATACGAGCTGAAATTAACATTGGACATATTTTTAAATCGCTTCCTCTTCACACTAGGAATCTCTATGCGGTACACCATTAATTAAGAGCTGTATCATCCGCCTCTCCATTACTACAGTGCATCATAATTCTTTGTGGAACACAGAATGGATGTCAAGTTCTAAGCAGTTCACTCCATGAAGACTATGACACATGAACTGCACACCGATAAACATGCTCTTTAAATTGTTAATTATGTATTCTGACATCATAGAACATAAACCTTTGACATACAAAACATGTCTAACAGGAGCTAATTTAAAACTGAAGTCATGGAAATAAAAATTGAGTTCATATATTGCCTTGAGGTGGTTACTTTTCAGCTTCTGGGGACTGTTTCATGCAGGGTGCATCTACACAGCACAGTTATTTTGAAATAACAGGCATTATTTCAAAATAACAATGTGAGCGTCTACACAGCAATTCTGTTATTTCAAAATAAATTCGAAATAATGGACAGCTTATTCCAACTTCTGTAAACCTCATTCCACAAGGAATAACTCTTATTCCAAAATAGCTATTTCGAAATAGCTGTAGTGTGGACACACCACTGCTGCCATTTTGAAATAGCTCCTCCCCAGGACCATTCAAACTAATTACTCCCCAGTGCCTTTGGGGCTCTAAATCAACATTAGGGAAGTCTGCTTTGGACTAATTTTGAGGCTTCCCTGTAGTGTAGACATGCTATTTCAAAATAAGCTATTTCGGAGTATTTCTTCTGGAATAGCTTATTTCAAAACCCAGACTGAGAGATATAAGTCTCATAAAAGTGAAGACTATCAAGAGAATCTAGAACAACAATGAAATAATTGCCAGGAAAAGCATCTCTGTGGAACAGAAGTGTAATTTGAGGCGCTTGTTTGGAAAATTCAGGAAATAAAATATAAAATAAATAAAGAAAAACCGAAATAGCATGGGTCATAAATCTCTTTCTCAAAGGCTTCTGTGCAGAAATATGATAATTGTCATACATTATTGTTCTTTTTCATAATATTAAGTTTTTCTGAAGTACAAATATAGGTGTGTAAGTATGTGTATGAGTGTGTGTATATACACACAGGCTACGTCTACACTGGCCCCTTTTCCGGAAGGGGCATGTAAATTTCACTAGTTGTCGTAGGGAAATCCGCGGGGGATTTAAATATCCCCCGCGGCATTTAAATAAAAATGTCCGCCGCTTTTTTCCGGCTTTTAAAAAAGCCGGAAAAGAGCATCTAGACTGGCCCCGATCCTCCGGAAAAAGTGCCCTTTTCCGGAGGCTCTTATTCCTACTTTGAGCCTCCGGAAAAGGGCGCTTTCCGGAGGATCGGGGCCAGTCTAGACGCTCTTTTCCGGCTTTTTTAAAAGCCGGAAAAAAGCGGCGGACATTTTTATTTAAATGCCGCGGGGGATATTTAAATCCCCCGTGGATTTCCCTACGACGACTAGTGAAATTTACATGCCCCTTCCGGAAAAGGGGCCAGTGTAGACGTAGCCACACATTTGTATATGTATGGATAGAACAGAATGGGAAAAATGTACTATGTATATTCATTTGATATGAGCAATCAACAGTCAGGACAGTTTATAGTTATAGGTTTTATTATGAGCAAGAAGTTGCTCTCATTAAAGTATATGACCAAACATTATTATAGCTGAATAATCTAGATCTAGGACCAGAACTTGGCCCCTGCTCTGGCTAATTTGTATCACTGATAGCACAGAATAGCTGTAAAGACCTCAGATCCAGTCCCCTGAGGTTGTTTTAACCTTTTCCATCTGAATTTTGTGCTAACTATAGTTCAGATAATAGTACCATGGAGCCGAAGACAGCATGGAAGCAGAGTCCCTGGTGACTGCATAATCTTCTGCAAAGGAGTGGACTGATGCCCACCATCTTTGCTCAGCAAACCTCTGAGAGTATGTCTACACTAGCCCCCTAGTTCGAACTAGGGAGGCTAATGTAGGCATACCCTGAGATAGGGACATCCTTAAGATGATAAATGAGATTTCTTTCATGGAGCGATTCCTTTGTGGGGATATAATATTTTTTGCCTTTCCACTTGCATGTGGAATCTACTAGTGCCCGGGTTTGCCATGTTGTCTTAGCTGGGTTAGAAGAGCTTAATTGTTTGGGCATGCTTTGTGGAAGGTGTCTGTCATTCTTTTCACCAGCTCCTGAAACCGGTGAAAGTCATTTGCCCTGAAAGATGGTGAAGGCATGACTGTTTCATCTGAAGAAGAGAGACAAAGGCTGACAAGAAGACTCGCCCCCATCAGATGATTTTTGGCAAAACTCTCCATGCTTGCAGGATTTCCCTCTGAGCTGCTTGGCAAAGGCAACAGAAGCAGCCCTCAATGAGACAGTGGAATCACTGAGATTGTTTTGCCACAACTGAGATCACCCTGCTGCAAGCCAGGCATACCCTTGTCCAGGGCCCCTTTACCCTCCACACACCTCACCCCCAAAGGTCAACACAAAAGTCCTTTCTTTGTCTTTCTTCTTCTTCCCCTTTTTTAAAAGAAACAATTAAATAAAAAGACAGAAGAGGAAAAGAGAGATTTCCTAAGAAGTTAACATTTAGCAAAAGAAAGACAGTCAATGATCGACTAGTGTACAGCTAAAGACAGTTGAGGAAGAACTAAGGGCATGCTAGCTAGGCTCATGGCTCAACACCAGGAGAGACAGTGCATGTGCTCTCCCAATGGACAGTGCTCCCAAAGTTCTCTAATCAGCAGCATAGGGAAGCAGATACACCTATAGTGGAGCACCTATAGCAGCACGACTCAAAAAGATATAATATTTAAGTGAAGACAGTAGTCTAATAAAACATTCTGCTTTGTGTAAAATTGCTCTAGACTTTGCAAATAAAAATCACTTCTTCAGAAATATTGATCTAGGGTTTTATACATTTCCACATGTAACTGAATGAAAAGAAATGATCCGTACATGAATGGTTTAGCAATTTTGTGACCAATGCCATAATGCCCAGACTTAAAAATAAAACCATCTTCCAAAATTTCATAATGTAAATGGCAGGGAAATGGCTGCAAAAATACCATGCAACTTCTTTGTGCATAACAAAAGTTACTGCAGTAGTGGGTACATTTGTTTGTAAAAGCAAGAAAGGGACCTCAAAAACTTGCAGGGGATAGCAGAAAAATTATTTTGAAATGATTTTTTAAAAGCAGCTGAATACAACCATGTCAAAGCAAAATGTATGCAAAAAAACTATTCTACTTAGACGAACAAGAAACATCTGCCAGGTCTCAGATGTCAAAGCACTCACTTGACTTTAAACAAATCAGATCTCTCTGAAAGCAACGATGGGGCCCGAAGATATAATGCAATTGCAAACCTGCGTGTTGGTGTACTATTTCTCTTCCTAAAAAGTATGATATTTAGGTCATATTAAACATTAATATTTAATAAAACCTAGGAGTCTGATGCCAGCACTAACACATCATGCATACCTCCAAGTGAAATAATTATTGAGAGGAGCTAAGAAATGTTCTTCTGGCAGTAGTATGCCAAAACAGTCTTTGTTTACTGAATGAAGAAGGAAGGCCCTGAGATAGCTCTACTGAGGTGTGTAAAAATCCTACTTTTGCCATTTGGCCCCTCAACCTGCTTCCCTTCAAAGTTGATAATTTAAGCTTAAACTTGCATTAGCTGACTTCTGAGTGTTAGTTTCTGAAACTGAACGTAGCATTGCCATAAGCTTTTTGCATGGAATTTTTTTATTTAAAACAAAAAACCAAAACCAAAACCAAAAACCTCTGAAAGCTGAGATTTTTTTAAAATGTTCATTACCTTTTACAGCACAGCTCTTATTTTATGTTCTTTGCAGCAAACCATAATAGGCTTATGGAACTTAAAACTTTCACCAATTTTGCCATTTTATGCCTTTAAAAATGGATCTTTACCAAATGATGGTATTGTCCTTTTCTATGATATTCCTATAATTAGAATGAACAAATACTGTAGGTGGTCTGTATGTAATATTCACTGGCATTCAGTGTATGCCCACTGATTTTGGCCTATTCAGTTTGAAGTCTCCTAAATAAAGCCCAACGGAGGTAACCACCTCTCAGTGGCATCTTCAGTACACGGGTGTCTTGAATTTTGAAACATTTAGAGCAAACTTTGTTTTCTTTCATTTCACCACAGTATTTTCTATTGATTATCTAATCACAGTCCTTCCCCAACCCTGCTCCTTATTTTGAAATATCAGACTAAGACAAAAAATATTTTTACTCAGTGGTGCTGATGGAACAATTTGTATAGTGACTGTGCTGAAAGCCCTTGAACCAAACTGTCAGCCATGTAGGATGGAAACTCCTTCAAGCCAGGGGGTATGATAGCAATGCCTGCACCACTTGTTTCAACACATATTTATGTTCTTCTACAAGGGAAAAAAGATACACTTTAGAGCACACATCTACATGTATTTGGAAAAGTAAACAATCAGTTTCATGTGTGAATACGTATAAGGGACAAATGCCTGCTAAGTAGGAAAGGTTGTAAGAGATTATGCTAGAGAAGCAGCAAACAAAAGTTTCTATATACACAGGGGTGATGACAGCTCCCCAGGCTCATGGGCAAGGTGGGGAGGCCAGCTCTGCGCCCCACAAAGGGGCAGGATCTTGGACTGAAGGGGCAGGGCCGGGGGGGGGGGCAGCCAGCCCTCCACACCTCCTGGCCAATGGTGCACACTCCCTCCCAACTGCCTGAGACACCCAGAGCATGTGGCATTTGTAGACTCCTCAGGGAGCCCTAAGAGCAACCCAGAGTGCTCTGTGCTACACTCTAGCGGTGATTTAAAAGCCCCGGGGCTCCAGCCCCTGCTGTTGCTGCAGTAGCATCAGTACCATTGCCAGAATAGCATCGGCATCAAGCACTGTAAACGTGCCCCCGGGGCAACTGCCTCCTTTGCCCCTCTCTGTAGGCAGGCCTGCATGTGCATTTCTGTGGTGAGAACCTGTATACTGTCCTAGCTATCTGACCATAAGGACTCCTGTGCAACTGCTATGCCATCACTCCTGAAGTAAGGTGGTGCCACTGACCTGTCTGTTGACTCTTGAAGGAGCTTGCTCTCTGCAGAGTCTAAGATTTTGCTTTTCTTCCACCTGTGCACAAAGTAAGCAGGGCTACAAGGGCAGGGCCCACTGCAAGCTCTAAGAACTTGGGGTGTGGACTGGGACTAGCCTGTGGTGATAACTGGGCATGGTAAAGGGCTTCTACTCAGCTAGAGAGCTGCCCTGGAGAGGCTCTTTTCACAGTGCTACTGACTTAAGTGGCAATAGATCTATATTTTTTCCAGAGGAAAGATGAGTAAAAGATACACTTGTACCTAATATAATTGAAAAAACTTTAAAAACAACAAAAAGTCTAGTAGCACCTTAAAGACTAACAAAACATGTAGATGGTATCATGAGTTTGGGTTGTGCCCACGAAAGCTCATGATACCATCTACATGTTTTGTTAGCCTATAAGGTGCTACTACACTTTTAGTTGTTTTTTAAGTTTTTCCTGTTACAGACTAACTTGGCTACCCCTCTGAAATAATTGGAAAAGTTATTCAAAAAGAATTCATCCTTGCAGAAATATTAGTCCTGGAACTCACGGATAATCAGCATCTCCTTGAATTACACTCTCTGGTCATGTTAACTAAAATTTACCAAGAGCAACTATGTCTATTATACCCAATAGTAGACTTTGGGGAAAGATTTTCTTTCATGAATCACTTCTCTTTGTTCATCTGTGCCACCATTACATCCTTATGATCTTATGTATAAACGTAATGTCCCTAATAGCAACACAATTCCCACTGACATCTGTAGGAATGTTGGGGGGGGGAGGTGTCCTCACACCAGTGCAGTGCCTCCTACAGGTTAGTCCTGAAATTAGCTGTCTGGAGAGTGCACTGTCTCCTGGTTGGTGTCTCGCCCACATTCATTCTGCTCTCCTTGGGTATGTCTACACTACAACGTTATTTTTAAATATCTTATTTCGAAATAACACGTCTAGACACAAAATGCATTTTGAAATAGCGTTTTACTATTTCGAAATAGTGTCTCCACACTGATAGGATGTTGAATTGCATTTAAGGCCAGCCGGAACCGGTTTTGGCAGGGCATCAGGTCAGGAGTTACCTTGTGTGGCTGCTGCCTGAGACTATCTGAGACCTGTGCTTAAAGGGTCCCTCTCCCCTCCGGACAGCCAGTTCTAAGGTTTCCCTGCTTACTTGCCTACCTTGCGGAGGGACAGCAAAGCATTTTTTTCTCGGCATGCTCTGTTTCCCCTCATTCAGGACACCACAGCACTTTGCAGCATGGAGCCAGAGTTGCCTCTGAGCACTATGGTGCTTCCCCTAGACGTGTTGCTGTGAGCCTGGCAGCACATTCTGCAGGCAGTAACAGTCTCCCCGGTGTACCCCACTGGGGGCTTGTGTCTCATTCCTCCCTCACATCCTTCCACTTACCTCTCCCTAACCCCCCTTCCTGCTGTACAATAAAAGACACATGTGTTCATTACAACAAAGCCTCTTCATTGAACAAAACTGGGATGGGGCAGGGGAATGAAACTGAGGTGAGACTGGGGAAAGAAGGTGGGAGAAGGGAGGGTGGAAGAGGGGAAGGAGAAACCTGGGAGGAGGGAGCTGGCAGGGAGAGGCAAGGGGAGGAAGGGGGAGGAGAAGCTCAGGACTCAGGCTTGGGGGTCTCGCCAGCCCAATTGTCTCCTTGCACCATAGGTGCGGGGGCCTCGGTGTTCCTGGGTATGTGGGGAGGGTAGGGAGGAAGAAGCGGAAGGGGGAGAAGGAGTGGGAGGAGGAGCGGTAGCTGGGGAGGCAGCAGGGGCTGGAGCAGCAGGAGGCAGCAAGCTCTGCCCCAAGGTCGATGACCACCTGGGACTCATGGACCATCCTGTCCCCCAGGATGCAGTCCACGGCATCAAAATAGAGGCAGGGGTCTAGGTCTGCCCCTGGTTGGGAGCTGCCCCCTGCAGACACCTGCTGCAGCGCCTTTATTTTCATGCGAACCTGCTCCTGGGTTCGCATGTGGCCTTTGGTGGCCAAGTTGGCAGCCATCCGCCTGTAGACAGTTGTGTTCCTCCATTTAGTGCGGAGATCATGGACGTTGGGGGCATCCCTCCCAAACCTGAATTAGGTCCCTGATCTCCGCACTGGACCAGGCAGGCGCCCGCCTTTTCCGAACCCTGGCAGGCTCCTGGAGGCTGGCAGACTGATCCAGGGGAGCAGTGGAGGGCTGGCTAGCACTGGCTGCCTGGCTCATGCTAGGGCCACTGGGTCAGGTGCAGCGACTGCTGGCTTTGGGCTGGCAGCTTGGAGCTGGCACAGGCACTGTGGCCAGAGTCTACCCTTTTAAGGGCTCTGGGGAAGGGGGGGAGGGAGAGGGAGTTTTCTTGGTTGTGCCAAGAGTGGCCACCAGGGCACCCTGGGAAGGTCTGGAGGCCTCCTATTTAGAAATAAGCATCTACACAGCACTTATTTCGAAATAGCAATTTGAAATTGGCGCTATTCCTTGTGGAATGAGGTTTACCAATTTCGAAATAAGCCCTCCGCTATTTCGAATTAATTTCAAAATAGTGGTTTGGCTGTGTAGATGCTAGTAAAGTAATTTTGAAATAACTTTGCTGTGTAGACATACCCCTTGTTTCCAACCTCTGGCTCTAGACACATGTTGTTGCCTTGGTCTGCAGTGTCTGCCTCAGGACACTGCCCTTTGGCAGTGCCCACCACTTGGTTTTCCCCCCTTCCAGGAGTATCAGCAATCTTCAGTTCATGCACCCATCTGAGCAGCCAACTACAGCCCCAAAGCCTAGCCCCTTGCTTCAGGGAGACTCAGACCCATCTTCTACTCTGGGTCCGGAATTAGGGAACCTCCGGTAGCAGGCATGTCCTGCCCCCCTTTACTCTCCTTGACTGTTCACCCTCCCTGGGCTACTTCCCCATGATGCTTGCCTTTTCTTTGTGCTTATATCAAAGCCCACAGTCTGTGAAGTATCAGGCTGGAACTTCTCTCCAGCTCCCCTGCACTCAAAAGTGCCTCTAGTTCCCTCCCCTACTGGGACCCAGCTCCTTCTCCCTTGTTGGTAAGGGCAAGAGTAAGCACCACTCAACTCTGAAGACTTTTATAGGTTCCAGCCTGGCCCTGATTGGCTCACTGCTCCTCACCCTGATTCGCCAAGTCTGAGCAGGCTTCCTTTGACCTGCTTTTAACTCTCTCCAAGCTGGATTGGATCATAGCACCACTACAGGGAATCAAATATATGAAATAAGGGACATTTATGAACATCTGTGTCCCACTGTAAACAACTCCCCCCTGCAAAAAAAATTAAATATTTATCAGTAGATGTTTAGTCAATAACATACAAGCATGATATTGACTTTTCTCTAATAACCTGCACAACAACTGAGCCTCCACAGTATATGCTGCTTAGAAATATGCCCACTGCTAAAAGCAGAAAATTTCTCTAATTGGCTTGCATTTTCTGAGGTCCACATGGTATCATTTATTTGGTAGTACTAGCCTAGCACAATATATTGCGAAATTTATGTTTAAAATCATATGAATGATATACAATTCAAGATAATGATCCTTTGTTTTTACCAGCATAAAAATAACTCAGGGCTGGATCCGTCTACCACTGAAGTCAATGGGAATCTCTTAGCTAAACTCAATGGCTTAGGCCCTGCGGCCATACTAATTCGTCTCCAGCTAGAGTAATAAAAATAGCAAAGTAGACACTTTAGTCTGGGCAGCAGTGCAGTCTTTCAAGTCCACCCAATGCCTTGGGTCTGAGCTCAAGTCTTCTGAGAGCCACAACACACACACTAGTGAGGTAGCCCAAATCTGTCTCTAGGGGATTAGAGGTTAACTTCTGGCGGCAGTGTAGACATAGCCAAAGGCTACGTCTAGACTGCATCCCTCTGTCAACAGAGGGATGCAAATGAAGCACGTCAAAATTGCTAATGAAGCTGGGATTTAAATATCCTGTGCCTCATTAGCATAAACATGGCCACTGCTTTTTTTCGAAACGGAGTTTTTAAAAAAAAGGCAGTCTAGATGCAGATCTGTTGATAATAAAGCCTTTTTCGACAGATCTGCATCTAGACTGCCTTTTTTTGAAAAAAATCCTGTTAGAAAAAAGCGGCAGCCATGTTTATGCTAATAAGGTGCAGGATATTTAAACCCCTGCTTCATTAGCAATTTCGATGTGCCTAATCTACATCTCTCTGTCGACAGAAAGGTGTCTAGACACATCCTAAGTGACCAAAGGAGTCTAGAATATCAGCGTTTACAGAGAGAGGTAATATTTAATACTTTTTGTTTAAAGAGTAATTTTGAGCAAATGTTAAAACAACAATTGTTACACTGTTAAAAAGATATTTCATCCACCTTGTTTTTCTAATTGTTGCAGGATCATTCAAAAATGTATTTACCCAAGAAGAAACTCTTTCTGCATGCATCATTGATTACATGTGTTAAATTTGTACAAGTTTCTCTATTCTATGAAATACTCTTTTAATACAACGAACAAAAGCACTGATATTACACAGTGAAATTCTCTCTCACGCAGAGTATCAGATGAAGGTCTACGCATCTCTTAAATTCTACTTATTCCCTCATAACAGGGTTTAAGTGAGACTTAAGTGGTGCAAAGACTGTGAGCTAGCCCTGTATCTAAGGGTGAATTTCATCCACCCTACATATAGGCATGAGAAGTAGTGGTGCTGCAGCACCTCTCAGATTTTGCATCTGGCACCAGGATCCCAGCCTCCAGCCTTTACCCAGGGTCCTGCTGCCATCTAGGGTCCTGGATGCCAGCTCAAGAAGGTACCAGCTTCTAGCCATGCTGCAGGCCCAAGGACCTGGGCTGGTGAAGGGCGTGGCAAGGATAAGCAGGAGGGAGAGATGCAGCTCAGTATCCCCACCCTAAAAATTGTTCCAGTGTCACTAACTCTAAATGAATATGTTGACAGTATATTTTTATGACTGCTCTGAAAAGTATTTGAATTGTAAAAATGCTAAACAAAAAATTGCTTTTATTTTTATATGCAAGATGTGTAGTCATAACTATCCTAATTCTTTATTCACTAGTATTTCATAAGGGCTAAGTATTGTTGATGGCTTCTACCGCTGCCCCAGAGAAAATGTAATATTAAAGTTATTATTTCATGCCCTGAATATGTATGAAGAATTAAATGTCCCTCTGGAACTCTCATAATTTCAGTTATGCTGTTGCATTTTACTTGAAAAGGTTTATTGTATTTCTATGAAAGATTATCCTATGCACTTTTCAACAAAACATTAGCCATAATTTCTTTCAACACTATGGGGCAAATCTTATAGCCTTCTAACTAAACAAAAATCCCATTGACTTTAATGGGAATTTTTCTTGAGTAAAGATGGCAAATCTGGTCCTGTATGGACAAAGCACATAATGTGATTCCTGAGTGTTCTAAACGTCACAAAAAATTTCTGGAGTCAGGAAAAACTTATCTACATGTAAAGTACCTGAAATAGGATTTATATGAGGAAACTCCTACACCCTTCTTATTCTATAGACAATAAAACAATTCCCAATGCCGTCTTTGCAGTGATATTATTACAAATATATTTTTAATCAATTTAGGGGAAAATTTCAGTTGAGGAAGCAAATTAAATATGTACAGGAAAACATCAATCATAATTTCAGGTTGAAAATAAAAGACACTTCCCTGTACTGAGAAAAGAAAATATTCCCACAAAACTACATAAGAATTGGGATCCAAAAGTGGGTTGGGACTCCATTCTAATGGGGTCACCAGGGCTCGCATTAGACTTGCTGGCAACTGATGCCAAACCTGAAGCCTGGGGCTCAATGTTGAAGGGCTTTGGCCCTGAGCAGCAGGGCTCAGGCTTTGGTCACCCCGTGAGGCTTGAACTTTGGCCCCCTCCTGGAACTGTGAAGTAATTTTTGTTGTCAGAAGGGTGTCACGGTGCAATGAAATTTGAGAGTTCCTGGACTAGATCATTTGTGAATTACATTAGGGAAATCATGCTTTTATTACCTCCAGAGAAGATTTTCTAGTATCCCTGGGTATGTCTACACTACCCTCCTAATTCGAACTAGGAGGGTAATGTAGGCATACCGCACTTGCAAATGAAGCCCGGGATTTGAATTTCCCGGGCTTCATTTGCATAAGCCGGGTGCCGCCATTTTTAAATCCCGGCTAGTTCGAACCCTGTGCCGCACGGCTACACGCGGCACGGAGTAGCTAGTTTGGATTAGAAGCCTAATCCGAACTAGCTACTCCGTGTCGCGTGTAGCCGCGCGGCATGGGGTTCGAACTAGCCGGGATTTTAAAATGGCGGTGCCCGGCTTATGCAAAGAAGCCCAGGAAATTCAAATCCCGGGCTTCATTTGCAAGTGCGGTATGCCTACATTACCCCGCTAGTTCGAACTAGCGGGGTAGTGTAGACATACCCCCTCTTCTAGAAAATACTAACTTAGCTCAATATTAATTGTTTCAGTAGCATAAACATATTCTATCCATGCTGACCCTGTGGGTCATTTCATTTTAGTGAAACAAACAAACAAAAACTTTTAGCATACATTCCATTCTACTCCTAGCTGCAATTATTGTAATTAATCTGTATTGTGTTTCAGTATGTCTTTAAACAGCACTTTGTTTTACTTGGATTTTTGTGATTTCTTTTTTGGATGCATGGATGATGATAGGTCTAGTGATGGTACGGTCTTATTTTCCTTGTAAAACTGCTTCCAGTCAAATACTAAAAGAAATTCATTTCATTTTTTCTTCACATATATATATACACAACAATTTCTAGGTCTAACGTTTTACTCTATATATGTATATGATAAGACTAGAAAGTACAGTAATTGATACTCATCCAAAAGTGAAGTAATTGAAGTACTCTATCTAATTGTTAGGTTTGAAAAGCAATGGAAACCTGTAGTTCACATTACAAGTCAATGAAACTATATATATATTATATATATATATATATATATTATATATATATATATATATATTATATATATATATATATATATTATATATATATATATATATTATATATATATATATATATATATATATATATAAATTTTGTTCTAGCCACACAAAAATAGTTTGTTATTTAAACTTGTATTATTTAAACTTGTTCTGGCTGCAAAAGAGATATAGGTCATCTAGTTTGTTTCTGAAAACAAAAGCTAGATCTTACATAAGTCTCACATGATCCTAATAAACATTCTTGACAGTGCAAGAGTTGTTAAAAAAACAAACAAGACATACTGAAGGAAACAAAAATATTTTTTTTCTAGAAACTACAATCTGAGTAAAGTCTATTCAACATGCAGTAGAAATTAAGAACAGAACTACTGTTAACAATCCTCAGGTGTCCTGTTAATATTTGTGGCAGTACATTCATTCATGGAACTCAATGTCTATCTCATACTTAGGAAAACCTACAGATTTTATAACCATTTTGCCAAAACTAGCAAATCTACAGCATGTCTACTTAAGTTGATTCAGACACCTCTAAATTGATTTAACAGCATCATGTGAGACATAAGCAATAGTGTTTGATGTTACAAAAAATGTGGTACTAGTAACTGATAGTGAAACTTATGTTCAGATTGCTTAACACTTTTGATTATAAAATATTTTTATGACCTTTTCTTGAGAGGCTAGAACATGTCAGTTGTTTGGAGGAAAGGCCTTTGAACTTTGGCAGAGATGAAGCTCCAAAGCTAGAAATGTGCCTTTAACCTGGGGTGCCAGAAGAGTGAGGTGTCTCAGTTGTGGGCCACAGCCATGAAGATGGTGGGGGCGGGGGGGTTGGGAGGAGTTTTTTTGTTTCTCACATGTGTGGTCCCCAACTGGGGGGGGGAGGGGAAGAAGGGGCAGGGAGAACTGAGGTTCAGGGCCTCACATAGACCAGATTTACTCTTCTGGATTTTGTGGACCCACTTTGGCTCTGGGGTGGGAAGAAAAATGAGGGGCTCAATGTGCGGGACAGGGCTGACAGCGAGAGGGCCAGGGGTTTAGGATCTGGGTGGGAGGTGGGGTGCACCATCTGGAAGGGATTTTAGCGGCAGGAGAGGATATGGGGTGGGGATAGGAGAGGGAGTTTGGGAGTGGGAGGATGTTAGGGCAGTAACGCAGAAAAGGTGAAAGGATGAGAATGCAGCCAAACAGATAGTTGGGGAAGGAGGCAAAGAAGTGGGGAGTAAAGAAAAGTGCAGCTTCTGCAAAGTAAAATTGTATCCCCCCGCCTCACTTCTTTCCTCTTCTCCAGCCTTGTTCCTCCAGCCTGATCCCCTGCATCGCCCCATGTCCTTCAGTGCAACCCCTGCCCGCTCCCATTCCGCCCCGCAGCCTGATCCCCCTAAATCACCCCATGTCCCTCAGTGTAACCCCTGCCCACTCCCATCCTGCCCCTGCATCCTCCTTCACCCCCCTCCTGTCCCCACATACCCCCAGTGCACTCACTGTCAGGAGAGCAGCCCCGGGATTCGTAGTCTCTGGGGAGTAGTGCTGGGGCAAGGAGAGGGATGGGGCAAAGTCTCTTCCTTGCCCAGCCCTGCACTTTGCCTGCAGGCAATTGTTCCAGGCCTGGGGCTGGGGCAGGCAGAACCCAGAGCAGTCCAGGGCTGGCTTCAGCCAGGCCAGGTGCAGTGAGGTGCTGGGAAAGGGGCTCTCTGACCCTGTACACATCCCGTGGGGAACAGTGCAGCATAGACCTGTCCCCAGCGTGCCTCATGTGCCAGCCATCCAGCCCCCTCCTGGAGCAGGAGGCAAGAGCGGGGATGCATGCATGTGTTTGCACATGCGCCTCTTCCCTGCGCCCAGCAGCTGCCCTTCTTTGATCCAGCCCAGGTGGAGCATGGCGCAGCCTCAGCAGGCTGAACACCAAGCTGGGCTGGAGCAAACAAGGGCAGCCACCCAAACTGAAAGCTCGCAACGGCTGCGCTGCACTCCAGCTGGGCTGGATTAAAGAGGGGCAGCCGCTTGGCCAGCTGGTCATGGCAACTAACCTCTAGGAGTGCCGCGATCGAACAATTGGTGACCACTGCACTACAGATACCATCCAATTCTCTTGTTAATAAAAAGGCTAAAAAGGAGCTAAAGCAGCTAGAGACAATGGATTTAACTAAAAAAAGTTGTAAGCTCAATGCCATGGATAATCCTTGTACCAGTAGCATCAAAACTAATACACACATCAATATACTGCTGCCTAATAAAGAAATTAGAAATTAAAGATATTTCACACCACTTTAGATGACATTATAGCCTACTTAAATTATACCAAAAAGTGTGTTTAAAATTAGATTAATCTCTGTGTACCATCAATTAAAATGTAATCAAGACTACTACTGTATTAATAGTTTCAACACATTCAATCATGATTTGAATTGTGGCATCCTATCTGCAGCAGAAATCTTTCAGGTTGCTGCTATTAAAGAAACACTGTCATTTTAAATGGAGTATTGAATGTCAATGATGACATTCTTGTACACAGAAAAATGTAAAAATAATGACATAAGCTTTCAAAGACAGAACAATTTGAACTTACATAAGAAAAAATGTGATTATTAATCAACATTTAAATTTGGCTGTTTTTTAAGAAAAAGGGCATGTCTGATGACACCCTGAACATTGCAGGCATAAAACAAAAGTCTATGAACTACACAACATTGCAGATTTAAGCAGCTTTCTGATCCTAGTCTTGTTTTTTTTATTTCTTATTTAAAAACCATCCCCTCAGCTGCTGGTGTTTTCTGATTCAGAACATGGATAGCCTATTAGTTAGCTTTTATGTAAAATAAAATTTAGAGAAAACCCACAAAACTAAATATGAGAATGGACAGAAACACATCAAAATGCCCTGAAAACTTAAAAACAAAATACAAGGACAACCGATAGTATCATATCATACTTTTACCCATAGAAATAGTGAACAAAAGTTATTCTCAAATTGAAAAGCTTTTAACTACCAACTAAGATGTCAAGTTGAGTTTTCATGGCTTACAGCTAGAAAAACACGGCTTTTAAATTGGTCAGATGTGTTATGAAAATTGCTGAGAGAGTGGAAATAAGGAATTCTAAAAGCCATCTTTAAGGAGTCCCCTTTTTAAATTTAACCACACTTTCCTTCAAAAGCAAAAGTAAGTGTAAAATAGTAAGATTAGAACTAGACTATATAGCACAACTATGATGACTCTAGCAAATGCATTATTTAATGGACCATGGAATAATAAATTGCTGTCCATACAATTAGTGGAGAATGATTCAGATTAAGAAACTATTCTTAAGCAAGACATGCCAATAAAAAAGGGGGAAAAGAAATACAGCTGATAGAAAAGTGTAAATGAGCCAAACATACAGAGAAGCCACTCAGCAAATTTCAGACATTATATGACTAATTTCCTTTTTAAGGTTATTAACAATGAACAATGGTCCCCAGTATTGAACAGAAAATTTTCATAGACTATAAGAAAGCAAGCCAAGAAGAATGAAAGAAAAAAACTGATGGATACTATCAGGAAACAAAATGAAGTTCAAACAGAATGGTCAAGGAATAATTGAGGACATCATACCATTCATATACAGGGCAAAGCATTTATCAACATGTGAAAATATAGATTTTAAATACAGAAGAGCAGGAATAAAGGCCACCAGATCATTTTTTGTTGGCAAAACAGTGATGGAAAAAACATTATTATATGGAAAATTTTAAAAAACCTAATATAAGGTGCTATAATAAAAGCTATACAGCATTTAACAAAGATATGTAGTATGTCATACTACAACATCCGAAGTTCTTTTGTATTAGATAATTTCCTAAAATGGTGTAATTTAAAAACCGGAAGATGGAAAAGATGTCGACTCCTTTCAAATCCCCAAAATGTAGATATTACCATTATGCTGCAACTGCTTAAAGGTACTATGCTAATACTTATGTACCACACATAGGGCTAATGAATTAATAAAGGTATTGTCCAAAGTGTTCTAAAACACTGTAGATGACTCTGTTTTCTGCAGTTATGGTTTTATATCAAATAGATAGATGAAAGGCAATTTAGAACTACAGCAGGGAGCTATAGGAGGAGAATGTAGCCAGACTTAAAGGAAGAGAGAGGGAAAAGAGGGGCTTACTTCTCCTCTTTGATTTGAATTAGGTTCTGCTGTAGAACTCATGTGGAAGCTCTATCTACAGCAGACTGCAGACACTACGGAATGCTTTCTTTCTCTGGTTTCATGTTTAAAATATTTAAAAATTCAAAAATTTGTTCAGACACAGTCCTATGTTGTACTAAGCAATGAGACTAAATCTAAAGCTTTGTCAAGTCACCAATCAATGGTTGGATGCTGATGCATTCACTTTTGAACAATTCAGTGTTAATTATGAACTCAAGTCATATGTTGTTTCATTTGATTAGTTGATGAGAATTAAAAGCAATAAGAAAGCAGAATAAATCATTAAACAATTTAGAGTGTGTTCAGGAATCTATTTCCCCATATCGTTAACCATTTTAAAGTCTGCAGTCATAAAAACACTTATTTAAACAGGCAAGATTTAAATATGTTTTCTACATGAGTCTGCAAGAGGAAATAATATGTAAACATGCACAGGAAAATAAAATATGAAGACACACATTTTAGTTTATAAATGTGAGAATGAGTAATATTCAGAGATGTTACCAGTGGAAGACTTACACTAAAAAGCATAGGTAAGTGAGGTATTAGAACAGCATCCTTTGGTGAAAGGTACAGGCTTTTGGGCTACAAAATGCTCTTCTTAAGGTCTGGGGAAGAGCGTGTCTGAACTAAATAAAAGTTGTGACAGATTATTAAGCTTAAGAGCAAATGCATGTTTCACGTAATTACGTGAAATGAAATGGGCAATTCAGCGTTAATATGTCATGCACAAGATGCATGAAATGGACAATTAAGAGTAGCAGGCAGTGTAGGGTTACCAGATGGTTTCAAAAAAATACTGGCTGGGAGGGGGTCAGAGGGAGCGGGGCTGGCTGGCGGAGATCGGGGAGGGGGAACTGGCCAGTGGGGAGCGGGCCTGGCTGGGAGGGGGAACCGGCCAGCAGGGAGCGGGGCTGGCCTGGGCGCATGCAGATCCCGGGGTGCTGCCCATCCCGCGCACTGTCCTGGCGGGCAGCCCGGCCAAGTCTAGCCCCAGGAATTCCATCCCGCCCAGACCCCGCCCCACTCCTCTCTACTGTGTAGTTGCATACTGCCTGGCTGGTAGATGCAGATAGCTCAAATACTGGACTGTCCGGTTCAAAACTGGACACCTGGCAACCCTGGAGGTATAGTATGTTAACAATATGCACCAACTTGTATTTAGCTCAGACAATCTGATTTCCTTTCCTAGACCTAGAAAAGAGCTCTATACCTTGAAAGCTTGTACTTTCCACCTAAAGAAGCAGGTCCAATAAAACCAAGGGTGACTGGTGATGGGACATATACTGAGGTCACTGTCCACATGACCTCCTCAACTTCCTGCCAGTGAGTGCAAGGATGGTCTGGCCCTCCCCTGCACTAAGTAATGTGGTCAGAGAAGCAGAGCAAGCTGGAGCCACGTTGCTTCACTTTCCTCTCCCCGCAACACCTCTACTGCCAGTGAGTTCAAGGGGAAGTGCACCCTGATGCAGGTGCCAGGACCCCCTATAGTTCCTCCTGATTGGCTCCTTGCCTCTCCCGCCCATGATGTCTTGGGCACATGCTCCCTTGTGCCCCCCAGGTGTCAGCCCTGAATAAAATATAGTACCTCATCCAACTTCTCTCTCTCATATCCTGATACTAACATGGGTACAACAACAGTACAAACAACTAGAAAATAAATATACTTCTGGTCCTGGCACAAGAAATATATTGATCATCAATGATATGTAACTGCGCTGCATAAGAGTTTTTTAGTTCACTGGTAAACAAAAACTCATTTGTACTTTGTAATACAAGAAGCTTACATTTATTTTTTACCTTACTTTTTTGCCATACTTTTCTCCTTATTACCTTTTTAAAAAATTGAGTCCTATTTACCTTTACTTTGGATGGCATTATTAATATTTGGGGAAAAAACTTATTTCTTACCATAGCATTATCTGAAAAACACCGAGGTCAAGATTTTCAAAAGTGGGCAGCAAATTTTCATTTTGAAAATCAAAAGGATTGAAGTAATTGTGAGTTTGAATTTGTCTTTGAAAATCTCTCCGAGTGCCAAAAATCAAGCTTCTAATTCCGTATGTGTGGACCTGGATAAACAAAGTGATATGAAAGCCCAGATGACTTAGTAGCTCCAAATGAATTCTTTGGGAACTGTTCAGCCCACCTACTGAGGTGCCTAAACAGAAACTTTAAAGCCCGTTTTAAAAAAAGACCGATAAGTTACAGACTTACAGAAGAGAAAAGAGTTTGATGATTTCCCACTTCCTCATGCATACCTATTACTTACTGAACAATAGTAAGTAATTGTTCTAGTTGTTCACAAAGTAATAGTAAGTAATAGTTTACTGAATAATAGTAATCATCCATGGTTCACAGTCATGCTGGAAGGGCGTAACAAGTCTTACTTAAAAACAGTAAAAGCTTCTTACATATTATTTTTAGTGCCCGAATAATATTTATTCCTGTGCAGCAACAACAGTGTTATTTGCCATCAAACAGTGATAAGATCACATCTGATCTCTGGAGCCAACAGAGAAATGTGATCTTGTTCACTATATGATCTTATCTTAAAACTGAAAAAAGGCTCTTTAGGAGATGAAGGACAGTATAACCCAATCAAAAATTAGATTTTATTTTGAGAAAAACATGATCTTGTTGCCTTTTAAGAAAATGCTCAGCAGTACTCAGCTCACTCAGGCAAAACAAATCTTTATATTAAGAAAAAAATGGAGGATTGATCACCAAAATAAAACTTTCCCTCCTTTCTTCCTAATATTTTAGTCAATTTTTTCATGTTACAGATTCTGATTTAAATATTTTCAAGCATATTTTATAGTATGGTAGGAGAATAAAAAAATTAATATTAACAGATTAACAATGAACAATCACTTTATATAAAAACTAAGCATTAAATAGCTGATGCCATTGATGTGATTTTGAGCACCAATGCAAGAGCCTGTTAATTTCCTTAACTGCAAATGCCAAAGCACTTACAATAACGGTAATAATTACACACATACACACACTGGTAAGTGTGAAACCCAGTGCAAGAGAATTGTCAGATAAATAAAAAGATAGCACTGAGGCACAAGCACAATTATAACATAAAA
The DNA here is from genome assembly GCF_052426305.1 of Pelodiscus sinensis. Taxonomy (NCBI): domain Eukaryota; kingdom Metazoa; phylum Chordata; order Testudines; family Trionychidae; genus Pelodiscus; species Pelodiscus sinensis. The sequence goes on along the minus strand of NC_143055.1, from coordinate 114,910,954 downwards.
CAAGTAACTGTTTTAGAGGAACATTTCAGAAATAAGACAGTAAAATGAATTAAATTAATAATGCACTAGCATTATAACATAGAAACTAAAAGTGAAGTGTTGCACTGAACGTAACTTTTCAAGATACATTAATAAAATGTAGGGAAAACTATTTTGAACTGAATGAGGTCATTTGCTAATTAGATAGCATCTGTGCAATATTCCATCTGAACAGAATTAAGATTAATTCTCAAGAAGAGAGAACGGATAGTTCTACAAAATGCTTTATTTACGGAGGCTCATTTGTCTACTATATAATAATGTAAAGAAATATATAAAAAGTTTGTGGAGGACAACATAGCTGCTTTGCATATCTGTTCTTGAGAAATGACAGGATAGGCAGGGCAGCAGTGCTCAGTGGTCAGCCCATCCTGACACTTTGCATGGCCCTTTAATGGTTTGGTCCACTATATATAAATATAGCAATCTATGGGTCCTGGGAGTGAACGGTGCTTGGGGAAGGAATCCTGATAGTATACCTTTTAATGGATTGAAGCCTTGCAGGGCTAGCAGAACAATGCTCCTCTCACCCACTCAACTGGGAAGGAATTGAGAGAAGAGGCCAGTATAAAGTCTGTCTCCTCCCTTATCCCTGAACAGATACTGATGGGAGGTTAGTATGCTGAACCTTCTGGACTGGACGGCTAATTGGGAACAGTGTTTAGCTGCAGCGAGCTGGCAAAAAGCCTTAGAGTTGGGTGAGAAGTCTGGGATACAAACTCCAGTTCCAGACCGAGGGCAGAACTCCTGATTAAAGGAGAATGATGCCGAATGACTTAAGGCAAGGGGCACAGAAAAACTGCTAGTAATAAAAGTCAGCTGCTGCAGAAAACAGTTTAGACTAGCTTTTAGGAAATTTTTTCATAGTTGCCCCCAGGAGAAGCTGTAACTACAAAGTTCAAGTAGCAGAGTCTGCAGATCTCATGAAGGCTACGTCTAGACTGCATTGCTTTTTGGGGATACCAGAGGTATCCTGGAAAAGCAACGTGGCATCCAAGGAATGCATCCCCTTTTTCGAATTTTTTTTTGAAAAATTGGACATGCTCTTTCAGTACCCCTGTAAACCTCGTTCTATGAGGAATAAGGGTTGTGTTGAAAGAGCATTTTTTTCAACATTTGGCATTGTGTAGATGTGCCAAATTTCAAAAGAGCATCTTTCGAGAGCAAATCAGAAAGATACGCAATTTGCATAATGCAAATTGTGTTTCTTTTTCCGATTTAACACTGCAGTGTACATTTAGCCTAAGATCCCAATCAGCAAGGTAAAGGCAGGAACAGCGGAGGGAAAATGGTAGAGAGATTGAAGGAATGTTTCTTTGCCACCTAAATAGGGCCCCTGACAGAGATGCCATTTCAGATTTGATAGGTTGGGCAACCTCTGCACGCAGTGACAGTGAGAGGAGAGGGGGGAGAGCAGACTGAGGATAGCAGCTTCCGCACTGTTACTGAGCATGCTCAGTACAAGCCAAATTAAGGGATGTAGGGGCGGAATCAACCCTGTCTGTCCTCCCACACATACAAACATCATCTCTTTCCAGAAGCTACTAAGACACTTGAAAACTCTAGTTTTTTGGCAGATAACTTTGCAATTAGCTGACAGGAGCACTGTATCTAAATCCCACATAAAAGAAAGAAAAATAAAATAAATAAATAAATAAATAAATATTAAAGCCTCTCAGCTCTAATACTAACATTTTCTGACATCTTGTGGAAAGTCACTCAATTCTTATTGACTCATCAATTCACAGACACTTACCTTCCTTCCTTTCCTCCCTCCCCTGCATCCCCCTCCTGTTCTGAAATGTGATTTGTCCTTTTCATATGTGTTCATTTTTTTTAATTGTATCCTTTGGTATATATGGTTGTGACTATTTTCTTCCACTATTTGATCTGAGGAAGTGGGTCTGGCCCACGAAAGCTCATCACCTAATAAACCATCTTGTTAGTCTTTAAAGTGCTACATTGTCCTGCATTTTGCTTCAATTCTTATTGGAACGCTGTAATAATTTGAGGCATTTCACCATCTCCTGGTAAGAGTTCCATAGTGGTTCAAAGTATGGAGGGGCGAGGTTCAGCACCCCCAGCCTTCTGTGAATTGTGTGCCTGTCTCCTGGGCTGGAACCTCGAGACAGACTGGGCCTGGGTTCCCCTCCTGCTTCCCTAGACAAAGAGGGGAAGCAAGCATGGGCATCAAGAATAAAAGCCAAGAATGGCAAGTGCCACACAGAAGCAGGGGGACAGGCTTGAAAGCCATTAGATTTGTGTTTTTCTATTTTTCGGCCTTTACTGTTAACCCCTGGAAGGGAAATGGACTGAGCTGTGATCTGGCTAGAGGGCTAGGCCATGTACAATGCCAGACAATTGTGGTACCTGAACAACTAGAGGGGGAGCTGCACTGAGAGAAGCCCTGAAACTCCATGCTCAGATTCTAGGAAACAATCTGGAAGTAAGAGACGTGATTAAAGGAAGCTTTGTCTTTTTCTCTGCCTTCCTACTGAATCACAACTTAATCCCTCCAGGACATGGCTGGTTCCGGGCGTGATAACTTTCAAAACAACATTAATACATATGTTGGTCATTCTGGATTAACACTTTCAAGGTTCCTATATCCATTCTTCCTTTCAGAAGAAATAAGCTGTCAGAACGTAGAAGTCCTATGATATTTCAGTAAATCATCATAGGTCTTTTAATAATTAGCATATAATGGCTCCTCACACTCATTGGCTGGAGAAGGGCACAGAAAGGAGGGACAATATCCTGATTCTTATGGTAAACAATTAGAGTATTTGTGAACAATGGAAGGAAAGTTATGTTTCTGTAAGCAGGGTCTGAGTCAATGCTTCCATTACAGCCAACTGGAATGGGAGAGAAATCCTAGGTGTGTTTATGTAAATGCAATTTGCCCCTGCTTCACTTACATGTATTACATATTCAACTGTTACAATGGTGTTTTGCCCCTTGTAACTAACTTAGCTGTTGTGGGGTCACAAATTGTGTTAACACTAAATGGAGGAAATGTGAGAGATGATCAACAATGCTTGCAGTTATGGTGGGAATGCAGAAAAGTCAGGCGGTGTTTAACTCCGTTAAAGGGAGAGACCCTGTCAGTGTGAGTGACCAAGTAGAGAGTGACCAGTGGAGTGGGTGAGAGGCCTCCAACCTCCCACCCCCACTCAGGATGGTAGGTGATCTCTGCAGATCATCTCTGACCTCTGGTCTTCCCTGATCAAGGGCAACGACTGTGAGGGGTGCAGAGAAAGGTTGGGCACGTGAAGGGGACATTTACATTGCTGGACCTGAGAGGTTGAGAGGAAAAGGACATTGCCCAACCTACTTGAGCTGGGATGTTTACTTGTGGTTTTGGTTATGAACTCTGTGTGTGGTGTTTTCCCAGATTAATGTCATGTTACTTCTTTCCCCTTTTATTAAAGGTTTCTTCTCCGCGCTTAAGACTCTGCTTGTGAGTGGGGTAGAATTGCCTTCTAGAGGTGCCCAGGAGTGGTTTGTGAATTTCCCAGGTCACTGGGTTGGGACTCGAGCCAGTTCTGTGGTGGATGGATGCAGAGGAACCCCTAGATATTGAACCCAGTCCTGGCTGCTGCTGGTGTTATCTGGCAGAAGGGTTACATTTATAAAAACTAAAGAGACATAGGATGAGATCTGCAAGAATGCGCAATTATCTCAGACATTCAAGACCACAACCTGATCAGTATATTGGTGCCTAACTTTGAAAAAAATGAAAGAGACTAAGTAGGTTAGGTAATATCTTTTATAAGCCCAACTTCTGTTGGTGGAAGGAACAAAATGTCTAGCTTCACACAGCTCTTCCACAGGTCTAGAAAAGGTAACCAGCATTTCCAAGGTGTGACCGATTGTTAAATATAAGAGGCTCACACATGCTGTAGGATATCACTTTAAGTGAAGCCGGCAAGTAAGGAGGATCAGCAGCTATAGAGTGCATTATATATTTTTGTCACAAGCCATAAAACCAATGTCTCTGTTAAATCCACTGTTTTTGGTGTCCAACAGAGTTATGAATTTAAATTCCTATGCTCGTCATTTGAAGGTGTTATATTGGTTCTATCTGCAGTCAGATCTGGAGTGATGACTTTGAGAGAACTGTTAGCCATGGGTGTCTGGTATATGGTGTTTTTATCTTATTTATTCTATGTAACTTCATTCAAGAGCATAGTGAGCATCTGGTTTCACCATTGTAGTTATTGGGGCATTTGATGCACTGGATGAGGTACACCAGATGTTGTGATGGGCTTGTGCAGGGGGCCTATTGATCTTTTAAGGTATGTTGTGGGGAGAGTGATCATCGCAGCAATGACAACGTATTTGTGAATTTTGCCTCTGCTGTTCTGGCAGGGTCTACTGTCACTTTGAGTTGATGTGTTCTGCTCTGTAGGGAGCTTGCTTCTGATGAGCAGCTTGATGTTGTTAAATGTAAAGTTGTTGTAAGTGAGAATGAAATTCATGAGTTGTTGATGTGTTTGGAGTGGATCCCTAAGTGTTGTTATCTTGCCAGTATTTGAGACAGGCAGAAATGCCACCATAGTGAAAGAAGCTGACATATATGGAGCATCTTTGTTGGTAAGAAGGGTGCTCTGGGGGAGGTTGTTAACAATGTGGAGATTCTGGAAGATGTTGGTAGTGTCATAAGAATATAAGAATGGCCACACTGGGTCCAACCAAAGGTCCACCCAGCCCAGTACTGTCTTTTTCATCAGTGGCCAACTCCAGGTGCCCCAGAGGGAATCAACAGAACAAGCAATCTTCAAGTGATCCATCCCGTCATGCATTTCCAGTTTCTGATAAACAGAGATTAGAGATACAATTCCTGCCCATCTTGGCTAATAGCCATTAATAGACCTATCCTCCATGAACTTATCTAGCTTTTTTTTAAATCCTGTTATAGTCTTGGACTTTGCAACATCCTCCGGTAAAGAGTTCCACAGGTTGGATATGCGTTATGTGAAGAAATACGCCCTTTTGTTTGTTTTAAACCTGCTACCTTTTAATTTCATTTGGTGACCCCCAGTACTTGTGTAATGGGAAGGAGTAAATCGCTCTTTTTTTACACCAGTCATAATTTAATAGACCTCTAGCATAGAGTTTCCCAACCTGGGGACTGCGAGGATATTGCAAGGGATCCGTGAAAAAAATAAAAGATAAATAAAAATGATCATAGAATATAAGTTTTAAATACATTGAAAAGTTACCATTATTATTTTTAAATTAAATATCTTCCAATAATGTTATTAATTGCGGTTCAAAAATCTATGTTGTGGTGCCTTTGTGTGACAAAACGATCGCGACCGTTAGAAACATACAAACAGGAGTGGTCTGAGACCGGCTATGGCAGCTAGTGCCCCAGGCAGAAGGCGCGATCGGCGCCCCTGCCTGCACGGCTGTCACTGGCCGTGACTTCATCATCGGGCGCCCGGGCTGGTGGCACCCTAGGCAACTGCCTAGTTTGCCTAGGCTCATGGGCTGCCCCTGCATACAAACATTAGCCATATATTCAGCATGGATCTGTGGCTGAAATCAGGCTTGCTGAAATGAAACTGATGAGCAGAGTGAAGTGGAATGTCTAATCAAATTGACATAAGTAAAAGAAAAGTGAGAAAATTCTCCACTGACTACTAGAATCATGGCTAGAATTGGCTTTGATAGGGGTCTGCGAATGGTTTGGGGGGGTGATTGGGGGTCCGCAAATGGTTTAGGGAGGTGATTGGGAGTCTGCACTAGTGAAAAGTTTGGGAAACATTATTCTAGCATATCCCATTTTAGTTATCTCTTTTTCAAACGGAAAAGACCCCGACTTATTAATTGTGCCTCATATGGCAGCCGTTGGGAGAAACTGGCCTTTGTCTGATTAATAGTTTGTGGGTGGTTACCATGAGTTCTAATATTCCTTCAATAAGAGTGTCATGGCCCAAAATGATGGATCTGTGTTCCCTGGTTTGTGTATCTTAGGGTGTATCTAAACTACATGGCTCCATCGATGGAGCCATGTAGATGAGGCTGATCGGCAAAGGGAAATGAAGCCGCGATTTAAATAATCGCGGCTTCATTTAAATTTACATGGCTGCCGCGCTGAGCCGACAAACAGCTGATCAGCTGTTTGTCGGCTCAGCGCCGCCAGTCTGGACGCTCCGCGCCGACCTGAAAGCCTTTTATCGACATCCCCGTTATGCCTCGTAGGATGAGGTTTACCGGGATGTCGATAAAAGGCTTTCATTTCGACAGGGGAGCGTCCAGACTAGCATGCTGAGCCGACAAACAGCTGATCAGCGCAGCAGCCATGTAAATTTAAATTAAATAATTAAATGTAAATTATTTAAATTGCGTCTTCATTTCCCTTTGCCAAATAAACAAATCTACATGGCTCCCTCAACGGAGCCATGTAGTTTAGACGTACCTTTAGAAAGCATGTAGAAGATACGTGAGTGGGTTTGATATAAAGTTGTAGAGTTTTTCTTGGAATTGTTTTGGGAAGGATTTCATGGTATTTCTATATTCCTGTGTAGATTGTGGTATGAGGTCCTCTTCAGATTTTGAACAATAGGTGATGTTCGATAGTTATCAGTTGGCCTCATTAATATAATACAGGTTGAACCTCTCTAGTCCAGCATCCTCGGGGCCTGACTGGTGTCGAAATAGAGAATTTGCCAAACCATGGGATATTGTCTAGCAGCATTACCAACACTTCCACTACTTACTAGGCTCTTAGTAGACATTAGGGATAAATTAGAGTTAAATAACAACACAGAACATTGACAACCAGGACTGGTGGCTGTAAACAAATATTATGTGACTGCAAGAAACTTGGCCACACCTATTGTTGCTGGCCAGAGAGTGCCAGACTAGAGAGGTTTAACCTGTACTCACAATAGGGGACTACACTAGCTCCCCCTTTTTTTGTTGGTTTAATCACCATCTGCTAGTTGGATTTCAGGGACCATTATTTGAAATAAATGAGTATTAGGCACCTAAATAGCTGTGAGGATCAGAGTCTCAGAGCAAAGACAACTGCCATTAGAAAGAAGGCCTTACAGGTTACAAGCATCAGCAATGTTAGGTTCAGCAAAAACAATGAGGAGTTGTGTTGCACCTTAAAGAATAACAAATTTATCTGGAATAAGCTTTTGTGGGCTGGAACCTGCATCTGACAAAGAGGGTATGTCTATCCAGCATCTTGGAGGTGTGATTCACAGTATGTGCAGACATACTTGCACTAATTCTACTCAAGGTAGCATGCTAAAAATAGTTGTGTGGCCATAGCTGCATGAGCAGTGAGTTGGGCTAGCCACCTAAGTAAGTACCCAGGGGATTGGGCAGGACTGTATTCAGGCAGCTAGCACGATTCCCCACCAGCACTGCCATGGGTACACTGCTATTTTTAACATGCTGAGCTGGAGCAAAGTTAACATAGGTATATCTACCTGTGATGGGAATTACAAATGTGTAGACATATCCTGTTACATTTCAATCTAATTGCAGCCACATTAGATCAGACTATTTCTTGTCCTAGAAAAAAATGCCTTCAAATTTTCTTTTCTCCTGTCATAAACCACAGTTCACATTTTTATGATAAAAATCTATGTTTGAAACCAATATTGAAACAGTAACTTATACAAATAAGACTGGGATCACTGTGAATGCCCCACTACAGAATTCTGTTAAAAAAAGGTCTTTTATACCAACTTTTCAAGTTTAACTGTAAAAAGCTGCTCTAATTTATCTGTCCTCTCTCATCCTGTAATTTGAAGCTCCCAGGAGGACAAGTAAAAAAAAACCCTCCAGAAACTCACTGCTTACTACTGTGCAGTAGTTCACAAGTGGGTAATGGGTACAAACTGTTCTCATGTGCAACAGAAAATTGCTGTGGTTTGTTCAGCTGCCTTCTATAGTCAAATCAAATTTCAACAACCATTTCTTTTAAGAATAACACAAGGATAGTAACAGGCATTCTTCAAAGGATGCAATTCATTGATTTCAGTGGGAAAACTATTGTTACACATTCATTATATAAGGTAATTAATTAACGATAACTCAAGTTTCTACGTATCTCTTGTGCGTGATTCCAACAATAAAACAGAAGTGTATAAACAATTAAGGAAACGATTGATGTTAGCTAAGGTTATTACTATATATTCTAGCTCTTATCTAGCAGCTTAATTTTTGTCTATTAAGTAATACTTCCACTTATAGTAACAAATAAATATTCTAAGTGACCTCCCTCTGGTATACAACTATGTGCCTACTTTCATAAGTGCAGACAAATGCAGCCTTTTGCATAGACAATTTTATGTGCAGACTTATAGGCACAAAAAAGAGCAAATGGGGGAACCCATGGTGCTGTTGCCATCTGTTGATATGTCTCAGAGGGGTAGCCGTGTTTGTAACTTTAAAAACTAGCAGTCCTGTTGCACCTTCTCAGAGACTAACAAAAATATATGTAGTATCATGAGCTTTTGTGGGCACACCCTCTTTTTTCTCCACTCGAACTCCTCTGAAGAAGTGGGTTTTGCCCATGAATGCTCATGATACTATGTATATAGTTTTGTTAGTCTCTAAGGTGCCACAGGACTACTCACTGTCATTTGTTGATGGCACCATTAGCGCCTTGCCACATAACAATGGCCATTCGTATCATCCCAGTAGAGTTTAACACATTGGTATCCCGAATGACAGAAGATAAATAACTGCTCATCTTCCTGGAAGCCTTCCAACAGATATTTGTGAGCAAGGACAGGGGAGAAGGAGAGAGAAGTTTTTCCTTTTTTCCCCTCCTTCTTAACATCCTACCCTCTCCAGGTTGAAGAAAGAGGCATCAGCCATCCACCCCTCCCTTTCCTGAGGGGAATAAGGGTACTTTGAGATGGGAGAGAGAAACAGACCCAGAGCCCCTGTCATGGTGAGAAAAGGGGACCTGGGTACCAAGAATTCTGGAGGGATATATGGGGATGCTGGTATGAGAGAAAATGGACATACATAGCCCCTGCTGCAGTGGGACAAGGTGAGAATGGGGCCACAAAGTGCCCCTGCCATTGGGAGAAAAGGGTGAAATAGAGAACCTGGAAGGAAATTGTAATGAAGGTATCATAGCTGCTGGCCTGTGGAAAAAATGAGGGACTCTGATATGGGAGAGACATAGATTCCCTACCAAGGAAGATTCTGGGGAAGTTGCGGGGAGTCACTGTAGTACAGAGTCATGGGCGGAGGTGGCATACAGGTAATTTATGTGGGTAATGAAAGATGCCAGTAGCCCCTGCGATTAGCCCCATCTACATAAGTTATGAAGTGTGTGTCTTTCACCCCCCCCCCCCCCCCCCCGTCTTTACTGTAATGGTCTTCAATCTGGGGTCTAACGGGTCCAAGAAAGGTTGTTTCCACAGAACAGTGGTTTTCAATCTGCAGGTCCTGGCAGTCTGCACACTATGCCTATGATTTTCAAAAGGCTCCACACTGCAATTTGAATCTTTGGAGGTTTTTTATTTGAGCATTAAAACAGTTAAATTTAAAATTCTTCAAAACAACTTTTATTAATAGCTGCTAAATAATGCAAAGGATTTCTAAGAGCAGGCTAGTCCTTTGTATATAAAATACTTAATGTAGTTCTTTGTATTTTAAACTCATTTCCCTACTCATTCATTTAGAATAATAAGCAATTGCTATCACAATTTAGCTCTATTTTCTGTAATTCTCAGTGAGAACCAGATCCCCTGAGCTGCCAGAAAATAATAATATTGTTTTAGCCAGCATAAGTAAGAGTAGCATTGGGACTGCTCTGACTTGTGCTGAGGTCCAGTCCAGCCCCCATGCAGCCCTAGGATGAAGGCCAGTGGGGGCAGTCTGCATCCCATGGGCCACATGCAGCTTGTCAGGGTAAGCCACTTGCAGGCTGCCAGAAAGCTTATTTACCTTGCGTCCGCAGGTATGGCTGCCCACTGCCCACTCTGGCTCCAGTTTGCTGTTCCAATGGGGCCTGCGGAAAGCAGCACAGGCCACAGGAACTTGTTGGCCACCACTTTCTGCAGCTCCCATTAGCTGAGAATAGCAAACTGGGGCCAGTGGGAGATAAGGGCAGCCATACCTTCAAATGCAAGGTAAAACAACTGTCTGGCCGCCCACTGGTGGCTTACTCTGATGAGTTCCATGCAGCCCACAGGATGCAGGTTGCCTACCACTGATGTACAGGGAGGGTGTCAAGGTCACTTAGAGCCACCTGTGTCTCTCCCCCACTCTATCCCCAGCTGTGCTAGCTATGAGCTTGACACACTTGGGGACTGCACCCTATTTAATCCATATGTTCTGCTGAAGTTGCTACGGAAACTAGACTATGTAAAATTCAGCTCTCTGTTCTAGGGGACTGACTAAATGAAAAATAAGGGAGAGATGCAGTCATCAGTATTATAGCAAACATTGTAACTTAGTCCAGGGCCAATTACCATTACTACAGAGGTTGCAAAGCCCATTGGCATTGTCCATAATAGCTTTCCTCTCTGTTTTAGTTTGGTTTTTCAAAACTACAAAGGGTATGAGACCATTATTACAATTCTAGGAGAAGAGCCACTTGGGTGATTATGACAATTTTGCAAGATAATAACCTCTACATGTTAAAGAAAACACAGCACCACGTGATTCTTTATCAGTTGAAAAGATTTTTTTCTATTTATAGATAATCAAAAGAAGTCATTAGAATGGTAAAGTTACTTAGGTTGGCATCAGTAGTAGAGAAAATTAACTGTATTTAATGTGATCTGAGATGAATAGTTCATCTTCTTCATCATAATCAGCTTCATCTAATGCTATCCTTCAGAAACTTTAATTTATCTAACTTACAGAGAATGTGTTAAACAAAAAAGCACTTCACAATATTAGTGTAATTTACATCAAATGCACTAGAGAAAATTACCTAATACAATTTTCTAAACCATTTAGTATCACAATCTTGGCACTAAAAGGAGAAAAATGCATTTTATGATTTGTAGACTATTGAAGACATTGCACACCTGAATTCACACAATCTGTGCATTATCATGCCTCGCCCTTAGAAAAACCTTCATAAACCAAAAAGCTAGCCTGAAGATTATGTGCATTAGGCAGAAAGAAATATTAAATTCCTAGCCCCACTAGCTGAGGTAGAATCTGGTGGTATTTATTCCTAACTCGTGGCCAGATCATTCTCACCTAAGGTAAATGGGGGGAAGCTTAGGAGAAGATCTTCCAGAAATTCCTCTTGCCCTCATCCTGAACAAAAGACCCCTTCTCTTTTCTCTGTTCTGATTCAAGCAAACCTCCCTTGGAAAGGGATAGGCTACATGCTGATAGGTGGTGAGGATCTATAACTCCCTCTGAAGTAAATGGGAAAGAATCTTTGGAGCTAATAAACGGGAGTTCTGACTGAGAAAAAAACCTGAGTCTAAACTGAGTAAGAAACCTATTAACTTAATTTGGAAAATCAATTTATTTTAGTTAAGATTTACATTTTACAAAGTAATTTGGAATACTTTTCAGAAATGCAAACGATTTCATTACTAGAAAGTTGAAAATTGGAATTGTGCAAACAAGTCAATTCTAAAAGGTGGGCTTTAAAGGATTTCCTGAAACAAATCTCAAGAGCAGAGCTTCCAATTTTGTAGACAAGTGCTCATTTAATTAAAAAAGTAAATGACAAGTAATAGTACAAAGCCTGCTTGCAATATTTTTATATTAACTAAGCAGTTTTTAATATATTAGAAAAAGCAAAACAATCAAACTCTGGCATTAAGGTCAAGAAATAGCAATGTCAGCAGGCACACAAGCCATATTTTGACATAAGACTGCAAAAAGTCATAGTACCTAAATCACAAAGTTTCTATGAAATATAATATTCCATTCCTTGAGGGCAAAGAGTTTAGTATTTAATTGCTACTATTCCCAAAGCAGCAAAATGGCTATTTTCAGAACACTTTAGAAGCATACAAATGTTAATTTTAACTGGCTTTCTTCTTATTTGCTCTACAAAATTTTGTGATTTAACACTTTCACTTACTTTTGTGGATTTTACTATTTTGGCAGAGTATTGCTTTGTCAGATACAGATCCCAAATCCACAATTCTATACTGTAATGCTAATAGTAATTCAACATGAACTTTTTAAAATAAAAATGTCACTAAGGTTTTTAAAGAGATAATCCATATTGCTAACTGAAATAAATATAATTCCATATTTTCTAAATAGATTATGGTTGAATAAACAAATAAAGTCAAGCAAGAGCAAACATCCTTAAACTAAACTATGTTTAACACTATTAATTGAAGTTAGGTTATACAATTGTCAAATCAAAGCCAAATTACAGTCAAATTCATACAAGACTGAAGATCAAGTCAATAGATCAATTTATGTGGGCTAGAAACATGTTAAAATACGCAAGGGTTTATATACAATACTTAGGCTCCATTAATCTATTTAGAAGTTTAAGATCAAATTCATTTCATATAAACCCTTTTGTTCTTCTATAGAAAGGTACACCCTAAGCAATATCACTGCAGGCTTTTCACACTGCCCGACCAATGTGCTTCAAGTTCAGAAACCACTACTAACAGGGAAAGGGAAGTTTGGGGTAGACATTTCAAAGCCATTCTAGATTGGCTTCACTCTCATTTCAGTCAATGGCAAAATTTCTCATGGAGTTCAATGACAGACTAGTACAGACTGAAATGGCAAGGTCTTAAAAAATGCTCAATAGTAAAATCTTCATTGATTTTAATAAGATCATAATTAGGCTAGCACTGAGTATTTTTAAAGATTCCATCCTTGCAGTATTTATCATTGATCACTAGTTTCTCTACTCATATTGCCTAAAAAGGTATCAATTAGGCTATGTCTAAACTGCTGCTTTTTGTCAGAAAAAGATATGCAAATTGCACTCTGTAATTTGCATATCTTTTTCCAATTGTTTTTTTTTGGGGGGGAAGAGGCTTTTCTGAAATTTGGCCCATGTACAGTGGGCCAAATTTCGAAAAAACCTCCTCTTTCAGAAGAGCCCTTCTTCCTCATAAAATGAGGAATATAGGGCTTCCGAAAGAGCGCATATGCTCTTCCGCAAAAAATGTCGGAAGAGTAGACGTGTTCCCCGGACATGGCAGAGTTTTTCTGGAATACCTCCAGTATCCCGGAAAAACTCCATAGTCTAGACATAGCCTTAGACATAGCCATATTAGAGCAGATAAATCCATTGGAAATGTGATTAAAAGTTTCCACATCTATTTAAAAGGCCACCAAACAGTCACTGGAAGATGGAAGTTATAGTCAGGGCTTGACAAACTGGTGCAAAATCTACTCGCCAGCCCCACACTGTGCATGCGTGCGCCACCGGTGAACAGGGTGACCGGCTAAAATCTACTTGACACGGGCAAGTAGATTCACTGATTTGTCGAGCCTTGGTTATAGTCATCACTGACCTAGGTCAGAGTCACACAGTTGATTTAGCAGCGAAAGACTAATCCAATGGCAAATTTCCTGAGCCATCCAATACCCCCATCTAACCATTTGGCCATTGCACCTGAAAATGAAAGACACAGAATAGCACTATGAACATAAAATGGCCAAACCCTTCATTAAGGATTGTTTACATGGTGCATTAATGCATACCAGCTAAGGTGTAGGCTCTAGCACTCAACATGTAGTGCACTAACTAGTCTAGTACGCATTGATGTAGCACTGCTTGAAACAGGACCATATCAATGCCGTTAGGGAAGTTTTAGTGCATGCCAGCAGAATGTGCACAGGCCAGTTAGCTCATTTTGAAAAGCACTAGAATTTATATCTGACATGGTGAACACTAACATACCACATAAACAAGCCTTAACACAGAGCACCAGCACATCTAAGAGAGCTAGTAGCTATTAAAAAACAAATAGGATTTATTGCACATAAATTTTAACTTAGGTTTCTTTTACAGGCCCTGTGAAAGAAAAGTTATCAATAAAACATGCTCTCACTTTTATCACTCAATAATGTCAATTGCAAGCATAGTACACACTTGCTATAAAACCTTCAAACGTAAATAAATACTGTTTCCTCTCTACCTTAAACTTTTAACTACAGTGGGAAAATAGTACAGCAAGCAAGATATTCAGATATTAGCCAAAATTTCCTACAAAAATGACATTCAGCTTGAGACTAAAATAAAATTTCAAACCCCAAAAGATTTGAAATATATAGTCAAAGGCTAAAATAAAATGGCAATATTTAATCTTCAGCACTGTGCAGGTGTGCTGGGACTGACTTTATCTGAGCAAAACACTTTGAAAGTTGGTAGCAAGAAAAGTAGCTTTTATAAAATTTATTTGAGATAAAAATTCTTCAAAACCCCCAAATAAAAATACACTGTATAATTGTTCAACAAGAGAGACTGTCATCTGAATACATTTTTCCGATGGCTTTTACCTTTATTATTTCCTCCCATTTTTGTCCTACAAGCTTTGTTATAGAAGCTTAACAAATATGTATAAATGTAATTTTCTTATATAATTTCTTAAAATATGTAGAAATTGCTATATTTACTGTTTTTCTTTTTTGCTTCCTTCTGCATTTAAGAAAAATGATTAACAAGCTTGTTCGAGGAGGAATTATGTCTATATCCTTTTAATAAAAAATAATTCTTCCCACTTGCACAGTATGTTTCATCTGAAAGCTCAAGTGCTTTAAGAATTCTAAGGGACAAATTCTGGGGTTAAATATCTGCATAAGCTAAGAGTGGAAAAGTAGCCTGAGTATAACTTAGCATATATTGTGTGTTCAAGTGTAGGGAAGGGTGGTGGTATTTTCAGCCCTGGTCTACACTATGGAGATATTTCAAAATAATTCCCCTTATTTGGAAATAACAAGCAGAGCATCCACACTACGAAGACCCTTATTTCAAAATAACGGGCTGATTATTTTGAAATAACTCTTGCTTTCCATGAGGAATAACACTTATTTTGAAACTGATATTTCAAAATAGGGTTAGTGTGGATGCGCCACTGCTACTATTTTGAAATAATTACTCCCCAAAGTCATTTAAAGTAATCATTCCCCAGTGTTTTCTGAGGGTCTAATTCAAGGTAGTGTATCCACATTAAGGGAGCCTGCCTTGGACTAATTTCAAGGCTTCCCTGTAGTATGGACACACTATTTCAAAATAATTATTTCGGGAATTATTATTTCAAAGTAAGTTATTTTGAAATAATTTCCTAGTGTAGACATGCCCTCAAGAAGGAATAACGTCTCAGTGAAGCACAAGTTTGAGATCTCAGTAAATTCATTTTCTGTGGCACGGCTAAGGTATGTCTACACTAGCTCATTAATTCAAGCTAGGTAGGCAAATCAGGCAACTGGATTTGCAAATGAAGCCCGGGATTTAAATATCCCAGGCTTTATTTGCATGTTCCCGTCTGGCCGCCATTTTTAAATCCCCCTTAGTTCGAACGAACTGCCTGCGGCTACACGCAGCAGTTTAAAGTTAATCTGAACAAAGTCCTTAGTTCAGATTAACTGTTACTTCTTGTGGAATGAGGTGTAACAGTTAATCCGAACTAAGGACTTAGTTCAGATTAACTTTAAACTGCTGTGTGTAGCTGAGGGCAGTTCGTTTGAACTAAGGGGGATTTTAAAATGGCGGCCGGATGGGAACATGCAAATAAAGCCAGGGATATTTAAATACCGGGCTTCATTTGCAACTCCGGTTGCCTGATTTGCCTACCTAGCTCGAATTAACGAGCTAGTGTAGACGTACCCCTAGAAGGTTTGGCTGGTTCAGGAATCTTACAAATTCCACTGATAAAGTGTTCAGACAAGCTCTGTCAAGTAATTTATACTTATTACTGGAATGTCCAACAGCACTTGTAAGCTAAAGAGGGTAAATAATTGTACATAAAAAATTTTTCAAAGTTAATAATCATTCTGAAAGGACTGTGATAAGTCCAAGATCTTTTTTTTTTTTTTTTTTTTTTTAAGCACTGGCCCGGGATCTACTTGAACAGGTCCAGCATGGGGACAGTCCCATTGCAGATCTGTTAAAAATGCTTTCTCCCTAATATATGGGAAGAAAATCCCAAAGTAAGCTGTAAGCCTCTAGAAAAGACTACCCAATTGGAAATTTCCTTTTGCTGAAATTAATCCCTTATGCTCTTTCCTAAGGATTCTTGCACAAAAATCTAAGTCTTTTGAGACTAAAAGGCAATACTGGTCTGATAAAGAATGAAGAAGTTCAGGATTTCCATGAAGTGACTGTTTTACTAGTGTGTGCATGAATTAGAATTAGTTTATCCATAATCAGTACAGAATTCCATGGTGTCATGTTGCAGAACTACTGAAAAGTGAGGCATCTAGTAAACATCAGACAAAATGTTTTAGTGGGAAAAGCTTTTTGTCCAGCTCTGCCCAACTTCCCTGAATAGCACAAGAAAAATGTAGCATGTGCAATTCAGATTAGCTTGATCCGGTGCACGCAGGCACACACCAATAATAAGAGATGACATGGAGATAGGAGCCTAACAAAAACCAGACCACTTTGTCCTGATGTAGCTCTTCCAAGCATGTTTTTACTTCAGCTAACATTTCTGGATTTCAGATTTCAATAGGAAGCTACCAGTATTCTGGAAGAGTGATACAATGAAGATAAACAACAGAAAAGGTTGTCAGTCAGTGATTAAAAGGATTTCATCTGGAGAGTACAGAGTATAAATATCCTTCCCACCTGGAAGGTCTCCCCACCTGAGCTGAGCTTTCATTTTTCCCTTGCCAATGCTCACCTCTGTTATTGCTCTTTTAACCTTTCCCTGTGTAAACTAAGGCAGCAGGGATGCTTAAAGGGACCACAACTCTTTATTACTGGTGCCCAGACACAGACCCAGTACATTTAGCTGTGGTGAGAATATTTTCTCACCCACTAATCCACAGATTCTTTAACCTGTGCAAACTCAAACCATGGCATGATACTACAGGATGAACCTCTGAAAACGGGGACACTCTGGGTCCAGCAACATCCGTGGTCCAGCATGACGACAAACGTTCCAGTACCAGACAATCCCAGTGGAGTGCCAGTGCCTACGAGCCCTGCGGACTGGCAGGGTTGCGAGCTGCTGACAGTGAACTACCAGCGGGGCCAGGAGCCTAGATCCCCAAATCTGAGAAGCCAGTTGTACCCCAGTGGGGCTGCCCAGCGAGGTTGAGAACCTGGTATGCCACAGCGGAACAATTCAGCTAGGCTGCTCAGCATGCCCCAGGGGGGTTGGGAGCCCAGTGCACCATAGTAGGGCTGCTCAGCTAGGCTGCTCAGTGTGCCCCAGTGGAGCTTCCCGGCAGGGTTAGGAGCATATCATGCCTCAGCAGGGCTCCTTAGTGTGCCTGAGTGGGGCTGCTCGGAGGGGCTGGAATCCTGGTGTGCTGCAGCAGAGCTGCCTGGAAGAGCCAGGAGTGGTGCACAGCACCAGGGCTGCTTAGCTAGGCTGCACAGAATGCCCATCTGGGTTCTTGGGAGGGGTGGAAGCTGGTGTGCTGTGAGCTAGATTGCCTGGCATGGCAGGCAAGGGTGGGAGGCAGGGAATGGCAGGGCAGCGGGGCCTGTGGCTGGTCTAGTAGTGGAGGGAGGCAGTAGCAAGGGGGACAGATATAACCTACCCTGGTCCAGTAAAATCCCTCATCCAGGACCGGTCAGGTCCCAATGGTACTGGACCAGGGAAGTCCAGCCTGTATTTAGCACATGGTAGCTGTGTGGATAAGTCAAGGGCCATCTTTACATGAAAAGTATGATGGAGTGTGGTTTGAAATAAAATTGAGCCTCTTGTTACAGCAAATAAGTAACTTAAGTGTGCTGATTGCTCTAATGATCAAATATACTGAAAATATCAAAAACTGAAAATATCAGGGAACACCACAAATGGTTTAGTAAAGTCAAAACAGAAACGGCTGGAGAAGGTACTGCAAAATCAATTCAACTGTTAAAATATTACTACCATAAGAATGCCTCCAGGGTATGAGGAATGAGAGCTCATAAATTTTGCCATCTGTAAAGTTGCAGTCTACTAGAATTGTACATCAAAATACTACTGAATTTCCATAAAGAAAACTGATAAGGAAACTGCTGGGATACTTATTATAACTATTTCATATTAGCGTGAAAGGGAAGAAGCCTCAAAACATCCAAAAGAGAAAATTTTAGATACCATGCGGGTGGACCAAAAGATTCTTCTTTGAAGTAAAGAATTACTGCATGTAAGCCAAACTATCTTAAACTGAAATGTCAAGAATTAAGTTGGCAAGTTCTTATACATACGGTAGTGGAATGACTAAAATTTAGCTTAAACCTTCAAAGGCAAATGCAGAAAATCTCAACCTTTAAATGGTTTTAAGTAAAAGAACAGAATCATTTTAGCCAAATTAGGTTTGATTTTTAAGTCTCTATTGATTGTTCAAAAGAAGAGAAACCTGTTGTTTCTAGACCCAGATGTATTTCAGTTATCTTAATGCACATTTTGTGAATGGAATATAGGGGAAAAATTTATGGGGAAAAATTCTCCTTTCGTGGAATATAGTTTGACCATAGAATCTTTAAATCGGCAGGATCTTTGGCCTCTCTAAGTGCCAACAGATGCTAAAAGACTTCAATGCCTTGTCTTTCACCAGCTAAGTCTCTTGATGACAATGATCAAGAGGCTGGGATTCACTCATTCAATCAGTAATTATAGCCCTGTTTTAGCTTTGAGGATGAGAACAGTGCAGTATAAGCATGAGAGTCAGTCCCTCAGGCACCCCAAACAATGCATCACAATTGACATTTTGCTATTTTAAGATGCATATTATTTTAGAACTGTCCTTGTTTTAAGCCCAACACAGAGAATTATGGGATGGTTCCTTGATTGTAAGTGGAAAGAAAAAAAGAAAAGTTAGCCACGTAGACAGGCCTTTTATAATCTCCACTTTTAGAACATTCTCTCTAGTGCCCTCTGGCAATCTTCTGTCAATATTTCTACTGCTCATAAGACTCTGTAAAACTCCTGTAGTTGGTGTCTGTAGAAAAGTAGATAACTTTGCTCATGCAGCCAGCCCCTTGACCTTAACAACCTATCTTTGTGCCATACTTGCTTTTTCAGAGGAAAATTATTGAGGAAGTCAAAGCAGAGCAACTCCAGCCAATTTCCTGAATCTCTAATGATGTTTCTCCAGTTCCTACCTAATTTCCTATATGATGCAGAATCCAATATCGGCTTGCTGAAAATATTAGTTTGGAAAAGTAGCGCCTTGGGAGAGGATGGGCAGAAGTAAGGGGGAGTATGGGGAAGAAGAGTTTTACTCCTATCCTTTTTCTGGATGTGATCAGGAAGCAGGAAGAGGAAAAGGGATAGCACAGTGAACTGAAGAATATAGGAAAGCCACTTTGGATGGGAGCAGCAAAGAAGACTCAAGAATGAGATAAGAACACAGTCATGGGTGGGGAAAGAATTAGTGTCCAAACCCCAAGGCTGTGTCTACACTGCACCCCTTTTCCGGAAAAGGGATGCAGGTGAGACAAGTCGGAATTGCAAATGAAGCGGGGGATTTAAATATCCCCCCGCTTCATTTATATAAACATGGCTGCTGCTTTTTTCTGGCTCGTGGCTTTGCCGGAGAAAAGCACCAGTCTAGACGGGATCTTTCGGAAAATAAAGCCTTTTCCGAAAGGTCCCTTATTCCTCTTAAAATCAGGAATAAGGGACCTTTTGGAAAAGGCTTTATTTTCTGAAAGATCCCGTCTAGACTGGCGCTTTTCTCCGGCAAAGCCCCAAGCCGGAAAAAAGCGGCAGCCATGTTTATACAAATGAAGCGGGGGATATTTAAATCCCCCGCTTCATTTGCAATTCCGACTTGTCTCATCTGCATCCCTTTTCCAGAAAAGGGGTGCAATGTAGACACAGCCCAAGTGTTCAGGTAGGTGTGCAGCAGGGAAAGAAGACGTTGATCACTCTTATCCAGGACCTTATGTCAGCTAGGCCCAAGGAAAGCAGAAAACCACAATGCCCAGATTTTACAGAAATGAATTTTTGATCTAATCCATTGTCCTATAGACACTACAGCCTAAAACTATCTCCTCTAATAGCCTTTCTTATACATTTGCCAAAAGGACAGAACAGGACTCTGCATGACAGGGGCTTCAGCACACGAGCACTTAGTCAATAACACATTTTTGTCAAGAGGGTTGACAATCCTTGTGCATCAAGGTTGGTTGGGAATACAGGCCTGCACATTATGTCAATTACCATAAGTAAACTTAGGCCCAAGTATTAGCCTGTCTATTCACGGAATATTAAATCTTTTGTAGGCTGCATATAAAGAATTGGAAATCCCTCCCAAAGACAAGTGTGTCATGGAAAGGCAACTTAATCCAAACAATGAATAGTGGAGCTGAATGCTAATTTAGGCTCTGTCCCCAGGTTACCTTGACCAAGTCACATCTCCTCTCTGCTCCATGTTTACCACTAGTTCATGGTCTCTCGTGAACATTAAAACACAGCGTAGCTCTACACACACACACACACACACACACACACACACACACACACACACTCTCTCTCTTTCTCTCTCATATACACACACACTATATATATATCAGGTAACTTTTGCTTTGATTTTAAGAGAAAGCAACCTGCATTATTAGATTTAAGCTAAATCATGTTTTAGAGTAGCTCTACCAGGCTAGCTGAGAACCGAGAGGGCAGTTGACCTGGGGCCCAGCAATTCAAAGGGGCCTGGGGCTTGCGGCGGCTGCCACTGTGGCAGCTGCCAGAGCCCTGGGCCCTTTAAATTGCTGCTGGAGCCCCACTCGACATGGCTCTGACAGCTTGGGGGAGCCCAATGCCATGATCTGGATGGTGCTGAGGGCTAGCAGCCTCTTGCCCCACCCCTTCCACCCGAGGCCCTACACCTTGCCAGGGGCCCATGGAAGCTATCAGCTACCCTGAGCTTTAATAAAAGGTGCACTGTACAGCACTAAAATCTTGACTGTTGTCCCAGAGAAGTAAGGTGCAGCAAGCCAGGAGGAAGGCGGTGTGGAAAGGAGCAGGCTGCCATGCCACCCTGGCTCCTATGGGGGTCCCATGAGGTGACCCCTGCTGAGCAGGAGAAGAATAGCAGAGATTTTTTATCCTTCAGAAATCTAGGACAGTGGTGAGCAACCCACAGGTCACGACCCCTAATGGGGTCGTGGATATCTTCCCGGGGGGTCAGGCAGATGTCTTCCCAGGGGGCTTAGGCCCAGCCGTGCAGCGCTTAGATCTGGCTGGCTGGCGGCTGGGCTCAACAGTTGGAGGCCTGCGTGATGCCTAATCTAGCTGGCCGGGGGCTGGGCCTGGCAGTTGGCAGCCCCCACAGAGCAGGGGTCGCTGATCAAAAAAGGTTGTGCACCACTGGTCTAGGAGATGGATAGAATAATGGGCATAGTAGAAGGGCCAGTGAGTGGAGATCCTCCACCTTCCACAGCAGACAACAAGGTCTCCAGTACATGTATGCCCAAGACAAACAGTTCCATTCACATAACTACATCCAGGGCTACATCTACACTGCAGGCTTCTTGCACAAGAGCGCGTCCACACTGCCATGTGCTTTTGTGCAAGAGATGTGCTTTTGCACAAGAGCGTCCATGGCAGTGTGGTTGCTCTCTTGCACAAGAAAGCTCTGACAGCCATTTTAGCTTTAAGGGTTTCTTGCGCAAGAAACGTCTGTTGCCCATCCACACTGCCTTCCTGTGCAAGAGCTCTTGCACAAGAGGACTTATTCCTTCTGGAGAGAGGAATAACTCTTGCGCAAGAAGCCCTCTGTTCCAATGCCTTACTGTAAATGTACTTGTGCAAGAACGCGCGTGCAGTGTAGACACTCTGCAAGAAGCCTGCAGTATAGACGTAGCCTAGATGTATACAAATCATTTTGTAAAATTCACAAATGGAAGAAAAGCCTCAAATATGAAAGAGAAACATAAACTATATTTGTGTTTTGTTGTTTCTACCAAAAGACTAAACATCAGGTCTTTCTAACCACAGCTAGTATTGTCAGTTCCTATTTAGAACCATTACTGGATTTTTAGTGGCAAATGAGATGGCATATTAGATGGATTTTAAGTGGCAAAAACCTCAAAGGCATACTGAAATTCCAAGGGTTAAAATGTGACCTGTACATACACTTGAAGATTTGTTCAGATCTCATTTTCAGTGGAAATAGTCGGATTTAAATAATTATCTTTGATGATGTGGCTCTCAACACGACACATGAATATTCTCGTTCAAATGAAAATACAAAACTACTTAATTGTATACAGCCACTCCCCGAGTTACGACCACCTCCAGTTACGACCATCCGTACTTACGACCAAAGTAGTTGTAAATGCAGATCCGAGTTACGAACGGCGATCCGCGCTTACGAACAGCAAGGTCGCCATGTAACTCTATGGGATCTGAGTTACGAACACTTCGAGTTACGGACCAAGTTTTGGTCCGTAACTTGTTTGTAACTCAGGGAGCGGCTGTATTTTTATTTTTACTCTTTTAGATGAGTATGGATTACACTTAACTTGTCTTTACTTTTGAAACTTCCTTCTCTATGGACTCCTCAATTCCTAGCTCACCAGAATCCAGCACGTGCCGAGCTCTCTGGTCTATCTTTTCAAATATACAGTGAACAAGCAGCACATCAATTGAATCCTTCCTCAATGCTGCCAGCTCCCCATGCATTTCAGCTTCGAGTTTACAGTTTCTCTCCTTGTTTTTAAAATCCTCACTGAACTCACTCCAGCCTGTCTCACAGACTTCGTGTCATTATTTCACCACCACCTGTTTATATAGTAATGGTTTTTCCTCTGTTCCTTCACATAATTCCAACAATGTTGGTATTACTTGTGCAGCATCATAAAACTGAGGTTAAATCGAAGAGCTTATTCTCTAATTTGCATACAGTACAGACACTACGTCATGGAAATGGGGGGAAACAGAAGGGGAAGAAGATGTGGGGCAATAGCGCAAAACAAAATGAAAGGAGAATTAGATTCTTGAGATTTTAAAAATGATTTTATATCTGTTCTGTGGGTAGGCACTGGAGTAAAAGGAAAGCACCCAATTAAAAACCCATGGGAGGTTGGTAAGAGAAAGTTTTTTTGAGTTGGGACTTGAAGGAGAAGTGCAAGGTCATGCAGTGCACTGGCAGAGTGATGCTCTTCCCAGCACAAGAGACAACATGTAAGAAGTTGTAGAGCCATGGACGGGCGAAAGAGAGAAAGTGCCATCTATAAAAGAATAAAAGACCTATGGCATGGCTGCTGCTGGCCTGGGCTCACCGGTTCAGATTGCAGGACTAAAACTCACTATGTAGATGTTAATGCTTCAGCTGGAGCTTCAGCTCGAATGGCTATGCAGTCGTTTCTCAGACAAAGCCCTGGAGGCCTGAGGCAGCTGACTTGGGCCAGCTGCAAGTTTTTTTTTATTTTGGGGCAGATGTAGCCAGAGACAGCATAAACATATGCAGAGTAGTAGTAGACAGTGGCACACACACACGCACACACACACACACACACACACACACACACACACACACACACACACACACAAAGTCAGAGTTATGAAGGGTCTGGACAGTAAATTAAAGGAATTTAAATGTGATGTAGGAGACAGGACACAACTATGGAAACCTGAAGGAAGTGGCATTCCTATAGTGGTGGGAGAAAAAAAAATAATATTTTCAGCAGTTTTGGAGGAAACTAGAGAAGAATGGTCAGTGTTCAGTGTAATGACTGTCCAAGGCAAGGATAGCAGCTTTAGCAGTGGGACAGAGAGGAAAGGACAGGTTTTTGAGATCTTGGCTAGGAAGAATTGACAAATGTTATTAATTGCCTGAATGAGGGTGGAGTTTAGGGTTGCCAGGTGTTCGGTTTTGAACCAGACAGTATTTGAGCTTTCTGTTCGGGAAACAAATTGAGAAAATATAAATGAGAAAATATAAATGTCCAGTATTTTCTAAATAAGATGTAATGTAGATTGTGATGTAATAACAAGTGTGTCCGGTATTTTTGTCGAAACCACCTGGCTACCCTAGACTGGAATTAAAAACAAGAGAGAGAGAAGGGAGTCAAGTAAGGAATGTCATTCTCTGCTTCTTTCTCCTCTCTCAGTAACAACCTCTTTTTAAAACTCAGATTACAGCATATATGTTATCATTATTTTAAACTACTCAGAAATGTGTCTCTTCTCTTTTCTCTATGCAGTATGGGTGAGCTTGGGGGTGAAGCATGATGGGGATCCAGGAAATGTGCACATGAACTCTGCACGCTGGGGAGCTCAGAGGATGCTTTGTTACCCCTCTGCCTCCAGAAGTGTGAGGCACCTCAGAAAGGGATAGGAGGAGCTATGACAATGGCTTAATTCCCATACCTGGTCAGTAGCACTGGATTGCTGCAGAGTCAACTCTTCACCCCACAAACAGGTGTAGTCGCAACTGCACAGACTTGGAGAGCCTTATGTCTGCAGAAAGTGCTCCTTGAGGCAGAATGCCCTCTACTGTTCTCATTGGAGTGGGGCAGCTCAATAGCAACCTTCTCACAGGCCGCAATGATCCAGTTCAGCACAGAATTCTTAGAAATGCTTTCACTTTCAGCTCTGGATTATTTTGGAAACAGCATCAATAGAAAAATACTATCTAAAATAATACTATTTTACACTGAATATAACGGCACAACACAACCCTTTATAGTTACAACATAATTTTCAGTACATCTATGGCATCTTTAAACATCTTGTCAATATACAGAATGCCCAAGTGTATCTTACAATTGAGATGGCAATCATAATTCTATATCAAAATGACCCAGCAGCTTCATTTTTTTTCATGTAGTAACTCTTAATCTTGGTACAAAAACCTGTATTCCCATAGAAATTCATATATTCCGGCCTCATGTATTCTGTGATTATGTGGCCACAAAATTTGCTACAGAATTGAACTCCACAATTCAGATTAAAAATATTACTCTTATAATAAGAAGAGAAATAAATAAAAGTTTCCAACAACCTTGAAAATGTGA
The DNA here is from genome assembly GCF_052426305.1 of Pelodiscus sinensis. Classification (NCBI taxonomy): domain Eukaryota; kingdom Metazoa; phylum Chordata; order Testudines; family Trionychidae; genus Pelodiscus; species Pelodiscus sinensis. The sequence continues at coordinate 114,885,843 of NC_143055.1, read as the reverse complement.
ACCAAATTAGATCAAGGAAACATTGTTCCCCTGAATTTGCATGCAGCCTGAAGCACAGTTCTGAGAGGTGTAAACTGCACCTTTTGTATTGAAGATGGTTGACTGTGAAATCTAAATCTGCAGAATATTTAAAAACTGAAGATGTTGAGAGCATGAAAAGTGTAATGAAAAATCTAGCAAATACCACAGGGACTGCTTTACTGGCAGCAGCAGTGAGTCAATTGGTTTTTGTCAAGGTCCTAATGTCATGGTTAAGGTCTAGTCAAGGGTCCAGATGCCAGAGAATAACATTTTTAAGGAAATGATCATAAACAAATTTAGGCTTCAAAAGCATTTGACAGTTTGGATTTGGTCCATGGTCCTCCTATTGGGCTGTATTTTTCATTTTATATTTAATTTAATAAAAACCTACATAATTTTATTATCTGAAGTGACAGAGAATTCTAAGGACCATGTTGCAGAATTTAGGTTCAGCATGCCTCAGATTATGTGCAGCCCTAGGTCTATCATGTCTGGATTTAGAAAATAAACAACCTGAATGAAGTCTTGGAAACATGGTGTATAAGTTGAGGATAGAGTCTGATCAATCCTGATAATGAAACCTGCTTTTTATGTAATTAATACCCATACTAGCAGCTTTCTTAGCTGTTTAAGAAGTTTGGCACCCCTGCCCCAACATGGCTGGAGAGCCAGTGCCAGATCTCCCCTCAATGGTGTGGCAGGGGGCAGGGAGCCCCAAACCTCATGGGCCTGATCCAGGCAAGTTGCAGTCAGCAGGAAGAAGTGTCTCAGTACTGGGAACAGCAGTGCAGAACAGCTCTGTCCCCTGTGCCGCTTGCAAGCTCCAGCCACTCACTTTCACTGGCTGTGAATCCTGACTAATGGGAGCAGTGGGAGGTGGATGGTGTCTGCCATTGTGTGATGGTGCAGAGCCACCTACATGCTCCCCCCTCAGAGCAGCACCAGATAGGTGCCCCCATCCCCTGCCCCCTTCTGTATGCCCCTTCCACACAGAAACCCTAGCCTGCTCCTGTACTTCCCTCTTTCCCAGACCTTCAACCCCAACCCGCTCCTGTATCCTTCCTCCTGACTAGATCCTGACTCCTACCTCCTGCCCAGACCCTGAACCCGCATCCCTACCCTGCTTCCAGGAAGTCCTCTCCCACATACTGAACTCCTCATTTTTTGCCCCATTCCAGAGCCTGGGGGGGGCCACAAAATCTACTAACTCCCAGAAGAGTTAATATGGCCATGGGAAAAAGCCCTGAGCCTTGGCACAGACACCCCTCCCAAGGGGCTGGAGTTCAAGGGGAACCCTAGCCCAGAGTTGCATGAGTGAGGTGGGTGTCTCTCTTTTTTTTCTGCTTCTCATTTGGGGGCCACGTCCATAAGGGCGGGTTTTTGGTTTTTTGCTTCTCACTTGCATATGGCCCCCAACTGATTTTTTTGTGGGTCAGTTGTCCACAACCCAAGAAATAAAAATAAGAACTGATCACAACACTCTACTAAACTTCATTACTTTTATATAATATGCTATAATAAATGTAATGTATACTTTACAACATAATTTAAACTGCTCATGCCAAATAAATGAACAAAGTATGTTTTGTGAATAAGGGTCTTTGGTCTTTTTTAACGCTTCACAATCTGCTGATGAAAAGAACCAGATAAGCACTACATGTTATTATTATTTCTGTTTCTGTGAAAAATCTATGAATTAGAAAATGCTTGAAATGGGACATGAGAAGAAAAATGAACAGGAGAAGATGTGAACTTGCCTTGGGGTGGGAGAGAGAAGAGAGGAGAAATAGATAAAAGAACTGGAGAAGAGATTGCTGTTAATGGCTATGCTGCCAGGGGAATCCTGGATAAATGAATCCTAATACAAGTGGTCAGGTAGGATAGGTTTAAGGCTGCCACTGCTGAGGAGCTCCATAGGCATTCTTGAATTTATAGCTCTGTATACTCTCAATATAGCTGCTGTCTCTCACCAACAGGTAATATCTTTTATTGAAACAAGTTCTAAGTCACCTTGTCTCGCTCATATCCTAAAATTGACATGGTTACAACAACACTGCATGCTGTGACTGTTTTCTCAGATATTACAAATCAGGGATATTTTTATTTTTGGTGTTTGATTTAGTTGTGTGTGCAACTAGTTACAATTGTAAGGAACATATTAAAATGAGACCTGTCTAAACTGTCTAAAAATCAGATACCAATCTCTACAACTGTTCAAGACGCACAAAATTTGAACACAGGTTCACATACTATGCTAGTATTTTACTGGTGTGTTCCATTAAGAGTCACGGTACAAGTGGCTCATTCACAGCATTTGGTATGGAGATGGGAATATCCAGAGAGGGGAAATTGCCAGTTGAGATGCTTATTCAATCCTAAATCAATGCTATTCATTTAAGGTACGTCTAAACTACATGGCTCCGTCGACAGAGCCATGTATATTAGTTGTTTTGGCAAAGTCAAATGAAACCGCAATTTTTAAATGGTCGCGGCTTCATTTACATTTACATGGCTGCCGCGCTGAGCCGACAAACAGCTGATCAGCCGTTTGTCCACTAAGCGCGCTAGTCTGGACACTCACCTGCCGACATCAAAGCCCTTTGTCGGCAGCCCCGGTAAACCTCATCCCATGAGGAATAACGGGGCTGCCGACAAAGGGCTTTGATGTTGGCAGGGGAGCGTCCAGACTAGCACGCTGAGCGGACAAACAGCTGATCAGCTGTTTGTCGGCTCAGCGCGGCAGCCATGTAAATTTAAATGAAGCCGCGATCATTTAAATCGTGGCTTCATTTGACTTTGCCTATGTGTCTAATCTACATGCCTCTGATGACAGAGGCATGTAGTCTAGACACAGCCTTAGGATTGAATAAGGATCTCAACTGGTTAACACATTACAAAGATAATTTCCCCTCTCTGGATATTCATATCATCACACCAAATGCTGTGAATGACCCATTTCCACCCTGACTTGATTAGCTGCATTAATACAAGCATATATATGCATATACCCCTGCTTCTGTAACTTCCACTCCAATTCATCTCATGAAGCAGGTTTTACCCATGAAACCTTATGCCTTAATAAATCCATCAGTCTCTAATTTGTGACAGGACAACTCATTGTTTTTGCAGATTTACTCGAGTATTTCTGAAATTAAATTTAGCCCAGTATTTTTTTATTTGGTAAAGGATGTTGATTTTCTACTGGCCAATTTTAGTAAATTTTAGCTGCAAAAATATAGCATCCACTGTAATTAGAATAACAAAATGCTTTTACCTAAGTTGCTGAAATCAGTCTGTTATGTATTATAATTAAGCTAATTAATTTCCAAATTTATTTACAAACTTAATTATAAAGGTATTGCCATCTTCTTCTAGTCAGAGTTAAAATACATTTGCCTCAAATATTACTTTTCCAAGGATTTAATACAAATTCTGACTGAAAATCCATTGTTCAAAATAGTCAATAGTATTCGGACTGCTTGAAATACTATTTATATTCATATCCTGATATATTTACAAAGTCCCTGAGTACAGATGATAGATTAATCTAAGAGAAGTTTAAAGCTAATACAAATAAATTCCTATAGTTTAAGGTATTAATTACCACTTGTTAGGTCCTGTCATGTAAGTGCAGTAAAAGCTGTGTTATCCGGCACTCTACTACTTGGAAAGCTCTATAAACTGGTCTAATCTTCTTTTCTAATCTGGTTGGCAAAAAGGCAGCAGGCTGCCTACCTGACTCCATCTGAATCCCTGGAAGTGGCGACATGTCCCTGCTCCTGCTCCTCCATCCATGCACTGCCCCGTGCCATGCCACCCAACCACTGGCTTGTAACTCCCATTGGCTAAGAATCATGGCCAATGCAAACTACAGGGCAGAGGCAGTGCACAGAGTCCCTAGTCATGTCTTCAAGGACATGTCAGCAAGGAGATGTCACCGCTTGTGGGGAGACACCTTAAATGAACACCTCCAAAATCTGGCACCTCAAAACCCCTCTATGCTCTGACCCACATCAAACTCCCTCCCAGAGCCTGCATCCCACACCCCTTCCAATGCAGCAATCCTCAATCCAGAGCTCATTTTCAAACTCCCTCCCTCATAGTTAACTGGAATTTTTGACTTTCAGCACCCACCATTTCCCCAACATGTCAGATAACATCTGGACAATCTTTAACTCTTAAAGTGTTGATAATGTTTGTTTGGTTGGTGTGAATTGTATTCATAATTATACTCATTTTAAGCACTAGTTGGTGGGAGTCTATAATTAATACGAAAGAATAAACTTTAGATGTAAAATAACTAATTCAGTGTATGAATGCAGAAATAGTGGAGCAAGAATTGTTAATGTATACAAAATAAACATGCAATAACTTTGCCACAGAATATGTTAATGTTACCATGCTGCTTCTTTGTAATATCTACCTTTGTGGAAAATGTAACAACCTGAAGGACCTATTTAATTTGATTTATTAATCTCTTAAGGCTACTATTAATGCCGAAATAAAATAATTGTGGTTATTATAACTTCATGTCAATCTGCTGCAACATTATACCTGAAGCTACTTGAGCCATTGTCATAAAATTTCCATTATGTTAGAACTCTATTAGCTACAATTCACTGAAGAAAAAGCAGCTCAATTTTTAGAAAACAACATAAATTATTTTAAAATATATTGAAAACCTGACATCACCTTGAAGTCTAGTATTATATGCCTCTCATTTTTCATTGTTAATTATGGAGAATAAGCACCAGCCAAGCAGCTCTATTGGTTTATTTATGCTTACATTTACATCACTATTGTTTCTGTTCACACCTTCTCATGTGAACATCAATCTGAATTTTTAAGATATGGGGGAAATGACACCTTTTTAAAATTTTCTATCAAATAAATATTGTGCATTAAGATGACAACTTAAAGAAGTATCATATCAAATATGACCATAAAGGCTTTCAGATAAAACCAAGTGTCCCAACAGATGACATGGTGCATTTAATCCATACAAGAGCAGGAGCAAGAAGGGAATATTCTAATATTTGGCAAGATGGTTACAGTATAGATTTAGGAGAATTGCGTTCTCAAATCCTACATAAAGAATCCATCATCTATTATGCATGTGAATATGTAGAGAATAAAAACTAGAATGTTTCACAGGGCTCATATACTCTGTATTGTATCCACAATACAAAGACAATAGCTAGTGTTTTTTAGATCAAGTGTCTGGCTTCTCCAGTATGGAAATATGATGGAAAGCACAACAAGCTATTAGCAGCTTCTTGTTCTTCTGCCACAAATTTAAAGAACCCCAGTTTCTTGTCTTGTGAAATTAATTTCTATTAGAAATACCAAAGTATATGAAAGGTCTGCTTTGCTATAACCACTGGCTATAAATAGATCTAAATCTTACTTAATACTGGATATTTAAACTACTTAGGAACCTTTAAACTTACATTACTTTAGAATATTTTAAATTTGGTAACTTGTTCAGATTCCCATCTACACTGCTTATATAAGAAATATACCAATGTGAAGCCTTGGGTACATTTACTAGTTAACCTAGACGGATTAGAAATCATATTATACTTCAAGATAAAATTAGGTTGTTCTGCAGCACATGTTGGCCTTTGTAGCTTTAATAAATAATTAAAACTAATGTAATAGAAAGGTTGAAAAATTAAAAATACATAATGTCATTTTTCACAAAATCCCAGATGTCAGAGTATTACTATAATTTCTGATATTCTAAACAGAAATTCAGTTTTCAAACTATACTAATTAATTCTTTGGACTTGGATTAAAAACTAAAATTTCTCTATTATAATCATGTATAGTAGTACAAAACATCTATGTGAAACTACTGTTAATGATGCTAAAGGCATCATAATAAGAGAACAAAAGCTAGGAATGTCACTAGGTCTAGGAGGATTTTGTTACATTGTGCTAGGTTGATTGAGTTGTCTGAATAAGGTAAATAGAGCTCAGTTGTATCACTAACTGTGAGATATTTGACAGTGTAAGGCTATGTACGGTGAGAAAAGTAGCACACATTCTTTTATCTTGTTTCCTCTCAGTTTGTAATGGCACTCAGATGAGATAAAATGGTTTAATGAAAGACAAAAATAACCCTGCACAAATACCCCAAAACTGATTAAGAGAACTGAACCCAAAAGGTATAGAGGGAGATGTCCCATAATTAGAGATAAAAAAAATAAACTTGTGCAGAGTAAATGTAACACATACTGCTGAGAGAAACCATGGTAAATATAGCTAATTTACCCATCATCAATCTGGACATTATAAGAATAAAAATTACAACTTCCAATGCTGTCAATTTGATTTATACTCTTATCAAGCTAAATTTAAATATCTAGCAAGAGATAGAATAAATCATTGTAAAATGACAATCACTCCACTATTTGTGCTTTCAGAGTTAAGTTTTAACTTAATAAATCTCAAATTTTAATATTTAAACAATAGTTTAGGAGTTTTCCAATTTTTACTATTTAGAAGCTATTCCACTTCCAATGCCTAGATTTTGTTTCTTTTCCCTAGCTTAATATAGAATATTATGTCCAATATACTAAAAAGTAGAAGATACCTTTGGGAAAACTTTTTAAGACATTACAGGAAAACGTTTCTTAAGAGAGCATTCCAAATAAAAAATATTACTCAATGGAAGTGGTCTTCTAATTAAGATTAAATTAAATATACTCATTACGGTTGTGAGTAGTTTGAGGTGGTACCTTAGGACAGATGTTATCTATTAAAGGCTGGGTCTTGTCCAGGTTTCACTCTCCTTAGGAACAATTCTGCTTTTTTGTGATGCATTAGTTTTTATGTTTTTTTTCCTTTTCTCTTTTCTTTTTAAATTATTAGGGATATTTGCATAAAATGTGAGATTTGGATTTTTTAAGACCATGTCTACACTACAATACTGCAGAGCTGTAATTTTCCTTTAGTGCAACTTTGTAGGTAATAGCAACAGTGAAAACTCTAGTATAGACATGGATCAAGCATTTTCACTACAGTATTCTTAATCTTTGTATACAATTACATGATAAAATTATAAAAAATAATTGGGTTGTGGTTATGCATGCTTCAGCTACCACTACCACCAGTGAAAAGATATGGATCCTAATTCCTCAAGTAAACACAATTCTAAAGTTCAGCCATTCTGCATGTTTTGTTAGTCTATAAAGTGCTATCAGACCATTTGTTGTTTTTCTCCTTCTCAAGTTATAGTTCTTTATTTAAGACACTATAATAGAATTTCCAATGAGAAGATCTCTGCACTGATGCTTCCCTTGGGAAAAAAAAGGAAGTAGAAGAGGTTCATCTTCAACATCCAATAAAGTCAGCAGGAGAGTTAAGAGTGCTCAGAAATACACAGGATTGGTTTTACTCATTCTGACCTCCAATGGAATATAAGGGCCTACTGGAACTTTCAAAATAACTTATGGAAGTCAGGTGTACAATTGTCATGAATGTTCTTATGTGCCCTTAGTAATAAAATGAGGGAAAATACATATTATCCAGAATGTCTGTATATATAATGTTCTTCATAAAACTTTCAACAATTTTTTAAGGAACCAATCCTGTAAGATGCTGAATGCCTCCATGACATGATGGTCTCTCCCCTTTAAGGATCAACCACCCCCAGTTCTAAGACATGTCCCATCCCCCTTAAGCAAAGGTGTTGAAAGGATCAGCAGACAAGCTGGGAGTGGAAGAGGTGAGTACCTCCTGAACATGATAAAACCCCATTCTAAGTTCAGTGGTGGGGAATCTGGAGGCGGTGCATGCACTCATCCTGGAGTAGGGCTTTAACACTAAGACAGTGTGAACTACAGACTGGGGTGACTTTAGAACTATATCCCAAAAGAAGAGAACCACCACCCTATAATGAAGACGGTGGATACGCTGTTACAAAGGGAATCTGAAAGAGCCTGTAGCAGCACCAAAACTGAGAACTATCCTTTCACATTGTACTCTATTGCAAAGGTGAAGAAGTCAGAGAACAGCATTATAGGAAGATGCCTAGAGAAGGAAAATCCCATCATCTTGTGGCTGGGGGTTAGGGAAAAAATCCATTATTTAGAACTGGGCACCTCTGAGAGAGGGTAGTTTTGGGGTCCCTCCATGTTTCATCTGGTAGATGATGCAATGACTTCTGCTCTTCAGAAGATAGAAAAGGGACTAATTTAGACCAGGAGGAGCACTAGAAGTTGAGCAAGGGCAAAGATTGCTGTGTCTGCCATCAGTCCAGGATAAAGGATGAGAGGCATTCAGCAGCTACAGTGATTTTAAAATCATAGCTAGAATATTGAATATTTAGTAAATAAGCCATAGCCAAAATAATTCAAGAAGCTAATCAATGATATAAAGGGTTTCATCCTATAAATTGTACGAAGCACAGTACTTATTACCATGGGCAGTCTCATTACACTGCTCTACAGCCAAAATGCTTCAGAAATAAATGTAGTCAAACTTTACTAATTCTGGATCACTGAGAACGAAAATGATGCTTAAAATTGTTGATTGGCTCTAGTTTTCAAGATATGCTATTGGGTCAGTATATACGACCCTTGACTTGCGAATGGCGGAGGATAAGTGAGTTATAAAGAGAAGGGATCTCAATTTAAACCAGAAATGACTAAAATACTTTTTGACTGGATCTATGAATAAATCTATGACTGGGTTTGGACAGTACTTGCTTTTTAGGCAAAACAATGAATGGTGCAATCTGAAGCTGGTATTGCGTCATACATGATATGAATTGCATCATGTTATTCCTAGAAGTCATGGATGATGCAATCATAACGAAGTTTACATCACTCTGCTGAACAAATTGCCTTATATCAGCTCTAGAAATCATACAGTGTCTTGCTCTCTTATTTGTCAGTGTTTGATTTTGCAAAGGAACACATTTCAGTTTAGCCAAAGTGAGCAGAGATGCTTCGTACTTGTGTGAACAGTGCAGATAACTTTTGCTATGTTTGTGGTGAAGTGACTTTTGCATCACAAAAGCGCAGTATAACCACTATGGTTAATAGTGATAGAAATGTAGCCGTGTTAGTCTGGTGTAGCTGAAACAAAAAACAGGACTATGTAGGACTACATAGTCCTGTTTTTTGTTTCACTATGGTTAAGAAAGCCTATCGCCTTTATTTTGGCTGCAAAATTGGAGATCAGGACAAGAGGTGGGCCCCACACATATCCTGCAACACTTGTGCAACAAATCTTCGCCAGTGGTTGAACAGGAAAAGGAAATCTATGCCTTTTGCAGTGCCAATGATTTGGAGAGAACCAACAGATCATACCAGCAATTGTTACTTCTGCATGGTGCCTCCAGTTGGGAAAGGTGTGTCAAAGAAGAAAAAGCGGACTGTGCATTATCCAAACATTCCATCAGCTATACGCCCAGTACCCCACGGAGAAGGACTGCCGGTTCCTGATGCACCAGAATCATTCTCACTTGAGTCAGCCGAGGAAGAGGAAGAGGATGAAACTTCTGGTCCTGAACCATCAATGTCACAGGACCCCCATTTTCTCCCATCCTCCTCCTCTGAACCACACCTCCTAACACAAGGTGAACTGAATGACCTTGTCAGGGATTTGGAACTACCCAAGAGTAAGGCAGAGCTGTTGGGCTCCAGACTACAGCAGTGGAATCTCCTGGAGGTGATGTTAGGGTTTCCATGTTCCATGACCATCAAAAGGATCTTGTCCCATTCTTCTTCATGGAAGGTGATCTTGTAGCCTGCAACAACATCGATCGTGTGATGGCAGCCCTCAACATCGTTCACGATCCAGATGAGTGGAGACTGTTCATTGATTCATCAAAGACAAGTCTTAAAGCTGTTTTGCTGCATAATGGCAATGTTTTGCCATCAATTCCAGTTGGTCATGCAGTCCATATGAAGGAAACCTGTGACAACATGAAACAACTTTTGAGGTGCATAAACTATGACCAACATCAGTGGCAGCTTTGTGGCGATTTGAAGGTTGTTGGTCTCTTGCTTGGTCTGCAGACTGGATACACAAAGTACTGCTGTTTTCTCTGCGAATGGGATAGTCGTGCAAGAGATTCCCACTACATCAAGATAGATTGGCCACTCCGACAGTCATTGGAGCCTGGGAGGAAAAGTGTTCAGCATCCACCAGTTGTTGAATCAAGGAAGATTTTGTTACTACCCTTACACATCAAGCTGGGTCTGATGAAGAACTTTGTCAAGGCCATGGATAAAACACAAGCAGCTTTCAAGTACCTCCGTGGAAAATTTCTAAGGTTAAGTGAAGCTAAGATAAAGGAAGGTGTCTTTGTTGGTCCTCAGATTCGTGAACTTCTTCGAGATGATGCATTTGACGATACACTGCGTGGCAAGGAAAAGACGGCATGGAAAGCCTTCCAGTTAGTGGCAATAAATTTGCTCGGAAACAACAAGGCAGACAACTACAGGTTGTTGGTGGAAAACCTCCTCAAGGCATACAAAAGCCTGGGTTGCAACATGTCACTAAAGATACATTTTTTGCACTCTCATCTAGATATTTTCCACCGAACTGCGGGGCAGTGAGCGACGAGCACAGCGAGCGATTTCACCAGGACATTGCAACAATGGAGAAAAGCTATCAGGGCAAATGGAGCCCATTAATGCTTGCAGACTATTGCTGGACAATGACAATAGATGCTCAATTTAATTAATACAAGAGACAAGCCAAGAAGCGCCGAGTAGACACTGAATAGGACTAAACTATGTACATAATCGTTTTTTGCCTTTTGTTTCATAATAAATTTTATTTATATAACCCTTTTGCTGATTTTTAAAGTGTTACATAAACAGGACAGGTGAAATATTACCATGTAAAGCAACCATAAACATATGAAAAGACCAAGGTTTACAGTTTATGATTAAAACTCTACTATCTACACAATATACATAGACGTAAAATGTAAAAACTTAAATATCTTGGAAACAGTAGCCAGTCAGTTGTTTTAATTGTCATATTTGAATTCAGCACATCAAAATACATAATAAATAGCACATTTTATCTCTATAGCAGACGACTTCTAAAAAATTGTAGACTGGTGTTATAAATGTTTGTGGAATCCGGCCTTAAGCCATTTTAGTGTCAAATCATTCTTTCCGAAGAATGACTAGCTGGAATAGTTAGTTACCCCCACAGTTCAAAAAATAGTTTGCCTCACGGTTAATCTTCTGACATCATTTGTAAGAATGATAAATTCTTCACTTGTTGGGATTTAGCACTGGTATAACAATCTCAATACAGTATTAAGATAATTCTATGAAGACAAGATTACAATGTCAAAATTAAACAAAATGATGACAAAACAAATACCTGGACTTGGATTATGCTGTCAAAATAAAATCAGGTGAAAGGCTGTTATTGCAAATCTTTAGTGACAATATACAGCTGACAGGATGATTGCAAAATATCTACAGATAAGCTTATGATGTGAAAATGAAAAACTAAGTTACTGGTGAGTAAATGGAATTCACCAAATACATGATCTTTACAGATCCCCATTTGAAGTCATGCACTGTAGCACCTCAGAATTGTTTTTTAAAAGTACAGTATCTACAAGTCCGTCATCTGGACAGGCACCATGGCACCTGCTGTGCTAAGAACTGTATGTGGAAGTACACAAAAATGCAATGGCCTCTTGTCTGTTACGGGTAATTAAGAGTAATTAATAGCGTGTATAATGATGTTGTGTAATCATATCATGTAAAATCAATATGGAGTCTGAAGAAATTTAAAATGGAGTCTGTCATCATCCATAGAACTGAGGGAACACTGGGAACTGGTACCAACTGGCTTTTCCCACCTAAAGTGCCTCTGCACATGTCACCAATGGACTGCACACATCACTAAAAGGTGCACTAGGCTCTAAAATGTGCACATAGGCAGCTAGAATTTTGCACCCAGTACTGCACTTTTGCACCCAACCTCCTAGCCAAGTTTCCCGCCTACAGTATGCCACCGCAAGGGTTCGGGTCGGCTGTTGGCTGTCAGCTGTGAGCAAAACTGTTCCTGACCTGAGGGTGAGATGTTGTCCTAGCTTGTTCCTGCTGTAGTGAAGACTCGGACCTGTGACTAAGCTTTAGGATTATAGTTGTCATCCAGTGTCATCGTCCCAGGTTCATTCCCTTCTGGACTGGACATTTATGTCAAAAGAGTAATTGATCCAAGCCAGGAGAGGCTGCCGTCCATTTGTGGATTTTTATTCCTTACCACTTGGTGGCAAAAGACCCAGAGTATCACACCGAGGGATCACTTGCTGTTCCTCCTCAAAGGCTTTCAATTAGCCAAAGAGTTGTAGGTCTCGAGCAACAACATCACCAATCCACAATCCACTTGCCTGGATTTGTAAAGTATTATACCTACCTTGTTCTTAAGGACTTTTCTATCTTCTTCTTCTCCTGTTTTGGAGTGAGGGATGGAACTGAATTATTGTTATACAAGTTTCATGTTTTGCTCTTTAATTTACAATATATGGTTTGGCCTTAAACTCGAATTCTGGGTGTTTATATGAAACCGCTGGTAATAGATACAGTATTGCCAGGCGACCTCACTTCTGGTTTCAGGGGCACATACCATCATTTAGAACCAGAGCCTAAATTTGTCATAATTCATTGAAATATATTCCATTGCAGAGTCCCCTGCATAACATGTCCTCTTACTTTCTGTATATCTGTCAACACATGATATTCTGAAGAAAAGCTTAAATGAAGGGTGGCATTGAATCTAGATCTGTGAAGGCAATTTATCTGAAGAATTCCTGTTACTGGAAGGATTTTTTTCCTTTATAAATCTGCCTCCACAAATCCCCACTCTAGCAAGCAGTAAATACATTCGCAGGGGAAGGACTAATGTTAAAAACTGCCTTCTGTAAATAGCCTTTGAGCTACCTTCTTCACTTAAATAATACCAATGTCCAAATGTGAATATACTGCCTCAAAATAGCTAACTTATTATAGATATCAGCCCAGGTGAGAAACTTGCTGTGATATGTCTTTAAAGCTACCATACCTCCTACAATCAGGTTGAAACATGCACACACTTATCAATCAATTCAATTCTACTATTTAGATCAGTGTTTTTTAAACTGTGTTGCACAGATAATGGTGTGCCACGAGGCAGATGGAGGTTTACAGTGGAGAACAACAGAGTTTAAAATGGCCGCCCTAAAAGGGGTAGGCAACTTTTTTTCCCCCCTCAATAACTTCCTTCCCCCTTTTTTTTCCCCTCAACAAACAATCCTTGGTGTTTCTCATTAAAAAAATTATTATTTCATATTCCTCTGTCTTAAAAAGTTTAGGAAACACTGATTTAGATGGTCTTTGGATAATCTCCTTTGGTACCATGCCCTTTTAATGATATACAACAATGCTAAAAAGATTTACAAATATCTTCCGTTTTCTCAGCATAAAAAAATCAATGTCATTTCACTTTGAAGTAGTAGAGAATTGCTCATCTTGGAACAGTAGAAAGATAGATGGGAAAGAATATAGGTTGAGCAATGAACTAGAGAAGAAGTAACTTGAAATGTGGCATTGCTGGCATGGGACAAAATCTTATGGAACATGGTGAAGTAACTTACTTATTTCATTATATTGATTGCGACAAAGAGTCTCCACTTCAAGCATATAGTAAACACCATCTGAGAGTTTAAAATAATTCTCTAGCTTAGAGAGGACCAGAAAGTGATTCCAACAGTCAGCGGGGATCTTTGCTGAATACTCATGGTATTACTTGGAATTCGTAACAGTGATAAGTTGATTTATTTAAGTAGGGTTGGAGAAGTAGGACGGTGATCCCTGTCAGCCCAAATTTCCATTTTGCAACATAGGTCTTCTGAGATGCTGAGCAATCACTCTATGTTTCATCATACAGAGCAGTGCCACAACGCTCTAGAAGTGCTAAAAAAAACCCCGCTGATAACAATTAAAACATAATTAATTAAATAAATTAATATAAATCAATTTCTGGATAAAGAATGTGCCCCTCTTTCTGGAAAAAGCAACTGGGCAAGTGCCAAGTGCAGAGTCTAAATTAGATTAGGGTATTGTGAATGTTTTTACCTTGCTTTATGTAGCATCTTGGAAATGAGGGGAAACGGAGGAAAGGTTTACAGAAACATGTTTACAAGTGTACCAGTCAATGCCTGGATACCTTTCCTTGCCTCTGAGCAGAATTATCAGCATCTGCTCTTCTTATGAGTAGCAGAGGTCTGTGTGCAAAGTATCACATTTCAGAAATTGCATGTTGACTACACTTGGAGACAAAGACCACCTGCACTGATTCCAACCCAGACAAATGAGCCTACTCTTCTTGTTAGGAGAACAGCTGAAGAAAAGACAATGCACTATTCACAAAGATGAGTTATCGCTTTTCGAATTAGATTGGATCTTACCTGACCCTGACAAATGGGAGAGAATGTTGCTGCAGACTTGTCTATCAGCATCTGAACTACATGACCCTAAATTACTAGAAAAAACAAACCACATAAAGAACAGCAAAATGACGAATGAGAGCATATGTATTTTGAGCTGTTACACACACACACACACACACACACACACACACACTTTTTTATGTGGAACAACAGAGCTATTTAAAACTGAATTGCATTTTACTATTGATTCAATAAAAAGGAATGCAATAAAACCCTCTTTTCACTTGAAAGTACAAATCCAACTGTCATAGCTATAATACAAACTCAGATGAACAGATTAAACAAGACCTGATTTTGCTCCACATCACATTCAGAAAAAAAGTAGAATTCTCTCAAATGTTAAGGGCTATGTGAAATCTCATGAAGAACTGCTTTCAGCAGATTAGTTGCCCCTGTTCGTCACAAAAATTTAAAATTACGTTGCTTCTTCTTGATAGTTGGACTGGTTAGTAGTTCACAAATAAAACAAAAAGCAGTATACTTTGGAATAGGGATGTAAGCGACTAAACACTTAATGGATAAGGATAAGCTTATCAGATAGTTGACTAGCGATGTGACAAGTTGTTTCCCCCCATTTGCTGCCTCTATCAGAGGGTATGTCTATACTACCCTCTTAGTTCGAACTAGGAGGGTAATGTAGGCATACCGCACTTGCAAATGAAGCCCGGAATTTGAATTTCCCAGGCTTCATTTGCATAAGCGGGGCGCCGCCATTTTTAAATCCCCGCTCGTTCGAACCCCGTGCCGCGCAGCTACACGCGGCACGAACTAGGTAGTTTGAACTAGGCTTCCTAGTTCGAACTACCATTACTCCTCGTGGAGGAGGTAGCAGGTAGAGGGGTACCACCACTATCTGCAGCATGGACGGTGTCTGCTGCATGGTCACCGGGGACAGCATAGGTACCGATGACAAAGAGTGCACCTTAGGGTTTATCACAGTGCTGACAGAGCACCCAAAGAAACTGTCTCTGACTTTACCTTCGATGGTGCCAAAGCGGAAGCAGGCAGTGTTGGTGGTGCCGACTTTGACTTAGGCATCTCTGGTGCCCTCGCAGCTTCTTTTGTGAGGTCCTTGGACCCTCAGGAACCATTGGTGCCAGGTGGTCCCAGAACCTCCACGCCCTGCGCCCTAGAGGGGATCAGGGACTATTTTGGGTGTTTGTCTCCATTTTTTTAGGAGGAGTCACCCTTACTGGCTGAATGGGATCTCTTCCAGAACTGGTCAGAAGAAGAGTCCCTAATGCTGGAGCTTGAGGGAGCTGCTATCTCAGACATAGCCACTGGGGAGGGCTACTGAGGTGAGGTGGAGTGCTCCAAGTGAGAGGCTGGTCTCACTGTGCTTTCCAGGGAGATGTGCTTCAATTGTAGCTCCCTGGTTTTCCGTGATCAGGCCATTAACTGCTTGCAGTGCTGGCACTGGGCTGTGGTATGAGACTGCCCTGGGCACCGGATACACTGCAAGTGCTCGTCAGAAACCAGAATGGAGAGCCTGCAAGACAGGCAACGTTTAAAGCCTGGGGAACCTGACATCCCAAGAAGGAAAGATTGCCAAGGTGAAAAATGGCCTCAACATTGAAAAATAATAACACTAACTGTTTTAACTATTAGAACTATGAGCAAACAGATGCTATCTACACTAAACTACACTAATAAGAAAAACGAAGAGTCTTTTGAAGAAAAGTTGAGAGCAACTACAGTTCTGACTGATGCTGGTGGTGGCAGAGAAGGAACTGAAGGGATGGCAGGCTGCACGTTCACAGGAGTGGAACTGCGTGTGCCATCTGCTTCGTGTGCGCAGCTTACCGGAGGACAATGCTACTAAAACTCTCTGACTAGGAGTGCAGCGGCAGCCACACATCTAAGGTGGAGCACCCACAGGGACATTCCTTGAAGAAGAACCTGACAAGAATAAAGAATGGCACATAGTCTTCTCCATCTGTGGTTGATCATATAAGGACTGGTCCTTTGCTGACTTTGATAAGATTTTTGGCAAGATCTCTCTCATGGGCAGGACAGATGTCTGAGGCATTAGCCTCTCCATGTTTGGTACCTAGAGCACTGTTTGAGGTCTGTGAAACCATTCATCGTTTTGGGTACAAATGGATGTAGGCTACTACTGGGAAAACTCCTTGGATTTAGATGAAAGAACTAAGGGATGACAACTGCTGTAGGGCCCAGCATGTAGGTGGAGCTAGGGTACCTAGCAGAGTGTTTCTATGTATGTTTATGTCAACAAGATATTGGAACATCTTTAGTTTAAAAATAAATACAAACTTATACAGTTCCATAATTTTCACATAAACAAAAGTCTTTGTTAGGCCCAAGCTATTTTTTACAATTAACGAAGCTTAAAGCAATTAAGCTATTAAGACATTTGTTGATAAATGGAAGTGGAAGAGTTGGTAAAAGAGCATTAAGTATTAAATATATTTTAATGCTGTACTTCTGGGTTAAGAAGATGAACTAATTACAATAAAAATAATAGACTATTAAAAAAAACCCTCTCATCAGCAATAAAGGAAAATTCATATAAAGATGGATATGGATCAACATACCTTATAAAGACAAAGAAACAAAAATGCTGAACGTGATTAAAATGCACTCCTTTATTATTTGTTAGAATGTGCAAATATTTAACTCCTAAGTAATGAAAAAGAAATCTTAACCATGTAAGAAATTGGGGAAGGCGCTAAAGCTATTTATCAGTTTAGATAAGCATACAGACTACTGATGCTTATATGAACCAAACCTTAGTACTGTCAGAATTTAAATGTACTGTAAACTGAATTACTGAGTTCTATGCTGAATAAGAATATAATAAATATAATAAATAGCACATATACTGGTGGAGAAGTTCAAAGATAATTAATTTATTTTAACTAATATTGGACCCAATACTGATTCATTTTCTAGTGAAATCTAAATGAAACTTTGTAAAAAATTACTGGAATATAACAGGATACAAGAAAAAAATATATTATTTACCTCTGAGAACATGATCTGAGACAAAAATTAAGTAATCCATTTGGTTTTAAAATCCCATTGCCTTTTAAAAACAGCAACTCTCTGATTCCATTAGGGTGAGTTATGAAAGCACTTTACGTGCTTTCAGATTCTTCTGGATTGAGTAAGCAAAAGTTAAAAGCCTTTTCTAGTTTAATAGGTCACGTGGCACATTTAAGATGAACCTTTATAGTCACTGGAGTGACACAAAAAAAGTAGAATTCTTCAAATGTACTACATTTCTTTGCTAACTACTTAACTCAACAGCTCTCTTAACTTATTAAGTATTTAGTTTCATATAAACTTGCTTCATTGCCAAAAATAAACTGCTACTACCTTTCATGCCTGTTAGCCCTGTAGGCCAAAAAAGTTAAGGACAAGTCTACCTTTAAAATGTTGCATCGACTCTGTGCTGATGGGATGTTGCACAGGGATGTGGATTTTTCACCTCCAGGAGTGACACAGTTATATTGTATAACATGGTGGGACTCACCACCACAGCACTTCCTGCTGGTCACTCAGGAATTAGCTCTTCAGTGCCCCCTTCTGCCGGTGTCACACCTGCTGTTCCCTGTTAATGGCTCCACCATCTTGCATTACGACCTGTGGTGTCCTCCCAGCTGGTTATTGCCTTACCTCAGTGCCCCCACACTCTGGGGTCCTTCCCTTCAGAGAAACGCCAATCACCTATGCCCACCTTGCCTCGGTGACCCATTGCCAGTCTTCATCCAACCCCTGCCGCAGGGGCAAACTGCAGTCTGAAATGGCCACTCATCATTGGCAAGTGGGTGTGAATCTGATGCCTTCTACTGCCCTGGCTGCCTCCCTGCAGGTCTAATACCTCAGGCCTTGCTTCAGGCCCTGCAGCCTGGGAGCTTCCCCAGCCAGAGCTTCCGAAGCTCTGCCTGCCATTCCCCAGCCCTGCGTCAAGGAGCCTTCCCTGACAGCTAGGTTCCTCCAGCTCCACAGCTGGAGCAAGAGTGAATCTCTCTCTGCCCCTCCAGGAGCCCTTATTTATACAGCCCCAGCTGGGCCTTAATTGGCTGTCTCTGCCTCAGCTGCTGGCTCTGCCCCTCCAGCCCTCTCCCAAGGCTGAGTTTTAACCCTTAAAGGGCCAATGTGGGAGTGGCACCCCATCACACACTAATATAGGCCTGCAGTTTAGAACAAACCCACGACTATGTCTACACTCGCAGCTTCTTGCAGCACAAATATGCAAATGAGGCTAAGTGTGGAATATCGCCGAGCCTCATTTGCATACCTAATGAGCTGCCATTTTTGCAGAAGAGGCTCTTACACCAGAAGGAGCTATCTACACTGCCCCCTTCTTGTGCAAGAAACCCCCTCTTGCGCAATGCCGTTATTCCTGAAAATAATTGGCATAACGGCATTGCGCAAGAGAGAGTTTTCACTCCTTTAGCTCCTTCTGGCGCAAGAGCCTCTTTTTCAAAAATGGTGGCTCATTAGGTATGCAAATGAGGCTCGGTGATATTCCACACTTAGCCTCATTTGCATATTTCTGCCACAAGAAGCTGCGAGTGTAGACATAGCCATAGTGTGCCACTGTAGTATTTCAGTATATCACCAGTCCCTACTGAGGTAGTGCCATGACTGGGAATTTAAACAGGATCCTGCTGCCTGAGCCACCACCTGGAAATTCAGTGGCACGAGCAGCAGGATATAAATAGAAAGCAGCCAGATGCAGCCTGTGGGCCAGATCAAAGTGTTAGGTGGGCTGGATCCAGCAGCCTCTGGGCTGCATCTTGCTCAGTCCTATCCTAAACAGTAAGTTAGGACCTCTAAATTTGGTATGCAGCTTCCTCTTCTCCTAACTTAAAGCAAGGTCAGGATTTGATTGTTCTAAGAAAACGGCAAGAGCCTGGAATGGGAGGGAGAAAGCCCCTGCTGCCAAGCCTTCTCAGAGAGTGACAGAGGCCCAGGCCACTTTGAGTTTAGAGGCCCCAGCCCAGCCTCAGCCCCAGGACCCTGACATATCTAACTTCTCATCTACAGGGTGATACTAACACCAAAAGAATATATGAAAATAAACACTTGAGAAATTTATTTATTAATAATTAAGTCATTATACCAATAGCATATGTATTAAAAATGTAATTTTAATTGTGAGTTTCCACTGCAAGCAAAACTCTTCATTTTAGGAATGCTTTTCTGGCTTTGCTGTGTGCAAACTCATTTATAATTGAAGAAAAATCTAATTTACATGCAACTTCACTGTTGATATTAAGCATTGTGAGTCCATTCAAAAGTTTTAGTTCTACTGTAGAATAATGATAGTTCTTTACTTGTTTTAACATATTGAATGTGCATTCACCTGAAGCCACCGCAGGGAGACTGATAAAAATATGTAATGCAATTGTGATATTAGGAAATACAGTCAACAGGCCGAGATTGAATATTTCTTGAAGCAATTCTTTTGGCTTGCAGTCTGATTTAAGGTTGGTGGAATGCATACATTCAGGAAGAGGATTTCATTGCAGAGATCTCTTGAAATTTCATTGTTGTACCTTTGTTGAAACTGTTCAGCTGCTGAATATGGGTCTTCTCACTTAGTTCTCTGAACTCCCAAAGGAATCAAAAAGGGTACAAATTTGTTGCAGTGACTCAAATGGATGTGTAAGACCAGATTTGATGGCATCAGTACTAACAAAAAACAACAACAAACATTGACTCTGTAGTGCCTTTCTGTATCAGATTGAGATGATAGGCTACGATTAATGGAAAACTCTGATGAAATGTCAATACCCAGTGGTACTGATTTGGACTCAGAAAGGATTGTGTCCCATTGATCACGAATCTTTGTATAGCTGTTTTCAGTCGGGTGCACGTGCGCAGGATACAGCTCACGCCATTCGCACTCTTTGATCTTTGTGCGCACCCGGCTTCCCTGTCAGTTCCTCTCACCGTTCCGTATCTGCAAGGATACAAAAAAAGAACAAACTCCGGAACAGGGAGGAAGGGTGGGACGTGGAACACCCACGGGGACACATCTCGAGGAACCCTCGTTACTGCACAAGGTGAGTAACTTCTCGTTCCTCTTCGAGTGGTCCCTGTGGGTGCTCCACTCCTGGTGACTTCGTAGCAGTGCTCTCGCTGCGTTCCCGGAGTTCTTGTTTATCAATGACTTAAAGCACTTCTGAGGACACTGAAGATTCAGGTATCCATCTGCGCACTATTGCGTAATGGTTCATAAAAGTCAAACTGGAAGACCATGTGGCCGCTCTGCAGATTTCCGGCAGAGAAACTCCTCTGGCAAAAGCAGTGGAAGTTGCTACTGCCCTAGTTGAATGCGCTCTAGGTACAGTCTGGAGGGGCTTGTTGCGTATCGTATGGCACATGGTAATACAGGAAACTATGATATTAGACAGATGTTGGGAAGACAATGCATTGCCGTTGGAGCGATCTGCTATGGACACTATTAATCGATCAGTCTTACGCCAGGTTCGTGTTCTGTCTATATAGAATGCCAATGCTCGACGTACATCCAGGGTATGAAGTAAGAAGTCCTGATTTGAAGTATGAAGCTTAGGATAAAAAACAGGCAAAACGACTGGTTCATTAACATGAAATTGCGTAGCAACCTTAGGGATAAAGGCTGGGTGAGTATGTAGCATAACTGAGTCCTTGGTGAAAACTGTGAAAGGAGGCATTGCAATTAATGCTGCCAGTTCTCTGACCCTGCAGGCGGATGTAATGGCCAACAAGAACACTACCTTGGTATTGAGCATTGATAGTGGAGTGGTGGCTAGAGGCTCAAAAGGCAGGTACATTAATGCATCAAGTACTAGTTCTAAGTTCCAAGCAGGGGGAATGGGTCTTCGCGGAAGTTTAAGATTAGCTATCCCCTTAAGCAGCCTTTTGGTCATGGGGTAAATAAATACTGAATGACTTTTGATGGTGGTATGGAAGGCGGTAATTGCAGAGAGGTGAACCCGTAGTGTGGACATCGAAAGACCAGCCTTGTACAAAGACAGGATATAATCAAGGATCCTATGCATTGGTATAGAATGCGGTTGAATGTCAATTCTGCCACACCAAACCACAAATCTCTTCCATTTTGCCAAATAGGAGTTCCTTGTGGTTTGCCTCCTGCTGTTCAACAATACAGACTTTACCGCTTCTGAGCAGAGTTGCTCATCTACCCTGAACCACTTATGAGCCACGCTGTCAGGTGAAGGTTCTCTGGTTTGGGGTGAAACAACAATCCCTGATTCTGGGAAAGGAGGTCTGGAAGGAGAGGTAAGGGGCATGGTGGTAATCGGGAC
The DNA here is from genome assembly GCF_052426305.1 of Pelodiscus sinensis. Classification (NCBI taxonomy): domain Eukaryota; kingdom Metazoa; phylum Chordata; order Testudines; family Trionychidae; genus Pelodiscus; species Pelodiscus sinensis. The sequence continues at coordinate 114,864,057 of NC_143055.1, read as the reverse complement.
ATTCTGTGGAGGAACGGGTACCACGATTGTCTCGCCCAGGCTGGTGCTAGAAGTATGACGTGGGCTGAATCTTCCCTGATCTTCTGAATTACTCTTTGGATAAGTACCGTTGATGGGAATGCATAGTGTAGAGGTGCCGTCCAATGGACTAGTATTGCATCGCCCAGAGAGTCCTTGTCCATGCCCCCTCTTGAGCAATAAAGGTGACATTTTTTGTTTTTGTAGGTTGCGAAGACGTCTATTTGTGGTATCCCCCAGGATCGGAAGATGTCTTCCAAGGCGTCGGGACGAATGTCCCATTCGTGGTCCTGAGGAAAAATTCTGCTCAGAGCATCCGCCGTGACATTCCTTGTACCTGGTAAGTATGATGCTACCAGAGTGGTACAGTTCCTTATACACCAGTTCCATAGGTGGACTGCTTGTGCACATAGTTGGCGTGATCGTGCTCCTCCCTGCCAATTGATTAATACATAGCTGCTATGTTGTCCGTAAGTACTCGGATGGTTGTACCAGCTATAAGTGAATGGAAATGTTTGCAGGCAGAAATACTGTCTCTACAAGCTGAAATACAAGCTCTAGGAGGTTGATATGTGAAAGGGTCTCCGGTGCAGACCATCTGCCCTTCATGAACAGACCCTTGATGCGCGCTCCCCACTCCAAGAAGGTGTCCGTAGTCAACTCAATCGATGGTTGTTGACATTTGAATGGAACTCCTGCTAGCAGATTTCCCGGGCGCAACCACCAACCCAGAGATCTGCAAACTAGAGGAATAGGAGTTACTACTTTGTGCATGGAATGCATTACCGGAATGTACACAGAAGTTAATCAATGCTGTAGACAACAGAAATGAAGTCTGGCGTGTTGAACCACAAAGGTGGTAGCAGCCATATGGCCCATAAGGCGGAGACAGGTAAGTATCGTGACCGTAGGCGCCTGGATGACTACTGTGGCCAGATCGTTTAAAAGTTGAAAGTGCTCCTGAGGTAAGTATGCACTGGCCATGATGGAATCGAGGCGTGCGCCTATGAAATGTATAGCCTGCGTGGGATCTGTCGAAGACTTCTTTTCGTTGATTATGAGATCAAGCAAGAGAAATGTCTGTCTGACCAGTGTCACCATGTGTTGGACTTCTTGACTGGACCTGCCCTTTATGGGGCAGTCGTCCAAATACGGAAATATGATTACATCTCTGGGCCGCAAGTGAGCTGCTACTACCGCCAGGGTTTTTGAAAATACCATGGGGGCAGACACAAGTCCAAAAGGTAGCACTCGGTACTGGAAATGGTCATTGCCGATAGTAAAACGGAGAAAATGCCTGTGAGCTGGATGTATGGCTATGTGAAAATAGGCATCTTGCCGATTGAGGGCTGCAAACCAATTGTCCTTCTCTAGTGACGGTAATATCTTGGAAAGGGTCACCATCTTGAACCTTAGACGGCGAAGGTATTTGTTCAGTTTTCTGAGGTCGAGGATCGGCCTCCATCCTCTGGTCATCTTCTCTGTGAGAAAATACCTCGAATAGAAGCCCCTTCCTCTGAACTGGGGGGGTGGGTTACGGGCTCTATGGCTCCTTTGAAGAGTAAACGCTGTGCCTCTTCTTTTAAGCGGCTCTCGTGAAAGGGGTCCCTGGGGTTGGTGGATTTGTGTGTGGTATGGTAGTGAAGGGGATGGTGAGCCCAGATACCACCAGCTGTATTACCCAATGGTCTGATGTAATTGCCATCCATTGGTCTCAAAAGGGTAGAAGTCGATGGTGAAAAAGAGGAATGTTGTGCTATTGTTGGTGTTCCAACACAGTAGAGAGTCGTCGCAAGCCCTCGATCGAACCATCAAACTTGCTGCTTGGGATTTTGTTGGTTGTTTGAGCGAAATGGTTGAGATTGTTTGCGTTGAGGGCGCTGTCTTTGGCATGACTGATCCATGACTCGCTGTTGGTGTTGTTGCCTTTGATAAGGGTAATTGTACCTCTTCTGGTACGGGTAGTACTTCTTGTGCCTAAATGGGGATGTATACATTCCCAAGGTGCGGAGCATAGACCTGGAATCTTTTCCGGAATGAAGGATCTCATCCGTCTTTCTGTGAATAATTTGTTTTTATCAAAAGGGAGATCCTCGACCTTTGCGTGGAGCTCTTTTGGGACTGCCGCGGAAGCCAACCAAGAGGTGCGCCTCATTGTTATTGCAGTCGCCGTAGTTTGAGCTGCCGTATCCACCGCATCCAAGGAGATCTGCAGACTCGCCCTGGATGCTGTAAAACTCTCCTGCACCAGGGATTTTAAGAGGGGGTGCTTGCTCTCTGAGAGATATTGGAGAAGCTGAGATATTTTCTCATAATTATCAAAATTATGATTCGACAACAGCACAGCATAATTAGAGATACACAAGAGATGGGTTGCCAAGGAGTAAACTTTTCTACCAAATGTGTCCAACTTTTGGTAGTCTGATACTGTGGTGCCTTGGCCTGTTGCTGTGCTGCGTCCACCACTAGGGAATTTGGCTGCGGATGATTGAAGAGAAATTCTAAGTTCTGGGAAGGAACAAAATATCGTCTATCAGCTCTCCGGCAGGTTGGGGCCACCGTAGATGGTGTCTGCCAAATAGCATCGGCTGCTTCCATAATGGCTTCATCGATAGGGATGGTGAGCTTTGCACTCTGCCTGGGGTGCAAGTTTTTCAGAAGCCGGTGTTGTTTCGTTTGAGACTGTGCTATCTGTATTTCCTGGGATTGAGCCATCCGCTTGAATAGATCCTGAAACTACTTAAAATCATCCGGTGGGGACAAGTCTGGTGGAAAGACCGCAGCACGTGACAATGAAGGTGAACAATCAGGAACCGGGTCTTCAGATCGATGATCGTCCTGCTCAGATCTAGGTCTGAGTGGTAAGATGTGGCCTCCCGGCTGCGTGGCGGAGAAGCCAAGTTATGGTCACAGTGGTGATGTGATGGAGACTGTCTCATTGACGGCGGATTATAACGCGAGGAGCATTGGAAGTCATAATGATGAGCGTGAACGTGTTGAGCACGAATAATAGTGATGGTATTAAAAATAACGATTTGACAGATGAGGAGACAAGAACCTAGATGATCTATTGCTAGTATGCTGTCTCTCGTGCCTGCTATGTGGAACGTAGTAATAAGGATGTTCATATGGTGGAGAATAGGATGGACCTCTATAGTAACTCCTGTAATGGGGGGGCCCATAAGGGGACTGTTGTCTGTAATAAATATGGTGCCTGGGGCTGTGTTGTCGGTAACAATGATGGCATGGTGAGCCATACTCCATTGGAGGAGAGGGGCCAGGTGAAAATTTTGGGGAAGGAAAGAAGTGCGAGTCCTGTCCCCGAATTGTTAATGGTGCCTCTGATTGGGGGTGCCTCCGTAATTCCGGCTCCTGCTCCAGCACCGGTACGGTGATCAGCTGTTGCTGTGGTGCTGCATCTACCAGTGCCGAGACTGTTTGCAGCTCATAAGCCCCACGTGACACCTGCATTAGTGGCTGGAGAGGTGACTATGCTGGAGGGGTTTTCCCTGGTGCCGGCAGCATAGCCACGGGTGTGTGCTGGTCAGCAGCTGTCCATTGGGGTGAATAGAGTGGTGCCGGTGCATTCGGAGCATGCGCACCGCTTGTCCACACCGCAACTGATTTTGGTGCTGGCAACTCTGCTCCCTGAGATGCCGGTGCCAGGAGAGCCTTGTGAAGCGGAACCGCTGTCCGCGCAGCTTTTTCTTGCACCTTTGAAAAAGAGCGGTGTGGTGCCAGCAACTTCTTAGTAGAGGCTGCGCTTGCCGGCACCGAGGCTGCTGCCGAAAGCACTCTCTCTGGTGCTGCAGCCCTACTCCCGTTCGCCCCTGATCCAGATGGGGAGGATCGAGGGGCAAGGGCAGATGGGTCACAGTCACCTACCACTAATATATCAGGTGGTAGGGATCTGGCTGCAGAGATTCTTTGCCTCTTCTCCCTCCGATCCGGGGAAGAGATCCTCCGTTTAGGGGTTCTCCCCCGTGTTCAACATTTTCTGCCCTGGGGTCCAGCGCTTTATCAAGTAGAAACATCTTCAGCCTCATCTCCCTATCTCGCTGAGTTCGGGCTGTCATTTTTACACAGTGCCCTCACTTGTGGGGAGTGTGGCTTTCCCCCAGGTAACGCACACAAAGCGAATGCCTGTCTGAGACAGGCAGTGGCTCACTACAATGGCTACATTTCTTGAAGCCTGGAGACCCAGGCATGATTGTTGATCAGTTTCTTCCTGAGACAAGGTTTTTCTTTTTCTTTTTTTGTTTTTGTTTTTTTGTTCTTTCAGCTGATCCTCTTTAAATAAAGAGGTTTCCTTCTTTGGGTTTTTTTTTAATTCAGTAAACAAGATCAAAGAACAATAAAGGCAATCTAACTATATACAATTAACTATTTAACTACAGATTCCCTGAAGGAAGAACTGCTGAGAGGAGAAGATCAGAGCTCCGTCTGTGTTCAGGGACAGTTAAAAGGAACTGACAGGGAAGCCGGGTGTGCACGAAGATCAAAGAGTGTGAAAGGCGCGAGCTGCATCCTTCGCACGCGCACCTAGCTGAAAACAGCTATACAAAGCATCCGAGCTGCGGTGCGGGACGAGCCCGACACCATGAGTGGAGTACCCACAGGGACCACTCGAAGAGGAACAGGCAAATACTGCATCAGAATTTCCCAGTTTTGAGGACTGCTACTGAAGAGGTTATGCAATTGCTGGATTGTTCTGAAGTATGTGATTGCTTCCTTGCATGATTCAGTGCAATCAAAACCAATAAGATTTAGTGTGTGGTTGCCACAACTGGAGAAAATACAGTTTGAATTTTGCTGAAGGATTATTGCTTGTACTCCATTGTACTTTCCTTTCATATTGTATCCATTGTCACAGGCTTGATTAATGCAGACTTATAAAATTGAATTTGAAGCCTTCCAGAATTTCTAATACATGAGCAGCAATTTCTTTTCCAGTTTTAATTTTAAGATATTGAACAACCGAGGTCATGTATTCTTTAGGAGAAAAAGTTGGAGTTGCATAAATAATAACTGAAAAGTACTTGGCATGTTGTATCTCTTCAAGAATTGTTGTTTGCACAAATGTTCCACACAGCTCAATAAACTCATTTTGTATTCTGATAGACAGATAATGGACTTGCATGCGTTTTCCACTCTCTTGTGATTTACAAACATTCTTAACATGGCCTGATAAAAGTTGGTCAGACCTACTAAGAAGCTCACGTCTACCAAGAAAGTTTCTGTTTGTAGCTCTACTAGCTGCTTTCCATGTAACATAGTTATCTTTATGTGATGCTGAACTTTCATGTGCAGGTATTCAGTCTTTCAACTTTCTCCAATCTCTATTGATGCTCCAACCAGATGGATCAGACAGTACTGATGCATTTGAACTATTACTGCTAAAAATGAAACAGGATATCCAGTACAGAGCCTGCTTTTCTGTGCTCCAGCAGAGTCAGTCTCTTGTGTGGATCTCTCCTTTTGGAAGAATTTTTGTCAGCAGACAAGTGGCAAAAGCATGATTTTCAGCATTTTTTGGTATATTACTTGGAATCTGAAAACAACTAACTTTGAGAAACTTCTGCATTTGAGCAACATTGTTCTAATCAAGAAGTCCAATATCAGGTCCTGCTGTTACTGTTGTTATACTCCTGTGCTAGTCAGAAGTTCTTGCTCTTGCTGTGAAACATCTCATTTTCAGCATGCAGTCTCTAAATCGAGCATAGATTCTGACTCTATCGTTACTGTTGACATTTCTGTGTCTTGATTAATGACCTCCTCATTTTAAGGAAATGCCATTACAATGTCATTTGTGGGTACAACATTTTCATAATCAGAACTGGAAGTGCCACTGTCAGTATGGTCACCATCTAATGGCTAGAATGTCTTTTCTACAAGAAATTATGTTATAGACTTTAAACTTAACTGTTACTTTTGCCGTCTCTTACTTGCACCACTTTCAAATCTTTGCTTCATTTTTATAAAGGGGCTCTTTTAAAACATAGTAACACATAATAAATTAATTTGCTAAAAGCTATTGGTTATACAAAATTATAATGTATATACTTTGCGATGAATATTATAACGGTTTGGGGATGTTATTTACTATGGCCCCTAGAGCCTTATTTCACAGTCTTGAATTTTCATTTGCTAATATGTTCCCATTATAAAATTCCTCTAATAACTGGTGCATTATTATGAATATGAACATGGGGAGATTGTCAGATTAGATATAAAGTTTATTAAACAGTTAGAATTAAAAGTTTATCATCACAAAAAAGCCTTTAAAGGTGAATCTAAGACTGGACAAAGAGGTAGCTTACAGATGAGCCTGATATGGTTATTGTATATAAAGCTATATAGCAAAAAACAGGAATACAATACAAAAAAATCTCCTATACAAAGATAAACATCTAATTTAAAGATTAAACTCACCCTTAAGACCAAGCAAAATCACTTTATTGTCATAGAATTAATTTTGACTTTCAAAACCTCTCAACTATGCAAAGACTGTAAACATCATTTCATAATGTAGAATCACTAATCACAGAAGCTATGAAAACTCAGATGTGACTGAAAATTTGGTGAAGACCGGAGGTCCCACAATGATTAAATCAATTTTTTGCAGTTATATATAGCTTCGGGTATGTCTACACTACCACCCTAGTTCGAACTAGGGTGGTTAATGTAGGCAACCGGAGTTGCAAATGAAGCCCGGGATTTGAATTTCCCAGGCTTCATTTGCATATTGCCAGGCGCCGCCATTTTTAAATGTCCACTAGTTCAGACTCCGTGCCCGCGGCTAGACGCGGCTCGAACTAGGTAGTTCGGATTAGGCTTCCTATTCCGAACTACCGTTACTCCTCGTGGAACAAGGAGTCCGAACTAGCGGACATTTAAAAATGGCAGTGCCCAGCAATATGCAAATGAAGCCCGGGAAATTCAAATCCCGGGCTTCATTTGCAACTCCGGTTGCCTACATTAACCACCCTAGTTCGAACTAGGGTGGTAGTGTAGACATACCCTTCTGTTGTTTTCCCTACTATAACTGCAAGCTATATAATACATAAAAATAACTTGGTAGAAAAATGTCAAAATTTGAGGTCCCTTTGGGTATGTCTACACTATCTCGTAAGTTTGAGCTAGGTAGGGTAATTAGGGCAAGCGGAGTTGCAAATGAAGCCCGGGATTTAAATATCCTGGGCTTCATTTGCATGTTCCCGAGCGCTGCCATTTTTAAATCCCCCTTACTCCGAACTCTGTGCCCGCAGCTACACGCCTAATTTGATCCTAATTCGAACTACCGTTACTCCTCGTGGAATTAAAGATCCTAATTCAAACTACCTACACCGTGCCGCGTGTAGCCGTGGGCACGGAGTTTGGACTAAGGGGGATTTAAAAATGGCGGTGCCCGGAAACATGCAAATGAAGCCCGGGATATTTAAATATCCCGGGCTTCATTTGCAACTCTGCTTGCCCTTATTAACCTACCTAGCTTGAACTAATGAGCTAGTGTAGACATACCCTCAGTCTCCTGAGACCCTGGGCCAAATGGCCGTCCTGACCCTGCCCTGATAGGGCCTGCCTGTCACACATCTCTCCCTCCCCCTCCCACCAGGAGGAGGATGAAAGCTCTCAATGGCTCCCCTGCCATGGGGGGAGAGAAAGCTCCCATGGCCTCCTCACCATGGGAGGAGGGGAGGAGAGGGAGAAAGCCCCTGCCACCCCTCCACCCTGGGAGGGGGGAGGTAGAAAGCCCCTGCAGGGACCTCCAGTCCAAGAAGAGCCAGGAAGGAGGGAGAAACCCCCACCCACCCCGGACCACAGGGACAAGCCAGCAGGCAGGATGCATGGTCCTCCCTATGCCAGGATGTCCCCCAGAGAAGCCAAAGGGTGGAGAATGCAGCTTCCCCCCCAGAAACTAGCCAGTGGAAGAGGTGCATGGTTGCCACTGTCCTGGGTTGCCCCCCAGGAGAAACCAGTGGCTACGTCCACACCCTCTCCTGAACCCTCAACCCCCTTCCCCAATTCCTGCACCCTCACCCCTGCCCTGAACTCCTCCTTACCCCCCAACCATTCCTCTTGCACCCCTATATGCCTACTTCCTGTCCAGAGCCACAAACATCCACCCTGACTCCTGCAACCCCCTACACCACCATCCCCTACCATAAAGGATCCAAGTAGCATCGGGTAAATCTTGTAGTACAAGAATAAAACAAAAGAGAAAGTTCACATACAAAAGAAGATGTCTGATATTAAAACAGTAAAAATGTGAAATCCCGCTACACAAAACAAATCCCAACAAAATACTCATCTACACAGCTGTTTCAGTGGTACATCTGTGGCCCTCAAAACTCACAAAAATGTTATGTCAAAACAACTGCCCACAGGTATTTAAAGTGTAAATAATTTTATATATTATCAAGGGATGGTGGGTGGGGGTAACCTATTGCTGCCTAATGAATAAGAGGACATTTTGATTTCTCTTTTTAAAATGTTTGTAAATATTTTAACATAATATGAGTCAGTATATAGCTAAACATGGATTATCTCCATGGATCATCACCTTATAGTGGTGGAGAGGCTTGTGAGTTCCAATGACCCCCAAGAGCGACGCTGCCTAGGATCATGTACACCCTTAAGTAACCCATGGCAGAATGGTCAAGGATAGAAGTTCCAGACAACTATGATCCAAGGAGTCCTCAACGGCAAAGCAAATGGAGGATAACTGCACAATGGTGTTGAAACTGCTGTGTAAGGTTACATCTGCTGAGAAGGCGGATGAAGACTGCATCAGATAGAGAATCTCCAATTGTCGTGGTGTCCATGCCATTGGTTTCAAGCCCTCTATCTGTCCAGGACAGTGGGGTGACTGTTGTGTATCAGTCTCCTCACTTTAAAAAAATTCCTGCACAGGCATCTTCCAGTTTTTGGAAAACACCACCTATACAAGTACCTACAAAAGTCCAGTAGTGATCGGTGAGTGGTCACGGGAATAAGACAGTAAGATCCAGAAGTTCCTAGTTACAGACTGACACAGAGGCGGTGTGTGTGTGATTCAGTCTGCTTGCTCAATGATGAGGCTGCTACACTCATCACTGAACAGTCCTCTTTAGGACTTTCTATGCTCAAATGGAACTCAAATGGAATCCTGCTCCTGATCAAGTATACTAAACGTGAACTTATCGTCACAAACACCCTTTTTTGACAAAAGGACAAGTTTAAAACATCTTGGAAACACCCATGTTCAAAGCACTGGTGTCTTCTTGTTTATGTCATGGTTCATACTCGATATCATAGTGACATACTTCTCACAAGAGCAATGACAACTGCTGATGACTGGTGAACTGATCATCACCTCATTCAATCCACAATGAAAATTAAGATTGCCCTCAAATGGAGGCTGCAAAAGAAACAGATCAGGTGTAAGCTTAAGGTTCAAGATTTGAAGGATCCCATTAAGCGTGACTGATCACTTCCAAGCAGTCTTAGAAGAAAAGTTTCCCTCAGAGTTTCCGGAAGAAACTGAGGAACACTGAAACCAGCTGAAAGCAGTAATCATCAACATCTGTGAGGAAACCATTGGCTACCACACCAGACAGCATCAGGACTGGTTTCATGAGAATGATGTTGAAACTGAGCAGCTCATCAATGAGAAGAGAATAGCATTTTGTGCTTGGCAGAATGATTTAAATTGCAATAAAGGAGAGAAGCCCATGCTTAAGGTGAAGGTGGAAGTCCAATGTAAAACCAGAGAACTCAAAAACAATTGGTGGATTAAGAAAGCGCAAGAACTCCAATATTTTGTGGATATCCAATATGCATGTGGTTTCTTTAGTGATGTTAAGGCTGTTTATGGGCCAGCTTGTCATGGCCTGAACCCCCTTCTCTTAGAGGATGGAATCTCTATATAGTAAGAGATTTTTCTTCATGGGCATATGTATTGTAGGAAGGACAGCTATAATACCTGTAGTACTTTGGTGCCTGAGAGAGCATGAAAATAGCTGTATTGCTTGGTTGGGTGAGAGATGCTACAGTTCCACACATTATTCACCCCCCTCCAACCTCTGAGATGCTGTGCACTTCCAGGGAAAGTCATAAGTGAGCTTTGCCAGTAGGGCTGCCAGGTGTCTGGTACTGACCCAGACAGTCCGGTATTTTGACCTCCTGGCTGGTAAAAAAATTCAGAAAATACCGGTATTTTCTGATTTTTTTTCCCAGTCAGGAGATGAAAATCCCAGGTGCTTACTGGGTTCTTCTCAACAACTTTGGTCTCCCCCCCTTTTTTTTTCCTCAACAGAACTTTTTCCCCGGTTGTTTTTTTTTGGTAAGGGGGAAATGTTCGGTATTTTTTGTTAAACCATCTGGCAACCCTATTTCCCAGTGCTCCCTAAAGTTATGGGGAGGAGTCCACAAAATCCAGCTCCTTATTCCCCTAGCACATCCATGTATGGAATAGCCAATTCTAGTCTTAAATATATTACAAATATTATACAAATATAATTCCCATTTGTAAATATAACAGGAGACATATAGGAGTAGCTATGACATAACTAGAAATGTCAGCGTTCCAAGCATGCTATGAACATAATGACCACACTGTGCATTAGAATCACCTTCAAAAATACAAATTGGATTTCTGTTGAATAAAAAATGTAGAAACATAATTTTTCTCTTCTGCACATTGTTGTATCATTTGGAGTTACAGAGTTTAGGAAGAAATCATGTGAAACACACAGAACTAGCTAGAACTGGTCAAAACCAGCTGGGCTAACCCCTGTTGATCTAATTCAGATAGTAAAAACAACAACAAGTTCTATCACTACGACAACCCACCACACAACACACATCATTTCTAAAGAGGATATTGTTTGGTCCACTGTAAGCAGCTGTGTATGACATGCAAATTCCTTCAAATGTAAGCACATCTTTACTAAGTATTTATTGCCATACTTATTAAAGCTGGCAATTATTAAAAAGTATTTAGGGAATCTCCTTTAACAAATAAAAGGCAATTATGAAATGAACTTGTCAATAATTATATTAACATTGAATTCTAAACTAAGCAAGATGATGGCTGTTTTATGTTCCTGCCTAGACATCATATAAAAACTACAAGAAAGCAACAAATTTTTAAAATTGTATTTTGTTATGGTTCTGAGACCAGCTTTTACTCATGATCACAAACCTTTTTTTGGAACATCAAAAATACTTCTCTGCCTGTGGGCTATTCATTATCTGTCTGCTAAATAAAACAAAATAAAAAAAGAATCCTCTTGTGAATGCCCATAATGCAAACTGAACAAAAGCTTGGAAATATATTTATGAGTATCTATTTTGTTTTTCTGACACTATCCTTTTATTAAATATGAATTTTATGGAGTAGTGTTTTCACTAAGCTGGTTACACATGAAAATGTAATTTCTTATTTGTCTAAAATTTAAACAAGAGAATGTTATTCAGTTTAATTTCAGGTGTTCTGAACAGATTGTGTACATCCTATAAAAATGTATAATAATTATGTACATCTAAAGTAAAATTTGCCATTAAAGCAAACAGACTACAACTGTCCTGTTTTACTTCACTGAGTATTAATGCTCAATAAAAATCCACAGGAATGTCAGTGGCTTTTATTAATAAACCATATCCAGAGCATGATTTTGATAATTTTAGACAAATATAAGTATGCATGAAGGTAATATACTGAATGTGTGTTCCTAATTCCTAATTAATTGCAATTAATCCAAAGAAGAAAAAAATGTATTTTATAAATAATGTATTTATTTTTAAATGTATTCAAAGGCCACAAAGAATCATTGTGATCATCTACTCTGACTTTCCTATACTGGTTGGACCTCCCTGGTCCAACTTAACTGGTCCCGGATGAGGGATTTTGCTGGACCAGGGGAGGTCATTTCTGGACTGCCTACTGCCAGTCCCCAGCCTGGCCTGCTGGCCTCCCAGCTGGCTCCTAACCTCCTGCTGGTCCCGCTGTCCTGCCAACCCCGCTGAGCAACCATCACTGCCCTAGCTCTGGGACCCGAAGAAAAGTCGCACGTCCCGCACTGGGGCTCCAGGTCCCTGTCAGGGGGCAGACTCACCACCCTGGCGCCTCCAGGTGGTTGCTCTGGGAATTAGCTCACTGGATGCCTCACTCTTGCTGGTATGTCCCCATGTTTATTTGTCCCCGGCATCCTTTTCAGGACACTGCCCTCTGGCAGTGCTCACTCCAGTCTCTGAGCCCCCCTTCCGAGGGCTGGTGTTTATCCTGCTTGCACTCCAGGAACTTCCCTTCCCCAGGGCACCCTGTACTCCTCCCAGGGAACACTCAGTTCCCCTGTACCCACTAGGGTTGCCAGGTGTCCGGTTTTCTACTGGACAGTCTGGTATTTGCACCCTCTGTCCAGTTGAAAAATTCAGAAAATACCGGACACTTGCAATGTGCAATGTCCGGTATTTTCTGAATTCCCAGCTGGGTGCTGGATGGAAGCCTGGCAGGGGTGGGAGAGCAACTGGGAGGCAGGGCTGCGATTGGCGCTGTGAATCCTGTGGTTGCGTGCAAAAGCCGGGTGGGGCAGGGGCAGGGGCAGTGGCTGGGACTCCCCACCTCCGGCTTCTGCACACAACCAGAGGCTCTTAGTGTCAATCATGGCCCTGCCTCAGCATGGCCCCACTTCCCAGCTGGGAAGCCGGGCAGGGGAAGTGGCTCCCAGCCCCGCCCCCGCCCCTGCCCGGCTTCTACTACCAACTAGAGAGAGTGCCTGCTGGGGCCGGGGCCGGGGCCTGTTGGATTCCGGCTGCGGCCAGTGGCTGCACCCCCCCTCGCCAGCTCTACTTCCTGTCCCCCTCCCTCTGGCCCCCCCTCCTCCCGTCCAGACCCCCTGGCTCCTGACCCCCCCGCCAGCTCTTCTTCCCGCCCCCCTTCCTCCCATCCAGCCCCCCTGGCCTCCGCTCCCCCCCAGCTCTGCTTCCCACCCCCCTCTTCTTCCCAGCCCCCCTTCACCCCAGCCAGCCCTGCCGCCCCCACACCCCCTCTTCCCAACTGGTTCCTCCCCCGCTACAATTGAGTGTGTCCAGTATCTTGATGGGGTCTACCAGGTAACCCTAATACCCACCTTGCCTCAGGGACCCACTGCCAGTCTTCAACTAGTCCCTGCCTCAGGGGTAAACTGCACTCTGTAATGGCCACTCATCGCTGGCAAAGGGGTGTGGACTTGCTGCCCCTGCCTAGCATGGCTGCCTGTCTATAGCTCTAGTAACCTTGGCAGCCTGGGGGCTTGCTTGGCCAGAGCTTCGCCAGCTCTACCGTCCTTCCCCAGCACTGCTCTACCTCCAGGAAGCCTCCTGCTTCCCATGCAGTCAGGTTCCTACTGCTCTCTGTCCAGAGCAGCACTCAGTTCTCTCCTCCTCTAAGAGTCCTTCTTTATATAGCCCTCAGCTGGGCCCTCATTAGCAGAGCTGCCTCAGCTGGGGCTTCACTCTCAGCCCTCACTCAGGGCTGGGGTTTATGCCCTTAAAGGGCCAGTGCAGGGCAAACACCCTGTCACAGTCCCACAGGGCAGCCACGCGCACCACACTGGGGAATCCGGATCCCAACAGGCAGCTGCACAAGTGTCTCCCAATGCCACTGGGCAGTCCTGCTGCCATGCGCAAGACAGCCCTGCTGTCAGTTTGCTGTAGGCAGCCAACTGCCCTGCCAGCCCCACAGGGATCCTTGTCACTGACCTTCCACAGGGACTCTCTGGTCCTGCAATATCCAAGCTGAACCATGGGTGTTGCTGGACTAGAGAATCCCAGTTAATTGAGTTTCAACCTGTGTAGCACATGCTAGAGAACTTCCTGAAAATAATTCATAGAGTATATTTTTTAGAAAAATATCCAATCCTGATTTTAAAATTTTCAGTAACCATTCCAATGGTTAAATGCTCTGATCCTTACAAATTTATACCCTACTCACAAATTCTGAATTTGTCCAGCTTCTACTCGCAGCCCTTGGATTACTTTTCTCTACTAGACTGAAGTCCCCATTATTAAGTATCTACATCTACACTGCAGGCTTCTTGCACATGAACTTTTTGGGCAAGAGTTCTTGCGCAAAAAGTTCTTGCATAAAAGCACGTGCACACTGCCATGTGCTTTTGCGCAAGAGATGTGCTTTTGCGCAAGAGCGTCCATGGCAGTGTGGATGCTCTCTTGCGCAAGAAAGCTCTGACAGCCATTTTAGCCATAGGGGTTTCTTGCACAAGAAACCCGTTGCCTGTTCAAACACGCCTTTTTGCTCAAGAGCTCTTGCGCAAAAAGGCTTATTCTTCGCGGAAAGAGGAATAACTCTTGCACAAAAAGCCCTGTGGTCTTACGATTAACTGCACTTTTTCTTGCCCAAGAACACACTTGTAGTGTGGATGCTCCGTTTTTGTGCAAAAACTCTGTGTAAATACTTATAAACTGTAAGCAAGGAACGTCTTAACCTTCTCCAAGTTAAAACCAACAGACTAAGTACAGTAGACTTCCAATAATCCGGCACCTTTTGGACGTAGGTGGTGTCGGATTATCAGATTTGCCAGAGAATCAGGAGGTCCGGTACAGCTTCACAGCTGGCCAGGACACAATCTCCCTCCCTCTCCCCTCCCCTTTCCTCTTCACATCTCCCGTGCTGTAACCTGATCCTCCTCTCCCCCCTCCCCTCCCCTTTCCCCTTTGCTGAAGCAAAAATGCTCTTCTCCATACTGTAACACGATTCCACTCCCTCCCCTCCGACCCCAACCGTATGCTCCTTCTGGTTACAGCAAGCACGTGTGCTGAGCGGCAGGCTTTTTAATCAGCTGGTCAGGAGTGCTTGGCATTTTGATGCCAGAGTATCGGGAGTGCCGAACAGTTGGATGCCGGACTATCAGAGTTTTACTGTACTTGGAATCTCTCTTTACGAAGCATGCTTCTATTACTTTAATCATTCCAGTGGTTATTCTCTGAAACCTCCTCAATTTACCAGAATTCTTCTTGAATTGTATACAGCAGAACTGGACACAGTCGTTCAGCAGTGAACACATCACTGGGACTGATAGAGATAAAATAATCTATCTACTTCTACTCAAGATTTGCATTTATGAACCCCAGGGTCACATTAGACTTTTTGGCCACAGCTCCGCACTGGGAGCTCCTGTTCAGCTGATTATCCAAAAGGATTCACATATCTTTTTCACAAAATCACTGTTTACTAAGATAAAGTCCCTCATGCTGTATGGTCCACAATCTTTGTTCTAGATGTATACGTGTACATTAAGGCACATTAAAACACATATTGTTTGCTTGTGCCCAGTTTACCAAACAATCCAAATCACTCAGGGTATGTCTACACTACACTCCTAGTTCGAACTAGGAGGGTAAGGTAGGCATACCGCACTTGCAAATGAAGCCCGGGATTTGAATTTCCCAGGCTTCATTTGCATAAGCGGGGAGCCACCATTTTTAAAACCCTTCTGGTTCGAACCCCATGCAGTGCGGCTACACGGGGCTCGAACTAGGTAGTTCGGACTAGGCTACCTAGTTCGAGCCCCGTGTAGCCGCGCTGCACGGGGTTCGAACCAGCGGGGTTTTAAAAATGGCGGCTCCCCGCTTATGCAAATGAAGCCCGGGAAATTCAAATCCCGGGCTTCATTTGCAAGTGCGGAATGCCTACATTACCCTCCTAGTTCGAACTAGCGGGGTAGTGTAGACATACCCTCAGTGACTTGTCCTTCTTTTATGTACCACTGCCCCACTTTGCATTATCTCCAAACCTAGCAGTGATAATTTTATGTTTTCTTCCATTGATTAAAATGTTATATAATGTAGGGCCACAACCAATTCCTGCAGGACCCCACTGGAAATGCATCTATCGATAATGACTCCCTGTTTACAATTACTTTGAAACCTATGACTTAGCTGTTCTTAATACATATAAACGTGTTTGCCATGCTAATTTTATATTATGTCAACACTATTATCTTTATCAACCAAACTTGTAATCTCATTTTTAAAAAAAAGAGAGATCACCAGTTAGATTGACAGGATCTATTTTCCATAAGCCCATGTTGATTAGCATTAATTATACTAACTTCCTTTAATGCTTTATTTTCTATTAGTGCTTTATTTATTAAGCCCTGCATCAGCTGCTCCTTATCTTGGTTGACATCAGACTAAACATATTAAGAAGCGCAGAACAAAGAGCCAATCGCTAATTCAAAACCAAAGTGCAGCTATTGGTTATGGATACTGATAATCTTATATTAAAAATACATCATAGATCAGAGTAGGCAGCGGCAGATATAGGGCAGGGCGAGCAGAGGCGGCTGCCCTGGGCCCCACGCTTCAATAGGCCCTGTGCACGCGCTACTACCTGTCGGCTGTGGCCATGGCGCATGTGCAAAATTGTGCTGCCCTTGGCCCCACGCTTCAATAGGCCCTGTGCCCTGAGCCCCGCAAAACTCTCATCTGCCCCTGAGTGTAGGAGTCCATAACTGTGTTTTTGAGTTGGAAGAGAGCAAAGACACTAAAGAAGTTGATCACATTGGCTGTGTCTACATTGGCACCCCTTTCCGGAAAAGGGATGCTAATGTAGACTTCGGAATTGCAAATTCTGCGGGGGATTTAAATATCCCCCGCGGCATTTGCATTTACATGGCTGCCGCTTTTTTCCGGCTTGGGGGTAAGCCAGAGAAAAGCGCCAGTCTAGACGTGATTTTCCGGAAAATAAGCCCTTTTCCGGAGGATCTCTTATTCCTACTTTCAAGGAAAAAAGCGGCAGCCATGTAAATGCAAATTCCGCGGGGGCCCCATTATGTATCCTTGATGCCTACAGAATACTGTACTTTCCATGTATTGCAATACTGAAGCATAAATACTTGATACTGCCAAACACTTTTGCATAACTTTACAATCCCCCGTAGATGCCTTGAAAGCAATAGGACCATTCAAAGTAGAAGCTCCTTATGTATCTCCCACACCTTGTCTATACTCAGTCCAAAACTGTATAAGAAAATACTAACTAGTCTCTGCAGAGATTGTCTATGCTACTCTTTGGCTCAAAGCAAATTTTTTCTGCTGCATTATATACTCCTAAAAATATTTTTTAATAAAAATTTGAAGAAGCCTTGAACTACAATAGTGCTAGTGGGCACTATTAAATAAATAGAATTCCCTAGTGGCCTCCCGCTGTGTGGAAGCCACTAAGCTCCACTTAAGATAAGTCGACTCTGTAACGGTCCCTGCCCCTATCTTGGGGAGAGGGGTCGTTATCTTTCACTGTCGTGCTTCTTGAATAATCCCCCAGTATCCGACCAGGGCGGAGGAGGACCTGGGCCCACCCCCTCTCCAGGTCCCAGCCCAGGACCCTAAGGGAGTGTGTCTGAGACACGCTGCCCGACCGGGGGGGCTACGGCCGCAATGCACCGGTCCCCGGGGTTTCCGACCCTGTCCTGGGCTACTTCCTCCAACCCTTTTGGGTCCGTATGTCTCAGTCTGGTTCAGCGGGGTGCCAGGGGTGACTCACCCACTCGGGCCACGGGACACTCGGTTGCCCGTCCTGGGTCCGCCGTCGGTCCTGCCACCCCGCCGCCGTCCATGGTGGTTGTCTGTTCTCCGTCCCGCCGGAGCTCCCTCCTTCCCCCTTTGCGTCCTGGCCGTCCGGCTTTTAAACCTGGCGCCCCTGCTCAGGGACGCTGGCGCATGCCCCCTGTGGGAGGGGCTGGGCGAGTGCGTGGGTGGCCCATCGGGGGGAGGCTCCTGCACCTGCGCCGACAGCCATCCCTGGGCCAGCGCGTTAGAGCCGCTCGGGCATCCCGGCGGCAGTTTCCTGTGGCACCCCTGGCGCGGGGCATAGGGTTGGGGCTTGAACTCCCCGCCGCCCTGCCCCCGCCTATGCCGGCGGCAGCCGCCGCCGAATAGGCGCAGCAGAGCCGCTCGGGCATTTCGGCACCTGTCCCTGCCAGTGCGGGGTGCGGGGTTGGGGCTCGTGATCTCCGCCGCCCCGTCACAGACTCCAACTACGTATTCTACATAGCTGGAGCTGCATACCATAAGATGACCTTCCAGATCTAGTGCAGACCTGTCCTCAGGGACTGAGTTCAATTTACAGGGCTGAGAAACAGAAAAAAAAACCCTATGTTTACTAGTAAGCTTAGCATATTCAATGTAGAAATTAATGAGAGAAAATAAACAAAGAAAGAAAGAAGCAAAACAAGTATCTTGAAACTTGCCCAAAAATAATACTCACAAGTATGCACATTATATGCCAGGTTTTAGCTTGGAGTACACTTTTACTGCTAATTTATAAATCCTTGAAATATGGGGTTTTAAAACACAATGTTAATATAGCTAACTACAACAGTGCTTGCAGGCATGGCTATAATGAAGGAAATAATTGCATCAATAAAATTATACTAGTCTGACACTAAGCATTTGCCAAAACAAACAATTCTGAATATCTAACAAGCACTATAAATATGGCTGTCACCATAAATCAAAGCTATCTAAGAGCAGACTGGATGAAACTGAAAAATACCAATGCTACTGATGCCTCTTCATAAAAGAAAGCATCTTTGGCACTATTAAGAATTTTATTAAATTCCGCTTATGAATTCAGTGTTCCTTTGAAAATTTTCACCAACTTTCATGTTTTAGGCTACATCTAGAGTACAAGCTTCTTTTAGAATAATTTTTTCTGGAAAAGATTTCCGGAAAAGCTTATTTCAAAAGAGAGCATCCACATGCAAAAAGCGCAACGAAATAGCGATGTGCTATTTTGAAAGATAGTGTCTACACTCATTGGATGTTATTTCACATGTAAGGCCACACGGAACCAGATCAGGCAGGGCATTAGGTCAGCAGTTGCTTCCTGGTGCTGTTGCTTAAGGCTTTCTGATACGTGCTTAAAGGGCCTCCTCTGGACAGCCGTTTCTCTGCTTCCTTTGCTTGCTTGCCTAACTCTCTGAGGGACAGCAAAGCATTTGCAGCACATGCTCTGGTTGCCCAGCTTTTGGACACCACAGCACAGTCCTTGCCATGGAGCTGGAGCTGCCTCTGGGAATGAGATGGCCACACCCTGCCATGCTGCAGTTTCGACTCTAAGCTCATCATCAAGACCCTCTGCCTGTGTGCAGGAGCAAAGTCCTTGCAACCGCACCCCACGATGGAGAGAAGGTTATGGAGGCTGGACACCAATTCTGACTGGTGAGACCCGCTGGTCATGGAAGCGGTGGGATGTCCAGCAGTGGCTCCATAACTTCCGTATGTGGAAGGCCACCTCCATGAAGCTGTGTGCCTGGCTTGCCCCTGCTCTCTGTCGACGGGACACCCAGATGCGACCTGCCATCCCCATGGAGAAGCAGGGTCACCATTGCCATCTGGAAGCTTGCCGCCCCAGAGAGTACTGGAAAGGGGGACACTAGTGAAAGGGAGGGTTGGAGGTGTGGGGAGGAGGTGGCCTGGGGGGAGGGAAGCCCCATCTCCGAAGGTTTCTGCAGTCCCACCCTCACATAGGGCTGCAGGGTGGGGGCAGCTTCATAGGGAGTGGCTCCTGGGGTGCTTGTGGGGGGGACCTTCCAAGGGCTCAGGCACCCCCTTTGATTCTTTGTTTTGTGTGTTTTTGTCTCCTTCTGAAGGTGGTGAGGACCACTATGTTCTGTTTCCTCCCACTAATTATGGCAGTTGTATAATCACTATTTTCTATTTTTTCACAGTATTTTTCTCTCCCCCATTTCTGTGCAAAACGCCAAAAGAGTGAGAACTACTAAGTCCCCAATCCTATGATACAAAAGCCCATGAGTGATATTAGCATATGAGTTGACCCACTGAGTTCCACAGGTCCACCAAAGGACAGGGGCCTAAATGATTTTAAGGAATGATCTACAAATAGAAATTACACTAACTTAACTAAATCTGATTAAGTTCCATTAAGTTCAATTGATATTAGTCATTCTCAAATCAATGGAAGTGTCCCATGCATGGGGGCTTATTTAGTAACTGGCACAACTGCTGTACGTAAACATGACTAACATTCCACATTTCAGGTATTAAACTGTGAGTTTTCCCCACAAAAGTTGTTTCTCAAAAATAAGCTAATAACCTCAAAAAGATTTTTTCCTGCAAGCATGAAAATTAGAAAGAGGCAAATCATTTTAAAAAATATAACAAACACATATTACTTCCAAATCAAAATTTGACTATGATTCAGGAAACATTTCCAGCTGCCTATCTACTGATACTTCAGGTTTTCAGAAGCCACCTGTCAATGTGGAATTATAAATTATGGAGGAATACAGCTCTGTATTAAAGTATGAATATGTTTTGTGGGGATTGCTTTAATGAATTACAATGAGTCTTTCCATAAATTCCCAGATGTTCCATACTAATGAGCTGATGGGTCTAAAAACCTAGAAACATAATTAAGTTCAGAAATATTTCCCAACAGTTTCTGAAGGACTCAATATTTTTCGGGCAATTATTAGAATGGAAGCAAAATGGGTTTTTCATAATCTGCACATTCTGTTATATATTGCTCTGGACTCCTGCACATTTAATTTGTTTAATGCATACTGATGATCTATGTTATGTTGTATGGTTTAAAGCAGAATTGGTGAACTCTTTCTTTTTCAATTTGGGTAGTGCATCCTGGGGAAAACACTTAAATAAAATAAAGAGCTTTAGAATGCAAAGTATGTTGCTACAATAGATTTATGAGTTAAATTATATTGACATTTCTTCTCGCCTTGATAAATATCTTCCTGATCTTAACTATTATTACATAACAGACCACTTGCCAAGTATTGCTGTTAACACTGCTATGAAACCTAAATATTATCTCATTTATGTTAGGAGAGTGTGTAATTTACTGTCATTACCAGGATAGCACAGATTGAGATAGGAAGACAGAGACATTGACACATTAGATAACCATATACTGTTTAAAGAGAAACTTCAAAAGAGGAGAAAAATTTCAAAACAGGTCCCATGCCGTATCATCAATTACAGCACTGTCGCACTAATGGCTAAGAAAAGCAGGGGAGCAGTGACAATAGGTGCATTCATCTTACTATTGCACTAGAAAAGCTGCACCTGTATCCCAGTGCACTCTGTCTCCTCTTATCCCCTGATGAGTGCACTCCATGACAGTGCATCTGATAGTGAGAATGTTACTGATCTGTCATCCCTCCTTGCTGAAAGGCACCTTGACTACATCCAATGAGTGTAACAAGAGTACACTGTAGCTTCTCTCTCCATCCACATCTAGTTTCTCTGTTACAATGCTGACATGCTAGTGAATTATCTAATAGACAAATTCTAAAGCAAAGGCTAAAAATGCCTTTAATACATTTTTGTTTTGTAAGCACTTCATGACACGCAGCATATACAAATAACAGGAAACAATTGTTATGATACACATAAAGAAAACTGCATTTTTTATAAATATTAAGGTATAATATCGTATTTAAAAATATGCAAGGAGGCAATAAACACATGGGGCCCAATCTGGGATTCTGATTGATCTGCACAAAATGGAAGTGAAATGTTCATAGGAAAGGTGGCTGAAAGATCATTTTTACACTTTTCTGATCTTGTTGCTACACTTTACAGAGCTGGTCCTCCAGTTCTGCTATAGCAGCTTAACAATCTTGAGGCAAACAGCCCCCTCCCTCCTGCCACCATGACCGAAATGAAGCCAAGAATCAACATGGCAAGGATGGATGTTTCTTATCCCTTTTTTATGGTATACAGAAAACAGAGCAGGGAGTGGTTTGAGACACCGCCCCTTCCCCCATACCTTGCACAGTCTGTTGAAACAAAATTCATTGCAAATAATCACATCTAATTTATAGTTAGTCGTAGGAGGTCCTGAAACTTTTTTCTTTTCAATTTGGGATCATAGTATAGAAAAAGTTGAGAAGTAATGTACTAGAATGATCTCTTTGTGTCACTGGCTTTAGGGCCAATATACACTGTAAACAGGAAATGAACCATTACACTCCACTGGAGAATCTAGCCAGTGGCTTTTGCACTGGAAGGGAAGATTTGCTTCTAAATACGTTCATTTTCAAAATACAGTAGTTCACTCCCTGTTTTGTATTTTTAATGATTCTGGGGGAAGCTTTTGTAGTGATTGTCATTACATGAATGAACATGATGGCTGTGTCTACACTGGGCCACTTATTCCGGAAAATCAGCCGCTTTTCCGGAATAAGCTGCGAGCTGTCTACACTAGCCGCTTGAATTTCCGGAAAAGCAACAACGCTCTACTGTACAAAATCAGCCACTATTCCGGAAAAGCTACGCTGCTTCTGCTCGGGCACAAGTCCTTATTCCGGAAAAGCTTTTCCGGAAAAGGGCCAGTGTAGACAGCTTTTCCGGAAAAGGAGAAGAAACGGAAAAAAGCGGTTTGGACGCCGGGAGACCCCGTAGGAGCCCCGGACTTCCTGTTAACCCGAGCTCTTAAAGAGCTCGGAGGCTGCTGGGCGCCTGTGGCAGGAGCCTGCCGGAGAGCGTGCTGCTTCAGCTCTGCCACGTGGCACTGTGCTGCCCAACAGCCACCTCTCAGCCCAGCATGGCAGCTCCGGGTGGTGAGCCATCTGCACCCGCAGGGGAGGAAGCCCCCAGGGGCCGTAAACGCCGGGCCCCATCCTGGACCCCCAGGGAGCTGGAGACCCTCCTGGACCTGTGGGAGGAGGAGGAGGGTCTCCACGACCTGCAGTCCTGCCGCTGGAATGCGGACCTTTACAGGCTGCTGGCACATAACCTGGTGCAGCAGGGACACCCCGGCCGCAACTGCGAGCAGGTGCGCTCGAAGGTCAAAGAACTGCGGCTGGGGTATGTGCAGGCCACTGAGGGTAGGGGGGCAGGACCTGATGCCTGCCCTTATTATGACCGGCTGAATTCCTTTCTGGGCCAGCCAGCCCCGCATGCCCCAGCTGTCCCCGTGGACACCTGCCAGCGCCCCCCCATCAACCGTCCCACCGAGCCAGGGGAGGGAAAGGACACCACCAGCGCGTCCGGTGATAAGGAGGCCAGCATAGCCACCGCCCAGCAGGCCCCCTCCAGCAGCTCCTCCGAGGCCGAGGCCGGGGAGGAACCTACTGGTGAGTTTGTGCAGTTTGCACTCCCAAAGGGCGCGGGGTGGAGGGTGGGCGGGGAGCCAGGTGCCCGGAGGGAGAAGGGGCAGAGCATGTCACTCAGGCCACGTGAGCTGCACACTGCGTAGCATGAGGCAGCAAGCAGCACGTGCAACCACTAGCAGCCTGGTGACCGAGCGGCATGTGGCCGCAGCAGGCAGCTGCAGGGCACGCCTGGGACCGTGCTGCTCACACACATTCGGCGGGACCAGGGGAAAGGGTGGATGCTGGCTGGAACCGGCCAGGGCCCCAGGGACTCAGCCCAGAGCCCGCAGCTCCGTCAAGGGTGCAGCATGGAGAACGGCACACTGTCCCATGCCTCGCTGTGAGGCACAGCCAGCTGCTATTGGGTACACCGCAGCGTCAAGGTCCTGTGACCGTGGACCCCCACCGAGCCCATCGCCTGCTCCCAGTGCCTTGGCTGCCTCCCCGAGGGAAGTCCCCACTGTGGCCACACATGTCCACGGGGCCAGGATACAGACCGGTGCTTACAATACTGGAGGGAGGACCCTACTCCAGGGGCGGTCCTCCTTGCAAACATACAACACGGGGGCAGGAGGGGAACCGAGTGGGCCCAAGCCACACAACTGTGGGGTCACCTGGGCTCAGGGGTGGAGGGCATGCGGTGTGGGGATAGTGGATGGCCTGCCTGACTGACCCATCCTTTCGTCTCTTCCCTGCAGCGGGACCGAGCACAAGACCCTCGACTCCAGCAGCAGCGGCACCCCCAGCTGAACAACCCCGGAGGCACAGGCTCCAACAGAGGGACCAGCTGCTTCGCCGGCACGTGCAGGCCTCCATCGTGGAGCGGGTGCAGAGGGACCTGTAGTGGTGGCAGGAGGGCTGGGCTGCCTTCCTCGGCGAGTGCTGAGGGAGGCGCGCCACTATGGACACGCTGACGGCACATGTTGTGAATGCCATTCATTATGGCATGGGCGGAGCCCAGGCCCCCACCATCCCTCCCGTAGCACAGCCCATGCCCCCTCCTGTCCCTGCTCCTATCCCAGCTCCTGCCCCTATTCCTGCCCCTCCTCCTATCCCAGCTCCTGAACCTGCCCCTGCTCCTGCTCCTGCTCCTGCCCACCTCCCCGGCCACCTCCGCGTGCAGCCTGCCCCAACGCAGTCTGCCCAGCGTGAGTAGGCTGGCCCCCAGAGGAGCGCTCGCAGGGACCGCCCCTCCCAGTAACTGCCTGCCCTCCCTGTCCCAGTTGAAGGTCTCCCCCCCCCCCCCTTGTAAATAAACAGTTCTCTATTTTGCTGTTCATTCCTGTGTTGGTTATTGTGTAACTCTAGTTAGTGTAAGAAATGATGTGAGATGCCAAATAGCCACTTAACTTTAACATGGTTGCAAACTGTGGACAACAAAATCTGTACTCTATCACTGGGGGGGCCCTTCTTAAGTGGTCAGTGATTTGTAGTGCATAAATAAATACTGAGACTTCTCAGTAAAATGTAAACCACAAACTATATTTACATAGCAACAAACAAGCACATATGGTTAAAAGATGCAGCACAGTACAGATTCTAAAACATAGTCTAGGCGCAGGGAGGACGATTGTGGTGTTGCTGGCCACCTCAATCCTTTGGTCCTTCCGGGCCTCAGGAGAGGAAGAGCCAGGAGATCCCTCGACGGACGATGACAGCGAAGCTGGCCACCTCAATCCTTTGGTCCTTCCGGGCCTCAGGAGAGGAAGAGCCAGGAGATCCCTCGACGGACGATGACAGCGAAGCTGGCCATGTCAATCCTTTGGGCCTTCCGGGCCTCAGGAGAGGATGAGCCAGGAGATCCATCGAAGATGGCACTGACGTGAGCCTTCCGCACAAGTCCCAAATCCTGTTGGCTGTTCTTCAGGACAGGCGATGGTGGCCTAAACCCTAGCCTAACTTAAAAGAAAAACCCTAACTATGCCCGACGCACCCGATGAACAGACTCGATGACGGCCAATGTGCTGTGACCCGACGCTTTACTATTGGGGGGGAGAGGAGGTGGGGAAGGGTAGGAGCTGGGACGGAGTAGTCTAGGGTGACCCAAGCGACCCTGCTACGGGGCTTGGGCAAACATGTCCACCAGGGCCTCTCTAATGTGCACTGCCTCCTGGTGCGCCTGGCGGATGGCAGCTGTGTCGGGCTGGTCCAAGGTCTGTGCCTCAGCTGCCACCCATGCAGGGAGGAAGGCCTCCCCACTGTGCTCCACAATGTTGTGGAGCACACAGCACGCGGCCAGTACCTCCGTTGCATTCTGCTCACCCATCTCGAGACGGGTGAGCAAGCAACGGAAGAGGGCTTTTAAATGTCCAAAGGCCAGCTCCACTGGGTTTCGGGCCCGGATGAGGCGGTCGTTGAACCAGGCCTGGTTCTGGTCCGGCTGCCCGTGTAGGGCCGCATTAGCCAGGGCATCAGGGGGTAGGCCGTGTCCCCAACGACGCAGATGGGCATAGGCACATCTCCAACAGTCAAGTCCCGGGGAAGTAGGTGCCCGCCTCCAACCTGCGAAACAGTCCAGAGTTCTGGAGGACCAGCCCCCGTAAATGTCCACGAAGCAGCCCCGGTGGTCCACGAGGGCCTGCAGAACAATGGAGCAGCACCCCTTGAGGTTCATGAAATGGCCCGCTCGATGCTCCAGGGCCCGGATGGGGATGTGGGTGGCGTCCAGGGCTCCCCCGCAGTTGGAGAACCCGAGGGCAGCGAAGCCGGCCATGGTATCATCTACGTCGCGCAGGCGGATGACTCGCGGGAGCAGGACGTCGTTGATGGCGTGAACGACCTGCAGAAGGGTGCAAAGAAACACAAGGGAACACATCACATACGGCAGGGGTGAGTGTACACTCCCTTGGGCCCCCCCTTGATTCCGTCCTCACACACACACACACACACACACACACACACACCCCCCAGGGCCCCCCTTGCCGCACGCCTCCCCCCCACCGGGCCTGTGCAAGGGAGGGACGGCCCAAACCCCTGGGCGACCCAGCCGGGAGTCTTGGCTGTCCCTGGGCCTGGAGTGCAGCACCCTCCCCCCATCCCACTCCCCCTGGGACTTACCTCCATGACGATCACTCCGACGGTTGATCTTTCCACCCCGAAATGCTAGGCCACCGAGCGGTAGCTGTCCGGTGTGGCCAGCTTCCAGAGCGCAATGGCTACCCTCTTCTTCACGGGGATGGGTGCCCGAAGCCGGGTGGTGGCTCTCTGCAGCACAGGGGTGAGCCAGGTGCACAGCTGCAGGAAGGTCTGCTTTCTCATCCAGAAATTCCGGATCCACTGGTGGTCGTCCCATAGTCCGAGGACCACCTGGTCCCACCAGTCGGTGCTGCTGTCCAAACTCCAGATGGACCTGTCTACGGTTGGGTGCTGATGCCACACGGTTGCCACGGCCTCCCTGGTGAGGGAGTCCAAGGCGATCTCTGCCTCCTGGTCCATGAACACCATGACACCGGCCTGCAGCACGAGCCGCAGGCACCTGTACAGACCCAACAGAGGCCCGAGCAGGCACATGGCAACCCATGGCTCCATGGCAGACAGAGCAGGGCAGACAAAACAAAACTCACGGAAAAGCAGTTGGGAGCCAAAGGGTGGTGTCCCCAAAACTCAGAGGGCAACCACCAACTGTGCGAAGGGTGCCAGTCCCTGGCAGAGGCCCCAAGGCATGGGAGCAGGAGCCCAACGGCTGTCCAGCGAAACCCCTTTAAGCACGTGTCTGAACGGCACTCTGGCCCCGCCCCCGGAAAGGTCTGGTGGCCTTTGCCCTCTTTAAAATGGCTCCGGGCTTCTGCTTTTCTGGAAAAGCACGCCGCCAATGTAGACGCGCTTTTCCGGAAAAGCGCATCGTTATGACGATAACTCGGGGCCAATGTAGACGCTCCTTTTCCGGAAAAACTGAAAACGGAATAGTATTCCGTTTTAAGCAGTTCCGGAAATTCATGCCAGTGTAGACACAGCCGATATGTTTTACATTATCTGGAAAATTTAATTCTCCCCTCTTTATGGAAACATTTTAATACCTGTTTTGCTGTGTTGTTATAGTCCCGTAAATATTAGTAATTTAGTTATTTATTAGAGTTAAATTTAATTTGGGGATCTCTATTCACATGGGGCTTTACAAATATAGATGAAACATAGCAGAATAAGATTAGGAGCACCCACATTAAAGAGGAAGCAGAATGAGTTTTAAGCAGTTAATTTTGTATTCCAAAGTGGTCAGCACAGATCAACATTTCTGGAAGGTTGATTGATGGTTTATGTGGTTTACCACTTACAGGGTTTATTATCTATTTTGGCCACATTTTTATGCCACACTTAAGTACCATGAGTAAAATGTGAGTATATACAGTAACAGCACTGTTTTGATACAACTTTTTTGAGGAAGATGGTAGAAATTATTCTATTAGTACCATTTGTGCCATTGATTTTTAAACAGAAGCCCCTCTTTGAAATAAATGGAGGGTTTCTGCTTAAAAATGTATGACATGAGATAGCTGTTAGCCACTGCAACCTTCGTTCTTCAGTTGCAAGACTCATTTCTTCCTGAAGGCATTCTCTTCACAATTAAGAGCAAATGATCTACATAGTAAATCCCCTAAATTCAAAAAACAAAAACCACTATCACTACCCTAAAGTCTACCACTACCCTAAATTCAAGTACTCAAAGTAAGGGGCTATGGTGTATAAAGGCACGGACTCCAGCCGGTGCAAGCACGAAATCGTTTTATTGCAAGATTACAACTATCTTTATTCCCTCTCAACTTCCCAAAAGTCCACATCCTGCTTTTCACAAACTATGCTTTCTCACAGTCCCAACCCAGCATTCTCGAAGGTCGTTGACTCAGGCAGATGTTGTTATTGTTGGCTCAGGACTCTTGATCATGCGCATCCCCACTGACTCCTGGATCGTACTCCAAGGTCTGCAGCTTTTCCTGGTTTTGTTCTTGGATGCCCTGTCACGCGGTCAATGCACTATACTTGTTGATTCTCTACATCTCCCCCTCTTTTATACAAAGCAATACCATTAATAAGTAACATTGTCATTACACGAGCCTCAACTTGCTGAGCAGAACGAATACAAGAAAAAAGTAAAGAAAGAATTATAAAAAGCACAATAAGAAGCCCACTTGCAAGTCCAATAAACACCCACATGCGCAAATTTAATCCAGAAAACCACGTAGTAGGATTAAGCCAAGATAAGTCAGATTGCAGAGTAGCAAAAACCTTTTGTGGTTAATTCTTGCAATTGCTGGATTTGGTTCTTTAACTGAGCATGCAAAGAATTAACATGAGAACGTAAAGAAACATCAAAGGCACCCTGTAAATGGTGTTTAACAAGGTTCCAATCATGAACTGATGAATTCCAGGGAAGGGATGTCACACAGAGACCTCCAGCATTGTGCTCCCAATCACAATGCAGAGACAACCTAGTCTTTAAGGCTGTGTGCCTATCACCAAGCCAAATGACTGTGGCTTCTAGGGCCTCAAGCCGCGCCAACATCTCTTCGTCAATGGTCTCCTGCATTTGGAACTCCCATGTAACGTTTATTAGAGGTTCCCCTACCATTTTTGCAGTCTTAACCGACTGAGTTAAAGAGGCAATAGCAGCAGTGGCAGAAGAAAGAATAATATTGCCGACATGAGAGCAAAAATCAGCCACCCCAAAAATCGCTTCGTACGTCTACGAGTGTTAGTAATCTCCTCCTGCAGCAACCTTGTAAGATGGCCAAAGCCACTATCTCCTTCCCAGTCTCGTGTGAGATTAACAGGAATCCATAACTCAGGGCGTCGTTGAAGAAGGAACACAAAGGTTACATTACCACTCATGGAAATGCAGGTCTTATATCGCACCTCAGACAACATAACAAAATAACAAGAATGGGAAACATTACATCTCTTAAAACTTGCATTTTTTGCCAAGGCAAAAACATATGGATGCGAAGTACAAACCATAACACTATTATCTTGCTGCTTAATATAGTTAGATGTATAATTCTCTAAAATCAAACTCCCTAAGTTATAACCCATAAATGCTAACCCTATCCGCCACACCCCCTTATATAACGTGGAGGCCGTGGCGTTATCCCCATTAGTAATAAATCGTAACACAGGACCGGCAGAGCCTCCCCCATGCCACGAAAGGCTATGATTATACCAGCCGAAGGGGACAGTGCGATTGTCCACTTTATCCCACAGCATACCATGAGGGCCCCAATCCACAACCGCGCCGAATTCGCCCCGGAGTACCAGGGGGCTGCATCCACGACATGCCTGCCAAACCGGTGCCACGTCTGCTGATATCTTTTTTATCATGCAGCGGGGCAAATCAGGGGCGTACGGCTCCCATGAGTCATTACCGCTTCCGTGCATCCCGGGAATGCTCAGTAAGGTATAGTTAACTCTTCCGTTGTGCTCCCGCGCCACTAGGTGCAACTGTGGCTGCACGGGCACACAACCTGAGTCATAAAGGGTAGAAAAGCAAAGCGGTGGGAGGTCAGTGACAAAGGTGACATTGGTAACATTAACGACCTCGGTTTCCTGTTCTGCTGTAGGGGGTATCCACACCCCTCCCACCCAATCGGTACCATTGGTACTGATGGGCAGTGAGGGATCCCACCACATCACAGGCCTGAATACGAGGGGATCAATGATGTGCACCCAATACAAATGTGCTGTCGCAGTATGCACACAGAAACCGCTCCACAGGAACCACAAAAATGCAGCGATGACGGTCATGGATTTGTCGCTACGGATCGGCAACGGTCCCTTCATTCTCGAGTTGAATCTCTTGTGCCAATGGCATACCAATCCTGGCTGGCTTAACAAATCACACGGGAAGCCAATAGGGACCTGAGGGAAGAGAAACACAGGCATACCCACATCCCCACATGATTAATGGAACGGGACCTTGCCACTGTCCGGATTCCAGGCGGTTTGTAGCCTATCCAAAAATGACACATAGGGTTCCTGGGGGCCCTGGCGGACCAGAGCAAAAGATGTGTCCCTTCGGCCTGCATCAGGGACCTGTCGTAAGGCTCGAAGGGTCAGCGATGTGGCTTGCGTAAATACCAAGCGATTCATCTGAGCCTGAGCCTGGGGAATAGCATATTGGCCCTGGCCTATTAGTTCATCCATGCCAACGTTTACCCATTGGTAATATTATCCATAACTTGTGACGTAACACCGTCACGATACTCGGTGTCCCAAACTGCATACTGCGCCGGGCTAAGTAGCAGGCGTAATAGCGCACGCCAGTCATGAGGGGCCATAACATATGATTCCGAAATAGCCACAACCAAATTCATCGTATAAGAAGACTGTAGCCCATAATCCTTCACAGATTTGCGCAACTCTTTTACGAGTTCATATGGCAAAGCCTCATGTCGGGCGGGCCGTTGGGATGCATATACAATTGGAAAGGCTTGTAGAAGCTGCACATCTCCTCGCCGAAGAGCCTCACGTCGGCATTCAGATAAAACCCCTACCGGCTCATTATGCGAGGGCGCCGCCAAGGGGGGCCCATATGGAGCGACCGTGTGGCTTGCGGACCTGTATGAAGAAGCGGGAGCTAATGCTGGGGCAAACGGCGGAGGGGCTACAATCGAGGACCGAGAAACAACTCGTAGCCTCTGAGCCTGTAAAATTTGCTCCGCCGTCGGAGCCTTGACGGGCTACTGCCTCCGGGGAGACCGGGACCGTGGCGTACACTGGCTCACAATCCTCCCCGGGTGGTTTCAGGGGAGGGGATGAGGGATCCTCTGGGTCCTGATAGGGCCTGGGATCAAATGTTGCTGATGCTTCCTTCAGGACCCGCTCGGCGGGATGCAATGCCCGTATGGCTGTATAAACAGTTCGCCACATTACTACGAGCTCTTTTGGGAGGGATAATGCAAGATGTTCAGAGGTTCTCAATTCCTTGCTCACCTTCTCCAAGAAGGTCAAATCATAAGCACACCCTTCCGGGAACCACGGGCAATGGTCTCGTATCCGAACCAACAGCTGAACCAGCTGTACAGGAGAACCTGAAACCCCTGTTCCTTCACAATGCGCTGCAAGATCGCAAGCTGCAGTTTTTGCTCTTTCGTGGCAGACTGCCCCATACTGTTATTCTGTCCGCGGCTGCTCACCCGATCGTCCTGCGAATGGTGATGTCAGTAATTTCGGGCGCTCCTCTCAACAGCTTATCCTCCGTTCAGCTGCGGATCCCCCACCGGTTCGAACCACTCATTCACTTCAAGCCCTGTATCGGGCGCCATGTGTGGTGTATGAAGGCACGGACTCCGGCCGGTGCAAGCACGAAATCGTTTTATTGCAAGATTACAACTATCTTTATTCCCTCTCAACTTCCCAAAAGTCCACATCCTGCTTTTCACAAACTGTGCTTTCTCACAGTCCCAACACAGCATTCTCGAAGGTCGTTGACTCGGGCAGATGTTGTTATTGTTGGCTCAGGACTCTTGATCACGTGCATCCCCGCTGACTTCTGGATCATCCTCTAAGGTCTGCAGCTTTTGCACTATACTTGTTAATTCTCTACAAGGGGCGTATAGCTAAATGGGAGCTGTAGTTGTTTCTTGTGAAGACATAAACTTTTGACTAAATAAATGCCACAGAGTTTTGACATTAGAGTGATGGATGCCTTCAAAAGTAATATAGCAGGTCATGTACTGATAATTGTTTGATTGACAGGCTGAACTTTGTATTCATTGCATATCTTTTTTTTTTTTTAAGTTCCACGAATAAATAATTTAATCTTGCTCTTCTGGGATTTTTTTCATTAATTTATAATATAGCTACTACCTTTAATATTTTTTAACAAAACAGTTTTATTACAGAATTACAAACTCAAAGCCCAATCCTGGAGTCTTTACATAGGCAAACTCAAATCAAATAGGAATTTACAAAGTGAGAACTATAGGATTCCTCTGTGCATTCCTACAAATAACATGAACATTTTGTATTTCCCCCCAAAGATTTCTCAATAACATTTCATTTCTTTATTAATGTACAGTACAATAACTTGTATTTATTATTGTTAATAATATACCAGAGGAAATTGCTTGTAGTTATAAAAGCATCTAAGATTTTTATGTCTTTATTATTGATATCCAGACTAAATTATTGATATTCATAAACTACTCTTGTCAGGGACATATCCTGCCAAGTGCTGAGAATTTTTAAGAAGTTCAGTATTCCCATTTCTCATTGAAGTCAATGAGAGTTAAAGGAGTCTCACAAAAAGCAGTCAGAATTAGAGCTGGACTAATTTTGGGGGGGCAAATAGTTGATTTGCAGAAAAATGCAATCTTTGGACAACTTAAAAACCTATTTGTGAAATCATGTCAAAGTTATCAAATAGTTCAGGACAACAAATTTTGGTAGACTGATTCACAAAGGAGTAGGAGATACTAGTACACCTCTAATACTCTACAGCCCAGTGATTAGGGCACTCATCTGTGGGACCCAGAATCAAATCTCAGCTCTAGGAAAGAGAACTGAATCCATTTCTCCCCTCTTCTAAACACCTGGGAACTCTGTGGCAAAGCACTTATCTATACAATTTTCTGTCATTCACATCCAATGACTATTCAAGTATTTTATACATTTCAATGTGCTGTAAATTCTAAAAAGGTTCAGTTTGGGTTCCACCCAAATAATTTTCTAAAATTTTTCAGAATGGCTAACAAACAGAAAAAACAGTTATTTGACAATTTCTACTCAGAAACTCAGGATGAAGCCTCTCATGATAAAAATAGTACCAGACGTGGACAGTCAGGACACGTCTAAACTACACCCTTCTGTCGGCAGAGGGATGTAAAGATCCTGTATTCCGAGGATTTAAATATCTGAGGAGTACAGGATCTTTTGAAACAGGTCATTTCTGTCGAAAATGCCCCATCTAAACTGCCATTTTTTTCAAAAAGCCCCATTTTGAAAAAAAGCGGCAGCCGCCTTATGCAAATGGAGCACAGGATATTTAAATCCCTGCTTCATTTGGACTTTCAGAACATCTAATTTACCTCCCTCTGCTGACAGAGGGGTGTAGTTTAGACATACCCTCAGTGTTGGAAAGCTTTTTTCTATTACTGTCATGCCAAGCTGTAACAAACATAAGAAAGACATGAAAGCTTTTTACCTGTATAAGAATTCTTTACAAGAAGAGCACAGTGATATAACAATTAAGATTTACAGCCTTCTGAACCATAAAAACTGCTGAAGGCTGTGGTTGCCAATTCTGTGACAAGCTATCTACCATTCCAGGGAAGGGTCATCCTGCTATGGAAAAAGAGTGATGTTTCTCCTTCTAAGTTAATGACATTTTGCCACTGATTTCAGTGGGAGCAGGATGAAGTCCTAGGGGAGAAGACTTCAAGAAACTGAAGTCACAAGCACTGAAGCACCATTATACTTCATCATTTCTCTGGTGATCTGTATACATCCTCACAGCCTGTTAGAGCTATGCAGGCATGGGAGATGGAACTATTCAAAATACAAGCTCTACTGGTAGCTAATTACATTTTTAAAGAAGGAGTTTTAATTGAATTGCCTTCTCCTACTGGAACAAATAGGAGGCACTATGAGAAACCTAAGTGTTCAAATGATAGTGGCAGAACAAAATGGGAATCTGCAGAGTATATATATTTTCAAGAACTCTGACAAAAATTAAAAATGAAGAGGCTCAGCTGCTAAAAAAATTACTAGATTGGAACATGGGATCTTTATCTGAATTTTGGACCATTCATGTACATGAAACTACTGATTATGTTAAGAAAATCCAAAACATTATATTAGGTAAATGTATTCCTGTTAATAATAAATTAGTCTACAAGTAAATGCAAAGCTGTCTAAGTAAGGCAATGTAGTGCAAAATACATACATACCCTCATGAGTGTGCATAAATAAGAGGTGGGCAATAATTTTTAATGTCAGGCCACTCCAAGATTTTGGTAAGTGGTCAAGGGCTACATTTCTGAGGAGGAGTTGTGGGGTCTGGGATGGCAGGTGGGGTGCAGAAGGGAGCTTGGGATAAAAGACTGGGGTGCAGGAAGGAGTGTGGTGTCTGAGAGGGAGTTTGGGTGAAGGAGGGGGCAGGGGCTTTGGGTGCAGGGTACAGGACTAGTTATGGGTGCAGGAGAGGATTTCTGGCCTGGGATGTAGGAGGGGATGCAGGGTCTGAGAGGGACCTGTGATATGGGAGAAGGGGGGAAAGCACAAAGCTTCCCCCTCCCTGCCCAGCTTGCAGAGCACTTAGCAGCCTGTGGCTTAAAGTGGCTACAGCTGCTTTGTAATAAGGGTGTTGTCGAGGCAGCTGCAAGCCAGATCCAGCAGCTTGGTGGGCTGGATCTGGCCCACTAGCCGCCTCTTACCCACCCCGGCATAAGTGTACGTGCTATTAATAAGAGGAAAGGTAGGTATCTTTTTCTTGGATCAACTTCTGTTGGTAGAAAGGACAAGCTTTCAAACTACAGAGATCTTTGCCTCCTGTCTGAAGAAAATAATGAGCGTGTCTAAGCTAAAAGTGCGGCAGATTGTTAAGCATAAGGGTTTACACATATGCTGTAGAAACCATGTAAACTGATGTGGGCAATTAGGGTTAACAGGCAGTAGAGTGTTTTACAAATTGTTGTAATGAGCCATAAACCAGTGTCTCTATTAAGTCCATTGTTTATAGTGTCAAGCAGAGTTATGAATTTAAGTTCTCAGGCTCATCATTTCAAGTTATTATTCAGGTTTCCTTTGACAATGAGGACTGGGAGGGGAGGAGGCAGATATGGAATGATCATTTGTGAAAACGGGTTTGCCCATGGGTTAAAGGTGTTTTTGTGTATCATTTTTCTATATGTGTTAATCTGAGAGTGAGTGTAGTGATTGTCTGGTTTCAGCCACATAATTGTAGGGACATTTGGTGCACTGGATGAAGCACACCACGATAGAACAGGCACATGTAGGTTCCATGGATACTGAAAGGTGTGTTTTGGGAGGTACTGAGCATCACAGCAGTGGAACCATGTGTGGAAATTTTTCATCTGTTGTTCTGGAAGAGTCTTGTGCCACTTTGAGTTTACTTCTGATAATGAGCTTGGTGAGGCTGGAGTGGGGGTTGTTTGAAGGTTAAAAGAGAGGATTCAGAAGTCACTTATTTTAGCATGTGGTCCCCATAAAGATGGGTCATAACTGTTTGCTGATACCCCAATGAGTTTTAATACAGGGAGGCAAGTGACAAATAGGGGTGTAAGGCTTGGGTTTTTTTAAACTGAAGCATGTTTTACCTGGATATTTGTGTGTCCCTTTTCCATGATGTGATCTACTATTCTGATAGAGTGTCCTTGTTTAGTGAAGGCAGTTTTAAGTGTGTTAAGAGGAGTATCATGGACTTTCTTATGAACAAATTCTGGCATATCTGAGTGTCTAGCTGTGGATAATATATTTCTTGGTATGTCTGGAGTGGTTGCTGGATCAGTGAAGGCAGGTGTGGTGATGCATGGGTATTTCTTATGTGCAGAGTTCCTCCGTTGAATCTGAGCATACTGTAGTTCCAAGAAAGTTGATGCTGGTGTAACAGTATTCAAGAGAGAGTTTGAGGGGCTGGTGGTGGTTATTGATGTTGTGGTAGAAATTTGTGAGAGGATGAAAACATCATCCATGTAACCCAGATATGATGCATGGTGCATTTCTCCAGAAATGGACTGTTAATGTACAGTTCATGAAATAAACCACAGGATTAAAATACTTTGACTTTCATTATTCTACTTTCCTTCTCTGTGTGTTGCTTTTTCAGTTCTCCAATCCTTCAATTTTAACTCTGATGTTTACCCAGACAACTGTGAAGTTAATATTTTGCTTTGATTTTCACCCATTAAACATTTAAAACAAACATTGATACTTTCTTGAGATTTTAAATACAATAAAAAACTGAAAATGAAGAGTCATAAGTACTTTGGAGGCATCTGCTAACCTTTGCAGGTAGCCTACATATAGCTAGGATTTTTAATAAATAGAACTTTGATAAGCAAAGATTTACACCACCAAAGAGGGTTTTAATGCTCCGTATCTCAGTGTTACAGCTAGTTCACTAATTACACTAGAAATCTTCCTAGTTTGGACTTTTATAACACCTTTCATCTGTAAAGTCCACAGAGTTAAATGTATTCCTTCAGGAAGGCTCTAAATTCTGAAATACTATGTGTAAGTCACTAGCTGTTGATAGCAACCATCAAATGCTTCTTTAAGTTGAAAATTGTGAATTCTTAGTAAAATGGTTTCAATTAGCTCTAAAAATGATTAAATGCACTACACTGCTGGACAGAATGGCAAAGCATTTACTGTTTTTTAATAACTCTACCATTTTCTTAGCAGATGATGCAGAACCAATTATAGCTATTAGAACAATTTAATCATGAAAAACAAGTGATGACCAGATCATAATAGTACCATGGTCAATTTTCTCTGTTTTAAGCTATATTTTAATTCTAATAGTTTATGTCTCCGTCATTTCTCATAAGCAGTGCTTATATTCAGCTTACCCATACTCTCCATGGAGGTAAGGGGAAATGTTTTTACCATTAGATTTCACATCAGAGAAATCATAATTTTCATACTTTTTCATGATTGTTGATAAATAATACCATTTCCCTTTTTAAAAGGTTTTAGTTTCAGTGGGAACTAGTAAATTAGTCAAGAAGTTTGTCTCATCAATTTTGTAACATAAATTTCCAAAGAGGTTGTAAGAATGAGAATTAATCGAAAGGCCACAAAACTGCATCTTAGATACACAATAGCTAAGATACAGCCACTCTGCCCCCTTACATGGTGGCTTGGGCCACTAGATCCATGTCAGCATAGACACAATAGCCTCAACCCAGGCTTACCCTAACCATCCACATGACATGTTGGCCTGTTTGGGGCCAAAGTGGAGATGCCTTGCACTACACAGGGTCTGTGGACATCCAGCTGTGCAATGCTCCCTCTGCACCAACCTCAGCCCAGCTATCCCACAGGGCTTAAGTGGAGGAGGAGACTCATGAGGATCCTCTGCACCAGAGCAAACTTCAACCTCTATGTGATTATTTATTGTAAGTACTAGTATTTTTCAGGATTACTGGGAAATATCTCAAATGGATTTTTTACTTGTACTAATTCCTAACAGACCAAATCTACAATGGCTGCCCAAGAAGGAGAGAAAGAGAAAAAAAATCAAGAATTGTTCCAAACTATGCTGCAATGGGGACGGTGTAAGAACAGCCAAATTGAGTCAGACCAGTAATCCATTTAGCCGAGTATCATGTCTCTGACGGTGGCCAGTACCAGAGCATCAGGGGAAGTGTACAGAACCAGAGCAATGTTAGAGACTTCCACCCCAGTCTTCTCCTCTCAGATTTGGAGGTTTAGGTTCTCCCTGAACATAAAGGTGCATTCCTAACCATCTTGGCTAGTAACCATTGATGGATCTATGCACCATGAACTTGTTCAATTCTTTTTTGAACCAAGTATTATTTTGGCCATTACAACATCCCATGGCAATGAATTCCACAGACCAGTTTTGAACTTTGTGAAAATGTATTTTCTCTTGTTTCTATTAAACCTGTTGCCTATTAATTTCATTGTGTGACTCCTTTTCATTTTGTAGGGAATGGTAAAAAACATGGTCTTCACTTTTTGCACACACTAATGATAATCATATTCCCCTTAACAATCTCTGTTCTAATCAGAACAGCCAAAGTTTTTTAGTCTTTCCCCATATGGTAGCTGTTCCATAACCCTGATTACCTTTGATGCCCTTCTCTGAACCCCTTTCCAGTTCCACTACATCTTTATTCAAAAGATTGTTTGTTGTACTGCTTACACTGCTCTATCCACACATACTGATGCCGTACCCAACTACTGCTAGCATATCCATACATTTATTTATCTATGTTGCTTATTTGTCCCCCATTACCATAGTATTTGAGCATCACATAATCTTTAGTGGTTCTATCTTCTGAGCTTCACAAAGCATAAAGACAGGGTAAAATAGAATGTTGGGGATCACAATCAATAACAGAGCTGACAAATTATAGGGAGCAATCTCTTGACTCACTAATCACTTCCTCTGTATTACACTAATCACTTCCTCTGTATTTGTACTTCAGCAATGAATTACGCTCAGGAGCCATGCACTCCTGAGGAGTGCAACAGATGGCAGCTGAGAGTCTGCATTCATGGGCACTTAGCTGGATCATCTTCCTATGCTTTTGCAAAACCCCAATTACTCAGCTTCTGAGTCTGGATAGGACACAGTATAATTATTGTTTTGTTTGTGTGGCCCCTATTCCAAATAATTTGAAGCCAAAACATATTGACTCAGAGTTGCTAGTATATATTTCCTATGTGTAAATGATAAATCATAGCAATCCACTGGAAAAATTTAATCTCCCAGCAATACAGAAGCTAAGATGTTACCGCTATATTGAGTTTATCTGTTGCAGAGATATTTCCCCTGTGCATTCAAATTAAACACTGATGGACTGAATATGTTATTTTAATATTATTTACATTTGTTAAGAATGTATGTTGAATACCATTTAAGCATATTACTAAATTTGCAAGAAATGTTTTCAAGTTCACAAATGCAAGATCTCTATAATCCGTAGTGCCATCTCAATCTGACACTTAAGCATTCACCCTGTTAGTGACTACAAACATATAGTTAAACCACACTGGAAGCTATATACAATGGAAACACATGTTTTGTATTTTACAGTATTGCACAATTTTAAACCACTTCAATATTATAAAATATAATTTTTTAAAAAAATGTGTTATATGGAGGGGAAATGAACTCTCCGTGTCACTTACAGACATATCACTTTTTTCTGTGATTCTGTAAGAACTCAAAAGGGCTTATGTGAACACCTGTTGTAAGTATGCTAGGAACTGCTGTTTCTGATTCATTAGGCAGGACTCTTCTCAGTCAGTACCAATACCCTGTTGTGGTGTGACAAGGCACCATGCAGTTAGTGGTTCTGGTGACATGAATGATTCACATGTTGATTCAATTTGGGGTGCTGTGATGACTAAAGATACTCAGCTTTTGTGATTATAGAAAATCTAAAATATTATGGGGATACTTTTAGAAATGTTAATTTGATTAGATATGAGATACTACCTTTCATAAAAGAGTACAGATAGAAACCCTGATGTCCCACTCAAATTCCAGTTAGATCAATTAAATTCTTTCTATCTCAACTACCCCATTGTTTCAACTGGACAGAGTACACTTCTTCATTCGTGATCCAAGTTGTTGTCTAATGTTGCTACTGTTGTTTAACAACTGCTTCATTTCATCCCCAAAAAAGCAACTGTACTTCAGTGATGGGCAAAATGATACAGATAGAAAATTCTCCTTGCCTTAATATATTAAACACATTTAGAATGCTTTAAGATCGGCTACATAAAAGTAAATTATTTCTCTTTTATTATAAGCTTGGTTCAGTGGTGTTTCCTTGACATATGGCACAAAAGTTTACTCCAATGTGTTAATAATATAAAGGATACATTCTCTAAAGAGTAAGAATTCAGCAATTTATTACATTTTTGTTTATACCCTCACAACCATGTTTCCCCATTACGATGTAATATATGAACCTGTAAATAATATAGCTAGTTTAAATACCAGGAACCTACAGATGAACTGAAAATGACCAGTTACCAAGGAAACTAAGTTGAATAGGCTAAAAGTGCTGAGTATTGTTATAATAAACCAGAATTTAAAAAGCAGTATAGAAGTTAAAGAAATATTGCTTTAAATCATACTTCAGATATATTGGCTGCGTCTAGACTGCCATGATTTTGTGCAAAAGCAGACGCTTTTGTGAAAATCTTGCTGCCTGTCTACACACCCCGCGAGTATTTACGCAAGAACACTGACTTTGTAATGTACAAAATCTGTGGTTCTTGTGCAAATACTCTGACGCTCTCACTCAGGGATAAGCCCTCTTGCGCAAGTATTCTTGCACAAGAGGGCCAGCGTAGACAGCAACGTTAATTTCTTGCGCAAGAAAGCCCAATGGCTAAAACGGCCATCGGCGCTTTCTTGCGCAAGAGAGCATCTACACAGGCACGGATGCTTTTGCGCAAAGGCACATGCCAGTGTAGACACTCTCTTGCGCAAACTTTTCTGTTAAAAGTATTTGCGCAAAATCATGCCAGTCTAGACGCAGCCATTGTGTGTTATCAAATCATCTCCCTAATCAACTAACATTAACCAGCACATTAAAAATAGCTTGGAAGACTGCATCTTTAAAAATGTAATTAACCACTGACAAACAATTTACACCTTAAATATATTATAAACACACAAATATAACTATGCTATGATACTCCCACATAAAGCAAATGTACTTTAATTTTGCCTCACATCCTATAAAAACACTTGCCTCACATCCTATAAAAACAATCTTGGCCCTATTATCCTCTCCAACTACAGTCTCATCTCTCGTCTTTCCATTTCTCTGTTGGAAATGATGCCATTCATCATTGACTTGTCACCTGACATGCTTCTCATTTGGGGCCTTTGACACATTCAGCAGACAGCTGGCAGTTTGGTTTGGCATGACAGGTGGTCCACTTAAGGCTGATGGTTGCTGAGGTGCACAGAGATGACAGATCAAATTCTAAAGCTTTTCAACTTTTGCACAAAAAAGTTCATGTATGTGATGGCATTTGCTTAGGTGTTCAAGGATAGCCCATGTCATTTACAGGCAAGTACGACCAACTCAGTTTTGAGTGTATTCCATCTTCACAATGCCAGAATAGCCCAAGAACTAATCCTATATCTTAATGGACATAGTCTTAAACACAAATCCCATCCAGTCTACCTTGGAGTAACCCTAGATAGATCTTTCACATAGCTTAAGCACCTAAGGAAAAATGCAGCTAAGGTGAGCTCATGTGCCAACCTTCAAAGCAAACTGTCTGACACTTCATGGGAAGCAAAACTCAAACTCTTCAATCATCCAGTTTAGCTCTCTGAGACTTTGCAGGAGAATACTGTGATTTGGCCTACCTCCATTCATGTCAGGGCACATTGATTGACAACCAACTGTACACAACTATTCACATCATAATTGGGACAATTCAACCCGCACCAGTACCATGGCTCCCTATGGTGAGTACAATCACATCCCCACACATCCATTGTGAGGGTTATAGCCAGAATGGTTGAGAAGATCAGCACAATTCCAAGCTAACACAGATCTCTTTAACCACCAAAGTGTACAATTATCATC
This sequence comes from Pelodiscus sinensis, assembly GCF_052426305.1. Classification (NCBI taxonomy): domain Eukaryota; kingdom Metazoa; phylum Chordata; order Testudines; family Trionychidae; genus Pelodiscus; species Pelodiscus sinensis. Next base: position 114,822,656 of record NC_143055.1, on the reverse strand, counting down.
AAGGCACAGCCTGTGGGCCCATCCTGCCATGCCCAGATTTCTCTGCAACACTGGTATGGCAGGAAGAATGATCTGCAGTTGATGGCAGAAGACCGTCTCTTATAAATGACCCAACCATGTATGTACCAGGCTTTGATTTGCCTTGCCTTCTATAGGTCCTTCTGAATCTATTTTGAATGGGCCAGAGTTATTGAGTAGCCAGCCTTCACATCTGCAGCCAACAAGAGGATCCTACCTGTGCCTGTGGACAAAGACAATGTCCCCCAAAGTTGATGGTGGTCTAAGGGCTCTGCACTTTGCTGATACAGCAGATATAAATTGCTTTGGCAAACTTCATATCCAGACCAGTTAGATTGCCATTAACACCCAACCATTTCTTTCTGTTTTACAGTATAGCACACTCGCTATTTCAGTTATTCAGATAGTCCCCAATATCTTAATAATTATATTTGATTGGTCTGACACGCTCATTTAACATAATTTTGTCTGATGAATAGGTTTTTTGGGGGAGAGGGTATTCCTGAAAAATTAAATATTGTACTGAGAGTTCACTATGATTTGATTACATAGTTAGGGTGCTATTAGCTTCTCCAATTGTCTTGTTATCCTGTGAGCTGACTTCCATTTCAAAGAATGTTTTACACCGATATTACACTTATCACCTCAGTAGCTCAAAGAACATTATAATGACAGGAATCCTTTTTGGGGATCCATTGCTATGAAATTTCCTTGAAATTACCTGTTATTTATGCAGATTTTGTAAATGTATAATTTTTCAGAAGCATCTTTATGACTCCCATGAAAAAATGATGTACCAGCATCCCTACACATATACAAGATTAGGAAAACACATCCCATGAGCAATCAGCAATGTGGCTTTGTAAAGAGTGGTCTTGTCAGACAAACTTGATTCCTTTCTCTGCATGAAAGAATTCCTAAAATTATAGAATACTAGAACTGGAAGGGACCTGGAGAAATTATCAAGTCCCGTGTCCTGCCCACATGGCAGGACCAAGCAACATCTAAGAACATCCCTGATAGATGCCTATCCAAACTTCTCTTAAAATATCTCTACTGATGGAGATTCCAAAATCTCCCTACGTAATTTATTCCAGTCTTTAACCACCCTGACAGTTAGGAAGTTTTTCCTAATGTCCAACCTTAACCTCCCTTGCTGCAATTTAAGTCCATTGCTTTTTACCCTATTATCAAATGCCAAGGAGACAATTTTTCTCCCTCTGCCTTGAAACACCTTTTTAGATACTTGAAAACTGCTATCATGTCCCTTCTCAGTCTTCTCTTTTCTAATCTAAACAAGCCCAATTCCTCCAGCCTTGCCTCATAGCTCATGTTTTCTAGGCTTTTAATGATTTTTGTTGCTTTTCTTTGAACCTTCTCCAATTTTTCTACATCTTTACTGAAAAGTGGTGCCCAGACATAGACAAAATATTCCAACTGAGAACTAATCAGTGCAGAGTAGAGCGGAAGAATGACTTCTCGTGTCTTGCTCACAACACTCCTATTAATGCATCCCAGAATCATGTTTGCTTTTTTCACAACAGTGTCACAATCTGGACTCATGTTAAGTTTGTGGTCCACCCATTACCCCTAGATCCTTTTCTGCAGTATTCCTTCCTAGACAATCACTTCCCATTCTGTATCTGTATTCTTCTTAAGTGGAATACCTTAAATTTGTCCTTATTAAACTTCATCCTATTTCTCTAGCTTGTCCAGATCATTTTGAATTTTGACCCTATTCTACAAAGCACTTACAACCCCTCCCAGCATGGTATCATCTGCAACCTTAATAATCACACTCGCTATGCCATCATCTAAATTGTTGATGAAGATACTGAACAGAACTCCTCCCAAAACAGATTCCTGCGGAACCCCACTTGTTATGCCCTTCCAGCATGATTGTGAACCATTAATAACTATTATCTGAGAATGGTTATCCAGCCATTTATGCACTTACCTTATAGTAGCCCCATCTAGGTTGTATTTGCCTAGATTATAGGCAATGCGAGACTGTATTAAATGCTTACTAAAGTCTACAGCACGTCTTCCTTATCCACAAGACATGTTATCCTATCAAAGAAAGCTATCAGATTGGTTTGACATGATTTGTTCTTTACAAATCCATGTTGGCTGTTACTTATCACCTTATTATCTTCCAGTTGTTTGCCGACAAATTCCTTAATTAATTGCTCCATTATCTTCCCTGACACAGAAGTTAAACTGACTGGTCTGTAGTTTCCTAGGTTGTTCTTATCTCCCTTTTTTACAGATGGGCACTATATTTGCCCTTTTCCAGTCTTCTGGAACAGTGTTTCTCAACCTTTATATATATATATATATATAAAGTAGCCCTTTTTAAAAAAAAATTATAAGTACCCCCTTTTTAAAAAAAAATATTAAAAGTACCCACAGTACCTACAGTTTTTAGACACACAACATTTTTTTCTACCATTGCAACATATTTGTTAAAACATCGGGCAGGCGATGAAATTTTTGGGTGTAAAAACTATAGAAACGCTGTAAAACTTAAAACAAAAAATCAGTTTTCTCCACATTTCAGTTGTGTTGACATTCTCCCCAGACTTCTCTCGAGTACCCTTGAGGGTACTCATATCACTGGTTGAGAAACACTGTTCTGGAATATCTCCCGACTTTCATGATTTTTCAAAGATGATAGCTAAAGGCTCAGATACCTCCTCTATCCGCTCCTTGGGTATTCTAGGCATTTCTTCAGGCCCTAGTGACTTGAAGACATCTAACTTTTCTAAGTAATTTTTAACTTGTTCTTTTTTATTTTTACTTCTAAACCTACCCCATTTCCACTAGCATTCACTATGTTAGGCATCCCGTTACCACCCATCTTCTTGACAAAACTTCTTGCTCTTCACTGAGTAATCGACCTACCTTATCCTTGGTCTTCCTCTTGCTTCTAATATATTTGTAGAATGTCTTCTCGTTACCCATTATGTCTCTAGCTAGATTGAGCTTGTTTTGTGCCTTCACCTTCCTAACCTTGCCCCTGCATACTTGCATTGTTTGCTTATATTCATCCTTTGTAATTTGACCTAGTTTCCACTTTTTATATAACTCCTTTTTGATGTTTAGATCATGTAAGATCTCCTGGTTAAGACAAAGTGGTCTCTTGCCATACTTTCTATCTTTCCTTACAAAATGGAGAAGCAGCAAATGTATGTGTTTGGGCTAAGATTTTAAAAAATTGGTGCTTAAATATAAATTACTAAAACCATACCTACTCATCTAAATAACTGGTCTCAAAAGTATTATGAGAACAGGATCTGATCAATTAGGGGCAAGATACAAATACTTACAGCTATGTTTCTTATAATAATATATATTCCTTACAAAGAGACGGTGAAAAACTAGGGGTACATAGTTCAATTGAAGACAAATTTTTTAACCATTGAACTCTCACAAAAGAAAACATGTATAACAAAACATAAAACCCTGCGTAGCGCTTTGAAGATTTACTGGACACTATTGTGTCCTTATATTTTAAAAAGTCACGATTATTTTTTTCCTAAATAAAAGAAAAGCAACCTTTGTTCTCAGAATAAAAACACATGCAAACTGACTGACTGACTTTTGGTGGTTAGCTCTGTGAATGTTATGAATGAAGCTGTAAAAATTAACTGTCACCTAACTTGCACAAAGACTGTTAATAATTTATACAATAGATAATTTGACAACTTGCTTGCTTCCCTCAGGTCAGGAAAAAACACCCCAAGTTTCAATCTAGTAACACAATATTTTCTGCTTTACTATTCTCCTGTATCAAACTATTCCCTACATTTGTGTAAAGGCCATTGTAAAACCTACTGTTTATAAATAGATGGATATATTAAACCCCCGGTTGTCATGTACTCATTACCCTAGAGGGTAAAACATACAATTAAGATTTGACCATTTAAATGAAAATTTAAATACGAAAAGAATTATTATATTATCAAGTATGTTTCCAAAACAACCATTTTAACTACCTCTCCACAAGTGTCTCTTATACTCCCTAAATTAGCAGGAGATACACCAAACAGAACACTACTCTTTTGACCATATTTAATAATATGAAGTGTATCATTAAGTTCTCACACAAACATGGGCAATGTGACATAACTATATAAATAAAAAGTGAAATATACAAGTATCATCTTATAATCTAGTGTATGTGATAGATCCCATTTTCTCATTGTCTCAGTTTATATTAGGAAATTAGAAAAGGATATGAGTTGAGGATACTCTAGAGCAGGGTTTCCCAACCTCTGGGATGGGACCCAAATGTGAGTTGCCATTACATTTCAAAAGGATTGCCAAATGTTTCCCCAGGTGGCTCTACCCCTCTTCTTCCCCATGTTTTTGAATCATCTTGGGTCACCGAGTCTTTCTGAATTGTCAAAATGGGTCCCCATCTGGAAAAGGTTGGGAACCACTGCTCTACAGATTACAATAAGCACACTGTGGTTGGGGTGAATGTAGCTCTGTTTGTACTTCCTGTTTACACAGACTTGTACTTTCTTGCACTTTACACCCCAAGTGGATGCTATAAGCTTTTGCAACTAATATCACATAAGGTTTAATGGGAAGGAGTTGCCTGGTTCTTACTACATTTAAAAGGCAGAACCACGGCAGGGTCCCGCTGGCCCTGAGACTACTCGATTAAGTGATTAAATGCAATTTAACATCCTTACAAAGGATATCCTATCACCTTTTTTCCAAGTGATTGATCCTAACTGATTACTAAATTTTGCTGAATGAGACAATCCAAATCCAAAAAGCTTGGTAATTAAGATTAGCAATATCAATGTCAATTATCAGGTAATGTTTATCCTGATGTAGGAGACAAGCTAAATTATTAATTAAAAACTATTTATACACCAGAATTAAATATGTGATTTTTATCAAAGAAGATATATGTGGTATGTAACCATTATTATTAACAATTTTCCTATATGGTGAAAGGGAGAATCACTCAGCTAAAGAGACAACAATGCCAAACAAATGTCTAGTTATGCCTTGGAAGGAGGCAGAAGATAAGGTTTAAAATCGAAATATTTTCACATTTTCAGCTAGAGCAAATGTACAATGACTTCAATGGAGATACATCAATTTACATCAGCTGAAAAACTCTCCAACAAACTGTCTTTCTGTTTCTAGTATTCACTGCCAAAAGGAAAATAGCTAGTTGTATTTTATGATTTTTTTCCTATTAGAAAAATATACAGGAATACCTGAAAACAACCATGTGAGAGAGTGCAGTCACAGAGGACCCCCTTGGGATTGTTCCCCACTGTGCTGATCATGCCTTCTTGCTTTCTGGGGCTCCCTGCCAACCTGTCCTGCTGAGCCAGATCCTCTGGACTCCCCCGGACAAGGCACAGGGTTGGAGTAACTTTCCCCGCCCCCGCCACAGCAGGACAATGGAGACACTGAATCACTTCAACTCTGGGACAATGGACATAACACCCAGGAAAGCAACGCAACATAAATCAGTCTTTCTCTGTATAAAAGTTTCACAGAGTGAAAGCTCATGAGGATGTTCATCCTCATTATCAATGAAAGAGAGATATGAACACTGATCATTTCCCCCAGATAATAATTATTTACACTGGACCTTATAGAAAACACAAATGTTAAGTACAAAACAGTGGGGCTATGTCCAAACTGCAGGTTTCTTGCACAAGAATGGCTGTTCTTGCGCAAAAACTTGCACAGCATCTACACTATAAGCCTGTTCTTGCGTAAAAAAATTTATAGCAGATCGTCAGAAGAGAGGGCTTTTTGTGCAAGAGTTATTCCTCTCCCCATGAGGAATAAACCTTTTTGTGCAAGAGCTCTTGCGCAAAAAGGCTAGTGTGGAAGGGAACAGGGTTTTCTTGCGCAAGAAACCTCTATGGCTAAAATGGCCATCAGAGCTTTCTTGCGCAAGAGAGCAGCCACACTGCCATGGATGCTCTTGCGCAAAAGCACATCTCTTGAACACATGGCAGTGTGGACATGCTCTTGTGCAAGAACGTTTGCGCAGGAACTCTTGCACAAAGAGTTCTTGCGCAAGAAGCCTGCAGTGTAGATATAGCCTGGGATTTAAGTGGTTGCAAGTGAAAAAAAAGACAGCTCAAAGTAAGCTACTAAACTAAAATGAAAAGTAACCATACGGCTAATTCTAATTTACTAAAAAACATATTGCCAGTGGATTCTTACTCTAGAGAGCTGTTCTTGTTTCAGACATGATCTTCAAATCAGAGATAAACCCTTTTACACTGACTTGGGTCTCCAGCACTCTGTATCCTTTCAAGGTTTTTCAGGCCAGCTAGAGACAAAGGGCTTTTCCCCAGAGCTTCTTTCCTCCTTCCTTTTGTTTTACATCTCCCCTTCCATGGAAAAATATCAGGGTCAAAATGAAATCCCAGTTATAGGTGATATGGTCACATCCCTTACTAATCTGAACACCTTTCGACTTGTAGGACAAAGAAGGCTATTTATTAGTTTATATGCTCTTCAAGTCGTTAAGGCTTATGGGGGTTGAGGCGGTACCAAGTGGCTCTGATTAGCACATTCAAATGACTCTGATTAGCACATTCAAATGACTCTGATTAGCACATTCAAAATTACAAATAACTTTACATACAAGAATGATACATACAACAAAATAGGATATACAGATCCAGCACGTTTTAATATTAAAATTGATAGATTACATGAGATATTTTGTCTAAAGCATCTTCAAGATAAGCATATTTATATTCGTAACCCAAATTTCACAAAACATGAGAGGGGGACTGTCACAAACTGTTTCTGGTTTTGATTTATAAAAGCCTCATAACAAGTACAAATTTGTTCTACTAGAAATCTAGCACGTTCAGAGCTGTTTGAATGGATTGCCCACTTTATCAATAAAAACATAGTCATTCGATCAGCAATTTATCTCTTCAACATTCATTAGATTAGATGCATAGATTACAGTAATAAATAGTTTAACACTATAAGAAATAACCTAGAACAGGAACAATTACCCCCATAACTGGGTATGATACACTTGAAGAAAGGTTTCCTCCCTGACAAGTCTTATTGTGATTCCAGCCCTTTTTCATTAATTGGCGCGAGCCAGTTATAGAATCATAGAAATGTAAAAGTGGAAGAGACCTCGATAGGTCATGTAGTCCAGTCCCCTGTACTGACACAGGATGAACTATTATCTAGGACCATCCCTGACAGGTGTTTGTCTAACCTTTTCTTATAAGATTTCCAATAAGATTCACAACTCCCTAGATAATGTGTTTCCTGCTTAACCTGCCTTGCACTGAGAAATTTTTTCCTAATGCCTAATCTAAATCTCCCTTTTAATTTAGATGCATTATTTCTTATCCTGTCCCCAGTGGATACAAAGAACAATGTATCACCCATCTCTTTATAAGCACCTTTTACAAACTTGAAGTCAACATCTTCCTTCAGTTTTCTCTTCTCTAACCTAAACAACCCCTTTTTTTCAATCTTTCCTTCTAAGTCATGTTTTCTAGACCTTTAATTATTTTTATTTCTCTCATGTGGACTTTTTCCAAGTTGTCCACAGCTTTCTCAAAGTATGGAGCCCAAAACAGTACACCTACTGAGGGCTTATCAGTTGATCAGCAGCATTCTTGCTTACACAACTCCTGCTAATACACCCCAGGATGATTTTCACGTTTTTGCAGTGGTACTACATTGATGACTCATATTTCATTTGTGATCCATTATAACCCCTAGTGTCCTTTTCTGCAGTACTTCTTCCTAAGCAGTCATTTCCAATTTTCTATTTGTGCAATTGATTATTCCTTCCTAAGTTGAGTACTATGCATGTCCTTATTGATTTTCATCCCATTTCAGACCATTTTTCTAGTTTCTCAAGGTCATTTTGAATTCCAACCCTTTTCTCCAAAGCACCTGAAATCCCTCCCAGCTTGTGTGAAGCCTGAGCAAAGAACTGAGCCTCTGATCCGCAAAGGGATTTAGAGAAAGATGCAGTGGAAATGGGGCAGAATAGAATGATCTGACCATCCTTATGTTCTCTGTCCAGCAGCTAGTGCACCATCTGGGATGCAGCAGACCCACATTCAGTTCCACTATTGCCTGCCAAGAATGAATTTGAAAAAAGGATTTCTCGCCCCCTTCCTTCAGTATCATATAGACTGGACTAGAGCGCCATTTACTCTTTCTGTGTCTGGCCCAATTATTACTAAAAAGTGGAACAGCTTCAACAAGATAGATACCTGCATACCAGAATATTCTGTAGTTCGACAGCATTCACCAGAGAAGTGAGGAACCCTTCTCCCCATCTGACAGAGGTGAGAATTGAACTGAGAACTCCAAGTGGACCCCATAACCACTAGACTAAAAGTTACACCGGAGATCATCTCTCCCCGCCACCAGTCATTTTGCAGTGAGATAGGTGACACAAATGTTTCATCGGCTATGTCTATACTACAGAGTTTTTGACAAAACTTCACTTATGTCCAAAAGAGCTCTTTCAGGAAAAGGCATGTGTGGATGGGAAGAGGGAGTTCTTTTGAAAGAAGGGGAAAGAGGAAAAGGTACAGATGCCCCGGTGGCCACTCTGTCCATAGTAATCACAGCTTAAATGCGAGATAGCATCCATTCAGTGTGGACGCTATCTTTTGAAAAAGCACATCGCTTTTTCAATACGCTTTGGCAGTGTGGACACGCTCTTTCGGAAGTTTTTTTGGAAGATCTCTTCTGGAAAAGCTTTTTCTGAAAGGAGCCTGCAGTTTAGATGTAGCCATTGAAATGTTGTGGATTAGTAGCAAACTCCCTGATTACTAAGAATCAGTTATTACAGAACTTTCTATTGTTGCTAACTCTTAAAATTTCATTATGATTCTCATTTTATTTTGAGTTTCTTAAGGTCCTGTGGTCCTGGAGTCATGTGATTACATGACAGCCTTACCAAAAGTTTCATAAGCTATTATTTTTAAGCCTGAATTATTGTTTTTGAATAAGGAGGTTTGTAATACTGTTTTTGTATTCTGATAATCAATTTTAGACAGAAAAATTGTTTATTAAAATGGTTTGATCCTCTTCACACTAGAAATTAAAAAGTTTTAAACCCTGGCTGCATGTGGAATACACTCAGGACAATTCGTGGTTGACATATGTTAGGGTTTTTCTACACAGGGAAATAGCCTGGACTAACTGCTGCCAGAGCTCCATTGACTCCTCACAGAGGGTATGTCTACACTACCACCCTAGTTCGAACTAGGGTGGTAATGTAGGCAACCGGAGTTGCAAATGGAGCCCGGGATTTGAATTTCCCGGGCTTCATTTGCATCTCGCTGGGCGCCGCCATTTTTAAATGTCCGCCAGTGCCTAGTCCGAACTAGTCAAGCCTAGTCCGAACTACCTAGTCCATGCCGCGTGTAGCCGCGCGGCACGGAGTCCGCACTAGCGGACATTTAAAAATGGCGGCGCCCGGGGAGATGAAAAATGAAGCCCGGGAAATTCAAATCCCGGGCTTCATTTGCAACTCCGGTTGCCTACATTACCACCCTAGTTCAAACTAGGGTGGTAGTGTAGACATACCCAGAGTGCCTTTGGGGAGCTTACTGTACTTCCAAAGTAAATTAAGATCAACTAAAATGCCAAAAGGCCCCTTAGTGCAGAATAAGTGTCTCTACAGAGGAGCGTCTGCAGAATAGCTATTGTATTTTAATTTCACACCCTGGATTATTTCACAGAAGTTTCCATGTGTTGACAAACCCTTATCATCACAAGTCATTTTCCTAAGGAAGCCAAGGCTCAAGGATTTTAAAAGTAGCCGTTTTTCTGCAAAGGAATTTCAACAGTCAATTACAGAGAGAAAGTGCAGAATTGGTATTCATCTACAAATTTAACACTGTTTCCCTAACATTGAACAAAGACATTAACTGGATGTCGCATTATAAAGCCAATTACCCTGCCTTGAACAACTGCATTTTTATATCCAAAAATAAGAAAGGGACACTGGCAGCCCACTTAATTTGCCTCATTAGCACTGGTTCTACAATTTACAAATACTTTTTTTATTTTGCTGTTATAAATATCTTGGTTTCTGTTATTTCCACTCCAGCTCATCTGATAAAGTGGGTTTTACCCATGAAAGCTCATGATATTCATTCTTTCTTTTTCTCCCTCTCCCTCTCCCTGTGGCATCTTTATTTATTAAAAAAGGTGCCACAGGACTACTCGACAGGACTACTCATTTTTATAGTTTTATCAATTTCTGCACAAACATTTGCAAATAGCTAAGTTCATATGGAAAATTTAATTTTTGCCTGGAATATTTGGGATATAGACATGTCATGTTATCTTTATCTGAAGATAAATCAAGATCTTTCAAAGAGCAGTCTTGTTCCTTATTCCTGTTTGGCTGTTAAGAGTGGAAACTTCAGTCACTGTCTCTGACCTGACAGCTGTGTTGTCTGTACCCTTCTCATGTATGTCAGTGAGGTTTCTCAACTCTTACTATTGAGCTAAATCTTGTACTTTGTTCAGAAATTTTCCCCTAAAGCAATCTGGTCTTTCAACAAGGCACCAAACCAAATATAGTAGCATCTGTAGTTAGAATAACCCAGCAGTGAGTGTTCATGGAAAAAAGATAAATCACCATCTGGCTGATACCAAGCAGGGAAAGCATCAGAACCTGAAGTGAAATTTTTCAGATAAGCAAGGATGAACTCCATACATAATCTTACCTACAAACTCTACTCAACAGATGGTCCATGAAAACCAAAACAACCTTGTATTTGTTTTACTCAGACAGTTAAAGGAGAACACCATTCACTTAATGAGGAAAGGCAAATTAGGTATACAAGGTGGTAAGTCATCAAGTTGGGGGACTTAATACTAAGCAAATAGTAAGTTATGTAATGATGGTCCTGAGTTTCATGCTGTTTGTTGCCATCCATGACAACACAGCATGACTAATTAGTTGCATTAGCTGCAAGCATGGTATCTAGTGGACCTGAGAAGTAGTTAGCTTCCTTGTTTGAGACTGTGGGGTATAATTTCAGCTTAACTTATAGGGCTTTATTCTCAAAAGTGTCACTTATATTACAAAATAAAGAATTCCACAGTCCCAATCTTCACCTTTTTAGAATTATAAAAAAATTTAAAATAATGACTTATTTTCAATCTGCTAGGAATAATAAATAAAATACTTAGCCAGTGCAAATTGGAGTAACTTGTTTTAAGTCAAAGTAGGAAGTAGGAATAAGAGATCCTCCGGAAAAGGGCTTATTTTCCGGAGAATCACGTCTAGACTGGCGCTTTTCTCCGGCTTATCTCCAAGCCCGAAAAAAGCGGCAGCCATGTAAATGCAAATGCCGCGGGGGATATTTAAATCCCCCGTGGATTTTGCTATTCCGATGTGTCTAATCTGCATCCCTTTTCCGGAAAAGGGGTGCAGTGTAGACACAGCCAGCATGTGTATTCTGCTTCCCTAATCTCCTTCAATGATTTCTCTTGACATTTGCTCAACTTTTCTTATCTCTTCCCTTTGTCAAGACAGTCCCATTTCTAAAAAGTCTCTCTTCCCTCTTGTTCTGTTTTCCACATTCTGGTTCTCTTTCCAATCTTTCCATCTCTCATCCTTCCACTTACTTCATGCCCTGTCTCCCCTCAATTGCTATCTCACCAACCCTTCTCCTTGGTACTACCCCAATCTCTTTCTCCATTACTCCACTAACATCACTGTCAAACTGCTAGGTTTTCTACATATCTTAGAACATAGATAGTCACAGTGCAGTATCTGAACACCAAACCACCATTAGATGTGAAAGTATTATTCTTATTTTACAGGCAAGGATCTGAAGCAGAGAGAGATTTGATGACTTCCCAAAGGATCACATAAGAAATCTATAGCACAACTGGGGATTGAATTCAAGACTCCAAATTTGTAGCCCACTTCTTTAACTACAAGACCATCTTTCCTTTCTCCTAATCATTACACTGCTTTCCTTTCTCCCCAAAGGTTGTAAGGAAAGGATCAAGCAAGGTTCCGTTTGGCAGCATCGATTCCCGCATATAACAGAGGAACAATTATGAGATAAATGGAGTATCTTCTTCTTCCACTCTCCCATGGATTAGAAAACAAATTGGGTTCAAGACTGGAGCAGAACTGGAGGAGGAAGAAAAAGGGATTTGCCTGAGAAAAAGTAGCTGGTCAGGTGATCAATGGGGAAAGAATGGGGAACTTTCTCCTCTCCCTTCCTGCTCCACGTTTTCACTTCACTCTTATTTCAGATTTCATTGCCTGGGAAGACCAGCTATGAGTGGTTCTCCTCAGACCTAATCCCAAGTAGCAGTGCATTTGGCACGTATGTGCTACCCAGGGGCGAGAAAGTTATGTCAGGTCAAATACAGTAATTAGTTATATGGTGAAGGCTGCCCTTCCATTGTTCTTCCAATTTTTCTGCTCCAAAAACTAAGCTCCCTCACACAACAGGCCCCAGTCAAAGATGTTTAATTTGTTCTTGGCTAAATCCACTTCAGAATACATAAGTACAGCACAAAGAGTAGATTCAGGCACTGAAAGTGTACTATAGCTCATTACACTGAACAACACAGGGGTGAAGGCTAATAAAAGTAGCAATATTTATTTACTCGCAGCAGTGAATAACTGGTCTGAGGTGAGCCTCTACTCCAGCATTTATTTAAAGCACATCTAGTAATTATATCAACAAACTGTCATTTATTCTGTTTATTACTGGTCACATTTTTAAAACCTGACCTCCATTCCTGTTCCACATTTGTGAATTGCCATTTAGCTATCTAAACATAGATTGTTCCTACAAATAAGGTTGGAAGCCAAAATACTACTGGCAAAACTACAAGCACAACAAGAGCAATCTAGCTAAGGTAAAAATCCACCCCAATATGTGATTGAGAACACAGCCATAGCAACAAACCTCATATGCTCCTGGTCCAGGGGTAATCTCTCTCACATCCTTAAATCGCTCCACTCTGGAAACAAACAGGGAAATACTGGAAGCTGACTTCGCTACAGGATTGTACGTCCCAGGTCCTAAAGGAAGAGAAAAGGAATAATTTAGTAAATAATTATTTTACAGTTAATAATAATCTTGGAATTTTGCTTGGAGTGCTTAATAGTTAATATATATCCTGCACTTTTATGCCAAAATGAACTAACTATCACATCTGTTTTTCCATTTTTAAATGTAATGTTCATGAAAGGCTCCGGAAACAGGTTTGTGAACTGAAATATTCAGCAAAATTCCATCACAAAGTGAAGCAATATAAACTTATCCACACCAGTTTATCAATGTGGATTAACTCTGGGTTTTGAGGACTACCTACAGTGGAAAAACAGTACTCTAGTCTAGACTACCACGTAGTCCTTGGCATCTCTGCTGAAAAGTGAACTGTAGTAGTAACTGTTGTACTTCTGAGTAGAATGTGATGACCACACACTATAAGTATGGAATCAAATGACTTCAGATAACATAGGCCTGGACAAAATACGGCCTGCAGGCCACATCTGGCCTGCCAAGCCACTGAATCCAGCCTGCTGAGGCAGCAGGGAGCCCCAGGCAGGCTCCCCTGCTTATCCCAAAGCCCAGCACACCGTGCAGAAACACAGCTGCCGGGCTCGTTTTTGTTTCAAAACTGGAGGGGAGGAGGGAAGCTTTAGTTTGGATAACAGGCAGCCAAAAAGAACCACGTTCCCCCTCCTTGGTTCAATTATTCACTGAAGCACATGGCCAGGCAAGTAGACAGGCTAGCTGGCTGGCAAATGTTTTAAGCTCTGCAAGCCTTAGCTCTGCAGGAAGCAAGCTAGTTTGTCTGCTGGCTGGTAAGTCTCCTGGCCACAGACTGCATCTGGCACCCCAGCCCCTCCCTGCCCCAACCCTCTGTCCTCCCCTCCTCCCCCACACACATTCAACATACCCAAACCCTCTGTCCCCCTCTTACACCCATACCCCTGCCCAGATCTGGCACCCCAATATCCTGCCCCAGATCACAATCCCTTTCTACCCTAGGTCACATCCCAAACCCCTGCACTCCAGTCCCCTGCCTTATGTCACAACAGCTTCCTTCACCCAAACTGCCTCCCAGACTCCAGTCTCCCACCTGCACCCCAATCCCTTATCCTAAGCTCCCCTCTGCATCCAACCTCCATCCCAGACCCCGCATCTCCTACATTAATATCATGGAAGAGTGCGGCCCTGGACCACTTTCCAAAATCTTGGAGTGTCCCCCCCCCCCGCTTCCGTCAAAAATTATTGTCCATTCCTGGGATAACATGTTACAAATGAGAATCTAGTGGAATCTGTTTGGGTGCTGGTGATGGGGTTTTTGTTTGTTTTCCAATTGTCTACATTATGAATATTCTTGCATATATCTTAAAATTCTTAATTGGTGCAGCTACATCTCTAGTAGCTGGGGGAAGATTTGTACCTAACCTTACTCAGAGCAAAATAGTAACAATGCCTGAATCCGGTATTATTTGCACAGTAGAGGTACTCTGGTGGTGAATTAAAGCTGCCCCAAAATTGGCTAGCACTAGCAAGGACTCAATAAGCAAGTTCAACAAAGCTCAAAGAATGCGTGAGGATGAGAACAAAGTTGTTGCCAGCATGCACCTTCTGTCAATTATAATCTTTTGTTGCTACATGGATAAAATATGTGTAGAAAGAATCATAGCTTTACTGAGTCAAAGAATATATCTTTTCTTTTCAACTTTTGTTCGTATTCCTCTTCAGTCTTTATATTGTCTTTATATTTAGCCTAGGATAATTAGGATATGTTGCTAATTTAATAAAATCTTTATATCTTAAAAATAACTAATGGAACAAATTCTGCTGTTATATGAGTTAAGTTCTGAATAATTGCACTGTACCTGATGGAATTATTCAGCATTACAGCAAAGTTTGGCCCTCAATTAAAAATAAAATAAGGTGCTGATTTAATTCTTCTCTGAAACATGTGGAAACACCCTATGTTCCTCTAGCCATACTGACATATCCAACTCATATCAAATGTAACGCCTCAAAAAACTATAAAAACTGTACAAATGTGCGTAGCCAGAGACTGTCTCTCATAGCTGGCCCCCCTTTGATAACAAAAGCTGCAGATAACAAAAGTTGGTGTACTGAGTAAAAGTTTCAAGGTTTCCATAATAGTAAACAATTAAATACTTTGATCTCTCTTTCTCTCCCTGAATATACTCCAGTACATAATGATTTACTTTAAAATGATCAATAAACAGATCCTTACAAGTAACATAATACAAAGAATGCAAAAACCAGCATTTTTTGTATCCTAATAACAGGATAGTAATTGGAGATGTAGGGCTGTGTTGGGTTTGTTTACATTTTTATATAAAACAAAGTTCTGCTGGAAAAAAGTTTCTTACTTAAATGCCTAAACTGGGGTTTTCAGATCCCAGTTAGGCACTCCATTGGAGTTAAGCACTCAATCGCAGTTTTAAGTTCTTTTGAAAATCCCAATCCTAATGTAGACTTTGGATCAAATTATACTCCCAATTTCGCCAGTGGAAAACCAGAGTAATTCTACTTTGCTAAATTATTCCATAAATGTACTCAGATATGTAGAAGAAGAATTTTATTTTTATGCATGTTTAAACATCTGAAAAAAGGGTACTTAAATAGTATATGAGCCTACAAGCAAACAGTAAAAACATATCACTTTGACTTCAGAAAACCCCATCATAGAACTACCAAAAAGGAATCAATGATCAAAGAAAAATAACATTATATTAAACTTTAAACCATTTTTGAAGAAAAAAGATTATTGTTGTGATTTATAGACAATGCTGATCATGCTTTCATCAGTGTTTAACCCAAATATTATAGAAATAGAAATTATAGAAATTATTTGTTCATCCACATAATTTAACCAAATGATTTAACTTTGTTTGCAGGAAACATTTGCAGTCAAATTTATTTTAAAATTCTCTTCCCTCCTGCCTTAGTTCATTATCATTAGCAATTTCTTGTTCACAATGTTTAATGTAGGAGTATTTTATTGGATATTTATTTAATAACTTAATATTATATAGTTTATCTATAAAAACAATATATCTTGCATACCGTATGTTAAAAATTCTTGGATGTCATGCTACCCTTTCAACCAACCGCACTCCAAAATGAGCTGAATATTAGGGCATTAGTCAATTTTTAAATACCTATCTCCCTCCTCCGTGCATATGAACCACAGGTAATATGCATAGAGGATGAACTACAGCAAGTGGCTAGAAGGTATGGTCCATACAATATTGTGAGGAAAACAAGATAATTAATGAGTATCTTTTCAGTTCAACAGCCAGGAATATACACATAAAGGGTTCAATCCTACTAACACTGATATCCATAAAAATAGGATGTGGCTTATATTATATTCAAGAATTGTGTTTCTATTCCATCGATACATATCAACCAATCACTAAGACATACTCAGGTTAATGTGACATGCAAAACTCTTGACCAAAATAATGCTGATTTTGGAATAGACTTCTATTTAGTCTGTTACTATTATAATTATTTATATTTTTAATTTTAAATTAGGTTCTCTAGTCTTACCATTTGTTACAGTAATTGCTCATTTATTTACAAATGTCTCTATAGCTATTAAAGCAGCTACACGGAGTTACTCTATAGCTTTAATCTTATTATTATATTGAAGACTTTCACAAAGAATAGACTGAAAAAAGACTTCACTTATTATGGTGCCCAATGTCAGTCATTTTCCTTCATTTCTGCATTTTGCTGTTTTAATCTTAAAATATACACATTTTTTTAATCTTAGAATATATTTCCCATTATATATGATGCTGCTTATGTGATACAGGTCAAAAGCTTGCATTGCCTTTCCCAGCACCAGTTCAGAGCTGAATTATGCAGAAGCTATCTTCAATTTATTTACCAAAATGCCACATTTTAATCACAGGTCATTGGAGAATAAAACTTCTCATTTCAAATCAAACGCCTATGAAAAATCTGCCTGTATCATGATTGGTATGTAATGGGAAAATCATGAGCATATGATTCTTATAATTATATATTTTCTAGCCCTATTCCGGCTCACTCTCTATGAAATGTCAACCAATGCTACAGGGCAAAAATGGCAGAGAACAGGAACAATGAGAAATTTAAAGTGAATATCTATGTTTCTGCCCCTCAATCGGAATGTTCCAGTACATCAAAAAAGGATGGCAAAATGACTGCTTTTATAAATAAGAACTAAAAATCCAAACTTAGATGAGAAGCCTGAATTTTCTTTGTAACAAATAGAGAATTATGAATCATACACTGCTCACTTGCTCTTCTACATTACTAGGAACAACTCTTACTCTATCTTATGTAGGGTTATGAAAATCTATTGTTAATGAAAGCATGAATTCCGAAGAGTAAAAAGGTAGGCTGGAAAACATACAATGAAAATGGGAATGGCTGTTTTAAAGTTACATGTTTTTAGTATGTATTGTCTGATTTTTGTTCTAAACAAGTAAAACAAAGACAAAAGATTAGCGCATAGAGAAATCTTAATATGCATCTGCTACTACTAAAAGTAATTTTTTTGTAAATAACACTTCAGATTACACTTATAAAGCTACAAAGGATATTCAGTCTGCCAAATTTCTAAAACAAAATGATATATGTACCAGAACACAAAATTTTAAAAAACTGATATCAAGTCACCTCTACATTCTGATAAAAAATTAACAAAATACTGCACTAGACACAAAAACAGTACACAACACAGGGACTGTGCAGAAAGAAGAATATATCTAGCTGGACTGTATTGTAACTATATGACCTGAAAAAAAATCTGTTTATAGTAGTAAATGACCTCAAAATTGTTCAAATCCATTTGCAATAAAGATCCCCCAGTACATTGTAAATTCAATACTATCAATTTAGGATTGAATAAGGATCTTCACTGGTTAACACATTAAAAAGGCAATTTCCCCTCTGTTGATATCCACATTTCCACATCAACTGCTGTGAATGAATCCCTTAACCCTGACTTGATTAACCTCATTTGCACAAGTATCTTCTTCCTTTTGTTGTCCTTTTATATACTCATGCCACTGTAAACTCCACTCCAATTCATCTGTGGATTTTACCCACAGAAGTTTGTGCCCTAATAAATCTGTTATTCTTTAAGGTGCCACAGGACTCATTGTTGTTTTGGAAGATACGGACTAACACAACTATCCCTCTGAGACTCCTCACTTTGTAGGTAATGAAGATCTGATACCAAGAAATAAGATGAATTCAATGAGGGTATGTCTACATTACAAAGTTAGTTCGAACTAACGGACGTTAGTTCGAACTAACTTTCATAGGCGCTACACTAGCGCTCCGCTAGTTCGAACTTAATTCGAACTAGCAGAGCGCTTACTTCGAACTAGGAAAACCTCATTGTACGAGGACTAAGCCTAGTTCGAACTAGCTAGTTTGAATTAAGGGGTGTGTAGCCCCTTAATTCAAACTAGTGGGAGGCTAGCCCTCCCCAGGTTTCCCTGGTGGCCACTCTGGTCAACACCAGGGAAACTCTTCTGCCCCCCTCCCGGCCCCGGACCCTTTAAAGGGGCACGGGTTGGCTACGGTGCCCGTGCCAGGTGCAAGCCTGCCGGCACCCAGCTAGCAGACCCTGCACCTGGCACGGATCGAGCCACCCACCCGATGCCCCCAGCCCTCCCCCTCTTCCCGGGACCAGGCTGGCGGCTCCCGGGAGCTTGCCCGGGACCGCAAGAGGCGGGCACCCGCCTGGTCTAGTGCAGACATCATGGACCTCATCCACGACCTCCGCACTAGGCACAGGAAAGTGGCCGTCTAGGGCAGGAGAGCTGCCAGCCTGGCCACCCAGGAGAAGGTGTGCAAGAGAATCAAGGGGGTCCACTGAGACCCCCGACCCTGAGCCCTGAGCTTACAATGGCCGTACTGGGTCAGACCAAAGGTCCATCTAGCCCAGTAGCCTGTCTGCCGAAGGCGGCCAACCCTAGGGACCCTGGAGGGGATGGACCGAAGACAGTGACCAAGCCATTTGTCTCGTGCCATCCCTCTCCAGCCTTCCACAAACCTTGGGCAGGGACACCTCTCCTACCCCCTGGCTAATACCACTCCATGGACCCAGCCTCCATGACTTCCCTTTAAATTCTGTTCTAGTTCTAGCCTTCACAGCCTCCTGCAGCAAGGAGTTCCACAGGTTGACTCTTTGCTTTGTGAAGAACAACTTTCTGTTACTAGTTTGAAGCCTGCTACCCATTCCTTTCCTTTGGTGTCTTCTAGTCCTTCTTTATGGGAACTAATGAAGAACTTTTCTGTACGCACCCTCTCCACCCCACTCATGCTTTTAGAGACCTCTATCCTGTCCCCCCTCCGTCTCCTCTTTTCTAAGCTGAAAAGTCCCAGTCTCTTTAGCCTCTTTTCATATGGGACCTGTTCCCAACCCCTGATCATTTTAGTTGCCCTCCCCTCTCCCAGACTCTCTCTTCCCCTCTCCCACCTCATTTTCCCAGTCTCCCCCAGTTTTGTTCAATAAAGACAGATTCCATTTTGGAAGACACGTTATCTTTATTTTGTACATCAAGAAGAGGGGCTAGGGAAGGGTAAGTGGAAGGAGGTGAGGGAGGAATGGGATACGAGTCCCGATGGGGAGGACTGGGCTGGCTCTGCGGGCTTCTGGGGGTGGAAGCTCTCCTGCAGCCCCCCAATTGCCCCCTCTCCCCAAATGGCAGCCTGCGGCAAGTGCAGCCGGGCTGATGGCCGAGTGGTGTGATGTGCCCAGTGTGGGTAGTCCGGGCAATACAAGCCAGGACTGCTTTGCAAGTGGGGCACACCTGAGAACTGTCTGTCCGGGGTGGGGGTCGGGACCCTTTAAGCACAGCCCTTGGCTAGCCTGAGAAAGCATCTCCACGCTCTAAGTTCTTCTCTGATGCCCTGCCGGCACTGCTTCCAGCCATCCTTAAGCCTGGTTCAGGGTCCACTTAATGTGGACATGCTAGTTCGAATTAGCAAAATGCTAATTCGAACTAGTTTTTTAGTCTGGATCTGTTAGTTCGAATTAGCTTAGTTCGAATTAACTAATTCCAACTAAGTTAGTTCGAATTAACGTTGTAGTGTAGACATACCCTAACTTATTAACACAGACTACTTACCCTTTGGTAATGAAGAATAATCATTTAAGGTGATAATCTTTCTAAATACATTCTGAAAATATGCAGGAAGGCAATCAAGCATGTCTTTCCTAAAGGTTAAAAGGTGTTTGTAAGTCTACTGTTGCCATTAATTTAGCCAATATAAACACCAAGTGAAGCTAGTAAAAAGAAAGTGAAGAACTTGATTTCTAGCACAGTGCACTATAGCTGCTGGATAAGTAAAACAATTGGGTTAATAGGACTCTGTGGGAGGATTCAGGACAATCTGTAGTAGGAAGGTGAGATCTAACCTGCTGAGTCTTCAGCTTGAAGCAGTGCTTTCCTGTTAGTTGCTCTGTCATCATGTTTTGCTGTTAGTCACTGTACATCTAACCCCATAAAAAGGTTAGAGACATTTTACAGATACTGAGATATTTACAGTGACTGTACAGAGTTTGCATTTTCATTATAGAACTCTAGCTCTTGTGTTTATAACTGTCAGCCAATGATCAGGGCAGTGTGTGTGTGTGTGTGTGTGTGTGTGTGTGTGTGTGTGTGTGTGTGTTACACCCAAGTCTTCAACTGCTGGGACACAAGGCCCCGTCGTAGTGGGCAATCTAGGAGAGACTGACGGGTGCCCCAAGGAGTTTAATGTCCGTGTCTTTGTCCGCTAGGATTGGGATCCCTTCGCGGAGGGCAGCCAACAGGCTGACAGACGCCCCAGAGTTTATAGGAAGAGCTCATTACATCTCAGATTTTAACTGCTAGGATACAGGATCCCTTCGCAGCGGGCAGCCTAGGGAAGACTGAGAGATAGATGCCCCTATGGATCTGTCCTCTGGAAGCGACATAATCCAAATGCCCCAGCTCTTCCTATATCTGTCCCTTATGACCGGCTGAAGTTCTTTTAAATTGTGCTTGGTTCTATTACAGTAACTGAAGGAGTCAGGTTAAAGCTTAAACAGTTACAGGTTTATTAAAAAGGCTTATAAATCATATGGTTACAATGGCTATTGCTCTATTTCTTAACTGCTAGCAAATATAATCTTAAAAATGGTTACAAAGAGAATAAAGACAGAAAATAGAAATAATAGTACCAAGTGACAGCTTAATTTTTAAAGAGCTCTAAATCTATGTGTACACTTAAGACAAAGGACACATCCAGGTACAATTTTTACCCCCTTCTGTGACTCTCGACTCCAGCATATCAGGCCAGGGCCGGCCGCTCAATTCCTAGGAAAGACGAATATGAGGTGGGCGTCCCCATGGAACCTCGGGAGGTCAAACACCTAACCCGACCAGCAGATAGATGGTAGATTGACGCTCAGAGTGAGTGTGCTGCTGGACCCATCTTTATACCCATAGGGGCCTGTATCCTCTTTCTTATCTAAGATGCCAAATTGTGTTGGTCCGTCTTTGTGACGCCAGTTCTTACAAGGGAGTTTCAACTTAATTTACACTTGCAAGAGAGAGAACTAAATTGGGAGTACTGGACATTTTTTTACTGGGCGGGAGATTCATCCTCCCAGACAGTGTGTGTTCGTATCAATATAGGTTTCAGTCAAGGGCAATCCTTGGCAGCCTCTTGGTCAGCAATTGGCGTATCTCTGTTTACAGCCATCCAGGGTCACAGCAGCCTGCATATCAAGGCCTTCTATCAAGGATCTTATTGCTCTGTGTGCCCTGTATGCTTCCAGACAAGCAAAGATGGATGTTACAGGGGGGTTCCTGTCTGGCTACAATAACTCAGATGAAAAAAGGTATCAATGCTCTAACTTAGCAAACCTACAGAACTTACTGTCACCATTACAATCTTTACAATTGCCTTTTGTAAATAATAAACATTACTGCATTATTCCCCAAGTTGTCCCTGTTCTAAGAACAGAGGGAACGGTAATACCACAGTAGCATTATCTACTTATACCATGGTAGCATAATCTGCTTGTAAAAGGCAAATTTAATAGTGATCACAGTATTATATGTGCATATAAATACACATATTGTAAGCCCCCAGGGTAGGGACTCTAACTTTTAAAACTTTTTTTTACAGTGTTTAGACAGCTATTGGTTTTCTTCAATAAATAAATGTATTTTATATTGTGTTGATTTTTAAATGGGCAGAATATCTACCATTTTCCATTGAATTAAATGGAAATTGAATTGTCTCAGCACCTATGAATATCAGATCTGCCCATTATAGGTACAACAGGAGTGAGACTTACATTCAGGATTCCTAATTATTAATATCAATCATTTAAAACTTCGGCAAACTTGAATTATTTGAGCATAATGTGTAACCAAAATGTAGCTAGCCTTCATTCAGGACATGTGAGGTTGACATTTGGCAAGGGATAGTCATAGGGATACGTAAGCGTTTTTTGCTATAGCCATGAAAATCCATTCATGTTTGGTGAAGTTACAAATCACAGAAAATCACAATAGCAAAGACATAGTAGAGCTTGTTAGAAATGTACTTGTTACATTCCTATCACATTATGCATAATCAAACCTCAAGAGTTCTCCTAAAGCATTAACACAATGAAAACTCTTCTACACAGCACACAGGAAATAAAAACAACCATCTTATTAAATATAGACATCTAGTGGCACAGAAAAGCAATGAATTACAAAATCTAGATTCGCTTTCATATTTTTAACAATGCTTTTAATGGACAATTCTACTTAGTAAAATGACGTTGTTGAGCTTCATTTTTTTGTTTTTCAAAGATTTCCATCTTAACATGTTCAGTTTACAAGAAAAATATATTTGTCTAACTCCTAGTACATCATGGAATCTGAAAGTCAAGCTGAGTTCTTTTCTACTTATGCATCACCATCAAATAATAAACATTTTGAAGTTCAAATTATGCCCTTAATTAAATCCATGCAAACCAACTGAATTAAAATGACGCATAATATATTCTAACTCCTTTGCACATATTTTTGTTACTACTGTCAATAGGACTCTCAATATACACAAGGATCAGACCTGTTGAGTAAAATGGTATCTCTTATACGTAGTCACTTTATGGAGCAAATGAGTACCTTAAGACTCTATAATTCCAAGCAACTTCATTTGTACTAATCGTTTCAAAAAATAATTAATTGATGATCATACAACTTGGCTTTTCCCCAGGAATCTAAGCAAATGTATGTATATTATCCTTCAAAGAAGGCTGCCTCTATGTGGCATGATATTGTGTGTAGTGTGTATTTGGCAAGTATTATATTACATAATATAGACAAAAATGTAAATCTAATAAGCATTTTAAATCTAAATCAAAATATATATCTGGTCTCTTCCTGATATGAAGCCAGTTTTGAGTGTGTTTTGAGCATCCTACTACCAATACACTCCTCCAGTAATATAGATATCAAGGAAAATAAAAGATGCATATTTGCAAGAATAAAACAAGAAAAACAAAGTACATGGCTTTCACGGGTTTCATTATGCCTCAAAACCAGCAATGTGATGTTTAATGTCTCCTTTAAAAGCTAAAACAATCATTCACTTTACTCTGAGTGACCTCTGGTGGCAAGAAAAGCACACATACACATTATACATTATCCTGCTAAATGGAAAGGATAGGAGACACTTGGCATGATTTAATCAGGCTTTACTGTTAGATGCCTGGAATTACCCAGTAGATTAAAATGTATAGTGCGGATAAGTCCATGATCATTTCAATATCTATGGGGGGCTTCCACCACTCCCATCTTTTTTCCATAGAGGTCCCCCAGCCAACCCTTTAGTGGGACCTTACTATCCTCACCCCTTCAACAAGGGTTAAGGTGGGTATAAGGAAAGGGAGGTTGGCTCCCAGCAGTGCCCGTCTTAGTGGTCCTGAACTTTCCAACACCACCCCTTCATTCTACTCCTTTAATATATTTCCTTGTTAAATCATGTACCAAGCTGGTAACTATATCCCTTCCCTTTAGGGTTTGTCTAGACTACATGGCTCCATTGACGGAGCCATGTAAAATAGTTTACTCAGCATAGTCAAAGAAGAGGCTTACCGAAGCGGTCGACAAAGGCTTCCCTTGTCGAACACGTCGTGTCTAGACTGCCGCGCTGTGCCGGATCAGCTGATTGTCGGCACAGCGTGGTGGCCGTTTTTATTTTAATGAAGTGGGGATTATTTAAATCCCCGCTTCTTTGACTATGCCGAGTAAACTATATTATATGGCTCCGTTGACGGAGCCATGCAGTCTAGACGTACCTTTAGAGTACCTGCACTGAAGATCTGGCCTATATTGACATCATGAGTTGTGACAACTTAGCCTATTTCCCTTGCCTATTCATGGTAACAAAGCCCTCCCTGAATCCACTGTGGGGAAGGCCAAACTCCCATACTCAACATTGGCCAATCTGGTAACGAGGGAAAAATTCCTTCATAGTCCCTTTTCTCCCCTTCCCCTGCACTGAGAAAGGAGCCACTAGACCAATGCCCACAACAAGTCCTGACCAAACTTGATATTTTACCACTTCCATGGGAAGGACAGTGGGTGTTGATCCACCTGTTCTGGTGAAAAGGGGCTCTTCCTGCTGAGCTTGCCTTTTATCAACTACCCTTTTCAGTCCCTTTTTACAACAGCTCTGAGCCTCTCTATTAAATCCCACTCAAAAAAGAGTTATACTCTTTCCCCCAGCAAGCCAGAAATGGCCCCCTTTAAGGTGCAGCTGCCCACATCTAAAGACTACTTTTAAATATATGTTATGATTTGGTTTCCTCCCTTCCTCTTACTCAGAATGGTACAAAAGTAAATGAGTTCAATTCCAATTCTGTATAATAAAAAGGAAGTTCTAAGCATATTTTGCTCTTCTTAATGTCCTTCACTTTAAATACGTCCTTGTTACTTGAAAAACAGAATAATTCCCAATGGCAGAATGGCATATTCCTTTAGAATTTGGCTATTAAGACAAAGAAACCCACCAAATGTTTTTAAGGTGTTATGAGCTAAACCAATCAAATGTTATATAATGCGTATTATATTGTAACCTGTAAAGATTAATTGAAGAACAGGTTCTGATTTAGACCTAGGTCCCTGAGGTGTTTATTAAAATTTGTACATCTAATGTACAAGAAAGCACTTATGGCTATCACATGTAAGACATATACTTCTTAAAAATAAAATATTAATTCAATTAAGTAATATAACCATTGAGATGTTTGCATTGTGCTAAAGCTAACATGCAACTAGATCAGGAATAGCAAAATCACCCCTCCCCCCCTACAAATTAGGAACAGATAACTAGTTGGACACAGTCAACATTTTCAATAGCTTACAGTAAGTATTATTGATCCACAGCAATATTAAAACCATCTTTATAAAAACAGAAAAATACATTTTAATTGGGGTTTAAATGCTTTCAAGTATTCATAAAAATGTCAGACTACTGATATACTCTAAAGAGTTTTGGCCAAGAAAAATATTACAATTCATAACTGCTGATCTCTGCAGTATCCCTTTTTATTTAACAATGCCCATGGAAAAAAAAGAAACATATTAGGTCTCGGCTTCAGCAAATAGTGAAATCTATTTATATGCAAATAAGCTATCCATTATTAGTACAAGAAGAGACTTAAGCATAAAGTAAGAAATAAATTATCACTGGAAACCTTTAATAAAATCTACTTCAAAACATAACATTTTACAAGTGCCTTCGCTCATGTAATATTTGTTCAAGCCTAGAAGGGAATTGGTGAGTTCTGCACTTAGAGGAAATCTCATATTACAGTATTTCCCATGTCAATTTGTTATATAAAATGCATTTATTCTTTCCTCAGAAACAACTTGATCATTAAAAATCCACAGTTTCCTCATAAAGAGCTACATTCTCAAACTACCTGGTACTACTTTCACATTATGACCAGGCTGTGGTCCCTTATTTTTGTTAAACAATGGAAATGTTGCTGCTAATACATATAGTAGAACAAATCAAGATTATTGGTGGTTCTTGTATTAACTAAGGAAGAAGCATCTCAGAGAGGTGTAGGCTGAGCAGAGGACTGGAAAGATGACACTACTGAGTTCTAAACCCAGGAGTGACATTGACTAATTCTGTAGCCCTTGGCTAAATCACTATGACTTCTCCCATCCCATCCCATCCCCCCCAACCCTCACAGCCCACCAGGGGCCCGTTCTCTCTGCCCCAGGCATCAGCTGCCACAGGCCTGTTCTCTCACCAGCCACCAGAGGCTTGTTCTCTTCCCCCTACCACCACAAGCCTGTTTTCTCATCCCACCCCAGACACCAGGGGCCTGTTCCCACCCAACCAAGACACCAGGAGCCTGTTCTCTCCCTTCCCAGATCCCCATCAGCTGCCAGGGGCCTTTTTTTTCTCCCCCCTCCAGTGCTACAGCCAAGGGCTGGGAGGAAAAGGAAGAGGAAGAGTTTAAGGTGGGGAATCTTTACCAGTGTGCTTGCCACTTCCTTAGTGGTACATCTGCCCCCCCTGCAAACACTCTGCAGGATAGCTGTCCCCTGCAAGCTTGTGGAGCCCCCCAGTGGCCATTCTCATATCACATTTCTCCGAACAGCAGCCCCGCTCCCTTTGCATGTTATGGAAAACTGTCCTTTTCCCAGTGCTTCCAGTTGCCCTAGCACAACCAAACCCTGACTTTGCTTTAAGTTAGGAGAAGTAGACGCTGCATACCAAATTTGGTGACCCTAGCTCTTACCATTTAGGAGAAGTTCTTGAACAGACAGACAGACAGACAATACAATAGTTAGTATCACAAACAGTAAAGTGTAAGGATGGATTTCCCTGTTAGAGTGGCGAGGAGTCCTGTGGCACCTTATAGACTAACTGAAGTGTTGGAGCATAAGCTTTCGTGGGCAAAGACCCACTTCGTCAGATGCATGTAGTGGAAATTTCCAGAGGCAGGTATAAATATGCAGGCCAGAATCAGGCTGGAGATGACGAGGTGGATCCAATCAGGGAGGAAGAGGCCCACTTCTAGTAGCTGATCTGATGAGGCCCACTTCTATTAGCTACTAGAAGTGGGCCTCATCCTCCCTGATTGGATCCACCTCGTCATCTCCAGCCTGATTCTGGCCTGCATATTTATATCTGCCTCTGGAAATTTCCATACATGCATCCGACGAAGTGGGTCTTTGCCCACGAAAGCTTATGCTCCAACACTTCAGTTAGTCTATAAGGTGCCACAGGACTCCTCGCCGCTTTTACAGATTCAGATTAACTCGGCTACCCTTCTGATACCTGTTAGTTAGGTGTTTGTGATATTATAAAGACTCACAGAAAACAGATCTTGGACTTTCGGTTGCAGAAGCTAAAAATGTAATTATTTGTCATTTAAAGCTCATATACATACTATTAGAACCTCGTCCTGAGCAGCATTGAGTACCTCAAGTGCGGGGCACTCCCCATTCTCACTAACATTGGAATTGAGGGGGTTCAGAACTTCACAAGGGATTCTTAGCACATTGCAGAATTATGCCTTTTATAATCTAGCATTTCAAACAATTTTATAAAGGTTTTTCTGTTCACTTTTATAAACCCAAAAAGCATAGCACTCATGATATCTTCTGACAAACCTAACTGACAGTCACATCTAAAGACAAACTTTGCTCTTGGTTACAAGCATGGTAAATCCAAAATAACCCATTTAAGTCACTAAAGTTTGGATTTATAATGCTGTAAATGTGATCATTGCGTATGAGCAACAGGAGAGATGCAGGAATGTAGTTTTTCAAACTGAAGACTGCAAATTAACAGAAATTCCAAAATAAGACCAATGTTTCGATAAGCAGAATTGATAAAAACAAAAATAAACCTTCCATTTGCACATAAAGGGCTATATTTTGACATTAGTTACATTGGGCTGAATCTGAAATAACTTCTTTGAAGTTAGAGGCGGATTTTTGCTGGTGTTACTAACACAAGAATCTGATCCAAAGAACTTTGCATAGACATAGGTGAAACAAGACAACTCTACAAGTATCAGTGAAATATTCAAAATCAGACAAAAATCACACTGAGGTGCCCAAATATCTGAATGCTATCCAAATGCTTAATTATCATCAAAATCTACATATATATTTCTGTTTTCTTCCTCCTCCATGACCAAGATTGTCCTCTTCTCCCAAGGGGTGGTTTTCAACTATCTTCAGAGGAGCGGGACAAGTCTTCCCCTTAGATTTTGAACAGGTAGTTAAAAGTTATTTCTACCTGACCCTGAATACACTGTGCAAAAAAGAAAATTCCCTGATTGTAGAACACCTTCTTAATGACCTTTAGCAGCTGACTCGGTAGAATAGAATAGAATCCAACCTTGCTGCCCTCATCCTTTAAAGTTCTCAGTCTGACATTCCCTGAATGCACACAACTATGGGGAAATCTTGACCACAAGAAAGGTGTGAAATAGACATTGCAGTGGGCCTGGAAGACAAAAATCCCAGTGTTACTGATGCAAAATAGGGAAGGTAGGACTTTTAATATGTAAAATAACTTGACGAGACAATTTCATAAACTAGATATCTCCTTTCCCTCCAACCCAAAAATCAGTCTCTACTGACAGTTTTATCGTGTTGCAAATGTTTTCCCCGCTCTATTTTTATGTGCATGAATGTAATCACATTACATTGTTCATAGGGACAAAGAAAAATAACCCCTCTTCCCTTTCATCAATGCCCTTGTTACATAATATTAATTTTTAAATAGATTTACTTCTATTATTGCCATTGAGCTACTTCCCTACGATCATGTGGAATTGGCAGTTCCAGAAATAGTCTTTTCTGGAACTACAGACTAGGTCTAGCAAAGGACAGCCAACTCTGCAGTTACTGTAGGTTAAGGAGGACTTGAAGTAACATGGTTTAAGTGTCAGATTTTGATATTTATGAATTCACATGGCACTTCAAAAATGGGGTACTTGCCAACATTGCTCTCAGTCAAAATTTGAGTTATCCACACCTCCACTTCCAGTGCCTATTGTACAAAATTATGAAAATGGGAACAGGAAAGTGTCTTTAATGGGTATAATAAATCACAATCACATCAGTAAAAAGCAATTATAGCATACAGTTCTGTAGCACCTTATAATTATAGCATATTTAACTTCATGCCACTCCAAGTCAATCTATAATATTATGTGTTAATTTCGGTTCAAATGATATTTAAAAAAAAAACCCTAAAAGCATTTTTCTTTTTCTCACCTCTTCTTCACCCTTTTCATTGATCAAATTAGTCTATATTCCCTCAAAACCCTTTGATCATAGTAACACCATTAGAGAGGGCACAGCTATTAATTTTTTGCTGTTAAAATCAACCAACAAAACCATTTACACTTGCACTAGAAATGTATGGTTTTTCAAAAAATGTGATCTCTTCCCCTCTGGGACAAATATCAAACCAGCTGATTCCCATAGCCTGGTCAGCAAGTATCTGTTAGAACTTAATTTAAGTTCTTGATGTATGATGATGTGAACGAAAAAAGAATAATGCTGTTCACTCTTCTGAATTCATTAGTTTGCTTGATAAGCAGAGATAATACTTGAAAAGATCACTAGTTATGTGGCTAGATTACAATGGATTACCTTTGTAGGCCTCTAATTTACTGTAAACTAATACAGTACAGAAGTGATTTTTCAGCTTTTGTTTAATCAGCAATGGTCAAAATTGAAGTAAATAGAACTGAGTCAATTTATACCAGCACAAAATGGTATCTAATAGCTCTGCCTCCTAACTAAAATACTGATTTGGGACCAAAACTGTACATACAATTGTGATTATATGTACAGAAGTACTGCTTTACTATGTTGCTAGATTTTCTAAATTAAAAAACATTACATAATGACTTTTTTCTGAAATAGGTTATGTAGGATGTAATAAAGCTATCATCTTGAAATTTTTCATGGCTTCACCTGGGTCTGATTTTATACTCACACTGTTGTATACAGCGTAGCTCTGTTAATTCAGTAGAGTTAACTGACATCAGAGGAATTGTTAATTAAAACATGAACAACTACTAGGTCAAAGTATCTTGTTCCACTGGGCAATGAATTAAATGGCTTAAATTTACCTAGGAAAGAAGCAGATAATACATCAACCATGTGACCTGAATCATGAGAGATAAGAGGAACCAGGAAACAAATGTGTTTCCCAGTATTTCAAAGCTTTGAACATGGAAGTGGGGGAAAGGAATTGGGCTCAAGAAGGAAGTAGGCATGTCCCATATCTTCCACAGCCAGGAATGTCCTACCAATGTGAGCATGCTCACCAACAGGGAACAAAGATGGCAATTGCCCTGGGATCCAGCAATTCAAAAGGGCCCAGGGCTCCTGGATGCTACTGTTGCTACTGCAGCAGCGGTGGCACCTGGAGCTCTGGACTCTTTACATTGCTGCTGCCAGAGTGCCATGCACCACACTCTGGGTGGGGCTGAAGACTGGCTGTCCCTGGTCCCATTGCTTTTGCCCAAGGTCCTGCCCCTTCTGAGAGCATGTGCCTGGCAAGGCACAATTTATTCCAGGTCAAAGGTAGAAGTAATTCCTGAGGGAAGATCAGTGGAGATACAAGTAGGAAGACAAGTGGAAATGACTGGGAGTGACAGCTGAAAAAGGCTCACTCAGAGGATACATCATTGGCAGTGCTGATGCAATTCTCTGGACTCTGAGGTGTACAGATAACTGTCACTAGGGACTGTTTGGGTTGGATTCATATATGGAACCGGCATGGTATCCAGTAGAACAGTGTATAATCTGTGTAGAGTGCCAGTAAGAGAGAACAAATGAAGAACAGAATAGAATCTGGAGGAAATGTAGTACATCTGCCGATGATAATAGTTATGTTTAGCTCACATGATTGGCTCAAGAACAATCTTTCATCTGCACTTTGACGAGGAATTCTGACCCTGATTCTGCTGAATCCAGTTGATGCATTATTAGATTTTAATGTGAGCGGGCAGAGCATTGTTTTTCCGAATCTTGTGTGTTTGCCCTAAATTCTGTGCAAAATGGGCCAAGTGAGGTGTCGAATGAAAGCTTATGCTATGCCGATTCTATGTTACTCATGTGATCAGTTTCAATTTGGGAGGTAGTAGGAGAACAATTGATTTCCCTGCAAATGGGGAAGGTTGTAAAAGGATCCTCAGGGTGCCTCCATCTTGTCTCCATTCCTGCCTCCAGTTCCAGAAGCACCACTTGTAAAGTCAGAGGGCCCAGAAGGATTTGTTGACACATACTGACACAGGATGCATGCCAGAGACTTTTAAGCCAACAGTTTGTTACACCTCTGTTAAGAGCTTGCATCGAGAACTTGGTGATTGATGTATGTAATGTATTTTCTTTAACATCAGAGGGGTAGCCGTGTTAGTGCGAATCTGCAAAAGCGGCGAGGAGTCCTGTGGCACCTTATAGACTAACTGAGGTGTAGGAGCATAAGCTTTCGTGGGCAAAGACCCACTTCATCAGACGCATGTAGTGGAAATTTCCAGAGGCAGGTATAAATATGCAGGCCAGAATCAGGCTGGAGATGATGAGGTGGATCCAATCAAGAAGGATGAGGCCCACTTCTAGTAGCTGATCTGGAGGTGTGAATTCCAAGAGAAATACCAATTTTTCAGTCACATCTGAGTTTTCATCAGCTTGACTGGAGACTGGAACAGCTTCTGTAATTAGTGATTCTACGTTATGAAATTCTGTTTACAGTCTTTGCATAGTTTAGTGGTTTTGAAAGTTGTAATTAATTCTGTTACTGTAAAGTGATTTTGCATGGTCTGAGGGTGAGTTTAACTTTTAAATTAGATGTTTATCTCTGCATAGGAGATTTTTGTATTCGTGTTTTTTCTTATGTCTTCATATACAGTAACCATATCAGGCTTAGTTGTAAGCTACCTCTTTGTCCAGTTTTAGATTCACCTTTATGAGCTTTTTTGTGATGATAAACTTTTTAATTTTAGTTGTTTAATAAGCTTTATATCTAATCTGGCAATTGCCCCGGGTTCATAATTATAATAATGCACCAGTTATTCGAGGAATTTAATATGAGAACATGGTAGCAGACAAAATTTCAAGACTGTGAAATAAGGCTATAAGGGCCTAAATAACACCCCCAAACTGTTATAATATAATATTCATTGTGAAGTACATACAATTAAACTTTTGTATAACCAACAGCTTTAAGTAAATTAATTTATTATACGTGTCCATGTTTTAAAAGAAACCCTTTATAAAAATGAAGTGAAGATTTGAAAGTGGTGCAAGTATGAGATGACAGTTAAGAGTTTAAAGTCAGTATAATCATTTATCATAGAAAAGATGCTTCAGCTGTTAGATGGTGA
Organism: Pelodiscus sinensis; assembly: GCF_052426305.1. Taxonomy (NCBI): domain Eukaryota; kingdom Metazoa; phylum Chordata; order Testudines; family Trionychidae; genus Pelodiscus; species Pelodiscus sinensis. The sequence continues at coordinate 114,790,166 of NC_143055.1, read as the reverse complement.
CCATACTGACAGTGACACTTCCAGTTCAGATGATGAAAACTTTGTATCCACAAATGTCATTTTAATGCCACTGCCTCAAAATTAGGAGGTCATTAATCAAAATTCAGAAATGCCAACAGTAGTGATAGATGCAGAATCTATGCTCGATTTAGAGGCTGTGCAGGCAAAAATGAGCATCTTAGAGATGATGCCCAGCTAAAGCAAGAACTTACGACTAGCACAGGACACAGTGTAACAACAGTAGCATCAGACCCTGATATTGGACTTCTTGATGAGAGCAATGTTGCTCAAATGCAGTTGTTTCTCAAAGCTAGTTGTTTTCAGAATCCAAGTAATATACCAAAAGATGCTGGAAATCATGCTTTTCCCACTCATCTGCTGAAAAAAACTCTTCCAAATGGAGAGATCCACAGAAGAGACTGGCTCTACTGTAGCATGGAAAAGCAGGCTGTGTACTGTGTCTCATTTTTAACAGTAATACTTCAAATGCAACGGTACTGTCTGATCCATCTATTTGGAGCATCAGTAGAGGTTGCAGGAAGTTGAAAGACTGAGTACCTGAACATGAAACGTCAGTTACATCAAGATAACTGTTACATGGAAATCAGCTAGTACAGCATCACTAGCTGACAGTTCAAATGAAAGCTCAAGATATTATATTGTTTGTTAGTCTCTAATGTGCCCCAGGACTACTCATTTTTTTAAACCATAAATTGTATTTTAGTATAGTTAGGTCTTTTCTCTATTACTTATACATTTAAACAAATCAAATCAATAAATAACAAAAATAAGTATTTGAATTTTGGCCAAATCCCTGAGAGTAAAAAGAATCAAAGTGAGATAAAAGAAAAAAATATTACCATTTTCCTAATCTTTAAAGAAGGCTTTATTAAAGTTCATCTTCCTTATTGTCTACTCTGTGGACTTTCAATCCTCTTTAGCTACTTTTCAGGGGGCTCAGACAGGTGTCTAAAAATAATTCAGTCTGATTTACACATCTGCAAAGACCTGAGTTCTGCGAAATCCTACCCAATTAAGTCAATGCCAAAGAACAGAGAATTGTACCCCTGGATTTTCTCCTGCAGGTTTTAATGACACAACTAACATGGAATGTAACTTAAGGAATGTAGCTCCCTGCTCTGCACCAAGCCTTACAAGAGAAACAGAGAATCCCAGTTTTGGAACTTGACAGGTAAAAACCATTTCAGTTTACTATTTTCATTTTGGGGTCATTTTCAATCTGCACACATATTCTGTTAATGAGCTTAAAAGGTGTTTAACTATAACATACTTTCTCGATCATTCTTAAAGAACAAGATGATAAGTTACAGTATCAGACTATGTCTACAATACAATACAAAACTCTGCTGCCTCCACGGAACGCGTCTGCTCTTCTGAATTTTTTTTCTGGAAGAGCAGGTGCGTTTTCAGCATCCCTATAAACCTCATTTTACCAGGAAGAAGGGATGTTCCAAAAAAGTGTTTTTTCCCTGACATTTGGCCCAGTGTAGATGGGCCAACTGTCAGAAAACCCTCTTCCAAAAAAAGCAGCAGGAAAAAGCTACACAAATTGCAGTTCGCAATTTGAGTAGCTTTTTCCGGAAGAACAGTGTAGTGTAGACATAGCCTCAGTGTCATACAATAGAAATCTGTTCATTTATGATGTATAATAACTGTGCTAAAAGGATGGCATTTCTAACTGTTCCAGTTCATTGTCTATAGAAGAAAAAAATAGTTTGTACATATGACCTAACATTTTTGTTCATTTAGATATGCCTCTACTTTCTAACCAAATTAAAGGGTAATGGAGTCACTTAAGAATGGGGAGTGAAGGATAAATCTTATTTCTTCAGAATATTTTTGCTAGAAGCAAGTACTGTATTTCCTGCATTAAAACTTTCATTTTAATTTTTCCATGGACATAAAATTATACTCTGTAAATATTCCCCTATTGACTACACACTGTACATAAATTTAAACATGTGAATAAGTTTCTGTAGCATTAGGATTTCAGACAATTCAGATTACAGAAAGAGATAAGGACTAAATTTATTTTTATTTTTAAGCAAAACACTTTTTGGGATGCTATGTCAATAGATCTTCTAACCTGTACTAATTAATAATGATGAATTATAAATTTGGAGTAGTCTGTGTCATTGATAATACCAAGAAGCCTCTTTGTAACTGAAGCTAAGCCACCGGTGATTATCATTTAATAACATTCATTTATCTTAAAACACAGCGAAGTAATTAACCTTTACATTCTATTACGTTGTTTCACTTTCTACAACAGTATTACATTTTGTATGTTTCCAAACTTTGGTATTTAGACATTTAGACTTCGAGTTTTTAGTGTTTTTTTAAACTTCTACTAAATTTTAGGAGCTAATTAAACAAGTGTGCATCTACTTTTGAAGCATCTCATTAAAGTCACCTGGTGCCAATACTGAAATGTCCATGGAATTTCTAAAAATTACAGGTGACAATTTTATAGCTCAAAAAGTGTTATATCCAATTTGTTGAGATCTAACAAATTCCCAAGATGAAGGGGGAGATGAAGGTGAAATACACCTAGTTGGTGTAGTGCACTCTGCAGCCCTGCACGGGGAGTCTTACTGTGAGTGTGTGTGATGATTCTGGGAAGGACGCTCCATTGGTGCTCGGGAGCATGGCACCAATGCTGGTGACAGTAGTACCGGAGAGAAGACCAGGTCCAGGCTCTCCAACATGAAAGACCTACAATTTGATTTTAATTGCACTTTGGTCAGCACCAGGTGCTCAGTTGATGATGACAGTGCAGACGTGGTAGAAGGCCGGTCTGCTTCATGTGACTTCATTGTTACTGAGGTAATAGGCGGAATAGGTACTGTAGCCAGACAAACCCTCCCCCCCAAATCTCATCCATCTTATTTGCCTCTCTGAGGTTCCTGAAGCATACAGGACAGAGAATGAGCAATAAAATCAGCATAGTCTATGCTGGCTCATCGATCCTGAGAAGCTGAAAACATAGATATGAGGAGAGAACGATTAAGGCAATAAGCTGGCCTCGAGGCTGCGAGAAGTGCCCGGCTGGCACCCATGTTGATACGAACACACAGCCGTCCCTGGGAGAGGAATCCCCCACTGAGAAAAGAATCTCCAGTACTTCCAATTTAATCCTCTCAAGTATCTCTTACAAGTGTAAATTAAGTTCACAACTCCCTTGTAAAAACTGGTCTCACAAAAGGCAGACCAGCACTATTTGGCATCACAGATAAGAAAGAGAAATACATGACCCTATGGGCATAAAGATGGGTACAGCAGCACACTCACTTTTGAGTGTCATTCTACCCTCTACCTGCTGGTCGGGTTAGGTGTTTGACCTCCTATGGGGACGCCCACCTCGTATTTTCATCTTTCCTAGGAATTGAGGGACCGGCCCTGGCCTGACACGCTGGAGTCGAGAGACACAGAAGGGGGTAAAAATTGTACCTGGATGTGGTCCTCTGTCTTAAGTGTACACAGACTAAGAGGTCTTTAAAGGTTAAGCTGTTACTTGGTGCTATTATTTCTGTTTTTCCTATCTTTATCTTCTTTGTAACCATTTTTAAGATCTATATTTTGCTAGCAGTTATGAAATAGAACAATAACCATTGCAACCATATGATTTATAAGCTTCCTCAATAAACCTGTAACTGTTTAAGCTTTAACCTGACTCCTTCAGTTGCTGTAACAGAGCCAGGCACAATTTAAAAGAACTTCAGCCGGTCTTAAGGAAGAGATATAGGGAGAGCTTGGGCGTTTGGATTTGTGTCACTCCCAGGTGGCAGATCCGTTGGGGCACTTCTCAGCCTCCCCCAGGCTGCCCGCTGCGAAGGAATCACAGATTCTAGCAGCTAAAATCTGAAGTGTAATAAGCTCTCCCTGCAAACTTATTGGGGCACTCGTCAACCTCCTCCAGGTTGCCCGCTGCAAGGGACCCCGGTCTCAGCAGTTGAAGTCTCGGGTGTATAGCACACACACACACACCACTCACTGCCCTGACCGTCGGCTGACAGGTACCAGTGCCAGCAATATTCTGTGCCCAGGTTTTGGTTCCGTAGACTTAGTGGAAAGGGCAGTTGCAGTGCCAAAAGTGCCCGTTTATCACCAGTGCTGACTTGGGACACAGCGGCCGGTAGCGAACACGTTAGAGAGACCTTCTTTTTCCACAGATTTTGGTGCAGGAAAGCCTGCCTATCTTTTTCCTGGCCAAGTGGGCTCCATGTGGGAGCCAGAATCTCTGGTTTCAGGAGGCTGGAGGGCCTTGTCAAAGAGAAGCACGCAAAGATGCATCTTGCTATTGCGATAAGCCTGAGCTGTGAGTTTGGTGCAGTGAGGGCACTTCTGGGAATATGCGCCTCCCCCAGACATCTGATACACAATTAGTGCCCATCTGACGCAGGCATGGGTTCACGACAGCTGTCATACTTTTTAAAAGCTGGTGATCCCGGTATGACGAGGATGCAAATCGACAGTCCTCATTGGGTTACATCATTATATTTTGTTTTATTTTTATTTTTTGAGGCCATGGCCTCTCTAGGGACTTGCGGCCCTGAAAGTGTATATTATATCATTCTACTCTAAGTAAAACTATCACTAAAAAAAACGTACAAAATTAACACTAACTACACTAACAGAGTGTACCACTCCGAGATAAAACCCAAAGGAGCAACATGAGTTCCGTCTGTAGCCGAGGGCAGTAACAAAGGAGCTGAGGAGGGACTGGACCACAAGTGCTAAGTAAAGGACGCAACCAGCATGAGGTGCCTAGAGTGCATGTGCAGTGTGACCAGCTACTGCTACAGAGAATTCCAATTGGGCCAGGGCAATCCGACATCTACAGTGGAGCACCCACGGCAACATCACTCGAAGAAGAATGTTGATATTCAGCCCATCTTGGGAAACATGGAAAGTTTCAGAGGACAGAAAGAAACATGTGCAGCAGGTATAAGAGACAAGGAGAGGAAATGCCTTCCCTGGATCGCAGGGATCAAGTTCTCCCCTCTTCCAATCCCAATTCTGACTATTCCTGAAGGCTCCTACACTAGGCTGTTGTAGACTAGTGAGTTTCCCCTCTTTTAGTGGATCTATTGATTTAAAAGTATTCCAGTTTGCCAGATCTATTAGCATAACACTGAACCTGTGAAAGAGCCATTAAGTGGTAATGAACCCATTTAACAGGGATGTGCCAACCCTGAATTTACTGACAACAACAATTGTGCATTACTATGTCTACAGGACCTTTAGTTTAATTTGCTTTAAATATTTCATTAGTTTGTTGCTGAAGATTATAAAATAATATAGCTAAAAAATCCTTGCATAGATTTTAGATGCACAGTGTGAATATTCAGCTTTGGCCTTAAATGCTTGAATATTCCAATGCCAATATATAATTTTTTATATAGTAAAGAACTATATTCTATATGTTTAATTCTATAATACCATAACTAACTCTTACTGATAACCAATTTACCCTACTGCCAAAATTAACTTCTTAAAGGATAAGATCCCTGTAGGTCGGGGTGGGCAATAATTTTGGAAGGGAGCCGTGGGCCGACCTGGAAGGGGCAGAGTCTTGGGCAGAAGAGACGGGTCCTCGGGCAAAAGGGATAGGGTTGAGAACTACCCTGCTAGGTACGGGGACTTTATTTTCTGAACCGGCTGCAGCTAGAGAGAACAGTTTAATTTAAATTATGAAACAGATTAAGCATTTTAACTTTGTCATGTTAGTTTATCAAACTTCATTTTAAATAAAGTAAAATATGTCCAACACAAAAGGTTTCAATGTTTTCTTTATTTATGGCAGGGGTGAGGAATCCTTTTTAGGTGGGGGGGGAGGGTCACTGACCTACAAAAGATCAGTTGGGGACCACACAAGTAAGAAGCAAAAAAAACTTCTTCAAAACCCCCAAAGCTCACTGATGTGGCCCCAACTGAAACACTTCACTCCTCTGGTGCTCCAGAGGAGGGATGGGAAAGGAGGGACTGAGGTTCAGGGCTTCCCATAGACCAGATTTACTTTTCTGGGGTTCTGCAGTTAGTGGATTTTATGAACCTCCTTAGGCTCTGGAGTAGGGAAAAAAAGGAGAGCTACAGTGCGCGAGATAGGGCTGCCAGCAAATAGGATAGGGATGGGGTGTAGAAGCAGGCTGGGAGTAGGGTGTCACGCCAGGTGGAGGAAGCAGGAACAAGGGTGTGTGTAATGTGTGGCCAGGAGAGAGGGTGCATGAACAAGGGAGAGTGTCGGAGCAAGCTGGTGGTGCCGGGTCTTAGGGGGGAGGGAAATGAGGAGATTGCAGTGGGGGGGTTCTGGGCATGAGGGGGAATCTTACCTGGCTTCATGCCCCCTTGCAGCAATGGCTGGAGCCACGCTGTCCCGGACACCTCCAGCCTCCGGGAGGCCGAGGTGCCACTGAGGAGCCTCAGTCCCAGCACTGCCTCCTCCCACCACAGCCTAACCTGCTGCAGGAGGAGGGAGCATTCTCCAGCATGGCTGCCCTGGGAGGAGGGGCAGGGCTGAGCTCCTTACCCGCGGCATGCGTGACACAGGTTGGGCATGCCCATTAGAGGGCGGGGCTTGGAACTGCCTTATGGGATGCATCGAAGCCTTAGGCAGGCCCAATCCAACCCGCTAAGAGGCTTTTGCCCACCCCTGTTGTAGGTCCTTGTGTTACTACTACAATAGAATGAAACAGTGAAAAGTCCATAGAGAGCTTGCAGGCAAAGTTAGGTTTATAGGCTACAATTGTCACTATGGTGGTCACAGATCTTGTCATGGTCTTGGGTTCATTATTTGGTTCCTCATGATACCTTAACAACCAGGTGATATCTCTTTATGATATCCCTTAACATCTCTCACTGAGGAAAAATAATATCTTAAATAGAAACAAAAGCATGCCAATGCTGAGTGGTTTTGAAAATCCCACCCATAGTGCTTCTACCCATAGTATAAATTGTTCATCTCAACAGGACTGCTTAAATTGGTAAGAACTATATTCAGTAGTGTTTGCAAGACTGAGTTCTAAATTCATAACCATAGGGCCACAACCAGTAGAAATTATGTATAAAAGAAAGGGGTTTATGTACTAAGAACCAGATTTACTGATAACATTCAGCTGATCTTATGGGTATTGGAAAAAATCCCTTTCTTAATATAGCCTAAGTTTGAAAAACCCATTTTCAAAATAAGTTTTTTTTTCTTTCTTTGATAAAAGATGAACAATCTTGATAAGACCAATGTCCTCATTTCTCTTTTATTTACGTTACTTATTAAATCTAACTTAAAGACCTGAGTGGGCATCTAAAAGATAAGGATTTAACAGTGTACCAGTCATACTTCTAACAGGCCTCAATATTCATAAGTGAAAAGTTTGTGGAGCTCTCCCTATAAATAAACCGCTTTTATTTTGGCATTCCTAAGATATGCTACTTGAATACTGACTTATTTGCATATTTTAAAACTGCACCTACACATAAGATTACACTTCATTTTAGGCAGACAAGTCATTAGAATCATATTTCACAGGAAGTATGCCAACAACTTAATTCTGTTCAGATATTTTATCACTGACTGACTAGAAGCCATTCAGTTTCGATAATGTACATTTTTTCAAAATTAAATATTGAATTTGTTTTTTCTACAGGCTTGCAGCTGCATTTTATTATACACTTCAGAAAGGAACTGTAATTACTCAACTGATAGTGTATCTATCATAGATCTTATTAAAGAAAAAGCATGAAAAACCATCGAAGGAGGGAATTGCGCTTTCTATTCTGTCATTTCATGTAATCAGTTATGAGTATACTACCAAAGCAGAGAAAACAACATTTGTGTGATAGAGTAATCTTTTTATTTCTTATTGTTGTAAATAGCATTGCTAAACAACAAAAAAGGAAAATATATCAGAAGTTTTCCATGCATAATTTTTCTAAGTTTTGAGGAAATTCTAATTTATTTTTCTTTTTATTCCCTTCAGAAAGGATAATCTTCTGCAAAATAGGTTTTATAAATATAAATCATGCCTTTCAAGAGCTCTAAATCTGTTCTGAGCATCCTGATATTAGATTTAAAAATGTTTTGTAGAAAAAGAAATAAATGAGGATTACAAAGTTACAGCAATATGTAATGAATGTTTCCCTGAAAAAAAATTACAACAAATCTCTTTCTATTGAAATAAAAAATATTAATGTGTAACAACATTTTGCTAGATGTTCAAATAGATGAATCATCAGAGCACACACATACACATTTTCTAGAGTGATATGGAATTAAGAAAATAAATAAACATTGGGCCATAGGAAAGTCACCTCATGGATTCAAAAATGGGGTCTGTGATAAGAACCAAAGAGTAAGAGTGAACGTCTGATCTTCGTAACAGAGATTAACAATGGGTGCCCTAGGGCTGGTGCTGGAAACAGCATGAGTAAAAATATTAATGATTTAAAATAAATAGATAATGAGAATATGTAAACAGGATCATTGGACAATATGGATGAAATTAAATGCATTCTATGGCTGGGCATAATGAAAGCTAATGAAATTCATCTTTGGATAAGTAAGATATTACATGGATTAAAAACAGTCAAAACTTCTCATGAACAATGATGAGCTATGAGGAAAATTACTTTGAAATCACCATCGATATCTCACGTGAAGATGCTGTCCAGTTTTTAGCAACAGCTCTATAGAGCAACTAGTATATTCTGATGCATTAAAAACTTGATGCAAAGTAATACAGAGTATGTACTAATAGCATCAATCCAACAACAGCTCATTGAGATGACAAAAGTTAAAAACTCCAAAGAAGTTATGACCAGGATCATTACAGTTATACTTGGATATGGCAGGACACTGCAAAATCTTGATTAGTCTCAGAAGTAGCTTGTTAACAGTAGGCTTCAATGGTAACTGACTTGATTCAGTCTGGAACTCCCTTGTTACTAACCTAGAGCTGAATCAGTCTAGCACTCAACATTTCCCATTTTCTACTAGTGGAGGAAGGGTTACTTTTATAATTGGTTACTACATAAGACATAATGAACCATATTTGTCCAAAGTACACTGTCAACAAGAGTCACTTAAGCTACATCAGAGAGGCATTTGGCTCAACAGGCTGTTATGGCATGTTTACACTAGGAAATTATTTTGAAATAACTAAAATTGACATAACTCCCGATTTCACAAAATCGAAATAGTGTGTCTCGTCTTCAGGGAAGCACTGAAATGAGTTAGAATTATTCTGAAATAGCTTGTGCACACTGATTGGAGCCTGCCTCAGACTTAGAGCTCCCAGAAGCACACGAGGGAGGGCACCAGGAAGGCGGATACTTCCCAGGGCTACTTGGTCAGGCAAGCTGCAAAGCCTACTCAAAGGCCCTCCTCTTTATGGCCATGTCTCACACGCCACTCCTCCACTGCCTCCCTGTTTATGGGATACAGCAAGCACAACATCCCCTTTGTGGTGGTGGCCTACTGTGTGCTCCACAATCTATGCAAGAGCAAAGGGGAGATCATTCTGCCAGGGTGGGGAACTGAAGCTGAACAGCTAGCCAGTGAATTTGAACAGCTGGGCACCAGCACTATCAGTGAGCACATCAAGGAGCTGTGGTTTTCAGGGAGTCCTTGAGGAAGAGTTTCATGCAAGGCCAGTTGTGGGACTCTCCCCCATGCCTCTTCCCAAGGAACCCCTGCATCTCCTCTGTGTGCCTTTCCTCTGACCCCTCCCTTCCTACCTTCCCCCCTCTCCTGCAGAGCAAATAATAAAGCATTCTTTGTTGTAAAACCAGGATCGTTTACTGGGGAGACATAGAACAAGGAAGGGACTAGGGAAAGAACCTGAAATGGGGGAGATGGGAGGAGGTGGGCTCAGGGATGGGGCTGGTAGTGGCACCTGCCTCTGGGTGTTCAGGAGGCTTTGGCTGCCCAAGAGGTCCTCATGTTCTGGGACCCCAGCGGCCACCTGGGGGACTGAGGAGGGGAAGCCATGGGGGAAGTGATTGGTAGGCTATTCCATGCATCAGGTCATGTGCTCCATCTCCGAGGTGAGGGAGGAGCAGCTGGCTCGCCAGCTGGTCCCAGGTGGCCTTTCATTGCTCCTAGTCATTTTGGTGCTCCTCCCGGTCAGTGGCCCACTCTGCTCTCACATCTGGTCCTTGCAGGTTCTTTTCTGCCTGCGGATCCCATGGAGTCAAGTAGATGGCATGGGAGGTGGAGGACGCACTAAGCTCACAGCTGGCCAAGCTGTGAAAAAAAGTGACAAGGGCAGTCATCCCAGGAGATACTGTGTATAAAGCCTAGCCCTAATCTCTAGGTGTCTGTTCAGACTATGGTGATGTGCTTTGAGCAAGGCCATATGCTGCCTAGACAGTGGACACTTTCCTGCAGGGGCACAGATGTCCCAGAGGAGCATCACTAAATCCACATCCTGGGAATAAGCAGGCATGGGAAGGTGCAAGTCAGTCCAGGAGCCTCTGGGCGGAAGGGGTGATGGGGTGACTCAGCTTCCTTCTGTTTCCTACACACACTGGGTTCAGCACTGGTGGCATCCTGCAGAGAGAGAACTTCTACTATCCCTGCCCACTGGAGGATGAGTGGGTGTTGGGGGAGGTGTGAGCGAGCAGCAGACGCTGCTTGCTAGAGAGAGTGCTGCTTGGGTCCCCTTCTCTTCTTCCCCCACGGCAGGTTCCCATGCAGGGGATTGGTGTCCTCCACATGGCCATCCTTGACCAGGAGTGAATCCTGCCTGAGTGCAATCATGACCTGTACGATGTGTGGCTCTTCTGTGTTTCCATGACCCCAGCCTCCTTAAGTGGTGGCTTGTCATGGGAAGGTGTCCCAGCACAGAGGCCAGAGTAAGGAATTTACAGTGCAGACCTCTCCAGGAACCTTGTGAGAAGGACTCCATGTGCAGCCAAGTAAGGAGCCCATAGCCCCTCACAACCCACCGCCTACCCCTGCATGTAGATAGGGAAAGTTATAGAACTCACCTGACGTGCCTTCCCCGGGTTCATCCGAAGCCTGGGAGACAGCCTGTGAGGGGGGACTGGAACCAAGGTGAGGAGCAGAACCTGGCTGGCCTCCTCCTCTTCCTCTTCATCTTCCGCTATCCTGCTCTCCTGGGGGCTGACACTGGTGTGTCCTGGTCGGACTCCACAACAATGGAAGGGAGCAGAGGTGACTGGCCCCCCCTTCCCAGCATGGCATCCAGCTTGTCGAAATATTGGCAGGTGTGTGGAGCCACACTGGAGGATCCGCTCTGCTCTCTGGCCTTGTGGTAGGCATGCTGAAGCTCTTTGATTTTCATGTGGACCTGGTCCAGTAACTGAGTATGTCCTTTGTCGGCCAGGCTGGTAGCAATCTGGCTGTAGACCTCCACATTCCTCTTCTTGGAGCAGAGATCCTGGAGGTTGGTCTCATCCACGCAGATCTCAGTGAGATCCAGGATCCCCGCATCAGTCCAGGCCAGAGCTGCCCCGGATCCCTGGCCAGTGGCAGCTGAAGGAGCAGCAGGAGTGCTGGCAGCTCTGGGAAACTCTGAGGGAGCAGTGGTGTCACTTATGGCTCTTTTGTTGGCTGTGGTCTTGCACAGGCTTGCAAAGCGGGCCACATGTGAGAAGCCCTTCGTCTGCTGCCTGGAGTTTTAAGCACCACAAGAGAAGGGCTGCAGTGGAGATGCCAGGTGTGACCAGTATAGTCAGAGCTGCAGCTGTGAGAGGCCTCCAGAGGCCAATTATTTCTAATTAGCAGCAGCGGAGCATCCACATTAACTCCGAGGAGCACTGCAGGAAGTGGCATGAGCTGGGCTGCTGCTTCCCACAGCTCTCCTTGGCTGCAATCAGTGAACCAAAGCCAATGGGAGCCACAATGCTCCGTGGCTACAGAGTCAGTAAATAAACAAACTGCAGTAGCTAGTTAGCAGATTTCTCAGAGTGGATCCGCAAACCACTCTGAGAAACACTGGTGTAGATACACTTTGTCTGGTACTCTTATCACAGCAATAAGATACTTCAGCATTTGCATTAGTATATTAGTGATGCACTAAAAAAGAACACTGGCCTCTTGAATTTGTTAGAAACTAAACTGTGAGCCTTAAAATAGCTTACCATTATAATCACTGATCTAAAAGTTAAACTAAGTGTCCAAGCTGGTTCTGGAGAGCAGAGGCCACATTAGGATGGGAAACAGAAGTTTGCTATTGAAATCTCTCTGATTGCCCTCCAAATGCATTTACATTGCATTACCTCCCTTACAGCTGATGGTGAGGTAAATGTTTAGCATTTATGGCTACCTTTGTTCAGCTCCAGGACCAGAACAGACATTTTTTCACTTCCCAGCACCCTTTATCTGTTACTATTGTCCTCTGAAGAGTGAGCTATGTGGTCATTTCTGAGGCTGCTACTTAAGAAACATGTGAAGCTCTCATACCAAAGATTTATGGAGATAAACCACTATGCATTCATAGCACTTCAAATGTACCTATTACTCAAACACCAGAAACCTTTTGCCTGATCTCTAAGTAATCATTATGGTACAACATATGCTCCCACTTGCAAAGAGCACAGCATAGTTCCTCTATATGATTTTGTTATTTCCTTTCTGACATAAGTTCACTTCAATTTGTATTCAAGTAAAATTTTGCAGTTGAAGTATGAGAACTGTTATGAAAAGGAGCAATGAGGTAGAAAACTGTCTTTTGAACTTTTTTTTTACACTGAAAAAAGTTGTGGTATATTTCAAACAGATAAGAATTGTTACAATCTGTAATACATGTACCCTGCGATGAATTTAATTTAATCCTCAAAAATAACTTGACTGGAAAATTCAGTTCAAAAGGTTATACTATATACTGAATTTCATCTACAATGAAACAAAATGACTCATAGCACCACTATAATCTCTTATCATACAATCCTATGATGTTACAATTTTGTATAATACTATTTTCTACACTTATAGGCTACGTCTAGACTGGCCACAAATTCCGGAAAAGGGATGCAAATCAGGTAAGTCAGCATAGGGAAATCCGTGGGGGATTTAAATATCCCCCGCGGATTTAAATAAACATGTCCGCCACTTTTTTTCCGGCTTGGGGAAAAGCCGGAAAAAAAGCGTCTAGACTGGCGCGATCCTCCGGAATAAAGCCCTTTTCCGGAGGATCTCTTACTCCTACTTGACAAATATTTTACATTATATTAAAAAGTTACTCCTTGGTAGTTTGGGTTGTTTGCCATAGTGGAGGTTTTTGTCTACTTTTTTACTCATAGGCTGTGTCCAGACTCAGGGTTTTTTTCGAAAAAAGTAGCCTTTTTTTGAAAAAACTTCACCTGCGTCTAGACTGCAACCACGTTCTTTCGAAATTAAATCAAAGAATGCGGCTTTTCTTTCGACGGCGGTAAACCTCATTTCACGAGGAAGAACGCCTTTTTTCAAAAGTGCTCTTTTGAAAAAAGGCATTTTTGAATGTCAACAGGGCTTTTTAGAAAGAGAGCATCCAGACTCACTCGCTGCTTTCTTTCGAAAAAGCGGCTTGCTTTTTTGAAAGTACTGCTTGCAGTCTAGACTCTCTTTTTCAAAAGAGGCTTGCAGTCTAGACATAGCCATAATGAAGTAAGCAAAGATTTCACGTTGTGGACAATAGCCACTATTTCAGAATTTCTATTTTTTGTTTAATTAGGATTTAGAATAACTAGAGTTACCATAAAGTGACTTCATGTTAGACCTGCTTCCCATTAAAGCTAGTCTCTGACTATATTATTATCTTCAAAAATAACCTTAAAAATGAGCTACATTCGGAGCCCCATATCAGCCTTAACATGTTGCTCTAGAAATAAACAGGGGCTATAAAGCAGCCATGATAGACAAGAGCAGCCCTATGAAGCATATGTGGCCTTATGTTGTCCTCTCTTCATAACTTACAGAATATGGAGCATCCTGAACTTGGAAGAGGAGCAGCCGAAAGTGTTTATGGCTTGGAAAAGCTTGTGTGGCAGCTACTGAGGAGGATGCAATAAGGGAATGCAAAGCTACAGTTCCACTTTCTCTTCACATGCACCTTCTGTGCCAACTGGAATCTAACTCTATATATTATGTAGCATTATTTGTGCTGAATAGCATGTTCCTCAACTAACCAGATGAATAGGGTCATTCAAGCAAATTTATATTTCAAAATTGATGTCTGGTTTTTTTCCCCTTGAAGACCAGCTCTCACTTGCTGTTAGGGTTGCCAGATGGTTGAAACAAAAATACCGATCACTCCCCCCCCACACACACACAAAAACACCGGGAAAAAATTCTGTTGAAGAAAAGAAAAAGGAGAGGGAGAGACCAAAGTTGTTGAGCAAAAAAAAAAAAAGCAGCCTTGCGGAATCAGATAAGCCTGGGAGCTGGATATGGAGGGTTGGAAGCCAGGGTGGGAGAGAGGCCGGGCGCTGACTGTTTCTAGGGTTGCCAGGTGCCCAGCATTTTTGCCTCCTGGCTGGGGAAAAAATTAGAAAATACCGTACATTTTAGGTGTCCGGTATTCTCTGAATTTTTTTACCGGACAGGAGGTGAAAATACCGGACTGTTCGGGTGAATACCAGACACCTGGCAAACCTACTTGCTGTAATGCTCAACATGCACGCAGTTGGTGAGCACATACCCACAACAGAAGCATGGAGCCTATTTATAGGGGTACAGCTACCACTGTTTTTCTTTGTTGTACTGCATGGATTTGTCATACATTGTAATTCAATAATTTTTTTAGACTTTAGAAAACCATGCAATATTATAAGAGATAAATGGGATTTCATTTACCCCTGTAAACACGAGCCAAGATCCAAAGTGATTCAGTGAGAGTGATATACTACCCGTAGAAAGCATGGTATGGGAATGTATAAATGGCAATTGATGATTCACAGTAGATCTGGACTTTATAGACCTCCAAATGAATGAAAACGATGTGCTGGATACCTATTTTATCCTGTTGTTTGGGGGCATTCAGAACATAATGTATATCTGTTTGTATATTTTTTTCTTTGTGGATATATTGAAGAAGTCATTAAGAAGTAACATTTGGTGTGGAAAATCCCACTAGCTGAGCTACTGGGGTTCAGAAGTAGCAGGAACAGAAATCTCTGTAATCCACCTAACATGAGAAACAAACCAAAAGGATTATAAAACCCAGAAGATGCAGGAATAGGGGCTTTCTTTCCCTTTCTAATTCTAATCTATTTTCCCCCTCTGTCTCTAGCCAATGGATTTTTAGCTTATTAAATTCCACATAAAGAGAGAGAAATCAATCTTGCAAGATGACTATCTATAAAGAACTTAACTATGGAAGGTGCTAAGCACTCTAATACTTACCCAACTAAGGCATTTATACACGTTTTAAGAGCCTTCAAAGAAACTACTTTCATGCATTTTTGGATCTAGGCAAGAGTGTTCGTGCAAAATCAAGTTCCAATGGAGTTCTACTGCACTATCTTAAAATGACTTAGAAACCAGGAGACTTCGAGAACCCAACTAAAAAATTTCTTGAGATTCCCAAGTCCCAGATGCCTATAAAGAAATGCAATTCTAAAATTAAGAGCCTCTTTACAAGATATTAAAGAGAACCAATGGGCTTCACTGCAGAGCTCCCTAATATACAATGGAGAAAGAATGGAATGTGTCTGCAATAAAAGCATACATTAGAGAATTATTGCCTGAAATAAAAAAATCAGTGACAATTGGAATATAAACCTCCTCCAGGGAGTTAATGAAAGATACAGATGAACATGCTGAGTGACTGAAGTCAAGGAAACCTTAAATGAATATTCAGATATGCTAACTGATGGTCTATTTTAATTAAAAATAGATGGAATCAAAAATAGATGAGTAAGGCCAGAATCTGCTACCCTAACACTGGGCAATACATTTTTCCATGAATAGATCCACTGAAGTCAATGAAGGTAGGTAGAAATGGGCCATAGAAGAACGGGGCAGAAGAAACAACATAAGAATGAAAAGACCCTTATAGGTGACAGAAAGGGGGAACCTCCAAAAATATATGAAAATCCCACTAAGATAATTATTTCAGGAAAGAGGCTGAAGTTTCAGTGCAGATACACTGAGTATACTGCAAAGTCTCCAGCAAGTACTTTATTCCGTTTAAGAAGAGCCAGGCAACTAAGTAGAATTACTGGACTGTTACATCTAGCTACACTTTAATTCCATTCAAGAGCTGAAGACAGGGCAAAATATGGATGCCTCTTAAGCGTAAATCTTCCAAGAAGTTCATTAAAACAGTGGTTCAGGATTTATACCGGCAGTCTAAGATCTTCAGAGTTGAATTTAAGGTTTTAATTTTCACCTATAGACAGGGGCGGACTAGCCCAGCAGGACATCCGGTGAGCCATCATGTCCGCACATTGTTGCCCCTCACTCCGAGCAACTCCGTGTCTGCACTGTATGTGGCACGCAGAGCCCGACCCACTGCCTGCACCAAGTGCCGGACATGATGCAGAGGGCGTGGCTTGAGGGGCACGCAGGGGTGACATGATGGGGAAGGCCATTCTTAACCCATTTCCCAGGCCTATTTTGATTGCCAGTATGCTCCCGCCTATAGAGCCCTAATTGGCCTAGATCCTGCCAACTTGGGCAGGCTGCTTCTCCCACTTTGCCATACCATTACAGCTGATATCAGCTCAATCTTCTCAGTATAAAATCGCTGGTGCTGCTAGTGGGACATTTTCCTTGAAGGTTCCCTGTCTCTGGAACTTGTTCATCATCTTACCCTAAAAAAGCTTAACTCTACCAAATGTAATGCATGCTCTAATGAGCAACTTTCTGTCATTTAGGAAAGTACTAAATAGTTTCCTGATAGAAAAGTGATTGACCCATCCACTGGAGAAAATTAGCTATTTTAGTTTACTATAAAATATTTAAAGTCATAAGCCTCTGTTCTTGTAATAGACAAAATAAATGGAATTTTGCTCTTGCATCAGCCCTCATTCCTAAAATTTTAATTGAGTATTACTTTAATTTGAGATATAGAAAAACAGATTTTTCCCTGTATCAACTTAAGGCTTGCAAAATAAAGCAAGGACAGAGTATACAGTAAACAAAATGTCAAATAATGAGAAAATAAATAAGAATTTACCAATGTATAGTAAAAGTCACCTTTTATTCTATGCACAGATATCTGTAAAAACTGCATGACTACTCTAAGACGCAATAATCAAAACATGATCTATATCCTATTTTCAATAAAGATGACAACTGTCAACATTTAGTCAAAACAATCATTTTAAATAAAAATTAAATATTGAACAAATTAACAATAAAATAATAAATTAACATAGTACCTTTAATATCTCATTCTCTGAGGAGTCTGAGAACTATATAGAAAGGAAACAAGTGTAGCAAACCACATGTTGCCCAAAGGGACTTTAGCAGCTTAGACACAATCTTCATAATAAGATGCCACAAAAGATTAGACTGGAGACAGGTGACCAATTGGCTTGATCTTCAATGTCAAAAAATGGTTTCCTGAGCAGAAATTAAACATAAGCATCACTCTGCTGGGATGGCACTCATTCTCGCACCTGCCCTAGAAGGCATTAATAAATGACCACTTTGTCATTGACTTTAATAAACCTAGGGAGGCAATCAACTTTGTCCACCTGTCAGGGATCTGCCCTCCTGTGGGGGCCTCCATACATCATGAGCATACATTGTCAAAATTAACTGGATAGCAGACATTTTTATTGCTTTCTTGCATTGCTTTACAGAAGATTGCTTTAATAACTGGTTAGGAGGCAGGAGTGTTTTTACAAAGGTGTTCTTCCAAGTGGCTTACAGCAATCAACTGATCAGCCTCCTTTAGTTGGCAACTGATTTGAATGAACAGTTTCGCTAAGCAAAACATAATTTCTCATCTGCTCTCTACAGTGCTAAAGTATGCCCATATGCAAGACTGATGGAGTTTCCTGTCCTCTTTAAACTAGTCCTTCAAGAAAGCTCTAGCCTTCTTCACTGACTCTTCAAATTTCTGTTTTCAGTGAAAATCACAAATGTCAGAAACAAAAACATGAGTCTCTTGAGTAAGAGAACGTTAATAACTAAAGCAAATCAGTAATCATAATGCCTCAGCCTTTTTGCTTCATATACTGTAGTAGGTTTACTTGTTCACAGACTCTTCCAGAAGAACTTGATCCTACAACCTTCAAAGATGAGCCCAAACATCCAGAATTATTTTGGTAACTCGTAACCAAGCTGAGAAAACTTGGATTGTACTAGATGACTACCTAACCATTGCAATAGGATGACTCTAAATTCCTCTATATTCAGAGCTATGTCAACTCTATATCCAACATATTTGTATTTGCCAAAAATTGAAAGTGTAATGAAGAAATCAGCTTGTCATATCTCAGAAATAAATTTCAGGTTTAGATAGGCTGCTTGTATATCATATTTCTCAGACACAGCACTTTCTTACCATAGCAGATTGGGGAAAGATGTTCAAAGGATACACAGTTGTCAGCTAGCTATTTGGCACTACAAACTGATGTAACACAAATTTTAAAAAATCACACTGTTCTCCCTAACACTCCCATAATTTAAGAATGCAATTATGTGCCTCCATGCACTCTCCCTATGTGATCTCTTAAAAATTAAAAATATAAATAAAAACTAAAAACTGAAATGACTGATAAAATGTTTAATAATAATCTAGTAATACTTAGCTGTTATATAGCACAATTCATGCATAGATCTAAAAGTGCTTTACAAAGGAGGTACCAGTATCACCATTGTAGAGGTGGGGAAACCAAGGCATGGATGTATAAAGTGACATGCTCAAGGTTACCCACCACACTTGATATAGAGCTGGAAATAGGATCCAGATCTCCTCAGTTCCAATCCAGTCCTCTAGCAAATAAACCACACTGTCCCACAGGACAACAGTAGAATAAAGAGCTGGGACAAAGATATTTTTATAGTGGTTTTGTTACTACTCAAGCCATATGTGCCAAATGTAATCGAATATGAAATTCTAACCAGTTTTCATTGGAAATTAGATGCAGGGCAATGAGTGTCCAACATTTTACTAGGTGCTTTAATTGCACAGATTCATTTTTCATAGGGAACTGATATCAAGTTTAGATATTTGAATAATACTCTCTTTATTTACTTCCCTACTTTTCCTCACTATGCAAGGGAACAAGTTTAATATCTCATTACCTTCTGATGAAGGAAGGATAAGAAAGAAAATGATAAGTTATGCATTTGATAGGTTAACTTATTCAGGGTCTTACCAGCATGACATCCGCATAGCAGACCCAATAGTAAAACTGCTTGGCTAGTTCAGGACAGCTGCCACGATCGGGCAAACAAGAGGGAAAGGGTACCACAATCTCAACTTAAAGCTCTCAATCCCAGACACTTTGTTGGAGAAAAAGTGATCCTTATGTATTTCTCAGGTACAGAGGCTTATTTATCTATTCTACTATCCTAGAACAAAACTCAAAATGTCACTCTGAGGCCTTGTGCACATAAATAAGCATGTAAAAATCTGCAAGCACTTCCTACAATCTGTTTAAGTTACTAGGTTCGAATACAGGAAACTGACAAAATTCCAAGCACGCCTTGAAAATCAAAATGAAATACTAGACAATGACAAATCAAACTGATATCTAAAAAAAAAATGAAACATATTAAATACTTACATTCACAACATTTATGTTCAGGTCTAATTGCTTCCCTAGTATGTTGTTATTCTATTTATTTCAAAACAAATTAAATAAAACACCCAGACATAGAGATATAAAACATATCCCTTACCTCTCTATGTTAGGCTTTTTAATTAATTTTTGTTGTAATAAATAGAACATAATGCCAGCACAGAGAAACACAGAGGCCTAATAATAAGCATTGTGTATGTAGATAAGTAATTTATGGTTTTGGCTTGGATGTACTGCTCCATTAATTTTCTAGATCTCTGTTGTCTGCAGGAGCAGCAGCCGATCTGTGACACACACTGTGCTCTCTCTCTCATTTTCGAATTTTGTTAGTTTAAGATAAACGTAATTACACAGAAATTGTGGGTTTATATTTTGTGCATAAGAAACTTCGCTATTACTATTTATATTATGAAAGCAACCCAAATGTTCCAAGAAATTTCCAAACATACAGGAAGACACAGTCTCCACATGAGAGAACATGTCATCTATAAAGACAGATTAAGGATGAGAAAAAGGAATGCTCCATACAAGAAAAAAGGTTGGGATAGCAATAGGCAGCTGTAAAACAGGCTTCTCTTCATTTTCTGTTATAAAATCAGAGGACCACCCTTCTCTTCCTAGAGGGCTAGCTCTGCATGTAAAAGGGCTTCACTGACCACTTTTCTTTTTTTCCCCATTTAACACAATTATTATATAATAAAATTCCTATAGCATAGCAATCATGTTTTTGGAAAATGACATGCATAACAGTTTAATTTTTCATATCTATGTGTCTACAGCTCCCCCTACCTGAGGCCAGACACCTACCCCTCATCCCCTGCTCCTGCACACTCCCTTGTTCCTGTACCTGCCCCTAGCCACTCCCAACCTGATCCTGCATCTCCCTCCTGGCCACACATCCTACCCCCAGCCTGCTCTTGCACCTTTACTTCTGAAAGAGGCTTTTCCAAAATTTAGCCCATCTACATGGGGCCAAATTTTGGAAAAAAAAAACACTTTCGGAACATCCCTTCTTCCTTGTAAAACGAGGTTTTACAGGGATGCCGAAAAATGCATCCACTTTTCCAACTTTTTTTTTGGAAAAGTGTTCCTTGGATCCATTCCTTGGATGCAGCAGAGCTTTTCCTTGGATGCGGCAGATACCTCCAGAATCCCAGAAAAGTTCTGCCAAAGACATAGCCAAAGACTGTAGATGGGGCTCAAACCCCAACCACTCACTGAGGTCATCCAGGCTCAGCCCCAGTCACCCCCAGATCCAAGGAAACTCAGCCTCATAGTCACGCCCAAAGCTAGGATGAACCCATCCCAAGGGACTCAGTTGCTCTGGACCCCACCAGTCCTGTGCGGGCAGCAGCCTTAGCTGTGGCTGGGCTCCCCTCTGCAGCAGAAGGCCTAGGGCTATCCAGGCCACTCCTTTGGACCACCACTGCCACCCCTTGCTGGCCTCCCTGCTTCCCACAGCTCAAGCACAGAACCAGGCACTGGTGGTGGCCATGATCTCTGCCCCCTTCCTGTGCCACTATGCTGGAGCCTCCTGGAACTGCAGGTACTGGACAGAGCCCAAGGACAGCCCACACAGAGCTGTCTCAGGGATACGGTCAGCAGCTGGGGAGGGGAGAAGAGAAGCAGCAGTGCCAGCTTTCTCTCCCCCGCACCCTCAGAAGCCCACACTGGCACTTCAACCTCCTCGGGGGGAGTGAGGCTGGAGCTCCAGCTCAGGCTCCCTGCTGTGTGGGATCAGAGGAGGGGACTGATCTGGAGTTGGTGAATGAGGGGCTGAGAGTGCGGTGTCTTGGGAGGGTGGTGAGTGAGGGGTGGGAGTGCACGGTTTCTGCGTGGGGGGTGAGGCTGGAGCACCAGCACGGGCTCTCAGCATGGCCCCAACCCACTCACTCACTACCCTGCCAAGACCCCACACCTCCACCCCCTCATTCAGACCTCCCCAAGCTGAGACCCCCGCACCTCCAGCCCACTAACTCATACTCCCCAGGTCAAGACTCTATACTCTCAAGGCCCCTCACTCACTACCCTGCACACATCTTGTACCCCCAACTCCCTCACACACACCCTCTACCGAGACCCTGCACTCCCAGCCTCCTCACTCACCCCTTCCACTGAGACCCCGGCACCCCCATCCCACTCCTGCTCCCTCCCCCCTGGCCAGACATCTACCCCTAGAGGGGGGTTGGTGAGCGTAGATCTCATGCTCTCTGGCCATGAAAGCTGCCAGAGACAGAGGTGTTGGCAAGTGTAGCAAGCAGGGGGCACGACACCCTAGTTTATTATAATATATAAATAATTTGAAATAAGGGCAACAAATATTTCTATGGCCTGGAATAAAGCTTTTCACTCAATTTAAAACTAATATTTTATAACTTGCATAATCAGAAACAATACATGGTACAATATGTCACTAACAGATGGTAATTTTCAGGGAAAAAAAGATCTCTAAGTACAGAGAACCTGTGAAATATGATATTTCTGTTTAATTTGACAGTATAATTTAGAATCTAAAAGCTTTTTCTTTAAAAAAAAGTGTAGCCCTTTTAGTAGCAAAGACATCCTTTCTTCAGTAAATCAAAGCTCTACTGTCATTTTTGTTCTGCAAACAACACTGAAACATTGGAGGGGCATTCATTTTAATGGGGTTTAAATTCAAAGTGTCAGATTCTCAGTAGTGCCTAATAAGCACTGAATTCAGCTGTGATCACAGGGAGGCATAAAAGGAACCATCTATGGGTTACTAATCCTACTACTGCCGGCCACAAACTGGAATAGGCTTATGGCTGCCTAAAGCCCCCCATACCAGCTTGTCTGACATATGAGGATTTTCTAGTAGGATTCTGGACACACCATCTGTTTCAGGAACCAGAAGAACAATGCTGCTTCTGCCCCACTGGGGATCCACATGCCCAGTGGATCCTCAGATGTGCAGCTCATTAAGTTGCACAGCATGTAACTGCCTTACGTCTGGATAAGATTGTTAGTGACTCACTTTCATAAACACTAAATTCACTCATCTTCAAGGGCGCCATTTCAGGAGGATAGGGGGGCAGCAGCCATGCACTCGAGGACATGGCTAGCTCTTCATCCCATTCCCTGGACGCTAAAGGAGTGAGGGGAAGTACTTGCATTCTGCACATGTCTCTCACACCTGGCTGGTGAGCTTATCACATTGCCAGATATGTTGATCCAAGGAAGACTGGGGTATATCTAGTAAGTGTGTGTCTGGAGGATGTCTGGTCCTGACCATTAGTGGTCAGCACTTAACAGGAAAGTCTTCTTAATGATTTGCTTCTATGAGGAGCCAGAGATGTTGATCTCTATGCAAGAGACAATCCCAGAGGTATTCAGTATAGACTGATACTATAGTAGAGGGAGAACAGTTGTACATAGACCAGGCTTTCCAATCACTGGCTGTATTTTGACAGAAAATCTTCTGTGAGAGCAATAACAGGAGACTCATGAAACAATCCAGACAGACAAGGAGTATAAAAATACAACAAATGCCAATTTGGTGCAATACGAGAAGGTGTCCTCAGAGCTCAGTGCTGGAATCCATGTCAAGACTGCAGTACTAGAAACAGCATCAAAGCCTTCCTGGCAACTGGTAACATTCGATGACGTGAAGCCAGTACACAGGGCCTAGAGATCATCAAGGAGGCTGACAAATGCAGTGCTGACTGTGAGATCTTGAGAGTCATAACAGACCCTTATATCAGGTACTGATGTGCATGGTAAGTGAAACAACACCACTAAAGAATCTTTGCTTTGAATCAGTGTTAATGGCATTAGTGTACAATAAAAGAATTTCAGCACAGCTGTTTAAAATTCTGGTGTTGTAAGCATCAGATGGGTAGTTGTCAAGCCATAATAAGTAAATGATGAATCTATTCCCATCACCAGCAAGGTAGTCAGTCTCAACATCCTCAGATGGGTAGCAGGATTAGTGTTTCAGCCCTGTAAAGTCACTGTGATCTGCTACCATGAAATTGCAAGACAAGAGGCATGCTCTAACTGCAGTACCAGATTGGCCTTCTGCTGCAGAGGAGTCCTGTACCAGGGGCTTTGAAGAAGCCAATGGCATAATTTTCCTACACTTCAGATGCTAGGAGTGGTCTGAGTTCGTATGCAAGGGAGGGAGTACTAGGAGCAGCTGATGAGAATTCCCTGTGACCACTGAAGATTTTTGACATGGATGAAGAACAGTATCATGCTCTTTTTTCTGTTTCTTGATTTTGGATTTGAAGCAACATCCATCTGTATGTCTGTCTTTAATGTGAGTCTCACCCAAGTTCTTTAAAGAGCAAAAGGGAATGTCACTAATAGTCATCAGTTTATGACAGCCAAAGCAGGGCTTAAAATCTAGGGACCTTTGCAAAGCTTCACCCAGTACCAGGCAAGGCCTGGAAGCCCACTTGATTCGGAAAAGAAAAGAAAAAGAATGAGGACTGCTAGATAAAATTAGTTAACTATAGGTGATTTTGTTCACAGGAGAAAGAGGCAGTAAACCACAGAAATGCTCACACCACCGATGACAGAGTGGTAGGGTGGCTCTTCTCTTTATACACTCAGTTTGGTACTGAAGGAAGCCAGGGGACATGCAGGGCTGTCCCTACAGCTATTGCTAGGGAAAGCTAGCCAGCACTGGTGCATGCGACACATACATAACTACAATCTAATGAAGATTCTTGGAAAAGAACCTGTCCTACATCTGTAGGTTTCCATGCATTTTTATTTTTACTGAACATTTTAACATATCAATGGTTTTAACAGCAGAATGTATGACACTCAAATTTACATTATGGCAAGGTTGCAGCTTTGAAATATTATGGTTCACATCAATTTTTCAGAGTACTTATTCACTTCCAACATGCTCTTTGTAATTTTGAAAAATGTTAGAACAGTGAATTCCACTGATTTATTACAGAGCTGGATATTATTTGAGCTAGTTAGTTACAAACTCATACTGTGTACAATATATCAAAATACGTTAGTAGCTTTTATTATGTAGCAACATACAATAAATGAAACAGCTACAATAAATAGAGGTGCATATTGCATTTTACTGCTGTACACACTCTCAAAGGCTGTCTAGACTGCATCCCTCTTTCGGAAGAGGGATGTAAATTAGACATATTGAAATTGCAAATGAAGCCAGAATTTGAATTTCCTGTACTTCACTTGCATAATGGTGGCCGCGCGTTCTTTCAAAAATGGGCATTTTGAAAGTGAAACCACCATCTCGACGCGATTCTTTCAGAAAAAATACTTTTTTGAAAGATCTTGTAAACCTCATTTTTGAGGAGTACAGAATCTTTTGAAAAAAGGATTTTTTTTCTAAAGAACTGCATCTAGACAGCGATTTCACTTTCTAAATACCCGTTTTCAAAAGAATGCACGGCCACCATTGTGCAAATGAAGCATGGGAAATTCAAATCCCGGCTTCATTTGCAATTTCGATCTGTCTAATTTATATCCCTCTTTCGAAAGAGGGATGTAGTTTAGATATGCCCTAAATATCACCCCTTTTGGAAGCTGCAAGTCTTTTCCCAAAGACAAGAGGGCAACAATACAAGTTTGACCACTGATATCATATCTGTTAACTCATCAGTTCAGTAATTATTGAATCATGAGGTATATTCAGCATTTAAATAGAGCATTGTAACTTTTACTCGTGGCATTTTCATTGATTTAGTTTTCTATGTAGATTATTTAGCATATACTCTTCTAAAGAATAGGTAACATGTTATGCAAAAGAACCTTAGATATATTTGAAGCTTAGGAAGAGATCAAATAAACATAAAATTTACTTGGACTTACCAGCTTAAAGTACATAATATCCTCTTATGACACAGTACTTCTTAATTTAATTATTATATTAATAAAAGCTTGCATATGCATTTCAATTGTTCAAAATAAATTATTCTCTAAATAACATCTATTCATATATAGCATCTACCTTGACCAAATGCTGAAAGCAAATTAGCCTGACACAGCTTCAAAATTTTCTTAAATTGTTTCTTAATGATGCCTAAAAAGCCTCCAACTGTGGTGATTCTTCCTGAGAAAGCAGTAGAAGAAAATGGGATAAACATGGGCAATTAAACATTTTTAATAAATGAAATAGGCATAATGCTTCCCCCATCTCTACAAACATATACAATAATATATATTTTTTACTAAAATATTTCTACTAAAAATCGGTGTCTGTCATTATCCTCACTACCTGGTCTCCCACTCTTTTTTGTCTTTTTAGACTGCAAGTTCTTTGGGACATGGACTGAATCCTCATATATATCTGAACAAAATTATATCAGAATATAAGTGATAATACAAAGAATACTCAATCCATAGCCAGCTAATTTATTTCTAGAAGGGACAACATACCAGATTTATAAAGGAATGAAGCTGCCTAAAGAACTTAGAACTGCTTAGATGACTCTGTAAATCCCACTAAGTGGCTATCTTCATCTTTAGGCACTGCTATCTTTGCAAATCTGTTCCAACATCTCTAACACTGCGATTCATTGGCTACATATACACTGGCATGATTTTGCACAAGTACTCTTTTGCAGAAGAGTTCTTGTGCAAAAACTCTTCCAGAAGAAAGCGTCTACACTGGCATGTGCCTTTGCGCAAGAGATGTGCTTTTGCGCAAGAGCATCCATGCCAGAGTAGACACTTTCTTGCGCAAGAAAGCTCTGATGGCCATTTTAACAATAGGGCTTTCTTGCGCAAGAAATTCCCGTTGCCTGTCTACACTGGCCTCTTGCGCAAGAACAGTTGTGCAAGAGGCCTTATTCCTGAGAGGGAGCATCATAGTTCTTGCACAAGAAGTACTGATTTCATACATTAGAACGTCAGTGTTCTTGTGCAACAACTCACGGCCAGGGTAGACAGGCAGCAAGTTTTTGCACAAAGCGGCCGCTTTTGTGCAAGATCGTGCCAATGTAGACACAGCCATAGTATATAAGGCTAGAAGGCAACAATGCAATCATCTCGTCTGACCTTCTGTATAACAGGCCATAGAACTTCCCTGAATTAGCTCCTGTTTTAACTAAAGAAAAATGCCCAATCTTGATTTAATAGCTGTCAGTGATAGAGAATTCCTCACAACCTTGGTAAACTATTCCAATATCTAAGGGTATGTCTACACTACAAAGTTAATTCGAACTAACAGGTGTTAGTTCGAATTAACTTTGATAGGCGCTACACTAGTGCTCCGCTAGTTTGAACTTAATTCGAACTAGCGGAGCGCTTAGTTCGAACTAGGTAAACCTCATTCTATGAGGACTAAGCCTAGTTTGAACTTACTAGTTCAAATTAAGGGCTGTGTAGCCCCTTAATTCGAACCAGTGGGAGGCTAACACTCCCCAGCTTTTCCTGGTGGCCACTCTGGCCAACACCAGGGAAACTCTATTGCCCCCCTCCCAGCCCCGGACTCCTTAAAGGGGCACGGGCTGGCTACGATGCCTGTGCCAGGTGCAAGCCTACCAGCACCCAGCTAGCAGACCCTGCACCTGGCACGGCTCGAGCCAGCTACCCGATGCTCCCCAGCCCGCAAGAGGCGGGCACCCACCTGGTCTAGTGCGGACATCGTGGACCTCGTCCACGACCTCCGCACTAGGCACAGGAAAGTGGCCGTCTAGGGCAGGAGAGCTGCCAGCCTGGCCACCCAGGAGCAGGTATGCATGAAAATCCAGGTGATCCACTGAGACCCCCGACCCTGAGCCCTGAGCTTACAATGGCCATACTGGGTCAGACCAAAGGTCCATCTAGCCCAGTAGCCTGTCTGCCGACAGCAGCCAACCCTAGGGACCCTGGAGGGGATGGACCGAAGACAGTGACCAAGCCATTTGTCTCGTGCCATCCCTCTCCAGCCTTCCACAAACCTTGGGCAGGGACACCACACCTACCCCCTGGCTAATACCACTCCATGGACCCAACCTCCATGACTTTATCTCACTTCTCTTTAAACTCTGTTCTAGTTCTAGCCTTCACAGCTTCCTGCAGCAAGGAGTTCCACAGGTTGACTCCTTGCTTTGTGAAGAACAACTTTCTGTTACTAGTTTGAAGCCTGCTATCCATTCCTTTCCTTTGGTGTCCTCTAGTCCTTCTATTATAGGAACTAATGAAGAACTTTTCTTGATGCACCCTCTCCACACCACTCATGTTTTTATAGACCTCTATCCTATCCCCCCTCAGTCTCCTCTTTTCTAAGCTGAAAAGTCCCAGTCTCTTTAGCCTCTCTTCATATGGGACCTGTTCCAAACCTCTGATCATTTTAGTTGCCCTCCCCTCTCTCACCCTCTCTCTTCCCCTCTCCCACCTCCTTTTCCCAGTCTCCCCGAGTTTTGTTCAATAAAGAGAGATTCTATTTTTGACCACACATTTTCTTTATTTTGTATATCAGGAAGGGGGGCTAGGGAAGGGTAAGTGGAAGGAGGTGAGGGAGGAATGGGGTACGAGCCCCCGATGGGGAGGATGGGGAGCTCTGCGGGCTTCTGGGGGTGGAAACTCTCCTGCAGCACCCCAATTGCCTCGTCTCCCCAGATGGCAGCCTGCAGCAAGTGCAGCCGGTCTGATGGCCGAGTGCTGTGATGTGCCCAGTGTGGGCACTCAGGGCACTCCAAGATAGGACTGCTTTGCAAGTGGGGCACCCCTGAGAACTGTCTGTCCGGGATGGGGGTCGGGTCCCTTTAAGCACAACCCTCAGCTAGCCTGAGGCAGCAGCTCCACGCTCTAAGTCCTCATCTGATGCCCTGCCGGCACTGCTTCCGGCCATCCTTAACCTCTGTTCAGGGCCCACTCTGTGTGGACATGCTAGTTCGAATTAGCAAAACACTAATTCGAACTAGTTTTTTAGTCTGGATGCGTTAGTTCGAATTAGCGCTGTATTGTAGACATACCCTAATTATCCTCACTGTTAAATCTGTGTACTTTATTTCCAGGATGAATTTCTTCTCCATTTACTTAACCAGACTTTTCTCTGAATCAGCCAGCAGCACTATACCCTCCTCACAGAAAATGTTATTCACCCATTTTCCATATTTCTTAATACCTTCTTCTGGTTCTTTGATTAATTTAATCAAGCATTCATTTTAAGTGTTGACTGAAGTCCATGACATTATACAACCTTGTCTCACTTTTCTCTTGATCTCTATTAAATGTTCATTTTCATCTCCCACTATAAATACTTTCTGATTCCAATATAACTGTTCTATTACTCAGAGTCTATAATAAATCCTTACAGATATTACTATGTTGAGTAATTGTACAGGGCATCCCCGCTATAAGTCGCCCCAGTATACATCTGTTCCGCACTAAAGCCGTAAGTTCTCCCATTGACTGCTCTTAAGTCGTGCAGAAAAAAAAACCAATTTGTACAAATGAAAGTGAGATGCGGAGAAAAAATTCCCTCCTTTAAACTGTTTCGCTATAAGTTCAAGTTTTTTGGAACATATCTTGGACCTATAGTGAGGCTGGCCTGTACTGATAGATTTTGTCAAATGGTTTTTGGAAGTCAATAAAACACAAGTAAACAAAAACTCTGGTGGCATTTTAAAGATTGACAAATTTATTAGGGTATTAGAGCATAAGCTTTTGTGCCACCGGACACCTTGTTGTTTTTGCTGAAACAGACTAACACGGCTACCTCTCTGAAACCTCTATTTCTTCTGTCATTCCTGTAGCAATTTTAATCTGGTGTGAGCTCTCCAAAGTAGTTTAGATAGTAGCTACACGTGTAAAGATGAAAGAGTTGTTCTCAACATCCTTCCCACCAATAACTGTATATGACAGTCTTCCATACCAGACAATGATGTGTTTCAACTCCAAAAGCACTAAGTTGTGATCCCTATTTGCAGGGCTCGACAAATTATACAATCTACTCGCCCATGGTGAGTAGATTGTAACCCGGAAGAGCTGGGTTCCGGCGATCTGCGCAGCTGGCGAGCAGGGCTCATCACGATTCAGCGAGCCCTGCCTATTTGATAGAACAGTTTTGTCAAACACTGATTTTATTGTCAGAAGGGTTCTCTCAGCATTTGCATTAAACAGTGAATATCCATGACAGGAGTATGTTTCACTCCCCAAGATCTTACAAAGTTACTCATTTCTCTGATTGCAAATGCAGTACAGTCACCCACTAACACTTCAGCAATCCCATGCTTTGCAAATACAGCTGTCAGTTTAGCAATAATATGTGCTGGCTTGTTTGGGAGACTTAATAACTTTCAGAAATTCAGAAAGTTCAACTCTGCTTCCTGCAGTACAGAGGCTGAGGCATGAGGAAAATGTACTACACTACCTGATTATTCTAGTAAGCATGAAATGGTATCAGAAGTGACCACTTTCTTTTTGGAGCAAAAAGTGGCAGTTTTTTTCAGTACAACAGTAAATGGTGCAAGCTACTACACATAGGATTGCCAGGTGTCCGGTTTTGAACCGGACAGTCCAGTATTTGAGCTTTCTGTTCAGGAAACCAATTGAGAAAATATAAATGTCCGGTATTTTCTAAATAAGATATATTGTAGATTGTGATGTAATGTCAAGAGTGCCTGGTATTTTTGTTGAAACCATCTGGCAACCCTAACTACACACAGTCAATAAACTGGTTCTTGTTGCTCTCTGGATTGCAAACAGAAACTACAGAGTATTGAGAGGCAGTGGGAACACAAAAGTGAAACCAAAAGTAAAGCAGTTAAACTAGAAAATTATACTTTAAAAATCAGAACATAGAATGTTTCAAGCCAACCACACCTTTATTTTCCTTTGTATCTCCTGAGAATAGGTAGAGTTAGAAATAACACTTCCCCATCTAGATAAAAGCCTCAGAAGCAGATAAAAATGAAAAGGACATTAAAGTAGTGATTTTATTATACACATTGGGAAAGAAATCTGCCACAGAAAATGCTCCCCCTTAATGCCTGCACAATGTTGAGAAACTGTTGTAACCTTAAGAATATATGGTATGTGAATGCTACCAATTCTGGTCTTAACCACATCTAGGGGAACAGATGGACAACTATGTAACAAACCAAAAGGAAGAAATTGTGAGTTTGGGACTAGTGATGAGGGCATGCTCAGAGACAAAACTTGGTTCATTGATACTGATACAAGACTAAAGGGAGGTTGAAGGCAGTGTTCCCTCTAACATTTTTCATCCATGAGCAGAGTGAGTTTTGTCTTGTGCACCAATAAAATTGAGGTCATGTGCACCTAAGCCCCTTCCTGTCCTCACCTTTCTCATAGTTCTCCCCAAGCGCCACCTTTTGCCTTCCTGACATCTGCATCCCTTGTGCCAGGGCAGGGCAACATGGTAGGTGGAGCTGGCGCCAGCCCAGGAACAGCTGCACAATGGCCAGCCTCCAGTCCCAGCACACGAGGCAGTCGTCCGCCTCAAGCCAGGGCCGTGGTGCTATTTTTAGAACCGTGGTCCCAGCACCAGCAGTCCTGGCTGCTCCTGGATGCAGCTGCCTCGTGTGCCAGGACTGGAGCCGGGGCCATGGTGCTATTTTTAGTACCGCGTCCCAGGCTCCAGCTCTGGCAGGCACCGCATGGGTTGTGTGGTCACTGCCCAGCTGCTCCTAGGGCGAGGCAACTACCTGCCATGGCACCGCCCCCAGGAACAGTTGGGGACTTGGCTGTGCAGCTCCGCTGAGTGGATGGGCAGGACTGAAATTTTTGGTGTATGACCCCACAGGTGCGCACCTTACAGAAATCCCTAGTTGAAGGATCCAGATTTGGGCTTGTAAAAAGAAATTGACATTTGTGTAATCTCACAAGCTACAAAGATAGAAATAGAGATGATGTCTGGGCCACAAATGATATTATAATAGTGGCATCAACTCAGATGACCAGATGATAAAGTGATGGCAAGGGCTGAAACAGAGATATCAAGGTAAACTGAGATAAAAATTGGTTCATGGTAAAAGAAATCAGATACTTGGGACCATTGGTTAATTTGCTCCAGGGCTTGCTAGGACCTAGCAGTTCATAGCCCTGGCACCTCTAGGCATTAGTTATAAATGTAAAAAACTGCTTGAGACCCAACACCTCTTTTATTACAAATTAAGACTATATAATACTCTCATCAAAGGAATCATGTCAAATGACAGTTATGTTGAAGCCATAGCTAACAAAAGGTACACAGGACAGGAAGTCATTACAGAAAATGGCTTAAGGATATAAGGTATAGAAGGGTATAATTTTAGCTTTTTTCCTTTAGTTCCTTGTCTGCATTCAAAAAGGAGAAAATAAAATAAACTAACATTTGTAAAATCTGTAATTATAATACATTTGCCAAAAGGAGGCTTTGATATGACTCAATATAATGCCAAACTTTCATTGACTTCCATGGGATAATTGGCACCCTGGCTCCGTCTAGACAACATTCCTTTTTTGTAAAAGGGATGCAAATTAGACGTATCGCAGTTGCTAATGAAACGGGGATTTAAATCTCCCCTGCTTCGTTAGCATAAAAATGGCTGCCGCTTTTTTATAGCACGGAGCTTTGCCGGAAAAAAGCACCGGTCTAGACATGGATCTTGTGGAAAATAAAGCCTTTTCTGAAAGATCCCTTATCTCTCTTAAAATAAGGGATATGGGATCTTTCGGAAAAGGCTTTATTTTCCGCAAGATCAACATCTAGACTGGCGCTTTTTTCCGGCAAAGCTCCATGCCGAAAAAAGCGGCAGCCATTTTCATGCTAACGAAGCGGGGGAGATTTAAATCCCCGCTTCATTAGCAATTGTGATACGTCTAATTTGCATCCCTTTTACGAAAAAGGGATGCAGTCTAGACGTAGCCCCTTTGTTTTCATATTTTCCTCACCTAAAAACAAAAATCACATACATCCCAGGTTTTATTCAAATTTGAAAACAGCCTGATCTACAAGGCACTGAATATTTCTTGCAAGATTCTTATTGTCAATTCTTATTGTCCTCCTCACTGTGCCATGTACTGATGCCACAGAATAGCCATATAATTATGGTTAAGAGATTTTTAGTGTCTGTGGTCCAAAAGTAAACTCATTTTTGAAGATACGTTTAGTTGCACTTTTTCTCTCATTATGTCATTATGGATCAAAGTTAAGGTTACTTAGATGCCTTAAGTGTGCATTTCCACATCTAAACATGTTGCTTTTTGAATAATTACAACACAATGTTTCTAATGTAAGTTATCAATATGTACTCCTGATTAAAGTATTTTATAGCTGGGTATTTATTATCTTTTAATAATCATCCCAGGAGGTTTACCTGGGTGGTCGACAAATACCTTTGATGTCG
This sequence comes from Pelodiscus sinensis, assembly GCF_052426305.1. Lineage (NCBI taxonomy): Eukaryota > Metazoa > Chordata > Testudines > Trionychidae > Pelodiscus > Pelodiscus sinensis. The sequence continues at coordinate 114,757,152 of NC_143055.1, read as the reverse complement.
ACACCCGCGCGTCCAGACTATCGCGCTGAGCCGACAAACAGCTGATCAGCTGTTTGTTGGCTCAGCGCGGCAGCCATGTAAATTTAAATGAAGCGGCGATTATTTAAATCGCCGTTTCATTTTACTATGTCGGGTAGCCTAATCTACATGCCTCTGGTGACAGAGGCATGTAGTCTAGACGTATCCTAGACTACTGAAGCAATAGACAAAACTATAGACAAAACTTTTTGCTTTGTCGACAGAGAGCGTCCAGACTGCAGGACGCTCTGTCGACAGAAGAAAGTACCCGGAACTGCTTTGCCAGGTCACAGGGGCAGCATGTACTTCCTTGTTCTGCTGCCTGCACTTTGCAGAGACGCATGCTAAAAGGGGCACCCCCCCGACTAGCCCTTGCTCTGGTGCTGCAGCTGCCTAGAGGGATAGCAAAGGTTCTGCACTACCTGTTTGGAGCACCCTGCTTCCTGGCACAGCACAGCAGTGTGGGTTTTTTTTTTTTAAGGTTTTTCCTAACCTTTGTTTATCATGGAGCAATAGCTTCCCCTGGCCTGGCGGGGGCCCCACTCCACGGTGCTTCAAATGCTGCTGCAACTGCATGAGACTATCATGCTGTTAATGCCTGGCCTGGAACCTGAGCCCAGACTGGAGCCCCTCCTTCAGGATGCAGCAGCACTGTTCCTGCCTCTGAACTTTTTCCCGGACAGGTGATGTTGGAGGAGGGAAACAAGTACGGACTGGTGGGACCAGCTCGTAATGGAGCAGTGGGATGATCAGGCTTGGCTCCAAAACTTTAGGATGCAGAAGTCCACCTTCCTGGAGCTTTGCAACTGGCTTGCCCCCACGCTGCAACGACAGGACACCCACCTGCACCCTGCCATCCTGCTGGAGAAGAGGGTAGCTATTGCCCTCTGGAAGCTGGCCACTCCTGATAGCTACCAGTCAGTGAGACACCAGTTTGGTGTGGGGAGATCAAGTGTTGGTGCTGTGTTGATGGAGGTAAGTCTCTTGGGGATGGGGAGAGGGCAGTCCGTAAGGGGACTGTAACCAAAAAGGGTGGGTGGGGGGCAATGGAGGGGAGGTGGTGGAGGGCTCCTGTGCCTTACACCATCATACTACTGAGAGCAATCACTGGGGGGGGGGGGGGGGGAGTCACCAAAGGACTTAGGCAACCCCTCTTACTTCATAATCTGTGTGTGTTTGTATGTGTCTATTTTTGCAGGTGGTGAGGGCCATCAACTCAGAGCTGCTGAATCGGATTGTCCACCTCGGAGACCTAGACACGATCATGGCTGGTTCTGCAGGGCTGGGATTCCCAAACTGCGGAGGAGCGCTCGATGGAACGCACATTCCCATCCGTGCACCACCCCATCGAGTCGCCCAGTATATCAACAGCAAAGGGTACTTTTACATTGTGCTGCAGGCTCTGGTTGACCACCGTGGACTATTTACAGACCTGTGTGTGGGGTGGTCGGGCCGGGCATATGATGCGCGGATCTTCCGCAATTCACACCTGTACGAAAGGCTGCAGACAGGAACCTTCTTCCCCCAGCGAACCTCTGCTATTGGGGACGTAGAGATGCCAGTCTGCATTGTGGCCGATGCGGTGTACCCCCTCATGCCCTGGCTTATGAAGCCATACACAGGGCATCTGACCCCGAGCAAGGAAGTGTTTAATGCGCACCTGACACGTGCCCGTTTACAGGTAGAATGCACATTTGGCTGGTTGAAGGGAAGGTTTAGGTGTCTGCTAACTCGCCTTGACATGGGGGAACACAATATCCCAGAGGTGGTGGCAGCATGTTGCATCCTCCACAACCTGGTGGAGAGCAAAGGGGAGGCCTTCCTCCCAGGTTGGGGGCCAATGGCTGAAGTGGAGGGCAGGCAGTTTGCGCAGCCTCGGACAGCTGCCGTTCGCCAAGCCCATCAGGCAGGGGTTCGCATCCGGGAGGCTCTGCGTGAGCGCTTCTCAGCTGGGGCCCTATGACTCCCCAAGGTATCCCCAATGGGGTCTGTAGGCCTTCCCCCCCATCCCAAAACCTTCCCTCCCACAATCCATCCCTGCATCAGCCTCTGAACAGTTAAGGCGCACACACCATGTTAAACTTGAAAAATATGTTTATAAAGGAGTAACGTAAGAAATTAGATCTGTTATACAAAATAGAATTGTTCAACAACAGTGAAAAATAAAGTTCTTTTTTTAACTAATAACCTGTGTTTATAACTGTGGTAGGAGAGGGGATTTCAACCTGGAGAGAGGGAGGGAGGGAGGAGGCATTTCCAACATGGAGTGAGGGAGGGAGGAGGGATTTCCAACATGGAGTGAGGGAGGGAAAGAGGGAGGGCAGACACCTTAAGGGTAATGGCGGCCTCACCTGGGCCGCAAGGCTTTGCCACCCCTGGTCCATGGACCCAGCCATCCTCGGGCTTGAGTGGGGGCTGACAATGACTCTGCCCTAGCAGGGGGGGGAAGGGCAGGGCTGGAGGGGTGGCAGGGGCTGAGGGAGAGGAAGGGGTGGCAGGGGCGGAGGGAGAAGAAGGGGGGGTCAGAGGGGGAGGACGGGGGGTCAGAGGGGGCTGGAGCTGGATGGGCAGGAGGAGTCCCCAGGGGGAGAGGACCTGGCACAGCCAGGGACTCCCGGACGGTGGCACACATACTGCTCCACTCTGGGAGGAAGTCCTGCAGCAGGCGAGTATGCCACCGAGCCTCCTCCCTCGCTCTTTCAGCCATGGTCTCTTGCATTTTAGCCATGGTCCTCTCCATTTTCTCCATGGCCTCCACATGCCGCTTTAGGAGGTCATTATAGGTCCTCCAATGCATGAGGGTGCTGTGGGACCGGGTGGGTGGTGGCACAGGAGTTGCGTGGCAGACAGCTGCAGCAGGTCCGGCTGTGGAGAAGAGGAGGGAGAACCGATCAGTGTTAGCAATTCACACATAAGTCCATACAACAAGGGATGGAAATGTTGTTACTGGTAGGCCACATCTGGCCTTGCCAGCTGCCTCGGCTGCACAGAGGACCAGTCGTGGCTAGGCCAATGTACACCTCCACCCCCTAGATCCTCCCGCCCTCCAATGTGGCTGTCCAGGCCAGATCAGTGTGCAGGCAAAGTAGGACAGGAGCCTGCTGCACCTTGGGTCTCCCATGCCCCCCACCCACATACCCACCACCTGCTTGTACATGCACAGAGAGATGCAAGCTGTCCAGGAGGGAGGACCAAGATGTGAACGCTGCTCTGCATCCTCTCTGCTCCCACCTCCCCTGTTCTGTGTCTGTGACCCTGCCTGCACTCACCTGATGTTCCTTCTCTAGCGTCAGACGGTGCCTGTGAGGCTTCCTCTGTCTCTGGGACAGGCTGCAGAGTCAGGGTCAGGGTGTCCTCCGTCTGCTCCTCTGCCTCCTCCTCCTCCTCCTCGACATCTTCCCTGGGGACCTCCTGCCGGCTATTCTGCACCAGTGTGTGCAAGCCTGTCTGCACGAGCACTGGTGCAGACATTGGTTCCTGGCCTCCCAGGATGTGGTCCAGTTCCTCATAATAGGTGCAGTGCACTGGGGCTGCACCTGAAACCAAACTCTGCTCTCGGGCCTTCATGTACCCCTGGCGAAGTTCTTTTACTTTTGCCCGGACTTGTTGTAGTGTCCTGGGGTGGTGCCCTTTATCGGCCAGCCCCTGAGCCATGCGGCCATAGATGTTTGCGTTCCTGCGCCAGGTGTGCAGGGCCTGGACTGCTTCCTCCTCCCCCCACAGTTCTAACAGTGTCAGGACCTCTGTCCCTGACCAAGCTGGGGCTCTCTTTTTCTCGCCTGAGAGAACTTGGGCTGGCTCCCTCAAAGCTCCTTGGGGGCCTCGTGGCGCTGGAGCTGCACACATGGCCACGTGCAGGTTACGCTGGGAGAGCTCTGGGCTGACAGGATCTCTCTGTGGCCAGCTTCCTGTCACAATGCCTGCCAGGGATGTCTGTGCCTTTAAAACATGGCTACAGACAGGACCAAGAAGAGGCTTTTCCTAAAGAAGGACTCTCCAGCAGGGGGCTTCCCTGGAGGTCTCCTTCTGTCGACAAAAGAAACCCCTGCGTCCAGACTGCTCTTTTTGTCGACAGAACTCTGTCGACAAAGACGTTATACCTCGTAAAATGAGGTTTACCAGCGTCGACAAAACTGCTGAGTTCTGTCGACGTTATGGCGACAGAACTCAGCGGTAGTGTAGACGCAGGTATAGTTTTGTCGACAAAAATGGACTTTTGTCGACAAAACTCTGTAGTCTAGACGTACCCTTAAAGAAAAAGCTAAATAGTAAAGATTTTATGAAGGAAGAAACAGAAAGAGAAAGCAAAGTTGTAGGAGACTGTCAGGTTCTAGGCCTAAATAAATGACAGAAAAGTGGTGGTGTCAACAACAGAACAGGGGAGAAAAAGACCAGTTTGGCCAAATTCAATGTAATTTCATGAGCACCTGTCTTAATGCAAGATTGGACTAAAGTAGACAAATCCAGTACAATGAGATAGGTCTGTCATTCTGGAAAGATTGCAGTTGAAACCACAGAAGCAAATAAAGTCATTTAGGGAGAAGGTTGTAGACGGACAAAAGGAGTGGAACTGTGAGAAAGAGGACTGACCACCAACAACAAAAAAGAAATGATCAGAGAGGCAGAAGAATGTGGAGAATATCTAAGGCTCAGACCAAAACCCAGTGACATCAATAGAAACACCCACAATGATTTCAGACCCAGAGTTATGAAAGTCAAAGCAGAATAAAAAAATTAAGAATGGTCTACTCAAACTGTCAAAAGCATCTGAACAATCACAGAAGATAAGGACAGAAAAGGGTCACTGAAATATAATCAAGAAATCCAGGAGATTTTAGTAAGTGCAGTTTAAGTGGAATAGGGAGAGGAAGTCAGATTGGATGGGAACAAAAACAGAGTTGGGAAGGTTTGATACAGCAGGTGTAGACTGTGTGCCAGAAACTCATCATCTTTCTTCTATCATTAAAATAGTTTTGGATTGATTTTCTGACTCTACATATTTCATTCCTCTCCCTATTCAAAACTGGATCTCCAGATCCTTCACTAGATTTAAAATGTAAAAGCTTCAGCAAGTAAAAGTTCAGACTTTATTGTCTCTAATCTACAGTCATTTCTGCAGAGCATGTGGAAAAGAGATGCTGTAGGGTTAGATATACACATAATGTATTCAGGTAACCTACACTGACCTCACTTAGCATGCTCTGGAAATCAATTTTTATCACTTTAAGTCAACCATAGACAGTTATGCCAAGTCACTGACACACTAATGGTCCTCAAAATGTTTCAATAAGAAAAAGAAAAGCAGGAAACAGTGATGTGCTTAATTTACAATGCACTTGCATTAAGTATAGCAATTTGCATGATATAAGCTTCATATAACAATTATCTGTATTTTTTAATTATCCATGATTTATGTTTAAAACACCTATCTGATACCCTGTATCTAAATCTAATATATAACTTAGTCCTTAAATCTGACTGAATTTTTATTATTTTCACTAACAAAATGGAATTATTTTCCAAATGTTTTCCTATAATTTAATTTTAATACAATTATATAGTTTAATAACTTAAGAATGTTCTTTACTGAGCTTTATTCAAAAGGGCTATTATTCCTTTTTGTTTGCAAAAACTACTTCTATGCCACTGCTCCAACTGTTTTAATAATAACACCACGGTCTTGTCTATGACTCCCTATGGAAATGAATCTTTTTTACCAATACAAAATCTATGCAACTCAGAAGTCCCCTTAAGATCTCAGAGATCTCCATCTCTGGTCTAATCTGAATCTGTATCTGCTATGCTGTATTTCTCTTTGCCTTCTTTCTACAAGTAAAAAATTTTCAAAATGGTTGTCATAGTACTAATGCACAAAAGGGTGTGTAAGAATCTGTGAAATCATAGAATTATGAATGAGTGGAATTCACTAGCTGACCTCAAAAAAAAGTAAGATACTTCAAAATTATGAAACTACAGAGAAGTGTTTTTACCCTACTTGTAATCAAAGTGATAGGTGGGTTGTTTTCTTAGTTCTTCTGTTTCATTTTTGTTTGTTTTAAAAAATGTTCTAGGTGCTAGAGTTTCAGAGTGTGACTTGGTTGCCATTGCAATGTCTTCTTATGGTCTGTCAGAACACGACTCACCCGGCTGTAAGGCTGCGCTGGTAGGCTGCAGTGATGTTCAAGGTAGTGGTGCTATGGCACTCATCAGTCTTGCCATTTCCACAGTGCTGTGGTCCACAGGAAATCAAACAAAAACCCAGTTCAGAACAGGGTTGTGTGATGAACCTTCAATGAGCTCCAATACTTTTATACAGGGTTGTCTCCAGTCACTTTTCACTGATCTCCCAAGGCCCTGCCATTCAGTGTCACAAGGGCTTTGGCCCAGGTTTTCTCCTAACAAGAGAAGCAGAACTCTGATTTTCTTCCTGGTCACCTGGAACTGGGCTCCTTTTGATTTTAATCTCCTCCTTTTAATTTCTGTCCCTGCTGGCCATACCTGAGATTTGCTGCAATATACCAGAGCAAAGCCAATTGGGTCCACAGTTTACCAATACCAGTGTGGGGCATGTCTCCTCTACACACTGTTGTAGATATTGATGTGGGAAAGAGTTTTTACCAGAACAATTAAGCAATTTATTCATCTCCATCAATGAAAACTGTGACCTAAAGTAATAAAATTAATCAGTTGCCTAATCATAACCAGGCAAAGACAATTCTCAATGATGTCTTACAAGACCAGTGATTGAAAAAGGGTAATTTGGAACTTAGGGAGCCTTGAGAACATTTCTTCATGATACCTGTCCCTTTTGTACTTTAGAACATATTTAGGACTTCTCTCAACTAAGCCAACTGTATGCCCACTGTACACTACTAGAACACAGCAGCATTCTGGGTACACCCCTTCCAACACTTTGCCCTTTACAGTAGTGGTAATGAAGAACAGGCATTACTCTATGCCACCCAAAGGCTCTACTATTTTGGAAAGAGTCCCTAGCTAGCCAGTTCCACTGGCTTTCTGACCACTATACCAACAGAACTGTTCCATCCATAGGACAGTTCAGGGCGGCCACCCCAGGCCACATGCTTTGCCTTTTAAAGCTATATTTTTAAAAGGTTTATAATAATGCTTATTTTTTTCTCCAAGTTTTACCTAATCCCCTGGTCTTGACCCTGCAAAGATTCACATATGCCTACCATCACATATTGTGAGTAGTTCTATAATTGCAAGTTCAGGGATGCTGGGTATCATTAAAAGCAACTAAATATTATGATCCCACAACCAAGACACTCCTCAACATGCATTCACAGGAATATTTCTAATGAAGTTGCTTTATAATAATTCACAAACAAAGCTGGACTTTGAATGAAAAATCTGTGCTCAAAGAAGATAAGAAATGTTGACATTAAAGAATCATCAAGTTTCCATAATCCCCCAGTAGCACAGGATAGCTACTGACATATATATTTAAATATAAATAAAAAATTGTTAATGGTAATACTACAATCTTTGATAGTGAAATTTTTAATTATTTATAAATATGTACAGTGAATGAGAACAGATAAGGTAAAACTTAAGTCCTTGCCAGCATAAGTGTGATTTTACCAATTGTTCTTTTATACAGAATTACTAATCTTCTTAAAAAGATTTTGCCAAGAGAACAAAGGTAATAGATCATATTGGAAGTTGGAAGAGAGACATAATATGCAATAATAAATAAAAGCTCCCTTTTTTTTTGAGTGGGGGGGGGGGAGATCAAGGCAGAGTAACATGAAATGAGATGACCCGGAAACTACAAAACCAGCAGGAAAAATATAGAAGCTAAGTAACTGAAGCTGGTGTATGTGTAATGTTTGACAAAATCAAAAAAGGGATGAGGTATTAAAAGGGAAACGGATAAAGATTAAGTAATGGGCTCCACCTAAACCAAAGAGGATCCAGACTCCTGGCACTTGACATTAAAAGGTCACAGAGCAGTTTTTAAACTAAGAGATGGGGGAAAGCACATTGGTGCAGAGGAGCATGCGGATCAGAGAGAGACGTCTCTTAGAGGAGAGTCTGTTGATAGAGAGTCTCTAGGTTTTAGTCAGGAGGAGAGGATGGAAGAGGATAAAGTATGGGCTATATCAGACGAAGAACAGTCACATAAAAAAGAATCTGACACATCAGAAAAGGGCAGACAAAAAAACAGTGACAAGTTTTTAAAGTGCTTGTACACAAATGCTAGAAGTCTATAAAATAAGATGGGTGAACTAGAGTGCCTCATGTTAAAGGAGGATACTGATATAATAGGCATCACAGACAGCTGGTGGAGTGAGGACAATCAATGGGATACAATCATTCCAGGATACAAAATATATCAGAAGGACAGAATAGGTTGTGCGGTTGGGGGAGTGGCACTATATGTGAAAGAAAATGTAGAAGCAAATGAAGTAAACATCTTAAATGAATCAACATGGATAGTATTTCCCTGCTCTAATAATAATATAACAGTGGGGATCTATTATCGACCACCTGACGAGGACAGTAATAGTGACTATGAAATGCTAAGGGAGATTAGAGAGGCTATCAAAATAAAGAACTCAATAATAGTGAGGGATTTCAACTATCCCCATATTGACTGGGTATATGTCACCTCAGGGTGTGTCTAGACTACAGAGTTTTGTTGACAAAAGTCGACTTTTGTCGACAAAACTATACCTGCGTCTACACTACCGCTGAGTTCTGTCGACATAACATCCACAGAACTCAGAAGTTTTTTTGTCGACGCTGGTAAACCTCATTTTACGAGGCATAATGCCTTTTGTCGACAGAGTTCTGTCGACAGAAGGTGTTATTGCATCTAGGGTTGTGTCTAGAGTACAGGGTTTTGTCGACAAAGCAGCTTGCTTTGTCGACAGAACTGAATGTAGTCTAGACAAAACTTCCGTCGACAAAAGCCTGTAGTCTAGACGTACCCTCAGAATGAGATGCAGAGACAAAATTTCTTGATACCTGAAACGACTGCTTCTGGGAGCAGCTGGTACAGGAAGAACTAAAAAAGAGCCACTGTGGCTTAACAACCATATAAAAGAAGCAGTGAGAGATAAAAAGACATCTTTTAAAAAGTGGAAGTCATATCCTAGTGAGGTGTATAGAAAGGAGCATAAACACTGCCAATTAAGTGTAAAAATGTAAGAAGAACAGCCAAAATGAGTTTGAAGAACAGCTAGCCAAAAACTCAAAAGGTAATAAAATGTTTTAGAAGCAGGAAGCCTGCTAAAGAACCAGTGGGGCCCCTGGACGATTAAAGCCCTAAATCGAATTAGCTGTTAAACTTCATTCCAGGAGGAATAACAGCTAATTCGATTTAGGGCTTTAATTCACAATCCCGTTTCACTGCCGCGTTTAGACGCGGGTAGTTACTTCGGGCCAGTCAATTTCTAAAATGGGCAACCGGCCAGGAACATGCTAATGAGGCAAGAGATACTTAAATTCCACGCTTCATTTGCAGTTTTGATTGCCCTCATTAGCCTCCCTAGACCAAACTAGAGGGCTAGTGTAGACATACCCTTAGAGTTCTTTGAAGGGGTCAACAAACATGTGGACAAAGGGGATCCAGTAGATATAGTGCACTTAGATTTACTGAAAGCCTTTGACAAGGTCTCTCTTCAAAGGCTCTTACATAAATTAAGTTGTCATGGGATAAGAGGGAAGATCTTTCCATGGCCTGAGAACTGGTTAAAAGACAGGAAACAAAGGGTAGGAATAAATGGTAAATTTTCAGAATGGAGAGGGGTAACTAGTGGTGTTCCCCAAGGGTCAGTCCTAGGACCAATCCTATTAAACTTATTCAACTTATATAAATGATCTGGAGAAAGGGGTAAACAGTGAGGTGGCAAAGTTTGCAGACGATACTAAACTGCTCAAGGTAGTTAAGACTAAAGCAGACTGTGAAGAACTTCAGAAAGATCTCACAAAACTAAGTGATTGGGCAACAAAATGGCAAATGAAATTTAATGAGGATAAATGTAAAGTAATGCACATTGGGAAAAATAATCCCAACTATACATATATGATGGGGGCTAATTTAGTTACAACTAATCAAGAAAGAGATCTTGGAGTCATCCTGGACAGTTCTTTGAAGACGTCCAAGCAGTGTGGAGCAGCAGTCAAAAAAGCAAACAGGATGTTAGAAATCATTTAAAAAGGGATAGAGAATAAGACGGAGAATATCTTATAGCCCTTATATAAATCCATGGTACACCCACATCTTGAATACTGCACACAGATGTGGTCTCCTCATCTCAAAAAATATATTAGAAAAGGTTCAGAGATGGGCAACTAAAATAATTAGGGGTTTGGAACGGGTCCCATATGAGGAGAGATTACTAAGACTGGGACTTTTCAGCTTGGAAAAGAGGAGACTGAGGGGGGGATATGATAGAGGTCTATAAAATCATGAGTGGTATGGAGAAAGTGAATAAGGAAAAGCTATTTACTTGTTCCCATAATATAAGAACTATGGGCCACCAATGAAACTAATGGGCAGCAGGTTTAAAATAAATAAAAGGAAGTTCTTCACACAGCGCATAGTCAATCTGTGGAACTCCTTCCCTGAGGAGCTTGTGAAGGCTAGGACTATAACAGGGTTTAAAAGAGAACTAGGTAAATTCATGGAGGTTAAGTCCATTAATGGCTATTAGTCAGGATGGATAAGGAATGGTGTCCCTAGCCTCTGTTTTTCAGAGGGTGGAGATGGATGACAGGAGAGAGATTGCTTGATCATTACCTGTTCAATTCAGTCCCTCTGGGACACCTGGCATTGGCCACTGTTGGCAGACAGGGTACTGGGCTGGATGGGCCTTTGGTCTGACCCACTATGGCCAGTCTTATGTTCGTATGTTCTAATCTGTAATGTAGAGTAGCATCACATGGACCCAAACTGGAGAAATACCAGACCCAAAAATGAAAGATAAAACTGAAAGATCAAAGTAGGGGATCAGGGAGGGAGACAACTATTATGGAAGGTGGTAACATGTACCCAGTAACTAGTTCCATTTAATCTATTACAGGCAGTCCCCGGGTTACGTACAAGATAGGGACTTGGTTTGTTCTTAAGTAGGTTTGTTCTTAAGTTGAATTTATACATAAGTCGGAACTGGTACATATTGTAGGGGAAACTCTAGCCAAACATTTCTCCAGAACTCAGTTTTATTCTCCCACACCTCACTTCCCTCAGTCCTTTATTCTCAAGCTGAGGTGTCTGCTGAGAAAAGCCGCTCCGCGTCTCCCTGGTCTGCTGGGGGGGGAGGGCTGCGGCGCTAGTTTCGCTTCTCCCTAGTCTGCTGGGGGGGAGCAGCTAGTGCGGGGTTACCTCACCCCGTTTGTAAGTAGGGATCTGATGTAAGTCAGATCCATGTAACCCGGGGACTGCCTGTACTATTTATGTGCTGTAAAAATATAACCAGCTCTACAACTATAATAATTTTGTCTGAAATTGTATTAAATAAAGATAAAAATTGATTAAGCCTAAATGGCATGGACTTGTAATTCAGTTTCTCACCTTTCACCGCAACTGGCCTAACAATTGTAATATGGACAAATCTGCATAATGCCCCAATACTTCTTGAAACAAGATCTCTTTTATCTAGCAGACAATAGTCAATGGGAATCAACAACACCATGTACGCCAGTGTTTCTTAAAATATGTTCCATGGCACTCCGGTGTTCTGCAAGGCAGTCATAGGTGTGCCACGGAGAACAACAGAGTTCAAAATGGCCACCCTTAAAGGGGCAGGCGACATTTATTTATTTATTTATTCTTGCTCAATAACTTCCCCCTAACCTTTTTTTTCCTCAATAACTTCCTCCAACCCTTTTTTTTCCCCTCAACAAATAATCCTTGGTGTTCCTCATAAAAAAAAATATTGTTTAGTGTTCCTTGGTCTTGAAAAGTTTAAGAAACACTGATGTATGCTATCTGCCTAATCCTACAATGGAAGAAGACTGATTTTCTTCATATTGTAATGCAGTGGAACCATTCATTTACTTTCACAAACATACTGTGCTAATTTGCAGTTCATTTCAATATTCAAGCAGTATTTTTTAATTAAAGAAAATACATTGAGTCTAATCCTGTTCTACCAGTGAAAATCCAGAGCAATTCCAATAGAGTTGCACCAAAGTAACAATGACTTTGTTTTATTCAAATTGAAGGATTGCCTAAGCAATTACTAACTACCATAAATAAAAGATGAATAGAAGTTTTAGAATCTGAACTACTGACGCACTGCAATAGCCTGGGAACTCATATATGTTTTAAAATCTTCATACTATTTCTGAGTATGTAATATTACAAGCCAACAAGTAAATAGAAGAAATAATTAGTTTTCACACAACAGTGACTTTATATCAAAGGTATTGGTTGTAGTAACTGAAAACGTGGACAAAGCTACCTTCATCTGATATATTTAATTAAATTTATAGATAAATTCTATTTCTTACCTAAAGTAATTTCTCTTTGGAATGTGCCTAGAATCACAATGATGTTTTGGAGATAGAAATGTAGCCTTGTTAGTCTGGTGTAGCTGAAACAAAAAACAGGACTATGTTCCACTATTTGATCTGAGGAAGTGGGTCTGGCCCATGAAAGCTCATCACTTAATAAACCATTTTGTTAGTCTTTAAAGTGCTACATAGTCCTGAATGATGTTTTGGGAATGATTCAAATACTTTCTCTATAAAGCAGATACTTTTTGGTGGAGTGTACTGTTTTTTGTTGTTATTGTTGATTATTTATTAAGTATGTGTAACATACATGCCAGAGTATAAAACATTTACCAAACTGCAAAATATTTCAGGTAATGATTGAGGCCTAATACTGAGACTTGCAAACTCGATGTTTCTTTCCAGGGTTTTGTTTTGTTTTTTCTATATTTCTCTCTACACATTTTATTAACAGCAAATGAACACAAATAGCCAAGTTCTACCTTTATTTACTATGGAGTTAACCTGCAGTAGATCCACTGCAAGTTTAAGTTATTTATTTCCATTTAATTTCAAGTGAGGCTCCCTCAGAAAACCATTTACAAAGCTATGAAGGAAAACTTGTTATAATGAAAGAAGATTGTTTTATAATGTGATCCACATCATTTGATAATTTTTTCATTAAATTCAAATACATTTTTAAATTAGATTACAAGAATTTTAATGGAATACAGATGAATGACCACTATGACACAATTTTCATATTTTAATTGTGCTTCAGGAGATTGTTCTATAGCTCTTTTTTTTAATCTAACTTAAATCTAGATTATAAACATGGTGGAGCTGGACATTGACTCAAGTCTCAGTACAGCAAAGCAATAATTTAAATCACTGTATAAACAAAGATGCTAAATTAAAAAATAGTTCTGATATTTAGTGCAATAAACACAGTGCCGCAGATGTTCCCTCTTGTGAGAAGAGATTCATCTTCTGAACAGAAATACATCACAAAAATTTATTTCCCAGAACTCCAGGGGGAACATACAAAAACCTATGCCTCAAAGTCACCTTCTGAAATGATTCTTTTCGAATTACCTTTCTCAAAGAAACATATCGTTTTGTGTTTTAAATGTTTTACTTCAAAAAAGACTGAACACTAGTGTATAATGTGGACCTAAAGAATTATTTCTACTTACATTAATAGATTCCCTCTGGCAACCAAAGAGGGGGAAATTATCTTGCATCAAGCGAACTATATGTAATTATATATATTTTAAATATTTATCTTGACCAAATCAATGTTATTAAATAGTAGACACATTTTACTACACTAAATGTGTGAACAATGAATATTCAGACAGAAACAGCTCATTATGTATTACTACAGCAGTTCTATTAACATTGGTTGATACTCTTTGCACGAGTAATGTGATGTTAGGCATCTATTAAAGAATTAAAACATTGCTATGAATGAATTTTAACTACATTTGGAAATTTGTTTTAAAAAAGAAATCAGTGAAACTTAATACATTATATTTCTAGTGTCAAGCAACTGTTAGCTCTCTTTTATAGAGACAAGAGAGGAAAAACAATATCATTTAAAGAAAGTATATGTACAGCCCATTTTTTACTAACATACCAATTCAGTAGTATTATTTCCTTTGAAATGCTCAAGTTATCAGAATTAATTTGAGTATTCACATCACCCATGTACAGCTAAGTGTTCCAGGCCATCAATAAGAGGGGTAGGCAGAAGCAGAAAGCCTGGAACCCAGAAAATCTGTGCTGAGGAGGATGAAGTAGTGACACTCTCCGCTACCTTAACAAAAGGTTAGACTAAATAATCACAATAGTTCCTTCTGTTCTGGGAATCTGTGAACCTAAAAGCAAGTGTTATATTCATTAAAATTTGAAGAAAACAGCCCACAATAAGAACCTGCACTGGAGCCTATCTTTCTATTCCTCTCCCACTGCTCTGACCACATATTTTAGGACAGATCCTACTTATGCTTTATCTCAACTATCCACAATAACTACTGCTTCTCGGGACACTACCATCACTACCTCTAGTTAAACTGATTTTATTGCCCAAAACCTAAATATCCTGGCTTCAGCTCTGTAAATTATTTATCTAATGAATACTGATTAAAAGGAATTATGGTAAAAATGGGCTATGACAAATAAGTTAAATACGGAAGTGGTGACTGGTAGAGTTTTGAAGGGTTAAAAAAGACTTAGCACATCACTATCTAGTGACTAGATGAGAAAAGAACTCTCAATATCATCTAACAATCTAGAATGAGAGAGGATGCTCTCTCCTTTTAGTAATCTACTGTGAACAAAGGGAGAATCTCCCATAATCCTAGATAAACTAAAAAAAAAAAAAAAACCCAGAAAACTTTATCCAACTGACATCACACTTCCGTCATCTCTGGGTAGAAAGAAGTATTACTTTAATCTATGGCTGGAATTACTTCCTATTCTTATTCCTCCTTTTCCTGTTCCTCTTCCTGCTCTGATTGCTTCATCCTGTTAAGAAGTTACTAGAGGAAAACAAAAAATTGGATTCAAAGAACAGAGAGCTGAACTGGAACTGCAGCCACAGAAAACCTTACCATTTTAAGGATGAGTCTATCTTACATTTATTCCTTTTGTTATTCTTTGACTGTTTCCTTTGTTAGTGGTTGTACAATTCTTACAGCCTGGAATGTTTCTCAGGATTAGAGAAAAGGGGGATCAATCACACAATGTTTTCTGATATCTCTTTACAAACACTATCTTAATCACGTCCTTTTAAGTTCAACATAAGGAAAAAATTCTCATGACATTCTTCTATGGAACCTCAAATTATACTACATTAAACCTAATTTTCTCTGGTCCTCATTTTTATGCTTCAGGTAAATACAGTTACAAATGAGAAGAAAGCCAACAAAAAGATCACTCATTTAATACACATTTTCACAGACATTCTTTCTAGCGATAGTGGCATTGTTCTTCCATTTCACTGCTACCAAAGGTACTTTTTAAATTTTCGTATCTTTGCAATGTATCTATTAATTTTTTTATCACCATGCTCTGAAAGCAAATATTACAGGCCATGAGTAACCTTTACAAGTAGATTTACAGACACCCTATAACCAGTGTTCCCTATAAGCTGAGAGCCTCTGCAGCCACTCAGGAAAAATTCAAATGCTGCACCACTAATTAGCACAATACCAAAAGCTAGGTTTTGTGTTTCTATTGGTAATGAACGTGCCTCAGCGCACATAAATTTTATTAGCACATGGATGGAAAAAGTCCATATATGGATGGAAAAGATTAGAGGGAATGCTGCCTGCTACCTAAAGTGTTAATATATTATGATACACATAAAATAAAAACCTAGAGCTGGTCAAAGTGTAATACATTTTTTATCAAAAATATATTCAATAAATTCTACTTCAGTTCTGTTTCTAATTAATTATTATACAAAGCTATATCAAACAAAATTCACCTTAAAAGCAGATAATTAAAAATGCACAGTCTACATTTAGTCTAGATAGAATAACTAAAATTCTCAGTAAACTGAAAAGGTAATAATATCCACACAGAAAAGAATTAGCAATATCATCATT
Organism: Pelodiscus sinensis; assembly: GCF_052426305.1. Classification (NCBI taxonomy): domain Eukaryota; kingdom Metazoa; phylum Chordata; order Testudines; family Trionychidae; genus Pelodiscus; species Pelodiscus sinensis. The sequence goes on along the minus strand of NC_143055.1, from coordinate 114,741,052 downwards.
TAGAACTACCACGAAGTATGACAGAGATTCAAGAGAAAGTCTGTAAACAAGGTGTGGGTTTTCATCAGCTCTCATGATTTCTAGATCCTAGTAAATTGAATCTATACAAGCGTTTACTTTTGAGTTGTCATGGCAATCTTTTAGATATCAGCTGTTTTTCCCCCTTGTCTAACTGCCGTGAATGCACTCTAGCCATCCAACTCCAAGTGTTCACTTTGGAGTTATCATGGCAATTTTTTCAGTTATCTGTTTTTTATTCCTTCTCTAACTGCTGTGAGTTGCTCTAATATAAACTTTCTTTTTAGAAAGTAAATGCTGGCTTCTGAACATGACAGGGTGCTTTTACTCCTTTTTAATCAACCTGACTGAAGAAGCCAAACTACAAGCCAAATTTCAACATACTGGTATTTATCATGTCATCTTTTGTGATCTGCATATATAAACAATGGTGAATGATCAAACTCCCTTTCAGAATCAGAAAAGCCAACTAATATTTGGTAGAGTGGAAAATATTTTCTCTAGGGAAAATGTGGTATTTCACCTTGAATTATTTCATTCTCCTTGTATGTCCTAAGTTTGCAGCCTAAGGTGTTCCTAGCTTGTATTTTTCAGCTTTCACAGTCATGTAGATTGTAGATCATGTAGGTCTTCATGTTGATTGCTTCCCTTATGAATCATAAGTGGTTGCCCAAGTTTGGGTTGCCAAGGTCTGTGAGAAGGACAGCCCCAGTGGTAATCTCAGGTTTGGTTCTCTCAAGTTGAACAGCACTTAAAGCCAAAGTGAATTCACTCAGTCCCTCAGCACTTTATCATTCCCTGGAAAATTGTAGCTACTTTGAGTGTGCAAAAAGATAGTTTAGGAATCTCTAACAACCAAGAGCAGTACTGACGGCTGATACCATCAGTCAAAGATATTTGCTCATAACCTTTCTTCAAATCAAACACAGAAACAAACCAGGCCAGTACTAACCTGTCCAATTCATTACCTGGCCTGGGTTCAACTTGCATTAACTGTTGCAACATTCAGGACAATCCTTTAAGATATAAATAGTAGAGAAACCTAGAACTTTCTGAAAGCCTGTTTAGATGTATCCATTTCATGTGGTCTATTTTCCTCTTAGTCACCTGATCTATTCTCTTGCTAACTCCAAAGATCACACTCTTCAATAGGATCTATGTCCATCCCATTCTCGGTCAAACACACAGGCTCTGTGCAAATCAGTGCATGTGTGCAGCTGGGGGCACTATGATACTGACACTTGCAGCAAAAAAAAAAAAAAAAAAAAAAAAGCTTTTGGACTCTGAATGACAGGTCTAAGAAAGCCTTTCTTAGCCAGGAGAGAAAAATAGCATAATGTATCTAGGTGCAGAGCACAGGAAATAGCAGAAATCTGTCTGGGTTTGAGAGTGGACAAAGGTTTAACATCATACTGGGAACGGCATTTTTTTTCCCTTTCCCTGTTTGAGTGAGGCTTTAGAGAGGGAGTTCTCCAGGTAGAGGAGAAGCAGATACAGGAGTCTTGAGGGAAGTGGGTGTTGTGTTTGGGGCTTTCTTGCTGTGTGCTGAGCTTGTGTTTGTGAGTGAGGGTTGGTGTGTGTTCTTTTTTGTTTTTTTGGTTTTTTGTTTTTTTATTTATTTATTTTCCCCTGTGTTTGAGAGTGAGGCTGCTTTCCCCCCCCCCCCCCCCACCTCCCCTCTGCCCTCCTCCTCCCCTTGATTGGCTGTGATTGGCAGGTGGAAACTGTTGGCTTCTAATTAAAGTTTGAATTCTAGAAGCCTCTGCTGATTGGCTGAGCCTTGGTAGGGGGAGGGGCTTAATAAGGCAGTGGGCAAGCGACCAAGTGATTGCTAACAGGGAGTTTTGAGAGGGAGTTCGGAAGGGGAGAGGGAAAGGCGGGAGGTTCTCTTGCCTTTGTTTTTAAATCCCTTTTCCAGGACAGCAGCAATGGTTGGTGATGTGTCTGCTGTTGTTACCTGCACAGCGTGTGCCATGTTTGTCTTCCTCCCGGAAGAAAGAACGGATTTCATCTGCACCAAGTGCAAGCTGGTCGACATTTTGGAAGAAAAAATTAGAGGACTGGAGGCCCAAGTGTCGACCCTACGCTTGATCAGAGAGGATGAAGACTTCCTCGATAGAAGGCAGCATTTAATCCTTCAAGCACGGCAGGCAGAAGAGCCAGAGAGGGCAGTACGTGACCAAGAAGAGAACTGGCAGCATGTAACTTCTAGAAGGGGAAAAAGGCCAGTACGGGAATCCCCCGATGCTATAGAGGTAAGCAATCACTTTCAAGCTCTCTCCACAGGCTCTGCAGTGCTGAAAGCTCTGAAAGGGATCTCACAAGGAAGAAACCAGAAGGGAACACCATCTACTGGAAGGCATTGGATGCGTAGTCCTACGGATGGGGGTTCCACAGCCACCATGCCCAAAAGGAAACGACGGGTGCTGGTGGTCGGGGACTCCCTTCTAAGAGGGACTGAGCCATCCCTCTGCCGTCCAGACCTGGAATCTCAAGAGATGTGCTGCTTACTGGGAGCTCGCATTCAGGTTGTCACTGAGAGGCTTACCAAGCTGATCAAATCTTCGGATTGCTACCCCTTCCTGCTTCTCCACGTGGGAACTAAAGATACGGCCAAGAATGATCTTGAGCGTGTTACTGCGGATTATGTAGCGCTAGGAAGAAGGATCCAAGAATTTGGAGCGCAAGTGGTATTCTCCTCCATCCTCCCTGTTGAAGGGAAAGGACTAGGCAGGGATCGTCGAATTGAGGACATAAATGCGTGGTTGCGCAGATGGTGTCGCAGAGAGGGCTTTGGTTTCTTCGACCATGGGACTCTGTTCCGGGTGCAAGGATTCTTAGGAAGAGATGGGATCCACCTAACGAAGAAAGGAAGGAGCATCTTCGCGGGCAGGCTTACAAACCTAGTGAGGAGGGCTTTAAACTAGGTTCATCGGGGGACAGTGACCAAAACCCTGAGGGGAGTGGGAAAGTCAGATACTGGGAAGAAATGCAGAGAGGAAGGGGCAAGAAAGGAGGACCCATGTTTCAAATGGAGAAGATAGGACGATCAACTGGTTACCTGAAGTGTTTGTACACTAATGCGAGAAGCCTGGGCAACAAACAGGAAGAACTGGAGGCCCTGGCCCAGACCAAGAAATATGATTTAATTGGGATAACAGAGACTTGGTGGGATGACTCTCATGACTGGAGCGCTGTCATGGAAGGGTATAGACTGTTCAGGAACAACAGGCAGGGGAGAAAAGGAGGAGGAGTTGCACTATATGTAAGAGAGCACTACGATTGCGCTGAACTCCAGTATAAAGAGGGAGAAAAACCTGTTGAGAGTCTATGGGTTAAGTTTAAAGGAGCAAACAACAGCATTGATGTTGTGGTTGGGGTTTACTACAGGCCACCGAATCAGGTGGATGAGGTAGATGAGGCTTTCTTCGGACAACTGAGCGAAGCTTCCAGATCGCAGGCCCTGGTTCTCGTGGGGGGACTTTAATCACCCTGACATCTGCTGGGAAACCTATACGGCAGTACACAGGCAATCTAGGAAGTTTTTGGAGAATGTTGGGGATAACTTCTTGACACAGGTGCTGAAGGATCCGACCAGAGGCCGTGCGCAGCTTGACCTTCTGCTCACAAACAGGGAGGAACTAATAGGGGAAGTGGAGGTTGGTGACAACCTGGGAAGCAGTGATCATGAGATGGTAAATTTCAGGATACTGACCAAAGGAAGAAAAGAGAGTAGTAAAATACACACCTTGGACTTCAAAAAAGCAGATTTTGACTCCCTCCGAGATCTGATGCGCAGAATCCCCTGGGATGTTAACATGAAGGGGAAAGGAGTCCAGGAAAGCTGGCAGTATTTTAAAGAAGCCTTATTGAAGGAACAGAAAGAAACCATCCCGACGCATAGCAAGAGAGGCAAACATGGTAGGAGACCAGACTGGCTTACAGGGAAAATCCTTGGTGAACTTAAGCACAAAAAGGAAGCTTACAAAGAGTGGAAACTTGGACAAATGACCAGGGAGGAGTTTAAAGAAGAAGGTGATCAGAGAGGGTGTGCGGCCCCTAATGGATGAAGGAGATAACCTAGGGTACGTCTAGACTACAGGGTTTTGTCGACAGAAGTTTTGTCGACAGATACTGTCGACAAAGCTTCTGTCAACAAAGAGCGTCTAGACTACATTCAGTTCTGTTGACAAAGCAAGCTGCTTTGTCGACATAACAGTGTGGACGCAAAGGACAGTGTAGATGCAATAATGCCTTCTATCGACAGAACTCTGTCAACAAAAGATGTTATTCCTCGTAGAATGAGGTTTACATATGTCGACATAACTCAAAGGCAGTGTGGACGCAGGTATAGTTTTGTCGACAAAAGTCCACTTTTGTCGACAAAACCGTGTAGTCTAGACACACCCCTAGTGACAGATGATGTGGGGAAAGCTGAAGTACTCAATGCTTTCTTTGCCTCTGTATTCACGGACAAGGTTGGCTCCTGGACTTCTGCGCCAAGTGACGCAAGATGGGATGAAGATGGACAGCCCATTGTGGGTAAAGAACAGGTTAGGAACTATTTAGAAAAGCTAAATGTACATAAATCCATGGGTCCGGACTTAGCGCATCCGAGGGTAATGAGGGAGTTGGCAAATGTCATTGTGGAGCCTTTGGCTATTATCTTTGAAAAGTCGTGGAGATTGGGAGAAATCCCGGATGACTGGAAAAAGGCAAATGTAGTGCCCATCTTCAAAAAAGGGAAGAAGGATGATCCAGGGAACTATAGGCCGGTCAATCTTACCTCGGTTCCTGGAAAAATCATGGGAGGGATCCTTAAGGAATCCATATTGAGGCACTTGGATGAGAGGAAAGTGATTAGGAATAGTCAGCATGGATTCACGAAGGGCAAGTCGTGCCTGACCAATCTGATTAGCTTCTATGATGAGGTAACTGGCTCGGTAGACATGGGGAAGTCAGTGGATGTTATATACCTTGACTTTAGCGAGGCTTTTGATACGGTCTCCCACTATATTCTTGCCAGCAAGTTAAGGGAGAGTGGATTGGATAAATGGATGGTATGATGGATAGAAAGATGGCTAGAAGGCCGGGCCCAGCGGGTAGTGATCAATGGCTCGATGTCAGGATGGCGGTCGGTTTCTAGCGGAGTACCCCAAGGTTCGGTTTTAGGACCGGTTTTGTTCAATATCTTTATTAATGATCTGGATGAGGGGATGGATTGCACCCTCAGCAAGTTTGCGGATGACACTAAGCTGGGGGGAGAGGTAGATACGCTTAAGGGCAGAGATAGGGTACAGAGTGACTTAGACAAATTGGAGGATTGGGCCACAAGAAATCTGATGATGTTCAACAAGGACAAGTGTAGAGTCCTGCACTTGGGACGGAAGAATCCCAAGCATAGTTACAAGCTGAGGACCAACCGGTTAAGTAGTAGTTCTGCAGAAAAGGATCTGGGGGTTACAGTGGATGAGAAGCTAGATATGAGTCAACAGTGTGCCCTTGTAGCCAAGAAGGCTAATGGCATATTAGGTTGCATTAAGAGGAGCATTGCCAGCAGATCCAGAGATGTCATCATTCCCCTTTATTCGGCTTTGGTGAGGCCGCATCTGGAGTATTGTGTCCAGTTCTGGGCCCCCCACTACAAAAAGGATGTGGATGCATTGGAGAGGGTCCAGCGGAGGGCAACCAAAATGATTAGGGGGCTGGAGCATATGACATATGAGGAGAGGCTGAGGGACTTGGGTCTGTTTAGTCTGCAGAAGCGAACAGTGAGGGGGGATTTGATAGCAGCCTTCAACTTCCTGAAGGGAGGTTCCAAAGAGGATGGAGAGAGGCTGTTCTCAGTAGTCACAGATGGCAGAACAAGGAGCAATGGTCTCAAGCTGTGGTGGGAGAGGTCCAGGTTGGATATTAGGAAAAACTATTTCACTAGGAGGGTGGTGAAGCACTGGAATGGGTTACCTAGGGAAGTAGTCGAGTCTCCATCCCTAGAGGTGTTTAAGTCTCGGCTTGACAAAGCCCTGGCCGGGTTGATTTAGTTGGAATTGGTCCTGCCTAGAGCAGGGGGCTGGACTTGATGACCTTCTGTGGTCTCTTCCAGTTCTATGATTCTAAGAAAGGAGAGATGCAATGCCAGCTGATTGTCTGGGGAAGGGTGGAGAAGTATCAAGTTTTAACAGCATTCCTGATTTCTTGTGGGTGAGTGGGTTGATGACAGACATCCTAGTATTTTAATTACTTTTCTGACTGTACTTCACAATGATTAAAACATTTTTCCCTAGAGCAGACATGGCCTATGAGAGGGAATACAAAAGCCAAAAGGAGTTTTGGTAAGTTCAGCAGTTTCATGACAAAATGCTATCTAGTGAGTCACAGACTCAACCTAAGTCTCTCCAAGTGCAGAAGTCCTGAAGCATCCATAGAACTAATGTTTGGGAAGGCTTAATATCTTCCAAAGTCCCTGATCAGCACCATCCATCCCTGGATTCTAAACAACTTCACAAAATGTGAAGGTTCATTTGTCAGGTGCATTAGTTAACACTTCTCTTCAATACCAATGCAGGTACAAAGACCACTGGAGTTTCATATCCTCCATGGCAATGCTTTGTTACAAGTACTCTAAGTAATGTTTCATGATCAATTCAGGAAACACACACGTTACATATGCTTTCTTACAATTTTTCATCTTTAGTATTGCATTATTGTAAAATTACCTGACTACTTTTTGTAGCATTTTTGCATTTTTTTAGCAAATTTCTCTATAACTCTGAAGATATATCTCCTTTTCCAGGCTATGACCTTCACTTTTTAATTTTTCCAATAAAAAAGCCAGTCATCAACCTCATTTATCATGAACTTTGTACTTGTGTCACAGAGGTTACATCTAGACTACATGGCTCTGTCGACGGAGCCATGTAAAATAGTTTATTCGTCATAGTCAAAGAAGCGGGGATTTAAACAATCCCCCCCTTCATTAAAATAAAAATGGCTACTGCACTGTGCCGATGATCAGGTGATCCGGCACAGCGCGAAAGTCTAGACGCGGTCGATCGCTCCGGTAAACCTCATTTCATACTCGTGGTTAGCATGAGTGCTCACAATTCATTCTGCTGGTAACACCAAACCCACCTCTGACTGACTTCTCTTGAAAGCTTAGAAACTTGGCTATATCTTATGTTTTCTCCTGTTGCTGTTAACAGCACTGCATTGGTTTTTTAAAAGTTCTGGATTGATGAATCAGAACAAGGTGCAGTGCTCTAAAGCCAACAAAGACTCACAGTCTTCGACAAAATGACTATTTGAAATTCTCACCAAGAAACACCCAATCTATCTCTCCTCCCACCGTCAGAAAAATGGGCTAACTACTTTAATTTTTACCGAAACAGAATACAGGACTATGTAGCACTTTAAAGACTAACAAGATGGTTTATTATATGATGAGTTTTCGTGGGCCAGACCCACTTCCTCAGATCAAGTAGTGGAAGAAAATAGTCACAACCATATATGCCAAAGGATACAATTAAAAAAAAGAGAACACATATGAAAAGGACAAATCAAATTTCAGAATTGAAGGAGGATGCGGGGGGGGAAGGTAAATGTCTGTGAGCTAATGGTATTAGAGGTGATAATTGGGGAAGCTATCTTTGTAATGGGTAAGATAACTGGGGTCTTTGTTGAGACCCACGTGTAGAGTGTCGAATTTTAGCATGAATGACAGTTCAGAGGATTCCTTTTCAAGTGCAGATTTAAAAGGCTTCTGAAGCAGGATGCAGGTAATTAAGTCGTTGAGACAGTGTCCTTTTTGGTTGAAATGGCAAGAAACTGTTTTTTCTTTGTGATCCTGTCTAATATCTGTTTTGTGGGCATTGATCCTTAACTTGATCCACTACTTGATCTGAGGAAGTGGGTCTGGCCCACGAAAGCTCATCATCTGATAGACCATCTTGTTAGTCTTTAAAGTGCTACATAGTCCTGTATTTTGTTTCAGCTACACCAGACTAACACGGCTACATTTCTATCACCTTAATTTTTACCGTGATTGTTGAAGCATAATGGAGGTAATTGTAAAACACTTGGAAATTACTTGCACTATGTTATAATACATTTAGGCTTAGTCTACACTGCAGAGTTCTTGCACAAAAACTTTGTGCGCAAAAGTGCGTCCACACCTCAAAGCACATCACAAAAGCAATGTGCTTTTGCACAAAAGAGCATCCGCACTGCATGGACACTCTTGCACAAGAAAGCTCTGATTGCTGTTCACAGAATGGCCATCAGATCACCTGTGCTTTTTCTGATAGGGGTTTCTTGCACAAAAATCCCTTTAGAGTGCTCACACCTGCCTTTTTGTGCAAGAGCTGTAGTGCAAAAAGGAGTTATTCCTTGTGGGGAGAGCAATAACTCTACCAGCAAAAGCCCTCTGTTCCATCGATTTACTTGCGCAAAAACATGCTTGATGTGTGGACGTTCCGCCGGTTTTCCTTGTAGTGTAGACATTGCCCTAGAAACTGCTAGTAACTGCTATGGCTGAAAATCTAAAACTACACAGCAAATTATTTTTGCTAAGTCAAATGCAGCATTTACTAGTACTATCTGTTAAATGAAAAAGCAGAACTGCAAATCATTATTGTTAATCCACAAACAAAATAATGGCTCTATGGGAGAAAGCAGAAACTTTTCCATTTGAAAAAAGGTTATCAGATTGAAACTCAGAGACTGAAAATCCTCTATATAACCATAAAATCATGGACAATGCTCTTTTATATTGTCTCATCACATTGCCTCAAAAAGGTAACAACAGGTCTATTAATTCTGTCTCCAAGCAATCCTTGGTGCCTCTGTTGAGACCACCACCAGAAGTGTAGTTTATTGACAATGGTGACCATTTTGTGATGTGGATTCCTGCTTTCTGGGAAATGGATGGCCTCCGCCAGTCAGCTCATCTCACACAGATGATTAAGCAAGTAACAGCTGAATATAACTTTTAAATTATTAAAAACTTGGGCTAGATTTGCAAAAACAATCTGAAAGTGAAACGCTCTATACACTCATTATCAATCCCATAGTGAACTCATGCTTTAATGTTGGAATTTTTACTGAGAAACAATTTCAAAATTTACTAGAACTTGAAAAATACTGGAAAGAGGTTTAAAATAATAGTTAACATAGGCTACAAAATGAAGTGCATCCTCGTGTAATCATTATTGCAAACATTGTAAAAAGACTGGGGCCTCAATGAGTTTTGCATGTAGGTTTTGTAGTATATTGGACAGCGTGTATGTGTCTTAAATGTTTATTAAAAAAGAAAGTAAGATAAAATGTTTCTATCCAAACTTATTATTCAGGGATTCCGGGACAAACACAGACTTTCTGACCACTGACTGTCAATACATTTCTAGAACAGCTTTAAATAAATTCTTACTACTTATCCCACTTTTCTTCCATTTTTTTAAAAATAATTACTTATTACCTCAAAATTACTCTTTAAATTATAGTGCCATTTTCTCACAATTTGTGATGGAAGGTGTCACATGTCAAGCAGAAACTTGGGAACCAGAATACAATGGCTAGCAAAAATGCAAGACTTTGTCACCCACTATCTTAATGGCTGGGAAATGTGATTATATTTGCAAGATGACACATGGTTTTAGAATAAAGAGAGAGTACAAAGGGACAGGTCCCTCCTCCCCCTGAATGCCCTACTGCCCAACCAGAGAGATGTAAAGAAATTAGCTCTTGCCCCCAAATCATTTATTTAAAGCCCAGCCCTAGTTTCACAGGCCTTCTACACCATTCATGGAGGCCCAGTTAAGTTAGAATTTAGGAACATCATTTAAAAATGTAATATTCAGAATTTGTATGATGTTAGCTTGTCACAACTTGCAGATGGGATCCAGTGTGGGAATAAGACCATAAAGCCAGCAACCAGAAAATAAAAGATATTGGATTTTGCTGGCAGATCCCAGTCCTATGGAAAAAAAGTCCTGAAGTCATTGCAGACTGGGATCCTTCTTTGGTACCTTCTGTCTCCTTTGCAAGGGAGAAAACAAGATGATTCAGCTGAGCAAACTGAACTCTTGAACTTCAGGGGGTAGCCAAGTTAGTCTGTTACAGAAAAAAACAGCAAGCAAATGGTCTGGTAGCACTTTATAGACAGACTAACAAAACATGTAGATGGTATCATGAGCTTTCGTGGGCACAGCCCACTTCTTCAGATGACCAGAGTTATGATTAGGGAATAATCTCTCTTGAAGAGAGCTACCTTGAGTTATGGATTATATGAGAGATGCCCAGCAACCCCCCTACTGAATTCACTTAAATGCCTGGTTTGGGAAGACTGGAGATGATCACTATTTGCCTATTTTACATTTTAATAAAGAAGCAGCCTGCCACTTCAAATCCATCCCTATCTGTCCTCATTCATTTGTGTCCTCTTTCACCTTCAGGTTATTTTTTTCAAATCTAGCCCAAATTATTAATTACTTAAAAGTTATATTCAGCTGATACTTGCTCGATCATCTGTGTGAGATGAACTGACTGGCTGAGGCCATGCATTTCCCAGGAAGCAGGAACCCACATCACAAAATGGAAAGGTGAATTTACAACCCCTTTTGCAATGATTACCGAGACTCAGATTACAATTTTTTTTTCCTGCAAATAAGCAACTAGGTGACTTTATCTTACTGAACAAATTTGCAGTATATTTTGGGTTTATTTAGTCTACAGAAGAGAAGAGTGAGGGGGGATTTGATAGCAGTCTTCAACTTCCTAACGGGAGGATCCAAAGAGAATGGAGAGAGGATGTTCTCAGTAGTAACGGATGGCAGAACAAGGAGCAATAGTCTCAAATTACAGTGGGGGAGGTCTAGGTTGGATATTAGGAAAAACCATTTCACCAGGAGGATGGTGAAGTACTGGAATGGATTACCCAGGGAGGTGGTGGAATCTCCATCAAGTCTCAGCTTGACAAAGCCCTGGATGGGTTGATTTAGTTGGGATTGGTCCTGCTTTGGAGAAGGAGCTTGACTCTATGACTTCCTGAGGTCTCTTCCAGCCTTATGATTCTATGTAGACTATTAAACATTCTCATACCCAACCAGTAGTAAGGATAAGTCAATGGTTTGACAAGGAAATCAAATCTGCCCCATATGCAATAAACAAGATCTATATTTTTAAATGCAAAAAAAATCTTCATGTTAAAAAGAGTCAGAGTCGCCATGTAGAAAATGAAATATAAAATAGGCATTTTCTTAAAAACCTGAAGAACTTTTTTATTTTGTCACTCAAAAGCTTGTACCTTCAGTTTCTCCAATAAAAGATATTCCCTCATCTACTTTGTCTCTCTCATATCTTGGAAAAATCATAGCTACAACACAAGCACAGTCTTAAAATACAATCACATTGGTTATTTCATTAATCAATTTCCATTTGACCAGTAAAAAGTCACCAGATAGCCTCATATTCTTCTCATAAAGGCTAAAAGAAGTGGTTACCTTGAATGAAATATTTTTAACATTTTTAACACTGCTTTCTTCCCCAAACCTGAAGAACTTTTTTTTTTGTCACTCAAAAGCTTGTACCTTCCACCAAGAGCAGTTTCTCCAATAAAAGATATTCCCTTATCTATTTTGTCTCTCTCATATCTTGGGGTATGGCTACACTACAGCACTAATTCGAACTAACTTAATTCGAATTAGTTAATTCGAACTAAGCTAATTCGAACTAGTGTATCTAGACCTAAAAACTAGTTCAAATTAGCATTTTGCTAATTTGAATTAGCATGTCCACACTGAGTGGACCCTGAACCGAGGTTAAGGATGGCCAGAACTAGTGCCGGCAGGACATCAGATTAGGATTTAGAGCATGGAGCTGCTGTCTCAGGCTAGCCGAGGGCTGTGCTTAAAGGGACCCGACCCCCACCCCGGACAGACAGTTCTCAGGGGTTCCCCGCTTGCAAAGCAGTCATGGCTTGGAGTGCCCTGAGTGCCCACACTTGGCACATCACAGCACTCGGCCATCAGCCCGGCTGCACTTGCCGCAGGCTGCCATCTGGGGGCAATTGGGGGGCTGCAGGAGAGCTTCCACCCCGAGGAGCCTGCAGGGCCACCCCAGTCCTCCCCATTGTGGGCTCGTACCCCATTCCTCCCTCACCTCCTTCCACTTACCCCTCCCTAGCCCCCCTTCCTGATGTACAAAATAAAGGACACGTGTGTTCAAAAATAGAAACTCTCTTTATTGAACAAAACTCGGGGAGACTGGGAAAAGGAGGTGGGAGAGGGAAAGAGAGAGGCTGGGAGAGGGGAGGGCAACTAAAATGATCAGGGGTTTGGAACAGGTCCCGTATGAAGAGAGGCTAAAGAGACTGGGACTTTTCAGCTTAGAAAAGAGGAGACTGAGGGGGGATATGATAGAGGTCTATAAAAGCATGAGTGGTGTGGAGAGGGTGTATAAAGAAAAGTTCTTCATTAGTTCCCATAATAGAAGGACTAGAGGACACCAAATGAAATTAATGGGTAGCAGGCTTCTAACTAATAACAGAAAGTTCTTCTTCACAAGGCAAATAGTCAACCTGTGGAACTCCTTGCTGCAGGAGGCTGTGAAGGCTAGAACTAGAACAGAGATTAAAGAGAAGTTAGATCAAGTCATGGAGGTTGGGTCCATGGAGTGGTATTAGCCAGGGGGTAGAAATGGTGTCCCTGGCCTCTGTTTGTGGAAGGCTGGAGATGGATGGCACGAGAGAAATGGCTTGGTCACTGTCTTCAGTCCATCCCCTCCAGGGTACCTAGTGTTGGCCGCTGTCGGCAGACAGGCTACTGGGCTAGATGGATCTTTGGTCTGACCCAGTACGGCCATTCTTATGTTCTAAGCTCAGGGCTCAGGGTTGGGGGTCTCACTGGACCACCCTGATTTTCATGCAAACCTGCTCCTGGGTGGCCAGGCTGGCAGCTCTCCTGCCCTAGACGGCCACTTTCCTGAGCCTAGTGCGGACATCATGGATGAGGTCCACGATCTCCGCACTAGACCAGGGGGGCGCCCGCCTCTTGCAGCCCCAGGCAGGCTCCTGGGAACCGCCAGCCTGGTCCCGGGAAGAGACGGAGGGCTGGGTGGCAGCGGGCGGCTGGCTCGTGCCGTGCCAAGTGCAGGGTCTGCTGGCTGGGTGCTGGCAGGCTTGCACCTGGCATGGGCACTGTAGCCAGCCCGTGCCCCTTTAAGGGCTCCGGGGCCGGGAAGGGGGCAGAAGAGTTTCCCGGGTGGTGCCCAGAGTGGCCACCAGGGAAAGCTGGGGAGGGCTAGCCTCCCACTAGTTCGAATTAAGTGGCTACACAGCCCTTAATTCGAACTACTTAATTCGAACTAGGCGTTAGTCCTTGTAGAATTAGGTTTACCTAGTTCGAATTAAGCACCCCGCTAGTTCGAATTAAGTTCGAACTAGTGGTTTGTATGTGTAGCTCCTATTAAAGTTAAGTCGAACTAACATCTGTTAGTTCGAATTAACTTTGTAGTGTAGACATACCCCTGGAAAAATCATAGCTACAACACAAGCACAGTCTTAAAATACAACCACATTGGTTATTTCATTAATCAATTCATTAATTAATTTCCATTTGACCAGATAGCCTCATATTCGTCTCAGAAAGGATACAGAAGTGGTTACCTTGAATGAAATATTTTAAACATGAGTTGATTTTTTTTCTTTCTACTTACCCGTCACTCAGCTGGATGACTGACATTATGGCTCAGATTTGCACCCCGGGGGAAATGGCTAACTTCCTTAGGCTCCTTTGAAAATCCCAATCTAAGACCACTTGACTTCAATAATTTAACACTAACATTTTGGAATGATTCTCAAGAAATAGAATAATATTTTAGCTGTTCAAATTACAGTTTTTATAGGAAAGAAATTACTTACCTGGTATGTTTTTGTCAGTAGTGGGTAAATTTTTTCTAGGTGTTGCACTGAGAAAAGAGGAATGCTTTCTTTTAGCCAATGTGGTTCGGGGAGGCATGTAGATGCTTTTACTATGTGATTTCTCAAATGATTTTTGAACCTCATAGGAGCCTGGGGGTGGCACTTCCTATAATATTAAAGAAAGTAAGAAAAGTGTCAATTGAAATAACCCAGAATTCAGTCATTGTGGCAAGATATAACAATACCTCTGCAACACTAAGGCTACATCTACACTGGCACGTTCACACACAAAAACTCTTTTGTGGAAGAGTTCATCTGCAAAAACTCTTCCAGAAGAGAGCGTCTACACTGGCATGTGCTTTTCCACAAGAGATGTGCTTTTGCGCAAGAGCATCCATGCCAGTGTAGATGCTCTCTTGCACAAGAAAGCTCTGATGGCCATTTTAACCGTGGGGCTTTCTTGCGCAAGAAATTCATGTTGCCTGTCTACACTGGCCTCTTACGCAAGAACAGTTGTGCAAAAGGGCTTATTCCTGAGTGGTAGTATCAGAGTTCTGGTGCAAGAAGCCCTGATTTCATACATTAGAACGTCAGTTTACAGTACTTGCACAAGAATATGCGGCCAGTGTAGACAGGCAACTTTTTGCGCAAGAGCGGCCGCTTTTGTGCAAGATTGCACCAGTGTAGACACAGCCTAAGTATTTAATTTTAACAAACATTATAACAATCAAACATTGCTTACCTTATGATTGCTACAAATATATTTCAATATTATAAGACTACAACAGAAGAGGGCTAGTTTAAAAAAGCAATAATTTGTAATGGGATGAAAGCCCCCATTAATTCATTAATCACTAGGGCTGTCAATTGCAGTTAACTCATGAAAATAACTAAACAATTATTTGTGATTTAAAATTAATTGCAATTAATCACAGTTTTAAACACATTATTAAACAATAATAGAATACCAATGGAAATTTATTAAATATTTGTGGGTTCCTTTCTATGTTTTCTTATATATTGATTTAATTACAAAGTAGAATTCAAAGTCTACAGTGTTTACTTTATATTATTTTATTAAAATATTTGCACTGTAAAAATGATAAAAGAAATACGTTTCAATTTTCCTCATATAAATACTATAGTGCATTTGCTTACTCATGAAAGTGAAACTTACAAATATAGTTTTGTTGCATAACTTCACTCAAAAACCAAACAACGTAAACTTTAGAATCAACAAATCATTCAGTCCTACTTCTTGGTCAGCCAGTTGTTAACACAAACAAGTTGATTTACATTTACAAGAGATAATGCTGCCCATTTCTTGTTTATAATGATACCTAAAAGTGAGAACAGGCATTTGCATGGCACTCTTGTAGCCAGTATTGCAAAGTATTTATGTGCCAGATATGCTAAATATTATAATGTATGCCCCTTTGCCCCTTATCTTGCTGTCAAGAATATTGTGGGAGCCCATATCAAAAGCATTTCTAAAGTCAAGGTATATCACATCCACTGACTTTCCCATGTCCACAGAGCGAGTTACCTCATCATAGAAGCTAATCACGTTGGTCAGGCACGACTTGCCCTTTGTGAATCCATGCTGACTATTCCTAATCACTTTCCTCTCTTCTAAGTGCCTCAAAATGGATCCCTTAAGAATCCCTTCCATGATTTTTCCAGGAACCGAGGTAAGATTGACCGGCCTACAGTTCCCTAGATTGTCCTTCTTCCCTTTTTTGAAGATGGGCACCTACATTTGCCTTTTTCCAATCATCCGGGATCTCTCCCGATCTCCACGACTTTTCAAAGATAATGGTCAAAGGCTCTTCAATGACATTTGCCAACTCCCTCAGTACCCTCGGATGCATTACATGCGGACCCATGAATTTGTGTAAGTTTAGCTTTTCTAAATAGTTCCTAATCTGTTCTTTACCCACCAGGGACTGTCCATCTTCATCCCATCTTGCGTCACTTAGCGCATTAGTCTGGGAGCCAACCTTGTCCGTGAATATAGAGGCAAAGAAAGCATTGAGTACTTCAGCTTTCCCCACATCATCTGTCACTAGGTTACCTCCTTCATCCAGTAGGGGCCGCACACCCTCTCTGATCACCTTCTTCTTGTTAACATGCCTGTAGAAACCTTTCTTGTTATCCTTCACATCCTTTGCCAGTCACAATTACATTGCGCTTTCGCCTTCCTGATAACCCCCCAACATTCTCAAGCTATATATTTAAACCCCTCCCTGGTCATTTGTCCAAATTTCCACTTTTTGTAAGCTTCCTTTTTGTGCTTAAGTTCACCAAGGATTTCCCCTGTAAGCCAGTCCGGTCTCCTACCATGTTTGCCTCTCTTGCTACGCGTCGTGATGGTTTCTTTCTGTTCCTTCAATAAGGCTTCTTTAAAATACTGCCAGCTGTCCTGGACTCCTTTCCCCTTCATGTTAGCATCCCAGGGAATTCTGCCCATCAGGTGTCTGAGGGAGTCAAAATCTGCTTTTCTGAAGTCCAAAGTGTGTACTTTACTACTCTCTTTTCTTCCTTTGGTCAGGATCCTGAAATCTACCATTCCATGATCACTGCTTCCCAGGTTGTCACCCACCTCCACTTCCCCTATTAGTTCCTCCCTGTTTGTGAGCAGAAGGTCAAGCTGCGCACGGCTCCTGGTCAGATCCTTCAGCACTTGTACCAAGAAGTTATCCCCAACGCTCTTCAAAAACTTCCTGGATTGCCTGTGTACTGCCGTATTCGTTTCCCAACAGATGTCAGGGTGATTAAAGTCCCCCCACGAGAACCAGGGCCTGCAACCTGGAAGGTTCTCTCCGTTGTCCGAAGAAAGCCTCATCTACATCATCCACCTGATTCGGTGGTCTGTAGTAGACACCAACCACAACATCACTGCTGTTGTTCCCTTGCGGTTTCTTCCTTGTGAGGTCCCTTCCAAAGCATTCACCACTGCAGAGCCTGTGGAGAGAGCCTGGAAGTGATTACTTACCTCTATAGCATTGGGGATTCCCGTACTGGCCTTCTTCCGCTTTTAGAAGTTACACGCTGCCAGTTCTATTCCTGGTCCTGTACTGCCCTCTCCAGCTCTTCTGCCTGCCATGCTTGCGGGATTAAACGCTGCCTTCTATCCAGGAAGTCTTCATCCTCTCTAATCGAGCATAGGGTCGACACTTGGGCCTCCAGTCCTCTAATCTTTTCTTCCAAAATGGCAACCAGCTTGCAGTTAGTGCAGATGAAATCCGTTCTTTCTTCCGGGAGGAAGACAAACATGGCATACGCTGTGCAGGTAACAACAGCAGACCTATCACCATCCATCTGTGCTGTCCTGAAGAAAGGATTTAAAAATAAAGGCAAGAGAACCTCACCTCCTTTCTCTCTCCCCTTCCAAATTCCCACTCTAAACTCCCTGTTAGCACTCACCTGTTCGCCAGCACTTGCTCACTGCTTTATAAAACCCTGGATTGCCTGAAAGTCCCTCCCCCTACCAAGGCTCAGCCAATCAGCAGAGGCTTCTAGAATTCAAACTTTAATTAGAAGTCAATTGTTTCCACCTGCCAGTCACAGCACACACTCCATGAAAGAGAGGGGTAGGGGGAAAGGGAAGTGAAAAAAACAACCTTACTACATGAATCTTACTTCAAAGAGACTTTAACACCAGATTACAGAGGGAAACTTCAGAACTTTCTTTCATCCTTAAATTTGACACTTTACAAATGGGCCTTAACAAAGATGCTAATTAAGCATTACAAAGATAGCTTTCCACTTATCACCCCTGATTAGCCATTCATTGACTCAAATAGCTATTCTCGCCCTCCCTCCCACCCCCTCACCCTACCTTCTGATTTGTCAGTTTAATAAGGTTGTGACGGGCTCGCCAAAGCCCGCACTGAAGCCAGGGACCGCCCGGTTGGCCGTCCGCCCGAGAAGCGGCAGCCAGGAAGGCAGAGGGAGCACGGCCGGCGGGCTTTGGGACCATGCCTCCGTTGGGCGGCCACAGCCCGCAGGAACGGCAGTCCGGCGCACGGGCAGTGTGCACCGGAGCAGAGGGACATGGAAGGGGTGGAGTGATGCCCCATGACGTCCGGTGGCGGGCCATTTAAACTGGGCCCAGGGGAGATCGGGGGGGGGGGGAGTGCAGAGTCAGACCCTCGCCGTGGCAGGCAAGGAGACTCCCCTACGGCCCGACCGGAGGAGCTTCCGGGGAGCTCGGGAGGCAGCAATCCCGCCAGGCCGAAGCCGGAGGACAAAGCAGCAGTAGGACCCGGGGAACTTCCCTATGAACGGGGTCAGGAGGAGGGGGTTAGGAAGCAACCCAGGGAAGAGCGCATTTGGTGCCCGTGGGCTGGCGAGCTTCCGGTTAGATCCCCATCAACTGGGTCGGGGTGAGCAAACCCCACCCTTAGGGCCACGGGTTGGGACCCGGTGGAGAGGGAGGGCCCGGGTCCCCCAAACCCCTCCTCCCTTGGCGTTAGTGGTGGCCTTGGACCCACCTAGGTCTTCATAGGAAGACCCAAGGTGCCCAGGAGACACTTCGGTCTCATAGACTGAACAGGCGGTGGACTCGCCAGGCCCCGTCCTCGGACTGGAGGGCAAGGGCTCACACCCATAGGGCCGCCTTTGGGGAGAAACAGAGACAGGCAGGGGGCTCACAGGGCTCCGCCCGGAATGGGGGGGTGTTCGCGCCCAGGAATCTGTCACAAAGGTGTCCACTTTTTTCATTCTATTCCTTTGGTATATATGGTCATGCCAATTCTCTTCCAGAATATGATCTGAGGACGTGGGTCTGGCCCACGAAAGCTCATCACCTATTAAATCATCTTGTTAGTCTAAAGTGCTACATAGGTTTTCCTTCTGTTTTAGCAAGATCAGACTAACACGGCTACCTCTCTATTACTATTCTATAGCCTGGTTATTAGGAAACTCATTTAGTGAAAAAGTGACAAGTTTATGTCCTTGTGCCAATAATTCATTTTCTCTAATACACGGTGGAACAGCTTTCACAGGAGAGTCTGAGATATACCTACATCAGGACATGCCCTTGCCCAGGGGTGGGCAAAGGATCTGGCCTGCCAAGTAGGTTGATCTGGCCTGTGGCCACCCTGCTGCTCCCCAGCCCCCAGGCTCATTGAGACCTGGGTGGGGGAGTGCGCAAAGTCTCCTCCCCCCGCCAGGGGCGTGTGGCACCCGAGGCAACTGTACACCCCTGGTAAGGCGAGGCAGCCAGAGACTATGTCCACTTCCCCACCCTTTCCCAGCAGCTAGGAGGCACGGGGAGGAGAGGGGAGGCGAGGCGCCTCCCGAATTAAGAGGAAGCATCCCTTTGGCCCCTCTCCTGATGGTTTCTCTTCCTTCCTTCCTTCCTTCCTTCCTTCCTTCCTTCCTCCCTCCCTCCCTCCCTCGCCTGGGGGCAGAGGGAGCATAGGCAGTCTCCTCACACCGCCAGGGGCGCATGGTGCCTAGAGGGAACTGCCAACTGTTTAAAACAGCTGATGGTTCTCTCTAGGTGCCGGGCACCCCTGTCAGGATGGGGCGGCAAAGACTTCACATACTCTCTCCTCCCCGGGTCAATTAAGGTTTGTGGGTAGGGGAGCACTCAAAGTTTCCTGGCCCCACCTCTTCTGTCCGAGGCCCTACCCTTTCCAGGGCAGTCTGCGACCACTTCTGAAATTCACAAAGTGGTCCCCCTTCAAAAATTATTGCCCACCCCTGCCCTAGCCCTAGGATTCTCCCTTGCAATGTGGGAGGCCCAAATTCAAATATCTTCTCCAGATTAGATTTGGAAGATTGAAGTTGGATCACAAAATCCCAGGTGAGTGCCAATAGCTTATAAAGGAGGCAGCAGCACCACCCTTTCATTCTACAGTGAGTAGCAGGAAAGCCTCTCTCACATTATCAGTTTTGATTTATCTTTTCAAAGATCATTAATATTAACATTTCTATGTAACACTGTAACTAGTGATAAAACGTTTCTGTGTTCACCTATTTTTAATTCAAGGGTTCTTATTTCATTCTAGTTAGAGGGTTATTAGATTTATTGTACAAGATGGATCTCCTAATTTCAGATTTGGTAATTTCCAATTAAGCTAAAATATTTACTCTTACTCATTTATAAACCCTTAATGCTATGCTCCTGTATTTACATTTTAATCAGCAGCAAAGCAATACAATTATTAATGATTATAATAAGTCTAAACAATATATCAAATATTATATACACCAAAGTTTTATAATTTAAAAGCCTTATACAGCAGATATTCTTTCATGTGAAAGTTAAAATATTCCATTTAGAAATAATTGTGCTTGGGTTTCAAAGGATGTTATTGTTGGTTTGTTTTGTTCTTCTCTTGTACACATTGTAATAGTTTATGAAGATATCTTCTCTATTAAGAAGGCATCAGCTTCTAGAACTGGGTGAATAACATATTTTTGGATCATTCACAATTCCAAAATAAGTTTTGTTTTGGATCAAATAAAAAATTAAACACTTTCAAATTTTCAGTGTGTCAATAAATCAAAAATTTAAATTTAAATTTTGGGAATTTGCCAAAAGCAAAGGAAGACTACAGATTCACAAAATGTGGGGAAGGAGGAGGAGCTCCATTATAAGATTTAACCCATGGTAAGGGAATACATCCAGGATGTGGGAGAACAAGGTTGAATTTCCCTTTCAGCCTCAAGTAGTTCAGGGAAGGACTTGTATCTCCCACATCCTCTGTAAGTGCCCTAACTGCCCAGCCTCCAAGCTTTCACTCTATCTCAACCCAAAGACTATTCATTATCATTATGAATTGAACCTATGAATGACAATGAATAGTCATCAGACAAGGGAAAAAGCGAGAATAGCTCTATAGCCTAGAGGATTTAGGACACTCACTATGGATGTAAAAAATCCACATTCAATCTCTGCGCTGTATCACATAGATAGGGAAATTTGACAGAGGTCCCTAACCACTGGATAAATGCCATAAGGGAGATCCTCCTCTATCCCCTCCAATTCCAAGGGAGATGTGACCTCTTTCTCTAACATCTGCACAATGCTACATTAGATATTCTGCAGATGCCAGCAAAGGCATCTTCCCATATACACCCAGCCTTATATTATATCTGCAATTAAATTCATGGGAATGAGTTTTACATACTGAGAATGCCCAATAATTCCAGACACACCCTATTGTAAGAGCAGGCTGTTCTTTAAACAGTTAGAATTCTTCCTTGGCTGGCTGATACTCAAACATCCCACAGAATAAATAACACAGCATCTTCCTACCAGTCTGCTTAATATTAGAATTCAACCCAGGAGACGCAGTAAAGGACCAAAAATCCCAGGACCACACATATGACTGTCCACTTCTTTTTATCCTAAAGATTACAATGAGTAAAGGAAAGACCCCTCTGGACACCCAAGTGACATGGAGAGATCCCAGAGACACATCAACAATTGGGACCTAGTAAGGGGCTAACCAGAACTTCTTTCTTGTCTCTTCCCTACTCTTACACAGGCATAGTCTCTTTTCTAGCATGGCGCTGTACAGGTCCTCACTTGAAACTACACAGTTCCAGAGGACCTCTCTCTACATTGTTCCAGAGGTATATCTCTATTAGTCATTCCAGCAGATTATATGGTCCCAGCTAGAGTCAACAGACAGACCAAAAATAGGGATTCACTGTAGTATGGGAAACATAATGCTCATTCAAATGATTGCTCCTTTGCCTGAATAAGACTGAAATGGGAGACACTGGGAATCAATGTTCAATGGAACCTGCCTCTACAGTTGTTCTGGGGTGAAAGCCTGGCCACAATGAAAGGAGAAGGAGTTTTGTCAGTGACTCAGATGAAGTTAGGACTTAACTTCTGAAATTCACGTGGCTGGGAAAGCAATAGACACAAGCCCCTGCATTAGGTTAAAAATCCCAATTTCCCACAAAGAATCTTTATATGCCTCAGATGAGGGTAATGGAGAAAAATGTATCATTCAGACATAGAATTTCCTGAAAATACATGAACAATGTTTTTCTAGGCTTTCTCTGATGCATCAGAAACTCTGTGGGAATTCCAAAAAGCCACAAAACTTGTATCTTTGATGATTTAATGTTTATTTAAAATATATGCATGAATGTGAAGTACCTTAATGTAAAAGTATTATAAAACAAGAATTGCTATACTTCAGCATATGAATTCTTCCATTATTTTAACTGAATTTGTGATTTTGCAAGATATATATATATATATATATATATATATATATATATATATATATATATATATATATATATATATTTGTTTGTTTGTTTCTATTTGCATCTCTCAAAACGCGTTCTCAAATATCACCTTCTATCTATAATTATATCTAACAATGTAGAAGGCCAAACAAAATAATGAGACACAACCTTAGTGGGCTTTTTTGTATGTTTATAACAGAACTAATTTCCCATGCCATTGGCTTTCTTTCCCAGTCATTTTCTTAAACAGGCCTGGTCCCTTCTCAGACTTACAAAGTTTTTTTTTAATTATACATAGTTGCATATAACAGAAAAAGCAAACTTACAAGTGGGTTACTTGCCTATTCTTTGAGAGATTACTGACCCCTTCTGCTGCCTCCAGTTCTTTTTCCCACTCTGTTGGAGTTTTTTATATATACAGCCCTTTTCCCCAGCAGGTTTTGCTAGAGCCATAGACTACATTCCTGTTTGCCATAGCAACTACACCTCCTACTCTGCCGTGTTCACCTGGCATAATGAGAAAAAAGCTGGCTGGAAACACACAGTAGCAGCTTGATTCCTTACCTTATGAGGCAACAGAAGAACAAATTCACCTGGTCATTGGCTCTAAACCATTACAATTGTGGGTTTCTCCATACCTCAAAGACCATTTCCTCTGCCTGACAAACTATATGACCAGTCCTATAAGTAGTTTTTAGATAAACGTTAACAGGATAATACTGATCTATCCAAAATGATAAAGGGCAGGTACACACTTTTTGAGCACACATTTTAATATTTAGCTTAATTCAGTCATATAATTTAAGATATATCTTTAAAGTAGTAATTATGCAACATCAACCAAGAGAGGCAGAAAGGCATGTTGATTGCATGTCAGAGGTTATCATCTTGCATCCATGCTGACTTAGGGCACGTCTAGACTACCCACAGCTTCCGAAAGAAGATATGCAAATTCGGTGTGAATTTGCATATCTTCTTCCGATCCCTTTTTTGGAAGAGTTTATTTAAAAAAGCAGTCTAGACGGGGGGTTTCACGCAAACCCGCCCTTTTTTGAAAGAAACCTATAAACCTCATTTTTTGAGGAATAAAAGTTTTTTCGAAAAAGGGGGAAGATGTGTGAAAAACCCCATCTAGACTGCTTTTTTTCCCCTGAAAAACCTCTTCCAAAAAAGGGATCAGAAGAAGATATGTAAGTTAATGCCAAATTTTCATATCTTCTTTCGGAAGCCCAGGGTAGTCTAGATGTGCGCTTAGAGTACACTCACCACCTGCTACAATCCTGGAATGGGAAAAAGTTGAAAATAACTTCAATTAAAGCAAACCCAATTTTTTGTCCAATCTATCACTGCAGTTATCCAGGGTTATTGCTCTAAGTGACTTCAACGTCTATTCAGGCAAGGCATTTTTTAGGTTGCCTTATGACCACCATGGCAACCACAAACTTATTCCTAGTGCTCATTTATAAGTGGGCACACATCTGTTTTTCATTTACAACTAAAACAGGAAATTAAAGGTATAATTTTTAAATCCTCATTAGGATCAGATCATCTCTAAATTGAGTTTGAGGTGTAGTGTCATCTATGTTTTAATCCTGATAAAAGACTTATTTCAGCACTCTAATCATGAAGACCAGAGGACCAAACTGATTTCAGATTTCTCCAGGGGAAAAGACGTGAGCACAGCAACCCAATCTGTTGCTTGTGTGTCATTAACTGAATTCCTTCTAAGCATCCAATTAATTGTTATCACCTGTCACCATTCACACATTCTAACATTGCAACCCATTGAACATGTGCAGCCAAGTCAAATGATACTTAAAATTCAGTGGTGTGATGATGGCAGTGGGAGATTCTCTTCTCCACTGCATCTGCAAAATTACATCCAGCAACACTGTCTCAAGTGATTGAATAGCCAGCTAAACCCAGATTCTTTCTTTCAGGGTGTCACATAAAAAGCCATATGTAGGCCTGCAGGGGTTAAATTTGTATTCCTCTAGGCCAGCCATGAGCCCTCTGGTGAAAATATCAGGTGTTCTTTATAAGACAGCCTTCACCAGCCGCAACTTCCTATGCTTGCTAGCTGAGAGCAGAGTATGGGATAAATAACATGACCTCGGTTCTCAGCTCCAAGGGAACATTGAGAGTGGCATTGGGCCAGTACGTGCACACCCAGTAAACAACTGTAGTATAACTAGGGTAGGGAGTCCCATGTCTGGTGAGTCTCACCAGGGACCCAGACCTAGACGGGTGTCCTAAATCTCCCCAGCTGGAGCCACGTCCACTGTGGATTGGTGCGAGGTGACCGGAATGGGACTCCCCACAGACTAAAGGTGCGTAAGCATTTCCAAGTGCCTGTTGTTTGCTTGTTTGTTCTTATTGACGTATTGCTCCGCTTGTGCTTACTGACTTATTACTTTGCAGTAGCTGTGTAACCATCTGGCAGTATTAAGCCTGTAATAGTAGTGATGTAGTAAGATTAATGAAAGCAACTATCCCTAATCGACTCTGTCTTGAAGTGAATCTATAATCCTGTTTGGCCATGGCCCTGTGAGTTGACATAGGGAGTCAAAAATTTCTCTTTCACAAGGAATTTTATGCTTACTTCTGCTGAATCGGGTACAGAAAAGATTTGAATCCATATCTGCTATCTCCCAGGTAAGTGCCTTAGTCACCATTCAAAACAGCCATTCTTGTTCTTACTCCCTTTGTTCCAAGGAATATAAAGTGGAACTGTCTCAACAGAGGAGATTAATAGCCAATAACTGGGTGGACATGGCACTCATTTGACAAGGGAGAGAAGCAAGTTCAAGACTGTGCTGTAATAAATAATTAGACATTTATACAAAATGGAAAACTTCAATAGGAGAGACTGAGAGTAATACACTTGAGACTAGCCTAAAGCCTGGTACTTTAATCATGATCACGTGGGATGGTAAAGATCTGAGTTCCAAATCACACAGCCCTACCACCGAGTTCCCTAACAATTGGGCAAAACGTTATGGTAGATGCGGGGCACGTATGAAAAGTTTTACGATCTGGTGCTGAAAAAACTTTTCCGAGCCCAAACTAATGCCTCAATTCAGTTTCAGATCAACTGAGATTGCATTTTTTGAAAAATGAACTATTTGCCTGAAAAATTTTACCTTGATCTAGTAATTCCTTATTTGAGAAGCCACCATTGGACATCAGATATTTTATAATCATTTCACTCTTTTTAATGCTCCCATTCAGGGGAATGTTAAGAATGCAGTGGCAAGTCAATTCTGGTTTTTATTTGGAGTCTCACACAAGTTATTAGTAGAATCTGACAACTCTAATAAATGTAATTGAATTCTTACATTTATCTACTGCCACTGAGGATGTAAGGACAGAATTAAGCATATGTAATCAGTGTGCACCCAAGGAATTAAGCTTCTAACTATGACAGCAAGTAGGACTAGGGCTAGATATGGAGGTACCAGAGCAAGAGAGGTGCAAAAGTCAAATTTGGCACTGGTAATCATGTGACCATGGAAGTAGATAGACGGCAGAAAGAAAAAGTTTAAAAGTAAGTGAAACCTATGGAAAAATAAGAGTGTTTTGGGTGGGAGGAAGCAATAAATTAAATCACCTTTATGGTAACTTACATGCTTAGTATACATGAGTAGGGAAAAATGGGGAGAAAAGAGACAGACAGAAACTTTCTCAAGTAACCTTTAGGTGTTGTACAGATTTTACCTTTCACTGAGACCAGATTCTTCCATTTTTATATGCCGAGTAGCATCTTTGTGAGTAACTCCACTGATTTAATTGGAAATACCTCTTGAGTAAGCTGCTGCTCAAAAGGAGAAAGGCTATCAGAATATTATCCAAAGTGATCAGTAAATGAAGCAATGGGTATTGCTACATCGTACCTAATTCAAGTAAGTTGGACGGAAATGTACCTGTCCTTCAGTTGACAAAAACGCACATAAGCAATAATAGCCTGGATAATCCTATTCCAGCAAATGCAACTGCCATTACTTCTGAAAACAGATCTTTGATGCCCACAACTAGGACCATCCTTACCCTTATACAGAATACACAGCTGTGTAGGGTACCTGAAAATATGGGTCACCACTAGGACTTAATGTCCAACAACACTTGCCTTCTTCTATCCCTTTTCTATGGTTGCTATAGACTGGGGAGTCTAATTCCAAAAAGAAACTGGTTAACTTAAAAGTGAAAAAGCCTGCCAGACCTATTAGCCGAGCACTGAGCCTGTGAAAGAGCCATTCAAGTAGTAATGGAGCCATTTAACAGGCATTTGGAACTCCCAGGTATATACTGTCCGTTTCTGAATGTACTGTGCTAGTAAACAGAGCCTAAGTTTAAAATTTGCTTTGTAATATTTCATTAGTGTGTTGCTGAAGATTATAAAATCACATCTCTAAAAACTGTCATTGCCCACCCAGGCTGCTATCAGGTATAGAGGTACCAGTTTAACAACACTGCATAAGGCCCCATAAATTCTAAGGACAGCTCTGGATTGACATATCAAGGTCCTCTCCAGGAGCTCCACATAGGCGAAAATAGCTTTGAAGAGCAAATTCTTTTCAAAGGCTATTACCCTTCCCTCCTCCAAAAAAGACTAAAGAACCTTCAGAAGAAGATATCCATAAAAACAGTTTAAAAGTTGACACACAAAAACTGGAATTAGTTAATCTCTAGTCTCAGTGAAAATTACTATTTTGGCATTCTTTCAAGAGATATGTCT
Organism: Pelodiscus sinensis; assembly: GCF_052426305.1. Classification (NCBI taxonomy): domain Eukaryota; kingdom Metazoa; phylum Chordata; order Testudines; family Trionychidae; genus Pelodiscus; species Pelodiscus sinensis. The sequence goes on along the minus strand of NC_143055.1, from coordinate 114,714,161 downwards.
AATGAAAGTACTTTTAATGTATCTGTGTATTCAGGTACTGGTATGGAAATCTGGCTAAAAGTAAAATTTTAAAAACAACAAATGGTTTGGTAGCACTTTATAGACTAACAAAACATGTAGATGGTATCATGAGCTTTCATGGGCGCAGCCCACTTCTTCAGGTGACCAGAGTGTTGGATGTCCAGAACTAAAATAAATAGGGGAGAAGGAAAAAAAAAGGGAGGGGGAAAACAAGAAGAGGCAGTGGGTATAGAATTATCAAGGGGAAAGCCAAGCTGGAATGTAACAAGAAAAACAAATAGTCTATAATCACCTAAAGACCGGATAGTCAAAAGAGGCAGATAAGAACCATTAGTAGGCAATTAGAGAGGAAGAGTACTAACACCATATACTACACAGACAAAGAACCTTTGGCACCTTCATTGTTTGGTAGGTTGATAATATCCCAGCCACGCGGTATCTTTATCTAAACCATTAGTATGATGGTATTCATTACTGGAGCCAATCACATAAGCTACCAAATCAGAGGTTCATTTAACTGCACATCCAGGCATGTAATCTATGCCATCAAATACCAGCAATGCTCCACTGCAATATATATAGGACAAACTGGACAGTCCCTACGGGAAAGAATTAATGGACACAAATCAGATATCCGTAAAAGGAACATACAAAAACCTGTTGGGGAACACTGCAATCTGCCTGGGCATTCATTAAAAGATCTTCAAGTGGCTGTTTTGTTACAGACCAATTCCACAAGCCAAATACACAGGGAAGGACTGGAACTACAATTTATTCACAAGTTTGATACTCATGCTAATGGTCTAAATAAAGATACTGGATGGCTGGGACATTATCAGCCTACCAAACAATGAAGGTGCCAATGGTTCTTTGTCTGTATAGTATCTGGTGTTAGTACTCTTCCACTCTAATTGCCTACTAATGGTTCTTATCTGCCTCTTTTGACTATCCAGTCTTTGGGTGTGTCTAGACTACACCTCTCTGTTGACAGAGAGATGTAGATTAGGCACATCAAAATTGCTAATGAAGCAGGGATTTAAATATCCCATGCCTCATTAGCATAAACATGGCCATCGCTTTTTTTCGAAATGGAGCTTTTTCGAAAAAAACAGCAGTCTAGATGCGGATCTGTTGAAAATAAACCCTTTTTTGACAGATCCTGTAAACCTCATTTTTTGAGGAATAAAAGATCTGTTGAAAAAGGCCTTATTTTCGACAGATCCGCATCTAGACTGCCATTTTTTTTTCAAAAAAACTCCGTTTCGAAAAAAAAGCCGTGTCCGGGTTTATGCTAATGAGACACAGGATATTTAAATCCCCGCTTCATTAGCAATTTCAATGTGCCTAATCTACATCTCTCTGTTGACAGAGAGGTGTAGTCTAGACACACCCTTCAGGTGCTTATAGACTATTTGTTTTTCCTGTTACATTCCAGCTCAGCTTTCCCCGTTTATATCCAGTGCCTCCTCTTGTTTCCCCCCTCCTATATTTTCCTTCTCCCCCTCCCCTTTCTCCCCTATTTATTTTGGTTCGGGACATCCAACACTCTGGTCATCTGAAGAAGTGGGCTGTGCCCACGAAATTTCATGATACCATCTACATGTTTAGTTAGTCTTTAAAGTGCTACCAGACTATTAGTTGTTTTTTTGAAGTTTATCCTGTACAGACTAATTCGCCTACCTCCTGAAGCTGGCTAAAAGTAATAATACTAATAAAAACAACTATTTTTCCAGTATAATACATGTTCTTGGAAGTTTGCAGACCAAAAACAAAAGTTCTAAATCTTCTGCATTGGTTTAAAACAGGAATAACTCCAGTCAATTAGTAGATCTATGCTACTGCAAAACTAGTATAACTGTGGTTAGATTAATATTTATCATCAATGCCCCAAGTATTTACAAAATTAAAATATGACACAATGAAAGATGAGTAAAACAATGGCAATAGAAGATGCAAGAGATAAGGAAGGAAATGGACCAAGACACCCAGTATTTCACAAATGTCAAAACTTCAAAGATAGTGGGTTTTCTCAAGTTATTAACAAAACTTAATATAGATTAAAATTATTAAAAATAAAACCATTCTGCCACATTGAGGACCTTTCACTAAATAGTAATATATTCAGAGATTAAGAGTTACTAATGGTAGGAATTCATTTTCACCTTCCTGATATCGTTTTCACAAACCTCCACCATAAGAAGGATAAAAAGCTTTCCATTTGCAAAGGTCTGATACCAGTTCTATGGCTACATTATCAACAATACCAATACTACTTCTGGCAGCAGATTCTCATGAGCAGAATCTTTGGCAAGGAGTTTTGGGATAACTTTGAAATGGAGGAAATATCCCTCTGGATGAGCTTAGTGGCCTCAAGAAATGAATTGCCAGCCTTGAAAGTGTGAGGATAAAAGGTCCTCACAAAGAATGCTTAGAAAAATCAAGAAGAATAAGGATAAAGACACTCCAAGACAGGTTTGAAGTCCCTTAGGATTCAGGCAAGCAGTGATACTAGGTGTCTCAGGCAAGCCCTACATCATTTTCTTTTTGAGAAATATAATCACCCTATGCATGTCACTTTTCAAATGGGAATTAGAGACATCACTTAGCTACTTTTAGCAAATTTACCCTTTGTCATAAACCATATGAACAAGAGGACAGATAGCTGAGGGGTAGATTTAATTTTCTAGAGGACAGAGTTAGATTTAATTTTCCTTTTTTTCAAAATTGAAAAAACACTAACAAATATAGTAGTAAATATAGAACATGATCATAATATAAAAGGCTGTATCATAATCCATATACACAAGGGAACTCAATTAAGGCTGCATGCGTATTTGTATAGTTCCAGTTCTCCCCATAAATCACAGCTCTTGTGTGATGTCTCCCCTTCCTCCAATATACTGGTTCCTAGTCCTACTCCCCTGGTCCAGCAATTCACAAGTTTCTCTCTCTCCCCATTTCCTTGTCCAATTTCAGTGTTCTTCCCTGGCCAGCTGGCTCCCAGTTTCCCCCATTCCAAATATCTTTGCCCTAACGACTGTAGTTTTTTTACCCCTCAGTTCTCAGTCACACTTTTTCTTTCTTTCTCTCCCCTCAATCCCATTCTCATCAGACTCCTTGGCCCTCCCAATCAACACTTTTTCCTCTCTCAATCTGGCAAATGTCCCCTGCATTTTAATCAGTAGGTTTCTACCTATATACTGCCTAAACAGCTGCAGTGCTATATCTGAAAGTACAGGACAGGCATGCTCTTCCAATTCTGGTTTATAACCCCACGGCTGGCACACAGTAGCCTGTTCAAGGAAAGTCCACCTTTACCACCCTAGTCTAAGGCTAGCTAGAGCATGCTCATTTTCTCATTCACAGAACCAGTTCTCACATACAAGTACTGTACAAATTCTACATTTCACAATTTTTTTTTATTTAGAAGCTGTTTGTGGCCTTTAATTATAAGTTAGTTTGAGTACTGACTGTCCTTAAGTGTGTGGAAATAACACAGTACAAAATGGACAACAACTCAAATATACATTAATACTAATAATACCTCAAAGCCAGACTTTCAAGACATTGTCTGTTCCTCACTTGCTTAATATCCAACATAAAAGGTGAAATTCTGCTCTTCCTGAAGTCAACTGGAGTTCTACCATTGACTTCAATAGGACTAGGATTTCACCCATCAGAAGTCTATTTCTCAGCATGTACAAAAGGAAACCCTCAAAAAGATGCAAATCCGCTAATAATATATGAGATGGCAATATCCTCATCTTGCAAAAAATGAGAGAGCTGACAGCAAAATAATTGTAGACACACAACTTAATTCCAGCCTGGGTGATGTACCAAAATTAGCATATTACGTCTTTTAAGATTCCTAGATGAAAGGTAATATACAAGTGAAAAGTTTATTATTTGGTTCCAGCACCAAATCTGAGCTGACTGTAATACTTCGTGATATTGGATACAGAAAATTCTCCATTGACTTCTCGTTGCATAACAAACACAGCTGATCTAACAAGCTTCAGTATGACTAGATGAAGCATCCCTAATCCCTATCCCCTGACTGTATGCATGCTGCTTCTGAAGCATCTGCAAACTCCTCACATACCAAAGGGTTAAGAACAAATTCATCAAAGTACATAACAGTTAAAAAGCCTTTCTTATATTTTCCCTGTTTTCCTTTGATCCATATGTTTCTATGTAGTGCTGCGCACAAGTGACAAATCCAATTGCAAGCCATGACTTTTGTTATAATTTCTTTGTGTACCAAGCACCTTACATTTAGCTATTTTGAATACCTGGCAACATGAATATCTGATCATGTCTCAGCTATTTTGATGGTAGTTAAGTCACTTATATATTTCAAGACAAACTACCTCTCTCATGATATGCAATTTCTATTAAAGGAAAAAGATTATTCGGGGCAAGACTCTTTAAAAATCTAATCATAGTCCTTGTAGCTTTCAAAGTCAGTTTCAAATATCCAAATGCATAGGAACGGACATGTAATTGTAACTCAATTTTATTCTGAACATAATGTAATTTTACTAATACCTATATTAGACATAAAAAGATGAGATGTCTTCTAAAGGACTCTATCACTCATTAATATTATTGAGGAACTGTCATGCTAAAAGTTATTTCTAACTTTCTTCATGTATTTTATAGGATTAAACTAAATTGTATTTTGCATTATTTATTGCCTAATTTTTAAATGTTTCTATCATAGTCATTGTGAATCTACAGCTTAATATATCAGAAAAAATATATAAAGTTTCTAGATTCAGTATTCTAGCGTAGCATGAAGAAAGTACGAATATGGTCAAATCCTTCAGATCTTCAGATTCCATCCAACTCTGGTTGCTTAATATAGCTATGATATTTTTTTAATACCTTGAAGAGTATATATTTTTGTATCCTGCAAGAAAATGTCAGACCTTTAGATACAGAGGACCCAATTTTACACTCAGTTGCAGAATCTTCAATTATTATTGAATTTATTTGCAAACAGTAAATGAATGCAGAATTTAGCTTTGTGTGAATGTGTATGGTAGAAGTACTTGAGCTTTCAACTACAAGCAATAATTTACTTTTTGTAGCAATATATTTTAATGAACATTACTGATACCATTATTGCTGAGTATATATGAATATCTATGGTATCAAGATATGAACTTTTAGAAAAGTGAAACCAAATCATCCCATAATTTAATTTATACCTGTGTACAAGCAGAGCCAATTCTAATTACTCTAAATTACAGTGACATAAGTAAGAATAAATCCTACCTTATTCTATTTTGGTATTTCTAAAATATTCATAGATTCATATTCAGAAGGTGTCACTGGGCACCGAAGCCCTGCACTCCGAGCTGCCTGAAGGCAGTCATATACGCGGCGTGGGGAGCCAGATATGCAGCATACGCGGGGTGCTCCTGCGTCACGAACCAGCTCCACCACTTCGCAACCATGGAAACCGTAAGCCACAGCTGTGGCACAGCCGCAGTGGAAGTGAAGAAGGGGAGAAGGGGTATAAAACTATAGCAAAAGCACATAGGGATAAAATCAGAAAAGCTAAGATAAAACATGAGTTACACCTGGCAAGGGACATAAAAGTCAGCAAAAAGAGGTTCTTTAACTACAATAGGAGTAAGGATGTTAAAGAGCGGTTATTTGGCTAATCGTGTAGTCGATACTATTTGTATCGATTAAATGACTAGTCAATAAGGCGGCCGCTCTGCAGACCTGCAGCATGGGTGGCTCTCGGAGCCAACACAAGCAGGGACTAAGCAGTCCTGGCTTGCGCCAGCTCTGCACTGATGCAGCTCTGCATTTTAAATGGAGTAAGAGCCCAGTGGAGCACACAAAATCTACTAGCCTGGGCTCCCCAAGAGGAATGTGGAGAGTGTCTTTCTCCTTCTTAGTCAGGGGCTTCTCACTTTGCTTCTCACTTGTGTGCAGCCCCTGACTGCTTTTTCTGTGGGTCAGTGGCCCCCAACTCAAAAAAAGTTCCCCACCCTGCCTTACAGACTAACAAGAAGAATGTAGATGATATCATGAACTTTCATGAGCACAACCCACTCCTTCAGATGAATTGAGTAAGGGATCCAAGGTACAAATAAATAACAGTTATTATCACTGGATTTGATAACAAATACAAGTGATTTTATTAAGTATAAGCACTAGGATTTAAGTCTTTGTGAGAACAGGCAGAGTAAAATAGATTAGAAAGTAGACTACAAACAGAAAACTCCTAACTATTTCTAACACTAAAACCTTAGTACAAATTTACCCTAAAAGTGTACTTATTCCAGCTAAGCCTTCAAACATGGCAAGTTCCCTCTCCCTGGGGTCTCTGATTCATTTTCTTGGGAGTGCCATGCTAGACAAAGACAAAGAAACTGTTAGCTTCCCATTGTTTTACAGATACCACTCTGGGCAGGAATTCTGTTTCTACATTCTACCCTTAGATGGAAAATTACTTGGTCAGACCCTACTAGTCGGGGGGAAGGTTACATGATTTCCTAAGATCAACCACTGCTTGGATGCAAAAGACAAAAGAGACTGATTACAGATGATAGTTGCAGAAGCTATCAGAAGCCTGTATCCCAAGAAAGAGGAAAAAATGTATAGGTAGGTTTTTTAGACCAAGTTGGATGAGCAAGAATCTCAGGGAGGTGATTAAGAAAAAGCAGAAAGCATATAAGGAGTGGAAGATGGGAGGGATCAGCAAAGAAAGCTACCTTATTGAGGTTTGAGCATGTAGGGACAAAGTGAGAAAGGCTAAAAGTCATGTTGAGTTGGACGTAGCAAAGGGAATTAAAACCAATAGTAAAAGGTTTTATAGCTATATTAATCGGAAGAAAACAAAAAAAGAGGAAGTGGGACCAATAATCACTGAGGATGGAGTGGAGGATAAGGATAATCTAGGCCTGATCCAATATCTAAACAAATACTTTGCTTCAGTATTTAGTGAGGCTAATGAAGAGCTTAGGGATAATGGCAACATAACAAATGGGAATAAGGATATGGAGGTAGCTATTACCAAATCCGAGGTAGAAGCCAAACTCGAACATCTTAATGGGAGTAAATCAGGGGGCCCAGATAATCTTCATCCAAGAATAGTAAAGGAACTGGCACATGAAATTGCAAGTCCATTAGCAAAAATTTTTAACTCAGGGGTTGTACCATTTGACTGGAGAATTGCTAATATAGTTCCTATTTTTAAGAAAGGGGAAAAAAGTGACCTTCTTTAAGAAAGTAACCGATTTGTTAGATAAAGAAAATACAGTGGATCTAATCTGCCTCAATTTCAGTAAGGCATTTGATATAGTACCACATGGGGAATTATTGGTTAAAGTGGAAAAGATGGGGATCAATATGAAAATTGAGAGGTGGATAAAGAACTGGTTAAAGGGAAGACTACAGCGAGTCATACTGAAAGGTGAACTGTCAGGCTGGAGAGAGGTTACTAGCGGATGAAATTTAATAGTAAAAAGTGTAAGGTTATGCATTTAGGGATTAATAACAAGAATTTTAGTATTAAGCTGGGGACACATCAGTTGGAAGTAACGGGAGAGGAGAAGGACCTCGGAGTCCTGGATGATCACAGGATGACTATGAGCCGCCATTGTGACATGGCTGTGAAAAAGGCTAATACAGTTTTGGGATGCATTAGGTGAGGTATTTCCAGTAGGGATAAGGAGGTGTTAGTGCCATTATACAAGGCATTGGTGAAACCTCATTTGGAATACTGTGTGTAGTTTTGGTCTCCCATGTTTAAGAAGGATGAATTCAAACTGGAACAGGTACAAAGAAGGGCCACTAGGATGCTCCGAGGAATGGAAAACCTGTCTCATGAAAGGAGACTCAAGGAACTTGGCATGTTTACCTTAACCAAAAGAAGGTTGAGGGGAGATATGATTGCTCTTTTTAAATATATTAGAGGGATAAATGCCAAGGAGGAAGAGGAATTATTTAAGCTCAATACCAATGTGGACACAAGAACAAATGGATATAAGCTGGCTATTAGGAAGTTTAGACTCGAAATTAGGCAAAGGTTTCTAACCATCAGAGAAGTGAAGTTCTGGAACAGTCTTCCAAGGGAAGTAGTGGGGGCAAAAGACCTATCTGGCTTCAAGATAAAGCTAGATGGGTTTATGAAGGGGATGGTTTGATGAGGTAACATGACCTTGGCAGTTAATTGACCTTTCACTATCAGTGGTAAATAGGCCAATGGTGGGAAGATAGGAGTTGCTATTGAGAACTTTTTTCTGGGTGTCTGGCTCATGAGTCTTGCCCACATGCTCAGGGTTCAGCTGATCGCCATATTTGGGGTCAGGAAGGAATTTTCCTCTAAGGTAGATTGGCAGAGGCCCTGGAGTTTTTTCGCCGTCCTCTGTACCATGGGGCACAGGTCACTAGCGGGAGGATTCTCTGCATCTTGGGGTCTTTGAAACATTGTTTCAAGGAATTCGATATCTGAGATATAGGTGAGAGGATTATTCTAGCAGCGGATGGGTGAGATTCTGTGACCTGCATTATGCAGGGGGTCAGACTAGATTATCAAAATGGTCCCTTCTGACCTTAAAGTCTATGAGTCTATGATTACCCAGACTTTGAAGCATCCAGCATTGGGAACACCCTTGATGGCTTTCATTTGCACATTTAAAACCATAAAACATTCCATATTCCATATATATAACTTTATACCCAAGAATGATATATACACCAAAATAAGATATACAGACCCGTTTATGATTATGACATTAAGATTGATAGCTTACATGAGATATTTTGTCCCAAGCATCTTCAATTTATGCATATTTGTGTCCATAAGTCCATTTCAAAAAGCGTGGGGGGGGGGGTCTATTACATTGTTAAAGGCCATACTTGGAGTCATGTAGCTATACTTAGTGCACCTCTCCTGAATTAAGCTTTTAAAGGTAGGAGGATGAGGGTATAGTCTGGCAGTGAGATTGGAAGCTGGCTGGGCTGGCAGGAGATTAAAGATTTTCTATCCCCACATGAAGTACCTAGAAACTGAAGAAACAACCCTTAGAGACAGAGAATGGACACATAGTAAAAAATAAAAAGAGAAAAGTAAAAGTAGAATCAGATAATTTCATTAAAATAGTAGCACTGATTAGGTCATGTTAACCCTGTGAAAACAGCTGACTAGGTTATCAAGAAGTATATATAGGATATAATTGGAGCCAGGAGAATAAAAGATGGAGATATTTTAGTTGAATGTAAAAAAAAAACCCGAGCAAGTTGATACATTGCTAAAAATTAAAATGCTGGAAAATTTTAAACTAATTTACCAGCTACCAGCATATTTGACTGAACAGAAGGAGTAACACATGGAATACCATTAGAACTAACCAATGATGAGCTAACTAAAAGCACGTTACCTTCCCAACTCTTGCAATCTGAATATACAAAACAGACGATGGGAGTAGGGAAGGTCATATGTGATTAAGTGATGGGGTTCCAGCTGTGCACTGCTAGGAACTGGTGGTGCATAGCTGTGACATCACCAAGAGAGACCCGAACAATCAAAGTCTCCAGACATTGTCTAATAAAGACTTTGCAGCTGTTCAGGATCTGTACTACTCTTGAGGTCCCTTCAAACCCTACAATAATACCATTCTATAAGGAGTACCTTTTATGTCTAAATAACTGATGTGCATACATATAGTTTTGTTGCTTCTCTACCTATTATCAATCCCAACTAAAAAGAATACATTTGTATCCTGATGATAGAATATTTCACACTAAGTATGACTTTTCAATCATCTCTTAAAATTGTCAATTTTTACCTTTGTATGTATTGCAGTTTGTTTTTGACATTAAATTTGGGTTTGGGAACATTGAGTAATTAAAGATTGTGAATGGGGAACTAAACAGAGCCTTACCTGCTCATGGCCAGACTTTCTATGCTGTGGGGGCTTAAAAGGTACACCGATTTTATAAGTAAAATATAATATTGTTTTCTTTGTGTTAGCTGGACTCCACTGAATCACACAACTTCAACCTTTTTAAATATATTAAATTCCTGACTATAATGTTTCATTATACTGACTGTACATAAAGTTTGTCAATTGTATGCTGGTTTGTCCTGTTATCTTTTAAAAAATTTCCAAAAGGGAGTTTTTTATTAAGATCACTAAAAATATAATTTCCTTCTTTTTCATTAGCCTAGTGAGAGAAAGATCCAGGTTCTACTCTTTGTATCCATCCTCCACTGCTGTCTGGAGAGATCAGACACTTGAAAAAATGCACCAAAATAGCATTCTTTATGCAATAGTACAAAGGAATTGTTTTTAATTTTCCAAAATCATTACTGCTCCCCTTGTTTGAAAAATTACTGAGAAGGTAGAAACGAAAAATTTCTTGCCTAGAAGACATTTAAGAGTATTTTCTTCTAATCACGACTCACAAAGTGGAGACATGGAAGCAAAAACTGAATACTCAAAAGGACAGTCTTTTCCATCTGCTAAATAATGAGCTGTTTCCTTTACTATTAGCTGTTTTATGCTCCCACAGTAGCAGCTTTATACCATAGTGTCATCTGTATAAGCACTTTCATCCGATGCTGGTATATTCAGGTGCATGTAACTTCCCTGAAAAATTATACCTTGAGATTCAAACTTATAAAGATTACGCCCAGCCATAAAGTGCTTTTAAAAAAAATCAGTTACCCAAATATTAAAAAATGGTTTCCTTCATGCTACACAATAGTTTGGTTTTTGTTTATACCAGGGTTAGACAGGATTACTCTTAAATGGATCAATTTCTCTCTTAAGTGAACCAAATGGTAGAACCAGGCAACTGCTCATCTACTTAGATGGTTTTCTCAAGTTGCAGTGTATCACAGAGTTATATTCCTTCTTTCCTGTTTAACACTTATAGGCAAACATACAGGAGATAGGGAGTACATTGTGGAATTAAGTATCTTTAATATATAGTGAAGATAGGGTTGCCAGGTGTCTGGTATTGACCCAGACAGTCCGGTACTTTCACCTCCTGTCCGGTAAAAAATTCAGAAAATACCGGACACCTAAAATGTCCGGTAATTTCTGTTATTTTTCCCTGCCAGGAGGCAAAAATATCAGACACCTGGCAACCTTATGACACACAAAGCAACTGGGCCCAGCCTCCAGACCTCCCCCCCCCCCCCCAAACCCTCTGCTTACTTGGTTCCGCAGGGAAGCTCCCTTCTGATTCAACCAAGAAAAAAAGATGGCCACTAGCAAAAAGCCTAAAGACTTGAGCAAAGGGAAGCAATGCCTTCCCTGGGTTTTAGTGCTCAACTTCTCCTCTTCTTATCTCTATTTTGACTCTGCACGCACTTACAGGGGCCATGCTGTTTTAATGCTGTTTTATTGTATTTATTTATTTATTTTGCTTAATAACTCTTGGGGTCCTTTTTTGTTGTTGTTGTTGTTGTTCAACAACTTTGGTCCCCCTCTCTTTTTTCCCCCCTCAACATAATTTTTTCTCTGGTGTTTTGTTTTTTGGGGAGGAGAACGGGGGGGAGGAAGGGATTCAGTATTTTTGGTTAAACCATCTGGCAATCCTAATTGATGACACATCCCCATCGGATAGAATAGTGCAAATAGAATATCAGGCAAAATCAGAGGGTAGGTGCAAGTTAGCTGAAGAGAAAGCGAAGTTACTCACCTTGGTGCAGTAACTGTCATTCTTCAAGATGTGTGTCCCCATGGGTGCTCCACTGTAGGTGCTGGGCTTGACCCGGCGCCGCAGGACAGAGATTTTTCGCAGCAGTAGTCCAGCTGGACCATGCATGCTCGGGGAGCGTCTTGTGCTGCTTGGTCCGGTCTGAGCCAGTTCCTCGTACCCACCTCAGTATCTGGAAAATAGAACGGACGCAGACTCCGAAGCGGGGGGAAGGTGGGTAGTGGAGCACCCACGGGGACACACATCTCGAAGAATGACAGTTACTGCACCAAGGTGAGTAACTTTGCTTTCGTCTTTGAGTGATGTTCTCATGGGTGCTCCACTGTAGGTGTCTTCACAGCAGTATCCCGCTCCTTCCCCATACCATGGAGATAGGTGGGAATCAGAGTCTTTATCGGTTGGCAGATGAAAGAAATGCAGCCGTTATGGATTTATCCGACAGCCATCTCTGCTGTACAGCATAACGTTCTACAAAGGTGTGATAGGATGCCCACGTGGCGACCTACAGATGTCTGCAAGGGGAACCCCTCTGAGGAAGGCAGTGAAAGCTGAAATGGCTCTAGTGGAGTGCGCTTTAGGGTGCTCGGGGAGCGGTATTCCCTGAATAGAGTAGCAGTGCCTTATGCATGACACAATTAAGTTAGTTACTCTTTGAGCTGAAATGGGTTCGCCTTGTGAGCATTCTGCCGGGGACAGGAGAAGTCTGTCTGTCTTTCTAAAGGGCTTGGTGCAGTCAACATAAAAGGCTAGTACTCTACGCACATCTAGAGTATGAAGAGCCGCGTCTTTAGCAGAAGCATGTGGCTTAGGGTAGTATGCAGGTAATATGATGGGCTTATTAACATGGAAATTGGAACAGACCTTAGGTATAAAGGCTGGGTGATGTCTGAGGACAACACAGTCCCTCTGGAAGATGGTGTATGGGAGTACCGCCATTAAGGCTGATAGCTCGCTGACTCTGCGCACAGAGGTGATCGCAAATAGAAACACCAGCTTCTGGGTCAGGAGCTGAAGAGGTATTGTGGCCAACGGTTTGAATGGTGGGGCCTTAAGGGTCCGTAGTACCAATTCCAAGTCTCACAGCAGAGGGGGTGTGTGCAAGGGCGGGTTCAGATTTGTCAGGCCCTTAATAAACTTATTTCTGAGGAGATGCGCAAATATTTAAAACCCCTCTATAAGTTGTCGGAAAGCCACTAGTGCCACGAGATGTACCATCAGTGATACTAAAGCTAGTTCTGTTTGTTGTAGATCCATTCTGTAGTCTAGAATGTTAAGCATAGGAGCAAGTAGTGGGTTCATGCGACGGCCTGAGCACTGGCATTTCGTCAGGTATGTATTTCTTGTATTAGGTCGCCTATTATGTATGAGGACGTTTTTAACCTTCTCAGAGCATAAGGCTTCAGTTGCACTCAGCCAGCTAGGTCCCACGCTGCGAGGTGCATCGTGTGAAGCTGTGGGTGGAGAAGGCGGCTGTGGTTCTGGGTGAGAAGTGTTGGGAATAGTGGTGGTTGGTAAGATGGGTACCGGGACAGCTGCAATAGTAGAGGGAACCAGTGCTGCCTCGTCCATGCAGGACTTATCAATATCACTGTGACCCCGTCTACCTTGATTTTCTGCAACACTCTTGGAATGAGTGGTGTGGGGGGGAAGGCATATATTAGGGGCCCCCTCCAGCTGATGAGGAATGCGTCCCCCAGTGAATGGCGACCGAGGCCTCCCCTGGAGCAGTATTAGCAACACTTCTTGTTGTTGTAGGTCGCGAATAGGTCGATGAGCGGTGTGCCCCATCGGTAAAAGAAGGAATGGAGAACTCCGTGGTGAAGCTCCCATTAGTGATCTGGCGCAAAGTTCCTGCTGAGGGAATCCTCTACTACATTGTTGATGCCAGGTAATTATGGTGCCACAAGATTGATGCCGTTGGTAATGCACCAGTTCCAGAGCTGGACCACCTCTGCACATAGGGATCGTGAGCGTGCTCCACCCTGTCAATTGATGTAGTACATTGTGGCTATATTGTCTGTTAGGATCTTTACCGTGGAGTTGCGTATGTGGTCACGAAAATGCTTGCAAGCATTAGCGACAGCTCTGAGCTCCAGAAGCTTTATATGGAGCAATGTTTCTTGGGGTGTCCAGTGGCCCTGTACAGAGGCTCTGCCCATATGCGCTCCCCAGCCCAGAAGGGAAGCGTCTGTCATAATCTGGTATCGTAGTAGCAGCTGGTGGACGGGCACTCCTGACTGCAAATGCTTTTCTATGGTCCACCAGTGCAGGGAGGCACTGACATTGCCTCAATGCTGTGTACATAGGGAGTGGTATGATTGTGCACAGTGGCTAGCCAATGTTGGAGGGCGCAAAAGTGTAGCCTGGCATGTGTGACCACGAAAGTAATTGCGGCTATATGCCCATGAGCTTGAGGGCTAAGAGTACTTGAATCCTGTGACTGACCCCACAGGTATCTATTAGCAGCTGTATTGAATGAAATCTGGCCACAGGTAGAAACGCTCTTGCTGCTTTGGAGTCCAACCTCACCCCAATGAACTCTAGAGGTCTTGTGTGGGGAGCAATGTTGATTTGCCCTTGTTCACTAGTAGGCCAAGAGATTGGAAAGTTCATCTGGTGATAGATAGCATCCTGCCTACCTGCGAAGACAATCGGCCCCTTTATAAGACAGTCGTCTAGGTAGGGGAATATTACCCCGGTGCATCGGAGATGAGCGGAGATGACTGAGAGCACTTTTGTGAACACTCTGGGAGCAGCTGAAAGTCCAAATGGAAGAACCCTGTATTGATAGTGGTTTTTGCCAACAACAAATCTGAGAAACCACCTGTGTGCGGGGTGGATCATAACATGGAAATAAGCATCCCGTAGGTCGAGAGCAACGAACCAGTTGTTTTGATCTAAGGCTGGGATAACTGATGCAAGGGTCACCATTTTGAAACACTGTTTTCAAAGATATTTGTTTAGTTGCCTGAGATCCAAGATCGGTCTCCAACCCCATTTTCTTCTGAATCAGGAAATAGTGGGACTAGAACGCTTTCCCTCTGAATTCATGCAGCACTCTTTCTACTGCATCTATCTGCAGCAGATGATTTATTTTGGCTATGAGCAGTTCTTCATGAGAGGGGTCCCTGAAAAGGGACGGTTTTGTGGGATTGTAGGTGGGATAGAGAGGAAGGCTATGGCATAACCGGTTCTGATTATCTCTAGCACCTATCTGTCACTGGTGATGTTTGTCCAGTGCTGATAAAATGGGCACAGGCGATGGTGAAACAGCGGGATGGTCACCAGTGAGACTGGTTGAATGCTCCCGACCAAGCAGTCAAACCTGCTGCCTGGTATTGGGTTGGTTTTGCGGACGGTTATTCTGATTCCGACGCCTCGGCGGTTGCTGCCATTGGTGGGAATTATCTAAGTGCCAGTGTTGTTGTTGTCGCTATGGCTGCCTGGGATGGTATTCATAGCACCTCTGGTATGGCGTGTATCATTGTCTTCTATATGGCAGAGTGTTCTCAGCGTGCACCTGGTATCTTTGCTGGAATGAAGCAGGGTATCCGTCTTCTCCGCAAAAAGGTTATCTTTCTTGAAGGGTAAATCCTCTACCTTTGATTGCAGGTCCTTAGGAACTGCTGCAGCTTGGAGGAATGAGGCCCTTCGCATGACCACTGCAGTGGCAGTGGCCCTGGCTGCAGTGTCCGCTACATCAGCTGCTATCTGTAAACTGGTCCGGGTGGCAGCGTAACCTTCCTGAACAATAGCCTTCAGAATGCGTCTCTTAGATTCAGGTAGAGACTCCATGAGGGTTGTCAGTTTTGAGTAGTTGTCGAAATTATGGTTAGATAAATGTGCCAAGTAGTTGGCTATTCGGAGAAGAAGTGTTGATGATGTGTACACCTTCCTTCTAAATAAATCCATTCTCTTTGAATCTTTATCTGATATTTGGCCTCTATACTGTGGCACCCATGCTCTTTTTCATGCCGCGTCAACCACCAAGGAATTGGGGAGCAGGTGGGTGAATAAGAATTCTGATCCCTTGGGGGTGACAAAATATTTCTTGTCCATCTTCTTGTTTGTAGGTAATACCTATGCTAGGGTCTGCCACAACTCATTCACGACTTCCAATAAGGCCTCGTCTAGGGGGATCACTAGTTTAGGGGCATGAGACGTCTCAAGTTTCTTGAATAGACGGTGGTGTTTCCCCTCGATTTCAGTGAGTTGAATCTCCAGAGAGAGATCTACTCTTTTGAAAAGCTCTTGAAATTACCTGAGATCGTCAGGGGGAGAGGTGTCCCCTGGTATAACCGCCTCATTCGGTGAGGATGACGATGGGTTGGTAGGTGATATCTCAGGCTGGTGCGTTTCCTCCAGTAAGGGCTGCCCTTCCTCGATGTGAGGCTGGGGGAGGAGGAGAGTGAGGACCTTGAGCCACGTCCGGAATGGGGTGTGTCGGTCACTGGTGAGTATCTCAGAGGAGTCGTGTGTCCTAGATCTAGGAAGTGATCTTGATGAGCAATGATAGGAGCGGTGGCATGGCAAATGTGTTCTGTAGTATGTACGGTTATCATACGGGTCCCAATAATAACAGGAAGAACGAGATGGCGAGCACTCGTAGAGCACAGCTGTAGGAGTGGTCAGGCGAACACGGTGACAATGAGGGAGAGTAGGATCTCCGTGGTAAGGGAGAAGGTGAGGTGGAAAACTGGTGATGATAATGATGCTCCCTTTGATAATGATGCTCCCTTGGTGGCGTTAGGAATGGAGATGGGAGGCACTCGCGGGAGGAAAATCTCCTAGGTGGAGACCGCCTAGGTTACTGAGGTGGCAGTGGCAAGGAGGGTTCTGGAGAAAATGTTGGAGAAGGGGAGCGTGGAGATGGGCTCCACTTCTGTGGTGTCTTGGCTCTAGTCTTCCTATGCTGCCCCCATCTCGGTGCCGATGTTGGTGCTGGACTGCCCTCCACAGCAGCGGGTGTTGCAGGCGCCGATGCCGCTTGCGGTGCCAGCAACATCGGTGCCGCACGGACAGTTTGGTATTCCGGATGGCTCGGCATGTGCCGCATGAGGCTCAGAAGGGGTCGGTACCGCCCTTGGCGTCGGTGCAGGCATGGCTCGAGTGAAACTTGTCGGTGCCAACGGTCCCAACATGCCGCGAGCAGAGCTTGATGGTGCCGAAGATGTCAGTGCCGATGAATGATGTGCAGTTGGCACTGAAGAGCCAGATTTCGCTGATTTGGATGGTGCCGTGCGCACCGTAGACACGCCTGAAGTGCCTAGTTTACTGCCAACACTCATTCTGACGTGCGAAGTAGCAGGCGGAGAGCAGGTCGAAGACGGCTTACTCTTCCTTGGCAGGGCAGCAGTTGGAGAGGAAGACCTTCTTTTTTGTGGCTCTCTTGATGGCCACAGGCGGTAGGCAGATCCTTGAGGCTGAAGAGCCTTATCAAAGAGGATCATCCTGAGCCTCATCTTCCTGTCATATTGCACTCTAGCTGTAAGCTTAGAGCAGTGAGGGCATTTTTGTGGAACATGGTCCTCCCCTAAACAACGAATACAGGAGGAGTGGCCATCCGAGGCAGGAATGGCCTCGCGGCAGGCCTCGCATTTTTTGAATCCTGGTGAACCAGGCATTATTAAGTTTGCAGATGATACCAAACTGGGTGGAGTTGAAACTTCTTTGGAGGATAGGGACATAATTCAAAATGACCTTAGCAAGTTAGAGAAATGGTCAGAGGTAAACAGGATGAGGTTTAATAAAGAGAAATGCAAAGTGCTCCACTTAGGAAGGAACAATCAGTTCCATACATACAAGATGGGAAGCGACTGTCTAGGAAAGAGCATGGCGGAAAGGGATGAAGGGGTCATAGTGGACCACAAGTTGAATATGAGTCAACAGTGTGATGCTGTTGCAAAAAAAGCAAATATGATTCTAGGTTGTATCAACAGGTGTGTTGTAAGCAAAACTCGTGAAGTCATTCTGCCGCTCTACTCTGCACTAGTTAGGCCTCAGCTGGAGTACTGTGTCCAGTTCTGGGCGCCACATTTCAAGAAAGATGTGGAGAAATTGGAAAGGGGACAGAGAAGAGCGACAAGAATGATTAAAGGTTTAGAGAACATGACCTATGAAGCCAGGCTTCATGAACTGGGCTTGTTTAGTTTGGAAAAAAGAAGATTAAGGGGGGACATGATAGCGGTTTTCAAATATCTAAAAGGGTGTCACAAGGAGGAAGGTGAAAATTTGTTCCTCTTGGTTTCTGAGGACAGGACAAGGAGTAATGGGCTTAAAGTGCAGCAGGGGAGGTTTAGATTGGACATTAGGAAAAAATTCCTAACTGTCAGGGTGGTCAAATATTGGAATAAATTGCCAAGGGAGGTGGTGGAATCTCCCTCTCTGGAGATATTTAAGAACAGGTTAGATAGACATCTGTCAGGGATGGTGTAGACGGAGCTTGATCCTGCCTTGAGGGCGGGGGGCTGGACTCGATGACCTCTCGAGGTCCCTTCCAGTGCTATTATTCTATGATTCTATGATTATTCTAATATAACTTCAACTTTACTAAACTTAACTTTTAACTTTTTTTAAAAAAATAAACAGAGATAAGGTAATGAGTAACAGGGAAGATAACTGAAACTTAGCAATTAAGGGCAAGTAAACATATAGCAACTACTTTAAACTGTAACAACTTTAAAATGGTTTGGGTTTTTTTGGATTTTGTTTTTTTTTAAACTAGGAACGAAAAGGAAAGGGTAAGTATAAACTGGGTCTGAACCAGAAATAAGAAACAAGCTTGAATTCCTCACGAACAGAAGAGATCCAAGGAGAGAGGTTTCCTCCATCTGCAGCCTGAGACAGTTGAAAGGAACTGGCTCAGACTGGACCGTAGGGTGTGAACGCCGCAAGACGCTCCCTGCGCATGCACAGTCCGGCCAGACTACTGCTGCGAAAAATCTCTGTTCTGCGGTGCTGGGGCAAGCCCAGCACCTACAGTGGAGCACCCATGGGGACATCACTCAAAGAAAAAGCCAGGTTGCGAAAAACCCTGGTTTTAGGGACTTTTGGTGAGGGAGAGATTTGAATGTTAGGTTACTAAAATATTTACAGTAAAATATATCTGGACTTTAGTAATACTAGAAACAGGTCTTAATTTCAGACGGTGAATGTAAGTTCCAACTATTCTATAATGTTAAAATGCAATTGATATGAGTATTCTTGTTCTGTTTACACCTACTACACAACAGTTTTTTAAAATAAAAAGTGCACTGTGTATATACCCAGAGACTGCCTATGACAACTCCTGTAAATATATATGAAATATATAAACAGGAGAAAACACTAGCCAGGCTGCAGTCACAAATACAGCTCCTGGTATTCACTATATCATTACTAATCTTTTTTTGTTTAAATGTGTAAAAGATTTGCTATGCAGCCAGTCATAAAGAAATGTCATAGGATCTGACAGAAATCTAACTAAGTCAATGGAATGATTCCCATTAACCTCAATGGATTTTAAATCAGACCCTTAAGCCAGAGAACTCTCTGTTAAGGGCTCTTCCATTATTAAACAATACCAATTTAAAAGGCATTTTTATAAAACAGAGTATACACTTATCCTCAGTAATTTGAAAAATTATAAAATATTTTATAAGTTTCATGGTGGCAACTATTTGAATTTGGTTACATCCTCTGTTTCCCACAGAGTAAAAAAACAGTTTAGCTTCTCCTTGGGACCTTTACCACCATAATTCTTATTAGACACGATCAAGCACAGTGATGAGTACTGTGGCAGTTCCCCCACATGCTTTATGAAAATTGGCTAATGAATATTAATATGCATAAGTCAGGCATGCTTTGAACAAAATATTTCATGTAACCTATCAATTTTAACGTTACAAATGGCTGGATCTGTATGTCCTATATCTCTACATCCTTTTGGTGCAGGTATCATTCTTGTATGAGAAGTCAGAAATATAAAGTATGAGACGGTTTATAGTTTTAAATGTGCTAATCAGAGCCATTACTAGTGCCCCACCCCCAAAGCCTTAACAACTTGGTGATCAACAGCCTGTAATTCCAAAGGTGATTGGATGAGTAATATATGTGATCATACCACCTGGTACTGGGATTCCATATTGACCTGGTATTTTTCCATGGAAGGGGAATAAAGGATTCCCACCCTGGGGAAAAGCCTATTTAAGCAATGGAAGGCTATCAGCTCTTTGTCTTTGGCTGGCCTGGAAAACCCTGAAAGGATACAAAGGGCTAGAAACTCAGGTAAGGGTAAAAGAGTTTGATTCTGACCTGAAGATTATACCTGAAATAAGAATAGGTCTTTATGTTAAGAATCTGCTTGAAATTAGTTCTAATTCAGTAAAAAACTTATCATATGTTTTCTTTTCATTTTAATTTAGTTTGATCTGTCTGTTTTCCCCTGCAACCATTTAAATCCAATTGTTTGTACTAAATAAAAACACTTTATTTTCTATCATTTGGAACTGGTCTTCCTCTACCAGAAGTGGCATTCCGCCGTGTGCAGGGGAGGATGGAGGGGAATTTGGTGCATGAGGAGCACCAGGGCCTGGGTCAACAGGCCTACAGTCTGGGCACCATGTGGGCAGTCTGCATGAACTGCATCATGATGTGCAGCATGAGGGCCAAGAGCCTGGCACTGCTTTGCAGCAGCTCCAGCTCCATGATGAGTGCTGTGGCATCCGCAAGGGCAACCAGAGCATGCAATGTGAGCAGGAGACTAGCTGCCAGCAACTGGTGCCCTACATGAACCATGCAATCAGCACCCCCATCTCCAAATCCTTCAACAATATTGTGCCACCATTTCACTTGAATTTGGCGCCCCATTTAACTTGGCACCCTAGGCGACCGCCCAGTTTGCCTATATGGATGGGCGGCCCCTGAATGTGAGTTTGGTGTCTCTCGAGGGGGTAGTCAGCAGAGAAGTGGAGTGTGAGACCCGGCTATAGAGGAGTCCCTTTAATCATGAGTCTCAGCTAGCCTCAGGAAGCAATTAGAGGAAGTGACTGTTCTCCTGATGCCCTCCCCTGAATGCTTCCGGGGTGGCTTTAAATGCAATTCAGGTTCCTATCAGTGTGGATATGCTATTTTGATGGTGCCTTATAGAGTGGACGAGCTATTTCAAAATAGCTTTTCGGGGAGTTATTTATTTTGAAATAACTTATTTTGAAATCATTTCCCAGTGTAGACATGCCCTGATAAAGTATCACAGATCTACATCCAGGAACCTTGTAAATGGGATATATACACACAATAAAGGGGATATTTCGGGAAAATTGTGTTTAATGGTAACTTGAAATTGTGCTTTAAAACACAATTTAGAGTAAATTTATTTCTACAATGCTTTTAGATTATTTCTACACCCAGCTGTGTTTTGAAGTCCTCTAGCCCAACATACTTATAATATAAAGAGAAATAATCCTGGAACAAGATATAAGATTATACATAAAAGATTTCTATTTAACCTGTTCATACTGTATTATGAATAATACACTTCATGATAAAAACAAAGCCATAATATATTAAATGTTTACATTTCTATCACATTGATATATATAAACTTTTTTGATTAAAGCTATTTCTCAACTCCTTTGTTATGCAAAAAGTAAAAAGAGTCAAGTGAGAATTTTACACTGTACACAGAAATAGTCTCTATAGACTCAAATAATATGTTCATAGTTGCTTATGTTATAGAGCTTTAATGACATCTGTCTGACTTGATTAATGTTGCCACTAGTCTGGAGTCAAACAGAAAGTTCCTTTTGATGACAACCAGCACTCCCTAAATCAAATCAAGAAATCAGAGCAGCACATCCATCAACATGAACAATTAACTTCAAAATCAATTGCTTATTAATGGATAACAAAATGTATCGCACCCAAAGGAGTGACAACTAAGGTCCAATTCTCTCAGGCTGTAATAAACCTCCTTCTGCTAAATAAAAATAATAAATGAAAACAGGTTATGTTTAATTGATTTGTTACAAGACATTTACATCTATAAACAAGAATATGCTTGATATTTCTCTATTTCAGTTAGTGTTATTTACAACATAGCATTACCATAGTGTAATTATTGTATTAGAAATGCAATGCATGACATCAAATATGTAGTATTCCAAAGGGAAAGACCCAGTGAAGATATAATATTAATGTTAAGAAATCAAGAAATTAAAAGGTCTACAAATGCAGAATTGAAGATGAAAGCTCCTTAAATCCATAATAATGGGAAACACTCCAGTACCCACTGTATCAAGTCCACAGACATCTTTAATTTATACAGACAGTAAAGTGTAAGGAATTCAGTTTACCTGCCTAAAGAATAAGCTGAAACATGCCTGCCTAGACTGAAAGCTGCAGCTCCAGGACTTTCTGGACTTAAGCATGAGCAGAAAGCTGCTCCATGCCTTCTTACACTTACAACAAATAATGCAACTCTAGTCCTATCTTCAAGTCAGATCCTTTAAAAATGCCTTTTGAGGTGAAATCCTGGCCTTTAAAAATCCTAGCCTATTAAAGTCAATGGCAAAACTTCCATTAACTTCAGAAGGGGCCAGGATTTCATCCAGAAAGGCTGAATTTTCAAAGTACGTACACGTACACATACACGTACACACACACAGTACGCTATATACATACACACGTACAAAAGCAACTACTGTGCACAGCTGGACACACTTAATTACACAAAATCAAACTGCAGACATAAGCATTTAACTTTCTTCAAACAAAAGAAGCAAATATTTCCGAAAAGACAGAACATGTGGTTTATCTCTTTAAAGTGCCTGTGCCAAGATCTGTGTTAAAGTCCTAATGAAAGTGCAGTTTAGTTTTGTTTTTTTAAATCTGGAAAGCATAGCTGTTTGATTCAAGACTCACATGCTGCATCAAATTCAAGGCTCTTAGAAAAGAGAAAGAAAGGGTCAAGAGAAGTATTACACGACTTCATTTTCTCCCATTTTAAGCATCTGTTTTACAAAAAAATCCAATTTTTAGCAAGAAGCAGCTACAAATGCCAATGTAGATTGTATGCCGGTTGTCTTTACCACTGACACAACTGGGTGATAAAAACTCCTGTCTTCTGTGTACACTACTGTATACAGAACTGCTGCAACTGAATTGTTGCTGAAAAATGTAAATAATTTTCTAGCATAGGAAACGTCTAAGAATGCAAGAATCCAGAAACATAACAACATCTCATCAATTTCAGCAAAAAGATGTAGAACAAGCCACAACTAGTTCTGTGCATCAGCTGGGATACTTTATATTTCTTGTTCACATTCTGAATGTATTAAACACATATAAAGAAGGGATAAAAATCTCTCTCTCATCTCTCACCTTTTTTTCCATTGTTAAGCTTCAATTGTATAGCCGCTAAATCACCTTAACTGCTTAGTGCATTCTCACTTCTTTCAATAACACTGTGAAAACACAAAGTACTGTTGCATACTAAATTCTATCATTGCTTTTTCTTACACTAGATAATAAATAACTCCAAATGGTTTCTACAAAGGATAAACAATATTGCTCCTATGCTACTGGTAGCACAAGTATCTAAAAGATTTAGGGAGAAATGAAAAGGACATACATTCCTATATCCATCAAACATTAGGGTACAAAAATAAATCCCTATGCTTCAGTGTATTTATCTCTCTTCCAATTCTCTAGCATTGTTGATCCCTGATATTTTTCTTCATACATGAGAGTATTGCTCACCTTGTGCAGTATGTTAGCATATAGTAATTTAAACAATTAACTGATAAGCCTGGGCTTATCCATTAATCCATATGACTACACATACTCCCCCTCTTGCTTCCTCTGTATCAAGAGGTGGGGGGAAGGCAGGAGCAGGTGCCCATGGGGAGCTGACTTTTATGGCCAGCTCCCCACCAGCACTGGATTCTGATGAGCCACCTGCCCCCTCACTTTACCCCACCCTCCACCACCCACCCTGCTGTCTCTGAGGGTAGCAGGCAGAAGCTGGTACACACAGGAAGCCAGCTTTCCTGAAAGGTGGAGTCATGAACAGGTCACTAGTGGTTCAAATGGGGGTACACTAAGAACCCATAACACCAGTTTGAGGTTCCATGTTGTACATGGGGCTCATATTTCTGGGTAAATGTTACAAAGTCCCTTGAGGAAATGCTGGCTGTCAGATGAATGAAGATCAAGCACTCATCGGCTACGTCTAGACTGGCCCCTAATTCCGGAAAAGTCATGCAAAGCAGATGTCAGAATAGGGAAATCCGCGGGGGATTTAAATATCCCCCGCGGGATTTAAATAAACATGTCCACCGCTTTTTTTCCGGCTTGGGGAAAAGTAGGAATAAGAGATCCTCCGGAAAAGGGCTTTATTCCGGAGGATGGCGCCAGTCCAGATGCTTTTTTCCGGCTTTTCCCCAAGCCGGAAAAAAAGCGGCGGACATGTTTATTTAAATCCCGCGGGGGATATTTAAATCCCACGCGGATTTCCCTATTCTGACTTATCTACTTTGCATGACTGTTCCGGAATTAGGGGCCAGTCTAGATGTAGCCATCCACTTTATGGTAGAATGCTGTGATAGCTATGAGGTGCCTAATCAAGCTCATGGAGAAGCCTGATTTCATACGTTCCATTATATAGCCCAGGACCAGTAGTAGAGAAAAAGATACTGTCATGATTTGTCTATTTTTGCACCATGTATTGAATTGTCTCCATTCGTTCAAGTATGCATGTCACATAGTAGGTCTAGGACTATTTAAAAATATCCTTACTTCCTTTGAACAGATCATTTTGATTTCTCAGAGTCATAGACACCTTGAGGTGGAGTCTCGCTAGGTTTCAGCTGGTGGATCTGGACAAATCCTGAGAGAGGAGATGAAGAGGAAGTGTATGTGGTAGGGACATGGCCATCTTTAGGAGATAAAGAAACTATGTTTGTCTGAGCCATATGGGGACTCTCAAGATTATTCTGTGTCTGTTCTGATCTTGTGTATGACCCAGGAGAGAAGAGGAATCAAAAGGAAAGGTGTATAACAGGAGTCCATCCCACTTGACAAGAAAAACATCACTCAGGGAACAGGGTCCAAGTCCTGCTCTGGAACAGAATTACAGGCACTTGGCACTCTGGGTCATCACAAAAAGGTATCTACAGTAGTTGGGAACTCCCAACTCTTTGAATAAATTCCATAGTACTCTGGGGTTTATTTCTCACTCATAGTCCTTGGAAAGTTTTCTGCTTACTACCCCTGCAGTCATGTTTTAGCATCCTGATAGGCAGGATGCTGAGAGATGTTGATGTTGTAAATTGATGCACCACTCTCCCCCTTTTAGTTGAAATAAAACATACTAGTGATATTGTCTGTGATGACCTTTATAGTTCTGTCCTAGATCATAGGTAGAATATGGAGCATGCACTGTGAACTGTCTGTAGTTCCAGTAGGTTTATGTGTAGAATGGATTCCGGTGGCAAAGAGTGGCCTTGGGTTGTGTGATTGCACAACCGAGCTCCCAGACCTAACAGGGAAGCGCCCATACTGATTGTTATCATCGGATGGTTCTGGGCAAAGGAAACTTTTGTGCAAATATTGTTTACTTGTGTCCACCAATGCAGAGTTTTTTTACTTTGGTTGACATCATGAGAGGTTTGTTTATACTAATTTGCAAGGAACATACACTGTCTAGAGCCAGGCATATGGAGTCGGGCATATTTGATGACCAACATCATTGTAAAGGTATCCTAGCCAAAGTCTGTGAACTGTGTAGTGTTGTGGATATCAGTTATACTAAAGTTATAAATTGGTGTGAGGGCAGTGAGGCTCCTGTCTCCAGAAAGTCAAAGTAGGCCTCACGAACTTCAGTCATTGCACAGGTGTGAATGTTGATTTCTAGGCATTACATTTGTAGACTCAAATTTGTGAAAAAGACTAATGTGTTTTGAATAGCTTCTAGTGCCACTTGTTGAGTCATTGCTTTTAGTAAAAAATCATCTGAATAGGGCAGGGCTGGGCAAAATATGGCCCTCGGGCCGGATCCAGCTCACCAAGCCACCAGATCCAGCCCACGAACACAGCGGGGAGCCACAGGCAGGCTTCTGGCTTGCATTACCGCCCCCGTGCACACCACTCAGAAAAGCGGTTGCCAGGCTGTGAGCCTGGAGGAGAGCAAGGGAAGGTTTCATGAGCTGTTCCCGCCCCCAGCCCAATCTCATTGTCCGGTTTCTGGACAATGGGAGTTGCCTGTTTGAATAACAAGCAGCACACGAAGCACCAAGTCCCCTCCCTTCAGGCTCGTCTTTATTCACACGTGCATGTGGCCCCTGCAGCTTAGGCAGGGAGGCTGCCTCAGAAACGTGCTGGGCAGCTGGCTGGGAGTCATCAAAGTAAGTCTCCTGGCCAGAGCCTGCCTCTGGCACTCCAGCCCCTCCTTCCCCCTTACTCCACATAACCCAAGCCCTCTGTCTTCCTCCTGCACTCATACCTCCTCCCAGAACCTTCACCTCAGTCCCCTGCCCCAGGTCCCAACCCAAACCCCTGTACCCCCGTCTTTACCCTAAAACCCTGCCCCAGGTCACAACCCAAACCCCTGCACCTTACCCAGTATCCCAATCCCCTGCCCCAGGTCCCAATCCAAACCCCTGCATTCCAATTCCCTGCCCCAGGTCCCAACCCAAATCTCCGCACCCTATGTCACAACCCCTCCTGTCCTAGGTCACAACCCAAAGCCCTGCACCCTAGTCCTAGGTCACAAGTACCTCCTTCACCCAAACCCCACATTCCCTTCTACACCCTAACCCCTTACCCCAAGCACCCAACCTCCATCCCAGACCCTGCATCTCCTCTATTAATATGATGAAAATCTTGGAGTGGCCCTCCCCCATCAAAAATTATTTCCCATTCCTGAAAAGAGAAATATTGTGACATCATGTCTGCAGAGTCGACCCACTACCACTGCAAGAACTTTTAGAAATGTCCAAGTGCATTGGACAGCCCAAAGAGCAGTAGTTTGTACTGAAGCTCCTGTGCAAGGGAAGTATTAATTTAAGAAAATGTGTGTCCTGAAAGTCGAGGATGGAGAATCAGCACCCTTTTTCCAGTTCTGGAATTGTAGTAACATAATGATACATGATCATTCTGAAGCACTGGGTCTTTGCAAATTTGTTGATGCTTCAGTTTTTTCCTGTGCTAGAAAATAATGTGAGTAGAACCCCCTCTCTCTGTGCTGGCACTGGTTCTATAGTGCCTAAGCATATAAGATGGCTTACCTCACATCACAATAGATGCTTGTGAAAGGGCTTGTGATGGGGCACTCCCACCCCGCACTCAGGAGGACCTAGCAGGCCTATCGCAGGGACTCCGCAGGATGTGGGGAGCATGGCGCGCCGACAGGAAACGCCCGGGAGGCGGGGCTAGCGCGGCGCGGGGGGATGATGTCATGGAGGGGGTGACCCGGGTTGCAGGTGCGGTGACGCCCGGAGCCCTGCCGGCGCGGGGTTTAAAAGGAAGGCTTGCCATCCAGGAAGGGGAGGAGAAGACCGCGAGGAGCTAGAAGGACCAGATGGTGAGGAGAGGGCACCCAAGGGGACCGGCCCCTAGGAGGGGCGGAGTAGGAAGCGACCCAGGGCAGGGTTGTGGAGCCCGTGAGCAGGCGGGTTTAGTGGCAATACCCCATCCGCTGAGCAGGGACAGGTAGTCCCTGCCTTAGGGCCCTGGGCCGGGGTTCGGAGAGAGGGAGGGCCCTAACCCCCCTACTCCAGCCGCCGGAGCATAGCAAGTTGTGCCAGTGAGACGGGCAGTCCAGGTCACCGTCGAAAGCTTAGGGAGTCTGGGACCTGCGTGGCAAGGCACAGGACTATTTTGGGGATGCATAGCCATAAGGTGTGCACAATAAAGAGGGTGATGGTAGCTAACAAACTATTGGGGTAGTGTGGCCTTTTTACAGGGCTCCTCAAAGAGAGTTAGGAAGGCTAGGTGGGTAGAAAAAGGTAAATGAGATAGAATAACCAAGTGGGAACTGCTATCTCAAATCTCTGATTACAAGCGAAGGGAGATGTAGTCATCTGCAGTTGAGCACCCACAGGGACACTCCTTGAAGAAGCTACAATTCTTCATATTGAAACACATTTCATATTCTTTTAACAAAAAAGAGATTTTAGCCACAACTCTTAAAACTGTTATGATTTTTCATTCCCTGCTCTTTTCACATAGCCTGTGTTCATTTTCAAGATTTTGCTTGCTTTCATTTTTATTTTTTTCTCCAATCCTCCCCAACACAATGGTTCCCAAATATACAACAACTAGTTTTAATGGGCAGGGAAATTTCTTCCATACATAAAGAATCCAGAAAGTAAAGAATTTCATCCAGGAAAAAATTTCTGATTTGTTAAGCATGGATGGAATTGGAGAGCAGGAACTGGAATGCAAAATGAAGTCAGTCAGTTCAATTTCAAACTAAAAAGTATTCAATGAAATATGACTGAACATATTCATTGAGTCCCAATTTAAAGTACTATTGCTCTAATTGTTTGACAAAACATTTGCATGTCCTGAATCACAGCATTCCCTTTGCAATCAGAGACTCAGCTCATTAAATTATGGCTGTCATTTTGCCAAGATGCACACATTAGTGACACAGCCAGGATCTGACACTTGGATGGGCCCCGTGAGCGGGCAATGAAAAGGATGAAGGAGGAAAAGCAGGCAGATGGGACACCTTCCCTGAACCTCTATAGCCAACTTTGTGATGAGCCATGGAAAATTTGGCCAACAGTCACCACGCCCCAACCGCAGGGACTTGCCCTACTCCACCCTCCTAGCACTCCTGCCAGGGAGCGAATAGATGGCTTGCCCCACTCTACCCACCCACTTGGCAGTTCAGATGGGGAGCAGTTAAAGATGCTTGCACCACTTTGCCCAGCATTCCTACCCCTCTCCACCCGTCTAGCATTATAGCCAGGGAATGGGCAAGCCTCCACGCCCTGACCCTGCTTCCTGACCGGAGTGCTGGGCAGAGTGGGCTAACCCCTGGACCCCACTACCCATTTAGAATGCTGGGCAGGCAGGTGGAATGGAACAAGTGCCTAATCCTGCTCTCTGGCAGGAGCAGCAGGTGGGCACATCCCAGTACTCCCACCTCCCCAGCCAGTACATATGAACACTCACAAATTCTGAATTCAACAACATGGTAGTAACGGTGATGCTGTATCAAGTTCATCCTCAACTTAAAAAAAGAGTTAGCACCTGTATTGTAGTAAGTTTAAATTCCATTTTTTAATAAAGCCTGTTCTACTGTACTCTACTGTATAAACTAGGGAGGTTATCTTGTGAGCCTGGAACCAAAACCCATATTTCCCATAGACTTTTGGTCTCTTTTTACACCATTTAAACTTCCACTGCTTTTTTTAAGAACATAAATGGCATGAAAATCAAAGCCTGACTGTATTTGAATATATACATTTTACTTTAAATCAAAAGCTTTAAAATGCTTTAGAGGATTAGTGGAAGTTGCTCCTTCTGCATATTTGACAAGTACTGCAGTACACAAGAGTAGCTAGCTTATGACAGAAGTCAGTGATCCACAAAATAACCTAAAATTAATCCTACAAAACAATGGGAGGTTTTTGGGTGCTGGAAAAACCAGCGAGAGTTTTCTGTAAGCCAGTTCCAGGGACTAGCAGCATTCTTTCCCCAGGACCAGAGTATGGCACTGTGTAGAGAAAGGTAAGGGAAAGAAGGATGAGAGCTTCACTGTGATGATTAGTGGCAGGAGGTGGAAAAGCAGGCAAGAGCAGAGGGAAAACTGTTCTGTTTTGTTTTGTTTTGCCCTCCTTTGGCTGCACTGGGCTATACTGATGGCTGGATTCTTCCATATTTTAATTCTCGGTAACTGAGCACCTGTGAGCATGACTTTGTGATCCATTTGAAGGTTTCATTCCAGTAACAGAGAAACAAACATACATGTTGGTCACAAATATACTATGCTTTTCAACAGATCCGACTCAGTGTATTTCTAGCTTTGATTTCTACACTGTTTTGTCAACAGGTGAGGAGGGAAATAAATCCAATAAATGACAGTATTATAAACATCTCATTTCCTTTATTTAAACTTTGTTCCTTATGCACTCCAAAGCTAGTACTTTCCTTAGAGACAAACTGACCAAGTTGTAGAACTACGAATTATGTTGAAATTGGCAAAATCTGTGGCAGAATGTACATCTGATTCTATATATTCATATTTAATTAAAAACCTAACACTTCACTATGGCTAAACGTTTTTTTAAAAACAAGACCACCGGCTGTTTCCCAGGACAAAAAGGACTTAGAATACTTTGGACGTAGTGCACTTGGATTTAGGGGAATTAGCACCCCTCCTGCTGACCCAGCTGTGGTACTGACAATTAATTGGAGGAAACAGACAGCATCTCCCAGGAGGCACCAAAAGAACCATGGTCACAATTTCTGTCCTGTGCCATTCCATGCACTAGGAGGATATTAGAAACCATGAAGTGTAGAAATAATTAAGTTATAAAAAGTACTTGACAGTTGAATCCTGCATATAACTCCCTTGGAGGTTCTTAGTACTTCAAGCTTTATAATGCATACATATTTGATTATTGATCCTAAAACACAATCAAGACACTCAAAAAGAGAAAATAAAGAACAACATTTTAAAGCAATTCATCTTGTATTTTGAATGAAAATATTTTCTAGGCTTAAAATGTCACTATGTCTCATTCATATCCCTTGGAGATCAATGAATAATGGCATTGATACAGGCATATGTTATTCTTTGCTCATCAAGTAGGATTTCAGAAGGGCCCCTTCAGATTAATAAATTTTCACAGTAGGCTGCAAATCAAATCATTACTTCCTGCTCAGAATGCCTCAGAGTAGCTCCATACCGACACTCATAATGAATGGGAAATAAGACCACAAAATTGCTATTTAGCAATTCCTAGCTCCTTAGGCACTACAACTGTGAACAGGAAAAACAGGGGCACCCTCCAAAGGAGGGAGAATTGTCTATAAAGGCTTTTGTCAGTTTGTGCCTCACATGAAAGATGTAGAACAGTTAATACTAGTTTATTAGATGCTATTTTAATCTCTCACACCATGAAGCACAAGAAGATGGTAGAAGAATGCAATAGTAGCTGCCACAACATCATGCTGATTTTCATTAAATTTGTTGAAAGGGGACTCAGCATGGAATTATTAAACTACTTCAGTGGCAAACTACTAAAATGGCTCATCTATTTATAGCCATCATACTCAATCTTTATTATTTTTATAGTGACTCCAGCTAGTGCTGCTCTAGTTAAGGTTCTGTCAGCCTTTCTTCTATAATTCATGTTTCTCACTACCTTCTGTCTCTGCAATAAAAACTTTCTCTTGGCTGGAATTGGACAACAGTAAGTAGTCAGAGAATGTTTTAAGAAAGTAAAAATAAAGAAAACACAGTAAAGGTTACTTTCCTGTATTCCTTGCCCATCCAAAACTGACATCAGTCTTCACTGTTTTCAAATTGCTTTTCTCATTTCAATAACTCAGATATAAATGTGCTTTTTAAAATGCAAATATACAGCCTAGTAAGCTTTCAAATATGCTAGAGTCTTCTGGGATTTTAAACATATTTATAAATAGCTAAGTTATAAACATGGAAGTGTCTATTTTTGCTGAAGTCATTACGACACAAGTTCTAAGCACCAGCATAGTTATCACAGAAAAGTCAGCTCACTCACATCTGAGTAGGAAGGAGGTTGCCTGTGATAACAGCACTATCTGGAGAAAGAAGATTAGTAAGTGCCTCTGTGACACCTTCGTAAGCTGAAAGGTTTGAGTGACTTTAAACATTGATGACATGAAATAGCATCACAGAACTGTATGCATTCACAATGCTCTGTTGCCATAGCATTTGCACTGTGAATACAGATGTAGCCAATATTTTAAAACTATCTGTAAGTCATGCATACTTGTGTCATATGAAAATAATCATAAGATTTTACCCTCAGAGATGCGCACACATTGCTCCTGATTACTTGAGTGAGAGTTTCACACATCTGCAGCTCAGGCCAGAATCTGACCTTATATCAAGCTTCATAAAATACATATGAAAACAGCTGCCACAAAGTAAAAATCAAAGCAACAGTGCTTCCTTTTCTACCCTAACATGAATCATTTGATCACCAATTCTGTGATCAATTCAGTTTAAAACCACCACATTTTTCCTACATGCAAATCCCTCCCTCAAATACTCTTAAGGCCTTAGCCTATGGTTGCTCAAACAATTCAGCATGGCAGCATGCCCAGAAAGAAGATCAACACATATAGAATACTTCAGACCTTGAGAGGCAGAGCATTCCAAAAGAAAGGGCCCCTTACAGAAAATAAATCTCCCACCAGGCTTATTTTTGTATGAAGGACATTCAGCTCAAGAGCCTCTGCTGATCACAGTTATCAGTGTCTGACATCAAGAGAGAGGTGGTCTTGAGGGTAGGCAGGTGCAAATCCCTGTATGGAATATGAAAGTGTTCCAAAAAGATTGTTTCCTTATATAAGTATATAATAACTATAATTCACCATTTCGTTCACAGTTCTCATGGGAAGATTTCATTCTCAGAATTCAAATTTGTTTGGACACTTAACTAGTATCTAATAATTTTAAAAAATAAAAGCTTTAAATGAGTTGGAACCATTCATAGAGTCAATAGAGGCTGTATCTCAAAACTGCACTCTCTGGTCTTGCAACATTTGGCAGCATGGGGCTGGAGTCTCCTCGAACCCTGCAGGAATGCAGGGTTGGAGTTGGAGCCCCCGGCAGCTTCCAGGGCTGTGGGGTCGAGGTCAGAGCCTCACAGCAGCCCCTCTGGAGCGTGGGGCTGGGGCACTGTAGCAGCCTCCAAGAGAATGGAACTGGAGTCGAGCTCCATGGCCCACAGCAGCCCAATAAAGCACAGTGCTGGAGTCGGAGCCTCACAGCAGTTCGCTGGAGAACAGGGCCAGGCCTAGAGCCCCATGGCTGTCCCCGGATGAGTGGGGCTGAAGCCCCACAGCAGGAGCCAAAACTTGTGCTGCTCAGGGTGCTGGCAGCAGCTGGGCAAACAGCCCAAACAGGCTGGGGGTACGGGAGGGCGAAGCAGGGTACCTGCTGGGGTTTGGGGGCCAGTGGCAAGAGACCTCCTTTGGTCTGGCAAATTCTCCCATTTGGGACTAGTCAGGTCCCAATGGTGCCAGACCAGGGAGGTCCCATACCAGGAGAGCCCATTTTGATCTTCTAGTTTAACCTTCTGCATAACACAAGCCACTGAATCCCACCTCGTAATTTCTGTATCACGCCCATTAAGTTATGCACATCAGTAAATTCTCAATGGGTCCTCATCCACCCTCTTCACTCTTGGCTCAGATTTTACTTTCAGAGATGCACATAAGTATCTAATACCTGAATTTGATATTCTATATTTTTGTTTGTTACTTAGACACATACATGCATTTGTGTCACTTCATTCATGTAAACAGTCCCTCACGTCATTACTGATCCTGATTGGGACTTTGAAGAGCTGTCATATTATAAATAATATCCACAGAAGTCTAGAGTCAAGTGAAAAAATTCCAAGTTAACAATGCAAAGCAGGTGAACCAACAGCTGTTAGTTGGAGAAACTTTATCTATAACAAGAACATTTTAATAGAAAATGTTAAAAGAATAAAGGATTTGGACCCACCTAGGCATCAGGCCTACAAACACTTGTGTATTTGCTTAACTGAGGCACTAACAGATTAAAAATTTTCCTCATGATGCTAGAGGTCATATAGGTGAGTATAACTTAGGCTATTAAAAAGAAAGCAAGCCAGATTCTCGACTAGCATAAAACAGTGTATTTCCATTGAATCAGATAGAGTTATTCAAGTTTTACCAGCTGAGGATATGCCCAACTGCATCTTTAAAACATTCTAAGTATACTGAGAGAGTCCTTAAACAGAACATAGTATATGTAACAACTTACTTAATAACATTTATAGTAAACAAACTAGTACTTGGGTATATTTCTATAAAACAAGCTTAGCATGGTATCCTAAAAAAACCTCTTATGCACAAGAAAGACTCAATAGCAGTTGGTGTCACAATGCCAGGACTCAACTGTCAAAAATAAAGTTTCATTTCAGTCCCCAAGTAACTATCATTCTGATGTTCATTATCATATAAATATGAAGCTGGAATTCAAGAAAGTAAAGCTTGTCACAAAACAATATTAATACTGTACGCAGAGATACAGCATATATCATAAGACATGAGGAGAACCTTTAAAACACAAACATTCTTAATGTGTCTACTGGCTGAACTTCTCTACTCCAGCAACATTCATGATTTGGCATGATTTTACTTAGCTAGATGTCCACTTATGGGTGTGGCCTAGTTTCCTATGGTCCCATAAAGTTCGTTTACAGCCACCATTCCAGGCTCTCAGTGTTCTGTTCTGTGATTTAATTCTAATTTACCCTTAAATGTCTTCTAAGACCAGAAAGCAGTGCAAGTGCTGGTAATGCTGCTAGACAATACTGAACTCCCCTGGCCCAACAAATTCTCTGGTTCAGCACCAGTCAGGATCCAACGGTGCTGGACTAGAGAGGTTCAACCTATATGAAAATAGCTATGTAAGTGAGGAAGTAGAAGGCATAACTAAGGATATGTCTAAACTACAGGCTTCTGTCGACAAAGAGTTTCTAGACTACATCCAGTTCTGTCGACAAAGCAAGCCGCTTTGTCGACATGACAGTGTGGATGCAAAGGACAGTGTAGATGCGATAATGCCTTTTATCGACAGAACTCTGTCAATAAAAGGTGTTATTCCTCGTAGAATGAGGTTTACATATGTCGACAAAAACTGCTGAGTTTTGTTGACGTTATGTCGACATAACTCAAGGCAGTGTGGACGCAGGTATAGTTTTGTTGACAAAAGTCCACTTTTGTCGACAAAACCCTGTAATCTAGACACACCCTAAGTGTCACAACCTAATGCCCTCACTGTAATTAAATGAAAAGTAGCAGAAATTAATCTTATTCATAAATCAAGTCAGTATTTACATATTGGCTTGTCATGCCCACACTGGCTTTGGTTCTTTATCATTACAGTACATTTTGTACCTTCAACAAAGTTTTTGAACAAAAGATGGCTTTCACTGGCAGCCTCAAATAGAAACCCAGAGGTTGGCTAGTTATTTAATATTTTCCTTAATGACTTCCATAATGGAGCAGAGAGTATGTGTAACAAATGTGAGGATGATGCCAAGATAGGAGGGATTGTAAGAATTTTGGAGGATAGGAACAGAAGTTAAAACAACCTGGAAAATTGGAGAACTAGTCTGAAATCAACAAGATAAAATTAAATAAAGACAACTACAAAATGCAGAATAACTGGCTAGGCAATGGTAGTCTTGAAAGGACTTGGGCATTACACTGGATCACAAATTAAATGCAAGTCAAAATAGAATGCATGGGATATACTAAAAGGAGTGTCATATGTAAGACATAGAACGTAATTGTCCCAGTCTACTCGGCACAGGTGAAGCCTCTACTAGAGTGTAGTGTCCAGTTCTGGGCATCACACTTTAGGAAAGATGTGGACAAACTGGAGAGACTACAGAGGAGAGCACCAAAATTATAAAATATTTAGAAAATCTGACCTGCCCAAGGAAAGGTCAAAAAATGTAATCATGTTTAAATCTTGAGCAAAGAAGACTGAGGGGGGAGACCTGATAGTCTTCAAGTATATTAAAGACTGTTATAAACAGTAATAGAGATGTAGCCGTGTTAGTCTGGTGTAGCTGAAACAAAAAACAAGGCTATGTAGCACTTTAAAGACTAACAAGATGGTTTATTAGGTGAATTGGTTAGGTCCAATAATGGTGTCAGCAGAGTAAATATGTGGACAAAGCTGGCAACGGGGTTTGTTGCAAGGAAAAGTTACCAACCCTTTGGTATATACGGTTGTGACTATTTTCTTCCACAATTTGATCTGAGGAAGTGGGTCTGGCCCACAAAAGCTCATCACCTAATAAACCATCTTGTTAGTCTTTAAAGTGCTACATAGTCCTGTTTTTTGTTTCTGTTATAAACAGGACAATGATATATTGTTTTCCTTGTCCAGTGCAGGTAGGACAAATAATAATGGTTTAGTTTGCAGCAAGGGAGATTTAAATTAGATATTAGAAAAACTAACGTTAAAAGTAGTTAATTTCTGGAATATATTTCCAAAAGAGGTTGTGGAAACACCACCACTGGAGAATTTTAAGAACTAGCTGGCCAAAAATCTGTCATGCATTATTTAAATTTACTTGGTCCTGCCTCAACAAAGGCAGCTGGACTTGATGACTTCTCAAGATCTCTTCCAGCTCTACATTTCTGAGATTCTGGCTTTTGATATCACTCTAAATGTTTATTTATCTACTATCAAGGAGCACTGAACAAAATCTACATACATGAACTACCATATTGCAGTCCATCTAGACATTCAAATTAATGTCCCAACATTGCAATTTACTATACAATCTTCTTAATTTAACAAATACCTATTATTTAATAAATATATGTACTATCTACTAGATCACACATACTATTGTAACTATGAAAGTCAAAGAAAAAAGGTATGTGAGTGAAGGGGAAGTGTGGGGGAGGAGGAGAGGTACTTAATAAAAAAGATAAGGTGCCTACCTGAAAAAGAATATAGTTCTCTTTCCCACATATGGAATTCAGGACTTTTTTGCACATCAAAAATACCTTTTAACATTTTATGAATCAGAACTTTCACAAGTGTTGCATTTAAATGTGTCTAAATGGCAATTAATAGCAGCCAACTGCTGAGTTTAAATTGATTACTGTGTCTCATCCTGTGATAGTCTCAAATGTATCTGCATAAGAATATAACTTCTGTAAAAAATAAATTGACTTTCGTAACAGCAAGATGTGAGGAGCTTAAACAGCTGGATGCTAGAGGCACATGCCAAATTCTCAGTGCTCTAAATGTTGCAACAGATTTTTGCATAAAGACTGGCATGTGTTTAAACACAGAAACAGATTATTATTTCTTACTCTGTATTCACATACTGACATTCAGACCAAAAGATACAGCCTCCCACCCTTTTTTTTAAATTAAAGTAGGGAGCAATGCCATACCTAGGTACCAATAGCGGAAAGATCATGCCAATGAATATAACAAAGGAAAATTTTGGGAAACATGGAAATGAGAAAAAAAAGTATTTTATAGATCAATATACTTTATTTCATTTGAAAAATCCTATTTATCTGACTTTCATATTTTTTGTTTTAAAATCCAACAAAGATTTCAGTATAGCCAGAATGTAAAATTTTCACCCATGATATAATTTTTCACCACTTCCTTGCCTAGCTTCTGTCACAGCTGAAATTATATCACATCTATGTCCTGCTCATCCAAGAAAAGGTTCACCAAGGAAATCCTGCTTTCTATTCCAAGGGACAAAAAGAAGAAAAAAATGCCATGGAACAAACACTCTCAAAGGAATACGCATAGAACCTGTGGTTCTGTCACTATGCCGATCTAGCTGTGGAGTCTCAGAAGTTATCTGTGAAGAGGATTTCTGCCCAAAACATATGTTCAGCTTGATATAAAAGAGAAAGATTTAGCCCAAAGAGTAGAAGAGTATGCTGTTTCATAATTAACATCAGATGTATGTTAATTTATAATGTTGTTATCATTGCAATAATCACCTGTGTGGGAGGTTATTTTAATTTTACATATAATTGGAATCCAATCACCTAAAATATACTTAAGCTTTACCTATTATGCTGCCTACCCTCTGAAGCATTAAGTAGGATTAAACATTTCATTTTCTTTCCTAGCTTTGATTTTCTAACGTATATGACTTAAGAAAAAAACTCTCTTATATAGTTATAGCATATTTAAAAACAGGACTTCGGCTAACCAACCCCAAAACTTCTACTAACTGCACTTATCATTTCTTCTGACCATAAGACTGATGCAAAAGATTGGAATTGCCTGCCAAAATAATGATAATATTCGGTTATTATTGTGTCTAGGAATATCTTTCCAAATTAAAAAAATACAAAGAATAACATTCAAGTTAAAGATTATAAGCACATACACCCAAATACATGTCATGTTCTCAATTTTATTTAAAAAATGTATTTTAATTGTAAATCTCTCTATCTCTCTCGTTGAAATGTAACCTATCAATCAACAAGACAGAAGAAAACTGTTGTACTAGTAATTGACATACACAAACTTCTCAGTCATACAACATGAACTGCCACTATCTCACCAGTTGGTTAGTATATTTTTTTTCTGAAATTGTCTTAATGTAAGCGGGGGAATGGTCCCGCTATTGTGGGGAACTTTCCTGGCTTCTATACCACCCCAGTGAAATGGACCAGCGAAAGGATCTGAGTCCCCACTCCCACTTCCTTTACCCCACGGCCTCCCTGATCCTGAGGGCTCCCCCTCCACTCCCCTGAATAGCAGCGCCCTCGAAACCCCAACAAGGCTAGGCCCAGATTTCCTGGGGCTTAATTCCCAACCTTGTAGTCACTAGGGGCAGGAGTTAGGGTGTCCCCACTCCGAGGTGTTCTCTTTACACTGCAGGCCTTCTTGGCCCAGTGATCACTTCATAAGGTTCAAAGCAAATACAATTTATTAAACATCAACTGATTAAAGAGAAAAGAATAAGAAAAAAAGGAGAATGGTTAAATGAGAACACACAGCCCTGCTCTGTAGCACAGGGACATCAAAACAGCAGCCTGCAGAGTGTAAGGACAGTCTACAGTCTCTTCCTTAGAGGCCCCTTAGAGGCCTTGGATGTGCTGCGGGGGGGAGCTGCAGGCTGGACACACTTGCTCTGGCAGTGACCACACAGCCTCAAGCTCTAAGTGGCCAGACCCATCTCCCAGTCCAGAGCCTCTCCCCACACTTTGCAGTTCCCAGCTGCTCACCACATCCAGCTGCAGGCTGAGCTGCTTGACCAGTCTCTAGCTTCTTGCTTTGTTTCTCTGTTCCTTTTGGCTCTCTGAGCACTGTCAGTCTGCTGCTCAACACAGGGTCTGCGCTCCTTGAGCTGTGTGTATCTGGCTCAGCTGCTGCAAAAACTGCCCCTCAGCACACTGCTTGGGCTGTCTCTCAGCTCTGTTTTTGTAGGACTTCTTCTGCACACAGCTTGCACTCCTTGGGCTGTCTCTCAGCTCCCTGTTTTTGCAGGACTTCTTCTGCACACAGCTTGCACTCCTTGGGCTGTCTCTCAGCTCTCTGTTTGCTCAGAGAGAGCCAGAACAATCCCAGCTCACAGGGAGGACAGGGCCTGGCCTCTCCCCTTCCTCACTGGCCTGTCCAACCTGTCACTCAGGCTGAGCTGGAGTGTTGGCTGCTTTCCATTGTCTCTGGGGTCTGTCAGTCTCATGAACCCTTCCCCTTCTGAAACTGGGAGCTGGCAAACCAAAAAACTCCCACAGAGTTTTAGTAAGGGGTAACAGTCCCCTTACATTAAATATAAGAGATCTTATTTTGTTTGATTTAAACAACACAACATTACTGCTTGCCCTTATGACTCTCCAGCAGGGCCGGTTCTAGGCACCAGCAAATCAAGCACGTGCTTGGGGCAGCACATTTCCAGGAGCAGCATTTCCAGGTAAGCAGCCGCCTCCGACAATGCCTGGCCCTGCCCCGCCCCGCCCCGCCCCATTGATTTAAAAGGGCCACGGGAGCTCAGCTCTGGCTGCGTGTCCCCAGGAGCTAGATGAAAAGCACAGCGTGGTCAGGCTCCACCTCGCCCCGCCGGCTCCAGTCCTGCCGTGGCCCCGGTCCCCATCGCCGGCGAGATACCGCTCCCTGCCAACCACCCAGCTCGCTGCGCCCGCCCCGCCCCACCCCGCGCCCCTCTGGCTCCACGCCACCTGTTCCCCACGCTGCCCCTGCGCCCCGCACCATGCTCCCCGGTCCTCCTGCTCTCCCTGTTCCCTGCGACTCTCTGGCTCTGCGCCACGCTTGCACCCCGCACCCTGTTCCCTGTGCCCCTCTGGCTCTGCATCACCCATTCCCTGAGCTGCCCCTAAACCCCGGTCCTCACACCCCTCTGGCTCTGCACCCCCTCTGCAACCCACTGCCCCTTTTCCCTGCACTCCTCTGGGTCTGTGCCTCCCATTGTCTGCACTGCCCCTGGACCCCGATCCCTCTGCCCCTACCATTCCCCATGTCTCATTCCCCGTGTCTCCCCTGCACCCCGCACCCTGCTCCCCCCAATCTCTGTCCCACTCTGGCTCTGCGCCTCCCATTCCCCAAACCACCCCGTACCCTCCATACTGTTCCCTGCACCCCTCTGGCTCTGCGCACCCCAGCACCCTAGTCCCTCTGCTTCCCCCAGTCCCTACACCCTTCTGGCTCTGCAGCTCCCATTCTCCACGGTGAACCCTGCTCCCTCTGTTCCCCATGTGCCTCTGGCTCTGCGCTGTCCCTGCACCCTTCTCCCCCTGTAAGTTGGGAGTGAGGGGTGCTTGTCCATAGGGAGGGGTTGGACAGGGCAGGGAAAAGGCTGTTGTGACCCAGCAGCAAGTGAAAGGGGAGGGGGAGTTTACTTGAAGTGCCTTTGCATTTATGGACAAAAAATAATTAAAATTATATTTGTTATTTATAGGGCTAAAATGACGGGACAAAAACGAAAATGAAAACAAAAAAAACCATTGCAAAGTGCAAATGTGTAAAAGCCAACAAAAAAGGGGGGGTGGCCAACAAATTTTTTGCTTGGGGCAGCAAAAAACCTAGAGCTGGCCCTGCTCTCCAGCAACCATTTGAATACTGGAAAAAGCAATGGCTCCTTAGAAAAAGTTAAAACATGCCATATAAGCTAAAAAACACCATTCAAAAATGGACAAAATAGTATTATTTAAAACTGCCCTGCCTAGGAATATAAGAAAATTTCAGTAGAAAGGAAATTTGAAGAGGCCTCAGTTTTTTTTTTTATCAAAAATGGATGTTTAAGTGAGATCTTGGGAAGTTATACTTTATGGCTACGTCTAGACTGGCATGATTTTCCGCAAATGCTTTTAACTAAAAAGTTATTCCATTAAAAGCATTTGTGGAAAAGAGCGACTAGATTGGCATGGACGCTTTTACGCAAAAGCACTTTTTATGGAAAAGCGTCCGTGCCAATCTAGATGCGGTTTTGCGCAAGAAAGCCCCAATCGCCATTTTCGCCATCGGGGCTTTTTTGCGCAAAACGGTTCTCAGTTGTCTACACTGGTACTCTTACGCAAAAGCATTTCCCCGAACAGGAGAGTCATTGTATTTGTGGAAGAACACTGACAATCTTACATTAGATCGTCAGTGTTCTTGCGCAAATTCAAAGCGGCCAGTGTAGACAGCTGGCAAGTTTTTCCGCAAAAGCATTTGCTTTTGCGGAAAAACTTGCCAGTCTAGACACAGCCTATGAGTCTACATAAGCAAGAAAGTTTCTCTCATAAACTTCTCTTATAAAAGTTCTCCATAAACATAACTTTTTTAATTAAAGAAGGGATAAAGCATCTCAAAAGGATTACAAGAAGCATAAACAGAGAGAGCCTCAAATGTGTGTCTTAATGAAAGCAAAATCTTTCACAAATTGACCAACTCAAATAAGAGACTTCCTAAATTAATCTCAATTTGGGGGATAGGCAGAGTTTGGGCTTCCTTATTTCAAAAACAATGTATGCATAAGCTAGAGATTAATATGGGATTCATCAGCAGAAACTAACTTGAAGCAATAGTGCATTTGTAATTTATATATAAGGAGGACTATGTGATTGTTTTGCATATGTCTTACAAAGAAACACTGCATATGACAACCAAATTTGCTCTGTTGTGTGCAGCTTAAGCCATGAGAGAACTTTCCATGTACCAGGTGCCTACCAGATCAAATAGCTTTCTCACTGTTGTGTTATGGTACACATAGAGACAGCACTGACACAAAAGACAGGCCCACCAAAAAAGGCATATAGGCATAGGGGAAATATTTGCAAATAAAACTGAACATCTTTCACCATTTTCAAAAATAATCTAGGATGAGTCTAGAGCATTCCTTGTCCTTATAAAATTGATTTCAAGTGGATTATCCTGCAATTTACTCTGACCAGGTCTACCCTGGCGGAGAAAAGACAGGCAACTCAAGCTACATGAATTGCATAGTTGGAGTTAACGTACCTTGCATCGATTTTTCTGGGACAGCCCCACAAAGGGAGGTCACCAGGATAAACTCTGCCATTGATTTTCCTTACTCCTCACGACAGCCAGTACCACAGTAAACAGGGATGCCTCCAGCATTTTATTTAGTGGGTGTTTACTAGATCTGCTAAATCCAACCCCTGAAGATAGATCGCCAAAGCATTGATCATCCAGTAAACGGAGATTTGACCTCATCATTGAAATCACTGACCCCTTCCATGTAAAAAAAATTTAATTCATTTATACTGTGAACTGAAATCACCGACAGCAAGAAAATAACCTTTGATGTAAGAAACTTGTGTTTACAACTACTGAGTACCTTTACATGAACTGACAAATTTTGTCAGGACATTAATTTCCAAGATGTTGAGGCTTTATAATGAGACAATTCACATGTGTTAAACCATGCTTGAACTTGATAAACAAGGGGCCAGAGACACAGAACTATCTTCAGTTTGTTCATGATTGTCTGAAAATATTATTAAATGAACATGGATTAAATTAGCCTTTGGAAGAAGAAGGTGACCTTCTGATTAAAGAATGAGCCTGAGACTCAAGAAATCTGCATCTAGTTCTCACTTCTACTACAGACTTCCTTTGTGCCTTTGGATAAAGCAGTTAATCTCTCTGGGCAATTCCATGTCTGTAATATTTGGATTGTTACCTGATCTTTAGATTGTGTATTAATTATGCAGATTGCTTATGAATTCCCAGTAATCACTTTGAGGGCTGTCAAGTTCTTGTTCCAGCATCAGGCCCAGTATTTAAATTATTCTATAGTTGAGAACCCTGATGTGCACAGTTACAGCACTCTCACTGTAAGGACTCTTGCATATTTACAAATACAGTTTATTTAGTGCAATCACAAACAGTCCAACTTAACAAGATAGATGGAGAATGTATATCTGCACTTCCACACACTCATACCATCCCTTTCAGAACAACTTGAAGCATTATCCATTACGTTCCTCATTACAATCATCTTCCCAATCATCATAAGTGACCATCATTTTAGCACCTCCCAAGGATGACATCTCCTCCTCCTACTTACTGTTCCTAGCCTGGAATGCCATTTTTATAATATGTTTTGCTGATGTTGTTATGTTCGATGCATATTCAATAGGAGACATTTCTCTTTTTCCTT
Source organism: Pelodiscus sinensis (assembly GCF_052426305.1). Taxonomy (NCBI): domain Eukaryota; kingdom Metazoa; phylum Chordata; order Testudines; family Trionychidae; genus Pelodiscus; species Pelodiscus sinensis. Next base: position 114,671,073 of record NC_143055.1, on the reverse strand, counting down.
ATTTGTATTTCCTAACCTTATTAATGGTGAAGTGCCTTTTTCCCATACATTAGTAGAATCATAGAACACTAGAACTGAAAGGGACCTCGAGAGGTCATTGAGTCAAGTGCCCTGCCCTCACGGCAGGACAAAGCACTGTCTATACCATCCCAGATAGATGTCTGTCTAACCTACTCTTAAATATCTCCAGAGATCGAGATTCCACAACCTCTCTAGGCAACTTATTCCAGTGTTTAACCACCTGACCAGTTAGGAAGCTTTTCCTAATGTCCAACCTAAACCTCCCTTGCTGCAGTTTAAGCCCATTGCTTCTTGTCCTATCTCAACTTATTATCATATATGTGAATTCATTACCATGGCCCCTTTGTGGTTGGCTCTCATTTGTTATTTCTGTCCTAACTGATCATTTTGATCTGATTTTAACAGATTATTTCTGTTTTTTCCAAGTTGTGGTGTATGTGTTAAGTTTAGAAGGGTTCAAACTTAGGAAAATCGCTACGCTACTCTGCTTTAACACATTGTATGTGGACCTTATGCTTTAGTCATCACCACCTATCTGGATGAAATCTCCCATACATATGTATGCTTTTGCACTGAGGTGGGCAATAAAGGGCCCACAAGTTCGATGTGATTTGCCAGGGTTAGCCCTTGGCAGGCTACTAGACACTTTATTTACCTTAGCATCTGCAGTTATGGCTACAGTTCACCATTCCTAGCCAATGGGCACTGTGGGAAGAGACACAGACTGAGCTACTGCTAACTTTGGTAAACTATGTTCAGCACACAGGCCCACTCTGGTTTAGCTCAACGTACAGATGTGGCCTGTAAGTCCCCTGTACTACAGCCAACCTACCTTAATATAAACCTATTGTAACAAATTATAATAAAACAAGTAATCAAACACATAAAAAATAAAAATTCTATAAGAAAAATGTATATATACATACATACATACAGAAAGACAGACAGAGTAGGGGGCAAGCAAGCAGATTAGCCCTATAGACTACCAGATACTGATGATACTCTTTTTCCCATGGTTAGTCTGACTTTTCTCTTTAAACTGTAAACTCTTGTAGCAAGGACTGTCTCACATTATATATTGGTCAATTACTAGAACTCTAGTAAATGTTAATATTGTTAATGTTGATTTTCAATAACTTTTGGAATACAGACATTCCAGAAGACTAGAAGAAAGCAAATGTGCTGAAGAGCAAATGGAATGACTGGTATAATTAAAGATCTTTCAGCCTGATTTTGATTCCTGGAAAAAATAACGGAATAGGACTCAATAATGGCTTAATGGATGGTAATATAATTAATGACAATCAATACCGAATTATAGAAAATAGCTCCTTGGTCTCTGTTTTAAAGAAGATTACTAAGTTTGACAGATAAAGGTAAAATTGTTGATGTTCATATGTATGACATATGCGATATGTAATTATGCTCTGATAATGTCAATAGTGTTAATAATTAGATGTCTATAAGACATTTGACTTTGTACTGAACGATATTTTGATTAAGAAATTAGATAAATAAGTAAGACTTCTTTTATTATGTATGATTTGTATTTTCTCTAGTAGAGTAATTCGTGCCATAGCACATTTATCAGGTAATATGGTTACTTATTTCTACAGTACTCAGTAGTTACTGGCCATTAGATTATAGGCTTTCATGTGTACATCTTATAAGCTGACAGTGAAGCAAAAGAGAAGATATTAAATTTGTGACATTCCTACTTCAGTGAAAGCAATTTTACCCTACTCCGATTTCTAAAAATCAATGAATATTTGGGAGATAAGAGTCAAAAGACAGGACTATGCAGCACTTTAAAGACTAACGAGATGGTTTATTAGGTGATGAGCTTTCGTGGGCCAGACCCATTTCCTCGGATCAAATTGTGGAAGAAAATTGGCATGACTATATATACCAAAGGGATATTGATATTAGGGGAGATAATTGGGGAAGCTATCTTTGTAATGGGTAAGATAATTAGCATCTTTGTTAAGGCCCATTCATAAAAAGTGTCAAATTTAAGCATGAATGACAGTTCTGAGGCTTCCCTTTTTAGTCTGGTGTTAAAGTATCTTTGAAGCATGATGCATGTAGTGAGGTCATTCAGACAATGCCCAGTCTGGTTGAAATGGCAAGAAACTGTTTTTTCTTTGTGAAACTGTCTGATGTCTATTTTGTGTACATTGATTCTTTGATGAAATGTCTGAGTCGTTTGTACAATATACATAGCAGACGGCCATTGTTGGCACATAATGGCATAAATTATATTTCTGGATGAATAGGAATATGTGTTCTAAATCTTATAACTGACATGGTTAGGTCCAATGACGGTGTCAGCAGAGTAAATATGTGGACGATGCTGGCAACGGGGTTTGTTGCAAGGGAAATTTCCAGGGTAGCTATTAGTGTGGTATGTTGCGTGGTTGTTGGTAAGAATCATCCTGAGATTAGGTTGTTGTCTATAGGGGTATGTCTACACTACAAACTTAATTTGAACTAACGAACGTTAGTTCGAATTAACTTTCATAGGCGCTACACTACCGCTCCGCTAGTATGAACTTAATTCGAACTAGCAGAGCGCTTAGTTCGAACTAGGTAAACCTCATTGCACGAGGACTAAGCCTAGTTCGAACTTACTAGTTCGAATTAAGGGCTGCGTAGCCCCTTAATTCAAACTAGAGGGAGGTTAGCCCTCCCCAGCTTTCCCTGGTGGCCACTCTGGGCACCACCAGGGAAACTCATATGCCCCCCTCCCGGCCCCGGAGCCCTTAAAGGGGCATGGGCTGGCTACGGTGCCCGTGCCAGATGCAAGCCTGCCAGCACCCAACCAGCAGACCCTGCACCTGGCACGCCATGAGCCAGCCACCTCATGCCCCCCAGCCCTCCGCCTCTTCCCGGGACCAGGCTGGCAGCTCCCGGGAGCCTGGCCAGGACCGCAAGAGGCGGGCACCCGCCTGGTCTAGTGCAGACATCGTGGACCTCGTCCACGACCTCCGCACTAGGCACAGGAAAGTGGCTGTCTAGGGCAGGAGAGCTGCCAGCCTGGCCACCCAGGAGCAGGTTTGCATGAAAATCAAGGTGGTCCACTGAGTTGCCCTCCCCTCTCCCACCCTCTCTCTTCCCCTCTCCCACCTCTTTTTCCCAGTCTCCCCCAGTTTTGTTCAATAAAGAGAGATTCTATTTTTGAACACACGTTTTCTTTATTTTGTACATCAGGAAGGGGGGCTAGGGAAGGGTAAGTGGAAGGAGGTGAGGGAGGAATGGGGTATGCGCCCCCGATGGGGAGGACTGGGCTGGCTCTGCGGGCTTCTCGGGGTGGAAGTTCTCCTGCAACCCCCCGATTGCCTCCTCCCTCCGGATGGCAGCCTGTGGCAAGTGCAGCTGGGATGATGGCCGAGTGCTGCGATGTTCCGCGTGTGGGCACTCATGGCACTCCAAGCCAGGACTGCTTTGCCAGCGGGGAACCCTGACAACTGTCTGTCTGGGGTGGGGGTTGGGTCCCTTTAAGCACAGCCCTCGACTAGCCTGAGACAGCAGCTCCACGCTTTAAGTCCTCATCTGATGCCCTGCCGGCACTGCTTCCGGCCATCCTTAACCTCTGTTCAGGGTCCACTCAATGTGGACATGCTAGTTCGAATTAGCAAAACGCTAATTCGAACTAGTTTTTAAGTCTAGCTGCGCTAATTCGAATTAGCTTAGTTCGAATTAACTAATTCGAACTATGTTAGTTCGAATTAGCGCTGTAATGTAGACATACCCTAGGAGACTACTGACTCATATTCAACTTGTGAATCACAAGTTGAATATGAGTCAATAGTGTGATGCAGTTGCCAAAAAGGCAACTATAATTGTGCATTAATTGTGCATATCATTATGTATTAATAGGAGTGTTGTATGTAAGATATAGGAGGTAACTGTCCCACTCTACTGAGCACAGTTGTGGATTCAGCTGGAGTAGCGTGTCTAAGTCTGTGTGCCAGGCTTTCTGAAAGATGTGAATAAACTGGAGAGAGTCCAGAGAAAATCAACGAATACAGTACTCAATTTTTCAGGAACAATTAAGCACCCCATTCTAAAATCGGGTCCCAAATGTGTAAAAAATCCAAAATATTTAATACTAAGATAAAAACTTCATGTACCTGGTAACTTCCCAGAAATATAATTTACTAAAAAAAAGACAAAATTTTAAATGATTAGAAGATCACAGATCTCCATTGCTATATGGTATCACAGAGTAAAAGGAGTATAATATACTAGCTACCAGTTGTAAAGTTAATGGGGTACATTTTAAGTTCTCATATGTGAAATCGTTCAAAAATTTTCAACAGCTAAATACCTTAGTAAGCAGAAAGTCACATCTGGAACAAAAATCTAGGACTTCAGCAGCTTGCTTAAATTAAGTTTGAATGTAATTCCTTTGTGTGAATGGGCAGAAATGTAAAACTGCATAATTACGTTAGGTAAATGAAGTGAAATTGTGGAGACCTGCAACTTAGAAACCAATCCATAGGACACTAAGGCAAAGTGCCAGAGCAGCAACTCATCAGTCTAACATGAGGCTTGCTCCCCAAGAGGGAAGTGAGTGTACTGCCTAAATTAACAATTTATTTAAAAAATCTAAAGAGAAACCAAAATAATTACATAAAAAGAAGTTACTCACCCTGTGAAGTAACAATTGTTCTTCGAGATGTGCCCCGTGGGTGCTCCACTCTAGGTGTCAGGTCCCGTCCCGGCGCCGCGGCTCGGAGAATTTTCATAGCCGTGTCCCGCCAGCCCGCGCATGCGTGCTCCTTCAAAGCGCCATTCGCGCCTTTGATCAGCTGTGCGCAGGCTGGCAACCACCAGTTCCTCTCATCCGCCCAACTGAAAGAGATAATAAAGAGATTCGGAGCGGGGAGGAAGGGTGGGTCATGGAGCACCCACGGGGCACATCTTGAAGAACAATCGTTACTTCACAGGGTGAGTAACTTCTTTTTCTTCTTCGAGTGGCCCCGTGGGTGCTCCACTCTAGGTGACTCCGGAGCAGTAACCAAAGAGTCCGGAGTGCTCCGAACTCAAAAATGTTTTTTTGTTTGTTTTTTTTTTAAGATTAAGTACGACTAAGTACTGCTGTAGCCACCGAAGAATCCAAAGCAAAATGGTCAACTATAGCATAATGTTTCATAAAGGTGATATTAGAAGACCACGTTGCTGCCCTACAAATGTCCCGGAACGGGACTCCCTTCAGGAAGGCTGTAGTAGTGGAGACCGCTCTGGTGGAGTGAGCTCTTGGAGGATACGGCAGGGGTTTCCCCCGTAAAGAATGGCACATAGATATGCATGAAACAATAAGTCTCGAGATACGCTGAGAAGTCAGCGGTTGGCCTCTAGAACGGTCTGCCAACGACACTATTAAACGGTCCGTCTTCCTAAAGTCCCGTGTCCTATCAATATAGAAAGCCAAGGCTCTTCTCACATCCAGCATATGCCATATTGCTTCTTGCGGTGAGGCATGAGGTTTAGGGAAGAAGCATGGTAGAACCACTGGTTCATTAATATGAAATTCAGATGACACCTTCGGAATAAACGCTGGGTGAGCTCTCAACGTAACTGAGTCCTTAGAGAATATTGTATAAGGAGGGGAAGCCATAAACGCTGCTATCTCACTAACCCTACGAGCTGAGGTAAGGGCTAGGAGAAACAGAAGCTTGGTGGTAAGTATGTGTAGCGGGATAGTTGCTAGAGGCTCAAAGGGAGGCTGAGATAGAGTTTGCAATACTAGATCCAAATTCCACGAGGGTGGAGGGGGTCTTCGAGGCGGATTAAGGTTTGAGAGTCCCTTTAGGAATCTTTTTGTAGTAGGGTGCGCGAATATGGAGGAAGAATCGTCCATGTGATGAAAGGCATTAATAGCTGCTAAATGCACCCGTAGAGAAGCTATTGCCAATCCTTTATCATGGAGTTGCAAGATGTACTCCAATATACATGGTAAAGGTGTGGAACAGGGATCAAGGCTATTAGCCGCACACCATGCCTGGAATCTGGACCACTTCGCTATATAAGTAGCTCGCGTAGACTCTTTCCTGCTATGCATCAGCACCTTCTTGACTCGTTGAGAACAGAGTTGTTCGAAACTGTTAAACCAACAAGCATCCATGCTGTGAGGTGCAGGGTCTCGGGTTTTGGGTGACGTAGAGATCCTTTGCTCTGGGTCAAGAGATTCGGGAGTAGTGGTAGGGAGTACGGAGTCTTTACTGACATCTGATGGAGTATTGAGAACCAAGGCTGACGAGCCCACGCTGGGGCTATAAGAATTACTTGCGCCCCATCCAAGCTGATTTTTTCGAGAACCTTGGGTATTAGAACGACTGGGGGAAAAGCATACAACAGTGTCCCTCCCCAGTGAAAGAGGAAGGCATCTCCTAGTGACTGATGTCCTACTCCCGCTCTTGAACAATATATGGGGCATTTCCTGTTGTTTTCTGTGGCAAACAAGTCTATTGTCAGAGATCCCCACCAGACAAATATCTTGTTTAAAACCTCTGTGCAGAGTTCCCACTTGTGGTCGTGGGGAAAACGTCTGCTGAGTGAGTCCACTACTAAATTGTCGGTACCTGGAAGGTAGGACGCTACTAGAATAGTGTTGTTGTGAATACACCAATTCCATAGCCGAACAGCCTCCGCACACAGGGAACGAGATCAGGCACCTCCCTGTCTGTTGATATAAAACATGGTTGCCATGTTGTCTGTCATGATTCTGGTAGTTGTATGCTGTATGTGGGACTGAAAATGTTTGCAAGCGTGTCATACCGCCCGTAACTCAAGTACGTTGATATGCAACATCATTTCTTGCGCTGACCAGCGCCCTTGGATAGACATGTTGTCCATGTGCGCCCCCCAACCCGTAAGGGAAGCGTCCGTAGTTATCTGCCTTGTAGGCTGCGGGCGATGAAATGGTATGCCCGCAAGAAGATTGCTGGGTTTGACCCACCACTGAATGGCATCCCGTATATGTTGGGGTACCACTACCGGTCTGTGGATATTGTTCTTTGCTGGGCTGTATACCGTGGCCAACCAATGTTGGAGGCAGCGAAAACGTAACCTTGCGTTTTGTACCACTACGGTGGAAGCCGCCATATGGCCCATTACCTGTAAGCAGACGCGTGTAGGAATCGTGGGAGCATGCGTGACCGTATGAATAAGGTCTTGAATCACCACAAAACGTTCTGACGGTAGGTATGCCCGTGCCACCGTTGAGTCGAGCCGTGCACCTATAAAAACCAAGTTTTGACATGGAACCAATGATGACTTTTTTAGATTTATGAGAATTCCCAGGGATGCAAACTGGCTGGCTACTGTCTGCACCATATGACATGTCTCTGTATATGTCGGGCCCCTGATGAGACAATCGTCCAAATAAGGGAATATTGTCACTCCTGCCCTGCGTAAATGGGCCGCCACTACTGCTATAGTTTTGGTGAAGACCCTGGGAGCACACACCAGTCCGAATGGTAGAACCGTGTACTGGAAATGTTTGTTCCCCAATTGGAATTGAAGAAAACGCCTGTGAGCCACGTGAATAGCTACGTGGAAATAAGCGTCCTGTAAGTCGAGGACTGCAAGCCAATCTCCTTTGTTCAACGACGGAATGATAGTTGCTAAGGTCACCATCTTGAATCGACACTTCCGAAGGTGACGGTTTAACTTTCGGAGGTCTAGAATGGGCCTCCAGCCTCCCGATTTCTTCGGTGTGAGGAAATACCGGGAATAAAAGCCTTTTCCCCAAAATTGTTTGGGTACTCCCTCTATTGCCCCGATAGCGAGCAAACAGAGGACTTCTTGTTTCAGCAGTTGCTCGTGAGAAGGGTCTCTGAAAAGGGACGGGGTGGGTGGGGTGGGAGGAGGAATGGAGAGGAAAGGAATTGAGAGGCCGTACTGCACCACTTCTAGTACCCATCTGTCTGTGGTGATGTTGGACCATTGGTGGTAATATGATTTCAGTCGATGGTGGAAAAGAGAAGAAGTGTCGTTTTCCATGTTGATCGAGGGAGGCGTGCTTGCAACCTTGACAGGGAAGTCAAATCTGCTGCTTGTTTGAAGACTGGTTGGTTGAACGGTTTTGCTGGGGTCGTTTCCTCTGAGGACGTTGCCTAGGGCGCTGGTTTTCCGACATGCGTGTCTGTTGTCTGGAAAAGTTAAAATCATATCTTCTCTGATAAGGGTAATAGCACCTTCGTTTAAAATTGGGCGTTTACATCCCCAGCGTACGTAAGGTGGCACGAGAATCCTTGCCTGAATGGAGAACCTCATCAGTATTTGCTGCGAAAAGTTTAAGCTTATCAAAGGGGAGATCCTCAACCTTATTTTGCATCTCCTTTGGTGCTCCTGAAGAGGAAAGCCATGATGACCTCCTCATTGCGATACCCGTAGCCGTGGCCCGAGCTGCTGTGTCTGCCACGTCCATTGCAATTTGTAATGCAGTACTACATGCTGCATATCCTTCCTGAACTATTGCTTTTAATAGTGGTTTCTTAGCGTCTGGAAGATGATGTAACAACTCCGTTAGCTTCGAATAATTATCAAAGTTGTGATTTGATAAATGAGCCGAGTAGTTAGCCATACGTAATAGGAGTGTGGCTGAAGAGTAGACCTTTCTACCAAACAGATCCAACTTTTTATTGTCTTTATCGTGGAGCAGACTTCTGTACTGTGGTGCTTTGGTCCTTCGCTGCGCTGCGTCAACCACTAACGAATTGGGTTGAGGGTGGTTGAATAGAAAATCTAACCCCTTCGCCGGCACAAAATATTTCTTATCGGCTTTCTTATTCGTAGGAGTAACCGATGTTGGAGTTTGCCATATCTCGTCCGCCACTTCCATGATCGCGTCGTCAATTGGTAAGGCGATTTTTGCATGCTGTTGTGGGCGGAGGTTCTTTAATAGGCGATGTGTTCTCACTGGAACATCTGCCAGCTGTATTTCCTGCGTGCCTGCCACCCATTTAAACAGGTCCTGGAACTGTTTTAGATCGTCTGGTGGAGACAATTCACCTGGACAGACTGCCTCATCTGGTGAGGACGATGCGCAGTCCGCTGGAGAGGTTTCTGGCTTAGGGTCCTCTGTGTCAGACAGCTGCCCTTCCTCCAACTCGGACTGATCCTGTTGGACAGATTGGCTTGTCGATGGAGGAGGTGAGTTTAGCTGTTTTGGACGAGGTGAGTATTGTGTGATTGGTGATCGGCAGTTGCAGGATGATCCCCTATGTGAAGGTAATATTTGTTCACGGTGGGCACCGTCGTCACACGAGCGATAGTAGTGCCCGTAGTAGCGCTCAGAGCGTGACGGAGAAGAATGACGCGACGAACGTGCACTAGTGCGTTGAATGTAATAGACGCGGCGTGGAGAACGTCTAGAAGACTCATATCTATATGACCGACTTGGTGAACGAGATCGTGAGCGAGATCGCTGTGCTTCTAGATATACTGTGTCCCTATAATCGCGCCGCCTGTATGCAACATGGATCAGAGAGGCATTATAGTCTCGATACCGTGCACGCCTTGGTGGCGAAGGAGATGGTCCTGGTGAGAAAATTGGGGAGGCAGATCTGTCCCTCCCAGGAGTCTTCGATAGAGCTTTCCTATGTAATGAGGTACTGTCAGTTTCCATGTCAGCTGGAGAGCTCTGTACACAGTGAACGCAGAGCGGTGCCGGGGAGATCAGCTGCAGCTGCTCCGCTGTCGGTGCCGATGAAGTGCTCGGTGCTGACGTCATTAAATTTGCCGGTGGCGCCATGTCAGGAATGCGCATGGCTGGGTCCGGTGCCGCCGATGCCGGTGCCGTCACGAGCGGTGCCGCTGGATCCCGCACCGTTGACGTTGATGCCTGCGAACCCGGCACCGGCTGGCTTGTCAGTTTCAGCGGTAACGCTGCAGCACCAGCCGGTGAAACTGAAGCCGGCGCTGCTGCTGCCGGCACCGAAGCAGCCCGAGCCCTCTGCGTTTTCGATCCCCTATCAGCGGGGTCAGTAGAGCAGCGGGACCCCGTGGAGGTCAATTTGGGGGCTGCCGAAGCCCTTGAGGCTGCTGGAGGGAGGGAGCGAGCCGGGGACGGCTTTGCTCTCTTTGAAGTTACCGGTCTGGGAGAAGCCGCTCTCCTCTTTGAATCAGAAGCTTTTGCTGAGGCTGGAGAGGGTATCGGATCAGGCAGCAGCGCTTTGTCAAACAACATCATGCGGATCTTTAATTCCAGCTCTCTGCGGGCTCTGGACGTAAGCTTGCAACAATGGGTGCACTTTTGGGGAACGTGTGACTCACCCAAGCACCTTATGCAAGCGTCATGGCCATCAGCCGCGGGCATACCTTCGCGGCAGAGTGAACATTTCTTAAAACCGGGGGATCCCGACATTGCTAGGCGTAGAGGGTGGCTAGATGCCGACCTCGGTAAGCTTTGTCAATTTCAATTTTCTTTAGCGTTTGGCCGTAGTGCTAATGAGTTGATCTGAAGAGAAAACTTTTTTTTTTTTAACAATAGAACTGTAGAACAGGAATACGACTAATCCTAAAGTAACTATCTACACTGAGAAAACAAACTAATAATGCTAATGAGAAAGATATATCTAACAACACAGGGAGCTCCGACCGCGACCTGAGGTGGTTGAGAGGAACTGGCGGTTGCCAGGCTGATCAAAGGCGCGAACGGCGCTTTGAAGGAGCACGCATGCGCGGGCTGGCGGGATACGACTATGAAAATTCTCCGAGCCGCGGCGCCGGGACGGGACCCGACACCTAGAGTGGAGCACCCACAGGTCCACTCGAAGAAGAAGATTTATTTCCAACCTGAAACACATATATGTTTCATTTTTCCTATACATGCTCTTGTCCTGCAAAAGCAGAGCAAAGAAGAGGAAACAAACAAAAAACCTCTAAAGGGAGTAACATGCTTTGCAGCTTTTTCAACTGACTCAGTAATTACCATCTCACACACTTTGCTTTTGATGAAGTTTAAGATCATGCATAACCCAGAGCACTACAAGCCTTGCGTGTTTTACTCTCTGTTACCCCATACTTGTAATACATCAGGGTATGTCTACACTACAATGTTAGTTTGAACTAACGGACGTTAGTTCGAACTAACATTCATAGGCGCTACATTAGCGCTCCGCTAGTTCGAATTTGAATCGAACTAGCGGAGCGCTTAGTTCGAACTAGGAAAACCTCATTTTACGAGGATTAAGCCTAGTTCGAACTTACTAGTTCGAATTAAGGGTGTGTAGCCCCTTAATTCGAACTAGTGGGAGGCTAGCCCTCCCCAGGTTTCCCTGGTGGCCACTCTGGCCAACACCAGGGAAACTCTATGCCCCTCTCCCGGACCCGGAGCCCTTAAAGGGGCACGGACTGGCTACGGTGCCCATGCCAGGTGCAAGCCTGCCAGCACCCAGCCAGCAGACCCTGCACCTGGCACGGCACAGAGCCACCCACCCGATGTCCCCCAACCCACCCCCTCTTCCCGGGACCAGGCTGGCGGCTCCCGGGAGCTTGCCCTGGACCGCAAGAGGCGGGCACCTTCCTGGGCTAGTGTGGACATCGTGGACCTCGTCCACGATCTCCGCACTAGGCACAGGAAAGTGGCCGTCTAGGGCAGGAGAGCTGCCAGCCTGGCCACCCAGGACCAGGTGTGCATGAAAATCAAGGGGGTCCACTGAGACCCCCGACCCTGAGCCCTGAGCTTACAATGGCCGTCCTGGGTCAGACCAAAGGTCCATCTAGCCCAGTAGCCTGTCTGCTGACAGCGGCCAACCCTAGGGACCCTGGAGGGGATGGACCGAAAACAGTGACCAAGCCATTTGTCTCGTGCCATCCCTCTCCAGCCTTCCACAAACTTTGGGCAGGGACACCACTCCTACCCCCTGGCTAAGACTACTCCATGGACCCAACCTCCATGACTTGATCTCACTTCCCTTTAAACTCTGTTCTAGTTGTAGCCTTCACAGCCTCCTGCAGCAAGGAGTTCCACAGGTTAACTCTTTGCTTTGTCAAGAACAACTTTCTCTTACTAGTTTCAAGCCTGCTACCCATTCCTTTCCTTTGGTGTCCTCTAGTCCTTCTTTATGGGAACTCATGAAGAACTTTTCTGAATGCACCCTCTCCAACCAACCCCTGCTTTTAGAGACCTGTCCCCGCTCCATCTCCTCTTTTCTAAGCTGAACAGTCCCAGTCTCTGTAGCCTCTCTTCATCTGGGACCTGTTCCCAACCCCTAATCATGTTAGTTGCCCTCCCCTCTCCCAGCCTTTCTCTTCCCCTCTCCCACCTCCTTTTCCCAGTCTCCCCCAGTTTTTTTCAATAAAGACAGAGTCAATGTTGGAAGAAACGTTATCTTTATTTTGTACATCAAGAAGAAGGGGGGCTAGGGAAGGGTAAGTGGAAGGAGGTGAGGGAGGAATGGGGTACGAGCCCCCGATGGGGAGGACTGGGCTGGCTCTGCGGGCTTCTGGGGGTGAAAGCTCTCCTGCAGCACCCCGATTGCCCCTTCTCCCCAGATGGCAGCCTGCGGCAAGTGCAGCCGGGCTGATGGCCGAGTGGTGTGATGTGCCCAGTGTGGGTACTCCGGGCACTTAAAGCCAGGACTGCTTTGCAAGCGGGGCACCCGTTAGAACTGTCTGTCCGGGGTGGGGGTCGGGACCCTTTAAGCGCAGCCCTCGGCTAGCCTGAGACAGCATCTCCATGCTCTAAGTCCTCCTCTGATGCCCTGCCGGCACTGCTTCCGGCCATCCTTAAGCCCTGTTCAGGGTCCACTCAATGTGGACTTGCTAGTTCGAATTAGCAAAACGCTAATTCGAACTAGTTTTTAGTTCTAGACGCGTTAGTTCGTAATTAGCTTAGTTCGAATTAACTAATTCGAACTAAGTTAGTTCGAATTAGCGCTGTAGTGTAGACGTACCCTCAGTTATAGAAATTATTTTTTCATTCTGGATTCAATTTTTTACCTGATATAACTGGACATGTTTGAACTATGAAGTGTTTGATTTTCATATTACTGAATGTTTGAAATCTGTAGTTAAATTTAAAGGAGCTGACACCAATCAAACCCACTCCATAAAGTCCATGTTATGTATGAACCCAACCTCCAAGCAGAATTCTCTGTTCCTTTAAATCCTTGGTCCTGCCCCTACTTGTCATCTGTTGTCAAGTTGCTAAGTCATCAGCTCCAGTCTCTTACCCCCTTGATTTTCAAAAGTCAACAGGTGACTGCTTTTTCCTAATGGGTTCTTCAGATTGGCTGCTGCCTTCTTTAGTCCAAAAGAAGCCTTCTGTGGGAGAGAGAATGCTGAGAGGAAGTGCTTCTCCTTTCCATAGAGTAGAAGCATTCTCACTGCAGCCATTACCACAACCCAAAGATACCCATCGATAACTAATACAGTACCTGTATAACCACCTATCATCTCCCAAGCAATTATATGATAGATATTCTCTTTCAGGTGACTCTAGCTCTCAGTGGTTGTCCCCACAGAAAAACCTCATAAATTAAGGGAAGTAGTAGCCTGTATTTGACAGATCCTATAAAAATGGCTGGCGTGGCAGACACCCAATGTTTGTGGAAGACCTGTAATATTCAGCAAAGGAGCTCAATCTACCTCCAAGATGACTGCAAATATGGGCTACAAGAAGAAAACAATATGTAAAGAAATTATGGTCCCTAGGCCTTAGTGAGGATGCCTTTATACAAACAAACAGCCCAGGTCTACATATTTTCATGAATTTGGGCAAAATATAATAAACACAATGGGCTCAACTCCACTCTCGTTGTTGGTGACTTGTGGATTGGATTCTATGTGAAGAGTACTATGTGAATGATGTGCTTTAGCTATAATTTGCTAAACATAAAAATTGGTGTCTAAATTTCTCATACTTGGTCACCACGCAGTGGCTTGTCATGAGAACAACAAAAAAGAATTATTGTTTTGTACTTAAACCACCATGCTGTATATTTTATTAGATTGTATAAAATATGCAAAGTGGAACCTGTTCAGTATTTGGATAAGAAACCTTTTAAGAGTAAAGTCACAAGATGCTATCTAATATACATGACTAGCAGCACAAAATGGAATGTTTAGTTTTAATTTTGGGGCTTACCCCAGAAAGTTATGATGCTTAACTACAATTTTTTCTTGTTGAAATCCATCTTTCCCTGTGTCCGAAAAGGCTCAATCTTGTCCTCTTTACTGTTCAACGGGTGCATGAGTCTTCAGGATGAGGTTGTTACATGTCACAGGCTCTCATATTGCCATTACTCCATAGACACCCTAACTTATGCCTCCTTTCCAGTAGATTCAACCAATGCCTTCAAGACAGCATTGTGCCTACTATTGGAAACAAAGAAAGCAATGGTGGAGAGGAATACCTCTTTTATATTCAAATGACTAAGAGATTATGCCCATTCTTCTCAGTCAGCTATGATGATTCATGTATTAATCATTCCCAGATTAGATTGCTGTAACAAAACCTACTTGGGGATCAAAGCAAGGGCCAAATGAAAGGCTTCAGCTCCCACAAAATGCAGCAATCTGCTTCTTAGACATTAAAGACAGGACAGCACATAATACAAGTGCTCCATACACAACATCAATTCTGTTTGACTCCAAATCCAATTTAAGATTTGTGGTTTTCATTTTTAAAGACCTTAAAGGAGCTAAGACCTACTTGTCTTATGGAAATGTTTCCTTCTAAGTGACTCTGCCTACATGACTCTGGACAATCATCTTTCAGATAGCATTTGTCACGCTATTACTTAGCAGACTATTGCTAAGTATTGTGAACATGCATGATATTCTTGTTAATTAGGCACACAATAAAAACAAGAAAAAAATAATTAGCATTTATTTTTCTTCACTGAATTTTCTGCAAATATAAATGTATAGTAAACATTACATATTTTTATACTACAGGCAGTCCCCGAGTTACACGGATCCGACTTATGTCGGATCCGCAGTTACGAACGGGGCCCTCCCTCTCCCTGGTCTCCAGCAGACCAGGGAGAGGAAGCAAAGCAGCGGAACACACGGGCAGCAGACAGCCCAGACGCATCTGGGCTGTCCGCTGCCCGCATGCTCTGCGGCTTTGCTCTGTTTTGCTCCCCGTCCCCCTGCAGACCAGGGGAACGGGGAGCAAAGCAGAGCAAAGCCGCAGAGCCTGAGGGCAGCAGGACAGCCACGGCGCATCTGGGCTGTCCCGCTGCCCCCATGCTCCGCAGCTTTGCTCCGGACGCCTATGGTACAGCAGCTGGGGCGCTGCCGGTTGGTCCCGTAGCGCTGCTCTGGGCACTACTGGAGCAACCCGGCAGCACCCCAGCTGCTCTGCCCCAGGCGTCCCCAGGTCAGCAGCTGCTGAAACTGACCAGTGGCTGACTACAGGAAGCCCCTGCCCTGGGCTTCCTGGAATCAGCCGCTGATCAGTTTCAGCAGCAGCTGACTTGGGGATGCCTGGGGTTCTTAAGTTGAATCTGTATGTAAGTCAGAACTGGCGTCCAGATTCAGCCGCTGTTGAAACTGATCAGTTTCAGCAGCGGCTGAATCTGGACGCCAGTTCCGACTTACATACAGATTCAACTTAAGAACAAACCTACAGTCCCTATCTTGTACGTAACCCGGGGACAGCCTGTATATATTTCTTCCAGTTTTTATAATAACTAATTGGATATCTGCTAATTCTTTAAAAATATTCTGCTGCCAAATAACATATTACAAGAGTATTTTAAATACTGTCTATAAAAATCAATGGTAAAGGTAACAAATACTTTTGTTACATAGTAAATTAGAAGCATTTAAAATGCTGTTGCCAATGCTAACTGTGATAGGTTTATATTTTTAATATAATATAGCTAACTTTTTAAGCTGTGAAATCAGGCATAGCCTATTGAAAGATATAAATTTCTTAGTAAATACTTAGACCTGAAACCCTGTAATGCGTATCATCACAAAAATGCAGATTTACAATCTGTAAAATAAAACTACAATTATGCAGTACAATATGATTTCAAGGAAACCTTAGCTCTGGAAGTAAATGAGCACTATGGTATGCAGTACTTTTAATATGCTACCAAAGTGATTCCATTAACAATTCAGCATGAAAGCAATAATTGTGACAATGTACTAAAAATGATTTAGCCATTAAATAGAAGCCACTTAACTACTTACACAACATAAGTTAGCACAGAGAGAATGGCCAGAAGCAATCCAGTTACTAAATCATTCAAACACTATGGATTTTCTTTTTCTGTTTCCTTTATTTTAATGCTTTTATTTTCTACATTTATTCCTATGTCTGGAGAATCAGTCCAGGTTGCAGTTGTTACACACTTATCTGATGTAAAATAATGCTAGCTCCCTCATAGTTTGCGTAAGGTGAAAAATAAATAGTAGGAGTATTGGGGTGCATCTACACAGCAGGGCTTAACTCAAAATAAGCTACGCAAATTGAGCTACATCAATTGCATAGCTTATTTCAAAATAGCTTATTTTGAGTTTTGGTGCTGCTTACACAGCACTTATTTCTAAATAAAGCACCCTTCCTCTGACTTCCTTTACTCCTCGTACAATGAGAGTTATAGGAGTCGGAGTAAGAAGTCCTCCAGATTGACTGACAGTATTTCAACATTATGTCAAAATAACTGCCGGCTGTGTAAATGCGGACCATGTTATTTTGAAATAATGTTAATTATTTCAAAATAATGTTGCTGTGTAGAGATAGCCTTGGAAAGTCTCCCTGTTATACCACATAATCACATGCAGAATGATTATACCACCCTACCTGATATACCACATACTCTCACACAGAACAGTTAAAATGTTCCTATACTTGATCAAAGCTAAAATTTTCAAAAGCCCCTAAGTGAGTTAGGCGCCTTCAGCACACAGAGTGCAACTTTATTACATTACACACTTGATTCACAATAAAAAGGCCTGCTCTGTCTGGTTTTAGGTTCCCCTTTGGTCAGCCCAAATGGTGAAGCGGTATATAGGCTGTGTCACACTCTTCCAAAAGGATGGTCACATCCACTGGGATCACAATTCCACAGCTAAAACAAGGGATGTAAGACAATGAATTTTGTCACTTAGAATGTCTACACCCTCATGAATCCTCAACATTGTGAATGCCCAAACAGAAGAAATGCCATAATTGCCAGAGAACAGGCAAGATTCAACATTCACATTGCAGCTCTTAGTGAGATGCCTAAGTCCATGTAATATGAGCCATGAGAGGCACAGGTCACTGTTGCACACACCATTGATTAGTAAGACCAGTAATGTACCTGGAGCTGCTCCATCTCACAGCAATCACCCAAAGGCTAAGTGAAAGCTGTACAACATCAAAACACTGTGGGCCAAGTCATCTGCAAGATGTTCCAGCAACATTTATCTGAGAAACGCTCTAACTTGCCCGATAACATCACTGACATTCACGAGTACAGGGATGAACTTCAAAATATCATTCACAGTGCATGTGTTGAAATAGGATATTCCACTCATAAGCATCACAACTGGTTTGATGAAAACAACAGGGAAATCCTAAAATTAATTCAACAGAAAAGAATTGCATTCTGAAACTGACAAACTCCTCTAGCCAACAAAAACATGAGGTTTATGACCTGCTCAAAGCCGAAGTCGAAAGGAAGCTATGTGACATCAAAAAAGTAGTGGCAAGAGAAGGCCTCTAAGATCAAGTTTTGTAGACTAAGACAATAGGAGAAGCTTCTTTCAAGCAACAAATGCTATATACGGGCCACATTCCAACAGCCCTACTCCGTTACGTTCCCAAGATAGCACAACGCTCCTCGAGGACAATGCAATCATTAAACAACACTGTAAGGAAGACTCTGATCCCTGGTCTACACTAGAGAGTAATTTCAAAATAACTCCTCTTATTTTGAAATAACAAGCGGACCAGCCACATTTCCAAGCCCATTATTTTGAAATAAGGGGCTGGTTATTTTGAAATAACAACTCCTGCTTTCCATGAGGAATAATTCTTATTTCAAAATTATTATTTCAAAATAGCATGACTGAGGATGCTCAGCTGCTGCTATTTCAAAATAATTGGCCTCCAGAGGTCTCTGGCCACACCTGACATCTCCACTGCTCCCCTTCTCCTGCGGAGCCTTTAAAGCAACAGGCTGCAGGATTTGTGCATCTGCAGACCTCTGCCAGCCTAGTGCCACACCGCAACAGCACAGGAGCCACAGCCAACCCTAGTGCGCACTCTGAGCCCCCCGGGCCTGGCAGCACTCCCACAGCACCCTCGGCTGCACCTGGCCAGGGACGCAGAAGAGCACTGGCCTGCACTGGAGTGGAGATCCTGGATCTCATTGAGGTCTGGGCAAGGAGATCAACCTCGAGGATCTCGGCACCAGAAGGCACAACGCCGAGGTCTACTGCCGGATGGCCACCAGCCTGGCCATGAAGGGACACAGACAGACCCACAATCAGGTCTGCATGAAATTTAAAGAGCTCAGGCAGGCCTACAATAAGGCCAGGGAGCAGTGAGGATGCTCTGGGGTGGCACCATACACGTAACGTTACTATGAACAGCTCGATGCCATCCTGGGGCAGGTCACCTCCCCCCCGTCGTCATTGAGTCCAGTCAGGACACATCCAGCGACAGCCTCCACGAGGGAGCAGTTGTGGAGGATAACAATGATGAGGAGGAAGAGTAGCAGGAGAAAGAGCAGGCCAGCCAGGCACTACTCCTCAGCTTGCGGCCGGTCTCCCCCTCTCAGGATGTGTCTCAGGTGTTGGACAATCCCGATATAGGCACTTCAGATGAGTTCCATAACTCTCCATATACACATACGGGGACAGGCAGTGGGCTGCGAGGGGCCGGAGGTCACACAACAGCCTGTGCACATGGAGCACCAGACTGGAGCACTCAGCCCCATGATACTCTCACCCAGAAACCCCTCAGCCCTTCTCACAATGTTCCTGGAGATGCCTGCCTTACCCCATCAGCCTCAATGGTGGGACATCTTCCTAACCCACCACTAAGGAGGCTGGGGTCATGCCTCCTTACTGGTGCTGCTCACAGCACACGGGCACCATCCGATCCGCTTATGCCCACACTTGGGCAGCAACCGCTCTGGGTGAAGCGCAGCAATGCAGAGGAGACCAATCCCCTGCATGGAAACTTGCCAGGGGGAGAAAGCGGAGAGAACCTCAGTAGCACTCTCTCCAGCAAACAGCCTTTGCCACTCACACACATGTCCTCCAACCCTTCCCACCCCCCTCCAGTGGGCAGAGACAGAAGCTCTCTCTCTCTGGGACACTGTCAGTGCTGGATCTGGCGTGTGCGGGACACAGGAGGAGGCTAAGCCGCCCTGTCCCTCCCTCCCTCCCTCCTGCCCACAGGCTCCTGACCTCTCTGGCACCTTCCCATGCTTACTTGTCCCTGGGATGTGGGTATAGCAATGCTCCCCTGGGATGCCCATGCCCCTGCATGAAAGTGCCTGCTTTTTGGGCCACAGGTGGCCTTGCTCGAAGCACATCCCCATCATCTGAACCAAAAACTTCAGTCGGCTCAGAGATTAGGGCAAAGCTTCATGTACACTGTCTCCTGGGATGACTGCCCTTCTCACTTTTCTTCAGAGCTGGCCCAGCTGAGAGGGTGGTGTGTCCATCACCTCCCATGCCATCAACCACAATCCTGAGAGACCCGCAGGCGGAAGTGAATCCACAAGGACCGGTGTGGAAACACCTAGACTGCCTCCATTCCCTCAGCCAGAGCTTTTATCAGGAGTACCAAGCTGACCACAAACTGAGGAGGACCATGTGGCAGCACCTGTTGCACCAGCACGAGGCTATGTGCTCCTCCATTACATCCATCATGGAGCGGATGGTTGTGTGTATGAAGAGGCCCACCAGCCACTTCCCAGCACCCACCCCCCAACTCCCAGCAGGCCCCCCATCATGCTGGCTTCTCCTCCTAGGCACCCCCTTCCCCAAAGGGCTGCCAGGACCCGTAAACACGAGGCAGTGGGACCTCTTGGGCAGCCAAAACCTCCTGAGGTACCCAAGGCATTCGCCAATCTTAGCCCCAGTCCTGAGCCCCTCTTCCCACTTCTTCCTCCTCTCCCCTATTCCAGGATCTTTCCCTAGTCCCTCCCATGTTGTATATCCCCAAATAAAAATAACAGAGTTGTGTTTTCCAAAGAGAAATGGTTTTTTATTTGATTTGCAGGGGAGGGCAGTGGAAGGGAGGGGTGGGGGAATAAAGGCACACAGGGGAAATGAAGGGGCCCCTTGTGGTGAAGCTCGGGGGAGAGTCTCACAGGTGGCCTTGGCTGCAACTCTTCCCTCAAGGCTTCCCAGATGAGCACAGTCCCCTGATGTGCTCGGTGAATGGCAGTGGTGTCCAGTTGCTCATAAGCCCTGCTTCATGCACAGTATCTCCTAGGCTGATGGCCCTTGTAACTCTTCTTCAGAGCTGGACCAACTGCCTCCTTCCATGACATCTTCCCAACTCTATAGGAACTGCCAGAGAAAAACAATCCACGAAGACCTGCTGCAGAAGCAGATGGCCTGCCTCCAATCCCTCATCCAGGGGTTCAAGGACAAGCGCCAGGAACGGGCCACTGCCTGGAAGCAGAGGAAGGCTGCCTTGGACCAGCTGTCAAGCTGGCATGAGACCATGTGTTCTTCCCTCACCTCGGTAATGGAGCATATCGCCTTGTGCATGGAGCTGGGCATCAGCCACCTCCCTGCCGCTGCCCCTGCCCCCGCGGCTTCTCTTCCTAGCCCCTCCAAGGGACTGCCATGGCCCCAAACATGAGGCAATGGTACCTCCGGGGCAGCTGAGGCCTCCAGAGATGACTGAGGAAGGCACCACTCCCAGCCCCATCCATGAGTGCCCTCGCCCATTCAAGGTTCTTTTCTCAGTCCTTCCCCTGTTTAATATTCTGCAAATAAACACATTTTTTTTTTAAAAAAAAAGGCTTTTTTATTTGCTCTGCAGGGAAGGGGAGAAGGGAGGGCAGGGGAAGGGATGCATGGGGGACAAAAGGCACACGGGGCATTGCAGAGACACCCTGTGGAGAGGTCCCGGGGGTAATCTCACAGCTGTCCTTTGCTGAAACTCTCTCAAGGCCCAGATGAGCACAGCCGCCTGATGGGCTCTCCTCGTGCCACTGGCTTCCATCTGCTCATAAGCCCTGGCCAGACGTTCAATCTGTGCCCCTCACCCTGGCAGGAAAGTCTCTCCCTTGCTCCCACAAAGGTTGTGGAGCACACAGCAGGCCACGACCGTGTAGGGGATGTTTCACTTGCTGAGGTCCAGGTGAGTGAGGTGATTCCTGAACCTTCCTTTTCAAACACCCAACGCATACTCCACAACCATGCAGCACCTGCTGAGCATGACATTGAAGTTCTCCTTGGTAGGGTCCAGGCTGCTCATGTAGGGCTTCATCAGCCAGGAGAACAAGGGATAGGCTGCATCACCAGGGTGCACATGGACATGTCCACGTCCCTGCCCTGATGGTGCAGTCAGGGGAAAAAGTGACAGAGTTCATCTTCTGGAATAGGAAGGAGTTCTTGAAGATGTAGGCATCAGGCACCTTCCCCAACCACCCAACTTTGATGTCCATGAATTGGCCCTTGTGATTCTCCAGGACCTACAGCACCATCAAAAAGTATCCCTTCCTGTTGATATAGTCTGAGGCATAGTGGTCAGGGGCCAGGATAGGGATATGAGTGCCATCTATGCCCCCGCAGTTGGAGAAGCCCATGGTGGCAAAGCCATCAGCAATGGTGTCAACATTGCCTAGAGTGACTATCCTTCACAGCTTGTTGTTGATGGCTTTGGCTACCGACTGTGGATTTCCCCATAAGGAAATAAGGAATTGTTTACCGACAGAGCAGCAGCTGTCCGGCATGGTGACCTTCCAAAAGGTGATGGCTTCTGCAGGGGGATGGCGGGTCACAGACAGGTCCTGTCGCCTTGTAACAATATCGATTTTCTGTAGCCATGTTGGAAGGCCTGTGCTAGGCCTGAACCAAAGCCACCTTCTGCAGCCAGACTGAAGAGCTGCAGCCATTAAATGTAAGGCCTGGAGTCACATACTCACATTCCATCTATTTTGTATTAAAAAGTGTCACACCAGGCTCTGAGGAGGGGACTTTGCCCTGATAGCTCTCCCATTGTCATCAGATAAAGAAACAAGATGGGTAAAGAAAACTTAAGTAACACCATTCTGTCTGGCAAGAAACTGCTTATCAATAGAGAATGTTGTGTAATCTTCATTCTATGATCATTGTCATTACACTTTCCTATTGTTTGTCTGTGTGATCTTTGTCTGGTTTGTAACTGTTTCTGTTTATTGTATAATTAATTTTGCTAGGTGTAAATCAATTAAGGTGGTGAGGTATGACGGGTTAGGTAATTTTGTTATGATTGGTTAGTAAAATTATACTAAAATAATTGGTTACGGTATAGCTAAGCAAGACTCAGGTTTCATTATATAAACTGGGGTCCAAGAAGGAGATCAGGAAGAAGAAGAAGAAGAAGAAGATCAGAAATAACAGAAGCAGAAGGAAGGAAGCAAAAGGCTGGAAGAAGACCAAAGGAAGACAAGGAACAC
Source organism: Pelodiscus sinensis (assembly GCF_052426305.1). Taxonomy (NCBI): domain Eukaryota; kingdom Metazoa; phylum Chordata; order Testudines; family Trionychidae; genus Pelodiscus; species Pelodiscus sinensis. The sequence continues at coordinate 114,648,463 of NC_143055.1, read as the reverse complement.
CAAGAAAAAGAACTCACCTCCAAGACCCAGTCTAAGATAAGAGCTGCCAGGACTCTCCTACACAACTGAGACATGCAGCAGCTAAGATCCAGAGAGACTGACCTTGCCTGGCCAACAGGGGAAGTCTGCCTGCCTTTATCAGGACTGGTGAGCATGACACTGTGTGCTTAGCATGTGTATTCTGCTTATTTCGGAATTGTCAATAAATAGAGGATAAGGATATTACTGTGTGAGGCTCTTTCAGTGGCTAAAGATCCTGCAAAACTCACAGGAAGATGCGCCCTGAGCCCTAGGAATTGGGTAAGGGTGGGTGTGTAAATTAACAGGGTTGCACCTTGAGCCCTAGGAACTGGGTAAAGGTGTGTGTCCCTACAGTGTGGAAGGGTTAGAGAAATGTGTGCAGGTAACAGCGTGAGGTCCAGGAAGGTGGCCTTCCATATGTAGAAGTTCTGGAGCCACTGCTGGTCATCCCATCACTGCAGAATGATAAGGTCCCACCACCCTCTGCCAGAAGTGGAATTCCATGGTGTCCAGGGGATTTAGGGACATTTGTAGCAGCAAGGAGTGCCAGGACCTGGGTGAAGGGGTCCTCTGGTTGGGACTGGTCAGCATCCTGCTGAAGCAGCATGTGGGCAGTAAGAACGAGGCCCATGAGCATGGCACTGTTTGGCAGCAGCTACAGGTTCATGACATGAGTGCTGTGGCATCCATAAGCACAACCAGAGCACACTGCATCAGTCTGGTGTCCCATGAGGGGGTAAGCAGTGTAGGAGCAGCATGTGAGATGCAGCCATAGAGAGGAGCCCCTGAAAGCACATGTCTCAGCTTGTCTGACCAAGCAGCCACAGAAAGTGTCCGCCCTCCTGGTGCCCTCCCCTAAGTGCTTCTGGGGGCTCTAATGCAAAGCATGTCCACACTGGAGCCTGCCATTTCAAAATAATTCTGAGCTATTTCGATATTGCCCTGTAGTGTGGATTTTGTTATCTTTGGAGTTATTATTTCAATTTAACTTATTTCAAAATTATTCCCTAGTGCAGACATGGCCTGAAAGCCTACTAAACCATGAAATCATGGTCTCAGGGATACCATCAAGTCTATTCCACAATGCTCTGTAATGGTACACTTTGCTGCTCCCCCATCTTCTGAGGAAGTCCAGCATGCAATCACCCAGACAAAAAACCACAAGGCACCAAGCTGAGCTTTATAAAAACAGTAGAATAATCCTGGGCACGAACTGGCAATTCTTTCACAAAATCTGGATCTGTGAAGAAATTCTACCTGACTTTAAGAACACTAACATTATTACAATATTCAAAAAAGGGGACAAATCTTTGTGTGGGAATTAGAGAGGTATTGCCCTTCTCTCCATCGCAGGCAAGATCCTTGGTCAGAGCCTACTAAACCATTTTCCTCCCTTGCTGAGGAACTCCTCCCCGAATCACAGTGTGGCTTTAGGGCATCCCAAGGCATAAGTGGCATTATCTTTGTGGCATGACATTTCTAAATTGCTCCAACACTCTTCTCCATTTACCTTGCTGTGATCTTAATTCTCATCTGTGACCACCTTCCTGATGGAATCATGTGGACGGTGAACTCCTCAATCTCCATCCTCTCCAAACAAAATCTAAGATCATGAGAGCTGTTGGATCGCTGACCTTCAGTGTGCAGATAATTGTGTCATTCTCTCACATGCAGAGGCCAACCTGCAAAGTACCCTAAATATTTTGCAGATGCTTATCACATTCCAAGTCTCTCTCTCTCCCTCAACAGCATGAAAATCAAGGTAAGTCTACCAGCCCTCACTTGCACAAACTACTGTTATACTCCTTCCATGAAAGCCAATTATGATTCAGTATAATTTCACGGTGATACTTAGAAAACTATCTGGATTTTCACATTTCAGTAGCCATTTGCTTTTGCAAAAGCATCTTTATTCATAAAAATATTATTGGGTGCAATACTGTGCTTGTTTATTTAGGTCTGCTATCACTGGCAAAGCCAAGTTACCCATTTCCTACAACTGAAATTCTAAATTTCTGAGCATCTGTTTATCATTATATTCTAAAATACTAATTAACCTTCTGCTGCAGATTTTAGGTGAAAACATATTACCGTGACAACACAAATTACATTTTAAACATTACCTCTAATTCTTTCAACTAATTTTAAAATTCAACACTATAAAAAGCAATAATCCCTTTTTATGAAGGAAAATAATAAATTGGCTATGTAAAAAGGTGACAGGTATCACCCAGCATGGATTTGTAAATAACAAATCGTGTCAAACCAATCTGAGAGCTTTCTTTGATAAGATACCAAGTTTTGTGGATAAGGGAGAAGCGGTGGATGTGGTATACCTAGACTTTAGTAAAGCATTTGATACAGTCTCACATGATCTTCTTATCAATAAACTAGGCAAATACAACTTAGATGGGGTTACTATAATGTGGGTGCATAACTGGCTGGATAACCATTCTCAGAAAGTAGTTATTAACAGTTCACAATCATGCTGGAAGGGCATAACAAGTGGGGTTCCGCAGAGGTCTGTTTTGGGACCGGTTCAGTTCAATATTTAGAGATTGGAATAGAGATTAAACTTACTAAGACTGCAGATGATACCAAGATGGGAGGGCTTGCAACTGCTTTGGAGGATAGGGTCATCATTCAAAATGATCTAGACAAACTGGAGAAATGGTCTGAGCTAAATAGAATGAAGTTTAATAAGGACAAATGCAAAGTACTCCACTTAGGAAGGAACTATTAGTTTCACACGTACAGAATGGGTAGCAACTGTCTAGAAAGGAGTACTGCAGAAAAGGATCTAGGAGTTATAGGGGACCACAAGCTGAATATGAATCAACAGTGTGACACTGTTGCAAAAAAAGCAAACATGATTCTGGGATGCATTAACAGGAATGTTGTGAGCAAGATAAGAGAAGACATTCTTCCACTCAACTCTGCGCTGATTAGGCCTCAGTTGCAGTATTATGTCCAGGTCTGGGCACCAGATTTCAAGAGAGATGTGGATAAATTGGAGAAGGTCCAGAGAAGAGCAACAAGAATGATTAAGGCATGATTAAAGGTCTAGAAAACGTGAGCTATGAGGGAAGACTGAAAGAATTGGGCTTGTTTAGTTTAGAAAAGAGAAGACTGAGAAGGGACATGATAGCGGTTTTCAAGTACTTAAAAGAGTGTTACAAGGAAGGGAGAGAAAAATTGTTCTCCTTGGCCTGTGGAGGATAGGACAAGAAGTAATGAGCTTAAACTGCAGCAAGGGAGGTTTAGGTTGGACATTAGGAAACACTTTCTAGCTGTCAGGGCGATTAAACACTGGAATAAATTGCCTAGGGAGGTTGTGGAATATCTATCTCTGGAGTTATTTAAAAGCAGGTTAGACAGACATATATCAGTGTTAGTCTAGACAGTGCTGAGTCCTGCCATGAGGGCAGGGGACTGGACTCGATGACCTTTTGAGGTCCCTTCCAGTTCTAGTGTTCTATGATTCTATGAAAATGACCAGTTACTCAAGCCACCCTACTTGAGTCCCCATCCCTTTCATAGAAACAACTAGCAGGCCCAGAGGCACTCATGACCTGCCTTTCCACAAATTTCCAGCCCAAGAACCCCCCAATTTCCTCTCTCTGTCCCTCTCTTCTGCTTCCTTTGCTGCCTTACAACATAGTACCAACTCTCATATTGAGTTTAGACCTGTCCTCTCCCGATATAGAGCTTCTGCACTGAAATAATTCCTAATCAAATAAATTAACAAAATATGATTGAAACTTGTGAAATCTAATTAATTTATTTGAGTAATATCTTAACATACACATTTCACTGCAATTTATGAAATAATGCAAAATGTTCAGCCGCTCACTGAGTATTTACATTAATTCTTATTATCTGAGCAGAACTATTTGTTACTGGTGAAATCAAGAGACTCAACAGACATTTATGTAAGAGAGTTCCTAAATTAGAGGGACTGACTTTAACAAAAGTTCAAAAACAAACTTATTATACCATTGTTAATCAAAACTTTCTTTGTTATGGCTGCTTTGATGACAGAGCCTTATCATTCAGAATTGTTAATTATGAAGAATCTTAAACTAAGACGAATCTCTTTCTTAGATATAAATCTTAACCAGACAATCCTATAGCTGACAGATTTGTTTCTGTCTGTATCTCTTAGAGCCCTGCAAATTTGTGGATATCCACAGATGTGTATGCAGACATCTGCAGCTCATTTTTATGGCTATGGATGCGAATACAAATGTTGTATCTAAAACCTTACAAATTTGTGGATATCCACTTTATATTCATAGATGTCCACATCCACAGTTGTGAATGAACCCATTTCCCTACCATCAGTTCCCTGAGAGTTCAAAGTGTATGATAGTTCAGTACTCAGAAAAGTGGGGAGGGCAGATCATGGGATACACAGGCTATGTCTAGACTACATCCCAATTTCAAAAGGGAATTGTAAATTAGACAAATCAAAATTGCAAATGAAGCCGGGATTTGAATTTCCCATGCTTCATTTGCATAATTGCATCACAGCGGGGTTTTTTTCTTTTTTTTTTGAAAAACTCTATTTCAAAAGTGAAACCACGGTCTAGATACAGTTCTTTTGAAAAGAAAAGCCTTTTTCAAAAAATCCTGTACTCTCAAAAAATTAGGTTTACAGGATCTTTCGAAAAAGGCTTTTCTTTTTGAAAGAACGACATCTGGACCATGGTTTCAATTTCAAAAAAATGCAGTTATGTGATTATGCAAATGAAGCATGGGAAATTCAAATCCCGGCTTCATTTGCAATTTCAATATATCTAATTTACATCCCTCTTTCAAAAGAGGGATGTACCCACAGTGACTATAATATCTAGAAGACCATGAGATACTGTAGGAAAAACAACTGTTCTTTCTTCAAGTATGAGTCAGTGTAGACCCACTGATAGGTGTCTGAGAAGCAGTATCTCCTGAAGATGGTGGGAATAAGGAGCTCTGGAGGTATTCGTTAAATAGAGGTTATACTGCTGCCTCGGCACTAAGTCCAAGAAATAGCATTTGTCAACGATCAGTTGGTTGTCCTTCAGCAATGCAGATATAATAGCCACACATTCCAGTGGAGTGAGCTTTAACATTCAGTGAGATACACTGTGTTATCTATTTCAATACTCTTTGATGTGAGATTACTTTTAGCAACCGTGGTTTTTGCTAGAAATAGACAGGGCAATGATCTGAAGGGTTTACTCATCATAATAAAGCAAAGTCTTAGATACATCTACAGTGTTCAATTTCTTTTCTCTCAGGGCTGAGTGAGCTTCAGGAAGAAAAGCAGGTTGATTGATTGGTTCAAATGAATTTTTGAGATAGCCCAAGGAATGAATTTTGGGTGACATCTTAACATTACATTGTCCTTTTGGAATATCTTATGTGGAGGTTGGCTGTGCATGTCTAAGCTAACTCCAGCTGAAGTGATCTCCTCTAGACAGACCATCCTCAGAGTGAGGTGCTGTTCAGAACATTCTGAAAGAGATTCAAAAGAGACTCCATAAACATGTGTACTATATTTAGATCTCAGAAGTTTCTCTGACTGATGGATAATGATGTAATAGCTCTCTAAGGGTATATCTACACTACAAAGTTAGTTCGAACTAACGAACATTAGTTCAAACTAACTTTCATAGGCGCTACACTAGCGCTCCGTTAGCTCGATTTTAATTCGAACTAACGGAGCGCTTAGTTCGAACTAGGTAATCCTCATTCCACGAGGATTAAGACTAGTTTGAACTAGCTAGTTCGAATTAAGGGGTGTGTAGCCCCTTAATTCGAACTAGTGGGAGGCTAGCCCTCCCTAGGTTTCCCTGGTGGCCACTCTGGCCAACACCAGGGAAACTCTACTGCCCCCCCCCCCGGCCCCGGAGCCCTTAAAGGGGCACAGGCTGGCTACGGTGCCCGTGCCAGGTGCAAGCCTGCCAGCACCCAGCCAGCAGACCCTGCACCTGGCACGGATCGAGCCACCCATCCGATGCCCCCCAGCCCTCCCCCTCTTCCCGGGACCAGGCTGGCGGCTCCCGGGAGCTTGCCCAGGAACGCAAGAGGCGGGCACCCACCTGGGCTAGTGCGGCCATCGTTGACCCCATCCACGATCTCCGCACTAGGCACAGGAAAGTGGCCGGCTTGGGCAGGATAGCTGCCAGCCTGGCCACCCAGGAGCAGGTGTGCAAGAGAATCAAGGGGGTCCACTGAGACCCCAACCCTGAGCCCTGAGCTTACAATGGCCGTACTGGGTCAGACCAAAGGTCCATCTAGCCCAGTAGCCTGTCTGCCGACAGCGGCCAGCCCTAGGGACCCTGGAGGGGATGGACCGAAGACAGTGACCAAGCCATTTGTCTCGTGCCATCCCTCTCCAGCCTTCCACAAACTTTGGGCAGGGACACCACTCCTGGCTAATACCACTCCATGGACCCAACCTCCATGACTTGATCTCACTTCCCTTTAAACTCTGTTCCAGTTCTAGCCTTCACAGCCTCCTGCAGCAAGGAGTTCCACAGGTTGACTCTTTGCTTTGTGAAGAACAACTTTCTGTTACTAGTTTTGAAGCCTGCTACCCATTCCTTTCCTTTGGTGTCCTCTAGTCCTTCTTTATGGGAACTAATGAAGAACTTTTCTGTATGCACCGTCTCCACCCAACTCCTGCTTTTAGAGACCTCTATCCTGTCCCCCCTCCGTCTCCTCTTTTCTAAGCTGAAAGGTCCCAGTCTCTTTAGCCTCTCTTCATATGGGACCTGTTCCCAACCCCTGATCATTTTAGTTGCCCTCCCCTCTCCCAGACTCTCTCTTCCCCTCTCCCACCTCCTTTTCCCAGTCTCCCCCAATTTTTTTCAATAAAGACAGATTCCATTTTGGAAGACACGTTATCTTTATTTTGTACATCAAGAAGAGGGGCTAGGGAAGGGTAAGTGGAAGGAGGTGAGGGAGGAATGGGGCACGAGCCCCCGATAGGGAGGACTGGGCTGGCTCTGTGGGCTTCTGGGGGTGGAAGCTCTCCTGCAGCCCCCCAATTGCTCCCTCTCCCCAGATGGCAGCCTGCGGCAAGTGCAGCCAGGCTCATGGCCGAGTGCTGTGATGTGCCCAGTGTGGGCACTCAGGGCACTCCAAGCCAGGACTGCTTTGCAAGCGGGGAACCCCTGAGAACTGTCTGTCTGGGGTGGGGGTCGGGACCCTTTAAGCACAGCCCTCGGCTAGCCTGAGACAGCATCTCCACGCTCTAAGTCCTCCTCTGATGCCCTGCCGGCACTGCTTCCGGCCATCCTTAACCCCGCTTCAGGGTCCACTTAATGTGGACGCACTAGTTCGAATTAGCAAAATGCTAATTCGAACTAGTTTTTAGTTCTAGATGCATTAGTTCGAATTAGCGCTGTAGTGTAGACATAACCTAAGGTACTTTGACACTATTAGGTAAGAAAAGTCAGAGCATTACACTTCACAGGTGGATGGCAAACAGATTGCTGTGAGGTAGAATTGAAGACCTGTTTTAATTCCAATCAGGCCCGCTGACAGGTGGTGACAAAGGGGGCAATTGTCCTGGGGCCTGGAAATTCTAAAGGGCGCAGGGCTCTGGCCACCACCGCTGCTAATGTCCAGAGCAAAGCCTAGTGGGGTTTGTGTGTGTGTGTGTGTGCACGTGCATGCATGCACTAGGAGAACATCTGCATAATTACATTTCAAACTAAGTTTGCACATAGGTATTAATGGCTTAAGATAAAAAAAATAAGAGATTATTTTAACAGTTTCCGAGGGTTAGTCTTGTTAGTCTGTAGCTAAAAAAATACTAACAGTGAATAGTCCTAAAGTGCTCTGGGACTATTAGTTGTTTTTTAATTCTCTTAACAGAATTTTTTGGAGTGTTGCGATATCTAAACTCTAATACATGGTAAATTGTGTTGCAATAAGGCCAGATCTTTGCTATCTGGTAAAGTTCTGGATTTTATGAGTTAGAAGTAGTAAGTTCTTGGTGTGATGCTAATTGTTTTGTAGGATGAATCCTTATTTGCAAGCCCTTTGAAATATGCAGATGTCTACAAACCCTGAAGCCAGTTCCACCCAAGGCCCTGCCCCTTCTGGGAGCGCAGCGTCAAGGCCCACTCCCACAAAATTGCCCAGGGGCCCGATGTGGCTGTCAGCTCCCCTGAGTCCAATAAGTAGTGGAGGATATTTGGTATCAAGAGAAGAACATGGTGCTCCACCCATATAGAGAAGCTTTTCCATTTAGATGAACGGGTTCTTCTGGCTGACAATTTCCTGCCTGATACCAGGATTTCCTGGAAGTGAAAGGAGAGGCCTTTGTCCACAGTACTCAACCAGATAGCAGACATGACATCAAATGCAGCAACTGTAGGTCTGGATGCAATATTTGTGTATGGGGCTGTGAGATCCCTGCATGTCTCCATTTTTTTTTGCCATCTGAGTTATGCAACAATGTGAGGTGGGACTAAGACCTTCTTGTTCATCTGGGGAATCAACTGACCTGAGGTAGAGGTGAAGATGTCACAGGTGAAGTCTGGCAAGTACTGCCACATATATGCATGCAAACATATAGCCAAGAAGCTCCGAATGCGGAAATACTAGCAATTGCATCAACAGGAACCTTTATAGGGAAAGTTTACTCTCTCTAACCCAGAGTCAACTGGAGCTCCTATTAATTCTATCATCTATGATGGGATAACAGTTTATTTTTCATATGTCATCATATGGTCTACCATTTAGAATAGGAATTCTTGCCCTGGTCTTCTGCTGGAATCTGTCCTTGATCAGCCAATCATCTACCTAATGATAGAGATCAGTGTTCTTCCTTCTGAAGTATACAGATACTATTTCCAGGCATTTCATGAAAATTCTCAGTGGAGAATCAAATTTGTATTGATAATGGTTGGACCCCACTGTGAACCTCAAGTACTTCCTGCAGCCAAATAACAACTATGTAGAAGTATGTATCCGGAAAGTCCAAAGCCACAAACTGGTCTTAAGTTTGGAGAGTTGTGATGAGGTAGGTAATTGTTTAAAATGTGAGGCAGTGTACAGTGTTCAGCTTCTTTGGGAAAGGATATGAAAAAAATATTTTTCTTTTTTGGGCTACAGAAGTAATGTGAGCAGGATTGCTGCCCCAGTACTCCCACAGGACTATATCTCCTAAGTGAAGCAACCAGTGTTCCCTCTAAGCTGTGCAGCACTTGCTCCAGCATGAAGCTGACTGACAGGGCAGGGCTTATTAATTGCCTGTGAAGCTGTGCTTCTGCACAGCTTAGAGGGAACACTGGAAGCAACACTGCTTGTATGTAATGAAATCTCATGAAAAGGATACCTAAAAAGAAATGGATTGCATAGGGTAATGTTTGGCTATGTTTTCTAATGCCCACTTGTTACCTGTAATGGCTACCCAAACCTAGTGGAATGGGACAAGACTGTTCGCAAAAGTGGGGTCAAGACTGGTTCCACTGTGATTCTTGGTATTCCTGTCAAATCTGCTATCCTTGAGAGTGAAACTTTGGTCAAAGGGGCAGAACACATATGTCCCATGGAATAACTGAGTTTCTTTCTTTTCTTATTCGCTGGCTGTCAGCCAATGTGTCAGATGGCATCCACTGCCTTTGTTAGGGTGATATTTGTAGTGCTACCTGTAGGGAATCAGTTATTAAATTCCCTAGAATTGTAGCAAGACGCTCAAGTCCTTGAAGGAATGAAGCAATCCATCTGTCCACTGGCTGAGGAGGTCCTTCCTTCAAAAGGAAGGTCACCAATCATGGCCTGTAGGGCACATGGTATACCCAACACCTGAAGCCACAAGATCCTTCTCATATCAATATACTTGGTCACTGACCTCACAGTTATATCAGAAGAATCTACGGTCACCTTCAGTGATATTCTTATAATCATCTGGCTCTATTTACAGATCTCCTTCATTTCATCCCTGCACACCTATGAGATTCTGAAAAGGAAGGAAGTGATCCTCTCCCAAATTATATTTGGTAAACAATGTCTGATAGTTCAACACATGAAACTTCAGGCAGGGTTGCATTCAACAATGTCTAATTTCTTAAGGTCTTCAGGAATTCCTTTACAGGACTTGGATTTTTTTGTGTGTGCTGCAGAAATGACTAGGGACTCTGAGTTTGGCTGAGCATCAATGTGCTCAAATTGCTCCATGGTACTGTATTTGAGATCATTCCCCAACTGCAGGGAAGAGGCACCTCTGCTCCAAGATGATGAGAAGGAATGTTTTTGCAACGAGGAGAAGTACCATCTCTCTTTCTCAAGAGGCAGAGGTCAGGAATAGTTTGGAGACAGTTTCGGTCACCTCATTGTTATTTATAACTCCCTGAATGTGAAAGGATCTGTCTCTGTCCATGGTATCTCCAGGGAGAGACAGACTCCTGCAAGGAATTTCTCAGGTCCTTGCTTGGCTCAGTTCTAGATACTGATACAGGAATCAGTACCAAATCTCTCATTACACTCAATCACTCAGTGGCTTTATCCTTGGAGTAATGATGTTTTGTGTTATTTCCAGATGATACCAAGATGGGAGGGATTCCGAATAATCTGGAGGATAGGGTCATAATTAAAAAAGACCTGGACAAATTGGAGAAATGGTATGAGATAAATAGGATGAAGTTTAATAAAGACAAATGCAAAGTGCTCCACTTAGGAAGGAACAATCAGTTTCACACATACAGAATGGGAAGCGACGGTCTGGGAAGGAGTTCGGCAGAAAGGGATCAAGGGGTTATATTAGACCCCAAGTTAAATATGAGTCAGCAGTGTGATGCTGTTGCAAAGAAAGCAAACATGATTCTGGGATGTATTAATAGGTGTGTTGTGAGCAAGACAAGAGAAGTCATTCTTCCGCTCTACTCTGCGCTTGTTAGGCCTCAATTGGAGTATTGTGTCCAGTTCTGGACACCGTATTTCAAGGAAGATGTGGAAAAATTGGAGAGGGTCCAGAGAAGAGCAACGAAAATGATTAAAGGTCTAGAAAACATGGCCTATGAGGGAAGGCTGAAGGAATTGGGTTTGTTTAGTTTAGAAAAGAGAAGATTGAGGGGGACATGATAGCAGTTTTCAAAGGGTGTCATAAGGAGGAGGGAGAAAACTTGTTCATCTTGGCCTCTGAGGATAGAACAAGAAGCAATGAGCTTAAATTGCAGCAAGGGAGGTTTAGGTTGGACATTAGGAAAAAGTTCTTAACTGTCACGGTGGTCAAACACTGGAATAAATTGCCTATGGAGGTTGTGGAATCCCCATCTCTGGAGATATTTAAGAGTAGGTTAGATAAATGTCTATCAGGGATGGTCTAGACAGTATTTAGTCCTGCCATGAGGGCAGGGGACTGGACTCGATGACCTCACGAGGTCCCTTCCAGTCCTAGTATTCTATGATTCTGCTGGACATTTCTTCAATTTTAGAGATAAGTTCAAGCTCAGACTGGCTATGTAAGTCAGTGTACTGATTATGAGAGGGCATAAGGGCCAGCTTCAATGCTTGAAGAGCCAATAAAGGAGTCAGAGTCATCAGTGCCAGAGCTGCTGATTCTGAGGTAGTTGGTGCTGAGGTTTTGGGCATCAGGACGGTCAATGATGTTGAATTATTCAATACCAACTTCACAGGGGGCAACTTAGTTGGTATCCACTGCCTTCTTTCCATCTAATCCCACAGTGTCCTGTGTGCTCCAACTAGTAGTGCAGGCTGATACTGGTTTATTTGGCCTCGCTATGGTTATAACTGTCACCTCTGGATCCAAAGTGACCCATGTAAATTGATCCAGCAAATGTAGCTTAAGTCTAGAATCCCTCAACCTATAACACCTAGAAAAACAGAATTTGCAATCAGAGCACCTGTCAGAGCACCTTACCTTAAGGTAAAAGAGATACTGGCTTTATCCATCTTTCATGGGGATAAGACTGTTGAGGGAATAATTTAAACCCTGTGAGGTATTGGCACAAAGTACTTCAATCTACAGTGGATGCTATTCAAAAAGTTGATCACACAGACATGAGGTGCATGCACACCTACAATATGATCCACACTGAGACATACTTGAAGAACAGCTATGATAGGTACTTTACCTCTGTATTATATACAATGAACTTATATTTTCTAATTCTGAGTACTGTCTTGCCAAGCATTTATTATTCATACCTCTCAAAGACTTCACAATTTGAGTGGAGCTTAGCAAACAATTTGAAGACATACGAGAGAAGTGATTACTTTGCCGATCTGTATCAATGGAGCCCACTTTCTATAATACTTCTTATGAGGTCTGATTAATATCAACTCATTCATTCAAAATTTAATTTTTCAGGATACATTTTTAAATTGTCATAAAATGTTCCTCTCTGCTCTTAAATAGGGATGTTAGATGTAGTGTAACTGAATAATCATGTAACCATACAAATTATCATCAGTTACACAGCTACTCTATAGTCCCTGGGGGGTAGGGGCAGCAGTCAGTGCACTCCCAGCCCCACTCCCAGGGAGCCCCCTGCCCTGTGCTGCTGCCTCTGTATCAGAGGTACCAGCAAAGGGTGGCAGGTGGAGCCAGTCCAGAAGGGGAAACAGTTTAAAACCAGTTCCCCTGTAGACCAGCTGCCTCACCCCACTGCTGCTTCTGACAGACATCCCTACTCTTAAAAATTATCTTAAAACTGGTATTGTAGAATTCTATTTTTACTGTCATTAAATGATTTTCAATTAAATATTATTTGCATACTTGTTGTTGTAGTCTGTAGCGTAGAAATGAAGAAGAGCTTGGGAAGCTCAAAATCTTGCCCTGTACACTCATGGAAATCAGTCCAAAAAGAGATATTACCTCACCTTTGCTGTCTCTCTCAAATAAAATTAATCAGTTTAGAAGTAAACAAATGGTCTTTTTTGTTACATTGCCTCTGCAAATCCTCAGGGGGGGAAACACGTATCCTGTAGGTGAGCCACAAAAACATTCAAAAAGTAGTAGTACTAAAATTTACTAAGTAGTACTAAATTTCAGAAAAACCCTTATGATTAAATCATAAGGAAAATCTGAGACAAACTTATCCCTCAGTAAATGGACATTAAGCCCAAGGAAAGTTGCAAAAACTATGGCAGATAAAAGTTAAAATGAAAATTTACAGGCCTAAGATGAAGTTTGAAGAAGCAACTGCCAACAACCAAATAAATAATTTATTTATATCAGAAGTTGAAAAACTGTGAGAAGAGCAGTGAGTTTGCTGAACTATCAGAGACTAACAAGAGCAATACGATATTACAGAAATGTTACATGGTTCATTTGCATCATCTCTCAGTAAGGAGGGTGTTTAGGAGACATCTATCCCATACAACTCTTTTTAGGTAATTAAATGCAGGTTTGGTAACAGAGTGAGGTACTAGTGCTAGAACAAAATGGTAAATTACATACAGGTTGAACTTCTATAGTCTGGCATACTCGGGACCTGACCAGTGCCAAACCAGAGAATTTGCCAGACCACAGGAGGTCAGTATTATCTAGCAGCATTACCAACACTTGCACTGCTTACTGGGATCTTAGAAAATATTTAAGGGTAAATTAGAGTAAAATCATGGCACAAAATACTGAAAGCCAGGACTGGTGGCTGTAAACAAATGTTATGGGATCACAGGAACTTGGTCACACCCATGGCAAGTGAAGCAAAATGCAGGACAATGTAGCACTTTAAAGACTAACAAGATGGTTTATTAGATGATGAGCTGTCCATGGCAAGTGGACTTCCTGCTAACTAATGCCAGGAAACAGATTTTACCAGACCAGAGAGCACCAGATTAGAGGGGTTCAACCTATAACAACAAAATCACTTGATATGCATTCAAGAATTCTGTAGGAATGTATAGTGATTGAAATGCTAACAAAAATATGCAAGCTTTACCTAAAATTGCTTACTACAACAGAGGTTTGGAAGGTGGCAAATACAACTGCCTTTAACAAAATGTCTTCTGGGGTAATCCAGGAATAATAGATCAATAAACCTTACTTCGGTCCCTGGTAAACTGGTTGAAAAGATCAGTAAAAAGAGAATTTTAAAAAACCCAGAGAAGTGTAAGATGATAGACAACAAGCCAGCACAACTTCTGCTGAGGACAATTGTGCGTCTTTAATCTATTGGAATTCTTTATGGAAGTAGTTCTGAATCTATGGGTCACATGTGGTCCAATTAGCTCACAACTGTGGCTCAGCCTAGCAGTGTGTTAAAGCCTAGCCTTCATAGTGGGGTCCAGGTTACCGACTGCTCGCTGCAGTGGGGTCCGGGCTGCTGCTGCTCTGCCACTGTGGCTCTGGTAATATAAATAAATTGAGAACTTTCACTTTAAGAATAAAAATAAAGTGGAATCCACTGATGAAATGCATAATAGGAGTTTCAAAATGCCTTTGAAAATATTTCTCAAAAGGCTCTTATAGAAAAAAGCTGTCTGTGGGAAAGTGACAAAATATTGCCGAAGACTAGAAACTGGCTAACACTGAAAAGAAAGAATAATACTGCAGTGCCCCAATGTTCCACACAATGACAGGTGTTCTTTAATACACTTATTAATTATCTGGAAAAGGTGGTAACTAGTGAGGTAGCCAATTTGCAGGGGGAAAAATTATTTAGGCTAGTCAAGACCTCAGAAAACTATAATGAACTTTGCAGGGGATTCACAAATCCAGGTGAAAGGGTAGCGCAAGGGAAGATGATTTCTCTGTAGATGAATGCAAGGTAATACATACTGTAAGAATTAAGTCGAACTACTCATTCATGTTGCTGCATTCTAAATTTACTCTAACCTCTGAGAAAGGAGACCTGAATATCATAGCTCAGTAAAAGCCCTATGTTCAACACACAGGAGTGATAAGAAAAACAAAAAACCATGTCAGGATAAAAAGAACCAGAAATAATATAATATGGAAAATACTGTACCACCATTCTGGAAGATGTCTCTCTGATTGTTGTAAATTTACATGACAGATTCACGGCAGGCATAATTCTATTGACTTCAATTGACCTTAGATTGCAAAGCATTTGACCCCACAAATTTTGTTCGTATTCATTAGTTCAAAATATTAGCAAGAGTTCAGTAATATAAAAAGACAGAAGAGCATTATCCTACCATGGCAACTACTGGAGTTCTTTCTGCTGATGACAAGAAAACAGATAATTGCTTATGTTGTTTATGTGGTTCGTCAGTGCTCCCTTTGACCTGAGAATTCCAAAGTACACAGAAGTGTTAGTCTAAAAAAAAACCCCTCTATTTCAGAATCTGTAATTTGCTTTGCAGTTTGAATTCACATTAGTTCTGGTGACATTAGAATCAATCCATTGTATACAAATAGTTATACATTCTCTCCTCCCAGCCAAATTCCGCATTACAATATAAACCTCTTGAAATCTTACACAAAGATATATGATGTGATATGATATGATACGATACAATATGATATGATACAATACGATACTCAGGGCTCAAAACTCAGCAAATTAAAAGCTAAGATATAATAGCTTGGACCTATTCCTCAGCTTGGACCTATTCCTCATCTTTTATGTTTTACAGCAAACATTTGATAATATAAACATCAAAATATACAAGTTATCTAAAAAGAGAAATAGGAATAAAAATAGATTAAAGCACAAAGCTAAATTTTATTTTGAGCATTTTAACTTTTAAAGCTCCTACTTTGAGGCTACGTCTACACTGGCATGAATTTCCGGAAATGCTTAAAACGGAATACATTCCGTTTTCAGCTTTTCCGGAAAAGGAGCGTCTACATTGGCCACGGAGTTTCCGCGATAACGATGCGCTTTTCCGGAAAAGCGCGTCTACATTGGCGGCGCGCTTTTCCGGAAAAGCAGAAAGCCCGGAGCCATTTTGAAGAGGGCAAAGGCCACCAGCCCTTTCCGGGGGCGGGGCCAGAGCGCCGTTCAGACACGTGCTTAAAGGGGTCTCGCCGGGCAGCCGTTGGTCTCCTGCTCCCGTGCCTTGGGGCCTCTTCCAGGGACTGACACCCTTCGCAGGTCTGTGGGTGCCCTTTGACTTTTGGGGACACCCCCCCCTTTGGCCCCCAACTGCTTTTCTCTGCGGTTTATTTTTTTGCCCAGCTCTGTGTACTATGGAGCCACGGGTGGCCATGTGCCTGGTCGGGCCCCTCTTGGTGCTGTTCCGCTGGCTGCAGCTCGTGCTGCAGGCCGGTGCCATGCTGTTCATGGACCAGGAGGCAGAGATCGCCTTGGACGCCCTCACCAGGGAGGCCCTGGCAACTCTGTCTCATCAGCACCCCACTGTATAC
Source organism: Pelodiscus sinensis (assembly GCF_052426305.1). Taxonomy (NCBI): domain Eukaryota; kingdom Metazoa; phylum Chordata; order Testudines; family Trionychidae; genus Pelodiscus; species Pelodiscus sinensis. The sequence goes on along the minus strand of NC_143055.1, from coordinate 114,632,142 downwards.
CGGCCACTCTGGAGTTTGGACATCAGCACCGACTGGTGGGACCGTGTGGTCCTCGGACTATGGGACGACCAGCAGTGGGTCCGGAATTTCCGGATGAGAAAACAGACCTTCTTGACCCTGTGCACCTGGCTCACCCCCGCGCTACAGAGAACCGCCACCCGGCTGCGGGCACCCATCCCCGTCAACAAGAGGGTTGCCATCGCGCTGTGGAAGCTGGCCACACCGGACAGCTACCGCTCGGTGGCACACCAGTTCGGGGTGGGAAGATCCACCGTTGGCGTGATCGTCATCCAGGTAAGTCCCAGGGGGAGTGGGATGGGGGGAGGGTGCTCCACTCCAGGCCCAGGGACAGCCAAGACTCCAGGCTGGGTCGCCCAGGGGTTTTGGCCATCCCTCCCTTGCACAGGCCCACTGGTGGGGGGGGACATGGGGGGCCCTGGTGTGTGTGTGTGTGTGTGTGTGTGTGTGTGTGTGTGTGTGTGTACAGAGGGAATCAAGGGGGGGGGACCCAAGGGAGCGCACACTCACCCCTGGCTGTATGTAATGTGTTCCCTTGTGTTTCTCTGCACCCTTCTGCAGGTTGTCCACGCCATCAATGACGTCCTGCTGCCAAGAATCATCCGCCTGCGCGACGTCGATGAGACCATGGCCGGCTTCGCTGCCCTCGGGTTCCCCAACTGCGGGGGAGCCCTGGACGCCACCCACATCGCCATCCGGGCCCCAGAGCATCGAGCAGCCCACTTTATGAACAGAAAGGGGTACTGCTCCATCGTCCTGCAGGCCCTCGTGGATCACCGGGGCCGCTTCCTGGACATCTACGGCGGCTGGTCTGGCCGGGCACACGATGCCCGCATCCTCCGGAACTCTGGACTGTTTCAGAGGTTGGAGGCGGGCACCTACTTCCCCCGGCGGGACTTGACTGTTGGGGATGTACCGATGCCCATCTGCATCATCGGGGACGCGGCCTACCCCCTGATGCCCTGGCTCATGCGGCCCTACACGGGGCAGCCGGACCAGAACCGGGCCCGGTTCAACGACCGCCTCAACCGGGCCCGAAACCCAGTGGAGCTGGCATTTGGTCGCTTAAAAGGCCGCTTCCGTTGTTTGCTCACCCGTCTCGACATGGGTGAGCAGAATGCAACGGAGGTGCTGGCCGCGTGCTGCGTGCTCCACAATACTGTGGAGCGCAGTGGGGAGGCCTTCCTCCCTGCATGGGTGGCAGCTGAGGCACAGACCTTGGACCAGCCCGCCACAGCTGCCATCCGCCAGGCGCGCCAGGAGGCGGTGCGCATTAGAGAGGCCCTGGTGGAGATGTTTGCCCAAGCCCCCTAGCAGGGTCGCTTGGGTCACCCCAGAGTACTCTGTCCCAGCTCCTACCCTTCCCCACCTCCTCCCCTTACCTCCCCCCCCCCCCAATAGTATAGTAAAGCGTCGGGTCACAGCATATCGCGGCCGTCATCGAGTCTGTTCGTCGGGTGCGTCGGGCGTAGTTAGGGTTTGTCTTTTAAGTTAGGCTAGGGTTTAGGCCACCATCGCCGTCCTGAGGAACAGCCAACAGGATTTGGGACTTGTGTGGAAGGCTTACATCAGTGCCATCTTCAATGGATCTCCTGGCTGTTCCTCTCCTGAGGCCCGGAAGGCCCAAAGGATCGAGGTGGCCAGCAACAGCACGATCATCCGTCGAGGGATCTCCTGGCTGTTCCTCTCCTGAGGCCCGGAAGGACCAAAGGATCGAGGTGGCCAGCAACAACACGATCATCTGTCGAGGGATCTCCTGGCTGTTCCTCTCCTGAGGCCCGGAAGGACCAAAGGATCGAGGTGGCCAGCAACACCACAATCGTCCTCCCTGTGCCTAGAGTTTGTTTAATAATCTCTGTTGTGTGCATCTTGTAACTGTTCTTGCTAGTTTGTAATCTATGTTAATAATATTTTGTGGTTTACCTGTTACTGAAAAGTGTCATCATTTATTTCTGCGCCACAAATTACTGACCACTTACGAAGGCCCCTCCCCCCCCCCCAGTGAATAGAGTACAGATTTCGTTCTTCACAGTTTGCCACCATGTTACATTTAAGTGGCTACTTGGCATCTCACATCATTTTGTACACTACCCAAGAGTTACACAATACCCAACACACGAATGAACAGCAAAGTAGAGATCTGTTTATTTACAAGGGGGGGGGGGAGACCTTCAACTGGGACAGGAGAGGGGGGAGACCTTCAACTGGGACAGGAGAGGGGGAGACCTTCAACTGGGACAGGAGAGGGGGAGACCTTCAACTGGGACAGGAGAGGGGGGAGACCTTCAACTGGGACAGGAGAGGGGGAGACCTTCAACTGGGACGGGGGGAGGCAGTTACTGGGATGGGCGGCCCCTGCGAACGCTCCTCCGGGGGCCAGCCTGCCCACGCTGGGCAGACCGCGTCGGGGCAGGCTGCACGCGGAGGTGGCCAGGAGCATGGACACGGCCAGGAACAGGGGCACGGCCAGGAACAGGGGCAGGAACAGGGGCAGGAACAGGGGCAGGAACAGGGGCAGGAACAGGGCCAGGAGCTGGGATGGGAGGGGGCATGACCTGTGCTACGGGAGGGATGGCGGGGGCCTGGGCTCCGCCCATGCCATAGTGAATGGCATGCACAATATGTGCCGTGAGAGTGTCCATGGTGGTGCGCATCCCTCTGCATTCGGCCAGGAAGGCAGCCCAGGCATCCTGCCGCCACTGCAGGTCCCCCTGCACCCGCTCCTCGATGGAGGCCTGGATTGCCTCCACAGCATGGACGTGGCGCCGAAGCAGCTGGTCCCTCTGGCGGAGCCTGTGCCTCCGGGGTTGGCCTGCTGGGGGTGGCGCTGCTGCCGCAATGGAGGGTCTGGTGCTGGGTCCCGCTGCAAGGAAGAGAAGAAAGGATGGGTCAGTCAGGCAGGCCGTCCACTGTCCCCACACCGCATGCCCTCCACCCCGAACCCAGGTGACCCCACAGTTGTGTGGCTTGGGCCCACTCGGTTCCCCTCCTGCCTGCCCCTGGAGTAGGGTCCTCCCTCCAGGGTATTGTAAGCACCGCTCTGTATCCTGGCCCCATGCAGGGCGGGAGGGTGCTAGTGCAGCGTTCACCTGTGGAACTCCCTGCCGGTGGAGACTGTGAAAAGCTTTTGGGTTAATCACTGCTGTTTGACAGGGAGCGAGATGCATCCCCACGCAGTGCCTGGGAGCACATCTGGCAGAGGCGGTCTGGGCTCTCAGATCCCCTCGTGTGGGATATCTCCTGGACGGAACCAGAAGGGTGACTGGGGGGTGGGGGGATGTCCCATCCTTGCAGCACAACTCAGGGGCCCTTCTCCCTCCCACAATCCCTCCCGCAAGCCCGGTAGCCCAGGAACATGTGTGGCCCCAGTGGGGACTTCCCTTGGGGAACCAGCCAAGGCACCGGGAGCAGGTGAGGGGCTCGGTGGGGGCCACGGTCACAGGACCGTGACGCTGCGGTCTACCCAATTAGAAGCTGGCTGTGCCTCACAGCCAGGCATGGGACAGTGTGCCGTTCTCTGGTCTGCACCCTTGCTGGAGCTGCGGGCTCTGGGCTGAGTCCCTGGGGCCCTGGCCAGTTCCGTCCGGCATCCACCCTTCCCCCTGGTCCCGCCAAATGTGTGTGAGCAGCAGGGTCCCAGGCGTGGCCTGCAGCTGCCTGCCGTGGTCACGTGCCGCTCGGTCACCAGGTTGCACGTGGTTGCACCTGCTGCTTGCTGTCCTCATGCTATGCAGCGTGCAGCTCACGTGGCCTGAGTGACATGCTCTCCCCCTCCCCCCTCCGGGCACCTGGCTCCCCACCGCCCGCCCTCCGCCCCCCACCCTTGGGAGTGCAAACTGCACAGACTCACCAGTGGGTTCCTCCCCGTCCTCGGAGGAGTTGCTGGAGGGGGCCTGCTGGGTGGCAACGCTGGCCTCCTCACCAGATGTACTGCCGCTGTCGTCTGCCTCCTCCGGCTCGGTGGGACGGTTAATAGGTGGCCGCTGGCAGGTGTCCACGGGGACCGGTGGGGCTTGAGGGGCGGGCTCTCCCAGAAAGGAGTGGAGCTCCGCAAAATATGGGCAGGCGTCGGGTCCTGCCCCCCTGCCCTCAGTGGCCCTGACATACCCCAGCCGCAGCTCCTTGACTTTGGAGCGGACCTGCTCACAGTTGCGGCTGGGGTGTCCCTGCTGGGCCAGGTTCTGCGCAAGCCGAGTGTACAGATCAGCGTTCCGGCGCCGGGAATGGAGGTCGTGGAGACCCTCCTCCTCCTTCCATAATTCGATGAGGGCCTCCAGCTCCCTGGGGCTCCAGGATGGGGCCCGCCTTTTGCGGCCCCTGGGGGCCTCCTCCGCTGGGGGTCCAGGGGGCTCTCCAGCAGGAGCTGCCATGGTGCGGTGAGCCGAAAGGAAAAAAGTGTTGGGCAGCACAGCAGGCGGCAGAGCTGACCCAGACAGACTCCTGGCACGTGCGCGCAGCAGCCTGAGAGCCCTTTAACAGCTCCGGGCTTACCAGGAAGTCCGCGGCTCCTACGGGGTCTCCCAGCGTCCAAACCGCTTTTTTCCGTTTTTTCTGCTTTTCCGGAAAAGCTGTCTACACTGGCCCTTTTCCGGAAAAGCTTTTCCGGAAAATGGACTTATGCCCGAGCGGGAGCATCGTACGGTTTCCGGAATAGCGGCTGATTTTGTACAGTACAGCATCGTTGCTTTTCCGGAAATTCAAGGGCCAGTGTAGACAGCTCGCGGGTTATTCCGGAAAAGCGGCTGATTTTCCGGAATAAGTGGCCCAGTGTAGACGCACCCTGAGTGTTTACATTTATAAACTTATTGTTATATTAACAATATGAAAACTAATTTATCTGGTTTTCTTTGAATGAAAAAGGAAGGGGGAAAAGGAAAGTTAAAGAGGTGTCTTAAATGTTCAAAGAGCTTTTATTTAATTCAGCTCACATTGAAAGTCTATCTCCAGTCTTTATACACACATCATAAAATTACTTTTACAATTTATATGAATAATAAGCTAAATTAACCTATCATCAAAAACATGTTTTATTTCAGATTGTTATGTATTAAGTTGTTAGGACCTGATGTAGGGACGCACAGAAGTACATGCTTAAGTCCAACTGACTTCAAACATCACATATATTATTGCAGCGTGAGGCTTTTACACTCCAAAAGTACAGCAATTAAAAGGTAGCACCAATGGGATTAAAACACATGCTTAAGAGCTTTCCTGAATCAGGGCTTTAGTGCATGCACCTTAGCTGCTCTAATTACAGAGCTAAAAGAGATTACATTATAACAACAATATCTGTGTAGCTTTTAACATCCATTTCTATAAGAGCAAGGTTTGTAACACGTAACACTTATAATTGTGGCATACACGGTGCTTAAAAATATCACAAAAGTTACAGACCAAAAATAGCACCACCAGATGTGCAGGAAATAAAAGATTGAGCAAATAAACTATTTCCTGATCCTGCAAATTCATACTTATCAAAAGTATGCAGAGTTACTACATTAGAGATCGCAATGACAGCATAACACGATAAAGCACATGTTTCAGTATAATGGCATCATCTTTACTCACAGCTACAGACTTACACTTGTTTTGGGGAAAGGGACCACCAGGTGCAGGACCATGTACATGTTCTTCACCTACATGTTTGCACTCTCTACTCTATATCCCCTCTCTCTCTCCTTAGTCCAATGACCCTCACACACACACAAGAACCATTCACCACAGGCTGGGAATGTAAGATATAAATTATGCTCCCCCTGGGCTATGATAGCATACAAGCCTTGAATCTCTTACTCAGTGGAAACCTTTATGTGCTGCCAACTCTCTATTTAAAAGCTTTTTACACAAAAATTAAATTCAGGAAATGTAAGAGCAGGAACCAATGATCATGAGTTACACAACTCCAAGCAGAATAATAATTGTTCCACTATTGTAACAACTTTTGTGGCCAACATTGACAGCCATATCCTTGAGAATTAATGTAGCATTTTAAAATCCTAAATGTATTTTTTGTTCTTTTTCAATCACTATATTCCATTTATTATTTAATGAAGTTAGTTTTGAGATATTTATGTAAGGAGTTAAACAGATAAAGGTGTAAATATTTTATTATTGATCTCTCTTACTCAATTAGTACATGAATGTGGAAAATACCAACTATTTTTGAGACTGTCTTTCATTAAAGATGTAGCAATGTGAGGGGAGGGATAAGTTTTGTGTTCCATTAGGTTTTAGTTGCCACTTTAAAAACTGAATAGAAGTGCCATGAATCATTGCTTACCACCGATTTTGGTGCACAGGGCTTGGTATATCTCCAAGAAATCTTTGCTTGCCACACCCACCTCTAGGAAGAGACTGTTTGATCTAATTTTTTCTATAATGAGTTCTAATGATAATGTAAGTGAACCGTTCAGCTCACTTGATTAAGGCCTTGGGGAACTAAGTTATTTGCATTTGATAAATGATGGAGAAAACTGCTCTGCGTCTAACATATTTAGTAATAGGTATTTTCTTCCTTTTGATATGATTATAATTCTGTTAAAAGGAACAATAATGGATCCTTGGATATTGTACATAATATATTTGATAATGCAGAATTTGAGAGAGTCACCCTATGAGTGAAATACATTAATTACTGGATCCTGCACAAGAAGGACTTATTTTGTTATTTATGTTTAAATTTGACTTTTGAGATTTTTAGATCTTTACCTGAATGCTGGACTCTAAGAATGTTGTATTCTTCCACTTATAACAAAATATTTTAGAACAAAAATTCAGAAAAAACACTTTCAGTCAACTAGTCGCTTCCCCCCTGCATTGTTGCCTCTGTATCTGAGGCAGCAAGGGGGAGAGCAGGAGCCAGTGCTGGGGGGAGTCAGCTTAAAAGTCGGTTACCCCCAGCACCGTCTCTGCAGAGAGAGCAGGGGAGGCTGAGGCACAACGGGAGAAACAGCGCGAGCAGGTACATCTTGAGTCCCCACTCGCCCTGGGTTCCCCACTGCACCTCTGACTTTTAAATGTAGTAAGAGCCTCTCTTAGTACATTTAAAAGGCAGAGGTGTAGCAGCTGGGACTTGGCGCAAGCGGGCCCTTCTTGAGTCCCTGCTCACCCCAGGTTCCCTGCTGCACCTCTGCCTTTTAAATGTAGTAAGAGCCACGGGCAGTGGGGATAGCCACACAGTGGGGATAGCGAGCACCCCACCCGTCATCGACTAATCGAAATTTAATATTCTTATCCCGGATATCATAGAGAAAAACTATGTTTTAGGTCTAAATTACACTGATCCTGACAAAGAATTTTGCAAAGAAGATATTTACTAACTGAGGTCTGTGAAATGGTGATTTACATTAACCAGTGCCAAACACTATTAAAATACTTAGCCCAGTGGTCACCAACCAGTAGATCAGGATCTACCGGTAGATCTTGGAGCCTCTGACAGGTGATCCTGATTGGTTTGGCCAGGAAGCTATCAAGCACTGGCACTTCAGTTGCCCCTCCCCGCACCGTCATGCTGCTCCTGCCTTCTGCCTTGGAGCGCGTCCCTCTGAGAGCTTCCTACTTGCTGTGCAGGGTATGATGTCACATACCCTCCTCCTTGCACTTCCACACAGAGAGATGGGGATGGAGGGAGCTTGTCAATGAGAATCTCTTTCACTCTGCCATTCTCACAAACACCAACTGTCCTTCACTGTCCTCTCCCAACCCAACACATACATGGAGGAGGTGTGGTTGTTACTACTTTTACTGCTTATAAAGTGGGTTATTTTGGGTTTTTGACTGTGCATTTCATAATTTTCATTTTGCTCTTATGCTTAAATTTCATTTTTTGAGTAGTGTGTTCTAAAATGCCTAAGTTGGCATGGCTGGATTCCTATGGAAATTTCTGCTCCTGGAAGTGGCTGGCATGTCCCAGCAGCCCCTGAGAAAGGCAGAGCAGGGGGTCTCCACATGCTATCCTTGCCTGCAGACACTACTTCTGCAGCACCCATTGATCAATAATGGAGAACCATGGTCAGTAGAAACTGTGGGCTCAGTGACCATAGATGAGAGGCACCACACGGAGCCATTGCTGTACAAGCCAGCTGCTTTCAGGCGTGGTGCAGGACAAGGGCAGAAGTAAGCCTGCCTTAACCCCACTGCTTCACCACCCAGAAACTGTCTCAGTTAAATGGTGCCCAGCCAGAGCTTGCTTCCTGAACCCCTGTTCCAGCCCTGAACCTCCTCCTGCATCCAGAAGTTAAGTCCTTTTGCACTCAAACTCCTTCCCAGAGCTTGCACCCTGAAACTCCTCCTGGACCCCAATCCCCACACTGAGCTAAACCTGGAGCCCCTCCCACACTCCCAACATCTTGGCCCAAGACCAGAGCCTGCACCCCAACTCCCTACTCCAGCCTGGTGAAAGTGACTGAGGATGGGGGAGGAAGGAGGATGGAGTGAGCAGGGTGAGGTCTCAGAGAAGGGGTGAACAGGGGTGGAGCCTCAGAGAAGGGGCGGGAAGGAAGTGGGGCAAGGGTATTTGGGTTTGAGGTAGATCTTACATTGCACTTCAATTGAAAAAGTTATCTTGTGATTAAAAAGGTTGGAGACAACTGACTTAGCCTAAAAGGTTCTTTGTATATAGACGAGACCTGGTAGCAACCTAACCAATAATACAACCCCAGCAGGAGAGAGCAGGGTAGGGGGAGAGGAAGGGACAAAAGAGGCAGAAGCTCTTGTGAATGATGAGGCAGTGGGACATAACAGGATACTGAGATCTGCTCCTGGGATAATTGTATCCCCTCCCAGCTCCACTCCCTGTTCTCAGCCTCACCTCAGGCACCACCACAGCTGCTCCAGCCTTTCTGAATCTTTTCCCCCTCGCCCTCACCCCAAGGCTTTCATTAATTCATTCAGGCATGGAGCCCCTATAACTTTTCCACTGTGAGGGCACCAGCCCCTTGTCACGTTACTGGATTTTAGGGAAGCAGACAGATTACTGCTGCACCCATGTGGGAGGGGGGATTGCCCCAAAAGTGGTACAAAGGGGGCCATGTAAGGTGTCAAATGAAAGCTTGCTTTCTACTGATTCTGTATATGCTCTTCATATATCTGTATAATGTCTGTGTGTGGAGTTATGAATATGTACTCTGTGTTAATACTGGAAGTTTATCTGCATGGGATTGAGCAATAGACAAAGAATGCTCAGCCTATGGACATGCTAATGAGCAAGTCTCCATGGCTCTCTATAGGCCAAGGACACACCTCAAGAATGGTGACTGATACCTAAGGGCTACCAGCAGGGAACACAGGGATAGGCCATGGGCCAAGTGACCTGCTGCAGCCAAGAAGAGACCAGGAAGGAGGTATAAAGATGCCATGTGGCAGCCTCCACTTTGTCTTCAGATCTGCTCCTGACCCCAGATGAAGCCTCGCAGGGAATCACGAGCCGGAAAGAACTGTGGACCCATTCTGACATAGGATGTACACCAAAGACTTTTAAGCCAGCAATTATAACATCTCTGCTGCGAGCCTGCATCGAGAACTGGGAGATTCGATGCGTGTAATGTATGATACTTTAACAACCTTACTCTCATGCTTTTCTTTCTTGAGTAATAAACCTTTAGATTTCAGATTCTAAAGGATTGGCTCAGCGTGATCTTGTGGGTAAGATCCAGAGGGTAAATTGACCTGGGATCTGTGTCTGGTTTCTTGGAACCGGACAGAGCTTGTTCAGGGTAGGTGAGTGTAGTGGGGTGGAATGGCCACCCGCTGAGCCGGAGGCGGAGGAACCCCTCTGGTGGCCATTTTGGGCCCGGCCTAGCCCCGCCCCCTCACCTGACCGGAAGTCAAGGGGTGGGACTAGGACTATAAGAAGGCTGCCTGGGAGCTCAGTCAGAGCCCAGCCTCCGAAGGAGCCGGAGGCCTGGCTGGAGCTCCTGCCTGGGGAGGCTAAGACCTGGGCTAGGCTGCCCTCAGCCACCTTCCCAGAGGCCGGCCAGGGCCTCCCTGCCCAGGCTACTAAGGTCTGGTCGGGCCCGCCAGCTGAAGCACTCGCGGACCCAGAGGACGGGACCGAGCCGCTGGACCAGCTGGACCCCCAGTGGGTACTGGAACGCCGGCCCGGACAAGCCCCGCGGGACACCACAGAGCTCCGACCTCTTGACCCCTGGATTGGGCCGCCGGCCCCTGCGGAGATGACGCGAGCCTCAACTCCCCGACAGGCCGCTGGGGCTACAGGTGCTGGGAAAGGGGGGGGAGACGAGAAGTGGCCCAGGGGGTAGCAGGGGCTGAGAACAGCCCTAGGCCAGCACGTTGCGGGCTGGAGCCCCTGCTGAGCCCGTAGCAGCTGAACGGCTGCATCCAGGGCCCCTGGGCCGGGGCGCAGTGGAGTGGGTGGGCCTGCGCCCCCTGCCACCCACCAACCGGGTGGCAGTCTCCCACCCCCTTGCCACTGCTGCAGCTGCACTGCCTGCCCCGCTCTGGAACTAGGAGCTCCTACAGACCTGTGGGTTTGTTTGCGGCCCGCCTTGCATTGGGGCCTGGCCGCCAGTTGCTGCCCTGCCCTGCTCGAGGGTCTGGGCGTCCATATGAGGGGTATGGCACCCGGCCACGATCCGGATCGGACCTTTAAAGGGCCAGGCCTCGGACTACTTTAAGGCCCAGTAGGGCCATAGGACGGACTAGCCATCCACTGTACCAGGGCGGAGGATCCACCTCCTAAAGGCCTGCCGGCCTACAACGAACCATCCCCCGGAAGGGGACAGCTTAGAGGCTATGGTTGTCACTGCCGGAGGGCAGTGACCAAAAGGGCGACAAGAGCCACACGCTACAGTGAGATTGGGCTCTAAGACCCCTCGCGGCAGGCCCGGGGCCATCTGGAGCATGGATATTACTGGGGTGTCAGGGCTTTTGCTCGTGAGGCTTACGGCTGGCCAGGCAGGAAGCTGAAGCGCTCTGTGGGACTGGTTTGTGGCCTATTGGAAAGGTCTCCAGTCTGGGGGCTGTAAGAAGTCCTGAATTTGAGCAATTTGCCCTGAGTGGACACCCTCAGCTGTGCCCAGACCCGGCCCTGTACGCCACTGTGACGGACCGGGCCGGGAGAGAAGCGGAAAGGGAGGGCAAATCAATGGATTTGCAGCACTCTGAAAAGGCTGGGAGGGAGGGGAGAGGAAGTACAGGGCTCCAGTGCTCCAGTGCACAAGAGGAGCATGGGAGAGAGGGGCAGAATGGGAGTCCGTGGGCTGCAAGTTTCCCACCACTGATGTACGTGCATTGCTTGTTTGTAATCAATGATTCAAAAGTCTCTTGCACAAAACAGCATGAACATATATATTCCTGCATAGCATATGACTCTAGGGGAAAAAATTACTTGTCAAAATCTTATTTTGCATTACTATCTGTTATTAATAATTGAGTCATTTTTGAAAGAACAAAACTTTAAGTATATTGGCCCAATGCTGAGCAGGACATAAGAACATAAGAACATAAGAACGGCTGTACTGGGTCAGACCAAAGGTCCATCTAGCCCAGTATCCTGTCTACCGACAGTGGCCAGCACCAGGTACCCCAGAGAGGGTGGACCGAAGACAATGATCAAGCGATTTGTCTCCTGCCATCCCTCTCCAGCCTCTGACAAACAGAGGCCAAGGACACCATTTTATCCCCTGGCTAATAGCCTTTTATGGACCTAACCTCCATGAATTTATCCAGCTTCTCTTTAAACTCTATTATAGTCCTAGCCTTCACAGCCTCCTCTGGCAAGGAGTTCCACAGGTTGACAACACGCTATGTAAAGAAGAACTTCCTTTTATTAGTTTTAAACCTGCTACCCATTAATTTCATTTGGTGTCCTCTAGTTCTTCTATTATGGGAACTAATAAATAACTTTTCTTTATCAGCCCTCTCCACACCACTCATGATTTTATAGACCTCTATCATATCCCCCCTCAGTCTCCTATTTTCTAAACTGAAAAGTCCCAGTCTCTTTAACCTCTCCTCATATGGGACCCGTTCTAAACCCCTAATCATTTTAGTTGCCCTTTTCTGAACCCTTTCCAAGGCCAAAATATCTTTTTTGAGGTGAGGAGACCACATCTGTACACAGTATTCAAGACGTGGGCGTACCATAGTTTTATACAGGGGCAGTAAGATGTTCTGGGTCTTATTTTCTATCCCTTTCCTAATAATTCCTAGCATCCTATTTGCCTTTTTGACTGCCGCTGCACACTGTGTGGAAGTTTTCAGAGAACTGTCCACGATAACTCCAAGATCTCTTTCCTGATTTGTCGTAGCCAAATTAGCCCCCATCATACTGTACGTATAGTTGGGGTTATTTTTCCCGATGTGCATTACTTTACACTTATCCACATTAAATTTCATTTGCCATTTTGTTGCCCAATCACTCAGTTTGGTGAGATCTTCTTGGAGTCCCTCACAGTCTGCTTCTGTCTTGACTATCCTAAACAGTTTGGTATCATCTGCAAACTTTACTACGTCACTGCTTACCCCTTTCTCCAGATCATTTATGAATAAGTTGAAAAGGATTGGTCCCAGAACTGACCCTTTGGGGTACACCACTAGTTACCCCTCTCCAATCTGAAAATTTACCATTTATTCCTACCCTTTGTTTCCTGTCTTTTAGCCAGTTCTCAATCCAAGAAAGGACCTTCCCTCTTATCCCATGGCCATGTAATTTACACAAGAGCCTTTGGTGAGGGACCTTGTCAAAGGCTTTCTGAAAATCCAGGAATATTATTAACAGTCATAAGATATGTGCTATTTTTCCAAATAATAAATCCTAGTGATCAAGAAACACAGCATTATTTAATTATTTCAATAACAGACTATACTATTGCATGGCCAAATGGAAACTATCTGGGCAAATCTGTGCCACCTGATATGATGGTATGATATCTTTCATGCCAGCTCCATCCTTCAGAAATATCCTCCAACTTGCCTGTTCTATTTTATGAATATTTATTATAAGAAGATTTGCCCGGCATTGCTCAGATCCTTAATTTATTTTTTTAAATAAAATGAAAATGTACATGCTTAATTTAAATCATTGCTATGGGGTGGGGCTGAGGATGAAGAGTTCTGTATGCAGGCTGTCCTGAGGAGAGAGGACTACTGTAGCTCTCTCTTAATGTAGCAGCTTGGGACTTGAAGCATCTCCGCATGGCCACTGCAGCTCCAGGGCACAGCTGGGGGAAGGATGCATTCTCCCTGTGCCCCCCAGAGTGAGGAATGCAGCAAACCTTGCACTTTCCCCTAGGTCCCTGACAAAGAGGAACAGCCAGCAATGTTCCAATACATATTGGGGGAAGGAGCTTTAGCCACCTTGCTCTACCTAAGCCTGAATAGGACAGGCCCAGATTCGTCTGTTCCCTGCACTCCCCAGCCCATGTGAGGAATGGAGAAAACAGTGCACTTTCCCTTCACTCGCTGATGAAGGGAAACAGCCAGGCAGGGTGTGAGGGGAAGCTTCAGTAGGAGAAGGCTCAGGGCTGGGATAGTCCGGGAGAGGAGGATTCTCCCTTTCACCTGCCTGATGATTCTGTCTTTTTTTTCCGTATGATTTTATAAGAAGCAATTCCATTCCAGGCACATCCCATTTTTCTGGCACAACCAAACCCTTACCTTGCTTTAAGTTATGATAAGAGGAAGGCTGTATACCTAACGTGGTGACCCCAGCTCGTATCATTTAGGAGGAGTTCTTGAACAGATAGACAGAAACGTGTAGACGCAGACAGGCAGATTCACAAACTCTCTCAAATATATAGTAAATTTTAGCTGTGTCAATTAACTGGTGTCCAGCATGATTCTAAATGGGAATTTGATTATCGTTCTAGCTCATTTTAATAATTGTATGCACATATGTGAGGGTAGAATTTGATCCTGAGTGCATTAGTTAAGCCCATATACTCAGATTAATCAGCATCAGGCCAAACTGCCATACGATGGTGAATATAATTAGTCAAAAAATTTTGTATAAAAATTGCTCCTTACCTGATCTGAAGAAATTCTGATTGAGTTCATACAGCTAAGCATTTCAGTACCATGCCTACTTAACATTTTTAGAAACAAATTGGAATCTTGGTGTTCTGATTTGCATGTCTAAATTTCTGAAGTGGGTTTTTGTTTTATTTTTCCCCTAGCACACAGTTATTTCAGTAGAGTTGGACAACTTTTGGGCAAATACTGAAAAGTTTATACATGCATATATGGATCAATACTGTACATGTATGTGTGTTTATTATTTAATTTACTTCTTCACACAAGTATCACAGGCGTAGCCATATTAGTCTGAATCTGCAAAACTTCAAGAACAGACTTCAAAAAGAAACTGTTGAGCTACTATTCATCTGCAAATTTGACACCATCATCTTAGCATTAAACAAAGACTGTGAATGGCTAGCCAACTACAAAAGCAGTTTCTCCTCTCTTGGTGTTCACACCTCCACATCAGCTGCTAGAAGTGGGAATCATCCTCCCTGACTGAATTGACTTCGTTATCTCTAGCCTTATCTTTATTGGTACTCTTTTCTTATGCCTGTATATTTATACCTGCCTCTGGAATTTCCACTAAGTGCATCTGGTGAAGTGGGTCTTTACCCACAAAAGCTTATGCTCCAATAAATCTGTTATTCTATAATGTGGCACAGGACTCCTCGTCGCTTCTTCACACAGTATGTGTTGAACTGCAAATTGGAACACTGGCCACGGTTCTCAGGGGAAGGAATTTTCCCCCAGGTAAGATTGGAAGTGACCTTCGGGGTGGGGCTGTCTTCCTCTAACATGTGTGGGTGCAGGCCACTTGCCAGGATTATCTCACTATATCTCATTTAATCTTTTCCCTGACATTGCAAGAACCTCAAGCACTGGTGTACCTTGATCCCTCCTATTCACTACCCATGGTACACAACAGTCTAATCTCCTGTACCCCTCATTTACTTTGATCTGATTTCCATTGGGTTTAATATTCAGGTGCTTGGTGGTGTCCATGGCTTGTGACACATAAGAGATCAGACTGGACAATCTGGTCAGACACATCAATAACTACCAATATTGGGGACAATCATGTGACTATCATGTAGGCTGTTGAGTTGAGAGTTACAATAAAGTCATTTGCCACATCTCTGTGTATCTTCCTCGTTATTCATAACAAGGGCACTGTCAATACAAGAACTCTGACCTCAAGGTCAGAAGGGATAACTTTTTTAAGAATATACATTTTATTTCTAAACAATATTCATGAAATATGTCCAAAATCCTGTGGCATTTTATCCGGAAAGACCCCATCCCTCCAAGAATCCTCTTTACCACTTTTAAAAGGATAATAGCTTTAAGTTACCTGATAATCAGCTGGTCCAGGAGTACAGAAATCTCCTCTTTTAAAAACATATAGAGGTCGAGGAGCTGAAGATCCAAATACTCCTTTCTTTGTACTCTCCAAGTAAGCTTTTTTAAAACTCTCTCTTTCAATACTATAGTTAAGAATATTATAGAATGCTGGACCTGAAAAGTCACAGTAGAATTATGAACCATCATCATACTTTTGATTTTTTGTCAGTTATTAGAAATATATTACCTTTTAATAGTAGTTTTAAAATTATGTTGTTGTACTGTAATGAAATTCTCTCAAACAATGAAAGCATAGGGATGCCGTACATTTACTGACCCACATCTGTGTCATTATCTGCCTGTTACCCAAATGTATGCACCTTTTGGTGGGAGGGATCTTGATATTTACAATGACTAATTATGTTTCAGTAATATACACAATGTTCTGAAAAGCTTTTCCATTTTGCCTTGGACAACTAAATAATTATTTCAAAATACTAGTAATGTTAGTTGAGAGTCCTGTTCAGCCACCTTACACAGACTGAGTAGCATCATACTCTGCAAGTAGCGCACAGGCCATAATAAAATAGGCAGCTATGGAATTGCACTAATGTTGATTTAGTGAAAAATTGCACAACAATTTAATAAATGAGAGTACTCAAAGACAGACTACTAAGCGTGAGTTCGGTGTCAGAACAAGAGGTGGGGTGAAATTCATCCCTGGGCGCAGACAAGGCCTACACATCACTTAAATCCAGGAGGGCATTGCACAAGCATGAGCTGTACCCTCACTAAACAACCAATGTATCACATACAGAAATGTTGATAAAGATTAGAAAACAAAAACTATGTTTAGTGATAGTTAAGGTTGCAGCAGGATGCACCCCATCCACCCACATTTTTTAAAACATGGAAATAAGAAGTTAAGAAGAATATACATGTAGAGGCAATGGACCAGGCAGGTGGAATTGAAACTGGGACCTTACGGGCTAAACCATGAGGCTCTACCACATGAGCTAAAAGCCAGCTGGCCTATAACTTAGTCTGTAGAGCAGAGTTCACTCTCCCATTTCTCAGTAGTCTCAGTGCCTCTGGGTTACATATGTCTATTCCTTTACATCTTCATACTGCCTGCATCGATAATGCACTCCAACATTCATAAGGATTTAACTTCCATCCCCAACAGAACCCAAAATTAATATACAATCACAATTTCATCAAGCTTGCACTCAGATTTGCAAAACCTTTAAAGGAGCATTATATGCTGTTAGCAGGGGTGAATGAGAGTTTTGCGGGGCCCAGGGCAGCACAATTTCACAAGGCCCCTTTTTGGAGAAAAAACAGAAAATAGGCATCTCCCCTGTGCCCACTCCTCCAGTAGCCCCACTCCGATCATGTGAGCTACCCCTCCTCATCCCCTCTCCTAACATCTCCCTCTACACACCTGCCCTGCCTCTCTCCTCTGGTGCTGGTCCCTCCCCTGCAGGTGTCTGCCCTTCTGCTTCACCCCCAGAATCCCCTGGCACCTGCACCTTCCCTTACCCCTGCACCCTCCTGGTGCCTCCCCCTTCCCTCACTGCCCCTGCGCCCTTTGCCCTCTTTTTCCTTGATGCCCACCCCTCGCCACCCTCTGCCCCCATTCCGCTCATGCCCCTGTGCCCTCACACATGCCTTGCTCCATCCCCACCTTCCTCATGCCCACCCCTCCTTTCAAGCCTTCTCCCAGCACCTCTCCCTCTTTAGTCCCCAATGCCCTTACCCTCTCCTCTCCCAGCATCACCCTGGCCCCCCTCCCACTGACACCTCCCTTCCTGCCCTTTTACTCATTGTCTCCACTTGGCCCCCTGGCATGTCTCTCTCCTCCACGCTGTCCCTTGGTGCCTTTCCCTTTCTTCTCCTGACCTGCCCCCCTCCCCTCAGCACAAGCCCCTTCCTCTGCCACCCACCTTCTGCTTTCCAGTTTGCAGAGTGGCCACAACCCTGGCCCAGGCTCCAGACCACGTGCCGAACCAAGTGGTGCAATGCTGGACCGTGCGGTTTTAAAGTCCCAGGTTGTGACATCACGCCACACCCAGGCGTCTCCCCTCTCAGCTGTTGGGTGGCGTTTTAGCATACCGCACATACACTCCCTCAGCCCCACAAGGCCCGTACCGGCTGGCACCAGGAAATTTAAATTGTGGGGCTGTGGCGCCCTGTCACGATTCGCCTCCATCTCCAGAAGCCGCCTGCCAGCCCTTCGGCGGATGGCCCACCGGGAAATTCCTGGTATCCCACCGGGCCAGTCTGCCCCTGGTGCTGGCTCAGGGCCTATTGAAGCTCGGGGCCCGGGGCAGCCGCCCCGCTCGCCCTGCCCTATATCAACTGCTGACTGTTAGGATAATTATATCAATAGACAGCACATCTCACTGTCACACATTCTGCATAGTAATCACTTACTACCCAGAATACTCCATAATAAGGGGAATAGAAGAGGGAGAAGAACTACATATTGGGTAATTAATATTTTCAAAGAATACTTTTTCAACACAGTATTGGGTTTAAGAGCCAATGGAAGGGTTATATGTCCTCAGTGGTAGATTTTAAGTTATTTTCCACACAAACACCAGTCTAAGTTGAAA
This sequence comes from Pelodiscus sinensis, assembly GCF_052426305.1. Taxonomy (NCBI): domain Eukaryota; kingdom Metazoa; phylum Chordata; order Testudines; family Trionychidae; genus Pelodiscus; species Pelodiscus sinensis. The sequence continues at coordinate 114,614,185 of NC_143055.1, read as the reverse complement.
ATAATCTAAAATCCATCTAGATACACTCAGAGGCTACGTCTACACTGGCCCCTTTTCCGAAAGGGGCATGCTAATTTTACAGGTCGTAATAGGGAAATCCGCGGAGGATTTAAATATTCCCCGCGGCATTTAAATAAAAATGTCCGCCGCTTTTTTCCGGCTTTTAGAAAAGCCGGAAAAGAGCGTTTACACTGGCCCCGATCCTCCGGAAAAAAGCCCTTTTCCGGAGGATCTCTTATTCCTACTTTGAAGAGATCCTCCGGAAAAGGGCTTTTTTCCGGAGGATCTGGGCCAGTGTAGACGCTCTTTTCCGGCTTTTCTAAAAGCCGGAAAAAAGCGGCGGACATTTTTATTTAAATGCCGCGGGGGATATTTAAATCCCCCGCGGATTTCCCTATTACGACCTGTAAAATTAGCATGCCCCTTTCGGAAAAGGGGCCAGTGTAGACGTAGCCAGAAGGATTCACCAATGAGTTGGGGAAGGGGGCTAGAAACAAAAGATAGACTTCTGAGGCATCTGTCATCAGTAGGTTCCATTTGCCCTGAATATGGACACTGATACTCTAATTCAAGCATTGTATATTTTCCTCTTCTAAGGCCCCGCAGTAAGTGTGGAAAAGAATCACCGAGATAAGTAGTTTTACCTGACTATGTCCTTACCAGGCAGAAAAAGGAACAAAAATGTCATTGCCAGTTGTTAAATTACTATACACTATATAATATCAGGCAGAACCACTCTTAACATGTTAAAATAGCTGCAAAATACTCAATGTGCCTTACGAAAAATCTCTAGTCTGTACTTTGCAAAGAGAATCCTTATTAAATAACAGCACAATTTTTTAAAAGCCCACTCTAAACAAATGCAATTCAAATTATATTTATTTTAGCTAGGATTTCTATAAGATCAGTAAACCCAACAGTAATATTGCCTACATTTATCACTTTGAACAAACAGTATAAAATTACCTGGAAACATCAACCTAACAAAATCTTGAATGGAAGACTACATTTATTTCCCTTTGGACTCCTTCCAGATTCATTATAAATAAGAGTGCTGTTTGATATGTGTATTTTGCTCTAATGCCTACTGTATTTTAATAATACATTTTAAGATTAATTGTTAACTTCCTAGAATATCAATCTGCCTAATATTGGGTCCTGTAAACTGAATGCCAACAGTACTTGGATTAATCACAAACCTGGTGTTTTTTCTAGCCTGGAGTCTTGAGTGAATCGAACTGTAGTTTGACCAAATGGGATCTTTTTCATTCCTGTTGTTCTCTTCAAGGATTCAAGAGCAGAGCGTGGTTCATTATATGTGCCAGGAGCTGGGGTGATTGATTTCACATCTACAAATCTCTAGAAAAGAAGAGGAAAAAATTATGCCAATGACAACCTGCAGCACATTTAGAAGAAACTACATGGGTAGAAAGTGTTCACATCAGTATAGCAATATAAAGGGTTTCATTTCTCTCTCTCTGAAGTCAACATAATTTATATAAAGTAACTAGGGGAATGTCTACACTACCACCCTAGTTCGAATTAGGGTGGTAATGTAGGCAACCGGAGTTGCAAATGAAGCCCGGGATTTGAATTTCCCGGGCTTCATTTGCATCTCGCCGGGCGCCGCCATTTTTAAATGTCCGCTAGTGCGGACTCTGTGCCGCGTGTATTTCACGAGGAGTAACGGTAGTTTGGACTAGGAAGCCTAGTCCGAACTACCTAGTCCGTGCCGCATGTAGCCGCGCGGCACGGAGTCCGCACTAGCGGACATTTAAAAATGGCTGCGCCCGGCGAGATGCAAATGAAGCCCGGGAAATTCAAATCCCGGGCTTCATTTGCAACTCCGGTTGCCTACATTACCACCCTAGTTCGAACTAGGGTGGTAGTTAGACATACCCTAATATCTTTAATCTATCTGGACATATAGGACCTGATCTTCAAAGAAGGGAACAAGTACTTGCATGTTTACCAAGATTCAGCTTCTGTGTATCTACAGTCACTTGTATATCTGATAGTCTGCACAGATATGTCCTCAATCTGCACATGCACAAGTGGTATAGGTCCAGGTAATAACACACACCCAACTTTAAAAATCAGACTCCTCATACACAATTTTTATTATCATTGTCTGTATTGTATGTACACACACATACAGCTATTCTTTATGGACACTAAATATCTCCTTTTATTGGACTAGAAGACTATAATGGTATAATTATCCAGAAATTTGGCCTCTTCTTTCCTGTTCTGCCTTATGTTATGTACATACGTGTGTGTGTGTGTGTGTATTTGAATTACTTCACACATGCACATGCACACACTTACAGCTATATTATCAGCCAGCCAAAACACAACACAAAACAGAATAGGAAAAAGAGGCCAAATTTCTGGGCAAGTACACCATAAGACGAAATATTTACTGTCCACAAAGAATGGATAGGGGATTACTTTCAAGTTTTCATCCAAAACATCTAAAAATAGTGGTGGTCAATTGATCAATATTGGAAAGATCAAATTTAATAGCAGAACTAAAGGTATGTCTACACTACAGCATTATTTCAAAATAACTTATTTCAAAATAGTTATTTCAAAATAACGCATCTACACACAAAATGCATTTTGAAATAGCGTTTTGCTATTTCGAAATAGCGCATCCACACTTAGTGGACTCTGAATCACATTTAAGACTGGCCGGAAACAGTTCCAGCAGGGCAGCAGGTCAGGACTTACTGTGTGGGGCTGCTGCCTGAGGCTAACTGAGGTCTGTGCTTAAAGGGTCCCCTCCCCCGCCCCGGACAGCCTGTTCTCAGGTTTCCCTGCTTGCTTGTCTACCTCGATGAGGGACAGCAAAGCATTTTTGTCATGGCATGCTCTGGTTGCCCTCACTCGGGACATCACACCACTTTGCAACATGGAGCCAGAGTTGTCCCTGGGCACTCTGGTGCTTCTCTTGGACACACTGCTGCATGGCTGGCTGCACTTGCTGCAGGCTGCCATTCAGGAGGTCCATCGGCAGGCTGTCAGTATCCAGGAAGTTCTGCGGGAGAGCTTCCACCCTGAGGAGCACTAACAGTCTCCCTGGTCTTCCCCACTGGGAGCTTGTGCCTCATTCCTCTCTCACATCCTTCCACTTACCCCCTCCCCCAGTCTTCCTTCCTGATGTAAAATAAAATACACGTTTTTTCATAAACACGAACTGTCTTTATTTAACAAAACTGGAGGGGGGGATGAAACTCTGGTGAGACTGGGGAAAGGAGGTGGGAGAAGGGAAGAGAGAGGGTGGGAAAGGGGAGGGGGAAATCTGGGAGGAGGGAGCTGGAAGGGGGAAACAAGGGGAATAAAGGGGAGGGGAAGCTCAGGGCTCAGGGGTGGGGGTCTCGCCGGGCCAACTGTCTACCAGCACCGTGGATGCGGGGGCCTTGGTGTCCCTGGGGGCTGGGGAGGGGATGGAGGGTGAGGAGGGTGTGGAGGGAGAAGCGGGAGGGGGAGAAGGAGTGGAAGAGGGAGCGGTAGCTGCAGGGGCAGCAGGCACTGGAGTGGCAGGAGGCAGCATGCTCTGCACCAGGGTCTGCAGGTGTTGGCAGATGGCACGGCCGTGGGCAAGCTGCTCCCGCCGGAGTTCCAGGTCTTCCTGCACCCAGTTCTGGAGGGAGCGGTGCCCCCAGGTGCTGCTGTCGGTATCCCTCCACTGCACGGGTGGTCCTGTAGAGCCCTCGGGTGCAGAAACATGTCCTGGGCGGGGTGGTGCGCCCTGCAAGCACAGCTGGTGCAGCTGTGGAGAAACAAGAGAAGTGGTCTGTTATCCCTGTGGACGCAGTGGGTGAAGCCCAGCCCCCCTCTGCAAGGTGAGGATGACCGTTCCCTGCACCATCAGAGCCAATGTGCTTGCACACAGGCCATCTTCGGAATGTCCTGCTATCCCCGGGAGTGGGAGCTGCCCCAAGACCGCACCCAAGCCCCTGTGCTGTGTATAATGTAGTTGAGGGGGGGGGAGATGTCCCCTGCCTCTGTGTAGAATGGCCTTATGGAGGAATGGTGTCCTGCTGTGTCCCACCCCTGGGTCAGGAGCATGTCATGTCTCTTCACACACGTGTGTGGCTAACAAGCCACAGCCCCTATGTGGCATCCAGCTGGGGCAACGTGCCCAGGCGTAGCATGGCACATGCTCGCACAAGCACAGGTTGCTGCGTGATCCGTGGTAAGCAAGGACCACGCGCGCGGTTCCTGGTCTCCCTCCCCGCCCCCCAATAAGGGGACAGTGATGGCACTCACATGTTGTTGCCTCCCCGGATGACACTGGTGACGGGTTTGCTGGAACGGCTTGAGGGTCCTGGCTGCATGGCATGTTCCCTCTGGGCTCCTGCAGCTCCTGGTGTTCCTCCTCTGTGGCCCTGGCATAGGCCTGCCGCAGCTCCTTAATTTTCATGCACACCTGCTCCTGGGTGCGCATGTGGCCTGTGGTGTCCAGGCTGTCAGCCATCTGTCTGTAGACGGCCACGTTCCTCCATCTAGTGCGGAGATCATGGACGTTGGAGACATCCCCCCAAACCTCAATCAGGTCCATGATCTCCGCACTGGACCAGGAAGGCCTTCTCTGGCCCCTGGCATGCTTCTGGGAGCTGGGGGACTGAGCCCGGGGAGCAGTGGAGGGCTGGCTAGCACTGGCTGCCTGGCTCATGCTGTGGCCACTGGGTCAGGGGCAGTGACTGCTGGCTCTGTGCTGGCAGGCCTGGAGCTGGCACAGGCACTGTGGCCAGAGTCTACCCCTCTAAGGGCTCCGGGGCTGTGGAAGAGGAGAGGAAGTTTTCCTGGTTGTGCCCAGAGTGGCCACCAGGGCACCCTAGGAAGGGCTGGAGGCCCCCTATTTCGAAATAAGCATCTACACAGCACTTATTTCGAATTAGCTATTTCAAATTTGGCGTTATTCCTCGTAGAACGAGATTTACCAAATTTGAAATAAGCGCTCCACTATTTCGATTTAATTTCAAAATAGCAGTTTGGCTGTGTAGACGCTAGGAAAGTTATTTAGAAATAAAGGCTGTTATTTCAAAATAACTTTGCTGTGTAGATATACCCTAAGAGATTATCCCACTTTTCTCTACCTCCTGCCCCAACTAAATTGAAATGAAAATGTGAACACCAGTGGACAGAAATTTAAACATGCAGGGATTAATTTTCAAAAGGGCCCAAATAACTTAAGGCTTGTCCACAAGGCAAGTTGTCATGCTGCAAGCCAGGATGTCAATTGACGGCACACCAACTTGCTGTGCAGAGATGGTCCAGGTGGACACTAATACATGTCAGTGAAAAGCAGGGAATAGCGTAAGATGCATAAGTCCCACTGAAAGTCAGCATGCTCCTGTCACTTAATGTGTTTTTTGAAAATACTAACCACAATTCTAATTATGTAATTAAAGTCCTAAGGAAGAGAAGGTTATTCACTCTGTGCAGTAACCAAGATTCTTTGAAATGTGTTCCACTATGGGTACTGCACAGTACGAATGGTAGCACTTCCTGTGCCTGGGATCAGTGCCTGTTGTGCTGAATCCGTGAGTCTCTTCATCTTGCACCATGAGCAGCATCTAAGGCTACATCTAGACTGCAAGCCTCTTTTGAAAGATCCTTCTAGAGCATCTAGACCACAACCAGTACTTTCGAACACTCAGGCACTCTGGCTGCTCTCTTTCGAAAAAGAACACTTTGCATTACATAGCGCCTTTTTTCGAAAGAGCACTTTCGAAAAAAGGCATTATTCCTCATAAAATGAGGTTTTCCATGGTCAAAAAAACTGCTGCATTCTTTCAATTTACTTTCAAAAGAACGCAGCAGCAGTCTAGACGCAGGGGAAGTTTTTCTGAAAAAAGGTCATTTTTTTCGAAAAACCCCTGTAGTAGAGAGCAAGTGGAATGCATTCAGGTTCCAGGTGGGAGTTGCAGTTTGTGTCATTTGTACCAAAAGTAGATTAACTCCAAAATCCATTTAAAAAAATGCTACAGTAAAACTCCAATTGTCCAGCATCCAGTTGTCTGGCACTCCCAATAGTCCGGCATCCACTGGAACCCGGAAGTGCTCCAGTCAGCCCCTCTCACGACCGGGCCACTGTGAGCAGCGTGCACGTTCGCGGCCCCGCACCATTCCGCTCATGGTCCCCAGTGTACACAGCGTCCATCCTGCACTTGCTAGCAGCTGGCTGCTGAGCACAGGCAGCTGCCTTGGGTCCCAGTCATAAGATTGCGGAAGAAGGCGGGCTGGGTTACAGCAGGGATGGGAGGCGTTTGGCTCTGAGGAAGGGGAAGGGGACAGGAGGGGAGGGGAGGAGGATTGGGTTGGGAATATGCCCCCTTATAGTACCTCTCGGTACTCCGGCATATCCGATAATCCGGCACCACCTAGGTGCCAAAGGTGCCAGATTATCGGAAGTCTACCATATTTGAATATGACTGATCCCTTTGATTTCTCTACAATGAAAAGGAAATCTCTACATTCCCTACAACGGAAAGGAAATCTTTCAGACAATTGCCATGTCTGAAACTGTCTGAAAGATTTGTTTCTTCCTAAGTAAAAGAGTTAATCCAATGAATAACCTGAGCAGGCAGTTTCCCAATTAGGAAGAGCATGGGGGGAAAAGTAAATTGTCACGAGCTAAAGAATAACAGAATGGAAAGAGCAACCGATTGTTTTTAGGGGAAAGAAAAGTTAAAGGACATGGCTAGTATCTACAACTATTACTGCTATTATTAAAGACTAGCAGGATTCCATCCTAGATCAAAGGAAGTTCAGAAGGCACTGAAGGTATCTAGACCACACAACACTAAATAGACTGCTCATGGCACAACATAGGAATCAGCACATGTGCAGCCCAGCTCCCTGCGACAGGGCTGACAGCACTTCCTAGCAGAACTGTCCAGCAGGGCTGGAAGGCTGGTGCAATGCAGAAGGGCTGCCCAGAAGGACCAGGAGCCCAGCACACCACAAAGGGGCTCAATGGGGCTGCTCAGAGTAGCAGGAAAGGTGGGGAAGGACAGGGCATTGGGGCTGGTGCCAGAGGGGGATCCAGCTGAGAGGCCAGCAGCCAGTTCATGGCTGGGGGACCCTGTAACAGAGGGGCCAGATATGATCTCCCTTCATCTGGCAAAATCTCCCATCTGGGGTGCTGGACCAGGGAGGTCCAACCTGTATAGTTTTCATATTAGTTCTAAGTCTTTCCTTACAATTTAAGAAGTCATATTCTAAAGGTCTGAAATGTAGTAGATGATCATATAGTCATGAAATATAACCCCTGATGTGAACAATTAATTAGCAGTAGTACTATGGTTATATCCAATTAGTCTACATATATTTTATACACATAGATTAAAGAGGTAGCTGTGAATCGGACATTAATATAACACTATTAAGGGATTTTGGTGATATCCAGTGGTCAGCAACCTATGGCTCACTAGGAAGCCAGACATGGCTCTTCTGGAGCTCCAACTCATCCCCCACCAACTCCCCATGCAGCAGGGAGCCGGCGCTGGTGCTACAGACTTACGCAAGAGAGGAATGCCAACAATGGCTTCCTGCAGGGAGGGTAGAGATAGGGGGAGAAAGCCCCAAGCCTTCCTGCCAGATCCAGCATGCTGGGAACAAAATGGATCTGTTCACTGCCCTTTTCCTTCCCCCAGCATGTGGGGAACCAGGAACCAAAAATGGCTCCAGTGCACTGCTATTTTCTTTTCCCTGGGACACACATCCTGCAGGCTTCCTTTATGAATCTTTCCTGGTGAATGGGAGCAACAGGAGGACACATTACACGCAGCAGAAAAGCCCCCCAAAATCCTCATGCCCAGACCCCGTGCCTCTCCTCACTCACCCCTCCAGCCAGACACCCTGTCCCCTTCCCACCCGGCCAAATACCCTGCCCCCAGCCCACTCCTGCCCCCTACCCAGACACCTGCTCCCTCCTCCCGGCTAGACAGCTTTCCCTGCTCCTGCCCCCTCACCAGCCAGACACCCTACTTCCAGCCTACTCCTGCACCCCACCTCCCACCCAAACCTCATACCTTCATCCCCTCCAACATCCAATCTCCTGCCCAGATTAAGGATGTTAAGGATTAGTCGACTATCCGATAAGCAAAAGCTTATAGAGCAGGCCCCAGGCTACATGAGGACCCTGCCTTTCACACTGACAGGCATGAATAGAAAGATTAAGGCAAGACTACACAACACACAGGCCCCATTTAAATCAGTTCTGCTGATATTAATATAATGCAACATTTACCTGATTTCCACCCATATGACAGCACTTGTAATGAGCAATGACAGTCCAGGAATTTAACTACTAAAACACATATCAACAGAAGACCATTATATTGACGACTTTTTTCTTTTGGCTCCCACCCGTGAGCCACATAAACCCAAACTGCACTGAGCTACAAACAAATGGGCTGCGTGCCGCATGCTGAGTAGCCCCGATCTAGATGGTGCTTGGCCCTGCTGTGGGGAGGGGACTGGACTCGATGACCTGTCAAGGTCCCTTCCAGTTCTAGTATTCCATGATCTGTCTATCTATGAAAACAAGTATCGCATAGTCTTTGTAGCTGGCAGAACACTGAGATGGCATCAGATCCTTCTTTCATGAATTGCCTGTTCATTGTTTTGCATTGCAGCCTGCAGCTGCCTTAGCATTTTAACTCAAAAGGCCTTTTCCAGTTTTTCTAAAATTTTATCAAAGTTCTGTTTCTGGTACTGCAAATATCCAATTTTGGCTTCTGATCAAAAGTGAATATCGCGGAAAGTCTAAGCAAGAACTATTTAAGCCATTTTAGAGAAAGATTGAAAATATTTATCATTATGAAAAAGTTTCAACTATTTTTAGTATCGCAGAAGTAAAGGATAGAAACTTCAGATTTGGCACAGATGTACCAGACTATATACTGTATGAACCTTTTACAAGTTCTGTAAACACTTTGAATGTGCAGATAGAAGAATTTGAAAAAAAGTATTTTGTACATGTGCACTGATTTACCATAGCCAAAAAAAGTTTCATTCACCACCTCCCAGAATTATATTCACATAGGACAATCCTGATTAATGGGAGTAATTTTAAAAGATTTTACTGTCTCTGAAAGTGCAGCTGGAACCTCATCCATATTTTATTTGGAAATGTGTACAAAATGAAGTGGATTCGTCTATGTGTGTATTTATGTTTATATGCATACATACATATATACAAACACACACAGAGAGAGAGAGATAAGCATATCTACAGTATAGACATCTATCTTCACAAAAATCTACATATACTTTTATACATACACACACACACTAGGGTTGAGAACTTTCCAAATGAAGAAAACCAAACATTCCCTGCCTCACCCCTTCCCAAGGCCCCGCCTCTACCTCATCCCTTCCATGGCTCACTCTCCCCAAACATTCACTTTCCCCAGGCTTGGCAGGAGGATTGGGTGTTGGCTCCTAGCTAGGTTCAGAAATGAGGGGTTCAGAATATGAGAGGGGGCTCCAGACTAGGACAAGCGAATAGGGTGAAGGAGGAGCTGAAGGCTCTTATTGAGGGTGCAGGCTCTGGGGTACTCTGGGTGCAGGCTGTGGATGGGAGAAGAAATGAGGGGTTTAGAGTATTAAAGGAGAATCCGGGCAAGGGCAGGGTGTTTTGTTCAGGAGGAGCTCAGGTAGGAGGTTAGGGCACAGAAGGGGATGCGGGCTCCATGCAGTGCTTATCTCAGGTGGTTTCTGGCAGCAGCTGGCATTTCCCTCCAGCTCCTAGACAGAGGCGTGACCACAAAGACAATGTGCACTGTCGCAGTCTGCAGGTTCTGCCCCTGCAGCTCCCACTGGCCACAATTCCCAGCCAATGGGAGCTGCAGAGATGGTCACTGGGGCAGAAGGACTGTTCAGAGCCCTCGTGGTTGTGTCTCTTCCTAGGAGCAGGAGGCAAATGCCAGCTGCTTCCTGGAACCACATAGAACCAGTGCAAGTAGAGATCCTCCCATAGCCCCACTGTGCTGCCAACCAGACTTTTAATGGCGCAGTCAGCAGTACTGGGTGTTCCAGTCCAAAACCGGACACCTGGCAACTCTAATATACACACAGAGCCATCCCAATCATAGGACAATTCAGGGCAGCTGACCTAGGCACTGCACTTTTGGAACCCTATGGCACTTTACTTTCTGCCATTAGAGAGAAGCAGGATGCAGCCAGTTGGGAGAGGGTGGCACAGCGGGGAGGAGCAGGCTACCTGGCTGCTCAGACTCTCACCTCCTCACTGAGCATGGGGGGAGGGCGAATGACCCCTGCAGCTGCTCCATACCAGGGCCTCTTAATCCCCCATCTTGTGTTGCTTTGGGGAGGGATAAAAGGGCAGAGCACGGGCAGGACTGGGGGAAGGGATGGAACGAAGGCAGGAGAGATGGAGCAGAGGCAGAGTGGGCAGGGCCTACAGCTGGGGGGCCCTGCTCTCCCCTGTACACACACACACACACACACACACACACACACACACACACACACACACACACACACACACACACACACACACACACACACACACACACACACACACACACACACACACACACACACACCAAAAGAGAAAATCACTTACTAATCATGGCTCACAAAACAATTATAATCTCTTGTGGATTATGCTGCTAATTACTTTTCCAGATACTTTGAAAGTACAAGAAAACACAGAAGTAAAACAAAATATATGCTGCTGCCATTTACTTTGGATTGTGAAAGAAAAGGCGCACGTGGGACTTCATTTCCATTTTGTGTTGCATTCTCCACTTTCTGAAACTGACTTTTTATTTCATATTGTCCAGGTCCTGGAACACCCTGATGGACATAAAGAGAGAAATACTTAACATCTATTTAAAAAAGTATCTACAAGCATAATTAAGGCAAGGGCACAACTAGTTAAATATCTGAAACAAACTCACCCAAGTTAAAAGTGCACACTCACTATGAAATCACTTAATTAAAAGAGAAACCTAAAGCAACTGTTAAACAACAAATAAAGAAAACAAGCAAAAATCTTGTGACAGACTTTCCAAGATCTCAAAAAGAGATTCCCTGCAACTTTGCTGCCCTCTATAAAAAAGCTCAGTACTTTAGCCTCAAGCAGTACACACCATATTTAAATAATTTAGAAACGTACAAATATTTAGTATTTTGTGATTTTATTCTTGTTCTATTTAGAGGGATTTTTCTACCTTATTTATGAATCATTTTTCTTTACTTTTTTTTCATTTCATTGTTTAATTTCACTATTTGATACTTAATATAATCTGTTTAATAAAAAAAATATTGCTTTCTGAGCACAAGGCTGCATGTACTTAATTAGTGTACGCTAGATGTAGGTATTCCTTTTAGTGACCAGTTACTAATTATTCATTGGCTAGTTCTATACGTGTCTTCCGTTTTACAATATAGGAAAGATTTTGCATCTGCAGTATTCATTTACATAATTGCCACGTAAATTTTACATAATTCAAGAGTTACAATACATTCTGGATTTCTAATAAAAGGAAGCAGGCCTGCTCTATAGGGATGAACAAGAAACTAATTAAATGTAAGAAGCTTTAAATCAACTAAACACGGTAAAAAATATTACATGGTTAAAGAAGATAGAAAAATAACTCTGAAATTAATCAATTACAGTAATGACAGTGACATTCTGCTTCTTAGCCTATATTTGGATTATAAATGATTCAAAGCAGAAAATTAAACAAGTGATAATAAACACTTTACTGGAAAAATGTTGCACCAGTTGCCATACACATGTTAGCAAAACAGATGCTGGGGAAAAGAGCATTGCTTTGAATATAAACTTAAAAAGTTAAGAAAGGATGAAAAATAACCAAACGCTCGCAAATACACACACACAAGCCTTTTATATTTTTTCTTAACTTGGTTTGATCTTAAATAAATCTCTGAGTTTGAGTAATTGCAATGAAAAATTAGAAGATTGCTGCACTTTTCCTATCTAATCTAGCCTAGATTTTACATTTTAACTAGATTACAGAGATTGTAGTTTACTACAGTGCATTACTGGTGAATTTTAACATGCCCTTTTCCCATTGTGACAAAGCTTCTACTTAAACTCAGTGGCTGTGTCTAGACTGGCAAGTTTTTCCACAAAATCATCTGCTTTTGTGGAAAAACTTGCCAGCTGTCTACACTGGCCGCTTGAATTTCCAGAAAAGCACTGACGATCTCATGTAAGATCGTCAGTGCTTTTCTGGAAATACTATGCTGCTCCCGTTCGGGCAAAAGTCTTTTTCCGAAAGACTTTTGCACAAAAGGGCCAGTGTAGACAGCACAGTACTGTTTTCCGCAAAAAAAGCCCCGATCGTGAAAATGGCGATCGGGGCTTTTTTGCAGAAAACCGCGTCTAGATTGGCCACGGACGCTTTTCTGCAAAAAGTGCTTTTGCGGAAATGCATCCTGCCAATCTAGACGTGCTTTTCCGAAAATGCTTTTAACAGAAAAGTTTTCCGTTAAAAGCATTTTCGGAAAATCATGCCAGTGTAGATGTAGCCAGTAGGTCTTGCACTTCCTGGCAGATTTGCTTGCCTCAGAGGCTCACAGCAGCCCCCCCTCTCCCACCTCTCCACACCACCACCACCACCATTTTAGGCACCACAGTTGGGCATTAGTTTGCTCTTAACTGAGCTCTTTTCATCATTGGCCAGCATATGATATAAGGGAAGAATAGTCTCCACAGTCTTTTTCCCGAGTGGAAATGTCGAAATGAATGTTGGGGGGAACCTAGGCCCACCCTCTACTCTAGGTTACAGCCCAGGGCCCTGTAATAGCAGCTGACTACGTGAGTCCCTGACACCTGCTATAAGACAGTTCCAAGACCCCTGGGCTACTACCCCAGACCTTCCTTCTCTCTGGTTCATCCTCCTAGGCTACATCTAGACTACAGGCCTCTTTCGAAAGAGGCTTTTTCGAAAGAATCTTTCAAAAAACCTTCTTTCGAAAGAGAGCATCTAGACTACAAGCAGATGTTTCGAAAAAGCGAGCTGCTTTTTTGAAAGAGCGTCTAGACACTCTTTCAAAAAAGCAGTTTGCATTCAATCGCACCTTTTTTCGAAAGAGTGCTTTCAAAAAAGGCATTACAGGCAGTCCCCGACTTACGCGGATCCGACTTACGTCGGATCCGCACTTACGAACGGGGCTTTCTCGCCCCGGAGGTCGGGGCGAGAAAGCCCCGTTCGTAAGCTGCTCCGGTGCCCCTGGTCTGCTGGAGACCGTCTCCAGCAGACCAGGGGCACCGGGCTGGTTCCCGCGCCTCTGAGGCTTTGCCCTGGCAAAGCCTCAGAGGCGTGGGACCCCCCCCGTGGCTGCGGCTTCAGTCCGGGAGCCTGTGGTCTGCTGGGGACCGTCCCTGTACAACCAAACTACTATTTTTTACTGTACAACCAAACTACTATTTATTTTTTGTACTTTCTCATTTTTTTTTTTTGGAGTAAATTGGACAAGTCGCCAAATTATGCAATTGTATTAATATCACGATATGGACTTACTCAGGAAAGCATCAATTTAAATCAATGGATATTTTGCACAGAATTGGGTAGAAAGACAGAATTTTCAGCAGATAAGAAGAAATCTTATTACATACATGAAGCTACTGTGAAGTACTATACATTTATCCATAAAACTGAATAGTCTAATCAATTAATAACATTTTTCTAGATTTTAATAAATAATTACATATTTCTATATTATGAGTTTTCTCTAATGTCTGACTAGAAAAGTTTGGTTATGCTACAAAAATAAATGTATTGTATTTTTTTTAATATAAAACATCTGCAGTAAGCACAACATTCATTCAGGAGTTAATTTTGTTCTGAGTAATTTGCTAAAAACATTGTAGTTTTTATTATTAAGAAAGTTTGACTGATTTTAGTTACCATTCTCTTACTTTTACCCTGTCACTGAAGAGATATTATTACAATATGATCTATATCATGGATTTGTTTGTCCAGAAACAGAGTATTTATTATTTTCTACAGTTTGCATCAAAATATTCCCCATTTCTGCAATGACTGCCATAAGAAGTGTAACAAGACAGGACACTTTTAATCAAACAGAAAACTTATGTATATTTAAATATTCCTTAAGTTTCTTATAGCTGGTACCAGTTAAATTCTCTACCTCAGTTCTATTCTGTAAGAATAAAATATAGAAGAATATTTTTAAAAATTGAAAATATTAGTTACAACTTTTAAAAAATATTCACAGAAATTAATAAATGGAATTGTGACTATTTATTTAAACATAGTATTAATAATCATAGTTTTCACATTTTAGCACATTTAACCAGAATTTCAAAAAGCATCATACAAGTATTAATAAAGTCTCAAACAACCTCACATATATAATAAAAAAATACGATTACTCCCATTTTACAGATGATGAAACAGTAAACCTGTAATAGAGCTAGGAATAAAATGCATATCTCCAGTCTTCCACTTCTTAGCATTAGCTACAAGAACAGCCTTCCTTTCCAGAGGATAGTGAAATACTTTTATAAACTATGGCCCCTGATCCTTCAGAAGGCCTACACACACATGCTTCACTTTATGAACTGTAAGTATCAGTGATACATGAGTGCTGAAGTTAATAAAAATCTGGCCAATTTCAGTGATAAGCAATACTGACCCGTACAAAAAGTATAGCATTTTCAATACACAGATATCAAGGCTTCATGGCAGATCCTCAGCTTCATGGCAGAATTGTAACATGAAATTATTTGGGTTGGAGAAAACGTGTAGTGTATCTTGTAGTTCATCATATGTCAGCAATATTTTGATTATACCAACTTATCTTATTTTCCATAGCTGCAACCAACATCAGTCCAAAGATGGCATGTCTTATTATTGTATTTATCACCTGAGTCAGAGGTCTTAATCTAGCCTGGGAGTCCTGGCAGGCCAGGAGGCAGTCCATTCCCATACCCCAAGTCCCACCCCTTCCTGCCACACCCCATCCCATCACTCCCATGAGACCCCTGAGGGACAGAGCCTTGGAGAATATTGTGGGGGTGGCTTGGTGCAGGAGGCATCAGTAGTTGGGCCCCCAGCACTCCCTGCATCAGTAGGAGCCTCAAGGAAGCAGAGTGAGTGCACCCACTGAGTGAGCTCTGCTTTCCCACAGCTCCAAGAAGTGGGGGGGGCCCACACCGCCCCCCCACACACACACACACATTGACAGCTTAGACAAACACTTGTCAGGGAGGGTCTGAATAACACTGCCATGAGTGCTGGACACTGGATTACATGACCTTCCAGTCCTATAATTCTATTATTATTCTTTTGCCATTAGCCGTTGGAATTTTCAACCTAACATGGAGGCTGACAGACCATAGAAAAGGCAAAATGATGCACATTCAAAAAGGAGTTTGCAACCTGACACAGACATTTAAAGTTTATAATTTCTCACAGAATTCATAAATTATACAGACTAATTCCCAATTTATCATACACATATATCCTGTGTATTGTAGAAAAACTTGGCCCAAACTTGTGAAAGAGCTTATGGATACTATGGCCATAGGAGCCAACATAGCCCAGGCTGGGGACCATATTAATGAGAAACACCTACCCAGCCTGCAGAATACATAGGAGAGTAATTAGGATTAAACCTTTTACACTTACAAGCCTCATTTGTATTAAATTTTTTATTTTCTTTTTTTTCTGACTTGCTCTGTTCTAAGATAGATTTCTCTTGTTGGAGCTAAAGAGGAATAAGAGACAGAAGAGGCAAATCTTTCTACTGATGGGATAACCATACGAGTTTTTAAAACTCAAGTAGGCTTCCATTCTTATCCCTATCATTATACTGTTGAAGAGAAATCTTCACTACAAGTATCTCTGATCCTTCATGATAAGGGGATCTAAATGGTACGGAAAAAGGAAACAATTGTAGTAAATGTGACTCGGTCCCTAGAGTGACTGTATCCTAAAGACAAGGGAAAATATCAAGGAATCCTTCACTGTTGAGGAAGTCTGTGCTTCATCAAATTGCTTTGAAATCTCCATAGAAATTAAAATTGTCAGGGCTCAGAAACACTAGGGCTACGTCTACACTGGCCCCTTTTCCGAAAGGGGCATGTTAATTTCAGAGATCTTATTAGGGAAATCCGCAGGGGATTTAAATATCCGCCCGCGGCATTTAAATAAAAATGTCCGCCGCTTTTTTCCGGCTTTTAGAAAAGTCGGAAAAGAGCGTCTACACTGGCCCCGATCCTCCGGAAAAAGCGCCCTTTTCCGGAGGATCTTATTCTTATTCTTATTCCCCGAGGCGGGGGAAGGAGACACCAGCAGCAGGTCGGAGGACGAGCCCAGCACTGCCACCCTGCAGGCCCCCTCTGGCAGCCCCGACGTCTCCCGTGCATCCTCGGAGGCCGGGGAAGGATCCACCAGTGAGTGTTGCACTTTGCACTTACAAGGGCGGGGGCGGGGAGGAGCTAGGCACCCAGAGAGGGGAGGGTGAGAGCACGTCACTCAGGCCACATTAGCTGCACGGGCTGTGTAGCATTAGGCAGTATGCAGCATGTGCAACCATGTGGCCGCAGCAGGCAGCTCCATGGCACACCTCGGACCGTGCTGCTCACACACATCTGGCAGGACCAGGGGGAAGGGTGGATGCTGGCTGGAACCAGCCAGGGCCCCAGGGACTCAGGCCAGAGCCCACACCTCTGCAAGGGTGCAGCACGCAGAATGGTACATTGTCCCATGCCTGGCTATGAGGCACAGCCAGCTACTCCTGGGAAAACCACAGCGTCACAGCCCATGAGCATAGCCCCCACTGAGCCCCTCGCCTGCTCCCGGTGCCTTAGCTGGCACCCCAAGGGAAGACCCCACTGTAGCCACACATGTCCCTGGGCTAGCGTGTGTGAGGGCTAGCAGGAAGGGGAGGGAGGAAGGGCTTGGGCCAGCACTAGGGCCACCTGAATTTTGCTGCAAGGATGGTACACTCCCAAGTCAGTCTCCTGGTTCCGTCCAGGAGACATCTCACGTGATGGGAATCTGAGAACCCAGACCATGTCTGCCATATGTACTCCAAGGCACTGTGTGTGGGTTCATCTTGCTCTCTGTCAAACACCACTGATTAACCCAAAGCCTCACAGCCTCCACTGGCAGGGAGTTCCACAGGTTAACACAACACAAGCACCCTCCCATCCTCCACGGGGCCAGGACACAGACCAGTGGTTACAATACATGGAGGAGGACCCTACTCCAGGGGCAGTCCTGTATGCAAACATACAACACGGGAGGGAGAGGAGTAACCGTGTAGGCCCAAGCCACACTACAGTAGTGTCACCCGTCCTTTCTTCTGTTCCCTGCAGCGGGACCAAGCACAAGCCAGGGATCCTCCAGTCCTGTGGCAGCGGCAGCACCCCCAGCCGCTCAACCACCAAGGCAGCGGGTCCACCACTGGGACCAGCTCTTTCATCGCCACGTGCAGGCCGTCGAGCACGTCGAGGCAGTCATCACTCAGTGTGTGGAGGTAGACCTGCAGTGGCTCTAGGAGGCCTGGGGCTCCTTCCAGGCCCAGTGCGTCCGCATGGCAGATTCAACAGCCACCCTCACTGCACACATTGGCCATGCCATCCACTATGGCATGGCCTTGCCCCATGCACCCGCCATCCCTCCCCTAGCACTGCCCCTGCCCCCTCCTTCAATGGCCCCTGCTGCTCCTGCCCCTGTCCCTCCTGCCCACCTCCCCGTGTTGCCAGCCCTGACACGGCCTGCCCCCCATGTGCAGGTCCGTCCCTGCAGAAGCAGTCGCAGGGGCCACCCCTCCCAGGAGTAGCTCCTCCTCCCAGTTGAAGGTCTCTTCCCTCTCTCCATTGTAAATAAAAACTTACAAGTCTGTGTTAAAAAAAAACTGTGTTTGGTGTTTATTGGGAGGGGAAAGGGGAAGGATAGGGGATGGAAGGGAGTTGTAAAGGGAGACCGAGGCGACCCTACTATGGGGCCTAGGAGAACATTTCCATTAGGGCCTCCCGGATGCACACCCCATTGTGGTGCACCTGGCGGATGGCAGCTGTGTGGGGCTGTTCGTAGGCCTGGCCCTCGCCTGCCATCCATGCGGGGAGGAAGGCCTCCCCGCTCCGCTCCACAAGATTGTGGAGCACGCAGCACGCGGCCACTACCTCCAGGACATTCCGCTCCCTCATCTTGAGATGGGTGAGCAAACAACGGAAGCGGGCTTTCAAGTGGCCAAAGGCGCACTCCACTGGGTTGCGGGCCCGGTTGAGGCGGTAGCTGAACCAGGCCCAGTTCTGGTCCAGCCACCCCGTGTAGGGCCACATTAGCCAGGGCAGCAGGGGGTAGGCCGTGTCCCCCACAACACAGATGGGCATAGGCACATCCCCAACAGTAAACTCCTGCCGGGGGAAGTAAGTGCCCGCCTCCAGCCTGCAAAACAGGCTGGAGTTGCGTAGGATGCGGGAGTCGTGTGTCCTGCCGCACCAGCCTGTATAAACGTCCAGGAAGCGGCCACAGTGGTCCACAAGGGCCTGGAGTACAATTGAGAAGTACCCCTTTCTGTTCATAAAATGGGCTGCTCAATGCTCCGGGCACGGACGGGGATGTGGGTTGCATTCAGGGCTCCCCTGCAGTTGGGGAACCCGAGGGCAGCGAAGCCGGCTACCGTAGCGTCCACGTCATATAGGCGGATGACTCTCGGGAGCAGGATGTTGTTGATGGCATGGACAACCTGCAAAAGGGTGAAGAGAAACACAGGGGAACACATCACATATGAAAGGGTGAGTGTGTGCTCCCTTGGTGCCCCTCCCCCGTGATGCCCTCTGTGCTCATCCACACACACACACCAGGGCCCCCTAACCCCACGGCTCTCCCCCCACCAGCAGGCCTGTGCAAGGGAGGGACGGCCCAAACCCCTGGGTGACCCAGCCTGGAGTCTTGGCTGCCCCTGGGCATGGAGTGCAGCACCCTCCCCCCACACACACACTCCCCCTGGGACTTACCTGCATGACGACGACACCGACGGTCAATCTACCCACCCCGAACTGGTGGGCCACTGATCGGTAGCTGTCCGGGGTGGCCAGCTTCCAGACTGTGATGGCGACCCTCTTGTCCACGGGGATGGGTGCCCGCAGCCGGGTGGTGGTTCTCTGGAGCGCAGAGGCGAGCCAGGCACACAGCTCCAGGAACGTCTGCTTTTGCATGCAGAAGTTCCGGAGCCATTGCTGGTCATCCCATTGCCCCAGGACCAGCCGGTGTACTGGTACTGGTGTCCAGTCTCCACAGTGGCCTCTCCACACTGGGGTGGGGATGCCACAGGGACACCATGGCCTCCCTAGTGAGGGAGTCCAGAGTGATCTGCACCTCCAGGTCCTGGAAGAGGAGTGCAGCAGCCTGGAGCAGTAGCTGCAGGCACTCCAAAATGGCCAGAAAGGGCCAGAGCAGGCACATGGCCACCCCTGGCTCCATGGCACAAAAAACAAGGCAGATGAAAAAAAAACAGGCAAAGGCACTAAAACGCAAAAGGCAGTGGTGTCCAAAAAGGCAAAGGGCAACCACAAAAACTGCCACGGCTGTCAGTCTCTGCAAGAGGTCCTATAGCACGCAGCAGGAGAGAAACGGCTGTCCAGGAAGATCCCTTTAAGCACGTGTCTCAAAGGAGCTCCAGGCCCCGCCCCCAGAAAGGGCTGGTGCCCTTTTGCCCTCTTCAAAATGGTTCCGAACTTCTGCTTTTGCGCAAAAGCGTCTCGCCAATGTAGACATGCTTTTGCGCAAAAGTGCATAATTGTAACGATAACTCCAGGACCAATCTAGATGCGCTTTTGCGCAAATACTTTTAATGGAAAAACTTTTCCGTTAAAAGTATTTCCGCAAAATCATGCCAGTCTAGACGCAGCCTATGACCTTAACAATCTCAGTGCCAAATGGCAAATACAGTAATTACTCATTTAACACGTGCCCGCTTAACACATTTTCGCAATAGCATGATTTTTTTTTAGGGAACCTTTTTCAAATAACACAACCGTCCCCGAAATAACACGAAAATAATCAAGTGACAGACTACTTTGTGCGGCGGTATAAGTTGGTGAAAACAATGGTAATATGTATGAGCGGATGAATACACGTGGCCACAGCACTCCTCCGCTCACTCACGTGTTTATCTTTGTGTTTTAACAAACCATGGTGAACTGTGTTGGTAGATATCTTGTGTCACTAGATATCTGATGTTGACATTGACAACCAACAAAAAATTGACTTTGCCACTACCACCTGAAATGCAACCCCCATCTTTTCCATAATTTTTAATGGGAAAATTGACCCCGAATAGCACATTTTCGCTTAGCACAGACATTTTCAGAAACGCATCTATACTGTAAAATGAGGAATTACTGTAATTCACTGCTCGGAAACCTCAACTCCTATTAGGCCTCTCATATTCACCATTCCTAACACACTGTTTTCATAATATTTATCAAAGAAAGGTCATGTTAAAATTTTATTAGAAACCTATCTCACACTGATCCTCATAATCATTGCACGATCTAGGTACAGGTGATATTTAAGGAATTGAGTATATGTATTGAAAATAAATTTGTAGAATCTATATCTCAGACAAGGTTGACAAGTAGGTTTTGCTTGATGAAGGGACTTAACACAAGTATGTGAAGACAACTTGTAGCTAGTACATCAAGAAAAGAACAAGAGTTAGCCTGACTTTGGGAACAAAACAATGAGGCTACGTCTACACTGCAAGATTTTTGCGCAAAAACCTGCAGAGCATCCATTCCTCAAATGCACTTTTGTGCAAGTAAATCAGTAGTAAAATGGCAGAACACAGGGCTTTTGCCCTATGAGGCATAACTCCTTTTTGCCCTACAACTATTGTGCAAAAAAGGCAAGTGTGGATGCTCCAGAGGGGGTTCTTGTGCAAGAAACCCATATGGGAAAAAGCACAGGTGCTCTGAGCTTTCTTGCACAAGAGCGTCCATGTAGTGTGGACGCTCTCTTGTGTAAAACTACATCACTTTTGCGATGTGCTTTGAGGTATGGACGGGCTCTTGCGCAAGAAGTTTTTGCGCAAAAACTCTTGTGCAAAAGGCTTCTTGCGCGGGAAGCCTGCAATGTAGACGTAGCCTGACAGAGTGCAGTGAGGCAGCATGGCCTCCTGATGATCCGGAGAAGGAAGTTCCCCTAAAGACTCTTTGGTGGGTGGTGCCAGAGTGCCCTGGCCCCGCCCACAGGAAGCAGACGGGCAGGACCAGAAGTATAAAAAAGGGAGCTCCCAGCTCAGTTGGAGCCCAGCAGCTGAGCAGAGAGGAGGCTCGACCAAAGCTCCAGAAGCGAAGGAGAACCTCGCCCCGCTACCATCAGCAAGATGACTGGGTTGGGCCGCCAGGGCCACTGCCATGCACCGAGGACTGTTCCAGTCTGCTGCAACCACCAGTGGAGCCCCATGACTATGAGAGGCTGCAGAGACCCCTGCTAAGGCCTGAGGCCTGTCTTGGACCCCCAGGACCCAGACCAAGCCTGGAGAATGGGCTGGACCCCCTGGACCTCTGCTTGAACTACCCATGGACACCCTACCAGGTTCTTCGGTACCCAAAGAGTCTTCCGACCAGCCATGGAGCCAGGTAGGACCCCTGAGAGAACTGGGAATTAGCCCAGGGGGAGCCTACCTAGTGCTGGCCAAGGACATAGAGATCAGCTGGGCTGAGTGCTGCAGTCCTGTTCCCCGCTAACCCACTGACCAGATTGGTGTGTTGCGGTCAGGATCCCCGCCGATCCAGTGGCAGCTGGTGGTACTGCTGTTCAGGCCCTGGGTTGAGACACATAGCAGTGGGTGGGTCTGTGTCCCGCCACCCTTTTCTTTGGGTGGCAGGTTCCCTCTGACGAGGCAAACCACCTGTGCTTATCAGCCCTCCGCTCGCGAGGAGCCCCAACTTTGCCCCGCCCCGATCCCAGGGCCTGGCATTATAACAGCTACCGTTTGTTTGTTTGCCCCGTCCTGAACCCAGGGCCTGCCTTTGTAAAATGTTACTTTTTTTCTCTTTCCCAGCCATGCCTGGGCCTGGGACAAGAGTTGGGAAAGGGTAAAACTGCTTGCCTGCGTGCTTGCCACCGCAACAGGACTCTAAGGGTATGTCTAGACTACATGGCTCCATCAACGGAGCCATGTAGATAAGTTTACTAGACATAGGAAAATGAAGCAGTGATTTAAATAATCGCTGTTTCATTTACATCAAAATGGCCATCGTGATGTGCCAATCAGCTATTTGGCAGCACAGCAGGGCAGTCTGGACGTGCCGCAGTCAACAAGGGAAGCCTTTGCCGACCGCTCCAGTAAATTTCATGAGGCATCACAGAGTGGTCGACAAAGGCTTCCCTTGTCAACCAAGGCGCATCCAGACTGCCCCGCAGTGCTGCCAAACAGCTGATTGGCACAGCACGGCGGCCATTTTTATGTAAATGAAGCGGCGATTATTTAAATCGCTGCTTCATTTTCCTCTGTCCAGTAAACTCATCTACATGGCTCTGTCGACGGAGCCATGTAGTCTAGACATACCCTAAAACTGGTTGCTGGAAGGCAGCGTGGCCGCCCATGGCCTGGGACGATTACACAGAGCAAAAAGGAGAGCATTTTTTGCATTCATGAAAAGTGATCCCACCCATGTTAGCTGGGAGATTACCTGAGGTGAAAACTACTTTAGACAAGGATTTTAGCCTATTAAAATCACAGGCTAAATCTCTTTTGCTAGAACAGGCAGACACAAGGTGGCCCTCAGTCCTAGGCACTCCAAGAAGCCATCACAAAGACTCCCTCACCAAAGATGATACCATTAAAGCCACAGCCAGGAAAGATCCTTCAGGTTTTCAACAGTCTTAAGCTAGACTGGTGCAAAGCAGACAAAACAGACTCAGAAGTCAGGCTCAAAGTATTCACATTCAATTTTTTGCATCCACAGGATTCAGTGAGAGGGGATTTATTTGGGTTTTTATTTATTAATAAGATGCTTTAATAACCATCAAAATACAGTTACACACATCAAAAGCTACAGTTACACACATCAAGTAAAATATATTATGAACTCAATAATCTCTGGAGAAATAATATATAAGGATATCATACCCACATAAGTATTACTTCAGTCCGATGAATTTTATCTCCACCATGTTGAATCAATATGCATGTTATCATTTTATTATTAATGCAACTTCTGAATTTATTTTATAATGCTAAAATACTGCAGTCTGTACAAAAAATGTTAGCCAAATTAGTCAGTTTCATTCTAAACTTATAAATATTCTATGTGAAAAGGCAAAACTCAGTCTAATGTAAATTCCTTCCTCTGAAAAATATTTGATACTTACCTAAGTGATCTGTGTATTCACCTGATGTAGGATTATAGACTCATAGGCTGTGTCTAGACTGCAGGCTTCTTTCGAAAGAGGCTCTTTCGAAAGCATCTTTCGAAAGAGCCTCTTTCGAAAGATCGCGTCTAGACTGCAGGCGGATCTTTCGATAGAGGAAATCCGCTTTTTCGAAAGAGAGCACCCAGCGAGTCTGGATGCTCTCTTTCGAAGACGGCCTCTTTACATTGTAGAACGCCTTCTTTCGAAAGAGGAACTTTCGAAAGAAGGCGTTCTTCCTCGTGAAACGAGGTTTACCGCCATCGAAAGAAAAGCCGTGTTCTTTCGAAATAATTTCGAAAGAACGCGGCTTGAGTCTGGACGCAGGGGAAGTTTTTTCGGGAAAAGGCTACTTTTCCCGAAAAAACCCCTGAGTCTGGACACGGCCATAGAATCATAGAATACTAGGACTGGAAGGGACCTCGAGCGGTCATCGAGTCCAGTCCCCTGCCCTCATGGCAGGACCAAATACTGTCTAGACCAGTGGTCCCCAACCTTTGGAGGTTGCCGGGTGCCAGGGGGCATTCGCCCGCCGGGTACCAGGGGGTGGGGTCCCCCATATCAGCGTGCCCGGGGGCGGGGCCACCTCCAAGAGCCGCATGCCCAGGGCCGGTGTCCCCCCCCCCAAGTGCCGCGCACCTGGAGCCAGCGCCCCCCACCCTAAGTGTCACGTGCCCGGGGCCGGCGCCCCCCCCCTCCAAGCGCCGCATGACCGGGGCCGGAGCTCCCCCCCAAGTGCCACTCGCCCAGGGCCAGAGCTCCCCCCAAAGTGCCGCGCGCCCGGGGCCAGCGCCTCCTCCAAGCGCCGCGCGCCCAGAACGCGGGCGGTCAATTCGCGGCGCTCCTGGGGCTGGCGCTCACCGTGCGCCATGCGCCCGGGGCCGGCTCTGGCACCATGTGTGCACCACGTGCCCAGGGCCAGGCCAGCCCCGAGCACTTGGCGGGCACACACGAATGCCCCCGTGGGCGCCATGGCACCCGCGGGCACCGTGTTGTGGACCACTGGTCTAGACCATCCCTGATAGACATTTATCTAACCTACTCTTAAATATCTCCAGAGATGGGGATTCCACAACCTCCCTGGGCAATTTATTCCAGTGTTTGACTACCCTGACAGTTAGGAACTTTTTCCTAATGTCCAACCTAAACCTCCCTTGCTGCAGTTTAAGCCCATTGTTTCTTGTTCTATCCCCAGAGGCCAAGATGAACAAGTTTTCTCCCTCCCTATTATGACTGATACTAACCTCCCAGCATTATTTTTTTCCTTTGCTGTCCCCCTTGACCTCATCAAAAAAATTGAGAAACCTCCAATTTTCTTAATCAAGCAGAGACATCTTGAGAATCTAGATACAACATGGAAGTGTAGGACACTGCCACACCATTAGCATTGAGCTTACTTTTCCACTTCCAACATTTAGGGTGTGTCTAGGCTACAGGTTTTTTTTGAAAAAAAAGTGGCCTTTTTTCGAAAAAACTTCCCCTGTGTCTAGACTGTTGCTATGTTCTTTCAAAAGTAAATCAAAAGAATGTGGCAGTTTTTTCAACTGTGGAAAACCTTGTTTTACAAGGACTAATGCCCTTTTAGGAAAGTGCTTTTTTGAAAAAAGGTGCTATGTAATGCAAACTATGCTTTTTATCAAAAGAGAGCATCCAGACTGCCTGGGTGCTCTCTTTTGAAAAAGCAGCTTGCTTTTTTGAAAGTACTGGTTGTAGTCTAGACACTCTTTTTTGAAAGAAACTTGCAGTCTAGACATAGCCTTAATTACTATATATGTTCACAGCTTGGCATCAACATAAGTGTAATACAAATTCTTGTATGAATATATGGGACAATTTTTTTTTTTATAATGGGGATTGCCTATCTCCTAGAACTGGAAGGGACCTTGAAAGGTCATCAAGTCCAGTCCCCTGCCTTCTCAGCAGGACCAAGTACCATCCCTGATGAATTTTTGCCCCAAATCCCTAAGTAGCCTCTTTAAGGATTGAACTCACAACCCTGGGTTTAGCAGGCCAATGCTCAAACCACTGAGCTATCCCTCCCCCCAAACCCCTAAATCCCATAGGGAAAACTAGGGTCCAATAAATACAAAGCCAAAGAGTGTAAATAAATATGCATATTAAAATATCTCACCACTGTTTGAAGAGTCCAGAAGAAAGAGGTCAAGCAGATATATTTCACTGACCTTCAACATAGCATAAAATTTCTCAGCAAAATAACTAATCTGCTAAACTTTTCAGCTACAGTCACCTGCATCTTAACCTGATATCTCCCAATAGCATGTTAGCCCCACTGTTACTGAATGGCAACAAGAAAATTGTAGATAACTATTAATAAATAATAAAATGTGAATAGTTTTAATTATATCTAGATTTTCATCTTCAATGCATTCTCATTCTCACAAGATTCCTGTCCAGTAAGTATGCACTATCATTGCAATAAAAGTGAGTCATGGGTTTGATGGCTAAGCCAGTCTGCTTGGATGTTCTTGTTGAAATACCTTGCAGAGAAAATAAAGCCACAGGTGTCTTAACAAAAAACAATCACAAGTTTTTTATCCCCTATGGTGATTTCTATAAGCAACTGTGGTGCTAATGTTGCATCCCTACAAAATGGAATTTCTAGAGATGAGAGGAAGGAATTAGCTAACTGCCGGGCCAATTACCCTGAGCTCCAAGAAACTAAAAATGAAGATAGACTCATGTAAAGTCCATTTCCCTTGGCAGAATTGTTCAGCATTTGGCTTTCCAACTTAAAAGTCTATGAGTAAAAATTCAGGCAATAAGAAATCATTAAGAAGATTGCCTGAGAATTAACTGATTTTATGACTACAACAATAAAAAACAATAGTATGAATCTGGGCAAATTACAAAACAGAACATTGAACTCCAAGCAATGGTCCCACTTTGACAGTTGAAAGGACTGAAGGCAGTTTATATGTGGCATTAGAGACCAGTCACCTGCATCTTAACCCGATGCCATCAAACCTAGAGAGGGAAAGCCAGCTATTGTACTATAGATATATGCTGAGACTTCTTCTGGGCAAAAATTACCTAAATCTTTTCCAAAATGCACACTCCTCCCTCTCCGCTCCTCTCCCCACAAAATCTTTACAAGGACAAATACTTCCAATTCACAGTCTTTATTTTGGATTTATAGGACTCTTCATTTGACTGGCTTTCCCCCTCTAGGCTTGATGGTATTGGGTTAAGATGCAGGTGACTAGTCTCTAATGCCGGGAACTAACCTCACTGCGGCTCTGCAGTTTCCCCCCTTATTGACTAATCAAGTAATCAATGGAAATTCCATCGACTATTCAATTAGCTTATTATCCACAATTCAACATCCCTAGCCACCAGCATAATAATTCTTTCAAAACATTCTTGGGGCTGTGGCAGGACCAAAGTATAGAGAAATACATTGCAGATTACTCTACAGTAGTGTTTTTTTCTCTTATAAAGTGATTCTTAATTCTTACCTAACAATGAAAGAGTCATACAGTTGGAAGATGGGAATATGAAGACATGCTTGCATTGAGTTATTTCCTTAATTAGAATGAATGGATGTCTCCAAATTAGGGATGTAAACAAGAAGTCGACGATTCAGATAATCTAGTTGACTAATCACATTTCCCCTCCCCCTTGCTGCCTCTGTATCAGAGGCAGTGGGGGAAGGGGAGAAGCAGGAGCCGGTGCTGGGAGGAGTCGGCTTAAAGGCCAGTGACCACAGCATCAGCTCCACAGTGCTGCCTCTTTCCAAGCTCCCCATAGACAGAAGCTGCTCCACATCCTGCAGAGCAGCCTCCGACCACCACAATCTTAGCCCTACTGAAGACAGAGGCTAGTCCCTGGCAGCAGACCCTGTCCACAGGGAGTTCAGACCCCCCCGCACACAGGGGCTGCTGCCAGACCAGCCTCTGTCCATGACCAGCCTGGGCCACCAGACAGAGGCTGCTTCACGGCAGCCTTTCCTGCCCCTCCCATCCCTACAGCAGCCCCTATCTCCGGGGAGCTTAGACACCACGTTGACAGAGGCTGCTGCCACCCCGCACTACTGCCTCTGTAGCAGAAGCAGCAGCACAGGGCAGCAGGCAGCCAGTCTATGCGGGGAGCTGGTTTTTAAACTGCCTCCCCTTGTGGACCAGCTCCCGCTTGGCACCCCACACTGCTGCCTCTGATAAAAAGGCAGTAGCGCAGGGTGCCAGGTGGCTCCCTGGGAGTGGGTCTGGATTTCACTGGCTATTGGCCCCACCCCAGTGTTCTTAAGAATTCATGAGGTTGCTCAACTATTCAATTACCCTATATCTAACTTCCTTACTCCAAAGAGAAGTAAAAATCTACATAGAAGTTAGCAGGGAGAAGTTCAGAAACACACTTAGTTCACAAGGCCCATTATAGAGCCTAAAGATGATGCGAAGTGCCATACACACTACACCTGCACACTCTACTCCAATGTGCACTGTACATTGAGAAGGGCCAGCTACAGCAAATGAAGTTTTCATGTGTCCCTTTAAGACAACTTTCAAGTTGCTTTTTTCTGCAAAAGTAGTACTAACCAGATTGAGCCACAGTGAGGATCTGACTCCATCATCTGAGACTAAATAAGTACATAAATGTTATCTAGCTATATAATAAATAAGTCAGTTCTTTCATTTTATCATTGATCTCATATGATAGCTTATTTTAAAAGCTGATAATCTAAAAGTACTATCAAAATATTGACTTTCATTTAATCAAGAGATGTTACTTGAACTAATGCTTATTTCCAATCATTTTCTGTTCTAAAACATGGCACAACATATCCACCATGAATGGAAGAAGTCAATAATATCAATTTTTTTTAAAAAAGGTAAAGGGCAGCTAAGAACAATGATATAAACATTTCAAGGAAACCTGTAACTGAAACATAACTTTCCATCAATAGCCAAAATCATTACTAAAATATAAATGGTAGCAAACAATAACATATTGCATCTAAAAGAGAAAAACCTGAGAAAAATGTACAAAAGCCATAAACATGACAGTGTTAGGTGATAATGAAAAGACAACAGTACAGTCCTAGTGAACTGCTACAGATTATGACAATCCTCACAGGTGCCCTAATGTAACAGATTATGTCACCTAATAAAAGGTCAAATAGAAACTGATCAAGAGATAAGTATGTGGATTGCTAGGGACAGCATTTGTATGATAAAATCTGATCTGCAAAGTCCTAAGAGCACAGTTTGACAAACATTGACAAACACAGTAATTAGTAAACAAGAGAGCGACAAAAATGATTAAAGGTCTAGAAAACTTGAGCTATGAGGGAAGGCTGAAGGAATTGGGCTTGTTTAGTTTGGAAAAGAGAAGTCTGAGAAGGGACATGATAGCAGTTTTCAGGTATCTAAAAAGGTGTCACAGGGAGGAGGGGGGGAAATTGTTTTCCTTGGACTCTGATGATAGGACAAAAAGCAATGGGCTTAACCTGCAGCAAGAAACATTTAGGTTAGACATTAGGAAAAACTTCCTGTCAGGGTGATTAAACACTGAAATAAATTGCCTAGGGAGGTTGTAGAATCTCCATCACTGGAGACATTTAAGCACAGGTTAGATAGACATCTTTCAGGGATGATCTAGACCAGGGCTACTCAACACATGGCCCACACACACAGCCTGTTTGTTTGCGGCTCATGGTGCGGTTTGGGTTTACGTGGGGTTCAACATGCAGCCCACAGGTGAGATCCTTTGAACATGGCCTCCACTGGGAACACACTTCACAACAGTGAAGCATCTCCCGGGGGGGGTAAGCATTGAAAGACACAAGCGGACGGGCTGGCTGGAACAGATGGGGTGTCAGCGTTTCTAGCCCCACAGGGAGGAAGTGCTGGGAGTGCCGGGGCATTTTGGGATGAGCTGGCTGCTTAGCCTTGTGAGCAAAGCCTGAGAAGTGCTGACTGTCTCACACTGGCCATGTCTGGGTCCAGCACCGTGGCCGGGCAGCCCTATCTTCGTCCAGCATGGAGCGATAGACTCCCGCACGGGAATATCAGCCCTGCTGGGAATCCAGGACAGGGCTCCCAGGCACCTGTCCTTTTTTGCCTCTTGTGTCTGGCCTGACTCATCCAACTTGCTGCCCACCGGAAGTCAGAGTGATCTGGCTTGGAAACTTTTCTTTTTAGATACCAAGAAACATGCAACCTGAAGCTTCAAGCTAAACAACCAAAACACTGGTATACAATTTTCTTTTTAATAAGAAGCATTAAAAATGGCAACAAAGAAGGGATGCTTGTTGGATGAACACAGGGTTTTCAACCCTGTTTGGGAAATGGAATTCGCTTTTGCAGAGATAAATGGAAAACCAATAGTGTCTTCTTTGTCAAAAGACTATAACTTTGTTAAAGAAAACAAACTTCCAATGGCACCGTGACTCTTGTCACCCTGAGTTCACAGACTTGGACCCACCTGACAGCAATTTAAGAAAAACTAAGATATGTTCCTTACTGGAAGGTTTCCATACTCAACAAGATATGTTTGGTTCGCAAGCTAAAGACAGTTATGCCATTACAGAAGCCTCCTTCAAAATGGCTTGGCACATAACAAAATTAAAAAGACCTTTTATGAAGGTGAATTGATGAACCAGTGCTTCTTGGACATCAGCAAATCACTTTTTGCATAATTTAAAAACAAAGAAGGTACAGTTAAATATCAAAACTGCAAGTGTCTGATTCAACTGTATTAAGACGAATTTAAAGCATTTCAGGCAATCTGTTTTCTAAATTGCTAAAAGACATTGAAAGCATTAAGTATTTCAGTCTGGCAATGGCTATATCTCAGCTCATAATCTGGGTGCATTTTTTCAATGGAAAACAGTATGTCGAAGAAATGTTTACTCTGATACCTTTGACAGGTCAAACTAGGGGAGAAGATGTTTATACTTCACTGATGACATTTTTTGAAGGACCAGGAAAATGCACAGATTTTAAGAAACTTAGTTCGGTAACAACTGATGGCATTCCCTCCATGGTTGGAAAAGAGAAGGGGCTAATTTCTTTGCTGAGGAAAAATCGTCAGTTTCCAGATTTCTTTTTATACCATTGCATTCTGCACCACGAACAGTTATGGAGCAAACTGAAGAGAGGATTTCTCAAGAGTACAATGGGTAGGGTCACAAAAATCGTCAACTTAATTGTTGCAAATGCCTTGAAACAGACAATTTCGGGCTTTAGTTGAGGTGTACGAAACACAGTATGGTGACTTAGCAATGCTTGCAGAAGTTAGATGGCTGAGCTGAGGCAAAGTGTTAGATTGACTTATGGATCTACTGCCTGCTGTACCAGTGTTTTTGGAGGCAAAGGATCGCCAGGATTTACTGTCATGTTTAGACGAAGAGACATTCCTGCTTAAGCATGACACTCAATCTTAAACTTCAAGGCAAGGAAAAAAACCTCCCTTCTCTGATGTGCGATGTTTCTGCATTTGAAACAAAACTGGCCCTTTTTGCAGATCAGCTTTGTGGGAGACTTAACTCACTTTCCCATCCTCAACTCGCAAGTGACACAGCTGAGTGATCATGTATCTTTTTTGCCTGATTTTTTTTATGGAATACATCTCAGAGCTGAAAACCTAATTTTCTTCTCGTTTTCTAGATGTCTAATCCCTGAAGACAGTTCTTGAATTTATTGAAAATCCATTTTCAGTTAAGGTAAAGGCAGTCTCACCTTCAGCAGTGAGATTTGGTGTTGAGAGGACCATATTTGAAGAAGAGATAATAAAACTATAAAACAACAGTATTCTAAAAGCTAGGCATAAGGAAGAGGATACAAACATTTTGGATGACCTATGGACAGGAAGCTATGTACCCTGCATTACTGAAATATGCTAAAAAAGTGCTAACTTGCTTTGGTCTACAGATGTCTTTGAAGTTCACTCTCCTCCATGGGAAGCATCATGTCAAAACTGTGCACTTCTTTGAGGGTACAGCTAGACTGCGGGGGGAGTTTCGGGATCCCGAAAATCTACACTGCATCCAGGGAACGCATTTGCTCTTCCGCTTTTTTTGCAGAAGAGCAAATGCGCTCTTTCAGGAGCTTCTGTATTCCTCGTTCCACAAGGACTTTTTTCTGAAGGTTTTTTTCTGAAAATTTGGCCCAGTCTGGATGGGCTAAATTTCAGAAAAGTCTCTTCCGACAAAAGTATCGGAAAAAAGTAGGCAAAATGCGGAGTGCATTTTGCGTACCTTTTTGTGATAGATCCTCACACTCTAGACATACCCTTACCGATAGACATCTGAGCGACTGTCTCCATGCTGCTACAACAGAATACAAGCCTGATGTAAAACAGCTGGTAAAAAGTTTGCAGTCACAATCTTCACATTGATTGTACTTATACTCCAATAAATTCCAGTAGAGTACTGGCAGTTTTTGTTTGATTTGTTAAAATTGTGAAGCCAAAACAAAAAAGTAGTCAATAAAATGGTCTTTTGTTGATATGCGTTTTAGTAGTTAAATTCCCGGACTGTCGTTTCTTGTTAAAAGTGCTGACATATGAGTGGAAATTGGGTAAATATTGCATTTCTTTAATATCAGCAGAACTGACTTAAATGGGGCCTGCGTGTTGTGTAGTCTTGCCTTATTCTTTGTATTCATGCTTGTCAGTGTGAACCAAGTTATTTTGCATATATTTGCATATACATTTACATATACATACAACCACACTTAAGTTGCGGCCCTCGGCATGTGCTACGAGTATCATTGTGGCCCCCGCAGCTTCCAAAGTTGAGTAGCCCTGATCTAGATGGTGCTTGGTCCTGCTGTGAGGGCAGGCCACTGGACTTGATGATCTCATGAGGTTCCTTTCAGTTCTAGTATTCTATGATTCTGTGATTCAAAGAGACAAGCTGTCTTTGAATAACAGCCATCTTAGAATGACTATGAATCACTATTTAAGAGTCAATGGACTGCTCACAAAATATAATATATACATTTGTACTATTTATATATTTTATACCTTTAATAACACTACTGTACTTAAGGGTCTGTCAATGGTTCTATTCCAAACCTCGTTTTAAGGCCTTTAGGGCCACATTTTGTCTCAAGATATCCAAATATTACATTCAATTAAGTATGCATATATTCATATTAAGAATCTGGTATATGCATTCAATACAATCTGCACTAATAACTTATTAATATTTGAAATAAATTTTGCATGATTTGTATGAGTCATTCACACAAGTACACTAAATAAATTAGTTTAAATTCACTACTATCACCACTAGTCTAATATGGATTTTATTACAGAATGCAAGAACTTTCCAATTTATCCAATATTTACAGGACAACTCTATATCCAAATTTAGTCATTGTAATCCCATTTAAAAGTGTTTCTCCTTCCTGAGACCACTATTTCTTGATATCTCAATATGCAATGACATTCTACTTTCAGGTACTAAGGCCAGAATTATTTATATTACTACTAATTAATATTCTTAAAAACAAGATGCAGAGCACTTGTTATATAAAACACACAACTAGTAATGAATGTTGTAGTTAAGGTACAAATGTTTCACAATGACAATCCCATTTTAACACCCTCATAATTTCATGGGGGAAAAACTCTCTTTGGAACGTAAATGTTTGGTCATCTGGCCAAACGTGGATGATTTTCAGAATAAAAAGAATGGAAGAATCCACTGTAACCTCCCTCAAAATATGATCCCATCCCTTATTTAGTGTACTGCAATCAGATGTCCCAATACTAAGGGCTTTGTCTTATAAATGCATCTATACTCTCCCTATCCCAATTGTCCACACTTTCTGTCTGTTCACTCTACCCTTATTAGAATAGTTAAAAATAAAATCAGGATGAATTTGAGAGCACAATATTATTTTTAATTTAAAATCTAACAGGAAACCATAAAATCCCATGTTTTAGCTTTCAGGATGGAAGACGGTGCCTTTTTCTCACAAGCTCTCTCTCTCTCTCTCTCTCTCTCTCTCTCTCTCTCTCTCTCTCTCACACACACACACACACACACACACACACACACACACACACACATGCAAACAAACACAAACACACAAGAGTTCTCAGATATGTTCCGATACAGCATAGGTAGAATTTGGACATCTATATCAAAATATATTTTCAGTATCCATGTGATAGATATTTATATAGACTACATGGGCCTGTGAGAAACAGGCACTTTTTCAAGGCTGACTTATGTAACTTATTTTTTCAAATAAACTTAAACAACATTCCTCACAGATCCTACATACTTACTGAACAGTGCAAGCCCCATCCCAAGGCTGAAGATGCTGAGCAGAACTATCTCTGCTATTGCTCCATCTGGCTTTTGGGGCCATTATGGCTATGGGCACAATAAATGAGAGTACAAGATGGTACTGCCAAATACCACATCAGTGCCAGTGATGGCCCCTCAGGGGATCTCAGCTGTTCTATGAGGATGTATCTCTTCCTTAAAATCAGTGTGGTGGTCAAGAGAGCTTTCATCAGTGCCAGGACCAGCTTACCTAGAACCATTCCCTTAGTAGATGACTAATGCTCCTTGCTCTTGGAGAAGTGATGTCTTATTTCTCTCTGGGACAATGCTTCTTGGTGTTTGGAGCTGCTTTCAGATTCTATCAGCACTGCCTTTTGATGCTGGTTCCAACAGTGATGTTGTCAAGTGCCAGAGATGCTAGAGCTAAGTCTTGGGGGGCCGAATCTTTCAGAACTGGTGGTTGTCAAAGCTGGTGTAAGTGTAGAAACAGTTGAGCCAAAGAGCCCAGTGTTTTATTGATTTTTTTCTCTTGGACCTGGTTAGAGAAGGACTCACTGAGAATGATTATTTTGGTTCATTGGAGGTAGATGTCTCTGCTAAGTCTGAGATCACACACATTGCTCAAGTAGGTACAGCTTAAGCCCCACAATCACCAACCTGCAAACCCTTAAAAGAAAAGGATTTTACACCACTTACCAGGGATGTGATTCTCCCCTACAGAGAAAAAGCATTGGCTACATCCTCTAACTAAGGCAATAAGTCTGTGGCAAGTGGGGCAGGATTTAAACTATGAAGATTTAGAAGTGACTGAATTAAAGAATTAATGAAGATAATGAGGGCAAAGTCAAAACTACTCAAGAAGATAAATTTGAAGCTCAGATTAGAAGAGGTGATCAGATACTCACAGCGTTCTGTCTCACTATCAGGCAGTAAGAGGGAACTAAGGGAGCATTTTATGTGCTCTTCACCTTTATGCTCTTAAGCAGGACCACAAAGAGATGCAGGAAACATACAGCCCTGGATATTGCTATTTTAAAAACCCAACAACAACAATTTCACACTCATGGGATGTATGCACAACTACAATTGGACCCATGCTGACAACCAAAGTACTTGATTTTTTTTTTCAGAGCACTAACAATGAAGATTTAGAACACTGAAACCTGAAATTTATCCAAAAAAATAATATAAATGTAAAGTAGGAAGAATAATTAAAAGAACATGGCTGAAATTTAGCTAAGCACGGCTTCAGAAGAAGACATTGAGATAAATCCAGACTGTTCATGTGTGCTTTTGACATTATAGCCAGTTAAGGATATTTCATAGTTTATATGTTTTCTCCTACAGTGCCATTTCAAACTATTCAATCCTCATGTTCGTAGCTGACAGAATAACATCGGACGGCATTTGGTATAAAAGTTGTAAATGCCAGCAGCAGCACTAAATGTCACCATAACTTTAACAGGTACATTCAGAAAAGCTATTGATGCATTCAACTATATAACTTATTTGGGTGCTGAAATTAAATCCTATTTGGCTATTTTCTATTCTATTAAAACATTAATATTAAAAATAAGTGTATTTATATCAAACAAATTTCAGTCTTTTTATGCAAATTTCAGTTTTTTAGCAGCTCAAAAAAACAGTAAAATATTTTTCTTTTACTTCAATACTCGCAAGGTTTCCATTGACATGATGACTACCGCTGTACCCAAGAAAAGCAGAATATCCTTCTGAAACCCATCAACTCCTTAAACTGGTGAAGAGGCTCTGTTCAGTAACACAAGGTGTTCCTCACTGCTCTCAAGAGCAAGGGAAAACTTGAGTTATATAATCAGGCCTTCCAATTGTTGTCTTATTCATTGTGTAACTCCTAGGCCTACCATAAGATGTATCTAACTTTTAAGAGAGTTCTATATTAAACTCCTTTCTAGTGGTTTGTGGGTGTGTGAATATACATTTTAGAATGTGTCTCTCTGTGTGTCTGCCAGTCCGTTTGCTCAAGAACTTCTCCTAAATGGCAAGAGCTAGGACCACCAAATTTGGTATGCAGTTTCCTCTTCTCCTAACTTAAAGCAAAGCCAGGGTTTGGTTGTTCCACGACAACTGGAAGCCTCAGGAAAAGGACTGTTTTCCATAATATGCAAAGGGAGGGGCTGCTGCTTGGAGGGATGCGATATGAGAGCTGCTACTGAAGGTAGCGAGCCTGCAAAGGAGAGCTATACTATAGTGTGCACTGGGAGCAGCCTTACCACCAAGGGAGTGGCCAGCACACTGCTAAGTAATCCCCCTGACCCAAACCTTTTTCTCCTCCCAGCCCTGGGCCACAGCACCCGGGGGGAGGGGAAGGAGGAGAAAAAAAGCCTCTGGTGGCCAAGGGTGAGTCTAGGGAGGGGAAGATAAAAGACCTGTGCTGAATGAAACCCTTTGCTCTGAGCCCCTTCTCACCCTCCAACTGCCTTCCCCCCCCCACACACACACATCCCCAAAGCCCTGCCTTAAGTCCTGCACACACACACACACACACACACACACACACACACACACACACACATCTCACCAGGCCCTCCCCTGAAGGACCCGGGCAACTAAATATTCTAAAAACATCTACAATGGAATTCTGTGTTGCTGAACCTACAAAACATACTAAGGCTGCGTCTAGACTGACATAATTTTGCACAAATACTTTTAACGGAAAAGTTTTTCCATTAAAAGTATTTGCGCAAGAGAGCGTCTACACTGGCACAGATGCTTTTGCGCTAAAGCACATCTTTGGCACAAAAGCATCCGTGTCAGTGTAGACGCTCTCTTACGCAAAAAAGCTCTGATGGCCATTTTAGCCATCGGGCTTTCTTGCGCAAGAAACTAACTTTGCTGTCTACACTGGCCCTATTGCGCAAGAATATTTGCGCAAGAGGACTTATCCCTGAGCGGGAGCATCAGAGTATTTGCACAAGAAGCCCTGATTTTGTTCAATACAAGGTCAGTGTTCTTGCGCAAATACTCGCAGCCAGTGTAGACAGGCAGTAAGATTTTGCGCAAAAGCGGCTGCTTTTCCCGCAAAATTTTGCCAGTCTAGACGCAGCCTAACTGTCCACAGATTGTTAAAGAATGTGAACAAATTATTAGTAGTGGGAACATTAATATATTTGATGTTTTTAAATCAACCATAGTGGTAAAAGAAAATTTATCCTAATTAAATTTAGCAACAATTCTAGTATTATAAGAAAACACAGTTTTTCTTTTCATCTATATGCATCCATTTTAAACACTTTAAACTGGTAAGCAGGACTATTCATGCAATACAGTTCTTAGATGCTGTGGAGTTTTGGGGTTTTTTTTTAAATCCTTGTTTGTGATGTACATAAAATACTTTGGTTGTAGCAGAGAAAAAGATAAGGTGAAATCAACCTCTAGAATTTGACTAAAAATATATGTAAAAGTTCAAAACCATTATGTGCTATATGACAACAAATTTGCAAAATTTACAAAAACAAATTCTAATATTTGTATTAGGTGTAGATTTATTTTAATAAAGCTTGTTTCAGAAAAACTGTAAAGAAAAAGGAAACCCACAAGGACAAACTGGCTAACTCAAGAAAGAAAGCCCTAGTGTATCAGTGTTATTCCAAATATTTTGCTCACTCTCTGTGTGGTAACTGTGTGTGTGTCCTGTATAGAATGACTTTGCCAGTCCTCCAGGTGCACCCAGAGGGCAATGTAGGCAATAATGACCCATCTGTTCACTACTAGCAACTAGCAAACTTCTAATGAAGACAGATGTGGGTCACCTGTACAAGCAGGCTGCAGGGTGTTAATGAATCCACCTAATGGTCAGTACCTGTCACTTTTGACTGATTGATGACTAAAAAGGTTAAGCTTGAAAAGCAAAGATGAGTATTTCAAGTAATCATTAGTCTTACCAAGACATCTCTATCGGTCTAAGACATTCATTCTTTGCTATTGTCTGTTGCCAGTTCTGAAAAATGCTTGTATTATTTTTCTTCGGGTATCTGAAATAACCCCGCACGACTTTGTGAAAAATTATTTCTGCTTGAAGTTCACTGCCCAATGAAATAAATGAGCTATAGTGAAATTAAAAACATGCTTTGATACTATATTTTATTAAATCTTTCCTCATATCTCATCAGTAAAATGGAACCTAATCATTTTAAATACATATTTGCCAATTAGTGGTAAAACTCTTCAAATATGTTTATTAATAGTTTTATGCACGTCTATTTTGATAGCAACTTACTTTTTAAAGTGAACTACGACCACCAAGACCAAATAATAGGATGTTGTATAATAATCATCAATAAAGATCGAATTTGTTCTCTCAAACCCACATGAAACCAATGGCACCACAACACCATCTTTTCCTTATGAACACTGTATGTGATGCAAATCCAATAAATATTTTTATAAAGGATATTTGTTTAAAATGATTTTGTAAAAACTTAAATTCCCTTCTGCAATTTGAAGAGCAAGTTTTCCTTAGAATGGAGAACTTTTCCACTGTGTCCTTACTTTCTAACGCAGTGTACAAAGTTATCTAAAACAATGGTATACCGTGCCCAGACTTCTTTTTAGGCTTCCTATTGCATGCTCATTTTACACTCCTGAGGGCTTTAGAACTCTTTCAGCCGTAGCCTAAACTTCCTGGGTTGATTTTTACACCCAAAAGTACCTTAAATTTTCAAAAATTCTTCAAGAGGAAAGAATTAGTTTTTTTCTGCAGAATGACAACTTGTCTCCAGTTACAGCAGCTACATGTGAAATGAAAAAAGCAAGATATTAAACCACAAAAATAAGACGTGTACACAGGATATTTTCATCCTACTGAACATGCTATAAGAACAAACGCTGCAGGTGTGCTTCTTGGTTAGCTATGCTTGAAAATCATTGATCATTTATTCACTTCAGTAGTGAATGAAGTCAAAAAATGTTGATTTTTAAAAATCTATACCTGGTGTATGTTGGGATGGGGAAATTATATAGAAGGAAATTGCTCCCTAGAGATAAAGAACATATTGCAAATCTTTTTGAGTTTATTCTGTGGTGAAACCTGACAACAATTTTACCTTTATCTATTCACCAGAATCATATTAATGTGTGGCAACAAAGAAAAGTCGTAGTTGTACCCGAAAGGGAAGGGAAGAAGAAAACCCATGTGTAATGTTAGTAAGTCTAACAAATTATATATTTTCATTACAAGTTTTTATTCAGAATGAATTTATCCATTTTCAAAACATTATAAAATGACTAGCCAATCTGATTTCTGGTAACATTGTCTGGAGGCACAAATTCAATAGAGTGATAGTTTGGACATGGACTAATGTAAATCACTCACTGGGAAATATTGAATCCCAGCTATTGCATACTGCTAAACACAATATTTGTAAGAGATTAAGCTAACAATCAATTCATTTAATACTTATTCTTCAAAACCTAAAAGATTATTAGGAGACTGGAAACATGGGTTTTAGTCACACTGGGTTGCTGTGTGACTTTGGGAAAGCCATTTAAGCCTTAATTTTCTTATCTGTAAAATGGAAATAATAATTATCTACACCATAGTGGTTTAGTAAGGTTTAATTCATTTATATCTGTAGGGCACTTTGACAACCAAGGATCAAAGTTAGTAGCAAAGTACAAAGTATTACCTACAAGTTACTTGCTTCTCACTTTGCACATGTGAATAAGAGAATTTTTGGCTTGATTCAAGCCAGCTTTTTGATAAAATGAAAGAGAGTACTATCTTACCTTTAATGTCTGAACATTATTTTCCAAGTATCATAATACTATTCTTTCAACAGTGGTTATTAATCTTATGTGTATTTTATACTAACTTTTTGTTCACATATTTAATAATCCATATAAGACTAAGCAATCAGATACTCTTTAAGACCTATCCTGCTTGTATATTGTGATTTTTTGGGGGGTTTTTTGTTTGTTTTGAGGGTTTTTGGTAAATAGAAGGAAATTTATGTCTACCCTTTGAGGATAAATACTGCTATTTTTTCCTAATATATATCCAGGAGGACTGCATTTTAAATTACCTTTTCAAACAGATTTACATTCACAGATGATATACTGTTGTTCCCAGCACTGCAATGATTAAGAAGCCTCAGTTTTTTAGCCTGAGGCAACAAAAGCTCTTCAAGATCCAGTGAATTCAATCTATAAGAGTTTGACTATTTACTTCTGCAGAAAACCACTGACATTACACCAAAAATGAATTTTACTGTACATGGTTGATTGATTTATAACAAAAGCTTTCATTGATTGATACTACAGGGACACCTAACAGTGTGGCAAAGTTCAAGAAAGAAAAGGAGAAGAATTAAATGAATTTATCTTGTATATCTATGAGAATGTTTTCAATATCATACGTAGGTAGCTAAATGATCATACAAGCTGAGACTATATTGTTTAAAAAGAAATTAAGATGAGTGTTTATACTATCGCAATTATATGTACATAAACTATTCTAATGAGGACTACACTATTCTTCATATAGATCTTCCCCACTATTAACTTATTTCATGGATTAATGAAAAACATTAATGACTCAACTCAAATCTGATCTGTAGGCACTAATAAATGTTCTAGAATTATCCATAACGATACATTCCAGTCTCTAATTAATTACTATTGCAAAAGTAAAGTTTGAAAAATGTTCTATTCATTAAATATGCAATGCAAGTGCTATATTCTGTGAGAGATTGCAAATCTCAAACCCAGGGTCCACAGACGGTGGTCAGGCCATAGTTGTCATCTGGCAGCACAGCAGAGCCCATGGAGAAGGGGGCTGACAGAGTTCTGGTTCCATCTACCAAGCTCCTTATTGAGGGAGACATCCCACTCCATCAACTGGCTTAGACTAGGCCTGGGCAAAATACAGCCTGTGGGCTGAATGTGGCCCACCAAGCCACTGGATCCAGCCTGTGGAGGCAGTGGGTAGCCTCAGGCAGGCTCCCATGCTTGCCTTGCAGCCCCACACACTGTGCAGAAGTGCAGCGGCCAGGCTTCCTTTCTGTTTCCAAAAGTAGAGGGGAGGGGGAAGTTTCAGGAGCCGCTCTGCCCCCAGCACAATCCCATTGGCCAGTTTCTGGCCAAAACCCAGCTAATTGGAGTTGCTTGTTTAAATAACAGGTAGCCAAGAAAAAACATGCCCCCTCTCCTCAGCTCAGTTATTCAATGAAGCACATGGCCAGGGAAGTAAGCTGGCAGGCAAGCAAGCTGGCTGGGAAACGTTTAAGCTCTACAAGCCTTAGCTCTGCAGACAAGCAGGATGGTTTGCATGCTGGCTGGTAAGTCTCCTGGCTACAGCCTTCCTCTGACATGCCGGCCCCTCCCTGCCCCAACCTTCTGCCTCCCCCTCCCGTCACTCAAAATACCCAAACCCTCTGTCCCCCTCTTGCACCCATACCTCCTCCCAGATCTGGCACCCCAATCTCCTGCTCCAGATCACAATACCCTTTTACCCTACGTCACATCCCAAACCCCTGCACTCCAGTTCCCTGCCCTATGTCACAACAGCCTCCTTCACTCAAACTCCCTCTCAGACTCCAGTTTCCCTTCTGCACCCCAATCCCTTACCCCCAAGCTCCCCTCTGAACCCAGCCTCCATCCCAGGACATTCCATTAATATGATGGAAAAGTGCGGCCCTCGACCACTTTCCAAAATCTTGGAGTGGCTCCCCATCAAAAATTATTGCCACCACCCCCTGATTTAGACACACTATTTAGCCTGAATGATGTACAGGAAGTCGTCTGAGCAACTATGTAAAATCCTGTCTAGCTGCCACATCAGGCCCTTCCTACTTGCCTGGCTCCTGAGCTTTATCTTCCTGCCAGGTCCTGGTTCCTATCCTGCTTATCCAAGATCCTTCTCCACTCCTGCATCTTTCCAGATCTTTACTTCTCCACCCTATCTTTGACTCCAACTCTGGGTTCAACCCTTGGCTTAGCTCTTGACACCATCTTCACATCTGATCCATCTCCAGTTCATGGCTCCCAGTGCCGACCATTAGGCTGACCAGCCACAGCCCAATATTTACATATTAAAATAAGAGCTATAGTCAAATAATGTTAAAGCTAAAAATGGAAGTACTTCAAAGACTAGAAATGCCAAAATTAAAGTTTTTGTAACATCTTAACTCTGGCCATATGTGTTCGCCTTAACTTTAGTCTTTAATTCATGCCATATCCTCTCTGTTTTGTTGCACACTGCTCAGATTCATTCAGGTCCCGAGAGAAAAACAATATACAACTGTGAAATTAATGTATCATAATGTACCACAAAAAATAAGATTAAGGTTGTAGAGCCAACCTTGTCTTTGACATTTCCAAATTCTCAGTGCTTCATTTTGCTACTTTATCTCATTTTATCTCTCACACACACAATAGGGAGTATTTCCAAGGGGTTTTTTTTAAATAAAAATGAGAAAAAGAATTTCTACTATGTGCAACTATTTGATATAAATGTTCACAAGTAGTGTTCCAAGGGCAGCAGATGCTACCTTTGTCTGCATGCCTCACCAAATGTAACAGAAGAGAAGGCGGGGCTCCTTCAGACACCTGCCTCATTCCTTATCATATGGAACACAGCTCTCACCTCATTCCCTACACATCTTCTTTAAATATGCACCCATGCAATAAAATGTGGCAATGAAATTAAGCAGGCCATTAATTTATCACATAAAAACTAGTATAAATGTACAAATTTGTATATTTTTAAATCCTTAATAGCTCAGTCAAATCCAAGAATAAACTCTTCAATCTAGATACAGGTTGAACTCTCTAGTCTGGCACCCTCAGGATCTGACTGGTGCCGAACCAGAGACTATTGTCCAGCAACATTGCCAACACTTCCACTACTTACTGGGCTCTTAGAGGACATTTAGGGATAAATTAGAGCTAAATCACAGCACAGAACCCTGAAAGCCAGGATTGGTGGTCGTAAACAAACTTTACAGGCCTGTGGGATACTTGGCCATACATGAAGAATGGACATCCAGATAACTACAATCATGCTAGACCATGGATGTTGCCAGACCAGAGAGTGCTAGACTAGAGAGGTTCAACCTGTACTATGGCCCTGATTCAATAAAGAACTTAAGTACACTTTAGTATATGAACAGCCTTACTGAAATGAATGGAACTACTAGTGTGCTTAAAGTGTCTCATATGCTTCTGTACTTTATCAAACTGGGGGAGGCCTGTATGGATGCCAAATTTCAAGTTTGTATCACTCATTGTTCTGGCATTTGTCAAAGAAAAGGTTACAACTTTTTTTTAATGACAAGTATATTTTTTCTCCCCCTCTTTTGCCCTTAAAAATGACTGAACCATTTTTACTCAACCCTTCCAGAAATATCCTCTCCTGGCTTAGGAGCATATGGCTCTATTTCAGCCCATGAGACAAAAGCTTGACAAAGACTCTTAGTACCAGAAAATAGCTTTCAACAAAGAAAAACATCTACAGGCAGTCCCCGAGTTACGCGGCACTTATGGACAGGGCTTTCTCGCCCCGGAGCTCGCAGGCAGCGGGACCGCCCAGAGCACAGCAGTCCCGCCACCTCGACCTCTGGGGCGAGAAAAGCTGCTACAGGTGCCCCTGGTCTGCTGGGGACCGTCTCCAGCAGACCAGGGACACCGGGAGCAAAGCGGCGGCGGGGTCCCGCGCCTCTGAGGCTTTGCCAGAGCAAAGCCTCAGAGGCGCGGGACCCCCCGCCGCTGCCGCTTTGCTCCCGGTGCCTCTGGTCTGCTGGGGACCGTCTCCAGCAGACCAGGGACACCCGGAGCAAAGCCGCAGCAGCGGCGGAGTCCCGCGCCTCTGAGGCTTTGCCAGAGCAAAGCCTTAGAGGCGCAGCACCCCGCCACCGCTGCGGCTTTGCTCCCCGTGTCCCTGGTCTGCTGGGGGGGGGGGGGGCACAGCTAGTGCGCCCCCCCCCCAGCAGACCAGGCTTTTGTTGTGGACCCTGGGGTAGAGCAGCTGGGGTGCTGCCGGGTTGGTCCTGCAGGGACCTACCTGGCAGCCCAGCTGTTCTGTCCCAGGCTCGAGATTCAACCGCTGTTGAAACTGATCAGTGGCTGATTCCAGGAAGCTGGGGGCAGAGCAATTCTGCCTCCAGCTTCCTGTAGTCAGCCCCTGGTCAGTTTCAGCAGCAGTGGCTGAATCTGGAGCCAGTTCCGACTTACATACAAATTCAACTTAAGAACAAACCTATAGTCCCTATCTTGTACGTAAACCGGGGACTGCCTGTATTGCAATTTTTTTAGACTAAGGCATTGCTTGCTTTTACTTCCATTACTATATGTGCCAAAAAAGAATAATTCTATATAGAAAAGGTGTTTATGTTTCATTAATCAAACCACAGGATGTTCACAATTTAATTTCAGATTAGCTCAATGCACAAATAGCTAAGAAACAAACAACACTAAAAAACAGCTTTTTTCCATTACCGATAATTATGAAGAGTAGCTAAAACATCAGATGTCAATCTCTGGTAACTAGACATCAAGTAGTATCCAAAAAAAATCATCTAAAACCCACTAATATTAATGGAGAGGGGAAGACAAGCACACTTCAAGTCATTCCTAAGTATTGGCGCCATCTAGTGTAGTTTTACTAATATCTGTGCTGCTCTTTTAGACTTTCACTGTCCTAAATGATTTAAAATAAATTTGATGCAGCACTGGTCCAAAAGCAAGTTATTATAAGAAAGTTAAAATCTTGTGCAGT
Organism: Pelodiscus sinensis; assembly: GCF_052426305.1. Lineage (NCBI taxonomy): Eukaryota > Metazoa > Chordata > Testudines > Trionychidae > Pelodiscus > Pelodiscus sinensis. The sequence continues at coordinate 114,569,754 of NC_143055.1, read as the reverse complement.
ACACTGAAGAGAATTATACCTACAACAGTATCAGTTTTATGGAGCTTTTCATAGTCTAATGAGGAAGTCTTCATAAAACAAACTAAATATCTATAGATGACTTTGGATATAAACACTAATTTATTTGGAAATGTCTTGGTAAAAGTATGTAACCTTTTTAAATTGTTTTTGAAATTTTTATGTGTACCATAAACTTGAAAGGCTATGAATGATAGTACAAGCAAACTTATATTATTTATATAATAATTTAAGGACATGACAAAGTGCAGTCCATTATTCTAGTAAAAGCTTATGCACATTCTTTATTACGTACAAAAACTATGTTAAAAAACCAGGGGTTGCAAATTAAAGTACTCAATTATTAGAAAATGCCAGAATTCAACCTTGATGTGGTCCCATTGTGCATTATTGGTATCTTTCCATGTTATTGAGAAAATCTGTAGCAAAGCCAGGGAGAGAAAACAGCCTTCCTGTCTCTCAATCTAGTGCATGTTTCCTCACTGCAAAATATGCAAAGACGACTCTCACACATAAGCCATTGATTAGCCATGAGAACAGAGAACTAGACTGGATGATCTCTCGAGTTTCCTTCCAGTTCTATGATTCCATGATTCTTTGTAGATGGCAAAATTGAGGAAATGTTTCAGGTCTAGGTGTCAATAAAGGAGGTGTTGGAACAAAATGGATAAATTAAACAGTAATAAGTAGAGCCCTACATATCTGCGGATATCCACTTTACATCTGCGGGTATTCACATGCGTGGATGTGGATGTGGATGCAAATATCTGCAGAATACAAATTTGAATATACAGGCAGTCCCCGGGTTACGTACAAGATAGGGACTGTAGGTTTGTTCTTAAGTTGAATTTGTACGTAAGTCGGAACTGGCGTCCAGATTCAGCCGCTGCTGAAACTGACTAGCGGCTGACTACAGGAAGCCCGAGGCAGAGTTTCTCTGCCCCGGGCTTCCTGGAGTCAGCCGCTGATCAGTTTCAACAGCGGCTGAATCTGGACGCCTGGAACAGAGCAGCTGGGGCACTGCCGGTTAGGTCCCCACAGCGCCGCACCTCGGTGCTGCGGGGACCAACCCGGCAGCACCCCAGCTGCTCTACCCCAGGTGTCCCCAAGTCAGCTGCTGCTGAAACTGATCAGCAGCTGATTCCAGGAAGCCCGGGGCAGAGCAACTCTGCCTCCGGCTTCCTGTAGTCAGCCGCTGGTCAGTTTCAGCAGCGGCTGACTTGGGGACGCCTGGGGCAGAGCAGCTGGGGTGCTGCTGGGTTGGTCCAGCATAACTCGGGGACTGCCTGTATCCACTTTATATCTAAGGGTATCCAAATACACAGATGTCAATGCAGACATCCATGGCTCATTTCTGTGGATACAGGTGTGAATTTTGTATTTGTGTTGGGCTCTAATAATATATAGCATTCACTCAAGAGTTCTAAAGGACTCATCTATGATATCAAGGAACCATTAACTGGTATGTAACCTCTCCCTTAAATGAGCTCTGTACTGAAGATTGTACAATAAAACTACACCCATTTTTTTAAAAGGCCCAAAGGTATTAGAAGTTGGTAAACTTAACTTCTGTCCCTTGCAAATTGGATGAAACTATAGTAAAGAAAAGAATCATCCGATACATAGATGAAGTTAAGTTGTTATGGAAGAGTCAACAGGATTTTTATACAGGCTAATCCTGCTTCACCAATCTACTAGAATTCTCTGGGGGAGATCAACAAACATACAGACAAAGGTGATTCAGTGGATACTAGGAGGTGGTTCCCTCTGGGGGTAGGCAGCAGCGGCCTACCCCCAGGATAAAAATCCTGTTGACTCTTCCCCCAGCCACTGTGGAGGGCTAGGTCAAGGAGTAGAAGCCCTGCCCTGCCCCAGCTCTCCCCCATCTGACTGCCAGGGGGGGGGGTTGGGTTGGGCCAAGGCTGTGGAACGGGAAAGGGGGTGCAGCACCCAGCCCTCTCCCTCTGGATGCAAGGGGGGAGGTCACGTGCCCCCCACCAGTGAGGGGCAAGGCCACACAGCTCCCATGCACCCCCTCATCCCAGAGAAACTTCACGTCCTGCATACCCCCTCCACATACCCGAGCCCCTGTGACGCTCTGCAGCTCCCATGCACCTTCCCCAGTCCCTGTGAGGCTCCCACACCCCTCCACCCACCCAAGTCCCCCCCCAAACTCCCATGCGTCCTCACCTCCCCCATCCGAGCCCATGCATAGCACGTCCCCATCTACCCACCCGAGCCAGTGCATAACTGCACGCCCCCACTTCCCCCCACCTGAGCCCTCGTGTAGCTGCGTGGCTCTCCTTCACCCCCATCTTCCCCTACCATAGCCCCCGCGGCCTCTGCACACCCCCTCCCCAGTCCCTGCAAGGCTGTGCGGCTCCTGTGCGCCCCACCCCCAAGCCCGCAAGAGGTCACACGGCACCCTCATGCTCCCACCCAAGCCCCTGCAGCTCCTGCACACCCGCCTATGTCCAACCCGAGCCCCCGCAGCTCCTGTGCGCCTCCCTGGCTCTCCCGCTCAGCTCTCCTCCCCTGCCCCAGAGAGCGGAGGAGCCATGCGGTTCAGTTTAAATTCCAGCAGCTGCCCGCCCACATGCCTGCTGCTGGAGAGAAGCTCAGGGGCCAATGGCACGTGGGGGAGGGGTTAACTTCCAGCACATGTGGTGCAGAGCTGATAGGAGATCATAATGGGTGGTGACAATGTAGGGCAGCTGCGCAGCCTCCCTCCAGAGGCACAGGGGAAGGGGGAAGCTGCACGCCCTGGGAACCATGCAGCTCACGACTTCCACTGCCCCAAGCCTCACCGGAGCAAGTCAGAGCATGGGGGAGGCTGCATGGCTCAAGGCTCCCATGGAGTACGGGGAAAGGGGAGGCCATGTGGCTGTCATCCTACAGGAAAAACTTTTTAAAGTATAGTATTATACAGGCTAATCCAAGATTATTGGTCTGATCCAGAATGACCATTCGAGGATGATGACTGGTTCTAGTACTGCCTCTTCTCTTTGTCTGGAGCTCTAGCTGTCTATCTATCATGCAAGATGTTTTATGACAACTGGGAGCACACTTAGTAGAGCTGGCTCTGTGTGACTATACATGTTCAAAGATTTTAGCAGCAAGCTACTAACAAGCTTTTTAAATTATACTTTTCATATAATTATTTATAGCACTGCCAGATCTGGGTGGATTTTCATAGGCAAAGCAAAGAGGTCTTCTCCTATTAATCCCAGAACTTATGTTTTGCAAAATTTAAAGTTTCTGTTTCAAAACATGAAGGTATTAGCGCTCTTCAAAAAAAAAGTAGGTTGGTAATTTTTAACATTAACGAACTACCTATTTTTCAATAGCTTTGGTCTCAGAATAGGCTGAACTGTTTTGATTTAAACTTTCACACACAAAATAAATTCATCATGAGACAGAAAAGAAGCTTGCAAAATTTCAGCTTTAACAGCTGAAGTTTGGCAAAGAATTAAGCACCTAAAAGAAAGTCACGAGATTCGAAAGCTGCTGCTAAATCCATGAAATGGCAACTCAATCCAAGTCTAAATTTGCTGTATTTGTTCATCTAAGTTTATAGTAAATACAGTTCTTTTGACTGTATTCTGTTACATTACTGCAGGTGTCAGCAATTAGCCCTTCTCGGTCAATGGATACTGTGGGAAATGGCACAGACTGGGATACAACTTCCTACAGCTCCCATTGGCCAGGAACAGCAATCTATGGTGAACTGGAGCTTCAAGCAGCCATACTTGTGGAGGCGCAGATAAATAAAGTGCCAGAGGCGCACCAGGAGCTAACCGTGGTGAACTTCGTCCATTCAATTGGGATGGTGCTGGTGGGATGGGTCTTGCCATGGCCTAGCGAAGAATGCACCCATCTCTAGAGATAGAGGTGTTGGGTTCAAGTCGAGCCAGCCCCGGGAACTGCCAGACACCCACCACCAACTTGACTGGGCTGCCGCAGGTGTCACGCTGAAGGTGGGCAGAAAGCAAAGTTACTCCCCTTGGTGAGATAACTTGTTCTTCGAGATGGTGTCCCTGCTCCACTGTTGGTGCTGGGCTTGCCCTGGCACTGCAGATGGAGAATTTTCCATAAGTAGTAGTCGGCTGGACTGCACATGCATCGCTACTCATGGCATTCGCTCTCTTTCTCTGTGTGTGGTCCAGCCCCTGCCAGTTCCTCTACGCCGCCTCGAAGTCTGAAAAAGAAAGCAGAATGGACTCTGAAGCGGGGAAAAGGGCAGGTAGTGGAGCACCCACGGGGACACCATCTCAAAGAACGACAGTTATTTCACCGTGAGTAACTTCGCTTTCTTCTTTGAGGATGTCCCCGTGGGTGCTCCACTGTGGGTGACTGAGTAGCAGTGGTCTCCACAACAAAAGGAGGGATTCAGAGTCCCTATTTATCCACTGTGGAGAGGACCACAGTCGTCAGTGCCCCGTCAGACTGAGAAGTCTCGAATAGGGAATAGTGCTTAGCGAAGGTTAGATGAGAAGCCCAGGTGGCTGCCCTACATATGTCACGCAAGGGAACCCCTTTAAAAAATGCAGTGGATGCTGCAATGGCTCTAGTAGAATGAACACGAGGTGTAATGGGAAGTAGAATATGCTTCGGAGCATTAGAGTGTCTTATTCAGGTCAATATAATCTTGGAAATACGTTGGGCTGAAAGTGATTGACCCTTAGATCTGCCGTTGAGGGATAGAAATAGACAGTCGGTCTGCCTAAAGGGCCTAGTCCGATTGATGTAGAATGCTAGGACTCTATGAGCATCAAGGGTATGTAGGAACGCCTCTCTAGGTTAGGAGTGAGGCTTCGGGTATAATACAAGAAGGATGAGTGGTTCGTTCACATGAAACGTCTATGCTATCTTGGGGATGACTTTAGGATGAAGCCTCACAATCACCACATCGTTGCAGAAAATGTTGAATGGAGGTGTTGCCATTGAGGGTGAGAGCTCCCCCACGTGTCTTGCCGATGTTATAGCTAATAAGAACACCATTTCCATAGTCAAAAATTCTAAAGGTGCAGAGGCTAGAGGCTCAAACGGTGAGCCCATTAAGGCCTCAAGGACTGTGTCTAGCTTCCAAACAGGTGGGGCTGGGTTTCGCGGTGGGCTCATAGTCGTAAGTCCCTTGAGAAACCTCTTGGAGAGGGAGTGAGCGAAGATGTCCCTTGCAAAGGATGTCGGAACACAGATATTGCAGCCAAATGTCCTCTACTAGAGGATAAGGACAATCTTTTCTCCTTGAGATGCAGGAGATAATCCAAAATGTCAGGAAGAGGGAGCGTCTCCGGAGACTGCTGTTTCCCAACACACCAGGATGCAAATCGTCGCCATTTGTACAGGTAAGTTTTTCGTGTTGTCTGACGTCTGCTGTGTATAAGGACTTGTTTGATTGGAGCCGAGGATAAAGATTCAGTGGGGTCTAACCAACTAGGAGCCACGCCGTAAGGTTCAGTGTGTGTATCTGGGGGTGACCTAGTTGACCTCTGTTCTGGGTTAAGAGGTTGGGGAGAAGCAGAAGGATGGTTGGAGAGACATTTGGTATAGAAGGGGGAACCAGTGTTGTCGAGCCCATGCTGGGGCTATCAAGATGATTTTGGTTTGGTCTGACCTCGCCTTCTGCAAGACTTTCGGTATCAGTGGTATCGGGGGGAAGGCATATAAGAGGGGTCCTTTCCAATCTAGGAGAAAGGCGTCGCCTAAGGATCTCGGCCCATTTGTCAAAAAAGGGCCTGAGACGATGGTGAAAAATATAGATGGGTTGCACGTTGGAGCTGCCATGGACTGGTTGTGTACCCTCGATCGACGTGTCAAACCTGTTGCTTAGCGTTAGATGGGGCCTGGTTGAGGTTGTTACCGTTGCGACGATGCTGAGGTCTCTGGCGTGCTCGCTGGTTGTCGAAACCCCTTTGTGGTTGGTGTTGCTGTTGCTGCCAGTGGTGACGGGCATATGGGTAGTCATACCTGCGTTGATACATGGGGTAACAACGTCTTCTGAAGGGAGGAGTGTGCATACCTAGCATGTGCAAGGTTGTATGTGAATCTTTAGAGGAGTGCAGAACTGTGTCCGTCTTTTCAGCAAACAAGTTTTAAGTATTAAAGGGCAGGACCTCAACTATGGACTGTAGTTCCTTGGGAACTGCTGCCGCCTGTAAATAGGAGGCTCTTCGTATCACAACTGCCGTAGTGGTAGAGCATGCCACAGTGTCTGCCACGTCCATAGCCATGTTGAGTGATGTTCTGGCAGATATGTAACCCTCCTGGATTACGGGCTTCATGATAGATCTCTTAGACTCTGGGAGGTGGTCAATCAATGGAGTCAATCGAGAAAAGGTGTCGAAAATGTGATTAGATAAATGAGCTGTGTAATTTGCGATTCTAAGTAGGAGAGTGACAGAAGTGTAAACTCCTCTGCCAAAGATATCAAGCCCTTTCGCTTCCTTGTCCGCAGCGAAGTGTTTGAATTGGGGGGCCCTAGATCTGTGTTGGGCCACGTCAACCACCAAAAAGTTTGGTTGGGGATGGGAAAAAAGAAATTCCATCCCCTTAGGTGGGACGAAGTACTTTCTGTCAGACTTTTTATTTGTGGGAAGGGCAGACGCTGGAGTATGCCAGATTTCGTTGGCTATCTCTAGGATGGCTTCGTCTAGTTGAATTGCCATCCGTGCCCTATGTCGCAGTTGCAGGTTTTTGAATAGTTTATGCTGCTTTTCTTTGACCTCCTCCAATGGAATCTCCTGTGATGCCGTAACACTTAAAGAGTTCCTGAAATTGATGAAGATCATCCGGAGGGGAGACTTCTCCAGGGATGACAGCTTCGTCAGGAGAAAGCGACTCAACTAGAGATAGCTGAAGCAGGAAGCGCGTGGTGCAGTTCAGATGAAACTTGAGGCGGTGATGCAGCCGTGTCCGGTGGAGTTATGGGAGCAGGCGTTGTGGAATGTCTTGAGGAGGCGTAGTCGTAAGCAGACCGGGAATGAGAGCGAGATCTGTAATGGTAGGAGTAGCTGGTTGGGAGACTGCAAGAGTAAGGGTCGTCTTGGCTGTACAATCTATAGAGCGGTGAATGCGTCTCCGGATAGTATCTGGAAGAGTATTGCCAGTGGTGAAGTTGCGGAGAACGAGGAGAGCAGGAGCAACGGTAAGACCGTGAAGATGGAGATGGAGATGGGGAGCGACGTCTATAATGATGTTCGTGACGGTGAGTAGATGGAGACAAGAACGGAGAGGGTAGGCTCCGTGGGGAATATACATGAAGAGGGCTTTCTTGATATTCCGGAGAACTTGGTGCCAGTTGAGATGGGGATGGTGCCAGAGAGAAGACAAGTGAAGATGATCGGCTACGGCACGGTGATGTCCGGGGGCACGAGGTCCTAGCATCAGTGCCGGGGTAGTGTGGTGCCGTCAGTGCCAACGTGGTCGGTGCTGTGGTAATTATGGGCGCTACGCTCAGTGCCGCTGAGGCTGGCGCCATTGCTTCAGAGGGCTTCATCGGCGCCAGGAGTGTTATCAGTGCCGGCCATAAAGGCACAGGCTCCGGTGCCGTAGTCGTCAGTGCCCCATTCTCAGTCCCCAGAGTAGATGGTGCCGAGGGTGCTCTCGGTGCCGTACGTGGTTTTGGCACCGGAGGTTTCAAAATCTGCAGGGCCGGCATAAATCGCAATGCCAAGGTTGGCTCACAGCCCGCTTTCAATTTCTGAGGTACATCAGACTTCAGTCACAGCACTGAAGTGCCGGACGTGCCCGGTTTATCTCCATGACTAACTCGGCCGTGAGAGACCACTGATAGAGACCATGTTGGGGAGGGTCTTGTCTTTTTTGCAGAAGAGGTTGTTGGGGAGGAGGCTCTACGCTTCGCTGGCTGGCGTGAAGCAGAAGAGGGAGTTTGCGGCTGGAGTGCCTGATCGAAAAGGAGCATCTTTAGCCACCGTTCCCTGTCCTTTTGTGCCCGAGAAGTCAGCTTAGTGCAGTGAGCACACTTTTGGGGCACATGAAACTCCCCTAAACATTTCACACAGCGGGCATGGCCGTCGGAGGCCAGCATCGCCTCACGGCATTCCTGGTATTTTTTGAAGCCCTGTGAAAAGGACATTTTCGTCATCCTTATTTCCTCCTATTATTGTTGTTATTCTTTTTTTTTCTTTTTTTTTTAACTGGGCGAACAGGAGGATAGTTAACTCTATCAGAAATTCAACGGGGGGGGACAGAAACTTAGAACGGGAAAGAAAGCCTCTAAGGTAAACTTTTTTTTTTTTTTAAGATCAACAGAGGGGAACGATAACAAAGAAGAGAACGATAAGAAGGAGAAGAGATTAAGAACGTCTCACAACACAGAGCAGTCGGAGAAGGGAGAGCGCAGTTCCTCGCATCTGCAGTCTGAGGCGGTCAAGAGGAACTGGCGGGGGCCAGACTGTGCACAGAGAAAGAGTGAGAATGCCACGAGTAGCGACGCATGCGCAGTCTGGTCAACTACTACTTCTGGAAAAGTCTCCGTCTGCGGCGTGGGGCAAGCCTAGCACCAACAATGGAGCACCCGCGGAGACATCCTCGAAGAAGAATGAAGCATTGCCCACGGTTACATTATTGTCTCATAGTATTCAATACTGGACGATTCTATGTTGTCATGTTACAATGGGTACACAAAGAAGCAAAATTAACATTAGTGTGAGAATTAGAACTGTAAATTTCCTGACATTTGTGAGATTCTCAACCTGAATGTCACATTTTACCACACACACATGCGCACGCACACACACACACACACACACACAATTCTGAGTTATGCCAGGCAGGATAAAATATATTTATGCTCCAGTTTTTTCAGTCTCTATAGAAATCTTTCCCAAGAGTCTGTTTTATTAACTCAGGGATATATTAAGGAAAAATCTGATATTCATACTTTCATCTCAGCATTCTTACTGTGATTGTTGGAAGCCAGTCAAGGAAACAGGAAAAACAGATTTGCGTTCACTCTTCTTTATATTTTTTTAATTTAATTTTCAGTAGTAACAAGTCCAAAATGGAATTTTAAGACTCCACAATATACAGCAGCGATCAAACACTTTCCCAGATATTTTTAACATTTTTTGCAAAACATTCAGAATTTTATTTTGCATACAGATCCTGCAGGATTCTTTTTTTGTTTAGTCCCAATTTGGAGGCAATTAAAGGAAAAAAGAAAAGTATTCTCATATCAGCTTTCTGAGACAGGTGATTTTGAGGAGGGTGAAGAGGCACCCCTACAAATGTCAGTATTTATATTTTAAACAAAAAGAAATACTGTGAAGTTGGAGACAAGAGCACTCCCACAATTCTTTCTCCACAAGGAGAAATTCTTTCCTTATTCTTTTCTTTCTCCACAGGGAGAATTCTTGCAATTCTTTCCTTATTCTGAAACTGTTCATATGAATTCCCAGGAAAAAAAACTATGGTAAAATGGAGTTACATTTGAGAGTACAGCAATTTAGGATAAAATGCATTGCAAGGATGTTATTCTTGTCCCAAAACCAAACATTGTAAATCGTGGAAATTCAGAGAGGAGGTTAAACTTAAATCCAAATAAGTTGAATTATACAAAGTAGGGATGTAAAATCCCATTTAATTGGTTAACCAGTTAAATGTAATTTTTAATTGGTTAATCAATTAAAGCAGAACTGGGCAGGCTGCAGTGCCCCCTATCTTAGCCAGGCTGAAGCTTCATACCTCCCACGCCAGGGATGGGGCTGCTCTGGCCAGGCTGGAGTGCCTCTGCCTGCGGCATGCTAGGGCTGGGCTCGTTGCAAATAGGGACTGCTCCAGCTAGCTGGAGAACCCTTGCCTTTAGCAGGCCCATGCAAGCCTGCCATGGAGAGGGGCTACTCCAGCTTGTCTGGAGCACCCCTGCCTGCAGCAGGCCCCACGGAGCTAAAGCAGTTCCTTGCCCGCAGTCAGTGGGGAGCAGCTCCAGCCCCCACCAGTTAACCATTCACATCCTTAGCAGATGTGAATTAAGTTTAACTTGATTTAAGTTATGTTGACATTCATCCACCACTATAATTAAACAACTGTTGAATGGTGAACTGTTGAACACATCCACTGAAGGTGTTTTTGCATCAACAAAGAGAGTAGTGCTAGTGGATCTTGCTGACTTCTGAGATGAACAACAATTACTAAACATATAATTTAAGGTTTGTCAAGTCATTCAAAAATAATTAGTTTAAACTAGGGCTGTCAAGTGATTTAAAAAAATTAATCACAATTAACTGTGTGATTAAAAAAATTAATGAATAGTCATGCAATTAATCACATTGTTAAACAATAATAGAATACCATTTATCTAAATATTTTGAATGTTTTCTACATTTTAAATATATTCACTTCAATTACAACAGTTATATTTAGTTTTATTACAAATATTTGTGCTGTAAAAAATAAAATAAATTGTATTTTTCAGTTCACCTTATACAAGTAATGAAGTGAAATCTCTTTATCATGAAGTTGAACTTACAAATGTAGAATTATGTACAAAAATAACTGCATTCCAAAATAAAAGAATGTAAAACGTTAGCGCCTACAAGTCCACTCAGTCCTATTTCTTGTTTAACCAATCACTCAGACAAATAAGTTTGTTTATATTTACAGAAAATAATGCTGCCTTCTTGTTTATAATGTCACCTGAAAGTGAGAACAGGCATTCACATGGCACTGTTATAGCCGGCATTGCAAAATATTTACATGCCAAATGCACTAAAGATTTGTATGTCCTTTCATGCTTCAGTCACCAGTCCAAAGGACATTCGTTTGTGCTAATGATCGTTCTGCTCAATAACAATCCAAAGCAGTGTGGCCTGCCATATGTTCTGTAGTTTCCACATCAGAGTGTTGCTCTTTTAAAGACTTCTAAAAGCATGTTCTACACTTAGTCCCTCTCAGATTTTGGATGGCACTACAGATTTTTAAACCTTGGGTCAAATGTTACAGCTATTTTAGAAATCTCGCATTGGTACCATCTTTATGTTTGTCAACTCTGCAACAAAACTGTTCTTAAAATCATCATCCAAGGATCCTATAACATGAAATATGTGGCAAAATGTGGGTAAACCAGAGCAGGAGACGTACAATTCTCCCCCCTCAAGGAGTTCTGTCACAAATTTAATTAATGCTTTTTTTTTTAAAGTGTCAGCAGCATGGAAGCATGTCCTCTGGAATGGTGGCCAAAGCATGAATGGGCATATGACTGTTTAGCACATCTGGCACATAAATACCTTGCAATACCAGCTACAAATCTCCCATGTAAGCACCACTTCTCACTTTCAGGTGACACTGTACATAAGAAGTGGCAGCATTATCTCCTATAAAAGCAAGCAAACTTGTTTGTCTTAATGAGTGGCTGAACAAGAAGTAGGACTGAGTGGATCTGTAGACACTAAATTTTTGTATTTGGTTTTGATTTTGAGTGCAGTTATGTAACTGAAAAAATCTACATTTATAAGTTGCACTTCCATGACAAAAAAATTGCAGTACAATACTTGTATGAGGTGAACTGAAAAATACTATTTCTTTTGTTTATCACTTTACAGTGCAAATATTTGTAATCAAAATAATATAAAGTGAGCAGTGTATACTTTGTGTTTTGTTGTAACTGAAATGAATATATTTGAAAAAACAGAAAAAGATCCAAAAATATTTAATAGATTGAAATTGGTATTCTATTGTTTAACAATGTGATTCAAACTCTGATTAATATTTTAATCACTTAATTTTTTTCGTTAATCGCAGGAATTAACTGCAATTGACACCCTAGATTTAATACATTTTCCCTATTATTATTTCTAGCAAAAAGAACAAAAAGCTCATGTCACTACAAACAAAATACTTTGTCTGCTATAAGGTAACTTTTAAGAAAAGGTAGAAAACAAATGCGAGGACAAAAATCTCAACGAACGAGTTACTGATTTTTCATCAAGAAAGTCTTTTTTCCTATTTCAATATGAATTGCAATCTGTTTGTTCATTCTGTCTATGCAATCTTCAAATTTCAGGGTTTCAATCCCACAATAAATTATTTTCTATGTGCTAGTAAATAGCTGAATTGGCATTACCTTCTTTTCTTCCTGTAATACTATTACTTCATGATACCGTGGGATGTAGGGTTCATATTTTTTCTTGTCTTCCTTTCTGATGTTGACATTCTCATAATGCAATGCACTTTCCCTTTTGAAAGTTTAAAGAGAGATTTATGAGTCTTCAGTTTCCAATGCCTGAACATGTAAATACGGTCAGTGAAAGCCTTTTGTCCTTTTACTTTGACTATGTTACAAGCAGCTGCTGTTTCTAATATTTAATGAAAGCCAAGATTACTCACTAATGGGTGAGAATAAACATATTGTACATTTATACTGTAACCTACAGAAGCCACACAAATCATGTTTCACTAATTTTGGTTTGTAACTTTTTCATATTTAAATGTAGTCATTGTTATAGGTTGAGACTAACAAAAATGCCAAAAGAGAAAAAGCTAAAAATCAAATGTCAAACAGGTTAGGATTTCTGTCTTGTGAGATATATGAGCACTGAAAAGCAAAGCCTCAAGTGCCTTACAAGTCTCTTACTTGAACCGTGTATTTAATACTGTAACCTGACAAGATCTGCCTATTTATAGCACAGAGTAATTAAAATTCAAAAGCCTCTCAGTATTTTAATAGTGGCAATGCTCAGAAGAGAACCCCTTTATAATTTAAATGTAGAGAGGCACCCATTTCAAGAAAACACTCTTTAAAAAGAAAGTTATTTCTATTGGCTATATAAAATGCTATCTTCTTGCCTGACATTCCAAGAAACCTATAGGAGGCTGCAAAAATAATTAAATCAGGACAGATACTTAATTATCCGATTAACACCAATCAACCTGTAGCTAAGGAATGTTAAAATTAGCTGTAAATATTCATCTCTGTTACTTCCTAATCAATTTGCTATTTCTTCAAGCATCATTCTTAAAACTTAAAATTCTATGGCAGATATAATCTAGGCCCTTTTTCAGCAGACCATTTAAACACTTGTTTAATTTTAAGCACATTCTAAAATTCTACAAACAGAGGTCACAATTCAAGAACACAATGATGAAGCATTTTAATTTAATTCTTTTTAGTATTAAAACTTAAGCCTACTTGTAGTAGAATGCAAAACATTACACCACAGAGACAAATTCTACCCTCAAAGCCCATCATATTGAATTATTTAAATGTGAACTGAATAGGCATCTCTCAGGTTAGTTTCTGACTCTATAAGTACAAGATAGAGGGCTAAAAAAATTCAAGTGTCTATGAGACTTAAAAGCCTATGTCTACATTCACAAATTACATCAATCTGCCTATATTGCTAGAAGCTATGAAAAATGTCACTCTCTGTGAAAAGTACTTAGGTCACCTTAATTACAAACGTAGACCAGGGATATAAAATCTCAATTAAGCAGTTAGCCACTTGTGGTGGGGCAGCTGCCCCATACTGGGCAAAAGAGGTTAGTGAAAGTTGGAGGGAGCCTACATAGAGCCCGGGTTCAATTCGGGAGTGGCTTTTAAGTAGCCAATCATGGTATAGCTTGCTGGGGCAGCCCTGTACAAAAGGAGCTGCTCAGGAAAGAGTAGGCAGTTAGGCCTGACCAAGGAAGGGGCAGGACCTGGTTCCTATAGAAGCATCTTCAGATAGAAGCCCCTTCAGGAGACCAGTGCTGGGCAGGCCCAGAGAGGCTAAAGAGGGAAACTCCAGCCTGAAACCTGCGAGGCTGCTGGCCTTGCTACAAGGGCCAGGAGGGTGCAAACGGTCACAGAGGAAGTGGCCCAGGGAACTAGAGGCAATAAAGGCAAGTAAAAGAGGGCAGGACAAGGCTTCCAACAGAGAGTCCCTAGGTCAGGACCCAGAGTAGTGGGTGGGCCTGGGTCCCCACCCTTCCCTCTTGCACTGAACCTTACCACCAATGCATGACTGTGGCTTGCCCCTGACATATGGAGCTAGACTTTGGGACCGCAGTTGGCCACAGTGACAGTAGAAACACAGGACTGTGATAAACCCCTAGAAGGGAAACAAGAGACCACTGGAGTCGGCACTAGCGAAGAGGATACTGTGGTCAGGGAGCAATGAGGATCTGGAGTTGGAGTGTGGAGCTAGGACGGGAGAGACACCAGCCAGAAGGAGGTGCCCTGCTGCCGAAATAACTAATTCCCCAGAGAAACGAGCAGGAGGCCCATTAAATGTTAGATTTACCTAACATTTTACTGGTTAACTAACTAAGCTGGATCCCAGGAGGAGGACTGCTTCAACCCAGCTGAAGCTGCCCCCAGCCTGCGGGGTTCCCGGCCCCAACCTCCAGCCACATGGGGCTGTCTGCTGGCTCCCAGCCCCAGTCCCAGCTACACCCAGTAAGGGTGATGCTTAATGGGTAACCAGTTAACCCATTCATATCCATAATGTAGACATAGCTACATCAGCAGAAGAATTCATCCAGGGTACGTCTAGACTACATGGCTCCGTCGACAGAGCCATGTAGATTTGTTTACTGGGCATAGGGAAATGAAGCGGCAATTTAAATAATCGCCGCTTCATTTACATTTAAATGGCTTCTGCACTGTGCCAATCAGCTGACATCAACAGCATTTGTCAACCTCCCCGGTATGCCGTCAACGGAGCCATGTAGTGTAGACATACCCTCAGTGACCTAGTTACAGCCCCTCAAAGAAGATTAACTATACTGATGTAAAGTCCCTTCCATTAATATAAGAAGTATCTACACTACAGTGGTAGAGATGTAACACCCTAGCTGTGGCATTGTATTATAGACATATCTGCAGTCCCATTTTCAGTACTTCAGGCAATTGGGGCCAGATTTATAAATGAATTTAGATATTTAAAAATGCATATAGGCACCAATGGAATTTACAAAAGTGCTTATGCAGGTTAGGCACCTAAATAACATTGAAGGTCATTTTTAAATTAAGGGCTAATATACAAACCCTTTTGCTTCACATGCCAGTGATAAAGGACTTAAGCAGTTGTTCATCCACAATACAGTAAAGGATGAGGAGCAAATTTGTATTTTAAATGTCATAATACGTTTAAAGAACAAGATTCCTTATATAGCAGACAAGGCAGCTAGCGACAGCCTAATAAATGAAGCAAGGCTGACACTATCTTTACTCTTCTGTGAACATGGCTACAGACTAACCAGGCATGAGTATCACTATATTTCTCATCCATTGTACTACGGAGTGCAGACTTCCTATTTTTTAGAATAGAAATTTTAGTCATAGTACTCAAGACCTTCTGAAAGAAGTTTATACTTTTGCAATCATTGAGTACACTGCTTGTCACTAAAACAAACCTTTTTAACGTTATTTTCATTGTTCCTAGACAGTAGCAACATAGGTCATTCTTACCAGGAAGTTTCCACTTATTTAATTGGGATTGTCTAGGTCAGTGGTCACCGACCAGTATATCAGGATCTACTGGCAGATCTTGGAGCCTCTGACAGGTGATTCTGACTGGTTTGGCCAAGAGGCGATCAAGCACAGCACTTCAGCTGCCCCTTTCTCCACTGCTGCACATCTCCTGCCCTTTGCATTGGAGCTGTCCCACCCTCCCCAGGAAGCCTCCTGCTTGCTGTGCAGAGCAGGGTAGAGAAGGGGCGCTGATGTCAGGGTACCCCCTCCCACCCTGTATCTTATCTTCACAGAACGGACTAGTGGGGGCACAGGGCTTGGGATGGAGGGAGTTTGCTGGCTGCTTTTGAGAGTGGTACAGGGCCAGGGCAGAGGTGAGCCTGCCTTAGTCCCACTGTACCACCACACAGGAACCACCTGAAGTAAGCAGTGTCCAGCTGGATCCAGCTCCAAACCCCTGCTCCAGTTATGAACCTCCTCCTGTACACCAAGCCTGAGCCTCCTGGACCCAAACTCCCTTACAGAACCTGTACCCTGAACCCCCCTCCTGCACCCCAGCTCCTTGCCCCAGGCACCGCTCTGCTCTCACACTCCAAATCCCTTAGCCCAAGAGCAGAGCCTGCACCCCAACCCTCTGCCCCTGCCTGGTGAAATGAAGGGAGGATGGGAGAGGGAGAGAAGATGGAATGAGCAAGGGTGGGTCTCAGAGAAGTGGCATGAAGGAGGCAGGGCAAGAGTATTTGGGTCTGAGGTAAATCCCGGATTGCATTTACAGCCACTCCCTGAGTTATGACCACCTCCACTTACGACCATCCGCACTTACGACCAAAGTGGTTGTAAATGCAGATCCAAGTTACGAACGGCGATCCACGCTTATAAACAGCGCGGTCGCCATGTAGCTCTATGGGATCCAAATTACAAACACTTCGAGTTACGGACCAAGTGTAAATTCAAAAAGTGATCTAGTGCTTAAAAAGATTGGAGACCCCTAGTCTAGGTACATGGATTGTTTGGCGACCTTAACTATTTCCATACTGTGCCCCTCAAGTCTCAGTAATTACTGGCTTGGGATGCAAAACCAATCCCTATGTAGAATTCAAGTGAAATTAAATAATTATATAATTGGAATTAGGGATGTTAAACAGTTAACTGGTTAAATATACCAGTAAACACAATATACGAAATCTGTGAACCCAACCTTGCCAGTCAACTTTAGCAGAGATCAGCTGCACCACGCTTGAGCAGCCCTGGCCATGGAGGAGCTTGTGGGCTGAGGGGCAGGACCCTATAGCCACAACCATAGCAGGGCCAGGCAGAAGGACCTCAATTAAAACCATTAACCGGTTAAGTGCTATCATTTAACCATTTTAACATCCTTATTGAAATCAATTTGAATTCTCTTTCTTTTTGGAATTAACAGACATAAAATAAAAAGTGACACATTTTTACTTACTGAGTTATGTCATACTCCCCAGGTCCAGGCCCTTCCTGAGCCTTAAATTCACCACGTTTTCCTGTTAAATTACCAAAATGTACTCCTTTATACTTCATGGCAGAATAGGCACTATTCTGGAAAACAATGATAAAGACATTTTACAGTTTATGTGCCAAATTTTTTAGCTCTGGTCTCTAAGATATATATAGATAGATCTGTTTAACATGTGTGATTCAAATGTTATTACACTGCATCTTAGTTTGTGTATAGAAAAGCCAGAAAAAAAAATCCAGAAACACTTGTTTCTGTTTCTGCCAACTTACCAAAACCAAAGGTTTCCTAGAAGCATTTCCATTACAACAAAACTTCTGACGGACCCAAGGGATGTCTCCTGCTCGCTTGCCCACCTGGCTCCTTAGCACCCTGCTAAGCCAGAAGCCTCAGATCTTGGGAGTGCCAGCTCCCCGTCAGTTCACCAGGTGGACAACTAAGGACACAGATTGGGTGCCCAGTTGACTGCCATGGAGATCCAGACTCTCAAAGTGAAAACTGAATTTGACATAAATCTTGTCAATTTCATTCCTTAGTAACGGTTGTGAAACTGACTACAGGAGGATAATTCATTTTGGAAATACTATGCTTTGGTAGAATACTATGAAATTTCAGTTCCATAATCAATACTTGAGATTTTGACTTTTCATCCCAAATTGGAACAAAAATATTTCTGAAGAAAAGGAAATTATTCACCCTGTGCAGTAACAACTGTTCTTCAAGGCATGTGTCCCTATGGGTGCTCTACTTTTGGTGTCAGATCATCCCTGGAGATGCAGTTCAGAGCATAAGTGGAAGGCGCCTCACACCACTTGCAGTTGGAAGCCTCGCACGTGCAGCCTGAACACATACCCTCCAGTTCCTCATCTACGCCAGAGTAACTAAGACTCCAAGTAGATGGGAGAAATGGAGGGTCATGGAGCACCCATAGGGAGACACACCTCAAAGGACAGTCGCTACTGCACAAGGTGAGTAACTTGTCTTCCTTGGGTGATGTCCCCGTAGGTGCTCCTCTGTTGGTGACTAAAAAGCAGTATTCGACATGGATAGTGAAACTTGGAGTTACTGCTTAGCAACAGAGGATAGTACCGCTGTAGCCACTACTGTATCAGCTGCTAGCTGAGGCATGATAGTGTAATGTTTGGTGAAGGTATGGTGAGATTACCAGTGGCTGCCTGGTATATGTCATTATGGGGCACAATATTTAGGAATGCTGTAAATGTTGCTGTGGTATGAGTGGGATGTGTTCTGAGGTTGAGCTGTCCACGGCTTTTTGCAAAGAGAGTGACGTTGCAATATACAGGATAATATCAGTTTGGAAATATATTGTGGTGAAATTGGTGTGCCCTTGGAGTGGTTTGCACCAGACACAAAGAGGCATGGGGACTTCCAGAATGCCTCTGGCCTATCTATATAAAATGGGAGAGCCTGTTCAATGTCCAAAGTGTGAAGCATAGCATCTCTGGGGCTTTGGGAGAAACGTAGATAGGACAATGGGCTCATTGATATGAACGGTATTGACTTTGAGTAGAAATGATGGATGCGGTCTTAAAGTCACTTTGTCCTTGGCAAATAGTGTATAAGGAGGTCCCGCCATCAAGGCCCCTATCTCACTAACCCTCCTTGCTGAAATAATGGCCACTAAAAATAGCACCTTCATTGTAAGTTGCGGGGGGGGAGCCTCATAAGGCAACCTAAAACTAGGATTAGATCTCATGTGGGCACTGGGGCCCTGTGAGGAAGGTCCTGGAGATTCTGGAGGCCTTTGAGGAATCTTCTGGTGACAGGAAGTGAAAAAACAGATGTTACATCAATCTTTACATTGGTGCAGATCGGAATCTACCAGTAGATCTTGGAGCCTCTGACGGGTAATCCTGACTGCTTTGGCCAGGAAGCTACCACCCATTGTCTTACTGCTCCTGCCCTCTGCCTTGGAGCTGACCTGTTGGGAGTCTCCTGCTTGCTGTGGAGGGTGTCGGAGGGAGAAGAGGGGGGATGCTGATGTCAAGGTGTCTCTCCTCCACACTTGTCCCCCCCCCCCTCCACTCCTGTACCCTATCTTCACACAGAGAGAAGGGAATGGATGGAGCCTGGCAATGCAAATCTCTGTCATTCTCACAAACACACGCTCTCACCTTCCAACACAACATATGCATGGAAGGAGTTGTTTGTACTTCTTTTATTGCTTGCAAAGTGTGTTAGTTTTGGGTTTTGATTGGTCTGTGCCTTTCATAATTTTCATTTCTCTCTTATGCTTACATTCCATTCTTTGAGTAGTGAGTTCTAGAATGCTGAACCGGTCATGGCTGGAGTAATTATCCCTATGGTAATTGCTGCTCCTGGAAGTGACTTGCACATCCCTGCAGCTCCTGAGAAAGGCAGGGTAGGGGGTCTCCACATGCTGTCCTTGACTGCAGACACCACTCCTGCAGCTCCCATTGATCAATAACGGGGAACCATGGCCAGTAGATACAATGGGCTCAGTGCCTGTAGATGAAGGACAGCACATGGTGCCATGGAGCCATTGCTGTTAATGACAGCTGCTTTCAGGAGTGGTGCAGGGACATGGCAAGAGTAAGTATGCCTTTACTCCACTGCTCCACCACCCAGAAGACATCTCAGTTAAATGGTGCCCAACCAGATGCTGCACCCTGAACCCCTGACCCAGCCTTGAACCTCCTCCTACACCCAACCTCCTGCCCCAGATGTGAGTCTCCCTGCACCCAACTCCTACCCAGAGCTTGTACCTTAGACCCCAATCCCCCACCCTGGGCTAAGCCCAGAGCCCCTCCCACACTGCAAACTCCTTGGCCCAAGACCAAAGCCTGCACCCCAACCCCGCTGCCCCAGTCTGGTGAAAGTGAATGAGGATGGGGGAGGAAGAGGGATGGAATGAGCAGGGTGAGGTCTTGGAGAAGGGATGAAGGAGGGGCTGGGCCTCTAAGAAGGGGCAGGAAGGAATTGGGGCATGGGTATTTGGGTTTGAGGTAGATCTTATATTGCACTTAAATTGAAAAAGAGATCTTGTGGTTAAAAAGGTTGGAGAGCACTGCATACATGGAAGGCCGTAATCACTGCCAGGTGTACTTTGATGGAGAAGATGGATAGGCCCTTGCTCTTCCAGTGGTATATGTAGTCAAGGACAGAATGAAGCAGAGCCTTGTGGAGTTCAATGTGCATCTGCTGGCACCAGGATGTAAACTGTTTCCATTTTTTAGGGTAAGTGGTTCTGGTGGATAGTCTCTTGCTATCAAGGAGAACGGTTCTTACTTGTTCAAAACAGCAGGATTTGGCACCAAGGAACCAGACAGGAGCCATGCGTGGAGGTGGAGAGTATGAGGTTGAGGGTGAAGTAATTTATCCCTGTTCTGAGAGAGGAGATTGTGTCGACATAGAAGTGGGTAAGGTGGTTCAACAGTCATGTGTTGAAGACATGGGAACCATATCTGTCTGGACCAGGATGGAGCTATTAAGATGACTCGACCCCTGTCTGCTTGGATCTTGAGCAGGATCCTGGGGATGAGTGGTATGGGGATTAAGGTGTAGTGCAATGGTTTGTTCCAGGGGTTTAGGAATGCATCACTCATAGATCCTCGCCCAGTCCCGCTCGAGAGCAAAAGTGAAGACACTTAGTATCATTTGTGGTTGCGAAGAGATCTATTACTGGGTAGCCCCACCTGTGGAAGATGGATTCTTATCACTGTTGGATGCAGCTCCCACTCGTGGTCTGTGGAAAAGTTGCGGTTCAGACTATTTGCCATGATGGTGTCATCTTTTAAGGTGACCCCGTGATGGATGCACAAATTCCAGAGATGGATGACCTCCGCACAAAGGGATCAAGAATGAGCTCTATCTTGCATGTCTATATAAAACATGGTGGTTGTATTGTCCATGAATACACGAACGGTGCAATTGGTATTGGAGGGAGCAATGTGCCTGCACATATTCCTGACAGCTCTGAGCTCGAGAAGGTTGATGTGTAACAAAACCTCATGTAGTAATCATTTGCCCTGTACTGTATGGTGGTGTAGATGTGCACCCCCATCCTATCAGTGAGATGTCTATCATAATCTGTATCGATGGCTCAGGCTAAAGGAAGGGATCCCCTGCAAGGAGACTATTAGGGGATGTCCACCATTTGAGAGAGTTCAATACATGTCTGGGGACAGAGACTGGATTCTAAAGTGAATGGCAGGATGGCGTATAAACCAAGGCTCGCCAGTGCTACAGGGCACGGAAATGAAAGCATGCATACTGGAACACGTATGTGGTAGCAGCCATGTGGCCCATCAATCAAAGGCAGGTATGCACGGTAGCAGAAGGGTTCGTAGATAGAATAGTTATTAGATGCCACAGTACACTGAATCACTGATGAGGCCAATTTAGAATTAAGGTGAGCTCCAATGAATTCGATGTCCTGAATGAGATTGGGAATTAATTTCTGTTCATTTATAAGCATTCTTACATGACTAAATAGATATTTGGTCTTTGAGACCATACTGGACGTTTCTGTTCATAAGCGGCCTTTTATGAGGCTATTGTCAAGGTATGGAAAAATCACAACTCCCTGTTGGCGAAGGTATGCTACCATCACTGCAAGGACCTCTGAGAAGACATGAAGGGCAGAGGATAGACCGAAGGGGAGGACCCTGTACTGAAAATCATCCTCTCCCACGTTTAAGATGAGGAAACATCTGTGAGATGGATGTACTGTGATGCAGAAGTAAGAGTCCTGTAGGTTGAGGGCTGCAAATGAATCCCCTCTGTCCAGTGCAGGTATAATTGAAGCCAGTGTGACCATTTTGAAGTGTTGCTTCCATAGAAACTTGTTTAGTTTGGGGGGATCTAAAATTGATCTCCAGCCCCCTGTGTCCTTTTCAGTCAGAAAATAAGTTGAATAAAACCCTCTTCCCTGGAATAGATTGGGGACCTTCTCTATTGCTCCTAGTTCGAGGAGCCGGTTGATTTCCTGCCTGAGAGGGATCTCATGAGAGGGATTCCTGAGGAAAAATGGGGAAGATGGAAGAAAAGGGGGCAGCAAGGTGAAGGAGATAGTGTACCCTGTACAGATGATTTCTAGCACCCACTGGTCCGATGTTATGGAGTCCTAATGTGGAAGAAGGGACGTAGCCTGTATACGAACAGGTGTTTCTGGCCTGTTAGCACTGAATGGTAGGGGAGGTTGGGCAGACCTTCACCAAAACTTCAAATTTGCTGTTTGGAAGTCTGGGTGCCAGAGGAGTGTGATTGAGGTAGGTGCTTCCTCTGAGGCAGCTGTCTGGATCGACTGTAATCGTAAGATTTGTGTTGAGGAGGATTGTAATGGGAGTACTTTTATTTCTGTTGTATGGGGTGTAGCGTTTTTGCTAGTATGGTAGCATGTACATGCCTAGGGTGCGGAGAGTGGTTCGAGAGTCCTTAATACTCTGTAGGATCTCATCTGTATTGGCAGCAAACAGCTTTTGATTGTCGAAAGGGAGATCCTCCACCTTGGTTTGAAGCTCCCTAGGCACCCCTGCTGCATGCAAGCAGGAGGCTCTCCTCTTCACGACAGCTATGGCCGTCGCTCTCGCCACTGTGTCAGCCATGCCTATTGCTGACAGTAACGCAGTACAGACGATGATATGCCCCTCATGGATGACTGCCCTGAGAATGGGCCTTTTGGAATCAGGGATAAGTGCAGCCAATTTAGAATAGCTAATCATGATTTTGACAACTAAGAGTGCAGAGTAGTTACCTATTCTGAGTTATAGTGTGGCCAAAGAGTATATTTTTCTGCCAAAGAGGTTTAATTTTTTGTGTTCTTTGTCACTGTTTACAGATTTAAACTGGGGGGCTTTTGAATGTTGATTTGCTGCATCCACCACCAGCGAATTTGGTTGGGAATGAGAAAAAAGAAAGTTTAAGTCTTTAGAAGGGACAAAGTACTTCCAGACCACTTTTTTGCATGTTGGCTAGATGGAGGTGGGCATCTGCCAGATGTCATCGGATACCTCCATGATGGCTTTATTGATTTGTAGTGCAATCCATCCATGAGAGGGACAGATGTTCTTTAGGAGATGCTGCTGCTTCTCCTTTACCTCTTGAAGCTGAACTTCCTAGCTAGTGGCCACTCTTTTAAAAAGTTCTTGAAATTGTTTCAAGTCATCAGTGGTGTGCATGTCCTCTGGAATTACAGCTTCATCAGGAGATGAAGACTAATTGTCCCTAGGGGAACCCTGTGGGCCTTGCGTGTCAGTGTACTCATCTGGAATTTTATCCTCTTCTTCAGACTTGGCAATAGTCAGGAGGGTGTAAGATGGGGAGGATGATAGGAGCCTCTTTGGTAAAGCAGATGGGGATATGGAGCAGCATCTGTAAAATCCCTACTACTCCCATGAAGCCTACTGGGTAGGAGGGTACTGCCACTCAGGGTACCACTATGGGTGGTACAATCTTTCATGAGAGTGATGATATTGGTGAGATGTAGAAGGAGAGGAGTGTTGTGAGAAGAAAATATTCCTCTGATCATATTCAGCAAGTCTGGAGCATTCATGTAACAACAGAGATCTAACATAGGCTGGAGATATGCAAGGTGAAAACGCCATCGGAGAAGGTTCCCTCAACAGGGGGAGGGAAGGGAACTGCCTGTCATTGATTTCAGGTGTTGGTAAGGCTAGCTTGGTGTGGTCAGACTATGCTGACTGTGGTGTCTGTGCTGCCGCCTCTGAGGAAGGAGGCATCTGTATTGCTGTCGGCATGCTGGGATACTGTGCTGAAGACTTGAGGGGCTGTTTAGCAGCCGGTTCCATGTTCTCTCTCAGCACCGAGTGTTGAGGTGCTTGTGGTGATGCCGGGGTGTGCTGGTATGATTTCTCCAGTGCCAACGATGAGCATGTCAGCCCCAAGTTGGTGCAGGGTGCTGCTGCAATGGTGCCTGCCCCAGGATCTCAGCACCGAGTAGCCAGACATGCTAGGTGCATCTCCCCTGCTCAGTCTGGGGATGGGTTAAGTATCATACAGAGCTGAAGCTCCCGGTCTTTCCTGGCCCTTGCCATGAGGCTGCAGCAGTGGTCACATTTTTGGGGTACATGTGATTCCCCCAAGCAGCATGTACAGGAATTATGCCCATCAGAACCGGACATGGGGTCATTGCACTGAAGACACTTTTTAAACCCTGGCATGGTAGTCTGTGGTGGCCGCTCACTGATTGCTGAGAAAGCTGCCTTTAAAGATCTCCTTTTTGTTTGTGTTTGTCCCTGGTAATTCTTTTTTTTAAAAAAGAGGGGACATGAGGAGATGGAGGGTGAAGAACAAGCATGGCAGGGCGTGAGGAAAAGAATGGAGCTGCCGCCACTGAGGTGGTCCCTCGGGACTGAGACTAAAAAAGTTTGGTTTTTTTTTAAATATAGAATGATGAACTGGCAAGGAATAACTAACTAGTAACACTAAAATGCTAAAGAGACAGGAAAAAAACTTAAATTGTGTGTGAGAAGGATAGATGCCTGAGGCGAGAGAGGAGTCTGTCTGCAACCAAGGATGATAAGTGAGGGACTGAAGGAGGAGCGTGGGCTGCGTGTACGAGGCGTCAAACTGCCAATGGCGCAAGGTGCCTTCCACGCATGCACAGCCCAACTGACAACTGCTAAGAAAAAGCTCTGAACAGCGGTTCGGGGGATGACCCATCAACAGTGGAGCCATCATGGGGATATCGCCAGAAGAGGAATCAAAATTCAGTTTCGCTACCAGCTCTTAATACAAACAGATAAATTTGCAAGTAGAATTTCTAAATTCACATCTCTCCTAAAATGATCATATTTATTTCTGTATTTACTCAAGTGCCCTCATTTTAGCTTTCACATACAAAATAGCTCTCAGTCAGACCATTACACATCAGGAAAATGGTCTATAGCTTTCTCAGAGACATATCCATAATTGATGTGAAAAAGCTGGTGCTCGTTAGCAGTTCACCACCAAAATGCATGGACTAATAAACCCATGTAATACAAGATTCAGAAAGGGCAAATATCCCAAAACTTAGATGCAGCATTCTGCATCAAGTAATGTGCTTTTAGCCCTCTATGCCACTATTCACTATCTGTCCAATTATATCATGTATACACATCACTAACAGTCAAATGTCTGTCCTCTCATATAACATGCAATGGCCTTCAGATAAGGTAGACCAGAAGAAATATGTCACCTAATGAAAGGCATGCCAAATGATTTAAATTTCATCTTTATGTCACATCATTCTGTCCCGCTAGCCATTTATATCATATTCCTGTTTCACATTTATGACTAGGTCACTGTTTATATAAATAATTTATACACTGGTCATGAGTTTTAAATGACTGGAGAAAATACATTCAGTTGTGTAAAACTAACCAACTTTGATTCACAGGGGTTTGTGCAAATCTATTAATTAGTGTGGGTTGTTAACACCTGAGATTTGCATTCAGATTTACTCATATTTGGTTACATCTGAATTTCACTCAATTTCATGTCAAACATGTAGAAGCACAAAACATTAAGGAATAACTGTTAGGAAAAAAGACTGTGATTTACAAAGGAGCCTGAGAAAGTTTGGTATGAAATTCAATTGGAGTTGGACACCCGACTCTCAAGTCCCTTTGAAAATCTCAAACAACGGATATAAACCTTTTTACAACAGTTTCAAAAACCTGAGTGGTGAAAGTAACTTAACATTTCTCACAGGTGCTATCCTATTGCAACTCAGGTTCCTGCCAACTTTTTAAAAAGCACCTTGCTGGCTTTTGCCTCAGCTCAGCCAGCTCTTGCAGGAGCTGCACATCTGGGCACACCCACCAACGTTCACCACTGAGAGACCTAAAACTGGAAGCAGAATGAACATAACTACCATCCAAGAAACATGATGGGTTAGTGACCCTTGGATACTACTGGTATACAAGAGAAATAAATTAGGTTAAAGTGGGAAAGGTGTCTTATTAGGCAGGTATGGTAGCAATTTCTCTAGTCAAGGCTGCCATGAGACCATTTTCAACTGCTTAAAACAGTGCCAACCAAATATTAATCATTTTAGCTGACATATCCCATGCATGGTCTTTTGAGTTTTTAAAAAGTTTTGGAAAATCTGTTCACCATTTTTTAAAAACAAAGTTAGTGAAATACAGGTAGCTTTTCGCATATTGAAAAATATTTATATTTCTCTGAGGCGCTCTAATTTTTCTATACTTTGGAAAAGGGACTTGAGCATCAACAGGACAGCCTTGGAGTCGAAGAGGTACCTTTTTCTGTCCCCAAGAAAATCCACACAGAACTTCTTGGCTTATAAGCCTCTGAAAAATCATTATGTTCACTCATGGAAGAGTGCATTTAGAGGTTTGCTGCTAGAATTTTCAGACACTAAGCATGCCCCACAGAACACCTAACAGGGGGTTTCAAACTTTAGGTCGCAGCTTGTAAGGGTGAGCCATTGGCTGGCTTCAAGATGCTTTGTTTACCTAAGCATTCACAGGCATAGCCGCTTGCAGCTCCCAGTGGCTGTGGTTTACCATTCCTGGCCAATGGAAGCTGCTAAAAGTGGTGCATATTTGCAAGCAGTTTTTCAGTATGACAGGGTACCAAAGTCTGCCCTCATCCAGATAATGTGAGCATGTCAACACAGAGATGTTTATGTAGAAGTTCCTTCCCCTTGCTTTTAGTGCAAAATGGGATAAGCTGACACAAAGGTATTTTGATATATGCTGTTACTCTCATCTTCCTGAAAACATGTTCCACCCCTCCTGTTACTTGCCCAGGAAATAAAACAAAACCTTGCTAAATAAACAAGTACCAGAATACTTGATGGTGGAATGCATGTTTGAAGGTTTAATCTTCCCTATATAGCAATCCACCTAAAAAACATAGTGTATCATGTATTTTCACGTGTTTATACAGAGCCATCAGTATAATCCACAAATGGTTCCACATGTTTTCAAATAGATCTCCCTTCCTTGCATATGAAAAAAAATAATTATCCCAAGAAATGCAATCTGAGTAAAGCTGTTCATTCAGTCTCTGTTGCAGAAGCAGTCTCTTTCCAATATCTTAAAAATTATTCTCTTTGCCACCATGAATTGATTCTGTGTCCAAAATGTTTGTCCAAGTACATATTTAGTACACACAAAGGCTGATTAGCAAAAGTCCTTGTTCAGGAGATGATCTTTTTCCTTATCTCCTTTTCTCCAACATGCACTTGACTTCACAGAGCTGAAAACATAGGAATAAAGTGTCTAACACAGTTTTGACCCTTTTGTCATTGTCTGCAGTTAGTGGGAGTTTTGCCAAAATTTTTCAATCTTGGATCCGTTGTACCCATTTTCAGGTTTGCTCTCTCTACATTAAAATTCAAATAATTACAGTAAAAATTGTACATATTTTGTGAACCATTACAAAATTAAGAAACTAAAATATTTATCTTTGTAGTTCATGTCTACCTCACCTTCAACTCCTATAACTGGCAAAGACACCACTATTACCTGTATAGAAAATGTATATAAATTAGATTCTTGGTGAACACTACATTTAATTTTCACAGTTAACAGGACTTTAGCACCATCAGGTGGTTTCTGGAAGGCATCATGGTCTAATATATAGCCACAACTGTAAATAATGGCACTGTTCAGTCTGGCTAAAGCTGACTTTTTTTATTTAACTGAAAAAAGTTTAGAGCCAACAGCAGGAAAAGTCTGTCCACTTGAATCATTTTGGCTAGGAGTCAGAGGACGCCCAAATCTGATCTCTGACACATTGTTCGTAGCCTGTGGAGATGTTGAGTGAGGAGTGGCCCCACATCAATCAGTCTTACTTTCTTTGACCACTTAATGGGGGAAGTATAAATGTCTTTCAAATTGAATCCTGTCCAAGAGAATGACTGCTGTGAAAATAGCAAGGTTGCAGGGCATGAACAGGGGGAATTAAGATAGAATATTGTACTCAAAGCTACAGCAAGATATCAGAGTTCACTAAGGAGGAAAAAAAACATTTTACTGGGACATCATTTCATTCATGTTTTGCTTTTCTCTCAAGGGAAGAAAGCAAATAACTTCATACATTGCAAAAGTATTTGGCCTACACTTAAATTATATTTAGAAGTGTTCATTAAGTATATGTATGTAATTAATTTTTATATCCTTGAAAAACAACCAATAGTCTGGTAGCACTTTAAAGACTAACGAAACATGGAGATGGTAGCATGAGCTTTAGTGGGCATAGCCCACTTCTTCCGATGACCTTCAGATGTTGTTTTTGAAGTTTATCCTGTATAGACTAACTTGGCTACCCCCTGAAGTTTTTATATCCTGAATGTAATGAAGTATATACAAAATCCTTTTGTTATTTATAAATAAAATAGTGTGTTTGATTTTGAGAGACACTAAAAAGTTGCAGCAAAGATTCCCCTACCGCATACTAAGCCTGCTTTAAAAACATGCTTAACTTTAGTGCCTTCTTGGATTGGGCTTTAGTTTGCTCAATATTGGATATTGAGTATGGGTATGTCTACACTACCCCGCTAGTTCGAACTAGGGGGGGTAATGTAGTCATACGGAGTTGCAAATGAAGCCCGGGATTTGAATTTCCCGGGTTTCATTTGCATAAAGCCGGCCGGCGCCATTTTTAAATGCCGGCTAGTTCGGACCCCGTGCCGCCCGGCTACACGCGGCACGGACTAGCTAGTTCGGATTAGACTCCCTAATCCGAACTAGCTAGTCCATGCCGTGTGTAGCCGGGCGGCACGGGGTCCGAACTAGCCGGCATTTAAAAATGGCGCCGGCCGGCTTTATGCAAATGAAGCCCGGGAAATTCAAATCCCGGGCTTCATTTGCAACTCCATATGACTACATTACCCCCCCTAGTTCGAACTAGGGGGGTAGTGTAGACATACCCTATGTGAGGAACAGATATATTTTAACATATTATATATCATTTGTTCAGCACTCAAAAGCAAGTTAAGCACTTTATAGAATAGATATAATGGTACAGTCAGTTTTCCAAAGATCTTTCTCTACAAATGTAGATGTGATCCTGTGAGAGGATAGCATTAGGAAGGAAAAGGGTTACTATAAACAGATCCTTTCAGTTATGGTATGCACACACCTTGATGGTTCAATTAAAGTTAGTTTTTACAGTTAATTACTCATTTTTTAAGACAACATACAAAAGTCAAATTTTTCAGATATGAATGAGAAGAATGGTGGCTCAATGAAAAAAATAAAACAGAGCCAAAAATCAGATCAAGAAAGAAAGGAAACACAAAAATAAAGAAATTAAAATGCATCAATCAGGAAAATTATATTTTAACTCATTTTTTAAAATATGTAATGTTACCAGCGGTTTGTCTTCTCAGCTCAATGGGGCAGACTAGGTCATTCTTCATGTTTAGACAGACATTATCTAATACACAAAATTTCAGGAACTATAAACTAATGATAAAATCCCCAAAATCAAACCTGCATGAGTTGGCAATTTAATTACATATTTATTGTATGCTGGGATTAAAAATACATGCAACATCACCTTACAAAAGGGTAAGCATGGCAAAACAACAAACTGAGAATACACAAATAGTTTTAATTACAGACACTATAAAGTTCATTATCACAGTGATTTATCCTGTATGTTATTTAATGACTTAAAACTTTCTACTTCGCCACTGTAGCTTACTTCTTAATTATCCAGGCCTTTAGTTTTACTATTATGGCATTAATATCTAACGAAGTATACACAATTATAGAATTATATAAACTGTAAGTGAATTACTCTTGTATTTAAGGTTATTGAACAACCTTCATTCATAAAGAATTAACATTACTAAGCTCATTTTTTTTACTAAGCTTAAAGATTGATCATTTACATGATTTTAATTGTTGAGATTTTTTGTCCTGATGGAGTGTCATATATTATATTTTTTTCATTCAATGCTAAAATCAATATTTAAATGTTTAGAAACATGAAATAATCATGAAGTCTACAAACATTTAACATTAGAAAGAATATTTTGGTAATACAAGAAATTCCGCAATGAAAGCAATTTTAAAGATGATATAACTGCCTATTCTTTTTCAAACTCAAAAACACTTTAAAAAAATCATTGCCTTACATACACAGATTAAAACTCTGAATTACAAATAATATAAATTGACTTCTGCTTAACTCACTACACTGCATTACTCAGGTAAAATATCCCATCAGTAATGGAATTAAAAAGCCCTTTAGAAATACTGTCATAGACTGAAGAATAAATTGATGCACTCTTAATAACCCTAAATCACCACGCTCTTTATGCCAAGAAGTGTTGACAATACCAACTTCAAGGTCATTGTCAACTTGATAAGTCATTAGCAAATAAAATATGACTTAATTGAAGCAAACTCAGCAAGGAGCTGCATTATTTTAAGTGAACATTGCAGTATAACTTGAAGAAGAATTACTAATCGCCACTCCCGTTGACAATGAAATAGATGAAGAAGGTGCTTTGTAACTTTTTTCTATGACTTTCCCGTAATTAAATATGGAAATAGATTCTGTGAAGAATTAAAAGTCCCAGAGTGCATTAATTTCAGGCACTAATGGACTGCCTTCCAGTGTTGCAGCATGCAGGTAGTTCCCAGCATGTTTCCAATGATAGCTAATATATCAGTGTCAGACTCCAGCCACATTCTTAGCTTGAATACCCAACTTTGAAAAGCATATTTAGGATGATCCCACTAATTTTAATGAGCACTGCATTAAGCCAACCCAATCCACCAAAGCACTTAAATATGTTTATCTTAAAGCATGAGAGTAGTTTGTTCCATTGTAGTCATCAGGACTACTCACATACTTATATACATGCTTAAGTGCTTTGCTGGACTGAGGCCTTAGATCAGGTTGAAACTCGGGCTTTGTCTACATGTTAAAGTTTAAAGTGCTACTGCAGCAGTGCTTTAAAATGGCAATGTGCACTGGGAGATAGTTCTCTTAGCACTCTATGTAAACCATCTCCACCGCGGGGAAGTTAATAGCACTGTGGCACTGTCCACCCTGGCACTTTGCAATGCTGTAATTTGCTGTGCTTGGGAGCACACCCCAAGCAAGAAAGTTACCACACAATAACTTGTCAGCGTAGACAAGCCTTCAGAGCGCTTTGAGAATTCAATTGGTTACCACAAATTGTAACTGAGAAAAGACTTGGCCAACTCAAGGGAGTGACGTGAAAACAGCAGGGGATGATAGAAAAACAGATGTGAAGGAAAAGTCTGGTCCAAAGTAGTGTCCTCATTAACATCATGAGAAACTACTCAGCTCTTCAGTAAAGAAACTCAGTAATCAAGAGAAAAAAGAAAGCAGAAACAGAAAAAGGAGTTACTCACCGTGAAGTAACGATTGTTCTTCGAGATGTGTCCCATGGGTGCTCCACTCCTGGTGTTGGGTTCCGTCCCGGCGCCACGAATCAGAGAGCTATCAGAGCTGTGGTCCTCAGGACCACACATGCGTGGCTGCCTCCAGCGGCTTTTGCGCCTTTAATGTGTTGTGCACATCCGGCTTCACTCAATTCCTCTCAGCCGCCCCCTGAAACAAGAACATAAAAATTCTGGAGCGGGGAGGAAGGGCGGGTCGTAGAGCACCCATGGGGCACCTCTCGAAGAACAATCGTTACTTCACAGGGTGAGTAACTCCTTTTTCTTCTTCGAGTGGCCCCATGGGTGCTCCACTCCTGGTGACTTTGAAGCAGAACCCAAACATTTTAGGGCTCCGGAATTAAGGTTTTTGGGTACAAGAGAGGACTGCCATAGCCACCGAGGAATCAGCCACAAATTGATTTACTACAGCATAGTGCTTCATAAAGGGAGAATGAGAGGACCATGTTGCTACTCGGCAAATGTCTCGAAAAGGGACACCTCTTAAAAAGGCCGTAGTCGTGGCAACTGCTCTCGTAGATGGGCCCTAGGTGGGCACAAAAGGGGCTTGTTACATATGAAGCAACATGTTGTAATACATGAGACTATTAGTCTTGCTAGTGACACTATCAGACGGTCCGATTTCCTGAACTGCCACGTTCTTTCGGTGTAAAACACTAGTTCCCTTCTCACATCGAGCATGTGCAGTACTGCATCTTGCCCTGAAGCATAAGGTTTGGGATAGGAACAGGGAAGAACAACTGACTCATTAATGTGAAAATCCGAACAAACTTTGGGAATAAACGCTGGATGAGATCTCAAAGTCACCGACACCTTAGTAAAAACTGTGTACGGTGGTGATGACATGAATGCTGCTATCTCACTCACTCTGTGGGCTGATGTTAGGACAAGCAGAAACAGCAGCTTAGTAATAAGAAGTTGTAATGATATCGTTGCTAAGGGCTCAAAGGGAGGGCGAGTCAATGAATCTAGAACGAGGTCCCGGTCCAAGGAAGTTGGTGGTGGTCGTCATGGTGGGTTGAGGTTTGTAGGCCCTTTCAGGAACCTCTTTGTGGTGGGGTGAGCAAATACAGAGAACCCCTTTTTCCCACAATGAAATGCACTAATGGCTGTTAGGTGCACTCGCAAGGAGGCTATTGCAAGGCCTGTGTTGTGAAGATGTAAAATATAATTGAGTATCTGAGACACATTTGTCACGTGGGGATCCATGACATTACTATCACACCAGGCTTTAAATCTGGTCCACTTGGCTAGATAAGTTTTCTGAGTGGAGTCCTTCCTGCAGTGTACTAATACTTGCTTGACTCTCTGTGAACATGAGCGTTGGGCAGAATTGAACCAAGGAGCATCCATGCCGTGAGGTGCAAGGTTTTGGGTGACACAGGGAGCCGTTGTCTTGAGACAAGAGGTTTGGAAGCAGAGGAAGGGTGTATGGTGTCCTGATGGACATCTGGTAGAGTATTGAATACCAAGGCTGTCGTGCCCACGCTGGGGCTGTAAGGATTACAGGCAGTCCCCGGGTTACGTACAAGATAGGACTGTAGGTTTGTTCTTAAGTTGAATCTGTATGTAAGTCGGAACTGGCGTCCAGATTCAGACACTGCTGAAACTGACCGCCAGTTCTGACTTACATACAGAATCAACTTAAGAACCCCAGGCGTCCCCAAGTCAGCTGCTGCTGAAACTGATCAGCAGCTGATTCCAGGAAGCCCGGGGCAGAGCAACTCTGCCTGCAGCTTCCTGTAGTCAGCGCTGGTCAGTTTCAGCAGAAGCTGACTTGGGGACGCCTGGGGCAGTGCAGCTGGGGTGCTGCTGGGTTGCTCCAGTAGTGCCGCTCCTGGGTGCTACTGGACCAACCTAGCAGCACCCCATCTGCTCTGCCCCAGGCGTCCTGATTCAGCCGCTGCTGAAACTGACCAGCAGCGGCTGAATCAGGACCTGGGGCAGAGCAGCTGGGGTGCTGCCGAGTTGGTCCAGTAGTGCCCAGAGCGGGCGCTGCAGGACCAATCGGCAGCGCCCCAGCTGCTCTGCCCCAGAGTCCAAAACAAAAGCCTGGTCTGCTGGGGGGGGGGAGCACACTAGCTGCGCCCCCCCCCCCAGCAGACCAGGGACACGGGGAGCAGAGCC
The DNA here is from genome assembly GCF_052426305.1 of Pelodiscus sinensis. Classification (NCBI taxonomy): domain Eukaryota; kingdom Metazoa; phylum Chordata; order Testudines; family Trionychidae; genus Pelodiscus; species Pelodiscus sinensis. The sequence continues at coordinate 114,536,306 of NC_143055.1, read as the reverse complement.
TCTGAGGCTTTGCTCTGGCAAAGCCTCAGAGGGAGGGACCCCGCCGCGGCTGCGGCTTCAGTCCGGGAGCCTGTGGTCTGCTGGGGACGGTCCCCAGCAGACCACAGGCTCCCGGACTGAAGCCGCAGCCATGGGGGGGTCCCGCGCCTCTGAGGCTTTGCTACAGCAAAGCCTCAGAGGCGCGGGGAACCGCCACTGCTGCCGCTTCAATCTGGGTGCCTGTGGTCTGCTGGGGACCGTCCCCAGCAGACCACAGGCTCCCGGACTGAAGCCGCAGCCGTGGGGGTCCCCCGCCTCTGAGGCTTTGCCAGAGCAAAGCCTCAGAGGCGCGGGGAACCGCCGCTGCTGCCGCTTCAGTCCGGGAGCCTGTGGTCTGCTGGGGACCGTCCCCAGCAGACCACAGGCACCCAGATTGAAGCGGCAGCAGCGGCGGTTCCCCGCGCCTCTGAGGCTTTGCTCTGGCAAAGCCTCAGAAGCGCGGGAACCCGCCCGGTGCCCCTGGTCTGCTGGAGACGGTCTCCAGCAGACCAGGGGCACCGGAGCAGCTTACGAACGGGGCTTTCTCGCCCCAACTTCCGGGGCGAGAAAGCCCCGTTCGTAAGTGCGGATCCGACATAAGTCGGATCCGCGTAAGTCGGGGACTGCCTGTACTCGAGCCCTTGCTATACTGATCTTTTCCAGAATTCTGGGAACTAGGATGATCAGGGGAAAAGCATATAGTAATGACGTTCCCCAGTGACGGAGAAAAGTGTCTCCCAAAGAGTGACATCCTATTCCTGCTCTGGGCAATAGTTGGGACACTTGGCGTTGGCCTGGGTTGCAAACAGGTCTATCATAGGAAAGCCCCATTGGCTGAAAACACGATGCAGAATGTCTATGCGAATTTCCCACTTGTGGTAGTGGGGAAAAACCCTGCTGAGTGAGTCCGCAATAGAATTGTGGATGCCCAGCAGATAGGATGCTGTCAGCACGGTGTTCATGTGGATACACCAGTTCCACAAACACATTGCTTCTATACAAAGGTATCGAGATCGAGCACCTCCCTGTCTGTTCATGTAATACATCATGGCAATACTGTCCGTGAGGATTCTGGAAGTCGTATTTCTTATATGGGACTGAAAATGCTGGCATGCGTGTCGTACTGCTCTTAGCTCAAGAATGTTCTTGTGTAAGAGCATCTCCTTCATGGACCAGCGACCTTGAACTGTCAAGTCGTCCATATGCGCTCCCCAACCGGTGAGGGACACATCCGTCGTTATTTGCTTTGATGGTTGTGGACAGTGGAAAGGAATGCCCACCATAAGGTTGTGTGGCTCGGTCTACCACTGCAGAGATTGTTGCACATGTGGTATTAGTACCACCATCTTGTGGATGCTGTCTTTCACTGGAGTATATACTGTGGTCAACCAGTGTTGGGGGCAGCAAAAATGCAACCTTGTGTTCTGAACTACAGCAGTTGAAGCAGCCATGTGTCCCATAACTTGTAAAGACACCCGAACGGGAAACGTTGGAGCAAGCGTCAGTGTGTGTACGAGGTCTCGGATCGTGGCAAAACGTTCGGCGGATAAGTAAGCATGTGCTGTTGTTGAGTTGAGCCTTGCCCCTATGAAAATCAGGTCCTGGGTAGGTTCTGGTGAAGACTTCTGCGTATTTATGAGAAGACCCAGAAAGTCGAAGACCTGAGAGGTTGTTGCTACCATTTGTCTGGCCTCTGAATAGGTTAGCCCTCTTATGAGGCAATTGTCCAAATATGGAAAAATTGTCACTTCTACTCTGCATAAGTGGGCAGCCACTATAGCTAGGGTTTTGGTAAAAACTCTGGGTGCGCATGCCAAGCCGAAAGGCAGTACTCTGTACTGGAAATGTTCTTGGCCTAGTTGGAAACGGAGAAAACAACTATGTGCCACATGGATTATTATGTGGAAGTAGGCGTCCTGCAGGTCGAGGACTGCAAACCAGTCCCCCTGTTCAATGACGGAATGATAGTATTCAAGGTCACCATCCTGAAGCGACGTTTCCTGAGGTAGTGATTTAATTTGCGTAGGTCCAAAATAGTTCTCCATCCTCCTATCTTTTTTGGGGTAAGGAAGTATCGGGAATAAAATCTTTTCCCCCAAAATTGCCTTGGCACCTTCTTTATTGCACCGATGTTCAGAAGACGCTGAACTTCTTGCTTTAGCAGGTGCTCATGAGAGGTGTCCCTGAAAAGGGACGGGGTAGGTGGAGTTGTAGGAGGAATGAATAGAAAGGGGTTGGAGAAACCGGATTGTATGATTTCCAGTACCCACTTGTCCGAGGTGATATTGGACCAATGATCGTGGTACTGCTTCAGGCGACGGTGAAAAAGGTGGAGAGAATTTTGTGGTACGTTGAACGTGGGAGACGTGTTTGCATCCTCGACGGGAAAGTCAAATTTGCTGCTTTGGTGCAGGTTGGTTGGACGACCAGTTCACCTGAGAACATTTACGTTGAGGACGTTGTTGAAAGCGCTGGTTTTCCTGGGTACATGGTTGAATCTTATTAAAGGTATAATCGTACCTTCGTTGATAGGGATAGTAGCATTTGCGCCTATAGGAAGGTGTGTACATTCCCAGTGGACGTAAGGTGGTACGGGAGTCCTTGCCAGAATGGAGAACTTCGTCGGTGTTACCAGCGAAGAGTTTTTGCTTATCAAAAGGTAGGTCTTCCACTTGATTCTGAAGTTCCCTCAGGACCCCGCAGATGATAACCAGGAAGACCGTCTCATTGCGACTCCCGTAGCCTTGGCCCGTGTCGGCCACATCCATAGCCATCTGCAAAGTAGTATTACAGGATATATATCCCTGTTGGACTATGGCCTTCAGTAAGGGTTTCTTAGCATCAGGAAGATGTTGTAGTAGTTCTGTAAACTTCGAATAATTATCGAAATTGTGGTTAGAGAGATGGGCCAAATAGTTTGCAATACGTAATAATAACATGGCTGAAGAGTAAACTTTCCTACCGAAGACATCTAGTTTCTTATTGTCTTTGTCTTGCAATGTGTTTCTGTATTGAGGTGCTTTAGCTCTACACTGTGCCGCCTCAACTACAAGGGAATTGGGTTGGGGGTGATTGAAAAGGAAATCCAACCCTTTGGCGGGCATGAAATATTTCCTATCGACTCTCTTACTTGTTGGGGCAGGCGATGTAGGAGTCCACCAGATTTCGTCTGCCACTTCCATGATTGCTTCATCAATAGGAAGGGTGATTTTTGCTCGCTGTTGTCATCGTAGATTCTTCAAGAGACGATGTTTTTTTATGGGAATATCCGTTAATTGTATTTCCTGTGTGTTTGCAATTCTTTTGAACAGATCCTGGAATTGTTTCAGGTCTTCCGATGCAGAGGCATCATCTGGAATAATCACTTCATCTGGTGAAGAAGGGCAGTCAGTTGGGGAAATGTGAGGTTGAGGATCTTCTGCTTCGGACAATTGGCCCTCTTCTGGTTCCGAGTATTCTTGATGGACGGTCAAGTCTTCCGATGGAGGCGGTGAGAACAACTGCTGTGGACGCTCAGGTAAGTATTGTGCAGTGGGTGATGGGCGGATACATGACGAGCCCCTATAAGACTGGGTAGCGTGTCCAGGATGGGGATGATCATAGTCATCCCTGTAGTAGCACCCATAGTATTGTTCAGACCATGCTGGAGAAGAGTATCTGGACGATCTTGAACTGCGGATACAGCAGACCCACCACAGTGATCGTCTAGGTGATCTACGCCTTGGTGACCTCCTGGCGGAATGAGATCGTGATGGGGAGTGTCTTGTGTCTATATAGACAGTGTCCTTATATGTGGGTCTTTTAAGTATTTGGTAAGTAGGAGAAAGGCTATAGTCTCGGTGCCGTCGGTATCTGGGTGGAGAAGGAGACAGTCCGGGAGAGAAGGTAGGCAACGGAGATAATGCTCTGTGAGTTTCCTTCTCTGCAGCTTTGCAAGGCAGGGAAGCCTTGTCAATTTCACGTGCTGCTGGAGAGCCAGGGGCCGAACGTGGCTGCTGTGCCAAAGAGAATCCGCATGGGGGTGGTGCTGGCGGTGCCAAGGATGAGCTCAGTGCCAGCATATCGCACGGTGTCACGGGCGAGACTTGCAAATTCGGCGCCGAGGGGGTTAACCCCGCCGCAGCCAGCGCCACTTGAGCAGCCGTTGGCAGTGCCAGCTTTCTCACTGCTGCCAGTGCCGATGCCGCCCACGCTCTCAGTCCTGGCTCAGGCGATATCCTTACCCTGGGAGCTTGTTGATATTCTGGGGGTCGTTGCACCGGATGATTTTTCAGGGCATCGAGTAGTCAGCGGCAGGGATCGAGTTGGGGACACCTTCTTCTTCTTTATAATGGCTGTCCCAGGAGACGCTGCCCGCCATTTATGGACTGCTGTCTCAGAGGCAGGAACAGGATCAGACTCCAGCGCCTCGCCATACAGGATCAGTTTCAGGTGCAGGTCCTGATCCCTTCTTGCTCTTGCTGTTAACTTACTGCAGTGGGTGCATTTCTGGGGTACATGTGTCTCACCCAAGCACCTCACACAGGAGTCATGTCCGTCTGACACTGGCATGGCTTCCCAGCAGATGGAGCATTTCTTCAACCCAGGGGATGCTGGCATCGCTGAATGTAGCCAGGAGAGAGAAATTGACCAGATGCTATCTCTCCTCCATCTGTCCCCTTACTTTGTTGAATTGAGGTTTGTTAGACAGGGTAGCAGCAATGGCTTGCCTGAAACGGCTGAGGAATTTTTTTTTTAAAACAACTAGATAACTATTGAAGAAAGAAGTGACTGATGAAAAGGCTCTGAACTATTTACAATTGTTTTTGAAGAGTTGAGGAGAACAATCAAAACTGAAACTGACAGATATTGGAGCTCTGTCCGCGACCAGGGGCGGATGAGAGGAACTGAGCGAAACTGGACCGCACGCAACACATCAAAGGTGCGAAAGCCGCTGGAGGCAGCCACACATGCGCGGTCTGGTGGACCACGGCTCTGATAGCTCTCCGATTCGCAGTGCCGGGACGGGACCCAACACCAGGAGTGGAGCACCCACAGAGCCTCTCGAAGAAGAAAAATACCTTAAGCACTGCATACTAAATACATACATACTGGGGGGGGGGGGAATACATAATTTAAATATTTTATAAACTTTGTTTGGGGGCTTTATTATTTTATTTATTTTTAAATATTGTTTTATATTCTGTTAACTGTAGCGTACCTAAGGGTACGTCTAGACTACATGCCTCTGTCGCCAGAGGCATGTAGATTAGGCTACCAGGCATAGGAAAATGAAGCGGCGATTTAAATAATCGCCGCTTCATTTAAATTTACATGGCTGCCGCGCTGAGCCAATCAGCTGTTTGTCGGCTCAGCGCAGTAGTCTGGACGCGCAGGTGTTGACATCAAAGGCATTTGTCGACCACCCAGGTATGCCTCCTGGGATGAGGTTTACCTGGGTGGTCGACAAATGCCTTTGATGTCAACACCCGCGCATCCAGACTACCGTACTGAGCCAACAAACAGCTGATCAGCTCAGAGCGGCAGCCATATAAATTTAAATGAAGCGGCGATTATTTAAATAATCGCCGCTTCATTTTCCTATGCCTGGTAGCCTAATCTACATGCCTCTGGCAACAGAGGCATGTAGTCTAGACGTACCCTGAGTCTTTTATTGGAAGAAGGTAAACAAGTAAAAATTATAATTTAAACAAACAACTTTTGTAAATATACAAGTGTTCTAAAAACAATGTTCAGAAAAGTTATGAAAACCAAACTCATTTATTAGAACAATAAAACTTTCCATTACTGACATGCTGATGTACATCTGCTGTATGTATTCACTGATAAAAACACAGACTGGAATTATTGCTTATGTAGGCCCACAAGCAATATTTGCAAAATCAAGATATTAACAAATCCTTTAGAACCTACTTAGTGTTTAGTGAACATGGTTAGAAAGATTGCTATCTGTAATATATAACTAGAAGTTTCTATATTGAAAATAAAGTTACGAATCACAGCCTTACATAAGAGAGCCTCCTTGGGACAAATGAGCAGTTGCCAGTTCCGCCCTCTGAGCCCAGTCTGACACCGAATAAAATATTTACCTCTATGCTAAACAAGACTGCAATCCAAGACCATGAGTTTTACTGGGGTATGTCTGCACTACCCCGCTAGTTCGAACTGGCGGGGTAATGTAGGCATACCGCACTTGCAAATGAAGCCCGGGATTTGAATTTCCCGGGCTTCATTTGCATAAGCGGGGAGCCGCCATTTTTAAAACCCCGCTGGTTCGAACCCCGTGCAGCGCGGCTACACGGGGCATGAACTAGGTGGTTCGAACTAGGCTTCCTAGTGAAATGAGGATCCCGGGCTTCATTTGCAAGTGCGGTATGCCTACATTACCCTCCTAGTTCGAACTAGGAGGGTAGTGTAGACATACCCTTGTTGCCTTCAGAACAGCCAGGCTCTCACCCCTGCTCTTTGCCCTTTCCCAAAAACTGTATCCAGATCTAAAATCAGGCTAAAATGACCAAGAAAATCTAAGGACTTAAAAAAAAACCACCACCACCACCACCCCATAACTATAAAAATATGTAAAACTGTCTCGCTGTTAACTTCTTCTAATCTATTCCTAAAGAAAACAAGTTAGAAAGAAAGGAATAATTGTCAAGATAGCTTATAGTTAGGACCTTATTTAGAAAAGCACTTAAGGACCTGGCATAGAGAGTTGTTCATCATCGCCACCAATAAGAGAACCGATATATTCTTCTGTATTCCCTTGCAATGTGAGTTCTCTTTTTTTCTTTTTTACAATATCTCCTCAGAAGCAGTCAATCCTGTATGACTACAATCAGACTTGTCCACAAAGCAGATAGAAAAATCTCATAATACAAAAGACTTGATTGTCACCCAAATAAATATATACAGTACAGAGAACCAATGGTCAGGACTTTGAAAAAACTATACTGGTGGTGAAGAAAACTTTCTTCAATTCCACAATAGCCACAATATTATTTTAAAAATTCTTTACAACACTTGGCATTTATATAAAGCAAATTGTACAATATACTTTATCCAAAGTTTCAGAAACCCAATTATGTCCATAAACCTCAGTATCGATCAAAGGCTACGTCTACACTGGCCCCTTTTCCGGAAGGGGCATGTAAATTTCACTAGTCGTCGTAGGGAAATCCGCGGGGGATTTAAATATCCCCCGCGGCATTTAAATAAAAATGTCCGCCGCTTTTTTCCGGCTTTTAAAAAAGCCGGAAAAGAGCGTCTACACTGGCCCCGATCCTCCGGAAAAAGTGCCCTTTTCCGGAGGCTCTTATTCCTACTTCAAAGTAGGATTTCCCTACGACGACTAGTGAAATTTACATGCCCCTTCCGGAAAAGGGGCCAGTGTAGACGTAGCCAAAATGTTTTAAAAATTCATTCAGATTGGTCAGTTACTAAATGACTGGCCATTTTTTAAAATCAAATCAATTTTAAGTTATTCAGAAACCAGAACATTTTCATTTATTATTTTACATTTAGAAAGTAAAATTAGTCTAAATAAATATGAATGTAAGTTATACAGAAATATGAATGTTGAATAAAACCTTGTATAGCAAACTTTTGCCACAGTGCTTTTCTCCCCTTTTAAGCCACTAACATACAGTAAGGTAGAATACTCCAGTGAAATATCTGAGGTTTCAGAGCCAGGAATTCATAAGTCTAATCCAGGCACAAATACCAGTTTTACTGTGTGGCTTTGAACTTGTCATTTAACCTATCTGTAGGCTGAAATAAAATTTACTTTACTCAGGCTACATCTAGACTGCAGGCTTCTTCTGAAAAAACTCCTTCCGAAAGAGAGCATCCACACTGCAAAAGCGCATCGAAAAAGCGATCTGCTTTTTCGAAAGATAGTGTCCACAATGACTGGACACTATCTTGCATTTAAACTGTGATTACAATGGACAGAGTGGCCACCAGGGAACCTGTGTTTTTTCCTGTTTCCTCTTCTTTCGAAAGAATTCCCTCTTCCCCGTCCACACATGCCTTTTTCCAAAAGAGCTCATTTTTACCAATGTAGAAAAAAACCTTCTGTTCTTTTGATTTTTTTTTCCGAAAAAAACGCGACTGCAGTGTGGACATAAACAAACTTTTTCCAAAAAAAAAAACCTCTGTAGTGTAGACATAGCCCCACACAGGTGTTTTGTGATGTTAATTTTGCATAATGCTTTGAAAATGTGAAGTATTACATAAAGATTCTGCAATAGTAGCAGCACAATATACCTACAGAAAATGGGATCTGAAATGGAAAAACTAACCACTTCAACTCCTGTTCAATGTTAGAACACTTGGAAATTATTAGGAACTTGGTCAACTTAATGACTCTGCTGCCCCCTAATGTACTTGCTGGAAAAATAGTTACAAGGAATAAACACATAACTACAAGGAAGTGCTAAATGATTCCTTTGTTTGTTGTTGTTGTTAATTACAAACTGAAAATTATTGTCTCCCTTTACTATGAATAAGGTGAAGTTTTAAGTAATAAGGACTATATTTAAATGACTCAAAAACATAATATAACATATAACAAAGAACAGCGATTATAGTCTGTTCAGCTAAGATACAGGCTTCATATTAAAACTTGTTCAAGACAAAAGACACTAGGAAAGTCACTGCTAGGGATTTAAAATCCCAATTAGTTAGTTAACTGGCTAAATGTTATGTTTAACCAGTTAAGCAATTAAACGACAGGGAGTGCTCCAGCCGGGCTAGAGTGCCCCTGCCCATGGGCACGTCAGGCCTGGCAGCCGTGGGTGGGGGCTGCTCCAGGAAGGCTGGAGCGCCCCAGCCCGCAGTGCACCGGGCCATGCCCACAGCAGTCAGGGGCTGCTCCTGATGGTCTGGAGCACCCCCCAGCCCACAACAGGACTTGCAGGGTTGGAGCAGCCCTCTAACTGCGGCCAGGGCCGGACCAAGCCATTCCGGCACCCTGGGCACAGTTTAATTGCTCCCCGGGTTGGGGGAGGGTGCATGCACGGCCCATCCCAGCCTGGCTACCGCCGCTGGCGCACAGCCCAGGGCCGCTTGGGGTGGGCCGAGCCTGGCTGTGCAGAGCCCTGCAGCCACAGGGGGAAGGTTGCTGCTGGCCAGGGACGCAGGGATTAATGCGGGCCCCGCCCCGGGCAGCCGCTGCAGGGTGGCCGCTGGGAGCTGCTGCAGTCCGCGATCCGGGCGCGCGGCGCCTGATGGCAGCTTTAAGGGACGCTGTGCACCCCTTACAGCTGCCATCAGGTGCCTTCCATAGGTTGGCGCTCTGGGCAGCTGCCCGGCTAGCCCATGCCTTAATCCGGCCCTGCCTGCAGCCATCAGGGGGCTGCTACAGCCCCCACTGGTTAACTGTAACCTGTAAGCATCACCCATTAAGAGTGACTAGGGATGTGAATGTTAACGGGTGATGCTTACCAGTTAACATCCCTAGTCACTGGGCACCTTCATCACTACCCAGTGATCTGCACTGCCTGAATAGCTCCAGTAATTGTTTGATAGTTACAGACAAACTCAAGGGTGCTTATATCTCATCAAGGTATGTATGTATTCCTCTTTTACATATGTAGTAATGCAGTGAAATTTTGGCTTATAGCAAGAGCAGGATTCCCTGCAGCCCTCACTCTCCAGCATTGGCTCATCCTCTGAGCCTCATTCTGAGCTTCCCTTGCTTCCTATTTCCTCCATTTATTTTATATTCTCCCCCAATTACCTTGTTAGACCAATGATTGTCACCCAGGTGCTCACAGGTGCCAACAGAAAGTGTATAATTACCCTCAGTTGGCCTTGCAATCTTCTCGATAGTCTGCAGCAATGTCAAATAGTGATAGAAATGTAGCCGTGTTAGTCTGGGGTAGTTGAAGCAAAATGCAGGACAATGTAGCACTTTAAAGACTAACAAGATGGTTTATTAGATGATGAGCTTTCGTGGGCCAGACCCACTTCCTCTTTCTTCCACTATTTGATCTGAGGAAGTGGGTCTGGCCCACGAAAGCTCATCATCTAATAAACCATCTTGTTAGTCTTTAAAGTGCTACATTGTCCTGCATTTTGCTGCAGCAATGTCAGTGATTAGGATGCTGCTGATAGCACCTTGTCACAAACAACAGATTGAAATGAGCAAAAATGTATGCAAGATAAACAAAAGAGGAAAAGCTTCAAGAAACCTCTTAAAAACAAGAGCGCTGAATCTAGTGCTTGACCAGGCTGGGATTGGTCCTGCTTTTAGCAGGGGTTGGACTGGATGACTTCCTAAGGGCTCTTTCAATCCTATGCTTTTAAACACTTGTGCATCACATGCATTTTGCAGATGAGCTAAATTAAGTAACAAGTGATTTATATACATCTGTATTGTTTGTTTTGTTTTTGCGAAAAAATTTGTCAGTATAACATATAACCTTGGTCGTTGTTAGTTCATTCTAACTTTCATTAGAGATGTTAGCATGTAGTTGTTTACATGATTAATTGATAAGCCTGGGGTTATCGGTTAATCCTAATGACTACATGTCACACCCCTTGCTGCCTGTGTATCAGAGTTAGGGTTACAATTATCAGAGGCAGCAAAGGGGGGGGCGGTATCCTTGGGGAGCTGCATTTAAGCTGGCTCCCCATGCATACTGGCTCCTGTGGAGCTGCCTGTCCCCTGCCTGATGCCTCCCACAGGCAGGGGGGAAGGGTAGGCGGAAGCTGGTTCTTGGAGGGGGGGACCTGGCTTAAAACTAAAAGAACCAGAGATCACAGTCATAGCATACTTAAGAAATAAGGAGTTCGAATAAACATTTTTTGCAAATGAACAGTGTTTTGAATGTGCAATTTTCATGAATATTAATGGAAATAGTACAACTAAATTCCCATGAAATCTGTGAAAATTTTAACCCTATTTCAGTATCTGACTGTATGTTGGCATTCTATTGGGAAAGAAAAGGTAGAGTCTCTGATGGACAGGTAAGCAATATGATTAAGACAGGCAAGTTGGTGCCTAACAGAAATGCCACTTCTCTATTAGTGAGTTGTACCAATTTTTTTTATCTTTTTTATTTTAGATTCATGTCTCTTTATCATTAAAATTTCCAGATTTTACTAAAGACCATACTAGGAGTTCTGGGTTTGTTTGTTTTACAGTGATGGTTTAGTCTTTAAAAAATAAACATGATAATGCCAAAGGGAATTAAGTCCCTGAAAACACCAAACAGCCATAAAAGCTCTTGTGTTTCAGGGATTAGGACTGCAAGAGTGTTTCTCTACTGCCATTTCCCAATCTCCAGCACATAATAAGCAATTGTAATCATCCAGGGTTAAATTACAAATTAACATGACTTCCCTCAGATGTCTCTCCAGACAGTGCTACTCATTAGCAAATCGTTTTACAAAAGAATTAACCTCAAATAAGAGGCATGTGCACTGGTGTGTCTAAATTTCAGAATGAACTTTCAACTTTAAGATGCAGTGATACAAGAGTCTGAGTAGTCTGCCGTGGATCTAACATAGGAGGTAAGCACATTTATAACTTAAAGTATGGAAGTAGTTTCATTAAAGTCAAAGGGACTACTCACATACTTTTCGTAACACATTCACTTAAGTGCTTTGTTGGATTTGGGCCAAATGTTGAGCACATTGAAAGATCAAGCCCTTGAGGAGAAACTTCCAAACATAAGTCAAAATCATATAATAAGATGATGAAAATTTTACAAGTATCCCAGGTTCTGAAAGGGACTGTGCTCTAGTGGCTATAGACTTTTCGGCATCATCTTCTCAGTTTCTCCCATCCTACTTCCATATTTTGGAATGCCCCATTCCAGTCTGTTGCCATATGTCCCTACCTCCCTCTCCTCCTGTTCCTGTCTTCTCCATCCCAGTTTGCTCTGTCTCTCTCCCCTCTTCCTCATCTAACTACAGGTAGCACCTCCCAAAACTGGAATTCTCTAATTCGGCAATATCCATGGTACAGTAGTACCACGGATGTTCCTGGATCAGAGAACCCCGGTAGGATTGCCAGATGGTTTAACCAAAAATACTGAATATCCTCTCTCCCCTCCCAAAAAAAACACTGGGGAAACAATTCTGTTGAAGGAGGGGGAAAGGGGTAGACCAAAGTTGTTGAGCCAAAACAAACAAACAAAAGACCCTGAGAGTTAAGCAAAAAAACCCCACAGCATTAAAACATCATGGCCCCTTTAAGTGCATGCAGAGTCAGGATAGGGATAGGGAGAGCTTGAGCACTAAGACCCAGGGAAGGCATTGCCTCCCTTTGCTTGGGGTCTTTAGGCTTTTTGCCGGCGGCCATCTTGTTTTCTTGGTCGAGCCAGAAAGCAGCTTCCCTGCAGAACCAGGTAAGCAGGGGAGCCGGGGAGAACCGGGGGCTGGGCCCAGTTGTTGAGTGTGTCGTAGGGTTGCCAGGTGTCCAGTATTTTTACCTCCTGGCAGGGAAAAAAAACAGAAAATACTGGACATTTTAGGTGTCCGGTATTTTCTGAATTTTTTACCAGACAAGAAGCGAAAATACTGGACTGTCTGGGTCAATACCGGACACCTGGCAACCCTAGGTAACCCTGGTAACCTAGTGGCAGGAAGGCAATCCAGCAGGGGCCAGGCGGAAGCAGTGGGATGGATCAGGGTCAGTGGCTGGCAGCAGCACCCAACCCTCCGCAGCAGTGGAACTGGAGCCAGCAGCAGTTCCCAGCACCCCCGACAGCCTGCGGCACTAGGACCGGGTCGGAGCAGCCCCCAGCAGTGAGGCAGCGAGGGCTGGGACCAGAGCCAGGGGCAGCCCGCAAAAGTGGGGCCGGAGCCAATCGGCTGCCATTGGGCAGGAGACCAAGCCCTTGGCAGCTTGCGATAGTGGGACCAGGGCCAGGACTGGTGGCAGCCCAGCAGCCCACAGCAGCATGGCATCAGAGCCCCAGACAGCCTGCAGAAGTGGGACCAGAGCCCACAGGCTGCTGCAGAGCTGGCACCATAGCCCAAGCCCTCAGCAGCCCCTGGCAGCCCAACCAGGACCAGAGCCAGCTTCCAGCAGCCCACGGCAGAGTGGGCTGGAACCTCTGACATCCCACGATAGTGCAGGCTGCTGGAGGATGGCAGGCAATCCAGCTGGGGCAGTGGGACCAGCAACCCAGCAGGCAGTCTGTCAGGGGCTGGAGGTAGTCCCCAGGCTTTCCCATCCCACACGGAGCTGGCAGAGTTGGCAACTGGGGGCTGTGGCAGGGAACCTTCTCTAATCCAGCAAATTCCCTAGTTTGGGACCAGTCAGGTCCCAATGGTGCTGGATAAGAGGTGCCCAACCTGTCCATTCAAGTGTGGCTGCTTCCTCCTTTTCACATTGCCCAAGCACTAGCAGGAGATGCACTGAGAGTATAAGAGAGACAGTCTTTCCTGCTCTCCATTCCCTAGCAGCACACACAATTCTTTGTGATAACTGGTAAATACTGAGATTACACTAATAGGGCGGCTGGTGGTGGGCCATTAAGACAGCTGCCTCAACTTCGCATGCAGAAGGATATTTTTTACTACTGAAAGAGATAGAAATTGAATTTATATATGTCAGGGCTATTCCCCACTCTGGTGCTCCGAGTGCAGAAGGTGGGGGCCCGCAGGAGATATATCTTGCCTCTAATAAGCTTCTGTTTAAAAGCCTGCCAAGTTCATAGATACCCTGGCTTTGGGGGGTAGCTGCCACCATCAAGTGAAAACCAGGAACGCTTGACTTTCTTCCCAAAAGGAACCGCAAGCTCTTTCCACAAGAAAACTTGAAAAAAGAAACAAAAAAACACAGGAAAAACTACAGTTCAGATAGCTGACCCTTCAGTCTAGGCAGGCACCCACAAAGACCTCCTGTTACCATCCAGGACACAAGAATCAAATCTTCACCTTAGAAAAGGTTAATTTATTAACAAAACAAAAAGGCATACTTGATAAAGCATACTTGGTTGCTAGGTATTACAGAGCAACTAAGAAAAGAACAGATCAAAACACAAAGAGACTATTGTCTCTTTGTGCTATAGCTTAAATATGGTGAGTGGGGGAGGGAAGACATGGATTCCACACAGAGACGTTTAACCAAACACAAAACAAAGAAAAATACCCTGATTGTGACTAAATATAATTTTTTCCCCTTATTTACTCAATATCCCTTCACAGTCCAGTCCCTTTCCATGCCCCGAATTGGAGGCATAGTAGTCCTACCACGATTTAAAAAATCATGTCCCCTTAGCCTCTGGTTCAAAAAACGCATATAAAGAGAAATGGCAGCAGGTATTTACAATTAAAATTTCAGCATAGTATCCATTGGTTCTTCTGGCTCCTCCCAACACCCTTAGCTACTGGGGTCTAACCCTTTAGTCACCAAGTGTTGTCCAGCACTCCTCCTATTCATCACAATTTTAAAAAGAAATATTTAAGTCTTCAGAAACTTGTGGGTCCAGAAGATGATGGTTTATCAAACCCACAGGCACATTCCTTCTTAATGCAGCCCTTGTACTCTTTAGTTTACAGCATTGCTTGCTAAACTAGTGGCTACTTTCATGTTCCCTTTTCAGCCCGGTGGAACAGGAAGAGGTAGTAGCAACAACTTTTTAAATCTATATTTTTTAAAATTCTTTGTGCCAAACTCAGTAATAATGAAGTAGATCCCACTCAACTTATATACCCATTTACATCAAACATGAAACCGGCTTTATAGCCATCCAAAAATATATAGTGGCACCAACACCATTAACTTTTCATTCTTAAGAGAAAACATGCCATGAAAACATTTTAGAGTTAAAAATCAACCTTAAACTATTTTGTAATCCTGTGGCCACTCTGATTAAAGTGATACAAAATTACTTACAAATACTGGTTGATAGAATGCTGGACCCAATGTCACATCTCTTTGAGGTGGGTATTGTTTAACAAGAGTGCCATCTTCAGCTTCTTCATATCCAAATGCTTGGCCTAGAGAAGGGATTGAGGGACCATCCACTTTTCGGTAGGTTTTTATGCTGTCTGCAGGCCTCTGTAAAAACAATTAAATTGTGCTTTAAATTAGATTTAAAGAAACATTCCACACCTGTTGCATAAATTGAAGGCAAATACATCCAAAGAAAAAAGATATAGCCCTATACTTTATTAAAAAGGTGATTTAGAATATTAACTTTTCTTTTTTATGTTTTGAAGCATGTGTACTTTTAATAGATGTTAGTGTATCAGAGAATTATTAAACAACTACAGAACCTTATAATGCCATATACAGTAAACTTCCGATAATCCGGCACCTTTAGGACCCAGGGGGTGCCGGATTATCAGATATGCCAGACTATCGGAAGGGGGGGCTATGAGAGGTCTGGGGACCAACCCGGCAGCGCCCCAGCTGCTCTGCCCCAGGCGTCCTGATTCAGCCACTGCTGAAACTGACCAGCTGCTGACTCTAGAAAGCCCGGGGCAGAGATGCTTTGCCTCGGGCTTCCTGGAGTCAGCCGCTGATCAGTATCAGCAGCGGCTGACTTGTGGACACCTGGGGCAGAGAAGCTGGGGTGCTGCCGGGTTGGTCCAGTAGCGCCGAGGAGCGGTGCTGCGGGACCAACCCGGCAGCCCCCCAGCTGCTCTGCCCCAGGCATCCTCATTCAGCCGCTGCTGATACTGATCAGCGGCTGACTCCAGGAAGCCCGAGGCAGAGCTGCTCTGCCCTGGGCTTCCTGGAGTCAGCCGCTGGTCAGTTTCAACAGCAGCTGAATCAGGACGCCTGGGACAGAGCAGCTGGGGCGCTGCGGGGTTGGTCCCTGCAGCGCCGCACTTCGGTGCTGTGGGGACCAACCCAGCAGCACCCAGTTGCTCTGTCCCAGGTGTACCCAAGTCAGCTGCTGCTGAAACTGATCAGGGGCTGATTCCAGGACGGCTGGGGTGCTGCCGGGTTGGTCCTGCAGCCCCGAGGGGCAGCGTTACGGGACCTACCTGGCAGCACTCCAGCTGCTCTGCCCCTAGCTTCCCCGATTCAGCTGCTGGTCAGTTTTAGCAGCAGCTGAATCAGGGAAGCTGGGGGAAGAGCAGCTCCAATGGTCCGGCTGCCCAGAGCACTTCCGGGTTCCTGATGGTGCCGGACCATCAGGAGTACCGGACCATCAGATGCCGGACCATCAGAGTTTTACTGTACATAGAAGGATAACATCAGTACAGCACTCTGCATTCAGTTTTATTGACAGAGTGAAAATTTAACTTCATTTTTCTAGGTAGACTTCCCCAATTTGGTGTTATCTTGTTTCAACCCTCTCCCGTGGAAGCTTTCTACAGGTTGCACCTCCCAAATCTAGGATTCTCTGGTCCAGCAACATCCATGGTCTGGCATGACCACGGATGTTCCTGGATGAGAGAGCCCAGAAGTTGGAGGGCTAGCAACTGGGAACCCAGTGCAGCCCTGCGAGTCTGGCGGGGCTACAGCAGCCTGGATGGAGCACAATCAGGTCTGTCTGCTGCTTTGCAGTAGGGCCAGGACCACAGCAGCACAAGGGGGGAAGCCAGCCTGGGCCTCAATATCCTGGGAGGTGGTGGCAAGGCCGCAGCAGCATGATTGGAGCTGCCTGCCGCCCCACAGCAGGGCCAGGGCTGTGGCCACAGCATCCTGGGAGGGGAAGCTGGCCAGGGCTGTAGCAAGCCAACAGAATCGGCACAGCTGGGGCCATGTGTCGCCCGGCAGCAAGGTCTGCAGCAACAGCAGATTGATTGAGCAATGTGCCATTCAGCAGTAGGTTTGGCGCTGTGGTGCCACCCAACTGACAGCAGAACTAGGGCTAGGGCTGTGGCTGGCCAGCAGATAGCCAAGGTGGGCTGAAGAAGCTGGCAGCGGGCTGAGGGGCTGGTGTCCGGGGACCTCCCGTAGTCTGGCAAATGCCTTGAACTTGATTCTCTCTCCTGCCAGGTGACCACCCTAACCACCACATTATATGCTATTCTCCTCAACTTGGCCTGTTGACACCATTCCATTTCTAATATCTTCTAGATCAAAGAGTACAAGTGAGAATAGCAGCAATTCTCAAATCTTGGGTTGAGACCCCAAAGCGGGTCAAGACCCAATTTCAATGGGGTCATTGGAGGATGCTTAGACTTGCTGGGGCCCAGGGCTGAAACCTGAACCCCATCACTTGAAGCTGAAGCTCAAGGTCTTCAGCCATGGCCAGGAGGACTCAGGTTACAGGCTCCCTGTTTAGGGCTGAAGCCTTTAGTTTTCAGTTTTGGTGCCCCTCCACGCAGGAGCAGTGGGGCTTGGGCAGGCTCATGCTTCAGTCCTGTCCTCCTGGTGTCACACAATAATATTTTTTTTGCCAGAAGGGGATCATGGCACAGTGAAGTTTGAGAACTCCTGTTCTCTAGCATGGTGATTGAGGCACTCACCTAGGAAGCAGGGAAAGTGGAGACATATCCCTCCTCTGAGTCAGGCAGAGAGAATATTGTACTTTTAGCATATAGTGGAAGATTAGTTTTTTTAAAAGATGTATCTTTATTTGAAATTACTTCATATTACAGTAAAACTCCAGCTGTCTGGCATCCAGTGGTCCAGCACTCCTGATAGTCCGGCACCACCTGGAACTCAGAAGTGCTCCAGACAGCCGGACAATTGGAGCTGCTCTGTCCCGGGCTTCCCGGAATCAGCCACTGGTCAGTTTCAGCAGCGGCTGACTTGGGGAAGTCTGGGGCAGAGCAGCTGGGGTGCTGCTGGGTTGGTCCCGCAGCACCGCTCTCCCATCCTTCCCACCCCAGACCCCTCACAGCCCCCCTTTCCGATAGTCCGGCATATCTGATAATCCAGCACCTCCTGGGTCCTAAAGGTACCAGATTATTGGAAGTTTACTGTAATTCTATGGTTTTGTTTGGCTTCATTTTTTTCAGTATTTATTTTCCCCACATTAATTCAGGCCTTGTCTACACTACGAGATAATGTCCTCCCATTATCAAGTCTGTCTTGTGATAACTGTAAGCACCACAGTAGATTTCCAATTGTACCACTGTAGGCTGGTTTTGTAATATGTTTACTAGTGTTTTTATTAATGTTATATTAACATCTGTGATCAATGTCAAATTTTAAGAAAAAAAATGAATAAGGCATAATTCCTTTTTAACCACATACCAGTTGACTTGGTTCTTTAGGATCTCTCTGCTTCCTGTTATTAATCTCTAAGCCCACAGCAGGAGGTTTGTCATAGCTTCCAGGTCCTGGAGTGTCTTTACTAATCTCCTTGAAACGTTTTTCTTTGTTCTGTGGACTCTGACCACCTTTTATATTATTCTAAAAATATTTAAAAAATTAATAGTCTATGAAATGATCAGGTAAAATAATTATGAACTCGACAAGCACTTCACAAAATAAAAAAGCAGTTGACTGCAGTCCTTCAAACCTGTGTTTCTCAATGTGTTCTGCAGGCTCACTTTGGGAAAGCCACTAGTGGCACACCACTTTGTTTACCTAAAAGGTCCATAGCCATGGGGCCTCGTGGCTCCCCTCGGCTGGAAGCAGCAAATCAGAGTCACTGGAGCTGCAATGTTCTGTGGCTACGGACTCTTTAGGCAAACAAAGCAGCACGGGCCCGCTCACAACTTTCCCATAGCGGGCTCATGGAACACTTTGAGAAACACTGCTTTAAACCAAAAGCTGACAAATGTCTGCACTGTTATATTAAAATGCTCTAGATACAAATGAATTTTCTCAGTGTTGTTTTACTTGATTTAAAGTAAGAAATGAAACCTTTAGATAAGAGGTTGAAAATATTTGTTTTACTGCTACATTCTCTAATGAAATGCTATTTTAAAATTTCTTACAAAAATACTCAGTGAATTACAAGTATCCCTTTGCTTTCTAATGCAGTAAGATAATAATTATTGTCTCTTCTTTTTCCAGTAAAGAAAAAACACTGTATCATTTATTATTATCATCTGTAATAGAACTTAGGAAAGCCCCAAACATGGCTCCAGGAGCTCAACATGGTAGGTACAAACAGAAAAAAAAGAGATGACTTCTGCCCAAGAGAACTTACTATTTAATACTGTGTCAGTAATAGTTAGAGCACTGGCTCCTTCTCTATAAATTTCAATACGTATGAACAAATTTGAGCTGAACTGTACATTCAAAAGCTTCTACATTTTAAATACAGTAGGTCCAAAATCAACAAACAATCTGTGTTCTTCTTATCAATGGTTGGAAAGTAGCAGCAGGGCCACCCTTAAGGGCCTGGAGCAACCTCCCTATAGTGCCCCAGGCACAGGGCCCAGGGGAACCCCACTCCACCTCATACCCTGCCTCCACCTCTGCCCCACCTCACCCTGTCCTTGCTTCACCCCTTCCCCCATGCCCTGCCACTGCTCTTCCCCTGCTCCACCCCTTCCCTGAAGCCTCCTCCTCCAAGCAGTATGAGCTGGTGGACTACCTGGGGAGGGGTGGGGAGGCCAAGTGCTGGACGGCAGCAGCAGTTATTCCCCTCTCCCACCCTCACTGCAGCATCAGGAGCCAGTGACCTGGCAGTCTGCTCCACTCCACCACTCTCTCCCAGTCTGCTACACTCCACTTCTCCACGGTGGCAGGAAACTGTTTAAGGCTTATGCTAACTGCATTGTTTTTACATAGTCCATAATTGCTAACAGATAGCATGAAATTCATGTTTTATTTTAATTCCAAAAGTGAACTGTAAAACTCAAATGGTTCAATTCCTATTATAAATTCAATTTAAACTATTTACATTGAGACTGTTGACTTACAAACTTAATTATAATACACAGCTACTATGGGGCTGTGCCCTCTGCTTGCTATGCTTGCCAAACCCCCTCTCTTTGAAGGTAGGGGGCAGGAGCTGGCTGAGGGTAGGTATCTGGCCAGGGAGACATGAGGCAGGAGCAGACCGGGCGTGCAGGGTCTCAGTGGAAGGGATGAGTGAGAGAGCTGGGGGTGGAGAGTCTCGGTGAAGGGAGTGTGTGAGGGTGCAAGGTATCAGTGGAGGCAGCATGTGAGGGGGCTGAGGGTGCAAGATCTCACAGGGTGAAGGGGTTTGGGGTGCAAGGTCTCAGCAGGGTGGCAAGTGAGGAGGCTGGGGGTGCAGGCTCTCACCTTGGGGGGGTACGAGTGAGCGGGCTGAGGGTGCAGAGTCTCGGCTGAGCGGAGGTGTGAGGGGGCTGGGGTACACGGAGGCATGCAGCTCACAGCTCCTGCCTCCCCACAACACTGAGGAGGGGAAGAAGCCATATGGTTCCCGCCACCCTGTGACGGGGGAGGGGAAGTTGTGCATGGCTTGCAGCTTCTGCCCCCCCAGGAGCATCGGGGAAGGTACATGGCTCATGGCTTCCGCACCCCTGGGAGAAGGGAGGCCATGCGTATCCTGCTCCCCGCCAGGACTGGGGAGAGGGTGGCCTTGTGGTTCCCCCCGTCCAGGCCTTGCAGCCCCCTTGCAGCTCTTGCCTCCCTGGGAGCACCCATGGAGGGAGAGGCCTTGTGGCTCCCATCCCTCCTCCCCCAGAGCACCGGGAAGTGGGAGGCCTCCTGGCTCCGGCTCCTGCTCCCACCAGGAAAGGGGAGAAGGTGCATGAATCCCACCCCCAGGAGTGGGGAGGATGCATGGTCCCCCCAGGAGCACCAGGGAGGATGGAGTGGGGAGGGATTGAGGGGAGGGCAGCTGAGTGATGCAGAGTGACATGATGACATTACTCTGTTGTCCCACAGGAAAAAATTTTTAAATATATATAGAGAGAAATAACAACTTCAACTGTGTGTTATAAGAACTGGCCCATTATATGGCTACACTGTGTTTGTTTTTTTCTGAAGAAGGTATGCAAATTGCGCTCGCATTTGCAAATCTTCCAATTCTTTTTCCAGAAGAGAATTTTCCGATATTTGGCCCGTCTTCACAGGGCCAAATATAGGGAAAAACCCCTCTTTCAGAAGCCCCCTTATTCCTCGTAAAACAAGGTGTATGGGGGCTTCCGAAAGAGGGGGTTTTCTCACATTTGTCCCTGTGTAGACGGGCCAAATATTGGAAAATCCTCTTCCGGAAAAAGAATCAGAAGAAAATATGCAAATGTGAGCACAATTTGCATACGTTCTTCAGAAAAAAACCACAGTATAGCCGTATCCCCACTTTGGGGGGTGGTAATGAGCACTATCCCTCTTCAGCTCCTGGCATCCAGAAGAAGCAGAATACTCTCCCCACAAATCTGGCCAGCTTTGGCTGCAGATACAGGACAGGCAATCAGGAGCCCTCATCACTCCATCCACTTCTGAGTGTCTTGAGAACCCAGAAGAATGCAAAGAATAACCATTAAACCTCATTTTTTATGGAGTAAGGGTTATTTCGAAAGAAGGGTTTCTTTCAAAATAACCACGCCTACATGGCATTTTTTATCTCAAAACAGGGTATTTAAAAATAGCGACCGGACGCAATTATGCAAATGAAGCATGGGAAATTCAAATCCACGCTCCATTTGCAATTTCGCTGGGCTGCATTTGCATTCCTCTCTCGAAAGAGGAATGCAGTGTAGATATCCCAACTGTTGGCTCTGAAGGTGACACAGGCACTGTGTTCTGAAAAAATATTAGTGGCTGTTTAGTAGGGATGTTAAGTAGTGATTAATTTGCTAGTCGAGTAGTCGATGGAATTTCCATTGACTAGTTGTTAGGGAAAGGCTGACTTCTGGGTCTCAGCACAAACCTCCCCAATTACCCTACTGCCGCTTTGCACTCTTAAAAGGACAGAGAGGAGTCGGCGTGCAAAGATCCACGGGACCAACTGCCACTTCTCTGTTCCTTTCAAAATGCAGAGTGGCAGCACGGGGGATGGTTGTCCTGAGACCCGGGAGATTGACCCAGCATCTTTGCACACCAGCTCCTCTCTGTCCCTTTAAGAGTGCAGAGCAGCAACAGGGGGAGGGGGTGATCAAGTAGTCGATAGTGCAACTCGATAAGCTCCTACTTATCAGGTATTCAACTACTCATTCGCATCCAGCAGCAGCCTTCAGCAGCAACCAGCTCCCCTCCTTCTTCTCAGTACCTCCCATCCACCAGTGGCCCCGCCAATAAACTTCTCCTCCCCCTGCTCCTCCCCAGAGGCTCCTGCCCTCAGCAATCAACAGGGCCTGGTGCAGAGAAGGGGAGAGAAAAGGTGAAGCAGAGGTGGGGGCTTCGAGGAAGGGAGCAGGTGAGGACAGGGCCTGCAGTGGAGCAGGATTTTGAGCATTCCTGGGGCTTGGAGGAAGCCAGCACCTGTGAAATTTGGCACCACCACTGCCAGTGGTTCGGGGGAGGAGGGTGATCGAGTAGTTGTGGCCGTAAGTAAGGGTGGCCTTGTTTCTACGCTGCTGCTGGTGGAAGCACTGACTTCAGACCTGGGTGGCCCGAAAGCGATATCTCTTAACCAAGATATTCATGTTGTTGTGGTGCAGGAGGACTATTTTTTTTAATTCCTAAAATATCCACTCTGACACTGTTTATTGAATATTTATCCTACTCCCAGTTATGGCACTAGGATTCCAGCCTGGTGCAGGGTAAAGCCCTGGCAAAAACTTCAAAAGTTTCAAATTACAAGTAATGGAGGGAGAGGGCAACAAATTCCATGAATGGGAAGACAGGCCCAGCTGGAGAAGTTTGCACACCACTGTAATAAAGCATACAGAAACCTACCATGTAAGCGTGAAAACATGTAACAAATAATTCATGCAGCATTAATCTGAACTTCCTTTATCCTTACTGGAACCATTACTAAGCAGTTTCATTTAAAAAAAATCAATTCATTACTTAAATTTCATGGGTCTTTGCTGTTTTAAAACTATATTCTCTGTTAGCACACTGGGGCAACAAGAAATCTTGATCTACACCAGGGATGCAAAATACAGTTTATTCAGTTATATTGTGAAATGCTGTCACCTCCTGGCCCCAGGGAGCTGCCAACTCACCCTGCAGTGGGCCCAGTGGGGCTGGAGCAGCCCTCCACCCGCAACAAGCTGCAGTTGGGGGACTGCTCCCAGGCTCCAGTTAGCTGGTTACTCTAAATATCACCCATTAAGGGTGATGCTTACCGGGCAACCAGTTATCCAGCTACTCATTCACATCCCTAACTTACACCATACACAAAATACCCCCTACTACTGGAGGTGAGCTACATGAAAACAACAAACCATCTAGGAGCTCAGACAGCCATTTGAATTTTTAACTGACACAACACATCCAACAATCTCATTTTTAGGAGCACGTAGGGCTCTTTCTTAATTTTTCTATTGGGGAAAGGAGTAGATGGGGGGAAAGGGGGGATGCATGAAGAGGCAGAACAATGAGGAAGAAAGAATTGTACAGGTTGTACCTTCCTGGTCTTGTACCCTTGGCACCTGACCGGTCCTGAACCAGGGAATGTGCCAGACTAGGGTAGGTCAATGCTAGCCCCTCTGATGCCACCAGTTGCCAGACCAGCTCTGATGACCGCAGAGGCTCCAACACTGACCCAGCAGGGACCAGGAGGGGCATTCAGGGGAAGAGGCAGGGTGGTTACAGAGCCCTGAGGCTAAAGCCAGGAGCACAACCCTGCATGCACACATCAAGCCCCACAGCTGCAGAGCTACCCTCCTGGCCCTCACTACTGACCGTGGGGATGTGCTCCTGGTCCCCAACCATGAGGCTCCACAGCTACCTTACCTCTTCCCCCAGAGCATGTCCTTCACCCCCAGGTTCTGCTGCCAGCCTACCAGGAGCTTCAGATGCGCATCTGATCAGGACTTCGCTCCCCACTACCATCACTTGTGTACAGAATACCTGGCCAGTATTCTGTCACAAGCAACTTCCAGGCTGGTAACTACTGTATAACAAATACACAGAACCTGAATGAATGGATGAATGATTGAATGAATGTTATATATATATATATATATATATATATATATATATATATATATATGTGTGTGTGTGTGTGTGTGTGTGTGTGTGTGTGTGTGTGTGTGTGTGTGTGTGTGTGTGTGTGTGTGTGTGTGTGTGTGTGTGTGTGTAAGGGTTAAGTAGTGATAGGAATAAGTAGTTAAACAACGTTGTTTGCTTCTATCTTTTCTTTATTCTTTATTATTATCTTTACAATAAATGTGGCTTTTTGCCTTACCCCCCCCCATAAAATCCTGCTTGCTTTTATTGGTACAACGACCCCCATCTCTGCTTACCCCTTCCCTCCCTGAACATGAGCACTGCAAATGAGCTATTTAAGGTACTACAGAATCTCTAGGAAGGCAAGGTAAGAGTTGTTAAGCACAGAGCCCAGTTTTTCCCCATGAGTGCTCCAACACAGGAGCACCTACAGGGTTGCTGGACCACGGAAGTCCAGACTATACAGGTTCAACCTGTGTATATATAAAAGATCTCTTCCAAATGTTTACTTCTCGCAAGAGGAGAGTATTTGTTGATTTGTTCCATTGAATTTTAGTTATGAAAATCACTTATATTACTGTTTTGAACGTCAGAGTGCAATTTCATCTCTCTCAACATATTTAATGCAACTTATACAATTTTACCTGTACTTTGGCAATATCATAGTATCCTGGTCCTGGAACATCAATCTCAGCATTTGGAATAGTATATGTAAAGTCTCGATTTGTCAAAGAAAGAAATGGAGCATAGCCATCTGCAAGTGGGGGAGGGCAGAAAAAAACAGTAAAACATATGTACTTACAAGAGTTTGAGAAAGCAAACAGCCTATATATGCATCAAAATTATTCTTCAGTAACCAACACACTTGGTTCATCTAACTGCTCCGTTCCATTGAATAGATGGGTCATATATAAAGAACAATATATGTTAGAGGGTGTAGCATGAAAAGCAATAAATCTATTTTATAATGCAGAAAGCCATCACACTAATTATGTTTTAGCCCTGAAGCACCTACAGAATGCTGAAGCCCATTTTCTGTAGCTTTTCCATACCCTGCATCTTCAGATTCCTGCTTGTACAGCAGATATTAACATATTTTAAGGCCAATAGGGATCACTATCATCATTTAATCTGACCTCTTACAAAAAATAAGCCATAGAATTTCAACAAATGAGTCCTGCTTCAATTCCATTGATTTGGTTGACCTAGAAAGACATCCAATTTGACTGAAAGACTAAGCAATGGAAAATCAATCCATGGAAAGTTACTGCCCTTCTCACATGTACAGAGAAGTGCAAATTCACTATCCCCTTATTCAAATAACTGCACTAGCTGCCCATTCATTTCAGGATCCAGTTCAAAATTCCCTTTTCTGATTTTAAAATGCTCCATGAACTTGCTCCATTCCCTCTCCATTAGGGCTGTCAATTAATGTGCGTTATCGCCTGTGATTAACACAGAGCACAATTAATGTGTTAATTTTTTTAACATACATTAATCGCAGGCGTTTCCACGGCACTGCTCTTTTCAAATGCTGCTGTGGCATTTGAAAGAGGCAGCACCGCACAGCTGATCCTGGGCTCCCATGGCACTGCTCCTTTGAAAAGCTACGGCGGCATTTCAAAGGGGCAGCACAACACTGGAGTCAGCTGGAGTCTTATTGTTTAACAGCTCAATTAATCATGCAATTAATCACAATTAATTTTTTTAATCATGCAATTGAGATTAATTTTTTTTCTCTCTTGACGGCCCTAATCTCTATACAAATTACACTAGACTCCTCTCAATCCCTTCCCAGTCTGAGTGCTATTGATTAGGAGGCAGCCTCCTTTGCAACTGCAGTCACCCACTGATTTTTCTGCATCTCTCTACCTCATTGATCTTGTTTTAAACTCTTGAGTAAAAACATGTTTTCTCCTTTACCAACCACTCCTAATTTCTGTCCCCCCTCTGCTGTTAAGTCTAAGCTTTTATTTAACTACATAAATTAGTTGTGATCGTTGGTATAAAAGATTTTAATAAAAGTTATTAATAGATTTCCTATATTTTAAGCACACAAATGACTATTGTGATCATTTAGTCTGACATCCTGCACACGTCAGGTATTAAGTAGTAAGACTGGATGAATGTACATAAACATATGACTTAAATTTCCCGTAAATGAAATAATGCTTGATTACAATTTTATTTATTTTCAACTGGGATTTACTTTAGTTGTATTTAAATACAATGCAGGTCTCCCATTTCCCGTTTACAGTGGATTTTTCCTTTAATTTCTGGAATAAAGTAACATTGACAGTGAGTGGGAAAGTAAAGATAAAGGAATGAATAAAAATAAATTTTACATTTTTAAAATGTTCCTCACTTCCACTCCTAATAGTTTCCTTCATAAGATCTATAAAATGACCTTCATGAGCTAGTCATGGTTTAAATGCAGTTTTTCTCCTTTTTACCATACCATTTTACAGATAAAATTAAAATAATTTAAATTAGATAAAATCTTATTTTATCTGATACCTCAATTTAGTGTTTTCAGTGGTTTCAGAAACTGTCCCTCTGATGAGTGCCATTGGGGGGGACAACCTAACAAATCTGTGGCATGGCCTTATTAATTCATGTTTAACCTACAAAGGACACATTAACTTAACCCTATGGCCTATATCCATCTTGACTTTTCACTGCTGATTGGAAAGATATTGTTACTCATATCTCCTTTAACTTCAATTTGCATCTAAGACTTAATTCTGAAAACCTGCTCCTAAGATATTACCAATTAAGCCAAAAGAATACGAATTCCAATACTACTGGCAGTTATTCTCAAGTCATTCCTACTTTAAACTGAGAAAAAAAATAATTTGTCTGATATCCCCACATATTTCTATCTTCAGTTGCAGAGCTTTGCTTTTGCTGAAAAGAACATAAATGGAAATTAAAGGCCCCCAAATTCTTTTATTCAGTACAAAAGAAATAAAAATACTCCTAGTACAATATATTAAAGCCCAGCTACACACTGAAGCCTACTGAGAACTCATATTTATGTCAGAATGGGAAAGAACATTAGATAAGGTTTTTCAGTGAGAGAATTAGAAAGGTATTTCTGAATATAAAGCCATCATTTTCACAGTGTGGCAGATTGGCAGTGTTTGTCCTTAGGACTTTGCATTGCAGAATTTCCAAGATTTTTCTCACACATAGGCTCTGAAGAAGATGTCTGGCTCCATCTCCAACAGAATTGAAGAACATTATAATCTTTGTGTGGAGAGAACAGGAATTTGTGGAAAAGTGCCCAGACCTAAGTCTCCTCTCACACGACCAAATCAGGTGGAACAGTGTTACAAATGTGTAAAATCAGTGGAAGATATGAATCAGATTTATCACATTTAAATATATAGAAGATATACAGGCAGTCCCCGAGTTACGAACGGGGTTTGCTGCCCATCTTCCTGGTCTGCTGAGATGGGGAGCAAAGCCTCTGAGGACGCCGGCAGCGGGAGAGCCGCGGCGCGTCTGGGCTGTCCGCTGCCCATGTGCTCCGCGGCTTTGCTCCCCATCTCCCTGGTCTCCTGGAGACCAGCAGACCAGAGAGACGGGGAGCAAAGCCGGGGAGCATGCGGGCAGCGGACAGCCCAGACGCACCGCGGCTGTCCCGCTGCCGGCATCCTCAGAGGCTTTGCTCCTCGTCTCCCTGGTCTGCTGGTCTCCAGCAGACCAGGGAGACAGGGAGCAAAGCCGCGGAGGACCCGGGCGGCGGGACCGCGGTGCGTCTCGGTCCACTGCCCGCGTCTCCCTGGTCTGCTAGTACGCCTCCCCCCCCCCAGCAGACCAGGCTTTTCTCCGGACGCCTGTGGTAGAGCAGCTGGGGCACTGCTGGTTGGTCCCGCAGCGCCGCTCTGGGCGCTACTGGACCAACCCGGCAACACCCCAGCTGCTCTGCCCCAGGCATCCTGATTCAGCCGCTGCTGGTCAGTTTCAGCAGCGGCTGAATCTGGACGCCAGTTCCAACTTACATACATATTCAACTTAAGAACAAACCTACAGTCCCTATCTTGTACGTAACCCGGGGACTGCCTGTAGTTCAAGTTGAAGAAAAGAATAACATCATCTCCATTTTGAGAACCAGCTCAACCAGCTCCCGATATAAAATCCTCGCAAAGACGTAACCGAGGTAGTTTCTACCTCTATTGCCTTGTCTACACTGTTAAGTTACAGTGCAGTAACTCCAAGATATCCACACTGATAAGGCAGTTAGAGTGCACTACGGATGTTAAAAATAATTTATTTTTGTAAATGTGTAGCTGCTGAAACATGTAACCACTGTATCCGAGGCAGCAGCGCAGGGAGAAGGCGACTCAATGGGAACCAGTGCTCACCTTCACCCCGCTCTGTGCTGCTGCTTCTGTAGAGGCTTAAAAGCCAGCTCCCTGTGTGTACCAACTCCTGCCTGCCTGGCACAGCCCTCCCTGCCTCCTACCTCCCCTGAGGCTGTGCTGGGCTTAGCTAGGCACCACACCATGCCTTCCTCCAGGGCTGGGGAGACTGCGGTGAGTACATGCCCACTCTCTTCCACTCCCAATGGTTAGAAGTGGGGAGCAAATGAGCGGCATGCCACCCTGCTTCCCAGGTGCCGGGGAAGGAGCAGCGCCTAGCAGAAGAGGCAGGGCTGGAGGTGGAGCTAGGGGCTTCTCTCCGACAGCCCTGCCTTCACCAACCGCCCATGGCTGCGTGTAACCATGAGAGTTAACAGATGAGCCCAGGCTCATCAGTTAACTGTGTACATGGGTACACATTCACACCCCTAGAGCATACTAACTCCACAGTTGCTGTGCTCTAAGTAAACCACTTCAATGAGAAATGTAGAGTTTCCACAATGAGAAACGTGCAGTGGCTACAGCACTACAGTGCTAATGTGGACCCACTATTTGCAGCACTTTAACTAGCCTCTAGAAATGCCCCATAATCCCTCCAGTTGCCACTCTGCTCCGTTTTTTAATGCAGCTGGCTACCCTGCAGGCCTGCACATATCCCCTTTGTTTCCCTCTGTTTCAGAAAACCTGCATACTGTGCTGATCTGCAACAGGACATTCAGATGGAATACCCATGCTGTTGAAGACAGAGGCAGACATTTGTATGAGTGACAGAGAGATTTTTGTGCAAAGAGCCGTGGATGGAAGGGAGGGGGGCTGATGTTCGGATCTCATTCCTCCCACCTCAGGACAGGTTGTTTCCTGCTGCTGTCTTGAACTTAGAAGACAGCATGCTGACATCCCGTAAAAAACACTAACCCTCCCCTCTCCCACACACACACATACCCAGTGCCTGTCAGACTTTCCCCTCCTATCCCACACTTTAGTTGAAAAGTGGCTGTCAAAGACACATCAGGAAATGCATACGCAGCAGAATACTTAGTAGAAGTAGCAGTAAAAACTATCACTGTAAAAAAAATCAAATGTCTAATAGTCAGCTTGATCACAGACAATGCTGCAAATGTATCCAAGATGAGACCAAATTTAGAAGAGAGTGAATTGGGTTCCCAACTAATATCATACAGTTACAGTATTTATTTGATGCACCTCCTAGCTAAGGACTTTAGAGTTCCAGAAATAATGGCTAATGTTGTTGAAATGGCAAAATACTTCTGTAACAACCGCTTTGCAGCAGTTGCACTGAAAAAAGTGGGAGGAACCAAGCTATCCGTCCCACAAGACATGCGATGGAATTCAGTAGTGAACTGTTTTGAGCACCATATCAAGAACTGACCTAATCTGATGATAGTTTGTGAACAAAATTGTGAAAAAATAAATGACACTGTCACAGCCAAATTTCTCAACATTGGGCTTAAGAGAAATGTTGAACACACGCAGAAGCCTATTTCTGTAACCTTGAATAAAATGCAGGGAAATAGCTGTTTTATTACTGACGCTCTTGAAATTTAGAAGGAACTGAGTGAGATCTTAAAAGACAAATATTCAATGACGGAGTTAAATTACAAGCATTAAAAAAAAAAAAAAAGAATGGGACAAGCCCTATCTCCAGCTCATTTTCTTGCAAATATTCTCAATACTCAGTACCAGAGTCAAACCTTAACTGCAGAAGAACTGGAATTGGCTATGACATGGGCATCCAGCAATCATCTCTCCATAATGCCAACCATAATACATTTCAGAGCTAAGGGTGACCCATTCAAGAAATATATGTTTGCTGATGTTTTAAAGAAAGTTACACCAAGTGAGCTGGTGGAAGTCACTTAAGCACTTGGATTCAGAGACTGTTGAAGTGATAATTTCACTTTTAATAGCAAAGCTTCTTCTGCCAGTGTAGAAAGAATATTTTCTTTCTTTGGACTACTTCATTCCAAACTGATAAACTGTTCGGGACATGACAAATCAGGAAAGCTTGTTTTTATTTTCCAGATTATGAACAAACAGGAAAATGAAGGTGAAGATGACTGAGTTAGCTGTAGAAGGCAATGTTTTAAGTTTCTCATGTTCTCCTGGCTGACAGTTGATTTAATTTTTGTTTTGTTTTTTTAATATATTTAATTTAACTCTTTTAGTTAAAAACAATTTTAACTAAAACAAACCTGATTTAAAAATAACTTGAATATTTAACTATATGTTTGCTGTTAAAGGAAAACATCCAGAATACATAACATGGTTGTTTTAGTTAAATAAAACAATTTAAATGTCTGTCTGGTGATGTTCTCCTTCTAATACAAGATACCAAGAAAATGCTCCAAATATTAATAATTAACCTGATGAACTGGAGATAGTTCACGTCCCAATGACTTCATAAATATCTGCTTCAATTACCTTTGGTAAGTGAAATAACCATTCATTCATTTTCTGATATAGTTGTAAAATTAATCTGAAATTTTTTTTAAATAAATCACTGTAAAAAATTTATAATGTGCACCTTTTAAAATGAAACCTACATCTATCACTGACTTGTAAAGAATATGTATTAAGGTTATAACAACCAACAACAATGCACTTTTATGTAAAAAACCATGATTAAATCGAGTCTTCCTGACTAGTGATTTAAATCATGGTTTAAATCAATTTGATTTAAGTCAAATCCACCCTGCCTCTGGAACCCCATAAGATTGGAATTATTGGAACTCCATTTACAAAACTTTTCTTAAATATTACATGAATATATTGTATCATTCTACAGAATTAATTAGAATTTATAATCCCTATTCCATGATAATTTATAATCCCTATTCTTTGAGCACTAATGTATCTTAATTAAAATTATCTTTAAATGGGTTTTTCCTCAAAAAGAATGTTATAAAAAAAGTCAAATTTTTTAATTTTTTTTTAATTATTGATTTTTATCCATCCTGAAATCTCATTCATGTGATATTGCCTGCCCTATGTGGCATTGCAAACCCTTCCCAAACTCTCTGCGGCAAGTTTTGCATAGTGGGATAGCTACTACAATGCACTGCTGTCTGTGGTGTTGCAATAGCTGCTAATATGGACACACTCCACCACCCCACATCCCATCTGTTTCCCTGCAGAACTCTGTGCTCAATGCTGTAACAAGGGCCATCCCTGCAATGGCACCTGGTCTGGACGAGCTGGCAACCCTGGAGCAGAGCAAGCAGGGGAGCTCAGCTGCAGCCTCAGGGCAAAAGGTAAGAAGCACGGGTGACAGTGGGCACAGCAAACACGTGTGGGAAGAACAAGCATGGGCATGAGATCAACAAGCAGCAATGCTGCCGCCAGCTGGAGAGAAACTGCACTTTGAAGGGGAAAACGTCATTCTCTCCAGCTGCTGGCTACATGGCTGTCCTCTGCTTCATTTGAGTCCTTCGGCCTGCACTCGCACTGAGTGCCGCTGCCTGGTGAGCAGAGGTTGGGCACAGCTGCAGGGGAAGATGGCTGGGGGATGTGGCCATCAAAGTCCCATATCTGAGCTCATGGGTAGGGGGCCAGCTGGGGCATGGACCTGAAGACCACTGGAGTCCTAGCAGTGAGCCCATGGTTTGGGGTGGGGAGCAGCCAGATGATGGAAACTGTCAGAGCCATGGCAGTGAGCCTACAGGGAGGGAGGTGGTTGGTACTGAGCGTGTGGGGTTGGGGAGTAAGGATGTTAAAGAGCAGTTATTTGGCTAAGCGTTTAGGTGATACAATTTGTACCAACTACATGAATGGTGGATAAAGGCCGCTTTGCAGAGCCAGGCAGCATGGCAGAGGCAGCAAGGGGAAGAGGAAGTGAGCAGTGGTTTTTTTTGTAATGGTACTGCCTGGTACGCAGTCCCAGCACCTCCAGATGCAGTAGGACAGAGCTCAACAACTTTTTCCCTGGAATACCAGAACCTTTTTTTTTTTTTTTGTACAAAATAAGCACTGGAAGCAAGTAGTGGAGTGGATAAACTTATGCGTATCAGGTAGCTGAGTAGTCGACTACTCGCTTACTTCCCTAGCTGGGAGCAGGGGATGGTGCAGCCAGATTCGGGACTGCCCTCAAGCCCACCCCTAGGCATACACCGCATAAAACGCCACTACAATTGGGGCACCAAAGAGGTGCCCTACACAGCCGCACGTGCCGAAAGCCTGCGCGAGCTGTTACTGCCAACGTCTTACATCCGCCAGCGCAGACAGAGCCCACGGGGCTAATGAAAGTCGGTGGGGAAGGTGGGAGGAGAGTGGTGTCTCCCCTCCCCTCCCACAGCCCCCTCTGCTGCCAGCGACCATGCTCCCCCCGGCCAAGCCCTGTGTCGTTAGCAGGGACAGCGCAGGCCTGGGCTCTGCTCGGCCCCTGAAGCTGGGAGAAAGGCTGCGCTGCTCGGGGCGCTCATTGCGGGGAGTGGGGGCGGGACCCTGCGCAGCCGGGGCCAGGGCGGGGCTGGCTGCGGGCTCGGGGGCGCTGTGCAGGGGGCTCCCGGGGGGCGGCCAGGCCCCGGTACCTGCTTGCAGCTGCTTCCCGGGCTGGAGCTGGTAGGAGCCGGGCCCCACATGCGCCTCGGTGCAGCCCGCGGGCACCGTCAACGCCCGCGGAGCCCGGTCGTACATGGCGGCTCCCCCGAGACCCGGCGCTGGCCGGCGGCTGCAGTCACCATGGACACCGCGCGGCCCAACACGCCCCGCCCCTCCACAGCCAGCTGCCCTCAGGAACCCGCCCCGGCCTGTCTCCTGCCCCTCTCCTCCAGACAGCCTGCCCGGCCCTAGGGAACCGCCCCTCAATGCTCTCCACCCCCACAGTCTGCTCCTGGCCTTGGGAACATACCTTTCAACTCTCCCCACCCCCACACAGCCAGCCCCTGCCCTCAGGAACCCGCCCCTCAGTGCTCTGCACCCCCACACAGCCAGCCCCTAGCCTCAGGAACCCGCCCCTCAGTGCTCCGCACCCCCACACAGCCAGCCCCTAGCCTCAGGAACCCGCCCCTCAGTGCCCCGCACCCCCACACAGCCAGCCCCTGCCCTCAGGAACCCGCCCCTCAGTGCCCTGCACCCCCACACAGCCTGCCCCTAGCCTCAGGAACCCGCCCCTCAGTGCTCCGCACCCCCACACAGCCTGCCCCTAGCCTCAGGAACCCGCCCCTCAGTGCCCCGCACCCCCACACAGCCAGCCCCTAGCCTCAGGAACCCGCCCCTCAGTGCTCCGCACCCCCACACAGCCTGCCCCTGCCCTCAGGAACCCGCCCCTCAGTGCCCCGCACCCCCACACAGCCAGCCCCTAGCCTCAGGAACCCGCCCCTCAGTGCTCCGCACCCCCACACAGCCTGCCCCTGCCCTCAGGAACCCGCCCCTCAGTGCTCCGCACCCCCACACAGCCAGCCCCTGCCCTCAGGAACCCGCCCCTCAGTGCCCCGCACCCCCACACAGCCTGCCCCTGCCCTCAGGAATCTGCCCAACAATGTTCTCCAGCCCCACACAGCCTGTCTCTGCTCTTGGGAACCCACCTCTCACTGCTTCCCATCTCCACACAGCTGCCCCAGCCTTTGGAAACCCACCCCTCAACACTTCCCACCCCCACGCAGCCTACCCCTTCCTCTCTCCCCCGCACATCCTGCCCTGTCCTTGGGATCCTGCCCCTCAACACTTCTCACATACCTGCCCCTGCCCTCGGGAGCCTGCCCCTCAACATTCCCCACCTCCACACAATCTCCCTGCTCCCCACCTCCACACAGCCTGCCCCTGCTCTCCAGAATTTGCCCCGGAATACTCCCCACTTTCACACAGCATGTCCCCTGCTACATCTCTGCCCCTGCACAGCCTGCCCCTGTCTTCAGGAACCCACCCCTCAATGCTCCCCACCTCCACACAGCCTGCCCTGTCCCCTCCCCACACAGTCTTCCTCCACCCACGGGAACCCACCCCTCAATTCTCCCCACCTCCACACAGCCTGCCCTGTCCCCTCCCCACACAGTCTTCCTCCACCCACGGGAACCCACCCCTCAATTCTTCCCACCTCCACACAGCCTGCCCTGTCCCCTCCCCACACAGTCTTCCTCCACCCACGGGAACCCACCCCTCAATTCTTCCCACCTCCACACAGCCTGCCTCGTCTCCTCCACTCCCCACACAGCCTGCCCCTGCCCTCAGGAATTCGTCCTTCAATGATCCCCGCACCCACAAAGACGGTCCCCCACTCCTCCCCTCCCTACCTCTACAGAGCCTGCCCCTACCCTTGGGAACCCGCTCCTCAATGTTCTTCCCATGCCCACACAGCCTGCCTCTGTCCTCAAGAACAGTCTCTCTGCTCACTCCGATCCCCGTATAGCCTGCCCCTCCTCCGCGGTACTCCCCCACCCCACACTGCCTGCCCCTGCCCTTGAGAACCTTCCCTCAATGCTCCCAAAACCCCCACACAGCTTGCCCCTTCTCCCCTCTCCCCCACACAGCCTGACCCTGTCCTCAGGATCCCACCCCTAACGCTCCCCACAGCGTTCCCCTGCTTGGCAACATTCCCCTCTCCCCCACACAGTCTGCCTCTGCTCTGTAGGGCTTGTTTCTCCCCAACACAGCCTGTTCCTACCCCCGTCTCCTTTCCCTCCCCTCCTCCCCCCCGCAGCCCATGCCCCTCCACCTCCGCTCAAGTCTCCCATCCCTGGCCCTGAGTCTGCCCTAACCTCCTGCAATCTACAACACACTGCTCCGCTGGCCCAGAGCCTGAACTGCCACTGCTCTTGGGAACCCCCCCCCCCCATAATGCCCCCCTCTTCCCTAGTGCCTGACCCTCCCCTTGGGAAACCATCCCACAACACTCTCCTCTCTTCCCACAGAACCTGCCATCTACCACACACCTCTTCCCTCTCAACATCCCCCTGCCTTCTGTGCATCCTGGCTCTGCCCCTGCCCTGGGGAATCTGCCCCACAGTTCTCTTCTCTCCTCACAAAACCTGCCTCTGCCTCCTGGAACCTGCTCTGTAGCACTCTTCTCTCTCCCCATAAAGCCTGCCCCACCACCTGCTGCACAGCACTCCTCTCTACTCCCATAGAGCCTTTTCCTACCCACATGCTGTGTCTAGACTGGCAAGTTTTTCCACAAAATCATCTGCAAAATCATCTACACTGGCTGTCTTGAATTTCCGCAAAAGCACTGACGATCTCATGTAAGATTGTCAGTGCTTTTGCGGAAATACTATGCTGCTCCCATTCGGGCAAAAGTCTTTTTCCGAAAAACTTTTGCGCAAAAGGCCCAGTGTAGACAGCAGAGATTTGTTTTCCGCAAAAAAGCCCCGATCGCGAAAATGGCGATCGGGGCTTTTTTGCGCAAAAGCGCGTCTAGATTGGCCACGGATGCTTTTCCACAAAAAGTGCTTTTGCGGAAAAGCGTCCTGCCAATATAGACGCGCTTTTCCGAAAATGCTTTTAACGGAAAACTTTTCCGTTAAAAGCATTTCCGGACAATCATGCCAGTGTAGACGTAGCCACAGTGTTTCCCCCTCTGTCCATAGAGCCTGGCCTGTATAACTCCCCCCTCTTCCATAGAACCTGATCCTCCCCCATGGAACCTACCCCATAGCACTTTCCATGGGGAATCTGAAGGGGTGGGTTTTCATGGAAGAGAAGGGAGTGCTGCAGAGTGGGTTCCATGAGGAAGAATCAGGTTCTAAGGGGTAAAAGGGAAGCCCTGGGGATTGGTTCCTTATGACCTGTAGAGCCTGACTCCTCCTCCAGGGCACCTGGCCCACCGGATTCCCCTCTCACCTGATAGGAATACTATGAGTGGGTTCTGTCCTTTGAACAACCCACTCCCTTCATAAAACTTGCCCTCAATGGAAACCTCCCTTTCCCAAAAGAACCTGCCCCCTACCCGTACAATCCACTTTATGAAACCTGCACCTAACAGAACCTGTTCTTTCCCAGTCGAACTTATCAGCAATAATACTCAACGGCTGCATCTAGACTGGCAAGTTTTTCCACAAAAGCACACACTTTTGCAGAAAAACTTGCCAGCTGTCTACACTGGCCGCTTGAATTTGCACAAGAACACTGACGATCTAATGTAAGATTGTCAGTGTTCTTCCGCAAATACTATGATGCTCCCGCTCGGGAAAAAGCCCTCTTGTGCAAATGCTTTTGCGCAAGAGGGCCAGTGTAAACAGGTAAAAACTGTTTTGAGCCAAAAAGCCCCGATGGTGAAAATGGCAATCAGGGCTTTCTTGCGCAAAACCATGTCTAGATTGGCTTTTGCGCAGAAGCATCCGTGCCAATCTAGACACTCTTTTCTGCAAATGTTTTTAACGGAAAAGCTTTTCCGTTAAAAGCATTTGCGGAAAATCATGCCAGTCTAGACACAGCCAACTTTTCCAACAGAATTGCAAACATACAAGTCACTCCCCAGCTAGCTGTGAGAGATCAAACAAGACAAAAACATTACTTTGATAAGCAAAGGGTTCTAATACTTTGTTTTAGAGTTTAAATGTGCTTACTTTGAATATACTATGTGTTATACATAGTGTGACTTATCATGGGCTACATACAGTAACATAGCAACTAATCCAGAGCACTGATAATTTGAGCAAATTAATATTAATAAGAGAACCTAAATCTTTTATTTCCCATCTCTTTGATTAATTTTGAGACTTGAATGCAAAAACCCCATTCATAAATACATTTAAATGTCCTTGTTTTTATATTTAAGCAGAACTACAGAATTATGCAGTTCTATTTTGCTGAATTCCAAAACCACAAACTGTAGCACATTACTGAAATTCTGCAAAATAAGGATGATGATGTTGAGGTGGCTCTCCTCCATAATGTTGGGGCCTTAACTGTATGTTAATCACAGTAAGGTGATTTGGCCTTGAGACTTTTCAACAGAAAATGAGTTCACCTTTTTGGACTACACATTGCTACTGTTGGATTTGGCCTAGGGTATCACTAATCCTCTGCATTGTAATTAACACTTCCATCTTTGCATGCATGTATATATCCCTGCCAATTAAAGTTTGCATTTCATGCATTTACTGAAGCTCCAGCCCATGAAAGCTTATGCCCAAATAAATGTATTAGTGACGTCTTTAAGGTGTCAGAGGATGCCATAGTTTTTGCAAGGAAAGAGAGTTTCTTTCAATACTACAGTGAGAGCACTAGGTGGTGCCTTTTCCCAATTTTCTTAGATTACATGTAGTGCCACTGATCTCTGCTCATTTCATCACACTAATTCCTGTGTAAGTATGATGCAGCAGAAAGATTTCACATTTTACTACTATGTCGCAAAGAAACATTTGCAAATAATACCTGAGGCTATCATTCAGACACATCTAAGACAAAACAGATCTATATTGAAAGACAGTACTATAAAAAGATTGTACAGAAAAGTGACAAGAGAAAATCCCCTTTCATCTATATAGATTTTTAAATTATATATACAGTAGAAGTCCAGAAGCTGTTGTAAGTGAATACAAGAAGGGAATCTGTTCATAAATAAACAGCATGAAAAATGTAAAGTATTTTTGGTTTTAATTCATGTTAGACATTTGAATTTATTTTAATTAATTACTCTAATATCTTAACAAGACATAATAGCTTTTAATTAGCCTGAAGAGACACAGAGTTCATCAGTGGAGCTTAAGCCTTTCCTCTTCGAGTGACAGTGACTAAGAGTGCTGAAGAAATAGTGCACTCAACCTATGCAGGCATCCACCCCTCTGGTCAATTCTGGAACAAAGTTCCTAGCCTCCAAACATGGGTTGACATTCTTTTTCTAACCTCATACAAATTTTGACAGGATAATAGTTCCCATGTGCAGTCATTTGCAGCTGGGGGCAGTCGCTACAACAGAAAATCAAATCAGGTGGGAGAGAGCATAAAAATAAATAAAACTGTGGCAGTACCCTTGAAGATACAAGGATGCAAACAGATGGAATGCAAGCCATATGAGCAACGGCTAAAGGAAGGAGGTATAGTTAGTTCAGAAAAGAGGGGTATGTCTACACTACCCTCCTAGTTCGAACTAGGAGGGTAATGTAGGCATACCGCACTTGCAAATGAAGCCCGGGATTTGAATTTCCCGGGCTTCATTTGCATAAGCGGGGAGCCGCCATTTTTAAAACCCCGCTGGTTCGAACCCCGTGCAGCGCGGCTACACGGGGCACGAACTAGGTAGTTCGAACTAGGCTTCCTAGTTCGAACTACCGTTACTCCTCATTTCACGAGGAGTAACGGTAGTTCGAACTAGGAAGCCTAGTTCGAACTACCTAGTTCGTGCCCCGTGTAGCCGCGCTGCACGGGGTTCGAACCAGCGGGGTTTTAAAAATGGCGGCTCCCCGCTTATGCAAATGAAGCCCGGGAAATTCAAATCCCGGGCTTCATTTGCAAGTGCGGTATGCCTACATTACCCTCCTAGTTCGAACTAGGAGGGTAGTGTAGACATACCCGAGGAGATTAAGCGGGAATAGGAGTCTTTAGGTGACCATAAAAAAATAAAGATGGAGATAAGTTGTTCTCTTTTGCCACGGATGGAAGGACATTTCCCTCTCATTTGCAGTGGCCTTGGGAACTGATGCACCACAGTCCCTCCTATTTTCTGCCTGTGACATAATAGTCTGGTATCTCCTGGATTGCAATACTATGATCTAATTTTTGTTGTTGGCTTTAGCATGCAGATGCTAGGTAGTAGGAGCCCTAGGCATTGACTTCCCCTCTGGCCAGGGGGTCTTGGACCTCCCACCTCCCCCTCCCCCATCTACTCAAGGCCCTACCTCAATCCACTTCTTCCCCCAAGGCCCTGCCCTGTTTCTTACTGCTCCTACTTTGCCCCCACTCTGCACATGCTGTGCCCCTGCCCCAGCTCTTTCCACTGTCTTTTCCAATTGTGCCCCATCCCTGCTCATCCCTCTCCCTCCTGGAGCATCCTGCACCCCATGAAACGGCTGGGGGGAGGGAGAGAAATGGAGGAGTTTGGCTGTCTGAGCCTTGGTGCACGCACAGAGTCGGTGCCTATCGTGGTGGTGATCTAACAGGAGGTCTAACTAGGTGATCTGGTGATCCCTTCTCTTCTTAATATATTATTTATGTTTTGTTTTGTAACTGAAATAAAAATATTTTTTTTCTTGATCTGTATTTCTAGTATCCAATCCAGTAATGTTCCAGGCCTGAGTAGAAAGGGACATCCTTCAAGCTCCCTCCCCGTAGCCAAGCAAGTTTCTTAAACCCTGAATTTTGTCTCACACTGTACTGATGTATCAAGCTCTATTGCCAGGGAGAAGGATTGTGTGCTGGCCTGTTTACATTATGGAAGTCCCTGCTTATTGTGTTTCAGTCTACTATCAGATAGTTAAACCCATCTGGATGTTTTAACTTTTGGGGGAACTGATCAACATTTTGTTTGTTTTCTGTTTGCAAGTAGATTTTCAAAATGAGTCAGAGCAAGTGATAAAAATATAAACCACTAAGGGTATGTCTACACTACCCCGCTAGTTCGAACTAGCGGGGGTAATGTAGTCATCCGCAGTTGCAAATGAAGCCCGGGATTTGAATTTCCCGGGCTTCATTTGCATGAAGCCGACCGGTGCCATTTTTAAATGCCGGCTAGTTCGAATCCCGTGCCACGCGGCTAGACGCGGTACGGACTAGCTAGTTCGGATTAGGCTTCCACGAGGCGTACAGCTAGTTCAGATTAGAAGCCTAATCCGAACTAGCTAGTCCGTGCCGCGTCTAGCTGCGCGGCATGGGGTTTGAACTAGCCGGCATTTAAAAATGGCGCCGGCCGGCTTCATGCAAATGAAGCCCGGGAAATTCAAATTCCAGGCTTCATTTGCAACTGCGGATGACTACATTACCCCTGCTAGTTCGAACTAGCGGGGTAGTGTAGACATACCCTTAGTGGTTTATATTTTTATCACTTGCTCTGACTCATTTTGAAAATCTACTTACATATGGTGAGTCTTGCTGTACCTCCCTCATCCAGTCTTTCCCTCCCATGTGTTCGTGATTCACTACAATTGTCTGCATCAATTATACTTTCATATATTCCAAAATAATTCTTCTGTAACACAAGAAAGGGGTACTTTAAAGTAAAAGGCAACAAACTTTAAAAAGAATATACTGCACTTGTTCACACACCCTCTATAATTTAACAAGTGTAATTTGCTCCCCCAGGATATGTTACACAATACAATAATTAATGTTTGTATAGAGTGCTTTGGACATCTAAAGTGCTATATAGTGTAGAAGTATTTATAATAATAACATTTTCATTTACTCAACTATGACAAAATTACAAGGTTTATCAATCCAAATACTCATGAGATAAACTGGTTATAAATTAGATTTATGAAAAAATGTGCTTTCCCAGATATAAAATTATATTATGCTGTCTTTGTGTTTTTCTCTGATGTAAATGACATCAACTACAACCAGAAGCAGCCTCTTGAACTAGATGGACTACAGATCTGTTCTTACCAATTCTTTTAATTATATAATTCATATTCAAAAATGCCTATAACTGGAATAACTTAGAAATAAAGTAAAATAGTAAACTAAGAAAACATGGAAGAGATTAGATACTATAACCATAAAAATACAACATACGTATGTCCTAATATGGTAATCAGAATAATGAGAAACGACTCCAGAGATAACACGGAAGTTTACCTGGGTGTCAAACTAAAACTGTATCTATATCATTAGAAAGAAAAACACATGTATGTGTTCTGATTGGAAGTTTTTAAAGAATTATTTTGTTCAAATTCTTAGAAAGGAAATCAGATTGTCCTGAAATAACTAGAACATAAGAATGGCCACACTGGGTCAGACCAAAGGTCCCTCTAGCCCAGTATCCTATCTGCTGACAGTGGCCAGTGCCAGGTGCCCCGAAGGGTGTGGGCTGAAGACAATGATCAAGCAAATTGTCTCCTGCCATCCTTCTTCAGCCTTTGAAAAACAGAGGCCAGGGGCACCATTCCTTACCACCTGGCTAATAGGCTTGTATGAACCTAACCTCCATGAATTTATCTAGCTCTTTTTAAAACTCTGTTATAGTCCTAGTTTTCACAACTTCCTCCAGCAAGGAGTTCCACAGGTTGACTGTGCGCTGTGTGAAGAAGAACTTTCTTTTATAGTTTTAAACCTGCTACCCATTAATATCATTTGGTGTCCTCTAGTTCTTACTTTATGGGAACAAGTAAATAACTTTTCTTTTTTCACCGTCTCCACACCACTCATGGTTTTATATGCCTCTATCATATCATATCATATCCCCCTCAGTCTTCTCTTTTCTAAACTGAAAAGTCCCAGTCGCTTTAGCCTCTCCTCATATGAGACCCATTCCAAACCTCTAATCATTTTAGTTGCTCTTTTCTGAACCTTTTCTAATGCCAAAATATCTTTTTTTGAGGTGAGGAGACCATACCTGTATGCAGTATTCAAGATGTGGGCATACTATAGTTTTATATAAAGGCAGTAAGATATTCTTCATCTTATTTTCTATCCCTTTTTTAATAATTCCTAACATCCTGAGCTACAAAAATCAGCCAAAGGCACTAAAGGCACAAGGCAGTGATGTCCAAAAAGGCAGAGGGCAACCACAGATGGAACTGCTATGGCTGTCAGTCCCTGCAAGAGGTCCTATAGCACGCAGCAGGAGAGAAACGGCTGTCCGGGGAGATCCCTTTAAGCACGTGTCTCAAAGGAGCTCCAGCTCCCATCCCCGGAAAGGGCTGCTGCCCTTTTGCCCTCTTCAAAATGGTTCGGAGCTTCTGCTTTTGTGCAAAAGCGTCCTGCCAATGTAGACACATCTTTCTTACAATGAGTCCCGGACCAGTATAGACGATCTCTTGCGCAAATACTTTTAACGCAAAAACTCTTGCGTTAAAAGTATTTGCGCAAAATCATGCCAGTGTAGACGTAGCCTAATAGATTAGTAAGACATTATTTCCCTTTACAGAAACCATGTTGACTTTAGCCCAACAAATTATGTTCTTCTACATGTCTGACAATTTTATTCTTTACTATTGTTTCAACTAATTTGTCCGGTACTGACATTAGACTTACTAGCCTATAATTGCTGGGATCACCTCTAAAACCCTTTTTAAACATAGGCGTTATGTTAGCTATCTTCCAGTCCTTGGGTACGGAAGATGATTTAAAGGATAGGTTGCAAACCATAATTAATAGTTCCACAATTTCACATTTGAGTTCTTTCAGAACTCTTGGGTGAATGCCATCCGGTCCCGGTGATTTGTTACTGTTAAGTTTTTCAATTTGTTCCAAAACCTCCTCTAATGACACTTCAATCAGGGACAGTTCCTCAGATTCATCACCCACAAAGGACGGTGCAGGTTTGAGAATCTCCCTAACATCTTCAGCCGTGAAGACTGAAGCAAAGAAATCATTCAGTCTCCCCGCAATGGCTTTATCGTCCTTGATTGCTCCTTTTGTATCTCGATCGTCCAGGGGCCCCACTGGTTTTTTAGCAGGCTTCCTGCTTCTAATGTACTTAAAAAACATTTTGCTATTACTTTTTGAGTTTTTGGCTAGCTGTTCCTCAAAATCTTTTTTAGCTTTTCTTATTACATTTTTACACTTAATTTGGCAGTGTTTATGTTCCTTTCTATTAACCTCACTAGGATTGGACTTCCCCTTTTTAAAAGATGTCTTCTTATCGCTCACTGCTTCTTTTACATGATTGTTAAGCCACGGTGGCTCTTTTTTAGGTCTCTATGTTTTTTTTATTTGGAGTATACATTTAAGTTGGGTCTCTTTGAAAAGTTTCCATGCAGCTTGTCGGGATTTTACTCTAGTCACTGTACCTTTTAATTTCTGTTTAACTAACCTCCTCATTTTTGCATAATTCTCCTTTTTGAAATTAAATACCAGAGTGTTAGACTGTTGAGGTGTTCTTCCCACCACAGGAATGTTAAATGTTATTATATTATGGTTACTATTCCCAAGTGGTCCTGTAACTGTTATCTCCTGGAGCAGATACTGCGCTCCATTCAGTACTAAATTGAGAATTGCCTCTCCCCTTCTGAGTTA
This sequence comes from Pelodiscus sinensis, assembly GCF_052426305.1. Lineage (NCBI taxonomy): Eukaryota > Metazoa > Chordata > Testudines > Trionychidae > Pelodiscus > Pelodiscus sinensis. The sequence continues at coordinate 114,492,980 of NC_143055.1, read as the reverse complement.
CTGTACCAGCTGCTCCAACAAGCAGTCATTTAAGGCATCGAGAAATTTTATCTCTGCCTCTCATCCTGAGGCGACATGTACCCAGTCAATATGGGGATAATTGAAATCCCCCATTATTATTGAGTTTTTTATTTTGATAGCCTCTGTAATCTCCCTTAGCATTTCAACATCACTATCACTGCTGGTCAAGTGGTCAATAATATATCCCTACTGCTATATTCTTATTAGAGCATGGAATTACAATCCATAGTGATTTTATGGAACATGTTAATTCATTTAAGATTTTTACTTCATTTGATTCTACATCATCTTTCACATATAGTGCCACTCCGCCACCCGCATGACCTATTCTGTCCTTCAATATATTTTATAGCCTGACACAATTGTGTCCCACTGATTGTCCTGATTCCACCAGGTTTCTGTGATGCCTGTTATGTCAATCTCCTCCTTTAATACGAGGTGCTTTAGTTCACCCATCTTATTATTTAGACTTCTAGCATTTGTGTAGAAGCACTTTAAAAAATTGCCACTGTTTATTTGTCTGCCCTTCCCTGGTGTATTAGATTCTTGTATATGTGATTGTTTCTTGTCTGATCTGGCCCATACTTTATCATCTCCCTTCCTCTCTTTCTGACTAAAACCTAGAGAATCTCCATGAATTGACTCTCCTCTAAGAAAAGTCTCCGTCCGATCCACGTCTCCGTCCGATCCACATGCTCCTTCGCACCAATTGGCTTTCCCCCATCTCTTAGTTTAAAAACTGCTCTACGACCTTGTTTTAGATGGAGCCCATCCTTCCTGTATAGGCTCCCCCCCTCCCAAAAGTGTCCCCACTTCCTAATAAATCGAAACCCCTCCTCCCTACACCATCATCTCATCCACGCATTAAGACTCTGAAGTTCTGCCTGCCTATCTGGCCCTGTGTGTGGAACAGGAAGTATTTCCGAGAATGCCACCATAGAGGTCCAGGATTTCAGTCTCTTTCCTAGCAGCCTAAATTTGGCCTCCAGGACATCTCTCCTACCCTTCCCTATGTCATTGGTACCTACATGTACTACGACCACTGGCTCCTCCCCAGTACTACATGTATGTCTATCTAGAGAGAGATCCACAACCTTCGCACCAGGCAGGCAAGTCACCTTACAGTTCTCCCAGTCATCACAAACCCAACTATTTATGTTTCTAACGATCGAATCACCCACTACTAACACCTACCTCTTCCTAACAACTGACGTTCCCTCCCTCGGAGAGGTATCCTCAGTGAGAGAGGATACCATAACATCATCTGGAAGGAGGGTCCCAACTATGGGATAGTTTCCCTCTGCTCCCATTGACTGCTCTCTTCCCCTGAGACTAGGAGTTATCCTTTTATTGTCCGTAAGCTTTTACATAAGCAATATGTTCCTAACCCTTTTAAATCAAGTGACTATGGTCTTTCTTTATCCAATTACAGTTGATGAGTATGCCATATCTAATGAGAGGAAAAATAAATTTAGGGCCAGACTTTTAAAAGGAATTTAGATTCTTAACTATAGTGCCTATTGGGATTTTCCAAAGCACCTAAGTACCTGAATCTCATGAATAATTTAATTTGTACATATTTTTTCAACACATTTTTTTTTTCAGAAGCAGTGGTATTTTTTTCCTATTGGAGTTCAGAAGTGTATTTTTGGTGTGAATTCCACAGTCCTACAAATCAAACAAGATGAATTTCTTTCAAATAGAAAGTAAACCAGTTCTGGGACACAAAACTATTACTGGATTTTATCATGCACAAGAAAACAAGAAATCTGTAGTAACAGCCTATATTGATGCAACACACATCCATTTACTGTTCAATTTTTAGGTATTAAAGGCAAGGTTGAATAGGTTTTAGCAGGGAGAAAAAAACCTGATTCTGGTCTCATTTACAACTGTATAAATTAGAAAAAATTGCACTAAAATCAATGGATTATTCCTTATTAACACTACTGCAAATGAGATTAGAATCTAGCCTTATAAGTTCTGAGGCAGTGTTTCTCAAAGTGTTGCATGCGCCCACTTTGAGAAAGCTGCTAGCAAGCCTGCGGTTCTGCTTACCTAAAGCAGGGGTGGGGAACCTTAGGCCTGGGAGCCAGATGCAGCCCCAGGATGGCCTGCATCTAGCCTCTGAGGCTCAGAGCCCCCCAGGCTGGAGCACACAAAATGTAGTAAGCTGGACACAGACACACACACCCAGACTCCACTGTATGAGGGAAATGTGGGGAGTATCTTTCTCCTTCTCAGTCAGGGGACATGTCAGGGAGGGTTTTGCTTTTGTTTTTGCTTCTCAAGCATGTGCAGCCTCCAACTGATTTTTCAGTGGGTCAGTGGCCCCCAAACCTAAAAAGGTTCCCCATCCCGACCGAAAGGGTCGGTAGCTATGGATCCTCATGGCTCCCATTGGCTCTGATGCGCTGTTTGCAGCCAAGCAGAGCCACAGGAAGTGGCATGGCTCAGGCTGCCGCTTCCCATCACTCCCCTTGGCTGGAAACAGTGAACAAGAGCCAATGGGAGTCACGAGGCTCCATGACTACAGACCCTTTAGGTAAACAAAATGGTGCAGGCCCTTTAGCGGCTTTCCCAAAGCAGGACCTTGGAACACTTTGAGAAACACTGTTTTAAGGAATTGGTAACAGAATACAGAAGCATTCACTGTTATATTGTTTATTGGAGTCAGGTCCAGATGAGCAGTGACAAATAACTAGTTTTTGACAACCATTTAGTGGCTTTTGTGAACTGAGATGATCATAGAATCATAGAATCATAGAATAATAGGACTGGAAGGGACCTCAAGAGGTCATCGAGTCCAGCCCCCCGCCCTCAAGGCAGGACCAAGCTCCACCTACACCATCCCTGACAGATGTCTATCTAACCTGTTCTTAAATATCTCCAGAGAGGGAGATTCCACCACCTCCCTTGGCAATTTATTCCAATATTTGACCACCCTGACAGTTAGGAATTTTTTCCTAATGTCCAATCTAAACCTCCCTTGCTGCACTTTAAGCCCATTACTCCTTGTCCTGTCCTCAGAAACCAAGAGGAACAAATTTTCGCCTTCCTCCTTGTGACACCCTTTTAGATATTTGAAAACCGCTATCATGTCCCCCCTTAATCTTCTTTTTTCCAAACTAAACAAGCCCAGTTCATGAAGCCTGGCTTCATAGGTCATGTTCTCTGGACCTTTAATCATTCTTGTCGCTCTTCTCTGTACCCTTTCCAATTTCTCCACATCTTTCTTGAAATGTGGCGCCCAGAACTGGACACAGTACTCCAGCTGAGGCCTAACTAGTGCAGAGTAGAGCGGCAGAATAACTTCACGAGTTTTGCTTACAACACACCTGTTGATACAACCTAGAATCATATTTGCTTTTTTTGCAACAGCATCACACTGTTGACTCATATTCAACTTGTGGTCCACTATGACCCCTAGATCCCTTTCCGCCATGCTCCTTCCTAGACAGTCGCTTCCCATCTTGTATGTATGGAACTGATTGTTCCTTCCTAAGTGGAGCACTTTGCATTTCTCTTTATTAAACCTCATCCTGTTTACCTCTAACCATTTCTCTAACTTGCTAAGGTCATTTTGAATTATGTCCCTATCCTCCAAAGAAGTCGCAACCCCACCCAGTTTGGTATCATCTGCAAACTTAATAAGCGTACTCTCTATCCCAATATCTACATCATTGATGAAGATATTGAACAGTACGGGTCCCAAAACAGACCCTTGAGGAACTCCACTTGTTATCCCTTTCCAGCAGGATTTAGAACCGTTAACAACAACTCTCTGACTACGGTTATCCAGCCAATTATGCACCCACCTTATCATGGCCCTATCTAAGTTATATTTGCCTAGTTTATCAATAAGAATATCATGCGAGACCGTATCAAATGCCTTACTAAAGTCTAGGTATATGACATCCACCGCTTCTCCCTTATCCACAAGACTCGTTATCTTATCAAAGAAAGCTATCAGATTAGTTTGGCATGACTTGTTCTTCACAAACCCATGCTGGCTATTCCCTATCACTTTATTACCTTCCAAGTGTTTGCATAGGATTTCCTTAATTACCTGCTCCATTATCTTCCCTGGGACAGACGTTAAACTGACCGGTCTGTAGTTTCCTGGGTTGTTCTTATTCCCCTTTTTATAGATGGGCACAATATTTGCCCTTTTCCAGTCTTCTGGAATCTCCCCTGTCTGCCATGATTTTTCAAAGATCATAGCTAAAGGCTCAGATACCTCCTCTATCAGCTCCTTGAGTATCCTGGGATGCATTTCATCAGGACCTGGTGACTTGCTGACATCTAACTTTCCTAAGTGACTTTTAACTTGTTCTTTGTGTATCCTATCTTCTAAACTTACCCTCTCTCTGCTTGTATTCACTACGTTAGGCACACCTCTAGACTTCTCGGTGAAGACCGAAACAAAGAAGTCATTGAGCATCTCCGCCATTTCCAAGTTTCCTGTTACTGCTTCTCCCTCCTACTTGATAGCCTACTTGTTAGTGAATAGCCACTTTCTTCGTGAAAACCACCATTATGAAAGGTAAAGGTTGACTGAGAGTAAGAGTGAAGCAATAGTACCCATAGTGGGAGAGAGGCAAGCTTTTAAATATTTGCATTCCTGACCAAACAGCAGTGTTACTTAGATCCTGCCCAACAGTTTCAATTGTATATAGATAGGGTTGTGTAGCCTGTGCAAAACTTGAACAGGGTATTATAGGGTTACAATAGCTTGCCTGGTTCAGTGAATGAACTGTTGCTGATTCAGTGCTAGCTGACGCTTCCATGGGCCTTGTTTTCTATTGACTTGTGCCTCATGTATCCATCTACAGCTCTGCAGAATGGGTGTGAAATGCCAGCAGATTAGAACAGTAGTGTTTTACCTGCACATTTGCACAGGTGTAAACAGTCCTGCTGCTTGAAGGGGCAATTGTCCTGGGGCCCAGTGATTTTAAAGGGCCCTGGGAGGGGATCTTGGCTATCCCTAGGAGCCCAAAGACATTTTGTCATTGGAGTGCTACACAGTGTGTTCCAGGCAGCTGTAAGGGCTGGGGGGCCGGCATGGTGCACTCCAGGCAGCAATGAGGGCTGGCTGCCCCAAACCCACTGCTTCTGAGAGTGTGAATCTGTGGACCCCTATCTTATCTAGGGTGCTGGTATATCTATTGGCTGCCTTTGTTGTAAATGACTACAAACATGGGTACTAGGGGTGCTGCCACAACTCTGGCTTGAAGTAGCAATAAGTTAATAACAGCCCAGATATATGGTTTCTGCCTTTAGCATGCCCATGACATAAAATGTGAGGACACTACTGATTGCTACAAGAGAAGGCTACAAGACAGCATACAAATCAGGCTTATATGCTGTTTTGTAGCACTTTTTTACAACCACAGCATTGGAACATAAGATCTTTCTGTGTAGCAATTGGTCTGATTTGGTGTGTTTTCCACCACTAATGCTCTACAGGCCTCCATAGAAACAGATCATTTCTGAAGCATGATGAAAAGGTGAAGGATAGATGTGGATACAAGTTAATCTCTCATTATTTGTGGCTAGTAAATTGTTCTAACATTCCCCAAAAGCAGCAGCAGATATTCCATTTCCCTGGGACTTTACACACTGGTGGATGTGTTTCTTGAACTGGTTTTCAGTCCCAGTTTCATTATGCCATATTTGGGGAAGTGATATTGGGAACTAAAAGCCTGGATGCCCTCCTCCAGGGTCTGCTGGTGTGGTGCGTGTCCCTTTTTTTAATAAAACATGTAGAAATATATGACTGTCATACAAAGCAACAAGCAAGAGGGTCAAGTGTGTACATGTTTTTCAAAAACTTTACAGACCTGGCCAATGCTACAAGGATGATGAGAAAGAAGAGGGCAAAGAGCCAAGAGCAATGTGAGTGGAAAGAAAGAAAGAAAGAAAGAAAGAAAGAAAGAAAGAAAGAAAGAAAGAAAGAAAGAAAGAAAGAAAGAAAGAAAGAAAGAAAGAAAGAAAGAAAGAAAGAAAGAAAGAAAGAAAGAAAGAAAGAAAGAAAGAAAGAAACTAGACAAAAGCGGAACAGAAAAGAGAGGAGGAATAAATTACCTACATCATGTAATACTTACTCTTTTCTCTATGAATACATAATGGCTGTTAGGGTTTTTCGGACTGGGTAGCTTTTTATGTTTAAAAGCAGCATTGGCTATTAAATAGAAATACTTTTAGAAAAAGCCTACTGCCAATACCATTTGGAATACTTGGTAGTGTGCCAGCTGTATTGTGAGCTCCGAGGCAAGAAATGCAGGCATTTTAAGTTCTAGGACTTATATGCATTCTCAAGCTTGTCCATGGTGTGGACTGAATTTTAATAGACTAATTCTCTCATAGACACCTCCTCTGCCCACTAATAACTGCCAGGCCTCCCAGCCCCATTTACAATTGAATAGCATCCATATGTCTATCATAATTATTACTTACATGGGAAAATGTTCAAAAACTATTTAATGTGTTTTTAACACAAGTTAGTTTGGAAAAAAAGAAAGCAAGAAAGAAACAAAGCGCTAGCACCATGTTACTAGCCAGTTCACTTTGGACTCTGAGCAAGTCTGCTACGGACAATAGTTTAAGAACCTCTTGTTTAGAAGTCCCTTTCTTTCCCTTGGTGTGTTCCCAATAACATACCTACACACATCTAGTAATAAAGGAATCTTTATTAAGCTGGCAGAAAATAATGCGTAAAAATATCAGACGTGAAGTCTAATCAATAATGCACTTGTGGTGAATGCAGTAGGAGGGTAAAACGTTGCCCTTATCCCGCAGAGCCTTGGAGAGAGAAAAAATCTTAAATCTCCTAAATCACTGGTCTCAAAGACCTGGGTTTGACTCTTACTATACTCAATGGCCCTTTCCTTCTTTCCCTCCTGTCTATCCCCTTTTTCTTTCTCCTTTCTAAGTCCCCTTTCCATTTTTCACTTTCACTGCTTCGCTCCTAAAAACCCCCCTCCTCCCCACCCAAAACTGTAATAAACAAACCAAAACATATATTGTGGAACAAACATGTCACTTGCAAATAATTACATTGTTATTCTGCTTGCATGTTATAACCCTTTTTTTCCACTTCCCTCCTCATTATCTCAGGGCAGGTACTACTACTGTATTTGTACAGTGTCTAGCACTATTGGGCCCTCATCCCAGCTAGAGTCCCTAAGAGCTATCATACAAAGATAATAAAATACTAATAAGGCAGAGACAAAATTTTACATGGTTCAGTGATTGTGCCAATGAAGTTTTAGTTCCCCAAGCCAAATAGCTGCAAGTTCCTATTTCTTCTCAATCTTTTAAAATTCTATATATCCCTATTCTAGGGAAATTAAAATACAATTAAAATGTAATGAGATGTTAAAGGTGTTCCCAAAATACTAATGTGACTATGGCTCTGTCTACCCTACAGAGTTTTTTTAGAAAAACAGCCATTTTTCCAAAAAAACTTCACTTACGTCCATACTGCAATCGTGTTTTTTTGAAAAAAAAATTGAAAGAACGGAGGGGTTTTTCCAACATTGGTAAACCTCTTTCTACGAGGAAGAAGCTTTTTTCCGAAAGAGCTCTTTCAGAAAATGGAGTGTGTGGATGGGGAAGAGGGAGTTCTTTTGAAAGAAGAGGAAAAAGCACCTGGTGGCCACTCTATCCATAGTAGTCACAGCTTAAATGCAAGATAGTGTCGACTCAGTGTGGACACTATTTTTCGAAAAAGCAGATCGCTTTTTCAATGGGCTTCGGCAGTGTGGACGCTCTCTTTCGGAAGAAGTTTTTTCAGAAGATCTTTTCCAAAAAAGCTTCTTCTGAAAGAAGCCTGCAGTCTAGACATAGGCTATGCTACATATTGCACTTCTGACACTTAAGTAACACGTTCAACAAGTATGCGTAAAAAAGGCCTTGTAAAATGCATTATTGTTTATTATTAGTGTGTATTTTAATATGCATAGTATGTGTAAATGCATATGTGTAGGATGATTGACTTAAGGTTGCCAAAATAATCATTATATCTGGACCTTCCTAATTTTTTATTTCAATTTTAATTCTGCATCTACTGTTATAGATTTTGAGGTAATTAATTTTAAGCAATATGAATGCAGAGATCTAGCTGAGCATTTTTGCCAACATAGCCACACTAGTTCTGCTGGGTATATGAAAGAAGTTATGAAAGAATAATGTTTTGAATATTTCAAGCACTAAAAGACATTAAAATTGACAACCCGTAAAGAGCAGAAAGATCTGAGCTTGTTAATTCTAGTACCCTGGAATACCTGAGCAATGGTATAACCACAGTAATCAGAAAAATAGCCTAAAGATATCGGTACATCTGCCATCATTGGCCAGGGGATAAGAAGTAAGAATATTTCTTTTTTTTTTAAGCACTTTGATTCCAATCTTTGTCTGCAACAGGAGTATACTGTACCCCATTGGGTAAAGCAAAGAACGGTAGGAGAGGAGAGCATAAGCCACATTTAGGCTTTCAGAATCTCAGACCAGCTGGGTGCTGGTCTGATCTAGTGTAAGTTAGTGCAGTCTCTAAAGTATCATTGCCCTTGGCCTGAATATTTGGCCAATATTCAGATCCTGATCATGTTGTTTCTATTTAGAGAATAAATTAATGCACTGAGTCAGCTAATTTTTGGTGCAATCCTGTTTACTTACAAAGCACATACACAAAATTGATTCTATGACCACAGTAGTAACAAGGAACAGGAGGCAGTTTCTTGTGTTCACATTCTCCAAGTCTGACTTTCCAGCCAGTTATATGCCCCTCAGAGCTTTGGCTCTTCTTCCTGTCAAAGACCTCCTCACCACTGCTTTTTCTGGCTCTCCTGAGCTATGTCAGCATGATTTATGTCATTCAGGGGAATGAACAAAACACTTCCCTGAGCACCATAAGTTATACCAACAGAAATGCCAGTGTGAACAGCACTATGTCAGTGAGGGTATGTCTACACTACAGCACTAATTCGAACTAACTTAGAATTAGTTAATTCGAACGAAGCTAATTTGAATTAGCGCATCCAGACTTAAAAACTAGTTCGAACTAGCATGTCCACACTGAGTGGACTCTGAACCGAGGCTAAGGATGGCCGGAAGCAGTGCCGGCAGGGCATCAGAATAGGACTTAGAGCATGGAGCTGCTGTCTCAGGCTAGCCGAGGGCTGTGCTTAAAGGGAACTGACTCCCACCCCGGACAGACAGTTCCCAGGGGTTCCCCACTTGCAAAGCAGTCCTGGCTTGGAGTGCCCTGAGTGCCCACACTCAGCACATCACAGCACTCGGCCATCAGCCCAGATGCACTTGCCGCAGGCTGCCATCCAGGGGGAGGGTCAATCAGGGGGCTCCAGGAGAGCTTCCACCCCGAGGAGCCCACAGAGCCACCCCAGTCTTCCGCATTGGGGGCTCGTACCCCATTCCTCCCTCACCCCATTCCACTTACCCCTCCGTAGCCCCCCTTCCTGATGTATAGGAAATAAAGGACACGTGTGTTCAAAAATGGAATCTGTCTTTATTGAACAAAACTTGGGGAGACTGGGAAAAGGAGGTGGGAGAGGGGAAGAGAGAGGCTGGGAGAGGGGAGGGCAACTAAAATGATCAGGGGTTTGGAACAGGTCCCATATGAAGAGAGGTTAAAGAGACTGGGACTTCTCAGTTTAGAAAAGAGGAGACTGAGGGGGGATATGATAGAGGTCTATAAAAGCACGAGTGGTGTGGAGAGGGTGCATAAAGAAAAGTTCTTCATTAGTTCCCATAATAGAAGGACTAGAGGACACCAAATGAAATGAATGGGTAGCAGGCTTCAAACTAGTAACAGAAAGTTCTTCTTCACAAAGCACAGAGTCAACCTGTGGAACTCCTTGCTGTAGGAGGCTGTGAAGGCTAGAACTAGAACAGAGTTTAAAGAGAAGTGAGATAAAGTCATGGAGGTTGGGTCCATGGAGTGCTATTAGCCAGGGGGTAGAAATGGTGTCCCTGGCCTCTGTTTGTGGAAGGCTGGAGATGGATGGCACAAGACAAATGGCTTGGTCATTGTTTCGGTCCATCCCCTCCAGGGTCCCTAGTGTTGGCCACTGTCGGCAAACAGGCTATTGGGCTAGATGGACCTTAGTCTGACCCAGTACAGCCATTGTAAGCTCAGGGCTCAGAGTCGGGGGTCTCACTGGACCACCCTGATTTTCATGCACACCTGCTCTTGGGTGGCCAGGCTGGCAGCTATCCTGCCCTAGACAGCCACTTTCCTGTGCCTAGTGCGGAGGTCGTGGATGAGGTCCATGATGTCCGCACTAGACCAGGTGGGCACCCGCCTCTTGCGAACCTGTGCAGGCTCCCGGGAGCCGCCAGCCTGGTCCCGGGAAGAGGCGGAGGGCTGGGTGACAGCGGGTGGCTGGCTCGAGCCGTGCCAGGTGCAGGGTCTTCTGGCTGGGTGCTGGCAGGCTTGCACCTGTCACGGGCACCGTAGCCAGCCCGTGCCCCTTTAAGGGCTCCGGGGCCGGGAGAGGGGCAGAAGAGTTTCCCTGGTGGTGCCCAGAGTGGCCACCAGGGAAAGCTGGGGAGGGCTAGCCTCCCACTAGTTCGAATTAAGTGGCTACACAGCCCTTAATTCATAGAATCATAGAATCATAGAATAATAGGACTGGAAGGGACCTCGAGTCTAGCCCCCCGCCCTCAAGGCAGGACCAAGCTCCGTCTACACCATCCCTGACAGATGTCTATCTAACCTGTTCTTAAATATCTCCAGAGAGGGAGATTCCACCACCTCCCTTGGCAATTTATTCCAATATTTGACCACCCTGACAGTTAGGAATTTTTTTCCTAATGTCCAATCTAAACCTCCCCTGCTGCACTTTAAGCCCATTACTCCTTGTCCTGTCCTCAGAAACCAATAGGAACAAATTTTCGCCTTCCTCCTTGTGACACCCTTTTAGATATTTGAAAACCGCTATCATGTCCCCCCTTAATCTTCTTTTTTCCAAACTAAACAAGCCCAGTTCATGAAGCCTGGCTTCATAGGTCATGTTCTCTAAACCTTTAATCATTCTTGTCGCTCTTCTCTGTACCCTTTCCAATTTCTCCACATCTTTCTTGAAATGTGGCGCCCAGAACTGGACACAGTACTCCAGCTGAGGCCTAACTAGTGCAGAGTAGAGCGGCAGAATAACTTCACGAGTTTTGCTTACAACACACCTGTTGATACAACCTAGAATCATATTTGCTTTTTTTGCAACAGCATCACACTGTTGACTCATATTCAACTTGTGGTCCACTATGACCCCTAGATCCCTTTCCGCCATGCTCCTTCCTAGACAGTCGCTTCCCATCTTGTATGTATGGAACTGATTGTTCCTTCCTAAGTGGAGCACTTTGCATTTCTCTTTATTAAACCTCATCCTGTTTACCTCTAACCATTTCTCTAACTTGCTAAGGTCATTTTGAATTATGTCCCTATCCTCCAAAGAAGTTGCAACCCCACCCAGTTTGGTATCATCTGCAAACTTAATAAGCGTACTCTCTATCCCAATATCTACATCATTGATGAAGATATTGAACAGTACGGGTCCCAAAACAGACCCTTGAGGAACTCCACTTGTTATCCCTTTCCAGCAGGATTTAGAACCGTTAACAACAACTCTCTGACTACTGTTATCCAGCCAATTATGCACCCACCTTATCGTGGCCCTATCTAAGTTATATTTGCCTAGTTTATCAATAAGAATATCATGCGAGACCGTATCAAATGCCTTACTAAAGTCTAGGTATATGACATCCACCGCTTCTCCCTTATCCACAAGGCTCGTTATCTTATCAAAGAAAGCTATCAGATTAGTTTGGCATGACTTGTTCTTCACAAACCCATGCTGGCTATTCCCTATCACTTTATTACCTTCCAAGTGTTTGCATAGGATTTCCTTAATTACCTGCTCCATTATCTTCCCTGGGACAGACGTTAAACTGACCAGTCTGTAGTTTCCTGGGTTGTTCTTATTCCCCTTTTTATAGATGGGCACAATATTTGCCCTTTTCCAGTCTTCTGGAATCTCCCCTGTCTGCCATGATTTTTCAAAGATCATAGCTAAAGGCTCAGATACCTCCTCTATCAGCTCCTTGAGTATCCTGGGATGCATTTCATCAGGACCTGGTGACTTGCTGACATCTAACTTTCCTAAGTGATTTTTAACTTGTTCTTTGTGTATCCTATCTTCTAAACTTACCCTCTCTCTGCTTGTATTCACTACGTTAGGCACACCTCCAGACTTCTCGGTGAAGACCGAAACAAAGAAGTCATTGAGCATCTCCGCCATTTCCAAGTTCCCTGTTACTGCTTCTCCCTCCTCACTAAGCAGTGGGCCTACCCTGTCCTTGGTCTTCCTCTTGCTTCTAATGTATTTATAAAAGGTCTTCTTGTTTCCCTTTATGCCTGTAGCTAGTTTGATCTCATTTTGTGCCTTTGCCTTTCTAATCTTGCCCCTGCATTCCCGTGTTGCTTGCCTATATTCATCCTTTGTTAGTTGTCCTAGTTTCCATTTTTTATATGACTCCTTTTTTATTTTGAGATCATGCAAGATCTCCTTGTTAAGCCAAGCTGGTCTTTTGCCATATTTTCTATCTTTCCTACACAGTGGAATTGTTTGCTTTTGGGCCTTTAACAACGTCCCTTTGAAATACTTCCAACTCTCCTCGGTTGTTTTTCCCTTCAGTCTTGCTTCTCATGGGACCTTACCTACAAGTTCTCTGAGCTTATCAAAATCTGCCTTCCTGAAATCCATTACCTCAATTGTTCTGGTCTCCCTTCTACCTTTTCTTAAGATCATGAACTCTATTATTTTATGATCACTGTCCCCTATACTGTCTTCCACTTTCAAGTTCTCAACTAGTTCCTCCCTATTTGTTAAAACCAAATCCAGAACAGCTTCTCCTCTGGTAGCTTTTTCAACCTTCTGAAACAGAAAGTTGTCTCCAATGCAGTCCAGAAACTTATTGGATAGCCTGTGCCCCGCTGTGTTAGTTTCCCAACATATGTCTGGATAGTTGAAGTCCCCCATCACCACCAAATCTTGGGCTTTGGATAGTTTTGTTAATTGTTTAAAAAAGGCCTCATCCACCTCTTCCACCTGGCTAGGTGGCCTGTAGTAGACTCCTAGCATGATATCACCCTCGTTTTTTACCCCTTTTAGCTTAACCCAGAGACTCTCTACACAGCTGTCTCCTACGTTCATCTCCACTTCAGTCCAAGTGTGTACATTTTTAATATACAAGGCAACCCCTCCTCCCTTTTTTCCCTGTCTGTCCTTCCTGAGCAAGCCGTACCCTTCCATACCAACATTCCAATCATGCGTCCCATCCCACCAGGTTTCTGTAATACCAATGATATCATAGTTGTATTTATTGGTTAGCAATTCCAGTTCTTCCTGCTTATTACCCATACTTCTCGCATTTGTATATAGGCATCTAAGATACTGATTTGATCTTGCCTCCCTGTTGTGCCCTGACCCTCCTTTCTCCTTGCCATTATAGGCCGTAGTCCCCCCCATTTCCAACCCATCTCCCAGTCCCGCACATTCAGCACTTACCTGTGGGCTTTGCTCACCTGCCCCCGTCAAACCTAGTTTAAAGCCCTCCTCACAAGGTTAGCCAGTCTGTGTCCAAACAAGGCCTTCCCGCTCCTGGAAAGGTGAACTCCATCTCCGCCAAGCAATCCTTCCTGGAAGAGCACCCCGTGATCAAGGAAGCCGAATCCCTCCTGGTGACACCATCGTCGCAGCCAGGCATTCACCTCCAGGATGCACCTCTCTCTGCCCGGGCCCCTACCTTTGACAGGAAGGATAGAAGAGAATACCACCTGCGCTCCAAACTCCTTCACCCGTACTCCCAAGGCCCTGTAGTCACACTTGATCCGCTCAGTGTCACACCTGGCAGTATCATTTGTGCCCACGTGGATGAGTAGCATGGGGTAGTAGTCAGAGGGCCGGATAATCCTCGACAATGCCTCCGTAACATCTCGGATACGGGCCCCTGGCAGACAGCATACCTCTCGAGATGAACTGTCAGGGCGACAGATGGGTGCCTCCGTTCCCCTCAGAAGAGAGTCTCCAACCACCACTACCCTACGTTTCCTCCTCGCAGTGGTGGCAGGAGACTGCTCAACCTTGGAGGTGCAAGGCCTGGTCTCCTCCACTGTGGGGGGTGACTCCTTGTCTCCTGCAGAAAGTAAAGTGTAACGGTTATGTAACAACACAGTGGGAGGGTTAGGAGCAGGGGTGGAACACTGCCTGCTGCCGGAAGTAACCAGCTGCCAGTGCTCACCCTGCACCACCGCCTCCTTCATAAGTGGCTGGTCAACAGTCCCACATCCTAGGTCAGTGGCCTCAGTGGACTCCACAGGAATACTGTCCAGGAATTCCTCATGGCCTCGAATGCACCTCAGCCTGGCCACCTCCTCCTGTAGCTCTCCCACCTGCTGCCTGAGAGATTCCACCAGCAGGCATCTTTCACAACGGTTGTCTCCCCCAGCCTGGAGATCACTCAGTGGGAATTGCAAGCCACAAATACTGCAACACCACACCAGGACCTGGGTAGAGGCATCCATGCTCAGGTTCTCTGTCTGGATACAGGCACAGGTGGAGGAGACAAGAGAAGTACTGGCACAAGCGCTTCGGGTCTTCATCACCATCAGTCACTCCCTCTGCTCAACTCCCTCTTCAACTCCCCTGTCTGCAGTCCCCTGTCCGCTTCGCTCCCTGGTCACTCTGCTCTGGCTTTTTAAAGCCTGCTTGCCTAGGTCAGGCCTGCCCCCTTCTGAGTCACACAGGGGAAGGCTGAGCCTGAGGCTAATCAGAGGCAATCAAGGGAACAATGGCAGGCTCTCAGTCCCAACTGCCACAGAAGCTGAAACTGAAACTGCTAGCACTCACCTGGAATCAGACTCTTAATTCACACTTCAAACTGCAAAATTCAAACAGTCAGGCACTGTTCGAACTAGTTCGAACTAGTTAATTCGAACTAGGCGTTAGTCCTCATGGAATGAGGTTTACCTAGTTCAAATTAAATGCATCGCTAGTTCGAATTAAGTTTGAGCTAGCGATTTGCATGTGTAGCGCCTGTTAGTTCGAACTAACGTCTGTTAGTTCGAATTAACTTTATAGTGTACACATACCCTGGGTGAGTAATAGCCACTGCCACTTGTGGGAGCTGGAGTAGTTAAGCTGATGGGGCAGTTCTTTTCCATCAGCTTAGAGCAGCTACACAGAGAGCTATTAACTCTCTAGTGCATGGGCTCCCAAACTGGGAGGCGTGCCCCCCGGGGGGGTGAAGAAATTCCTGGGCGGGGGGCGCAAGGCAATCCAGCTCTCCCCCTTCAAGTTTTGCTGCCCCAGTCAGTTCCTTTTTTTTTTTTTTTTAGTTTGTTTAACAAGTTTTGCTGTGGGGGGGGGAGCGTGAGGGCTTTCAAAAATCAAAAAGGGGGCATGATGCTGAAATGTTTGGGAACCACTGCTCTAGTGTATCTGTGCCCTTAGTCTCTTGGCTTTCTGCCTCTGAAACCCACACTGATAAACATAGCTCCAAAACAATCAATCCCCAAGCCCGTGCATTTGCAACCAGTCGCCAGGAGAAAAAACCCACTCATTGTCCCCAAATTAGTTCTTGCTCAGGCCCTCTCATGTGGTACAATGTCTTGAGTGGCCACTTCTATTGTTTCAGCTGCTTAAGCCATAAAGCAGTGTTTCTCAAAGTGGGCAGCAGACTGCTAATGGGACACTCTCCCATTGGCTGTGGTTCGCTGTTGCCAACCAGGGAAAACTGCGGTTGCTTCTTCATTTAGTTAATGAAAGGAAATTGTCATGCCCATCACATTTAACAAGATCTCTGCCTACAAATCGAAAATACTTGCTGGTAGCCATTGACACCTTCAAGCATAACAGTATGACAGACTGACCAAGCCAAAAAAGTACCCAGACATGAACTACGTCAAGACAGACCCAAAAGAGAAAACAACATAATTCCACTTGTCATTACCTACAGTCTACAACTTAAACCCCTCCAATACGTTATCCACAATCTACATCATATCTTAGAAAATGACCCCTCACACTCAGAGACCGTGGGGGAAAGGCCTATTTTCGCTAACCTGAAACAAATTCTTTCCAGTAACCACAGCCACATCATAAGGATCCAGGAACCCCTCTCCCTCCCGCAATCAACCCCGGTGCCAACTCCGCCCACACATCTACACAAGCAATTTCATCACTGGACCCAACCACATCAGCCACCAAATCAGGGGCTCATTTAACTGCACTTCCAGTAATGTGTTCAATGCCATCAAATGCCAGCAATGCCCCACTCCAATATATATTGGACAAACTGGACAGTCCCCACAGGAAAGAATGAATGGACACACAGATATCCGCAAAAGCAACATACTAAAAACTGTTTGGGAACACTTTAACCTTCCTGGACACTCATTAATGGATCCACAAGTTGCTGTTTTGTTTCAGACTAATTCCACAAGCCAAATACACAGAGAAAGATTGGAACTCCACTTCATTCACAAGTTTAATTCTCATGCTAATGGTCTAAATCGCGATATCGGATGGCTCACTCATTATCAACCAATGATGTCTGTGTAGAATCTGGTGTTAGTACTCTTCCTTTCCTACTGCAAACTAATGGTTCTTATCAGCTTCTTTTAACTATTTTGTCTTTAAGGTGCTAACAGACTATTGGTTGTTTTGTAAGTTTTTCCTGTTACAGACTGGCTCAGCTATCCCTTTGAAACTTACCTACCTCCACTCCAATTATTCCTCCTGCAAGGAGGTTTAACAGTAGTTCAAATTAGGAGCTTTAATTCAAACTACCTAGTCCGTGCTGCATGTAGCCGTGGGCAGGTAGTTCGTACTACGGAGCATTTAAAAATGGTGGCACCTGGGAACATGCAAATGAAGCCCGGGATATTTAAATCCCGGGATTATTTTCAAGTTTGAATGCCTACATTAGACACCCTAGTTCGAACTAGGGTGGCAGTGTAGACATACCCTAAGGCTACGTCTACACTGGCCCCTTTTCCGGAAGGGGCATGTAAATTTCACTAGTCGTCGTAGGGAAATCCGCGGGGGATTTAAATATCCCCCGCGGCATTTAAATAAAAATGTCCGCCGCTTTTTTCCGGCTTTTAAAAAAGCCGGAAAAGAGCGTCTAGACTGGCCCCGATCCTCCGGAAAAAGTGCCCTTTTCCGGAGGCTCTTATTCTTACTTCGAAGTAAGAATAAGAGCCTCCGGAAAAGGGCACTTTTTCCGGAGGATCGGGGCCAGTCTAGACGCTCTTTTCCGGCTTTTTTAAAAGCCGGAAAAAAGCGGCGGACATTTTTATTTAAATGCCGCGGGGGATATTTAAATCCCCCGCGGATTTCCCTACGACGACTAGTGAAATTTACATGCCCCTTCCGGAAAAGGGGCCAGTGTAGACGTAAGTAAGTGTACATAGCAGGGCTAAAGTTGGAATAAGATACGTCAATTGCGTAGTTTAAGTCAAAATAGCTTAACTCGGCTTTTGGCGTTGTCTACACAACAGGAAGTCAAAGGAAGAGCACACTTCCTTCAACATCCCTTCCTCCTCATGAAATGAGGGTTACCATGAGTTGGAGTAAGAAGTCTTCCAGCTCGACATTATTTTGAAATAAAGGCTTGTAATGTAGATGTGCACTATGTTATTTCAGAATGTCAGTTACTCTGAAATAACACTACTGTGTAGATGTACCCTAGGAGTTGGACTTCATCTCCTGGCGGCTACTGTAACCAATCTGGGCAATTTTAAACTGCTAAAAGTCCAGCAGCATGGAGGGGGCTAAGGCAGGCTTCCTGTCTGCTCTGTCCCTGCACTGCTGCCATAAGTAGCCAGACTGTCCCTAAAGCCCCAAGACAAGGGGCTGGCCCCGGTCTCCACGTGCTGCACCTGCCCCGAGCACTCATTTTGCAATTCCCATTAACCAAGAACTGTGGCCAATGGGAGGTGTGGGGGCAGTGCTTGCGGGCAGGAGCAGTGCATGAATGTACCTGGACTCCACCTTAGGGTCCACAGCGATGTGCCAGGCCCTTCTGGGAGCTGCACAGAGCCAGGGCAGGCAGGGAGCCTGCTTTAATCCCACTGTGCCACTAAGCGGGACTCACCTGCAGTAAGTGCTGCCCAGCCAGAACCCTACACCCCTCACCCTCTCCCACATCCCAACTCTCTGCTCCAGTCCTGAGCCCCCTCTGAGAACCTGTATCCCACATCTGCTACTGCACCTCAGCCCAATGCCCCAGCCCTGAGCCCCTCCTGGAGCCAGCATCCCACAACCTTCCTGCACCCTGGACTCCCTCCTGTGCCCCAGCCTTGAGCTCCCTCCCACTCCTGAATGGCCTCCCACACCCCCTCCTGCACTTCAACCCTCTGCCTCAGGCTCAACCCAGAGCTCCCTCCCACACGTCAAACATGCCCACAGGAGGATCAAAATCTCCCCCATAGAATGACACTGCTAAAAAGCCAGAGGAACTTTGTGCACATATGCCATGCAACTTAGCATTTTGCATGTTGTCCTTTTAAACTGGTACATTTACAAACATAGAGTTATATTTATACAGTGCTTCTAATATTAAAAGCATTTACACACATTGTGATCTGGTCCTCACAGCACCCTTGTAAGGTACATGATCATTATTTTTAATCTCCTTTTTGAGTTGAATAAACTAAGTTAAAATGGCTACCAAAGTAACCCATGGTTGAGTCAGGATTCAGGAGCTCCATGCTCCTAGGGCTCCACCCACAAGTTGAAGCTGAAATAACTAACTTGGTTATAATTCACACCTTATTTATATCTGTGCAGGTGTGTGTGTGTGGACATTACTTTGTAATAAAAATGTCCTTTCCAATATAACAAGTCAGAAAAAAAGTAAATTGAGACAAATTGAAAGTGAACAATTTTATTCTTAATAAAACTTGCACCAAAAGTACTACAAAATGCTAATTACAGTTCCAGTTTGTATGTGGAGAAGTCAGACTTGTGCTCTGATGACAAATAAAGTTTCTAAAAATCTCAAAGGGATGTTGAGGGAGGCCAGGTCTACACTATAAAACTTACAACTGGTATAACTATGTTTCGGGGGTGGGAGGAGGTTTGAAAAATCCATACCTTTGAGTGACACAGTTATACCAACTCTAACCCCTGATGTAAACACTGCTATAGGCTAGTCTACACTAGAAGCACTACAGCAGCACAGCTGCACCTGAAAGAAGCTCTGGGGGAAAGTCCTCTTGAGAGACAAGCTCAGGGAAGAAGCACAGGCTGAGGTTTGAAGTGCCAAGAAAGCCAAACCCCAATATCTTTACAGGATCTTTCGAAAAAAGCACCCCGTTTAAGAAAGAACCACGTCTAGACTGCGGTTTCAATTTCAAAATAGCGCATTTTCAAAAGAGCGCCATTACGTGATTATGCAAATGAAGTGCGGGATATTTAAATCCCGGCTTCATTTGCACTTTCAAAGTGCTTCATTTACATCCCTCTACCAACAGAGGGATGTAGTCTAGACGTAGCCTAGGGTTTGCACTGCTATAATTGTAACACCACACACACCCTTTCACACCAATAAGATTCATACACACACGCACATCCTAGTCAAGCAGAGACCAGCCCTAATATATTCAGTATGAATTCCCAAAAGTGACTCTGCCCATTTACTTATTCTATTAACAATGAAGACATATTCTAGGTAACACTGTTCATCCAAACAATGATCTTCAAATTTATTTCACGCAGTGTGGCCCAAAATGTGGCAGTGCTATTTGCTAATTATGGCTAAAAACATTAACTATTGTATTTGCATTACTATTGAAAAAAAGAAAAAAAGAAAGAAAAGACACACCAGAACCATTACTCGTGGCACTGCACTGTGTCAAAATCTGGGACTGGTAGATACAGTTTCAATTAAGCATCTAAAGGGACCAGATGATACGCTTTCCTTTGGTTACAAACATATATTCAGGAATGACTTTTCTTTGTATTTTTCAGGATCTGATCTGTGTACCACTAATACTTTTGATCATGCTTTGAGTATGTTTGTTTCCCCCACACACCCAATTTATGACTGTACTACTTTCTCCTGGTGTGCATCAGAAAAAAAACACTTCCTTGTGAACAGCTCATACCTTTTGTAAGTTTTCCTAAATGAGGTAATATGTTGTGTTTGTCATTAAAGCACGGACTGTCCTTAGCTTTTGAAAGCTGTTATAAAGAAGCATAAATATACAGTCCCACTTCTAAAATGTAAAGCACAAGAAAAGCTAATAAGTCCTGCAGAGCTAGTGAAAGTGTATATGGATATGGATTATGTGAATGCTGCTAATTCATGGAGAGGAGAATGACTCATCTTTTGTGCAAAGTTATCTGAATGCATTTAGCCAAGGCCAGATTCATGATGTTCAGCCACAGATTATTTCTGGGAATCTAAAAAACATGACATGGCTTTTCCATTAGTCTCTATAAACTCATAACCTCAATTAAGGAGTCTATGCAATGCTTCCATAATCTTACCACATTAGTTGTTAAAGCCAGAACATTTAGACCAGGTGCATACAGCTGGGATGAGACAACATATTTATTTGTGATTTTAGCTGTAGAAAGGCGCTTGTGGCAATTACTCACAAGCAGTCTCACTGAGGACTATGTAGCAGTTTCATGAAGAAGTTTGTTGGATAAAGGACTATATACACAAGAGTGCTCACACACTGTTAATATTTGAAAGGAGGTCAGTCATCCTTTGTAATTTTTACATAGTGATTTACCATATATATCCACAGTCAGAGCTGGAAACAAACTTGCAGGGGTTGTGGGCAAATCATGTGGGGGGTTGGCTCTGCGGCCACTGGAAGGGGTGAAGTAGGGCGGGACTAGCTTCCTCCCCAGCAGCCCTCAGTGTTGCCTGGACCACACTGTGTGGTGTTCCCAGCAGCACTTTAAGGGTCTGAGGTTCCAGCCAGAGGTGCTGTCGCAGTGGCTGGGGGCCCTTTTAAATGGTCAGGTCCCAGGACAGTTGCCCCTTTTGCTCCCATCTGTCAGCAGCCCTCTCTAATAAAAGAATTTAGTTTTTTTGGGGAGGGGGGGGGTTCCTGAAAATGTATTATTGACAAAGGAAATGGCTGTTGCGTATAACCTGGAAGGCTTCTTTTGCACTATGCACTGAGAAACAGTTTTTTCTTTTTCTGTAAAAGAAGGGGGGAAAGGAAATCTCTCATCTACTACATTTCCTCATGTTCTGGATACTTGTACCTGAAATGCACATGTACTCTAAAATAAAAACAGGGAACATAACATGATTGAAATATAGTCTGTCATTTTCTTCTTTCAGATTATTTTCTTGCACTATGATGTGATATAAATGACAGTTCAAGCTGGAGCTTCACTCGGAAAGCAAAATCATGTATTAATTCTGTTATGCAGAATGTCTGCAGAACGGTTTGCAAAAATATACTAACAATTCTAAAATAACTTCAGTGCATGCCTAGATATGTCATTAGCTGCGTCTAGACTGGCATGATTTTGCTCAAATACTTTTAATGGAAAAGATTTTCTGTTAAAAGTATTTGCACAAGAGAGCGTCTATACTGGCATGTGCCTTTGTGCAAAAGATTGCTTCTGCGCAAAAGCATCCATGACAGTGTAGACGCTCTCTTGAGCAAGAAAGCGCCGATGGCCATTTTAGCCATCGGGCTTTCTTGCATAAGAAATTAACTTGGCTGTCTACACTGGCCCTCTTGCGCAAGAATACTTGCGCAAGAGGGCTTATCCCTGAACGGGCGTGTCAAAGTATTTGCTCAAGAACCACTGATTTTGTACAGTACAAAGTCAGTGTTTTTGCGCTAATACTCGCGGCCAGTGTAGACAGGCGGCAAGATTTTGCGCAAATGTGGCCGCTTTTGTGCAAAATCTTGCCAGTCTAGATGCAGCCATTGTGTGGAGTTACATTCCCCAAACCCTCTTCCATTAGACAAAATACAAAATAGAAATTGAGCGAGGCTACCAGTTAGAATTAAAACCCTGGGCAATCTGAGCCTACTTGGCACATATTTTCAGCTATATCCATATAAAGTAAATAGGATAATGTCTAAAGAACCCCATGGTTAAGAATTCTTTTTAACATACCATAGCATCCTTATTTTTTGCATGTTCTTCATAAATGTGAATGCCCAATTTTAAATGATCATTGCTAAGATACCCTGCTGTAATTTTCTCTGAATTTTACAATCATTAGTCAAAAAATAGTGGTTCCATTTCTTACTGAGTGGACTACACTCATAAGTAACTAATCATAATTCAAATGCCTACATTTAATAATACAAAGTTATTCAAAGCATAATTCGCAGTAAGAAATCTAGAAGGTCAGAGACATAACATGATAAATGGATTGCCCCATAATGCATGCATACCCATGCCTCATTATGATGGTTTTGCCACTTGAGAATTATGGATCTCAGTCTTTACTAATGAGTTTAATGCATTTCTACATAACATCCTATCTTAAGTCTGTGTACAACATGTTTTTATGCTGCACGTACATCATTCATATCATTTATGACCATATGCAGCTCTACCAAAAGCATATGACACTATGGGGAAAAAAATTGCACTACAGTTTAACTTTTATCATTCTTTTGCATGTTTAAACAAAGGAAAACAGAAAAATGGCTGATTTCCAATTGACATCAGATAGAGTTACATGAGTATGGAGTCTAAAATTGAGAATATTAACAACACAATATTTTTTTAAATTTCAAAAATACTATTGCACGATCACTCTATTCCTGCTTTCCGCTGCAAGATTTTTTTCCTTATTCAAAATGGCTACTATCTCATACTTTCAATGGGTCTGAAGCCAAGTAAGATGGCTGCTCTTTCCCTACAATCTCTACATGTGCGAGTGAGATTGCTTTGAACAAAGATGGATTCCAACCCCATCTAGGGATGTAAAGTCCCATTTAATCAGTTAGCCAGTTAAACATTATATTTAATCAGTTATCTGATTAAGTGGGATCCCATAGGCGGGAGGGCTGCTCCAGCTAACTTAGGATGCTGGCTCCCGGCTCCAGCTCCACGGGGCTCCCAGCTCTTGGACACTGGCACTGTGGGGCTGCCAGTTAACTGGTTATCGGTAAGCATCACCTGCCCT
The DNA here is from genome assembly GCF_052426305.1 of Pelodiscus sinensis. Taxonomy (NCBI): domain Eukaryota; kingdom Metazoa; phylum Chordata; order Testudines; family Trionychidae; genus Pelodiscus; species Pelodiscus sinensis. The sequence goes on along the minus strand of NC_143055.1, from coordinate 114,469,748 downwards.
GCTACCATAGCCTTTTCCCTTGAGGGCTCATGTTATCTGAGTTTCATTTTATTGAAAAGACTGGGAGTAGGGATGTGAATGGGTAAGTGGTTAACCAATTACCTGATAAGGGTGATGCTTCCTGGGTAACCAATTAACCAGTTACCTGTCCCTACTCCCATTCTTTTCAATAAAACTAAAGCCAGAGAGCTGTTTCCCTGAGGGCTCATGTTATGGTCACAAGGCTACACAGGATATTGTGCTGGGTTGGGGAAAATCAGAAAAGAACATAATGAGGAAGAGATTGAAGGTCAGTGCAAGGCACGAGGCGGTTGAGGGAAGATCAGGGATATAGAGGTGCGAAAGAAACAGAAAATTGGGCAATGTAGGATGGATATGGAGAGGAGATGGAGGGTATGTCTACACTACCCCGCTAGTTCAAACTAGCGGGGTAATGTAGGCATACCGCACTTGCAAATGAAGCCCGGGATTTGAATTTCCCGGGCTTCATTTGCATAAACTGGGCGCCGCCATTTTTAAATCCCTGCTCGTTCGAACCCCGTGCCGCGTGGCTACACGCGGCACGAACTAGGTAGTTCGGACTAGGCTTCCAGGTGGCCAGGCAGCTATCCTGCCATAGACAGCCGCTTTCCTGTGCCTAGTGCAGAGATCGTGGACCTCCTGGCGCTGCCCCCTGGAGTCTCCCCACTGCTCCGCAGCCCTGAGCACAACTCCTACCCTGCAGGGGGGCTAGCCCCCATGCAGAGCTCCTCAGGGGAGGTGAAGGTACTCGGGCTGTATAGGGTACCAAGACTTCTGGGATGGCCCTGCTGAAAGCCTTAAAAAGAACTCAAACAACTTTCAGCTATAACAAAAGAAATGCTAGAAATATCCTCACTGCCTCAGTACAAAGTAGTGCCTGGAAGTAATAAGAAGTAATAACTTCTTGCTGGATGTGTTACCGGATCTCCCCCCTAATGTACACAAGATGATTGCTTTCCACACCACTGTGGAACGAGTTCAAACAAATCCCTTCTATTTTTTAAGGGAAATGATAATACAAAACCACAAGGAAAATATGTAACATCCTATATTTGAATCCCAAAAGGAAAAATGAAAGACACACAGAATGCTACAATGCAATTGAATTTTGCAGCAGGGAAATAATTATGTTTTTAAAAGCAGTTTTTTCAGTAAACATTATGGTACCTTGATAAACTGTAAACACTGATCTTGAACTTTTCCCCCTTTAAATAGCCCATTCGGCCAGCGTCTTATTTTTCATTTACAGATAAACTGTCTGTAACAGTGATGTAGCATACAGATAGCATCAAATCCCACAGAAGTCTGCACATGAATTTGTAAGGCCCAGGAGGATCAACAAGGCTTCAGTGTGAATCGATGTCATTAGAATGCATTGTTGCTAGAGGAGACAACCCAATCAGATTGGAGCACTTCTCACCATTACGTATATAGTCCAGCGGGACACATGGAGGATGCTCTGGGTTAGACAGAGAGAAAGGAGAGGAGACTTTGTTTTGAAACAGTCACCCCATAGGACCTGCCTGGAGAAAATGAAGTTGGAAAAACATAACTGATATATAATGAGGAGTCTCAGAGGGGTAGCCATGGGCATCTGGTAGCCAAGGTGAGGGAAGGCTGGACAGATGACTAGGGAGGAGTATAAATATATTGCTTGAGAATGCAGGGGAGCAATCAGGAAGGCGAAAGCACAATCGGAATTGCAGCTAGCAAGGGATGTGAAGGGTAAGAAGAAAAGTTTCCACAGGCATGTTAGCAAAAAGAGGGTGATCAGAGAGGGTGTGGGGGCTTTACTGGATGAGGGAGGTAACCTAGTGACAGATGATGTAGAAAAGTTGAAGCACTCAAAGCTTTTTTTGCCTCTGTCTTCACAGACAAGGTCAGCTCCCTGACTACTGCACTAGGCAATGCAGTATGGGAAGAAGGTAGGAAGCCCTCAGTGGAGAAAGAACAGGTTAAGAACTATTTAGGAAAACTAGACATACACAAATCCATGGGTCCAGATTTAATGCATCAAAGGGTACTGAAGGAGTTGGCAAATGTCATTGCAGAGCCTCTGGCTATTATCTTTCAAAATTCATGGAGATTGGGAGAAGTCCTGGATGACTGGAAAAAGGCAAATGTAGTGCCCATCTTTAAAAAATGGAGGAAGGACAATCTAGAGAACTACAGGCCAGTCAGCCTTACCTCAGTCCCTGGAAAAATCATAGAGGGGATCCTCAAGGAATCCATTTAGAAGCACTTGGAAGAGGGGAAAGTGATCAGGAATAATCAACATGGATTCACAAAGGGCAAGTCATACCTGACCAATCTGATTAGCTTCTGTGATGAGATAACTGGCTCTGCGGACATAGGAAGTCAGTGGATGTGATATACCTTGACTTTAGCGAAGCTTTTGACGCGGTCTCCCACAATATTCTTGCCAGCAAGTTAAGGAAGTATAGATCGGATAAATGGACTGTAAGATGGATGGAAAGCTGGCTAGATTGTCAGGCCCCCCAGGTAGTGATCAACAGCTTGATGTCTGGTTGGCAGTCGGTTTCAAGCAGAGTGCCTCACGGGTCAGTTCTAGTGCCGGTTTTGCTCAACATCTTTATTAATGACCTGTATGAGGGAATGGATTGTGTCCTCAGCAAGTTTGTGGATGACACTAAGTTAGGGGGAGAGGTAGATACATTGGAGGGTAGGGATAAGGTCCAGAGTGACCTAGACAAATTGGAGAATGGGCCAAAAGAAATCTGATAAGATTCAACAAGGACAAGTGCAGAGTCCTGTACTTGGGACAGAAGAATTCCAAGCTTTGTTACAGGCTGGGGACCAAATGGCTAAGTAGCAGTTCAGCAGAAAAAGACCTGAGAGTTACAGTGGATGAGAAGCTGGATATGAATCAACAGTTTGCCCTTGTAGCCTAGAAGGCTAATGGAATATTAGGGTACATTAGGAGGGGCATTGCCAGCAAATCTAGAGAAGTGATTATTCCCATTTATTTGGCACTGGTGAGGCCACATTTGGAGTATTGCATCCAGTTCTGGGCCTCCCACTATAGAAAGGATGTGGAAGTATTGGAGAGGGTCCAGTGGAGGGCAACCAAAATGATTAGGGGGCTGGAGTATATGACTTACGAGGAGAGGCGGAGGGATTTGGGATCATTTAGTCTGTGGAAGAGAAGAGTGAGGGGGTCTTTAATAGCAGCCTTAAACTGTCTGAAGAGAGGTTCCAAAGAGGATGGAGAGAGGCTGTTCTCAGTAGTGACAGATGGCAGAACAAGGGAGCAATGGTCTCAAGTTACAGTGCCCCACCCACACTCTATCCCCAGAACACCTGCTGTAGACATACTAAGATGGAGTGTTGCTGTGCCCACCCTCCCCGTGTTCTGGGGCCAAGGAGGCTCCAGCCACGTGCCCTCCTCCCTCTTTGGTGCTTCCAACACTCCCCACCCCTGTGCTCCAAGACCAGTGCTATGTGCACTCCTCCCTCCCTGGTGCTCTAGGTCAGGTAGGTTCAGGTCGCACAACCTCCTCCTGCCCTGGTGTTCCCCGCCTCCTCCCCTCCCAATGGTGTTGAAGCAGGGCCTCAGCAGAACGGGCAGGACTGTAGGTGGACCTGGGGGAGCTGCCTCCCCCAGTCCACACTGCACTGACTGCCCATGGCTACGACTAGACTGGCATGATTTTCCGCAAATGCTTTTAACGGAAAAGTTTTCTGTTAAAAGCATTTTCGGAAAAGCGCGTCTATATTGGCACGGACGCTTTTCCGCAAAAAGTGCTTTTGCGGAAAAGTGTCCGTGCCAATCTAGACGTGCTTTTGCGCAAAAAAGCCCCAATCGCCATTTTCACGATTGGGGCTTTTTTGCAGAAAACAAATCTCAGCTGTATACACTGGCCCTTTTGCACAAAAGTTTTGCGCAAAGGGGACTTTTGCCCGAACGGGAGCAGCATAGTATTTCCGCAAAAAGCACTGATTTCTTACAGTAGGAAGTCAGTGCTTTTGCGGAAATTCAAGCGGCCAGTGTAGACAGCTGGCAAGTTTTTCCAGAAAACCGGCTGATTTTCCAGAAAAAATGGCCAGTCTAGACACAGCCCATGAGTGTAGCCATGTTAGTCTGTAACTTTAATAAAAAAAAAAAAAAAAAGAGTAGTCCTGTGTCACCTTAGAGACTTAACAAAAATATATATGTAGTATCATGAGATTTCATGGGCAAAACCCACTTCCTCAGGTAAGTCATCACACGACTCATTTGAGGAAGTGGTTTTGCCCACGAAAGCTGATGATACTGTATCTATCTATATCTATAGCTCTACTTTTAGTCAGGAGAGTTTGCTGGGTACAGCAAGGTCATGATTTCATCCCTAAATTACAATCCAGATCAGTAAAGATTGGATTTTAGACAGTCCCTTTTCATATTATCAGCTGCCAAATCTAGACCCAGACTTTCGGAACTACGGTGTGTATAATTTGGACATATAGTTAACTCAGTTTCCTATGTAATTATAGGAACTGCACAAATCAGTTATACACACATAGTTCTAAAAGTATTGGCCCTAGATCAAATTTTAAAAGCTTGAGTGGTACTTTACTGCTATAAGCATAAACATACACTTGTTTCCATAAGTACACAAGTGTATACATGGGCCCCAGTCCAGCAAAACATTTAAACACACGCTCAACTTTTAGCAGAGGCGTAATCTCTTGTTGTGCTTGCTTGTATTCATGACTCCCCTCACTCCATTGAACCCAGGCTTTTAGATTTAACTTCAATGGGACTCCTCTTGTGCTTGAAGTTAACTAAGCACATTGCTGGATAAGATTTTGGGGGATTTGTGGGAGAGGCTCATCTGAGATCTTGTTTTAAATAGGTCATATATTTAGAGTTCCCCAGCACCTCCGACATATTGGGAGCACCTCAAATTCCAGTGAACAGGAGGTGGGGAAGTACAAGCTGGTGTAACTCCGGTTAGACTGATAAACTGGTCCCCAAAGGGTTAGGAAGAACTCCGTTAGGCCAAAATATTGACCCTGCATTAGTGCCTTCTGAAATAAAAATAAGCCATATTTTTAAGGCAGTCTTTGGATCTAAGTCATCTGGGGAATTGGCAGGGATCAGCACTGTATGCTCCAGCTGCTGGCATTTCAGTTTTTAGGGCTTAGGAATCACAAAGGATAAGAAGGAAGATCCTCTCATGGATTGGTAGGAAATCCATGGTTAAAAGAGAAGAAACAAAGAGTAGGAATATATGGGCAGTTCTCAGAATGAAGAGAGGTAACTAGCGGAGTCCTGCAGGGATCTATACTGGCCCTACGACACCTCTATTGCAATCCCCAATATAGGAGAGATGGACAAGGAAAAAGGAGCATGGCTAGTTGGCTCGCTCTTGCACTCTGGCAACACCCAGTTTCTGAAGCTGCTGCTTCCAGAATATTGCCTTAATGCTTCTTTATGTTGCTTCCCAGGACCAGATAAGTACCTGGCAGCCTGAAGATCAGTGACCCACCATAAGGGGCTACAGCCACTTTTACAGACCATCATCTGAGCTACGCTGGACACCAGGCTCTCAGAAGATCTGCTCCAGTGTCTTTTGATGTATCCTCTGGAGTGACACACTTCTGTATCAGCATCCTATATGGGACTGTGGTTTACAGATATGGCTGAATTCAAAATAATCAAACCTTACACCATGGCTGTGTCTAGACTGGCAAGTTTTTCCGCAAAAGCACTTGCTTTTGCGGAAAAACATGCCAGCTGTCTACACTGGCCGCTTGAATTTCCGCAAGAACACTGACTTCCTACTGTCTGAAATCAGTGCTTCTTGTGGAAATACTATGCTGCTCCTGTTCGGGCAAAAGTCCTTTTGAGCAAAGCTTTTGTGCAAAAGGGCCAGTGTAGACAGCTCAGATTTGTTTTGTGCAAAAAAGCCCCAATCGCGAAAATGGCGATTGGGGATTTTTTGCGCAAAAGCGTGTCTAGATTGGCATGGACGTTTTTCCACAAAAAGTGCTTTTGCGGAAAAGCGTCCATGCCAATCTAGACTCTCTTTTCCGCAAATGCTTTTAACAGAAAACTTTTCCGTTAAAAGCATTTGCGGAAAATCATGCCAATCTAGACACAGCCCTTCTGTGAGAGGTAGGCATTTCTCTGACTTCGCTCATGGGGAAAAAAGACACAGGTAAAACAAACAAACCATATTTACCCAAAGCGCCATAAGCTGCCAGCCAACTTAGCATGAGAACTGTGCAATTTTAATATTTATTCCTGTGCTCTGCCCACTAGACTCTGCTTCAAAGTGTAAACCTCTGACGATTTTTCAGTTATCGAACAGCTTAATGTAAACTCAAGCTTCACAAAGACCTGGCTCTGCATTGAATAAGACTTTCCTTGAAACAACATAACTGCAGGATGCAACTCTTCTTTTTTCAATTCTAGTTGAATGGTATAATAAAATACCATTCAGGAATCTCTGTGTGTGTGTACATGTTCAAAAGCGCAAGAGCAAATGAGAGAGTTTTACATATTACCACTGTCAAAAGGCAAAACAGCAAATATTCCATGGAGCTGTGGATACAGCATTGCACTTCACAAGGGAAATCGTCACTGGAAACATTTACCAAACGTAAGCCATTAAAAATGAAACACTTGCTAATTGGGCACTTGACTTTATTTCTAATTCTAAACAAAATACTTTTTAACTCTGAAAATCCTTGCTATAGTTTGTTTGTAAAAATGTCTTGTTATATGTCTTCTCTTACATTTCTCCCCTCTAACCTCTAGCATTTGTGATTGGCCACCTTTGTGCTGCTATTACAGTGCCACAGAAGGTGTGACTGTGGGGCAAGTTCAGCGCTGCTATTACAGGCTTCCTTATGCCAGACTTTTCATGCCAAAAAATATTCAGCTTGCACTGAGTTAGCACTGCAAGCTTTGATTCCCACATTGCTGATTCCCCATCCCCAAGGGAAATCACTCCTAAGAGCAACCTCCTTTGCCTGAAGATCAAGATGTGGAAGCCTGCTGATAATTACTGTGGTTGTGATTCCCACCCCTACCTATCATCATTGCAAGAAGTGATATTTTAAATCTTGGGGAAAATCTGCACAGTCGTCTTGCATGTTCTCAAGGTGGCTGAAGTGCTTCACTGAAAATGTGCATAGGGGTGAGGAAGATGTACAGATAAATGCATAGTTAGTACTGCCATAAGTTAACTTGAAATTAGTATAAAGTTTGAAAATTTTAAGCAATGAGTAAAGTCAGTCACTGAGTACACATCATCAGCTGGTTAAACAACATCAATAATAAATCTTCTTGTTATAGTAAGATTTGTGGTGTCATATTACTAGATAGTTGTGGGGATGAATTATTTACAAATATGACCTATGAGGGAAGACTGAAAGAATTGGGTTTGTTTAGTTTAGAAAAGAGAAGCCTGAGAGGGGACATGATAGCAGTTTTCAAGTATCTAAAAGGATGTTAAACGGAAGAGGGAGAAAAATGGTTCTCCTTGACCTCCAATGATAGGACAAGAAGCAATGGGCTTAAATTGCAGCTAGCGAGATTTAGGTTGGACATTAGGAAAAACTTTCTGTCAGAGTAGTGCAACACTGGAATACACTGTCTAGGGAGGTTGTGGAATCGCCATCACTGGAAATATTTAAGAGTAGGTTAGACAGACATTTGTCAGGGATGATCCATAAGGGCAGGGGACTGGATTTGATGACCTCTTGAGGTCCCTTCCAGTTCTAATATTCTATGATTCCTATGCTTTAGTGGCTTACTAGTATTTGGAAACATTTATACAAATGTCAGAATGATTACAAGCAGTCCCCGAGTTACGCGGATCCGACATAAGTCGAATCCGCAGTTACGAACGGGGTTTTTCTCGCCCCGGAAGACAGGAGCGGCGGGACGCCCAGATGCGCCGCGGTCCCGCCGCCCGCATCCTCCGGAGCGAGAAAAGCTGCTCCGCGTCTCCCTGGTCTTCTGGGGGGGAGCCCCCCCCAGCATACCAGGGAGACGCTGAGCAAAGTCGCGGAGCACGCGGGCAGCGGGAAAGCCCAGACGTGCCGCGGCTGTCTTTGCTCCCTGTCTCCCTGGTCTGCTGTCTCCAGCAGACCAGGGAGACGGGGAGCAAAGCCTCGGAGGATGCCGACAGCGGGACAGCCGCTGCGCGTCTGGGCTGTCCCGCTGCCCACATGCTCTGCATGCTCCGCGGCTTTGCTCCGCGTCTCCCTGGTCTGCTGGTCTCCAGCAGACCAGCAGACCAGGGAGATGCGGAGCAAAGCCGCGGAGGACCTTGGCGGCGGAACCGCGGTGCATCTCGGTCCGCTGCCCGCGTCTCCCTGGTCTGCTGGGGGGGGGGGGGTGCAGCTAGTGTGCCCCCCCCCCCCAGCAGACCAGGCTTTTCTCTGGACGCCTGTGGTAGAGCAGCTGGGGCGCTGCCGGTTAGTCCCGCAGCGCCGCTCTGGGCGCTACTGGACCAACCCGGCAGCACCCCAGCTGCTCTGCCCCAGGCATCCTGATTCAGCCGCTGCTGGTCAGTTTCAGCAGCGGCTGAATCAGGATGCCTGGGGCAGAGCATCTCGGGTGCTGCTGGGTTGGTCCAGTAGCGCCGAGGAGCAGCGCTACTGGAGCAACCCAGCAGCACTCCAGCTGCTCTGTCCCAGGCGTCCCCAAGTCAGCCGCTGCTGAAACTGACCAGCGCTGACTACAGGAAGCCCGAGGCAGAGTTGCTCTGCCCCAGGCTTCCTGGAATCAGCCGCTGTTCAGTTTTAGCAACAGCTGACTTGGGGATGCCTGGGGTTCTTAAGTTGAATCTGTATGTAAGTCGGAACTGGCGTCCAGATTCAGCCTGTTGAAACTGATCAGCGGCTGATTCCAGGAAGCCCGGGGCAGAGCAACTCTGCCTCGGGCTTCCTGTAGTCAGCTGCTGGTCAGTTTCAGCAGCGGCTGAATCTGGACGCCAGTTCCGACTTACATACAGATTCAACTTAAGAACAAACCTACAGTCTCTATCTTGTACATAACCCGGGGACTGCCTGTATTCGTTCAACAATTAGTTACAAAAAGTTCATTATTCATCAGTCAATAGTAAAAAATTTCAGTTATTCCATGGCACAGAAGTAAAAATGCCTCCTGTATTCTGACTATCAGCATTGATAGCAATGGTAAACCTATACAGTTGCTGAAAAACAGATCCAAGTTTTCCTAGTTCAGACTCAGCCTATTTCTGATCTTTCGTCTCAGTATAAAACAGTATGACTGGGTGCTCAACTTACAGGTAGGGACACCCCTTGTGGCCATGTTTATGGATTAACTTCATCTAAGTCTGACACACCCTTCTGGTACTCACTGTGCACCCTGTTGTCTCCCTCTCTTGTTCTCTACAGCTCTGAATACTCTGTCTTCATTGCCTGGCACTGCAGCCAGATCACTAGAGTTTTTCTGCCATCCTGGTGCCACTCCCCCAGTGGCCACTAGGGGAACTCAGTATTCTGGGTTCCAGACTAGAAATTCAATACCTGACAACTGTGGTCTGCTTTCCCTAATATTCTGTTTCTCCTTCCTACAGCTTTTCATTCCCCCACCCGGGCATATTCACCCAACCTCCCTTTTCCCAGGGAGTATCTAGAACAGTCTACTGAACTCTAGCTTCAAACATACCTCCCTACTTCCAGGAAATGACTGCAGACTACTTCCTGGCTTTCCCCTAGCCCTAGTTGTTCCTTCTCAGCTAAGCAGGGTGGTCATTCAGAGCATAATTTAGCCATCTATTTCCCCTCAGCTGCAGCATAGCTGGTTAATAGGCCCCTTCTCAGCCTCATTAACCCCTTTCAGACTGGTGTGCAAACACCCACATTGTAAAAGGGTAAAATTTCAGTTCTTTCATTGTCTAGTAATACATGGACTAACTGGTCCTGATAAAATAAGAGATGACCTATACCTTTGCCCTATCACTGAAATAAAACGGGTCTGATAATCACAGACACCCTTGCTTCCTCAGCACACACTTGCAATAGAGATATTACCTGCATCACAAATTAAACTGACCTCCAAAACTGCCTGAGTGGGGAAGAGGAGAAGAAGCTGTGAGAGGGAAGAGCAGATTGGGGGGGGGTCTCTCTCAGATTAAAGGGCTGCAGTGGCACCTAGGGTCCCACTCTGTGTTTGCCAATTAGCTGCACTTCAGCTATTTGCTGAGGGACCCCAGCTATGAAACTTCCTGCTACTAGCTAGGCGGAGCTCCAGTCTTGTCATGTCCAGAATCTAATATGAAAATTGAGGTCTTCCTCTAAGAAAGGTAGCAGCTCAAAAGAATAGATAAAAATCCTTTGCTATGAGCTTCAAAAATTACCTGTCAGAAAGGCAATAATATCCTAGAATGAGCAAACAAAAAGATGAGCAAGCAAAAAACAAATAAACTAAGAAAAAACAACTTTGATCCTAAATAGACTGTGCTAGAGTTTCTAATAATTCTTGGATATGGTGGTTAAATTCCACTGTGTTAAACATATCAGAACCTTGCAAGCTACAAGTGGTAGATACCCTAAACTGTGATGCAGAACTAACTATAATGCAAAAAGCAAATAAACAACAAAAAATAGTGACGTATAAATGGATTTGATTTTTTTAAATCTCTGGTTTTAATAATATCAGAGTATTATAAACATAGAATTTTAAAAGTCTGATTTTTATGTTGGCAGTATCCTTATTATAAAAGTGACTTCCTAAGACTAATCAAATATCTCTAAACATGTTTTAAGGAGAGCAGATTAAAAGAACTAGGCATAAAACACAGCATTCAAAAGGTATTTCAAAGAAAGTTTTACTTTTAACTCTTAACTTTTCTACACTGTGAACTTAAAATCCTTTTTCATGCTTATTAACTCTATTCATAGTTTTGCTACTGTTTCTTGCTTTGAATTTTGTTTTCCAAAACTATGTTGTCTGTTGGCATTTTCCCAAAATTAAAATGTACTATTCCATGCATCTGGAATAAACAGTGGTGCATCCAGATCTATGAAAGCTTTTTGGGTGCCACAAATCTTTCCATTCTAGGTATTAAGTTCTCTTCCCCCCAGGCTTTATCTAGTGACATACTTATCCTGCATTTCAACTGATTTTACTATCAGGTCTACCAAGTATGAGTTGTTTTACCAAAATTCATTTGGACTCTAAAGTATGGAGCTATCAAGGGATGCAGACCTTGCAATACCAAACATTGTGGTGCCTAGAGAGTGAGAGAAGGGGCAGGACTTGAACCCATCACCCTCTACTCAAAGACAATGCACATTCCCCCAGTCCACCCCAGCTCCCTATCTTTAACAGGGCCTTTATCCTGCCTTCCTAATGTTGGAATCAGCTCCATCCCTGGAGCAGCTAAGAACAAAACAATCCACAGACCTTGACTTAGACTCCTATACAATGAATGGGAAGAGATAAGCACTTTAGACTACAATCCACAAAACAAATATGGTAGGCAGGGAGCTGCCTAAATTAGTCAATGGGAGATGCTGACTGGGACAGCTTGAAAAACAACAAATAGTCTTGCAGCACCTAGCCCTATACCTCTCCTGGGTTATGTCTACATTGCATCCCTCTTCCACAAAAGCCTATGCAAATGAAGTGCAGATTAGCATATTGCCGTGCTTCATTTGCACAATTAATTAGGGGCCGTTTTTGCACAAGAGGCTTTTGTAGCTGTGTAAATGGCTCCTTTTTTTCAGGAAGAATGGCTCTTGCGCAAGAGGGGTTTTTTCGCAAAAAGGAGCTGTGTAGATGGCTCCGTTTTGCGTAAAAGCCTCTTGTGCAAAAATGCCCCAATTATGCAAATGAAGTGGCAATATGCTAATCCGCACTTCATTTGCATAGGCTTTTGTGCAAGAGGGATGCAATGTAGATGTAGCCCTGGAGATAGATGCCTATCTCTACTAGTGATCCTTGAACTGGGGGAAGATAGGTGTTGGGCCACAAAAGTCATTTATTTGGGCCCAAATTGGTAAGGGTACGTAGAATGTGTGTGTATTCACACCATACTTCCAGCATTTCCAAAGCAGAGATTTGTTATATGAGCCAAATGCATATTTATCAGTGATACATTTGTATTTTTTAGATCACAACACTTCATACACAGTAATCTAATTATTTTTGCATTTCAGTAACTTAAACATGGCCAAATAAAATTTATTAAAAAACACAATGATTGTGCATGACTAAAATTAGGTAACAATATTCAACTTGGAGATAGGTTTTACTGACCAATTATAGATCCCAGAAAGCAAAGCTGTTTCCTGGAAATGCTGAGAACCTTCACATTAGAATAATGTTAAGGGTGTATAATCTGAACAGGGTTGAGTAAGCTGCTCTCAATGTTAAGAGAAATAACCCTGAAAACCAATGTGTTCTTGCCACTAGTGGAACAGCATCCAATGTCTGTTCTTTTCCATCTAACATACTTCTCAGCTCTTCTGAATTGTGTCACGCTGCATGAGAGAACACATGCTACAGGTTTTCAAAGGAAAGCTAAGCCAGTGGTGAGGAGATGTGCTGAGCCTTTGAAGCTGATACAGTATATAAAAAAAAAATTCATAAAGTGATATGCAGTAGAAGGTCACAGTGACCTAGTTTTTTTCAGTTCTGATACAGGTCTTAAAACCATCCTTACTGGTTGAGAACACAGGTATATTGCTGGCTACATAACTTTGTTCTATAATTCTGAAATTCAAAGTGCAATTTTCATGGTATTTTCTCTGGGAGAGACAAGTTTTCATTGCTGAGCACCAGGCAGTCGTTCTTACTATCTCTTTCAAAGGATTTCTCGAATTATTCCTCCACCTCACTAAGGAATTAAATGACTGATTGGGGTACATTTAATGGGCTATAACATTGTTCTTTCTAATGTAAGCAGGGTCAGGGTAAGCTCTACTTTGACATCTGGTGGTAAACTGTGGCGAGTGGTGCAAAGGGACTTCAGGGGCTGATCTCATTTGCATAGATACACCCAATTTGCATAGATACACCCATCCCATCTAGAATGTGCTCACAGCAGCCCAAATGGTCACTTTGGCCACTGTGGGTTTCCCAGTCTCTCTGTTATTGAGGCAGGGGGGATAAAAGTGTTTTACCCTGATTATGTGAATCAAGGACAATGGAATGATGGAACTGTTTATGACAGAGGGATTCACCATAAACTAAGTAGCACTCGCTAGACAAGGGGCATGGGTTCCAAACCCAGTCAGATTGAGTGGTTGGGGAGGGGGGTCAGTTGGTTTTTGTACCTGGTGGTAAGGGCCTAAACAACACCAATCACACTCCCTTCTCTTTCCACTGTGGAATATCAGAACTAATTTGGATTCCATTAGGAGTCTAGCTGTGAGCTGCAGAGTTGACTTCACTGTGGAGCACTAGCACTGAGGCTTCTCTATTATGAGCTGAACTTGCTGGAGAGTTGAAATCACTGTTGCTGAGGGGAGCCTGGTGTTATGCTGCGGAAGATCTGAAATCACTGTGGCTGTGGGGAGCCTGGTGCTATGCTGCTGAGCTACTAGCAGAGCAGCTTGCAGGGACAACCAACAAGCACAGGTGGACAGCAGAACGGTTTGTGGGCACAACCAGCAGGTGCAGGCGGACAGCAGAGCAGCTGGTGGGGACGACCTGTGGCTGGTAGGAGCAGCAGCAGCCAGCCAGTGGAGCAGCTGCAGGAGCAACCAGCTGGCGGCCAGGGGCGTGGACCGAGACGGCTGGCAGAGCCAGACAGTTCATGGGACATCTGAGGCGGCTCACTAGACGACAGGTGGAGTGTGGTGGAGTGACTCACGTTGATGGCGGCGGCAGAACCTTACGGAGAGGCAGAGCCATCGGGCAGAGCCATCGGCGGACCACGTAAGGTGTGTCAATCCCCACCCCTCCAGGTTGGGATGGTAAAACTCAGCCAGGTGAACTTTTGAACCCTGGGGCAGCACTGACCCGGGGCAGAGACTTTTGGGGTGTTGGACTTTGGGTGATTTTTTTGGGTTGCTGGACTTAAGAGACTCTTTGGGTGTTGGACTTTTGGGACTTTGGGTTATTCGGGGCTGGGAGAAGGGTCTCTGCTCATGTTTGGTCTATGAATCTGAGTTGTGGTGTTTTCCCATGTTAATGCTGATGTTGGTTATCTCATGTTATTAAAGGTTTGCTGCTATACTGAGGCTCTGTGCTTGCGAGAGGGGAAGAACTGCCTCTTTGAGGCGCCCAGAGATGTATGTAAGATTTCCCAGGTCACTAGGTGGGGGCTCGAGCCGGTGTTGTATTACCTTGTTGGGAGGAGACCCCTAGATACTGAACCCAGCCCTCGCTGCTATTAATTCGGCCTGGCAAAAGGGTTACACTAATATCTATCATTAGCCCCAATAAAAACATAATACATTGCTTCTCTTTCCCAGTTCTCCCAAATACTGTACTTGTTTTTAATTATCTTTAATGACATGACCATTTCATTAATTTTAATGAAATTCACACAGGCTTTCCCAGTCATCTTAATACATCATATTTCATAGTGCTAACCTGTTATAGGATACAATGCACAATTGTCTTTCATACAAACTGCATCCCACAAAGCTTCTTAAATAACAAGAGCCAGAGGCTCCCTAAAGTTAGGATATAGTTACAAAGTCCAAGTAAAAAAATATTACTGAAAGATACGGAAATGAATAATCAAAGAAAAGGAAGGAAAGATATATTCTAGAAGAAATCTGAAAATTGGAGAAGATTGATGGAGCAGAAGAATACAGAAACCTTTTGCTTCTAGGATAATTTATGAATATCTGTGTTATATCAGCTGTCAAATTATGCAAATTGCAGATAAACAAATATCAAGTTGCTATTTAAATAATGTGCAGATTCAAAGCCCTAGGAAAAAAAATTACAAAACCCATGAATTGCATGTGCAATTTTTTAAATGATTTTTTCCTACATTTTACTAAAAAGATGATGGTATAGATTCTCCTTATCCCCTGGTCATGTATAAATACACAACATCAACATAATTGGATGTACACATAGACCTGTATCTATTCCCAGTAAAGTCAATAGCAAAAGTGCATTTACTTCAATGGGAGCAGGTTCTAGTGAATCATAGAATCCCAGGGCTGGAAGAAACCTCAGGAGGTCATTGAGTCCAGTCCCCTGCCCAAAGCAGAACCAATTCCAACTAAATTATCCCAGCCAGGACTTCGTCAAGCTGGGACTTAAAAACCCCTAGGATGGAGATTCAACCACCTCATCCAGGTCATTAATAAAGATGTTGAATAAAACAATTCCTAGAACCGATCGTTGAGGCACTCCGCTAGAAACCGACTGCCATCCTGACATTGAGCCATTGATCACTACCCATTGGGCCCGACAGTCTATCCAACTTTTTATCCATCTTACTATCTGTTTATCCAATCCATACTGCCTTAACTTGCTGGCAAGAATATTGTGGGAGACCGTATCAAAAGCTTTGCTAAAGTATCATAAGATTACAATGATTTAAATCAACAAACTGTATTGGTCTGTATCCCACAATCCTCTGTAACCAATAAAGTAATTTGTTAATAAAAAGGAACAAACAGGAGGGTGGAACAGATGCTAGATAGAAGCACTACTGGTATTGTGCAGGGGTAATTTGCAGTTGCTGTAATGTGAGGTTACTGCTGGTCCTATTTTTTTCTTGACTTATTCATATGAGTTGTCCCATTGCTTCCAATTAAACTACACATACAACTAAGACAAGTAGAACTGGCCCTGCAAAGCACCTATTATTCATATTCTGTGTTACTATTCTTAGGTAGTTATTCTGGCAAGGTGCCTATTAATGTGGAAGACTGGAAAAAATAAAGTACTCAGTGAAGCTCATCTACAAAAATAATGGTTCCAGAAGAAAAGTTGCAGACATAGTATTAAGTCCTTATGAGTAAATATTTTCCTGTCATTCCATATCCAGTTTTACAGAGACCAAATATTCTGGGGAAAACACCACCACCAATTCAATAATACTTCATGCTTCGAGTATTTCATGAGAAAATGCTATGTTTCATACATATCTTTTTGTTTAGAAAAATTTACATTTCAGTTTTAATATTTATGGTTTAGACTACACAAAGCATTTGGTTTTATCTATTTGAGGAAAATTTGTCATATATTTTGCCTTTCTTCCATTTTAGAAAGGGACATTGATTCTTTTGACCACAAAGTTCACCTTAAAATCTGATCTGATACTTTATTTCCCTCCCTCCATTTCTCTTTTTGTAAAGGGCATCTTTATTTGTAAATTGTTTCTATTAAAGAAAATGAGAGAAAATCAAGTTGTTGCTTACTGTTCAAAATCACTCCATCTACCTTTTCATAAGTGTGACATTTTGTTCAAATCCAATATGACACACAGTATGGCTTTTGGGATACACCTTTACCACTGCTTTCTGCTCTCACAGCTAACAGGCAAAAGTAAAAGTATTTAAAGATTACTTTAAATAGTTCCATCTACTGATCACATTCTGGATACAAGTATTTTTAGTGTTTACTTCTTCTTTATGACAAAAAATCACATCAGAAAACCTCAGCCATAGCAAAACAAGTTCACATTTGTGCAAGATTTAGGACTGCTGTGCAACAGTGAACATTCTTAATTTTCCAATAGCTTTTTGTTGAGTCTGACATTTTAAAGTCAAAAAACAAAACACAAAATAATTTACTGTTTGTTCTCCTTTATGAGGTATGATAGCCGAATAAGTACTTTTGGGAGGCAGAAGTTGGCTTTTTTGTTTCTTTAACTCATATCTTCCTTACATCTTTTTCCTAGAAGACTCTGGGAAAATGAGAGAGCTGGAAATGAGAGAGCTGTTTCACGCAGTGATTCCAAGTCCTCAAAAAACAGTTCTGTCCTCCAGTTTAAAAAATAAGTAAGTCACATCATGATACTGTAGTTTAAATTTTCCTTTTGATCACAATGGTGCAATGAATCCCACTGACATCAGGATTGTATCATTTTAATTGAGAAGAAAATTTTGCTGTTTTTTAGCAGAAAAGAAGCTACTACAGAGTTCAAATTACTATAAACATTAAAAACAAAAACAAATAAAAGCCCACTATCAAGAGGTCAGTTTATTATATATATTAAAAACTAACAAACATAACCCCACTATGAAGAGGTCAATTTATTCTAAATATTACAAACAATAACAAAAAAAACCAGGTGCTTTCTTTTTTGTGATATCTGTACAAATAAGATTGTAAATTCTGTGGGTGGAGACATTAATAAAATCTTGTATCTGTGAAGTATTATGCACATCTTGGACATTTTCTAGTAAGGTTTTATACTGTTACCCATCACTGAAATATGTGAATGTCTTCCATTTAAAATCAATAGCAATACTGAAAACCTGATTAGAATGTATGATGTCTCTGAGTCATCTCCTTTTTTTGGGGATCTGCTTGGGGGTACGGTTTTTGTTTAGATTTTTTTAAAGAAACAATTAAATTCCTCTTTTGAATGTTTTGATTAGCAGATGTTTAGGAATCAAAGAGATGGAAGTGCTGTGAGTGTCATTCTTGTGGCTGAGAGTCTATTTTTAAAGAGGAAATAATTTATTCTTCTATCATTACTTTGAAAATGAAAAATGGGATCAGACAGCATGTGTTGAACATGCTTTTCCTTGCCAGCATAGACCTAGATATGTTAAAATCACTTTAGGTCCATTTACTATGTTGGTTTCCAACTGTGGCCTTGTCTTCAGTGGAAAACTAGCCATTATCCTGAAGCCATTTTTTACAAAAGAGTTTCACAAAATCCTGCAAAACCCCAACAAAGAGGTTGTGTTAGCCAGTGCTAGTTCATGTCGAGATGGGTGATGGAGAACTTTTTTTTTTTAAATGATACTCTGGAGTATTATTTAACCAGACGCTGTTTACAAGGGTGGAATATGAATCCAATGTATAGGTCTTTACAAAACAGATGCAATTACCTGGCTAGATGGGCATGTCTCTGCATAGCTACCTCTTTCAATGCAAGCTCTAAACATGACAGAGGATAGCATATCCAAATGTAAAATGTAAATCTCCTTCCCTCATTTTCTCTGGCTGCCTTAACATGTCTGTTAGCATGTTCTGCAAATGATAAAACAACGACGAAAGAAGAACCCTCGTTTATACGAAATGACAATTGCTCTAATTCTGCTCCGGGAGGCTATGGGGGGAGGAAGGCTGCACAGGATCTGGGCTGCGCGGGCTGTAAAGCCCTTGGCATCGTATCGATCTGGACAGCTGAGTTTGTCTGCAAAGCCTCCGGCGCCCTATGGCTTTCTAGCCAGGGCGTCTGGATCCCCAAGGGCAGCCCGCGGGTGGGCAGGGCACGGAGAGGCCCGCTGTTCCGCACGCCCTGCAGGCAGCCCGAGGGGGAGAGGCCACGCGCGGAGGGGAGGCACCTCACTCCAAGCGGCTACTTTTCCGCCACCTCGCTAGCGCTGCTACTGTGCATCTCTGCGGCTGCCTCCGCAGCTCCTCCTCCCGGGGCTCTGGGTGTCGCTGGGCCGGGTGTCTCCAGAGGAGGGCCTTGCCCGGATGTACTACACTGACTCATAATCCAATCGACACAGGCAGCGAGACACACACACTCGCTGCGCTGAGCTGCGCCCGCTTCACTCTCCGCCTCCCGTCCCCGACAGCAGCGGCAGGGCTGGCCGGGCCCCGGAACGCGCGCAGCCCTCCCCCTGCCGCCGCCTGCCCAGGGGCTGCTCCTGCCGCCGGCCGGCTCGCTGCCGCAGCCGCCCCGCCCCAGGACCCTGCTGCTCCCGCCTGTCCCCCCCCGGCCGCTGGACTGAGGCGCAGGCGGCAGCTGCCCCTAGCAGGACCCAGAGAGCGGCTCCCCTCCCGGCAGGAGCATGGGTAAGTCGCCTTCCTTCAGCCCCCCCCCCCCCCCAAAGTTATGCCCTATGCGCCCTGTGCTGCAGCACCCGGGAGGCGGGAGGGCCTGGGCCCCGTGATGCCCAAGCAAGTCCGCGGCTCCTCTTCCCATCCCCCTTCCCCGCTCCCTGGCTTCCGTGCGGCTCCCTGTTTTGCATCCTCTCCCCCGTCGCACTGCTCCTGTTTCTCCCAAGGCCGGCCCCTTCCTCCCCCTCCCTCTGTGGCGGGCCGGTGGGAGGAGGAGGAGGTGGAGGAAGACGACTTCATGCAACTTCCTCAGCCGCTCTGGTGTTTCCCCTGGCGGCCGAGGAGGCTCAGGGTGCAGTTTGCTTTGGCAAGGGCTGTGCATGCTCGGCAGGGAATGCGGGGACTGGGATGGGGAGCCATCTCCACCCAGCCTGGGGGTGAACCAGGCGAGTGAAAACACACCAGTCCCTGCAGGAGGCAGCGACTTGCTCCATGCTGGACTAGCGGGGGGTTTACAGGGTGTGTTTTTCCTGGGCTGAGCTCCGTCTTTTGATCACTTCAGGGATAGAGAAAGGGGTGAGGTAGCAGGAAGCTGAAAATAGTCAGGGCACCTTATTTCTGAACTTAAATCAGCGGGTTTCCTTCTGTTCTGAAATGACAGTGCAAAGTTTCTGCAGGCTCGTGTGATACTGCCAGTTCAACCGTCCTGCTGGCCTTAGGTAGGCTGAATGTCAATTTTAATAAAGGCAATGCACTCAAATATAAGTTGCCTTACAGTTTATGGATACAGATTTCTTAGGTGGAAATCAAATTCTCTAAGTATCAAAAGGAGATTTGGAGCAAGTAGTCAAATAGTTCATTCAACAGACTGAGTTTCGCCTCTTCTGTTTGTGTCCTAGACAGCTGGATAATACATTACATAGACTACTTATGTTCCAGTCTTACCTCTGGTGTTCCTCTGCATGGAACCACAAAGATCTTCATTTTTACCCTGCCCCATGATTTTTAAATCACCACGTGTCTTGTGAAGAACTGCAGTCATGTTATCTGGCTGTTAATTCCAAAATCTTATTTGCTAATGGAGACCTCCAAAACAAACACACAATGAGCTAGAAAGGAGTGCTTTCTTATAGCCCAATGGTATGAGTGCTGAGGACACTATAATATACCTCATTGGGTTTCATCAGGAATTAAAGACAAAGCATCTCTCCCATAGAGGCAATGATAGTGCACTCTAAGGCTACGTCTACACTGGCCCCTTTTCCGGAAGGGGCATGTAAATTTCACCAGTCGTCGTAGGCAAATCCGCGGGGGATTTAAATATCCCCCGCGGCATTTAAATAAAAATGTCCGCCGCTTTTTTCCGGCTTTTAAAAAAGCCGGAAAAGAGCGTCTACACTGGCCCCGATCCTCCGGAAAAAGTGCCCTTTTCCGGAGGGTCTTATTCCTACTTTGAAGTAGGAATAAGACCCTCCGGAAAAGGGCACTTTTTCCGGAGGATCGGGGCCAGTGTAGACGCTCTTTTCCGGCTTTTTTAAAAGCCGGAAAAAAGCGGCGGACATTTTTATTTAAATGCCGCGGGGGATATTTAAATCCCCCGCGGATTTGCCTACGACGACTGGTGAAATTTACATGCCCCTTCCGGAAAAGGGGCCAGTGTAGACGTAGCCTAATAGTTTAAATGCAGGCTAAGAAGTCAGCAATTCCTGAAGTCATAATCCTAGATCTGACACTTACTTCTGCTGCTGCCTTAGATGAGTAACTGGTTTCTTTTGAGCCCATATACATCTTTTTGCCATTTAGTAAATGAAGATTTCGATAGATAGTAACAAACTCTATATTTTAGTTTCCTTGTCTGTAAAACAAGGATATTGCTTACCGGCCTTTCAGGGCAGTTGTGAAGATTGTCACTTTTATAAAGTGTTTGGAGGAAGAAACCCTCAGAAGCAGGTACTGAACTTTTTCTTGGACATTGTGATAGGGTTCTAGAAGTCTCCCATTTAGTTGAGATGAAAGGACAACTCCTTGACAACTAACTAGGAGATATTTAAGGACACTGGTCATTCCTACTTTTGTGATCAATGTCATAATCAAATTGCTAGTACAGAATGAATGCTGCATTGTACTCTACAAAAGGTTCCATTCCAGTGGTGGGTGAGTTTGTAAATTGCTCATGAAATCTTTCTAGCCAAAATTATTACATTAGCAGAGATAAGATGACTAGGAGGGTTTCCATTCAGTGTCTGTCAAGGATGCTCCTTAATTGTCCAATGCTTGTCTGTATTTCCGCAGTGTTGATTTCCCGGTAAATCAATCTCCCCGGGTTCAATTTAGGGGCTCTAGTACATAAATCAATCACTGATGGCGCCCCCATCGACTCTGGTACTCTACGGAATCTTAAGGAGTAAGGGGCGTTGACGAGAGACAATCTCCCACAGTGGGGATGCCATGGAAACTGGACCTAAGGTATGTCGACTCCAGCTACCCTAGTCATATAGCTGGAGTTGTGTATCTTAGGTCAACTTTTTTCTTTAGTGTAGACCTGGCCTGTCCAGAGAGATTACTGTTGACTAATACAAGAAATGCCCTGCTCTTATTTTTCCCCATCCCTGCACGCATCTGGACCGTATTCTTCTGCCATTTAGGCCAGTGGCCAACTTATAACCTCCTCTGTAGCAGCTCTTGTTGTTCTGAAGAGCCAGTGACCACAAACAGAATCTTCCCACAGCCAGCTAGAGGTTTTCTGTTAATTTTTTTTAATAGCAAACATGACAACTTTGAATGTTTAGAGTCTCTTGATTTTGTGAGCTTAATCATTGTAGTTGCTGTCCCTGCTCAGCTCCAGCATGCTCTCCTACTTTTATTTGTGCATTGCATAACTATTGGAAAGCCTCAGAAAGTAAGTATTGAGGATGAATTTTTGCAACACTAAAAATATCTTCTTCAAGCTGCTATTAACTTGGTAAATCATACTTAAAAATCAAGTATTTGCCACAAAGAGAACTCAGAGTGTTTCATGATTTAACATACTGAATATTCTACACTTAATAAGCAGGTCAGAATCGGATTAGTAGATTTATCCACTAATGATGTAAAATGGAAGCCTTGGAAAACATTCATATTCCAATCAAAAAATTTGTGCCATTAAAGAGATTCAAATGAACACGTGAGGCTGTAGGAGCTCTGCTGTTAAAATGCCTTTCTTGTCACTGAGGCACCAACAAATTATTTCTCTGTAATCATTCTTCTGGCAATGATTTGCTTCTGTAGGATTGAACTTTTTCCTATCATACTTGCCCTTTGCAAATTGTGCTTTTGTCCTTTGAATTTATATTTAAAAGTATTAATTCAAGCATTACTTTAAAAATGGTTGATTTTTAGTCTTAAACATTCCTTTTGCATGTTGCTAGATTTTTTTTTAACTGTTCTTGGAAATACAGCATTTTGAGCACTTCGGATGACACTCACGGCTGTTGTTTTCTGTACCTTTTCTAATGAAGATTACTTGTGCATTTTTACAATAGTACCTCTTGGTTGGTATTTTGTATCCAGCTGCTTAAAGATTAATCTCTTTATTTTACTTCCTGCAGCATAACTTTATGTTTTATCAATCTTGCAATGATACTGTGTCCTAAAAGACTTCACTATAAAATTATATGACATTTTGGATGATGGATTCAATTCATTCTTATTATGTATATTAATTTCTACCTGCAGATTAAACTTTATGGATTTAAGAGGGAGTCTGCATCTAAGTTTCTTTATGTCTTTCTACAGCACTCAAAACAATAGCTTCTGTGTGCCTCTTAAAAACGCCCACCTAAAACATCAATTCTGTCTAGATGGCTGTCTTATTTAAAGTATAGCCCTTTAATCTGTTCTCCTTTTGTTACTGACTCAAATCCAATCCAGAGAAACCTGAGTGAATAGAGATTTACATTGCCCATTTGAGGGCCCAGTTCTTTCCTACAGAGTCTGTACTCACCATTCAGTCTATGTGTTTCCTTGCAAAGTGTACAAAATGCTAAATATGCTCAGGGAGTGTCAGGATTTGTGTCAGCCGGGTGTTGATGGTGTTGAGCTATCACGTACAAACTCTGGATTGTAGATGGCACACTTTGGCAAAGATATAGTCCCCGTTTTCAGAAGATTGCTTTTGTGCATGCTTCCTTCTGTTCACCTTTTAGAAGGAGCGGAAGTGTGTTTCAGCAGGAGAGGCTGAATGCAGTGTGACTTTGGTGAAGAAAGGTTGAATGGGATTAATTTATTTTTCAAAAAAAAGATGTGTAGAGTGGCAGGAGGATGGAATTAAGTTGAAATAATCTTCCATTCTGAAAAGGTTCTTTTTGCTACTCCTCTCAATACTGTGCAGGCTATAGGGGAGAGTGGAAGACTGCTCTGGTGATAATGGGTATTGCCAAACTGGGAAAGTAAAATGTACTGCAATCATAGTAGAACTAAGAGGGTTATCTTATCAGCCAACTTCTTCTGCAGCTGTCCTGGATTGAATTCCATGGTTTGTCCACTGTCAGATGATAATATGATCAGTATCTTCTCCTTCCCTAAAACAGTTATTTTACATTAATATTTTAGATAAGTGGTCATAATTCACCACTAATCATCTTTACTGAAGGAAGATTGAAAACTATAATAGTAAGTCTTTCACTTGTAAATAGTGTTCCCAGGCTAGACTCAAATACTCTGAGAATTAGAAGTTAAAAATCCTCAAGTCTTAGTTATTCTGCTTCGTTTTCTTCACTTTTTTTTCTATGGTGTTTCCAAATCCCTCTCTTATTTATAATTACACTCGTTTGTTTATTTCCTCTGCTTTTCCTAGTTCATCTCCTATATACACGTCCCCCCCCCCAGGTTTTTTATTTCTCTTCTTGGTAGCATGTTTGTTCCCATAATTGCTGCTTTGTTTTCTTCAAATTTGATCTGTTCTTTTGCTCTCTCCTTTTTTCTCCAAGTTTTTATTTCAGTTTTATAATAGACACACATTCCTTGCTGACTTCTTAAATTATTTCTGTGTATTCTGTTCTCAGGAGACATAATTTTTGAATGAAGCCTTTAACCTACTGTTACAAACAAAGCTACTAGGCCTCTTTCTTACATAATAACAAACACATATAGTGGTTTTAACACCAGAGCAATGTTCATTAGGGAGACTAGTAAGAACTAATTTAACATTTTTGGCTTTTTCAGAAGTCCTCAACTGCAAGCTTCCAGGAAATTTTATTGAAAAATAAATCTATAGATTTATCTACATAGTCTAGAACTAGTTATATCAGTGTTTGAAAGATTCAAAAGAAGATTTTTTTTTTTTTGCTGCAAACTGGTCTTTGCTTTGGGAAATCACAGTATAGCCTCTATGCTGGTTGGTGCCCTCTGATTAGAATAAATACATTGGTGTTTATCACATCTCATTTTAGCAAAATATTTTGTTAGGGAAAATGTAACTTTTTTTTTACTTGTATCAGTTTTTGGGTTAACCAGAGACAGGAAATGCTGACCCAGTTTTATAGATGATGAAAGACTCACTTTTCATTGTAGACTAGTCTAATTGCATAGTATGCCTTTAGTGAGAGCCCTTGCTATCTATAACTTTGGAGGCATTCATTATCTTTTAGGTAGTAGTTTGTTTTCCATGGTAAGGATGTTTAGCAACCTTTAGGTTCCTAGATGTTACAAAAAAAGTACTTCCTCTTGAAATGTTGATGCATGTTCTTTAGCTAAATCAGAACTTTTTTAGGACAACTAATGAGTATCAGAAAAGGCATTTTTTCTGATAAGGGATTTTGAAAGTGACATTTTTCATTTTAGGTGTTCTGTTGCTTTTCTGTTAAACCCTCTTTCTAAAACAGCATAGTCTAGACATTTTAGGTTGGTTTCAATAACTGTTTGGCTACGTCTACACTGGCCCCTTTTCCGGAAGGGGCATGTAAATTTCACTAGTCGTCGTAGGGAAATCCGCGGGGGATTTAAATATCCCCCGCGGCATTTAAATAAAAATGTCCGCCGCTTTTTTCCGGCTTTTAAAAAAGCCGGAAAAGAGCGTCTAGACTGGCCCCGATCCTCCGGAAAAAGTGCCCTTTTCCGGAGGGTCTTATTCCTATTTCAAAGTAGGAATAAGAGCCTCCGGAAAAGGGCACTTTTTCCGGAGGATCGGGGCCAGTCTAGACGCTCTTTTCCGGCTTTTTTAAAAGCCGGAAAAAAGCGGCGGACATTTTTATTTAAATGCCGCGGGGGATATTTAAATCCCCCGCGGATTTCCCTACGACGACTAGTGAAATTTACATGCCCCTTCCGGAAAAGGGGCCAGTGTAGACGTAGCCTTTATGTATGAGCTTTATTCCACGGGACTGTTTTTGATAAGATAGAATTTTAAAAAATGAAGCTCTATGGAAAGGTGAATTTCAGAGTATTTCTTTTGGACCAAATGGAGTTGATCTATTTTACAAAAATTTACAAGAGACACAGATTTGCCCATTAGAACTTTTAAGTTCTGTAAAACAAATGGCTGTGGTTCAAGGAGGCTTCGAAGCCCTGTAGATAATCTCTAGAATTTGTGAGCCAGTGAGCTCTGGTTTAGGATACTTTGAAGATTTACATAAATCCTGGTGGTTTTGTAAACATCTTTAAGACAAATGGCTGTGGGTCAACTAGATTAGAAGTTTGGCAGACACTGAGAAGATCTTATTAGCTGGTTTATGAATTGAATTTGGATCCATGCTGTCTGGATATGGACACAGAACTCCATTTCAAGATACTTCTAACATCTGTTGACAAAGCCTGCATGTACTGTCAACTTCACCATGGGGGTCCCACTGAAAAAATGTGGAAGGTATTCAGACAGTAAACATACCTTGCAAGTGTCTCAGACATGCATCCCTTTGCAGACTCCACTGTTTGAAATCTGTGCAGTGAAATTGGTGGGTACCAAAGAACCTGAACATCTAACTCTCAAATTATATTACTAATAATTTATTTTGGAGGCATCATAAGTGACTGTTACAGTTAAAGTTGAATTGTGATTTGCTCTTAAAGTAGTATTAAAATTAGAGCTGTTAAGATGTGGTTAACTGGCTAATCAAGTAGTTGATAGTCGATAAGGGAAGGCAGCTTGGCGCAGTCCCAGCTCGCATTGGGTCCAGGATCTACCCCCGCTGCAGCTCTGCATTTTAAATGCAGTAAGAGCTGGGCTGCCTGCCCACTTGGCTCTTACGACATTTAAAATGCAGAGCCACAGCAGGGGTAGGTCCTGGGCCTGGCATGAGCTGGGCTGTCTGCCTGGACAGAAAACCCTCTGTCTGTGGCCACCCTGGGCCATCATGGCCAGTGGCTGCTGCCAGAGCAGCCTCTGCCTTCAGCAGGCCCAGGCTCACTGTGGGCAGAGGCTGCTTCGTGTATCTCTATTAAAGACAGCAGTGTGGAGGTGGGGGAGGTGGCACAGCAGAGATGGTGGTGGGGATGGTGCTTTTAAGCCATCTCAGCCTGGCTTCTGCTTCCCCCCTTGCTATCTCTGATACAGAGGCAGCAAGCGAGGGGAGGGAAGCGAGTAGTCAACTAAATTAACAGGTAAGCCTAGGTTTATTGGTTGACTCTCCAGTTTTCTTTTGCACATATATCTGGGAGGGAGGTTGCACAGTGGGGAGTATGAAATTGAAATGAGAGAGCGAGAGCGCGGGCTCTGGGGGGAATGAGCATGAGTACATCGAAAGGAACAGCTAGAGGGAAAGGCATAGTGATATTTGAGCTGGATTTTGAGGAAACAAGTGAGATTTACTGGTTGTTTGGAAACCTGAGGGGAACAATAGGCTTGTGCATGGGAATATTGGGTGTACTGTGGATCTCGGAGAATGAGAGCTCAGTACCTTGTGCTCAGACATTGGAACATGAAGGACTTTTCTGCCAGGAGGTGCAGCCTTGATCCATAGTTGACCAGAGCCTGCACCCCAGCCTGGTGAAAGTGAGTGAGGATGGGGAAGGAAGGGAGATGGAGTGAGCAGAGAGAGGCCTCCAAGAATGGGTGGCACAGGGGCAGAACCTCAGAGAATGGGGGGGGAAGGAAGTGGGGAAAGGGTATTTGGATTTGAGGTAGATCTTACATTTCACTTAAATTGAAAAAGTGATCTTGTGGTTAAAAAGGTTGGAGACCACTGATCTACACCTGAGTATCTGTGAGAATAATCAGCTACATCAAAATACTTTTCTTTCTCCCATTCCATAAAGATATCCCCTCCCCTTTTAACATCTTATACTTCACATACAGGTTGGAGACAACACTTTCATATCCACCATTCTGTTGTCTGCCACAGTGAAACTACTTCAACTGCCCTCCATAAGGCTGAAAACTATACTTCTCTTTGAACCTGTAGAATTACATGGTACCTTAAGGACAGATTCTGTGACAGATACAGTTGAATTCCAAAGCAGGAAATTGCAAATTTTGCCATCTCTTAACAGTTAGATTAGTCAAAAACAAAAACAGCCAAATAAATATAAGCTAGAAATTAATTGCCTTGCTTTTTCACTTGCCATTTCCTGTTATCCACTTTTTCCTCTTGCTATTAACTCTCTTCCCTCCACTCTTGTTTCTTTTGTTGCTTTCTCTCTCTCTCCAGTTCATTCCTCATTATTTAGTTTTCTCCTTTTAGGTTCTCCCCATGTTCCACCTCCTCTTAGCAATCTTTCAACCTCCCTTCCCCACAGATGTTTCCTACACTCTTCCCCTAGAAGGTCTACCACCTCTTTCATTCCTCACAATGGGCTTCTCTTCCCCATTCCTGTGGGTGACTTCCCCATTTCTCATTCTGCCTTTAACCCTTAAAAATCTGACTACAGTAAACTTCCGATAATCCGGCTCCTTTAGGACCCAGGGGGTGCCGGATTATCACATATGCCGGACTATCAGAAGGGGGGGCTATGAGGGGTCTGGAGTGGGGTGGGAGGGGATGCCACCCCAGGCTCCTCATAGCCCCCCCCTTACGATAGTCCGGCTCTGCCCCAGGCGTCCCTGATTCAGCCGCTGCTGGTCAGTTTCAGCAGCAGCTGAATCAGGGATGCCTGCAATAGAGCAGCTGGGATGCTGCCGGGTTGGTCCCGCAGCACCGAGGGGCGGCGCTACAAGACCAACCCCGCAGCACCCCAGCTGCTCTGCCCCAGGCGTCCGGATTCAGCCTGTTGGTGAAACTGACGCTGCTGGTCAGTTTCAGCAGCGGCTGAATCCCAACACCTGGGGCAAAGCAGCTGGAGTGCTGCCGGGTTGGTCCTGTAGCGCCGCCCCTCAGCGCTGCGGGACCAACTCAGCAGGACCCCAGCTGCTCTATCCCAGGGGTCCCCGATTCAGCCGCTGTTGAAACAGATCAGCGGCTGATTCCAGGAAGCCCGGGGCAGAGCTGGAATCTGATCTGTTTCAACAGCGGCTGAATCGGGAACCCCTGGGGTAGAGCAGCTGGGGTCCTGCTGGGTCGGTCCTGCAGCGCTGTCCTTTGGCGCTGCGGGACCAACCCGGCAGCACTCCAGCTGCTCTGCCCCAGGCGTCCCCAAGAGCATCTGGGGTGCTGCTGGGTTGGTCCTGCAGCCCCGAGGGGCAGCGCTACAAGACCAACCCGGCAGCACCCCAGCTGCTCTGCTCCCGGCTTCCCCTATTCAGCTGCTGATCAGTTTCAGCAGCAGCTGAATGGGGGAAGCCTGTCCGGCTGCCCCAGCACTTCCGGGTTCCTGTTGGTGCCGGACCATCAGGAGTCCCGGAGCATTGGATGCCGGACTAATGGAGTTTTACTGTACTATATTTTACTGCACTCTCCTCTTGGTTTTCACATGATTTTCTTTTCCAGTTTTAAAAAACTAGAGTTTCAAAACTTTCTGATTTTAAACAAATTTTAATTTCATTTTGTGAGCAAAACCAGAACTCATCTCCAACCCTTATTAAATCGTGTTTCACTTTTGCCTCCTCTCCTTGGATTAACATAACATGCTAATATATCAGGCAAGAACGTGAGGATATATTTTGTTTGAAAGAAACTATGCAAAACTAGGTCCCAGTGCTACAATTGATGCCACATCACAGATCCTTGTGCCTGCATGGACACTCCCTCTTCCCCCACGTCCATTGAAGTAATAGGGATCTTGACGGAATTAGTTGCAGGAATAGGGACTTAAATTTTGTTTTATTGAGGAAGCATTTTGTATGCAATCATCATTCCTTCCAAGATGTAGCTCAGAACTGTGGAAAATTGTTGGTCACAATGATGAAAGTTTGGACTCTGGGACAATTTTGACCATCAGCAGCATATTATTATTAAATTTATTATTTGACAAGTGAAGGAAGCTAATCAAAATCAATATAATACAGAAAATAGTGTCCACATTAAGATTAGTCATAATATGACATTAAAAAAAAAAGTCAAACCAATCACCCTCTCCCCACAAAAATGCCTGAAGTTCCACAGAGGTCAATGGGAAGTTTTGCTTAAAAATGTATTGAATGGTATGGTTTATAGTAATTTGTCCTATGCAAGAAGAAACTGATTTAGCATAGAAAAAATTCTGATTGTTATAAAATATTTATAAAATAAAAGGCAAAAGGTGGCATTGTGTCAGATTCTTAATATACACAACAATGACCTTACCTTTATTTTGTATGGCATAAGAAGGAAGAAATATAATATTTTCTAGAGTCAGTGTTTCAGCATCCGTCTTTATGTCTCTGTGGATAATGTTTTGATGTCTGATAGTAGTAAGGTCACATATTCCCACAAGGATTCAGGGACCTCTCTCCAGGCTGCAACGCTACACACAGTATTTCTAGTAATACATATCTAAAGAATGTGAATAGCTAAGGCTCAGAAGGCAAGAAACTTTGAGGAGAGCAAAGAGTGATTTTATCCACTTAACTAAAATATATTTTCATCCTCAAAGTTATGTGATATTCTTGTCTGTCTTTCCCAAGGCAACAGAAGTCCCCTTTGCAATGGAAGAGTAAGAATCCCAGTTTACTTTTTGGCAACGGAGGGAGGAAAGCATGCTCAGAAGTATTGAAAAAAATTCTCCTTTGATTTTACATTTTGGTCATAAATTTCATTTCAGCACACATGCCTAATATGAAACAGATGGTTGGATAGACAAATGCCCTAGCTAACAAGAGGTGGTCTGTTTTTTTAAATATAATTGCAATTAAATAGGCCTATTAATATATATCTATGGATGTGAGTTGTACTATTGTTCTAGCATACTCTGATACTTCAAATGCTAGACAGCTTGCATTAATTCAAAGACAACATATTTTAAGGACCACATAAGGTAAAGTTGCCAAGATTTCCAAGGTCAGAAATGGCAATCTATCTACAAAAATCTCTGTACAAAGTGAACTGGTTAATTTCTTGAAGACTATTATCAACAGTATGTTTCATAAATTGATTATTTTTGGCAGCTTCTCTGAAACACACTGCTATTTGACCTATGTTATTTTTAATATGGTTTCTCAAAATGTGTTCTCTTAAAAAGGACCTATAAGAAATATGTCTTTAAATCACAGGTGTGTTGAAAAGTTTTTGTTCAGATTAGGTGTAAAATGGGATTGGAGTTACAAATTTAATGAGTAGGCAAAAGATTTGGTACCAAATTTGATTTTGTAAATTGATTGTATGAGTTTTTTGCATTCATGGTAGAAATCTTAAAAAAGCAACCATTCTCTTAAGATTTTGACCACATCTGAAGTAGAATTGGAAAAACCAGGCCTCCTCTGGTTTTGGCCATAACCTGGAAACAAAGTGTTAGGTAGTTTTTTGAACTCCTGATTTAGAAATTGAAAGGCATTCGGAGAGAGGTTTTGGCCTCTCAGAATTTTATGTTGTTTTTAGAGAAACATCTTAAATAATGGAAGTGCTTAACAATAAAATCTGAGTGGTATCTCAGATTAACAACGGTATTTTGATATACAGGCAGTCCCCGGGTTACGTACAAGATAGGGACTGTAGGTTTGTTCTTAAGTTGAATTTGTATGTAAGTCGGAACTGGTACATATTGTAGGGGAAACTCTAGCCAAACATTTCTCCAGAGCTCAGTTTTATTCTCCCACACCTCACTTCCCTCAGTCCTTTATTCTCAAGCTGAAGTGTCTGCTGAGAAAAGCCGCTCCGCGTCTCCCTAGTCTGCTAGGGGGGGCGCTAGCTTCACGTCTCCCTGGTCTGCTGTGGGGAAGCAGCTAGTGCGGGGTTGCCTCACCCCGTTTGTAAGTAGGGATCCAATGTAAGTCGGATCCATGTAACCCGGGGACTGCCTGTATATGAATATAGGTGCGTATGTGCACTGCACTTTTAAATGTTACTGGTAAATGAACTGGAAGATTAATAAACTAGCAAAGCTCTTGCATCCAGCAAATTACCGTGGCACTTACTTTACTTTACATATCTGAATAATGATTTTTGTGTGGTTACTCATGTGATCAGTTGCTTTGCTGGATCCATGACCAAGACCTGTGTTTGGTGTCCAGTATTTCCCCTTTAAGGCCTGAACCTATATCTTGGCAGTTATGGGAAAGAAACTGACTTGAATGAATGGTTTTAAAATTTTAAAGTGACAAATATACAATCAACTGAATTTTAAACAATTTTGCCTAAAATATGATTTATATTTAAATCTATAGTGATCATCTGTAAGTGAAGGAGGATATCAGATTTTTTTTCCCTCTACAAATTAAATTTAGAAATTAAAGTAGATAAATTAATTTAGAAATCTTTAATATTTGATGAGCATCAGTGTCTTCCTAACGGCGGTTTACTGGAAACAATGCAACACTTTGTTTAACATTTTTCATTTTCTCTTTGCTGTGAGCTATAATAGGTTCTATAACTGAAGTTGGTTGACAGTAACAAGATAATGCTGGTATTACTTGTATAACTTCACTGTATGTAAACAATGCAGTCATTAAAAAGTTACTTTATGTAAAGCGTACAGTTAGGCATTAACTGATGCATAAATTAAACATAAAAATAATCACATCTGCCTGTTCAAGGTCAGAACCTCCTTCCATGTTAACCAGGATATTTTCCTGTCTGTTTCACACATACAAAATGGGAAGTGATTATCAAGGAAGGAGAACTGCAGGAAGGGATCTAAGGGTCATAGTGGACTACAAGCTAACTATGAATCAACAATGTGACACTGTTCCAAAAAAGCAGACTAGGGATATAAGTGACTTGTTGACTGCCCAATAAGCCTAGGGTTATCGGGTAGTTGAGTTGCTACTCGACTAGTTGCTTCCCCCTGCTTGCTGCCTCTGTATGAGAGACAGCGAGGGCTGGGGGAAGGCGGAGAAGGAGCGGAGGTGCAGCGGGGGAAACAGTATAAGTGGGGACTGAAGCAGTTCCTGCTCGCCCTGGGTTCCCTGCTGCGCCTCTGCCTTTTGAATGCGCACTGGGGAGATATGGTACAGGGGAGGGGGACACCCTGACATCAGCAGCCCCCTCTTCTGCCTCTTCTACTCTGCAGAGCAAGCAGGAGGCTCCTGGGGGAGAGCTCGAAGGTAGGGGTCAGGAGAAGCATGGCAGTGGGGGAAAGGGGTCGCTGAAGTGCCGGCACTTGATAGTCTCCTGACCAAATCAGTCAGGATCACCTGTCAGAGGCTCCAGGATATACTGGTAGATCTCGATCTACTGGCTGGTGACCACTGATCTAGAACCATCTGTGGGTTATGTAAAACTGTCAAACAAGAGGGGTCCAACTGATTTGAAATAGAAGAGCTCTAGTATTCAACACCCAATTAATAAAATCCAAACTTCTTTTGATGCAGAGACATTTCTCACCTCTCTTTTAGAATAAAAATCTATGTCAAATGAAAGTTTTACTTATGCTTTCATAATTTAAAAACTTCTACATATTGCAACACTTTAATGCTCTGAAGCCAGATCAATTTAAAAATGTTTATTTTGTCATATTTGAAAGAGCAGAAAGCCCTCAACTAAAAATTGCTTTCTGTTCATTAAGCTGTCATAAAAGTACACCCGCCCCCAAAAACTCTACTTTGGTTATTTGAAAAATATTTCAGCATTTATGAACTGATAAATGGCTGTTTAATTCATGGTTGGTTCAAAACCTATTGCTGCTTCTAACTGAGTAAAAACCATGGGTCTGATTCTATTTCAATTTCATTGTTCCTACTTAATCATTTAAATTCATGTAAAGTGAGTGCAAAAATGGTGAAAACATTAACCAACTCAGAATGGTAGTTTTTTATAAGCACATTGCAGGGGTGTTACTACTCAAAATACAAAATAGAGGAATCAAGTCCACAATTTTTATGATATTTGAGATGTAATGAACAAGCTTAAAAAACTCTTGTTTCCAGACATGCACTCTTGTTTAGCAGCTTTAGGATTTATGGGCACCATCTTGAGTGCTACCAGAGATCGTCATCTTCCACTGTAGTTACTGAAGGTTTTGGATGCT
The DNA here is from genome assembly GCF_052426305.1 of Pelodiscus sinensis. Classification (NCBI taxonomy): domain Eukaryota; kingdom Metazoa; phylum Chordata; order Testudines; family Trionychidae; genus Pelodiscus; species Pelodiscus sinensis. The sequence goes on along the minus strand of NC_143055.1, from coordinate 114,436,405 downwards.
CTGGATATTTAGGAATCAGCACCACCATGGAATCAGGCCTATTTTCATACTACAGTTCTCCAGTACTTTCATATTTTAGGTGGCCTGTTGATTTTATACTTATTTCATTGTATGCATATTACCTAGCAGCTGGGATGTTTTTAACAGGAATCACTGATGTTTAATCAGCTCTGTTTATAAACAAATTACAGCAATGACCTCTTTTGGTGAATATTCCATCTCATCTGTGTCAGTTACCTTATTGTTTCAGATGTTATTTTGACTGTAGATTCTTATAAAGCCTACAGATAAAAAAAAATCCTTTGTAATCTCTTCTTCCAAAATACAAGATGTAGTAAAAGGGGCTTTTAAAGCTCTGTCCAGTGGGATGAATGACATACCACTATTCCAGCTTACTAGTCTTTGTCTAAGATGCTTCCTTTGGCTAAGAAAAGTCTTCTCAGACAGGTGTATGTACAGAGATATGAATGTATTATGGTGATATTTGAAAGTGTGAACTTCATTGTCACTTTCAGTGTTTATTTTTCATCTGACAACTGTAACATAAAGAAAGGTCCCTGGGCTCCTGTGCTGCTCAGCAGGGCTTTCCAAGGGATCATAGGACTTACTAATGTTAAGAATCTTCCATCACGTCACTCAATAACAAGGTATTCCTCATGGAATGAGGAGTAACGGTAGTTCGAACTAGGAAGCCTAGTTCGAACTACCTAGTTTGTGCCCTGTGTAGCCGCGCGGCACAGGGTTCGAACGAGCGGGGTTTTAAAAATGGCGGAGCCCCGCTTATGCAAATGAAACCCGGGAAATTCAAATCCCGGGCTTCATTTGCAAGTGCGGTATGCCTACATTACCCTCCTAGTTCGAACTAGGAGGGTAGTGTAGACATACCCCCATTCCTTTCCTGATAAGAACAGTTAGCAAGACTGAAGACTTTTTTAAAGTGGGTATTTACCCAGTTAGAACCTCTGATGCAAACCCTTGTAGGTACAGACAAACATATAGATTGCATTTGTAACAGGTAGCTTGTCAATTCCAAAAAGAAAGTAAGCTGTATCATTGTTTAAGAGAATTTTGCCTGTCAATACTGAGGGGAGATTAGAGTTTGTGGTCTTTTATTTTAAAGTGTAAAACAATTGCCAATTAACTCATGCTAACACAATTGTAAATGCTAATGTGAACATTCAAAAAGCTTTCACTAGGATTCTAGGCTGAGTTACAGGGCAGTGAATGGCAATCTAGGTTCGTGAGTGTTTTGCATAAGCAGCCCCCATTCTTCTCAATGGTCCATAGAATTATCATAAGCAAGGCAATTTCCCCAGATAGAGTAGTTTTGCTAACTGTGCCTGCATACCTAGAAATTGCAGTATGTGGTGGTTGAAAGCCGTGTTTTCAGTTGGATGCAGAGGGCAGGTTCTAAATTACACTAACAGATTTTTCCATCTTTCCTGATAATTTTATTTTACAGATCAATATTTGACTGCATTAATTAGCATTATTTCTACCCACTTTTAGTGGATGTTTTTATAAATGAATACAATTGAAGACCACACCAATGCAATTTTTTTTATTCTCATATTTAGCTGCTGGAAGTAAATGGACCACAGAATGAAACAACACTGTATTGACTTATGCCTGCTGGAACAAAAGCATTTTGGTCTTTTCCCACAGATTCATCAGACCTCAAACATGTCAAGAGTAGTTATGACTGACATTAGTGTGTTGCCCAAACTATATAAGAATCCATCTTTTTACTCAAATTGTGACTTACAATCTCTCTGTTGTAATATGTGACAACTTCTAAGGCTCTGCCTTACTTTTTGAATGCACCATTTATAACTGCAAACAGAAGTTGGAAAAAATATATTAAATAATTAAAGTGCGTAGGAGGAATTTTCCCCCTAACTATAGCTCCTTTATGCCACTCCAGCAGTTGAAAGCCCTACACCTGACAGAGGCACTGAGTAGCACTGCCATAAACCACCTTAAAAGTGTGTGTCAGTCCCTGCTGTAGAGGGCATATGAGGAGTGGGGCCAAGGACATGTTGAAGTAATTTTCAAAGAACTAGATTTATGTGCTGCTCTGAGTTGTGGAGCAGCACAGAGGCATCTCTTAGGAGTCTGAAGTAAATTAAAGCTGTCCCTTGGTTCTTTCCTAGGTTTTAGCCCAAGCCCCTCTATCATCCACACAGAAAATATTGGATGGAAATTCTTTAATCCTTGGATAGCTTACCCATCTGGGGATATCAGAGAGAACCCAAGCTCTGGTTTTACTTTGGCTGGAACCTGTCCATTTTGAGGAGGGTGATTTTTGCCTATGACTGCAAGTGCCCTTCCCACCATTCTTCTTGGAGGATACAAAGTTCTTCCACAACTGAGAGGGAAATAATTCCAGAGTGTCTGAGCACAGAGGGTCACAGAATAGGTGACCAGACACATATGCAAGTGCCGAAACAGTGAGGATCCAATCATGCAGATAGAGCTTTGCTGTGGGACACTTGCATCTAATCAAGGCCTCAGCTGGACTAATATGTTTATTTTTGGATGCCACACCTTAAGAAAGATCCAGAGAAATTCAAAAGGGTCTAGAGGAGGGGAAAAAATAAAAATAAAAGAAATAAAAGATACTGAAAACCTTACATATGAGGAAAGGTTAAAAAACTCATTAAACTTAGAGTGGAGAAAGAAAAGTGATAGGGAACCTGTTAGTCTTCAAATAGATTAAGTACTGTTATAGAGAACAGTAATTAATTGTTCTTTGTATTTACCTGTTGGAGTCCACTGACTGCTGGTAGCATCACTTGCTGGCTGTTGTGGGGATTCACTCCAGCTAGGCAAGGCATCCCCTCCCCTGGTGGTGCCTCTCTCATCACTCTACTGCCCTGTATAGTCCTGTCAATCTGGGAACTGCAGCCTCCTTTTCATGACGGGGTGCTCCAGCTGGATCACCATACATACTCCCTTTTTTTGGCAAATCAAAGTCCTTCTTGACAGAGAGGCTTAGGTAGATCTCCTGCTCACTGCCTCATCAGTGCCACTTCATCAGTGGCTGAGGGTAGAAGGGGGACACCTGGGCCTATCATCTACTCCAGGTTCCCACTTAGTAGTCCTTTATTGCAGCCAACGTTTGACCTACCCCGTCATACCTTACTGCTTTTTCCCTGAGCCTTGCCTACTTCTCTGGCTCTTGCCCTTCTCTGGGCTTGCCAAGCCACACTACCTCTGCCTAGGAAGTAATTTTAAGCTACTTGCTTCTCTCAGGAAGTGACTGAAGACTCCTTCCTTTCAGTTCTTCCTGGCTTATATAAGTCCCACCTGTTTCTGCCCAGCTGAGCCTGTTCTACTTAAATCCCTGCTCCCTGTCTCCTCCAACTACCTGGGCAGTTATTTGCTCTTTGCGGGAGGTCGACACCTCACGCACCACCAGCAGTAGGACAAAAAACAATAGGTTTTATCTGCAGCAAGGGAGATTTGGAATATGAGGAAAGAGAATTTCCAAATTCTAAAGATAGCTAACCATGGGAATAACGGACTTTCAAGGGAGGTTGTAGAATTCACATTTTTTTAAAACTGAGTCACACACCATTGAGTGGTCCTGCCCAGCTCTTTATTTCTATACTTTTCTAATAACTTTGCTTATGTGAGTGGTCCCATTGGTTTTTAGCAAGCAGGCAATAATTTCTGGATTTAGATCTCACTGTAGTGTGGAAGTATGGTTAAAAGAGGCAGGTCATGGGACTTAAGGCCCAGATGAACTTCTGGAGGGAATTCAGTAAATTCTAGAAGAAAAACAAATTGCTTATCAGAAGGGCAAATGCCTTTGAATAGGTAGCTAGAGCTTACTGCACATCCAGTTATCACAGGACATTGCATCCCTGCAGGATCCTTGATGATTAGCCTTTCATCCCACCTCTTGTTAGCCATGTCCCTCATTCTTGAATGAGACCTACACATTTATATTCTGAACACAATTCCCTTCAAAGGGTTTCAGAGCCGTCCTTTAATCTGCCTCAGAGGTCATTATTGAGCAATGCAAGGCCCTAATTCCAGCAGGCCTAAAAAAACCCTCCCTCTCTGCAGCACTCTCAGATCTTGCTGACATAAAGAATAAAGAGCTAAGAAACCAATATAACAAATAATGTTTGCAGCTCTCTGTCTCTTCTTTTAAGAAAAAGTTAAAAAGAAAGTGACTAACATCCTCATTCTGCACTGAGCTCCATACAGGGGGATCCCTGCTCCTGTGGGGAGTTCCACTGCCTTCAGTGGCACACAGAGAGTGCATTGCAGGATTTGGGCTTCCAAGATTTAAGTAAAATCACAGAAACATAGAAATGTCAGACTGGAAGTGACCTCAGTAAGTCATCTAATCCAATCCTATGAACTATGGCAAGCCTAAGGATCTGTCTACACTACAAACTTCAGTTGACCTGTGTTAAATTGACTTATAGCCACAGCGTAATTACTGTGGTGGCAGATGTACATACTACCCTCCTTCCATGCATCCTCTCTAAGAGCGCTTCCACTGACTAAAGATCCCAGTGTAGGGGCCTGAGAGCCATGGATCCATGCAGCTCCCTGCCAGGAGCCCAGCTGCCCCTGGGCTTCTCGCCTCCCCACTTTTCACCAGGAATGGGAAGCAGTTGCCTGGGCTTCTTGCCTCCGCCAGGAAGGGGGGAGGGATCACATGGGCTTCTCAGCTTTCTGAATGGGGAACGGGGCTGCAAGGCAGCTGTGTGAGAGCCCATCAGCTACCCCAGCTTGTTTGTCAGTTTCACCACCCCACCAGGAGAGAGGAAGGACTTCAGTGACTTGTGCAGCTCTGCTCTTCCCTTGTGCCTCTCCCTCTTCCTTCCTGCACCCATTCATCTGTGCAGGGACTTGGGGCTTCAGAGTGACGAAGAGCCCCAAGAACTGCAGGAGGAGCAAGGGTGAACCAAAGTAGTTCCAGCTCCAGCGCTTTTAACAGTTAACAGCACTGCTTAAAAATGTCAGGAAAAAGCAAAGTTGACACAAAAATTCATTTAAAGACTTAATGGACTGATGGGTCGACTAGTATGTTTAATTTGTACAGAGATTGTGGCTGTTGTCAACAATGGGAACATCATTATGAAATGAAGCATGTGGATTTTGACCACAAATATTCAAAGTCTGACAAGATTGCTTCATTGAAGGGTGCAGTGTGAAGTGTGTGTAGGTAATGGCAAAACAAAAAAAACCTTTTACAGATGTGGGTATTATTAAGCATTGTATGGTTATTGCAGCTGAAACCCTTTTTGCAGAGAAGACAGACATTGTTGATTGACTCCTTCAGACAACTGCCATTCTCAGACACAACAGCTGTTAGGTGTGTTGAAATGATGGCATGGGACGTTTTCAAGCAGTTGTGTGAAAAAATGAAAATTGGAACATTTTCCACGTCTGTGGACAAATCTTGTGATATCAGGGACACAGTGCAGCTAACAATGTATTTCTGATTTTTTGATAGTGAAAAATTTGGGGAGGAGTTGTCCCTTACACCCCATAACAGTTTCACAACTGGTGAGGATTTGTTTAATTCCATTTTGTCTAATGTAGGTTCTGATGAGACTCAGATTGTGTCAATTACAACCGATTGTAGTCGTTCCATGATTATACTCACTGAGGATATGTCTACACTTGCACCCTCTTTCGAGAGAGGGATGCAAATGCAGACAAGTGAAATTGCAAATGAAGTGCAGATTTGAATTTCCCGTGCTTAATTTGCATAATTGCATCTGGGCGCTATTTCGAAATACCCTATTTCGAAAAAAGAAATGCTGTCTAGACGTGCTTATTTCAAAAGAAAACCCTTCTTTCAAAATAATCTTTAAACCTCATTTTATAAGGAGTAAGGGTAATTTCAAAAGAAGGGTTTTCTCCTGAAATTACCGCGTTAACACAGCATTTGTTATTTCGAAATAGGGCATTTCAAAATAGCGGCGGAGCACGAATATGCAAATGAAGCGACGGAAATTCAAATCCACGCTTCATTTGCAATTTTGCTCAGCTGTATTTGCAAAAGACGGTGCTTGTGAAATGTGTGCGAGATCTGAACCCCAATTTGATTTCCCCACCGTGAAATCCACCAAACCACACTTTGTGCAAAGCTTAGCAATGTGTACACTGATGTAATATCGGGGTGATTAAACTTGTCCACTGCTTCCAATCTGAGTCATCACTGCCACACAAACAGTTCAGAAGCTTTCTTTCAGAAATATCTTCAAATTACAATGACCTTTTGGTTCATAATGACATCTGCTGGCTGAGCAAAGGGCAAGTAGTAAGAAGGCCATGGGAAATTTAGAGTTCACGCGTAAGAATATTTACACAACAGTCTAAGGCAAACAGCAGAAGACTACATATATTTTTGAGGGATGCCACAAGCATGAGCATTCTGGCCTTACTTATTGATTTAACAGGCCACTTAAATGATCTAAACTTAAAACTACAGGGGTAAAATGTAATGGATCCCCACAGTAGTGACACCTTATTTGAAAACAAACTGAGTCTCTTCAAAACTGAATTGGAAACCGGGAGGATGCTGCATTTCCCAGCGTTGCCAAGCTTCCAGGAAAATATATCTGATGGCATCATCTCTGGACAGGCTTCTTCAAAATTCCAGCAGAGGTTCCAAGAAATTGAAAGTGTTAAAGAAACCTTCCTATTTGTAAAGAATCTATTCATGGTACAAGTTGAACCTCTCTAGTCTGACACCCTTGGGTGCCAAAACAGAGAATTTGCTGAGCCATAGGAGGTCAGTATTGTGTAGAGAGCTGGTCTTTTTTTATTTTTATTTTGTTGAGGCAAATAAAGGGACAGTACTTGAAGTGCTGCTTAATAATATATAACTGTACTGATACATCCTATATAAGCCTATGCCTGGACAAGGCTTATCAGTTCTCTTCATAACAAAGTGTTAGTGTTGTTACACAATTTTACTGTATTGGCACAAAGAAATAAGTAGATAAAGCATACAAACCATACTTACACTTAGAGGTATTACCAACACTTCCACTGCTTGTTGGGTTCTTAGAAGACATGTAGGGGTAAATTAGAGCTAAAGAATGGCACAGAACATTGAGAGCCAGGACTGGTGGCTGTCAACAAACTTTTAAGGGACCGTGGAAAACTTGCCTACACCTTTATTCAGTGGACATCCAGCTAACTAAAATCATGCCAGACCACAGATGTTGACGGACCCAGGGAGTGCTGGACTAGAGTGGTTCAGTCTGTACAAGCAAATAGTACTTCATGTAATCAAGCAAGTCTCCTTTGCTAAATGTTGAAAAAGTAAAACTACAGCTGGAGTGTACTGATTTATAAGAGGATGAAGTGCTTAAGACACAGCACATTGAAACTACATCTGAAGCTTTCTGGGCAATCCTTGAGCTGGACTACACATATGCACACTTGAAAAGGGCAGCATTTAACATTTTGATTATGTGTGGCTTGATATGTGTGTGTGTCAGCATTCTGAACAATGAACAGCCTTAAATCAAAAAATCACTCTGATCTGACTGATAATCATCTGGGCAATTGCTCTGTCTTGCCTTGATTGAACTCACTCCAAACTTCAAGATACTTGTCGAGCAGAAGACATGTCACTTTTCCCACTGATGGTGAGTACTTATTCACACATTTTATTTTAAATCTCTGTTGTTATCTAAAATTAAATTTTCTTAGTGATACCACAGTTCTAACAGTATTTCACAGAAATTATCCATTATTCTTTTGCCTAATACACGTGTAGGAGGATGTGTATTATTGGAAAGACTCGAATCATTAAAGATAAAGAGTTTATGTGCACTACATGTTATTTTCTTGTAAACTCTGATACTTATATTCAGGACTTGCCGAGCTGCTGCGAGCCCCACTCGCCAGCCGTGCGGTTCAGTACATTGTGCATGCACAGACCGCGCTGTGCATGCGCTGATCATGCTGCGGCGCCATGCCGGGCTATAATCTACTCGTCCGTGGTAATTAAGATTACCTTAATTGTTGAGCTCTGCTTATATTACATGAACAACAGAAGGCTGAGAAGTTTTAAATTTGTTTATTTATATGCAAATATCCCTATATTATAATGTATATGACAAAACTCTTAAAACAGTTTTCTGCGAGTGTTTTTAATGCTAATATTTGCACCTGTTTTCCATTTTTTCTAAGGTACTTTGTCAAAGTCTCCAATAAATTACACCTTTCTTGGAGGTTATTTTTAGGTTATACAATGTAGGGATGTGAAAGACTAGTCGAATATGCAATAAGCAAATGATAATTAGATAGTCGACATGCTAGTTGACTAGTCACTTCTCTCTCCTGCTGCCTCTGTCAGACAGAGGCAGCAAACGGGGGAGGGGGGAAGCGAGGAGGCGGTACTTCAAAGCATCAGCACTGCTTGAAGCCTGGGGCTAGGCCCCGGGCTCTGTGCGGCACTGCTGCTTTGAAATGCCTTGTGCAGCCCAGGGACAGCTGGGGTGTCCCCAGGCTGCACTAGGCGTTTCAAAGCGGCAGCGCCACATGGAGCCTGGGGTCAGCAGGGGAGTCCCTAGCTGATCCCGGGCTTCACATGGCGCTTTTGCCTTTGAAGTGGAGCTATAGCCCTAGGGCTGTTGCTCCATTTCAAAGGCAGAGGCGCCCTATCAGCTAATCGAATACTCAATGCAAAATGCATCTATTATTTGATTAGTCAGTTAGTCACTATTTAACATACATAATACAATGGTTTGATTTTATTTTTAATTTAATGCAAAAATATATATAAAGAACTAGAAGATTTACTCAGGTCCTTAGTTCAAATTTTGGTTTTTGGAAAATAAAATGAAAATGTCCATGCTTCATATGACTCATTGTTCTGGGATGGGGCTGGGGATGAAGAGTTCAGTATGCAGGCTGCTCAGGGGACACAGGACAACCCCAGCCCTCTCTCACTGCAGCAGCTTGAGGCCAGGTGAGAAGCAACTCTCCAGGGCTGCTGCAGCTCCACTGGGTACAGCTGGGGTAGCAGTTCATTTGCCCCCTGCATTTCCCTACCAGAGTGAAGAATGCAGCAAATTGTGCATTTTCCCCTTGCTCCCTGATCTAGCGGAACAGCCAGCAGTGTGCCTGTATGAATCGGTGGGAGTGAGCTTCAGCTCCCCCCGTCCTCTTGAAAGGCCACCTCAGGATAGGGGGAGGCTCAGGATTGGGACAGTCCCGGCTGGGGGGGAGGTGGCACCTCCAGCCGGCCTCCTTCACCTGTCTGTTGATTCTTCTCTTTTCTGTTTGGTTTTATGTGAAGCAATCCCATTCCAGGCACATCCCATTTTCCTGGCACAACCAAATCCTTACCTTGTAGTAAGTTATGATAAGAGGAAGCAGCATACCAAATTTGGTGGTCCTAACTCTTTGGCTATGTCTAGACTGGCATGATTTTCCGCAAATGCTTTTAACGGAAAAGTTTTTCCATTAAAAGCATTTGTGGAAAAGAGCGTCTAGATTGGCACAGATGCTTTTGCGCAAAAGCACTTTTTGTGGAAAAGCATCTGTGCCAATCTAGACGCGGTTTTGCGCAAGAAAGCCCCGATTGCCATTTTCGCCATTGGGCTTTTTTACGCAAAACAGTTTTTAGCTGTCTACGCTGGCCCTCTTGCGCAAAAACATTTCCGGAAAAGGGCTTTTGCCCGAACAGGAACATCAAAGCATTTGCGCAAGAAGCACTGATTTCGGACAGTAGAACATCAGTGCTTTTGTGCAAAATCAAGCGGCCAGTGTAGACAGCTGGCAAGTTTTTGCGCAAAAGCACCTGCTTTTGCAGAAAAACTTGCCAGTCTAGACGCAGCCTGTCTGTTTAGGAGGAGTTCTTGAACAAACAGACTGACACTCTCATTTTTATAGTCGGTATAAGCCCTGGATGTATTTCACAGCATTGTATATGTTCATTGAACAGGGACACTTGTGGTGTGAAAAAATGTTTCTCTGGAGTCTGGACCTTGATTATATCTTGACCAAGAAATTTGGACCCTAGTACAAAAAATGACTACCCTGTCAAGTGTTTGTCCAACATGTTCTTAAAAATCTCCAGTGACAGATTCCATAACCTCCCTTGTGTAATTTGTTCCAGTGCTTAATTGCCTTTACAGTTAGGAAATTTTTCTTAATGTCTAAACTCAGTCTCCCTTGCTGATATTTAAGCCCATTACTTCTTGCCCTGTTCTCAGTGAATAAGGAGAACAATTTATCACCTTCCTTTTTTATAGCAAACATTTACATATTTGAAGTAGGGTTGTTAAAATGCATTTAATTTGGTAAATATAACTTCTGAAATTTTCAGTGCTTACATATTTACACACTAAGAAAGGCAGTTCCACGTGAGCTGGTGCGCACGATGAGCCAGCTTTTAAGCTGGCTTCTCTATATACAGGCAGTCCCGGGGTTACGTACAAGATAGGGACTGTAGGTTTGTTCTTAAGTTGAATTTGTATGTAAGTCGGAACTGGTACATATTGTAGGGGAAACTCTAGCCAAACATTTCTCCAGAGCTCAGTTTTATTCTCCCACACCTCACTTCCCTCAGTCCTTTATTCTCAAGCTGAGGTGTCTGCTGAGAAAAGCCGCTCCGCGTCTCCCTGGTCTGCTGGGGGAGGGGCGCTAGCTTTGTGTCTCCCTGGCCTGTTGGGGGGAAGCAGCTAGTGCGGGGTTGCCTCACCCCGTTTGTAAGTAGGGATCCGATGTAAGTCGGATCCATGTAACCCGGGGACTGCCTGTACTGAGTTCCACAGAGCCTCTCCCTTCCCCACACTGATGCCTCTGATACAGTGGCAGCGGGAGTGGGGAAATGGCTCCACGGGAGCTGGTACGCACGTGGAACTGGCCTTCCCCGGGTATAAACATGAATCCACTGAAAATTTCAGCAGTCACACGTTTACCAAAATAAATACATTTTAACATCCCTAGCACTGGGAGACCCTAAAAGGAGAAAACTGAGTCGTGAAGAATGGAGCTGCAGGGGAGGGCGAAGAAGACAGAAGTCAGTGCTTTTAAGCTGGCTCCCAGTGAACACTGGCTCCTGCAGAGCTGCCTGGTCTCTCTTCCCTGCTGCTGCCTCCTCACCCCCAAATGTAAATATATAACCACTGAAAATTTCTGTTAGCTGTTTACACGTGTACACTCTCACATTCCTAATTTGAAGGGTGTTAACGTGTCTCCTCTCAGTTTTCTCTTCTCCAAACTAAACAACCTCCCTCCCCCTTTTTTTTTCAAAATTGCCTGATAGGTCATTCTTTCTATACCTTAATAGTTTTTGTTATTATCCAGATGTTCTCCCATTTGTCCTAGAACTGGCCACAATTATCAGTGCTGACTAGAGTGGAATAGTGATAGAAATGTAGCCGTGTTAGTCTTGTGTAGCTGTAGAAGATTTACTTCTAATGTTTTGCTTACAGAACTCCTTCTAATACATCTCAGAATGATGCTAGCTTTTTTGGCAACAAAATTATATTGTTGACTCATAGTAAGTTGGTGATCCACTATAACCCCCAGGTCCTTTTCTGCAGTACCCATTCTAGGCCATGTGCCCCTTTTTTGTGTGTGTGTGGACTTAATTGTTTCTTTGTGAGTAAAGTGCTCTGCATTTATCCAGTTTTGTCCTTGATGGTGAGGTTTTTAAGTTTCTGTTTTTTAAAGTCATAAATATGTAGCATTTTTAATGGGGTTGTATTATTTTTCCTCTTTGACTTTTCCAGAGATTCTGTCTCCAAAACTGTACTATCAAATACATTTGCAGTGGTTACATACTTCATCTTATTTAAACATTCATCCCAAATAGTCTTCAGTAATACTTGAGTCCTGCTGCTTTGGGGTTCTGACTCACTCAGCTGTTCGTATGGATTGAAATGTGTTGTCTGAAAATGTCAGTGTCCTGTTTGTTATTCTGTCATATAATTCTAAGTAAATAAAATTATAAATCATCCTAAAGGTTAACGATCACTTAGAATTTCCATAAATATACAGCTTACCAGTGAGGTTTTTTTGTTTTGTTGTTTGGTTGGTTGGTTATGAAAGTATTGAGGAGTATTTGGAGGACCATTTTAATTTCATCATCTGATTAGGCTGCAACTTCGAGTCAGTCAGTCCTCAGGAGAGCATCTGAGCTAATCCTAACAATATACAATGTAGTATGTTCATGTTAATGATCTATAAAAAGGGAAATAAGAACAACCCAAGAAACTACTGACCAGTCAGCTTAACTTCTGTGCCAGGAAAGATAATGGAACAAATAATTTAAGGAATTCATCTGCAAACACCTGGAAGATAATAAGGTGATAGGTAACAGCCAGCATGGATTTGTAAAGGACAAATCGTGTCAAATCAATCTTATAGCTTCCTTTGATAGGATAACAAGTCTTGTGGATAAGGGGGAAGCGGTGGATGTGATATACCTACACTTTAATAAAGCATTTTATATTGTGTCACATGACCTTCTTATCAATAAACTAGGGAAATACAACCTAGATAGGGCTACTATAAAGTGAGTGCATAACTGGCTGGATAACCATTCTCAAGAGAGTAGTTATTAATGATTCACCATCATGTTGGAATGGCATAACAAGTGAGATTTTTTTAACAGTTTTTTAAGTGGCCCCGGGCTGCTCCAGAAGGGGTAGTGCCTTAGATGGAAGGGGCAGGGCCAGGACACTTCCATGCCACCGACCCTGATTGGCCTGGGGGTGGGGAAGTTGATGAAGTCTTTGCCCCACTTCCCACCCCCTCCCCTGGAGAGAACTGCCAGCTGTTCAGAACAGTTGGCGGTTCCCTCTAGGGCGCCTGCACCCTGGTGGCAGAAGGATATTTTGTGCACTCCCCCCACCCCCAGGTTAATCAGGGCCTGGGAGTGGGGAAGCGTGCAGTCTCTTGCTCCCTGCCCCCGCCTTGCAAGGGGCATGAGGCGCTTAGAGTGAACCACCAGCTGATCAGCTAGTGGTTCACTCTAAACACTGCACACCTGTGGTAGGGGAGGAGACTTCGCATGCTCCCCCATTCCCAGGCCGTGATTGGTCTGGACGAGGGGGAGCAGCAGGGCGTCCGCAGGCTGGATCAACCTGCTTAGCGGGCCAGATCTGGCCCACGGAGGCTCTCTTGCTCCCCTTCCCCCGACTTAGATAATGGCATAGAGAATACACTTACAAAGTTTGGAGATGATACCAAGCTGGGAGGGGTTGCAACTGCTTTAGAGGATAGGGCCATAATTCCAAATGATCTGGACAAAGTGGAGAAATGGTCTGAGGTAAATAGGATGAATTTTTTTTAAGGACAAATGCAAAGTACTCCACTTAGAAAGGAATAGTCAGTTTCACACATAAAAAATGGGAAGTGACTCTCTAGGAAGGAGTACTGCAGAAAAGGATCATCTAGGGGTCATAATAGATCACAAGCTAAATCTGAGTCAATAGTGTGATACTATTGCAAAAAAACAAAACAAAACCATCGTTCTGTGATGCATTAACAGGGTGTTATGAGAAAGACATGAGAAGTAATTCTGCTCTACTCTGCCTCAATTGGAATACTGTGGCTCATTCTAGGCACCACATTTTATGAAAGAGGTGGAAAAACTGGAGAGGGTCCAGAGAAGAGCAACAAAAAAGATTAAATATCTAGACAACATGACCTACAAGGGAAGACTGAAAGAACTGGGTTTAGAAAAGAGAAGACTGAGAGGGAACATTAAAGCAGTTTTCAGGTACCTAAAAGGGTGTTACAAGGAAGAGGGAGAAAAACTATTCTCCCTGATCTTTGATGATAAAGGGAGGTTTAGGTTGGACATTAGGAGAAACTTCCTAACGGTCACGTTGGCTAAACACTGGAATAAATTGCCTGGGGTGGTTGTGGAATATCCATCACTGGAGATATTTAAGAGCAGGTTAGATAAAGATGCTGCTTGCTCCTACTATGAGGGCAGAGGACTGGACTCGATGACCTCTCAAGATCCCTTCCAGTTCTAGTATTCTGTGATTCTATGTTGTATCTTCTGTAGTGTCTCCCAAGCGAGAACAAATATCTGGGTTAATATATAAATCTTCTTAGTGATAAATATTTGCCAAAGATGGGCACTTATCTCTGTAACACCAGATTTAAAAGATATTTATAAGAATTCTAGAGTTCCTGTTTTTGCCCTAAAAACTTCTAGATCTGTGATACTGAAATTTGACAGGCATTTTAAACAATCCAGACCATTTTTAAATCACTCACGCACCAATTCTGCAGTGACAAAATGTGGATACAGCACTCTGTCTACCTACTGGAAGTTGCTGGATTGGGGCCACAGCATTCAGAATACAGATATAAAGGGTTAGCAGGCGGCCCAGATGTGGATGGAAGGGCTACTCCAGCCTAATGCAATACCGCAGGCCTACCAGGCTGGAGCAGCCCCCGCACCCATGGTGTGATAGGCCAGAGCAGCCCGCAGTGTGGTGGGTGGACCCACAACACTGCAAGTAGGGAGGGGTGGCCCAAGGTTAACTGATCAACATTTTAACCATAATTAACATCCCTAGTTGAGCACTGTCTTTAACTGAAGAACTGATGACATCAGGTGAGCAGGTGTGATCTTAACAGCCAAGAACTTATGTATCATACAGGGTTGATTTATATTCCTTCGTATCATCATAGAACATTATGTCCCTTTTCTACAGGCATGAGGAGATTGTCACACTTCTATTAGCTCTTCCTGTTTTAAAGGAAACAGTTGAATTGCAGATTGTAAAAAATGTGTTTCAGTAGGTGGGCAAACAGTTCCAGTATTCCTGCTGTCTTTGCATTCTCTCTGTTCTTTGGATAGAAATACTTCACACAAAGAAAGTTCGTAAACAAATATAGACGGATCAATCATAATTACCATACAACATATGAATATGGCAGCTAGAGGATCTTTAGGACTCCAATACGTATTTCTAATCCTCTTTCTATAACAATTTTTCTCTGGAAGCAAAAGTTGCAAATGATTTCTGTTATAATCTCCTGTTTTCAGTAGGGATATGAAAGGTTAACCAGTTACCCTGTTAAGCAGTAAGCATCACCTTAAACAAGTAATGCTTACCTGTTCTGGTTAACCGGTAATGGGAGGGTGGACCTGGAGCAGCTCCCTGCATGCCACAGGAAGGGGCTGCTCCAGCCCGCAGGGGGCCTAACGTGGATGGAGACTGCTCTTGTCCAAAGCAGCCCCTCTTTGTGGTGGGCCCAGGTGCCCTGCAAGCAGGAGCTGCTCTGGGGGAGCAGCCTCTGTCCCCGGGGTGCCAGACCTACTGTAGACAGGGGCTGCTCCAGCGGGAACTGGGAGCCAGTGGCAGCCTCAGCCCCAGCATGGGGATGGGGGATTCTCCAGCCAGGCTGGAGTGGTCCCTAGCCTGGGATCTTGCTTTAATAAGTTAACCGGTTAAATACTAGGCAAGGCTAATGTTTAATCAGTTAACTGGTTAACTGGGAGTTAACATCCCTAATTTTCAGGCGCTCACAGATTTCTAAGAAAGCTATTTCATTTGGGCCGACACTTTCCATGCTTAGTCTCAGACCACAGGTACATTTTTCTTAATGAAAATTTAAGATACCTAAGTAAGCATTTTGCTTACCAGGAAACTAATTTTTCCATTACTTTTTTAGGCAGGAGAACAGCAGAACCACAAAATTTTGACAGATGAAACTTTGCATGCATACAAATAATCTGCAATTAGGACTAGTGTTTATGGATGATTTGACAGGGGAAGTTAAAAACTAAGAAATTAAAAAAAAAACAAATGAAAAATCTGCACGAGCAGCTGCTAGGATTTTAAGAGTCTGATGAAACCTTGTCTTCTATGTGACCTCACTGCACAGTCTCTCTGCATGTTTCATTGAAATCTTCCAAAAATCTGCCTTATTATTAAATACTTTGTACTTCTGCAAGTACAAATTCCTTTCCCCACACAGCTGCTAGTGCTCATTTGCAACTCTACGCATTCATGGTCAGGAGTGCTGCTGAGGTGTGCTGCCTACTCTAAGGTCTGCTCACCATGCTGGCCACATAGGAAATGAAATTCAAATTTTCCCAGTGGTTTTCCTGTGCACTTGGAGAGCAGTAGAGTTGAAAGGCCTGGCCAGACTGGTCACAGTGGTGCACCTCCTGGAGGCCAAGAACGTTGACTTTCACAGCACTGCATCTGCACTACCCTAAGGTTGAATTTAATACTTTTCGTGAAAAGCAGGAGTACTGAAATCTACTTTAACAGCACTTAAAGTTGACAGACTAGGCTTGGTGGTGTGGACTTGTTTAAAAAATTGACCTAACATGGCTAAGTTCAACCTACATTCCCTCAGTGTAGACCAGGAATAGGTACTTAAGTACCAGATTTCTGTGTTGTACACCAAGTCAATTAACTTTCATTATCTAGATGGCAGGCGTAATTTCTCATTTTTAATGAGATATTTGTAAGTTTATTCTTCAAAGTGTTCATTTGCTTTTCATTGATTCTCCTTTGTATATTTTCTTTGTGTGCTGAATAGTGGACAACAATGAAACATATACTGCTCCTGCATAAATTTTATTCTCTTTCCCTCTTGCAGTTGTTTAGGACTGTGGGGGGATGAGTGGGAGCCCTAGACTTGTGAATATCTACATGTTTCTCACTTCTTTGGGGAGGATAGGTTTTTTCATGGAGGGGAGATGTTGAAAAAACTGTACTAGCTTAGACACTATAATGATGTCTGCCATGAAAGAACCTAGATAATTGGAAGATTGAGGAATGGGGGAATTGCTTGATCCTGGATAGCCATAGAACAAAACTGATGTTAGCCTTGGAAAAGGCTGTTTGCTTATCCTCCTGTCTGATGAATAAGTGCCATGTGTTGTAAAATATTTAGAAGAGTCAGTGTTCAAAAGGAAATAAAGGTTGAAGAGCCTAGGATCTTTTGAAAATCCCAATAGGTGCTTTCTAAAAATTTCCTTCTAAACTTAGCTATAAGTGCATAATTTTAGAGCCTGCACGGAATTATCATCGTGCTCTGGCATTAGATAAGTCTTTTATAGACTTCTTAAAAGTTCTGGAGCGTTTCTTGGATTAAATTATGTTTTTTTCATTGTTCTGTTTTGTTTTCTTTGTTAGATTGCTCTTTGCATCCTAATCTCATATGTTATGGCTTTAAAATATATTATAAGAGTTTAATTGAGATCTGTAGATTCATTTGGAAAGATTGTCAAATAGTGGTTGACATAGCTAAGCTACTTTTTTAATTCAGATTCCTCCTAAAAACTCAATTCCTATGTAATGTCCAAAGGTTTTTCATAACCACTGAAAGTATATATTTTTAAAGTTAATGTATTTGGTGTTCTTTTAACAAGCCAGAGCTTGTGAACACTTATGCACATTAAGGATGTTGACTATTTGATAAGCATTTGCTTATCGGATAGCCTGTCGACTAGTTGATTTCCCCCCGCCCCCTTATAGGCAGCAAAGGGGGGAAGGAGTATTTCAAAGCGGCAGCGCTGCATAGTTGAGCCGGGGATCAGCTGTGCAGCACTGCTGCTTTGAAACCCCAAGGCGGTGTTTCAAAGGGGCAACTGCTGCACTGATCCACGGCTCAGCTGTGTGGCGGCGCTGCCCCTTTAAAACACCGAAGTGCCATGGAGCCCAGGGTTAGTTGGCGAGTCCCCAGCTAACCCCAGGTATTGAGTGGCTTTTCTTCAGAACCTGGCATCAGCTGGAGACTCCCCAGCTATTTCTGGGCTCCCCGTGGCATTACAGCGAAGTCTGGAGTCAGCTGGGGACTCCCCAGCTGGCCTGGAGTTCTGGGGAAATGCCACACGGAACCTGGAATCATCTGGGGAGTCCCCAGCTGATCCTGGGCTTCATGGTGCTGCCTCTTTGAAATGCTGAGGTGGCGTTTCAAAGGGACAGCTGCCACACTGCTGATCCTAGGCTCCATGGCGCTGCTGAAATGCTGCATGGAACCTGGGGAACTCAGAGTCCCCCGCTAACCCTGGGCTCTATGGCTTTGAAATGCACAAGAGCTCCCACAGGGGACTCTGGTACATTTCAGAGCAGGCACCTGCGTGCAGCCAGGAGTCAGCGGGACTTCCTGCTGGCCCTGGGCTGTACGCAGAGTTCTGCATTTCTTCTTTGAAACTGGGAGTTCTTGTACATTTCAAAGGAGGAATGTGGAAGTGCCTATTGACTAGTCGAGTAGTCAATAGAAATTCCATCAACTACTTGACTAGTCAGTTAACCGCAATTTAACATCCTTAATGCACATGAGTACCTTTACTCACAAGAGCGGTCCATTAGGATTGCTAAAGTATTTGTGGAATTAGGCTCTAAATCTGTTTTTTAAGGTGTGATCTTCCTTAAATTTAAGTACATGTGTAATCCCATTGACTTTTACAATTTACGCTTGATGCAGATGGAACGTGCAGGGAGGGAACTCACAGGGAGGGAAAGGCAGCTCTAAGAAAATTTCCAGTTTTCCATATCCACATCTGAAATGGCTCTGAGCATGCGGCTCTATACTCCAGCTGAAGATCTGGCAGGACACTGGCTGTTCCTTCCTGTTCAACTGGGCTCAATTCGTGCCTGCTCTCTGATGATTGCACAGTCCATACTCAGGGCAAGAGTGAGTGGCAGAGAGACAGCTATACAAACTTTTCAGTGCTCCATACATGTAACATACAATTTTCCATCATCACCGGATGTCATTTTTTGGCAGGTCATAGACCTGTATTTTCATGTTAAAGCTGATTATAAGTTACACTGTCATTTTACTATATTAGAACAAGGCATAAAGAACAGATATGTAATTATTGTTAACAGTGGGAGCTGTGCATGTAATTTTTGGCCTTCTGTACAACTAATTTTTTGTTGCGTCTGTGTATTGCATGAGATACCTTATCACTCCAAACAATTTTGAGATGATTTTTTTGTCATTTAAAAGTTCTTTGATTTGCTGTCTAGTGTGACATTGACTCTTCCATGTCCGTTTTTATTGGCCTAGAAAACAAATATAGAGATTCTGATTGCATTTTTAGAGCTGCTATATGCTAATTTTTCCATTTTTTCTTTTTATTTGCCTAATAAGGAAATTAAAGCAGCAGTAGACTGCACAATCTGAAATAAGTTTGCTTAAAAAAAAACTCAGTAGATGTGTTTCAAGGGTAGTTCCAAGTTTGCTTGTGTGTAAATTTGTTAGAACCCTGTCATCTGTACAATATTAAATGCATATTTGACAATAAAAATCTGTCAAAGGATGGTTGAACACTGAAGCAATTCAAAGGCTCTTTGTGTGGTAATATTGGCACAGTTCCTAAATGGCCAGCTGGAATTTTACCAACACTTAACAGGACAGGGGCCAGAAAGCTTGTGTCTTAACATTCTACATCTGAAAAAGCTTTTATAAATATGTCAGAAAGCTAATACTTGTTTCCTAATATGCAGAACTTTGTAACTATTTTAATATCCCCAGTAATACAGATAAAAATGCTTTTAGACAATAATTTTTGTTTAGATGAGATCAACAATTAGGTGATTTATGAGCAAGTTTTTTCTGAGTAACTGAAATCACTGGCATTAACAAGGAAGCAAAAACATTTGTGAAAAAAATTTAAACATTAATTATAATTTTGGTAATGGTAATTCTGCAAATATTACAGCTTCTTAAGCAAATTTTAAAACTTTTTCACACACAGTTAGTAATGATGTTAAAAGTAATCTTCAGGGGTTAGAAAAAGCTTTTTCCGTAAATACATATAATGCATCTTTCATTTGGTTTCTGTAAGAAAAATCACAGAGTGTGAACTTGGTGCTGCTTTAATTTCAATTGAAAGTAAACTGTATGAGAGAAACATTCAAGGAAATGTTATACACTTGTTACAGTCTGTAATTTAGAGGCAAATTCAGGCTATTGTGTATGTCATATCTTGGGGGGGAATTCGCTTTATTTGGAGATGCTTGCCCTTTTTAGTACACGTTTTTCATAGGTTTGGCTCCACTTGTCTGAGACTGGATTATGCACATTTCAAACTATGCAAGTAAATATGTTATTTAATAACGGAATCTATTTTTGACTTATATGACTAAAACAACACTCATGGCCACCATTTTCAGACAGAGGATATACCTAGATTACAGCTTTTAAATTGTGTTGTACATCAAGTTAACAAACTCAATAGTATATAAGTAGTGATGTGGAAAAATCACCACAATTTGTTTCTGGTTTTGCTTCACATTGGGCTCAGTTTATGCTCAACCAAGATAAACAACAAACATTTTGTCCTGGAACACATACAGGCAGTCCCCGACTTACGCGGATCCGACCACACCTAGGAACGGAGCTTTTCTCGCCCCAGAGCTCACGGGCGGCGGGTCGCCACCCGTGTCCTCCGGGGCGAGAAAAGCTTCTCCCGGTCTCCCTGGTCTGCTGGGGGGGGGGGGTCCAGCAAAGTCGCTGGACCCCCCCAGCAGACCAGGGACACCCGAGCAAAGCCGCCGCCTGGGCGGCTTTGCTCGTTTGCCTGGGAGCAAAGCCGCCCAGGCAGCGGGACCCCCGCCGCCTGGGCGGCTTTGCTCCTGTCCCCCTGGTGTGCTGGGGGGGTCCAGCAAAGCCGCTGGGCCCCCCCAGCAGACCAGGGGGACAGGAGCAAAGCCACACAGGTGGCATCCCGCCGCCTGTGCGGCTTTGCTCGGGGGCAAAGGAGCAAAGCCACACGGGTGGCGGGGTCCCTCCGCCTGTGCGGCTTTGCTCGGGTCTCCCTGGTGTGCTGTGGGGGACTCCCCCCAGCACCCCAGGGAGACAGGAGCAAAGCCGCACGGGCAGCGGGGTCCCTCCGCCTGTGCGGCTTTGCTCGGGTCTCCCTGGTCTGCTGGGGGGGAGGGGGCGCAGCTAGTGCACCCCCCCCCCCCCCCAGCAGACCAGGCTTTTGTTGCGGGACACCTCGGGTAGAGCAGCTGGGGTGCTGCCGGGTTGGTCCTGTGGGAACCTACCGGGCAGCGCCCCAGCTGTTCTGTCCCAGGCTCCAGATTCAGCAGCTGTTGAAACTGATCAGGCTGATTCCAGGAAGCTGGGGGTAGAGCAACTCTGCCTCTGGCTTCCTGTAGTCAGCCCCTGGTCAGTTTCAGTGGCAGCAGCTGAATCTGGAGCCAGTTCCGACTTACATACAAATTCAACTTAAGAACAAACCTACAGTCCCTATCTTGTACGTAACCCGGGGACTGCCTGTATTACAAAAACGTTTGTGTGGTGCTTGGATTAGCATGCACAGCCCTCTAGGTAGCTCCAGTGAATTGGCAGTCGATTAACCCAAGTTACATCAGGAGCAAAACACTGCAGCTGTGCCACGGTAGTGCATCTGGTGATGACGCTCTAAACCAACAGGAGAGCACTCTCCTGTCAACTTAATGATCCTGCCTCCTATGGGAGACAATAGCTGGGTCAGCGGGGAGAGCTCTCCTGCTGACATAATCCTGTTTACACAGGGGACTATGGTCAATATAACAAAGTCATTTTGTTATCCCAAAGTAAAAATGTAGCCTTAGACAGAGACCACGTGGAACGGAAGTGGAAGTGGTTTCAGAGAAGAGGAATACTAGAAATAGAAGAAAACAGGTCCATCCTAAAAGAAAATCTAACTCTTAAATATTTTGTATTTAAGCAGTACTATTTTTTCCAGAAATACTCCTTTTCTTGTTACTTTCTTTCCCCAAACCTGCTTCTCACCCCTTTTGCCTTGCTATAATTTCTTCCTGCTTCCCAGATTAAAGGCAGATAGGCTTGGAGAGGGAGGGTAGAGGTGAAAGGAAAGAAAGAATGAAGAGAAGACTCAGTCCAGAGAGACCGTAGTCCTGCTAAGAAATGCTATACAGTATTTTCTTTTCTGTCCAGTGCCTCAGTCTCTGCTTCACAGTGTCTTCTGTTCCTCAGTGTGATGTTGAATAAGATTATTCAATATTAACCTACCTAATGCACCAAGTGGCAGTATAAGTGAGGCTGGTAGCATCACATATTCTTCAAGTTGCCTGATACTTCCCATTTTAAAACCGTATTTTCAGTTTGGCTTATAACTTTGCCAAACTTTAGCTATTTGCGTGAAATTAACAGGTGTGTGCCTGAGGGAGGTTGCTGCTGTTGTTTTTGTTTGGAAATTTCAGCAAAATTGAGTTCAGGGATGGGTAACAATTTTTAATTGGGGGAGGGCCACGCCAAGATTTTGGTAAGCAGTCAAAGGCTTGTACTTTTCTATGGTGGGGGATATGGGTCTGGGACGGAGTTTGGTTGTGGAAGGGGACTCGGGGTAGGGAAGTGGGGTACAGGAGAGAAGTTGGGGTCTGAGAGGGAGTTTGGGTGAAGGAGGAGGTTGTGACCTTGGGCAGGGGATTGGAGTGCAGGGACCAGGAGGGGTATGGGTATAAGAGGATTCTAGCCAGGTGAAGGAAGGGAACAGGATCTGGAAGTAGGGTGGTGACCTCGGGGGAGGGTAAAGAGGGTTTGGGTGGTGATGTGGGCTGGGGTGTAGGGTTCAAGAGTGGGTATAGGTGCAGGAGAGGATTCTGTCCTGGGGAAGGGTGTTGGAGGGGGTGCAGAGTCTGGGAGGGAGTTGGGGTCTTGGAGGGGGTAGGGTGCCAGAGTCAGGCTCTGGCCAGGAAACGCTTACCTAAACAGCTCCCAGCTGGTAGCAATCTCAGGCAGGCTTACCTGCCTGACAGCAGTCACACTCAAAGTGGCTGGTGGTTCTGTGTGGCTCTCTGCACTGTGGGGAGAGGTTTCACGCACTGTTCTCACCCACCAGCAAAATCTCTCAGCTCCTGTTGGCTAGAAATTGGCCTGTGAGAGCTGAGAAATTGTACTACACTTTCCCCGCCCCCCCCCCCAAGTTAGTTCGAATTAGTTAATTTGAACTAAGCTAATTCGTACTAATGCATCCAGACTAAAAAACTAGTTCGAATTAGCATGTCCACATTAAGTGGACCCTGAACTGAGGTTAAGGCTGGCCGGAAGCAGTGCCGGCAGGGCATCAGATGAGGACTTAGAGCGTGGAGCTGCTGCCTCAGGCTAGCCGAGGGCTGTGCTTAAAGGGACCCAACCCCCACCCCGGACAGACAGTTCTCAGGGGTGCCCCGCTTGCAAAGCAGTCCTGGCTTGGAGTGCCTGGAATGCCCACACTGGGCACATCACAGCACTCGGCCATCAGACCGGCTGCACTTGCCACAGGCTGCCATCTGGGGAGAGGAGGCAATTGGGGGGCTGCAGGAGAGCTTCCACCCCGAGAAGCCCGCAGAGCCAGCCCAGTCCTCCCCACCGGGGGCTCGTACCCCATTCCTCCCTCACCTCCTTCCACTTACCCTTTCCTAGCCCCCTTTCCTGATGTACAAAATAAAGAAAACGTGTGGTCAAAAATAGAATCTCTCTTTATTGAACAAAACTCGGGGAGACTGGGAAAAGGAGGTGGGAGAGAGGAAGAGAGAGGCTGGGAGAGGGGAGGGCAACTAAAATGATCAGAGGTTTGGAACAGGTCCCATATGAAGAGAGGCTAAAGAGACTGGGACTTTTTAGTTTAGAAAAGAGGAGACTGAGGGGGGATAGGATAGAGGTCTATAAAAGCATGAGTGGTGTGGAGAGGGTGCATCAAGAAAAGTTCTTCATTAGTTCCCATAATAGAAGGACTAGAGGACACCAAAGGAAAGGAATGGGTAGCAGGCTTCAAACTAGTAACAGAAAGTTGTTCTTCACAAAGCAAAGAGTCAACCTGTGGAACTCCTTGCTGCAGGAGGCTGTGAAGCATAGAACTAGAACAGAGTTTAAAGAGAAGTGAGATAAAGTGATGGAGGTTGGGTCCATGGAGTGGTATTAGCCAGGGGGTAGGAGTGGAGTCCCTGCCCAAAGTTTGTGGAAGGCTGGAGAGGGATGGCACGAGACAAATGGCTTGGTCACTGTCTTCGGTCCATCCCCTCCAGGGTTCCTAGGGTTGGCCGCTGTCGGCAGACAGGCTACTGGGCTAGATGGACCTTTAGTCTGACCCAGGACGGCCATTGTAAGCTCAGGGCTCAGGTCGGGGGTCTCAGTGGACCACCTTGATTTTCATACACACCTGCTCCTGGTGGCCAGGCTGGCAGCTCTCCTGCCCTAGACGGCCACTTTCCTGTGCCTAGTGCGGAGGTTGTGGATGAGGTCCACGATGTCCGCACTAGACCAGGTGGGTGCCCGCCTCTTGCGGTCCCGGGCAAGCTCCCGGGAGCCGCCAGCCTGGTCCCGGGAAGAGGGAGAGGGTTGGGGGGCATTGGGTGGCTGGCTCGAGCCGTGCCAGGTGCAAGGTCTGCTAGCTGGGTGCTGGCAGGCTTGCACCTGGCACGGGCATCGTAGCCAGCCCGTGCCCCTTTAAGGGGCCCGGGGCCGGGAGGGGGGCAATAGAGTTTCCCTGGTGTTGGCCAGAGTGGCCACCAGGGAAAGCTGGGGAGGACTAGCCTCCCACTAGTTCGAATTAAGGGGCTACACAGGCTTAGTCCTCGTAGAATGAGGTTTACCTAGTTCGAACTAAGTGCTCCACTAGTTCGAATTAAGTTCGAACTAGAGGAGCGCTAGTGTAGCGCCTATCAAAGTTAATTCGAACTAACATCCGTTAGTTCGAATTAACTTTGTAGTGTAGACATACCCTCAGTCTCCTTTCCTGGGATGTGATTTCTTCACTTTGTCTCCTTCTCTCTTCACTCTGACCTTAAGATAATTGGATTCTGTCCTAGAGTCTTTGATTCTGTGCCTGCCTCTGCCACAGAATTTCTGTGATGCTATTCAAGTCACTTAAACCACTTTTTATAGTTTGTTACTGATTGTTGTGCATTTTCTGAGTTCCCCATTTGAGACCTTGAAGTCTGATTTTTAGAAGTGCTGATCATTTTTAGAAGTGCTGAAATCAGTAGGAGTTGGGCTTTAAATGGACCAGGTGCTATATAATGCTAACTACTCTTTTTTTAAAAAATCAGGTAATAAACATCGCAAATTGGGCAACCAAAATTAGCAGATTTGTTTTACCTTAATACCTCTGCACCACTGTTCTTTATGTGTGAAATGAGGATAATACTACCCCCCTCATTGCACAGAGGTGTTGTGAAAATTAATTAATGTTTTTGAAGTAGTTAAATTCTATAGTGATGAGCACCATAAAAAGCCCATAAGGAAACTAATAATTCTGTCTTCAGAGCAACATGCAGTGATTAGTGGCAAATAAATAAGGCTTGGAGCTGCATATTGAACAAAGAGAAAATAAAATATTCAACAGCTGCTCATTGAGTGAGCACTGCCCATTTTTTGCACTCAGGCCCGGTCTACTCTACAAGGGAAGGTCGAAGCAAGATACGCAACACCAGCTTCATAAATTACATAGCTGGAGTCAACATATTTTACATCGTGTTTCCGTGCTGTCCACACAGTGGGAGGCCAACGGGAGTAATTGCTCCTGTTGTTTTCTCTTGCTCCTCATGAGGAGCAGGAGTACTGGTGCCGACAGGGGGTGCCCTTTGAATTTGATCTAGCAGGTCTATATTACACCTGCTAAATTGAACCCTGGAAGATCAACCACGGCAGGGTCAATCTTCCGTGTAGTGTTGTTGTGCCCTCAGTGAGGCAGGTTTCTGGTTGAAAAAAATACAAGATATAATGCATACATATGGTAAGCAGAATTATGATTGCACAGACATCATTAATTCTGGCATTTCCTAATTTGAGGGCTTGACTTTAAAGCTTTAATAATATTCTTTTAATTTAGCTTTTTTTAATTTACATGTGTGTGTAATAGTGTCTGTGTAGTATCAATGGATCATATAATAGCTATGTGCTGTTCTATACATGGATTTTGTACCAAGGTAATGTTTTAATTAAGGGTGTGATTTTAACCAGAATAGTTAAACTGATACAACTCCTAATTTGGACATAGTTACATCAGTATAACTTATTCCCTAAATTTACGGAAATAAGCAATACCAAATTATATACTGGTATAATTGGATCCATGGTAGGGGGAGTTCAAGGCTCATGTATTCAAAAGTCATAAGATTGAACTTTTTATATCATGATTTTTAAGACATTTGTGGTTTTCTGTTTGCCTTCTGGTTTTATACATTGATTTTGTTTTCAAGCTTTTCTCTGCATCCATGACGGCTAGAAACGTACTTTAAAAATGCAATATGAGATGGTCAGATATTCACATGACTATGAGCTGGGTCTTTAAAAGAAATACTAAATATCATGAGATTCATGGTAGAACTGTGATAACTGGCAGCACTGAACTACTTTGCCTGTTGCAGTTCAAATCATGGGATGCCAGTATGAGGGTTACCATCTTGTTCAACACTGCTGAATGGAAAGGCCTGCAGGGTGAAAGCATGAATTTCTCCAGCTTGAGTCAAAGAACCAGGCTGTAGATAGGGCTGTTACAGATGTATCTGTGCATTGGACACAAATGGGGAACACAGAGCACATATTGGTTAGAGTTACTGCTTCTACTGGGCATACCCAGAAGCATTTCTGAGGCCTACAACAATTTAAACCCTAGAATCCATACTTTTAAAAGTGCAGTTTTGCCAGTATAACTGTGTCTACACTAAGGGCTTCTACCAACACAGCTGTTTTTGTCAGAGATCACATCTCATCACTGACAAAGCTATGCTGGCAGAGTTCAAAGTTTAGACATACCCTCAGATTCCAGACACGTGAGAAAAGCCTCTTTTGTCTGCAGCAGACTGCATAGCAGCTGGGTATTTTATGTTAGTGCTTCCACTCACTGAAGTGTTAAAGGACATCTTTATTATGGCAAGATGCAGTGTGAGTTCCCTGCCCAGACTTTGTTACCAGGAGGGGAAAAAAGCTTCTGTTTTGCTGGCTGTTCAAAATTCTGGAGATGCTTCCCAGAAATGAAAGGATACTAAGAAATCTAAAAGGACTCATAATTTCAAGAGCTTCTTTTTTTTAAAAAGGGAAATGTAACAGAAGATCTAAAGATCAAGTGCTTTCTGCCAAGGACAAGAAAAAAGGTAGGGTGACCTTAATAAGAAGAAATTATTTGAATTGTAAGAAGCACCTTGGGCTTAAGTCTCAGAATTGTCTTAAGGAGGTATCAGAGAGTCACTTTTTACTGAAAATAAAGGGGAAAATGTATTCCCCATCAGCTCTGCGGTTGAATCCTTCTTATCTGAAATGTTGACTAGTCCTGTTTTGATGCGTTCTTTTCTGTGTACCTTGGACAAGTATAGAAACTACCAGTGATGCTGTTTCATAGTACATCCTGCAGTGGATGTAGTTGCGAGTTCAGAAAACGTTAGATCTTCCTAACCCACTGATGATAACATTATTCCCAATGGGTAATTAAAAAGCCTTTGCATCTATCAGAAGACCCAATTAGTAATTTTCTGTTTACGCACTCTGCTCCTTCAGGACTATATTAGTATGGCTCGATGAAGATCAGGCAGCCAAAAAAATCAAAATAAAAAATTCTGCACTAGATCCTGACATTTGATCTTTTTAATAATTTGACAGTCATCTTTTAACACAGGGCTACTTGGATGCATGACAAATATGAAAGAGAGAGATGTCTTGTCACGCAGCAGGAAGGACAGCTATATCTGTTCATCACTTCAAATTAGGATATTTTTTCTGTTATTTTGTATCTTAAGTGAGACTGGGTAGGAATGTAAGCAACTAGCTGACCAGTCGATAAGCATAAGCTAATCAGATCGTTGGGTAGTCACTCGACTAGTTGCTTCACCCTCCTGCTTGCTGCCTCTATCAGAGAGAGGTAGCAAGGGGGGAGCAGGAGTTCATGCTTAAAAGTACCATCCTTCCAGTACCATCTCCACGGGGGGCAGAGGACACAGAGACCCTTGATCACTTTCCAAATTCTCGGAGTGGCCCCCCCCGTAAAAATATTGCCTATTCCTGGACTATACAAAAGTAGCATATTTGGTGATGGCTGAATAACAAACAGAACAGTTAGCTCATAACTCAGATAACGAGGCACTGAATGTCATTATTTTGGGGGTAATAAAGATGAGGGTCTATGAGAAATTAGGGGGCCAGAAGAACAGGTGTTAAACTAAACTAATAAATTTAAGAGTAACAAATCACTACAATCAGCCAATATAAATCTATACATTCAGAAAATAGTTAGGAATGAAGTAGCTGAACTGCTAATGATAATATGCAATCATTAAAATTAGCTATAATACTAGAAGATTAGAGCAAGCACTGTACTTACATTCAAAACAAAGGGAAACCCGTTGGTTATAATTCAATAACATTTTCTTTATGACTAGCTAAATTGGTTGAAATGCTATGTAAAAACAGAACTGTAAAACCACCCAGATGAATAGGGACAAGCCAGTATGGTTTCTGTTGAAAGTCGTCTCTGAAACAAATATCAGTGGGATCACTCGTGCTTAAATTAAGCATAGGGTTAAGTGCTTTGTTGGTTGAGTGATGAATTAGAGGCACATGCAAGAGGAATACCAAATAATGAATTGTATGGTGCAGGTAAATTGGGTACTTTGATTTGCCTTCTGGGGTTTCCAATTAAATTGAAAAGCAACACATTTAAAATTGATAAAAGGAAATTACACAGTGCATAATCACTCATTTTCTAAGATTAAGGTGAAACTTCTACTGTAATTAATCTCTAATTTTCAGGTACTGTTTTATTTTTCCACTGAAATACCTGGTGGTGTTAAGTAAGACAGAGGATACTAGAGTAGATGGACCACTTTTCTGATCCATTATAACTGTTCTAATGTTCTTGAGCAGTATGACCACAATGATATACTTTTTACTCAAGATCATCAGTGGTGAATCAGTCCTGGAATTTCTATATAACTTGATTTGTATTGAGGTACTTACAAGTAAAAATGAAACAGAGTCACAAAGTATTACAAAATTGCCAAGAGACAGAAGACAGGTGGGGATAATATCATTTATTGGATCAACTTCTGCTGGTGAAAGACAAGTTTTTGAGTACTCACAGATTTCTTCTTCGTGTCTGGGATAGGCATTCAGCATGTCACAGCCAAATACAAGAGAAGAATAGACAAGAAGTTATTGCATGTGACAAGATACCATTTAAAGTAAAGTAGGCAATTTATAATCATAAAAGAAAGAAGGGTTAATAGGATATAGTTTGTTGTAATGAGTCATTAAAACATGTTTTTTAGTGTCTAGTAGAATTATGAATACAAGTTCCCAGGCTTGTCTTGTACAAGTGTTGTGCAGGTCACAGTGATCATTTTGTGGAACGTTTTTGTC
This sequence comes from Pelodiscus sinensis, assembly GCF_052426305.1. NCBI lineage: Eukaryota > Metazoa > Chordata > Testudines > Trionychidae > Pelodiscus > Pelodiscus sinensis. The sequence goes on along the minus strand of NC_143055.1, from coordinate 114,407,125 downwards.
TGTTATGTTTCTATGTGAGTTCATTTGAGAGTGTAATGATTAGTTTTTCCTTCAAAAAACAAGCCCCACCCTTCCACCCAAGGCCATGCCCCTTCGGAGAGCAAGGAGCTGGGCCTGCCCCCACTTGCTCAGGGACTGGTTGAGGCTGTCGGTTCCCTTGGGTGTTAACTGCCCTCTTCGCTTTAAATGGTCTCTTGCAACATGTATTAACTCTTTAACAGTTCCACTCTTGTATTTAGCTGTGACACTATGGGTCTGTCTAGACTGCATCCCTCTGTCGGCAGCGAGATGCAGATTAGGAAGGTCGACATTGCAAATGAGGCAGGGATTTAAATATCCCACGCCTAATATGCATAAAAATGATCGCCGCGTTTTGCCAACTCAGCACTTTGTCGGCAAAAAGCAGCAGTCTAGAGGGGGATCTGTTGAGAGAGAGAGCCTTTTTTGACAGATCCCTTATGCCTCCTGCAAGGAGGTTTACAGGATCTGTCGAAAAGGCTTTCTTTCTTGACAGATCACCCTCTACACTGCTGCTTTTTGCCGACAAAGTGTTGTCAGCAAAACGTGGTGGTCATTTTTATGCAAATTAGGCACCGGATATTTAAATTCCTGCCTCATTTGCAATGTTGACCTGCCTAATCTGCATCCCTCTGCTGACAGAGGGATGCAGTCTAGACATACCCTTTGAGGCTAGATCTGAATTACAATCTTATTTCAGGGTAACTGAGTTGCTCAAGGATGTGAAAAATCCACATTGCCTGAGTAGTGTAGTTATACCAGCTGTGAACAGCACTGTCAGGGAGGTGGTTTAACTATGCTGATGGGAGCAGGCCTTCTGTTGTTCTAGTAACGTCTTCATTAAAGCATTGCAGCAGTGCAACTGTATACCCTGAGTACCTTCTGTGGACTTGAAGAATAGCTCTGTAGAAGCTCAGGGTATGTCTACACTACCACCCTAGTTTGAACTAGGGTGGTTAATGTAGGCAACCAGAGTTGCAAATGAAGCCCAGGATTTGAATTTCCCAGGCTTCATTTGCATATTGCTGGGCGCCGCCATTTTTAAATGTCCGCTAGTTTGGACTCCGTGCCCGCGGCTATACGCGGCACGAACTAGATAGTTCGGATTAGGCTTCCTATTCCGAACTACCGGTACACCTGGGAAATTCAAATCCCGGGCTTCATTTGCAACTCCGGTTGCCTACATTAACCACCCTAGTTTGAACTAGGGTGGTAGTGTAGACATACCCTCAGAAGCTTGCCTGTTTCACCAACATAAGTCAGTCCAATAAAAGATATTGGACCTATTTTGTCTCTCCAATATCCTGGTACCATCATGGCTACAACTCTGCAAATATTGTTGCCAAGGGCTAATCACTTAAAAAGCTATTTCTTCATTTCCTAGGTGGCAGTACAGCTGTTTAACATACATTGAATATGCTTACTACTTACTGGTTTGGTTTATACCAACAGACAAGGATCTTTAAAGCTATTTTTATGACATTATAACTTAAAGGAAAAACAACCCCTTTGCCTTTCATAGAATACTAGACCTGGAAGGGATCTCAAGAGGTCATCAAGTCCAGTTCCCTGCCCTCACAGCAGGACCAAGCACCAGCTAGATCATCCCTGATAGATGTCTATCCAACCTGCTCTTAAATATATCCAGTGATGGAGATTCTGCAACCTCTCTAGGCAGTTTATTCCAGTGTTTAACCACCCTGGGTATGTCTACACTACCCCCCTAGTTCGAACTAGGGGGGTAATGTATGCATACCGAACTTGCTAATGAATCCCGGGATTTGAATTTCCCGGGCTTCATTAACATAAAGCCGGCGCCGCCATTTTTAAAAGCCGGCTAGTGCGAACCCTGTGCCGCGTGTAGCCGCGCGGCACGGGGTTCGCACTAGCCGGCTTTTAAAAATGGCGGCGCGGCTTTATGCTAATGAAGCCCGGGAAATTCAAATCCCGGGATTCATTAGCAAGTTCGGTATGCATACATTACCCCCCTAGTTCGAACTAGGGGGGTAGTGTAGACATACCCCCTGTCAGTTAGGAAGTTTTCCCTAATGTCCTCCCTTGCTCCAGTTTAAGCCTATTGCTTCTTATCCTAGCATCAAGGAGAAAATTTTTCTCCCTCCTCTTTGTAACACCCTTTTAGATACTTGAAAACTGCTAACATGTTCCCTCTCAGTTTTCTCTTTTCCCAACAAAACAAACCCAGTTCTTTCAAGACTTCCCTCATATATCATGTCTTCTAGAACTCTAATAATTTTTGTTGCTCTGCTGTGGACCCTCTCCAAATTCTCCACATCTTTCCTGAAACGTGGTACCCAGAACTGTACACAATACTCCAATTGAGGCCTAATCACTGCAGAGTAGAAGGGAAGAATCACTTCTTATTTCTTGCTCACAACAGTCCTGTTAATGCATCCCAGAATCATGTTTGAAATTTTTTTTGCAAGAGTCACACTGTTGACTCATATTTAGACTGTGGTCTACTATGACCTCTCGATCTCTTTCTGACATACTCCTTCTTAGACAGTCACTTCCCATTCAGTGCCCTGGTCTACACTAGGACCTTATTCCAAAATAACTTCCCCCAAGTTTGAATTTATAAGCAGTGCATCCATACTACCAAGCATATTATTTTGAAATAACAGGCCACGGAATTCAAACTCTGGACTCCTGCTTTTCATAAGGAGTAACACTAATTCCAAAATAGTAATTTTGAAATAACGTTAGTGTGGATGCTCCAGTGTCGCTAATTCAAACTTATTGCCCTCTGGGAGGCTCCCGCAGCTCCCCAGAGTGTTTCCTGGGACTCTGAGTCCGAGGTAGGGCGTCCACATTAACGGAGCCTGCCTTGGACTAATTTCAATGCATCCTCGTAGTGAGGACACGCTAGTTCAAATTTGTTAAATTGGGAGTTCTTAAATTGAATTTAGTAATTTCAAAATAGTTTCCTAGTGTAGACATGGCCTGTATGTAGCTGATTCTTCCTTTCTTCCTTCCTACCTTCCTTTAATGTTATACTGTTTCCTGAAGCATAATAAAGGGGCTAAATCACTACATGTTGATAAGAAAGTTTAACCACCAACCCTATAAAAAAGGGGAAAACTGGCTTGTGTCTCAGGGTATGTCTACACTAGCCCTCTAGTTTGAACTAGGGAGGCTAATGTAGGCATTTGAAGTTGCAAATCAAGCCCGGGATTTAAATATCCCACACTTGATTTGCATCTTCCCAGCCTGTCGCCATTTTTGAAATTTACAAGTCCGGACTAACTACATGTGGCGGGGACCTGGTTGTTCGAAATAAAGTGCTAGTTCAAACTACCTGTTAAACCTCCAGAGTACAGAATCCAGGCAGCACTTACCTTCAATCAGTTCCTGGAAACAGCAGCATGTTCTCCCTGCTCCTGATGGGGAGGCACTCGCAGATGGCTATGTGCGGTGACTCTTTCTCAGGCACTGCCCCAGGAGCTCCCATTGGCCACAGTTCCCAGCCAATGGGAGCTGCAGGCAATGTTCCCTATAAGATGGGTACTTGTGGAACTGCTCAGGAGAGTTTCAAATGCCTCCCAGCTGATTAACAGAGTGCCCACAGCTAGATGATTTCTGATGGTAGTGCATATACACAATCCTCAGTGCACATACAAAAATATTCCACACGTGGACAGAAAAAATCCACACATGAATGGAAAAGATTAGCAGGAACATTGGCTGTGTGAGTGGTGCTCAGGGCAGAGATGGCTGCAGCACATGGAACCCCAAGTCCAAGTAGCACCTGGAAGGGGATATGCCACTGCTTCCAGGAGCCACACAGAACCACAGTGCATGCAGAACAGGGCAAACGCCCGACCCCAGTCCCTTGTGGGAGCTCAAGGGCCAGTTTAAAACATCTGGTGGGTTGGATGTGGCCTGTAGCTTGTGCCCCCTGGGTTGGAGGCATAAGGAGAGAAACATTTTTTTTTTTTTAAAGAGGCAGACCATGTTTTTTTAGGCAAATTTGTTGCTGGATAAAGGGCATGGCAGATATAACCACCAACTGTCACACACCTGCAATAATATTAAGAACTAATGAAATGTCACTGTTAAGGAATGCCAGATGCTGAACTGTTTTGAAACCACTTTATGCCTTGACTTTCTTTCTGGTTTGCGTGGTGTACCTGTGAGATCAAGGGATAAATGAGAAGAACCTTCTTTATAAATAGAATCTTCAGTTTTATATGATAATGATGTACTAATGGCTTTTCCCTGAGCACATAGTCAACAAACCCAGTGTATGTTTATTGCCTGTGACCATATATTACAGATGATCATCAGCTACCAAAGTTTAAAGGACAATAGGGCAATGACTGCTAATGAGAGTAGGTCAGAAATCAGGATGTATTGAAATGGAATGGGATATAATAGTGTTTATTTGTGTTTTTCTGGTTTCAAATGTTTTCTCCCATAACTGCCTAATTTCCATTTGGCAACAGGAACCATTAATGCAAAGTTGCTAAAATTAATTAGGCTTGCTGTAGAATTTAGGGCAACCCCTCTGACTGATTTCTGGAGACTGGGATGAAGCAGTGGTGAGTGTGAATGGAAAGCAAAACAGGATTCAGATTCTGGGAGCAAGTAGCTGTGGATAGAAAGTTGGATTTGCAATAAAGATAACTCTTGCCACGTTCAAGTTCCAAGCTTTTATCTTGATGAGATGAGAAGCAACAGTGAGCTTCAGAGCTCAGGGTCCAGGTGACAGTTCTGACTGGGGACAGGGTGACTGTGTCTCCCTGAGAATAGAATGTCTCTCTTTTCAAGACCTATCCTAGTTAGGCTTTAAAAAAAAAATCCGAAATAAAAGAAAGTTGTTGCCACTGTTTTTTTGTAAACTGGCTGCTTGATGCACATGCAGGCCATTTCAGTCCATGAAACTTATGACAGGCTAGCTTGGGGGTCAGCAACATCCCGCATGCACTCCGTAAGTGCAAAATGATTTTCAGTGGCATGCGAGGGTGGGGAAGTGGAGAAAGCCCCAAGCCTCGCTGTGCGATTGGGGAAAAAATCCAAGTCATGAATGACTCTGTGCATGCGCGCACGCTACTCCCCTCCCCACAGGAAAAGCCGGAGCAAAGCGCAGGGCAGGAGACCAAGTGGGGCGTGCAGTGGAGCGAGCCCTTCCCCAACCCTTGGGAGAGTGACGTGGCCCAGGGCAGGAAGGTTAAATCTTAGTACGCCACTTCGGAAAGATTGCCGACCCCCTGGCTAGCTAAATGCATATGTACCACAAGGACCAATCCCTCACTAGGCTTATCACATATTGCCCTCTTGCTTGCTCTGCTCTTGATTCCACAAGTTCTCCCAGTCAGTATAAGCTTTCCTGCTCCATCATTTGCCAGAAGTGTCCTGTGCACATTTCTCTGACACCTTCCCACAACTATTCCCTATGTTGGTGTCCTTCCAGGGGATAGCTGTCCTTTTCTTACTGTGAGGATCTGTTCATCATACTCAGAGCAAGCCCACTGTAAACAGATTGTCACAAAGAGGCGTTCTAACAGAATACCAGAGATGCAGGCAGGAAAATATAAGAACAGTTGATTACAATAAAATAACAGGGTTTTTGCATCTGGTAGGAGAATATCTGCAGCTACTTCCCTATGTAGCAGATCCCAAAGCTAGTACAGCAACTGTGGAACTGCAGAATTCAGATACCTTCATAAAAGGGATCGTGGCCCTTTGGATAGAACCATCTTTTCTTGCTAAAATATCTCCCTCAGCCTTTTTAAACCAGGAAATCACTTGATCTAAATCAATATAAGGATTTTCAGCTCTCTGAACACAGTTTTTGTCCTCCTAGAAAGGACCAAAAACAGGGATACACTTTTTAATATGATTTTAGATGTATTTATATACTTCTGAGGCTTGCAGAAGTGAAGCTGATTCTGTCATAAGATTTTAAATCCATTTGATAAGAGGCATGATTCTGTCTTTGGAAGAAAGATTTGTAAAGCTATACTTTGGTTGTCTTTGCTTTGTTTTCTAAGCATTTCATGCAGGGAACCTTCTTTGTGAATATGGCCTTTTAAACATTGAACCCTGATAGTTGTGGCTCCTTCCTAATACTCACTCTATCTTTGAATGTTGGTGGGGTAAGGGTAGGGGTTGCAGAGTAAGGACTGCTATTAAAATGTCTTCATTTTAGACTCATAGATTTTGTACAGGAAGTCAGAGGATTGTGTCCCGTATTTTAGATACCCTTATATTGTACATACAGTTTCTTAGTAGTAACCTAATCTAAGTGTGATTTGGTATTTAAATGATACTTATCATTGTGGTACCTGAGCCTCTCCAGTAGAAAGCACTTTAGTCACATATTGCAGTGTAGCCACACACAAGACAAATCCATGTGATATACTGTGATGCTTCTCATAGCACCCAGGTCTCCGAGTCACTTTTTTGCTATCTGCCTCAGGGGTGAGCTTGGCATAAGCCCATGCCCCACTGGGTATTAGCTAGCCTGCCAGCCTCTCCAGCTCTCTCCTCTGAGCTCTAACAGCCCTACCTTTGCCCTGCATGTCGACAATAAATGTATACCAGCCCCCAAATCCTTCCAGCCCCTGGTCACTTGAAATCCCAGACTTTCCTCAAGCAAAAGTGCACTCAGCTTTGCCAGTGTTATCTTATCCCAGCACTTGAGTTCAATGACAGTAAAAGGCAACACAATTTACTTAAGGAAAAAAACAGGTTCAGACAGAATTAGTTGTGGGTGATGGAAACAAACTGTTAAGTGTAAAACAAAATCACAATATGTGAAATGGGTCATATACTTCCTAATAGTTGCCTTTCCTATCCAGTTAGGGAGATTCTCACCCCAAAGTTCAGTCTTTTGCAGCAGATGCTGGCTCCAAGAAGCTAGGATCCTATCTTTCAATGTACCTCCTCAGTGAATGGGTGCAGAATCTTTCTCCACCTTTTAACATACAGAATTGGTAATTTGTCTTTATTCATAGACAGGGCTATCCCCTGGCTGTCCTATCATTCCTTTTCATGACCAGGTGGTTTTGATGTTTATAGTTTACTTTTGATGGTTTTCCATTGACTTTTCTGGTTTGTTGCAACAATGAACAATTGAGACAGGCTAGCTAGCGAGAACTGACAGCTCTCTCCCTCTTGAAAGATGGATACATAGATGGATGATCCTCTGGTGATTCATTTTCACTCCAAGATCAGAAGGTCATAATTGTCAATACATGTATATTATTCCCTACATATAATCTGTACACACATCAATGATAATTAGAATCAGTAAGTTACAAGCTTTCAGTAGAGTCCTCACACACTAAACTTTATTGGATAAATATAATGAAAAGGGTGAATTAGATTAAGCAAGTTTGTCAATTCTGTGAGAGGAATTACTTGAATAGTGAACCCTTTGCCAATTGGCAACAGTTTGCCACTGTAACATATATTCCATTCATAGAATCATAGAAGATTAGGTTTGGAAGAGACCTCAAGAAATCATCTAGTTCTAGTACAACCTCCTGCTTAAAGCAGAACCAGGCCCAACTAAATCATTCCAGCCAGGACTTTGTCAAGATGAGCCTTGAAAACCTCTAAGGATGGAGAATTCACCACCTCTCTAGGCAACCCATCCCAGTGTTTCATCACCTTCCTAGTGAAATAGTTTTTTTTCTTACTATCCAATCTAGACTCCTCCACTGCAACTTGAGACTATTGTTTCTTGTTCTGTCATCTGCCACCATTGAGAATAGCTAAGCTCCATCCTCTTTGGAATCTCCCTCACCCCCTTTCAGGTAGTTTAAAGCTGCTGTCAAATCTTCTCTTCTGCAGACTATATAAACTCAATTGCCTTTGCCTCTCCTCCTAAGTCATGCATCCCAACCTCCTAATCATTTTCATTGCCCTCCACTGGACTCTCTTCAATTTGTCCATATCCTGTCTGTAGTAGGGTGCCCACAACTGGAGGTAGTACTCCTGATGTGGCCTCACAGAATGGAACATAATCATTTCTCTTCATCTTCTGGCAGTGCTCCTACTAATGAAGACCACTATGCTGTTAGCCTTCTTGGCAACAAGGGCACACTGTTGACTCATATCCAGCTTCTTGTCCACTCTGATTCCCAGGTCCTTTTCTGCAGAACTGCTGCTTAGCCAATCAGTCCACAGCCTGTAGCAGTGCATGGGATTCTTCCATCCTAAGTGCAGAACTTTGCACTTGTCCTTGTTGAACCTCATCAGATTTCTTTTGGCCCAATCCTCCTATTTGTCTAGGTCACTCTGGACCCTATCCCTATCCTCCAGAAGATCTACCTCTCTCCCCAGCTTTGTGCCATCTGTAAACTTGTTAAGGGTGCTATCCAGCCCATCACCCCGATCATTAATGAAGATGTTGAACAAAACCAGCCCCAGGACTGACTTTTTGGGCCACTTCATTTGGCTAGACATCAAGCCATTGATCACTATCCATTGAGTCTGATGATCTAGCCGGATGTTCTCTCCGGTCATCTGAAGAAGCTGTGCCCACGAAAGCTCATGATACCATCTACATGTTTTGTTAGTCTATAAAGTGCTACCAGACCATTTCTTAGTTTGTACAGGATAAACTTAAAAAACAACTCGGCTACCCCCTGAAGCTACTAAAAAGACCCACAGGCTAATTTTCAGTGGCACCAAGCACCCTCAGCTACCACTAAAGCTAGAGAGAGCTGCAAGTGCTGTAAATTAGATTGTCTGTTTTTTAAATCCATAAATATCTATTCAGATGGTACCCAGATTTGAACATTTTGACTAAAGTATATAATTTCATTTCTATATATAATTGTCTTGTTGATGATGTATACGAAACAGCAAAGCACATTGAAATCTACTTACTTTGTTTCTTACTCCCGTGTCTTTAAATCAGGGGTGGGGAACCAGGGGCCACTTACCAACAGAAGAATCTGCCGGGGACCACAAACAAGTGAAAAGAAAAAAAAAGCACCAAAAAAACCCACCTCCCACTGAGCTAGGTTGGCCCCAAGCAAGGAGAAAAAAACAAAAAACCTTGCAGATGTGGCCCCCAGCTGAGAAATAGGAAAAAATAAACTCCTCTCACTCCCCTCAAGCTCCAACCCCCTAGAAGGATAGCAGGGTAAAACAGGAACAAGCAGCAACGTTTTCCCAGTCCCACAAGATCCAGTGATCCTGTTCCTCTTTAATGCATTGTAATACCTAGTGCAGGAAGGATAAAAATGTCCCTCAAATGAAGCACTTTTGAGGTATGGGGGATATTTCATTGCTTTCAGATGTGCTTGAAATTCCCTTTTAATGCTCCCCTCGGTATCTTAGAGCATATTTGTATAAAGACAGGGTTGTTTTTCATATTTAATTGCATAGTGGTAGGTTGGTTTATTTATTTATTTTACTCCACAGACTATACTAACTTGTGTCTTTCCTACTTAACAAGATCTTCTAGAACTAGAGCTGGCTAACTATGTTGAATACTGAATAACTGAGGAAATAAAAGAATCCTTTTTTATAAAATATTTTAACAGCTCTACCTAGAATACAAATATTTTGCCGTCCACAACTTTTTACTTATTTGACTTGAACATCATCAGATAACTGGAATTTATTTATTCATTGCTTAACTAAATTTTTTTAAAGAAAGAAAAATGCGCACACTTTATTTAAATGATTGAATTTTTCAAAAATAGTGTTGTTTTTATTAATTTTTATTTCAGAATTTTAAAAAATCCGATTGTTAAAATTTGCCTGTTTATTTTTTTAGTAAATTTTTAAAATGGATCAATTCCATCAAGTGTATTTGTTTTCTTCATCCCTATAAACTCTTTACTATGTTTTAATAAAAAAGGGGCTATAGTAAGTTTGGTTTCCAATAACATTGTCTTCTAGTTTTCAAACCTTAAGCATTGCTTTAGCTATGCCAAAACACTGCACTACTCCAAAATTCTCCATTTTGTCTCCTTTTCTGCAAGGTTTATTGAGAAGCAATCGTATTACAAGTTCATCCTATTTTTCTAGCTCATCTTGTTCAGTTTCTTTCAGCATTCACTCAGTTATGTCAATTTTGAGGGCTGTATTTGATTGTCGCTTTTCTGTATGGTTTTCTGAGAAGCAATCCCATTCCAGGCACATCCCAGTTGGCACAACCAAACCCTGACCTTGCTGTAAGTAAATTATGATAAGAGGAAGCTACATATTGAATTTAGTGGTCCTAACTCTTACCATTTAGGAGGAGTTTTTTAACAGACAGACAAACTCTATCAAATATATAATAGATATGTATACAAAAATGAGTTACCCAATTAATTCTCTGTGTGTCCTTGCCACGAACTACAAAAACAAAATTAAACTGCAGAACACTAATTTCCTTCCTCTGCCCACAAATCTGACTGAACTTTATAATTGCAGATGTGCAGTATCCAAATCAGAATTCCTCCTACTAGCCTCATTATATTTAAGGAATCCCTGCTACATGGTCCTCAAGGTTCTTGTTAAAAATGGTCTCAAATATACTGTCAAGGGAAGATAAAGTGTTTTGCAGTTGATTATCCTTTGAATGGAAAGGATTGCAGATTGTATTTGTTCCCACTCTATATCAGTGATGAAAAGGTGGCTCTCATGGCACAGTGAAGTAGATTAGTTGCTTAAAGTAAATTTTCAAGAATAGATTGTGGACATTTGTAGCCAATAAAGAGCATTAACTATTACTGGGGCACTACTGCAATTGGGAAGATGGTTATCCAGCTAGCTTGTTTTGCAAGTTTATGCCAGTTCATCCTGTTTCTCTTTTCACTGAAGCCAGCAGTTGGGTATAGTTAGAGAAAGGATAGATTCTGACCTCAGCTATGTGTTCAGTTTGATTGTTACTTGAGACTAGCCTAACTGAAATCCAAATCTATCCTGGCGGGTGTTGTCAGGAGGAGGCTTTCCCAGGTGGGTGCCATCACTTTCTGTAGACCTGAAGGTATCATTTTAGATATATAGATTTAACCCTTAAGGACATAAAAGTAACTCCACACATGAACCAATATAGTTGATTTCAGTACTGTCTTCCTAAGACTACAGGTAGAAAACTGCAGGGCCACAGTTGCTGTTCACAGCTTTTACATACTCCATCAGAATAATGTCCAGTTTCATCAGTTTTTGCTGCTGCTCTTCAGATATCTGAGGGCTGCAGTGAAACTGACAAGCATCAGGTCAATTTCACTTCATTCCTGCACAGGAAAGCTTGAGGTAGAGTGTCAAATTGATCCCTGGTAAGCAGGACCCCCAAAAATGGAAACTAAAGGGAGTGAGAGAGTAGCAGACACTGATATATAATAATAATCATTAATAAAACACCCCATCACCACACACACACTCCATTTGCAGCAGGTAGAAAGCTGGGTAATGGGTAGAGAAGCAGAGAAACATCCCCAATTCACTTGCAGATTGTGGGGTGGGAGTGAGAACCAGAGAGAGTGAAAATTCCCATATTCAAGCAGCATGTGGAGTTTAAGTGTAAAGCTTCATATTCATTAGATGCCATCTAGAGACAGGCCTCTATAAACTATTAAGCCCCTGAGCGTAGTCTAGGAATGGCACCCTGGTACCAATGTCAGCAGCCACCGCTTTCCCAGCTGTGCAGAAATAGATGGAGGCAGGATTTTTACTTAGGTGTATCCCCAGACAGAGGGGCTCACACTTTTTGTATCTAGGTCTAGTAGATTTAGTCCTCCCACTCTTAAGTGTTCACTGAAGTTTCCAAGCGGTGTGTGTCAGTATCTGTATGGGCTGTGAGTAGGTGCCTGCAGGTGGGAGAGACAAAGAGGAGAAACATTAAAAAACAATGGTATAGAGAGAAATTTGTTGTGAGTTCAGAAAAGAAAGAGAAAGTGGATGGGAGGGGTTGTAGAACACTATGATAAGAATGTAGAAAGAAATGCAGGTCAAATATTAGTCTGCAAATGTGTCTTGTGACAAATGTCACTGGTCATTAAACAGTTAATCTAACAAATATGGGTTTGTGGTTATGAGTGAACCAGGCACCTGCCAAGTATAGCCTTGTGGTCTGACAACATTCTTCAGACACCTCAGTTTCTCTCTTCTTCCGCTCAGGACTCCTTAAACTATCCATAAATCAAACTGTCAAATGAGTTCTTCTCTGGTTCATCAACACCTCACCAGGGCAGTTAGTTTATTAACATCAAATCATTCCCAAAATAAAGTTTTCAGAATCCCCATCAAGTCCAGAGTCCCAGTCTTTTACACTGGTGGACCCCCAAATCTTCCCTGACTGAAGCCTTTCCCTCAAAAACTCAGGGTTCTCTGTGGAGCCTATTCTCGTCAAAAGTATTTCACTCTTTCTTCCTACTAGGGATGGTAAATTTAATCAACTAATCGACTAGTTGATGCAATTTCCATCGACTAGTTGATTAGTTGATAAGCAGGGGAGCTGCAGCAGGGTTAGCTCCCAGCCCCTGGAGTTAGCCCTGATGCAGTTCTGCCTTTTAAATGTATTAAGAGCTGGCAGCAGTGGGGAGGGGGCACGACCCAGCTGACTCCCTACTGCTCCCTGCCTCCCATGGAGACAGTGCTGGGAGGGGGACTGGCTTTTAAGACAGTTCATTCCAGCTCCAGCTCCTGCCCTCCCCCCTTCTGCCTCTGATAGTAGCGTGAGGAGGGGAGCAACAAGTCGAGGGACTAGTTGACTATCTGATAAGCTTACATCTCCACTTCCTACCTATGCGTCACCCCTAGGCTTTTCGCTGCCCTTAACTGGGGAATCAGCTCCTTCATGCCCAATTGGTTCTACTAATATAACCCCACACTGCCAGCCCAGATGCCGTAGGCACCGCTAATTAGACAGGTCTGGCTTGTTCTAGTCTTCTGCTTAAAGGTCACCTCCTTGCACATCTTTCCTGTCTTGAAACTTTGCTAGCCCCCCTCCCTTGGCAAGTTCTACAATATTTATTTCTTCTGTTGCCCATTGTTTGTCTGTTTCCCCAGTGGGGCTACCTTGAGTGTGTAGGGCAAAGCAGCTAACAGTCCTCAGGATTTGGATCAGGACCGTTATATTACTCACTGGAGAACAGTAGAAAACTACACAGTTTTTAATGTTACCTATTTTGAGTAAGTATCTCTGATTGCTGATTGAGTTGGCATGGAAACTGAATTACCACCCATGTATTTTAAAAGGATAGCCCATTCAGACGGAGGTTAGTCATCAGCTGGCAAAATGAAAAGACTTATACTGCAGCTGTTAACACTTATTCCTTGCCTCTGAATAAACAGACTACTTGAGGTGCTAGCACTGGTAGTCTCAATCAGTTTATGAGAATAAATATTCCTCCACTGCCTGTTTTGGGGAGAAAGTGTTATTTCATAATCTGATATATGCAGTAAGGCTTTTGTTTCCAGAAGTTTCCTTATGGATTAGTTGAATACAAATAGCAACAGTTTGTACAATCAACACACAAACTGCTTGTGCTATTATATTAGGTCAGGTCCTTATTTAAAAAACTTTGAGCCTAGCCATATCTTTAACTGGGCTTTGTGTGCCTAACTAAGATGGAACACTCTAGTGCATACAGAAAGACCTACAGCTAAGCAGAAAATGGCATTTACAATTACTTTTTCTCTCCTCCGCCTCCTCATCCTTCCTGCTACTGAAAACATTCAAAAGGAGTTCACTTTTGATACTAAACTGCTCAAGATAGTTAAGACCAAAGCATATTGTGAAGAACTTCAGAAAGATCTCACAAAACTAAGTGATTGGGCAACAAAATGGCAAATGAAGTTTAATGTGGATAAATGTAAAGTAATGCACATTGGAAAAAATAACCCCAACTATACATATAATATGATGAGGGCTAATTTAGCTACAACTAATAAGGAAAGAGATCTCGGAGTCAACGTAGATAGTTCTCTGAAGACTGCAGCAGCAGTCAAAAAAGCAAACAGGATGTTAGGAATCATTAAAAAAGATAGAGAATAAGATGGAGAGTAACTTATTGCCCTTATATAAATCCATGGTATGCCCACATCCTGAATCCTGAGTACAGATGTGGTCTCCTCATCTCAAAAAAGATATACTGGCATTAGAGAAGGTTCAGAGAAGGGCAACTAAAATGATTAGGGGTTTGGAACGGGTCCCATATGAGGAGAGATTAAAGAGACTAGGACGTTTCAGCTTGGAAAAGAGGAGACTAAGGGAGGATATGATAGTGGTATATAAAATCATGAGTAGTGTGGAGAAAGTGAATAAGGAAAAGATTTACTTGTTCCCATAAGATAAGAACTAGGTGCCACCAAATGAAATTACGTCTTCTTCACATAGTGCATAGTCAACCAGTAGAACTCCTTGCCTGAGGAGGTTGTGAAGGCTAGGACTATAACAGGGTTTAAAAGAGAACTAGATAAATTCATGAAGGTTAAGTCCATTAATGGCTATTAGCCAGGATGGGTAGGAATGGTGTCCCTAGCCTCTGTTTGTCAGAGGGTGGAGATGGATGGCAGGAGAGAGAATGCTTGATCATTGCCTGTTCAGTTCACTGGCACCTGGCATCGGCAGACAGGATGCTGGGTCGAATGGATCTTTGATCTGACCCAGTATGTCCATTCTTATGTTTGTCATAGCATACTTTTTCCAAGTAGCAAAATGGAAGCAGAGGTGTGGCTGCTGGTTTCCCCAACTTGCTGAACTGAGGGAATACCAATGATAAAAAAGTTGGTCAGTGACATTTTATAAATGTGGCATCTCATTTTCACACACAGAATGGAAAACATATATTTACATTCAGAAAAGCTTGATTTTCTTCCCCAAAACCTTTAACAATTGGCTTCTCTAAATCCTCAGCACACAGAGGTCCACGGACCCCTGGTGGTCTGCAATGGAACTGTAGGGGGTCCATGGAAAGTTTAAAGTAGAAATTAAAATAAATGTATGGAGCCTCTCACAGCCAGCATGTCCTTTAATCCACGTTGCTTCCTGTGGTTCGGGAAGCAGCACAAGCTGACTGAGCCTCTCAGCTCAGCTGAGCTAAGGGGCTCCATGCCAACAGCCAGCAAGTCCCTCAGCCCACTCAGGAAGCAGTGTGGGCTGAGGGACACCACTGTGGAAGTAGCACAGGCTAAGGGACTTGCAGGCTGCAGGTACAGCTGTATTGTTGGTGGCGGGTCTGTAAATTTTAATTGATTGAAAAGGGGTCCATATGCTCAGAAAAGGTTGGGAGCCACTGCTCTAAATATATTAGCTATCAGATTGATGAGAGCACCAATTTCTCTCTTTTTTGTTAATCAAGCAGATAATCTAAGTGACGCCTTGAAGAAGCTGAAGATAACAGCCGTAGACAGTACAGCAGATAGCTTGGAAGGATGCTTGGATTGCCTGCTTCAAGCCCTGGCTCAAAACAGTAAGTTTTATTGTCCTTTCACATTTTGTGCCATATGATCAGATCAGTAAATGATGAAGGTAGCAATGTGAAGCATTTGAAAGAACGCAATCAGTGGAATTGCTGGATTGGCTGTTTTCTTAAAAAGAAAGTCCTATATAACTTGTATGAGAATCAGATAGTGACAGATAAAGAAAACAATGGTGAAAGCCATGGATGTTCACAAGAGGCATAGCACAGAGCTAGTCTCTAGCATATGGGGTCAGCTATTTTTCCAATTGAAGTTTACATTCAGAATGTAAAGAGCAAGGTATTTCTCTTTCAAATGAAAAATGTATCTGCTACTGTGCTTGGGTAGCATGAGCATGGCATTCAACATTTTCCCTTTTCTGATTAAAGGTAGCAAAGGTTGCCATTCCAACCCCATAGAATGTGATTTTCTCATATATCTAAATCACATATTTAAATTCCACAATGTAGACAAATTGACTAAGTACAGTACATTCTGTAGATGGGAAAGAAAGATCCATATAGAGTTTCAATTTCACACTCTTCTGAGGGCCAATAAAAATAATCTGGATTACTGTACATGTATTAAATAAAATAAAGTTTCTGATTAGAGTTTCTTGTTTATTATTAAATAAAAACAAACTGTTTCTGCTGTATCTCATATAAAATGTCAATACTCTCAAAAACATATTAATTAGCTGATCTGATTTCTCCTCCAAGATGCCATCTCATAAGTCATAATTTCATGGATGCATAAGATATTTTGTGAAATTTTAACACTAGAAGATAAAACACTCTTAGAGGTGCCTAATAGATTATATCAGTGATTGCAGGTCAAGAGGTAACATTGCTGCATTTTTTTCTATTAGTACTAGTTCCCAGGGAGATCTCAGCCAGGAAAGTGTCAGGTGTGATTTTTTTTTTTGTTCATTTGTTTTAGATCAAACCTCTCTTCCAGGAATAGGATCCATTCTGTTACAGAGTATTTTGTAAGGTATCTGTAACATTTACAATCAAAGGACACCTTCATGTTTAACGAGTATGGGATAGGAAGAAGTGTTTGTGAGGTGAAAATAAACCAAGGGCTTGGAGTTAAATGTGCTGTGTGTCATTACCTATGATGGTCCATATGTAAATCTCAGGACCTAGCTGGTAGGTGTGCAATGGTTCATTTGTATATTTTGAACACTCCACAATGTGCTGATACTTGCAGCCAGACAACTCTAACGCTCTTTGTTTTGCCTCAGCCTGGTGCCCTGTTCTTCCTCTCAGCCACCTTCTTTTCTGGTGCACACTTTCCTTTCAAGCTGGAGAGGCGGAGGGAATCATTCTGGGCAGTATCTTTTGTGTAGTTTACAAAATTTTACCCTGGCTCTTTATATATGAGCACAGGTATCGATTATGCAGAAATGCCTGGCAGTAGAGATAAATTATGTCCAAATGGCTTTAGTAAATTGCAGGGAGTTAAGGTAGAATTTTATGGATCACTGAAATGTGGGGCTTATGGTTGTTTGCTCCTCCTTATACTCCCACACTCAATATGGTGTTATCAAGTCCTTGTCATGACCCAATCCTCTGGCCAAGTTCTTAATAGTCTCTGCCTCCTTCAGGGTAATGGACAGTTGGAAGCCCTGTGGTACTAGTGGAGGCTAGACAGCTCTAGGTCTCCTAGGTTTAGAGCCTTCTCCAAAACCCTAGGCTGGAGTGGCTGGGGGAACCTAGCCCCATCCACTCCACTAGGTTGTTTGGAACATGAGAACCAACTCTGTCCCTTATTGCACCTAAACCAGTTCCTACCTCTCCTCTTCTGTGTGGGCTTCCTCAGCCTTTTGCTCTTCTCCCGTATGGGAGTGTTGGCTTATGAGGCATTTTCTCATCAGTCTGCTGGGGGAATTCTCTCCACCAGATTCCTCTTCCTTTCCTTCCATGATCCCTAGACTTTTTTCATGTCATGGGGCTTTCCTTCCTAATTAACTGAAGCCCAGTTACTCGGCGAGTTCACTTGCCACATTCCCCCATGTGGAGCCTCTCAGAGGTAAGCTGGGACCCAGATCTTTTCAGAGGCCCAGCTATCTTCTGACACTCACTTGCAGAATCTGTACTATAGTCATATTTTGGCACTAAACATCAGTAAATGCAAATATTTAAGTAGCTTACTTAGTTTCCCTTCCTCTGTTTTCTCTTTCTGTTGTCATTCTGCTGTACATGGTATCTCTTTTCTTCTGTCTTTCAGTATTTACTTTCCTCCTCCTTCTTCTTATTTCTTTCCCACATATCCTTTCATTTTCTCAGATCATCTTCTTACTTGATGCCTATGTACTCTCCTGCTTTACTCTGTCCCCATCTCTTATACTCACTTAGGGCTTGTTTACACTTAAGTTGCAGCAGTGAAGAAGCATTTCAGTGAAGAAGCTGTGTATCCCAATGGGAGAGCTTCTCCCATCTAATCCACCTCCTAAAGAGGTAATAGCTATGTCCCATCAACATAGCGCTGTCTACACCAGGAGTTAGGATGGTATAACAGTGTCACTAGGGGGTGTGGATTTTCAGTGATTGCTAATGTAGACCAAGCCTCAAACATAGTGGCTCACATCCCAAACACATACATATACGTCCCACCCCCTCTCGCCTAACTATTCTAGAAGGAACGGGACGTTAATCCCTTGTGCTCATTAGTTTTTCTTTCTGCTGAAACAGCTAACAAGGTTGATAGCAAATTAGTGCCAGTTGTGGATATTTTCCAGGGGTACCAACAAACGAAACAGCCTTCAGATGGTATCTGTCAATCCTGGGCTGGAAGTGAACCAGACACTTGGAGAAGAAAGTCACTGTAGTTCATTTCTAATTCCTCAACCCATCCAGCACTCTGAATATATGTTGAATATTTCAGGAAGAAAAATCATTGGATAGGTTTTAAGATTATATCATTAGAAGGCAGAGTATTTTTTTTCCATACTGGTTTATTGGCATATTCCTGAAAAACACTGAGAAATTCTAGGGATTCTTCAAATTAGCAAAACTTTACTTCAAAGAATATATTAAGTAACATGCTGCCCATCCTAATAAAGGAAAAAGTTCCAATATAGGGTAATTATTCTGAACCTTCAATTTTTGTGTAATTAATTTTCTAACTTGACAGTACCCCAAAGGAGCTGATAAGTTCCATTAACAATAGAGTATTATGGGTTTGTGACATAAGGATTAATGCCTCCAACCAGAAAGTGGTTCATGTGACACTCTGTTTATAGCTATACTTGTGATGTGTGGAGAATAAACGTTGCCAGTAGCTAAGTATCAAAAGCACGCAAAGGATTCTTGCCTAGTCCAAAAAAGTATTATAAAATTTCCCATTGTTTTGAGAGATGCTGAATGGAGGCCCTAAATATAATATATATAATATCAATCCATTTTAGGTTGGAGGAAAGCAAAACCAAAATAACGTAAAGGTTTGAAGTAAAGGTTTGAATGCAATATCCCACAACAGCTTAGCCTCAATGAGTAAACTTTCAAAAAAGACAGTCTCATTGAAAGACAATTGCATTTGGGTTGTTAAATAGCTAATTCACTTCTGAAAATATGGCGTATGCTCCTAACACACTTGGGCATTGTTGAAAAATTGACCAAATGTCAATAAAAACAGTTTCTGTTTTGCTTTAAACTATGAGAAGCTACATACATTTAAAAAATCCTCTTACATTATTTGTTGGGTTGCATCTGTTAATAAATTTGATCTAATAGATTGTTTTATGGGATTAAATGTCCTAACTTTGAAGCCACAGATAAAACAAGAGAACATGGCCTAGCAGAGGGAGAGAAGAGGAGAGGGAAGTTTTTGGAAGTTCCATACTTCCAAATTTCACAAAGCAGCATTGAAGCAGGTTCAAGTCAAACATCTCATATCTAAAATATGATCTTCTATTTTGTGAAGCAAAGTTCTTACATCTTCATTTTAAGGTTTTATATATAGAGAGAGATACCATCTCATAGAGCTGGAAAGGACCCTGGGAGGTTATCAAGTTTAGTTCCGTGCCCTCACAGCAGGACCAAGTACCATCCCTGCCCCCAGATCCCCCCTGAAGGATTGAACTCTCAAACCTGGGTTTAGCAGGCCAATGCTCAACCCACTGAGCTATTCCTACCCCTTGAGATTATTTATCTTCAAGCTAAAGGCAGTTTTACTTTTGTTTACTTCCTATCCCTCAAATTCAGGATTTTGAAGTCTGCTTCAAAGTATTAATTTTTCCCTCAAAAAATTACAAACACTGTTATTTAGTCTCAGTGTCTCTTTTGCTGACATGCACTTGTGCTTTAAAATCATTATTCAGGTTGGACCTGACTGGTTCCGAATGAGGGAATTTACCAGACCATGGGAAGTCCCCTGCTACCGACCCCCCAACTCACCTCCCTTCCCCACTGCAAGCCCTAGCCACTCCCCACTGCCAGGCTATAGTTCTGCCGCATCCCTGAGCCTGCTGGGGCTGCCATGGCTGTGCATCCCCAGCTCTGGCCCCGCTAAGGGGGCTGCCCCAGCCCCGCCTTGCTTTTGGGACTGCCACATCCCTAACTCTGCTACTGGAGCTGCCACGGGTAATACTGTGTGGCATAGAAAGTGGTCATTTTAAATGGCTGGGTGCCAAGTAATTTTATTTTAAAAATTACTAAAAATATTTGGAAAACAGGAGTGGGAAAACTCTTAATTATAGTAATTGTTCCTCGTACTGCCAACTCAGAGGTGTGACTCCCATTAATTTAGTCACAGAGTTTCTTCTTCATATCTTAGGGGAAAAATGATTTATAGCCAAGCAAAATAATCACAGTTATTAACACTGGCTATTTTTTTTTTATAAAAGAAAAGAAAACAATGCCACACAAATGTTAAAAACTGGCTATGTCTGTTCTTCTGTGTGCCTCTAGAGATTATACTTCTGAGAGTGGACTGCCTCTAGGGTCTTTTCTTTGGTAAATAAAGACCAAAACATACAGAGGCATGACAGAGTTAAATTGTTTTAAATAATTTCAATAGATGAGATCAGTGTTTATTTTTAAGTTTTTTCATTATTATCTATTTACATTTTCACAGTTGTGAGAAATTATCAAGTGAGCAGGCATTAGTGATCAGACAATTATGAAAGAACAGTTGACATTGAGATTCCAAAAGTTACTGCTTTCGAACGGAAATAGAATATAAGACACAAATTGTCATCTGCAAATGTCAAAATGTATAATGTAAGCATCCTTAAATCAAGCTCCAATCAGTTAATAAGCAGCATTTTTCTTTATTTGCCTATTTGCAAATGTTGATTATTCTAGATAGAAATATTTTTTCATTGGGTTGTGTGTGAACCATTAAACTGATATTTACCCGTGTTTATGGATAAATCTAATCCTTCTAAGCCATATTATATCTGAAATTTATTGTGAGCCCAATTTAGTGTCTCATAGACACTTAAACTATTTATAATTGGGCAAAAGAATTTGTGAAAGGGCAGATAGCACCTGCCAGTTATTATTAATAATCAAGCAGTTTATATTTGGGCAAAGTAAGCATCCTTAAATAAATCCTATGAAATAGAAGAAAATATTGAAGTAGAAAAAGCCATTTCAGGAGCTCTGAAATCAGGCCAGTTACAAATATTAAGAATCTTAAATCCAATTAAATCCCCCTACTCTGCTGTTTATCAGTGTTTAGCCTCTTTCCTATTCAAGAATACATGGTCTAACCATTTTGGTGATTAATAGGAGAAACTGTTGGCATCTTAAAAAACAAAAGCATTTCCATATCCCAGTAAAATCATTGCTAGAGTTTACATCTAATCCTTGGCAGTTTTAACTTCTTTTACCATGTTGAAGTCCTGGGGTGTTTTTCTTTGGCTGGTTTCTTCTTAGTCTTCTGTGGTTTTTTTCTTATCTGTCAGTGGCAGCCTGCTTGTAAAGTTTGACAGGATAAGTTGATGAGTGCTTGCTGTTAAGCAGAGTAGCAGAGGATATGTGAGTAGGAGGAATGCTCATTTCTGAGGTTTAAAATATGCTTCCCTATTTCCATTATATTATCAGACTACATACCTCTATCAGACTTCTTTAGATTCGCATTGGCTTAGTGTCTTTGGCTATGTCTACACTGCAACGCTATTTCGAGATACCAGAGTATCCCGAAATAGCTTTCCCGAGTCTTCACAGCACGCCTGTTACTTCAAAATATAACAGGCTCGCTATTCTGACATCCCTGTAAACCTCATTCCACGAGGAGTAAGGGACTTTTCAGAATATCAGGTTATTTCAAAATTTGGTGCTATTTAGACAGCGCCAAATTATGAAATAAGCTATTTTGAAATAAGACTGAAATAAGATATGCAATTTGCATTTCTCAAATTGCATATTTTATTTCGAGCTATGGTGCAGTGTAGATGCACCCTTTTCTGGGTTGTCCTTAGCCTCTACATTTTATGAATATGTAATTTCTTAATGCATATGTGCATTAGAACTTTATTTATTTACTGATAGATGCTTTTCCTTTGTCTTTGTCATGAGAGATTCTCAAGAATATTTTTACAGAGGTGAAACTCTGCTTACTCAATTTCTGAGTAAAGATAAGGTTGAATGCCCAACCTTAGCACTTCTTCCCTCCCTCCCCCCGCAAATGCATTGTGATGTAGTCTTTTTAGTTGGCAATGAGTAAGTTAGGTGTCTGTTGTTATTCATATGGTTAGGAAAAAAAAAGTTTGGCCCAACATTTAAACTGAATTTTTGCACTATACAATAGCATTGTAGCCAGAGGCTTTGGTTAATGAGAACTCCTCTCTACGGGTCAAATTCTACTCTCATTTAGACCAGAATTAACCCAGTGAATATAACAGTGGACTTTGGTTCTAAGTTAAAAGAAAAAAGCAGATAAATCCTCTTTGTTTTAGCCATTGAGCAACTAACAAGGCTGGTTAGTGTAAATATTGTATTGAAATTACAGGGTGAAATCGTGGTCACGGTGAAGTCAATGACAAACTCTCATTGACTTCAGTCTGGCTAGAATTTCATCCACAAAGCTTTTACTAAAGAGCAT
The DNA here is from genome assembly GCF_052426305.1 of Pelodiscus sinensis. NCBI lineage: Eukaryota > Metazoa > Chordata > Testudines > Trionychidae > Pelodiscus > Pelodiscus sinensis. The sequence goes on along the minus strand of NC_143055.1, from coordinate 114,384,679 downwards.
AATATATCAGACTGTAATAAATCTAGATTTACTATAATTATTTATTAAGGCCCTAGCATTGGTTCCAGGGTAGTTCTGGAATTAGAAAGATTCATCCCATGCTATTTAAAAAATACAGAATAAATGCAATATTTCTGTACATTCATGGTAATTAGAAAATCAGACTTCCAATAACTTGGCAGATGTTCATAAAAATGATTTCCTGGACCTCCTTCAGAAACGCCAAACTGGAGTCCAGACTTCAAATACATTGATTGCAAAGTGGCTGGAGAGAAGACACACAAAACAGATGATAAGTCAGTTCTTGTATTTTATGTTTTGATGTTGTCTATTCAGATATCAGATACCGTACATAATTAGAATTTATGCAGCCATAATGAAATTTCTCTGGGCTTTGAAGAGGCCTGATGTTTAAAAGAATTTGTGACAAATACCATTTTAAAGCATTAGGGTTGTGTTTATATAATCTAATCCAAAATTGTTCAGTGGCCAACCTTGGAACCCTAGTGTACTTGGGGAAAGAAAAGAAGAATGTTACTGAATTAGGTAGGAAAAATCTTTGATAAACACCAGATCCCTGGGATTATTATCCAAAATTAACCCAGAGGACAGCCTGATTAGAGCCAAACATTTCATATATGGAATATGATCAATAAGATAATAAAGATGGATAAGATTTTATATCTGTTTATGGCTTTGGCTCAGATATTTTCAACCCAGAAGGCCTCTATCAGTGGAAGAAATGGAAGAAAATGGGATAAAGCATAAACCATTCTTTTGTAAAGTGGAACGAATCCCTGCTTTGATAAAAGACAGGTACAGTCTTAAAAACATTCCCTTGCACTTATGTTCCTGAACAAACGTTTTTCAACAGGAAGAAGGGATAAAACATTTATACTCTGGAATGTCGATGGTTTAAGAAATCATATTATTTCAAACTGTGTCCAAATTTACAGATAAAACATACAAAACAGCAGATTTTAAATCTATCTCAAAGTATTTCATGACAAGATGGGGATGGTTTTAAATATTACTTTGGAGCATGCTGACCTTCTGTGTGAGTTTGATGCACTAGGAGTAAATCTATTACATGCAACCACATGGAGGAGGTATACTATAAAATTTATGGGTCAGCATCACAGCTGATGTAAATCATCATATGAATTAAGTTGGGCTATGCCAGTTGGAAAGTTGAAGATCAGCCTTATAAATTTTATTCAGCCTATCTAAAAACAAAGGGTCATGAAGAGGTGCATGAAAAAGACTGTTGGGGAAACGATAAGCAAGACAGAACACCGGCTTTCAACTAAATTAGAGGCCTTCTGGAACAGACAGTATCCGAAAAGCTTATTCCTAGCTCAGTCACTCTAGGGTATTTCAGACACAAGAGATTATAACAGAAATAAATAACCCATATTTGACAGAACAAAACTTCAGAAGTCTGTGGAGAAAGTTAGTTATTTTTGGCTGCAATATAGTCAGAGTAGGGTCCTAGAAATGTCTACTGATTCCCAGCCTTCTGTTCCTAGATCTAGAAATCTGTGGCATGTAATTGAAATGTAAAAATTAGCATACACATTTCAGAATAAGATAAAGGATTTTTTTACAAACTTCAAGTGGCTCTCAACCTTCCCAGACTCCTGCCCCTTTCAGGAGTATGATTTTTCTTTTGTAACCCCAAATTTCACCCCACTTAAAAACTATTTGCTTACAAAATCAGACACAAAAATATAAAATGATATTGCACAACTTTTTACTGAAAAATTGCTCACTTTCTCATTTTTACCATATAATTATAAAACAAATAAAGTGGAATATAAATATTGTACTTACATTACATATATAGAGCCGTATAAGCAAGTCATTGTGTATGAAATTTTAGTTGGTACTTATTTTGCGAGTGATTTTTACCTCGCTTCTTATAAAAATTGGCAAATATCCAGGTGAATTGATGTTCCCCTGGAAGACCTCTGTATATCCCCCAAGGATACACGTACTCGTGGTTGAGAACCAGTACCATAGAGTGCTTAGAGGTAGGGATGTTAAAATGCACTTACTTATGTAAACACGTAACCACTGAAATTTTCAGTGGATATACACATTTACATGGGCGGGAGGGGAGCAGCTTCCCGCAAGCACCAGCTCCTATTTCCCCTTGCCCATTATTTCCTCTAATTTTGTCTATCCATGTGCAGAATAAATTTTGTTATGTGCACTGAGGCATGTGCAGACGTGCACCACCAGTAGAAACACATGCCACCAGCAGTGGGCCCTCTGCTAATCAGGTGGGTGACATTTGAATATCTCCTGGGGGGGCCGCCCAAGCACTCAGCTTACAGGGAACACTGCTCTCCCCCCCGCTCCCGCAGCTGCAGAGGCAGCAGTGCAGGGAGGCAGGCAGCTCCACATGAGCAGGGAGCTGTTTAAAAGCCAGCTCCATGCTAGGGATATAAGCAACTACTTGAGTAGTCTTCCCAGCTGGCCCCCCTGCCGCTGCCTCTGTGTCATAGGCTGTGTCAGAGGCAGAAAAGAGGGGGAGAGCAGGAGCCGGTGCTGGGGGGGGAGCCAGCTTTAAAGCCGATTCCCCCCAACACCATCTCCATGGTACATGAGGGAGAGAGGGACAGGGGAGGCAGAGCTGCAGCAGTCCTGGAGCCGATATGAGCCAGAACTGCTCAGGCAGCTTTTTCTACATTTAAAGAGCCGGTTCCTCCCAGCACCGTCTCCACAGTGCCGTCTGCTCCCTGCCCCCATGCTACTGCCTATCAGAGCAGCGCAGTGAGAGGAGAGGCTGCTGCGAAGTAACCTCTGCAGCAAACCAACCTGTGCCTGCGGCATGGGTCCCAGCGGGAGCCACAAAGCAGCTCCTGTTTGCGGTGGCTCGGGCTGGCCACGAACAGAGGCTGTTCTGGCAGTAGCCCCTGTCTGTGGGGGGGATCTCAGCAGGGAGTTGGGGCTCCCCATGGACAGGGCTGCTGCTCTGCCCCCCCCCCCCTGCAGACAGGGGTCCCCACAGAAAGGAGCTGCTAGACCTGGCAGGAGCACCCAGCTCTTACTACGTTTAATCTGCAGAGGTGCACCGGGATAGCTCCTGGACCTGGTGTAAGCCGGGACTGAGGAAGCCTTCCTTTATCAGTTAATCATGTAGTCAATAAAAATGTCATTAATGACACTGTTAGTGGATTACCTGTCTCTTAACATCAACACCACCCAGCACCTGCACACAAAACACAACAATCAAAATTAAACCACAGTATTGCAGCCCACAGGAGACTAAACAATTACATGCCACAAGTAGAGAATAGGGAGGACCAAATGCATCAGTGCCCGAGGCCCCTACAATGGCAGGAAAGTGATTTAAGATATCCCCAGTAGGGTTGCCAGGTGTCCAGTTTTGAACTGGACAGTCCAGTATTTGAGCTTTCTGTTCGGGAAACAAATTGAGAAAATATATATGAGAAAATAGAGATGTCCGGTATTTTCTAAATAAGACGTAATATAGATTGTGATGTAATGTCAAGTGTGTCCGGTATTTTTGCTGAAACCATTTAGCAACCCTATTTCCCCAGACAATTCAAGCAAGTGACTTACACAGCACACTTTGTGGCAGAGAAAGGCAACCTCCCCCAGTCTGAGCTGGGGCAAAATTCCTTACCAACCTCACATATGATGATCATCTTAGACCTTGAACAATATGAGCAAGAACCAGGCAGTTAAGCAAGCATATGCATACTCTTCCCTGTTCAGGTTCTTACCCCATGGAGAATCTTTTATGGTTTTAGGAACTTAGCATTGTGCCATAGAGGTGGGTAATGTTCTCTTTTGCATAGGTTGGGAGAGAGATGCTTTTGGAGGATTCCCCTAGGATTTTTTGTACATGTAGCCATCCTATTGTCTCATAGCAAATGTACATACCTTTTAAAAAAAAGTAATCAAATCAGATCCGTGAAGTCCACAAAAGAACCTCAACAGCATGTTAAAAGATCAGACTTCTCTCTGAAATGTTTTTATTGACCTACAGTTATTACTGAAGATCAGAGAGAAGAGTACTTCTTCTGTTTCTGTTTGTTTCCTTCCTGTATCTTGGCAGTGCTCTGTGATAGTCATTTTAACTTTCCAGAGTCAGGGAGGCCCTGTTCCTCCAAACACCAATAGGCTTAAAAGTTAACCTGAATGTCTAAATAGTGTCTAATTAGAGGCAGGATTAAGCCCCATGGCCCTGTGTGGTGAAGAAGAATGCCCAAATAAGGAGGAGGTGAAGGGAGAGGAAGATGGAAGTAGAAAAGGAGCTAGGAAAGGAGAATAAAGCTGAACAGGAAATGAGAGACCAGGATTGATTTTTAAAAAATTGAATGAAAACTAATATACAAAATATAATGATCTGAATTGATAGAGGTGCTGAGGCTCTAATTCCTGTTGACTTCAGAGAAAATTGCTGGTACTTGTAATTTGGCTCAGCATGTACAGTGCCATTACATATTTTGTAAACAGTTACATACTGTGTTTTCAATAGCACAGAAAGAAAAATGAATATAAAGAAAAGCCTTGATCCTGCAATTTTTTTTTAACTTTAAGGAGGATTCAAGTAGGTTTTACTCACCTATGTAAAGCTGTGCACGTGGTGAAGCATTTACAGATTAAGGGCCAAAAGACAAAGCCTGCTTTTTAGTCTGTCTTTAAGGATCACCATCAGTTCCAATTCTTATATAACAGTGAGTCACAGTGAGCTGAGGAAAGAGAGCGAGAGAGTGTATTTCTTTAGTGGTTATATTTTCATTTTGTTCCTGAGTACAATGTCTCTGCCGAGGGTCATCTAAATATGAGCTTTCCAATGAAGAGTGAAATGCACAAGGAAATTAAAGGACAGTATATAATAACTTAATATGAATATTTAGATTTTATATTCAAAATAGTTTTACAAAATCTGTACTAATATATTGTATTTTTATCTACAGTATATTTTTAAATGTAATGGAAAAAGGTTTTGATTTGGACATAACTATCCACAAACACTCATCCATGCCTTGCAACCCAGGCATTCTGCATTTTGGAAGCATGTGAGAACCAGATAGTGAAACTGGGTATAAAAGTTAAAATTACTGTCCAATCGTTGTCCATGTGAAGAAAATGAAAAAAATAAGTGCCTTAAAGAGGAAGAAATGTATATGATTGTAAATGTTCATTTTTAACCATTTTAGGTAAATAGAATTAGTAACAGGAAAACATTTTAATTGTTAAAAATACATATATATTTTCATTTTGTAGGAAGCTTTCTGGATTTTCTTAGCCAGCATCATCCTTTTATGAGTTTGTAGCCCAAAAGTTTTTTTGCCAAAGATTAATAATTTGAGAATTTTTGGAATAGAGATTTGGATACATTCTCTGGCCCACTGGAATATAATTGTATCTAATGATAAAAAAGCAGCTATAGATTTGAGACATGATTTATTCACCAGTGTGCACTTTTTTCAATATACCATTTTGAACATCTGCTAGTGGTTGTGCTTTTAGTGCAGACAGTTCTTTTGATGACAGATATTCTCCTGTGGAGAATACCTGAAAGGCAGTAGTAGCTAGATCAACAGAATTCTTCCATCAGCCTAGGGCTATCTACTCAGGGATTATCTTAGATAGCCCTAGGTTGATGGAAGAATTAGGTTATCTTACACAAATGCTGCTCAGCGGTATGGATTTTTCACCACCCTTGACAAAATGGGCCTAATTTTCTGGTATATACCAGACATTCCCATTTTACAGAGGGGAAAAGTGCAATTCAGGGAGACTGAGTGTCTTGCCCAGGTCACAGAAGTTAGATGGGTAGAAATATGAGAAAGGACAGACAAAGACTTTCACCCAAGTTTAGCATATAAAGTAAAACTGAATATACAACTTATTGATCAAACTGTTGGCAGATGGGTAAGTGGCCCAGTTGGATATTAGCTATACTTCCTTGTGAAGTACTTCCAAGTACTCGTGTGCATATATATGTACTAATGAGACAGTTTATGTCTATGACAGACTATTTAAAGGGTGATTTTCACCCCTCAGATTACATTTAATTAATGTTTGGGAAGAGGTTTTAGACTATTGGCCCAATCCAGGTTGGTTTATCTTTCAAAAATCTTGAATCTGATATTTTACTTAGGGTCTGTCTACAGATTATGCCGGCATCATTTATGTCACTTAAGGGTGTGAATAAACCACTTTCCTGAGAAATATAAATTATGCTGGCATAAGCGCCAATGTGCACAGCTGTCTCCTGCTTACGTAGCTTCTGACATTCATGGAAGTGTTAATGATGGGAGAGCTCTCTCACATCCGAGCATCTTCACCAGCTCTGCTGCTGCAGCACTATACATGTAGACATGACCCTAGAAATCTCCATACACCATGACTCTACTTCTTTATTAGAAACAAGGGTGGCATCTCTCAGCTGCTGCTGAAGGAGGCTGAACAGAATGTAGACACTGTTGTACCAACAGACATGCTGGAAACACACAGCTAACAGAGAAGGATCCAGTTTGTAGGGGAGATGGAGAATCAGATTCCCAACAAATAACATGTTTGTGGGGAGTAGTTAATGGGGGAGGACATGCCAATAGGAAGTTATACATTCATATTTATCTCTGTATACAAAGAGGGATAATAATATTATTGGGAGCAGTCTTCTGTAAAATGGCTGTCCAAAAGCAGGATGCTTTTTTTAGGTTCAGTAATGGTGAGGCATGTTCTTTATTAGCCACTTTTTATGTTCCTTTAGTCAGACTAGAAGCTATATTTGAATGGGCATCAGAGAATAAGTCAGGAGGACAATGAAAGTCAGACATGCCCAGTGTTTCTTGTGGTAGGCAATGTACTGTAAATATATGTTCTTGGTTTGTGCATCTGTTTGTAGATTTGAGGCTGTGCCAGGCAATAAGATTTTTCTTGTCCCCGTCCCTCACCCAGTTTGCTAAAAGAGTAAAAGGAATGCTTTCTGTTGTGTTGCATGTGGTTCATCATAACTTATTTATCCATTCATCCTCCTCTCCCTATGAGGCGTTCATGTGGGAGTGACATTGAGAAGTCAATGTAATTTTCTGTGGTGGCTGCAGGAGGGTTATAAAATGTCCTTGCAGAAACAATATGTGCATTTTTCAAAACAATATATCACAACATGGCTAGTTTAATAAAGAAAGCAACAGTGAAGTTGCTTAATTATAATTCTGTTGTGTACTCCCTCTTCCCTGTGAAGTTCTGAACTGTGGGAATTATTCCATCTCTAGCCATCTGTATTGAAGCTCATTCTAAATGCTTTCTTGCACCAAAATAATGGTGCAACTTAAACTAATTGTTCAAGGGAGCAGTAACTGAATTTCAGTACTTCTCTCCTAATAGCAAGTGCCAAGTAGCAACATTTCTTCTAAATTATCCTTCTTCCACCCTTCTTTTAATACTTGAAGAGGGAAGAAAGGATACAGAAGATATAAAGAATGAAACATAAAGTGAACAGAAAATATAGCTGAGAGAGAATGAACAGCTTCATTTGAGGGTCTCTGGTTCTTTTCTGATGTGATTTCTACTACTTAATTAACCAGTCACATAGCCCTGGTGCTCTGCTCTGCAATTCAGATCTGTAGCCTAACAGAAGTGGCTACCCACCACCCCTTCATTCTTCCCACGACAGGCACTGCATGAAGCATGAAAAGCAAGAAAATTCACATTTTAATCACCCTGCTATGTTATTAAGAGGGTTTTAGTCCTGTGTGATCTAACATACTCTCTGTGCTCATACATAGCAATGGCAGGAAGGCTAAGCTTTAATCCCATTTCTCAGTTTTTTTCTCACTCTTTTATAATGCAGGTTGGGCCTCCCTCGTCTGGCACTCTCAAGACCTCCAGTAGGGATTTTGCTGGACCAGGAGAGGTCATTTCTGGCCCTTCTGCCATTGTCCCCACAGCCCTGGCCCAGCTGCTGGCCTCCCTGTCAGCTGCCCCCCTCTCCCCCCCGCATGCCCTGCTGACCCCACTGGGCTTCTAGCCCCACTGCCTGCACCAGGCTTCCCAGCCCCACCGGGCAGCACCCCGATGCACATGAGGCTCCAGGCGCCACTGGCAGCTCGCTGCCCTGCCAGCCACTAGTCCTCCTTCGGGACTCTGGTCCTAGAACATCCTGGTAGACCACGGATGTTGGCAGACCACAGATTCCTGGTTTAGAGAGGTTCAACCTGTATTCTGTTGTTGCCCCTATATAGCCCAAGTGCCTTATCAGATTTCTGGGCTGTGGGAATATAGCAGTTGGAAGTAGAAATTAATGGAGTCTGGTATTTTCTTTGATGCAGACTTGTTTATTTACAAGAAATGTACAAAATTCTGTCTCTTTCATTGCAGAAGTAACCAAGAATAAAAGGAGCAATCTTTTAGCTCACAATTCCCAGGCTTCTTGGCTTTTTTGCCTCGCTTTTTCTGTCTACTGTTTTGTATACAGTAGACAGACATTTAATATTGTAATTATGTTCCTGAAAAATGCTACTTTAATCAATATAATGTTAAGCTAATCCAATTTCCCTGTTATATTTTTTTTCAGCAGGCAAAAGGCAATATATACATATACAGTATAAATTTTAAACAATTTAATACTGTGCACAAGCAAGGATGATTGTGAAGCTTAGGTGAGGTGGTGGAGTCAAGAGGGTGGGATATTTCTCAGGGCATGCCTTGCTACTAAATGATGAACTTGCGCTCAGCTGAGCCCTCAAGGGTTAACATGTTGTTAATGTAGCCTCACACTCTAGAAGTGGCAGGGACTGAGGCAAGAGGGAGGATACATAATGGATGCTGCAAACAGTTCCCTGCAGAAACTGAACATGATGATGAACCCACACTGTTCTGCTGGCAATACATACATGGCTACCCATGCCAAGTGTGAGAGGCAGCGACACACACACTGTGTGTGTGTGTGTATGTGTATGTGTGTGTGTGTTTGAGAGAGAGAGAAAGAGAGAGAGACGTATTGCCCCTTTAAATATGCTGACTCCACTTAAAGTACACTGCCCTTGTAAGAAGACCTGGAAGTCCAGACACAAGACTCTGTAGCTGTGAGATCCTGCTTTGTGGAGATGGAAAACAAAGTGGGGGATCTAGATAGAGGGTAGGGGGCCATCCTGACATCAGTGGCTGTCTCCTCTTCCCTCCCCTTCCCACACAGCAAGCAGGAGGATCCCAGGAGCAGCTTCAAGCAAGAGGGTAGGAGCTGTAGGGGGAGGGGCAGCTGAAGTGAAGCTGCCTAGTTGCATACCTTACCACACACCCTGGTTCTAAACCCCCAAAGGACAGGCTGCTTTTTCAGAAAATCCTCCATATAGTAGACAAAGCAGGCTGCCAATTATACATTATAAGGAAGCATTGTATATCTTGAAATGAGCATGTGTGCTCTAACAGACAACCTTCACTGTTAAGTGAGGAGTTACTGCGATCTCTCTTCACAGACACCCCTCACCAAACAAAAAAACAAACAATCCCCCATACGCCACCTGATGCCTCAGCGCGGATTCACACCCCCCCCCCTTTTGACCCAGATTGGAATTTATGATTACAGTTATGTTAATTCAAGTATGAACTCACACCTGTCATTCTCAATGAAATTTTAACTCAACCCATAACAACATTTCACCAAGCTCATAACACTATGTTGCATACAATGGGCCTGATTATCAAAGGAGCTGTTGCACGTACACATTAGTAACAGATGATGTGCATTCTATGATTGGTGACAGTTTTCAAAAGCACTATGGGTGCATGCGTATAGGCTGAAAATAAAGCCATCAAAAAAAGCTTCTCAAGTCTCTTTACACCAAAGGGATTTTGAAAAGTGGCTCTGGAATATCAGGCTGCCCACTGTGCAGGATCTGTAAGGCCACAGACAGTTTAACAAGCGGTGAAGGGATTTATCTAGGGCCTGTTATCTTCCTCAGGCATTCCTGAGAATAGTTAGAGCTGGTGTTGTGTCTACACAGTTCTCCTTCCCTCTGTCTCAGCAGACCTATAAGCAGTGAGAATGTGATTCAGCTGGATTTTAGCTTTGCTGAACACACCATGATTAACAAGCATTATTATACAATAGTGTATTGTAACACAATAGGGCCTTAATACAAATTAATGCCTGAAACGTTTATTAAAAACCAACAAGTTTGGAAAGTGTCTAGCATGTACTTGTAGAGATAAAGTCTCTGAGCACCCCCTTGTGCCCCAGTGTAGCACTGCATGTCCACCCCACCTTGATTTCTCCTAGTGGAGCAGCAGTAGATTCAGTTTTAACAGCCAAAGGCAAGAAGAAGATAACACACAATAACCAGATGCCATGTTCCTTTTTATTAAACTTGCAGGCCAAGAATCATTACAATAGATACAGTTCATCACAGCCTGATTTCAACCCTTCCAAACTTACTGTCCAAATCCAAATCTTAGGCCAGGTCCACACTACAGTCGAAGTTTGGCTTAACATATATAATTCTAGCTACATTAAAAAAACACAGATGGAGTCGATGTACCTTAAGCCAAGCTTCAGCGCTGTCCTTACAGCAGGAAACACTCCTGTCAACTTCCTTTACTCCTTATGAGGAGTAGGAGTTCCAGCGTCACCAGGGTGCCTTCAGCGTTTGGTTTAGCAGGTCTTTACTAGATCCGCTAAATCAAACTCCAGAAGATCGACTGCTTTAGCGTCGATCTTCCGGGAAGTGACGAAGTGGCCTTAGTCAACTGAGGCTTGTCTCCTGGTGTCAGAAGAGAGTAACTGCAATCCACTGCAGACAGCCTGCCTTCTGCTCCTTTTTTCCTTGCTACTTTCTGTTCCTCTTTATATAGCTCATTTCCAAAGGCAGGACAGGGCGTCCTAGATCATTCTTAGGTGGCAGGCACTTGCTTGTCCCTTAAAGGGATAATATCCTTTTTCTCTATACACTCTTTCATAGTAACAGGTAATAATAGTCCCACCATAGATTCACAGAAAATCAGACTAGTCTTCTCCTGGGCCTGCCAAAGGAACAAATAGGGAAGGTGGGGGAGAGGTTACACTGTTTTACCTGTTTACACTGCTAAACACTTTTACAGTTCTTAGTACGAAATATTTTTCTTACTCAGCATGGCCTGTGGGTACATCAGCCTCCATAAGCTGTGGGAGCATAATTTTTCAAAGGCTGGGATTCTGCAGGACAAAAACAAACAAGCAAACCAGGATTGGTGTTTAAAATCACCCTGGCAGTACCACTCCATAAATGCATGTAATATGCTATATGACTCCAGAACAAATAAAAACAAACTGACTTAACCTTCCATAGTTTTCAGATGTTATTCATCATTTCTGACTCCATTCCCCTCTTCTGCAGGTTAGTCTAAGAAGGCTGTAAGACATCATTTGGGTGGGTAAGACTCATCAGCTAGTCCCTTCTTGGTTATTAGAGGGAAACCCAAGAGTGAAGGAAAACAATATATGTTGATTTTTTTTTTTTAATTCTGCCTGCAGCAGCAGTCCTCCACAGTTCAGACCAAAGTTACAGTGCCTCCTAAAGACTGCAGAATCTTAACTAGAGCTGTCAAGTGATTAAACTACAGGCAGTCCCCGGGTTATGTACAAGATAGGGACTGTAGGTTTGTTCTTAAGTTGAATTTGTATGTAAGTCGGAACTGGTACATATTATAGGGGAAACTCTAGCCAAACATTTCTCCAGAGCTCAGTTTTATTCTCCCACACCTCACTTCCCTCAGTCCTTTATTCTCAAGCTGAGGTGTCTGCTGAGAAAAGCCGCTCCACGTCTCCCTGGTCTGCTGGGGGGGGGGGGGGGAGAGGGGGCCTCTCGCTTCGCATCTCCCTGGTCTGCTGGAGGGAAGCAGCTAGTGCGGGGTTGCCTCACCCCGTTTGTAAGTAGGGATCCGATGTAAGTCGGATCCATGTAACCCGGGAACTGCCTGTAATTAGTCACTTAATTGCACTGTTAAGCAATAATGGAATACCATTTATTTAAAATATTTTGGATATTTTCTATATTTTCAAATATATTGATTTCAATTATAACAAAGAATACAGTGTTTACTGTTTTAATTTTTTATTACAAATTTTTTTACTGTAAAAAACAAAAATGTATTTTTTCAGTTCATCTCATACAAGTACTCTAGTGCAATCTCGTAAGTGGAACTTACAAATACTGAATTATATACAAAAAAATCCTGTATTCAGAATCAAAACAATGTAAAACTTTAGAGCTTACAAGTCCACTCAATTCTACTTCTTATTCTGCCAGTCACTCAGATAAGTTGGGTTACAATTTGCAAGAGATAATGTTGCCTGCTTCTTGTTTATAATGTACCTGAAGGTGAGAACAGGCATTTACATGGCACTGTTGTACCTGGCATTGCAAGATATTTACGTGCCAGATATGCTAAAGAGTCAGATACCCCTTTATTCTTCAACCACCGTTCCAGAGGACATGCATCAGTCGTGGGTTCTGCTTGATAACAATACAGAGCAGTGTGTACTAATGCACTTTCATTTTCACCATCTGATCAGATGCCACAAGATCAATAAGTTTTCTCCTTAAATATACTATCCCAATACAGTGCTCTCGACTTGACTTCAGGTGAGTTTATGTGCTCTGCACAATGAGCTAAATTGTGAGGAGCACGGAGGGTGGATTCTGCTCAGAGTTGCAGTGGATGATTGGAGATGCTCTACGACTCTCTATCAGACAGCTGCAGGCCAAGTGCCACAGGGTGTGCTATAAGTAGTGTGTATTGTAGAGCCTTCCTTCCACTTGTCCATGAAAGTAGAACATGTATTTCCCACAGTGCTTGCTGTCAGCTACTAGCAAGGTGAGGTGGAATGGCAGGCATGGCCATGCCCCCAGTAGCTTGGAAGTACTGCTGGACATGCTAACTAAGTGCTTGAGAAATCCTAGTGTCAGTACTCTACCTAGGTGATGGGGGTCAGTGTATGAAGGGGAGGAAGCAGGGGAAGGCATTTTGGGTTCTGAAAGGGGGAGGAGATGTGGTAGTGGTTTCAATAATGCTGATTAGTAAGAAAAAGACCCATTTCTGTTTTCATTCACTCCTGCTGATACTTAGATTTCCAGCCCAAGTCTAATGAGCTGACGAGTGTAATTTTATTGGCACTCACTTGCTTATCTCAATAAAATAAATCAGAGTGTATTTGCTGCACATAACTTGCCTGGAGCACCATTTAATTTATTTCCCTCACTTCTTGCAGGATGCAGGATGTATTTTATTCTATTTTTGTAATTTATGCATTGCACAGTAATGAGTCCATCAAACTGAAGGCTGTAAAAATAAGACTGGATACTGTATATCTCAGTAATGTGGCAAGTGAAACCACATTAACGCCTCCTGCATACTAATTGTGGCTAACATTAAACGGATCAGTAGAACTCTACTTCAGTTGCTGAAATCAAAGAGGACTGTTATCCCATGGATACAAATGAAACTACTCTCTGGAACTCTTTTTATCAGTGATGAGCATTTTTGTGTGTATGTAAATCATCTCTTTCATCCATGCAACTATTCGAAAACTTACCTGCCAAGTGTGTGCTTTAGTCATTTGTAATGTCTTCTAAATGGATCTTTAAGCTTCTGTTGGGATGATATTAGGTTCCTCAGCATATCTGAAAACTCACAACTTGTAAGCCTGTAAATAGATTAATAATAAGTAGCACTTATCTCATATGTTGCTGTTGAAAGTGCTGTAAAATATTAGTTAATGAATCCCTGTTCAGTAATAACCAGATGTTGTCACCATTTTATAGATAAGGACTCTGAGGCAGAGCATGACTTCTCTAGGTCATACATATAGCAAGTCAGTGACAAAGACAGAATCCAGATCCAGGGTTCTTCTTTCCCAACCTAGAGGTTACCAATTTATGGCCTGTAGAACATTTGGTTGGGGGACCCCCTAAGTTTTCATGAAAAAAATTGACTCCTTTTCTGACCAGCTCTACTTAGGATTCACGGCCCTCACTTCCCCATTTAAAGACAATACCCCCCATCAATCTGAGATCCTGATTTGAAAGGCATGATATTAAATGCAAAGTACAGTTATTATTATTGTTGTCCTACCTCACTTAATTTAGGACATCTTCTATTGCTTTACTTGCAGCAGCCAATGTGGATAGAGGGTGATGAAAGGGAAATTGCAGCTGATAGTATTTAGTTAACTCTCTGCTCAACTCTTAAGCATCCTACACTTACCATTGCATTCAGGCTGTGAGATTGCAGCTTGTGCTGCTTTAACTTAGTTAACTCTGATACAAATAGCCATGAAGATGTGGCAACAGCACATGGTCTAGCTAGCATGAGCTGTGCAAGCCTATCTGATATCCTGCTATTTACTCAGGTTGCTATTTATGCTGCCACAGCCTCACTACTATTTTTAGCCCTGCCAGCTAGATTGAAGCTAGCTTGGATAGGTCTACTTGTGCTGAGTCAGACCTTCAGCTGTGGTCAGATGCCCCCTTACTTACAAGACTGGTTTATACCTCATATCCAACCCCCAGTTTCTCCTGGTACTGACAAGAAGTGTTTTGAAGTGATGTGAGAAGGTTGCATGCATAGCTGACTCCGAGGGCGCCCCAGCCCTGTTAAATGCAGCAAAAAAAATGAGCACCCACCAACAGCCCAGCTCCCCTCCTGTCCCTCCCTCAGCATCTCCTGTCCACATGTGGCCTGCAGATCAATTATTCCCCCTCTGTCCTGAATCTTTCAGCCAGCTATTTTGTGGTGTGCAGGAGACACTGGGAGCAGGAAGGGAGGAGTGGTGATGGGGTCTGGAGTGGAGGGGGGGCCTGGGCTGATCAGGGGTTGAGCACCCCCAGGGAAAGTTGGAAGCCAGCATCTGTGGTTGCATAACTTGTAGCATTTACAAGACACCGCCACCCTGCCAGAGAGAGGGAGAGATTTAAAACAGCAGATTGAGTTCAGATAGATTTGTTCTGCTTTGCACAAGAAAATCAATTACTGCATCTGAACTGACATTCTTAGAGGATGCAGTAACTTGTAGCATGAATGATGAAATACAAAAGTCCCGTTGCATTTATAAAATGACAAAATAACAACTGCCCTCTAATCATATGGATATTGTACTTATGTTAATCTGAAATGTAAAAACATTTGACAATAGAGAAAGAACACATACTTAGTATGTAGTACCTCTTGCTTTAATCCCTTTGAGGATTACTGATGTTTTTCAATTCTGAGAGTAGATTATCATCCAAAAATGGAAGGTGGGCCTTGTCAGTGTACAGATGTCCCTCAACCACTAGATGTAAAGGTAAGAGTCCTCCTTGACACACTTGATCCTAACTCAGCATAGAGATCCAGTTTCATTTCTTCTGCCCTCGCCCCTGGAGTCGAAGAGTACGTACTGCTGCCTGAGCACAGTAATTCCCAGCACACCAGTGTGTCTGGAGAGTGAGAGAAGACCAATGTCTACATACTCTGTCTCCTTTCCTCATACTTCCAGACTCGTGCATTGACTACATGGCTCTCCAAGAGGAGTGGGTCTCCTCCACCTCTATTTTTGTACAAAGTGGACTTGCCCCATGATTGGTCAGCTCTGTTTACCACCTGTTCAGCGTAACATTGAGCAGTCTCTACTAGAGGTGCTACATTGGCACATCTGCATGTTGGGTGAAGAAACTCTGTGAGGTTGGGGGAGAATTCTCCTGTTGGCATAATTGCTGCATCCCTCAGGAGACAGAAGCTATGTCAGCAGGAGAGTGTCTGCTGTTGTGGACAGCACGTGAGTCTCTGTAACTTGCATCTCTTGGAGGACAGTAGGGCGGTGTCTTTTTAACACCCCTGAGCAATGTAGGCTAGATCAAGTTAACCGGTAGCATAGACCTGCCTGAAGATGTTGGACTGCCACAGACCTTTTTGTGCTCTAAACTTTCATCAGGATTTTGTCTTATCCCTCTCTGCATTAGTTTCCCCATCTGTTTTTCAAATGAGGATGATCCTAAACTTTTAGTTACCACACAGTTGCCTTAGAAATATGAACTGATATTTAGTGCTTTGAAACATTGTCTTAGATCAGTGATGGGAAAACAGGAATGGTGGGTGGGCTTCATGAGTATCCCTCCCTTACTTCAGTGGGCCACAGCAGCTCACAGCCCACTGGGTTTCCACCCGCAGTCCCATGACCCCTCCGCTTGCCTACTTCCCTTTCCCCATGTGCTCTCACACACCAGAGCCCTGCACTCGCCTGCTTCTCCCGCTCTCTCTCAGCACATTCAGAGCACGTGATTCGCCTGATTCACACTCCATCCCTGTTCCCCCGTCCCCCCCGTTCTGGAACAGGACTGCTGTGCAAGAAAGGTGAGGAACAGGGATAGGAAGTGAATCAAGTGATTCATGGTGCTCTGAAACTGCTGGGAGGGAGGTTGGAGGAGCAGGAAGCGTGGGACTCTGGTGCCCCGGTGCGTAAGAGGCTCACGGAGGAGGGGAGCAGCCAGGGGGCAATGGGCCATAGGTTGTCCATCTCTATTAGATATGCACTGTTAGATGAACACTGTTAGATCAACCTCTGCCTTGTATGTAGCAAAGTAGTTGCCATGAGACTTGCCTTTAAGCAATGTCTAGATTTACATTAAATTTTTGTGCATGTGCATTTTCAAAATTTGCTCTTCCCTCTTTTTTAAAAAAAGCTGTACGTTATGATGCAAGTGACTTTTTTGGTTTTATATGTTTTTCAGATACGGAGACAAGTGAAAAAATCCAAAAAAGTGGAATTCTTCCGGTGTTTGCAAGTCTGTTGACTCCACAATCTTCCTGCCCAGCAAAAGTAGCTAACATCATAGCAGAAGTAGCCAAAAATGGTGAGGTTTTCCACAAGAACTTTTCTGCTGGAACATCTTCAGTTTTGCACCTCACTTGTCAGTATGTTTTATTTCATTTATGTTTTCATTTTGTAGATTAGAGTTTTCCATCTAAAATAAAAATAAAATTAATGGAGATTGCCTATCTCCTAGAAGTGGAAGGGACCTTGAAAGGTGGTCAAGTCCAGTCCCTTGCCTTCACAGCAAGACCAAGTACCATACTCTCTGACAGATTTTTGCCTCAAATGGCCTCCACCAGGATTGAACTCACAACTCTGGGTTTAGCAGGCCAATGCTCAAACCACTGAGCTATCTCTCCCTTTCACCTTTTCTGTTTCCCCTTCACCTTTTCTGTTTTTCTCTTGTCAATGTTTTGTTGCCACTTGATTTGTTTAGTGTGTCTTTATCCTCTTATGACTGCATCACAACAGTGTTTGGTTTCAGGAGTTTTCAGTTTAATTTTCTGTTATCTGAAATTTTAAAAGAATCTATTGCATACAGTATTTTATTAGGCAAAAAAATATTAAGGCACAGTTTTTCTGAAATGCATGTAACTGTGTGCACAGTTACCACAATTGGTTGTGCAAGTGTGGTAAATGGACATATGAATGACCGCTTAGGGCTACGACCTATGAAAACCTGATTACCCCTTTAAAACCTGGAGACAAAATGTTAGGAGCAGCCACTCTGAAATAAAGATAGTTATTTGTGTTAGAATAGCAGCCAAAGGCTCTTACTCAGAATCAGGATACTTTGTGATAGGTACTATGCAACATATATATTTGAGAATAATTTAGGAATTCTTCTAAAAATATGTTTGATTTAAAAAGAATAGTTCATGGACTCTAAACACTCCAACACGGGTGAAACTTTTCCAGAGCAAAAGGTCCATGCAAGCTCCCCACATTGTTGCAGCCCCACTTATACTCAGTGCTATTTTATCTGTACTGCACATGCTTTTCATAATGATTTTTTTTTGCACCCAAGATGGTATAGGAAGGTGTAGGACATACCAACAAGCATGTCTTTTAGCCAACCCATTGTAGTATTTTATATCGTTATTTAAATCCAAATATGTACATCTGGATGGACAAGGCAACTTGCTCTGTGTAACCCTATGGACTCCCTCACCTGAAGAGGCAGTTCAGTGGTGGGAGGGTTGCAAGCAGAAGCCACTGCCAGGACTCTGTCAGGAAAAGGAGACACAGTTGAACTCCTTCAGTCCCTGCATTGCTCTACCCCCAACCAAAGAGGCTGACTGGGGAAAAGCTGCAGACTGTAAATCATCCCATTGTTTGGAGGGGACTGAGAAGGAGGAGGAAGGGTATTCCTCATTTTCTGCTCACGTGGCATTCTGGCAGCTCACACAGATTCCTCTTTAAAAAAAACATTGGATTGTGAGTCCATCTTCCTCTTCTATTTTTACTTTGGAAGGGAAATTCCTGCCAGGAGCTGACTCAACACAATCCATCCTCTACCTTTTGAGGTTGCTGCAAGATTGTAGTGGGACCAGGTAAATAGGTAAAATTTGACAGTGGCCTATCTGGATACATGCAGTCAAAGTGCAGAAGGAATCAGCAGTCCCAGTCTCTGCATAGCTCCCCCATGACCTCTCCCACCAGGATTGGATCTGATGTGTGAGGTTAGAAAAAGACTTCTAACTGAGGGGGGAATTAAGAATTTAATAAAGGCGGGTTGTTGATTTGCTTGTTTTGTCCAAGTTGAATTGTAATGGTTAGCACTCTTCTGATGTTTGTATTTTGAAAGAGAAATAAAATAAATCTGGCTCAGGGTTTGCTTTTCTCCATAGGGAAAGATGAATCTACCCTCATCCGTTTAAGTCACTCCATATTAATGTCAGGATCTGTAGCAAGTTTAACCAAATTATTACATTTTCTGTGTGGTATACATAATCCCAAACATTTAACTTCTTTTCTACTTTGTTAAAATTCCATTTAGAAAAAATGTGCTCTATGCCATCACATTTTTTCAGTTTGTGTTGTTAAAGCTGTCAGTTAGCTCTGATATTCGAAGCATGCTGTTGTTAATGTGGGTATATAACAAATACTGTCTTTATCACAGTTACTGTTGCCTCTTTATGGATCTCAATGAATGCACCTTTGCAGGTGTCAGGTCTTGAGCCTTTACTTCTCTTGGGGTTGAATTCTGCTATTCGCCCACTTGTTAGACCAGGGCCTGGCTTACCACCCCTACGGTATCAACCATGACTATTTGCAAACCCTTTGGCTACGTCTACACTGGCTCCTAAAAACGGAAAAGCCATGCAAATCAGGTAAGTCAGGATAGGGAAATCCGCGGGGGATTTAAATATCCCCCGCAGATTTAAATAAACATGTCCGCCGCTTTTTTTCCGGCTTGGGGAAAAGCCGGAAAAAAAGCGTCTAGACTGGCGCGATCCTCCGGAATAAAGCCCTGAGGTACCTCAGGTAGGAATAAGAGATCCTCCGGAAAAGGGCTTTATTCCGGAGGATCACGCCAGTCTAGATGCTTTTTTTCCGGCTTTTCCCCAAGCTGGAAAAAAAGCGGCGGACATGTATATTTAAATCCACGGGGGATATTTAAATCCCCCACGGATTTCCCTATCCTGACTTACCTGATTTGCATGGCTTTTCCGTTTTTAGGGGCCAGTGTAGACGTAGCCTTTTTGTCCTAGAGCCTGTGACAGCTTGTGTTTGCAGTGATACAGCCTCTTCAAAACAAAGCATGATTTATTCATCACCCAAACCTACCAAGCAGGTAGAGACAAACAAACCGCTCCCTCCCGCCTCCAACACAGTGAAAGACCTACACACATGGGTAGTACGTACACCTTGGTAAGTTTCTCCTCATCTTAGCTAACTACTTTATCTCTGGTGAGGAGAAACAACCCATATTGAAGCAGCATGCTTCCTGTTTCTGTGTCTTAGTCTGCCAGCCATTTCACTGACACATCCTGGGCAGCTTCCTTCAGCTCACACACAAAAAATCCTCCCCTTTTCTAGAGTCTGATCCTAAGCTTAACCTTGAGAGTAACAAAACATTCTAGCATGGCTGGAGCCAGGTAAGTGACTTCTTTCCGCAACCAATAGCCCAATCATTGTTATAGTAACTCCTTTGAAGCTGGGTACTTGAGAGACTCTTGTCTGTCCCTTGTTTTACCTTACCTGCCTTCCTTAAAAATCTTTTTATAGCCTCCTTCAATTACTCTCTATGCATTCAGGTAGGCAGCAATACAAAACTGAACAAGGAAACAGAGTCAGACATAATGCTAATAAAATAATACAGATATTCCCCCAGTTTGTCACAATCTGTATTATGCCATCCTTTTAAAGGCCACAACAGTAATTCCTGTAATTCTGCCGAAAGAACTGCATCTAGACTGCAGTTTCACTTTTGAAATACCTTTTTTGGAAACAGCTATCGGATGTGAATATGCAAATGAAGTGCGGGATATTTAAATCTGCGCTTCATTTTCACTTTTGATTTGCCTCATTTACATCCCTCTTTCGACAGAGGGATGTAGTCTAGATGTGCCGTCAGAGAACACATAAAAAAAGGGGAAACGGGTATCCTATTTTGTACATTTAGAGATTGAAAATTATTTAAATGTTACCTAATCTGTAAATAATTTAAGCCTCCAAAAATCTGCATTAATCAATCTAAATATGTTGCAAAATTATTTCCCAAAAGAAAAATGTTCCAGACATCATAGATAAACCCAAAGTCATAGTGTTTTCTGCATCTACTATGTTAAATCAAAAATTTATACTCTGTACTAATTAACAAAATACAGAGTGAGCTCCCCTCCCTCAGTTTGCATTCCTAACTCTTTTCCCCTACAACTCTCTCTTCTATCTTCTGTCACAGACACACAAGTTTCTTATCTACTTTTCTTTAAACACTCCACAGAACCTACTGACCCCATCTCAACTCATCTTCCTTATCCCTGCTTACATCCTTTCCCTGACCTTTCTCCTTAACCTCTCATTCTCCTCTGTCTCTTTCCCCTCTCAATGCCAACATCCTTAAGTTCACCCTTCGTAAAAAAAAAACCCCTCTGCCGTTGACCTCGCTTGTCTCTAGCTCCATCAGCTTAGTCCCTTTCTTCTCTAAGCTCATTGAACACACTGTTTACAGTCACTATCTGGAGTCCTCTCCTCCTGTCTTATATCCTCTCCAGTTTGCTTACACCCCATATATTCAACTGAAACTGCTCTCACCAAAGTGTCCAGTGACCTCTTCCTAGCCAAAGCCCAAAACTCCGTCTTCACCCTTGACTTTTCAGCTGCTTTTGATGCCCTCAGCCATGCTCCTCATGAGATCTTGTCCTCCCTTGACTCTGTCCACTTATCTCTCTAATTGTTTCTTCAGCGTGTCCTTTGAAGGATATTTCCAACTCCCCCTCAGGCTGTCACTCAAGCCCATAACTCAGGTATCAACTTTGACTTGTACCTTTCTCCAGGTCTTCACATCCAGACTGTGTCTAAGTCTTGCCATTTCTTTTTGAATAACATCTCAAAGATATGGCCTCTCCTCTCCTTTTATCCAGTTAAAACTCTTATCAAGGCTCTCATCATGTCACATCTCGGTTACCACAACATCTGTGTCTCTGACTTTGACAAATGCAGTCCTGCCCCACTCATGTCCACTCAGAATGCTACTGCAAAAAAACATTCTCTTAGGCCATCACTTTGACCACATCAGCTCTCTCCTGTATCACTGCAAACATAAGCAGCTTGTCTTCACTTTCACGAATTATTAGACTCATCCAGCCTATGTCTTGTCTCTCATTTGCTATTGAGCTGTCAAAGCTCGCCTTTGACCCAGCCATTTGTTAGATGTTATTATGTTACCCCTCATGCTGAGGAGAAGATCTCTGTAAACATCCACAAATCCTGCTTCAGATCCCTCCGTAAAACTCTGCTTTACTACAATGCCTACAGAAAACTTGGCAACTATTCAGATGCTGGGGTGCTGATACCACTATCTACCATGCTGATCAATATCTCATTGTTTCCTTGTACTTCTCCATCTACATGTCTGTATCCATCTGTGGTCTCTTGTCTAAGATCTTTTTGGCTTGTGTTTGTGCAGCAGTTAGCACAGTCGGGTGCTGGTCAATGACTAGAGCTCCTAGATGCTGAGATAATATAAATAATAAATAGTCACCATGAACTTTCTTCCTCTTCACTGATTGTTAAAATCAGTGTTTGAAAGGAGCACACATGTGCCCTCCTTGTGAATTTCACAACTGCTGTGCTTTTTACTCAAGAGTGAATTTACTGAACATATTTGGAATTGGGCATTATACTCAGTTACCTCCCTAGAAGAAACAAACTATAAAGCCAACCTACTTGGCTTCAGCTGCCAGGATCTTCATTCCCAGGGCATGTCTGCACTGCAAACCTAAGCGAACTTACTGCGATGGCTGATGTCTTCACTGCCCTGCTTCTGTCAGTGGTGCTCTTCTGTCATTTGAAGAGGTGCAATGCAGGGGGCTGGGAGCCAGGACTCTCAGCTGTATGCAGTTTCTCTCAGGACACTAGCTGCCATCCTGGGCTTCTCACTTCCCTAAGCAAGGAGCTTCCAAGCAGCAGACAGGCCGGGAGGAGCCTGTGGGAGCAAGGAGCCAGAAGCAGCCAGGATTTCTTGTCAATTTCTGGAACTGGGAAATTGACCGTACATCCAGAAGCCCATGTAAGTATCCCAAACTATGCTGACATAAGCTCTATGCCTCTCCAGGAGGTGGAGTATGATGTCAGTGTAGTAGGGCACTTACATCGGTGGGACAAGGCCTCAGCGCATATGCCGATATAATTAGATTGATATAAGCTGCTTTACATTGACCTAATCAGGTGGTGTAGACCAGGCATCAGTCTCTGTTCAGCTATACACATTGTCTGTGTCTACACTGGGACATTTATTCCGGAAAAGCAGCCGCTTTTCTGGAATAACTTGAAAGCTGTCTACACTGACCGCTTGCTTTTCTGGAAAAGCAATGACGATCTACTGTAAAATTGTCAGTGCTTTTCTGGAAAAACTATGCTGCTCCCGTTCGAGCAAAAGTCCTTTTCCGGAAAAACTATTCCGGAAAAGGGCCAGTGTAGACAGCACAGTAGTCTTTTCTGCAAAAAATCCCCGATCGCGAAAATGACGATCGGGGCTTTTTTCCGGAAAAGCGCATCTACATTGGCCCCGGACACTTTTCCGGAAAAGCATCCTGCCAATGTAGATGTTCTTTTTCCGGAAAGACTTATAACGGAAAACTGTTCCATTTTAAGCATTTCCGGAAAAGGGTGCCAATGTAGACACAGCCATTGTGTGCTGTTAGGTATTTTCATATGACTCTATGTGTCCAAGGGATCTGCTTCATCTTCTGGTGGGGTTTCACACCAGTAGTACTGCTCCCTGCTTCACAGCATTGCTGCTCCGCAGCTCCTTCCAGCCCACTCCTCACCACATTTGGATCAGTAGCAGTAAAGTCTACTCCTCATTACAGCGAGGGGGACATGAATTCCACTTCTCTTCCCCTTATGTGGATCTCCTCACGTGAGTGGGGTGTGACAATGAAATCTACTCCTCTTCTGTAGGAAGAGTTAAAAATGAGCTACTGTACCCATTTCCCCGAAGCACAATGTGTGAAACTAGGGCCATGTCTACACTTACCAAGATATTAGTGCTGTGGGGATCCATCCCTGGGGATTGATTTAGCATGTCTAGTAAAGATCTGCTAAATCAAGCACTGATTGCACTCCCGTCAACTCCAGTTCTCCACTGGAAAACCTGCTGTCAGTGGACAGAAGACAGCATTTGGTTTTGAGAAGGTAAATATGATGTGCGGGGAGGGAAGTTGAGGAAGAGAAGGGAAAAGAAAATAATAGACCCAATATAGAAAAAAATGGAATGAAAATTCCTCTTTTATTTCCTTCCTCTGTCTCCCTTTCTATTTCTTCCTTTTCCCTTCTGTAGATTTTTCCCTCTCTCTTTGCCTTCCTTTGTTATACACCACCCCATCTTCTCTTCCTCACAGGCCTATAAATACAAAACAATTACTAGTTTTTAGTTGCATTCTCACTTATGCACTGGTGTATATGCAAATATAAAACTTCAGTATTTCTATTTTCATTATCTTTTCTGTTAGAATAATACACATATTTTGATATTGCTATGGGGCCTCTTAAATTTGACATAGTAGGGCCTCTGCATGTCTTAATCTGGCCCTTGCTAGGACCAATTCTTATCTCACATCAAGGTAATTTCATTGACTTCAGTGGTATTACTCCTGATTTACACTGGTGTAGGTAAGATTACAGCCTAGTTTCCTATGAGCAGGGGGCATGGTAGGAGAAGGTATTCAGGGGTAAGAGAATCTGCCACTGGTTGGGTCCTCTGGTTTTTCCTCCATTGTGGAACCATTGGCTTCTTAAGCTTCTCTAATTTCCTCCTACCCTTTTCTAAAACCTAATGTAGAGATATTCAGTACCCATCTTGCTATTCAATATTAATTCCCAGGTTTTATCTTTTGGAGAAACAGTTTTTCCGGTGCTTGGAAATATCAGTTCCATTTCTTCTTATATTTAGGATAATATAGTAAAATAGGTAAGACTGGTCATTTTGATGTAGGAATGCTGCAGTCTTAAATCTGCTTAATACAAGAGTTTACACTTTGCTTAATTGGAAAAAGTGAAGAACAAATGTTGCCAATATTCTGTTCTTTTCTCCTTGTATTTATTACTCTCCATGATTATTATCCAATGATTATTTAGAGGACGTTAAATTAATTTCCATGGAAGTCAATTAAAGCACTCTTGATTTCTGGTGAATCAATGAGCAGTGGGAAAATACAGAATTCTAAATTTGACCATCTTATCTGAAACTTTTTTTGATAACTAGGTTGTTTTGCCAGACATACATTTATTATCATACAGTGAAGCACTTGCAATGACTGCATAAAATGGAAATCTGGAAAGGAAAGCCTTTTGCCAAAGAAGGAGATCAAACCGATAAATTAAATCTCTCTCCACTGTTTGCAGAATTTATGAGGAACTCATGTGTGGATGCTGGGTTGATCCCTCCACTGGTACAGCTCTTAAACTGCAAAGACCAGGAAGTGTTGCTTCAGACAGGACGTGCTCTGGGCAATATATGCTATGATAGCCGTAAGTGTGTAAATACAACTTTTTTGTTGTTGATGATGCTGTTTTGGTTGTTTTTGTTTTGTTTTTTACTGTGTCATACAATTATAAATTGAGTCATTTCTCCTTTTCTTGCTTTATATTTATTGCACTGATTGTTCTTATTTAATGGAACAGTTGAATGTATTGTAGATGTGACTACTGTACTCTGCTTGTGTGACAGACTAGTCAAAAAAAATCCATATCAACATCATACTATTTCTGGACATGAAACTATAGGTGATTTTTTTCCCTCTTTACCATAATGGGTGAGATATGCAAATAATATATGCTAAGCATGCAATTTGAATAGCCACAAAACTAGAATTATTTTCTGTTGTAATCACCCTTGGACCACATTAGAAGAATAGGAAGGGAGCACGTTCTTCCCTCCAAGCCTCAAACGATATGAGTGAAAGAGGAGACTGCATATGTGGATGAAAGGTATGCCCTTCCTACGTTGGAAATGCTATTGCATTATTAAATATATTAGCCAAGGTACCAGAACCATGCACTTATCTTTGTATTATTATTATTTTGTGGGCACAGTAGATTTTGCATGCCCAAATGTTACTGGGTCAAAGTGTAATTGTTAGTTCAGTTGCAAATTATGTACTGTGGCAAGGTTAGTCCCACGCCTGGGGCTAGGGTTGCCAGATGGTTGAAACAAAAATACCGCCTCCCCCCCAAAAAATGGGGAAAAATTCTGTTGAAGGGGAAAAAAGGGGAGGGGAGACCAAAGTTGTTGCCCCCTCCCCCAAAAAAAAAGAATTCCAAGGACTTATTAAGCCAA
Organism: Pelodiscus sinensis; assembly: GCF_052426305.1. NCBI lineage: Eukaryota > Metazoa > Chordata > Testudines > Trionychidae > Pelodiscus > Pelodiscus sinensis. Next base: position 114,358,856 of record NC_143055.1, on the reverse strand, counting down.
AAAAAATTAAAAGAAAACAGCATTAAAACAGTATGTCCCCTTTAACAGTGAGTGCAGGGATAGGATCAGGGGAGCAGTTGAGCACCAAGACCCAGGGGAAAGCATTGCTTCCCCTAGGTCTTTTAGCCAGCTGCCATTTTGTGCCAGCAGCCTTGGGGAAACAGGGAAGCATGGGGGCTGGGATTGGGGGGAGCTGGGGGTGCTGGAAGCCAGGAGGGGAACTCGGGGGGGAGGAGGCCGGGAGCTGAGTGTTTGTAGGGTTGCCAAGTGCCCAGCATTTTTACCTACTGGCCGAGGAAACATTCAGAAAATACCGGACATTTTAGGTGTCCAGTATTCTCTGAATTTTTTTTACCGGACAGGAGCCGAAAATACCGGACACCTGGCAACCCTACCTGGGGCCCAGACCCTTCTTCAGTCCGAAGTCTCACAGTCTAGGTACTGCGGAGGTCTCGCTTGCCCTTGCCAGGGTTTGGGCTTCTGTCCCACAGCTAAAAAGGGCATTGGGGCTGATGCACTCTGATCAGCCTGGGCTAGGTAACCAGTCCTCCCCAGCTAGCAGCTGGATTCTCAGGCTACTTGGGGAAGGGAGCCCGAACACTCCCTGTTGGAGCCCCTCACCTTCCCACTGACTCTGGCAACACTTATGTTCTCCTTATCAGCATTTTCACGGCACTCCAAACTCCTCTTCCTGTGTCCCCCAGCATGGAAGGCCTTTTGAAAGCCCCACCCCCACTGCCTGAAGTCAGATCAGATGGCCCTTAATTGATTTATAGAAGCCCTGTCTCAGCTGCTCTCACTCCTCCCATTGTAACTCTGGGTCAGCTGCTCCTGGCTGCCCTGAAGTAACCCTCTCTTAATTAGCCCGAGCCTTTCTCGTTTTTAAAGCGGTCTCTCTCCCCTTCTAATTTAGCCCTCTAGAGTCTAGCCTAACCCTGTCACAGTACATGGTTACAGGATTTGTACAACCAAATCAGGTGCAACTTTTTAAAAATGTAGTTTCATCTTTCTTAACCCGAAATATTTTGATCATTATGGAAAATTTAATTTTACTAGTTTAACAACATTTTTTCATGAGATTAGATATATTTAGGGGCCTGGAATCAGTGAACATGATTCTTGCTTGGGTTTGTAGATCCTATGAGTACAAAGAAGAGAGAATAAGCTATTTAAAAAAATATCGTTGCGTGAAGAATACAGTGAAGAAACAGTCCTTGAGAATGTGCTTAGATTGTAGAAATTATTCTCATATAGAATAACTAGAAAGCTACGAATGTCTGCAGCTGGGAAGTGAAATGAAAATGTGAAAGCATTTTACCAGCTTGAGTTATTGAACCTTCTTCTTGTATCAAGAATTAGTTTTCTTGGCCCTGGTCTACACTAGGGAGTTATTTCGAAATAACTCCCCTTATTTCAAAATAACAAGCACATCTACCTAGCCACACTATCAATCCCATCATTTCAAAATAAGGGAATGTTTTTTTCAAAATCACAACTCTTGCTTTCCTTGGGGAATAAGCTTATTTCAAAATAGTTATTTTGGGAGTTATTTCAAAATAAATTATTTTGAAATAATTTCCTCATGTAGACATGCCTTTTGTAGTACAGTATATGTCACCGCTACTAAACTCTCTGAGATTTTGATTAATATCTGTTCAATTAGATTGCATTAGTAGTGTCTTCATTACATTTGTTTCTCACCCTACTTTGGAATTTTATATTTTATGTTATTGTACATTGCTTTATATGTGAACTCCAGGAAATTAATCAGATTTGCCAGTCTGGCATTTGCATTTACAGGCATCTACTGCTTAAGGATGATAACATTTCATTCCCTTGTTTAAGCTTTTCTATAGGCTAACTGATCAAGTGAACACCTGCTTCCCAGTGGAAACTTCAGCAAGAAACCAGCTTTTTGTTATGTTTCTTATTTATCAAGTTGCCTTTCAGGGTCAAATGTGATCAGAAAGCTCACTTCATGGATCAGAAAGCTCACTTCACATATCATATGAATAGACTATATGTGACTATTCATGTCACCTTTGTTCCCCGTACATTAGTGCTTGAAAAATAAATAGGACACCAAAATGATTCCATGCTGTCAAGTACTGTATAATTGCTCCTACATTTCACATTGTCCACAGGGTTTTTTCAATACGGAGAGTCTTTGTTAACAGTTTTGTGTGGCTCTTGTTGTTTACCATTGCCAATTTTGTTGAGCAAAATTAGCACTGGTAAAATCTACACTAGGTAGTGATGTGTTCTATATACCAAACATTGCTGTATTCCTATAGAGTGTAACAGTCGTTCCCGTGTACTCAGGGAAGAGCAATGAATAAAGTGTAATAAAATGCTGTGTAAATCAAGATTAGTATCTTTGATTTAATTACACTAGATTACTACAGGGCTTGTTTATCATATCCATCCTGCCATGCCTTATTCTATATTTAAGGGCTCTGTGTTTATATAAACCAGTAGTATGTTAAGTTAAGGACAAATACTTTCTTTGTTTTCATCACAATGAACATTTGATATAAATATTTTAATTTATGGCCATAATTGTTCATATTGGGAAACTATTTTCTCTCACAGTGGTCTCTATGGTGTAACAAAGATGGGAAATGCAGTTAAATATTTGTAAGTCTATCTTTCCTTTTCGCTTTTTATTTGAAACAAAGATAGCTGTTACCCTTTTGGTAAAAGTAATCAATGTTTGAAAGTTATAGCACCTCTTTAACTCTACTTAATAATTGACTTAAAGGAGTATTACATCTTGAAACTGAATTTTGGTGACTTTCCTAGCTAATTCTGTGAGGGCAAGTGAATTCCAAACACCTTGAGTACAGGTTTCCCTCATGCCTCACAAGGAGTGAAGCTATGAGTAAGATCTGCAACTCATCCCAAATGAGGACTGTATAAGCCCATGATACAAAAATCAAGCCCCTCTTCTTACTAATTCATGACACTACGAAAATGAATGAACCCTGTACACTCAGGTGAATTTGCTATTTATGTTCAGAGGTTGACTTTAGTTGCAACTTGCATGGCAGAAAGTGAATCAGGCCCACTAGAGAAGAAGCAGCCATGATGCTCTTGAAGGCAACTGTCAAGGGATTTTCATTATTAAAAAAAACAACTTTGTTTAATCACAGTTTATGAATATCTTGTTGCTCACTCCTATGGGAGAAGTCCAAAGAAAGGGCCCCTGAGGAGAAGAGTTCTCTGTGTCTTTCCTTCAGCATACAAAGGGTCCAATTTCCTCCCGATCCCTCCAGAGGAAAAGAAAGGGAAGTAGACCCCAGAACCAATGATACATTCACTTTTCAACAGCACTCTCCATGGATTGCTGGATTTAGTGCCCCTCCAAACGCAAAGAGTGAGAACTGGGTCTAGTAGGGTGGGGGAGCAACTTCTGTAGATAGATCTTGGAGAGCACTCTGGCCTCTTTACTGAAAGTCTGAAATTGAATCTTGTTTCTTTTCTAATATTCCTTCCTCTCTCGAAGTGCTGAGTGTTAATGCTGACCTCTTTTGAAAACAGAAACATTTCTTGAGAACAAACAAAAAACAAGAGAGAATTAAATGCATTTTACAAATACAGAAATGGGGAGGAAATAGGTCAAATTTTGGAACTAGCAGCCTTGATAAGGTCCCTTTTAAGTACTTGTTATTGGCTCTGAGGAGATCTTCTCTATATAATTATCCTAACATCGGGGCAGTGAGCAGGGATAACTACAAAGTAAAGTGGAAGAAAGCTTTGTTAGTTCTGCTGAGATTTTTTTTTATAGTTCCAGTCTCTCCCACTCACATGAAGAGATGAAAGAAACTGAGACTGCCAAAAGTTTGGATCAGAGAAAGGGTTATTTGTTTTCAGAGAGCTTTTAAGGAATTAAAGTTGATTGTGCAGTGTGTGCAAACCATTCAGTGCTGTCCTGCAGTTTAAAAAAAAACAATTGCACTATTGCTTATTCCTATAATGCCTATAAATTTGCTAGATGCTTTACAGATATAGACAGTTATGAGGGAGGTCCCTGCCTCAAAGAACTAACAGATACAATTAATCTGTTAAGGAGTGATGTGTGTGTCTCTCTCAAACTTGCACTTCTCCAATTTGCCCAAATGCTATTCTCACTCAGACATAGCATCTTGTTTGATCTATAATTACTAACACTACATACCAACACCCACTTCCAGTTATTCAATGCTTCTAACCTGCAGCTATTTTCAAATTATTTTTACTTATAATTAATCTCATTAATTTGTACACCTACTCAATCCAGACCATCAAATTTATCCTCCTGACAAAAAATCCTCACGATGCTTTTCTTAGTAGAGCAAGTCCTAGACCAGAGCAGGCAATAATTTTTGATGAGGGTGGGGGAAGAGGCCACTCCTAAGGTTTTGGTAGGCAGTAAAGAGCTGTAGTTTTCTATGGCGGGGCTGCGAGGCCTGGGATAGAGATTAAGTGCAGAAGGGAGGTCAGAATAGGGAATTGGGGTGCAGGAGATGGTGTGGAGTCTGAGAGGGAGTTTGGGTGAATACAGGGGGTGTGACAAAATCCCCTGAGACAGGGGATTGGAGTGCAGGTTCTGGGAGGGGGTATGGGTGCAGGAGAGGATTCTGGCCAGGGGGTGGGAATGTAGGAGCAGGAGTAGGGTCTGGGAGGAAGTTGTGGCCTGAGGCAGTGAGAGGAAGGTGCCGAGGTTTTGGGTGATAATCTGGGGGCAGGGGATTGGAGTGCAGGGTCCAAGAGGAGGTGTGAAAACAGGAGAGGATTCTGACCTGGGTAGAGGCATAGGAGGGGGTGCATGGTCTGGTAGGGAGTTGGATGCAGGAGAGGGTGGGGTGCCAGAGGCAAGGACTACTCGGAATTGCTTACCTAAGCAGTTTCAGACCAGCAGCACTTTGAAGCAGGGATCCCTGCCTGCAGCAGCTCCCAGCTGGCTGTTCCATGTGGCCCTCTGTGCTGTGGAAGGGAGGAGGGAGGAAGCTTCGTTTGCTGCCCCCTGCCCACAGCAAAATCTCTCAACTCCCATTGGTTGCTTTCTGGGCGATAGGAGCTGAGAGATTTTCTGGGGGTGCAGGTAGCACACCCTCCCCCTCCCCATGCAGCCCTCCTCCTTCCCATGCAGCACAGACAGCACAGAGAGCCAACAGGGAGTAACTAGCTGCTGTGAGTGGTGCTGCGCAATACTGCAGGGGCAGATGGGCCACATTAAAAGGCTTGATGGGCCGGATGCAGCCCAAGTGCCAGATTATCCCTGCCTCTGGCCTAGACTCTCTTCCACTGCCCTCCCCTTCCTACTTCACAAATCATCCATTCAAGTGTAAATGAACACTTCCTTTGGTAAGTCTGTTATTACAGTCAAACGTGTGTGGTACATATCTCCAGAACTTTTCTAACTTCCTATTTACAACCTGTATCTTGAATTTGAAGGCAGCATTTAAACTCTGTGTGCATGGGCCAGGAAAGCCACGTTATCCAGCAAACTATGTTTAAACATAGCTTATGCTAGAAAAAAGCAAAGATGATTTCCCTGGCAAGTGCAGAGAGGTACCTAAGAATAAACAAGACCTAAAAGTGATCTTCCTCTATTAACTCTAGCAATCAGTGGTATTAAATTATAGATTGTGCTACTACACATTTTCTTCAGTTTCTTCCAGCAGCTTTAGTAGTCAAAAAGAGACGAATTATGATTTATATGAAATTAGATTTACCCAGTGTTGCTCGGGTCCTTAACTCAAATAAGTTTTGTTTTTTTTCATTTAAACCATTGTTCTGGGGTGGGGCTGGGATGAGGGGTTCAGTATGCAGGCTACCCCGGGGAGAGAGGACAACCCCAGACCTCTCTCACCACAGCAGCTTGAAGCCAAGTGAGCAGCACCTGTCCATAGCCTCTGCAGATGCAGTAGGCACAGCCAGAGAAGGGGTTCATGTCCCCCAGTCGGGGGACAGATAGACACACACATAAACAGACACACAAACAGACAAACTATCTGAAATATATAGTAGATTGCTGTACCTTTTTCCATCCCTGCCCCCTTCTGGACTAATGGGGTTATAGCTATCCCAGTCCCAATTTCTGGCCCCTTGCTGTCTCTTGTGGTCATTCTGCAATATAACTATCTCTCCTGCCAGATTTCTACCCCCTTTCCCCTATTCCATTTTATGAGAAACAATCAAATTCCACACACATTCTATCATCCTTCCACAACCAAAACATGACCTTGTTTTAAATTACAAGAAGAGGAAGCTGCACACCAAATTTGGTGATCATAGCGCTTACCGTTACGAGGAGTTCTTGAACAAGCAGACTCACGGACAGACACACATTTCTAAAATATATAGAAAGAAAATTTCAGGCAGTATAAGATGCCTAACAAAAGGCAGACATGTAGCAAGCAAGAAATGTGAAGTCACTGAGCAGTTGCTGTTAGATCATTTCACTGTTGGTTTTGCTGTGCTAGATGAAGGTTTGCAGAAACACAAGAATTACTCCTACATGTAACATTGATACAGGTTGAATCTTTCTAGTTCAGAAACGTCTATCATCGGGAATGATTTTAGTTAGCTGGATGTCCATTGTTCATGGGTGTGGCCAAGTGTCTTGTGTCCCATACTTTGTTTACAGATACCAGTCCCGGCTCTCAGAGTTTTGTGGTATTTTTTAGCTCTAATTTACCCCTACATGTCTCTAACAGCCCAGTAAGCAGCAGAAGTGTTGGTAATGCTGCTTGGTAATATTGACCTCCTATGTTCCGGAAAATTCTCTGGTTCGGAACTGGTCAGACTAGAGAGGTTCAACCTCTACTTTAAGAGAGATACATACCACTGAACAAGAATGATCTAGTGATTGCACAAGGGAACTTGAAGCTAGAAAATTTGGGGTCTGCACTTTGCTTTGCCACAGACTTCTTGTATGGACCTATGCAAGTGGGAATTCGTGGGGAGATACCACAGTAATATCTAGCACCATGAAGTGTCACCTACCATAGAAATACCTGGCAGCAATTGGGGTCTCTGGGAAATGAAGGAAAACTAAGACTTCTTCTTACCTTTTTTCTCCAAACAAGAATACATGCTGGAGTGTAGGGGGGATAGTTGACATTCACTGTGGCATGGGCTATGATTCTGGTCTAGAAGCCATTAGCTACTGAAGCATATGGATACCCATAGGGATCCTTGTGTCTGTTTATCAGCTATGGGCCATCTTTATACCCATCCTCAATGATCATACGACCAAAACCTCCTTTTGCCACAGCTGTCTCCAGACTAGTGTTTTTAATCTCACAATTACTTGCAATTACAGTGAAAATCCTTTTATCCAGCGTGCTGGGTAATGGAAGGTGCTGATAAATTGAAAATGCCAGTTAATTAAGAGGGAGGGGGTTTGGAGCACAGCGGGGAGTGTGCAGGGTACGGGCATGGGAGGGACGGAGGGGCATAGGCACAAGGAGCAGGCTTGGGTCCAGAAGGGGGCTAGGGCTTACCTCTGGCAGCTCCCCATAAGCAGCACCCCATCCCTGCTGCTCTCGGCAGAGGTGTGTGGCCAGGCAGCCCTGCTGCAAGCAGGCATGCATCTGTCAGTAGGTACTGACCATCACCGCTCCCATGGTTCATGGCCAATGGGCTGGGAGCCACGAGTTAACACTTCGGGAGGGCCAAGGCATCATGCTTGCAGGGCTACCTGCCCATACCTCCCCCAGCATCAGGAGGGACAGTGTTCCCTACCATCCAGCACCCTGAGCCCCCTCCTACATCTCATCCCATGTCCCAAGCTCCTTTCTGGACTCAAAGTCCTTCCCAGAGCACACCCCGCAGACCCTCTCCAGCCCCCTGCCAGCCCCACACCAACCGCACTATAAACTGGATTTTCTGTGCAGATCAGAAATGCTGATTTATTGAGCTTCATTGTTGTTTAGTGAAGTGCCAGATAAAAGGGCTTTTGCTGTATTTTTTTAATCATTTGATAGCCTTATTTGAAATATAACGTTCAGAGCACTGGCTTATGAGAGAGAGAGTGAGCTGCAAAAGTCATGCCAGGAGCCTTTCTTTAGCATGACTCACACCAGAAGTCTTGATCTGGAGTCTTCCCTGCTTAGGTCCTTTAGCTTTATTTTAAAATGGCTCTGATAGATCCAGCTATATTGATAGGTGATATAAAGTCAGAAGTACTTTCTCAGTTCTCTAGCATTTAAAACTTACATTAAATTTAATCCTTGTAGCAGGTGTCAAAGTGAAAGCTACAGAGCTGGAAACACTCTCTCCAGCAGGCAGATACAGAAAATGAAAGATTTCTCATGCTGCCACACCATAATAAGTGTCAATAGTGCTCTTCAGGGGCCGTCTCTGAGGGTTAGAGAGTAACTCACTCTCCATTCCATCCAATCCTTGACTTCTTTATGAAGATTGCTACTCATCAACTGTAAGCGGTGGTTTTGTGACATGGACCCCTGCCTAATTAACCACCAGAAACCACCAATTTATTTCACATAGGCGGTCGTCTTACAGCTGTTTAGTAGCTCATCTGCTGACCTGGGTGGGAAATTAACTGCTTCTCATTAATCATTTCCCAAATCATCCAGTCTTTTGCTCTTGGTCGCCCTGAATACTCTACAGAATTCAAAATGCCTTGCTGAATTTCAGATATGTGTTCCAGCACACAGTTCCCCCTCCTTTTGCATCCCGTGTGAATACCAAACCAGCAGCAATACCACGCCACTTGTTAAGCTACTTCTATTTCTACTACAAATTCTGTATGTTCATCTGCCTCTCTTTTGGGTTATATCACAGCTCCATTGCCAGAAAGAGCCAATGTACACATACATAATTATAGACATGGAAAAATATGCTAAAGATCAGGAGATAAAATTAATTTCTGGTATCTGAAGCAGAGAGGGACCATCTTAAAAAGAATAACATATTGACGACAGTGTACAAATTAAATTTACCGTGAAAAATGACGTAACCTGTGAATACCATATGGAAAACCAGCAGAATCCTAGACTATGACCTCCATTGACAATCTTAGACTACTTGACAGATCAGGTCACCCAATTACATACCAGCAGGGTGCATCTTGTGTCAGTATTTGCTTTCCATTTTTGCACTGAATCTTATAAAGTACACACATCCCCCATTAATCAGTTTCTCAAGCAAATTATGAAATGGAGACCCATCAATGAACTTTTAGCTCTTTGCTGTGAACAGCTGATAGTTTGGGAGTTGCACACAGAGATTGCCTTGCAGCTTTACTTTGTGCCCTATAAGGCCGTATTACTGTTAGCTCTAACTTTTCTGAAGTGTACCAAAAAAAGAAGATTGTAGATTTGTTGAGATTATAAAGCAAATGACTGTACGGTGTTTTTCTATACATCTGCAACAGAAGTGTGGCATCAGCAAGAGACTGAGCATGCCTTGGTCATGCCAAACTGCATATATGTAGTCGTGCTTAGCAATTGTTAACTCATTAACCCTGAACACTAATATGGGGCAGGTAAGAATTATTCTCATTTTACAATTGAAAAAAATAAGGCAGTGTGATGAAGTGACTCTCCAAAGCTACAGAAGGAGCCAGTGCCAGAGCTAATGGTAGAACTCACGAGTTCCTAGTTTACTGTTCTGTGTACACGCTACTAGTCTATTATTTGCAGAATATGAGAGAGTGGTAATATATACTGCCTCTCCAAGCCAATCAAGCAGCTCATCAACCTGTGGCATGGGTATGCATCAAATTTGGACACAGCATTCACTTTCCGGAAATCTGTGCAAAAACAGGTGCTCCCATCAGGGTTTGGGGGCTAGGACTGTCGGGTTCTTCCAGTCACTGAAGGACTCCTTGATTACCCCCAATGCTAGCATCGACTGGAGTTCTTGATTTACGACTTCTCTCAGTTTCTGGGGAAGGGGCTGGGAGTTCTCTCAGAACGTAACTCCTGGTTCCATCTGAACATGATGGATGGCCAAGTGAGTTCAGCCTGGTTTAGCCAAGATGACGGACGAGAAGGTAGCGACCAGTTGCTGTGCCTGGTGCTTTTGTTTGGGGGTAAGGTTGGATCTAGTATGGACCTCTCCAGGTTTGGATGCATCTGTTACCTGTGGGCCCGGTTCCAGGGCCTGCGGGTAGGGGGTTATTAGTAAACCTTCCTGGATACTCCATTATTTTAAGAGGTTTACATGATACATTTGCCAGACTTTATGTTTGTCTGGCTGAGTAACCCCCCTCCCCTCCCCGGATTTAAATTGTGAGTGCTTAAGGTTCACTTCAGATGATCAGACTTCTTGTTTAAGAGCAGAATGCACTTGCTAGAAATCGACGACCCATTCCATAAGAAAACATGGGAGATGAAGAATATATCTGCAACATTTAGAGCAGTTAGTGGAATCTGAAAAAGTTTTTACTACTTGGAAGTGTGGTATTGTTAAAAGTCTAAGACAGTAAACTTTCTCGCTGACAGAAATGGAACATGGTTTGAAACCAGCAAGTTTTAAAATATGGTTTGCACTTGACACTTCCCTTGCCTGTTGTTGAGGGCCTAAGGCATTAGAGTTTCTCTCTGTCCATTCTAATAAAAATCAAAGGCCTGACTATTAATTGACACAGGAAATCCTGATATGCTGGGCTCAGTCCAACTGCGGGAAATACATTCTATCTACCAAAAATTACACCTTGTGTTCCAACAGAATGTAGAATTCTTTTAATTCTATCTTATTTCATTGTGTGAAGAATTTTTTTTAAAGATCTGTCCTGTCTCTTTTCAGAGATAGTTGCTTTTCAGTGGTGGGAAAAATATCCCTGGTATTATGCAAGCACTGGTCATAGTTATGTTTTGTAATTAAAACCGGCAATTGATCTGAAGAATACAGTGTAACAGCTCCAAAATTACAACCCTTACTTTGAGTACAGGATTAACTGAGTACAGAATCTATTTGCTGAGAATTTAAAGTTTACTTTGCATTAAAAAAGAAAGTTATCATTATCCCAAAAACAAGCATTAAAAATCAAGATTAACCTTAGCTTTTTCCTTAAAACCAAAATGCCAAAGATTGGATTGATTGATTTACTCAATGAACAAATCTAACAAAATATTTCACCAAAATCAGATCTTCACAGTTCCTAAAGTAATCTAACGAAGAGAAAAAGAATTCAATACACACAGACAAAAACCATACCAAAAATCATTTCTCAAGTCGTTTGAAAAATACTAGCTTAAACATTACGATACTTCTCATGTCCAACAAAGTAATAGACAAAGGCGATGAAAAAACTGCAGCATGTATTGTAAAACATTATAAGACTGTTAGAACTAGGTATTGTTATATTTAAAAAAACAGCTAGTTTCTGAAGCTTCAACTTCTTTATAAAAAAGTATAGCTTATATCTATACTGCATAGTTCTGTTGCAGGGATAAATTCTGTAGCACTGAAATCACAGAATACTTGAGGCCCAGAATACAAAGATTTATAATTACATATGCTAACGGTTTTAATCTGAAATGGAATGCTGCAGTACAGGACTAAGACGTTAAACAAAACAGCAAACTGAAAAAGTAGACTGTTCCCACGAAAGCTCCTGATACCATCTATATGTTTTGTTAGTCTATAAAGTGCTACCAGACCATTTGTTGGTTTTTAAGTTTATCCTGTACAGACTAACTCTGCTACCCCCTGAAGCTTCCAAAACGGCAATAGTTCATCTTCTTTTCTCTCATGGGAGTCTAAAATAATTCCATTAAAATCAGTGAAGCTCTGACAATTTACATCAGCTGGGGATCTGTCCCATTAAATTTAACAGCGCATTTTCTGAACTTTTTCTTCCTTTTTAATAATGAGATATTTGCATGAAAGCAGAATTTTTTCCTTTCCAGTTTTTCTGTTCCTGATATTTGTTTCTCATATATAGTCATAATCTTCTGTATGGCACATCATAATTATCTCTACAGAGCTAGTTTTTATGTCTCAGAAGGTGAGGAATAAGCAGCAAGAGTAGATGAATGCCTCCGGAGAAAGATCATCCAAATATGTCCCCTTTAATAAAATACAGGAAAGAGACAATAAAGAATAAAACATTGTCTATGTAAGAAGAATTCTGTTTTATCTAAGTCTGTCTCTTTTTCTTGCTCTGTAAAATCTATTGAAATTTCTAATGTGGTCATCACTGTAGTATCTCAACTTCATTTTATGTAGAACATATTAAAAAGTTTTCATAATGTAATGGAAAGTATCCAAAGATAGATAGGTTCCAATTTTGTGTTCCTTCAGTGGGAGGTGAAATCATACAGATAGAAGGATGGGTCATAGGAAGGAAATACTGAAGACTTAAAGGAAAACAACAGTATGTACTTTAAATATACACCACTCATTAACATCTGATGACAGTAAATTAATTTAAAAGTGTAATAAATATCAAAATCATAATTTGCATTTCTACAGGAAGCTCCCTTCTTGGCAACTGGACAAAGCATTTGTTTTAAGCATGTGAACAGTCCCATTTAAATCAGTGCAATTACTCATATGTATAAAATTTGGTAGGCTATGAATCAAGGACAGAAGAGATAAGATGTTCCATTAGATTCAAGGTGTGGAAATCGGAAATTGCATAACTGTAAGTTAGTCTGAATTCATGTATCAAGTTGTCTTACCTGTGCCAAGAACATTTTGGAATTTTTAAACCAAAAGAATATTTAAAATGTAAAATACTTTCTGTGGTCATAGTGCTTAGTTTTGCATATGGCAGAAATTCAGAAAAGCTCTTAAGTACATGCTTAATGACAGTACTTACATGCTTAAAGTTAAGCAAATGCCTGGCTGGATTGATGCCTTGGAAGATGAAGTGAAACTAAACAGTTTAATTTTTTAATCTAATTATATACTACAATATTGCTGCCCAATTTGGATTGCAATTTCTGCAGTGGAATGTTTGATTCCAAACAGAATGCCATTTTCAATGCTTTACTGTTTAATATTGAAAATACTTCTACAGGTTGAACCTCTGTAAACCAGTACTCTTTTGTCTGGCAACATCTGGATGTGGCAGGATCAGAGAGTACCTGTAGAGTGCTGGTGCCTACAAGCCCTGCAAGCTGGCAGGGCTCCAGGCTGCTAGCAGCGAGTTGCCAGCGGGGCCAGTAGCCACCGCAGGGCTGCTCAGTGGGGCCTAGTGCCCAGTGTGCCCTATCAGGGCTGCCCAGAACACTACAGCAGGGTATCATGGCAAGCCCATCTAGGCTGCCTGAGGAGCTGGGAGTCCAGCGCACAGCAGGGGGCTGTTCAGCAGTGAGGCTGCCCAGAGGGCAGGCAAGAGCGTATGGGGGCCGGCAGGACAGTGGGGCCTGCTGCGGGTTCAGGGCTGAGGGCCGATAGCATATGACCTCCACTGGTCTGGCAGAATCCTCATCTGGGACCTGTCAGATCTCAAGGGTGCCAGATCAGGGAAGTCCAACCTGTACTAATACTTACTTTGTCTAGTGTGGTTGTATTGTTGATTTTTTACAAACAAATACAGAATGTTGGGTCTCGATTATCCATATCCCTTTAAACAGATTTTAAATGTGACACAAAAATGTATTTTTAAAAAATTATAGAATTTATACTGACAACTTTATAAGTTTGTTTTGCTTTACAGTACTTTTACAAAGACAGATCTGTTCCATGCATTAGTCTGCATCGTCAAACTAAGTCTGTGTGGAGAAGCATCATTAAAATGTCAGCCCCCCTCAGGGAGGGTATGTCTACACTACAGCGCTAATTCGAACTAAGCTAATTCGAACTAATGGATCCAGACTAAAAAACTAGTTCGAATTAGCGTTTTGCTAATTCGAACTAGCATGTCCACATTAAGTGGACCCTGAACCGGGGTTAAGGATGGCCGGAAGCAGTGCCGGCAGGGCATCAGAGGAGGACTTAGAGCATGGAGATGCTGTCTCAGGCTAGCCAAGGACTGTGCTTAAAGGGTCCCGACCCCCACCCCGGACAGACAGTTCTCAGAGGTGCCCCGCTTGCAAAGCAGCCTTGGCTTGGATTGCCCGGACTACCCACACTGGGCACATCACACCACTAGGCCGTCAGCTCGGCTGCAATTGCCGCAGGCTGCCATCTGGGGAAAAGGAGCAATTGGGGGGATGCAGGAGAGGTTCCACCCCCAGAAGCCCGCAGAGCCAGCCCAGTCCTCCCCATCGGGGGCTCGTGCCCCATTCCTCCCTCACCTCCTTCCACTTACCCTTCCCTAACCCCTCTTCTTGATGTACAAAATAAAGGACAATTGTCTTCAAAAATGGAATCTGTCTTTATTGAACAAAACTGGGGGAGACTGGGAAAAGGAGGTGGGAGAGGGGAAAAGAGAGGCTAGGAGAGGGGAGGGCAACTAAAATGATCAGGGGTTGGGAACAGGTCCCGTATGAAGAGAGGCTAAAGAGACTGGGACTTTTCAGCTTAGAAAAGAGGAGACGGAGGGGGGACAGGATAGAGGTCTCTAAAAGCAGGAGTTGGGTGGAGAAGGTGCATACAGAAAAGTTCTTCATTAGTTCCCATAAAGAAGGACTAGAGGACACCAAAGGAAAGGAATGGGTAGCAGGCTTCAAACTAGTAACAGAAAGTTGTTCTTCACAACGCAAAGCATCAACCTGTGGAACTCTTTGCTGCAGGAGGCTGTGAAGGCTAGAACTAGAACAGCGTTTAAAGGGAAGTGAGATCAAGTCATGGAGGTTGGGTCCATGGAGTGGTATTAGCCAGGGGGTAGGAGTGGTGTCCCTGCCCAAGTTTGTGGAAGGCTGGAGAGGGATGGCACGAGACAAATGGCTTGGTCACTGTCTTCGGTCCATCCCCTCCAGGGTCCCTAGGGTTGGCCGCTGTCGTTAGACATGCTACTGGGCTAGATGGACCTTTGGTCTGACCCAGTACGGCCAGTCTAAGCTCAGGGCTCAGGGTCGGGGGTCTCAGTGGACCCCCTTGATTCTCTTGCACACCTGCTCCTGGGTGGCCAGGCTGGCAGCTCTCCTACCCTAGCCGGCCACTTTCCTGTGCCTAGTGCGGAGGTCGTGGACGAGGTCCACGATGTCCGCACTAGCCCAGGCGGGTGCCCGTCTCTTGCGGTCCCGGGCAAGCTCCCGGGAGCCGCCAGCCTGGTCCCGGGAAGAGGGGGAGGGCTGGGGGGCATCGGGTGGGTGGCTCGATCCGTGCCAGGTGCAGGGTCTGCTGGCTGGGTGCTGGCAGGCTTGCACCTGGCACGGGCACCGTAGCCAGCCTGTGCCCCTTTAAGGGGTCTGGGTCCGGGAGGGAGGCAGACGAGTTTCCCTGGTGCTGGCCAGAGTGGCCACCAGGGAAACCTGGGGAGGGCTAGCCTCCCACTAGTTCGAATTAAGGGTCTACACAGCCCTTAATTCGAACTAGTAAGTTCGAACTAGGCTTAATCCTCATGGAATGAGGATTACCTAGTTGGAACTAAGCGCTCCGTTAGTTCGAATTAAATTCGAACTAACGGAGCGCTAGTGTAGCACCTATGAAAGTTAGTTCGAACTAACGTTCGTTAGTTTGAACTAACTTTGTAGTGTAGACATACCCGGAGAAAATAGTCTAGTTCACTGAAGAGATTGAAACAATTATGGGTTTTTAAAAATATGCTTTGAAAACATCTTTTTGTGTTTTTCATTTGGCAAACATTTAGTTTATCAGCTAAGTTCCTCATAGTGCAGAAATGTACACAGGTATTGAGCCTTATACACAACAGGATGGACTGCGCCCAAACTTAACCATGCATATGTGTTTGCAGGATCAGGATCTAAGATATCATAACTATTGACTGGAGGGGTTTTTTTTCCAACATGAAAGTCTATGAAGGTAAAACCTTGGAGCAATGAAAGAACTGCAACAATGCACTCAAATGTCTCAATAAAGTCACAAATAAAGGATCTCTCAGAGCTGACTTGAACAGAGCTATCCTTCAGCCTCTGGTGGCCTGGACTGAAAATCCTGATAGAGACACTAATAAGAAATGCTTTTGTTCCATTCTATGACAGATGTGTATAATGACATCTTCAAACATGATTCATATTGTATAGCTCAGACTCTGTGTTAAAGAAAGTTCCAAGACTGGTGCTAGCAAAACCAACTGAAGATAGGATTAAGCAGTGTTTGATGCTTTAGGCTCTCTTTCCCAACACACACCTGTGTTGGCTGAATCTCTGCTCTGTAGTGACCTTATTTTCACAGGCAATACACTCACCCTGTTGTCATTAGGCAAAATATTAGCACAGATATGGTGCCTTCATAGTGTGAACCAGGGTTTTAACTTCATCTTGTTCTGTTGTTTCTTACAGTCTTAGGCATGGCTGGTGGGACTACAAGATTTAGCAAGTGGGGCTGGGAAGCTCAGAAGAAAATGATGTAGTCCTACTGGGAAAAGCAAAGGGGAGCAGTTTAACTCCAAATCTTCATGTCACTGACTTTCTGGGATTATGAGTTTAGCGATTCATTTTGGAAAGGTGAATTGTACCTGGATTTTCATTCCAGCAATGTATCAAACATCCAAAAATATATTAAACCTGCTGGAAAATGAGTGACAGACTTTCTAATCTTGATACAAGACGTGAGGTTAGTTATGCATATGTAAGATCGGTGACAGTGTATGTCACTCCATAGGTATCCCTTGTTTCTCTCTCTTGGTTAAGCTTTCTTTGATCCAAGCACTTCCTTTCTACCTCCATGAATGAAGAGGAGCAGAAAGCAGTTGATCCTTCTCCTCCATGAATGCTGATATGCACACAGAGAGAAGGTGGTAAATGCAAGCTCTGTACCATTCTTTCCCCTTCCTCTTGAAGTCCTTCTGTAAGAACTGGGGTTTGAAAGCTGAGACAGGCTCAGCAGGAAGGCGAGCTGCCTCAGTGTCCTCTGCCAAGCAGGGATTTTTGCCATCAGATAATACCACAAACTTTAATTTATGCCAGTCCCCCATCTCTAAATACAATCCCCATCCAAAGGAGTGTGGGGGATTCAGAGTATTGTCCTTTAAAGGTTAAGGTACCCCAAAAGCTATTCAGAGGCATAGAACAGCTGTGCAGCATATGCCCTCTGACAGCATCACAGAAACTGCCATGCCCTCACCTTCCCCATCTCAGTGGAACAATTTGGAAACAGTTGCCAAGTTTCATGTTCCTTACACATGGATTGTTTGGCCCTTTCTTCACATAAAGGTTGAAAGTTGGGCTAATCCCATGATCTATGACAATTTTGCTTTGTATGTGGGACACCCAGATTGGAAATCATTAATATGAACTGCCATGAGCTCAGCCAATGAGTAAACCACAAGGGGGATTTTGAGAGGCTCTCTTTTTGTGGGAAATGCATAGTATTTCTGAGCTCCACATGATAACCTAATCCACACTTAAACCCTGTGAGCAACTCAGCAGTGAGGCCAGGCATTTAACAGGAAGGCTGAGGGTTAGGATTGAAGCACATTGATGAAGCAATTACTTGTACGGCAGTAGGTCTGTACTAGTCACATTTTCAGGAGAAATAATACTCCAGTCTCCCAAGCTGTCAGTCTGGCATCATTAAACAGCACTAAACTTACTTTAAAAAAAGTAAAACCCTCTGTGAGCTGTGAGTGATGCATATTCAGCAGACATGTGAATTCACTCATTATGCTGCTCTCTCATTAAGCTCACAGGAATAGCAAATGTTTATTTTTAAAAGCCACCTAGGAAAAAAAAAATCCGCACCAAGCAGCCTGGGAGCTCCTCAAGAGTGGGAGAAGTGCTAAACTACGGAGCAGCAGTCAGGCTGAGAACAAGACATTGCCTCACACTATGATCTTGTGGGGATGGTAAATGACTTGGGATTAGTGAGCATGCGTATGTGTAAAGTCTGTAGTTTAGAGACTGAGCAAGGAAGAGTGGAAGGGAATTTGTAATGAGCACTAAAACAGCATGTGGAAACCCACTTTTTCTTTGTTTTGAGGTGTAATGTGTGGTAATGGGCTGGCAGTGAAGAACTTCTGTACTCACTCCCTGTTTTGATACAGGCTTCTTTTGTGGCCTTGGGCAAATTATGTGGGCCAGAAGGCCCTAATTACAGTTCCACTCTACTGCTCAGTGCTGGGGTTGAGAAGCAGCAGCACCTGGTTACTTCTGAAGACTCAATGAAGCAGATCACTGGTGTGGAGGAGGGATATACCCAGTGACTCTGTGACTACACCCGTTTACCAACCAAAACCTGCGTGTAGTAGACAATGGCGAGTTAATATAATGACCTTCTGTTGATATGCGTTTTAGTAGTTACATTCCTAGATTGTCATTGCTCATTAAAAGTGCTGTCAATCGGGTAAATATTGCATTTTATTAATATCAGAACAGACTTAAATGGGGCCTGCATGTTGTGTAGTTTTGCCTTAATCTTTGTTTTCATGCCTATCAGTGTAAAAGAAGCTATTTGCATATATATTTGCATTTAAGTTGCAGCCTTTTGCATGTGCTGTGAGTATCATTGTGGGCCCCGGGGCTTCCAAAGTTGAGTAATCCTGTCTGGCCTAAGGAATGGGTATATAAAGAACATGTTATTCTTTATAGCCAAGTGTTTTCCCTGCTGGTTCAGTAAACATGGCCACCAATCTTGCACCTAATAGCCTGTATTATCTCACAACATTAGACAGGGATTTTATTATAGTTTCATACCTCCATTTATCACTACAACAGGGCTTTAGGGTTGTTTTTTTACATATCATTTTTTCTGGTTCTTGCTTGTCATAGGATTTGAGCCTGCAAACAAACCTAGATTGACTCCCAAACATATTACATTTCTCAGTTTTCCAAGAGAATTTTTATGGCTGGTATGCATGGACAAGCCCCCAGCCCCACCTCCAGTCCCACCCCTTCTGCTGAGGCCCCACTCCTTTTCTGCTCCCCACAGGGAGGCAGGGCAGATGGGCACACAATTACCCCAGTCTCCCCGGCCTCAGAGGAGGGTGTGCTACACACCCGGGTCTGGCCTCTCCAGCCCTGGAACATGGTGCACCACATGGGTGCAGCTCCACCTAACCTCTTCAGCCCCAGAGGACGGCATGCTGCCCAGTCCAGCCTCTCCTGCCCCAAAGCACTGGGGGATGGAGGAGGGTGTGTTGCCCGGCCTGGCCTCTCCAGCCCCAGAGCATAACAGGAGAGGGAGGAGGACGTGCCACTTGTCACAGCCTAGACTCTCCAGTCCCAGAGGACTGCACACCACGCAGCCAAGCCTAGCCGAGCCCCTCCAACACCAGAGCACCGGGGAAGAGAGGAGGGTGTGCCGTGCAGCCCAGCCTCTCCAGCACCAGGAAGGCGGGCACTGGGGGCAGGAACACTTCACCCCCAGAATGCCTACAGCAGGCATTCTGGGGGCGGTGCCAGGTTGACGGTTTGGGAAGGCAGAGCCTTCCTCTGCCTTACACACCAGACACCCATGTTGGTATGAGTCATTCTTCCAAAAGCATTAATCAGCACATTAATCTCTTTTGCATCTTTTGTTACTCTGCCTGTATCCAGTGTGGCTTATTCACCAAAACACCATCTGTATGGTGCTAAAATGAAAACCTGAGAAGACCAGCTGTTCAGTTGCCCACCAACAAGAGTTCATTTTCTTTTCTTCAGCCTCCTCCTCTTTGCTTCACTGTTGAAAGACCAAAGACAGATTTTATAGAATTAGTGTTAACAAGAACTGAAAGGTTTTAAACCTCTGTTACATAAGATTGGAGCATTTGCAGCAATGGAATTTCATTCTCAGAAGCTGAGCGATCTGATTTCATATTGAGTGTACAGAAGATAAGATACTGGATGTTATGGGATGTGGTCAGAGAAGACCCTTTGGGATTGTTCCCTGGTGTACTGATCATCCCACTGACGCCCGCTTTCTTGCTTTCTGGGGTTCCTCACCACCATGTCCCAGTGGTCTCCCCCACACCAGGTGGAGAGCTGGAGTTACTACCCCCCTGAAGAGCAATGCAGATACTGAAGCACTTCAGGTCTGGCAAGATGCAATTCTAGGGCACAGCACCCAGGAAACCAACTCCCAAAAGAGATCAAAACCCCAAATAAATCTGTCTTTTTCTTAGTAAAAGTTTTATACATGGAAAGCTCATGAGGATATTTGCCCTTTTTATCAATTAAAGAGAGAGACGCACATTGGTTGTTCCCATAGGTAACAGTTATTTACACTGGGCCTGACTGTAAACAAAAGTGTTTCTGTTAAGTACAAACAGTAGGATTTAAGTGGCTGCAAGTGAATATAGGCCAATATAAGTTACTGAATTAAAATTAAAAGAAAATGCATAGCTAGTTCTAATTCACTCAAAAATGTATTGCAAGCAGATTTTTACCCTAAAGAGCTGTTCTTATTTTAGGCATAGTCTTCAAGTCAAAGCTGATCTTTTACTTGGTCTTGGCTCACCAGCCTTCTTTGGAGTGTGTCAGACCAGCCGAAGACAAAGGACTGATAGCTTCCCATTGATTAAATACTCTTTCTCCCCTTCCATAGAAAACTACGAGGGTCAAAATGGAATCTCATTACCACATAGTATGATCACATGTCTCACTACTCCAATCACCATTGGACTTACAGGACAAATAAGGTTGTGATCAATTTAACAATTTGTAAACCAGTCATAAAGGCTTGTAGGGGGATGAATACTAGTAATGGCTCTCATTAGAACATTTAAAACTATAAATAGTCTCACATCATATTTATTAGATACATGAACAGTCTGATTAGTTGGAGAGAGTTTGGTATGAAGTATTTGATGTGTTACTTACGAAGGCT
The DNA here is from genome assembly GCF_052426305.1 of Pelodiscus sinensis. NCBI lineage: Eukaryota > Metazoa > Chordata > Testudines > Trionychidae > Pelodiscus > Pelodiscus sinensis. Next base: position 114,338,078 of record NC_143055.1, on the reverse strand, counting down.
CAGAGCACTTTGGCCTATTACAAATCCAGAGAAAATCTTCATAGTAATTTTGAACTTAAAGTAGAAAAGCAAAAAGGGAGGCAGTGTGATCTAGGGAACAGAGCGACTGGGAAACAAGGTCCTCTTTATTTTCCCACTTCTGTGTCTTGATTTGCTGTGTTAAACTTAGAAAATTATTTTATTCTCCATGTCTTAATTTATCAAATAATGGCTAGAACAACTTTCCTTACGATGGTGTATAGATAAGTCTTTGTAGAGTGCTTTGAGATCCTTCAACAGAAAAATGCTATCTATGTTCAAAGTATTATTAATCAGCCTCTCTCATCACTCTGACTCAAACATTGAACTTATTATCTGTATTAGTACCAATTGATTAATCCTTTTGTTGTAGAATGGTTTCTCTTTTGTAGCACTGGTTCTCTAAAATCTGGCCCACGAGTGTCCTTGTAAATGAATTACATATCACTGAAGAGATTACACTTAACTCTGTTAAAGAATGTCTCCTTTTGTATGATTATGGTTATGCTTGGAACTCTACGGTGGTTTTTTTTATTTTATTATTTTAAATTTAACTCTTTGTTTTACAGATGAGGGCAGGAGTGCAGTTGACCATGCAGGTGGTGCACAGATTGTAGTAGACCATTTAAGGTCACTGTGCAGTAAAACAGATCCAGCCAATGAGAAGCTCTTGACTGTCTTTTGTGGCATGCTGATGAACTATAGCAATGAGAATGGTAAACAACACTGAAAATTTGCTTTATGTCTGCCAAAAGAACCCAAAGCCTAAAAATCAATCATATAGCTCGATTCAACATGTAAACTTATTATTTATTAAAAGTAAATGCTACCAAATTATTCATTTTTCCTGATGAACCGCTTCAGAATAAAAATAGCAACATACTGTATAAAGTTTTTATAAGTATCTTGAATTATGTATTTATATGTTTGAAAGGGGTACATGTGATATATGATACTGTATTGGAAAAATACCTTTCCGGAGACAAATCAGGTTGTATTAATTTAAAAAAGGGTCCTTACAGTTTTAAATGTAAGATTATCCCTGACATCAAACTTTGTCTTTTTTAAAAACATGATTACTTAAATATAAGCATATAGTTTTCTCTTACATTACTTTTCTAGTGAAAGTATATATAAAAGCACTTATGTTATTCTATTTCATATAATTTAGGGATAATTTATACACATATAATACTGGTAATATATTCAAATAGTAAATATCTATTTTTAATCAATAATAATGATGAACTGATGGGTTTGGGATGGGATTGGAAGGCGAGGTTAGGAAAAAATGGTACATAACTGGACTTTTTTTTTTACATGAAAAAACATTGAACCAAATATAGTCTTCTAAGAAGAGGAGTTGTACACGCAAATGGGTATTTGGGTGGTGGACATTTTGTTTGTATAGGCAAGTAAGGCAAGTTATTGATGCGTATTTTCACATGTTCTGTCAGCTTATGAAAGTTGTACCCATTAAGAAAAAAGGCAAAAATGAGTAGTGCTAACTAGTTCCAGGATGTGGGCGTGTCCCCATAATACCCATGAATTGGAAACTTAGCCAGTCAGTCATGCACATTTCTTACATTGAAATTTTCCAACATGGGAATAACTATCTTCCATACCAGCCACTCACCATAAGGTTTTGAGAGCACCAGGGAAGAAGCTCTTTTATGTCGTTAGATAACTCTGACACTTTCCAAATTCACCCCAAAATTATCCTATTTTTTGGGATGTCCCCCATGTTAAATTTCTTTTGAGCTTTAATTCACCTATTCCTCTGACTCCTCTTCTCTCATCTTAACCTCTTCTCTGTAATTTCTTTCTGGTTGGGGATAGTTTGCTTGTTTGTCTGTTCTCTCCTATGGTCCCTTCTACCTTGAGAAACTATCCATGTTTCTTGTCCTCCCCATTCTCCCCTTTGCCTGTTTCTCTACTCTTAGCCTAATATTATGCAAGAATATCTATTTACAATACTTCCTTGCTGGTTTTAAATTACAGCATTTGCTTTTTCTGCTCCATACAATTTCCCTGCAGTGTTTTGCTCAGCTGTTTGTATGAGAGTCATACTGTATCTAATTCTGTGAAGTGTTATCTCATTATTTTCTCTTTTGCATTGAAGCGTCTTGAGTAGATTTTCCTACCTATCAACTGAATTTCTGGATTCCCCTGCATTAACTGGGTCTAATGAGGCATCCAGTATTTCTAATAACTAGAAAGATAGACCCATCCAAAAGCAGACTTTTTTGCTGTCTAGAGGTATTGGTTTTGCTTCAGTGATCAGGCTTCACTAAGTCCTCTGGGTAAACTAATTACTGTGTAAACGCCAAGATAAACAGCTGTTGAAAAGTTAAATAATTATAAATATTGAATGAATGACTTTTAACCAGAAAGAAAATCAGTTTTGTAACTGCATGCTGTCGATATACTTCAGATGCACCCCTGTGAAAATGTGGAGTGTGTGTTTCCCACACTATTCTTGACTTCAGCCAGTACTACTAGGTCTTTAATCTTGACATGAGTCTAATGGCCTGATCCAACATCAGTTGAATCCAGTTGGAGTCTGTCCATTGATGTCAGTGGGCAATGGATTGGGCCCTAAATAATTTGCTAAATTAACAGGCAAAATTACTTACTGACTTCATTTTCTAAGGAGTAGTCAATGATTGTGCCTGTATGAGCTCTCATAGATGTTCACACAGATAATTTCCTATATAAGTGGATAGGTGGCCTGTTTTGCTCAAAATTTCTGTTTGCTTGGGGCCATATTTTGTCTCGAGAGGCACAATGGGTGCATGTGCATTTTTTCCAGATGCCCCATGTAAATTTGACCTATAGACTATAAAATTTTCAGAAGGAGGCGGGGGGAGACTTCCTTTTGTGGGAGCACAATTTCAGCCCAGAAAACTTACAGCTGTATTTTTGCACCCATCATAAGTTGAACTGTGGGCACAGATCTGAGTACTTGCAGCACTTAGCTACTCGATTGCAAGTAAAAATGAGGAAATCAGAAGGGCATGTTTTCAGATTGCATCCACAGTTTCATTCTGTGTATGTACAAATTATGCCCATAAAAGGAGGGATACCTTTTTAACATTTACTCATAAATATCTGATCCTACATTGCTTGCATTTAACTAAAAAAAATCTAGACAAATCTAAAAGAAAAGAATATGAGAAAATGTAATTAGAAACACATTCCTGCTTTGAAGACTTCTACCTAATGTTGTATTCTTTCCTTTATCCTCTCCTGCTTAGCTTACAGTGCTGCAAAATTACAGGTTGGAACTGTGAAGTTCCCCTCACTTTTTTAATCTCTCATATTCTACTATCTGTCCAACTAAGAACAATTACAAAACATTTTATTCTGAGTTACATTTGATTACCTATGAATATCTTCAACTAGATTTTTTAATGATTTGCATTTTATGGTAAAAACCACAGGTATTATTTTTGATTATTTTGTTTTAAACCCTTTGTTAAAATATGCAACATTCTCAGTTTGGTAATATTTTTAGTTTCAGATAGATTTTAACACAAAATTATGTTCTTTCGGCATACAAGAGACTCATTGCTGAAGTAATCTAAAGCAGAGTTTCTCTCAAGTTGTTGAAGAAGGGTATTTACCACAAACAAGATTTTTCAAAGCAGGTAACTGGAGGCCAGCTACGTACAGCTAATTGCTCTACTTTAGAAAAAGCAGAATGATCCACAATTTTTGTGCATCGTGCTTATTTAGAACCGTCCAATTTGACTAGATGGACTGGTTTAGCTTGCATCTGTAATTCCATTCATAACATTGTTCTGTAAGTTCACAAGTTAAGAATCTTGTATATAATCCTTGTTTGTTATAAAAGGAATGTGGTCTGCTTGTGCTTCGGCATGCTGTTTCTCAAATATTTCTTTGTATCCCTCTCAGCATCTTATTCTTTCATTTGTCACAGGGGCATGCCAGAGCGCTTGTATTTGCCATCTTTCATAGCTCTTTCAAATGTATCAGAGATCTAAGACTATTTTGCCATTAACCCTTGGGTGCTAGATGTCAGTTTACTGTTGTTGGCAGACTTCGCTTTCTACCAGCACTTGAAAATCTTGACACTTGGTCTTATTCTGAACTGGATCTGATGTAAGCTGCTCCCCTCTTCACTTTGCATCCTAAGACTAATAGTGCAAAATATGTTCTATGTACAAGTAGAAATAAAATTAACATGCCATATGTGTTTGTAGATCTTTTCCTTCGTGAGATGGTTTTGAAGGAAATGTAACAAAAAAATTCTGGCTTTGACAAACCATAGAAACTCCAGAGGGGATGCAGCAACAGCTGTTCTGGCACCTTTCAGTGGGTGCCACATGCTCACCCTACCCACCCTACAAGCTCTGCTGTCACTCTACATCTTTCTGTGTGTGCAGAGGGTGAGGAGGGAGAGGAATGGCAGAACATGATCTAGAGCCTGCAAACTCTTACTCACATGAATAGTTCTTCCTAATGCAAGCAGTCCTGTTGGTCTCAATACCCTTCCTGTGAGCTGAGATTACTCATGTAGTAAGGGTTTACAGGATCTAACTGAAAACTGGGTAATTAATTTTAATTATGGTTCTAAAATTTATAAAGCACTCTCAAGAAGCTTTTAGTAAAATTTGCATGAAAGAACCACCCCAGCAGTACTTTGTTTCCTAGGCAATGAAGTTGTAGGTAAGAAATGAAGTGGATACAGCGTGTGTGTGTGTGTGTGTGTGTGTGTGTCTGCATAAATCTATATATAAAAAACAATCTTTTGTTTAGAGATTAATTACTCATTTCGTTTCACTTTAAACTTTAATCTGTCAAATTTGTCTTTTATTCAGTGCCTTTGTAAAATATCTAGATGCTGTATTATACAATCACTAAGCCTCTCTTAATCTTGCAAACTCTCCATCAGTATGTGATAGGAATTAATTCTTTGGGTTGATTTATGTTCTGCTTCTTAAAAAATGTTTTGTCCTTCTCTAGAAACTGTAACTGTACAAGGAGTGAACAGGAGACCGATGATGTCATCATAATGGCCTAATAGTAATCAATATTCTAGTAATGCTTCTCTCTGAGACTTACTTTTGCTAATTCTCATGTCTGCTGTGGTTTGTGTTTCATTTGCATCACAGCTAAAAATGTTAATTGTGCTTGCAGCCATAAAGATACTTCAATATCTATGATGTTGTAGTGGTTTTTTAAACAATGAAAGCTCAGTGCATTTGAAAGTAGGTAAAGCATCTTTTAATAATCATGGGACAATTAATAATCATCACTTAAATATTATTATATCCAATTTAAATATACTATCTAAAAATTAATATTGAATGTTGTGTTGAATACCAGCAGCTGTTTGTTGGGTATTAAATTAATTTATGTCACAATTTTGTGTGCTACAGATTTTCCTTTTAGTGTTCCATCAGTAACATTGATCATAGCTTTAACATTGTTGGAAATCCTATCCAGAATTCTGGCCTAACCTAAATTAATATTTTAATCTCAAATTCAAAAAATAAAGTTCTTCAATTTGGGATATTCTCCCCAGATCCCTTTCTTTGGAGTTACCATGTGTGTCATGTGAAGGACATGGAGCCATTGAAATTCAAGTTTTAGGTAGGTAATAATTTACACTGGCGCATGTATTGATTGACATATATCTCCTTGCATATGCATCTGTATTGCACACCTCTTAGTGCTTGTCTTCCTTATAGAACATGTAGGATCTGCTGTCAATGTGACTTCATGTAACACTGTCATATTTTAGTGGGTATTTGCTGTGGCTAAATGTTAAGAGTAAGAAAAAGCCTTCAGGTTCTAAAAATTCTACTTCCTATTAAGACAGATGGTTCTGATTCAGCTCTAATGTAAGCCAACAGAACTTCAGCAAAAGTCAGGCTGAATTAAGCTCTGTGTCTGTCATACTCTGACAGACTATCCTGAATAATCCAGTCTGTGTGGATCAGCAGAAGAGCCTCAGTCTTGCTCTTATTTGCTTTGCATTATTACTCTTACTTACTGGCTTGAAGACAGAACCACTTCTAGGTTTCAAAAGCCCCTAGAACTAAGAAGCCATGCAGGGCTTTTGTCAAAGGAGAAGCTGAGCATTCTCTGCTTCAGCTGTTACGTCTTTCCCTCATCATCCCAGAGCATCGCTTAGAAGTAAAGACCAAATTCAGTTAAGAGACTCTTCTTCTCAAGGAATATCCCTTAGAACGAGCATTAACAAATCACCTTCAATTTCATTTTGTTTAGGGATCCCACTCACAAATTATTTAAGAAAAATTATTTTCCTAAATTTAGGCACTTTGAAGCCTGGCCTGCTAGTGTCTGCAAAGACAGCTTCATACTCTTAATAGTAACAGAGCTAAATGGAATCTCAGAAAGTTAAGAGATTGTATATCAGGACGAGCCTTAATTACAAACAAGACAAGGAGATGAATACATCCCATGCATGCTCTGCAACTAATCAGCTAGTCTTATAATTCCTCTGTGTCAAAGGAAAAAACAATTTACCCTATGTATACATATTCTAACTGAGGAGAACACCACTGTGCTCGCATTTCCTCCCTACTGCTGGTTTAGGGCCATATCCATTATAAGGACATTCCTTCACAGGATTGGATTTTGGAACTGAATCAGATGCAAGACCTATTTTTTCAGTCCATACAGCAGTGTCTTCTGGTCCTATGTGCTTACTTGTTTCCTTACTGTCATCCCAATGGCCTATAAAGTCAGTCAGCTGCAAGACCTGCTGAATGACGTATGGCTTAGCCTTTCATAAGAATAAATTATTTCCTCCCAAAAGTAGATTTTGGATTTACCAAAATCAGTCCTTTCCTATTTGTCTTTTTACTCAGATACTGGGCACCCAGGGGAGATTATATTATCATTTAAAAAAAAAAAAGACACCAGAACATGTTGTTGCTTAAGAGTCTAAATTTAGGATATCAGAATTCTATGTTGTCTGTGGGAATGAATCAAAGAGCCATCCATTTTCAGAGTCGATGTAGATGGCTAATCTGTATATTTTTGTGACTTCTCTGGAGGCAAACGTATTCTGGAGAGTCTAATATCATACATTAACAGCAAAGAGACTTCCATAGATTGTCCAAATTCACTTCATTTTCCATGTGGCTTGCATTTCGTGTCTTTCTCCCCCTTCTCCTCAATTCCTTCCTTCCTATTCAGAATCTCCAAAGAGTAGGAATCTATGGAGGACAATCCCAAATTAAGGAGCACAATAGGTTATTTACCAGTAACAGAAGTTCTCCTATTGGCTCATTTTCCCCACATATACATTCTACCCCACCTGCCTTTCCAGTGGAACTGAAGGAGGGTGTGCTATTGATACACTCGTACTCTGGAGGTAAAATGACATTCAATGCATGCGCTAGTGCATATGTGTACTTACTTGAAATTTGACAACTTCAACAGCTCTGTAATGTCTAAGGTGGTGCTCTTTTATATGCCTAAAGAAAATGTGGTTCTGTGGAAGAAATAACCCAATAAAAGAAATTCAGTTACTGGTAAGTCACACAGTTTTTTTTTATTTAAGATGCTGAGCCACAATTACAATGATTCCTGATCACCTCATTAATCAGTTGAACAGTTGAAGTGGCCATCTACTTATTTTGTGCACATGATTATTGATTATTATAATTAACAAACTAATATTTTATACTGAAGAGAGAAACTATTAAACCAATTCCAGGAAATTAATTCCTAACTTTTGTTATGTAAGCATAATATATAGCTTTTTTTTTTTTTTTTTTTTTTTTAAGATTGTGCTGAGTTTCAAATTCTAACTCAGGATGTGTGAGAACACTGCATCTGCTAGGCTCAAAATTTCACCAATATTTTTGAGCTGTTTGTAAAATCCGTTGCAATTCTTTTTGGTCTTCATTCTCCAACTGATTTCAGTTGTGCAGGATCTAATTAAAGAGAAACATAATTGACTTCAGTGATCTTTGGATCAAGTCCTTTAGAGGAGTCCACTAAATTTGAAATTAGCTAAGTGTCTTAGAAATCATAAGTGTCAGGGAAATTGCCAATTAGCATATGGTGTGTCCATGTTTACTTCATTCTGTTCATTTGTGAAACAAACATGTTTTTCTCTTCTTTGCAGTGGGATAAAATGTTTTTAACAGAAAATATTGTAACAAATAATCAGCTTTTAATGTAAAAAATTCTTGTTTCTTCTTATCTTTCATAAAGCATCTTTCTATTTGCAGACATCTAGGAATAATAACTTCCTTACTTGTAAATACTGTAAACTTCCATTCTTGGAAAGGGATTTGATTGCAATGGCTTTAAAGGTCTTTTTCCCAACCTTCCATTTTTTCTTTATTAAACTTTCTTTTTTCTCAAGCTCCTCATAGTCCACATTGTGACTTCATGTGTTTTTATAGCTTTTCATGTATATTTCAATGCCTATGTATATTCATTCTTTCTTCCCATGCCCATTTTAACAGAAAGTGCTGAATAGAAATATAGGCCTGATTCCAATCTTAGATTAAACAAATTTATATCAATGTAACTCTGTTGACTTCAGTTGAATTTACTTGTGATATACGCTGGTGGAACATGTTGGCTCAAAATGAAGCCTCGTATATATTTGGAGTCTCCTGAACTGTGTGATCTCATATAATTTTGTTTATTCAACTAAATTATTACAGTCCTACTCCTGCTCTAGGAGATGCATATGAAACTTTTAGTAATTGGACATGTAGGGCATGTTCCCTGGCCAGATCAAGAGGGAATTTTGGGAAGTTTACCACATGACTAGATAAAGGATACGTTTTTGGGTTTATAGCCCATGGCTGTATCAGCCTTAAAACAGAAGAGTAGATGGCATAAGTATTTTAATTTTTCTAAGCTTAGAAGTTGTTTGTGTGCGACATTTTAATGATTTTTCCAGCATTAGTGTGCAAAATGTGTTTGTGTTTCAAAGGATACCGGTAACGCAAACAGAACTGCTAACTTGTCATTATATTTTCTTTTTGTACAGATACCCTGCAATCTCAGCTTATCAATATGGGTGTTATCCCTACATTAGTGAAATTGTTGGGCATTCATTGCCAAAATGCAGCTCTCACGGAAATGTGCCTTGTTGCATTTGGCAATTTAGCAGAACTTGGTAAGTCCAGGAGCATAATTTAAAACTACACACACATTGTTTAACAAATATTTTTTTTAAGATTAAACAAAATTAATTTTAACTCAATTTTTCAGTCTTCTTCATGTATGCAAAATAAAAAGCCAGGGAGCTCTGATTATTGTCTCTTTAGAATTTATAGCTTATCGGCCTTCTTAAACTAACCAAAATTCCTCCTCGTACTTAATGCAACTAACATTATATGTTAAATGTATTTGATATAAGTATGTGTGTCTTAAATTATTTAGATTTCTCTCCTTGAATATTGTTACGTAGTGTGAGCCTGTGGCTAAGGGCCAAATTCAGTCCCTGTTTAATTCCACTTTAAGGCAGAGATGAATTTGGCTCAAGGAAACAGATTCATCAAATGGGAATGGGGACAGACTTGATTCATAATTTGTGTCTCACAAATTTCATTGAAGATTCAATAGCATTAAAATGTCCTAGGCTAGACACTTGCATTTATAAATCATTACAAATGATAAAAAGGGGATATAAGCTTAGCAGCTGAAATCACAACTGCATTTTAGAAAATGTAAAATTTGATCAAAGCACATTTTGGTCAACAGTGGGGCCCCAATTCTGCTCTGATTCTCCTGTCTAGTACCATTGCTTTGAATCATGTTTCCATTCAAGTCAATGGTAAAACTCTCATTGATTTCAGTAGAACATGAATTGTCTGAAGAATCTGCATTTATGCCACTCTTTAGACATATGAAGATACAGATCAGTGGACAGAGCTAGCAGAGAAGTAGGTGCTTTCTTTTCCCCAGATATTAATTGTGGAGTCAGGTTTTGATCAAAATTAAATGGATATAAATCCAGAATAATATAATTGGCTTCAGTAGAGTTATACCAAATTTACAGTAGTGTAGCTAAGGTAAAAATCTGGCTTGTCCCTTTAAAAATACTAAGATTCAAATCCATTGCAGAAACTGCTCGGGATTAGGCATGTAAGTGACTAGTTGACTAGGCAATAAACATATGCTTATTGGATAGTCAACTAGTAACTCGATTAGTCTTCCCCCCCCCCCCCATGCTACCTCTATTAGCTTTCAGGAGGAATAATAGTAGTTCAAAGTAGGAGCTTTAATTCAAACTACCTAGTCCGTGCCGCGTGTAGCCACGGGCAGGTAGTTCGAACTACGGGCATTTAAAAATGGCGCCCGCCTGGGAACATGCAAATGAAGCCCTGGATATTTAAATCCCGGGCTTCATTTGCAAGTTCGAATGCCTACATTAGCCACCCTAGTTCGAACTAGGGTGGCAGAGTAGACATACCCTTAGAGAGAGGAAACAAGGGGGGAGGAGCAGGAGCTGGTGCAGCAGGAGCCGGCTTAAAAGCCAGTCCCACCCATAGTACCATTTCTGTGGGCGAGGAGCAGGGGTGCAGCAGGGAACTGGTGGTGCTTCTGCCTTTGAAATGTAGCAAGAGAGGGGCTCTTGCTACATTTCAAAAACAAAATGCGCGTGGGGAGCACAGAGCCAGCCGGGAACTCAAGCAGTTCTCCGCTGGCCATGTGCTCCCTCCTTTTGAAATGTACAAGAAGTTTTTGTACAGTTCAAAGCAGGGAGCGCAGGGCCAGCGGGGGACTGCCTGAGTCCCCCACTAGGCCCTGCTCCCTGCGGCGCTTCTGCCTTTGAAACGCAGCAAGAGCTAGCAAGGCTCTTAGAATCATAGAATCATAGAACTGGAAGAGACCTCAGAAGGTCATCAAGTCCAGCCCCCTGCTCTAGCCAGTACCAATTCCAACTAAATCAACCTGGCCAGGGCTTTGTCAAGCCGAGACTTAAACACCTCTAGGGATGGAGACTCCACTACTGCCCCAGGTAACCCATTCCAGTGCTTCACCACCCTCCTAGTGAAATAGTTTTTCCTAAAAAATCACTGCTCTTGCTACATTTCAAAGGCCCTTATCAACTATTTGATTAGTTGTTTAGTCTAAATTTAACATCCTTACTCTGGACCCAGGCATTTTAAGAGGAAAAAGGATATAATCTGCATGGTGAAGCCCAGATCTGCACAGCACTCCCAAAATCTAGGACAACGGTGGGCTAATTAGAGCAACCTTAAGGCTCCTGAGAATTATCCCACCTGCCACTGGCCTTAAGAGGCCATTATAGTAGCTGGGGATTGCCAGGACTCTGGTCAACACCAGCCACATTCCCTGTACGAGTAACCATCATGCAGGCAGAGGGTAGCATCGCTGTGTTGACTCTACACTACTGGGTGTTCCTCCTGTGGCTAGCTATGGCACCTTTGGAACTGCTGTGAGTAGGTGATGGGGTATAAAGCAGACATAGAACAGGAAAGAATCTGACCTTGCGCCTTGATATTCCAAAGTAAATGCTATCAGCATGCAACCATGTAAATATTAATGATCTCCATATCACCCTTTATCTCTGCCATAGAAAATTCAGTACATGATGTATAATTTTTCGTGTTGGTCTGAAGGCAAAGCCTTAATTTATATCTTTGTAATTTTACTGTTGCTATGGATACTTTTATAGTATGCTGGTACAAAGTTTTAATAGCCTTGAATATAATTAATAATTCAGGTCAGTACATTTATCTTAAAGTCTTTGACATTTTTCTTTTCCGTTAGTGACAAGTGTAAGTATTAAAATGTATTGTTCTTATCTGTGAGGAGCAGTTAGCCCAATTAATCATTGCGCTGAATAAACCTGGTAATAAAGACTAGCGAAAAGTTTGATTTGTTTTGTTTACACTTGATTTCCCCTTTTTATTTCACAGAATCAAGCAAAGAGCAGTTTGCCTACACAAACATTGCGGAGGAGATTGTAAAACTATTTAAGAAACAAATAGAACATGACAAAAAAGAGATGATTTTTGAAGTTTTGGCTCCTCTGGCAGAAAATGGTGAGAAGTTGATCATCTTTTATTATCATACAGCCATTTTAGTTTTTTCCTTGTTTGTACACCACCTGTTCATATGACTGCTAACTTGACAGTAATTATTTGACACTTTACCTTGCTCAGTGATTTAACCTTTCCTGTTGAAGCCATGTTAGGTGAGCCATCTGAAAGTAATTGGAAATGAAGGGTAATGTGAATATTGCCTAGTGGCCTAAGCATATACCAACTCCAGGGACCTCTAACATCAACTCCTTCTGTGGTTTTTTTTTTTTGTCTCTGTTTCTCTGTATTTCAAACTGCAATATTACCAACTTTAATAATACCAACTTTTGTATGTTACAGGGCTTTATGGGGATTATTTAGGTTTGTGAAATGATTTGAATAGCAAAAAAGTCCTATAATGGCTTTATACTAGGGGTGGGGAACCTAAGACCCAGGGACCAGATGTGGCCCCCAATTTGCCTGGATCTGGCCCCCGAAGCTCAGGTCTCCCGCACAGCATTTAGCAGCCTGCACTGGCACTCCAGCTGTCCCCCCACAGGGCTGGAGCACACAGAATCTACTAGCGTAGCCCCACTCCCCCCCAGCACTGATATGTGAGAGGAACGTGGGGAATGTCTTTCTGCTTCTCAGTTGGGTGCCACACCAGTGAGATTTTGCTTGTTTTTTTTTTTTGCTTTTCACTTGTGTGTGACCCCTGATTGATTTTCTGTGGGCCCTGATCCAAAAAAAGTTTCCCAACCCCTGCTTTATGAATATAACAGCATATAATTACATGTTAGAATATACAGTATTATTGTCATACTTATTTTAATTATTAGATAAAACTATAAATATCAAGTTCCGGTTACTATTAAGTAACTATTTAACGTGTGGCATTCTTTCAGAGCGTCATCCTCTTGGCTTTACTCTTAGCCATCTTCTTTTTGGTTGAGGAGGTTTGGGTGAGACTCCTTTGGAAGCCTGTTAATTGTGACCCTTTCAGTTAGCAGAAAGGATTTCTCTAAGCAGCATAAGGGATGCCATTTCCCTCCTCAATGGCTACACGAGTTTCTTTCATAATTGTGCAACACTTGAGGAATGAAAGGACTAATAATCAAACTCAGAACCCAGGCCCTATAGCTCATTACAACACCAATAGTGATTTCCCTTTTTCCCCCCATTCAAAACAACTGACATTTTGGTCATATTTATTATCAATCAAATATAAGGATATATAAATTGTATAGCCAAGGATCAGTGTAGTCAATGAGATATAAAGTGAGGCAATGAGTGTTCGGCAGCATCATAAATTTAATAATAAAAATCTTCCTTGCTGCAGATTAATCCCATTATTCCTTGTCCTACCTCTAGCAGACATGGAGTAAAATTAATCACCATCCTCTTTATAACAGCTATTAACACATTTGAAGACTTATCAGTCCCCTTCAGTCCTCTTATCCAGATTATCTAGTTTTTTAACCTTTCTTCATAAGTCAATTTTTTGAACTTTTTATCATTTTTCTCTCTCATCTGCAGTCTCTTCAGTTTGTCCACAGCTTTCCTAAAGTGTGGCACCCCAAACTGGACACAGTATACCAGATGAGGCCTCACCAGTGCTGAGCAGAATGGAACAGTTACCTCTCATGCCTTAACACACCCCAGAATTTTAGCCTTTTTAGTAACTACCTCACGCTGTTGATTCATATTCACTTTGGTTATGTCTAGACTACATGGCTCCGTTGATGGAGCCATGTAAGCTAGTTTACCCAGCATAGGCAAAGAAGCAGGGATTTAAATAAACCCCACTTCATTAAAATAAACATAGCCGCTACCGATCAGCTGATCTAGCACAGCGCAGCCGTCTAGACACGGATCTGTCAGCTGGGGAAGCCTTTGCCGATCGATCCCTTATGCCTCGTGAAACGAGGTTTAAGGATCGGTCAACAAAGGCTTCCCCAGCCAACTGATCCACGTCTAGACTGCAGCGCTGTGCCGGATCAGCTGATTGTCAGCACAGTGTGGCAGCATGTTTATTTTAATGAAGCGGGGATTATTTAAATCCCCGCTTCTTTTCCTATGGCAGGTAAACTAGTTTACATGGCTCTGTTGACGGAGCCATGTAATCTAGACATAACCTTTGTGATCCACTATTACCTTCATATTCTTTTCAGCAGTACTACTGCCTAGCCTGTTACTCTCCATTTTGCTGTCGTGCATTTGATGTTTTCTTCTTAAGCATATATTTTGCATTTATCTCTATTGAATTTTATCTTTTTTATCTCAGGCCAATTCTATGATTTGTCAAAGCCATTTTGAATTCTAATGTTGTCCTTCAAAGTGCTTCCAATTCCTCCCAGCTTGGAAACATCTGCAGATTTTATAACCATACTTTTATTCCATTATCCCTGTCAATGAAAATATTGACTAGTACCAGGCCCAAAACAGCCCCTCTGGGACCTCACTAGGCATCTCCCGCTATTGGACAGCAAACCATCAATAAGTAGTCCTTCAATCAGTTTTGAACTCACTTCATAGTAATTTCATCTTGACCACATTTCCCTAGTCTGCTTGTGAGTATGATACATGGGACAGTGTCAAAAACTTTAGTAAACTCAAATTATATCATGTCTACAGCTCTCCCCCTCCCACCATCTCATAAGCCAGTATCCCTGTTGAAGAAGGAAATGAAGTTGATTTGGCAAAAAATTGTTCTGTATAAATCCATGTTGATTACTACTTTATTAGCACCTATTATCCTCTAGATCAGGGGTTCCCAACCTGGGGTACATGTACCCCCCAGGGGGTACGAGAAGCTTGTCAAGGAGGTACGGGGAATATTTGGTAAATAACTAGATTATCCTAATTGAAATATTCCAGAAGTAGCAGTGTTAGTGAAAAAAGTTGTGGATTCTAGAGTCTAGAATTTATTTCCTTTCATATTGAATAGGGGCTACGGTAAGGTTTACTAAAAGCCAAGGGAGTATGGGGACTGAAAAAGGTTGGGAACCCCTGTTCTAGATGCTTACAGACTGATTGCTTAGTAATTTGTTTCAGTATTTTTTCAGGTACCAAACTAACTATAATTTCCCTGGTCTTCATCTTCCCCCCACCCCACCTTTTAAAAGATGGGTCCTGTGTTTGCCCATCTCCAGTCCTCTGGGATCTTACCCATTTACCAGGATATCTAAAGGACAGTCATAACACACAGTCCTGAGAATACTTCAGCTAGTTCCTTAAAGTTCCTAGGGTTCACTTCATTAGATCGTGCTGACTTGATTACATCTGACTAGCAAATTACAAAAATATTTAGATATTTTCCTATTTTGGTTTTGTGTTCCTTCCCCCTTGTCATTAGTAGTCATTATTTTAACACACTAATCTCAGGGGATGGGAGTTCAAATTCTATTTTGGTTGTAAATGAAAAAGAGTTGCTCAGGATCATCTTACTCCCATCTGAACATGCTTGCATCTTTAGAAAAATTCAGCACAGTTTGTATGATTTAACATCTATGCTTGAGAGGAGCCTTAGAATGAAGTAAAGTACAGTATAAGGTGGAGTAGATCAGGACTGAGCTGTGACGTAGACTTGTGTTTGGAGAATCACTCAGTATCTGCTCACTCCATGCATAGCTCTAACCAGTGCTACTATTCATGAGTGCCAGGTTTAGGCCTGCATACCTTTTCATTTTGAAAGGAATAAAATCTTGAGAGAATTCTATGTTCTTTTCTGTATTTGCAGACAAATTCTTCCCTAGATTATGCCCTGTTTACTAGTGGGTTTCAGAGGATGTAAATCAAAGCAAAATTTGGGTCTTTATTTTCAAAACATAAGAAATGGACATTTTTGCTTGAGACTCTTTTGTTATAGACTGTGATTGAAAAAGGTTCTTGCCTTTTTCACCTTAAAAATGTGTATTCTGGCAGTGACTGTTACTGAATAATGTACAGCTAGGCTACGTCTACACTGGCATGATTTTCTGAAAATGCTTTTAACGGAAAACTTTTCCGTTAAAAGCATTTTCGGCAAAGCACGTCTAGATTGGCAGGATGCTTTTCCGCAAAAGCACTTTTTGCAGAAAAGCGTCCGTGGCCAATTTAGACGCGGTTTTCCACAAAAAAGCCCCGATCGCCATTTTTGCGATCAGGGCATTTTTGCAGAAAACAGTTCTGCGCTGTTTACACTGGCCCTCTTGTGCAAATGATTTGCACAAGAGGGCTTTTGCCAGAACGGGAGCAGCACAGTATTTCCGCAAAAACACTGACGATCTTACATGAGATCGTCAGTGTTCTTGCGGAAATTCAAATGGCCAGTGTAGACAGCTGGCAAGTTTTGCGGAAAAACTTGCCAGTCTAGACACAGCCCTACAGTACAAAAAAGAGAGAGTAATGAAATATCTGCATTCCTATCCTGTCCTGTTCTGTCTAAAAGCAGAATTTGGTCTGCTATTTTCATACATTATATATGTAACTCAGATAAATTCGTTTTTGCTCAAATGTTTTGCCATCGCAGTAAGACAGAGCAAGCTCTGTGCTGCTGAAAACAACATCCCTTTCTGCATGTTAGGAAGAAGCGTGCTAAGCATTATGCCCAGCACTGTTAATTCAGGACATGCTGATGTCTGTCACAACTGTGATTCTTCCATCCTTGTATTGCTTAGCCACATCTTACATGTGGCAGTGGGTAGTATGTCAATGGGTTGAAACATTTACATGAAGAACATACATAGTCAACCCAATTTTTTAAAGTCCCAGAACAGCAATTTCTAATTCTAAATCACAACACACCTGCCACCTCATCCTCTGTATCCACGGAAACGCCCTACTTTTTACAGTAGCTCAGTACAAAATTACCTCTTTAAAAAACTCCCAGCTGAACATTTCTGGGCCCGTCATATCAAGTTCACAAGAAGATCAGTAACTCTGACATTGATGTGTCACTCGTGCAGCAAAACGTAGTGACGGAAATAGAAGCATTACCTGGGAGAGTCAGACCACTGATTCTACAAGATAAGTAAAGCTGGTACTCCTGTCACCCCCACTTGCCATTGTTCCATTTCCAAATTTTACCATAAGCCATCTTCAGTACTCCTGGAGCTTTAAAAAGCTGTGAAACAATGGGCCAAGCTCATCTTTGGTGTCAATCCAGTGGTCTCAATTTTTTATTATTTTTCAGACTTTCTTCGGGCACCAATGACCATATTATCTGAGCACCACACAAACTCTGACTGAAATATCTTCACAAAACTTGTAACCCATGGGAATGTGAGACATGGAAGGTGACTGTGCTGAGGTCACATAAGGAAAACCCTGTTGAGCCTCATTCATTTCAGTAACTGAGAGCAGAATTTGGCCTACTCATTTCTGCTTACCTCTGGGCAAGGGACCAAGTCTCCTTCTCAATTCAATAATCTTGACTAGTGCTTGAAACTTGGCAGCAGACTCCCCTGTTCTCCTCCCCCCTCCACCGTCACTGCTAGAGGCAGCGGAGGGAGGGGGGCAGGTGGCACCACAGAGCTGTTGCTGGGGGGAACCGTCTTTTAAGCTGGCACCTCCCCCTTGCCCAGCACTGGCTCCTGTTTCCTCCCTCCCCTTGCTGCCTTTCATAGAGCAAGTAGTCAATACTCCAGTCTACTACTCACTAACATCCCTACTGGTGGACTACATCAAGCCAAATAAATCTTTTAATGTGTGTCTGCAAGTTATTTACATCATATTGATTTTATTGTCTAATTTATTATTCAATATTCGTCAGTGGTTGGTATGAAATACAAAGGGCATCTGCAAATTGCTTTGCAAATCCCCAGATGAATCTAGTCTTTTTTAACCCACTTTACAATTTTCTCTCTCACAAATTTTCATGTTATTGACAGTTCAGGTGGCAAGATAATAATCTACCTATTAAGCAGTCCAGAAAATGCTTTTGGGCACTTGGATCCCAGCTCAACTTTCTATTACATAAGTGCCACTAACTTGGCATGAGCAGGGTATTATTGATGTAACAAATGTAGAACAGAATTTGGCTCTGGGAATTAATTTAACTTGAAACAAGGAAATAAACCTATAGGCTGCGTCTAGACTGGCAAGTTTTTCCGCAAAAGCAAGTGCTTTTGCAGAAAAACTTGCCAGCTGTCTACACTGGCCACTTGAATTTGCGCAAGAACACTGACGATCTAATGTAAGATTGTTCATGTTCTCGCGCAAATATTGTGATGCTCCCGCTCAGGAATAAGCCCTCTTGTGCAAATGCTTTTGCAAAAGAGGGCCAGTGTAGACGGGTAAAAACTGTATTGCACAAAAAAGCCCCGATGGCGAAAATGGCGATCGGGGCTGTCTTGTGGAAAACCATGTCTAGATTGGCACAGATGCTTTTCCGCAAAAAGTGCTTTTGCGCAAAAGCGTCCGTGCCGATCTAGACGCTCTTTTCCGCAAATGCTTTTAACAGAAAAACATTTCCGTTAAAAGCATTTGCGGAAAATCATGCCAGTCTAGACGCAGCCATAGTGTTTAGTCCTTTTATGATCACATTATTTTTACAGAGACTGAAACAGGCACTATTGAAAGTCTGCTCCATTTACTTTGTGTTTACTCAATATAGCTACTATATGTATATATGATAGAAAGCATACTTCAGCTCACCATTGTGACTTGTATTTGTAATTTTTATTAGACAATCTTTCTAATAAACCGTCCTTGACTTTCAACTTGCCGCTCCTGCACACACACCAACGCGGGCCCCCCGCCAGCTCCTGCAGGCATGCTCTCCTGCCTGGTTTGCCAGCTCCTGCAGGCGTGCTCTGCCACCTGGCTCCGTGCTGCACGGCTCAAGCTCGCCCACGCCAGAGCTACGCCATGTGGCTCCACTCCCGGGGAGGTGCTGCTGCTGTGGCCGACCCAGCAGGCTGCCCCCACCAGTTCCTGCAGGTGTGCACAACAATCTTTCTAAAAGCGCACCAAAAGACTAAAAATAAAGTTTTGAGCTATCAATTTAGGAGACAGATTGGATGGCTAACAGTTAGCAACTACCTTAGCCATCCAATCTGTCTCCTAAATTGCTAGCTCAAAACTTTTTTTATTATCTATTTTTAGTCTTTTGGTGTGCTTTTAGAAAGATTGTCTTTTTAAAGTTTTTTTTAATATATTTTTTCAAAGATATAATTAAACTTCAGCTGGTTGAAGCAGGCCTGGTTGAGTGTCTACTTGAGATTGTCCAGAAGACTGTAGACAGCGACAAAGAGGATGACATAGCTGAGCTTAAAACAGCCTCTGATCTTATGGTTTTACTACTACTTGGGGGTGAGTACAGAATCTTAGTATATTTTTTGTAACGCAGCGGAGGATACCTGTGTCGTACTTTGAAGTTTAATTTTACCTGTAATATATACAACACATTTTTAAAAATTATTTAAAGGACTTGCTAGTAGGGATGTAAAATCCCATTTAATTGGTTAACCGGTTAAAGAGGGATGGGACGGAGGATGCCACTGGGCTGGAGAGGCCCCTTTGCCGGGAGCAGCCTTCTGCCCATTAACTGGTAAGCCTTACCCTAAACTAGTTAAACATTCACATCCCTACTTGTTAGCTAGTCAGTCAATGGGCCAGAATGTTGAACTCTTACAGTGCTGTGTATCTAGAGCAAGCCTAGTAAATTCAATAGGGTTAAACAGCGATAACACTGGGACGCATTTGGACTAATATTAACATTCACATTCCATTTGCTTGTTGAGACTTTCTACGCTTTTTTGCCTCCAGATGAATCCATGCAAAAGTTATTTGAAGGAGGAAAAGGCAGCGTCTTCCAAAGGGTGCTTTCATGGATTCCTTCCAACAACCATCAGCTACAGCTTGCAGGAGCGCTGGCTATTGCAAATTTTGCCAGAAATGGTAAGAATATGCTAGAACAGCTTATGTTTGTCTATTTGCCCCCTTTTAATGTGCTGTTTCTGTATAACTATGAATCAAGCATGTTGGGATGGGATTCTCTAATTTGGTTCATCAGTAGTTTTGCACACCTTTTCTGGATTTTGGAGATTTATCAGCCTTACTTTAGAATTGTTTTTTCTACACTGAAGAACATGCCTAAAGAATCATTACCACTTAAGTAATATTTCAACTCTAGCAATGTTTACTCAGTCCACATATATATTCGTACTACTTGATTTTTGGAATTTTACTTCCTGCTCTATTTTCCATTCCTTTACTGTAAATTAATAATTGTTCCTGTGATCGAAGTTGACACTGGTGGTCAACTCAACGGTAAAATTTTGGAAAGGGAAAGAAATTACACTTTTGTACAGAGAAGATTTTGTAAATATTTTAAGATTTAGTGTGAGCATACAAATGACTCGTTTTGTCCTGCATAGATGGAAACTGCATCCATATGGTGGATAATGGGATAGTTCAAAAGCTGATGGATCTCCTAGACAGGCATGTGGAAGATGGAAATGTAACTGTACAGCATGCGGCACTGAGTGCACTCAGAAACCTGGCTATTCCTGGTAAGACTTATGTTGCACTGCTAATTTCTGAGGGATGATTTAAGAGGTTGGACACTCCCTGCAAGGTACCTCACTATGCTGATTCCACAGAGTAATAGGGCAGGGGAAGAAGATTCCGTTCCTATTTTCTACATAAATTGACTCTGGTATTCAGCCCGAGATATTCATGCTCAGCCCTGGGAATTAGATTTATGAATAAGAACAAATTATTTCAAATTTGCATTGTGCCTAGGTAACCATAAAATTATATACATACATATATATATAGAGAGAGAGAGCGCGCGCGAGCGAGCGAGTTTGTGTATGTGTGCTCACAATGTATACATCACTATGCTATTTTTCAGTGCTTGTGGAAAAGCAGCTCCTGGACTGTCTTGGAATTGACTGTGTTATATAGTTTACATGTATCAAAAATGTTTCTTGAGATAATTTCTGTTGTTTATTCATGTAGTTGTAAATAAGTCTAAGATGCTATCAGCTGGCGTTGCAGAAGCAGTACTGAAATTTCTCAGATCTGAGATGCCCCCTGTTCAGTTCAAGCTCCTGGGAACATTAAGAATGTTAATAGATGCACAAGGTAAAAATAAGCAGTTCTTTATGTTATATGAGTCTTTCTCTGATTTAATCTGCTGTTAATGCTCTTCTTGAAGTAAAAGGTTATTTTCCTTAAGTTTTAGAATAAATTAAATAGTAAGCAAAATGAGAAACATGGGCTGATTTCAAAATTTCTGAACTGACTACCATGAACAATCAGAACACTTTTCAAACTTTTTTAATTTTCCATTTCAGCATTCCTCTAAACTGGCATTTTATGAATATTTATCTAACTGCAGGTGTTTTGACCTAAGCTGCCACTCATGTTGAGCTATTTGGTTTCCAGTTTTCTGTACCTCCTCTGCATCTAGCACCCTTGAATGAGCTAATGCATTTAATAATTGATAATCTGCCATTTCAAACTAAATTAATGTCTTGTAATTTGCAGCCATCACTGAGTGGTTAGAACCATGGTAAACAAAGTGGCAAACTACAGAAGGCAATACAGAGTCTCTCTGACTCTTTGGTCATTTCTTTCATTTTAAATTCCAAACATATTTTGAAATTGTTTTATCAAATTGCTTCCAGCAACCTTCAACCAGAGTTTGTGAATGCTAGCCCTTATAAAATTCACTAGGGACTTGAAACTAAAATACATGCCTAATTTCCATTATTTACATTCTTATACCCAAAAGCAATGTGGGACATAATGATGTCTTTCTGAATATACCATAGCAAATCTATAAAAGTGTAAGACAGCCTTACTAATAATCTGCACAATCCTGCACTGAGTGCAGATTTGCAGCACAGATTGGCAAGATCTGGAAATCAGGTCATCAAGAGGCACATCAAACTACAGTGAAACTCCAACTGTCTGGCATCCAGTGGTCCAGAACTCCCAATAGTCCGGCACCAATTGGAACCCGGAAGTACTCCGGCCAGCTGGAAAATTGGAGCTGCTGTGAGCCCCATAGGCACTTGTGGCTGGTAAAGGGAAGGGGAGAAGAGGGGAAGAAGATTATACCCCTGTGACGGGTCTGCCGGGACCCGCACTGCATCCGGCCGGGAGGTGGGCGAAGAACGGCACGGCGAGGGGCGAACCCTCCACTGTTTTGCAGGAAGACGGGGGAAGCCCCGCGCTGCCGCCGAGAGTTCCGGGAGGGGAGCGGGTTCCCCACCCCCCAGACTGCGGTAGTTATCGCCAAGCATGGGGGCGAGGGGCGGTGCTGCGGGACCAACCCGGCAGCACCCCAGCCGCTCTGCTCCGCTGCTTCCCCAAATCCACCACTGCCGCTGCTGAAACTAAAGTGCAGCAGACTTGGGGAAGCAGCAGAGCAGAGCCGCTGGGGTGCAGCCCGGTTGGTCCCGCAGTGCCACCCCTCACCCCCCTGCTCGGCGCCCGGCAGCACCCCAGCGGCTCTGCTCTGCCGCTTGTCCACCGCTTGTCAGTTTCAGCAGTGGCAGCAGCGGACTTGGGAAAGCGGCGGAGCAGAGCTACTGGGGTGCTACTGGGTTGGACCCGCAGCACCGCCCCTCAGCCCCCTGCTCGGCGATAACTACTGCAGTCTGGGGGGTGGGGAGCCTGCTCCCCTCCCAGAAACTCTCTGCAGCAGCGCAGGGCTTCCCCGACTTTCTGCAAAATGGAGGAGGATTCGTCCCTCACCGCGCCATTCCCTGCCCACCCCCCAGATGCAGTGCAGGCCCTGGCAGACCCGTCACAGCCCCCCCGCCGGAGTGCCTCCCAATACTCCGGCATATCCGATAATCCGGCACCACCTAGGTCCCAAAGGTGCTGGATTATCGGAAGTCTACTCTACTTTGCGAATCTGTGGGGAAATGCTGTATCACTTCTGAATCCATTTGTGGTGCTTAGTGCCATCCTGAGACAGGACATGGGCACATAATGTGCTTCCCCATCTCTGTTTTACCTGGCTCCTGCTCCCACAGATGCTGTTGAGGGACCAGGTTCTCCACTGCTCCCCATGCCTTGTTAAAGGCTGCAGGAGTGAAGAAACTAAATGGTAGAGAGGAAGAGAACACTGAAGGCTTTAGAACAGTGCCCCCCTCCTTTCAGAGGCAGACCCACTTCCTCTGTACTCTGTGTGTCACTAAGGACAGCGGTGAAGGTGAATATCGTGTTCTGAGCTGAGGGGAGATAAGACAACTGCCAGTTCTGTTGCTCCTTTTTTCCTTCCAGTGAAGGAAGAGCATGGTCCTATCATCTTCAGAACAGAGCCAATCATATCCACCTTTATTTTCACTTGTTCCCCTCAAAGAAGTCTTTGAGAATATCAAATAGGAGAACAGAGATTATATTATTACCTTTGTATTTGGCAATTGTGTCCGTGTTTTTGGATGAATATTGGAAAATTGGAGTAGGTGGATAAAAGAGCCATAGGCATGATTAAGCATTGGGAAAACAAGGAGCTCAATCTATTTCACTTGGCAGTAAACAGATTAAAGGGTGATTTGATCAAAGCCTATAAGTGTAGACATGTGAGACAAAAAAAATGATATAGAGGGTTCTTCATTGCACTAGACAAAGGTATAACAAGAGCCAATGGCTAGAATTTGAAGCTATGCAAATTCAGACTGGGAATAAAGGTGTGTATTTTTAACAGAGAGGGATTAGCCATTGGAACAATTTACCAATGATTGTGGGGAATTCACCAGCACTTGAAATGTTTAAATCAACATTAGATGTTTTTTCTAAAAAACACCTGTTGTAGTGCAGTCACAGCTATGGGAATTGAAAAAAAAAATAATTCAGGAAAGTCCTAGGGCCTGTTTTATGCGGGAGGCCAGATAATTTATCACAGTGGTCCTTCTGGCCTTAAAAATCTATAGATCCATGAACTGGCTCACAAGGAGTGTGATGTCACCTTTCTTTTCTCAACAATCCACAAACCTCAATTGTCACAATTTTGCAAGTTTTAAATTTCATCTAGGAAAAAAGAAAAAAATGTGCCAGGAAAATTCTTTGTGAAAATCTCTTCCACCCTGATTTTTTTTATTTAATTTAATTTAATTAATTATTTTTTGTTACCAATTTTGCTCACTGATGCAAACTGAGACTTTCCCTCAATTAGCTCTAAATAACAAGATTCTTCTTTGGGACTTTTCTTCCTCTTAGAAACTTTCCTCTCTGAAAGATGCTGACAACTGACAGCCTTGTTTTATTTTGGCTTTTATCATATGTAGCAGAAGCTGCTGAACAGCTGGGAAAGAATGTAAAATTGGTTGAACGGTTGGTGGAATGGTGTGAAGCCAAGGATCATGCAGGAGTGATGGGGGAGTCAAACAGACTGCTTTCTGCACTTATACGACATAGCAAATCAAAAGTAAGTGACTGGTGAAAAAATTCATTTCACATAGAGAGTCTTAAAAAAACCAAGTCAGGCGATGCTCTATATTTTCAGCTTAGAAATGCAGGCCTTGACTGGCTGCAATGAGCTCTGCACGAATGCAGTCTGTGCCTGTTCTGAGCCTCAGACACATCAAGGAGAGTCCACCCAAGCATAGTAGCTTGCAGAACTACCCAGTCACATTGCTAAATATGGCCATGTCTCAGAACCGTGACAGGTGGAATGGGTCATCTATATGAGTCCCACTCAGATTCCTCGTGATTTAAGTCCCCCTTTGATGGCTGTTTGAAATAAGCCAACAGCCCGTCTCCAGTTTCCATTGGAAAGCGGCTCATGTACCAAAATCCATCACTACATGGCTTCATTCATCTTTGTTGATATTTTCAGAAGAGAGGCCAAAGATTTACCTCTCATCTCCTAGAGATGATCCCATCAGTTAGGGTTAAGCCATATTGGTGAGATAATTCCTGTGCTGTACCTCTACCGGGTGACAATACAAGACTTCTGGCTCCAGGGGGACTGTCAATCAGACACGAGCATCAAGCTGAATATAAATGCTAATTATTTGATTTAAAAACACTTTGTTTCAAAAATACAAAGCTTGCTATAGGGGTACTGTCTAAGACAGAAAGCCCAAATGTTGACCTACTTGTATTTATACTTATGGATGCCAGTGAGATACATTTTGCTTTGAATTACAAATGTAAATCCAGAATAACTCCATTCACTATCAGTGACTATTTTCAGATTTACACCTGCATAAAATATCAGAAAGAATCTGAACCCCAGCTTTTATAAAAAGCATTTTAATGTTATTCTCTATCAGGCTGGTGCTTTCAGGGGGTTGTTCAAATATAAGCATTTTCTTACAAAGGTCTACTCATGAATACTTGGGGGCTACATCTAGACTGGCCAGTTTTTCCGGAAAATTAGCCGCTTTTCCGGAAAAACTTGGCAGCAGTCTACACTGTCCGCTTGAATTTCTGCAAAAGCACTGACTTCCTACTGTAAGAAATCAGTGCTTCTTGCGGAAATACTATGCTGCTCCCATTCAGGCAAAAGTCCTTTTGCGCAAAAGGGCCAGTGTAGACAGCTGAGATTTGTTTTGTGCAAAAAAGCCCCGATCGCGAAAATGACGATCGAGGCTTTTTTGCAGAAAAGCGCGTCTAGATTGGCACGGATGCTTTTCCGCAAAAAGTGTTTTGTGGAAAAGCATCCATGCCAATCTAGATGCTCTTTTCCGAAAATGCTTTAATGGAAAACTTTTCCGTTAAAAGCCTTTCCGGAAAATCATGCCAGTCTAGACGTAGCCAAGGTATAAAGGGAATACTAGCTGTCTGTCAATGCACTTCTAGCACATTACACAGAGTTTATACAAAATACATGAAAGACCAAAGCCAGCAGTCCTTGCTCATCCATGTAGTCATATTGGACCAAGTACAGTTCTAAGATTAGCAGGTGAAACTCCTAATGCAACCACTGGGAGTAAGTAGTTCCTCCTTATGCCAGGCCTGTATTTCACACAAGTAATCAGATTGAATCAATAGCTAAGTGTGCACTGCAGGGTCAAGCTGGACAAAGGGAAATGTGATCTGAGAAATACAGTCACAAGTAATGAATGACCTGATCTGCGAATGGCACTGCAAAGTGAAACCAACGTGCATTGTGGGCCTGATCCAGAATGATACTGATATTACTCAGCTCCCATTTAAGTCAGTGGAATCTATGGGATACTTACCCTTTCACACCATAGGTTTCTATTCAGGGGGTAGTGAAATATTTCTCTTATTTTCCCTGCCTATCGTATGGTTTGTGTTCAGCCTCTGAAATCAATCAGTATTAATTTCCCAGAGTTCTAGCTTTTATTTCTTGCTGTCCACAAGTCACGGGTGCATGTGGTAAATTGAATTCTGCTGCTATTTTAAGAAACCATGGGAGTAGAGATGTGAGTTTTTTTACCAGACTGTGACAGGGTGACAGCATTCAAAATTGTAAAGATACTAATACAGTGGACTTCCAAAAATCTGGCACCCTTGGGACCCAGGGACTGCTGGATTATCGGATATGCCGGAGTATAGGGAGGTACTCCGACGGGGTGCTGTGACAGATCTGCCGGGACCTGCACTGCGGGGACGGGTTGGCAGTGAACGGCGCGGGGAGGAGCGAACCCTCCGCAGTGTTGCAGGGAGGCGGTGGAAGCCCCGAGCAGCTGGCTTGTAAGCGGGGAAACTTGTAAGCAGCGGTGGCAGAGAGGGGGTGAGAGGCAGGCAGCTGTTTAAGGCGGTCAGGTGGGGGGGGGTCAGCAGGGAATGCTGCCTGCCTCTCACCCCCTCTCCGCTGCCACCGCTTACAAGTTTCCGCACTTGCAAGCCAGCTGTGTGGGGCTTCTACCACTTCCCCGCAACACAGCGGAGGATTCGCCCCTTGCCGCGCTGTCCCCTGCCATCACACCCCCTCCTCCCACCCGCCTTAAACAGCTGCCTGCCTCTCGCCCCCTCTCCGCCACCGCCTCTGGGCAGCTCCAATTATCTGACTGGCGGGAGCACTTCCAGGTTCCACTTGGTGCCAGATTATCAGGAGTGCCAGACCACTGGATGCCGGACAATTGGGGCTCGTCTACACTGGCCCCTTTTCCGAAAGGGGCATGTTAATTTCACAGGTCGTAATAGGGAAATCCGCGGGGGATTTAAATATCCCCCGCGGCATTTAAATAAAAATGTCCGCCGCTTTTTTCCGGCTTTTAGAAAAGACGGAAAAGAGCGTCTACGCTGGCCCCAATCCTCCGGAAGCCCTTTTCCGGAGGATCTCTTATTCCTACTTCAAAGGAATTGAAGGGCTTTTTTCCGGAGGATCAGGGCCAGCGTAGACGCTCTTTTCCGGCTTTTCTAAAAGCCGGAAAAAAGCGGCGGACATTTTTATTTAAATGCCGCAGGGGATATTTAAATCCCCCGCGGATTTCCCTATTACGACCTGTGAAATTAACATGCCTCTTTCGGAAAAGGGGCCAGTGTAGATGTAGCCTTGGAGTTTTACTGTACTAGCATGGAACAGCTAATGTTTGTATTAACAGAAATCAGCAAAAAAATCACTCAGTGCAGAAGAATCTCTCTGAGCTTTTAGAGGCTCAAAGAATGTCTCCATCAACATACTGGGAAAATGATAGTTTACTCTTCTTTAATTTTGTACTTGCACTGCCCTCTAGGTATGGATGTTGACATAGCTGTCTAGCTCTTTAAAAAAAAAAAGTACAGTAAACACATTTTAAATTCAAGCACCTACAGAAGAAGGTGACATTTTCAAAAGAGCCCTTAGGCTCAGAGTTATTTTTGAAAATGGAACTTGGGCTCTAAGTCACTCCAATTTCAGTAGAAGATTACAGCAATGTTTTCAAAATGGCGAGAAACGGTGGAGGTCTAGACACAGAACGTGAATGGTCTGCATAGCTGGCAGCTCGGGGAGACCCACTTGATACCTCGTTTTATAATAAATGTTAGTTCAGAGTGTTAATAAGGGTTCGATCCTGTGAATTCCTGAGCACCTCCAGCAAGAGGTTCTTGGTGTCAATTTCCAATGAATTCAGCAGAAGCTGAAGGCATTCAGAGCTTTGGAGGTGGTCCTCAGCATCTAGTGGAGAGGAGTCTACTTAGAAAGGTTTTGTTGCAAGCAAAAGAAAGAGAACAATTTTTACATGTTTATGTGCATTATGTTATTCAAAATTAAGTGAAGAGCTTTTTGGCTGTGAATTTCTTAAGCAATCAGGTCAGAGATTAACTTCGTCCCAAGATTAACCTTCTTTCCATCCAGTTGGGAGTTAAAAAATGTAAAGGTTAAACATGATTATCTAAAGACATTTTGAGGTTCTATGCTCACCCTTGTATTTTTTGTTTGTTTTCCTTGCACACAAAATCCAATTGCAATAGTCTATGCAAGCACTGGAACACAAATCATTCTAAGCAAGTGGCTCAATTAGTGGTCATTGACTTTTGGCTGGAGTTAAAAAGGGGAGCAGAGAAGGATATATTGTATTGCATCTCCTTGTCATTGCATTTCACATCATCATCATATTATTGAGAGCACTGAAATAACTCATCGGATTTTCATTTAAAAGGCCAGGCCACATTTTCATACCATGGTGCTTAATTTGCACCTGCAAAACATGCACAAAAATACATTTGCCTGTGTAACTATCTTTTAGCATACACAGTTATCTGATTTTCGGGCATGTATTTTGCATATGCAAGTTACATTTAGAAGTGAGAACTGACATATAATGTAGTATCTCGTTTAAACAGCTTCTTTCCTCCCCTTACTCTCATTTGTAACACCTCCTCAGATTGAAAGTAAATTGATTAGTGTTTGCTCCAGGGGAGGCACATACCAGTGTGAGGTCTGTAGGTGAAAAAAGTCTATTTAAAAAATTAATCAAATAGATAAAGAATTCAGAGGCCTTCATCCATCATTATTACAAATACAAGTAAAATTTTGGACTTAAAAAGCTTGACACAGTTCCTTTAAATATCTAGCATTTAACCAAGATAATATTTTTGTTTCCTAAGTCATGGACAACAAGAAAAATACTGTAATGCTTGTTTTAGAACAAAAATAATACATCAGTCTTCTGTAATGGCTCCTTATGGTCTCATATTTGTTACCAGTTTTGAGAGAGCACTATTCATTTCCTGCCTACATACTTTGTTTTTCACATTTTCCTAGTCTATGATTTCAATTATTAAGTACATTGGAATACAGAACAACCTCTCATCTCCAGAGGTCGTGAGGGTCTTCCCAAAATCTGAGGACAAGAGGTATTTTGGATGATGGGGGACAAAAGCCAACTGACGAGAGTCATTCTGGATCTCCATAACCTGAGCACAGAAAAGGGATGCTGGACAGCTTCAAACAAGGCTGTCATCTGGCTTTTGACACCACAGGATAGTGACGGGAAAGCTAGTTGTCTTTGCAGATGGAGCTCAGGGTTAGCTGAGGATAGTCCCTTTTGAATGAATTGGTTTGCAAAGCACAATAGCATTTCCCCCAGTGTAACCTAGTAGAGGGGTGGGCAACAAACAAAACCAAAAGTTTGAATTAAGCAATAATTTGGTTTTTATTTTATAAATACCCAGTGATTATGTAATGTAACCAGGTATGTCTTATAATATGTATAAATGCATATATCAGCAGCTCTCAACCATCCCAGGCTACTGTACCCCTTTCAAGAGTCTGATTTCTTTTGTATACCCCAAGTTTCACCTCTCAAACTACTTGCTTACAAAATCAGACATACAATTGTGAAAGTGGCACAGCCACAGTTACTGAAAAATTGCTTACCTTCTCATTTTGACCATATAATTAAAAATAAATCAACTAGAACAGGGGTGGGGCCAACCTGTGGCTCTTCTGAAGTTAATATGCGGCTCCTTGCTCAGGCACCGACTCTGGGGCTGTAGCTACATCTGCCAAATTTCCAGTGCTCAATTCCTGGCTCCACCACTTCCTTGAAGCGTATTGCACCCTCGCTCCTTCCTTTCTTCACACAGAGCCTGCTGAGTGCCATGAAACAGCTGACTGCAGTGGGCAGGAAGCATGGAAAAAGAGGAGGAGGCACTGATTGGTGGGGCTGCTGGTGGGCAAAAGATTCTGAAGAGTGGAGAAGAGGCACCTGATGAGGAGTGCTGATAAATTACTGTCGCTCTTTGGCAATGTACATTGGTAAATTGTGGCTTGCTCTCAGGATCAGGTTGGCCACACCTGAACTAGAATATAAATATTCCAGTGTATAGTATATACAACAGTATAAACAAGTCAGTATCTGTATGACATTGTAGTTTGTACTGTCTTTGTTAGTGCTTTTTATCTAATTTATTTTAAAACTATGCAGTTATTGAAATAAGTTGGTGTACCCCTTGGAAGACCTCTGCACAACAAGGGGTACGTATACCTCTGGTTGAGAACCGCTGGAAGTACTTGCAGAATACATCAGAACTCAGTTATTCAATACTGGTCATACGTAATGCAAACTTTTTTCAGTCCCATTCTTTTTATTTATTTTAGGATGTAATTAGGACTATTGTTCAGAGTGGTGGCATCAAGCATTTAGCTACCATGGCAACAAGTGAACATGTAATAATGCAGAACGAAGCTCTTGTCGCTCTGGCACTAATAGCAGCATTAGAATTAGGTGAGTATCCTGATGGTCGGTTCTTATTTCCCCTATAGCCAGTGCTCAAGAGAATCTTGGGGTGGAAAATCCAAGCAGAAGTGAGTTTTGTGAGCAGAACTATATGGGATCCTGCAGAAATCTACCAGTGAAGACCTTAACTTTCATGAGATTGGGATTCTTTGTTAATATATACCTATATGGGCAAAACCAGGATCTTAGCTAGAGCTAACAAGGGCTCTTTTACACGATGATAATGATACATGATAGCAGTTTTTAAGTATCCAAAAGGGTATTACAAGGAGGAAGAAAAATGGTTCTCCTTGGCCTCTGATGATAGGAGAAGCAGCAATGGGCTTAAATAACAGTAAGGGGGGTTTAGGTTGGACATTAGGAAAAGCTTTCGAACTGTCAAGGTGGTGAAGCATTGGAATAAACTGCCTAGGGAGGTTGTGTACTCTTCATCACTGGAGATATTTAAGAACAGGTTGGATAGACATCTGTCAGGGATGATCTTGATGATTCTTAGTCCTGCTGTGAGGCCAGGGGCCTGGACTTGATGACCTCTCGAGGTGCCTGCAAGTTCTAGTATTCTGTGATTCTATGATAATGCGATGGTGACTCAGAGATGATAAGCATGAAACCCCCAGATATCACACTTTTAATTACATCTCAGACTGGAGACATGATCAACCATGGGATTTAAAAAAAATTGATGTAGCCTAGTCAGGAAGCTAATCTAGAAAAAGGGCTTACATAGGACCTAGCACTAGCTGTGTTCAAATGGAGACATTCTAACTCAGTATAGTGAGAACTGCTGCGCTAGGTGCTGATACAATCCAAGGGAAGCTAGTAAAATGCTGGGTGCTCCACAAATAATGTCTCTAACTAGTTTTATTAAATGTCTCAGCAACAAAAATAGGGTTTTGATCATATCAGTATAAAAATCGTGTATTTTTAAATGCCATGGCCTGTGTTTTTAATACCTTAACATTTGCTAAAGAAAGAAAGAATTGATTTTCTGTTCTACCATTTTTCCTGCTTGGTTGCTCTTCATACTTCACTGATCTTGGACAATAGAACTAGACTGTTCAACATTCCTTACTTTTGCGGTCAGTTTCCTCTATTGTTCTCTTACACTAGCAGAATGCTGTTGTGTTCTGCTTCCAAAACATGGCAAAAGACGCATGAGCTATAAAAACAAAATTAATTGCATTAAAAACATTAAGAAGAAAATATGTCTATTCATTTTGGTCTATTAATCCCTCCTCTTTGTCTTCAAACCATTACATTTTGGGCTTAAACTAAGTTGACAGTGTCCCCTTAAAAACTTAGCCCAAATCAGGTACTCCTTACTCAGGTTCTGATCCTACTAATTATTGAGCATTCTGAATAAGTGCTGAGAAACCCCAGTTCCCTTTTGCCTTTTGATTTCAGAGATCACACCTTCAGCTTTTATTCTCTCGAATGTGTGTGTCTATGTATATGTAAATAATATTTCAGTACATTACCAAATGTGCAGCAAAAATGACTAATGATGTTCTTGGATTTACAACTTTCACTTATTTATGTTGTAGTCACTGCTGAGAAGGACCTCGAAAATGCTAAACTAGTTCAGATTCTACACAGACTGCTCTCAGATGAGAGGAGTGCTCCAGAAATCAAGTACAACTCCATGGTGTTGATTTGTGCTCTCATGGCATCTGGTGAGTATTTACAAGGTGCTGATTTATTCTGCTTCTCTCTCTCTGTCTCTGCCCTCAACCTTTAACGACTAAACACTGTCAGCTTGGACTTGGATCCTCTACTATATACACTGGGCTCAATTCTCTACTCACACTAGTTTTACATAGACATAACTCCACCCACTATAGTGCAGTCACTCCTGGTATATAGTGCTGAGAGAAGGAAATCCGCCCTACCTGTGTACAGAAGGCTGAATAATAACTCAATTTTAGATGATAGAGTATTTTTGCATGATAAGTCATATGTAATAACAACAACTCTGACGACAGCTCCTGCATGGTGCAGAATTCTAGCTTCCAGACTTCAGTGGGCACTTAGCGCTTTAGCATATCTGTGCAGATACATAAACACATAGCACCGAGTTTAAGTAAACTCCCTGTTTGCTATCATTTGCACACAGAGGGTATGTCTAGACTATATGCCTCTGTCAACAGAGGCATGTAAATTAGACTACCCGACATAGTCAATGAAGCGGGGATTTAAATATCCCCGGCTTCATTAAAATAAAAATGGCTGCTGCGCTGTGCTGGCTCAGCTGATGGTCGTTTCACAAGGCATAAGGGAGCGGTCGACAAAGGGTTCCCTGTCAACCGATCCGTGTCTTAACTGCTGAGCTGTGCTGACGATCAGCTGAGACGGCACAACGCGGCGGCCATTTTTATTTTAATGAAGCCGGGGATATTTAAATCCCAGCTTTATTGACTATGTCGGATAGTCTAATTTACATGCCTCTGGTGACAGAGGCATGTAGTCTAGACATACTCTTAGGTTTTCACTCTCAATAACACAGTAAAGTTAGGGCTGGTTTCTCCTCCCTTTTTGCCCCCCTCTCTCCCCTCAAGGAATCTCTTTATTTTTGTTTTAAATGTAAAAGAAAGCTAGAAAATGGACAGAGAAAATAAAAAGGATAAATGGAAATGAGTGAGAAAAGAAACAAGCACTGCTAACGTACTTAAAATGGAGAGTCACACGCAGTTCTTTGCTTCGGGAGGCCTTAACTGCTTGTGCCCAGCTTTCTGACCCACTTTACTCTAGGGCATTCTGCAAAGGTGAACAAAACCTAGTCTAACATTCCTTGCTAACATGCCACCTTTAAACTCTTTAGAAATTTAAAATTATTGAGCCAGTTTCCTTCAAACTTTAGATGATTTGGAGTTTGACCTTTCAACTTTCAGCCTTTTAAGGAAGAGCACAGATCAACACAAAAGCACTCTCACCACCAACCACGCACCCCACAATAGAAACACTAACCCAGGAACCAATCTCTACAACAAATCCTGTCCACATATCTCCCCTAGACACACAGGCTGTGTCTAGACTGGCTGCTTGAATTTCCGCAAAAGCACTGACGATCTCATGTAAGATTGTCAGTGCTTTTGGGGAAATAATATGCTGCTCCTGTTCGGGCAAAAGTCTTTTTCCGAAAAACTTTTGCACAAAAGGGCCAGTGTAGACAGCAGAGATTTGTTTTCCGCAAAAAAGCCCCGATCGCGAAAATGGCCATCGGGGCTTTTTTGCGGAAAAGCGCATCTAGATTGGCCATGGATGCTTTTCTGCAAAAAGTGCTTATGCAGAAAAGCATCCTGCCAATCTAGACGTGCTTTTCTGAAAATGCTTTTAACGGAAAACTTTTCCGTTAAAAGCATTTCCGGAAAATCATGCCAGTGTAGACGTAGCCCTTATCTAGGACCTAACTACAGCAGTCGCACCATCAAAGGCGCATTCACCTGCACTTCTACTCATGTGTGATATAGGCCCTCATGTACATTGGATAGACTGGACTGACTCTATGCAATAGAATAAATGGACACATCAGACATCAAGAATGGTAAAATAAATTAAAAAAACAGTGGAAGAACATTTTAAACCCCCTGAACACACAGACTTAAAAGCTGCCATCCTCAAACAAAAGAACTTCAAAAACAGACTAATGTGAAACTGCTGAGCTTATGCAAATTTGACTCCCATCAGAATGGGTCTGAATAGGGATTGCTAACTGCTCTCTCATTACAATAAGTGATTTTCCACTTTAAGTAGTCTCACCTTCTTGTCCATATCCACCCTGACTGAATTAGCTCAGGTATAACACTCCTTTCTCTGTTTCTTTTTCTTTCACTTCATGCATCTGACAAAATGAGGTACAATACCTGAAAATTCACTACTGAAAGGTTGCAGACAAATAGGAGAGAGGCCAGCAGAGGGCAACAAGAATAAGTAGGGGGCTGGAGAACGTGACTTGTGAGGAGAGGCTGAGGGAACTGGTCTTATTTAATCTACAGAGGAGAAGAATGAGGGGAGATTTGATAGCAGCCTTCAACTACCTGAAAGAGGTGGGAGCGTTCCCCAAGAGGACATAGCCAGGTTATTCTCAGTGGTGGCAGATGACAGAACAAAGAGTACTAGTCTCAAGTTGCAGTGGGGAAGGTTTAGGTTGGCTATTAGTTTTTTCCTACTTCACTAGGAGGGTGGGGAAGCACTGGAATGGGTTACCTAGAGAGGTGGTGGAATCTCCACCCTTAGAGGCTTGTAAGACCAGGCTTGACTAAGCCCTGGCTGGAATGTGTTAGTTGGAGTTGGTCCTGCTTTGATCACAGAGTTGACCTAGGTGAGCTTCTGAGATCTCTTCCACTCCTAATCATCTAAGATGTTTGAGAGTCAAGAAGGAGATAATTGATCTACTTACCACCAGCTTCCGTGCTGAAATTCCCACTATTGTGTTTAAATCCAACATTTTTAATCCATTTGGTATTAGTGGTTCTTTGAGTCCCTCTTGGAATGACTTGAAAGCAATTCTCAGGAGCTTCTTTACCTGTCTGTCCATCTTCCACTGGCCCCTTTAGCTGCTGAGTATTGCTTGAGCTACCTGTTTCATACAGTAAGCCCCAGAGTTTTTTCCACCTGTTTGTATTGTTCAGTCCTATGGCTCTTTTCACCAGGTGTTTCTGCGGCTCTCTCCTGCTCTAAAATAAGGAGATGAGATCTTTTAGTCTTACGATTTAAAGAGGTACCCCACTTTTGGACTTGTAGCCTGCTGTTAACCGCAAACATAGAAAATGTCTCTTCTTCCCCCCTTCTACCAAGTCCTTCCCTTTATGTCTCCAATCCCAGTGTAGATTGTATATTTATGCTTGTAAGTTATGTTGTTTTCTCTGCTGGTGAGTGAAGAAGTTCTTGAAGTGATTTTAAAATAATATACATGTAGAAAGTATCTGTAGCTCAGAACTCTGTAGCTTCTAAGACATGTGAGTTCATAGGGTATCGCTATATTGCATCAGGAAGCGTGCCCTCCACCATGGGCAGACAGAGACACACTACTCCTGCTCAAGCTAGCATGCTCAAAATGGCAGCATGGATTTGAAGCATGGGTAGCACTCTAACCCCCCACCCCACCCCAAATACAGACCCAAGGGATTGGACAGGCTTGTATTCGGGTGACCACAATATCCACCTTGCTATTTTTTAGTGTGCTTTAAGTTTAAACAGAGCTGGCATCCTGGGCTGGGAAGCACACTCCTAGCTGCAGTGGATTGATGGTTTTTTACAATATACATGGGTTCTACAATGGAAGCTTTTGTCACTGTACTTTGTTCTAGTGAAGTGATACTACATTTCACATCTTAGTGCTAGCAATTGCATATTACCAGTTAAATATATATTTCCTGCCAGTTGGGGACTGGTGTTGCAATGGAGTCAGTACGTTAAAAGAGAAGACAATGACTAGAGGAGGAAAAGTAAATGGTGTGACTTAAGGACTTGGGGGAAAAAACAGCATTCAAACTTAACACAGTCACTGTGTATGAAGACCCTGAGGCTTCTAAGTGTCTGGCTAAACAGAGCTTTTCTGCCAATTGTAACTCAGTGAGTGCCTGAAAGTTGATTTGGTTATACATGGTGTTATCCTGGAGGTAGGAGAAGGACAGAAAAGGCTTACACAGTAGACTAACTCCAGAACTGAAAACAGCTTAATTGAAATTGTTCACAGTATACAAACGTTCTCCAATGCACAGTCTTGGCTGTGCTGTCACACAGTAGGGGGTAAAACGTGCAAGATAATTGAAAGCAGGTGAACAGGAAACAAGGAAAGGAAACAAATGTCACAGAAAATTTGCTACAAGGAAAAGGAGCACATACCCTTTGTGTAAAATGTAGCTGATTTGGAACAGAGTTTCATATTTCTCATGAGCAGCCCAAGACTCAGTTTAATTGGCAGCACCTGGGGCAGCAGAAATATATTTGGATCTTGTTGCTGATCTGGAGTCTACCAGAATTTCCTAGCCTGCCTACAAATAAAGCCCAAAGCATATTTAAAAAAAATATATAGTGCCTACAGTATATAGCCTCCAGCTGTTTCAACAGAACTCATGATGTACTTCAAAAACAAATACTAAGGTTAATGCTATAGGCTTGTGTCACTTCTCCCCACCCTAAGTTACGTGCACAATAATGCACAGAACAATCCATGCTGACATCCTAAAGCAGAAGAAAACAGATTGCTCACCATTTTAGAGGGATTAGGCCATGTGTTAGATTTTTTTTTTAAATGCAGTCGAATATACTTGCAATAATTTTAAAACCACACTGTAAATAATTAACAATAACTAACAATAACTAAGTCATGCAGTGTCAGGGAAAGAACCTCTCTCACACAAGCGCACGCTTCAAACCTAACCATGCAATTTCTTAGGCTTTACGGCAAGCCTGAAGATCGCGTCTCTGGCTCTACCAGACTAGGTTAGGGAACGAGTTTGAAAGGTAAGAGGTTTGGGCTAAACATTCTTCCACCAGTAGCCATGCTGAAAGGCATCTGGGGATGGAACTTGATAAATACTGAGCGCTCACCTGAAGTGATACTACATCTGAAGTAAGCGGAGCCTCAACCCATTCCAAAATTAGGGCCCTAGAATTATTTCTGTTGCTATCACTGTGCTCAAAAGCAGTTGTGTCTGTATGCATCTTACTTCTGGGTTCTAGCTAGAATAGGTGCAAGTTCCTCTCTAATAATCCTCTAGACTTTTCTGTGCTCTGACATGAGGATACCTCCTGGGCTCCATTAGTTCTATTACCTCAATTACATGAAGTACAAGAGTCAAACACAAGGAAAGAGCATCTCATTAGCTGCTCTGAGAAAATTTAGCTATGTGCATGGAGATATGGTCTGAGACTGCTGTGTGTAAAACCTTCTTGCTTCTGTTTTCCAGAACCCCTTCACAAGGAAATGCAGAGCCTGGCATTTCTAGAAGTTGTATCCAAACTCCGCAGCCATGAGAACAAAACTGTTGCCCAGCAGGCCTCACTAACAGAGCAGAGACTTGCAGTAGAAAGCTGAGAAAAGTCTCCTGTTCCCACACAGCATCCCATCATGGATTTCACCTTTGTCCTCTGTCCTGCTGCCACTCCTGCTATGTTTTCCACTGTATCACTTGTGCATGCATGTAATGTTCCCACACAAATTGATGAACTGCTGTAGGTACCTGTCCAATAAGGTTTCTAAAATCCATAGGTGGTGTTAACATAAATCTGTCAGAAACAAGTCTCCACCCATAAATGTTCTACTTGTATTCTTGTTGCTTGGGCCACACAGTAGAATGTGCATGTTGTAGTCCTATGCTGAAGTAAAAGTGGTACTACATGACGACTCCTTTCTCTCACCCTGAACTGCATAACAACATACTGCTAACTTAGGGACAATACAGGAGGCAGCAAGTCCAGGCTATAATGTTGATGATGATAGGATTCAATAGTAAATCTAGCTCCATTTTTGGTGCTTTGGAAACATAGGTATGAATGGAACGTGTTGCTGCTCATTCACTGGTCTTGCCTAGTAATGTCAAACTCATGGTACCTAGAGGTAACAAATAAAATACCAGTGCTCTCACATTTTACCTTCTGGCTTTTCCTTTTTGTAATTAAATGCAGAATTAATGACTGTAGTATGCATGACGAGAAGCCCATTTTGGGACAGATCTGACCCTCAGGTGATTGAGGCCTTCCATTTAAAAAAGAAATGCAATGGAAACCACCTTAAACCACTAAAATCCATTTTCTTCTCCCCTTGTCATTAGCATGCACTCTGCAGGGGCGTTGTGTGATTTGGCAGAGTGGTTCTGAGCGAGGGCGCTAGCATTTATGTCGATGTACAATCCTTTTGTACATCTCCCCCAGTTCTGTTATTCGTAGGCCCTTCAAGGGCCCATGCTGGCCCTATCCCCTTTTCCCCAGATAGTCGCCAGATCTGCCATCTCTGAAGCCACACTCAGTCACTGTTCTCTGCTCTCCAACTTTCCAGGGCCCTTTTTCATTTTCAGGTAGCAGCGAGTAGCTTGGTTTTCTCCTCCACCTGGACTGGATAACCAGTAG
The DNA here is from genome assembly GCF_052426305.1 of Pelodiscus sinensis. NCBI lineage: Eukaryota > Metazoa > Chordata > Testudines > Trionychidae > Pelodiscus > Pelodiscus sinensis. The sequence continues at coordinate 114,299,386 of NC_143055.1, read as the reverse complement.
TGCAGCGCTGCCTCCCTCCTGATTAGGGCTAAGCCCAAATAGTTCCATCTGCAAGCAATTTCCAACAGACTTCACAGAAGGTGAACTGGGCTCTGCCCCTTCTCAGCCAGCCGCCCCTTGTGCTGCAAGGGCATGGAGATTTCAGTCAGACAAGGGCATTGGGACCCCTAACCCCCAGCAAGCTGCGACTTGACCACAGGAAAGAGAACCAAACTAGGAGAGTCCACGGTAGAAGTCCTGGGGTAATTCAGGACCATAAGTCCACAGCAGGGCACCTGGTCCTGGCATTGATTGTAAATGCTCAAGAGAAAGCAGCAGGGTTCACAATCAGTTCTCCCTTCCTTCCAGCTTGATTAAGGAAACTCTGGCAGTTGGGCCCATCCTCCATCCTGGGAGGAGCCTATAGGGAAGGATTCCAAGAGAGCAATTTCCAGAGGGCTCAAGGCCCTGCATAAGACTAGCCACAAAGGACCCTCATGGCATAGTCAGGCACCCATGCTTGCAAAATATGCAAAAAAATCCCAACAGGAACAAACACCAATAAGGGTGTGTCTCAACTACACCCCTCTGCCAACTGAGGGATGGAGATTAGGCACTTTGAAAATGCAAATGAGCCTGGGATTTAAATATCCCAGGCTTCATTTGCATACTCACGTTCGGGCCCTTTCGAAAGTGAAAGCAAAGTCTAGTAGTGGCTCTGCCGACAGCGGGGAGCTTGATTTGCATCCCTCTGCCAACAGAGGGATGCAGTCTAGCCGTAACCTAAGAGAAAACCCCAGTGAAAGAAGTGTCATCAGACTCTGATTCTGAGAAGAATGTAAAGAAAAAGGTAACTTTGTTTTACTCTTTCCCTCCCCCGCACATGAGCAGTTTGAAACCATGCACAAAAAGGCTGTACCTACTATGGAGAGCCAACTTTTAAGCAGGTCTTGAGGACAAGACTTCAAGTAAATACTACCCTGCTAAATCCTCTCCCAAAGCAGCCATTCTCCTGCATGCATCCTTTGAGGAAGTAATCAGGGAGGAGCAGGAAACTCCTGAAAAAAAGGCAGAACACATGAAGAGGCATACACTAAGATTCTATATGATCCAAGAACCAAAAAATGCCATCACTGATATGCCAAAAGGGAATGCTACAATAACATCTTTAGGGTGGGATATGGTTAGTCCATCCACAGGAGACTACTTTCCTAAGTATCCTACAGATAGGAAGGTGGAAGTTATCCTCAGAAGGCACTTTGACGCAACCTCAGCCACGCTCAGAGCATCTCTGGCAACCAGTTCTTTTGTTTAAGTCACAGTCTCATGGCTAGAAGTATGTAAAGCCCCTGGGGGCAGAAAACAAACCGAATAAGTTTATACTGAAGAAAATCTCTCTGGCAACAGCATTCGTGGAAGATGCTTCAATGGACAGTATGTGGTTTTCTGTCATGGACAGGGCATCTAGTTCAGTGACTTGAGAACACATATATAGCTTTATCCCTGGAAATGAGACACTTCAGGCAGGACACGTGCACCTTGAAATTCTCATTTCTCCTCTTCAGAGACAAATTGGATATGGTAATGGCTAAAAACTATGGACAACACCAAACAGTTCCTCTACTCTAAAAAGACTAGCGGTTTCTAGTTTTTTCTAGAGCACTATCAAAAAGAGATGCTTTTTCTATCCAATGTCCTCAGAGATCTGACCATCAGAAGGCAGATTCCAGGAGATTCAGAATCTAATATTCACATTGGTCAGATAGAGGAGCCCAACCTCTGCTCAGGAATTTCAGCTCTTCAGCCTCCTGGCCGGGTGTACATGGGCATGATCGCGTATCAGGTGTTTTCAGACGTTTCTTCAGAGAGCATGAGACCACTCCCTGGCAGGGGTGGCCCTAAACTAGCTGCCAGCAACTGGCGCCCTAGGCAAACCATGCAATCGGCACCCCCACCTCCAAACTCCTAAATGATATTGCGCCACCATTTGGCACCCCATTTAACTTGGCGCCCTAGGCAACCACCTAGTTTGCCTATATGGATGGGCCGCCCCTGCTCCCTGGAGTACATGCAACTTCAAGTGCATGCCATGAAACAGGTCTTCCAACTCCCTGAGATTGGGAACAGCCTAGGAAGATGTTTGTAGGGGTCTTTCCAATGTGCTTGCTAGACAATCGAATTCTCACCGCCACCCGGGTGGCATAACAAACACATCTGCAACCCAAAATGGCACATGGAACCTTGGGGAAAGGAACCACAGCATCAACCTGTTGAGGGTGATCAAACTAGCACTTCTCAGATTCCAGAGCCACATGGAAGGAAGTCCCAATCTTCAAAAGTGACACATACACTTTGCTCTCTTCTAGGAGAACTTCAACACGAGGCCTACTTATCATCTGGACTAAAATTAAGCCTCAGGTCAAGTGCAGAAAACCCCCCAAAGGATTATGGGATTACATTAATTCTGTATTTCCTTCAACAAGCAGTAGATAAGGGATGCTGGCTAAGCACCTTTGTGCCCCCAGGTGTCAGTCCGTAGTAGTGCAATGTTTGCAGAATCTTCACACTGCCTGGTTAAGAACCTCAGCGCACTAAACTGGCCAGACAAGCAGTCAGACTCATCTTCCCTAAATGGGCTTCAAAAGCCCTAACCGCTCATTCGCCATCAAATCCTGTTTTCCTGTGTTGTTGAGGCAAACAAGGCAGCTGCTGTTCCTGCCCAGAAGGAATCCAAACTCCATATAATCTGTTGCCACTGTGTGGGCCAAAAGAGCATGTGCTTCGGCTGCAGAGCTGTGCAAAGCAGCAGCGGCTAACACTTTATCAGACCTATAGGAAGGAGCTGACTACAATGGAGCAGTAATAACTTTGCTATTTGAGCAGTCCGGTACAAGGGAGGGATTTCCCTCCCTTTCTCTGCTTTCTTACCTCCCTCTACTCCAGTTCACTGCTTCCCTGGTATAGCATGACTTTGCGAGACAATGAGCTGCAGAATGAAAAATTTCTTTCTTGATAATCCCCTTTTAACTAGCTGCTTCAACGACAGTTCCACCCACCCTAGATGGCTTGTCAGCTAAAGGTCAATATTTTATTTGGATAAGTCACCATAGTTACTTGGTTGGCATTGGAATTAGTGTTAGTATTTTCTACTACTTTTTACACAGCTTTGAAATGAATCCTGCGGCGACAAACTACAGAGGAGAGAGTGTGGCTGGCACAGGCTGTGCTCCAGTTTTGATATGGGTCTGAGTCTGGATACAGGAAGGAAAAATACTGGTTGAAACGCTGAAATTTGGGACTCTCTGGTCCAGCAATATCCATGGTCTGGTAGAACCCCAGATATTGCTGGACCAGAAAGCCTGCGGGAGCGAAGCCCCCACTGGCAGCAGCAGGTCCAGTGGCCAGAAGCCCAGCTTGGTCTGGCATGGCAGGGAGCGCAGCCCCAGCCGATAGCGGATCCCAGAGGCAAGGCCTAGGAGCAGAGTCCAGTGGCCAGACTCTGACGGCCCAGAGCAGGGCTGACAGCCGGGAGGGAAACCTCGACTTCCCCAGAACTGGTAAACTCCCTGGTTCAGGACCGCTCAGACTCCCAAGACCCGGGAGGTCCAACCAGTAGTCCATGGAGAGTGGAACTGTGGGAGATGCTGCTAGCAGACAGGAAGTCATCTGGTAAGAACTTTCAAAAGGAACTCAGATATAAAAGCTTTTAAAGGCACAGATTTATATAGAGCCTCCTCCAATAGTTGTTCAGAGAGAAGCATATGAAGTACAGAAATGCTAGATAAAAGAATTTTAACTGGTCTCTTGTAAGGTTGCCAGTTGACACAGGCTTGCGCATCACAAAGTTCTGAGCCTCACAGCTGTTCTTTGTAACAATGGTAACATGCTAACCAATTATCTGGCTCAATAACAGCTTGCAGAGAAGGGGATGTCATCTTTGCAGGCTTTAGTCTGTTTCTGTTTACCAGGAATTGGATGGACTGGAACAAGCAAGTCCTTTCACGTAGGCCAGCAAACAGTAGTGACTCTTCACTGTGCCTGAATCAAACTGATGACATAAGAATTTATGGATTTTCATACCGAATCAGTTCAGTGATCCAGATAATATGTTCCTGTCTCAGACACTAGCAGCCTATGCTTCAGTGGAAGATGAAAGAAACCGCACAGTGGGCAATTGTACAGTAACATGCCCATAAAAAAAAGTTTCATCCTCGTTCCAGTGAGTTACTAGTTTTTTATACTTCATTAGTGCCTGGGAGCCACAAACAACCACCGGGTCTCCATTGCACTTCTCAGTCTCAGACTTGTGTACGGCTCCCAACTGATTGTTCCTGTGGGTCAACAGCTCCCAACCTAAAACAGGTTCCACACCTCTGCATTAAATCATGTCCACATCATCAGCTGTTGTACTACCTGGGTGTAACAAAAACCCATTGAGAAATCTCTTTCCTTTCAGATATTTTCCATGGATAGAAACATCAACTTGACTTACTTTTTCACATGCAGGTGTCAGCTAGCTCTATGCCGCACACTGGGAGGTGGACTGTATAACTGATGGTGTTAAAAAGGGAGAACTCCCAGCATACAGAAATGGATTTGTCAGAGTGAACCCTCTGCTGGTTTGACTGGATCCGAGTTTATCACATTTCTTACATACCCAACACTTACTGTTGCTATCGAATCATTTAGTTTAAGAGCCTCCTCTAATCAGAACAATATTTCTTGCGTAGATCTAAGGACTGTATTATCTGAAATGTATTTGACTCGCCCCATTTACATTTCATTGTATCCATTTCACTGAAGTCACCTGAGTTCAAACGGTTGAAGTTTTATTTATGAATAGATGTACAGTAGCTAGATCAAGTCCAAATAAAGATTGTAACCTGTACTGCTCAAGTTATTTTTATGCCTGTGGTGTCAGACATTTCATTGCTTCCCTCCTGCTGCAGACTAAGCTCAAAGGAGTCGTATCTGACATGCTCAAAAGGCTAGGAGGAGCAGACAGTATCAAGCTACTGCATTTGATTTATAAAGGTCATACAGATGTAGACAAGATTTACTGTCTCACAAATCATCACCCTCAACAAAACACATCTGCTAACATTTGAACAAAGTGGCTTTTTACAAGACATTTCACTGGGAAAAAAAAATCAGTTTTTCCTGGTCGCAGATATTTAAGGTTAAAAAAAAAAAAAGTACTAGATTTTTTTTTTTTTTTGCTAATTAAATTTCCGTATCAAGGCAACAGACTCTACTGGATTTAATTTGTTTAAATAAAAATATAACCTCCTGGGGAGTTTCACTCAGACTGTACCACAATAATCAATATGGACATAAGGACTTTGAAACGCCATCCCAAAGACAATTAATGATGCAGAAAATATATGTTAATCACAGCCATCTGCCAGAAACAGCATGCAAGCTTTTAAAATGTGTATTTAACAGTTATTAAGGGAGCTCAATCATGAAAAAGTAAAGAATACACCTTACACCAATGACTCCATTAGTAAGTAATAAAGCAAGTTGTCCTAAGACCATACATGTCCATCAGATGTTGAAGTTCACTGGGCAAAATATTTTTCTAAAAAGATACATGTTAGTTTATCCACACATTGATGTTGGAATTATTAATCACTAATTTATCTCCATGACCAAGTGCCTCATCACCTACCTGACACTATAAAAGCACCTTCTTCGTCCATAACTGCTGAAAGTCCCTGGTACACGATGAAAAGTTGGTCCCTGACTAATAATGGAAAGTCACTGGACAAGGGCAAATGGCAGCTATCAACTGCACCTTCATATTGATGACAGTCTGCTCTGAAAACAAGAATTTTTAAAATGTGTGTTTTGAAAAACTGCAACTGTTTACCTACATTTTGACTAAGACCAAGTCTACAGTGGTGGAGGTAAATTGATGCAAGATATGCAACTCCCACTACATGAACTGCTGGAGTTGAGTATCTGTGGCAGCCCCACAGTGGGAGGTTGACTTACCAATTGTGACACTGCTGAAGGGGGTGCCCACAGCGTTCGATTTACTAGACCAATCTTTACTAGACCCGCTAAATCGAGCCCTTGAGGATCGATCACCAGAGTGTTGATCCTCCAGCAAGTGGAGACGCGGGGCTTAAATCAAGATGGAAGAAGGTGCATTTGACATCCTAACGTGCCCTACAGCATAGGTCTTACTAGCAGTAAGGCCTCACCAGTATTACTCATCAGTATGAAGTTCAAAATAACACCCATAAGAACTTAATTAGCTAAATCTTGTCCTAGGTCAGCAGCTTTAACTTGTATGGGTTTATTAACATTTGTCTATAACACTACAGATCCATGATGCTTTACTGAGAGAAAACACATAGAGGAGCATATGGTCTCCTAGAAAAGAATCTAATTTAGATTAAAGTTGTAAAACATATCTCTCACTGCATCATGGTATTTTCAACTATGGTATTTCCAATTGAATCCAAACAATGCTCTCACCAAAATTATCACCACCATATTATATTTAAATGGCCTCAACATTTGAATTTACCATTTTGCAAGTACAACCATTTACATGTGTGAAGACAAATGTATGCCACAAAAGATATTCGACAGACAATTGCTGGACTAAGGGAACAATCTAAAGCAGTGTGTGTTGTGCAAAAAAAAAAAAAAAAAACACAAAAAAGGTAGGGCGAAAAAAGGCTCGGGGGGGGGGAGTTATTGAGGTTAAAAAAAGGGTCAGGGGAAAGGTTTGTTTTGCTCAATGAAAGTCGCCTGCCTTTTTAAGGGTGGCCATTTTTAATTCTGTTGTTCTCTGTGGCACACCTCCAACTGCCTCACAGAACACAGTTTAAGAAACACTGATCTAAACTAAGCTCAGTATGAACACTGGTCTCTAGCAACCTGGAATGTCAGTAGCAGATATTCAATACAGAATAAACTTTTCCTGTTTGCTCGTAATACAGTTGGAAAAGGCCATTAATACCTGCATGATGTGCAACTTGTACAAGACATTATCGTAATTGTAACTTGTTATAACTCACCTTGATCCTCTGTTCAGGCAGAATTTGCCCTCTTCGGTGTGTTTCAGGAATTCCATTTCTTGTCATTTCATGATGAACCTGGGAATAAACCTTCCCTGCCACCCACAGCTAGACTTAGCTAGAATCACATATGCCATGGTTTCCAAGCTTTTTGTCATTACAACTCCATTTTACTGAATTATTTCCTCCCGGGACCCCAGGCAGCATGGAGGTTACCATTTGGAAGAACAAAATGGCATCCTCCACATAGTGTACCCTTACATGCACCATACTTGTGAGAATACACCCAATGGAGGATGCCATGTGTAGAGTAAAATGGCATGCTCTGCACAGCATGATCTCACACAACCCATAAGTAGAGGTTGCAATGCATTGAGGATACCCACTGGTCTACAAAATGGCATAATTTGCACAGTGTGATCATGTACACGTGGTTCGTGTGAGGACGGGCTATGCAGAGCAAAATGGAATCCTCCACGCACCAGAGATCACCATGACACCATCCGCTGGATTGTGATCCCAAATCCATTTGGGATCACAATCCAGTTTGGGAATCACTGGTGTATGCACTACTGACAAAGCCAGATACCAGTGCTGCCAAGATGGACAGAAGCACTTTTTCCACTCTAATGGAAAGCAGTTCCATTTATCTGGAAGTAATAATGGCCAGGGCAAAAATGGGAGGAGGACACTTAACAACAGCAGGCACTTTTGAAATTCTTCTCTCCTATATGTTTTAATAAGTGAACGCTTCAAAATTACTGGGATTATTTACACTAAGGATCAGTTCTGAAATTAATGCAGAGTTTTTTTTATTAGATCATAAATTTTAAGGGATTTTGCATTGGGCTGTATTAAACAAATCCGTACATAATTTTTACAGTAAAATTGATATGGAAATTGTCACAAGAACAACAATAAAAACCATCAAGAATTTAGCACAGCTGTGAACTTCACTCATTTCCATTTTAGTGTTAAAACTTGCTGTTCTCTGTGGCTGTCTGTGAAGCATTGCTCTCTTCAGAACTAGGGTATCCAACTGCCCTCTATCACCATTGTTATGGTGAATCATTAAGTTTCCACCAGGTTCTTCTCATTCTGCACAATCAGCTAAGTGACTTTTGAAAACTAAAAAGTCATTGAAATAATCAGACTAAAGTTCCAACAGCTGTGCTAAATTGCTATTTCAAGAGTAACAGAACTTATAGTTTGAAAACAGGTAAAACGAACAGTCTAATGTCCTCACTACAGCTAAATAATTTAACTATCCATTTCTCCCACAATTTGTATCGAAGTATATGTGGGAATACCTGGAGTTTGAATTTGCGATATGAACGGGTAACTGGTTAACCAGTTACCCAGGAGCAGTCTGCCACGGGCAGAGGGCTGCTCCAGCCCGGGCAGCCAGCCCCACTCCCAGCATGGGGGCCAGGAGCTGGCGGCAGCCCCAATGTGGAGTCCAGGAGCCAGTGACCAGCCCCATGCAGGGCTGGGAGAGGACACTCTGGGGGCTGAAGGCCACTTCAGCTGGGCTGAAGCAGTCCCCTGTCCAGCATCCCACTTAGTCAGTTAACTGGTTAAATGTTAAACCGATTAATCAGGATTTTACTTACACCAACCATTCTTTTGTTTAATACCATCTACTGGTAAAATGAAAATGTAATTGTAAATGTACATTTTGCGATGAAAAGTCCAAGTCATCACAAACAGGTTTCAGAGGCTACCTCTAGACTGAAGCACTGAAAGAAAAGACAACATTCACTAGGTAATACTTCACACAATTTTATTTATAAAATTGTAATTATCTAACAAATTGCATATAAAATGATTTACTTCAAGTAAATACAGAATACTGCACAACTATTAAAACTATTGTCCATCATAAATGTATTAAAACATTGCTAAAAATGCACCTATTAAAAAACACAAATAGCATGATCAAGACCACTTTCAATAGCTTAAAAGGAATTACTAAGAAGTTGTGTTAACTTCCAAAATATAGTCCAGTTACATCCTTTGAATTCACCACATTCTAATGCTAAAGATGACAAATATAAGCAATACATGTGCACCTGAACTATGCATTTCTTCCAGACTAATGGATGACCAATTGGAAAACAGACAACTAAAGCTCAAGTCAAACTCTACCAGCATGCAGTTCTGTTATAGCAATACTTTCAGTCAGTAAGTGTAATTGGCTTTTACAATCAATTTTGCGACTCACAGGTTTTTAAAAAAAAGTAACACAACGAGTACATTCAGATAAAAAGAAATATTACACAAAGGTAAATACAATGAATAACCTTCATTGTATTCGATGATGATTTGAGGAGAGAGGTTCTCCTTCAACTGGATTGGTGTTACATACCAGAGACAGGACTGAGTCACACAGTTTGGGGCCAGATCCCAGTCTCCCCAAAGCTTGGGATAATCAAATCGTGGTCTGCCTCTGCTGTACATACATATGGAAAGTGTATGGATACGCACAGATGGAGTTTGTTGCTGACATACAGCAAAACCAAAAAATGAATAATGCTTTCTTGTTGCTCACCGGGATTGGTGTATATATTACAAGTCACAATGGCTATTTTTATACTGCATATCATTAGAGATTTGAAATGTTTTCTTTCTAAATATTGAAGGTTGGCAGCTAATGGATCTTACAGAGGAAATAAAACTAACCAACAGTGGTGGTCTGGTTAGCTTACTTCAGCATACTGGGTTAATGAGACTCAAATTAACAAATGCAATAACTTTAGTGGACAAAAAGGAGGGCATGAGGATTGGGAACCTGCACTGTGCTTTACACACTAGGATCAGTTCTCCTTTCAGTGCAATGTAAATTGTGTCATTAGTATTAATCTGAAAAGTATAAGCACAGCAAGGAGGGAGAATGGATCCCAATGTTTGCATTCAGAGGTTCTCTTATTTTCTCTGGTAACTGGAACCAATTCTATCCGGGACATTCCTGAAGAAGCCAAGATGGAGATTCATTTTCAGGACCACATCAAGTCAAGACCTAGCATCAAATTTAGTCCAGGCATAAGAGGTGTGAGTTCAGCCAAGGCCTAGATTTTACAGTCGATTCCTTTTCCGATCCTAAGTAGGCAGCACAGGGAAAAGGTTCCAGAACGAACCAAAGCAAAACTGAGAAGCTGGTCCACCTTCATGTAACATAGGTCAGCTGTGGTTCTACATGGCAGACGCTAGATGGCAGGCAATTAAAGCATTCCTGACTCAAGCCAATGGATATGTAAAGCTCTTAAGTGACCAGCCTGCTGAATTTTGATCAGCAAACTCTCACATAGTATATCTTTCGTGAGTATAAATACGTATTTATGACGAATAGCAGTCATGTGCAAGAATCATTTCATTTGCATGCTACTATTTACATTTCAAATAGTATTTACACATCAGAACCTACCAAACCAGGTTTGGTCTCCTGATTCATTACAATTAGCATCTCTCTGAAAAGAAAGGAGGAAGAGGAGAAGGAGGCAGCTTAGACAACAAAGAACAAGTAAGCAACAGTCTCCACCCCTTCAAACTCCAATAAGCAACAGTCAATATTATGGGTCTCAAACCAACAGGAGAGCGAGGGTGTGCATCTGAGTAGGACCTCTGAGCATTCTCGTGGGGAACTCTGAAATGGCTTTAGAACTCTGGACACAGCTGAAGTTTCACACCAGTTGTCAGCTAATGCCATAGCCATACACACATTGCCTAGCAAGTGCAAACAGTTCACACCCTAAGAGGCTGTCTGAATGCTGTCCGGCAATGTATTCTGGAGCAGCTACTGCACTTTGTGGCTGCTTAAAAATGGCCTTCGGACTTGCACATACCTGAGGCATGCTAGAAATTGCCCAGAAATAGAATACCTACTGTATCTTATTGCTTTACCCAGACCCTGCTGGAAGTAACCTGTTTGGCCAGCATTCATGGGTTGTTTGTGGCTCATATGAAGTTTTAATGGCACTTTCAAGCAGAAATATTGTTTGAATTTGGTCGGTTCTGTGTAAAACAGATCAAGTGCCAAAGCCTCGCATGATCTTCCAAACTGCTCTCCTAAACAGCAAGTGGAAGTGGACTCTCAGGCTATGTCTCCATATCAAGCTGGAAAGGACAGGGGAGGCGGGAGAGGAAGAGATTCCATGATCACCTACACATGTGTGCACTAGCTATCATCCAGCTAGCCTAAATATAACTACCAGTGTAGTGGCGGTAGCCATTACCTGTACTACCACAGTTACGCTGCTACGTATAGTTGTGCTAACTGGATGTTTGCTAGCACAAGTTTGTGTTCACAAGCAGGCAAATCACACCTCAAGCTTGCAGGGTAGAAGCAGCCACTTTTACCTATTCTATGCATACAAATGTGTGTTTTAAATTGCAATATAGGCAGCTAATTTTGAACATCCAATGTGGTTTCTCCACAAATGACTTCAAAAATGGGAAAGGAAAAGTAAATTGCAAAAAAAACAAAGGAAAAACAAAAATCATCTTGAACAGCAAAATTCATATTTGCAAAAATGAGGGGTTGTACAAAAAATAAAGGTTATTCTTTAGTGTTTTTTAAGACAGCAGTCACTCTGTACATTTTCTGCATATGCACCTGGAAGTAACGAGAACAAAGATTCCCCATATTGAAGAGCAATTCCTTTCCTATCAACACAATTCTCTGCCACTGGCATTTCCCAGAATTGTGACTTAGCAATAGGAGAAGGAAACTAAGGGTATGTCTACACTACCCCCCTAGTTCGAACTAGGGGGGGTAATGTAGTCATACGGAGTTGCAAATGAAGCCCGGGATTTGAATTTCCCGGGCTTCATTTGCATAAAGCCGGCCGGCGCCATTTTTAAATGCCGGCTAGTTCGGACTGTGTGCCGCGCGGCTACACGCGGCACGAACTAGCTAGTTCGGAATAGGCTTCCTATCCGAACTAGCTGTACGCCTTGTTCCTAATCCGAACTAGCTAGTTCGTGCCGCGTGTAGCCGCGCGGCACGCAGTCCGAACTAGCCGGCATTTAAAAATGGCGCCGGCCAGCTTTATGCAAATGAAGCCCGGGAAATTCAAATCCCGGGCTTCATTTGCAACTCCGTATGACTACATTACCCCCCCTAGTTCAAACTAGGGGGGGTAGTGTAGACATACCCTAAGAGAATAGGCATGAGAAAACAAAAATTACAGTACTATTGTAGAAATTCAAGTAGAGGAATGGAAGCTGTCTTCAGAAGGCTAGCGGCAGAAGCATTAAAGATCACGGCAAGCAGGAATGTTTCTGTAGTGTGGAATTTTTAAATAGTAGCCCTGGTTCACAACCAATGCTAGGGGCAAGGGGAGCAGGGTATTTCCTGAATGCTGCATTCCTGTTCTCCCCACTCCACACCATTCTACACAACACAGAACAGTAGCATCTTTAGCTCCAATGAACTTACCATGTCCTGTTGAAGAGAAATGAACAATAACTCCCCTAGAACAGTGGCTAAGAAAAACATAACACTGTGATGAAAGTGAATCACCTTTATTAGGGATAGTGCATTTTAAACGCTTTCAGTGTTTAAAAAAATCCTGTGAAGTTGCTGTTGATCTTTAACAGCACACGCCAAAGGCGTGGGTGTTGCCTGCTACAGGTCAGGCGGAGCTCACTGGAGGCTGAGGAAACACCAAATAAAAGAGTGCCACTGCACTGGTCAGCTCTTCCAAGCCACTGAATATTGGTGTGTCTTGCCAGCCTTTGGGGGCAGAAACACAGGTTGTCTCCACACAACCAGAAACAGAACCAGAGCACAGAAAGAAAGCGTGTGAGATTGTTTATACACTCATACGCTGTATCTCTCAGAAGTGAGATTAATATACTGATTTGAAAGAAAACGTGTTTACTATTTCTTCTCTTATCTTATTCACCTTAGGGGACACTTGAGGCCAGTCCTGAATGGTGATAAAACACCTCCTGATGGATACTAAGCACCTTCAACAACTTCTTGAAGGAAGCAAGAGCAGAAGGCAGTTAGCCCCTGCAGGATTGGGCCCACAGACATTAAGCAGGGCCATCAGGCAAGCTAAAAGTATATGAACTGCACTAACTACCCTAATTATTGTCGGGTGCCTGATCACATGAAATAAAAGCTCATCACATACACCTAGATGGAGTTTTGACTTATCTTGCCTCCCAGTACTGGTGCTGTAGTCCAAATTCTACTGCTTTGTCCTTTTCCAAAGGACCAAACGTGTCTCTGTTGGTCCCAATACACTTTTCTTGCTTGAAAATAATATTTTATTCTATTGGCTCAAGAAAGTGTTTTGTTGTATTCAGACAGAGAAAAGCAGGATGGGAAACACACACAGACAAGCAAATGAAAAACTGATGACTTCAGGCAAGCATTTACTATAGCAAAGCTGTTCTTCTTTCCCCCTTTCAAGACAAGAGGATAGGAAGTTCCCATAAACAAGTGCATCTACCAATAAATATGTGAATTTGGATTACAAGCCTATTGAAACATATGCAGGGATTTAGAATCAGAATCTCTCAGATTCTAACTCCATAGCTCATGCAGGCAAAAACATTTTTAAAAAGAAAAAGGCAATCTAAGCTTCAGCTAGGAATGGATCAAGGATACATCTTAAAAGAAATTGTGTATAATTATAACAAAGCACTAATATTAGTGACAGGCCCAAATACATCAGGTTATGCCAAACTCCAAAGAATCAATGGATATAGTGAGGGTATTTGGATACTTTTTTTACTTTTTTTTTAATTAACATATATTTCATTGTCTTTTAAACATTATACACCTGAGTTCCCCAAACCTTAAGTGTTCCATTCTTGCTTGGAGAAAGATGCTGGCAAATTTAAATAATTATCCCCTTGATCTTGCTGATTCCAACCACAAATTATTACAGACAGAAAGTCTGGAAGTGCTTGCATAAAAGTTTTTCCTTGTTTTTAAAACAATTTCTTGAAATATACAATTGATGAGTGGAAAGTTGTTTAATGTTTGATGAGATCAGTTTCAGAAAGACCTGCAGCTATGTTTAACCGTGGAAAATATGAAGATGATTCCTCTAGAGTGTACTGAAGAAAGAAACATTCTCAGGAACATTTGGCAGCTATCAAAGAGCTTGTGACATGGAGAACAGACAGCATATCCACAAACCACAATGCAACTCTGTCCCATTGACATATACCAATTAAAAAAGAGAGTCCACCTATTACTCAGAATCAAGGATACAGCAGAGATTCATGGCTCAACAGCTTTCAAACTGATGATTTTTAAAAAATTGTCAGTGAGCAGCAGATTTTAAACAGCCCACCCCTTAGCCAACAAGGGTTCACTGCAAATACCAGCAGCGTATACTTGAGCCTGCTTGGGAAAGAAGGCTTCCCTGTCACCCATGTCCATACAGCTTGGTGTCGGAGTGACACACTGGAGGGATTGGAGGTTTTCAGTTGTCCAGTGTCTTGTGGCGGTTATTTCAGCAGTTTTACCAGCTGGCTCTGACAGCCTCAATGTCACTAACCAAGTTCTGGGCTAAGCATATCCCGAATATCTGGAAAAAGATTACAGTTCATTTACGTGGTGCACTTGACAGTCCTTTGTGTACAGTCATTTTCCCTGGGTGGCATGGGACTTTGATACAGCAACAGGAGAAAAAAACCCACGAAATGCAACTGTAAAAACATTACGTAAGTTGGCAGAGGGGGGCTTAGGAGCAAGAGTAAAAACTAAAACTCTTAAATTCGTTTTTTGCCTGAAACTGACCACATTCTAAATCAACAGTGTGCCTTTAATCTGAAGTCAGAGGTTCTACTAGAATTTCTTCCCATGAGCAATTTAAAAGATGATTCTTTTGGCAGCCTGTCTCGGAAAGGTAAAAAATAAGACCACCCTACAGTCTTTGAACTACTTTCCACCCCCTCCGCCCTTGTTTCCACTAGGGTTGCCAGTTTTGACTGGACATGCTCCTGGAGGTCTCATCACATGACAATCTTTAATTCAAAATTCATCTAATTCCTGCAGATTCCAGGACAATCCTGGAGGGTTGGCTACCCTATGTTCACTCCCAATATGACGAAGTGTATGTCTGTTGAGTGCCATTGGACAAACATTCTTCTATGGATAAACCCTTTTATTGATAAATATCCTTGAGCACAAATGAAGCCTCAGCCATTAACTCACTAAGTAGCTCTTAATGAAAACCACTAATTCAAGGTTCTGCTCGTTTCCTCTGTAACTTCTTAGGAGGAATGTGTGCTTTACCTGCAACAACGCAATCCCGATGAAGATCCCGGCAACTATAGTAAGATTGTCCTGCAGCCATTTCTCAAACTGGGGGACACAACCTTTAGTGTAGATAACAATCTGCTGATCAACCTCCTGGAAAAGAACAAGAGGAATGAAAACACAGATAATTAGCTCAATCTTTACCTTCAATGCTACAACCTGCTTCCCCAAAGTTACTTAGATCCTTACAAAATTGGGTATGATTAAAAGAAACCCACTTAAAAACCCCACTTACTGGTTTTTGCCTGGCATCGTAGCCACACTGAGTGTTAATGACATCTTCCTAAGGGAGAAAACAAGAAAGGCAGTGAGAAGTGCCTCCAATCACAGGGGGGGTCCCACATTTTCTCCCTTCAGACTGTGATAAACCCCCATGTCCCAGAGGCAGACGTCTATGGAGATGAAAGAGGAGGAACTGGGGAATGATCCTTCTACTTACATAAAATAACTTTCTGCAGGAAATGTTCATACTTGTTCCCGAAAAATATACCAATACAACATGGCATATACATACAATATACATACAATATGGCACGTTTACTTCAGAGACCTGCCTGGGTCACATGAAGAGGAGATGGAGTGAAGTCACTTTGCAGGGTAAGGGGCTGTGTGAAAATATCGGTCACCTGCTACAATCTGATCCATTCCAAAAGAAACAAGTTTGCTCTACAAAAGTATTTTAGAAGCCCAAGAGACAGTTTGTGCTTCTCCTTCAAAGGCCAGGGGGAGTCACTTGTTATTCTTCAACTGTTCTGTACCCACTTTAAAGCTCTGGAGTACACAGAAGTATAAACTATTCTCAAAGGTCTTTGTCAGCGAGTCATACCCAGTGGTAGTTTTCTGAAGTTGTCTTCACTCCATGTACACAGATCTTCTGGTGCAATGAGAAACAGTCCTATGGAGCGAAGCCTTCCCCATCCCACTCAACCCTCTCTCTGCATACCTTTGGCCCCTTAGCAGGTTAATTTGAAGGAGCGAAGTCACATGAATAAGTATGCATACGCCACAGCAGCCATGCTGGGACCCCACCATGGCTAGGGTCATCTCAGGAACGCAGCCACCAAAACCCAATCCCACTGCCATTACTGGGAACGAGAAGGAACATTTGGTAGTGAAACCCTCAGAAGGCCCAATGGCAGCCTCCCCCGCTTGCCGTAGGTGTAACCCCCTCAGCATCAATTACATTTCCCACTCGTGCCCAATCCACAGAGGATGGGGGTTTGTTCCAGCTACACAGCCTGGCTCTGCAACTCCAGCTACACAGATTCATGCTCTTTACTCTAAAAACCTCCAAATTCAGTGCTCAGAGAAGACAGCACACAGACACAGAGCTAGTGAAATACCGGTACTCCCCCTCGCCCTACAACAATGATGGGCGGAAAGGTGTTCGTCTAAGCTAACCTAGAAACCCAGCTAAAACCAGTTTGAGAGGAGGAAAAAAAAAATCTCACCCAGGCCCCCCAGCCAATAGACAAACCCTCTTGGTACTGTCTAGTTTGCTATAAGTGTTCCAGGGTGGACCACTCTATAAACCATCTGTTTCCTCAGATTCAGTTAGATCCCTGGGGCTGAGCTTTCCCCACCCAAGGTGCAAGAGACTTTCACCCTGCAGGGAGGGGAACTGCCCTCCCTACCTGGTAACAGCAGTATCACAGTGTATTTTCAACACAGGAGAAAGCAGCCAGGAAATTGACGCAGGGGAATTGTAAACTCTATCCAGGAATGAATCACTGCAACCCTGATGAATGGATCTGCCTCCACCTAAACTTGGGTTTCATTCACTTTTGCAGATGACTTGTAACTCCACAACTTTAAGAAATAGCCCCCAGGCTTCCTTTACCCTCCAGGCAGTTGCTTTGAGAGACTGGAGACACCAAGCAGTTTTCAAGCAAAACAATAAAAGGCAAAACTTGGGAAACTGAAACTGCCCGATGGCAGCCTCCCCCGCTTGCCGTAGGTGTAACCCCCCTCAGCATCAATTACATTTCCCACTCATGCCCAATCCACAGAGGACACTTCCGTCCCAATCCACAAGAAATGACACTTCCCTCCTATTTGCAAGCAGAAAAAGCCCCTGCCATTGTATTGTAACCAAATACAATGTAATCAGTTATAGTGTTAAACACCAGGATTTTTTAACCTAGGCTCCCAGAGTTTGCCAGCATGGTGGGCTCCCGACGGCTGTGGACACCCAGGGGCTACCAGCAGCCATGGACACTTAGGGGCTGCTGGGAGTTTAACTGGTAACTAGAACCAATAAGCATTAGCTTATTGATTAGCTGGTTAGACTCTTAGGGCTCATCTAGGCCACGCAGACGATTCGAAAGATTAATATCTTCTTCCAATCTCACTTTCGAAAGTGAAAGTAATCAAGACAGTGTTTTTTTCTACAACCTCCCCTTTTTCAAAAAGTCTTGTAAAACTCATTTTTTGAGGAAAAGCGGCTTTTCGAAAAAGTAGGAGCTGGCTAAAAAAACATGTCTTGATTGCTTTCACTTTCGAAACTCTGCTTTCAAAAGTGAGACTGGAAGAAAATATGCAAATTCCCATGGAATTTACATATCCTCTTTCAAATCTTCCGTGTAGTCTAGATGAGCCCTTACAGCCTAGCATGCAGACTGATTTCTGAAGTTATGGGCAGCTGGCTAGACAGGAAAAAAAACAAGAGAGAGAGAGAGAGAGAGAGAGAGAGAGCCAGCCCACCACATAGTGGTTTATGTTTGGAAACCTCTCCCACAGGAGGGACAGTGGTGTTAATAAATCTTGGCATACAGCTACAACTACAAGACATCTAGCTTTGATGCATGATGACCCTGAATTCTTATGGACATAATCCATGGAATGGAGATACAGGCTAAATCTCTCTAAACCGGGATTCTCTGGTCCAGCAACATTCATGGTCTGGCAAGAGTAAGGAAGTTCCAGGACCAGAGAGTCCCAGTGGAGGTCTGGTGGCTGGGACCTGGCGGGGCTGCCTCACAGGGCAGGGAGCACAGCAGTGGGGCTGCCCAGCAGCACGGCCGGGAGCCTGGAGGCAGGGCTAGCCGCCTGGCAGGGCTGGGAGCCCAGCACACAGAGGGGCTGGTGGAAGGGTGAGAGCCAGCCGGGAGGCCAACAGCCGGACCATAGCAGAAGGGGGCAATGATGGGGGATGGGAGAGGGACAGAAATTATCTCCTCTGATTCGGCAAAATCATTAATCTGGGACTAGTCAGGTCCCAAGGATGCCAGACCAGTGAGGTCCAACCTGTATCAGATATTACACTGATCAATCATGCTACTTTTTTACAGTGAAATGGGGCTCATTTATTTTTAATTCTACAATAATTGTACATCTTCTCCAGATGCCAAATATACTACACACACACAAACACATGCAGACGTTGAGATAATTTTAGCATGGATTATGTGATAGGGGTATTACCGGTTCTCTTTCCTAAGGAGTACATTTTGAAAACTGGCTCATTACAAACAGTTTGTGCACATGTAGAGAGAGGTGTCCAGTGGTGCAAAACTATAATGCATTAGCCTAATCTATTTTCTACTTCGCTTTTATATGTTCAGAAAATAAGATGACTATTTGGATGGTGGTTTCAGATTATTGTGAATGCCTGTTGACATCACAGAGCAACTAAGCAGTCACCTCTCAGGAGAGGAGGAGAATAACAAATGATGTTGCAAAGTGAAGTCTGAGATGCATTAGCAAGAGCAGGAAGCTTCTGAGGGCCCTACAGGCCTTTGCCATTCAATCAATGCTACAGTACTCAGAAACTTGGGGAAGTAAAATTCACTCAACATGGAAAGAAAGCCATTACTGACAACCGAGCTGGTTGGGTGGGTTTTAATCAGCAAAAAGATTACATAATGTGTAACATTAGCCCCAACTAATCTGCAAGTGCAGTAATGTGTCTCTATACCAAATCCTGCAGTCAGTAAACTGTATCCCAACACTGTATGTACCCTGTGTCATCAATCATACCCCACAGGTAACAATGCACTCTGAGCTCATTTGCACATTGTAAGTAAAGGGATAACATGGAATTGTACTCATCATAAAATGCTATGAAACTTCATTATACGAGCCTCTCCCTAAAAAGAGATTGTGTTTACTTCAGCACCACCTCAGCTGACTACAATGATGAAGCTACCCACCACTCAGCACAGAGACTCTCTTTCCTCATAAATTTGTTGTTCCTTCCCACTGACTGACTTTGTTTAATTAAAAATTAATCAACGTCAGGCACTGGGAAGGAACAACAAATCTATGAGGAAAGAGAGAGAAGAAATAATTTCCAATCCTGTCAAACACATGTAAGTTCTTTGAGGCATTGACTGTAACGTATTCAACCCTGGGGCCCAATCTGGTTATGGCCTGTAGGCACTGCCACAATGCAAAAGTTAAAGTAAATAATCACAAGCAATATGCACATCTGTTAAAAAGGATTTGTTCTTGTTGCAAGATGGTGGTAAACAGTGGATGCAGCCTCGCACCAAACTGAAAACAATCCCCACATAACTATGGCCAGGCTTTGGCCATTCGCTGTGGTAGAATTAACACATGCACCCAGCCAAAACAGTGATTTCCTCATTCAAACGAAGAGCTGCAAGTACAAAGCCTATGGTGGAGATTGAAGAAGTTCTCTCTCAAGACTGGAGATCAAACTGCTGTTCAAGGCTTAATAAGCAGCTCAGCCTTGCACAGTGAAGTAGAGGAAAAAAGCAAGAGGTAAAACAGACCTCTCTGTCTCTCACACACACAGCCTAACAGAAGACACCCTTTCACGTGGCATTGATTTACGACAAGAGCAGCAGACCCACACTACCCGCTTAGTATCGCACTCACGGCAGGATCTTTAGTACAGCATGAAAATGGCACGCCGCAGCGCTCTCGGCTCGCGTTGGAATCTGTGCAATTGAAGTAAATATTGAGGTTCCAGTCGTCGGCGCCAAAGGCTCCGCAGCACTGCCACTAGAGCAAACACACGAGAATGAGAAAGGCTGGGCTCTGCACATGAGTATCAGCCCCAACAACAACACATGCTGGGAGATTAGTGGGAATCTGGCAACAAAGAAAACTCAAAATTCACTGCCAGTCCCATCCTTGAATGTGGTTCTAAAATTACTGTAAAAGTAATTCCCTTTGCAATGTATTGTGTACAGGCAGAACCCACCCATCAAGTGCCAAAGTAAAAATGTCTCAAGCAACTGAATCACCAGTCCAATGTTCCAGTGAGCCAAACAAGCCCCTGCTGTATTGGAAGCCAACAGAGTGGCGTTGGTTTACAGCGGTTGAAGATCTGTCCCGGTGTGTTAGCCTATACTAATTTTAAATTAAATTTATCATGTATAAAAGGCGCTTGACTGAAAGAGCCAATCAAATTCCTTTTTTCACATATATATATGGCACAGTGTGTACAACAGCAGTACAAGCTTCTTCCATAGTGCCTTCAGCCGTTTCTTTCTCTAAGGCTGAGAGGGCAGTTTGGTGTCCATGCTCAGTCTATCACTGGGGTATCTGCTCAGATTGCTTGCTAACAAGGAATGCAGTTATAATGGCAGTTTTTATTACATGGAAACCCATTCACTAGAAATTGCACTAAGACTCTTTTCATTTCACACAGGCCAAAGATTTGTGACTGCTACCAAGCTAGGGCAGATCCATCACAATGTGTAAGGATCTGCACACCCCATGACTTACTCACTCTCTCGGGGGAGGGGAGGAGAGGACACTAAATTACTGGGTGGACATGCCTTGGATGGCATTCAGCTAACAATGATGTGCTGACACACACAGGACCAAATTTCAAGGTGATGTGTAAAGCACATAAGGGAAAGGGTCAGGAGAGAGGAGCATAGAAAGAAAGAGATAAAGAGCAGAAGAATGAGATGGTCAACATTAGGGATGTAAATACCCATTAAAAATGTTAACCGGTTAAATGATATAATTTTAATCATTTAAGCAGCTAACCGAAGGTTGATGCAGAGCAGCTGGGGTCCTGAAACAGGGGCAGCTCTGGGCCGGGGCCTCTGTGGCTGGGCTGGCAGAAGGCCACTCTGGCCCCGCTGTGCTGTGGAAGGGCAGGGCGGGGGGGAGAGGGGGAGGAAAGGCTCTGGCCCCAGTGCACCATGCTGCAGGTAAACAGGGGAACTCCAGTGGGGCTGACCAGGCTCCAGCCCTGATCAGCCCCACTGCTGCTGGGCTCCTACCAGAGGACCCACCGCGGGAACAGGGGGAGGGGAGGGCTGCTCCCACTGGGCCAGCCCTCTGATTAACCAGTTACCACAGTAAGCACGCTGGTAAGGCTAATGCTTACCGGTAACCAGTTAACCTTTTACATCCCTCATCAACCTAGGCCATTCCCTGCTTGATTTACATCTTCGTATTCATTGGACTGGTAATTCAGTTACTTGATGTGTAACTGCCACACACTTCTATTTCCTGGCATGTTGTTAAGTGAGTGCATGTAGGTTAAAGGGAACTTAGCTTGTACCACCTCAGATACCCCAGTCTACATTTTACCAGCTCTATCTAAGGCAGATAGGTAGGAGCCATGTACTGGTTTCTCATGAGGAGAACTTTAATAGTGGCCCAATTCCAAGTACACTAATTACATTCAACAGACTTTAGATCCTCCCCGTAGTTTCACTTGGATAAGTAATTCTTCTCCTACCCTGAAGTGTGATCTAGAATACTAGCCTTGCTAACTGGATGGCAAGTCTCATCACAGAACTATTTTCAAATCAGTTTCAATAAAAAGCATCGTACCAGTGTTGTAACCAGAGATGGGCTACATCTGCTCAGTGAATAGTAAATTCTTCAAAAAACAAAAAAATTATTTTGGGGGGCACCAAAATATCTGCAAAATTTGGATATAATTCAGTTAATATTTTCTGCCCCAGCCCAAAAAAACCCAGTAATTCCAAAAATAGACATTTGGAATGTTTTGTTTCAATTAAAACACTTTTTCAAAAACAAAAACAAATATGAAAAATGTAAGTTTTCATTAAAAAAAAACTAACTACATTTTATTTGGGATTTTTCATTTCAGCCAATGAACTGAAAAACCAGTTATTCCCTGAGCTCTAGTTGCAACTCTTAGGCCAGATCTACACTGGGGGATAAGCTCAAATCAAGATACCAACTCCAATTACATTAATTGCATAGATGGAGTCGACATATCTTGATTCAAATTTTGGTGCTGTCCTCATAGCGGGAGGTCACGTGAAAAATGTTCCCATTGACTTCTCTTATTCCTCGCAAGAAGTAGCAGTACCTTACTAGACCCGCTAAATCCGCGGGTAAGTATAGAGATGGCTTTATAGTAATAAAACCACTTAAATTTCCAAGAACAAAAGTCTTCAAAAAGTTGCTGGTAGGAAAGCTATGTGGCCCAGTGTCTGGAGCATAAGACTGGGCATCAGGAAGTAGAAAGCAGTTTCTACTTTTGGACCTACCACAGACTCCCTCAGTGACTTACAGACAAACACCTAGCTTTTGCCTTACTTCTCCCACCCATAAAAATGGGGCTAACATCTAGCCTAACCACAATGTTGCTTGTGGATTCAGACATATCCATGGAAGTACCATTCATTCATTGCTGTGTACATGTGCTAAATATTATATTCTAGTGCATTTTTGTGGCTACTTGCAAAAGCCAACAGATGAGAAGTAAAAGTAGAAAAAGTTTTTTTTAAGTGCAAACTCTGTTTTAAAGTGAAGGAGTCAAACTTACATATTCCTGTGTGAAGTCTATTAGGTTTTGCAAATCAATGTCATCTCTGTATGCTCTGATGTTATTGTTTATAAAGAAATACAGCTGGTCTTTGATCCAGTCTTTGAAAACAAATGCCAGAACACCAGCAGTAAGCTCCAGGAAGAAAATAATTCCCAGGAACACAGAAAACTATGGAAAAGAAAGACAAAAAAAGTTACAAGAAAAGGACTATTCTGCCTCTGTGCCTAAATACTTATTTTTCAAGGCTTACAATTAATCAGAATGTGAATGACCTGAAAACTGAATGTTTTGTCAGTTTCAGCAGGCTTATTAACACATGCTAAATGTATTCCTACGCACAGGAAAAATGACTATTTTTAAAACGTTATTCATAACCAATGCAGGATTGAACAGTTCTGTCTGCACAGAGCTGCACATTTCAGCTGAGATTTTCAAAAAGGACCCAAGGCAGAATGTAAACAGGGATCCCTGAAGCCCTTCCCTAATATCAACATTAAATACATAGTTAGATACCTAAATTTTCAAAGGCGCAATGGCACCACTGAAAATCAGTTCACTTATTTGGTTGCCAAAAATTAGGTGCAGAAATCAATTTAATGGCACCCGTGTCTAAAGTTTGGTCTAAGGAAGTATATCAAGCAAATATTGGCAACAGCAGAAATGAATTAATGGAAAAATTTCAAAGGAATGTCTGTAGAATTACTCATTATAGCCACATTAAAACCAAGTAAGTTCCTTACAATTGATGCAAACACAATGAACACTCAAGGCATTACTAATGACATGTCATTTTCTCTAAACATCACTGGTGAGTCTATGTGGAGTTTAAAAAAATCCCACATGATCCAAATTAAGGATGTTAAGTAACAGTTAATTTACTAATCGAGCAGTCAATGGAATTTCCATCGACTACTCCGGGGTGGCCAACTTGTTTCAGATGAAGAGCCAAAATAGTAGTGGATACAACGTATAGAACCGAGGAAAAAAAAAAACAACAAAAAACCTAGTCACCGTCCTTTTGAGAGCAGAGCAGGCACTGCCCTTTGAACTCGGCACAGGATGCTGCAACTCCAGCTCTTGTCTCTTTCAAACAGAAATACACTGCCCCTTGCAGAACCGTGAGTGTGGGAGCCACAATTTTTTCTTTGAAGAGCCGCATGTGGCTCACGAGCCGCGGGTTGGTCGATAGGCACTTCCACTGTCCTTGAAAATGTACAAGAGCCCCAGCAGGAGGAGGAAAGGAGAAACGTGGAACTCCGTGTGCAGATTTGGAACTGAGTAGTAGACTGTTCGATAAGCATTTGCTTATCGGACAGTCGACTAGTCCTTAACATCCCTAATCCAAATGCAATACGACACTCTCTGTTCTGCAGCCATGCCTTTGAGTAATTTTTTAAAATATATTCGTTGTTCATTCTGATGCATTTTCACTGCTGCTGCTAGATAGGAAGCTATTTTTGGTTTGGCAGGTGCGTTAATTTTACAGGGAGTCAGAAAAGCAAATGAAGGAAGAAGCATGAAAGTTACTTTCATTTTCTAGCAACATAAAAGTATATCAGAAATTGCTCAGCTTAGAGCAGTTTTGAGAATAGTATGAAAGAATCACCTCCTTCTTCTACACAGCATTTTCATCCAGGGAGCCAAACCGGTCACTAGAAAGTAGTTGTTACATGTACATATAAAGGCTTCCTGTTAATTGATAGATTAGATGACAGCTTGCCAGGAGCCAAAAGGATGAATAGGGATTTGTGTAAAACAGGCTAGCCTGCAGCCACACATCTTTCACCTGAATATGTGCCCCATCTTTGAAGTGCCCTTCCCAAAACACAGACAAATCAGGAAGCTCAGCTCAAGATTCTGCATTGATGCTGGGACCTGCCTGCAGCTCCTTTCATAACTGACAGTCCAAGTCAAGGTTCGAGGAGACTAAGAGTGGTGCCGCCATTAAGCAGTTCAAGCTGTGCTCAATCAGTGTGGGCTGTACAGAGCCAAGGTCCCAGGACATCATCAGATAACCCCTATGACGGAGACCCCTCCCCCCATGCTTTATGAAATGGACTAATGGACATGAATATACAGAACTCAAAGGTGGTTTGAGCGAATTATTTCATGTAACCCATCGATCTTCATGTCATGAGCTGCTGGTTCTGTTTATCTTACTCTGTTGTATGTATCATTTGTGTGTATAAAATTAGACACAGGGAGTGGGGAATAATTTGTGAGTTTCCAATGTGTGAATGGGAGACATGGAGAGTGTCACCTGCAACTTCTAGATGAGCCACTGTTAAACAATCTTTTGTCCTTAAGTCTGAGCAGTGATTGGTAGGGAGGGGCCTCAATTCCTTAACAAAAGGAATAGGAAAGCAGAGGCCTAGGTCTTTCAGTTGGGCTGCACCTGAAGGAAGGGGCCAGGGACCCCAGGGTGTGGAAGAAAGCAGCTGGAAGGGGCAGCTGGAAAAGAGGTTTTAGGGTGAGTTTGATTAAGTTTGTACT
This sequence comes from Pelodiscus sinensis, assembly GCF_052426305.1. Classification (NCBI taxonomy): domain Eukaryota; kingdom Metazoa; phylum Chordata; order Testudines; family Trionychidae; genus Pelodiscus; species Pelodiscus sinensis. The sequence continues at coordinate 114,273,861 of NC_143055.1, read as the reverse complement.
AAGGTTTCAATGTAGAATTAGCCAAGCGGTTTTGTTTCTTTTGATTTGTAACCTACTTTGCTCTGCTTGTCTTCACTTATTACTACTTAAATCCTGCTGCTTCCACTTAATAAACCATTTTTATTTTCTATCAAACCCAGTGTAAATAATTGTTACTGGGGAGGAGGATGCAACCAGCGTGCACATTCCCCCTTTCATTATTAAAGGGGGCTTACCTAATTCTTTGGGGTCTGATCCCATCTGGGGAGTGCTCTCTCAGGAGGCTGAGCCCTAAACTGCACTCTGCTTGGACCTGAAGTGGTTCAGTGTCTGTACTGCTTCTCGGTGGGGGCAGGGACCTCAGCTCGGGGCCTTGGCTAGGAGAGACCAGCAGAGCTGGCCCAGCAGGACCTGTCGGTGGGGAGCCCCAGAGAGTGGGAAGGCAAGTGGCACTGGCCATGGCAGCATCCCCGAGGTGTCGTCTGTGACCGCACACCGTCACAATCCCCATCTTGGGGGACGCAATATTGTCTCTTCTGCACCACAGGACTGCAGTTTGACACCAACAACGGCAAAGGCCACATTTGGTACAGTATTCACATCCCCCATATGTTATACAAGCAGCTCATTAGGGGCTTTCAAAGCTCAATACGTACACTATTCAAGTAGGATCTCTCCTCTAGAAAGAGAAAGGCCAAGACCCATTAGGTTAGATCCTTATAAAAGGCATGTGCTCTGCACTATGGCTCTTAACAGGATTGCATCATTCAAGTTAAAATCCAAAAAACATAAGCAACCTGAATTTCAATTCTTTAATACCTTCATTGTTTCAAGACAGGGAAAAACTGACTTAGGAGAGAAATACAACACATTTGTGTCAAATATCTGCAGAGGCGTTTCAAGAGACTGACAAGTTAAGCACCAACACAGGACATGGTTTTACTTTTGTAACGGATGAATCCAGAAATGGCAACAACTACTTACAAACTTGAGAAGGAAGGTATTTTCTCGCAAAGCTCCAATGCATCCTGCAAACCCCAAAATGAACATGACTCCTCCTACCACAAGGAAGAGCCAAACTGGATCAAAACCTCCCAGGTCAGTTATGGAAGAGATATTGGACAGCACTCCCTGAGAAAAAAAAACAATGCCAAGAAATAACAGATGTGTCTGGACTAGCGTGCAAAGAGTCCACTTTTGTTTTTCCTTTAAAATACAGAGAGCAGCAGCAAATGAATATTCTTCAGCACTTGTGTTTTATATTTTTGGCTAACAAATATGTTCTTACATAAACACAACAATTATAAATGTTATGGTCTGAAAAGCAGTCATTCCAGATGACATCAATACACACACTAGTTAAGTATTTTGATAGCAGGCACCTTAACAATGAAATATGGTTTAAACCATCTTACAGCCCTGTTCTTGAACAGCCTGAAATAAGCTCAAGAGATAGTTAGTGGTACAGTATTTAAAAGTACATTTTGCTTTAAACAGCGGGGCAATGACTGGACTGTATTACTCTATTTCAAATTGCTTAAAAAGACTGGAAGGACCATCTCATAGAACTGTCAATATCTCTCTTCTACCTACAGATGTCTGCCTGTTTCGGGGTTTTATACAGTGCCTGTCACCATAGTATTCAAGCACTTCTGTGGATTTAATGGATTATTTATTGGGGTAAATAGAGCAAAACTATGAAAAGCGTAGGGATGACTAGCACTGTCTTCACCGTATCCTTAGTTGCAGGTGCGGTATTTTGGATTTTGTAAGAGTTTAGAGCAGAGAACAAAGAATCAATGAGTACTGTGTTCTCATCCTGGCTCTTCAACTGATTTGCTGTGTGACCTTGCACCACTCACTCAGTATTCTCAATTTACATAATCTCTCTCACGGGGGAGGCAAACATTTATAAAGTGCTTTAACATTCTTGTATTTAATAAATATGAAGCATCCTTTCAGCAACATGAGCAACAATTGTCTACTCTAGTCTTTTTATTTTTGGCCAGTCAAGTCCGTACTACTGATATCTTAGAAGTGAAAAGAAAAGGATGTAGCTACCCCGTCCCTTGACAATTCCATTGTATTTTTATTCTGCACATGCATGGTTCATGTGTTTGTATAGTATTTGCCAGAAACCTATTCATTTTTGCAAAAGTCACATTTTAATATTCTTCCCCTCTTACAAGGGGTTTGTTCCAGGAATATGTTGTAGTCCCACAGGAGATTGAATAGAATATGTTCCCTGGCTGATCTTCAACTCAGCTGTTTGCAGCTCCTGGGAATCAGAGGTGGGTCCCTGGCTGGGCTAGGGCTTGGGCTCCAAGCACAGTGGTTCTTTCAATTAGCTCTGGGATGTCCTTTCTATGGGGCTCCCCAAGTACTCCAAACAGCGATCGGGGGGTAGGGGACAGAGATGTTCACGGAAGGGCGTCGGCCAGCTGCACAGTGTGCACAGTTTAAAGCCTGGGAATCAGGGCCAAGTTCCAAGGCCAAGTTCCAGCTGGGACCAACTTTATTACTCTAACACTTAACTTAGTGATCTAAGCAAGCATCTCTCAAGTAAATACAAATGAGACAGAGCAATGGACTGTAAAAAACTGATAACTCTTGCGATGCAAGGCAAGGGGCTCCAACCATCCATCACAGGCAATAAGGAGGAGCTGAGCGGGTGTAGGTTGGAGGTGCTTAATATACTGACTCATGATCTCAGCACTCAAGGGGGCGCCACAAAACTAAGTGATTGGGCAACAAAATGGAAAATAAAATTTAACGTTGATAAATGTAAAGTAATGCACATTGGAAAAAAATAATCCCAACTACACATACAACATGATGGGGACTAATTTAGCTACTCAAGAGAGAGATCATGGAGTCACACTGGATAGTTCTGTGAAAACATCCATGCAGTGTGCAGTGTGCAGTAAAAAAATACAAACAGAATATTAGGAATCATTAATAAAGGGATAGAGAACAAGACACAGACTATCTTATCACATCTATAAAAAACATGGTATGCCCACAACTTGAATATCGCGTACAGATGTGGTCACCTCATCTCAAAAAAGATATACTTTCATTGGAAAAGGTTTAGAAAAGGGCAACAAAAATGATTAGGGGTTTGGAACAGGTCCCGTAGGAAGAGAGATTAACAAGACTGGGACTTTTCATCTTAGAAAAGAGGCGACTAAGAGGGGATATGATAGAGGTCTAAAAAAATCATGAGTGGTGTGGAAAAAGTGAATAAGGAAAAGTTGTTCACTTGTTCCCATAACCCAGGAAGTAGGGGGTCACCAAATGTAATGAATAGGTAGCAAGTTAAAAACCAGCAAAGGAATTTTTTCTTCACAGAGCACATCGTCGGCCTTGTGGAACTCCTTGTCATAGGAGGCTGTGAAGACCAGGACTTTAACTGGGCTCAAGAAAGAACTAGATAAATTCATGGAGGTTAGATCCATCAACAGCCAGGATGGGTAGTAATGGTGTCATTAGCCTCTGCCAGAGTCTGGGAATGGGTGACGAGAGAGGGATTGCTTGATGATTCCCTGTTCTGTTCGCTCCCCGGGACTTCTGGCACAGGCCATTGTCAGAAGACAGGATACTGAGCTAAATGGACCTTTGGTCTGATCCAGTATGGCCGTTCTTATGTCTTTGTATCACATTATTTTAAAACTCTTTGTAATGTAATTATTAAGCAGTCTAGTTATTGAATGCTTTTTCTAGGTTATTAATTGATTGTAGTTGATACAATCATAATATTTGGTCAGTCATTTTGCTGTGGGAATAACATATTTCTTTTTAAAAAAAGTAAATGAAATAATGAATTTAATCTTGTCTGTCTCTTTAGGTAATATGGATCACTACTTTGGCTCCTGAATCACTGAAGTCTGAGTATCACTGAATTAGGGTAAGTGGTGGTGGAGGTGGTCAGAGAAAAAGAAAAAGATTCAAATACAAAATCATCTGGAGTATATTCTCCTTTGCAAACTGTGGGCATGAGCAAGAATCTCTGGCTAACACATATTTGGATGGTGATGAGAAATGAAAATATTTTCAATTGCTATTTAATGAGAAAAATCTGTCTATTTTGATAGGCATAAATCATAAGAAATTTCAAGTTACTGTGCATTTGATAAGTGTAGAAGAGGGAACCGTAATTAAACCAGAAAATGTGGGTGGGGAGTATTCACACAATTCAAGATTTCATAATTTTTGTTAGCTTCATGTTGGAAACACAAAAACAACAGCAACAGCAGCAGCAGCATTTTGCTAGTTACTTGGAACTGGAGGGGGAAAATAAGGGGAATGACTGTTCTTGTTTTCTTGTCATGAAGGAGGGAATTTCATAAAATAAACCAACAGCACAAACAGACAAAAAGAAATGAGATTTTTAAAAATCCATTAAAGTGTTATAAAACAAGGTAGGACAATAGAAGTATTTGGACAGTTCCCTTTTAGGCACCAAAATCTAAATGATAAGTCACATAATTGAAATTATTAAAACCACCATCACCCTAGTATAAAATCCACAAATGTTCAAGAGCAAAGAACGTGCTTTGCATTTTGTCCAATTTGCATGCAATCCCGGGAATATGCACTAGATTCAAATTTCTAAACAAGTATTCAAACAAGCACTTTCTGGAAGTGGGTGCATGCAATCTTATGGCACAATTAGTACATCTTTCCTTCCTGATCTTTTATCCTCACTAGGATAAAGCAAGAGAAGGAAAGATCTTCACTCAAAAATTGCTGAGAGAAAAATTCAGCAGTAAAATTGGGGGTGATGGGGTTGAAGAGAGGTGAACTTAGTCTTTACAGATTATCTCGCTCTTTCAGGTTCACCGCCTCCTTGATTCGCAGATCTCTCTTTCAAATTCATGCTTTAGGATGCTAATTTTTCCACTTTCTCTTTAACTCTCATTGAGTGGCTCTCAGACCAGTTTCACTGTCTGACAACGGTATTCTATTGCTCCCCCAATGCTGCAAGGAAGGTATTGAGACATAGCAAATTATTTTCTTTAAAATAAAGACTCCTTTAGAAACAACTGGGGGCTAAGGAAAGGATGTAAAACCACAATGTATTCCTCATACCACACAGGGGCCATCACTAGAAGAACTATCCTATATTCCTGACACCTGGCAGTAAATGTGCATTATTTCATTATCGCCCATCTTGGCCAGTGCAAATCTCATACAGCTTCTGGTACACTGTCTGGTGCTATATTTTTCACCATTCTGAAAAGGCTTTGAGATGTGGCAAGTTTAACTAGAGAAATGAATCAACTGTGTGGAAAGAAACTGGGAAGAAAATCAAATGGCCGCAGAGGGAGGTTGGATCTACATCCTCAAAATCATAATATACAGCAGCACAGTGATTTCTTAAGTGACTACTGTGCGAATTCAGTATATAACTTTACATATGACATTCAGAATCAGTGCAGACTGTAAACTTTCTCACTACTGCACCTAGAACAACAGGGTCTCAGCCCAAGCTGGGGCCCCTGCATGATAAAGTGAACATAATAAACAGTCTTTCTAAAGCACAAAGGTAGATAAAGTGATATCTTTTATTGGATCAACTTCTGCATAAAAGATATCGCCTCATTTCTTTCTGATATCCTAGGACCAACATGGCTACAACACACCACAAACAATTTCTAAAACACCACATTTCCCCGAGCATAACATCCTAATGCCTGCTGAAGTTAAGCGGTTTCCTGTGTAAGTCTTCAATGAAAGAATCTGGTCCTAAGACATTTGTATGTATTGATGTATGTAAACAAGCCGGTCATATAGCTAAGACAGTTCAAACTGGAAGGTGACTCCTCCTGGTTGGCTTTTTTTATTTTGTTTTTTTTTTTAAAAGCATGATACAAACTCAGTTCTTCAAATCTATTGAATGTTCTTAAGTGACATCATGCTATCAAGTTTCTGCATCTCAAGTAAAACATTCGCTGCAATTTCTGGATATTAATATTTTTTAACTAGCTACATTTCCCTATGAGCAGACTGATCCATTCTCACGAGTGGTCTATGTTAAAGACCTAATGAACTGTCACTGACAGAATGACCCTTTTGCTTTAGGACTGTAGGCTAAGGACATAATTATTATAATGGAAAATTCATTTTTGTTACTTACGGACATGTTAGAACTTTTTTTTTTTTTTTTTTTTTTTTAAAGAAAGCTTAACTGGGAAGCCATTTCAAAATAAAGCAAGTGCTAATAATTTATGCCCCAAGCCTGCAAAGACAACAGCACATACTTTACTTTATTCATAGTAGCTCAATTTAATTCAATTAGAATATTCACTGTGGGCAAAGCTAAGCAGGTGATTACATCTCTGCAGGATCAGGGCCTTATCACAATATAGATCTTCAGAATGTTCTTGAGTGCCTGTTCAAAGCCATTTAAAATTAAATCCTGTTTTATTATTTTATATAGTTATTATTTTTATTATTCAGCAGGAAAATACATGGAACAATTAGAAGGTGCCAACTGACTGAACCACTTCTAAGACAGGTAAATTTATTCTGAATTTTTAGTGCAAAAGCTGAGTCAGAGACTGGGTTTCCAATGTATTATTTCCAATGTGTTTTTCAGCTACACCTATGAGTATAGTAATGATCACAATATCAATACTTAACACTAACATGGTGGTTCTCTTCTTCAATGCATTTTACATTTTTCATTCTCACAAAGTTCTTCTTGTCATAGGTAATTAATTATCATCAACAACAACATTAAGAAGAAAGGGAAGTTTTTTTGTCCTTTACCTTGTTGGGGAACCAATATTCTGACACACATTGATTTGTTTTATGCCTTCTACAAATTGAACCTATCTGGTCTGGCACTCCCAAGACCTGACCAGTGCCAAACCAGAGAATTTGGGATCTCCTGCGCTCTTAGAAGACATTTAGAGGTAAATTAGAACTAAATAACTTCACAGAACACTGAGAGCCAGGACTGGTGGCTGTTAAATTTATGGGACTGTGAGAAACTTGCCCACACCCATGGTAAGTGGATATCTGGCTAACTAAACTCATGCTGGATTGCAGATGCTGCTGGACCAGAGAGGTTCAACCTACTGAAGCCTTTTCTTCCTACTTTCTATCCCCAAGCAGCCTCCCAAATTTGGGCCCAATCCTGCAAATGTGAATCTGTGTCAGAATAGAAATTGCAGCATCACTCACACAATAAAGGACATTGTCATGTGCTTTCTAATATTTTTAAGGTAACTGAAGGAACATCATCGCTCAGTCTTGTGCTTGTTTTTTGTAAGTGTAAAAAACAAATCTATGCCACAGCTACCAGCAGGGATGTAAAATCCCGTTTAATTAGTTAACCAGTTAAATGTTAAGTTTAACCAGTTAACCTCATAAACAGGCTCATTCAAGGGATGCCACTCCGTGGTGAGTGCTGCTCTGATTAGGCTGGAGAGTCCCCTGTCCACGGCAGGCCACGTGGCGGCCAGGAAACTGCTCCAGCTCAAACCAGTTAACTGTAACTGGTAAGCTACGGGTGTGCCAGTAGTTATGTAAATTCACAGGCAAAGCAGAAAAAACTCCCCTTCCTTTGGTTTGACCCCCTTTATGAGAAGACACAATTGTGCCAACATTGCCTACCCTTAAAAGCTTTATGCTGTACAGATGGAACCTCCCTAATCTGGATTTCTCTAGTCTGGCAACACCTCTGGTCTGGTACCCACTGGAAAAAAAATGGTGGGCGAGGGCTAGGAGCGTTGTAGGATCGTGGTAGAGCTGGGCAGCAGGAGCTGGTGGCTGGCAGCAGAGCCCTGGCGCCCCTGGGAAGTCCCAGCCACTGATCCGGCAGAGGAGAGCCCCTAGCTCCTGGAGAGAGGAAGGGCCAGTGCCCCAGGGGGCAATAGCCAGGAGCGGAGGGAGAGGCATTGATCTCCCTTGATCCAGCAAATTTTCTGGTTTGGGATCAGTCAGGTCCCAAGGGCGCCAGGCTAGGAAGGTTCAATTCATGCTTTCAATGTATGCTCTGCAGTGGCTATTCTGTGAGCATTTGTCAGTTGGGCTTTCTTGCGAACAGAGTCGGAAAGTTGCCAAGGTTGGTTGGTTGGTAGGTAGGTAGATACTGTACTGAGTTTGTTATAATCAACTTACTTTTTCATTCCATGCCCACAATCCAATTCCAAGAAACGCTATGCCCAGAAACTGAAAGAAACAAGAGAAAACTGGAGTAAGAACTGTGAATTTCCTGTTACAAATATTTTTCACATACTGATTGCCCCTTCATCTTCACCCCTCTGACTGGGAACTACTGTACCTCTAACCGTGTTAAGATTAGATGCGGACAGCTCAGGAAAAATACAACAGATCCTCCTACAATTCCGTAAGTAAAATTAGAGAATGAAAGGCTACTTTCTCTGCACAGCAAACAGCCAGAGAACAGCAGGAGAAGGGGGGAAGAATTCTAAAGCAGCACAGCCCACATAATGCTTTCCCACACAGACATCATAGATGCAATAAATGTGAGCTCCTCAATCACTCCACAAGTCAACTCAGAGAACTATCTACCAAGCCTCGCATAAGCCGAGATCTGTGGCAGGGCAACACAACATTGCATCATTATCTTGCCAGCCCACTGTGCAGAGCAACTTCCCTTGCAATACACAATAAGAAAAATTAGGCACTAAATAAGAAAGCACTAAATAAGAAAGCACTAAATTCCATATTAATTACCATATATAATTATGTTGTACACATTATGGCCTCTTAAACCTAAATCAAGGAGTACATTTTAGACCAGAATTGCCATCAGAAAAAACTACAAGAGATAATCCAAAAATTAACCTAAAACAAACAATGTTATAGCTTTCTATTTATTAGGTACTTTTATATTTCATAACCAACAAGCTACCATCAGTAGGCTACACAGCCAATAATAGATCACCATAACTTCGCATATCTCAGAATTGCACAGCACAGCACATTTTAAAATTATAACTCTCCCTTCTTCTGCATTCAGAGAATATTAAAACAGTAACTAAATGAATAAATACATGAATAAACAGGAGTAAGTGAACTGCATTACCAAATCTATGCACTTGTCTCTTTCCTCAAGCAGAACATGCAGGGCTGATCTATACTTGTGGTTTTGACTCAAGGAGTTCTGCAAAAATCAGCCCTCCAGTTTTGCTTTACATGATTAAACATCTCTGAAGTTCCGGGTTTGTATAGTGTAGTCGATTAACTGATAAGCAAAAGTTTATAGGTTAATGCTATAGACTACACACATTTCTTCTCCCTGCCTCCGCCCCGCGCCCCCCCCCCCCCCCAGACCCCCAGTACATTTTTTAGCAGGCTGGCCAGTAGCCAGTCCTGGCTCATGCTGGGTCTGGGACATACTGTTACTGTGGCTCTACATTTAAAGCGTATTAAGAGCCGGGCAGGCAAACAGCCCAGCTCAGTTCCAATACAGAGGCAACAGCATGGAGGAGCAGAGGGCTCTGTGGGAGTGAGGCACACTGGCTGCTGGCCCCGCCCCCAGGGACTACAGAATAGTCAACTAACCGATAAGCATTTGTGAGGTTACTCAACTATTCAATTAACCGATAGTTAGCATCCCTAGTCTGTATGAACACCAGCACAAAATCTACTGAAACAGATGAGGTTTTGTAAAGTATGCATCTAAAACCACAAACTGGTCCAACTTAATGGAAACTGAGGCTGATAAATGTTGAGTGAATATTTAATATTCTTTACATCATAATCAATATGACTTCAAGATACAATTGACTATCTAATGCAGTGGTTCCCAACCATTTTTATACCATGGACTCAGCAAGCCCATTCAAAACTGGTAGACCGGTAACATTATATTTGCATATGCATTATGCAAATAATGAATATGCAAATATGAATGCAATGTTGCGTGTCCAACTAGCCCCAACCCAGCCCCTTGCTCCCCATTGCCTAACACCCTTTGACCCCCACCCCTACTCCCCATTCCCTTTGACTCTAACCTCTGACTCCTACAGCCCATGCCAACATCCTCATGGCCCTGTGACCCTAACACTCTCTCACCCAACACCCCTTTTCCTTTTGACCCCACCCCACTCTCTCACTTCCCAGAGTGAAGCTGTCCCCTCTAGGGAGAATGGCCATTACTGCCACATGGGCAGGGGGCAGGCATTGGCAGTGCATGTGCTCTCCCCATCCCCTCCAAGCGCGTCTCAGGCCCCCATGGGTAGTGGCAAGGGGGGAGCAGGGAGCCCCAGCTGGGCCGCCATCTTACCTGGGCAGAAAGGGGAGGAAGAAGGGAGGCACCTCCTGCTCCACCTCCTCCTGCCGCTGCCTGAGCCCCAGAGCTGCTGCCGGGCAAAATCAGCATGGCTGCCGGAGCTGAGCCACCATGATCGGCTGGCTTCAGCCCCCATGGCCCAGCAGCTAGCGGTTCGCAGACCGGCACTGGTCCATGGTCTGGCCGTTGGGAACCACTGACCTAAGGAACTCCTAGTTCCATGTCTCATCTTCCACACTGTGAATGCCCATAAAATTAACAAATGCTGTGTTACTTTGCAATTGTGTAACAAAAAGTTGAGGTTTTAATATGAACACACACACACACACACACACACACACACAAAATAAGAGCTAATAAGGAATGAGTAAAAGAACTACTTAAATATAAGTAGGGGCAATGAACTGCCATCACTACAATAAACATCTCCTCTCTGCCAATAGGCAAAGGCAGTTTCACTCATGCGCTATGGTTTCCAGACACATTACTAGTTCAGTTGAAGTGTGCGTTTGGCTGATATGGCCCAGCGATATATGTGTAGCAGTTTCTTTGGTCATCCAGGAGACTCCAGTACCTAACCAACATGGACACACCAGGACCATTAATAGGTAAGTTTTGATCCTATGTCCTAGGGAAAAATCCAACTATCCTACTATAATTACAGCACAACACTGGCACTGGCTTCATTCGGTTATAATTCTCCAACCACGACTGATCACACCCAGCAGCCAAAGAATGTGAAAGCACAAAGCAAGCTCTTCTAGTATTGGGGAATCTCTCTTAGCAAAATGGTTTTTCATACAGCTCCCCTACATGTTGGCTACTAAACTCTGCTTTTATTTACAAAAGTAACACTTCTCCTGTGCAATGGCTGGAGGAATGCCAATGTAAGGAGATCCTTGTAAACATGGGTGAGGCCCCAAAGGGACAAAATCAAAAGAAACACACACAGCTACCTCTCAACAGAAGAAAGAAAGGGAAGGCTACAACAAAAAACAGAACAAGTAAAATCCCCAAGGATCAACTAATTACAGGAGCCAAAGAATGTAAAAACAGAGCTGGTCAAGTTAAAATGAGGGAACTAGGGATGTAAAGGGTTAACATCTGCCCTACCAGGGTAACCAGGTTAACCGGCGGCCAAGCCAAGCTGGAGCAGCCCACCACCTGCACCTGCCTTGCTGGGCCCACCACACCACTCCAGCTCAAATGGGCCCAATGCACTACAAGCAGGGGGATGGGCCAAGGCAGCCCCTGCCCATGGGATCCTGATTAAACATAATATTTAACCAGTTAACTTTTTTAAACAGGTTTGTACAACCTTAGAGGGACTCCGAGATGCCTCTCAGAGGATTTCTCTGAGAAAGCATTTGAACATTCAGGGGATGCTGGTGGATGTGTGATCTAATGGAAGAAAGGAAATAGGATTTCTTTGTGACATGTCACCACCACTGATCCACCTCCTTAACTCAAGGAACTAGACTGAGGCAGCGTGAAGACTGGAGTCCTCTCTTTCTCCAGACAAGTGACAACATTACAGCAAGCTCTCGCCACACCTTGTCTGACAGGGGTCACTCTAGCTAGGGTTGCCAGGTGTCCGGCGTTAAACCGGACAGCTCAGTATTTGCACCATCTGTCTGATAAATACATTTGCAATTGTGTAACAAAAAGAAAATACCGGACTTACAAAATGCTTTTCCCGGCTCAGCCCCAATGGAAATGAGGCGGGGGAACTGGCAGGGGAGTGGGCCAGAGGTGTAGCGAGATGGGAGTGGGAGGGGGGGGAGTTGCCCCTGGGCGCCACGCTAGGGGGGTGCCAGACTGGGCTGGGGGGGGGGGAGTGCGGGGCTCTGTGCTCAGCTGGGCTGCAGGAGGAGGGAGGTGCCAGGAATCCCCAGGGCTGGACTCAAGGGAAGGGAAGGAGGGAGGGAGGGAAGGAGGGGCAGGGAATCAGCGCTGGGCTCAGCAGATCTGCGCAATTTGGGGGGAGGTGCAGGGAAACGGAGCTCTGCTGGGCTGCAGGAATGAGGAGGAGTGGAGCGCAGAGCTGAGCTTGGCTGCCGGAGGAAGGAGGTGCCGGGAACCCGGGGCTGGACTCAAGGGGAGGGAGGAGCGCTGGGCTCAGCAGGTCTGAGGGGTTTGGGGGGAGGTGCAGGGAAACAGGACTCAGCTGTGGTGTGGGGGAGATATGCAGGGAACCAGTGCGGGGCTCAACTGGGTTGAGGGAGATGGCTGGGTTATGGGGATGGGCAGCTCAGCTGGGTTGCAGGGAAGGGAGGTGCAAAGAAGCCTAGTGGGGAGGGGGCGGCACCAGGAGCCCTGAAATGACCTCCCCTGGTCCAAAAAAAATTCCTCATCTGGGACCAGTCAGGTCCAGAAGGTGCCAGAGCAGGGAGGTCCAACTCCTACCGAAGGTCCCTTTCCTGCACCCTCCTTCCTAGCCAGACACCCTACCTCCAATCTGCTCCTGCTCCCTCCCCCTGACCAGACACCCTACATCCAGCCTGCTTCTGCACTCTACCTCCCTCCCAGACCTCGCAATGTTGCTCTCTTCTGTCCCCCACCTTCCTCCCAGATCCTGCACTCCATTCCTATCCCGCACATTGGCAGCCCTTTCACACACACTGAACCCCCTCGCCTATGGAAAGCCCTGAACCTCAGTGCTCCCTGTCCCTTCCCCTCGCCCCTTGAGGCTGGAATGCCACAGAAGTGAGGTGTCTACATTGGGGGCCACCTAAGTGAGGGTTGGGGTTTTCGGAGGAGTTTTTTTGTTTCTCACTTCTGTGGTCCCTATCTGATTTTTCTGTGGGTCAGTGGCCCCAATCCAAAAAAGGTTGCCTACCCCTACCATAAGTAAAGAAAATATTGAAACCTTTTGTATTGGACAAATTAATATTTTACTTTATTTAAAATGAAGTCTGATAAATTAACATGAGAAAGTTAAAATATTTAATGTGTTTAATAATTGAAATTAAATCATTCTCCCCAGCTGCAACACTAGCAAAATGGCTTCAGCATAATTGTGTAATTAAAGGTGAGTTTTCATTAGCAACTGGCAGTCTGTGGAAAGGTTTCCATTGAGACACATGGTCCACGGGCCAAAAAGCTTGAGAACCAGTGCAACAGAGGCACCCCTGCTGCTCCACAAGAGCCCACAGAGAGATCAGGTCTGTTACCCCTGTGGTGAAATCACCATGTTGCTCCAGTGCGGATGATGGACAGACTCTTCCTCATCCAAACAGTCTATTTCAACAGCACGGTAAGATGCCACATGAAAACACTTGGGCGGTGTCTACACTGCAGGGTTTTTTCGAAAAAAGTAGCCTTTTTTCGAAAAAACTCCACCTGCGTGTAGACTACAGTCGCGTTCTTTCTAAATTAAATCGAAAGAAAGCGGCTTTTCTTTCAACGGCGGTACTCCTCATTTCACGAGGAAGAATGCCTTTTTTCGAAAGTGCTTTTTCGAAAAAAGGAGTTCTTGAATGCAAACAGGGCTTTTTCGAAAGAGAGCATCCAGATTGCCTGGGTGCTCTCTTTCCAAAAAGCGGCTTGCTTTTTTGAAAGTACTGCTTGCAGTCTAGACGCTCTTTTTCGAAAGAGGTTTGCAGTCTAGACATAGTCTTGGTGTGTCCACAGAGAGGCAGGATGTTTTGTCTCTCTCCAGAGTTGTCGTGACTTGTATCTCTGGGTGAACAAGACCTTTTGTGAGCTCTGTGAAGAGATGAGATGTTTTTACTTCCAGCTTCAAGTGATTTGTTCTTCTAGGGTGCACGTTTCTGTGACCTGAATGGAGTTAGCTGTGCCAATGCATTTCTGTGTTATTCTGACACAAAGTGAAACCTGTGCTGAAGACCCCACATTCAGTGAGAGAAAGCACTGCTGTCAGAAAAAGTAAATTCAAAGTCTCTCCAATTTTCTTCAAAGATCACCTCTACCAGGCAATGGAGCTTTTCCTGATTGGTCCCTTATATGTTTGAAGGATGACTAAATGTTATCTGGCTCTTTTTGGGTCATATCAAAAGATTGTTTTGGGCTCAATTCTAGCTTATAATTTAAATTGTATCAGGCCCTTTGTAAGCAGGTTGGGAAGCGGTTTCATTTGGCAATTATTATTCGGTATTATTTACAGAATATACACATTGCCATCATGCCACATACATTTCTCAGTACTTTTACATTGACCTCCGTGGGCACACTTGTAAGGAGTGATGGGGAGACAATGAAGTTCTTTAAAAAAATATGTTGCAATGGTAGAAAAAATAGTGTGCGTCTGAAAACTGTAGGTACTGAGGGTGCTTATAATTTTTTTTAAAGGGTACTTTATTTTAACAAAAGGTTGAGAACCACTGCTCTAAACTATTCCTTTTGACCTCTCTGTTTCCTTTCTCCTTTGACAAGTTGGGCAGGTAGCAGTTTTGGTAAAAAATATACCCGACATGTGCATGCAGTGCCTGCTGCACCTCAGCTGGTGCTGGATAATCAGGGCCTAAATTCTAAAGGAGTTGGCATTACTGAGGTGATCGATACCCCCATGCTTTGTTGTGGATTTTCCAAAGAAAATGCTGGTGTTTTCTATAGGTCACCCACATCTAGTCCTAGCAGAGACTTGGGATTAACATGGCTTTCTCAACTAAAAGTCTTATACGCGTTCAGACGTTGTGATTGTGAATACTGGCGAGGCAGTCTGCCAAAGGCAAGGCTGGCCTTGAATCTTGATATCTATGGCTTCAGTTGAATGGCTTGTGTGAAATTTGGAAGAGCAGCTCAGAGAGACCTCTCTCCTTTACTTAAGGATAGAATCTCATGGCAGCCTGAAGGAAAAAGTCCTCGTGGCAGACTGAAAGCCTTGCTTGCAGTGTATCCTCAGCCTTAGGCTACCTATTGCTTCAAGCTCCTTCAAGAAACTGAGGGCGATTCTCGTGTTGTGTGTTAGTTTTATTTAAATGTTTTTTCTGAGTGCTATTTTAACAGGCAAATTAATCTCTTACATTCATTGACATAGCAAAGGACGTGGGGGCCTAATTGCCCCTCTGCTCCCCCTATCATACCTCGGCTTGCTTGCTTCTCCGCTTCTCCTCTGCCCACCACCACCTATTGAAGCGTCCTTCCTGACTCTGCGCCCCCAGCCTCACTCTCCTCCCTCTTCAACAGCGGGATAGTGCCTGCCCCAAACTGGAGGGGGTGGGGGAAGACACGGTACAAGTTCCCTCCCCCTCCTCCCAGGGTCGGGCTCAGCTGTGCACCAGGCCCAGGCCCTGTCACATGGTGGCGGGCAGGGATGCGCGCGCAAATTTTGTTTTTGCCCTCGGGCACATAACACCCTCACAATGCCTCTGGAGCGGGCCACACCAACAAAAATTTTCCAGGTGTTTTTTTTTGGGGTGGGGGGGGGGGAAGTCCGGTATTTTTGCTGAAACCACCTGGCAACCCTAATACTAGCAGCATTTCAGACTACGCACCTCAGACCTGATTCTCAACTAATGTACGTCGTCAGTGTGGCTCCACCAAAGTCCATGGCGATATGTCAGTGCACACCAGATGAGGAGCTGCTACTTAAGCACTTTTTAGTCTTTAGCCTCTCTGCTGAGATTACCAACAATGATTCCAATTAGTGTCATGGATGGTAAATGTATTTTCCAATATTAGAGACCTATCTACTGGTCAAATTCAAAGCCAGTTTGAATTGGGTTAGTTAGAAATGAATAAACTAGAGACAAAAGTCTCTAAATACCAATTCCCTAATCCACCTAGTTCCTCTACTAAAAATTTTATTCTTCCTATGCCTCTGAATAGTAGGGGAAATTGGCCATGTACATGTCATACCACCATGAACCTGTGTCATTTGTGTATGTACACCTTCAAAATTGCTTTCAAGAAGTCAGCAAGTGCCAAGCTATAAGGCCAAACAAACCTGATTCTTTACTGCCATGAAGGAAAGATGGAGGCAGCAGCTGGGATTCCATTAAACATCTAGGGTTGCCAGGTGTCCGGTATTGACCTGGACAGTCCGGTATTTTCACCTCCTGTCCGGTAAAAAAAATTAAGAAAATACCCGACACCTAAAATGTTGGGTATTTTCTGATTTTTTTCCTCACCAGGGGCCAAAATACCCGACTGTCCAGGTCAATACCGGACATCTGGCAATCCTAAGCAACCGGGCCCAGGCCACCTGCTTTCCCCCCCCCCCCATACTTGGTTTTGCAGGGGAGCTGTCTGGTCCGAAGCAAGGAGAGAAGGCAGAGAAGATGGCCAACGTAGCGTCGCAAACAGCTGCCTCTCGGAAAGTCATACCTAGGGCATACTGAGCATCTGGAGTGCAACTGAGCATGCTCAGTAAGAGCTACCGTTGCCCTCACTCTGCTGCTACACCTGCATCTTGCTAAGAGAGGCAGAGCCCAGTCCCTGTTCTTAAAGGGGCCATTTCTTCATTTTTTTCCCCCTTCACTCTTGGGGTCTTTTTTTTTTTCTTTTGCTCACTCAACAACTCTGGTATCCCCCTCTCCTTCCCCCCCCCCCCCTGTGTTTTTTTTGGGGAGGGGCGGGGAATGTTCAGTATTTTTGGTTAAACCATTTTGGGCAACCCTATCAACATCCACTATAACATCTGTGTCAATTAGTAAATTACATGGTAGGAATTGATTTTGTGAGTTAACCAAAGAACACTGTTACCCAAAACACTACAAGGTTCAATGTTGAAAAGCCTATAAACAATCTATCCGGTAAACAGAATGGGCATAACATCTCCTTTCCTTGAGCTGCCTGCTTACTAAATGGTACTGCATACCTTAATTGCAATATAAGATATCGCTTGTTAAATTATTAAATCTACTGCTCACCTATATGCAACACTCCAGCATGCAGTGAGAGAGCACTTTTCAGACAAGTACTTTGAATACCTTTATGGCAGGAGAGAGCTACACCATTGCAAGGCAGCCAAGCAAAGCCTCTAATACAGAAAGAAAAACAAAGAGGAGTAGGGTGAGAAGCATATGCACATGTGCATGCTTTCCTCCTCTGGCTTTAAAAACCGAAGAGCTCTCTGCACAGCCAACTACATATGCAGTGGTTTGGGGCCATGCAGTGGAATTTGCTTGAATGGCAAACTGATTTTCTTTGTGGTTTCTCTGCAATAAACTGATACTTGTTCATAGATTTTTTTTTTTTGTCATTCAGTATATTTTCTCTTAAGATCTGTGTAAACAATTTAGTGCGCTAATGATTTTTCTTTCCAAAACCATGCCAAGAATATGCTAGATCTATCTTTCTGGAAAAATGGGAATAAAAATGGGAGGGGGGAAACCAAGGAGATTACCCAGCACTGACAGCAACAGATTTATAGAGTCTGAAGTTCACTTCTTACTTCTATGCATTTTAAAGAGACAAATTTAGTTACATGCCATAAGAATTTTTGCAAAACTAACTTAATATTAACTGAAACACTCAAAACTTAGCTATGTTTTCTGACAAGCACACACTGTCAAATACTTCGGACCCAAAATTTTACATACCAGTAAAGCTGAATCATTAGCAAATGCCCTCTAGATTATATCTGTATGTTTAATTTTACAAACCAGTATCTCTTGCCCTAACATTCTAGTGCTCTTGCCTATATATGTGCTTGACTTCAATTAAAGTCAAAGTCTACATTATGCCCTATGTTTGTGTACGTGGCTCTTGGAAAGCCTGATTTGCATGGGCACAAACAGTAAACAAAAAAAATTAAATAAGTACCTACGCGAGGATGGAGAGATCAATTCTTATCCAGGCAGAAAACCAGAGGAAAGTTACCCAACAGAATTTAAGTTACCTGACAATGCACTTTTAGATACTCAGCTCCCATTTCAAGCCCCAACAGAACACACTATATCAGACCTTAAAACTGTCTTGGCCCAAATGACAAGAGAACATTACCCCAAGAGTTCTGGAATTCAACAGGATCCATTAATCAGAGGAATAATCATCACACAAGTTCCAGTGCCCTGACAGGCAAGAGGGAAAGGCCCTGTCCTCCTTCTGGAAGAGAGGCTGATTAGACCATAACTAATTATCTGCTGTATGCACTCACCACCACCAAACACACACTACATATTATATCAGATTCCAAGTGTCACCTCCTCAGCTGTAAGCAGAGCTATGAACCATCTGGGATAATCAAATTTACCACAGTGGCTATAACTAACCCAGAAGAGCTGTCATCCATATGGATGTTGAAATTCCCCAAGACAAAACAAGCCATAGCCTCTCCAACAACGGGCTGCCAAGATCACTCAAGCAGCCTTGACAGGAAGCCTGGGGGAGGAACATGGCGCTTTGTAATCCACAAGGACCCTTCTTTCCCTGCCATTCCTCTGCCCCCTCCCACGCCCATCCCCTTAGCCTCCTCCTACCACCTGCATACTAGGGATCTTAGATACCATGTAATTGAATAGTCGTGTAACCGCATGAAATGTTAGCGGTTATACAACTATTCGACAGTCCCCGGGGCAGTCTATCAGAGGGAGCAGCGTGGGGTGGCAGGTGTGAGCTAGTCTGCAAGGGGAGCTAGTTTAAAAACCAGATCCCCACACAGACCAACTGCCTACTGCCCTGCACTGCTGCCTCTGATACAAAGGCAGCAGCATGGGGTGGCGGTAGCCCCCGTCTGTGTGGGATCCGAGCTCCCTGTGGACAGAGGCTGCTGCCATGGGATGTAGGGATGTAAAGGAGGAGTCGAGTTGAGTACTCAACTACTCGCTCCCCCCACTCTTGCTGCCTTTATATCAGAGGCAGCAGCTGGGGGAGAACAGGAACCAGTGATGGGTAGCTGGCTTGAAAGCCGGTTCCCCCCAGCACCATCTCCACGATGCCACCTCTCCCACCCCACTGCCTCTATCAGAGGCAGCAGCGGGGAGTGAGAGGGTAGGTGAGGCTGCCGTAAAGTAGCCTCTGCCCGCAGTGAGCAGCAGCCCCTGTTCACGGTGGCCCAGGCTGGCCGCAGACAGGGGTTGCTGCTGGAGCAACCTCTTCCCGCAGCCACCCTGCACCACTGCAAACAGCGGCTCCTGGACCCAGCACGAGCCAAGACAGAGCAGTCCCAGCTCGCATCAATCCAGGACCACTGCAACTCTGCCTTTCAAATACAGTAAGAGCCACCCAGACCTACCCCGCTGCAGCTCTGCCTTTCAAATGTAGTAAGAGCCACCCAGACCTACCCCACTGCAGCTCTGCCTTTCAAATGTAGTAAGAGCCACCCAGACCTACCCCGCTGCAGCTCTGCCTTTCAAATGTAGTAAGAGCCACCCAGACCTACCCCACTGCAGATCCGCCTTTCAAATGTAGTAAGAACCACCTGGCTTTCTTACTACACTTAAGAGGCAGAGCCACAGCAGTCCTGGAGCCAGCCCGAGCCGGGACTGCTCAGTCCTGGCTTGCGCCGGCTCCAGGATCTACCTGCACAGTGGCTCTGCAAAAGCACCTCCCCTTATCGACTAATCATGTAGTTGATACAAATTGTATCAACTGCACAATTAGCCAAAATACCCACTCCTTAACCTTAGTGGGGTGCGGAGCAGCCTCTGTCCGCAGGGAGCTCGGGCCTGCCACAGACAGAGGTTGCTTTGCAGCAGCCTCCCTTGTCCCTCCCTCCTCCTCCTCCCCCACCACCACCAGGTGGCTGCCTCTGATAGCAGCAGCACAGGCAGAGGGCAGGGAGACAACACTGGAGAGTTGGTGCTGGGGGGAACCGGCTTTTAAGCTGCCTTTCCCCAGCACCACCTACTGCATGCCCCCTGAATCTGCAGGTGGCAGCAAGGCAGGGGGGGCAGGCAGGTCCGCAGAGTTGGCACGTGTGGGAAGTGTGCTTAAAAGCCAGTTCCCTGGGTGTGTTGGATACAGAGGCAGCAGGGGAGGAGGGATGCATGTAGACAAGACTAACCGATAAGCCTAGGCTTATTAGTTAATTGTGTAGTTGTCCACACAGTGACATCCCTACTGCAAACCAGACAGACATATTCCCTTGAAAGCTTTAGGCATTTTCTACATCTAAGTCCGATGTAAAATCCATGCCCACTGCTGACTTTGAGGATGACTTAGTTCCTCAAATGCATTTTTAACTTTTCTCTAGTCCAGCAGTTTTCAAACATTTTTTCTCGTGACCCAGTTGCAGAAAATTATTGATGCCTGTGGTCCAATATGATTTGGCTAGAGTGTAGACTCCGGGGTGGGGCTGAGGGTGAGAGCTTTGGGAGTAGGAGGGGACTCCGCCTTTTGAGGAGTCAGGGCCCTGGCAGGAGGGACTTACCTTGAGTGGCTCCTACTCAGCTGTGTGGCGGGGATGCTAAGGAAGATTTCCTGCCTCTCCTGGCACCCCAGACCATGTTGTGCCCCGAAACAGCCAGTAGCAGGTTCCCAGCCACTGAGAGTGCGGAGCCAGTGCTCAGGGCAGTGACAGTGCGCAGATCCCTATGCTCTCATCCTCCTTGCCACACACACACCCCTTTAGGAGCCGGGCCTGTTGCCAGCTGCTTCTGGGGCGCAGCACAGTTTGTGGTGCCAGGACAGACAGGTAGCCTGCCTTAGTATCCCCACTGGTCATCTAATCACCCTGCAGTAATTAGACCCAATGGCTGACATTCCATGACTCAGTACTGAGTACAATAGTCGACATTCCATGACTCAGTAGTTTGAAAACTACTTCTCCAGTTTATATGGAGAAAGGAGCCTTCTCTGCATCAGTTCCTAGAACTTTAGCTGTAGATTTACTAAAGCCCTACTAGGTCTCTTCTCCTTCTGGGTCTCTCTCCTTGCCAAACCCAAGTTCCCTTAAATTCCTTACTTTTAGCAAGTGCTCTTTCACATAATCTTTCACTAACCATCTGGGCTTTAATCTTTTTTTTTTTTTTTTTTTTAAAGATTCCATCATTTTGTTCATTGTAAATTTATATTCATCAAGTTTACCATGGACCCTACCTGTTCTGCCACTCCTCCTTAGTTGTCAAATGTTTCTACTTCATCTGCAATAAACAAACTGGATGTTTTTTATTTCCTCTACTTCAACAGGAGAGAATCTACTATGGCATATAATCAGTGTGACAGGGCCACAACTGATGATGATTATCATAATCCATAACCACAAAGGTCCTGAGCTTCAAGGTATCCTCTCTCTCCTACTCCTTTTTTCTTTGTTTTTTGTTTTGTACCATATTATTTGCAATCTAAATCAGGGCCTAAGCAAGCATGCAATTCAGTGGCCAGGAAGCTCCGTTCCCAGGGTCTTAAGTACAAAACTGAGATGTGTTACAGGATTTCTTTTTCAGACTATTTTTTTCCTTACACTCTTAGAAACACAAAACACAACAGCACTGAGGTAATGCAGGAGAAGGAGAAACTGAAGCTGCTTGGGACCGCAGAATGAAATTGACCCGCCTACTTGCAGAGTCCAAACTGTGAGAAGTACAAACAGTGAATACTGATAAGTGAGAGAAAAACTAGATTTTTACAATTATTTCACTGTTAAGCTCAGCTGTTAATAACTCAGAGTAAGGATTTTTATATAAATTACTTTATTTTAACAATGAGCCTTCAAGTTCTGAAGGATATAACACCCTTTCCAGACATGAGCCAAGCAATAAATCACATAGGAAACAGTTAGTGAAAACTACACTGATCTTTTTATGTCTAAAACTATGCTAAAATCCTGTGTCCCTCATCTTCTGGGATGTGCTATTTGCTAGATAATGTCAAGGTAGAAACTGGAACTGTAGCTCAAGACCGTCAGATGTTTCTGCAGTGTGACCTGGATACAATTATTGAACACCGGACTGAATCAAAATCCTACATCCAAACACACTAAGAGGCAGAACCAAGACACCAACTACAAGGGCTATTAAACATGGAGTTTCAAATTCCAAAGCTAAATTTGAACTCTCCCAAAGTTCAGGATGTTTGGATTTGTCCCATTAAAAGATTGGTTCAAGTTATAAACTCTGATCTGAACCCAGATCTCAGGTTTTGGTTTGGGCCCCAACTCTAATAATGGCAGATTATGTTTAAGCATTCCAAATCAAACCAGAATATGAAATAACAACTGCTCAGAGTATAGTCTCCTCTGTGATTACTTGTATTAAAGAACCAAAAAATACATCTTAGTTACAACAAACTCTGCTGTTTTTTTTAAACTTAGTACAACTTTCTTATGCAAACTGTATAAAGTCCTTGTGGTTTATTTGAAACTTAAAAGGGATAAAGCTGCACAATGAGCACTCTAATGAAGCTTACAAATACATCACCGTGGTAGGGCAAAGAAAGGGGAAGAATCCCTCTTACAAGGAGAATCAAACAAAGAAGTCTGAAAGATAACACTATTAATAAAAATATCCATATTATTGCATTTGGAAATGGCAAAAATCTTTGAAAAGCTTTGGTAAATGCTTTATTGTATGCGCAAAACAATGTTTCTGTGTATATAATAAGTGCAAAAAGGTAAATATAAATTAATAGTTTAATAAGCAGTGTGTACATGCATATTTTGGTTCACATCCACAGAATTAAATTAGCTTAGGTCTACAGACTTTAATGCAATTTAAACCACTTGAGATCCTGGCCCTTTCACTGGAGCTGAATGGTAAAATAAGGTTAAATATTGTCTTATTTGCAACAAATGAACATTATCAGGATATGCAAAGACTTGATCCAAAGGAAACCCAACCCTTATTGTAGCTTGGAATATCACAACCCCCAGAGGATAGTAAAAGTTATGATTTGGACATTTGGACATTACCTGTCACGGCAGGTAACAATGGTACAAACTGCCTAGAGAAACTGTGGAATCCCTGTCATTAGAAGTTTTTAAGAACAGGTTCGACCTGTGGTGTCCAACATGCTAGCCACATGTGGCTATTTGGCTGGTTGAGTATGGCTAATTAGCTATAGCTACTGCTTCAGAACTGGTTAGACACCACCGGGTTAGACAAACATCTGTCAGGATGGTCTAGTTATTACTTAGTCCTGCTCTGAGTACAGGGGTCTGCGCTAGATCCAGTTCTACAGGTCTATTAATTCTATGAGCATAGGAGGCAAGAGGAGTGAACAGCATTCCTAGCTCTGCTACCACCTAAATTTATTGGTAATACAACTGCAGTCTATTCCTTGATGACCCTTACAGAAAATCAGAAGATGTGTATGTTGCTCCTACCAGCCACCCCCAAAGACAGAAATCACTATCCCCCTTCCTCTCAAACGCAACTTAAAAGGTCTTGACAAGGGGAAAGAATCAATGCCTCGACCACCAGAAGGGATATTTGAGACAACATAAACATGCCAAAGAAAATCCAGTGTATTTCCCACAATTCTTATACAAATATCCCATATCTTGTGTGCGCAATTCTGCCTTCATTTACATCCAAGTCAATAAGCAGAATTCTCTTCCCTCATGTTTGCGAGAGAAAGAATATTCTGCTTTCAGTCAAGACTGAACGAACGTTATTTTAGTCACAAGAAAGTCTCTTGATTGATACCGATCCTAAAAAAAGCAGAATTTTACCCTCTCTCTACAATCTACTTTGAATATTTTAGAGAAAAGTAACCCAATTCTCTCTTGCCTTGCATCTGGTATAGCCTTTCAGACATATGCACAATGACTACGTAAGGTGCATGGTGAATCAGACCCACTGTGTCATCAGTATTCCTCATTTGGAGGCAGACCCTCTAAGAGCAGGCTAAGGAGATCATCCATTTTAGAAAGTCCTTTGAAGTATAATATTTGGTATTATACAACAGTGGTGCAATACTTTATCTTTAAGTGGAAGACTGATGGCTGAAACATCAATATAAAGCAAAACTATATTCAAAATTCTCTCTACCAAGTAATTTATGCAGTGGGGACGACAGCCTCACTGGGCTCCTGGGCAAGGCGGGGAGAGGGCAGGGGGCAGCTCTGTGCCGCAGAAGGAGCAGGGTAGGGGTTAGCTTCCCCCAGGCACCCTCAGCACTGTCTGGAGCATGCTACTATCTCTACTATGTGTGCATGAGCTTCTTTACTATGAGCAGTGACAAAAAATTATTATAGAGTTTTAGTAGGCCCAAAATTGCCACTATGTCAGCACAATTTATGTCACTCAAGGGTGTGAACCCTTCTGACGGATATAAGTTACATCGACAGAAGCACAAGTGTGCACAGCACTACGTCAGTGGGAGAAACTCTCCTGACAGTATAGTTTAGATCACGCCTGGAAGCAGGTTTTTCATTCATGCCAACAGAAGAGCTCTCTCATATCAGCACACAGCATTGCACCAAACATGCTGCAGCCACACAGATGCACTGGTACAGCTGCACCGCTGCAGCACTGTACCTGTAGACACAGCCACTATCTATCCTGTTTTAAGTTGCTTTAACACACATTGTAGTTCTCTCTTTCTGTGACTACGATGTACTCTAAGCCCTCCAGAGAGAACGATTTCACTCTGTCTCCTGAGCACATGAATGAGACAGGCATAGAATGAGTAAGAGCAATGTACATAGCTGCATCCTCAAATACTCAGCCCTCTGGGGTTTTGTACTATTACTTCACAGATTGCGGCATTGCTTGGTGGCATGTGCTGGTTCATTCAGTCTAAGAAAAAATGGTTTTCATGGATCATGACTGCGTGAAGGAGAATATGCAACTTTTTGAAGTACAGGCAGTCCCCGGGTTACAAGGATCCGACTTACATTGGAACCCTACTTACAAACGGGGTGAGGCAACCCCGCACTAGCTGCTTCCCCCCAGCAGACCAGGGAGATGCGGAGCGGCTTTTCCCAGCAGACACCTCAGCTTGAGAATAAAGGACTGAGGGAAGTGAGGTGTGGGAGAATAAAACTGAGCTCTGGAGAAATGTTTGGCTACAGTTTCCCCTACAATATGTACCAGTTCCGACTTACATACAAATTCAACTTAAGAACAAACCTACTGTCCCTATCTTGTACGTAACCCGGGGACTGCCTGTACCATGAGTAAAACATGGACCTTCTGAACCTCGGTAGTGTCTCTTTAAATTGTTACAAGCAACTGAACTGATTCTAAAGTGCTACTGCTCTAAGACAATTCTTCCCAAAGCCATCTCTCTCCAGCTTGTGAATATGACTGCACCATAGTACAATACACTAGAGAAATATTTAAAGAATGGGACACTGACTAAATACTTCCTATAATATTTTTCCAATAGTAATTTTTTTGTATTAGATTTTATAGGTCAATCCTGAACTGATAGATATGATGCGTAAGCGTTCATTTCAATTTTTTTTTACAAGAAGAATATTTTTACAAAACCTGAATCAAAATACAATTCATAATTTTAAAAACTCAGTTCATTATTCATAGGCCTTCACAGAATTAAGCTTTTATTTTGTAATTCTGACTGAAATATCTAGCATTTTTATTTTATTTTGAGCTTTTTTTCCAATTTTTATTTAATTTTTCAGAGCTGGGAAATTTTGGGGTCAGCCAACAAAGTGCAACACACAGCTTGAAAAATGACTGAGAAGGCAACTCACCTGCCTATCCAATCAGTCTACCAGCTTTCACTGGGGCTAAAACACCACATAAAAGGAATAAGAGGGTCTAGAGCCAAGAATTTGTCTCTCTTTTCCCATAACTTTTCCACTCTCAGCACATGCCGGCACAGGATTTCATTTAAAGCTGGTTAACCACAAAGGGTCGCCATGGGAAAGCAAACTGCTGAGAGCATACATTATATGTTCATATAAATTTACAGATGTACTATAATACTTCTGAAAAATATGCTGGCCTAGAGCCCATTAATTGCTTGCCCTTGAGCCACTGCCAGCAGGAAAGCTCCAAGCAATATGATTACTGAAGTAAGATACCACGGGTGATTAATTGCTACCTGATTTGATTCACATCGGAGGCAGCCAGTTACAGATGTAAAATAGGCTTTCAGACGTTAATTCTATTCTCTATTTTAATTTTATAGACACGAAGGATGTAACCGGTTAACCGGCAGCCCAGCCCCCTGCCCAGTGTGTGTGTGGGGGGGGAGGAGCTGTTCCATTCCACCTGGGCCCAGCATACCACTGGCTGGGGGCACTCCAGCGTGGCCAGGCCCACAGCACAGTGTATTGGGCCTGGCCCAGCAGGAGCAGTTCTCACCTGTGGTGAGCTCAGTCCGGCCTCGCCAGAGCATCCCACAGCATAGCAGGTCCAGCCAGGCTGGAGTAGCCCCCCCCAACCTGCACTGCAGCGCTCGCAGGGAACCACTCAAGCCTGGCCAGGCCACAATGCCGCAGGCAAGGGGCCACTCCAGCCCAGCTGGACCCTCCGCCCACAGGATTGTACTTAAGTAGTTAACTGGCTAACCAGGATTTTACCTACCTAACATATATATTGTGAAGATTCAAATATATTTTGGAAATCGTTATTTCCATGATACTTTTGATGGATTGCCCCCAAAAATGCAGAAGAGAGAATCACCCCTCCCCCTCCACACACACACACACACACACACACACTTTCTCACATCTTCCATTCAGCTGAATCCAAAGGCACAGCTGACGATGTACAGCAATCCAAAGTGAAAAAACCGATCTGAAAATCTCAGAAAGACGTGCAGTTCATATCATGGGACTATATTTTTGTTTGATCCACCCAAATGGAAAATTAGACTTGATTAGAGATTTACAATTCTACTGTAAATCTCTGTGGCTGGTAGTTTATTCTTATAATATTTTTTGTTAATCTTGAAGTAGGTTATAGACAGAGTGGGCAGCAGAACATAATTTTGAGTGCCAAGTCAGTTGTCACTATTCTTACTGCCTTTTGAAGCTATTTAATTCTGATTGGATTTGCAGGACATATGTTTTCTGTTAGATGTATTTATTTTATTGCTCATTGGTGGTGCAATCAATGCTGTGTTGTAAGCAATACCAACCATAGACGAGTGAGGCCCTAAAGGCTCAACTCCCTCTCTTCTTGGCTATAGCACAAATTAATGCACTGGAAACCAGAACAAGGAGGTGCATTTCTGGATGAATCCAATTCTTTTCTACTCAGACATATGAACAACAGTTTAAAACCTAGATAAAATGAGCCGTACGCTTTCCAACCTCACAGCATTAAAATTACTTTCCAAATTCAAGTCCTAGTACTAACACATGTGCTCTATTTGAAGCCAAGATATTACAGACTTTTTTTTTTTCTAGAAAACACAGAGTTCATGCACCCACATCTCTGTGCAAAATACAAGCATGAAAGTTAAAAACTGTGCTTTGGTGCAGTCCACTGAACTCCCTGATACCAATATTGTACTTAGTGTACCAAAAAAAACCCCAAACCCATATTTCTTTTAAAAAACCCAACTAAGAGAAAACCTGGCCATCAAGAGTTGA
Organism: Pelodiscus sinensis; assembly: GCF_052426305.1. NCBI lineage: Eukaryota > Metazoa > Chordata > Testudines > Trionychidae > Pelodiscus > Pelodiscus sinensis. Next base: position 114,246,256 of record NC_143055.1, on the reverse strand, counting down.
TTATATAGCCCCCTCGCTCAGGCTCTCCATTGAAAATACACGCCTCACCCAACCTAAGCCTTCACCCCTTCCAGGCCCCATTCTATGCTCCTCTAGGCTTTTGTCCCTCCCTCATCAGACCAGTTTCCTGTGCTTCAAGGGCCCCTGCATCTGGAAGTCACTATTCCATGGGCTCCTATCCAAAAGTCAAACTCCGTGTCCTGCAACATTTCCTCTTCAGTATCTTTCCCTAAGCAATGCCACTCCGATTCTCGCTCAGCCCAGCAGCACTGCCTGAAATCAGTTTGTTTTTAGAAACATTGGAAAATAATTTCAAGTTGCTCGATATACACGTAAAAACAGCTGTCTGAGCACAGCCCAAGCCATGACCGAAACGATGGAAGAAAGGGGAAACAAAACAAAAAAAGGGGGGGGGGGGAGGAAAAGTAAAAACGTGGCACCCAGGGCTCTTCATTCTGGACCCAAAAAGGAAAAGGCAGCAAACAAAGGAGGACTGGTTTCTAGTAGGCAATATTGCCACAGAGGCATTTCTCCAGGTCCTTCTTCCTGCTAGAGCTTTGAAGCTTCCTGAACCTTGAGGGAGAGAGGCTTCCCTCTGACTTCTCTTTCTAGCCTTGGCTTGTCTAATGAGCATATAATTAATTTAGGGACCTCAACGGGTAGTCGAGGACATTAACCAACAAGCCAAGTTTTATCAGATAATCTTATCGATGACACACACTCCCCCTGCACTGCCTCTGTATCAGAGGTAGCTTTGGGGAGGGGCGGGGAGTGGGAGCTGGTGCAGTGGGAAGCACGACAATTCAATTACTTGATTCAATAACATCCCTACATTAATTTCTTCCCTGCCTGCCTCAGGGAGGGCTATTTATGAGCATCCCCATCATAAGCTCTTTTTATGGAGCCACTGTCGCTCTATATAAAACTGAAAACTGTGATGGAGTCAGGTCCTACAAGAAAATTGCACTACAATTTACAAAGCTCCGGGACAATATTTTAATTTGTAACAAGTGGAATCAAGCTCCACCACCTAACTAAGGCATTTGATGCACCAAGGCATTAATTGACAGGAACTGGCAGCTAGTATTTCTGTTTCTTACCAATGGATATGTACTTGCCACCATAGATCACGCAGTAATATATAGATTTAAGTGGCTAGGCTCCGACGTAGAGTGTGGGATCATGAAACCACTAACGGTTATAGAGGTACTGTTTCAACACTGAAGTGTGCTCAAAAGAATGCTCTGCAACTTCATTTCAGGGAACCGGGCTCCGCATAACTCAGTCATTTTTTCTATTAGCCAGTCCCACGTCCCACCCACCTCTGCCACCACATACTGGGTTATTGTAACTGACAAGACTCAGCATTTCATTCATTAGGACTACAAAGCAAGGGTGTGGGAGGAGGAAAGCAGGCGCTGAGTCACTCTAAATGAACAGGCTACTGTAAGTGAGCAACCAGTCTCATAAATAGATCTGGACCATGACAGTTTCATCTTGCTCTTCTCTCATTTGGAAGACAAATGGCTCTGAAGGTCTAGAGCAGTGGTTCTCAAACTTTTGGGCCTATGGCCCACCTGGCTCAATGCAAACCTTCCCATGGATGACCAGTTGCTTATGGGAACTCACTGTTAATTATGTTAATTATTAATAATTATGCCAGCGCCAGTGCTTTTTTTAAAAAAAAAAAAAAGTGCCAGTTCTCCAGGGGAAAAGTTGTTGAGCTCTGACTGGAGGTGCTGGTACTGCGTTTGGAGGTGCCGGTACTGCACACCAGACAGTACCGTCACAAAAAAAAGGACTGGCCAGAGCCATTTTGCTAGTGCTGCAGCTAGGAGAATGGTTTAATTTAAGTAGTAAGAAAGGAAATAATAATTTAAAATATTCAACAGATTAAGTGCTTTAATTTTGTTGTGTTTATTTAAAATGAAGTTTGATAAACTAAGTAAAATATTAATTTATGTCCAACACAAAAGGTTCCCCTGTTTCTTTCTTTATGTCAGGAGCAGGGAACCTTTTTTGGGCCGGGGCAACTAGCCCAGAGAAAAATCAGCTGGGAACCACACAAGTGAGAATCAAAAAAAACCCTTCAAGAAACCCCCAACGCTCACTGATGTGGCCCCCAACTGAGACACCTCACTCCTCTAGCACTCCAGCCCCACAGGAGCAGGGAGAGGGACAGGGAGGACTGAGGTTCAGGGCTTCCTATAGGCTAGATTTACTCTTCTGGGTTTCTTGGGTTAGTGGGTTTTGTTGAAGACCCTCACTCTGGGGTGGGGACAAAAATAAGAGGCTCTGTGTGTGGGACAGGGCTGCTGGCAAGTGGGATAGGGATGGGAGTGCAGGATCTGGGCAGGACGGGAGGTGCAGGAGGTGGTGAGGGTGCAAGGTCTGGAAGGAAAATAGGGTGCAGGAGCAGGCTGGGCACAAGGTATCTGGCCAGCAAGGAGGATTCAGGAGCAAGGGAGGATGCAGGAGCAGGGTGCAGGTGCAGGGTCTCAGAGGGGAGAGGGAGAACTGGGAGTGTAGGGGCATGAGAGCGTGGGGGGGGCACTTACTAGCCTTCACGTCCCACGATGCTCCCAGAACCGCATCCCAGGCATGGCCTCCTGCTGCTCCCATTGGCTGGATTCCAGCCAATGGGAGCAGCGGGGAAAGCCTCCAGGCAGCGCAACTAAGTGCTGCTGTTTCCCCAGTTGGGGAAGGGAAAGCGGCAGTGCGTAGAGGTGCATCTGGCTCCGCTTCTTCCCCATGAGCCCGATTGCGCATCGAGGCTTTCTCCCCTGCCCCAGGAAGCCGACGCTGGCGTTCCAACCTCGTGGGGGAGCATGGCGTGGGGCTGAAGCCACTGCGGGGGGAGGGGCTGAGCTTGAGCTGTGGACCACTAGCAATCCATGGACTTCAGTTTGAGAACCACTGGTCTAGAAGAAAAGTAATTAAATAAAAATCTTGAATCTCACACAGGAGCCTTCTTCCAGCAAACCCATATTATCTACAGTGGTGTTATTCATTCATTGTGTTTTTTGTTTCCATCATCACTGGATACTAATACTAATCAAACCTAGTTCTTAGAAAGCATTTTTCGTTAGGAGATCCGGCCTCCAAAATCTCAGCAATTTTAAAATGGGAACTCCTGCAACGGAATAACAATTCTCTCTTCTGTACATTTTGGGATGGCTTATGTGCCACTGGTAATGTGTTACATGTAATCATACAGCACACTGTCATCTTAGAATCACAGAACACTAGAACTGGAAGGGACTGCGACAGGTCATCGAGTCCAGGCCCCTGCCCTCCCGGCAGGACCAGGCACCGTCTAGATCATCCCTGACAGGTGTTTGTCTAACCTGCTCTTAAATATCTCTCGTGATGGAGATTCCATAACCTCCCTAGGCAATTTATTCCAGTGTTTAACCATCCTGACAGTTAGGAAGTTTTTCCTTAATGTCCAACCTAAACATCCCTTGCTGCAATACAATTCTTAGTCACAACTCAATAAGGTTTTATTAGACGACTTATATTTCAAGATTTTTTTCCTAGTGTGCCACATAATTAATAACTTATAATTAACCAAACAGATATCACTATTGCAATTTTGTAAACAAGTAGTGTCTGGGTGATGTTGGAAAGAGGAAAGGACCAGATGGCTAAAATGTTTTTCACCTGATGGTCTCCAGACAAAACCAGTCCAGGCTGACAGTGAATAAAAGCGGGTATACAACAGCCATTTGTTTACCTACATGAAAGAAACTGCTGATGCTAGTGCAGGGATGGGCAAGATAGGGCCTGCGGTTGCCCTGCCACTTCCCTGTCGCCAGGCCAATCGAGACCTGAGGGCAGGGGAGCACGCGAAGCCTCCCGCCGCCAGGGAAGCATGGCACCTAGAGGGAACTACCAGCTGACCAAAACAGCTAGAGGTTCTCTCTAGGCACCATGTCTCCCTGACAGGGCAGGGGCAGAGGGCAAAGAATTTGTGCGCTCTCCCACCCTCAGGCCAATCAGAGCCTGGGGGCAGCGAAGCACGCAAAGTCTCTCCCTGCCAGGGGCGGGCGTGCTTAGAGGAAGCACTCCCATTTCTGCCAGAGACCCTCCCCCCGCTTCTGTCTGAGCCTTCCCACTCGTTTGGGGGCAGCCCATGACCACTTCTAACATTTGTGAAGTGGCCTCCTTGCAAAAATTATTGCCCACCCCGTCCTAGTGAATATGCATCCACATTGCAAGCACCAACACACACCGGTTGGTTAAAGGCTAACACTTGTCTAGCCACAGAGACAAGAGTCCCCTTTCTTCCCTTATATTGTCCCTCCAAGCTAAAGTTGCTCAGTTTGACAAGGCTAAGAACCTTCTGCTATATGGCTGCACTCTTGCAGTCAACCAGCCTTTCTCTTCCATGTCTGCAGAACCGCAAAGGCATTCAGAAGTTAAACAGCTTCCTTAGCGGAAGGGGTGTACACGCCAGCCAGCCAAAAACCTATTTCTCTGCATGTCCAGTAACAAGTACGTTCTTATTTCATTTACACAGACAGAGATATTAGCTCAAAGGGTCATTACCAGAAGACCCTCACTTTAGAAAGCCCTGCAGCCTCTGAAATGTTGGCACTCTCCTTAAGTAAGCTATTTTAAAATATTTTTCCATCCTACTTTAGATTCCAAATTGGTGCTCTGTAAAGAGACGAAAGATGCACAAAAGATTTTTTGCAGGTCTCTCCCCAGGTTTTCCTAATTTCTGCACCACACTGCACCATCCTCGTTCATGCTGAATGAAATGTTACTCCATCTGTGTTCCCTCTGAAATCAATGGGAGCCTATGCAGCTTGAGGAAAGGTAGAACAATTTGGTTCTTAAATGTTAATATAAACTGTAGGTTAGTTTTGCTTTTCAGGCAATGAAGCATATTGGAGATTAAAAAACAACAGTTACCATCTCAAAATCAAGCTGGGGAAAGAAGGAAGCACCTAGACTCCGTCAGCTTGTGGCTAAACAATAGAGTATGTTTCCTACCTAACAACCCTTGATTGGGACCTGGCAGCAAATGAGGACAGAGACAGGAATAGCTCTTCAGGGGCAAGCCACAACTTTACTGAACAAAGAGGAACTCCCTGTCACTCAGACTCGCCCAGAATACCAGGTATTCTACATGGTTCCAATGCAGGAATTACCCAACTCCTACCATACAACCCATAACCCAAACTCTCCTCAGACTTCCCCCAGAGCTAAGCTTGCTCTTCCAAGTCCTATCACCTGCCCCCTACCACACACACACAAATGAGGGGGACAGAGAGTAGGGAAGAGTGGTGACCTCTATCTGTGAAGGCCCATGAGGTCTTCTATATCCTGAGCAGAAGGCCCATCAGCAAAATGGCACGTCTTTCACTCATGGGAACCATCCCTGTTTAGCATATTAACTGCATTGGAAACTGCCAGCAGCTGAGATAAATTAACATCCCTACCAAGTACTCTCTCTGATAACTCTTATTCCTTTTATAACATAATTGTGCCCTAAGGATGCTGCAAGAAAGATGAAAAAAAAAAAAAAAAAAAAAAAAAAAAAAAAAAAAAAAAACTCACCACACCTGTGTTTGGCCCCAATGAGAAGAAAAAATTATTTCCTTACACCAAAACAGACAATTTGTCAGACCTGCAGCATCTGCAAAACACTGCTTCAAAATCACCAATATAGAGTGGGAGGTGAGGCTGCTAAAACAGAGTAAAAAGAGGCTCTATGAGGGTCAGGCTAGGGCAGGGGTGTCCAAACTTTTTTCAAAGAGGGCCAGATTTGATGAAGTGAGCATGCGTGAGGGCCGACCATTTTGCCTGACATTCTTTGAACCATTAAAATTAAATGCAAATTAACTATTTTATGCAAAGTTTATTGCAAACGGCATACTTTTCATTTTGTCACATGGATGACAAATCTAAACAGGTGTTAAATCACTCTGCCTTTCATATCTGAAGGCCAGATGAAAAAAAAAATCCAGGAAGCTGAAATATATGTCAGGAACATTGTAAAGTACATTACATATTATTGGTAATAAAGGTTGTCTGTCAACTTTTAAGTTCAGAAAATATGAACAGGAACATAACACCAAGTATACATGTTGTGTCCAAATATATTTATAACTGATTTAGACCAACTGACATTAACTGAGATTTTACAATGTATTCATCTCAATACATATGGATTCGTTGGGGGCCATAAAAGATAGATATTGCCAAATTACCTGGGGGGCCGTATTAAACCGGAACACGGGCCGCAATTGGCCCGCGGGCCGGACTTTGGACATGCCTGGGCTAGGGTTTAAAAATCAATGGAAGAGGAGGATGAGGGATCCACAATCATCTTCCCTCCCCAACTAGCTGGCTGAGTGGCTAGACACTCTGGAGAGAGTGAGGCTTCTACTAAGGCAGCCCCTCCAATCATCACCAATACCATCCAGTGCTCCACCCGTTGCAGTGCGAGCGTGGCAGTGTGCTTGTCCGCACATCAGAGAGTCAAAATGGGGTTCTTGTAATCCGCAAGCAGCAACTCCACTCAAAAGTCTCTCTACGCAAAACATGCAAGAGGCTGAATTAGTTCCATGAAGACGTGGCAAGCGGTCAGCTCCAGGGGCACCACTGTTCCCTAGCACTTAGTGCGCAGGCTGCTTGTAACCAATCAAGATCAAGGTAAAAGGGTTGAGCAGTGTTCCCTAAACAGAACCATGCCGGAGACAAAACACCCAGCAGAAGGCAGCATGATCCTTCATGCATGATACACCGACCTATTCACTGAGAGGTTCTGTTCTAACTACACAAGACGTTTAATCTCATCCATTATAAGGCTCTAGAACGCATTTGCAAAAAAATTGTTTAATTAACTTTCCCTGTTCTATTTATTAATTTTTTTAGAAATGGACCATACCGGAACTGGAACATCTGGAAAAAGAAACAACAGACACTTGAGCTTTCCCCACATCTCTTCCCTACACATTAGACTGCGTGATGCATGCAAGAGAAAAGCAGGTTCACAGCTCTCCACCTCCGCATGTGTGGAAACGTCAGCATAACACCGCACAGACACCTATAATGGCTTATGCCAATTACCCCACAACACACACAGAGCCAGAAACAAGCATCCTTACTCCTAGTTTCAACCGCAAATGTTGTTGAATGATGGCCAGCCTAGGAACAGCTGGAGAGCTGAACATATGTGCCTGAAAATAAGGATGCGAGGTAAGGCTTGCGCCTTCCTCTTCCCAACTCATGCATTCCTGGCAGGTTTGTTTTGGCCACTGCAGGAAGCTGCTCTTTATATGTAATTACTAAGGATGCAAAATCATGATTCATTAGCCAGCCAGTTAAACATTAGGTTAACCTGACATGTAACCGGTTAACCAACTAAGCAGGATCCCAGAGCGGCTACCATTGGCTGCAGGAGGCTCCTGGCCCCACGACAGGCCACGAGAGGGGAGAATTGCTCTTGGGCACCAGGTAAGCATCACCTGGTCAAGAGTAATGCTTACTGGGTAAGCGGTTACCCCTTCATATCCCCTATTATTACCATTTTAAAAGTCCCGCATTAAGTAAAATATCCATAACAGCGGCTGAGTTGCTGGCAGAGGAGATTGAGTCTAGTACTTTCAGTTCTTAATGCATGAGCCTCTGCTGCTGCGAGCCATGGCTACTGCAGAGTCAGCAACTTCTACGTTCCCTCGCCACCACTAAAAGGGGGCACAGCACCTCACCAAGCTCGTGTGGGTTACACACACAAAGCATAATTCTTTATTAGAAGGCCAGCTCTGCTAGGCAACCTATTTGTGTCAGTAGATTAAGCTAAGGTTTCACTCAACTCCCGGTAAGTAGTGAGTATTTGACACATGAGTGTTCTTGGCACTTGCAGCACGCACGTATGTGTTTTATTCATAACTATTTTTTTTTCATTCATAGTATGCCCAGTCTGCATCCAATTTATTCACCACTGGAAATGCATCTTGTAAATTTCACAAAGCACCAGAGTTTTAAGTGACTAGACCCTTAATTTAACTGCCTCAAAGACAGACAATTAACTTTTGGACACTTTAGCATTTATGAGGATCTTCAATTTGCCATCTGCTGCACTTACTGAATCCACAGTGCCCTATGTTTTCAGCTTTGGGTGCTTTTTTGAGTGTGTGTTGTTGGAACAGGTTTCCATAAGATCACAAATCTAATTCCATGACATTTGGTAAAGTACTAATCCCTATTCATAGAGAAGGCATGAAAGGGCTCTAGTGTAATGTGACTTTGCATTCTTGGCACTAACATTCAATGCTGGCTGCACTCACATGACCTCAGCTTGATTTCTGTCACTGCCAAAGGGGCGGAGAACAAACAACTGCAGGATGGTGTGTCAGTTTCCATATCTTGATGCACCAAGCAAGACCATTACAGTGCATAGCAGTTACCCTCAAACCAAATTAAAAGAATGCAAAAAGGGATAGGGAGAAGAGGTTTCACTGATCAGTTTTTGTTTGTCTCAGCTGATACAACATCCCAAGCCAGGGCAGACAAGAGAGAAGAAATAGGCATGAGATTGAGGGAAGACGTGGTTTCACTGGCATAGCATTTTTACTACGTGATCGTTATATACAGGAGCACCCTTTATGAGGGGTGAAGGGGGCAGTAGATGCCCCCCCATCCTGAGTTTGAACCCCTGGGTTTCATGCTTGAAGTCTGCTTAAAGCGCGTACCCTGACTCCAGAGGCAGTTCTTAAATGAAACAGTTTGTGCTGCTTGTAGCTTTGCCTTTTGAGCAGAGTTTGTTATAAACAGAGGGAGGGGTAGCGTGATTAAGAACAACAAAAGATTGGTTATTCAGGTAACTGAAGGATCTTTAGCCCATGAAAAAACATTGCGGGGTAGGCCATTTAAAGGATAGGAGTGGGGGAACATATGGATGAGTGTTGAGCTGCAGGGATCTGCATTTGGATCATTGCTGTTAAACTTCTCATAAATGTTCTTGAAAAAGGGGTGAACAGGGATTAATCCAAATCTGACTGCAAAGAGTTACAAAGGGATCTCACAAAACCAGGTGATTGGGCAACACAAAGGCAGATGAATTCAGTGTTGAGAAGTGCAGGGTAATGCACACGGGAAAATATAATCCTAACAACAGATACAAAAATGATGAGGTCTAAAACAGCTGTTACCACTCAAGAAAGATCTCGGAATCCTTGTGGATAGTTCCCTGAAAACATCTGTTCCATGCGCAGTGACCGTCTAAAAACTAAAAAGTTAACAGAATATTGGGAATCATTAGGAAAGCAATAGATAAGACAAAATACCATATTGCCTCTACATAAAATCATTGTATGCCCACATCTTGAATACTGTATGCAGACTTGGTTACCTCATATAAAAAAGATGTATTGGATTTGGAAAGGGTACAGAAAGGGCAATAGAAATGATCAGGGGGTAAGGAACAGCTTCAATATGAGGAGAGAGTAACAAGACTGGGACTTTTCAGCTTGGAAAAGAAGTGACTAAAGGGGGAAGGGGTATGTTAGGTCTAGAAAATTATGAATGGTATGGAAAAAAAGGAATAAGGAAATGTAGTTTCTTCCTTGACTAATATACAGTAAAACCTGTGTTACCTGGCATGCTCAGGGATTAGGGTGTTCCAGTTATCTAAAAATTCTAGTTATCTGAGGGTCCCATCAACCTAGGAAAAACCAATGGACAATAATAGCAAAACTCAAGCTTTTAAGATCAGTAGTTTTGTAGCATAAGGCAGGTGGTCTCATGTTTTTATTTTGAGTTAAAGATGATTAGTACTTCTTCAATAAAAAAATTGTTAAGCCCCATCACAGTAAACCAAGCCAGGCCTGTGTGCCTGAAGATGTGGCTGGGGGCAATGCTGGTTTACAAAGTTTTCTGGTTAACAGAGTGCCAGATAACAAAGCTTTCACTATAACAAGATAATCCAATTAAATTTATAGGTAGCATTTTAAAACAAGCAAAATAGGTGACAGAGGATGGATCATGATTACTTCTTTTGATTATTCCTTCTGAAGCACCTGGCATTGGCCACTGTCAGGATACAGCGTTAGAAGGACCACTGGGGTTAGGTTAGATGTCTAGAAAACCATGAACAGTGTGGAAAAAAATAAATAAGGAAATGTTATTCATTCCTTCACTAACATGACACAAGAAGCTGAGCCAAATAAATGTATAGGCAGCAGAGGTAAAACAAAATACATTATTTTTTCACAGTCAACCTGTGAAGCTTTGCCAGGAAAAATGGTGGAAAGGCCCAAACTATAACAGAGTTCCAAGAAGAACAAAATAAGTGTAAGGAGGATAGGTCCATCAATGGCAGTTGGGCAGAATGGGCAGGGATAGTGGCCCTAGTGTCTGTTTCTCAAAAGCTGGGAGTGGGCGACAGGGGATGGATCATGATGAATGCCTCTTCTGTAGCACCTGGCATTGGTCACTGTTTGAAGAGACAATACTGGGCTAGTAGGACTTTTGGTCTGGCCATTCTGATGTTCTTCTATAGAGCTGAAATGTATCTGTCCCCTTGCTGTAACCCACTAGACCCACTCCCCTTCCAGAGCTGAGATCATTCCCAGGAGTTCTGACAGGGTCTCTCTCCCCAGAGTTAGTAATAAAATAAGAATATACATTTCAATTTTGTCTAACTAGTGTCCCTTAAGCAATTTGCCACAAGATGACAGAATGTTAGTGTTAGAGCTGAGTTTAATATTTATTTTTCTTTCTTTTAAATAGGAATTAGATACAGTGCTCCTGTCAGATAACTGCTAAGTTGTCTGCCAAAAAAAGCAGAGATTTCCAGTGCCTTAGTAGCCCCAGGATAGAGATGATGTGGGGTGGAGGGGGGGGGGAACTAGTTCCCCCCACCATTTGGTGCTTGGCATGCACTGAGCATGCTCGGTAACACTGCTGAAGCTGCTGTCCTCAGTCTGCCTCCCATGCTTTCACTCTCCCCCTCCCCCACCTAATCATGGCATGAACAAGTCACCCCCCTCCCTCCAATCTGAAATGGTGCCCCTGGCTATATATAGGAGTGCAGGGCAGCAAATCAATCTCTCAGCTTCCAAACCATCAGCCCTGCCTGCATCCTATGGCGAGCAGGCTCTGAGTCAGGGGCTGCAGCCCCAGAGCAGAGGGAGGCCAACTGGAGGGAAGTGAAAAGGGTCAAGCAAGAGGAAGGGCAAGAATAGAGAGCAATGGGCAACAGGGGGAGGGTGGGAGAGAAGGGAGCAGGAGGCAAGACTTCAGGGAAGGGGGAGAGTAGGGGTAGGACCTTGGGGAAAGAGGCAAAGCAAGGAAGATTCCAGCACCCCAGGCGTAGTGTCTGGTTTTCAGAAATTAGAAAGTTGGCAACCCTATTTAAAGAGTAGTAACTTGTTTGCTCAAATATAGTTATGCAAAGGAAAGAAGAGGGAAAAATTCTGGTAACAAACAGGATATTTCTTTATTCTCAAACAGTTTACACCACAGAAACCACTTGCATGGAAATAAGAACAGCATTTTTGAAGCGTGTATCTTTTCTTATGCATCTGGATAAGATGGCTTTGAAAAGAAATGCCACCATGCAGCCAAAACTTCTACAAAATAAAAAGCACTGCAAATTTATTTGAAACAACAGAACAGTTATTTTTTAATAAAACATATGCAAGAACTATCAAAACAAACAGGGCATCCACAAACCCAGTGAAAAAAGTCAGCATGTGGATTTTTATAGATTTAAGTCCTTCCAAATATTTAAACTGTAGCTAAAGTCACAACAAACTCATCGTTATGCTATGATGATCCTGCATCTTGTTCAGTTCAAAGGCTCCCTTAGGAGTTATTTTAAATTGATGGTTTCTTTTCTAAACACTTATTCACAGCATATAGCATTCAGGTGAGTTCCTAATAGCAAGCGTGCTCATTTCATAACTGAAATACATGTAAATGACACCACTGTTCTATGCATTCATGAATACAAATGTGTAATTAAAATTGTGAAGAGTCATTGTGGACTAAACTACAAAATTTAATTAAATACCACCACCACAAACCTGGTTTGAATTTTCAGTTCATTGGCATCTACATCCAAAGGCTCCTTGGATCCTTAAAATCCAAAAATCTCAGGGCAAACACTTACCCTTGGCCAAACATCTTCCAGCAAGCAATTAATTAAAAAATGATTAACATATTTTTAGACTACTAGGGGCCCACGCTTGACTGCATATGTGGGAACAGAACTCCAAAGACATGGGCCCTAAATCCTACTCTCAGTAGCAGCTCTCTCAATATCTGAGCAGCAGAACTGGACATCATATTCTAGCAGCAGTAGCACCACTAACAAATGCAAAGGTAAAATAACTTCCTAGTGAAGATTCCTTGACTATGCAGTCAAGAACTGCATTAGCCATTTTGGCCACATTGTTGCATTAGGAGCTCATATTCAGCTGATTATTTCATAACCGAATAATCAGTCCCCCATCCTCTGAATATGGCCTACATTCTTTGTTCCTAGAGGGATACCAACTACATACGCTGACAAAACACTAGACCGTGATGACTTAATTCCTCTAGTACCGTGGTGTCTAACACAGTAGTTACTAGCCACACGTGGCTATTTGGCCGGTTGACTGTGGCTACTGCTTCAGAACCAGTTGGGCACCACGGCTCTAACAGTTTCCAAATTCAACAGCAATAAAATCAACCCCATTAGACTCAATGTGAAAAAGGCCTCTGTGCTGATGAGTAGTTGTGTCTGCGTAGCACCTAATCAGAAGTGGCCAAAATCACACCAAGGCAATCCCACCTACCCCTGCCAGTAAGAAATGCCACAAGCAACTAACAGAACCAACATTATAAGTACATCCAATTGTCTCAAAGCCAACATTCAAAGATCATACCTTGCACAAAATGCATGACACATAAAGGCCCAAGCAAAACTAAGAAGAAATCAGATAATCTTATTTCTATGCAAGTATTCTGAGAATTATTCAATCCTATTCCCCAAAAATGAAAGCTGCAGACTGGCAATAATTGGCTTGGACAAGCAATGCTTATTGATTCAGTAGATGGCATTCTTCTGTGTTAGCACTGAACCAAAGCATCATGACATCAGGGAACATCATGCTAACAGAGCTGCTACCTTTCAGTTGAAAGATCTTCTGGTTTTAACCAACAAACGTCTTCTGGTGCTTTTCACAAGAAACGCGCTTAGAATCAGTATCCTAGACAATTACTGTTATAGTCTTTTTACTGTTTCTTTTGCTCTATGATCATTTGGTAGGATATTAGAAACGCAATATCCTATAAAAACATTCTGCAAATAAAACAGCTTCTCTGACGTATCTTAAAAATAGTTGAAATCCCAATTCTAGCAGTCAAGATTGGGCCTGCAATATGGATACATTCTGTATTCACCCTCTCAATATACGGAATACTTTGGTGAAATATACTGAGGATTGTCACCTGTTGGTTTTAATTTGCAATCCTGTTAATATTACTAAATTATAAGTGAACCATATAAAGCTAATCAATCACCATAGACTAGGCCAGTGAAACTGTATACTTACGTCCCTTCACAATAAACAAACAGTTAACTTAAATACCACATTTCTGGATGTTTCTTATCCTACCATTGTTACAAGTAACACCTAATATTAGCATTAGTGAGAGAACAGCAAAGGGTTGGGGTTTATTTTGCATTTTGTTTGTGTATTTAACACCAGAGTGCATACAGTCAGCTAAACCCTGCCTATAGATTTCCAGGATTGAGGCTTTCATTAGTTTCTGCTGTTTGTGTGAATCTCTCATTCAGCAATAGGAAATAAAATCACTATTAATATAGGCAAACAGAACTGTAAAACCACAAATAAATGCAATAGGAATTCAGATGCAGATGTAGAATCGGACTTTAAAAATAACTATTCTATAAAAATTCTTATACCACCTCATTAGCATAGTGTCTGAGTGCCTTCCAGTAGTGCATTAAGTGACATGACTAACATCTATCATGCATGGTTCATTCTTTCTCTCACCCTGTTCCCAGCAAGAGAATTGCATGAGCAGTGCAGTATTGTATTTTGGTGGTTTTTAAAAGACTTTTTGCTATGTGTTTATATTAGAGAACGCAAATTCAAAGGAAAGCACCTTGCAGTAGAGAGGAACGATGGTGGGGTTTGGGATGGTCTTTAGTTCCTTTTCAGAGTTCATTCCAAACCTCAATCAGCTCTTTAAAAGCACACTGATAACTTGAAATCTAGTCACAGTTTCAAATAGTACTATGTATACACACATGCTTATAGAGCTATAAGTAGGTGGACCATTAAAATAAATAAATACATTTTATATGGACTTTATATTATCCTTTGAATACCAGCATTTTTCTGATCAACAAGTTAACTGAATGCTTCGAAGATTTCACGCACACAAAATGCCTATCATCAGAGGATGCCATGCAGACTATAAATCATTTGCAAGATAAACCTCAGTGAAGGAAAAGGGGGTTATAACATCTGGAAATTGCAGTTTGCTAGTAAGATTAAATATTGGCAGTGATACAACTTCTACAGTCCCTGATAAAAGCTTCGAGGCTGAAGACATGGTACAATTTTCTTCAACTCTAACTGACCTTAAAATAAAATACTGGTAAAAACAAACATGAAAGCAAATTTTGGACAAGCTTTTTATTAATCTGGATCAGGTACTTTTATTAGCATTTGCTAAGGTCATGAACTTTTATTGACACAGTAGACTGCAGGCTGTGTAGTGTCAATAATCTGCTGATTAAGGGTCTCTATTAATATCCCTACAGACAGACAGATCACGATGGCTCAATGATTTACTGACTGTAATTTGGTGCAAGACACTCGTATAATCAACATTTCCCCCATTTCAACTGAGGCACCTTTGTTAAGAAAATGAAATAAAAGAGAGAGGGGACTCATGAGCAACTGTGCTGAAGTTACATTCCCATAACTAAGAACATTTTGACTAAAAAATCTTGGTGAAGCCAACACAAAGAAGCAGAAATGACAGCGTTAGCTATTAACAGGACTTGAAAAGCCAACACCCAAAAAGGATAGTTGCATAATGCCCAAGGCCTCAGAAGACATTCATGTCCTCTCTCCGTACCTCCTTGTCGTCTCCCATCCTCTGTCTAGTCTAAATTAAAGACATTAAGATGCAGGTAACTGGCTAATCGTGTAGTCGATAGAATTTTTATCAACACGGTAAGTTGAGAAGGGAAGGTGCTCAGTCCCAGCTGTCGCTGGGTCCAGGAGCTATCCCTGCTACAAGTCTGGAGTTTAAATGTAGTAGGAACTGGGTGCACAGACAGCCCAGCTCCCGTTATATTTCAACTGCAGAGATGCTGCAGCAGGGGTTGGTCCCAAACCCAGCATGAGCCGGGACTGAGCCAGGCTGCCCACGCAACTGGAGCAGCTCCTATTCTCGGCAGCCCAGGCTGGCCCCCGGCAGCGGCTGCTCTGGCAGCAGCCCCTGTCTGCAGAGAGTCCTAGTGGGGGGCTGGGACCCCTCACGGATAGGGGCTCCTGCCAGAACAGCCTCTGCCCATGGTTAGCTTGGGCCCACTACAGGCAGAGCCTACTTCACAGCAGCCTCCTTTGCCCACACACTGTTGCTGATAGAGACAGCAGTGAGGAGGAAGCAGGCAGCACTGACTCCTTCCTTCCCCCCCCCCCTTTTGCTGCCTCTGATACACAGGCAGCGGGGGGGGGAGGGAGGAAGGAAGGGAATCAGAGTACCCGACTAGTCTAGTACTCGCTTACATCCCTAGTCTAAATAGCCTAAAATTCTTCAGGACAGGGTTTGTCTCACAAGTACTGACTTTTTTCCGTTTTCCTGACAAAACCTGAGTTACGTACACACTGCAATCGCGTTCTTTCTAAAGTAAATCGAAAGACCAGAGGGGTTTTTCCAGGTACGCCTCTTCTTTCGAGGAAGAAGCCTTTTTCCAAAAGAGCTCTTTCGGAAGAAGGTGTGTGTGGACAGGGAGGAGGGTTTTTACTCGAAAGAAGAGGCCTCCAGGAAATAACACAGGTGTCCTGGTGGACACTCCATCCAAATTAATCAGGACTCTATAGTTCCCGTCTCCTCGCCCCTCTTAAAGCTGCAGGCACCCTGGACATGCCTTGTGGCAGGAAGCCGGCCTGAGAGCAGCACCTCACCATGCTGCTCTCTCTGCCACAGGCCTTGTCACCTGCGGCCCAGCCTCTAACCCCCCACTACTTCCAGGCCCTCACAGGCAGCAGCTCCAGGATCCATCCAGGAGGACCAAGAGGTGGGCACCCTCCATTCCCTCCTCGAGCTGTGAGGTGAGGAGGACACCTTGCAGGATCTCCACTCCAAGCGCCACAACGTGGACATCTATGAGCGCCTGGTCAAGTCCCTGGCGGAGCGCCGACACCCACCCTCGACCTTGGAACAGATTTGGAGTAAGGTTAAGGAGCTCCGCCGGGATAAGTCCAGGCCAGAGAATGCAGTTCACATTCAGAGGCAGGACCCCACACCTGCCCCTACTTCAACAAGCTGCACCAAATCCTGGGGGAAGGGGAAACATCTTCCCCACCCATCGTGGTGTACACCGGCCTCCAGACCCCCATCGTCACCAGGCCAGAGGTCATGGTGGAGGAGGAGCAGGAGGACCAGGGCCAGCCAGAGGAGAAGAAGGACACTGTCACCCTGTCCTTGGAGCCGGTGCCTGTGAGCCAGTACGTCTCGTTGGACACCAGGGAGGGATCTTCAGGTGAGTGGTTTTAAATTGGTCACATACATGGGGGGGAGGGGAGAAGGTTGGCACACAGGGGGTGGGGTGTGAGTGTTGCTCAGGCTTGACATCGTGCTCAGTCCGCACGCGTGGAACCACATGCAGCGTTACTATACGGCAAGCGGATGCAGCAGGCCGCCCTTGAGCATGGATGGGATCCTGCTGCCAGGCTCCGGGGAGGCCACACACATCCTGCCACAGGGGGGAGGCCCTCCCAGCACCTGCCCCAGCTGGAAGCAGGCTAGTCACAAGGGCGCAGGCATGACCCCACATACACCAAGGGGTGCCACACAAAGCAGCGGGCATGCCTGCAGATGCGAGGCAACACCTGCTTCCGCGGGCAGTGCTGTGAGCCACAAGTGTGTGTGCGGACACCAGGGAAGGCCAGGCTGCTCTCGGTTCCTCTGACGCCCAGAAGATCCCACTGTGGCCGGACACTACCCTGGCCTGCTTGTCCATAGGCCAGGGGTGAGATGTGGGAAGCGGGCACCACACTCCCCTGGGCACCTTGGGGCCTCTGTGAGGCATGGCCCGTTGTGCAGACCACACATGGCCTTACTCCCGGGACATCCCCCTCCTCTGCCCCAAGGACTGTTGGTGGCTGCTCACAGAGGAGGGCACGGCCTCAGGGACAGTGTCTGCAGGGATGACTGACCACCTCTCCCTCTTTATTCTTCACAGCTGGACCAGCCGGGACTGAGTTGGTGAGCAACACCACCTGAGCCAGCCACCACAGCCGGGGGACCCAAAGGCACGCCAGGATCCAGGAAGACCTCACGCGCCAGCATGTCAGTATCCTGCGCAACATGCAGCAGACCCTGGCGCAGAAGGTCCGTGAGGGCTCAGAGCGGCAGAGCTGCACATGGGACCAGCTCATGCAGTGGTGTGATAGCATGTGTGCCATCATGTCACACATGATGGCACACCCACCTCCTATCACTGCTCCTGGCTTCCACCCTCGTGCCCCCCTGCTATGCCCATTCCCCCTCCACCTGTCCCCCCATGTGATGCCTCTGCTCCCTCCCCCTGCCACCCCTCCTCTTCACTCCCCTGTGGTCCCCGGACCCACCCAAACCTCACTCAGACAAAATCCCCGCACCCGAGGTAACACATCTAGCCACCCCTTGCTCCCTCCAGGTTATGAGCCCCCCCCTCCCCCTTACCTTTCTTTGAATGTAAGATAAATACAGACTTCGTTTTGTTCAAAACCAAACAGGTGTCTTTATTCTGAGGTCAGAGAAAGGGCGAAGGGAGGGATTGTGGGGGTGAAGGGATAGGGCTGCAAGGCAAAGGCCCCCTGGTGGGGAGGCCCTGCGGTGAGTTACTGGGGTGCTTAAGAGAACCTCTGCCTCAGAGCCTGCCAGATGTGCAGCCTGGCCCAATGGGCCTGTCGGATGGCAGCTGTCCTCGGCTGCTGGAAGGCTCGCCTCTCTTGGCTGGCGTCTGCCTCCCACCCTGGGAAGAAGGCCTCCCCCTTTCTCTCCACAATGTCGTGTAGGACACATGCCATGACCACCTCAGGGATATTGTGCTCCCCCGCATCGAGGCAGGTCAGCAGACATCCGAACCACGCCAAACAATATTTTTTTTTAAATGAGGAACAACAATGATTTTTTGTTGAGCAAGAGAGAGGGGAAAAAAAAGGTTGGGGGGGAAGTAATTAAGCGAAGAAGTAAAAAGTTTAAGAAACACTGCTCTAGACATAGCCACAGGCACTCACAAACATTTGTTCCAGGATGCTAACTAAGCTTGTGGTGTGTCCTACGGCAGGAGACTGAATATTAAGGAAAAATCTTTTGTGGAGTGTCCAAATTAACATACAATTATGTTAGCTAACTTAAGTTAACTGAATGCCAGCTAGCCCAAATTACAGAAGGAGCAGAACTGTAGACAAAGCCTTTCTATACATATGTGTAACGCCTAGTGCAATGGCACCGCTCAGTTTGGGCCTCAAAGTATTACTGCAGGGGTGGCCAACCCATTCTGGGCATAGCCAAGATAGCACCAGCGCGAAGAGCTGGGGCAAAGTCAAGCAATAAATAAATAAATAAATAAATAAAGGCTCTGCGTTTTGAGAGTTTTTGGCCATAGCAGGCTCCTGCCGCCTACTGCCATCTTTATTTCTACAGCTTTCATGGCCGTGCCAGACGGCTCCCCTGCCTATGTCAGCACAGGGAGCTGGGAGGAGAGGGCCATTTGGGAGGGCGCAGGCGGCTTCATTACCACGGCTGTATTACTGTAATACAACCGGCAATTAAGAAGAAATTATTTCAGAATATTAGAAGTAGGAACCCTCTGATGGATGCAGTTGGTCTATTGCACTAGCAAGAAGTAAAGTAAACAACTAAAGATATAGCAATTGCAGAGAAGTTAAATTATTTTCCTCTATCAGTCTTCGCAAGAGATTATTCCAAAAATACCTCTACTCTGAATTAATTCTTCAGGTAACAGTGAGGAGTTATTATCAGGATGAAGTAATCCAAAAGGAAAGAGTTGAAACACTGTTTACTGTAATTAAAAGAGCAACAAGTCACCAATACACAAGATGATGTATACCCAAGAGTACTGAAGAAATTTAAGAGTGAAGCATTTGCTAATAAAAATATTCCATCTCTCTTCAAAATCAACTAATATAGCTTTCAAAGGGACACAAAAAGCGATCTTGAAGATTACAGTATAAGGCTTATTTCAACTGCAATAATCAGAAATAAAATTATAAAACACCTACATGAAATAATCATAACAGGCACAAACCAAAAAATTACCTGTGCTAAAATATTATGGCTCTCAGACCAGCTAGAATTCTATGACAGTGTCAACAAAACAATGGATAAAGGAAAACTGGATGACTATTTATTTGAACCATTAAAACTCCTTAAAAAAGGCTTGTATGAAAATAAAGGAGTCATAGGGAGAGATATAAAGGGCTCTCATAGATCAAACAGTGGCTAAGAGACAAAACAAAGCAGGAACAAAATAGTCACATTTCAACATGCCACAAAGCCAACACTGACTCTAAAAGGTCCTTTAGTAGGAAAGATGCTATTTAATATATGGACAAGGGGATGAATAAGAAGAAAATAAACTCTGCAGATAACAAATAATTATTTGGGTTTGTCAAGACTAGAGGCCATGAAGAATTTCAGAAAAGCTACACTAATAGGCAACATGATGGTAAATGAAATTCAGTTTGATGAATGCAAAGTAATGTAATTTGAAGGAAGGAGAGGATATAAAACAAAAGAATGCATAAATGAGACCGAAAAATACAGAAAATAATGCAATGCCTTTATATAAACCCAATGGTACACAGGTACACTCATTTGCTTTCTTGCATTCAATTCTGGTAACTCCATCTCAACAAAAACAGAAGTAATCCAAAGAGAAAGAGCAAAAATAATTAAATGCATGGAAAATTTTCATTTAAGGAGAGACTATTTAGTTAAAGACAACAGAAATAAGAAATTACATGACATGATAACAAATAATGTAGAGAATGTAAACCCAGACACTTCTATGTACCTATATAATACAAGAACAAGGGAGTATTAAATGAAATTAAAGACAGTAAATTTAATACTGATAAACAGAAACACTATTATGCACAATATATCATTTAACTTCAGAATTTACTGTAGTCAATAACTTAGTGAGGTTCAAAAGAAACCAGACATTCATACATAGAACACTAACAACCCTTGCTTACCAAACTGAGAGCTGATTCCTATCTCGTATGCAACTGTGTATGATGTAAACAACACCACCGATTTCTGTGGAGCGAGACGTGTGATAGAGGTCAGAATCAGGACCACTGCAAATCAGCAGACATTACCCCAACAAAAACCATCAGAAATTGAAAATGTGCAGAACATTTTGTTAACATTTCCCCTCAGCATCGATATCGACATTAGATCTCAGCCTGTCATATGTACAGCTCAAGTCTACATGAACAACCTCAGATCCCCAACCAGTTCACAGAAAAGGGGGTAAGGGGAAAACAAACTAACACTGGGAGCTAAATTTTACAGTGCATAGTCAGTCTCTAAACCGTACGGTCGTAGTTCTTTTCTGTTATGTTCATTTTCTATTCCTGAATATACTAAATACAATGGAGATTTTAAAAATAGAGGCTTATTTTGATATCTCCTGTTACGCAGAAGATAGCTTTAATCAGCTTCTCAAGAGACATCAGAAACTCATTTAATGACTGTGTCTGCCCAATAACATGACATGCTGCAAAATTTACTGATCCATGAAAAACTCTTCCTTCTTCAGTTTTCCCTTTAACATTGTTATTAGTAACGAAGAGGGAAGAAAAAAGGTTTTTTTGCTATAAAGTTTTGCATATAAATTACAATGTGCTTGAAGTTGGCATTACGTTCCAATCATTCTAACAATACATTTACTGTACACTCCTGACTGAGAACATGGAGCTTAAAAGGTACCCCACTAAATTAAATACACACACACACTACTGCTAGAACATTTACTGTAGTTATAAATAACACCTCCAAAAATAAAATCACAAATGTTAGCAAAAGATGTAAGGACATGTTTCTGAAGTTACTTTCAATTTTAAAAAAAGAAGTTGATTGGATTTCAAGTAAACAATGTCTCTCTAAATCACAAACTTTTTCTTTAGAATTGTTTGAAGGTTGGTTAGTTTGTTTTGGTTATAGTAGTAAAAAAAAATTAAGAGTGAAGTGTAATTTTAAGTTGACCATGTCTGTCAGATACAAAGTGCTCATGGATCAAAAGTGCCAACTCCTGGTGATTAGCTCCCGGAGTGCATGTTGTTTTGCTCAGCACCAACAAGAAATGTGGTCCGGGAACCATTTTTTAACCTTTTCATCTGATGGGTTTCAGTAAAGGTTCTGAGGGGAAAAAAATGAAAGTTTCCAAAATAAAACAGCTTTTAAATATAGTAGACAAATAAAGGAGAAATAAATAGTTTCAAGTTTGCTTTTTAAACCTTAAATTTTAAAATAAACATTCACTGGAAGGCTACTTTTCTCCATCCTTCTATGTTTCTGTATAAACACTGAAGATCTGTAACTTACACTTCCCTTACACACAAGATATCTACACATTAGGTACAAAACCAAAATGAGCTTTCTTTGATTCACTGAGAATGTGCGTAATAAAGCTGAAGGCAATTTAGTTAATGCAAACAGACAAGTTAAAGTCTTAATCTTGCCAAAGGATCTATCTGCACAGACCTGTGAGGCTGTCAGGGCCGCATTATCAGGACTCCACAGAGACTAAACCCTTTGCAGAAATGGGGTCCAAAGAAAAACATCTTGTCATATAGAAGGTACCATTACTATGCAAAATCCAATTGTCAATATAGAAAGAGACCAACTTCAATACAGTGCAATTCCCACTAACCAGCATTAATCCAGCCAATACTTTGCTGTACAGTATTCCCAATATAAAACAAACAGAAAAGCAGCAGCATCTCATATCAATACAGCCTTTTGTTCACTCCCCACACAATCAAACCCAGGTATCTGTTCCCATAAGCACAAAGAATTCAGTAAATCCAAGTAAAAGTGTTAGGCAAAGGGTTTTTAATAAAAACATCCATCAGTTGGAAAATGGGAAAGAAAAGGAGAAATATTTGTTTCAAAATAATATTTTATGTCTGTGAGATTTCACCTGATTACAGAAAAAAAAAGCCTAGGAATAGCACAGACGGCAAACTTTTGCACACAAAAAATCAGGGCATATAGTTAAATATGGCCACAGCAAGTCTTACTTGCAAGCCATCATTGTAATTATTATGACCCATCTCTCACTCTTGGCTTTGGGGCTGAAAACACTTTTTCTTACAAGAGCAAGTAGCGCGTAATAAAAAGTTTTGTGAATGGACAGTCTGTTCAATTTGCTGTGTTTTCATACCATCCCACGAATGTGTGTGCATGTAGCTCTTTTATGCCTCATTCTTACAGCATTTGCCAATATTTTTTAAGATTGCACTTTTTTCCCCATTGTAACCATGTGAAAGAGACACAAGTTTGCTATGTTGTAAATGACCATATTAAGAGTGCTGACAATCCCACTTTTGTCTACAGACTGGAAAGGGGGCCATTATTCTACTATCCTGAGCCAGTATCGTCTCTACAACGCAAGTGCCTTTGTCCTCAAACTGTGACAGACAATGGATCTGTTATAGAATCACATGCACTGAAGACCCAACAATTGTTGAATGGATTTTCATGGCATGTAAATCACATTCTGCCTGCCTGCCATGTATAAACTTTTCTTCTCATGAACCTTGTATCTTTGCACAATACAACAGCTAAGAATGGGAGAAATGTTAGCACAACTTGCCCTCTCATGTCATTGTCCATTTTTCAGCTAGCTGGCTCCTGGGAAAGGGTGGGAGAGGGAGAACCCATTTGCATAAGATGTGCTGGCTATAATAAAGCACTCATGACTCTCACACTCATCACAAGTTACAGAAACATTCTATGAACCATCCTCTCCTCCTTATGCTCAAAGGAAAAAGAGATGCCATTTCCAATGCAGCAAAAATCTTCATTTTCAAATTGGATTACAGATGTTCAAAAAATAAATTTTATTATCAAATTACATTGTGGTCTTAATGTCGATACTTTATCTCACATTTTCCTTCTTCCTAAACTGTATTCTCTATTTGCTTTATGAAGGTCATGTTAGTTGACATCACCCACTCAATGCGACAAGTCACATTTATAATACCAGAGAAACAGATTCCCTCTACTGTTAAGATTACATCAGAATTTTAAGTACATGCCTCCCATGCTTAAAAATAATTTTCTGAAAAATGTATTCTTCCTGAAAGAAATGTTCCATGCATAGTCCAAGCCTAGAAGTGAATCTGGCTGGATAACTGGAGGAAAATCCCTTGTGACATTTTTAGCTATACAAAGTCAAAAGAAATATATTTCTACATGGTCTAATCTTTTAGAAAAAAAATGAAGGCATTTTATTACTCACACAACACAAAAATACACAAAATGTAAAACAATGTTTCAAGGTTGACTGGTTTTAATCCTTAGTTATGAGTGTGTTAGTGGATATGAAAGCTCCAATATACTTAAAATATTCACAGGGCACCAATCAATATAGCATCTTCTAAGAGGCTTAGGGATGAAAAGGGTTAAACCAGTAAGCATGCCACTTAACAGAATGCTTACCTGGGCAACCAGTTAACTACTGGGGGCTGCTCTGGCCCAGCTGGGCCCACTACACTGCAGATAGGGGCACTCCAGCCCAGCCCTGCCACAGTTAACTAGTTAAACACTTCATTTAAACCAGTTAAGCACCTAATCAAGATTTTAAATCCCTAGCAGGCATGCCAACTGACATCTCATATCCTATAGGGGCTTTTCCATCAAAGACAACAGGAAGTTTGGTAAGTTTCAACTTACAGAGTCTTGGCACTTATTTCTTTAGAAGTAAATTTACCTCTATAACAAGTGCACAAGTTACAAAGTCATACTCTAAAAAAAGAGCTAGTCTTGGAGACTAGATAGCTCCCAATACCCACTCTGCATCCCTGCTCTCTGCCCAGCCCCTACAATACTTTGGCAGTATGACTCCTTCCAGTCTACTATCCTAGGAACTCTCCCCCCAGAGGCAGTGTAGAGGGAGCAACTACAGTAATAGAGAATGAAAATTCTGCACACACAGCAGCTCCTAGAAATCCAAAGGTACCAGGTCTGGTAATTCAATTGTTTCTCTCTTCTTATTTGGTATTTTCTTCAAGCTCCAGCTGCTGAAATTATGCTCTCATAAAAGTTTTATAACTGGAATCTCTTTCCCGTACAAAGTTTCTAACCATTGTGATTTAAGAGAAAACCTAGAAAATATGAACCTTAATACAGGTTCTAGAACTCTCTAATCTAGAACTCTCTCATCCAGAAACATCCGTCATCCAGAATGATTTTAGTTAGCTGGATGTCCACTTTTCATGAGTATGGCCAAGTTTCACATGATCCCATAAAGTTAGCTTACAGCCACTAGCTTTCAGTGTTCTGTGTTATTTAGCTCTAATTTAACCATAAATTTAATTTACAGAATGGTAAATAATGGAAGTGTTGGTAATGCTGCTGGACAACATTGATCTCTCTCAGTCCAGAAAATTCTCTCGTTCAGAACCGGTCAGGTCCCGAGGGTTCCGGACTAGAGAAGTTCAACCTGTACTTCAACTCTAGAAGAGAACACTTATTATTTCATTTCAGAATCTCAGAATATCAAGGACTATGAGTCATGATTTTTCATTGTTGGGGAATATTTTGCCCCTGTCCCTAGAACAATTCACTCCGAGGTAAAGGAGAAGCTATTTTTTCCTTTATCTGCAGCTATGGAAGCCTGACAGTAATCACAACATTATACATCAAGGTTCAACCCTTCTCTTCACTGACAGAGACAGCTGCACTTTAAGAGCACACCTTAAAAAGGTGCAAAAACAGCAGCAGCATAGACAACGCCTGTCTCAACACTGCAAGGCTCCTTACAAAAAACAAAAATCTTGAAATTCTAGCCAGTTTACGATGCAAGGCATAACTTGGCAAAGAAAACATGCACAATTTCCAGTCTGATTTTAAAAAAATTTAAAAGCATTAATGGGGCTGAGATTTCAGGCAGGCAGTTCTAGGGAAAGATCTCTAACAGAGGATACATCTACACTGCAGTTAAAAAAACCTGCGGCACTGAGTCTCCAAGTCCAGATCAATTGTCATTGGCTTGCGATGCTTAGGCAGCAGGCTAAAAAGTGCTAAGTAGATGTTCTGGGTTGGGATGGAGCCTAAATGCTGCCATTTTTTATCCCCAGAGCCCAATCCCAGTCAGCTAACCCAGGCCAGCCGCAGCCACGCCATTAGCCTTATTGCAGCATGCATGTACTAGGGATATAAGACAGCAGTCAAGTTGACTACTCACATTCCCCCCCTTGCTGTCTTTAATAAAAGCTGGTTCCCCACAGCACTGTCTCTGCTCTCCCCACCGCTGTCTCTATCAGAGGAAGTTGGGCTCCCTGTGCGGATGGGAGTACTTCACAGGCAGCAGCCCCTGTCCACAGGGGGTCCCAACCTCCCTCAGAGACCCTCCATGGACAGGGGCTGATACTGACTGAGCAGGTAGCCCTGCTCTGTCCCAGCTTACGCCAGGCCCAAAACCTGCTGAAGCTCTTGCAATTTAAAAGGAGATAGGAGCTGGGCAGCCTTCCCCTCCCTTCCTGGCTCCTACTGAGTTTTAAATTGCACAGCCATGGCAGGGTTTGGTCCCCAATCCTTCACAAGCAGGGACTGAGCTGGACTGCCTGCCAGCCCAGCTACTGAATTTAGGAGCCGGGAGTACAGGCAGCCCGGCTCAGTCCCTGCTCACGCTGGGTCAGAGCCCAAACTAGGGATGTTAAATTGCAGTTAATTGACTAGTCAAGTAGTCGATGAAATTTCCTGCTGGGGCTCCTGTGCATTTCAAAGGAAGAACGCGGAACTCCACGTGCAGCCCCGGCCGGCGAGAAAACTCAGACTCCGGGCTACACATGAGTGCCTGCTTTGAAATGTACAAGAGTCCCCAGCGGGAGCTCTTGTGCATTTTTAAGCCATGGAGCCCGGGGCCAGCATGGGACTCCGCAGCTGACCCCCAGGCTCCGCGGCTGCCCCTTTGAAATGCAGAGGCGGCATTTCAAAGGGGCAGCTGTGGAGCCCAGGATCAGCTGGGGAGTCCCCAGCTGACCCAGGCTGAATGCTGCTTTTCCCCAGCTGAGCCTGGGCTCCATGGCACTTGGGTATTTTAAAGGGACAGCGCCACACAGCTGAGCTGAGGATCAGCTATGTGGTGGCTGCCCCTTCGAAATACCGCCTTCCTGTTTCAAAGCGGAAGCGCCACACAGCTGATCCCCAGCTCAGCTGTGTAGTGCTGCCCCTTTGAAGTAACCCTCCCCCGCCTTTCGACTACTCAATTAGCTGATTAATTGAAATTTAACATCCCTATATCTGAACTTGTATTTCTATGTACACATTGATACAAAAAATAAAATATTTACATGCACATACAAACATTCGAACTATACACACAAATATATATGATGGATATATTAATATCCTATAGCTTTATTTAAAAATCATAATCTGTGTGTGCATAATATATACTCTAACATGTCATGAACTGACAAACAGCCATAATTTAAACTGGTTCTAGGGAGGAAGGGGTAGCTGGTAAGGGTTAGGAGCATAGTTAGGACCTAAATTCCAAAGGGCTTTTTACAAGATATGCACCTTAAAAAGCTAATAAAGGACTTAACTATCAAGCAATATTATTGAATGAAACCAGAATTTATGTGCTCAGTCCAGTCAGGAACCTGACAGGACTTCAGTAGCAACAGCTGAAGCCTGATAACTTGTATACAGGGAGGCCAAAACCTAGGATACAGGCAGTCCCCGACTTACGCGGATCCGACTTACGTCGGATCCGCAGTTACGAACGGGGCTGCCCCAGAGTACACGGACTGCGGGACCTCGCGGTCCTGCCGCCCGTGTACTCTGGGGCTTTGCTCTGCGTCTCCCTGGTCTGCAGACCAGGAAGACGCTTTGCAAAGCCGCGGGGGGGGTCGGGCAGCGAGGCACCCCAGGCGCGCCTGGGCTGCCCCGCCGCCGGCTTCCCCGCGCTTTGCAAAGCCACGGGAGGGCTCGGGCAGCGAGGCACCCCAGGCGCGCCTGGGCTGCCCCGCCGCCGGCTTCCCCGCGCTTTGCAAAGCCGCGGGGGGGCTCGGGCAGCGAGGCAGCCCAGGCCGCCTGGACTGCTCCGCTGCCGGCTTCCCGGAGGCTTTGCAAAGCGGCGGGGGGGCTCGGGCAGCGGGTCCAGCAGACCAGGGAGACGGGGAGCAAAGCCGCGGAGGACCCAGGCGGCGGGACCGTGGTGCGTCTCGGTCCGCCGCCCGTGTCTTCCTGGTCTGCTGGGGGGGGGGGGGGGCGGCGCAGCTAGTACGCCTCCCCCCCCCCCCAGCAGACTAGGCTTTTCTCCGGACGCCTGGCAGAGCAGCTGGGGTGCTGCCGGTTGGTCCCGCAGCGCCGCTCTGGGCGCTACTGGTCCAACCCAGCAGCACCCCAGCTGCTCTGGTCCTGATTCAGCCGCTGCTCGTCAGTTTCAGCAGCGGCTGAATCAGGACGCCTGGGGCAGAGCAGATGGGGTGCTGCTGGGTTGGTCCAGTAGTGCCGAGGAGCGGCGCTACTGGAGCAACCCAGCAGCACCCCAGCTGCTCTGCCCCAGGCGTCCTGATTCAGCCGCTGCTGAAACTGACCAGCGCTGACTACAGGAAGCCCGAGGCAGAGTTGCTCTGCCCCGGGCTTCCTGGAATCAGCTGCTGATCAGTTTCAGCAGCAGCTGACTTGGGGACGCTTGGGGTTCTTACGTTGATTCTGTATGTAAGTCAGAACTGGCGGTCAGTTTCAGCAGCGGCTGAATCTGGACGCCAGTTCCGACTTACATACAGATTCAACTTAAGAACAAACCTACAGTCCCTATCTTGTACGTAACCCGGGGACTGCCTGTATTACAATAATTTTAGAATGAAACAAAGTAGAAAACTGGTTAAAAAAGTAGGGGGAGGGATAAGAGGAGCAGCTTTGCATCAGAAAGGGAAATCTTGGAACATCACTGGAAACATTTAATTCAAATGTTTGGCCAGACAAAAAACATGAGAGAATGAGTCTAGAAGCAAAAGTACCACAAAGAGAAACTGTTGGATGAGTGACAGAATCTGCATATAGCTCCTACAACAGTAGTTGTTTTGGTTTTTTAATACTTTAAAGTTTTGACATGAGAGAGAGCGCAGAGGTCTTTCATTCATCAGTAATATGGTACATATTAAAGTTTAAAAAACCTGGTCAATCTACTAAAAAACACATCAAAATTTTTAAAAGCTCAGGACTAAGTCACATAAAACATTCAGAAAAACAGATTAATGGAGAAGCTGAAGTCACCATCTGATACAAACGATGACTAGATGGACAGGAGCTCTGAACCAAGACACAATTATGTTCAAGCCAACAAACGTTTCAAGGGCTTCAAGGATAATCAAGTGGTCAATTGTGTCAAAAGCAGCTGTGTTGTCTTACATGGAAAAATGCAGAAGGCAACCCTCTTATTTTATATGAGGTCTCTGGCAACACTGACTCAGTTCTGGTCTGCAGTTGAAAACCATGCTGGACACATTCAGAGAGACCATTAGAAATGGAGTAGGCTATTTAATGCAAATAAAGATTGTATAAAATAATAGATAAGCTTTAAAATCATCAAAATCAACAAATGAAGCTGGAAAGACCTTTATGATAAATCAGGGGTGGGGAACCTCAGGCCTAGGGATTGGATGCGGCCCCAGCTTGCTTGGATCTGGCCCGTGAGACTAAGGGCTCCCCCTCAGCATGGAGCACACAAAATCTACTAACCTGGGCTCCCCTTGGCTCTGGCGTGTGGAATGTGGGGAGTGTCTTTCTCCTTCACTGGGTATGTCTACACTACAGAGTTTTTTCCGAAAAAACAGCTGTTTTTCTGAAAAAACTTCACTTACGTCCACACTGTAATCGCGTTCTTTCGAAAGAAAATGGAAAGAATAGAGGGGTTTTCTGGCATTGGTAATCCTCTTTCTATGAGGAAGAAGCCTTTTTCCGAAAGAGCTCTTTCAGAAAATGGCGTGTGTGGACGGGGAAGAGGGAGTTTTTTCAGAAGAGGAGGAAAGAGGAAAAAGCACAGGTGCCCTGGTGGCCACTCCATCCATAGTAATCATAATTTAAATGTGAGATGGCTTCCATTCAATGAGGATGCTATCTTTAGAAAAAGCAGATCTTTTTTTGATGCGCTTTGGCAGCGTGGACGCTCTCTTTCGGAAGAAGTTTTTTCAGAAGATCTGAAAAATGTCTGCAGTCTAAACATAGCCTCTGTCGGGGCCACATCAGTAAGAGTTTGTTTTGTTGGGGGGAGGGTTGTTTTGTTTCTCACTTTTGTGCGGTCCCCAACTGATTTTACTGTGGGTCAGTGGCTCCTGACTCGAAAAAGATTCCCCACCCCTGTGATAAATAGTTCCAATTGGTAACCCACATATCAATATTTTCCATTTATATAGAGCCTTTCTTGTCCCAGAATACAGAATAAGATAGACAAGATGGGAGGGATGTGGTTTAATTAAGGCACAACTTATATTTATTCATCTGGGAACTAAGGGCACATCTACACAGCAGGGCAACACTCAAATAAAACTATGAAATGTCCGCTACGTCAATTGCGTAGCTGAAGCCAAAATACCTTAGTTCAGCTTTTGGTGCTATCTACATAGCAGGAAGTTGAGGGAAGAGTGTTCTTCCTTCAACTTCCTGCTGTGCAGACAGCGCCAAAAGGGAGAAAGAGAAACACTCTTCCTTCGACTTCCCTTACTCCTTGTGAAATGAGGGTCATGGTAGTTGGAATAAGTAGTCCTGCAGCTCATTATTTCGAAATAATGGCTTGCTGTGTAGACGTGCTCTTGATTATTTCAGAATGTCGTCAGTTATTCCAAAATAACGTTGCTGTGTAGAAATAGCCTAACTGGCAGTACCTTATCCATGACAAATCCTGATTCCTTCCTTAATCATTTCTACCGGATACTGGGCTGCCACCAGTCTTTCACCCTTCACGAATTGTTCCCAGTTCTTTACTGATATCCTGCCACTCACTCCTCATAGGAGGGTTAAAGGGCTGCAGTGTTTTCTCTTCTTGGTCATTAGACTATAGGAGCCCCAAGACCATTCTCCAGCTTCTTTAGGAGATGCTTTCCTCTAAATCTACTTCCAATCCCAGTTTAACAGAAATACCTGCACTGAGACATCTGGACTGGTGCTTTCTGACATACTCAACTAATTCCCTAATTGGCTGTGGCAGGGTAGAGTTTTTTCCACCTTCCCCACAGCAAATCTGGTGGAAAGGAAAAAATTCCTTCCCATTCCAAGAAAAGGTCTCGAACTGTAATATGCACAGCACCAAATACCCATTGCTTTGGTAATCCCAAGGAGAACTGCTACTTGGGCATGACAGTCCCAGGCTAGAAGCCCAGGCCTTATGTCACTTCCCCCAGCAGGGCAGAGCTATTGGGATTCCTTCACATAAGTGGCCTGCCTACCAATTCAGGTGATGCTTCCACCCCTCACAATTGCTCCCTCCCCAGCTTGAGTTTATATTGGTTTTGGTCCCCAAAAAGCTGATACGTACGTTATAGGCTATTCTCCTCCCCACATATCATGCTCTCCCAGATAGATATATAGATTTCAAGAGACTTGTGACAATGGATACAACAGAATTCTTGCTCAACGTCTAACTCACCACTACAAGTAAAACAACTTGTTTTTATGCCACAGCTGTGCAGGTGAAGAAGAAAGCCTTCTCTGTTTACACCACAGCATCTGTTAAGGCTCACAAAACAGACTGGTTCTTAGTGGCTTACAGTTTGGTCAACCCAATTTACCCTTATTTATTGATAGCACTTTTTCTCTTCCAACAAGGAACCTGTTACTTTATGGATAAAATTACTTGAAACCAGACTGAATGATCTGGTTCCATGGATGAACAATGATATTGTGAGAGGACAACTGTCACATTTTCTATACCTGAGTTTACACCAATGTTCTCTCTAATTTTTCCATCCACATGCAGAAAAAAAATTGTATTTTTCCATACACAAGCGGTTAAAAAAAAAATGGTGCCAGCTGAGCACACGCTCTATGAGCGCTCTGCTAATCAGTTAGGCAGCATTTGAATCTCTCCTGTGTGGCCACCCAAGTGCTTTGCTTACAGGGATCACCAATTTACATCAGATGGGATTACCAAGTACTACAGAAGTTGAGAGCTGTGTGCAGACACTTCCCTCAAGGAGAGCAGGGAGCCAGCATCATTTTAGGACTTGGTTCCATATGGCCTTTGTCCACCAACCTAACACAGACAAGATGGCTATCGCTGGGAATGTTCTATCTTTATTAGTCAATGTTACCAAGCCTGTTCCATTATGGGAATTCTCAGGGCACCTCTCCGGCCCCAGATCTTCTTGATCCTTCTGAATCTGGAAACTATGAACTACTAGAGGCACCCACACACTACCTGCCCTGCAAATAATCCCATTTAGCAATAGTGGGGTGGATTGGAAGTGAAGATGAGACACATAAAATGCCTAGAAAACATTTCTCACTAATCCTGCCTTCTTTGTAAGAACATGCAAGTCTGGGAGGGACCTGTGGCTTTAAGGGAACTATCGAGTCTTGCCTGCCACAAAGACACAGGCTGATCCTTCCCTTCCCCAACTGAATTAGAGGCAGTTACCAGTCCAGCACAGAAATTACATGAAGTAAAAGTGTGACTAATCCTGGATATTTGGAGGGATACGGATACCTCCTAGAGGAGAGAGAGGGGACACTGGTGCTAAGTCTTTCACTCAAGCCCCTGGGAAATGTTATTCACTGGCAGGCCTTGCACCTCAAGGCGGATTCTGATTGGGGGACAGGCTGCCCATGCGAATTCAAAAACTGCTCTTCTGCTGTCTCACAAGCTGACTGGCCAAAGATTTGGTGCCTAGAACCACCTTGTAGAATCTGCTGGAACATTCCTAGTCCATTGGACAGTAAAGCCATTAGCTGAAGGAGCGGGTGAGGTGCTGGGATAAATATGGGATGAAAGCTTCTGGTGCCAGGGGAGTAAAACCCAATTGCTGCACTCCATTCCAAATGTAAATTCCTGGAAAATGGTACAGGGAAACTTATTTCCCAAAGGAAACGAATCCCTTGTGAAAAGTTCCTACCCAGAGAGCAGAAAAAAACACTTGCCTTCCTCCATGGACAAAGGGAGAGTGAAGAGGGTCATCAGCAGTACTTTCAAAGGGGAGAGGAAAAATGGAGGCACACTACCTTATTGCAGTGAACTGGTTAGAAATACCCACGTGTATGCTCTTTCCTTGGAGCAAGGGATTCAAAGTACATGTTAAAAGGGGGGGCCAAATCCACTACAGGATTTATAATACAGGAAAAGTTGGCCCTATTTCTGTTCTGTATTTTACAAATTAAGTGGCTGGCTACTTATGAGATCTAATCATACAACTATCAAAAATATCTGTTTAGAAAATCTTGGATGTGGCATAATTAGCTTACAGGTCACCATATGTCTGCAAATCCTCAAAAAAAGCATGCTGTTTTCATTAACTGCTGTAGTAAAGTCACATACTTACCACCCAGCATACATGCTACAACAAATTACATTTTCCCATGGACATCAATAGAAAAACGAAGGGTCAGACTTCAAGAGTGCTCAGCAGCCACATTGTAACCAGATTTTCAAAAGTACTCCACACCTAGCAGCTTCCTTTGAAAATTTGGCCTCTCATCTACGTGCTAAACAGAAGCTCTTTGGTGCACAGCTTTTGATAATCCATTCCCAACATTCTGTGCCCACCACTTCATTGCTGCTTTCCTCTAATGAACAGTTAATGTATGATCTGAAGTGTCAGTTTTGCTTCAATTTGAATTTCTATTTACCTTCCAATGGGTTGGTGACTAAAAAGATTGTCAGAGAAAAGGGCAGTCTGATATGTTCACTAGCTTAGCAGCAAGATGGCACTGCCAAGGTGAGATTAGGTTTCATTGCACCTATCCAACATATTGATTCCTAATACCTTGAGGTCAGAAATATAATTTGGAAGAAGTAGTAAATTGCAACGGTCTCATGAGGCAGTTCTTGTGAAACATCTGTACTGCGGAGTTTAGAGGTAATGTTACAATAAGAATATCCAAATCCCTGTAATAGTCATGACTAAAAAATGATGTTACAGGACTCAATTAATAGCTCGTGACTGGGATACAGGCCCTGGAAGAGAAAAGGAACAGAGCTGGATAATGGGAGAGGAGGAAGTGGAACAGAACTGATTGGAGAAAAACAAGGGAAGGGGGTGGCAAGTAGGGTGTTAAGTGACTAGTCGACTATCTGATAAACATAAACTTACCAGATAGTCGAGTAGGGACTCAACTAGTCATTTCCCCTCCCCCCCCCCCCCGCCGCCTCTATTAGAGGCAGCAAAGGGGGAGCAAGAGCAGTGCTGGGGAAGCTGGCTCAAAAGCTGGTTCCTCCCAGCACCATCGCTGCAGAGGGCAGGGGAGGCAGAGGCACTGGTCCCAGGTGCCATGCCTCTGATTTTTAAATATATTAAGAGCCTACTGGCTCTTAATACATTTAAAAAGCAGAAGCATAGCAAGGGGAATCAGGCGCGAGCCGGGGATCAGCTTCTGCTTTTTAAATGCATCAGAGACCACTGCGTCTTAATACATTTAAAAGACAGAGCCGCAGTGGAGCCACAGAGCAGCCTCGGAAGCTAACACCACTGTGGCTCTGCAGTTTCCCCCATTTATCAGCTAATCAACTAGTCAATTGGTTAATTAAATGCAACATCCCTAGTGCTAAGCAGGTGGCTCTGCTTCATGGGAGAATAGTGAGCAAAAGTTCCAAGCTCAGTTTTCTTCTACTCAAACGTGAAGCTAGAATTTGTATTGTTTTTCTCATCATCATGTAGCGAAGAGCTTCCTTAAGAAAAGTTAATAATTTAATTACACTATTAAAGGTACACTGAACAGAAAACTCACATCAAAGGACTTGCTAAGCCCACAAATTTAACAATAATCCACCCCTCCATGTAATGTACATTACAAGAGTCCTCAGACATGGACAATACTTTTTAGCCTATTTACTGTGATTCGATTTTTTTTTTTTTGCATAATCTAGGTGATAAGCATATAATTTCAGCCCAAACTCCGTTTTCTATCTTGCCAATTTATACAAAACTTTCATCATTTGTGAGTTTGTATTTTTAAAGAAAAAAATAAAGAAAAACTATTTTAGAAAGAAAAGGAACTTTAAGTGTATAATAGTTGATGAGATAGAGCATAGCTGCCAAGAACTTTAAAATGTCATTTTTACGAAGTGTCTGTATAAAGCAGAATTTCTAGAAACACTAGCTATCCCAAGTGCATAGTAACCATGTTTTGAAGTAAATAAACTCATTTTAAAATAAACCATTTTTGGCATCAAACCCATTTTAATTATGAATGTAAAATATCTAGAGCTTTTTAAAAAATAAAATCCTATAAACTAAGCAAACTATCTTCCTAACAAAGAGAATTAATTATTTTGGGGAAAAAATGTTCCTGCTCAAAAACATGTGATGCAATGTCAGCCCTTAACACATTTAAAGAACTCTGGGAATTGGAGGACTATCGTCAAAATGCTTGTAGGTCCTTAATATTATAATGAACGTGTATAGCTTCCCTTATTTAATTCAGGATGCGCTAAATTGTATTAACCCACTGTTAAGTCCCAACCAGGAACTGACCAATATCTTCTGCTTCAGAAGAAATCAAACCATTACCATTCCTTCCCTTTTTTGTTCAATATTTCACAGAGGGGAGAAGGTTGAGGGAAAATATTCTCTGTGACCCCCTGCAGGTAATCACCATAAACTCTGGCAATTTGCTTATGCTTAATTTAGGTAAATAATGATAAAAACATACAGGGTTCCAATTGCAAGTGGGCTGAAGGAGCCAGGATGTCAGAAAATCTGCTCCCAATATATGATGGGGGAAAGAGTTGTGATTGGGCAAATTGGGGGAGGAACAGGAGATCACAGGTCCCCAAGCTACTTGGATACATTGCTCAAGAAGTGGAGAAGAGGAGCATGGAACCTTACGGGGTGGCTGCAGTGCTGAGCCGGAGTGGCTCTCCCTCAGCTCTGTGCCTTGAGCAATGTTGGATGCCTTCCCTCCAGGGAATTCTGCAGACATCAGCCTAATTAATTCAGGCTGTGCTCTGAGTCAAGAGATTTGGCCACAAGAGACACTTTGTTCTCATATTATAGGGTGGTGTGAAAGGAAGCAACTGATCAGTTTCCTGTGCAAACCCCCCCTAGTACCCAACACTGCACTGCCATCAAATCCCCTCTAATTCTTCTTCTCCTCTTTTTCCAGGGTCGGTAAACCTGGAGTGGGTTTTTAGTTTTGTAACAGAAATGTAGCCGTGTTAGTCTGGTCTAGCTGAAACAAAAAACAGGACTATGCAGCACTTTAAAGACTAACAGGATGGTTTATTAGGTGATGAGCTTTCGTGGGCCAGATCCATTTCCTCAGATCAAATAGTGGAAGAAAATTGGCATTTTTTGATAAAAATGAACACATATGAAAAGGACAAATCAAATTTCAGAACAGACATTTACTTCCCCCCCCCATCCCCCTTCTTTTCTGAAATTTGATTTGTCCTTTTCATAATACTATAATAAAATGCTAACTGTACCTTCTTTACATGGCAGATTGTCGGCCCACAAGCGATACTAAGGATTAAAATACCATCCTTTGACAGGCTCCTATGGCCAAAGTGAGACTACGTTGTGGTGAGCCGCAGCATGTCCTTTGGCTCCGATTTTGAAGAGAGGAACCACAGCAGTGGCTTTCCATTCCTTGAGAGCAGTAGCTGTTTCTCAGAGTCAAATGCATTTCTCATCAGAATTTACACTGTTTCTATATTTTATTTGTACCCAGTGCTACAGACATACAGGCAGTCCCCGGGTTACGTATAAGATAGGGACTGTAGGTTTGTTCTTAAGTTGAATCTGTATGTAAGTCGGAACTGGCGTCCAGATTCAGCCACTGCTGAAACTGACCAGCGGCTGACTACAGGAAGCCCGGAGCAGAGCAACTGTGCCTCGGACTTCCTGTAGTCAGCGCTGGTCAGTTTCAGCAGCGGCTGACTTGGGGACGCCTGGGGCAGAGCAGCTGGGGTGCTGCCGGGTTGCTCCAGTAGCGCCGCTTGTCGGCGCTACTGGACCAACCCAGCAGCACCCCAGCTGCTCTGCCCCAGGCGTCCTGATTCAGCCGCTGCTGAAACTGACCAGCAGCGGCTGAATCAGGACGCCTGAGCAGAGCAGCTGGGGTGCTGCCGGGTTGGTCCAGTAGTGCCCAGAGCAGCGCTGCGGGACCAACCGGCAGCACCCCAGCTGCTCTGCCCCAGGGTCCACAACAAAAGCCTGGTCTGCTGGGGGGGGGCACACTA
The DNA here is from genome assembly GCF_052426305.1 of Pelodiscus sinensis. Lineage (NCBI taxonomy): Eukaryota > Metazoa > Chordata > Testudines > Trionychidae > Pelodiscus > Pelodiscus sinensis. The sequence continues at coordinate 114,209,394 of NC_143055.1, read as the reverse complement.
GCTGCGCCTCCCCCCCACCCCCAGCAGACCAGGGACACGGGGAGCAAAGCCGCAGCGGCGGGGTGCCGCACCTCTGAGGCTTTGCTCTGGCGTGGGACCCGCCGCGGCTGTGGCTTTGCTCCCGGTGTCCCTGGTCTGCTGGAGACATCCCCAGCAGACCAGGGGCACCGGGAGCAAAGCCGCAGCCACGGCGGGGTCCCGCGCTTCTGAGCCTTTGCTCTGGCTTTGCTCCCGGTGCCCCTGGTCTGGGAGCAGCTTTTCTCGCCCCGGAGGTCGAGGTGGCGGACCGTTGCCTGCGAGCTCCGGGGTGAGAAAGCCCCGTTCGTAAGTGCGGATCCGACACAAGTCGGATCCGCGTAAGTCGGGGACTGCCTGTACTGAGCTTGAGTTTTTCAAACTGTGCCCCCACTTGCTCCTTGGACACTTCAATCTCTGCCAAGAACAATTTGATTTGCCATTAAAAATGCCTTTGGAATAAAAACGAGCGGCAACAACTCATTTTAAAACTTCTTTCTTCTTACTATCCTCCTCAATTCCCCTGTGTCTCTTTGGTGGTACTGGAGGATCAATGAACACACATGCAAATCTTCTGGTTTTTAACTTTCTAAAATATTTACCTTTGTTTGTTATTTGTACTTCAGGTCATCTTTTGACTTCAAGTTTGCACTTTACCTACTAGCATAGTTTAGATTTCAATCTCTATTGTTCATGAGCAGTACTTTCACTCACTTAACCTGCCTTGCTAACCCCCCTGTCACACAAATGTCAAAGTTCATCTTCCCTGTCCTGCCCTAAAAGATTCACCCTCTATTAACGTAACTAGAAGATTTACCCAGCATTGCTTGGGTCCTTAATTCAAATAAGTTTTGTTTTTCTTCATTTAAATCATTGCTCTGGGGTGAGGATGAGGGGTTCAGTATGCAGGCTGCCCTGGGGAAAGATGACAATCCCAGTCCTTTCTCACCGCAGCAGCTTGTAGGCCAGGTGAGAAGTCCTTGTCCTTGGCCACTGAGCAGTGGGCACAGCCAGTAGAGGGGTGCATGTCCTCTGCCTGGGGGATGGACAGACACGCAGATAAACTCTCTGAAATATATAGGAGATAGGGTGGAGAAAGGGACAGCTTTCTCCCCAATATCCCAATAGTGTTATAACTGTCCTGGTCCCCATTTCTGGCCCCTTGCTGTCCCCCCACTGTGGTCATTCTGTAACTGTTCCTCCTACCAGATCCCTCCCTTTCAATGTTATGAGAGAAAATTGAATTCCTGGCACATCCCATTGTCTTGGCACAACCAAAACCTGACCTTGTTGTAAGTCATAATAAGAGGAAGCTGCATCCCAAATTTAGTGAACCTAGCTCCTACTGTTTAGGAGGCATCCTTGAACCAACAGACTCAGGGACAAACATTTCTAAAATATACAATGCTTAGCATATGCTCATGTAATTATATGGGGATGGGGCCACGTAAGTACAGTACCTAAAGAGAAAGTTAGGTACTGTTCACTGTTCACCCAATAGTGTTCTTAAATCTACTTTATATTGATCCTGCATACTGCTTTAGAGTACATTGAAAGATGCCCTCTCCCTTTTTAAGACTCCAAAACTAGCTGACCTGTAAACAATTTGTTTGACATCAATTTCTCCACATCCTGCCCTAAAATGAGTCATTCAACCAAGTAACGCTGCAATTAAAATAATTATTACTGAACCAAACAGAGGTGTAACTTATCTCACTCACCCTAGAAAAGGTGCCTATATGATTTTTTTTATATGCAGTCATTCTAGGATGGGATTTTCAAAAGAGATTCAGAAGCATACATCATATTGAAAGTCCATGTGAATTTTGATGCCTTTGAATCCCCCTGCCCTAAATGCTAGTATAAATCATCCTATTTGTTCAGTGAAATAGAAGGCAAGGGGCGGGGTATCATTAAAGCAAGCATATTCAAAATCATTGTAAAGTAGTAATTATATTAAGCAGCTGACTGTTCAAAAGGATTGTTTTCATTCCACTAGGTGTGTCCAAATAGGGCAAAGTCAGTTTATGAATCCAACATCTTTGTCAAAACAACAAGTCTGACAAGAGGGAATAGTGTCTGAGAATGATGGGCAAGCTTAACTGAAATTCTGAATTTCTATCTTAACCCTTGACATTATGTTGTCATCTATTTTAATAGTATGTAAGTTACACCAGCATCTGGTTGTTGAACTCCCAGCTGCTTGGTCTCTCTCATGGTGGTATAAGTGAGGGTGGAGTGTATTTCTCCTTGAAACGAAACATCCCTAGCCAAAAAAAATGACGATTTTGGCTCTCAGCCCTCCCAATAGATTTTAAAAAGCACTCCTGCTCAGATTTACCAATAGATTTCATTTTAAAATGTGGAGATTTAATATGACATAAGACAAACATACTGGGTCAGACCGAAAGATCTATCTAACACAGTACCCTGACTTCCAACAGGGACCAGTGCTGATGCATCAGAGGGAATGAACTGAATAGGGAAATTGTCAACTGAGCCACTTCAATACCCAGTTCCAGCGTCTGACAGTGAAAAGAATGTGTGAAACATGGGGCTGAGACCCCGAGGGTGTTGGCTAACAGCCACTGATGATCCTATCCATGGGCGGCAGGTGACTGGTGGGCTTGGGAAGGCAAGCCCCCAGCTGGCCTGCCCCTTGTACACAAGACCCTGTCCCATCCCATGCTGTAGCCCAGAGATGCGCCCTGCACCCCCCACCCAGGGAGCTCCCAGCAAGAGGACCAATAGGTAGCTAAGTGTGTCCATCCCACTTCCCCACTCCAGAGCACTGGGTGAGCAGGCAGCAAAGCTTCCTCCTCCCCTTCTGTGGGGAGTTCAAGCACAGGCTCCAGCCACCCAAAAGCCCTGCAAGCCTCACTCAGCCCAAGGCAAGGGTGCCAGAGACCCTCCCGAAAGTGGTGAGGTGGAGGGAGGGGGGGCACCCAAGATCGAGATGAAATCAAGCAGCCCCATACCTGTGTCCCAGAAACCGCACAGCTGTCTCTGACCCCACTCCCGAAGGGAGAAAGACTCAGAGCCACAACCTGGCCATGATAAGAGCCAGCCAGGGAATCCCAGAGGACCCTTCACCTGCCTAGAATGAGCAGTCCTCAACCTGTGTCCCCGCCCACCCAGGGCAAGTGAAGGGATTTGAACTTCACAGCTTACTGTGCACACAGCTGTGAGGACCCAGCAAGGTGTTGCAGACCATCTGCAGCTGGAGACCACAGGTGGGAGAGCAGGGTCATGGGCAGGGGCTGCTCTCAACTCTGCCTCCCCACCTCTCCCCCCCTTCCCCCCCCACACACACTCCAGGCAGGCAGGAGTTCTACTGCAGCACACTCAGCTGTCCAGGCACCCCGACCAGGCTCCACACTGGCCTGGCCAGGGCATGGAGTGGTGGGGCATTAGAAGGAAGAAGGTGGGATCCACCCCAATGAAAAGTGAATGGGCCACTTTCAAAAGTAGGAGGGCTATGGCCCCTTGCCCCTCCCCCCACAGCTCTGATGTCACTGGCTTGGGGCCACATGGGAAAGAAGAGCCAAGGGCCATGGCAGGAAGGGGCCTTTAGGTAGGATGTGGGCAGAGCCACACTGGCAGTTTGGGTAGGCTCAGCCTTCCCCTGCCTTTGATACCTGCTGCGTGTGGTCCTATCCTCCATAAACTTATGTAAATACATTTTTAGCCCAGTTATACTTTTGGCCTACACAATATCCTCTGGCAGCGAGTTCCACAATGCAATGATTATGCACTGTGTGAAGTAGTAATTCCTTTGGTTTGTTTTAAACCTGCTGCCTTTACATTTCATCAAGTGAGACCACAGTTTCTGCATTTTGTATAGGGGTAAACAATAGTTCCCTGTTCACTTTCTCCAAACCATTCATGTTTTAAGAGACTTCTATCATATCCCACTTTAGTCATCTCTTTTGAAAGCTGAACAACCCCAGCCTTTCCTCAAATGGAAGCCACTCCATACCAAAAATAACTTTTGCTGTACTTTTTCCAATTCTTTCTAATATATCTTCTTTGAGATGCGGGAGCTCAGAACTGCACGTAGTATTCAAGGTGTGGATGTACCATGGATTTATATACAGCAGCATGATGATATTTTCTGTCTTATCTATCCCTTTCCTTATGCATAGTTGAAAATAACTTTAAAAGACATGCTAGCAAAGATGGTGTTACCTGGCAATATCAAACAGCAGAAGTCCTGCCTCTGTGGGCATATGTAAACCCACAAAGACCTCATGCCTCAAATGAGCAGACCAACTAACTCACTGGGAAGGGAAATTAACTGTGTACACTCCCCACAACGCTCCCGAATAGCACTCTTTACCTCAGTTTTAGCTTGCCAAGAGCATATAGAGTTTTGGGAAAGATTATAATGGACAGGAAGAGGATGACTGAGCGGGAGATGAGCAATCCTATTGCACATGGGGGATTCAGTACTAGTCACTGCCCCATATCCAGAAAGGCAACCAGGTTACCCAATGAATTAGCACTGGAAAAATCTTTACAGCACACCTTTCTGACTCCAACTTCTTGAGCAGACCAAAATCCCACAAGTGGAAACAAGCCACTGAAAAGTGGATAGGAAACATGAATTAGCAAGCACTGAAACGGATGAACCCAAAAAAAATGCTTACACAACAAAATCCACTATTTTATAGCACTATTAGAATAAAGCCTTTTAGATTAGTAAGATCAGATGTGGTAGTCTCTTAAACATTAATACATTTTCTGTGCATGTCTTAGAGATACCCTAAGTTGCTTCCCTCAGTTTTTCCACATAAAGAACGTTGCATGCATCATGCAGGATTATACAAGAGGAGATAGTCTGAGAACAGTGCTGCTGATCAGAAACCTACCTCAGACCTTCAAGTGACCAATAGTCAATATATTAACTTACTGAAAAACTACTATGGTCTCAAAGTATCAGTTTGATACATACTGTGTGTGCCTGGGGACAATATTGTACTTTTGGGGGTGGATTCAAATTCTCTCACCTTCTGATGTGTGCATATAGTTAATTTCCACGGCTATAATCAAGATTTTTTTAAAAACTACATTATAGAAACCTATGCTTTTTCAAACACTGATTCGCCCAATCCTTTATTTCTATGCTTCCGAAGAGAAAAACCACACACTTCTAAATTCAGCTGGCCAAGCACAATGCTGTTTAAGGACTTATCCTCCCTGACCATCTTTTAGTTTATCCCCTTAAGCATGAAGTTCAACTGCCCTAATTTCAGGTTGCACAGCTACTAGTGTTATCTATTATCAGAAATGTTGTGACCCTTTACAAAAAGATTCCTAGGGAATTACAGAAAAGGAAAAGCACATTCTGCTTCAAAGGTCAGCCATTCAGCTTCCCTAGTTATTTCTAGTGTACATCCATAGAAAAGTGCAAGTACTAAAGCAATTGTGTGATAGAAGCTCAAAACCAGGTTGTAGAACATTGCTGAGCTACAGAGCTTTACATGGTACGTAGAACTGCTGACCTACAGAAACAAAACATGCAACAACAAAAGGAAGCCCCCTGTATAATTATAGGGACTGCACAAGCAATTTACTGAAGAAGAAAAACACAAGTTATACAATCCTGTGGCAAGTAACCTAGCGCTTAAATAGAGGAGAAAAAGTGAGGACAAGTTAACACTTAAAGCATGTATACACTACCTCCTGCATCAGTGGGCAGTGATAGATCCAGCAGGGGTCAATTTATTGCATATGGTATAGATGTGATGAATCAACCAGCGAGAATTCTCCTGTCGACTCCAGAACTCCACCAGAACAAGACACGGACGTACCGTCTTCGAGTGCTTGCTCACGTCCATGTTAATTAGGTGACTTCCTAGCCATGTCCTAGGAGGTGGGGTCGGAGACTAATAGTATCTGTAAGTTAACAGACTGCAGCACAACCCTGCCAACGGTTGCATGTGACCTGGCCTGCTGCGTAATTACTTAGTGCTCCGAGAAAGTATGCACAGAGGACCACGTGGCCACCCTACAAATGTCAAGGATAGGTACGTGCACTAGGAACACCGTGGATGTCGCCTGCAGGAGTGGCCCAAGGCCGGCTGCGGCAGCTGGCACCTCAGGCGGAAGGCACCATCGGCACCCCCTCCTGCATGGCCGTCAATGGCTGTGACATAATCATGGGGCGCCCCGGCGCTCTGTGACATCATCATTGGGTGCCCGGGCCAGTGGCATCCTAGGCAACTGTCTAGTTTGCCTAGGCTCACAGGCCGCCCCTGGTCGCCTGCGCCCTTGTAGAATGTGCCGTCAGTGGAGGTGCTGGTCTACCTGTGCAGTCATAACACTTCTTAATGCAGGAAGTAATCCAGGAGGATAAGCATTGGGTCAAAACTGGTGAGCCCTTCATCATCTCGGCTATTGAAATAAAAAGTTGTAGAAACTTACGGAACTCTTTCATCCTTTCTATAGAACGCTAGGGCCTTTCTAACATTCAAACAATGTATGGCCTGCTCTCTAGCTGAGGCATGAGGTTTCAGGAAGAACACTGGAAGGTAAATGTCTTGTGACATCTGGAACTGCGAGACCCCCTTAGGAAGGAAGGCGGGGTGGGGATGCATTCTAACCTTTTCCTTAAAGAAAATCGTGTACGAGGGCTCCAAAGTGAGGGTTCTCTGTTCCAAGACCCTCCTAAGCAGAGGTGATTGCGATCAGGAACGCCACCTCCTGTGACAAGTGTTTCAAAGAGCAGGTGGCTAACGGCTCAAAGGGTTTCCTCATAAGACCTGTCAGAACCAAATTGAGATCCCAAGAGAGGCACCAGAGGTGCATAGAGGAACAACCTGTCCACCCCTTTCATAAACTGTTTTACCATTATATTAGCAAGCATGGACCCGTAGCCCTCCCCAGGGTGAAAGGCTGCAATCACTGCTAAATGCACCTTCAGTGAGGAGGTAGCAAGGCCTTGCTGTCTAAGCTGTAGTAAATAGTCTAAAAATAGGGGGATTGTGGTAGGCGTCAGGTTTATCCCCTTTTGCTCTGTCCACAGGGCAAAGAGCCTCCACTTGGCCTCATACAGTGCTCTGGTGGAAGGTTTTCTACTCTCTAGCAACACCTTCTGTACTTCTGGCGAGCAAAGTTGCTCTAAGCCTGTCAACCATGCAGGTTCCATGCCGTTAGGTGGAGGGCCGCCAGGTTCGGGTGGCACAGCCTCCCTCCTCCCCAATCCTGGATGATCAGGTCTGGGACTAACGGCAGCATCACTGGGTCCTCCACCGCTAATAACAGAATGGTGAACCAGTGTTGGCGAGGCCACATCAGCGCCACCATGACTTCTGCCCCGAATCACCTGACCCTGATGAGGGTCTCATGAATTAGCAGGAAAGGGGGAATGCATACAGCAGCCCTTGGGGCCACTGTATGTGCAGCGCACCCCCGAGACCCAAGATCGTGGCCCATGAACAAGCAGTAGCTCTGACATTGGGTATTGTTCCATGAGGCAAACAGATCAGATGGGGATAACCCCACCTCTCGAAGACTTTCCTGATGGTCCACTCGTGGGTCCGAAAGGACCAACTGAGATTGTCCGCCAGAACATTACTGGATCCTGGCAGATATGAGGCCTCCAGGTGAATGTTCCAGGCAATGCATAACTCCCAGAGTTCTAGGGCTTCTTTGCAAAGGGGAGAGAAATGAACCCCACCCTTATTATTGATAAAATACACAGTAATTGTGTTGTCTGTTAGCACCACAACCACTCTGTTCTCCAGTTGGGGTAGGAAGGCCTGGCACACTAGCCTGACCACCCTGAGCTCTTTGACATTTATGTATAGGGAACTCTCCCCCTGGGACCACGTACCTTGAGTCCTGAGAGTTCCCATATGGGTGCCCCAGCCCGTGTCCAATGCGTCCGTGTACAGCTACACTAATGGGCTCTGCTTGGTAAATGGGACCCCCGCACATACCGTCTCCTCCTGTCTCCACCAGTCCACTGACTCCAGTACGGTAACCCCTGTAGGGGGTGACAAAGGTGCAACTGCTATGCTGTCCCCAAGCACACCCCCAAAATGAAGGTTTGGGTTGCTGGCTCAGAGGTGGGGCGGATCCCGAATCCACGTGGGAAGGGCCTGGTGTTTGACCTGGGGTTGAGAGGCCTTTTCTGAGGAGCGACGGTGTGGATCCCCAGCGACTTCAAAGTCATTCTGAAGTCTTTAAGACTATGGAGCTTTGAGTCTGTTTGGTCTGAAAACAGGCTCCACCCCCTCAAAGGGAAGGTCCTGTAATGTATTCTGCACTTCAGGAGGGATGCCCAACATTTGGAGCCACACACTTCTCGTTACTCTAGCTGTGGCTATCGTGCAGGCCACTGAGTCGGCAGCATCCAGGGCTGCCTGAAGCGCTGTTCGCGCAACTGCTCTACCCTCCTCTGTTATAGCCACAAATTCTTGCTGCGACTCTTGTGGGAGACTGTCCTTAAATCTGTCCTTGGCTGCCCAAGTGTTATAGGCGTATCTACTCACCATCACCTGCTGATTGGTGATGCAGAGTTGAAGACCACCCTCCCCCCCCCCCCCACATGGCATAGGTCTTCCTTCCCAGGAGGTGGAGTTTCTTGGGCTCTTTAGATTTGGGTGTCGGCCCGGCAGCCTGCACTACTATCAGGCCAGCAGAGGGTGTGTGAAGAGGTGTTCATGACAAGCCTGGGGGACACAATAGCACCTCTCCACCCCCTTTTGTGTGGAAGGAATAGAGGTAGGGTTATGCCATAAGGTTTTAGACAGTCTGTCCACCATTTTGTTGGGTGGTAATGCCACTCTGCCCAGAGTGCCCGCCAAAGGATGTCCAACATAGGGTCGGACTCCTCCTGGACCTCCTCTGCTCAGACCCCCAGGTTAGCTGCCAATCTCCTAAGCAGATCCTGGTGCATCCTTGGCATCCATTGATGGAATTGGTGGGGCAGGGGCTGCTAAGCCTCATCTGGCAAGGAGGACGATGATTCTCTAACCCCCATTTGCTCTTCCACCAATTCCACCGTCTGTGGCACGGCTGGGGGTGCCACCTGGCCTGCCTCTGATGGAGGCACCATAGCCCCAGGACCTTCCCCTATGACTGGGGGTCTTACTAGGTCCTTGTCCCCTGGATGGCTCACCTCTGATGCGGGGGGCAGGGGGAGAGGGTTCTGTGCAAGGTCGTGGCATGATGACCCCAACACTGATGCTGGGGGAGGTGGGCCTTGAACCTGGTGATATGCCCACGGAATCCAGAATGGCCACTGGAGGGGCCAAGTGCACAAATCTGAAGGGCTCCGGTGCTAAGATCTATGGTTGGAGCGGGAGCAGTGCCAGGACCTCGACCTGTACGAGGACCTCACCCCGCATACAGATTCAGCCTCGGACTCCAATGAGTGGTCAGAGGCTGACCACAGGGGAGCTGCTGACATGTTTCCTCTGGTGCTGGGCAATGGCCGTCAGTTTCCCTCTGTGCACTGGGCCAAGTGCCAGTGGACGCATTACTGTTATTGGGGTCAGATGCAGTTGCTCCATTGGTACCAGACAGTGCGGCAGTCCTGGGGTCAAGCACGCCAATGTCAAGGAAGGCTATTGGGAGGACATATACACCTGTGGTACCGGAACAAACTGCGGCACCAGACCCCCCGATGCCGTCCAGGGAAGTGTGGGCATTGTCCATGCTACGGGTGCCAGTGCCGGTGTCGGAACCTGCACCGGTGTTGTTGTCAGAGCCAGTGCCAGTACTGGCGCCAATGTTGGTACTAGTACTGGTATCATCCATTGACCCGGAGCCTGCGTCAATACTGGTTCAGATGATCCCAGGAGCAACTTGCGGTGCCAGAGGGGAGGTCAATTCGATGAGCTCCTGTGCTACATCAAAGGTCTCCAGAGTCGACGGATGGCGGAGTTCTTCAAAAGTCCCTGAGTAGGGACTCTGAGTAGGGCTGTGTCTACGCCTTGGCGGCACTGGGACAACCTGAAGTGGCTTCGAGGCACAGTGCCCCTCCTTAGGGTGCCTCTCTGGGGATCTTCCTCTGGTGTCCTTAGCACTCCTCAGTGCTGGGGACTGTGACTGGTGCCTGGAGGCCTTCAAGGAGGTGGTCTGGTGCCTAGGCAGTACCACCGAAGTCTCCTGCACCAAGGACAGTGCACTGCGCACTGACAGAGCCCGCTCCAGAGCCTGCGGCTGTATGGCAGACTCCATGAGGATAAAACTTGAGCCTAGAGCCTCTCTCGCGCTTAAAAACTCTTCGTTTAAAACTCTTGCAGATGTTGCAGCTTTCAGTACAGTGGGACACTTCAAGCAAGAGTCATGCGGATACCCGCAGGGCATAGGTTTCAAGCACAACATGGCTTGAATCCCTGCGGCCCTGGCATCCCCTCCCCAGCCAGGGAGAGGCCATGGGGAGAAGCCCTCCTTATCTAAACTATTTACAACCACTAATGAACTGCTAATAACTACTATTAATGCAATACTCCAGAGATAAGTGGAACTATGTACAAACTAAGGGTAAGGACTATCAGCATTAGCAGCATTCCAGCTGACAGGGGCAGTAAGAAGGAATTGAGAGGGTGAGGGGCCAGCAGGGGTATAATTGCACCAATATGCCGGCACCACTCCAGGGATATTGCTAAGGGAAATGCTCCAGAATCCATGCACGCGGTGCATGCATGCCCAATTGGACTGGACATGAGCAAGCACTCAAAGAACCACCATACAGCCTCATGACTATCACTACATGCAGTATAATTCATTTGGCACACACAAAAGCTCCCACAACCATTATCTGAGTGAAATGAGACTATTGCCACATTCTCAAATGCAGTATCACCCTTGTCTGTGTGAAGCAGAGCTGGAGTTCAGGTATGGAGAGTAGCAACACCAGCATAATTCTGTTGGCTTTTCTTTGTTGAGACAGATCAGAAATAAACAAGGGAAAAGCTGGGTTACGTTTACCACTTTAGATATATGCCACACTTTAAAGAAAGTTGAAGGAATTAATGTGTGGAGAAAGTCTGAAGTGACTAGTTCTTTAGCTAAAAATGCCCAAAAAACAAAACACAGTAAGACCCCACAACTGCCTCCAGAGAAATTTCAAAAGGGTTCATTTTGACATGGTTTCCTATGCCACAGTCACTAAATATGTGATTGAACATATATTGACCCGTTAAATATGTTAAGTTTGGAAACTATATTCGATAGGATAATGAGCCTTGTGGATAAGGGAGAAGCGGTGGATGTCATATACCAAGACTTTAGTAAGGCATTTGATATGGTCTCGCATGATATTCTTATTGATAAACTAGGCAAATATAACTTAGATAGGGCCATGATAAGGTGGGTGCATAATTGGCTGGATAACCATAGTCAGGGAGTTGTTGTTAACGGTGCTAAATCCTGCTGGAAAGGGATAACAAGTGGAGTTCCGCAAGGGTCTGTTTTGGGACCCGTACTGTTCAATATCTTCATCAATGATGTAGATATTGGGATAGAGAGTACGCTTATTAAGTTTGCAGATGATACCAAACTGGGTGGGGTTGAAACTTCTTTGGAGGATAGGGACATAATTCAAGATGACCTTAGCAAGTTAGAGAAATGGTCAGAGGTAAACAGGATGAAGTTTAATAAAGAGAAATGCAAAGTGCTCCACTTAGGAAGGAACAATCAGTTCCATACATACAAGATGGGAAGCGACTGTCTAGGAAGGAGCATGGCGGAAAGGGATCTAGGGGTCATAGTGGACCACAAGTTGAATATGAGTCAACAGTGTGATGCTGTTGCAAAAAAAGCAAATATGATTCTAGGTTGTATCAACAGGTGTGTTATAAGCAAAACTCGTGAAGTCATTCTGCTGCTCTACTCTGCACTAGTTAGGCCTCAGCTGGAGTACTGTGTCCAGTTCTGGGCACCACATTTCAAGAAAGATGTGGAGAAATTGGAAAGGGTACAGAGAAGAGCGACAAGAATGATTAAAGGTTTAGAGAACATGACCTATGAAGCCAGGCTTCATGAACTGGGCTTGTTTAGTTTGGAAAAAAGAAGATTAAGGGGGGACATGATAGCGGTTTTCAAATATCTTAAAGGGTGTCACAAGGAGGAAGGAGAAAATTTGTTCCTCTTGGTTTCTGAGGACAGGACAAGGAGTAATGGGCTTAAAGTGCAGCAGGGGAGGTTTAGATTGGACATTAGGAAAAAATTTCTAACTGTCAGGGTAGTCAAATATTGGAATAAATTGCCAAGGGAGGTGGTGGAATCTCCCTCTCTGGAGATATTTAAGAACAGGTTAGATAGACATCTGTCAGGGATGGTGTAGACGGAGCTTGGTCCTGCCTTGAGGGCAGGGGGCTGGACTCGATGACCTCTCAAGGTCCCTTCCAGTTCTATGATTCTATGATCATTAGTGAATAAAATATAGGGAATTTTAATCTTGCCTTAAATGCAAGTTTCAATGCAACCTTAACTATGGAGCTCCTTGGGTCCTCCTTAACATACACAGCATCTAGATTTTGGCTTTTACTAGAAAATCTGGTTCAAATGAAAATAACCACATGTTCTGTTTATGTAATAATCTGTTTAAACATAACACCAACACATTTCAATGAATGCTTACATAGCGATACAAATTTTGCCCTAAGTGATGAATGCATCATTCCATAACATGTACAGTGAACCTAAAGCAGGGGTGGGCAAACTATGGCCCATGGGTTACATCCAATTTGTCAGGGCTTTTAATCTGGTCTGTGGGACTCTCCATCTGGCAGCTCAGCTGGGCTAACACTGGTTTCCTGTACCTGCAGGCTCCACCCCCACAGCTTCCATTGGCCAGAAACAGGGAATCATGGCCAATGGGAGCTACAGGGGTGCTGCTGGCGGACAGCAACAGCATGAGGGGCTACTTGCCTCACACCCACTGAAACCACTGCTGAACATGCTGGCCCCATTGTGCTGCCCCGAGGTACATGGCACGAGGCCAGAGCCCACACCCCAATACCCCGCCCTCCCTACATTCAGACAATTTTCCTGCCCAAATGTGGCCCTTGGGCCAAAAAGTTTGCCTACCCCAGCTTAGAGTCTGTGTATTATAGCGTGTATTTGTATTTGTATTATAGTCTGTGTATTATAGATGCTCCTTTGCACAAGTACTGTAAAAATACTATAAACTACTGAGATTCTACACTAGCTACTGTCTGTTCATCACTGGCTGTTGTACAGGACATGTAAAAATAAATAACTGTATGAACCCAACACTCTCTTCACTCTGGCAGGAGCAACTGTAACACTAAGGCAAGTAAACCAGTGGATAGGGCACCTGATTTGAAGCCAGGAGACACGAGTTCCAGCCACAGTTTTGCCACTCACTTGCTATGTGGCCTTGAACAAATTAAATTGTTGCAGTTTTGTTTAGAAGATGACAGTGAGGGGGAGGGGGAGGGAGAAGGAAAAACCTGTATTTCAAATTTTTTTTTTAAATGAAGTTGCTTGTAACAATGTAAGCTACTGTACTCTTGGTTCAGGCTATTACTGTTGACATGCCACACAATTTGCTATGGTCACTACTCGTACTGGTTACAATTAATCTAGGTTGAAACTGCAACCTAGATCTACCCTGCCAGATGCTCTGCTATCCTATTTCTGTTGTTTCAGTGTGCAGCTCCCCATGGCTGCTAATAACAGAATACAATAATCTCATTTCTGGGAAAAGAATTCTCTCTGCCACCGCACCCTTTTTTGCAGGGTCAGGGGATGCAAGAGGGAGCAGTGGAGGAGGCGGATACACACTGACTTAATCTCCAGCTTTTCATGAATAGCTCATTCATTCACAAACTGAGCATCTATTACTCCACCAGACAGCCCAGCACCATCCAACTGGCTGAGGCCATATAACAGACATTTTACACTATTTTACCTACCTGTTTTTTCATATACGCACCATCATGCTGGAAATTGAGCTCTGACACATGCTGAAACATGAACATACACAGATCTATTGGCGTCCCTCTCTCTAACTCCAGGCAGTGGGATTTTGGAGAGGGGTACTGTCTGAAAGCTAAGCCAAAGCACTAGGTTTTACATTTTGCTCAAAAGGCACTCAAGTCCGTGGTCATTCTAATCTCTTCTGGAAACCCACCGTACAGTGAGAGCCAGTTGCTGAGAGGGCTTTGTCTCCTGTGCTCAAGCATTCTGCTCTTGAGCTTTATAGTTCCATTGTTGCAATGGAACACGACTGTCTTGAGTCTTGCCCACATAGTCAGGGTTTAGCTGATTGCCATACAGGCAGTCCCCGACTTACGCGGATCCAACTTATGTCGGATCCGCACTTACGAACGGGGTTCTCTCGCCCCAGAGCTCGCAGGCAGCGGTCAGCCACCTCGACCTCCGGGGCGAGAAAAGCTGCTCCCGGTGCCCCTGGTCTGCTGGGGACCATCTCTAGCAGACCAGGGGCATCGGGAGCAAAGCCGCAGCCCCGGCGGGTTTGCTCACGGTGTCCCTGGTCTGCTGGAGACGGTCCCCAGCAGACCAGGGGCACCGGGAGCAAAGCCACAGCTGCGGCGGGTCCCGCGCCAGAGCAAAGCCTCAGAGGCGAGGCACCCTGCCGCTGCGGCTTTGCTCCCCATGTCCCTGGTCTGCTGGGGGGGGGGGGGAGCGCAGCTAGTGTGGCCCCCCCCCCCCCCCAGCAGACCAGGCTTTTGTTGTGGACCCTGGGGCAGAGCAGCTGGGGCGCTGCCGGTTGGTCCCGCAGCGCCACTCTGGGCACTACTGGACCAACCCAGCAGCACCCCAGCTGCTCTGCCCCAGGAGTCCCCAAGTCAGCCGTTGCTGAAACTGACCAGCGCTGACTACAGGAAGCCCGAGGCACAGTTGCTCTGCCCCGGGCTTCCTGGAATCAGCAGCTGATCAGTTTCAGCAGCAGCTGACTTGGGGTTCTTAGGTTGAATCTGTATGTAAGTCAGAACTGGCGGTCAGTTTCAGCAGCGGCTGAATCTGGACGCCAGTTCCGACTTACATACAGATTCAACTTAAGAACAAACCTACAGTCCCTATCTTGTACGTAACCCGGGGACTGCCTGTATTTGGGGTCGGGAAGGAATTTTCCTCCAGGGTAGATTGGCTGAGGCCCTGGAGGTTTTTCGCCTTCCTCTGTAGCATGGGGCATGAATCACTTGCTGGAGGATTCGCTGCATCTTGGGGTCTTTAAACCATCATTTGAGGACTTTGATGTCTGAGCTATAGATGAGAGGATTATTTCAGGAGGGGGTGGGTGAGATTCTGTGGCCTGCATTGTGCAGGGGGTCAGACTAGATTATCATAATGGTCCCTTCTGACCTTAAAGTCTATGAGTCATGGAAGGGAGGCCACCCTTTTCACAAATTGAACCAGTCCCTTGGAAGACTTTTCAGAGGAAGCCTGACTCCTTTCATTTGATTTCTGTGCTCTATGGAAGCCAGCAAAGGGAGGCACTGGGGTGATCTGCTCTGAGCACAGAAAGGTTGCTGCAAAACCACTCACAAATGTGTAGTGTTTCATTTCTATACATAGAATTGACTGGGCATGGTATAATCTTTGAGGCAAGCACAGGTGGAACTGAGAACTTTTTTTCGGGGGGGGGGGAGAAGGGGGAGAAGAGAGGCACATCCATGGCTATTTGAGTATCCAGAAGCAATGGAAAAGTTCATTCTATTTCCTCTCTCTGGCGAAGACAACTGCTCAATTAGCAAATGTCTAAGAAAGTCCTGTGACCACATCGCCAATAAATAAAGCAGCCTCAGCACAAAATTCACACTGCATCTACCAGGTCATTTTTTCTACATCTATTTTTATCAGATCTGATATCACTTGGAATTTATAATATTGGTTAAATTATTTCAAAACCCACTTTCTCTCATAAAACACCCACTGTTACGGGAAAACAAAGGAGTGAGCATTATGTGATACACTGACTTGGCGAAGCAGTACAGAGAAGTCTGCATTGTCACTACCCACACTAATTGTTCTGTGGATACATAAAGGTATTTAGTATGCTAGACTGTCAATCTATGGCCTTTGACAAGTGTTAGTCACAACTAGTGATTAAGTAGAGATGATTACCAATTTCCTTGGACTCACTTAACTTTTAAAAATAAAATAAAAATATATGTACACAACAAAATGTGCAATTGATTTAGGGAAATTTATCACAAAACCTTGTGTTACAGCATTTTTCCACAAGAAACATGTTGAATAGTAAAAGCACAAATACCAAAGCACTCATGAGGACAAAACAGCACAGTAAACTGATAACATCTCTTAACTGTGGTCTCACAACCAACTACACTGACTGAACAATAATTTAAGAGTAGTCCTCATTTTGCCACTGACATATTATCTGATCTCATAGAATCATAGACTACTAGGACTGGAAGGGACCTCGAGAGGTCATCGAGTCCAGTCCACTGCCCTCATGGCAGGACCCAGTACTGTCTAGACCAGGGTTTCCCAACGTATGGCTAGGGACCCAAATATGGGTCACCATTACATTTCAAAAGGGTCACCAAGTGTCTCCCCAGGTGGCTCTCCCCTCCCCCCATTTTTGAATTGCCTTGGGTCACCAAGTCTTCCTGAATTGCCAAAATGGGTCCCCATCTGGAAAAGGTTGGGAACCGCTGGTCTAGACCATCCCTGATAGACATTTATCTACCTAACCTATTCTTAAATATCTCCAGAGATGGAGATTCCACAACCTCCTTAGACAATTTATTCGAGTGTTTAACCACCCTGAGAGTTAGGAACTTTTTCCTAATGTCCAACCTAAGCCTCCCTTGCTGCAGTTTAAGCCCATTGCTTCTTGTTCTATCTTCAGAGGCCAGGAAGAACAATTTTTCTCCCGCCTCCTTGTGACACCCTTTTAGATACCTGAAAACCGCTATCATCTCAGGTCAGGCACTTCAGTTCTCTGTGCGTCTGCCCCGTCCCCTCCCATTCTTTGTTCATTAAGGTGGTCTTTTGCTATGAACTTGCGCGGTAGCTAGTATAAGGCTCTCCCACTCCATCCATTGGGGCCTTTGGGCAACACTGTAATATAAACTCTTAATGATAAACATGGGTTCCAAGGCTGACAAGAGAACAGACATTGATCCAGAGCTAACAAAAGCAATAGAAAAGCAAAATCAAAGCACAGTTCAGATGGTCTTTATTCAACAAACAGGATAGTAATAGCATGGGCAATGACGCATTGGGATGGAGGTAGAGCTACGATGAGGACACGTGAACAGCAGCTGCTCATGCCATGTCTGCCCATAGGTACTGCTCTTCAGGCTTTTGCATTCTTGAGAACTAACCACAAACAAAGAAAAATTTCAATTCTAACATTTCATGAAGTATGAAGACTCAGAGGGAAAAATTAAATTTAATTACATTTCTGGAGGAAAGTGCTCAAATGTGTTTAAAATGCATTGCTGAGTAGCTAACGGCAAATAAATTAAAGTTTTGTATCCTGTTAATTTTCCCCACAATGATTTCCATGAATTAGAGTCATAGAACTGTAGTGCAAACATCCTTCTAGCTTATCAGGCTCTCGCTACTTGTCTACTATAGGGCCAGTAAGGCATTTTAAGCACAACTGCAAGCATTTGGAATGTCTTCCACACACCCGTCCACATGCTCTGCACTCCCATGCTTGTAATTAGCACGCTGGCACTCATGCTGGTTGTTGCTGCACTTGCTCTGAGCAAAGCTAAACATGTTGCTCACCACTACCTTTCCTTAAATCACTGTGGTAGTCAGCAAGTGCTGTTGCAGCTGCTCCAACAAGAGCATATGATCCTCTTAACACAGTCCTACCATGCTCCTGGCTCAACCTGAAGTGACACCACAGATTAATGGCTCTGTCCCCAGTAAAACCATAGGTCAACACAGGCACAAAAATGGGCAACAAAAATGATTAGGGGTTTGGAATGGGTCCCATATGAAGAGAGATAAAGATTTGGACTTTTCAGCTTAGAAAAAAGGAGACTTAAGGGGGGATATAACAGAGGTCTATAAAATCATGACTGGTGTGGAAAAAGTGAATAAGGAAAAGTTACTTACTCCCACAATATAAAAACTAGGAGTCACTTAAGAAATTAATAGGCAGCAGGTTTTAAACAAATAAAAGGAAGTTTTTCCTCACTCAACACATTGTCAACCTGTGGAACTTGCCAGAGGATGCGGTGAAGGCTAGGACTTTAACAGGGTTCAAAAAAGAGCTAGATAGATTCATGGAGGTCAGGGCCATCAATGGCTATTAGACAGGATGGGTAGGAATGGTGTCCCCAGCCTCTGTTTGTCTGGAAGTGAGTGACAGGGGAGAGATCACATGAGGATTGCCTGCTGTGTTCCCTCCCTCTGGGGCATCTGGCATTAGCCACTGTTGGCAGACAGGGTACTGGGCTAGATGGACCATTGGTCTGACCCAGTCTGGCCTTTTTTATGTAACAAGAGCGCACAAGGTGGCTCTTGGCTGACTTTGCTGTACACTTCTCTCCACCCCAACCCCAAAATTCAAGACATGGAGTCCTGTTACAAACAAATAATTTATTTCAAAGCCTTACAAATAAAAACTTTCAGAAATGTTGCTTCCCAATATAAAATATATTTTAAAAACATACTTTCTGATACAGCCATATTAGTACCAATAGAGATTCAGCACCTGAGAAATACAAACCTTAGAGAAAAAGACTAGACATATGCCACAAGCATTATACACAAATATTTTATGGCAGAAAAGGCCACCTAGGCTAGTGAGTGGGTAATATGAGAGGCCCTCCATTTCAGTGGGCCTCAAGACTGTCATAACCAAGATGGTCTCCGAGGAGAGGGTAGTTTTGCTAACTGCGCAAGTGTACCTAGAATTTGTGGGGTGTAGGGAAAAAAACCTATGTGGAAAGAAACCAGCAGAATCTGGCAATCCTTCACATGGGCAACGGAAAACAAAATGCCTTGCAGGCCACACACAGAGCCCCAATGGGCCACACATGACCAGTGGCCCACAGGTTGCTCATCACTGCTTTATGGTGACCTAAAGTCCGCTTCCGAGTGAGACAACTGCGTTTCCCAGATTCCTGAGAACAGAAAAAATGTCATCAGAAGCATCCAACTTTGAAACTCAATGGAATTAACCCATTTCCAGGTACATCCTCTGGTTCTACTTACCATCCCATGCCCGCCCAAAACCCAGTGGTCCTCTTGACAGCCCTATGGAAATCATATCCAATCAGTGCAGGAATTGGGGGGAAGGGACTGGTACAATTTTGTGGCACTCTCCCTCCAAACTTAGGCCCACTCTGTTCTCAGTGCTCTGCATGGGATGAGAAGAAAAAAAAAGTTAGGTCAACAACAGGCAAGAACAGCAGCAACAAATCAAGTAAAAGACATCAATAAAGTGCCTTACCTCCTTCAAGCACCATTTCCCACCCAGGGCAATGCTCTTCACAATAACCTCCAACCCAGAGTCATTCAAGTTGTGGCTTGCAAATCTTTGGCCTGGCATCTTCGGTGCGAGCAAGAGAGCTCAGCAGTGCACAGAAACTCCAGCATCTCACAGTGTGCACCTGGCTCTTCATGCTAGTTGAAACATCCATTGGAACAAACCAAGAACAAGTGCAGTCATATTTTATGTATACCAGAAATATTAAGCACTTGTTCCAGGAAGCTTCACCAACACTTTGGGGGAAGGCTCTGCAGCACTCTTATGTCCTCACACATTACTACATACAAGTTCCAGTGGCAAAATTTCTTAGTACAGGTTGGACCTCCCTGGTCTGGGACTCTCGGGGGCCTGACCGGTCCCAGATGAGGAATTTTGTTGGACCAGGGGAGGTATTTTTTGGACCCCTTGCAACCAGCCCACCCTCCACCTGGCCCACTGGCCTCCAGGCAGGCTCCTCACCTCCAGCAGCACCAGCAGACCCTGCTTCGAAGACATCACTCTCCTGGCTCTGTGACGCGCAGGGCAACCATGCGTGCCGTACTGGGACCCATAGGGCAACCACACATGCCACACCGGGGCTCCAGGACCCACCAGGCAGCTGCGGGTCACTGCCCCACCAAGCTACCGCAGCCCCAGGCCCACTGGGCAGCCATGCACGTGTCTCCCAAATCCCAATGGACAGACCTGTTGCAAGCAGCTCACTGCCCTGCTGGACCTGCAGGGATCGTTTCCACTGGCCCTCCAACGTGTGCCGGACCATGGATGTTGCCGACCAGAGAATCCCAGTTAAGACAGTTTCAACCTGTTCTGCTAAAGCTAAGAGGTTGCTTTTAAATGAATCACATGGCACAACTAGACAGTAGTCCTCAACTCTACTCTTCCCTCCTCTCCCTCGCTATATGAAGGATCACAGCTGTCCTAATCTCTCTCTAGAGTTATTTAATTCTCTTGAAATCGCCACTTCTCTATCCCAAGATTTACCACTAATTTAATCTGTTTCCATCTAGTTTTCCTTTTCTACTTACATGTTCAGTCTTCTGACAACATTCTCCATTTCACTGTCTAATTCACCCACTAACAAATACCACCGTTGTTGCATGCATTCAGCAAGGACAATGAAAACAAATTAGTCAGCTTCATGTTCATTTGAATTCAGTTTCTTTTAGTAGTGCCTTGAAGTGACTCTTTGTACAAGTCATACCCAAATGACTTACATTATAAATATTCCTGTTAGTACATGGGAGCATTTTTGTACAAATATGCTGGGAATTTGTAGTTCTTTAGCACAAAATAGGGACGTGCTTATCCTATTTTTTGTCAAAGATATTTTTACAATTCCAGCCCTCTCTCTTTTTTACAGCCTCCTGTCTACAAAAGAACAAAGATTCAGACATGCAGCACCCTCCATGCAATTACTGTTCTCTACTATACCCTAGCACCGGTTTCCTAGGAAACAAGAAAAAAAGCATAAAAATCTCTAACACATTTAATATGCAAATGAACTAGGTCACACCAGTCATATTTCAGTCACTGGTGTGAAGGATCCATGATTTATTATCATTTGTGGCTTGCATTTGCTGCATGCAATTGGATTTGGGGGAGCTCTGGCAAAAATAATGATCTTCCTTGACAATGTTGCTGCACAGCTTACTGCTTTCTTAGGATCATTTCAAAGAACAGGTTACATGTGTGGAAATGGAAAGTTGTTTTAATGCTATACTGATACATTAAGAACTGATGTTTCTTCTCTCTACCTATTTATATAATCCCCTCCTCTGTGTAGTGTTTGAGAAAAGGGTTACAACTAATACTGTAAAATTCAGTAAATAATAAAAGCCCTGATTCTTTTTGTCAAATACCCACCAAATATCCAGCTCCGGTTCCCACTGTGCTTCTCTAGTCAGTCAGTAGAATCCAGACTCCAAAGGAGCAACTGACTTCTAAAAGCACAGAGGAGGCCAAGTAATTAAGAGCACTGCAGTACGGTTCTCTCAGACCAAAGCAGCAAGGAAAGGAAACGGAAAAGACCAGGCTACTCTTCTGAGCAATACTTGGATAACCAGGATATAACGCTGCCATCAAATGCACAAGCAGCTGCTTGCCAGCCTGCATGAAAAATGGAAAGGGGCCAAGTCAGGGTGATCGAGTCAGTCTACAATAAAACCAATGTGTGTCCCAATTTTCACAGACTGGTATAAATGAGGAATAATTCCACTGACTTCAGAGGAATCACGTGGGTGTAAAAGAGTAGAATCAGGCTGTGTCAACGCAAGAGAATATTGTTAACTGCTCAGTCTTCATTTTTATAATTGGTCTGAAGTTAGAATAATAAGATAGGGAGAGAAGCGCAAGTATGTATGCCACAGAATGTTAATTTAATGTAATACATGCATTACAGATACCGCATCTTACAGATCTTAAGATGCATACCGCAGCTGCTATCAAATCAAGGTGCCCTGAGTTCTAAATTCAGTATCACTGCTGTCAGGAAGGCAAAGAAAAATCCCACAATTGTCTGTTTTGAAGTCAAAGGAGAGAGTTTAAAGCAACAGGAGGAGGAGGAAAAAACAAGGTTTTAGAAAGGATATACTCAATCAGGCTGACAATGTTAATCATCAACTTAAATATACTACTAGAATTTTACAGATTAGTTAGGTGGCATAGTGATGGTCTACCTCTCTCAGACACTGCACTGCTATTAAAGTACTGCATCACTGTACACAAATGAGAGAGAGAGAGGGACGGACAGATTAATGACAAACCACTGCATCAATGCTTGGGGGTAGGAACGCAAATTCCCTGAAGCACGCTATTTACTGCCTCATTTTTACACCAGACAGAGGAACAGTTTTTGCCCCCTGCCACTGATGTTTGCAACTACAGCTCATCACGCATTTCTTGTGTTGGAAGGTTTTCGCTTGATGACTCTAGCCTACAAAAAAGACTAGTCTTTGAACTTGGAAGACAGACAGATAAGCCCTCGTGAACCCTGAATTTCTGTTTAAAACATGTATTTAGGAAGAGCAAGAGGATACAGATTATATATGTTTCTTCCACACCATTCCCACGCAATAATACAGGCATAAAGTATGCCAAAAGTTCACACTCTCACATTGTTAAGATACACATTTCTGTTTGTCTGTGTTTTATAAAATGAGATCATCCAGCATGAGATCTGCACAAAAACTTGTGTTAAGACCCCCTAATGAAAGCCAAAAGGTGACATTTATTCAATTTGCATTCAGTTTAAAAACAAATATTTCATGTTAGCTCACAAATATCGGGTCTATAATTTTCTCATTACTCTCTAAAAGGTACTCTTTTCCTGTTCTTTATCAGTTCCTTCCCATACACTCCTCAACCTTAATAAAAGTGTAGTTTATTAGTTCTTAGCATATTTCCAGACACACCACAGCTGCCTACACTTCCAAAGAATTATTTGTTATAAAATTCCAAAGAAGGTTTCTATTTAATGTTGCTTTGTCAATTTCACAAAACTTACTAAGGTGGCTTTCTATATGGCCCTTTAGAGACAGATTTATGCACAAGCTAAAGAAGATACAGTTTAGGGCCTCAGAATATGAAGGATTAGTATAATACATATATTTGACAATGCTATGGGACTTCTTAAACCTGACATATCTTAAAGCCTAAGCATGTGTTAATCCGATCCTGGGCCCCCTAGTTTGTCTTAAAACACTTTACAATATAAGTTATCTATATGTACCAGAAACTTATCCTCTCTACCGCAACCAGAACCCTGGCATACAACACCTTTCCACGTATCTAGACTACGCTATACTTTCGAAAGAGGATATGCAAATTCAGCTGGAATTTGCATATCTTCTTTCGAGCTCACTTTCGAAAGCGGGACTTTCAAACGTGAAAGTAATTAAGATGCAGTTTTGTCAGTGAACCCTCCTATTTGTTGACAAGCTGCGTAAACATCATTTTTTAAGGAAAAGCAGCTTGCCGACAAAACCAGAGGGATTGCCGACAAAACTAGAGCCAATACATACTTGGCACAAAACATTTTTGTGACCTCTTTCTGTGCACCCTTGTCAGTTCCAAATTTTTATATCATCCATTAAGTTTTAGTAAACACCATACAAGAAGAAAATAATTACACAGATACCAAGGTTTCCCTGGTTAGTGGTAACATTCTTTCAATCCCTCTACAAAAGAGGGAAGTTCTTTCATGGTTCAGAAACCAAAGTCCAGAGAGTACTTCTGCTTCCACATATGTCAATCTGGCTCCGTTTGCAAACACTACAAACTTATTGAAGCAAAAAACCACTATACATTTTTCATGATGTTCTTTTTTTGCATAACTATTTGCTTATATAACATATCCTCTTGATGCCACACATGGATAGCACTGATGCTTGGATAGCTCTGTCTTTAGGACTGAAGTCTCAAGACTCTCAACCAGAAAGAAGTCAAAGTGTATTATTAGCAAGAATGTCTTTAGTATAATCACTTATTTACAGTGAAGTCTTCAGTGTAAGCTAGTTTAAAGGGAGTTGGTGGAATGGTAAGATTTTTTTTTAAAATCACAACTATGCTCCTTCGTAAATCTACGAAGGAGAAATGTTTCATCTAAGATTATATTAGCCTAAAAATAAAACCTTTCACAAAGTAGAAATTATTATTATGAGCTATGATCTAAAGGGGAGACAGCTTGCATAGTTATTACACAGAAGGAAGCCTACTGGACCATTAAAGCAGGTCTTTCTTGATTCTAGACTCTTAGAAATTAGTTGCAGTAAAAAACATAAAAATATTCAATTCTGGAAGCTGCTCGAGGCCATCCAGTGAAGTCCGTTGCCTTCTAGAGAATAAGAATTCCCCAACTTCATTACTATTTCCCCAACTTCTCAAGCAGTACAATAATTCATATACTAACTTTTTGCCTTAAATATGGATTTTCTTAGGGCAAATACTTTATTCTGACTCTTTGCATTCAAGATTTAGAAATCTGCTGTAAGAGTCTTCACTCTTAAAAAAAGTGTGCCAGTTGTAGTACTTTCTAATGGAAGTGTCATTTATGGGGGAAGGAAAAAACAGCAACTTTTCTATGGGACTTCTGAAAACTGCCCTATCAACTTAAACTGAAAAAGGACAACTTCTCTGAATGTTTGCCTACTTTTATTACAACCACCACCACCACCACCACCACCCTGCCAAAGAAAACTACCATTGAAGTTCAGTTGATGTTAACCACTGACATCAGGCCTGCTGATGGGGCAGGGGGGCAAAGAGGACAATTGCCCCAGAGCCTGGTGGACTTTAGAAGGCCTGGGATTGCTGTTGCTGCAGCAGTGACAGCAGTCCTCCCCTGGTTCTTACAAAAGTAGCACTGATGTAGCAGCAGCTGTGGGTAACCCTTGAGCTCGGATCCACAGAGGAACAAGATGGGAGGGAGCCCGGAGCTCCCTACTGCTTTAAGCCCCGCAGAGCAGCAGCAGCGGGGAGCCGGAGGGAGGTACGGCTCCCTACCGCATTGACACACACAACTCCCAAGTCCCTGTAGTGGCAAGGCAAGGAAGGGATCAGAGCTCCTTGCCACTTTTAGACGACTGGCAGCAGTGATGATGAGAGCCCCCAAGGCTGGTCCTTTTGAGTCCTGCTACTGAGTGTGATGGTGAGGGCCTGGGGCTCCCTGCCTCTTTAAAATCACAGTAAGTTAAATCAAGGCTACAGTGGTGGCTGGAGTGTACAGTGCATTGCATGCATTGTCCTGCTGCCGCTGTGCCCTCCCTGCTCCAGCTCCAAATAGGGGTGACATTTTCCTGTTTCAACCTGTCTAGCCATGACCAGGCTGCACTTCTAGAGACAACCAGGAAAACTCCTGGGTCTGTGTCGTTACCAGCCAACCTTCCCCATGCCCATAACTTTCCCTTCCTGCACCAGCAAAATGAGGCTGTGGCCGCATTTTCTTTTTTCGCTGTAGCGGCTTTGAAAGGTAATTTCTACCAGTGTTTGCATTGTACACACAGAAGAACGTTGTGTTCCACGCCATTCACACGGATGTGATTCCAGGCCTGCCAACAGGCGGTGGGGGTGGCTAAAAGGGCAATTGCTGGTAGCCCTGTTGGGGCCATTTAAACAGCACTGCTGTAGGAGGTAAAGAGCAGAGCGGGAGTAAGTGCTGATGGGGGAGGCTCTAAGGGCTAACTTGAGGTGGGCAGCAGTGGGGTTCAACACAGAGGAGAGGGCCAAGCTCTGGATATTTCAATATGATGAGATGTTTGTGAAAACAGGTACAGAGAGGAGGGGAACAAGTGCTGCAGCTGGATCTCTGTGAATACAGGTGCACTGGGGGCAGGTTTTGACAGGATAAGTGCAGCCCATGCTGTGGGAATTTTTATGACGGAGAATGAAAGCTGCATGTATGGCAGAGAACTGACACAATACTGTCATCCAGAGCCCCTCACTGCAGCTCCTAACTTCACAGGCCCAGATGCGCTTGGAGGCCAGGTTCAGGCCCACCCAAGGCAGCAACTGCCCATGGCTCCAGGTGATTTAAAGGGGCCGAGGGTCCTCTGGCTGGCACCGCAGTAGCTATGGGTGGGAGACCCAGGACCTTTTACATGGCCTGGGTGGGCTACAGGGCTCCTGGCCACACGGTCACCGGTCCCAGAGCTCACCGCAGGATGCAGAGTGACTCTGCTGGTGGTACATCCCACCGGACAGTGCCAAGGCAAGGGTGTCCCCGGGCGACCAGAGGGTGAGTACGGACAGCAGCCCCCAGCTGCGCAAGGAAGGTAGAGCCAGGGGTAGGAACCAGCTGGCTGTGGTAGCAATTGCTACAACTTTGTAACCCTGTGAGTGAGCAGGGAGGGGGAGAGCAGGGCTGAGAAGAAGGTGGGAGCCAGGCTCTGGGGTACAGCTAGGCACTGGACTGTAGGGGGTGACAGCCAAGCTGGGGATGACTGGGAGATGCCAGACTGGGAAGGGAAAAGAGCAGAGGGGTGGGGGCAGAGGTAGGCAGCCATGTCTGGGACAAAGGAGCCAATGGGATGGAGTAGAGGGTGTCAGAGGACCAGTGTGGGGCAGAGAGGAAGGAGCAGAGCTGGGCATAGGACCACTGGGGGAGGGGGACAGAAAGGGAAAGGAGGGTGGGAAGAGCACCTTTGAGTGGGGGTTGGGCCTGCGACCAACCAGAGGATACTCTGATAGGGTTGCCAGGTGTCCAGTTTTGAACCGGACAGTCCAGATTTTGAGCTCTGTGTTCGGGGAAACAAATTGAAAAAATAGAAATGTCGGGTATTTTCTAAAGATGAAATGTAGATTGTGATGTCACGTCAAGTGTGACCAGTATTTCTGTTGAAACCTACTGATGGAGGGGTGGCACTCAGGGTCTCTCTGGTTGGGCAGGGCTTGTGCCTCTCTCCAAGAGAAGGGGATGGGAGACCCATTTATTGTGCTATCCTGGGGCCTGGAATTCCCATCAGCAGGCCTTACCAATACTACTGCATTCACCTGAAGTTTATATACTTCAGCAAAACATGAGCATTCTCCAGAGATGACCAGCATATGAGGCAGAAGGGGCAAAATGCACCCTCAATGGTGTCCCACATAGCAGGTAACAACCTATGGGAAATACTAATTTAAAAACAGCAAGGAAGCAGTTCAAATACATTTGTAGAACATAATAGTTGATTCCTGAAATATTTTCTGCAAGAAATTAAAATAAATTAATTATGAAAGCAGTAATGGCATTTTGTTCTTGTTAAATCAGATTGGCAGTGTGCCTTTAATCAGATACTTTGTTTAGAAAATTTCCAGGCTTAGACTCAAATGAATATTTAAAAATATTACTTACATTATTGATTTATTTATTATACAAACTAACTTGGTAGTTAAACTAGTCATCTTAACCTTCTTAAGAAAAAGGTGAAAACATTTATTTATTTATTTATTTATTTGTTTGTTTGCTTTAAATAAAGAGAGTTACTAAAAATATTACGGCCCTTTTGATGAAGTTTGGATCTGCGCAAGTCCCATAGAGTTAGGTTAGATGAACAATAGGTCTTCTCCATCTTCAATAGCTATAAATCTAGGACCCCTTCCTTGAATTAAATGCTTCTCCATGCCCAGCCCAGCGTTTCTTTAACCTCTCTGCCTCATCCCTTATAGCAGGGGTGTCCAAACTTTTTTCAAAGAGGGCCAGATGTGATGAAGTGAACATGCGTGAGGGCCGACCATTTTGCCTGACATTCTTTGAACCATTAAAATTAAATGCAAATTAATTATTTTATGCAAAGTTTATTGCAAACGGCATACTTTTCATTTCGTCACATGGATGACAAATCTAAACAGGTGTTAAATCACTTTGCCTTTCATATCTGAAGGCCAGATGAAAAAAAAATCCAGGAAGCTGAAATATATGTCAGGAACATTGTAAAGTACATTACATATTATTGGTAATAAAGGTTGTCTGTCAACTTTTAAGTTCAAAAAATATGAACAGGAACATAACACCAAGTATACATGTTGTGTCCAAATATATTTATAACTGATTTAGACCAACTGACTAACTGAGATTTTACAATGTATTCATCTCAATACATATGGATTTGTTGGGGGCCATAAAAGATAGATATTGCCAAATTACCTGTGGGGCCGTATTAAACCGGAACACGGGCCGCAATTGGCCCGCGGGCCGGACTTTGGACATGCCTGCCTTATAGCATAGCCCTTCTGGGATTCAACAGGTGTAACTGAAGTCAGAGCTCACAGCAGTAATCCTCCAACTTTTTCCAACCAAGATTTGTTCCTACCTGACAGGACAGACCATCATTCTCACACTAGAAGTATCTCCTCATCCACTGTTTAGGGCTATGAGCCAGTCTCCCTCCTGAAAACCCTAAACTGGCTGGTGAGGACTGCCAAGGTAGCAGCACAAAACTCCCATTCTCTTCATCTACCCTAATCCCCTGCAATAGGACATTCCTACCTAAAGAGAAGTAAACATGAAGGGCATTTGAATGTTGAGCTCTCAGTTAGTGACAAGATGCTATGTCATTATAACTACAAAGCATAGTTTGGGAAATATCTAAAATGGATAATCCATCTGCCCAGTTGTCCACAGATGTTGACTGCATGTTATTATATTCATTCAGGCCCTCTAAGGACTCTTCCAGCATTATGTATTTTCCTTGCTACTGACTTCTAAACTTTTGAAGGCGGCAGCAATTGGTGTCACATTAGAAGTTTACTAAACTACTGCATTCTTGATTCTTCCCCAAGAACAAACAGTGTAAGTTTCATTTTTAGAATGAATATAGGCCCTTAAGGGCCTATGCCCCATTGAAAATCTTGAGAGACTTGAGTTCCTAAGAGTGAGGTTTTTACAGGTATTCAGGAGCCAAACTCCTACTGGTTGGGAGATTTAGATGCTTTTGAAAATTTTACCTTCTTTCCTCACCTGATATTCCAACCCAATCCCAATCTGAGGTGTTTCTATACAACTTGAACCCCACTGAAGCAAAGTGTAGCTGACATCAGTGGGCCTTAATTTAGCAGTTATAGCTATCAATTTTCGAAGCTATCCTATACGGTTTGGGGTTGATACTGGAGACGCATCAAGGAAATGAAACAACTCTAAGTGAGTTTGTGACTTTACATGTCTCTTGAAACTGAAGACAGGAAATGAAATTCACCAGCACAGATACCAGCACACTAAGTCAAAGCCTAACTTTTACATTTTGGATTTTTAGAATATTTTTAGACAGATACTATTAAAATCAGAAAGACTAATGCACCAGCACAATTCTTAAGCAACTCTTTAAAAAGATGATCTCTTAAAACCTACATATTCAAATCCCAAATGGCATTCATCATAGAAAAAGTCACTGAGCTAGACAGAGCCCGGTGCTAAAAGCAGCTGACATAATAAACAATGAATGGAAATACAAAGGAACAATCTTCACAAATACTGTGGGGGCTTTCAAAGACCAAAGTTTTTTAACTGAAATGTTTCAGCTTAAACTCATCTCTCAGCTCTTGTAACACCTTTAAGTGAAATCCATTATGAGCAGGGCCACAAACACCTGAAAGAAATGGAAAACTTAGGACAAAAGCATTAGGAAAACAATTTATTTCTGCAGGCAAGGGACAGAAATAAAAACTGAGCACCTCCATGCCTCTATCTAAAATCAGCTTTACAACAGGAGTAGGTTTATAAAAAATTGAAAAGCGTGAAGTTGTTGTTAGTTCAACTTGCAAGCACATCAGCACACAACCTCGGAGAGCATAAAATGCTAAGAGCCAAATCCTGGTTCTGTTCATGAGGCCAAAAACACCAGGCTGTGGGTATGAGGAAGAGAAACACAGAATCGACCACTAAGCATGGTAGCAGTTCATAGCACATCAGAACGAATCACGGATAAACTCATAAAACTCTATCATCATCCATGGTACCCCACCCCCAATCCTGACCAGAAGATTTATAGTCAACAGCCTTGTCCCCAACATCCCACAGTCCGCTCTCCCATATACCTTGTACACCAGCAACAGTGGGTACCACCAAGGAGCACTACTTCCTAATACGGAGAGATGGTAGAAACCTGTGACTGCTACCACCTGCAAACTCCACAGCCTATGCCCCACCGGCCAGGAAAACAATGGATCTACAATGTTCTGCTGCTTCCTCATCCTTGCACATCTACACAAGCCACAAAGACAGGCTTTAACTCTGTATTACGAGCAGCTATTTGGCCCCAAAGAACAGAAATAGTAAATCCCTCTTCCTTGACTACTATAAGATTTAGCGCTAGCTATTAAAGCCAACTTTGCTACTCTTGGCTAATTCTCTTCATATACAACCTATTAAATCATGAAAGCACATAAAACATTTGGAGTGACTGGACTGGGGCTATCACTCAGGCAGAAGATAAAAGACAGCAACAAATGGAAATTAGGGATGTTAAAAAGCAGTTAACTATGTAACCGATAAAAAATCTCAGCGGTTACATATTGCGAGTTCTGCAGTATATTGCAGAGCCTGCAACCGGGGTTTGGCCAGCTTCCCAGGAGCCGGCTTTTAAACTAGCTCCCGACTCTGCTCCCAGGGAGCTGGCTGCCGCCGTACGCTGCAGATTCTGATACTGAGCTAGCTAGGGTGGCAGCCATCTGCCTGGGAATGGGCCGGGAACCTGCGTTTAACGGTAACCAATGAGTCCAGGCTTATCAGTTAAGCGTTTAAAGGGTTATATTATTACATCCCTAATGGAAATGCAGAAGAAACAACTCAAAAGCTCAAAGAGGAGTCAAAATGATATGAAAGTCAGATCCCTGTGCCTGTTTCCCAGAGGCAGAAAACAAGAGAAACAGGAAGAAGGGAGATTTCCCCAATAGGGATTACTCCTTGTGAATACAGATTCTGGCTGGCCATCAAAAAAAATGTCACCTTCGGAGTTACGTAAGTGTAAGCATGGAGAAGTAGAAAAAAAAACAAAAAAATATATAGCTAATGCACAATTTTAGGCTACCATGCCACATGTCTGATAATCCTGCAAACAACTTACTGCCATGGAATAATCCTACTGAAGTTTGCAGCATTACACCCAGTAGTAAGCATCCTGTAGCATGTGTTTGCAAAATGAGGCCATCTTTCAGTAATTTGAGAGCACCAATTCCATAGAAACTCAAGATGTCGTTTAGAAAAAAATTACATAAGCCTCCCACAATGAACAGGACTGGAAAAAATGAAGTCCTTCTCACTGCCAGGAAAACATCAATAAACCAAGTTCTCTAAAATCAAACAAACATAAGAAAAGAAAACTATCAGCTAAAAGCTAAGCAAAATAAACATGTTTTGAAACCTCAAAGCATTAGTTCCATTGTCCAAAATTCCACTGATTGTTTTGAAAATAGATCCCAATATAGTGAAACAAATGGTTTGCGAGATAAAGGGCCACTCAAACCATTTTCTTATGCTTTTTGTTCTAGGGTACAATACACACACCCTTTTCTAAAATTTCCTCTCTGCACAAGAATTTAGATAAGCAGCTGTTTTCCTAGACATCCAATTCCCAGGAGACAAGACCCTGGGGCTTCAAATATAGCCAACATAGTGCTAAGTCTGTCATGGTTTACCTATGACAGTTGATCAGTTTAACCAAGTTTTAAGACTCTAAAAGCTTCAATAGAATAGTTAATTACAAGATTAGTAATAGGTTAGCTTAAAGTTTCAGTAAATGCACGTTTTACTCACAGATGACCAAACCATATCAAATGGTCTAGTTTTTTAGCCAGATATACAACCCCAAACAACCCAGCCCATTTTAGATCTTGCCTTCAAGATTTCAAACTTGCCAGGATGGTGCAGCCAGTAAGAAGGCATCCCTCTCCCCTTCATATGCTCCCAATTTTCAAGTGACTGACAACGCAGGTAGAAAAGGGAATAGGAATTATGACTGCTTATTCAGGCAAAAGAGTAAAAAATGGGAAAAAATGTAAGGGTGGCCAAACCCCTCACCTCTCTCCCCCCCCCTCCGCCAAGGACTTGTCTTCATTAGAGAAGTAGGTAGTGTTAGAGCATGATTTAAAGGAGTAGCGTAAACTAAACTGATGTTAAACATCAGTTTCCCCAGAGACACAAGACGGGCAAAAGAATATCATCCATTGCTTCAGTAAAAAAATACCTCACCCACCTTCTCTTTCTAACATTCTAGGATGGACACATTTAAAACTACATGGCAGATAGATTTGAGTCACTATTTGCAGGAGAAATTCACAACTCAATTTCAGATCTTATGTAATTTAGATTGTGACCTTCTGGACAGGTAAAAAGGACCTAATTTTCTCATGAGGACAAGCCTACAAATTGTCTTCTCCTAAAAGTCATAAGAGTTTCTCAGAGTCCAGTGGGGCAAGCCTGGAATAAGCTTTTGTCCAGCTCTCTTAGCAGCAAAACAGATGCTCCATTCTAAACAACAGGGGTTTCAGGTAAAGCTACTAACATGTTATGAGAATTAACTGCTTATAATTTTGCTGTATTGATATCGTGCTGCTTAGAAAACAGAAAGGACAAGCATCAGCAGGCAGTCACCTGTGAATAGTGCAGCTGTTTTGCTGTTGAGAATACTCTCTTCACCTTGGAAAATTTGCTTACACACAAACAACTCCCACCTGGAGTTTCTGCTCTAAAAGGGTAGACTTAAACCAACCTAAAAACGGATTTTCATGTCCTGAATTGTACCAACCTGCACATTAAGTACTCCTGCATAACAGATGCATTCAAACCAATGCACAAAAAAGAAAACTGGTGCTACTCTAACAAGACTGCAACACAGATGCTAGAGTGGGCTATGAAACCGCCAGAGGGCTTGACTGAACTGAATCCCTAAAAAAGTATTCCTTTTCCCACACTCCCGTTCCTAAAAGTCTCTTCTGAATTCAACAGGAATGATGGATGAATACTGTAGTGAGCCCTAACTCACTTCCTAAAAAAATTCTAGAAAGGTGAAGTTGTACTTGCCTGTGGATTTTTCCTTAGTCTGTTAAACATAAAAAAAACTGATTTTACCGGTTGATAGGAAGAGAGGGAAAAGAGAGGGTGGGGGAAATTGGGCTGGACAGAAACTATGGACAATGGCAGTCTAGTCTCATGACTGTCTGAATGAAATGTGTGCTATTGAGGTACAAGAGCAGGCACGCCACACATCTCTGTCTAGGAGACTAGGCCTCCTTTGGTAAAACCAGTTTGTTTGCAGTACTGGAAACCTCTGAAAATCTGGCCAGGTCTCTCATACATTCCTTACAGGAAGCTGATGATCATTGTGTCCAGGAGTAAAACTGGTCTAGGCCAGCAAATGTTGATTCCTTTGGCAGGCACACTTATTTAGCTTTGCATCGTTCACTTGTCCCAATTACTGAAAGATAAGAAAGCAACTAGGTCTGACTTATTTCTTGGGGATACATTATAGAAAGAGATACGTACTTGAAAAACCTCATCTCAGCTGCACACGTAAAGTAGAATTTTTACAAGCACTCCACACTAGCCTAACTCTGCACCAATTAACTTTAGTGGGATAAGGGGCCAGCACTACATACTTTAAATCTCATTTCTTACAATGCATGGGCTTGACAAAACAGACTGCTGCTACAGTCACACTGGCTCACATGTTTGGGACTGTGCCAGGATACAAACTTTTTGGCTAGAACTTGGTAGAAGCATTAACATGAAAATGGATACCTCCTTAAAAACTACTTCCCAGAACTGTGTTATGAGATGTATACCATCGTCTTGGAAACTCTCCAGCTCACAGCAAGCTTGTCTACAGGCACTGTGTTAGAGATCCAAACAACTCATATTGCTATGATGAACTAGCAGACTGTCTTCAGAGATAGTAGCCTTGCCTAGCAGGCCCCCGAAATAGGCACACAGAACCCCAAATAGGCCACATTACAAACTTCAATCAAGCGGGCACACAAGAAGCAAGTATACAAGCAAACTAAGCGAGGACAAACTCACCTCAATTAACGCAGAGTCACTTCTTCACTGGGAGAACTCCCTTGCAAATCTCTCAAGTTTGTTAGTTCCATTGAAAGATTATCTGTTTCTTTCATGACAACAGCACTGCTGCTTAGCATAATATAAATTAGTTACAGCTGTTAACAGAATTTGATTTTTTTCCTGAAGATGGTCTAACATTTGCAGGCCAAAATACTGAGCAGCTTTTACAAATGCTAAATTAACAGTTCTTCAATGAAAATTTACATTTCTTAAAACCTTGAAGGCAAAGTGTTATCAGATTTTAATCACATACTCTCAGTATGTTCATACAAAATGCTGTAAGAGTATTACAACTGGAGACACCACGAGTGCACTAGTTTAATTCGAGTTTCTGTCAAGTTCTGCAATTAACACACACACAGTTCCAGGAACTGTGAATTCAGAACTAGAATTAATTTACAAATTCAACATTATCAATTTAGGATTGAATAAGGATCTCAGCCGGTTAACACGCTACCAAAAACAACTTATTACAGATAGATATATCTCCCTGCTTCTGTACCTTCCCCCCACCAATTCATCTGATGAAGTGGGTTTTACCCAAAGAAAGCTTATTCTCTAATAAATCTGTTAAACTCCAAGGTGCCACAAGATTCTTCATTGTTTTGGCAGACATGGCTGCCCCTCAGAGAGCTCCAGAAATGTAAATCCATGCCCATTCCAAGCCCTCCAGTTCACATGCTAAGCATAAACTGATTTATAGGTTTGATTTTCATATGTAAGTATTTCAATAAATGAAGTATAATAGAAGTTATCTGTTGTGCTAACTTCTTGAATAAAAGACAGTGTGTTCCATTACAACGGACACAATGTGTGAAGGTCATTGTCTTTAAGCCAAGAAAATGTTAAAGTTCAGAAGCAATTAATAAAACGTGGCAATATTCTATGTGGCTTATCATAGACCACATAAGAGGTATTCACCAGATAAGCATTCATAGTAAGCATGTCCTGAAGATTTATCAGAACGTTTGACTATCTCATAGAATTTATCCAAATAAGTGCCTGGCAGAGGCAGCACTCAGCATTCAATAATAATACAACGTTATGAATGGCCGATTATAAAATGCTGGCATTTTCCAGATTGCTGGCCAAACTGGTGCTGAGGAGGCACATGTACATTTATACAGATGAACTATGGATTTTGCCAGGGCTTTTTTCACATGCCCACTACGAAAGAAAAAACTTAATCACATTATATTTAGTCTCTAGTGGATTAACTCTGTATGCACCAATTACTGCATTATCTCAGTGCCAGATGCATTAGCGGCATAAGATGCTGCTACAGCTTAAAGGAGAGACATTGCTCCCACTGAACAAAAAATACTGAACTTTAATTTTATTTCTTAGCCCAAGAAATGAAAAAGGGAAAAGGAGAAAAATAAGAACATTGTGCAGTCCGCTTTTTCTCAGCAAGAGCTTGCCAGCTGCATCTACACCTCCTCCTCCTTCACATCAGTTCTGAGCTACTTAGGCAGGCTGAAAGTAATGGCTCTGGCTCTTTTGAAGATTTTTCACTTTTTTTTTTTAACATTGGTTGAAAACCAAGGGCCTGATTATACAGCTGCTGCACCAAACAACTCCCATCAAAGTCAACGAGAGCTGTTCATATGCAGAGGATGCGTAACGAGGCCCCAAACGTTACCAACTCTGAAGCAGTCTTTGTGCTGCATATGCTAAGTGGAGGAACTCTATAGTAGCAGGGCATTATGTGAGGCAGCTCTGCACAGGGCTCATTTAAAATTAATATTACGCTGAGGGAAGCGGGAGGAGGAAGGGGTTTAATTGATCTCGGGCAAGTTAATCATTTAGAACCTTCAGTGTGCTTGACAGTCTGATTTTTGTGAGTTTTGAAATACCTTTTGTGTGCATTTGCTGAGTTTTCCAAAAGATGGGGATTTTTCAGTTTTCACATAAAAAAGAGCTCTACAAACAAATGACACATCAGAGCACACTCCAAAGGTAACTGTGATACCAGCAACCAAAAATAATCACGTAAATTACACTAGGAAACAGGAACAGAAAACAAAGCTAATCTGTTGTAGCCAAGTATCACTTATTTTGAGTTTCAGAAGAGGTCTGCCTAAAAATAAGGTGCCTGGTGTTCTTTGGATGAGAGGCACTGAGTTCCTCCCTGCTATCTTTCCTCAATGAGCGACTTATGCCTTTCTCCTGACCACCTACAATACCATAGCACTAAATATTCAAGCTCACCCTTCCTACAGTGGGAAGTAGAGATGTGAACGACTAGTCGACTATCCGAGAAGCAAATGCTCATCGGATAGTCGACACGCTAGTCAACTCGTCGCTTCCACCCCCTTGCTGCCTCTATCAGAAAGAGACAGGAAAGGAAGGAGGGCAGGAGGTGCTTCAAAGCGGCAGCACCTCGTGGAGCCTAGGGGTCAGCTGGGGACTCCCCCACTGACTGCAGGCTCCATGCAGCACTGCCACTTTGAAATGCCACGGGAGCAAGGGGCCAGCAAGGGACTGCTTGAGTCCCACACTAGTCCTGTGCTCTCCACAGCCCTGGGGCTGTTGCTACACTTCAAAGGTGAAGTCGTCCTTATTGACTAGTCCATGCAAATTGCATCAAGTATTTGATTAGCCAAATCGAAATTTTACATCCCTAGTGGGAAGAGACTAAATCTTTCCTACACAGCAACTTTTTTAGACAGGTGCAAACAGGGGACAAATAAAGAACAGGCTTTGATGCCAAAAGATTGGTTCTCATTTACAGTTTACCAATAATATAGATATAATATCCCCTCACTTTAAGGCCAGGGCAGTGAAAAGCACCATAGTACAACTGAGAATTTGGCTCTCAAACTCCAAAGCACTGGGCTGGAAAATAAGTGGCAGTACTCTCCCAAGCTCTACTTCTACCCTTGGCACATTGCCTCAATTGAGAAGATAAAAGCTCTCCTGACAACTCCCACTTTAAGCACTTCAGGTTTTCCACACTGATCTCCAGAAGTGCACAGCACAAGTGTCTGCTCCATAGCCGGATTACTACCATACTTCAACCCCCATAACATCACTAAACACATAAAGAATCAGAACAACTCTTCCCAGCTGAAACCTGTTCAAGAACAGGTTCTGATATAGAGAATGTCTAATCACTATATCATCATTAAATGAACTTATTTATAAGAATACAACTCTACCTATGGACTGTGTCTAGACTAGCCAGTTTTTCCAGAAAATCAGCCGCTTTTCCGGAAAAACTTGCCAGCTGTCTACACTGGCCACTTGAATTTCCGCAAAAGGACTGACTTCCTACTGTAAGAAATCAGTGCTTCTTGCGGAAATACTATCCTGCTCCCGGTCAGGCAAAACTTTTGCACAGAAGGGCCAGTGTAGACAGCTCAGATTTGTTTTCCGCAAAAAAGCCCCCATCGCGAAAATGGTGATCTGGGCTTTTTTGCGGAAAAGCGTGTCTAGATTGGCACAGACGCTTTTCCACAAAAAGTGCTTTTGTGGAAAAGCATCCATGCCAATCTAGACGCTCTGTTCCGAAAATGCTTTTAACGGAAAACTTTTCCGTTAAAAGCATTTCTGGAAAATTATTTCCAGCATCTGATGGGTGCATTAGGGAAATACATGCAAGTCTAGAGAATGGAAAAGGCTACATTTCTTCTCCTATGGCTTCCACAGTGAGTGAGTAGGACAAACAAGCTGTAGGGGCAGATAACACACAAGATAGGAGGCAGATAATTATCCCTCCTAGAGTTGATGACATTACCCTGATGAGGTAAAGGATGAAGGGTAAGTACAGACACAAAACTAGCTTCTCTGCTTATTCCTGGAATTTAAATCCTCACACTTTGTGTAACAGCTTAATCCTCTCTCCTTAGTCTCATGAGAACAATGTCTGGACTTCAAGAAGCTAGTCTAATACATCCGTCAACTGAAAAATACTCTTTAAACTTTCTTAAAAAGCAAAATACTAAACACTGTTAACTCAAAGGTGGAAAATAAAAGTACAGACTAGTATCTTCCCAGCCTCTCTCTCTCTCTCACACACACACACACACACACACACACACACACACACACACACACACACACACACACACACCCCCCCCCCCCCCCCAAAGGGACAAATGAATAGGTTCAAATACTAAATGAATGTAAGCACACAGTGAAGTTGGACAAGAGAAAGAAGGATCTTTTTTCTAACTTTCCTCCAAATCCTTAGGCTGCTTCCAAGTTATTTTCTCAGCATTTCCTACCTTAGTGGTAGAAACAGCAGGAGCCCCAACACAGAAAAGTTGCTAGCATTTTTAGATCACCATGTCACCCACTCTGCTCTAAAGCAAGCCTAGACACGATGGTGGTAGACAGACCTAGAGTTGCCACCAATGAAAATGCAACAGTGGGAAATTTTAAGAGAAAGCTCAGATTAAGCTGAAGTGAGTCCCCACCCCCAGCTACATATGTGCTTTTGAAAATCCTTCTCCAAATGATTCTGGGGCATGAGTCAATAGGATTTTGTGTTTCTAATCATTCAAGGCATGTTTGAAAACCACATCTTTAACTATCCTATTACCACTGACAACATTGCTGAGCAATAGAAAGGAATTGCCAGGGATGGATACAAGCTCTCTGCTCCTAAGACAATAAGGAATTCTCCATTTTAATCAGGAACCAACTCAAATGAAAATGGGGTGTAAATGTTTCATTGGAGTGTCTGCCTGCACCATGTCCAGATCCGGCCACCATTTATTATTAACATAGCACAACCCTACACGTCAGCTAGGCACTTCCCAGAACAAACAAAAAAAGCCACAACCCCAAGGATCTTACAATCTAAGTCATAGGTTTTCAAACTGGGGGGGGGCACAAGAACATTATCTCGGGAGCAAGTGCACTTTGGGGCAGGGTGAGTGGAAGCTTGTCCCAGGTCCGTGCCACCATCATCTTGCTGCCTGTGGGCAATGTGTCCTTCCTGGCCCCAACCTCTGCAGTGCAGCACTAGCATCTCATGCTCTCACCATTTGGCATCTACCTGGCTGAGAAAGTACTCAGCCTCTACCGACAGTGCCTCCTACCGCCTGGGCATTAAACGTACGGCTGCGTGCTGTAGAGCCCCGAGTGTAGGTAGGAAGCTGGCTAAGGAAGGGTTTTGGGGGATGTGGGCTCTGCCTGGGGGGACAGGCCAGCGAAGGGGAGTGGCTGTGGCACAGCAAAGCCTGGTAAAAAGAAGGGAGCGGGGAAAGCAGGGGTCTGGCAGGGAGGCAGGGGAATCTGCTGCTGCCAACAGGGCCCAGGCTGGGAGTTCAGCTGGACACGGAGGGGTCGGAGGGCAGCCCGTGACACGCTGCTATCCCAGGGTTTGGATCTGGATGCACGCTGAATGGTCATCCAATAGATTTCCCTTGTCCAGCAGCCCACAAGCAACACACCCCCCACCCAGGTCGCTCCCACATCCGCCAGAGCAACTGAGCCTCCTCCGAAGGTGTGGCACCATAGAACTCACTGGTCACATGGGAATTTCCCCTCGTGGGCTCCAAACCCTGCAGCACCTGGGTCCCCCATTTGCCCCTGCACTGAGGGGGCACTCACGGGACAGGACTCTCTGAAGGGAATTTCGGCAAAAGGAGTTGGAACCTCTGATCTATACATCCCTTTCATCCTCAACTTTCCACCTAAATGGCCAAACAGCAGCCTTACGCGGGTTACCATTTCTACAAGTTGAAGAAGAGAGTCTTTACTAGGGATTTCAGGGTGGAGGCCAGGACTAAATGTGCTTTACATAATTTGGCCAAGTGAGCAGCAGGGTGGGTTAAGAAAGAATGAAAATAAAGGCAAGAGATGGGGGCAGAGGAGGACATGTTGAAGAGAGAAATACAATAAGGATATCTGAGATTTAAGCCAGGGTGGACGTGTGAAGAGACTGAACTGTCCATCTGATGGACAAGAAGCACCCAGTGGGGACAGTCAGTAAGGTATCTATGTCCAGACAGATGGGTGAGGAAAATTACTTAGCAGCTGAATTTTGCAGACAGGAAGGACGTCAGCTACTGATAGCTATCAAGGAGATCAAGAAGAAGTAGTTGAAATAAGCAAGGTAGGAGATGGCCTGGATATGAAAATATATTTCTTTTCAGTTATCAGCCCACAGAGAGAAATCAGTCAGTTGACCCAGCAGTTAAAAAGTGGGTTATTTTTCAGAGTGAAGGGACCTCAGACAAATTGGTAAAGATTTTGTCTAACTTTTTAGATCTCGATTAATGTCTAGCAGATGGAAACTGCAATGTCGCTCTCCTTTCCCCGCCCTGCCCTCTTCCTTCCTTTTCTTTCCCTCATTTCCCATCCCTTTATTTTTGTTCTTTTGTTTTCTTTGCTGCTCTCCCCTTATTTTTCAAGGCGAAAAATGAAGGAAGGAAACAGGAAATAAGACCCTGGATGTATGCGGGATAAGAGCCAAAGCCCACTGTGCAATAAGGGGCGGGAAGGGTGCCATGTACTGATGGAGTAAAAACCAGCATGCTACATCCTGTATTAGTGACCAATTAGCACAAAGACATTTTCCTGATTGCCCAAAAGCCTGTGTGGGTCTGCATTTTAATACAGAAAATAATACCATTCCTTGGAGAATTTCTGCATTTATAATTTTGTAAATAAATTATTTTCTTCTTTTACAGTAAACATTATGGGACTAATTTTGATTTCACACCAGTATAACTAATGGCTTCAGTGGACTTAGTCACTCCTGATTTACACTGGTGTAAGCTAGATCAGACTCAGGCCTCTATATGCAGACAGACATAATTTCCATGTAGTTTTATTTTTGGCATAAGGAGAAGAGGCTTTCCAACTCTGAAAACATGTTTCCTACCTTGATCAGACTCTTAGTTATATTTCCTACCTCTTTTGCCCATTCTAGGATTGATTCCAGATGCTGATTGTATCTGATCTATCTAGCAGGTCTTCCTTCTATACCATGGGTTCCCAAACTGGGGGGCGTGAAGAACTTCCAGGAGAGGAGTGAGGCAACCTAGCCCCGCCCCCATC
This sequence comes from Pelodiscus sinensis, assembly GCF_052426305.1. NCBI lineage: Eukaryota > Metazoa > Chordata > Testudines > Trionychidae > Pelodiscus > Pelodiscus sinensis. Next base: position 114,168,406 of record NC_143055.1, on the reverse strand, counting down.
AATTTCTTCCCCCCCCCCCCCCCCAGTTTTGCTGATATTTTTTTTTGGGCGGGGGGGGAGAGGCATGAGGGTTTCTCAAAAATCAAAAAGGGGGCATGATGCTGAAAAATTTGGGAACCACTGTTCTATACTGTTCTAGTAGGCAAGCATAACTTTGTACCTTCATGACAGCCATGCCTCTTCCACCACCATCCTCTAAGGCAGCCAAAAATAATCTTAATCACATATACTCACGTGACATTAGGGATGTTAAATTGTGGTTAACTGACTAGTTAAGTGGTTGATGGAATTTCCATCGACTACTCAACATATATTTCGAAGGAAGAATGTGGAAGTGCCTAAGAGCTCCCACTGGGCTCGGGATCAGCTGTGCGGCGGCTGTCCCTTTGAAACGCTTCCATGCAGCATTTTCCCAGAACCCGGGGTTAGCTAGGGAATCCCCAGCTGACCCCAGGCTCCATGGCACTTCGGCATTTTAAAGGGGTAATGCCACAAAGCTGAGCCACGGCTCAGCTGTGCAGCAGCTGCCCCTTTGAAACACCACCTTGGGGTTTCAAAGCAGCAGTGCCGCACAGCTGATACCTGACTCAGCTGTGACATGCTGCTGCTTTGAAGTACCCCTCTCCCCCTTTTCTGCCTCTATCTCACAGTGGAGGAAGGAAGGAATTGATTAGTCGACAGACTATCCGATAAGCAAATGTTAATCGGATAGTCGACTAGTCCTTAACATCCCCACATGACATTTCAAAGAATACATGTTTCTGAGGAGGAGGGGGTTGGAAGGTGTCACCCCTGTTAGAAAATATCCATATTTTTTTGAGCTTGAGGTCCCTAGTTTGTCAGAAGAAGAATATTTTCTGCTCATAAAGAAAATCTTCTCGTCATACCCTAGCTGATGGGATACCAGGAATCCTGTGGCAGTAGAATAGATAATTCAGAGGGAGAAGAAAGCAATTATGGAGAACCCTGATTTGCCACATAGTGCCACGACACATAGGTGTCGAGTATCAGAAGGGTAGCCGTGTTAGTCTGAATCTGCAAAAGCGGTGAGGAGTCCAGTGGCACCTTATAGACTAACCGAAGTGTAGGTGGTGAGAAGAAGGTGCCCATCGTTAGCAGTGTGGAAAGGAGCTTTGATATGGGCTGTGACTAACAGATCTGACACAAGGTAAATCCCCTATCCCAGATATCTTCTTCCTTATGGCTGTCTTTGCTATTACTCCAGCACTTGGAGGAGTCCCTCCCTGCTGGCCCATGCCAAGAACCCCTGCACAAAGACTGTTTCTTTGATCTCTATGCTGGGGGGTGGAGATCTGACCCAAATTAAATGGGCTACGTTACTCCACGATATTTTTACTAACATCCAAATCTTGGTCCCTACCTTCTCTGCAGGCACAAAGGACCAAATGCAGTTGAATCATTGCATTTCCATTGTGTGAGCATATGACGTATTCAGGATGTTGAAAGACTGCACAAGGAGACTTTAATTTTATCTAAGCATTTATACTATGCTCATAACTTAGAACTGGCAGTGCCAATCAGTGCATCCATGCCACATGCACTCACTGCCCCTTCTGCCAAACAGAGGGGAAGTTGTAACACAAACAGAACACCCAACTCCCTAGGAGAGTAGTAAGCCCTATTAGAAGGCTGGAGAGAAGAATTTGTTCTAGTTTGAAACCTTATGTACTTTTTTTTCTTCTTTCTAAGTCTTTTTATTTGGGCTTGATGAAGATGGACTGGGATTTAAGTTCATTAGCACCACATTCAGAGAGATCAAAGTATGGGGACAGACCCATTCTAATTGCAGTGCTAATCCACCTCAGCCCAATCTTTCTGCTCAAGAGGACACTCCTTGAAAGGGGCTCTTCGCCAGCTGCTTGTTAGATTATTGTTTATTGAGCAAGAGAATGTAACAAAAAACAAGAAAAGAGCTTTTCCCTAAATAAATGCCTAAGATTCAACATAAATACAGTAAGTGCAGAATCACAGAGCACAAACCAGGTGGAACAAATGCTCAAAAAAGTCTCCATTATATTTCTTGGCCCAGAAAGACACCACATATATCAGGAACTTTGCTTGAAGTGGTTTTCAATATTACGTAATGTTCAGGAGCCTTCAGTAGGAGCAAGGGGATTTTCAAATGCCTGGAAGAGGCATATTGATTCTTCCCAGTAGTGTGAAATTGACAATGCATTAATAAGATACCCTCTCCGTGTGTATTGAAATACATGTTCTAAATGCTATCCAGAGAAAAGTGACTGGAAAGTTGAAATATTATCCGAAGAACCTATAATGTGAAAACTGATGTCCTTTAAACAATGGAACAAGTTATCTAGTTGTCACTCATCTCTTTAATTTTTATACCCCAGTGACACAGACTGGAAATGTTCAGCAACTTTGAAAATCAAAATATAAGTGAGTTATTTGAGGACATGCTGAATCAGAGCCAAAGAGTCCTGTTAGTCCCAGGTTTTATCACGTTTTAAGGACATTTTTAATGTAAACCAAGAAAACAGATGGTATTACCGAGCAACTCTATATTTTATAGACCAATTAACTTAACAGGACACTGATGCAGCAATGAGATCCTTCCTAACTCCGTCTTAAACCCATGCAAAGTCCCAGTGATGTCACTGGGACTCCATACAGCATACCAGTCTCAACAGGCAGAGCATTTTGTAGGTTGAGGGCAGAGACATCAGAAAATCTGATACTGAAAATGGAGATTTTCAAACCTGTAGAATAGACCTCTATAGACCAATGGAAGAGAAATGATTATGTCCCAAACCAATGAAGAACAAGCTTTGTGCTGTCTATGGTGAAGAACAGTAATGGAACCAAATGCAGTGCAGCTAATTCATAAGAAAATATAACATTACTCAGTTAAAGAGGGGGAATTAAGCTAGGTGGACAAAAAACTTTTCTTTATTAAACCAGAATATGATAGGAAGGAAGAAAAGTGGTACAACAGGATTTAGCCATGATTCAAGATACAAAAACACGGACCTACTGAAAAAGATTATAAGATTTTTAAAATGTACTGCTGTACTGGCAGGCATTTCAACAGTTAATACTGAGGGTCATTTCTGGATCATTGCTAATAAAGCTCTGTTACCACATATGCCTTTCAGCTCCTTGCTCCTGCCTGACACCATAACAAAACCCATTACAGTTCTATTGACAAGCAAGCACCCATTTATAGAAGAAGCACATTGCATATTTTGGGCAGAGTATACAAGATGATTCTACCCAGCTGCAATATATTCTTATTCTAAGTCTAGAATCTTTTACCTGGAAAATTGGATTTGAAAAGGGGTTTTTGGGGGGCCAAATGGTCATCTTTTTTCAGCTTTAGTAGGAAACAAAATATTACACTTAAAAGCTTGAGGCAAATCTTTTTGTTTTATTGGAACTAGTTAACGGAATACAGAGTATTAAAATGGCTAGATTTAATACTTATTACACACCAGCTGCTCCTTCCAGGTTTACAAAAAGTTGTAATCTTGGTGCCAAACATAATTTATAAGACATTTTCAGCAAGACACAGCTTATCCTCACCCCATTTTTCTCCCTCATCCCCCTCAATTCCTTTAAAGCCACGATCCTGCAAACAAATGCACCAATGCAAATCTTTACATCCAAAGAGAATCCTATTTAAGGCAATGGGATTCTGCAAGAAAAAACATGAAAGTCTAGAGCAGTAATTTATTTGCAGGGTCAGTGCATAATGCAGTTGAATTTAAAAAAAAAAATCTAAAGAATTTTATTGTGTATTTTTCACCAACTTCAAGCTCACATTTCCTATCACCTATCAAACATTTACTACTAATGTCTTAAGAATAATCCAAGATTGCTGGTTATATTTCAGTACTAGTATTATTTAAGGCCATAGATCCACAGAGTCTTCCATTTGCAAAGAACAAATATTTGATTTTAGGTTTAAAGCATATTGAGAAAAAGAATCTTAGCCCTTCAAGTAAAGTTCCTGCACATTCATCTTACATTCTTCTGTTCCCAAAACAGAAAGTTTCTATGAGGTAACAGTAATTTGTTAATTAGACTTCATGGGTAGAGAATTTATTTTTAATTGCTTTCCTTGATTTCCACTTGAAATATATTTTGTTTCCTTCCACTACCTGCGATGTATTTGCTTTCTCTATCTGTCCAAGTGTGCATATATGTATGCCTATATACACCAATATGCTCTTTTTTGCTCTATTTGAGTTGTGCGCCTTTGTCTAAACGAGCTGTTCTAGAATTTGGACATTTTCTAGTTAAAATTTTGTGTTACTACAAAAGTAGATTGGATTTTTTTGAGGGAGGGAGGCAGGAAGTTCACAACAGTTTCTCTGGTGCATAAATATACAATCACCAACTTTCAAAGTTACAAAGCTGTTATTTTCCAAGACAAGCGTTTTTCTATTTCTGCTATTCATTGTGAAATATTCTCCAACATAGCAAAATGACTAAATTAACAACAGAAGTAAATGGTTGAGTGAACATGGGGGGACGGAAAGGGAGAAGTGTCCCGACCATCTATTTTCATCCTGAAATGCATTCATCCTTAGCTGAATGGTTATCTTCCTAATGTACTTTGTATGGATAAAACATTACAGAATCTAACACAAACTCTCATTAAAATTTTTGTTTTATGGAGGAGAAAAAAAAAATTGTTTCCAAATTTCATGTTCCAATTTCTGAAAACAGTATCATGGGGAAAATAATTCTAGGTCACCTTGAGAATACACTATCAATGATCTACAGAATTTAATCAAGTAGTCAATTACTTGACTCTCACAGGCCAACGCATCTTTCAACTCTTTTCTTGGAGGACACTTACATCGCCATATTTAGCTTTCTTTTTACTAAACTTCCTATAATTCAGAAGACAATTTAGACTCCCATATGGTTACTATCAAAACTAACAGATGCCTAGCAAATTAAAACACAAATTATGACTTGTAATACGCTGATGTATCATCATCCCACTACATCTTGCAATTTACAGTGAATCATAAGAAAAAAACAGGCTTCTGTTTGATGTGCTAAAGCCATGGTGTCCAATCAGATCTGAAGCAGCAGCCACTATACCCAACTAACCATACTCAACCAGTCAAATAGCCACATGTGGCTAGTATGTTGGACACCATGGTGCTAACGTTTTCTGTAACTCTTCTCTGCTAGTTTAGAGCCCAAAACCTGGAGTATGGTCCAAATTCTGCCCTGACACACACACATGCAGTTTCCGTTCAATGCAACAAAAAGACTTACTTGCAGAGGGGAAAGCCAGCCTTGTGCCTTTTTGGCTTCATTCTGATATATAAAGAAGGCCTGAAAGATTTTTTGATCATTAAAAAAAATAAGAACTATTTTTCTTCCCTTTTGATTTTTATGTTTAGAATTCAGGTCCCTCCTAGGCTGGAAGACACTGGTTTTACCTAGAGTAGGTTTTGAAAGTATTTAGAAAGTAACATTCACTCTAAAAGTGTAGTGCAGAAAAGGCAGCACATATCTTAACTAACACACGCACTAAACTGGTCAAGTTAGAACCTGGGGCAGTATTCTAGCGAACAAGAGTCTGGAAAGGGAAAGCTGAGCAACAGACCAACTATCCCTTTCCCCTATTTAAGTTTTAATTTGGTTAATATTTTATTTCCGTGTTCATATAACAAATTGGAGAAAGCACATTTGTTAGTTTTAAACATCCCTGTCTCTTCTATTGCAAGCTCACATAATACGTTCTCCAAGACTTCAAAGTCTTTTTTTGCAGAAGGATTACTGGGGCATTCCCAATGCTCACATCTTACCTCAGAAGTAAGGGAAAAAAGCAACCTATCTTTATGATGTATAAAGCACTCTCCTTTCTCTTCCCTGATGCCTAAAAAAGAGGGGACAGGAAACAACCATGAATTTTATAAAATCCTTTGCTGGTCACCTTGAACATATTACATTTAATGTCTAACTCTGGATTGTCAAAAAATGTTAACCTAAAATGACAAATGTATCTAAAGTTGTGGTTTATTCTGCATGTAAACACAAAGCAACTTTCTGTTCTGTTCCCACCCTCCCACCCCATTCCTACACAGGTCCACTAAAGTATATGTAGTTGGATGTATTAACAGAGTGTAGAATTTGGGACATGTTATCTGAGATAATAAAAGATTAAGCAGTGTCTTCTGAGAGGCACAATTATGCCTTTCAAAACACAACTTCCACTAACTGAATACAAATCTGTTGTAGCTGTTGGGTTCTGGCTTGTTTGGGTTTTTTTATTTCATGTAAAATACAAAACTGAAAAGAGGAATTAGATTATTAGCCTTCATTCCAAACATTAGAGGTGTGAATTATGTACATTTTGTTCTACACTATAAAGTGCAGATGGTATGTATCTTTCGATTACTGTAATTTAAATGCCTATACAACACTTCTCTGTCGAAGGCTCTATCACTTTTCATTGTTAGAAATGGTGCTGCTTCCTTCTATTTCAGTTCACTCAATTTTTACTTTGCTATTTTATGATGCAGAAATGGAAAATTTCAGTTTTCTGTGTTTTTTTCAATATTGATACACACAGTACACTTTGGGTCTTTGATAGGGGTTTCTGGAAAGGTACAACATTCTTTTGAAGGACTTATGCAAGATATTTGAAGGAGACAATGTTTCAAACAATAACGTTCTCAGCAAATGCTCTGAGCTTTCTTAAAACAACTAAAGATGCCATAATCTTCAATTACTGCTCTCCTTGCATAACCAACTAAACTTATTTTTTTCTTTTACATGAGCTCTGGCTCAGATGAGTGACTGAATACTGAGCAGTTTGCAATCCAGTCAAGAAAACTACATTAAACATCCTCTGGAAGATGGCTGACTATTACTGGAACTAGGGTACATGTAGCCTCTCTTCACAGAAAGACGGTATTGTTTGGAGGAAGTAACTAATCAAGACAAAAATACACAACTCGGCTATAGATGAAAAGTGTATTACATCTCAAAGAGTTTTGTAAAGGAAGGCAAGTATCATTAATTGTACTTTGTAAGAAAATTTAAATATTGAGGCCACTCAACAAGCCAACAGCAGAGTTGGGAATAAACTCCTGATTCCCAGTCCAGCAGCCTCTTCACTGCTTGGAACCATCCAACAACCTTCCTTCTGAAATCTGGGATCCATCAACTGAATTAAAACAAAGAGATCAGTGGCACATTAAAGATAAACATATTTATTAGGGTATAAACTTTCATAAAATACAAGTAACTCACTACATAAGAAAATGACACTGATCCAACTGCCAGTGTCCATGTACTTAGAATAAGGGGAGCATAGTTAAACAGGGAAGAGCATAGTATAACACTCATTAACAACTGGTTGGCCAACATGAACACCACTTATCTTCTATACGTAATGTGTTAGGGTATCAAAAAATTTTCTCTTCTCCCCTTTATCCTGAGATCTGCAGAAACAGTGCACAAGTATTCTGCAAACATAAACCCTTCCATTTCTTTCTGGAAAACATCTATGATCATTGCATGACATTCACAGAGGAATTAAACACACACACCCCTTAAAACTGGAGCAAACAAAATAAGTGACATGCTGTTGCAAGACACCACATGAAAGTACCATGTATGACAGGAGGGAAGAAAGAGATAAATACACATTAATATAAAATGTGAAAACTATGTTAAGATGATAAACAAAAAATAAACGTAGACTTCATTTTTGTTCGAAATAACCACTTCAAAAAACTATGAGTTTCCGGAGATCTTTTCTAGGACCACCATCTTTACTTTGAAGGAAAAGAGACATCACATCATCACTAAATACTTATCACCTGGTCCTTATCTATTTTTTCCATGAGTGCTGAAGGTAATCAGAAGCTCTGTACCAGTAGTGAGAAGAGGAGGGACCAGTAACAGTAACAGTTTTCCCCATCTGTAATAATGGAGATCAGATTTTTTGTTACCAACCTTTTAAATTCCCAAGACCTGCATTCTGAATCTGTGTTCACACAAGCTTTCATAGTCTCCCCAGAGCACACCCCAGGCTCCTCTGTTAAATAAATCTATCTTCATCATTGCTACCTGGTATAAATTATAGGGAGGTGTGCTTTATTAATACAAGACCCCTCTTCCTGCTATAATGGACTATGTACACACACAGGCATAGATGAGAACATATTGTATAGCTTCCAATAACATATAAACCCATATGCTGTACTGAGCCTAATTTTGGATTATGCTCTGTAAAATGCTCATCTCATTCAACCAGGCATGTGAAAAACATGCTAGAAATATTATTTTATGCATGTTACACTGCAACGTTCAGCTCGGACTCCTCCATACACAATGCTACAGCTGGTGCTCACAGAGTACAGTGCAACCAAAACAAGACCAGCCACACAGCCGCTGTCAAGCAAATGCTCCACCAAACCACGGTAAGAGCCTGTGCTTTAGGGGAATTGGGGTAATACAGTTTCCGCCTTTGCATTATTAGTAATAAACAGCGCTATTCGATCACAGCATAGCCACTGCATAGGCAGAGGAGGCACCATGTAATAATCACCCCTCCCAGCTGCATTCCCTCTAGAACTGGATCTAGGCTGGTCTTTGGGGACCCTACAACAGCCCATGCAGCCCAACTCCTTCTCCAGGCCTGGGTGGCTCTACCTCTCCCCTGACAAAAGGGGAGGGCCACTCTCCACACCTACAACAAAAGCAATTAAGAGGGGAGGAGGAGGGAAGCGGGAGAAATCATTGTTGCAGGCGGAATCCAGCGCGGGGCGGGGGGGAGGGCTGGAGTTGGCTTACCGGGGAGGAGATGAGCGCAGACCTACCCCCGCCAGGCTCCGCGCCCCTCTCCCGCGCGGGTTCTCCGCGGCACTCACCCAGAAAATGACATTGAAGCCGAAGATGAAATACTTGATGCAGCAGCTGACTTCGGGCCCTTTGTAGTGCTTCCCGGACATCCTCCGGGCTCATGAAGGCGCTTTCCCGGCAGCCCGAGGGGACGAGCTCCGGCGGCAGCGCGCAAGGGAGGCGAGCGGCTGCAGCAGGCGCGGGCTTAGCGGCGGCGGGGCTCCGAGGGGCAGGCGGCGGGCGCCGAGCGCCGGGGGTGGCCGGCCAGCAGCAGCTCCCGCCTCCTCCCCCGCATCGAGGAGGCCCCGGCTCCTCGCAGCCCCGCCGGCTGCGGCTGAGGGAAGAGACGCGCCGCCCCGGCGGATGCTGCCCCCCGCCCCGGAGCGTCCCTGCGGGAGCAGCGAGGCGCTCAAGCCCCGCGGCCACGCTGCGCCTTCCTGCTGCCGCCGGCCTGGCGAGCCCGCCCCACCGCGTCCGCCGGCCGCCTCCGGAGCGCGGCAGGGGGAGGAGCTGCGCGCACCGTGCGGCGGGCGGGGGGAGGCGGGCGAGGGACCCGCGGCGGCCCCGAGAGGTGCGGGGGGGGCGCTGGCTCCTGGCCGCCTGCGTGGGAGCAGCGGGGAGTGCACCTCCGGGGGGGAGCTGATCCTGCACTGAGGCTCAGCGCCCCTGCGGAGTGGATCGGGCCCCCGCGCCTCTTGGCTCGTCTCTGGGTGTCTCCTCCAGCCGCCTGTGCCGCTCGGGCTCCGGCAGGGATGCCCCAAGCGAGGAGGGGCTGGGCACGGCCGTGGCCCCTGCGTTACATAATCGTGCTGAGGCCGAGCAGCAGGCGGTGACATGACATAGCTTTGGAGGGGCGCGGAAACAAGCGATAATAAACCCTCGCCTCTTGGCTAGGGCAGCCCCGCCAACCCCACGCCGTCCACACACGTACACCAGCCCCTACCCCAAGCAGGAGCTTGGCTTAAAAACAAATTGTAAAACTGATAAATTGTGGGGGATTTTTTTTTAGTTTACTTCTGTGGTTTGTTTTGAGCCTTTTGGGAGAAGCTGCTCACGCCCTAAAATGTGCGTGATCATGACCGTTCAAAATTCAAACTTAATCCTACTTGGAAAAAGGTAACGATAGAGAACCAGAGATAATTGGATTGGTGCTGAAAAGGTGCCATGTAGTTGTGGTGTGCGTAGGTCCCAATGACATAGGGAAAAGTAGGAGAGAAAGCTTGCACACCAAAGTAAGGTTGCAAAGATTGAAGTCCAGTAGTAGTAGTAGTCTTGGAGTTGTTTCCAGTTCTACGTGAATATCCAGTTAGACAGGCAGAACAGCACGATCGCAATGGGTGGATGAAATGACAAAGCTTAGAGGCCAGAGTTAGGTTTATGTGGAATGGGAAAACTTTTTGGGAAAGGAGAAGCCTAGATAAGAAAGATAGGCTCTACCTAAACTAAAACAGAACGAGTTTGCTTGCATATAAAATTAAAAAGGTTGCAGAGCACTTTTAAAAGTAAGAACTGAAGGAAAGTCAACAGCTACAGAGAAGTATACGGTGGGGTAGAAGACATCCGGATTCATTAGGAAGGTATACTCATAGACTTGAAGGTCAGAAGGGACCATTATGATTATCTAGTCTGACCCCCTGCACAATGCAGGCCACAGAGTCTCACCCACCCCTTCCTAGAATAATCCTCTCACCTATATCTGAGATACTGAAGCCTTCAAATAGTTTGAAAACCCCAAGATGCAGAGAATCCTCCAGCTGTGATCTGTACCCCATACTCTATATATCCTAGTAAAAAAGGGGAGGATAAAAGTCACTAAATTACAAGTAGGAATTGAAGAGAAACAGTCAAAAGAAAAATTAACTTAACATTAAGCTCAAAGAAAAAGTTACTTTCATTTACATCACAAAGGCAGAGAAATAGTGATAAATTTTACAACTTCTTGTACACAGATGCAAGAAATATAAATACTAAGAAGGTGAAACAGAGTGCCTAGTACTATATCAATATTCTCTTTTAAGAGGCATCACAAACTCAGTGGAAAGATGATAATCAACCAGACACAGTAAGGAAATGTACAGGAATGATAAAATAGATCACATTAGTGGGGGAGTAGCACACTATAGAAACAATACATGTTAAATATGCAATATATCTTAAATGAAAAAACCAGTATCATAGCATCTCTGTGTATAGAAATTCAGTGCTTCAATAGTAAGGTAGTAGGAACATATTACTGACCGCTTGACCAGGATGGTGGCAGTAATTGTGAAATGCTCAAGACTCTGAAACAGAAAACACAACAATAATGGGGGATTTCAACTACCGGTATTCCCATATTGACCCAGAACATGTCACCTGAGGATGGGATGTAAATATAACATTTCTAGACATCATTAATGATTGCTTCTTGAAGCGGCTAGTCCTCGAACCCTCAACAGGAGAGGAAATTTTTAATTCAATCCTCAGTGTAGCACAGGATCTGGTCTAAGAGGTGAATATAGCTGAATTGTTCAGTAATACCAACCATAATGTAATTAAATTTAACATCCTTGTGGAGGGAATGACGAAACCCGCCCAGTAGCATTTAACTTCTAAAAAGGATACCACACAAAAACAAGGAGGCTAATTAAATGGAAATTAAAAATAATGGTCACAAGGATAAAATGCCTACAAGTGGCATGGAAACTTTTTTAAAACACCATATTAAAGACTCAAACTAAGTGCAACAGAGGCAAGAAACTTGCCAAGTCAGTCAACAGAGTTGCTAAAGGAACACTAAAGGAAAACAAGGTTATTGCAGAGATGCTAAATTAATTCTTTCCATTCGTCTTTGTTGCAGTGGATGTAAGGGAGATTCCCATGCCTGAATCATTCTTTTTAGGTGATGAATCTGAGAAACTATCCAAATTAAGGTGTCAGTAGATGATGTTTTGAAACAAATAGATAAATTAAACAGTAATAACTCATCTAAGAGTTCTGAAGGAACTCAAATATGAAATTGCAGAACTCCTAATTTAGTAAGTAACCTATCACTTAATTCTGCCTCTGCACTTGGTGACTGGCGGATAACTCATGTTTGACACTGATATTTTTTTTTTAAGTCTCCAGAGGCAATCCTGGCAATTACAGACCAGTAAGCCTAACGTGAGTACCAGACAACTTGATTTAAAAACTAACAGAATTACCAGACTGTAAACAGACTTTGTTGAGGAAGAGTCAACATGGCTTTTGTAAAGAGAAATCCTGCCACACCAATTTATTATAATTCTTTGAGGGGGTTAACCAACATAGACAAGGGTAAACTAGTGCAGAAGTCATGACCCACTTTGGGGTCCTGACCCACAGTTTGAGAAATTCCGATTTATGGATGTAATATACCTGGATTTTTCAAGGTTCCTCACCAAAGGCTCTCCTGAAAACTAAGCAGTTGGGGGATATGAGAGATTATCCACACATGGACCAGTAACTGGTGAAAAGATATTAAACAGAAGATAGGAATACATCGCCCATTTTCACAGTGAAGAGGTAAACAGCATCTCCCAGGGTATGTCTACACTACATGGCTCTGTCAACAGAGCCATGTAAACTAGTTTACCCAACATAGTCAATGAAGCGGGGATTTAAATAATCCCCGCTTCATTACAATAAAAATGGCTGCCACGCTGTGCTGACAATCAGCTGATCCAGCACAGCGCGGGAGTCTAGATCCGGATCGGTGGACAAGGGAAGCATTTGTTAACCGCTCCTGTAAACCTCATTTCATGAGGCATAAGGGAGCGGTCGACAAAGGCTTCCCTTGTCGACCAATCCGCATCTAGACTCCCGCTGTGCCGGATCAAATGATTGTCGGCACAGCACGGTGGCCATTTTTATTTTAATGAAGTGGGATTATTTAAATCCCCGCTTCATTGACTATGTCGGGTAAACTAGTTTACATGGCTCTATCGACAGAGCCATGTAGTCTAGACATACCCCCAATGATCTGTACTGAGACCCATACTGTTCAACATACAGTATTCATAAATGATCTGAAAAAAAAAGGGTAAATAGTGAGGTAGCAAAGTCTGTAGAGGATATTAAATTACTCAAGATAGTAAGTCCAAGGCTGATTGCAAAAGTTTGTAAGATCTCCAGAACTGGGTGGTGAAGTGGGAAAGAATGTCAGATGAAATGTATTGATAAATGCAAAGTAATGCACATTGAAAAACATTACCCAGATGTACAAAATGATTGGGTCTACCTTAGCTGTTACCATTCAGGAAAGAGATCTTGGTATCATTGTAGATAATTCTCTGAAACCATTTATTGTCACAGTCAAAAATAAAAAAAACAAAAATGTGCACACGTAATTCCATCCTCCCCAAATCAGAACGGTTAAGAACCATTTGGAATATAAATAGAATAAGGCCACTATCTATACCACACCATCGTATACCCATACCTTTACTGCTGCATGCCATTCTGGTCACCCCATCTCAAAAAAGATATATTAGAATTTTAAAAGGTAGAAAGAAAGACAAAACAAATTATTAGTGGTATGGAACAGCTTCCATGTGAGGAGAAATGACAGAGACCAGGACTATTCTGCTTAGAAAAAGAGACAACTAAATGATGATATAACATAATGTTATTAAAACATTGATGATGTGGAGAATTTGAATAAGGAAGGCTTACACATTACACAACAGGGGTTACTCAATTAAGAACATAAATTAAAAGGGACATAAGGAAATACTTCTTCATACAATGCACAATCAACCAGTAGAATTCATTGCCAGGAGATGTTAAGACTAAAAACATAATTGGGTTCAAAACTGAAAGAGATACATTCGTGGAGGATAGGTCTATCAATGGCTATTAACCAACAGCCAAAAGTTGGAACCACATGCCATTCTGGTCACTCCATCATAAAAAAGATATTAGAATTGGAAAAAAGTAGGAAGAAGGGCAACAAAAACGATAAGTGGTATGGAACAATTTCCATATGAGGAGATATTAAAAAGACCAGGAACCCACTACCCTGACTCCTGCACTCCCACTTCCACCTCTGAGCCTCTCCTCACTCCCTGCTCTGACTCCTGCACTTCACACTCCCTAACCTGAGCCTCCTCTCACCTTCTAAACCTGACTCCTGCACCCCCTTCACCACTAGCTTCTTGCCCTGAGCCCCCCACATCCCAAGCCCCTGCCCTGAAGGACCTGAGCAATGGTGCCAATTCAACCTTTATACCATGTCCCACTGCCATGTATTCTATTTTAGGAATGTTTTAGAGACCTTATTAATAATATATTGGGACTATTTATTGTATCCCTCTATTGATAAAGTTAAGTCCCTTTGTTCCCATAAATCCAATAGGTCTCAGAGAGAGCCATAAAATCTTCTAAAATAGCCTACAAGAGATTTCTATATTGAAACATGTCAAATTAAATGTCTACTATCTTGAGACTTTCCAGAATTAGAAGTGAGCACTGTGTTTCTCATTGCTGAGGCTGCACCAGCCCCGGCTTTCTCCTCCCCCCAGCTGAGATTGTGCCAGCCATGCCCCCCCAGTCCCCCTGCACTTAGGCCACAGCAGCCCTGGCTCACCCCCCAGCCATCAGGAAGGGCTGGGCCAAGGCTGCAGCAGCCCTAGCTCTCCCCCCGGCAGCCAGAGAGGGCCCAGCTGAGGCCATGGCAGCCCTGGCTCTCCCCCACTTTCTGGAGGAGAGGAAGGAGGGGAGAGAGTGGGAAGAGGCCTTACGGAAGAGGGACATGGAGTGACATCATGATGTCATTCTGTTGTCCCGCAGGAAATTTGTTTAGAGAGAGAGAGATGGTATATTCTTGAGGTATAAAGCTGGGAGCTGGAGGGATTTGGGTGGTGCCTTTCTCGGTGTGTTTCACGAGTGCCTCTTGGAACATTTACACAATCTAGCTCCACACACAATTGTGCTGAGCGATAACAGGGCCTGAAGGGATTTGCTGGTTGTTACTTACGAACCATTATGAGAGACAGCCCAGGCTGGAAGGATAAGAAAGGCCAGCAGTCCCACAATCCTAGGCTACATCCCAGGGATCCTGTCACAAAAGTTTAACATATTACTGTCTCCATTAACACCATCTGCAGTATTTGTTAATGCTTCATAGCCAACATGGCTGTAAAACTGAATAATGATTACCATAATCTATGTAATAATTATCTCTAACAGTTTATCAATTAATAGGTTGTCACTGACTGGAAATTAACCAAGTTTTAAAATAAATAAGCATGTTACCAATTTCAGTGTCAAATTCATATTATAATATTTTATTTGGCTTCTAAATCTGGACTAATGCTATAGGCACCTGTAATTTTAAATTATCTAAAACATGTTATATTTTCCCAGCATCAGTGCAGTTAAAGAAGTGTTTGGGATGGATCCCTCAGCAAAAAACGGGCACGCATAAAGTTACACTATCCTTTCACAATATGTACAAAATTTCTGTTCTTTCTGAACAGAGGGATCAAGATTGCAAAAACAGCTCCTATGACCATGAATAATTCAGCTTTCAGAATGGTAGCTGGCAGCACAGTTCTCAACACCTGCAGCAGCTTCTTTATCTGTTCTACAAACACATTTTGTCATCTGTTCCAAATGCACAGTAGAAAATTTTCGCCTTTGGGCCATCCCTCACAGATTGCTATTCCCACATGGTGGTGGCCACTTGGGGCAGGGAGTTGAGTAAAATCAATCTGAAAAGTACTTGGGATCATTGTAGATATGCAGCTAAACATGAGCTTGCAACGTGATACTGTGACAAAAAGGGCTAAACCCAATACCTGGCTATATTGAGGAAAATATTGAGCAGGAACAAGGGAGCGAAAAAACCTTAGAGAGTCAGTTATTGGACTATTATATACCTTTTTGGTGGACACATTTAAAAAAAAATATATTGAAAAATTGGAGATTGTTCAGAGAGCTTCAAGAATAATTTGATGTCTGGAAAATATGGCTCACAGTAAAAAGCTAAAGTAGCTCAATCTATTTAGTTTATCAAAGAAAAGATTAAAAGGTTGTTTAATCATTAGCTATACTCACTCACACACAGAGAAGATATCAGCACTAAGACTTTCTTTAACCTATCAGACTAGACCAGAAGAGACCATATGAAATCATTCTAGTATGACCTCCCGTATCACAGGATATTATATTTAACAGTTACGTCTGTATTTAGTTAAAATTGTGTTTAAAACATAACTTTGGTTTTGGCTAAGATATATCTTCCAGAAAGGCATCCACTGATCATAGAATCATAGAATCATAGAATAATAGGACTGGAAGGGACCTCGAGAGGTCATCGAGTCCAGCCCCCCGCCCTCAAGGCAGGATCAAGCTCCGTCTACACCATCCCTGACAGATGTCTATCTAACCTGTTCTTAAATATCTCCAGAGAGGGAGATTCCACCACCTCCCTTGGCAATTTATTCCAATATTTGACCACCCTGACAGTTAGGAATTTTTTCCTAATGTCCAATCTAAACCTCCCCTGCTGCACTTTAAGCCCATTACTCCTTGTCCTGTCCTCAGAAACCAAGAGGAACAAATTTTCTCCTTCCTCCTTGTGACACCCTTTTAGATATTTGAAAACCACTATCATGTCCCCCTTTAATCTTCTTTTTTCCAAACTAAACAAGCCCAGTTCATGAAGCCTGGCTTCATAGGTCATGTTCTCTAAACCTTTAATCATTCTTGTCGCTCTTCTCTGTCCCCTTTCCAATTTCTCCACATCTTTCTTGAAATGTGGCACCCAGAACTGGACACAGTACTCCAGCTGAGGCCTAACTAGTGCAGATTAGAGCGGCAGAATGACTTCACGAGTTTTGCTTACAACACACCTGTTGATACAACCTAGAATCATATTTGCTTTTTTTGCAACAGCATCACACTGTTGGCTCATATTCAACTTGTGGTCCACTATGACCCCTAGATCCCTTTCCGCCATTTGATGATGGCCCCGGACAGCTACTGGTCAGTTGGGAATCAATTTGGAGTGGGGGAAATCAACACTGGGATAGTGGGCGCTGCTCCAGGTAGCCAAGACAATCAATACCCTTCTGTTTTGAAAAGGCTGTCTGGTGTCATTACAAATAGCTACAGAGGTGCATCGGTCCCTGAAAAGCGTAGAAGTCCCAGATCAGTTGGACTCTCTTGCTACGTCCAGATTGCAAGCCTCTTTCGAAAGAAGCTTTCTCAAAAGATACTTTAGAAAAAGCATCTTTTAAAAAAGAGTGTCTAGATTACAACCAGTACTGTCGAAAAAGCAAGCCCCTTTTTGGAAAAAGAGCACCTGGGCAGTCTGGATGCTCTCTTTCGAAAAAGCACAGTATGCATTACATAGTACGTTTTTTCGAAAGAACACTTTAGAAAAAAGGCGTTATTCCTCATAAAACGAGGTTTTCTGAAGTCAAACTGCTGCGTTCTTTCAATTTACTTTCAAAAGAATGCAGCAGCAGTCTAGATGCAGGTGAAGTTTTTTTTGAAAAAAAGACCACTTTTTTTAAAAAAGACCCCTTGTAGTTTAGAGACACCTTCTGGGAAGAGTGCATGGTGTGAAAAAGGTGCTGGAGCCTGGGGTTCACTTTTGGAGCCACTAAGGCTGCTTGGCCTACCTTTGGGAAGAGTGGGCCTCCCGGGGTGTCTGGCACACCGAAGGAACTCTACCAGGGATAATTCTTAAAAGCAGAAGCATAGCAGAGATCTTGTGAATCTATGGCAGAAGCTGTTTATACACTGCAATCATGTCATCTCTCAATCGCCTCTTTGATGAGACAAACCAATTGTGCTCTTTAAGTCACTCAATGCAAGTTGTTTTGGGTTTTTTGTTTTGAGTCCTCAAACCATGCGTGTGGTGCATTTCCTTCGCTCCCACTGATGTTTCGACGTCCTTCCTAAAATGTAGACACTAGAACTGTATGCTGTATTCTGGTAGCAATCTCATCTGTGCCATACACAGGGTACAATTGACTCCCTACCCTTACTCTCTTCTCCCATTTGCATATCCAAGGATGACAATAGCTATTTTTGTCAAGCATTGAATGTGGTGCTCATGTTCAGTTGCTTGTCTGCTATGACTCCTACAATTCTTTTCAGAATCATTTCTTTTCAGGATATAGTCCGCCCCGTTTGAAGAGATGGCCTGCATTCTTTATTCCTCGCAGCATGTGGCTGTATTAAGATGCAATTTACTTTAATGGGCCAATGATGGAGCTGAGAAACCTCACACCCGCATGACAAGGGTTAAAGACAACCTAAGGGCTCAGCTCAGCATGTATTGCTATACCAGCAGCCAATGCCAGGTCAGGATGGAGAGAAAAAGGAGAGATCTTGGCTCACTTCAGGCTGGCTGGTGAAGAGGCAGGAACTAGGTGCATCCCTCCACAAGGGAAGTATCACAAGGAGCCAGGAGAGCCACTGGGGAAGAAGCACTTGATTCCTGACCAAGGGAGACTGCTGAGGAGACAGAGGAGCACCCAGCAGCAAGTGAACTGCGTGACTGAACCATAGACATGCTGTAGGGTTGGTCCCCTCCAATCTTACTTATGTCCTACCCAGAGGGACCTGCAGGATTCTGCAAAAGATCCACAAGGGGATGCTATCAAGTTAAGCCACTACATACTGTTTGGACTATAGCAGCCATATTCCGAACGGAAGAGATCAAGATAGTCCAGAATAGTGGGCAAAAGGCCTGGTCCCTGCTACAGCATTAGGCCAACATTTATGTCAGTGTAACCACTTTCCAAAAAGCTTGTGATGGCTCCTGTTTTTAAAGAAGTGCACCTATAATCCTAAAAACTATTTAGTTTTAATTGGTGGCCAGTGATATGAAGCCATGTACACTTTGATGTAAATAGTTGCAACTCTATTGACCTCTGTGAAGTTGTGTCCAATTATCTGAATGGCAAATTTGACCAAAACTTTCCACAAGAGGAACTTAGGTCTCTCCACCCCCACTGACAGATAACATTTCTATGTAACATTCTTGCTGATATTTACTTGTTAGTAAGTTTTTAAAGGGTGTAGCAAGTATTTCTCCAGCAGGCTGCTAAGATCTTCCACACACTCAACCCCAGTCTCTTTCTGCCCTTACAATGCTGTATAATAATGTTTTCCATTATGGCTGTACCATAAAGTCATAACTGAGAATCCCAGCTTGCAGAATCAAACAGTGCTACTTAAGCTATTAGTGAGTTTCTGGAGCTCTGAGAATACATAATACGGAACCTGTTTCTATGTGTGCCTTGTTTTGCTTCCTCTGAGTCAATGCACACTCTGAGCTCTTGTTTTCTCTGCACAAAGTGGAAACTGTGGCTCATCTTTGGTTACTGAAAACTGTCCTTTGACGTAGGTATCTGTTTTGTCTTTTGACCTTTAAACCACAATAATAGTAGGAAGGAACTATCTGGGTCCAGAATAACCACATTTAATAAATATATATCACATTCAAGACCTAACTATGCCCATGCACTACTCCTCTGGCAGTGGTCCAATGGTTTCTGGACCACAGAAGGCAATGAGGGCCGCTAGAGGGCTCCCAAACTATTTAAAGGGATACTACTCTAATTCCAGTACAAATACCCCCTCTATACTGCATAGATTTAAAGGAGAGGAGTTAAGGACACTTTTTTTAAAGTTACAAATGCAATGCTACAAATATACAGCAGGCTACAGCTTATGAATGAGAGGTGGGTAACTATTTCTCTGGATAATAGCAGATAGATACTCTTCCAGATGTTGTTGTGATACCTATCTGTTCTTTCCAACATAGCTATATCAGCAATATTCTGCAGCTGTGTAATGTTAGGGTCACTTGTAGTAGAAACAGAGACATGAGGTTCCCTGCCATCATCACTAGTCACTGTCTACAACTATATTGTAGGCTGGATATTTTCAAAAGCTATCACTAAGAGTTGCATATTGTGAGTGCCTACTATTATCACCAACCTCTGTAACCATGCTTCAGCCAGTTTCTTCTAGTTAAGAACCAATGACATTCTATAACCACAATAATTTCTCTCCCATACACCAGATATTGGTGAAACTTTTTAATTCTCTTTAGATCTTTTAGGAATTTGAGCATAGTTATATTCTGAAGAGGAATGAGATCTACAATCAGACCATAGCTTTTTCAGCATGGTCTTCTATCACATGTGAAAAAACTGCTCTTATTCCATCTGGGGAAGTGTCACAAACTATCTTTGTGGGAAAAGATGTATTGTAGTGCCTAAGGACCCTTTCAGATGCTATTAGCTTTTTGACCATATCAGAAGCTTTGGAGAACTCTGTGGATCAACACAATTTCTGTCCATTGTATTCACTTAGGCTATGTCTAGACTATAGGGGGGGAGGGTTTCGAAAAAACTTCACCTGCATCTAGATTGCCGCCGTGTTCTTTCAAAATTAAATCGAAAGAACGCGGCTTTTTTTGACAGAGGTAAACCTCATTTTACGAGGAAGAATGCCTTTTTTCGAAAGATCTCCTTCAAAAAAATGTGTTCTTGACCACAAACAAGGCTTTTTCGGAAAAGAGCATCCAGATTGCCTGGGTGTTCTCTTTCGAAAAAGCAGATCGCCTTTTCAAAAAAAGTTGTGGCTGTCTAGACTATCTCTTTCGAAAGAACTTTCTTGAAAGATTCTTTCGAAAAAGCTTCTTTTGAAAGAAGTGTGTAGTCTAGACATACCCTTAGTTATAGATGTTAAAAAAAAGACAGAAGGTATTATTAGATCATCTAACCTGACCTTCTGTATACATCACAGGCCACAGATTTTCAGCAAAGTGTATTGAGCCCAATAACTTATGCTTGATTATAACAAATCTTCCAAAAAGTCATCAAGTCATGATCTGAAGACAAAAAAAGAGCAGTAACCATTTCTCTTGGTAAATTATTTCAATGGCAAATCACCTTCACCAATTTAAAAAAAAAAAAACAGTACCTTATTTCTAACAGGGATTTGTCTGGCTTCAACTTCCACCCTTTGGTTCTTGTTATGCCTTCCTCTGTTAGAAAGGCATTTTTCCCCATGAAGTTACTTCTATCCCATAATGAAGTCACTTCATTTGACATTTTCTCCAGCTGTCCAATAACTTCTCTGATTCTTCTCTGCATCCCCTCCAATTTTCCACATCCTGTTTAAAATGTGGACACCAGAACTGGAGGCTATATTTCTGTGTCAAACAGTACAGGATGGATTTGGAAAAATTAGGGATTGCTCCCTCTTCAAATACAATTCAGTTTGTTATGTTTTAAGAGAGTTTGACAGCACTCTGACAAAATAAGCTGCCTTGTCTAAAAGTTCAGTTAAATTATTATTGAGGCACAGAGTTCATTTTATTTTTTAAAAAACCTACGGGTATGTTCCAGCTTTGCCCGTTGCTGAGAGAGATTTAGCTGCATTCACTACTTAAAAATGCAGAATAGCGTGGCTTCACTACACAGCATATGTGGTTTACATTTGTTAACTGCCACTTTAACAATCACCCAGGAGCATGAGGATTTCTTCTGTATGCATGTTAAGTATCAGTGACTAGTCTTCTGCAATTTTTCATCTTTAAGTAGTCTGATAATCCTTCTATGAAATAATAGAACAGCAGGTTCTGTATCCAGCTCCATTTTAAGTCTACTCCTTCTGTTTATAAAGAAATGAAATCCAAACAACCTAGAAGACAATAAAGCATTAAGGAGTTGAAGAAATGCTGTAACATTCTCAGTGGGCTCTAGGTTGCCATGTGCAAGGTGATGAATCTGAAATCCTGTTATTGCCCTCACAAAGCAGGGATTGTGTTTTTTGCACTGAACTGCACATTTTATGGATGTGCCCCAGTTTGTTTAATTTTCTACAGGCTGAACCACTAGACACTTGCACTGTGAAATTTTCTCCACAGTAAAAGCACACATTGTTTTGATGTGGTCAATGTTGTTTTCTGTTTTACTTCAGAGTGAGCCTATGTCTACTCTACCGCAGAAAATTGACTTAAGGTACGCAACTCTAGCTATGTGAATAATACAGATAGAGTTGATGTACCTTAGGTCAAGTTACCATGGGGACTTGATAGGAGAAATTATCCTGTCAACTTACCTTACTTTTCTTGTTGGGGTATAGTATAAGGGTCGACTGCAGTGTTCTGCAGTTGATTTGGCAGGTCTTCACTAGACTCACTAAATCGACTGCCAGTGGATCAGTCCAAGAGCTATGATCCTTGCTGTGGTGTAGATGTAGCCTGAGTTTGTTGCACAGGGTGATGTTATTACACTTGGTATTTCTACATTGTTTCCACAGATACAGGAATTTCTAATGCACATTTTAGAATTCAAAATCAGCCTCACTTAATAACTCTCTTTTCATTGGTTCATTTTTCATATCACACACTAACCAGTCCTTTAATGCATCATTTAAACACGAAGGGTATGTCTAGACTACAGGCTTTTGTCAACAGAAGTTCTGTTGACCGATACTGTCGACAAAGCTTCTGTCGACAAAGAGCATCTAGACTACATCCAGTTCTGTCGACAAAGCAAGCCACTTTGTCAACATGACAGTGTAGACGAAAAGGACAGTGTAGATTCAATAATGCCTTCTGTCAATAGAACAGAGGCGTTATTCCTCGTAGAATGAGGTTTACAGCCATCGACAAAGCTGCTGAGTTCTGTCGACAGTGTAGATGCAGGTATAGTTTTGTCGACAAAAGTCCACTTTTGTCGACAAAACCCTGTAGTCTAGACACACCCTATGGGTGTGTAAACTACATGGCTCCATCGATGGAGCCATGTAGATTAAGCTGATCAGCAAAGGGAAATGAAGCCGCGATTTAAATAATCGCGGCTTCATTTAAATTTAAATTTAAATGGCTGCCGCTCTGACATCCCTTCATCGACCTCCCGGTTATGCCTCGTAGGATGAGGTTTACCGGGGAGGTCGATAAAGGGCTTTCATGTCGGCAGGGGAGCATACAGACTGCCCCGATCTGCCGACAAACAGCTGATCGGCAGCCATTTAAATTTAAATGAAGCCGTGATTATTTAAATCGTGGCTTCATTTCCCTTTGTCAAACAAACAAATCTACATGGCTCCGTCGATGGATGTACCCTAAGAGGCCATTGCCAATTTCTGTAAGTCAGCCACATATTCAGAAATAATTTCTTTGTCTTTTTTATTCCATTTACAAAAATGGAAATGCACTCGAATCAGCAGTGGCTTTCAAGATACATGACTATTGTAGATTTTCCATGATCTCAGCCAACATTTTATCTGGATTTCCACTCAGCCATGGTTGTGGAGGATGGGTAGAAGGTTGCCTGTTGTCATTCAGTAATGGGCTGTCAACTAAGAAACACTGTTGAAAGAACCACCATTCTGGCAGGGCCAGATTAAGGGTGGGGCTAGCTGGGCAGCTGCCCGGGGCGCCAACCTATGCGGGGTGCCTGATTGCAGTGGTAACGGGCGCCACGCACCTGGGGGGGTGGGGCCATGCATACGCTGTGTGCCTGGGCACACGGTGCCTCTTACCACTTCAATCAGGCGCCCCCCCCATAGGTTGGCGCCTGGGGATGGGGCCGTGCATGCATCGCGCGGCCGTGCATGTGCTGCTTGTCCGGGGGTGCAGCGCCCCTTACCATGTCAATCAGGCACTACGCGCCCGGGGGCAGGGCTGCGCATGCGCCATGTGCCTGCTGCCCAGGGCACAAGTATGGCTCAGTCTGGCACTGCATTCTGATCATTTACTTGGAGAACAGGGGAACTTCAAGGATGTGGAGATGGAGCAGTTTAAATTGGTAAGGAAAGGATATCCTCCAGACTACATTAAGGAAGCTGGGAAAATAAAATCGCATTATTTCATATCTAGCAAGTTCAAAGTTATATGCTGTATACCCCCAACAATCTGTATAAGAGGGACATACCATATCAGTAGCTTAAAAATTGCTCCCTTTTGCAAATTTAGACTTCATAACACCAGCAACTAACAGGGCTTGTATAATCACTACAGACTGGAGCAGTAGTAGAAGAACAAAGTAAATAAAATGTTTTGCAAGAACATGCATATTAGGGCATGAAATAACAATACTGAAAACTTCGCTGTTAAACCTTTTCTTGTTCTTCTAGCATTGTGCCTTTATGTACTGGAATCTGGCGATTGTAACATCGCTGGGAGACAGTTCTCTGGCAACCCTCACCCTATGTACAGCAGGAGCCAATAATCTGTAGCCAGACTAGTGATCATGCTCTAAATGATGGAAACAGAGAGGTAGGTTTCAAGTCAGTAATGTGCTGAATGTCTCTCTCGCTCTCTTTTTCTCTCAGCACTTTAGTACCCTCTTGTGCAGTTTCTGATTTTAAAAACCACTCAGCCTGGGCCAAAGCTGCAACATTTGGATCCTGATCTAGATTCTGAACAGCACAAATGTAAGAGCTTGGATCCAGCATTTGGACTGTGTCATTTCTAAGTGCAAAGTCACGGGATTGGTTTATTATAACAACAAGCAGACCACCCTTCAAATAACTTATGGATGAACTGTACTTTAGGAATTCTTGTACTTGCCTATAAACAAAGTGGATTTGCTAGGATCATGGTCAAGTTCTTGCTGTCATTCTGTATGCATGGCACCAGAGAGCCTCTCTGCAGGCCAAGACCTGAGGAACTGCCAGTTCTTGTGTGTGGTGTTGGCACAATTGCTTCTGAGATGCTTTTCTCTCAAGGACTTTCAGCTGTCTGGTTCCATAGGCACCCCGGCTGTGCTGTGAATATAGGGCCTTTCATTTTAACCTCTTGCACCTCTTCTACTGAACAAACTTAACACCATATAATCAACATTTATTGCTGCTACTGTCCCTGGGAAAAATGGAACTATGAGTGACTGTTTCAATTTTTGAAATACCCTCCCCAGATCTACTCAACATGCCACCTTCTTCACACTTTGCTTACAGAAAGTGTAAATCAAAGCAATATGACTGCACCATTGTGATGGGTATACAGGCAGTCCCCGACTTATGCGGATCCGCACTTACGAACGGGGCTTTCTCGCCCCGGAAGTCGGGGCGAGAAAGCCCCGTTCGTGAGCTGCTCCGGTGCCCCTGGTCTGCTAGAGACCGTCTCCAGCAGACCAGGGGCACCGGGCGGGTTCCCGCGCCTCTGAGGCTTTGCCAGAGCAAAGCCTCAGAGGCGCGGGGAACTGCCGCTGCTGCTGCTTCAATCTGGGTGCCTGTGGTCTGCTGGGGACCCAGGCTCCCGGACCCAGATTGAAGCGGCAGCAGCGGCGGTTCCCCGTGCCTCTGAGGCTTTGCTGTGGCAAAGCCTCAGAGGCGCGGGACCCCCCCGCGGCTGCGGCATCAGTCCGGGAGCCTGTGGTCTGCTGGGGACCGTCCCCAGCAGACCACAGGCTCCCGGACTGAAACCGAAGCCGCAGCCGCGGCGGGGTCCCTCCCTCTGAGGCTTTGCCAGAGCAAAGCCTCAGAGGCTCTGCTCCCCGTGTCCCTGGTCTGCTGGGGAGGAGGGGGGGCGCAGCTAGTGTGCTCCCCCCCCCCCCAGCAGACCAGGCTTTTGTTTTGGACTCTGGGGCAGTGCAGCTGGGGCGCTGCCGATTGGTCCTGCAGCGCCCGCTCTGGGCACTACTGGACCAACCCGGCAGCACCCCAGCTGCTCTGCCCCAGGTCCTGATTCAGCCGCTGCTGGTCAGTTTCAGCAGCGGCTGAATCAGGACGCCTGGGGCAGAGCAGATGGGGTGCTGCTAGGTTGGTCCAGTAGCACCTAGGAGCGGCGCTACTGGAGCAACCCAGCAGCACCCCAGCTGCTCTGCCCCAGGCGTCCCCAAGTCAGCTTCTGCTGAAACTGACCAGCGCTGACTACAGGAAGCCCCAGGCAGAGTTGCTCTGCCCCGGGCTTCCTGGAATCAGCTGCTGATCAGTTTCAGCAGCAGCTGACTTGGGGACGCCTGGGGTTCTTAAGTTGATTCTGTATGTAAGTCAGAACTGGCGGTCAGTTTCAGCAGTGTCTGAATCTGGACGCCAGTTCCGACTTACATACAGATTCAACTTAAGAACAAACCTACAGTCCCTATCTTGTACGTAACCCGGGGACTGCCTGTATATGCCTGGCTGAGTAGCCAAGTGTTATTGGTATTTCCTTCCTCTCCCCTTCCATACTTCTGTTTGGGACTCCCTTGTTACATCGAGTCTGAACTTATTCCCTGATCTTTCAAGAGCTTGTGAATTAGATCTTTAGGCACATAAGAAAGTCACACTCATAAATAGTTACTTACAAGCCCAAGTACTTGCAGGTCTGATGCCTTACTGAAGCTAGGTTGACACTACAAAGATAAATCAGAAAAAGAAATGCAATTTGTGATACGCAAATTGCTTATCCTTCTCTGATTTACTTCCAAAAGAGGCATCTACATGGGGCCAAATGTTGGAAAAAATCCTCCTTTGGAACATCCATTCTTCCTCATAAAATGGGGCTTACAGGAATGCCGAAAAATGTGTCCACTTTTCCGAATTTTTTTTGTAAAAGTGGATGTGTTCCTTAGACACGACAGAGCTTTTCCGGGATATCTCCGGAAAAGCTCTGCAGTCTAGACATAGCCTTAGACTGTAATCCGTTTCAGGTAGGGACAATCTTTACTTATTTCTAGGAAGTATCTGGCATACTTCTGGGAACAAACCAAATATGCTAATTTTGTTTTTTTATTTAAAACATTATTTTCCGCTCCACTCAGTCTAGCTGTTCAAAAACTATTATAGCATAACCATACATAAAGCATAATATATGCACACCCACCAGATGTAAAAAATGGGACCAGAAACTGCAAGAACAAATTAAAAACACAATAATAATGTACTTCAAGGAACAGACCTAAGCTTTGTATACTCTTTTTTTTCTGCCAACCTGATAGAATGTTTTTCTTGTTAAATACAATTAATTACTAAGTGTAGTGTTCCAGCCTGCAATAATCAGGCACATTAAAGTTTTCCCACCTTTGAAATATTAGCCTTTTTGGCCAATAAGCCAGCTGTTAATAAAACAAAATGTATTAGGCCTACATAAATTGCCAATTTGGCAAAGCCACCTAACAAGGAATGCTAATTATCCTCAAGAGGGTCATATCTGTTCAAAATAATGACCATATGTGCGAGCTTCTCAGAGATACCTGTTTATGTCTCTGCCACAAAATCAAAGTAGCTGGCTGCATGGTGATTATTAAAACTTTGCTGGGTTTTAGCACTTAGATTTTGAATTTGTTGGGCAAGGGACTTTCTCTTTGTTCACGGTTTGTATTGCTCCAGGCTCAAAGGGCTGGTAGGTCCCTGGCATGAGCTCCTAGGTGCTACTCTCCTACAAATAGTAATAAAATAATGGCAGGGCATGTTTTAGTTTTGGAACTCATGAACATGGCTACAAAATAAGAGATTTGAAGAAAGGCCAAATTGGTATTTCTGCGATGAACATACAAAAAAGCAAAAATAATGTTAAGGAATTGTAAGCTGACATTCTGATTTGGTGGAGTCTATCCTTATATTTTCCCTCCTCCAAAAACATACATAACATGGCCAAAAGGTTAGCATTGTGATTTCTATTGTGGAGAGACTGTAAAGTTAATCAGGAGTTCAAAAACTGCATAACATTACTAACAAGTTGATTAAAAATCTGAACCCTTTTAAAAATGCCAATCTACAAGAGGAGGATGCGAGAGAGTTACTGAGCACGTTCGTTCTTCTGTGCTAAGTAGTGTCACACTGAGCCAGGAACAGATATTAAAGGACAGAGTGGAGGTCCAGCCATCTAGTGGCAGATTGCACTGAAATGCAAGTCAACTGAGCTCTGCTCTGCATTCATG
This sequence comes from Pelodiscus sinensis, assembly GCF_052426305.1. NCBI lineage: Eukaryota > Metazoa > Chordata > Testudines > Trionychidae > Pelodiscus > Pelodiscus sinensis. The sequence continues at coordinate 114,140,705 of NC_143055.1, read as the reverse complement.
CGCTTTTGGGACAAAGCACCCAATGGAAGTGAGGGAAGGGTGTATTTCACATAGCTCTTCCCCACCCTTTGCCCTTGCCAGCACTAGGAGTGGTATGGATAGGCTGCAGAGAGAAATTCGTCTTCCTGTTAGCTGGAGCGCTCAGAGGGATTGATTAAACAAAGGGTAGGTGTTCTACACTATAGGGACAAGCTGATCAACGTTGTGCAGTTTGAGTTACATTAGTAGCATAACTCAAGTCCATGTAGCTTAGATCTACTTACTGCAGGGTCCACACCACACTCTGCTGGGTCAACAGAAGAAAATCTCCCTTCAACTCACGTTACTCATCTCGTTCAGGTGGAGTACCAGAGTCGATGGAAGGGTGATTGATGGTCAGTTTTAACTGCAGCGTTAATCTACTCCGTAGTGGAAACATACCCTACAATTCAGGAGACCAGACTCAGATCACCAACCTTCTTGAACTTTACAACCACTAAACATTTAAGAACATACCTAGTGTCTTGGAAGGGACATACTTGGACTTGCTAGCTCACCCTGCACTAGTTCAATCAAAGCTGGTGTGCGTACGTCTCCTCAGGCTGGAATTTACACCAGCTCAAAGTGTATATGTACCGTGTATCTGTGAGCCCGTACCTGATATATTGCCTTTGTGGCAGTCCATTCTGGAAAATTCTAGGCAGTTGTCCCATAGTTCCTTAGCATGCCCAAAAGCTGTGCACATACACAATGGAACAATATATTCTTAGGCTTTCCTCCATGCAGTCAAAAGGGAAAGATGAGTACACGGTAAATTGGCTGCAACAGAGTCCTTTCAAGACTGTAGCAGCAACAACACATTGTGGTAAAGCTGTTAGGAAAATCACGTAGCCAGCCTGGGCCTCTGGCCAGGGTGAAATACTAAGATGACATACTTACCGAGTGAGATCCACACTGTGTGTGGACATATGCCAGCTGTTAGCCAAATGTGCCAGTAGCAGATTACAAATTAATTTAAAAGTTGTAATATTGCCAGGCCCTTAAAAGGATGTAACGTTTTTGAAAGCACCTAAACCCCATTTTCAAATATGATGTAAACACTTCAGCGACAAAGACTACATTTACACTACAGCGGGTATCCACTCTCTTAGATCAATCCCCTGGCAGTCAATCCCCTGGCAGTCAATTTAGTGAGTCTAGTGAAGACCTGACAAATCAACTGCAGATTGCTCTACAGTCAACCCCTCTACTCTACCCCTGAAGAGAAGAGTAAGGTAAGCATATGGGAGAGTTCCTCCCATTGACACCTTGCAATGTAGACACCGGCATACTCATCATTCATATAGCCAAAGTTGCGTACCTTAGGTTGACTTTCTGCAATAGTGTAGACATTAGGGAGTTAGATATCGCGTAATTGAATAGTTGTGTAACTGCATGAATTCTTATCAGTTACACGATTATTCGATAGTTCCCGGGGATGGGCTGGCAGACATTGTATTCCTGGCTCCACTCTGGGGAGCCTCCTGCCACCCTGAACTGCTGCCTCAGTATCAGAAGCAGCAGCATGGAGTGGCAGGCAGGAGCTGGTCAGCCAGGAGAGCCAATTTAAAAAACAGCTCCCCGAGCAGACTGGCTGCCTGCTGCTTCGCAGATCAGTGTGGGGCAACAGCAGCCCGTGTCTGTGGGGGATCCAAGCTTCCCATGGACAAAGGCTAGTCTACAGCAGCAGCCCCTGTCCGTAGGGAGCTCAGACCTCCCATGGATGGGGCTGATGCCTCAGACCAGCCTCTGTCCACAGCAAGTCCAGCCCACTGCAGACAGAGGCTGTTTCATGGCAGTCTTCTCTGCACTCCTCCCCATACTGCTGTAGAGCTGGCTTTTAAGCCAGCTCCCCGCAACACCAGCTCCTGCCTGCCCTCCCTTGCTGCTTCTGTAGGAGGCAGGGAGGTAATGAGGCAGGTGGGTCTGTGGAGGGCTCCAGCCTGCCCCCCTCACCCTCCTCACTACTGCCTCTATCAGAGGCAACAGCAGCATGGAAGTGAGAGAGGGCAGGCAGATCCAATGCTTGTGGGGAGCCTGCTTAAAGCCAGCTCCTCATGGGTACTGGCTCCTGCTCCCCGCACTTGCTGCCTCTGGGTATGTCTACACTACCCTCCTAATTCAAACTAGGAGGGTAATGTAGGCATACTGCACTTGCAAATGAAGCCCAGGATTTGAATTTCCCGAGCTTCATTTGCATGAAGCCCGCCGGCGCCATTTTTAAATGCTGTCAGTTCGAACCCCGTGCCGTGCAGCTACACGCGGCACGGAGTAGCTAGTTCGGATTAGGCTTCCTAATCCGAACTAGCTGTACTCCTCATTCCACGAGGAGTACAGCTAGTTCGGATTAGGAAGCCTAATCCGAACTAGCTACTCCGTGCCGCGTGTAACCGCGCGGCACGGGGTTCGAACTGCCGGCATTTGAAAATGGCGCCGGCCGGCTTCATGCAAATGAAGCTCGGGAAATTCAAATCCCGGGCTTCATTTGCAATTGCGGTATGCCTACATTACCCTCCTAGTTCGAATTAGGAGGGTAGTGTAGACATACCCCTAGATACAGAAGCAGCAAGGCACGGGAGAAATATGCATAGTCAACAAGATTAACCAATGAGCCAGGGCGTAGGCTCCTAAGGGTCAGATTTTCAAATGTATTTAGGTGCCCAAAACTTCAGATAGGTTCCTACTAGAATTTTTAAAATTACCTGAAAGGATTAGATATCTAACTCCCATAAATTTAAATGAAACTTGCAGGTGCAGCACCAATTAAAATAAAGCCATTTTTCTGGGCACCTTACTATGGATGAATGTGCCTCACTTTAGACCTCCAAGTTTTAAAATATTGTCCCTTGTGTTGAATGCCCAGCAATTGATTTCCATATATTTTTCTTTACTTGAGCAAATGGGCATATTGAATTCCTTGTTGAATTCCACTCCAGCTGAATGCAGCCACTGTTCTGTTCTCTAGCAGTTTTTGTACCGTGCCTATCGCTGTAGCATCTGAGCACTGTGCAGTGGTGCAGTAAGCAAAGTGACTGCAACTCCAACATGTGGTGTTTATTCTCTCAACCTCTCCCCAGAGGGAGAAGCATGTGCAGTGTCTTGGCTTGGCAGTACATAGGAATAGGTGATTTTTTAAATATATGAATATAGTTATTGCTGTGTGTTTGTATTAGAGAAGCAAGGTCAAGGAAATGGCCACCACTTTTTGCTGATGTAGCAATTTGCCGGCAAAAAGCAGCAATCTAGACAGGGATTGGTCAACAAGGAAAGCCTTTTCCGACCAATCCCTTATGCCTCATGCAACGAGGTTTACAAGATCGGTTGGAAAAAGCTTTCCTTGTCAACCGAACCCCGTCTAGACTGCCACTTTTTGCCAGCAAAGTGCCACGTCGGCAAAAAGTGGCGGCCAGTTTTATTCTAATGAAGTCCGTGCCGCGCGGACATTTAAAAATGGCGGCGCCCGGCTTTATGCAAATGAAGCCCGGGAAATTCAAATCCCAGGCTTCATTTGCAACTCCGGTTGCCTACATTACCACCCTAGTTCGAACTAGGGTGGTAGTGTAGACATACCCCCAGTGAAGTGTGGGGTTTCTGAAGACTGTTGCTTGCTGAAGGCCACCGCTCTTGGATAGCTCTTCAAGCAGGAGACTAACAAACACTTGACATCATCTAATTTATACATAAAATACAGTTCTGTCGGCCAGACCATAGAGTGGCTCTTCCATGTTATCTTTTGGCCTCAAACACTCATGGACCCTTGGACACCTCTGCTTCCCTTTCATTTGGTATCTGGAATAGCTTGGTAGAATTTGGTAGTTTTTTGCTACTTTTGAGAGGTACTTGCCATGAAAATAAAAATGGACTCCCAGTGCAATTTCAGAAAGAAAGACTCTACCATAGTGCCTGTTGGGATGAAGGGAGGATTTCACTATATAAAGTCGGACTTTCACTAGGGAACCTGCTGGGGCTCTTGTACATTTCAAAGGAGGAATGCAGAACTCAGCGTACAGCTCGGGGCCAGTGGGAAGTCCCGCTGACTCCGGGCTGCACGCAGGTGCCTGGCTTTGTCTTGTGCATTTCAAAGCCGTGGAGCCCAGGGTAGGCAGGGAACTCAGATGCCCTCGCTGACCCCAGGCTTCATGCTGCGCTGCATACTGCACAGAACCCAGGGGCAGCCATGCGGTGGCTGCCCCTTCAAAATGCCGCCTCAGCATTTCAAAGGGGCAGCCATGGAGCCTGGGGTCAACTAGGGACTCGCCAGCTGATCCCGGGCTCTGCATGGCATTTCCCCAGAACCCGGGGTCAGCCGGGCAGTCCCCAGATGACCCCGGGCTCCATGGCACTTTGACCTCTCAAAGTGCCAGCACCACACAGCTGAGCCGCAGATCAGCTGTCTGGCAGCTGCCCCTTGAAACTCTGGCTCAGCTGTTTGGTGCTGTCACTTTGAAGTACTCCTTCCCCCTCCCCTTTGCTGCCTCTATCTTATAGAGGCAGCAAGTGGGGGGGGGGGGGGGAGAGAATCAACTAGTTGATTAATCGACAGACTGATAAGCAAATGCTTATCCGATAGTCAACTAGTCTTTAATATCCCTACTCTAGAAAACTCCTGTCAGACCAAGGTGTATGTGTGTCTGTATTCAGCTTGGCATATATTTGATAGGGGAAATTGATCCCCAAACTTCATTATAGATGGCAAAATAATGTCTAATTTCCTGCTCACTGTGCTGAAAAGGTACCTCAAAACATTGCATGAAAGAAAGCTTTCCTTACAGGTGCTGCATTCCACAGAGTTATGTATTGGGAAGCAGACCAAAGTGAAGAACATTGCTTTAGTTTGTCCCATAGGCCCTGGGGACTTAGCCCCTAAACTCAACAGGGCCTCTGGCCTTATTACAGAAATACCGCAGAAGATTTCCTACCTTTTATTCTGTTCTCCGTTCTACTTAAATCAAACAAGCCAAGTATCTCCTTGGTGCGGTAACAAAAGTTATGTTTTTTTAATTTCTGAATGTGGCTGCTATTTAAAGCTGGATTTGTGATGGTGCATACCCAGGCATGCTCACTCAGAGGCCTGCAGGCTGAATACAGACAGCAGCTAAAAGATGAGTGGCTGGGAATGCTGCCCTCTGCAAGGTCACTTGATGGACAGGCATTTCCTCTTGGCTGCCTATGTTCAGGCCTAGGGCTATGATTTTGGTTATGGGAGCTTTTAAGTTGTCAATGGGTGGCCACGGTGAAAAGGGCAAAAAAATCCTGGAAGCAGTTGTAAAAACATCACAACTCAAGTGGCTTTTTTAAAACTCAGAATAACCTTTTCCTCTGTGCTAGATAGGACGGGTGCTGGCCAGCACTCGGTGAGTGAAGGGTTAAACACCAAGGGTGTTGGCAGAGGGCCAGAAGAACCAATGGGATACAGTGCTGAAATTTAAATCCTGCTGCCCTTTGTCTCTGTGAGAGTTCTAAGTTAAGGTCTGGAGGGAGCAAGGTGCAGTAATCAGAATTACCATGTCTACAAGGAATATTGGGCATGGAAGTGAACTGGGTCTTGAAGGAGGGATCAGCTGTGTAAAATCCATGCCTTCCCTTCCCCCATTCACCATCTAAGCTGTACCCACAGATATTATGTTCTCTGTGTGTTTTATTTTGTTTTTCTCAGTTGCTCTGTAACACCTAGCAACCAAATATGCTTTACTAAGGATATCCTTGGGCCTTTTAAAATAAAATAATCTCTTTTTAAAGCCATGATTTGATTCTTGTGTTCTGGAAGGTAACAGGTTTGTGTGTGTGCCAGCCTAGCCTGAGAGGTCAGCTATCAGAGAGACAGTTTGTTTTCTGTGTTTTCTTTTGTTTCTTTTTTCAAGTGTTCTTGTGGCAGAAGAGCTTGGGGAACCCCTGGGGAAGGAATTCAAGTGTTCCTTCCTGGTTTTTCAGGGTTCTTTAAAATCACTTCATGGTGGCAGCCTTCTTCCAGAGCCAGTGCATCTGTGAATCTGAGGAGGGCTTTATTTTGTTTTGTAAGCAGAGCCTATACAGGCAAGATATTTAAGATTTCTTGTGCACCCCACCTTCTGCACTCAGAGTGCCAGAGTGGGGAATGGGGAATGCCCTGACACCCTCCTTTCCAAGTGAAAATGATCCTGTGAGAACAGCTTGGTACAAGGAAGCCACATACCCCCTTTGTAACACTAGCCTGGCACTCTAGATGCCAATGAAAAAGGAAGTGTTTCTTTTTTCTGCTGAGTCGATAGGCCTTTGGGAGTGGGGCGGGAAGCAATGAAGGAGGCAAGTCCCATTAAGTCTTTTGGGGACATTAGAGCTCTTGTTGAGCACTAGCAGATCCTTTCTCTTACGCTTTGTGGCCATGGTGGTCAGGCAGCCTGGAGTTGAAGTTTTACAGCACGGCTCTCCAGTAAGTTTGTTTGCTGCATATCATCATCGACCAAATCACCCCCACATCCATTTTAAAAAAAAATCCTAGCATGTCAAAAGTAATAGATTCCCCAAACGCCGGCAACGTGAAAATCATGGACTCCAGGACCTCCACGGCAGCAGGGACAATGGTCCAGCCTTACGGGACATGCCTACTGCACCAAAACATTAGCGGCACAGACTACACCACCAACTCATTTCCTTGCAGCGAGGTACATTAGCCCCTCAGCTAATGGCTCTGTCCTAAAGCTCTACTTCTGTCTCTACTGCTGAATGGAACATGGAGAGAGTCGATTTCCTTCACCTCCTTGGGGACGTGGTCACAGTTCAAGGATCCCCACCCTTATGACAACACTGTACAGGTATGGAAACCATACCCAATGGAAAATGGTTGGGCTCACCAAGTGACAGAGTATTGTTTCTCTTATAGCAGCTTGTTTTCTCTTGTGGAAAGGACCCAAGAGGTAGAGAGATAGATCATATAACTCCTCTGCACTTGTACAGAGATTTCCATGCAAAGATCAGAGCTGGACTAAAATACAAGCAAAGCAAGCAGAGTCTTGGGCTGCCTACGTCTTATGGCTCCAACTCTAGTATAAAGGAGTGTGGGACCTTTAAAACAGCACCTACATTTCAAAGAGGATACCCCACACTGACAGGCATGACCTTCTGCAGCTCTTGACTAACCTACTCCCAGGTGACAGCAACAAATATAGCAGCATGTTCTTCCACAAACCAGTTTCTTGCCCAGCCCTGCATTAGGGATCGGCCCCCAAGAGCACCATATGCTGAGAATCTCAGGGTGTGGCTGCATCTGTGCCCCTTGTCATGATTATGAGGGTTAGCCAGCAGCCTGGGGATTAAGGAGTTAACTACACCTAGCCAGGTGGAGTGACCAGTAGGAATGTAGGTGGGACTTTCAAACTGCAACAAAGGAATTTGGGTTTTTCCTCTTTTCTCCTTTTGTCTCTCTGGGTGAGTCCTCTGCAGCTACAGGGAGGGCCAAGCATGTCTCTCTCTCTCTCTAAGAAACAATTCTTCACTTTCTATAAGTAGAGTAAAGTTTAGGTAGTTTCGTTAGGCTTTATTGTTTTAAGGGTTGGGTATGGGATCTGATATCTGGCACTGCTTAAGAGATGTTTGGCTTTTCTTTTTAACTAAGTTTTAGCCCATTGTGTAATTCCTCCATGAGTATATTTTGTTACCTTTCCATCTGATCCTTATGCTTGCAACAGGAATATTGTTGTAATAATAAAAGTTTTCTCCTTTCTTTTTATTAACCTGGCTGTGACGGGGAAGCCAATCCCCGCACTCAACCTGGCAGGCCGGTGGGGGCCGGCAGGGAGGAAGGGCCGGGGGACGGGGAAGCTGATCCCCGCGCGCAGCCCAACTGGCGGGCGGGCGCCGGCAGGGAGGAAGGGCCAGAAGCGGCCAGAACAAGCGCCCGGGAGGCCGCGGGGGAGAGCTGGGTCCCGGCCAAACCCGGCCGCTCAAAGCGGGGGCACCACGGACGCCGCGGACAGCCCCGTGCCAACCGCCTGCGTAGTCGTGGACGGCCGGGAGGCCAGGCGGGCGGGCACTAGGACCCAGCAGGCAGGATCGGACAGGAGGGGCGGAGGAGGGCGGGACGCCACCCAGGTCGCACAAAAGGGCGAACGCGGAAGCCAGGGAGGGGGGAGAGAGCGGGGACTGCCTGTGCTCTCGAACCCCACAGGCAGCGGCAAGACGCGTGGAAGAGGGACGGCTTGGCAGGCCCCAGCCCACCAAAGTGAAGCCACGGCCAACAGCGGACCAAGCAGAAGGGACGTACGGAGCTGTGCGGCGACCGGTGCCCGACCCGGACGAGCCCGAGGCAGGTTGCAGCGGAGTCCGGGAGCCCCAGGAGAGGCCGGCGGAGCGACCGGCGAACGGAGGACGGCTAGCGTGAGCCGTGAATGGACAATGAGGAACTGAGCAAGTGGGGGTGCAGGAGGACGGGGAGATCCCCTCCCCTGCTACACTGGTGGAGCATGTGGGCATAGAAAAGAGGGTGGGGTGGTGAACCCTACAAAAAAAAAAAAAAAAAAACTTTTATTACTGTGGGTGAGGGTAGACACCCGGTACGGGGAGATGGAGATAGGTAAGTTGCTGGAGTGGCTGGCGGAGAACCAGCAGCAACAGCAACAGCAGCAGACCCAACTGCTCCAGCAGTTGACCGACCAGCAGCAGCAGGTACGGGAATTAGTGGAGCACCAACAAAAGTATGGGGGCAGGCCAGCCGGGGGCCCCGGGGAAGAAACGGGAGGCTCGGCCTTAGCCCTACCCCTGAGATTGGTAAAAATGACAGCGGGGGACAACGCAGAGGCCTTTTTAGTGACCTTCGAGAGGGTCGCCACCGCTGCCCGATGGCCCGAAGAACATTGGGCGACCCTGCTGGCACCCTACTTGACGGGGCCAGCACAGTGGGCGTACAGGGGTCTGTCCGCGAGAGATGCATTGCACTATAGGAAAGTCAAGGAGGCTATTCTGGACCAAGCCGGCATCACCCCGGAGGCCCATAGGCAGAGGTTCAGGGCCGAGCGCTACCAGCCAGGCTAACGGCCGAGGGCCGTGGTGCAGCGGCTGAGGAAGGCCGCCACCCGCCGGCTTGACCTGGAGTGCAAAACCGCAACGCAAGTGGTGGACATGGTTGTGTTAGATCAGTTCCTACAGATCCTGCCGCTGGACAGCCGGGTGTGGGTACGGCGACACCAACCCACAACGCTGGGGGAGGCCATTGCAATCCTGGAAAACTACATGTCGGCAGAAGGCGAGGAAAGTGGCCCGAAAGTCGCTAAAACGCCAGGGCGAGCCCCAACGGCTACCAGTAGGGCGGGACCAACGCGGGGACGGGGGACGTGGTCATCCCCCATTCCCTGGGGGCGCTGGGGAGAGGGGGCGGCCCAAACACCGACGCCAAGCCCCGAAGATGCCAGCAGCGGGCCGCTAGTGGAGGCCCCCGCCCGGGCAGCCGAACATGGAAAACGGGGCGCCTGCTTTGAGGCTTCCGCAGAGACTGCCCCTTTATGGACTGCTCCTATGGCCGAGCCTGAACCGCCCCAAGCCCACCGCCACACTGCGGCCCGCCACAGATGACGGTGCAGGTAAGCGTGGATGGGCGGACGGCCTGGGCGTTGGTGGACAGTGGGTGAAATCAGACTCTGGTCAGGAGGGAGCTGGTGGTGCCAAAGGGGGCCCGGGGACCAAGGATAGCCGTGCAGTGGATCCACGGGGAGGTGAGACGCTACCCCACACAAGTAGTGAACATCCGGGAGGGGCCACGGCAAGCCCAACGTTGCATGGCGGTGGCCCCGAAATTAGCGTACCCGGTGATCCTGGGACGGGACTGGCCGGGCTTTAGGGCCCTGATGGCACGGTGGTGGCGAGACGGCGGGCCGGTGACCCCCACAGTGGGCCAGACCCAAGGGACCAGCCGGACGCCCACAGAGGCCCAAGCAACCGAGGTCCCGCGCAAACCAGTAAGTGAGAGTCCAGTGGGAGATGAGCCGGACTTCGTACGCGAACAACACGAGGACCCCTCTCTGAGCCACGCGTGGGAACAAGCCAACCGAGACCCCGAAGATGGGCAGACAACCCCGACGGGCCCAAGGTTCGAGGTAAGAACCGACAGGTTGTATCGGATTGCAGCCCGCCCAGGGGAGCTGGGGGAGACGCACCAGCTGTTGGTGCCAACACGGTTCCGGTGGCAGGTGTCAGATCTGGCCCACACCAGCCCATGGGCAGGCCACCTGGGGGTGGAAAAGACCCTACAGAGAATTTTACAGCGTTTTTATTGGCCCGGGGTCTACAAGGAGGCCAAAGACTTTTGTGAGTCCTGCCCGGACTGCCAGAAGGCGGGGGGGGGGGGGGTAGTGCCAAAAGCCCCACTAGTCCCCCTGCCAGTGGTGGATGTCCCCTTCAAGCGGGTGGCGCTGGACCTGGTAGGACCGCTGGACAAGTCAGCTAAAGGCAACCAATACATTCTAGTCATTGTGGACTATGCCACCCGCTACCCAGAGGCCATCCCCCTGTGTAACACCAAGTTGCCTATCCTAGCGGCCGAAATGGTGAAGGTCTTCTCCCAGGTGGGGATCCCCCGGGAGATCCTAACGGACCAGGGGACAAACATATCCGGCAGGGTCATGATAGAGCTGTGCAAACTACTGGGGGTAAAGAAGTTACGAACCACAGTCTACCACCCCCAGACAGACGGCCTGGTGGAGCGTTTTAATCGGACTCTAAAAATAATGCTCCGCAAGTTCGTAGTGCTGGACCCCTGAGACTGGGACCTATTCTTGCCAGCCCTCTTATTTGCTGTACGAGCGGTCCTGCAAGCCTCCACCGGGTTTTCGCCCTTTGAGTTATTATATGGACGGCAACCGCGAGGTATCCTCGACCTAGTGAAGGAAGACTGGGAAGAGCAGAGCTCGCGGGTGAGAGGGATGGTCCCGTACATACTCAACCTGCAGAAAAATCTCAAAGTGGCTGGAGAGCTAGCCAGAGAGAACCTGAGGCAGGTGCAGGAAAAGCAAGCCAAATACTACAATCGAGAAGCGAGAAGCCGGACCTTTGTCCCCGGAGAAAGGGTGCTACTCCTGCTACCGATGGCGGAGTCCAAACTGATGGCCCGGTGGCAGGGCCCCTACGAGGTAATCCGGCAAGTGGGCCCGGTGGATTACGAAGTCCGACTGACCGGCAAACGAAGGAACACCCAGCTGTACCATGTAAACCTGCTGAAGAAATGGACAGAACGCGAGAGCATGCTAGCGACCACCCAACCGATGGAGCCCGAGCTGGGACCGTGGTGAGGGGACCTGAAGCAGGCAGGGACGGGGGCTACCTTTGGCAAGACCCTGTCGGACGCCCAGAGAGGGGAGATTCAGGCACTCCTCCAAGAGTTCGCGGACGTAATGTCGACGCAGCCTGGCCGGACCCCAGCAGCTTACCATCATATCCAGACCACGCCGGGGATTAGGGTACGGGAGCCCCTGTAGCCTCTACCCCGAAAGATGTGGGAGCCAGTGCGAGAGGAGGTGCAGAAGATGCTCCAGATGGGCGTGATACAAGAATCAGGGAGCGGCTGGGGAAGCCCCATAGTATTGGTCCCCAAACACGACGGTACCCTCCGCTTCTGCATCGACTTTCGCAAGATCAACACGGTGTCCAGGTTCGATGCGTACCTGATGCCACGGGCAGAGGAACTCTTGGAAAGGCTAGGGCAGGCCCAGTACCTATCGACAATTGACCTTACGAAAGGGTATTGGCAGATACCGCTGACACCCGAATCCCAGGAGAAGACGGACTTTGCCACCCCCTTCGGCCTGTACCATTTCCTGACGATGCCTTTCGGCCTGAACGGAGCAGCGGCCACCTTTCAGTGAATGATGGACCACCTCCTGCGCGACCAGCAGGGGTATGCGGCGGCGTATATCAACGACGTGGTCGTTTACAGCACCTCCTGGGAGGAACACCTGCAGCACATAAGAGCGGTACTGGGGGCACTGAAAGCAGCCCTGCTGACCGCGAACCCCAGTAAGTGCGTCTTTGATAAGAGGTCACCTACCTGGGGTACGTCGTGGGACGGGGCGGACTGAAACCACAAGTAGATAAAGTCACGGCAGTAAGGGACTTCCAGACCCCACAGACAAAAAAACAGGTGCGTCAATTCCTAGGACTCACAGGCTACTACCGGCGGTTCATACCCCACTTCTCCACGGTGGCCAAACCACTGACAGAGGTAACAAAGAACAGCTACTCCCAGCGAGTGGGCTGGACGGCACAGTGTGAAAGCACCTTTCAGTGGTTAAAACAACACCTCATGCAAGCACGGCTCCTGGCGCAACCGGACTTTACAAGAACATTCATAGTGCAGACAGACGCCTCGAACGTAGGCCTAGGCGCAGTGTTGGCCCTAGAATACGCGGAGGGGGAACGACCCATTCTGTATATGAGTCGCAAGCTGCTGCCCCAGGAACGAGCCTACTCGACAATCGAAAAAGAGGCGCTGGCCGTCCGGTGGGCGGTGGAAGCCCTGCACTATTACCTATTGGGGAACCCGTTTCTGCTGGTCACGGACCATGCACCCCTGAAGTGGATGCACAAAATGGGGGTGGCAAACCCCCGCATTATGAGGTGGTACTTGTTCCTACAACAATACAAGTTTAGGGTGGTACATAAGGCCGGGCAGGCACACGCGAACGCGGACTTTCTGTCACGGTGCAGTGAGCTAGGAGGAGAGGGGGAAGATGAGAGGAACAAAAGGGGGGAGGAGTGTGACGGGGAAGCCGATCCCCGCACTCAACCCGGCAGGCCGGTGGGGGCCGGCAGGGAGGAAGGGCCGGGGGACAGGGAAGCCGATCCGCGCGCACAGCCCGGCTGGTGGGCGGGCGCCGGCAGGGAGGAAGGGCCAGAAGTGGCCAGAACAAGCACCCGGGAGGCCGCGGGGGAGAGCCGGGTCCCAGCCAAACCCGGGGCTGCTCAGAGTGGGGGTGCCACGGGCGCCACGGACAGCCCCGTGCCAACCGCCTGCGCAGCCGTGGACGGCTGGGAGGCCAGGCGGGTGGGCACTATGACCCAGCAGGCAGGATCGGACGGGAGGGGCGGAGGAGGGCGGGACGCCGCCCAGGACGCCCAAAAGGGCAAACGCGGAAGCCAGGGAGGGGTGAGAGAGCGGGGACTGCCTGTGCTCTCGAACTCCACTGGCGGCGGCAAGACGCATGGAGGAGGGACGGCTTGCAGTCCCCAGCCCACCAAAGCAAAGCCGCGGCCAACAGCGGACCAAGCGGAGGGGACGGACGGAGCCGTGCGGTGACCGGTGCCCGACCCGGACGAGCCTGAGGCAGGTTGCGGCGGAGCCCAGGAGCCCCAGGAGAGGCCGGCGGAGCGACCGGTGAACAGAGGACGGCTAGCGTGAGCCGTGAATGGACAGTGAGGGACTGAACAAGTGGGGGTGCAGGAGGACGGGGCGGTCCCCTCCCCTGCTACACTGGTATTGGTTACTGTGTGTCCTGATTTTTATAATAGGGGTGAAATTTCCCAAATGATCTTTCCCCTAATCTAGTTATTAATATTTGGGTGGTGGCAGTGGAAGTTTTATTCCCAAAATCTAGGTTAAGATTTTGGGGGAAGTTTGATACCAAAGCCTGGTAGATAAGGTTTTGGGGTACACTTGCTGGCCCCCACTTCTGCATTTATCATGCCAGAGTGGGGAAGGAGCCATGACATCCCTGACTCCATGGGTAAGCCCAAAGTGCACTTCTGGGGGTAGGTCCAGGCCATGCAACATATTGAGGGAACAATGGGGAGATAATGCCGAGGAACTGAAGTCTGAATATGGGGACCAGGACTGAGAGGAAGACCAGGAAACGGGACAGAAGGGGTGGAATTCTGGATGCCACAGGGACAAACAGGGCAGGAAGGACTAGGACATGGGGAACAGGCAGGGAGAGGTAGGAAAATGGGGGTAGGAGGATAGGACATGGGAGCAGAATGCAGGAGAATGGGACCAATATTGTGGGGCAGAACTCTGGGGTCAGATAGCTTGGGGAGGGGTGGACATGGTGAGGCTGCACCCAGGAGGTTAGGAAGACTGGGGAAAAGGCAGACCTCAGTGGGTCAGATGAGATTAGAGACAGATGGTGGGACAGGCCCCTAGGTAACAGATGGGCAGCTAGAACAGGGCAGGAAGATATAAAATGGAGGAGAGGAAGCTTAGGGCCTGGCACCTAGGTCATGGATGAGATAGGGAACAGAACCAACCCCCTGGGAGGCAGGGGCACATGAGGTAGGAGAAGGACATGGGGTGGAGAGTGGCAGGAAAGCAGAAATCTAGGCTGGAGATAGGACACGGAGGCCACAATGAACAGTAGGACTAGGGTAGAGATCAGATGTGGGGCACCAGGTACCCAGTTATTATTCACCCCTAGTCTTCAGGCTTGCTGGGGGCCAGGCTAGGGGCTCCCAAGAGATACATGCAGGGCTTCCTACTACATGGTCTGTGAGGAGGCCTCTGCAGATGTGTTAATGAGTGAAGGGTGCACCTCAACAGCTCCTTGTGCCTTCTGAGGAAGTCCTTTTTGAAACAGGACTAGATCAAAGCCCACAAAGGAACCGTTGATGAGCGTCAGGATGCTCACAGACCGCCTGTACCACAGCAGACTAATGTGGAGCAGGTGACACCCCCACTTCCCAGGAGTTGGCCATGCTAGGCAGCTGCCTCACTTGTCTACGCCTGAGGCTGTCTCTATGCATAGAATGTTACACCCGGGGAGGCAGCCACCCCACCAAGGTTCTGCTCCTGGCCTGGACTCTCTGACAATGGGACTGGAGGGGAAAGCAAATGTAGGTGGCCTGATTTCCTCCTATCCCTTTCTTCTAGGCATTTGGGACTCCTGCAATTGTAAGATTGTCCTGGGTCTCTGTTGGGCAGAATTCACCCAAGATTTTCCAGCCTATCCAGCAAATTTTCCTTTTCTCTTCAGTTTTTTTAACTAGCTCCTGCTCAGAAAACAGTACAACCAGCTCCTACTGCGAGGTGGTTCTTCCTTCTTCTCCCTCACAGAAAGACCGCCTGGTCCAAAGTTGCTGTAACTGCTGCCAGGCTAGTATTCTGACTGCACTAAGGGGCGCATCTTCTCAGCCTTTTATCCCAGGTTCTCACAAGACATCTAATAATTGCCAATAAACCCGCATCTGTGCAGGGTTAAATAGTGGCAGAAGTACCAGAGCCCTTCTGAACCTCATCTATATTACAGCTTTTAAACCGTGTTAACATTGCTGGGAGCCTGGCTCCAAACAATGTTTGGGTTATAAAGGTTAAATTAATCCCACAGCATTGAATCACAGACCCTGAACTGGAGCTGAATGTGGTTTGAGCTCCTTAACAAAGGCAGTTAAATAAGGTCAGCTGAAACCTACTGCTGTTCCTATTGTAGGCGATAGAGAAATGTTCTAGTGCAGGCGAGGCTGATGTCGTCAACCCTTTGTAAGGGCATAGCCCAGATTGAGCTAGAAGATAGTGCTGGATTGATTGTTTGTTGCAATGGCAAACAGAGCCAGCGACCATGAAAAGAAGAGGATTGTGTATTGGTGCCTGGGAGGACAAAGGCACGTTGTGAAAGATAAGCAGGGCACATGCTTGTCTCTCTTTCATTAAGTCCAGCCGTTGCTGGAGACAATTACACTGCTGGAGACCATCCTCAAGATTCAGAGCCTGGATATACACGTGAGAGTAGCAGACACCATCCCGAAGCTTGTCTGTTTTCCTATAAGAAAATCCCATGCAGGGCTAGTAGTTGTCTGCCTCAGAGCCTTGGCCTGAACGTGCTTTCTGAATATCCATAGTTCAGTCACTTTTACCCTCATCAGTGTGGCCTCTTGTGCATCTGTAGTCCTTGGAGTGGCCTGATTGTCTGGCTACACGACAGCCGTCCTTTATAGGCAAAGGGCCATCTGTGCCATTCGGGCTGGGAACGAACCCTTGACTCCCAAAAGCCAAACAAAACAATAAAAGTACAATAAGCCAATCAGATAAATAAATCCAGGGCCGCACCTGGATTGCAGTCTGGCACCACGCAGGCAGGGGAGCTCCAGCCCTGGGGCCCGATCCTCAGCACAGCACAACTGGAACAATGTCAGTGTGTAGCCGCTGAAGGCTGGTCGCTCATCTGAAGCTTAGTAACAGACTGACAAAAACCTTGAGCACTGTCCAAGCAGCATGCGTCGGCCTTGTCTTCTCTAGGAAAAAGCTGTGCTCGCAATTTGTTAGCTAGCATGGTAGTAACAACACAAGGTAAAAGCCTACTGAAGCCGGGGTAAGTTTGTAGATATTGACAATATACAGTAAAACTCCATTGGTCTGGCATCTGATGGTCCGGCACCATCGGGAACCCAGAAGTGCTCTGGGCAGCCGGACAATTGGAGCTGCTCTGCCTCTGGCTTCCCCGATTCAGCTGCTGCTGAAACTGACCAGCAGCTGAATCGGGGAAGCCGGGGGCAGAGCAGCTGGGGTGCTGCTCGGATGGTCCCGTAGCACTGCCCCTCGGGGCTGTGGGACCATCCCGGCAGTACCCCAGCTGCTCTTGGGGATGCCTGGGGAAGAGCAGCTGGAGTGCTGCCGGGTTGCTCCCGCAGCCCCGAGGGGCGGCACTATGGGACCAACCCGGCAGAACCCCAGCTGCTCTGCCCCAGGCATCCCCGATTCAGCCTCTGCTGAAACTGATCAGCAGCGGCTGAATCGGGGACGCCTGGGGCAGAGCCGGACTATCGGAAGGGGGGGGCTATGAGGGGTCTGGGGTGGCATCCCCCCCACCCCAGACCCTTCATAGCCCCTCCTTCCGATAGTCCGGCATATCTGATAATCTGGCACCCCCTGGGTTCTAAAGGTGCCGGATTATCAGAAGTTTACTGTACAGAGTGCAAAATTAGACACAGTTCAATACACACAGTACAATCAATATACACAGTGCAATATATTCCTGTTGGAAGATTGCAGTGTAACATGATTATTTCTTAGCCCACCACACAGGAACTCCAAAACAGAGAGAGCCAAGCAGGCTGCTCCCTAAAACAGAAGAGCACTCTCCACTTTACTTTAGGCTGTCTGTTTGGTTACAGACTGAGTGCCTGTAGGCCCAGTTCTCACGCAGAGCCCTCCAACCTGCAAGAAAGTCCAGGAAAGGCCTCTGAACATTCAAAGTGATAGCTCTACAGTTTCACTACAACTTTCAATATGCCACAGCATCCTAAAGTCCCCCACAGTCAACCTGTTAACTCACATTAAAACTACCAACTGCCTCATTGTGTGTGATAGGATTTATCTTCTGAGCTGAATCAGAGAATTTGCTGGACTATGGGAAGTCAATATTATCTAGTAGCATCACCAACACTTCCACTGGTTATTGGGCTCTTAGAAGACATTTAGGGATAATAAATTAGAGCTAAATGACAGCACAGAACACTGAGAGCCAAAACTGGTGGCTCTAAACAAACTTTATGGGACCACAGGAAAGTTGGCCACATCCATGATAAGCAGACGCCTGGCTAATTACAATCATGCTGGACCACGGATGTTGCTGGACCAGAGATTGTTGGACTGCAGAGGTTCAATCTGTACCTCTTAAGAGCAAATACATTTGCATAGTGAATACTTACCCATAAGTGTCTGGGAGACGCACACCCTTCCTCTCCCACATGAGTCCTCTGACTCAGGGAACGGTAATGATGGTCACCACAGAGTCATTTCCATATCCTCTCTACTGGGGGAGTTGGAAGGCTTTGGAGAGCTCAGAGAAGTGAAAGGGGAAAATAAGAGCAGGTTAAAGCCAACACACTGAAATATGTTGCTGTGTAATTTTTTCCTGGAATCATTTTACATGATAGGTGTGTGTTTGCTTAACGTTAACAGAGCTGGGTGAATGCTACAAAAAAACCCAAAAACACACAGTTCTGCACCGATAGCTTAAAATTAAAAATAAATATGTTTCTGGCATGTTCATGCTCCTTTTGTATATGCTCTCCAGAGACATTCAAATAATTGAGCTGCTGAAATTAATGGGGCCAGAATTTCACTCTGGGTATTTTATAGGGAATGGAATGCTGCTTGAAGGAGGAAGGAAGCAGTAGCACCAAATTCCTATCCACAGAGGGCAGATATCTTGAGTTGAGAGTAACTCAAACAATACAACAACATTAACCTCAGCCTAAACTGCCCCTGCAAGCTTGACAGGTGTTAGGGTGTGTCCTATTTCCCTTTGCATCCACGAGGCACTTCCTTTATATTATGGGTGGGATTACAATATTTGAACTTTCAAAAAAGAGGACACCCCTAAGAGGGAGTGTATCTGTATCGGTATCTACCAACTCAGGTTGTATGAATGTGTTTTATATTATAATAAATAATAATTATTATAACACATTCATACAGTGTGAATTGGCAGTTACTAATACACTTCCTCTCTAGAGTGTCCTCTTTTTTGAAAGTCCAAATATGGTAACCCTAATTATGGGGCTAGAACTAACTGGACTCACTGATCGGCATGACTCTCCAATAACTGCACTGAATTTTCATATAGAGTTTTAGCTATAGAGCGGAAAGAAAGGCAACAGGAGAATCTAATGCTTGAGCATGCTACCCTGCTGAGGTTCCCAAAACCCCTCTCTAGAGACTTGGTACAAAGGCAATTAACCCAGACAAAGAGGGATCTAGCTTTGCCACGCCCACCACCCATACAAATGCAATTATTTGATATGAATTAGGGATGCTAAAATGCAGGTATTTAATGAATCGAGTAGTCAATAGAGTTTTTATCGACTACTTGAGTAGTCGATAGGCAGCCCAGCCCAGTTCCAGCTTGCGCCGGGTGCGGGACCAAACCCTGCTGCAGCTCTGCAATTTAAAAGGCAGCAGGAACCAGGCAGCCTGCCCCCTGGCTCCTACTGCATTTTCAACTGCAGAGACGCAATGGGGTTTTGTTCCCCACCTGGCACAAGCTGGAACTGAGCCGGGCTGCCTGCCCAGCTGGCAGCAGCCCTTGAGCACGGTGGTACCAGCGGAGATTTGAGATCCCTCTGCACACAGAGGGACTGCTGCCACAAAGCAGCCCCTGCCTACCCACATCTGATAAAGGCAGCATCGGGAGGAGGGGAGAGGGGAGAGACGGGCAGCACTGGGGAGACAATGCTGGGGGGAACCAGCTTTTAAGCTGGCTGCCCTGGCACTGGCTCCTGTCCCCATTACTTGCTGCCTGTCATACAGAAGCAGCAAGCGGGGGGGAGAAGGGGGAATGCGAGCAGTCAATTACTTCTTCACTTCCCTAATATGAATTTGATAATAGAAATTTAAACTTAAACTCCATATCAAGTAATAAATAGCACAGGGACCTGATTTTTCTCTAGAAATAGTGTGACATGCAAAGCCCATGTGGCCAAGTTGTCTAAAATTCCCTACTACTGCTTGTCTGCTGCCTCTCCCGGAAAGATTATTTATATCACAGAAGTAAATTGGTAAAAAACATCAGAACATGTTGGATGCTCACTTTTGAGTGTTTGTATGTGTGTCACTTGAAGGAATCTTATTAAGAAGTTAGGTGATAGGCATTTGTGAAAGAGTTGGTTAGATATTTTGGAGACAAAAATGTGACATGTTCATTGCACTTTTTGTTGTTAGTAAAACCCCAAAAAGTTAAAGGTGAATAATCTGGAAGTGTTTACATGTTAAATCAGTATATGGAAAGGCGTAAATCCAACTTGTTCATTTCAGAATCATACTGACACATCCAGATTAGATACACCCTCTCATTTCTTAGCTGGAGATCATTAAGAAGTGATTAAGAGAATATCCAAAGCAACAGAAGGAAGTGTCTAAATCTCTCAAACTGACTAACTCTCTTGGGTTCCACCTCCAGTAAGAAAATTCTGAACTGTTAATCACCCATGCAGCTCCATTAGTGGCAACAATGAAAACAAAATCTCATGTTTTTACCACCGTGTCATCTAACCCTGCTCAAATTAGAAGTTACCTAGTAAATTAATTATCCTGTTCTGACTCTTCTGGGAGCTATGACTTCCTAAATGGAAATTCTGCCAACCTGAAATTCATGTTCACAGATACAGATCAGGTTTCCTATGAAGTAGGATGAATATCTTTATGGGTGTGGATCCCTGAATATTATTGATATTTATTTTAAACAACGCTTCCTTCCTGTATTCAACCTCTACTATCAATTTGAAGGCATTTAAAGTACTGTAGTTAGGGATGACTCTTTTCCGTACAAGATAGTCATTGCCTCAGCCTCTTGTAATCCGGGCAGCAACCACCACCTTGTATGAGTTAAGAAAATTAGAACCCATAATTTTCCATCAGTGGTAGCAATGGTGAAGGCTGTATAGAAATTAAGCCTTTTCATCATGGTATCTTGTACCCTCCTCAGGGAGCGTGGAGTCTTCAGTAAAGAGGTCCTTTTCTCCAAAAACATTTGTAAGTCATTGAAGTTAAAGTAGGCAGTAGAGTGGAATCTCCATCCCTAGAGGTTTTTAAGTCTTGGCTTGACAAAGCCTTGGCTGGGTTGATTTAGTTGGGATTGGTCCTGCCGTGGGCAGGGGGCTGGACTTGATGATCTCCTGGGGTCTCTTCCAGCCCTATGATTCCATGATGAAACAAACAAAAAGAGTACTAAATGGCCTTTTTAAAAATCCCTTTCCACGTTCGCTGTTCAATTCTCTCTCTCGAACTCTTGTGTTGTCAGTCTCTCTAGCTATCTAGTTGCTACAGTGAAGGGTAGACAAAACCTGATTTTCTAATAAAAACAAGCAGAAAAATAAGTTAAAAATCAAAATTGCTAGCACCTTTTCTTATACATGATAAAAACCCAAAAAAGGGATCCAGCCCAATTTAGTTATTCCTTTTCAGGTCATATTTAAAGGAAAGAAGTCATCCATATGTGCCTTATATCATTGTAAAGTGTTTTTATGGGAGCAGTTGAACTTAGGAGAAAAGCACGGCTAAAAGTAAGGATGAATACACCCACAAATGTATTTCATCCAGCTTCAAAGGAAACCTGACCTACATCGGAGCATGGCATTTGGGTTGGTAGAGTTTCCAGATTGAGAAGCCAAAAGAATAGAGCTGTACCTGAGGCTTGCTGGAAGGAGCAGAGCAGCACAACTAGTTTACAAGATAATTTCTGTCTCATTTAATATTTTCTTCTGAGTTTGGTAAGAAAGGTAAAGCTGGTGAGCATTAATTTTTCAGAGCTCTATGCATGGCTTGCTCTTCTTTCATGGCTTGACTCACTTAACTTGTCTTGATGCCACCAGATCAATTCTCCCAATGTCAGAGCAAAAATGCCAGAGGAGAGGCAGAGACAATTGTTGGAGCAGGCCATACACAGGACTGATAGAGAAAGAGGTGAGGCAAACTGAAGCATTTGCACTAACTAAAAATTTCATTACACCTACAAAGTAATAAACCCCCTTCCAAACAAATAAAAAAGATCTGAAGCGAGGATCCAGTTTTTCACCTCTTTCTACAAAGTTCCATGTCAACACACTAGAACTGCAGTGCTTTGGGTGATCCTGCCCCTGCTGCATGATATTATCTCCTTTTTGTGGAGTCTAATATCATGGGAGGATGATGTTCTACAATACCTCATGCATGGGCACAGAACATCTATGGGTGACCCAGAAATAGAACACAGATGTCCTGAGTCCCAGTTCTGTACCTGATCCATGAGGGTCCTCTCCTTAATATTTCGTGTACTAAATATTGTTTTTCTAGAAATATGAGCGATGTAACAGCAGTAGCTGGTTATTTTTAAAAGAACTTTGTCCACTCAGTAGGCATTATAGAGACTTTTGGGGAAGGGGTGAAAGCGCAGGTTCATAATTCTCAGAAATGCCATTGTAGAATCTAAGGTTGTGAGACTGTAGACTATAGGCCGAGGGGGAGAAAATACCAGTCACGAGCGTCCACTGGCAGGGTATATTTAAATACATTGTATTAGCTTAGGTGGACTTCAGCCAATAGCATTTGTTAATAATTAGTGACATGACCAAAGTGATTTCATTTTGTCTTCCTACCACCATAGAATTATATGATCATCATGACAACCATGTCTTCAAGCTATGGCATGCCTCCCCTGGCTTGGATGTTTACTTTGACAATAAAAGAGAATAGGAACATTTTCCAGGTTGTAGATAATTATGTTTCTTTTGAGCTGTATTACACACCCCATGAGAACAAAGAAGAGAAGACTGTTTGCAGACAATTTTCAGAAAGGGCCCCTTTTCTTGGTAATGTATTGGTTCTTGGGGCACGCTGCAAAATCCGCCTAGTTGAGTGAGATGGAGAGAGGATTTGTCTAATGGAGAAGTGTGATGGAGTTTTTAAATTGTGCTGGCCACATAGCTAGTGAGCAAATTATGTATGAGCAGGTGGGAAGAAAAACTATTAGTTGGTTTTTACTTTGTATCTCCAATGTTCTTCTCATTTACAATCTACTGTGCAGACTCTGTCATACTGAAATCTAAATAATTAATATTGCCTTTTACTGTAGAATTTCATCCTGTAACTTTAAACTTCTTAAAAACATTTTAGCTACAATGAAAGTACCTATATGCAAATGGTGTCTAGAGGCCAGTAATAGTAAAATGTGCTCCCATGCTATTCTTTCTATTAGAATCTGTATATTTAGGTCAGGAAGTGCCTGGGAACTAGGTCCAGCTGTTAAGTCTTTTCAAAATATATCCAGAAGTGTTATGTGCACCTGGTAAAGTT
This sequence comes from Pelodiscus sinensis, assembly GCF_052426305.1. NCBI lineage: Eukaryota > Metazoa > Chordata > Testudines > Trionychidae > Pelodiscus > Pelodiscus sinensis. The sequence continues at coordinate 114,117,967 of NC_143055.1, read as the reverse complement.
CTCAAATACGCCTTAAACATGTGGTCCCAGGCACACTGCATGGAAATTTGGGCCAGATTTTCTCTCCTACATTTCAGAGCTGCTTAGCACATGGAAGGAAGGCTTTCTGATCCTAGCATCAGACAGTGCCAACCTAATTGCAGCTGCATTAGGGCTGCTCTAACTCCTGCCAGTTTCACTAGGTCTGTAATGGATGCAGTACCAGTAGGTAAGGGCTGCTTCCCCCGCTGCCACACCAGCATATATTTCTGGCTTCTGCCAGCTTGACACCAGCAAGGAATTCCCTTATTCAAGGGAAATTCCCTACTTTCTGCTAAAGGCCAGAATCCAGGTCTTTTGCCTTCCTTGAACAGCACAAAAAGTCTGGCTGTCAGGGGAGATCCAACCCATATTGTTTAATAAGGCTATAGCACTATTGAACAGCATGAGGGACTCCTCCTCAGCTGTGTTTTGATCAGCAGCCAAATGGATTAGGTGAGTTCTGACCACAGTAGGAAGACTGGGTAGAGGTTGAACAGCTTCACCGTATGGATGGTGCCTAGGAAAAGCTTAATAATAATTCCCAAGATGAAAGAAAAATATCAATCTACCATATGTCAGCAGAGAGGGGAGCGGGTACAGATGCAGTGTACTTAAGCCACTAGATGGAAATGGTTGATTGGCAGAAGACACCAATATTTTCAGTTCTAATACTGAAGTCTTACTATTGATATTTGCAATGAGAAAATTTGTGTTTTGCCGCTCTAGTGAGGCCTATTATGTACCCAAGAAGAAACTTGGCCTGATTTGTTTCAATTCTGTGCAACCATGGGTGGCAGATACACTAAGCAGGGGTAGGCACAGGTTTCCTATACTGCCATCCTGGCCCCACCTATATTCCACCCCAGAATGGTACTGGAGGCATACTAGGGACACAGTGTTTCTGCCCAAGTGCCCGCCCCCCCTATGCTCCAGGATCAGGGAGGCTGGGGCCACATACCGCTCCACCTCCCCATGATGCTGGGGCAGGAGTAGTTTGACTCCTGTGGGTGGTGGGGCCTAGTCAGAAGGTACAGGGCTGAGGACGGTGGCCTTCATCCACCGCCCATGTGCACAACACAATCATAAAAACCCTACTAGAATTCTTTCACTACAACTCCCACTAGGAAAGAGATCAGAGTAGGGGAAGGAACCAGTGGGACGTGTCTCTGGCTACTCTGCTGCCAAAGCAGAACGTGAGGGGCTTGACCACTCTCTGAGGGAGAAGAGCTTTACAGTTTGGGACTGGGACTTTTCAGTTTGGAAAAGAGGAGATATGAGGGGGGATATGATGGAGGTCTATAAAATCATGAGTGGTATGGAGAGGGTGAATAAAGAAAAGTTATTCATTAGTTCCCATAATATAAGGACTAGAGGACACCAAATGAAATTAATGGGTTTAAAACTAATAAGCGAAAATTCTTCTTCACACAGCACATAGTCAACCTGTAGAACTTCTTGCCAGAGGAGGCTGTGAAGGCTAGAACTATAACAGAGTTTAAAGAGAAGCTAGATAAATTCATGGAGGTTAGGTCCATAAAAGGCTATTAGCCAGGGGTAGGAATGGTGCCCCTGGCCTCTGTTTGTCAGAGGCTGGAGGTGGATGGCATGAGACAAATCGCTTGATCATTGACTTCGGTCCACCCCCTCCGGGGCACCTGGTGCTGGCCCCTGTCAGCAGACAGGCTACTGGGCTAGATGGACCTTTGGTCTGACCCAGTATGGCCGTTCTTATGTTTCTTGCCTTCCCTCCATCTCATCTGAGATCCCTGTGACAATCTCTGATGAGCAGATCATAATGCTAGGACTGCTGTGTAGCTTGTGACTGGCAATGGGAGACCAGATGGAGCACTGCCCCTGCTGTGTTCTGGCTCTGTGTTGGCGTTCCTCAGTACAGCAGGCTGCAGAAAGGGCATCCTTCTGTTGCACTACCTGATTCATGCACTGTTCATCTTAGACATGCAAGTCCTTTTCAGTTTCCCCTTAATGTTCAGTAACTGTGGGAAATCACATGATACATAAATTTCCTCTGACAAAGGAAGAGCTTAGACTGCTGATTATAAAAACCATCAACTGAGACTGCAGCGTGAGGAAAAAATGAGTGCTATGTTGAAAGGGGAGTAAGCAGATGTTATCTGAGCCAGTTCTATAATAAAAATCTTCTCCACTTTTGAATCTTCATCGTTCTTGGGTTCAGGGTCAGCATCTCCACCATACTCCGGGATACACTGTGGCGTGACTGTCTTTATCACCCCATTAACAATGGGTTCCTCATGAGGCATAACGTTAGGCTTATATGAGCTTTCATAGCTGTGCCCACAAAAGCTCATGATACCATCTACATGTTTTGTTAGTCTTTAAAGTGCTACCAGCCTGTTTGTTGTTTAAGTTTATCCTGTACAGACTAACTTGGCTACCCCTCTGAAGCTATTAGGTTTACAGTCTTTTTCTGAATGCCTTGCCACCAAATCATTCTATGAGTCAGACCCTAATGCCTTTACAAGGTCTAGAACAGTTACAGCACTGATATGCCTATGAACCATCTTGAAATTTTACTCCCCGTAAAGAACTACCTAGCAACCATAAATTAACTATCTACAGAGCCATGCTCTCTACCTGCAGAGACCAGACACATTGGGATTGCAGGGAAAGAGCTGTTTTCTGTGAGCTCTCTGTGGAGAAGTTGGTGCCAATGCAGGAGTTGGCATTAATGCATGTTTCATGCAGAATTCCCTTCTTGTGTAAGAGGACACTTCAGTGGTAGAATCATAGAATCCTAGAGCTAGAAGAGACCTCGGGTCTCTGGCAAATATCAACCAGCTGTTTCTCAGCCCCCACTTTGCTAAAGCAGTCACAAAAGCACAGCAAGTACTGTGACAGAAGTGCACAGTGCAAGCCTGGAGCAAGAGATTAGACAGTGCAAGATACTGCTATAAGTCTCTGATAGTTAGGGAGAGGCAACAGGAGGCAGAATTATATTTGAAATTGTGCTGCAAGTTAGGGATCATTTTACTTTCACTATTAACCTTTGGGTATGAATTAATAAATCATGGAGGAGATGTTCCGCCATTCAGGCTGTTCGCTTAGTGCTGAGTCACAGTTTCGTATTGCTTTGGCATGTTCCTGCCTGCTTCTGCAATAGCTGCTGCCTTTGTCACCCCTAGGCTTTGCTCAAGCCCGCACATAGTTTAAAAAAAAGAAAAAGAAAAAGAGAAGAAAAGAAAATGTGCCATTGTTTCATGACATGGTGATTTAAAGCAACTACTTTACTGCTCCCAATGTTACCTTCACAGAGAGTGAGACCAAAGTTGGGGTGGGGTATGAAAATGTTTGCAAAATTCCCTTAATGAAATCAAGAGAGAAACACCTCTTTCTTTAGATTAAAGGGAGCTATAAGAGATGGAAAGAAGGGTGATGCTGTGTGATTGAGATACATGATTTGGACACGGAAGACCTAGTGCAGGCATGTCCAAAGTCCGGCCCGCGGGCCAATTGCGGCCCGTGTTCCGGTTTAATACGGCCCCCCAGGTAATTTGGCAATATCTATCTTTTATGGCCCCCAACGAATCCATATGTATTGAGATGAATACATTGTAAAATCTCAGTTAATGTCAGTTGGTCTAAATCAGTTATAAATATATTTGGACACAACATGTATACTTGGTGTTATGTTCCTGTTCATATTTTTTGAACTTAAAAGTTGACAGACAACCTTTATTACCAATAATATGTAATGTACTTTACAATGTTCCTGACACATACTTCAGCTTCCTGGATTTTTTTTTTTCCATCTGGCCTTCAGATATGAAAGGCAGAGTGATTTAACACCTGTTTAAATTTGTCATCCATGTGACGAAATGAAAAGTATGCCGTTTGCAATAAACTTTGCATAAAATAGTTAATTTGCATTTAATTTTAATGGTTCAAAGAATGTCAGGCAAAATGGTCGGCCCTCGCGCATGTTCACTTCATCAAATCTGGGCCTCTTTGAAAAAAGTTTGGACACCCCTGACCTAGTGAGTTCAGAATAATATTACTAGCAGACTCACCCAGCGTGGCCCGGGTCCTTTAGGGCAGGGAGCTGGTGGTGCAGGACCCAGGGCAGGGCTTTGGAAATGTGTGGGGGTGTGTGCAGGAGGCTGAGCATGAGGGGTGGGGTTTAGAAGGAGCTCAGATCGGGGGTCCCATCCCGCATGGGCCTTTTCTCCCCTGCTCCCCCAGATCCTCTATGGCTGATAGAGACCTTTTTCTCCCCCCTACCTTCTGGCACAGCAGCCAAGCAGGGAAAGAGGGAGAAAGGGTTTGAGGCAGGGTGTCTACTTATTTGGTGTCCTGGCAAGCAAGATGGTAGAGCCTCAGCCCTGCTGGCCACTCTCTTGGCAGTATGGCTGCCCCCAGTGGACACTCTCATTGTGTCCCTCAGAACAGCAGCCCTTCCCGTTGTATGTTATAGAAAACAGTCCTTTTCCCAGGACTGCTGGTTGTCCTGGCACAACCGAACCCTGACCTTGCTTTAAGTTAGAAGAGGAAGCTGCCTACCAAATGTGGTGGCCTTAGCTTTTACCATTTAGGAGAAGTTCTTGAATAAACGTACTTTCAGACAGACAGACTCAAATAGATATATAGATTTTTATACCTTGACCCTGCAAAAGATTTACCTGTGTGTGTAATTTCACTTAGTTAAGTCTTTGTAGAATCAGGGCCCACTGCTGTAAGGAACTTCATGCAGCCAATAACTCAAGCAACCAATAAGCACACAAGTAGCAATAAGTACTCACATTGGCTGCCAGAGCTTTTCAATCCTTCCTGACACATTAATTCTGCTGCAGACTTGGGGGCAAGAGGGGGACTGATCTTCCCCTCTGAACAGAAAAGGACTGGAGAACACTCCCTGTGGACACAGAACACAACCTAAGCCATAGTTAGGTTTCAACTACTTGTAATCTGGACCAGTGTTTCTTAAATTGTTCGCAGCACACTACTGTCGGAGGTGTGCCACGGAGAACAGACTTCAAATTGGCCATCCTTAAAGGGGCAGGCAACATTTTTTTGTCAATAACTTTTCCTCGGTCCCTCCCACCACTTTTTTTTTGTGCAACAAAAATATCCTTGGTGTTCCTCAAAAAAAAAAAAAAAAAAATTGTTTGGTGTTCCTCGGTCTTAAAAAGTTTAAGAAACACTGATCTAGACAGTGATGTTTTATTTCCTTCAAGAAAAACAAATTATAGTGGGGCCCTCAGTGTGAAGAAGCTGAAGGGATTTACTGTTATTACACAAAGTGGAAGAATTGACACCTGAAGTTTGTCCAAAATACATCTGTGCTGAGGTGAATGTGCACTTTGTTTTAATAAATCCTATCATACAAGTGAACTTAACCACAGTCTTGCAAGTATGGAAGAGGTAGGCGAGATCACAGGCTTGTTTTCACAGAATACGGTTAATAATGAATTTAACAGGTAATGTCCTACAAACCAGAAGGCACATGTTGGGCAAGATTCTAAAAACCTGACAAGGAATTGAGTACATTTACTAATGTACACAATACCTGAACAATAGGTAGGTGTTACCGTACAATACTAATACAGCTGAAGGGTTTTTATTTTTTGGTAGTAGCCAAAAAACCCTTACCTTTCAATCCTGAAAGCTTAATGTAAGAGGGCACAGCAGTGCACAGCATCCATAAGAGGAGCTTACAAAAATGACTTCAGCTCACAGCTGCAGCCAGATGATGTCTTAATCAGAGCAATCCCTCTGCTATCATCAGGGAATGAGTCACACGACACACTGCTGCAGAACAGCTGAACAAAAGTGAGCATAGTGCTACAACATTTCTATTCAAGAACATATGCAGACAAAACCCCCAAACGCCAATAAAACACCCTGTTCCTACTTCTTCTGCCAGATTCTCTCACTATTCACATATAAATGGCAAAGCATTTTAAATCTGCTGCCTAGAACATTTCCCAGTTTTAAAAAAAAAAGTCACTTGATATTATCTGATGTCTTAGTGCGTGCTGTGCTTTATAACAAGTTACTACTTCTTTTTTACAATTAAATCCCAGTAGGTACAATACATATCTAGTGGTCATCTGTAGGCTATAGAGGCGGGCATAAACCCCACACCCTGGCCAATTATATTACACCAATATCTTCCCAGCCCTGGGCAGTTAATATGCATGGGCTTAATAGGGGCCAAATTCTCTCAGTGAAGCCAATGTAGCCATATAGATTCCAGCTCTTTGAGGTCAAATCAGGTGGCACTTGGGCCATTGCCTTGTTTTTATGATTGTTTTGAACAATAACATCATGGCACAATTAACATTTCTCTTCCACAGAATGTGATATGACTCATTTTTTCCCAGCCAGCTGTGCAGCAAAATAAGAGGCTGACCCTGATTAACAAGCCAGCTGCAAATAGTGTGAACTGATCATATTTTTTGCAAGCACACCTGGTCCTTGTCTATAAGTGACTTCCTTTTGCCAAAGATTTCTCTATTGTTGTCACCGGTGCAACTTTGCCAGTGATAGCAATAGTTACAGCACTAGGGTAAAAATAGATCAGCAGCCACTGGCCTTTCATATGTTGTGTAGACCTTGTTCTCAGTAGGGCTAGATGGAGTGGTGGTAAGCATTGCCAGTCACATTTCACCTCAGATATTAGAATCTGCTTTATTTAGAGTATGTTGACCAGGGCATTGGGTGTCCCTTATTCTTTTGGAAAAGGGCCAGGAGATCTTTAAATATCAACAGGCCATCTCAGATTAGCAGAAGTGACCACAGAGGAAAAGAGAGCAGCTCAAATCCTTAAGGGTAATTAGAGCTCTAACCTCGAAACTTAGGTGCCAAAGTCCTGTTCTGTGACACTACAGAATCCCTGCTCTGCTGCTGCCTAACCTCGTAGGTGCCTAACCTCACTCAGCACCTACGTAGTTGCTGTAAAAGTTCCCTAGAAGCACAGACACTGACTTCTGAATTTGCCAGTGGATGCTTTTGAAAAGGTGTGCATTGAGAGAGGGAGGGGCTCTGTCAGGTATGTGGGAGTCTCTTTTCAGCATATTTATATACCTCTTTCATATACTAGGTATTGGATAGGGGCATATCGTATCATCATAACAATTTAATCATCATTATATTTTTACCAAACACACAATTACATAATGAGGAATTCCAGTATTAAAATCATTGCACTCACTTACAAGCTGAACTGGGACATTAGTGAAGACAAAGACATTGCATCTCATTGTAGCTTTCCAGATGAAAGCATCAGTAACACTGTGGCTTGGGGGTTTACAATGACAATACATGTAGAAGGGGCCTTGTCCCCTGAACTGTAGCTCTGTCCCCCAGATGCCCTAGCTGTGTTCCAGCCCAGGGCCCTAGTCCCCCATGGCCACTTCCTCCTCTCTGACCCCTCCCCCTGCGCAAATGGTGGGCAAAGCCTTAGGGTGGGGGTAATGTGAGGGGCGGGGCAATGCTCTGGGCCCAGAAAAGATTAATCCAGCCCTGTGGGTGCTAAGCACTCATTTTTTTTCAGCACCCACAGGATGCTTCCAAGTAGCACCACAGCACCTATTTCACTGCAGCACTTATGCAGTCAGCGCCTATGCCTAGAAGCCTATGTTTCTGCCTCTGGGCACATGCAGTACTGCTGCACTCTAAGCATGCAGGGCCTGAGGCAGGTCCCAGTCAAAATCTGGCTGGGAGAGGAGATGCGGTGCTCCCACCCACCTTATACAGGCCGTCCTCGCTATAAGTCCAAGATACGTTCCAAAAAACTTTTGGAACCCTGTAACTTTACGCCAAATGGTTAGAGCACTCTGAAGTGATGTGGCAGACCTATGTTCACTTCCCTCCCCGTGCCTGAAAGTGAGAGAGGATTTGAAAAGGGGGATCCTCCCACACCTCTCAAGTGAATGTGGTCATCACTGAGCTGTAAGTTGAAGAGAACACTTTCATTTTCTCCTGTTGAAGTTGTTCCAGTTTGGACTACACAATTAAAGTCATCTGGGGATTGGAGAGAGACACATTGTAGCTGGTGGCTAAGTGGGAAACATATCAGACATCCTGCCCTAATGGCGCTTTGATTATACATAGAGTGGAACAACTGTCGTCATAGAATCCTAGGGCTGGAAGAAACCTCAGGAGGTCATCAAGTCCAGCCCCTTGCCCAAGGCAGGACCAATCCCAACTAAATCATCCCAACCAGGGCTTTGTCAAGCCGAGACAAAATCCTCTAGGGATGGAGATTCCACCACATCCCTAGGTAACCCATTCCAGTGCTTCACCACCCTCCTAGTGAAATAGTTTTTCCTAATATCCAACCTAGATCTTCCCCACTGTAATGTGAGACCATTGCTCCTTGTTCTGCCATCTGTCACTACTGAGAACAGCCTCTCTCCATCCTCTTTGGAACGTCCCTTCAGGAAGTTGAAGGCTGCTATCAAATCCCCCCTCACTCTTCTCTTCTGCAGACTAAACAAACCCAAATCCCTCACCCTCTCCTCGTATGTCATATGCTCCAGCCCCCTAATAATTTTGGTTGCCCTCCGCTGGACCCTCTCCAATGCGCCTACATCCTTTCTGTAGTGTGGGGGGGAGGGGAGGCATAATGGGACGCAATACTCCAGATGTGAATAAAGGGGAATAATCACTTCTCTAGATCTGCTGGCAATGCTCCCCCTAATATTCCAGTAGCCTTCTTGGCTACAAGGGTACACTATTGACTCATATCCAGCTTCTCATTCACTGTAATCCCCAGGTCCTTTTCTGCAGAACTGCCACCTAGCCAGTAACAATGCTTTGGATTCTTCTGTCCCAAGTGCAGGACTGTCCACTTGTCCTTGTTGAACCTCATCAGATTTCTTTTGGCCCAATCTTCAAATCTGTCTAGGTCCCTGCCCTCCAGCATATCTACCTCTCTCCCTAGGTAAGTGTCAGCCGCAAACTTGCTGAGGGTGCAATCCATCCCCTCATTCAGGTCATTAATGAAGATGCTGAATAAAACCATCCCTAGAACCAGTCTTTGGAGCACTGCACTTGAAACCAGCCACCAATCAGACATCGAGCCATTGGATCACTACCCAGTGGTCCCAACAATCTAGCCAGCTTTCTATCCACCTTACAGTCCATTTATCCAATCCATATTTCCTTAACTTGCTGGCAAGAATATTGTGGGAGGCCATATCAAAAGCTTTGCTAAAGTCAAGGTATATCACATCCACTGACTTCCCCATGTCCACAGAGCCAGTTCCCTCATCATAGAAGCTAATCAGATTGGTCAGGCATGACATGCCTTTGGTGAACCCATGTTGATTATTCCTGATCACATTCCCCTCTTCCAAGTGCTTCAAAATGGATTCCTGTTGTACAACTGTGACGTAGTGGGGGTACCTGGCTGGTTTCTATGCTGCTGGCTCTGGGGTAACCCCCACTGGCTGCCGTGGGTACCAGGACCCAGCAAAACAGGATGAGTCACTATGCAAACCAGTATGGCCAGACACCCCCCATGTAGAGGAACAAAGGAAGGTGGAATGCTGCCCTGGCTGGGGGGCAGGGCTGGAAGAGAGTTAGTTAGTTGCTGTCTGAGAGCATGGAGGAGACAGCCTAGGGAAAGGGGCTGGAGTTTAGGGGCCCAGTCTCCCCCATCTCAGGGGGGCCTGAGGCATCCTGGCCCAGCTCTGTGACCGGATTGCGTCTGTGCTGTGCTGTGTCCTGGAGAGGCAATAAACTTCCTCTATTCCACCGGCTGGTGCAGTCTGTTTGTGCCATTTCGGGGTGCAGGAGACGGGGGACCCCCAACCCGCCGTCATAACAACGTAGGGAGAAGAAAAGGGCCAACAATGTTAACCCAGTCCAATCACAGAAAAAGTCTGGAGTTCGTCACAGAAACTTCAGCCTACTCAGTTCCAAAGCAAACACATTATAATTATTTTCACTTTTTATTAAAGATAAGAAGAAAAAACAAAGCATTTGAAATGGGAAGTATTAATTGAGATATTTGTTTTAATAAATGAACTCCAAGGAAAGGAAATAAGGGACAAGAGAGATTTTAGAAGGAAACCCCCTTTGCTGACTGTGTTAGATGGTATTAAAGACAGTAGTAACGGTCCTTTTCTAGCAAAGAGAAGATGATGGCAGGGATGAGCTGGAAATGCTGCTGTGGACTTCCAATCCTGTTCCATCTCAGGGGGTGGCTGGGATTTAGCTGGAGTGCTGAAAGGGTGATACCATCTGGATTCCTTCCTCTTGTGTGGTCTGGACATCCCTTAGGATCAGGAGGATGAAGGCCTAGAATACCTAAATACATGGGGATGCCAAGCTTGAGGGCACAGTAGCCTCTGTTCCTCTTTAAAGCTCCCCTCCCCTGGTTTCTTTAAGGATCACAAAGGGAATGGTGATTGGAATAACCTGTCCCCTCCATTAGGCCTAATATCCAACACACCAGTTTTAGTTAGTTAATTTCCAGTTCCACATCTTCGGTTGTTAAATCAAGCATGACTTCAACCTAGTCCTGGAATTACAGCAGTGTAGCTTTTTTGTTTGGTCTCTGCCTGGTTGTCTTGCACCTGTTTATAACCAATAGCACTTTAAAGACTAACAAAAGATGTAGATGGTACCATGAGCTTTCAGGGGCAAAACCCACTTCTTATGGTACCATCTACATATTTTGTAAGTCTTTGAAGTGCTACTAGACTATTTGTTGTTTTTAAAAGTTTTTCCTGTTACAGACTAACTCGGCTACCCCTCTGAAGCTGTTGATAACAGTTATTGAAAACAATGACCTATTTTCTCAAACATCTGTTATGATAGGTTATTATATTATCATTTATATTTTGCATACAGCAGAGGGAACTCGAGCAAGGTCTCCTCCCAGGTGAGTGCCCTAAGTATGGAACTAAAAAGTTAAGTGAACATCACCACCTTCCCCTTTTTGATTTATGTAAATGAGGCAGGTGCCTACCCCTCCTGAACTCCAGCAGTATACCACTAGAGGACACAGGCCCCTTCCTATAGCCAGTTTTAAGAACTTAACTCCATGAGCAGGGCTAGACTTAGTCCATTGAGATTGTGTCCTATCTTGTTGGCTACGTTAAGCTGCTTGCCCCATTTGTTTTATATGGAACCCAGCCCACTAACACTGTTCTTGCCATTTTCTAGGCATTACCCTGCTGAGTACTGCAATGCCTAAGTCTCTTTGCAGATCTAGGCCAACACTACTAATCATGCAGCATCCTCCTACACTTGTTTCACTGCAGTGTCAATACTGAATATATATGAATTCCTAACTTCCCAACCCATAGACAAGCGTTTTATCCAGTTAGTTACACTGATGAACTCTTCTGCCCTGAAGAGAAAAATGGAATAACGTAACTGCTCCAATGCAACATCTTCTACTGCTTTGGATTAATAACAAGGACAGGAAATTGCTCTAGTTCCTATCAAGAGCTACAGACACTGGCATCAATGGAGTGATACTAATTTCCATCAGCTGAGCGAATCTGGCCTTATGCTTTGTAGCTCCAAAGCAATAGTTTAAAATCTATTTGAAATCATTTTCTTGCTTTTGGTTTCATTATGGTTTGCCTGCCTTCACGTCTGGATTGGTGACTGGGGCTTTTGGTATAAAGAAAATATGCCTGAAAGAAAAAAGAAATTCAGATAAACAATATTTTTTGCTACAGCATTTCATACCACACGCCATCTAACTAGACATCAAAAGTAATATACCCTGCAGTAAGCCCTAAGGGTTCATTTAGAAGTTTATTGGAATCTAGCCACTGCGAACTTGATAAATTGCAGGCACTAGTGACTCCTGTTGAAAACAAAGTGGAAAACATGAATTAACATCAAAGCAGCTAAAATCTGTGTTAGTACGCAAAGCAGACTGAAAACTACCTGGATTTAAATGAAGCTTAAAGTGCAGTAATGTCATTTAGTCCCAAAAAATGCAGGAGGGACTTAAATCATTGGTTAAATATTGTCCGGATTTAGTGCTTAAAGTGGTCTGAAAAAAAGCAGCAGGTCCATCATAATCTGGGATCAGCAGTTTTGGTAAAACAATACTTAGAGCAGCACAGCTCATTTTTTCCTGGGTCTGTGAACCACAGTGACATTACCCTCCCATAGGTTGTCAGGCATTTGGTTTTAATCAGAAATCCCAGTCTAAAAGGGACCCAGTTGGCTCTGTTTAGCATTTTGACCGGGGCATTAAAAGTCTGGTCAGGAGCAGAGTGGGGATATTGAAGGCTCCCTGCCTCTCCTGGCTCCCCAGAAGTGACCAGCAAATCCAGCTCCTAGGCACAGGGATAGCCAGGAGGCTCCGTGTGTTGCTTCTGCCCCAAACACTGGCTCTGCAGCTCCCATTGAACAGGAACCACAGCCAATGGGGCCTGCAGGCATGGGCAATGTACAGAGCCCCTGGCCGCTTTGCCTAGGAACCAGATGCTTCCCAGAGCCATCTGAGGTAAATGCTGTCCGAGGCCACACCACTGTCCCCTGCCCCTTCCTTCACCCCAAACGCCTCATTCCTGGCCCCAGCCCAAATTCCTCATTTCTGAATGCATTCTATAGCCTGCACTCCTAGCCAGATCTTTTGCCTCACCCCACACCCTAGTCTGGTAAAGATGAACAAGTGAGCAATGGTGGGAGACAGTGAGTGACAGAGACAAATGGGAGAGAGTGATGGGGGTGGGTGGGAAGAGAGAGCCTCCAAGAAGGGGTGGACCAGAGGGCAGTACAAGGGTATTCAGTTTTCCGCAATCAAACAGTTGGTAATCCCAATACACACATACAGACACAAACACCATCCCAACAGCAGATTAAAATTTCTTAAAATCCAGGGAAGGTCACAAACTACATGAGAGCCGTTAGGCTTCTCAAAGAGAGAACCATGTCAATTTACTTGGTGAAATGCAAATTGCTTTTGTGTTCAGTAATAGGAGGATAGTTGAATTGCAAATCAAGAGAGCTGAGTTCTAGCCTCAGTTCTGCCACAAACTACCGCTAAATGTAAAGTTTCCAGAATGGAGCCCATTGTCTTCTACAGGGAATGGCAATATGTTTTCTGAGCTAAAGCTTTCCATACTGATATGACACACTCAAATGAAGCAGATGCGCAGTAGAAGTAGATGCCCCAGGGACAGAATATTAAGCATTGTGTAGCCTGAATTCCTGGGGTTTATAACATTTGTGAGATTGTTATGTGATCTCTGCTGTTGTATTTATCTCCCTTTCGCCTTCCTCATGGGTGATAACGTTCCAACATTTATGTAGTGATGTATATGCTCCCTGAAGCTGCTTGTATATATGTTTGAGAGCAGGAATGCGTTCCTACGATGTTCTGTTGCTGTTTTTTTATTTTGTGGCATTTTAAACATTTACACTAAGTAGAGATTTAAATGCTATCACATTTTTACTGTATTTTATTTTGCTCAGGCTTATTAAAACAAGACAGCACTATATTTCACACCGGATCATTTGAATGTATTTAAATAGCACTTCCAAACAATAAATGCATTTAATACTTTTAATTAAGGCTGACTGAGGAATTCAGAAGCAATTTTAAATTTAAGAAGTGTTTTACAACTTTTCTCCTTTCTCTGCTGGGATGCTGGAGCAGCCCCCTGCCTGCGAGTTGTTCAGGCCTGCTGCAGGCAGGGACTGCTACAGCCCAGCCAGAGCAGCCCCGGTCCGTGGCAGTCCCTGTGTAGGGCTGGAGCAGCCCCCTTCCTGTGGCAGGCAGGTAACTGCTCCAGCCCCCACGGGTTAACCAGTTAAACATTCACATCCCTAGTCCAGGCAACATACTTAAGTTCTAGCTCTGAATTTTCCTAAAGTCCAGAGATGTTCATTGTGACAAACTGACTATCTTGAGCAAACTTTATTGAATTAAATTAAAAATAGCTTTAGGGCACATTGTATTAAAATCCAATTGTGTGTTATGCCATTGTGTGCACCTTCTTTAGTAGGGAACGGATGCTACCGTATTTTCTCTGTTATCAGCCCTTTGATGTCGACCCCAGAAGAGGTATGTAGGTATTAAAGTGAATTCTCCAAGGACCAACAGATAATTTTTTTTAAAAGAAATAGCCTCATTTTAAATTCACTCAGGGCCTTCTACTGATCTGGTAAACAGACCTAGCCTCTAGTTTGTAGAAGGCCCAGCTCCTTTCTGAAGGGTCGGAACAAGTAGGCCTAGCGAGGCCTCATAAAATTGTGGTTGCTTTGAGATGAAGCTGTGATGAACTTGCTCCTGCTATAGTTGGGATGACATTAGGTAGGCTTATTAACCATGCATGTAGGGGTCTATTGCTAATTAATATATTTTTTCCAGTGCTTCTTACCTTAAGAATAAAATAAGCTTCCAGAGAAAGAATTCTGTGAAACTTAACTGTTGACAACCATCTGTTATCAGTCTCTAAAGAAAAAAGCAGGCATGCTTAAGCTCTTTGCGAGGAGTAACAGTGAGGCAGGGAACAGTGCAGCCTAGAACTACCATCAGCAGAAGGAAATGAAACATCTCCACCCAAGAAAGACAATGGTTGGGTAGCCAAAAGTCTAAGTGTCTTAGACCACCAACAGGAAATACAGGTGCCGTTGTCCTGTACTGTGACATTTAGCACCAGGATTTTGGATCAAGCCCTTGTAGAGAGAAACCTAACACTAATCTAGCTGCACCACTGTAATCTCTCTCGTGTAACCGCTCTAAACCAACAGGAGAGCCATAATAAATCCACCCCCAAAAAGCTGGGATAGCTATGTCAGTGTGTGAAGCTCATCAACAAGGTGCTGTCTACCCCAGCACTTCCACCCGTGTAACTTATGTCGCTCGGGGTGATTTATTCACACCCCTGAGCAACATAATTTGCAACTTAAACCCCTTCAATGCATTAACAACAATCTACAACCTGTTCTAGAAAATGACCTGTCACTCTCAGGCCTTGGGGGACAGGCCAATCCTCGCCTACAGACAAGCCCTGAACCTCAAATAAATTCTTTCCAGTAACCATACAGCACACCTCCATTATACTCATCCAGGAACCTGCCCCTGCAATCAACACCAATGCCAACTCTGTCCACACATCTATACCAGCGATATCATCACAGGACCTAATCACAAACCACTACCTCAGAAGCTCATATAACTGAGCATCCACTAATGTGATCTGTGCCATCAAATGCCAGGAATGTCCTTCTGCCTTGTATATTGGCCAAACTACACATTCTCTCTGAGAAAGAATAGACACAAATCAGATATCCAAAAAGACAATACACAGAAACCTGTTGGGGAACATTTTAACTTGCCCAGGCACTCAATGGATCTCAAAGTCACTGTATTGTTTCAGGCCAATTTCACAAGCCAACTCTACCAGGAGGCCTCAGAGCTCAACTTCATTTACAAGTCTGATTCCTTCAACAGCGGTATGAACAAAAACATTGGATGGATAGCTCGCTACATCCTAATGACAGAAAAAACCCAAACAATGGGTACTTAAGTACACTTAGTACTTTTGCTATCCACTTCATGTAGCATGGACACTCTAATTGACTATTCCTTTCCTTTTTTTCCTATCCTTTTTCCTTCTCTCTTCCCCTCCCCCAGCCATCCACTATTTACAGTAGACTTCCGATAATTTGGCAACTTTGGGATCTAGGTGGTGCCGGATTATCAGCTATGCCAGACTATCAGGAGGTACTACTGTATATACACACTTCAACACTAATACAGTCACTTAAACAAAACACAAACTTAAATCTATAATTTTGTTTATTTGCCATGCTGCACAACTACTCATCTGATGAAACCCGTGCTTCATCATCCGTGTTATCAAGATCTTCCTCTGCTTCCATGGGGGTGTCAACAACAATAGGCTCTGGTGGTGGTGGTGAAGGCAAAGGCCGAAATATCTTCCATGCCCTTGCAAACATATCCCTGAGATCGGCTTGCTTAGAGAACTGACTTCTTGGTATAAAAGTTATTCAGAATAATATGAAAGTTCATCACTTCAGTTGCATTATATTGGCTGCAACTCTGCAAATTCAAAGAACTTGGAAATAAAATCAGTTGCCTCTCGCCAGGTATATTTTGCTCTCTCCGTCACTTCCTCCTCTTCTTCTTGAGGTTTTTGTGGATTCACAATACTTTCAATGATAGCAACATCACTCAAAATTTCCACAGCTGGTTCGTCTTTGTCCATATCAAGCCATTGTTCAATCTTATTTTCTGTGAGCTTTGCAACAGCATTCTTCTCAGGGACATTTTCAATTGTTTCTTGTATGTCAGTAATGCATTTAGGCCTAACATTAAAGCCATAAAATTGCTCTTCATCGGAAGAATCATCACAAAACATGATGCTAGGCCAAAGTTTCCTCCAACATTTTCATACAGTAGCCTTCTTTACGTCTTTCCAAGCCAATGCAGCCACATACACAGGGTCCTTAAGGTTGAAATCGGATTGAAATTCAGAAACACTGCAGTCAGTATTTACCAGCTTTTGGACAAAAGACCCCCTGTAGAAACACTTAAAGTTCTGTATCACGCCTTGATACATAGGTTGGATCAAAGGCATCACATGCGCTGGCAAATACATAGCGAAAATATTTCCACTAACAAGCTCCAAAGTGGGCGGATGCGCTCGACAGTTATTGAGCAAAATAACAGCTTTACTATCCTCCTTAACTGCGGACACAAAATAATTAAAAAACCAGTCCTTAAAGATTTCTGCCATCATCCAAGCATTCCCCTGTGCCTCGTAAATCACTGGCAAACTCGTAAGATTTTTAAATGCCCTAGGCTTTTTGTACTTCCCTACAACAAAACGCTTAAGTTTGTGTGTGCCTGATGCATTTGCGCATACCAGAACTGTAATGCGGTCTTTGTTCATTTAGAAGTCATAAGCAGCTTTTTCGCCACCACCAACCAGAGTAGAGATCAGCAAACAACGCTATAAGAGCCCAGTTTCATCGGCATTGTATATTTGGGAAGGCGACAAACCGTGTTTCTCCACCAACTGCTCAAAAATAGCGCGATACTCCTCAGAGGCTACGTGATTGGCAGACTTTTGCTCATGACCAGGTCTCGACAAATCCGTTTATTTACTCGCCTGTGGCAAGTAGATTTCAGCCGGTCGCCCCGTTCACCGGCGGTGCGCAGATGCGCAGTGTGGGTCTGGCGCATGTGTGGTACGGGGCTGGCAAGTGGATTTCGCCGCAGTTTGTCAAGCCCTGCTCATCACCGATATCTAACTTACAGATCCCATGCCGATACTTAAAATTATGCAACCAACCTTCTGAAAACACAATTCACTAATGTTCATTTCACTGTGAAACTATTTTGCTTTTTCTATGAGCACTGGCCCAGTAATGGGCCTACCTTCAGAATGCTTTGCACTAAACCACTTAAAGCCACATCCAACTGCGCCATCTTAGGTCTTTTCAGAGTTTGCCGTACCTCGATACGTTTAGTAGGCACTTCACTTTCAGCAACAAATACTCACAGCATATCTTCCTGTTTCTTTATGTCATAGATTGTCGAAGATCCAATGTTAAATTAACTCATGATAACGTGCTGATTTATGCCTCTTTCTAGCATCTTTATAATCTCTAATTTCTGGATCAATGTCAGTATTACATGCTTCCTTTTTACACTTTTCTTACCACTACCACTAACACCTTCATTCACCTTTGACTCCATTACTACTGTACACACAGATGGGCGAAAATATTCAAATGTCAAAACAGCACTGTCCAGCACCATACAATGCCAGTGGCAGACTGACTTAATCCCTTCTGGTTTCACTCAGTTCAGCTGCTGCCTTGTGACTTGTTTTTAGCAGAAGCTCACTCACTTGCCATTTTGATGCCAGACTATTGGGAGTGCCGTACTATTGGAGTTTTACTGTATTTAAGCTATGTCTACACTGCAAAGCTTTTCCGGGATACCAGAATGTGTCCGCTTTTTTGGAAGTTTCCGAAAAAGCAGATGCATTCTTTTGGCATCTCTGTATTCTACATTGTATGAGGAATAAGGGATGTTCCAAAAGAGGAGGTTTTTCCGAAATTTGGCACCATGTAGATGGGCCAAATTTCAGAAAAGCCTCTTCCAAAAAAAAAAGCAGAAAAAGATACGCAAATTGCGGATTGCAATTTGTGTATCTTTTCCCGATATAACCCTACAGTCTAGACATAGCCTTAGAAACTAGACTTTTAATAATTTCATTTATCTAAAGAAGTGGGTTATGCCCATGAAAACTCATGATACCATCTATCTTTTGTTAGTCTTGAAGGTGATGCTACACTATTCATTTTTTAAAAGTTTTATAGTGATGTATGGCTTACTAGTTCTTGCTACCATTTGTTTGCCAGGTATCTGTTTCAAGTTACAGAACAGCTAGGTACTATCATAATAGAAGACATTTTCTATAATCATGTCATTGCTTTTTCTTTTGTATGTTACTTAAGATTTTTAGTTGAGTGACCCATCTATAGAATTAACGTTTTATTGCAAGTTTCCCCTCACTTAGCCTTCTGCAAATGACAATCATTTATAGCTGTGCTGCTTTGCTAAAGCTTTTACAATGATGCCACTGCTGATGTTTACTTTCCTATTTTAAAATAATTTACTATGCATGGTCTCAATGAGTTGGCTTAGACTTAGGGCTGACTTTAGCAACTGCGGGGCCCGATTCCGGAGGCGGGGCAATGCATGTGCCCTGCGCCTGGGGCGGTACGTACCTGGGGCGGCACTGCGCGTGCGCCATGCATCCAGAGCCCCGCACATGCGTTGTGTCCCCCAGATGGCATTGCGCATGCTCCGCACGCCTGGGGCCCAGCGCATGTTCTAGTTAGACTACTTTTAGAGTCAAGTACTACTCAATGTGAGTAAAAGTGGCAGAATTTGGACTGTAATGATAAGCCAATTTGGGCACTACAGGTCAAATCTCTAAAATCAGGGACTCTCTGGCCTGGCAATATCCATGGTCCGGTAGGACCATGAGTATTATTGGACCAAAGCGCCCTGGTTGGCCAGGTTCAGAAGCACAGTCCGGGGTGCTCTGGTAGTGGGGATCCCAGCCCCAGCAGGGCCAGCACAGTGGAGAGTATAGCCCTGACCAGGGCTGGAGTCAGCTGGGTGTGCAGCCCAGGCCGGTGCTGTGAAGGTGGGGGCGCAGCCCCAGCCAGGACTGGAGGCAACGGGGCCAGCTCCTAACTGGAGCTGGCACAGTGGGGGACACAGCCCCAGCCAAGCCTGGCACAATGGAGGGCTGGAGGCAGCAGCAGGGAGCGCAGCCGCACTCGGAAGCGGAGCCTACAGTCAGGTGAGGGAGCACTGCTCTCTCCTTGTCTGGCTAAGTCCATCGTTCAGGATAACTCATGACTCAGGTCCCAAGGGTGCCAGGTAAGGGAGGTCTGACTTGTACTAGCTTTTATACTACTATAGTAGCTATTATTATTAACTACTATAACTCTATTACTTCCTTCAGAATTTGGGGAGTTCTAATGGAGTTGAGACCTCGGAATTAGAATCTTGCACAGATGGTAACCTTACTAAATAAATATTTTCAGATTTAAATTTGATAAATAATTTTACAGTATTATTGAACTAACAGAGCTGCAGGATGGAAACAATAAGAAATATACAAGGGAATGAAACATGAGAGCAGTTTAAACCTTGGAGATTAGTTAGTTATCTTCATGTAGCTATGATAAGAACATTCAGTAAAACTGATGGTATCAAATGGTACTTATACAGCTTTAATCAGCAGCATCTGCCCTGTGCATCACCTTCCTGTTTGAACAATTCCTTTGCTTCAAAACCACTTACAGAATTTCTACTGCAGGAGCAAGTGCCAGATGGATGCAGTATTATTAGCAAAGCAGATTAGTGTGGGGGAGGGAAATCAACACTACAGATATGTATAGGAAGTGTTAAATGACATAGAAGCTATCCCATACATACAACAGCACTTAGTGTGCAGTCTTTTGAAATAAGATTTCATAAACAGCTACCTCATCCTATCAAGGTGGGTATTCAAACTGTATAATTAAATTAGTGAGCTGCAGACTACACCCAGCAAGGCAGAATTATGAAAAAATTTCAAAGGGAGGGTGAGATTTAAGGGTTTGCAATGTAAGGCTTCACTTTTGCAAACCCTCTACACATCAAGCTTACTAGGAGGTTGATGCAGGGAAGCTTGCAGAATAAGGGTTTATTAAAAGGCCATTCTTTCTGAACTACGTCCAAAATATTCCAATAGAATACTTTCCCATCTACTCTCCCTCTTCCCATCCCTGATTCCCCAATAAATTGTTAGCTAAAACCCATATCGAATTAAAAGTGAAAGGGGTAGAGAACAATGGGGGAATGAAAATATTGGTTCTAAAAAAAAGCTTTAACAACATTAAGCATGGGTGATAATGTGTCCTCAAAGGATTTTTGAAATTCCCCACTGTTTACTATCTGAATCATAAGTGCACTGAAAATGTGAATTATTGACTTTCTGGATGAACAATAATGGAATGTTACCAGCCAGCAAGAAACCAGATTTGATTACACTGGGGAAATTTTTCTAACATTTTTTCATTCAGGTTTAACTTTAATTTTGAAATGTGCAGCTACACAGCAGGGCTTAATTTGAAATACATTATGCAAATTGAGCTACGTCAATTGCATAGCTTATTTCAAAATAGCTTATTTTGAAATTGGGAGCATCTACACAGCACTTATTTTGAAATTGAGCGCTCTTCCTGTGACTTCCCTTAGTCCTTGTACAATGAGGGTTACAGGAATCAGAGTAAGAAGTCCTCCAGCTTGACAGTATTTCGACATTATGTAACTGCCGGCCATGTCGACACAGACTAAGTTATTTCAAAAGAGGAAGTCACTCACTTTGTGCAGTAACGATGGCTCTTCGAGGTGTGTCCCCGTGGGTGCTCCACGTCTGGTGTCAGGCTGGTCCCGGCGCCGCAAATCGGAGCTTGCCAGAGCTGTGTGTGTGTGTGTGTGTGTGTGTGTGTGTGTGTGTGTGTGTGGCCGGACTGCACGTGCGCGAACCGGTTTCGCGCCTTTCATCTGCTGCGCGCGGTCCGGCGCCCGCCAGTTTGTCTCACCACCTATCTGAAAGACAGAAAAACAAGATTCCGAAGCGGGGAGGAGGGCAGGTCATGGAGCACCCACGGGGGGACACCTCGAAGAACCATCGTTACTGCAGGAAGTGAGTAACTTCCTCTTCTTCTTCAGGTAGTCCCCGTGGGTGCTCCACGTCTGGTGACTCCGAAGCAGTAATCTCAGTTAGACGTGGGCATCAGAATCGGGATTCTGAACACTAGGCAGCACTGCCAAGGCTACCGCTGAGTCAGAGGAGAAGTGCTGAACAATTGCATAATGCCTTGAAAAGGTGGAAGTAGAAGACCAAGTCGCCGCTCGGCAGATGTCCCACAGGGGGACTCCTTTCACGAAAGCTGCCGACGCAGCAACTGCTCGTGTCGAGTGGGCCCTAGGCTGCGACGTGAGCGGCTTCTTACAAGTGGTATAGCAAGTCATAATACAAGAGACAACCAGTTTAGAAATACGCTGGGCCGATAAAGACTTGCCCTTAGAAGGCCCTGATGTCGAAATGAAGAGACGATCCGTCTTACGCAGAGTACGGGTTCTATCTATATAGAATGCCAAGGC
The DNA here is from genome assembly GCF_052426305.1 of Pelodiscus sinensis. NCBI lineage: Eukaryota > Metazoa > Chordata > Testudines > Trionychidae > Pelodiscus > Pelodiscus sinensis. The sequence continues at coordinate 114,096,276 of NC_143055.1, read as the reverse complement.
TCTACGAACATCAAGGGTATGCAAAAGGGCATCACGCTGAGCGGTATGAGGTTTTGGATAGAAACATGGCAAAACGATTGGCTCATTTATATGAAAATCTGTGCAGACTTTAGGTAGAAAGGCTGGATGAGTCCTCAGTATCACTGATTCCGCATTAAACACTGTATAGGGAGGTGTTGACATCAAAGCAGCTAATTCGCTCACCCTCCGTGCCGATGTAATGGCAAGAAGAGTACCTTCATTGTAAGTATTGACATGGGTACCGTGGCCGACGGTTCAAACGTTGGTCGTGTTAGGACATCAAGCACCAGGTCAAGACTCCATGCTGGTGGTGGAGGCCTACGTGGTGGGTTAAGGTTAGCCAGTCCTTTGAGAAATCTAGTCATCATGGGATGGGAAAAAAACCGACTTGCCTTCAACGGGATAGTGAAAAGCAGCTATCGCCGCCACATGAACTTTAAGTGATGAGATGGAGAGTCCAGTCCACTGTAGCTGGAGGACATAGTCCAGTAAAACATGTAGTTGTGAAACAAGAGGGTCTAGAAGCTTAGGAGCATACCAGCGCACGAACCTAGACCACTTGGACCGGTAAGTTTTCCTAGTGGAATCCTTCCTGCTGTGTAAGAGAACACGCTTCACCTGGTCCGAACAAAGGTTCTCGGACGCGCTGAACCATGTATCATCCACGCAGTCAGGTGCAGAGTATCCAGCTTCGGATGAAGCAGGGAGCCATTCTGTTGTATGAGCAAGTCCGGTAGGTAAGGCAATCGGTGCGGTACTCGTACGGAGAGCTGCAGAAGAGTTGAGTACCATGGCTGTCTGGGCCACGCTGGGGCTATGAGTATTACTCATGCCCTGTCCATCATGATCTTCTCGAGTACTCTGGGAATGAGTACAACAGGGGGGAATGCATACAAAAGTGATGTGCCCCAATGAAGGAGAAATGCATCTCTCAGAGAGTGGTTGCCCAGTCCTCCTCTGCAACAGTATGCGAAATGCAGAGCTTTGGCACGCGTGGCAAACAGATCTATCACCGGAAAGCCCCACGGATGGGAGAGAGGTAAGAGGACATCCGTGAGGATCACCCACTTGTGGTCTTGAGGGAAATGTCTGCTCAGCGCATCCGCAGTGGTATTGTTCGCACCCGGTAAGTATGACGTGACTATAAAAATGTTGTTTTGAATGCACCAGTTCCAGAGGCGGATCGCTTCTGTACAAAGTGAACGGGATTGGGCACCCCCCTGTCTGTTCACATAATACATTGCCACTACATTGTCTGAGAATTCTCACGACAGTGCCTCTTATGTGTAACTTGAAGTGTTTGCAGGCATGAAACACCGCTCGGAGTTCGAGAAAGTGGATATGGAGCATCATCTCCGCTGTGGACCAGCAGCCTTGAGCTGTTTTTGCGCTCATGTGGGCACCCCAGCCGATGAGAGAAGCATCTGTGGTTATCTCCACTGACGGCTGCGGTGCGTGGAAGGGGACTCCTGACAGCATGTTGTTGCGACCGGTCCACCATAAGAGGGAGTCTTTGACACGTGCAGGTAGCACCACGGTCTTGCGGATGCTGTGCCTGGTCGGATTGTATACCGTGCTTAGCCAGTGCTGTAGACACCTGATGTGTAGCCTTGCGTGGCGGACTATGATTGTAGTCGATGCCATATGACCCAGAAGCTGGAGGCATACACGTACTGGGAGCGTTGGAGCTTGCAAGACTGTTTTTATCAGGTCTTGCATAAGTTGAAAACGCTCGACTGGCAGATGAACTCTTTCTGAGTCGAGACGCGCTCCTATGAAGTTTAGAATTTGTGTAGGTTGCAGACGTGATTTTTGAATGTTCACAATAAGGCCGAGGGAGTTGAACAGATCCCGAGTTGCGACCACCGTGTGATGTGCCTCTGACTGGGTGTGTCCCTTGATGAGGCAGTCGTCGATGTAGGGGAAAATGGAGACTCCTGTTCTGCGTAGATGGGCAGCCACTACCGCCAGTGTTTTGGAGAACACCCTCGGGGCTGAGATGAGGCCGAAAGGTAGTACCCTGTACTGGAAATGGTCGTCGCCCACTACGAATCTCAGAAAACGTCTGTGCGCTATGTGTATTGTCACATGGAAGTATGCGTCCTGCAAATCTAGAACTGCGAACCAGTCTCCTTTGTTTAGTGCTGGCATAATCTTGGCCAGCGTGGTCATTTTGAAGCGCTGCTTTCGGATGAAACGATTTAGACTTCTCAGGTCGAGGATGGGTCTCCACCCCCCAGATTTCTTGGGTACTAGGAAATACCTGGAGTAAAACCCTTTCCCCCGGAATTCGGCGGGTACTCGCTCTATGGCTCCGATCTCGAGCAGGTGAAAAACTTCTTCTCGAAGAGCTGCCCCGTGATATTGGTCCCTGAGAAGGGAGAGGGTGGGAGGGGTAGTAGGGGGGACTGAGGCAAATGGGATTGTAAGGCCTGATGATATGACCTCTAGGACCCATCGGTCCGAGGTAATGCTGGCCCATTGATGAAGAAATGGCCTCAGGCGGTGGTGGAATAAAGTGGTGGCAGGCTTTAGTGTGTTGACCAGTGGAGATGTGTTCGAGTCCCCCGCACAGGAGTCAAACCTGTTGCTTCTGAGGAGGCCGAGCTGAAGAGCGATTCTGCTGCTAATGTTTGCGCTGAGGGCACTGTCTAAATCTAGGTTGGTCAGATCCACGCTGCTGTTGCTGCTTATAAGGGAAGTAATCATATCTCCTTTGAAAGGGGTAGTATCTCCTGCGTTTGCAAGGTGGCGTGTACATCCCTAGAGACCGAAGGGTAGTACGAGAATCCTTGCCAGAATGGAGAACCTCACCGGTAGTGGAGGCAAACAGATTTTGACGATCAAAGGGTAAATCTTCCACTTCGGACTGCAACTCCTTAGGGACTCCCGCCAACAATAACCAGGAAGCTCTTCGCATCACAATACCTGTTGCCATTGCTCGAGCGGCTGTGTCGGCAACGTCCCCGGTGATCTGAAGCGATGTTCTACATGCAGTGAACCCTTCTTGGACAACTGCTTTAAGGAGAGACCTCTTATTGTCAGGAAGATGTTGCCTAAGTTCTGGGAGCTTGAAGTAGTTGTCAAAGTTATGGTTTGACAAAAGAGCAGCATAATTGGCAACCCGCAGGAGCAAGGTTGAGGAGTAAACTTTTTGGCCAAAATAGTCCAATTTCTTTGTATCCCTATCCGGTAGGGAAGTTTTAAATTGGGGCATCTTACTCTTATGGCAAACAGCATCCACTATCAGGGAATTTGGCTGTGGGTGATTAAAACAGAAAATCCAAACCTTTGGATGGGACAAACTACTTTTTATCCACTTTTTTATTGGTGGGAGGTATTGATGTTGGCATCTGCCAGATGTCCTGTGCTACTTCCATGATAGCATCATCTATCGGGAGGGCAATCTTTCGTTGTTGTTTAGGATGTAAATTCTTGAATAACTTATGCTGTTTAACCTGGGACTTAGTAAGTTGTACTTCTTGGGATTGCGTGACACGTTTAAAGAGGTCTTGGAATTCTTTAAGATCGTCCGGAGGTGACGTTTCGCCCAGAGACACCGGTTCATCCATGGAAGGCACAGATGAGCAGGCTTTAGGAGACATGTCCGGGTCAGTTTCTGAGAGTTGCCCTTCCTCTACATCTGACATTTGTGATCGGGGTACCAGAGAACGAGAAGGTATCGTACGTCGTAGCGGGGAGTGTTTGAGAATCTCTGAATGAACGGAATGTGGGCTAGTAGAACAACAGGGACATGGAGACCTGCGATGAGATCAAGAATGACTGCGATGAGATGATTCAATATAGTAAGGTCTATGATGGTGGGTATAACGTCGGTCAGACCCTGCAGGTGACGAACGTCTAGAAGACCTAGTACTGCTATACCTGACATAATAGGTACTTCGTGGTGAACGAATCGGTGAGCGAGAGCGTCTTGTAGGAGAACGAGATCTAGAGCATCCCTGGTGTGAGCAGCTATGCTCTCTATAATAATGGCCATGAGGGGAAAGACTTCGCTGATGATATTTCCTCTGATCTCTTGCATGGCGTGTAGAAACACAAGGGTCAGGAGATGGGTCCCGAGAAAACCCTGGAGAGGTACGCAGGGAGATTTCCTGGGTATTTGATTTTGATGCTGCAAGCTGTCCAGAGCCTGGGGACTGAAGGGTTAAAGGCTCAGAAGGAGGAATCTGGGCAGGAGTTTGCTGCGACAGGTGCCGGTGCTGGGGACAGCTCCGTGTGAGGAGCAGTGATTGAAGGCATTTCAGCACCCGGTGCGGACAGGTCCGGTGCCGCTGTAGCTGTCCCTTTAAGAAGCCCTTGTGCAGATTGCGGTGCTGGCGGCTGCCGCTATCGGGGAATGCCTGCCGGTTTCTTTGCAATAGGAGCACAGGTTACCCTCGAGCCCGAGGTACCCGGCTTATCACCTGCGCTCACCTGCGATTGTGGAGCAGCTGGCAGGGAATGAGCAGGGGAGCACTCCGCTTTTCAGCTGTGGGGTCTGAGGCAGAGGATCCTGAAGCAGTAGAAGGCAGGAGAGCCTTATTGAACAGGATCTCTTTTAAACGATGCTCCCGCTCCTCGCGGGCTCTGGTCGTCAAGCTGGCACAGTGGGTGCACTTCTGGGGGATATGTGCCTCCCCAAGGCAACGGACACAAGCCGAGTGTCCGTCTGATACCGGCATTGGCTCAGTGCACCTGGCGCATTTTTTAAAACCAGGGGAGCCTGGCATTTTGCACTGTGAAAGGGCTGAATGTTCGCGCCTCCTAAATGCCGCCGCTTTTGTCACTGGCTTTCTTTCCGCTTGTACTTCTTTATCACAAAGGTTATTATTTCTCTTTTTTTTACACTGTTAGTTTAAAACATTAAGAGTAACAGGGAGAAACGGTGAATGAGGGAAACGTCTTTCTCGCAGTTTGTTCAGGGTTTTGTTTTTGTTTGTTTTCTTCTTTTAAACAACAAGTCCGCAACCCGGGCTAAACAAGGAACGGTTTTATTCTTTTCAAATTTCCCCTCAGGTAGCTGCCTGAAGGAGAAGGAGAACCTCTGTTTGAGGAGAAAGGGGGAGCTCAGTCTGCGACCCAAGGCGGATGAGAAGAACTGGCGGGCGCCGGACCACGCGCAGCAGATGAAAGGTGCGAAACCAGCTCGCGCACGCACGGTCCGGCCACACACACACACACACACACACACACACACACACACACACACACAGAGCTCTGGCAAGCTCCAATCTGCGGCGCTGGGACCAGCCTGACACCAGACGTGGAGCACCCACGGGGACTACCCGAAGAAGAATAACGAGTTATTTTGAAATAATGTTGCTGTGTAGACGTACTCTTAAGAAAAGGATAGAAATCTGGGTTTTCAGGTTTGATCATAAAACTAGACCCCTTAGCTTCAGAACTAGTTTCCTCCTCATAAAATACATAAGATTATTGCACTTATTGTGAAGGTTTATCTACTTTAATATTTTTTAAAGTATTCATTTACTCACCAGAGGGAAAACAATTACTTAGTAATGCAGTTGAAGAAAATCATGTCATTATGTTCACAGCAAGTGCAATATGATCTGAGCTCCTTATAAATATGTGAATATAAAGAGACTAGGATATCCTGCAAGAAATAATTATTCCAACAGAAGCAAGTGAATAACCAGCTCCCCATGGAACTTAACTGCTCTTGAGATAAGTCAGAAATTCATCCCTTCATCTGTTTTAAGTCAAACCTTTAAATGTAGCTGTCCTCTCTTTTCCAGGAAGAGGATCCAAAATATTACACACATGCGCGCGCGCACACACACACACACACACACACACACACACACACTATTTGTCTTCTTTCCTCCCACTACCTTTCCCTTTCTATTAGATATCTAATGCCAGCTGCTTGAGTCCACCATCATCACTGCTTTAAGCCTGTGCAGTGAGACCTTAGTTCACCTCTATTTTGCATAATGCAAGTAAGCACAGTATCCTGGGTGCTCCGACACAAAGCAAATAAAGAAGCACAGTAGAAAAGGGGTCAGACAAGACGCAGTGGACTAAAAACAGTGTCATCTCTTTCTCTGCTCACTAAAATCTCCATTGTAAGGTCATAAAATAAACCCAACACATCCTCTGTGGGGGATAAACTAAAATAGACCATTTCCATAAGGGAAATGATGAGTCCTTCATTATACCCTACAGATGGGCTTCTGGTTTTGTGTGGCAAATGGGGGAAAGAAAATCTGAGTAGAGAGCTCTCCTCCAAGACCACTGTTCCCCAAACATTTAGAGTACTAGGCTCACATGCTGTAAAAGATCTCAACTAACATGGCTGTTCAGATTATCTGGTAGCCAGAACCCAAACCGCATAGGCCTTGATAGAGCAATTTTACTGATCTGAATAGAAGAAAGGGGTTTCAATCTTGTCAGCAAAGGCATAACGAGATCCAACTAGTCGACAGTGAAGTTAAGAAATTCGGCCTTAAAATGAAAATCAGTTTCTAGTAGCAATGACAATTAAACATTTAAATAATTTGTCAGGAGAGGTAGTAGACTCACCATCACTTGGGAGTCTTTAAAATGAGACTAGATAGTTTTCCATCCAGCTTCAAGGAGAAATGCTCCAGTCTGTGAAAGCAAAGGTCAGGCAGAATAGTCATGGTGGTGTCTTCCGGCCTTGGAATCTGTGAAGGAAGCAAGGGATTCATGGGGAGAACAGGTTTGCTTGGATTGCCCTCGACACAATAATAAATACTTACATCTCTGCACTGAAACATTTACTACAATCCTAGCGCGTGCGTCAGAGTTTTAGCTAGTTACCTGCAGGAGTCAAGAAGGAATCCACCTGCCTCCACCCTCCCACAGTGACAATTGACAAAATGTATTGTGGATTAAGTTGGGTTTTTTCACCTTCTTCTGAAGCATCAGATAGTGCCCACAGCTGGAGATGGGATACTGGACTGAGTGGATCGGAGAGGCACAGATCTTTCTGACTTGCTCAGCTAGGGTCAAACGGACAGCCAGATTTGGGGATTGGGAAGGAATTTTCTTTAAGCCACAGTGTTTTTTTTCTTCATCTTCCTCTGTAGTGTAAGGCATGAATTGCTTAAGACAGTCTGGACATATTTTACCTAATCAGTTCCCAGTTATTGCAGTGAACAATGGCACTTTGGTCTCTCCTATTCTCTGCCTATGGCCAACAGTGGTTTATCGTCTCCTGGGGGCTGAAGTGCTTTAACCACATCAGTCATTGGGCTTGCCAGAGGGATGACTGGATGACCTGCAGTAGTCTGTGAGATACAGGAAGACAGAATAAATGATCTAATGCTGTGGTGTCCAACAAGTTAGCCATGTGGCTATTTGGCCAGTTGAATGCAACTAGTGAGTTGGTTGGATGCCATGGATCTAATGGGTCCTTCCAGCCTTCAAGGCTATGAAACTGTGCATTGCACTTGTGCTCCATGCAGCTGGATTATTGTGACAGCGTGTTGGGGTTCTCCTGCCTCCTGCACCCCAGTAGTGGCATGAACAGACTCCACCAGCCAGTAGAATAGAGGGAGTTTATTGCTTTTCCAGGATACAGCACAGCATAGATATAATCTGGTTACAGGGATAGGCCTGTGATGCCTAAGTTCCCCTTGAGATGGGGGAGACTGGGTCCTTAAATCCCAGCCCCCTTGCTCAAGCTGTTTCCTCCATGATTCCAGACAGAAACTACCCAACTCTCTTCAGCCGTGCCCCCCAGACAGGTGTTGGTCTCCGCCCTCCTTTCTTTGTCTCCCTCCCTGGGAGGCTGAGCCTGGGTGTCTGGGTTAATACACATTTGGGAGAGTCAGTGAGAATCTCACATCACAGCACAGGGGGACCCCGGGTCACAGAGCATACAGCACCCCCACTACTCCACAATTATACACAAACTAATTTCCAAGTGGACTCAAAAAGGGTTACCCACTCCTGCCAGGCAAAGCTCATTTCAGGAACTCAATTTAGAGATGTCTCTTACATACCTCCACCCCTCTTGGGCAAGGTCAGATCTGAAGTGAGGTTGTAGTTGTCTGCTAGGGTCTTAAAAGGGGTGAAGGAAAGGCAGTGTTTTTAGTAACTAATATCACCTGAGAGTCCAGGAACAAGTCACAGCTTCAGAGGCCTTCCCCCACATGGCAGACGTCACTGCACTGGAGGCCATGTATCTGCTCTGCATCTCTCAGACACTTGGAATCTTTTGGAGTAACACAGTGGATGTTGCTTGTGATCTGGAAAAGTGCTACAAGTTGGACCTCCTTGGTCTGGCACCTTTGGGACCTAACTGGTCCCAGGTAAGGGATTTTGCCAGATCAGGGAAGGTAATTTCTGAGCGCTCTTTGCCACAGGCTCCCACCTCCCCCCAGCCATGGCCCAATTGCCAGTCTTCCAGCCAGCTTTCCCCCTGCCGCCAGCCCCTCCATGTGCAAGGTTCCTGGCCTCTCTGTGGTCAGACCCAGCCTTAGGACAAGGTGAGTGAGGCTGTTGCCTTCAGGGCCCCATGCTTCCCGGAGCCTGCCCATGCGCCTGCTCGCTTGCTGCTCTGGCTGGGAGCCACCTGGCCATGTGGCACAGCCAACCACAGCCTGACACTTTGGGCCCCACAAACTCTTTAGCTGGGTCTGACCATGGCAGCCCTGCCACTGTTCGCACAGCCCTACTCCTGGGCTCCCGGCCCCATGGGGCAGCTACCCCAGTAAGGTCCAGTTGCACCACTGAGCTTCAGCCTTGTTGGGCATCTCTGCTGCCTCCCACTTCATTGGGAAGCTCCACTAGATAGCAGTGGGGCTGCTGGGCTCTTTGCTGCACCACCAGGCAGCCCTACTCCCAGCTTCCTGGCCCCGCCACCAGGCAGTCCCACAATTGGGTTTCTGGCCCAGCTGTGCCATTAGGGGGAGTGGGATTACCAGGCTCTTTGCCCCACTGATGGGCAATCCCACTGCCTCCTAGTCTTGCTGGGTGGTTTTGCCTCCGGGTGGCAACCTTACTGGGAAGGTCCCCCCGTTATCCCTGTAGTGTTGCGCCCTGGTGGCAGCCCTGCTGCTGGGCTACCAGTTTCACTGCTACAGGGCAATCCCACTAGGGGACCCCAGCCCCACTGTAGGGGTCCCAGCCACCAATCTTCCATGGGACTCTCTGGTCCTGAGCATCTCTGGTCCTTCCAGACCAGGGATGTTGCCAGACCAGAGTGTTCTGATTAAGAGAAGTTCAACCAGTATAATCCTTTGGGGGAAGCAAGGCACCTGTTGCCTCAAACAAGCAGTAACACCCAGCAAGCTATCCCAGCTACCTCTGTCAAGACTGTAAATCCCTTCCATCCTTCTGTGATGGATGCTTGGTCCCATCCACACAGAAGCTCGATACCAGCCACATATCTAACAAAAGGGAAGTTCCCCACTAAGATGTGTATGGTTTACAAAAATACTAGTGGCTGAACAGACTGGTTAAGATGGAAATCTAATAGCATCTTTGATAAAAACTTTGGGTGTGATCATAGGCAGACCTTGTCTTGGAAATATATTGTAAGTAGAAGGTGTGCCATCAATACTCTGATTTCTAATAGAGATAGCTATTAGAAAGGACATGTTCATAGGTTAGTGAAGCAAGGAGCAGATCACCATAGCTCCAGAAGGAAGTTCCATAAGGACCAGGTTGAAATGCCATGCAGCAGCAGGATTCTTTACCTCCAAGTTAAAATTCCCCGGACACTTAAAAAAAAAATCTTGAAGGCATAAGGCGTACAAAACAGACAGCCCCTCGAATAGGGAATGAAAAGCTGACATCTCAAGATGAACCTTAACTTAATGAATAGCCCCCTTTTCTAAATATAATCCAGCAAATTATTAAAGATGACTGACAGCATAAAAGATTCAGGCACAAGGTACTGCTGATGACACCAGTGGTTGAACCTTTTCAGTTTCTGAAGGTAAGATATGAATAGACTCCTTAGTACTGTGTAAGAATATCTGTGCTCCTGTCAAGCAAGTGGATTCTAATTCTGTGAATGATCTAAGAACCATGATTAGAAATGGAGGTCTTCTAGGTTTGGGTGAGGAGCACTACTTGCATCCTAGGAGAGGAAATGAGGGATGGGTAGAAGCTTGCGCATTGGTTGGAAACAAAGGTAAAGTAGGTAAAAAACACAGTACACAGGTGAAGTAAACAGCTTACCTTGGCCAGGATGGTAGTACAAGGATAACCCTGGCTTTGCTGGTATGATCTTCTTCACTGCTCTTCAAATCTGTGGTGTTAGAGGGAGTGAATAAAACAGGCCCTTTGTCCAAGGGAGAAGACAGACATCTCCCACGAAAAGGTGACGTAGGCCTCCTCTTGAATAGAATCAGAGGCACTTCCTGTTGCTGGGTGTAGTGAATAGTTCTCTCTGTGAAAGTCCTCAGCTTTAGAATATCCCATGAAGGGTTTGAGATTCCAATTCTCATTCACTGTCCTGTGAGAAGTGCCTGCTGAGCGTATCGACTGTAACATTCTGGACCTGAGACAGAGGCAGAAATCTGAACGTGATAAGCTATATACCAGGTCTACAATTTTACAGCTTTGGCACACAGTGTGTGTGGGGGGAGTGGTGGTAGAATTCTTGCTCCTCTTTCTCTGTTGATATGGAACATGCAGACCACTTTGTCCATCATGATTCTGATTGATTTGCCCTTGATGAGGGGTAAGAACTGAAAGTAGGCCTTCCTGAGTGCCCTGAATGCCAACAAATTGATATGAAGACTGGTTTCCTAGCTAAACAGGAGTGGGAGATTTTTTGCTGCAGAATTTGTCTTTTTCTAGCAGGTTTAGTGGTTCAGTGATAGAGAACTGAACCAGATGAGATGTCTAGGTAGTCAGAGATTTGTTAAATCTCATGTTTGGAGGACTGTGTTATACCCAGAGACTCCAACATGGCCCTGGAATCATTCAGCATGTGCAAATTTGTTCAGAGCTCCAGAGAAAGAGGTCTTGACCTTCAAATGGGATGTCCTTACTTGTATTCTGAACATCACTCAGGGATCCTGACAACTGAAGACACAATGCTCTGAGGATAACTGTTATGGAGATTGATCTAGTAGTGGTGTTTGTGTCATCCAAAGATGCTTGGAAAGAGGTTCTGACTGATAATTGACCTTCAACAGTGGCTGGGAAGTGTTGTTTATGATCCCGTGGAAGATGTTCAATAAAATATGCCAATTTGTAAATCCTATGGTCATACTTGACCATGATCACCTGATAGTTTACAAATCTGAATTTGGGAGGGTCACAGATGAGAGGCCCTTTTTTCCTAAAAGGTCAAACCTTGTCCTAAGGAACAGACCTGTAGGAATGCTGTCTACCCTACTCCTTTGTGACATCTACCAACCGAGAATTAGGTTGGGTGATCAATTGTGTAACAGACAAAAAATTATTCATAACACTTGATATTTGTGGCCATTGTCACTTAAATTTAAAAACAAATAAAAAAATTGTATGCCAGCTCTTCCATCAAGAACTGTAAAACTACACACGTTTCCCAAATACCTTGGACTGCCATCTAAAACTGTGCTGTCTTTGAACCCTAATAAATGATCAAAGCAAACAATACTTTAGTCAGATCTGACTGGTTTTTAACTCCATGTAACATGGTGCAGGAACCCCATCCAGGACAGGGGTGTAAGTCATCTTCTAGCTCAATGTTTCTCAATATTATCTGGCCACAGAACCCTTTTAAGTGCAAAAGAATTTTGCGGAACCCCTAACAGTCTAATATATGGTACACCACAAATAAGGAAGGATAATAAACAAATGCTAAACAAGGTAATGAGAGCAACATTTAGTTTAATTGCACGTATTTAAAAACAAAAAAGTCACAATATTTTTTAAATCACAAAATGTTATTGTAATGGAATTTTCTCATGGAACCCTTATTTTCACTTCACAGAACCCCGGGGTTCCACGGAACACCATTTGGGAAACACTGTTCCAGCTCATGGTGGCAAGGCCAAATGTCTGGAGCCGATGTAATTGCCTTCACCTCTAGGATGATATGGTCTAATGGGGAGAATTGACATGGATACCCTCTCCCTCAGGGCTGGATGGCTCAACCAGAGGCAACAGAACTGTTCTGCTTTTTTGAGCCAGAAGAATTGCCCTATCCATAGGGAGGAAAGGTCTTGCAGCCAGAGCCAATGGGCTGTTATCTGGAGTGAGGGGTGGCAGCCAGGGTAGGGATCCCAAGCCCACCCTGCTCTATGGGGTCACATTCTGCCACTGAGTCAGTAGGCCTTCAACCAAAACAAGCAGACTACCAGCAGACTATAGCTAGTTCCCACAGGCCACTTCCTGCCACGTCTCTCGGAGCAGTAGTCAGAATGTTGTCTGGGTCTCTATGGGCTTCTTGGTGCAAGTGGTTCCGGTGATGCTAATCCTTCTTATGAGTCAGTAGGTATCCAAGTGTTCTGTCAGTCTTGGTGCCTTGAACTTCTGTGGTGAAATGTTCCAGCTGCTCCCAGGCTGGAGCCTGTGAGGTGCATCCTTCCTCCTTGGCAGACTGAAGAGTTAACTTTTCCTGTACATCACACTCCATCAATAAAAGTTCTCAAAGCTAGTTAATTACATCAGAAAATTGTTTAAGCTTTTTGACTCAAGGGAGAAAAAAAGTCTTCATTCTACAACTGACAGCAAATAAGCACAGTGCATAGACACCTTATCAGGCTGAGAAAAATAGGTAATATTTTATGGATAATGCTTGTCAGTGTACTTAAATTAATAACTCAAAGTTACACATTCAGATGATAGTAACGTAATAAAACTATGTCGTTTCTAAAACATTCAGGTGAACTACTGACAGCAAAGGGAGCGATTGAACAATATCCATAACTTTTCAAAATTGTTGCTTCTTTGTTTTTAAATTCCAAGTTCATGAAAATACCTGAAGATGAGACGTATATACAGTAAAACTCCAGTTGTCTGGCATCCAGTGGTCCAGCACTCCTGATAGTCCGGCACCACCTGGAACCTGGAAGTGCTCCAGGCAGCCGGACAATTGGAGCTGCTCTGCCCCAGGCTTCCCCGAGTCAGCCGCTGGTCAGTTTCAGCAGCGGCTGACTTGGGAATGCCTGGGGCAGAGCAGCTAGGGTGGTCCCGTAGCGCTGCCTCTCAGCGCTGTGGGATCAATCCGGCAGCACCCCAGCTGCTCTGCCCCAGACTTCCCCAAGTCAGCTGCTGCTGAAACTGGGTTGCTGCTGGGTTGGTCCCGCAGTGCTGAGAGGCGGCGCTACAGGACCAACCCAGCACCCCAGCTGCTCTGCCCCAGGTGCCCCAAGTCAGCCGCTGCTGAAACTGACCAGTGGCTGACTCGGAAGCCTGGAGCAGAGCAGCTGGGGTGCTGCCGGGTTGGTCCCATAGCACCACCCCATTCATCCCTGCCACCCCACCTCAAACCCCTCATAGCCCCCACTTCCGATAGTCCAGCATATTTGATAATCCAGCACCCCCTGTGTCCTAAAGGTGCCGGATTATTGGAAGTTTACTGTAACACTATTTCAAAACATATAATTGAGTTCTGCATCAGGATGCTATAGGCACATGCAAATCATGAGCTGGCAACCTGGAAGAAAGCCAGTATATTCAAAAGGTTAAAGTTCATTTTTAAAAAAAGGCTCAAACATATGCTGCACAATGCATCATACACTGTCCAACATGAAGATGCTGTTCTAGTCAACAACAGATGCAGCAGCCCACACTCAAGATTTTATCAAGCACCTTGTGTAATCTTTTTTCCTTAACTCCAGACAGAAAGTAAGATTAACCCATATTAAGTTCTATGTCCTATATTGGGTAGGTGGAATAGCCAGTCTGCTTTAAGATCAGGAACTACATTTAGGTAAGAGTCAGATGGGTTCAAGTGGCAGAAACTACCTACAACAGAAATCTCAGTAAAAAGACTCTTTGCTTATTTACAGGAGCATCTCAGGCCAGCTCTTAATTCAAATTATAGTAAAGTTAAACTGCTGATACTTTTCCCCTCTGATGGTATTGGGGATGCCACATTGTTTCCAAGTATGTTCTCGCTTGTCTTGCTGAACAAGTGGCAAGTACACTACAGAAAGTTTTTCCACATCCTTATTTTTTAGCAGAGGTTTCCAGATAGCACATTTTGGGCCTTTGAAAATCCTTCAGCTTTGAGAGACACTTTTTCCTGGCTAAATCAATCATGTACCTAGTAGCAGAGTTATGATTTTGTTGCTGGTGTACCATTCTATTTCCTTCAGTCCTTCAGGAAGGCATGAAAGATTCTTCAGAGGTTGTAGTACCTTATAGACTAACAGATATATTGGAGCATAAGCTTTCGAGGGCAAAGACCCACTTCGTCAGATGCAAAGTGGGTCTTTGCTCACAAAAGCTTTTGCTCCAACACTTCTGTTAGTCTATAAGGTGCCACAGGACTCCTCGCCGTTTTTGCAGATCCAGACTAACACAGCTACCCCTCTAATACTTCAGAGGTCGTGTTATAGCCCAATATTAATGCATTAGTTTAGGAACAATAACTCTGTGGAAAGGAACGGAATCTCCTGTCCTGCTTTGTTCTAAATTTGAAGTTTTACTTTTCCATCATTGATCTCCACAGTCTTAATCAAAATCTTCAGAAGGGTACCTGAGTTAGTCTTTAAGGTGCTACTAGACTATTCATTGTGTTTTAAGTTTTTCTTGTTACAGGCTAACAAAACATGTATCATGAGCTTTCGTGGGCACAACCCACTTCTTCAGATTGTCAGATGGGCATCTGAAGAAGTGGGTTGTGCCCACGAAAGCTCATTATCATCTACATGTTTTGTTAAGTCTTTAAGGTGCTACTAGACTATTTATTGTTTTTTACATCTTAATCAAAGTCAACCTCAATAGTGATTCTGATCTGATGGGAAAAGTGCAAGTGAACTGTCAGACTAAGCAGGGTTTTCCCCATGCTAGTGTTGCCAATTATTATGATTTTCTATTCAAAATTGTTTTCTTCCATACTCATTCACAAAGCTGAATTTAAGAGTTTTTTATGCCATGTATACACTTTTGTTTTGAAGACTGTCAACAGTTTTAATACAAAAAGCCAATCAATATAGTCAAATACATTATACTGAGCTAAATGACAATCAACATGGCCACAGAATTAACATCTCTAGGAAAACAAACAGAGTTCCTGGACTAGAACATTGTATTTTGAATTCCCTTGTTTACAGGTTGGCCATATGATGGCAGGAGTTTGCCAGCAAGTCTTTGTGGGATCCAAAAACACATCATTAATAGGTAACATTACCCTGGTGGGCGTCACCAACTGCAAGATATTCAGGAGTTTGTGATGTGAATTTTTAACCTCCCCAAGTAGTAGTTGGAAAGCACCTGCCACCTTCTTCATAAGGTCCTGGAATTGACAAAAATCAGCAGCCATAAATAGTGGTAGAGACATGTTTGCCTCATTGAAGGCTAAAATGAAATAGGTGTTGCGAGGGTAGCCTCTTAGTCTACCTCATCCTCCAGTTCTTCAAAGGTCTCTGAGTTGGGTATTTTGGTGGAGGAGACCATGACACCCATTTCTTAGTGCAGTGAAATTGGAGGTCTAACAAAGTTGCTGACACTACATAAGGATCCCAGAATGGCCACTGGAAATACCCATACGCAACGGACTGGCACTGAGGACTGACCCTACCAACCCAGACGCAGGCAAGGATCTCTGTCAAAGTATGGTTTTGTGTAATATGAAGGAGAACTGATAAGGAGACCAAGGAGAAGGATGAAAGAGAATGCCCTTCAATGAAGCAGCCCCAGCAGAAAAGGGTGGAAGATCCTGTTGTACCAAAAAGCAATAGTAATCTGGAAACTATGGTCTCAAGTACTGAGAATTGTATGGTACCTATAAACAGTGGAGACTTTGGCTCATTAACACTGACAAGTAGCTGGAATAATGGAATTCCAGTGGTACAAAGGAGGATAGTATTAATGCAGCAAGTGATTTGTGTAGTACCACTGGGATAGGGGGCAGACACCAAGGCCAAACGTGTGTTCTTTGATTTTGTTAGTACTGGTGGAGTCAAGTGGGAAGGGACCGCTGGTTACTCTGAAGTAGATTGTGTCCATCTAGATGGACATAGTACTGCAGCCCTCCTGGCTCCTTGGTTCCCCACAGTGCTCCAAGATCTCCCCGCTCAGTACTGAAAGAAAAGTCTGTCATCTCAAAGCTATTGAGTGACTAGGTTGAAGTCTCAGACACTGTAGAACTAGCAGGAAATTAGCTTTGTGGTTGGAGACTGAGCTTCCCTTCAGAGCCTTTCCTTTCTTAGGTGAGACTTTACCCAAAGCTGAAGGGATGTGGGCTCTGCCTGGAGACAGATGTAGTGTCAGAGGGCATTTCTTGATATGACTTGGAAGTGAATCAAAGGGAGAACTCCATCATTAGCAGCTTCAGCTTAGTCTCCAGAATCTTCCAAGCTCCAAATTACAAAGCCAGGCAAAAGACACTTCTGGGAGACATGGGGCCCTTTCAAGTAAAGGATAAAACTTACACTAGCCATCACTCATCAGGATAGCTTCCTGACAAGGGTGTCAGCATTTGGAAACTGGCCAGCCAGACAACATGACCAGTCATGCCAAATGAGCTCTCCAGAAAACACAGGGCAGAAAACAGAGTAAAAACACCATTTCTCCCAACTATATAATTCTATATCAATATCTCAACACTAAAATGAACAACTACAAAACACACTGATGCATGCATGAGGTAGACATACTAGAGCCCCGTCCCAGGCTGAAGTAGTAGAGAAGAAACTGAGGGGAAGTTCGCCTGTACAGCTGTATACATCTTCAGAGCATGGCACGAGGCTATGTGGAGTCCATGCATAGGCCAAACTGACACTGCTAATGAAAAACCTCCAATCAAGGGAGAGAGAGGAGCTGAAGTGGAACATCCATAGGGAAATTACTCAAAGAACTGGACTGCACAGATGATAGACAAAAGTTCATGGCTTAGAATTTTAGAATCTGCAGCTAAGGCCATGTCTACACTATGAGATGAGGTCGAATTAAGGTTGATTTCTTACCATCCAATTTTGTGAAGTCCAAGGTCCATGTCTCCACTGTGAGCAAAAATTCAACGTAGTTTGAAGTAGCGCATCTTCAGTAAGGAGGATTGCTGTCGACTTTGAGAGCAATGCATTGTGGGTAACTACCCACAGTGCCTGTGCTGCTTTGCATTCTGGGTTATGCTCCCAGTGCACTCTAGTAACAAAACTATGCACCAGGTAGTTCTGGGTTCATTTCATCAGCATCACAATACACTCCTCTACTCCCTTTCCCCTTGCTTGAGATCAATGGGAAAGTCTTTTTGCACACTTTTTGGCCCTGGTTACCTGCATAGATGCCATAACAGCGCAAGCATGGCTCCCCTGTGGATCCTGTTTTGCATCAAACCATGGTGATGTTGATGTCTACCTTGGTGCACCTACTGGTACAGTATTTCAAGAGCTTATTCACATGGAAATGCTGTACAGGCAAGCCTTTGCACTAACTGAACCACAGCCAGCAATCGATCCACTGGAAGCAGTGGAATACCAGTTCTGGTGCCATAAGAAAAGCACAGACTGGTGGGAACACACAGTGCTGCAGGTATGGGATGATCAACTGTGGCTGCAAAACTTCCAAATACATGCCACTTTCTTGGAACATTGTGAATAGCTCTCTCATGCCCTGAAGTGCAGGGACACCCGAATGAGACCCACTCCAACAGTGGAGAAATGCGTGGCAATTGCCCTGTGGAAGCTTGCAATGCCAGACAGCTACCATTAAGTTGGGAATCACTTTGGTGTGGGGAAATCCACAGTGGGGATCGCTGTTATACCAGTAGCCAAAAAATACCATTCTGCTATGGAGAGTAGTAACTCCAGGAAACATGGGATGCCACAGTGGAGGACTGTACAATGACGGGGGTTCCTTAACTGCAGTGGAGTGATACACAGAATGCACATCCCCATCTTGACCCTCAACCACCTTGCTAAGGAGTACATAAATCATAATGAGGTGCTCCTTGATGGCACTGCAGGCGCTGGTGGATCACAAGGGCCATTTCACAGACATCAGTGTAGGATGGTCAGGAAAGGTGCATGATGTGCACATCTTTAGCAACTCCAGCCTCTTCAGAAAGCCGAGAGCTGGAACTCCCCCCCCCTCCCCCCCCCGACAAGAAAATTAGAATTGGAGGGGTGGAAATACCTATTGTGGTCCTTGGCAACCTAGCCTACTCCTTGCTTCCATGACTCATTAAACACTACACTGGCAGTCTGGACCACAATAAGGAGCCGTTCAATTACAGGCTGAGCAAGTGCAGAATGGTGGTTAAACATACTTTTGGGAGTTTAAAGGGAAGGTTTAGGAATCTACTGACTCGATTAGACCTCAGCAAATACAACATTCCCTTTGTGGTGACAGCCTGCTGTGTACTCTATATTTGTGAGAGGAAGGAGGAAAGTTATTTCACTGGGCGGGGGTGGAGGTGGGGGTCTGAGGCAGAGGAGCTACACAGAGATTTTTAACAGCCAGACACCAAGGCGGTAAGGAGAGCACAGCACAGTACAAATCAGAGAGGCTTTGAAAGAAAGTTTTAGAAATAGCCAATTTTGAGAGTCATACACGTTGCTGGCAATGAGGTACCCCTGCATTCAGTGTGTTTGCCTGTAATCCCCTACTACACACATTAAAGAGACTGTTCACAGATCGTGCATTTTATTTATGTAAGACAAAAAAGGAATCCATGGTGGGACCTGAAAGGGCGAGGGGGAAAGGAGAGGGATGAGAAGTGTGAGGACAACCTTTTGCTTCCTGTGGCAGTGGAGATTGAGTGTGAGGCTACCCTTGAGTCCCCCTTGTCACCCCGTCTTGGAGACACTGGGGATGGAGGCTACATAACTGGCTGAGGTGGGAAAGCTGTTCTGCAAGGGGTGGGGAAAGTCCTGGGGGGTGGTTCTTCTCCAAGCACACTGCCAGGTACTCCATCATAGCTGTCAGGGAGGCAAAGAGACTCTCCTGTTGATTGGTTTGCAGTTCTCTGCATGCGCTACTCTCCTGCCACTCCACTATCCAGACCTGCTGCTCTGCTTGCATCTCCTCCAGAAGCATATTGCTCCACTCCATTTGCTCCTTAAACATGTCTTCTCTTGTTTGTTTCCCCCTGCAGATTTGTGAGAGCCAGACACCTGCTGGATCCAGGGAAGTAAGCAGCAAGCTCCCTGCTGTTCTTGTTGTAATGAAGTTACAAGGGCACACAGTATAGGAGATACACTGGGGAGCCTAAAATCTAATTCTGTTAACATACAGTGAAGTCATCTAAAGACAATGGAGATGTGTTCTGTGCAAGGACAAAATTATGCTTTAAAGTGACCACTGTACAGCAGGTACAAAACAGTTCTCAAGAGAACATCTACACATATGCAGTTTGCAGGCAGACATGGTAGGAGGCCTGCTAGGGCACAATCCTGGGAGTGTGAGTGGGAGCAGGGATGGCATGGACACAGCAGCAGCTCACAGGGCTTCCCTACTCTGTCTTCCACAGCCTGCTTCCTGGGAGAGTGCTACTTTTCCATCCCACAGAAGCTTGTAGGGGGAAGGGAGGATGGGGTCCAATAATTCTGGCAGGGCAGGTGGTGGCTCACGTGGGTTTTTCTTCTCTGCATCCACCACACCACACTTCCCAGGAGAGTGCTACTTTTTCATCCCACAGAAGCCTATGGGTGGGAGAGAGGCAAGTCATGCTAGCAACAGAGGCAACAGCTAATAGCTTTCCCCCCTCCTTCATTCCGGGTGTCATGAGAGATATCAGTCTTCTCCAGATCATACACTGATAGAAAGCTGAGGCTGACAATGTGACCAGAACCTGGGCCTTATGCTGCAGTGCTTTGTGCTGCAATGACACCTGAACACTTACTACTGGCTTGGTGTGGGAAGATGTCCTACTGTGGAGAACAGAATAAGGCTGGTCTCCCCAGAAACCTTGTGAGAAGAACCTAAGAGTTTCTCTGCGAAAGCTTCATGGAGGTATGCAGGGAGGATTCCTGCTCCATCTCTAGACATATTAACAAGCTGTTCAGGCCTCTCCCCCCCCCCCGCCGCATGTAGGTAGAGTATAGCACACTTCACACCCAATTGTCTCAAGCCGCTAGTAGCAACGGAAAAAAGTGAACTCACTAGAAGTGCCCTCCCCAGGATCAATGTCCAAGTGTGAGATATCCTAGGATCGAATTCTCTCAAGTGATTAGAAGTTCTTGGACTAGTCACTTGCTGGCCCTTCTCCTCATCCTCTCCCCCTCCACCACCACGCTGTTGCCCTGAGCATTTTAGGCAGATTCCACGGTCTGGCCTGGACAGCTGGTTGGGTCCCCCCCCCACCCAGGACTGTATGCAGCTGGTCATAGAAGCGTCATGTTTGCAGCCATGTACCAGATCGTCTGTTCGCCTCCTTTGTTTTGTGATAGGGACTCCCAGCAGTGCAGTGTTAAAATAAAAGGAGCTGAGGCAGTCCTGAAGTATCCTTTCTCCACCATGTGCTTTGCAATCTTCACATAGATATCAGTGTTTCTTTTGATGTTCCGGAGCTCTGAGAGAATGTAGCCCTCTCCCCATTCCTCCATGAGGTCCAAGATCTCCTGTATATTCCATGTTGGTGCTCTTTTGTGCCCCTGGGAACTGGAGCTCACAGAATTTATTGCCATACATGCTGCTCAGGTGTGCTGCCTGATCTGAGGTGTTCGTGCAATGTTGTCCACATGGGAAATGAAATTCAAACTTTTCCACGGTTTTTCCTGTTTACCTGGAGAACAGTAGATGAGCAAGTTCTGTAGGTTGCCTCCCAGAGGACAAGAGCATCAACTTTCTCCATGCTGGGTCTACATGACCGTAAATTCAACATGCAATGTCGAAATTTGTGTTACTTCCTCTTAAAAGTAGGAGTACCGCAATAGACTTCAGCAGCCCTTAAAGTCAAAGGAACAGGCTTGGTACTGTGGACACATTTTTCTAAACTATCAACCGTAAGTAGCTAAATTCAACAAACTCAGTGTAGGCTAGGCCTCAGTGGTATCCATTAGACACACATCTTTCCCCAGATATTTCCTTTGTCACAGGTCCTCTATACAGCAAAGATGCTCTAGGAGACAGGAATACTGGGTGCCTGTAACTCAGATCATAGCTGCACTACTCAGCTCTCTCAGCTGTTAATTTGACTGCTGAATTGGCATATAGCTCGGTTCTATATATAGGAAGGATGCAAAAAATCTGCTAAGAATGCCTCTTTCCCTTGACAAGTCAGAAGACCACCTTCCTTCCCCTTCCTGAAATGGAGATCCATAACCTGCAAATCTCACCCTCTCATCATACCTATCATCCTCAGTCCCCATTGTCACAACATGAAGAAAATCTTAAGATTCCAGAGTTTCTGAACAGTTTTCCTTATCCATACAGGGAGGTTCAACCATGTTAAATGATCTTTTAAAACAACTCTTTTTGGGTACGTCTAGAGTACAGGGTTTTGTCGACAGATACTGTCAACAAAGCTTCTGTCAACAAACAGCGTCTAGACTACATTCACTTCTGTCGACAAAGCAAGCTGCTTTGTCAACAAAACCCTGTAGTCTAGACACAACCCTACATGCAACAACACCTTCTGTCGACAGAAGGCGTTATGCCTCGTAAAATGAGGTTTACCAGCGTCGACAAAACTGCTGAGTTCTGTCGACATTATGTCGACAGAACTCAGCGGTAGTGTAGACGCAGGTAGAGTTTTGTCGACAAAAGTCCACTTTTGTCGACAAAACTCTGTAGTCTAGACACACCCCTAAATAGACAAGCAGAAATGCCTAAACAAGTGTAAGCTAGATTTAATAATTCACAAAAGCAAATACATGCTGCAGGGACACTCCAAAGAATACCATATATCAATGGTGAGTCAAAGATCAGAGAATCTCTTTTTGCAGCACACATTAAGGGTTAGCTGTCAAATGCTGACATTTGCAAACACCCTCTTTGGAAGAGACAAAGCTCTTCTCCCATGAGGAAGAAGAGTTGTAGAATCTTTTCCAACCTAACAATTTCAGACATAGTTCCTAAAACAAACCTGACATTTGGTAACTAGGGACAATTTTATTTACTTTAAGCAAGCTGCTTTAAATGAGTTGAGTGTTTTTAACGCTTTCATGTATTAAATGTTATTCCAGCATCATTAAAATGTACATTCTAGACAAAACACAAGTCATGCCATACAGGTAAAGCAGAATCCAAGTTATAGATTTTTCTCTTCACATAGAATAGGATAGACACTTGTTTTAAAGGAGAAGGTAATGAAAATGTAACAGTCTTATTATGTACCTTTCTCTTTTAAATGAGACCACCAAGCACCACCATATGTCTCCTCCAGAAGATTACCCTGGTTCTCTGCAGCCCCTCCATCCCTCTTTTTAGGTCATCTTAATCTCCCTCCAATGAAATCTTTTATAGAGGCACGCAATTTATGTTGTGATTAGTTTTCCAAGGTAAAAGTTGCAATCCCCAAATGTATTTTCTCAAAATTTTCAGTAACGGGAGATGGAAGACCAAACGTGGCGCTTTTTAAATTTGACATTCTGCAGGAAATCTATAAAGGACATAATGTTTAGATACTTAAAAAAAATAAATTCAAAAGCACATTATTACTCTTTAAAAAATTATTTCAGACTAACAATGCCTACTGTTCTAACTTTGCACCATTTTTTTAAGTAAATATGACAGCCACATTTTTCGTTTAGTAGTTTAAAAATATTTTTTTCAAATATAAGTTGAAATCAGATTTACTTTACAATGAAAACTGACCAAGTAATTACTCTCACCTTTGGTTCTTAAAACATTAACACCTCTAGGATATGACAAACTTTACACGTTATAGAAACATTCAAAAATTGTTATTTCAAAATGGCTCAGTTCAAGTATCAGAGGGATAGCTGTGTTAGTCTATAACTGGAAAAACTTAAATAGTTTTGCAGCACCTTAGAGACTAACAAAAATGTAGATGTGGTATGAGTTTTTGTGGGCACAACACACTTCTTCAGATGAATGGCGTTTCAAACCAATTTCAAAAGCCAGCTCGGCAGGAAACTATATAACTTACATTCATTTACAAGTTTGATACCTACAACATAAGTCTAAATAAAGATGGCTGGATGGCCCCCTACTTTCCACATCTTAATGACATAAGAAACCAAAGGGTACTTAGATTGGGTACTAAGTTGTCTTAGCTTCATTTAGCATGGACACCCTAATTGACCATTTCTTTCCCCCTTTTTCCCTTCTCTCTTCCCCCTCCCCCAGGGTTATTTGAAAACTGGACTCCTTAAACTCCATTCATCTGAAGTGGGTTGTGACCACAAAAGCTCATTATACCATCTACATGTTTGTTAGTCTCTAAGGGTACGTCTACACTAGCTCATTAGTTCGAGCTAGGTAGGTTAATTAGGGCAAGCGGAGTTGCAAATGAAGCCCGGGATTTAAATATTCCGGGCTTCATTTGCATGTTCTCAGGCACTGCCATTTTAAAATCCCCCTAGTCCGAACTCCATGCCTGCGGCTACACACGGCACTGAGTAGGCAGTTTGAATTAAAGATCCTAATTTGAACTACTGTTACTCCTCATTCCACGAGGAATGGATTTAAATAGACTAATTATCCTACCGAGCTCAAACTAATGAGCTAGTGTAGACGTACCCTAAGATGCTGAAAGACTATTCTTTGTTTTTTTAATTTTTTTCAGTTAAAAATAGTCAAAGTAAATTCCTTGGGGACATAAACTGCTCCCTTCTGGTTAGAAAGTACATACCATATCAAAAGGTACTAACAGGAATAAAAGAAATAATTTTACATTCCGAAATGGAGATACTTGTTTCTTCTAGCAACAAGTTCAATTTATGGAAAATTTAATTACCATCCTGGTCTTCAAAACCCTCAATCTTGACTACTTACACTGCTAGAACAATGCTGAAGGTATGGAACATAAGTAGTGCCGGTAAAATTTAAAGTAAGGACTAAAAATTAAATTTAGAGCCTAAAATAGCTCATTTATTGACTAATCCTAGCCAACTAAGGATTTATGAGATACCTATTGCTTAATTATTGCAGAAAAAACATTTATGCATTTACAAAAGAATGATTTACTCATTCTTTAAAGAATCCCACAGTAACAGTACATTACTATAGTGACAGTCTTCCAGCACTATTCCATCCCCTTCTCCATCCAACATACAAATCCAAAACAAAATTAAAAATGTGTAGTCTACTTAGAATAAAAAACAGTAAATTGTCACACTGTCCTGGGTTACACACTATACCATCACAAGTTCTAGTTTAGAAGCTTTTAAAACAAACACTACTTTTCTCTTGTACAGCACTTGTCACCAGTCCTCAAAAGCACTACACAAAAAGCAGAACAGATTATCTACACTCTCACTTTTGCCATCTCATTTTAATAAACCTGGTTCTGAAACCCCACACAATCATATATTTAAAAAAATAAAATCCAATGTATTTCTACCTAGAGAAGAGTGCAATAGAGTGGAAAGCTTTCAAGTTAAAACTATTCCCCAAGTATATGATTTACTAAATACAGGCTACATAATGACAAAGAACATTTGAACTATCAACAACAATTTATGGTCAAACTAGCAACAAACAGCATGCACCTTGAATGATATAGACAATGGAAACAAAGGTTCAGCAAAATAATCAGCAGACCTGAACAACCGAGCAAAGAAATTGAATAGGAAGTGGCATAAACTATATAAACAAAGCTTTGCTGAGGAAAAGCATGAACATAATTTAAATGCAAATAGTTCCACAGAAGCGGGTTAGTACTAGCTCCCCCTTTAATATTGTACTATAAAATCAAATTACAAATGTTACTCTGCATTCCTTATATAATCCTGCACTAATGTGAGTGCAAAGTTCTTCCCATTGAAGACATCTCACCTATGACATTGCAGGTAGAATGTCACTAAACTGACAGTTCAGGATTTCGTTGAGACATGCCTGCTCTGCTAAAGGTATTAGTTTTTAGCACCGTAACACTAAAATAAATCCATCTGTTTATAGTAATAATTAATTTTAATATAAGTAGTGATTCTATCATTTTCAGGGCACATATGGCCCAGATTATAAAAAACACAACCTCATTTCTTGAAAATTATGCAGCGTTTATTTTATCCTAACTTTCTATAATGGTGAAATGTAAATGTGGCTAAGCATTGTTCCCCATTCTGATAGCATTTTAAACAGGAGGCAGATTTCAGTCTTAATGTAAGAAGTTTCACAATGAGATACAAATGCAGAGTCTCTTAGAACATGTGAGACTGGCAAACTGCAGAAAAAATTATTTCTGCAGGATCTTCAAAAATTCTTAACATTTAAAAAATGTAAGGGACTAGTCTAACAGCACAGCATTCTTAACCTTGAAGTCTCTAGGTAAAGATTAGAGAGGCAAAAAACAGGGTGATGTCATGGTAGGGGGTCTACTACAGACCAGCTAATCAGGAAGAAGAGGTGGATGAAGCTTTTTTTTTATTATTAATAAACAAAATTGTCCAAAGCACAGGATTTGGTGGTGACGGGACTTCAACTATCCAGACATTTGTTGGGAAGACCGCACAGTAGGGTACAGATTATCCAACAAGTTCTTGGAATGCATTGGAGACAATTTTTTATTTCAGAAAGTGGAGAAAGTCACTGAGGTGAGTGGGAGACTGCTCTAGATTGGATTTTAACAAATCGGGAGAAACTGGTTGAGAATTCAAAAGTAGAAGGCATCTTGGGTGAAAGTGATCATTTAATGGGCTCGTAATTCTAAGGACTGGCAGAAAAGAGAACAGAAAAATAAAGACAATAGATTTCAAGAAGGCAGACTAACAAATTCAGAGAGTTGCTAGGCAAAGTCCCATGAGAAGCAAGTCTAAGAGGAAAAACAATTGAAAAAGTTGGTTGGCTTTTCCAAAGACATCTAATTAAGAGCAAGGGCAAACTATTTCACTGTGAAGGAAAGACTGGAAAGTTTGGCAACAGACCACCCTTGTTTAACCAGGAATTTCAAATGACCTAAAAATCAAAAAGGAGTCCTACTAAAAAAGTGCCAACTAGATCAAATCATGAAGGAGGAATACAAACAACAAAAGCATTCTGGGGTAAACTCAAAGGCCAATGCACAAAATGAGCTCAAATTAGCTAGACACATGAAGGGTAACAAGAAAACATTCAACAAATATATTAGAAGCAAGATGATGACCACGGACAGGTAGACTCGATAGTCAAAGAGAAAAACCCAACAGCAAATGTGGAAATAGCAGAAGTGCTTAATGACTTGCTTCAGTTTTCACCAAGAAGGTTGGTGGTGACTGTATGCCCAGCATAGTGAATGCTAGAGAAAATAAGGTAGGTTCAGAGGTTAAAATAGGAAAAGTAAATTATTTAAATTCATGTCACCAGGAGCTGATTACATGCACCCTAGAATACTCGACAGAGGAGATATTAGCCATTAGTTATTATCTTTGAAAAGTCACTAAGAAGAACTTAAGAACAGCCATGCTGGGTCAGACCAAAGGTCCATCTAGCCCAGTATCCTGTCTGCCGACAGCGGCCAATAGCAGATGCCACAAAGGGAGGGATCATAACAGGTAAACCTCATGTGATCCCTCCCATCACCCACCTCCAGAGAAAGAGAGGCTCGGGATACCATTCCTACCCATCCTAGCTAATAGCCATTGATGGACCTAACCTCCATGAATCTATCTAGCTCGTTTTTGAACGCTGTTAAAAGTTCTAGCCTTCACCACATCCTCTGGCAATGTGTTCCACAGGTTCACTGTACATTGAGAGAAGAAAAACTTTTTTGTTTTAAACCTGCGGCCTATTAATTTCATTTGGTGACTCCTTTTATTGTGGGAATAAGTAAATAACTTTTCCTTATTCACTTTTTCCATACCAGTCATGATTTTATAGACCTTTATCATATCCTCCTTTAGTGTCCTCTTTTCTAAGCTGTAAAGTTCCATTCTTCTCAATCTCTCTTCATATGGCACCCATTCCAATCCCCTAATCATTTTTGTCACCCTTTCTGAACTTTTTCCAATGCCAATATATCTTTGAGAGGAGGCGATCACATTTGTTCATAGTATTCAAGATGTGGGTGTACCATGGTTTTATATAGAGACAATAATATATTCATTGTCTTATTCTCTAGCCCCTTTTAAATGACTCCTAACATTCTATTTCCTTTTTTTGACTGCCACTGCACACTGAGTAGATGTTTTCAGAGAACTATCCACAATGACTCCAAGATCTTTCTCTTGAGTAGTTGTAGCCAAATTAGTCCCCATCATATAGTATATATAGTTGGGATTGTTTTTTTCCCCAATGTGCATTACTTTACATTTATCAACGTTAAATTTCATTTGCCATTTTGTTGCCCAATCACTTAAGTTTGGTGAGAATTTTTAGTCATGCTTGCATAACGAATAGAGTTTCACTAGGATCAGTTTTGGGTCCGGTTTTGTCCTATACTTTCATCGGCAATTTAAATAAAGACAGACAGTACACTTGAAGTTTGCAGATGATACCAAGCTGAAAGAGAGGCTGAAAGTGTTTTGGAGGTTGGAACTGCATTTTCAAAATGATCTTGATCTATTGTAGAAATGGCCTGTGGTAACAGGATGAAATTCAGTAAGGACAAATGCAAAGTATTCTACTTAGGAAGGAACAATAAGTTTCAGACATACAAAATGGGAAATTACTATCTAGGAAGAAGTATTGTAGAAAGGGATTTAAGGGTCATAGTGGACCACTGCTAAATATGAGTCAACAGTGGGACATTGTTGCAAAAAAACAACAACAAAACCCCCATCATTCTGGGATACATTAACAGGAGTGTTGGAAGCAAGACATGAGAAGTAATTCTTCAGCTCCATTCTGTGCCAATTGGCCCTCAACCTGTCCAGTTCTAGGTGCCATATTTGACAAAAGATTGTGGAGAAACTAGAGGGGGTCTAGAAAATGTGATCTATAAGGAAAGATTGAAAGAACTGGGTTTGTTTGGTCTGGAAAATTGAAGACAGAGGACAGGAACACAGTTTTCAAGAATCTAAAAGGCTGTTAAACAAGGAGAAGGGAGAAAAATTATTCTCTAATTTCTGATGATAGGACAAAAGCAATGTGCTCAAATTGCAGCAATGGAGGCTTAGATTGGACATTAGGAAAAATTTCCTGTCAGGGTGGTTAAGCACCGGAATAAACTGCCTAGAAAGGTTTTGTAATCTCCATCATTGGAGATTTTGAAGAGGTTAGACAAAAACCTATCAGGGATGGTCTAGATGCTTGGTCCTGCTATGATTGCAGGGCACTGGACTTGATGACTTCTCAAGGTTCGCTGCAGTTCTATGATTCCATATTAGGTTTTATTTTGAGAATGATAACAGAAGTTTGTTAGGATTTACTCCTTTAAATAGTTGTAAAACTTTATATAGTAGGCTCCTCTCAGACAACTGCCCGAACCAAATGGAAATTTTCCATTGATATAGAAGCCATGCTAGCAGATTGTATAGTTCTTAATACATTTTACTTCCTTATAATACTTTTCTTTAGTGGGTTTTATTGGTACTTCACAGAGTAGCTACATGATTTTAAGTAGAATCATTCACTTCACTGATCGAGATGCACATCGTGGCCTAACAGAACACCAGAGTGGGACTCTAGAGACCCGGGATCTATTCTTAGCTCTGCCACTGACCTGCTGAGTGACCCTGGACATGTCACTCTCCCCATCTATTTTGCCCTCCATTTGTAAAATGTGGAAAACATCAATGTGCTTTGGCAACATGCTCTGAGATCTACTGATGAAAAGTGCTATTCCAGATAGGTATTTTGCTGTAGCTGCCACCTGAATCGAGAAAGATTTTGCCCTCTATCCCTTCTGACATCTCTTGAATTCTGTGTACACTGTCAAAGAATCTGCACAACACACTATGATCAGACTGACCATTTTAAGAAAAATAGCCAAATCAATGTAGTTTCACTTTGGAATATGGTGCTATTAGATTTATTAAAATTTTTAATAACCATAGTAATAAACTATAGTGCCAAACTTAATCTCTCTTGGAAGATCCACTACAATAGAAGCTACAGTAGAGACTGCCTTGTCACAAGTAGTACAAATATTTGCTGTAAAGATGGAGGAAATAAAAGGACAAATCTAGTTGTCTAAAAGACAATTCACTGTACACATTTTATTTACAGTTTTGTACACTGTCTTAATATGAATGGGACTGCTTGTCTACTTGAGCCATTTTTAACCAAAGAATATAACCTAATACAAAGTGTTAAAATACAGCATAAGATACAAAAACAGACATACTATTTCTAGTAAGGAATGTAAATTATGGTGTTACATTTAAAAAAATCCACAATTATGTTTAGGAAATCACACAAACATAGATCACTGATTTGACTGAAATGCATAAATCTGTAGCAAAGCTTTGATGTTACAAAAAACAAAAAGTTACCAAAGAATGCACAAAATTAATGTTTATTCCACCTTTGTCATATTCCCAGACCCTTCACCAATGTTACATGAGCAAAAACAAGTGAAATCAGAGTATCACTAATGTTATCAATTAGGGAAACAAATAAATTAAGTCTAGCAGCCATCAGCATAGGTTACAGCAAAGACAATGCTGTATTAAGAAAATTGCTAGAAAATTCTATTCACCGTACTCTTTCTCCAAACCAGCAAAATATGTTACGGCATACAATGCAAATGTAAAAACATAAGTAATTTTTCTTCTGTAAGGTATAGAGATGCAGTTTCTTTTCTGAATACTGTGGATAAACAAATGTTTTTGTAATAGTAATGTCCTACTAAGCTATTAAGAGAGTGGGCCAGGAAAACGCTTATGGATTTTGGGGCAATGTATACTGAAATCCTTTGATTGAATAATGGTTACTTCAGCCAAAATAGAAAAAAAATTGAACACAGAAGTACAAGACAAAGGCGAATGAGACTTCACAAATCTTAGCAACATTTAGATGGAAATCAAATTTAAATGCAGTCCACTCTGCTTTTGAAGAGGCTTTGGTTCAGCTCCCAATTCTCGATTGCTTGACGCAGTCTCCTATGAAAGAATACGTAGAAGGTGTCTTCTTAAACAACAAACCTATTTTTAGTGGTGGAGCCGCTCTTGGTAGCTGTGTCTGCATGGGACTGATAACCAATCACTATCTTTGGAGGAAGTCCTAATCTTTCCTTGTATACTCTCCTGAAGAAACAGAAAAACACCAAGAGTTTTTAAGTAACACTCTTTTAAAAAGGGGACAGTATGTCAAGTTATTTCCTTGAGACCTGCAGACATCTTAAATGCACAAAAAATAATTTTCTACTTAGAAACAATTCTGCTTAGAAATTTCTCTACTTATTCTTCTAAAAAATATCCTGGCTTTGTACATCAAAGTTCAATTGCTCCTGTTACTGATATTTCTCACTTTAAGTCAAATGTAAATTATTTCATTTATTGGAAAAATAAGCAGCAGGCTCAGATACATTTCAGAGACTAAAGATCCACCCTGTCATGCTGATATACAGCAGAAAATGTCAAAGTGTAAAGGCGTACACAATTAACCGATAAGCCTGGGCTCATTGGTTAACCTTTGTGGTTACATGCAGTCTGCCAACTCCCATGCTGTGGCCTCTGTTTAAGAGTGAGGGGGCAGGCAGGAGCCAATACATGCAGAAAACCAGCTTTTAAGCTGGCTCCCCACCAGACCAGGTCCCAAGGAACCACTTCCCCCTCACAGCAGCCCTGCACAGAGCCACAGTTAACCGTATAACCTACAGAATTTCTATCATTACAGGGTTAATTTGTAAAAAATGTTTGCATTGCTGTCAGAAACAATATAAAATTACATTGGTACAAATTGCAACTGGAACAGATATTCAGAGTGATTATTGGCAGGGCTCGACAAATCGTTGTTTCTATTCGCTTGTGGTGAGTAGATTTCAGCCATTCAGCCCATTCACTGGCGCTGCACGCATGCACAGTGCCGGTCTGGCGCATGCATGGTGTGGGGCTGGTGAGTAGATCTCGCTGTCGTTTGTCAAGCCCTGATTATTGGAATCATGACTAGCCAATTTTATTTTGACTTCTTTATCCTTGAAGAACTAAATACATTTTCAATGGCAGGAATGACGGCATACTGTTACTGGAGGCGAAATATAGGCAATATCAGTGAGGTTATGTAAAATCATTAGGGTACTTTGTGTCATCCTCACTGCTTCCTTGTGGTTAGTGTTCCATTTTGGTGATCATTTTCAAAATTTAGCTTAGTATTTTTTATACCATTCTGAGGCATCCTTGGGATGATGTCCTGGACTATTATCTCATCTGCACCAAAGTTCAGTAACTCACTGTGCCTATCACTGAAGACAACACCCCCCTCCCTCCAACATTAGTGAAAGAGATGGCATAATAATGAAGTGACTACTACATTCAAGGCAGATTTTACTGGAGTTAGTATGGTAAACTGCTCTGAATGTCAGAACAGGCAGTCAGAATGCAACTGACTAGAACTCAACATGCAACCAGGCACCATTTGTAGTTAGAAAATTCTATCAGAAAAGAAGAAAGTTTGTCCATCCAGGTAACAAATGTAAACCACTGAAATATTCAAGTAGCCACAATTATTTTGACTTTAACAACAAGAGAGTGAATTCTATTATTCTAAGATCATCACTCAATTTGAATTTTCTTGAATCTTCTAAAAAAAAGTTCCCTGTGTCTAACCAGACTTTGAAAAATCTGCAATTGCACTTTCTGAAAATACTGCAATTAGTTTTCTTTCAGAAGAGAAAATCTTTATCAAGTCAGATTTTTTTAAAGCTAACCAGCGAGAAAATCTGTATTTTAAATGTAAACTGCTAGTTATAAGACTGTCACCTACTTCAACAATATTTGCTAATAAGTCGATGTAACATTCAGCATATATCCTAGAATCAATTTTTTGAGCTCCAGGACATTTATTCCTGCCATGACTTTAGCTCCCAATCTGCTGTTATGTCCCCTTGTTCAGAATGATACATGGTAGATGACGTTTCATCTACTACTGAACCCTATTTGAACACATAGCTAGTTCTCTCTTTTGAGGTGTATGTAAAAGGGAGAGAGAGGATAGGAAACACCTTGAAAATAAACTAATATATAGTTTTCCACAGTGTGTGTGTTTTCTTAAAAGCCCCCCTCTCTTCAGTGGTCATCAGATGTCTACACATTTTTTAATTTTATTGAAAGTGACCCTTAAGCCTCCACTTCAGCCTACTGCATGCTGGTATACTAACTAAAATGCCCCTACTTGGAAAAGCTAATGAAATTTTCACCATCAATCTGCTTCCCATTTATTACTATGTTTTTATCTCCAAAAGGTCCAAGAAGGGACACTCAAATAGTTCGGACAATGTATCAAGGATCTATTTTTCTAGCTTACCAAACCACTGAATCCAGCCCACCGGCATCCTTGCAAGCTGCACTCCTACACACCACTCAAAGAAGCAAGTTACAGGTGCAACATGCACCTCTGCATGCCCGGTGGGGGAAGGGGGGCAGGGGGAGCATGTGCTGTCCTCACCCCCAGAACAATCTCACCAATGGGAGCTGCCTGGGCTGGTGTACAGCGTGCAAAGATGCACATGGCCTCCGCAGTCAGCTGCTGAGTCATGTGTGGGTATGAGGTTGACAGTGAGCCTCCCAACCAGTGCCTGCACCTGGCACCCTATCTGCACCCCCAAATCCACTGCCCCCCCCCCCCCGGCACCCTTGCCCCAGGTTTGAGCTGAAGCTGCTGCAACCCCATTCCTGCACCCAAGTTTCCTCCCATCCCTGCACCCTAGTCCTATGCCTCAGGCCACAACACCCCTTCCTTTACCCAAACTCATTCCTAAATCCCATACCCTCTCCTGCATCCCAATCCGCTACCCCGAGCTCCCTTCGGCATCCAACCTCCACCCCAGACCCTGCAGCTCTCCCATTAGTATCATGGAAGAGTATAGTCCTTGTCCACTTCCCAAATTCTTGGGAGTGAACCCTCCAACAAAAAAATATTGCCTAGCCCTGCTTTACGGGCAGGCGACAATGTATTCACAACTTTTTTTGTACTGAGTTTTATTAACTTGTTCAGATCATTTATCAGTAGGCCATTTCACAGAAGATCTCCTTCCCTCCCCCCCCCCCAAAAAATCTATGTTCCAGATTGTACCCATTGATCTCAAAATGATCAGCTTTAACATGACATCTCCTACTGAAATATCTGAATTTAAAAGATGTTTGGTATTAGACTTGATACACATGACTGTGTCCTATCACTTACCCTATATGCGTAACAGCATCCTTGTTTTCACATTCAGTTGTCCATATTGCTATTTTATCACCTTTAGCTCTAACATTAACAACAGCGCCACATACATCATCACTGTAGTCATCAAAGGACTCTCCGATAAGGCACAGCAGCTATAAAATAAAGATTGACTATTAAAGGGAGGTAAACAGTATGAAATAAAATTCTGTTTCGTAGTAGAATCTTCTATTAACGAGATAGAGACTATGTCAGAAAATAAATTTACTGTCTCTATATAAATCCATGGTATGCTCACATCTTGAATACTGTGTGCAGATGTGGTCGCCTCATCTCAACATATCTTGGCATTGGAAAAAGTTCAGAAAAAGGCAACAAAGTGATTAGGGGTATGGATCCGTTGCCCTATAAAGAGAGATTAATAAAACCGGGACTTTTCAGTTTAAAAAAAAGAGAAGATAAGGAAGGATAATGATTGAGGTATATAAAATGATTGGTGTGGAGACACTAAATAAAGAAAAATTATGTACTTATTCTCACAACACAAGAACTAAGGGTCAACAAATTAAATTATTAGCAAGTTTAAAAGAAAATGAAGAATTTCTTCACACAATGCACAATCAACTTGTGGAACTCTTTGCCAGAGTATGATGTAAAGTCTAAGACTAAAACAGGGTTCAAAAAAAAAAAAAGCTAGATAAATTCATGGAGACTTGGTCCATCAATGGCTGTTAGCCAGAAAAGGCAGGAAGGTGCCCCTAACATCTGTGGCTACATCTACACTGGGTCCTTTTTCGGAAGGGGCATGCTAATTTTCAAAGTGGGAATAGGGAAATCCGTGGGGGATTTAAATATCCCCCGCGGATTTAAATAAACAAGTCCACCGCTTTTTTTCCGGCTTGGGGAAAAGCCGGAAAAAAAGCGTCTAGACTGGCCCGGTCCTTCTAAGTAGGAATAAGAGATCCTCCGGAATAGGGCTTTATTCCAGAGGACCGGGCCAGTCTAGACGCTTTTTTTCCGGCTTTTCCCCAAGCCGGAAAAAAAGTGGCGGACATGTTTATTTAAATCCGCGGGGGATATTTAAATCCCCCGCGGATTTCCCTATTCCCACTTTCAAAATTAGCATGCCCCTTCCGAAAAAGGGGCCAGTGTAGACGTAGCCTGCTTGTCGGAAGCTAGAAATGTTATTTCCATTGAAGGAAAAAGATAAACACTCATCTCTCTATCTTTAGAGAAAGTTTATACTTGGAAAGTTTCCAATTTTTTTATTCAACATTTGTGAAAAATGACTGAAATGATTAATGGAGCTGCTGCCTATGTGTGAGTGCACAACCATCTATACCTGCATATGTGATTAGGATATGTGCTATAAATTACTACATGTTGGACCTCCCTGGTCTAGCACCCTCAGGATATGACCTGTTCGAGATGAGGAATTTTACTGGACCAGGAAAGGTCATTTCTGGCCTCCCTGCCACCAGCCTTCCACAGCTCTGGCCTAGCCACTGGGTAGCTCAGTACTCTGCTGGTCTACAGGGCTCCCAGCTGCCAGCCCTTCATCGGGGCTCTCTGGTCCTGGAATATCCATGGTCCTGCCAGACTACAGATGTTGCCAGACCAGAGTTTCAGTTTAAGAACTGTTTTTATGTTGAAATAGGGAAGTTAAATGGCCTATATTTTCTCTTTATAAAATGTTAGACAGCAATGCCATGTTTCTTTAACTTTTCATAATATTTAGGTAACAAGTAAACTAAGTATAGTTTCAGCTGATCAGGATGGTGTTATTTACATTATACTGCCTCTCTGTAGTTTTTAAATTACAACTTTCGGGACTGGAAAATGTTCTCTGCTGCAATATTTATTAGTAAAAAGATTTACCAGGCATTGGTTGGGTCCTTCATGGCAAGGGGCTGGGAGTATGCAGGAGTTGGAGAGGGAGGGTGAAGAGCTGGAAGAGTCAGACCACAGGACTGGGAAGTGTGGGGGGGGGCTCAGAGGTGCGAGTAGCCAGTGACTGCTCCCTGGGGCCAGGCTGGGGTAGCGGAGGTCACGCTGCCCAGCCAGCAGCTGCTTTCTAGAGATTGGGTACTCGCTGCCCCACTGTGGTCCCTCGGGAGTATAACTGTCCCTGCTATCACAGCTCTCCTTTTCTGTTAGTTGAGAAACAACTGCAGCAGTTCCCAACCTTATCCAGATGGGGACACATTTTGATAATTCAGGAAGACTTGGTGATCCAAGGTAATTCAAAAACTGGGGGGAAGAGGGAAGCAGAGCCACCTGAGGAGAGGAGACACTTGGCAACCCTTTTGAAATGTAATGGTGACCCATATTTGGGGAGCAACCCATAGGCTGGGAAACCCTGAACAACCACATTCCAGGCACTTCCCATTTAGCTGGCACAACTAAACCCTCATCACCTTCTTTTAAAGTTATAAGAGGAAGTGGCATACCAAATTTGGTAGTCCTAGCTCTCACTGTTTAGGAGGAGATCTTGAACAGACTGACAAGAGATGGATACACAAAAATGCACAAACGCTCTCAAATATGTAATAGATACTGTATCAGAAATAGCAATTAGCTTGAAGATACTCATATACAAGCTTTTGTGGTGTTCATGGATTTGATATATTGGACACCTCCTCACCTCCATGAGTTTCACTCAAAGCTATATGCAAAACAGTATTTGCAACAAAGCCACTTTGACCTCTTCTGATCCTTCTAAGCAGCAGGATGGTAGATACACAGGACATGACAGCAACAGATTGTGGGTGGTAATGAGGCTGTCTGGGGTGAGCAGCCACATCACATCCAAAAGTAGAGGTAGTCAATAGGTGGACTGAGACAAACCTAGATCTCCAGAGACTTTTAAATGAACCGTGAATTTATTGTCATCATATTATTTTCTCTGGAGTCTGGACTTTGATCAAGAAATTTGGACCTTAACAAAAAATAAATGGATTGCCCCTGCTCTAAAGCCAAAGTTTGTCAACAGATCCCCACATAGTGCAGTCCAGCAGAAGAGCTGGTGTAACAATTCTGCTCTGCTACTGGGGTTGGAATATGGGCAAGATTCCTATTTGCTCCTTCTGCTGCTAAGCAGCCATATCATCCCCTGAGCCACAGGCAATCGGCATAATTTAGCCATTAGACTGCCCTAAATTATACCGAGCACTGGCTTCTCGCTAAGTTGTGCTGTGTATTCCTCAGCCGTCATAGATAACATGGGTCAATATTGTACTGTCAATCACAAAACAATTCTGACAATTTTATGTTGTATTAAGATTTACTGTCATATTATTACTCATTCAGGGTAACAGTTTTGCAATGCATTAACCATAATGTAATGCTAGGACATTCTATCAAGCATCTGACTCCACTAGATTCTGAATCTATTTAGTTCTTGGGAGACAGATACATCATGTTGACACACAACTTTCTAGGAGAACCAGGAGAAAGGAAAATGGAATATTTTATGTAATTCACTAGACAACTATATTATCCCAGAACCATTTCTGAACACATAATATCCCCTACACGAAGTGAAAAGTTAATAGAGGGATCTTATTGAAAATGCTTAAGCCAATTCCCTTACATGTGTTAACTTTTAGGAATATAAAATGTAAGTAAAACAGATACATTTGTTAAGTTTAATAATAAACATTGGAGACAAGATGAAAATAATTAAACTTAATCAGTAACTGAAAACTATGACAAATACTCTAAATCACGAGTTAGAGGGATAATCAGTTGTGTGCAGAATTACCTCTATGATTGTCATTGAGCACATCCTAACAGTTCCCTTTTTTAAAAGCATTTGCAAGTCACCTTTAAACGTAATATGTAGCCTTTTATTCTTGCCTTAATTCAAATGACATGTTCGAGCATCATTAGTGTATCTCGTGTTTCACAACAATATTTTTGTAAGAATAGAAAGCCATGAAAGATTTTAGCATTGCCAAAGAGGAAAACCCTTGTAATTAGCCATTAAACATAAGAATCTTAAATTTTAAAATGCAGTGCCATAGAGCTTACTGTCTCTAGCCAGAAACGATCAAGGTCATTTCGTCTCTGCTGCTTAGTTAGTGTAATAAGCCATCGTCCTCCTCGTTTATTTTTTTCATCTTCCCACATTGGTTCAATCCCATCCTATGAACATACAATAAGTCAATGAATAGCAAAATACCTCCTTTGTCTTTTTACACCACATAAAAGAGGAAGTAACATTTAAATCACAACACACAGGACACAATTTACAGTTTGAAAATAATGAGATTTCTACCCACCAAAGTACCTTATTGTAGGGCAGAAATGCTTATGACTAAAAGCAAGACCAGTTTCATGGTAAGTAGTGATGGAAAAATTTAGTAACTGATATATTAACAACACTGAGTAGCCTTGTGCCACCTTAGACATTAACAAGGCCTTCCTCTGATTAGGTATGTTAAATTTCAATTAATCAGCCAATTGGAATAGTCAATGGAATTTCCATCAGCTACTCAATTAGTCAATAAGGGGAGGCGCTCGCTACCCCACTGTGCCTCTCTTTGGAACATATAGGAACCACTCAGTGATCTTGTATATTTCAAAGGGAGCGACACAGTGGGTTCCTTCTGCCTCTCTCTCTCTCTCTCTGTAATGTATATGAGCCTCCCACAGCTTTTATATATTTCAAAGGGAGAGAGGCAGTAGGAACCTGTGCCAGTGGGAAACACAGCAGTCCCCGCTGGCATGGGTTCCCCTCTGTGTCTCTTCCTTTGAAATGCCTGTGGCTCTTGTACATTCCAAAGGGAGAGGAGCAGCAGTGGGAACAGCGCTAGCAGGACTGTTTCAATCCCTGCTCGCGCCGTTTCCCCACTGTCCCCCCTCACAGAGCTGGTGCTGGGGGTGGGTGGGGGAAAACCAACTTTTAAGTTGGCTCCTCCCAGACCAGCTCATGCTCCCCCCCTTGCTGTTTCTCTGATACAGACAGCATGAGGGGGGCAGGAGGGGGCAACAGAAGAGCACGCGGGCCAGATAATGCTAATGAAGCACGGGATATTTAAATCCCCGCTTTATAAGCAATTTCCATCGCCTACATTTGCATCCCTAGTTCGAACTAGGGTGCAAATGTAGACGTACCCTAAGTTGCCACAGGACAAGGGAGTTACTCACCTCGTGCAGTAACGAGTGTTCTTCGAGATGCGCGTCCCCGTGGGTGCTCCACTCTAGGTGAAGGGTCGCCCTGAGCCGCAGATCGGAGCTTTGTAAAGCAGTTTCCCCCCTGTTGAGCCACGCATGCTCAGAAGGCGTCTCGAGCCCTTCCTGCCCTCTGCAGCGCGCGGCTCAACCCCCTCCCTTTCAGTTCCTCATCTCCGCCCGAGTAATTTAGACTCCGTGCAGAGGGGAGGAAGGGAGGGTCGTGGAGCACCCACGGGGACACACATCTCAAAGAACACTCGTTACTGCACGAGGTAACTCCCTTTTCTTCTTTGAGCAGTGTCCCCGTGGGTGCTCCACTCTAGGTGACTACCAAGCAGTATTCAATATATGGCTGGAGGGAGCAGGAGTCAATGTTTAGCGGTAGTAGAGAGCACCGCTGTAGCTACTGCTGAGTCATGTCTAAGTTGCGGTAGGATTGCATAATGTTTGGCAAAAGTGTGGTCTGAAGACCAAGTTGCTGCTCGGTAAATATCCCTTAAGGGGACATTGTTCAGAAAGGCTGTAGAAGCAGCCGTGGCTCGAGTGGAATGTGCTCTTGGTGGGCACTGTAGTGGTTTATTGCCCAAGGTATGACACTTGACTATGCATGTCGAGATCCATTTTGAGATTCGTTGTGATGATAGAGGTGTTCCTTTTGAACGTTCAGCGATGGATATAAAAAGCCTTTCGGATTTACGAAATGGTTTTGTTCTTTCCAGGAAGAAGGCGAGAGCCCTCCGAATGTCCAGGGTATGCAGAGTGGCGTCCTTCTGTGATGCATGCGGTTTTGGGAAAAAGGTAGGTAGTACGATCGGTTCATTGACATGGAATTCTGTACAGACCTTTGGCAGGAATGTTGGGTGAGGTCTAAGTATGACCCTATCCTTCGTAAAAACTGTGTAGGGGGGTTCTGCCATTAATGCTCCAATTTCACTCACCCGTCTGACGGACGTGATAGCTAATAAGAAGCAGACTTTCATAACGAGAAAGGGGAGTGGTACTGTAGCCAGAGGCTCGAAAGGAGGTCTGGTGAGTTGGTGGAGAACAAGATTTAGGTCCCACAAGGGGGGTGGTGTCTTATAGGGTGGGTATACGTTGTGGAGCCCTTTAAGGAATCTTTTAGTGATAGGATGGACAAATATGGAGAAGCCATCAATGAAGGTATGGAACGCTGTTATTGCAGAAAGATGGACCCTTAAAGAAGAGATTGACAGTCCTGACACTTTAAGGTCTAGAATGTAGTCCAAAATCGTATTTAGTGGGGCGACACGGGGTTCTACCTTGGTTCGCTGGCACCAGTGAGAGAATCGTGTCCATTTTTGCAGGTAAGTTTTTCGAGTGGACTGTCTCCTACTGTGGAGGAGGATGTCCTTCACTTG
Organism: Pelodiscus sinensis; assembly: GCF_052426305.1. Classification (NCBI taxonomy): domain Eukaryota; kingdom Metazoa; phylum Chordata; order Testudines; family Trionychidae; genus Pelodiscus; species Pelodiscus sinensis. Next base: position 114,056,281 of record NC_143055.1, on the reverse strand, counting down.
CTGAGAACAAGGATTTTCTATCTCCGAGAACCAGAGAGTAGCCAAGCCTGAAGGTGTAGGGTGTGGAGCTGTGGGTGCAGTATTGTTCCATTGCTTTGAGATATTAGGTCTACACGGTGAGGTAGCAGGTAAAGAGGGTGAACCGCTAGCCTGTGCAGGTATGGGTACCAAGTCTGGCGGGGCCACGACGGGGCTATTAGGATGACTAGGGCTCCGTCTCTGCGGATCTTGCGTAAGGTTTTTGGGATTAGCAGTATGGGGGGGAAGGCATAGTGTAGGGGGGCTGTCTATTTGATTAGAAAGGCATCCCCCAGGGAATGTTTGCCAAGTCCTGCGCGTGAGCAGAACTGGGGGCATTTGGCGTTCTGGGTAGATGCAAAAAGGTCTATGGATGGCCATCCCCATTGGTTGAAGATTGAGTTTGCAACCTCCATGTGTAACTCCCACTCGTGATCCAAGGTGAAGTTGCGGCTGAGTGAATCTGCTCTGGTGTTGTTCACCCCGGGCAGGTAGGATGCTATCAGAGTGACATGGTTGCGGATGCATGAGTTCCACAGGCGGATAGCTTCCGCACAGAGGGAGCGGGAGCGGGCTCCGCCTTGCCTGTTTATATAGAACATTGTGCAAATGTTGTCCGTCAGGATGCAGACCGTCTGATTGGCAATGTTGGAGGCGAAGTGTGCGCAGGCATTCCTTACTGCCCGTAGTTCGAGGAGGTTGATGTGTAGTCGTGCCTCGGATGGGGACCACCTTCCCTGAACCCCTTGATTGTTCATATGTGCTCCCCATCCAAGGAGGGAAGCATCTGTGGTAATCTGTACAGTGGGTTCGATCTGTTGGAATGGAACACCTGTGAGGAGGTTGTTCGGTATCGTCCACCATCGTAAGGATGCAAGAACGTTTGGTGGACTAGTCACTGTCTTGTTGAGGGAGTGTCATGACGGTATGTACACACTTGCTATTCAGAGTTGGAAGCATCGGAAATGCAGACGAGCATGGTGGATGATGTAGGTGGTGGAAGCCATGTGACCCATTAGTCGGAGACAAGTAAGAGCTGTAGTGGTAGGAGTTGTAAACATTACGCTTATAATTTCTTGTATAGTTATGAAACGTTGTCGAGGTAGGTATGCTCGGGCTGTGATTGAGTCCAGACGTGCCCCAATGAACTCCATATTTTGAACTGGGTGCAGTGTTGATTTGTTTTTGTTGAGTAGAAGGCCTAGACGATTGAGGAGGGATGTGGTCGTACTTATCATGGAGGCGGTTTCATCCTGTGTTGAGCCCTTTAAAAGGCAGTCGTCTAGGTAGGGGAATATGATGACATTTTGGCGTCTGAGGTACGCAGCGACAACTGCTAGCACCTTTGAAAATACCCTCGGAGACGACGAGAGGCCGAAGGGGAGGACATTGTATTGGAAATGATCCGGGCCGAGAGTAAAGCGTAGATAGCGTCTGTGGGCAGGATGGATAGTTACATGAAGTATGCATCTTGTAGGTCGAGGGCTGCGAACCAGTCCCCTTGATTTAGCGCAGGAATGATTGTTGTAAGTGTGACCATTTTGAAGCGTTGTTTCCTGAGAAACCTGTTCAGTTTGCAGAGGTCTAATATGGGCCTCCAACCCCCCGTTTTTTTCTCGATCAAGAAATAGTTCGAGTAAAACCCTTTCCCGTGAAAGTCTACTGGTACTCTTTCTATGGCTCCGACTGAAAGGAGTCGATCGATCTCTTGTCTTAGTAGAGTCTCGTGAGAGGGGTCCCTGAAAAGGGACGGGGTAGGGTAGGTGGGGTAGTGGTAAATGGGATAGTGTATCCTACTCGAATTATGTCTAGAACCCAGCGGTCCGATGTTATAGATTCCCATTGTGGGAGGAACGGCCGCAAACGGTGGGTAAACAGATGGCCATGTTGCATTATTGCTAGATCGTGAGGGAGGTATTGCAGACCCTCGACCACCACTTCAAATTTGCTGCTTGGAGGACTGGGCAGTTGGTGGGCGGCCTTGATTAGGTCGCCTTCTCTGAGGTCGTTGCCTTGGCCTAGCGTCCTCATATGGTCTCTGTGGTCGGTTGTATTGCCCATATCTGTAGCGATTGTACGTGTTATATGGGGTGTATCGTCTGCGTTTGAAAGGCGGTGTGTACATGCCCAGTGTGCGAAGTGTGGTTTTCGAGTTCTTACTGTTGTGTAGTATTTTGTCTGTAGAAGTTGCAAATAATTTTTGTTTATCGAATGGTAAGTCTTCTACTTTGGGCTGAAGTTCTCGGGGAACTCCAGATGACTGTAGCCAGGAAGTTCTGCGCATGACTATCGCCGTAGCTGTAGTCCTAGCTGCTGTGTCAGCAACATCCATTGCCGTTTGGAGGGCAGTGCGAGCGATGGTATGGCCTTCGTGGACTATTGCTTTCAAGATAGCTCTTTTGGACTCAGGGAGATGTGGTATCAGTTCTCCCAACTTCGAATAATTATCAAAGTCGTGATTCACTAAGAGGGCAGAATAGTTTGATATTCTTAGTTGTAGGGTAGAAGAGGAATATATCTTTTTGCCAAAGAAGTCTAGCTTTCTATGGTCTTTGTCCATATTGCCATTCTTGTATTGCAGTACCTTCGCTCTTTGTTGTGCAGATTCAACCACTAAGGAGTTTGCTTGTGGATGTGTAAAAAGGAAATCGTTGTCTTTTGGTGGAACGAAATATTTTCTGTCAATCTTTTTGTTAGTCGGTTGGATGGATGCGGGTGTCTTCCACAGATCCTCAGATGTTTCCATGATTGCCTCGTCAATTGGCAGGGCAATCTTACTGTGCAATGTAGGATGCAGGTTCTTTAACAAGTGATGTTGTTTCTTTTGCACTTCTTGTAGGGAGACATGCTGACTTGTTGCTACTCGCTTGAATAGTTCTTGAAACTGTTTGAGGTCGTCAATCGCTACCGTATCTCATGGTATAACTGCATCGTCCTGTTGGGCACTCAGGTCATCTGGGTGTGTGATGTTTATCGATTGAATATCAGATTCATTGTCCGAAATTCGATCCACCTCCTCCTCCTACTCTGTGTGTGATGCAGGAGATAGGGGCTGTGGATGAGGCAGACCCCTTCGAGATGGTGTGGAGTGGACTGAGGACTGGCGTCTGTACGGGTCCCAATGGTCCCAGGGCCCCCATTGGGTTGGGTAAGGTGGGGACGGGTAAGACCAATAAGGGTGCCACGGGTTTTGTTGTGGTCCAGCCCTATGATAGTAGGAGCGAGACCGCCTTGGCGACGTTTGTCGCGAGGAATATGTCGTGTGGCGGTCATCATCTGGTAAGGGAGCGTCTTGCAGGGACACTGGGGACATAGATCTGGCAGGGGAATGCCTTGCAAAGGATGTCCCAGGTGAGCAGTCAATGGGAGGGAGGCATGAATGTTGCTGCCTGCTGTGAGTGTCAGACACTGGCTTAGAGAGCTCTGTAGCAGACTCATGAAGATGCCTCTCGCTGTCTGCTGCCGGTGCCGAGCTCTGGTTTACGGTCGCAACCGGTGCCGGCTGTGTATGGGGTCTGCTCTGCTGCGGTGCGGAGGGTTTGAGCGGCGCCGGAGTTTTTCGCGGTGCCGGGGCTTGAAGCGGCGCCGGCTTTTTTCGCCCGGGGTTTTCAGCGCGTTGCCGGGACGGCTCAGAAGCAGCGCGTACCGGTCTCGGTGCTGAACATGAGGACTTTCCCTCTGCTTTTTTAGCAGGAGTCCTCGGACTTCTTTGCCCCTCTCCCTGGGTCTTAGGGGAGGAAGAAGGCGGGAGAAAGCGCGATGGTGAGGCTCTCTGCCTTGTAGCTTTCGGTGGCGGGGGGGGGCTTCATGCTGCGGTTCCCCCTGCTCTGTAGGCTGCAGAGCCTTTTCAAACAAAATCATCCTCAGGCGGAGCTCTCTGTCCTTTCTAGCTCTCGCCGTGAGGGAAGCACAATGCGTGCAGCTGTGGGGTGAGTGAGTTTCCCCCAAACAGCGAATACATTTCGTATGGCCGTCAGAAGCCGGCATAGGCTCGCGGCACTGCTCGCATTTTTTAAAGCCTGAGGAGGCAGACATATTTCGGGAGCTTCCTGTTTCTTTAAACTGTTGGTATTTCCAGTGTTTTATTTATTTGTGACTCTTGTTATAGTCCTTTCCTTTCCTTTTTATGTGGTTTATGTGCTTTTCTGGCTGAGGAGCCAAGAGAGAGAGCGCTCCGGTTCACCCGGAAATCCGGTCTGAAGGGAGTTTTAGTCCCCAAGGGGGGATTTTTGTTGTCAATTTTGTTATTCTTATAAAATATTTTATTGTTATTATTTTAAAGAGAAAAATAAGGGAAACTAACTTGGAGTAACAGGGGGAAAACTATGGTAACCTAACTAATGGAAATTACAGTCTGAGAGACTGTGAGGGAGCTCCAGCTTGCTCCGTCCGCTGACGAGGGTGGTTAAAGAGGAACTGAAAGGGAGGGGGTTGAGCCGCGCACTGCAGAGGGCGGGAAGGGCTCGAGACGCCTTCTGAGCATGCGTGGCTCAACAGGGGGGAAACTGCTTTGCAAAGCTCCGATCTGCGGCTCAGGGCGACCCTTCACCAGAGTGGAGCACCCACGGGGACACTACTCGAAGAAGAATACTCATTTTTAACGTTACAAACACAGCTACCCCTTCGAGATATTTTAAAATATTAGTATTTCTCAGACAGTTAAATTGTTATTTGTAGAGCAGTTGTGAATACATAAACTGAAGTATGCTACAAAGCACAGTGCTATCAATATCAGTGTTTGATTTAAAAAATGATTAAGAACATATGACTGAATTCACACGAGTAGATAGAAAAATATTGTAATAGTTTTCAGAAACAGAGCTACAATGCAGTATCTATGTTTGATAGAATTATAGATGAAAGAGGAAAGGCAGTCAATGTCAGGTCACTTTCCTATATTTGGCATTCTTATTGACATCCACAGAGATCAAACTACTTGATCACCCTGAGAGGCAATTCCTCTAGGTCAAGATTGAAAGCCATTGGCAGGATCACAAAGGAAAAGCTTACAAAGCCGTTACACCAGTGATGTTCCTGTTGCCAACAAGCATGAAATCTTCTAGAATATGTTCTTTGGCAACTTTCATAAACACTATGTTCACTTAAAATAACATAGGAAAGCACATTAGAAGTGTCTAGTAGTTTTTTGGGCTGTCAATTTCAGTTAACTCATGACAACAGAAATAGTATTTTTCAATTCACCACAAAGCAGCACCATAAAACAAATGCTTTATTGCGGCAATGCAACTTAGAGATGTATTTTTTGTTATATAACTGCACTCAAACACACCACAATGCAAAACTTTAGAGCCTACAAGTCCACTCAGTCCTAATTCTTGTTCATCCAATCAATAAAACCAAGTTTAATATTAATGGGAAATAATGCTGCCCACTTCTTATTTACAATGTCACTAGAAAGTGAGAACAGGAGTTTGCATGGGACTTTTGTAGCTGGCACTGCAAGTATTTATGTGCTAAATAAGCTAAACATTTCTATGTTGCTTCACGCTTTAGCTAGAATTCCAGAGTATAGGCTTCTAAGCTAACAACACTAAAAAAATGTGTTACCTGCATTCAGCCATGTATTTCATATTATAGCTAGTAATGTGAAAGCGTTAACTTTGTATACGTGTAACATTCACCTTTACATATAGGCTCCTGATATGCACAGGGAGCTGGCTCCCCCCACCCTCCAGTGTAACCACTGAAATTTTCAGCAATTACATGGTTAAACGCATTTTGAGATCCCTCGGGTGACAGGGACAGGCCAGAGGGCTACAGGAGGGTACTTCAAGGGAGGTATATTAGCCCTAGATTAAATAGGATCTCTGTTCCCTGGGTAAACTAGTAGGGGCTGGCCTAGAACCAACAGGAACTTTTCATAATCAGTCTGGACAGTCAGGCCAGTTGGAACACTTGGGGCCAATCAATCAGTTCAGACTAGTTTAAAAGGGCTCCTTTTTCTGTTAGCTCAGAAGCACATGAGGAGGAGGGAAGGAGCCAAAGATCTGAGTGTGAAAGGTATCTGAGCGAGAGCTGGGAAATGGAAGGAAAGAAGAGTGCCATGGAGAAACAGAATTAGGGAGGTTAAATATTGGTTAATTGAATAGTCGAATAACCTCATGAATTCTTAATCATTAGTCTACTATTCAATAGTCCCCAGGGGCTGCCCCACTCCAGAGGAGTCCTCTGCCACCCTGCGCTGCTGCCTCTATCAGAAGCAGCAGCGCAGGGTGCCAGGCAGGAGCTGGTCTGCTAGGTCAGCCAATTTAAAAACCAGCCCCCCTTGAGGACCAGCTAAAGATAAAGCAGCAGCAGCACAGGGTGGCAGTAGCCCCATCCAGAGTGGGGGTTGGGGGGTGGGAGAGGGAGAGAAATGCATACAGTCTATAAGTTAATGCTATAAGCTTTTGCAAAGGTACAGGGAGGGATCATTTGGGCAAGTGGCCCAAGGAAGTAGTTGCCAGATGGGGTCTGTTCTATTCCCAATCTGTTGCCACTGCCTTAGGGTCCCTGGGCTGGAACCCAGGTTAGTGGGTGGGCCTGAGTCCCCCCCCCAACACTTCCCATGCCATTACAGAGTCTGTCCCTGGATAAGACAACCAGGACTATCAAGAGGTTTCACCCCATACCACGGATTAGCCTGTGATGAGTATGGCTCAATAGGCTGTGATCCTTGCCACTAAAAAAGGAAGAGGCTATGTGAAGGTCACAACAAGCCCTTGAGGCTAAACACTATCTGCAAGAAGTACAGGACCCATGGACACAGCCAGAGCTCTGCCACAATTGTTATAGCTGTCTCAGATGATGACCCACACATGACGTTCATTTTGAGAACACTTCTACTGTATATTTGATGAAACAAGGATGTGAGATTTTTTTTTTAAAGGCAACTATAGCATTCAATCCAAGGTTTAAGAATCTCAAATGCCTTCCAAAATCTGTGGGGGCTTAGGTGTGGTGCATGTTTTCAGAAGTCTTAAAAGAGCAGCACTCAGAAATCACAAAACTGTAACCACCAAAAAAAGAAAAATCAACCTCCTACTGGTGGCATCTTACTCAGGTGACAAAAACGAACGTGCATCAGTCCACACTGCTTTGGATTGTTATGAAGCAGAACCAGATATCACTATGGATGCATATCCTTTGGAATGATGGTTGAAGCATGAAGGGACATATGAATCTTATCACATTTGGCATGCAAATCTCTTATGAAACTGGATACAAGACTGTCACGTAAACACCTGTTCTCACTTTCAGGAGACACTGTGACAAGAAGCTGGCAGCACTGTCTCCTGCAAATATAAAACTTGTTTGTTCTTCAGCCATTTGTTCAGACAAACAGGACTGAACCTGTAGGTGTTAAATTTTATTCAACTTTCATCATAAGAGAGATTGCCACTGCAGCAATTGTATTGGGTGAATTAAAAAATTCTATTTCTTCATTTTTTATTTTTTTTTAAACAGTACAAACATCTGTAATAAAAGTAAATATAAAGCTCTGAATTGTGTAGGTTGTACCTCCCTGGTCCTCACACCCTCGGGATCTGACCAGCCCCTAACCAGGGAATTCGCCAGACCACAGGAGACTGCACTCAGGTGACAATGCAGGGTGGCTACCAAGCTCCGCCCCACAAGAGTGCACTGAGCCCAGGGCAGCCGGCTGTGCTCCAGGCCCCTGCTTGCAGGGCTCTACAGCTAGCCTGCCTCTTTCCCTCAGCATCCCCTTGTCCCCACTTCTCTTCCTCATTCTCTCATTCCTGAGCATGCACCGCTCCGGAAGCTTTGAGAGGGTGGAGGAGAAGTTACTGAGCAGCAGGATGGCTTTTTCCCCATGAGTGCTCCAGCCTAAGAACACCTATGGGGATATCAGACCACAGATAGTACTGGACTGTAGAAGTCCGGACCATAAAGACTGAACCTGTAATTGTAATCAATATATTTAAAATATAGTAAACATCCAATAAAAGGGCTCTATTATTAACAATGCAATTAATTTTTAATCTCTTGACTGTTTTTAGCTGTATTATGCCCAAAGTATTAAACAGCCGTGACAACCCACTTGTTGCAGAGAGAGAAAGAGAGTGTGTGTAAAATAAATAAAGTAATGAACCGAAAACTCTTTCACTATTAAAAACAACCTTGAAACTTAATCTTATCACATATTTGAGCACATCTCTTGTAAATTTCTTACAGTGCTGGCACAAACAAGATACAAGGTGATGAAAATCAATGTATCAGTAGGGTTATGGGCCTCCTCAATTTTCAAAGCCACCAGTAATTACTTAAATTGGAGACTCAATCTGATTTTCAGAGAGCAGACACTTAGCATTTTCTGAAAGTTAGGCCCCCTCAACACATCTCTATCAGCTGGACTGCCAGTATCATTAATCATTTCAAAAATTTTGATCATGGTATTTTTACTTTTTCAAGAAAACATTCCTGTAAGATTGTGGTTTACATTAAAACTTTCTTTACAAAAGCTTACTGGGCATACCTTAAAAAGTGAGTAGTCACAGCCAGGCATTAAATTACTAGAGAGCTGGATATGGTTGTATAAACTATTTGAAAACAAAGAAAACACATAATTATAAAAAATACATTTACAAAATTTATCAGCATGTAAAGGTACAAATATTATTTTAAAAAGTTTTAAGAAAACTGAATCCATAAGCTCAGCGTTTGACTGACAAAATATACCTAAAAGCAAAGTAACCTATGCCTTAACATCAAATTATTAAAACTGATTGCTGAAGCTACCCCAACTTCAGCAGTATAGGAAATACTATATAAAAATGCATACTGTTTTATATTCCCATGTCAAACCAGTTTTTAGTAGAATATTCTTCTCTTGGAAAAAAGGATTGGGTTCTATCAAGTAGGACAGAAACTGATTTACATTCTCTCATTGTGCTCCATGCTACCAACTATTGTTGTTAAAAATACTGATCACTTAAACCCAAGTTTTGACTTAAGTTAAAACACAAGTTAACATTTCACACAAGTCACATTAACGTTTGGGACAACCCAGTGAATAAAGTTAGTTTTTGTATATTATTGCAATAGAAAGAGAAAGACTTAGGCTTCTGTGGTTCTTCTATCCAGAAAATCTATTTTAAGATGCATATTCTAAGCTATTAACAAGGAATGTAAAAAGTTACCTGGTTACCCAGTAAGCATTAGGTTTACCAGAATGCTTACCCGGTAACCAGCGGACCTCTTCAAATTCCACTGGATGGATCCCTGCAGCAGGTCAGGCTGAAACAGGCACCAACAGGCACCAACCTCAGTCCTGGCTGCTCTGCACCAGCTTTTCAACGGTTAACCGATTAAGCTATCCAATTTTAATAATTTAAACCAGTTAACCAGTTATTGGGTATTTAATCCCTACCATGAACATCTACAACATTACTCTCAGACAGAGACTGTAAACAGCGTATTTGAAATCCAAATAAGGATGGAAAAGAGACAAGCATACAAGACTCAGAGAAGTGAAGTGTATATTGTGTCATACAACTGCTCACCACCAAGCAATGCACAAGGAAAAAAAATCTGAAAACAGAGTGACACTTAATGCACTAAATTGGAGGAGTGTAGAGAGGAAACAACACGTTTGTAACAAGTCTTGCAATCACATGCAATATCTTTGGGGATCATAAATCTATAAATTATTTATCTATGACTGATTTAGTCCATGGGGAAGAATTACCACAATTCCTACAGGAACTAAAATGAGTCCCAGGTGATTCAGGCAAATCACTCTAGACAGGTACCATATTCTGGAGTAGTTTGCATATACTGATTCAGCTAGGTTTTCCGGAGACCAGGAGACAAAGAAAGGACTTTGGATATTAAAGGATAAGCTTAACTGACACAGGGTCCTTTTTTGATATATCAAATGTGCATGGTTTTCTGTCCAATGGGGGCCTCCAAACCTTGCAGAAGGGTTTGAAAGACTTTGGCCTATTAGGGCCATAATAGACAGATGACCTCTTGCAAGCTTTAGAATACATGTAGGGAAAAAATGGTTATTAACCTTTCCTAAATCTTGTTCTTCCATGTGTGTTACTCATGTCCATTCCATTGTGTAGACTCACCACATAAACCAATGCCAGAAGCTTTTCCTTCAGTGGTATCTATAAGGAATGAGCTCTTGAGCCCTCTGGAGTGGCACATGTGTGCGGCAGTAAAAAGGGCAAAAAGTAAAAACTGGCTCTCCAATCCCTCAGTTGCTCCTTGCCAAAACTCAACAAAAGCAAAAATGAGTGGGTCAGGAAATGGACATGATGAACATATCTTGGAGAACAACTGTTACAAAAGGTCAGTAACTTTTTTTTCTTCCAGTGCTTGTTCATGTCCTTTCCACTGTAGGTGCCTTCCAAGCATTACCTCAAGAGGTAGACAGAAGTTTGTGGACATGTTGATTGCAGCACAGCTCTGCCAAAACCTGTGTCATGTCTGGCCTGCCAAGTGATGACATAATAAACTGTGAACATATATACTGAAGACCACACAGATATGGGACATGCGCCTTTGGCTGCTCTCCTGGTGCCCCAGCCCTTGTAGAACAAACCTTCGCTATCTCCTAACGAAAATAAAGGACATGATCCAAGTAAAAATCCTCCAAGAAAACGAAGGGAGGCTTTTCATCCCATCAGCTACAGCAACAAAGAACTGTGTAGATCTGCAGACGGGCTGTGTGTACTCCACATATAAAGCCCGAATATGCCCAACATCTAAAATATGCAAATGCCGCTCCTTGGTCACGTGAATGATTGGGCAGAATACGGGGAGAAAAACATCCCAGTTGACACTGAATGTGACACTGCCTTTATCAGGAAAGCCACATGGGAATGAAGCTGAACCATGTTCTTGTAGAACACAGTACGGGAGCTCCAAAGTAAAAGATTTAATCTCAGAGACTTGTTTCACCAAGGTAATAGCCACAAGGAATGTGAGAAAGGGAATAAAAAGCCATGTGCTCAAAAGGAGGGCCTGTGAGCCTGGTTGAAGACCAGATTGAGGTTCTATTTGGGGGCTAAGTCCTGGATCAGCAGAAACAAGTTTTTCAAGGCCTTTCAGGAGCTTGATTGTCAACTCATGTGAGAATACGGATTTACCTTTTCATGTGAGGATGGAAGGTGGATATGGCTGCCAGGCATACCTTGACTAAAAAGAAGGTGAGGCCTTGATCCTTTAAATGAAACAGATAATCCAGAATGGACTAAAGAGATAACTGGGTCAGGAAGGTATTCCATTTCATAACCTAGCAGAAACACTACCACTTTGACAGGCAAGTTACTCTCATGGAGGGCTTTATGCTCTCCAAGGGAGCTGTTGTACCTGACTCAAACAGACTTGTTCCTCTGGATTAAGTTATGGAAGATCCAAGCTGTGAGGGAGAAAGCGAGGTTCAGGTGCCACACCTGACTACCATCCTCAGATGATAGATGGCTGGGAAGCATCAATGGGACTATTATAATATGCCCCTGAGCATGCCGAACCAATGTTGGCAAGGCCACACTGAGACAATCACAATTACTTGTGCCTTGTCCCTCTTAATTTTTAGGAGCACCTTGCTGATGAGTGGAGGTGGTGTACATCAGGTCTCCCGATCACGACGGGAGAAAAGCATAAAAAATGAGCCTGTGCTGAGACCCTGCAGAGAACAGAATGAATGGCAGATTCTGCTGTAAGTGCACAGACGTCCATTTGAGGAGCTCCCCATTTCTTGAAGAGCATCCTAACTACCTCTGAGCGAAGGGACCACCACTCCTGGTGAGCGAAGGACCTGCTAAGCAATCCACTAGCTTTTCCAAAGGCTTCCAGGTGGACTCGCAGATGAAGGGCTTCCTGGCACAGAGATGATGAATTAATTCCCCCTTCCTTATTGGCATAGTACACAAACACGGGGCTGTTCATCAACACCTGCACCACTGGACCAGACAGGTAGGGAAATAACACTATGCAAGCCAGACAAATGACTGAGAGTTCCCTGGCATTTATAGGAAGAGCAAACTTTTCTGATAAACGGAACACAAGTTCACAGTATACCAAGTTGCTTGGAGCGAAGTCCAGTCAAGCCAGCCCCAAGGCAACTGAGGGCTGATTGCAAAAAGAGTGCTCTAAACCAAATGTCATGCTCCTTTTTGGTTTTCAGCTTGAAACTCTTATAAATGGGATGTGTCACTCACATGGGTTACCCCTCCCCCAAGTAATTCTATGATGGGGCATCACTGACTACATAGTTTTGCAGCACTCACATGGCTTGAAGCCCAGGGACCAGGGCATGCCTTGTCCCTAGGCAAAGTCCTGTAGACAATTATTACTATCTTATGTGCCAAGGGAAAATCAAACTACACAAAGTTTCTAAGAACTATATAGAAGAGATTCACAGCTAGAAACAGTTGAAAGGTAAGCTTGCCAAGTCAAGGAGACATTCCACCACCACCATTGGTGGCACGAACTGAGGAGCCAGTGGTGCCCTTATACCAGGGCAAACACATGCCATTCAATAGTGCACCAGAGCCACAACCTTAGAGAGATGTTAAATTTCGATTAGTTGATAACAGGAGGTGGGTGGAGCACTCGTTATCCTGTGCTTCTGTCTTTTAAATGTAGTAAGAGCTCCGTGGGCAGAGGTGCAGCAGCTGGGTCTCAGCACAAGCAGGGACTGCTTAAATCCTCTCTTATGCCATTTCCCTTGCTGCACCTCTGCCTTCCTGTGGAAACGGTGCTGGGGGAAACCGGCTTTTAAGACAGCTCCCCCCAGCACCAGCTCCTGCTCCTCCACCCTTGCTGCCTCTGATACAGAGGCAGCAAGTGGGTGGGTGAGTGGATGGGGAAGGGGGAAGTGACATGGGATGCAAGTGATTCAACTAACCAATAAGCAGCAGCTTATCGGTTAGCACTATTGACTAGTTGCAGCCTCTCCCTCCGCTGCCGCTGCCGCAGGGGAGCTGATACATGAAGTCTTGAGACTCATGGGAACTGGGACTCAGCCAGCATCTTCATACCCCAGCTTCCCTGTTCCTTTCAACGAGGAGCGGCAGATGGGGAAGTTATGCTGGGACAGGCACAAGCCAGATTGCATGCTAGAACTGCCTACCCTTATCGACTAAGTAGTCGATAAAAAGATCCAACTACTCGATTGGAAAATGACTGCATTTAACATCCTTAGTAGTGACTTAGTCAACTAGTCACTTACATCCCTACTCCCTTGTGGATACCACTGAGTGAAAAACTTCCAACACCAATGCAGGTGGCAAGCTCATGAACCTACAAAGCAACTGACATCTGCAAGCACTTGTAGGACTTGTATCGTTTTGAACATATTTGTATGTAAGGCTTTTACCTTAATAAAGGTGCTTGCTTAGAAAGAGTTGTGGGATAACTTATGCTTACCTTATGCTATTCATAGCCCTCACAGAAGGCAAAGCACAGGAACTGGCCTTTTGGCAATCTGGCTTACTAAAAATATCACAGGATCACACAGGCTGAGAGTTGGCAGCCTAGCACATGGGGGGGGGGGGGGGGGGGGAGAGGTGTGCTGGACTGCTGGCTTCTAGCCCAAGTGGGCTTCCTCCTCTCCCCCCCCCCCCCAATCCCCTGCTGCCACTACCACCCCACACAAGCTTGCAGACTCTCAGCCCACGCAGGCTGGGAGCCAGGAGCCCCCTCGCCCCCGCACGAGGTTAACCGGTTACTCATTCATATCCCTACTTAAAACCTGCTGGTGAGAAGGGAGTGGGACAAGAGTTCCTATCCAGTGGCAGGTGGTGGCTGGAGACTTGACTGGGAACAGCTGCGTACACCTTTGACTAGGGGAAAAGGTGGAGAAATCTCAAACTGACAGCTGTCTCCACATTTTCTACCGTTGAGACCAGTGCAGAGTTTAGGACAGGGCAGACTTCATGAACTTGAGGTCCTTTACAACCCATGCTCAGTCCTTGTCTAGCACCAAAGAGCAAAGCTTGATTGAGTTACTATCTGAAATGTTGATATCCTCTTAACAGTTGAGGGCTACAAACTAATCCTTTCTTCCATCAGAAACTGAATTCCTAGTGGGAGCCTTGGCAGGTGTTAGACTTATTACCATTTCCATCCTCCCGCACTGCTTCAACCAGACTTATTTTAGTAGCTCCTCTCAGAAACTACCATTGAGTTGGAGTAGATTCATCCACTGGGTGAAGAGATCAAAATGACTTCAATACTGTGTAACTGATGCTTTACACTCAACTCCTTACTGGAGACATCTGCGTTAGTAAGTGTTCTGCTAGTTTATGCAACCAGATTTCGGGAATGCGAATGCCCAAACTGATCCACCATCAAATTTATTAGCACATGACTACACAACAACATGAATCAGGGCAAAGTTAACATCTGCCAAAAGCTGTTTCCCCAGAAATGGTGAGGCTAGCGTGACTATCATCTTTCTTTGTCCACCACAACAGTGAATGAGAAGCCAAAGCTCACACAACTAACCCGCAGACCTCATCCATGACCTCCAGGTTCCAAACTTGTTCACTCAATCATGACAGCTAACTTATGATGCAACTGCCAAAGCTGACTGCCTGAACAAAACCTTCAAAGCCGATCACATGGACACACTGATTTTTCCTCACGCTATCCACACCAAATTTCTCCTGTTCAACAATCATGTTGTAACACAATCCTTCTAGCATCCCAGCAACTATTATTTCCACTTGTTATCCCCACACCAACATGAAGAACGTTTTCCACCTAATGTTGTCACTTCCTAGTTTTCCCAGCTCTCACAACCAGAAGGCAGAAACTAATGAAAATAGTCAGTAACCCTGCTTCTAAGAAGGTGAAGAGTCAGTGTTTTAAAAAGGTTAAGCACCAATAGGTCTTTCCTTCCTCAAACACACCCCATCCTCAGAGCAAAGCACATACTATTCTCTCCATTCTTCCAATGCACTGTCCTCATTTACATTAAAACATGCAAAATGCTTAAAGATGGTCACTTGAATGTCAGTAAAAAGAAACCACAGGAATCAAAACCATTAAAGAGCTCAACCTATGACTCATGAACTGCTGTTGGAACCTTCTCACTAACAGATTTTGGGGACTCATGATACTAGTCATGTGACAGAATATATATCTTTGGATTGCCTATTTCATAAGGGAGTTTTCCCCGGTATCATTGAGATCTATGGTACCCTGCCCAGTATCAGGTACACAAATAAGATCTTTAACATGTATGTTCAAAGTAACCAAACAAGTTGTATGAATAGTATTCTCTACTCCATCTGCTTGATAAACAGGAAAGAAGTTCTCAAAACATGCCTAACAAGGCCAAGGTGTTCAGAAGTGACTAGCAATTTTTAGGTAACCAATCAAAAGTACCTTAAAGAAGACTAATTTTTTAAGAAAGCAATAAGCACCTGCCTTTAGTTGAGCATCAAAAGACACTAATTAAATCTGGGCAAAGTTTTCAGGTACAGGATATTGGGTCAATCTTGAGCATTTTACACCAAAAAAGAGTTCAGACATCAGTTGAATTCTGTTTATGACTACCATGCTGACACTGAAAATCTAATATACATGCAATAAGCTAATGTTTGAGCCTTATGGCCCATATACATTGCAATATCTGCTTACTATCCAATACCATTCTACCCATGCAAATAATACAATAGATTTAAACCATCAAAAAATTTCCACAAAACAGTTTACTTACACATTTGTTTTTTTTAAAAAAAGGCTTCTCATTCTAAAAGATGAGGACATCTGATCAAATAGTTGAGACGAATTCCAATTTGCACTCCAGAAAATGGCATTTACTTAGTAGTTAATGAGTAACTTTTTGCTAATATAGAGAAGAACTTCAAGCTACTTCCCCAATATTATGCAGGATTAGTATATAGGTAAAAAATTTTACTTACGCCCAAAAATCTTCAACAGTATCAAACTTTGAGATCAGACGAAGATTTGCTTGCCAGGTTTTGCTTTTGTCATTTTTAAAGAACCAGAGTGCCCACCTAAAGACAAAATGATATACTACACATGAAAAATAAGTCAGTACTGAAGAGGTCACGTATATTTATTGGATAACAAGCCCAAGATGAGAGACTGCCACTGAGATGACAGCATGAAACTCCATACTAGTCCCTAGGCTGCAAGAGAAATTCAGACGAGAAACAGGCTAGAATTCTAATTCTGGATCTTGAGCATGTGTGTTAGAAGACTAAACCAAACATTTATGCACCGCTACTTAAAAACCTCTGTGAAAGGTTTTAAATGATCAATGGTTTACTGAATGACCGCAACAAAGATTTGAGTTGTGCCTATTGGTAAGCTTCAGCCTGTTACATCATAGTGGACTCTGTTGTAGTCTGCTAATGTTAGGAGTATGCTACTTCAGTGGTTCACAAACTCTGCATGTTCACTTATCACCTTCTTTCAAAAAGTGCCATATAATGATGGAATACATATCAAGGTCAGATACAGTTTGGGTACATGTGTAAAAAAAACCCTTTATTCTTTTCAATATGCATCTCTTTCAGACAGTTTCTAACATTCCATCAGAAGAAAACAAATGATTTCATCTCAGAACACATGCCAAGAAGCACTTTCCCCATCAAGTATATATACTGCAATGATTAGAGAGTAAAAACAATTAAGCTGACATTCAAGCTTACTGAAGATAAAATTTCCCATTAAAGGTTAACAGTAACCTGTAAACATCTGCCATACTGTATCATACTTGAAATTCTCATTAGTTGGTTCTTTTTGCACTCTCCAGAGTTTACTTTAACAGCACGCTAACATGAAACAATCACAGCTCTACTCTGGTGAGTGTAATTTCACAACCAGAAAAAAGCAACACTGGTATCTAAGCAGGACCCTGTGGAAAGGAGACAGAATATTTCTCAGAAGCCTCTAGTGTTGATATCAACACCCAGAATCTGAAGGGGGAAAAGCTGCCATGGCTCCCGGTTATAAAAAAAAGACCATATTCAGGAATATTTTTAAGTAACTCCTGTATTTTTGGGGGAAAAAAATAACATGCGTAAAAAGTGCAACAAAGATGCAATGGCTAGTTATCAGACTGAAACATGAGATGTGTTCCACAGAAGGTAATAATTTTTAACAGGATGCAAGGATGGCTGAAAAATCTGCATCAACTGGTTAGCACATTTATTTCTTCATCATACTGATGGAGTTCCTATTATATCTTAGGAAATTACAAGTTAGGTTTTGGGTAGACTACTTATGAATTTCAAAATGTTTGTTTTCAAAATGTATGTATTCAAAATATAATTGGTATGTTTGTTGGGAGAGTAATTTATAAATTAAATGTGTACTGTTACTACTGATTTTTTTTATTGCTCACTCTAATCAAACATTCTAGGTGAAGACTTCCTGTTTAATTAGGCATATATGAATTAAACTTTTTCTCAAGTTCACTAGTATATGACTAGAGATCAGGGTTTAAATAGATTTAGATAATCTTTACAATTTGTTAATTACTTCTCCTATAAAACTATGTTTAGAATAAGTTAAACAATTTAAACAGTGGCACAAAGAGTTACAAGATAAGGATTCCTTCATCTACAACCTCATTTTTTCAAAGCAGAAAACTAATACCCACTGAAAAGTTTACCATTTTGTATCAGTGTCCAAGCAGGACAGAAGAGGTTTTTTCAATGTCTATCTGAAGTATCTACCACTTCAGAGTGTCCTACTGGTACCACCAGCAGAGCACAGTCAGTTAAACATACATCAGACAGTAAATAATCTATATCAAACCCCACCTCCACAAGATCCATCAATGTGTTCATAATCAGGACCAGCCAATTCCAGCAAGACCTCACAGATGAAAAAGATTACTTGGCTTATTTATGCAACAATTCTCCCTTTTGTCTTGTTCGGAACACAAATTTCATTGACATGGGTCAATCATTATGTTTGAGCTACATTTCACCCAGCAGAACAGATTAACTAGGAACGTTAGAAAGTGGTTATTTTAATAATCATGTAACTGCTAAATTTCTTGGCAGTTACATGGTTACTTGACGTCCCCAGGGGTGGAGCAAACAGCCAGTGCACTCCTGGTTCCACTCCCAGGGAGTCCTCTGCAATCCTGCCTCTCTAAGAGGCAACAATGCAGGGTAGCAGGCGGAAGCCGGTTCACAAGGGGAGTTGGTTTAAAAACTGGCTTAAAAAATATCAACAATTTTGCGAAGGAATATTTACCTGGAGAATCACAAAGTCTGGTGGTAGGGAAAACACGGCTTACCTGTTTTGTAGTGGATGTTTAATGTACTGTTCCGGACTGGCAACCTCCTGAGTTGGTGCTGTTTCAGTTTTCTCTTCTTCTGAAGTCTGAGGATTGGGAGTGGTTTCCTGTATAAAGAAAAACAACATTATTAATGTGCATTTTCAACTGTATTCTGCACCACTTAGCTTTCATCCTCTTAAGTTTGTTTCAGAGAATTAGCTTTCCGTACCTTCCCTCCCCCCGCAATTAGCAGTCCACGATCACAGCATAAAAAACACATGACAAAGTATTTGTACTCATCTTTTCAACATGTTTGTAAACCCTAGTGGTTGCAAGTTATTGGACTATAAGAATTCATGTAATTTTGCTTGCTGTTTTGCTTCCCCTAGCTCCAACTGTGGTTTAGGCAGCTTATTTACAAACTATCAGAGAAAGACACCAAAGCCTTGTCGTCTTTAAGAATGAGGAATTACAGCAATGAGCTCTGTGCTCCGTTTTAGAGCCACTAGCACACAAAAAGGATTAGACAATGCTTCTTGAGGAAGCAGCCACTAAATGTCAGAATTGCCAAGAAAAAGACAGTAAGTAGAATGAATTGATTTTAACAACTAGTATTTTAACAACTAGTATCTCACTGGAAAGTAAAGATTTCCAGGCTTCCACTGCATTTGTATAACTTGTTTCTAGCCCTAAGGGTTGGTAAGTTACAGTACTTAACTTTAAATTACTGCAGCTGAGACTAAACACTACAAGTATTAAACTTCAAACAGTATTTTCTAATGTCGGTACTCCCAATATAAGAATCAGTGAAACATGTAGCCTAAATGGCAGTGTAGTGTAAGGATGCTAATGGTTAATGCGTGAGGCTTATCAGTTACAGTTAACTGATGGGGGCTGGAGCAGCCCCTGTCTACTTCACTCCTATAACTGATGAACCAATTAAATGGGATTTTACATCTGAGGTGGTGTTAACTGAAAGTAATTCTTATATCTGAAGTTGATCTTTCCCAATGAGTTTACATTGCCCATTCCCTCACACTAGGGTATTACAGCTTTGAGGCACGTCCTCAGGGTAGTGGATTGAGGAAGCCCTCCATGGAGTGATCTCGAGGAGTTGCATTGAATAATACAGAATAAAGTGCCGTGGACCAACAGTACCTAGAAGAAGGAAAACTCTGATTCCAAACCAGGGCAGACTGAGCTTGCTAAGCCTTTTTAGGCGCATCAATCTAGGAGAAGGCAACTCTGATCTCAAACTGTACTCTCTCCCTCCAGTGTAGTTCTTGTGTCTGTGCACGATGGTCCGTGTGAGAAAAGAAAGTGGGGTTGGAACTCACAAGACAGCCTCACTTAAATCCACTCATATGTGATGGAATCTCTCTTGACGCTAAAGATTTACCTCTTGATGCAAGTCCTACGGTGATGGGCAAGTGTCGACGGATGCAGGTGGAGGATACCACTGGAAGCTTTTAGTCACAAACCTGCACGTAGGCGGCCCAAGTGTGATGGTCATCTGTCTGCTGAACTGGAACAACAGCAGCTCCCGTATCCTGCCTAGGTGTCAAAGCAGCCCTATTTAGGGACAGCACTGCTTTCTTCGAAAGAAGAGGGGGAGAGAAAACAATCCCTAAACAAGCTTGTGTCAACTGCACCGTCGGTTAACCGCGACCAACTGGATATCCAATTTTTGAGGTCACAAGGGAAAAATCAATGACTAAACAGAAACTTTGCATCCTGGAACATACGCACACTTCTTGATCGTGATGATCCCCATGAACGCAGGACAGCAATTTATTGGTAGAGAACTAGCACGTTATAAAATTGATGTTGCAGCTTTAAGCAAAACACATTTCTGGTACCAGCCGATTCACAGAGGTTGGAGCAGGTTATTCATACTACTGCGTGGGCTACCCTGAGAGTCATTCAAGGTAAGCAGGAGTTGGCTTTGCCATCAGGACACCACTAGTCCACCAGCTTTGAATCCGAGGCACATGCCATTAAGCCTCGCCTTATCACCGCAAAGCTTAGACTGAGACAGGGACATGGCCTTGTACTTGTTAGTGCCTATGCACCCACTTTGACTGCTGCAGATGAAGAAAGGCAGACTTTCTATGCTAGCCTGAATTCAGTGATCTCCTCAGTACCTTTTAAATCTAAGCTATATATACACACACTCAGTGATTTTAATGCTAGAGTTCGTCAGGACTACACCACATGGCCAAAGGTCCTTGGATATCATGGTACTGGAAGTGAGAACTCAAATGGTACTACTACTACTTCAAACGTGTGCACAGCATGAGCTTGCTATAGCAAGCACATTCTTCCAACAGGAGAACAAATGCAAAACAACTTGGATGCACCCTCAGTCCAAGCATTGGCATACGATTGACTGTCATCATGAAACAGAGATCTTTCTGATGTCAAGTTGATTCGTGCAACACATGGCACTGGCTCCTGGTCTGACCACTACATGGTACGCAGTGTTGTCTCCTTGAACCTTTGTCCACCAAAACGCCATCTTTCTGCTGCATGCCGAAAAAAGTTGGATGTAGGTAAACTTGAAATACCCGAGACACAAGTGTTGTTTCAACGCAGTCTTGACCCTTCCTTAGCCATCACAGCAATGAAGGTCCAGAATGGTCACTCACTATTGAGGATGACTGGATTAACATCAAAGAAACAACCTACAGAACTGCTGTTGAGATCCGCGATTTCCAAAAACGCAGCGTAAGGACTGGTTTGATGACAAGGACAGAGATGCCCAAGCTCTTCTTGGTAAGATGTATGACACACACCTGGCTTGGATCAACGATAAACAGAATGCCTCCAGGAAATCGGCATGTAAAACAGGGGGCAGAAGTCAAACTACGGCAAATAAAAGAGGACTGGTGGAAATATCAAGCAGTTAACTCCAAGATGCGGCTGACAGACATGACTTCAAAGCATTCTAACAGGCTGAAGACAGTCTATGGGCCACACATTGCTGGCTGTACACCAGTGCACTCTGCTGATGGCCTCACTTTGATCATAGATAGTTCTAAAATCCTTGACTGCTGGGCTGAACATTTTCACAAAGCTGAACCAGACCTCAACTTTTGACAACAGCTTTCTTGAAGAGATTCCTCAGAGGGCTAAAGATTTACAGCTGGACATACCACCAATTTTTGATGAGGTACAAAAAGCTGTCAATCAGATGAAATCTGGAAAGGCACTTGGCAGTGATGCAATTCCATCAGAAATGTATAAAGCTGCTGGTGGCCAGCTGATATATTGTCTCACGCATTTATTTAGCGCCATTTGGGAGAGGGAGCTAGTTTTTCTGCTCCCTATAGCTGGTAAGATCCTGGCCCACACCCTTTACAACCAACTTTCACTACATGTGTTCAAAAATGGTATTATTCCTGAAAGCCAGTGAGGATTTCGTGCCGACAGAGGCACTGTCGATATGATATTTACAGCCAGACAGATACAAGAGAAATGTAGAGAGCAACATCACGACCTATATGTGATTTTCATCAATTTGACCAAGACGTTCGAGTAGTTACTACAACTATCCCTGACCTTCTGTTTGCTGATGACTGTGCACTGTTGGCTCATTCAGTGAAGGATGCACAGGAGCTTTTTGATTGCTTGTTATTTCTGCTCACCGCTTTGGACTCTCAGTGAACCTCAAGACAACAGAAGTTATGTCTCAGCCTGTTTGAAAAGAGCCCAGCACTCCAGTGATCACTGCTGCTGGTACAGTCCTTAAGGCTGATGACAAGTTCTGCTACCTGGGAAGCATACTCAGGAGCAATCCAAGGTGGGCTAAGGCAGCTGGCACCCCAGGCGGAACGCGCGATCGGCACCCCCGCCTGCACAGCCGTCAATGGGCTGACATCATCGGGTGCCCCGTGACATCATCAGGCACCGCTGAAGACGGCACCCGAGACGGCCAAAAGTCACGGGCCGCCCCTGAGAATACTGTCTTCTGGCATAAACGTGGATCATGATGTATCTGCTCAATTAACCAAAGCCATTGCTGCCTTTGGAAAATTGACCAAATGCCTATGGAATGATGCCTACGGTATCAAACTCTATACCAAGATAGTGGTATATCAGGCAGTTGTCCTGAATATCCTGCTGTATGGCTCAGTGACTAACTATATATAATGGCCATGTTTTGAAGCTCGAGCAGTTACATATGAGTTGTCTGAGGAAGACCGAACACGTGAATTGGTGAGAGAAAATTCCTAACAGGGAGGTTCTTACGCTGCGTGGTGTAATGGGCATGGAGGCAATGCTTATGACCAAATAGTTTCGCTGGATTGGTCATGTTATGAGGACTGATGATTCACGGGTACCAAAGATGGTCTTCTATGGCTGATACTGACCAGCAATAAAGTGCTTTCCACAAGCAAGCTGGCCACAGAAGCGCTATAAAAACATCGTAAAGGCCAATGTGAAGTCATGCAGCATCTCTCTCAATGATCTGAAAACTCTAGTTCAGGAAAGATTGTCCTGGCAGCAAATCAATGTACAGGCTCTGAATTGTTTTGAGAATCAGCATATCCAGGCATTACAAGAAAGAAGTAGGATCCAAAAAGAACGTACAATGCCTGCAGTTGGCGGGTTTTTATGTGATATCTAATCGGCTCTGCTGATCAAGGATTGGTTTAGTCACTCATCAACAGCATCACAGAAGATGAGAGCCGTCAATCGACGGCTCAGTTCAAGACAACGACATGCCCATTAGCACCTGCTACTACAATAGGCACCTTGATCCAAATCATCCTCCTACGCTGGCTTCAGAGAAAGTGTTACAGACCTCAAGTATACATTGAATTTATTAAATTTAAAATACAACAAAGAAAAAGCCTGAGTATACAAAAAAGGTTTCAGGATGTGTATTGCTCTTCAAGCTTGTCATTGAACTCTACAATTTCAAAACCAGGGATGTAAAGGACTAGTCGACTATCCAAATAAGCAAATGCTTATCGGATAGACGACAGGATAGTCAACTAGTCACTTTCTTCCCCCTTGCTACCTCTATCAAATAGAGGCAGCAATGGGGGGGGGGGGGGGCGAGGAGGGAAGACCTGGGATCTGTGCTGTGCTGCCCCTTTGAAACATCACCGCAGAATTTCTAAGGGGCAGAGCCGCCCTTTCGACTAATTGAGGCAAAAATGCATCAACTACAGGCAGTACCCGGGTTACGTACAAGATAGGGACTGTAGGTTTGTTCTTAAGTTGAATCTGTATGTAAGTCGGAACTGGCGTCCAGATTCAGCCGCTGCTGAAACTGACCGCCAGTTCTGACTTACATACAGATTCAACTTAAGAACCCCAAGCTTCCCCAAGTCAGCTGCTGCTGAAACTGATCAGCGCTGATTCCAGGAAGCCTGGGGCAGAGCAACTGTGCCTCGGGCTTCCTGTAGTCAGCGCTGGTCAGTTTCAGCAGCGGCTGACTTGGGGACGCCTGGGGCAGAGCAGCTGGGGTGCTGCTGGGTTGCTCCAGTAGCACCGCTACTCGGCGCTACTGGACCAACCCAGCAGCACCCCAGCTGCTCTTCCCCAGGTGTCCTGATTCAGCGGCTGCTGAAACTGACCAGCAGCGGCTGAATCAGGACCTGGGACAGAACAGCTGGGGTGCTGCCGGGTTGGTCCAGTAGTGCCCAGAGCGGCGCTGCAGGACCAATCGGCAGCGCCCCAGCTGCTCTGTTCCAGGATCCAAAACAAAAGCCTGGTCTGCTGGGGGGGGGGGCGCCACACTAGCCGCGCTCCCCCCCCCCCCCCAGCAGACCAGGGGCACCAGAGCAGCTTACGAACGGGGCTCTCTCGCCCCGGAGCTCGCAGGTAGCAATCCGCTACCTCGACCTCCAGGCAAGAAAGCCCTGTTCGTAAGTGCGGATCCGACATAAGTCGGATCCGCGTAAGTCGGGGACTGCCTGTACTCAATTACATGACACTTAACATCCTTATTTCAAACTAGGGATATGGTTCAAACAATTAACTATTTGTTCAAACAGTTAACTGATGAGCCTAAGCTCATTAGTTAACCATCATGGTTACATGACAAGTCTCCCCTGAGCTGGGGGAGGGCGGCAGGCGGCAAAAGGAAGCTCCTTCTGTAACCTGCCCCACTGCACTGCTGTGTGTGTGAGGAGGCAGCACCACAAGAGCTGGTGCTCATAGGGCACCCACTTAAAATCTAGCTCCCCACAAGCATTGACTCCCATATGCCCCACCACTACCTCTGTATTTCAGCGGTTACACACTTATAGCAGTTACACATTAAAAAAAAAACTATTTATATCATCCCTATTTCAAACAACACGGTGTGGCTTTTTAAGTAATTCCTTCAGAACTTTAGGAAGCATAATACTTGGCCATGTAAAGCTTTACTAGCCGCATTTCACCTCAATTTGCAAATCTTGCTGTATCATTGGATAGGGGGTGAAGTACAGCTCATGTTCTATATTTAGGACGAAGCTATGTATAGCTGATTCTGTACTAACTAGCACATTAGTTATACTTCACACACACACACCCCAAACCCTCCCAATAATGTGAAAATATTGTAGACATTCCTAAATCCAGTGGCACAAAAAAGGGATTTAAAAACTAGGTAAAAATTTAGACAGTAGTTTTGATCGAAGATGGGCAGATCAGAAGTACATTCAGTTCAGTGATGACAAGTCCTAAAGGACTTCAGCAACTGAAATGGGAGGTATTGACCATAGAGATCCTCCAAATTCCTGATAAGTATAACCCTAGAGGCACCTATAATCTTGAGGTGCCTAAATTATAACTCATAGTCCCTGAGATCCCTAAATTTCTGCCTCTGGGCACATACACAATGCATAAGCCTTAGTATAATTCTCGATTAAAGTGACAGATCCAGCATACCTTCTCAAATCATGCCTAGCACCACACAAAACACTGGGGGGGGTGAGGGGGGAAGAGGCGCGTATAGGGAGAAGAGGCGCGCGTAGGGAGAAGAGGAGACAGCAGCCACCATTATAACCTTTAGCCTGATGGTTAAGGTACTCACTCAGGGTGAGATACACCCTGGTTCACTCCTCCAACTCCCCCCCCCCCCCATCTTGTTTGCAGGGAAGTAATGTGAACATAAATTTTCCACCTCTCCAAGTTACTCATAGCTCAGCAGCTTCTGAGCTACTGGAATCCTGAGAACTTAAGTGATCTGAAAGGATAAAGATGAAGAGGCAGCATTTTGCAATGTTTAAGGCATTAAGACTATGATGGTACAACATTTTTTACCTAGAATGTTCTTTGAATAACATGGATTACATAATCGCTATTGAAGTATGATAATTAGGATTTTACTGTTGATTCAGCTAACATTTAAAGTATATATCTTCCAATAATGTTATTAATTGCTGTCCAAACTAAGACTGCCCAAAATTCTCCAAACACAACGGAGGTCTTTATCAAGACTGGTTTTAGTACTTACTGTACTAATGGGAAGTTTTGAAAACTTGCTATCTTTCCTGTAGCTATTTTTACTGAGCATTCTGCTCATATCCACTAAACAATCAGCTCCTTAAATAGCAGAAGAATAAGATCTAAGAATTTCTTTTGAAGTCACTGGACTAATCACCTGCTTTTCTAGTTACACCAGCAAAACCTTGGCTAGAAGGAAGAAGAGAAGATTTAACTAAGGAAGGAAGAGGGAAGTTTTACATAGCTTTAGAAAACTATTATGCATGAATGTGCCAGATATGTGACTTGCTTCTTGTATTTCTTGTTAAAACATGTATGAACCACAACTGAATCGAAGACATACCATTCTACCAAACAGTCCATAAAATTACATATTTCTAGTGAGAACAAGTGAGATACCAAATAACTTACATGAACACTTTAAAAAGATAATTTTAATAATAATGCAAGCCAGCCCACCTGAAGATGTCTTCCACAAATATGACTGGCTCACTTCAAAAGCCCTGCAATAGCCAACTATGATCCTTTTGTCACAGGACTACGCAACTCCCTCAAAAACTAATCAAGTTATGTGATAGTAATTCAATACACAACATGCCATCAGGTCTAAGCAGCACTGTATATACTATCATGATTACATGAAATTGGAAGCAGAGTTTTCTACTTCAAAGCAGAATTTAAGATAAGTTTCAGGTTCAAAGTAGTTTAACGCTCAAATTAGAACAGTTTAAACTCAATACAAATGCTATCAAATTGGGCAAAACAGGATGAGCTACACATGGAGTAAAACGATTTCAGTTGTTGCTTTGCCAATATTATTGGTTAAGGTTTCTTTTGATCTTCCACGTAACACCCACACCTGGCCCAGTGTCTGGCATACCATCTGGCTCTACTCTACCATCTTCACCAGGCTTCCTAGCCATGCCAGACACCCTGCTACTGTGTGCTGGGCTTCCCTGCCACCAGCCCTCCACTGGATCATCAGAGTGAAGCATTTCTCATTATTAACCATATGTGCAATGCATTAAATAGGGATGTGAAGGACTAGTCTCCTCCCCTTACCCCCCATGCTGCCTCTATCAGAAAGAGGCAGCAAGCGGAGAAGGGGGGGAGCAGACAAGGAGGGGAGGGTGCTTCCAAGCGACAGTGCCACTTTAAGCCTGGGGACAGACCCCAGGCTCCACATGGCACTGCTGCTTTGAAATGCCACAGGGAGCCTGGCTGAAGGCTCCTCCCAGCCTTTCAAAACAGCAGCATCGCAGAGCCCAGGATCAGCTGGGGACTCCCCCACTGACCCCGGGCTCCATGTGGCGCAGCTGCTTTGGCACTTTTGACTTTCGCCTTTGAAGTGTAGCAACATCGACTATTCCAGCGTTTCCCAAACTATGGGCTGCGGCCTAGTACTGGGCTACAGGAAAAAAAATACCAAGCCTCAGCGTGGCTGTCGGGAGCGGAGTGGGGCAGGCTGGGGGGGGAGAACAGCCACTGGGAAGCAGGGTTGGGGACAGTGGGGCTGTCCGGCAGAGATCAGGGCAGCCAGCTGTCCAGCGGAAGCAGGATTGGGGGCTGCGGGGCTGTCAGGAGGAGATTGGGGTGGGCGGTGGAAGCAGGGTTCCAACTAAAAAACGGGTTCCAACTAAAGTAAAAAGTTTGGGAAACCCTGGTCTAGCCAGCTTTCTATGCATCTTACTATTTATCCAATCCATATTCCCTTAACTTGCTGGCAAGAATATTGTGGGTGACCGTATCAAAAGCTTTGCTAAAGCAGGCACTGGGGGCTTTGGGAGGACCAGAAATAACTTATTTGAATATTCATCATTTGCAAATATATGTTACTAGTCCTCCAAAAGCTTGTGAATCGATTTACTGGTCTCGTGTCAAAAAGTTTGGGAACCCCTGGATTATTCGATTAGTCAATATTTAACATTCTTAGTATTAAATCCAAATATAACTGGCATTCCAAGTCTATGTCTCGTGGCAGATATCTTTCAAAAACTGGACTTCTATGGCAAATTGCTCATCTGCTTTAATACAGATTTTAAAGTCTAATAAAAAGTTGCTTAAAGCTTTTGGCTAGATTGTTAAATCTAGTTGTTAATTAGTATACATTCTTATTATCCCCTCTTTTAGTGTCCTAAAAAATTGTTTTCAGTAAAATTTCCATTAGCAGTAACATTTTTTAAAACACCAAATTTAAAATGAGGTATTTCTAAACATCTTAATGTTATCAATTACTAAATGCATTTCTCTCACCAGAATTTCTTTTACGAACAGCAAGTTGGGTATAACCTTATTTGAAAAGATCTACCTTGTCTAGTTTGTTTGGTTAAAAAAAAAAAAAGGTAGAATACAGGGATGTTAGAATTAAGGATGTTAAGTATCGATTAATTTACTAGTCACGTAGTCGATGGAATTTCCATCGCCTAGTCATCAGGAAAGGGCGCTTCAAGCACTTACTTCCACCTCAGGCTGTGTCTGGCTTCCACTCTGCACTCTTAGATAGGATTATTCTCAGGTCCCCCAACAGTCTCACAACAACCCTCACGCTGTCCCTCTGCATTATTAAAAGGGAAGCAGCAGCAGCAGCTGACTTATGCGGAGACAGACAAGCAGACAGGCTGCCATTGCTGTGTCCCTTTAAAAAAGCAGAAGGACAGCACGACAGTTGTCTTGAGACCCAGTGGATGACCAGAGAATAAGCCAGCGTCTTTGCACGCCGGCTCCTCTCTGTCCCTTTAAGAGTGCGGGGAGGGGGAGTGATGAAATAGTCAATAGTGCTACCCAATAAGCTCCTGCTTATCAGGTAGTTGACTACTCCTTCACATCCCTAGTTAGAATGTAGCATGTTTTCATGATTCACCAATAAGTCTGGGGCTCGTTGGTTAATCCTAACGACTCTAAGAGGCAGAAGGGGAGCCAGTACCTGTGGAAAGCAGGCTCCTGAAAAGCTGCCTGCCCCCCCACCCCCGCCGCTGACTCCTACAGAGGTGCAAGGGGTGGGGGTAGGCAAGAGCCAACACTTGTGGTAGCCAGCCTTTAAGCTGTCTTTCTATGCATGCCAGCTCCCATGGAGCTGCCTCGCTTCCGTACTGCTGCCTCTGATATAGAAACAACAGTGTGGTGAGTGGGAACAGGTGGCAGACGGTACACATGGGAAGCACCAGCACCATGACTATACTGGCTGTCTGGAGCCACCTGTACCTCCACCACCCCCCTGTGCTGTCACCTCTGTATCAGAGGCAGCGAACAGGCAGGCCTCCTGTCTCCCCTCCTCCATGTAAATGTGTAACCATTGAAAAATTCAGCAGTTACACATTTACAAACACACATGTTTGCTAACATCCCTAGGCGGATAGCAAATCCAAACCTGATTTCCTGCTTCACTGGAAAATTTTGTAAGGTCAACCTTGCTTATATGTACAATAGTATATATGATGTACTCACTACATAAATAAAAGTTTCTGAAGAGACAAATATACTCACATCTCCTGGAAAACATGACAGGATGGTCCTGTTCAGGGTTTCAGAAAAAAATCAAGTACATATTCATGATAATTGGATTCTGTATCTTGAGACCTTCTTCTGCACTGACTACTCTTTGTAGTACAGCTGTCAAAGATGTGCAGGGATCTCACATTGCCAATTAAGAGCTCCATCACAGAAGACATGGAAATGCACTGGATACTCAGCAGTAACTTATATCCCCACAAGCCACAATTACAGTCAGTGTTCCCTCTTAAGATCTTCCAATCAGGAGCAGAGTGAGTTTTGGCTTGTGCACCAATATTGAGGTCATGTGCGCTGATTTGGATGTGTGTCACCATGGTACCAAATTTATTAACACACACACACACACCCACCCACACACCCCCCCCAGCGCCAGAGCAGAACCCTGCGCCATGCAGCAGGTCCCATTACCAATTGCCGGAGCAGACCCTCCCCCCCCAGCCCTATGCTGCAGGCCCCATTCCTGGCCCCAGCCCCGCTGCCATGTGACAGTCCCAGCCACTGGAGCAGGCCACCTCCCCCCTCTTCCCCCTGCCCAGCCACTGCAGCAGGTCCCAGCACCCCACACCAGTGGCTCCCTCACCACACCGTGTCAGACAGCCTCGCCTGCCAGAGCAGCCATCAGCCACAGAGCTCTCCAGCGGAGGTGGGCAGGGAAGAATTTTTTGAGTGCAGCCATGAACCTTAGCAGAAACATTGATTACAGTCCCTATTACACATGTCTAGGAATAAACATGTAGCTAGGAATTTCCCACATTCAGTGGACTTTCTAGTTAAGTGTACAGAATCTGATCATTAAAACTAGGGATCTCAGTGTGTAGACAACTACACCATTAACCAGTAAGCCTGAGCTTATTAATTAATCATGTCAACTACATGCATTTCCCACCCCCAACCCCCGCTTCGGCTACCATGGAGCAGCCTCGGTCCATGGTGGGAGTTTGGGCCCCCCACAGACAGGGGGGCTATTGTCGCCCCATACAGAGGAGGCAGCACCACAGGGTGGTGGTAGACTCCCTGAAAGCAGGGCCAGGAGGTCAGTGGGGGCTGGCCCTGCCCCCAGGGACTATCAAATAGGCATGTAACCGCTAAAAAATGATGTAGTTACACAACTACTCAATTACATGCTACCCAACATCCCTAACTGAAACAGGCTTTGCTTAGCTTCCAATGTAATAAAATAGAAGATGGACACCAGCAAAAGCTTTTAGCATAACAAAATGGGAAGACAAATGAGATTTGCAAACAAATAATTTTACCAGAGTCAGAATTACTATTGCCACAATTAGTAATTTTCCGAAATAGTTAAAATTTCTTAGCTCTAAACATCAAAAACTCTGAATTAAAACAATGTAATATTCCTACACAGAGCAAATGTTATTATGCTGAGGTTAAAAGAACTAAGATTCAACTATCTATTTGTTGGATGAGACCAGATGCCTGAACTAGAGCTGAGGTATGACTAAGACAATGCAACATATTTAATTTTCCATTGCACTTAATTACTTAAGTTTCCACTTTAATTACTTGGGGCCTCATTCCCGGAAGAAAACCAAAAACAACATACCAAGACTGGCAGACAAAAGGTATAGCCAATATTTTAGAATGTTGTATTTAGAATCAGTGTTAGAAAACTTTCAGAAATTGAATTATTCTGTATGTAAGCTAGGTATTCACTAGAATAACTGATTCTGATCCAATTATATGATACAATCATTAAGCTTCATTCCACAGCTATTCATTTAGACACTATAGCTTGAACCAATGCCATCACATACAAAAATATTACAATGTTCTAATTAACTGAATAGTCAAGGACTTTAATGGGGATATGATGAAATTTAATGAAGAAAAGTAGTGCAATTATTCAAGGATTAAGAAAAGAGAGCGACTTGAGGCTACCGGTTGCACTTTCCTAAACTGGGTCTCTGGTCCAGCAACATCCATGTTTCTGCACCAGGACCGGAGACTCCTGATAGACAGGAAGCTGAGCGCAGAAGGGCAGCAGGGCTGCCGGGTGGGGTCAGCAACTGAGCCAGGGCTGGGAGAAGCCTGGAGCAGCAGTACTAGAAGTGACCTCCCCTGGTCCAGCAAAATCCTTCATCCAGGACCAGCCAGGTACCAAGGATGTCAGACAAGGGAGGTCCAACCTGTACTAAATTGTGTGTATAAGAAAATAGCTGTCCTAAGTATACATTTTCTTAATCCATAGATATTTGAAAACAGTTAGTAGTAACAACAGGATTATGAGTCATTACCTCAGGGTTGGGCAATAATTTCTGGCTGCCCCGGAAGGGGTGGGGTCAGGATGCTTCTGGGCTTCCCCATCCCCATGATTGGTCTGGGGGTGGGGGACCCCTTTTACCCCCCTCCCACTAGGCCTCCATGCCCCTGGAAGGGCAGGAAGAGGCTTTGCACTCTCCCCCACCACCAGGCCAATCAGGGTTTGGGGGCGGGGGAGCGTGTGACATCTCCTCCCGCCCCGCGAGCAGCACATGGTGCTTCAAAGCTTGGCCAACTCCCGAACTGGCCTGGGAACAGGTGAACGGCAGGGCCTCCGCAGGCTGAATCAACCCACAGAGGCCCTTTGGCCCACCCCTGTATTACCTGAAGCCCAAGTTACATGTTACACGAGATTACGTAGCAAGGATGAACATTAAGGATACGTCTAGACTACAGGGTTTTGTCGACAGAAGTTTTGTCGACAGATACTGTCGACAAAACTTCTGTCGACAAAGAGCGTCTACACTACATCCAATTCTGTCAACAAAGCAAGCCGCTTTGTCCACATAACAGTGTGGACACAAAGGACAGTGTACATGCAATAATGCCTTCTATCGACAGAACTCTGTCAACAAAAGGTGTTATTCCTCGTAGAATGAGGTTTACATATGTCAACAAAACTGCTGAGTTTTGTCGATGTTATGTCGACATAACTCAAAGGCAGTGTGGACGCAGGTATAGTTTTGTCGACAAAAGTCCACTTTTGTCGACAAAACCCTGTAGTCTAGAAACACCTTAACAGAAAAAGAAGTATACTAAGGGGTTTATAGGAAGATTAACAGATTTCCCTAAGGAAGTTTTAAGAAAAAACACAAAACTATTTGTGGTATCCATCCAGCAACAAATTTAACAGCTTTTAGGTTTTGTTTTGTTTTTTATAAGGGAATTTTGTCTATGAAAGCAAGCAGCACCATTTCCAATACTTAACTTTAAAACAATGTTAAATACTCTGTGACTTGTATCTTTTACCCCTATGAAGTTTGCAATTTAATACCTTTGTGGATGTTTCTAGTTGCACAAAGTGGTTGCCCTATGATACCAAACTTCCTGCTTATCCATGTGATGTGCTATGCCTTTAAAACTCCAACATGGAATCTGCATATGGGGATAAGGCAAGTTTCTTCAATAGTCAATAAGTAAGAGGGTTCCAAAGTGATCTTGACTACTAGTGCCAACATCTCCATTGGTGTTTGTTTCCTGAAAGTCTCTTGAGTTGGTGGACCAGGAATACAGAGGGCTCACTTTCGATATTACCTGTACAAGTCACTGCCATCATAACGGCATTTCACATTGTGAACTTCTGATGAGTTTCCAAATGGATGTAAATCCAATAATGTTTAAATTATTAACGATGGCAATTAAAGAATCAGAGAGTGTAATATTCTAACCAATCCCAATAATTTCATCAAGTATTAATCTCTTCTCTGAAGCACTAATTTAAAATTACCAAGAACAGTTACAACATGAAACTCAGTAACAAAGCTAGGTTCTTGAAACAGGAATTTTCAAATTAATTCTAATAATAAAAATATATCAAATCTCAAAATTAAAGCCAACCATCTGAGCAAACATGATCACCAGAAAATTTAGGATCTCCAAGGAATAAAGTATTATAGTTAAGGCACAGGATAGTCTTTGTCACCTAGTTCATTCACTCCACATCTAAGCAGCATAATTATCTCTAATTCATATAAGCCAGAAAAATAAAATTCTATCATGAGCAGAGATGCAAGCGACATCGGATGGATGACACACTAGTCGACTAGTTGCTTCCTCCCGATCAGAAAGACGCAGCAAGGGGGCTGGGGAGAGTAGGGAGTGCTGGGGGTAGCCATCTTAAAAGCCAGTTTCCCCCAGCTCCGTGGGAGGGGGCTAGGGAGCAGTTGCGGCGTTCCACCTTTGAAATGAACAAGAGTCCCCACTGGGTCTCTTGTACATTTCAAAGCAGAAGCATGGCATGGAGCCCAGGGCCAGTGAGGAGCTCAGAGTCCCCTGCTGGCTCCAAGCTCCATGCAGCACTTTGGTCTTTGAAAGGTAGCAAGAGCCCACCCAGCTGTTGCTACATTTCAAAGTGGAAGTGCCCTTATCGAAAATACATTGACTATTTGATTAG
The DNA here is from genome assembly GCF_052426305.1 of Pelodiscus sinensis. Classification (NCBI taxonomy): domain Eukaryota; kingdom Metazoa; phylum Chordata; order Testudines; family Trionychidae; genus Pelodiscus; species Pelodiscus sinensis. The sequence goes on along the minus strand of NC_143055.1, from coordinate 114,022,667 downwards.
TTAATTTATTTTAACATCCTTAATCCTGAGATGGAAATATTTAAATAAAACTGATAAACGAAAGTAGATACTAAAGTTTCACCACATAAAAATGAAGTCAACACACTGTTTATTAACTAATATCTCAGTACAGTAGTATTAAAGTTAAAAACAAGCTCCATGTTTTATAATTAAAAAACAAACAGTTTCCGGGTTGCATTTTTAAACCTACATATAAAAGTGACCTATAAGGTGCCAAGCCAAATTTGTCTTCGATATGTAATTTCCACAATGCATACAATTTCTGCAAACTACATTATGAACACAATTATATACAAGTTGGGCTCTAACAAACAGTGATTAAATAGTGTGACAAAGTACATTTTAATCATTACATCATGTCCATGTAATAAACAATTTGTTCAAATGTTAAGCATTTAAAAAAAATCTACCTTCTTTGCCTTTATATAATTTTGCACTATACAGTCTATATAAAATCTAAGTTTGCAGCCATTTGAAAGCCCCTTAGAATCAGGACTATTCAATGGCTTCTAAATTCTGTAAGACCTAAAGAACTTTATCAAGTGTGCAGAGATCATATAGAACCTCAAGTTCTTACAAGCATCTCCAAAGGTAGGAACACAAACTTAAAAATAAATAGATCCTTACAAAAGCTGACTTACAGCATGCAATGAGCTAACTTAAAAAAAGGCAGAAACTTTCATCTGTTCATATACGTTCATTAATCCGAAAATAAATTACAAGCACAGCACTCTAAGTAAATATACTCATTTTCCTTACAAAATGTAACTTGCATGGATGCATGCAGCTTTAAAATTAAAGTTAGCAAAAAAAGCATTTTAAGTAGGGATGTTAGATAGCATGTAATTGAATAGCTGTGTAACTGCGTCAAAATTTAGCGGTTACACCACTATCTGATAGTCCCTGGTGACAAGGCCAGCAGCCAGTGCACTCCCAGCCGCACTACCTGGGAGCCCCTTGCTACCGCACACTGCTGCTTCTCTACCAGGTGCAGCAGCATGGGGTGGCAGCAGCCCCTGTCCGCGGAAGGTAGGACGCAGTAAGGGCGGCGGGGAGGAAGGGAGGGAAAGAGGGCAGGCAGGTCTGTGGGGCTGGCACACATGGGGAGCTAACTTAAAAGCATATTGGTTCCACCCTGCCATCCTCACTCTCTGTGCTGCTGCCTCTATCAGAGCCAGCAGCGTGACAGCAAAGGGGACAGGGACAACTGGCTCTCTACAGGCACCAGTTCCCACCTCCCACCCCTTGCTGCCTCTAATACAGTCATGTAGTCGACATGATTAACAGATAAGACCAGGTCTATTGATTAATCATGTAGTAGTCCACATGTTGACGTCCCGAATTTTAGGCATTGTATTAAGCTCTGAAATTACTTTCAGAGAAATAGGTAAAAAAACAAAGTATTTGTTTTAGCTATTAGAGCTGGCTGAAAATTTTCAAACAAGAGGCCTAAATTAAAGTTGCATGAAAAAAAAAAAATCTTGCTTTTTAACTCATTGTTTCCCCTTTTTCTTCCCTTTTCAATAGCAAATATGGAAAGGATGGGGGAGAAATCTCTACTGAAAATTCAGTTCCTGGAAGTGTGAAAATTTATAAATAAAATGTTTTGGGAATCTGTGGGGTTTTTGTTTCAATACTAATCTTTCAGATGTTTATTCAAAGAATTATTACTTGCATTTGTGACATGTTTTCACTGAATAAACTTTAACGTTTTGCTTTGCATTTCAAAAGCTTTCAGCCTCAAAAAAGGTCTGCAAAGAATGTTTTTTAAAACAAATTCCAGAAAGTAAGGTGGTACCATCAGCTCCGTAAAACGTTCATGTTACACAGAGAAAAGGAGATGCAGGAACAACAGAAAAAGGATTTATGTGCATGTAGTTCCAGATTTTGAAATCCCAGTGCAGAAGTGCCTTCTACTGCTCTACCTGTACCTACCTGTAAAACAAAGTGTTTTAGCTCTGTAGAACTAGTTTCTAGCTCTGTAGAATCGGCCAAATATCACCTAGAAAGACAAGGCGGATGAAGGAATATCTTATGGGCCAACATCTGTTGATGAAAGACAAGCTTCCAAGCTGACAACTCTTTAGGTTTGTGGCTGGGTGAGTTCAAAAGCTTGTCTCTCCCCAACAGACCTTGGTCCTATAGAAGATATTACTCCATTCACATTGATTCTAATGACCTTGTACCAATATGGCTACAACACGTACATACAAATTACACTAGTAGTTTTATACATTTTATGTATTATGTACTGAAATATGCTGGTCAGGGTAGCAAACAGGATAAATGGGAGGACAGGCAGGGGATGGATGATGGCGCATGGAATATTTAATCTTAAATTACCTTCAAGTTCAGTTGTAAACTTTGATAGCTATTAGGATCTTTCAGCAAAGCATGCTTTTAGTGTCAGTTCAGTCACTACCGGACAGCTGCCCACATCACTGCAACTAGTGATCTTGGTGACTGCCTTCACAAAAATTCAATGAACATGGAGATACTGATTCTCTCACCATAGAAATGTGGTTCCTCCCAAACTCAAGTCATCATGAGGAAACTGTCTGGATGACAAGGGGAAACTTATGTTGTTGCTGCTTAGACTGTTCGCAAGCTGTGAAAAAGTCAATGACCTCTTTCTAGGGTGATTAGACTCATCTTTTGCATATGAACAAAAATTCACTCTTTTGCTTATATTTAAAGTAATTAGCTGTTATCTTAACTAGAAACGGACAGCATTTATTTCACCATAAAAGAGTATGATAGCTTCAATGAATATGCAGTTGTGTTTCTGTATGAAAATCAGTTAAGTATATTTGCAATTAGGTCAAATTAGACAGTAAACTGATTCCTTGTACATTTTCTGAAACATGTATTTGATTTTTAAGAAGTGATGGGTAAATTTAGCAACTTCAAAATTATATTTTCAATACTTCGAGAATAAATCACAACTTGCAAAAAAAAAATTTTACCTCCTTCCCCACCTTCTTTTCCAGACCCAAATACCCAATCTTGCAGATACCCATCCCCTAAGATAAATCAGTATATATACCAAAGATGACATCACATGAACCATGGAGAACAGTTTAAGATGGCGAATAAAAAAAGAAAAAAGGGCAGGTTGAAAGAAATAATGCTCCATAGAGTTACGTTAAATTCAAAACAGGAACATCAAAAGTACTTAATAACTATGTGCAAAGCCACATGATGTTGCAAGGGGAGGCATGAGTTCACCCCAGTGATGTGGCATCAGCGTGGTAAATTAAATGTAGTTGCCTACTGCCTGGATTAGACAGGGAACAAGCCCGGTTAAGTTTGGATGCTTCAAATGCGAAAGGGAACAGTGATCACCCTACAGGAGTAACTTCAAGGCGGCAGATGGCTCAGCACTCTTTCCCTACCAGGAATTTGAATGTAGGCTGCCATGCTGTCAGTCCAGGGCTTTAGTAAAGCTCAATTCCCAGGTTTCAAGGCACTTTGGTAAACAGAGAAATCGATGGAGTGAGAGAGGAGGGAACACGTAAGGCCCTCACCTCAGCGGGCAGGCACTATGTTTCCTACCTCGCCGCATCAGGGTGGTAAGCGATATGGGTGGGCATCCCACCAGGTAGAAACCCCCACCCCAGGGGTCAGTCCGGGCACGCTACTGCACTCGGGGCAGTCACAGTCATGGTGGGTCATCTTCCCGCGCCGCGGCCTCTGCCTGCGCCACTCGGGTCCGCGGGGCCCCACCCAGCCCCCTACGCGAGCGCGAGAGGGTCGCCACGGTCACCCGCAAGGGGCGCGCTCAAAGCGTCCGGCCCACGCGCATCGCAGACCCCGCCGGGCGGCAGCGAGATCGGCTCCCCTCGGGGCGCGGCGGTGGCCAAGCGCGTGCGCTGCGGGAGGGTCTCTCTCTCGGCTTCTCCTGTCAGGCGCGGCGGAAGCGCACGTGCGAGACGCACCCGGCCTCTCCCGTAGCACGCACCGTGCAACTGACGCAATGGGAGCCGCAGCCGCCCGGTGTCCGGCCCCGCACCGAGCCGGGCCGCGTGCGCCCCCTCTTCATCACGTGCCGACTTCCCCCTCTTCACTCCCATCTCACGCACGCGCCGCCCCTCGCGCTCGCCCCCTCCCCCTCCCTTTCTAGGCCTAGCGCCGGGCGGGCCCCAGGCGGTGACGGCACAATCTCCACCACGCGCCTAACTCACGGGCAAGGAATCCACCCTCCCCCCCTCCTCAGGCCGGCACGTCCCCCTCCCCCTCCACGCGCGTGCGCTTCTCACACAGCTTCGCCGACCACTCTCACCCCCTGCCCCGCCGCAAGTGGGGATCGCCCCTCTCCAGACCCGCCACTTAGGGAGCGCTCCCGCCTTCCCCGCCGCCTTCTCCACTGCCCGGGCTCAGGGCAGTAGAGATCTGGGCGTACGGGCAGAGGGAATGAAACACTCACCGGTTCCACAGTCGCCATCTTAGATCGATCTGATCGCACACAAGCGCAGCGGGGAGGGGAGAGGGCGGATAAAAAATCAGATTCAAACCCGATTGGTTGCCAGTGGGTCACGTGAGGCCCACGGCCGTTTGAAGGGAGCTCGGCGCCTGCGCAGGGCGGGGAAAGGAGGGGGAGCGGCGCCTTCTGGGAACTGTAGTCGCGGGGCGGGGGGGGGGATGAGAGCGAAGGAGGCCGGTGCCCCTCCCCCTCCCTGCCTCCCGCCCACAGGAGAGAGACAGTCACGTGGCGGAGGGGGAGGCAGACAGGGGCGTGCCAGGCTGTGTCTGAAGGGAAGGGACCCCCTAGCGGCCAGACGCGGTCACTGCAGGAGCGTGCGCGTCACCTCTGCATCCCTGTTAGGTACGGCCTGGCCTGACGTTGCCCCTCCCGGGGGGGGGGGGGGGGGCGGCCGGGGGTGTCTGCACTCACAATGCATGATGCAGTCCTGCCCCCCTGCACCAGGGCACCCTCAGTCCAGAGGAGACTGAGACGCCCTCCTCAATGGGAAGATAATCACAATCTACATTACATCTTATTTAGAAAATACCGGACAGTTCTAGTTTCTCATGTAGATTTTCTCAATTTGTTTCCGGAACAGAAAGCTCAAATACTGGACTGTCTGGGTCAAAACTGAACACCTGGCAACCCTAATGCCAGATTAGGCTGGTCGGTATTAAAAAAAAATTAACAACAAATAGTCTAGTAGCACTTTAAAGACTAACAGAACATGTAGATGGTATCATGAGCTTTCCTGGGCACAACCCACTTCTTCAGACTGTGCCCATGAAAGCTCATGATACCATCTACATGTTTTGTTAGTCTTTTAAGTGCAACTAAACTGTTTTTTAAGTTTTTCCTGTTACAGACTAACTCGGCTACCCCTCTGTGTTAGAAAATTAAGTTGGCTTACTTGTTTCGCTCTGAGGTGTGAAAAATCTCTGGGAAGTGGATTATCTATGCTGGTGGCAACCTTTCCACTTGGGAGGGTTGTGTCTGCACTCAAGCTCTACAGTGCTGCTGCTGTAGCATTTTAAGTGTAGACATATGCTTAGAAAGACAAAGTGGCGAGGCAATATCTCTTACTGCAGAAACTCCTGCTCATACAAGAGACAAGCTTTTGAGCCAGACAGAGCTCTTATTCAGGTCTGGCGAGGGTACTACCAGCATCACAGCAAAATGTAAGTGCAACAGATTGTTTAGCATAAGTAGTTAGCAGAGATAGTAAGGGACCATTCCTACACCTATCTCTCTTTATAAACAGAAGTTGGTTCAATAAAAGATATTACCTTACCCACCATGTCTCTCTATAGGGATGTAAAAATTCATTTAAAAAGATAACCCCGTTACTGCTAAAATCCTAGCGGTTACACAGTTACATGCTGCAGGTTACAAAACCTCCCGGGAGCAGAGCTGGCAGACAGCATCTCTACAGTTGCAGAGTATTTGGGTCATAACTTCCTCTGTCATTGTACCAACGTATACAGTTGTAATTATTTTTCCTTTTTCCTAAAAAACAGGTACTTCCAATCTCTTCTTGATGACAAAGAAAGCTTCCCACTTCCTCAGCACCAGCTTAAGAATTGATACTCTTAATTTATTATTAACAGCAAGAAAATCAAATGCAACTGCCTTGCTCAAAATAAGGAAATAAAAACTAAAAACTGCAGCTTTATAAATGTCACTTGATTGTTTTGAGAAGAAAACTCTTAATCAGCAAGTTACATGAAATAAATAAAATGCTTATTATTCATGGAAACCAGAAAAAACAAGCCCACTTTTGACATCTATCATGCACTTGAGACTGGCCATGAACAAATCACTTCAGTAAGAACAAGATTTTTCAGTCGAGTATTGGACAAATAAGAATTTTATTATGAAGATTTTTTATTCACCAGGAAGTTTTCAGATATTAGTCAATTATTTATGAAGAAATATGGCAACAAGTTACATGGCAGCCTAAAAAGTGCATGACGTTTAGATTAAATATACAATGGCCTCAGATCACCAGAAACATCCTTCTTTGTACTACTACACTCATATGCTATTCTGTGTCTAGAATACTATACACAATTCTGAGTACCAGTAAGATGTTGACAAATTGGAGGCAATATAGGAGTTAAAGCGTAGAAGCACTGACTTTTTATGGAAACATTTAAAAACAAGTAAATCTGTATATGCTGGCGTGATGACAAAGGAAGTTGTGACAAATGTTATAGAAGGTTCATACAGATCCAGATGAATTATGCTACCAGTATATAACTCCTATATTATTTTTATCAGTTCTCAGGCCTAAGATTTGTCTCTCTGATCCATACATAATGGGGACAGTAGCATGTTTTGAGGGAAGTGACATTAAGTGTCCACTCTCTCAGGCTGGTTTATATAAAATATAATCCCTGATTTATGTAAATCAGTGCTGTCTTCTGGGCATAGACATGTAGTTTGGACTGTTTGTCTATTTCAATTTTGTTTAAGTTGATTTCTTATTGTTTTGAAAATGTTTTAGTTAACTTGATGCTCAAACCTTACATAGTCAAGAATTATATTCAGCAGGTCCAAGGTGAGGGGAAAATTAGAAACATGTTTCTCCTTAAATCTAACATAAAAGCAACAGGGGGAAGCTGAGTTAGTCTGTACAAGATAAACTTAAAAAACAACAAATTGTCTGGTAGCACTTTGAAGACTAACAAAACATTGACATGTTTTGTTACTCTTTCAAGTGCTACCAGACTATATGTTGTTTTTCAAGTTTATACAAGCAACAGTCTAGGAGTGTACAAGAAAGACAGAGAATTGTAAACTGAAGTTGGACTAACAATAAAACACGGGGAAATATTTTTATTTACAGGAAAACTACTTTACTCCAAAAGCAGCTTTCATAAATATAAAATTATCATTGGTCTTTATGTGTTCCTATTGTTACAAGAAGTCTTACCAACAGTCTCTTTCTGATATTCACTGTGCCCAGGAGACAATCTCTACAGCATTCCACTGGTAACTCTTTTAGCCTGCGAGGAAGAAAAGAAATGTGGTTATGACTCTATCCCTGAATAAAGTTGTTCAGGATGTTCTTACTTCCTTTTTTTCTGCCTTTATTTCAGTGAGAGAGGGTAACCAAATACCTTTCAGTTTTACATTTAGCTCTGGATTCCCAACACACCCATTAACCTGTCACGCCGGCTAGATCTACACTACACCTTTTTCTGATTTTTGGTTTACACTGGGCCAAATTTTGGAAAATCCCCCTCTTTCAGAAGATCCCTTCTTCCTCGTACAACGAGGAAGTCAGGGCTTCTGAAAGAGCACGTTTGCTCTTCCACAGAAAAAAGCAGAAGAGCAAATGCATTCCCTGGATGCGGTGGAGTTTTTCCAGAGTTTCTCCAGTATCCTGGAAAACCCCCGCAGTCTAGACATACCCTCAGACTTTTAGTTGTAAACTCCTAACTAGCAAGTGAGTAAATACATACCTGTCCATTGTAGTTTTCACCTTCAGTATAACTTTCGAAGCATTATGATTCCAAACAAAAGTTCTTTAGAATGTACAGATAGCACCTGGGTTGCCTTGGAGATGTCATGTTTTCATCTTACCAAGTTCTAATGGATCTGGCAGAGTACTTTTATATCACAGGAAACACCTATAAACACCAATGAATAATGGAGTTCTTTAGTGTGGTCCCAACAGTATAATAATTAGTAATGAGATAAAATCCAGCAAAGGAAAATTTAGGCCAAATATGAGATTTTAAAAAATTCTTAACAATGAAGTCTATTGGGTATTGAAATAATCTATTAAAGGAAGTGCTGAAAACCCTATCTAAAGTTATAGTAAAGCAAAACACTTGATTGCACTTTTGGAACAATCCAAAAACTGCTAGTTGATGGACTAATTGGTTTAATAGATGTTTTTCTCCTATAATTTCTGTGATTCTATGAACAGTCATTGACAGTGGAAAACAAAACAATTTTTTAAATCAAAATCATGATCACCTAAGCAATGCCATGCTCTAAATGTGATCCATAATCACATTTTGCATGACTCATTTTATTTGATCAACAGTTTAATAAATTAAAGTGAAAGTCTTGAAGTCCTGGGCTGGGAATAACAGAGAGCTGGAGCCCAATCATAATACTGTTGGTACAACACACAAAAAGCACACCAATCTACTCACAATAAATGTAGCCATTCCTTAAAGGGTCATATGATACCCTCTCACCCTTGTAAAAAAATTCAGCTGAGATTCTCAGCTGCACCCAATAAGCCCTAGACACATGAGGAGAAGGGAGCGCACAGCATCCATTTGTAGCTTCCTGATCCTGGGGCTGATTCTGCACCACAGGGCTGCTATAAACTATTCCAACTGCCAATGGCCCCACAAAGGCCACTCTTGTAGTTCAAGTTTGCTAAAGGGCGCAAGTTCTTGGCTATGCCCCCTTTCCATTGGTCATGTCCCTTTGTCTTGGCCAAATCATCTATACCTGGAGCTGAGAAAGCAGTGGTGCAGAGTTGATTATGTTGGTTCAATATCCCTGTTTACAAAGTTGAAGGTGCATGTCTTCACTGGACACATGAGTTGGATGTAGTGTGTCCTCACTAAGGTAAAACAAAAGACAGGACTATGCAACACTTTAAAGACTAACAAGATGGTTTATTAGGTGATGAGCTTTCGTGGGCCAGATCCACTCCCTTAGATAAATTTGTGGAAGAAAATTGGCATGACCATATATACCAAAGTGATACAATCAAAAAAAGTGAACACATATAAAATCGACGAATCAGATTTTAGAACAGAGGCAGGGTGAGGGGGAAGGTTAGTGTCTGTAAGGTAATGATATTAGGGGTGATAATTGGGGAAGCTATCTTTGTAATGGGTGAGATAATTAGCATCTTTGTTAAGGTATATATATATATATGGTGTATATGGTCATGCCAATTTTCTTCCACAAATTGATCTGAGGAAGTGGGTCTGGCCCACGAAAGCTCATCACCTAATAAACCATCTTGTTAGTCTTTAAAGTGCTGCATAATCCTGTCTTTTGTTTCAGCTAGACCAGACTAACACGGCTGCATCTCTATCACTCAATAAAGTAGCTACAGGCAATCCCCGGGTTACGTACACGATAGAGACTGTAGGTTTGTTCTTAAGTTGAATTTGTATGTAAGTCGGAACTGGTACATATTGTAGGGGAAACTCTAGCCAAACATTTCTCCAGAGCTCAATTTTATTCTCTCCCACCTCACTTCCCTCAGTCATTTATTCTCAAGCTGAGGTGTCTGCTGAGAAAAGCCGCTCCGCGTCTCCCTGGTCTGCTGGGGGGAAGCAGCTAGTGCGGGGTTGCCTCACCCCGTTTGTAAGTAGGGATCTGATGTAAGTCGGATCCATGTAACCTGGGGACTGCCTGTACCTTTGACTTTGACAAAGATGCTCCGAGGGTATCCATTGCACAATTCCTGCTGCTTCTTTGCATCCCAGTACCTGATGGGACAAAAACATTGCAGCAGGTGGCTCTGCGTACATGTCATCAGCCTCTTATAAAGCACTTATCACACACACACCCCTGCTTGAAAGCAATGGCAAACAATTTTTTGCACCCTTATTTCCCTGGTTATCCATGCAGATGCCATAGTATGGCAAGACTGGACCCTGGTCAGCCTCAGACTGCTGTGGCAAGCATTGCAAACTCCCTGCACATTATACTGTGGTTTGTCCAGTGCCTAACCAGGAGCCACCAGAGTGAGGAAGAATGTGGGGAGGCCACGAAAACAGATATTCATGAAACCATTGAGTGGAGCATATGCTGGTGGCAGTCAATCCTGTTGACACAGTAGAACGCCAATTCTGGCCCTATTTGACAAGCACAGATTGGCGGAACCACATAGGGTATGTCTACACTACCCCCCTAGTTCGAACTAGGGGGGTAATGTAGTCATTCGGAGTTGCAAATGAAGCCCGGGATTTGAATTTCCCGGGCTTCATTTGCATGATGCCGGCCGGCGCCATTTTTAAATGCCGGCTAGTTCGGACCCCGTGCCGTGCAGCTACACACAGCACGGACTAGCTAGTTCGGATTAGGCTTCCTATTCCGAACTAGCTGTACGCCTCGTGGAACGCCGTGTGCCCCTTACGGCTACCATCAGGCACCCCCCCGTGGGTTGGCACCCTGGGCAGCTGCCCAGCTCGCCCATGCCTCCGTCCGGCCCTGGCTGTCAGTCCCATGCAACAAAAACCCCACGCTGCGTGCTCCCCATCACCCACCCTGCCCCGTATCTGGCAGGGGTGGTCCTCTCCTACAGTCCTCTCCTCTGGTGCGTCGGCGGGCCGGTGAGGTGAGGTAGTGGGACTCAGGCCCGCCCCCACTCCAAGCCCCGACCCAGGGTCCTAAGGACTGGGGACTGCGCCCCAGCTCCAGTTGGTGAGGGGAAGAATCCGCCCCGAAACACACCAACCTCTCGGGATTAATACCCTGCCCTGGGTCACTTCCTACCTCCGCCACTGAGCCACTGTGGCAGTTTTGTCCAGTGGCCCCCAGAGGGGTGGCTCTTGCAGCCTCCGCAAGTCCTCCTATTGGGCATCTCCCTCTGTCACTCTCCTTTCCTCTGGGCTCCATGCCTCCGTGCACCTCGGCCCTCCTTGGCCCTCTGTACTTCGGCTCTCCTCCCCTAGCTTCTGGCGGCGGCGCTCCTTTTAGGCGTCCTGCTGCTGCGACGTCCGGTGCACCAGGGGCAGGGCCTGCGTCCGCTCCTCCCAACGCTCTCCCTCCCTGGCTGTCCGCTACCTCCGGCCGTGCTGGAGCTGCCCTGAACCTCAAGCATGCGCTGCCTCTGGCAGCGCTGGCCCGCCAGCCCCGCGGCTTCCCTGCTCTCGTCGGGGCTATGCAAGCTCGGGCGCTCCCTGCCCGTCCGCACCCCTAGTACCTCCTTTGAGCACAGCGGAGCAAGCTGCACAGGGCCAGAGCCAGCGAAGGGCCACCACTTCTTCCCAGCATGCCGGGGATGGCACCGCAATTGTGCGGGGCATGGCAGCCACCCTGTCACAGGGATGATGACTTGTGGCTGCAGAACTTTCGCATGCATAAGGCCACTTTCATTGAACTTTGCCAATTGCTTTCCCCCACACTGAAACTCAGCAATATCAGAAAGATACCCACTCAGGGAAGTGAGTGGCAATAGCCTTCTGGAAGCTTGCAATGCCAGACTGCTAGTGGTCATCTGGGAATCAATTCAGAGTGGGTAAATCTACCATAGAGGCTACTGTGATGTAAGTAGTCAGTGCAATCAATACCTTCATGCTAGGATGAATAGTGACCCTGGGAAATGTGCAGGACATTGTGGACAGCTTTGCTGCAGTGGGGTTCTGTAACTGTGGTGGGACGATAGATGGAACTCACATCTCTATCTTGGCACCAGATCACCTTGCCAAAGAGTACATAAACCACTAGACATACTTCTCAATGGTGTTGAAAACACTGGTGGATCACAAGGGCCATTTCACTTATATCAACATGGGATGATAGGAAAAAGTGCATGACATGCGCATCTTTAGGAATTTTGGTCTCTTCAGAAAGCTGCAAGTTGAAACTTTCTTCCCACACTGGAAAATTACCATTAAAGACATTGAAATGCCAATAGCTATCCTTGGAGACCCAGCCACCCCTTGCTCCTATGGCTCATGAAATTGTACATAGGCAGCCTGGACATCAGTAAAGAACAGTTCAACTAAAGGCTGAGCAAGTGCCGAATCGTGGTGGAATGTGCTTTGGGCAGTTTAAAGGACACTTTCACAGTTTATTGACTAGGTTAGCGCTTAGTGAAAGCAACATTCCCATTGTTATGGCCTTTTATTGTGTGCTTCATAATATCTGTGAAAGTAAGGGGGGAAAGTTTCTGGCAGATATGGGGTTGAGGCAGATCATCTAGCCGCTAATTCTGAGCAGCCAGATACCAAGGCAATAAGGAGAGCATATCAAGGAGCACCGAAAATCAGAGAAGCTTTAAAAACTAGTTTCATGAATGACCAGACAGTGACGTGACAGTCATGTATGTTCTTAACCAGGTGCCCCCTGCATTACACATATTGGCCTGAAAATCCCCCCTCACACACACACACACATGCAGTTGACCTAAGTGTGAGGCAAAGATCCTGTTGTTCAGAAATCTTGAATTTTTATTTAGGAAACTCAGGGTATGTCTACACTACAAAGTTAGTTGGAACTAACGGACGTTAGTTCGAACTAACTTTCATAGGCGCTATACTAGCGCTCCGTCAGTTCGAACTTAATTCGAACTAACGGAGCACTTAGTTCGAACGAGGTAAACTTCATTTTACGAGGATTAAGCCTAGTTCGAACTAGCTAGTTTGAATTTAGGGCTGTGTAGACCCTTAATTCGAACTGGTGGGAGGCTAATGCTTCCCAGGTTTCCCTGGTGGCCACTCTGGCCAACACCAGGGAAACTCTATTGCCCCCCTCCCGGCCCCGGAGCCCTTAAAGGGCCACGGGCTGGCTACACAGTTTGTGCCAGTTGCAAGGCTGCAAGCACCCGTGCCAGCAGACCCTGCACCTGCCATACCATGAGCCAGCCACCCGAGGACACCCAACCCTCCACTGCTCCCCAGGACCAGCCTGGCGGCTCCCAGGAGCCTGCCCGGGGGCGCAAAAGGCGGGCGCCCGCTTGGTCAAGTGCGGAGATCGTGGACCTCATCGAGGTTTGGGGGAAAGCCTCCAATGTCCACAATCTCCGCACTAGCCACAGGAACGCGGCCGTCTACAGCCGCATGGCTGCCAGCCTGGCCGCCAGGGGCCACCAGCGCAGCCGGGACCAGGTGCGCTTCAAGGTCAAAGACCTGCGGCAGTCCTACTCCCGGGCCTGCCAGCCAGGGGCCGACCCGGAGGCCTGCCCCCACTTCCACGCCCTGGACCGCCTCCTGGGGGCTCATGCCATCCCTGCCCCCCAGGACGTGATAGACCCCGGAGCAGAGGGACCGCTCCAGGAGACGGAGGAGGAGGAGGAGGGCTCTGAGAGCCAGGAGCCTGCCGCCAGCCTGCCCGGGACCCGGGACCCCCGAGGCACCCCACAGAGCCGCTCGCCTGTGTCGTCCGAGGCTGGGGAGGCATCCACATATGAGTACCATCGTGTTCCCCTTATGTGTACGGAGGGCTGGGGCGAGAGGGAGCCCTGGGACCGTGTGCCTGGGCCTTGCCCACCAAGGAGCAGCAGCTGGGGATCCTGCAGGGGCCCTGGCCTTGCAGAGGGGAGCTGGGTTTCACACACCTGGGCCCCTGGGGTAATCAACCGCTGGTCTTGTTGCACCACAGCTGCAGCACCTGGGCCTGCAGGGCGCACCACCCCACCTGCAGCAGCTGCCCGTGCCCGGGCAAGCAGGAGAGCCAGGAATGAGGAGGAGTACCAAAGGCGGCACCTCCGGTTCATGGATCACCAGCTCCGCACCCAGGACCACTGGGTCCAGGAGGACCTGAGGCTGCGCCGGAGGAGTCTGGAGGCCCTGGAGGAGCAGGGCTGTGTCCTGCGAGGCTACCTCCAGAGCCTGCTCGACCGCTTCCCATTTCCTCCTCCTGCTGCTCCCTCTGCTCCCCCTGCTCCCCCTGCTCCTCCTGCTCCCCCTGCTCCTCCTCCTGCTCCTGCTCCTGCTTCCGCTCCTGCTTCCTCCACACCCCTGTCCCTCCTGCCCCCTCCTCCATAACCATTTCCCACCGACGCCCCCGTACCTGCAGTGTGGCGAGACGGGAGAGGCAGCCGGACTCCCACCCCTGAGCTTTCCTTTCCCTTCCTCCCTTCCCTCCCCTTCCAGCTCCCTCGTCCCAGGTTTCCGCCTCCCGTCTCCCACCCTCCCTCCCCCCACCCCAGTTATGTGAAATAAACATACTTTTTTGTTTGAAAAACAGGTGTCTTTATTTTACAGTAGGTAGGGAGGGGAAGGGGAAGGGGGGTAGGGTGGAAGAAGGCCCCAGTGGAGCATTCAGGGAGAGGTCAGTCCTCCTCCTCCACCAGGAAGCTCTCCCGCAGGGCTTCCCAGATCCGGACGGCCCCCCGCTGGGCTTCCCGGATGGCGGCGGTGCGGGGCTGACCGTAGTGTCCAGCCATGCGGTCAGCTTCAACCATCCAGGCTGGCAGGAAAGCCTCCCCCTTTCGCTCACACAAATTGTGGAGCACACAACATGCTGCCACCACAGGAGGGATGTTGTGCTCGGCCAGGTCCAGATGGGTGAGGAGGCATCGAAAGCGGGCTTTCAGTCGCCCGAAGGCCCCCTCCACCACGATGCGGGCCCTGGTCAGCCTGGCATTGAAGGCCTGGCGGGAGGGATTGAGGTGCCCCATGTAGGGCTTCATCAGCCACGGCTGCAGTGGGTAGGCGGCATCCCCCACCAGGCACACGGGCACGTCCACGTCCCCAACTCTGATGTGGCGGTCGGGGAAGAAGGTCCCGGCCTGCAGCCGCTGGCACACGGAGGAGTTGCGGTACACCTGGGCGTCGTGTGCTTTGCCGGTCCAGCCCACATTAATGTCCGTGAACTGGCCCCGGTGGTCACACACGGCCTGCAGGATCATGGAGAAGTACCCCTTGCGGTTGACGTACCGGGACACCTGGTGTTCCGCAGCACGGATGGGGATGTGCGTCCCGTCGATGGCCCCCCGCAGTTGGGGAAGCCGAGGGCGCCGAAGCCCCGGATGACAGCGTCCGGGTCGGCGAGGCGGACCACCCTGCGGAGCAGCACCCGGTTGATGGCCTTGACTACCTGCGGAGAGAGACACAGCAAAGCGCCAATCAGTGGGCGCCCAGGTGGCTGGGAGCATTCGTGCCCTGGCAGTGCCCCGCGCCCCACTCCCGGTAGCAACCCCCCTGGCGGCGTGTAGTACGGCCGGGACGGACCGACCCCTCCGGTGCGGGGAGATTTCGCCTCCTCCCGCCCCCCCCTTTGTCCCTGGGGCAGCCCATCCCCTCCTCGCAGTCCCCCTCCCCCCCGGCTCGGTGGCCGACGAGTGCCATACCTGCATGAGCACTGCTCCAACGGTGGATCTCCCCATGCCGAACTGGTTCCCGACGGATCGGAAGCTGTCCGGCGTGGAGAGCTTCCAGAGGGCGATGGCCACCCGCTTCTGGAGGGGGATGGCGGGCCTCATGCGAGTGTCCCTTCTGCGCAGGGTAGGGGCGAGCCACTCGCAGAGCACCAGGAAGGTGTCCCTCCTCATCCTGAAGTTCTGGGTCCACTGTCGGTCCTCCCAGCGCTCCAGGACGATGCGGTCCCACCAGTCGGTGCTGGTGTCCAGACGCCAGACGCGGCGGGGCACGCCGGTGCCGGGGCGCCGCCGCGGCTCCTCCATGGCCCCCAGGGCGGCCAGGCGGAGAGGCAGGGGGCTGACGTTCACCAGGAGGTGCCAGGCAGCCTCGAGCCATTGGTGGCAGGCTTGCAGCAGCAAGTCCAGAAAATGCACCAGAAGGTGCAGGGCGAGCTGTGACTCCATGTTGCCACCTGCGGTGGCCCCCCCGAAGGGAAGAACCGACACAGACGGGCACAGAGACCAACGCTTTGCTGTCCCTCTGCGAGGTTGGCAAGCAAGCAGGAAAAGCTGAGAACCGGCTGTCCAGGGGGGTCCCTTTAAGCTCGAGCCTCAGATAGCCTCAGACAGCAGCCACACAACGCAACTACTGACCTGATGCCCTGCCAGAACCAGTTTCAGCTGCCCTTAAATGCCCCCCTGCGTCCAATCAGTGTGGATGCGCTAGTTCGAATTAGCAAAACGCTAATTCGAACTAGTTTTTAGTTCTAGATACGCTAGTTCGAATTAGCTTAGTTCGAATTAGCGCTGTAGTGTAGACGTACCCCCTGAGACTAGAGACATAAAAGGAGTTCAGGATGAGCTCTTCAGGGCAGAATCAGCAGAATGGACTTGGTGGTGTAGACTCATTGTTTAGAAAATCGAAATAACGTGGTTAACTTTGACCTAAACTTGTTTTTAGACCAGGCCCTATTCACCTGAATTTATTAATTCCTAGGATGATAATTGTATCTTTCATAATAGGTGAGTTTCCTTGATATTTAGCCTATTTTGTACATATCTAAAAGTGTTCTAGCACTCTTAGATGTTGTACATAGGTTCTCACAGGATGCATGAATGGTTTATTTCCCTTTGGGGCTTTTCATACAAATCTCTGTTTTTGTGATTCAGGAGTGTTACTTGTTTAGTGAATAACACTTTTTTTTAAATAGTTTTCGTAATGATAATAAAAAAAGATGTGCATAACACATAGACAAGCAAAAATGACAGGGCCCAACCCTAAGGAGCCAAGTCTTTCACAAATAATTTGAGTGATCTTTAATCACATGAGCAGTCCCATGAAGTACAAGACTTGAAGAATTAGGCCCTAAATTATGGAAATCTGTATTTGCAAAGGTGTAGCAAAAGCTCTGCAAGTGCTTAGTCATACATTTTTGTTCCCTTGGAACTGTCTGTGAAAGATTTTTTTTGCTGGTTCTTGTATTCAGTGTTTATGCACTAGGGCTACGTCTACACTGGCCCCTTCTTCGGAAGGGGCATGCTAATTTTGAACTTGGGAATAGGGAAATCTGCGGGGGATTTAAATATCCCCCGTGGATTTAAATAAACATGGCCGCCGCTTTTTTTCCGGCTTGGGGAAAAGCCGGAAAAAAGCGTCTAGACTGGCGCGATCCTCCGGAATAAAGCCCTTTTCCGGAGGATCTCTTATTCCTCATTTCATGAGGAGTAACGGTAGTTCGAACTAGGAAGCCTAGTTCGAACTACCTAGTTCATGCCCCGTGTAGCCGCGCTGCATGGGGTTCGAACCAGTGGGGTTTTAAAAATGGCGGCTCCCCACTTATGCAAATGAAGTCCGGGAAATTCAAATCCCAGGCTTCATTTGCAAGTGTGGTTTGCCTACATTACCCCGCTAGTTCGAAATAGCGGGGTAGTGTGGACATACCTTACTATAATTGGGTCCAGGTACAGACAGGATTGCGAGCCTTCCAGGACTGGCCTGGAGTCTCCAAGAATTAAAGTTTATCCTGTGGTGAAACTTCCTGGAAGATGTCCACCCAAAATTGGCAACCCTTAGTTACAGGCCAAAGATTGAAGCTAGGTAGTCAGGGTCTGAAGAGGGTCAGGAAGTGAGGCAAGACTGGAGTGAGTCAGGAACAAAGCTGGAGTAAGCTGGCCCAATAGCACTGTTGCACAGACTGACCTGCAGCTCTGGGAGGGTGGGAAAATACCTGTCCCTGAGGATCATCTGGCCCAGGCTCTTCTCTAGGATAGACTGCTCATGAATGTCTGAAGCCCTACACCCCCTCTGAATTCCCCCATTCCTCCTCCTAACAATCAACTAGTTCCATCATAGAATTTAGTTATCTATGATGGAACTAGAGTGAATCTGAACACACTCTCTAATTTCAATTCTTGGGGAAAACATTACCTGAAGGCTGACTTACTGTGGGGTCTGTGGAAAGAGTATGTTAGTGCACCTGAGTTGCTGCTCCATGCCTGACTCATGTCAACTCTGTTTGCCCAGGACTTTATTTTGAAATAACCCCCACAGTTGAATTTATTAGTGGAGCATCCACACTACGAAGCCCATTATTTCAAAATAACGGGCCACGGAATTTGAAATCTGTACTCCTGCTTTTCATCAGGAATAACGCTAATTCTGAAATTGTTATTTCGAAGTAACAATAGTGTGGATGCTCCAGTGCTGCTATTTTGAAATAATTGCTCCTCATAGTAATTCAAACTAATTACTCCCCAGTGCTTCCTGGGGCTGTAAGTCCGAGGTAGAGCATCCACATTAATGGAGCCTATTTCAGATTAATTTTGAGGCCTCCCCATAGTGTGGGCATGCTAGTTCAAAATTATTAAATTGGGAGGTATTAAGTTGAATTTAGTAATTTCAAAATACTTTCCTACTGTAGAAATGGCCTTGGAGGGGCAGCGGAGTGAGCAACCCTGGTTTAGCTGTGGATTTGCCTCACACTCTCTTATTCCACTTTATTCACTGCTTTGGAGATTACATAAACTGGTATTCAGGTTTATGAATGGTTGTAAAATGTTTCAAATATTCATGCTCAGAGTGATCTGCAGTATAATTATTTCTGTATGCAGCATGAAGGACATATTAGCTAATCGTATAATAAAGAGTGTTACCTACAAAAGAAGTACCATACTTTACCCAACAATCAAAATGATGATTTTATTCAGACTATATTTTATAAAATTGTATTTCTTAAATTAATTGTTTGTGGTTGGCAACCCAGAATAATTAAATTGTGTAAATATATCCACAGAACAGCAGCATCAGAGTGTTTAAGTCCTGACCTCTAGGGACCCTGGGTTATGAGGTTATTTTATAAGGGGAGGATAATTAATGTTATATCCTCAGTCATTTGTTAACCTATCTGTTGAGACCGACAACAAAGATAGTGGGTTTTCTATTGTGTGCACCTTATTAGCAGCTAGACTATGGTAGCCATCTATTATATTTAAATATAGGCCACTAAATAATTAACTTTTTATTCCTATCAGACTAGTGAGGGAACCTCAAAGTGAAAGGTTTTACAGTGCTTCTTCCTTCCTTCACTATCACAAACAGTATTTAGACTATTATTTTTATGAGTCAATATTCATTTTATGAAAAGGATGCTACTCAGTGCACTAACATTTTCTCTATCCTTCCTTAATTTAAAAAGATAATTCACTAACACTTGACTTTAAGACTCTAAAGGGCTTGTCTACATTGGCCCCTTTTCCGGAAGGGGCATGTTAATTTCAGCCATCGTAGTAGGGAAATGCGCGGGGGATTTAAATATCCCCCGCGGCATTTAAATAAAAATGTCCGCCGCTTTTTTCCGGCTTTTAGAAAAGCCGGAAAAGAGCGTCTAGACTGGCCCCGATCCTCCGGAAAAAGCGCCCTTTTCCGGAGGGTCTTATTCCTACTTCAAAGGAATAAGATCCTCCGGAAAAGGGCGCTTTTTCCGGAGGATCGGGGCCAGTCTAGACGCTCTTTTCCGGCTTTTCTAAAAGCCGGAAAAAAGCGGCGGACATTTTTATTTAAATGCCGCGGGGGATATTTAAATCCCCCGCGCATTTCCCTACTACGATGGCTGAAATTAACATGCCCCTTCCGGAAAAGGGGCCAGTGTAGACGTAGCCTAAGGGTATGTCTACACTACCCCGCTAGTTCGAACTAGCGGGGTAATGTATGCATACCGAACGTGCAAATGAAGCCCGAGATTTGAATTTCCCGGGCTTTATTTGCATAAGCCGGCCGGCGCCATTTTTAAATGCCGGCTTGTTTGAACCCCGTGCCGCGCGGCTACACGCGGCACGGGCTAGATAGTTCGGACTAGCAAGCCATTCCGAACTATCTGTACGCCTCGTGGAACTATCCGAACTATCTAGCCCGTGCCGCGTGTAGCCGCGCGGCACGGGGTTCGAACAAGCCGGCATTTAAAAATGGCGCCGGCAGGCTTATGCAAATAAAGCCCGGGAAATTCAAATTCCGGGCTTCATTTGCACGTTCGGTATGCATACATTACCCCGCTAGTTCGAACTAGCGGGGTAGTGTAGACATACCCTAAGATTGTTTTCCAGACAGCATGCCTTACAAACAGGAAAAACATTTTTAAAATAAAAATAATTCAGATACATTTTCCCAATTATATAACAAAAATAAAGTATTGAGTTTAATTAATGAACTCCTTTTCCCTTTCTGTGTCATGTAACTTAAAAGCCATAAAATAATATTCTATTAATTTTGCACAGCTAGTGAGCTAGTAATTTTAAAAGTATCATAATTTATCTTGTGACACTTTTTTCATTAATTACTGTTATCTTTTATTTACTTAATAAAATCTTATATCTAGTTTTGTAGATGTTTTATTATAGATTTTGGTTGATATGAAGTCCTAAGCAATATTATATTCTTACATTTTAAATTACAAGGTGGGTGTGATATTCCATTACATTGGCTTGGCAAGCATGAATATTCTTTTATGGGCTTTGTTTTAATCCTATCTTTAAATCCCTTAAGCTAAATAAAGATCATCCATTCAAAATCCTCTTCTTCAGTTTGTTTCCTCCTGAGCTTCTTTTTGTGTTTCACTTTGTATTTTAATACTCTCCGAATTTGATGGTTTCCTAGATTCCAAAACTTTAAACATAACACTAATGTACTCCTTTTATTGCAAATAGTTATTTATGTCTTGCTCCAATGTATTGAGTTAGAAATATACAAAAACTTTTAAGGGTGTTGCTCAAAAACATGTAATTAGCTATGGGCAGAGAAGTGAGTCTTAGTAATCTTTTCTCTGACTCTTGTAATGGAGACACATGTAGAGCCAGACCCTCTGAAACAGTGTAGCCACTTTGTACGCCATCATCGATCTGACTTAACACTGGTTTAAATGGCACAGCGATGACAATATAGGAATATTATACCATTCACATCCTGTTGGTGGTGTAGTGAAAGAAAGAGGGTGAGAAAAGAGGGAGTCTGAAGGAAAGATAACTTGGTGAAACACAGTTCTCTGCCGACTTTTGTGCTCTTCTCCCTTCAGTGTAAATTAGAGCAGCCATTAGCTAAAATTGAAAAGCACCAGAATCAGGGGCACATATAGGTGAGCCTCGCATTAATTTGTGCACTGCCAGATCTGGCTACTAACTATGGTAAGCATCACTAAATCATCACATCAGTGAGGGTACGTCTACCCAGCAGCATTATTTTGGAATAACGCCAGCTATTCCGAAATAACGTATTGCGCAAGTACACAGCAAGCCCATTATTTCAAAATAAATTCAAAATAATGAGCTTCTTACTCCAACCTCTGTAAATCTCATTGTATGAGGAGTAAGCGAAGTCAGAGGAAGAGTCCTCTTTTTCAAAATACATGCTGTGTAGATGTGCCCAAATTCAAAATAAGCTATTTTGACTTAAGCTACGCAATTACCATAGCACAGCTTATTTCAAGTTTAGCTCTGCTGTGTAGATAGACACAGGGTGAACAGATCCCATTTGGCTCTGAGTACTTTTATGTGTTCAACTTTACATAACTAAAATCTGGTAATATCAGGTCTATATAGTACCATCCTCTTTCAAAAACAAATTAAAAGAAAATAAACTGTTCAATTTTAAAATCTTAACCAACAGATTCCTACACAGCTTGCTTCGTGATTTCTAAGTTAGAGAAAAAAGTGACATAGTTAATATGGTACTATGGTTAAGACTATGTTTCTCATGGCTAAAACTTTAAAGACAAAAACTATGCCTGAAATCCTGGATCTACTTAAATCAATTGCAAAACTCCTCCTGGGTTTAAAGAGCCAGGATTTTTCACCCCATGACTTCTAGAGGGTGTCAATAAATAAAATCATGATCTTTCCCTCTCAGACCACCACACACAGGCTAATACTCATCCGTTAATGTTTACAAATGCATAATCCTGTGCAGGGAAGTTTGTATCTTTTAACATTTTTTACCTGTTAGTTAAATATTTATAAATAGTTGAAACCATTTTTATTATGAAATGGGGTTTCTATGAGGAGAAAACTGATGATGGAGTCAGATATTTTTTAGATGCAATCCCATCTGTTTGTAAAGAATGTTTCTCTGAACACAGCACTTTCTATCCTCACAGTTCCCAGCCTCTTTACAGCCAGTGCTCTACCCAAAAGCTCTTTTTCTTAGCTCTTTCTCAGGGTCATGCTATAAGTGTCCAGCTGTCTCTCTGGAGCCTCTTTGCTCCCTTCTGTCACTCAGAGTATTTCTGTGGTATTTCAGCTGCTCTTTTGTCTCACACACACAGCTCCCCCCTATGCATTAGTTATCAAACCTTTTTAAAAAAACCTTGGACAGCATAACCCACCCACTGCCCAGATTTCCCTGCAGTCCAGATCTTGGGCAGAAGTTTTCCGTTGTTTCATCTATCATTTAACAAAGGGGCATTTAATTGTTCCTTCATTTAGCCAGAAATGAAGGCAGCTGTCATGCCCAACAGTTTCAACAAGGTGATGTTTGTGCTTCCAAGCATAACAATACATAGCTGCGTAGGAGGACATGCACGTTTATGGAGCTCTCTTGATTAAGTATCATGATGTTTATAGTGGCCATTTTCATTGTCTCCAGAAGCTGTCTTGGCTGCCAGCTGCACTGGTCTTTCCCACAGCAGTGTACTGACCCTTGATACACAGATGACCTCTCCTTTAGGCCTTTTTTGCTAATCTTATTCCCATCTCCTGCATCACTTTAGAGAAACTGGGAGCAGAGCAAGAACGGAGCATTGACATAAATCAGGGACCATGAATGAATTATAACGTTTCTGATTAATATTTGCCTCTGTGCGTGTTTGTCTATGTGACAGGAGGCCAGCCAGTTAGAGAGTGACAAGAAAAGCATGATAGAGAACAAGAGCTCTGCTCAGCAGAGGTCACAAGAAAGGTCGGTGAACTTCCCCTGTGAGAATGAGTGTACCACCAGATAATGGGCAACAGCAGTAGAAGGACAATGAAGAGATTTAATTCATTTCACTTATCAAATAAGAACACACCAAAAAAAAACCCTTTTAAACTCACACGATCCTAATTTTTACTATAAGCATATTGCAGGTTTGCTCTAAATAGCCATCTGTCAAGCCTCAATTTATGGAGATCTGTTCTGCTACAAAACTCCTCTAAACATTACTATTTGCTTACTACCTTAATATGACTCAGACATGTAGATGGCTACATTTAATTTGGGAGCTTTTATTCATTGATTAGTTAATAGTTGTTCCTCTTGGCTTCACTTATAACAGAGAAATCTTCTGGGCTACGTCTAGACTGGCCCCTATTCCAAAATAGCCATGCTAATTTCCAACTTTGGAAAGTAGGAATAAGATATCCTCCGGAAAAGGGCTTTATTCCGGAGGATTGCACCAGTCTAGATGCTTTTTTCCGGCTTCTCCCCAAGCCGGAAAAAAAGCGGCGGACATGTTTATTTAAATCCCGCGGGGGATATTTAAATCCCCCGCGGATTTCCCTATTCCAAAATTGGAAATTAGCATGGCTATTTCAGAATAGGGGCCAGTCTAGACGTAGCCATGCTGTGTTTTGAACTTCAGAATGTAGCAGACAACAAATAAAATTAAGTAATATAGAAGGGAGAGCATAGTTCATTACAGAAGTTAGTACAGATTTCTAACTATTTCTTCTGTCCAGTCTCCTTTTCATCCTGTAAAGTAGGTATAATGTTCAGTGTTACTGCATTTCAGTGGGATGTTAAAAGATTTAATTAATTCCTGTCCATTCTTTGAAATTCTTGGATGGAAGATATTTAAGAACTGCAGAAAATTATTACATTGAAAGTTCTGCAAAAAGCAGCTAACGGCATTCAAAGCTGAGAACACTGGATGAGATTAACCAATGCATTTAGTCTTTTTGCACCACTCTAGTGACATAAAGAACTACCTTGTAAACCTAATTTAAACAGATGGGTACATTATATTTACAGATCCTTAGTGGTCCTTGTGGCGGGTTTTAAGGGTGCGAGCTCCGCACCCCGCTACTCCCCCGCGCCCCGTGGCGGGGCCGGCGGAGCGGGGGTGGGGCTCCGCGAACCCACCGCCTCCGCGAGTCTAGTTGGCCCTGTATTCGGGGTCCATAGGTGAGCAGGGGGCCGGGTGCGATCACCCCTTGCCCTGTATGGGGCCAAGGGGGCTCGGCGGACCCGATCCGGTGCCTTCCCGGGCGGCCCCTGGCCGGAGTGCAGCCGGGCTCTTGAGCCGTCCCTCTAGTCTCGGTCTCTCCCTCTCGTTCCCTCTCGGGGGGGGGAGGTAGTGCGTCAGGCTATTACAGCCTCGGGGACCTGCACCGAGGTAGGGGGGTGTGGGGAGTGGGGGACCCGGGCCCACCCTCACCACCGGGTTCCAGCCCGAGGCCCTAAGTGGGGTGGGTGCTTTAAAGCGATCCCCCCACGGCAGGCGGGGCAGCCGCCCGAAACTCGCCTGCCCACGGGTGCCAGAACGGTCCCGCCTTAGGCTCCTTCCACTCCCGCACTGCTGGCCCCCCTGGCAAGGTCGAATCACTCACCCCATCGCAGACGCCGTGCCCGTCCCAGGGCAAGTCGCCAGCTGCCTGCGTCATCTTTCTTTGTTGCCCGGAGGGCTGGGTGCTTGGGGTGCCGGGAAGCCAGGGTGGCTGCCCTCTCGCTCCCCCCCATCCTGAGCGTCTCCTCGCCCTGGTTATGGTCGCGGGCGGGTGACGTCGGGGCGTAAGCCCTGCCTCCTCCGGGGTTCTTGGATCTGGCCCCATCCGGGGCGCGCCCGTGGCTCCACCCCGGGACGCAAACCGCGGCGCCCTGACCGGGTGTCTTTCGGCGGCCCGGGGCTTCCCCCGCTTCCCCCAGCGTGCGCCCGCCCCCGCTTTCTGCCGCAGCGGGGCCGGCAGCGCAGCCCCGAGCGGCTTTCTGCCGCGTGCGGCGGTCGCTTCCTGCTCGGGGCGGGGCCTTCCCCCGCTCCTAGTGCGGACCCTGCTGGGTCCGTCACACACCTCCCCGCTTTGAACAGGTCAAAGCAAGGGTGGGGGGGGGTCTCCTATTCGTGTAAAAAAATCGGCGTTAAGGTGGGTGGCCCAGGGTCGGTGCACTATGTCGAAACAATAGGGCTGTAGGGCCAAGTACCACCGCATGATACGCACGTTGGTGTCTTTCATTGAGTTTAACCAGACCAACGGGGCATGGTCCGTCACCAGTTTAAATTTATTCCCCCATAAGTAATACCGCAAGGAGTCCACGGCCCATTTTACCGCCAATGCCTCCTTCTCGATGGTTGCGTAGGCCTGCTCCCGGGGCAGAAACTTGCAGCTAAGGTATAGGATGGGGTGGTCCCCATCTTGTCCCTCCTGAGTCAGTACGGCGCCGAGTCCCACCTCGGAGGCATCTGTATAAAGAATAAAGGGTTCGTCAAAGTCTGGTTGCCTTAACACTGGGGAGGAGGCCAGTTTTTCTTTTAAAGTATAAAAAGCCCGCTCGGCCTGCGGGTTCCAGCGTATTTTGGTGGGTTCCGAATTCCGTACCAGTTCAGTCAGGGGGGTCGCCACTGAAGCGAACTGAGGTACGAATTTTCTGTAATACCCGGCTAGCCCCAGGAACTGGCGGACCTGTTTTTTGGTTGTCGGGATGGGGTATTCCCTTAATGCCTGCACCTTACTGTAAATGGGCTTCAGTTTCCCCCGCCCCACAGTATACCCCAAGTAGGAGACCTCGTGCTGCGTGAAGCGGCGCTTTTTGGGGTTGGCGGTAAGGCCGGCCTTCCTTAAGGCTGACAGTACTGTTCGGAGGTCCTCCACGTGCTCTTCCCATGTCCGGCTATAGATGACAATATCATCAATGTAGGCGGCGGCGAACTCGGAGTAAGGGGCCAACACCCGGTCTATCACTCGTTGGAAGGTCGCCGCCGCCCCATGGAGCCCGAACGGCATGGTCCGGAAATGGAATAAGCCGAACGGAGTCGAGAAGGCGGTCTTCTCTTGGGCCTGCGGGTCGAGCGGTATTTGCCAATATCCCTTTGACAAGTCCAACGTTGTTATGTAGACCGCTTGCCCGAGCCGTTCCAATAGCTTGTCCACTCTTGGCATGGGGTACGCGTCGAACCGGGATATGGCATTTACCTTCCTGAAATCTATGCAGAATCGTGTCGAGCCGTCGGCCTTGGGGACTAGCACAATGGGGCTACGCCATTCGCTCGCCGATTCCTCTATAACCCCCCATTGCCACATTAACTGGATCTCCTGCCTCACGGTGTCCCAGGCTTTCCGGGGGAGGGGACGCAACGGTTCCCGCACGGTTCGGCCCTCCTCGGTGATGATCTGGTGCATTCCCATCGTGGTCCGGCCTGGTTGCGACGTGAGCGTCTCCTGGTATTGTTGGAGGAGGCCCCGCAGTTGCGCCTGCTGGGCTGGGGTCAGGTCGGGGTTTAGGCTGGCCTCTGTTGATCCTGTCTCCGTTCCGCCACAGGGCCCTAGGTCCTCCTCTTCGGACGGGGGTGCGATCAGCAAGGTGTCCCGGGGTATCCACTTCTTTAGTAAATTGACATGAAAGAGCTGGGTACCTTGGCGTTGGCCCGACAGCCTGATTTCATAGTCAACATCCCCCACCTTCTTGACGAATTCGAAGGGTCCCTGCCATTGCGCTAGGAGCTTTGACTCCTTTGTGGGCAGGAGTAGCATGACTCGGTCGCCCGGTTGGAACTCTCGGCGGCGTGCGTTAACGTCGTAGTACTTCGCCTGGCGGTGTTGGGCGTCCTCGAGGTTCAGACGAGCATACGCCCCCAGCCGGCTCAGCTTTTCCCGGAGCTGCGTGATATACTGTACCGTCCCCCGTCCAGTGGAGGGCTGACTCTCCCATCCCTCCTTAAGGAGGTCGAGGATCCCACGGGGCCAGCGTCCGTACAGCAGCTCGAAGGGAGAGAAACCCGTGGAGGCTTGCGGGACTTCTCTCACTGCAAACATAAGGCTGGGCAGCATTAAGTCCCACCCCCGGGGGTCCTCCTGCACGAACCGCCGCAGCATCCCTTTAAGCGTTTGGTTAAACCGTTCGACTAATCCGTCGGTTTGGGGGTGGTAAACCGAGGTTCGCAACCGCTGGATCTTTAGCATTTTACACAGCTCCTTGATGACCCTTGAGGTTACGTTCGGGCCCTGGTCTGTGAGGATCGCCTGTGGCAGCCCTGTTCTCGAGAAGATCCGGAGTAGCTCCCGCACTAGCGTCGGGGCTTTCGTGTTCCTTAACGGGACCTCCTCGGGGTACCGGGTGGCGTAATCTACAACCACCATGATGTAACGGTGCCCCCCGCCCCGAGGGTTCCAGGGGTCCTACCAGATCCATGGCTATCCGTTCGAATGGTACCGCTACTATTGGCAGGGGGACCATGGTGGCTTTTGGTACTCAGGCTGGGGCCATCTTTTGGCATTCCGGGCATGAGTCGCAAAAGTCTCGCACAGCCCTGAAAACCCCGGGCCAAAAAAACCGCTGCAGGACCCGGTTTAAGGTTTTCTCTCGCCCGAGGTGTCCCGACCAGGGGATGGCATGCCCCAACTCGAGGACCTCCCGACGGAAGCGGGTGGGGACCATGAGCTGTCTCCGCACCCCCCCCTTCCGCCTCCCTCGTGACCCTGTACAGGCGGTCGCCCCATACCTGGAACTGCGGCCCTTGGGGTGTCCTTGCCTCGTCCGGCCTTTCCTCGGCTGGGATGACCACTTGGTCCCAGGCATGTTGGAGGGTGGGGTCCATCCTTTGTTCCGTCAGGAAGTCCGGTTCCTTCTCAAGTTCCAGGCAGATCGTCCCCTCGTTTGAGGTTGCCGGTGCCGTGTCGCCGGCTACTTTCCCTCGGCCTTCTTCGGTCACGGGGGAATCCTGGCCCTTCAGGAATAGCTCAAATCCGGGCCAATCTCGGCCGATGAGTACGGGGTACGGCAGGGTCTTGGCTTTCCCTATTGGCCATACCCGGTCCTGCCCCCCTCCGGACCGGTGGAGTTGGACCGTGGGGTACGCCCTCACGTCCCTGTGGACGCACCTCATCCACACAGGTTCACCTTCGGGATGCCCGGGGGGGATGAAGTCGGCCCTCACGAGGGTGACCGTGGAGCCAGAATCCACTAATGCCTGAACGGGGCGGCCTTCTAGCCATACCTGATGGACCACGGGGCTTCCTCGGGTTCCCCTGTCCTCCCGGGGTCCGGTCGCTGCCCCTTGGTTTAGGGTGCAGTCCATTAAGGGGCATTCCCGCTTAAAATGCCCCTCCTGCCCACACTGGAAGCAGGGCCCCCTTCCTCCTGGTCGGGCCTCCCGCGGCCCCCCTTCTGGCCGTTGCTCGGTCTCTGCCTTCTCAGGCATGGGTCAGGGCCAGACCAGGGCCAGCCGGGGGGGGATGTCGCGCCCCCTGCGCCCCCCGGGTGGGGGTTCTCTCCCCGGGGGCTTCCCCTGGGGCCGGGGCCCCCCTACCTTTGGGGCGGGTGGGGTAGCCCTTCCGCCGCCGCTCTCCTCTCTCTCTGCGAGGAGGTGGGCCTCCATCAATGTCACGGCCTCGTTGAGCGTTGTGGGTTGGTTCCGGCGGACCCACCTTTGCCCGACCCTGGGCAGGATGTGGATGAATTGTTCCATCACCACCATTTCCAGCACTTGGCCGCCCGTCTTATGTTCTGGTTCTAGCCATCGGTTGGCCCATTCTTTCAGCCGTTGGGCCACCGCCCGGGGCCGGTCTCCCCCTTTAAACACCTCCTGCCGAAACCTCTGTCTGAACGTCTCCGGTGAGTGTCCTACTTGGTCTAGGATCGCCTAGCGGACCTTGTGGTAATTCAAGGCGTCCGCCACCGCGAGGCTGCGGTAGGCGAGTTGGGCTGGCCCGCTCAAATAGGGGGCCAGAAGGGTTGCCCATTGGTCCGGCGGCCAACGGGCTGCCGTCGCCACCCTTTCGAAGGTCGTCAAGAACGCTTCTGGGTCGTCCTGGGGTCCCAGCTTCGTCAGGCGCAGGGGTAGATTGGGCCCTTCCCCCGCTGCTCCCTGTCCTCCTGCTGTGGCCCCCCATCGCCTTTCTACTGTCTGTTGCCACTGATCCTGTTGGGCGGCTAGTTCTTGGGTCAGCACCCTCTGATGTTCCTGAAACTGCGTGGTCAGCTGCTGGACTAGTTGGGTCTGTTGCTCCTGCTGGACTTGGTGTTGCTGCCGCTGGGTCTTGCTGAACCACTGGAGGAACTGTCGGGGCTCCATCGGGTTGCCCGTCCCTCCTTCGCCCGCCGCGGGCTCTGCCGGCCGGTTGGCCTGTTCACGTTCGTCTGTGGGGAGGGGAAGTTTCCTCGATACCCACATTCTCCACCAGTGTGGCGGGTTTTAAGGGTGCAAGCTCTACACCCCGCTACTCCCCCGCACCCCGTGGCGGGGGCCGGCGGAGCGGGAGTGGGGCTACACGAACCCACTGCCTCCGCGAGTCTAGTTGGCCCTGTATTCGGGATCCGTAGGTGAGCAGGGGGCCGGGTGTGATCACCGTAGGTGAGCAGGGGGCTTGGCGGACCCGGTCCGGTGCCTTCCCGGGCAGCCCCCGGCTGGAGTGTGGCCGGGCTCTTGAGCCGTCCCTCTAGTCTCGGTCTCTCCCTCTCGTTCCCTCTCGGGGGGGAGGTAGTGCGTCAGGCTATTACAGCCTCGGGGACCTGCGCCGAGGTAGGGAGGTGTGGGGAGTGGGGGACCCGGGCCTGCCCTCACCACCGGGTTCCAGCCTGAGGTCCTAAGTGGGGTGGGTGCTTTAAAGCGATCCCCCCACAACAGGCGGGGCAGCCGCCTGAAACTCGCCTGCCCACGGGTGCCAGAACGGTCCCAACTTGGGCTCCTTCCACTCCCGCGCCGCTGGCTCCCCTGGCCGGCGCAAGGTCGAATCACTCACCCCATCGCAGACGCCGTGCCCGTCCCAGGGCGAGTCGCCAGCTGCCTGCATCGTCTTTCTTTGTTGCCCGGAGGGCTGGGTGCTTGGGGTGCCGGGAAGCCAGGGTGGCTGCCCTCTCGCTCCCCCCCTTCCTGTATCCCTTAAACTACTGTATGATGTGGATTAGTAGTCAAAGAAATGTTTGGATTTTAATACTATAAAAATACAAACTGGCTCAATAAACATATATTTTTATTTGATGAAGATACAGAAAGATAAGGCTCCTTACATTTTCAATAGTGATAGAAATGTAGCCGTGTTAGTCTGGTGTAGCTGAAACAAAATACAGGACTATGTAGCACTTTAAAGACTAACAAGATGGTTTATTACATGATGAGCTTTCGTGGGCCAGACCCACTTCCTCAGATCAAATAGTGGAAGAAAATAGTCACAACCATATATACCAAAGGATACAATTTAAAAAAAAGTGAACACACATGAAAAGGACAAATCACATTTCAGAACAGAAGGGGGAAGCGGGGGGGTGGGGGAAAGGAAGGTGAATGCCAGTGAGTTAATGATATTAGAGGTGGGGAAGGGTAGATGTCTGTGAGTTAATAGTATTAGAGGTGATAATTGGGGAAGCTATCTTTGTAATGGCTAAGATTGTTGGAGTCTTTGTTAAGTCCCCTGTGGAGAGTGTCGATTTTTAGCATGAATGCCAGTTCAGAGGATTCCCTTTCAAGTGCAGATTTGAATGTCTTCTGAAGTAGGATGCAGGTTAGCAGGTCATTGAGACAGTGTCCTTTCTGGTTGAAATGACAAGCAACTGTTTTTTCTTTGTGATCCTGTCTAATGTCTGTTTTGTGGGCATTGATTCTTTGGCGAAGTATCTGAGTCGTTTGTCCAATGTACATAGCAGATGGACACTTTTGGCACATGGTAGCATAGATTATATTTCTGGAGGTGCAGGAATATGTGTTCTTGATCTTATAACTCACTTGGTTAGGCCCAATAATGGTGTCAGCAGAGTGAATATGTGGACAAAGCTGGCAGCGGGGTTTGTTGCAAGGGAAAGTACCAGGGTTGGTATTAGTGTGGTATGTCCTGTGGTTGTTGGTAAGAATCATCTTGAGGTTAGGTGGTTGTCTATAGGAGACTATGGGTCTGTCTCCCAGAGCTTCTTGGAGTTTAGTGTCCTGTTCCAGTATAGGTTGTAATCTATTGATAATGTGTTGGACAGGTTTAAGTTGGGAGCTGTAGGTGATGACAAGTGGTGTTCTATTGTTGGTTTTCTTGGGTCTGTCTTGTAGTAGATGGTTTCTAGGTATTCGTTTGGCTCTTTCAACTAGCTGCACCCCGCCCCCCCCCCCAGCAGACCAGGGACACGGGGAGGAAAGCCGCAGTAGCGGCGGGGTGCCGTGCCTCTGAGGCTTTGCTCTGGCAAAGCCTCAGAGGCGCGGGACCCCTCCACCTCCCCAGCTTTGCTCCAGGTGTCCCTGGTCTGCTGGAGACGGTCCCCAGCAGACCAGGGGCACCTGGAGCAGCTTTTCTCGCCCCGGAGGTCGAGGTGGCGGGACTGCTGCGCTCTGGGTGGTCCCACTGCCTGCGAGCTCCGGGGCGAGAAAGCCCCGTTCGTAAGTGCGAATCTGACATAAGTCAGATCCGCGTAACTCGGGGACTGCTTGTAGCACTATTTCGAAATAGCACCATAACGCGAATATGCAAATGAAGTGCGGGATATTTAAATCCCGGCTTCATTTGCAATTTTGCTCAGCTGCATTTGCATCCCTCTCTCGAAAGAGGGTGCAAGTGTAGACATACCCTCTGTGATGAAGAGACTGGGAGGAGGAGAGTTGGTGCACACAGCTAATCAGCATAAGCCAGGCCAATGTGTGTTTGTGGTGGGGGGGGAGGAGACACTGGAGGCAGTTGAACCAGAACCCAGAGATTCAAAGTGGTCCAGGGCTCCTGACTACCACTGCTACTACTATAGCAGCCTTGGCAGCTGGAGCCCCGGGCCCTTTATATTGTCATCTGAGTGCCGTGTCCCATGCTCTGTGCAGCTCTGAGGGCTGGGGACAAAATGGAGGGCTGGATGCAGCCAACCCTGCCCCTTCCACCAGAGCCCCCGTCCCTCCCAGGAGTGCAGAGTCAGCCCTCCCCCAGCTTGCCCTGGGCCCTGCACAAGTTGTCGGCTCCCCTGATCAGCATAGAGTACATGTGGAAAGAAGGCACAGTCAACGTGGTTTCTAGGCTCCCCCAAAAGTGAAAAGGTGTCCACGCTACAATTTTGGATCTGAAATAATGCTGGAGACTTGTTGTTGTTCCCAAAGAAACAGTGCACATCAGCTTGTTAGATTCAACTCAGGACTAATACTTTGCTTAACACCACAGCATTAAAGATTTATAGCGAAAACAAGAAAATGTTTATTATCAAATAATAGGGATTAAAGTAAAAAGGGGTACAAATATTAGAAACAAATGGTTATATAGAAAAACAATTTTCTAGAGACTAAACTTTAACAAGTTACTCTCTTGTCTGAAGAAGGCTATCACACCCAAAGTTCTCTCCATGAAAATGGGTCTCAATCACGGTTGGCTAAAATCACTGAAGTAAAATCGTTGTCCTGTTACTTCCTCGGAGAACGGTGCCTGGGTGTTTCTTTTCTGCTCTTCAAATATAACTAGCCAATAGCCTGTCATAAGACGGGATTTTCGGGTCTCTCCTCTATGTCTCTCTCTCTCTCTCTCTCTCCTCCTCCTACTGCATCCCCCCCCCCTCTGCTCTCCTCCGCCTCCTGCCTCTCTCTCCGTCTCTCTCTTTCTCTTCTCCTCCCCCTCCTGCCTCTCACTCGGGGGACCGCGGAACCCAAACGGCCACTTGGGCTCCGCGCTCCCCATTCTGCATGGGGAGCACAGAGCCCAAACGGTCGCTTGTGCTACTTGCTCCCGTGTGGTGGCCCGGCTGAGCGGTACAGAAGTCAGCCGAGCGCCACTGCGTGAGGCAAAGGATGGTGGAGCAGTGACGTTCACAGCCAGGGGGTGGGGCCTGGAGCTGCTGTCATGCCACATGTCACTGCCCGGCCCCCCTTCGCCTCCTGCCGTGGCACTCGGCTGACTTCTGCACCACTCAGCCGGGCCACCGCGGGGGACCAAGTGGAGCAAGTGGCCATTTGGGCTCCCCCGCTGCTGCCTGACTGAGCGGCACAGAAGTCAGCCGAACACCATGGCGGGAGGCGAAGGGGGGGGCGGAGGGAGGCGGGGCAGTAAAGTACACAGCCAGGCCCCGCCCCTTGGCTCTGTACGTCACTGCCCCACCCCTCTTTCCCTATCGTCATGGCACTCGGCTGACTTCTGCGCTGCTCAGCCAGGCTGCCGCATGGCCGCTTGCGCTGCTTGCTCCCCCATGGAAGCCCGGCTGAACGGCGCAGAAGTCAGCTGAGCACCACGGCGGGAAGTGAAGGACATGACTCAGGCAACAGCGCCACCCAGAGGCAACAGCCAGCATTTCAGCATTACAGAGTCACAGACATTGGGCTACCATATATATGATAAGCAAATCTTCGAAGTGCACCTCCATATCAGGTTTTCCCTGCTCGGTTTTTCTTGTGTTTTTTAAAAAAAATTCTCACAATTCTTCATTTGCATTCAGTTCATGCCCATTGTGAACAAGACAAATACTCAATTTACATGGAAACATATAGATGGCTAGACATGTCTTGTCTGATAGAAACCTGATTTTTCTTCTTTGCTGGGGACCAACCACAAACACAGAGTTTAAGAACATAATATCTGTCTATATATTTCACTATTATATTGGGGAGCAGTATGGCACTAGACTTCACAAGACATGCAAATTCCAGGGGATCGCATTTGTGAAAGATCTTTTGAAAATGAAAGTAGTCTGGATGCTCTTCCTAAAAAAAGGAGGTTTACGTGGTTTTTTCGAAAAAGGGTTTTTTTCCAAAAAAAAACGCGTCCAGAATATTTTCATTTTTGAAAGATCCTCTTTTGAAAGCGTGATCAGAATCTTTGTAGTTTAGACGTGCCCTTTCTGATTCTTTTCCTTGCTATAAATGCAATCAGTTTGCCTGGTACTGACTTCAGGTTTACCAGCCTTTCATTGCCATGATCGCCGCTGGAGCCTTGCCTAAAAATCAATGTGTCCTTAGCTATCACCCCATCATCAGGTACAAAGACTGATTTAAGTGATAGGGTACATACCACAGTTAGTGATTCTGCATTTTCATACTGGAGTTCCTTCAGAGCTCTTGGATGAATGGGTCCTGGTGACTTATTACAGGTCAATATGCCTATTTCTTTCAAAGCCTTCTTTAAAACCTGTCTGGGACAGTTTCTCAGATTTGTCACCCAAAAAATGGCTCAGCTGCAGGAATCTCCCTCATATCCTCTGCGGTGAAGAGCAATGCAAAATAAAATTCATTTAGCTTCTCCACAATGACCTTGTTTTCCTTGAGTGCTCTTGATTGTTCAATGGCCCTATTGGTTGTTTGGAAGGATTCCTGCTTCTGACTCCCATGGAATGTCACCTGAGATTCTTAGATACCACTCAGCCTCCTTACTCTGCCAGCCTGAAAGCCCTGTCACCAGGTCTTGCTTAGTCAGGCTCTCCAACTAGGGATGTAAGTGACTAGTCACTTTGCCACCCTTGCTGCCTCTATCAGAGAGCGACAGCAAGGGGGCGGGGAGCAGGAGCTGGTGCTGGGGGGACCTGGCTTTTGAAATGTACAAGCAGAAAAGCAGAAGCCCCAAAAGGAGTGCGGGGCCAGCAGGGGAGTCCCCCTCTGGTCCTGCGCTCCCTGCGGGGCTTCTGCTTTTGAAATGTACAAGACCCCCGCTGGGGCTCTTGTACATTTCAAAGGCTCAGGTGCCACAGAGAGCGTGGGATCAGTCCCCCTTTGGCCCTGCACTCCCTGCGGGGCTTTCACTTTTGAAATGTACCAAGAGTCTGGCAGGACTCTTGCTATAGTTCAAAGGCAGAGGTGGCCTTATCAACTAATTGAATAGTCGATGGAAATCCCACTGACTATTCAATTAGTTAATTCATTAATTTTTACATCCCTATCTCTAACCTCCACCAGCAAAACCCACAGGCAAAGCCACATCAAGCTGCAGATATACACACACTGAGATTAGCTCTAGGAGGACTCAGTTTAAGGGATTTACTCCAACACCCAGAGGTTTACATCACACCCTTGGTGTACAAATTCATAGTTATATGAAGTTCGCCTCTTTCTTCGTTGTGAAGGAAAGCATATACAACACAGTCTCTCCCTTCTCCGTTTTCATGAGGTAGACATGGACATTATGGCTGTGTCTACACTGGGCCACTTATTCCGGAAAATCAGCCGCTTTTCCGGAATAAGCTGCGAGCTGTCTACACTGGCCCTTGAATTTCCGGAAAAGCAACGATGCTCTACTGTACAAAATCAGCCGCTATTCCGGAAAAACTATTCTGCTCCCGCTCGGGCATAAGTTCTTACTCCGGAACACTGTTCCGGAAAAGGGCCAGTGTAGACAGCCCAGTAGTCTTTTCCGGAAAAAAGCCCTGATTGCGAAAATGGCGATCGGGGCTCTTTTCCGGAAAAGCGCGTCTACATTGGCCACAGACGCTTTTCCGGAAAAAGGGCTTTTCTGGAAAAGCAGCCTGCCAATGTAGACGCTCCTTTTCCAGAAAAACTGAAAACGGAATAGTATTCTGTTTTAAGCAGTTCCGGAAATTCATGCCAGTGTAGACACAGCTTATGTGCCCATACAGAACTACAGCTCTCTGCTGAGGTTTAAACGACCTGTAACATGTATTCCTATAGGTCAAGAAATGTATCCCAAAGAACCTGGGATCATGCGGTTCAACATACTCATAGGCTATGTCTAGACTGGCATGATTTTCCGGAAATGCTTTTAATGGAAAAGTTTTCCATTAAAAGCATTTGCGGAAAAAGAGCGTCTAGATTGGCACTGACACTTTTCTGCAAAAGCACTTTTTGCGGAAAAGCATCCGTGCCAATCTAGACGCGCTTTTGCGCAAAAAAGCCCCGATCGCCATTTTCACGATCGGGGCTTTTTAGCGGAAAACAAATCTCAGCTGTCTACACTGGCCCTTTTGCGCAAAAGTTTTGCGCAAAAGGGACTTTTGCCCGAACGGGAGCAGCATAGTATTTCCGCAAAAAGCATTGATTTCTTACAGTAGGAAGCCAGTGCTTTTGCGGAAATTCAAGCGGCCAGTGTAGACAGCTGGCAAGTTTTTCCGGAAAAGCGGCTGATTTTCCAGAAAAACTGGCCAGTCTAGACACAGCCATAGTGATCTGGAAAAGGGGGTAAAATAGTGAGGGGGAAAAGTTTGTAGATGATACTAAATTGCTCAAGATAGCTAAGTCCAAAACAAACTGCAAACAGCTTAGGAGTAAAGCTCCTAATGGCTTTTTCACTAGCTTACATAGAGAAAAACTTTAAAATCAAGGAGCAGTCCTGTGACACCTTAGGGTGCATCTGTGCAGCACCCTACACTCAAAATAAGATACAGAATTTGCCTTACACAAATTACAAATCTTATCTTGAATCTATTTCAAAATGGCTTATTTTGAAACTTGGCACATCTACACAGCACTAAATTTTGAAATAACGGGCTATTTCGAGCCATCCTTTATCCTTTGTGCAATGAGGATGGCAAAATAGCACGCCTGTTATTTAAAAAAATTTTTTTTTGAAATAACAGGTGGCTTGTGGGATACCTCTGGTATCCCAAAATAGCTGTGCAGTGTAGACATACCCTTAGACTAATAAATATATCATGAATGGGATGGTTTCTCCTTCCCACAGGCTTTATGAAATTGACTTATAGATACAAATATGCATAACTTGAAGATGCTTTGGACAAAATACCTCATGTAACATATCAATGTTAATGTCACAGTTTGCTGGATCTGCATATCTTATTTTGGTGTATGTATCATTCTTGTATGTAGAGTTAGAAATATGGAGTATGGAATGGTTTATGGTTTTAAATGTGCAAATGAAAGCCATCAACGGTGTTTCCAATGCTGATGTCTGTGTAATCACCTGTAAACAGCCTCTTTTGTCCTTTAAGTCTAAGAAGTGGTTGGTCTTAGGAAGACATGTGTCCATCCCAAATGGTAGGGTCTGACCAGATAATTTTTCATGGAAGGGAAGAATGTGAAACAAAGAATTCCCGCCTAAAAGGAAGGCTAAGAAGCAAAGTTTTCAGGCTCTTTGTCTTTGGCTGGCATGACACTCCCAAGAGAATGAACCAGAGACACCAGGGGAAAAAAATCTTCCTTGGCTTGGAGGTTTAGCTGAGATAAGAACAGTTTTAGGATACGTTTGCACTGAGCTTTTAGTGTAAGAACTAGCTATGTTTTCTGTTATTTTAAATTTGTAATCTACTTTGCTCTGCCTGTTTTCACTTGCAACCACTTAAATCATACTGTTTGTACTCAATAAAGTCACTTTTATTTACTATCAAGCCCAGTGTAAATAACTGTTACTTGAGGGAGCAATCAGTGTGTACATTCCCCCTTTTGTTGTTAATGGAGGCTAACCTGAATGATTTATTTGGGGTTCTGATCTCATTTGGGGAGTGGAGTCCCTGGAAGCTGAGCCCAAAACTGCATTTACCTCAGTCCTGAAGAGCTTCAGTGTCTGTATTGCTCTTTGGCGGGGGAGCGGGAGAAGGGACGGACATGATCTCAGCCCTGTCTGTGCCTTGGCAGGGGAAGACCAGGAGATCTGGCCCAGCAGGACAGGTTGGTGTGATGGCCATGAGAGCAAGGAGGTGAGTGTCAGTGGTTTTGTCAGCTCTCTGGGAAGCTGCCCAGCGGGGTCTTCTGTGAGCTTTCATGGGTAAAACACACTTCTTCAGATGAACTGGAGTGGAATTACAGAATCCAGAGTATATATAACAGCAAAAGCAGTTACCTGTAAATTGTGGGACCAGTGTTTATAACACTAATTGAAACAGGCTGGATGTGTATCATTCAGAGCTTTTAATGTATAAATGCTAATATCAAAGGCAGGGGAAATTGCTTTTGTAGTGTGTTAACCAGTTAATATCTTTATTCAAGCCCAAGTTGATAGTATAGAACGGAACTTGTAAATGAATTACAGTTCAGCAGTCTCCCTCTGTAATTAACATAAGAACAGCCGTACTGGGTCAGACCAAAGGTCCATCTAGCCCAGTATCCTGTCTGCCGACAGTGGCCAGCACCAAGTGCCCCAGAGAGGATGGACCGAAGACAATGATCAAGCGATTTGTCTCCTGCCATCCCTCTCCAGCCTCTGACAAACAGAGGCCAAAGACACCATTTTATCCCCGGCTAATAGCCTTTTATGGACCTAACCTCCATGAAATTATCTAGCTTCTCTTTAAAATCTATTATAGTCCTAGCTTTCACAGCCTCCTCTGGCAAGGAGTTCCACAGGTTGACTACACGCTGAATGAAGAAGAACTTTCTTTTATTAGTTTTAAACCTGCTACCCATTAATTTCATTTGGTGTCCTCTAGTTCTTCTATTTAGGGAACTAATAAATAACTTTTCTTTATCGGCCCTCTCCACACCACTCATGATTTTATATACCTCTATCATATCCCCCCTCAGTCTCCTATTTTCTAAACTGAAAAGTCCCAGTCGCTTTAATCTCTCCTCATATGGGACCCGTTCCAAACCCCTAATCATTTTAGTTGTCCTTTTCTGAACCCTTTCCAAGGCCAAAATATCTTTTTTGAGGTGAAGAGACCACATCTGTACACAGTATTCAAGATGTGGGCGAACCATAGTTTTATACAGGGCAGTAAGATATTCTGGGTCTTATTTTCTATCCCTTTCTTAATAATTCCTAGCATCCTATTTGCCTTTTTGACTGCCGCTGCACACTGCGTGGAAGTTTTCAGAGAACTGTCCATGATAACTCCAAGATCTCTTTCCTGATTTGTCGTAGCCAAATTAGCCCCCATCATACTGTACATATAGTTGGGGTTATTTTTCCCGATGTGCATTACTTTACACTTATCCACATTAAATTTCATTTGCCATTTTGTTGCCCAATCGCTCAGTTTGGTGAGATCTTCTTGGAGTCCCTCACAGTCTGTTTCTGTCTTGACTATCCTAAACAGTTTGGTATCATCTGCAAACTGTACTACCTCACTGCTTACCCCTTTCTCCAGATCATTTATGAATAAGTTGAAAAGGATTGGTCCCAGGACTGACCAATTGGGCAATAAAATTCCCTTGTAAAAGAATCACTACTTTTAAATACATTATTGAATGTCCAGGGAGGTTAAAGTGTTCCTGTATAGCAGTGGTGGGCAATAATTTTGGAAGGGGGGCCATTTCACAAATTTCAGAAGTGTCCGTGGGCCGACCTGGAAGAGGGTGGGGCATCAAGTGGAAGGGGGTTGGGTACGGTTACCTTATTTTCTGAACCAGCTGCAGCTAGTAAGAACAGTTTAATTTAAATTATGAAATAGATTAAGCATTTTAATTTTTTAATGATAGTTTATCAAACTTCATTTTAAATAAAGTAAAATATTATGTCCAACATAAAAGGCTTCAATGTTTTCTTTATTTATGGCAGGGGTGAGGAACCCTTTTTGGGTCGGGGGTCACTGACCCACAAAAAAATCAGCTGAATCTCACAAGTGAGAAGCAAAATCTCCTCCAAAACCCCCCAAAGCTCACTGATGTGGCTCCAAGAGATCTCACTCCTCTGGTGACCCAGCTTTACGGGTGAGGGGAAGGGAAGGTGGGGACTGACATTCAGCTAGTGGATTTTATGGAGCTCCTTAGGCTCTGGGGTACGGACAAAAATGAGGGGTACAGTGTGGGAGGCAGGCAGCAAGTAGGATAGGGATGGGGTGCAGGATCTGGGAGGGAGGTGGAGTGCAGAAGCAGGCTGGGAGTAGGGTGTCTGGCCAGGTGGAAGGAGCAGGAACAAGGAAGGGTACACTGTGTGGCCAGGAGAGAGGGTGCAAGAACAGGGAAAAGTGCTGGAGGAAGCTGAAGGTGCCGTGTCTTTGGGGGGGAGGGGGAAGGCGGAGGAGGAGAGAAGTGGCAGGACTGGAGTGGGGGGTAGATCTGAGGATGAAAGGGAACCTTACCTGGCTTCGTGCCCCCTTGCAGCAACGACTGCAGCCATGCTGTCCCGGCTACCCAGGAGGGAGGCCCTGCTGCCGCAGCGGCCATGAAGTCCAGGGCCGGCCCCGGGGGCACCTCTGGCCGCAGATCAGCCCCGAAGGCCAGAGGTACTGCTGCTGCGGCCACACAGCCCGGGACCAGCCCTGGAGGCACCACTGCCATGGCCACGTGGCCCTGGAGGCAGGAGATGCCGCTGCTGCGGCCATAGGCCAGCCCCAGAGGCAGGAGACACTGCTGCCGTGGCCACACACTCCAAAACAGGCCCCAAGGCACAGTAGCCACAGATCTCCCCGAAGGTTGTTGTGGCCAGGTGGCCTGGGGCCGGCTCTAGATCTACCCTGCTCCTTTCCCAAAGCCCCACTCTGCTCACTCCATCCCGCCCCCACCCCCATTCACTGGGCTGGGACAGGGGATTGGGCTTTGTGAGGGGGCTTGGGATGCAGAAGGGGGTATAGGTGCTGGCTTTGGAAGGCACCTCAGGGCTGCAGCTTGGGGTGCAGGAGGGAGTGCTGGCTCTTGGAGGGTGTGGGGGGCAGGGCTGAGGCAGGTGCTAGGAGTACAGGAGGGAGTCTGGGGTACAGGAGGGGTATGTATGCTGGCTCTGGGAGCGGGTAAGGGTTGGGCTTTGGGGTGCAGTAGGGCATATGAGGTGCTGGCTCTGAGAGGGGTCAGGGCAAGGGTGGTGGTGCAGGCTCTGGGAAGGGAATCAGAGCTGGGGGTTGGGGTGCAGAAGAGAGTGCTGGCTCTGGGAGATAATTAAGGGTTGTGGTGCAGGCACCCACTAGGTGGCATTTACTGCCGGGAGCTCCAGGATGGAGGTGCAGCATGGCCAAGACAGGCTCCCTGTTTGCTCTGGCCCCAGCCCTATGCTAGAGCCCATGGATAGACATTGGTATCTGCTGATCCACAGGGCTCTGCTCCCGGGAGACGCTGCAGCCAAAGGAGTGGAATGTGGTGTTGCCACTCCCAGGAGCCAGCACCTTGTGCTGGCAGCTCCTCCCAACTGTGTGGTTGCACG
Organism: Pelodiscus sinensis; assembly: GCF_052426305.1. NCBI lineage: Eukaryota > Metazoa > Chordata > Testudines > Trionychidae > Pelodiscus > Pelodiscus sinensis. Next base: position 113,981,583 of record NC_143055.1, on the reverse strand, counting down.
GCCCCCAGCCCTATCACCAGCAGGGTTGTGCCACCCTGGAGGCCTGTTGTGCTGGGAAGCAGAGCACCCCAAGCTGCTCCACTCTTCTGAATCCGAGGACAGCAGGAACAGTTGCACCTTGAAGCCCAGTTCTTGTGAGCCATCCAGTGTCCCAATAAGTTCGAGTCCCACCATTCAACAGCAGGAGGCCCGAGAACAAGAAGAGGAAGACACAAGGCACATGCTTGTCTACGAAATGGAGTGCCCCTATTGTTGTACCCTGCCATCCATTGCAGTGTCACTTTAAAGCTGTTTCATCAGCAATTTAAATCAAATGTTTATTTCTGGTTGTTACATCATTATTATTTAATACTAAAAACACTTTGGCTGCATCTAGACTGGCATGATTTTGCACAAATACTTTTAACGGAAAAGTTTTTCCGTTAAAAGTATTTGTGCAAGAGAGCATCTATACTGGCATGGGCCTTTGCACAAAAGATTTGCTTTTGCGCAAAAGCATCCATGCCAGCGTAGACGCGCTCTTGCGCAAGAAAGCTCTGATGGCTTTAGCCATCGGACTTTCTTGCGCAAGAAATTAACTTGGCTATCTACACTAGACCTCTTGCGCAAGAATACTTGTGCAAGAGGGCTTATCCCTGAGCGGGAGCGTCAGAGTATTTGTGCAAGAACCACTGATTTTGTACAGTACAAAGTCAGTGTTCTTGCGCAAATACTCGCGGCCAGTCTAGACAGGCAGCAAGATTTTGCACAAAAGCGGCCGCTTTTGCGCAAAATCTTGCCAGTCTAGATGCAGCCTTTAAATTAATTTATAAAAAACAGGCAATGCAATCTGCACAGAATATCTATACACTTTGCATAAGTCACAGGGCTTTGCAAAGTTATCAAATCACTCTCGGAAGCTAAAATAAGGAGAGCCATGACATGCTACTTTTACCTCCTGTCAAAGACTGAACTACTCACAATTCCTCCTCCATCCCTGCTCTGGGAAAGCAGCTGGCTATGCAGGTGCATCACTTATTAGCTATGAGTCTCAAAGTCAGAGTCATAGCAGCTCTGACAGTATTGACAAAGCTATTTTCATTTTTAATACCTGCTGATTTCACAGACTGCTAAACAAGTCTCTGTACCTCAGCCTCCCACCCATCACTAAGTCAATCTCCCTTTCTCTCATAAATATTATGCAAAACACAACATGCAGCTATCATCTCAGTGTGACAGAATATACTCCTGAATTCATAACCTACATTCTATTGTATTATGTTTTGTACTAAGCATGTCTTGTGAGGTATTATTTAAAAACTCATAATTTTCTGACCTACCATATCATGGCAAAATGCACTTAACAGTGTTGTATATGAAGTTATAAACATAAATTGAGATCATGATGACTAACATATTGTTTCCACATAAGTCTGGGGAGTGGCCAAACTAATTCCTCAGAAACAAAGGGCAATCTGACACCTCGACACCTTAGCAAGGTGTAAACAAGACTGACGGACCATTACCTGCTAAATGGCCATTCTCTGGCAAATAAAGGGTCAGGGGCAAAAAATCCACATTTTAGCAAAGATCTCCAAGTTGAAAATGTTTGAAGGTGAGTCAGGCAGGGAGCCTGCCTGAGGACCATGGCAGGCTGGATCCAAAGGCTTGGGAGGCCAAATCTGATCTGCGAGATGTATTTTGCCTTCCTCTGCCCTAATCACTAGGCTATTACAAAAATGCATAGCTCTCATCTGAGAATTCTAAAAATCAGATGCCAGCTCACCTAACTGAAGGGCAAGTTAGCTCAATCAGCAGCCAAGCCTAGATTTCAAATAGAACAAGCTAATAAACCAGCCCGGAGTCCTACCAAACTCCGTGACAAGTTTCCAACACAAAAAATGTTTCTTTTTTACCCCCTAAGTTAATCAATAACAATGAAGTGTACCAGAGATACTAAGCAGCTGGCTAACTCTGTGTAGGCACATCTACACTGGAATAAAAGACCCACAGCATAGCTGCAGCTGGCCTGAATCAGCTGCCTCTGGCTGTGGGGCTAAAAATTGCTGTGTAGATTTTTGGGCTCACACTGGAGCTTGGACTCTGGGACCTTCCCTGCTTGGGGGATTCCAGAGATCAAGCTGCAGGCCAAACAACATCAGACCAAGCCCACGCCCCATCAGACCACGTCAAATGGCCCGGGCTAGCTATGGGATGTTAAATGATAGTGCAGAGGCCTTCATCTCACTCTCTGCGTGTCATGTTTTATTCAGTCTGAATAGTCATATTGAGTAGCTTGCAGTTTACTAAGAGTGGGTCTTTCAAATGAAACCTTTAAAAGTATATCCTCTGTGCCATACATGGACATTGAGGACACATGGGCACGGCAAATGATTACAATACGTTAAAATCTTTATTTTCAAAGCACTTTACAGAAATAATTTTTTTGCTAGCGTGTCTCACAGTTACAGAATGAGGTTGGGAAACAGGCATCCAATACTCTATTTCTAACTCTGCTGCTTCATTGCTACATGATCTGGATCAAGTCACTTCACCTCCCTGGCCTTGTCTTCACCAAGGGAGCCAACAGCTTCCACCAGCTCCTGGGCAAGGGGTTCAGGGGAAGATGGAGCTTGGGCAGAAAAGGGTAACTAGCCCTCAGGGCTTCCCAGACTATGATGTGCCCCCCCAACCCTTCAAGAGCTGCCCAAAGCACACAGTGCAGTGCTCCAGTAAGGATTTAAAGGTCCTGGGGCTCTAACCTCTGCCCTTGCTGCAGTAGCAGCAACTGGGAGCCCTGGGCACCTTTGAATTGCTGGGCCCCAGGGCAACTGGCCCCTTTGTCCCCCCTCCCAATGGCAGGTCTGGTCTTCAATATGAGAATAAGGTGTGTTCCTCACTTGTTAGCTAACTCCAGTTAACTACCTTCAGTTAAAAACGCAGTGAAGACAGGGCAGTTAGCCTCTCTGGGATCCCTCAAATGGAGTAAGATTTCCCCTGGGATGCCTATAACCAATGAGTGCAAAGATGAGAAATTAGGCCAATACTGGCAAGAAACACTCTCTGGGTATGTCTACACTACCCTCCTAGTTCGAACTAGCGGGGTAATGTAGGCATACCGCACTTGCAAATGAAGCCCGGGATTTGAATTTCCCGGGCTTCATTTGCATAAGCGGGGAACCGCCATTTTTAAAACCTCGCTGGTTCGAACCCCGTGCAGCGCGGCTACACGGGGCATGAACTAGGTAGTTCGAACTAGGCTTCCTAGTTCGAACTACCGTTACTCCTCATTTCACGAGCTAGCAGGGTAGAGTAGACATACCCTCTGGCATTGGCTGCACATGAGGCCTCTATCTCCATCAGCGCTGACACCAGCGGATTTCATCATCAATGTCAGCACTGCTGGACAGATAGATTCCGAGACAGGGGAAGCTGTTGACATTCTTCAGTACGTGGTCGTCCGCCATGATGGCTGGTTCGGGTAATGGTATGGCAGGTGTTAGCTGAACGAGTACCTGGGTCTTTCGTGTATTGAGCGTCAGTCCCAATCTGCGGTAAGCCATGATGAAAACATCAAAGATTGCTTGGAGACCATTTTCCAAGGTAGCACTGACCTCGGTGTTGTCAGCGTACTGACATTCTACCACTGACCCACTGACATTGTTGTTGTCTTGGTCTTGGCTCAGAAGCAGCCCAATTAAAGAGGCTACCATGCATCCTGTAGGTTATTTTGACTCCACTTGGAAAATCATCTCCAACAGTCTGGAGCATAGCTGCCAGAAAGATATTAAATAGCATAGCTACTATCACACAACATTGTTTGACTCCAGTCCTTACATCAACTGGTTCAGTTGCATCACCATTGTTGAGTATCACAGCCTGCATGTTGTTGTATAAGAGACATATGATATTGACAAATTTTGGTGGACAGCCAAAGTGTTGCAGGATCTTCTAGAGGGCCTCGCGATTGACGGAGTCAAAAGCTTTAGTCAAATTGAGGAACGCCATATACAGAAGCTGACGTTGTTCCTGACATTTCTCTTGTATTAAACAGGCAGAAAAGATCATATCTGTTGTTCCTCGCCCTGGTCAGATGCCACATTGTGACTCTGGAAGGACTTCTTAAGCCAGTGGAAGGAGATGGTTCAGAAGGATTCAGATGAAAATTTTATCTGCGGTTGGAATCAAGGAGATCCCTCGGTAGTTTCCGCAGTCCGTCCTGTCACCCTTCTTAAAAGATGGTCACTACGATGGTGTCTCTGAGCTCGCTGGGTATGGTCTCCTCTCTCCAGGTCACCAGAACGAGGGAGTATAAGCACTACAACAGGGATGGACCTCCGTTTGAATCTCTTGGCAGGGATTCCATCGGTGCCTATGGCCTTGTTGTCTTTCATCTTTTTTGTGGATCCTTGGATTTCGCAGATGGAGGGTTCACGATCCATATAGAGCCAGACAGGTAGATTGATGATCACGTTGAAAAAGCTATTGTTGACAATTGCATCACAGTTGAAAGGTGGCTGAAGTGTTCCTGCCACCAGCTATTGATGACAACTTTGGTCTTGACAGGCAATGTCCCGTCTGCTGATTGTAGGGGAGTGACACCCTGTTTTGACAGACCATAAATTGCCCTAACAGCACTGAAGAACTCATGACTGTTGTTGGAGTCAGCACAGCCCTGCCTGTATTTCCTTTACTTTCTCTCTCCACCAGTTGTTTTTAAGGACTCTAATTCTTTGTTGTGCTTCGCCCTTGGTAAGCTTATAATCATGTTTCTTCTGCTGAAATGAGAAGTTGCTATGCCAGGCTTCGAATGCTCTGTGTTTAACATCAATCTGGCCCTGGATCTCCTTATGGTTAGTATCAAACCAATCCTGGTTCCTTCGCTTGGTGTAGCCACCAGTTTCACCGCAGGTTTTCAGGACAGCGGTTTTCAGAAAAGACCATGCCTGGAGACAGTCGTCTGGGGGATCTTGGCTACTTAACATGTCACTAAGGCTTTGCTGGAAGATAAACCTTGTCTCATGAGTCTTTAAACCCTGCCAGTTAACTACTTGCAATTAAAAAACCCAGTGAAGACAGGGCAGTTAGTAGTTTTCACATGGATTAGAAGGTTGAATCAGACTATGTGTGAGCCTACTTTTAGCTTGATCTGCTAACTCATGTGAAAACAACCGGCAACCTAGGATTTTATTTTCAGTTAGCTACCCCAAGGAATGCACCTTTTTTCATGGTGAAGGCCCCCATGTCCTAGTTTCTCTATCATGTCAAATTAAATAATTACACTCTGTACAACTTAAGGAAAGGGCTTTGGGATCCTTGGATACAAACAGCTGCATAAAGCACCAAGAAGTATGCTTATTTAACTTTTCGTAAGTGTAGGCATACACCTAGCTGCATTTTTGCCTCTCTATCTCGGGATGTATGCAAGCTAGCTGACACCCATCAGCTACATTTCAGCCAGGCCCATTCCAACCCAGTGACTGAACCCTGCTGTAACTTCTTTTGATAGCACCCACATTGCATGGCCCAAGGTAAAAAGACAGGAACATCTTCCTTCCCATCTGTCCTTTCTAGGTGTGCATGGGGATGCAGCCAGACCTCAAATGACCCTAAGAACAAGGAGCGCATGTTCCCTGATATCATGGTCTTGCATGATATTCTTATCAATAAACTAGGCAAATACAACTTAGATGGGGCTAATATAAGGGGGGTGCATAACTGGCTGGATAACCATTCTCAGAGAGTAGTTAACTGTTCACAATCCTGCTGGAAGGGCATACCAAGTGGGGTTCTGCAGGGGTCTGTTTTGGGACTGGTTCTGTTCAATATCATTATCAACTATTTAAATATTGGCATAGAGAGTACACTTATTAAGTTTTCAGATGATACCAAGATGGGAGGGGTTGCAACTGCTTTGGAGGACAGGGTCATAATTGAAAATGATCTGATCAAACTGGAGAAATGGTCTGAGGTAAATAGGATGAAGTTTAATAAGGACAAATGCAAAGTGCTCCACTTAGGAAGGAACAATCAGTCTCACACATACGGAATGGGAAGCAACTGTCTAGGAAGGAGTACTGCAGAAAGGGATCTAGGAGTTATAGTGGACCACAAGCTAAATATGAGTCAACAGTGTGACGCTGTTGCAAAAAAAGCAAACGTGACTCTGGAATGCATTAACAGGAGTGTTGTGAGCAAGACATGGGAAGTCATTCTTCCGCTCTACTCTGTACTGATTAGACCTCAATTGGAGTTTTGTGTCCAGTTCTGGGCACCACATTTCAAGAAAGATGTGGGAAAATTGAAGGAGGTCCAGAGAAGAGCAACAAGAATGATTAAAGGACTAGAGCACACGACCTATGAAGGAAGACTGAAAGAATTGGGCTTGTTTAGTTTGGAAAGGAGAAGACTGAGAGGGGACATTATAGCCGATTTCAGGTATCCAAAAGGGTGTCACAATGAGGCTGGAGAAAAATTGTTCTCCTTGGCCTCTGAGGCTAGGACGAGAGGTAATGAGCTTAAACTGCAGCAAGGGATGTTTAGGTTGGACATTAGGAAAAATTTCCAGTCAGGGTGGTTAAACACTAGAATATATTAAGGAGCAGGCTAGATAGACATCTATCACGGATGGTCAGATGGTATTGGGTCCTGCCATGAGGGTAGGGGACTGGACTCGATGACCTCTCAAGCTCCCTTTTAGTCCTAGGCTGCGTCTAGATTGGCATGATTTTCCGGAAATGCTTTTAACGGAAAAGTTTTCCGTTAAAAGCGTTTTCGGAACAGAGCGTCTAGATTGGCAAGGACGCTTTTCCGCAAAAGCACTTTTTGCGGAAAAGCGTCCGTGCCAATCTAGACGCGCTTTTCCGCAAAAAAAGCCCCGATCACCATTTTTGCGATCGGGGCTTTTTGCGGAAAACAAATCTGAGCTGTCTACACTGGCCCTTTTGCACAAAAGCTTTGTGCAAAAGGGACTTTTGCCTGAACGGGAGCAGAATAGTATTTCTGCAAGAAGCACTGATTTCTTACGATAGGAAGCCAGTGCTTTTGCAGAAATTCAAGCGGCCAGTGTAGATGCTGGCAAGTTTTTCCGGAAAAGTGGCTGATTTTCCGGAAAAACTGGCCAGTCTAGACACAGCCCTAGTTTTCTATGAACTAAGGGGCGCTAGGGGTGCCCTGTGCCTTGCAACAGGTCTCATCTACCCAGGGTTTAGAGCTTGATTCCAAGACCCCCCATACATACGGGGTGCTCCAGCACCGCCGGTTCCCAGAGAGGCAGGGGGAAGAACAGGACCTGGAGCTGCGCCTCAGGCTGCAAGTCGTTGTCACCGCCCGCCCCGCAGGCGAAGGGCGCCCAGTGCCTGGGCGGGGCTCGGCGCTGCGGTGCGATCCAGCCGGGCGGCGGCGCGTACAGACCGGCTGCCCACAGTCACCTCGGCCCGCCCCTACGTGAGAGGCGCCGCCGGCTCGGGCTCGGCCGGGCTCCTCCCCCGCCTCAGTCAGAGGGCCCCGCCGGCCCCGGCTCCTCCCTCCCGGCTGCCGAGTCGCTCCTGTGGCAGGCAGCAGCATGGCGGCCGTGGAGAGCCGGGTGTGCGAGACCGATGGGTGCAGCCGCGAGGCCAAGCTGCAGTGCCCCACCTGCATCAAGCTGGGCATCCAGGGCTCCTACTTCTGCTCCCAGGTGAGCCCCCGCCGCGGCCCTCGGACCGGCGCCTTGCCCGCCCGCCCGCCCGGGCGCACGCGGCTGCAGACAGGGCGCTGCTTCCTGTCCCGGTGCCCCCTCCCGGCGCTGCTGCTGGGGCGCCTGCCCGGGGCAGCACAGCCGCGAGCGGGACCCCCGCTGCCTCCCCTGCAGGGCTCCGGCCCTGGCCGTAGTTTGCCAAGTCCCGTGATTGTGTCTGGCGGCGAGCAGGCGGGTTCAGGTGGGGCGAGGGCTGGTGTGCGACTGGGCGAGGGTGAGGAGCGGCAGATGGGCCTGAGATCCTTGCAGCGAGGCGTCCAACTTTGCACCCTTTCACGTTCTTTCCCCTCTGAGATCTGCATTTGCAATGGACAGGCAGAAACACAATCTTGGTTTGTATAGGCTTGGGCTAGATATGGTGTGTTCCTTTTGCAGAGGCCAAGTGGGGGAGGACTGTACTTGGACCCTAGAGGAAAGTTCACACCAGTAAATTAGACCCTGTAGGAAGATACTTTAATAGGGGCCATGCTGGATGCAAGCATGTGGAAATGCTGAAACAGTTCTCTTTTTGTGTCTTTCATACTACAGTTTAGCACCTTACATCTTTTTTTCAGCTCTGTCACCTATTTCCTTCTCCCCCCAATCTCCAGTCTCTCTTGCTGGATTTAATTAACTGCAGGTTAATTTGCAGTTCAATTTGCTCTGGCAGATTCTCAGTGCATTTAAGAAAGAAGGGAACAAGGCATTTCAATATGTGTGTGTTTGCTTTTATTTTCACAGAAATCAAAATGTTATTGGATAGGAAGTTAGGTGTTATGGTCTGGATTTTTATCTGTGTAAATCACTGTATCTGTTATCCTATACATGTGTGTAATATTCCAGTCTTGATTAGACAGAGTAATTGTAGCATGAAAGTTTTTCTTCATATTTCACATATGTTGTGTCCTCTTTAAAGTATGTACTTAATACATTAAAATGAAACCTGATAAATTGTTTTTAGAACGTTTCTGTGACCGTGGACTGACTGCTTTGAAGATATGACTTCTCTGGCTATGTTAATTAAATAAGCTTTTGGAAAAAAATGTTAGGCTCTGCAGATTTAAGGTAAAAACTATAATTCACGTGTGGTTAATCATCTCCATGTTTTTTTAAAAAGAAGCCAACCTGATAGGCCTACTTATTTTCAGTTACTACCACAGTTGTAATATTTTTTCTTACTTGGAAAAATGTAAAATAAGTAGTAAAACAAGCTGTTTAGTCCTCTCCTGTTGACATTAGTGAACAAATAGTAATATTTTGGTGCATAATTAACTGGTGCAATAGTCAAAAGCATAGTTGATGATAAGAGGAATAAGGATTTTGGTCCATTTATTTATAAGGCACATGAATGCTCCTGCTTCAGAGTATAAACCAGGTGCAGGAGAGGCATCTGGCCTGGGGGAGGAGTGTAGGAGGTAGGGATGTGAATGTTTAACTGGTTAACCAGTAAGCCTCATCCTTAATGGATGAGGTTTACTGGTTAAGATTAACCTGTGGGGGCTGGAGTAGCTCCCAGCCTGCCATGGGCCTTCTGCAGGTAGGGGCTGCCCTGGCATCCTGCTGGTGCATCCCCTGCCTGTGGCAGGATGGGGGATGGGATGGCATTGCTGTCTAGGAGCTGATGGAGAGGCTGCTTTAGCTGGGCTGCAGCAGCTCTCCCTGGCCTCTCTTTAATTGGTTAACAGGCTAACTAATATATTTAACTAGTTAACCAATTAAATGGGATTTTACATCCCTAGTAGCAGGGGGTGCAGGGAGGGAGCTTTGACCAAGGATGGGGGCGGGAAGAGGGGGTGCAGAGGGTTTGGATGGTGACCTGGGGCAGGAGGAGGTGGTGACCTGGGGCAGGGAGAGGGAGAGGTTGGGGTGCCAAAGTCAGGCTGTGGCCGGTAAGCGCTTACCTAGGCGGCTCCCGGCTAGCAGCCCTGCAGGACCCTGAGGCAGACTCCTTGACTGCTGCAGCTCCTGGCTGCTCAATATGGCTGGCTGCTCCGTGTCACTCTTTGCTCTGGGTGCTCGGAGGAGGAGGGAGGGGGCTTTGCACACTGTCCCGGCCCCCAACAAAATCTCTCAGCTCCCATTGGCTTCTTTTTGTGGAGCCTCTCCCCGTGCCCGATGCAGCGAGCCACAAGGAGCAGCTAGCTGCTTAAAGCAATGTGGAGCCACTTTGAAGCAGATGGCTCGCTTCTCTGTGCCATAGAGTTTGGTGGGGAGGCCTGTGAACCCGATTGGGTGGCCCATGGGATGACCCAGTGGCTTGGTGGGCCAGATCTTGTCTGCACTGATATAGACATTGGTGAATACAATAAGTTACTAGCCAGTTAAAAGTCTGTGGAGAAATTCTAGGCATATCTGCAGGACCCCTCCCCCAAAACCTGCAGAATGTCTGTATAGTTGGAAGGGATTCTTATTTTCTATTATGCCTACTCTTTTACTGGAATAACAAGTATGTTGTAAGGGTTTGTCTACACTGCCAAGTTTTGCTGCTGAAAGGAATATTGACATGCAGAAGTCGTCAAAATTAGAGTCGCCAAAGCGTGTTCACACTTGCTTCTTCTTTTGGCAGGTTGTGTCTACATTTTTAGCTCCGTTGTTGATACACACCAACAGTGCATTGCTCACAGTATCCCACAGTGCGTGGCAACACCGTCTGTTGATAGGTATTGTGGTGAGAATGTGTAATGGCACATGCCACATCTTGGGGACCGTGCAAAACATCCTGTCAGCCACTGCTTTGTTTTCCAGCTTCTAGGGGTTTCCGGTTTGCTTTTGCACCATTGTGCGCTCCAATATCTTTAGTGAAAAAGCATGGATCCCACACTTCTCTCCTATGCTCTGTTTAGTGTCGTGAGATCATCACGCATTGTAGCAGAATTAACAGAGGAATAAGAGTCACAGGCAGCTGATGTTCTGTGTGAGCTGGGACAGCAGCAATCTGTCATTGCATTTGACACTTACAGACTGGTAAGGCAGAGTGTCTCTTTTGGGCTTGGGCAGTTGTTCTCGACTTGTTTCAGTCTGTGGACCACCAGGCCAATCAAAACATTTTCAAGGACCACCTCCAGCACATGTAGCACAGGACGAACAACACAGCAACCACTCAGCATGATGGCAGCAGCTACACTGATGCTCAGAGCCTCAGACGGAAGTTACTGGCAACACAACGCAGTTGCATCCTAGGTGACGCTATGGATGATGCGCTGCGTGCTTGTGAACATGGCGTAAAACAGCCTAACGGCAGCACCTACTCATGTCGTGTGACTTTGGACAATGTTCCTGTGGACCACCGAAAAAGTCACTGTGGACCACCAGTGGCCCATGGACCACCAGTTGAGAACCACAGGGCTAAGGAAACCAGCATGATTGGTGGGATCACATTATCATGCACATGTGAGATGAAGACCAGTGGTTACTTAAAGATGCATAAAGCAGACTTCCTGGAACTGTATGCTGAGCTGACCCAGTGAACTGCGGCACAGGGACACCAGAATGAGAGCTGCCCTCTCAGTAGAGAAGTGTGGGGCAGTTACTGTCTGGAAGCTGGCATCTCAGTTTGAAGTGGGGAAGTTGACCATTGGGGCTGTGCTACTGCAAGTTTGCAGGGCAATAAGTCCCATTCTGCTATGGAGGATTGCGACTTCAGGAAATATGCATGACATACTGGATGGCTTTGCAGAAATGGGCCTTCCTAGCTGTGTGGGAGGTAGAAGATGGAACACATTTTGACTTTAGCACCAGACGGCCTTGTCACAGTAGAGAGCAATAGGAAGGGATACTGCTTGATGGTGCTACAGGTGGGGTCACCATGGGAATTTGACAAACATCAGTGAAAGATGGTCTGGAAAGGTGGATGATGTATACATCTTTAGGAACATTGGCCTGTGCAGAAAGCTGCAGGCAAGGACTTTCTTTCCAGACCACAAGATTTCAGTGGGAGGATATGGAAATACCCCATCTTGGAAGTAATGGAAGTAATCTTGGAAGACTCGGCTTACTCCTTGTAGCCCTGGCTCATGAAACCTTGTACAGAGCACCTGGACAGCAGCAAGAAGTGCTTTAACAGGCTGGCTGCGTCTAGACTGGCAAGTTTGCTTTTGCGGAAAGACTTGCCAGCTGTCCACACTGGCTGCTTGAATTTCCGCAAGAACACTGACAATCTCATGTAAGTATTTGCGGAAATACTAAGCTGCTCCCGTTTCGGCAAAAGCCATCTTGCGCAAATGCTTTTGCGCAAGAGGGCCAGTGTAGACAACGCGGTATTGTTTTGCGCAAAAAAGCCCCAATCGCGAAAATGACGAAAGTGCTTTTGCAGAAAAGCGTCCGTGCCAATCTAGACGCTCTTTTCCACAAATGCTTTTAATGGAAAACTTTTCCGTTAAAAGCATTTGTGGAAAATCATGCCAGTCTAGACGTAGCCGCCGAGTCTGTGCCTCATGGAAGTGGAACGTGCCTTTGGCAGATTGAAAGGAAGTAAATGTCTTTGTAAGGCTAGACCTTATAGAACAGACTTTCTATGACCATAGCTGTGTGCTGCACTTTGCATAATCTCTGTGAATCTAAGAGTGAAAGGTTTGCTCAGAGATGTTGTACAGAGGCACAGTGTTTAGCTGCAGAGTTTGAGCAGCCAGACATTAGGGATGTCAGAAGATTCCAGAGGGAACATCAGCGAGGTTTTGAGGAAACACTTTGACAATGAGCAGCACTGAAACCTACCTCTTTTGCCGTTGATTCCCTGCTGCATCCCATTTAACACATATCTGTACAAGAAAATGCTTGAGCGGCCTGTACCTTGGACCAAAGTGATTGCTATGCTTTGTAGAGCAGAAAATAAAATAATTGTGCCATTAAAAAAGTTTGCCTGTATTAGTCAGTGATATACCACAGCACCCATGTTTTCTGGTAAGGGAGGGGCTTCGAAAGCGTGAAACCTCACAACTGTAGGTCCAGCTGTCATGGTTAAAGTTGTGAGAGGGGGTGGAATGCAGGGGAAACTGAGGATTCAAAGAGAGTGAAAAGGAATGTGTGCGTGTACTGTACAGGATGGGCTGCTGGACAAAGAATTGTATATGTGCTGCAGGAGAGGTTAAGCCCAGATCTGCTCACTTTGCAGCTTGATTGCACACTTGAGCATCTCGGTTTGCTCCTCCACGACCTTGATCATACCATCTTTCCTATCCTGCCTCTCTTTTATCCATTGGTCCTCTTACCCTATATGGAGGAGTGCTTGATCACTTCCCTCACTAAGTCCTCTCTGTTGCGTTTGGGCTGCTTTCTTGTATGACTGCTGGGGTAGGCCCCTATGTCCACAAGTTCTCTGCTGTAAAACACAATGCACAAAGGGAAGAATTGTTAAATTCTAGTTCAACATTGAAACATTTAATTTACAAGCACCTTTTACAACACTCCTAATCGCTTTCTCACTGATCCTTGCAAGACACATACATCTCTGCAGGCACTGTAAACATGGTGAGTGTGGGGGAAAGAGGGGTGATGGACATGCATTGGGGCAAAAGAGAGTACAATTGTGGCTTGTGGAGCAGCTGTGCAGAGAAATTGTTCTTCTCTACAGGCGGGTATCACTGTAGCAGACCTCACACTGCTGAGGGTAAGGAGGGAAACCAGGGCTCAACTACTGGATGCCAGTAGTTATTTCCCGGCTCTGTATGCAGCTCATGTATGTGCTGCTTTGGTCCCTGCGCCATTGATTGCAGAAAGGTATGGGACAGTGCTCTACAACGGGGGAAGAAACACTGCAGCACTGCTGTGGAACTTGCAGCAGAGACTTGACAAGTACCTCAGGCAAAGTTTCCAGAGCATCTTTCTACAAGATTCTATTCACACCTTGGTGTGCATCAGTGCCGTGCTTGGACATAACAGTTAGCTACACAGGGCTACGCTCAGCCCACAGAATCACAGCCAGGCTCCCACTTTTCTGTGTCCTGCACGCACCTCTGCCAGAGCCACTTACCTAGTGTCTCATCTCCTGGGCATCTTGGGTACAGCACCAGAGCAACCCTTTGCCTTACTCACCTTATGGTATGGCTACATCAGCTCCTTTATCTTCGATCTGCACTGTAGCTTAGCTCTTTTCTCACAGGCTTTGTGAAATTTGCCTGTACGTGTCCCAGTTCCTATGGATCACTTGCAGCTGGGACTACACAGACTCCTCTCCCTGTATACTGATTAGGGTTGTTATATTTCAATTAATCAGCTAATTGAGTAGTCAATGGAATTTCCATCGACTATTCAATTAGTCAGTAAGGGGGGGGGGCGCTCGCTATCCCACTGTGCCTCTCCCTTTGAAATGTACAAGAGTCAGCCACAGCTCTTGTATATTTCAGAGGGAGAGACAAAGCAGTTCCCTCTGCTTCTCTTCCTTCCTCCCAGGCTCTTGTATATTTCAAAGGGTGAGAGGCAGTGAGTTCCCTTTGCCTGTCCCTCTAAAACAGGGTTTCCCAACCTATGGGTCGGGACCCAACTAAGGTCGCCATTACATTTCAAAAGGGTCGCCAAGTGTCTCCCCAGGTGGCTCTTCCCTCTCTCCTTCCCCCGTTTTTGAATTGCCTTGGGTCACCAAGTCTTCCTGAATTGTCAAAATGGGTTCCCATCTGGCAAAGGTTGGGAATCGCTGCTCTAAAATGTACAGGAGCCACCCGGGCTCCCCGCAGCTCCTGTACATTTCAAAGGGAGAGAGACAGTGGGAACCCACGCCAGCGGGGAGCAAAGAATTGCAGACGGCGCTTGTACATTCCGAAGAGAGAGGAGCAGCAGTGAGACTGGCGTGAGTGAACCAGTCCCCGCTCATGCTGTTTCCCCTCATCCCCCTGGCTCCTCTGCCCCCTGTGGAGATGGTGCTGGGGGGACGACCATCTTTTAAGCAGGTTCCTCCCAGCACTGGCTTGTGCTCCCCCCCCCCCACTTGCTGCCTCTATCAGAGAGAGGCAGTAAGGGTGGGGGGAAGCAATTAGTCGAGTTCCTACTCAGCTTCCCGCTAAGCATTTAATTATCAGGTAGTCGACTAGTCACTTACATCCCTAATACTGATCAGATCCAAAAGTTCCATAGTGGTTCTAGATAAGGAGTGTCATGAGATTAAACTCTGTGTCCTGCTGGCTGGCTCAGCGTGAAGTCAAGTTTTGGGGGCTTGTAAGGGGGAGGGGTGAATTGCTGTGTACTTGGCTGCAGGGCAGCGGAGTTCAAAGCACTTCCGAGAGCAGCTGCTTGGGGACATTATGGGGAAACTTCCTGGAGGGCAATAATTGCGAATAAAAGCCTCATGGTGTCCACAATGTGTGTTTGTCGACAGTCACAGAAGGGAGAAAGAAGAAAGTCCCTCATGATTGTGGAAGTTTTTTGTAGCTGAAATTGAGTGTTTTTCACAACAAAAGTTGTGGTGTTCGCTCTTGCAGTTTTATCACCAAAAGACAGGTTTTGGTGACACAATTTGGTAGTGTAGACATATGCCCTAAGATACATGGATGGTTATTCAAAATTATAGTGCAGCAACTTAATTTTAAAAGCTCAGTCTTGCGACACAGAAAAGCAATGCAGCCTAGTGGACAGTGCACTAGACAGGGACTTGGGAAACCTGATTTCTGTTTGTTGCTCAACTTTTCAATGGCTGAATAACACTTGGGCAAATCACTTCACTGGTCTGTGCCTCAGTTTCCCCATTGGTAAAATCGAGACAATGACTCTCATCTCCTTTGTACACTGCTTTGAGAGCTATGGGTGAAAAACATTACAAACATAGGTAAACAGAAAACATAGGTGGTATTAAAAGCTTTACAGCTGTACCATTGTAGTTCCATAATATAGATGTTGCCTACTGCAACAAAAGGGGGTTCCTGTTGCTGTAGTTGATCTGACTCCCTGAGTGGAAGAATTCTTACCTTGCACCAAGGGTTAGGTTGCCTTAACTCACTCGGGGGTGTAAAAGATTCACAGGCCTAACATTCAAGAGAAAACAAATTCCATAGAAAGATCCTGAATTCATTCGTATTCAATATGTATTTTCACACACAAAAATTGTTCCTGATTTGTTTGTTTGCTCCTGGCATAGACTGGAGAAGATGTACAGTGTGTCCTGATGTAGAAATCCATTGCCCAATATGGAAAATGTCTGAAAATATAAGTAGTAATATATAACTCAATACAAACTGTTAAATGTATGCAGTATTGAGTGTTTAAATGAAGAGTAGTGAGGAAATTAAACATTTTATCTCTTTTTAGGGTTTTCTAATACTATAGTTATAGTATTTTCCAGGTAAATTTATATTTGGATGGCAAGGTCTCTAGTGCAGCAGTTCCTAACCGCTGGTCCACAGACTGGCAGTGGGCTACGGACCACGGCAACTCTGGGGGCCGTGGCTGGGGAACATTGCCCAGTGCCTCCCCTCCTGCCACGGCTGTTGGGGGAAGGCATGTCCTGCTCCATCTCGCAGACAGATAGCACCAGGCATGAGGAGGGTCTCCTCCTGGCTGAGGAAGAGCGGTTTGCTGCACAGCTGGAGGGCTGCGCAGAGCCCGGCACGCTGCCATCCTGGGCTCTGCACGGCCCTCCACCGCACAGGGTAGCACTGTTCCGCAGCTGAGAGAAGATCGCGCCCTTGCCCGGCGCTGTTTGGCTGAGAGGCGGGGCAGGATATGCCTTTCCCAACAGCCACAGAGGGAGGGAGGTGCTGAGTGGTGTTCCCCAGCCATGGCCCCCAGAGCCACCATGATGCGGGCAGTGGCATTCAGCTGGGGCTGGGAGGCAGCTCAGTCTAGGTGAGAGGAGTGGGGCAGGCACTTGGAGCTCCAAGGATGGGGCTAGTGCAGGAGGACTCTGGGGGCGAGGGGCTGGAATTGGGGTCTCTGGGGGCAGGGCTAGTATGGGGGGGACTATGAGGATATGGCTGGCACTTGGGGGCTCTGGGCACAGTATTGGGGGGGCTCTAGAGGAGTTTGGTGCAGTGGGGCTCTGAAAACAGGAGGTTGGCACGGGGGGGTCTGGTGGTGGTGGGGGTTCTAAGGGACTGCACTGGGGGGTTTAATGCAGGGGGCTCTGGGTTCAGTAGCTGGCATTAGGGGGGTTAATGAGGGGTGGAGGGCTTTAGGGCTGGCACTGGGGGGCTCTAGAGACCAGGGCTTTTGGCAAACCAGCAACATTTTATTTGCATATTTACATATTCATGATTTGCATAATAAATATTCCGATATACAAATAACATGTTTCTGGTTGGCCAAAAGTTTGTGAATGGATTTGCCAATCCCTGGTTTCAAAAAAGTTGGGAACCACTGCTCTAGTGGACCTCAGTTATCTTCATTTTTCCTTTCCCTGGTAAATATCACTTTTTCTTGTAAATGAAATTTTTTTCTTCCTCCCTGAGAGAGGAACAATGTTCCTTCTAATTTTTTCCATCCGTGTGCAGAATAAATTTTATGTGCACCAAGGCAAGTGCAGATGTGTTGGTGGTGGTGTACATATTGGCAGCTGTGGATGCTCTGCTAATGAACTGGGAAGCATTGGATCTCTCCTGGCCACCCAAGCACACAGCTTCCAGGGAATGCTGGAAAGGAGATTTCAGCAATTTGCCCAAAAAATGGTTACCGTATTTTCCGGCGTATAAGATGACTTTTGATGTTAAAAAACATCCCCCCAAAATCGGGGGTCGTCTTATACGCTGGGTATGCAGCTTTGCAAAGTCTCGGGAGAAGCCGGCGGCGGGGCAACTCAGGTGCGCCTGGGATGCCCCGCCGCCGGCTTCCCCCGAGGCTTTGCAAAGCTGCAGAGGGGCTCCGGTGGCGGGGCAGCTCAGGTGCGCCTGGGATGCCCCGCCGCTGGCTTCCCCCGAGACTTTGCAAAGCCGCGGAGGGGCTCCGGTGGCGGGGCAGCTCAGGCGCGCCTGGGATGCCCTGCCGCCGGCTTCCCCCGAGGCTTTGCAAAGCCACGGAGGGGCTCCGGCGGCGGGGCAGCCCAGGCGCGCCGGGACTGTCCCGCTGCCGGGGCGTCCTCAGAGGCTTTGCTCCCGGTGTCCCTGGTCTGCTGGAGACGGTCCCCAGCAGACCAGAGGCACCGGGAGCAAAGCTGAAGCGGCGGCTGGGTGCCGCGCTTCTGAGGCTTTGCTCTGGCTTTGCTCCCAGTGCCTCTGGTCTGCTGGGGACCATCTCCAGCAGACCAGGGACACCGGGAGCAAAGGAGGAGGAGGGGCGCTGGGGTATAAGACGAAACCCTATCTTTTAACTAAAAAATTAGGGGGTCGTCTTATACGCCCAGTCGCCTTATACGCCGGAAAATACGGTACTCTGAATTTGTCTGACTCTCCCTTGAATTTTGTTTCTTGGTCTAAGGTCCCTTTAGTCTGTCTAAAATGAATATTTAACTTTAAGTATACTGTCATTCCTGTTCGCTTCTGGTCTTCAACCATCTGTTTTGTTACCCAGCTACTGTCTTCTGTTGAAGTTGCTTAATTTTAATGGTGGGTAGAGTCAAGTTACATATTCGTTACTTTTTCACACAATTATCGTGAGGGGTAATTTACAGTTATAAAGCATTTTGAGATCTTTGAATGAAAGGTGTTGGAAAAGTACAAAGCATTTTGACTGTTGTTTCTGATTAATCCTTTCCAGTAGCACATGGCGCACACTTCACATTTGTTGCGAAGACCAGGATTTTAACAGGGTTAAAAAAATAACTAGATACCACACACAGGGTTACCAAATTCTGCATGTTTTTGTCTGCATAGTTTTTCTTTCTACCAGAATTACAAAAGTAATATGCACTTAAAGCAAGGGCATTTGAAGTGAGTTGAGTACTGATTGCACACAACATTGTGGGAACAGTGTGCTCCCTCTGCATCCAATCAAAGTGCTGCTATGGTTCAGTCTGTCTGCTCTGCAAGTTCTAGGTATGCATGCAGTTACCAAAACTACCTTATCCTGGGAGACCATCGTCAATCTTGCAGCCTACTAAGATGTAGGGCCACTCATGTGGCCCCCTCACTGCTGCAGAGGGTAACCATTGACTCATGCCACTCTGACACTTTTTTCCTAAAATACTTAATGAACTTGGAGGAAAAACAAATAAATATGCACATACACATGTCCAAATCATACTAATATATTTATGGAGGGTTTTTGGTTGCAGACTCAATAATAATTTACAGTTGTCTTTATTTTATTTTATTTTTGGCGCTAAACAGGATAGAAACACAAGATGTTGTGCATATTCTTGTCCTTTTTTGTTGTTTCTTTTGCTTTTTTGGTTGCTAGCTAGTAAGTCAGCTTCTGTGAAAAGTGGTGTTTTTATTTTGTTAATGTCACTTTTCAAAGCAGCAGCCTTTTCACTGCTTCCAGCTAGCTAAAAAGTGATATTTGCAAAAATCACTTTTCATGGAAGGTTTAGCCCCGTGGTGGAGAATTCAGCCTGGAATGGGGAGGTATGTAGGGCGGCAGCTAGGGACTGGGGTGATGTGGTGGATGGATGAGGCGCCTGGGGCAGTATTGGGAACCAGGGGCAATGAACGGAGAGGTGAGCCCAGAAGCACCGGGACTGGCTGTCCATCAGCAGACTCTAAGTTTGGAGCCCCACAGTCAGTTGGGGTGGGGCCAGCTGCCATGTGGTCTGAACATGCTGCCTGCCACCTCAGGGGCTGAAGCCAGAAGCCTGAGTCCCACAGCCACCAGGAAAGTGGGGAATACAGACTGAATGTCTGCTCCTCCAGTGTTTTTGACTTCAGAGGGGGGCAGGATCCTACCCCATCTTGCAGCGCCAGGGGAGGGACTGCTGCTTTGCCCCTGCTGCTATCACTACCTAGGAGGCTGTGGCTGCAAAAAAAACCCCTGGTGACTGCATGTGAAGAAGGCTGCTTTAAGATATGTGAATAATAGCTGCACAAAAAAGTACACCTATTCCATAGACTTCTTATTTCTGTGGAGATCTTCCATCTAAATAAGGGTCAGGCTTAGCACTATTTACATTTAAAAAAACATATGAAATTCATTTCCTGCATATTGAGCTCAGTTCCCTGTGAGTCTCCTAATTTATTTATCACAAACCGTAAACAAAAGTTTTCAACCTTTTTAAAAGCTCACACTCATGAATTGCCCGAGCTGGGAAATCTTTGGAGGCTTTAAAGAACAAATTAGAAAAAATCGACTAGGGATGATCTAGGCATCCCTAATTCTGATTCAGCATGGGGGGGTGACCTAGATAACCTCTTGAGGTTCCTTTCAGCCTGTTATTTGTAAGTTTCTGTGCCCGTATGAGGACTAGGGGAGTATGACATTTTAAGGTTAAACAGTTTTATGTTGTATTTTTTTTTAAATCATTCTCACTATTGTGCATTTTAAAGTTTTTTTTTCATTTTTGCATAACTGAAATCTGGCTTAAATGCCATCAGTCATTCTCTTGGGCAATTTTTGAATATTATGAGCAGCTTCAATAGAGTTTTAAAATGGAATGTGTGTGCAACTTTACTGTTGAATTGGTGCAGTACAGTATAACACAGTAAAAAAAAAAACATTTCTGGGCCAGTTCCTTGACTTAAGCAGCGGGGAGATTGCAGAAGTCACTTTGGGCTGAGTTAAGAATAGAATTTAGGACTGTCTGGTTGTGTCTACACTGCCATTTTTAGTGCTAATATTTTAGTTGTTCAGGAGCATGAAAAACCATTCTCCAAGCGACAAAAAGTTTTAGCACTGAAAAGCACTGGTATAGACAGTGCTTTGTCTTTAAAGTTAAATTGCACCCAATATTTTCCCCAGGTCTCCTCCACTTAACCATAGAGCATCTCTCTCTCTCTTGTTTTGCTTATGGTACAGGAATGACTAAGAAGCCATTAAAGATAGGAAAGGTCAGATAGGTTAAAGAAAGTGGCCATGGGATTGGAACTTTTTAAATGATAAGAGTACTTCAACCAGATGGAGTAAGAGGGCCTGATGAAGGGAAGGAACAGCTTTCTTCTATGGATAAGAGGGCAATCACCAGTGTACATAGACAGTGTAATGCTCCTTATCAGGCCCACTGACAGGGTGTGTGCGCCTGTGCATGCAAAGGAGGCAGCTACCCTGGGGCCTGGCAATTTGAAAGTCCATTATAGTAGCAGTGGCCAGAGCACCAGATTTAAATTGCTATTGGAGCTCCAGACGGCACTGGAGGGCTGGCTAGGGGAGGCTAGCTTCTAGCCCCACTTCTCCAGCCCAAGGCCCTGCCCCTTCCAGGAGCCTCAAGGGCCCCCTCCTTCCATCACCTTGCCCAGGGCTCTGTCAAGTCCGTCAGCCACCCTGCTGCTTACATAAATTGGTAGGAAAGAGAGCCCTTGACTTGACTTAGCACCAGCAATGTGAAAGGTGAGTACGGGTTGTCAGGTTACCCCATGTTCCTAGGGCAGCTTCTCACCTCTTTCTCTTGGTGCTCATCCTTCACTCCAGGAAGTGGGTTTCAGCCTCCTAGACCCTGTCCCCCTGTACTATTAGGGTAGCTGGCTTGTAACCCTGCAAGTTCCTTGTAGCCTCTTCAATTCTTTTTCCCTTCAGATCAGAGGGCCTTAACACATGACAAAAGTGTGACTGTAACAAGATACATTCACTTTTGCCTTTGAATGTGACAGCATACCTGAGTTGTAAGCACGTTTAGCTACAGTTGTGGCTCCTATTTATTTAGAAAAATGCTGATTGGTCCTATGTTCTCATAGCACTTACTCAGCAACCAAGTCAAATTGAACATTTCAGTCATGGATACCTGTTCAGAAAGTGAATGGTTTTGTCTCTAATAATTTAAATGATAAAAAGAGCAATAAAAAAGATTTTTCCATTTGCAACATATATCTAAGATTGGATTATGTAATTACAATAATGGGAAGAACTTTATTAAGTGAGTGTAGTTTTCAGACCTGTTGTATTAGTCAGAGGTTCAGTATGTGCACACACTGGTTTTAATAAATTGCTGGCTCTGGCTAGCAGTTTAAAATGATGATTCATCAGTAGCACTAGATTTTCCTTATAAAGGAAAAAAAGTTTGTTGTCTGCTTATTTTTTTCTGAAACTTCAGCTGTTGATGTAAATCAATGGAATTGCCCTCTTCCGAACAGTTTAATGTGATTTAATACAACCAAAACAATGTTCCTACGAATTAAACTTTCATCTACAAGAACAGAAAGTTTACAGCTAACAGAATGACATTTGTAATTAGGCTTTCTGATATATGGAGGGAGACTAAATACCTGCTGTTTAGATATGTAAGATGCTTAGCACAATGGGGAAAGTCAGTGATTTTCACCAAGGACTGGCCTGGAAGATTCAGGCAGCCTGAGCATACTTTTTCGGCAGCTCATCAAAGTGACTGAATGAACAACGTGGAAGGCATTGTGTGATACTGTACTGTGTTCATGTACATATGTATTAGCCGCACATACAACATGCTGGCTTATGCCCTCGCTTAAGGCTGCGTTTAGAATACATATGCTGCAGATCGCCTAGCATGAGGCACTGCTTAGGTGAGTAAAAACATGTCACAGCCTTAGGATATGTACTTTTTGTGGCTTTGCACACACCAAGCAGTACCTTCTTTTAGCAGTGTAGTGTGCCACTGCTGCCTGATGTCCGGGGTTTTCCTTGCTAAACAGAAAGACTCCTGTGGCGGAGAGAGGGGAGAGCTGTCAGGAAAGGCGCCTGTAACTCCTCACTGCAGAAGCCTTTTTCCCACATGGAGAACTGGAGTAACTTTTCCCCACGCCCTTCCCTCTACCAGAGCCATTCACTACTTTGTGTAGATCAGTGTTTCCCAATTTTATTTGATCATGGAAACCTTTTAAAAAAAAAAGGGGTGGGGGTGGGTGGGGAGAGTGGAAATACTGTCGAGCAAAAAAACAAAAAAAAAATGCTGGCCACAGAGCACTACTTGGGAAACACTGGTGTAGATACATACTGGGGACATGAAAGTTTAACCGATTAACCAATCAGCATTACTTTAAACAGGTAATGCTTACTGGTTCTGGTTAATCACAGGGGTCAGAGCAGCTCCCTGCTCACCCCACTGCTACAGGTTACACACTGGCTCCCCAGAAACAAGGCTGGCAGGCCCTGCTCTTGGAGAGACAGCTTCCTCCCTGAGAGGGGGGCCGACAACTCTTGCTGGCTTCACTCCTGGGGCAGCGGTTTTGCCATGGCAAGGAAGCCTCCTCCGTAGGAGCTAGGCCGGCAGCGCTTGAAAGGAATTAATTTACTGTTCTCAGCTTTCATGCTGTCTTCCTCCCAAATACCAACCCCTTTTAGAAATGGTATATGTTGGACTGCAAGCAAAAAGCTGAAAGTGGTTTCCTTTCAGCACCATATTTATCCACTCTTCTATTTTAATCTCTTCTTCCTTCACTGTTTTTACCTTAATCTATTGTTTGCTCCCCATATCTTCTGTCCATCACTCCTATCCATTCTGTCTTTCTCGGCCATTCACTTTACTGCCTCTCCACCCATTCAGTGCATGTTCACTGCTTTGCTTTTTCCTATTCCCATGAAATTCTCTATTCACTCGTCTTTCCATCTACATTTTCTGTCTCTTCTCTCCATACACACCCTCCCATTTCCAAACATTCAGGCTCTCTCCATTTTCCCCTCTATTTCCTATTTCTGTTTCTGTGTCTCTAGTGCATGCACACACATACACCCATATATTTTTCATCTGAGCGCACAACATACCAGTTGAATCCTGTTGCTGCTCTACAGAAGTGCTCCAGCATAGGCGGGCAGAATGCATTTTGCAAGAGGCAGTGCTCTAGCAGCCCAGAGAGAGGACCATCATGGTCTCAGCCCTGGTTCCTAAACATGTTCATTTTGCGAATCATTTCCTACAGTAGTGCACCTCTCCTATACACCTCTTCTCACTTAAAATACTAGGAAATGTGGTAAGTACCAAGCATGCACTGGAAGAGGGGTGAACCAGATGATTGAATGAGCCTTTTCACTCCTGACTGCTGTGATTCTATCAACTCTCTGATAGTACATCATCCCTGTTGGAGCTCTAGTGCTTGGTTACACAGAAAAGTCATATTGGGACAGTATTAAGGAGGTGAGAGGAAATACGCCTGCTGTCATGGAATGGTTGCAGCTGTTTGGCGCGGTTCCCTCCCTTATGGAATATAAACCTGTTGAATACAGTATTTTCTAGTCTTAACGCTGACAGTGAAAGCTGCTTTTTTGAGTGTTGCTAAAGTAGATAATAGATTCCTTATTTTAGTTTCCTTTTAAATATAGTTTGTCATCCATTTTGTAGAGGTCACATTATTCTCTCGGGCAACACTGATTTTTATATTTACAATTTCAGGAATGTTTTAAGGGAAGCTGGGCCACTCACAAGTTACTTCACAAGAAAGCAAGTAAGTAAGCTCCCTGTGTCATCTTAATTCAGTTTTGAATTTGTACAGGAAGACTAACTATTCTTGCTGTTACAAGTGTTCAGGTTTTTTTTTTCACTCTAGTTTGAAAATGCAAAATAAGGGGCAAGTTATATGGTGTACACTGCTCTGTATCTTTACTAATGTGCATGAATGTGTTAGAGTGGTTGTAGATTTTTCTGAGATAGCAATGTGCACTGCAAATCTAAGATTCAATTTAGGTCCTAAGCTAAACTTTTACAATAGAGCTAGGTAAAACTTCAGAGTTTGGGCGTAGAAATCTATTTCTATTCATGCCATATCCATGTGTGACTGAAATATTGTTGAGACTTAAACTGCCAGGGTCGTAAAGAGGGAAAGGAGATCAAATTATGGCATTGAAACATTGCCAGATTTCTTGCATTATGTGTTTTTTAATGCCTGAGGCTAAAAAACCAAAAATTTGAATGGTTATGCTAAAACGGAAATATCCCAGAAGCTAGAGTACAGCTGTGCTTAATATTTAGTGCTTATCTATAACATCTTTCTACGTAGTGTTACCAGTGGGTAATGTGCTCTCTGCCTGGCGGAGGGGGAGGAAGTGGCTCTGTATGCTGCTCTTCCCCCTGGTTTGGGGAACGGCAGCGCAGGAAAGCTAGCACACCCCTCCCGGCTTTTCCCCCATTGCTCCCATTGGCCAGGAAGCTCAGCCAATGGGAACTGTGGGAGGCAGTGCCTAAAAGAGCTGCTACCTGTGCCCCAGTACCCTCTGGGAGCTGGTAAGTGCCCAGATCCCCAGTCCCCTCCCAGACCCCAAATCCCCTGCACCCTCCCCCACTCCTTCACCCCAGCCCACTTCTGCACCCTCTTTCTCTCCCTCCTGCCCTGACCCACAATCACCAGCCCACTTGCTGGAAACCTGCTCCTGCGCACTGAACTCCTCATTTTTGGCCCCACATCAGAGCCTAGAGGGCCCCCACAAAATCTACTAGCCCTGAGCCCCAAGAATACAGGCAGTCCCCGGGTTGCGTACAAGATAGGGACTGTAGGTTTGTTCTTAAGTTGAATCTGTATGTAAGTCGGAACTGGCGTCCAGATTCAGCCCTCCCCCCCCCCCACACACACTTCCCTACCTTTGTAAGTCGGAACTGGCGTCCAGATTCAGCCCCCCCACCCACACACACTTCCCTACCTTACCTACTTTACGCTCAATAAGACTTTTGTTCCCAGAATAAAATATCATGTGTGTTTTTGTTGTTTTATATTGGGAGCAGTAGAGGAAAAACACCAATGATTTTTTTCTAGTTTAGGCTCTCTCAAGGCAACTCTTGGCACTGTAGTATTCGGTTCTGGTTCACTTTACACCATTGCAGTGGTGGCATAGGCAAGTAATATACAAGTATTTTAGATGCAATGGTGGAATTAATCTTCCCAGTGCAATCCCACAGTGCTCCTGCCCACTTGTCAT
Organism: Pelodiscus sinensis; assembly: GCF_052426305.1. Classification (NCBI taxonomy): domain Eukaryota; kingdom Metazoa; phylum Chordata; order Testudines; family Trionychidae; genus Pelodiscus; species Pelodiscus sinensis. The sequence goes on along the minus strand of NC_143055.1, from coordinate 113,956,070 downwards.
TGTCAGGTTTGACAGCTCAGTATAAATCTACTCGCTTTACAGTAGATTTATTTACTCGCCTGAGAGGTCTCGTATTCTCCCCATTTTGGGAATAGGTGGTTGGTTTGTCTCAATAACATGCAATTTATTTTTTTATTTTTTTATTTTGCAGAAGATGAAAAAGCTAAGCGTGAAATTTCTTCTTGGACTATGGAAGGTGAAATAAATACAGATCCCTGGGCTGGTTATCGATATACTGGTAAACTCAGGCCACATTATCCACTAGTAAGTGGCTGTATTATCCACTAAGAGTGGCTGAAATAATCTTCTTTTTCCAAACACTGCTAGCAACAAAATCAGAGCAAGGAAATTCCTTGGCAGTTGAGTTCTAAGCCCACTTAGGGTGTGTCTACACAGCAAAGTTATTTTGGAATAATGGCTATTATACCGAAAGAACAATGTGAGTGTCTATACAACAATTCTGTTATTTCAAAATAATTTTGAGATAATGGACAACTTATTCCAAAATCTGTAACCCTCATTCTACGAAGAAGCTATTTCGAAATAGAGGCATGCGTAGACGCTCCACTTCTGCTATTTCAAAATAGCACCTTACTAGGGCCATTCTAAGTTATTCCCCCAGGAGCTCTAAATCAAGATAGTACGTCTACATTAGGGAACTCTGTCTTGGACTAATTTTGAGGCTTCCCTGCAGTGTAGACATGCTATTTCAGAATAACTATTCCAGAATAGCTTATTCCAAAAATACCTGTGCAGTGTAGACGTAGCCTTAGAGAAAATGGTTAGCTATGAATATTATCACCTGTTACATAGGTGTGTATATTGTATATTTTAAGACTATCTAGTGTGATCCTTTCATTCATAGATGTCTGGTATGGGATGTTTTATGGCAGCAAATGGCCCAGCAGGGCAATCCCCTGGTGGGCCATGAGACATTTTGGTGACATTGACCATTTGCAACCACTCTGCCCTCCCCAGCTGCTGCCTGCAGCTCACAGTGGCTATGGTTTGCCATTCCTGGTCCATGAGAGTTGTGGGAAGTGGTGGGCCACAGGAATGTGCCTGGCCACTGCTTCCTGCGGCTTCCATTGGCCAGGAATGGAGAACTGCAGCCATTAGGAGCTGCACATAATATTATAGGTTGGAAATTAATCTCACTGCAGGGGAGTAAGGGGAGGGAGAATAATTTTAAAATACTCAAATAAACAAAACCTAAAATTACTGGAGATTTATTTAATTATATTGGGGTAGAGTTTCAAAGTTATGCACCTAAATCCCACTGAAAGATGGATTTATGATGCATCCAATCTGTGTGATCCTGTAGCCGTATTGCTGCCAACACCTCACTATTGTTTCCATGGCTACGAAGTATTAAAAAAAATGAGCTCATGATCCTGCAAAACTTGCATACGTGTTTGACTTTATGCCCTGAGTAGTCGCATGTAAGTCAATGGGACTACTCATGGCATGGAAGTTATGTTTGTGTGTAGAATGGTTTTCATGAGAAAGATATACTGGTTTAATTTAAATCAGTTTGATAACTGGTGTAGTGAAACTTGCACAAAACATTGTGTAGATAAACCAAAATAGGAGTATTTTAAATTGGTAATACATCTATTTACACTTACTCGATATAGGCCATTCTTAAAGTCAAATAAGATGGTTTATACAGATTTTTGTGCTAGTTTTACTAAATCATTTAAAAACACACTTTTATGCAAATTTATGGGTAGACAAGGCCTACATTTTGCAGGATTAGGGCCTAAATTATGGAAATGACAAAAGAAAATACATTAGTTGTCTGTCCAGGTGTGGTGGTCTAGTGGCATTTTATTTGTGCCTTTATCTAATTTACTTATAGTGTAAACTGTAGTACCTAAGAATATTTGTTTTTCTCAATGTATTGCAGGTAGGTAGAACAGCCTGATACAGTTTGATCACATCCCAGATTCCGTGCATTTATTGGGATGGGGGAATGGGGAATACTGATCCACTAACCTGGGCTGCACAGCATCACCATCATTGAATCCTTGCCTTCTTGACTGCTGACATCTTCTTGGCTGCTAAAGACTGAATGTTATGAAACCCCAGTACAGACTGATAACAAATGGAATGTTATTTAAACAAAACTAAGGGGATGCGCACGCTGCTCGCTATGCTCGCCAGCCTCCTCCCCTCTGGCGGCTTTCACAGCCAGAGAGCATGAGAGTGTGATGATGTCATTCTGTTGCCTGGCAGGAAAAATCTTTTTTATTTATATAGAGAGAGATAGTTGAATCTCATTAATTTGTACTAATTACTGGAGAGATCTGTCTGCAATGAGTGAATTTTGTTAGTTGGAGTAAGTGAAGAAAGATAACACATTCCAAAATTGACATGTGAAATGTGATTTTTATGAAGCTTCACATGAGAGTACTAAAGGTTCTGTAGTATAAAAGCAATGAGGGTATAGAGCACTTTTCTGAAGTCTCCTATTACTATTACTAAATCTTTGCTGAGAAATGAGCAGAGAGCATTATTTCTATGTATGTAAACTATAAGGCATGGGATTAGCAATCAATTTGATTTGCCAGGTTTGACTGTATTAAGTTTTTATGTACGGGCCTTTGCTTGTTCTTTATGACTATATGTGCTTTTACAATTTAACTAGTTTTGACTTTGCTTCATTTAGATGCCAACGAGGCCTGTGCCAAGTTACATTCAAAGACCGGATTATGCTGATCACCCACTAGGTAATTTGAAATGCACTACAATTAAAAAAATTTAGTTTTTTGATATAGGCTGCAGGTATTCCTAGAACTTGTTATAACAAAGTATGAGAGGAATTTAATAGTCCTTTTGTGATAAGATTGCTTATGTATCATAGATACTCCAGACTTTCTAGTGCCTTATCATTCACAGGTCATTTTGATTTTTGAACTCTGTTTTCTCCAAATGTGCCTTCCTGTCTAACAAAGTACATGTAACAAGGATTATTTAAAAAAATTAACTTGAAAGGACTGATTGTATAAAACTATTCCCATTGACATCAGGGCCCCTGCTGTAAGTGTACTTTATAAAATGACCCATAGATATTTTTGCATGACTTTTTTTTTCAACAGCAATCCTTGGAGAAGACAAACTATTGCACCTGGCATACTAGTGCTGGATCTTATTTCTGGAGAAAGAGTCTTCAAAATCTATTTAATTCTTCAGTTACTTTGCTTCTTCTTTTTTACACTGGGAAATGCTAATAAGTTAATGTTAGACAATAAATAAGTGTTACTCAGAAACCATTTTAACCCTTAGGCAAACTTAAATTATTTAACTTAATATCAAAATAATACACAGTACTGATTTTGGTAGTCATTGTTTATTCTTAACTGAAATTTCAAAACTGATGTTGTAGAAAGCCACAATGTGAATAAGTTGAACACTTTTCCATCAGACAAGTACAGCAATTATTGCATTTTTGCTACAGAGAGATAGCTACTATCACAATCTTTATAATGCTCTCTGCCTCCTGTAGAAAATTATTCATTCCACTAGCTTTAAAGACTAGCAAAACATGTAGATGGTATCGTGAGCTTTTGTGGGAACAGCCCTCTTCTTCAGATGACCAGAAAGCTGGAAGTCCAGAATCAAGAATAAATAAGGGGGGGAAGGCGAAATTTGGGAAGAGGGGAGGAAAGAGGACATTGGGTAGATAAGTTTCAAAGGGATAGCTGAGCTAGTCTGTAACAGGAAGAACTTAAAACAACAACGAATAGTCTATTAGAACCTTAAAGACTAAATAGTTAAAAGAGGCTGATAAGAACCATTCGTTTGCACTAGGAAAGGAAGGGATGTCTACACTGCAAAGTTAATTCTAAATAACAGCCGTTATTTCAAATGAACTTTAATAGCGTCTATACATGCAAACCGCTATTTCGAAATTAATTTGAAATAGTGGAGCGCTTAATTTGAATTTGGTAAACCTCATTCTACGAGGAGTAACGCCAAATTTGAAATAGCTGTTTAAAATTAAGTGCTGTGTAGACACTTAATTCAAAATAGGGGGCCTCCAGCCCTTCCCAGGGAGCCCTGGTGGCCACAACCAGGAAAACTTACTCTCCTCCCTCCCAGCCCCAGAGCCGTTAAAGAGGTAGACCCTGGCCACAGTGCCTATGCCAGCTCCAAGCTTGCCAGCCCAGAGCGAGCAGTGGCCGCCGGGGCCCCTGACCCAGTGGCCCCAAAACAGGAGCCAGCAAGCCACTGGTAGCCAGCCCTCCACCGCTCCCTAGGAGCAGACTGCTAGCTCCCAGGAGCCTGACGGGGCTGGAGAAGGTGGGCACCTTCCTGGTCCAGGGTGGAGATCATGGACCTTATTCAGGTTTGGGGGGGATGCCCTCAACGTCCATGATCTCCGCACTAGACGGAGGAACATGGCTGTCTATGGCAGGATAGCTGCCAGCCTGGCCACCAAAGGCCACATGTGAACCCAGGAGCAGGTTTGCATGAAAATCAAGTTGGTCCGGTGAGACCTCCAACCCTAGGCCCTGAGCTTCCCATCCCCCTTCTTCCCCTTGCTTTTCCCTTCCAGCTCCCTCTTCGCAGGTTTCCCCCTCCCCTCTCTCTTCCCCTCTCCCACCTCCTTTCCCCAGTCTCCCCGGAGATTCCTTGCTCCCTCGCCCCCTCCCCAGTTTTGTTCAATAAACCAGTTTCTATTTTTGAACATTCGTGTCAGGGAGGGGGGCTAGGGAGGGGTAAATGGAAAGACATGAGGGAGGAATGGGGCACGTTCCCCCGTTGGGGAGGACCGGGGTGGCTCTGAGGGCTCATCAGGGTGGATGCTCTCCCGCAGGGCCTCCTAGATCCTGATAGCCCACCAATGGACCGCTCTCCCCCGGATGGCAACCTGCAGCAAGTGCATGCGGGCTGATGGCAAAGACCCCACAAGATGCACCAGCGTGCCCAGGGGCAGCTCTGGCTCCATGTGGCCAAGTGCTGTGGTGTCCTGAGTGCGGGCACTCAGGGCACTCCAAGACAGGACTGCTTTGCTGTCCCTCATCGAGGTAGACAAGCAAGCAGGGAAACCTGAGAACTGTCGCTCTGGGGTGGGAGTAGGGTCCCTTTAAGCACAGAGCTCAGTTAGCCTCAGGCAGCAGCCCCACACACTTAAGTCCTAATCCGATGCCCTGCCGGCACTGGTTCCAGCCATCCTTAACTTCGGTTCAGGATCCACTCAGTGTGGACGCGCTATTTCGAAATAGCAAAACGCTATTTTGAAATAGGTTTTGTGTGTAGATGTGTTAATTCAAAATAGTTAATTCGAATTAAGTTAACTCGAATTAACGCTGTAGTGTAGACATACCCGAAGAGTACTAACACCAGATTCTACACAGACATCAAGAAATATTGGCACCTTCATTTGTTTTGTTGATTGATAATGTGCGAGCTATCCGATATCGCGATTTAGACCTTTTGCTGGAGTTAAACTTGAGAATGAAGTGTAATTCCAATCCTTCTCTGTGTATTTGACTTGTGGTATTGGTCTGAAACAGAACAGCAAGTTCTAGATCCCTTAATGAGTGTCTAGGGAGGTTAAAGTGTAGAAATACGTAGAATACCCTTTACACCAACGTTCCACATGAAGACGGATTACAGGTCAGAAACACCATCCCTGATGACAGCACTGTGCACCTGATTACAGAGCTCTGTGACTTTGTCGTCACCCACAACTACTTCAGATTCAGAGACAATTTGTATCTTCAAGTCAGTGGCACAGCCATGGGCACCCACATGGCCCCACAATATGCCTACAACATCTTTATGACTGACCTTGAACATCGTTTTCTCAGCTCTCCCTTAACCACCCTTACTTTACTTACGATCTGTCCACACGAGAAATCCACTTCCTTGACACTACAGTCCAATTAAATGATGGACAAATTTCCATCGGCCTATACCGGAAACCTACCGACCGCTACACTTACCTTCATGCCTCTAGCTTCCATCCCAGACACATTTCTCGATCTATTGTATACAGCCAAGCCCTAAGATACAACCGAATTTGCTCCAATCTCACAGAGACAAACACCTACTGGACCTATATAGAAACAAAAAATAAGACTGTGTAGCACTTTAAAGACTAACAAGATGGTTTATTAGGTGATGAGCTTTCGTGGACCAGAAAGCTCATGACCTAATAAACCATCTTGTTAGTCTTTAAAGTGCTACATAATCCTGTTACATAATCCATAAAGTGCTACATAATCCAGCTACACCAGACTAACACGGCTACATTTCTATCACTGGACCTATATAGAGCATTCCTAAAACTGAAATATACCCACCTGGTGAAGTGAAAAAACAGATTGACAGAGCCAAAAAAATATCCAGACATGAACTACTTCAAGACAGACCCAAAAGAGAAAACAACAGAATTCCACTCATCACCACCTATAGTCTACAACTTAAACCCCTCCAGTGCATTAGCCACGTCTACAACCTATCTTGGAAAACGATCCTTGGGGGAAAAGCCTATTCTCGCTTACAGACAACCCCCTAACCTGAAACAAATCCTTTCCGGTAACCAGACTACACAGCTAAATCATAAGGATCCAGGAACCAACCCTGCAGTCAACCCCGGTGCCAATTCTATGCTCTCACATCTATACAAGCGATTTCATCACTGGACCCAACCACATCAGCCACAAAATCAGAGGCTCATTTAACTGCACATCCAGTAATGTGGTCTATGCCAGCAGTGATATACAGGGCTTGCTGAGTGGCGGCGAGCCCTGCTCACCAGCCGCGTGGGTCTGCGCTCTGCACATGCACAGATCGTTCAGCGCATGCGAAGATTACTCCGTGACGGCTCTTCTAGGGTGTAATCTACTCACCATGGGCGAGTAGATTACACCATTTGTCGAGCCCTGGTGATATATATTGGACAAACTGGACCCTACAGGAAAGAATTAATGGACACAAATCAGATATCCGAAAAGGCAACACACAAAAACCTGTTGGGGAACACTTTAACCTCCCTGGTCACTCATTAAGGGATCTAGAAGTTGCTGTTTTGTTTCAAACCAATTCCACAAGTCAAATACACAGAGAAGGATTGGAACTACACTTCATTCTCAAGTTTAACTCTCATGCAAATGGTCTAAATCGCGGTATCGGATGGGTTGCCCGTTATCAACCAACCAAATGAAAGTGCCGATGGTTCTTGATGTCTGTGTAGAATCTGGTGTTAGTACTCTTCCTTTCCTAGTGCAAACTAATGGTCCTTAATCAGCCTCTTTTAACTATTTAGTCTGTAAGGTGCTAATAGACTATTTGTTTAAGTTTTTCCTGTTACAAAGTTGGCTACCCATCTGAAACTTTTGTTTCTTTAAAGCATCTGATGTTGGAGTTAAAAGCATGTGTTTTGAGCAAGACTGAGAAATTGATTATGGGCGTTATGGGAGTTAACTTTCTTTATGAGCATTTAGTGTGGAGGTGTGGAAGTGGGGAGATTGTGTAGGAAGGCATGCAAATTGAGGTTAGTCACATGTTAACCTTGCCATGACTGGTATAAGTGTGGTATGAGTGTGTTTTGTGGAAAGGAAGTACATTTGTATTTAAGTCCACGAAAAGAGATTTTGGTGTGTTTATATACTATAAACGTGTAAAATTGAACCTAAATATAATCCAGATTTTTTTATGATTTTTTTTTCCAGGCATGTCTGAATCAGAACAGGCACTTAAAGGAACGTCTCAAATAAAAATCCTCTCATCTGAAGATATAGAAGGGATGAGAGTAGTGTGTAGGGTGAGCTTATTTTACAGAATGTATATCCTCTCCATAAACTTAGAGAACTTGTGATCTTGCTAGTGTGTGACAATTCACTTGAAGAGTATAAACCTTGAAAATGCAGTTGTACTCTGAGAAGTGACTAACTAAAAATTGGCATGGTTCTGTCTCTGCTTCTCTCCCAGCAACTTCAGATTAAATTGTCTTATTTTGCAAGCGAAAAGGTGATTTTTCTACCTCTTGTCACTACAAAATCAACCTTAGATCTGAAAGTTAAGCTGACTGCTGACTAACAGGACTAACAAAATAACTATTTATTTCAGCCTCCAAAATAAGTAGATCTGTTGAATAAGAACTTCCGAGTTGTAATTAGTTTCTTGATCATAACCATATTTCCAGGTTTAAGTGGTTTATTTTACTTGGCAGGATTGTAAATCTAATTATTTATAAACAGTGAGTGGGATTTTCAAAGATGTCCGAGTGATTGAGGAGCACAAGTTCCATTGACTTTTCAGAAGTCCCAGTCTTCCCTTGCATCCTAGTACAACTTCCCTACTATTCTGGTTGTAATCACAGGAGATTGAGTAACCCCAAAGGGGGGAGGAATCTGTGTTCTAAGTGACTCAGGCTGTGTATAATTTTGAATAAGTAGTTCCTGATGTCATCTTACAGCTCGCTAGAGAAGTGTTGGATGTTGCTGCAATGATGGTGAAACCAGGCATAACTACTGAAGAAATAGATCATGCTGTCCATCTAGTAAGGATACTTTATCATACTTTTGGATTTGCACAAGCTCTCTCCTCCCTTTTCTTTGGTATGACTATGTAGTGTGTGTTACTGCTGAAATGTCTACTTCGATTTTCTTTATTTCCAAACTACCTTTAATTTCCAGCTAAAAAACCCCCAACCAAACAAAAAACCTCACATCCTCTCAAATGAAAGCCACTATATAATAGACATGAGAACAATTCCATTGCTAGAGTGGTAGATTTAAAGCCTTCTACCTCCCCCCCCCCCCTTTGCAAATTTGGAGGCTCCAAGGGATCTACTGCCAGGAATCAGAATGGGGCACTTAAGAGAACAGGGATGGAACTGACTGTTATACAAAACCCACCCTCTGCTCTGAAACTAGCTGCCCTGTGCAAATCAGGCAAACAAAGGCCCAAATCCAGCACAGTACTTGAAGTCTAGCAAGTGCTTTCCTGGATCAGGGTGTAAGTTCTAATTTATCTTGATTTTGTGGTTTTCATAAAGCCCACTTAGGAATTTGTTTATATTGGATCTCGGTTGAGTGTAGACTTCACAAAAAGCACAGCAGTTCCCTGAGATCTTGTAATATCAGAGGCAATTAGTAGGGGAGCTTTATGGTAGCTACTTTGCTATCTGCATTTGAGGCAGCTGGGCCAAAAGCAACAGGGAACACCCTGATTTGAGTTGAGAGGAGTGGAGGATGCTGAACCCTCCTGATGGTTCTGGTTTAATATGGTTTTACAAGGGCTAAATTAACCTACTCTTAAAAATTTCAATATGAACAGCCAGCATGTAAATTGTTAGTGCCCCTACCCTCACCCAAAATAGTGTCTGGGTAGTCTTTCAACGACTCACTGATAACAGTGAATAATGGTGTTAACTGTTTTAGGAGCAATTTTATTTTTCCAGAATTACTTTTTTTGTGTGTATGTATGTGTGTAGCTGTGTAAGCATCTAAATGGTTACAAAGACAAAAGAAGCTAAACATTTTTCTTTGTTTTAAAAGCAACTTAAATTTTGCTCAGGCTTACATTTTGTAAAAATGAAATTGTATAAATATGTACACTAGCCAGAGTGTTTCCATTGTTTAAAAAAAATCACCCACTCCAAAATAGTTAGCTTTTAAACAAATAAATATTCCCACAAGGTATCGAAGAACCTGAACATTTCAGCATTGATAACTGGAAGTGAAAACATCTGTAAACAAAAGAAAATAAATTAAACTTATTTCACACTGTCAATGTTGAAAGGAAATGCAAAAAGTAACAAACTAAACAAAGTGTGTCATGAGTCTAAACAAATAGGAAAATAAGCATTTGAGGAAATGTAAAGTATCACTTCTAATACAATAATTCCTCATTTAACACGTGCCCGCTTAACACGTTTTTGCGATAGCACAATATTTTTTTAGGGAACGTTTTTTGAATTACACGACTGTCCCTGGAATAACACGATTTCCCCAACCGGCCCGTTGCCAGCAGCTGTGCGGGTCTTCCCCCGCCTCCCTGCAAAGGGGCGGAGGGTTTGTCACTCGCTGCACTGTTCCCCAGTTACCCCCCCTCGCCGGACGCAGTGCAGGTCCCAGCAGACCTGTCAGAGGGGCATACTCCCAACCCGGTCTCCTCCCCTCTCCTCTCCTTCCCTTCCCCAGAGACAAACACCAGTCTCCTTTCTCCCCCAACCTTATGTCCCAGTCCCAACAGACACCATCGCTTGAAATTCAACCCCCACCTTTTCCATTATTTTCAATGGGAAAATTGACCCCGCATAGCACGTTTTCACTTAACACGATCATTTTCTGAAACATATCTATAGAGTTAAATGAGGAATTACTGTACAGAATTAAGATATTGACATTACTCAAAATCTATTCTACTCCTTGACTAATGGCTTTGCTAATCTAAAATGTATTATGTGTATGTTTTCTAAATCTGTTTTAGGCCTGCATTGCCAGGAACTGCTATCCTTCCCCACTGAATTATTATAATTTCCCCAAGTCATGCTGTACGTCAGTGAATGAAGTGATCTGCCATGGAATTCCTGACAGACGGCCATTGCAAGAGAGTGATATTGTTAATGGTAGGTGACATGAAAGTCAGACCTTTCAATAGCTCTATTTGCATCCAGTCTTTACAGCTCAAACACTAGGGTAGGGTTTTGATTTTTAGGGTGGTACATTGTGGTTGGAAGTTGTTTTTCTTCACTCATGAGTTAGCGTTTTGTTATGTGTAGTATCTACGTATCCAAATTCATGGATTGTGTAAAATTCCAACTATACAGAATTAGACAAAAGAACTCAGAAATACTCTTGTTATGACCATATTGCGCACATGTAGTTTCCAGCTGCTATTATTAAATGAGAACCGTTTAACGACATTACACTTCTGCTAGTTCATACCATAAAATCTATAAGATGGACAGTGTGGCTAAGTTAATGTCACTGGAGTTTTGCATGGTTTGAGTTCTGAGAATGCTTTGTATTTAATTACTGTTGTGCCTTAAGCAAAACAAAGGTCAGGAAGTGAGAAGTTTTCTCTTTGATGTTCTTTGCAGTGGATATCACTATATATCGCAATGGTTATCATGGGGATCTGAATGAGACGTTTTATGTTGGAGACGTTGATGAGGGTGCAAGGAGGCTAGTTCAGACAACTTATGAGTGCCTAATGCAAGCAATTGATGCAGGTAAGTACCATTGCTGAAGCCTAAGGTGTCAGGCTGTACTGATTTTTGATGCTAGAACTCTAATGTTTAAACTGCTACTTAGGAATTACTGCTGTTACAGAACCATACTTAATGCGTGTTGCTAGTTGAATACACTTAAACACTGCATAATGCAGGGTCATTCTTAAGTTGCTGTATTTTAGTTTCTGTTGATGGTTGTTGCAAACTTTATTTGGAATGCGCGTTGTTAAGGAAAAGGTGTAATAATCTCTATTTGATAAACTAATTCATATGTGACACTGTGGTTTGTTCATATGCAAACATGTATTTGATTCTCTGCAAGAGAAATAAGGATATGTCTACACTACCACCCTAGTTAGAACTAGGGTAGTAATGTAGGCAACCGGAGTTGCAAATGAAGCCCAGGATTTGAATTTCCCGGGCTTCATTTGCATAAAACCGGGCGCCGCCATTTTTAAATGTCCGCTAGTGCGGACTCTGTGCCGCGTGTAGCCACGCGGCACGGAGTCCGCACTAGCGGACATTTAAAAATGGCAGCGCCCAGCTTTATGCAAATGAAGCCCGGGAAATTCAAATCCCGGGCTTCATTTGCAACTCCGGTTGCCTACATTACCACCCTAGTTTGAACTAGGGTGGTAGTGTAGACATACCCTAAGAGTCCATGACCTGAGTTGCTCTCGCTCTAGGAGGGAAAAAAAAGAGACAGTGCTCAGGATGCTTTGGGAGACCCAAGAGGGGGTAACTTTTTAATTGTAAAGATTATGTTTATTATCTATGATAGGGTCAGAGCAGAAGGCTACAAAAAAGTAGTGGAGGGGAGATATATAAGATCTCTGTTCACAGAGTAACAGGGAGGGGCTGGTTTAGAACCAGCAGAGGCAATGGGTGGGGGGGCTGCAGTGGAACACCTGGGGCTATTTGACCAGGCCTGCAGAGTCAGGCCAGCCTAGGCTACTTGGGACACCTGCAGGTAATTAAAAAAAAAAAAAAACAGTTCAGATTGGCTATTAAGCAGCTTTGCCTGCAGTTAGTGCAGGTGTGTAGCTGGAAGGATGGAGGAAAGTTCTGCTGAGAGGAGGAGGAGAGGAAACAACAACTGAACACTAGGGCTGTGTCCAGACTCAGGGGTTTTTTCGGGAAAAGTAGCCTTTTCCCGAAAAAACTTCCCCTGCGTCCAGACTCAAGCCGCGTTCTTTCGAAATTATTTCGAAAGAACGTGGCTTTTCTTTCGATGGTGGTAAACCTCATTTCACGAAGAAGAACGCCTTCTTTCGAAAGTTCCTCTTTCGAAAGAAGGCGTTCTTCAATGTAAAGAGGCCGTCTTCGAAAGAGAGCATCCAGACTCGCTGGGTGCTCTCTTTCGAAAAAGCGGATTTCCCTTTCGAAAGATCCGCCTGCAGTCTAGACGCGTTCTTTCGAAAGAGGCTCTTTCAAAAGATGCTTTCGAAAGAGGCTCTTTCAAAAGATGCTTTCGAAAGAGGCTCTTTCAAAAGATGCTTTCGAAAGAGGCTCTTTCAAAAGATGCTTTCGAAAGAGGCTCTTTCAAAAGAAGCCTGCAGTCTAGACATAGCATCCGAGAATGAACCAGAGAGAAGGAAAGTGTGGAAAAGTAGCCTAAGGGTCTTGGAGCTGTCTTACAGCAGTTATTGGGGACTCATACAGGCAGCTACTATTACAGGGCCCTGGGCTGGAACCCAGAGAAGGGGGTGGGCCCAGATTCCCCACAACATCCACCTCCTTACTTCCACTTGGGGAAGAGAACTGTGGAGTTTATTCTCCGTTTTACCATACGTTGGCGATGATGAAAAGAGCTCAGCAAACAGCAAACTAAAGCCCTAGGCTTAGTGCTTAAAATTGTGGGCTGCTGTAAGCCTCTGGCTATGTCTAGACTGTAAGCTTCCTTTGAAAGACGTTTTTTTGGGAAGAGATCTTCTGAAAGAACTTCTTTCGGAAGAGCATCCACACACATCAAAAAAAAGATCTGCTTTTTCGCAGACTGATTGGACGCTCTCTCGCATAAAAGGCCACCTGGCACCACTTCAGCCAGGGCTTGAGGTCACCAGTTGCTTCTGAGTGCTAGTGCCGGAGTCCTTGTAGAGACACACGCTTAAAGGGACCCCCCCGGACAGCCGTTTCTCTTCTACTGCTGCGTGCTTGCCTACCTCTTCGAGGGACAGCAGAGTTCTCGCAGGGCCTGTTGTGGTTGCCCTGCTTTTTTGGACACCACAGCTTTTCTCTTGGTGCCATGGAGCCAGAGCTGCCCCTGGGCATGCAGTGGTGCCACACGCCCATGCTGCAGTTTTTGCAGCACTTTGTGCCAGCTGCCTTCTTGGTTCTGCACAAGCTCGACCCTGAGCTTATTCTTGGGACCCTCTCCCTGGGTGCGGGAGCTACACTCCGGCAACCGCTCCCCATGGTGGAGGCATTTCTGGAGGCTGGACACCAGTTTGGACTGATGGGACCGGCTGGTCCTGGAGCAGTGGGAAGACCAGCAGTGGCTCCAAAAACTGTTTTGGAGCTGTGTGCCTGGCTCGCCCCCGCCCTCCAGAGACACGACACCCACCTGTGGCCTGCCATCCCCTGGAGAAATGGGTTGCAATCGCCATTTGGAAGCATGCCACCCTAGACAGCTAGCAGTTGGTGGGCAATCAGTTTGGCCACACATTTTGGAGAGGAAGGGGCAGGCCTTTCTCCTGGAGTGGAGGGGAGATGCTGGCCACGAGGGGTGAGCCATTGAGCAGCCGCGGACAGCTGCCATCCGCCAGGCCCATCAGGCTGGGGTGCGAATCTGGGAAGCCCTGAGGGAGAGGTTCTTTCAAAGACCCCAGTAAGTCTCCCCAGGGCATTGCAGCCCTCCCCCCCGACCTCTCTTTGTCCTTTCCTTGACCTCACAATAAAGACACCTGTTTGGTTTCCAACAAAATGAAGTCTGTATTTATCTTTCATTAAAAAAGGTGGGTAGGGGAGAAGGGGGGCTCATAAGCTGGAGGGGGAGGCAGGCTCAGAGTGGCATGGGGGGTTAGCTAGATGTCCCACCTCGGGTGAAGGGACCTTATCAGAGTTGGGGTTGTGTGGGTCCGGGGATCACAGGGTTAGGGCATAGGCATCACATGGGGAGGGGACATGGGCATTGCTTGGGGAAGGAGCAGAGGCATTGTATGGGGGGCAGAAGGAGGAAGAATGGGCATAGCAGGTGGGGTGACAGCAGGCGGGGCTTCCATCATTTCTCTCATGACGGCACACGTGCTATCACACTGCTGCATGAGATGGTCCCAGGCACGGTTCTGCCACTCGGACCCTGGCATGCTTTTGGGTCCCCCCGGACTGTGATAGCTGGCACAGGTGGCGTGGATCACCCCTCAGTCCCGACTGGTCTGGCTGTGGAGAACACTTAAGAGGGAGAGTCATCCCTGCAGACACTGTCCCTGAGGCCGTGCCTCCTCTGTGAGCAGCCACCAACAGTCCTGTCCATGTGTGGCCTGGACAGCAGGCTCTGCCTCACAAGGGCCCCATGCAGGCAAGGGAGGTGTCCAGCGACAGTGGGATCCCATGGGCATCAGAGGAGCTGGGAGCAGCCTGGCCCTCCCTGGGGTCTGCACACACACACCTGCGCCTCACAGCACTGCCCGCATGAGTGGGTGGTGCCTTGCATGTGCAGGCATGCCTGTGTGCTGTGTGCGGCACTCCTTGGGGTGTCTGAGGTCGTGCCTGTGCCCTTGTGGCTAGCTTGCTTCCAGCCGTGGCTGGTGCTGGGAGTCCCAACCTCCCCCCCTCTGGGGGAAGGGGCAGACGTGTGTGTGGCCTCCCCTGAGCCTGGCATCAGGATCCCACCCATGCTCGGGCTGCCTGCTGTGTCTGCGTGCCGCAGGGCTCGCTGAACCATGGTGAGCCCCACTCGCCAGCTGCGCTGTCCTGCGATCTGCACATGCACAGATCGCCTAAACCCGGCTCTTCTGGGTTGCAATCTACTCGCCCTGGGCAAGTAGATTGCATTATTTGTTGAGCCCTGGCGTGCCGCACCCTGGGTGCTGGAACCCCTGGGGCTTCTTCCTGTGATCACCCGGGGGGAGGAGGCGCGGGGTTTTGTGGCTCCACCCTGGGTGGCAAGGCCTGTAGTAGGGAGAGCCATGCGGTCAAGGTGCTGCTCTCAGGCCAGCTTCCTGCCACAAGCCTTGTCCAGGGTGCTTGCAGCTTTAAGAGCTGGCAGGAGACAGGAAGTATAGAGTTGTGATAAGTATGGCTGGTGTCTACCAGGGCACCTGTGTTATTTCCTGGAGGCCTCTTTTTTCGAAAGAAAACTCTCTTCCCTATCCACACACGCCTTTTTGCGAAAGATGATGGTGTAGGGAGGAAGGGATTAGATTTTTAGGAAACAGGGAAGTTTTTGGAAAAGGGGGAGCCTCTGACTGGGCGGGGCTGATTAATCACCTGTGAAGATGAGGGAACACGTATGTTGGTTGATTGCTGTAATTCACAAAATCATGCGTGTTTTAAAAAAAAAAGCCAAAAATAATTGTAAACTTAAAAATTGGATGGTTACAGACTATGAATCCCGGTGGTTGAACATGGGGATATTTGAAACTAAAAGAGCTCTAAACTATGCAGGGACCTGTTTCCATCATTTCACGCTGATGCTACAGACATTCCAGACTTCAGAGTGATGCCTAGACAGTGACCATTATGGAATCTGACTTGATAGCTAGATGGAGGTGGCAACCTTGGCCCATACAAAGTAGATGGAAATGTGTTGAAGGAGGGCTCTTGTTAAAAACATGCATGTCTTGTCTTTCAGTAAAACCTGGCGTTCGATATAGAGAGCTGGGAAATATTATTCAGAAACACGCCCAAGCAAATGGCTTTTCAGTTGTTCGGAGCTACTGTGGGCATGGGATCCACAAGCTTTTCCATACTGCTCCTAATGTGCCACATTATGCCAGTGAGTATTCAGTTATCTGCCAGTACATGGCTAGTGATGTATAAACACAATTAACGTTTGTTCCTTTCCTACTAACGTCATGTATGTGGCTTGACAGCCTGTCCCTTTGGATTTTTGTATTTACAGAATAATTTCTTGAATGTTGAATTTAAAATATGTTATGAACAAACTGGGCCAACGTGCATCTGCTTTGGAGGTGGGGAATGGACCCTTGCTGCTGTGAATGAATGACAACTTGCCATGTGACAATTCCCGATTTTGTTGATTCAAGACATTTAGAGGAGGAGTTTGAAGAGGACTAGATACACTTAACATTCTTTAAAATTGTTTAGACTAAACTAAAACCAAAATTACTTGATTTAAAAAAACAAAACCCTACTGAGAGAGGAATAAGTTCGAGGAGTAAAAAGAGAATGGAGGCAGAAGCCCAGCAGCAGCGTGGGGGCTCTCCAGTTTATTGCACCCAATGTACCAGGCAGGATTACCTGCCCTATGGACAGGTGGCATATATGTGCATTCGGTGGAAGACAGGTGTCAGTAATTGGGGCTTTGATCATTAGAAGCATAAAGAGCTGAAATTTGGGATGACCGGGAAAACTGAGACTTACCTGTCTGGTGTGAAGGTTGTGGACCTCTTGAGACATCTAGATAGACTTACGTGTAGTGCTGGGGAGGAGTTGGTGGTCCTGGTATATGTAGGTACCAATGACATAGGGAAGAGCTCCTGGAGGCCAAATTTACTTGCTAGGTAAGAGAGTGAAATCTGGGACCTCCATGGTAGTGTTCTGTGAAATGCTTCCAGTTCCACATCAAGTGCTAGGTAGACAGGCAGAACTGCAAGGTGTCAGTGTGTGGATGAGATGATGGTGTAGGGAGGAAGGGTTTAGATTTTAGGAAACAGGGAACCTTTTGGAAAAGGGGGAGTCTATACACGAAGGATGGGCTCCACCTAAACTAAAATGGAACCAGATTGCTGGCACTTAAAAGTTAAAAAAGGTCATAGAGCAGTTTTTAAAGTAAGGGCTGGGAGAAAGCTGACAGATGCAGAGGAGTACATGTTTGTACAGAGACAAGTTTGTAAAATGCTTATATTATAACTGCTAGAACAATAAATATTAAGATAGGTCAACTAGAGTGTCTCATATTGAATGAGGATATTTTGTATAATCAGGGCTCGACAAATTAGTCAATCTACTCGCCCGGGGCGAGTAGATTATAAGCCAGCACGGCTCTGCAGTGCGATCTGCGCATGCGCAGCGTGCCAAATCGTGCGGCTGGCGAGCAGGGCTCACCATCACTTGTCAAGCCCTGGGTATAATAATAGGCATAATTGAAACTGGCTGAAATTAAGATACTCAGTTGGACACAGTAATACAGGATACAAAATATATCAGAAGGACAAAACAGATCATGCTGGTGGGGGAGTGGCACTATATGTGAAAGAAAAAGCAGAGTCAAATTAAGTAAAAATCTTAAATGAACCACATTGTTCCATAGAATTTCTGTGGATAGTAATTCCATGCTGTAATAATATGAATATAACAGCAGGGATATATTATTGACCACTTGACCAGGGTGGTGAAAGTGATTGTGAAGTGTTAAGGGAGATTAAAGAGTCTATAAAAATAAAAAAAACTTAATAAAATAATAATAATAATTAATAATAGGTAATCCCCATATTGACTGGGTATATGTCACCTCAGGACAAAATGCAGAGATCAAGTTTCTTGATACCTTCAATGACTGCTTTTTGGAACAGCTAGTCTTGAATTCCACAATGGAAGTCTTGATTTAGTCCTAAGTGGAGCATAGGATCTGGTCCAAGAGGTAGGTAAGAGCTGGCCTGCTTGAAAATAGTGACCATAATATAATTACGTTTAACATCCTTGTGCTGGGAAAAACACCACAGCAGCTCAACACTGTAGCATTTAATTCCAGAAAGGGGAACTATGGAGGTTAAACATATTAAAAGGTACAGGGCCAAAAGTGAAATCCCTGCAAACTGCATGGAAACTTTTCAGACACCATAATACAGGTTCAATTTAAATGTCTACCTGAAATTTAAGAAAACCACAGTAAGAGAACTAAATAAGTGCCACCATGGCTTGGCTTAAGTAAAAGAAGCAGTGAGAGATAAAAAGGCATCATATAAAAAGTGGAAGTTACATCCTAGTGAGAAAAATAGAAAGGAGCATAAATTGTCATATGAAGTATAAAAATATAATTAGGAGGGCCAAAAAGGAATTTGAAGAACAGCTAGCCAAAATTTCAGAAAATAATAGCAGGTTTTTTAAGTTTATGAGAAGCAAGAAGCCACCTGCTAAACAACCAGTAGGGCCACTGGATGATTGAGATGCTAAAGGAGCACTCAACAACAATAAGACCATTGTGGAAAAAATAAATGAATTCTTTGCAGTAGATGTAAGGAAGATTGCCAAACCTGAGCCAGTTTTTTAGATGACAAATATGAGGAACTGTCTCAGGTTGAATTGTCATCAGAGGTTGTTTTGGAAATTGCAGAACTACTATCTGTTGTTTGTAACTTACCCTTTAAATCATCTTCTGTACCAAATGACTGGAAGATAGCTAATGTGATGCCAGTCTTTAAAAAGGGCTCTAGAGGTGAGCTTGGCAATTACGGGCCAGTAAGTGTAATGTCAGTACTGGGCAAATTCATTGAAACTATAGTAAAGAGCAGAATTATCAGACACATAAATAAACATAATTTGTTGGTGGGCAAAAGTCAACATGGTTTTTGTAAAAGGAAATCATGCCTCACCAATCTATTAGAATTCTTTCAGGGGATCAACAAGCAAGAGGACAAGGTAGATCCAGTGGATATAGTGTACTTAGATTTCCAGACAACCTTTGACAAGGTCCCTCACCAAAGGCTCTTAAGCAAAGTAAGCTGTCCTGAGATAAAAATCCATGAGTCCTCTTATGGATTGATAACTGATTAAAAGAAAGGAAACAAAGGTTAAGAATAAATGGTCAGTTTTCAGAATGGAGTGAGGTAACTAGTGGTGTCGCCCAGGGGTCTGTACTGGGACCAGTCCTATTCCATATATTCACAAATGATCTGGAAAAAGGTGGCAAAATTAGCTGCTGATACTAAACTGCTCAAGCTAGTTAAGTTCAAAGTAGACTGTGAAGAGCATACAAAGGATCTGACAAAACTAGGTGACTGGGTAGCAAAATGGCAGATTAATTTTAATGTTGATTAATGCAAAGTAATGCATATAGGAAAACATAATCCCAACTACACGTATAAAATGATGGGGACTAAATTAGTTATTACCACTTAAGAGATATTGGATAGGTCTCTAAAAATATCCATTCAATGTGCAGCATCAGTGAAAAAAGCAAACAATGTTAGGGATGATTAAAAAGGGATTAAGACTTAAACAGAGAATAATTAATTGCATATCTATACATTCATGGAACATTCACATCTTCACTATTGTGTACAGATGTGGTTGCCTCATCTCAAAAAAGATATCTGGGTATTGAAAGAAGTTCAGAAAAAGGCAACAAAATGTCTACAAGTATAAAACAGGAGAGATTAATAAGACTGAGACTTTTCAGTTTGGATATGATAAGAAGGATTATGATAGAGGTTTATAAAATCATGACTGGTGTGTAAAAGTGAATAAAGAAGAGTTATTTGCTCCTTCCCATAATACAAGAACTAGGGGTCACCAAATGAAATAGGTAGAAAATTTAAAACAAACAAAAGGAAATACTACTTTACACAATGTACAGTTAACTTGTGGAACTCATTGCTGGAGTATGTTGTGAAGTCCAAGACTATAACAGGGTTAAAAAATGAGCTAGATAAATTCATGGAGGATATGTCATTAGCCAGAATTGATAGGAATGGTGTCCCTAGCCACTTTTTGCCAGAAGCTGGGAGAGAGGGATCATTTGATGATTATTCCTTCTGAGACAAGTGGCATTGGCTACTATTGGAGGACAGGATACTGGGCTAGGTGGACCTAGAATGGTGGTGGATATGTAATTACCCAATTTTCTTAGTGTAACTAAAAAAAAACCTGAGAGAGAAATTCACATTCTTCTTGGATATTAGGGACAATGGACGCTTATTGATGGAAACAATAAGCAAGCTTCATTTTGAGGAGGGAAATGCATTATTTTCCTTAGGTTTGGATGAGTGACAAAAGCAAAAAGGAAAAATCTAAAGTGGAATTGTTAATGAGAACAGAGTGGAAGGGTCAGTTCCTTTCTGGCTAAACCCAAATGCATTTTAAAAGAAAAAACAAACAAACCACAAAAACCACTCAGTTTAGTCCACAAACTCTGCTGAACAAGATTAGAAGCAGAATCTACAAGAGGAGTGAAACTCGTACAGAAACAAAGGGGTGTGTGTGAAAGCTTAGCATAATTGTTTATAGCATGCAACAGCAGCACATGATTGGGTTAAGGGAAGCCTTGTTAAGTGTAAGAAAGATTTACTGTACTATGTACAGTGAATCAGTGTGAAGACATAATGGTTGAGATTTGTCAAAGCTATGTAGATGATTTTTGACATACCACTTTCATTAGATATATTCCCTATTCAAACGTTATTAGTATACCCCAGATTCTTAAATTGCTTATGTAACACAATGACTCTACTTGCCAAAGTAAAGATAAAAAACCTTTTTGTTGACATGGCAACTCTGGACAGCAAGATGATCTGAATCCCATCTCTTCTTGACTTTTTGTTGCTCGGAGAAGAATCAACGATAGAAACAAATTGACATTTTAAAATCTTCTTTGAATATTTTTAAACAATTATGCCATATGCTTTTCATTCAACCTGCCACTTGTGCTTTTCATATTCTTAAAAAAAACTTCTCTTGGAGTTTCTGCATTTTGTTGACTTGATTGCTTTCATGGAGTGAAAACTGAGGTCTAGAAAAGACAGGAATGAATTGCAAGCACTTTTCATGAAATGGAAGCATAACAATAATGTATATTAGGCTGAGAAGGGAGGGGAGGGAGATAGAAATATAACTTGGAGGAATGTAGGTGGCTCTGCAGTACACTGCATTGAGGGGATTGAGCATCCCTTGCATACATCTTTTGACCTTCACTCTTGGAAGATGTGTTCAACTATAATTAATGTTCTAATTTCATTTCAGAAAATAAGGCTGTTGGAGTGATGAAGCCTGGTCATGTCTTTACAATTGAACCAATGATTTGTGAAGGTAAGTGGTGAGGTGTGAAGAAGGGGACTTAAGTAAAGAGTGAGGAAGTGGAATTTGTTGGGGGTGTCATTTCTTGGTATGGAGCTTCCTCTAAACGGGAAGTGTCAAACAGATGGCCCAGGGGCCATATTCATCCCCGAAAGCTTTTTTTTCCATCCTGCAAATACCTTTGCAATTTACAGAGGGTTTCTACCTACAGTTGCCTGGCTGTGCCAGTTCTAAGGGGCTGGGATGAAGCCAGTTTAGAGCTTCAGTTGGTGGAGTTTCTGAGGGAGCCAGTGCCAGATTGGATGCGGGATTCTGCCCCTGCCCCTTCTTCTCCCCTTTGCTTGCAATGATGCTTCATGCAGCCAGTGGGGATGCTATAACCCCCTACATACCAGGGTTCTGAAGAGGCATCTTTCCAGTTCTTTGTCCCTCCTTGCCAAGCCTTATTTCTCTACTAGACCCTCCAAGAGCTGGGCTCCTTCTCTTTTTTTTTTCCTCACTCCTTCCCTGGTCCCTGCTGACACTGAGCCCAGCAGCGCTCAAACCTTTATTCCCTGTACTGCACTGTTGCTGAGTCCCACAGGAGCAGGTTCTGGGAAGTAGGTTCTTTTTCATTCCCCCAATTCCAGGGAACAGGATGTGGGCAGAACTGGAAGGGAGGAGAGACTCCTCACTGGGAGAAAGAGTGAGACACATGGGCAATAGATAGTCTCCAAAGGTAAAGCAGGTGTGCATATACATGCTGGTGAGGAAAATTGAGGTCATGGGTAAGGAGAAATCATAAGAGGGTAGAGGGTATGACCTGTATTGAGGGGATGCAGAGCTGAATTAATGAGCAGAGGAAAAGAGGTTTCCTCGTGCACTTTTTTTTTTAAGACTATTTGTCTTTAAATGTGATACTGAACTTGGCAAGCTAAAGAGAAATACTGTGGTCTGATGTGGAAGGCAAAATTTTGCCTCTTGCCAGTTAACTTTATACTCTCAGCTTAGTGACACTCTGCCATGGTAAGTCTGCTGCTATTGCAGAATGAAGTTAACAACTTTAATAAGCTCTAAAAGACTGTAATGACTGAAGAAAACTGAGTTTGAAGTTCTGTCTTCATTTGTTGTCTGTCTTATGTTTCATTGTGTATTATTAAGCAGGCATGGTGTAGCAGTGATAGAAGCTAAGTGGAAAAAGTATGCCAAAAATTGGAAATTTTAAGAGGCCTTTGACAAATTAATTCTGATTCAAGTGTAATACACATTCATAATTCACTGTTTCTATACTACTTAGAAGAGACACCTTTAAGAACTACCGTTGTCCATACTTTGCGTGATTTTGAAAACAAAAGTCAAAAAGTAACACTCAGTGAATTTTAATATTTAAATTATTTTGCTAGGTGGGTGGCAAGATGAAACCTGGCCTGATGGCTGGACTGCAGTGACAAGAGATGGAAAGCGGTCTGCACAGTTTGAGCACACGCTTCTGGTCACAGATACTGGTTGTGAAATCTTAACCCGGCGATTGGACAGTATTCGTCCTCACTTCATGTCCCAGTGTTAGTTTAGACTGAACTGATGGATATGAGTATCTTTTGTCTCTGTACTATGCATTTTATTAAGAGTACAGAACAGAGGGGGATTTTATCATTTGTTTTGTTCTCATTGACTGTAGTTAAGAGAGGAATACAGCATTTGGTACATATTTTGAAGAACCTGACCCAGCATCTGAAAACGAAGTATTTAAAATATTTTCTGCTTCCATCCTGTCCACAACACACTGTATTTTCTTTATTTTTGTTTTCTTTCATTTCCCCCCCCCTTGCTTTCAACCCGACCTACAGTTTTTTCTGCACATGCATGGTATTATCTAGAAAGTGTAGGTTACTTTCCCACTGAGGACTTGATGTGTTGTGCATCAAGTCTTTTCTCACTTCTTCAATGTGCCTGACCTTTCTCTATGTATAGTGGCACCTGCAATTTTAATTGTTGCCATTTCTGCAAATGGGCTTTGTTTATAACCAGACAGAGGAGGGGGATAACTACTTAGAAAGAGGCACTTGTTGCCAAGACTTGTCTTCCTTAGTTCTGTCCCAGATCTTTGTCAATTGCCACTGCTGTAATTGAGACCATAGACATCTTTCTTGCTGGAAATTGTTAATGCTGCTTCTCTGCTTATAAAATCACTTGAAAATTGCTTCCTGCAAAGAGCTGCCTTTCTGAAGAGCAGAATTTTCGGTGGTCAGAATTTTCGGTGCACCAAAAGTTCACCGTGAAACTGCTACTTCATACCTGAACATGAAAAGGAATAAGCTGGGTCACCAAGACAAAATTATTTACACGCTACTGTGCATGTTATTGAGGGGCCTCTCCCCTAGAGATATGAGGGGATGGGGACTGCAAAGTGAAGACATTACAGCAAGAGGAGATTCAGAACTATTTCAAAATAATGCTCATATCTGAGTGAAGAGGAAATGTCTGAGCTACTGCTGCTGTATTAGTTTTCTTGGAATTTTAAGAAAGTTTTATGTGAATTTCAAGCTCTTGAGAAGTGTCAGGCTGACAGCCCTGGAAACTGAAGTGCTGGCCTCAGACCAGATACAGTGTGGGCAGCAGTAGAACAATTTTCCCCATGCATCTTGACTAGGGTGCCACCATCCTGCTCTGAAAGGAGTATGGGAGCTGGTTAGCCTCTCCCCCTGCCCTACCCTTGAGTCTTTAGTGTTTCTGCCGAGATTTTTTTCTTTTCTGAATCAGTAATGAAAATGGTTTCACCCACAGTTGCAGTTCCAATGTCTATTTTCCTTGAAACACTATAATGCCAGAAAAACTTAAACCAATGAAGACAAATCAAATCATAAAATCATGGGCATAAAGTGCACATTTTACTTGGTGTCTGACTTCTTGTCACACAGCGGGCCTGGTCTTTGAAGGCACTGAGTGTTCTCACCTGTTGTTGGCACCAATTAAACTTGAGAGCAATTAATGCATCACAGAACTGGACCCATTGTGGACACAATGAAATGTGAAACTTGCCAGAAAATGTCTTCTCTTCCCACAGTGCCTCAGACCTTTATTGCTGTAAGAGTATCATTGTGATAACATTTTCATTACCTTTATTATTTTTAATGATACAGTAAAAAATGACCTAAAATGGTTCACACGTGTGCGCACGTGTGTAAGTGTAGATTTTAACAAAACAGACTGCAATATTTGAGTGGAATTACCTGTGTTGAGTGCCATGTATGTAATGTACTAAGGAGATTAAAAGTTGGGATGACTATCATGGAAATTTGCCCACCATGCCACCTGAGTGGGTACAATTGTCTTGACTTTTTTGTGTGCGCATATGTGACAGGAAGTCTTCACTTTGGCATATAAAAATTGCAGCTTCTTTTAATGGAAACTATTTTTATAGTATAAAATTATAACACAGTATTTCTGAGCCCTGGGGACATACAAGAGTATTTGAACCTGTAAAAATCCTTATCAGATTCATCGTAGGTTAATTCCATTAATTTAACAATGCGCTAAACTCCCTCAGGCATGGTTTAATATACATTTGTTAAGTATTTGCAGTAGGATAACTAAATGGACAATTCTCAAATGGGATTTTGGTTCTCAATTAATAATTTATATTTAGGATCTTAACTTTAATACACCAGATAGCAAATCAGTCTAAAAAGCAGAACAGTTTGGCTTCTCTCTCCTCCTATCTGTATTTTTTTCCAGTGTCTAGATTTAAAAAGTGTCCAGCTGTAGTTTTGCTTACACATGCATACTAGATTTCTGGTTCTTCCAAATTTTTGGAAATAGATGGAAACTTTGATAAGATTTAAACTGTTTACAAAGAGTCTTGAATTTCTGAGCGTTTCTCTTTACTTGAAGGATGCTGCCAAAAGCACAACTGTGGAGTTGCTCTGAAGCTACCTTTTAGGTACCTACTTCGTTCCTCAGCCCATACATGGGGTTAGGGAAGCTGCTTCCATTTCCTTGTAGCATGTAGTAGTTTTGGCTATGCATGGATATTTTCCAAGGAGACAAGCAGTTACAATTTATGCTGAAGATCAATGCACAGCATGAAACTAAACAAATTCTTGAACTACGTGAAGGGGAAGGGGTGGAATAAAGAAATGCAGAGTGAATTCTCCAACCTTTACGTGACTGTCATTGCATGGGCTTGGCTGATAGGCTCGTATTGCTCCTACGTGGAATCAGATTTGTCTGAAAGTCCTCAAAATGGGTAAATATTTCACATGCTACAATTCATAACAGTGTGAGTGACATCAGCACAATTTTTATTAAGAGGAAAAACTTTTGCTTTATCCCTTCTTATTCTTTAGCAGATGCTACATCACAAAAATTGCCGTTTAACTGAATGGTCAACTGGTCAAAATATTAAGTGGCTAAGAGGGCTTTTAGGCCTGTTGGTTTGGGGTGGGATCCTTATAATTATTTTCCAGTTATTACAAAAACTGGCTTTTTACTAATTGAGCCAGATACTTAAGATATAATTAATATTTAATTACTTTCTCATTTTTGGAACAAGAGCGAATGGAGTCTCTGTGTCACACTACTTACTCACATCATGTAGTAGTGCAGGCAGCGCACCCTAGAAGTTATGGATGCTATGACTTAACCAGAATTGATATGTCTGAAGTTGCATGTTAAGAAACCCTGTTCAGGGTGATCTCATTGGGATTCTTCACTCCCTACTTTAACTTTTTCTTAGACTTAACTGGTCTTGCATCCACTTAATTGGAATACCTACAATCTAAGGTGGTAAATGAATCAAATTGTTTCTTCCTAAACACTTCGTCAGCATGAAACCATGTCTGAACAATGGACTAAACATGAATCTGTAGATAGGAGTATGGCATGATCGTGTAGGATTTCCATTATACTGATCTGCAAGCAGGCCTCCAGCATACTTTATTTACTACTGCTAGCTCATTAACAGTGACACTGTAGCACAGGAGTGGAAGGCAAAGTATAATTTTAGCCAAATGGGAAAGGAAGCAGGACGAAGCAACCAGCATCTTGTGAAGTTACCAAGGGATGTTCATGGTACTTAATTTGGCCCTTGATATTGGTCACATTTACTACAGGAGTGGTTCCTAACCTTTTTTACACTAACATTTTATCTGCATTATGAATATGCACATAAAATGTGATCAGTCCATCAAAAACCCCAGCCCCTGTAGCCACCCCACTACTATTGCTACCCCCAGAGGGTCCCAGTGTCTGCCCTAATGTGCTTATGCAACCCTCCTGCTGCACAGCCAACTGCTCTTCTGCACCGGGGAGACCATGCCCCCCAGTGCTGGTTGGTTGTGAGGTGCGGCAGGACATACCTCTTCCAACAGCTGTGGCAGGAGAGGAGATGCTGGGTGTACCCTAGCCCCAGTTCCCACAGCCCAGCAGCCATTGGTTGGGAATGGCTGTACTACATAGGCCAGCCATTTTTTGGCCAAGAGGAACAAAGTGAATCTCTCATCACTTCACACTGTGCTCAGTTTTCCTTCAGCACTACTGTGTCAGAGTGAACTTTCCTCACACTGCTTACAATAGTAGACAAATCACAACCCACACGGCAGTGGTTTCTGGCTTCATACTGCAACATCATCACAGCAACCTCTGATTAGTTCTAATGTTTTTGGGGGAGGGGAAATTAGTCCCTGCTACTGTAAACAGCCCTAAGGGGTAACATGTTGGCTGAGTATTGGGCCTTGAGATAAATCATTCTCTCCTGTGCCCCATAACTTCCGCAAGTTGGCCAGGAGTTTGCTCTGAGGTCTTTTCCTTAAACTTAACCAGGAAAGAAAGTTTATACGAAGGATTATGTCAATTGCAGCCTGTAGTGCAGCATTTCACTGGCATCTCCATCTTCAGCAACACAGCTTACCTTAAGAATCCTGCCCCCCCCCCCCAATAAAAGAATCCTGTTCCTCCCCAAAATAACAAAAACCCCACCCACACGAAAATTAATAAAATGATGTAAAATATTGCCTTCAGCCAGAGGATTCTCAGCAATGTGAGAGATTCACTGCAATACTCAGCTTTTACTGCAGGAAGATCCCTCAGCATGAAACTTTGTAAGCTGCTGCAGAAGCAGGTGTATTTTCTCTCCTAAATCATTTTGCACGGGGAGGGAGTTCTGTACACATGTGAAGCCCACATACCTTTAGGTAGTAAGTACTCCATCTAATAACTACAGAACTAGAAAAAAAATCCATGGCAAAAGGAATGAAAGGGTCCAGGTGATGTTTACAAAAAGTTAACCAGCTTTAAAGATTTAGGCACTGTCAAAATTCAAAAAAAGGAAACATGAATTTCATGACTACAACCAGCATTAGTTACCATATGTGGATTCAGTATTTACCATTAGTCTGAGATCAGGTTACCATATTTTATTAGAGACTATGATCCTAAAGCAGATGGTTTTCCCATCACACAATTTTTTTCTCCAGCTGATCCTACACTTCTTCAAAAAGCTCCATTATCCAGCAGGCATGGCACAACACGAAGACTGGCTGGATCCATCTTTGGGATCCTTAAAATTTCAGGACACTTCGAATGCTTCAACAAAAGAAAAAAATAGGAATCAATAAGAAGACTGTTTCACCACTGCCCCTAAAATGTTGTTAAACCTCTTCTAAGATGCTCCCTGTCAAATGAGTGTTTCTTCTTTTTTTTTAATGCTGAATTAGCTGCTAAGTTGAACTGGTCACTCACATTGGTTAAGGTCTTAAATTCTCTATTCTCTTAAAACCCTCTCTTCAAAGATGTGTGTTCTTCCATGCTCAGTTTGAGGCTATTTGTATTAGCTGGGCCAAAGGGACGGCTTTAAATGCATTTTCTTCTTCTCCCACCTGAATTTAAAAACTGCTCTCTCTATTATAATCAGAAAGTGCTCTCACAGGGGAGCACGAAAGTGCACTAAATAGTTGGAATTATTCCATTTATAAGAATCATTTCCTACAAGCTAATTCATAAATAGAATTGGTGCAGGCAATGCAGTGTCTGCAGAAAATATAAAGCCTCATAATTACTAGGAAAAAAAAGACAACGGCATGTTTGTCTGATTTCATGTCCACTAAGCGATTCCCTCTTCTCTATTTACTCATGCTATTAATAGATAGGTGACCTGGACCATTTATTAATCCTGTTTCTGTTTCTACAGGGAAAGATAGCTATTTCATACAAATGGTCTAGAAACTCAATTAGGAGTTGGGAATTAATGCTCTCACTTACTACCCTGAACAAAAATGAATTCCCAGTAGTCTGGCCTACAGCTTACAGGCATAGACCTCACCACCCTTGGAGAACAAACCTTAATGTTACTGCTAAGACTGACACTGGGTGTTGCCTTTTCCTCTGAGTTTAATCTTAAGCTCACAAGCTGTGTAGTCTGCCATTGTGTCTCCATACAGGCTCTCTTCTTCACATGTGTGGAGAAATTGTATACAAAAATACATAAGTGGATCCAGCTTTTGCTTTACATGGAGAGATCCTCCCTTTCACAAAAGCTGAGAGGGTTATACTATATGATATGACTGGAACAGATCCTGGACTGTGTGCATTATGTGTTGATGATATGTCACTTGTTATTCACCAGGTGGCAGAGTTGCTCGTGCTTTGATTCACAATCTGTAAATAACATGCATGTTTTTTCTTCCAGGTTTGTACCAAGCTCAATGAGAGCCTCAGTTAGCCTTTCTTGAGGAAAAGTGTTGAATTTACTTACTGTTATAGCCGAGGCTTTGCTCTGGAAACAGAAGCACATTTACCTGAGCAGAGCAAAAACTCTGGGCAAGATAACATGGGCAGAAGTCACACAGCCAGTGACTAAAGTTTTCTTTAGTTCTGCCTGAAGTCTTATGTTAGAGAGGGGGAAAACATTCATTGGTTTGCAAGATAAGAACAGAATGAATACAACAACTTGTTAATAAATGTAAACTTCACATTAACAGTTCACTATCATATAACTGTCAATATTGAATCTAGCATAGCTATCAGCCAGTTATTTAAACTACTCTGTTTGAGGAACATTGCATTTAATGAAGTTAAATACTGTAGAAACTGTATATGTAGGGCACCGAGCTTGTTCGTAGCTGTGAACACAATATTATGCTCTGTCAAAAGTTTACAAGCAAACATTGACTTAATACAGCTTTGAAATTTTACTAAGCAGGAGAAAAATGCTGTTTCCCTTTACTTTTGCAGTAGTTTAACACTGTATTGTACGTGGGGTTTTTTTGTCTGCTGCTGTCTGATTGTGTACTTCTAGTTCCAAATAAGGCTTGTGGTTGACTGCTGAATTCATAACTCTGAGGTATGACTGTAATAACTGTTCTAAAATAATGCTAATTGTTCTGAATTAAGTTTAATGGAGATTTTAATATCAAGTACTTTCTTTTGTTATTTCCTTTTCAGTCTCTACTTTTATTCTGGTGCTAGAAGTTAGCACTCCATTTATTTATTTTTGTCCTTTATGGCTTGAGTTTTCCTTCTCTAGTTTGTTTTCCTCCTCTGCTCAGACACCAACCATTATAATTTTCCTTGCCTTTCACCTGCCCCCACCCAAGATAGCGGCTTATACTAGAGCACTCACCTAAGAGCAGTGTGAGCAACTAGTTGCTTTAGCTGTGGGATGCATGAAAAGGCAGGAATGCCAGTCAAAAGAGGCAGAGAGGAAGAACATAGTGGTCTACCAACTTTTATTGAGCTACTCAATCTTACAGACATAAGACATTTAAACCTACCTCTTCCCTGCGTGCATCAACTCAAAAGCCTCATTAATTCTGTCAAAAGGGAGAGTGTGAGTCACGAATTCATCAACCTTGATCTTTTTTGACATATATTCAGTCACCAGCTTTGGTACACTCTCTACACTCTTCCAACCTGAAAAAAAAAATTATATTTTTTAATTGACTAAATTCAAAGCCACAGAAGGACAGAGGTTGGACACAAAATCTATCAACCCTACCCCCAATAGTATGAGTCATTAAAACTCAGTTTCCTTGGTGAGAGAGAGATCCTGGGATCATGTTATAATATCCATACCTATCTGGCTGTAGAATAGCACTGTAGTAAAGAATGCAAGAGTACAGCTGAAATCAGTCAAAATGGAGGGCTTAATTGTAGTACTTTTCACTGCAGGGATCTGCATTCAATATCTAGCTGAGATTAGGGATGGTTAGTGTGTATGTTTACACATGATTAACCGATAAGCCTGGGCTCATCAGTTAATCTTAATGATTATATGCACTGCTCCCTTGCTGCCTCTGTATTGGAGTCAGGAGCCAGTGCCCATGGGGAGCTGGCTGCCCACTACCCGCTCCTTCCCATAGAGGTAGCGCTGGAGGGTAGGCAAGAACTGGTGGGGAGACGCTGGACCCTCCCCACATGCTATTGCCTCTGACAGAGGCAGCAGCGTGAGAGGGGCAGGCAGGAGAGGGTACATGTGTGAAGCCAACTTTCAAACCGGCTCCCTGCACATACCGGCTCCCATGGAGCTGCCTCTCTATCAGAAACAGCAGCATGTGGGGTGGGCAGGCAGCTCCACGGGCACATACCAGCTCCTACCTCCCCCCACCTCTGCTGCCTCTTTGGGAGGCTGTGGCGGGGGAAGAGGGGAGGGCAGCCAGCTCACTGAGAGCACCAGCTCTGGCCTGCCCCGCCCTGCATGTAAACGTGTACATGTTAAAAATTTCAGTGGTTACACATTTACACAAATACATGTCTTTTAAAATCCCTAGCGGAGATCACCTCACAAAACTGGCTCTGTCTATTCTTCCTGTTCTACATTTGTGTATTTTCTAACCAGACCGCAGCACCGGTTTGAGTTGCATGTAAGAGAGTTGCATAAAAGTGTTATCAATTTTGGACACTTTGTAAAGATTCCAGCAGCTTTTCATGCCTGAATTATGTCCACAAAGAGGTTAGATAATAAATTCAGTGAAAGATGACAAGTTTCTGTTCTGACAGGTAAGAGGTCAACTATGCTTCCTGTATTTTAAACAGTTTCTTCATAAAGCCTCCCGTTTTACTGTCTAAACCCATTCCCTCCTCACCTCAAACTACGTATCCTCACAACTGAGGACAATGCTTTCATTTTCTCAGTGACTGAAAAGTGCAGAGTTACTTATACAAACCCATTTACATTATTCCCTGTGTCCCAGTGAACACCTCTCCTTACTATTGCTCAAGTTTTCAAAAGTAATAATTTGGCACTTCAACCACAGACCTATACAGAAGAAGTACTCCCATTATGGCTACTTTTTGCATTTTAAATTCATATATGTGCAGCAGAAGGATGATAATTCACAGCTTGTCTATGGGGACAGTTATTTAT
Source organism: Pelodiscus sinensis (assembly GCF_052426305.1). Lineage (NCBI taxonomy): Eukaryota > Metazoa > Chordata > Testudines > Trionychidae > Pelodiscus > Pelodiscus sinensis. The sequence goes on along the minus strand of NC_143055.1, from coordinate 113,924,403 downwards.
AAAAGGTTATATTTGAAAAGCCAACATAACAATGTCTTGATAGGAAGAAGTTTACTAGAGAGGAAGACAGTATTTTCACCCTCTTTTCCTAGATAAGAGAGCATGAGTGTACCAGAAAGTTACCTCCAAAGGCAGTCCCTTTCCATGTGCGACCCGTTACTAGTTGGAAGGGCCGGGTAGCGATCTCCTGACCAGCAGCTGCTACTCCAACTATCACACTGACTCCCCAGCCTTTGTGACAGGCTTCCAAGGCAGCCCTCTTCAGACAGAAAGAACAAAGCAAATAGCTGGTTAGAAATAAAGTTTCAGCACAGATTCCTTGTGACTTCATCTTTCTTCCCCTATGACAAACTTAATAGCTTAGGGTATGGCTACACAGTGGAGTTATTTCAGAATAACTGATGATATAACATAGTACGCATCTACACTACAAGCCTTTATTTCGAAATAATGTCAAGCTGGAGGACTTCTTACTCTGACTCTTGTAACCCTCATTTCACGAGGAGTAAAGGAAGTCGAAGGAAGAGTGTTCTTCGACTTCCCACTGTGCAGACAACGCCAAAAGCCGAATTAAGCTATTTCAACTTAAGCTACGCAATTGACATAGGTGAAGTTGTGTTGCTTAAATTGACTTTAGCCCTGCTGTGTAGACCTACCCTTAATTACAATATTGCTAGGAAATAATGCTAATTCTTTCAATAATAGAATAGACCAATCCAGCACCCATTGAAATAAACAAACTCCATTTAACTCCTGGTAAAAGATAGGAATGCACTGTTAAAAATAATTTGCAGGGCAAGGTATTAATAGTGCTCCTTTTCACCAAGGAAGTGTCTTGAACTAATTAAATTATCAGACTAATTCAGGTAGCTGAGTTAGTCTGTACAGAATAAACTTAAACTACAAATAGTCTGGTGGCACTTTAAAGACTAACAAAACATGTAGATGGTATCATGAGCTTTCATGGGCACAGCCCAGCACCATCTATGTGTTTTGTTAGTCTTTAAAGTGCTACCAGACTATTTTTTGTTTTTTAAGTTTTATTAAATTATGTCCATTTTTTCTTAACTATGTACATCACCTCTGACATTTACTCTCAATGTTTAAAAAATGGTGAAATCTGTGGGGCTAGATAACATCAATATATATAACAGATGCTTTTCAGCCCTAACAGAGTTTGCATAACACATTTTCTTCCATAACTATATTTTAGAACATAAAGGAGCTATTCTTCACCTAAGCGGTAAAGTTATTTCTTCATTTTATAATCCGGATGGGTTGAAATAAGGCTGCCAACTTTCTAATTGCACAAAACTGAACACCCTTCCCCTTACCTTACCCCACCCCTGCACTGGGGCCCTGCCCCCACTCAGCTCATCCTCTGTCACTTGCTCTCCCCCACCCTCACTCATTTTCACTGGACTGGGGTTGGGGTGCAGGAGAGAATGAGGATTCCAGCTGGAGGTATGGGCTTTGGAGTGGGTCCATGGTTGAGGTGTGGGAGGGAGAGGGGCTTAGGGCTGGGTGGTTGAAGTACCAGAAGGAATTTAGGGGCCTGGGCTGGCTAGGTGGTGCTTATCCTTGGGTAGGTCCCAACTGGTGGCACAATGGGGCTTTGCCCGGACTCTGTGTGATTCCCAGAAGCTGCCAAGTGGAGGAGCTAGGGGGACTCTGTGCAATGCTGAAGCCTGCAGGTGTTACCCCTGCCCGGGGTGGCAGCCGTGCCGAGGGCACTTCCTAACCCTTCCACCTGTGAGTTGAACATGCCAACTGCTTCCAAGAGCCACACAAAGCAGCCAGGACAGGCAGCCTGTTTTAACTCTGGCTCACCACCGATTGAGTTTCTATCTGCCCTGTCCGCAGTGGAGACTAGAGCCACTATCACTTTTTGACTGGGTGTTCCAAAAAAATACCAAACCAGACACCTAGCAACTCTTGTTGAAATAAACCCTTTTAAGCTACTGTGAAAGAACTACCAAGCTCCTCTCAATAAAAACTGAAGTTGATAAACTGTTCCCTGGTAAAGGTCCTTGTCTTTCTTTTAAGGTAAGTAACTGTCCCAAGTCACAGTCAGATTTCTCTTCCCTGTCAGTACTGCCACGTATACACTTACCATAACACCAACATTCCCAATGCACTCAAAAGAGTAGTCCACACCACCCTCAGTAAGCTCCACCAGCACCTCTTGTATGGGCTTCTTAAAGTCCTGAGGGTTGATGCACTCAGTGGCTCCAAACTCCTTAGCCTTGGCAAATTTATCTTTGTTGAGATCAACTCCAATGATCCGGGAAGCTCCAGCCACTTTACAGCCCATAATAACTGCCAGCCCAACTCCTCCCAAACCAAAGATGGCGCAAGTCGAACCAGGTTCCACCTAACAGAGCAAGAGAAATCAGTTCAGGAGGAAGGAAAGAAACACATCCGCCTATGGGTATGAGAAATACAGATTATTTATTATATATTAAGAAAAACAGACTAAAAATTCCCAAAAGTTGCAAATTCATTATCGCTCAGAGGTAGGGAACTATGTCAGAGATTTTGCTGGTCTATGAATTGTTTTTTGAAGTGCTCTAATGGGCTGTGCTTCTTCCAAATGCAGGGGGAGAACTTGGCACATAATAGGATGGTATAAGGGCAGAAGGAAGCAGAGCTCACTTTGCCAAAGGGGATATTTAAAACAGCTTTGCATTGTCAATATGTACAAGTCTGTCCTTACTCTAAGATAACCCCCCACCACTAGACCCTAATGTCCATCCACAAATAAATCCTTGAACATTGCAAAGTGGCTCCTCTCCACAGCCATGTGTCTCCATCAAGACAGGCTTCCTCTACCCCATTCTCTACAGAGAGCACTGGCAGGAGGAGGAACAGGGGTTTTCATCTGTATTTGATTCTGTCTGCTGAGGCTAAAGCAGGTGGAAACCCAGGTCAATATCCCTGTTTCCTACTACGTCTTGCTTCCTGTCAAATTTGGCAGTGGAGAAGGAACAAAGGGGTGAACACGTCTCCTCACCCTCTACCCAGTAGGCAGTTATTCCTCTGGTCTTACTTGCTCCTGGCCCCAACAGATTTTCATTACAGTACTTGGTCTCCAGTTCAGGGTCATTAGCCACACGATCAGCTATAGCCCATACCTTGGCAGTGTTGATGACAGCTCCATAGCCTGTTGAAATTCCACAGCCCAAAAGACAAACTTTATCCAGAGGTGCCGCAGCATCTATTTTAGCCAAAGAGATATCCGCCACAACAGTGTATTCAGAGAACGTGCTAGTCCCCATGAAGTGATAAATCTGCTTCCCTTTGCAGGTAAACCTGCTGGTACCATCTGGCATTAGTCCTTTTCCTTGGGTAACTCTTAAACACAATACAACAAATAGTATTTATTGTAGTGTCACAGAAAGTTATAGGACAAAGTCTAGGGAGCAAAGTCGTGAAAATTAACGAAGTGGTACAGTAACAGTGCATGCATGGAGATTTAGCTAATGATTACCCTTAAACACTTTGAAAATATTTAAGTAAATCTTGACTTCATGGAAGTGAGGGTACGTCTACACTACAACGTTAATTCGAACTAACTTAGTTCGAATTAGTTAATTCGAACTAAGCTAATTCGAACTAGCATGTCCACATTAAGTGGACCCTGAACCAGGCTTAAGGATGGCCGGAAGCAGTGCCGGCAGGGCATCAGAGGAGGACTTAGAGCGTGGAGATGCTGTCTCAGGCTAGCCGAGGGCTGTGCTTAAAGGGTCCCGACCCCCACCCCGGACAGACAGTTCTCAGGGGCGCCCCGCTTGCAAAGCAGTCCTGGCTTGGATTGCCCGGAGTACCCACACTGGGCACATCACAGCACTTGGCCATCTGACCGGCTGCACTTGCCGCAGGCTGCCTTCTGGGGAGAGGGGGCAATTGGAGGGCTGCAGGAGAGCTTCCACCCCAAAAGCCTGCAGAGCCAGCCCAGTCCTCCCCATTGGGTGCTCATACCCCCCATTCCTCCCTCACTTCCTTCCACTTACCCTTCCCTAGACCCTCTTCTTGATGTACAAAATAAAGGACAATTGTGTTCAAAAATGGAATCTGTCTTTATTGAACAAAACTGGGGGAGACTGGGAAAAGGAGGTGGGAGAGGGGAAGAGACAGGCTGGGAGAGGGGAGGGCAACTAAAATGATCAGGGGTTGGGAACAGGTCCCATATGAAGAGAGGCTAAAGAGACTGGGACTTTTCAGCTTAGAAAAGAGGAGACGGAGGGGGGGACAGGATAGAGGTCTCTAAAAGCAGGAGTTGGGTGGAGAGGGTGAATACAGAAAAGTTCTTCATTAGTTCCCATAAAGAAGGACTAGAGGACACCAAAGGAAAGGAATGGGTAGCAGGCTTCAAACTAGTAAGAGAAAGTTATTCTTCACAAAGCAAAGAGTCAACCTGTGGAACTCCTTGCTGCAGGAGGCTGTGAAGGCTAGAACTAGAACAGAGTTTAAAGGGACGTGAGATCTAGTCATGGAGGTTGGGCCCATGGAGTGCTATTAGCCAGGGGGTAGGAGTGGTGTCCCTGCCCAAGGTTTGTGGAAGGCTGGAGAGGGATGGCACGAGACAAATGGCTTGGTCACTGTCTTTGGTCCATCCCCTCCAGGGTCCCTAGGGTTGGTCGCTGTCGGTAGACAGGCTACTGGGCTAGATGGACCTTTGGTCTGACCCAGTACAGCCATTCTAAGCTCAGGGTCGGGGGTCTCACTGGACCACCCTGATTTTCATGCAAACCTGCTCCTGGGTGGCCAGGCTGGCAGCTCTCCTGCCCTAGCTGGCCACTTTCCTGTGCCTAGTGCAGAGGTCGTGGACGAGGTCCACGATGTCTGCACTAGCCCAGGAAGGTGCCCGCCTCTTGCAGTCCCGGGAGCCGCCAGCCTGGTCCCGGGAAGAGGGGGAGGGCTGGGGGGCATCGGGTGGGTGGCTCGATCCGTGCCAGGTGCAGGGTCTGCTGGCTGGGTGCTGGTAGGCTTGAACCTGGCACGGGCACCGTAGCCAGCCCGTGCCCCTTTAAGGGCTCCGGGGCCGGGAGGGGGGCAGTAGAGTTTCCCTGGTGTTGGCCAGAGTGGCCACCAGGGAAACCTGGGGAGGGCTAGCCTCCCAATAGTTTGAATTAAGGGTCTACACAGCCCTTAATTCGAACTAGTAAATTCGAACTAGGCTTAATCCTCATGGAATGAGGATTACCTAGTTCGAACTAAGCGCTCCGTTAGTTCGAATTAAATTCGAACTAACGGAGCGCTAGTGTACCGCCTATGAAAGTTAGTTCGAAGTAGACATACCCTTAGAGACTACAGGCCTGTTATAGGCTATGGATCATGCTCCAATGCCACAATTCTTAATGCACAATTAAGTGCATTAAGAATGCATTTAAGTCTCTGACTTCACCCTTACGTTGATAAACCATAACTCTGCTTGTCAAAACCTCCCCTCCTGTCCCAACATATCCTGTACCTTTTAGTCCTACAGTATTTTTGTCTGATTTTGTTAGCAAGTGATTTTCAAGTGAGGTAAAATTTTGGGGTTTACAAGACCAGATTCTTGAGGAGGGGTACAGTAGTCTGGAAAGGAGGAGACACAGTGGTGTACAAGACTGACATCAACATGTATGACACCTTAGCCCAGGCTAACTGAAGTGCACACATTTAGGACAAAGACATATTAAAGGGCAGAATACGCAGTCTGTGGAGTAATACTATTCCGTGGGCTGAAGCTATGGACTACAGTGAGTCTTGTTTTTCCTTAGTAAAAATTATTACTCTTTGAACATCAGCTACCACTTGAATCTAGAATTTTGAATAGATCCTCACTCCCTAGGTCCCCTTTCAAACGACAGTATTAGTGCAGTGCTTCTCAAAGTGGGCCGTGGACTCGCATTGAGAAAACTGCTAACAGACCACTACACTTTGCCTAACTAAAGGCTCTGCAGTGGTGTGGCCCGGGCTGCAGCTCCCCTTGGCTGGAAATGGCACACTGGAGTCAATGGAAGCCACGAGGTTCTGTGGCCGTGGAGCTGCCTGTTAGCAGCTCTCTCAAAGTGAGCCCACGGCCCACTTTGAGAAACCCTGTATCAGTGGTGTAGTATCATGCCTACACATACAGAAGTGAATTTAAGACAGACTAAAAAAGGAGACTGAAAACCCCTACTACTAAGCCTTGAAAGGAGGGGGGGAAATGGGTATTGCACAACAAACCTTAAACATGCATCTTTCCAATTAAGTGACCTTGCTCTGCATGTAATAAGATGACACATGAAGTCAAAACAACGTGATTCAAAGTCAGGTAGCTTTGTTACATAAGCGAGCACACACTGAACAATTATTATTCCCTGTGTATCAAGAAAAAAATACACCAACCTTATCTTTTGACAGAGATTGGTTTTAGGGTTCAAACAGAACTTGCATTCTCCACATTGTGGGACGTACAGTGGGATGACTGTGTCACCTAGAGAACATAACGAGAGAAACATTGTATATGACTAACTATCTAAAGGACAGCGTGTCAGAATATACACACATTTGGTATGTGGTCAAATGTAACATGGTCAATACCGTGAAATGTTAATTGCGGCAATCATTCATGCAATCTTATTTGTCCATCTGAAATTTCCAAAGTGCTTACAAATATAGAATGACAAAGTACAGGTTTTGTAAAGTGAAGTGTATAAAAAACCTGATTCATCTGATGCCTGAATAATCAATTTCCATCTAAAGTTAAAAAAGAACACAAGGAACAAAGATATAAAACCTATCCTGAGAAACCAGCATATTTAGACAGCTGTTAGCTCTAATTGTTCAACTGATTAAAAACAACTGACACTTTTTTTAAACACAAACCAAATTCAAACAGTTTCTTCATACAGTATTACATAATAAACCTGTATCCAGGGGTGGGCAAAAGGGCCTCCGTGAGCTGGATCCGGCCCATCAAGCAGGTTGATCCAGCCCATGGAGGCCCTTCCACTCCCCCACTCCCCCACCCCCAGGCCATTTAAGGCCCAGGGGCAGAGGAAACACATAAAGTTTCCTCCACCCTGCCAGGAGCATGCGGCACTTAGAAGTTCCACGCACTCCTGGCAGGACGGGAGAAGACTTTGCACGCTCCCCACCCCCAAACCTGACTGGCCTGGGGGCAGGGGGAGCGTGCAAAGTCTCCTCCCACCGCCAGGGGCATGGGAGCCTTGTGGGGGGGTTCCCCCCAACCAATCATGGGCTGTAGGTGGGGAAGCAGGGAAGTATCCTGGCCCCACCCCTTCTGGTGCAGCCTGGGGCCATTTAAAAAATTTCTGAAGTGGCCCCTGGCAAAAAATTATTGCCCACCCCTGCTGTAAACTATTCTCTTCTGAACAGTAAACCAAGATCACAGTAGTTAGGCTAGTATTGGACCACCAGCATTGAGGAAAATTTTAGGCAGGCATAGCCCAACAGAAACATCACTGCAGCTCAATAACTCTGCTTTTCAGCGGACAAGTATGAGCAATTTATTTTAGTAAACCAAAAAAGCAGTCCTGTAGCACTTTAAAGACTTACAGGATGGTTTATTAGGTGATGAGCTTTCGTGGGGCAGACCCACTTCTAAAGTGGGTCTGCCCCACGAAAGCTCATCACCTAATAAACCATCCTGTAAGTCTTTAAAGTGCTACAGGACTGCTTTTTTATTTTATCATGATCAGACTAATACAGCTACCTCTCTGTGACAATTTATTTTAGTGAAGGAAGATTTCCAAAGAAATTAGAAAAGATTATTTTTGTGAAGAGCCAAATGTTTTCCTACCTGGTTTTACCTTAGTCACTCCTTCTCCAACACTCTCCACAATTCCTGCTCCTTCATGACCCAAAATCACTGGAAAACACCCCTCAGGATCAGCACCACTCAGTGTATAGGCATCCGTGTGACAGACAGCAGTGGCAACAACCTAAAGAAATATAATAATCAGAAATATCCTGCAGGTAAAAAAGGAGAATCTAAAGAGATAAATGGTATTAATGTGTTTCCTAAGTCAGCAATCCAAGACTAGTGCTAGGATGAATTCACTATTCTGAAAACTTATGTAGTAGTTTAACAAAAATGTTTTTAGCTCTGGCAACTCACAAGATATCTTGGACCTGAAAAAATAATCACATCGCTTTGATCTCTGCTTACATAAGAATGGCCATACTGGGTCAGACCAAAGGACCATCCAAGCCCAGTACCCTGTCTGCCAACAGTGGCCAATGCCAGGTATCCCAGAGGGAGTGAATCGAACAGTTAATGATCAAGTGATCTCTCTCCTGCCATCCATCTCCACCCTCTGAAAAACAGAGGCCAGGGACACCATTCCTTACCCATACTGGCTAACAGCCATTTATGGATTTAACCTCCATGAATTGTTTCTCATCCCTTCAGTTCTGACATGAAAATGGCAGCCACTGGCTGAAGATCTGCTAAAGCCAATGGTCTATGTCATCTGAAAACAACGTGCCACACCAGAGTTCAAATGGGATCAAGTCAATTTACAAGTGAAAAAAAATCACCTCATCCAGAGAGTCCATATGCTATCATAGGGCACCACATACATCCAATTTCATTTAAAGTCTGATAAATTATGACTTAAAATGGCTAGCACTGAATGACTCATACAATTTGAAAAATTAAAATAAATGAATGAAATCAGTTTTCCAGTGGGATAAAGCACGTATTCCTAGCTCAGATGGTTTAAAATTGCCATTGATTCCAGAGACTAGCAGTGATTTTTAGGCTTGCTCCCAAAGTAGGTGTTAGGCCTCTGACCAGCAGCAATTTCATTTTATGCCATCCCCAAAAACCAGACACAATCATTTTCTTTAGAGCCATACCTAGATTTAACAAGCAAACAGATAACACAAACACTATAAATTCAATATTTTTTCCTGCAAGGGCAAACAAATTATTCAGCTTTCTTATTTGGTCTCCCAAATAAACATTTGCTTAAATTACCTTAATACGGACTTCATGTACTTTTGGTGGTGCAACCTCCACCTCTTCTATAGAGAGAGGTTTACCTGCCTCCCAGGCAACAGCGGCCTTGCATTTAATAACCTAAATGAGAGAGAAGAACATAGTTACTGCACTGTTCGTTTATAACAATTCCTGCTCACTGGAGTGAACAAACAAGAAAAAGGCTACTAATTTTTGGAAATAATCCCAGATATGAAATTATGGGTCAGATCCTACTCACAACTTCCAATGACTTTAGAACAAAGGAACAGCTGCCCCTTCATTTGTTTTCAGGTACAGAAACAAGAATCGCCAAGATCTGGACTTTAAGTTTTATTTTAGAACTTTGAAGACAATATGCTGTAGCAAGATGTGTGTGTGGGAGGAGGGGGTGTCATATGAAAAAATTTAGATAATGTCAGTAACATTTTAAAATAAGCATTCAGCATGCATGTAAAGCACAAGATGTTTTTCTACAGCTAGTGCCAACAGTACATGCAATCGAGATTACAACGTTTGGAAAATGTTAAGACATTTGTATACGTAAGAGTGTGGAGCCTCATAAATGTCAGTCTGTTGCCCCACACCCAGCCCACTCCCATTGTGCCTTTCTGGGACAGATTATAGGCAGCCAGCACAGAGAATCTTTAAGCAATGCATAGGGGATGCACAGATATCCCATGTGAAGACTCAACAGAACTGCTCCTCATCAACACTCTGTGTAGGCTTCTGCATCGTGGATAAATTTCACCCTTATAACACAGTCCGTTTATTTATCTAGGGAGGGAAGCTCACTTTCTCAAGCAAGAAAGATAGAAACATTTTGAAGAAAAACAGAACTTCAGTTCTGAAAAAAGCAACATTTTTTGAACCAATGCTTCCAGTAACAAGGTTGCACTTCCAGCCAACAAAGTCAGAAGGAATTATGTCCAGGCAACAAAGAGGAAAAAATGGGTCCTGTGAGAATGAGGACTGCTCTTAGATTTCTTTTTAAAAGTTTGATGAGCTTCATCTCCATTGTCTGAGGAGGTGTGGGAAAATCTTACATTGGTAGTACATTGGTCAACCTAACACTCCTTTTTAATCACACAAAGCAGCATATTTGTTAGAGAAATGCTATATATAATAGCTTGCCACAGAACATAGTTTGCCTATTATAATAAATTCTGAAGCTGCGTTTAAGGCCTTGTCTACACAGAAACTGACTAGCACAGCTAGAGCTATTGTTTTGTGAGCAGAGCATTCCAAAACTGAGTGCCAACATGGGGAAGCTATTGCAAAATAGTTACCTTATATTGGAAAAGTCACAGCAATAAATTTCCCACAAGTAGAAAAGGGTTTTGTTACTTCTTTCCCATCCTCTTTCACAAACATAAGGTTAGTTTATTCTGCATTATTGTCTGTATGCATATAATAAACATGATATATTAACTTGGTAAAGCAGCTGCATAGAAATCAACAAGTTGCACTGCTTTGCACTTGGGGAACAGTGACTAAACTCCTGAAAGTTTGCCAGGAAATCTAGTCAGTTTCCAGGGATCAAAGTACAAAAGGAATTGTCAATCTTTAAAAAACTTGGAAGTTTTCACTTAAGCCTTCCCCCCCCCCCCCCCCACTTTATAAAAATGTATTCATTCTCTCAAATTAAATGTGAACATTTAAGAGTAAATGTTTTCAAAATATGCAAGGATATTGGTTATTTAAATAAAGAGAAGGCTTAAAAGTTATAGAATAGACTTAGACCTTCTTAGTTGGCTGGGAACGTTCAGTGAACAAACATTTTAACTCTTAAATTTATGATAAAAGTAGACGCTCCTAGTTTTTCCCCACATACATATCTCTAAAAATAAAAAGCAAAAAAAGGTAAGACAATTCAACAGCTATGACAAGATGTTGCAGAAGGCTCATTCCAAGTACCTCTCGGTCTACAACAGGGGTGGACAATAATTTTTGATGGGGTGGCCACTCCAAGATTTTGATAAATGATCAAGGCCTACACTTTTCTATGGAGGGGACGAGGGGTCTGAGATGGAAGTTGGCTGCAGAAGGGAGCTTGGGGTAGGGAACTGGGGTGTAGGAGAGGGTGTGGGATCAGAGAGTTTGGGTGAAGGAGGGGGTTTGCAGCACAAGAAAGCCCCTCATCCCCAGTGTAGAGAGGGAGATGGAGCAGCCAGCCGTTTTGAACCCTGGGGCTGCTCCCTGTCTGCCGCTGGCTAGACCGAAAGGCTTGGGGGGCTGGATTCAGCCCCTGGGCCATAACTTTCCCACCCCTTTTCTACAACATGCTGTTGTACTCTATAAAGAAGGCTTGAAATAAGCAGTTACTGGTTATCCAGGCTCCTTGCAATATTAAAAAGTTAAATTAGGGTATCAAAGAGTTGTAGAAATTATTAGGCTGAAATTCAATTTTCTTTTGTTTTACTGAGATGTCTGAAAACATTTAAATAATACTATACTTTTCTTGTTCTTTAGTATGGATATTAGCATCAAAACAGTATCTTTGTTAACTCAAGCAAGCTAGCCCTCCAACACACACACACAATCATCTTCTATTTATGACATTACAGCTGAGCTTTGGATGTTAAACTGCAGTTATCTGACTAATTGTGTAGTGGACACAATTTGTATCCACTACACAATTAGCCGATGAGGACCACTGTGCAGAACTGCAGTGGGGATAGCTCCAGGAGCCAGCTCGAGCCGGGAATGAGAAGTCCTGGCTCATGCTTGGACTGGGGGCCACCCGAACTATGGCTCTGCATTTTAAATGTTGTAAGAGCCACCAGGCTCTTACATTTAAAATGCAGAGGTGTAGCATCTCAGACTAGCACAAACTGGGACTGCTCGGTCCCTGCCCGTGCTGAGTCCAGCAGCCCCTGCCCATGGCCAATCCTGGCTGCCACAAACAGAGGCTGCTCTGGCACCTCTCTGGAGCCTCTCCTTCCTCCTCTCCCCCCCCCCCCCCCGCTCCCGCTGCCTCGGCTAGAAGCAGCAGAGGGGGTAGAGGAGCACCGCAGAGATAGTGCTGGAGGGAACTGGCTTTTTAAGCCGGCTCCCTCCCCCCAGCACTGGCTCCTGTCCCTCCGCTCCCCCCTTGCTACCTCTTATAGAGGCAGCAAGGGGGGGAGGAGCGAGTAGTCAATTATCCAGTTGACTACTCGCTAACTTACCTACAAGAGATTTTGCAAATGGCCAACTTATTGTCCCTGGGTGAACAGTGTTTGTTGATTTTATAGCTGTAGGAGAGACTGATATGCCAATCATTTCACAGCAACCACACAGGAGCAGAGGCAGAAGAGAGTAACAAGTTTCCCAAGTAATTATGTACCCAGCCTTCCAGACTGATGTATACATATTTATCGTGATCATAGTTCATTTTAGAGTGAAGAAAGTTGGGTATTTCCCCCTGATCTTATCTGTGCAAAGCTACTTTTCATTTTAGGCCTATGCTCCTGCAAACAGTATCTGCATAACTTTACGCACATGTGTAATCCAGGGCTACTCAACACACGGCCTGCAGGCTTCACTGTTTGCGGCCAGTGGTGCAGTTTGGGTTTATGCAGGGCTCAATGCTCGGCCTGTGGGTGGGATCCTTTGAACATGGCCTCCACTGGGAACATGCTCCACAACAGTGCGGTGTCTCCCACAGAGCGGGGAGGGTGTGAGCACTGAAACATGCAAGCGGACAGGCTGGCTGGAACAGACGGGTACAGGATATCGGTATTTCTAGCCGGGGCACTGTGGGAAGAGCTGGCTGCTTGGCTTTGTGGGGAGAGCCTGAGAGGTGCTGACTGGCTCACACTGGCCACGTTTGGGTCTGGCGCCGTGGCCGGGCAGCCCTGCCTCCATCCTGCATGAAGCAACCGACACCCATGTGGGATCCTGAGTCCTGCTGGGAATCCAGGACGGGGCTCCCAGGCACCTTTTTTGCCTCATGTCCAGCCTGACTTGCCCAGCTCCCCACTTCTTCAGATGACCGGAGTTATGAGTAGGGGATTTGAAAACTCAAAATAAATGGGGGGGAAGAGAATGATGCTCTTTCTTCCACCCCCCTTTCCTATTTTTTCTTTGAGTATCTGGAGAAGGGGTGCTAAACCTAAGCAGATAAAGATCAAAGTCAATAGATTGCTAAAACAGGAAGGATACCACTCAGAAATTATACGTTTTTCTTTTTAATAAGAAGCATTAAAAATGGAAACAAATAAGAGACACTTGTTGAACACAAGGTTTTCACTCCTGTTTGGGAGATGGAATTTGCATATATACCGTATTTTCCGGCATATAAAGCTACTGGGCGTATAAGACGACCCCCTAATTTTTTAGTTAAAAGATAGGTTTTCGTCTTATACCCCAGCGCCCCTCCGCCTTCCCAGCTTTGCTCCCAGTGTCCCTGGTCTGCTGGAGACGGTCCCCAGCAGACCAGGGACACCGGGAGCAAAGCCTCTGAGGACGCCCCAGCAGCGGGACAGCCCCGGCGCGCCTGGGCTGCCCCGCCACCGGAGCCCCTCCGCGGCTTTGCAAAGCCTCGGGGGGAAGCCGGCGGCGGGGCTTCCCCCGAGGCTTTGCAAAGCCGCGGAGGGGCTCGGAGCAGCCCAGGCGCGCCTGGGATGCCCCACCGCCTGTATACCCGGCGTATAAGACGACCCCCGATTTTTGGGGGATGTTTTTTAGCATCAAAAGTCGTCTTATACGCCGGAAAATAAGGTAATTGCATGTACATGCAACCACACATAAGTTGCCGGCCTGGAGATGTGCTGTATCACTGTGGCCCCGAGGGCTTCCAAAGTTGAGTAGCCCTGGTGTAATCTGTCAATTCAATGGGACGTTTCACCCCTAGGGGCTTAGATCATGAACTCTCTGGGAGAGGACATGGCTTTGTCCAGTACCACACAGTACTTAGCACCCCGCATCCCATTTGGGGTCTCTGGCAGACGCTGCACCGCAAAGCGTATGAAAAAGCAACAGTGCAATGAAGACGAGGCGACGGAGCCGGGGAACACCCTAGATGCCCAGCTTCCCCCTGCTTGCTCTAAAACCCCCCAGCGTGAGCAACCTCGAGGACTTGGCGAGCTCCAGCCCCAGCAGGCCGCCTGAGTGCGGGTCAGACAGGCGCTGGGGCCGCACCGGAGCAGCCCGCTGCGCTCCCTGCTCTGCAGCCCTCCCAGCCCCGGAGCTGCTCGAGCTTCCGCCCGCCCGGGAACGTCCCACGCCCGCGGGAGCCTCTTACCCCGCTCGCCATGGGCCCCGCCGCGCGTCCTCCACCTCCCAGCCCCGCCAGGCGCGCTCCGAAGGGGCCGCCACGGTGCATGCGCGGTGCGGCGAGCACCGCCTCCGTAGGGCCGGCCGGGACACAGGCGAGCGAGGCGCCAGCCGGATGTTTGCTCGCGGTGGGGAGGCGGGTACGAAGGGCCACGTGCAATGCAAGCGCAGTGTCAGCAGGACCGGTGTGCTAAGGAGGAGGGGAAACGTGACACCCCCTCCTAATCTGCGCCCCGTTTGTCCCTGGGCAGGGCGGCGTGGCTGGGACGGTGCCCCGCTGTGCATCAGCTACAGCTGGCTCCCACCGAGGCAACGCGCCCGCCCAGGGGCGTCTCCTGGCGGTCTGTGGCCAAGCGGGGGCCGCTCCGAAGAAATGGGGACTGGTCTCTCATGAAAGAGCCTCCAGCGTTGTACGCAGGGGAAGAGGGTCTGCGGGACACTGAACAACATGGACGTAAAAAAAATAGAGGTGCGGAGTCAGGTTGCCCCCCGCCTGGCGCATCTTACAGGCTATGCTCCCTGCAAAGCACTCCTGCTGCACGTACCGGGACCCTGTTGCAGCTAATAGGTTAATTGCCTTCAAGTGCATAGCGAATAAAAAATATCAAAGAGCACTGGCAGAGCACTTTCAGGCCATATGTCCCAGGAGTGGGATTGGACAGAAACAGCTGCCAGTCTTTCCTAAACATTTCTGCCCCCTCCCACATCTCATTCTTTTCGAGTCCCTAGTGTCTCTTGGTGACTTTAAAAAAGTTACAGTAAGAAACATTTTTATACTTTATGTATTTATTTTTCCTGTTGTTTTTTACTGAATTTAATGACTGGTTGCCTTTACTTGGGAGCAGGGAGATCCAGCAGGGTTGCTACCTATTGTGAATTTTACATCATTATCTTGCAACATTATTTTGTTTTTCAGAGTTGGTGCAGTGAGAAACGGGTTCTCTGCAATGTTCCCTCTAATCTTTTCCATCCATGCAGAGAATCAATTTTATGTGCACTGAAGCCTGTGCGAATGTCCAACACCAGAAACACAAAACCTAGCTGTGTGAGCTCTGCTAAATAGCTGGGTGGCATGTGAATTTCTCCTGAGGGGCAGCACAAGCTCACAGCTTACCAGAAATATTGTCATGGGCTGTGTCTACATTAGTGCGATCTTGCGCAAAAGCAATTGCTGCCTGTCTACACTGGCCGTGAGTTCTTGCACAAGAACACTGACGTTCTAATGCAGTGGTCCCCAACGTTGCATGGCTGCTGGGTGCCCGGGGGCAGAGCCGCTCACGGGCTGGGCATCCTGGGGCAGAGCCGCTCACACACCGTGCTTCCGGGGGCGGGGCCACCCACAAGCTATGCGCCCGGGGTTGGCACAGCACATGGGCCGTGCGGGCTGGGGCCACCCACGCATCCCGGGCCGGCCCTGCGCATGGGCCGCGCACCCAGGGAGGGGCCGTCCTGCGCCTGGAGCCAGCATCATGCATGTGCCGCACGCCGGGGGCGGGGCCAGCCCAGATGTTTCAGCGGGTGCACATAAATGCCCCGGCGGGCACCATGGCGCCCGTGGGCACCGTGTTCGGGACCACTGTTCTAATGTATGAAATCAGTGGTTCTTGCGCAAGAACTATGATGCTCCCGCTCAGGAATAAGCCTTCTTGCACAACTGTTCTTGCACAAGAGGCCAGTGTAGATAGACAACATGAATTTCTTATGCAAGAAAGCCCTATGGTTAAAATGGCTATCGGAGCTTTCTTGTGCAAGAGCATCTACACTGGCAAGGATGCGCTTGTGCAAAAGCACATCTCTTGTGCAAAGGCACATGCCAGTGTAGATGCTCTCTTCTGGAAGAGTTTTTGAACAAGAACTCTTCTGCAAAAGAGTTCTTGCACAAAATCATGCCAGTGCAGACATAGCCCAATGGTGTTTCCATGTGTCATCATTTGTATATCATGTGATTGTTTGTAACATTTTCACACTATTTAGATTGTCATGATATGATACAAACATGCTTTTGCATTACACCAGTTTTCATTCTTCCCCTGAATTAAGTCATAATCCCTATTTTGTGACATCCTAACTGATCCACACTCAATAATTATTTCATTCATATAATGCCTCGTCTAAACAGGTCCGAAAGAATACTACTCTATCTTATTTAAATTTCTCCTCAAGATTGTTTTTTATCCATGACTTCTACAAGAATGGAATTTTATATGATACAAGGGCCATAGGTGTAGTTGAGGTGTTCTTTTATTATTTTAATATATAAAATGCATATATTGCAAATATTTACCTCTTATAGAGACTTGCTGGGCTATTTAGTTAACATTAGATAAGCAGAGGATTCACCCTCTTGTCCCTTCTCTCCTTACACTTTGACACTCTGCTCTCCTTATTCTTGTGGAGGTGCTTTTTTGATTACCCAAATGCAGTACTAGATACACGAATATTTATATCAACCTTTCCTTCCAAGTTCTCTGTAAACACCACTGTCCTAAAGTAACTGAAAGTATTGAATTATTTTTAGATCCTGGACAGATCTTATGAATGTCCTGGGAAGACAGGATCCCCCCCGACTATGTTATTTTTCCCAACATACCTGTCCCAATAGCCCCTTTTGTCCATTTTGAACAAAAATTTCCAGGATCAGGCTAAATTTATTCAGGGTATTTTTTTTGTAGAACCACAAAGCCATATTATATCTGGCCATATCATGCCACTACCTTTAAAGTGATAGAAATGTAGCCGTGTTAGTCTGGGGTAGTTGAAGCAAAATGCAGGAAAATGTAGCACTTTAAAGACTAACAAGATGGTTTATTAGATGATGAGCTTTCGTGGGCCAGACCCACTTCCTCAGATCAAATAGTGGAAGAAAGTAGTCACAACCATATATACCAAAGGATACAATTAAAAAAAATGAACAAATATGAAAAGGACAAATCACATTGCAGAACAGGAGGGGGATGCGGGGGGGGGGGAGGGGAAGGAAGGAAGGTAAGTGTCTGTGAATTGATGATATTAGAGGTAGGGAGAGTGGGATGTTTGTGAGTTAATGGTATTAGAGGTGATAATTGGGGAAACTGTCTTGGTAATGGGTGAGATAGTTCAAATGTTTGTTAAGTCCTTGTTGGAAAGTGTCGAATTTTAACATGAATGACAGTTCAGAGGATTCCCTTTCAAGTGCAGATGTAAAAGGTCTTTGTAGCAGAATGCAGGTGGTTAAGTCATTGAGAGAGTGTCCTTTCTGGTTAAAATGGCAAGAAACTGTTTTCTCTTTGTGATCTTGTCTGATATCTGTTTTGTGGGCATTAATCCTTTGGCGAAGTGTCTGAGATGTTTGTCCAATGTACATAGCAGACGGACACTTTTGGCACATGATAGCATAGATTATATTTCTGGATGCGCAGGAATATGTGTTCTTGATCTTAGGTTAGGTCACTTGGTTAGGTCCAATAATGGTATCAGCAGAATGAATATGTGGACAAAGCTGGCAACGGGGTTTGTTGCAAGGGAAGGTACCAGGGTTGGTATTAGTGTGGTATGTCCTGTGGTGGTTGGTAAGAATCATCTTGAGGTTAGGTGGTTGTCTATAGGAGACTATGGGTCTGTCTCCCAGAGCCTCTTTGAGTATGGTATCCTGTTCCAATATAGGCTGTAGTTTATTGATAATGTGTTGGACAGGTTTAAGTTGGGGGTTGTAGGTGATGACAAGTGGTGTTCTATTGTTGGTTTTCTTGGGTCTGTCTTGAAGTAGATGGTTTCTAGGTATTCGTCTGGCTCTTTCAATTTGCTTTTTTATTTCTCTGGGTGGGTAGTTGAGATTTATAAATGCTTGGTAGAGATCCTGAAGCTTCTGGTCTCTGTCAGTGGGATTAGAGCAGATGCGGTTGTATCGAAGGGCTTGGCTATAGACGATGGATCGTGTGGTGTGTTCTGGATGGGAGCTGGATGCATGTAGGTAACTCTATGAGTCGGTGGGTTTTCTGTAGAGAGTGGTGTCTAATTTTCCATTGTTGATTTGTACAAAGAGGCTCTGGGAGACAGACCCATAGTCTCCTATAGACAACCACCTAACCTCAAGATGATTCTTACCAACCACCACTCCTATAGCAGTGTACTTTGTAGGAGAGAGGGGAGACCAATGTTTATGTAGCATTTTGAAAAATTAGAAGGTATCAATTTTATTTACTTATTTTTGTTGAGTAGAGATGGTTGAAAAATGAAAACCTATCTTCAAAATGAAAATAATTTTGAAATATTTAAGAAAGTACTAAATTGACCCACATTTCATTTTTTCCCACAATTTTTAATGGATTAAAAAAATGTTTTGTCAAAACATTTTTGAAAATGTTATTGGAATAGGTATTGAAATTTTTTATTTCAAAGGGAAAACTTTGGTTGTGATTTCAGTAATATGAAAGCAGAATAAATTCCCAAATGAATGGCCTGTGACAGTCAGCTGTGCTGATCTCTTGATACAAGAAAGTAGAAGGTTTTAAAGTTTTGCGTAAGAGTTGCATGAAGCTGTGTTGCATATTGCTTTTCAGTATTTGTTAGAGGTGGAAATCAGTGCTTCCGGGATGATGTGTGATAGTGACAAGGAAAGCAAGAGTATTTCCCCATAACTTCTTATGTTGATGCTTTCAAGGTTTTGGATAGTTGGCAGATGTTATGATTCAACCTTAACTGCCCAGCCGAACACATTTTTGTTCTAATGTTTATATGGGTCTATTTTCTATTATTTGATACTCTATAAATTATACTTACTAATGCTATAATTTTTAGCATTAGTTTTTAGTTTTTTTAAAAAAACTCAGAAAAGGCTGGCTTGCCTCAGGTAAATTTTGGGACGTTAGTTCGAATTAACTTTGATAGGCGCTACACATACAAACCGCTAGTTCGAACTTAATTCGAACTAGCGGAGCGCTTAATTAGAACTAGGTAAACATCATTCTACGAGGACTAACGCCTAGTTCGAATTAAGCAGTTTGAATTAAGGGCTGTGTGGCCACTTAATTCGAACTAGTGGGAGGCTAGCCCTCCCCAGCTTTCCCTGGTGGCCACTCTGGGCACCACCAGGAAAACTCGTCTGTCCCCCTCCCGGCCCCAGAGCCCTTAAAGGGGCCCGGGCTGGCTACGGTGCCCGTGCCAGGTGCAAGCCTGCCAGCACCCAGCCAGCGGACCCTGCACCTGGTACGGCACGAACCAGCTACCCGCTGCCACCCAGCCCTCCGCCTCTTCCCGGGACCAGGCTGGTGGCTCCCGGGAGCCTGCCCGGGTCCGCAAGAGGCAGGCGCCCACCTGGTCTAGTGCGGAGATCGTGGACCTCATCCACGACGTCCGCACTAGGCACAGGAAAGTGGCCGTCTAGGGCAGGATAGCTGCCAGCCTGGCCACCCAGGAGCAGGTTTGCATGAAAATCAGGGTGGTCCAGTGAGACCCCCGACCCTGAGCTTAGAATGGCTGTACTGGGTCAGACCAAAGGTCCATCTAGCCCAGTAGCCTGTCTGCCGACAGTGGCCAACACTAGGGACCCTGGAGAGGATGGACCAAAACAATGACCAAGCCATTTGTCTCGTGCCATCCATCACCAGCCTTCCACAAACAGAGGCCAGGGACACCATTTCTACCCCCTGGCTAATAGCACTCCATGGACCCAGCCTCCATGACTTTATCTCACTTCTCTTTAAACTCAGTTATAGTTCTAGCCTTCACAGCCTCCTGCAGCAAGGAGTTCCACAGGTTGATTACTTGCTTTGTGAAGAAGAACTTTCTGTTATTAGATTGAAACCTGCTACCCATTCATTTCATTTGGTGTCCTCTAGTCCTTCTATTATGGGAAGTAATGAAGAACTTTTCTTTATGCACCCTCTCCACACCACTCATGCTTTTATAGACCTCTATCATATCCCCCCTCAGTCTCCTCTTTTCTAAGCTGAGAAGTCCCAGTCTCTTTAGCCTCTCTTCATATGGGACCTGTTCCAAACCCCTGATCATTTTAGTTGCCCTCCCCTCTCCCAGCCTCTCTCTTCCCCTCTCCCACCTCCTTTTCCCAGTCTCCCCGAGTTTTGTTCAATAAAGAGAGTTTCGATTTTTGAACACACGTGTCCTTTATTTTGTACATCAGGAAGCGGGGCTAGGGAGGGGTAAGTAGAAGGAGGTGAGGGAGGAATGGGGTACGAGCCCCTGATGGGGAGGACTGGGGTGGCTCTGTGGGCTCCTCGGGGTGGAAGCTCTCCTGCAGTCCCCCGATTGACCCCCCCCCCCGCCGGATGGCAGCCTGCAGCAAGTGCAGCCAGGCTGATGGCCGAATGCTGTGATGTGCCGAGTGTGGGCACTCAGGGCACTCCAAGCCAGGACTGCTTTGCAAGCGGGGAACCCCTGAGAACTGTCTGTCCAGGGTGGGGGTCAGGTCCCTTAAAGCACAGCCCTCTGCTAGCCTGAGACAGTAGCTCCATGCTCTAAATCCTAATCTGATGCCCTGCCGGCACTGCTTCCGGCCATCCTTAACCTCGTTCAGGGTCCACTCAATGTGGACTTGCTAGTTCGAATTAGCAAAATGCTAATTCGAACTAGTTTTTAGGTCTAGATGCACTAATTTGAATTAGCTTAGTTCGAATTAACTAATTCGAATTAAGTTAGTTCGAATTAGTGCTGTAGTGTAGACATACCCTCAGGGATTATGGCACTCTGCTGCTTTTATAATATGGGAGATCAATGCTCAAGTCCCTGCTCCAAATCAGGCAGTAAAAGGGATTTGAAAACAGGCCTCCCACATCTCAGGTGAGTGCCCTAACCACTGGGTTACTGGTGACAATAGAAGTATCCTGCCCTTTGGGAGAAAGGGCTGACCTGGTTTACGTGTCCAATTCCACAAGCGTTGAATCCCTAGTAGTGGAATTAAGTGCCTAATTTCCCAGGAGGAGCAAGCTTTAGCTACTTTCTTGGCATAAATTAGGAAACACATGTTATATAGTTTATTCCATGACTTTAGATACTGTTAGCTAAAAAAATAGCATATCGCAGAGTTAGCAAAAAAGCATGTTGCACTAAAGGACCCACTGTTTGCACATTCATGTATAAATGTTATGTATTAGTATCACAGTGCTACGCAACACTTACATCTGTATGTTTTTTAGCTACTGTCTAATGTGACCTTTAATTCTTACCTGTTCTATATTATTATGTACTGAGCATAAGTACTTTCAGGAATATGGAAAGAAAAGATAATTGAATCAATAAGCAATAAGGCAGGCAAAGGACGAGGCTCAAATTCATATGGGAGTCTGCAAAAACTTAAGTTGAATCCTTAAAAAACTAAGACGGTTCTGGTGCTGCAAACAGAAAATAAAAAAATATCAGTTTTATTTATTTGAAGCTTTTAGACATTTGTACATAGCATCTGCATAGGGAAAATGCTTGTTTTTTACTGTCCCTGGCTGCTTCTGTTTAAAGCCTCAGCCTCTCCCACCTCTGTCAGCTGTTGACCAATTTAGCAGAACTGTTCTTGTGCTGGGAAGATAAAGTGCTAGGATTCACAGGATTCACTGATGGAGTACAGGGGATCTTTGGGTCCCTCTTAAAATTGTTACCCCAGTAAAAGGAAATTTGGCTAGTTTTCCTGCCTTGGATGGAGCCACCTGTTCTTTGCTAAACCTGGCCAGGCCACAGATAACCCAGTGGGGGAGTGTCACTAAAATGACAAGACAAACTTTTGGCTTTTGCAATAGGCCAAATTGTATCAGATGGCCATCACCCTGGCCCCTCCAAAATGTGTCCTTGCATGCACCCTTCTAATTACACAAGTTGAATGCAGTGCTGTGCTATCAATGTACTCAGTTTATATCTAGGAATAAAGTATAAATATTTCCAGCAAAAGTACAGTTTAGAACTTTTTAAAAGAAGGTTTGTTAGTGCTGATAATTTCTAATATAAACAAAACTAAAAAAGGAGGTATTCTGTTTAAATGTAGATTTCCCATTCCCTTTACTCTCCTTTGTGGAAGCACATGAACCACTGCCTGATACATTGGGCTGATTAGGAAACTGTTAGAGCCCATTGAAAATACTGTCTGATTACCCTATCAGTTGTAATCTGCTAAGAGAGTAGCAGGAATAAAAGGCAGGACTGTGCAGCACTTTAAAGACTAACAAGATGGTTTATTAGGTGATGAGCTTTCGTGGGCCAGACCCTTGCAGGAAGCCTGCAAGGCCAGATAACACGGCTACTACTATTCTACATAGCAGGAATAAGGTTTTGATGGGTTTTTAAAGGTGCTTTGTTTTAAAGGTGCTATATCAGCAAGATAAGACAGATTTAATTTCTTGATAATGACCTACCTCTTCCCCTCACACATAAGATCAAAAGCTTTGTTGATTTTTTCAAATGGCAGAGTGTAAGTCACCAACGCATCCAAATTGAATTTCTTTGCCATATAGTCAGACACCAGCTTCGGTACAGAATCTATACTCTTCCAACCTGCAACAAACCATGTAATACCAAAAATCAAACAGGTTGTATTTATATAACTAGGTCATAAAAAAAAGATAATTTTGGTTCAGGAATAGGAATAGGAAAGTAGTCAGGGAGGTGTGTCTGAGTCAGCACTTCATTGAAAAGATCAAAGTCATCCTTAAGTGGGCTTGATTTTCCTTCTCTGGAGGATTCTTATACTGTGATTCTCCCCTTGAGTTTCACTGGGAGAGATCAGCATTAATTATGGCAGTGAGTCTGCGGAAGGAACCTGTCTACCCAAAGGCTGCCCAAGAGGTATTCTGGATCAGTGCATATCCTAGGCACACTTATTATGCCCTCTCCGAAGCAGCCCCTTCATTCAGGGAAGTTTTGGCTGCCTCCAAGTTCCTTCGGGGGACTGAAGATACAGGTAAGCCTATGTCACCTCAACTCATCCAAAGAAGTGGAAGTCAAATCCTAGTGAGATAAATAGAAAGGAACATAAACACTGTCAAATCAAGTGTAAAAATATAATAAGAAAAGCAAAAAAAGACTGTGAGGAATAGCTAGCCAAAAACTCAAAAAGAAATAACAAAATGTTTTTTAAGTACATTAGAAGCAGGAAGCCTGCTAAGAAACCTGTGGGTCCCCTAGACGATTGAGATATAAAAGGAGCAATCAAGGACGATAAAGCCATTGTGGATAAACTAAATGATTTCTTTGCTTCAGTCTTCACGGCTGAGGACGTTAGGGAGATTCCCAAATCTGCTGCGTCCTTTGTGGGTGATGAATCTGAGGAACTGTCCCGGATTGAAGTGTCATTAGAGGAGGTTTTGGAACAAATAGAAAAACTTAATGTTAACAAATCTCCAGGACCGGATAGCATTCATCCAAGGGTTCTAAAAGAACTCAAATGGGAAACTGCTGAACTATTATCTGTGGTTTGTAAGCTATCCTTTAAATGGGCTTCCGTACCTAATGACTGGAACGTAGCCAACATGACACCAATATTTTAAAAGGGATCTAGCAGTGATCCTGGCAATTACAGACTGGTAAGTCTAACTTCACTACCGGGCAAATTAGTCGAACAATAGTAAAGAATAAAATTGTGAGGCATGTAGAAGAACATAATTTGTTGGTCAAAAGTCAACATGGTTTCTGTAAAGGGAAATCATGTCTTACTAATCTATTAGAATTCTTTGAAGGGGATAATAAACATGCGGACAAGGGGGATCCAGTAGATCCAGTATACTTAGATTTTCAGAAAGCCTTTGACAAGGTCCCTCACCAAAGGCTCTTGTGTAAATTACATGGCCATGGGATAAGAGGGAAGGTCCTTTCTTGGATTGAGAACTGGTTAAAAGACAGGAAACAAAGGGTAGGAATAAATAGTAAATTTTCAGAATGGAGAGGGGTAACTAGTGGTGTCTCCCAAGGTTCAGTTCTCGGACCAATCCTTTTCAACTTATTCATAAATGATCTTGGAGAAAGGGGTAAGCAGTGAGGTGGTAAAGTTTGCGGACGATGCCAACCTGTTTAGGATAGTCAAGACAGAAGCAGACTGTGTGGTACTCCAAGAAGATCTCACCAAACTGAGCGATTGGGCAACAAAATGGCAAATGAAATTTAATGTGGATAAGTGTAAAGTAATGCACATCAGGAAAAATAACCCCAACTATACGTACAGTATGATGGGGGCTAATTTGGCTATGACAAATCAGGAAAGAGATCTTGGAGTTATCATGGATAGTTCTCTAAAAACTTCCACACAGTGTGCAGCGGTGGTCAAAAAGGCAAATAGGATGCAAGGAATTATTAAGAAAGGGATAGAAAATAAGACACAAAATATCTTACTGCCCCTGTATAAAACTATGATTCGCCCACATCTTGAATACTGTGTACAGATGTGGTCTTCTCACCTCAAAAAAGATATTTTGGCCTTGGAAAGGGTTCAGAAAAGGGCAACTAAAATGATTAGAGGCTTGGAACGGATCCCATATGAAGAGAGGTTAAAGCAACTAGGACTTTTCAGTTTAGAAAAGAGGAGACTGAGGGGGGATATGATAGAGGTATATAAATCATGAGTGGTGTGGAGAGGGCGGATAAAGAAAAGTTATTTATTAGTTCCCATAGTAGAAGAACTAGAGGACACCAAATGAAATTAATGGGTAGCAGGTTTAAAACTAATAAAAGAAAGTTCTTTACACAGCATGTAGTCAACCTGTGGAACTCCTTACCAGAGGAGGCTGTGAAGGCTAGGACTATAACAGAGTTTAAAGAGAAGCTAGATAATTTCACGGAGGTTAGGTCCATAAAAGGCTATTAGCCAGGGGATAGAAATGGTGTCCCTCGCCTTTGTTTGTCAGAGGCTGGAGAAGAATGGCAGGAGACAAATCACTTGATCATTGTCTTCGGTCCATCCTCTCTGGTGCATCTGGTGCTGGCCACTGTTGGCAGACAGGCTACTGGGCTAGATGGACCTTTGGTCTGACCCAGTACGGCTGTTCTTATGTTGCACTTTCCACTATAGGAATGTAGTGATTCTGTTGGTATTCCCTGGCTAACCCCATGGAGTACAAAAAGCTTTCTGTATTTTCTATGAAGAGAGGAAAGTAACAGTGGGGCTTAGTCATTAAATCAGTGCTCAACTTGAACATATTTTTCCTGTGAGTTTTTTTTAAACTACTCCTCGTTACCTCTGGAATTACCAAGAGGCATCAGGGTTGGATTACCCAATAGGCAGACTAAGCATGTGCTTAGGGCACCAGCAAAGCAGGGGCACTAAAAATAAAAGATTTTATGGTATAGTATTTTTATTTTGAATTACATATGGGGGGGGGGGGGGCACCAGGTCTTAATCCAGCCCTGAAGAGGCTTAACAGTTTTTAGGTAAGAGCACGCATATATAAACTAATTTAAGTTCAGAACAATTATTTAACACACTCTCTTGCTTAAAGCATGAGTTATGCAAGGTTGTAGCGTATGGTGTTGTCAGTCATTAAACAAGCATTTAAAGTCACCTCTTACTCTCATTCCATATGTGGAATGGCCATTGAAGTCAATGGGGATTTGGCCCAGAAAAGCAAAATTGTAGGCAAAATATCTTCCTTGTTTAGCAGCCCAGAAGGGGTCATTCACATACTTCATTTCACAGCATGGAGAGCATGGTCTCTCTAAATTGATAGGCCACAAGCCACCTCTTTTCAAACTAGTTGTACAATTTAGAATAGTAATTTGTTTGTTTTGAAGATCTACAAGTTTGATAATCTGTATGTACAGCAATATAAATCATATCCTTATCTTATTTTGGGGCAGAGCTTATTTAAGGGCCATTTAGACTACTGAGATACATATTTATACCCTGTTCGTCATTGTGGCATCTGAGCCTTAAAAGACCACAACCAAGTAATCAAGTGGGCGTGGTGACATCTGCACATGAGGCCTGTGCACCAGTTCTGTCAGTTTTGCTTTGAGGGTGTGAGTGGTGAATAGCCCTTGTGCTGGACTTCTGCCATGGTGAATTTCTCCCATGAATCTTTGTTGTGTTCTCTCTCACTTCCTATGACACTGAATGTTAAATTGGGTTGGTGATTTGGCTTGTAGTGTTTCATTATTATTATTGTCGTTCAAGGCAGGTAGGGCGTAGAGATGGGTTTGTGTTTGTGGAAGTTGAAATCAGTGATCCATGATCATCCTGACACTTTCAGGAACTGAGTTGCACAGGCTGCTAAGAAAGCTCAGTCTCCAGTTCTGCTGAGTTTGACAGAGAACTGTGCTTCTCAAAAAAAAAAAGCCATAATGGCAAATCTTTGTGGTGGAGGAAGGTGCAGCTCATCAAAGAGGCTTGCTGATGTATATCTTTGAAGGCGAGAGCCATGAACTTGAACTTGATCCAGGATTTAGTAGGGCACCAATGTAGTGATTGAAGCCCAGGGGTGAAATGCTCCTACTGAGCAGTAATTCTAGTCTTTTCTGATGAAAATAATTACAGTGATTCACATCCCTATAAAAAGATAGGGTGAATACACCAGACTTTGGGCTTGAAATTTTTGGAATTGCTAAATTTCACAGGATTCCTCTTCCCATTTTCTCCTTGTGAAAAATCTCACTTCCATGTTTACTCTCTTGTATGGAAACATTTTGTTTTTCCTATAAAAATACAAGACAGCAAACAGCTTAGCTTCCAAGAACGCTATCTGAAGAAGGGGCAAGATTGTGCAATTTTGGATTAATTTTCTTGAATTGGACGATAGTCTTTTTATTTTTGTTTACATTTCCCCAGATGTAGTGCAAAACAGTTGCCAACATGTTTATATCTTAGATCTCACATGAGATGGATAATACTGTTCTTCCATTCCCTCCCCCGGCGCCTTCCTTATGGTGAAACTATGTAAGAAAACTGACCTCCAAAGAAAGTGGCATTTATTTTCTTTCCCATTATCAGTTGCATTGGAGAAACAGCGATTGTTTGTCCTCCCACAGCCACTCCAACAATCACACAAGTTCCCCAGCCCACTGTGGTGCACTCAAGGGCAGCATTCTGAAAAACAAAGCAAACTCAGATTTAGAGAGCAGAAATTAGTCAGACTTTAGGCCCTTTACTCCATTCATAATTCAATCAATTACACTTCCATGGACTTTAACGGGAGTTTGAGTGAGGACTGTGGTGATAGCCATGGATTAAGAGGTAACATATTGTCATGGATCAGCCGATCCGACAGAGCGTGGCAGTCTAGACGTGGATCTGTCGGCTGGGGATCCTGTAAACGAGGTTTACAGGATCGGTCGGCAAAGGCTTCCCCAGCCGACAGATCCGCGTCTAGACTGCCGTGCTGTATCGGATCAGCTGATTGTCAGCACAGCGCGGTGGCCATGTTTATTTTAACGAAGTGGGGATTATTTAAAACCCCACTTCTTTGACTATGCCAAATAATCTAATTTACATGGCTCTGTCGACGGAGCCATGTAGTCTAGACACATCCTAAGGCTCTGTGATGGATAGAAGGAGTGCTGGCCAGCACTCAGTGACTAATGGGTTAAACTCAAGTAGCTAACAGTGTTGGCAGGGAGCCAGAAGAACCAATGAGATACAGTGCTGAAATTTAAATTGTAAATATATTCCTGCTGTCTGCTCTGTTTGTGGAAGTTCTAAGTTAGTAGCTGGAGGAAACAAGATGAAGTAATCAAATGGAATTACCATGCCTACAAGAAATATTGGGCATGGGAATGGACTGGGCCTTGAAGTGCAGATTAGTACAGATTATGAGTATATAAAGAAATGTATGTTTAGTCACAATCAGGGTATTTTTCTTTATTTTGCTGTTTGGTTAAACTTTTCTGTGTGAAATCCATGTGCCGCCTTCCCCTCCCTCATTCACTATAACTAAGATGTGCCAGAGATTCCATTCTTCTCTGTGTTTTAATCTGCTCTTTTTCTCAGTTGCTCAAGTATATCTTTTTGTTTGGTTAATAAAATCACCTTTTTTAAGGTGATGATTTGATTCTTGTGTCCTGGAAGGTAACAGGTCTGTTTGTGTGCCTGTCTAGGCTGAGAGGTCAGCTACTAGAGATTGAAGTTTGTTTTCTGTTTTCTTTTTTCAAGCTCTCTTTTGGTAAAAGAGCTTGAGGTACTCCTCTGGAAGAAGTTCAAGTGATTCTTCCTGAGTTTTAAAAGAAGGAGTTGGACACCTGATGGTGACAGTGTCAGAGAATCTGTGACTCTAGGGAGTTTTTGTAAGCAGAGCCTGTAGAGGCAAGGTATTTTTAAAGTCTCTTGTGGGCCCCCATCTTCTGCACTTGGAGTGCTAGAGCGGGGAACAGCCCTGACAAGTCCTATAGATTAACACAGTAAATTCAGATACTGATAGTGTATATACCAGGGTGTTGGCAAATGCCCGTTAAATGGCATCATTACCACTTGAATGGCTCTATCACAGATTTGATGTTCGGCTAATGGATCTGGCAGGCTTTTTCACTTTTAAGTTAACTAGATCCTCTCTGGAGGAAGCAGAGCAGGGATAGGAAGAGTGGGTGGGTGGACATTAAGACCCAATGGTGCCCCAAATTTTCAGGTGTCCTATGCAACTGCATATTTTGAATATACGTAAGGATGGCTCTGCCTGGCAGAGCAGCAAAGGATCTTATGATGAACACATCTATTATCCATAAGCAAGCCCTGTGACCAGTCTGTGGTACAGAAGAACATAAACATACCATGACTGCAACGTTACCGATGCATTCAATGGCAAAATCGACACCACCATCATTCATTTCAGTTATAACCTCCTGAATGGGTTTCTTGAAATCCTGAGGATTGAGGCAGTCGGTAGCTCCTAACTCTTTTGCCAATGAAAATTTATCTTTGTTGATGTCAATTGCAAAGATCCGAGAAGCTCCAGAAACTTTACAGCCCATAACAGCTGACAGGCCAACTCCTCCTAAGCCAAAGACAGCACAAGTAGACCCAGGTTCCACCTGCAATAAGAAGAAAGGTTAGAAAATGGCTTTAGAATTCTGGAGATAAAAGCACCTTCTAAATGTCTGTCTGTGATCTCCGGTTCATATCAATAAACCACAGCAAATGCACAGGTCGGATGGGACTATATCAGTTGCATTGTTTGAAAAATAAAATAAATGATCCACTTCTTGTGTTTTGTAGCCTGTAAGCCTTGTATCTTCTTCCAAACCTTGCCTGCAGCTTATATACTTTCCAAAACCTTTTAACTATCTCACTCCATTTGTTCTGTTTTAGCAGTAATGCAAGGGACCTGCAGAAATCTTATTTCTGTAAGAAGTTAGCATTGGGAATAAAGTAGGTAATCAGTTCCATACATACAAGATGGGAAGCGACTGTCTAGGAAGGAGCATAGCGGAAAGGGATCTAGGGGTCATAGTGGACCACAAGTTGAATATGAGTCAACAGTGTGATGCTGTTGCAAAAAAAGCAAATATAATTCTAGGTTGTATCAACAGGTGTGTTGTAAGCAAAACTCGTGAAGTCATTCTGCCGCTCTACTCTGCACTAGTTAGGCCTCAGCTGGAGTACTGTGTCCAGTTCTGGGCGCCACATTTCAAGAAAGATGTGGAGAAATTGGAAAGGGTACAGAGAAGAGTGACAAGAATGATTAAAGGTCTAAAGAACATGACCTATGAAGCCAGGCTTCATGAACTGGGCTTGTTTAGTTTGGAAAAAAGAAGATTAAGGGGGGACATGATAGCGGTTTTCAAATATCTAAAAGGGTGTCACAAGGAGGAAGGAGAAAATTTGTTCCTCTTGGTTACTGAGGACAGGACAAGGAGTAATGGGCTTAAAGTGCAGCAGGGGAGGTTTAGATTGGACATTAGGAAAAAATTTCTAACTGTCAGGGTGGTCAAATATTGGAATAAATTGCCAAGGGAAGTGGTGGAATCTCCCTCTCTGGAGATATTTAAGAACAGGTTAGATAGACATCTGCCAGGGATGGTGTAGACGGAGCTTGGTCCTGCCTTGAGGGCGGGGGGCTGGACTCGATGACCTCTCGAGGTCCCTTCCAGTCCTATTATTCTATGATTCTATGATTCTAAGATGGAGTAGGGTAAGTTATAACATATAGCTTATTAGCATGCATGGAAATTTCCAATCTTGTCCATAAGGCCGGGTCAAAACCACAAAGATGTCTAGAGTGCTAGCCAAAGTAAAAATATATATTAGACATCCTTTTATATTGTATGCATTATATTGTATTGTATATTGAAGAGCAGAGAGACCCAAAAATATAAATGAGGTGTCCTGTTTGTCCAATAAAGGTGAACACCTGGTCAGTTTCAGCATCGTGCCCATTTTTGGAGTTAAGATGTATTATTTCCAATCAAATATGTACACCTTCAAATCTTAAGTTGCGGAAATCTGTTTTTGCATTGGTTATTGGTTTACGTAAAAATGCCAATAAAAAGGCTATGAATGTTCTGCCTGGGGTCAACATTCCCCTATCTTTCCTTGCCTTTCATACTGTTCTTTACACTCACTTCTATTCCTTGCTACCGTATCTTCTTGTTCCCCCACTAAGAACCCTGCTTCATCTGCAGAATGAGGCTGGTTCCTTCATCTCCTGAGGGTCTTCATATATGTTTAGTCTTGATGTTACATTTACATTGATAGTGCAATCAGAGGCCACTGCCGCCATTTTTGAGGTAATCATTTAAAGCCTTTTACCATGTATACTCATAATACTCTTATCATTAAAAGCATTCAGTTTTAAATGTCAGTGGTCTAAGTGTCATTGTTGTGAATCCCGAAATCTGCCTTCTGACATAGAGCTGTCTGGTTTGTAACTTCTGTGGCCGGAAGGAGGAGAAACCTAGAAACCTTCTGGTCAGATTGGTGAGCCTCCTCAGCAAATTCCTAATAAAACTCCAGTCAGCAGTGTTTACCATCAAGATCTTTGATTCATGACTGACCCAAGAGACCACACCTCTCAAATAGAGTTTGGTGTGTTGGTTAAGTATTCATGACTTCTAATTAATACCAGAAATGTTGAAATTTGAAACTGAGGTTATATGCAAGCCATCAAGTACAGTTTTGTTTTTAAAACTAGAACTGTACTAAAGATTTTTAAAATGACATAGTACAAGTACAGGAACAAAGAGTAAACTTTTTATTAAGTTATTTTACATTTTACGTGTATATATATCTATATATCTATATATACATACACACACACATACACACACAAACTAGAAGATTTCCCAATAGTGCTTGCTTCCTTAACTGAAATTATTTTTGTTTTTC
The DNA here is from genome assembly GCF_052426305.1 of Pelodiscus sinensis. Classification (NCBI taxonomy): domain Eukaryota; kingdom Metazoa; phylum Chordata; order Testudines; family Trionychidae; genus Pelodiscus; species Pelodiscus sinensis. Next base: position 113,892,958 of record NC_143055.1, on the reverse strand, counting down.
TTAATTTAAACCATTGCTGTGGAGTAGAGCTGGAGATGAGGGGTTCAGTATGCAGGCTGCCCCAGGGAGAGAGATCAATCCTAGCCCTCTCTCACTGCAGCAGCTTGGGGTGAGGTGTGAATCACCTGTTAATGGCCGCTATAGGAGGCACAGCCCGGAGACATGTGCATGTCCGCTGGCTGGGGGACAGACAGAAAGACACATGAACAGACAAACTCTCTGAAATATATAGTAGATTGCTGTCCCTTTCTCTATCCCTGTCCCCTGCTGCCCCAATAGGGTTATAGCTGTCCTGGTCTCCATCTATCACCTGTGGTCATTCTACAGTATAACTGTCCCTGCTCGCAGAACCCTCCCATGTTATGACAAACAATTATATTCCAGGCACATCCCATTTTCCTAGCACAACCAAACCCTTACCTTGCTTTAAGTTATAATAATAGGAAGCTGCATACTTAATTTGGGACCTAACTCTTACCATTTAGGAAGAGTTCTTGAATAGACAGAGACACACACTCACTCAGTGAAGACAGACAAAGTCAAATATGTAGTAGATATGTATAATATAAAATGGTTAAGGCTAATGTTCTAGAAGAGTATATTCTTTTTTTAAATTAACTTTTGGAGACAGTATTGCTCACTATTTCATGCAAACAGACCTACAGAATTCATTATAATCATATGGAACAAGTTCCCTAATAGAAGGGGCTATTCATGTTAGTATAGGTATAGTGACTAGGAGATGGGCTTTAATTAGCTCACCTTGGCAGTATTGATAGCAGCTCCATAACCAGTGGAAAATCCACAGCCTATCAGGCAGACTTTTTCCAGAGGAGCAGCATCGTCAATTTTGACAAGAGAGGTTTCTGCTACAACAGTGTATTCAGAGAAGGTGCTAGTTCCCATGAAGTGGTAAATCTGCTTCCCTTTGCAGGTAAACCTGCTGGTACCATCAGGCATCAGGTCTTGATCAGATATAGCTGTTTTAATTTTGCTAGAGAGATAACAACAAAAATTGAATTAATATTGTGCTTTGCAGGATGGGGTCATAAATCAAAATGATATGGACAAACTGGAGAAGTGGTCTGAAGTGAATAGGGGCCTGAAGTAAATAGTAATCTGAAGTTTAATAAGGACAAATGCAAAGTACTCCCCATAACAAAGAACAATCAGTTTCACACATACAGAATGGAAGTGACTGTCTAGGAAGGAGTACTACAGAAAGGGATCTAGGGGTAAAAGAAGCAGTGAGGGACAAAAAGGCATCTTTTAAGAAGTGAGTCCAATCCTAGTGTGATAAATAGAAAGGAACATAAACACTGTCAAATCAAGTGTAAAAATGTAATAAGAAAAGAAAAAAAGATTTTGAGGAACAGCTAGCCAAAAACTCAAAAAGAAATAACAAAATGTTTTTTAAGTACATTAGAATCAGGAAGCCTGCTAAAAAACCTATGGGTCCCCTAGATGATCGAGATATAAAAGGAGCAATCAAGGACGATAAAGCCATTGTGGATAAACTAAATGATTTCTTTGCTTCAGTCTTCACGGCTGAGGACGTTAGGGAGATTCCCAAATCTGCTGCGTCCTTTGTGGGTGATGAATCTGAGGAACTGTCCCGGACTGAAGTGTCATTAGAGGAGGTTTTGGAACAAATAGAAAAACTTAATGTTAACAAATCTCCAGGACCAGATGGCATTCATCCAAGGGTTCTAATAGAACTCAAATGGGAAATTGCTGAACTATTATCTGTGGTTTGTAACTTACTTACTTACTTACTGCCCGTTACGCCAATGGCGCATAGGGCAGCAACAAAGTCCTTCCACTTCTGTCGGTCGCAGGCCAAAGCGCCTATTGTTCCTCAAGTGTGATGATGGTCTTTTAATTCTTGTTCTACCGTTCGGCGCCAGGTTGTTTTTGGTCTTTCTCTCTTTCTCTTCCCATCTGGTTTCCAGTGGAGTGCAATTTTCATAATAGATCCGTCTTCTCTTCGTAACACATGACCTATCCATCGCCAGCGTCTTTTCATAATTATAGTAGCCATGTCTTCTTGTTTACACTGAGACAGTAGATTTTCGTTGGAAATTTTATTTGGCCAAAATATCCTGATTATTCTTCTAAGATTCTTGGTATGGAATGTAGACAATTTAGTAAGGTCTCGTTGTATCATGCGCCAACATTCTGCTCCATAGAGAAGCACTGGAAGAACACAGCTGTTGTATAGTTTCAGCTTAGTGCACACGCTGTACTTTGAGGATTTCCAGATGTTATTCATACTGATAAAGGCATTTCGTGCTTTACTCAGTCTATTCTGAATGTCTTGCTTACTTCCACCATCTGGGGTGATGATACTACCCAAATATACAAATCTATCAGTAAAGGGAAAATCGTTGTTATTGATCTTGATAGGGGTTTGTGTTATAGTGTTCAGAGTCATGACTTCTGACTTCTTCTGGTTTATCTTAAGGCCAACTTGTGAGCTATATTTATTTAATTTATCTGTTTTATCTTGCATATGCCGATGAGTGTGAGAAAGAAGTGCTGGCGGTCCATCCTAGAGGGTGTGGTTTGTAAGCTATCCTTTAAATGGGCTTCCGTACTTAATGACTGGAAGGTAGCCAACGTGACACCAATATTAAAAAAAAGGACTCTAGAGGCAATCCTGGCAATTACAAACCGGTAAGTCTAACTTCAGTACCGGGAAAATTAGTCGAAATAATAGTAAAGAATAAAATTGTGAGGCATGTAGAAGAACATAATTTGTTGGACAAAAGTCAACATGGTTTCTGTAAAGGGAAATCATGTCTTACTAATCTATTAGACTTCTTTTAAGGGGTTAAAAACATGCAGACAAGGGGGATCCAGTAGATATAGTATGCTTAGATTTTCAGAAAGCCTTTGACAAGGTCCCTCACCAAAGGCTCTTGTGTCAATTACACTGCCATGGGATAAGAGGGAAGGTCCTTTCTTGGATTGAGAACTGGTTAAAAGACAGGAAACAAAGGGTAGGAATAAATAGTAAATTTTCAGAATGGAGAGGGGTAACTAGTGGTGTCCCCCAAGGGTCAGTCCTGGGACCAATCCTTTTCAACTTATTCATAAATGATCTGGAGAAAGGGGTAAGCAGTGAGGTGGTAAAGTTTGCGGACGATACCAACCTGTTTAGGATAGTCAAGACAGAAGCAGACTGTGAGGGACTCCAAAAAGATCTCACCAAACTGAGTGATTGGGCAACAAAATGGCAAATGAAATTTAATGTGGATAAGTGTAAAGTAATGCACATCGGGAAAAATAACCCCAACTATACGTACAGTATGATGGGGGCTAATTTGGCTATGACAAATCAGGAAAGAGATCTTGGAGTTATTGTGGATAGTTCTTTGAAAACTTCCACGCAGTGTGCAGCGGCGGTCAAAAAGGCAAATAGGATGTTAGGAATTATTAAGAAAGGGATAGAAAATAAGACACAAAATATCTTACTGCCCCTCTGTTTAAAACTATGTACGCCCACATCTTGATTACTGTTTATAGATGTGGCCTCCTCACCTCAAAAAAGATATTTTGGCCTTGGAGAGGGTTCAGAAAAGGGCAACTAAAATGATTAGGGGTTTGGAACGGGTCCCATATGAAGAGAGGTTAAAGCGACTGGGATTTTTCAGTTTTGGAAAGAGGAGACTGAGGGGGGTATGATAGAGGTATATAAAGTCATGAGTGGTATGGAGAGGGCGGATAAAGAAAAGTTATTTTTTAGTTCCAATAATAGAAGAACTAGAGGACACCAAATGAAATAAATGGATAGCAAGTTTAAAACTAATAAAAGAAAGTTCTTCACACAGCGTGTAGTCAACCTGTGGAACTCCTTTGCAGAGGAGGCTGTGAAGGCTAGGACTATAACAGAGTTTAAAGAGAAGCTAGATAATTTCATGGAGGTTAGGTCCATAAAAGGCTATTAGCCAGGGGATAGAAATGGTGTCCCTGGCCTCTGTTTGTCAGAGGCTGGAGAAGGATGGCAGGCGACAAATTGCTTGATCATTGTCTTTGGTCCACCCTCCCTGGGGCACCTGGTGCTGGCCCCTGTCGGCAGACAGGCTACTGGGCTAGAAGGACCTTTGGTCTGACCCAGTACGGCCATTCTTATGTTCTAGGGGTCATAAGCTAAATATGAGTCAACAGGGTGACATTGTTGCAAAAAAAGCAAACATGATTCTGGGATGCATTAACAGAAGTGTTGTGAGCAAGACAAGAGAAGTCATTCTTCTGCTCTACTCTGCACTGATTCGGCCTCAGTTGGAGTATTATGTCTATTTCTGGGCACCACATTTCAGGAAAGATGGGGAGAAATTGGAGACGGTCCAGAGAAGAGCAACAAAAATTATTTCAGGTCTAGAAAATATGAGCTATGAAGGAAAGCTGAAGGAATAGGACTTATTTAGTTTTGAAAAGAGAAGACCGAGAGGGGACATGATAGCAGTTTTCAGGTATCTAAAAGGGTGTCTCAGGGAGGAGGGGGGAAAATTGTTCTCCTTGGCCTCTGATGATAAGACAAGAAGCAATGGGCTTAAATTGCTAGGGTTGCCAGATGGTTTCAACAAAAATACCAGACACACTTGACATTACATCACAATCTACATTACATCTTATTTAGAAAATACTGGATATTTACATTTTCTCATTTATATTTTCTCAGTTTGTTTCCCAAACAGAAAGCTCAAATACCGGACTGTCCGGTTCAAAACCGGACACCTGGCAACCCTATAAATTGCAGCAAGCGAGGTTTAGGTTGGACATTAGGAAAAACTTTCTAATGTCAGGGTGGTTGAACATGAATACATTGCCTAAGGGAGGTTGTGGATTGCTGGAGATATTTAAGAGCAGGTTAGACAGACATCTATCAGGGATGGTCTAGAGGTGCTTGGTCCTGCCGTGAGGGCAGGGGACTGGACTTGATCTCAGGGCAGTGTTATCTTCAAGTCATCATTGTCAAATCCAAATCGAGTCTTAAGTCACTACAGTTAAAGTCTCAAGTCGAGTCTCAAGTCCCTAAAGTCACTTTCAAGTCAAGTCCCAAGTCTTAAATTTAAAAATGTCATCACTTTTGTGCAAGCCATCAATATCGGCATTTTCGGACAATTTTTTCACCAAGTCAACTTAACAAAATTAGCAAGACTCAAGTCGAGTCTCAAGTCACAAACAATGAACCCGAGTCGAGTCTCAAGTCGAGTCACCTAGGCGACTTAAGTCGGACTCAAGTTCAAGTCACGGGACTTGAGTCAACAACTCTGTCTCAAGATCCCTTCCATTTCTAGGATTCTATGAGTCTATGATTGTTTCACTGCCCCCTACTGTCAGAGTCCCTCTACTGATTCACTATCCTTTTGCTACGCCAGTCAGAGGCTCCACTTGAACAAAGGTTGTCAATTTTGCCAAATGGTGAATTGGTATTTGTAGACTGTGAACAGGAGAATTTAGGAGGAGCCCAACCATCAAATTCACTGTCATGTCTGTCCTGAACAAGGATTTTAACTGGGACCTCCAGATGTTCCCCTCTGCAAGATTAGTGAACCACCTAGATCCTAACGATCAGCTTTTCCAACAACATACCTGAGAATAAATCTCCCATGGCTATTACTTGTACTTAGAAGCTGGCAAAGCCCAATATTTTATTCATTACACTTTCTAAGTGTTTGATAAGCAAGATGATTAAAAAATGTAGTGTTCTCTCATACTGGCACAAAAAGGGAGCTCCTGAATCTCTGCTGCAGGGTGTTTCCCTGGTGCGACGGACAAAATGTAGCTTACTGCTAGGCTGTCCTTCTCATTACAGTGTAAGAAACAAGTTAGGGGCAGGAAGGATAAGGCACAGTTGGATCCAGCTGTACTCCAGCTATTGCTGGTTAGTGGATGGTCTATCCCAGCTGGTGAAAGTTAGAGCAGTCCCCAGGATCAAGCTACACAGAGAATCATGGAAATGTAACTGTTTCCATGATTGCTTCTCAGCCACTTCTAGCTAAGGCCCCATCAAATAGCCTCCCCTACTGCTCCCTGCAAGAGAGAATATTTGTAATGCCTACCTGATCTTTTCACAAAGGTTGGTCTTTGGACTCAAGCAGAACTTACATTGGCCACACTGAGGCATATAGAGTGGAATAACCTTGTCACCTAGAAGAAACAATATTTATTGGATATGGTTTGTTTAAAGTTATTATGACATTTTTTTTCAAAGTCTCATAGGCCCAGACCTCCTAGTTCTCCATTCTTAGAACTTCTGAAGCCCCTATATATGTTTAGTTCTCTGTTAGTTTTTCAACGTCTGGTTTGCTTGAGATGTTAAATATTACATTCAATATTTTAGCTTACGATATGGTTTCTAACAACATTACTTATACCATATTACATTGAATTTCTATTTTCCACACAGTATGTGATACTATAATATAGCTTAGCAGAATAATAATCCAGATGTTGTTTATATTCCCTGTCCAACACTAGAAACTGGAACAGCTCTACATTTTTTCCAAGTTAGGTCTGTCAACTGACCTTGGAATATAGGGCAGATGAGTGCTGTACAAAACACAGAATAACAGTTCTTGACCTGGAGAGCATATACAGAGGAAATGGGTTGCAGTGATCAACTCACAAAAGGGAGTGAGTTTTATTAGCAGTTATTAATTGATCTCCAGTGCATACTTCTTGTGAATAGTTAAGAAGGACTTGAGTGAGGAGATGGTGGCTAGGAAGCAAGCATTCTATGTATTTGGGGAAGCTTGGGGAAAGACAGAGCTAGGAGTGGAGCAGCAACAGGGCACAGAGACTGAAGGAGACAAGGGATGAGATAGATAAAAGCCAGAACTGAGACTCTGTCTACACTGGCAATTGAGAGACAAACTCTTGTCATTCACAGGTGCTTAACCTCCCACCTTCTCTACTTTGCCACAGCAAGCACTAGTGTAAACAGTGCATTAACGCAGCTCACAAGGGATGGAAGTTTTCTGTCCACAAAAGTGTGGACAAACAGTGTTTATACTTCCTGACTCTTAGGGTACGTCTAAACTACGTGGCTCTGTCGACGGAGCCATGTAGATTTGTTTGTTTGACAAAGTCAGATGAAGCTGATCAGCTGTTTGTTGGCTCAGCGCGGCAGCCATGTAAATTTAAATGAAGCCACGATCATTTAAATCGCGGCTTCATTTGACTTTGCCTATGTGTCTAATCTACATGCCTCTGACGACAGAGGCATGTAGTCTAGACACAGCCCCTGTGACATGACTGTCAACACAGATGTGTTGCTAAAAGCTGTGTAGTAAAGACATACCCTGAGTTGGGCAGAGTCTGAAAGGGGAAGAAAAGGAGTTCAAATTCTGCTTGTTGGGCACATGGGAAACAATGGAGGAATTCAGAGAGGGAGTGTGATATTTAGATCACCGGGCAAAGAAAGAACAAGTTACTCACCCTGTGTATTAACGGTGGTTCTTCGAGATGTGCCCCGTGGGTGCTCCACTCTAGGTGTCGGGTCCATCCCGGCACCACTGGTCAGAAGATTTCAGAGCCATCTTCGGCCGGTCTGCGCATGCCCCCTGCAGCACGTGGCTTTCACGCCTTTGATCACGAGCGCAGACCGGCCCCCCCCGCCAGTTCCTCTCACCGCTCAGTCCCTGAAATGATAAATCAAAGGGAGAGACCTGGAGCGGAGAGGAGGGTGGGTCGTGGAGCACCCACGGGGCACATCTTGAAGAACCACCGTTACTACACAGGGTGAATAATTTCTTCTTCTTCTTCGAGTGGCCCTGTGGGTGCTCCACTCTAGGTGACTGTAGAGCAGTAACCGGAACACCAGCACTCCGGGTCAATTAATTATTGCCTGTAAAAGACAGGACTGCGGAAGCCACCGCGTGGTCTGACGCCCATCGTTGCACTATGGCATAGTGTCTCATAAAAGAAGTACTTGAAGCCCACTTAGTGGCTCTACAAATATCCGCTAGGGGAACTCCCCTGGAAAAGGCCATAGAGGTTGCTACTGCCCTAGTCGAATGTGCCCGTGGATTAGAGGGCAACGGTCTGTTATGAATAGAGTGACACGTGGGTTATGCAGAGGGAGATAAGCTTAGCTATGCGTTGAGTTGAAAGCGCCTGCCCTTTGGATCGCTGCGCTGTTGATACCAAAAGTTTATCTGTTCAGCACCACTGTCTGGTTCTGTCTATGTAGAAGGCAAGGGCACGTCTGACATCCAGTGTATGAAGCATAGCCTCCTTATTTGAGGCATGCGGCTTTGGATAAAAAGAAGGAAGTACAATCTGTTCGTTGATGTGAAACGACGAAGAGATCTTGGGAATGAACGCCGGGTGCAATCGTAGCGTCACTGCTTCTTTTGAAACAATGTGAATGGGGGAGTCGACATCATCGCTCCTAACTCACTGACTGCGCGCTGATGTAATTGCAAGCAGGAAAGCAGTCTTCATAGTTAGTATCTGCAGTGCTACGGATGCCAGTGGTTCAAAGGGGGGAAACATAAGCATTTCGAGTACTAAGTCCAAATTCCACGACGGTGGAGGAGGTCTCCGAGGTGGACTTATATTATTTAGACCCTTGAGGAATCGCTTGGTGGTCGGGTGTGAAAACAATGAGAAACCCTGTATCAGACAATGGAAAGCACTGATGGCTGATAGATGAACACAAAGGGATGCCAATGAGAGTTTTGAAGTCCGCAAGTGAAGCATGTCTCGAGGACCTGGTGTAACGGAGTAGACAGCCGTCGGACATTGTTTTGAAGGCACCAAGATGAATATCTGCGCCATTTAGCAAGGTAAGTACGTCTTGTTGAATCTTTTCTACTGTGAATCAGAATGGACTTGACCTGCTGTGAGCAAAGGTTCTCATCTCGTTCGAGCCAGTCAGGAGCCACACTGTCAGATGTAACATCTCTAGCTTGGGATGTAGAAGAGAACCCCGTTCTTGAGAGAGAAGGTTCTGGTGTAAAGGCAGAGGCCACGGAGGCCGTAGAGACATCCTGTGCAAGAACGGATACCAAGCTTGTCTGGGCCAGCCGGTGCTATCAGTATTACCGTTGCTGCCTCCATTCTGATCTTCTCCTGTGTTCTGGGAATGAGAACTATCGGAGGAAATGCGTACAGTAGTGATTTTTTCTAGTTGGTTAGTAGTGCATCGCCTAGGGATCCCTTGCCGATCCCTGCTCTGGAACTATTGGCCTCAGTGATTCGTTGTGCAATTTCTGTCAATCTTGCAATGTTATCGAAGCTATGATTGGACAAGAGCGCCGCATAATTAGCGATACGCAGGAGAAGTGTGGATGAAGAATACACCTTACATCCAAAAATGTCTAGCTTTTTTGCATCCTTGTCAGCTGCTGAATTTCTGACCTGTGGGCTCTTTGCTCTCTGCAAGGCTGTCTCCACCACCAGTGAATTAGGCTGGGTGTGTGAACAGGAACTCTGCCCCTTTGGCTGCTATGAAATATCTTTTCTCAGCCCTTTTACACGATGGGGTAACTGAAGCCGGCGTGTTCCAGATCTCTGAAGCTGACTCTAGAATTGCCTCGTCTAGCGGTAAGGCCGCTCTGGACTGATGCCTAGGGTGCAAGTTCTTCCACAACTTATGTTGTTTCGCCTGCACGTCCGTTAGTTGAACTTCCTGCGACTGTGCCACCCTCTTGAATAGGTCTTGGAATTCACGGGCATCGTCCGGTGGTGAAGGATCCGCCACGAAAACTGCGTCATCTGGGGAGGATGATTGGACATCCCCAGGGGAAGCTGCAGGCATGTGCTCGTCCGTATCTGAAATTTGACCCGCCTCTGCATCAGAAAGGACTGATACTGAGGGGGCCGTGGGAAGGGGCGGCTTCGGTGACTGAGGTCTTTGATATTCTGGAGCATGTGGTGAAGATCGTCTATGATAAGACTGATGGCAACAGCAAGAGTGGGAATGGGAGTGTGATCTGCCCTTCCTTATAGGGGCATGATAACTCCTGTGAGCGTGATAATCATAGTCAGGAGATGATCTCCTTGATGCATATATTCTGCCATGCCTGCTCCAATATGATCTGGGAGGAGAGTAGGTCAGCGAGTGAGATCTATGTGGAGAGACACAAACATATCTATAGGAGTAATTTGAGCAAGAGCGTCTATGAGAATTGCTATATGCAGAGGAATAAGCACCCCGTCTGAGTGACATGCAGGTGGGGAAGGCTCAGGCAAGAAGTACGGTGAAGGCGACCTGGAATGGTTTCTAGGTGCTGATTTCCTTGCTGCCTTAGTAGGAACAGCTGTCAAGGACTGCAGAGCAGCTGTCAGGTCTCCTGCTGGGTTGCCATAGTTACGCTCATCATGCACCGGCTGACAGTGTCTTGGAGGCAGAGAGGTTGATTGTAATCTCAGTGCCGAGGGGTGGGAAGACTGAGCAGCTCTACCGAGTGAATGATCTCACATGGCACGGAGTGAATGATCTCACATGGCACGGAGTGAATGATCTCACATGGCATGGAGTGAATGGTCTCACACGGCACCCGGGGTGCTCCGTGGGAATTGCTCTCTTGCGGTGCCGGCTGCCCTGTCGGCACCGTGTCTACGGCATGGTGAGCCGTGGTCTCCCAGTGCCGCTGTCTCTTCTCTGGAGCGGCCAGTGCTCACTCCTATGGAGGGGTCAGGGGTGCCCTCAGCAGTGCAGACTCCGGTGCTGCTCCTGACTCGTCCCGCTGCTGCAGGGACGGTTCCTTGTCAGGCGGCATCGTTGGTGGCATTAGTGGCATGGCCAGCTTATCCTCCAAAGGGGTTCTGGTCCGTGCATGCTCCCTATAAGTAGGGGAAGCTGCTGCAGGAGCCCAAACTGCGCGCAGCTTGGATGATTCTGCCACAGACCAGGAAAGTGATTTAAATGCCGGTCGAATGCCCACTGTTGCTGCCTCTGACTTGTCCTGATTCACCCGCGGCAGGGGGACGGCGGGGAGAGAGCGGGTGGGAGAAGCCTTTTTCTTTTTTGTTTTAGGCACTCCTGGTGATAGTGCCCTTCTCTTCGGAGCAGTTATTTGCTCCTGTGAAGTTTGTACAGGCTGAAGAGCCTTGTCGCAGAGAAGAAGCTTGAGCCGGAGATCCCTGTCCCTGCGCGCCCGCGGAGTTAATTTCAAGCAATGAGTGCATTTTTGGGGTACATGAGACTCCCCCAAACAACGGACAAAGACTGTGTGATTGTCTGAGGCTGGCATAGCCTCTTTGCACTGGGAACACCGTTTGAATCCTGGTGTCCCAGGCATGATGAAATTGACTAGGCAAACTGCCGCACTGGCAGAAATTGACTAGAACAAAGTCTCTCTTTTTTTTCCCTTTCAAAACTAACTAATTAACAGGAAACTAACTACTGAACAAAGACTAACTATTTTACAATTCTTTCTGACAGAATTTTCTCTGTGTCTGAGGAGATCGCAAAGCTCCGCCAGCAACCTAGGATGGTAGAGAGGAACTGGCGGGGGGGGGGCCGGTCTGCATTCGTGATCACAGGCGTGAAAGCTGCAGGAGTCATGTGCAGACCGGCTGAAGATGGCTCTGAAATCTTCAGACCAGCAGCGCCTAGAGTGGAGCATCCACGGGGCCACTCAAAGAAGAAATAATTTTAGCCGCCACCTTTAGGTTGAACTAAAGATGTCGATGCAGCAAGCCAGAAAAGAAGAGGTTGCCTCACCATGCAGCTGTGTAAAAACAAAACAACACCCACACAAAAACCACCCCCCAAAAGGGGTTATAGAAGGGAAGGGGGAAGCCTGACTACAGTACAATAGCTGATCAGATGGCAAAGAGCCACCTGCTTTACTCATTGTCACAGGGAGGCTGGACTAGGTGAGTGATCCCAATTCAGATAAGCAGCTGGATCTGTAAAGGGCTGCTAATAGGTAGGTGGGAGAAGGAAGGAGTGAAATATGTTGAGCCCTAAAGAGGAAGCTGCACTGGAGTGAAGCTAGCTCCTGTGGTGGGCCCCTAGAGTAAGGGAGTTAAGGAAGCAGTCCTGTAGTAGCTGCTCTGGGAAGAAGCAGAGCTGATGGAGGCTGGGGCCCTGAAGCCTGCGATCAGTAATTGTGCTAGCACTGTGTTGTGTGTGTTTGTTAGCCTCCTTGCCTGAGTTTTGGTGTGGAGACATTAGCTTTGGATCTGGGGAGAAGTGACAGCCCCTGGTGATATTCAATAATTTGTTGCTGACCAACCCCCGGGGCATCAGTTTCAGAACCTGTTCTTTCAACTTGAGAGTGGAGAAGTGAGGAAGGAAGGGATAGAACTTGGGTGTTTCAGCAACAGGCGCAGCAGACACCAAGCTGTTCAGTCTAAATACAGTGGCTGCGTCTAGACTGGCAAGATTTTCCGGAAATGCTTTTAACGGAAAAGTTTTCTGTTAAAAGCATTTTCGGAACAGAGCATCTAGATCAGTGGTCCCCAACCTTTTGAGGTTGTCGGGAGCCAGGGGGCGTGTCCGTTTGCCCGCCGGATGCCAGGGGGCGGGGACACTTGCGCGCCCGGGGGTGGCCCCCCCATAGCTGCATGCCCGGGGGCGGGGGCCCCCCCATAGCCACGCGCCTGGGGCCGTTGCCCCCTCCGAGGGCTGCGCGCCTGGGGCTGGCGCCCCCCCCGCCAAGCGCCGCGTGCCCGGGGCCGGCGCTCCCCCCGCCAAGCACCGCACGCCCGGGGCCGGCGCCCCCACCCTCAAGCGCCGCGCGCCCGGGGCCGGCGCCCCCACCCTCAAGCGCCGCGCGCTCAGGGCTGGCGCCCCCACCCTCAAGCGCCGCGCGCCCGGGGCCGGCACCCCCCACCCTCAAGCGCCGCGTGCCCGGGGCCGGCACTCCCCCCGCCAAGTGCCGCGCGCCCGGGGCCGGCGCTCCCCCCGCCCAGCGCCGCGCGCCCAGGGCCGGCGCTCCCCCCGCCATGCGCCATGTGCCCGGGGCCAGGCCAGCCCCGAGCACCTGGTGGGTGCATGGAAATGCCCCCACGGGCGCCATGGCGCCCACGGGCACCATGTTGGGGACCACGGATCTAGATTGGCATGGACGCTTTTCCGCAAAAGCATTTTTTGCGGAAAAGCGTCCGTGCCAATCTAGACGCGCTTTTCCGCAAAAAAGCCCCGATCGCCATTTTTGTCATCGGAGCTTTTTTGCGGAAAACAAATCTGAGTTGTCTACACTGGCCCTTTTGTGCAAAAGCTTTGCGTAAAAGGGACTTTTGCCTGAACGGGAGAAGAATAGTATTTCCGCAAGAAGCACTGATTTCTTACAGTAGGAAGTCAGTGCTTTTGTGGAAATTCAAGTGGCCAGTGTAGACAGCTGGTAAGTTTTTCTGGAAAAGCGGCTGATTTTCTGGAAAAACTGGCCAGTCTAGACACAGCAAGTGAGAATTCTTTGGCCCGGCAGCATAAGTGTCCATTTCTAGATTGCTCTGCAGCTGCAGGTTTTTTTTGTTAGTTATTTTTGTGCATTATAACTGAAGGTGATACATCTTCAGCAACATCCATGTGAACCGCACTGTGGTCTTTCCTTCACAAATCCTAAACCCTAATCAGTCATAATCAACATCTGAGTTATTGCTTGTCCCAGACTCCTAGAATATGTATACACTGCAGCGTTTTTCCAGAAAAACTATACTTATCATCCACACTGCTATTGTACTCTTTTGACAGAAAGCTGAAAGAACAGAGGGGTTTTTCCAACAGCGATAAATCTCTTTCTACAAGGAAGAAGCCTTTTTCTGAAAAAGCTTTTTCAGAAAAATGTGCGTGTGGACATAGAAGAGGGAGTTCTTTCTAAGGAAGAGGCCTCCAGGAAATAACACAGGTGTCCTAGTGGCTACTCCATCCATATTAACCACAACTTAAATGCAAGATAGCGTCCAATCAATGTGGATGCCAACTTTTGAAAAAGCATATTGCTTTTTCATTGCACTTTTGCTGTGTGGATGCTCTCTTTCGAAAAAAGTATTCCTGGAAGATCTCTTCCGGAAAAGCTTCTTCCAAAAGAAGCTTGCAGTCTAGACATAGTCCTAGAGATCAAAACTAGAAAGGACCTCCAGATCCTCTAGGTCTTCTAGCTTGACCTCTTGTATATCACAGGCCACCAAAACCAAAAACCCTAATGCCACTTCCAGTGTGTACCAGCCCACCCTATCCCTGTTTTTTCAGAATAAGAAGACACCCCTATCCTTCCAAACACACTGTGAGGGGGAAGTCCCTTTCTGACCTGAAGGGATATGCCCCGAAGCATGAGATTTCAGGAATGTAAGACAAACTGGAAGGACAATCAGGGCTGCTGAGCCTTGCCCAGTATCCTCACAAGCAACTCTGTCGTGAAATCCCACTCAAATTTGTCTAGCTCTATTTGTTACAATTAATTGTATGCCTCCACCACTCCTATTGGGAAGCAGTTTCATAATCTCAGTCCTCTGATAGTTAGTCCTTCTAATGTCCAGACTGAATTTGTTCAAGGCCAGTTTATACCCATTTGTTCTCGTACCAGCATTATCTTTCAGCTTAAATAGCTCTTCAACTTCCTTAGGGCTCGTCTACACTGGCCCCTTTTCCGGAAGGGGCATGTAAATTTCACCTATCGTAGTAGGGAAATCCGCGGGGGATTTAAATATCCCCCGCGGCATTTAAATAAAAATGTCCGCCACTTTTTTCCGGCTTTTAAAAAAGCCGGAAAAGAGCGTCTACACTGGCCCCGATCCTCCGGAAAAAGCGCCCTTTTCCGGAGGCTCTTATTCCTACTTCAATAAGAGCCTCCGGAAAAGGGCGCTTTTTCCGGAGGATTGGGGCCAGTGTAGACGCTCTTTTCCGGCTTTTTTAAAAGCTGGAAAAAAGCGGCGGACATTTTTATTTAAATGCCGCGGGGGATATTTAAATCCCCCGCGGATTTCCCTACTATGATAGGTGAAATTTACATGCCCCTTCCGGAAAAGGGGCCAGTGTAGACGTAGCCTTAGTGTTTACTCCTGTCCCCTGCAATGTATTTAGAGAAAGTAATCATATCCCCTGATCACATTTGGGGGAAGAGTGGTGTGGCGTGAAGGAGTAGTTCAGTTTATGTGCACTCTTTTAAAAAAATGTACTAGTGCTATGTCTTCTTGGCGTAATCCATAAATCTGGATCCTATTGCATCCTATTGCATTTTCTCCTCCACAATGTATAAACACCAAAGTTTAATTATAGCTAAACTTCAACCCTAGTAGAGGTTCTTCACTGTTTGCAGCAGTTCACACCAGTATAAAGCATTGACTTTAACAGAGTACCATCAACAAATAGCCATTGTTCAGAATGGTGAATAAAGCCCAGACATTGCAATGGTATAGATAATATCTCAGTACCTGGTTTAAATTTAGTCACTCCTGGTCCAGTGCTCTCCACAATTCCTGCTCCTTCATGGCCCAGGATGACTGGAAAAAGACCCTCCTTAAAACTGGGGCTTATAGCATGCGCATCACTACGGCACACCCCTGTAGCAACAATCTGCAAGGCAGTAACACCTTTATATTTATACTGTAGGTTGATAATGGAGAATTGCAACTGTGACTTGAATCAAATTAGTGAGCTATTCTTACCACTCCAACACCACCAAGTTTGATGGGAAATGTGAGTTACTGCCTTGATAATACCAACTACTTCATTAGTATTTTGATAGAAATGTAGCCGTGTTAGTCTGGTGTAGCTGAAACAAACAACAGGACTATGTAGCACTTTAAAGACTAACAAGATGGTTTATTAGGTGATGAGCTTTCATGGGCCAGACCCACTTCCTCAGATCAGATTAGTATTGTGGTTTTGTGTGACCCAACACTTATCAATATACACAGGAGAAAATAAACAGTTGCCTACCCTTTTTAAGATAGACAAGTAATCCTAAAACGTATGACGACTCTCTTTCTTTTTTGTTGAGAATACACAAAGTGATTTAAATCTGATTATCATGAAATTTTGCCAGAATGTGCATCTTGGTGAGATTTAGGGAATGTAGTACACTCTGGCTCTTCTGTCCCTCTTCAGCAATACAAAGCAGCTATCATCTCATCTTAAATGGGATTTTAAAGATGGGCAGCAGGTACAATAGGCCAAGAGAAGTGCTGCACTGTCGCCGGACCATGTTTGTTGGTGTGGTGATGGGATTTTTGCTTTTTATTAAGTGCCATGCACGTACCAGGGCAACTAAGGAGATGGTATGTGCTACTCAGTTTCCTGGGTTCATATGCTAAGATCCCTGGACTCCATGAAATTCTTTCATAATGAAACTGGGATGTTGAGTAACACATGCCACCTCATCAGACACCTCAGAACCTGCATGTGCATAGGAAAAGCATAGGTTCTTCTTCCAGAAGGTGGAGAAGAGCTTTTGAATTTTCCTGTGGGGAGGCTTAGGGTCTGCCGCGGGGAGGTGCAGTTGCAGTATCTGTCTGGCCTGGGCTCTTGCCAGCTTGGGGCTCCTCTGGGCAGGTTGATGGTGGGAGGGGACTCCAACTGGTCTAGGATTCCTTTGGCCATGGGACGGGATGAAACGTGGGAAGGCGGGGGTGTCTCAGGGCTTTGGAGACAGAGAGGACAGGGGTTCTCTGGGTTCTGGCTGTGGAGGGGACAGGTGGGAAGGGTGGAGCCGGGGAATAACTTGTCTGAATTGGGGCCCACCTGCTGTTCATACTCCATTTGTTTATGTCTGATTTGCACATTCAGGATATGTTTGTGAATCTTAATTGCTGTTTTCAAATGTAATAGCCTTCATTGCTGTGCAACTCCAGTTTTACACCAGTGTCACTCTACATGACTTACCTTAACTCGAATTTCATGTTCTTTGGGTGGGGCGACTTCAACCTCCTCAATAGAAAAGAGGCTCCCTGCTTCCCAGGCAATGGCTGCCTTGCATTTAATAACCTTGGAAAAGAGTAAGTACATGTCAGATTTAGAAATTTAATTTTATTGCACTCCCTTCAGTGCATTTTGAGAAATAGAGCCTGATACTGATCTCGTTCATCCTGGGATAGTCAAGAATAATTCCATTTAAATAAACGAAAAATAAAAAATAATAAAATTGTATAACAAATGGAAGGAAGATTGATAGTAATGAATATAAATCAAAAGTTAGGAATTGTAAAAAATTGATAAGGAAAGCAAGGAGACACAAGGAGGAATCTGTGGCTAACAGAGTTAAGGACAATAAGAAACTTTTAAAATACGTTAAGAAAAAAAGAATCCTTATACAGGTATTGATTCTTTACTAGAGGGAAACAGTAGATTTATCTGTAATAATGCCGAAAAGACAATTTCTGATGAATGGGAGGCACCCTTTTCTAGACACCTTAGCCGTTCAGTTAACTAAATTGCCTGTAAAGGATTAAACTGAGATGGTGTGTCTTCGGGAAGCCAGGAGAGCCAATGTGAAAAAAGTGTGAGATATGAATTGGAAAACAGGTTCTGCCTGCTTCAGTTCTTTGTGTGAGTTCAGAGCAGGAGCTGGGGGAGAGAGAGAGACTGAGCCAGGAATAAAGCATGGAATTTTCAGCAATATCCATGTCTAGAAAAGACTAAACCTTGGAACAAGAGATATATAAGTGAACAGGGAATGTTTAGTTAGACGAGATCAGATTATTTTCTGGTTTGTGAACCCCTCTGCTCTGAATCCAGGTAACTTCCCTCCCCTGGGGTATGTCTACACTACAAAGTTAGTTCGAACTAACGGATGTTAGTTCGAACTAACTTTGATAGGCGCTACACTAGCACTCCGTTAGTTCGAACTTAATTCGAACTAACGGAGCGCTTAGTTCGAACTAGGTAAACCTCATTTTACGAGGATTAAGCCTAGTTCGAACTAGCTAGTTCGAATTAAGGGCTGTGTAGACCCTTAATTCGAACTAGTGGGAGGCTAAGGCTTCCCAGGTTTCCCTGGTGGCCACTCTGGCCAACACCAGGGAAACTCTATTGCCCCCCTCCCGGCCCCGGAGCCCTTAAAGGGCCACGGGCTGGCTACACAGTTTGTGCCAGTTGCAAGGCTGCCAGCACTCATGCCAGCACACCCTGTACCTGCCACACTATGAGCCAGCCACCCGAGAACACCCAGCCCTCCACTGCTCCCCAGGACCAGCCTGGCGGCTCCCAGGAGCCTGCCTGGGGGCGCAAAAGGCGGGCGCCCGCTTGGTCAAGTGCGGAGATCGTGGACCTCATCGAGGTTTGGGGGGAAGCCTCCAATGTCCACGATCTCCGCACTAGCCACAGGAACGCGGCCATCTACGGCCGCATGGCTGCCAGCCTGGCCGCCAGGGGCCACCAGCGCAGCCGGGAGCAGGAGCGCTGCAAGATTAAAGATCTGCGGCAGTCCTACTCCCGGGCCTGCCAGCCAGGGGCCGACCCGGAGGCCTGCCTCCACTTCCACGCCCTGGACCGCCTCCTGGGGGCTCATGCCGTCCCTGCCCCCCGGGACGTGACAGACCCCGGGGCAGAGGGCCCGCTCTAGGAGACGGAGGAGGAGGAGGAGGGCTCTGAGAGCCAGGAGCCTGCCGCCAGCCTGCCCAGGACCCGGGACCCCCGAGGCACCCCACGGAGCCACTTGCCTGTGTCGTCCGAGGCCGGGGAGGCGTCCACATGTGAGTACCATGGGAGCCCCGGGACCGTGCGCCTGGGCCTTGCCCACCAAGGAGCAGCAGCTGGGGATCCTGCAGGGGCCCTGGCCTTGCAGAGGGGAGCTGGGTTTCACACACTTGGGCCCTGGGATAATTGACCGCTGGTCTTGTTGCACCACAGCTGCAACACCTGGGCCTGCAGGGCGCACCACACCGCTTGCAGCAGCTGCCCGTGCCCGGGCAAGCAGGAGAGCCAGGAATGAGGAGGAGTACCAAAGGCGGCACCTCCGGTTCATGGATCACCAGCTCCGCACCCAGGACCACTGGGTCCAGGAGGACCTGAGGCTGCGCCGGAGGAGTCTGGAGGTCCTGGAGGAGCAGGGCCGTGCCCTGCGAGGCCACCTCCAGAGCCTGCTCGACCGCTTCCCATTTCCTCCTCCCCCTGCTCCTCCTGCTCCTCCTGCTCCCCCTGCTCCCGCTCCTGCTTCCTCCACACCCCCTGTCCCTCCTGCCCCCCCCAACCATTTCCCACCGACGCCCCCGGATCCGCAGTGTGGCGAGATGGGAGAAGCAGCCGGACTCCCACCACTGAGCTTTCCTTTCCCTTCCTCCCTTCCCTCCCCTTCCAGCTCCCTCGTCCCAGGTTTCCCCCTCCCCTCTCCCACCCTCCCCCCACCCCACTTATGTTAAATAAACATACGTTTTTGTTTGAAAAACAGGTGTCTTTATTTTACAGTAGGTAGGGAGGGGAAAGGGGAAGAGGGGTAGTGTGGAAGAAGGCCCCAGTGGAGCATGCAAGGGAGAGGTCAGTCCTCCTCCTCCACCAGGAAGCTCTCCCGCAGGGCTTCCCGGATCCGGACGGCCCCCCGCTGGGCTTCCCAGATGGCGGCGGTGCGGGGCTGACCGTAGTGTCTAGCCATGCGGTCAGCCTCAGCCATCCAGGCTGGCAGGAAAGCCTCCCCCTTTCGCTCACACAAATTGTGGAGCACACAACATGCTGCCACCACAGGAGGGATGTTGTGCTCGGCCAGGTCCAGACGGGTGAGGAGGCATCGAAAGCGGGCTTTCAGTCGCCCGAAGGCCCCCTCCACCACGATGCGGGCCCTGGTCAGCCTGGCATTGAAGGCCTGGCGGGAGGGATTGAGGTGCCCCGTGTAGGGCTTCATCAGCCACGGCTGCAGTGGGTAGGCGGCATCCCCCACCAGGCACACGGGCATGTCCACGTCCCCGACCCTGATGTGGCGGTCGGGGAAGAAGGTTCCGGCCTGCAGCCGCTGGCACACGGAAGAGTTGCGGTACACCCGGGCGTCGTGTGCTTTACCGGACCAGCCCACATTAATGTCTGTGAACTGGCCCCGGTGGTCACACACGGCCTGCAGGATCATGGAGAAGTACCCCTTGCAGTTGACGTACCGGGACGCCTGGTGTTCCGGGGCACGGATGGGAATGTGCGTCCCGTCGATGGCCCCCCCACAGTTGGGGAAGCCGAGGGCGCCGAAGCCCTGGATGACGGCGTCCGGGTCGGCGAGGCGGACCACCCTGCGGAGCAGCACCCGGCTGATGGCCTTGACCACCTGCGGAGAGAGACACAGCAAAGCGCCAATCAGTGGGGCGCCCGGGTGGCTGGGAGCGTTCGTGCCCTGGCAGTGCCCCGTGCCCCACTCCCGGTAGCAATCCCCCTGGCGGCGTGTAGTACGGCCAGGACAGACCAACCCCTCCGATGCGGGGCACTTTCGCCTCCTCCCGCCCCCCCTTTGTCCCTGGGGCGGCCCATCCCCTCCTCGCAGCCCCCCTCCCCACCGGCTCAGTGGCCGACGAGTGCCATACCTGCATGAGCACCGCTCCGACGGTGGATCTCCCCACGCCGAACTGGTTCCCGACGGATCGGTAGCTGTCCGGCGTAGAGAGCTTCCAGAGGGCGATGGCCACCCGCTTCTGGAGGGGGATGGCGGGCCTCATGCAAGTGTCCCTTCTGCGCAGGGCAGGGGCGAGCCACTCGCAGAGCTCCAGGAAGGTGTCCCTCCTCATCCTGAAGTTCTGGGTCCACTGTCGGTCCTTCCAGCGCTCCAGGACGATGCGGTCCCACCAGTCGGTGCTGGTGTCCAGACGCCAGACGCGGCGGGGCACACCAGTGTTGGGGCGCCGCCGCGGCTCCTCCACAGCCCCCAGGGCGGCCAGGCGGAGAGGCAGGGGGCTGACGTGCACCAGGTGGTGCCAGGCAGCCTCGAGCCATTGCTGGCAGGCTTGCAGCAGCAAGTCCAGAAAGTGCACCAGAAGGTGCAGGGCGACCTGTGGCTCCATGTTGCCACCTGCGGCGGCCCCCCCGAAGGGAAGCACCGACACAGACGGGCACAGAGACCAATGCTTTCCTGTCCCTCGGCGAGGTTGGCAAGGAAGCAGGAAAAGCTGAGAACCGGCTGTCCGGGGGGGTCCCTTTAAGCTCGAGCCTCAGATAGCCTCAGACAGCAGCCACACAACGCAACTACTGACCTGATGCCCTGCCAGAACCTGTTTCAGCTGCCCTTAAATGCCCCCCTGCGTCCAATCAGTGTGGACGCGCTAGTTCGAATTAGCAAAACACTAATTCGAACTAGTTTTTAGTTCTAGACGCGCTAGTTCGAATTAGCTTAGTTCGAATTAGCGCTGTAGTGTAGACATACCCCCATATACTGAACCTTTAAACTGAATCCTAGGGAAGCAATTCTCTGTGCTTTTAATCTGTTGTTCTGTAATACCTAACCTACCGAGTATGCTTTACCAAATATATCTCCTTTGTTTTGTTAATAAAATCATGGTTTTTAAGACTCTGATCTTATTTCTATGTCTTAGAAGGCAGGAAGGTCCTGTGTACATGTGCCTGAAACTGAAGTTCAGCTATTAAGAAATTACAGTTACAAAAAAGCTCTCTCTTGAGGAAGGGTTAAAGACCTTGGCATTGCCCCGCAGGAAGAAATTTCCAAATCCGTTTTCTTGGACTCTCAAGGAGGTTTTTGCATTTGGGTGGGGACAGCGTACCATCCTCGGTCAGGGAGTCTGTGACAGGTTTTTGAAGCAGAAGCCTTTAGTGGCAGGGTATTTTAACATCTATTACAGGCCTCCACCTTCTGCACTTGAAGTGCCAGAGTGGGGAACAGCCATGACAGCAGTGTTCCCTCTAAGCTGCATAGCAGCATAGCCCTGCAGCTTCTTAATCAGCTTCTTCCAGCCAGGGGCTCAGGACACGTCCCCTCCCTACTGGCTGGGAGAGACTCTGCTCTGTCCTCAGCAGGGAGCTACAGCTGTCGCTGAGGGAGAAGTGCCTCCTCTCCCCTGCCAGGCTGTTCTGTGTGCAGAGTCTTGAGCCCCAGGCTGGATGGGGCTCATTAAGTAGCTGCAGGGCCAGGCTGCTGCACAGCTTAGAGGGAACACTGCTCGACGGCATTCAAATATTTCTGTTCTGTATTTGGGGAAAAAATAGTACATTTTCATCATGGTGAGGATAAGACTCTTTCCATTCTTCTAGTATTTCTGGAGGATATTAAACAGAAACTACCAAATCCAGCACCATCCCTAGGGAGATGTGGGTCTTGGGACAGTGCTCCTTGCCTTGCTTTTCCCACTTGTGCTCCACCCCCACCCCACTTCAGTCTACCTCTTCCCCTAAGCTCCGCCCCCATTTCACCCTTTCCCCAGGTGATGTGACCTAGGGGGTTTTGGGGAAGTCTATTGCTGTCAGCAGGGAGTGGCCCTCTCACCATAGCAGTGGGAAGCAGAGGTGCCTGGCTTCAGCCCCATTAGAACTCTTGAGTCCAGCTATCAGCCGCATTGCTGAGGGGGAGTGGAACAGGCTGGGGCCACATTGCTCCTCTTCCTGTGGCTTCAGCTGCCACTGGTAAGAGTGGGGGCAGGCTTGAACCCCGCTGCTAGCACTGAATCCCCCCCCCTCCTCCCAAGTGCAAGGTCTGGGGTAACATTTTTTAAATCAGTAGGTCCAAGAGTTATACTAGAGGTCAGACTAGATGGTCACAATGGTCCCTTCTGGCCTTGGAATCTATGAATGTTGGTCCCCAGAAGAAGGCTGGTGTAACAAACAGAATTGGAATCCATACCGCATAAAACCAGCTTGAAGTTGAGATCTATGACAAGTTTGGAATTCAGATACAAGATAATCAGCATTGTTTAAAAAGACAGTAATGTTTCATTCTTTATTAATCTGCCTTTTTATGTTTCCATCCCAAGTTATTTACATTGTAGACACATTAATTCTTCCCCCTCTGATATAGAAGCATCACAAATACTATGATCCAAATGCAATAGGACTACCCACTGCCCCGTCTATGTAATACTAGATGAAGAGAGGCAAAATAGACCATAACAATCCTGATCTGTGTGCATCGTGTAAGTGATGCCTTAGCCCCTATGGATTATGGCAGCTCTTCTCGATGAACTTCATGTATAGTCAGGGCTCTGTGGTCTGAGGTGAAGTCAGCACTAGCCACTCTGTATAATAGGAACCTCTCAGGATATGTGGATTTTAAATGATTCCTAAATAATGCAGACTTAATTCTCTTTTGTACGCTGTAACAACTTGGAGAGGGAGCAGAACCAATAGCAGCGCTTCTCCAAAGGGAGTTACGTTGCCAGGAAAGGGAACTCAAATGGCTGGTTCTGTTCAAAGATCCACGTAGATCGAGTCTGCTGGTGTTTCCAGCCCCGTCTCCTTTTCTCTCCACTGTCATAAACACCTCACTCCAGAGGGAAGGATCTGACTCAAATTTGAAAGGTTCAGAGTCACAGTTGCTTGGATACTCTTTCTTCCCTCTACTTCTCCCATAGTAGAACAGCATGTGTCTCTCCCAGTCCTTGCTGAGGCAAAGCTGTCATTGATTGAGAGGGAGGGAGTTTTGCTTGAGTAAAGAATACAGGAATATGCCCTTATAATGGCTCTTACGTTATCTGAAACGTATTCTACAATTTAATTCCTCCTTAATGATTAAGCATTTGAAAAATCTCCAAGTATGGAGCCATAGGCTAATAAGGACAAATCTGAATCTATGAAAATGTATAATACGTCCAGATAAATTAGGTGAAAAATAGCTCATCGTTGTCTGTGGGATTTTAAGTATCAAAGGGGTAGCAGTGTTAGTCTGAATCTGCAAAAGCGGCGAGGAGTCTTGTGGCACCTTAGGGTATGTCTACACTGCCTCCCTAGTTCGAACTAGGGTGGATAACGTAGGCATTCAAAGTTGCAAATGAAACCCGGGATTTAAATATCCCGGGCTTCATTTGCATCTTGCCGGGCTCCGCCATTTTAAAATCCCCCTTAGTGTGGACTCCGCGCCCACGGCTACACGCAGCACGGAGTAGGTAGTTTGAATTAGGCTCTCTAATTCGAACTACTGTTACTCCTCGTGGAATGAGGTGTACCGGTAGTTCGAATTAGAGAGCCTAATTCGAACTACCTACTCTGTGCCGCGTGTAGCCGCGGGCGCGGAGTCCGCACTAAGGGGGATTTTAAAATGGCGGAGCCCGGCAAGATGCAAATGAAGCCCGGATATTTCAATCCCGGGCTTCATTTGCAACTTCGAATGCCTACATTAGCCACCCTAGTTCGAACTAGGGTGGCAGTGTAGACATACCCTTATAGACTAACTGAAGTGTTGGAGCATAAGCTTTCGTGGGCAAAGACCCCCTTCGTCAGATGCAGGAGGTGGAAATTTCCAGAGGCAGGTATAAATATGCAGGCCAGAATCAGGCTGGAGATGACAAGGTGGATCCAATCAGGGAGGATGAGGCCCACTTCTAGAAGCTGATCTGGAGGTGTGAATTCCAAGAGAGGAGAAGCTGCTTTTTTGGTTAGCAAGCCATTCACAGTCTTTGTTTAATCCAGAGTTGATTGTGTCAAACTTGAAGATGAACTGTAGCTCAGCAGTTTCTCTTTGAAGTCTGGCCCTGAAGTTTTTTTGCTGCAGGAGGGCTACCTTTAGATCTGCAATTGTGTGTCCAGGGAGATTGAAGTATTCCTCTACAGGTTTTTGTATGTTGCCATTCCTAATATCTGATTTGTGTCCATTGATTCTTTTACGTGGGGACTGTCCAGTTTGACCAATGAATATAGCAGTGGGGCATTGTTGGCACATGATGGCATATATTACATTAGTAGATATGCAGGAGAATGAACCAGTGACAGTATGGCTGATCTGGTTAGGTCCTGTGATGGTGTTGCTGGTGTATATATGTGGGCAGAGTTGGCACCGAGGTTTGTTGCATGGATTGGTTCCTGAGTTAGAGTTATTATGGTGCGGTGTGTAGTTGCTGGTGAGAATATGCTTCAGGTTGGTGGGTTGTCTGTGGGCAAGGACTGGCCTGCTCCCAAGGCCTGTGAAAGCGAGGGATCATTGTCCAGGATGGGTTGTAGATCACTAATGATGCATTGGAGAGGTTTTAGCTGAGGACTGTAGAAAATGGCCAGTGGTGTTCTGTTGGTTTCTTTCTTGGGCTTGTCCCGTAGCAGGAGGCTTCTGGGTACACATCTAGCTCTGTCAATCTGTCTCCCCACTTCCTTGTGTGGGTATCGTAGTTTACATGCTCGTTGAAGATCTTGTAGGTGTAGGTCTCTGTCTGAGGGGTTGGAGCATATGCGGTTGTACCTCAGTGCTTGGCTGTAAACAATGGATCGTGTGGTGTGTCTGGGATGGAAGCTGGAGGCATGCAGGTAAGCATAGCGGTCGGTAGGTTTTCGGTATAGGGTGGTATTGATGTGACCGTCACTTATTTGCACTATGGTGTCCAGGAAATGGACCTCCCATGTAGACTGGTCCATGCTGAGGTTGATGGTGGGGTGGAAGCTGCTGAAATCATAGTGAAATTCTTCCAGAGTCTCCTTCCCATGGGTCCAGATGATGAAGATGTCATCGATGTAGCATAGGTAGAGAAGGGGCATAAGTGGACGAGAGCTGAGGAAGTGTTGTTCCAGATCAGCCATAAAAATGTTGGAGTATTGTGGGGCCCATGAGGGTGCCCATAGCAGTGCCACTGGTCTGGAGATATATATTGTCACCAAATCTGAAATAGTTGTGTGTGAGGATAAATTCACAGAATTCAGCCACCAGTTGTGCTGTGGCATCATCAGGGATACTGTTCCTGACAGCTTGTACTCCATCTGCATGTGGGATGTTTGGGTATGTCTACACTACCCTCCTAGTTCGAACTAGGAAGGTAATGTATGCATACCGCACTTGCTAATGAAGCCCGGGATTTGAATTTCCCGGGCTTCATTAGCATAAGCGGGGAGCCGCCATTTTTAAATCCCCGCTGCTTCGAACCCCATGTAGCGCGGCTACACGGGGCTCGAACTAGGTAGTTCGGACTAGGGTGCCTATTCCGAACTACCGGTACACCTCGTTTCACGAGGAGTAACGGTAGTTCGGAATAGGACCCTAGTCCGAACTACCTAGTTCGAGCCCCGTGTAGCCGCGCTACACGGGGTTCGAAGCAGCGGGGATTTAAAAATGGCGGCTCCCCGCTTATGCTAATGAAGCCCGGGAAATTCAAATCCCGGGCTTCATTAGCAAGTGCGGTATGCATACATTACCCCGCTAGTTCGAACTAGCGGGGTAGTGTAGACATACCCCTAGTGTAGAGAGCCTCTACATCCATAGTGGCTAGGATGGTGTTTTCTGGAAGATCACCAATGCATTGTAGTTTTCTCAGGAAATCCGTAGTGCCACGGAGGTAACTAGGAGTGCTGGTGGTGTAGGGTCTGAGTAGAGAGTCTACCTAGCCAGACAGTCCTTCAGTGAGAGTGTGAATGCCCAAGATGATGGGGCGTCCGGGATTTCCAGGTTTGTGGATCTTGGGTAATAGACAGAACAACCCTGGTCGGGGCTCTAAGGGTGTGTCGATTTGTTCCTGTGCTTGTGTAGGGAGTGTCCTGAACAGATGGTGCAGTTTTGTAGTGTATTCCTTAGTGGGATCTGAGGAAAGAGGCCTGTAGAATTTGGTATTGGAGAGTTGTCTGGCAGCCTCCTTTAGGTAGTCAGGCCTGTTCATGATAACAACAGTACCTCCTTTGTCAGCCTCTTGATTATAATGTCAGAGTTGTTCTGGAGGCTGTGGGTGGCATTGTGTTCTGCACGACTGAGGTTGCCAGGCAAGCGATGCTGTTTTTCCACAATTTCTGCCTGTGCACGTCGGCGGAAGCATTCTATGTAGAAGTCCAGACTGTCATTTCAGCCCACAGGAGGCGTCCATGTGGAGTTCTTCTTGTGCTGTTGGTGGGAAGGTATCTGTGTGTCAGTGCACTGTTCAGTGTTGTGTTAGAAGTATTCCTTGAGACGGAGACGGCAAAAGTAGGCTTCCAGATCACCGCAGATCTGTATCATGTTAGTGGGGGTGGCGGGGCAAAAAGAGAGTCCCCGAGATAGAACAGATTTTAGACACTGGTGCTAAATAAGGTGCTGCTTTGCTTTACCCATAATACCTGGAGCATCTGTTTCAGTGGTAACAGATTTTTAGAAAGAAATCTATAGTATTGTAAGCATCTAACATATGTGTTCGTTATCATCTGTGATTTTTAGTAACAGTTTTGCCCACAGTATGATGATAACTTTCTAAGATACTGAAGCTGTTATTGCTCCTGATCTTTTGGTCCTGACACAGACAAAGCTCCCACTGAAATCTTGAATGCGTAAGATCTGAAGAACAGGCCCATTATCTGAGCTTAAAGCAAAACTATGAAAACCATAGATTCCAGCTTGTGAAGATGTTAGTTGAAAATGCAGCATGCCATGGAATATAGCGTAGCTCCATTTCAGAGATATACAGAGCATGTTACTTTGCCTACTGACAATCGGCAAGAAGGAATCTAAATAAGAAAATGGGTGGAGGAATAAAAGGCAAGAGCCACTGTGCAGCTAGACTTATTTGAAGAACGGGCTGCTTTAGCCATGCCTCCTTCCCCAGGCAGCCACATCCTGATAACCCCCTATACAAGAACAAGCCCTACATGCCTTAGGGAGAGGTAGGAAATGTTTTTTTGGGCTCAGTGGCCATTGACCCACAGAAAAATCAGGCAGGGGCTGCACACAAATGAGAAGGAAAAAAAACCCACCACCAACAACAAAACCCAGACTAACGTGGTCCCCCACTGAGGAGAAAGATATTCTCCCCTGACCCCCAGCTACTCCCCTGCGGGGCTGGAGCACAAAATATCTCCTAGCCTGGAACACCTGAGGTTCAGGGGGCAGGAGTGTCAGTACAGACTCCCTAATGCTGAGGGGGAACACTGAGCCTTGGGGACTGAATCCACCCCTGCCTTAGGGGTTTAAAACATTAGCAAAAGTCACCTGTATCTGGTTGTCATTATTAAGGCTTCTATGTCAGATGTGATCTAAAAACTGAGTAATTCTGTGTTCCAAGTGAATTTGTTTATCTAAGTTATGAACGAATGTTTAAAAGGGTGGATTTCTAGAGACAGTGTGCAGACAGCACTCTAATTAGAGCAGGGTCCCTATGGGATTTCAGAAATGAGGTCTGCACCTAGAGTGTCTGCCAAGATGCCCAAAGCCAGGGACAGTGTTAAAAACTTTGCTCCACCCGAGCAAGCTAAAGCATATGAGAGTCAGCATCTGGATTGCCTCACAGCAGTCTGGCAAGGATCCAGCAGGGGGAGCATGACCAGATCCCTGACAGGAGGCAGTGATGAATGGCCCCTATGAAAATAAGATACAAAAACTCCCTGAGTTACAAACATCTGATTTACCAACATAGAATCACACAGACTCCTAGAACTGGAAGGGACCTAAAGAGGTCATCGAGTCCAGTCCCCACAAATACAGACAAAAGCTCACCTGCAGCATCAGGGGAGCAGGAAGAGGCCGAGGTGGTGACAAGTGGCGCAAGTGCTGGCCGGAGGATTCTGGAGGAGCAGGGGGCAATCATGCAGCCAGTGGCTGGAAAGAAGCAGTGCTTTGAAGGGAAACTACCACTTATCTCAAGACACCGGCAGCGTGGCTTCCTTCTGCTGCTCCTGAGTCTTCCAATCCATATGTATGTCACT
Source organism: Pelodiscus sinensis (assembly GCF_052426305.1). Lineage (NCBI taxonomy): Eukaryota > Metazoa > Chordata > Testudines > Trionychidae > Pelodiscus > Pelodiscus sinensis. The sequence goes on along the minus strand of NC_143055.1, from coordinate 113,864,346 downwards.
CACTGCCTCCCAGTGAGTGGAGGCGGGCGCAGCCCATGAGGAGGGGCAGCTGGGGGATGGAGGCTAATGGCACCGGTGCTGAGGCCAGAGCAGCAAGGGATGGAGCTGGCCGCAGGCATGAGAGCAGAGCTTGCAGGTGGGTATGGGTGGCTGGGGGATGCCCGGAAGTCCTTTTCAGAATCTCCACCTCCTCCTCTAATTAAACTTGCCTTTCCTCAAGCACCAGCATTCAAGGTTAAATAAAAAAAACTATTTCTACTAGTTTTCATTGCAAATATAGAGTATTTCAGCTACAATATGGGTTACATAGGCTTCTGTTAAATAAATTACCCTGGAAACCTGACTACCATTTATAACATTGTTTCTATGAGAAAACGTGTTCCGAGTTCCAACCGATTTACAAACAAACATTTGGAACACAACCTGTTCATAAGTTTGGAACTTCCTATACTTTTGAAAGGCTGCCTTAATCCCTGTGCTATGTACTGTACAATGAGTATACTGGGTGGAACTGAGACTGAAATAATGCAGGGAGATGGGAGACTGAAGAAATCACTGTGGCACTCTTGGAGTGGAGCAATCAAAGATCCTGCTGCAGAAGTGGTCTCCCTTAGTGGAGCAATTGAGAATTGTGCAGAGTGTAAAGGACTAGAAAGATGAATTGCTTCACTTGAACATGAGATTTTCAGATTTATTTATATTTCAAATAAATAGCAAAATACAGTTACCACTGAAGTTCTGTATATTTTGGGCCTACAATTCCCCATGTCTGACTCACAGATGATACTATGACCAACAGTATCTTTTATCAGCGTTCAACAGATTTTGCTTTCAATCTGTAGTTCTGCCACAGACTCCTGTTGAAGCCATTCCACTTTAGATAAATAAACAGTTTTTGCAGCAGATGGCTGTACCTGGATCTTCCTGCGAGTGTCATAGGCACCAGCTTACAAAGTAAAGACATGTCCATGTGGTGATTTCGTGGCTAGCAAGCTGGGCTAGCTTACCATGCCCTCATTGGCCATGTGATCTGCTAAAAATTCCAGAGAGTAAGTCCCAGAGGGAAGATAGGTGGGGCTATGCCTATTTTCACCTGGTTTGGGCATAGTGTGAGGCTTATGCATGAGATAAGTGTCGAGATAACTAAAATTGGAATGTAGTACAGATGCCTGGAGGTAGAAACTTACATGCCCAGGAAACTTGTTTTTAGTAAAAATGTAGGTGCTGAGCGAGTTTTAGGGAACTATTGAGTTAAATAGCACCATGGGAGGGTTTGTGGATTGAATTGGAGCCTAAATCTGGGTTCTATGTTCCTTTGTGGATCTGGGGTTTGGATACTGTAGTTATGGGGGCTATATTAGTACTTTAAAGAGACTATATTAATTTCTGTATGACCAACTTTTAATGTACAATTTTAATTCAGATTCTGTTAGGTTTGATGGAAGTAGTAATTGTAAACTTTCAATTTAGTTTTCATCCTTTAAATCTTGAAATGTAATTTAAAAAACTGATATAGGATTCAAATATACCTCCAAATTAAAACAATATTTTCTGGCTTGCAGAACTTCAGCTGCTACGTAGACATAGCTATCGTAGTGTTTTAGGGGAATAATCTAACAGTCTGACTGAACAATTGTTCAGTTAGTAGAACAATTAACATTGTCAGCAGCAGTCCTAATTTAATTTCCCATCTATCTATTTAAGTTAGCGTCCTAGTTTGCTGTGGAACAGCCTCAAGCACAGCTGAAATGAATTCCTGTTGGCTTCCAATGTAACTAGATGTTTATACAGGAAGGGAATCTTGCAATCAATTAGCAACCATTGTTGTCCTGTTATTTTTTTCTTGTTGCCATCACTCAATATTTCATCACAACTCTTCCTATTAGTATTATATTTTTCTTGAAATGTACAGTTTCTTGAAAAAAAATGTGAACGTGGACAGAATTAATGGAATGAGAGTGTCTTGTAAAATAATTTATTAAGGGTAGCTGTCAGGATCTAAATCTGTTTCCATTTAAGTTGAAGGAAATTTTCCCTAATGTGGCCTCTCTCTTGCCCTAGTTAAGCAAGTCACTATTCTGTCCTCATTGAGATACCTCTGAAAAACATTTTAACCACAATGCTCATGAGGACTGAAAATTATAACAATACAGAAAACAAAACAACAATCTCTAAGTTGTTTGAGTGTGCTATGTCTCCTGAATAGCTCCTCTTCAGACTCTGCTCCTGCCAACGTTTGTGCATATGAATAATTCTACTCATGTAAACACTGCCACTGTCACATAAACAAAATCACTGACATAAAGGTATCTAGCATCAGGCCCTGGGAGCGTAGATTCTTTGGGGTCCTTTAAATCGGGTCAGATTCTTGTCCTTGCCATGGTCCCATTTGGCCGCTGATGTGGTGCAAAAGGACTGTACCACTACTCAAAGGGGCCGATACGTTGCTTCTGTGTTACTCGAGACAGGGATAGGACAGAGTTTGGGGTGTTTTGCCTATGGCTAGAGGCAGTACGGCTGGAATGCTTTGCGTTTCAGCAGTTTCCATCTGTGTACAGGCTCCTATGGGCTATTGCAAGCCATGTTTGCCCCACCCTTTCCTCAGGTGCACCAAATAGATTTCTGGCAAACTTGAGGCTGTGTACACCATTCTGTTTTGGAGAGTACAAAGTATATTCATAACACAAACAAGTAATAATAAGCAATACTGAAATAAAGTCTGAAGGATTGGTCCCATATATTTAACCTAGCCATACTATAATTCAGTGGTTTTCAAACTACGGCTCGTGACCCCAGTACTGGTTTGTGGACTGCACTGCGTCACTTTGCTGTAAGGTGACCAGCAGGGTACTAAGGCAGGCTACTTGCCTGTCCCAGCACTGCGGACTGTGTTGTGCCCCGGAAGCAGCCAGCAGTAGAGTTTGGGTGTGGGAATGAATGAGAGCTGGGGGGGGGGGGGGGACAGTTCATGCAGGCAAGAGCAGTGTGCCAGAGCCACTTGCTGACCACTTCCGGGGCACAGTCAAAAGATATAATTATGTTGGGTTGCAGGTATCCACAGTTTTCTTCAATTGGGTCACAAGAGCATGCTCTATTCAGGAATATGCTCTATTTTATGAGCATCTACCAGGAACGTGCTCTATTCTATGATTCTGCCTCATTTTGTTGCTGGTCAAAAGTTTGCATTTAGTAAAACCCCTTTTCTGGTCATCTTAATTTCAGAAACAGCTTCTTTGCACAGTGGTGCCCATTCCCCACACTGCTGCCCAGACATATTGCTCTTAGCCTGACCCTGCCACTCTCTATCGCAATTGTATGATCCATCTTCTCCCAAAAGCCCCAGAAAAGGCAAAGGCAGAGTGCAGATGGCGGTACCTGCATAGTGCTCTGAGGAGATAGGCCCATGCTATGCTATCAAATAGGCTTGGAAGTCAACAACCAGCAAGCATACACCATTGTCTTACTTTGCCCACAGTGCTCATCTTCTGCCCCTCTCTGGATTCTCCCTCAGGAAGGAGTCCAGTCTCAAAGAGTCTTGCTCAGATCAGCCGTGCCAGCAGCTCCCCAGGTACAGCCCACAAAGTCTGTCTGTCCAGGGTGCTGCCTGCACTGTCCTAAATAGCAGCTAGCTAGCTAGCTAGCATTTCCCTCATTCCACTCCCCTTTCCCCTCCTACCACAGCACTCCTCCCCTTTCAGCACTCCCTTCTCCGTGCTTCCCAGGATTTGCCTGAGATGTGAAATATTAAATATTCTAGTTCACAAAAGCGACTGTTTCTAATTCCATGTTAAATTACTGGTGAACTTGTATATAATCCCATATGTTTTCTATGGTCTAGCAAAATAATAAAGGTGCTCTTTTTGATGCATAGCAAATACTAAGCAAAAGGAATAGAGATACATCTTCCTTTGGCTTGGAATGTGTTGACTTTATGGGTGATGGCAGGACAGAGATATATTTTTTTATTATCAGTTTACTTTAAAGGAAGAATGAACAGTCCTCAGTCTTTAAGGGAAAGCCTTCTCTTGGTTTATTGTGCACTCTAGTAACAAGAAGGGGAAAAATGCTTGGCAACCAGATTGATGAGCGAAATTCACTGGTGCTTTACTTTGCAGCTGGTGAAAGCAAAACTGCTAAAAATAAGTTAAAGGTAACCTGAAGCTCTGGGTGATTCAGGTTTAATACAGCAGACTCACAGTTATAAATAATTCTGAAGTGATCTCTTATTACTGTTCCAAAAAGTAGCTGTCCAGTGTTAAAAGAATCATTTATTGATAATTTCTTGAATTTCTTGAATATTAATGTCAGCGGGAGCTGTAGTAGTAAAGTGAAGTTGTACATCTAACTTCAACCTAACAAGCCAGTGATCTGAATTGTTTTCTTTTAGTCTGTCATCTGTATTGCATATAGCAGCCAGTAATACAAACTCTACTGAAGTTGCATAAAGTTACTCAGGTGCATAATCATTTGAAAGATTGGGACCTTTTGCAGTATTTCATTGTATTTAGTATGTTTCATTGAACCTCAGTCAGTAGAATATAACTTATCTTTGTTTAGCCTTCATTTCAGATGTCCGACATGCATTACACAGATTCTTCCTGCATCAAGAGCAGGGCCTAGGTTTTAAAATATCACCAGTAGTCATTACAATTTTATGTCAATTATGTGGTAATATTATGAACCTAAATGAATTGATCTGTGAGGTCATTATTTGGGTTTGTTAGTACAGAAAGTATCAGAGGGATAGCCATATTTGTCTGAATCTGCAAAAGCGGCGAGGAGGCACATTATAGACGAACAGAAGTGTTGGAGCATAAGCTTTCGTGGGCAAAGACCCACTTCGTCAGATGCATGTAGTGGAAATTTCCAGAGGCAGGTATAAATTGTGGTGTTTATGTGGCCGTCGCTAATACCTGCCTCTGGAAATTTCCTCTTAAAATAAGGCATCTTTTGGAAAAGGCTTTATTTTCCATAAGATCCGTGTCTAGACTGCCGCTTTTTTCTGGCAAAGCTCCGAGCCGGAAAAAAGCGGCAGCCATTTTTATGCAAATGAAGCGGGGGGGATTTAAATCCCCGCTTCATTTGCAATTGCGATGTGTCTAATTTGCATCCCTTTTACGGAAAAAGGTTGCAGTCTAGACACAGCCATACTGTACACCAGTAGGGCCACTTTCACCTTACGTCATTCTGCTATCTAATATCACTCTCAAGTTTTGCTTTTTCACACTAAGGATCCTATTCCAGTTTTTTTGTACACCACAAACTTTCACTTAGGGGCGAAGGAATCCGAGATGTACATTAAAAAGGATCTGGACCCTTGTTTGGGAAAAGACAGTCTTAATAGCGTTAATATTATTTAAGTCAATGTGAGTTTTGGGCATCTCCCCCACCAAAAAAAAAAAAAAACAGATTAGTGGGCAAAGGCAGCAATTAGTATAAACTGCTTCCTTGTGCATTAGAATGAGGCTCTGATTTTGTTGAAATCTCTAGATTTCGCCTAAAAAACACAAACTGTGTGGGACTGTCTAAAATTATAACTGGTGTGGAGAAAGTGAACATCACAAGAGCTAGGGGCCACTAAAGGAAATTAATGGGCAGCAGGTTTAAAACAAACAGGAAGTATTTCTCCACATAGTGCCCAGTCCACCTGTGGAACTTTTTGCCAGGGGACACTGTGAAGGCCTAGATTTCAACAAGGTTAAAAAAAAGAGCTAGATTGATTCATGGAGGCTAGGTCTATCAATAGCTATTAGCCAGGATGGGCAGGGAAGGGTCCGTAGTCTCTGTGTTCCAGAAGCTTGGAACGGGCAACAAGGGATGGATCACTTGATGATTACCTGTTCCTCTTCATTCCCTCTGGGCACCTGGCATTGGCCACTTTCAGAACATAGGATACAGGTCTAGATGGGTTTTTAGTTTAACCCAGTATAGCCGTTCTTATATTCAGTTCTGTTCTATGACCAACTACAGTTACTAACCAACTCTCTTTGAATATAATAGGGATTTTTTAAAAGTAAATAATTTCTTTTACATTCATCTGCATTGCCAACCATACTGTGGAAAGCCTTCAAGGAAATGATTAAAGACTCACATAGCACTTTTTGCTTCTGATTCACTACAGTAAAAAAAAAAAAACACACAAAATGATGGTAGTATAAAAAACAACTTTCACAGTTGGAAAGCCGAGGTATGATCTGCTTATTGCCAACTGTGCAAAAGACAGAGAACAAAAAATAAGCGTCAGTGGCTAGGTACTAACGGGTGTTGCTCAAAACAAAACAAAGGAGCTATGGATGAATAGATAAGAACAGCCAATTATATGTCGGACTGCTACAAGAGAAACAGCAAGTGCTATTTAAGTAATAAAACCAATATGATGGTATTAAAATGCAGAATTCTATTTAAATAAATAAATCCCTTTACACATAAAGACCTATTCCATTCACTCTATTCCAATACTACCTTCAAAATATAAAAATTTTGGATGTAGTCTAAGTATCCACTGCCAAGAGACACACAAAAAACTCAAATCTTTTTGAAAATTAAAAATTCTCCCAAAAATCTTACTGAAAATTAATTTTTTCAAGACAACAAGCCTTCCAGCCTAGCAAAACCAATAGAGCAGACAGTTTATCAGAAGGTTTGTTACAATTGATAAACCAGTCTTTACTATTAATTAAGTTCAAAGGAAATTAGCACTCTCTTTGCTCTGGAATCTTTTTCTTTACTAAAGCAGCGAGGAGTCCTGTGGCACCTTATAGACTAACAGAAGTATTGGAGCATAAGCTTTCGTGGGCAAACACCCACTTCGTCAGATGCATGTAGTGGAAATTTCCAGAGGCAGGAATAAATTGTGGTGTTTATGTGGCCGTCGCTTATACCTGCCTCTGGAAATTTAGCCTTTTCCAAAAGATCCCTTATTCCTTATTTTAAGAGGAATAAGGGATCTTTCGGAAAAGGCTTTATTTTCCGAAAGATCTGCGTCTAGACTGGTGCTTTTTTCCGGCAAAGCTCCGAGCTGGAAAACAGCGGCAGCCATTTTTATGCAAATGAAGCGGGGGGGATTTAAATCCCCACTTCGTTTGCAATTGCAATGTGTCTAATTTGCATCCCTTTTATGGAAAAGGGATGCAGTCTAGACACAGCCTATATGTATATTCTTTGAGCAATTTCATATGCCCATTGCACTAGCTGTATCTATGCTGTGTGCACCGGTACGATCAAGTTCTACCCAGCAGTACATGTGGGGCAGCCATGCCCTGCCCTGATATACCCTCTGCTCCCAAGAAAGGCTATGTAAAGGGCACCCCTGCCCTGCTCATCCTTCAGTTCCTTCCTGCCAGTTATATCCTTATGATTTTTGATGCCAAAGCACCTGAGCTACGAGAGACAGGCCTCCGGGGCAGGATCAGGGCACGGAGACTGGTGGGGGAGCAGGTGGGAAGTGCCAGTGGGGAGTGGCATAGGTGGAGCTATGGGCCAAGAGACAGAGCAGGGGGCAACTGTGCAGCCAGCTCGAGATAGACAGAAGGGGAAACACAGCTGCACAGTGTCGGGGATGGGGCCGCTGAAGTCGGTGCTGCCCGCCTTACCTGCTTGATGTCTGGTCCCAGATGTGGCCAGAGGCACACACAGTCCATTACACTAGTGGCTTTCAACTTTTCTAGTCAAACTATGCCTCTTTCAGGAGTCTGATTTGTCTTATGTGCTGCTAATTTCACCTCACTTAAAAAATTACTTGCTTACAAAATCATATATAAATATACAAAAGTGTCACAGCACATTATTACAGAAAAGTTGCTTATTTTCTCATTACCATATAATTATAAACTAAATGAATTGGAATCATAGAATACTAGGACTGGAAGGGACCTCGAGAGGTCATCGAGTCCAGTCCCCTGCCCTCATGGCAGGACCCAGTATTCTCTAGACCATCCCTGGTAGACATGTATCTAACCTATTCTTAAATATCTCCAGAGATGGAGATTCCACAACCTCCTTAGGCAATTTATTCCAGTGTTTAACCACCCTGACAGTTAGGAACTTTTTCCTAATGTCCAACCTAAACTTCCGTTGCTGCAGTTTAAGCCCATTGCTTCTTGTTCTATCCTCAGAGGCCAGGAAGAACATTTTTTCCTCCCTCCTCCTTGTGACACCTCTTTAGATACCTTTTAGATATTCTATCATGTCTCCTCTCAATCTTCTCTTTTCCAAACTAAACAAACCCAATCTTTCAGTCTTCCTTCATAGGTCATGTTCTCTAGACCGTTAATCATTCTTGTTGCTTTTCTCTGGATCTTCTCCAGTTTCTCCATATCTTTCTTGAAATGTGGTGCCCAGAACTGGACACAATACTCCAACTGAGGCCTAATATAAATATTGTGCTTACATTTCAATATATAGTATATCGAGCAATATAAACAAGTCATTGTATGAAATTTATTTTGTGTTGACTTAGCTAGTGCTTATGATGTAGCCTGTTGTAAAATTAGGCAAGTATCTAGATGAACTGATGTACCCCTGAAAGATTCTGTGCATATTCCCATGAGTACATGTATCCCTTGTCAAGAACCACTATATTACCTGACCTCCTTTCTTTCCCCAGCACATTGGAGTCTATCAGCTAAGATTCCGATAAAGGAACTCACAGATGTTACCACCCTTCATGTTCTCAGCTTGGAGCACGAGGGATGCGCCTAGTGTACTTCTAGGGAAATCTTTCCAGCACTGGCACATGAAGTGCATGCTCACCGGGTGTAATGGGCATATGCAACACAACTGGGCTACACCTACACTGGCGCGTTCTCACGCAAAAACTCTTTTGCGGAAGAATTCTTCTGCAAAAACTCTTCCAGAAGAGAGCATCTACACTGGTATGTGCTTTGCGCAAGAGCATCCATGCCAGTGTAGAAGCTCTCTTGCGCAAGAAAGCTCTGATGGCTATTTTAACCATAGGGCATTCTTGCACAAGAAATAAATGTTGCCTCTCTACACTGGCCTTTTCTGGAAGAGCTCTTGCGCAAGAGGGCTTATTCCTGAGCGGGAGCGTCAGAGTTCTGGTGCAAGAAGCCCTGATTTTATACATTAGAACGTCAGTGTACTTGCGCAAGAACACCTGGCCAGTGTAGACAGGCAGCAAGTTTTTGCGCAAGAGCGGCTGCTTTTGCGCAAGATCACACCAGTGTAGATACAGCCCTGGAGAACATGTTACAAGGAATAACTTGTTTCTTTCCACCTGTATGCCATATTCGGTGCCTGACCTGTGGTCCCTTCACAACATTAGATGATACTGTATATTTTAAAATGATTTCTTTCAGCAATCTGTGAAAATTACTCTAGAAAAATGAATAGTAGCTAGCTCTGATGAATGCTCTCTTCCAGCAGCATGTGTGCCATTTGTCAGTGTCCTTACATAGTCACTGTTGCTAACAACTAAACCACTAAGGGGCTTGATCCCACAAGAGTATGAGTATCTGGTCCTGATCTAACAAAGTGCTTACTTATGTGCTTAATTTAAAGTACATGAGGAGTCTTCCTAAAGTTAATGGGACCTCTCACATACTTAAAAGATAAGCACATGAGTAAGCACTTTGCTGGATCAGGACCAGAGTCTTGCTCAGTATCTGTAGGATTTAACCTAAGTGAATTCTTGGGGAGGCAAGATGGCCTTGCTATTAAGACAGAAAACGGAGCCAGAAGAGCTGGATGCTATTCCAGGCACTATTCCAGGCACAGCTACAGACTTCCGGTGTGACTTTGGTCAAACACAAATTATGAACTTTAGTTTCCAACTGTTAAATTAGATGAGTTTATAATACTTACCTACCTCTATCAATCTCAAAGAGATGTTTTGCTTTATGTAATTAGTTTTTGTAAAGCATTTTGAGAGTCTTAGATGGAAGATATGCTAACAGAGAAAAGGATTTTTTTATTACCCACATACACCTAGAAACAAACATTTTAATAATGCTATTCAGTACTGCAAGTTCCTGGATGGTCCAGTAGGTAAGCATTATTTTATTAATTAAATGTTCCATTTTTCTTTCATTTAATTCAATTGGAGTTTTGCCATGAGAAGAGGATTGGGGTCAGATTTATAATCAAAATAAAGATTATTATGGCTTACTAGGAGGGAATCTATTCTCAGCTCATGGCTTTTGGTTCTGTCTTTTCTCTTTCTTTATCTCCTGCATTCATGCAGAATATGTTGCTAGGTATATTTTGTACAATAAATTGAAAACAATTGCTTAAAATCAAACTGCAGCCAATCTTTTATGGTAAGGACTGTTTAAGGTGTTCTGCTAATCTGTCACTAAATAGTGTGACGTGACTTCACATTTGTCCTTTCATATCTAGAACTAACAGAGACAATAAACCTTGCCTAGATTGAAAAATAATGAGAAAACTGATTCTATTGTATCATGGAAATATGATTTCAAATACATCTCAGATATAATATTTAGCAGGAAATATAAGAATAGCTTGGAAATGACACCTGTGAGGTTCTGAAAGCTACAAAACACATGAATAAACTCTCCTAACTACATAGCAACCATACACTGCAAGGTTTAACAAATTCAGAAGTGTACCCTGGTCTCAGTATATGTTTCTCATCTTGTATTTTGCAGTTACTGCAATAGTGGATGCGCTTATTAGGTTTGCCTAAAGCGCCTAGCACAAATGAGAGCCTGATCTTGAGGCCTCTAAGTGTATTTTAAACAATTATGCTAATTAATAATATTTCTTGTTCTATTTTCTGGGAGAAAACTATACTGCAGGGCTACGTCTACATTGGCACCATCTTGCGCAAATACTCTTTAACGCAAGAGTTCTTACGTTAAAGTATTTGCGCGCAAGAGATCGTCTACACTGGCATATGCCTTTGCGCAAGAGATGTGCTTTTGCGCAAAAGCATCCGTGCCACTGTAGATGCTCTCTTGCGCAAGAAAGCGCCGATGGCCATTTTAGCCATCGGGCTTTCTTGCGCAAGAAATTCATGTTGCCTGTCTACACTGGCCTCTTGTGCAAGAACAGTTGCGCAAGAGGGCTTATTCCTGAGCGGGAGCATCATGATCCTTGAGCACGAAGCACTGATTTCACACATTAGAACGTCAGTGTCTTTGCGCAAGAACTCCCCACCAATGTAGACAGGCAGCATGTTTTTGCGCAAAAGCGGCCACTTTGGCGCAAGATCGCGCCAGGGTAGACACAGCCCAGTAGAATAAAAAAGAAACTAAAGAAAATTCAAGACAAATACAGGGAGTACGGATCTTTTAAATAGTTCCATAAAAACAACAAAATTCCTATGCCTACTCTGAAAAGCACCAGAGAGTTCCTAACCGAGAGTTTAAAATAAAGTATGTTATCCTTCATCTGTACTGTGTAATCCAGTCCAACAGCAGGATTGGTTACATTCTGTCTCCAAAAGAAGCAGTATCACGCATCTAGAACTAAACACTCCTGAACTCTGGGATATGAAATCCAGATCCAAATTCAAACTGGCAATATTCAGGTGAAAAGGTTTCAAACCATTATATCACAACTGATAACAACCACTCTTATAGTAGGCAACCAAGAAACACACGTTCAGACTTCCACTTAGCAACCCTTCTAATAGTTGCTGTCCCCATCCTTCAGAAGTTAATTTGGGTGTTGATTGCCTGACATAAAAACTAAAAAGCTTTTTTACTGTTTTCTCAGGATTTTCCCTTTTTGTAGTGGCTCTGTTAATCATTTAAGCAATATAACCTTAAAGAAACACATTTGCTGTAAACTTGTAAGTGCAATGGGATTATTCAGAAAAATAAAACTGGTATGATTGCTAATAGAAAAACTATAGACAATGCATCTCTGCTAATTTGTTTGCTGGTTGCTAGGCTTCTCCTTCTCTTTACTATTGTAAAATGTTAATCTCACAGTTGTAAAACTTAATGGATGGAAAAGGAAATGATGAGAAAAAAAGAATGTCATGAGGAAATCTCCCTTTTCTACTCACAAGTAAGGCAGAGCAAAAATAAATTTATGGGTTCCAGACCATGGGGCAGGAGCCGTGTGTCTGTGTAGAGTCCTATTGTGCCATATGTGTCCTCCTGTATGGGTCATTTTAAGGCAGTGGGATAACAAACTTAATCAGGCTTAGATGCTAACTGTAAAAGAATTCTATCTGACCATAGTAGGGATGTAAAATCCCGATTAATCAGCTAACCGGATAAAAGTTAGATTAACCTAATATTTAACTGGTTAAGTGACTAATCAGGATCCCAGCGCTGGGGCTGGGAGCTTTCTGGCTGGAGCAGACTAAAGTCCAGAAACGGCTCTTGGCCCCACGCTCGCCCTGGGCTGGCAGGCTCCCATTCCTGCCCCCTCAATGCTGAGGCTATCTCCGGTAACCTCCTGGCCCCACCAGTGGGACTGGGGCTGCCCCAGACAGGAAGGTACTTGGGGACACGGGCACTGGGAACAGCAGAGTTCCCTTCCTCAGACAAAGGGAGAGGGAGAAGCACCTTGGTCCCAGGCAGGTGTGAGGTTGTAAGGACACAGCACAAGGGGGCTGGGTTCCTGGGCAGGTGTGTGTGTGGGGGGGGGAGGGGAGGCGAGTTCAGGGCCCAGAGAGTAGGGGGAGGGGGGATTGTTTCGAGAGCCAGACGGGAGATGGGGATCCAAATGGGAGGGGAGAAGAGGAGACAGGATCACAGCAGGGTTGCAGTGGGCCAGGAGATGGGGTTGATGGGCAAAGGCTGAGTTGGGGGAGGCGAAGAGAGGGGGGAGGTAACAGAAGGGAGGTCGCGGGACAGTGGCAGGGGCACACAGGCCAGCAGGGGCGGGGAGAGACAGCCGGGAAAGAGGGTTTCACACTTAGGGGAGTTGTAGGGGAGAGAACACAAGCAGGGGAGGGGTCAGGAGAGGAGGAGTTGTGGGGAGGGCGCAGGGGAGAGGGATGGCCATCCAGCAGGTGGGCACATAGGCGGGGAGGCCGCACTCACAAAGACGAAGAAGAGGCCGCCGGGCTCGACTCACCAGCTGCGATCGCCCCACGCTGCCCTCCCAGCAGTGGCCATGCCTCCGGGCTGCACACACAGGGCTCCCAGCACCCCAGAGCCATGCGCAGACTCTGAGCAGCCAGGCACGGGGCTCCTAGCTTGGGGCAGCGTCTGCGGGGCTCCCCACTCGGGATTTGGGTCTCCACAGAGCCCCAGTGCCTGCTGACTCCCTGAACTCCGCTCCAGTGAGCTGGCTGCCAGGAGCAGCCACCATGGCCACGGCCTGCCCTGCCGAGCTGAGCATCACCAGCCACAGCCGCCCTGTACCGCGGCCAGGCCTCTGGAGGCTCCCCGATGCCCTGCTCCTACCATGGGCCAGAAAGCCGCCCCTGGCCAGGTGCCACCCAAGCAACTGCTTGTTTTGCTGGTGCCTAGGACTGGCTCTGCTTGTCCCACCCGCTGGTGGCAGTGCCGGCCCGACAGGAGCTATAGCACCGAGGTGCACGGAGACTTTACAGGGGTCCTTTTTGCTCCCTGCGCCTGTCCCCACCAGTGACTGAAAAGGCAAACGCCTCCCGCCTGAGAACAGGAGCCATGTCCCGTGCAGAGATCGAACCCGCCGCCAACCAACAGAGCGCCCTGGTCTGCAGGCAGTGCCCGAGTCATGTCTTTTAACTCAGGGGAGCAGCCCCGCCCCTGCACCACTTCCCCAGGGACAGGACCAAAGTGACTCCGCGACTGGCTGAGGCGCTTCCCCGGGCACGAGGCCAGATACTGATGCGGACAGAGGACCAGGATGCGACCGCAAGGGACCAGCTAGGTCTAGGGGCGGGGCTAACGAGAAGGGCGGGGCCCGGGCTGCCGCAGGGGGCGTGGCGCGGAGAAGGTGGGGGGGGGAGAATGGTGAAGCGGAAACCGCTTGGCCATCTACGGCAGCCGCAGCACCGCACCCACAGCCACTAAGACGTCGCACACCACCGCGACCCACTTTGGCGTTCCTTGACTGCGCAGGCGCCGATTTTCCCGCCAAAAGAGGGCGGAACCCGATCGCCACGCCCACGCGCATTGGCCCCGCCCACCGACAACGCCGGCCTGCGGACGCGTTTCCTGACTGCGCAGGCGCAGATTTTCCCGCCAAAAGAAGGTATAAAAAGGCCTCTTTTGACTACGCCCACTTTTTTTTTTTACTCCGCGCAGACGCTCTCTCGACCCGCGTGCGGCCGGGCGGGCAGCGCGTTTATCGAGGAGACTCGCCGAGCCGCTGACCCTCGGGCTGGAACAGCAGCGGCGGCGCGTTGCCAGGAGGCGTCTGGAAGTTTCCTACAGGTGAGCGGCCGCGCCGGGAGGGACCCGCCAGCGCTGTTCTCCCTGCCCCGCCGCCCCGCCCCTAGCCCGGGACTCGCACTCACCCGCCAGCAGCAGCGCGTCCGGAGCGAGAGGCAGCTCGGCTCCTGCCAGCGCGTTTCCCTCCACGCGGCGTCACGTTCCCGCCGCCTTCTCCCGCTCCCGGCCCGAAGCGCGGAGCAAGGGCAGCAACCGCGTCGCGCAACCGCCCCGGGTACGTGGGAAAACCGCGATAGGACTCGGGGTGAAGGCTGGTTCCTCTTCACTCTGAGGGAACAGATGGAACCGAGGCAGCGCCGGGCAGAGCAAGAACAGAAGCCAGGGACAAGCGCGTCTTGCAATCGACCGTCCGCCCGGAGTACATGAGAGCCGGGAAACCGCAATAGAACCTGGGGTGAGTGTTGTCTTCGGGGGTTGGGGCTGTGTCCTGAGCTGGTCGGGATACATGGGGTAGGCTTTGTGAGTGCGGTGATTTTCTTCACTGGTGCTGGTTCCTGAACCGGTTTGTCCACGTATTGCTCATTGTGAATGGTGTGCAATGGCAGTGCTTTGTTTCAGGTGGATTTTGAAGGGGTGTCAGGATAGGGGGCAAGGCTTTGAGCTGGGCCTCCTTCCTCTTGCCACCAGCCTTCCTCCAAAGCCAGGCACTGGGGAAACAGAGGGAGCCTCGAAAAAAGAGCTTGCCTTGGAAAGCTGCCTTAGGACCTGGGGTGAGTGTTGCCTTCGGGGGTTGGGGCTGTGTCCTGAGCTGGTCGGGCTACATGGGGTAGGCTTTGTGAGTGCGATGTTTTCCTTCACTGGTGCTGTCTCCTGGGATGGTTTGTCCACATTTTTCTCATTGTGAATGGTGTGTAATGGGAGTTCTTTGTTTCAGGTGGATTTTGAAGGGGTGCCAGGATAGGGGGCAAGGCTTTGAGCTGGGCCTCCTTCCTCTTGCCACCAGGCTTCCACCAAAGCCAGGCACTGCGGAAACGGACCCTCGAAAAAGGAGCTTGCCTTGGAAAGCTGCCTTAGGACCTGGGGTGAGTGTTGTCTTCGGGGGTTGGGGCTGTGTCCTGAGCTGGTCGGGCTACATGGGGGTAGGCTTTGTGAGTGCGGTGGTTTTCTTCACTGGTGCTGGTTCCTGAACCGGTTTGTCCACGTATTGCTCATTGTGAATGGTGTGTAATGGGAGTGCCTTGTTTCAGGTGGATTTTGAAGGGGTGCCAGGATAGGGGGCAAGGCTTTGAGCTGGGCCTCCTTCCTCTTGCCACCAGCCTTCCACCAAAGCCAGGCACAGGGGATACAGACGGACCCTCAAAAAAGGAGCTTGCTTTGGAAAGCTGCGTTAGGACCTGAGGTGAGTGTTGCCTTCTGGGGTCGGGGCTGTGTCCTGAGCTGGTGGGGCTACATGGGGTAGGCTTTGTGAGTGGGATGATTTCCTTCACTGGTGCTGTCTCTTGGGATGGTTTGTCCACGTGTTGCTAATTGTGAATGGTGTGTAATGTGAGTGCTTTGTTTCAGGTGGATTTTGAAAGCGTGCCAGGATAGGGGGCAAGGCTTTGAGCTGGGCCTCCTTCCTCTTGCCACCAGCCTTCCTCCAAAGCCAGGCACAGAGGATACAGAGGGAGCCTCGAAAAAAGAGCTTGCCTTGGAAAGCTGCGTTAGGACCTGGGGTGAGTGTTGCCTTCGGGGGTCGGGGCTGTGTCCTGATCTGGTTGGGCTACATGGGGTAGGCTTTGTGAGTGCGGTGGTTTTCTTCACTGGTGCTGGTTCCTGAACCGGTTTGTCCACGTATTGCTCATTGTGAATGGTGTGTAATGGGAGTGCCTTGTTTCAGGTGGATTTTGAAGGGGTGCCAGGATAGGGGGCAAGGCTTTGAGCTGGGCCTCCTTCCTCTTGGCTCCAGGCTTCCACCAAAGCCAGGCACAGAGGATACAGACGGACCCTCAAAAAAGGAGCTTGCTTTGGAAAGCTGCGTTAGGACCTGAGGTGAGTGTTGCCTTCTGGGGTCGGGGCTGTGTCCTGAGCTGGTGGGGCTACATGGGGTAGGCTTTGTGAGTGGGATGATTTCCTTCACTGGTGCTGTCTCCTGGGATGGTTAGTCCACGTATTGCTCATTGTGAATGGTGTGTAATGGGAGTGCTTTGTTTCAGGTGGATTTTGAAGGGGTGCCAGGATAGAGGGGGCAAGGCTTTGAGCTGGGCCTCCTTCCTCTTGCCACCAGCCTTCTTCCAAAGCCAGGCACTGGGGAAACAGAGGGAGCCTCGAAAAAGGAGCTTGCCTTGGAAAGCTGCCTTAGGACCTGGGGTGAGTGTTGCCTTCGGGGGTTGGAGCTGTGTCCTGCTCTGCTTGGGCTAAATGTGGTAGGCTTTGTGAGTTATTGGATTACCTTCACTGGTGCTAGTTCCTGGGACGGTTTGTCCACATTTTTCTCATTGTGAATGGTGTGTAATGGGAGTGCTTTGTTTCAGGTGGATTTTGAAGGGGTGCCAGGATAGGGGGCAAGGCTTTGAGCTGGGCCTCCTTCCTCTTGCCACCAGCCTTCCACCAAAGCCAGGTACAGAGGGAGCCTCGAAAAAAGAGCTTGCCTTGGAAAGCTGCGTTAGGACCTGAGGTGAGTGTTGCCTTCGGGGGTTGGGGCTGTGTCCTGAGCTGGTCGGGCTACATGGGGTAGGCTTTGTGAGTGCGGTGGTTTTCTTCACTGGTGCTGGTTCCTGAACCGGTTTGTCCACGTATTGCTCATTGTGAATGGTGTGTAATGGGAGTGCTTTGTTTCAGGTGGATTTTGAAGGGGTGCCAGGATAGGGGGCAAGGCTTTGAGCTGGGCCTCCTACCTCTTGCCACCAGCCTTCCTCCAAAGCCAGGCACTGGGGAAACAGAGGGAGCCTCGAAAAAGGAGCTTGCCTTGGAAAGCTGCCTTAGGACCTGGGGTGAGTGTTGCCTTCGGGGGTTGGAGCTGTCCTGCTCTGGTTGGACTAAATGTGGTAGGCTTTGTGAGTTATTGGATTACCTTCACTGGTGCTAGTTCCTGGGACGGTTTGTCCACGTTTTCCTCATTGTGAATGGTGTGTAATGGGAGTGCTTTGATTCAGGTGGATTTTGAAGGGGTTCCAGGATAGGGGGCAAGGATTCGAGCTGGGCCTCCTTCCTCTTGCCACCAGCCTTCCTCCAAAGCCAGGCAAAGAGGATACAGACGGACCCTCAAAAAAGGAGCTTGCCTTGGAAAGCTGCCTTAGGACCTGGGGTGAGTGTTGTTTTCGGGGGTTGGGGCTGTGTCCTGAGCTGCTTGGGCTACATGGGGGTAGGCTTTGTGAGTGCGGTGGTTTTCTTCACTGGTGCTGTCTCTTGGGATGGTTTGTCCACGTGTTGCTCATTGTGAATGGTGTGTAATGGGAGTGCCTTGTTTCAGGTGGATTTTGAAGGGGTGCCAGGATAGGGGGCAAGGCTTTGAGCTGGGCCTCCTTCCTCTTGCCACCAGGCTTCCACCAAAGCCAGGCACAGAGGATACAGACGGACCCTCAAAAAAGGAGCTTGCTTTGGAAAGCTGCGTTAGGACCTGAGGTGAGTGTTGCCTTCTGGGGTCGGGGCTGTCTCCTGAGCTGGTCGGGATACATGGGGTAGGCTTTGTGAGTGCGGTGATTTTCTTCACTGGTGCTGGTTCCTGAACCGGTTTGTCCACGTATTGCTCATTGTGAATGGTGTGCAATGGCAGTGCTTTGTTTCAGGTGGATTTTGAAGGGGTGTCAGGTTAGGGGGCAAGGCTTTGAGCTGGGCTTCCTTCCTCTTGCCACCAGCCTTCCTCCAAAGCCAGGCACTGGGGAAACAGAGGGAGCCTCGAAAAAAGAGCTTGCCTTGGAAAGCTGCCTTAGGACCTGGGGTGAGTGTTGCCTTCGGGGGTTGGAGCTGTGTCCTGCTCTGGTTGGACTAAATGTGGTAGGCTTTGTGAGTTATTGGATTACCTTCACTGGTGCTAGTTCCTGGGACGGTTTGTCCACATTTTTCTCATTGTGAATGGTGTGTAATGGGAGTGCTTTGTTTCAGGTGGATTTTGAAGGGGTGCCAGGATAGGGGGCAAGGATTCGAGCTGGGCCTCCTTCCTCTTGCCCACCAGCCTTCCTCCAAAGCCAGGCACTGGGGAAACAGAGGGAGCCTCGAAAAAAGAGCTTGCCTTGGAAAGCTGCGTTAGGACCTGAGGTGAGTGTTGCCTTCGGGGGTTGGGGCTGTGTCCTGAGCTGGTCGGGCTACATGGGGTAGGCTTTGTGAGTGCGATGTTTTCCTTCACTGGTGCTGTCTCCTGGGATGGTTTGTCCACATGTTGCTCATTGTGAATGGTGTGTAATGGGAGTTCTTTGTTTCAGGTGGATTTTGAAGGGGTGCCAGGATAGGGGGCAAGGCTTTGAGCTGGGCCTCCTTCCTCTTCCCACCAGTCTTCCACCAAAGCCAGGCACTGCGGAAACGGACCCTCGAAAAAGGAGCTTGCCTTGGAAAGCTGCCTTAGGACCTGGGGTGAGTGTTGTCTTCGGGGATTGGGGCTGTGTCCTGAGCTGGTCGGGCTACATGGGGGTAGGCTTTGTGAGTGCGGTGGTTTTCTTCACTGGTGCTGGTTCCTGAACCGGTTTGTCCACGTATTGCTCATTGTGAATGGTGTGTAATGGGAGTGCCTTGTTTCAGGTGGATTTTGAAGGGGTGCCAGGATAGGGGGCAAGGCTTTGAGCTGGGCCTCCTTCCTCTTGCCACCAGCCTTCCACCAAAGCCAGGCACAGGGGATACAGACGGACCCTCAAAAAAGGAGCTTGCTTTGGAAAGCTGCGTTAGGACCTGAGGTGAGTGTTGCCTTCTGGGGTCGGGGCTGTGTCCTGAGCTGGTGGGGCTACATGGGGTAGGCTTTGTGAGTGGGATGATTTCCTTCACTGGTGCTGTCTCTTGGGATGGTTTGTCCACGTGTTGCTAATTGTGAATGGTGTGTAATGTGAGTGCTTTGTTTCAGGTGGATTTTGAAAGCGTGCCAGGATAGGGGGCAAGGCTTTGAGCTGGGCCTCCTTCCTCTTGCCACCAGCCTTCCTCCAAAGCCAGGCACAGAGGATACAGAGGGAGCCTCGAAAAAAGAGCTTGCCTTGGAAAGCTGCGTTAGGACCTGGGGTGAGTGTTGCCTTCGGGGGTCGGGGCTGTGTCCTGATCTGGTTGGGCTACATGGGGTAGGCTTTGTGAGTGCGGTGGTTTTCTTCACTGGTGCTGGTTCCTGAAGCAGTTTGTCCACGTATTGCTCATTGTGAATGGTGTGTAATGGGAGTGCTTTGTTTCAGGTGGATTTTGAAGGGGTGCCAGGATAGGGGGCAAGGCTTTGAGCTGGGCCTCCTTCCTCTTGGCTCCAGGCTTCCACCAAAGCCAGGCACAGAGGATACAGACGGACCCTCAAAAAAGGAGCTTGCTTTGGAAAGCTGCGTTAGGACCTGAGGTGAGTGTTGCCTTCTGGGGTCGGGGCTGTGTCCTGAGCTGGTGGGGCTACATGGGGTAGGCTTTGTGAGTGGGATGATTTCCTTCACTGGTGCTGTCTCCTGGGATGGTTAGTCCACGTATTGCTCATTGTGAATGGTGTGTAATGGGAGTGCTTTGTTTCAGGTGGATTTTGAAGGGGTGCCAGGATAGAGGGGGCAAGGCTTTGAGCTGGGCCTCCTTCCTCTTGCCACCAGCCTTCTTCCAAAGCCAGGCACTGGGGAAAAAGAGGGCGCCTCGAAAAAGGAGCTTGCCTTGGAAAGCTGCCTTAGGACCTGGGGTGAGTGTTGCCTTCGGGGGTTGGAGCTGTGTCCTGCTCTGCTTGGGCTAAATGTGGTAGGCTTTGTGAGTTATTGGATTACCTTCACTGGTGCTAGTTCCTGGGACGGTTTGTCCACATTTTTCTCATTGTGAATGGTGTGTAATGGGAGTGCTTTGTTTCAGGTGGATTTTGAAGGGGTGCCAGGATAGGGGGCAAGGCTTTGAGCTGGGCCTCCTTCCTCTTGCCACCAGCCTTCCACCAAAGCCAGGCACAGAGGGTACAGAGGGAGCCTCGAAAAAAGAGCTTGCCTTGGAAAGCTGCGTTAGGACCTGAGGTGAGTGTTGCCTTCGGGGGTTGGAGCTGTGTCCTGAGCTGGTCGGGCTACATGGGGTAGGCTTTGTGAGTGCGATAATTTCCTTCACTGGTGCTGTCTCCTGGGATGGTTAGTCCACGTATTGCTCATTGTGAATGGTGTGTAATGGGAGTGCTTTGTTTCAGGTGGATTTTGAAAGCGTGCCAGGATGAGGGGGCAAGGCTTTGAGCTGGGCCTCCTTCCTCTTGCCACCAGCCTTCCACCAAAGCCAGGCACTGGGGAAACAGAGGGAGCCTCGAAAAAGGAGCTTGCCTTGGAAAGCTGCGTTAGGACCTGGGGTGAGTGTTGCCTTCCGGGGTCGGGGCTGTGTCCTGAGCTGGTGGGGCTACATGGCGTAGGCTTTGTGAGTGGGATGATTTCCTTCACTGGTGCTGTCTCTTGGGATGGTTTGTCCACGTGTTGCTCATTGTGAATGGTGTGTAATGTGAGTGCTTTGTTTCAGGTGGATTTTGAAGGGGTGCCAGGATAGGGGGCAAGGCTTTGAGCTGGGCCTCCTTCCTCTTGCCACCAGGCTTCCACCAAAGCCAGGCACAGAGGATACAGAGGGAGCCTCAAAAAAAGAGCTTGCCTTGGAAAGCTCCCTTAGGACCTGGGGTGAGTGTTGCCTTCGGGGGTTGGGGCTGTGTCCTGAGCTGGTTGGACTAAATGTGGTAGGCTTTGTGAGTTATGCGATTTCCTTCACCGGTGCTGTCTCCTGGGATGGTTTGTCCACGTGTTGCTCATTGTGAATGGTGTGTAATGTGAGTGCTTTGTTTCAGGTGGATTTTGAAAGGGTGCCAGGATAGGGGGCAAGGCTTTGAGCTGGGCCTCCTTCCTCTTGCCACCAGCCTTCCACCAAAGCCAGGCACAGAGGATACAGAGGGAGTCTCGAAAAAGGAGCTTGTCTTGGAAAGCTGCGTTAGGACCTGAGGTGAGTGTTGCCTTCGGGGGTCGGGGCTGTGTCCTGAGCTGGTGGGGCTACATGGGGTAGGCTTTGTGAGTGCGGTGGTTTTCTTCACTGGTGCTGGTTCCTGAAGCAGTTTGTCCACGTATTGCTCATTGTGAATGGTGTGTAATGGGAGTGCTTTGTTTCAGGTGGATTTTGAAGGGGTGCCAGGATAGAGGGGGCAAGGCTTTGAGTTGGGCCTCCTTCCTCTTGCCACCAGCCTTCTTCCAAAGCCAGGCACTGGGGAAACAGAGGGAGCCTCGAAAAAGGAGCTTGCCTTGGAAAGCTGCCTTAGGACCTGGGGTGAGTGTTGCCTTCGGGGGTTGGAGCTGTGTCCTGCTCTGCTTGGGCTAAATGTGGTAGGCTTTGTGAGTTATTGGATTACCTTCACTGGTGCTAGTTCCTGGGACGGTTTGCCCACATTTTTCTCATTGTGAATGGTGTGTGATGGGAGTGCTTTGTTTCAGGTGGATTTTGAAGGGGTGCCAGGATAGGGGGCAAGGCTTTGAGCTGGGCCTCCTTCCTCTTGCCACCAGCCTTCTTCCAAAGCCAGGCACTGGGGAAACAGAGGGAGCCTCGAAAAAGGAGCTTGCCTTGGAAAGCTGCGTTAGGACCTGAGGTGAGTGTTGCCTTCGGGGGTTGGGGCTGTGTCCTGAGCTGGTCGGGCTACATGGGGTAGGCTTTGTGAGTGCGGTGGTTTTCTTCACTGGTGCTGGTTCCTGAACCGGTTTGTCCACGTATTGCTCATTGTGAATGGTGTGTAATGGGAGTGCTTTGTTTCAGGTGGATTTTGAAGGGGTGCCAGGATAGGGGGCAAGGCTTTGAGCTGGGCCTCCTACCTCTTGCCACCAGCCTTCCTCCAAAGCCAGGCACTGGGGAAACAGAGGGAGCCTCGAAAAAGGAGCTTGCCTTGGAAAGCTGCCTTAGGACCTGGGGTGAGTGTTGCCTTCGGGGGTTGGAGCTGTGTCCTGGTCTGGTTGGACTAAATGTGGTAGGCTTTGTGAGTTATTGGATTACCTTCACTGGTGCTAGTTCCTGGGACGGTTTGTCCACGTTTTCCTCATTGTGAATGGTGTGTAATGGGAGTGCTTTGATTCAGGTGGATTTTGAAGGGGTTCCAGGATAGGGGGCAAGGATTCGAGCTGGGCCTCCTTCCTCTTGCCACCAGCCTTCCTCCAAAGCCAGGCACAGAGGATACAGACGGACCCTCAAAAAAGGAGCTTGCCTTGGAAAGCTGCCTTAGGACCTGGGGTGAGTGTTGTTTTCGGGGGTTGGGGCTGTGTCCTGAGCTGCTTGGGCTACATGGGGGTAGGCTTTGTGAGTGGGATGATTTCCTTCACTGGTGCTGTCTCTTGGGATGGTTTGTCCACGTGTTGCTCATTGTGAATGGTGTGTAATGGGAGTGCCTTGTTTCAGGTGGATTTTGAAGGGGTGCCAGGATAGGGGGCAAAGCTTTGAGCTGGGCCTCCTTCCTCTTGCCACGAGGCTTCCACCAAAGCCAGGCACAGAGGATACAGACGGACCCTCAAAAAAGGAGCTTGCTTTGGAAAGCTGCGTTAGGACCTGAGGTGAGTGTTGCCTTCTGGGGTCGGGGCTGTTTCCTGAGCTGGTGGGGCTACATGGGGTAGGCTTTGTGAGTGGGATGATTTCCTTCACTGGTGCTGTCTCTTGGGATGGTTTGTCCACGTGTTGCTAATTGTGAATGGTGTGTAATGTGAGTGCTTTGTTTCAGGTGGATTTTGAAGGGGTGCCAGGATAGGGGGCAAGGCTTTGAGCTGGGCCTCCTTCCTCTTGCCACCAGGCTTCCACCAAAGCCAGGCACAGAGGATACAGAGGGAGCCTCAAAAAAAGAGCTTGCCTTGGAAAGCTGCGTTAGGACCTGGGGTGAGTGTTGCCTTCGGGGGTTGGGGCTGTGTCCTGATCTGGTTGGGCTAAATGTGGTAGGCTTTGTGAGTGCGATAATTTCCTTCACTGGTGCTGTCTCCTGGGATGGTTAGTCCACGTATTGCTCATTGTGAATGGTGTGTAATGGGAGTGCTTTGTTTCAGGTGGATTTTGAAGGGGTGCCAGGATAGGGGGCAAGGCTTTGAGCTGGGCCTCCTTCCTCTTGCCACCAGCCTTCCACCAAAGCCAGGCACAGAGGATACAGAGGGAGTCTCGAAAAAGGAGCTTGCCTTGGAAAGCTGCGTTAGGACCTGAGGTGAGTGTTGCCTTCGGGGGTCGGGGCTGTGTCCTGAGCTGGTGGGGCTACATGGGGTAGGCTTTGTGAGTGCGGTGGTTTTCTTCACTGGTGCTGGTTCCTGAAGCAGTTTGTCCACGTATTGCTCATTGTGAATGGTGTGTAATGGGAGTGCTTTGTTTCAGGTGGATTTTGAAGGGGTGCCAGGATAGAGGGGGCAAGGCTTTGAGCTGGGCCTCCTTCCTCTTGCCACCAGCCATCTTCCAAAGCCAGGCACTGGGGAAACAGAGGGAGCCTCGAAAAAGGAGCTTGCCTTGGAAAGCTGCGTTAGGACCTGGGGTGAGTGTTGCCTTCCGGGGTCGGGGCTGTGTCCTGAGCTGGTGGGGCTACATGGCGTAGGCTTTGTGAGTGGGATGATTTCCTTCACTGGTGCTGTCTCTTGGGATGGTTTGTCCACGTGTTGCTCATTGTGAATGGTGTGTAATGTGAGTGCTTTGTTTCAGGTGGATTTTGAAGGGGTGCCAGGATAGGGGGCAAGGCTTTGAGCTGGGCCTCCTTCCTCTTGCCACCAGGCTTCCACCAAAGCCAGGCACAGAGGATACAGAGGGAGCCTCAAAAAAAGAGCTTGCCTTGGAAAGCTCCCTTAGGACCTGGGGTGAGTGTTGCCTTCGGGGGTTGGGGCTGTGTCCTGAGCTGGTTGGACTAAATGTGGTAGGCTTTGTGAGTTATGCGATTTCCTTCACCGGTGCTGTCTCCTGGGATGGTTTGTCCACGTGTTGCTCATTGTGAATGGTGTGTAATGTGAGTGCTTTGTTTCAGGTGGATTTTGAAAGGGTGCCAGGATAGGGGGCAAGGCTTTGAGCTGGGCCTCCTTCCTCTTGCCACCAGCCTTCCACCAAAGCCAGGCACAGAGGATACAGAGGGAGTCTCGAAAAAGGAGCTTGTCTTGGAAAGCTGCGTTAGGACCTGAGGTGAGTGTTGCCTTCGGGGGTCGGAGCTGTGTCCTGAGCTGGTGGGGCTACATGGGGTAGGCTTTGTGAGTGCGGTGGTTTTCTTCACTGGTGCTGGTTCCTGAAGCAGTTTGTCCACGTATTGCTCATTGTGAATGGTGTGTAATGGGAGTGCTTTGTTTCAGGTGGATTTTGAAGGGGTGCCAGGATAGAGGGGGCAAGGCTTTGAGCTGGGCCTCCTTCCTCTTGCCACCAGCCATCTTCCAAAGCCAGGCACTGGGGAAACAGAGGGAGCCTCGAAAAAGGAGCTTGCCTTGGAAAGCTGCGTTAGGACCTGAGGTGAGTGTTGCCTTCGGGGGTTGGGGCTGTGTCCTGCTCTGGTTGGACTAAATGTGGTAGGCTTTATGAGTTATGGGATTACCTTCACTGGTGCTGGTTCCTGGGACGGTTTGTCCACCTTTTCCTCATTGTGAATGGTGTGTAATGGGAGTGCTTTGTTTCAGGTGGATTTTGAAGGAGTGCCAGGATAGGGGGCAAGGCTTCGAGCTGGGCCTCCTTCCTTTTCCCACCAGTCTTCCACCAAAGCCAGGCACTGCGGAAACGGAGCCTCAAAAAAGGAGCTTGCCCTGGAAAGCTGCGTTAGGACCTGGGGTGAGTGTTGCC
Organism: Pelodiscus sinensis; assembly: GCF_052426305.1. Lineage (NCBI taxonomy): Eukaryota > Metazoa > Chordata > Testudines > Trionychidae > Pelodiscus > Pelodiscus sinensis. The sequence goes on along the minus strand of NC_143055.1, from coordinate 113,839,195 downwards.
TTCCGGGGTCGGGGCTGTGTCCTGAGCTGGTGGGGCTACATGGGGTAGGCTTTGTGAGTTATGCGATTTCCTTCACTGGTGCTGTCTCCTGGGATGGTTAGTCCACGTATTGCTCATTGTGAATGGTGTGTAATGGGAGTGTTTGTTTCAGGTGGATTTTGAAAGCGTGCCAGGATGAGGGGGCAAGGCTTTGAGCTGGGCCTCCTTCCTCTTGCCACCAGCCTTCCTCCAAAGCCAGGCACTGGGGAAACGGAGCCTCGAAAAAGGAGCTTGCCTTGGAAAGCTGCCTTAGGACCTGGGGTGAGTGTTGCCTTCGGGGGTTGGAGCTCTGTCCTGCTCTGGTTGGACTAAATGTGGTAGGCTTTGTGAGTGCGATGATTTCCTTCACTGGTGCTGTCTCCTGGGATGGTTTGTCCACGTGTTGCTCATTGTGAACGGTGTGTAATGGGAGTGCCTTGTTTCAGGTGGATTTTGAAGGGGTGCCAGGATAGGGGGCAAGGCTTTGAGCTGGGCCTCCTTCCTCTTGCCACCAGGCTTCCACCAAAGCCAGGCACAGAGGATACAGAGGGAGCCTCAAAAAAAGAGCTTGCTGTGGAAAGCTGCGTTAGGACCTGGGGTGAGTGTTGCCTTCTGGGGTCGGGGCTGTCCAGAGCTGGTTGGGCTACATGGCGTAGCCTTCGTGAGTTATGCGATTACCTTCACTGGTCCTGGTTCCTGTGACGGTTTGTCCACGTATTGCTCATTGTGAATGGTGTTTAATGGGAGTGCTTTGTTTCAGGTGGATTTTGAAGGGGTGCCAGAATAGGGGGCAAAGCTGCTGAAGTGTGTTCCTTTTTTCTCCTTACCCCCATAGGGATGTTCAGTTTTCTGACCCTATGATCACTATTGCCCAGGATCAAGTGAGCCCTCTTCAGTCATCTGTTTCCGGGCTGCGACTGACTGAGTGACAGAGCGGAGGCTAGGGACGCTGCTGATGGACCTGACCTCAGTGAATGTATCTCGTTCTCTTTTTGAGCCCTATTAGAGTCCTGGTCTTCTCGGCCTCCTGTGGCAAGGAGTTCCGCGGGCTGACTGTGCTCTGTGTGAAGGAAAAACTTCCTCTTGGAGTTAAACCATCTACCTGTTAATTTCATTTGGTGACCCTTAATTTTGAGGGGAACAAGTAAATCACTTTTTTCCTTATTCACCTTCTCCACCCCAGTCACGATTTTGTAGGCTTCTCTCGTGTCGCCCCGGAGTCTCCTCTTTTTTTCCTAAGCGGAAAAGTCCCAGTCGTCTTAATCTCTCTTCAGGGGGGACCCGCTCCAAAACCCCTCATCGTTTCTGCTGCCCTTTTCTGAAGCTCTTTCAATGCCTTTGTAGAGAGGCCATGCGAGACTCTGTCGTCGTCTTCTCTAATCCATTTTGAAAGGATTCCTGACGTCGTGTGCGCTTTTTTAGCTGCTGCTGCTGCTCCTCCACATTGAGGGGATGTTCTCAGAGAACTCTCCCAGATTTCTCTGCTGAGTGGTTAGAGCTAAATTAGTCCCCATCACTTGGTATGTAGAGTCGGGGATGATTTTTTCCCCCCCCGTGCACGTTACTTCCCGTTCCTCGACGACATTAACTTCCGTTTCCCATTTTGTTGCCAACTGAGTTAGTTTTGTGAGATCTTTGAAGCTCTTCATGGTCTGCTTTGTTCTTAACTATCTCGAGCAGTTGAGCATCACCTGCAAATTTTGCTCCTGGCTGTTTACCCCTTTCTGTAGATGATTTATCAGTAGGCTGAATAGGATGGGACCCGTGGGGGTGAGGATGGGGAGGGGCACCCCTCTCCAGTTTGAAAACTGACCATTTATTCCTACCCTTTGTTTCGTGTCGGTCTCTTTTTTTTTTTTTTTTTTATCAACCAGTTATCCGTCCACGGGAGGACCTTCTCTCTTATCCCATGACAACGTACTTGACGTGAGAGCCTTTGGTGAGGGATCTGGTCAAAGGCTTTCTGGAAATCTAAGTCCACAATAGCCACGGGCTTCCCCCCTTGGCCACATGTCTGTTGACCCACTTCCCCCACCCTCCCTCAAAGAACTCGCTAGTAGTAAGACATGACTTCCCTTTACAGAAGCCATCCTGGCTTCGCCCGCACCCTTTGCGGGCGCCCCCCTCCCCTCTCCGAAATTAGGTTCCTCTCTGTGTCTGACTCTTTTATGCTTGACCGTAGTTCCAAGTAACTTGCCCGGTACCGACGTTAGACTTCCCGGTACGTAATTGCCAGGATGGCCTTTTAAAAATATTGGCGTGCCTTTAGCTGTCTTTCTGCTCATTAGCAACGGAAGCTTGATTTAAAGGCTAGGTTACAAAGCCCAGTTAATAGTTGGGCAGTTTCACGTTTGACTTCTTTCAGAACTCTTGGACGGTGAATGGCGTCGGGTGCCACTGACTTGTTACTGTGAAGTTTGATCACTTTGCTCTGAAAGCTCCTCTAGTGACACCTCAGTCTTGGACAATTCCTCAGATTTGTCAGCTGCAAAGAATTGCTCGGGTTTGGGGATCTCCCTGACGACATCGTCAGCTGTGAAGAAGAAAGCAAGGAATTGATTTGGTTTCTGCAAGGACCGAATCGTCTTGGAGTGCTCCTTTAGCATTTCGAAGATCAAGTGGCCCTGCTGGTTGGTTGGCAGGCTTCCCGCTTCTGATGTATTTGGCCAAATGGCTTTTTATTACTTTTTTGACAGGCTAGCTGTTCTCCAGACTCCTTTTGGCTTTTTTTTTCTGCTTCTGCTGCTTCTCTTTTTACACTGAATTGGGCCATTTATGCTCCTTTCTGTTTTCCTCACTAGGATTTTTACCTTCCATTTCTCTTTCACTCGCTGCTTCTGGTGCTTGGTAGTTCTCTTACTGTGTGTGTTAATTTGGGGTATACATTTAAGTTGGGCCTGCCTTAGGGTGTCTTGGAAAAGTGTCCATGCAACTTGCGGGGATTTTCCTTTTTGTCACTGTACCTTTTTCATTTCCGCTTAACCAGCCTCCTCATTTTTGTGTCGTTCCCCTTTCTGAAATTCAGTGCCACAGTGTTGGGCTGCTGAGGTGGGTGGCTTTTTTTCCCCCTCCCCACCCCCACAGGGATGTTCAATTTTCTGACCCTATGATCACCATTTCCCAGCGTTCCAGTTGTACTTCCCTCTCCGCCCACCAGATCCTGTGCTCCGCTTAGGAGTAAGTGAAGAATTGCCTCTCCCCTTGCGGGTTCCGGAACCGCTTGCTCCAAGAAGCAATCACTGGAAGGTATCAAGAAATGTTACCTGTGCATCCTGTCCTGAGGTGAGGTGTTACCCAGTCAGTATGGGGATAGCCGAAGTCCCCCACTATTATGGCCTCGCTAATCTCCCTTAGCCTTTCCTAGTCGCTATCGCTATCGCTATCCTGGTCAGGGGGTCGGTAATCGTGCCCTAGGCTATATTCTTAGAGCATGGAATTACTACCCCCTTCTGAGATTCCGTGGAACCTTTTGGTTCATTTCGGATTTTTACTTCACTTGATTCTGCATTTTCTTTCGTGGCTAGTGCCGCTCCCCCCACCAGCACGACCTGTTCTGTCCTTCCGATACGTACCCCGGTGTGACGCTGTTCCATTGATTGTCCTCATTGCAGCAAGTTTCTGCTGTACCCATTGTATCGCTAGCCTCCTTGGATGCGAGGCGCTCTGGTTCACCCGCTTAATATTTAGAGGTCTAGCGTTTGCGCAGAAGCCCTTGAAAAATGTCACTCTTTATCTGTCTGCCATTTCCAGACACGTTAGACCCTTTTTCTTGTGATTGTTTATCATCTGCTCTTACCCAGCCTCTGCTCCTTACTAGAATGTAGACACGCTCCATTCTTAGCGATGTCTCCGTCAGGTGCAGGTGCTTCTCCGCACCTGTGGGCTTTGCCTTAGCCCTTAGTTTAAAAACTGCTTTCCGTCCTTTTTAACGCTGTGTGTCGGCAGTCGGCTTCCCTTTTTGGTGTAGGTGGAACCCATCCTTCCCGTACAGGCTCCCCCTTTCCTCAAAGTTTCCCCCAGTGCTGGAGAAAGCTCAATCCCGTGTCTCTTCACCATCGTCTCATCGAGACTCTGAAGTGCTGCCTGCCTTCCTGGCCCTGCGCGTGGAACTGGAAGCGTTGCAGTTATCCTGGGAAACGTCGGAGAGGCGCTCTCGGGTAGGGTAAGTGTGGCTTTTTGTGTTGGTGAGGGAGACGGGCCGGTGCTGTGGGCTGGTGGTCTGAGTATCCAAGTGTGTCTGTCTGTCGGATGGTTTGTCTGACTGGTGCTAGTTGCGGAGGCTGAGACCCCATGTGTTTGGCCGTGGAGAGGGCTTTGTTGCAGGTGGGGGCCTTGAGGGGCTGACGGGGTTGTAGGCGAGGCGCTTGGAGCCCAGCAGCCTTATCCCAGAGGCAGCCAGAGCGACGGGAGTGAGCAGCCAAGTGGGGAGTTTCCCTGGGAAAGGTCCAAGTGGAGCTCTGGTAAGCGTGGCTTTTGTGGGGGAAGGGGCAGAGGGCGGGGTGGGGGCTGTGTTAAGATGGGAAGAAGGGCCATACTGGGTCAGAGCAGAGGTCCCTCTAGCCCAGTATCCTGTCTTCCGACAGTGGCCGGTACCAGATGCCCCAGAGGGAGCCAAGAGACGGGAATCAAGTGAGCCCTCTCCTGTCGTCGGTTTCCGGGCTGCGACCGACTGAGTGACAGAGCGGAGGCTAGGGACGCTGCTGATGGACCTGACCTCAGTGAATGTATCTCGTTCTCTTTTTGAGCCCTATTAGAGTCCTGGTCTTCTCGGCCTCCTGTGGCAAGGAGTTCCGCGGGCTGACTGCGCTCTGTGTGAAGGAAAAACTTCCTCTTGGAGTTAAACCTGCTACCTGTTAATTTCATTTGGTGACCCTTAATTTTGAGGGGAACAAGTAAATCACTTTTTTCCTTATTCACCTTTTCCACCCCAGTCACGATTTTGTAGGCTTCTCTCGTGTCGCCCCGGAGTCTCCTCTTTTTTTCCTAAGCGGAAAAGTCCCAGTCGTCTTAATCTCTCTTCAGGGGGGACCCGCTCCAAACCCCTCATCGTTTCTGCTGCCCTTTTCTGAAGCTCTTTCAATGCCTTTGTAGAGAGGCCATGCGAGACTCTCTGTCGTCGTCTTCTCTAATCCATTTTGAAAGGATTCCTGACGTCGTGTGCGCTTTTTTAGCTGCTGCTGCTGCTCCTCCACATTGAGGGGATGTTCTCAGAGAACTCTCCCAGATTTCTCTGCTGAGTGGTTAGAGCTAAATTAGTCCCCATCACTTGGTATGTAGAGTCGGGGATGATTTTTTCCCCCGTGCACGTTACTTCCCGTTCCTCGACGACATTAACTTCCGTTTGCCATTTTGTTGCCAACTGACTTAGTTTTGTGAGATCTTTGAAGCTCTTCATGGTCTGCTTTGTTCTTAACTATCTCGAGCAGTTGAGCATCACCTGCAAATTTTGCCACCTGGCTGTTTACCCCTTTCTGTAGATGCTTTATCAGTAGGCTGAATAGGATGGGACCCGTGGGGGTGAGGATGGGGAGGGGCACCCCTCTCCAGTTTGAAAACTGACCATTTATTCCTACCCTTTGTTTCGTGTCGGTCTCTTTTTTTTTTTTTTTTTCAACCAGTTATCCGTCCACGGGAGGACCTTCTCTCTTATCCCATGACAACGTACTTGACGTGAGAGCCTTTGGTGAGGGATCTGGTCAAAGGCTTTCTGGAAATCTAAGTCCACTATAGCCACGGGCTTCCCCCCTTGGCCACATGTCTGTTGACCCACTTCCCCCACCCTCCCTCAAAGAACTCGCTAGTAGTAAGACATGACTTCCCTTTACAGAAGCCATCCTGGCTTCGCCCGCACCCTTTGCGGGCGCCCCCCTCCCCTCTCCGAAATTAGGTTCCTCTCTGTGTCTGACTCTTTTATGCTTGACCGTAGTTCCAAGTAACTTGCCCGGTACCGACGTTAGACTTCCCGGTACGTAATTGCCAGGATGGCCTTTTAAAAATATTGGCGTGCCTTTAGCTGTCTTTCTGCTCATTAGCAACGGAAGCTTGATTTAAAGGCTAGGTTACAAAGCCCAGTTAATAGTTGGGCAGTTTCACGTTTGACTTCTTTCAGAACTCTTGGACGGTGAATGGCGTCGGGTGCCACTGACTTGTTACTGTGAAGTTTGATCACTTTGCTCTGAAAGCTCCTCTAGTGACACCTCAGTCTTGGACAATTCCTCAGATTTGTCAGCTGCAAAGAATTGCTCGGGTTTGGGGATCTCCCTGACGACATCGTCAGCTGTGAAGAAGAAAGCAAGGAATTGATTTGGTTTCTGCAAGGACCGAATCGTCTTGGAGTGCTCCTTGAGCATTTCGAAGATCAAGTGGCCCTGCTGGTTGGTTGGCAGGCTTCCCGCTTCTGATGTATTTGGCCAAATGGCTTTTTATTACTTTTTTGACAGGCTAGCTGTTCTCCAGACTCCTTTTGGCTTTTTTTTCTGCTTCTGCTGCTTCTCTTTTTACACTGAATTGGGCCATTTATGCTCCTTTCTGTTTTCCTCACTAGGATTTTTACCTTCCATTTCTCTTTCACTCGCTGCTTCTGGTGCTTGGTAGTTCTCTTACTGTGTGTGTTAATTTGGGGTATACATTTAAGTTGGGCCTGCCTTAGGGTGTCTTGGAAAAGTGTCCATGCAACTTGCGGGGATTTTCCTTTTTGTCACTGTACCTTTTTCATTTCCGCTTAACCAGCCTCCTCATTTTTGTGTCGTTCCCCTTTCTGAAATTCAGTGCCACAGTGTTGGGCTGCTGAGGTGGGTGGCTTTTTTTCCCCCTCCCCACCCCCACAGGGATGTTCAATTTTCTGACCCTATGATCACCATTTCCCAGCGTTCCAGTTGTACTTCCCTCTCCGCCCACCAGATCCTGTGCTCCGCTTAGGAGTAAGTGAAGAATTGCCTCTCCCCTTGCGGGTTCCAGAACCGCTTGCTCCAAGAAGCAATCACTGGAAGGTATCAAGAAATGTTACCTGTGCATCCTGTCCTGAGGTGAGGTGTTACCCAGTCAGTATGGGGATAGCCGAAGTCCCCCACTATTATGGCCTCGCTAATCTCCCTTAGCCTTTCCTAGTCGCTATCGCTATCGCTATCCTGGTCAGGGGGTCGGTAATCGTGCCCTAGGCTATATTCTTAGAGCATGGAATTACTACCCCCTTCTGAGATTCCGTGGAACCTTTTGGTTCATTTCGGATTTTTACTTCACTTGATTCTGCATTTTCTTTCGCGGCTAGTGCCGCTCCCCCCACCAGCACGACCTGTTCTGTCCTTCCGATACGTACCCCGGTGTGACGCTGTTCCATTGATTGTCCTCATTGCAGCAAGTTTCTGCTGTACCCATTGTATCGCTAGCCTCCTTGGATGCGAGGCGCTCTGGTTCACCCGCTTAATATTTAGAGGTCTAGCGTTTGCGCAGAAGCCCTTGAAAAATGTCACTCTTTATCTGTCTGCCATTTCCAGACACGTTAGACCCTTTTTCTTGTGATTGTTTATCATCTGCTCTTACCCAGCCTCTGCTCCTTACTAGAATGTAGACACGCTCCATTCTTAGCGATGTCTCCGTCAGGTGCAGGTGCTTCTCCGCACCTGTGGGCTTTGCCTTAGCCCTTAGTTTAAAAACTGCTTTCCGTCCTTTTTAACGCTGTGTGTCGGCAGTCGGCTTCCCTTTTTGGTGTAGGTGGAACCCATCCTTCCCGTACAGGCTCCCCCTTTCCTCAAAGTTTCCCCCAGTGCTGGAGAAAGCTCAATCCCGTGTCTCTTCACCATCGTCTCATCGAGACTCTGAAGTGCTGCCTGCCTTCCTGGCCCTGCGCGTGGAACTGGAAGCGTTGCAGTTATCCTGGGAAACGTCGGAGAGGCGCTCTCGGGTAGGGTAAGTGTGGCTTTTTGTGTTGGTGAGGGAGACGGGCCGGTGCTGTGGGCTGGTGGTCTGAGTATCCAAGTGTGTCTGTCTGTCGGATGGTTTGTCTGACTGGTGCTAGTTGCGGAGGCTGAGACCCCATGTGTTTGGCCGTGGAGAGGGCTTTGTTGCAGGTGGGGGCCTTGAGGGGCTGATGGGGTTGTAGGCGAGGCGCTTGGAGCCCAGCAGCCTTATCCCAGAGGCAGCCAGAGCGACGGGAGTGAGCAGCCAAGTGGGGAGTTTCCCTGGGAAAGGTCCAAGTGGAGCTCTGGTAAGCGTGGCTTTTGTGGGGGAAGGGGCAGAGGGCGGGGTGGGGGCTGTGTTAAGATGGGAAGAAGGGCCATACTGGGTCAGAGCAGAGGTCCCTCTAGCCCAGTATCCTGTCTTCCGACAGTGGCCGGTACCAGATGCCCCAGAGGGAGCCAAGAGACGGGAATCAAGTGAGCCCTCTCCTGTCGTCGGTTTCCGGGCTGCGACCGACTGAGTGACAGAGCGGAGGCTAGGGACGCTGCTGATGGACCTGACCTCAGTGAATGTATCTCGTTCTCTTTTTGAGCCCTATTAGAGTCCTGGTCTTCTCGGCCTCCTGTGGCAAGGAGTTCCGCGGGCTGACTGCGCTCTGTGTGAAGGAAAAACTTCCTCTTGGAGTTAAACCTGCTACCTGTTAATTTCATTTGGTGACCCTTAATTTTGAGGGGAACAAGTAAATCACTTTTTTCCTTATTCACCTTTTCCACCCCAGTCACGATTTTGTAGGCTTCTCTCGTGTCGCCCCGGAGTCTCCTCTTTTTTTCCTAAGCGGAAAAGTCCCAGTCGTCTTAATCTCTCTTCAGGGGGGACCCGCTCCAAACCCCTCATCGTTTCTGCTGCCCTTTTCTGAAGCTCTTTCAATGCCTTTGTAGAGAGGCCATGCGAGACTCTCTGTCGTCGTCTTCTCTAATCCATTTTGAAAGGATTCCTGACGTCGTGTGCGCTTTTTTAGCTGCTGCTGCTGCTCCTCCACATTGAGGGGATGTTCTCAGAGAACTCTCCCAGATTTCTCTGCTGAGTGGTTAGAGCTAAATTAGTCCCCATCACTTGGTATGTAGAGTTGGGGATGATTTTTTCCCCCCCGTGCACGTTACTTCCCGTTCCTCGACGACATTAACTTCCGTTTGCCATTTTGTTGCCAACTGACTTAGTTTTGTGAGATCTTTGAAGCTCTTCATGGTCTGCTTTGTTCTTAACTATCTCGAGCAGTTGAGCATCACCTGCAAATTTTGCCACCTGGCTGTTTACCCCTTTCTGTAGATGCTTTATCAGTAGGCTGAATAGGATGGGACCCGTGGGGGTGAGGATGGGGAGGGGCACCCCTCTCCAGTTTGAAAACTGACCATTTATTCCTACCCTTTGTTTCGTGTCGGTCTCTTTTTTTTTTTTTTTTTTTTTTTCAACCAGTTATCCGTCCACGGGAGGACCTTCTCTCTTATCCCATGACAACGTACTTGACGTGAGAGCCTTTGGTGAGGGATCTGGTCAAAGGCTTTCTGGAAATCTAAGTCCACTATAGCCACGGGCTTCCCCCCTTGGCCACATGTCTGTTGACCCACTTCCCCCACCCTCCCTCAAAGAACTCGCTAGTAGTAAGACATGACTTCCCTTTACAGAAGCCATCCTGGCTTCGCCCGCACCCTTTGCGGGCGCCCCCCTCCCCTCTCCGAAATTAGGTTCCTCTCTGTGTCTGACTCTTTTATGCTTGACCGTAGTTCCAAGTAACTTGCCCGGTACCGACGTTAGACTTCCCGGTACGTAATTGCCAGGATGGCCTTTTAAAAATATTGGCGTGCCTTTAGCTGTCTTTCTGCTCATTAGCAACGGAAGCTTGATTTAAAGGCTAGGTTACAAAGCCCAGTTAATAGTTGGGCAGTTTCACGTTTGACTTCTTTCAGAACTCTTGGACGGTGAATGGCGTCGGGTGCCACTGACTTGTTACTGTGAAGTTTGATCACTTTGCTCTGAAAGCTCCTCTAGTGACACCTCAGTCTTGGACAATTCCTCAGATTTGTCAGCTGCAAAGAATTGCTCGGGTTTGGGGATCTCCCTGACGACATCGTCAGCTGTGAAGAAGAAAGCAAGGAATTGATTTGGTTTCTGCAAGGACCGAATCGTCTTGGAGTGCTCCTTTAGCATTTCGAAGATCAAGTGGCCCTGCTGGTTGGTTGGCAGGCTTCCCGCTTCTGATGTATTTGGCCAAATGGCTTTTTATTACTTTTTTGACAGGCTAGCTGTTCTCCAGACTCCTTTTGGCTTTTTTTTTCTGCTTCTGCTGCTTCTCTTTTTACACTGAATTGGGCCATTTATGCTCCTTTCTGTTTTCCTCACTAGGATTTTTACCTTCCATTTCTCTTTCACTCGCTGCTTCTGGTGCTTGGTAGTTCTCTTACTGTGTGTGTTAATTTGGGGGATACATTTAAGTTGGGCCTGCCTTAGGGTGTCTTGGAAAAGTGTCCATGCAACTTGCGGGGATTTTCCTTTTTGTCACTGTACCTTTTTCATTTCCGCTTAACCAGCCTCCTCACTTTTGTGTCGTTCCCCTTTCTGAAATTCAGTGCCACAGTGTTGGGCTGCTGAGGTGGGTGGCTTTTTTTCCCCCTCCCCGCCCCCACAGGGATGTTCAATTTTCTGACCCTATGATCACCATTTCCCAGCGTTCCAGTTGTACTTCCCTCTCCGCCCACCAGATCCTGTGCTCCGCTTAGGAGTAAGTGAAGAATTGCCTCTCCCCTTGCGGGTTCCAGAACCGCTTGCTCCAGGAAGCAATCACTGGAAGGTATCAAGAAATGTTACCTGTGCATCCTGTCCTGAGGTGAGGTGTTACCCAGTCAGTATGGGGATAGCCGAAGTCCCCCACTATTATGGCCTCGCTAATCTCCCTTAGCCTTTCCTTATCGCTATCGCTATCCTGGTCAGGGGGTCGGTAATCGTGCCCTACGGCTATCTTCTTAGAGCATGGAATTACTACCCCCTTCTGAGATTCCGTGGAACCTTTTGGTTCATTTCGGATTTTTACTTCACTTGATTCTGCATTTTCTTTCGCGGCTAGTGCCGCTCCCCCCACCAGCACGACCTGTTGTGTCCTTCCGATACGTACCCCGGTGTGACGCTGTTCCATTGATTGTCCTCATTGCAGCAAGTTTCTGCTGTACCCATTGTATCGCTAGCCTCCTTGGATGCGAGGCGCTCTGGTTCACCCGCTTAATATTTAGAGGTCTAGCGTTTGCGCAGAAGCCCTTGAAAAATGTCACTCTTTATCTGTCTGCCATTTCCAGACACGTTAGACCCTTTTTCTTGTGATTGTTTATCATCTGCTCTTACCCAGCCTCTGCTCCTTACTAGAATGTAGACACGCTCCATTCTTAGCGATGTCTCCGTCAGGTGCAGGTGCTTCTCCGCACCTGTGGGCTTTGCCTTAGCCCTTAGTTTAAAAACTGCTTTCCGTCCTTTTTAACGCTGTGTGTCGGCAGTCGGCTTCCCTTTTTGGTGTAGGTGGAGCCCATCCTTCCCGTACAGGCTCCCCCTTTCCTCAAAGTTTCCCCCAGTGCTGGAGAAAGCTCAATCCCGTCTCTCTTCACCATCGTCTCATCGAGACTCTGAAGTGCTGCCTGCCTTCCTGGCCCTGCGCGTGGAACTGGAAGCGTTTCAGTTATCCTGGGAAACGTCGGAGAGGCGCTCTCGGGTAGGGTAAGTGTGGCTTTTTGTGTTGGTGAGGGAGACGGGCCGGTGCTGTGGGCTGGTGGTCTGAGTATCCAAGTGTGTCTGTCTGTCGGATGGTTTGTCTGACTGGTGCTAGTTGCGGAGACTGAGACCCCATGTGTTTGGCCGTGGAGAGGGCTTTGTTGCAGGTGGGGGCCTTGAGGGGCTGATGGGGTTGTAGGCGAGGCGCTTGGAGCCCAGCAGCCTTATCCCAGAGGCAGCCAGAGCGACGGGAGTGAGCAGCCAAGTGGGGAGTTTCCCTGGGAAAGGTCCAAGTGGAGCTCTGGTAAGCGTGGCTTTTGTGGGGGAAGGGGCAGAGGGCGGGGTGGGGGCTGTGTTAAGATGGGAAGAAGGGCCATACTGGGTCAGAGCAGAGGTCCCTCTAGCCCAGTATCCTGTCTTCCGACAGTGGCCGGTACCAGATGCCCCAGAGGGAGCCAAGAGACGGGAATCAAGTGAGCCCTCTCCTGTCGTCGGTTTCCGGGCTGCGACCGACTGAGTGACAGAGCGGAGGCTAGGGACGCTGCTGATGGACCTGACCTCAGTGAATGTATCTCGTTCTCTTTTTGAGCCCTATTAGAGTCCTGGTCTTCTCGGCCTCCTGTGGCAAGGAGTTCCGCGGGCTGACTGCGCTCTGTGTGAAGGAAAAACTTCCTCTTGGAGTTAAACCTGCTACCTGTTAATTTCATTTGGTGACCCTTAATTTTGAGGGGAACAAGTAAATCACTTTTTTCCTTATTCACCTTTTCCACCCCAGTCACGATTTTGTAGGCTTCTCTCGTGTCGCCCCGGAGTCTCCTCTTTTTTTCCTAAGCGGAAAAGTCCCAGTCGTCTTAATCTCTCTTCAGGGGGACCCGCTCCAAACCCCTCATCGTTTCTGCTGCCCTTTTCTGAAGCTCTTTCAATGCCTTTGTAGAGAGGCCATGCGAGACTCTCTGTCGTCGTCTTCTCTAATCCATTTTGAAAGGATTCCTGACGTCGTGTGCGCTTTTTTAGCTGCTGCTGCTGCTCCTCCACATTGAGGGGATGTTCTCAGAGAACTCTCCCAGATTTCTCTGCTGAGTGGTTAGAGCTAAATTAGTCCCCATCACTTGGTATGTAGAGTCGGGGATGATTTTTTCCCCCCCGTGCACGTTACTTCCCGTTCCTCGACGACATTAACTTCCGTTTGCCATTTTGTTGCCAACTGACTTAGTTTTGTGAGATCTTTGAAGCTCTTCATGGTCTGCTTTGTTCTTAACTATCTCGAGCAGTTGAGCATCAGCTGCAGATTTTGCCACCTGGCTGTTTACCCCTTTCTGTAGATGCTTTATCAGTAGGCTGAATAGGATGGGACCCGTGGGGGTGAGGATGGGGAGGGGCACCCCTCTCCAGTTTGAAAACTGACCATTTATTCCTACCCTTTGTTTCGTGTCGGTCTCTTTTTTTTTTTTTTTTTTTTTTTTCAACCAGTTATCCGTCCACGGGAGGACCTTCTCTCTTATCCCATGACAACGTACTTGACGTGAGAGCCTTTGGTGAGGGATCTGGTCAAAGGCTTTCTGGAAATCTAAGTCCACTATAGCCACGGGCTTCCCCCCTTGGCCACATGTCTGTTGACCCACTTCCCCCACCCTCCCTCAAAGAACTCGCTAGTAGTAAGACATGACTTCCCTTTACAGAAGCCATCCTGGCTTCGCCCGCACCCTTTGCGGGCGCCCCCCTCCCCTCTCCGAAATTAGGTTCCTCTCTGTGTCTGACTCTTTTATGCTTGACCGTAGTTCCAAGTAACTTGCCCGGTACCGACGTTAGACTTCCCGGTACGTAATTGCCAGGATGGCCTTTTAAAAATATTGGCGTGCCTTTAGCTGTCTTTCTGCTCATTAGCAACGGAAGCTTGATTTAAAGGCTAGGTTACAAAGCCCAGTTAATAGTTGGGCAGTTTCACGTTTGACTTCTTTCAGAACTCTTGGACGGTGAATGGCGTCGGGTGCCACTGACTTGTTACTGTGAAGTTTGATCACTTTGCTCTGAAAGCTCCTCTAGTGACACCTCAGTCTTGGACAATTCCTCAGATTTGTCAGCTGCAAAGAATTGCTCGGGTTTGGGGATCTCCCTGACGACATCGTCAGCTGTGAAGAAGAAAGCAAGGAATTGATTTGGTTTCTGCAAGGACCGAATCGTCTTGGAGTGCTCCTTGAGCATTTCGAAGATCAAGTGGCCCTGCTGGTTGGTTGGCAGGCTTCCCGCTTCTGATGTATTTGGCCAAATGGCTTTTTATTACTTTTTTGACTGGCTAGCTGTTCTCCAGACTCCTTTTGGCTTTTTTTTTCTGCTTCTGCTGCTTCTCTTTTTACACTGAATTGGGCCATTTATGCTCCTTTCTGTTTTCCTCACTAGGATTTTTACCTTCCATTTCTCTTTCACTCGCTGCTTCTGGTGCTTGGTAGTTCTCTTACTGTGTGTGTTAATTTGGGGGATACATTTAAGTTGGGCCTGCCTTAGGGTGTCTTGGAAAAGTGTCCATGCAACTTGCGGGGATTTTCCTTTTTGTCACTGTACCTTTTTCATTTCCGCTTAACCAGCCTCCTCATTTTTGTGTCGTTCCCCTTTCTGAAATTCAGTGCCACAGTGTTGGGCTGCTGAGGTGGGTGGCTTTTTTCCCCCTCCCCGCCCCCACAGGGATGTTCAATTTTCTGACCCTATGATCACCATTTCCCAGCGTTCCAGTTGTACTTCCCTCTCCGCCCACCAGATCCTGTGCTCCGCTTAGGAGTAAGTGAAGAATTGCCTCTCCCCTTGCGGGTTCCAGAACCGCTTGCTCCAGGAAGCAATCACTGGAAGGTATCAAGAAATGTTACCTGTGCATCCTGTCCTGAGGTGAGGTGTTACCCAGTCAGTATGGGGATAGCCGAAGTCCCCCACTATTATGGCCTCGCTAATCTCCCTTAGCCTTTCCTAGTCGCTATCGCTATCGCTATCCTGGTCAGGGGGTCGGTAATCGTGCCCTAGGCTATATTCTTAGAGCATGGAATTACTACCCCCTTCTGAGATTCCGTGGAACCTTTTGGTTCATTTCGGATTTTTACTTCACTTGATTCTGCATTTTCTTTCGCGGCTAGTGCCGCTCCCCCCACCAGCACGACCTGTTCTGTCCTTCCGATACGTACCCCGGTGTGACGCTGTTCCATTGATTGTCCTCATTGCAGCAAGTTTCTGCTGTACCCATTGTATCGCTAGCCTCCTTGGATGCGAGGCGCTCTGGTTCACCCGCTTAATATTTAGAGGTCTAGCGTTTGCGCAGAAGCCCTTGAAAAATGTCACTCTTTATCTGTCTGCCATTTCCAGACACGTTAGACCCTTTTTCTTGTGATTGTTTATCATCTGCTCTTACCCAGCCTCTGCTCCTTACTAGAATGTAGACACGCTCCATTCTTAGCGATGTCTCCGTCAGGTGCAGGTGCTTCTCCGCACCTGTGGGCTTTGCCTTAGCCCTTAGTTTAAAAACTGCTTTCCGTCCTTTTTAACGCTGTGTGTCGGCAGTCGGCTTCCCTTTTTGGTGTAGGTGGAGCCCATCCTTCCCGTACAGGCTCCCCCTTTCCTCAAAGTTTCCCCCAGTGCTGGAGAAAGCTCAATCCCGTCTCTCTTCACCATCGTCTCATCGAGACTCTGAAGTGCTGCCTGCCTTCCTGGCCCTGCGCGTGGAACTGGAAGCGTTTCAGTTATCCTGGGAAACGTCGGAGAGGCGCTCTCGGGTAGGGTAAGTGTGGCTTTTTGTGTTGGTGAGGGAGACGGGCCGGTGCTGTGGGCTGGTGGTCTGAGTATCCAAGTGTGTCTGTCTGTCGGATGGTTTGTCTGACTGGTGCTAGTTGCGGAGACTGAGACCCCATGTGTTTGGCCGTGGAGAGGGCTTTGTTGCAGGTGGGGGCCTTGAGGGGCTGATGGGGTTGTAGGCGAGGCGCTTGGAGCCCAGCAGCCTTATCCCAGAGGCAGCCAGAGCGACGGGAGTGAGCAGCCAAGTGGGGAGTTTCCCTGGGAAAGGTCCAAGTGGAGCTCTGGTAAGCGTGGCTTTTGTGGGGGAAGGGGCAGAGGGCGGGGTGGGGGCTGTGTTAAGATGGGAAGAAGGGCCATACTGGGTCAGAGCAGAGGTCCCTCTAGCCCAGTATCCTGTCTTCCGACAGTGGCCGGTACCAGATGCCCCAGAGGGAGCCAAGAGACGGGAATCAAGTGAGCCCTCTCCTGTCGTCGGTTTCCGGGCTGCGACCGACTGAGTGACAGAGCGGAGGCTAGGGACGCTGCTGATGGACCTGACCTCAGTGAATGTATCTCGTTCTCTTTTTGAGCCCTATTAGAGTCCTGGTCTTCTCGGCCTCCTGTGGCAAGGAGTTCCGCGGGCTGACTGCGCTCTGTGTGAAGGAAAAACTTCCTCTTGGAGTTAAACCTGCTACCTGTTAATTTCATTTGGTGACCCTTAATTTTGAGGGGAACAAGTAAATCACTTTTTTCCTTATTCACCTTTTCCACCCCAGTCACGATTTTGTAGGCTTCTCTCGTGTCGCCCCGGAGTCTCCTCTTTTTTTCCTAAGCGGAAAAGTCCCAGTCGTCTTAATCTCTCTTCAGGGGGGACCCGCTCCAAACCCCTCATCGTTTCTGCTGCCCTTTTCTGAAGCTCTTTCAATGCCTTTGTAGAGAGGCCATGCGAGACTCTCTGTCGTCGTCTTCTCTAATCCATTTTGAAAGGATTCCTGACGTCGTGTGCGCTTTTTTAGCTGCTGCTGCTGCTCCTCCACATTGAGGGGATGTTCTCAGAGAACTCTCCCAGATTTCTCTGCTGAGTGGTTAGAGCTAAATTAGTCCCCATCACTTGGTATGTAGAGTCGGGGATGATTTTTTCCCCCCCGTGCACGTTACTTCCCGTTCCTCGACGACATTAACTTCCGTTTGCCATTTTGTTGCCAACTGACTTAGTTTTGTGAGATCTTTGAAGCTCTTCATGGTCTGCTTTGTTCTTAACTATCTCGAGCAGTTGAGCATCACCTGCAAATTTTGCCACCTGGCTGTTTACCCCTTTCTGTAGATGCTTTATCAGTAGGCTGAATAGGATGGGACCCGTGGGGGTGAGGATGGGGAGGGGCACCCCTCTCCAGTTTGAAAACTGACCATTTATTCCTACCCTTTGTTTCGTGTCGGTCTCTATTTTTTTTTTTTTTTTCAACCAGTTATCCGTCCACGGGAGGACCTTCTCTCTTATCCCATGACAACGTACTTGACGTGAGAGCCTTTGGTGAGGGATCTGGTCAAAGGCTTTCTGGAAATCTAAGTCCACTATAGCCACGGGCTTCCCCCCTTGGCCACATGTCTGTTGACCCACTTCCCCCACCCTCCCTCAAAGAACTCGCTAGTAGTAAGACATGACTTCCCTTTACAGAAGCCATCCTGGCTTCGCCCGCACCCTTTGCGGGCGCCCCCCTCCCCTCTCCGAAATTAGGTTCCTCTCTGTGTCTGACTCTTTTATGCTTGACCGTAGTTCCAAGTAACTTGCCCGGTACCGACGTTAGACTTCCCGGTACGTAATTGCCAGGATGGCCTTTTAAAAATATTGGCGTGCCTTTAGCTGTCTTTCTGCTCATTAGCAACGGAAGCTTGATTTAAAGGCTAGGTTACAAAGCCCAGTTAATAGTTGGGCAGTTTCACGTTTGACTTCTTTCAGAACTCTTGGACGGTGAATGGCGTCGGGTGCCACTGACTTGTTACTGTGAAGTTTGATCACTTTGCTCTGAAAGCTCCTCTAGTGACACCTCAGTCTTGGACAATTCCTCAGATTTGTCAGCTGCAAAGAATTGCTCGGGTTTGGGGATCTCCCTGACGACATCGTCAGCTGTGAAGAAGAAAGCAAGGAATTGATTTGGTTTCTGCAAGGACGGAATCGTCTTGGAGTGCTCCTTGAGCATTTCGATGATCAAGTGGCCCTGCTGGTTGGTTGGCAGGCTTCCCGCTTCTGATGTATTTGGCCAAATGGCTTTTTATTACTTTTTTGACTGGCTAGCTGTTCTCCAGACTCCTTTTGGCTTTTTTTTCTGCTTCTGCTGCTTCTCTTTTTACACTGAATTGGGCCATTTATGCTCCTTTCTGTTTTCCTCACTAGGATTTTTACCTTCCATTTCTCTTTCACTCGCTGCTTCTGGTGCTTGGTAGTTCTCTTACTGTGTGTGTTAATTTGGGGTATACATTTAAGTTGGGCCTGCCTTAGGGTGTCTTGGAAAAGTGTCCATGCAACTTGCGGGGATTTTCCTTTTTGTCACTGTACCTTTTTCATTTCCGCTTAACCAGCCTCCTCATTTTTGTGTCGTTCCCCTTTCTGAAATTCAGTGCCACAGTGTTGGGCTGCTGAGGTGGGTGGCTTTTTTCCCCCTCCCCACCCCCACAGGGATGTTCAATTTTCTGACCCTATGATCACCATTTCCCAGCGTTCCAGTTGTACTTCCCTCTCCGCCCACCAGATCCTGTGCTCCGCTTAGGAGTAAGTGAAGAATTGCCTCTCCCCTTGCGGGTTCCAGAACCGCTTGCTCCAAGAAGCAATCACTGGAAGGTATCAAGAAATGTTACCTGTGCATCCTGTCCTGAGGTGAGGTGTTACCCAGTCAGTATGGGGATAGCCGAAGTCCCCCACTATTATGGCCTCGCTAATCTCCCTTAGCCTTTCCTAGTCGCTATCGCTATCGCTATCCTGGTCAGGGGGTCGGTAATCGTGCCCTACGGCTATCTTCTTAGAGCATGGAATTACTACCCCCTTCTGAGATTCCGTGGAACCTTTTGGTTCATTTCGGATTTTTACTTCACTTGATTCTGCATTTTCTTTCGCGGCTAGTGCCGCTCCCCCCACCAGCACGACCTGTTCTGTCCTTCCGATACGTACCCCGGTGTGACGCTGTTCCATTGATTGTCCTCATTGCAGCAAGTTTCTGCTGTACCCATTGTATCGCTAGCCTCCTTGGATGCGAGGCGCTCTGGTTCACCCGCTTAATATTTAGAGGTCTAGCGTTTGCGCAGAAGCCCTTGAAAAATGTCACTCTTTATCTGTCTGCCATTTCCAGACACGTTAGACCCTTTTTCTTGTGATTGTTTATCATCTGCTCTTACCCAGCCTCTGCTCCTTACTAGAATGTAGACACGCTCCATTCTTAGCGATGTCTCCGTCAGGTGCAGGTGCTTCTCCGCACCTGTGGGCTTTGCCTTAGCCCTTAGTTTAAAAACTGCTTTCCGTCCTTTTTAACGCTGTGTGTCGGCAGTCGGCTTCCCTTTTTGGTGTAGGTGGAGCCCATCCTTCCCGTACAGGCTCCCCCTTTCCTCAAAGTTTCCCCCAGTGCTGGAGAAAGCTCAATCCCGTCTCTCTTCACCATCGTCTCATCGAGACTCTGAAGTGCTGCCTGCCTTCCTGGCCCTGCGCGTGGAACTGGAAGCGTTTCAGTTATCCTGGGAAACGTCGGAGAGGCGCTCTCGGGTAGGGTAAGTGTGGCTTTTTGTGTTGGTGAGGGAGACGGGCCGGTGCTGTGGGCTGGTGGTCTGAGTATCCAAGTGTGTCTGTCTGTCGGATGGTTTGTCTTACTGGTGCTAGTTGCGGAGACTGAGACCCCATGTGTTTGGCCGTGGAGAGGGCTTTGTTGCAGGTGGGGGCCTTGAGGGGCTGATGGGGTTGTAGGCGAGGCGCTTGGAGCCCAGCAGCCTTATCCCAGAGGCAGCCAGAGCGACGGGAGTGAGCAGCCAAGTGGGGAGTTTCCCTGGGAAAGGTCCAAGTGGAGCTCTGGTAAGCGTGGCTTTTGTGGGGGAAGGGGCAGAGGGCGGGGTGGGGGCTGTGTTAAGAAGGGCCATACTGGGTCAGAGCAGAGGTCCCTCTAGCCCAGTATCCTGTCTTCCGACAGTGGCCGGTACCAGATGCCCCAGAGGGAGCCAAGGGACGGGAATCAAGTGAGCCCTCTCCTGTCGTCGGTTTCCGGGCTGCGACCGACTGAGTGACAGAGCAGAGGCTAGGGACGCTGCTGATGGACCTGACCTCAGTGAATGTATCTCGTTCTCTTTTTGAGCCCTATTAGAGTCCTGGTCTTCTCGGCCTCCTGTGGCAAGGAGTTCCGCGGGCTGACTGCGCTCTGTGTGAAGGAAAAACTTCCTCTTGGAGTTAAACCTGCTACCTGTTAATTTCATTTGGTGACCCTTAATTTTGAGGGGAACAAGTAAATCACTTTTTTCCTTATTCACCTTTTCCACCCCAGTCACGATTTTGTAGGCTTCTCTCGTGTCGCCCCGGAGTCTCCTCTTTTTTTCCTAAGCGGAAAAGTCCCAGTCGTCTTAATCTCTCTTCAGGGGGGACCCGCTCCAAACCCCTCATCGTTTCTGCTGCCCTTTTCTGAAGCTCTTTCAATGCCTTTGTAGAGAGGCCATGCGAGACTCTCTGTCGTCGTCTTCTCTAATCCATTTTGAAAGGATTCCTGACGTCGTGTGCGCTTTTTTAGCTGCTGCTGCTGCTGCTCCTCCACATTGAGGGGATGTTCTCAGAGAACTCTCCCAGATTTCTCTGCTGAGTGGTTAGAGCTAAATTAGTCCCCATCACTTGGTATGTAGAGTCGGGGATGATTTTTTCCCCCCCCCGTGCACGTTACTTCCCGTTCCTCGACGACATTAACTTCCGTTTGCCATTTTGTTGCCAACTGACTTAGTTTTGT
Source organism: Pelodiscus sinensis (assembly GCF_052426305.1). Taxonomy (NCBI): domain Eukaryota; kingdom Metazoa; phylum Chordata; order Testudines; family Trionychidae; genus Pelodiscus; species Pelodiscus sinensis. The sequence goes on along the minus strand of NC_143055.1, from coordinate 113,818,817 downwards.
GAGATCTTTGAAGCTCTTCATGGTCTGCTTTGTTCTTAACTATCTCGAGCAGTTGAGCATCACCTGCAAATTTTGCCACCTGGCTGTTTACCCCTTTCTGTAGATGATTTATCAGTAGGCTGAATAGGATGGGACCCGTGGGGGTGAGGATGGGGAGGGGCACCCCTCTCCAGTTTGAAAACTGACCATTTATTCCTACCCTTTGTTTCGTGTCGGTCTCTTTTTTTTTTTTTTCCAACCAGTTATCCGTCCACGGGAGGACCTTCTCTCTTATCCCATGAAAACGTACTTGACGTGAGAGCCTTTGGTGAGGGATCTGGTCAAAGGCTTTCTGGAAATCTAAGTCCACTATAGCCACGGGCTTCCCCCCTTGGCCACATGTCTGTTGACCCACTTCCCCCACCCTCCCTCAAAGAACTCGCTAGTAGTAAGACATGACTTCCCTTTACAGAAGCCATCCTGGCTTCGCCCGCACCCTTTGCGGGCGCCCCCCTCCCCTCTCCGAAATTAGGTTCCTCTCTGTGTCTGACTCTTTTATGCTTGACCGTAGTTCCAAGTAACTTGCCCGGTACCGACGTTAGACTTCCCGGTACGTAATTGCCAGGATGGCCTTTTAAAAATATTGGCGTGCCTTTAGCTGTCTTTCTGCTCATTAGCAACGGAAGCTTGATTTAAAGGCTAGGTTACAAAGCCCAGTTAATAGTTGGGCAGTTTCACGTTTGACTTCTTTCAGAACTCTTGGACGGTGAATGGCGTCGGGTGCCACTGACTTGTTACTGTGAAGTTTGATCACTTTGCTCTGAAAGCTCCTCTAGTGACACCTCAGTCTTGGACAATTCCTCAGATTTGTCAGCTGCAAAGAATTGCTCGGGTTTGGGGATCTCCCTGACGACATCGTCAGCTGTGAAGAAGAAAGCAAGGAATTGATTTGGTTTCTGCAAGGACCGAATCGTCTTGGAGTGCTCCTTTAGCATTTCGAAGATCAAGTGGCCCTGCTGGTTGGTTGGCAGGCTTCCCGCTTCTGATGTATTTGGCCAAATGGCTTTTTATTACTTTTTTGACAGGCTAGCTGTTCTCCAGACTCCTTTTGGCTTTTTTTTTCTGCTTCTGCTGCTTCTCTTTTTACACTGAATTGGGCCATTTATGCTCCTTTCTGTTTTCCTCACTAGGATTTTTACCTTCCATTTCTCTTTCACTCGCTGCTTCTGGTGCTTGGTAGTTCTCTTACTGTGTGTGTTAATTTGGGGTATACATTTAAGTTGGGCCTGCCTTAGGGTGTCTTGGAAAAGTGTCCATGCAACTTGCGGGGATTTTCCTTTTTGTCACTGTACCTTTTTCATTTCCGCTTAACCAGCCTCCTCATTTTTGTGTCGTTCCCCTTTCTGAAATTCAGTGCCACAGTGTTGGGCTGCTGAGGTGGGTGGCTTTTTTTCCCCCTCCCCACCCCCACAGGGATGTTCAATTTTCTGACCCTATGATCACCATTTCCCAGCGTTCCAGTTGTACTTCCCTCTCCGCCCACCAGATCCTGTGCTCCGCTTAGGAGTAAGTGAAGAATTGCCTCTCCCCTTGCGGGTTCCAGAACCGCTTGCTCCAAGAAGCAATCACTGGAAGGTATCAAGAAATGTTACCTGTGCATCCTGTCCTGAGGTGAGGTGTTACCCAGTCAGTATGGGGATAGCCGAAGTCCCCCACTATTATGGCCTCGCTAATCTCCCTTAGCCTTTCCTAGTCGCTATCGCTATCGCTATCCTGGTCAGGGGGTCGGTAATCGTGCCCTACGGCTATCTTCTTAGAGCATGGAATTACTACCCCCTTCTGAGATTCCGTGGAACCTTTTGGTTCATTTCGGATTTTTACTTCACTTGATTCTGCATTTTCTTTCGCGGCTAGTGCCGCTCCCCCCACCAGCACGACCTGTTCTGTCCTTCCGATACGTACCCCGGTGTGACGCTGTTCCATTGATTGTCCTCATTGCAGCAAGTTTCTGCTGTACCCATTGTATCGCTAGCCTCCTTGGATGCGAGGCGCTCTGGTTCACCCGCTTAATATTTAGAGGTCTAGCGTTTGCGCAGAAGCCCTTGAAAAAGTCACTCTTTATCTGTCTGCCATTTCCAGACACGTTAGACCCTTTTTCTTGTGATTGTTTATCATCTGCTCTTACCCAGCCTCTGCTCCTTACTAGAATGTAGACACGCTCCATTCTTAGCGATGTCTCCGTCAGGTGCAGGTGCTTCTCCGCACCTGTGGGCTTTGCCTTAGCCCTTAGTTTAAAAACTGCTTTCCGTCCTTTTTAACGCTGTGTGTCGGCAGTCGGCTTCCCTTTTTGGTGTAGGTGGAGCCCATCCTTCCCGTACAGGCTCCCCCTTTCCTCAAAGTTTCCCCCAGTGCTGGAGAAAGCTCAATCCCGTCTCTCTTCACCATCGTCTCATCGAGACTCTGAAGTGCTGCCTGCCTTCCTGGCCCTGCGCGTGGAACTGGAAGCGTTTCAGTTATCCTGGGAAACGTCGGAGAGGCGCTCTCGGGTAGGGTAAGTGTGGCTTTTTGTGTTGGTGAGGGAGACGGGCCGGTGCTGTGGGCTGGTGGTCTGAGTATCCAAGTGTGTCTGTCTGTCGGATGGTTTGTCTGACTGGTGCTAGTTGCGGAGACTGAGACCCCATGTGTTTGGCCGTGGAGAGGGCTTTGTTGCAGGTGGGGGCCTTGAGGGGCTGATGGGGTTGTAGGCGAGGCGCTTGGAGCCCAGCAGCCTTATCCCAGAGGCAGCCAGAGCGACGGGAGTGAGCAGCCAAGTGGGGAGTTTCCCTGGGAAAGGTCCAAGTGGAGCTCTGGTAAGCGTGGCTTTTGTGGGGGAAGGGGCAGAGGGCGGGGTGGGGGCTGTGTTAAGAAGGGCCATACTGGGTCAGAGCAGAGGTCCCTCTAGCCCAGTATCCTGTCTTCCGACAGTGGCCGGTACCAGATGCCCCAGAGGGAGCCAAGAGACGGGAATCAAGTGAGCCCTCTCCTGTCGTCGGTTTCCGGGCTGCGACCGACTGAGTGACAGAGCGGAGGCTAGGGACGCTGCTGATGGACCTGACCTCAGTGAATGTATCTCGTTCTCTTTTTGAGCCCTATTAGAGTCCTGGTCTTCTCGGCCTCCTGTGGCAAGGAGTTCCGCGGGCTGACTGCGCTCTGTGTGAAGGAAAAACTTCCTCTTGGAGTTAAACCTGCTACCTGTTAATTTCATTTGGTGACCCTTAATTTTGAGGGGAACAAGTAAATCACTTTTTTCCTTATTCACCTTTTCCACCCCAGTCACGATTTTGTAGGCTTCTCTCGTGTCGCCCCGGAGTCTCCTCTTTTTTTCCTAAGCGGAAAAGTCCCAGTCGTCTTAATCTCTCTTCAGGGGGGACCCGCTCCAAACCCCTCATCGTTTCTGCTGCCCTTTTCTGAAGCTCTTTCAATGCCTTTGTAGAGAGGCCATGCGAGACTCTCTGTCGTCGTCTTCTCTAATCCATTTTGAAAGGATTCCTGACGTCGTGTGCGCTTTTTTAGCTGCTGCTGCTGCTGCTCCTCCACATTGAGGGGATGTTCTCAGAGAACTCTCCCAGATTTCTCTGCTGAGTGGTTAGAGCTAAATTAGTCCCCATCACTTGGTATGTAGAGTCGGGGATGATTTTTTCCCCCCGTGCACGTTACTTCCCGTTCCTCGACGACATTAACTTCCGTTTGCCATTTTGTTGCCAACTGACTTAGTTTTGTGAGATCTTTGAAGCTCTTCATGGTCTGCTTTGTTCTTAACTATCTCGAGCAGTTGAGCATCACCTGCAAATTTTGCCACCTGGCTGTTTACCCCTTTCTGTAGATGATTTATCAGTAGGCTGAATAGGATGGGACCCGTGGGGGTGAGGATGGGGAGGGGCACCCCTCTCCAGTTTGAAAACTGACCATTTATTCCTACCCTTTGTTTCGTGTCGGTCTCTTTTTTTTTTTTTTTTTTTTTTTCAACCAGTTATCCGTCCACGGGAGGACCTTCTCTCTTATCCCATGAAAACGTACTTGACGTGAGAGCCTTTGGTGAGGGATCTGGTCAAAGGCTTTCTGGAAATCTAAGTCCACTATAGCCACGGGCTTCCCCCCTTGGCCACATGTCTGTTGACCCACTTCCCCCACCCTCCCTCAAAGAACTCGCTAGTAGTAAGACATGACTTCCCTTTACAGAAGCCATCCTGGCTTCGCCCGCACCCTTTGCGGGCGCCCCCCTCCCCTCTCCGAAATTAGGTTCCTCTCTGTCTGACTCTTTTATGCTTGACCGTAGTTCCAAGTAACTTGCCCGGTACCGACGTTAGACTTCCCGGTACGTAATTGCCAGGATGGCCTTTTAAAAATATTGGCGTGCCTTTTAGCTGTCTTTCTGCTCATTAGCAACGGAAGCTTGATTTAAAGGCTAGGTTACAAAGCCCAGTTAATAGTTGGGCAGTTTCACGTTTGACTTCTTTCAGAACTCTTGGACGGTGAATGGCGTCGGGTGCCACTGACTTGTTACTGTGAAGTTTGATCACTTTGCTCTGAAAGCTCCTCTAGTGACACCTCAGTCTTGGACAATTCCTCAGATTTGTCAGCTGCAAAGAATTGCTCGGGTTTGGGGATCTCCCTGACGACATCGTCAGCTGTGAAGAAGAAAGCAAGGAATTGATTTGGTTTCTGCAAGGACCGAATCGTCTTGGAGTGCTCCTTTAGCATTTCGAAGATCAAGTGGCCCTGCTGGTTGGTTGGCAGGCTTCCCGCTTCTGATGTATTTGGCCAAATGGCTTTTTATTACTTTTTTGACAGGCTAGCTGTTCTCCAGACTCCTTTTGGCTTTTTTTTTCTGCTTCTGCTGCTTCTCTTTTTACACTGAATTGGGCCATTTATGCTCCTTTCTGTTTTCCTCACTAGGATTTTTACCTTCCATTTCTCTTTCACTCGCTGCTTCTGGTGCTTGGTAGTTCTCTTACTGTGTGTGTTAATTTGGGGGATACATTTAAGTTGGGCCTGCCTTAGGGTGTCTTGGAAAAGTGTCCATGCAACTTGCGGGGATTTTCCTTTTTGTCACTGTACCTTTTTCATTTCCGCTTAACCAGCCTCCTCATTTTTGTGTCGTTCCCCTTTCTGAAATTCAGTGCCACAGTGTTGGGCTGCTGAGGTGGGTGGCTTTTTTTCCCCCTCCCCACCCCCACAGGGATGTTCAATTTTCTGACCCTATGATCACCATTTCCCAGCGTTCCAGTTGTACTTCCCTCTCCGCCCACCAGATCCTGTGCTCCGCTTAGGAGTAAGTGAAGAATTGCCTCTCCCCTTGCGGGTTCCAGAACCGCTTGCTCCAAGAAGCAATCACTGGAAGGTATCAAGAAATGTTACCTGTGCATCCTGTCCTGAGGTGAGGTGTTACCCAGTCAGTATGGGGATAGCCGAAGTCCCCCACTATTATGGCCTCGCTAATCTCCCTTAGCCTTTCCTAGTCGCTATCGCTATCGCTATCCTGGTCAGGGGGTCGGTAATCGTGCCCTAGGCTATCTTCTTAGAGCATGGAATTACTACCCCCTTCTGAGATTCCGTGGAACCTTTTGGTTCATTTCGGATTTTTACTTCACTTGATTCTGCATTTTCTTTCGCGGCTAGTGCCGCTCCCCCCACCAGCACGACCTGTTCTGTCCTTCCGATACGTACCCCGGTGTGACGCTGTTCCATTGATTGTCCTCATTGCAGCAAGTTTCTGCTGTACCCATTGTATCGCTAGCCTCCTTGGATGCGAGGCGCTCTGGTTCACCCGCTTAATATTTAGAGGTCTAGCGTTTGCGCAGAAGCCCTTGAAAAATGTCACTCTTTATCTGTCTGCCATTTCCAGACACGTTAGACCCTTTTTCTTGTGATTGTTTATCATCTGCTCTTACCCAGCCTCTGCTCCTTACTAGAATGTAGACACGCTCCATTCTTAGCGATGTCTCCGTCAGGTGCAGGTGCTTCTCCGCACCTGTGGGCTTTGCCTTAGCCCTTAGTTTAAAAACTGCTTTCCGTCCTTTTTAACGCTGTGTGTCGGCAGTCGGCTTCCCTTTTTGGTGTAGGTGGAGCCCATCCTTCCCGTACAGGCTCCCCCTTTCCTCAAAGTTTCCCCCAGTGCTGGAGAAAGCTCAATCCCGTCTCTCTTCACCATCGTCTCATCGAGACTCTGAAGTGCTGCCTGCCTTCCTGGCCCTGCGCGTGGAACTGGAAGCGTTGCAGTTATCCTGGGAAACGTCGGAGAGGCGCTCTCGGGTAGGGTAAGTGTGGCTTTTTGTGTTGGTGAGGGAGACGGGCCGGTGCTGTGGGCTGGTGGTCTGAGTATCCAAGTGTGTCTGTCTGTCGGATGGTTTGTCTGACTGGTGCTAGTTGCGGAGACTGAGACCCCATGTGTTTGGCCGTGGAGAGGGCTTTGTTGCAGGTGGGGGCCTTGAGGGGCTGATGGGGTTGTAGGCGAGGCGCTTGGAGCCCAGCAGCCTTATCCCAGAGGCAGCCAGAGCGACGGGAGTGAGCAGCCAAGTGGGGAGTTTCCCTGGGAAAGGTCCAAGTGGAGCTCTGGTAAGCGTGGCTTTTGTGGGGGAAGGGGCAGAGGGCGGGGTGGGGGCTGTGTTAAGATGGGAAGAAGGGCCATACTGGGTCAGAGCAGAGGTCCCTCTAGCCCAGTATCCTGTCTTCCGACAGTGGCCGGTACCAGATGCCCCAGAGGGAGCCAAGAGACGGGAATCAAGTGAGCCCTCTCCTGTCGTCGGTTTCCGGGCTGCGACCGACTGAGTGACAGAGCGGAGGCTAGGGACGCTGCTGATGGACCTGACCTCAGTGAATGTATCTCGTTCTCTTTTTGAGCCCTATTAGAGTCCTGGTCTTCTCGGCCTCCTGTGGCAAGGAGTTCCACGGGCTGACTGCGCTCTGTGTGAAGGAAAAACTTCCTCTTGGAGTTAAACCTGCTACCTGTTAATTTCATTTGGTGACCCTTAATTTTGAGGGGAACAAGTAAATCACTTTTTTCCTTATTCACCTTTTCCACCCCAGTCACGATTTTGTAGGCTTCTCTCGTGTCGCCCCGGAGTCTCCTCTTTTTTTCCTAAGCGGAAAAGTCCCAGTCGTCTTAATCTCTCTTCAGGGGGGACCCGCTCCAAACCCCTCATAGTTTCTGCTGCCCTTTTCTGAAGCTCTTTCAATGCCTTTGTAGAGAGGCCATGCGAGACTCTCTGTCGTCGTCTTCTCTAATCCATTTTGAAAGGATTCCTGACGTTGTGTGCGCTTTTTTAGCTGCTGCTGCTGCTCCTCCACATTGAGGGGATGTTCTCAGAGAACTCTCCCAGATTTCTCTGCTGAGTGGTTAGAGCTAAATTAGTCCCCATCACTTGGTATGTAGAGTCGGGGATGATTTTTTCCCCCCGTGCACGTTACTTCCCGTTCCTCGACGACATTAACTTCCGTTTGCCATTTTGTTGCCAACTGACTTAGTTTTGTGAGATCTTTGAAGCTCTTCATGGTCTGCTTTGTTCTTAACTATCTCGAGCAGTTGAGCATCACCTGCAAATTTTGCCACCTGGCTGTTTACCCCTTTCTGTAGATGCTTTATCAGTAGGCTGAATAGGATGGGACCCGTGGGGGTGAGGATGGGGAGGGGCACCCCTCTCCAGTTTGAAAACTGACCATTTATTCCTACCCTTTGTTTCGTGTCGGTCTCTTTTTTTTTTTTTTTTTTTTCAACCAGTTATCCGTCCACGGGAGGACCTTCTCTCTTATCCCATGACAACGTACTTGACGTGAGAGCCTTTGGTGAGGGATCTGGTCAAAGGCTTTCTGGAAATCTAAGTCCACTATAGCCACGGGCTTCCCCCCTTGGCCACATGTCTGTTGACCCACTTCCCCCACCCTCCCTCAAAGAACTCGCTAGTAGTAAGACATGACTTCCCTTTACAGAAGCCATCCTGGCTTCGCCCGCACCCTTTGCGGGCGCCCCCCTCCCCTCTCCGAAATTAGGTTCCTCTCTGTGTCTGACTCTTTTATGCTTGACCGTAGTTCCAAGTAACTTGCCCGGTACCGACGTTAGACTTCCCGGTACGTAATTGCCAGGATGGCCTTTTAAAAATATTGGCGTGCCTTTAGCTGTCTTTCTGCTCATTAGCAACGGAAGCTTGATTTAAAGGCTAGGTTACAAAGCCCAGTTAATAGTTGGGCAGTTTCACGTTTGACTTCTTTCAGAACTCTTGGACGGTGAATGGCGTCGGGTGCCACTGACTTGTTACTGTGAAGTTTGATCACTTTGCTCTGAAAGCTCCTCTAGTGACACCTCAGTCTTGGACAATTCCTCAGATTTGTCAGCTGCAAAGAATTGCTCGGGTTTGGGGATCTCCCTGACGACATCGTCAGCTGTGAAGAAGAAAGCAAGGAATTGATTTGGTTTCTGCAAGGACCGAATCGTCTTGGAGTGCTCCTTTAGCATTTCGAAGATCAAGTGGCCCTGCTGGTTGGTTGGCAGGCTTCCCGCTTCTGATGTATTTGGCCAAATGGCTTTTTATTACTTTTTTGACAGGCTAGCTGTTCTCCAGACTCCTTTTGGCTTTTTTTTTCTGCTTCTGCTGCTTCTCTTTTTACACTGAATTGGGCCATTTATGCTCCTTTCTGTTTTCCTCACTAGGATTTTTACCTTCCATTTCTCTTTCACTCGCTGCTTCTGGTGCTTGGTAGTTCTCTTACTGTGTGTGTTAATTTGGGGTATACATTTAAGTTGGGCCTGCCTTAGGGTGTCTTGGAAAAGTGTCCATGCAACTTGCGGGGATTTTCCTTTTTGTCACTGTACCTTTTTCATTTCCGCTTAACCAGCCTCCTCATTTTTGTGTCGTTCCCCTTTCTGAAATTCAGTGCCACAGTGTTGGGCTGCTGAGGTGGGTGGCTTTTTTTCCCCCTCCCCACCCCCACAGGGATGTTCAATTTTCTGACCCTATGATCACCATTTCCCAGCGTTCCAGTTGTACTTCCCTCTCCGCCCACCAGATCCTGTGCTCCGCTTAGGAGTAAGTGAAGAATTGCCTCTCCCCTTGCGGGTTCCAGAACCGCTTGCTCCAAGAAGCAATCACTGGAAGGTATCAAGAAATGTTACCTGTGCATCCTGTCCTGAGGTGAGGTGTTACCCAGTCAGTATGGGGATAGCCGAAGTCCCCCACTATTATGGCCTCGCTAATCTCCCTTAGCCTTTCCTAGTCGCTATCGCTATCGCTATCCTGGTCAGGGGGTCGGTAATCGTGCCCTACGGCTATCTTCTTAGAGCATGGAATTACTACCCCCTTCTGAGATTCCGTGGAACCTTTTGGTTCATTTCGGATTTTTACTTCACTTGATTCTGCATTTTCTTTCGCGGCTAGTGCCGCTCCCCCCACCAGCACGACCTGTTGTGTCCTTCCGATACGTACCCCGGTGTGACGCTGTTCCATTGATTGTCCTCATTGCAGCAAGTTTCTGCTGTACCCATTGTATCGCTAGCCTCCTTGGATGCGAGGCGCTCTGGTTCACCCGCTTAATATTTAGAGGTCTAGCGTTTGCGCAGAAGCCCTTGAAAAATGTCACTCTTTATCTGTCTGCCATTTCCAGACACGTTAGACCCTTTTTCTTGTGATTGTTTATCATCTGCTCTTACCCAGCCTCTGCTCCTTACTAGAATGTAGACACGCTCCATTCTTAGCGATGTCTCCGTCAGGTGCAGGTGCTTCTCCGCACCTGTGGGCTTTGCCTTAGCCCTTAGTTTAAAAACTGCTTTCCGTCCTTTTTAACGCTGTGTCGGCAGTCGGCTTCCCTTTTTGGTGTAGGTGGAGCCCATCCTTCCCGTACAGGCTCCCCCTTTCCTCAAAGTTTCCCCCAGTGCTGGAGAAAGCTCAATCCCGTCTCTCTTCACCATCGTCTCATCGAGACTCTGAAGTGCTGCCTGCCTTCCTGGCCCTGCGCGTGGAACTGGAAGCGTTTCAGTTATCCTGGGAAACGTCGGAGAGGCGCTCTCGGGTAGGGTAAGTGTGGCTTTTTGTGTTGGTGAGGGAGACGGGCCGGTGCTGTGGGCTGGTGGTCTGAGTATCCAAGTGTGTCTGTCTGTCGGATGGTTTGTCTTACTGGTGCTAGTTGCGGAGACTGAGACCCCATGTGTTTGGCCGTGGAGAGGGCTTTGTTGCAGGTGGGGGCCTTGAGGGGCTGATGGGGTTGTAGGCGAGGCGCTTGGAGCCCAGCAGCCTTATCCCAGAGGCAGCCAGAGCGACGGGAGTGAGCAGCCAAGTGGGGAGTTTCCCTGGGAAAGGTCCAAGTGGAGCTCTGGTAAGCGTGGCTTTTGTGGGGGAAGGGGCAGAGGGCGGGGTGGGGGCTGTGTTAAGAAGGGCCATACTGGGTCAGAGCAGAGGTCCCTCTAGCCCAGTATCCTGTCTTCCGACAGTGGCCGGTACCAGATGCCCCAGAGGGAGCCAAGGGACGGGAATCAAGTGAGCCCTCTCCTGTCGTCGGTTTCCGGGCTGCGACCGACTGAGTGACAGAGCAGAGGCTAGGGACGCTGCTGATGGACCTGACCTCAGTGAATGTATCTCGTTCTCTTTTTGAGCCCTATTAGAGTCCTGGTCTTCTCGGCCTCCTGTGGCAAGGAGTTCCGCGGGCTGACTGCGCTCTGTGTGAAGGAAAAACTTCCTCTTGGAGTTAAACCTGCTACCTGTTAATTTCATTTGGTGACCCTTAATTTTGAGGGGAACAAGTAAATCACTTTTTTCCTTATTCACCTTTTCCACCCCAGTCACGATTTTGTAGGCTTCTCTCGTGTCGCCCCGGAGTCTCCTCTTTTTTTCCTAAGCGGAAAAGTCCCAGTCGTCTTAATCTCTCTTCAGGGGGGACCCGCTCCAAACCCCTCATCGTTTCTGCTGCCCTTTTCTGAAGCTCTTTCAATGCCTTTGTAGAGAGGCCATGCGAGACTCTCTGTCGTCGTCTTCTCTAATCCATTTTGAAAGGATTCCTGACGTCGTGTGCGCTTTTTTAGCTGCTGCTGCTGCTCCTCCACATTGAGGGGATGTTCTCAGAGAACTCTCCCAGATTTCTCTGCTGAGTGGTTAGAGCTAAATTAGTCCCCATCACTTGGTATGTAGAGTCGGGGATGATTTTTTCCCCCCGTGCACGTTACTTCCCGTTCCTCGACGACATTAACTTCCGTTTGCCATTTTGTTGCCAACTGACTTAGTTTTGTGAGATCTTTGAAGCTCTTCATGGTCTGCTTTGTTCTTAACTATCTCGAGCAGTTGAGCATCACCTGCAAATTTTGCCACCTGGCTGTTTACCCCTTTCTGTAGATGATTTATCAGTAGGCTGAATAGGATGGGACCCGTGGGGGTGAGGATGGGGAGGGGCACCCCTCTCCAGTTTGAAAACTGACCATTTATTCCTACCCTTTGTTTCGTGTCGGTCTCTTTTTTTTTTTTTTCCAACCAGTTATCCGTCCACGGGAGGACCTTCTCTCTTATCCCATGAAAACGTACTTGACGTGAGAGCCTTTGGTGAGGGATCTGGTCAAAGGCTTTCTGGAAATCTAAGTCCACTATAGCCACGGGCTTCCCCCCTTGGCCACATGTCTGTTGACCCACTTCCCCCACCCTCCCTCAAAGAACTCGCTAGTAGTAAGACATGACTTCCCTTTACAGAAGCCATCCTGGCTTCGCCCGCACCCTTTGCGGGCGCCCCCCTCCCCTCTCCGAAATTAGGTTCCTCTCTGTGTCTGACTCTTTTATGCTTGACCGTAGTTCCAAGTAACTTGCCCGGTACCGACGTTAGACTTCCCGGTACGTAATTGCCAGGATGGCCTTTTAAAAATATTGGCGTGCCTTTAGCTGTCTTTCTGCTCATTAGCAACGGAAGCTTGATTTAAAGGCTAGGTTACAAAGCCCAGTTAATAGTTGGGCAGTTTCACGTTTGACTTCTTTCAGAACTCTTGGACGGTGAATGGCGTCGGGTGCCACTGACTTGTTACTGTGAAGTTTGATCACTTTGCTCTGAAAGCTCCTCTAGTGACACCTCAGTCTTGGACAATTCCTCAGATTTGTCAGCTGCAAAGAATTGCTCGGGTTTGGGGATCTCCCTGACGACATCGTCAGCTGTGAAGAAGAAAGCAAGGAATTGATTTGGTTTCTGCAAGGACCGAATCGTCTTGGAGTGCTCCTTTAGCATTTCGAAGATCAAGTGGCCCTGCTGGTTGGTTGGCAGGCTTCCCGCTTCTGATGTATTTGGCCAAATGGCTTTTTATTACTTTTTTGACAGGCTAGCTGTTCTCCAGACTCCTTTTGGCTTTTTTTTTCTGCTTCTGCTGCTTCTCTTTTTACACTGAATTGGGCCATTTATGCTCCTTTCTGTTTTCCTCACTAGGATTTTTACCTTCCATTTCTCTTTCACTCGCTGCTTCTGGTGCTTGGTAGTTCTCTTACTGTGTGTGTTAATTTGGGGTATACATTTAAGTTGGGCCTGCCTTAGGGTGTCTTGGAAAAGTGTCCATGCAACTTGCGGGGATTTTCCTTTTTGTCACTGTACCTTTTTCATTTCCGCTTAACCAGCCTCCTCATTTTTGTGTCGTTCCCCTTTCTGAAATTCAGTGCCACAGTGTTGGGCTGCTGAGGTGGGTGGCTTTTTTTCCCCCTCCCCACCCCCACAGGGATGTTCAATTTTCTGACCCTATGATCACCATTTCCCAGCGTTCCAGTTGTACTTCCCTCTCCGCCCACCAGATCCTGTGCTCCGCTTAGGAGTAAGTGAAGAATTGCCTCTCCCCTTGCGGGTTCCAGAACCGCTTGCTCCAAGAAGCAATCACTGGAAGGTATCAAGAAATGTTACCTGTGCATCCTGTCCTGAGGTGAGGTGTTACCCAGTCAGTATGGGGATAGCCGAAGTCCCCCACTATTATGGCCTCGCTAATCTCCCTTAGCCTTTCCTAGTCGCTATCGCTATCGCTATCCTGGTCAGGGGGTCGGTAATCGTGCCCTACGGCTATCTTCTTAGAGCATGGAATTACTACCCCCTTCTGAGATTCCGTGGAACCTTTTGGTTCATTTCGGATTTTTACTTCACTTGATTCTGCATTTTCTTTCGCGGCTAGTGCCGCTCCCCCCACCAGCACGACCTGTTCTGTCCTTCCGATACGTACCCCGGTGTGACGCTGTTCCATTGATTGTCCTCATTGCAGCAAGTTTCTGCTGTACCCATTGTATCGCTAGCCTCCTTGGATGCGAGGCGCTCTGGTTCACCCGCTTAATATTTAGAGGTCTAGCGTTTGCGCAGAAGCCCTTGAAAAAGTCACTCTTTATCTGTCTGCCATTTCCAGACACGTTAGACCCTTTTTCTTGTGATTGTTTATCATCTGCTCTTACCCAGCCTCTGCTCCTTACTAGAATGTAGACACGCTCCATTCTTAGCGATGTCTCCGTCAGGTGCAGGTGCTTCTCCGCACCTGTGGGCTTTGCCTTAGCCCTTAGTTTAAAAACTGCTTTCCGTCCTTTTTAACGCTGTGTCGGCAGTCGGCTTCCCTTTTTGGTGTAGGTGGAGCCCATCCTTCCCGTACAGGCTCCCCCTTTCCTCAAAGTTTCCCCCAGTGCTGGAGAAAGCTCAATCCCGTCTCTCTTCACCATCGTCTCATCGAGACTCTGAAGTGCTGCCTGCCTTCCTGGCCCTGCGCGTGGAACTGGAAGCGTTTCAGTTATCCTGGGAAACGTCGGAGAGGCGCTCTCGGGTAGGGTAAGTGTGGCTTTTTGTGTTGGTGAGGGAGACGGGCCGGTGCTGTGGGCTGGTGGTCTGAGTATCCAAGTGTGTCTGTCTGTCGGATGGTTTGTCTTACTGGTGCTAGTTGCGGAGACTGAGACCCCATGTGTTTGGCCGTGGAGAGGGCTTTGTTGCAGGTGGGGGCCTTGAGGGGCTGATGGGGTTGTAGGCGAGGCGCTTGGAGCCCAGCAGCCTTATCCCAGAGGCAGCCAGAGCGACGGGAGTGAGCAGCCAAGTGGGGAGTTTCCCTGGGAAAGGTCCAAGTGGAGCTCTGGTAAGCGTGGCTTTTGTGGGGGAAGGGGCAGAGGGCGGGGTGGGGGCTGTGTTAAGAAGGGCCATACTGGGTCAGAGCAGAGGTCCCTCTAGCCCAGTATCCTGTCTTCCGACAGTGGCCGGTACCAGATGCCCCAGAGGGAGCCAAGGGACGGGAATCAAGTGAGCCCTCTCCTGTCGTCGGTTTCCGGGCTGCGACCGACTGAGTGACAGAGCAGAGGCTAGGGACGCTGCTGATGGACCTGACCTCAGTGAATGTATCTCGTTCTCTTTTTGAGCCCTATTAGAGTCCTGGTCTTCTCGGCCTCCTGTGGCAAGGAGTTCCGCGGGCTGACTGCGCTCTGTGTGAAGGAAAAACTTCCTCTTGGAGTTAAACCTGCTACCTGTTAATTTCATTTGGTGACCCTTAATTTTGAGGGGAACAAGTAAATCACTTTTTTCCTTATTCACCTTTTCCACCCCAGTCACGATTTTGTAGGCTTCTCTCGTGTCGCCCCGGAGTCTCCTCTTTTTTTCCTAAGCGGAAAAGTCCCAGTCGTCTTAATCTCTCTTCAGGGGGGACCCGCTCCAAACCCCTCATCGTTTCTGCTGCCCTTTTCTGAAGCTCTTTCAATGCCTTTGTAGAGAGGCCATGCGAGACTCTCTGTCGTCGTCTTCTCTAATCCATTTTGAAAGGATTCCTGACGTCGTGTGCGCTTTTTTAGCTGCTGCTGCTGCTGCTCCTCCACATTGAGGGGATGTTCTCAGAGAACTCTCCCAGATTTCTCTGCTGAGTGGTTAGAGCTAAATTAGTCCCCATCACTTGGTATGTAGAGTCGGGGATGATTTTTTCCCCCCGTGCACGTTACTTCCCGTTCCTCGACGACATTAACTTCCGTTTGCCATTTTGTTGCCAACTGACTTAGTTTTGTGAGATCTTTGAAGCTCTTCATGGTCTGCTTTGTTCTTAACTATCTCGAGCAGTTGAGCATCACCTGCAAATTTTGCCACCTGGCTGTTTACCCCTTTCTGTAGATGATTTATCAGTAGGCTGAATAGGATGGGACCCGTGGGGGTGAGGATGGGGAGGGGCACCCCTCTCCAGTTTGAAAACTGACCATTTATTCCTACCCTTTGTTTCGTGTCGGTCTCTTTTTTTTTTTTTTTTTTTTTTCAACCAGTTATCCGTCCACGGGAGGACCTTCTCTCTTATCCCATGAAAACGTACTTGACGTGAGAGCCTTTGGTGAGGGATCTGGTCAAAGGCTTTCTGGAAATCTAAGTCCACTATAGCCACGGGCTTCCCCCCTTGGCCACATGTCTGTTGACCCACTTCCCCCACCCTCCCTCAAAGAACTCGCTAGTAGTAAGACATGACTTCCCTTTACAGAAGCCATCCTGGCTTCGCCCGCACCCTTTGCGGGCGCCCCCCTCCCCTCTCCGAAATTAGGTTCCTCTCTGTGTCTGACTCTTTTATGCTTGACCGTAGTTCCAAGTAACTTGCCCGGTACCGACGTTAGACTTCCCGGTACGTAATTGCCAGGATGGCCTTTTAAAAATATTGGCGTGCCTTTAGCTGTCTTTCTGCTCATTAGCAACGGAAGCTTGATTTAAAGGCTAGGTTACAAAGCCCAGTTAATAGTTGGGCAGTTTCACGTTTGACTTCTTTCAGAACTCTTGGACGGTGAATGGCGTCGGGTGCCACTGACTTGTTACTGTGAAGTTTGATCACTTTGCTCTGAAAGCTCCTCTAGTGACACCTCAGTCTTGGACAATTCCTCAGATTTGTCAGCTGCAAAGAATTGCTCGGGTTTGGGGATCTCCCTGACGACATCGTCAGCTGTGAAGAAGAAAGCAAGGAATTGATTTGGTTTCTGCAAGGACCGAATCGTCTTGGAGTGCTCCTTTAGCATTTCGAAGATCAAGTGGCCCTGCTGGTTGGTTGGCAGGCTTCCCGCTTCTGATGTATTTGGCCAAATGGCTTTTTATTACTTTTTTGACAGGCTAGCTGTTCTCCAGACTCCTTTTGGCTTTTTTTTTCTGCTTCTGCTGCTTCTCTTTTTACACTGAATTGGGCCATTTATGCTCCTTTCTGTTTTCCTCACTAGGATTTTTACCTTCCATTTCTCTTTCACTCGCTGCTTCTGGTGCTTGGTAGTTCTCTTACTGTGTGTGTTAATTTGGGGGATACATTTAAGTTGGGCCTGCCTTAGGGTGTCTTGGAAAAGTGTCCATGCAACTTGCGGGGATTTTCCTTTTTGTCACTGTACCTTTTTCATTTCCGCTTAACCAGCCTCCTCATTTTTGTGTCGTTCCCCTTTCTGAAATTCAGTGCCACAGTGTTGGGCTGCTGAGGTGGGTGGCTTTTTTTCCCCCTCCCCACCCCCACAGGGATGTTCAATTTTCTGACCCTATGATCACCATTTCCCAGCGTTCCAGTTGTACTTCCCTCTCCGCCCACCAGATCCTGTGCTCCGCTTAGGAGTAAGTGAAGAATTGCCTCTCCCCTTGCGGGTTCCAGAACCGCTTGCTCCAAGAAGCAATCACTGGAAGGTATCAAGAAATGTTACCTGTGCATCCTGTCCTGAGGTGAGGTGTTACCCAGTCAGTATGGGGATAGCCGAAGTCCCCCACTATTATGGCCTCGCTAATCTCCCTTAGCCTTTCCTAGTCGCTATCGCTATCCTGGTCAGGGGGTCGGTAATCGTGCCCTAGGCTATCTTCTTAGAGCATGGAATTACTACCCCCTTCTGAGATTCCGTGGAACCTTTTGGTTCATTTCGGATTTTTACTTCACTTGATTCTGCATTTTCTTTCGCGGCTAGTGCCGCTCCCCCCACCAGCACGACCTGTTCTGTCCTTCCGATACGTACCCCGGTGTGACGCTGTTCCATTGATTGTCCTCATTGCAGCAAGTTTCTGCTGTACCCATTGTATCGCTAGCCTCCTTGGATGCGAGGCGCTCTGGTTCACCCGCTTAATATTTAGAGGTCTAGCGTTTGCGCAGAAGCCCTTGAAAAATGTCACTCTTTATCTGTCTGCCATTTCCAGACACGTTAGACCCTTTTTCTTGTGATTGTTTATCATCTGCTCTTACCCAGCCTCTGCTCCTTACTAGAATGTAGACACGCTCCATTCTTAGCGATGTCTCCGTCAGGTGCAGGTGCTTCTCCGCACCTGTGGGCTTTGCCTTAGCCCTTAGTTTAAAAACTGCTTTCCGTCCTTTTTAACGCTGTGTGTCGGCAGTCGGCTTCCCTTTTTGGTGTAGGTGGAGCCCATCCTTCCCGTACAGGCTCCCCCTTTCCTCAAAGTTTCCCCCAGTGCTGGAGAAAGCTCAATCCCGTCTCTCTTCACCATCGTCTCATCGAGACTCTGAAGTGCTGCCTGCCTTCCTGGCCCTGCGCGTGGAACTGGAAGCGTTGCAGTTATCCTGGGAAACGTCGGAGAGGCGCTCTCGGGTAGGGTAAGTGTGGCTTTTTGTGTTGGTGAGGGAGACGGGCCGGTGCTGTGGGCTGGTGGTCTGAGTATCCAAGTGTGTCTGTCTGTCGGATGGTTTGTCTGACTGGTGCTAGTTGCGGAGACTGAGACCCCATGTGTTTGGCCGTGGAGAGGGCTTTGTTGCAGGTGGGGGCCTTGAGGGGCTGATGGGGTTGTAGGCGAGGCGCTTGGAGCCCAGCAGCCTTATCCCAGAGGCAGCCAGAGCGACGGGAGTGAGCAGCCAAGTGGGGAGTTTCCCTGGGAAAGGTCCAAGTGGAGCTCTGGTAAGCGTGGCTTTTGTGGGGGAAGGGGCAGAGGGCGGGGTGGGGGCTGTGTTAAGATGGGAAGAAGGGCCATACTGGGTCAGAGCAGAGGTCCCTCTAGCCCAGTATCCTGTCTTCCGACAGTGGCCGGTACCAGATGCCCCAGAGGGAGCCAAGAGACGGGAATCAAGTGAGCCCTCTCCTGTCGTCGGTTTCCGGGCTGCGACTGACTGAGTGACAGAGCGGAGGCTAGGGACACTGCTGATGGACCTGACCTCAGTGAATGTATCTCGTTCTCTTTTTGAGCCCTATTAGAGTCCTGGTCTTCTCGGCCTCCTGTGGCAAGGAGTTCCGCGGGCTGACTGCGCTCTGTGTGAAGGAAAAACTTCCTCTTGGAGTTAAACCTGCTACCTGTTAATTTCATTTGGTGACCCTTAATTTTGAGGGGAACAAGTAAATCACTTTTTTCCTTATTCACCTTTTCCACCCCAGTCACGATTTTGTAGGCTTCTCTCGTGTCGCCCCGGAGTCTCCTCTTTTTTTTCCTAAGCGGAAAAGTCCCAGTCGTCTTAATCTCTCTTCAGGGGGGACCCGCTCCAAACCCCTCATCGTTTCTGCTGCCCTTTTCTGAAGCTCTTTCAATGCCTTTGTAGAGAGGCCATGCGAGACTCTCTGTCGTCGTCTTCTCTAATCCATTTTGAAAGGATTCCTGACGTCGTGTGCGCTTTTTTAGCTGCTGCTGCTGCTGCTCCTCCACATTGAGGGGATGTTCTCAGAGAACTCTCCCAGATTTCTCTGCTGAGTGGTTAGAGCTAAATTAGTCCCCATCACTTGGTATGTAGAGTCGGGGATGATTTTTTCCCCCCGTGCACGTTACTTCCCGTTCCTCGACGACATTAACTTCCGTTTGCCATTTTGTTGCCAACTGACTTAGTTTTGTGAGATCTTTGAAGCTCTTCATGGTCTGCTTTGTTCGTAACTATCTCGAGCAGTTGAGCATCACCTGCAAATTTTGCCACCTGGCTGTTTACCCCTTTCTGTAGATGATTTATCAGTAGGCTGAATAGGATGGGACCCGTGGGGGTGAGGATGGGGAGGGGCACCCCTCTCCAGTTTGAAAACTGACCATTTATTCCTACCCTTTGTTTCGTGTCGGTCTCTTTTTTTTTTTTTTTTTCAACCAGTTATCCGTCCACGGGAGGACCTTCTCTCTTATCCCATGACAACGTACTTGACGTGAGAGCCTTTGGTGAGGGATCTGGTCAAAGGCTTTCTGGAAATCTAAGTCCACTATAGCCACGGGCTTCCCCCCTTGGCCACATGTCTGTTGACCCACTTCCCCCACCCTCCCTCAAAGAACTCGCTAGTAGTAAGACATGACTTCCCTTTACAGAAGCCATCCTGGCTTCGCCCGCACCCTTTGCGGGCGCCCCCCTCCCCTCTCCGAAATTAGGTTCCTCTCTGTGTCTGACTCTTTTATGCTTGACCGTAGTTCCAAGTAACTTGCCCGGTACCGACGTTAGACTTCCCGGTACGTAATTGCCAGGATGGCCTTTTAAAAATATTGGCGTGCCTTTAGCTGTCTTTCTGCTCATTAGCAACGGAAGCTTGATTTAAAGGCTAGGTTACAAAGCCCAGTTAATAGTTGGGCAGTTTCACGTTTGACTTCTTTCAGAACTCTTGGACGGTGAATGGCGTCGGGTGCCACTGACTTGTTACTGTGAAGTTTGATCACTTTGCTCTGAAAGCTCCTCTAGTGACACCTCAGTCTTGGACAATTCCTCAGATTTGTCAGCTGCAAAGAATTGCTCGGGTTTGGGGATCTCCCTGACGACATCGTCAGCTGTGAAGAAGAAAGCAAGGAATTGATTTGGTTTCTGCAAGGACCGAATCGTCTTGGAGTGCTCCTTTAGCATTTCGAAGATCAAGTGGCCCTGCTGGTTGGTTGGCAGGCTTCCCGCTTCTGATGTATTTGGCCAAATGGCTTTTTATTACTTTTTTGACTGGCTAGCTGTTCTCCAGACTCCTTTTGGCTTTTTTTTTCTGCTTCTGCTGCTTCTCTTTTTACACTGAATTGGGCCATTTATGCTCCTTTCTGTTTTCCTCACTAGGATTTTTACCTTCCATTTCTCTTTCACTCGCTGCTTCTGGTGCTTGGTAGTTCTCTTACTGTGTGTGTTAATTTGGGGGATACATTTAAGTTGGGCCTGCCTTAGGGTGTCTTGGAAAAGTGTCCATGCAACTTGCGGGGATTTTCCTTTTTGTCACTGTACCTTTTTCATTTCCGCTTAACCAGCCTCCTCACTTTTGTGTCGTTCCCCTTTCTGAAATTCAGTGCCACAGTGTTGGGCTGCTGAGGTGGGTGGCTTTTTTTCCCCCTCCCCACCCCCACAGGGATGTTCAATTTTCTGACCCTATGATCACCATTTCCCAGCGTTCCAGTTGTACTTCCCTCTCCGCCCACCAGATCCTGTGCTCCGCTTAGGAGTAAGTGAAGAATTGCCTCTCCCCTTGCGGGTTCCAGAACCGCTTGCTCCAGGAAGCAATCACTGGAAGGTATCAAGAAATGTTACCTGTGCATCCTGTCCTGAGGTGAGGTGTTACCCAGTCAGTATGGGGATAGCCGAAGTCCCCCACTATTATGGCCTCGCTAATCTCCCTTAGCCTTTCCTAGTCGCTATCGCTATCGCTATCCTGGTCAGGGGGTCGGTAATCGTGCCCTAGGCTATATTCTTAGAGCATGGAATTACTACCCCCTTCTGAGATTCCGTGGAACCTTTTGGTTCATTTCGGATTTTTACTTCACTTGATTCTGCATTTTCTTTCGTGGCTAGTGCCGCTCCCCCCACCAGCACGACCTGTTGTGTCCTTCCGATACGTACCCCGGTGTGACGCTGTTCCATTGATTGTCCTCATTGCAGCAAGTTTCTGCTGTACCCATTGTATCGCTAGCCTCCTTGGATGCGAGGCGCTCTGGTTCACCCGCTTAATATTTAGAGGTCTAGCGTTTGCGCAGAAGCCCTTGAAAAATGTCACTCTTTATCTGTCTGCCATTTCCAGACACGTTAGACCCTTTTTCTTGTGATTGTTTATCATCTGCTCTTACCCAGCCTCTGCTCCTTACTAGAATGTAGACACGCTCCATTCTTAGCGATGTCTCCGTCAGGTGCAGGTGCTTCTCCGCACCTGTGGGCTTTGCCTTAGCCCTTAGTTTAAAAACTGCTTTCCGTCCTTTTTAACGCTGTGTGTCGGCAGTCGGCTTCCCTTTTTGGTGTAGGTGGAGCCCATCCTTCCCGTACAGGCTCCCCCTTTCCTCAAAGTTTCCCCCAGTGCTGGAGAAAGCTCAATCCCGTGTCTCTTCACCATCGTCTCATCGAGACTCTGAAGTGCTGCCTGCCTTCCTGGCCCTGCGCGTGGAACTGGAAGCGTTGCAGTTATCCTGGGAAACGTCGGAGAGGCGCTCTCGGGTAGGGTAAGTGTGGCTTTTTGTGTTGGTGAGGGAGACGGGCCGGTGCTGTGGGCTGGTGGTCTGAGTATCCAAGTGTGTCTGTCTGTCGGATGGTTTGTCTGACTGGTGCTAGTTGCGGAGACTGAGACCCCATGTGTTTGGCCGTGGAGAGGGCTTTGTTGCAGGTGGGGGCCTTGAGGGGCTGATGGGGTTGTAGGCGAGGCGCTTGGAGCCCAGCAGCCTTATCCCAGAGGCAGCCAGAGCGACGGGAGTGAGCAGCCAAGTGGGGAGTTTCCCTGGGAAAGGTCCAAGTGGAGCTCTGGTAAGCGTGGCTTTTGTGGGGGAAGGGGCAGAGGGCGGGGTGGGGGCTGTGTTAAGATGGGAAGAAGGGCCATACTGGGTCAGAGCAGAGGTCCCTCTAGCCCAGTATCCTGTCTTCCGACAGTGGCCGGTACCAGATGCCCCAGAGGGAGCCAAGAGACGGGAATCAAGTGAGCCCTCTCCTGTCGTCGGTTTCCGGGCTGCGACCGACTGAGTGACAGAGCGGAGGCTAGGGACGCTGCTGATGGACCTGACCTCAGTGAATGTATCTCGTTCTCTTTTTGAGCCCTATTAGAGTCCTGGTCTTCTCGGCCTCCTGTGGCAAGGAGTTCCGCGGGCTGACTGCGCTCTGTGTGAAGGAAAAACTTCCTCTTGGAGTTAAACCTGCTACCTGTTAATTTCATTTGGTGACCCTTAATTTTGAGGGGAACAAGTAAATCACTTTTTTCCTTATTCACCTTTTCCACCCCAGTCACGATTTTGTAGGCTTCTCTCGTGTCGCCCCGGAGTCTCCTCTTTTTTTCCTAAGCGGAAAAGTCCCAGTCGTCTTAATCTCTCTTCAGGGGGGACCCGCTCCAAACCCCTCATCGTTTCTGCTGCCCTTTTCTGAAGCTCTTTCAATGCCTTTGTAGAGAGGCCATGCGAGACTCTCTGTCGTCGTCTTCTCTAATCCATTTTGAAAGGATTCCTGACGTCGTGTGCGCTTTTTTAGCTGCTGCTGCTGCTGCTCCTCCACATTGAGGGGATGTTCTCAGAGAACTCTCCCAGATTTCTCTGCTGAGTGGTTAGAGCTAAATTAGTCCCCATCACTTGGTATGTAGAGTCGGGGATGATTTTTTCCCCCCCGTGCACGTTACTTCCCGTTCCTCGACGACATTAACTTCCGTTTGCCATTTTGTTGCCAACTGTCTTAGTTTTGTGAGATCTTTGAAGCTCTTCATGGTCTGCTTTGTTCGTAACTATCTCGAGCAGTTGAGCATCAGCTGCAGATTTTGCCACCTGGCTGTTTACCCCTTTCTGTAGATGATTTATCAGTAGGCTGAATAGGATGGGACCCGTGGGGGTGAGGATGGGGAGGGGCACCCCTCTCCAGTTTGAAAACTGACCATTTATTCCTACCCTTTGTTTCGTGTCGGTCTCTTTTTTTTTTTTTTTTTTTTCAACCAGTTATCCGTCCACGGGAGGACCTTCTCTCTTATCCCATGAAAACGTACTTGACGTGAGAGCCTTTGGTGAGGGATCTGGTCAAAGGCTTTCTGGAAATCTAAGTCCACTATAGCCACGGGCTTCCCCCCTTGGCCACATGTCTGTTGACCCACTTCCCCCACCCTCCCTCAAAGAACTCGCTAGTAGTAAGACATGACTTCCCTTTACAGAAGCCATCCTGGCTTCGCCCGCACCCTTTGCGGGCGCCCCCCTCCCCTCTCCGAAATTAGGTTCCTCTCTGTGTCTGACTCTTTTATGCTTGACCGTAGTTCCAAGTAACTTGCCCGGTACCGACGTTAGACTTCCCGGTACGTAATTGCCAGGATGGCCTTTTAAAAATATTGGCGTGCCTTTAGCTGTCTTTCTGCTCATTAGCAACGGAAGCTTGATTTAAAGGCTAGGTTACAAAGCCCAGTTAATAGTTGGGCAGTTTCACGTTTGACTTCTTTCAGAACTCTTGGACGGTGAATGGCATCGGGTGTCACTGACTTGTTACTGTGAAGTTTGATCACTTTGCTCTGAAAGCTCCTCTAGTGACACCTCAGTCTTGGACAATTCCTCAGATTTGTCAGCTGCAAAGAATTGCTCGGGTTTGGGGATCTCCCTGACGACATCGTCAGCTGTGAAGAAGAAAGCAAGGAATTGATTTGGTTTCTGCAAGGACCGAATCGTCTTGGAGTGCTCCTTTAGCATTTCGAAGATCAAGTGGCCCTGCTGGTTGGTTGGCAGGCTTCCCGCTTCTGATGTATTTGGCCAAATGGCTTTTTATTACTTTTTTGACTGGCTAGCTGTTCTCCAGACTCCTTTTGGCTTTTTTTTTCTGCTTCTGCTGCTTCTCTTTTTACACTGAATTGGGCCATTTATGCTCCTTTCTGTTTTCCTCACTAGGATTTTTACCTTCCATTTCTCTTTCACTCGCTGCTTCTGGTGCTTGGTAGTTCTCTTACTGTGTGTGTTAATTTGGGGGATACATTTAAGTTGTGCCTGCCTTAGGGTGTCTTGGAAAAGTGTCCATGCAACTTGCGGGGATTTTCCTTTTTGTCACTGTACCTTTTTCATTTCCGCTTAACCAGCCTCCTCATTTTTGTGTCGTTCCCCTTTCTGAAATTCAGTGCCACAGTGTTGGGCTGCTGAGGTGGGTGGCTTTTTTTCCCCCTCCCCACCCCCACAGGGATGTTCAATTTTCTGACCCTATGATCACCATTTCCCAGCGTTCCAGTTGTACTTCCCTCTCCGCCCACCAGATCCTGTGCTCCGCTTAGGAGTAAGTGAAGAATTGCCTCTCCCCTTGCGGGTTCCAGAACCGCTTGCTCCAGGAAGCAATCACTGGAAGGTATCAAGAAATGTTACCTGTGCATCCTGTGCTGAGGTGAGGTGTTACCCAGTCAGTATGGGGATAGCCGAAGTCCCCCACTATTATGGCCTCGCTAATCTCCCTTAGCCTTTCCTAGTCGCTATCGCTATCGCTATCCTGGTCAGGGGGTCGGTAATCGTGCCCTAGGCTATATTCTTAGAGCATGGAATTACTACCCCCTTCTGAGATTCCGTGGAACCTTTTGGTTCATTTCGGATTTTTACTTCACTTGATTCTGCATTTTCTTTCGCGGCTAGTGCCGCTCCCCCCACCAGCACGACCTGTTCTGTCCTTCCGATACGTACCCCGGTGTGACGCTGTTCCATTGATTGTCCTCATTGCAGCAAGTTTCTGCTGTACCCATTGTATCGCTAGCCTCCTTGGATGCGAGGCGCTCTGGTTCACCCGCTTAATATTTAGAGGTCTAGCGTTTGCGCAGAAGCCCTTGAAAAATGTCACTCTTTATCTGTCTGCCATTTCCAGACACGTTAGACCCTTTTTCTTGTGATTGTTTATCATCTGCTCTTACCCAGCCTCTGCTCCTTACTAGAATGTAGACACGCTCCATTCTTAGCGATGTCTCCGTCAGGTGCAGGTGCTTCTCCGCACCTGTGGGCTTTGCCTTAGCCCTTAGTTTAAAAACTGCTTTCCGTCCTTTTTAACGCTGTGTGTCGGCAGTCGGCTTCCCTTTTTGGTGTAGGTGGAGCCCATCCTTCCCGTACAGGCTCCCCCTTTCCTCAAAGTTTCCCCCAGTGCTGGAGAAAGCTCAATCCCGTCTCTCTTCACCATCGTCTCATCGAGACTCTGAAGTGCTGCCTGCCTTCCTGGCCCTGCGCGTGGAACTGGAAGCGTTGCAGTTATCCTGGGAAACGTCGGAGAGGCGCTCTCGGGTAGGGTAAGTGTGGCTTTTTGTGTTGGTGAGGGAGACGGGCCGGTGCTGTGGGCTGGTGGTCTGAGTATCCAAGTGTGTCTGTCTGTCGGATGGTTTGTCTGACTGGTGCTAGTTGCGGAGACTGAGACCCCATGTGTTTGGCCGTGGAGAGGGCTTTGTTGCAGGTGGGGGCCTTGAGGGGCTGATGGGGTTGTAGGCGAGGCGCTTGGAGCCCAGCAGCCTTATCCCAGAGGCAGCCAGAGCGACGGGAGTGAGCAGCCAAGTGGGGAGTTTCCCTGGGAAAGGTCCAAGTGGAGCTCTGGTAAGCGTGGCTTTTGTGGGGGAAGGGGCAGAGGGCGGGGTGGGGGCTGTGTTAAGATGGGAAGAAGGGCCATACTGGGTCAGAGCAGAGGTCCCTCTAGCCCAGTATCCTGTCTTCCGACAGTGGCCGGTACCAGATGCCCCAGAGGGAGCCAAGAGACGGGAATCAAGTGAGCCCTCTCCTGTCGTCGGTTTCCGGGCTGCGACCGACTGAGTGACAGAGCGGAGGCTAGGGACGCTGCTGATGGACCTGACCTCAGTGAATGTATCTCGTTCTCTTTTTGAGCCCTATTAGAGTCCTGGTCTTCTCGGCCTCCTGTGGCAAGGAGTTCCGCGGGCTGACTGCGCTCTGTGTGAAGGAAAAACTTCCTCTTGGAGTTAAACCTGCTACCTGTTAATTTCATTTGGTGACCCTTAATTTTGAGGGGAACAAGTAAATCACTTTTTTCCTTATTCACCTTTTCCACCCCAGTCACGATTTTGTAGGCTTCTCTCGTGTCGCCCCGGAGTCTCCTCTTTTTTTCCTAAGCGGAAAAGTCCCAGTCGTCTTAATCTCTCTTCAGGGGGGACCCGCTCCAAACCCCTCATCGTTTCTGCTGCCCTTTTCTGAAGCTCTTTCAATGCCTTTGTAGAGAGGCCATGCGAGACTCTCTGTTGTCGTCTTCTCTAATCCATTTTGAAAGGATTCCTGACGTCGTGTGCGCTTTTTTAGCTGCTGCTGCTGCTGCTCCTCCACATTGAGGGGATGTTCTCAGAGAACTCTCCCAGATTTCTCTGCTGAGTGGTTAGAGCTAAATTAGTCCCCATCACTTGGTATGTAGAGTCGGGGATGATTTTTTCCCCCCGTGCACGTTACTTCCCGTTCCTCGACGACATTAACTTCCGTTTGCCATTTTGTTGCCAACTGACTTAGTTTTGTGAGATCTTTGAAGCTCTTCATGGTCTGCTTTGTTCTTAACTATCTCGAGCAGTTGAGCATCACCTGCAAATTTTGCCACCTGGCTGTTTACCCCTTTCTGTAGATGATTTATCAGTAGGCTGAATAGGATGGGACCCGTGGGGGTGAGGATGGGGAGGGGCACCCCTCTCCAGTTTGAAAACTGACCATTTATTCCTACCCTTTGTTTCGTGTCGGTCTCTTTTTTTTTTTTTTTTTTTCCAACCAGTTATCCGTCCACGGGAGGACCTTCTCTCTTATCCCATGACAACGTACTTGACGTGAGAGCCTTTGGTGAGGGATCTGGTCAAAGGCTTTCTGGAAATCTAAGTCCACTATAGCCACGGGCTTCCCCCCTTGGCCACATGTCTGTTGACCCACTTCCCCCACCCTCCCTCAAAGAACTCGCTAGTAGTAAGACATGACTTCCCTTTACAGAAGCCATCCTGGCTTCGCCCGCACCCTTTGCGGGCGCCCCCCTCCCCTCTCCGAAATTAGGTTCCTCTCTGTGTCTGACTCTTTTATGCTTGACCGTAGTTCCAAGTAACTTGCCCGGTACCGACGTTAGACTTCCCGGTACGTAATTGCCAGGATGGCCTTTTAAAAATATTGGCGTGCCTTTAGCTGTCTTTCTGCTCATTAGCAACGGAAGCTTGATTTAAAGGCTAGGTTACAAAGCCCAGTTAATAGTTGGGCAGTTTCACGTTTGACTTCTTTCAGAACTCTTGGACGGTGAATGGCGTCGGGTGCCACTGACTTGTTACTGTGAAGTTTGATCACTTTGCTCTGAAAGCTCCTCTAGTGACACCTCAGTCTTGGACAATTCCTCAGATTTGTCAGCTGCAAAGAATTGCTCGGGTTTGGGGATCTCCCTGACGACATCGTCAGCTGTGAAGAAGAAAGCAAGGAATTGATTTGGTTTCTGCAAGGACCGAATCGTCTTGGAGTGCTCCTTTAGCATTTCGAAGATCAAGTGGCCCTGCTGGTTGGTTGGCAGGCTTCCCGCTTCTGATGTATTTGGCCAAATGGCTTTTTATTACTTTTTTGACTGGCTAGCTGTTCTCCAGACTCCTTTTGGCTTTTTTTTTCTGCTTCTGCTGCTTCTCTTTTTACACTGAATTGGGCCATTTATGCTCCTTTCTGTTTTCCTCACTAGGATTTTTACCTTCCATTTCTCTTTCACTCGCTGCTTCTGGTGCTTGGTAGTTCTCTTACTGTGTGTGTTAATTTGGGGGATACATTTAAGTTGGGCCTGCCTTAGGGTGTCTTGGAAAAGTGTCCATGCAACTTGCGGGGATTTTCCTTTTTGTCACTGTACCTTTTTCATTTCCGCTTAACCAGCCTCCTCATTTTTGTCTCGTTCCCCTTTCTGAAATTCAGTGCCACAGTGTTGGGCTGCTGAGGTGGGTGGCTTTTTTTCCCCCTCCCCACCCCCACAGGGATGTTCAATTTTCTGACCCTATGATCACCATTTCCCAGCGTTCCAGTTGTACTTCCCTCTCCGCCCACCAGATCCTGTGCTCCGCTTAGGAGTAAGTGAAGAATTGCCTCTCCCCTTGCGGGTTCCAGAACCGCTTGCTCCAGGAAGCAATCACTGGAAGGTATCAAGAAATGTTACCTGTGCATCCTGTCCTGAGGTGAGGTGTTACCCAGTCAGTATGGGGATAGCCAAAGTCCCCCACTATTATGGCCTCGCTAATCTCCCTTAGCCTTTCCTAGTCGCTATCGCTATCGCTATCCTGGTCAGGGGGTCGGTAATCGTGCCCTAGGCTATATCCTTAGAGCATGGAATTACTACCCCCTTCTGAGATTCCGTGGAACCTTTTGGTTCATTTCGGATTTTTACTTCACTTGATTCTGCATTTTCTTTCGCGGCTAGTGCCGCTCCCCCCACCAGCACGACCTGTTCTGTCCTTCCGATACGTACCCCGGTGTGACGCTGTTCCATTGATTGTCCTCATTGCAGCAAGTTTCTGCTGTACCCATTGTATCGCTAGCCTCCTTGGATGCGAGGCGCTCTGGTTCACCCGCTTAATATTTAGAGGTCTAGCGTTTGCGCAGAAGCCCTTGAAAAATGTCACTCTTTATCTGTCTGCCATTTCCAGACACGTTAGACCCTTTTTCTTGTGATTGTTTATCATCTGCTCTTACCCAGCCTCTGCTCCTTACTAGAATGTAGACACGCTCCATTCTTAGCGATGTCTCCGTCAGGTGCAGGTGCTTCTCCGCACCTGTGGGCTTTGCCTTAGCCCTTAGTTTAAAAACTGCTTTCCGTCCTTTTTAACGCTGTGTGTCGGCAGTCGGCTTCCCTTTTTGGTGTAGGTGGAGCCCATCCTTCCCGTACAGGCTCCCCCTTTCCTCAAAGTTTCCCCCAGTGCTGGAGAAAGCTCAATCCCGTCTCTCTTCACCATCGTCTCATCGAGACTCTGAAGTGCTGCCTGCCTTCCTGGCCCTGCGCGTGGAACTGGAAGCGTTGCAGTTATCCTGGGAAACGTCGGAGAGGCGCTCTCGGGTAGGGTAAGTGTGGCTTTTTGTGTTGGTGAGGGAGACGGGCCGGTGCTGTGGGCTGGTGGTCTGAGTATCCAAGTGTGTCTGTCGGATGGTTTGTCTGACTGGTGCTAGTTGCGGAGACTGAGACCCCATGTGTTTGGCCGTGGAGAGGGCTTTGTTGCAGGTGGGGGCCTTGAGGGGCTGATGGGGTTGTAGGCGAGGCGCTTGGAGCCCAGCAGCCTTATCCCAGAGGCAGCCAGAGCGACGGGAGTGAGCAGCCAAGTGGGGAGTTTCCCTGGGAAAGGTCCAAGTGGAGCTCTGGTAAGCGTGGCTTTTGTGGGGGAAGGGGCAGAGGGCGGGGTGGGGGCTGTGTTAAGATGGGAAGAAGGGCCATACTGGGTCAGAGCAGAGGTCCCTCTAGCCCAGTATCCTGTCTTCCGACAGTGGCCGGTACCAGATGCCCCAGAGGGAGCCAAGAGACGGGAATCAAGTGAGCCCTCTCCTGTCGTCGGTTTCCGGGCTGCGACCAACTGAGTGACAGAGCGGAGGCTAGGGACGCTGCTGATGGACCTGACCTCAGTGAATGTATCTCGTTCTCTTTTTGAGCCCTATTAGAGTCCTGGTCTTCTCGGCCTCCTGTGGCAAGGAGTTCCGCGGGCTGACTGCGCTCTGTGTGAAGGAAAAACTTCCTCTTGGAGTTAAACCTGCTACCTGTTAATTTCATTTGGTGACCCTTAATTTTGAGGGGAACAAGTAAATCACTTTTTTCCTTATTCACCTTTTCCACCCCAGTCACGATTTTGTAGGCTTCTCTCGTGTCGCCCCGGAGTCTCCTCTTTTTTTCCTAAGCGGAAAAGTCCCAGTCGTCTTAATCTCTCTTCAGGGGGGACCCGCTCCAAACCCCTCATCGTTTCTGCTGCCCTTTTCTGAAGCTCTTTCAATGCCTTTGTAGAGAGGCCATGCGAGACTCTCTGTCGTCGTCTTCTCTAATCCATTTTGAAAGGATTCCTGACGTCGTGTGCGCTTTTTTAGCTGCTGCTGCTGCTGCTCCTCCACATTGAGGGGATGTTCTCAGAGAACTCTCCCAGATTTCTCTGCTGAGTGGTTAGAGCTAAATTAGTCCCCATCACTTGGTATGTAGAGTCGGGGATGATTTTTTCCCCCCCGTGCACGTTACTTCCCGTTCCTCGACGACATTAACTTCCGTTTGCCATTTTGTTGTCAACTGACTTGGTTTTGTGAGATCTTTGAAGCTCTTCATGGTCTGCTTTGTTCTTAACTATCTCGAGCAGTTGAGCATCAGCTGCAGATTTTGCCACCTGGCTGTTTACCCCTTTCTGTAGATGATTTATCAGTAGGCTGAATAAGATGGGACCCGTGGGGGTGAGGATGGGGAGGGGCACCCCTCTCCAGTTTGAAAACTGACCATTTATTCCTACCCTTTGTTTCGTGTCGGTCTCTTTTTTTTTTTTTTTTTTTTTTCAACCAGTTATCCGTCCACGGGAGGACCTTCTCTCTTATCC
Organism: Pelodiscus sinensis; assembly: GCF_052426305.1. Classification (NCBI taxonomy): domain Eukaryota; kingdom Metazoa; phylum Chordata; order Testudines; family Trionychidae; genus Pelodiscus; species Pelodiscus sinensis. The sequence continues at coordinate 113,788,575 of NC_143055.1, read as the reverse complement.
CATGAAAACGTACTTGACGTGAGAGCCTTTGGTGAGGGATCTGGTCAAAGGCTTTCTGGAAATCTAAGTCCACTATAGCCACGGGCTTCCCCCCTTGGCCACATGTCTGTTGACCCACTTCCCCCACCCTCCCTCAAAGAACTCGCTAGTAGTAAGACATGACTTCCCTTTACAGAAGCCATCCTGGCTTCGCCCGCACCCTTTGCGGGCGCCCCCCTCCCCTCTCCGAAATTAGGTTCCTCTCTGTGTCTGACTCTTTTATGCTTGACCGTAGTTCCAAGTAACTTGCCCGGTACCGACGTTAGACTTCCCGGTACGTAATTGCCAGGATGGCCTTTTAAAAATATTGGCGTGCCTTTAGCTGTCTTTCTGCTCATTAGCAACGGAAGCTTGATTTAAAGGCTAGGTTACAAAGCCCAGTTAATAGTTGGGCAGTTTCACGTTTGACTTCTTTCAGAACTCTTGGACGGTGAATGGCGTCGGGTGCCACTGACTTGTTACTGTGAAGTTTGATCACTTTGCTCTGAAAGCTCCTCTAGTGACACCTCAGTCTTGGACAATTCCTCAGATTTGTCAGCTGCAAAGAATTGCTCGGGTTTGGGGATCTCCCTGACGACATCGTCAGCTGTGAAGAAGAAAGCAAGGAATTGATTTGGTTTCTGCAAGGACCGAATCGTCTTGGAGTGCTCCTTTAGCATTTCGAAGATCAAGTGGCCCTGCTGGTTGGTTGGCAGGCTTCCCGCTTCTGATGTATTTGGCCAAATGGCTTTTTATTACTTTTTTGACTGGCTAGCTGTTCTCCAGACTCCTTTTGGCTTTTTTTTTCTGCTTCTGCTGCTTCTCTTTTTACACTGAATTGGGCCATTTATGCTCCTTTCTGTTTTCCTCACTAGGATTTTTACCTTCCATTTCTCTTTCACTCGCTGCTTCTGGTGCTTGGTAGTTCTCTTACTGTGTGTGTTAATTTGGGGGATACATTTAAGTTGGGCCTGCCTTAGGGTGTCTTGGAAAAGTGTCCATGCAACTTGCGGGGATTTTCCTTTTTGTCACTGTACCTTTTTCATTTCCGCTTAACCAGCCTCCTCATTTTTGTGTCGTTCCCCTTTCTGAAATTCAGTGCCACAGTGTTGGGCTGCTGAGGTGGGTGGCTTTTTTTCCCCCTCCCCACCCCCACAGGGATGTTCAATTTTCTGACCCTATGATCACCATTTCCCAGCGTTCCAGTTGTACTTCCCTCTCCGCCCACCAGATCCTGTGCTCCGCTTAGGAGTAAGTGAAGAATTGCCTCTCCCCTTGCGGGTTCCAGAACCGCTTGCTCCAGGAAGCAATCACTGGAAGGTATCAAGAAATGTTACCTGTGCATCCTGTCCTGAGGTGAGGTGTTACCCAGTCAGTATGGGGATAGCCGAAGTCCCCCACTATTATGGCCTCGCTAATCTCCCTTAGCCTTTCCTAGTCGCTATCGCTATCGCTATCCTGGTCAGGGGGTCGGTAATCGTGCCCTACGGCTATCTTCTTAGAGCATGGAATTACTACCCCCTTCTGAGATTCCGTGGAACCTTTTGGTTCATTTCGGATTTTTACTTCACTTGATTCTGCATTTTCTTTCGCGGCTAGTGCCGCTCCCCCCACCAGCACGACCTGTTCTGTCCTTCCGATACGTACCCCGGTGTGACGCTGTTCCATTGATTGTCCTCATTGCAGCAAGTTTCTGCTGTACCCATTGTATCGCTAGCCTCCTTGGATGCGAGGCGCTCTGGTTCACCCGCTTAATATTTAGAGGTCTAGCGTTTGCGCAGAAGCCCTTGAAAAATGTCACTCTTTATCTGTCTGCCATTTCCAGACACGTTAGACCCTTTTTCTTGTGATTGTTTATCATCTGCTCTTACCCAGCCTCTGCTCCTTACTAGAATGTAGACACGCTCCATTCTTAGCGATGTCTCCGTCAGGTGCAGGTGCTTCTCCGCACCTGTGGGCTTTGCCTTAGCCCTTAGTTTAAAAACTGCTTTCCGTCCTTTTTCACGCTGTGTGTCGGCAGTCGGCTTCCCTTTTTGGTGTAGGTGGAGCCCATCCTTCCCGTACAGGCTCCCCCTTTCCTCAAAGTTTCCCCCAGTGCTGGAGAAAGCTCAATCCCGTCTCTCTTCACCATCGTCTCATCGAGACTCTGAAATGCTGCCTGCCTTCCTGGCCCTGCGCGTGGAACTGGAAGCGTTGCAGTTATCCTGGGAAACGTCGGAGAGGCGCTCTCGGGTAGGGTAAGTGTGGCTTTTTGTGTTGGTGAGGGAGACGGGCCGGTGCTGTGGGCTGGTGGTCTGAGTATCCAAGTGTCTGTCTGTCGGATGGTTTGTCTGACTGGTGCTAGTTGCGGAGACTGAGACCCCATGTGTTTGGCCGTGGAGAGGGCTTTGTTGCAGGTGGGGGCCTTGAGGGGCTGATGGGGTTGTAGGCGAGGCGCTTGGAGCCCAGCAGCCTTATCCCAGAGGCAGCCAGAGCGACGGGAGTGAGCAGCCAAGTGGGGAGTTTCCCCGGGAAAGGTCCAAGTGGAGCTCTGGTAAGCGTGGCTTTTGTGGGGGAAGGGGCAGAGGGCGGGGTGGGGGCTGTGTTAAGATGGGAAGAAGGGCCATACTGGGTCAGAGCAGAGGTCCCTCTAGCCCAGTATCCTGTCTTCCGACAGTGGCCGGTACCAGATGCCCCAGAGGGAGCCAAGAGACGGGAATCAAGTGAGCCCTCTCCTGTCGTCGGTTTCCGGGCTGCGACCGACTGAGTGACAGAGCGGAGGCTAGGGACGCTGCTGATGGACCTGACCTCAGTGAATGTATCTCGTTCTCTTTTTGAGCCCTATTAGAGTCCTGGTCTTCTCGGCCTCCTGTGGCAAGGAGTTCCGCGGGCTGACTGCGCTCTGTGTGAAGGAAAAACTTCCTCTTGGAGTTAAACCTGCTACCCGTTAATTTCATTTGGTGACCCTTAATTTTGAGGGGAATAAGTAAATCACTTTTTTCCTTATTCACCTTTTCCACCCCAGTCACGATTTTGTAGGCTTCTCTCGTGTCGCCCCGGAGTCTCCTCTTTTTTTCCTAAGCGGAAAATGCCAAGTCGTCTTAATCTCTCTTCAGGGGGGACCCGCTCCAAACCCCTCATCGTTTCTGCTGCCCTTTTCTGAAGCTCTTTCAATGCCTTTGTAGAGAGGCCATGCGAGACTCTCTGTCGTCGTCTTCTCTAATCCATTTTGAAAGGATTCCTGACGTTGTGTGCGCTTTTTTAGCTGCTGCTGCTGCTGCTCCTCCACATTGAGGGGATGTTCTCAGAGAACTCTCCCAGATTTCTCTGCTGAGTGGTTAGAGCTAAATTAGTCCCCATCACTTGGTATGTAGAGTCGGGGATGATTTTTTTCCCCCCCCCCGTGCACGTTACTTCCCGTTCCTCGACGACATTAACTTCCGTTTGCCATTTTGTTGCCAACTGACTTAGTTTTGTGAGATCTTTGAAGCTCTTCATGGTCTGCTTTGTTCTTAACTATCTCGAGCAGTTGAGCATCACCTGCAAATTTTGCCACCTGGCTGTTTACCCCTTTCTGTAGATGATTTATCAGTAGGCTGAATAGGATGGGACCCGTGGGGGTGAGGATGGGGAGGGGCACCCCTCTCCAGTTTGAAAACTGACCATTTATTCCTACCCTTTGTTTCGTGTCGGTCTCTTTTTTTTTTTTTTCCAACCAGTTATCCGTCCACGGGAGGACCTTCTCTCTTATCCCATGACAACGTACTTGACGTGAGAGCCTTTGGTGAGGGATCTGGTCAAAGGCTTTCTGGAAATCTAAGTCCACTATAGCCACGGGCTTCCCCCCTTGGCCACATGTCTGTTGACCCACTTCCCCCACCCTCCCTCAAAGAACTCGCTAGTAGTAAGACATGACTTCCCTTTACAGAAGCCATCCTGGCTTCGCCCGCACCCTTTGCGGGCGCCCCCCTCCCCTCTCCGAAATTAGGTTCCTCTCTGTGTCTGACTCTTTTATGCTTGACCGTAGTTCCAAGTAACTTGCCCGGTACCGACGTTAGACTTCCCGGTACGTAATTGCCAGGATGGCCTTTTAAAAATATTGGCGTGCCTTTAGCTGTCTTTCTGCTCATTAGCAACGGAAGCTTGATTTAAAGGCTAGGTTACAAAGCCCAGTTAATAGTTGGGCAGTTTCACGTTTGACTTCTTTCAGAACTCTTGGACGGTGAATGGCGTCGGGTGCCACTGACTTGTTACTGTGAAGTTTGATCACTTTGCTCTGAAAGCTCCTCTAGTGACACCTCAGTCTTGGACAATTCCTCAGATTTGTCAGCTGCAAAGAATTGCTCGGGTTTGGGGATCTCCCTGACGACATCGTCAGCTGTGAAGAAGAAAGCAAGGAATTGATTTGGTTTCTGCAAGGACCGAATCGTCTTGGAGTGCTCCTTTAGCATTTCGAAGATCAAGTGGCCCTGCTGGTTGGTTGGCAGGCTTCCCGCTTCTGATGTATTTGGCCAAATGGCTTTTTATTACTTTTTTGACTGGCTAGCTGTTCTCCAGACTCCTTTTGGCTTTTTTTTCTGCTTCTGCTGCTTCTCTTTTTACACTGAATTGGGCCATTTATGCTCCTTTCTGTTTTCCTCACTAGGATTTTTACCTTCCATTTCTCTTTCACTCGCTGCTTCTGGTGCTTGGTAGTTCTCTTACTGTGTGTGTTAATTTGGGGTATACATTTAAGTTGGGCCTGCCTTAGGGTGTCTTGGAAAAGTGTCCATGCAACTTGCGGGGATTTTCCTTTTTGTCACTGTACCTTTTTCATTTCCGCTTAACCAGCCTCCTCATTTTTGTGTCGTTCCCCTTTCTGAAATTCAGTGCCACAGTGTTGGGCTGCTGAGGTGGGTGGCTTCCCCCCCCCCCCTCCCCCCACAGGGATGTTCAATTTTCTGACCCTATGATCACCATTTCCCAGCGTTCCAGTTGTACTTCCCTCTCCGCCCACCAGATCCTGTGCTCCGCTTAGGAGTAAGTGAAGAATTGCCTCTCCCCTTGCGGGTTCCAGAACCGCTTGCTCCAGGAAGCAATCACTGGAAGGTATCAAGAAATGTTACCTGTGCATCCTGTCCTGAGGTGAGGTGTTACCCAGTCAGTATGGGGATAGCCGAAGTCCCCCACTATTATGGCCTTGCTAATCTCCCTTAGCCTTTCCTAGTCGCTATCGCTATCCTGGTCAGGGGGTCGGTAATCGTGCCCTACGGCTATCTTCTTAGAGCATGGAATTACTACCCCCTTCTGAGATTCCGTGGAACCTTTTGGTTCATTTCGGATTTTTACTTCACTTGATTCTGCATTTTCTTTCGCGGCTAGTGCCGCTCCCCCCACCAGCACGACCTGTTCTGTCCTTCCGATACGTACCCCGGTGTGACGCTGTTCCATTGATTGTCCTCATTGCAGCAAGTTTCTGCTGTACCCATTGTATCGCTAGCCTCCTTGGATGCGAGGCGCTCTGGTTCACCCGCTTAATATTTAGAGGTCTAGCGTTTGCGCAGAAGCCCTTGAAAAATGTCACTCTTTATCTGTCTGCCATTTCCAGACACGTTAGACCCTTTTTCTTGTGATTGTTTATCATCTGCTCTTACCCAGCCTCTGCTCCTTACTAGAATGTAGACACGCTCCATTCTTAGCGATGTCTCCGTCAGGTGCAGGTGCTTCTCCGCACCTGTGGGCTTTGCCTTAGCCCTTAGTTTAAAAACTGCTTTCCGTCCTTTTTAACGCTGTGTGTCGGCAGTCGGCTTCCCTTTTTGGTGTAGGTGGAGCCCATCCTTCCCGTACAGGCTCCCCCTTTCCTCAAAGTTTCCCCCAGTGCTGGAGAAAGCTCAATCCCGTCTCTCTTCACCATCGTCTCATCGAGACTCTGAAGTGCTGCCTGCCTTCCTGGCCCTGCGCGTGGAACTGGAAGCGTTGCAGTTATCCTGGGAAACGTCGGAGAGGCGCTCTCGGGTAGGGTAAGTGTGGCTTTTTGTGTTGGTGAGGGAGACGGGCCGGTGCTGTGGGCTGGTGGTCTGAGTATCCAAGTGTCTGTCTGTCGGATGGTTTGTCTGACTGGTGCTAGTTGCGGAGACTGAGACCCCATGTGTTTGGCCGTGGAGAGGGCTTTGTTGCAGGTGGGGGCCTTGAGGGGCTGATGGGGTTGTAGGCGAGGCGCTTGGAGCCCAGCAGCCTTATCCCAGAGGCAGCCAGAGCGACGGGAGTGAGCAGCCAAGTGGGGAGTTTCCCTGGGAAAGGTCCAAGTGGAGCTCTGGTAAGCGTGGCTTTTGTGGGGGAAGGGGCAGAGGGCGGGGTGGGGGCTGTGTTAAGATGGGAAGAAGGGCCATACTGGGTCAGAGCAGAGGTCCCTCTAGCCCAGTATCCTGTCTTCCGACAGTGGCCGGTACCAGATGCCCCAGAGGGAGCCAAGAGACGGGAATCAAGTGAGCCCTCTCCTGTCGTCGGTTTCCGGGCTGCGACCGACTGAGTGACAGAGCGGAGGCTAGGGACGCTGCTGATGGACCTGACCTCAGTGAATGTATCTCGTTCTCTTTTTGAGCCCTATTAGAGTCCTGGTCTTCTCGGCCTCCTGTGGCAAGGAGTTCCGCGGGCTGACTGTGCTCTGTGTGAAGGAAAAACTTCCTCTTGGAGTTAAACCTGCTACCTGTTAATTTCATTTGGTGACCCTTAATTTTGAGGGGAACAAGTAAATCACTTTTTTCCTTATTCACCTTTTCCACCCCAGTCACGATTTTGTAGGCTTCTCTCGTGTCGCCCCGGAGTCTCCTCTTTTTTTCCTAAGCGGAAAAGTCCAAGTCGTCTTAATCTCTCTTCAGGGGGGACCCGCTCCAAACCCCTCATCGTTTCTGCTGCCCTTTTCTGAAGCTCTTTCAATGCCTTTGTAGAGAGGCCATGCGAGACTCTCTGTCGTCGTCTTCTCTAATCCATTTTGAAAGGATTCCTGACGTCGTGTGCGCTTTTTTAGCTGCTGCTGCTGCTCCTCCACATTGAGGGGATGTTCTCAGAGAACTCTCCCAGATTTCTCTGCTGAGTGGTTAGAGCTAAATTAGTCCCCATCACTTGGTATGTAGAGTCGGGGATGATTTTTTCCCCCCGTGCACGTTACTTCCCGTTCCTCGACGACATTAACTTCCGTTTGCCATTTTGTTGCCAACTGACTTAGTTTTGTGAGATCTTTGAAGCTCTTCATGGTCTGCTTTGTTCTTAACTATCTCGAGCAGTTGAGCATCACCTGCAAATTTTGCCACCTGGCTGTTTACCCCTTTCTGTAGATGATTTATCAGTAGGCTGAATAGGATGGGACCCGTGGGGGTGAGGATGGGGAGGGGCACCCCTCTCCAGTTTGAAAACTGACCATTTATTCCTACCCTTTGTTTCGTGTCGGTCTCTTTTTTTTTTTTTTCTCCAACCAGTTATCCGTCCACGGGAGGACCTTCTCTCTTATCCCATGACAACGTACTTGACGTGAGAGCCTTTGGTGAGGGATCTGGTCAAAGGCTTTCTGGAAATCTAAGTCCACTATAGCCACGGGCTTCCCCCCTTGGCCACATGTCTGTTGACCCACTTCCCCCACCCTCCCTCAAAGAACTCGCTAGTAGTAAGACATGACTTCCCTTTACAGAAGCCATCCTGGCTTCGCCCGCACCCTTTGCGGGCGCCCCCCTCCCCTCTCCGAAATTAGGTTCCTCTCTGTGTCTGACTCTTTTATGCTTGACCGTAGTTCCAAGTAACTTGCCCGGTACCGACGTTAGACTTCCCGGTACGTAATTGCCAGGATGGCCTTTTAAAAATATTGGCGTGCCTTTAGCTGTCTTTCTGCTCATTAGCAACGGAAGCTTGATTTAAAGGCTAGGTTACAAAGCCCAGTTAATAGTTGGGCAGTTTCACGTTTGACTTCTTTCAGAACTCTTGGACGGTGAATGGCGTCGGGTGCCACTGACTTGTTACTGTGAAGTTTGATCACTTTGCTCTGAAAGCTCCTCTAGTGACACCTCAGTCTTGGACAATTCCTCAGATTTGTCAGCTGCAAAGAATTGCTCGGGTTTGGGGATCTCCCTGACGACATCGTCAGCTGTGAAGAAGAAAGCAAGGAATTGATTTGGTTTCTGCAAGGACCGAATCGTCTTGGAGTGCTCCTTTAGCATTTCGAAGATCAAGTGGCCCTGCTGGTTGGTTGGCAGGCTTCCCGCTTCTGATGTATTTGGCCAAATGGCTTTTTATTACTTTTTTGACTGGCTAGCTGTTCTCCAGACTCCTTTTGGCTTTTTTTTCCTGCTTCTGCTGCTTCTCTTTTTACACTGAATTGGGCCATTTATGCTCCTTTGTTTTCCTCACTAGGATTTTTACCTTCCATTTCTCTTTCACTCGCTGCTTCTGGTGCTTGGTAGTTCTCTTACTGTGTGTGTTAATTTGGGGTATACATTTAAGTTGGGCCTGCCTTAGGGTGTCTTGGAAAAGTGTCCATGCAACTTGCGGGGATTTTCCTTTTTGTCACTGTACCTTTTTCATTTCCGCTTAACCAGCCTCCTCATTTTTGTGTCGTTCCCCTTTCTGAAATTCAGTGCCACAGTGTTGGGCTGCTGAGGTGGGTGGCTTCCCCCCCCCCCCCCCCCCCCCCCCCCCCCCACAGGGATGTTCAATTTTCTGACCCTATGATCACCATTTCCCAGCGTTCCAGTTGTACTTCCCTCTCCGCCCACCAGATCCTGTGCTCCGCTTAGGAGTAAGTGAAGAATTGCCTCTCCCCTTGCGGGTTCCAGAACCGCTTGCTCCAGGAAGCAATCACTGGAAGGTATCAAGAAATGTTACCTGTGCATCCTGTCCTGAGGTGAGGTGTTACCCAGTCAGTATGGGGATAGCCGAAGTCCCCCACTATTATGGCCTTGCTAATCTCCCTTAGCCTTTCCTAGTCGCTATCGCTATCCTGGTCAGGGGGTCGGTAATCGTGCCCTACGGCTATCTTCTTAGAGCATGGAATTACTACCCCCTTCTGAGATTCCGTGGAACCTTTTGGTTCATTTCGGATTTTTACTTCACTTGATTCTGCATTTTCTTTCGCGGCTAGTGCCGCTCCCCCCACCAGCACGACCTGTTGTGTCCTTCCGATACGTACCCCGGTGTGACGCTGTTCCATTGATTGTCCTCATTGCAGCAAGTTTCTGCTGTACCCATTGTATCGCTAGCCTCCTTGGATGCGAGGCGCTCTGGTTCACCCGCTTAATATTTAGAGGTCTAGCGTTTGCGCAGAAGCCCTTGAAAAATGTCACTCTTTATCTGTCTGCCATTTCCAGACACGTTAGACCCTTTTTCTTGTGATTGTTTATCATCTGCTCTTACCCAGCCTCTGCTCCTTACTAGAATGTAGACACGCTCCATTCTTAGCGATGTCTCCGTCAGGTGCAGGTGCTTCTCCGCACCTGTGGGCTTTGCCTTAGCCCTTAGTTTAAAAACTGCTTTCCGTCCTTTTTAACGCTGTGTGTCGGCAGTCGGCTTCCCTTTTTGGTGTAGGTGGAGCCCATCCTTCCCGTACAGGCTCCCCCTTTCCTCAAAGTTTCCCCCAGTGCTGGAGAAAGCTCAATCCCGTCTCTCTTCACCATCGTCTCATCGAGACTCTGAAGTGCTGCCTGCCTTCCTGGCCCTGCGCGTGGAACTGGAAGCGTTGCAGTTATCCTGGGAAACGTCGGAGAGGCGCTCTCGGGTAGGGTAAGTGTGGCTTTTTGTGTTGGTGAGGGAGACGGGCCGGTGCTGTGGGCTGGTGGTCTGAGTATCCAAGTGTCTGTCTGTCGGATGGTTTGTCTGACTGGTGCTAGTTGCGGAGACTGAGACCCCATGTGTTTGGCCGTGGAGAGGGCTTTGTTGCAGGTGGGGGCCTTGAGGGGCTGATGGGGTTGTAGGCGAGGCGCTTGGAGCCCAGCAGCCTTATCCCAGAGGCAGCCAGAGCGACGGGAGTGAGCAGCCAAGTGGGGAGTTTCCCTGGGAAAGGTCCAAGTGGAGCTCTGGTAAGCGTGGCTTTTGTGGGGGAAGGGGCAGAGGGCGGGGTGGGGGCTGTGTTAAGATGGGAAGAAGGGCCATACTGGGTCAGAGCAGAGGTCCCTCTAGCCCAGTATCCTGTCTTCCGACAGTGGCCGGTACCAGATGCCCCAGAGGGAGCCAAGAGACGGGAATCAAGTGAGCCCTCTCCTGTCGTCGGTTTCCGGGCTGCGACCGACTGAGTGACAGAGCGGAGGCTAGGGACGCTGCTGATGGACCTGACCTCAGTGAATGTATCTCGTTCTCTTTTTGAGCCCTATTAGAGTCCTGGTCTTCTCGGCCTCCTGTGGCAAGGAGTTCCGCGGGCTGACTGCGCTCTGTGTGAAGGAGAAACTTCCTCTTGGAGTTAAACCTGCTACCTGTTAATTTCATTTGGTGACCCTTAATTTTGAGGGGAACAAGTAAATCACTTTTTTCCTTATTCACCTTTTCCACCCCAGTCACGATTTTGTAGGCTTCTCTCGTGTCGCCCCGGAGTCTCCTCTTTTTTTCCTAAGCGGAAAAGTCCCAGTCGTCTTAATCTCTCTTCAGGGGGGACCCGCTCCAAACCCCTCATCGTTTCTGCTGCCCTTTTCTGAAGCTCTTTCAATGCCTTTGTAGAGAGGCCATGCGAGACTCTCTGTCGTCGTCTTCTCTAATCCATTTTGAAAGGATTCCTGACGTCGTGTGCGCTTTTTTAGCTGCTGCTGCTGCTGCTCCTCCACATTGAGGGGATGTTCTCAGAGAACTCTCCCAGATTTCTCTGCTGAGTGGTTAGAGCTAAATTAGTCCCCATCACTTGGTATGTAGAGTCGGGGATGATTTTTTCCCCCCGTGCACGTTACTTCCCGTTCCTCGACGACATTAACTTCCGTTTGCCATTTTGTTGCCAACTGACTTAGTTTTGTGAGATCTTTGAAGCTCTTCATGGTCTGCTTTGTTCTTAACTATCTCGAGCAGTTGAGCATCACCTGCAAATTTTGCCACCTGGCTGTTTACCCCTTTCTGTAGATGATTTATCAGTAGGCTGAATAGGATGGGACCCGTGGGGGTGAGGATGGGGAGGGGCACCCCTCTCCAGTTTGAAAACTGACCATTTATTCCTACCCTTTGTTTCGTGTCGGTCTCTTTTTTTTTTTTTTTTTCCAACCAGTTATCCGTCCACGGGAGGACCTTCTCTCTTATCCCATGACAACGTACTTGACGTGAGAGCCTTTGGTGAGGGATCTGGTCAAAGGCTTTCTGGAAATCTAAGTCCACTATAGCCACGGGCTTCCCCCCTTGGCCACATGTCTGTTGACCCACTTCCCCCACCCTCCCTCAAAGAACTCGCTAGTAGTAAGACATGACTTCCCTTTACAGAAGCCATCCTGGCTTCGCCCGCACCCTTTGCGGGCGCCCCCCTCCCCTCTCCGAAATTAGGTTCCTCTCTGTGTCTGACTCTTTTATGCTTGACCGTAGTTCCAAGTAACTTGCCCGGTACCGACGTTAGACTTCCCGGTACGTAATTGCCAGGATGGCCTTTTAAAAATATTGGCGTGCCTTTAGCTGTCTTTCTGCTCATTAGCAACGGAAGCTTGATTTAAAGGCTAGGTTACAAAGCCCAGTTAATAGTTGGGCAGTTTCACGTTTGACTTCTTTCAGAACTCTTGGACGGTGAATGGCGTCGGGTGCCACTGACTTGTTACTGTGAAGTTTGATCACTTTGCTCTGAAAGCTCCTCTAGTGACACCTCAGTCTTGGACAATTCCTCAGATTTGTCAGCTGCAAAGAATTGCTCGGGTTTGGGGATCTCCCTGACGACATCGTCAGCTGTGAAGAAGAAAGCAAGGAATTGATTTGGTTTCTGCAAGGACCGAATCGTCTTGGAGTGCTCCTTTAGCATTTCGAAGATCAAGTGGCCCTGCTGGTTGGTTGGCAGGCTTCCCGCTTCTGATGTATTTGGCCAAATGGCTTTTTATTACTTTTTTGACTGGCTAGCTGTTCTCCAGACTCCTTTTGGCTTTTTTTTCCTGCTTCTGCTGCTTCTCTTTTTACACTGAATTGGGCCATTTATGCTCCTTTCTGTTTTCCTCACTAGGATTTTTACCTTCCATTTCTCTTTCACTCGCTGCTTCTGGTGCTTGGTAGTTCTCTTACTGTGTGTGTTAATTTGGGGGATACATTTAAGTTGGGCCTGCCTTAGGGTGTCTTGGAAAAGTGTCCATGCAACTTGCGGGGATTTTCCTTTTTGTCACTGTACCTTTTTCATTTCCGCTTAACCAGCCTCCTCATTTTTGTGTCGTTCCCCTTTCTGAAATTCAGTGCCACAGTGTTGGGCTGCTGAGGTGGGTGGCTTCCCCCCCCCCCTCCCCCCCACAGGGATGTTCAATTTTCTGACCCTATGATCACCATTTCCCAGCGTTCCAGTTGTACTTCCCTCTCCGCCCACCAGATCCTGTGCTCCGCTTAGGAGTAAGTGAAGAATTGCCTCTCCCCTTGCGGGTTCCAGAACCGCTTGCTCCAGGAAGCAATCACTGGAAGGTATCAAGAAATGTTACCTGTGCATCCTGTCCTGAGGTGAGGTGTTACCCAGTCAGTATGGGGATAGCCGAAGTCCCCCACTATTATGGCCTTGCTAATCTCCCTTAGCCTTTCCTAGTCGCTATCGCTATCCTGGTCAGGGGGTCGGTAATCGTGCCCTACGGCTATCTTCTTAGAGCATGGAATTACTACCCCCTTCTGAGATTCCGTGGAACCTTTTGGTTCATTTCGGATTTTTACTTCACTTGATTCTGCATTTTCTTTCGCGGCTAGTGCCGCTCCCCCCACCAGCACGACCTGTTGTGTCCTTCCGATACGTACCCCGGTGTGACGCTGTTCCATTGATTGTCCTCATTGCAGCAAGTTTCTGCTGTACCCATTGTATCGCTAGCCTCCTTGGATGCGAGGCGCTCTGGTTCACCCGCTTAATATTTAGAGGTCTAGCGTTTGCGCAGAAGCCCTTGAAAAATGTCACTCTTTATCTGTCTGCCATTTCCAGACACGTTAGACCCTTTTTCTTGTGATTGTTTATCATCTGCTCTTACCCAGCCTCTGCTCCTTACTAGAATGTAGACACGCTCCATTCTTAGCGATGTCTCCGTCAGGTGCAGGTGCTTCTCCGCACCTGTGGGCTTTGCCTTAGCCCTTAGTTTAAAAACTGCTTTCCGTCCTTTTTAACGCTGTGTGTCGGCAGTCGGCTTCCCTTTTTGGTGTAGGTGGAGCCCATCCTTCCCGTACAGGCTCCCCCTTTCCTCAAAGTTTCCCCCAGTGCTGGAGAAAGCTCAATCCCGTCTCTCTTCACCATCGTCTCATCGAGACTCTGAAGTGCTGCCTGCCTTCCTGGCCCTGCGCGTGGAACTGGAAGCGTTGCAGTTATCCTGGGAAACGTCGGAGAGGCGCTCTCGGGTAGGGTAAGTGTGGCTTTTTGTGTTGGTGAGGGAGACGGGCCGGTGCTGTGGGCTGGTGGTCTGAGTATCCAAGTGTCTGTCTGTCGGATGGTTTGTCTGACTGGTGCTAGTTGCGGAGACTGAGACCCCATGTGTTTGGCCGTGGAGAGGGCTTTGTTGCAGGTGGGGGCCTTGAGGGGCTGATGGGGTTGTAGGCGAGGCGCTTGGAGCCCAGCAGCCTTATCCCAGAGGCAGCCAGAGCGACGGGAGTGAGCAGCCAAGTGGGGAGTTTCCCTGGGAAAGGTCCAAGTGGAGCTCTGGTAAGCGTGGCTTTTGTGGGGGAAGGGGCAGAGGGCGGGGTGGGGGCTGTGTTAAGATGGGAAGAAGGGCCATACTGGGTCAGAGCAGAGGTCCCTCTAGCCCAGTATCCTGTCTTCCGACAGTGGCCGGTACCAGATGCCCCAGAGGGAGCCAAGAGACGGGAATCAAGTGAGCCCTCTCCTGTCGTCGGTTTCCGGGCTGCGACCGACTGAGTGACAGAGCGGAGGCTAGGGACGCTGCTGATGGACCTGACCTCAGTGAATGTATCTCGTTCTCTTTTTGAGCCCTATTAGAGTCCTGGTCTTCTCGGCCTCCTGTGGCAAGGAGTTCCGCGGGCTGACTGCGCTCTGTGTGAAGGAGAAACTTCCTCTTGGAGTTAAACCTGCTACCTGTTAATTTCATTTGGTGACCCTTAATTTTGAGGGGAACAAGTAAATCACTTTTTTCCTTATTCACCTTTTCCACCCCAGTCACGATTTTGTAGGCTTCTCTCGTGTCGCCCCGGAGTCTCCTCTTTTTTTCCTAAGCGGAAAAGTCCCAGTCGTCTTAATCTCTCTTCAGGGGGGACCCGCTCCAAACCCCTCATCGTTTCTGCTGCCCTTTTCTGAAGCTCTTTCAATGCCTTTGTAGAGAGGCCATGCGAGACTCTCTGTCGTCGTCTTCTCTAATCCATTTTGAAAGGATTCCTGACGTCGTGTGCGCTTTTTTAGCTGCTGCTGCTGCTCCTCCACATTGAGGGGATGTTCTCAGAGAACTCTCCCAGATTTCTCTGCTGAGTGGTTAGAGCTAAATTAGTCCCCATCACTTGGTATGTAGAGTCGGGGATGATTTTTTCCCCCCGTGCACGTTACTTCCTGTTCCTCGACGACATTAACTTCCGTTTGCCATTTTGTTGCCAACTGACTTAGTTTTGTGAGATCTTTGAAGCTCTTCATGGTCTGCTTTGTTCTTAACTATCTCGAGCAGTTGAGCATCACCTGCAAATTTTGCCACCTGGCTGTTTACCCCTTTCTGTAGATGATTTATCAGTAGGCTGAATAGGATGGGACCCGTGGGGGTGAGGATGGGGAGGGGCACCCCTCTCCAGTTTGAAAACTGACCATTTATTCCTACCCTTTGTTTCGTGTCGGTCTCTTTTTTTTTTTTTTTTTCCAACCAGTTATCCGTCCACGGGAGGACCTTCTCTCTTATCCCATGACAACGTACTTGACGTGAGAGCCTTTGGTGAGGGATCTGGTCAAAGGCTTTCTGGAAATCTAAGTCCACTATAGCCACGGGCTTCCCCCCTTGGCCACATGTCTGTTGACCCACTTCCCCCACCCTCCCTCAAAGAACTCGCTAGTAGTAAGACATGACTTCCCTTTACAGAAGCCATCCTGGCTTCGCCCGCACCCTTTGCGGGCGCCCCCCTCCCCTCTCCGAAATTAGGTTCCTCTCTGTGTCTGACTCTTTTATGCTTGACCGTAGTTCCAAGTAACTTGCCCGGTACCGACGTTAGACTTCCCGGTACGTAATTGCCAGGATGGCCTTTTAAAAATATTGGCGTGCCTTTAGCTGTCTTTCTGCTCATTAGCAACGGAAGCTTGATTTAAAGGCTAGGTTACAAAGCCCAGTTAATAGTTGGGCAGTTTCACGTTTGACTTCTTTCAGAACTCTTGGACGGTGAATGGCGTCGGGTGCCACTGACTTGTTACTGTGAAGTTTGATCACTTTGCTCTGAAAGCTCCTCTAGTGACACCTCAGTCTTGGACAATTCCTCAGATTTGTCAGCTGCAAAGAATTGCTCGGGTTTGGGGATCTCCCTGACGACATAGTCAGCTGTGAAGAAGAAAGCAAGGAATTGATTTGGTTTCTGCAAGGACCGAATCGTCTTGGAGTGCTCCTTGAGCATTTCGATGATCAAGTGGCCCTGCTGGTTGGTTGGCAGGCTTCCCGCTTCTGATGTATATGGCCAAATGGCTTTTTATTACTTTTTTGACTGGCTAGCTGTTCTCCAGACTCCTTTTGCCTTTTTTTTTCTGCTTCTGCTGCTTCTCTTTTTACACTGAATTGGGCCATTTATGCTCTTTTCTGTTTTCCTCACTAGGATTTTTACCTTCCATTTCTCTTTCACTCGCTGCTTCTGGTGCTTGGTAGTTCTCTTACTGTGTGTGTTAATTTGGGGTATACATTTAAGTTGGGCCTGCCTTAGGGTGTCTTGGAAAAGTGTCCATGCAACTTGCGGGGATTTTCCTTTTTGTCACTGTACCTTTTTCATTTCCGCTTAACCAGCCTCCTCATTTTTGTGGTGTTCCCCTTTCTGAAATTCAGTGCCACAGTGTTGGGCTGCTGAGGTGGGTGGCTTTTTTCCCCCTCCCCACCCCCACAGGGATGTTCAATTTTCTGACCCTATGATCACCATTTCCCAGCGTTCCAGTTGTACTTCCCTCTCCGCCCACCAGATCCTGTGCTCCGCTTAGGAGTAAGTGAAGAATTGCCTCTCCCCTTGCGGGTTCCAGAACCGCTTGCTCCAAGAAGCAATCACTGGAAGGTATCAAGAAATGTTACCTGTGCATCCTGTCCTGAGGTGAGGTGTTACCCAGTCAGTATGGGGATAGCCGAAGTCCCCCACTATTATGGCCTCGCTAATCTCCCTTAGCCTTTCCTAGTCGCTATCGCTATCCTGGTCAGGGGGTCGGTAATCGTGCCCTAGGCTATCTTCTTAGAGCATGGAATTACTACCCCCTTCTGAGATTCCGTGGAACCTTTTGGTTCATTTCGGATTTTTACTTCACTTGATTCTGCATTTTCTTTCGCGGCTAGTGCCGCTCCCCCCACCAGCACGACCTGTTCTGTCCTTCCGATACATACCCCGGTGTGACGCTGTTCCATTGATTGTCCTCATTGCAGCAAGTTTCTGCTGTACCCATTGTATCGCTAGCCTCCTTGGATGCGAGGCGCTCTGGTTCACCCGCTTAATATTTAGAGGTCTAGCGTTTGCGCAGAAGCCCTTGAAAAATGTCACTCTTTATCTGTCTGCCATTTCCAGACACGTTAGACCCTTTTTCTTGTGATTGTTTATCATCTGCTCTTACCCAGCCTCTGCTCCTTACTAGAATGTAGACACGCTCCATTCTTAGCGATGTCTCCGTCAGGTGCAGGTGCTTCTCCGCACCTGTGGGCTTTGCCTTAGCCCTTAGTTTAAAAACTGCTTTCCGTCCTTTTTAACGCTGTGTGTCGGCAGTCGGCTTCCCTTTTTGGTGTAGGTGGAGCCCATCCTTCCCGTACAGGCTCCCCCTTTCCTCAAAGTTTCCCCCAGTGCTGGAGAAAGCTCAATCCCGTCTCTCTTCACCATCGTCTCATCGAGACTCTGAAGTGCTGCCTGCCTTCCTGGCCCTGCGCGTGGAACTGGAAGCGTTGCAGTTATCCTGGGAAACGTCGGAGAGGCGCTCTCGGGTAGGGTAAGTGTGGCTTTTTGTGTTGGTGAGGGAGACGGGCCGGTGCTGTGGGCTGGTGGTCTGAGTATCCAAGTGTCTGTCTGTCGGATGGTTTGTCTGACTGGTGCTAGTTGCGGAGACTGAGACCCCATGTGTTTGGCCGTGGAGAGGGCTTTGTTGCAGGTGGGGGCCTTGAGGGGCTGATGGGGTTGTAGGCGAGGCGCTTGGAGCCCAGCAGCCTTATCCCAGAGGCAGCCAGAGCGACGGGAGTGAGCAGCCAAGTGGGGAGTTTCCCTGGGAAAGGTCCAAGTGGAGCTCTGGTAAGCGTGGCTTTTGTGGGGGAAGGGGCAGAGGGCGGGGTGGGGGCTGTGTTAAGATGGGAAGAAGGGCCATACTGGGTCAGAGCAGAGGTCCCTCTAGCCCAGTATCCTGTCTTCCGACAGTGGCCGGTACCAGATGCCCCAGAGGGAGCCAAGAGACGGGAATCAAGTGAGCCCTCTCCTGTCGTCGGTTTCCGGGCTGCGACCGACTGAGTGACAGAGCGGAGGCTAGGGACGCTGCTGATGGACCTGACCTCAGTGAATGTATCTCGTTCTCTTTTTGAGCCCTATTAGAGTCCTGGTCTTCTCGGCCTCCTGTGGCAAGGAGTTCCGCGGGCTGACTGCGCTCTGTGTGAAGGAGAAACTTCCTCTTGGAGTTAAACCTGCTACCTGTTAATTTCATTTGGTGACCCTTAATTTTGAGGGGAACAAGTAAATCACTTTTTTCCTTATTCACCTTTTCCACCCCAGTCACGATTTTGTAGGCTTCTCTCGTGTCGCCCCGGAGTCTCCTCTTTTTTTCCTAAGCGGAAAAGTCCCAGTCGTCTTAATCTCTCTTCAGGGGGGACCCGCTCCAAACCCCTCATCGTTTCTGCTGCCCTTTTCTGAAGCTCTTTCAATGCCTTTGTAGAGAGGCCATGCGAGACTCTCTGTCGTCGTCTTCTCTAATCCATTTTGAAAGGATTCCTGACGTCGTGTGCGCTTTTTTAGCTGCTGCTGCTGCTCCTCCACATTGAGGGGATGTTCTCAGAGAACTCTCCCAGATTTCTCTGCTGAGTGGTTAGAGCTAAATTAGTCCCCATCACTTGGTATGTAGAGTCGGGGATGATTTTTTCCCCCCGTGCACGTTACTTCCCGTTCCTCGACGACATTAACTTCCGTTTGCCATTTTGTTGCCAACTGACTTAGTTTTGTGAGATCTTTGAAGCTCTTCATGGTCTGCTTTGTTCTTAACTATCTCGAGCAGTTGAGCATCACCTGCAAATTTTGCCACCTGGCTGTTTACCCCTTTCTGTAGATGATTTATCAGTAGGCTGAATAGGATGGGACCCGTGGGGGTGAGGATGGGGAGGGGCACCCCTCTCCAGTTTGAAAACTGACCATTTATTCCTACCCTTTGTTTCGTGTCGGTCTCTTTTTTTTTTTTTCCAACCAGTTATCCGTCCACGGGAGGACCTTCTCTCTTATCCCATGACAACGTACTTGACGTGAGAGCCTTTGGTGAGGGATCTGGTCAAAGGCTTTCTGGAAATCTAAGTCCACTATAGCCACGGGCTTCCCCCCTTGGCCACATGTCTGTTGACCCACTTCCCCCACCCTCCCTCAAAGAACTCGCTAGTAGTAAGACATGACTTCCCTTTACAGAAGCCATCCTGGCTTCGCCCGCACCCTTTGCGGGCGCCCCCCTCCCCTCTCCGAAATTAGGTTCCTCTCTGTGTCTGACTCTTTTATGCTTGACCGTAGTTCCAAGTAACTTGCCCGGTACCGACGTTAGACTTCCCGGTACGTAATTGCCAGGATGGCCTTTTAAAAATATTGGCGTGCCTTTAGCTGTCTTTCTGCTCATTAGCAACGGAAGCTTGATTTAAAGGCTAGGTTACAAAGCCCAGTTAATAGTTGGGCAGTTTCACGTTTGACTTCTTTCAGAACTCTTGGACGGTGAATGGCGTCGGGTGCCACTGACTTGTTACTGTGAAGTTTGATCACTTTGCTCTGAAAGCTCCTCTAGTGACACCTCAGTCTTGGACAATTCCTCAGATTTGTCAGCTGCAAAGAATTGCTCGGGTTTGGGGATCTCCCTGACGACATCGTCAGCTGTGAAGAAGAAAGCAAGGAATTGATTTGGTTTCTGCAAGGACCGAATCGTCTTGGAGTGCTCCTTTAGCATTTCGAAGATCAAGTGGCCCTGCTGGTTGGTTGGCAGGCTTCCCGCTTCTGATGTATTTGGCCAAATGGCTTTTTATTACTTTTTTGACTGGCTAGCTGTTCTCCAGACTCCTTTTGGCTTTTTTTTCCTGCTTCTGCTGCTTCTCTTTTTACACTGAATTGGGCCATTTATGCTCCTTTCTGTTTTCCTCACTAGGATTTTTACCTTCCATTTCTCTTTCACTCGCTGCTTCTGGTGCTTGGTAGTTCTCTTACTGTGTGTGTTAATTTGGGGTATACATTTAAGTTGGGCCTGCCTTAGGGTGTCTTGGAAAAGTGTCCATGCAACTTGCGGGGATTTTCCTTTTTGTCACTGTACCTTTTTCATTTCCGCTTAACCAGCCTCCTCATTTTTGTGTCGTTCCCCTTTCTGAAATTCAGTGCCACAGTGTTGGGCTGCTGAGGTGGGTGGCTTTTTTCCCCCTCCCCCCCCACAGGGATGTTCAATTTTCTGACCCTATGATCACCATTTCCCAGCGTTCCAGTTGTACTTCCCTCTCCGCCCACCAGATCCTGTGCTCCGCTTAGGAGTAAGTGAAGAATTGCCTCTCCCCTTGCGGGTTCCAGAACCGCTTGCTCCAGGAAGCAATCACTGGAAGGTATCAAGAAATGTTACCTGTGCATCCTGTCCTGAGGTGAGGTGTTACCCAGTCAGTATGGGGATAGCCGAAGTCCCCCACTATTATGGCCTTGCTAATCTCCCTTAGCCTTTCCTAGTCGCTATCGCTATCCTGGTCAGGGGGTCGGTAATCGTGCCCTACGGCTATCTTCTTAGAGCATGGAATTACTACCCCCTTCTGAGATTCCGTGGAACCTTTTGGTTCATTTCGGATTTTTACTTCACTTGATTCTGCATTTTCTTTCGCGGCTAGTGCCGCTCCCCCCACCAGCACGACCTGTTGTGTCCTTCCGATACGTACCCCGGTGTGACGCTGTTCCATTGATTGTCCTCATTGCAGCAAGTTTCTGCTGTACCCATTGTATCGCTAGCCTCCTTGGATGCGAGGCGCTCTGGTTCACCCGCTTAATATTTAGAGGTCTAGCGTTTGCGCAGAAGCCCTTGAAAAATGTCACTCTTTATCTGTCTGCCATTTCCAGACACGTTAGACCCTTTTTCTTGTGATTGTTTATCATCTGCTCTTACCCAGCCTCTGCTCCTTACTAGAATGTAGACACGCTCCATTCTTAGCGATGTCTCCGTCAGGTGCAGGTGCTTCTCCGCACCTGTGGGCTTTGCCTTAGCCCTTAGTTTAAAAACTGCTTTCCGTCCTTTTTAACGCTGTGTGTCGGCAGTCGGCTTCCCTTTTTGGTGTAGGTGGAGCCCATCCTTCCCGTACAGGCTCCCCCTTTCCTCAAAGTTTCCCCCAGTGCTGGAGAAAGCTCAATCCCGTCTCTCTTCACCATCGTCTCATCGAGACTCTGAAGTGCTGCCTGCCTTCCTGGCCCTGCGCGTGGAACTGGAAGCGTTGCAGTTATCCTGGGAAACGTCGGAGAGGCGCTCTCGGGTAGGGTAAGTGTGGCTTTTTGTGTTGGTGAGGGAGACGGGCCGGTGCTGTGGGCTGGTGGTCTGAGTATCCAAGTGTGTCTGTCTGTCGGATGGTTTGTCTGACTGGTGCTAGTTGCGGAGACTGAGACCCCATGTGTTTGGCCGTGGAGAGGGCTTTGTTGCAGGTGGGGGCCTTGAGGGGCTGATGGGGTTGTAGGCGAGGCGCTTGGAGCCCAGCAGCCTTATCCCAGAGGCAGCCAGAGCGACGGGAGTGAGCAGCCAAGTGGGGAGTTTCCCTGGGAAAGGTCCAAGTGGAGCTCTGGTAAGCGTGGCTTTTGTGGGGGAAGGGGCAGAGGGCGGGGTGGGGGCTGTGTTAAGATGGGAAGAAGGGCCATACTGGGTCAGAGCAGAGGTCCCTCTAGCCCAGTATCCTGTCTTCCGACAGTGGCCGGTACCAGATGCCCCAGAGGGAGCCAAGAGACGGGAATCAAGTGAGCCCTCTCCTGTCGTCGGTTTCCGGGCTGCGACCGACTGAGTGACAGAGCGGAGGCTAGGGACGCTGCTGATGGACCTGACCTCAGTGAATGTATCTCGTTCTCTTTTTGAGCCCTATTAGAGTCCTGGTCTTCTCGGCCTCCTGTGGCAAGGAGTTCCGCGGGCTGACTGCGCTCTGTGTGAAGGAGAAACTTCCTCTTGGAGTTAAACCTGCTACCTGTTAATTTCATTTGGTGACCCTTAATTTTGAGGGGAACAAGTAAATCACTTTTTTCCTTATTCACCTTTTCCACCCCAGTCACGATTTTGTAGGCTTCTCTCGTGTCGCCCCGGAGTCTCCTCTTTTTTTCCTAAGCGGAAAAGTCCCAGTCGTCTTAATCTCTCTTCAGGGGGGACCCGCTCCAAACCCCTCATCGTTTCTGCTGCCCTTTTCTGAAGCTCTTTCAATGCCTTTGTAGAGAGGCCATGCGAGACTCTCTGTCGTCGTCTTCTCTAATCCATTTTGAAAGGATTCCTGACGTCGTGTGCGCTTTTTTAGCTGCTGCTGCTGCTGCTCCTCCACATTGAGGGGATGTTCTCAGAGAACTCTCCCAGATTTCTCTGCTGAGTGGTTAGAGCTAAATTAGTCCCCATCACTTGGTATGTAGAGTCGGGGATGATTTTTTCCCCCCGTGCACGTTACTTCCCGTTCCTCGACGACATTAACTTCCGTTTGCCATTTTGTTGCCAACTGACTTAGTTTTGTGAGATCTTTGAAGCTCTTCATGGTCTGCTTTGTTCTTAACTATCTCGAGCAGTTGAGCATCACCTGCAAATTTTGCCACCTGGCTGTTTACCCCTTTCTGTAGATGATTTATCAGTAGGCTGAATAGGATGGGACCCGTGGGGGTGAGGATGGGGAGGGGCACCCCTCTCCAGTTTGAAAACTGACCATTTATTCCTACCCTTTGTTTCGTGTCGGTCTCTTTTTTTTTTTTTCCAACCAGTTATCCGTCCACGGGAGGACCTTCTCTCTTATCCCATGACAACGTACTTGACGTGAGAGCCTTTGGTGAGGGATCTGGTCAAAGGCTTTCTGGAAATCTAAGTCCACTATAGCCACGGGCTTCCCCCCTTGGCCACATGTCTGTTGACCCACTTCCCCCACCCTCCCTCAAAGAACTCGCTAGTAGTAAGACATGACTTCCCTTTACAGAAGCCATCCTGGCTTCGCCCGCACCCTTTGCGGGCGCCCCCCTCCCCTCTCCGAGATTAGGTTCCTCTCTGTGTCTGACTCTTTTATGCTTGACCGTAGTTCCAAGTAACTTGCCCGGTACCGACGTTAGACTTCCCGGTACGTAATTGCCAGGATGGCCTTTTAAAAATATTGGCGTGCCTTTAGCTGTCTTTCTGCTCATTAGCAACGGAAGCTTGATTTAAAGGCTAGGTTACAAAGCCCAGTTAATAGTTGGGCAGTTTCACGTTTGACTTCTTTCAGAACTCTTGGACGGTGAATGGCGTCGGGTGCCACTGACTTGTTACTGTGAAGTTTGATCACTTTGCTCTGAAAGCTCCTCTAGTGACACCTCAGTCTTGGACAATTCCTCAGATTTGTCAGCTGCAAAGAATTGCTCGGGTTTGGGGATCTCCCTGACGACATCGTCAGCTGTGAAGAAGAAAGCAAGGAATTGATTTGGTTTCTGCAAGGACCGAATCGTCTTGGAGTGCTCCTTGAGCATTTCGATGATCAAGTGGCCCTGCTGGTTGGTTGGCAGGCTTCCCGCTTCTGATGTATTTGGCCAAATGGCTTTTTATTACTTTTTTGACTGGCTAGCTGTTCTCCAGACTCCTTTTGCCTTTTTTTTTCTGCTTCTGCTGCTTCTCTTTTTACACTGAATTGGGCCATTTATGCTCTTTTCTGTTTTCCTCACTAGGATTTTTACCTTCCATTTCTCTTTCACTCGCTGCTTCTGGTGCTTGGTAGTTCTCTTACTGTGTGTGTTAATTTGGGGTATACATTTAAGTTGGGCCTGCCTTAGGGTGTCTTGGAAAAGTGTCCATGCAACTTGCGGGGATTTTCCTTTTTGTCACTGTACCTTTTTCATTTCCGCTTAACCAGCCTCCTCATTTTTGTGTCGTTCCCCTTTCTGAAATTCAGTGCCACAGTGTTGGGCTGCTGAGGTGGGTGGCTTTTTTCCCCCTCCCCACCCCCACAGGGATGTTCAATTTTCTGACCCTATGATCACCATTTCCCAGCGTTCCAGTTGTACTTCCCTCTCCGCCCACCAGATCCTGTGCTCCGCTTAGGAGTAAGTGAAGAATTGCCTCTCCCCTTGCGGGTTCCAGAACCGCTTGCTCCAAGAAGCAATCACTGGAAGGTATCAAGAAATGTTACCTGTGCATCCTGTCCTGAGGTGAGGTGTTACCCAGTCAGTATGGGGATAGCCGAAGTCCCCCACTATTATGGCCTCGCTAATCTCCCTTAGCCTTTCCTAGTCGCTATCGCTATCGCTATCCTGGTCAGGGGGTCGGTAATCGTGCCCTACGGCTATCTTCTTAGAGCATGGAATTACTACCCCCTTCTGAGATTCCGTGGAACCTTTTGGTTCATTTCGGATTTTTACTTCACTTGATTCTGCATTTTCTTTCGCGGCTAGTGCCGCTCCCCCCACCAGCACGACCTGTTCTGTCCTTCCGATACGTACCCCGGTGTGACGCTGTTCCATTGATTGTCCTCATTGCAGCAAGTTTCTGCTGTACCCATTGTATCGCTAGCCTCCTTGGATGCGAGGCGCTCTGGTTCACCCGCTTAATATTTAGAGGTCTAGCGTTTGCGCAGAAGCCCTTGAAAAATGTCACTCTTTATCTGTCTGCCATTTCCAGACACGTTAGACCCTTTTTCTTGTGATTGTTTATCATCTGCTCTTACCCAGCCTCTGCTCCTTACTAGAATGTAGACACGCTCCATTCTTAGCGATGTCTCCGTCAGGTGCAGGTGCTTCTCCGCACCTGTGGGCTTTGCCTTAGCCCTTAGTTTAAAAACTGCTTTCCGTCCTTTTTAACGCTGTGTGTCGGCAGTCGGCTTCCCTTTTTGGTGTAGGTGGAGCCCATCCTTCCCGTACAGGCTCCCCCTTTCCTCAAAGTTTCCCCCAGTGCTGGAGAAAGCTCAATCCCGTCTCTCTTCACCATCGTCTCATCGAGACTCTGAAGTGCTGCCTGCCTTCCTGGCCCTGCGCGTGGAACTGGAAGCGTTGCAGTTATCCTGGGAAACGTCGGAGAGGCGCTCTCGGGTAGGGTAAGTGTGGCTTTTTGTGTTGGTGAGGGAGACGGGCCGGTGCTGTGGGCTGGTGGTCTGAGTATCCAAGTGTGTCTGTCTGTCGGATGGTTTGTCTGACTGGTGCTAGTTGCGGAGACTGAGACCCCATGTGTTTGGCCGTGGAGAGGGCTTTGTTGCAGGTGGGGGCCTTGAGGGGCTGATGGGGTTGTAGGCGAGGCGCTTGGAGCCCAGCAGCCTTATCCCAGAGGCAGCCAGAGCGACGGGAGTGAGCAGCCAAGTGGGGAGTTTCCCTGGGAAAGGTCCAAGTGGAGCTCTGGTAAGCGTGGCTTTTGTGGGGGAAGGGGCAGAGGGCGGGGTGGGGGCTGTGTTAAGATGGGAAGAAGGGCCATACTGGGTCAGAGCAGAGGTCCCTCTAGCCCAGTATCCTGTCTTCCGACAGTGGCCGGTACCAGATGCCCCAGAGGGAGCCAAGAGACGGGAATCAAGTGAGCCCTCTCCTGTCGTCGGTTTCCGGGCTGCGACCGACTGAGTGACAGAGCGGAGGCTAGGGACGCTGCTGATGGACCTGACCTCAGTGAATGTATCTCGTTCTCTTTTTGAGCCCTATTAGAGTCCTGGTCTTCTCGGCCTCCTGTGGCAAGGAGTTCCGCGGGCTGACTGCGCTCTGTGTGAAGGAAAAACTTCCTCTTGGAGTTAAACCTGCTACCTGTTAATTTCATTTGGTGACCCTTAATTTTGAGGGGAACAAGTAAATCACTTTTTTCCTTATTCACCTTTTCCACCCCAGTCACGATTTTGTAGGCTTCTCTCGTGTCGCCCCGGAGTCTCCTCTTTTTTTCCTAAGCGGAAAAGTCCCAGTCGTCTTAATCTCTCTTCAGGGGGGACCCGCTCCAAACCCCTCATCGTTTCTGCTGCCCTTTTCTGAAGCTCTTTCAATGCCTTTGTAGAGAGGCCATGCGAGACTCTCTGTCGTCGTCTTCTCTAATCCATTTTGAAAGGATTCCTGACGTCGTGTGCGCTTTTTTAGCTGCTGCTGCTGCTGCTCCTCCACATTGAGGGGATGTTCTCAGAGAACTCTCCCAGATTTCTCTGCTGAGTGGTTAGAGCTAAATTAGTCCCCATCACTTGGTATGTAGAGTCGGGGATGATTTTTTCCCCCCGTGCACGTTACTTCCCGTTCCTCGACGACATTAACTTCCGTTTGCCATTTTGTTGCCAACTGACTTAGTTTTGTGAGATCTTTGAAGCTCTTCATGGTCTGCTTTGTTCTTAACTATCTCGAGCAGTTGAGCATCACCTGCAAATTTTGCCACCTGGCTGTTTACCCCTTTCTGTAGATGATTTATCAGTAGGCTGAATAGGATGGAACCCGTGGGGGTGAGGATGGGGAGGGGCACCCCTCTCCAGTTTGAAAACTGACCATTTATTCCTACCCTTTGTTTCGTGTCGGTCTCTTTTTTTTTTTTTTTTCAACCAGTTATCCGTCCACGGGAGGACCTTCTCTCTTATCCCATGACAACGTACTTGACGTGAGAGCCTTTGGTGAGGGATCTGGTCAAAGGCTTTCTGGAAATCTAAGTCCACTATAGCCACGGGCTTCCCCCCTTGGCCACATGTCTGTTGACCCACTTCCCCCACCCTCCCTCAAAGAACTCGCTAGTAGTAAGACATGACTTCCCTTTACAGAAGCCATCCTGGCTTCGCCCGCACCCTTTGCGGGCGCCCCCCTCCCCTCTCCGAAATTAGGTTCCTCTCTGTGTCTGACTCTTTTATGCTTGACCGTAGTTCCAAGTAACTTGCCCGGTACCGACGTTAGACTTCCCGGTACGTAATTGCCAGGATGGCCTTTTAAAAATATTGGCGTGCCTTTAGCTGTCTTTCTGCTCATTAGCAACGGAAGCTTGATTTAAAGGCTAGGTTACAAAGCCCAGTTAATAGTTGGGCAGTTTCACGTTTGACTTCTTTCAGAACTCTTGGACGGTGAATGGCGTCGGGTGCCACTGACTTGTTACTGTGAAGTTTGATCACTTTGCTCTGAAAGCTCCTCTAGTGACACCTCAGTCTTGGACAATTCCTCAGATTTGTCAGCTGCAAAGAATTGCTCGGGTTTGGGGATCTCCCTGACGACATCGTCAGCTGTGAAGAAGAAAGCAAGGAATTGATTTGGTTTCTGCAAGGACCGAATCGTCTTGGAGTGCTCCTTTAGCATTTCGAAGATCAAGTGGCCCTGCTGGTTGGTTGGCAGGCTTCCCGCTTCTGATGTATTTGGCCAAATGGCTTTTTATTACTTTTTTGACTGGCTAGCTGTTCTCCAGACTCCTTTTGGCTTTTTTTTTCCTGCTTCTGCTGCTTCTCTTTTTACACTGAATTGGGCCATTTATGCTCCTTTCTGTTTTCCTCACTAGGATTTTTACCTTCCATTTCTCTTTCACTCGCTGCTTCTGGTGCTTGGTAGTTCTCTTACTGTGTGTGTTAATTTGGGGGATACATTTAAGTTGGGCCTGCCTTAGGGTGTCTTGGAAAAGTGTCCATGCAACTTGCGGGGATTTTCCTTTTTGTCACTGTACCTTTTTCATTTCCGCTTAACCAGCCTCCTCATTTTTGTGTCGTTCCCCTTTCTGAAATTCAGTGCCACAGTGTTGGGCTGCTGAGGTGGGTGGCTTTTTTCCCCCTCCCCCCCCACAGGGATGTTCAATTTTCTGACCCTATGATCACCATTTCCCAGCGTTCCAGTTGTACTTCCCTCTCCGCCCACCAGATCCTGTGCTCCGCTTAGGAGTAAGTGAAGAATTGCCTCTCCCCTTGCGGGTTCCAGAACCGCTTGCTCCAAGAAGCAATCACTGGAAGGTATCAAGAAATGTTACCTGTGCATCCTGTCCTGAGGTGAGGTGTTACCCAGTCAGTATGGGGATAGCCGAAGTCCCCCACTATTATGGCCTCGCTAATCTCCCTTAGCCTTTCCTAGTCGCTATCGCTATCGCTATCCTGGTCAGGGGGTCGGTAATCGTGCCCTACGGCTATCTTCTTAGAGCATGGAATTACTACCCCCTTCTGAGATTCCGTGGAACCTTTTGGTTCATTTCGGATTTTTACTTCACTTGATTCTGCATTTTCTTTCGCGGCTAGTGCCGCTCCCCCCACCAGCACGACCTGTTCTGTCCTTCCGATACGTACCCCGGTGTGACGCTGTTCCATTGATTGTCCTCATTGCAGCAAGTTTCTGCTGTACCCATTGTATCGCTAGCCTCCTTGGATGCGAGGCGCTCTGGTTCACCCGCTTAATATTTAGAGGTCTAGCGTTTGCGCAGAAGCCCTTGAAAAATGTCACTCTTTATCTGTCTGCCATTTCCAGACACGTTAGACCCTTTTTCTTGTGATTGTTTATCATCTGCTCTTACCCAGCCTCTGCTCCTTACTAGAATGTAGACACGCTCCATTCTTAGCGATGTCTCCGTCAGGTGCAGGTGCTTCTCCGCACCTGTGGGCTTTGCCTTAGCCCTTAGTTTAAAAACTGCTTTCCGTCCTTTTTAACGCTGTGTGTCGGCAGTCGGCTTCCCTTTTTGGTGTAGGTGGAGCCCATCCTTCCCGTACAGGCTCCCCCTTTCCTCAAAGTTTCCCCCAGTGCTGGAGAAAGCTCAATCCCGTCTCTCTTCACCATCGTCTCATCGAGACTCTGAAGTGCTGCCTGCCTTCCTGGCCCTGCGCGTGGAACTGGAAGCGTTGCAGTTATCCTGGGAAACGTCGGAGAGGCGCTCTCGGGTAGGGTAAGTGTGGCTTTTTGTGTTGGTGAGGGAGACGGGCCGGTGCTGTGGGCTGGTGGTCTGAGTATCCAAGTGTGTCTGTCTGTCGGATGGTTTGTCTGACTGGTGCTAGTTGCGGAGACTGAGACCCCATGTGTTTGGCCGTGGAGAGGGCTTTGTTGCAGGTGGGGGCCTTGAGGGGCTGATGGGGTTGTAGGCGAGGCGCTTGGAGCCCAGCAGCCTTATCCCAGAGGCAGCCAGAGCGACGGGAGTGAGCAGCCAAGTGGGGAGTTTCCCTGGGAAAGGTCCAAGTGGAGCTCTGGTAAGCGTGGCTTTTGTGGGGGAAGGGGCAGAGGGCGGGGTGGGGGCTGTGTTAAGATGGGAAGAAGGGCCATACTGGGTCAGAGCAGAGGTCCCTCTAGCCCAGTATCCTGTCTTCCGACAGTGGCCGGTACCAGATGCCCCAGAGGGAGCCAAGAGACGGGAATCAAGTGAGCCCTCTCCTGTCGTCGGTTTCCGGGCTGCGACCGACTGAGTGACAGAGCGGAGGCTAGGGACGCTGCTGATGGACCTGACCTCAGTGAATGTATCTCG
Organism: Pelodiscus sinensis; assembly: GCF_052426305.1. NCBI lineage: Eukaryota > Metazoa > Chordata > Testudines > Trionychidae > Pelodiscus > Pelodiscus sinensis. The sequence goes on along the minus strand of NC_143055.1, from coordinate 113,759,564 downwards.
TTCTCTTTTTGAGCCCTATTAGAGTCCTGGTCTTCTCGGCCTCCTGTGGCAAGGAGTTCCGCGGGCTGACTGCGCTCTGTGTGAAGGAAAAACTTCCTCTTGGAGTTAAACCTGCTACCTGTTAATTTCATTTGGTGACCCTTAATTTTGAGGGGAACAAGTAAATCACTTTTTTCCTTATTCACCTTTTCCACCCCAGTCACGATTTTGTAGGCTTCTCTCGTGTCGCCCCGGAGTCTCCTCTTTTTTTCCTAAGCGGAAAAGTCCCAGTCGTCTTAATCTCTCTTCAGGGGGGACCCGCTCCAAACCCCTCATCGTTTCTGCTGCCCTTTTCTGAAGCTCTTTCAATGCCTTTGTAGAGAGGCCATGCGAGACTCTCTGTCGTCGTCTTCTCTAATCCATTTTGAAAGGATTCCTGACGTCGTGTGCGCTTTTTTAGCTGCTGCTGCTGCTGCTCCTCCACATTGAGGGGATGTTCTCAGAGAACTCTCCCAGATTTCTCTGCTGAGTGGTTAGAGCTAAATTAGTCCCCATCACTTGGTATGTAGAGTCGGGGATGATTTTTTCCCCCCGTGCACGTTACTTCCCGTTCCTCGACGACATTAACTTCCGTTTGCCATTTTGTTGCCAACTGACTTAGTTTTGTGAGATCTTTGAAGCTCTTCATGGTCTGCTTTGTTCTTAACTATCTCGAGCAGTTGAGCATCACCTGCAAATTTTGCCACCTGGCTGTTTACCCCTTTCTGTAGATGATTTATCAGTAGGCTGAATAGGATGGAACCCGTGGGGGTGAGGATGGGGAGGGGCACCCCTCTCCAGTTTGAAAACTGACCATTTATTCCTACCCTTTGTTTCGTGTCGGTCTCTTTTTTTTTTTTTTTTTTCAACCAGTTATCCGTCCACGGGAGGACCTTCTCTCTTATCCCATGACAACGTACTTGACGTGAGAGCCTTTGGTGAGGGATCTGGTCAAAGGCTTTCTGGAAATCTAAGTCCACTATAGCCACGGGCTTCCCCCCTTGGCCACATGTCTGTTGACCCACTTCCCCCACCCTCCCTCAAAGAACTCGCTAGTAGTAAGACATGACTTCCCTTTACAGAAGCCATCCTGGCTTCGCCCGCACCCTTTGCGGGCGCCCCCCTCCCCTCTCCGAAATTAGGTTCCTCTCTGTGTCTGACTCTTTTATGCTTGACCGTAGTTCCAAGTAACTTGCCCGGTACCGACGTTAGACTTCCCGGTACGTAATTGCCAGGATGGCCTTTTAAAAATATTGGCGTGCCTTTAGCTGTCTTTCTGCTCATTAGCAACGGAAGCTTGATTTAAAGGCTAGGTTACAAAGCCCAGTTAATAGTTGGGCAGTTTCACGTTTGACTTCTTTCAGAACTCTTGGACGGTGAATGGCGTCGGGTGCCACTGACTTGTTACTGTGAAGTTTGATCACTTTGCTCTGAAAGCTCCTCTAGTGACACCTCAGTCTTGGACAATTCCTCAGATTTGTCAGCTGCAAAGAATTGCTCGGGTTTGGGGATCTCCCTGACGACATCGTCAGCTGTGAAGAAGAAAGCAAGGAATTGATTTGGTTTCTGCAAGGACCGAATCGTCTTGGAGTGCTCCTTTAGCATTTCGAAGATCAAGTGGCCCTGCTGGTTGGTTGGCAGGCTTCCCGCTTCTGATGTATTTGGCCAAATGGCTTTTTATTACTTTTTTGACTGGCTAGCTGTTCTCCAGACTCCTTTTGGCTTTTTTTTTCCTGCTTCTGCTGCTTCTCTTTTTACACTGAATTGGGCCATTTATGCTCCTTTCTGTTTTCCTCACTAGGATTTTTACCTTCCATTTCTCTTTCACTCGCTGCTTCTGGTGCTTGGTAGTTCTCTTACTGTGTGTGTTAATTTGGGGGATACATTTAAGTTGGGCCTGCCTTAGGGTGTCTTGGAAAAGTGTCCATGCAACTTGCGGGGATTTTCCTTTTTGTCACTGTACCTTTTTCATTTCCGCTTAACCAGCCTCCTCATTTTTGTGTCGTTCCCCTTTCTGAAATTCAGTGCCACAGTGTTGGGCTGCTGAGGTGGGTGGCTTTTTTCCCCCTCCCCCCCCACAGGGATGTTCAATTTTCTGACCCTATGATCACCATTTCCCAGCGTTCCAGTTGTACTTCCCTCTCCGCCCACCAGATCCTGTGCTCCGCTTAGGAGTAAGTGAAGAATTGCCTCTCCCCTTGCGGGTTCCAGAACCGCTTGCTCCAAGAAGCAATCACTGGAAGGTATCAAGAAATGTTACCTGTGCATCCTGTCCTGAGGTGAGGTGTTACCCAGTCAGTATGGGGATAGCCGAAGTCCCCCACTATTATGGCCTCGCTAATCTCCCTTAGCCTTTCCTAGTCGCTATCGCTATCGCTATCCTGGTCAGGGGGTCGGTAATCGTGCCCTACGGCTATCTTCTTAGAGCATGGAATTACTACCCCCTTCTGAGATTCCGTGGAACCTTTTGGTTCATTTCGGATTTTTACTTCACTTGATTCTGCATTTTCTTTCGCGGCTAGTGCCGCTCCCCCCACCAGCACGACCTGTTCTGTCCTTCCGATACGTACCCCGGTGTGACGCTGTTCCATTGATTGTCCTCATTGCAGCAAGTTTCTGCTGTACCCATTGTATCGCTAGCCTCCTTGGATGCGAGGCGCTCTGGTTCACCCGCTTAATATTTAGAGGTCTAGCGTTTGCGCAGAAGCCCTTGAAAAATGTCACTCTTTATCTGTCTGCCATTTCCAGACACGTTAGACCCTTTTTCTTGTGATTGTTTATCATCTGCTCTTACCCAGCCTCTGCTCCTTACTAGAATGTAGACACGCTCCATTCTTAGCGATGTCTCCGTCAGGTGCAGGTGCTTCTCCGCACCTGTGGGCTTTGCCTTAGCCCTTAGTTTAAAAACTGCTTTCCGTCCTTTTTAACGCTGTGTGTCGGCAGTCGGCTTCCCTTTTTGGTGTAGGTGGAGCCCATCCTTCCCGTACAGGCTCCCCCTTTCCTCAAAGTTTCCCCCAGTGCTGGAGAAAGCTCAATCCCGTCTCTCTTCACCATCGTCTCATCGAGACTCTGAAGTGCTGCCTGCCTTCCTGGCCCTGCGCGTGGAACTGGAAGCGTTGCAGTTATCCTGGGAAACGTCGGAGAGGCGCTCTCGGGTAGGGTAAGTGTGGCTTTTTGTGTTGGTGAGGGAGACGGGCCGGTGCTGTGGGCTGGTGGTCTGAGTATCCAAGTGTGTCTGTCTGTCGGATGGTTTGTCTGACTGGTGCTAGTTGCGGAGACTGAGACCCCATGTGTTTGGCCGTGGAGAGGGCTTTGTTGCAGGTGGGGGCCTTGAGGGGCTGATGGGGTTGTAGGCGAGGCGCTTGGAGCCCAGCAGCCTTATCCCAGAGGCAGCCAGAGCGACGGGAGTGAGCAGCCAAGTGGGGAGTTTCCCTGGGAAAGGTCCAAGTGGAGCTCTGGTAAGCGTGGCTTTTGTGGGGGAAGGGGCAGAGGGCGGGGTGGGGGCTGTGTTAAGATGGGAAGAAGGGCCATACTGGGTCAGAGCAGAGGTCCCTCTAGCCCAGTATCCTGTCTTCCGACAGTGGCCGGTACCAGATGCCCCAGAGGGAGCCAAGAGACGGGAATCAAGTGAGCCCTCTCCTGTCGTCGGTTTCCGGGCTGCGACCGACTGAGTGACAGAGCGGAGGCTAGGGACGCTGCTGATGGACCTGACCTCAGTGAATGTATCTCGTTCTCTTTTTGAGCCCTATTAGAGTCCTGGTCTTCTCGGCCTCCTGTGGCAAGGAGTTCCGCGGGCTGACTGCGCTCTGTGTGAAGGAAAAACTTCCTCTTGGAGTTAAACCTGCTACCTGTTAATTTCATTTGGTGACCCTTAATTTTGAGGGGAACAAGTAAATCACTTTTTTCCTTATTCACCTTTTCCACCCCAGTCACGATTTTGTAGGCTTCTCTCGTGTCGCCCCGGAGTCTCCTCTTTTTTTCCTAAGCGGAAAAGTCCCAGTCGTCTTAATCTCTCTTCAGGGGGGACCCGCTCCAAACCCCTCATCGTTTCTGCTGCCCTTTTCTGAAGCTCTTTCAATGCCTTTGTAGAGAGGCCATGCGAGACTCTCTGTCGTCGTCTTCTCTAATCCATTTTGAAAGGATTCCTGACGTCGTGTGCGCTTTTTTAGCTGCTGCTGCTGCTGCTCCTCCACATTGAGGGGATGTTCTCAGAGAACTCTCCCAGATTTCTCTGCTGAGTGGTTAGAGCTAAATTAGTCCCCATCACTTGGTATGTAGAGTCGGGGATGATTTTTTCCCCCCGTGCACGTTACTTCCCGTTCCTCGACGACATTAACTTCCGTTTGCCATTTTGTTGCCAACTGACTTAGTTTTGTGAGATATTTGAAGCTCTTCATGGTCTGCTTTGTTCTTAACTATCTCGAGCAGTTGAGCATCACCTGCAAATTTTGCCACCTGGCTGTTTACCCCTTTCTGTAGATGATTTATCAGTAGGCTGAATAGGATGGAACCCGTGGGGGTGAGGATGGGGAGGGGCACCCCTCTCCAGTTTGAAAACTGACCATTTATTCCTACCCTTTGTTTCGTGTCGGTCTCTTTTTTTTTTTTTTTCCAACCAGTTATCCGTCCACGGGAGGACCTTCTCTCTTATCCCATGACAACGTACTTGACGTGAGAGCCTTTGGTGAGGGATCTGGTCAAAGGCTTTCTGGAAATCTAAGTCCACTATAGCCACGGGCTTCCCCCCTTGGCCACATGTCTGTTGACCCACTTCCCCCACCCTCCCTCAAAGAACTCGCTAGTAGTAAGACATGACTTCCCTTTACAGAAGCCATCCTGGCTTCGCCCGCACCCTTTGCGGGCGCCCCCCTCCCCTCTCCGAAATTAGGTTCCTCTCTGTGTCTGACTCTTTTATGCTTGACCGTAGTTCCAAGTAACTTGCCCGGTACCGACGTTAGACTTCCCGGTACGTAATTGCCAGGATGGCCTTTTAAAAATATTGGCGTGCCTTTAGCTGTCTTTCTGCTCATTAGCAACGGAAGCTTGATTTAAAGGCTAGGTTACAAAGCCCAGTTAATAGTTGGGCAGTTTCACGTTTGACTTCTTTCAGAACTCTTGGACGGTGAATGGCGTCGGGTGCCACTGACTTGTTACTGTGAAGTTTGATCACTTTGCTCTGAAAGCTCCTCTAGTGACACCTCAGTCTTGGACAATTCCTCAGATTTGTCAGCTGCAAAGAATTGCTCGGGTTTGGGGATCTCCCTGACGACATCGTCAGCTGTGAAGAAGAAAGCAAGGAATTGATTTGGTTTCTGCAAGGACCGAATCGTCTTGGAGTGCTCCTTTAGCATTTCGAAGATCAAGTGGCCCTGCTGGTTGGTTGGCAGGCTTCCCGCTTCTGATGTATTTGGCCAAATGGCTTTTTATTACTTTTTTGACTGGCTAGCTGTTCTCCAGACTCCTTTTGGCTTTTTTTTTCCTGCTTCTGCTGCTTCTCTTTTTACACTGAATTGGGCCATTTATGCTCCTTTCTGTTTTCCTCACTAGGATTTTTACCTTCCATTTCTCTTTCACTCGCTGCTTCTGGTGCTTGGTAGTTCTCTTACTGTGTGTGTTAATTTGGGGGATACATTTAAGTTGGGCCTGCCTTAGGGTGTCTTGGAAAAGTGTCCATGCAACTTGCGGGGATTTTCCTTTTTGTCACTGTACCTTTTTCATTTCCGCTTAACCAGCCTCCTCATTTTTGTGTCGTTCCCCTTTCTGAAATTCAGTGCCACAGTGTTGGGCTGCTGAGGTGGGTGGCTTTTTTCCCCCTCCCCCCCCACAGGGATGTTCAATTTTCTGACCCTATGATCACCATTTCCCAGCGTTCCAGTTGTACTTCCCTCTCCGCCCACCAGATCCTGTGCTCCGCTTAGGAGTAAGTGAAGAATTGCCTCTCCCCTTGCGGGTTCCAGAACCGCTTGCTCCAAGAAGCAATCACTGGAAGGTATCAAGAAATGTTACCTGTGCATCCTGTCCTGAGGTGAGGTGTTACCCAGTCAGTATGGGGATAGCCGAAGTCCCCCACTATTATGGCCTCGCTAATCTCCCTTAGCCTTTCCTAGTCGCTATCGCTATCGCTATCCTGGTCAGGGGGTCGGTAATCGTGCCCTACGGCTATCTTCTTAGAGCATGGAATTACTACCCCCTTCTGAGATTCCGTGGAACCTTTTGGTTCATTTCGGATTTTTACTTCACTTGATTCTGCATTTTCTTTCGCGGCTAGTGCCGCTCCCCCCACCAGCACGACCTGTTCTGTCCTTCCGATACGTACCCCGGTGTGACGCTGTTCCATTGATTGTCCTCATTGCAGCAAGTTTCTGCTGTACCCATTGTATCGCTAGCCTCCTTGGATGCGAGGCGCTCTGGTTCACCCGCTTAATATTTAGAGGTCTAGCGTTTGCGCAGAAGCCCTTGAAAAATGTCACTCTTTATCTGTCTGCCATTTCCAGACACGTTAGACCCTTTTTCTTGTGATTGTTTATCATCTGCTCTTACCCAGCCTCTGCTCCTTACTAGAATGTAGACACGCTCCATTCTTAGCGATGTCTCCGTCAGGTGCAGGTGCTTCTCCGCACCTGTGGGCTTTGCCTTAGCCCTTAGTTTAAAAACTGCTTTCCGTCCTTTTTAACGCTGTGTGTCGGCAGTCGGCTTCCCTTTTTGGTGTAGGTGGAGCCCATCCTTCCCGTACAGGCTCCCCCTTTCCTCAAAGTTTCCCCCAGTGCTGGAGAAAGCTCAATCCCGTCTCTCTTCACCATCGTCTCATCGAGACTCTGAAGTGCTGCCTGCCTTCCTGGCCCTGCGCGTGGAACTGGAAGCGTTGCAGTTATCCTGGGAAACGTCGGAGAGGCGCTCTCGGGTAGGGTAAGTGTGGCTTTTTGTGTTGGTGAGGGAGACGGGCCGGTGCTGTGGGCTGGTGGTCTGAGTATCCAAGTGTGTCTGTCTGTCGGATGGTTTGTCTGACTGGTGCTAGTTGCGGAGACTGAGACCCCATGTGTTTGGCCGTGGAGAGGGCTTTGTTGCAGGTGGGGGCCTTGAGGGGCTGATGGGGTTGTAGGCGAGGCGCTTGGAGCCCAGCAGCCTTATCCCAGAGGCAGCCAGAGCGACGGGAGTGAGCAGCCAAGTGGGGAGTTTCCCTGGGAAAGGTCCAAGTGGAGCTCTGGTAAGCGTGGCTTTTGTGGGGGAAGGGGCAGAGGGCGGGGTGGGGGCTGTGTTAAGATGGGAAGAAGGGCCATACTGGGTCAGAGCAGAGGTCCCTCTAGCCCAGTATCCTGTCTTCCGACAGTGGCCGGTACCAGATGCCCCAGAGGGAGCCAAGAGACGGGAATCAAGTGAGCCCTCTCCTGTCGTCGGTTTCCGGGCTGCGACCGACTGAGTGACAGAGCGGAGGCTAGGGACGCTGCTGATGGACCTGACCTCAGTGAATGTATCTCGTTCTCTTTTTGAGCCCTATTAGAGTCCTGGTCTTCTCGGCCTCCTGTGGCAAGGAGTTCCGCGGGCTGACTGCGCTCTGTGTGAAGGAAAAACTTCCTCTTGGAGTTAAACCTGCTACCTGTTAATTTCATTTGGTGACCCTTAATTTTGAGGGGAACAAGTAAATCACTTTTTTCCTTATTCACCTTTTCCACCCCAGTCACGATTTTGTAGGCTTCTCTCGTGTCGCCCCGGAGTCTCCTCTTTTTTTCCTAAGCGGAAAAGTCCCAGTCGTCTTAATCTCTCTTCAGGGGGGACCCGCTCCAAACCCCTCATCGTTTCTGCTGCCCTTTTCTGAAGCTCTTTCAATGCCTTTGTAGAGAGGCCATGCGAGACTCTCTGTCGTCGTCTTCTCTAATCCATTTTGAAAGGATTCCTGACGTTGTGTGCGCTTTTTTAGCTGCTGCTGCTGCTCCTCCACATTGAGGGGATGTTCTCAGAGAACTCTCCCAGATTTCTCTGCTGAGTGGTTAGAGCTAAATTAGTCCCCATCACTTGGTATGTAGAGTCGGGGATGATTTTTTCCCCCCGTGCACGTTACTTCCCGTTCGCCATTTTGTTGCCAACTGACTTAGTTTTGTGAGATCTTTGAAGCTCTTCATGGTCTGCTTTGTTCTTAACTATCTCGAGCAGTTGAGCATCAGCTGCAGATTTTGCCACCTGGCTGTTTACCCCTTTCTGTAGATGCTTTATCAGTAGGCTGAATAGGATGGGACCCGTGGGGGTGAGGATGGGGAGGGGCACCCCTCTCCAGTTTGAAAACTGACCATTTATTCCTACCCTTTGTTTCGTGTCGGTCTCTTTTTTTTTTTTTTTTTTTTTTTTTTCAACCAGTTATCCGTCCACGGGAGGACCTTCCCTCTTATCGCATGACAACGTCCTTTGGGGACTTCCATGGCCTGCTCAGCTCTGAGCCCGCCCTGCGCTGCTTCCTACTATCCCTGGTATGAGAGCTGCCACCTGGTCTGGGGCTCGTTGGCTGTAGCATCTGCTGAGCATCTCCAGCCTGAGCTCCTGCCCTGCTGGTAGTCCGCCCAGACTGCGCTGCTCTCCTGGCTTTTATGGAGCTCCCGCAGTTGATTCATGCCCAGTCTTTGAAGAAGGGCGGGACTTTCTTTGCCCACAGAGACCTAGTCCCCTCCTTTTCAGTGCGGGGTTTATCCACCCCATCACACCCTCACTTTATGTGCATGTCATTTACCAATACTAATAGGAAAAAAACTACACAAGCAGAAATTAGCATAAGTTGGCAACCCTGCTTGGGGGAAGGGTAAACAAAATGTCTCATGGGCCCCAGACAGAACCCGGATGGGTTGCATGTGGCCCACAGACAACAGATTGTCCACCACTGCCCTAACAGGTATGTTTAAACATAAAAGTGAGGAAATTGGAGGGTATTGATCAAAAAGCACAACAATGGAAAAAATCCATCTTGTAGCACCTTGGGGTATGTCTACAGTACAAAGTTAGTTCGAACTAACGGACGTTATTTCAAACTAACTTTCGTAGGCGCTACACTAGCGCTCCATTAGTTCTAATTTAATTCGAACTAACGGAGCACTTAATTTGAACTAGGTAATCCTCATTCCACGAGGATTAAGCCTAGTTCGAACTTACTACAGGCAGTTCCCGACTTACGTGGATCCGACTTACGTTGGATCCCTAGATACGAACGGGGTGAGGCAACTCCCGCACATGCGCAGCAGCATTCCCGGGGCTCGCTTACCTGGGTCCTAGGATCCTCCTCCTCCTCGGGCCGGCTCCGACTGGGGTCCCGCAGAGCTGCCGGGCAGAGGAAAGTGCCTCCCCACGCCCGCTGCCCCCCCTGCGGCCTTGCTGCCTGCACGCCCCCCTACCCCTCTGCCAGCAACAGGCTGCCCCCTCCCCTGAGCAACAGGCTGCCGAATAGCAGACAAAAGCAGCCTCTCTGCCCCTCCTCCCCTCTATACAGGCCGGGCTCCTGGAGCGCAGCAGCATCCCCAGGGCTTGCTCACCCAGGTCCTAGAATCCACCTCCTCCTCCTCTTCGGGCCGGCTCCAACTGGCCTCTGCCTGCAGCAGCAGCTGGCCACAGGGACAGGGATCCCGCAGAGCTGCCGGGCAGAGGAAAGTGCCTCCCCCCACCCGCTTGCCCCCCCCCCGCGGCCTCGCAGCCTGCATGCGCCCCCCCCCCCCCCCCGCCAGCAACAGGCTGCCGAACAGCAGACAAAAGCAGCCTCTCCGCCCCTCCTCCCCCTATACATGCTGGGCTCCCTGGGCAAACAAAGACTCCACCAAAACAAAGTGCTGGCCTCATTGTGTTAGCAAAAAAAGGACCCTCCTCCTAGAACCCTGGGTGGTGTGTGGAAATAAAGCTATTAGCTCAAAGCATGGTGCAGAGCTGTTTGGTATTTGATGAGTTACTCCTTTAGTCCTGAGTTTGTCACAGGGACAGAAATAGATGTGAAATCTTCTGAACAGGGGAACAGACAGCAAAACAAACATTAGAGGGGAGTTAACCTTTCCCTATGCTATCCAAAACTAAAAAAAATGTTTGGCTAGAGTTTCCCCTACAATATGTACCAGTTCCGACTTACATACAAATTCAACTTAAGAACAAACCTACAGTCCCTATCTTGTACGTAACCCGGGGACTGCCTGTAGTTCGAATGATGGGGTGTGAAGCCCCTTAATTTGAACTAGTGGGAGGCTAGCCCTCCCCAGGTTTCCCTGGTGGAACTCTATTGCCCCCCTCCCGGCCCTGGACCCCTTAAAGGGGCACGGGCTGGTTACGGTGCCCGTGCCAGCTGCAAGCCTGCCAGCACCCAGCCAGCAGACCCTGCACCTGGCATGGATCGAGCCACCCACCCGATGCCCCCCAGCCCTCCCCCTCTTTCTGGGACCAGGCTGGCGGCTCCCGGGAGTTTGCCCGGGACCGCAATAGGTGGGCACCCGCCTGGGCTAGTGCGGACATCGTGGACCTTGTCCTCGACCTCCGCACTAGGCACAGGAAAGTGGCTGTCTAGGGCAGGAGAGCTGCCAGTCTGGCCACCCAGGAGCAGGTGTGCATGAAAATCAAGGTGGTCCACTAAGACCCCCGACCGTGAGCCCTGAGCTTACAATGGCCGTACTGGGTCAGACCAAAGGTCCATCTAGCCCAGTAGCCTGTCTGCCGACAGTGGCCAACCCTAGGGACCCTGGAGGGGATGGACCGAAGACAGTGACCAAGCCATTTGTCTCGTGCCATCCCTCTCCAGCCTTCCACAAACCTTGGGCAGGGACACCACTCCTACCCCCTGGCTAATACCACTCCATGGACCTAACCTCCATGACTTGATCTCACTTTCCTTTAAACTCTGTTCTAGTTCTAGCCTTCACAGCCTCCTGCAGCAAGGAGTTCCACAGGTTGACTCTTTGCTTTGTGAAGAATAACTTTCTGTTACTAGTCTGAAGCCTGCTACCCATTCCTTTCCTTTGGTGTCCTCTAGTCCTTCTTTATGGGAACTAATGAAGAACTTTTTCTTTATGCACCGTCTCCACCCAACTCCTGCTTTTATAGACCTCTATCCTGTCCCCCCTCAGTCTCCTCTTTTCTGAGCTGAAAAGTCCCAGTCTCTTTAGCCTCTTTTCATATGGGACCTGTTCCCAATCCCTGATCATTTTAGTTGCCTTCCCCTCTCCCACCTCCTTTTCCCAGTCTCCCCCAGTTTTGTTCAATAAAGACAGATTCAATTTTTGAACACAATTGTCCTTTATTTTGTACATCAAGAAGAGGGGCTAGGGAAGGGTAAGTGGAAGGAGGTGAGGGAGGAATGGGGTATGTGCCCCCGATGGGGAGGACTGGGCTGGCTCTATGGGCTTCTGGGGGTGGAAGCTCTCCTGCAGCCCTCCAATTGCCCCCTCTCCCCAGATGGCAGCGTGCTGTGATGTGCCCAGTGTGGGTACTCCAGGCAATCCAAGCCAGGACTGCTTTGCAAGCGGGGCACCCCTGAGAACTGTCTGTCTGGGGTGGAGGTCGGGACCCTTTAAGCACAGCCCTCGGCTAGCCTGACACAGCATCTCCACGCTCCAAGTCCTCCTCTGATGCCCTGCCGGCACTGCTTCCGGCCATCCTTAAGCCTGGTTCAGGGTCCACTTAATGTGGACATTCTAGTTTGAATTAGCAAAACGCTAATTCGAACTAGTTTTTTAGTCAGGATCCGTTAGTTCGAATTAGCTTAGTTCGAATTAACGTTGTAGTGTAGATGTACCCTTAGAGACTAATTAAATACATAGAGAGAGTATCATGAGCTTTCGTGGGCAAAACCCACTTCAGCATATGAGAGATGACTCATCTTAGGAAATGGGTTTTACCCACAAATGAGAGAGCTGAAATTAATCCATGGGGAAGAAAATGAATACCCTCAGTGCTACTGCAATCTACTGCTTATCATGGGCATGTCTTAAAGTACCCCTTGATTTTGGCCCTCTCTGTGCCACCATAATAGTGCTGCTAATGCCCGTGTCATATATGGTCCCTTATTTTGCTTGATCCAACTGTATCCAACATACTAATCATAGAACACTAGAACTGGAAGGGAGCTTGACAGGTTATCGAGTCCAGTCCCCTACCCTCTTAGCAGGACCCAGTACTTTCTAGAGTAGACTCTAATCCAGCACTAGAAAGCCAGGTCTTTCCATGAGCCACTCAGGGAGTAGGGTGCACAGCAGGTTGATATTTCCATTGTTGTTTTTTATTCCCCAAAATAATTCTGTGTGATGAGAGGTGCTGAGACCAAGGCATAGCTCCTTGCAGTTGAAGTAGTATCAAATGCAGATGAAAGAGGGGACCCTTATTTAAGGGTACAGAGGGTGTGTGTGTGGGGGGGGTGTCTTTGCTTCAATAGTGAACGCACCAACCATTTAAGGCCAATGTTCCAGGGTGGACAGCTCTTTTTAGAGGTGGCAAGCTCTGGTCTGCCCACCATGAGCTATTTTAAGAAGGTACCTGACTGTAATTTACCACCTATGACTGTTGGACAGTGTTGATAAACTATAGTTGATTGCTTGGCTATGCTTTGATTTGTTATAACATGTAGGGAGCAGCCCAAATAACCAATATGAGTCAGGTTTATTGTTGGAAGTCCATAATAGCATAGTACAGGAAGAAGAAAGTTCAGCAAGATACCATGACCGAATGCACCCCTGTATTCACATACCCTGTATTTGATTCTTGTAAAAATCTTTGTACAAAATATGCCTTTTGAGGCACTGTTTGAAAACTAACATTTTCTAGCCAATAATGTCATGATAAAATGTATTGTAGCGGGTTCACTCGCTTTTTCTGCATGGCTTCTTCCTTCCGGGTGGCTTTTGGGGGAAGTAGCTGGCTGTTCTTCCACCAATGCACCCCCTTTGGGTGTGGTGTTGGTCTTTGGGGCACTGCCCTCTGGCAGTGACCACTCCATTCTTAGTCCATCCCCCCCTTCCGGGGGAGAGGGGGCAGAGTGGAGTCATTGCTGTTCTTTAGTCCAGGGTCCTCCCTACTCCCTAGGACCCCAGTTCTTCTGCCCTGGAGGGAACACCCAGTTTCTTCCATGCCATCCGGGCCTCAGTGGCCCAGTGCTAGTCCCTTAATAGCCCCTCTGGGCAAACCACAGTATCTCCAGGCCCCTCATCCTGGGCCATAGGCATGCCTCTGCCTGCCCAGTTTTCTCTTGCAACACTGCCTCCTGGTCTTATGGCCTAGGGCTTCCCTGGCTCAAGCTCCCCCTGTCTACTGCAGCTGCCTGCATGCTAGCCATGGCTGCCTCTTTTGCAGCCCGGCCTTTTAGGGCTGCCTCCATGCTAGCCCCGGCCCTTCGCGGACTGCCCCCTTGCAGCGCTGGGCCTCAGGCTGAGTAGCCTGGTCATAGCCTCCCCAGTCCTGCCCTCTTCCAGGGAGCCTCTTGCTTCCCTGGCAGTTAGGTCTCCATTGCTCTTCCTCCAGAGCAGCAAGCAGGTAGATCTCCCTCTTCTCCTCCTAGGAGCTGTTCTTATTGCCTCCAGCTGGGCTGCCCTCATTTGCAGCAGCTGGGCTTCCACTGACTCCCTACTCTCACCCCTTAAAGGGCCAGGGCAGAGCAATGCCCTTCCACAGTATATTCTAACATTATATGAAAGTTAAGAAGATTGAAAGACAAGTTTACCTACTCCCTAGACATTGCTGGTAAACACACAGTATCAAACACAACACAAGACAAGTTGACACCGCAGAGATCATTGCTTAAGTGGCTGTTCTTTGGCACAAAGCAGGGCAGGGACACACACATCTGATCCTGGCAGAGGACAGCATGAAACCTCTTCCCCACCAGATTTCCATGTCTCCTTGCTCTCAGTTGGAAATAACTTTTAACTAGGGGTTGCACTCAGGTACATGGTTTTGAAAGAGCGAATGATCTGTAAAAGAGGGGCAAAAAAAAATCCCAGTTTTTCTCTCTTCTTGTCCATTTCTCTCGCTCTCATCTAACAGGACAAAAGAAAACACCCTGGGTGCATCTACACTGTGGAGCTATTTCAGTATACCAGAAATATCCTGACAAAGCTATACCAGGTCTATTGAAGCAGCCCGTTATTTTGAAATAGATTTTGAAATAATGGGAGGCTTATTCCTATGTCCAGGTAACGCTTGTTTCACAAGGGTTAAGGGACATTTTGGAATAGCCAGTTATTTTGAAATTTGGTGCTGTGTAGACGGTGCCAAATTACAAAATAAGATATTTTAAAATATACTTGAAATAAGCTACGCAGAGTGGAAACGGCCTAGCTTATTTCAAGCTATGGGAGCTGTGTAGACGTATCCCCATAGAGCCCGGGAAGCAGATCCTGCTCTAAAACTTGGTCAACGATGCTACTGAAAACCTGTGATAAGAATTTCACCTTGGACCATGTGTTGTATAAATTGAACACAAGATAGTGTTTTATGTTTGTCTCGTAACCATTTCTGACTATAACTTGTACTTAAAATCCTCTTTAAAATCTCTTTAAAGAACAAAAGTTTATTTAATTACAATCAAAATGCATCCAGTATAGTGAATCATGTGGGTAACTCCCTTTAAGGCGGTATATGTTGATGCCCTCAAAGGGCAAGGGACCTAATATAGCTGGATAGTGGAGAACAGACACTTCTGTGAGAAAATCAGGACTGGGAGCATGTAGAGCATCGGTTCCCAACTGGGGGGGGGGGGGGGCACAAGGAGACCCAGACCTCCCCCTTCCCCCATCAAATTTTGCTGCTCCTGTGAGTCCCTTTTTTCCCCCTCAAGTTTTGCTGCTATTTTTGAGGGGGTGGCAGTGTGAGGGTTTTTCTAATCAAAAAGGGAGCATGATGCCAAAAAATTTGGGAACCACTGATGTAGAGGTCACTGTGCACATAGTAATGAAGACTGCTGGAAGCCAGAGAGTGGCTGGTATTCACTAACAGGCCATTGGGGTCAGAATTGCTGGGCCAGGGCTGTGGCCTGCAAGTTATTGGCTGTTTGTAAGTGGCCCAGCTCAGAAGCCACAATAGCAAGGCATTGTGAGGAGCCACACTTTGTAGGGGAGGTTGTGACAGAGCAGTATTTCTAGAACAATTTTACAAGTTATAAAACGCCTCACTGACCACTAACATCCAGTTCATCAGTTTGTCCCAATTCTTCCACTTTTTCTTTAACTTTTATGCTTTTTGTTTCAAGTACTAGCATTCCAGGTACTGGCCCCAGATGGTATCTCCATCACTTGTACTGGGGCCAAATCTAAATGTATTTGGATTTTGGACAAGTTACCCATCTACTTATGGCAAAGACCAAGTGGTACTATCACAACTTATTGTAGGCAATAGTTTGGCTTAGCATTGCCGCTGCCTGGGCACTCAAATCAGCCTGCTTTCTGATAGCTCTGTGTTATCTGCGACCAAGGGGTTTCTTGTTTGGTGGCTTAACAAAGGACTTAAGGGGTAGTCCCATGTTCCTGCGTGGACTTATTGTCAGTGCTCTGGTCTGTGACAAGAATATTTTTGTGGCAACATGCAAGGAGGCTCAGAGGGATTACAGAAATTATCTGTCCCCTATGAACATTCTGGTTTTCCCAAACAATCTCAGATAGTCTCACATGAAAGCCAGGGACACGGGTCATTGATAGTTATGAAATGGTGAACAGACACTACATAAAGAGTTATGTACATATACTGCAAAGGTGTTTACACTTTGAAATGCTGAGATTGTAAATTTAGCATTGTGAAATAATATAACGCATGCCTGGTTACACACAGTCAATTATTAATAAAGCAATGTGAAGCCAACAGAAAAGGAGTGCACAGGTGAAAACAAGCCACGGGGGACTATCCTGCCTTGGAAGTAAAGACAATGAATGGCAGGGGCTGTATTTAGAAGACACCCCTTCACCCTGCATCTAAGAAGCAAATGGACAGTATGGTTTACAGGCAGCTTCAGTTCAAAATGCTGCAGAGGACTGTGGTTGAGAGAGAGGTCTTCAGACAGGAGGTTAATCTGTCAGTGTGGTGATTTTGGTGGCACTGCTCATGACTTGTTTCCATTCCTACTACACTGTTCTTTAGTAATAAATTTGTTCTTGTTAGCACTGATCTCAGTGCTGTTACACCAAGTGGTGGTCCTGAGTTGAGTCTTACAAGTAGGTGTCCCTGTTTGTTTGGAAAAGCATTCAGTGGCACAGGCTAGGCCCTGCTGTGTGTGTAGCTACCTCATGCTAAAAGTAGGCCTGTCTCAGTTCCTGGAGGAGTACAATGAATCCTGCACTGGATGTGTAACAGAGTCCCTTGCGTGATCCTTATAACCAAGAGGTGATGTCTCTCTCTTCCCCCCCCCCCCCCTCCACATTGTGGAGGCACAAAGAGATAGCAGAGTTCTGCATTCTCTCTCTCACTCAACGTGTTCTTTGTATAAACCCAGTGCTGAGATTGCGGTAATAAATCTAACATATGACAGAGGTGGGGGAGGGGTGCCTGAGGCTGCATGCTGTCTTTTTGCTTATTTCTGTCGTTTTCGTCTATCTGTGCAGTGCTGGGCTTGGGTGAATGTTGTGACCATTATTGGCTTGCTAGTCTAATACGGTACATTAACGACCATGCTAATGCAGTCTGTGCCAGGCTCGTAGGGTGAAAGCAGTTCCCTGACACTGCCCCAGGTTCTGAAGGTAGGGAGCTCGGCTGGTGCTGTTATGCAGGGAGCAGGCCAAAGTGGGGAGTTGCTCTACGCATGCTGGGGAAAGGCCCCCAGCTTCACTGATCCCTATCAGTCCCTGGCTGGTGGTTTATGTGCCCCATGCATAATAGCATCTGCCCCAGAACAGCAGCTGTTCCAGCATCCAGAATGGGCGTAGCTGGAGCAGCATCAGCGCATCTCCCTGCTCGGCCTCCTAGCTTCAGGGGGCAGCCAGGCTGCAGCGCTGTACCTGGGCACCTGCTGTGGACCTGGCCTGTGGCACAGCCAGGATGGGGTGGGGATGCTGGGGCTGCCAGAATAAGAAATGGCTTTCAATAGGCATTTATAGGTGGTTAAAAGGGACAAATTAGGGGTTAGGGGTGGTGTGTGTCACAGCTGGAAGCAGGGTTAGGAGAGGGGCTGCCTGTTTGCAATAGGGCAGGCTGGAACTCAGGGGAAGTCCTTCATCAGGGCATGTGTTTTACAGTTCACTGATGGAGGTGAGGTCAGAAGGCGGGGGCAGGGAGGGAGAGAAGAAGGGCTTGGAATTGGTGTCATATGAAAAGACTGGTACTTTTCAATCTTAAAATTAGAGGAGACTCGGGTGAGAGAATATGATAGAGCACTATAGGCACTGACTATAATTCCTGCCAAAGCTAATTAGTTGAAACTATAGTAAAGAATAGAATTGTCAGACACCTAGATGAATATAATTTGTTGAGGAGAACGTCAACTTCCTTTCAGTAAAAGGGAAAATGTGGATAAGAGAGGAGTACAGTGGCAGTAGAACAGGGGTTGGAAACCTTTTCAACTAAAAGAACCAAACTACATAAAAATTCAGAACAAATGGTCAACAAAGAATGCCCATTTGCATGAGTGAAAATATACAATTTAATATTAATGATCATGTCAATCATCAGTAATAGCATAAATGAAACATGGCACTCGGCAGACTTTATGGGACTCCTGCTGCTTCATCTTTTTGCACATTTCTTTGAAGTTTACATCATAACTGGTCAAATCTAGATTCAGGCAGGTATTTAAGCTGTCTTATGATGCTGTGGCCAGAGGAGGGAGGGGGCGTGTTGGCCAGGCTTTGTTTTTGGATGAACTAAAATATGTCCTACACAAGGTTTCAACATTGTCTTTATTTATGGTAGAGGTGGGGAGTCTTTTTTGGGGGGGAGGGGATTACTGACCTACAGAGAAAAAAATCAGTTGAGGACCACCCAGTGAGATGGGCAAAAAAAAAAACCAAAACGCAGCCTAGTAAGCCGTAGGTTGCTGAGGCCTGCTCCAGAAGGCTCTTAAGTAACAAGGAAGTGATATTAATAGGTAGCAGGTTTAAAAAGAACTCCTCACTAGATGCTATTGTGAAGACTAGGGCTGTTCATGGATGATAGGCCCATCACTATGCCAGCCAGAGGCTGGTGTTGGGATCAGGCTTGTGATGACCTGGTCTGCTCTTATCAAGTCCCGTCCTGCTAACCTGAAGCATAGAATGCTAGGGCTGGAAGAGACCTCAGGAGGTCATCAAGTTCAGCCCCCTGCCCAAGGCAGGATCAATCCCAACTAAATCAACCCAGCCAGGGCTGTCAAGCTGAGACTTAAAAACCTCTAGGAATAGATATTCCACCACCTCCCTAAGTAGCCCATTCCACTGCTTCACCACCCTCCTAGTGAAATAGTTTTCTTAATTGTAACTGTGACGTAGTGGGGGTAATTGCTGGGCTGTGGTGACCCCTGCTGTCTGGAGCAAGACCCAGCAGGGAAAACCTCGCTAGGCAGTGCCGCCCCAGGGTTCAAAAGTTCACCTGGCAGGGTTTTACCATCCCAACCTGGAAGGGCAGGGATTGATACCCCTTATGTGGTCCGCCGATGGCTCCGCCTCTCCATAGGGTTCTGCCGCCGCTGTCAACATGAGTCCCTCCGCAGCACTCCACTTGTCGTCTAGTGAGCTGCCTCAGCTGCCCCACATACTGTCCAGCTCCGCCAGCCATCTCTGTCCATGCCCCTGGCCACCAGCTGGTCGCTCCTGCTGCTGCTCCACTGGCTGTCTGCTGCCACTCCTACCAGCTGCAGGTCATCCCTGCCAGCTGCTCTGCTGTCCGCCTGCACCCACTGGTGGTCCTGGAAAACGGCTCTGCTGTCCGCCTGCGCTTGCTGGTTGTCCCTTGCAAGCTGCTCTGCTAGTAGCTCAGCAGCTTAGCACCAGGCACCCCTCAGCAACAGTGATTGCAGCTCTTCAGCAAGTTCAGCTCATAACAGAGGAGCCTCAGTGCTAGTGCTCCACTGGCCCACAGGGAAGTTAACTCCACAGCTCACAACTAGACTCCAAATTAGTTATAATATTGCACAGTGGAGAGAGGAGGAGGTGTAATCACTGCTGTTGAGGCCCTCAGACATGACCACCCCCCACATACAAGGACCTGTCCCCAGCCTCTCTCAATTTGACTGGGTTTGGAACCCATGCCCCTTGTCTAGCGAGTGCTACTTAGTTTATGGTGAATCCCTTTGTCATAAACAGTTCCACCATTCCATTGTCCTTGATTTGCATAATCAGGGTAACAACACATTTATCCCTCCTGCCTCAATAACAGAGAGACTGGGGATCCCACAGTGGCCAAAGTGATCATTTTTGGCTGCTGTGAGCACATACTAGACCGGGTGGGTGTGTCTATGCAAATTGGTATCCACCCCTGAAGTCTCTTTGCACCACTTGCCACAGTTCACCACCAGATGTCAGGGTAGAGTTTACCCTGACCCCCACTTACACTAATATCCAACCTAGATCTCTCCCACTTGAGGCCATTGGGCCTTGTTGTGCCATCTCTGACTACTGAGAACAGCCTCTCTTCTTCCTCTTTGGAACTTCCCTTCAGGAAGTTGAAGGCTGCTATCAAATCCCCCCTCACTCTTTTCTGCTGCAGACTAAACAAACCCAAATCCCTCGGTCTCTCCTCCTAGGGCATGCGCTCCAGTCCCCTAATCATTTTGGCCATCTTCCTCTGGACCCTCTCCAATTCTTTCTATTAGTGGGGGCCCAGAACCGGACCCAATACTCCAGATGTGCCTGCACCAAAGCCGAATAAAGGGGATTAATCACTTCTCTGGATCTGCTGGCAATGCTCCTCCTAATGCACCCTGATATGCCAATAGCACTCTTGGCTAAAAGGGGACACGGTTGACTCCTGTCCAGCTTCTCATCCACTGTAATCCCCAGGTCTTTTGCTGCAGAACTGCTACTTAGCCATTTGGTCCCCAGCTTGTGACAATGCTTGGGATTCTTCCGTCTCAAGTGCAGGACTCTACACTTGTCCTTTTTGAATGTCATCAGAGTTCATTTGGGCCAACCCTCTAATCCAGTGTTTCCCAATTGCTGCTCCGCGGAACCCTGGGGTTCCGCAGAGCAAAACAAGGTGTTCCGCGAGGAGCTGGCACTCCCACGCCCCCTCTGAAAAAGAGAGAGCTAGCCAGCAGAGGCATGGGCAGAGAGTTGTGTGGGCTCGTGGTGCCCATGCTCCAGCAATATTTGGAGTTCAAGTGGGTCCCGACCCCTCCCCCCCGCACGTCCTCCCACCCTGGCCCGAGAGTGTCTCCCTTGTCCCTGCCATGCACAACTTTCTCTGAGCTTGTAATGTCATGGCCCCGGATTTTAAATCTGCTGGGTGCTGTGTTGCGCATTCAGAGTCTGGGGACAGAACACAGACTCCAGCCCCACAAAGTGGAAGGCAGAAGGTACGGGAGAGGGAGGGAAGGGGCTTGTGCAGAGGGGAAGGGCTGGGAGAGGAAGATGCTTGTGCCGAGGCTGAGGGGAAGGGGAAGGCACCAAAGGAACGGGTGGAGGAGAGACAAATGGCAGTGGGTCAAGTGCAGACAATGAGGAAAAGGGCAGCAGGAGAGAGGTGTCAGTGGGAGGGGGACAGGGTGATGGTGGGAGGGGAGAGGGTAAGGGCATTGGGGGCTAGAGGGGTGAGGGGAGGTGCTGGGAGAAGGCTTGAAAGAAGGGGTGGGCATGAGGAAGGCTGGGATGGAGCAAGTCATGTGAGAGGGGAATGGGGGCCGAGGGTGGTGAGGGGTGGGCATCAGGGAAAATGGGAGCAAAGGGGGCAGGAGAAGTGAGGGAAGGGGGAGGCATCAGGAGGGTGCAGAGGTAAGAGAAGGTGCAGGTGCCAAGGGATTCTAGGGGTGAAGCAGAAGGGCAGACACCTGCAGTGGAGGGACCACCATCAGAGGAGAGATGCAGGGCAGGTTTGTACAGGGAGGTGTTAGAAGAGGAGATGAGGAGGGGTAGCTCATATGATCACAGTGGGGCTACTGGAGAAGTGGGCACAGGGAGGAGAGAAGGGCTGGTGGGGGGGCAGGAGGGCTGAGGACAGTGAGAAGAGCAGGAGTCAGGACAGCAGAGGAGTGGGGGAGGCAGCAGGCACCAGGGAGCTGATGGAGCAAGGGGAGGAGACATGGCAGCAGAGGGAAAAGGTAGAGGTTTAAAAATATTTATTATTAAACTTGGGTGGCACATCCAAACAAGCCACATGAACTCAGTGCTGGTGCACAACACAAAATTCATTTTGCTCATGTGAGGGAACTCTTAGGCTATGTCTACACTGGTTGTTTCTTGCACAAGAGTTCTTGTGCAAGAACACATTCACACTGCCATGTGCGAATTGTGCTTTTGCACAAGAGCATCTCCGGCAGTGTGGACGCTCTCTTGCCCAAGAAAGTGCCGATGGCCATTTTAGCCCTAGGGCTTTCTTGCGCAAGAAATTCATATTGCCTGTCTACACTGGCCTTTTGCGTAAGAATAGTTGCGCAAAAGGGCTTATTCCTGAATGGGAGCATCATAGTTCTTGCACAAGAAGCCCTGATTTCATACATGAAAACGTCAGTGTACTTGTGCAAGAACACACGGCCAGCGTAGACAGGCAGCAAATTTTTGCACAAGAGCGGCTGCTTTGGTGCAAGATGATGCTAGTGTAGACACAGCCAAGGGGAGGGAGAGAGGGAGGCAGAGGCAGGGAATCAGCACTGGCTCAGCATGTCTGCATGGTTTGGGGGAAGGTGCAGGGCAATTGAGCTCAGCTAGGTTGCAGAGTGGGGAGGTCTAGGGAGCTGGGTGGTGGGGTGAGGTGTGTGTTTGGAGCTCAGAGCTCACTTTGGCTGCAGGAGGTGCTGGGAACCGGGGCTAGACTCAAGGGGAGGGAGGGGCAGGGAATTGGCTCTTGGTTCAGCAGTTTTGTGGGGGTTGGGGGAGGTGCAGGGAAATGGGGCTCAGCTGTGCTGTGGGGGAGCTGGGCTGAGGTGGATGGAGGAGGGCATACAGAACAGATGGACAGCTCAGCTCGGCTGTGAAATGACCTCCCCTTGTCCAAAAATTCCTCACCTGGGACCAGTCAGGTCCAGAGGGTGCCAGATCACGGAGGTCCAACTCCTACCCAAGTCCCCTACTTGCACCCTCCCTCGTAGCTAGACACCCCACCCCTAATCTGCTCCTGCTCCCTCCCCCTGGCCAGACACCCTACATCCAGCCTGCTTTTGCACCCTACCTACCACCCAGACCTTGACCCCTTCCATCTCCCACCTCCTTCCCAGATCCTGCACCCATCCCTATCCTGCTCCTTGGCAGCCCTGCCATCCACCCAAGCACTGCTCTGGCCCCAGCACCTTGCCTCACCCCCGTACTCAGCACCACCCTGGCTCTGGCCCCAGCACCCTGCCATCCACGCTAGCACCCAGCAGCACCCTGCCCGTCACCCTAGTGCCCAGCAGGACCATGTCCATGACCCCAGCACCCCGCCGCCTGAGCCAGCATTCTTCCTTCCAGCAGCACCCTCTCCCCAGCCCCAGCACCCACTAGCACTCTGTCCCCTACCCCCACCAGCACATTTGGAACCACATTAGTGAGGCTTGGGGGTTTTTGGAGGAGGTTTTTTTTTGTTGTTGTTTTTTGCATCTCGTGTGGCACCAACTGACTTTTCTGTGGGTCAGTGACCTTTGACTCAAAACAGGTTCCTCACTCCTCTCGTATATAAAGACAATGCTAAAACCTTTTGAGTATGACATATTTTATTTAAAAATGAAGCCAGGCCAACAAGCCCCCAATTGGGACCAAACCCCCATTTCACTGCAGCATCATAACACTCCTGCACCACCTGACCCCAAATCTGAGCCTATCATACACTGGAACCCCGTCCTGAGCCTCTTACATCCCCAAACTCTTGCATCCCCACATCCTCAGTCTTCTGCCACAACATTCCTCCACCATCCACACATCACAAATCTGTGTCCTGAACCCATCATACTCACAACCTTTTTGCCCTGAGTCCCTCACATATCCAGCCCAAACTCCTGCACCCTCACATCCACAAGCCCATGGCTTGCTCAGCACCCCAACCTTCCACCTGAACCCAATACTCCCCAGCCAACGGCCCCTTCTCCTGCATCCAAATTCCCGCCCGGAGCTTGTACTTCTCACCCCTTCCCACACCCAAATCCCTCATTCCCACCTCACACCTCCTGTCTCAACCTAGTGAGAGTGTAGAAGGGCTGGGGATAGCAAGTGATGGAGAGGAGGGGAACAGAGCGGATGAGGCCTCACGGAAGGGAGGTGGAAGTTTTGGGGAAGGAAAGTGATTTTCATGAATTGGTGGGTCCCCTCTCTCCTCCTGCTCCCTTCCCCCCCCCCTTTTTTTTGTTTGACAAACCTTGGGGTTCCTTAAAAAGCTGAAAAGGGTTCCTCGGCCAAATAAAATTGGGAAACACTGCTCTAATCTGTCCAGGTCACTCTGGACCGTATCCCTGCCCTCCAGTGTATCTACCTCTCCCCCAGCTTAGTGTCATCTGCGAACTTGCTGAGGGTGCAATCCATCCCCTCATCCAGGTCATTAAGATGTTGAACAAACTAGTCCTAGAACAGATCCTTGGGACACTCCGCTAGAAACCGACCGCCAACCTGACATTGGGCCGTTGGGCCCGACAGTCTAGCCATCTTTCTATCCATCTTACAGTCAATTTATGCAATCCATATTCCCTTAACTTGCTGGCAAGAATATTATGGGAGACCGTATCAAAAGCTTTGCTAAACTCAAGGTATATCTCATCCACCGACTTTTCCGTATCCACAGAGCCAGTTACCTCATCATAGAAGCTAATCAGATTGGTCAGGCACGACTTGCTCTTTGTGAATCCATGCTGACTCTTCCTGATCACTTTCCCCTCTTCCAAGTGCTTCAAAATGGATTCCTTGAGGATCCCCTCCATGACTTTTCCAGAATCTGAGGTAAGGCTGACTGGTCTGTAGTTCCCTGGATTGTCGTCCTTCCCTTTTTAAAATATGGGCACTACATTTGTCTTTTTCCAGTCATCTAGGAACTCTTCCGCTCGCCACGAATTTTTCAAAGATAATGGCCAAAGGCTCCGCAATGACATTTGCCAAATCCCTCACTACCCTTGGACGCATTAAATCTGGGCCCATGGATTTGTGTGTTAGCTTTTCTAAATAGTTCCTAACGTGTTCTTTCCCCGCCAAGGGCTTCCCATACACTAGACAATGCAGTATTTGTCTGGGAGCTGACCTTGTCTGTGAAGACAGAGGCAAAGCAAGCATTGCATGCTTCAGCTTTTCCCACATCATCCGTCACTAGGTTACCTCTTTCATCCAGTAAGTGCCCCACACCCTCTCTGACCACCCTCTTATTGCTAACCTGCCTGTAGACACCGTTGTTATCCTTCACATCACTTGCTAGCTCCAATTCCAATTGCGTTTTTGCCTTCCTGATAACTCCCTTGAATTCTCAAGCAATATATTTATACTCCTCCCTAGTCATCCGTCCAAGTTTCCACTTCTTGTAAGCCAATCTGGTCGCCTACCATATTTGCCTTTTTTGCTATACAGCGGGATGGTTTCTTCCTAGGCCTTTAATAAGGCTTCTTTAATATACTGTCAGCTCTCCTGGACTCCTTTCCCCTTCATGTAAGCATCCCAGAGAATCCTGCCCATCAGTTCTCTGAGAGAGTCAAAGTCTGCTTTTCTGAAGTTCAGGGGGGGGGGTTTGCTACTCTTCTTTCTTCCTTTGGTCAGGATCCTGAAATCTACCCTCTCATGATCACTGCTTTCCCGGTTGTAACCCAGTTTTACTTCCCCTACTAGTTCCTCCCTGTTTGTGAGCAGTAGGTCAAGCTGGGCATGGCCCCTGGTTGGTTCCTTCAGCACTTATACCAAGAAGTGATCTCCAATATTCTCCAACAACTTCCTGGATTGTCTGTGTATTGCTGTATTGGTCTCCCGTCAGGGTGATTAAAGTCCTCCATGAGAACCTGGGCC
The DNA here is from genome assembly GCF_052426305.1 of Pelodiscus sinensis. Taxonomy (NCBI): domain Eukaryota; kingdom Metazoa; phylum Chordata; order Testudines; family Trionychidae; genus Pelodiscus; species Pelodiscus sinensis. The sequence continues at coordinate 113,734,551 of NC_143055.1, read as the reverse complement.
TGCGATCTGGAAGCTTCTCTCAGTTGTCTGAAGAAAACCTCGTCTACCTCATCCACCTGATCCGGTGGTCTACAGCAGACGCCAACCACAACATCCCCCCTGTTGCTTCCACCTCTAAACTTAACACATAGACTCTTAACAGTCTTTTCGCCCTCTAAAAACTGGAGCTCTAAGCAATCATACTGCTCTCTTACATATAATGCAACTCCTCCTCCTTTTCTCCCCCACCAGTTCTTCCTGAACAGTTTATACCCTGCTCTTGTCTAATAAGCACATGGTGTGGCAGCCCCCTGCCGTGTGCCCACGCCCCTAAATAAAGGCACAAAACCAAACAGTAGGATTCTTGGACATAATTTCCTACAAAATAGTAGGTTGTGCTATGCTATTTTTCAAAGACTGTGAATTTATTTTACCTACAAAATATTTGGGTGTTACTTTCTTGATGGAGTCAGGAAGTGGTGGGAACATAGTTATCAAATGGCCTCAGTCTTAGAAGACCCAATTCATGAAGGGGGTGGAGTGATTTGGCTATGCCATTGCTCCTCTTCTCCTCCCCCGCCCTCCCACCAAACTTCACTATGGCTGATACAGCCTTGGTCAAGTTTGGTTCTTAATTGTTGTTGCTGTTCTCTGGATCCTCTCCAATTTCACCACATTTTTCTTGAAGACACAATAGTCCAATTGAGGCCTACTCAGGTGACTTGCTCACAACACTCTTAAAGATCATTCTGACCTATCTGCAAACTGAACCCATCTACCGCGTTCCTGTTATCCTATCAGACTGGATTTGTAAAGGACAAACCGTGTCAAACCATACTGGTTGTCCTTTTCCAGGAATCACTAGGAAAGGCATTGGTAATAAGACAAAATATTATATTGCCACTATATAAAGCGATGGTATGCCCACACTTTGAATTTTTGGAAATTTCAGCTTGCAAAAGAAATGACTAATGGTGTGGGGAAAAAAAGAATTTATTTATTCCCTCACTATGCCGGATTTGAAGGGCTCGTCCCTTCTGAGCACCTACCTGTCCCCACCCCAGAGCTGAGACAGAACCTGTTATATTCCTTTCTGTCTCTGCACAACATGCACAGGTTGCCGTACGCACACCCCCCTCCGACAGCACAGAAACATAATTTAAGATACACTCTTAATTGCGTAGCTGGAGTCTATGCAGGTAAGGCCTCTCTGTATCTTCCTGAACTTTAAATCCTGGTTGGAGGATTGCTTTCTTGTAAAAGGTGTGTCAGTTATTAAAGCTGATGCTCTTTTGCAAATTATGCTTTATCAAATCAAAGAGTCCATCACTCTTGCTATGCTTATAATCCTTAATAGCAAAGAAATCACAGAAGAGTCGATACGGGATGAAATACCATTGCTCTGAAGCTTAAAAGAGAAGGATGCTGCGAATACTGAAACGCAAAACAAAACAGTTAGTTACTTAAACAATATTGTACCAATGAAATGACTCCACTAACTCGTACATCTCACCTCTTTCCTGAGCATAACAATTCAAACCCTTCACTGATTTTTTCAAATGGTAAAGTGTGGGTTATTAGCACATCTGGATTAAACTTCTTCTCCATGTAACCAGACACTAACTTGGGGATAGAATCCTTAGTCTTCCAACCTGAAAACCAAAACAGTACTGCTTTCTTTCTGGAACTATATTATTTTAAAAAAGCATAAACAGGTTTTGTAAACTCTGCCCGGGTGGCAGTGATTTCCCTACCTCCAATAAAACTCCCTTTCCAGGTACGTCCAGTAAACAGCAACATAGGGTCAAAGGATATCCGTGATCCTGCAGGAGGTGTTCCAACCATTACACAGGTGCCAGAACCCATGTGGCAGGATTCCAGGGCAGCTGTCTGAGTAAAAAGTAAAATAAGACAACAACATCACCTAGAAATAGAGTAAAACTTATTTGTGAGCAAAGAGAACATACGCACACCTCACATACCATAGTATCTACACGTCCAATGACTTCAAAGGAATAGTCCACACCATGGTCAGTCATCTCAACCAGCACCTCCTGAACAGGTTTCTTCAAGTCCTGAGGGTCTATGCATTCTGTGGCACCTAACTCTTTAGCCTTCACAAATTTATTTTTGTTGATGTCTATCCCAATGATCCTGGCAGCACCGGCTGATTTACAGCCCATGACGACAGAGAGGCCAACTCCTCCCAATCCAAAGACAGCACAAGTAGAACCAGGTTTAACCTGCATAACAATAAAACATAATATGACTATAAGATGCTAAGGAAGTCATTGTGCCATTTTCTCTTGAGAAATGTGTGCAAGTGCACATGCATTTACCTTGGCAGTATTAATGGCAGCACCATAACCAGTGGAAAATCCACAGCCAAACAGACAGACTTTATCCAGAGGAGCATCATCATCAATTTTTGCAATGGCAGAATCAGGCATTACTGTGTACTCTGAGAAAGTGCTGATCCACAGGAAATGGTAAATCCGTTGCCCTTTGCATGTGAATCGGCTGGTGTTGTCCGGCATGAGGTTCTGTGATTCATAGAGGCTAGTAAGAGACATCTGGATTTGTCAGTAACACAAAGTATGATGATAAATATTATCAGAATAACTAAGGGTGAGATTCATGTAACAGAGACGTTGTCACAAACTTACTGTGTCTTCAGGCAACAGTTGGTGTCAGGATTCAAACAGGAACTGCATTCCCCACACTGGGGAAGACACAGAGGGATGACTTTGTCTCCTGCAATGGTGGAGGAGGGGATATGTCTCATGTCTATTATAGCTTTCCAGTCATTCACAGAAAATTCTCATCCTCTGGTATTATCAATACATTATTTATACAGTTCCATACTGATAGTGTTCCCCCCTTCTGTCCCTCCTCCCGAGTGAACATGCACACTGATAAAGCACTACATCATTTAAATATACCTGGTTTCACACAAGTCACTCCTTCTCCAATACTCTCCACAATCCCAGCACCTTCATGGCCAGGAATAACTGGGTAATTTATATTTGGTAAAGAACCTTTGAGAACATGGTCATCCGTGCGACATATTCCTGTGGCTACTATCTGTATGGAAATGAAAGGACAAATCATCAACACTGGAGAACAGTTCTGTAACAGGGCCTCTTCTGTCCATGTTTAAAACATACATTGATAATCATATTGAGAATTTTCTTTCATTCAGAATATATTAGCACAAGGAACCCTAGGAGATCTTTCAGATCACTAATTGAGTTCTCATTCCAGAACTGTATGTGGTATAGTTAAAACTGCAAACACTCTTTTAGTGTCAACACAGTAATTCTAGTTCAGGAACCAATATCAACTACATTGCTATAAAGCAACTCTATATGGGTATAATTCTAATGGTAAAACAACCTCAAACCCTGCTTCTTCTCTATGATCACGCCCCTAATTTACATAGCTAGACTAGCATAACATTTCTAGACTAGGTTCCACAGTAAAATCTAACCTGCACTCAAGAAAAGGGAAGTATCCATAAATTCTTAGATAACATCATCCCAATTTTTGGTCTCTTGTCCAACAATGACAGTTGCTAGCCAGACACCTGACAATAACAAGAGGAGGAACATCAAGAAAGAATCTCAAAAATGAAGCTAGTTGAGATATTTTCCCCATTTTTCAAACAGCTATGAAGCCAGATGATTGAGCAAAAAAGGTGTGAAATTTTGTTCCCTTAAAGTTCCAGCAAAAAGTTCAAAAACAATCAACTAGTACACTGTGAAAGAGAGGGTAGTACCTTAACACGAACTTCACGTGCTTTTGGAGGTGCAACCTCTACCTCCTCAACAGAAACTGGTTTATTGGCTTCCCAGGCAATAGCAGCCTTGCATTTTATAACCTGTGAAAAATACAAAGTGAATACACTGAAAATCCCTACTATAATACCGACATACATAGAAGTACATTTTATAACAAAAGACATTTTATGAACATCAACGGCCAATGCAGTCAAATCCCTTTAGAAACAGCTAATATTATTTAGGGAATTCTTCCTCCTATATTCAATTAGACAAATACCAGGCTGAAGGCTCAAGGCCTTATTTTCAGAGATGTAGAATATCTACAGCTCCCACAGACTGCCCTTCTAGAAATCCAGAGTGTGGGGAGTCCCCAGGCCCTGTACCCCTAGCTACAGCCAGATGTGACTCTCGGCCAGCAGGTAGAACAGAAGGTTTATTACTTCACAGGGATACAGTGTAGAACAGACTTGCTAGCACAGAAACCAGCAGGAGCCAGTGCAATCTATCTTGGGAGAATGGGGCCCAGTCAGGGCCAGCTTTAGCAAGCGCGGAGCCCGAGTCCGGAGGGGGGCCACACATGCACAGGGTCCCGGAGTCGTACGGCGCATACGCCTTGCGCCCAGGAAAGCATGGCACATGCGCCTGGGGCACTGCGCATGCCCTGTGCGCCCAGGACGGTACTGCGCGTGCACCGTGCGCCTGGGGCCCCGTGCATGCGTCGTGCACCCGGGACAGCACTGTGCATGGGCGATGCGCCCAGGGCATCACATACCTGGGGCAGCACTGCACATGCGCTGCGCACCCAGGAGCAGGGCCCCCATTCCAGGGAATCGGCCGAATCAGCCTAAAGCTGGCCCTGGGCCTAGTGTCAGGGCCTTGGGCTTCCTCCCTGTATCCTAAGCCAGCAGAGACAAACTCAGTCCCAGCCCTGTAGGCAGCCCCACCTCCTCCTTTATCCAGCTTCCCTGGGGGAAAAGGTGTCACCTGGTTGCACCCCCTTCCTTGGCTATATGTGTTGGGCTGGGGCTCTCCCTCAGTGAGTCACACCCAAAATTCCCATCCCTTTCTGGGCACTGGTGCAGTGCCCAAGGAAACTAAGGTGCACACACACACAGGCTGTGTCTAGACTGGCAATTTTTTCCGCAAAAGCAGGAAACCAGGTGTCTACACTGGCTGCTTGAATTTCCGCAAGAACACTGACTTCCTACCGTCTGAAATCAGTGCTTCTTGCGGAAATACCATGCTGCTCCCATTCGGGCAAAAGTCCTTTTGCGCAAAGCTTTTGCGCAAAAGGGCCAGTGTAGACAGCTCAGATTTGTTTTGCGCAAAAAAGCCTGGATCGTGAATGGCGATCAGGGCTTTTTTGAGGAAAAGCTTGTCTAGATTGGCACAGACACTTTTCCGCAAAAAGTGCTTTTGCGGAAAAGCGTCCGTGCTAATCTAGATGCTCTTTTCCGCAAATGCTTTTAATGGAAAACTTTTCCGTTAAAAGTATTTGCTGAATGAAAATCATGCCAGTCTAGACGTAGCCACACAGTTACTACAGAAAAGTACAGTACAGTAGAAATACTTTTTTTCTGTAACACCAGGGTTTGTTTTCTGGCTTATCAGACTCCCATTTACTCATGTTGGAATGTGCATTCCTGACCCCCCTCCCTCCCTCGCCCAAGCCAGAAGTTGGGTATTTCTACCCACTGCTTTTAAGGGTACTCAAAGTTTCTGAGCAATCAAGCTCCTGCCAGAAACCGCCCTTCAAAGTTCAAGTTTCTCGCCTCTGCCCAGCTGTTCCTTGGGCCCGAGCAGCGGACGGGATGGCAACACGGACTGTAGCCAGCTAGTGGTACGGCGATTTATTAAACTGTTCCCGAGGAAGCCTCACTTAGCAATGTCTGGGGGGAGGGATTTAGGCCCAGAAATCCTGCTTGGCCGTCGGACCAAAGCCGCGGACGGCGGCTTGTGCACAAGGGGATCCAGGAGACGAGCTAGGACTGACGTGGGGCTTTTACAGCGCTGATGCTCCCACTGAACCCAGGGGCCCTTCCGAGCCCCCGGGGAAGGGGCAGCGTGTTGCCCTGCGCGGGGCTCTCACCTTGCCCGCGGTGCCCATCTTGAGTGCGGCCGGCTGCACCGGCTGCTGACGCGGAGCCGGCTCCCAGCGGGCTCCGGTGCCTTTCGATAGCGGACAAGAGGCTCGTCGCTCCGGCCAGGCGCAGCCCCGCAGTCAGCGCAGCCCAGGGGGAGGCAGAGACCCCGGCGGCCGCAGGCGGGGAGATGTGGCCTACCTGCCTCTTGGGCAAACGCTGCAGCGCGTCCCAGCCAACCGGGGGGACGGGCCGCAGCCCCGACCAACCAGCGCCTGGCGGCGACCCTGTGGGGCGAGGAAAGAGCCGCCCCCCGCCCAGGTTACCGGGTGCACCACGCGCCGCTGAGTTGTTCCCTGAGTGGGGCGGGGTCGGGGGTTGCAAAGTTACCGCATTTCCTGGGGGGGGGCGAGCGCCCAGTGGCCCCGATTCCGCGGGCGTGTTGCCCTGCCTCCCTCCCCCTGCTCCGGCCGGGGCTGATTCCCCCCGCTTGTCCCGGGGCGAGCTGTGCCCGGTGGGCAGGCGGGTGCGGAGCTAGGAGCGAGCACGCAGCGCTGCTGCCCCGCGCTAGGGGCACTTCGGTAGCGCCGCTCCCCTCCCCCCGCGCCCGGGTCATCCCGGGCTTTGCTCCGCACGGGAGCGCGGCGCTTTTCTGCGGGCGCCCCCTGGGCTCGAGCCTGCAGCCCTCGTGGGTCGCGCATCCCGGAGTGACAGCGGCGGGAGATGGCTCAGGCCCAGGCCCAGGCCCGCCGCTTGGAGTAGAACCCGCAGCTGTTCAGGGGGACCCTGAGCGCGTCCCGGGAAAAAAGGGGCAGCCCGGGGCTGCTGCCAGGTGTGGGGACAGCAGGGCCACCGCTGCTGCAGGGAGGATCCTTCCTCTCACAGCTGGAGTCTGCCACCGATGCAGGGAGATGTGAGAACGGGGAGCCCGGAGCAGCGGTGAAAGTAACTTGCAGTTTCTTACAGGAACTGGCCTATTGCCCTCCATGCTCCCAGCAGGTAATTTCTAGAAAACCTTTCACTGTACACGATAAGTATGTCACCAATCACGGTTTCCACTCAAATTTGTCATTAACCTCTCTTATGCACATTCATTGCAGGACTATTTTGAATTCCCCCTCCCCTGCTGCCCCAAAAAAGGATACAAAAAAATAACAATTGTATTAATTTTATTCAGTACACGTGGGCTGCATCTAGACTGGGATGATTTTCCGCAAATGATTTTAATGGAAAAGGTTTCCGTTAAAAGCATTTGTGGAAAAGAGCGTCTAGATTGGCGTGGACACTTTTCCGCAAAAGCACTTTTCACGATCAGGGCTTTTTTGCGCAAAACAAATCTGAGCTGTCTACACTGGCCCTTTTGCCCGAACGGGGAGCAGCATAGTATTTCTGCACGAAGCACTGATTTCAGACAGTAGGAAGTCAGTGTTCTTGCGGAAATTCAAGCGGCCAGTGTAGACTGCTAGCAAGTTTTTCCACAAAAGCAGCTGCTTTTGCGGAAAAACTTGCCAGTCTTGACACAGCCATGTTGTTAATTGCACATATATTGAGATTGCAAATAGATGACAGTAAAGATATAAATTAAATAATATTTTAACTTTCTAATTTTTAATTTTGCACCCCTAAATGTACTGCGCCTGGGGCTAGTGACCCACTTGCCCCACCCTTGTTACGGCTCTGGTTGAGACTCCTCTAGTCAGTTAACTGGTTAAATGCTAATTAATCAGTTAACTGATTAATCGGGCTGTTACATCCCTAGTGATGATGGGACTTTATTCCTCTTCCTTGCAAACTCTCAGCTCTAGTATTTTTCCTCAGCAGCAGATCTGTTCCTACTCTGCTACAAATGCCTGTCCTACTTTGCCAGAGAACAGCGCCCTTCCGGCTGGCCTTCATTGCAGGATTAACTCAAAGTAAAACTTGAATGTTGCCCCTACCCAGACACCCTTCCCCACACAAAAATCTCTTACTTGAGTTAAATGCAAGCTAGCTGGGCCACTGATTGGAGCGCAAGTGTTTCTTACACTAGCTTATAACATGGTATAGACCTGTAAACAGGAATTTCTATGGGTGTGTGTGTGCTTTTTTTTGTAAATGTGGACTGCATGGGTGCAAGTAAGCATGCTCCAGCTGGCCAGGGGAAGGCAGGATTGGCATGCGGCCTGAGCCTCCCTCCCCCATGCTCTGCCCGCCCGCCCAGGGGAAGGCGGGCTGATTCCCCCTCCTTTCCCAGGAACAAGACTGGGGCTGGGTTTTGCTCCTAAAGGGTGGGGGAAATCAGCCCCCAACCTTCCCTTGTCTGGCTGGAGCATGGGGGAGGGAAGCTTGGGCAGTGCACCACTCCTGCTTTCCCCAAGCTGGCCAGAGTACATTTGCCTGGGGTACCACAAGGGGGGAGTGTGCATTCACACCCTTCGCACCTGCCTGCGTGTGGGCCTGCATTTTTTGCACCTGCCTGCGCGTGGGTCTCCATATTCATCTTTTCATCCACTGAAATCCCCAGGTGCTTTTCTGTAGAAGTGCTGCTTAGCCAGGCAGTCCCCAGCCTGTGACAGTGCACGTGATTCTTCTGTCCGAAGTGTAGGACTCTGCGCTTGCTGTTGCTAGGCAAGATTTCTTTTGGCCCAATCCTCCAATTGATGTAGGTCACTTTTGACTCTATTCCTATTCTCCAGCATCTCTACCTCTGCCCCGGCTTAGTGCCATGTGTGAACTTGCTGGGGGTGTAATCCATCTCCTCATCCCAATCACTCATGAAGATGTTGAATAAAACCACCCCCAAGACAATCCCAGGGGCACTCCATTAACATTGGGTGCCAACTAGACAGCTAACCATTCATCACTACCTTTTCAGCCCAATGGTTTAGCCAACTTCCTATCCACCTTCTAGTCCATTCATCCAAGCCATACTTCTTTAACTTCCTATCAAGAATACTGTGGGAGACTATAGCAAAAGCTTTGCTAAAGTCAAGGTATATCACATCCATTGCTTTCCTGACATCCCCATTGCCAGTTCTCAAAATAAGAGGCAATTAGTGTGGTCAAGCATGACTTGCCCTTGGTGAAACCACGTTGACTGTTCCTGACCACTTGCCTCTCCTCCAAGCAGAATGGATTCTTTGAGGACCTGCTCCCTGCTTTTTCTAGGAACTAAGGTGAGGCTGACTGGTCTATAGTTCCATGGATTCAACATCTTCCCTTTGAAACAATAAGGGGAGGTCCTGGACAACTGGGAAAAGGCAAATGTGGTGCCCATCTTTTACAAAGATAACAGTCAGTGGCTCTGCCATCGCATCATCCAACTCTCTCAGTACCCACAGATGCTTTAGATCCAGCCTCATGGACTTGTGCATGTCCAGCTTTTCTAAACAATCCTCTCGGTCACAAATTCTGACACGCGGTTTCTTCTGTTGCTACACGGGGGGGGGGGGGGGGGAGAGGCTGACACCCCCCTTCACGTTTGGGAGACCATGGAGGACCTTGGGTAGGGTTACCAGATGATTTCAAAAAAATACTGGACACACTTTATCTTAGATGTGGGGAGGGGGGAAAGCGGGGCTGGTCAGGGGAGATCGGGGAAAGGAACAGGCCGGCGGGAAGTAGGGCTGGCTGGGAGGGAGTTGGGGAGAGGGGGCTGGCCGGGGGGGAATCGGCTGGCAGAGAGCAGGGCTGGCCATGAGGGGGTCAAGGAGAGCGGGAACTGGCAGGCAGGGAGCAGGGCTGGCTGGGAGAGGGTTAGAGGGAGTGGGGCTGGCTGGGGAAGGGGGGGAACCAGCAGGCAAGGAGCGGGGCTGGCACAGGCACATGCAGATCTCGGGGTGCTGCCTGTCTCGCGCACAGTCCAGGCGGTGCGCACGGGCAAGTCCAGCCCTGCGGATTCCATCTGGCTCCGCCCCCACCCCCACCCTCTCTACTGCGTAGCTGCATACTGCCTGGCTGGCAGACACGCTCATGCAGTGTGAGAGTGTGTACCAGCCAGGCAGTTTGCAACTACGTACTGATCCTCCTGATAATAATAAAACATAATTAATTAGAAAATACCAGACAGTTATATGTTCAGTATTTTCTCAATTTGTTTCCCAGACAGAAAGCTCAAATACCAGACAGTCCGGTTCAAAACTGGATACCAGGCAACCCTAACTTCGCACCTTTCACACTCCCCCTGCGTATGGGCCTGCTGTGGGGCTACATCTGGCACAAAGTTACCACAGCTCAGCAACGGTTAATCCAATGGCTGGATTAATTTACTTTTCAGTGGGCTGCTTGGACTTGAGCTAGGCTAGCCCCGTAAGGCGGCAGAGTTAGGTTTCTGTCTCTAGAGTGGGGCTAAGGAGGAGTAATTTGGGGTATGGGAGAGGCTCAGGGCTGTGGCAGAGGGTTGGGTGAAGACTGTGCTCACAAGAGTATGTCTACACCTCAGCTGGGAGTGCACTTCCCTAGTTCTCCTGTGCTGTTAGCATGATAAAAGTAACAGGGTGGCTCTGCAGCAGTGTGGGTGGTGGGTCAGATAGCTACCTGAGTACATACCCAGAGGCTCAGGTGTGATTGCACTCAGGCATCTGCCATGCTGGTGCCCATGCCAACATTGCTAGAGACTGCTGTTTTTAGCACACTAGCTCTAACTAGCTACTTTCTGTGCTGAGCTCACAAAAAATGCAAGAGCTGGCACTAGTACTATTAAACCTGTTGTGCAACTCTTGGAAATAGCCTTTTGGAATACGTGCAATTTGTGATATAGGGATGGAATGCTGTAATTGTTTACAGACCAATCCAAACAATTCCAGTTCTTGTTTAAATATTTTCTTTTAATGAGAAACATAACAGAGAAGCCAGTTCAATGTGTCCCTTGAATCTGGTTTCTTTCTGCTGTAAAATCTGTTACAATTCAGACTTTAGGCTACGTCTAGACTGGCATGATTTTCCGGAAATGCTTTTAATGGAAGTTTTCCGTTAAAAGCATTTTCAGAAAAGAGCGTCTAGATTGGCACGGATGCTTTTCCGCAAAAGCACTTTTTGCGGAAAAGCGTCCGTGACAAATCTAGAAGCGCTTTTGCCCAAAAAAGCCCCGATCACCATTTTCACGATTGGGGCTTTTTTGCGCAAAACAAATCTCAGCTGTCTACACTGACCCTTTTGCGCAAAACTTTTGCGCAAAAGGGACTTTTGCCCAAACGGGAGCAGCATAGTATTTCCGCAAAAAGCACTGATTTCTTACAGTAGGAAGTCAGTGCTTTTGCGGAAATTCAAATGGCCAGTGTAGACAGCTGGCAAGTTTTTCCAGAAAAGCGGCTGATTTTCCAGAAAAACTGGCCAGTCTAGACACAGCCTTATTGTTTCATCACTTTTAAAATACTAAAAATATGGTCGGTGGTTGAAACCATTAAAAAAAAAATCACAAGCTCTGCTTAGGAGAGCTCATCCTAATTTTAGTCATACTAATGATGTATCCATTATTGCAAGCTTCACAATTTTCATTATATTTGGTGTTTCTTAAAGCCCTAATTCACAAAATCAATGTATTTGTGGAAAAACCTCAGCTTTCATTTAAAAAGAAATAGAAAGCACATTTCTAGCTCTAACGACGTGGAGAAAAGCTTGAAAACTTGATCAAATGTGCTCTAAAGATTCAGAAGCAAATACAAAGCACCCAGAATGTAGTATGTAAAAAAATTCTCATATTAGGCCTGATTCATTAATTTTTGAATGCTCAACTTTGACAATACTGTATTTCAAGTGGGGGACAACAAAGCGCGAAGGACATGGACAGCTGCATCAAGTTCATGTGATGATTCACTTTAGATAGGGGCCTAGAAGTGGTCGTGGCTACATTAGGAAAAGTTACATCTTTAACTCTGTTAACTCAGCTAGTAGAGGTGAACCTGAAAGGGGCTAAAGGGTTCATCTTGACTAGCTAAATCAAAGAAAACTATAACTTGGTATGTACATAGCCTAGGTGGCTCACTTAAAAAGGCTTTAATTATTACTATAGTGTTTCTGACAAGTCTTCTGGCCAGTGCAGAGAATTTGCCTTAAAGGATTTGAACAATGATCAGTTAGTAACTTGGCAGACTAGAACAAAAAAAAGTTCTACACGCAAGGTGTGCGTGGAGAGTTCAGGGGCAAGACTGATCATAGCAGGTTACGTAATGCCTTGAGAATAAAGATTACCTAAATTTTGAATGGGATCACCACCCTACCCAGCCTTTGTGAAAGGATTACCATATTCTCCATGCAATGGCTCTGATGTAACTGTGGAGCGTCAGAAATCTCGAAGCTTCTTGGAGACATTACATTCCGTCCCCACCTACCTCTGTGCATTCATTCTCTTCTCCCTGACCCCCTAAACTAAATTGAAATAGGCCTTTCTTGCGTTTATGGGTGAAAAGAGTAGCAGCTAGTTAGCTCTTTTACATAGGTTGGAAAGAGTTTAATGACCCATAGAATAATTATGTACATTTCCCGAGCAAAGTGCCTAGTAAGCCTGAGTAGCAACATGATAGTAAACAAAGTCTAATTCTGTAACCTTGGAATAAACTGTTTTAAATAAACTGTTACTGTTTAAATTGTGAAATGTGTGTATATATTAACTTACCCACAAAAAATCATTAACTGAGAGCCATGGTTGCTCAAGGGCATTTCTTATTGACAGAATCAATAAAGATAAAGGATCAAGCAGAAGTACAAGATGGCTATAAATGGTCTCAATTTTTTATTAACATACAGTGATTTCAGAGCAATGAAAGTTGAAACTGCAAAAATGGGCAACACATCCAATAGCATGACACTCCCATGTATTTTGATTTGTGACTTGGTTACATATCTACTGGAGTTAACAATTCAGACATTTTTGACTGTGGTTACTCAGGGAGCAAGGTTTGTAGTGCGTGAGAAAGCTAACAGACACGAGAAGAGAACTGGAAGTTCAGAGAAAGAAAAATGGAGAAATTAAAACACTCATACTTGAATAAAGGTTTTAGGATTCTGCCTTACAGAAGCAGTTGAGGGTTCTTGCAGGTTCAAGAGAATTGAAAACTGCTAACAACAGACTATAATGAGGAGTAAAATATTATATATGAGAAACAGAACTAGTAAATACACAAGTTCTATAATACTCAGCTAATTAATGCCATATATTGCAATTTCTTTCACTGCATCATTGAATATTATATACTATATTGAAAGATTTAATCACTAGAGTGAGGGGTTGTACACACCATTGTACTGCAACCCCCTTTTGATAACAAAAATTATTACACAATATCCCAAGCGGGGGTTGGGTGGAAGCAGGGCTGGCCTTAGGCTGATTCCGCCGATTCCCCTGAATTGGGCCCCACGCCCTAAAGCCGCGGTCCCTAACAGGTCGATTGCGATTGACTGGTCGATCGCAAGGCCTCGACCAGTGGATCGTGAGATGTTCGGGCCCCCCCCATTCTCCCCCCACTCCCGAGAAGCCCCACTACCGACCTCCAGCGTAGTGGCGACTTCCCCGGGGTGGGCGGAAGTCCTGCCTGCAGTTTCGCGCCACTTCCGGGGATCCGGAAGTGCGCTGGCTGCTCTTCCCCACCACAGCTCTGTGGCGTGTCGGGCACGTGGCAGGGGGTGTTGGCCCCGGAGAAGGAGCGCGGCGCCGGCGGCTTCCATGCAGCACCGTGACCGCAGGACTCAGGAAGGGTGAGTCAAGCGCAGGGATTTTGTCTTCTCTGCAGGAGGGGAGTTTGGCCCCATCGCGGGAGGGGAGTTTGGCCCCATCGCGGGAGGGGAGTTTGGCCCCATCGCGGGAAGGGGGGTTTGGCCCCAGCCCCCGGGACAGGCACTGCACTGCGAGAGAGGTTTTGGATGTTTTGGGGGGTTTGACCGGCTTCCCTCTGGAGGGGGGATCCTGAGAGGAGGCGCATGCAGGGGACTCTCTGCCCCCTCTCGCCTCCTGTTCCCTCTCCCCAGCCGCAGAAACCTGTCCCCACTGGCCCCCTGTTCCCTCTTCCCTCCTGGCAAGGAAGATAAAGTTTTAAAAACATAGGTGAGGTGTACAATAATTAAGAGGGACTTCCCTCTTAACTTGATATTTATAATATATGATGCAATATACCGAAACTTTTGTGTGTGGTGGTTGGTTTGTTTTTGTTTTGTTTTTTGGCTCAACAAAAAATCCTGGGTGCTGGAGCCCCATGAAAACTGTTTGAATTGGGCCCTGCACTTCCTAAAGCCGGCCCTGGGTGGGAGTGGTAAAAATTGACGCCTCCTGAGCCCCACTGCCCTGGACAGTTAGGCCTGAGCCACACTGTCCCAGTTGGAAGAGGACAACAGAGAAGCACAAGGACTCCAACCCATGTGGGGAGAGGGCTGTAATCTGGGCCCCACCAGCTTGAGCGTCAACCTAAGGGAGTGGGGCCCCCATTAAAAGATTTTGAGAACTGCTGTACTGGAGTTACCTTTTCCTTGAGGGTGTTTTTTTCTTCCCCAAAGAAAACAGAAAACCAAATTATTTTATAATGGATAAGGGATCAAAACTGAAGACATTTTTTTACCTCCCAGGATGCTAGACAAAGACCTAAAGACACATTTCTCTCTCATCTCATATATAGCCAGGTAGTGAAATAACTGGGGAAAAAAGAATCAAGGCATTGTACAACATACTCGTGTTTGAGATGGCAAGTACTGTAGGTTTCAAATGCTTATAATTGTACTAATTAAACCATGAGTAATCAGTGTAGAACGCATCTAAAGTGTAAAAGATTCAAATAAAATCATCAATGGAGAAGGGCCTTTATATAGGCTACGCTGGTAGGAAGCAGATTCATTTCCTTCGCATAAGCCTTTCTGTATTTAAAAGATTTCTAGACAACCATCCTGTAAATCAAATCCTGTGCTTAGAAAGATGCTGCCATATGAATCAAAATCCATGCAGCTAACTCCAGCTTTAATTTAGTTGATTTTACTCAGCTGGTAGTAGCAAAGAATCATCCAAGAGTTTCCACACTTTGTTTTGTGATCACATGATATTGTGGGCAGGAAATTTTGAATGAGGTTGTAATGATGTTGATAATCTCCATGCCTCCTAGCATTCAGGGATTCTAAAAGATCAGGACTGTCCTTATACTGAAACAGAAAAAGTGACAGGTTAGTGATTGGTAAGCTGTGTTTCAAACATTAATATGCAACTGCTAATATTGCACCAGATTCAGAACAACTTCATCTGTCAACACACTATTGGCTGAAGTATAAGAGAACTGATTCCAAATTCAACTGAACAGAAATCCATAGGGAAACGCTCCTATCTCATGTAATGTCTTTGTCTTCTGGATGTTTTTGTGTCATATAGTTCACTCATGACCCTACTTGAGCTTTGTCCATTACTTGCGGAATTTAGAGATGAAAATGTAGAACCGCATGAGATCACGTCCCTTTCCAGTTCATGGCTGTTCTCAAGAGTAAATTTCCTAATGCTGTAGCCCTTATGCATTCTTTCTTCTGAGTGCATGGCTTCCTTTAATAAGAACTGATTTGTCCTAGACAGTATATGGTCTAGACAGTATTTGGTCCTGCCATGAGGGCAGGGGACTGGACTCGATGACCTCTCGAGATCCCTTCCAGTCCTAGTATTATATGAAAGACCTCACTAACCAAATCCTGAGATGCAATCCTTTTGCTTTCTTGTCAGGAATATATTTTATCTTACACTTTAAACATTCAACTTATACTGTTGTAAGTTTCTCTTCCTTCCAGAGAAGTTAAGTTCTACTTGCTCTCTCACTCCTCAAAACTGAAATCCAGTTTCTGCTGACTCTGCACTACATGCTGTCTGTAAAGCAGGTTCTCCCAAGCTGTGGGCTACATCCCCCTGCGAGAAGCAAAGGAGTAGCCAGAAGGATGCAGACATGCTTCTAAATTGCTCTTCAGTCTCAGCTTTCACTTATAGGCTACATCTAGACTAAACTCTAAAATTGAAAAAAGATAACTCAATTTGCATACCTCAGACTGCATATCTTTTTTCTATTAAATTTGAAAGAGGCTATTTTGAAATTTGGCATGTCTACACGGCACCAAATTTTGAAATAAAGTGCCCTGTGGAGCCATCCCATATTCCTTGCAGAACGAGGTTTACAGGGATGGCGAAAGAGTGCGTCCGTTATTTTGAAAATTCCTTGGACATGGCATTGCTATTTTGGGATACTTCCAGTATCCTGAAATAGCAATGCAGTCTATATGCCCCCCCCCGCCCTCAGCAGACCAGACGTTTGTTGTGGACCCTGGGGTAGAGCAGCTGGGGTGCTGCTGGGTTGGTCCTGCAGGGACCTACCTGGCAGCCCAGCTGTTCTGTCCCAGGCTCGAGATTCAGCCGCTGTTGAAACTGATCAGTGGCTGATTCCAGGAAGCTGGGGGCAGAGCAATTCTGCCTCCAGCTTCCTGTAGTCAGCCCTTGGTCAGTTTCAGCAGCAGCGGCTGAATCTGGAGCCAGTTCCAACTTACACACAAATTCAACTTAAGAACAAACCTATAGTCCCTATCTTGTACGTAACCCGGGAACTGCCTGTAAATGGACTTTGATTCTATTTCTGGCTCCCATTTAGGTTTTGTAAAAAAAAAAGTTTTTCATCGTAATCATTCCGCATCATTTTAATACCTATCAATTTTAGAACAATCTAATAGCTGCTCAGCTGAACCATGCTTCCTTCTGAAAATGCCTGGCAAAATGTAGTGAGCCTAACTTTATTATTAATGCAATACTCTTATTTCTCCCACCACACTAAGACTTAGAATTTGCAAACAAGCATTTACAAAATACATAAAATACACACAATGCAAACAATAAGAGCTGTGCAGCTAGAAGCTCCTTTAAACAAAGCTCAAGTGTGAATGGCAAAATTCTTCTGTTACACAGGTGTAAGTCCAGAGCAGGGTGACCAAATATCTCACTTTTATAGGGACTGTCCCAGTATTCAGGACTTTCTTTCATAGAAACGCCTATTAGCCCCAACTCCTGATTTTTCACACTTACTATTTGGTCACCCTAGTCCAGACTGCAACTCCACTCGCTTTGGTGGAACTAGAAAGGACCCGCATCATGAAAGAGCAGAATTTTGACTTAATTCTCAAAATGTACATGCTTTGCACACATTCCCTAATGCCTGAAAAGCGGGAAGCTCCAGTCATATTAAGATGTGGAAGTTACCAAGTTCATTTCTCTCCCCCACAAATGAGAACTTTCCAGTTATAGCCATGGTGCATGTGAGCAAAGCCAAAGTGATTCCGAGTGCATCTCCCCAGCAGAGAGTTTTTTTGTTTGCCACTTTGTATTGTTAAGGAACAATGGTGGAGCATGGCCCCCTTCTTTTGGAGAACATAAAATACTTCCTGGAACATAGTAAGTCACCTACCTAAAAAATTGAAGGGCTCCAATAGCTTGATTTAAAAACTGCCTTTGATCCCCATTTTTTGCCATGAATGGAAATGTACAGAATACAGAAAATAACTTCAAGTGCAGTTCCAGAATCAACAATCTAGGATTAACATTTTTGTTTTACTTTACAGTGCAGTAGAGCTAATCTCAATTTTTGGGGGTGCAGGAATGCAATGGGGCAGAGTGAAATTCTCAGTGTCCACTCTTGTCAGTTCTTGGCTGTTCAGTGCCTGATGTTAAAATGAAATTTTCAAGGAAACAGTATTTACAAGATTAAATAATGACTGACTCTCACCTCTTCCCTGTGCGCAGTAGTTCAAATCCTTCATTGATTTTATCGAAAGGCAAAGTGTGGGTTATTAATGCATCCAGGTTGATTTTTTTTCCCAAGTAGTCTGCAACTAGTTTAGGGACAGAATCTTTGCTTTTCCAGCCTAAAAGACAGAAGATAGATAATGTAGAATCACAAACAGCCATTGACACAATAATCGTGAAAAAATAATGAAGTGCTGGTGAATATTTCAGCCCTGATCACTTGAATTAATGGTCAGAGGTGTTTTGAAATCAAAATCAAAGTTACATATTGAGAATTGGAGTCAGGTGGTTCTCTCCCATACTTGTTGGTAAACAGACAATAAAGCTGGTAATTCAGGATTTGGGAGAGAGCAAATTATGAGCCTGGCAGAAACGCATCTCAAAAAGACAACTGGAGGTGTGTTCCAATGGATCACAACTAAACCAACTGTTTGGGTGAGTTCATTGTGATCTGATCACTCGGACTGAAATTGATTGAAATCAGTAACAAAATGCTTTGGGCAACTAAACTGATTTGTATTTCCTGACTCTCATCAGTGTCCGAGATCACTGGAAGCTAGAAATGCTGTTGTGCAAAGGTCTATATTCTAAGTTGTCCAACGTAACAGAAGCCCAAACTTCTAGGAGCTTTGCAGAGGCTTTACTGCAGGTTAACAGGTTTCAGAGGTAGACAGGTTAAGTCGGGCTGACATGCTAGCAAGCTGAGTGATTCTAAAAATGGGAGAAGTATGTTTATAGCTGACATTACCCACATATGTTTTGACAGATAATTTAAATAGGATGAGGTTGCAGACGTTTCTTAAACACTATTTGTCTCTAGGGCTGTGTCAAGACTGCAGGGTTTTTTCGAAAAAAGTAGCCTTTCAAAATTAAATCGAAAGAACGCAGCTTTTCTTTCGATGGTGGTACTCCTCATTTCACGAGGAAGAACGCCTTTTTTCGCAAGTGCTCTTTCGAAAAAAGGCGTTCTTGAATGCAAACAGGGCTTTTTCGAAAGAGAGCATCCAGACTGCCTGGGTGCTCTCTTTCGAAAAAGCGGCTCAGTTTTTCGAAAGAAGAGATTTCAGTCTAGATGCTCTTTTTCGAAAGAAGCTTTTTCGAACGTATCTTTCGGAAAAGCCTCTTTCGAAAGAGGCTTGCAGTCTAGACGTAGCCTAGGTGACCAATGCAAGCTATAGCATAATTGATGGAACTCCCACCCTCTCCTGAGGCTCTGGGATCTACTGTGATACTGGTGAGCCTTCATACCCTGATTTTAAAAAGTGTGCTGGCCAGGCCAGAGAGAAGGAACCAGATGACATTGCCACCTTCATAGACTTCCGCTAAACCTTAAATAACATCTGGAATGTGAGTCCGGGACTCCTGCTTTGTTCCCTTACTTGTTTTCAATCCCCATCTTATTTCTCCTCTTTCCTATATCTCTGCTTTTGTCTCCTGTCCCATAAGTCTGGCTTAGCTGCCACCTTCATGCTGCTGTAATCCTGTGACCAGAGGCAAGTAAAAGCCACACTTTTTAATATCCTGACACTGGTAAAACTTTGTCAGGCCTTAAGTGGCTCATAAATAATGTGTGTTGCACAATTTTTCTCCAGCAGAAAGACAGCATGTGAAAAACAGCATGAGGCACCAAAGCTGCATTAAAAACAAAACAAACTTTACTAGTCTTTTCTTTCCCCCATTTTGCATATGCGTAACTATGTGTGTGTTCCCTGTTTTGTCTTAAATAAAACAGGATCGGACTTCAATAATATCTGTTGATCATATAAATTATTCTCCACCCAGAAAAGGACAGTTAATGGCACCTTTAATGTTATCAAAAAGACTATTAAGCAGAGTGCCTCCTTATAAAAGACAGCTACAGGGAAAGAGAAGAAGGAATATTGTTCAAATGAAAGCTTTACCTAATATTTCACCTCTTAAAGGCTTTAACAGTTCTTCCAGTCTATTCTGCATGGCTTTAATAAAAGTTTAGAAGATTTTTAACAGTGGCTCTTACAGTGGGAGTAAGCCAGTGATAAATTGACACCAAACTCTAGATCACACTTACATAACTAATTTTGTAACAATAAATAAGGGTTTTATTAACATCTTTATCCCATCTTGGGCCCAAGATCCTCCCCGATCAGCACAAGTGTGCTCAACATCTCTGAAAAGCCAGACTCTTTAGTGAGGAGTCCAAATATGGATCTAGGCACATAATTCTTGGACCCAAATTTGAAAAAAATTGGTCCAAGAGTCTGTGAATTGCAGAAACACACCGGTGCTTAGTAACTCTTCCTGATGTCCATACCTCCAAAAACAGATCCTTTCCAGGTGCGTCCACTGAAGAGCAGCATAGGATTGAAGGAGATCTGTGATGCTGAAGGTGGTACTCCCACAATCACACTCATCCCATAGTTCTTGTGGCAGGATGCCATGGCAGCTTTCTGATTTAAAGCAAAGAAACACCCTAGAGTCATACAAAGACCATGATCTACTAGTAACTGTATGAAATAATCTTTCACTCCAAGCAGTTAATTGGTTGCGTGACTGGAAATATTGTAAAGTTTTTTTGATAGCAATGAGAAATAAAGTAAATATTGTGCCAAATATCAGCCCGTCTGCCATCTTGGGTTGAGGCGGGACAAAAAGTCTGATGGTACCAAATACTGATACATAAGGGTCAGGGCCGGCTCGAGCCATTCCTGCGCCGCGGGCAGCGGGCGCGCAACGCATGCGCAGCCCCGCTCCCTCGCATGCTGCACACCTTACAGCTGCTATCAGGTATGTGGCACCTGATGGCAGCTCTAAGGGGCACCACATGGCCCCTGGCCCCAGGAGTGCGGTGCCTGATTGCAGCTCTAAGGGGCACCACGCAGCCGGGCGCACGGAGTCCCTTACAGCTGCCATCAGGCACCCCCTGTAGGTTGGCGCCCTGGGCAGCTGCCCAGCTAGCCCCCCCCCCAATCTGGCCCTGATAAGGGGAATCAAAGAGATTAGTGCTGCCTCTTTGACATAATTAATCACCATTACCCAGCCTGCAAAGGCCTCTCCACAAAGGAGCTGGTGGACTGAGATTCACGGCTAGATCAAAGAGCCTATCTGCTCGCTGAGACACTATCCCCTCTCTAAACTTCTTTGGGCCATGAGGGGTAAGTTAGTTAATGCTGAAGCAGTCCTGTTAGCGTTCTTTCACCTATTTCACCCATCTGTGTTCTTCCACTCCTCTTGTAAGGGGCTTTCTGGATAATCAGATTATTCTCTGACAACTTGGCTCTCAGCTGCCAGGTGCCACTACAGTGACACAGGGTTTTTGTGCAGATGATGTCATGCTTCTGCAGATTGGGACAGATTGCTGGATTGGGGGCAGGGGGTGAACCCCAATGCTGCTTCCTTGGTTGAGGGGGGGAACCACTGCCCTCCCCCAAACAAAGAAGAAAGCAAAGGAATTTCTATGAATGCAATCATACAGTAGATCCTGGGTATAACTGAATGGAGTTCCATACAGAAAGCAATGACATTAGTTGCCATAAAACTGGAGTAAAAAGGCCCTGAGTTTTCTGCCTTCTAACTAAACATGGACAGCCTAGGGGACAGTATATTTTCTTTTTCAAAGTTTCTACAGAGTTCCCTCTCCCCACCTCTCTCCTGCCACACAGAATATCCATGTCAAGAATGTGGATTCCATGATGTTCAATTTCCACTTAACAGCTTGTGGGAGTCACTCAGCACCTCTGGCTTGGTCTACACTACTAAGGTATTTCAAAATAAGTTATTTCAAAATAAGAGCATAACTATTTCAAAATAAGCTTATTCCTCTTCACAAGCAGGAGTTATTATTTCAAACTAGCAGGCTTGGTAGTGTGGATGTTTGCCTTGTTATTTGAAATAAGAGGAATTATTTCGAAATAACTCCCCCGTGTAGATATACCTTCAGACTGGACCTTCAATGGGTAAAAACACTAGATAAGCAGCTCTCAGATGATTAATTCTACACTAGCCTTACAAGTTGAAAAACATGATAATCTTAACATCTTTAGGTCACATACCATGGTATCGATGCGTCCAATGACTTCAAAGGAATAGTCTACACCATCACCACCAGTCAGCTCCATCAGCACGTCTTCAATGGGCTTTGTGAAGTCCTGAGGGTTGATGCATTCGGTGGCTCCTAACTCTTTAGCCTTGGCAAATTTGTCTTTGTTTATGTCAACCCCAATGATCCGGGAAGCACCAGCAGCTTTACAGCCCATGACAACAGAGAGGCCAACTCCTCCTAGGCCGAAGACGGCACAGGTAGAACCACCTTCTACCTACACAATCATAAACACATCAGAGTCTCTTAGAAACCAAGTCAACTGCATTAGTTATTTTGTAAATCATTTTAGGTACTGCTTGTACTGGATAACATACCATAAATTGGACAAAAGCATGTTTGCTATTCGAAGCAAAAGTTTTCAGTATTGGATTACAGTTGGAGCATGAGTCTGAGAATAGGTTTTTATTAAAGATTTTCCAAAATATGCTTTTAAATCCACATTTCTCTTGCTTCCCTTACCCCCGCATCCCACAACTAGAGGGCTACGTCTACATTGGCCCCTTTTCCGGAAGGGGCATGCTAATTTTTCAGATCGTAATAGGGAAATCCGCGGGGGATTTAAATATCCCCCGCGGCATTTAAATAAAAATGTCCGCCGCTTTTTTCCGGCTTTTAGAAAAGCCGGAAAAGAGCGTCTACACTGGCCCCGATCCGGCCCGATCCTCCGGAAAAAAGCCCTTTTCCGGAGGATCTCTTATTCCTACTTCAAAGGGCTTTTTTCCGGAGGATCGGGCCGGATCGGGGCCAGTGTAGACGCTCTTTTCCGGCTTTTCTAAAAGCCGGAAAAAAGCGGCGGACATTTTTATTTAAATGCCGCGGGGGATATTTAAATCCCCCGCGGATTTCCCTATTACGATCTGAAAAATTAGCATGCCCCTTCCGGAAAAGGGGCCAATGTAGACGTAGCCATGAAGAACTCCATGCTTACAAGGAAATAAGGATTTCCTAGAAGACCTTTGTATATTTAACATAAATTAAAGATGCTTTTTTTTGTGATTTAGTAAGTGCAAGATTACTTTCTCCTAAAATGATCCAGGAGATAAATAGAAACCAATACAGAAAACCCTACATGTAATAATAACACTTAGCTTTTGTATATAAAAAGGAGTAGTCCTGTGGCACCTTAAAGACTAACAAAAATATACAGATAGTATCATGAGCATTCTAGGGCAAAACTCACTTCCTCAGATGAGCACTCTGCTCATTTGAAGCAGTGGGTTTGGCACACAAAAGCTAATGGAACTATCTATATATTTTTGTTAGTCTCTAGGATGCCACAGGACTACTCATTGTTTTTAAAGTTACAGACTTACACGGCTACCCCTCTGAGACTTTTGTATATAGGTTATCATCTGTAAAACTCAAAGCATCTTTCATATGGGGAAACTGAGGGAGGCACAAAGAGATTATATTTCTTAAACACGATCAAACATGTCAACAGTAGAGCCAGTTCTCCTGGCTCTCAGACTAATGCCTCATCAGCACTAGCCCAGTAACAGTTTGTCTCCTTAAAACATCCTCACCTTTGCAGTATTGATAGCAGCCCCATAACCAGTGGAAAATCCACAGCCAATTAGACACACTTTTTCTGGAGGAGCAAGTTCATCAATTTTGGCAACTGCCGTCTCGTGCACCACTGTATATTCAGTGAAGGTACTCGTACCAATAAAGTGATGAATGGATTTTCCTTTGCAGGTGAACCTACTGGTGCCATCGCACATTAATCCACGACTTGTAGTAAGGCTGTTCAAAAGATATGCGGAAATAAGGGCACAAAAGATTTTTTTATATGTGAGTTAGTTTTGCATGAACAATATTAGATTGCTTAGGGTAATAATCAATACAACTCACTCAGATTTAGTGCACAGATTGCCTTTGGGGCTTATGCAAGAACTACACTCTCCACATTGTGGAACAAAGAGCGGGATGACTTTGTCTCCTAGAAATAGAAGAATGCAGTTATGAAAATGTCAGTCAAGCAGTTAGACAACACTGAGGAGCACATAAGTGAAAGACTGTATCTGGCACAGTTATTACACAAATACATTTGCAGACTTCAGTTCTCACCATCACCATTTCAACCAGAAGAGCTAGTAAGTACCTAAATATTTTTGCTCACCAAGACTCAAAATTCACTGCAAAATATACTAGTACTGAGTTCTGACTGGAAATTCCAACACACATACACACACACACAGGAAATTCAAACAGATTGTATCTATCAGCTGCTGGGGTTGTGCTGGGCACATCCCAGGTGACAAAAGTGTGTTGCCTGTTCATAATTTGGGATGCTGTTTATGACAAATTTAATGAATCATCTACCCCATTTCCCATTTGTCAAAGGGGGAGGTGAAGTGTTGTTAGAGGGGAGCATGAATTTAAAACCTGGGTGTGTCAATAAAAGTTTTCATGGGGTCATAATGATCATCCTTCCTTTCGTTAGCACTAGACAGTAGAGTGACCATGAAACCCTAGTTTTTAAAGATTAGTTTTGAAAGGTGCCACAGCACTCCTCATTGTTTTTGTAGATACAGACTAACATGGCTGGCCCTCTGGTTTAGGCCTGAATAGGTGCTTCTGTAACTCTATACGAGACGTGCATTAATAGGAAATGAAGCATTCACTATCACCCTTGTGTCTTGGGTCTCTGTCCTAGGTCTAGTCCTGCTGCTGCAACATGGCAATGCACACAGGTCAGCAATTCCTCAGCAGGTCACCAAAGGAGAATTTGCAGGTGAGTGAGTTTATCAGCTCTTTGATTCTCCCTGACTTCTCCCATGCACAATTCCACAACATTCAAAACCCCTTCTCCATAACCCAATATGATTTCTTCCCTTCAGGCCCTGCTTCAAGCACATCTGACCTAAGCAACTAGTCTCTCCTCACTGAGGAATTAGCTAGCCAGATGTTGTAAACTCTCCATTTAAAAAAGAGTGACACTCACAAGAGATGTGCTGAACTTCAGTGCTCAAAACACATTGATTTCTGCCTCCATCCTCACCTCCTTTTTGCATTATTTCTTTCTGTAGAGGCTGTACATCCTTCAGGACAGGAACCTAGTGTTCACACCTATAGAATGTACAGAACCTAGCACGATGTTGATATTTTAGAAATATTATAAAAACATAAACTGCTCCACCATTCTTAGAGCCCCAGAATAGATTGAGGCAGGTGATATTTTAGACATTTTCTGAAGATCTGGGGCAGAAGGTAATCAGAGTAAGATGATACACATACACACACCAATGAGCTGCACACATGCAGAATGGGAATGACTGCTTAGGAAGAAGTACTGTGGAAAGGAATCTTGGGGGTCATAGTGGACCACAAGCTAAATATGAGTCAACAGTGTAGCACTGTTGAAAGAACGCAAATATCATTCTGAGATACATTAGCAAGACAAGATGCAATTCTTCCACTCTTTGCTGCACTGATATAGCCTCAACTTGAGCATTGTGTCCAATTCTGGGCACCACACAATTCAGGAAAGATGTGGAAAAATTGAAGAAAATCCAGAGAAATGCAATACATAAATTAAAGGTCTATAAAACATGCCCTATGAGGGAAAATTAAAACAATTATTTTGTTTAGTCTGAAAAAGAAGATACAGAGAGAGAGAATGTGGGAGAGGGAGCACATGATACCAGTTTTCAAGTACATATAAGTTTGTTATAAGGAGGAGGGAGAAAAATTGTTCTCAATCTCTAAGGATAGGAAAGAAGCAATGGTCTTAAATTGTATCAAAGATGGCTTCGATTGGACATTAGGAAAATGCTTCCTGTTAGGGTGGATAAATTACCTGGGGTGGTTCTGGAATCTCAGTCATTGGAATTTTTTAAAAGCAGATTGGACAAAGGCCTGTCAGGGATAGTTTAGCTAATATTTAATCCTGCTTTGATTGGAGGGGCATCTGAGCTAGCAAACCTCAAAGTTCCTTCCATTCCTATGATTCTATGATATTCCAAGCTGGAAGTCCTGCGATTTCCTCTTTATTAGGCCCTCCAAATGCAATGATAAATATCAGATTAATGGACTATTTACCCATCACTACCACCCAATGTTTAGGGAGCTGATGGAACCAAAATGAACATACCAGATCACTCCCTAAAACTAATTCTAATACAGTGTAAGTCTGTAACTTTGAAGAATCAATGAGTAGTCTGGTGGCACCGTAGAAACTAGCAAATATATATTTGCTAGTTTCTATCATCATGAGCGTTTGTGGGGCAAAACCCACTTTCTCTGCTCATCTGAGGAAGTGAGTTTTGCTCATGAAAGCTCATGATACTATATATGTTAGTCTTGAAGGTACTAAAAGACTGTTAATTTATTTACAGTATACACACGCGCACACACAGGCAATAAAACTGACATATTCTGTTTTAAGTCAAAAGTTCTGGGGAAAATGCCAAGAAAGAATATCTTGGCAGAAAAACCCTTCTAGACAATATTGGCTGCCTTTCCAGTAAGTCAGGAGGAAAGGCACCATTTTTCTAAGAGCCAGTTGTTAATCAGCTGCTAGAGGCAGCAAATATTCCATTATCAAGCTACTTTTGTCAGAAGGAAGCCTTTGAAATGCATCAGCCATATATGTAACAGTGTCTGTTTGAAACATTTGCCTACCCAAGACCAATGTTCTCTCTATTTTTTTCCATCCATGTTCAGAATAAATGTTGTTGTGTACACCAAGGCATGTGCTGATAGTCCATTAATTTGAGTAGAAACACATGCTGCCAGCTGTGGGCAGCATTTGAATTTCTCCTAGGTGGCCACCCAAGCACACAGTTTTACAGGGAATACTGCCCAAGACCATGAAATGCATGGGTAGATGTGTGGCAAGTTTTATTGCCATACTTCCTCATCTAAGCATTAGCACTAAATGTACTTTTACATCTTTAAAAGTGCAATACAAATGTTAACTAGTCTTTGTGAGCAGTTGTCCATCAATTGCCAGAGACGAATTTTTAGCAACTATAGAGGTATGAAATTAAAATATTTTTCATATTTCTAATCAAGAGCTTCATTTGAAGATTCAAAACCAGGAATGCCCATTACTTGCTTTGCAAGGATGTCTGCAGACCCATTCTAGAGTACCTTAATAGGGGACTAATCTACAAGTGTGTTTAATTATTGTTGCTACTGGAATTTTTAACATCTAAAAACTTATATTTTAAATTTCCCAAATTTCCCTAAAATTTGGGAAATATGTAGCAAAGGCATTTTTAAAAAGGCTACTTTTACTATTATCAAATGTTACCTATCTTTTCTAATGTCTCCACTTTTGCCAACTTTAACTCTGACTTGTTGTTGATCTATCTCTGCATAAAGGTAATAATGTATATTACCTTTAATAATTGATAAAAGTGGCATTTCTACAGGCTATTAAGTACCCAGTTTTTAAATTCCACTGAAAGGGAACAGACTGTATTAAAGTCTGATTTGCCAAAACAAGAAAATTCAGCTGACTTACACAATTTGTAGTTATGCAATACGCTTACAAAGGGAACAACCCCCCCAGCACAAACACAGAAGGCAAACAGACCACTATAGATAATGAGGACACTACACTCCCAGAAAGAAATGCTCAAACACACACACTAACATTTTATAACAAATTTCCCAGAACTTCAGATTCAACAAGCAAGATAAAACAAAGATAAGCCATTTTTCATTTTACTGAAAGGTATTCAAGAACAGAAGATCATCACAAATTGATCCCTGTCAAAATTTTGTTTCTCGGTGTCACCTTTTCCATGTTACCATAACACCATCATAAGGGTAGTTAGTTATATGTGGATTAAAACTCTGAATTTCTTATTTTTCCATTTTAGGGAACTATCTCTTATGGTTCAGGAATATTGGATGATGCATTTGTGTTTCTGACCAAATTAAAATTCAGCAAAACTGACACACAAAACTGACACACCAATCTGCTTTTAATACTTAAAAATTCTCAGCAGTTCTTTAGCTAGGTTGGGTGTTCACGGTCTTAGTCAACAATCATGGTAGTTAATTACACGAAGGTCTGAACTCTTTGTCTTCTTTTTCCCAGCACAAAAAATGGTCCGTCGAACAACAGCGATATTTGATGAAATGGTCTCTGTGTCTTGTCATTAACATTCAACAGCTTCACTGGCGCACACATTTGCCTTTGTTATGGAAGCAATTATATGTGCAAGTTTGGGTTTTAGCTGTAATCATTCCTTCATATTAAAGAACTGTGAGACGCTACTCAGAATAAAACATTAAGTTCTTAATGCAACTATCTCTATGATATAACTACCACAGTACTATAATCCTGGCAAAATCAAATCAGAACCTGTAGCTGAATTGCTGACATGTGGTGGCATGGTAATTCTTAAAAAGTCTATTTTTTAACAAGGTAACACAAATCTAGCTCAACAGTGGAGAAATTCACAGTGGAACCCTAGCAAATAATATTAGGCTTAGACGCCGTTTTAATGCAGCGTCTGAGAAAAGAATCAAACTTTCCCACAAAATGATGGATTTGGGAAGATTATGGCTACCTTTCCTAACCCAGTCTCAATGGGCAAACATCAAAAGATATCAGAGGATTATTTGGATAAAACAATGGCACTTTAATGGCTAAGTTGGAAGCTGTTGGGGTGTCTAAGGCCAGATAGTCTAGGGAAATAAACCACAGGAATTAGAAGATGGAGAAGGGGGAAAGCAACCAATTGTAAATAATTTAAAATTCCAGTAGCAACAATAATTTACAATAATTTGCTAATATAAAAGACTGCTGAAAGCAACTTTCCAGTTTTAGTTCTTAAAACCTCACTGAATAGGACTTTGACAGATCTCATTGCCAACTGCCCTCTGGACTGCAGTTAGCACAGACTTTCTTCCTTCAGCTCACAGTCCACACCACAGGTCAGTTGCCCAAAGCAACAGTAGAATTCCAAAGTAAAAGTTGCTCTCATGATTTGCCCAAAGTACAGCAAGACCCCAGTGAAATTCCATGGTAGTTAGCATTAAAAGTACTATGTTTATATTAATTATCTGGGACAAATGATCATCACACACACTATGCCAGACTCAAAAGAAAGGAGAAAAGGTGCTTCTTTGCTGACAAAACATGTAAAAAAAGTGAATATATGAAGCTTATTCAGAGTGATTTGATTTGGAAATCTAATAGGATTTCCAGTTCTTTCTAATTCCAACAAGAATAGAAAGGATGCTTTTACATTACTGAAGCTCTTATATTGCCAGTATAGCCAGGAGGTACTGAGACCTGGAAAAATAAAAATAAAAGTAACTAAATGTTTTAAATTTTAAAACATAATTTGGATTCAGTCCAACACTTAACCAGTGCATTGATTCATTTAATATTGTATCTTAACCACTCTTTTCAGCCCTACTCGTACATTTCAGAGTTAACGGGAAAAGCATATAGGCACTGGTGTCCGGTCTTGCAGAGTGCAGAAGAAGATGAACACCTCCTCCCTGGGTTTTATGTTTACCAGCTCTGTGGCACAGAGAATATCATGAAAGGAACAATGGAACAATGTCCTTTCACTGAAAGAACAGGTAAAGGAACAAAAATGGAAGACGAATTAAGACATTTGCTGTGTTAGTGTCACTCCAATGCTCAGACTGAAGTGTGAACTTCAGTACCATCAAACCTGGGCCCTGAGGGTATGTCACAAGGGTATTTCAAAATAAGTTATTTCAGAATAATAACTCCCAAAATAACTATTTTGAAATAGCACGTCCACACTACAGGGAAGCCTCGAAATTAATCTGAGGCAGGTTCCTTTAATGTGGACGCACTATCTTGATTTAGAACACCAGGAAGCACTGGGGAGTAATTTGAATAATCCTGGAGAAAAGCTATTTTGAAATTGCAGGAGTGGAGCATCCGCACCATCACTATTTCTAAACAGCAATTTCAAAATAAGTGTTATTCCTTATGAAATGAGGGTTTATTATTCCTAATGAGGATCGGAGTTCAAAATGGTAGCTCACATTTGATTCCCTTAAGTGAAATACAATTAAGCACCTATTTTGAATGCTGCGGGAGGAGAAGCATTTCAGAGTCACATTAAGGGATTTGGGTACCTCTGAAAAAACTAGGAGTGAACAGGAAAAACATCTGAGATAAAAAAGTTCACGTGGGAGTGCAGCAAGACATACAAACCACAGATTTCTCCTACAAATTATCCTTAGCAAGGCCCTGTGAAGGGTGAAAAGTTTCCTTTGCACTAAGGGAGTTCATACATGTTAGCGTCTCTGATCTTGGAGCAGGGTGTATGAATGCTGTGTGACAACTACCAGACTATTTGTTGGTTTTTTAAGTTTTTACTTCTCATTGATTAGCACTTGAGGCTCTCTTATACCTGGTTTCACAGAAGTCACGCCTTCTCCAACACTCTCTACAACACCAGCTGATTCATGGCCAAGAATAATTGGAAAAGGCTGGGCTAGTGCACCACTCATAACATGTTCATCTGAGCGACAGATTCCTGTGGCCAAAATCTGTAGGGAAAGCAAAGAATATTTCAATATATATATGAGGAACCCATTTTTCATATTTCCTATGTGATATGAGATAGAAACGAAAATGTCAATTAAAGCTAAATGAGGCTAACAGAGGGGGCTCAAAAGCTAAGTATCTGGCACTTACCACTCACTATTAGCTTCATTTATCACAGACACTTTAATTGACAGGTTTCCCCCCCCCCCCATCTCACATTCTTTTCTGCTTTATATTTGAACCTCTGTGCCTCTTGCTCCATATTTGTCATCTGAAGAAGTGCACTATGCCCACAAAAACTCATGATACTCTCTGTATATTTCTGGTTAGTCTCTAAGGTTCAACAGGATCATAGCTGTTTTTTTAAGTTTTCATAATAAATCTAAGATATGATCCCAAAGACTGCTTTTAATTTATCACACCCATGATTTCATGACACAGGCCACAACTTTTAGTATATTAGCACAACCAGTTATGGCCTTTGTCATCTACCATGCAAGACTCTTCCATGAATGTTTACTCTTCTTCCAGTCTGTATATCTTGAAAGCTTGGTTTTTCACCAACAGAAGTTGGTGCAGTAATAAATAAATAAATAAATAAAATGGCCTCACCCAAGCTTGTGTGTCTAATATTCTGGAACCAACACCCCAGTTTTAAATAGCCTGTGTAATTCAATATGAGTTTGTCCGATAGTAAGCACTCTGGTGGTAATATTTGGAAGATTGAGCCCTACATTTCTATAGCACCAATTTAACTGACAGATATATTACAGTTATTAATATAAGGTACATAGATGAACTTTCTAAAACTTTCTCCTACCTTAATGCGAACTTCATGTGCCTTTGGCGGGGCAACTTCCACCTCCTCAATGGAAAGTGATTTCTTAAGTTCCCAAGCAATAGCTGCTTTGCATTTAATGATCTATGAAAACAGTGAGGAAAACAAAATGGCATTTGTATATGTAGCACCTTCCCCAAGGTGTGGTTCAAGCCCCCTCCCTGACGGTTTGTACTTAAGAGATGTTTCTACCTTCTACTCACCAGGATTGGGTCTTGGGTTCTTTTTCTGAAACCTGGTGCCACCATCCAAGGTGACGCCTCCCCTTGTCCCTTGTGGGCATGAATAACTCTAACACTGCTGGTAGGTAGCGTAAAACCCATGTATCTCCCTCAGGTTCAGAGAGCATGACTGCTTTATAATCTTGCCCTGAGGCAAAGGAACTGCTGGTTGTTCAACGGGGAGGGGGTTGAAAGAGAGGAAGACAGGGATATGTGGGTGTCTGTACTGCAAGTAGACTCTCACATAGTGAAGCAGATGAGAACCAGATTGTGAGAGACAGAGCAGCTGACTTGGAATGTTCCAGGATAGGAGCCAAGAGGAGAACCATGCCAGAAAGGAATCAGCTCAGGAGGACAAAGCAGAACTGACCTAAAATCATGGTCATCCACATGAGTGGTGAGTTAAGGCAGGGCAAGGGGAGGTAAGCCCCCAGCCCTGCCCCTTCTGCCCGGGACTTGCTCCCCCACAGGAGCCAAGCCCCGCCCCCCCGCACCCCATACACACAAGTAGGTGGAGAGCCCATGGCCCCAGCCTATCTAGCCCTGGAGCACGGGAAGCAGCAACACTCCATCCCCAGAATGCCTACTGTAGGTGTTCTGGTGATGGAGTGTAGGTGGGGCCAGGCTGGCCATTTGGGAAGGCAGTGGCTTCCCTTGCCTACCATACCAACTACCCATGGTCACCCAGAACTGTACAAGGCCTCAAGTACTGAGGCTTATGATTTTATACTGAGAAAAAGGAACAAGTTTATAGCCAGGTAAATGGGACGGTTGTCGTTCTGCGGAGAGAGGCAGAAGAGAGTTGGGGAAAGTTTACCAGCACTGAAGTTGACCAGGAGCATCAAAGATTTGCTGCTGGACTGAAACTCTGCCAAGTATTCCTGACTTCTCAATCTGGATGCCATGCTCTAGTCAGCCCTTTTAACTTTTTTTTATCTCACTATTTTTTATCTGAATCCTTCCCTATCTTTATTGTACCACTTTTGCATTCACGAGTAATTAAGCTATAGGTTTTTTCTTCCTGGTCCGGCACCCTCAGGACTTGACTTGTCCTGCGTGAAGGAATTTTCCAGAAGAGAGGAGATCAATGTTGGCCTCCAGGCTCTCCCAACCTCAGCCACCGGCCCCAGTCATGCTCCTGCCCCAGCTCCACTCCACTAAACGTAAATGGATTTTTAAGCCGGTCCACAATAACATGGTTGTGACGGGGAAGAAGCTCCCCGCACTGACAGCCCCGCCCGCAGGGAAACGCCGAGCGGCGCGGCGGGGCTGAGCATGGGGAAAAGCGCCCCAGCGGACGAGCAGCGTTCGGGCGCCAGGGAGGAGGACGAGCGGGGGCGCGCGGCCGCAGGCGCGGCGGGCGGGAGACGCAAGGGGGAGCGGCACGTCCCTGGCATGCCGGCTCAAAAGGGGGAGGGGCGGAAGGGAAGGAGGCTGCCGGCATTTCCATTGACCCCGCAGGTAACCCGGGGAGCAGAGCAGGAGGCCCGGACCCCCGCAGCCCATACCCGGGGCGAGACCTCCCGGCCCGGGGTTCCGCGGACCGGGGCCGAAGCCGGACGGCTCCACCTCCTACAACCGAGGAGGACCGAAGGCCAGGCCCGCCGGAG
Source organism: Pelodiscus sinensis (assembly GCF_052426305.1). Classification (NCBI taxonomy): domain Eukaryota; kingdom Metazoa; phylum Chordata; order Testudines; family Trionychidae; genus Pelodiscus; species Pelodiscus sinensis. The sequence goes on along the minus strand of NC_143055.1, from coordinate 113,701,752 downwards.
GGCAAGCCCCCCGGGGCTGGTTTGTGAGCGGGACCGAGCGCGGGGGGCCCGCCAGCGCCCACGGGCTGAGCGTAAGCCCGGGCGCGGCGGGCGCAAACCCGGGGGCCCGGACAGCGGAGCCGGGACTCGGGGGCAGAGACTGTGGGTGAGAGACACAGGCGAGGGAGCGGCCCGGGGAACGGCGCGGGCCGGCCGGCCCAACCTCGCCACAATGGTGTTAAAACACTCAAGCACAACCTCAGTTAAAACACTCAACACCAATTTTCAGTTGTGGGTCCCACTGAGTCCTGAGCATACGTTGACCCATTTTATCACTGTAGGACCGTAAGAGCCTCCCTGTACTAGATGGGGTCATATAGTCAGATGCTTCAGAACATCTACTTTCTACAAGTCTTGGGGCTAAATATCTGTTGCAATGTAGTAACTCTTCTTTATACACAATCTGGCTGGACATACAAGTAACAACAAAATACAGTCTCAATGCATTTGTATGAAGTATATAAAAAAAAGAATGTTAAGTGGTTGTAAATGAAAATAATCGGGGTGCATCTACACAGCAACATTATTTCAAAAGAACTAGCATTGTTTTGAAATAACTTAATCTGCATCTATACAGTAGGCAGTTCTTTCAAAATAATGTCAAAATACCATCAAGCTGAAGGACTTCTTACTCCAATTCCTGTAACTCTCATTGTACAAGGACTAAGGGAAGTAAGAGGAAAAGTGCTCTCTTGAAATAAGTGCTGTGTAGATGCTAATTTTGAAATAAGCTACTCAATTGACATAGCTCAATTTGCGTAGCTTATTTCGAATTAAACCCTGCTGTGTAGATGCACCCTCAGATTAAAGTCACTAATTTAAAACAAACAAAATAATGCCAGCTCATTCTAATATAGCCAGTCCTCGTCAATTTATGACCGTTCATACTTATGACCAAATCTCCCATTAAGCGTGCGTAAAGGCGGTCCCCGAGCGCGGCTGCATGTAAATGAATGGGGTCCGACTTACGAACACTTCAAGTTACGACCAAGTGTTTGGTCCGTAACTTGTTCGTAAGTCGGGGACTGGCTGTATACTAAGAAACTTGTTACATGTGAATTCTTGCCCTGAACAGTTGTCCTTATTTCAAGTGCTTCTGGGGGTAGCTGAGTTAGTCTGTACAGAATAAACTAAAACAACAAATGGTCTGGTAGCACTTTATAGACTAACAAAACATATAGATGGTATCATGAGCTTTTGTGGGCAAAGCCCACTTCTTCAGATGACAGGAGTTTTGAGTTTAGGATGTGAAGATCTAAAATAAATAGAAGAGAAGGGGGCAAGGAGAGAAAAAGAAGGAGGGGGGCAGGAAACAAGGAACACAGGGTATGAAAATATCAAAGGGAAAAACAAGTAGGCAGAACTGACAATCTATAAATACCTGAAAATTGGATAGTTAAAAAGAAGCAGATAAGGATCAAAGGATAGCAACAGATTCTTTTATCCTTATCTGCTTCTTTTTAACTATCCAATCTTCAGGTATTTATAGATTTCCAGTTTTGCCTACCTGTTTTTCTCTTTGATAATTTCATATACCTCTGCTCCTTGTTTTCCGCCCCCCGTCCTTTTTTTTCTCTCCTCCCCCCCCCCCCCCCATTTATTTTGGGTCTGCACATCCTAAAATCAAATCTCCGGTCATCTGAAGTAGTGGGCTGTGCCCACGAAAGCTCATGATACCATCTATATGTTTTGTTAGTCTATAAAGTGCTACCAGACCATTTCTTATTTCAGGTAATATGCTTCAGGCAGGAGTTAATCTTTACTCTGGCCTAAGTCCACAACTTTTTTCAGAGTTCTTTATTATCAGGTCCCCACCCACCTTGTTGGGTGGGCCAGGCAGTTTCAAAGACCAGCTGATGACAAGGGACTATTTGCTTTCCATTGCTTAAATAGACTTTCCCTTTGGTTGTGTGCACCCCTTTCCTTCCCCATGGAAAAATACAACATTCAAGATGGATTCCAGTACCAGGTGGCATGGTCACATGTCTTTCAGGACCAAAAGTAGTTAGGGCAGATAGAACAAACACAACCATTCAGAGGTTAGTTCAAGTACCTGAAGAATCATTAATGGCCCTCATCAGTACATTTAGAATTACAAACAGATTCACATTTCATACTTCTAACTTCACGTACGAGAAAGATACATACACAAAAACAGGATATACAGATTCAGAAGATAGTACCTAGAAAACTGGTATGTGACATGACTTTTTTTGCATAAAGCATCTTCGAGTTATGCATATTCATATCCACAAGCCAATTTTCATAAAGTATGGGGTGGGGGCATGACAAGATATTTTAATGCCTTTTATTAAATGTAAGAAATAAAATCTTTAAAGGACATCAACCACAGCATGGAGACTACGAGAGCCAACATATAACTACTCATTTTTATTTAGTCTTTGGTAAAATTATAAGCTTTACAAAATTAATATAGACTAGGAAAGTGATTTTGATAAAGTATAAATATTTTCTAATGTAAGTTTCCCAAAGCAGCCATAATTCAGACCTATTATATGCTATATGTAGTAGTATATGTTGTTCATTACTGAATATAGAAGGTTTGCATTCAGTGAGATAAAGATACAAGTGCTGCATGAACTTTAATTCTGAATGTCCTGACTCAGGACTATATAAACTTTGTCTTTTATTATTTTTAATTTAATTTTTTTTAAAGGAAGATCAATAGAAAAACACCATTCACATGCTCACAGTTTAGAGCACTTTAGGATCTTTCAGGTACACTGTGTAGAACGACAGGCAGAACTGAACCTGGTACAGCTGCAGCTTAGTGCATAAACTTCTACAGCTTGAGCTATAAAACCAGCTGGCTCTCAGGTAAGGCTGTAGAATACACTTGTTCTCTCTCTTTGCATCAATGGGAGTGGGGGGGATGTAATTTTGATTTGCTGCTACGTCTTTGCTTCTAGGGCATGTTTAAAAAACAAAGTTATGTATTTAAACTTTGTTGCACATTCTCAGCACAGTGCTTATTTTCTTGGGCAGCACAGCAAACACTCCATATCATACTAATGGCAACCATTCTTTAAGATTTTTCTGAGTTATTAAAATCTTAAGAGTCCTACATTTAAAAACAAATACCGTCAACAAGAAGAACTTTCTAAAATGAACTGCTTGCTTACTTTGCCTGACGTGCTCATGCTGTCCGTCTCTTCCGTAGCTTACTAACTATTTCTTGCCCCAAATATTCAGTGGGCTGTGGAGGGTTCCTCTTGCTGATTGTCTGCTCTGCTGGAAAATAGATTAGAAGTTGTTCTTGCAATCTTCTGCTATGAATACAAGACCTTTTAACCAAGCCTATTTGTTCCCTAACTCCACCCCTCAAATATCCAAAGCACTGATCAGAAAAACTAAACCCCTCCTCTAGTGAATCCCTATTCTTTGCTGAGCTTTTATAACATTAACAATTAGACTTGGGCTGATCCGGAAGTCTATTGTACTATTACAGTGTGTTTATACAGTGCCAGAAACACACATGGCATTCCAAGAAAGAGGAATGTGCTTGTCCTTACGAGTGGGAGGCAGATGCAAGTCCAAAGAAGAACCAGATATGCAGCCACATGGGGAAATCAGAATTCACGTTTCTAATACGGTACGGTACCTAGCAAAGGCTAGCAAAGGCTTTGAAGGTGCCAAGGAAGCAACACATTTAGAGATGCTGTGAACTGGGAAAAGGAAAGCAGGCACTGCTCTCAGGCAGCCTTGTCTAACTTGGATCCTCCCGCCTCCTTTTCAGCCAGAGGGGGACACACCAGTATTGAACGTGGCTAATAAAGAGGATCAGTTTGGGGAAGGCTTAGAATTCCTCCTCAACAACCTCAGAGAGGCACATATCCGTCGGACCAGGTGGTTTGTTTGCTCATTTTGTTTTGAAATGAGCTATTTTATTGTCGGGGTAAGAAGTCAGGACCTGAGTGACAACAGGAGGGGCCCAGGTGGAATTCCTCAGAGGAGGAGTTGTGTGCAGGCAGGAATATCTTGCTGATGCTTATTTGATGTTAATTAAGTTTAAAGGAATTCTTCCTGGAGACATTTGTGCAGGAGGCAGATTCTACCCTATCTAAATTGCTCCACTTAGGGCAATTATGTTGAGTCCATTTTCCTTTACAAGTTGCCTTGCCCGACTTGACCTGCAGCAATCAAGCTCCAAGGAGAAAAAGGATACCTACAAAACTCAACAATGGCTAAAGCAGCAGTCATAGTACTTCTGCTACCATTACGAATTTTAAATCTGATTGTTTCACTGTTATCTTGTTTTCCCTCTTGCTGTCTTACATCATGTGCAAATCCCATGAGATCTGTAGGGCAGTAACTGTCTTTATCACGTGTGTACAGTTCTTAACGCAATGGGGCCCTGATTGAGGCTGGTAGGCACCTTTGTGACACCACCAGTAATCTTCCTTTACTATAGAAATGGTGGACCCCCTACTGGAGTAGCTCTTTTAAATCATGTCAACCCTTGCAGTACAGCTACCTGCTTCCTGCATTGTAAACCACAGTCACTGCAGATGTCCAGTGGCAAAGAGTAGATTTCTTAAAAGCTATTGAATTACACAGGGTATCAAGTGTTCATAGTCATAAGACTTCTGGCCAATCCACTAAGATGTCAGTTAGTTGTAATGTAACATAGATTGCGGCTCCCTTATATGAAGAAAATGTTGTGTATAAAGGATATGGGGGCAGAGTTAAGGTTGTTTGGAAGGGAAACTCCTTAAAGCTGTAGGAATAATGAATTTTTTGTCACTAACAATTTGGGCAGGGAGAGGGACAAGAGAAATATTTGGAGTCAGATAAAAGGAAATTTCAAAACAAAAATATTATTTTAAGCCAAAATATTGAAATGTTTTATTTCAGCATTTTTGGATGTTTGGGATTTTTTACATGAAGAATTTAGTGAAACTGGTATTAATTTGTAAACTGTTTCAGTGTCACCAAATCTGCATGTTTTCCTGAAAAAATAATTCAGCCAAAAATTTCATCCAGCACTACTCCTTAACTCTGCATTGACTTTATCATATACAATAGCACCTATGTAACCAGTAACTTCTTTCCTGCTTTTGTGGATGTTCCCTTTGCATGAATATAATCCCTATGTCCCCAGTTTCCATTATCTCTCTTCTCTTATTTATTTTCTCCGTATTTCTCTCTCACTCTCTTTGAATTCCTCCCACCAAATACTTTCCATTTTCTTTCTTCTCCCACATTCATGGCTGATCTGAACTTCACAGGAACAGAGAAAAAGCTTTGGCTTTGAGAATACAGGCAGTCCCCAGGTTACGTACAAGATAGGGACTGTAGGTTTGTTCTTAAGTTGAATCTGTATGTAAGTCGGAACTGGCGTCCAGATTCAGCCGCTGCTGAAACTGATCAGTTTCAACAGCGGCTGAATCTGGACGCCAGTTCTGACTTACATATAGATTCAACTTAAGAACGTCAGGCATCCCCAAGTCAGCTGCTGCTGAAACTGATCAGCGGCTGATTCCAGGAAGCCCGGGGCAGAGGCTTCCTGTACTCAGCCACTGGTCAGTTTCAGCAGTGGCTGACTTGGGGACGCCTGGGGCAGAGCAGCTGGGGTGCTGCTGGGTTGGTTCAGTAGCGCCGCCGCTCCTCAGCGCTACTGGACCAACCCAGCAGCACCCCAGCTGCTCTGCCCCAGGTGTCCTGATTCAGCGGCTGCTGAAACTGATCAGCAGCGGCTGAATCAGGACTGTTGGGGCAGAGCAGCTGGGGTGCTGCCGGGTTGGTCCAGCAGCGCCAAGGAGCAGTGCTGCGGGACCAACCGGCAGCGCCCCACCTGCTCTACCACAGGCCTGGGTCTTTGCTCCACGTCTCCCTGGTCTGCTGGGGGGGGGCACTAGCTGCGCCCCCCCCCAGCAGACCAGGGACACGGGGAGCAAAGCTTCAGAGGCGCGGGACCCCTCCGCCTCCCCGGCTTTACTCCGGGTGTCCCTGGTCTGCTGGAGACGGTCCCCAGCAGACCAGAGGCACTGTGAGTAAAGCGGCAGTGGCGGCGGGGTGCCGCACCTCTGAGGCTTTGCTCTGGCAAAGCCTCAGAGGCGCGGGACTCCGCTGCCGCTGCCGCTGCCGCTGCCGCTGCCGCTGCCGCTTTGCTTCCAGTGCCTCTGGTCTGCTGGGGACCGTCTCCAGCAGACCAGGGACACCGGGAGCAAAGCCGCAGTGCCGCTTTGCTCCCAGTGCCTCTTGTCTGCTGGACCAGCAGACCAGGGGCACCTGGAGCAGCTTTTCTCGCCCCAGAGGTCGAGGTGGCGGGACCGCTGCGCTCTGGGCGGTCCTGCTGCCTGCGAGCTCCGGGGAGAGAAAGCCCCGTTCGTAAGTGCGGATCCGACATAAGTCGGATCCGCGTAACTCGGGGACTGCCTGTATCCAAAAACAACAAGCAGGTCTGTGGCACCTTAGAATCTAACACACGTATTATATCATGAGCTTTCATGGATAAAACCTTTTTCATCAGATGAGTTTTTAAAGTTACAGACTAATAAGACCACCCCTGAGACTAAATTTCCAAAAGTAATTCATGAAGCTCAATAACTCTGTTCAGTAATCCCAGAGTTTCTAGCTTCACATTTCAAAAACAACATTGTGGTATGAGTGAACAAGCTGGAATGTAGGAGAAAAAGGTGGCTAATTATTTTTTTAAAATATAAAGTATTCACACTCCAATGAGTTTGTGACAGAAGTGGAGCTGCTTGGTAATACCTAAGAAGAATGAGATGCAATAATTTTATCAACAATGCAACCTGATCAGTGAAGGAATGTTATTGTCCAATTTTGGTGGTTTATTAGCATTCCCTATACGACGACATCAGCCTAACTTAACGGGGGGAGGGTGGTAAAAGCAAACAAGAAAGCAACACAGTAGATTTAGATAAGAAGCCTCAGTTTAATGGTATAGTTTAGATATTAGTTAAGTATTTGGGTCCATCATTCATGGGAAGATTTATAGAGAAAGTTATTCATGAAGATCAGGTATGTTAATGAGTGGAAAATATTCCTCAGTATGTCAGTACAGGTTGAGCCTTTCTGGTCTGGCACCCTTGGTACCTGACTGGTGCTGAATCAGAGAATTTGCCAAAGGTCAATATTATCTAGCAGCGTCACCCATGCTTCCTCTGCTTACTGGGCTCTTAGAAGACATTTGTGGCACTGATGAGGTAAAGGGGATTTGCGTGAGCCCCTTGATAACAGCTGGCATTTGGACTGGTAAAAAAGAATCTTACTGTAAGGGGGTTATTTAAATGAACACACTTAACACTGTTCCTTGCACAGTACTTCAAAACTGTTAACTGATACAAAATCAGTTCTTAAGACTGGGGGAAAAAAAAGCCTGCACAGCATGTCCGCTGCAGGAGGCTGGAGTTCTGAACATTGTTATATAAGCCAGTATAGTTTGTGACGCACCCCACCAATTATGCCCTTAGCCCTTCCTACTGTCCTTTGGCAAGACACAGACAGGTGAGACTCAGAGACAGAAACTGGTTACATTTGGGTGCAAGTGATAAAATGAGGGTTTTGGAACCCACTCCCCACTTCTGAGCATCTTTGCTTGTTAAAATGTTCAGTTCTTCTTCGGGTAGTCCCCGTGGGTGCTCCACGTCTGGTGTCGGGCTGGTCCCGGCGCCGCGAATCGGAGCTTGCCATAGCTGTAATCGACCGGGTCGCGCATGCGCAAGTAGCGTTCGCGCCTTTGATCAGCCGCGCGCGACCCGGTCCCCGCCAGTTCCTCTCATCCGCCCCTGGTCGCGGACGGAGTCCTTCTTCCCTCTCTACCTCAGAGAAAATTTAAACAAATATTACTATTTAACACTGCCATTTAAACAAAATGTGAAGACTGGGTAATTAATCTTAAAACCGGCGGTTCAAACCGCAGCTCCGGTCTTTTTCGACACAGCCTTAATCCACCGGCTTATTAAAAAAAAAAAAAAAGGAAAGAAAGTGAGGACTCTAATAATAAACAAATACAATAAATATACAAAATATTCAGAGAAATTAAAACAGACAACTATCACTCGCAGACAGGGGCGCAGGACAAGCCCCCTCAGTACTTCAAAATGCCGGGCTCTCCCAGCTTCAAGAAATGTTCTGTCTGCAGGGACTCTATGCCGCTCTCGGACGGCCACTCTGCCTGCGTCCGCTGCCTTGGGGAGGCACATATTCCCCAAAAGTGTGGGCACTGTGCCAAACTGACAGCCAGAGCTCGTAAGGAGCGAGAAAGGCGGCTGAAAGAAATCCTATTTGATAAGGCATTGATGCCTTCTACCTCGGCAGGATCCTCTGCCTCGGACCCTACCCTGGAAAAGCGGAGGGCTCCTTCCCCAAAGGCACCTTCTCCGAGCAGGAAGAGAGCCTCTCCTGCAAAGTCCCTGCCAATACCCCCACAGCCGTGGGGCACGGCAGGAGGAAAGCCGGGTGCCTCTGGTTCCAGGGCAGCCCGTGCTCCGGCAGGGAAAAAGCCGCCTGGCAAGTCAAAGCCGCGGCCACAGCCGGCACCGCAGGAGTCCCTTAAAGGGCCAGCTCCGTCGGCACCCACGCTCTTGGTGCCGACCACTCCAGCCTCCTCACGTAATTCCCCTCGCAGGAAGCTGCCCTCAGCACCGTGCGCACCGGGAGAGCAGACTGCAGACCAAGTGCCTGCCTCTTCACATTCTTTTGAGTCTACAACCCTGCAACCTTCCTCTCAGGAACAGCTCCCACCTCAGGCTTCTAGGGCACCATCCACCTCAGATGCTCGGGTGCTCTCTCTCTCACCCTCTCCGGAGGCATCTTCTAGCGCTTTGAGCCGTAGGAAGAGTTGTAATCGCAGGGTGTCTTCCCATCATCACCATTATAGGGAACGTAGTTGTTCGCATCACAGGCGTTCTAGGTCTCGATCTCCTTCCAGACATTCTACGTACTCATCTCACCAGGATAGGCATGGCAGTGCTAGGGCATCTAAGCACTCATCGCCTGCTCACTCTGCCCACCACGGCTCACATTATCATGACCGTTACTATGACGAATTTTCGCGCTATAGTCGGTCACGATCTCGTTGCAGGTCACCATGCTCTTGTCGCTCAGTAAGCCCAGGTTCCATACATTCTGGATGGCAGAGACACTCTTCCCGGAGACCCGTGCCGTCCCCACGATCCCCGACTCCTAGGTCACAGCAATCAGACCTGGAGGAGGGACAACTTTCTGAGTCAGAACCGGACAAGTCTCCTAATGCCAATTCTTCAGTTTCCTCGGCTGTCAAAGCTATAACTCCGAGCGAGTCGTCACTCCCCGATGATCTGAAAGAATTCCAGGATCTGTTTCGTCGTGTAGCACAATCGCAAGAGGTGCAGATTACTGAGACCCAAGGAAAACAACATAAGTTGTTCAAAAATTTGCATCCGAAGCAACAAAAAAGGGTCGCACTACCGATAGATGAAGCCATTTTGGAGGTGGCCGAGAATATCTGGCAAATGCCAACCTCAGTGCCACCTACTAACAAAAGAGTGGACAAAAAGTATTTCGTACCATCAAAAGGCCTGGATTTTCTTTTTAATCACCCCCAGCCTAATTCGTTGATCGTCGATGCAGCCCGCCATAAGGCTAAGACTTCGCACTTTAAGAATTCCCTTCCGGACAAGGATTCAAAAAAGATGGATTCATTCGGCCGTAAGGTCTATTCCTCCTCAACCTTACTCCTCCGCATCGCTAACTATGCGGCGCTCCTATCAAATCATAATTTTGACAACTATTCCAAGCTTCCTGAACTAATGCAATATCTTCCCGACAGTAAGAAACATCTCCTGAAGGCTGTAGTTCAAGAGGGATTTGCGGCATGCAGAACATCCCTACAAATCGCTGCTGATATGGCGGACACCGCGGCGCGAGCCATGGCTTCGGGCATCGCTATGCGTAGGGCCTCATGACTGTTGTCAGCGGGAGCTCCTAAGGAGTTACAAACCAAGGTTGAGGACCTGCCCTTCGATAAGCAAAAGCTGTTTGCCTCCTCAACCGATGAAATTCTACATTCGGGGAAGGATTCACGTACTACCCTCAGAACTCTGGGTATGTACACACCACCTTTCAGACAAAGGAGATACTATCCGTTCCAAAGGAGGTATGACTATTCCTCGTATAGGCAACACCAGCACGCACCTGAACAACCAAAATTTCGGCAGCGCCCGCAGCGCAAACGCCAACAACAGCAAAATCGTCCACCAACCAGACCGGCCCCTAGGCAGCAGGTTTGACTCACATGCAAAGGACGCGAACATGCCTCCAGTGGCCAGTATACAGAAGCGCGTTTCCAACACATTCAACCACTGGCTGAAGCCTTACATTCATCAATGGGCCAGCATTACATCGGACCGATGGGTCCTAGAATTAATAACATCAGGCCTCTCGATTCCATTCATTTCAGTTCCCCCCACTACCCTCCCTACCTTGCCTCTGGTTGTGAACCCGTCCCACGAGAATGTTCTTCGAGAAGAAATCCTCCACCTCTTAGACATAGGTGCCATAGAACGGGTTCCGAAGGAGTTTCACGGGAAAGGGTTCTACTCCAGGTACTTCCTGGTTCCCAAGAAGTCAGGGGGATGGAGGCCAATCCTCGACCTAAGAGGTCTAAATCGCTTCATCCGCAAACAGCGCTTCAAAATGACCACGCTGGTCAAGATCATGCCAGCACTAAACAAGGGAGACTGGTTCGCAGTCCTAGATCTGCAGGACGCTTATTTCCACATTTCAATTCACGTGGCACACAGGCGATTTCTATGGTTTGTGGTAGGAAACGACCACTTCCAGTTCAAGGTACTCCCGTTCGGCCTTATATCAGCACCGAGGGTGTTCTACAAAACACTAGCAGTGGTAGCGGCTCATCTACGCAGGATAGGAGTCGCAATTTTTCCTTACCTGGACAATTGTCTGATCAAGGGCCGCACATGCGCGGAGACCTCCCACATGGTGAAGGTCACTCTAGCTCTATTCCAGTCTCTCGGCCTTGTTGTAAACACGGAAAAATTCCGACTGCAACCAGCGCAGATCCTCACTTTCATAGGAGCGCGACTAAACTCTCTCGAAGAACGAGTGCATTTACCGGTAGAGCGTTTCCAGGTCATAAAGGACCTGGTGATACGATTTTGCAGTCTCCTATGCTACCAGTCCGCGTATACCTGCAGCTCCTGGGTCACATGGCAGCTACTACGATTATTGTACGGCACGCAAGACTAAATTTAAGGTGCCTACAACATTGGCTGGCCACCGTGTACAATCCCGTCAGGCACAGCGTCCGCAAGACGGTGGTGATACCCATGCAGGTCAAACAGTCCCTCCACTGGTGGACCGACCCCACCAACATGTTAGTAGGGGTTCCGTTTCACGCTCCACAACCAGCAAGAGAGATAACCACGGACGCGTCTCTCACGGGTTGGGGTGCTCACATGGGTACCGAGAAGGCACAAGGCCGATGGTCCCCAGCGGAGATGTTGTTGCACATCAACCTCCTCGAGCTGCGGGCAATATTTCACGCATGCAGATGGTTCAAACAGCACATAAGAGGCACAACTACAAGGATTCTAACAGACAACATCGTAGCGATGTATTATGTGAACAGACAAGGCGGTGCTCGATCCAGATCCCTTTGTGCAGAGGCAGTTCGACTGTGGAACTGGTGCACTCGAAACGACATTTCTCTCATCGCTGCATACTTACCCGGTGCAGAAAACACTATCGCAGATGCCCTAAGCAGACATTTTTACCAGGACCACGAGTGGGAAATCCGTGCGGACGTCCTCAGACCCCTTTTTCACCGTTGGGGTCAACCAGACATAGACCTCTTTGCCACAAGGACCAACGCGAAATGCAGAGCTTATTGCTCCAGAGCGGGAGTGGGCATGCACTCTCTGGGAGATGCGTTTCTTCTTCACTGGGGAACATCACAGTTATATGCTTTCCCCCCTGTTGTGCTCATTCCCAGGGTGCTAGAGAAGGTTGTCATGGACAGGGCACGAGTGCTGATCATAGCCCCGGCTTGGCCCAGACAGCCGTGGTATTCGACCCTCCTGCAACTCTCGACTCGGAAGCCGTACCGATTCCCTCTTCTACCGGACTTACTGTCGCAACGGGGGGGCTCTCTTCTCCATCCTAGGCTGGACACCCTCCACTTAACAGCCTGGATGATAGATGGTTCAGCACGTCCGAGATGCTTTGTTCGGACCAGGTAAAACGCATCTTGCTCCATAGTAGGAAAGAGTCGACCAGAAAGACCTATCTCTCAAAATGGTCGAGATTAACTCGTTGGTGCTCTCCTAAAGACATTGACCCCTTTCTGTCACCACTTAATGTCATATTGGACTATATTCTCCAGCTGCAGACGGATGGGCTGTCCATATCATCACTTAGAGTTCATGCAGCGGCAATTGCGGCCTTCCACATGCCCATCGAGGGGAAGTCAGTTTTTTCCCATCCTATAGTGGCAAGATTCTTTAAAGGCCTCGTTAACCTTAATCCACCAGTTAGGCCCCCGCTACCTGCGTGGAGTCTTGACTTGGTCCTCGACGTTTTAACCAAAACCCCGTTTGAACCTATAGCAACCGCTCCGTTACCTCACCTCACAATGAAAGTACTTTTTCTCCTCGCTATAACGTCGGCACGTAGGGTGAGTGAGCTCGCAGCACTGATGTCATCACCCCCATATACAGTGTTTTCTAAGGAGGCTGTAACATTGAGATCACATCCAGCCTTCCTGCCGAAGGTCTGTACTGATTTTCACATCAATGAGCCGATTGTTCTCACATGTTTTTACCCAAAACCTCACACGTCAAGTCGGGACGCTATTTTGCACACTCTAGATGTCCGCAGAGCTCTAGCCTTCTACATAGATAGAACCCGTGCCTTTCGGAAAACGGACCGTCTGATTGTTTCCGCCCTGGGACACTCTAAAGGTCAAGCCTTATCTGCCCAACGTATCTCCAAGATCATCGTCTCGTGTATTACCACCTGCTACAGCATGGCCAAGAAACCGCTTCTATCACACCCTAGAGCCCATTCGACACGAGCGATGGCTACGTCGACGGCCTTTGTCAGAGGAGTGCCTTTACGCGACATATGCCGTGCTGCTACATGGTCGTCCAACACGACGTTCGCAAGACATTACGCAATAGTGCAGCGCTTGGCTTCTGATTCGGCCCTAGCCTCAGCGGTGTTGCCAAGCCACAATACTAGTGATTCCGTAGCCCACGTTTAGTGGATTACTGCTCCGGAGTCATCAGACGTGGAGCACCCACGGGGACTACCCGAAGAAGAAGAAGAAGAGGTTACTCACCTTCGGTGCAGTAACGATGGTTCTTCGAGGTGTGTCCCCGTGGGTGCTCCACGACCCGCCCTCCTCCCCGCTACGGAATCTTTTTTATTATCTTTTTCAGATGGCGGTGAGAGGAAATGGCGGGGACCGGGTCGCGCGCGGCTGATCAAAGGCGCGAACGCTACTCGCTCATGCGTGACCCGGTCGATTACAGCTATGGCAAGCTCCGATTCGCGGCGCCGGGACCAGCCCGACACCAGACGTGGAGCACCCACGGGGACACACCTCGAAGAACCATCGTTACTGCACCGAAGGTGAGTAACCTCTTCTTCCTGTCACATTACTGAATTTGAGGGAAGCAGCCAGATCACTGCTGCACCCATAGGTGGGGGTGTTGGCCCCAAAAATGGTATAAAAGGAGGCCATGTGGGGTGTTGCATAGAAGCTTACTGTCTGCTAATCCTATGTACGCTAGTCATGTGGTTGTATAATGTCTGTGTGTGTAGTTAGGAATCTGTAAGGATACTGAATATTTCTCTTCATGTGGTTGAGCATTGGGCAGAGCCCGGCCTATAGACATGCTAATTAGTGAGGCCCTGTGGGACAATGGCACTTGATGGGTCAAGGACACACCTAAAGACTGAGGGCTGACACCTAAGGGCTGCCAGCAAGGAACACAGGGATAGGCTGCTGGCCAGGTGACCTGCTGCAGCCAAGAAGAGACCAGGAAGGATGTATAAAGAGGCCATGTGGCGGACTCCATCTTGGGACTCAGCTCAGCACTTCATCCCAGAGGCAGCAGTGCAGGGATAAAAGAGCTGGAAAGAACTGATCCTAGGATGCGCAACAAGGACTTTTAAGCCAGCAGCTGTAACATCTCTGCTAGAGCCTGCATTGAGAACTGGGAGATTTGATGCATGTAATGTATGATACTTTAGCAACCTCACCTTCATGCTTTTCTTTCTTGTGATATAAACCTTTAGATGATAGGATTATAGGATGATAGGATTAAAGGATTGGCTCAGCGTGATTTGTGGGTAAGGTTGAGGGTAAATTGACCAGGGATTTGTGGCTGGTTTCTTGGAACCAGACAGAACTCGTTCGGGGTAGGTGGGATTGGGTGCTAAGACCCCTCACCTGTGCATGAGGCCCGGGGCCATCTGGGGCATGGATGTTGCTGGGGTGTCAGAGGGGTTTTGCTCGTGAGGCTTCAGGCAGGCTGCTGAAGCGCTCTGTGAGACTGGTTTGTGGCCTGTTTGGGAAGATCACCAGTCTGGGGGCTGTAAGGAGCCCCGAATTTGAGCAATTTGCCCTGAGCGGATGCCCTTAGCTGTGCCCAGACACGGCCTGGTCTGACTCAGCTCCCTCTGCAGACACCTGCTACAAGAGGGAGCACATGTGAGTGTCCACGGCAAACACTCCACATCTTCCCCACGGTTCTCATCAGCTGTCCAGCATCTCACCAGGAGAAGACAGGAAGAATCTGCTGCTCTCTCTAGCTAAGTTGGAGCCCTGGAGCCGCTATAACCCAACCCTCCACCAGCAGCCTTTCTTCTCAGACCCAGCATGGAATCTCAAGTCAGATCTTGAGAGGAAGCCTCCCCGCATGGCCCAGTCTGAAGACACTCAAACCCATATCCTGTACACACCAAGTAAGGGAGAGCTCCTGCAGTCATGGTTTTGAAATGTTTCAGCTAACACTAAATTGTTAGTTAAAAATGCAAAAAATCAAATTTGGTTTTCAAGTGCAAGCCTCTAGACAATTTATATTAGTAGCAGCGCCTGGATGATGTTTTCAATGACAGAATCAAACTTTATTCAAAAGAAAAATGACTAAAGCAAACAGGCTGAAATGGTAATTTGCACAGGCACTACGATAGTATTCGCTGTCAAAGACAGAATGGTGTATCAATGGCTCATTAGTCCTCTGACAACAGAATACCCTGCAACTTAGTAGAACCTTGCTGCTGTTAATTGGAATGCTCTGCAATTTTAAAGGCTACTTCTTTTAACATGAACTAGCACATGGACCTTGCGTTGCTTGGATCCTCAAAGAGGGGCTCAGGACAGGTGGCTGGGTGCTAGCCGCAGATGTGCTGCCCAGCTCGCCAGGGCTGAGCTCCCCAACCACTGGCTCACCAGCATGGGAACCTTACCTCTGTATGGCAGCTGTCAACATTGAGAGCCTAGCCTCCGGCCAGCCACTCTCTTACTGGAGTGCCCATCTCCCTGTGGTCATTCTGCAGTGTAACTGTGCCTGCTAGCAGACTACTCTCTTTGTGTTTTATGAGAAACAATTATATTCCAGGCAAATCCCATTGTCCTGGGACAATCAAATCCTTGCTTAAGGTATGATAATAGGAAGCTGCATACCAAATTTGGTTGTTCTAACTCTTACTGTTTGGGAGAAGTACTTGAAAAACAGAATCACAGATGGACAGACAAACACACAATCTCTCAAATATATAATAGTTTAATTAACATTAAATCCTGCCCATTACCATAACACATTTCTGCCACCTCTTCAGCCTATTTAAATAGATATCTGCACCAATGTCTTTCCCATGAGATCCATATCAATAGCATTTTAATAAAACATTCAAAATTCTAAAAAAAAAGCCCTAATTAAAGACAATTAAATAAAAAATAGCTGCAACACCCTTGTTAACATCAGCTTTTCTATTGGAATGTCTCCACCATCTCTACTTTTACTCGTGCTAAGAAACTCCTCTATACTTAGCCTATAAACCTAATTTCTACTTAATTCTTAACCTTTTTTTTTCGCTATACAGGTGAGACTGCCCATCTCAAGAGCCAAAGGGAAATATAACAGATGCTCCAGCCTACCACCAGATGGGAACCTGTTTCTCGTGTGACCAGCTTTCCTATGGCTAGCAGTGGCAGGACATCCTGCCTGCCAGTGAAACGAGGGATGCAGAGATAAGGAGCTGGAGTGTGGAAGAAGTAGGGGTAATCAAATGAAATGTATAGGCAGCAGGTTTCAAACAAACAAAAGACAGAATTTTGTCACACAACAGTGAACCTGAGGAACTCCTTGCCAGAGGAGGTTGTGAAGGCTAAGGCTATATCAAGGTTAAAAAAAAAGCAGCTAGATATTTTCATGGAGGTTGGGTCCATCAAAGATTATCAGCAAGAATGGGCAGGGATGGTGCCCTAGCCTCTGTTTGCTAGAAGCTGGGAATGGATGACAAGGAATGGATTACTTGATAATTCCCTGTTCTGTTCATTCTCACTAAGGGCTCATGGCAATAGTAACTGTGGGAAGACAGGATACTGGACTAGATGGACCTTTGGTCAGACCAAGTAGGGCTGCTCTTATATCTACAAGGACTAACAAGTTTGGAAGAGACCATGGCAAGGAACTGGTGCATTCCGATGAAGTAAAGGTGTATGCGTATGGTCAAATGATATAGAACACTTAGAGAGTGGTCCTTGTTAAAATACTGGCAGCATGTCACAGAACGCGATAGCACACATCATTTAAATTTAAAAAAGTCTTAATGACTAAGAACTCACACAAATAACTCCCCTTTCAACCAGAAATCCCCCCCCCCCCCAAAATTATCTCCATTCAAAATCATGACATTCAACAAGGAACTTTCCTCTAAAAGTCTGAAAAAAAATCGTCACTGAGAAGATTGTGAGAAGTTGCCTTGAATCCCGTTAAAGCTTTTGAAAAACCTAACCAGGCATCATAACGAGGGGTTTGTGATTTCTGGCAAGCCCTGCAAGATGGAGCGCTTCTTGTTCTTCAGCAGCCTCCTTAATGACACCTTTGTCTCCTTTCCTTTTCCTTCTTTCCCCCAACTTCTATATCTCTTCCTCCACACTTCCTTCTTCCTCAGCCCTCTGTTTTTCCAAACAGGTTTTTCCAGACCATCTATCTGTCTTAGTGCAAAGACACCTACATTCACAGTATGATTTTGCAAGATTGAAAGTGTTTCCTTGCAGTAACTGGTCCCTGGGCTCTAAGTTAATTAAGGCTGATGCCTCCAACTGGGAATCATATGTGAGAAATGAAACCTACAACTAGTGCAGAACCCTGAACAGTTTAGCAGGTAGATTGCTTCTTTCTTAAGAAACAGTCTATTTAGGAAGAAGGAGGGAAAGATAAATTAGTCTAAATCCTGCATAACCAATGAAACAAATCAATGATGCAAAAAAAATAACAGTTACTCAGTGAGCCTTCTGCCCAGTATAGGAGAAAGTAAGTGCCTGAAGCATGGGTCTGCTATAAGGCCGGAACAAAACTGAGCAGGAGTTATACTATGAATAACAGACAGGTCCCTTCAAAAGCCCACTTGCCTGCAAATTAGAGTCTAGGGCATGAACTCCTCATCAGTATTGCTAGCACTGCTAAAACACACGGAACATGTAACTACATTCCACCAGCACAGTACAAGGACATCCCAACCAAGCACACAATAAAATCGTTTGACAAAAATGATGGATAGTGATATTTTGTCAAATATCAGGAGTGTAAGCACAATAACAGGTGGTGAATAGGGATGGGTTGTCTGAAATATCAAGAGGAGAATACCAGAGGAGGGTACTGACATGTCATGAAGTGCATAAGATGATTCATGTGGAGTGTATCACAGATTGTTTGTCGCAGTCTATAAATGTTGGGCTACCTCACTGTAACTCTTTGTCTAGTCAAGGGGGCAGTCTTAAGACCCACCACTGACTGAGCTGAGTCCAATGGCTACGTGTGGAGAGCCAGCCTGACATACAAGGGGAGCACATGCACACAGCCAAACAATCATCATAGGACAGAGCAAGATACCTGTCAGGACACTTCTGACCAGACACGCAGCTCCTTTAAATAATGCTAAGTGGAGTCAGCAGGGCTAGGTGTGGGCCAGGGAAACCTAGTCATGGAGATCTGGGCACAATCCAGCTCAGGTCCCCCTAACAGCAATCTGCCTCCATGTCGTACAGTTAGAAGGTGGATGTCAAGAGGTGGCCTCACCCCCTTTTCTTGGCAATAGTCTTTCCTAACAGGGATACACAAAGGAAGCTCTGTATAGATAGGTCTGCCTTGCAATTAAAAAGTTGAGGCTGGTCCATTGCATGGGCGAAGGGGCTGTTTGACTGTAGCGCAGATGTTGGCACACCAGCTGCAGCCCAAGTTTTGGGACGGTCCTGCCCAAGCCTAAACATCTAGACCACAGTTAACCAGCCCCTTAACTCAAGCCCAGATTAGCTGGCATGGGCCAGACATGGATTTCTAATTGCAGTGTAGACACACTGTAAGAATCTCCACAGCAGTCAGGCACCATCTAGAGACCAGAGAAAACCTGTTCTTTTATGGCCTCTTCTCCCAACTGTGCCACACCATTACAGTTTTGTAACTTACAAAAGCATATTTTGTCTTTGGTTGATGCTTCCATTTAAAATCAAGACGACATATAATAGACATCCTCTCCACATAACCACCCCACCAACTTCCTGGGTTTATATTTACTACATTTACATAATCATTCCAAAGACAGAAATAGTTGTGGCTTGCGCAGTGGCTCAAAAAAAGAGTTGCTTCTTACTAAAAGCTTTGGGGATTTTTTTTTTCAAAATCTGAGGTGCAAAGACCTTACACTACAAGGCAAGGACAGGAATCCTCATGGAATCACAAAAGGGATTAGCCATAATTTGGAAATATGACCTCTGTTCTGAAAGTCAGGAGCTAACTCTCAATTATCATCTTCTCCTAAAATCTACTTGGATCATGTGCACGTGGCAACATGTTTGCTTATTAAAATGAAGCTCAGGGAAGATATGAAGTCAAAAGTAGGCTTTAGGGCTTAAATTAAAGCCAAGTAAAATCTAAGCTGCGGTTCAAAATGGGACAGGCTGGGTACGATGGATTATGCAAGTTTTGACAAGACTGAGCTGAAATAAGCATTGAATAGTGAGCATTTATTTTGGGAGCATGTAAAAGAAAACAGTACACAATGTCTTAAAAAAGCCCAACTATAACCCTTTATGCATGCAGGAAGTTTGTGAAGGGAGCATTTTACTACTTGTGAACCCAAAAGAATCCATTTTGTATTTTCCGAGTGAATTATTTTATTTTAATAGGTAAGATAATCTGAGGCAGGATCAAAGCAGATTGTATAGAAATAGCCTCTGACAATTTATATATTAAAAAATTTGAAGTTATCTGGATGGCGTTGGCAGGACAAACCACAGAAGAGAAAAAGAATCTAGAGAGAGAAAGTAGTGCTGAATGAATCATGAAAGCATTTAATGCTAATGTAATGTTTTAAAAAGAATATTGGTATGATGCTGGCAGGCCATTAGAGACATGAATAGTTAATTAGTTAACCAGTGGGAGCTGGAGTAGCTCCTCACCTGCTGCGGGCAGGGAGACCACTCCAGCACAGCAGCAGGTAGGGAGTCTGAGCAGCCGTCTCCTGGCTGCCACCCCATTTAATCGGTTCACCAACATTTTTACCTGGTTAACTAATTAAACAGGGTTTCACATCCCTATAGGCTGTGCGAGGGCCCGTATGTCCAATGGACACTAACAGATACTGCATGTAGCCGGACTCTGTTTGGGTCACTTGGTGGTCAATATTCATAAAATAGGTATTAGAGTTCTAAGAAAGTGTTGCAAGTGTAGAGCAGTGGAGCAAATGTAATTCATCTCTTGGAGTGGAGAGGCAGAAGTTAATTGGGTCTAAGTGACCGCCTCATGTGACCCTCAATGTAATTCTGTCCTACCTCCAAACCCAGGGCTCCCATGCTCTCCTCATCCCTACCCATGATCTACCCCTTTTTACCTGGGGAGGGGAAGGGCTCCATCGTTCTCCTGCTGCACTGGAGGCTTTGGGACTGCAGCGGTGAAAGGAGAGAGGGGCTCCAGCTGTCCCACCCTAGCCCTTCCATGCAGGGTCTCTGCTGTCTGTAAAGCAGCCCTGCTGGAGAACAGGGCTGGGAGCTGCCAGAACTACAGGTGGGAAAGCAGCAATATGTGGGGACCACCTGGAGGCCCAAGTCAGCAGCTCCTCCAGTGCCCATGTACTGCTCCCAGCCCTGGCCTTCAGAGGGGCTGCCATACAGACAGCGGAGACCCTGCATGGAAGGGCGGGGGGCAATACAGCCACATCAAAGGGGCTGCCTAGTGGACCTATGTTCTGTTCCTCCTGTATGTTCCCAGTACATGTCTACAAATGTTCAGACCTATGTTCTGTTCCTCCTGTATGTTCCCAGTACATGGCTACAAATATTTTACTGGTATGCTGTACTGGACCAGAGTGTCCTACTGGTTTAGCATCTGCTTAATGCTTGTGAGTTGCTACATGCATTATTTACGCTTGTAAAATCTGTGTTCCACATTGCAATGTAAATATTTGCGTGGTTGTACAGGGAGTCGCTGTGACTGTGACCTGACATCCAGATGAGGGACATAATTGTGAAGAGCTGCTCTTTTACAGAAATTGTTACGCCCCTCCCAAAAGAGAGGAGACATGGATATTATACATGGAAATGTCCTACATCTGCACTGAGAAGCTGTCAACACAAAGGACTAAAGACAAACTCCTATTGTTCTACTCTCCTCCTTGAAGATGAGTCATGCCCCATGGACTTCTGCCCATCAGCTGAGTTTACAGCTCACAGAATATGGAGCAGAGGGGAGATGAGGAATAAATAACCCAAAACAAAGGAACTAAGGATCATTTTCTGCTTGGATTCAGGAGGGAAAGGCAGAAAGATGTTTCACGACATAAGCAAGAGATCCTCCACTGCTTAGCCTGGGTTAGCCCCATAGGACATACAGTTTGCTGATTGTATAAGCCTATTTTACCTGTTGAAACCTAAGACAAACTTATTCATGTGCCTATGTTTGCTTGCTTAACTCTTATAAATAATGCTCTAATTCCCTTTGCCTATTTAACAAATCTTCATATAGCTTACTATATACAGTGTGGAACCTAACGCACAATTGACCTGGGGTAAGTAACTCATTCTTTATTAGGAGTAGCCTGAATATTTCTGTGATTCTTGATCCAAGGGGACATAGCAGAGATATGCCCATCTGGGTGGTAAAAGAGATTGAAGTACCCAAAGGACCTGTCTGTGACTCTGTGTCAAGGCTGTTAAAGTATCTAAGACAGTGGTCACCAGCCAGTTGATCGGGATCTACTTGGAGCCTTCAGCTGCCATGCCCCCCACTGCTGCTTATCTCCTGCCCTTTGCCTTGTAGCTGTCCCCTCAGGAGATCCTGCTTGCTGGGCAGGGCAGGGGAGGGAGAAGATGGGCACTGGTGTCAGGGTGCCCCCTCTCCCACTCTGTATCCTTTCTCCACAAAGTGGAGTGGAGGGCACAACAGGACTTGGAAGGGAGTTTGCTGGCTGCTTTTGGGAATGGTGCTGGGCCAGGGCAGGGGTGAGCCTGACTTAGCGCCACTGCACCCCCACCCAGGAACCACCTGAGATAGCAGTGTCCAGCTGGAGCCCACGTCCCGAAACCCTACCCCAGTCATGAACCCCAAGCCCCCCTGCATCCAAATGCTCTTACAGAGTGCTCAGCTCAGAGCCCTCCCTAACACTCCAAATCCCTTAATCCAAGACCAGAGCCTGAACCCCAACCCTCTGCCCAGCCTGGTGAAATCGAGAGAGGAGTGGGGAGGGAGGATGGAGTGAGCAGGGGGGCCTCAGAGAAGGGGTACAAAGAAGGCGGGGTTAGGGTATTTGGATGAGAGGCAGATCTTGGGCTGCACTTGTATTCAAAAAGTGATCTCATGCTTGAAAAACTTAGAGACTGCTGACCTAAGGAATTTGTACTTGGTTGGCAAAATCTAAGTTTCAAATTCGCAACCGATTTGGGGTTTGTGTCCTTGTTTATAATAATTATTGGGACTTCCTCCAAGACCTTGTTCAATTCTGCTGCCCAAGAACTGAGTTTGACTTTAGCCTTCCCTTACTTTGGTATTTTTAAAAGCTTCAGAGGGGTAGCCAAGTTAATCTGTAACAGGAAAAACTTAAACCACCACCAATAGTCAATAGCACCTTTAAAGTCTAACAAAACATGTAGATGGTATCATGAGCTTTTGTGGGCACAACCCACTTCTTCAGATAACCATTTGAAGAAGTGGGTTGTGCCCACAAAAGCTCATGATACCATCTACATATTTTGTTAGTCTTTAAAGTGCTACCAGACTATTTGGTGGGTTTTTTTTTGTTTTGGATTTTTGTTTGGCATGCTACTCTGAATTCATCTTGAAATGCAGGGAGAATAAATACAGGATATATCACAGCTCCAAAGTTACACAGAATCTCTCTTTCTTTATACACATAACACATCCCATTGCATACTCAATGCATTGCACTCAACGCATTGCACCTTTTGATTGGTTTGGTTACTTTGCAGGAACCAATTCCTGCACAGCATGCACTGTCCATAGTTCAACTTCCTCTCTACATTCCTAACTTTTTGTGATCCTTAGCACCTAGTTCAGCAGTTTTTAATCTGTGGTCTGCACATCATGCCTAAGATTTCCAATAGATCCTGCACCTCTGTTCAAAAGATTTTAAAAGAAAGGTTGAAATGAGAAAGGTTGAGAACCACTGGTCTAGTTCATAGTAAATAGTTCTTGGGTGTTCGCCCTCTTATCTTAGTTTGTTGATTTGCCTCTAGCTTACTGACTTATTCACTTATCTTATTCAGCTCAAACTTTCCATTTATCTCAATAATTATACCTTCCAAGAAATGAGGCCTCCTGCCATGTGTTAATTACTCACAACAGGCCATACCTCCACAACAACAATCTTCTCTGAGGTTGACGTTCATACTCTTGCATCACCATCGTTGGCAGCATCATAATTGTATTTTAAAATTTTACTTTTAGGACTTGTAGGGCACGTCTTACATAGCAGTTTTATTTCAAAATAACAGAATGTGAATCTACACAGCAAGCCCGTTATTTCTATATAATTTCAAAGTAGCAGGCGTTTTACTCTGAATTCTGTAACCACCATTTCACGAGGGGTAAGGGATGTCGAAGGAAGAGTGTTCTTCCTTCAACTTCTTGCAGCATAGACAGCGCCGAAAGCTGAGTTAAGGTACTTCGATTTCAGCTATGCAATTAACGCAGCAGGAGTTGTATATCTTAATTCGACTTTAGCCTTCAGTGTATACATACGCTTAGAAACTTTCTGTCTCAGCCACAACTTACATAAGGAAGAACAAAAATCTAACTTACATTCTTCGAGATGAGAAGACTGACACCCTGCACCCCAAAGTGACACTGCACCCCATATTTACCATGCTGATATAATTATGATATGCTTTGCACAAAGTATGCTTTGTACAAAGTAAGCTTTGTGAGGTATCACTGTAAAAGTCTTAACACGAATACCATGCTAAGCATTCATTGTATTTGCTAAGTATGTACCACTGAAACATGTGATGTCAAGAACACCCACAAGAAGTTTTTCAGGAACAGGAATAAAAAGGCCAAACAACATTGATGGCTCATTGGGGAAATATAAGTACAATAATTATCCCAGGAACTATGCACAATGGAAACCTCTCAGCGATAGCACATACCCAGTGGAGACCAGGGGCGGACTGGCATGGCGGGATACTGGGAATTTCCCGCTGGGCTGTCAGCTGAAGGGCTGGCTGGAGGCGGCTGGAGGCTGCTGGGGGGGGGGGGGGGCAACCTGGCAAGCCGCTCCTGGGAGCAGCTGCCGGAGTTCTAGCCCTTCCCCCCTCACCGCTCCCCATTCCAGAGGCATAGTGAAGGAGGGGCAGGTGCCCCTTCCCCCAGGTGCCATGCTGGAGAGGGCGCTGGCCTGGGGTGGATCTGGGAGCTGGGGTCCGATCTCACTCAGTCTGCCTTAGAAGCGGGGCAGACACTGGCCAGGGGGTGGAGGAGAGAAGGGATTCCTCCTCTCTGAACTCAGCCCCTTAGAACAGAGATGTGGAATCTCCTGGCTCCGGGGCGGGGGGTTGCTCAGACAAGCAGCCCGGTCTCGTTCCCCTCGCTGTGAGGCAGCAACCACAGAGCCCTTGCTGGGCGCTGGCTGCAGAGTGTAGCGCTGCCTTTCTCCAGCCCTCTGGCCCACCCACACCCCTAGGAACCTTCCTCGCGTGCCTGTGTCCCCCCTGCCTCCCAGGCTGTTTCCAGCAGCAGGCACACCCATAGAAACCATCCACCTGGAGAGGAAAATGGGGGAGCCCAGGACATTTCCAGACACGTACCATGAGCCAGTCGGCGCCAAGACTTCCGCAGCAGGGATGTGGGGTTGGCAGCGGGGTGAGGGGTAAACCAGAGACTCGTGCAGGATCTGGACTTCTGGGGCCCAATCACAGACTCCAGCCCTGCAAACTAGAAGGCAGAAGGTGGGGGAGGGGAAGGGAGAAAAATAGGGGGAAGGGGGTGGGAGAGGAAGGAGCTTCTGCTGAGGAAAGGGTGGGCATCAGGGAAAAAGTGAGGGAAGGGGGACACCTGGGAGTAAGGGAGGGTGCAGGGGTAAGGGACACCTTCCCTTACCCCTGCACCCCCGCTGCGGAAGTCTTGGCGCCGACTGGTGCAGGGAAGGTGCAGGTGCCAGGGGATTCTGGGGGTGAAGCAGAAGGGCAGACACCTGCAGGGGAGGGACCAGCACCAGAGGAGAGAGGAAGGGCAGGTGTGTAGAGGGAGGTGTTAGGAGAGGGGACGAGGAGGGGTAGCTCACATGATCAGAGTGGGGCTACTGGAGGAGTGGGCCCAGTGGGGAGAGAAGGGCTGGTGGAGGGAGGCAGGTCTCAGGAGGGCTGAGGGAAGTGAGAAGGGCAGAAGTCCAAGTCAGGACAACACAGGAGGGTGAAGGGTTGGGGGGGGGCAGCAGGCACCAGGGGTGCTGATGGAGCAAGGGGAGGAGACCTGGCAGCAGAGGGAAAACGTAGAGCAGGTTTATAAGATATTTATTAATAACTTGGGTGCCACAATGGCATCTCCAAACAAGCCACATGAACTCAGTACTGGTGCACAACACAAAATTCATTCTGTTCATGGGAGGAAACGCTTAGAGGAAACCCTTCCCCCAAACTCTCTTCCCCCCTCAAGTTAATATGACACACATTGGGTTAATGCAGTTGTAGGATAGTTGCATGAGGGTGGTTTGGTGGGGGCCAAACTAGTCCCTATTGGATGGTGGGAAAACTCCTTAGAGAGGGGTCACATGACATCTTTTATTTCTGGTCATGTGTCCATCTTGCCCTGAGAGTGTTACCTCCAGAGGTGTGGCTAATGGGAGTCGGGGGGGTGTGGCTAATGGGGGGGGGTCAGGGGCATGGTTAACAGGGGTCAGGGGTGTGGCTAATGGGGTCAAAGAGTAAATTTTAAGAAAATTCTTTGATGTGAAAAAGTGGGCCATTCTCAACCCATTTCCCTGGCCTATTTTGATTGCTAGTCCGCCCCCTGCTGGAGACTGACTCATGTAACAGCAAAAGATCTTCCCAGCTAGCTGGAAGAAGATCTAAAAAGGGACATGACAATGATATCACTTGACCTCACTCCTCTTGCAATGTTGGACACGCCTAAAGAACAAAGATTGCATGAGGAAAGTGGGTCACAGGCAAGGACAGGACAATTCCTGCCTGTGTACGCAAAGTTGTAACCTGCTTTTACTAGCTTACGGGGTAAGACATTGCTTATAAAGCTTAGATTGTATGTGTTCTATTTTCTTCTTTAAGGTGTATGCTATTACATAGTCACTTTACATTCATATTTCTATAGGCAATAAATTCTGTTTTACCTAAAGTGGCATGTTTTGCTAGACATTCTTGGGGAATCTACTCAGGAAACTCTTGTATTGTCCCAGCACATAAGAATGGCCATACTGGGTTAGACCAAAGGTCCATCTAGCCCTGTATCCTGTCCCCTAACAAGGGCCAATTCCAGATGCCCCAGGGAAGTGAACAGAACAGGTAATCATCAAGTGATGCCTCTCCTATCTCCAGCCTCTGACAAACAGAGTCTAGGGACAACATTCCTACACATCCTGGCTAATAGCTGTTGATGAAACTAACCTCCATGAATTTACTTTTTTTTAATCCTGTTAAAGCCCTGGACTTCGCAACATCTTCTGGCAAGGAGCTCTAAAGGTTGACTATGTGTTCGCTGCATGAAGAAAAACATCCACTTCCTTTTGAAGGAGGGACAAATTGGATAATAAACGTGTAATAGCCAGGATTTTGACCAGGGCAAGATGGTACAGACCGGAGATCTTAGATTGTGGAACTGGGGAGAAAGACTTCATGTAACTGCAGTTGGATGTGTGTGTCTGCCTGTATGAATGTTTGTGGAAGTGCATGACTGGGCGCAGTCTGCTGCTTAGCACAGCATCACAATGGCTAAGGGAGCCCAAGCTGTGATGCCAGAGGGTTCAGCAATACCCCAGTTTCAGGTTGTACTCCAGGGAAACACATCACAAAGATGATGGGAACAGATAAATGTATGAATTGGCATTTTATGTTTCTAGTAATGCCCACAATGTGATAGCTAGGTGCTGTGCTTTCAGAAGTTTAATTTTGCAATCAACTAGCTTCTCAGCAGAGTGAGAGTGAGTTTTTATGCAAGTTAATCTCTACAATCCAATAAGCATATAGTCCCCTTCAAAACACATGTATGTATTTATTGCAACTTGTCTAACAATTCTCCTGTGAGCATAAGCTGAGAGTTTCTGGTAATACAAGCCAAAATCAACAAACTGAACAATACAATGGGATTTTTAGTAAGATTACTTCATGAGTTGCAGATTGGAGCTATAGCAAATTCCCCACAAAGCTTTGGTTCTCAAGAACTTCAACAATAAGAAACTTTTATCAGACACAAAATATATTAAGAGGATGTTAGAATGTTATGGACACTACCCACAAATATTATAAACTTTGCAAATTACAAGTTTAGGCTTCAATGTCCAAATATGGAAAAGCGCCTTTAAAGGTCACCGAAAGCATCCTAACTCATCTATGGAGCACAAATCCAAGAACAGACCAGAACTTCTGAGACAGACAACCCTACACATGCCATCCTACAGGTTTCTCTCTATATTAGAAAAATGAGACTATTTCAGCACTCAACTAATGGTATGTATGATACACCCATTGCAAAATCATTATGTGTACAAACATCCACCTAAAGGTATCTGAGAGCACCTACCTTTAAGTGATTGCTACCTGATATTCCTCAAAACCAGTGAAAGCCATATCTGTTTATTAAGTACTGCAGGAGAGGTGTTGGTCATAAACGAAAGTGGTTTCAAAGAAGTGACAGTGTCAATAAGCATTAGGAAAATATTTGAAAAAAGCCAACCTTTTAAAATCCAGTATCGAAGTTTTAGCAAAATGCTGCACAAATTTTCCAGAAAAAAAAAAAAAGGCTATACTGGAAAGCTATGGCTAGGGCAATTGGAGGGTGGTTGGTGTTTCGAGGAGTCAAAAAAACAAAAGGCTGAAAAAGTTTATAATACAGAGCTAGTTTCAGTCTCAAATTGGATCCCTGTGTGATCCTTCCACCACTAAATCGCCCAAGGAATGTGTTAGTCTTCTACTCAATTAGAATAACAGATGCTCAGCATCTGTCAGGGTCAGGCAAAGTTTTTCTTGTTTCTCAGCTTATAAACTGAAGGGCAAATTTTATGTCTTTTATTTTTCATGTACAGCACAGAGCATATGGTCAGTGTGATGGCGCGTTGGGGGTTCCCCGTCTCCTGCACCCCGAAATGGCACAAACAGACTGCACCAGTCAGTGGAATTGAGGGTGGTTTATTGCTCCTCCAGCACAGCGCAGCACAGATGTAATCTGGTTACAGGAACTGGGGCTAAGAGGCCTCAGTGCCCCCCCTTGAGATAGGGGAGTCCCAGCCCCCTCCCCAGCTCCTTCTTCCCTGACTTCCAGCCAGGAACTAACTAACCCTCTTCCAGCCCTGCCCCCCAGCCAGGGCAGCATTCCACCTTCCTTTGTTCCTCTCCATGGGGGGTGTCTGGCCACTGGTTCAACAAGTTTGGCATTACCTTTGCATAGTGAGGCTTTCCCTGCTGGGTCTTGCTCCAGACAGCAGGGGACACCACAGCCCAGCAAGTACCCCCACTACGTCACAGTCAGCATTCAGCAACTATATACATAAAAGTCCTATCCTGCACTGGGAACTCCTTCCAACCCATTGATTGATTAACCCTTTAAAGCTGTAATCCTGAAGAGATTCTGTTATTTTGGCTACATCAGCCCCAACACTTACAAGATACAGCTGAACTTAAAGGGGGAAGGGGAATTTGAGGCTCCATTCTGCAGTCAGTAGGAATGTATATTCTTAGTAAGTATTAATGTGAGCAGCTAGAGATTCTCAAATAAAACCCAACAATACCACAGAAAAATAACTATATAACAAAACATATGTCATGACATTGTCTTTAAAAAAGGTGGTATATGGGGGATTTGCCATTAGGGCTGCGATCTCTCCAACCCTTCTGGCTGAGGTAATAGCTATGAGGAAAACAGTTTTCGTGGACAAATGTAATAATGAGGTGGTCTCGTTAGAGCATTCAATACTAAATGCAGGACCCTTCTATACCCAGAAATGATGGCTTGAGAAGGTCAAGATTCCAAAGTAGAGGGGAGGAAAGGAGAGTTGTGGAGCACCCACGGAGACACTCATCTCAAATGTCAGTTACTCTCGAGGTGAGTAACCTCGTCCTCTTCTTCTTTGAGCGAGATGTCCCCATAGGTGCCCCACATTAGGTTGCGTTGGAGGAGTGATATCT
Source organism: Pelodiscus sinensis (assembly GCF_052426305.1). Classification (NCBI taxonomy): domain Eukaryota; kingdom Metazoa; phylum Chordata; order Testudines; family Trionychidae; genus Pelodiscus; species Pelodiscus sinensis. The sequence continues at coordinate 113,672,630 of NC_143055.1, read as the reverse complement.
GGATAAAATGCTTGCAAGCCCTTTAAGAACCTCTTGGTGAGTGGATGAGCAAATATGGACAAGTTGTCTATCTTGGAGTGAAACGTAGTAATGGTCACAAAGTGAACTTTAATGGATCACTTGTTCAAGGTGCAGAAGATAGTCGAGGATAATAGGCAAAGGGGATGTAGAAGGAACCAGCTGGTGACAAACTTACCATGTCGAAAATCTTGTCCATTTCTGAAGGTAAGTCTTGCAGGTGCTCTGCGCCCTACTGTGTAGCAGGACCGTTTGTACTTGTTGTGAGCAGGTCAATTCTAGGTCAGAGCCACCTCTTCAGGTTCAGATTGCTGTTGTGGGAGCCCGGATGAAGGAGATCCCTGATGCAAGGTAGAGTGGATCAGTGGGGCGTAGGACATCGCCGCTAGAAAGGGAAACCATGGCTGGCGTGGCCATGCCTGTACTATAAGTATGAGAGGGGCCCCGTCCCTCCTTATCTTGTGAGCTACTCTATTCAATGGCATATAGGAGGAAACGTGTAGAATAGGTGGGATGTCCATGCAATGCGGAAGCCATCACCCATTGCTGTTTTGCCTATTGCCGCCCAGGAAGAGACTAGGGGGCATTGACTGCTGGACTGCATGGAAGAAGATGTCCCGCCAATATGTGCGGGTTCATTTGCCACTCATGTTCAGTCAGAAGGGCTCTGCTGAATGCATCTGCCGTTGTATTCAGGTCGCCTGGAAGATGCACTGCAGTGATAATTGTGTTGTCGTTCAGGCACCAGTTCTAAAGTGCTATGGTCTCTGTGCAAAGTGCTCAAGATGGGGGCTCCATCCTGATGATTTACGTAAAACATTGCTGCGACATTGACTATGTACCGTCTGCCACGGCTGTTGGTGATGAATGGGAGTAATTTGATGACTGCACGAGTTCTAGGACGTTTATGTGCAAGTTCATGTCAGTGCTGGACCACAAGCCCTAGCAGGTATGATGTTGTAAGTGGGTGCCCCATCCTGTACGAGATGCATCTGTCGTCATGGAGACGGATGGTTCTGGTGCGTGGAAAAGCACTCCAGAATCAAGGTTCCGTGGGCTCAGCCACAAGTGTAAGGATTCATTTACTATCCCTGGAAGGGGTAGAGATTTGGCTAGCCGATGAACATTTGTAGAGAATCAACAAGTATAGTGCTTTGGCCGCGTGACAGCGCATCCCAAGGACAAAACCAAGAAAAGGTGCAGACCTTAGAGGACAAGCCGAGAGTCAGCGGGAGCGCACGTAATCAAGAGTCCTGAGCCAACAATAACAACATCTCCCGCGTCAACGACCTTCGAGAATGCTGTGTTGGGGCTGTGAAGAAGCACAGTTTGTGAAAAGCAGGATGTGGACTTTTGGGAAGTTGTACTCTTGCAATGAAATGATTTCGGAGTCTGTGCCTTCATACACCACACATGGCGCCCGATACAGGGCTTGAAGTGAATGAGTGGTTCGAACCGGTGGGGTATCCGCAGCTGGACGGAGGATAAGCTTTTTGAGAGGAGCGCCCGAAATTACTGACATCACCATTCGCAGGACGATCGGGTGAGCAGCCGCGGACAGAATAACAGTAGGGGGCAGTCTGCCACGAAAGAGCAAAAACTGCAGCTTGAGATCTTGCAGCGCATTGTGAAGGAACAGGGGTTTAAGGTTCCCCTGTTCAGCTGTTGGTTTGGATACGAGACCATTGCCCGTGGTTCCCGGAAGGGTGTGCTTATGATTTGACCTTCTTGGAGAAGGTGAGCAAGGAATTGAGAACCTCTGAACATCTTCCATTATCCCTCCCAAAAGAGCTCGTAGTAATGTGGCGAACTGTTTATACAGCCATACGGGCATTGCATCCCGCCGAGCGGGTCCTGAAGGAAGCATCGGCAACATTTGATCCCAGGCCGTATCAGGACCCAGAGGATCCCTCGTCCCCTCCCCTGAAACCACGGATATGCTGGCTCGTCTAATCTCTCGGGGTCGTGTCCGTTGCCAACAACTCACCGGAGCGGATCCTTCTGTCCTTCATAGTCCTGTGACATGAGCTGATTTTGATTTTTGGCTGTCTCAAAGCCTTAGTTTACAGATTGCACTGGCCGATTACTTGGGGCGGATCGAGTACACCTTGCCATGCCATCGGCTATTACAATCTTTGCCACAACTGCCTCTCCAGCCCCGGACCATGCTTTCTTACATCCCGGTCTCTGGCGCACGCACTGTATTTGTTGATGGCTCAGGGAACACTGGCAAGGCCGTAGTTGTGTGGCGGGACGGCGATGATGCCTCCTGGAACTCGGACGTTTTCCATGTGCAAGGCTCAACCCAAATTGTTGAGCTCGCCGCGGCTGTGCATGCTTTTGAACTCTTTTCGGAGGAACAGTTAACTCTTGTTGTAGACTTGGCATATGTGTCTGGAGCGTTTGGAGAGCTCCTTTCTCAAGGAGGTCAATAATCGCCTCCTCTTTCAGCTCCTTTTGCAATTGTCACGCCTTTTACTGGCTCGGACACACCTGTACTTTGTGGTCCATATTCGCTCACATACCACTTTACCGGGGCCCATCACGGAGGGTAATGCTGTGGCTGATGCCCTGACTATGCCAGTTGTCCGGCCCAATGTGTTACAACGAGCACGACTTTCACATGATTTTTTTTTTCACCAGAATGCTAGATCATTAGCTCAGTAATTTTTCCCTTACTAAACAGCAGGCGCAAGATATAGTTCGCGCCTGTCCGGATTGCCAGCGTCTATCCGCCATACCAGTACCTAGCGGTGTTAACCCGCGATGCCTACGGGCCAATGAACTTTGACAGTCTGATGTGACCCATTTTTCCGAATTTGGCAGATTGCGCTAGGTACATGTTACTGTTGATACCTTTTCCCACCTTATTGTTGCTACTGCCTCTGCGGGAGAAAAGGCTCGTGATGTTGTTCGGCATTGGTTACATAGTTTTGCTGTTATGGGTGTTCCAGTTTCTGTTAAAACTGATAATGGTCCCGCTTATATCTCCCACAAAGTTCAGTCCTTTTTGCAGGATTGGGGTGTAAGCCACACCACAGGCATTCCGCACTCCCCCACGGGCCGGCCAAGCGATTGTTGAACGCACGCACCGCACTCTCAAGACCCTTCTTGATAAACAGGACCCCACAGGAGCGTTTGGACACAGCTATGTATGTGTTAAACGTTTTAAATCTTTCTGATTTGTCTTTCATGGCAGCACAGCGCCACTTTGGGCGATACTCTGCATGGCCGGAGCGGCCACAGGCTTACTACTGACCCCTGGAATCCGGACAATGGCAAGGTCCCGTTCCATTAATCATGTGGGGACGTGGGTATGCCTGTGTTTCTCTTCCCTCAGGTCCCTATGGGCTTCCTGTGCGATTTGTTGAGCCAGCCAGGATTGGTATGCCATTGGCGCAAGAGATTCTACTCGAGAACGAAGGGACCGTTGCCGATCCTTAGCGACAAATCCATGTCGGTCACCGCTGCATTTTTGCGGTTCCTGTGGAGCGGTTTCTGTGTGCATCCTGCGACAGCACATTTGTATTGGGCGCACATCATTGATCCCCCCCCCCGTATTCAGGCCTGTGACGTGGTGGGATCCCTCACCGCCCATCAGTACCAATGGTACCGATTGGGTGGGAGGGGTGTGGATACCCCCTACAGCAGAACAGGAAACCGAGGTCGTTAATGTTACCAATGTCACCTTTGTCACTGACCTCCCACCGCTTTGCTTTTCTACCCTTTATGACTGGAATGGTTTTGTTCGCTGCAAGTAAAAGGAAAGATTCTGCACGGGTCAAGGGCATGCATTTTCATTTCAAAAGAGTTGGCGTGTGGTTTGGGGAAGAAGGAGAGAAGGTGTCTCTTCTGGTTGAGGTGGAGGGATGAGTGTATTTTGGGAAGGAATTAGGGATGTGTACGTTACGTGACCTTGTCTTTAAAAAAGGTGGTATATGGGGGATTTGCCATTAGGGCTGCGATCTCTCCAACCCGTCTGGCTGAGGTAATAGCTATGAGGAAAACCGTTTTCGTGGACAAATGTAATAATGAGGTGGTCTCGTTAGAGCATTCAATACTAAATGCAGGACCCTTCTATACCCAGAAATGATGGCTTGAGAAGGTCAAGATTCCAAAGTAGAGGGGAGGAAAGGAGAGTTGTGGAGCACCCACGGAGACACTCATCTCAAATGTCAGTTACTCTCGCGGTGAGTAACCTCGTCCTCTTCTTCTTTGAGCAAGATGTCCCCATAGGTTTCCCCCCCATTAGGTTGCGTTGGAGGATTGATATCTGGATAAAATGCTTGCAAGCCCTTTAAGAACCTCTTGGTGAGTGGATGAGCAAATATGGACAAGTTGTCTATCTTGGAGTGAAACGTAGCAATGGTCACAAAGTGAACTTTAATGGATCACTTGTTCAAGGTGCAGAAGATAGTCGAGAATAATAGGCAAAGGGGATGTAGAAGGAACCAGCTGGTGACAAACTTACCATGTCAAAAATCTTGTCCATTTCTGAAGGTAAGTCTTGCAGGTGCTCTGCGCCCTACTGTGTAGCAGGACCGTTTGTACTTGTTGTAAGCAGGTCAATTCTAGGTCAGAGCCACCTCTTCAGGTTCAGATTGCTGTCGTGGGAGCCCGGATGAAGGAGATCCCTGATGCAAGGTAGAGTGGATCAGTGGGGCGTAGGACATCGCCGCTAGAAAGGGAAACCATGGCTGGCGTGGCCATGGCTGTACTAGAAGTATGAGAGGGGCCCCGTCCCTCCTTATCTTGTGAGCTACTCTATTCAATGGCATATAGGAGGAAACGTGTAGAATAGGTGGGATGTCCATGCAATGAGGAAGCCATCACCCATTGCTGTTTTGCCTATTGCCGCCCAGGAAGGGGGCATTGACTGCTGGACTGCATGGAAGAAGATGTCCCGCCAATATGTGCGGGTTCATTTGCCACTCATGTTCAGTCAGAAGGGCTCTGCTGAATGCATCTGCCGTTGTATTCAGGTCGCCTGGAAGATGCACTGCAGTGATAATTGTGTTGTCGTTCAGGCACCAGTTCTAAAGTGCTATGGTCTCTGTGCAAAGTGCTCAAGATGGGGGCTCCATCCTGATGATTTACGTAAAACATTGCTGCGACATTGACTATGTACCGTCTGCCACGGCTGTTGGTGATGAATGGGAGTAATTTGATGCATGCATTGCTGACTGCACGAGTTCTAGGACGTTTATGTGCAAGTTCATGTCAGTGCTGGACCACAAGCCCTAGCAGGTATGATGTTGTAAGTGGGTGCCCCATCCTGTACGAGATGCATCTGTCGTCATGGAGACGGATGGTTCTGGTGCGTGGAAAAGCACTCCAGAATCAAGGTTCCGTGGGCTCAGCCACAAGTGTAAGGATTCATTTACTATCCCTGGAAGGGGTAGAGATTTGGCTAGCCGATGGACATTTGTAGAGAATCAACAAGTATAGTGCTTTGGCCGCGTGACAGCGCATCCCAAGGACAAAACCAAGAAAAGGTGCAGACCTTAGAGGACAAGCCGAGAGTCAGCGGGAGCGCACCTAATCAAGAGTCCTGAGCCAACAATAACAACATCTCCCGCGTCAACGACCTTCGAGAATGCTGTGTTGCGGCTGTGAAGAAGCACAGTTTGTGAAAAGCAGGATGTGGACTTTTGGGAAGTTGTACTCTTGCAATGAAATGATTTCGGAGTCTGTGCCTTCATACACCACACATGGCGCCCGATACAGGGCTTGAAGTGAATGAGTGGTTCGAACTGGTGGGGTATCCGCAGCTGGACGGAGGATAAGCTGTTGAGAGGAGCGCCCGAAATTACTGACATCACCATTCGCAGGACGATCGGGTGAGCAGCCGCGGACAGAATAACAGTAGGGGGCAGTCTGCCACGAAAGAGCAAAAACTGCAGCTTGAGATCTTGCAGCGCATTGTGAAGGAACAGGGGTTTAAGGTTCCCCTGTTCAGCTGTTGGTTTGGATACGAGACCATTGCCCGTGGTTCCCGGAAGGGTGTGCTTATGATTTGACCTTCTTGGAGAAGGTGAGCAAGGAATTGAGAACCTCTGAACATCTTCCATTATCCCTCCCAAAAGAGCTCGTAGTAATGTGGCGAACTGTTTATACAGCCATACGGGCATTGCATCCCACCGAGCGGGTCCTGAAGGAAGCATCGGCAACATTTGATCCCAGGCCGTATCAGGACCCAGAGGATCCCTTGTCCCCTCCCCTGAAACCACGGATATGCTGGCTCGTCTAATCTCTCGGGGTCGTGTCCGTTGCCAACAACTCACCGGAGCGGATCCTTCTGTCCTTCATAGTCCTGTGACATGAGCTGATTTTGATTTTTGGCTGTCTCAAAGCCTTAGTTTACAGATTGCACTGGCCGATTACTTGGGGCGGATCGAGTACACCTTGCCATGCCATCGGCTATTACAATCTTTGCCACAACTGCCTCTCCAGCCCCGGACCATGCTTTCTTACATCCCGGTCTCTGGCGCACGCACTGTATTTGTTGATGGCTCAGGGAACACTGGCAAGGCCGTAGTTGTGTGGCGGGACGGCGATGATGCCTCCTGGAACTCGGACGTTTTCCATGTGCAAGGCTCAACCCAAATTGTTGAGCTCGCCGCGGCTGTGCATGCTTTTGAACTCTTTTCGGAGGAACAGTTAACTCTTGTTGTAGACTTGGCATATGTGTCTGGAGCGTTTGGAGAGCTCCTTTCTCAAGGAGGTCAATAATCGCCTCCTCTTTCAGCTCCTTTTGCAATTGTCACGCCTTTTACTGGCTCGGACACAGGTGATCCATACTTTGTGATCCATATTCGCTCACATACCACTTTACCGGGGCCCATCACGGAGGGTAATGCTGTGGCTGATGCCCTGACTATGCCAGTTGTCCGGCCCAATGTGTTACAACGAGCACGACTTTCACATGATTTTTTTTTTCACCAGAATGCTAGATCATTAGCTCAGTAATTTTTCCCTTACTAAACAGCAGGCGCAAGATATAGTTCGCGCCTGTCCGGATTGCCAGCGTCTATCCGCCATACCAGTACCTAGCGGTGTTAACCCGCGAGGCCTACGGGCCAATGAACTTTGACAGTCTGATGTGACCCATTTATCCGAATTTGGCAGATTGCGCTAGGTACATGTTACTGTTGATACCTTTTCCCACCTTATTGTTGCTACTGCCTCTGCGGGAGAAAAGGCTCGTGATGTTGTTCGGCATTGGTTACATAGTTTTGCTGTTATGGGTGTTCCAGTTTCTGTTAAAACTGATAATGGTCCCGCTTATATCTCCCACAAAGTTCAGTCCTTTTTGCAGGATTGGGGTGTAAGCCACACCACAGGCATTCCACACTCCCCCACGGGCCAAGCGATTGTTGAACGCACGCACCGCACTCTCAAGACCCTTCTTGATAAACAGGACCCCGCAGGAGCGTTTGGGCACAGCTATGTATGTGTTAAACGTTTTAAATCTTTCTGATTTGTCTTTCATGGCAGCACAGCGCCACTTTGGGCGATACTCTGCATGGCCGGAGCGGCCACAGGCTTACTACAGACCCCTGGAATCCGGACAGTGGCATGGTCCCGTTCCATTAATCATGTGGGGACGTGGGTATGCCTGTGTTTCTCTTCCCTCAGGTCCCTATTGGCTTCCTGTGCGATTTGTTGAGCCAGCCAGGATTGGTATGCCATTGGCGCAAGAGATTCTACTCGAGAACGAAGGGACCGTTGCCGATCCGTAGCGACAAATCCATGTCGGTCACCGCTGCATTTTTGCGGTTCCTGTGGAGCATCCTGCGACAGCACATTTGTATTGGGCGCACAACATTGATTTCCCCCCCCCCCCCCGTATTCAGGCCTGTGACGTGGTGGGATCCCTCACCGCCCATCAGTACCAATGGTACCGATTGGGTGGGAGGGGTGTGGATACCCCCTACAGCAGAACAGGAAACCGAGGTCGTTAATGTTACCAATGTCACCTTTGTCACTGACCTCCCACCGCTTTGCTTTTCTACCCTTTATGACTGGAATGGTTTTGTTCGCTGCAAGTAAAAGGAAAGATTCTGCACGGGTCAAGGGCATGCATTTTCATTTCAAAAGAGTTGGCGTGTGGTTTGGGGAAGAAGGAGAGAAGGTGTCTCTTCTGGTTGAGGTGGAGGGATGAGTGTATTTTTGGAAGGAATTAGGGATGTGTACGTTACGTGACCTTGTCTTTAAAAAAGGTGGTATATGGGGGATTTGCCATTAGGGCTGCGATCTCTCCAACCCGTCTGGCTGAGGTAATAGCTATGAGGAAAACCGTTTTCGTGGACAAATGTAATAATGAGGTGGTCTCGTTAGAGCATTCAATACTAAATGCAGGACCCTTCTATACCCAGAAATGATGGCTTGAGAAGGTCAAGATTCCAAAGTAGAGGGGAGGAAAGGAGAGTTGTGGAGCACCCACGGAGACACTCATCTCAAATGTCAGTTACTCTCGCGGTGAGTAACCTCGTCCTCTTCTTCTTTGAGCGAGATGTCCCCATAGGTGCCCCACATTAGGTTGCGTTGGAGGATTGATATCTGGATAAAATGCTTGCAAGCCCTTTAAGAACCTCTTGGTGAGTGGATGAGCAAATATGGACAAGTTGTCTATCTTGGAGTGAAACGTAGTAATGGTCACAAAGTGAACTTTAATGGATCACTTGTTCAAGGTGCAGAAGATAGTCGAGGATAATAGGCAAAGGGAATGTAGAAGGAACCAGCTGGTGACAAACTTACCATGTCGAAAATCTTGTCCATTTCTGAAAGTAAGTCTTGCAGGTGCTCTGCGCCCTACTGTGTAGCAGGACCGTTTGTACTTGTTGTGAGCAGGTCAATTCTAGGTCAGAGCCACCTCTTCAGGTTCAGATTGCTGTCGTGGGAGCCCGGATGAAGGAGATCCCTGATGCAAGGTAGAGTGGATCAGTGGGGCGTAGGACATCGCCGCTAGAAAGGGAAACCATGGCTGGCGTGGCCATGCCTGTACTAGAAGTATGAGAGGGGCCCCGTCCCTCCTTATCTTGTGAGCTACTCTATTCAATGGCATATAGGAGGAAACGTGTAGAATAGGTGGGATGTCCATGCAATGAGGAAGCCATCACCCATTGCTGTTTTGCCTATTGCCGCCCAGGAAGAGACTGGGGGCATTGACTGCTGGACTGCATGGAAGAAGATGTCCCGCCAATATGTGCGGGTTCATTTGCCACTCATGTTCAGTCAGAAGGGCTCTGCTGAATGCATCTGCCGTTGTATTCAGGTCGCCTGGAAGATGCACTGCAATGATAATTGTGTTGTCGTTCAGGCACCAGTTCTAAAGTGCTATGGTCTCTGTGCAAAGTGCTCAAGATGGGGGCTCCATCCTGATGATTTACGTAAAACATTGCTGCGACATTGACTATGTACCGTCTGCCACGGCTGTTGGTGATGAATGGGAGTAATTTGATGCATGCATTGCTGACTGCACGAGTTCTAGGACGTTTATGTGCAAGTTCATGTCAGTGCTGGACCACAAGCCCTAGCAGGTATGATGTTGTAAGTGGGTGCCCCATCCTGTACGAGATGCATCTGTCGTCATGGAGACGGATGGTTCTGGTGCGTGGAAAAGCACTCCAGAATCAAGGTTCCGTGGGCTCAGCCACAAGTGTAAGGATTCATTTACTATCCCTGGAAGGGGTAGAGATTTGGCTAGCCGATGGACATTTGTAGAGAATCAACAAGTATAGTGCTTTGGCCGCGTGACAGCGCATCCCAAGGACAAAACCAAGAAAAGGTGCAGACCTTAGAGGACAAGCCGAGAGTCAGCGGGAGCGCACGTAATCAAGAGTCCCGAGCCAACAATAACAACATCTCCCGCGTCAACGACCTTCGAGAATGCTGTGTTGGGGCTGTGAAGAAGCACAGTTTGTGAAAAGCAGGATGTGGACTTTTGGGAAGTTGTACTCTTGCAATTAAATGATTTCGGAGTCTGTGCCTTCATACACCACACATGGCGCCCGATACAGGGCTTGAAGTGAATGAGTGGTTCGAACCGGTGGGGTATCCGCAGCTGGACGGAGGATAAGCTTCTTGAGAGGAGCGCCCGAATTTACTGACATCACCATTCGCAGGACGATCGGGTGAGCAGCCGCGGACAGAATAACAGTAGGGGGCAGTCTGCCACGAAAGAGCAAAAACTGCAGCTTGAGATCTTGCAGCGCATTGTGAAGGAACAGGGGTTTAAGGTTCCCCTGTTCAGCTGTTGGTTTGGATACGAGACCATTGCCCGTGGTTCCCGGAAGGGTGTGCTTATGATTTGACCTTCTTGCAGAAGGTGAGCAAGGAATTGAGAACCTCTGAACATCTTCCATTATCCCTCCCAAAAGAGCTCGTAGTAATGTGGCGAACTGTTTATACAGCCATACGGGCATTGCATCCCGCCGAGCGGGTCCTGAAGGAAGCATCGGCAACATTTGATCCCAGGCCGTATCAGAACCCAGAGGATCCCTCGTCCCCTCCCCTGAAACCACGGATATGCTGGCTCGTCTAATCTCTCGGGGTCGTGTCCGTTGCCAACAACTCACCGGAGCGGATCCTTCTGTCCTTCATAGTCCTGTGACATGAGCTGATTTTGATTTTTGGCTGTCTCAAAGCCTTAGTTTACAGATTGCACTGGCCGATTACTTGGGGCGGATCGAGTACACCTTGCCATGCCATCGGCTATTACAATCTTTGCCACAACTGCCTCTCCAGACCCGGACCATGCTTTCTTACATCCCGATCTCTGGCGCACGCACTGTATTTGTTGATGGCTCAGGGAACACTGGCAAGGCCGTAGTTGTGTGGCGGGACGGCGATGATGCCTCCTGGAACTCGGACGTTTTCCATGTGCAAGGCTCAACCCAAATTGTTGAGCTCGCCGCGGCTGTGCATGCTTTTGAACTCTTTTCGGAGGAACAGTTAACTCTTGTTGTAGACTTGGCATATGTGTCTGGAGCGTTTGGAGAGCTCCTTTCTCAAGGAGGTCAATAATCGCCTCCTCTTTCAGCTCCTTTTGCAATTGTCACGCCTTTTACTGGCTCGGACACACCTGTACTTTGTGGTCCATATTCGCTCACATACCACTTTACCGGGGCCCATCACGGAGGGTAATGCTGTGGCTGATGCCCTGACTATGCCAGTTGTCCGGCCCAATGTGTTACAACGAGCACGACTTTCACATGATTTTTTTTTTTCACCAGAATGCTAGATCATTAGCTCAGTAATTTTTCCCTTACTAAACAGCAGGCGCACGATATAGTTCGCGCCTGTCCGGATTGCCAGCGTCTATCCGCCATACCAGTACCTAGCGGTGTTAACCCGCGAGGCCTACGGGCCAATGAACTTTGACAGTCTGATGTGACCCATTTTTCCGAATTTGGCAGATTGCGCTAGGTACATGTTACTGTTGATACCTTTTCCCACCTTATTGTTGCTACTGCCTCTGCGGGAGAAAAGGCTCGTGATGTTGTTCGGCATTGGTTACATAGTTTTGCTGTTATGGGTGTTCCAGTTTCTGTTAAAACTGATAATGGTCCCGCTTATATCTCCCACAAAGTTCAGTACTTTTTGCAGGATTGGGGTGTAAGCCACACCACAGGCATTCCACACTCCCCCACGGGCCAAGCGATTGTTGAACGCACGCACCGCACTCTCAAGACCCTTCTTGATAAACAGGACCCCGCAGGAGCGTTTGGACACAGCTATGTATGTGTTAAACGTTTTAAATCTTTCTGATTTGTCTTTCATGGCAGCACAGCGCCACTTTGGGCGATACTCTGCATGGCCGGAGCGGCCACAGGCTTACTACAGACCCCTGGAATCCGGACAGTGGCACGGTCCCGTTCCATTAATCATGTGGGGACGTGGGTATGCCTGTGTTTCTCTTCCCTCAGGTCCCTATTGGCTTCCTGTGCGATTTGTTGAGCCAGCCAGGATTGGTATGCCATTGGCGCAAGAGATTCTACTCGAGAACGAAGGGACCGTTGCCGATCCGTAGCGACAAATCCATGTCGGTAACCGCTGCATTTTTGCGGTTCCTGTGGAGCGGTTTCTGTGTGCATCCTGCGACAGCACATTTGTATTGGGCGCACATCATTGATTCCCCCCCCCCACCCCCCCGTATTCAGGCCTGTGACGTGGTGGGATCCCTCACCGCCCATCAGTACCAATGGTACCGATTGGGTGGGAGGGGTGTGGATACCCCCTACAGCAGAACAGGAAACCGAGGTCGTTAATGTTACCAATGTCACCTTTGTCACTGACCTCCCACCGCTTTGCTTTTCTACCCTTTATGACTGGAATGGTTTTGTTCGCTGCAAGTAAAAGGAAAGGTTCTGCACGGGTCAAGGGCATGCATTTTCATTTCAAAAGAGTTGGCGTGTGGTTTGGGGAAGAAGGAGAGAAGGTGTCTCTTCTGGTTGAGGTGGAGGGATGAGTGTATTTTGGGAAGGAATTAGGGATGTGTACGTTACGTGACCTTGTCTTTAAAAAAGGTGGTATATGGGGGATTTGCCATTAGGGCTGCGATCTCTCCAACCCGTCTGGCTGAGGTAATAGCTATGAGGAAAACCGTTTTCGTGGACAAATGTAATAATGAGGTGGTCTCGTTAGAGCATTCAATACTAAATGCAGGACCCTTCTATACCCAGAAATGATGGCTTGAGAAGGTCAAGATTCCAAAGTAGAGGGGAGGAAAGGAGAGTTGTGGAGCACCCACGGAGACACTCATCTCAAATGTCAGTTACTCTCGCGGTGAGTAACCTCGTCCTCTTCTTCTTTGAGCAAGATGTCCCCATAGGTTTCCCCCCCATTAGGTTGCGTTGGAGGATTGATATCTGGATAAAATGCTTGCAAGCCCTTTAAGAACCTCTTGGTGAGTGGATGAGCAAATATGGACAAGTTGTCTATCTTGGAGTGAAACGTAGCAATGGTCACAAAGTGAACTTTAATGGATCACTTGTTCAAGGTGCAGAAGATAGTCGAGGATAATAGGCAAAGGGGATGTAGAAGGAACCAGCTGGTGACAAACTTACCATGTCAAAAATCTTGTCCATTTCTGAAGGTAAATCTTGCAGGTGCTCTGCGCCCTACTGTGTAGCAGGACCGTTTGTACTTGTTGTGAGCAGGTCAATTCTAGGTCAGAGCCACCTCTTCAGGTTCAGATTGCTGTCGTGGGAGCCCGGATGAAGGAGATCCCTGATGCAAGGTAGAGTGGATCAGTGGGGCATAGGACATCGCCGCTAGAAAGGGAAACCATGGCTGGCGTGGCCATGCCTGTACTAGAAGTATGAGAGGGGCCCCGTCCCTCCTTATCTTGTGAGCTACTCTATTCAATGGCATATAGGAGGAAACGTGTAGAATAGGTGGGATGTCCATGCAATGCGGAAGCCATCACCCATTGCTGTTTTGCCTATTGCCGCCCAGGAAGGGGGCATTGACTGCTGGACTGCATGGAAGAAGATGTCCCGCCAATATGTGCGGGTTCATTTGCCACTCATGTTCAGTCAGAAGGGCTCTGCTGAATGCATCTGCCGTTGTATTCAGGTCGCCTGGAAGATGCACTGCAGTGATAATTGTGTTGTCGTTCAGGCACCAGTTCTAAAGTGCTATGGTCTCTGTGCAAAGTGCTCAAGATGGGGGCTCCATCCTGATGATTTACGTAAAACATTGCTGCGACATTGACTATGTACCGTCTGCCACGGCTGTTGGTGATGAATGGGAGTAATTTGATGCATGCATTGCTGACTGCACGAGTTCTAGGACGTTTATGTGCAAGTTCATGTCAGTGCTGGACCACAAGCCCTAGCAGGTATGATGTTGTAAGTGGGTGCCCCATCCTGTACGAGATGCATCTGTCGTCATGGAGACGGATGGTTCTGGTGCGTGGAAAAGCACTCCAGAATCAAGGTTCCGTGGGCTCAGCCACAAGTGTAAGGATTCATTTACTATCCCTGGAAGGGGTAGAGATTTGGCTAGCCGATGGACATTTGTAGAGAATCAACAAGTATAGTGCTTTGGCCGCGTGACAGCGCATCCCAAGGACAAAACCAAGAAAAGGTGCAGACCTTAGAGGACAAGCCGAGAGTCAGCGGGAGCGCACCTAATCAAGAGTCCTGAGCCAACAATAACAACATCTCCCGCGTCAACGACCTTCGAGAATGCTGTGTTGCGGCTGTGAAGAAGCACAGTTTGTGAAAAGCAGGATGTGGACTTTTGGGAAGTTGTACTCTTGCAATGAAATGATTTCGGAGTCTGTGCCTTCATACACCACACATGGCGCCCGATACAGGGCTTGAAGTGAATGAGTGGTTCGAACTGGTGGGGTATCCGCAGCTGGACGGAGGATAAGCTGTTGAGAGGAGCGCCCGAAATTACTGACATCACCATTCGCAGGACGATCGGGTGAGCAGCCGCGGACAGAATAACAGTAGGGGGCAGTCTGCCACGAAAGAGCAAAAACTGCAGCTTGAGATCTTGCAGCGCATTGTGAAGGAACAGGGGTTTAAGGTTCCCCTGTTCAGCTGTTGGTTTGGATACGAGACCATTGCCCGTGGTTCCCGGAAGGGTGTGCTTATGATTTGACCTTCTTGGAGAAGGTGAGCAAGGAATTGAGAACCTCTGAACATCTTCCATTATCCCTCCCAAAAGAGCTCGTAGTAATGTGGCGAACTGTTTATACAGCCATACGGGCATTGCATCCCGCCGAGCGGGTCCTGAAGGAAGCATCGGCAACATTTGATCCCAGGCCGTATCAGGACCCAGAGGATCCCTTGTCCCCTCCCCTGAAACCACGGATATGCTGTCTCGTCTAATCTCTCGGGGTCGTGTCCGTTGCCAACAACTCACCGGAGCGGATCCTTCTGTCCTTCATAGTCCTGTGACATGAGCTGATTTTGATTTTTGGCTGTCTCAAAGCCTTAGTTTACAGATTGCACTGGCCGATTACTTGGGGCGGATCGAGTACACCTTGCCATGCCATCGGCTATTACAATCTTTGCCACAACTGCCTCTCCAGACCCGGACCATGCTTTCTTACATCCCGGTCTCTGGCGCACGCACTGTATTTGTTGATGGCTCAGGGAACACTGGCAAGGCCGTAGTTGTGTGGCGGGACGGCGATGATGCCTCCTGGAACTTGGACGTTTTCCATGTGCAAGGCTCAACCCAAATTGTTGAGCTCGCCGCGGCTGTGCATGCTTTTGAACTCTTTTCGGAGGAACAGTTAACTCTTGTTGTAGACTTGGCATATGTGTCTGGAGCGTTTGGAGCGCTCCTTTCTCAAGGAGGTCAATAATCGCCTCCTCTTTCAGCTCCTTTTGCAATTGTCACGCCTTTTACTGGCTCGGACACACCTGTACTTTGTGGTCCATATTCGCTCACATACCACTTTACCGGGGCCCATCACGGAGGGTAATGCTGTGGCTGATGCCCTGACTATGCCAGTTGTCCGGCCCAATGTGTTACAACGAGCACGACTTTCACATGATTTTTTTTTTCACCAGAATGCTAGATCATTAGCTCAGTAATTTTTCCCTTACTAAACAGCAGGCGCAAGATATAGTTCGCGCCTGTCCGGATTGCCAGCGTCTATCCGCCATACCAGTACCTAGCGGTGTTAACCCGCGAGGCCTACGGGCCAATGAACTTTGACAGTCTGATGTGACCCATTTTTCCGAATTTGGCAGATTGCGCTAGGTACATGTTACTGTTGATACCTTTTCCCACCTTATTGTTGCTACTGCCTCTGCGGGAGAAAAGGCTCGTGATGTTGTTCGGCATTGGTTACATAGTTTTGCTGTTATGGGTGTTCCAGTTTCTGTTAAAACTGATAATGGTCCCGCTTATATCTCCCACAAAGTTCAGTACTTTTTGCAGGATTGGGGTGTAAGCCACACCACAGGCATTCCACACTCCCCCACGGGCCAAGCGATTGTTGAACGCACGCACCGCACTCTCAAGACCCTTCTTGATAAACAGGACCCCGCAGGAGCGTTTGGACACAGCTATGTATGTGTTAAACGTTTTAAATCTTTCTGATTTGTCTTTCATGGCAGCACAGCGCCACTTTGGGCGATACTCTGCATGGCCGGAGCGGCCACAGGCTTACTACAGACCCCTGGAATCCGGACAGTGGCACGGTCCCGTTCCATTAATCATGTGGGGACGTGGGTATGCCTGTGTTTCTCTTCCCTCAGGTCCCTATTGGCTTCCTGTGCGATTTGTTGAGCCAGCCAGGATTGGTATGCCATTGGCGCAAGAGATTCTACTCGAGAACGAAGGGACCGTTGCCGATCCGTAGCGACAAATCCATGTCGGTAACCGCTGCATTTTTGCGGTTCCTGTGGAGCGGTTTCTGTGTGCATCCTGCGACAGCACATTTGTATTGGGCGCACATCATTGATTCCCCCCCCCCACCCCCCCGTATTCAGGCCTGTGACGTGGTGGGATCCCTCACCGCCCATCAGTACCAATGGTACCGATTGGGTGGGAGGGGTGTGGATACCCCCTACAGCAGAACAGGAAACCGAGGTCGTTAATGTTACCAATGTCACCTTTGTCACTGACCTCCCACCGCTTTGCTTTTCTACCCTTTATGACTGGAATGGTTTTGTTCGCTGCAAGTAAAAGGAAAGGTTCTGCACGGGTCAAGGGCATGCATTTTCATTTCAAAAGAGTTGGCGTGTGGTTTGGGGAAGAAGGAGAGAAGGTGTCTCTTCTGGTTGAGGTGGAGGGATGAGTGTATTTTGGGAAGGAATTAGGGATGTGTACGTTACGTGACCTTGTCTTTAAAAAAGGTGGTATATGGGGGATTTGCCATTAGGGCTGCGATCTCTCCAACCCGTCTGGCTGAGGTAATAGCTATGAGGAAAACCGTTTTCGTGGACAAATGTAATAATGAGGTGGTCTCGTTAGAGCATTCAATACTAAATGCAGGACCCTTCTATACCCAGAAATGATGGCTTGAGAAGGTCAAGATTCCAAAGTAGAGGGGAGGAAAGGAGAGTTGTGGAGCACCCACGGAGACACTCATCTCAAATGTCAGTTACTCTCGCGGTGAGTAACCTCGTCCTCTTCTTCTTTGAGCAAGATGTCCCCATAGGTTTCCCCCCCATTAGGTTGCGTTGGAGGATTGATATCTGGATAAAATGCTTGCAAGCCCTTTAAGAACCTCTTGGTGAGTGGATGAGCAAATATGGACAAGTTGTCTATCTTGGAGTGAAACGTAGCAATGGTCACAAAGTGAACTTTAATGGCTCACTTGTTCAAGGTGCAGAAGATAGTCGAGGATAATAGGCAAAGGGGATGTAGAAGGAACCAGCTGGTGACAAACTTACCATGTCAAAAATCTTGTCCATTTCTGAAGGTAAATCTTGCAGGTGCTCTGCGCCCTACTGTGTAGCAGGACCGTTTGTACTTGTTGTGAGCAGGTCAATTCTAGGTCAGAGCCACCTCTTCAGGTTCAGATTGCTGTCGTGGGAGCCCGGATGAAGGAGATCCCTGATGCAAGGTAGAGTGGATCAGTGGGGCATAGGACATCGCCGCTAGAAAGGGAAACCATGGCTGGCGTGGCCATGCCTGTACTAGAAGTATGAGAGGGGCCCCGTCCCTCCTTATCTTGTGAGCTACTCTATTCAATGGCATATAGGAGGAAACGTGTAGAATAGGTGGGATGTCCATGCAATGCGGAAGCCATCACCCATTGCTGTTTTGCCTATTGCCGCCCAGGAAGGGGGCATTGACTGCTGGACTGCATGGAAGAAGATGTCCCGCCAATATGTGCGGGTTCATTTGCCACTCATGTTCAGTCAGAAGGGCTCTGCTGAATGCATCTGCCGTTGTATTCAGGTCGCCTGGAAGATGCACTGCAGTGATAATTGTGTTGTCGTTCAGGCACCAGTTCTAAAGTGCTATGGTCTCTGTGCAAAGTGCTCAAGATGGGGGCTCCATCCTGATGATTTACGTAAAACATTGCTGCGACATTGACTATGTACCGTCTGCCACGGCTGTTGGTGATGAATGGGAGTAATTTGATGCATGCATTGCTGACTGCACGAGTTCTAGGACGTTTATGTGCAAGTTCATGTCAGTGCTGGACCACAAGCCCTAGCAGGTATGATGTTGTAAGTGGGTGCCCCATCCTGTACGAGATGCATCTGTCGTCATGGAGACGGATGGTTCTGGTGCGTGGAAAAGCACTCCAGAATCAAGGTTCCGTGGGCTCAGCCACAAGTGTAAGGATTCATTTACTATCCCTGGAAGGGGTAGAGATTTGGCTAGCCGATGGACATTTGTAGAGAATCAACAAGTATAGTGCTTTGGCCGCGTGACAGCGCATCCCAAGGACAAAACCAAGAAAAGGTGCAGACCTTAGAGGACAAGCCGAGAGTCAGCGGGAGCGCACCTAATCAAGAGTCCTGAGCCAACAATAACAACATCTCCCGCGTCAACGACCTTCGAGAATGCTGTGTTGCGGCTGTGAAGAAGCACAGTTTGTGAAAAGCAGGATGTGGACTTTTGGGAAGTTGTACTCTTGCAATGAAATGATTTCGGAGTCTGTGCCTTCATACACCACACATGGCGCCCGATACAGGGCTTGAAGTGAATGAGTGGTTCGAACTGGTGGGGTATCCGCAGCTGGACGGAGGATAAGCTGTTGAGAGGAGCGCCCGAAATTACTGACATCACCATTCGCAGGACGATCGGGTGAGCAGCCGCGGACAGAATAACAGTAGGGGGCAGTCTGCCACGAAAGAGCAAAAACTGCAGCTTGAGATCTTGCAGCGCATTGTGAAGGAACAGGGGTTTAAGGTTCCCCTGTTCAGCTGTTGGTTTGGATACGAGACCATTGCCCGTGGTTCCCGGAAGGGTGTGCTTATGATTTGACCTTCTTGGAGAAGGTGAGCAAGGAATTGAGAACCTCTGAACATCTTCCATTATCCCTCCCAAAAGAGCTCGTAGTAATGTGGCGAACTGTTTATACAGCCATACGGGCATTGCATCCCGCCGAGCGGGTCCTGAAGGAAGCATCGGCAACATTTGATCCCAGGCCGTATCAGAACCCAGAGGATCCCTCGTCCCCTCCCCTGAAACCACGGATATGCTGGCTCGTCTAATCTCTCGGGGTCGTGTCCGTTGCCAACAACTCACCGGAGCGGATCCTTCTGTCCTTCATAGTCCTGTGACATGAGCTGATTTTGATTTTTGGCTGTCTCAAAGCCTTAGTTTACAGATTGCACTGGCCGATTACTTGGGGCGGATCGAGTACACCTTGCCATGCCATCGGCTATTACAATCTTTGCCACAACTGCCTCTCCAGACCCGGACCATGCTTTCTTACATCCCGATCTCTGGCGCACGCACTGTATTTGTTGATGGCTCAGGGAACACTGGCAAGGCCGTAGTTGTGTGGCGGGACGGCGATGATGCCTCCTGGAACTCGGACGTTTTCCATGTGCAAGGCTCAACCCAAATTGTTGAGCTCGCCGCGGCTGTGCATGCTTTTGAACTCTTTTCGGAGGAACAGTTAACTCTTGTTGTAGACTTGGCATATGTGTCTGGAGCGTTTGGAGAGCTCCTTTCTCAAGGAGGTCAATAATCGCCTCCTCTTTCAGCTCCTTTTGCAATTGTCACGCCTTTTACTGGCTCGGACACACCTGTACTTTGTGGTCCATATTCGCTCACATACCACTTTACCGGGGCCCATCACGGAGGGTAATGCTGTGGCTGATGCCCTGACTATGCCAGTTGTCCGGCCCAATGTGTTACAACGAGCACGACTTTCACATGATTTTTTTTTTCACCAGAATGCTAGATCATTAGCTCAGTAATTTTTCCCTTACTAAACAGCAGGCGCAAGATATAGTTCGCGCCTGTCCGGATTGCCAGCGTCTATCCGCCATACCAGTACCTAGCGGTGTTAACCCGCGAGGCCTACGGGCCAATGAACTTTGACAGTCTGATGTGACCCATTTTTCCGAATTTGGCAGATTGCGCTAGGTACATGTTACTGTTGATACCTTTTCCCACCTTATTGTTGCTACTGCCTCTGCGGGAGAAAAGGCTCGTGATGTTGTTCGGCATTGGTTACATAGTTTTGCTGTTATGGGTGTTCCAGTTTCTGTTAAAACTGATAATGGTCCCGCTTATATCTCCCACAAAGTTCAGTCCTTTTTGCAGGATTGGGGTGTAAGCCACACCACAGGCATTCCACACTCCCCCACGGGCCAAGCGATTGTTGAACGCACGCACCGCACTCTCAAGACCCTTCTTGATAAACAGGACCCCGCAGGAGCGTTTGGGCACAGCTATGTATGTGTTAAACGTTTTAAATCTTTCTGATTTGTCTTTCATGGCAGCACAGCGCCACTTTGGGCGATACTCTGCATGGCCGGAGCGGCCACAGGCTTACTACAGACCCCTGGAATCCGGACAGTGGCATGGTCCCGTTCCATTAATCATGTGGGGACGTGGGTATGCCTGTGTTTCTCTTCCCTCAGGTCCCTATGGGCTTCCTGTGCGATTTGTTGAGCCAGCCAGGATTGGTATGCCATTGGCGCAAGAGATTCTACTCGAGAACGAAGGGACCGTTGCCGATCCGTAGCGACAAATCCATGTCGGTCACCGCTGCATTTTTGCGGTTCCTGTGGAGCGGTTTCTGTGTGCATCCTGCGACAGCACATTTGTATTGGGCGCACAACATTGATTCCCCCCCCCCCCCCCCGTATTCAGGCCTGTGACGTGGTGGGATCCCTCACCGCCCATCAGTACCAATGGTACCGATTGGGTGGGAGGGGTGTGGATACCCCCTACAGCAGAACAGGAAACCGAGGTCGTTAATGTTACCAATGTCACCTTTGTCACTGACCTCCCACCGCTTTGCTTTTCTACCCTTTATGACTGGAATGGTTTTGTTCGCTGCAAGTAAAAGGAAAGGTTCTGCACGGGTCAAGGGCATGCATTTTCATTTCAAAAGAGTTGGCGTGTGGTTTGGGGAAGAAGGAGAGAAGGTGTCTCTTCTGGTTGAGGTGGAGGGATGAGTGTATTTTGGGAAGGAATTAGGGATGTGTACGTTACGTGACCTTGTCTTTAAAAAAGGTGGTATATGGGGGATTTGCCATTAGGGCTGCGATCTCTCCAACCCGTCTGGCTGAGGTAATAGCTATGAGGAAAACCGTTTTCGTGGACAAATGTAATAATGAGGTGGTCTCGTTAGAGCATTCAATACTAAATGCAGGACCCTTCTATACCCAGAAATGATGGCTTGAGAAGGTCAAGATTCCAAAGTAGAGGGGAGGAAAGGAGAGTTGTGGAGCACCCACGGAGACATTCATCTCAAATGTCAGTTACTCTCGCGGTGAGTAACCTCGTCCTCTTCTTCTTTGAGCGAGATGTCCCCATAGGTTGCGTTGGAGGATTGATATCTGGATAAAATGCTTGCAAGCCCTTTAAGAACCTCTTGGTGAGTGGATGAGCAAATATGGACAAGTTGTCTATCTTGGAGTGAAACGTAGCAATGGTCACAAAGTGAACTTTAATGGATCACTTGTTCAAGGTGCAGAAGATAGTCGAGAATAATAGGCAAAGGGGATGTAGAAGGAACCAGCTGGTGACAAACTTACCATGTCAAAAATCTTGTCCATTTCTGAAGGTAAGTCTTGCAGGTGCTCTGCGCCCTACTGTGTAGCAGGACCGTTTGTACTTGTTGTGAGCAGGTCAATTCTAGGTCAGAGCCACCTCTTCAGGTTCAGATTGCTGTCGTGGGAGCCCGGATGAAGGAGATCCCTGATGCAAGGTAGAGTGGATCAGTGGGGCGTAGGACATCGCCGCTAGAAAGGGAAACCATGGCTGGCGTGGCCATGGCTGTACTAGAAGTATGAGAGGGGCCCCGTCCCTCCTTATCTTGTGAGCTACTCTATTCAATGGCATATAGGAGGAAACGTGTAGAATAGGTGGGATGTCCATGCAATGCGGAAGCCATCACCCATTGCTGTTTTGCCTATTGCCGCCCAGGAAGGGGGCATTGACTGCTGGACTGCATGGAAGAAGATGTCCCGCCAATATGTGCGGGTTCATTTGCCACTCATGTTCAGTCAGAAGGGCTCTGCTGAATGCATCTGCCGTTGTATTCAGGTCGCCTGGAAGATGCACTGCAGTGATAATTGTGTTGTCGTTCAGGCACCAGTTCTAAAGTGCTATGGTCTCTGTGCAAAGTGCTCAAGATGGGGGCTCCATCCTGATGATTTACGTAAAACATTGCTGCGACATTGACTATGTACCGTCTGCCACGGCTGTTGGTGATGAATGGGAGTAATTTGATGCATGCATTGCTGACTGCACGAGTTCTAGGACGTTTATGTGCAAGTTCATGTCAGTGCTGGACCACAAGCCCTAGCAGGTATGATGTTGTAAGTGGGTGCCCCATCCTGTACGAGATGCATCTGTCGTCATGGAGACGGATGGTTCTGGTGCGTGGAAAAGCACTCCAGAATCAAGGTTCCGTGGGCTCAGCCACAAGTGTAAGGATTCATTTACTATCCCTGGAAGGGGTAGAGATTTGGCTAGCCGATGGACATTTGTAGAGAATCAACAAGTATAGTGCTTTGGCCGCGTGACAGCGCATCCCAAGGACAAAACCAAGAAAAGGTGCAGACCTTAGAGGACAAGCCGAGAGTCAGCGGGAGCGCACCTAATCAAGAGTCCTGAGCCAACAATAACAACATCTCCCGCGTCAACGACCTTCGAGAATGCTGTGTTGCGGCTGTGAAGAAGCACAGTTTGTGAAAAGCAGGATGTGGACTTTTGGGAAGTTGTACTCTTGCAATGAAATGATTTCGGAGTCTGTGCCTTCATACACCACACATGGCGCCCGATACAGGGCTTGAAGTGAATGAGTGGTTCGAACTGGTGGGGTATCCGCAGCTGGACGGAGGATAAGCTGTTGAGAGGAGCGCCCGAAATTACTGACATCACCATTCGCAGGACGATCGGGTGAGCAGCCGCGGACAGAATAACAGTAGGGGGCAGTCTGCCACGAAAGAGCAAAAACTGCAGCTTGAGATCTTGCAGCGCATTGTGAAGGAACAGGGGTTTAAGGTTCCCCTGTTCAGCTGTTGGTTTGGATACGAGACCATTGCCCGTGGTTCCCGGAAGGGTGTGCTTATGATTTGACCTTCTTGGAGAAGGTGAGCAAGGAATTGAGAACCTCTGAACATCTTCCATTATCCCTCCCAAAAGAGCTCGTAGTAATGTGGCGAACTGTTTATACAGCCATACGGGCATTGCATCCCGCCGAGCGGGTCCTGAAGGAAGCATCGGCAACATTTGATCCCAGGCCGTATCAGGACCCAGAGGATCCCTTGTCCCCTCCCCTGAAACCACGGATATGCTGTCTCGTCTAATCTCTCGGGGTCGTGTCCGTTGCCAACAACTCACCGGAGCGGATCCTTCTGTCCTTCATAGTCCTGTGACATGAGCTGATTTTGATTTTTGGCTGTCTCAAAGCCTTAGTTTACAGATTGCACTGGCCGATTACTTGGGGCGGATCGAGTACACCTTGCCATGCCATCGGCTATTACAATCTTTGCCACAACTGCCTCTCCAGACCCGGACCATGCTTTCTTACATCCCGGTCTCTGGCGCACGCACTGTATTTGTTGATGGCTCAGGGAACACTGGCAAGGCCGTAGTTGTGTGGCGGGACGGCGATGATGCCTCCTGGAACTTGGACGTTTTCCATGTGCAAGGCTCAACCCAAATTGTTGAGCTCGCCGCGGCTGTGCATGCTTTTGAACTCTTTTCGGAGGAACAGTTAACTCTTGTTGTAGACTTGGCATATGTGTCTGGAGCGTTTGGAGCGCTCCTTTCTCAAGGAGGTCAATAATCGCCTCCTCTTTCAGCTCCTTTTGCAATTGTCACGCCTTTTACTGGCTCGGACACACCTGTACTTTGTGGTCCATATTCGCTCACATACCACTTTACCGGGGCCCATCACGGAGGGTAATGCTGTGGCTGATGCCCTGACTATGCCAGTTGTCCGGCCCAATGTGTTACAACGAGCACGACTTTCACATGATTTTTTTTTTCACCAGAATGCTAGATCATTAGCTCAGTAATTTTTCCCTTACTAAACAGCAGGCGCAAGATATAGTTCGCGCCTGTCCGGATTGCCAGCGTCTATCCGCCATACCAGTACCTAGCGGTGTTAACCCGCGAGGCCTACGGGCCAATGAACTTTGACAGTCTGATGTGACCCATTTTTCCGAATTTGGCAGATTGCGCTAGGTACATGTTACTGTTGATACCTTTTCCCACCTTATTGTTGCTACTGCCTCTGCGGGAGAAAAGGCTCGTGATGTTGTTCGGCATTGGTTACATAGTTTTGCTGTTATGGGTGTTCCAGTTTCTGTTAAAACTGATAATGGTCCCGCTTATATCTCCCACAAAGTTCAGTCCTTTTTGCAGGATTGGGGTGTAAGCCACACCACAGGCATTCCACACTCCCCCACGGGCCAAGCGATTGTTGAACGCACGCACCGCACTCTCAAGACCCTTCTTGATAAACAGGACCCCGCAGGAGCGTTTGGGCACAGCTATGTATGTGTTAAACGTTTTAAATCTTTCTGATTTGTCTTTCATGGCAGCACAGCGCCACTTTGGGCGATACTCTGCATGGCCGGAGCGGCCACAGGCTTACTACAGACCCCTGGAATCCGGACAGTGGCATGGTCCCGTTCCATTAATCATGTGGGGACGTGGGTATGCCTGTGTTTCTCTTCCCTCAGGTCCCTATGGGCTTCCTGTGCGATTTGTTGAGCCAGCCAGGATTGGTATGCCATTGGCGCAAGAGATTCTACTCGAGAACGAAGGGACCGTTGCCGATCCGTAGCGACAAATCCATGTCGGTCACCGCTGCATTTTTGCGGTTCCTGTGGAGCGGTTTCTGTGTGCATCCTGCGACAGCACATTTGTATTGGGCGCACAACATTGATTCCCCCCCCCCCCCCGTATTCAGGCCTGTGACGTGGTGGGATCCCTCACCGCCCATCAGTACCAATGGTACCGATTGGGTGGGAGGGGTGTGGATACCCCCTACAGCAGAACAGGAAACCGAGGTCGTTAATGTTACCAATGTCACCTTTGTCACTGACCTCCCACCGCTTTGCTTTTCTACCCTTTATGACTGGAATGGTTTTGTTCGCTGCAAGTAAAAGGAAAGGTTCTGCACGGGTCAAGGGCATGCATTTTCATTTCAAAAGAGTTGGCGTGTGGTTTGGGGAAGAAGGAGAGAAGGTGTCTCTTCTGGTTGAGGTGGAGGGATGAGTGTATTTTGGGAAGGAATTAGGGATGTGTACGTTACGTGACCTTGTCTTTAAAAAAGGTGGTATATGGGGGATTTGCCATTAGGGCTGCGATCTCTCCAACCCGTCTGGCTGAGGTAATAGCTATGAGGAAAACCGTTTTCGTGGACAAATGTAATAATGAGGTGGTCTCGTTAGAGCATTCAATACTAAATGCAGGACCCTTCTATACCCAGAAATGATGGCTTGAGAAGGTCAAGATTCCAAAGTAGAGGGGAGGAAAGGAGAGTTGTGGAGCACCCACGGAGACATTCATCTCAAATGTCAGTTACTCTCGCGGTGAGTAACCTCGTCCTCTTCTTCTTTGAGCGAGATGTCCCCATAGGTTGCGTTGGAGGATTGATATCTGGATAAAATGCTTGCAAGCCCTTTAAGAACCTCTTGGTGAGTGGATGAGCAAATATGGACAAGTTGTCTATCTTGGAGTGAAACGTAGCAATGGTCACAAAGTGAACTTTAATGGATCACTTGTTCAAGGTGCAGAAGATAGTCGAGAATAATAGGCAAAGGGGATGTAGAAGGAACCAGCTGGTGACAAACTTACCATGTCAAAAATCTTGTCCATTTCTGAAGGTAAGTCTTGCAGGTGCTCTGCGCCCTACTGTGTAGCAGGACCGTTTGTACTTGTTGTGAGCAGGTCAATTCTAGGTCAGAGCCACCTCTTCAGGTTCAGATTGCTGTCGTGGGAGCCCGGATGAAGGAGATCCCTGATGCAAGGTAGAGTGGATCAGTGGGGCGTAGGACATCGCCGCTAGAAAGGGAAACCATGGCTGGCGTGGCCATGGCTGTACTAGAAGTATGAGAGGGGCCCCGTCCCTCCTTATCTTGTGAGCTACTCTATTCAATGGCATATAGGAGGAAACGTGTAGAATAGGTGGGATGTCCATGCAATGAGGAAGCCATCACCCATTGCTGTTTTGCCTATTGCCGCCCAGGAAGAGACTAGGGGGCATTGACTGCTGGACTGCATGGAAGAAGATGTCCCGCCAATATGTGCGGGTTCATTTGCCACTCATGTTCAGTCAGAAGGGCTCTGCTGAATGCATCTGCCGTTGTATTCAGGTCGCCTGGAAGATGCACTGCAATGATAATTGTGTTGTCGTTCAGGCACCAGTTCTAAAGTGCTATGGTCTCTGTGCAAAGTGCTCAAGATGGGGGCTCCATCCTGATGATTTACGTAAAACATTGCTGCGACATTGACTATGTACCGTCTGCCACGGCTGTTGGTGATGAATGGGAGTAATTTGATGCATGCATTGCTGACTGCACGAGTTCTAGGACGTTTATGTGCAAGTTCATGTCAGTGCTGGACCACAAGCCCTAGCAGGTATGATGTTGTAAGTGGGTGCCCCATCCTGTACGAGATGCATCTGTCGTCATGGAGACGGATGGTTCTGGTGCGTGGAAAAGCACTCCAGAATCAAGGTTCCGTGGGCTCAGCCACAAGTGTAAGGATTCATTTACTATCCCTGGAAGGGGTAGAGATTTGGCTAGCCGATGGACATTTGTAGAGAATCAACAAGTATAGTGCTTTGGCCGCGTGACAGCGCATCCCAAGGACAAAACCAAGAAAAGGTGCAGACCTTAGAGGACAAGCCGAGAGTCAGCGGGAGCGCACGTAATCAAGAGTCCCGAGCCAACAATAACAACATCTCCCGCGTCAACGACCTTCGAGAATGCTGTGTTGCGGCTGTGAAGAAGCACAGTTTGTGAAAAGCAGGATGTGGACTTTTGGGAAGTTGTACTCTTGCAATGAAATGATTTCGGAGTCTGTGCCTTCATACACCACACATGGCGCCCGATACAGGGCTTGAAGTGAATGAGTGGTTCGAACTGGTGGGGTATCCGCAGCTGGACGGAGGATAAGCTGTTGAGAGGAGCGCCCGAAATTACTGACATCACCATTCGCAGGACGATCGGGTGAGCAGCCGCGGACAGAATAACAGTAGGGGGCAGTCTGCCACGAAAGAGCAAAAACTGCAGCTTGAGATCTTGCAGCGCATTGTGAAGGAACAGGGGTTTAAGGTTCCCCTGTTCAGCTGTTGGTTTGGATACGAGACCATTGCCCGTGGTTCCCGGAAGGGTGTGCTTATGATTTGACCTTCTTGGAGAAGGTGAGCAAGGAATTGAGAACCTCTGAACATCTTCCATTATCCCTCCCAAAAGAGCTCGTAGTAATGTGGCGAACTGTTTATACAGCCATACGGGCATTGCATCCCGCCGAGCGGGTCCTGAAGGAAGCATCGGCAACATTTGATCCCAGGCCGTATCAGGACCCAGAGGATCCCTTGTCCCCTCCCCTGAAACCACGGATATGCTGGCTCGTCTAATCTCTCGGGGTCGTGTCCGTTGCCAACAACTCACCGGAGCGGATCCTTCTGTCCTTCATAGTCCTGTGACATGAGCTGATTTTGATTTTTGGCTGTCTCAAAGCCTTAGTTTACAGATTGCACTGGCCGATTACTTGGGGCGGATCGAGTACACCTTGCCATGCCATCGGCTATTACAATCTTTGCCACAACTGCCTCTCCAGACCCGGACCATGCTTTCTTACATCCCGGTCTCTGGCGCACGCACTGTATTTGTTGATGGCTCAGGGAACACTGGCAAGGCCGTAGTTGTGTGGCGGGACGGCGATGATGCCTCCTGGAACTTGGACGTTTTCCATGTGCAAGGCTCAACCCAAATTGTTGAGCTCGCCGCGGCTGTGCATGCTTTTGAACTCTTTTCGGAGGAACAGTTAACTCTTGTTGTAGACTTGGCATATGTGTCTGGAGCGTTTGGAGCGCTCCTTTCTCAAGGAGGTCAATAATCGCCTCCTCTTTCAGCTCCTTTTGCAATTGTCACGCCTTTTACTGGCTCGGACACACCTGTACTTTGTGGTCCATATTCGCTCACATACCACTTTACCGGGGCCCATCACGGAGGGTAATGCTGTGGCTGATGCCCTGACTATGCCAGTTGTCCGGCCCAATGTGTTACAACGAGCACGACTTTCACATGATTTTTTTTTTCACCAGAATGCTAGATCATTAGCTCAGTAATTTTTCCCTTACTAAACAGCAGGCGCAAGATATAGTTCGCGCCTGTCCGGATTGCCAGCGTCTATCCGCCATACCAGTACCTAGCGGTGTTAACCCGCGAGGCCTACGGGCCAATGAACTTTGACAGTCTGATGTGACCCATTTTTCCGAATTTGGCAGATTGCGCTAGGTACATGTTACTGTTGATACCTTTTCCCACCTTATTGTTGCTACTGCCTCTGCGGGAGAAAAGGCTCGTGATGTTGTTCGGCATTGGTTACATAGTTTTGCTGTTATGGGTGTTCCAGTTTCTGTTAAAACTGATAATGGTCCCGCTTATATCTCCCACAAAGTTCAGTCCTTTTTGCAGGATTGGGGTGTAAGCCACACCACAGGCATTCCACACTCCCCCACGGGCCAAGCGATTGTTGAACGCACGCACCGCACTCTCAAGACCCTTCTTGATAAACAGGACCCCGCAGGAGCGTTTGGGCACAGCTATGTATGTGTTAAACGTTTTAAATCTTTCTGATTTGTCTTTCATGGCAGCACAGCGCCACTTTGGGCGATACTCTGCATGGCCGGAGCGGCCACAGGCTTACTACAGACCCCTGGAATCCGGACAGTGGCATGGTCCCGTACCATTAATCATGTGGGGACGTGGGTATGCCTGTGTTTCTCTTCCCTCAGGTCCCTATGGGCTTCCTGTGCGATTTGTTGAGCCAGCCAGGATTGGTATGCCATTGGCGCAAGAGATTCTACTCGAGAACGAAGGGACCGTTGCCGATCCGTAGCGACAAATCCATGTCGGTCACCGCTGCATTTTTGCGGTTCCTGTGGAGCGGTTTCTGTGTGCATCCTGCGACAGCACATTTGTATTGGGCGCACAACATTGATTCCCCCCCCCCCCCCCGTATTCAGGCCTGTGACGTGGTGGGATCCCTCACCGCCCATCAGTACCAATGGTACCGATTGGGTGGGAGGGGTGTGGATACCCCCTACAGCAGAACAGGAAACCGAGGTCGTTAATGTTACCAATGTCACCTTTGTCACTGACCTCCCACCGCTTTGCTTTTCTACCCTTTATGACTGGAATGGTTTTGTTCGCTGCAAGTAAAAGGAAAGGTTCTGCACGGGTCAAGGGCATGCATTTTCATTTCAAAAGAGTTGGCGTGTGGTTTGGGGAAGAAGGAGAGAAGGTGTCTCTTCTGGTTGAGGTGGAGGGATGAGTGTATTTTGGGAAGGAATTAGGGATGTGTACGTTACGTGACCTTGTCTTTAAAAAAGGTGGTATATGGGGGATTTGCCATTAGGGCTGCGATCTCTCCAACCCGTCTGGCTGAGGTAATAGCTATGAGGAAAACCGTTTTCGTGGACAAATGTAATAATGAGGTGGTCTCGTTAGAGCATTCAATACTAAATGCAGGACCCTTCTATACCCAGAAATGATGGCTTGAGAAGGTCAAGATTCCAAAGTAGAGGGGAGGAAAGGAGAGTTGTGGAGCACCCACGGAGACATTCATCTCAAATGTCAGTTACTCTCGCGGTGAGTAACCTCGTCCTCTTCTTCTTTGAGCGAGATGTCCCCATAGGTTGCGTTGGAGGATTGATATCTGGATAAAATGCTTGCAAGCCCTTTAAGAACCTCTTGGTGAGTGGATGAGCAAATATGGACAAGTTGTCTATCTTGGAGTGAAACGTAGCAATGGTCACAAAGTGAACTTTAATGGATCACTTGTTCAAGGTGCAGAAGATAGTCGAGAATAATAGGCAAAGGGGATGTAGAAGGAACCAGCTGGTGACAAACTTACCATGTCAAAAATCTTGTCCATTTCTGAAGGTAAGTCTTGCAGGTGCTCTGCGCCCTACTGTGTAGCAGGACCGTTTGTACTTGTTGTGAGCAGGTCAATTCTAGGTCAGAGCCACCTCTTCAGGTTCAGATTGCTGTCGTGGGAGCCCGGATGAAGGAGATCCCTGATGCAAGGTAGAGTGGATCAGTGGGGCGTAGGACATCGCCGCTAGAAAGGGAAACCATGGCTGGCGTGGCCATGCCTGTACTAGAAGTATGAGAGGGGCCCCGTCCCTCCTTATCTTGTGAGCTACTCTATTCAATGGCATATAGGAGGAAACGTGTAGAATAGGTGGGATGTCCATGCAATGAGGAAGCCATCACCCATTGCTGTTTTGCCTATTGCCGCCCAGGAAGAGACTAGGGGGCATTGACTGCTGGACTGCATGGAAGAAGATGTCCCGCCAATATGTGCGGGTTCATTTGCCACTCATGTTCAGTCAGAAGGGCTCTGCTGAATGCATCTGCCGTTGTATTCAGGTCGCCTGGAAGATGCACTGCAATGATAATTGTGTTGTCGTTCAGGCACCAGTTCTAAAGTGCTATGGTCTCTGTGCAAAGTGCTCAAGATGGGGGCTCCATCCTGATGATTTACGTAAAACATTGCTGCGACATTGACTATGTACCGTCTGCCACGGCTGTTGGTGATGAATGGGAGTAATTTGATGCATGCATTGCTGACTGCACGAGTTCTAGGACGTTTATGTGCAAGTTCATGTCAGTGCTGGACCACAAGCCCTAGCAGGTATGATGTTGTAAGTGGGTGCCCCATCCTGTACGAGATGCATCTGTCGTCATGGAGACGGATGGTTCTGGTGCGTGGAAAAGCACTCCAGAATCAAGGTTCCGTGGGCTCAGCCACAAGTGTAAGGATTCATTTACTATCCCTGGAAGGGGTAGAGATTTGGCTAGCCGATGGACATTTGTAGAGAATCAACAAGTATAGTGCTTTGGCCGCGTGACAGCGCATCCCAAGGACAAAACCAAGAAAAGGTGCAGACCTTAGAGGACAAGCCGAGAGTCAGCGGGAGCGCACGTAATCAAGAGTCCCGAGCCAACAATAACAACATCTCCCGCGTCAACGACCTTCGAGAATGCTGTGTTGCGGCTGTGAAGAAGCACAGTTTGTGAAAAGCAGGATGTGGACTTTTGGGAAGTTGTACTCTTGCAATGAAATGATTTCGGAGTCTGTGCCTTCATACACCACACATGGCGCCCGATACAGGGCTTGAAGTGAATGAGTGGTTCGAACCGGTGGGGTATCCGCAGCTGGACGGAGGATAAGCTGTTGAGAGGAGCGCCCGAAATTACTGACATCACCATTCGCAGGACGATCGGGTGAGCAGCCGCGGACAGAATAACAGTAGGGGGCAGTCTGCCACGAAAGAGCAAAAACTGCAGCTTGAGATCTTGCAGCGCATTGTGAAGGAACAGGGGTTTAAGGTTCCCCTGTTCAGCTGTTGGTTTGGATACGAGACCATTGCCCGTGGTTCCCGGAAGGGTGTGCTTATGATTTGACCTTCTTGGAGAAGGTGAGCAAGGAATTGAGAACCTCTGAACATCTTCCATTATCCCTCCCAAAAGAGCTCGTAGTAATGTGGCGAACTGTTTATAC
Source organism: Pelodiscus sinensis (assembly GCF_052426305.1). Taxonomy (NCBI): domain Eukaryota; kingdom Metazoa; phylum Chordata; order Testudines; family Trionychidae; genus Pelodiscus; species Pelodiscus sinensis. Next base: position 113,640,731 of record NC_143055.1, on the reverse strand, counting down.
AGCCATACGGGCATTGCATCCCGCCGAGCGGGTCCTGAAGGAAGCATCGGCAACATTTGATCCCAGGCCGTATCAGAACCCAGAGGATCCCTCGTCCCCTCCCCTGAAACCACGGATATGCTGGCTCGTCTAATCTCTCGGGGTCGTGTCCGTTGCCAACAACTCACCGGAGCGGATCCTTCTGTCCTTCATAGTCCTGTGACATGAGCTGATTTTGATTTTTGGCTGTCTCAAAGCCTTAGTTTACAGATTGCACTGGCCGATTACTTGGGGCGGATCGAGTACACCTTGCCATGCCATCGGCTATTACAATCTTTGCCACAACTGCCTCTCCAGACCCGGACCATGCTTTCTTACATCCCGGTCTCTGGCGCACGCACTGTATTTGTTGATGGCTCAGAGAACACTGGCAAGGCCGTAGTTGTGTGGCGGGACGGCGATGATGCCTCCTGGAACTCGGACGTTTTCCATGTGCAAGGCTCAACCCAAATTGTTGAGCTCGCCGCGGCTGTGCATGCTTTTGAACTCTTTTCGGAGGAACAGTTAACTCTTGTTGTAGACTTGGCATATGTGTCTGGAGCGTTTGGAGCGCTCCTTTCTCAAGGAGGTCAATAATCGCCTCCTCTTTCAGCTCCTTTTGCAATTGTCACGCCTTTTACTGGCTCGGACACACCTGTACTTTGTGGTCCATATTAGCTCACATACCACTTTACCGGGGCCCATCACGGAGGGTAATGCTGTGGCTGATGCCCTGACTATGCCAGTTGTCCGGCCCAATGTGTTACAACGAGCACGACTTTCACATGATTTTTTTTTTTCACCAGAATGCTAGATCATTAGCTCAGTAATTTTTCCCTTACTAAACAGCAGGCGCAAGATATAGTTCGCGCCTGTCCGGATTGCCAGCGTCTATCCGCCATACCAGTACCTAGCGGTGTTAACCCGCGAGGCCTACGGGCCAATGAACTTTGACAGTCTGATGTGACCCATTTTTCCGAATTTGGCAGATTGCGCTAGGTACATGTTACTGTTGATACCTTTTCCCACCTTATTGTTGCTACTGCCTCTGCGGGAGAAAAGGCTCGTGATGTTGTTCGGCATTGGTTACATAGTTTTGCTGTTATGGGTGTTCCAGTTTCTGTTAAAACTGATAATGGTCCCGCTTATATCTCCCACAAAGTTCAGTCCTTTTTGCAGGATTGGGGTGTAAGCCACACCACAGGCATTCCACACTCCCCCACGGGCCAAGCGATTGTTGAACGCACGCACCGCACTCTCAAGACCCTTCTTGATAAACAGGACCCCGCAGGAGCGTTTGGACACAGCTATGTATGTGTTAAACGTTTTAAATCTTTCTGATTTGTCTTTCATGGCAGCACAGCGCCACTTTGGGCGATACTCTGCATGGCCGGAGCGGCCACAGGCTTACTACAGACCCCTGGAATCCGGACAGTGGCAAGGTCCCGTTCCATTAATCATGTGGGGACGTGGGTATGCCTGTGTTTCTCTTCCCTCAGGTCCCTATTGGCTTCCTGTGCGATTTGTTGAGCCAGCCAGGATTGGTATGCCATTGGCGCAAGAGATTCTACTCGAGAACGAAGGGACCGTTGCCGATCCGTAGCGACAAATCCATGTCGGTCACCGCTGCATTTTTGCGGTTCCTGTGGAGCGGTTTCTGTGTGCATCCTACGACAGCACATTTGTATTGGGCGCACATCATTGATCCCCCCCCCCGTATTCAGGCCTGTGACGTGGTGGGATCCCTCAGCGCCCATCAGTACCAATGGTACCGATTGGGTGGGAGGGGTGTGGATACCCCCTACAGCAGAACAGGAAACCGAGGTCGTTAATGTTACCAATGTCACCTTTGTCACTGACCTCCCACCGCTTTGCTTTTCTACCCTTTATGACTGGAATGGTTTTGTTCGCTGCAAGTAAAAGGAAAGATTCTGCACGGGTCAAGGGCATGCATTTTCATTTCAAAAGAGTTGGCGTGTGGTTTGGGGAAGAAGGAGAGAAGGTGTCTCTTCTGGTTGAGGTGGAGGGATGAGTGTATTTTGGGAAGGAATTAGGGATGTGTACGTTACGTGACCTTGTCTTTAAAAAAGGTGGTATATGGGGGATTTGCCATTAGGGCTGCGATCTCTCCAACCCGTCTGGCTGAGGTAATAGCTATGAGGAAAACCGTTTTCGTGGACAAATGTAATAATGAGGTGGTCTCGTTAGAGCATTCAATACTAAATGCAGGACCCTTCTATACCCAGAAATGATGGCTTGAGAAGGTCAAGATTCCAAAGTAGAGGGGAGGAAAGGAGAGTTGTGGAGCACCCACGGAGACACTCATCTCAAATGTCAGTTACTCTCGCAGTGAGTAACCTCGTCCTCTTCTTCTTTGAGCGAGATGTCCCCATAGGTTGCGTTGGAGGATTGATATCTGGATAAAATGCTTGCAAGCCCTTTAAGAACCTCTTGGTGAGTGGATGAGCAAATATGGACAAGTTGTCTATCTTGGAGTGAAACGTAGCAATGGTCACAAAGTGAACTTTAATGGCTCACTTGTTCAAGGTGCAGAAGATAGTCGAGGATAATAGGCAAAGGGGATGTAGAAGGAACCAGCTGGTGACAAACTTACCATGTCAAAAATCTTGTCCATTTCTGAAGGTAAATCTTGCAGGTGCTCTGCGCCCTACTGTGTAGCAGGACCGTTTGTACTTGTTGTGAGCAGGTCAATTCTAGGTCAGAGCCACCTCTTCAGGTTCAGATTGCTGTCGTGGGAGCCCGGATGAAGGAGATCCCTGATGCAAGGTAGAGTGGATCAGTGGGGCATAGGACATCGCCGCTAGAAAGGGAAACCATGGCTGGCGTGGCCATGCCTGTACTAGAAGTATGAGAGGGGCCCCGTCCCTCCTTATCTTGTGAGCTACTCTATTCAATGGCATATAGGAGGAAACGTGTAGAATAGGTGGGATGTCCATGCAATGCGGAAGCCATCACCCATTGCTGTTTTGCCTATTGCCGCCCAGGAAGGGGGCATTGACTGCTGGACTGCATGGAAGAAGATGTCCCGCCAATATGTGCGGGTTCATTTGCCACTCATGTTCAGTCAGAAGGGCTCTGCTGAATGCATCTGCCGTTGTATTCAGGTCGCCTGGAAGATGCACTGCAGTGATAATTGTGTTGTCGTTCAGGCACCAGTTCTAAAGTGCTATGGTCTCTGTGCAAAGTGCTCAAGATGGGGGCTCCATCCTGATGATTTACGTAAAACATTGCTGCGACATTGACTATGTACCGTCTGCCACGGCTGTTGGTGATGAATGGGAGTAATTTGATGCATGCATTGCTGACTGCACGAGTTCTAGGACGTTTATGTGCAAGTTCATGTCAGTGCTGGACCACAAGCCCTAGCAGGTATGATGTTGTAAGTGGGTGCCCCATCCTGTAAGAGATGCATCTGTCGTCATGGAGACGGATGGTTCTGGTGCGTGGAAAAGCACTCCAGAATCAAGGTTCCGTGGGCTCAGCCACAAGTGTAAGGATTCATTTACTATCCCTGGAAGGGGTAGAGATTTGGCTAGCCGATGGACATTTGTAGAGAATCAACAAGTATAGTGCTTTGGCCGCGTGACAGCGCATCCCAAGGACAAAACCAAGAAAAGGTGCAGACCTTAGAGGACAAGCCGAGAGTCAGCGGGAGCGCACGTAATCAAGAGTCCCGAGCCAACAATAACAACATCTCCCGCGTCAACGACCTTCGAGAATGCTGTGTTGGGGCTGTGAAGAAGCACAGTTTGTGAAAAGCAGGATGTGGACTTTTGGGAAGTTGTACTCTTGCAATTAAATGATTTCGGAGTCTGTGCCTTCATACACCACACATGGCGCCCGATACAGGGCTTGAAGTGAATGAGTGGTTCGAACCGGTGGGGTATCCGCAGCTGGACGGAGGATAAGCTGTTGAGAGGAGCGCCCGAAATTACTGACATCACCATTCGCAGGACGATCGGGTGAGCAGCCGCGGACAGAATAACAGTAGGGGGCAGTCTGCCACGAAAGAGCAAAAACTGCAGCTTGAGATCTTGCAGCGCATTGTGAAGGAACAGGGGTTTAAGGTTCCCCTGTTCAGCTGTTGGTTTGGATACGAGACCATTGCCCGTGGTTCCCGGAAGGGTGTGCTTATGATTTGACCTTCTTGGAGAAGGTGAGCAAGGAATTGAGAACCTCTGAACATCTTCCATTATCCCTCCCAAAAGAGCTCGTAGTAATGTGGCGAACTGTTTATACAGCCATACGGGCATTGCATCCCGCCGAGCGGGTCCTGAAGGAAGCATCGGCAACATTTGATCCCAGGCCGTATCAGAACCCAGAGGATCCCTCGTCCGCTCCCCTGAAACCACGGATATGCTGGCTCGTCTAATCTCTCGGGGTCGTGTCCGTTGCCAACAACTCACCGGAGCGGATCCTTCTGTCCTTCATAGTCCTGTGACATGAGCTGATTTTGATTTTTGGCTGTCTCAAAGCCTTAGTTTACAGATTGCACTGGCCGATTACTTGGGGCGGATCGAGTACACCTTGCCATGCCATCGGCTATTACAATCTTTGCCACAACTGCCTCTCCAGACCCGGACCATGCTTTCTTACATCCCGGTCTCTGGCGCACGCACTGTATTTGTTGATGGCTCAGGGAACACTGGCAAGGCCGTAGTTGTGTGGCGGGACGGCGATGATGCCTCCTGGAACTCGGACGTTTTCCATGTGCAAGGCTCAACCCAAATTGTTGAGCTCGCCGCGGCTGTGCATGCTTTTGAACTCTTTTCGGAGGAACAGTTAACTCTTGTTGTAGACTTGGCATATGTGTCTGGAGCGTTTGGAGAGCTCCTTTCTCAAGGAGGTCAATAATCGCCTCCTCTTTCAGCTCCTTTTGCAATTGTCACGCCTTTTACTGGCTCGGACACACCTGTACTTTGTGGTCCATATTAGCTCACATACCACTTTACCGGGGCCCATCACGGAGGGTAATGCTGTGGCTGATGCCCTGACTATGCCAGTTGTCCGGCCCAATGTGTTACAACGAGCACGACTTTCACATGATTTTTTTTTTTCACCAGAATGCTAGATCATTAGCTCAGTAATTTTTCCCTTACTAAACAGCAGGCGCAAGATATAGTTCGCGCCTGTCCGGATTGCCAGCGTCTATCCGCCATACCAGTACCTAGCGGTGTTAACCCGCGAGGCCTACGGGCCAATGAACTTTGACAGTCTGATGTGACCCATTTTTCCGAATTTGGCAGATTGCGCTAGGTACATGTTACTGTTGATACCTTTTCCCACCTTATTGTTGCTACTGCCTCTGCGGGAGAAAAGGCTCGTGATGTTGTTCGGCATTGGTTACATAGTTTTGCTGTTATGGGTGTTCCAGTTTCTGTTAAAACTGATAATGGTCCCGCTTATATCTCCCACAAAGTTCAGTCCTTTTTGCAGGATTGGGGTGTAAGCCACACCACAGGCATTCCACACTCCCCCACGGGCCAAGCGATTGTTGAACGCACGCACCGCACTCTCAAGACCCTTCTTGATAAACAGGACCCCGCAGGAGCGTTTGGACACAGCTATGTATGTGTTAAACGTTTTAAATCTTTCTGATTTGTCTTTCATGGCAGCACAGCGCCACTTTGGGCGATACTCTGCATGGCCGGAGCGGCCACAGGCTTACTACAGACCCCTGGAATCCGGACAGTGGCAAGGTCCCGTTCCATTAATCATGTGGGGACGTGGGTATGCCTGTGTTTCTCTTCCCTCAGGTCCCTATTGGCTTCCTGTGCGATTTGTTGAGCCAGCCAGGATTGGTATGCCATTGGCGCAAGAGATTCTACTCGAGAACGAAGGGACCGTTGCCGATCCGTAGCGACAAATCCATGTCGGTCACCGCTGCATTTTTGCGGTTCCTGTGGAGCGGTTTCTGTGTGCATCCTACGACAGCACATTTGTATTGGGCGCACATCATTGATCCCCCCCCCGTATTCAGGCCTGTGACGTGGTGGGATCCCTCAGCGCCCATCAGTACCAATGGTACCGATTGGGTGGGAGGGGTGTGGATACCCCCTACAGCAGAACAGGAAACCGAGGTCGTTAATGTTACCAATGTCACCTTTGTCACTGACCTCCCACCGCTTTGCTTTTCTACCCTTTATGACTGGAATGGTTTTGTTCGCTGCAAGTAAAAGGAAAGATTCTGCACGGGTCAAGGGCATGCATTTTCATTTCAAAAGAGTTGGCGTGTGGTTTGGGAGAGAAGGTGTCTCTTCTGGTTGAGGTGGAGGGATGAGTGTATTTTGGGAAGGAATTAGGGATGTGTACGTTACGTGACCTTGTCTTTAAAAAAGGTGGTATATGGGGGATTTGCCATTAGGGCTGCGATCTCTCCAACCCGTCTGGCTGAGGTAATAGCTATGAGGAAAACCGTTTTCGTGGACAAATGTAATAATGAGGTGGTCTCGTTAGAGCATTCAATACTAAATGCAGGACCCTTCTATACCCAGAAATGATGGCTTGAGAAGGTCAAGATTCCAAAGTAGAGGGGAGGAAAGGAGAGTTGTGGAGCACCCACGGAGACACTCATCTCAAATGTCAGTTACTCTCGCAGTGAGTAACCTCGTCCTCTTCTTCTTTGAGCGAGATGTCCCCATAGGTTGCGTTGGAGGATTGATATCTGGATAAAATGCTTGCAAGCCCTTTAAGAACCTCTTGGTGAGTGGATGAGCAAATATGGACAAGTTGTCTATCTTGGAGTGAAACGTAGCAATGGTCACAAAGTGAACTTTAATGGCTCACTTGTTCAAGGTGCAGAAGATAGTCGAGGATAATAGGCAAAGGGGATGTAGAAGGAACCAGCTGGTGACAAACCTACCATGTCAAAAATCTTGTCCATTTCTGAAGGTAAATCTTGCAGGTGCTCTGCGCCCTACTGTGTAGCAGGACCGTTTGTACTTGTTGTGAGCAGGTCAATTCTAGGTCAGAGCCACCTCTTCAGGTTCAGATTGCTGTCGTGGGAGCCCGGATGAAGGAGATCCCTGATGCAAGGTAGAGTGGATCAGTGGGGCATAGGACATCGCCGCTAGAAAGGGAAACCATGGCTGGCGTGGCCATGCCTGTACTAGAAGTATGAGAGGGGCCCCGTCCCTCCTTATCTTGTGAGCTACTCTATTCAATGGCATATAGGAGGAAACGTGTAGAATAGGTGGGATGTCCATGCAATGCGGAAGCCATCACCCATTGCTGTTTTGCCTATTGCCGCCCAGGAAGGGGGCATTGACTGCTGGACTGCATGGAAGAAGATGTCCCGCCAATATGTGCGGGTTCATTTGCCACTCATGTTCAGTCAGAAGGGCTCTGCTGAATGCATCTGCCGTTGTATTCAGGTCGCCTGGAAGATGCACTGCAGTGATAATTGTGTTGTCGTTCAGGCACCAGTTCTAAAGTGCTATGGTCTCTGTGCAAAGTGCTCAAGATGGGGGCTCCATCCTGATGATTTACGTAAAACATTGCTGCGACATTGACTATGTACCGTCTGCCACGGCTGTTGGTGATGAATGGGAGTAATTTGATGCATGCATTGCTGACTGCACGAGTTCTAGGACGTTTATGTGCAAGTTCATGTCAGTGCTGGACCACAAGCCCTAGCAGGTATGATGTTGTAAGTGGGTGCCCCATCCTGTACGAGATGCATCTGTCGTCATGGAGACGGATGGTTCTGGTGCGTGGAAAAGCACTCCAGAATCAAGGTTCCGTGGGCTCAGCCACAAGTGTAAGGATTCATTTACTATCCCTGGAAGGGGTAGAGATTTGGCTAGCCGATGGACATTTGTAGAGAATCAACAAGTATAGTGCTTTGGCCGCGTGACAGCGCATCCCAAGGACAAAACCAAGAAAAGGTGCAGACCTTAGAGGACAAGCCGAGAGTCAGCGGGAGCGCACGTAATCAAGAGTCCCGAGCCAACAATAACAACATCTCCCGCGTCAACGACCTTCGAGAATGCTGTGTTGCGGCTGTGAAGAAGCACAGTTTGTGAAAAGCAGGATGTGGACTTTTGGGAAGTTGTACTCTTGCAATGAAATGATTTCGGAGTCTGTGCCTTCATACACCACACATGGCGCCCGATACAGGGCTTGAAGTGAATGAGTGGTTCGAACCGGTGGGGTATCCGCAGCTGGACGGAGGATAAGCTGTTGAGAGGAGCGCCCGAAATTACTGACATCACCATTCGCAGGACGATCGGGTGAGCAGCCGCGGACAGAATAACAGTAGGGGGCAGTCTGCCACGAAAGAGCAAAAACTGCAGCTTGAGATCTTGCAGCGCATTGTGAAGGAACAGGGGTTTAAGGTTCCCCTGTTCAGCTGTTGGTTTGGATACGAGACCATTGCCCGTGGTTCCTGGAAGGGTGTGCTTATGATTTGACCTTCTTGGAGAAGGTGAGCAAGGAATTGAGAACCTCTGAACATCTTCCATTATCCCTCCCAAAAGAGCTCGTAGTAATGTGGCGAACTGTTTATACAGCCATACGGGCATTGCATCCCGCCGAGCGGGTCCTGAAGGAAGCATCGGCAACATTTGATCCCAGGCCGTATCAGAACCCAGAGGATCCCTCGTCCCCTCCCCTGAAACCACGGATATGCTGGCTCGTCTAATCTCTCGGGGTCGTGTCCGTTGCCAACAACTCACCGGAGCGGATCCTTCTGTCCTTCATAGTCCTGTGACATGAGCTGATTTTGATTTTTGGCTGTCTCAAAGCCTTAGTTTACAGATTGCACTGGCCGATTACTTGGGGCGGATCGAGTACACCTTGCCATGCCATCGGCTATTACAATCTTTGCCACAACTGCCTCTCCAGACCCGGACCATGCTTTCTTACATCCCGGTCTCTGGCGCACGCACTGTATTTGTTGATGGCTCAGAGAACACTGGCAAGGCCGTAGTTGTGTGGCGGGACGGCGATGATGCCTCCTGGAACTCGGACGTTTTCCATGTGCAAGGCTCAACCCAAATTGTTGAGCTCGCCGCGGCTGTGCATGCTTTTGAACTCTTTTCGGAGGAACAGTTAACTCTTGTTGTAGACTTGGCATATGTGTCTGGAGCGTTTGGAGCGCTCCTTTCTCAAGGAGGTCAATAATCGCCTCCTCTTTCAGCTCCTTTTGCAATTGTCACGCCTTTTACTGGCTCGGACACACCTGTACTTTGTGGTCCATATTAGCTCACATACCACTTTACCGGGGCCCATCACGGAGGGTAATGCTGTGGCTGATGCCCTGACTATGCCAGTTGTCCGGCCCAATGTGTTACAACGAGCACGACTTTCACATGATTTTTTTTTTTCACCAGAATGCTAGATCATTAGCTCAGTAATTTTTCCCTTACTAAACAGCAGGCGCAAGATATAGTTCGCGCCTGTCCGGATTGCCAGCGTCTATCCGCCATACCAGTACCTAGCGGTGTTAACCCGCGAGGCCTACGGGCCAATGAACTTTGACAGTCTGATGTGACCCATTTTTCCGAATTTGGCAGATTGCGCTAGGTACATGTTACTGTTGATACCTTTTCCCACCTTATTGTTGCTACTGCCTCTGCGGGAGAAAAGGCTCGTGATGTTGTTCGGCATTGGTTACATAGTTTTGCTGTTATGGGTGTTCCAGTTTCTGTTAAAACTGATAATGGTCCCGCTTATATCTCCCACAAAGTTCAGTCCTTTTTGCAGGATTGGGGTGTAAGCCACACCACAGGCATTCCACACTCCCCCACGGGCCAAGCGATTGTTGAACGCACGCACCGCACTCTCAAGACCCTTCTTGATAAACAGGACCCCGCAGGAGCGTTTGGACACAGCTATGTATGTGTTAAACGTTTTAAATCTTTCTGATTTGTCTTTCATGGCAGCACAGCGCCACTTTGGGCGATACTCTGCATGGCCGGAGCGGCCACAGGCTTACTACAGACCCCTGGAATCCGGACAGTGGCAAGGTCCCGTTCCATTAATCATGTGGGGACGTGGGTATGCCTGTGTTTCTCTTCCCTCAGGTCCCTATTGGCTTCCTGTGCGATTTGTTGAGCCAGCCAGGATTGGTATGCCATTGGCGCAAGAGATTCTACTCGAGAACGAAGGGACCGTTGCCGATCCGTAGCGACAAATCCATGTCGGTCACCGCTGCATTTTTGCGGTTCCTGTGGAGCGGTTTCTGTGTGCATCCTACGACAGCACATTTGTATTGGGCGCACATCATTGATCCCCCCCCCCGTATTCAGGCCTGTGACGTGGTGGGATCCCTCAGCGCCCATCAGTACCAATGGTACCGATTGGGTGGGAGGGGTGTGGATACCCCCTACAGCAGAACAGGAAACCGAGGTCGTTAATGTTACCAATGTCACCTTTGTCACTGACCTCCCACCGCTTTGCTTTTCTACCCTTTATGACTGGAATGGTTTTGTTCGCTGCAAGTAAAAGGAAAGATTCTGCACGGGTCAAGGGCATGCATTTTCATTTCAAAAGAGTTGGCGTGTGGTTTGGGGAAGAAGGAGAGAAGGTGTCTCTTCTGGTTGAGGTGGAGGGATGAGTGTATTTTGGGAAGGAATTAGGGATGTGTACGTTACGTGACCTTGTCTTTAAAAAAGGTGGTATATGGGGGATTTGCCATTAGGGCTGCGATCTCTCCAACCCGTCTGGCTGAGGTAATAGCTATGAGGAAAACCGTTTTCGTGGACAAATGTAATAATGAGGTGGTCTCGTTAGAGCATTCAATACTAAATGCAGGACCCTTCTATACCCAGAAATGATGGCTTGAGAAGGTCAAGATTCCAAAGTAGAGGGGAGGAAAGGAGAGTTGTGGAGCACCCACGGAGACACTCATCTCAAATGTCAGTTACTCTCGCAGTGAGTAACCTCGTCCTCTTCTTCTTTGAGCGAGATGTCCCCATAGGTTGCGTTGGAGGATTGATATCTGGATAAAATGCTTGCAAGCCCTTTAAGAACCTCTTGGTGAGTGGATGAGCAAATATGGACAAGTTGTCTATCTTGGAGTGAAACGTAGCAATGGTCACAAAGTGAACTTTAATGGCTCACTTGTTCAAGGTGCAGAAGATAGTCGAGGATAATAGGCAAAGGGGATGTAGAAGGAACCAGCTGGTGACAAACTTACCATGTCAAAAATCTTGTCCATTTCTGAAGGTAAATCTTGCAGGTGCTCTGCGCCCTACTGTGTAGCAGGACCGTTTGTACTTGTTGTGAGCAGGTCAATTCTAGGTCAGAGCCACCTCTTCAGGTTCAGATTGCTGTCGTGGGAGCCCGGATGAAGGAGATCCCTGATGCAAGGTAGAGTGGATCAGTGGGGCATAGGACATCGCCGCTAGAAAGGGAAACCATGGCTGGCGTGGCCATGCCTGTACTAGAAGTATGAGAGGGGCCCCGTCCCTCCTTATCTTGTGAGCTACTCTATTCAATGGCATATAGGAGGAAACGTGTAGAATAGGTGGGATGTCCATGCAATGCGGAAGCCATCACCCATTGCTGTTTTGCCTATTGCCGCCCAGGAAGGGGGCATTGACTGCTGGACTGCATGGAAGAAGATGTCCCGCCAATATGTGCGGGTTCATTTGCCACTCATGTTCAGTCAGAAGGGCTCTGCTGAATGCATCTGCCGTTGTATTCAGGTCGCCTGGAAGATGCACTGCAGTGATAATTGTGTTGTCGTTCAGGCACCAGTTCTAAAGTGCTATGGTCTCTGTGCAAAGTGCTCAAGATGGGGGCTCCATCCTGATGATTTACGTAAAACATTGCTGCGACATTGACTATGTACCGTCTGCCACGGCTGTTGGTGATGAATGGGAGTAATTTGATGCATGCATTGCTGACTGCACGAGTTCTAGGACGTTTATGTGCAAGTTCATGTCAGTGCTGGACCACAAGCCCTAGCAGGTATGATGTTGTAAGTGGGTGCCCCATCCTGTAAGAGATGCATCTGTCGTCATGGAGACGGATGGTTCTGGTGCGTGGAAAAGCACTCCAGAATCAAGGTTCCGTGGGCTCAGCCACAAGTGTAAGGATTCATTTACTATCCCTGGAAGGGGTAGAGATTTGGCTAGCCGATGGACATTTGTAGAGAATCAACAAGTATAGTGCTTTGGCCGCGTGACAGCGCATCCCAAGGACAAAACCAAGAAAAGGTGCAGACCTTAGAGGACAAGCCGAGAGTCAGCGGGAGCGCACGTAATCAAGAGTCCCGAGCCAACAATAACAACATCTCCCGCGTCAACGACCTTCGAGAATGCTGTGTTGGGGCTGTGAAGAAGCACAGTTTGTGAAAAGCAGGATGTGGACTTTTGGGAAGTTGTACTCTTGCAATTAAATGATTTCGGAGTCTGTGCCTTCATACACCACACATGGCGCCCGATACAGGGCTTGAAGTGAATGAGTGGTTCGAACCGGTGGGGTATCCGCAGCTGGACGGAGGATAAGCTGTTGAGAGGAGCGCCCGAAATTACTGACATCACCATTCGCAGGACGATCGGGTGAGCAGCCGCGGACAGAATAACAGTAGGGGGCAGTCTGCCACGAAAGAGCAAAAACTGCAGCTTGAGATCTTGCAGCGCATTGTGAAGGAACAGGGGTTTAAGGTTCCCCTGTTCAGCTGTTGGTTTGGATACGAGACCATTGCCCGTGGTTCCCGGAAGGGTGTGCTTATGATTTGACCTTCTTGGAGAAGGTGAGCAAGGAATTGAGAACCTCTGAACATCTTCCATTATCCCTCCCAAAAGAGCTCGTAGTAATGTGGCGAACTGTTTATACAGCCATACGGGCATTGCATCCCGCCGAGCGGGTCCTGAAGGAAGCATCGGCAACATTTGATCCCAGGCCGTATCAGAACCCAGAGGATCCCTCGTCCGCTCCCCTGAAACCACGGATATGCTGGCTCGTCTAATCTCTCGGGGTCGTGTCCGTTGCCAACAACTCACCGGAGCGGATCCTTCTGTCCTTCATAGTCCTGTGACATGAGCTGATTTTGATTTTTGGCTGTCTCAAAGCCTTAGTTTACAGATTGCACTGGCCGATTACTTGGGGCGGATCGAGTACACCTTGCCATGCCATCGGCTATTACAATCTTTGCCACAACTGCCTCTCCAGACCCGGACCATGCTTTCTTACATCCCGGTCTCTGGCGCACGCACTGTATTTGTTGATGGCTCAGGGAACACTGGCAAGGCCGTAGTTGTGTGGCGGGACGGCGATGATGCCTCCTGGAACTCGGACGTTTTCCATGTGCAAGGCTCAACCCAAATTGTTGAGCTCGCCGCGGCTGTGCATGCTTTTGAACTCTTTTCGGAGGAACAGTTAACTCTTGTTGTAGACTTGGCATATGTGTCTGGAGCGTTTGGAGAGCTCCTTTCTCAAGGAGGTCAATAATCGCCTCCTCTTTCAGCTCCTTTTGCAATTGTCACGCCTTTTACTGGCTCGGACACACCTGTACTTTGTGGTCCATATTAGCTCACATACCACTTTACCGGGGCCCATCACGGAGGGTAATGCTGTGGCTGATGCCCTGACTATGCCAGTTGTCCGGCCCAATGTGTTACAACGAGCACGACTTTCACATGATTTTTTTTTTTCACCAGAATGCTAGATCATTAGCTCAGTAATTTTTCCCTTACTAAACAGCAGGCGCAAGATATAGTTCGCGCCTGTCCGGATTGCCAGCGTCTATCCGCCATACCAGTACCTAGCGGTGTTAACCCGCGAGGCCTACGGGCCAATGAACTTTGACAGTCTGATGTGACCCATTTTTCCGAATTTGGCAGATTGCGCTAGGTACATGTTACTGTTGATACCTTTTCCCACCTTATTGTTGCTACTGCCTCTGCGGGAGAAAAGGCTCGTGATGTTGTTCGGCATTGGTTACATAGTTTTGCTGTTATGGGTGTTCCAGTTTCTGTTAAAACTGATAATGGTCCCGCTTATATCTCCCACAAAGTTCAGTCCTTTTTGCAGGATTGGGGTGTAAGCCACACCACAGGCATTCCACACTCCCCCACGGGCCAAGCGATTGTTGAACGCACGCACCGCACTCTCAAGACCCTTCTTGATAAACAGGACCCCGCAGGAGCGTTTGGACACAGCTATGTATGTGTTAAACGTTTTAAATCTTTCTGATTTGTCTTTCATGGCAGCACAGCGCCACTTTGGGCGATACTCTGCATGGCCGGAGCGGCCACAGGCTTACTACAGACCCCTGGAATCCGGACAGTGGCAAGGTCCCGTTCCATTAATCATGTGGGGACGTGGGTATGCCTGTGTTTCTCTTCCCTCAGGTCCCTATTGGCTTCCTGTGCGATTTGTTGAGCCAGCCAGGATTGGTATGCCATTGGCGCAAGAGATTCTACTCGAGAACGAAGGGACCGTTGCCGATCCGTAGCGACAAATCCATGTCGGTCACCGCTGCATTTTTGCGGTTCCTGTGGAGCGGTTTCTGTGTGCATCCTACGACAGCACATTTGTATTGGGCGCACATCATTGATCCCCCCCCCGTATTCAGGCCTGTGACGTGGTGGGATCCCTCAGCGCCCATCAGTACCAATGGTACCGATTGGGTGGGAGGGGTGTGGATACCCCCTACAGCAGAACAGGAAACCGAGGTCGTTAATGTTACCAATGTCACCTTTGTCACTGACCTCCCACCGCTTTGCTTTTCTACCCTTTATGACTGGAATGGTTTTGTTCGCTGCAAGTAAAAGGAAAGATTCTGCACGGGTCAAGGGCATGCATTTTCATTTCAAAAGAGTTGGCGTGTGGTTTGGGAGAGAAGGTGTCTCTTCTGGTTGAGGTGGAGGGATGAGTGTATTTTGGGAAGGAATTAGGGATGTGTACGTTACGTGACCTTGTCTTTAAAAAAGGTGGTATATGGGGGATTTGCCATTAGGGCTGCGATCTCTCCAACCCGTCTGGCTGAGGTAATAGCTATGAGGAAAACCGTTTTCGTGGACAAATGTAATAATGAGGTGGTCTCGTTAGAGCATTCAATACTAAATGCAGGACCCTTCTATACCCAGAAATGATGGCTTGAGAAGGTCAAGATTCCAAAGTAGAGGGGAGGAAAGGAGAGTTGTGGAGCACCCACGGAGACACTCATCTCAAATGTCAGTTACTCTCGCAGTGAGTAACCTCGTCCTCTTCTTCTTTGAGCGAGATGTCCCCATAGGTTGCGTTGGAGGATTGATATCTGGATAAAATGCTTGCAAGCCCTTTAAGAACCTCTTGGTGAGTGGATGAGCAAATATGGACAAGTTGTCTATCTTGGAGTGAAACGTAGCAATGGTCACAAAGTGAACTTTAATGGCTCACTTGTTCAAGGTGCAGAAGATAGTCGAGGATAATAGGCAAAGGGGATGTAGAAGGAACCAGCTGGTGACAAACCTACCATGTCAAAAATCTTGTCCATTTCTGAAGGTAAATCTTGCAGGTGCTCTGCGCCCTACTGTGTAGCAGGACCGTTTGTACTTGTTGTGAGCAGGTCAATTCTAGGTCAGAGCCACCTCTTCAGGTTCAGATTGCTGTCGTGGGAGCCCGGATGAAGGAGATCCCTGATGCAAGGTAGAGTGGATCAGTGGGGCATAGGACATCGCCGCTAGAAAGGGAAACCATGGCTGGCGTGGCCATGCCTGTACTAGAAGTATGAGAGGGGCCCCGTCCCTCCTTATCTTGTGAGCTACTCTATTCAATGGCATATAGGAGGAAACGTGTAGAATAGGTGGGATGTCCATGCAATGCGGAAGCCATCACCCATTGCTGTTTTGCCTATTGCCGCCCAGGAAGGGGGCATTGACTGCTGGACTGCATGGAAGAAGATGTCCCGCCAATATGTGCGGGTTCATTTGCCACTCATGTTCAGTCAGAAGGGCTCTGCTGAATGCATCTGCCGTTGTATTCAGGTCGCCTGGAAGATGCACTGCAGTGATAATTGTGTTGTCGTTCAGGCACCAGTTCTAAAGTGCTATGGTCTCTGTGCAAAGTGCTCAAGATGGGGGCTCCATCCTGATGATTTACGTAAAACATTGCTGCGACATTGACTATGTACCGTCTGCCACGGCTGTTGGTGATGAATGGGAGTAATTTGATGCATGCATTGCTGACTGCACGAGTTCTAGGACGTTTATGTGCAAGTTCATGTCAGTGCTGGACCACAAGCCCTAGCAGGTATGATGTTGTAAGTGGGTGCCCCATCCTGTACGAGATGCATCTGTCGTCATGGAGACGGATGGTTCTGGTGCGTGGAAAAGCACTCCAGAATCAAGGTTCCGTGGGCTCAGCCACAAGTGTAAGGATTCATTTACTATCCCTGGAAGGGGTAGAGATTTGGCTAGCCGATGGACATTTGTAGAGAATCAACAAGTATAGTGCTTTGGCCGCGTGACAGCGCATCCCAAGGACAAAACCAAGAAAAGGTGCAGACCTTAGAGGACAAGCCGAGAGTCAGCGGGAGCGCACGTAATCAAGAGTCCCGAGCCAACAATAACAACATCTCCCGCGTCAACGACCTTCGAGAATGCTGTGTTGGGGCTGTGAAGAAGCACAGTTTGTGAAAAGCAGGATGTGGACTTTTGGGAAGTTGTACTCTTGCAATTAAATGATTTCGGAGTCTGTGCCTTCATACACCACACATGGCGCCCGATACAGGGCTTGAAGTGAATGAGTGGTTCGAACCGGTGGGGTATCCGCAGCTGGACGGAGGATAAGCTGTTGAGAGGAGCGCCCGAAATTACTGACATCACCATTCGCAGGACGATCGGGTGAGCAGCCGCGGACAGAATAACAGTAGGGGGCAGTCTGCCACGAAAGAGCAAAAACTGCAGCTTGAGATCTTGCAGCGCATTGTGAAGGAACAGGGGTTTAAGGTTCCCCTGTTCAGCTGTTGGTTTGGATACGAGACCATTGCCCGTGGTTCCCGGAAGGGTGTGCTTATGATTTGACCTTCTTGGAGAAGGTGAGCAAGGAATTGAGAACCTCTGAACATCTTCCATTATCCCTCCCAAAAGAGCTCGTAGTAATGTGGCGAACTGTTTATACAGCCATACGGGCATTGCATCCCGCCGAGCGGGTCCTGAAGGAAGCATCGGCAACATTTGATCCCAGGCCGTATCAGGACCCAGAGGATCCCTTGTCCCCTCCCCTGAAACCACGGATATGCTGGCTCGTCTAATCTCTCGGGGTCGTGTCCGTTGCCAACAACTCACCGGAGCGGATCCTTCTGTCCTTCATAGTCCTGTGACATGAGCTGATTTTGATTTTTGGCTGTCTCAAAGCCTTAGTTTACAGATTGCACTGGCCGATTACTTGGGGCGGATCGAGTACACCTTGCCATGCCATCGGCTATTACAATCTTTGCCACAACTGCCTCTCCAGACCCGGACCATGCTTTCTTACATCCCGGTCTCTGGCGCACGCACTGTATTTGTTGATGGCTCAGGGAACACTGGCAAGGCCGTAGTTGTGTGGCGGGACGGCGATGATGCCTCCTGGAACTCGGACGTTTTCCATGTGCAAGGCTCAACCCAAATTGTTGAGCTCGCCGTGGCTGTGCATGCTTTTGAACTCTTTTCGGAGGAACAGTTAACTCTTGTTGTAGACTTGGCATATGTGTCTGGAGCGTTTGGAGAGCTCCTTTCTCAAGGAGGTCAATAATCGCCTCCTCTTTCAGCTCCTTTTGCAATTGTCACGCCTTTTACTGGCTCGGACACACCTGTACTTTGTGGTCCATATTAGCTCACATACCACTTTACCGGGGCCCATCACGGAGGGTAATGCTGTGGCTGATGCCCTGACTATGCCAGTTGTCCGGCCCAATGTGTTACAACGAGCACGACTTTCACATGATTTTTTTTTTCACCAGAATGCTAGATCATTAGCTCAGTAATTTTTCCCTTACTAAACAGCAGGCGCAAGATATAGTTCGCGCCTGTCCGGATTGCCAGCGTCTATCCGCCATACCAGTACCTAGCGGTGTTAACCCGCGAGGCCTACGGGCCAATGAACTTTGACAGTCTGATGTGACCCATTTTTCCGAATTTGGCAGATTGCGCTAGGTACATGTTACTGTTGATACCTTTTCCCACCTTATTGTTGCTACTGCCTCTGCGGGAGAAAAGGCTCGTGATGTTGTTCGGCATTGGTTACATAGTTTTGCTGTTATGGGTGTTCCAGTTTCTGTTAAAACTGATAATGGTCCCGCTTATATCTCCCACAAAGTTCAGTACTTTTTGCAGGATTGGGGTGTAAGCCACACCACAGGCATTCCACACTCCCCCACGGGCCAAGCGATTGTTGAACGCACGCACCGCACTCTCAAGACCCTTCTTGATAAACAGGACCCCACAGGAGCGTTTGGACACAGCTATGTATGTGTTAAACGTTTTAAATCTTTCTGATTTGTCTTTCATGGCAGCACAGCGCCACTTTGGGCGATACTCTGCATGGCCGGAGCGGCCACAGGCTTACTACAGACCCCTGGAATCCGGACAGTGGCACGGTCCCGTTCCATTAATCATGTGGGGACGTGGGTATGCCTGTGTTTCTCTTCCCTCAGGTCCCTATTGGCTTCCTGTGCAATTTGTTGAGCCAGCCAGGATTGGTATGCCATTGGCGCAAGAGATTCTACTCGAGAACGAAGGGACCGTTGCCGATCCGTAGCGACAAATCCATGTCGGTAACCGCTGCATTTTTGCGGTTCCTGTGGAGCGGTTTCTGTGTGCATCCTGCGACAGCACATTTGTATTGGGCGCACATCATTGATTTCCCCCCCCCCCCCCCGTATTCAGGCCTGTGACGTGGTGGGATCCCTCACCGCCCATCAGTACCAATGGTACCGATTGGGTGGGAGGGGTGTGGATACCCCCTACAGCAGAACAGGAAACCGAGGTCGTTAATGTTACCAATGTCACCTTTGTCACTGACCTCCCACCGCTTTGCTTTTCTACCCTTTATGACTGGAATGGTTTTGTTCGCTGCAAGTAAAAGGAAAGATTCTGCACGGGTCAAGGGCATGCATTTTCATTTCAAAAGAGTTGGCGTGTGGTTTGGGGAAGAAGGAGAGAAGGTGTCTCTTCTGGTTGAGGTGGAGGGATGAGTGTATTTTGGGAAGGAATTAGGGATGTGTACGTTACGTGACCTTGTCTTTAAAAAAGGTGGTATATGGGGGATTTGCCATTAGGGCTGCGATCTCTCCAACCCGTCTGGCTGAGGTAATAGCTATGAGGAAAACCGTTTTCGTGGACAAATGTAATAATGAGGTGGTCTCGTTAGAGCATTCAATACTAAATGCAGGACCCTTCTATACCCAGAAATGATGGCTTGAGAAGGTCAAGATTCCAAAGTAGAGGGGAGGAAAGGAGAGTTGTGGAGCACCCACGGAGACACTCATCTCAAATGTCAGTTACTCTCGCGGTGAGTAACCTCGTCCTCTTCTTCTTTGAGCAAGATGTCCCCATAGGTTTCTCCCCCATTAGGTTGCGTTGGAGGATTGATATCTGGATAAAATGCTTGCAAGCCCTTTAAGAACCTCTTGGTGAGTGGATGAGCAAATATGGACAAGTTGTCTATCTTGGAGTGAAACGTAGCAATGGTCACAAAGTGAACTTTAATGGCTCACTTGTTCAAGGTGCAGAAGATAGTCGAGGATAATAGGCAAAGGGGATGTAGAAGGAACCAGCTGGTGACAAACTTACCATGTCAAAAATCTTGTCCATTTCTGAAGGTAAATCTTGCAGGTGCTCTGCGCCCTACTGTGTAGCAGGACCGTTTGTACTTGTTGTGAGCAGGTCAATTCTAGGTCAGAGCCACCTCTTCAGGTTCAGATTGCTGTCGTGGGAGCCCGGATGAAGGAGATCCCTGATGCAAGGTAGAGTGGATCAGTGGGGCATAGGACATCGCCGCTAGAAAGGGAAACCATGGCTGGCGTGGCCATGCCTGTACTAGAAGTATGAGAGGGGCCCCGTCCCTCCTTATCTTGTGAGCTACTCTATTCAATGGCATATAGGAGGAAACGTGTAGAATAGGTGGGATGTCCATGCAATGCGGAAGCCATCACCCATTGCTGTTTTGCCTATTGCCGCCCAGGAAGGGGGCATTGACTGCTGGACTGCATGGAAGAAGATGTCCCGCCAATATGTGCGGGTTCATTTGCCACTCATGTTCAGTCAGAAGGGCTCTGCTGAATGCATCTGCCGTTGTATTCAGGTCGCCTGGAAGATGCACTGCAGTGATAATTGTGTTGTCGTTCAGGCACCAGTTCTAAAGTGCTATGGTCTCTGTGCAAAGTGCTCAAGATGGGGGCTCCATCCTGATGATTTACGTAAAACATTGCTGCGACATTGACTATGTACCGTCTGCCACGGCTGTTGGTGATGAATGGGAGTAATTTGATGCATGCATTGCTGACTGCACGAGTTCTAGGACGTTTATGTGCAAGTTCATGTCAGTGCTGGACCACAAGCCCTAGCAGGTATGATGTTGTAAGTGGGTGCCCCATCCTGTACGAGATGCATCTGTCGTCATGGAGACGGATGGTTCTGGTGCGTGGAAAAGCACTCCAGAATCAAGGTTCCGTGGGCTCAGCCACAAGTGTAAGGATTCATTTACTATCCCTGGAAGGGGTAGAGATTTGGCTAGCCGATGGACATTTGTAGAGAATCAACAAGTATAGTGCTTTGGCCGCGTGACAGCGCATCCCAAGGACAAAACCAAGAAAAGGTGCAGACCTTAGAGGACAAGCCGAGAGTCAGCGGGAGCGCACGTAATCAAGAGTCCCGAGCCAACAATAACAACATCTCCCGCGTCAACGACCTTCGAGAATGCTGTGTTGCGGCTGTGAAGAAGCACAGTTTGTGAAAAGCAGGATGTGGACTTTTGGGAAGTTGTACTCTTGCAATGAAATGATTTCGGAGTCTGTGCCTTCATACACCACACATGGCGCCCGATACAGGGCTTGAAGTGAATGAGTGGTTCGAACCGGTGGGGTATCCGCAGCTGGACGGAGGATAAGCTGTTGAGAGGAGCGCCCGAAATTACTGACATCACCATTCGCAGGACGATCGGGTGAGCAGCCGCGGACAGAATAACAGTAGGGGGCAGTCTGCCACGAAAGAGCAAAAACTGCAGCTTGAGATCTTGCAGCGCATTGTGAAGGAACAGGGGTTTAAGGTTCCCCTGTTCAGCTGTTGGTTTGGATACGAGACCATTGCCCGTGGTTCCCGGAAGGGTGTGCTTATGATTTGACCTTCTTGGAGAAGGTGAGCAAGGAATTGAGAACCTCTGAACATCTTCCATTATCCCTCCCAAAAGAGCTCGTAGTAATGTGGCGAACTGTTTATACAGCCATACGGGCATTGCATCCCGCCGAGCGGGTCCTGAAGGAAGCATCGGCAACATTTGATCCCAGGCCGTATCAGGACCCAGAGGATCCCTTGTCCCCTCCCCTGAAACCACGGATATGCTGGCTCGTCTAATCTCTCGGGGTCGTGTCCGTTGCCAACAACTCACCGGAGCGGATCCTTCTGTCCTTCATAGTCCTGTGACATGAGCTGATTTTGATTTTTGGCTGTCTCAAAGCCTTAGTTTACAGATTGCACTGGCCGATTACTTGGGGCGGATCGAGTACACCTTGCCATGCCATCGGCTATTACAATCTTTGCCACAACTGCCTCTCCAGACCCGGACCATGCTTTCTTACATCCCGGTCTCTGGCGCACGCACTGTATTTGTTGATGGCTCAGGGAACACTGGCAAGGCCGTAGTTGTGTGGCGGGACGGCGATGATGCCTCCTGGAACTCGGACGTTTTCCATGTGCAAGGCTCAACCCAAATTGTTGAGCTCGCCGCGGCTGTGCATGCTTTTGAACTCTTTTCGGAGGAACAGTTAACTCTTGTTGTAGACTTGGCATATGTGTCTGGAGCGTTTGGAGAGCTCCTTTCTCAAGGAGGTCAATAATCGCCTCCTCTTTCAGCTCCTTTTGCAATTGTCACGCCTTTTACTGGCTCGGACACACCTGTACTTTGTGGTCCATATTAGCTCACATACCACTTTACCGGGGCCCATCACGGAGGGTAATGCTGTGGCTGATGCCCTGACTATGCCAGTTGTCCGGCCCAATGTGTTACAACGAGCACGACTTTCACATGATTTTTTTTTTCACCAGAATGCTAGATCATTAGCTCAGTAATTTTTCCCTTACTAAACAGCAGGCGCAAGATATAGTTCGCGCCTGTCCGGATTGCCAGCGTCTATCCGCCATACCAGTACCTAGCGGTGTTAACCCGCGAGGCCTACGGGCCAATGAACTTTGACAGTCTGATGTGACCCATTTTTCCGAATTTGGCAGATTGCGCTAGGTACATGTTACTGTTGATACCTTTTCCCACCTTATTGTTGCTACTGCCTCTGCGGGAGAAAAGGCTCGTGATGTTGTTCGGCATTGGTTACATAGTTTTGCTGTTATGGGTGTTCCAGTTTCTGTTAAAACTGATAATGGTCCCGCTTATATCTCCCACAAAGTTCAGTACTTTTTGCAGGATTGGGGTGTAAGCCACACCACAGGCATTCCACACTCCCCCACGGGCCAAGCGATTGTTGAACGCACGCACCGCACTCTCAAGACCCTTCTTGATAAACAGGACCCCACAGGAGCGTTTGGACACAGCTATGTATGTGTTAAACGTTTTAAATCTTTCTGATTTGTCTTTCATGGCAGCACAGCGCCACTTTGGGCGATACTCTGCATGGCCGGAGCGGCCACAGGCTTACTACAGACCCCTGGAATCCGGACAGTGGCACGGTCCCGTTCCATTAATCATGTGGGGACGTGGGTATGCCTGTGTTTCTCTTCCCTCAGGTCCCTATTGGCTTCCTGTGCAATTTGTTGAGCCAGCCAGGATTGGTATGCCATTGGCGCAAGAGATTCTACTCGAGAACGAAGGGACCGTTGCCGATCCGTAGCGACAAATCCATGTCGGTAACCGCTGCATTTTTGCGGTTCCTGTGGAGCGGTTTCTGTGTGCATCCTGCGACAGCACATTTGTATTGGGCGCACATCATTGATTTCCCCCCCCCCCCCCCCGTATTCAGGCCTGTGACGTGGTGGGATCCCTCACCGCCCATCAGTACCAATGGTACCGATTGGGTGGGAGGGGTGTGGATACCCCCTACAGCAGAACAGGAAACCGAGGTCGTTAATGTTACCAATGTCACCTTTGTCACTGACCTCCCACCGCTTTGCTTTTCTACCCTTTATGACTGGAATGGTTTTGTTCGCTGCAAGTAAAAGGAAAGATTCTGCACGGGTCAAGGGCATGCATTTTCATTTCAAAAGAGTTGGCGTGTGGTTTGGGGAAGAAGGAGAGAAGGTGTCTCTTCTGGTTGAGGTGGAGGGATGAGTGTATTTTGGGAAGGAATTAGGGATGTGTACGTTACGTGACCTTGTCTTTAAAAAAGGTGGTATATGGGGGATTTGCCATTAGGGCTGCGATCTCTCCAACCCGTCTGGCTGAGGTAATAGCTATGAGGAAAACCGTTTTCGTGGACAAATGTAATAATGAGGTGGTCTCGTTAGAGCATTCAATACTAAATGCAGGACCCTTCTATACCCAGAAATGATGGCTTGAGAAGGTCAAGATTCCAAAGTAGAGGGGAGGAAAGGAGAGTTGTGGAGCACCCACGGAGACACTCATCTCAAATGTCAGTTACTCTCGCGGTGAGTAACCTCGTCCTCTTCTTCTTTGAGCAAGATGTCCCCATAGGTTTCTCCCCCATTAGGTTGCGTTGGAGGATTGATATCTGGATAAAATGCTTGCAAGCCCTTTAAGAACCTCTTGGTGAGTGGATGAGCAAATATGGACAAGTTGTCTATCTTGGAGTGAAACGTAGCAATGGTCACAAAGTGAACTTTAATGGATCACTTGTTCAAGGTGCAGAAGATAGTCGAGGATAATAGGCAAAGGGGATGTAGAAGGAACCAGCTGGTGACAAACTTACCATGTCAAAAATCTTGTCCATTTCTGAAGGTAAATCTTGCAGGTGCTCTGCGCCCTACTGTGTAGCAGGACCGTTTGTACTTGTTGTGAGCAGGTCAATTCTAGGTCAGAGCCACCTCTTCAGGTTCAGATTGCTGTCGTGGGAGCCCGGATGAAGGAGATCCCTGATGCAAGGTAGAGTGGATCAGTGGGGCATAGGACATCGCCGCTAGAAAGGGAAACCATGGCTGGCGTGGCCATGCCTGTACTAGAAGTATGAGAGGGGCCCCGTCCCTCCTTATCTTGTGAGCTACTCTATTCAATGGCATATAGGAGGAAACGTGTAGAATAGGTGGGATGTCCATGCAATGCGGAAGCCATCACCCATTGCTGTTTTGCCTATTGCCGCCCAGGAAGGGGGCATTGACTGCTGGACTGCATGGAAGAAGATGTCCCGCCAATATGTGCGGGTTCATTTGCCACTCATGTTCAGTCAGAAGGGCTCTGCTGAATGCATCTGCCGTTGTATTCAGGTCGCCTGGAAGATGCACTGCAATGATAATTGTGTTGTCGTTCAGGCACCAGTTCTAAAGTGCTATGGTCTCTGTGCAAAGTGCTCAAGATGGGGGCTCCATCCTGATGATTTACGTAAAACATTGCTGCGACATTGACTATGTACCGTCTGCCACGGCTGTTGGTGATGAATGGGAGTAATTTGATGCATGCATTGCTGACTGCACGAGTTCTAGGACGTTTATGTGCAAGTTCATGTCAGTGCTGGACCACAAGCCCTAGCAGGTATGATGTTGTAAGTGGGTGCCCCATCCTGTACGAGATGCATCTGTCGTCATGGAGACGGATGGTTCTGGTGCGTGGAAAAGCACTCCAGAATCAAGGTTCCGTGGGCTCAGCCACAAGTGTAAGGATTCATTTACTATCCCTGGAAGGGGTAGAGATTTGGCTAGCCGATGGACATTTGTAGAGAATCAACAAGTATAGTGCTTTGGCCGCGTGACAGCGCATCCCAAGGACAAAACCAAGAAAAGGTGCAGACCTTAGAGGACAAGCCGAGAGTCAGCGGGAGCGCACGTAATCAAGAGTCCCGAGCCAACAATAACAACATCTCCCGCGTCAACGACCTTCAAGAATGCTGTGTTGCGGCTGTGAAGAAGCACAGTTTGTGAAAAGCAGGATGTGGACTTTTGGGAAGTTGTACTCTTGCAATTAAATGATTTCGGAGTCTGTGCCTTCATACACCACACATGGCGCCCGATACAGGGCTTGAAGTGAATGAGTGGTTCGAACCGGTGGGGTATCCGCAGCTGGTCGGAGGATAAGCTGTTGAGAGGAGCGCCCGAATTTACTGACATCACCATTCGCAGGACGATCGGGTGAGCAGCCGCGGACAGAATAACAGTAGGGGGCAGTCTGCCACGAAAGAGCAAAAACTGCAGCTTGAGATCTTGCAGCGCATTGTGAAGGAACAGGGGTTTAAGGTTCCCCTGTTCAGCTGTTGGTTTGGATACGAGACCATTGCCCGTGGTTCCCGGAAGGGTGTGCTTATGATTTGACCTTCTTGGAGAAGGTGAGCAAGGAATTGAGAACCTCTGAACATCTTCCATTATCCCTCCCAAAAGAGCTCGTAGTAATGTGGCGAACTGTTTATACAGCCATACGGGCATTGCATCCCGCCGAGCGGGTCCTGAAGGAAGCATCGGCAACATTTGATCCCAGGCCGTATCAGAACCCAGAGGATCCCTTGTCCCCTCCCCTGAAACCACGGATATGCTGGCTCGTCTAATCTCTCGGGGTCGTGTCCGTTGCCAACAACTCACCGGAGCGGATCCTTCTGTCCTTCATAGTCCTGTGACATGAGCTGATTTTGATTTTTGGCTGTCTCAAAGCCTTAGTTTACAGATTGCACTGGCCGATTACTTGGGGCGGATCGAGTACACCTTGCCATGCCATCGGCTATTACAATCTTTGCCACAACTGCCTCTCCAGACCCGGACCATGTTTTCTTACATCCCGGTCTCTGGCGCACGCACTGTATTTGTTGATGGCTCAGAGAACACTGGCAAGGCCGTAGTTGTGTGGCGGGACGGCGATGATGCCTCCTGGAACTCGGACGTTTTCCATGTGCAAGGCTCAACCCAAATTGTTGAGCTCGCCGCGGCTGTGCATGCTTTTGAACTCTTTTCGGAGGAACAGTTAACTCTTGTTGTAGACTTGGCATATGTGTCCGGAGCGTTTGGAGAGCTCCTTTCTCAAGGAGGTCAATAATCGCCTCCTCTTTCAGCTCCTTTTGCAATTGTCACGCCTTTTACTGGCTCGGACACACCTGTACTTTGTGGTCCATATTAGCTCACATACCACTTTACCGGGGCCCATCACGGAGGGTAATGCTGTGGCTGATGCCCTGACTATGCCAGTTGTCCGGCCCAATGTGTTACAACGAGCACGACTTTCACATGATTTTTTTTTTTCACCAGAATGCTAGATCATTAGCTCAGTAATTTTTCCCTTACTAAACAGCAGGCGCAAGATATAGTTCGCGCCTGTCCGGATTGCCAGCGTCTATCCGCCATACCAGTACCTAGCGGTGTTAACCCGCGAGGCCTACGGGCCAATGAACTTTGACAGTCTGATGTGACCCATTTTTCCGAATTTGGCAGATTGCGCTAGGTACATGTTACTGTTGATACCTTTTCCCACCTTATTGTTGCTACTGCCTCTGCGGGAGAAAAGGCTCGTGATGTTGTTCGGCATTGGTTACATAGTTTTGCTGTTATGGGTGTTCCAGTTTCTGTTAAAACTGATAATGGTCCCGCTTATATCTCCCACAAAGTTCAGTCCTTTTTGCAGGATTGGGGTGTAAGCCACACCACAGGCATTCCACACTCCCCCACGGGCCAAGCGATTGTTGAACGCACGCACCGCACTCTCAAGACCCTTCTTGATAAACAGGACCCCGCAGGAGCGTTTGGACACAGCTATGTATGTGTTAAACGTTTTAAATCTTTCTGATTTGTCTTTCATGGCAGCACAGCGCCACTTTGGGCGATACTCTGCATGGCCGGAGCGGCCACAGGCTTACTACAGACCCCTGGAATCCGGACAGTGGCAAGGTCCCGTTCCATTAATCATGTGGGGACGTGGGTATGCCTGTGTTTCTCTTCCCTCAGGTCCCTATTGGCTTCCTGTGCGATTTGTTGAGCCAGCCAGGATTGGTATGCCATTGGCGCAAGAGATTCTACTCGAGAACGAAGGGACCGTTGCCGATCCGTAGCGACAAATCCATGTCGGTCACCGCTGCATTTTTGCGGTTCCTGTGGAGCGGTTTCTGTGTGCATCCTACGACAGCACATTTGTATTGGGCGCACATCATTGATCCCCCCCCCCGTATTCAGGCCTGTGACGTGGTGGGATCCCTCAGCGCCCATCAGTACCAATGGTACCGATTGGGTGGGAGGGGTGTGGATACCCCCTACAGCAGAACAGGAAACCGAGGTCGTTAATGTTACCAATGTCACCTTTGTCACTGACCTCCCACCGCTTTGCTTTTCTACCCTTTATGACTGGAATGGTTTTGTTCGCTGCAAGTAAAAGGAAAGATTCTGCACGGGTCAAGGGCATGCATTTTCATTTCAAAAGAGTTGGCGTGTGGTTTGGGGAAGAAGGAGAGAAGGTGTCTCTTCTGGTTGAGGTGGAGGGATGAGTGTATTTTGGGAAGGAATTAGGGATGTGTACGTTACGTGACCTTGTCTTTAAAAAAGGTGGTATATGGGGGATTTGCCATTAGGGCTGCGATCTCTCCAACCCGTCTGGCTGAGGTAATAGCTATGAGGAAAACCGTTTTCGTGGACAAATGTAATAATGAGGTGGTCTCGTTAGAGCATTCAATACTAAATGCAGGACCCTTCTATACCCAGAAATGATGGCTTGAGAAGGTCAAGATTCCAAAGTAGAGGGGAGGAAAGGAGAGTTGTGGAGCACCCACGGAGACACTCATCTCAAATGTCAGTTACTCTCGCAGTGAGTAACCTCGTCCTCTTCTTCTTTGAGCGAGATGTCCCCATAGGTTGCGTTGGAGGATTGATATCTGGATAAAATGCTTGCAAGCCCTTTAAGAACCTCTTGGTGAGTGGATGAGCAAATATGGACAAGTTGTCTATCTTGGAGTGAAACGTAGCAATGGTCACAAAGTGAACTTTAATGGCTCACTTGTTCAAGGTGCAGAAGATAGTCGAGGATAATAGGCAAAGGGAATGTAGAAGGAACCAGCTGGTGACAAACTTACCATGTCAAAAATCTTGTCCATTTCTGAAGGTAAATCTTGCAGGTGCTCTGCGCCCTACTGTGTAGCAGGACCGTTTGTACTTGTTGTGAGCAGGTCAATTCTAGGTCAGAGCCACCTCTTCAGGTTCAGATTGCTGTCGTGGGAGCCCGGATGAAGGAGATCCCTGATGCAAGGTAGAGTGGATCAGTGGAGCATAGGACATCGCCGCTAGAAAGGGAAACCATGGCTGGCGTGGCCATGCCTGTACTAGAAGTATGAGAGGGGCCCCGTCCCTCCTTATCTTGTGAGCTACTCTATTCAATGGCATATAGGAGGAAACGTGTAGAATAGGTGGGATGTCCATGCAATGCGGAAGCCATCACCCATTGCTGTTTTGCCTATTGCCGCCCAGGAAGGGGGCATTGACTGCTGGACTGCATGGAAGAAGATGTCCCGCCAATATGTGCGGGTTCATTTGCCACTCATGTTCAGTCAGAAGGGCTCTGCTGAATGCATCTGCCGTTGTATTCAGGTCGCCTGGAAGATGCACTGCAGTGATAATTGTGTTGTCGTTCAGGCACCAGTTCTAAAGTGCTATGGTCTCTGTGCAAAGTGCTCAAGATGGGGGCTCCATCCTGATGATTTACGTAAAACATTGCTGCGACATTGACTATGTACCGTCTGCCACGGCTGTTGGTGATGAATGGGAGTAATTTGATGCATGCATTGCTGACTGCACGAGTTCTAGGACGTTTATGTGCAAGTTCATGTCAGTGCTGGACCACAAGCCCTAGCAGGTATGATGTTGTAAGTGGGTGCCCCATCCTGTACGAGATGCATCTGTCGTCATGGAGACGGATGGTTCTGGTGCGTGGAAAAGCACTCCAGAATCAAGGTTCCGTGGGCTCAGCCACAAGTGTAAGGATTCATTTACTATCCCTGGAAGGGGTAGAGATTTGGCTAGCCGATGGACATTTGTAGAGAATCAACAAGTATAGTGCTTTGGCCGCGTGACAGCGCATCCCAAGGACAAAACCAAGAAAAGGTGCAGACCTTAGAGGACAAGCCGAGAGTCAGCGGGAGCGCACGTAATCAAGAGTCCCGAGCCAACAATAACAACATCTCCCGCGTCAACGACCTTCGAGAATGCTGTGTTGGGGCTGTGAAGAAGCACAGTTTGTGAAAAGCAGGATGTGGACTTTTGGGAAGTTGTACTCTTGCAATTAAATGATTTCGGAGTCTGTGCCTTCATACACCACACATGGCGCCCGATACAGGGCTTGAAGTGAATGAGTGGTTCGGACCGGTGGGGTATCCGCAGCTGGACGGAGGATAAGCTGTTGAGAGGAGCGCCCGAAATTACTGACATCACCATTCGCAGGACGATCGGGTGAGCAGCCGCGGACAGAATAACAGTAGGGGGCAGTCTGCCACGAAAGAGCAAAAACTGCAGCTTGAGATCTTGCAGCGCATTGTGAAGGAACAGGGGTTTAAGGTTCCCCTGTTCAGCTGTTGGTTTGGATACGAGACCATTGCCCGTGGTTCCCGGAAGGGTGTGCTTATGATTTGACCTTCTTGGAGAAGGTGAGCAAGGAATTGAGAACCTCTGAACATCTTCCATTATCCCTCCCAAAAGAGCTCGTAGTAATGTGGCGAACTGTTTATACAGCCATACGGGCATTGCATCCCGCCGAGCGGGTCCTGAAGGAAGCATCGGCAACATTTGATCCCAGGCCGTATCAGAACCCAGAGGATCCCTCGTCCGCTCCCCTGAAACCACGGATATGCTGGCTCGTCTAATCTCTCGGGGTCGTGTCCGTTGCCAACAACTCACCGGAGCGGATCCTTCTGTCCTTCATAGTCCTGTGACATGAGCTGATTTTGATTTTTGGCTGTCTCAAAGCCTTAGTTTACAGATTGCACTGGCCGATTACTTGGGGCGGATCGAGTACACCTTGCCATGCCATCGGCTATTACAATCTTTGCCACAACTGCCTCTCCAGACCCGGACCATGCTTTCTTACATCCCGGTCTCTGGCGCACGCACTGTATTTGTTGATGGCTCAGGGAACACTGGCAAGGCCGTAGTTGTGTGGCGGGATGGCGATGATGCCTCCTGGAACTTGGACGTTTTCCATGTGCAAGGCTCAACCCAAATTGTTGAGCTCGCCGCGGCTGTGCATGCTTTTGAACTCTTTTCGGAGGAACAGTTAACTCTTGTTGTAGACTTGGCATATGTGTCCGGAGCGTTTGGAGAGCTCCTTTCTCAAGGAGGTCAATAATCGCCTCCTCTTTCAGCTCCTTTTGCAATTGTCACGCCTTTTACTGGCTCGGACACACCTGTACTTTGTGGTCCATATTCGCTCACATACCACTTTACCGGGGCCCATCACGGAGGGTAATGCTGTGGCTGATGCCCTGACTATGCCAGTTGTCCGGCCCAATGTGTTACAACGAGCACGACTTTCACATGATTTTTTTTTTCACCAGAATGCTAGATCATTAGCTCAGTAATTTTTCCCTTACTAAACAGCAGGCGCAAGATATAGTTCGCGCCTGTCCGGATTGCCAGCGTCTATCCGCCATACCAGTACCTAGCGGTGTTAACCCGCGAGGCCTACGGGCCAATGAACTTTGACAGTCTGATGTGACCCATTTTTCCGAATTTGGCAGATTGCGCTAGGTACATGTTACTGTTGATACCTTTTCCCACCTTATTGTTGCTACTGCCTCTGCGGGAGAAAAGGCTCGTGATGTTGTTCGGCATTGGTTACATAGTTTTGCTGTTATGGGTGTTCCAGTTTCTGTTAAAACTGATAATGGTCCCGCTTATATCTCCCACAAAGTTCAGTCCTTTTTGCAGGATTGGGGTGTAAGCCACACCACAGGCATTCCACACTCCCCCACGGGCCAAGCGATTGTTGAACGCACGCACCGCACTCTCAAGACCCTTCTTGATAAACAGGACCCCACAGGAGCGTTTGGACACAGCTATGTATGTGTTAAACGTTTTAAATCTTTCTGATTTGTCTTTCATGGCAGCACAGCGCCACTTTGGGCGATACTCTGCATGGCCGGAGCGGCCACAGGCTTACTACAGACCCCTGGAATCCGGACAGTGGCACGGTCCCGTTCCATTAATCATGTGGGGACGTGGGTATGCCTGTGTTTCTCTTCCCTCAGGTCCCTATTGGCTTCCTGTGCAATTTGTTGAGCCAGCCAGGATTGGTATGCCATTGGCGCAAGAGATTCTACTCGAGAACGAAGGGACCGTTGCCGATCCGTAGCGACAAATCCATGTCGGTAACCGCTGCATTTTTGCGGTTCCTGTGGAGCGGTTTCTGTGTGCATCCTGCGACAGCACATTTGTATTGGGCGCACATCATTGATTCCCCCCCCCCCCCCCCCGTATTCAGGCCTGTGACGTGGTGGGATCCCTCACCGCCCATCAGTACCAATGGTACCGATTGGGTGGGAGGGGTGTGGATACCCCCTACAGCAGAACAGGAAACCGAGGTCGTTAATGTTACCAATGTCACCTTTGTCACTGACCTCACACCGCTTTGCTTTTCTACCCTTTATGACTGGAATGGTTTTGTTCGCTGCAAGTAAAAGGAAAGATTCTGCACGGGTCAAGGGCATGCATTTTCATTTCAAAAGAGTTGGCGTGTGGTTTGGGGAAGAAGGAGAGAAGGTGTCTCTTCTGGTTGAGGTGGAGGGATGAGTGTATTTTGGGAAGGAATTAGGGA
The DNA here is from genome assembly GCF_052426305.1 of Pelodiscus sinensis. Taxonomy (NCBI): domain Eukaryota; kingdom Metazoa; phylum Chordata; order Testudines; family Trionychidae; genus Pelodiscus; species Pelodiscus sinensis. The sequence goes on along the minus strand of NC_143055.1, from coordinate 113,608,676 downwards.
TGTGTACGTTACGTGACCTTGTCTTTAAAAAAGGTGGTATATGGGGGATTTGCCATTAGGGCTGCGATCTCTCCAACCCGTCTGGCTGAGGTAATAGCTATGAGGAAAACCGTTTTCGTGGACAAATGTAATAATGAGGTGGTCTCGTTAGAGCATTCAATACTAAATGCAGGACCCTTCTATACCCAGAAATGATGGCTTGAGAAGGTCAAGATTCCAAAGTAGAGGGGAGGAAAGGAGAGTTGTGGAGCACCCACGGAGACACTCATCTCAAATGTCAGTTACTCTCGCAGTGAGTAACCTCGTCCTCTTCTTCTTTGAGCGAGATGTCCCCATAGGTTGCGTTGGAGGATTGATATCTGGATAAAATGCTTGCAAGCCCTTTAAGAACCTCTTGGTGAGTGGATGAGCAAATATGGACAAGTTGTCTATCTTGGAGTGAAACGTAGCAATGGTCACAAAGTGAACTTTAATGGCTCACTTGTTCAAGGTGCAGAAGATAGTCGAGGATAATAGGCAAAGGGAATGTAGAAGGAACCAGCTGGTGACAAACTTACCATGTCAAAAATCTTGTCCATTTCTGAAGGTAAATCTTGCAGGTGCTCTGCGCCCTACTGTGTAGCAGGACCGTTTGTACTTGTTGTGAGCAGGTCAATTCTAGGTCAGAGCCACCTCTTCAGGTTCAGATTGCTGTCGTGGGAGCCCGGATGAAGGAGATCCCTGATGCAAGGTAGAGTGGATCAGTGGAGCATAGGACATCGCCGCTAGAAAGGGAAACCATGGCTGGCGTGGCCATGCCTGTACTAGAAGTATGAGAGGGGCCCCGTCCCTCCTTATCTTGTGAGCTACTCTATTCAATGGCATATAGGAGGAAACGTGTAGAATAGGTGGGATGTCCATGCAATGCGGAAGCCATCACCCATTGCTGTTTTGCCTATTGCCGCCCAGGAAGGGGGCATTGACTGCTGGACTGCATGGAAGAAGATGTCCCGCCAATATGTGCGGGTTCATTTGCCACTCATGTTCAGTCAGAAGGGCTCTGCTGAATGCATCTGCCGTTGTATTCAGGTCGCCTGGAAGATGCACTGCAGTGATAATTGTGTTGTCGTTCAGGCACCAGTTCTAAAGTGCTATGGTCTCTGTGCAAAGTGCTCAAGATGGGGGCTCCATCCTGATGATTTACGTAAAACATTGCTGCGACATTGACTATGTACCGTCTGCCACGGCTGTTGGTGATGAATGGGAGTAATTTGATGCATGCATTGCTGACTGCACGAGTTCTAGGACGTTTATGTGCAAGTTCATGTCAGTGCTGGACCACAAGCCCTAGCAGGTATGATGTTGTAAGTGGGTGCCCCATCCTGTACGAGATGCATCTGTCGTCATGGAGACGGATGGTTCTGGTGCGTGGAAAAGCACTCCAGAATCAAGGTTCCGTGGGCTCAGCCACAAGTGTAAGGATTCATTTACTATCCCTGGAAGGGGTAGAGATTTGGCTAGCCGATGGACATTTGTAGAGAATCAACAAGTATAGTGCTTTGGCCGCGTGACAGCGCATCCCAAGGACAAAACCAAGAAAAGGTGCAGACCTTAGAGGACAAGCCGAGAGTCAGCGGGAGCGCACGTAATCAAGAGTCCCGAGCCAACAATAACAACATCTCCCGCGTCAACGACCTTCGAGAATGCTGTGTTGGGGCTGTGAAGAAGCACAGTTTGTGAAAAGCAGGATGTGGACTTTTGGGAAGTTGTACTCTTGCAATTAAATGATTTCGGAGTCTGTGCCTTCATACACCACACATGGCGCCCGATACAGGGCTTGAAGTGAATGAGTGGTTCGAACCGGTGGGGTATCCGCAGCTGGACGGAGGATAAGCTGTTGAGAGGAGCGCCCGAAATTACTGACATCACCATTCGCAGGACGATCGGGTGAGCAGCCGCGGACAGAATAACAGTAGGGGGCAGTCTGCCACGAAAGAGCAAAAACTGCAGCTTGAGATCTTGCAGCGCATTGTGAAGGAACAGGGGTTTAAGGTTCCCCTGTTCAGCTGTTGGTTTGGATACGAGACCATTGCCCGTGGTTCCCGGAAGGGTGTGCTTATGATTTGACCTTCTTGGAGAAGGTGAGCAAGGAATTGAGAACCTCTGAACATCTTCCATTATCCCTCCCAAAAGAGCTCGTAGTAATGTGGCGAACTGTTTATACAGCCATACGGGCATTGCATCCCGCCGAGCGGGTCCTGAAGGAAGCATCGGCAACATTTGATCCCAGGCCGTATCAGAACCCAGAGGATCCCTCGTCCGCTCCCCTGAAACCACGGATATGCTGGCTCGTCTAATCTCTCGGGGTCGTGTCCGTTGCCAACAACTCACCGGAGCGGATCCTTCTGTCCTTCATAGTCCTGTGACATGAGCTGATTTTGATTTTTGGCTGTCTCAAAGCCTTAGTTTACAGATTGCACTGGCCGATTACTTGGGGCGGATCGAGTACACCTTGCCATGCCATCGGCTATTACAATCTTTGCCACAACTGCCTCTCCAGACCCGGACCATGCTTTCTTACATCCCGGTCTCTGGCGCACGCACTGTATTTGTTGATGGCTCAGGGAACACTGGCAAGGCCGTAGTTGTGTGGCGGGATGGCGATGATGCCTCCTGGAACTTGGACGTTTTCCATGTGCAAGGCTCAACCCAAATTGTTGAGCTCGCCGCGGCTGTGCATGCTTTTGAACTCTTTTCGGAGGAACAGTTAACTCTTGTTGTAGACTTGGCATATGTGTCTGGAGCGTTTGGAGAGCTCCTTTCTCAAGGAGGTCAATAATCGCCTCCTCTTTCAGCTCCTTTTGCAATTGTCACGCCTTTTACTGGCTCGGACACACCTGTACTTTGTGGTCCATATTCGCTCACATACCACTTTACCGGGGCCCATCACGGAGGGTAATGCTGTGGCTGATGCCCTGACTATGCCAGTTGTCCGGCCCAATGTGTTACAACGAGCACGACTTTCACATGATTTTTTTTTTCACCAGAATGCTAGATCATTAGCTCAGTAATTTTTCCCTTACTAAACAGCAGGCGCAAGATATAGTTCGCGCCTGTCCGGATTGCCAGCGTCTATCCGCCATACCAGTACCTAGCGGTGTTAACCCGCGAGGCCTACGGGCCAATGAACTTTGACAGTCTGATGTGACCCATTTTTCCGAATTTGGCAGATTGCGCTAGGTACATGTTACTGTTGATACCTTTTCCCACCTTATTGTTGCTACTGCCTCTGCGGGAGAAAAGGCTCGTGATGTTGTTCGGCATTGGTTACATAGTTTTGCTGTTATGGGTGTTCCAGTTTCTGTTAAAACTGATAATGGTCCCGCTTATATCTCCCACAAAGTTCAGTCCTTTTTGCAGGATTGGGGTGTAAGCCACACCACAGGCATTCCACACTCCCCCACGGGCCAAGCGATTGTTGAACGCACGCACCGCACTCTCAAGACCCTTCTTGATAAACAGGACCCCGCAGGAGCGTTTGGGCACAGCTATGTATGTGTTAAACGTTTTAAATCTTTCTGATTTGTCTTTCATGGCAGCACAGCGCCACTTTGGGCGATACTCTGCATGGCCGGAGCGGCCACAGGCTTACTACAGACCCCTGGAATCCGGACAGTGGCACGGTCCCGTTCCATTAATCATGTGGGGACGTGGGTATGCCTGTGTTTCTCTTCCCTCAGGTCCCTATTGGCTTCCTGTGCGATTTGTTGAGCCAGCCAGGATTGGTATGCCATTGGCGCAAGAGATTCTACTCGAGAACGAAGGGACCGTTGCCGATCCGTAGCGACAAATCCATGTCGGTAACCGCTGCATTTTTGCGGTTCCTGTGGAGCGGTTTCTGTGTGCATCCTGCGACAGCACATTTGTATTGGGCGCACATCATTGATTCCCCCCCCCCCCCCCCCGTATTCAGGCCTGTGACGTGGTGGGATCCCTCACCGCCCATCAGTACCAATGGTACCGATTGGGTGGGAGGGGTGTGGATACCCCCTACAGCAGAACAGGAAACCGAGGTCGTTAATGTTACCAATGTCACCTTTGTCACTGACCTCACACCGCTTTGCTTTTCTACCCTTTATGACTGGAATGGTTTTGTTCGCTGCAAGTAAAAGGAAAGGTTCTGCACGGGTCAAGGGCATGCATTTTCATTTCAAAAGAGTTGGCGTGTGGTTTGGGGAAGAAGGAGAGAAGGTGTCTCTTCTGGTTGAGGTGGAGGGATGAGTGTATTTTGGGAAGGAATTAGGGATGTGTACGTTACGTGACCTTGTCTTTAAAAAAGGTGGTATATGGGGGATTTGCCATTAGGGCTGCGATCTCTCCAACCCGTCTGGCTGAGGTAATAGCTATGAGGAAAACCGTTTTCGTGGACAAATGTAATAATGAGGTGGTCTCGTTAGAGCATTCAATACTAAATGCAGGACCCTTCTATACCCAGAAATGATGGCTTGAGAAGGTCAAGATTCCAAAGTAGAGGGGAGGAAAGGAGAGTTGTGGAGCACCCACGGAGACACTCATCTCAAATGTCAGTTACTCTCGCAGTGAGTAACCTCGTCCTCTTCTTCTTTGAGCGAGATGTCCCCATAGGTTGCGTTGGAGGATTGATATCTGGATAAAATGCTTGCAAGCCCTTTAAGAACCTCTTGGTGAGTGGATGAGCAAATATGGACAAGTTGTCTATCTTGGAGTGAAACGTAGCAATGGTCACAAAGTGAACTTTAATGGCTCACTTGTTCAAGGTGCAGAAGATAGTCGAGGATAATAGGCAAAGGGGATGTAGAAGGAACCAGCTGGTGACAAACTTACCATGTCAAAAATCTTGTCCATTTCTGAAGGTAAATCTTGCAGGTGCTCTGCGCCCTACTGTGTAGCAGGACCGTTTGTACTTGTTGTGAGCAGGTCAATTCTAGGTCAGAGCCACCTCTTCAGGTTCAGATTGCTGTCGTGGGAGCCCGGATGAAGGAGATCCCTGATGCAAGGTAGAGTGGATCAGTGGAGCATAGGACATCGCCGCTAGAAAGGGAAACCATGGCTGGCGTGGCCATGCCTGTACTAGAAGTATGAGAGGGGCCCCGTCCCTCCTTATCTTGTGAGCTACTCTATTCAATGGCATATAGGAGGAAACGTGTAGAATAGGTGGGATGTCCATGCAATGCGGAAGCCATCACCCATTGCTGTTTTGCCTATTGCCGCCCAGGAAGGGGGCATTGACTGCTGGACTGCATGGAAGAAGATGTCCCGCCAATATGTGCGGGTTCATTTGCCACTCATGTTCAGTCAGAAGGGCTCTGCTGAATGCATCTGCCGTTGTATTCAGGTCGCCTGGAAGATGCACTGCAGTGATAATTGTGTTGTCGTTCAGGCACCAGTTCTAAAGTGCTATGGTCTCTGTGCAAAGTGCTCAAGATGGGGGCTCCATCCTGATGATTTACGTAAAACATTGCTGCGACATTGACTATGTACCGTCTGCCACGGCTGTTGGTGATGAATGGGAGTAATTTGATGCATGCATTGCTGACTGCACGAGTTCTAGGACGTTTATGTGCAAGTTCATGTCAGTGCTGGACCACAAGCCCTAGCAGGTATGATGTTGTAAGTGGGTGCCCCATCCTGTACGAGATGCATCTGTCGTCATGGAGACGGATGGTTCTGGTGCGTGGAAAAGCACTCCAGAATCAAGGTTCCGTGGGCTCAGCCACAAGTGTAAGGATTCATTTACTATCCCTGGAAGGGGTAGAGATTTGGCTAGCCGATGGACATTTGTAGAGAATCAACAAGTATAGTGCTTTGGCCGCGTGACAGCGCATCCCAAGGACAAAACCAAGAAAAGGTGCAGACCTTAGAGGACAAGCCGAGAGTCAGCGGGAGCGCACGTAATCAAGAGTCCCGAGCCAACAATAACAACATCTCCCGCGTCAACGACCTTCGAGAATGCTGTGTTGGGGCTGTGAAGAAGCACAGTTTGTGAAAAGCAGGATGTGGACTTTTGGGAAGTTGTACTCTTGCAATTAAATGATTTCGGAGTCTGTGCCTTCATACACCACACATGGCGCCCGATACAGGGCTTGAAGTGAATGAGTGGTTCGAACCGGTGGGGTATCCGCAGCTGGTCGGAGGATAAGCTGTTGAGAGGAGCGCCCGAATTTACTGACATCACCATTCGCAGGACGATCGGGTGAGCAGCCGCGGACAGAATAACAGTAGGGGGCAGTCTGCCACGAAAGAGCAAAAACTGCAGCTTGAGATCTTGCAGCGCATTGTGAAGGAACAGGGGTTTAAGGTTCCCCTGTTCAGCTGTTGGTTTGGATACGAGACCATTGCCCGTGGTTCCCGGAAGGGTGTGCTTATGATTTGACCTTCTTGGAGAAGGTGAGCAAGGAATTGAGAACCTCTGAACATCTTCCATTATCCCTCCCAAAAGAGCTCGTAGTAATGTGGCGAACTGTTTATACAGCCATACGGGCATTGCATCCCGCCGAGCGGGTCCTGAAGGAAGCATCGGCAACATTTGATCCCAGGCCGTATCAGAACCCAGAGGATCCCTTGTCCCCTCCCCTGAAACCACGGATATGCTGGCTCGTCTAATCTCTCGGGGTCGTGTCCGTTGCCAACAACTCACCGGAGCGGATCCTTCTGTCCTTCATAGTCCTGTGACATGAGCTGATTTTGATTTTTGGCTGTCTCAAAGCCTTAGTTTACAGATTGCACTGGCCGATTACTTGGGGCGGATCGAGTACACCTTGCCATGCCATCGGCTATTACAATCTTTGCCACAACTGCCTCTCCAGACCCGGACCATGTTTTCTTACATCCCGGTCTCTGGCGCACGCACTGTATTTGTTGATGGCTCAGAGAACACTGGCAAGGCCGTAGTTGTGTGGCGGGACGGCGATGATGCCTCCTGGAACTCGGACGTTTTCCATGTGCAAGGCTCAACCCAAATTGTTGAGCTCGCCGCGGCTGTGCATGCTTTTGAACTCTTTTCGGAGGAACAGTTAACTCTTGTTGTAGACTTGGCATATGTGTCCGGAGCGTTTGGAGAGCTCCTTTCTCAAGGAGGTCAATAATCGCCTCCTCTTTCAGCTCCTTTTGCAATTGTCACGCCTTTTACTGGCTCGGACACACCTGTACTTTGTGGTCCATATTAGCTCACATACCACTTTACCGGGGCCCATCACGGAGGGTAATGCTGTGGCTGATGCCCTGACTATGCCAGTTGTCCGGCCCAATGTGTTACAACGAGCACGACTTTCACATGATTTTTTTTTTTCACCAGAATGCTAGATCATTAGCTCAGTAATTTTTCCCTTACTAAACAGCAGGCGCAAGATATAGTTCGCGCCTGTCCGGATTGCCAGCGTCTATCCGCCATACCAGTACCTAGCGGTGTTAACCCGCGAGGCCTACGGGCCAATGAACTTTGACAGTCTGATGTGACCCATTTTTCCGAATTTGGCAGATTGCGCTAGGTACATGTTACTGTTGATACCTTTTCCCACCTTATTGTTGCTACTGCCTCTGCGGGAGAAAAGGCTCGTGATGTTGTTCGGCATTGGTTACATAGTTTTGCTGTTATGGGTGTTCCAGTTTCTGTTAAAACTGATAATGGTCCCGCTTATATCTCCCACAAAGTTCAGTCCTTTTTGCAGGATTGGGGTGTAAGCCACACCACAGGCATTCCACACTCCCCCACGGGCCAAGCGATTGTTGAACGCACGCACCGCACTCTCAAGACCCTTCTTGATAAACAGGACCCCGCAGGAGCGTTTGGACACAGCTATGTATGTGTTAAACGTTTTAAATCTTTCTGATTTGTCTTTCATGGCAGCACAGCGCCACTTTGGGCGATACTCTGCATGGCCGGAGCGGCCACAGGCTTACTACAGACCCCTGGAATCCGGACAGTGGCAAGGTCCCGTTCCATTAATCATGTGGGGACGTGGGTATGCCTGTGTTTCTCTTCCCTCAGGTCCCTATTGGCTTCCTGTGCGATTTGTTGAGCCAGCCAGGATTGGTATGCCATTGGCGCAAGAGATTCTACTCGAGAACGAAGGGACCGTTGCCGATCCGTAGCGACAAATCCATGTCGGTCACCGCTGCATTTTTGCGGTTCCTGTGGAGCGGTTTCTGTGTGCATCCTACGACAGCACATTTGTATTGGGCGCACATCATTGATCCCCCCCCCCGTATTCAGGCCTGTGACGTGGTGGGATCCCTCAGCGCCCATCAGTACCAATGGTACCGATTGGGTGGGAGGGGTGTGGATACCCCCTACAGCAGAACAGGAAACCGAGGTCGTTAATGTTACCAATGTCACCTTTGTCACTGACCTCCCACCGCTTTGCTTTTCTACCCTTTATGACTGGAATGGTTTTGTTCGCTGCAAGTAAAAGGAAAGATTCTGCACGGGTCAAGGGCATGCATTTTCATTTCAAAAGAGTTGGCGTGTGGTTTGGGGAAGAAGGAGAGAAGGTGTCTCTTCTGGTTGAGGTGGAGGGATGAGTGTATTTTGGGAAGGAATTAGGGATGTGTACGTTACGTGACCTTGTCTTTAAAAAAGGTGGTATATGGGGGATTTGCCATTAGGGCTGCGATCTCTCCAACCCGTCTGGCTGAGGTAATAGCTATGAGGAAAACCGTTTTCGTGGACAAATGTAATAATGAGGTGGTCTCGTTAGAGCATTCAATACTAAATGCAGGACCCTTCTATACCCAGAAATGATGGCTTGAGAAGGTCAAGATTCCAAAGTAGAGGGGAGGAAAGGAGAGTTGTGGAGCACCCACGGAGACACTCATCTCAAATGTCAGTTACTCTCGCAGTGAGTAACCTCGTCCTCTTCTTCTTTGAGCGAGATGTCCCCATAGGTTGCGTTGGAGGATTGATATCTGGATAAAATGCTTGCAAGCCCTTTAAGAACCTCTTGGTGAGTGGATGAGCAAATATGGACAAGTTGTCTATCTTGGAGTGAAACGTAGCAATGGTCACAAAATGAACTTTAATGGCTCACTTGTTCAAGGTGCAGAAGATAGTCGAGGATAATAGGCAAAGGGAATGTAGAAGGAACCAGCTGGTGACAAACTTACCATGTCAAAAATCTTGTCCATTTCTGAAGGTAAATCTTGCAGGTGCTCTGCGCCCTACTGTGTAGCAGGACCGTTTGTACTTGTTGTGAGCAGGTCAATTCTAGGTCAGAGCCACCTCTTCAGGTTCAGATTGCTGTCGTGGGAGCCCGGATGAAGGAGATCCCTGATGCAAGGTAGAGTGGATCAGTGGAGCATAGGACATCGCCGCTAGAAAGGGAAACCATGGCTGGCGTGGCCATGCCTGTACTAGAAGTATGAGAGGGGCCCCGTCCCTCCTTATCTTGTGAGCTACTCTATTCAATGGCATATAGGAGGAAACGTGTAGAATAGGTGGGATGTCCATGCAATGCGGAAGCCATCACCCATTGCTGTTTTGCCTATTGCCGCCCAGGAAGGGGGCATTGACTGCTGGACTGCATGGAAGAAGATGTCCCGCCAATATGTGCGGGTTCATTTGCCACTCATGTTCAGTCAGAAGGGCTCTGCTGAATGCATCTGCCGTTGTATTCAGGTCGCCTGGAAGATGCACTGCAGTGATAATTGTGTTGTCGTTCAGGCACCAGTTCTAAAGTGCTATGGTCTCTGTGCAAAGTGCTCAAGATGGGGGCTCCATCCTGATGATTTACGTAAAACATTGCTGCGACATTGACTATGTACCGTCTGCCACGGCTGTTGGTGATGAATGGGAGTAATTTGATGCATGCATTGCTGACTGCACGAGTTCTAGGACGTTTATGTGCAAGTTCATGTCAGTGCTGGACCACAAGCCCTAGCAGGTATGATGTTGTAAGTGGGTGCCCCATCCTGTACGAGATGCATCTGTCGTCATGGAGACGGATGGTTCTGGTGCGTGGAAAAGCACTCCAGAATCAAGGTTCCGTGGGCTCAGCCACAAGTGTAAGGATTCATTTACTATCCCTGGAAGGGGTAGAGATTTGGCTAGCCGATGGACATTTGTAGAGAATCAACAAGTATAGTGCTTTGGCCGCGTGACAGCGCATCCCAAGGACAAAACCAAGAAAAGGTGCAGACCTTAGAGGACAAGCCGAGAGTCAGCGGGAGCGCACGTAATCAAGAGTCCCGAGCCAACAATAACAACATCTCCCGCGTCAACGACCTTCGAGAATGCTGTGTTGGGGCTGTGAAGAAGCACAGTTTGTGAAAAGCAGGATGTGGACTTTTGGGAAGTTGTACTCTTGCAATTAAATGATTTCGGAGTCTGTGCCTTCATACACCACACATGGCGCCCGATACAGGGCTTGAAGTGAATGAGTGGTTCGAACCGGTGGGGTATCCGCAGCTGGACGGAGGATAAGCTGTTGAGAGGAGCGCCCGAAATTACTGACATCACCATTCGCAGGACGATCGGGTGAGCAGCCGCGGACAGAATAACAGTAGGGGGCAGTCTGCCACGAAAGAGCAAAAACTGCAGCTTGAGATCTTGCAGCGCATTGTGAAGGGGTTTAAGGTTCCCCTGTTCAGCTGTTGGTTTGGATACGAGACCATTGCCCGTGGTTCCCGGAAGGGTGTGCTTATGATTTGACCTTCTTGGAGAAGGTGAGCAAGGAATTGAGAACCTCTGAACATCTTCCATTATCCCTCCCAAAAGAGCTCGTAGTAATGTGGCGAACTGTTTATACAGCCATACGGGCATTGCATCCCGCCGAGCGGGTCCTGAAGGAAGCATCGGCAACATTTGATCCCAGGCCGTATCAGAACCCAGAGGATCCCTCGTCCGCTCCCCTGAAACCACGGATATGCTGGCTCGTCTAATCTCTCGGGGTCGTGTCCGTTGCCAACAACTCACCGGAGCGGATCCTTCTGTCCTTCATAGTCCTGTGACATGAGCTGATTTTGATTTTTGGCTGTCTCAAAGCCTTAGTTTACAGATTGCACTGGCCGATTACTTGGGGCGGATCGAGTACACCTTGCCATGCCATCGGCTATTACAATCTTTGCCACAACTGCCTCTCCAGACCCGGACCATGCTTTCTTACATCCCGGTCTCTGGCGCACGCACTGTATTTGTTGATGGCTCAGGGAACACTGGCAAGGCCGTAGTTGTGTGGCGGGATGGCGATGATGCCTCCTGGAACTTGGACGTTTTCCATGTGCAAGGCTCAACCCAAATTGTTGAGCTCGCCGCGGCTGTGCATGCTTTTGAACTCTTTTCGGAGGAACAGTTAACTCTTGTTGTAGACTTGGCATATGTGTCCGGAGCGTTTGGAGAGCTCCTTTCTCAAGGAGGTCAATAATCGCCTCCTCTTTCAGCTCCTTTTGCAATTGTCACGCCTTTTACTGGCTCGGACACACCTGTACTTTGTGGTCCATATTCGCTCACATACCACTTTACCGGGGCCCATCACGGAGGGTAATGCTGTGGCTGATGCCCTGACTATGCCAGTTGTCCGGCCCAATGTGTTACAACGAGCACGACTTTCACATGATTTTTTTTTTCACCAGAATGCTAGATCATTAGCTCAGTAATTTTTCCCTTACTAAACAGCAGGCGCAAGATATAGTTCGCGCCTGTCCGGATTGCCAGCGTCTATCCGCCATACCAGTACCTAGCGGTGTTAACCCGCGAGGCCTACGGGCCAATGAACTTTGACAGTCTGATGTGACCCATTTTTCCGAATTTGGCAGATTGCGCTAGGTACATGTTACTGTTGATACCTTTTCCCACCTTATTGTTGCTACTGCCTCTGCGGGAGAAAAGGCTCGTGATGTTGTTCGGCATTGGTTACATAGTTTTGCTGTTATGGGTGTTCCAGTTTCTGTTAAAACTGATAATGGTCCCGCTTATATCTCCCACAAAGTTCAGTCCTTTTTGCAGGATTGGGGTGTAAGCCACACCACAGGCATTCCACACTCCCCCACGGGCCAAGCGATTGTTGAACGCACGCACCGCACTCTCAAGACCCTTCTTGATAAACAGGACCCCACAGGAGCGTTTGGACACAGCTATGTATGTGTTAAACGTTTTAAATCTTTCTGATTTGTCTTTCATGGCAGCACAGCGCCACTTTGGGCGATACTCTGCATGGCCGGAGCGGCCACAGGCTTACTACAGACCCCTGGAATCCGGACAGTGGCACGGTCCCGTTCCATTAATCATGTGGGGACGTGGGTATGCCTGTGTTTCTCTTCCCTCAGGTCCCTATTGGCTTCCTGTGCAATTTGTTGAGCCAGCCAGGATTGGTATGCCATTGGCGCAAGAGATTCTACTCGAGAACGAAGGGACCGTTGCCGATCCGTAGCGACAAATCCATGTCGGTAACCGCTGCATTTTTGCGGTTCCTGTGGAGCGGTTTCTGTGTGCATCCTGCGACAGCACATTTGTATTGGGCGCACATCATTGATTCCCCCCCCCCCCCCCCCCCCGTATTCAGGCCTGTGACGTGGTGGGATCCCTCACCGCCCATCAGTACCAATGGTACCGATTGGGTGGGAGGGGTGTGGATACCCCCTACAGCAGAACAGGAAACCGAGGTCGTTAATGTTACCAATGTCACCTTTGTCACTGACCTCCCACCGCTTTGCTTTTCTACCCTTTATGACTGGAATGGTTTTGTTCGCTGCAAGTAAAAGGAAAGATTCTGCACGGGTCAAGGGCATGCATTTTCATTTCAAAAGAGTTGGCGTGTGGTTTGGGGAAGAAGGAGAGAAGGTGTCTCTTCTGGTTGAGGTGGAGGGATGAGTGTATTTTGGGAAGGAATTAGGGATGTGTACGTTACGTGACCTTGTCTTTAAAAAAGGTGGTATATGGGGGATTTGCCATTAGGGCTGCGATCTCTCCAACCCGTCTGGCTGAGGTAATAGCTATGAGGAAAACCGTTTTCGTGGACAAATGTAATAATGAGGTGGTCTCGTTAGAGCATTCAATACTAAATGCAGGACCCTTCTATACCCAGAAATGATGGCTTGAGAAGGTCAAGATTCCAAAGTAGAGGGGAGGAAAGGAGAGTTGTGGAGCACCCACGGAGACACTCATCTCAAATGTCAGTTACTCTCGCAGTGAGTAACCTCGTCCTCTTCTTCTTTGAGCGAGATGTCCCCATAGGTTGCGTTGGAGGATTGATATCTGGATAAAATGCTTGCAAGCCCTTTAAGAACCTCTTGGTGAGTGGATGAGCAAATATGGACAAGTTGTCTATCTTGGAGTGAAACGTAGCAATGGTCACAAAGTGAACTTTAATGGCTCACTTGTTCAAGGTGCAGAAGATAGTCGAGGATAATAGGCAAAGGGAATGTAGAAGGAACCAGCTGGTGACAAACTTACCATGTCAAAAATCTTGTCCATTTCTGAAGGTAAATCTTGCAGGTGCTCTGCGCCCTACTGTGTAGCAGGACCGTTTGTACTTGTTGTGAGCAGGTCAATTCTAGGTCAGAGCCACCTCTTCAGGTTCAGATTGCTGTCGTGGGAGCCCGGATGAAGGAGATCCCTGATGCAAGGTAGAGTGGATCAGTGGGGCATAGGACATCGCCGCTAGAAAGGGAAACCATGGCTGGCGTGGCCATGCCTGTACTAGAAGTATGAGAGGGGCCCCGTCCCTCCTTATCTTGTGAGCTACTCTATTCAATGGCATATAGGAGGAAACGTGTAGAATAGGTGGGATGTCCATGCAATGCGGAAGCCATCACCCATTGCTGTTTTGCCTATTGCCGCCCAGGAAGGGGGCATTGACTGCTGGACTGCATGGAAGAAGATGTCCCGCCAATATGTGCGGGTTCATTTGCCACTCATGTTCAGTCAGAAGGGCTCTGCTGAATGCATCTGCCGTTGTATTCAGGTCGCCTGGAAGATGCACTGCAGTGATAATTGTGTTGTCGTTCAGGCACCAGTTCTAAAGTGCTATGGTCTCTGTGCAAAGTGCTCAAGATGGGGGCTCCATCCTGATGATTTACGTAAAACATTGCTGCGACATTGACTATGTACCGTCTGCCACGGCTGTTGGTGATGAATGGGAGTAATTTGATGCATGCATTGCTGACTGCACGAGTTCTAGGACGTTTATGTGCAAGTTCATGTCAGTGCTGGACCACAAGCCCTAGCAGGTATGATGTTGTAAGTGGGTGCCCCATCCTGTACGAGATGCATCTGTCGTCATGGAGACGGATGGTTCTGGTGCGTGGAAAAGCACTCCAGAATCAAGGTTCCGTGGGCTCAGCCACAAGTGTAAGGATTCATTTACTATCCCTGGAAGGGGTAGAGATTTGGCTAGCCGATGGACATTTGTAGAGAATCAACAAGTATAGTGCTTTGGCCGCGTGACAGCGCATCCCAAGGACAAAACCAAGAAAAGGTGCAGACCTTAGAGGACAAGCCGAGAGTCAGCGGGAGCGCACGTAATCAAGAGTCCCGAGCCAACAATAACAACATCTCCCGCGTCAACGACCTTCGAGAATGCTGTGTTGGGGCTGTGAAGAAGCACAGTTTGTGAAAAGCAGGATGTGGACTTTTGGGAAGTTGTACTCTTGCAATTAAATGATTTCGGAGTCTGTGCCTTCATACACCACACATGGCGCCCGATACAGGGCTTGAAGTGAATGAGTGGTTCGAACCGGTGGGGTATCCGCAGCTGGACGGAGGATAAGCTGTTGAGAGGAGCGCCCGAAATTACTGACATCACCATTCGCAGGACGATCGGGTGAGCAGCCGCGGACAGAATAACAGTAGGGGGCAGTCTGCCACGAAAGAGCAAAAACTGCAGCTTGAGATCTTGCAGCGCATTGTGAAGGAACAGGGGTTTAAGGTTCCCCTGTTCAGCTGTTGGTTTGGATACGAGACCATTGCCCGTGGTTCCCGGAAGGGTGTGCTTATGATTTGACCTTCTTGGAGAAGGTGAGCAAGGAATTGAGAACCTCTGAACATCTTCCATTATCCCTCCCAAAAGAGCTCGTAGTAATGTGGCGAACTGTTTATACAGCCATACGGGCATTGCATCCCGCCGAGCGGGTCCTGAAGGAAGCATCGGCAACATTTGATCCCAGGCCGTATCAGAACCCAGAGGATCCCTCGTCCGCTCCCCTGAAACCACGGATATGCTGGCTCGTCTAATCTCTCGGGGTCGTGTCCGTTGCCAACAACTCACCGGAGCGGATCCTTCTGTCCTTCATAGTCCTGTGACATGAGCTGATTTTGATTTTTGGCTGTCTCAAAGCCTTAGTTTACAGATTGCACTGGCCGATTACTTGGGGCGGATCGAGTACACCTTGCCATGCCATCGGCTATTACAATCTTTGCCACAACTGCCTCTCCAGACCCGGACCATGCTTTCTTACATCCCGGTCTCTGGCGCACGCACTGTATTTGTTGATGGCTCAGGGAACACTGGCAAGGCCGTAGTTGTGTGGCGGGATGGCGATGATGCCTCCTGGAACTTGGACGTTTTCCATGTGCAAGGCTCAACCCAAATTGTTGAGCTCGCCGCGGCTGTGCATGCTTTTGAACTCTTTTCGGAGGAACAGTTAACTCTTGTTGTAGACTTGGCATATGTGTCTGGAGCGTTTGGAGAGCTCCTTTCTCAAGGAGGTCAATAATCGCCTCCTCTTTCAGCTCCTTTTGCAATTGTCACGCCTTTTACTGGCTCGGACACACCTGTACTTTGTGGTCCATATTCGCTCACATACCACTTTACCGGGGCCCATCACGGAGGGTAATGCTGTGGCTGATGCCCTGACTATGCCAGTTGTCCGGCCCAATGTGTTACAACGAGCACGACTTTCACATGATTTTTTTTTTCACCAGAATGCTAGATCATTAGCTCAGTAATTTTTCCCTTACTAAACAGCAGGCGCAAGATATAGTTCGCGCCTGTCCGGATTGCCAGCGTCTATCCGCCATACCAGTACCTAGCGGTGTTAACCCGCGAGGCCTACGGGCCAATGAACTTTGACAGTCTGATGTGACCCATTTTTCCGAATTTGGCAGATTGCGCTAGGTACATGTTACTGTTGATACCTTTTCCCACCTTATTGTTGCTACTGCCTCTGCGGGAGAAAAGGCTCGTGATGTTGTTCGGCATTGGTTACATAGTTTTGCTGTTATGGGTGTTCCAGTTTCTGTTAAAACTGATAATGGTCCCGCTTATATCTCCCACAAAGTTCAGTCCTTTTTGCAGGATTGGGGTGTAAGCCACACCACAGGCATTCCACACTCCCCCACGGGCCAAGCGATTGTTGAACGCACGCACCGCACTCTCAAGACCCTTCTTGATAAACAGGACCCCGCAGGAGCGTTTGGGCACAGCTATGTATGTGTTAAACGTTTTAAATCTTTCTGATTTGTCTTTCATGGCAGCACAGCGCCACTTTGGGCGATACTCTGCATGGCCGGAGCGGCCACAGGCTTACTACAGACCCCTGGAATCCGGACAGTGGCACGGTCCCGTTCCATTAATCATGTGGGGACGTGGGTATGCCTGTGTTTCTCTTCCCTCAGGTCCCTATTGGCTTCCTGTGCGATTTGTTGAGCCAGCCAGGATTGGTATGCCATTGGCGCAAGAGATTCTACTCGAGAACGAAGGGACCGTTGCCGATCCGTAGCGACAAATCCATGTCGGTAACCGCTGCATTTTTGCGGTTCCTGTGGAGCGGTTTCTGTGTGCATCCTGCGACAGCACATTTGTATTGGGCGCACATCATTGATTCCCCCCCCCCCCCCCCCCGTACTCAGGCCTGTGACGTGGTGGGATCCCTCACCGCCCATCAGTACCAATGGTACCGATTGGGTGGGAGGGGTGTGGATACCCCCTACAGCAGAACAGGAAACCGAGGTCGTTAATGTTACCAATGTCACCTTTGTCACTGACCTCACACCGCTTTGCTTTTCTACCCTTTATGACTGGAATGGTTTTGTTCGCTGCAAGTAAAAGGAAAGGTTCTGCACGGGTCAAGGGCATGCATTTTCATTTCAAAAGAGTTGGCGTGTGGTTTGGGGAAGAAGGAGAGAAGGTGTCTCTTCTGGTTGAGGTGGAGGGATGAGTGTATTTTGGGAAGGAATTAGGGATGTGTACGTTACGTGACCTTGTCTTTAAAAAAGGTGGTATATGGGGGATTTGCCATTAGGGCTGCGATCTCTCCAACCCGTCTGGCTGAGGTAATAGCTATGAGGAAAACCGTTTTCATGGACAAATGTAATAATGAGGTGGTCTCGTTAGAGCATTCAATACTAAATGCAGGACCCTTCTATACCCAGAAATGATGGCTTGAGAAGGTCAAGATTCCAAAGTAGAGGGGAGGAAAGGAGAGTTGTGGAGCACCCACGGAGACACTCATCTCAAATGTCAGTTACTCTCGCAGTGAGTAACCTCGTCCTCTTCTTCTTTGAGCGAGATGTCCCCATAGGTTGCGTTGGAGGATTGATATCTGGATAAAATGCTTGCAAGCCCTTTAAGAACCTCTTGGTGAGTGGATGAGCAAATATGGACAAGTTGTCTATCTTGGAGTGAAACGTAGCAATGGTCACAAAGTGAACTTTAATGGCTCACTTGTTCAAGGTGCAGAAGATAGTCGAGGATAATAGGCAAAGGGGATGTAGAAGGAACCAGCTGGTGACAAACTTACCATGTCAAAAATCTTGTCCATTTCTGAAGGTAAATCTTGCAGGTGCTCTGCGCCCTACTGTGTAGCAGGACCGTTTGTACTTGTTGTGAGCAGGTCAATTCTAGGTCAGAGCCACCTCTTCAGGTTCAGATTGCTGTCGTGGGAGCCCGGATGAAGGAGATCCCTGATGCAAGGTAGAGTGGATCAGTGGGGCATAGGACATCGCCGCTAGAAAGGGAAACCATGGCTGGCGTGGCCATGCCTGTACTAGAAGTATGAGAGGGGCCCCGTCCCTCCTTATCTTGTGAGCTACTCTATTCAATGGCATATAGGAGGAAACGTGTAGAATAGGTGGGATGTCCATGCAATGCGGAAGCCATCACCCATTGCTGTTTTGCCTATTGCCGCCCAGGAAGGGGGCATTGACTGCTGGACTGCATGGAAGAAGATGTCCCGCCAATATGTGCGGGTTCATTTGCCACTCATGTTCAGTCAGAAGGGCTCTGCTGAATGCATCTGCCGTTGTATTCAGGTCGCCTGGAAGATGCACTGCAGTGATAATTGTGTTGTCGTTCAGGCACCAGTTCTAAAGTGCTATGGTCTCTGTGCAAAGTGCTCAAGATGGGGGCTCCATCCTGATGATTTACGTAAAACATTGCTGCGACATTGACTATGTACCGTCTGCCACGGCTGTTGGTGATGAATGGGAGTAATTTGATGCATGCATTGCTGACTGCACGAGTTCTAGGACGTTTATGTGCAAGTTCATGTCAGTGCTGGACCACAAGCCCTAGCAGGTATGATGTTGTAAGTGGGTGCCCCATCCTGTACGAGATGCATCTGTCGTCATGGAGACGGATGGTTCTGGTGCGTGGAAAAGCACTCCAGAATCAAGGTTCCGTGGGCTCAGCCACAAGTGTAAGGATTCATTTACTATCCCTGGAAGGGGTAGAGATTTGGCTAGCCGATGGACATTTGTAGAGAATCAACAAGTATAGTGCTTTGGCCGCGTGACAGCGCATCCCAAGGACAAAACCAAGAAAAGGTGCAGACCTTAGAGGACAAGCCGAGAGTCAGCGGGAGCGCACGTAATCAAGAGTCCCGAGCCAACAATAACAACATCTCCCGCGTCAACGACCTTCGAGAATGCTGTGTTGGGGCTGTGAAGAAGCACAGTTTGTGAAAAGCAGGATGTGGACTTTTGGGAAGTTGTACTCTTGCAATTAAATGATTTCGGAGTCTGTGCCTTCATACACCACACATGGCGCCCGATACAGGGCTTGAAGTGAATGAGTGGTTCGAACCGGTGGGGTATCCGCAGCTGGACGGAGGATAAGCTGTTGAGAGGAGCGCCCGAAATTACTGACATCACCATTCGCAGGACGATCGGGTGAGCAGCCGCGGACAGAATAACAGTAGGGGGCAGTCTGCCACGAAAGAGCAAAAACTGCAGCTTGAGATCTTGCAGCGCATTGTGAAGGAACAGGGGTTTAAGGTTCCCCTGTTCAGCTGTTGGTTTGGATACGAGACCATTGCCCGTGGTTCCCGGAAGGGTGTGCTTATGATTTGACCTTCTTGGAGAAGGTGAGCAAGGAATTGAGAACCTCTGAACATCTTCCATTATCCCTCCCAAAAGAGCTCGTAGTAATGTGGCGAACTGTTTATACAGCCATACGGGCATTGCATCCCGCCGAGCGGGTCCTGAAGGAAGCATCGGCAACATTTGATCCCAGGCCGTATCAGAACCCAGAGGATCCCTCGTCCGCTCCCCTGAAACCACGGATATGCTGGCTCGTCTAATCTCTCGGGGTCGTGTCCGTTGCCAACAACTCACCGGAGCGGATCCTTCTGTCCTTCATAGTCCTGTGACATGAGCTGATTTTGATTTTTGGCTGTCTCAAAGCCTTAGTTTACAGATTGCACTGGCCGATTACTTGGGGCGGATCGAGTACACCTTGCCATGCCATCGGCTATTACAATCTTTGCCACAACTGCCTCTCCAGACCCGGACCATGCTTTCTTACATCCCGGTCTCTGGCGCACGCACTGTATTTGTTGATGGCTCAGGGAACACTGGCAAGGCCGTAGTTGTGTGGCGGGATGGCGATGATGCCTCCTGGAACTTGGACGTTTTCCATGTGCAAGGCTCAACCCAAATTGTTGAGCTCGCCGCGGCTGTGCATGCTTTTGAACTCTTTTCGGAGGAACAGTTAACTCTTGTTGTAGACTTGGCATATGTGTCTGGAGCGTTTGGAGAGCTCCTTTCTCAAGGAGGTCAATAATCGCCTCCTCTTTCAGCTCCTTTTGCAATTGTCACGCCTTTTACTGGCTCGGACACACCTGTACTTTGTGGTCCATATTCGCTCACATACCACTTTACCGGGGCCCATCACGGAGGGTAATGCTGTGGCTGATGCCCTGACTATGCCAGTTGTCCGGCCCAATGTGTTACAACGAGCACGACTTTCACATGATTTTTTTTTTCACCAGAATGCTAGATCATTAGCTCAGTAATTTTTCCCTTACTAAACAGCAGGCGCAAGATATAGTTCGCGCCTGTCCGGATTGCCAGCGTCTATCCGCCATACCAGTACCTAGCGGTGTTAACCCGCGAGGCCTACGGGCCAATGAACTTTGACAGTCTGATGTGACCCATTTTTCCGAATTTGGCAGATTGCGCTAGGTACATGTTACTGTTGATACCTTTTCCCACCTTATTGTTGCTACTGCCTCTGCGGGAGAAAAGGCTCGTGATGTTGTTCGGCATTGGTTACATAGTTTTGCTGTTATGGGTGTTCCAGTTTCTGTTAAAACTGATAATGGTCCCGCTTATATCTCCCACAAAGTTCAGTCCTTTTTGCAGGATTGGGGTGTAAGCCACACCACAGGCATTCCACACTCCCCCACGGGCCGGCCAAGCGATTGTTGAACGCACGCACCGCACTCTCAAGACCCTTCTTGATAAACAGGACCCCACAGGAGCGTTTGGACACAGCTATGTATGTGTTAAACGTTTTAAATCTTTCTGATTTGTCTTTCATGGCAGCACAGCGCCACTTTGGGCGATACTCTGCATGGCCGGAGCGGCCACAGGCTTACTACAGACCCCTGGAATCCGGACAGTGGCACGGTCCCGTTCCATTAATCATGTGGGGACGTGGGTATGCCTGTGTTTCTCTTCCCTCAGGTCCCTATTGGCTTCCTGTGCGATTTGTTGAGCCAGCCAGGATTGGTATGCCATTGGCGCAAGAGATTCTACTCGAGAACGAAGGGACCGTTGCCGATCCGTAGCGACAAATCCATGTCGGTAACCGCTGCATTTTTGCGGTTCCTGTGGAGCGGTTTCTGTGTGCATCCTGCGACAGCACATTTGTATTGGGCGCACATCATTGATTCCCCCCCCCCCCCCCGTATTCAGGCCTGTGACGTGGTGGGATCCCTCACCGCCCATCAGTACCAATGGTACCGATTGGGTGGGAGGGGTGTGGATACCCCCTACAGCAGAACAGGAAACCGAGGTCGTTAATGTTACCAATGTCACCTTTGTCACTGACCTCCCACCGCTTTGCTTTTCTACCCTTTATGACTGGAATGGTTTTGTTCGCTGCAAGTAAAAGGAAAGATTCTGCACGGGTCAAGGGCATGCATTTTCATTTCAAAAGAGTTGGCGTGTGGTTTGGGGAAGAAGGAGAGAAGGTGTCTCTTCTGGTTGAGGTGGAGGGATGAGTGTATTTTGGGAAGGAATTAGGGATGTGTACGTTACGTGACCTTGTCTTTAAAAAAGGTGGTATATGGGGGATTTGCCATTAGGGCTGCGATCTCTCCAACCCGTCTGGCTGAGGTAATAGCTATGAGGAAAACCGTTTTCGTGGACAAATGTAATAATGAGGTGGTCTCGTTAGAGCATTCAATACTAAATGCAGGACCCTTCTATACCCAGAAATGATGGCTTGAGAAGGTCAAGATTCCAAAGTAGAGGGGAGGAAAGGAGAGTTGTGGAGCACCCACGGAGACACTCATCTCAAATGTCAGTTACTCTCGCGGTGAGTAACCTCGTCCTCTTCTTCTTTGAGCGAGATGTCCCCATAGGTTGCGTTGGAGGATTGATATCTGGATAAAATGCTTGCAAGCCCTTTAAGAACCTCTTGGTGAGTGGATGAGCAAATATGGACAAGTTGTCTATCTTGGAGTGAAACGTAGCAATGGTCACAAAGTGAACTTTAATGGATCACTTGTTCAAGGTGCAGAAGATAGTCGAGGATAATAGGCAAAGGGGATGTAGAAGGAACCAGCTGGTGACAAACTTACCATGTCGAAAATCTTGTCCATTTCTGAAGGTAAGTCTTGCAGGTGCTCTGCGCCCTACTGTGTAGCAGGACCGTTTGTACTTGTTGTGAGCAGGTCAATTCTAGGTCAGAGCCACCTCTTCAGGTTCAGATTGCTGTCGTGGGAGCCCGGATGAAGGAGATCCCTGATGCAAGGTAGAGTGGATCAGTGGGGCATAGGACATCGCCGCTAGAAAGGGAAACCATGGCTGGCGTGGCCATGCCTGTACTATAAGTATGAGAGGGGCCCCGTCCCTCCTTATCTTGTGAGCTACTCTATTCAATGGCATATAGGAGGAAACGTGTAGAATAGGTGGGATGTCCATGCAATGAGGAAGCCATCACCCATTGATGTTTTGCCTATTGCCGCCCAGGAAGGGGGCATTGACTGCTGGACTGCATGGAAGAAGATGTCCCGCCAATATGTGCGGGTTCATTTGCCACTCATGTTCAGTCAGAAGGGCTCTGCTGAATGCATCTGCCGTTGTATTCAGGTCGCCTGGAAGATGCACTGCAGTGATAATTGTGTTGTCGTTCAGGCACCAGTTCTAAAGTGCTATGGTCTCTGTGCAAAGTGCTCAAGATGGGGGCTCCATCCTGATGATTTACGTAAAACATTGCTGCGACATTGACTATGTACCGTCTGCCACGGCTGTTGGTGATGAATGGGAGTAATTTGATGCATGCATTGCTGACTGCACGAGTTCTAGGACGTTTATGTGCAAGTTCATGTCAGTGCTGGACCACAAGCCCTAGCAGGTATGATGTTGTAAGTGGGTGCCCCATCCTGTACGAGATGCATCTGTCGTCATGGAGACGGATGGTTCTGGTGCGTGGAAAAGCACTCCAGAATCAAGGTTCCGTGGGCTCAGCCACAAGTGTAAGGATTCATTTACTATCCCTGGAAGGGGTAGAGATTTGGCTAGCCGATGGACATTTGTAGAGAATCAACAAGTATAGTGCTTTGGCCGCGTGACAGCGCATCCCAAGGACAAAACCAAGAAAAGGTGCAGACCTTAGAGGACAAGCCGAGAGTCAGCGGGAGCGCACGTAATCAAGAGTCCCGAGCCAACAATAACAACATCTCCCGCGTCAACGACCTTCGAGAATGCTGTGTTGGGGCTGTGAAGAAGCACAGTTTGTGAAAAGCAGGATGTGGACTTTTGGGAAGTTGTACTCTTGCAATGAAATGATTTCGGAGTCTGTGCCTTCATACACCACACATGGCGCCCGATACAGGGCTTGAAGTGAATGAGTGGTTCGAACCGGTGGGGTATCCGCAGCTGGACGGAGGATAAGCTGTTGAGAGGAGCGCCCGAAATTACTGACATCACCATTCGCAGGACGATCGGGTGAGCAGCCGCGGACAGAATAACAGTAGGGGGCAGTCTGCCACGAAAGAGCAAAAACTGCAGCTTGAGATCTTGCAGCGCATTGTGAAGGAACAGGGGTTTAAGGTTCCCCTGTTCAGCTGTTGGTTTGGATACGAGACCATTGCCCGTGGTTCCCGGAAGGGTGTGCTTATGATTTGACCTTCTTGGAGAAGGTGAGCAAGGAATTGAGAACCTCTGAACATCTTCCATTATCCCTCCCAAAAGAGCTCGTAGTAATGTGGCGAACTGTTTATACAGCCATACGGGCATTGCATCCCGCCGAGCGGGTCCTGAAGGAAGCATCGGCAACATTTGATCCCAGGCCGTATCAGGACCCAGAGGATCCCTCGTCCCCTCCCCTGAAACCACGGATATGCTGGCTCGTCTAATCTCTCGGGGTCGTGTCCGTTGCCAACAACTCACCGGAGCGGATCCTTCTGTCCTTCATAGTCCTGTGACATGAGCTGATTTTGATTTTTGGCTGTCTCAAAGCCTTAGTTTACAGATTGCACTGGCCGATTACTTGGGGCGGATCGAGTACACCTTGCCATGCCATCGGCTATTACAATCTTTGCCACAACTGCCTCTCCAGCCCCGGACCATGCTTTCTTACATCCCGGTCTCTGGCGCACGCACTGTATTTGTTGATGGCTCAGGGAACACTGGCAAGGCCGTAGTTGTGTGGCGGGATGGCGATGATGCCTCCTGGAACTTGGACGTTTTCCATGTGCAAGGCTCAACCCAAATTGTTGAGCTCGCCGCGGCTGTGCATGCTTTTGAACTCTTTTCGGAGGAACAGTTAACTCTTGTTGTAGACTTGGCATATGTGTCTGGAGCGTTTGGAGAGCTCCTTTCTCAAGGAGGTCAATAATCGCCTCCTCTTTCAGCTCCTTTTGCAATTGTCACGCCTTTTACTGGCTCGGACACACCTGTACTTTGTGGTCCATATTCGCTCACATACCACTTTACCGGGGCCCATCACGGAGGGTAATGCTGTGGCTGATGCCCTGACTATGCCAGTTGTCCGGCCCAATGTGTTACAGCGAGCACGACTTTCACATGATTTTTTTTTTCACCAGAATGCTAGATCATTAGCTCAGTAATTTTTCCCTTACTAAACAGCAGGCGCAAGATATAGTTCGCGCCTGTCCGGATTGCCAGCGTCTATCCGCCATACCAGTACCTAGCGGTGTTAACCCGCGAGGCCTACGGGCCAATGAACTTTGACAGTCTGATGTGACCCATTTTTCCGAATTTGGCAGATTGCGCTAGGTACATGTTACTGTTGATACCTTTTCCCACCTTATTGTTGCTACTGCCTCTGCGGGAGAAAAGGCTCGTGATGTTGTTCGGCATTGGTTACATAGTTTTGCTGTTATGGGTGTTCCAGTTTCTGTTAAAACTGATAATGGTCCCGCTTATATCTCCCACAAAGTTCAGTCCTTTTTGCAGGATTGGGGTGTAAGCCACACCACAGGCATTCCACACTCCCCCACGGGCCGGCCAAGCGATTGTTGAACGCACGCACCGCACTCTCAAGACCCTTCTTGATAAACAGGACCCCACAGGAGCGTTTGGACACAGCTATGTATGTGTTAAACGTTTTAAATCTTTCTGATTTGTCTTTCATGGCAGCACAGCGCCACTTTGGGCGATACTCTGCATGGCCGGAGCGGCCACAGGCTTACTACAGACCCCTGGAATCCGGACAGTGGCACGGTCCCGTTCCATTAATCATGTGGGGACGTGGGTATGCCTGTGTTTCTCTTCCCTCAGGTCCCTATTGGCTTCCTGTGCGATTTGTTGAGCCAGCCAGGATTGGTATGCCATTGGCGCAAGAGATTCTACTCGAGAAGGAAGGGACCGTTGCCGATCCGTAGCGACAAATCCATGTCGGTAACCGCTGCATTTTTGCGGTTCCTGTGGAGCGGTTTCTGTGTGCATCCTGCGACAGCACATTTGTATTGGGCGCACATCATTGATCCCCCCCTCCCCCCGTATTCAGGCCTGTGACGTGGTGGGATCCCTCACCGCCCATCAGTACCAATGGTACCGATTGGGTGGGAGGGGTGTGGATACCCCCTACAGCAGAACAGGAAACCGAGGTCGTTAATGTTACCAATGTCACCTTTGTCACTGACCTCCCACCGCTTTGCTTTTCTACCCTTTATGACTGGAATGGTTTTGTTCGCTGCAAGTAAAAGGAAAGATTCTGCACGGGTCAAGGGCATGCATTTTCATTTCAAAAGAGTTGGCGTGTGGTTTGGGGAAGAAGGAGAGAAGGTGTCTCTTCTGGTTGAGGTGGAGGGATGAGTGTATTTTGGGAAGGAATTAGGGATGTGTACGTTACGTGACCTTGTCTTTAAAAAAGGTGGTATATGGGGGATTTGCCATTAGGGCTGCGATCTCTCCAACCCGTCTGGCTGAGGTAATAGCTATGAGGAAAACCGTTTTCGTGGACAAATGTAATAATGAGGTGGTCTCGTTAGAGCATTCAATACTAAATGCAGGACCCTTCTATACCCAGAAATGATGGCTTGAGAAGGTCAAGATTCCAAAGTAGAGGGGAGGAAAGGAGAGTTGTGGAGCACCCACGGAGACACTCATCTCAAATGTCAGTTACTCTCGCGGTGAGTAACCTCGTCCTCTTCTTCTTTGAGCGAGATGTCCCCATAGGTTTCCCCCCCATTAGGTTGCGTTGGAGGATTGATATCTGGATAAAATGCTTGCAAGCCCTTTAAGAACCTCTTGGTGAGTGGATGAGCAAATATGGACAAGTTGTCTATCTTGGAGTGAAACGTAGCAATGGTCACAAAGTGAACTTTAATGGATCACTTGTTCAAGGTGCAGAAGATAGTCGAGGATAATAGGCAAAGGGGATGTAGAAGGAACCAGCTGGTGACAAACTTACCATGTCGAAAATCTTGTCCATTTCTGAAGGTAAGTCTTGCAGGTGCTCTGCGCCCTACTGTGTAGCAGGACCGTTTGTACTTGTTGTGAGCAGGTCAATTCTAGGTCAGAGCCACCTCTTCAGGTTCAGATTGCTGTCGTGGGAGCCCGGATGAAGGAGATCCCTGATGCAAGGTAGAGTGGATCAGTGGGGCATAGGACATCGCCGCTAGAAAGGGAAACCATGGCTGGCGTGGCCATGCCTGTACTATAAGTATGAGAGGGGCCCCGTCCCTCCTTATCTTGTGAGCTACTCTATTCAATGGCATATAGGAGGAAACGTGTAGAATAGGTGGGATGTCCATGCAATGAGGAAGCCATCACCCATTGATGTTTTGCCTATTGCCGCCCAGGAAGAGACTAGGGCGCATTGACTACTGGACTGCATGGAAGAAGATGTCCCGCCAATATGTGCGGGTTCATTTGCCACTCATGTTCAGTCAGAAGGGCTCTGCTGAATGCATCTGCCGTTGTATTCAGGTCGCCTGGAAGATGCACTGCAGTGATAATTGTGTTGTCGTTCAGGCACCAGTTCTAAAGTGCTATGGTCTCTGTGCAAAGTGCTCAAGATGGGGGCTCCATCCTGATGATTTACGTAAAACATTGCTGCGACATTGACTATGTACCGTCTGCCACGGCTGTTGGTGATGAATGGGAGTAATTTGATGCATGCATTGCTGACTGCACGAGTTCTAGGACGTTTATGTGCAAGTTCATGTCAGTGCTGGACCACAAGCCCTAGCAGGTATGATGTTGTAAGTGGGTGCCCCATCCTGTACGAGATGCATCTGTCGTCATGGAGACGGATGGTTCTGGTGCGTGGAAAAGCACTCCAGAATCAAGGTTCCGTGGGCTCAGCCACAAGTGTAAGGATTCATTTACTATCCCTGGAAGGGGTAGAGATTTGGCTAGCCGATGGACATTTGTAGAGAATCAACAAGTATAGTGCTTTGGCCGCGTGACAGCGCATCCCAAGGACAAAACCAAGAAAAGGTGCAGACCTTAGAGGACAAGCCGAGAGTCAGCGGGAGCGCACGTAATCAAGAGTCCCGAGCCAACAATAACAACATCTCCCGCGTCAACGACCTTCGAGAATGCTGTGTTGCGGCTGTGAAGAAGCACAGTTTGTGAAAAGCAGGATGTGGACTTTTGGGAAGTTGTACTCTTGCAATGAAATGATTTCGGAGTCTGTGCCTTCATACACCACACATGGCGCCCGATACAGGGCTTGAAGTGAATGAGTGGTTCGAACCGGTGGGGTATCCGCAGCTGGACGGAGGATAAGCTGTTGAGAGGAGCGCCCGAAATTACTGACATCACCATTCGCAGGACGATCGGGTGAGCAGCCGCGGACAGAATAACAGTAGGGGGCAGTCTGCCACGAAAGAGCAAAAACTGCAGCTTGAGATCTTGCAGCGCATTGTGAAGGAACAGGGGTTTAAGGTTCCCCTGTTCAGCTGTTGGTTTGGATACGAGACCATTGCCCGTGGTTCCCGGAAGGGTGTGCTTATGATTTGACCTTCTTGGAGAAGGTGAGCAAGGAATTGAGAACCTCTGAACATCTTCCATTATCCCTCCCAAAAGAGCTCGTAGTAATGTGGCGAACTGTTTATACAGCCATACGGGCATTGCATCCCGCCGAGCGGGTCCTGAAGGAAGCATCGGCAACATTTGATCCCAGGCCGTATCAGGACCCAGAGGATCCCTCGTCCCCTCCCCTGAAACCACGGATATGCTGGCTCGTCTAATCTCTCGGGGTCGTGTCCGTTGCCAACAACTCACCGGAGCGGATCCTTCTGTCCTTCATAGTCCTGTGACATGAGCTGATTTTGATTTTTGGCTGTCTCAAAGCCTTAGTTTACAGATTGCACTGGCCGATTACTTGGGGCGGATCGAGTACACCTTGCCATGCCATCGGCTATTACAATCTTTGCCACAACTGCCTCTCCAGCCCCGGACCATGCTTTCTTACATCCCGGTCTCTGGCGCACGCACTGTATTTGTTGATGGCTCAGGGAACACTGGCAAGGCCGTAGTTGTGTGGCGGGACGGCGATGATGCCTCCTGGAACTTGGACGTTTTCCATGTGCAAGGCTCAACCCAAATTGTTGAGCTCGCCGCGGCTGTGCATGCTTTTGAACTCTTTTCGGAGGAACAGTTAACTCTTGTTGTAGACTTGGCATATGTGTCTGGAGCGTTTGGAGAGCTCCTTTCTCAAGGAGGTCAATAATCGCCTCCTCTTTCAGCTCCTTTTGCAATTGTCACGCCTTTTACTGGCTCGGACACACCTGTACTTTGTGGTCCATATTCGCTCACATACCACTTTACCGGGGCCCATCACGGAGGGTAATGCTGTGGCTGATGCCCTGACTATGCCAGTTGTCCGGCCCAATGTGTTACAGCGAGCACGACTTTCACATGATTTTTTTTTTCACCAGAATGCTAGATCATTAGCTCAGTAATTTTTCCCTTACTAAACAGCAGGCGCAAGATATAGTTCGCGCCTGTCCGGATTGCCAGCGTCTATCCGCCATACCAGTACCTAGCGGTGTTAACCCGCGAGGCCTACGGGCCAATGAACTTTGACAGTCTGATGTGACCCATTTTTCCGAATTTGGCAGATTGCGCTAGGTACATGTTACTGTTGATACCTTTTCCCACCTTATTGTTGCTACTGCCTCTGCGGGAGAAAAGGCTCGTGATGTTGTTCGGCATTGGTTACATAGTTTTGCTGTTATGGGTGTTCCAGTTTCTGTTAAAACTGATAATGGTCCCGCTTATATCTCCCACAAAGTTCAGTCCTTTTTGCAGGATTGGGGTGTAAGCCACACCACAGGCATTCCACACTCCCCCACGGGCCGGCCAAGCGATTGTTGAACGCACGCACCGCACTCTCAAGACCCTTCTTGATAAACAGGACCCCACAGGAGCGTTTGGACACAGCTATGTATGTGTTAAACGTTTTAAATCTTTCTGATTTGTCTTTCATGGCAGCACAGCGCCACTTTGGGCGATACTCTGCATGGCCGGAGCGGCCACAGGCTTACTACAGACCCCTGGAATCCGGACAGTGG
This sequence comes from Pelodiscus sinensis, assembly GCF_052426305.1. Classification (NCBI taxonomy): domain Eukaryota; kingdom Metazoa; phylum Chordata; order Testudines; family Trionychidae; genus Pelodiscus; species Pelodiscus sinensis. Next base: position 113,579,288 of record NC_143055.1, on the reverse strand, counting down.
CACGGTCCCGTTCCATTAATCATGTGGGGACGTGGGTATGCCTGTGTTTCTCTTCCCTCAGGTCCCTATTGGCTTCCTGTGCGATTTGTTGAGCCAGCCAGGATTGGTATGCCATTGGCGCAAGAGATTCTACTCGAGAAGGAAGGGACCGTTGCCGATCCGTAGCGACAAATCCATGTCGGTAACCGCTGCATTTTTGCGGTTCCTGTGGAGCGGTTTCTGTGTGCATCCTGCGACAGCACATTTGTATTGGGCGCACATCATTGATCCCCCCCTCCCCCCGTATTCAGGCCTGTGACGTGGTGGGATCCCTCACCGCCCATCAGTACCAATGGTACCGATTGGGTGGGAGGGGTGTGGATACCCCCTACAGCAGAACAGGAAACCGAGGTCGTTAATGTTACCAATGTCACCTTTGTCACTGACCTCCCACCGCTTTGCTTTTCTACCCTTTATGACTGGAATGGTTTTGTTCGCTGCAAGTAAAAGGAAAGATTCTGCACGGGTCAAGGGCATGCATTTTCATTTCAAAAGAGTTGGCGTGTGGTTTGGGGAAGAAGGAGAGAAGGTGTCTCTTCTGGTTGAGGTGGAGGGATGAGTGTATTTTGGGAAGGAATTAGGGATGTGTACGTTACGTGACCTTGTCTTTAAAAAAGGTGGTATATGGGGGATTTGCCATTAGGGCTGCGATCTCTCCAACCCGTCTGGCTGAGGTAATAGCTATGAGGAAAACCGTTTTCGTGGACAAATGTAATAATGAGGTGGTCTCGTTAGAGCATTCAATACTAAATGCAGGACCCTTCTATACCCAGAAATGATGGCTTGAGAAGGTCAAGATTCCAAAGTAGAGGGGAGGAAAGGAGAGTTGTGGAGCACCCACGGAGACACTCATCTCAAATGTCAGTTACTCTCGCGGTGAGTAACCTCGTCCTCTTCTTCTTTGAGCGAGATGTCCCCATAGGTTTCCCCCCCATTAGGTTGCGTTGGAGGATTGATATCTGGATAAAATGCTTGCAAGCCCTTTAAGAACCTCTTGGTGAGTGGATGAGCAAATATGGACAAGTTGTCTATCTTGGAGTGAAACGTAGCAATGGTCACAAAGTGAACTTTAATGGATCACTTGTTCAAGGTGCAGAAGATAGTCGAGGATAATAGGCAAAGGGGATGTAGAAGGAACCAGCTGGTGACAAACTTACCATGTCGAAAATCTTGTCCATTTCTGAAGGTAAGTCTTGCAGGTGCTCTGCGCCCTACTGTGTAGCAGGACCGTTTGTACTTGTTGTGAGCAGGTCAATTCTAGGTCAGAGCCACCTCTTCAGGTTCAGATTGCTGTCGTGGGAGCCCGGATGAAGGAGATCCCTGATGCAAGGTAGAGTGGATCAGTGGGGCATAGGACATCGCCGCTAGAAAGGGAAACCATGGCTGGCGTGGCCATGCCTGTACTATAAGTATGAGAGGGGCCCCGTCCCTCCTTATCTTGTGAGCTACTCTATTCAATGGCATATAGGAGGAAACGTGTAGAATAGGTGGGATGTCCATGCAATGAGGAAGCCATCACCCATTGATGTTTTGCCTATTGCCGCCCAGGAAGAGACTAGGGCGCATTGACTACTGGACTGCATGGAAGAAGATGTCCCGCCAATATGTGCGGGTTCATTTGCCACTCATGTTCAGTCAGAAGGGCTCTGCTGAATGCATCTGCCGTTGTATTCAGGTCGCCTGGAAGATGCACTGCAGTGATAATTGTGTTGTCGTTCAGGCACCAGTTCTAAAGTGCTATGGTCTCTGTGCAAAGTGCTCAAGATGGGGGCTCCATCCTGATGATTTACGTAAAACATTGCTGCGACATTGACTATGTACCGTCTGCCACGGCTGTTGGTGATGAATGGGAGTAATTTGATGCATGCATTGCTGACTGCACGAGTTCTAGGACGTTTATGTGCAAGTTCATGTCAGTGCTGGACCACAAGCCCTAGCAGGTATGATGTTGTAAGTGGGTGCCCCATCCTGTACGAGATGCATCTGTCGTCATGGAGACGGATGGTTCTGGTGCGTGGAAAAGCACTCCAGAATCAAGGTTCCGTGGGCTCAGCCACAAGTGTAAGGATTCATTTACTATCCCTGGAAGGGGTAGAGATTTGGCTAGCCGATGGACATTTGTAGAGAATCAACAAGTATAGTGCTTTGGCCGCGTGACAGCGCATCCCAAGGACAAAACCAAGAAAAGGTGCAGACCTTAGAGGACAAGCCGAGAGTCAGCGGGAGCGCACGTAATCAAGAGTCCCGAGCCAACAATAACAACATCTCCCGCGTCAACGACCTTCGAGAATGCTGTGTTGCGGCTGTGAAGAAGCACAGTTTGTGAAAAGCAGGATGTGGACTTTTGGGAAGTTGTACTCTTGCAATGAAATGATTTCGGAGTCTGTGCCTTCATACACCACACATGGCGCCCGATACAGGGCTTGAAGTGAATGAGTGGTTCGAACCGGTGGGGTATCCGCAGCTGGACGGAGGATAAGCTGTTGAGAGGAGCGCCCGAAATTACTGACATCACCATTCGCAGGACGATCGGGTGAGCAGCCGCGGACAGAATAACAGTAGGGGGCAGTCTGCCACGAAAGAGCAAAAACTGCAGCTTGAGATCTTGCAGCGCATTGTGAAGGAACAGGGGTTTAAGGTTCCCCTGTTCAGCTGTTGGTTTGGATACGAGACCATTGCCCGTGGTTCCCGGAAGGGTGTGCTTATGATTTGACCTTCTTGGAGAAGGTGAGCAAGGAATTGAGAACCTCTGAACATCTTCCATTATCCCTCCCAAAAGAGCTCGTAGTAATGTGGCGAACTGTTTATACAGCCATACGGGCATTGCATCCCGCCGAGCGGGTCCTGAAGGAAGCATCGGCAACATTTGATCCCAGGCCGTATCAGGACCCAGAGGATCCCTCGTCCCCTCCCCTGAAACCACGGATATGCTGGCTCGTCTAATCTCTCGGGGTCGTGTCCGTTGCCAACAACTCACCGGAGCGGATCCTTCTGTCCTTCATAGTCCTGTGACATGAGCTGATTTTGATTTTTGGCTGTCTCAAAGCCTTAGTTTACAGATTGCACTGGCCGATTACTTGGGGCGGATCGAGTACACCTTGCCATGCCATCGGCTATTACAATCTTTGCCACAACTGCCTCTCCAGCCCCGGACCATGCTTTCTTACATCCCGGTCTCTGGCGCACGCACTGTATTTGTTGATGGCTCAGGGAACACTGGCAAGGCCGTAGTTGTGTGGCGGGACGGCGATGATGCCTCCTGGAACTTGGACGTTTTCCATGTGCAAGGCTCAACCCAAATTGTTGAGCTCGCCGCGGCTGTGCATGCTTTTGAACTCTTTTCGGAGGAACAGTTAACTCTTGTTGTAGACTTGGCATATGTGTCTGGAGCGTTTGGAGAGCTCCTTTCTCAAGGAGGTCAATAATCGCCTCCTCTTTCAGCTCCTTTTGCAATTGTCACGCCTTTTACTGGCTCGGACACACCTGTACTTTGTGGTCCATATTCGCTCACATACCACTTTACCGGGGCCCATCACGGAGGGTAATGCTGTGGCTGATGCCCTGACTATGCCAGTTGTCCGGCCCAATGTGTTACAGCGAGCACGACTTTCACATGATTTTTTTTTTCACCAGAATGCTAGATCATTAGCTCAGTAATTTTTCCCTTACTAAACAGCAGGCGCAAGATATAGTTCGCGCCTGTCCGGATTGCCAGCGTCTATCCGCCATACCAGTACCTAGCGGTGTTAACCCGCGAGGCCTACGGGCCAATGAACTTTGACAGTCTGATGTGACCCATTTTTCCGAATTTGGCAGATTGCGCTAGGTACATGTTACTGTTGATACCTTTTCCCACCTTATTGTTGCTACTGCCTCTGCGGGAGAAAAGGCTCGTGATGTTGTTCGGCATTGGTTACATAGTTTTGCTGTTATGGGTGTTCCAGTTTCTGTTAAAACTGATAATGGTCCCGCTTATATCTCCCACAAAGTTCAGTCCTTTTTGCAGGATTGGGGTGTAAGCCACACCACAGGCATTCCACACTCCCCCACGGGCCGGCCAAGCGATTGTTGAACGCACGCACCGCACTCTCAAGACCCTTCTTGATAAACAGGACCCCACAGGAGCGTTTGGACACAGCTATGTATGTGTTAAACGTTTTAAATCTTTCTGATTTGTCTTTCATGGCAGCACAGCGCCACTTTGGGCGATACTCTGCATGGCCGGAGCGGCCACAGGCTTACTACAGACCCCTGGAATCCGGACAGTGGCACGGTCCCGTTCCATTAATCATGTGGGGACGTGGGTATGCCTGTGTTTCTCTTCCCTCAGGTCCCTATTGGCTTCCTGTGCGATTTGTTGAGCCAGCCAGGATTGGTATGCCATTGGCGCAAGAGATTCTACTCGAGAAGGAAGGGACCGTTGCCGATCCGTAGCGACAAATCCATGTCGGTAACCGCTGCATTTTTGCGGTTCCTGTGGAGCGGTTTCTGTGTGCATCCTGCGACAGCACATTTGTATTGGGCGCACATCATTGATCCCCCCCCCCCCCCGTATTCAGGCCTGTGACGTGGTGGGATCCCTCACCGCCCATCAGTACCAATGGTACCGATTGGGTGGGAGGGGTGTGGATACCCCCTACAGCAGAACAGGAAACCGAGGTCGTTAATGTTACCAATGTCACCTTTGTCACTGACCTCCCACCGCTTTGCTTTTCTACCCTTTATGACTGGAATGGTTTTGTTCGCTGCAAGTAAAAGGAAAGATTCTGCACGGGTCAAGGGCATGCATTTTCATTTCAAAAGAGTTGGCGTGTGGTTTGGGGAAGAAGGAGAGAAGGTGTCTCTTCTGGTTGAGGTGGAGGGATGAGTGTATTTTGGGAAGGAATTAGGGATGTGTACGTTACGTGACCTTGTCTTTAAAAAAGGTGGTATATGGGGGATTTGCCATTAGGGCTGCGATCTCTCCAACCCGTCTGGCTGAGGTAATAGCTATGAGGAAAACCGTTTTCGTGGACAAATGTAATAATGAGGTGGTCTCGTTAGAGCATTCAATACTAAATGCAGGACCCTTCTATACCCAGAAATGATGGCTTGAGAAGGTCAAGATTCCAAAGTAGAGGGGAGGAAAGGAGAGTTGTGGAGCACCCACGGAGACACTCATCTCAAATGTCAGTTACTCTCGCGGTGAGTAACCTCGTCCTCTTCTTCTTTGAGCGAGATGTCCCCATAGGTGCCCCACATTAGGTTGCGTTGGAGGATTGATATCTGGATAAAATGCTTGCAAGCCCTTTAAGAACCTCTTGGTGAGTGGATGAGCAAATATGGACAAGTTGTCTATCTTGGAGTGAAACGTAGCAATGGTCACAAAGTGAACTTTAATGGATCACTTGTTCAAGGTGCAGAAGATAGTCGAGGATAATAGGCAAAGGGGATGTAGAAGGAACCAGCTGGTGACAAACTTACCATGTCGAAAATCTTGTCCATTTCTGAAGGTAAGTCTTGCAGGTGCTCTGCGCCCTACTGTGTAGCAGGACCGTTTGTACTTGTTGTGAGCAGGTCAATTCTAGGTCAGAGCCACCTCTTCAGGTTCAGATTGCTGTCGTGGGAGCCCGGATGAAGGAGATCCCTGATGCAAGGTAGAGTGGATCAGTGGGGCGTAGGACATCGCCGCTAGAAAGGGAAACCATGGCTGGCGTGGCCATGCCTGTACTATAAGTATGAGAGGGGCCCCGTCCCTCCTTATCTTGTGAGCTACTCTATTCAATGGCATATAGGAGGAAACGTGTAGAATAGGTGGGATGTCCATGCAATGAGGAAGCCATCACCCATTGATGTTTTGCCTATTGCCGCCCAGGAAGAGACTAGGGCGCATTGACTACTGGACTGCATGGAAGAAGATGTCCCGCCAATATGTGCGGGTTCATTTGCCACTCATGTTCAGTCAGAAGGGCTCTGCTGAATGCATCTGCCGTTGTATTCAGGTCGCCTGGAAGATGCACTGCAGTGATAATTGTGTTGTCGTTCAGGCACCAGTTCTAAAGTGCTATGGTCTCTGTGCAAAGTGCTCAAGATGGGGGCTCCATCCTGATGATTTACGTAAAACATTGCTGCGACATTGACTATGTACCGTCTGCCACGGCTGTTGGTGATGAATGGGAGTAATTTGATGCATGCATTGCTGACTGCACGAGTTCTAGGACGTTTATGTGCAAGTTCATGTCAGTGCTGGACCACAAGCCCTAGCAGGTATGATGTTGTAAGTGGGTGCCCCATCCTGTACGAGATGCATCTGTCGTCATGGAGACGGATGGTTCTGGTGCGTGGAAAAGCACTCCAGAATCAAGGTTCCGTGGGCTCAGCCACAAGTGTAAGGATTCATTTACTATCCCTGGAAGGGGTAGAGATTTGGCTAGCCGATGGACATTTGTAGAGAATCAACAAGTATAGTGCTTTGGCCGCGTGACAGCGCATCCCAAGGACAAAACCAAGAAAAGGTGCAGACCTTAGAGGACAAGCCGAGAGTCAGCGGGAGCGCACGTAATCAAGAGTCCCGAGCCAACAATAAGAACATCTCCCGCGTCAACGACCTTCGAGAATGCTGTGTTGCGGCTGTGAAGAAGCACAGTTTGTGAAAAGCAGGATGTGGACTTTTGGGAAGTTGTACTCTTGCAATGAAATGATTTCGGAGTCTGTGCCTTCATACACCACACATGGCGCCCGATACAGGGCTTGAAGTGAATGAGTGGTTCGAACCGGTGGGGTATCCGCAGCTGGACGGAGGATAAGCTTTTTGAGAGGAGCGCCCGAAATTACTGACATCACCATTCGCAGGACGATCGGGTGAGCAGCCGCGGACAGAATAACAGTAGGGGGCAGTCTGCCACGAAAGAGCAAAAACTGCAGCTTGAGATCTTGCAGCGCATTGTGAAGGAACAGGGGTTTAAGGTTCCCCTGTTCAGCTGTTGGTTTGGATACGAGACCATTGCCCGTGGTTCCCGGAAGGGTGTGCTTATGATTTGACCTTCTTGGAGAAGGTGAGCAAGGAATTGAGAACCTCTGAACATCTTCCATTATCCCTCCCAAAAGAGCTCGTAGTAATGTGGCGAACTGTTTATACAGCCATACGGGCATTGCATCCCGCCGAGCGGGTCCTGAAGGAAGCATCGGCAACATTTGATCCCAGGCCGTATCAGGACCCAGAGGATCCCTCGTCCCCTCCCCTGAAACCACGGATATGCTGGCTCGTCTAATCTCTCGGGGTCGTGTCCGTTGCCAACAACTCACCGGAGCGGATCCTTCTGTCCTTCATAGTCCTGTGACATGAGCTGATTTTGATTTTTGGCTGTCTCAAAGCCTTAGTTTACAGATTGCACTGGCCGATTACTTGGGGCGGATCGAGTACACCTTGCCATGCCATCGGCTATTACAATCTTTGCCACAACTGCCTCTCCAGCCCCGGACCATGCTTTCTTACATCCCGGTCTCTGGCGCACGCACTGTATTTGTTGATGGCTCAGGGAACACTGGCAAGGCCGTAGTTGTGTGGCGGGACGGCGATGATGCCTCCTGGAACTTGGACGTTTTCCATGTGCAAGGCTCAACCCAAATTGTTGAGCTCGCCGCGGCTGTGCATGCTTTTGAACTCTTTTCGGAGGAACAGTTAACTCTTGTTGTAGACTTGGCATATGTGTCTGGAGCGTTTGGAGAGCTCCTTTCTCAAGGAGGTCAATAATCGCCTCCTCTTTCAGCTCCTTTTGCAATTGTCACGCCTTTTACTGGCTCGGACACACCTGTACTTTGTGGTCCATATTCGCTCACATACCACTTTACCGGGGCCCATCACGGAGGGTAATGCTGTGGCTGATGCCCTGACTATGCCAGTTGTCCGGCCCAATGTGTTACAGCGAGCACGACTTTCACATGATTTTTTTTTTCACCAGAATGCTAGATCATTAGCTCAGTAATTTTTCCCTTACTAAACAGCAGGCGCAAGATATAGTTCGCGCCTGTCCGGATTGCCAGCGTCTATCCGCCATACCAGTACCTAGCGGTGTTAACCCGCGAGGCCTACGGGCCAATGAACTTTGACAGTCTGATGTGACCCATTTTTCCGAATTTGGCAGATTGCGCTAGGTACATGTTACTGTTGATACCTTTTCCCACCTTATTGTTGCTACTGCCTCTGCGGGAGAAAAGGCTCGTGATGTTGTTCGGCATTGGTTACATAGTTTTGCTGTTATGGGTGTTCCAGTTTCTGTTAAAACTGATAATGGTCCCGCTTATATCTCCCACAAAGTTCAGTCCTTTTTGCAGGATTGGGGTGTAAGCCACACCACAGGCATTCCACACTCCCCCACGGGCCGGCCAAGCGATTGTTGAACGCACGCACCGCACTCTCAAGACCCTTCTTGATAAACAGGACCCCACAGGAGCGTTTGGACACAGCTATGTATGTGTTAAACGTTTTAAATCTTTCTGATTTGTCTTTCATGGCAGCACAGCGCCACTTTGGGCGATACTCTGCATGGCCGGAGCGGCCACAGGCTTACTACAGACCCCTGGAATCCGGACAGTGGCAAGGTCCCGTTCCATTAATCATGTGGGGACGTGGGTATGCCTGTGTTTCTCTTCCCTCAGGTCCCTATTGGCTTCCTGTGCGATTTGTTGAGCCAGCCAGGATTGGTATGCCATTGGCGCAAGAGATTCTACTCGAGAACGAAGGGACCGTTGCCGATCCGTAGCGACAAATCCATGTCGGTAACCGCTGCATTTTTGCGGTTCCTGTGGAGCGGTTTCTGTGTGCATCCTGCGACAGCACATTTGTATTGGGCGCACATCATTGATCCCCCCCCCCCCCGTATTCAGGCCTGTGACGTGGTGGGATCCCTCACCGCCCATCAGTACCAATGGTACCGATTGGGTGGGAGGGGTGTGGATACCCCCTACAGCAGAACAGGAAACCGAGGTCGTTAATGTTACCAATGTCACCTTTGTCACTGACCTCCCACCGCTTTGCTTTTCTACCCTTTATGACTGGAATGGTTTTGTTCGCTGCAAGTAAAAGGAAAGATTCTGCACGGGTCAAGGGCATGCATTTTCATTTCAAAAGAGTTGGCGTGTGGTTTGGGGAAGAAGGAGAGAAGGTGTCTCTTCTGGTTGAGGTGGAGGGATGAGTGTATTTTGGGAAGGAATTAGGGATGTGTACGTTACGTGACCTTGTCTTTAAAAAAGGTGGTATATGGGGGATTTGCCATTAGGGCTGCGATCTCTCCAACCCGTCTGGCTGAGGTAATAGCTATGAGGAAAACCGTTTTCGTGGACAAATGTAATAATGAGGTGGTCTCGTTAGAGCATTCAATACTAAATGCAGGACCCTTCTATACCCAGAAATGATGGCTTGAGAAGGTCAAGATTCCAAAGTAGAGGGGAGGAAAGGAGAGTTGTGGAGCACCCACGGAGACACTCATCTCAAATGTCAGTTACTCTCGCGGTGAGTAACCTCGTCCTCTTCTTCTTTGAGCGAGATGTCCCCATAGGTGCCCCACATTAGGTTGCGTTGGAGGATTGATATCTGGATAAAATGCTTGCAAGCCCTTTAAGAACCTCTTGGTGAGTGGATGAGCAAATATGGACAAGTTGTCTATCTTGGAGTGAAACGTAGCAATGGTCACAAAGTGAACTTTAATGGATCACTTGTTCAAGGTGCAGAAGATAGTCGAGGATAATAGGCAAAGGGGATGTAGAAGGAACCAGCTGGTGACAAACTTACCATGTCGAAAATCTTGTCCATTTCTGAAGGTAAGTCTTGCAGGTGCTCTGCGCCCTACTGTGTAGCAGGACCGTTTGTACTTGTTGTGAGCAGGTCAATTCTAGGTCAGAGCCACCTCTTCAGGTTCAGATTGCTGTCGTGGGAGCCCGGATGAAGGAGATCCCTGATGCAAGGTAGAGTGGATCAGTGGGGCGTAGGACATCGCCGCTAGAAAGGGAAACCATGGCTGGCGTGGCCATGCCTGTACTATAAGTATGAGAGGGGCCCCGTCCCTCCTTATCTTGTGAGCTACTCTATTCAATGGCATATAGGAGGAAACGTGTAGAATAGGTGGGATGTCCATGCAATGAGGAAGCCATCACCCATTGATGTTTTGCCTATTGCCGCCCAGGAAGAGACTAGGGGGCATTGACTGCTGGACTGCATGGAAGAAGATGTCCCGCCAATATGTGCGGGTTCATTTGCCACTCATGTTCAGTCAGAAGGGCTCTGCTGAATGCATCTGCCGTTGTATTCAGGTCGCCTGGAAGATGCACTGCAATGATAATTGTGTTGTCGTTCAGGCACCAGTTCTAAAGTGCTATGGTCTCTGTGCAAAGTGCTCAAGATGGGGGCTCCATCCTGATGATTTACGTAAAACATTGCTGCGACATTGACTATGTACCGTCTGCCACGGCTGTTGGTGATGAATGGGAGTAATTTGATGCATGCATTGCTGACTGCACGAGTTCTAGGACGTTTATGTGCAAGTTCATGTCAGTGCTGGACCACAAGCCCTAGCAGGTATGATGTTGTAAGTGGGTGCCCCATCCTGTACGAGATGCATCTGTCGTCATGGAGACGGATGGTTCTGGTGCGTGGAAAAGCACTCCAGAATCAAGGTTCCGTGGGCTCAGCCACAAGTGTAAGGATTCATTTACTATCCCTGGAAGGGGTAGAGATTTGGCTAGCCGATGGACATTTGTAGAGAATCAACAAGTATAGTGCTTTGGCCGCGTGACAGCGCATCCCAAGGACAAAACCAAGAAAAGGTGCAGACCTTAGAGGACAAGCCGAGAGTCAGCGGGAGCGCACGTAATCAAGAGTCCCGAGCCAACAATAACAACATCTCCCGCGTCAACGACCTTCGAGAATGCTGTGTTGGGGCTGTGAAGAAGCACAGTTTGTGAAAAGCAGGATGTGGACTTTTGGGAAGTTGTACTCTTGCAATGAAATGATTTCGGAGTCTGTGCCTTCATACACCACACATGGCGCCCGATACAGGGCTTGAAGTGAATGAGTGGTTCGAACCGGTGGGGTATCCGCAGCTGGACGGAGGATAAGCTTTTTGAGAGGAGCGCCCGAAATTACTGACATCACCATTCGCAGGACGATCGGGTGAGCAGCCGCGGACAGAATAACAGTAGGGGGCAGTCTGCCACGAAAGAGCAAAAACTGCAGCTTGAGATCTTGCAGCGCATTGTGAAGGAACAGGGGTTTAAGGTTCCCCTGTTCAGCTGTTGGTTTGGATACGAGACCATTGCCCGTGGTTCCCGGAAGGGTGTGCTTATGATTTGACCTTCTTGGAGAAGGTGAGCAAGGAATTGAGAACCTCTGAACATCTTCCATTATCCCTCCCAAAAGAGCTCGTAGTAATGTGGCGAACTGTTTATACAGCCATACGGGCATTGCATCCCGCCGAGCGGGTCCTGAAGGAAGCATCGGCAACATTTGATCCCAGGCCGTATCAGGACCCAGAGGATCCCTCGTCCCCTCCCCTGAAACCACGGATATGCTGGCTCGTCTAATCTCTCGGGGTCGTGCCCGTTGCCAACAACTCACCGGAGCGGATCCTTCTGTCCTTCATAGTCCTGTGACATGAGCTGATTTTGATTTTTGGCTGTCTCAAAGCCTTAGTTTACAGATTGCACTGGCCGATTACTTGGGGCGGATCGAGTACACCTTGCCATGCCATCGGCTATTACAATCTTTGCCACAACTGCCTCTCCAGCCCCGGACCATGCTTTCTTACATCCCGGTCTCTGGCGCACGCACTGTATTTGTTGATGGCTCAGGGAACACTGGCAAGGCCGTAGTTGTGTGGCGGGACGGCGATGATGCCTCCTGGAACTTGGACGTTTTCCATGTGCAAGGCTCAACCCAAATTGTTGAGCTCGCCGCGGCTGTGCATGCTTTTGAACTCTTTTCGGAGGAACAGTTAACTCTTGTTGTAGACTTGGCATATGTGTCTGGAGCGTTTGGAGAGCTCCTTTCTCAAGGAGGTCAATAATCGCCTCCTCTTTCAGCTCCTTTTGCAATTGTCACGCCTTTTACTGGCTCGGACACACCTGTACTTTGTGGTCCATATTCGCTCACATACCACTTTACCGGGGCCCATCACGGAGGGTAATGCTGTGGCTGATGCCCTGACTATGCCAGTTGTCCGGCCCAATGTGTTACAGCGAGCACGACTTTCACATGATTTTTTTTTCACCAGAATGCTAGATCATTAGCTCAGTAATTTTTCCCTTACTAAACAGCAGGCGCAAGATATAGTTCGCGCCTGTCCGGATTGCCAGCGTCTATCCGCCATACCAGTACCTAGCGGTGTTAACCCGCGAGGCCTACGGGCCAATGAACTTTGACAGTCTGATGTGACCCATTTTTCCGAATTTGGCAGATTGCGCTAGGTACATGTTACTGTTGATACCTTTTCCCACCTTATTGTTGCTACTGCCTCTGCGGGAGAAAAGGCTCGTGATGTTGTTCGGCATTGGTTACATAGTTTTGCTGTTATGGGTGTTCCAGTTTCTGTTAAAACTGATAATGGTCCCGCTTATATCTCCCACAAAGTTCAGTCCTTTTTGCAGGATTGGGGTGTAAGCCACACCACAGGCATTCCACACTCCCCCACGGGCCGGCCAAGCGATTGTTGAACGCACGCACCGCACTCTCAAGACCCTTCTTGATAAACAGGACCCCACAGGAGCGTTTGGACACAGCTATGTATGTGTTAAACGTTTTAAATCTTTCTGATTTGTCTTTCATGGCAGCACAGCGCCACTTTGGGCGATACTCTGCATGGCCGGAGCGGCCACAGGCTTACTACCGACCCCTGGAATCCGGACAGTGGCAAGGTCCCGTTCCATTAATCATGTGGGGACGTGGGTATGCCTGTGTTTCTCTTCCCTCAGGTCCCTATTGGCTTCCTGTGCGATTTGTTGAGCCAGCCAGGATTGGTATGCCATTGGCGCAAGAGATTCTACTCGAGAAGGAAGGGACCGTTGCCGATCCGTAGCGACAAATCCATGTCGGTAACCGCTGCATTTTTGCGGTTCCTGTGGAGCGGTTTCTGTGTGCATCCTGCGACAGCACATTTGTATTGGGCGCACATCATTGATCCCCCCCCCCCCCGTATTCAGGCCTGTGACGTGGTGGGATCCCTCACCGCCCATCAGTACCAATGGTACCGATTGGGTGGGAGGGGTGTGGATACCCCCTACAGCAGAACAGGAAACCGAGGTCGTTAATGTTACCAATGTCACCTTTGTCACTGACCTCCCACCGCTTTGCTTTTCTACCCTTTATGACTGGAATGGTTTTGTTCGCTGCAAGTAAAAGGAAAGATTCTGCACGGGTCAAGGGCATGCATTTTCATTTCAAAAGAGTTGGCGTGTGGTTTGGGGAAGAAGGAGAGAAGGTGTCTCTTCTGGTTGAGGTGGAGGGATGAGTGTATTTTGGGAAGGAATTAGGGATGTGTACGTTACGTGACCTTGTCTTTAAAAAAGGTGGTATATGGGGGATTTGCCATTAGGGCTGCGATCTCTCCAACCCGTCTGGCTGAGGTAATAGCTATGAGGAAAACCGTTTTCGTGGACAAATGTAATAATGAGGTGGTCTCGTTAGAGCATTCAATACTAAATGCAGGACCCTTCTATACCCAGAAATGATGGCTTGAGAAGGTCAAGATTCCAAAGTAGAGGGGAGGAAAGGAGAGTTGTGGAGCACCCACGGAGACACTCATCTCAAATGTCAGTTACTCTCGCGGTGAGTAACCTCGTCCTCTTCTTCTTTGAGCGAGATGTCCCCATAGGTGCCCCACATTAGGTTGCGTTGGAGGATTGATATCTGGATAAAATGCTTGCAAGCCCTTTAAGAACCTCTTGGTGAGTGGATGAGCAAATATGGACAAGTTGTCTATCTTGGAGTGAAACGTAGCAATGGTCACAAAGTGAACTTTAATGGATCACTTGTTCAAGGTGCAGAAGATAGTCGAGGATAATAGGCAAAGGGGATGTAGAAGGAACCAGCTGGTGACAAACTTACCATGTCGAAAATCTTGTCCATTTCTGAAGGTAAGTCTTGCAGGTGCTCTGCGCCCTACTGTGTAGCAGGACCGTTTGTACTTGTTGTGAGCAGGTCAATTCTAGGTCAGAGCCACCTCTTCAGGTTCAGATTGCTGTCGTGGGAGCCCGGATGAAGGAGATCCCTGATGCAAGGTAGAGTGGATCAGTGGGGCGTAGGACATCGCCGCTAGAAAGGGAAACCATGGCTGGCGTGGCCATGCCTGTACTATAAGTATGAGAGGGGCCCCGTCCCTCCTTATCTTGTGAGCTACTCTATTCAATGGCATATAGGAGGAAACGTGTAGAATAGGTGGGATGTCCATGCAATGAGGAAGCCATCACCCATTGATGTTTTGCCTATTGCCGCCCAGGAAGAGACTAGGGGGCATTGACTGCTGGACTGCATGGAAGAAGATGTCCCGCCAATATGTGCGGGTTCATTTGCCACTCATGTTCAGTCAGAAGGGCTCTGCTGAATGCATCTGCCGTTGTATTCAGGTCGCCTGGAAGATGCACTGCAATGATAATTGTGTTGTCGTTCAGGCACCAGTTCTAAAGTGCTATGGTCTCTGTGCAAAGAGCTCAAGATGGGGGCTCCATCCTGATGATTTACGTAAAACATTGCTGCGACATTGACTATGTACCGTCTGCCACGGCTGTTGGTGATGAATGGGAGTAATTTGATGCATGCATTGCTGACTGCACGAGTTCTAGGACGTTTATGTGCAAGTTCATGTCAGTGCTGGACCACAAGCCCTAGCAGGTATGATGTTGTAAGTGGGTGCCCCATCCTGTACGAGATGCATCTGTCGTCATGGAGACGGATGGTTCTGGTGCGTGGAAAAGCACTCCAGAATCAAGGTTCCGTGGGCTCAGCCACAAGTGTAAGGATTCATTTACTATCCCTGGAAGGGGTAGAGATTTGGCTAGCCGATGGACATTTGTAGAGAATCAACAAGTATAGTGCTTTGGCCGCGTGACAGCGCATCCCAAGGACAAAACCAAGAAAAGGTGCAGACCTTAGAGGACAAGCCGAGAGTCAGCGGGAGCGCACGTAATCAAGAGTCCCGAGCCAACAATAACAACATCTCCCGCGTCAACGACCTTCGAGAATGCTGTGTTGGGGCTGTGAAGAAGCACAGTTTGTGAAAAGCAGGATGTGGACTTTTGGGAAGTTGTACTCTTGCAATGAAATGATTTCGGAGTCTGTGCCTTCATACACCACACATGGCGCCCGATACAGGGCTTGAAGTGAATGAGTGGTTCGAACCGGTGGGGTATCCGCAGCTGGACGGAGGATAAGCTTTTTGAGAGGAGCGCCCGAAATTACTGACATCACCATTCGCAGGACGATCGGGTGAGCAGCCGCGGACAGAATAACAGTAGGGGGCAGTCTGCCACGAAAGAGCAAAAACTGCAGCTTGAGATCTTGCAGCGCATTGTGAAGGAACAGGGGTTTAAGGTTCCCCTGTTCAGCTGTTGGTTTGGATACGAGACCATTGCCCGTGGTTCCCGGAAGGGTGTGCTTATGATTTGACCTTCTTGGAGAAGGTGAGCAAGGAATTGAGAACCTCTGAACATCTTCCATTATCCCTCCCAAAAGAGCTCGTAGTAATGTGGCGAACTGTTTATACAGCCATACGGGCATTGCATCCCGCCGAGCGGGTCCTGAAGGAAGCATCGGCAACATTTGATCCCAGGCCGTATCAGGACCCAGAGGATCCCTCGTCCCCTCCCCTGAAACCACGGATATGCTGGCTCGTCTAATCTCTCGGGGTCGTGCCCGTTGCCAACAACTCACCGGAGCGGATCCTTCTGTCCTTCATAGTCCTGTGACATGAGCTGATTTTGATTTTTGGCTGTCTCAAAGCCTTAGTTTACAGATTGCACTGGCCGATTACTTGGGGCGGATCGAGTACACCTTGCCATGCCATCGGCTATTACAATCTTTGCCACAACTGCCTCTCCAGCCCCGGACCATGCTTTCTTACATCCCGGTCTCTGGCGCACGCACTGTATTTGTTGATGGCTCAGGGAACACTGGCAAGGCCGTAGTTGTGTGGCGGGACGGCGATGATGCCTCCTGGAACTTGGACGTTTTCCATGTGCAAGGCTCAACCCAAATTGTTGAGCTCGCCGCGGCTGTGCATGCTTTTGAACTCTTTTCGGAGGAACAGTTAACTCTTGTTGTAGACTTGGCATATGTGTCTGGAGCGTTTGGAGAGCTCCTTTCTCAAGGAGGTCAATAATCGCCTCCTCTTTCAGCTCCTTTTGCAATTGTCACGCCTTTTACTGGCTCGGACACACCTGTACTTTGTGGTCCATATTCGCTCACATACCACTTTACCGGGGCCCATCACGGAGGGTAATGCTGTGGCTGATGCCCTGACTATGCCAGTTGTCCGGCCCAATGTGTTACAGCGAGCACGACTTTCACATGATTTTTTTTTCACCAGAATGCTAGATCATTAGCTCAGTAATTTTTCCCTTACTAAACAGCAGGCGCAAGATATAGTTCGCGCCTGTCCGGATTGCCAGCGTCTATCCGCCATACCAGTACCTAGCGGTGTTAACCCGCGAGGCCTACGGGCCAATGAACTTTGACAGTCTGATGTGACCCATTTTTCCGAATTTGGCAGATTGCGCTAGGTACATGTTACTGTTGATACCTTTTCCCACCTTATTGTTGCTACTGCCTCTGCGGGAGAAAAGGCTCGTGATGTTGTTCGGCATTGGTTACATAGTTTTGCTGTTATGGGTGTTCCAGTTTCTGTTAAAACTGATAATGGTCCCGCTTATATCTCCCACAAAGTTCAGTCCTTTTTGCAGGATTGGGGTGTAAGCCACACCACAGGCATTCCACACTCCCCCACGGGCCGGCCAAGCGATTGTTGAACGCACGCACCGCACTCTCAAGACCCTTCTTGATAAACAGGACCCCACAGGAGCGTTTGGACACAGCTATGTATGTGTTAAACGTTTTAAATCTTTCTGATTTGTCTTTCATGGCAGCACAGCGCCACTTTGGGCGATACTCTGCATGGCCGGAGCGGCCACAGGCTTACTACAGACCCCTGGAATCCGGACAGTGGCAAGGTCCCGTTCCATTAATCATGTGGGGACGTGGGTATGCCTGTGTTTCTCTTCCCTCAGGTCCCTATTGGCTTCCTGTGCGATTTGTTGAGCCAGCCAGGATTGGTATGCCATTGGCGCAAGAGATTCTACTCGAGAAGGAAGGGACCGTTGCCGATCCGTAGCGACAAATCCATGTCGGTAACCGCTGCATTTTTGCGGTTCCTGTGGAGCGGTTTCTGTGTGCATCCTGCGACAGCACATTTGTATTGGGCGCACATCATTGATCCCCCCCTCCCCCCGTATTCAGGCCTGTGACGTGGTGGGATCCCTCACCGCCCATCAGTACCAATGGTACCGATTGGGTGGGAGGGGTGTGGATACCCCCTACAGCAGAACAGGAAACCGAGGTCGTTAATGTTACCAATGTCACCTTTGTCACTGACCTCCCACCGCTTTGCTTTTCTACCCTTTATGACTGGAATGGTTTTGTTCGCTGCAAGTAAAAGGAAAGATTCTGCACGGGTCAAGGGCATGCATTTTCATTTCAAAAGAGTTGGCGTGTGGTTTGGGGAAGAAGGAGAGAAGGTGTCTCTTCTGGTTGAGGTGGAGGGATGAGTGTATTTTGGGAAGGAATTAGGGATGTGTACGTTACGTGACCTTGTCTTTAAAAAAGGTGGTATATGGGGGATTTGCCATTAGGGCTGCGATCTCTCCAACCCGTCTGGCTGAGGTAATAGCTATGAGGAAAACCGTTTTCGTGGACAAATGTAATAATGAGGTGGTCTCGTTAGAGCATTCAATACTAAATGCAGGACCCTTCTATACCCAGAAATGATGGCTTGAGAAGGTCAAGATTCCAAAGTAGAGGGGAGGAAAGGAGAGTTGTGGAGCACCCACGGAGACACTCATCTCAAATGTCAGTTACTCTCGCGGTGAGTAACCTCGTCCTCTTCTTCTTTGAGCGAGATGTCCCCATAGGTGCCCCACATTAGGTTGCGTTGGAGGATTGATATCTGGATAAAATGCTTGCAAGCCCTTTAAGAACCTCTTGGTGAGTGGATGAGCAAATATGGACAAGTTGTCTATCTTGGAGTGAAACGTAGCAATGGTCACAAAGTGAACTTTAATGGATCACTTGTTCAAGGTGCAGAAGATAGTCGAGGATAATAGGCAAAGGGGATGTAGAAGGAACCAGCTGGTGACAAACTTACCATGTCGAAAATCTTGCCCATTTCTGAAGGTAAGTCTTGCAGGTGCTCTGCGCCCTACTGTGTAGCAGGACCGTTTGTACTTGTTGTGAGCAGGTCAATTCTAGGTCAGAGCCACCTCTTCAGGTTCAGATTGCTGTCGTGGGAGCCCGGATGAAGGAGATCCCTGATGCAAGGTAGAGTGGATCAGTGGGGCGTAGGACATCGCCGCTAGAAAGGGAAACCATGGCTGGCGTGGCCATGCCTGTACTATAAGTATGAGAGGGGCCCCGTCCCTCCTTATCTTGTGAGCTACTCTATTCAATGGCATATAGGAGGAAACGTGTAGAATAGGTGGGATGTCCATGCAATGAGGAAGCCATCACCCATTGATGTTTTGCCTATTGCCGCCCAGGAAGAGACTAGGGGGCATTGACTGCTGGACTGCATGGAAGAAGATGTCCCGCCAATATGTGCGGGTTCATTTGCCACTCATGTTCAGTCAGAAGGGCTCTGCTGAATGCATCTGCCGTTGTATTCAGGTCGCCTGGAAGATGCACTGCAATGATAATTGTGTTGTCGTTCAGGCACCAGTTCTAAAGTGCTATGGTCTCTGTGCAAAGTGCTCAAGATGGGGGCTCCATCCTGATGATTTACGTAAAACATTGCTGCGACATTGACTATGTACCGTCTGCCACGGCTGTTGGTGATGAATGGGAGTAATTTGATGCATGCATTGCTGACTGCACGAGTTCTAGGACGTTTATGTGCAAGTTCATGTCAGTGCTGGACCACAAGCCCTAGCAGGTATGATGTTGTAAGTGGGTGCCCCATCCTGTACGAGATGCATCTGTCGTCATGGAGACGGATGGTTCTGGTGCGTGGAAAAGCACTCCAGAATCAAGGTTCCGTGGGCTCAGCCACAAGTGTAAGGATTCATTTACTATCCCTGGAAGGGGTAGAGATTTGGCTAGCCGATGGACATTTGTAGAGAATCAACAAGTATAGTGCTTTGGCCGCGTGACAGCGCATCCCAAGGACAAAACCAAGAAAAGGTGCAGACCTTAGAGGACAAGCCGAGAGTCAGCGGGAGCGCACGTAATCAAGAGTCCCGAGCCAACAATAAGAACATCTCCCGCGTCAACGACCTTCGAGAATGCTGTGTTGGGGCTGTGAAGAAGCACAGTTTGTGAAAAGCAGGATGTGGACTTTTGGGAAGTTGTACTCTTGCAATGAAATGATTTCGGAGTCTGTGCCTTCATACACCACACATGGCGCCCGATACAGGGCTTGAAGTGAATGAGTGGTTCGAACCGGTGGGGTATCCGCAGCTGGACGGAGGATAAGCTTTTTGAGAGGAGCGCCCGAAATTACTGACATCACCATTCGCAGGACGATCGGGTGAGCAGCCGCGGACAGAATAACAGTAGGGGGCAGTCTGCCACGAAAGAGCAAAAACTGCAGCTTGAGATCTTGCAGCGCATTGTGAAGGAACAGGGGTTTAAGGTTCCCCTGTTCAGCTGTTGGTTTGGATACGAGACCATTGCCCGTGGTTCCCGGAAGGGTGTGCTTATGATTTGACCTTCTTGGAGAAGGTGAGCAAGGAATTGAGAACCTCTGAACATCTTCCATTATCCCTCCCAAAAGAGCTCGTAGTAATGTGGCGAACTGTTTATACAGCCATACGGGCATTGCATCCCGCCGAGCGGGTCCTGAAGGAAGCATCGGCAACATTTGATCCCAGGCCGTATCAGGACCCAGAGGATCCCTCGTCCCCTCCCCTGAAACCACGGATATGCTGGCTCGTCTAATCTCTCGGGGTCGTGTCCGTTGCCAACAACTCACCGGAGCGGATCCTTCTGTCCTTCATAGTCCTGTGACATGAGCTGATTTTGATTTTTGGCTGTCTCAAAGCCTTAGTTTACAGATTGCACTGGCCGATTACTTGGGGCGGATCGAGTACACCTTGCCATGCCATCGGCTATTACAATCTTTGCCACAACTGCCTCTCCAGCCCCGGACCATGCTTTCTTACATCCCGGTCTCTGGCGCACGCACTGTATTTGTTGATGGCTCAGGGAACACTGGCAAGGCCGTAGTTGTGTGGCGGGACGGCGATGATGCCTCCTGGAACTTGGACGTTTTCCATGTGCAAGGCTCAACCCAAATTGTTGAGCTCGCCGCGGCTGTGCATGCTTTTGAACTCTTTTCGGAGGAACAGTTAACTCTTGTTGTAGACTTGGCATATGTGTCTGGAGCGTTTGGAGAGCTCCTTTCTCAAGGAGGTCAATAATCGCCTCCTCTTTCAGCTCCTTTTGCAATTGTCACGCCTTTTACTGGCTCGGACACACCTGTACTTTGTGGTCCATATTCGCTCACATACCACTTTACCGGGGCCCATCACGGAGGGTAATGCTGTGGCTGATGCCCTGACTATGCCAGTTGTCCGGCCCAATGTGTTACAGCGAGCACGACTTTCACATGATTTTTTTTTCACCAGAATGCTAGATCATTAGCTCAGTAATTTTTCCCTTACTAAACAGCAGGCGCAAGATATAGTTCGCGCCTGTCCGGATTGCCAGCGTCTATCCGCCATACCAGTACCTAGCGGTGTTAACCCGCGAGGCCTACGGGCCAATGAACTTTGACAGTCTGATGTGACCCATTTTTCCGAATTTGGCAGATTGCGCTAGGTACATGTTACTGTTGATACCTTTTCCCACCTTATTGTTGCTACTGCCTCTGCGGGAGAAAAGGCTCGTGATGTTGTTCGGCATTGGTTACATAGTTTTGCTGTTATGGGTGTTCCAGTTTCTGTTAAAACTGATAATGGTCCCGCTTATATCTCCCACAAAGTTCAGTCCTTTTTGCAGGATTGGGGTGTAAGCCACACCACAGGCATTCCACACTCCCCCACGGGCCGGCCAAGCGATTGTTGAACGCACGCACCGCACTCTCAAGACCCTTCTTGATAAACAGGACCCCACAGGAGCGTTTGGACACAGCTATGTATGTGTTAAACGTTTTAAATCTTTCTGATTTGTCTTTCATGGCAGCACAGCGCCACTTTGGGCGATACTCTGCATGGCCGGAGCGGCCACAGGCTTACTACAGACCCCTGGAATCCGGACAGTGGCAAGGTCCCGTTCCATTAATCATGTGGGGACGTGGGTATGCCTGTGTTTCTCTTCCCTCAGGTCCCTATTGGCTTCCTGTGCGATTTGTTGAGCCAGCCAGGATTGGTATGCCATTGGCGCAAGAGATTCTACTCGAGAACGAAGGGACCGTTGCCGATCCGTAGCGACAAATCCATGTCGGTAACCGCTGCATTTTTGCGGTTCCTGTGGAGCGGTTTCTGTGTGCATCCTGCGACAGCACATTTGTATTGGGCGCACATCATTGATCCCCCCCCCCCCCGTATTCAGGCCTGTGACGTGGTGGGATCCCTCACCGCCCATCAGTACCAATGGTACCGATTGGGTGGGAGGGGTGTGGATACCCCCTACAGCAGAACAGGAAACCGAGGTCGTTAATGTTACCAATGTCACCTTTGTCACTGACCTCCCACCGCTTTGCTTTTCTACCCTTTATGACTGGAATGGTTTTGTTCGCTGCAAGTAAAAGGAAAGATTCTGCACGGGTCAAGGGCATGCATTTTCATTTCAAAAGAGTTGGCGTGTGGTTTGGGGAAGAAGGAGAGAAGGTGTCTCTTCTGGTTGAGGTGGAGGGATGAGTGTATTTTGGGAAGGAATTAGGGATGTGTACGTTACGTGACCTTGTCTTTAAAAAAGGTGGTATATGGGGGATTTGCCATTAGGGCTGCGATCTCTCCAACCCGTCTGGCTGAGGTAATAGCTATGAGGAAAACCGTTTTCGTGGACAAATGTAATAATGAGGTGGTCTCGTTAGAGCATTCAATACTAAATGCAGGACCCTTCTATACCCAGAAATGATGGCTTGAGAAGGTCAAGATTCCAAAGTAGAGGGGAGGAAAGGAGAGTTGTGGAGCACCCACGGAGACACTCATCTCAAATGTCAGTTACTCTCGCGGTGAGTAACCTCGTCCTCTTCTTCTTTGAGCGAGATGTCCCCATAGGTGCCCCACATTAGGTTGCGTTGGAGGATTGATATCTGGATAAAATGCTTGCAAGCCCTTTAAGAACCTCTTGGTGAGTGGATGAGCAAATATGGACAAGTTGTCTATCTTGGAGTGAAACGTAGCAATGGTCACAAAGTGAACTTTAATGGATCACTTGTTCAAGGTGCAGAAGATAGTCGAGGATAATAGGCAAAGGGGATGTAGAAGGAACCAGCTGGTGACAAACTTACCATGTCGAAAATCTTGTCCATTTCTGAAGGTAAGTCTTGCAGGTGCTCTGCGCCCTACTGTGTAGCAGGACCGTTTGTACTTGTTGTGAGCAGGTCAATTCTAGGTCAGAGCCACCTCTTCAGGTTCAGATTGCTGTCGTGGGAGCCCGGATGAAGGAGATCCCTGATGCAAGGTAGAGTGGATCAGTGGGGCGTAGGACATCGCCGCTAGAAAGGGAAACCATGGCTGGCGTGGCCATGCCTGTACTATAAGTATGAGAGGGGCCCCGTCCCTCCTTATCTTGTGAGCTACTCTATTCAATGGCATATAGGAGGAAACGTGTAGAATAGGTGGGATGTCCATGCAATGAGGAAGCCATCACCCATTGATGTTTTGCCTATTGCCGCCCAGGAAGAGACTAGGGGGCATTGACTGCTGGACTGCATGGAAGAAGATGTCCCGCCAATATGTGCGGGTTCATTTGCCACTCATGTTCAGTCAGAAGGGCTCTGCTGAATGCATCTGCCGTTGTATTCAGGTCGCCTGGAAGATGCACTGCAATGATAATTGTGTTGTCGTTCAGGCACCAGTTCTAAAGTGCTATGGTCTCTGTGCAAAGTGCTCAAGATGGGGGCTCCATCCTGATGATTTACGTAAAACATTGCTGCGACATTGACTATGTACCGTCTGCCACGGCTGTTGGTGATGAATGGGAGTAATTTGATGCATGCATTGCTGACTGCACGAGTTCTAGGACGTTTATGTGCAAGTTCATGTCAGTGCTGGACCACAAGCCCTAGCAGGTATGATGTTGTAAGTGGGTGCCCCATCCTGTACGAGATGCATCTGTCGTCATGGAGACGGATGGTTCTGGTGCGTGGAAAAGCACTCCAGAATCAAGGTTCCGTGGGCTCAGCCACAAGTGTAAGGATTCATTTACTATCCCTGGAAGGGGTAGAGATTTGGCTAGCCGATGGACATTTGTAGAGAATCAACAAGTATAGTGCTTTGGCCGCGTGACAGCGCATCCCAAGGACAAAACCAAGAAAAGGTGCAGACCTTAGAGGACAAGCCGAGAGTCAGCGGGAGCGCACGTAATCAAGAGTCCCGAGCCAACAATAACAACATCTCCCGCGTCAACGACCTTCGAGAATGCTGTGTTGCGGCTGTGAAGAAGCACAGTTTGTGAAAAGCAGGATGTGGACTTTTGGGAAGTTGTACTCTTGCAATTAAATGATTTCGGAGTCTGTGCCTTCATACACCACACATGGCGCCCGATACAGGGCTTGAAGTGAATGAGTGGTTCGAACCGGTGGGGTATCCGCAGCTGGACGGAGGATAAGCTTTTTGAGAGGAGCGCCCGAAATTACTGACATCACCATTCGCAGGACGATCGGGTGAGCAGCCGCGGACAGAATAACAGTAGGGGGCAGTCTGCCACGAAAGAGCAAAAACTGCAGCTTGAGATCTTGCAGCGCATTGTGAAGGAACAGGGGTTTAAGGTTCCCCTGTTCAGCTGTTGGTTTGGATACGAGACCATTGCCCGTGGTTCCCGGAAGGGTGTGCTTATGATTTGACCTTCTTGGAGAAGGTGAGCAAGGAATTGAGAACCTCTGAACATCTTCCATTATCCCTCCCAAAAGAGCTCGTAGTAATGTGGCGAACTGTTTATACAGCCATACGGGCATTGCATCCCGCCGAGCGGGTCCTGAAGGAAGCATCGGCAACATTTGATCCCAGGCCGTATCAGGACCCAGAGGATCCCTCGTCCCCTCCCCTGAAACCACGGATATGCTGGCTCGTCTAATCTCTCGGGGTCGTGTCCGTTGCCAACAACTCACCGGAGCGGATCCTTCTGTCCTTCATAGTCCTGTGACATGAGCTGATTTTGATTTTTGGCTGTCTCAAAGCCTTAGTTTACAGATTGCACTGGCCGATTACTTGGGGCGGATCGAGTACACCTTGCCATGCCATCGGCTATTACAATCTTTGCCACAACTGCCTCTCCAGCCCCGGACCATGCTTTCTTACATCCCGGTCTCTGGCGCACGCACTGTATTTGTTGATGGCTCAGGGAACACTGGCAAGGCCGTAGTTGTGTGGCGGGACGGCGATGATGCCTCCTGGAACTTGGACGTTTTCCATGTGCAAGGCTCAACCCAAATTGTTGAGCTCGCCGCGGCTGTGCATGCTTTTGAACTCTTTTCGGAGGAACAGTTAACTCTTGTTGTAGACTTGGCATATGTGTCTGGAGCGTTTGGAGAGCTCCTTTCTCAAGGAGGTCAATAATCGCCTCCTCTTTCAGCTCCTTTTGCAATTGTCACGCCTTTTACTGGCTCGGACACACCTGTACTTTGTGGTCCATATTCGCTCACATACCACTTTACCGGGGCCCATCACGGAGGGTAATGCTGTGGCTGATGCCCTGACTATGCCAGTTGTCCGGCCCAATGTGTTACAACGAGCACGACTTTCACATGATTTTTTTTTTCACCAGAATGCTAGATCATTAGCTCAGTAATTTTTCCCTTACTAAACAGCAGGCGCAAGATATAGTTCGCGCCTGTCCGGATTGCCAGCGTCTATCCGCCATACCAGTACCTAGCGGTGTTAACCCGCGAGGCCTACGGGCCAATGAACTTTGACAGTCTGATGTGACCCATTTTTCCGAATTTGGCAGATTGCGCTAGGTACATGTTACTGTTGATACCTTTTCCCACCTTATTGTTGCTACTGCCTCTGCGGGAGAAAAGGCTCGTGATGTTGTTCGGCATTGGTTACATAGTTTTGCTGTTATGGGTGTTCCAGTTTCTGTTAAAACTGATAATGGTCCCGCTTATATCTCCCACAAAGTTCAGTCCTTTTTGCAGGATTGGGGTGTAAGCCACACCACAGGCATTCCACACTCCCCCACGGGCCAAGCGATTGTTGAACGCACGCACCGCACTCTCAAGACCCTTCTTGATAAACAGGACCCCACAGGAGCGTTTGGACACAGCTATGTATGTGTTAAACGTTTTAAATCTTTCTGATTTGTCTTTCATGGCAGCACAGCGCCACTTTGGGCGATACTCTGCATGGCCGGAGCGGCCACAGGCTTACTACAGACCCCTGGAATCCGGACAGTGGCAAGGTCCCGTTCCATTAATCATGTGGGGACGTGGGTATGCCTGTGTTTCTCTTCCCTCAGGTCCCTATTGGCTTCCTGTGCGATTTGTTGAGCCAGCCAGGATTGGTATGCCATTGGCGCAAGAGATTCTACTCGAGAACGAAGGGACCGTTGCCGATCCGTAGCGACAAATCCATGTCGGTCACCGCTGCATTTTTGCGGTTCCTGTGGAGCGGTTTCTGTGTGCATCCTGCGACAGCACATTTGTATTGGGCGCACATCATTGATTCCCCCCCCCCCCCGTATTCAGGCCTGTGACGTGGTGGGATCCCTCACCGCCCATCAGTACCAATGGTACCGATTGGGTGGGAGGGGTGTGGATACCCCCTACAGCAGAACAGGAAACCGAGGTCGTTAATGTTACCAATGTCACCTTTGTCACTGACCTCCCACCGCTTTGCTTTTCTACCCTTTATGACTGGAATGGTTTTGTTCGCTGCAAGTAAAAGGAAAGATTCTGCACGGGTCAAGGGCATGCATTTTCATTTCAAAAGAGTTGGCGTGTGGTTTGGGGAAGAAGGAGAGAAGGTGTCTCTTCTGGTTGAGGTGGAGGGATGAGTGTATTTTGGGAAGGAATTAGGGATGTGTACGTTACGTGACCTTGTCTTTAAAAAAGGTGGTATATGGGGGATTTGCCATTAGGGCTGCGATCTCTCCAACCCGTCTGGCTGAGGTAATAGCTATGAGGAAAACCGTTTTCGTGGACAAATGTAATAATGAGGTGGTCTCGTTAGAGCATTCAATACTAAATGCAGGACCCTTCTATACCCAGAAATGATGGCTTGAGAAGGTCAAGATTCCAAAGTAGAGGGGAGGAAAGGAGAGTTGTGGAGCACCCACGGAGACACTCATCTCAAATGTCAGTTACTCTCGCAGTGAGTAACCTCGTCCTCTTCTTCTTTGAGCGAGATGTCCCCATAGGTTGCGTTGGAGGATTGATATCTGGATAAAATGCTTGCAAGCCCTTTAAGAACCTCTTGGTGAGTGGATGAGCAAATATGGACAAGTTGTCTATCTTGGAGTGAAACGTAGCAATGGTCACAAAGTGAACTTTAATGGATCACTTGTTCAAGGTGCAGAAGATAGTCGAGGATAATAGGCAAAGGGGATGTAGAAGGAACCAGCTGGTGACAAACTTACCATGTCGAAAATCTTGTCCATTTCTGAAGGTAAGTCTTGCAGGTGCTCTGCGCCCTACTGTGTAGCAGGACCGTTTGTACTTGTTGTGAGCAGGTCAATTCTAGGTCAGAGCCACCTCTTCAGGTTCAGATTGCTGTCGTGGGAGCCCGGATGAAGGAGATCCTTGATGCAAGGTAGAGTGGATCAGTGGGGCGTAGGACATCGCCGCTAGAAAGGGAAACCATGGCTGGCGTGGCCATGCCTGTACTATAAGTATGAGAGGGGCCCCGTCCCTCCTTATCTTGTGAGCTACTCTATTCAATGGCATATAGGAGGAAACGTGTAGAATAGGTGGGATGTCCATGCAATGAGGAAGCCATCACCCATTGATGTTTTGCCTATTGCCGCCCAGGAAGAGACTAGGGGGCATTGACTGCTGGACTGCATGGAAGAAGATGTCCCGCCAATATGTGCGGGTTCATTTGCCACTCATGTTCAGTCAGAAGGGCTCTGCTGAATGCATCTGCCGTTGTATTCAGGTCGCCTGGAAGATGCACTGCAATGATAATTGTGTTGTCGTTCAGGCACCAGTTCTAAAGTGCTATGGTCTCTGTGCAAAGTGCTCAAGATGGGGGCTCCATCCTGATGATTTACGTAAAACATTGCTGCGACATTGACTATGTACCGTCTGCCACGGCTGTTGGTGATGAATGGGAGTAATTTGATGCATGCATTGCTGACTGCACGAGTTCTAGGACGTTTATGTGCAAGTTCATGTCAGTGCTGGACCACAAGCCCTAGCAGGTATGATGTTGTAAGTGGGTGCCCCATCCTGTACGAGATGCATCTGTCGTCATGGAGACGGATGGTTCTGGTGCGTGGAAAAGCACTCCAGAATCAAGGTTCCGTGGGCTCAGCCACAAGTGTAAGGATTCATTTACTATCCCTGGAAGGGGTAGAGATTTGGCTAGCCGATGGACATTTGTAGAGAATCAACAAGTATAGTGCTTTGGCCGCGTGACAGCGCATCCCAAGGACAAAACCAAGAAAAGGTGCAGACCTTAGAGGACAAGCCGAGAGTCAGCGGGAGCGCACCTAATCACGAGTCCTGAGCCAACAATAACAACATCTCCCGCGTCAACGACCTTCAAGAATGCTGTGTTGCGGCTGTGAAGAAGCACAGTTTGTGAAAAGCAGGATGTGGACTTTTGGGAAGTTGTACTCTTGCAATTAAATGATTTCGGAGTCTGTGCCTTCATACACCACACATGGCGCCCGATACAGGGCTTGAAGTGAATGAGTGGTTCGAACCGGTGGGGTATCCGCAGCTGGTCGGAGGATAAGCTGTTGAGAGGAGCGCCCGAATTTACTGACATCACCATTCGCAGGACAGAATAACAGTAGGGGGCAGTCTGACAGAATAACAGTAGGGGGCAGTCTGCCACGAAAGAGCAAAAACTGCAGCTTGAGATCTTGCAGCGCATTGTGAAGGAACAGGGGTTTAAGGTTCCCCTGTTCAGCTGTTGGTTTGGATACGAGACCATTGCCCGTGGTTCCCGGAAGGGTGTGCTTATGATTTGACCTTCTTGGAGAAGGTGAGCAAGGAATTGAGAACCTCTGAACATCTTCCATTATCCCTCCCAAAAGAGCTCGTAGTAATGTGGCGAACTGTTTATACAGCCATACGGGCATTGCATCCCGCCGAGCGGGTCCTGAAGGAAGCATCGGCAACATTTGATCCCAGGCCGTATCAGGACCCAGAGGATCCCTCGTCCCCTCCCCTGAAACCACCCGGGGAGGATTGTGAGCCAGTGTACGCCACGGTCCCGGTCTCCCCGGAGGCTGAGGACTTGTGCCCCAGCCCTGAGGACAGTAAATCTGAGGATGGCGGGCCCGAGGACCCCTTTGACACAGGGACGGTGGCCATCGGCGTAGGGCCTGACTCGTACCCGTTGCAGTAGCCCGTCAGGGCCCTGGCGGCATCTGCGCCGACGGCGGAGCAAATTTTACAGGCTCAGAGGCTACGAGTTGTTTCTCGGTCCTCGATTGTAGCCCCTCCGCCGTTTGGCCCAGCATTAGCTCCTGCTTCTTCATACAGGTCCGCAAGCCACACGGTCGCTCCATATGGGCCCCCCTTGGCGGTGCCCTCGCATAATGAGCAGGTAGGGGTTTTATCGTAATGCCGACTTGAGGCTCTTCGGCGAGGAGATGTGCAGCTTCTACAAGCCTTTCCAATTGTATATGCACCCCAACGGCCCGCCCGACATGAGGCTT
Source organism: Pelodiscus sinensis (assembly GCF_052426305.1). Classification (NCBI taxonomy): domain Eukaryota; kingdom Metazoa; phylum Chordata; order Testudines; family Trionychidae; genus Pelodiscus; species Pelodiscus sinensis. Next base: position 113,550,022 of record NC_143055.1, on the reverse strand, counting down.
TGCCATATGAACTCGTAAAAGAGTTGCGCAAATCTGTGAAGGATTATGGGCTACAGTCTTCTTATACGATGAATTTGGTTGTGGCTATTTCGGAATCATGTTATGGCCCCTCATGACTGGCGTGTGCTATTACACCTGCTACTTAGCCCGGCGCAGTATGGGACACCGAGTATCGTGACGGTGTTACGTCACAAGTTATGGATAATATTACCAATGGGTAAACGTTGGCATGGATGAACTTATAGGGCAGGGCCAATATGCTATTCCCCAGGCTCAGGCTCAGCTGAATCGCTTGGTATTTACGCAAGCCACATCGCTGACCCTTCGAGCCTTACGACAGGTCCCTGATGCGGGCCGAAGGGACACATCTTTTGCTCTGGTCCGCCAGGGCCCCCAGGAACCCTATGTGTCATTTTTGGATAGGCTACAAACCGCCACCAACAGGCCATTATATACCATTATATGGACGACATTCTTTTTGCCACCGCTGATCAAGCGGCCCTACAGGCTTTATATGATGTGGCTTCTCGACTGTTGCAACGATATGGATTGTGTATCGCTGAGGAGAAAGTTCAAGCTGTGCCCCTTGGAGATATCTGGGGTGGAAACTTTATGAGTCTGAGATCCGCCCGCAGCCGTTGAAAATTGCCACATCCATCACTACTTTAAATGATCTACAGAATCCAACCTTGGGGGTCACTACAGAAGAATTGTCTCCATTGTTCCAACTTTTGAGGGGCGACTCTGATTTGTCCTCGCCTCGTGCTTTAACACCCAAAGCTGTGGGCCTAGCGGAAGAAATACAGATGGCCTTTGGTCACCGCCAAGATGCGTACCTTCCCATTCGACTGTTTTTAATCTACCACACGTTTCAGCCTTATGCATTGATTGGCCAGTGGGACAACAGTCCCGTGTCCGCAAACTTATCTTTGCGCACCTTGGAGTGGCTTTGTCTTCCGCACTCCTTTTCAAAAACGGTTACCACGGCAACGGATATGCTGGCTCGTCTAATCTCTCGGGGTCGTGTCCGTTGCCAAAAACTCACCGGAGCGGATCCTTCTGTCCTTCATAGTCCTGTGACATGAGCTGATTTTGATTTTTGGCTGTCTCAAAGCCTTAGTTTACAGATTGCACTGGCCGATTACTTGGGGCGGATCGAGTACACCTTGCCATGCCATTGGCTATTACAATCTTTGCCACAACTGCCTCTGCAGCCCCGGACCATGCTTTCTTACATCCCGGTCTCTGGCGCACACACTGTATTTGTTGATGGCTCAGGGAACACTGGCAAGGCTGTAGTTGTGTGGCGGGACGGCGATGATGCCTCCTGGAACTCGGACGTTTTCCATGTGCAAGGCTCAACCCAAATTGTTGAGCTCGCCGCGGCTGTGCATGCTTTTGAACTCTTTTCGGAGGAACAGTTAACTCTTGTTGTAGACTTGGCATATGTGTCTGGAGCGTTTGGAGAGCTCCTTTCTCAAGGAGGTCAATAATCGCCTCCTCTTTCAGCTCCTTTTGCAATTGTCACGCCTTTTACTGGCTCGGACACACCTGTACTTTGTGGTCCATATTCGCTCACATACCACTTTACCGGGGCCCATCACGGAGGGTAATGCTGTGGCTGATGCCCTGACTATGCCAGTTGTCCGGCCCAATGTGTTACAACGAGCACGACTTTCACATGATTTTTTTTTTCACCAGAATGCTAGATCATTAGCTCAGTAATTTTTCCCTTACTAAACAGCAGGCGCAAGATATAGTTCGCGCCTGTCCGGATTGCCAGCGTCTATCCGCCATACCAGTACCTAGCGGTGTTAACCTGCGAGGCCTACAGGCCAATGAACTTTGACAGTCTGATGTGACCCATTTTTCCGAATTTGGCAGATTGCGTTAGGTACATGTTACTGTTGATACCTTTTCCCACCTTATTGTTGCTACTGCCTCTGCGGGAGAAAAGGCTCGTGATGTTGTTCGGCATTGGTTACATAGTTTTGCTGTTATGGGTGTTCCAGTTTCTGTTAAAACTGATAATGGTCCCGCTTATATCTCCCACAAAGTTCAGTCCTTTTTGCAGGATTGGGGTGTAAGCCACACCACAGGCATTCCACACTCCCCCACGGGCCAAGCGATTGTTGAACGCACGCACCGCACTCTCAAGACCCTTCTTGATAAACAGGAAAGGGGGAATCCAGTGGGAATGACCCCACAGGAGCGTTTGGACACAGCTATGTATGTGTTAAACGTTTTAAATCTTTCTGATTTGTCTTTCACGGCAGCACAGCGCCACTTTGGGCGATACTCTGCATGGCCGGAGCGGCCACAGGCTTACTACAGACCCCTGGAATCCGGACAGTGGCAAGGTCCCGTTCCATTAATCATGTGGGGACGTGGGTATGCCTGTGTTTCTCTTCCCTCAGGTCCCTATTGGCTTCCTGTGCGATTTGTTGAGCCAGCCAGGATTGGTATGCCATTGGCGCAAGAGATTCAACTCGAGAACGAAGGGACCGTTGCCGATCCGTAGCGACAAATCCATGTCGGTCACCGCTGCATTTTTGTGGTTCCTGTGGAGCGGTTTCTGTGTGCATCCTGCGACAGCACATTTGTATTGGGCGCACATCATTGATCCCCCCGTATTCAGGCCTGTGACGTGGTGGGATCCCTCACCGCCCATCAGTACCAATGGTACCGATTGGGTGGGAGGGATGTGGATATACCATCTTTGCTGGTCACATTATTACTGGATTAATTGGCAACGGTATTTTGATGGTGTTCCTGAGCGCAGTATGTCTGTTAGCTTGTGCTAATTTTCCACAACCTCATGAAGAAGAATGAGTAATTCAGCAGCTACACATTTAAAAACATCTTGGAAATGTGCAGTGTCGTCTGAAGTCATTGAAGCTGGGGCCAGAGACCCTCCCTCCACTAGAAGAAGGTTATTTGGGACAGGAGGGGGGTGCTGCCTCTTGTGTGAGTGGATTCCCTTCTTGTATTTAAAAAACAACAAAAGGTCTGGTAGCACTTTATAGAATAACAAAACATGTAGATGGTAAGCTGTTAGTCTATAAAGTGCTACCAGACCTTTTGTTGTTTAAGTTTATCCTGTACAGACTAACTCGGCTACCCCCTGAAGCTTTTTGTATTTATTTGGAGGGGGAATATTGCACTCTGTCATTTCTGGCCATGCTGGTATTTGTGATAATACCGTGACAGTATTGGCACTAGGGGTATGGCTCTGGTGGAGGTACTCAGGGATTGCCATCATATGAAGACATATTCCCAACGCTGAGCTAAGGAGAACTCTGGTGAAAAAATAAACCCTAGAGAAGTCATCATCAGATTCGGATGAGGATCTTTCCTGAGAGAGTGATCTCTGTGATGTTAACATAGCAGAAGCGCACTCAGGTTGTAAAAATGTTGAGTTAAAAGTGGATGAGACTAATAAGTTTCTGTGTTACGTGTAATGCCCAACAGGTGTTGCCGGTGCCGTAGTGGGAAGCATGGAGGCTGAGGTACTGAATCATATCTTGGTGCCGAGGGCAGTTGTGCCACATCAGGTGCCTCTGTGGTTAGCGCCGTGCTCTCATGCTGCGTCAGCAAGATTGTATGGTGCTGCAGCTAATGAGGCAGGTAACTTGAAGCTTGTCACCTCAGAGTGCGATTGAGTGCATGTGCACTGACTCCAGGGACACCTGCAGCATCATACGTGCTGAGGCGCGGTGCTGCTGCTGCTCTCAGCACTGGCCGTGAGGGAGATGAGGTGCTAAGGAGGCTTGCTTTGTGGTGGGCTTTTTGGATCTCCATTGCTTGAGTTCATCAGGCTGCTGGCCCGTATCAGAAGGTGGTCTAAGCAAGTTTTCCAATTAAAAATAACTTGAGCCAGAGGTCTCTGTCTTTCTGCGCCTGCAATTTTAGCTTTGCGCAATGAGGGCATTTCTGAGCTTTATGCTGCTTCTATGAAGTTTAGCTTCTGTGATGAGGTAACTGGCTCGGTGGACATGGGAAAGTCACTGGATGTTATATACCTTGACTTTAGCAAGGCTTTTGATACAGTCTCCCACTATATTCTTGCCAGCAAGTAAAGGGAATGTGGATTGGATAAATGGACGGTAAGATGGATAGAAAGATGGCTAGAAGGCCGGGCCCAGCGAGTAGTGATCAACGGCTCGAGGTCAGGATGGCGGTCAGTTTCTAGTGGAGTGCCCCAAGGTTTGGTGCCAGGACCGATTTTGTTCAATATCTTTATTAATGACCTGGATGAGGGGATGGATTGCACCCTCAGCAAGTTTGCGGATGACACTAAGCTGGGGGGAGAGGTAGATACGATTAAGGGCAGAGATAGGGTGTTGCATTCTAACAGCATGCAACTGCTGGTGCACATGTGCATGGCACCGGAAACACTGCTACAAAAATTTCTGCTCTGAAGCTCAGCGGCAGTGCACCAACCTAATGTGGAGCACCCATGGGGACATCTCTCTGGCAGAAGCTTCCTTTAACACTTTGCTCCGCAGGACTGTGTGGGAGGTTAAATAGCGTACTCAGTTTCCTGAGCTTTCAGTTAAGCAGCTTTCACAGTCTCTAAAAATCACTTTATAGAACAAATGAAGTTGCGAAAATACGTAAAGAGAAACATCAACCCCAGCCCACCCATGCCTCAAATGATCATTTAAAATTGCCAGCCATCTAGCAGAATGAGCACATGTAACCCACATACTTGGGGTGTGTGGTTCAATGTCTTATCTAGTGACACAGACCACTTCCAGAGTGAGAGAATGAGTTTGTTCTATAGCCTTAGCTGAGAGCCAGATGGCTTTGTAGCTCAAGTGGTAGAGGCTTGTGCACTAAGCTCCACGCATATCAGGTTCAGTTCCGCCTGTCAGTGTTATACACAGGGCTGGGAACTTGAAACTAGACTACTGGCCCCTTTTTGTCTTACATTGTAATTGTATAGCATTTTTTCAAACATTTCCCTCCCCTTTCTTTTCATACACTACACCAAGTCCCAACTAGTTTAACAGTTCAATCCCAGAAGAGTTATAGACTTTTGCTGCAATTGGCTTTTATCCATCATCTCCCTTTGGTTTGTCCTTGTTTACAGTGTACATATTTGTTAGCTCAGTTCACGCAACCACGGCCATACCCATAAAATGCTCCAAGTCAGCCAACCATGAATGTGATCCAGAAACAAGGTATTTCCTGTAACATTTTTGAACATGCAGAAATAGTAGGATTTTTGCTCCTCGGACTGGAACCAAATATTTTTTCTTTAAATCTCCTCTTGCTTCTTTATTAATGCACAGCCTCTTTCTCTCTCCCACACATCCTGACGGATAGGGAGTAGGCCAGGAAGGACACTCTGTACTTTTAGCATGGATGAAGCTGTGCGCCCTGTCCCTCTCACTGCAGCATATTGCCATAGGGTTGGGGGGTTTGGGGGGACTCTAAGGACTTGTTCAATGTGGATGTGCAGGGCAACTGACCCTGCACTGTATTCATGGTAGGGCTTGTTTCTCCCCCTATAACAGTTCCATTTTCCATTTTTTTCCCCTTTGTACCATGCCAAGTTGGAACTCAAATAGTTTCTTTCTCCTTATCACATCAGGCAGGAAACCTTTGGTCACAACAGAATAATGTATTTGGCCGCACCTCATATTAAAAATTATCCATGCTTATCTTCTAAGCGCTAAGTGTTGCATACTTAATTCTTGCCAGATTCATTTCCCGGACCAAAAAAACCATACAATGTATTTTTTAAAAAGTATTTTGCTTCTCCAGCCAACTGGAAAGAGTTCAGTTTTTGAAATCACTCAATTGCCTGCCTTCTTTCAATTAAATTCTATTAAAGGTTTTCAAGGGTGCTAATTACTAAAGATTAGCTTTCACATGGGCTATTGTTATAGCCAAACATTTATTGCTCTGAAATATTAGCCTACATTCTCCTCAGCCTCTAAGTACTGGCTGATGCCTGAAGCAGAAGTGCTGGATATCTCATGGGAAAACGCTCTCATGAAATGTACAATTTATCTAGCCACAAGACAGAAAAGGGAATATATATTTATTGGACCAATTTCTGGTTGTGAAAGAGACAAAGATTATGCAGCGTTTCCTTCAGAGCCAGGTCAGGTATTCAGAGATTATGTCTACACTGCAATTAAAAATGTATAACTAACCTATGGCAAAACTTCAAAAACAACAGCCTAGCAGCATCTTCAAGACTAACAAAACACGTACATGGTATCATAAGATTTTGTGGGTACAACCCACTTCTTCAGATGACTGGAGTATTAAAAGTTCAGTTCCAAAATAAATTGGGGATGGGGGGGGGGAAATGAATTGGAGTGTTCATAGTACAAGAAGTTGATAGAGAAGGTGCAAATTGTTCTTAAATACCCATTGTTTAGTTGGTTAAGTCATTAGGATGTGGAAGGTAGTGTGCTAGCCAGGTAACGTCTTTATTCATACCTTTGTGATGGCTCCCAAACTTGTGAATGAAGTTAAGTTCCAAACAGTCCCTGTGTATTTGGCTTGTGGAATTGGCCTGAAACAACACAGTGACTTTGAGATCCATTAATGAGTGCCCAGGCATGTTAAAGTGTTCTCCAATTCAGGCTCACAGGGTGCAGGGTAAGATGCTATTAAATGTAGGTGTAGATTTTTGGGCTCTGGCTGGACCTGGACTGTGTACACTGCAGTTAAACAGTTGCAGTTGCTTTCTCCAAGAGCGTGAGTGTGTGAAGCGTGGCTTTTTAAATGCAGTGGAGACCAATATTCCCTCTAATTTTTTTCATTCATGTATAGAATGAATTGTGTTTACATGCAGCACCAATCTTGAGGTAATATGTAGATGAGCACTACCAGTACAAACACAAAAAACTAGGTTATATGAAATTTCTTTCTTCCATACCTTTGAGATTTCAAACAGACGATAACTAACAAAGTGCACTTGTTAAGATGTTTATTTAAAATTAAATCAAATAAAAAGAAAATTAACACTTGCCCTTGGATTACATGTAGCTTATCCCGACAACTCAAGCTAGTAAACACACCAAAATATGGCACACTGGAAACAGCTTCTAAAATAAAATAAAGACCTGACCATCAAGTGAAAGCATAAACATATGTACAGCCCAAGTTTAATAATCTAATCCCATCAATCACTACATCTCCAGGGACAGGTACTCTCAAAAAAATAAAATCTCTCTCACCTTCCCATGTCTTCTCCATGGTACAGGAGGCACCTAATTAGCAGAGCCTGTGTGGCTCCACTAATTAGCTGCGCAGCTGCCCAGACATGCATCTTAGAGGGAACTATGATGCAAATGTACCTACTGTGTGACAGCTAAGTACAAGATAGAACACAAAGAGTTAGCCTATGTTGCAAGAGACCATTCAAGATGAAGTGGGCCACGAATACCCAGTCACTCATAGCACAAAGGAGGGTCAGGTACAGATGCCTGTATGACTCAAATCCAGCATCTTTAATAAATAAGTTCATGATTTTGCCTTTCTAGCAGAGATATAAATTTAAGGTCCCAAGCTTGCCTTTTGAAAGTGCTGAGCAGGTTTTCTTTGAAGACAAATACTAAGAGGTCAGATAATAGTCTTGTGGTGCAATTGCTTGGAAATTCTTGTTTGAAGTTTGAGAATACAGGCAGTCCCCGAGTTACATCTCCAGGAAAGCCTCAGAGGCGCGGGACTCCACCGCTGCTGCGGCTTTGCTCCCAGTGTCCCTGGTCTGCTGGAGATGGTCCCCAGCAGATCAGAGGCACCGGGAGCAAAGCGGCGGCGGAGTCCCGTGCCTCTGAGGCATTGCCAGAGCAAAGCCTCAGAGGCGCGGCACCCCGCCGCCGCTGCTGCTTTGCTCCCGGTGCCTCTGGTCTGCTGGGGACAGTCTCCAGCAGACCAGGGACACCCGGAACAAAGCTGTGGAGGCGGAGGGGTCCCGCGCCTCTGAGGCTTTGCTCTGGCAAAGCCTCAGAGGCACGTGACTCCACCGCCGCTGCCACTTTGCTCCCCGTGTCCCTGGTCTGCTGGGGGGGGGGGCGCAGCTAGTGGCCCCCCCTCCAGCAGACCGGGGAGACGTGGAGCAAAGCCCCGGGCCTGTGGTAGAGCAGGTGGGGCGCTGCCGGTTGGTCCCGTAGAACCGCTCCTTGGCGCTACTGGACCAACCCAGCAGCACCCCAGCTGCTCTGCCCCAGGAGTCCTGATTCAGCCGCTGCTGGTCAGTTTCAGCAGCGTCTGAATCAGGACACCTGGGGCAGAGCAGCTGGGGTGCTGCTGGGTTGGTCCAGTAGCGCCGAGGAGCGGTGGTGCTAATGGACCAACCCAGCAGCACCCCAGCTGCTCTGCCCCAGGCGTCCCCAAGTCAGCCGCTGCTGAAACTGACCAGTGGCTGACTACAGGAAGCCCCTGCCCTGGGCTTCCTGGAATCAGCCGCTGATCAGTTTCAGCAGCAGCTGACTTGGGGATGCCTGGGGTTCTTAAGTTGAATCTGTATGTAAGTCAGAACTGGCGTCCAGATTCAGCTGCTGTTGAAACTGAATCTGGATGCCAAACCTACAGTCCCTATCTCGTACATAACCCGGGGATTGCCTGTAGTGACAATTGCAACAAAACTGCTCTCGAAAAATGTAAATCCTGCAAAAACTGCATGGCATGTTGTTACCATGTTTTGGCCAAGTTTAATTTGCACACGCTGGCATACAGGCACGTCTATAAATTTGTATTAATCTTGTCTGCAACCCAGGTATCATGTGAGAGGTTTACTTCAAAGCTGAAGTATATTCTGAACAAATTGCAAAATTGTCTTACACGCTCACATCTTGAATCCTTCATATTAATGTCATGCGAGAAGGACCTACTGCCCAAAATAAATAATGAGGACATTATGAATGACTCAGCGTCGAAGAGTAAATTTAAAAAAAAATTTTTGATGTGAAAAAGTGGGCCATTCTCAACCCATTTCCTGGGCCTATTTTGATTGCCAGGGAGGAGTCCTGGGAGGAGGCTCTCTGCCCCCTGACATCTTTCTCCTGTAACACCCTGTCCCCTGCCCCTCCCAGCACCCTGTCCCCCACTGGCTCCCTGCCCCCACTGGCACCCTGCCCTAACCCCAGCATCCTGTCCCCTGCCCCACTGGCAGGTCATTCTGGCTCTTTTCCGTATGGTTTTATGAGAAGCAATCCTATTCCAGGCACATCCCAAATTTCCTCCCAGAGCTTGCACCAGTCACCCCTCCCCACACTCAAATCTCTCACAGAGCCCACACATCCTGTCTCAACCCAGTGAGGGTAAAGCTAGACTGCAGGAGTTTTTCCAGGATTTCAGAGATATCCCCAAAAAACTCTTCTGCTTCCATTTTTTTAGTGGAAAAGCAAACATGCTCTTTTAGTAACCCCTGTATTCCTTGTTCCACGAGGAATAATGGGGCTTCTGAAAGAAGGGTTTTTTCTGACATTTGGTCCAATATAGACAGGCCAAATGTTGGAAAAACCTCTTCCTACCGAAGAATAAAAAAAAAGGGGGGGGGCAGTGTAGAGTGTACAGGGGCTGGGGATAACAAGTGATGGAGAGGAGGAGAATAGAGAGGGTGGGGCTTCAAGGAAGGGGTCGGGTTTTGGGGAAAGGATGGGGTGGTAGATCTTGGCTTGTTCTGACATTTAAAAAGTGATCTTGTGTGTAAAAAGATTGGAGACCACTGAGTTAAGGTATCAAAATGTAGCCCCACAGAAAGAACATAAGAACGGTCAGACCAAAGGTCCATCTAGCCCAGTATCCTGTCTACAGACAGAGGCCAGCACCAGGTGCCCCAGAGAGGATGGACCGAAGACAATGATCAAGCGATTTGTCGCCTGCCATCCCTCTCCAGCCTCTGACAAACAGAGGTCAAGGACACCATTTTATCCCCCGGCTAATAGCCTTTTATGGACCTAACCTCCATGAAATTATCTAGCTTCTCTTTAAACTCTATTATAGTCCTAGCCTTCACAGCCTCCTCTGGCAAGGAGTTCCACAGGTTGACTACACGCTGTGTGAAGAAGAACTTTCTTTTATTAGTTTTAAACCTGCTACCCATTAATTTCATGTGGTGTCCTCTAGTCCTTCTATTATGGGAACTAATGAAGAAGTTTTCTTTATGCACCCTCTCCACACCACTCATGCTTTTATAGACCTCTATCATATCCCCCCTCAGTCTCCTCTTTTCTAAGCTGAAAAGTCCCAGTCGCTTTAACCTCTCCTCATATGGGACCCGTTCCAAACCCCTAATCGTTGCCATTTTCTGAACCCTTTCCAAGGCCAAAATATCTTTTTTGAGGTAATACCTGGGAAGCCAGCACTACTATCCTTATCTATTTCCATGTGTTCTTCCCGTCTCAGTTTATATACCTGCCAACTATTAAAAATTCAACATTTGATACAATAATGCAATTTGCAGTATTACTTTATACTCAAAGCAGAAACAAAACTCTACAATTAACTCAAATATTGTGCATACTACGTAAGCTTTAAGGGGTCACCATTATAACCTTTTTGTAGATTTAACATGGCTCTAGCTTTGTTTGCTGTATAACTGCTATTAGTAAATCATAGGTATGAAGAAGATGGAAAGACCTGGAAGAAGAATTCACCTCCAAGACACAGCCTAAGAACAAAGATGTCAAGACTCCTTTGCGCGACTATGACGTCGCAACCAGAATTCAGAGGAAACTGACCTTGCCTGGCCAACAGGGGAAGTTCACCTGCCTTTATCAGAACTAGTGAGCACATCACTATCTGGTTAGCATGTGGATTCTGCTTTGGTTCATAATTGCTAATAAATACCGAGAAAGGATATGACTATGTACATCTCTTTCAGCTCCTGTAGGTTACACCCTGAGCCCTAGGAACTGAGTAAGGGGTATTTAAATTAACAGAGTTGCACCTTGAACGCCAGGAATTAGGTAAAGTTGTGCATCCCTAGAGTGTGAAAGTGGCAAAGAATTTTGTGCAGGTAATATTAGTTGACGCTCCTTTAAGGCTGCTTTGATCTCTCATAAGTACAATGCATCACAATGGTTGAGCCTGGAGATCCCAAATGTATGGCCCTTTGTGGTCAGTTCTGTATCCAGCAGAAGAGACATCTTGTGGCCTACAACAGATTAATAAAGGTGGTTCTGATAGCCATTGCCATCTGGAAGTCTAGCAGCAAAAAAAGAGTCAAACTCTGCGGTTGAGAGGACTATGAAAACTTCTGGAATCAAAGGTTTCCGACATTTTCTCAGTGAAGTTTAAGAAGATTTGCAGTCATATGTTAAGTACAGTAGTTAAGGAAACCAAAGAAACTGTGTGTGTGTGTGTGTGTGTGTGTGTGTAAGAGAGAGAGAGCACATGTGCAAGGTATTCACGTGCAAGGTATTTCTGGAGACAGCCCAGGTAATAATCAGTCACCACCTCCCATTATAGCAATCCATTTCCTATAGACCCATGGTGTCCAACCAGTTCTGAAGCAGTAGCTACTGCTATAGCAAACTAGCCACACTCAGTCAGCCAAATAGCCACACATGGCTAGTGGCTATTGTGTTGGACACCACAGTTCTAGACACTCTGATAATAAGTATATTCCAGATGCCAATCCCATGACTATATTTAAATGCCTAACTGGCCAAGTCCTGAAAATGTTTTATACTTGATCACCCACATTAATCTCACCTGGTGTTTGTCACATTTTTATGTCTAACAATTTAGATTCTACAAAGACAACTTGTTGAAAACTAACTGTGTGGATATGTCACCTGTGCTCCAATCTTCACTAGTGGATCTCTGGTTTTCTATGTTCCCAAAAATACTCTTTGCATGCACATCATGAAATCACAAGGATTTGAAAATGTATCCCCAAGGTAGTGCTATGCATCACAATACATTGTGTTCCCACTCTCCCAAGAAATCAGCTAATTCTGACTCAGTAATGGGGTATGTCATTTCCCCTCCCCATGGAAAATAGATACCTACTATATATTTGAAAAAGTTTGTGCATCTCTTTGTTCAAGAACTACTCCTAAACAGTAAGAGCTAGGACCACCAAATGTGGTATGCAGCTTCCGCTCATAACTTAAAGCAAGGTCAGGGTTTGGTTGTGCCAGGATAATAGGATGTACATGGAATGTGATTGTTTCTCATCAAATGGAAAGTGTGATAGTAGGGACAGTTATATTCATGAATGGGGAGCAGCCGGCAAGTGAGCTGCACCTCCCTGGGCAACCCCCACACCTGCCAACCCCCAGCCCTGAGCTCCTTCTCACTCCCCAACCCTGACTCTTGTACCCCCACACTCCCAGCCCTGAAGGACCTGGGAACACCAGGTAAGTCTTCTAGTAATTCTACACTAGAAAAAGGATTTCTGAGGCACAGTAGTTTTTCTCTCTGTTAATGGTAGGTACAGAATAACCACCAGGCTTCCTCCTTACTCATGGGACAGTTCAGCTGTGTGCCACGAGAAGATGTCATAAAATAAGCACAGAACACTAGAGAGAAAAGATTCTAGAACTCAGACTTTCAGCAGGTCATAGGACAGCTGTCTGCCTGTTACTCAGATGTTTAGAGTATCGTAACAATCAAAGAACCAGGAAGGATAGAAGAGCAAAAAGAGTAAGTGAAGTTTGAGAAGGTCAAGTCATATAAAAAAGGAGCTATTTATAAAAAAAAAAAAAAAAAGATTGTACTGTCCATTCAGTATTTAAACTAGAAAGGCAAAAATATCTAAGAGAAAAACTTCACCTACTGTAGAATAAGAAATGCTCTACTAACCTACCATTCCACTGGAAAAGCCATCCTCTTGCAAGATTTTGCTTGGCAGGTATTTTGAATGTCTTCATATTAAACCATTTTAGAACGTTTCAGATGTAGATGGGCAAGTGTTTAATACAGTCACCTTTTAAAAAATATCACTGACAAGCAGTATTCCCTGTAAAATGAGTGCTTGGGTGGTCACCTGCTAGAGATTCAAATGCCACCCAGCTGATTAGCAGAGTAGTCACAGCCTCTCACAACTGGCAACATGCATTTCTCTTGGTGCATGCACATGCCTTAGTGCACATAAAATTTATGGCAGAGCTCTGGTCCCCCTGGATCCTGCGCTTCCTGGCGGATGTTTAGTATACCGCAGAGGCTTGCGGCAACCCTCCCACTACCTCTTGCTTCTCTCAGAGGTGAGGGATCCCTGCTTCATGAGTCATTTTCATCATAGGCAAGTCACTACTTTGAAAGGGAAAACCCTGCCAAAGTCCAAAGGTCCCTTTTTCCCCCCGGTGGTGGCTCACTATGCATGGGGAGGGTTGGGGGGAGTCCAGTCCCACCCACTTACTCAGAGTTCTGGCCCAGGGCCCTAGGTAGCAGCCACTAGTGGGGCTCCTTTCGACCCTTATTACCACAGAATACCGTATATTCCGGCGTACAAGACGACCTCTGATGTTAAAAAACATCCCCCAAAAATCGGGGGTCGTCTTGTACGCCGGATGCCCCGCCGCCGGAGCCCCTCCGCGGCTTTGAAAGCCTCGGGGGAAGCCGGCGGGGGGGCAGCCCATGCGCGCCTGGGATGCCCCCCCGCCGGCTTCCCCCGAGGCTTTCAAAGCCGCGGAGGGGCTCCGGCGGGGGGGCAGCCCATGCGCGCCTGGGATGCCCCGCCGCCGGCTTCCCCCGAGGCTTTCAAAGCCGCGGAGGGGCTCCGGCGGGGGGGCAGCCCATGCGCGCCTGGGATGCCCCGCCGCCGGCTTCCCCCGAGGCTTTCAAAGCCGCGGAGGGGCTCCGGCGGGGGGGCAGCCCATGCGCGCCTGGGATGCCCCGCCGCCGGCTTCCCCCGAGGCTTTCAAAGCCGCGGAGGGGCTCCGGCGGGGGGGCAGCCCATGCGCGCCTGGGATGCCCCGCCGCCGGCTTCCCCCGAGGCTTTCAAAGCCGCGGAGGGGCTCCGGCGGGGGGGCATCCCATGCGCGCCTGGGATGCCCCGCCGCCGGCTTCCCCCGAGGCTTTCAAAGCCGCGGAGGGGCTCCGGCGGGGGGGCAGCCCATGCGCGCCTGGGATGCCCCGCCGCCGGCTTCCCCCGAGGCTTTCAAAGCCGCGGAGGGGCTCCGGCGGGGGCGGGGGGTGGGGGGGGGCAGCCCAGGCGCTCCTGGCGGCTTTGCTCCCGGTGCCTCTGGTCTGCTGGGGACCATCTCCAGCAGACCAGGGACACCGGGAGCAAAGGAGGCGGAGGGGCGCTGGGGTATAAGATGAAACCCTATCTTTTAATTAAAAAGATAGGGGGTCGTCTTATACACCCAGTCGCCCTATACGCCGGAAAATACGGTAGTTGCCTCTCTCTGGGCCACTTCCCCAACCACTCCCACAGGCCCATTAGATGAGAACTTCTCCCAGTTGTAGACTTCAGTTTTTCTCCATCTTGTACTTCCTCTTTTCCGGTCTATCACTCCTCTCCTTCCTCCCTGCTTACCTGAGGGGAAACTGACTGCAAGTGTTCTATTCGTCTGCTGCCACAGGCCAGCTCTGAATGAGTCCCAGGTGGCTTTCTTAATTGCTTGGCCATAGTCTCTGGCAGCCTATCCAGGGAACAAGAACCTGCTCACCCAACTATCCGTATACCTGTCCTCCACCAAATTACTGCAGCCTGCTGCCTTTGGTCTGCCACAGCACATGGATGGAAAAAATTAGAGGGAACATTGCTGACAAGCTACAGATATCACAACACTTTCCCATAAAAACCTGTGTATCTGGATGTTAAGAGAGACAGCCAGATAAAAAATTACTATTGAAGTAAACACTATACAGATGTATCCACTCCCTATGGGTACATCTACACAGCAGCACTATTTCTGAATAACTGACAAAATAGCACGTGTTTTCACTATCAGCCTTTATTTCAAAATAATGTCACGCTGGAGGACTTCTTACTCCGACTCCTGTAACCCTCATTTCATGAGGAGTAAGGGAAGTTGAAGGAAGAGTGTTCTTCCTTCGACTTCCCACTGTGTAGACAGTGCCAAAAGCTGGAGTAACCTTATTCAGACTTCAGCTATGTAATTGACATAGCTGACATTGCGAAGCTTAATTCGACTTTAGCCCTGTGTGGACATACCTTAGGCTTGCCAACTCTCCCAGCCAGATGGACCAGATGCTATTTGCAGCAATGGTGTCCCATCTGGGAGAGTTGGCAACCCTACTACCCACATCCCCCGGTTCTTTCTCTAGACAAAGCTAGAATTGTTAAGCATTATAAAATGTAATGATAAGCAAGAAAGTTTGCAAATATTATTTATGTAGCATACTGGGAAGATTTTAAATAACTGAAGACGTGATCTTAGGCTTTTTTTGGGAGGCGGGAAGGTGGTCTTTTGTTTGCCTCTTTAAAAGAAAAAAAATATTAAATGAGATCAAAATCCCTTACATGATCTTATTACATTGTTAGACAACACTGTTTGATCTCTTTTCCCTAAAAGAAATAGACATAAAACATTACCAAAAATTATAGAAGAGGGATGATGAAAATAAACTTGGGAAAAGCAGGTACATTTCAGACAAGTGATTTTATGGATTTTGTAAAAAGGATTTGAAGATATAGACATGAAAGATTGTATAATTACTAATATACATTATATATACACACACACACACACACACACACACACACACACACACAAACAATATATATATATATATATATATATATATATAAAATGAGAGAGAGAGAGAGAGAGAGAGAGAGAGCGCGAGCGCCCCCTTTGGAAAGTAATGCTCTTATAAAGCTTTTGGATTAAAAAAAGTCTATATCCCGAAGTCATATTTTGACATTAACAAAACAAGATATTTTCATAATGTATATGTTCCCCCCCTCTAGATTACCAGGAATTCATTATCTAAAATGATCAATACACTCTAGAAATCAAATATTTTGTTTTTTCTAAATTACAACAAAGAGGAATTTGAATAGATTATTTACTTTCTAATAAGAGATGAAAGACTTTTACACTCCTGGAGCAGAGTAGGATGACAATTACAGGCAGTCCCCGAGTTACGTGGATCCGACATTTCGGATCTGCACTTACCAATGGGGGTCTCTCACCCCGGAGCTCGCAGGCAGCGGGACCGCCCAGAGAGCAGCGGTCCTGCCACCTTGACCTCCGGGGCGAGAAAAGCTGCTCCAGGTGCCCCTGGTCTGCTGGGGACCGTCTCCAGCAGACCAGGGACACCTGGAGCAAAGCCGGGAGGCAGAGGGGTCCCGCGCCGCCACTGCCGCTTTGCTCCCCGTGTCCCTGGTCTGCTGGGGGGGGGGGGGGGAGGCGCGCAGACCAGGGAGACGTGGAGCAAAGCCCCGGGCCTGTGGTAGAGCAGGTGGGGCATTGCTGGTTGGTCCCACAGTACCGCTTCTTGGCGCTACTGGACCAACCCGGCAGCACCTCAGCACCAGGAGTCCTGATTCAGCCGCTGCTGATCAGTTTCAGCAGTGTCTGAATCAGGACACCTGGGGCAGAGCAGCTGGGGTGCTGCTGGGTTGGTCCAGTAGCGCCGAGGAGCGGCGGTGCTACTGGACCAACCCAGCAGCACCCCAGCTGCTCTGCCCCAGGCGTCCCCAAGTCAGCCGCTGCTGAAACTGACCAGTGGCTGACTACAGGAAGTCCCTGCCCCAGGCTTCCTGGAATCAGCCGCTGATCAGTTTCAGCAGCAGCTGACTTGGGGATGCCTGGGGTTCTTAAGTTGAATCAGTATGTAAGTCAGAACTGGCATCCAGATTCAGCCGCTGTTGAAACTGATCAGTTTCAGCAGCAACTGAATCTGGATGCCAGTTCCGACTTACATACAGATTCAACTTAAGAACAAACCTACAGTCCCTATCTTGTACGTAACCCGAGGACTGCCTGTATGAAGCTTATATTGTTTATTTAAACTGGGAGGAGAAAGCCATAAATAGGCACTTTTATAGCTCTAATGACTACTGTTCTATCTGGTAACATAGTATCTAATGATCTCATTTTCAAATATGTAGAACAATTAATTTTTCTGCTGCCCTATTTTGTTATATGATTGCTCTTAAAATCTGAGGAGTTGAAAATTTGCATGACACTATTTTAATATAGCCATTTGGAAGAGGTTATTGTTGTTACAGTAATCTTGTTCCCTTCTTGATAAAAACGCTATTAGATAAAAATATGCTTGGATGGATTGTATTTCAGTTCAAAAGCATCTTCTCTGTGGATTAGTATGTACTGAAGACAGAAAAATGCACCATAAGGAATGCATATTAGTATTTTCTTGTTCTTTTGGCAAAGAATTCAGTCACTACATCTCATAATACTAAAGGGGGAGAGGAAAACTAGACTTGCTAACCATTTCTAGCTCTGGAAAAACGACATACCACATTAAGTACATGTGTAATTCTGTGTGTTAATCTCAGGATTCAGAGTGAATTTTTTCTTCCTGGGAATATACACACTGGTAAACCCCTAGGCTGCTTTGATTTGGTGCAATGCTGCTAAATATGCCATAGCACAATTTTTCTGCAGCTGGATTGTCTTTTTTAAGTCTTTACACAGACATTAGCATCAAATCATACACTAAGACCGGGGAAGGTCATTTTAAGGAATGCAATTCTAGCATCAATTTTCATGCAAGTGAGATATGGCTTCAGTATAGTAAGTTCTGCATCACAGATGATCACAGTGCTGAACAGAGGCTACAGCTTCATATTTTAAATGGTAAATTGGAGGGAAAGCATTTTTTAAAAAACTAGTGTGCAGATTTATAATTTTTGCAAGAAACAAATGCATACGGTCTACTTATCTCATTTAAATCAGGAGTAAATTTGTGCAATTACAACAGTTAAAAGATTAGAAAATTAGGCCCATTAAAAGATTTGAGTGTGAATCTCAACAGTTGGCAATCATGCCAACAGATGCCTATATGAAAAATCAGATCTAACATTTTAAGTAATATTATAATTAATTGAGTTTAGCCAGGGAGAAATAATCTGGATGTGCAGCTAAATGTTAATTCACAGATAATGGAATAAAATCTAGTATTTTCTTGATTACTTTCCTTTTTCCCTTCCTCTTTCTGATTTTCAGTTATTTCTCTCTTTCACTTACTGGTTGTGGTCTCTGAGGTATTTTAGATGATCTTAGACATTTTACATGAAGAAAAATGCTACTGAACCATTCCTTAAAATGGTCTCTGCCTTGCATAATTTAGAAACATTTCTGTCCTTCCTAGTATACCAACCTGGTTGTTCATATCAGCTGGGTCAGTAAGATAACAGCCCCTAGATCTGTTTGTCTAGATATGGGATATCATTACAGAAGACCTTCGACTCTGGAATTCATTTTACCTTGTTATCAGACAGCGCCCTGAGTTCGTTGACCTTCTGAGCATTTTGCAAAATCTATTCATTCACTCATGCTTTCCCCAAGGGGACAGGGGAGTATAGGAGAGCAACATTTCAATAGAGGGCTCCCTCAAAAGTATTTTTCCTTAATTCATGATACATGTGAACAGGCCCAACGATGGGAGGGGATGAGGAGGGAGGGCATAAGGGGACAACTGCTCCAGGGCCTGGTGATTCTAAAAGGCCTTGAGCTCCTGGCCATTGCTGCGATAGGCCTGGGCCCTTTAGGATCCCTGCGGGAGCACCGCCCAGCTCTGAGGGCTGGCAGAGGAAGTAGGAGGAAGAGGGACGCTGCACCATCTTGGCAGCTCTGTACTAGCCCCTCCTCCACCCCTCAAGGCTTCTATGATGAGGTAACTGGCTCGGTGGACATGGGAAAGTCACTGGATGTTATATACCTTGATTTTACCAAGACTTTTGATACGGTCTCCCACAATATTCTTGCCAGCAAGTAAAGGGAATGTGGATTGGATAAATGGACGGTAAGATGGATAGAAAGATGGCTAGAAGGCCGGGCCCAGCGGGTAGTGATCAATGGCTCGATGTCAGGATGGCAGTCGGTTTCTAGTGGAGTGCCCCAGGGTTCGGTTCTAGGACCGGTTTTGCTGAGGGAGTTGGGTCTGTTTAGTCTGGAGAAGCGAAGAGTGAGGGGGGGATATGATAGAAGCCTTCAACTTCCTGAAGGGAGGTTCCAAAGAGGATGGGGAGAGGCTGTTCTCAGTAGTGACAGATGTCAGAACAAGGAGCAATGGTCTCAAGTTATGGTGGGATAGGTCGAGGTTGGATATTAGGAAAAACTATTTCACTAGGAGGGTAGTGAAGCACTGGAATGGGTTACCTAGGGAAGTAGTGGAGGCTCCATCCCTAGAGGTGTTTAAGTCCCGGCTTGACAAAGCCCTGGCCGGGTTGATTTAGATGGGATTGGTCCTGCATAGAGCAGGGGGTTGGACTTGATGACCTTCTGATGTCTCTTCCAGTTCTATGATAAGGGGATGGTTTGAGAACATGATCTTGGTAACTAATTGACCATTCATTATCAGTGGGAAATAGGTCAATGGAGGGATGATAGGAGTTACTATAGAGAACTTTCTGGGTGTCTGGCTGGTGAGTCTTGCCCACATGCTCAGGGTTTAGCTGATCACCATATTTGGGGTCGGGAAGGAATTTTCCTCCAGGGTAGATTGGCAGAGACCCTGGAGGTTTTTCGCCTTCCTCTGTAGCATGGGGCACAGATCACAGCTGGGGGATTCTTTGCATTTTGGGGCCTTCAAAGTATTTGAAGGCCCCAATATCTGAGACATAGATGAGAGGATTATTCTAAGAGGGGTGGGTGAGATTCTGTGGCCTGCACTGTGCAGGGGGTCAGACTAGATGATCATAATGGTCCCTTCTGACCTTAAAGTCTACGAGTCTATGAGAAGGCCTTGCCCCTTCCAGGAGCACAGAGCCGGGCCACCCCACATTGCCCAGGGGCCTGGCAATCCTATTAGTTCCCCTTCATGTGAAATTTCCAGGGAAAGCATTCACCCCTCCAAAGCAACCAAGTACATGTATTTCCCCCACTCCACATAAAAATGCCCCATTGGTTTCATACTCTCCCTGTTCTCAAACAATCCACCATGCAGACACTAGGGATGTGAATAGTTAATCAGCTAATCAGTAAGTCTCATCCATAACAGATGAGGCTTACCAGTTCCAGTTAACCAGTAGGAGCTGGAGCAGCTCCACACTTGCCACAGACAGGGGGCTGCTCCTGTCCTGAGGGGCCTGCTGTGGGCAGGGGGGCTGCACTAGCCCCATTGGGCTGGAATGGCTTCCTTGCTCACCCCCTTTAATTGGTTAACCAACTAAACAGAATTTTACATCCCTAGCAGACAGTAGTTCTTGACTCATCATACTCATTCCAGAGTAAGAGTGTGTCTACCCAGGGAAGTACCTGGTATAATTATAGTGATATAATTTCCTTTATTAGGCAGAGAGGAACAAGAGATTTCAGGGCTAATCTGCAACTTCAGAAAATCTAAATTTAGTGCACCGTAACTACTTAACAGTAGATTTTAACACTATTTTAATGTTATAAGGAATACATTTTCAGTCATCTTAGAGCTGTCCTATAGAATATTTTTTTAAGATAGGATTGCAAAAAAGATAGAAGTTTTCACTTTGATGCAGAATGCATCATGGGTTTGGAAACTTTTCCTAGCAATCAAATCAGAGTGATCAATTTAACTTCAGTGAAGTTTAACAGTGAGGGCTATTGAAATGAAACTAGTAGTACACAACAGAGGGCCCAGTTTAATTCCAACTTAATAGAGCTGGCTCTGGCACCCGTTAAGACTAATGCAGTAAGCAATAAATATCCTTCTGACCAAAGCATTCTCTTTATAGTGGTTTAAAAATAACAAGAAAATGCTAAATTCCTTTGGATTTAACATTGATACTTGTCATGCAACTTCCTCCTTATGGGAGTTCTATTTTAATTGATTGTCATGACAGTCCTAGATAGTTAGCTAGGCAAGGCAAGCGACTGGTGCTATCTTTGGGCTAGATAAAGGATGACGGTGTTCAGATTGTTACAGCACAGTTTTCATCTATTAAATATTGAAAAAACCTTGCTCTGGTGAATGCCAGCATCACCTGCATTGCACAGGAAATGTACGAAACTAGAATCACAGAAAGTGCTAGCCATACTCACTGGAACTGATCAGATCACTGTGTAAATGAACTGAGGTGAAGTTTATTCAGTTTCATCCTCTGTAATAATTTCTCTGGAATATGGATTGTGGGGTACACAGGCACTGACTGGTCCTGAAGTTTCCCTTTCCCCTCAACTCATCACTAGCTGTCAGGGGAGTGCTCATTCAGACCTTGCTTACAAATCAATTTGGAACAATTAGGTTGGCCAACATCACCAAAATGAATGTGCTGACACGGTCATAAAAACCAACAGCTGTGTGAGGAAGCTAGTCTTTGTTCATTCTTCTCAAACTCCTTATGCATTTTCAGGTACAAGTGTTTTACCACATACTGTATATACTTTAAAAGTGTGTATTAATATTTCATTTCAAATTTCCAACTGAGTGAACTGGCAATATTGCATGTAACTAGCTTAGTTAACCACTGAGGGAGTGATGGGGAAATTCATGAGGACTGTGGGGGAAATCCTTAGCCAATTTGTGGTTCCTCTGAGCTCACCCATCTCTGCACTTAAGTTTGTGAACATTTTGTGGTAGGGACTGAGCCTTTTCATACATCTGGAAAATACCTCCTCCTCTGTGGGTATTCCTATAAATAAATACTTGTTGAAAGCAATGGGCTTTGTGAGAAGACTCACAGGTAAAGAGCCCATTTACATTGGTACTTTTAAGTAAAAATCTTAATCCCTCCTTGAGGCATTTTGTTTAAAATATAATTCTTGTGAATATCTTGCAGGAAACCCACCTTCTACTGTGCTAATCAGGATTAGTAATAAACAAAGCAAGTTCATAATCTATAGATGTGAGCAGCGGGTTTTGGTTTACTTATCCAGTTAGCTGCTGACTAATTGGCAGGAGTGACAGGTTATGCCAAGCTCTAATTAGGAAAGCACATTGTTCTCTGGGAAATTGCACACTTTTGACTAGCAAAGCCACTGTACGATGCTGCCTGGCTTCCACTGTCCGGGAAATAACCAGTGACACACCCAGGATTTACAAGCACTTTCTTCAGGGTGCCACTCATTGGTGGGACCACTAGCGCCCCCCCCCCCCAACACACACACACACACACACACACACACACACACACACACACACACAAAAAACTGTTCCACAAAAACCCAACATCAAATCAGTTCCCCAGACCCAGAAGCTTTCTTGCTAAACTCTCCCTGAGAGCTCTTACCCAGTCCTTCATGTGCTCGTCTTGCCACAAAACCCAGCCTGTTTCCTCCAGCTCCCCCTCTGATCGTGCTCTGTTAGCCTTTTCAGCAATCAGGTGCTCATTAGGCAACAAAACCGAATGCAACTGACATTGAAAATCCCCTCTATCTAGCATAAAGGGGCTCTGTCTCAGAACAAACCTGGCTGGCTCTAGGCTCCCAGGGGTGGGCCGCTCCATTACAGCCACACTGGCAGTACATAGTCTTTACAAACAGGAGTTTTCTGTAAAGACTACTCTACCTAGGACCTCTGAATTACAGTTCTCTCTTAAATCAAAGTTGAGGAAGTGGAAAGATACAACCACCAGCATTCCGTATGTACTCTTCTGGATATTGAAGTACAGACATGATGGGAAATGCAGATAACCCACAATGGGTAACAGTTTATTGATAGCCTCCCATCATACGATTAACCCTGTAACACATAAAAGCTAGGAATAAAGGAAAAGAATTAAATAGGCATGATGTTTCCAGAGATACCTCAAATCTGAAATCAGTTGGTGAGGCTGTTATGGCTGATTTCTGGCATAAGAGCTTTCATCTTTTCTTATGACTTTTCAATGTCATATAAAATTACTTGGAAATCTTAAAAAAAAAGTGGGGATCATCCAGGCAATTATGACTGAGTAGGAAAAACGCCCATGTTTTACTCCTCTGACAACGTGGGGGGGGGGGGGGGGGGGGAAGGGAGGGGGGGAGAAACACAGAAAAACAGAGACCAGAAGGAAAAAATAATTATTTTTAATACATATTGGAAGAGGTATAAGTGAGAAAGCTTTTAAGGTATAAATATAGAGATGGTATAAAGCAACTCAAATATTCTTAGGATGCGCAATTAGTGCTGGTGGTCCCAAATATATCCCAGGTGATAAATTCAAGTCTAAGAGGGGCAGCCAGTGGGAGAGTATTATAACAACATGGGAAAAGAAGAAAACAAACCCTAAAAGTAGTGAGTCATAAAAGTTATGTGAAGTTAATGGTGATGAGTCGTAAATGTATCTACCACACCGAGTTTCTGGCAACAGCACACTGTAGAATGGTATTTTACCATCTAGTCACAGTATCATCTAGTATTAATAAACACACCGAAACCCTCAGGAAATATAGGTTCTTTTTAACCTTTTCTTTATCCATTACTGCCTGCCTCTTACTTATAACACAATTCAATGACAATTCCAGTCTCCCAGGTCTGTCAGGATATGTCTACACTTGCAGCCTAATTAGAGCTAAGGCTGCAAATGTAGGCATTCAGAATTGCAAAACAAGCCCGGGATTTAAATATCCCGCGCTTGATGTGCATGTACCCGGCTGGTCGCCATTTTTGAAAGTTACAAGCCCGAACTAACTGCTCGCGTCTACACACAGCAGGGAAACTGGTGTTAAAAAAAAAAAAAAAAGCCTTATTCCGAACTACCTGTTATTCCTCCTGAAATGAGGTTTAACAGGTAGTTCGGAATAAGGCTTTATTTCAAACGCCCATTTCCCTGCCACGTGTAGACACGGGCAGTTAGTTCGGACTTGTAAGTTTCAAAAAGTGTCGACCGGCCGGGAACATGCAAATCAAGCCCGGGATATTTAAATCCCAGGCTTGATTTGCAATTCTGAATGCCTAAATTTGCAGCCTTAGCTCGAATTAGGCTGGAAGTGTAGACATACACTCATTTCTTCTTACTAACAGCTGTTGCTGTTTCTGCTCAGCTGTGTGCAGCAACGAAGAGATAACCATGTGGGCAGAGGTAGAAGAGCAGTTGAAGTCTGATTGGTGGTAATTGGCCAAAATAGTTCGACGACTATTATATCATCCTCTAGAAGTATAGCTTTAGTCTCTTACTGAATCTGTGCTTGCTGAAGGCTGCCTCAGAATGAATACTGGGGAAACAGTAATGAAACATAAAACAGTTACAAGAAAAATAAGTAGCCATTAGTGTTCTGCTCTCTTCATGACCATGAATATTGTTATGCTGTACTTCTAGCATTTCGCTACTGCTGCTGAGACCGTGTCAGGATCTGCTACCCCAAGAGTTACTGTGGGGAGACTAGTGAAGTTACATCATGAATATCAATTTCAAACAACAACCTGAGCCTGAGTTCAAATGCAAAGAAATAACACAGAGAAGTCCGAGTGATTCTCCTTTTGGAAGAACCGGTGGAACTTATTTTCTCTCCAGACACATCCCACATCCCAGGACAGTCTGCCATATTCAAGGTAAAGCATCCTTCTAGAAACACATCTCTAGGCAGCAACATCCAGCCTTTCTCCTGGAAAGAAATGTAGGTGTTTTATGTCTTTCTTCAAAAAATTACTCTGCATCACACATGAAAAATCCTTCATGTGTGATGTTTGTTTGCTTCCTGTGTCACAACACCCTCCACCCTAAGTATCCCTCTCAAACATATCCAACTTGTGACTCTAGGTACCAGAATGAGAAAAAAGGAGATAGAAAGATAAGGAGATATTGAAGGAATAAAAGTCAGATCATCTAAAAAAATTCAGCCTAAGTTTGCAATTCTGGCATTTAGAATTTGACTCTGCAATTGGAATTTAATTAAATCTGTGGATAATAATTTGAGAGCCATGTGGAAACTTAATTCATTCTTCTATAGTAATCAAGAGACAATACAACTATCAGAAGTTAGTGTCTGTGTTATTTTTTAAAATAATTACAATCAAGAAGGTGGAGTGGTGTGACTTCAAATTAGAGGGGGTCAAAAATTTTCAGCAGAAATAAAATAATTAAAAAAAATATTGCAATGCTTCCCCACCTGCTTTTCTGAGCAGTTCCACTTTTAAACACACAGGGATCAATTTGTTCAATAAAAAGTGACATTTTTATATAATCCATTCTTCAAAGTTAGCCTTGTTTGGAGAGAGTCTGTCATCAATTAACAGCATACCAAACCACTGAACCCCAACTGACATTTTAACGCAGCTGCTTCAGTGTATAAAGTTAACTTACAACTTGGTAAAGTGGATGGAAGGAGAGATTTTCAAAGACCAGGAAAATGACAATTAGTTGCTGGTCTTCCTTTGTCCCTATTAATGCAAATCTGGCAGATCTTGAAGCCCAGTGAATGAGGCATGCCCCAATAACTGATGGGGTAAATGGGGTCCTTGAATAAATGAAACTTATAAGAACTGTTATGGCCTAACCATATGCAAAGACTAGTAAAGCACTGCTAATCCACTTACCGAACAAGGAAAGAGCAAGGGCAAGTTCCAGCCACCGTCATTGGTGGTAAGACGGAAATAAGAGGATGGAACTTTGTATTGAGCGCCAGGAAATTGCAACTCCAGGGGGCTCCAAGGTCGACCCTATGGGTTGGTTGCTGCTAGGGGAAAAAAAAAAATCTTCTGACTACAGTGCACATGAATGTGCACAATCTACATGAATAAGGACTCAAAAAAAGAACACCCCAGTTTTGCAATGAAGATACAAGAAAAATTACATGTACTGATATTCCTCTAGTGCCTTTTCCCAACCCTCCTACCCCCCACAAAACAGACATGTTCTCACACAACTGACTGGAAAACAATCTTAGGATATCTCAGCACAAAGAACCACAGGATATGCGCCCCAGAAATCTTAGACACACACACACACACAGTGGGATGCAGCACTTGTGAGGATGCAGTAAGTCAAGTCGGGCTTTGCAGTAGGGATGCTCAAACCCAGACTAGGACAACCTGTGGGCTAAGAAGCATATATCTACACTGAACAACAAACCTCCCCCAGCCTCCCTCCCCCAAAACGTGACAGCAAGTCTTAGAGTCCAGATCACAGGACTCAAGCATGTGCAATGGGGCTAAAAGTAACAGTGAGGCTATTTCCATTCTAGCTGGACCCTGGAGCTCTGAGACCCTCTCTCCTTCCTAGGTTTCAGAGGGTGGGCTCCAGCCTGAAAAGGAGCAGGAATGCCAGACTGCTTCCTTCAGCTGTTGACCTCCACATCCTGAAGATTGTATTCATTCCCTTAAGGCCATAGTAACACCACAATATCTCTACTGCTGCTTTGAGCCACACAGCACAAGCCTCATGAGCCCATCAGTTGACCCAGGCTCTGGGGCCATTGGATTTTTTTGGCAGCAGAGACATACCCTCACTGTGCAGTAAAGACATACTCTTTTTGAACATTCCATGCTAAAGCTCCATTCAGAGAACAAAAATTAAAGGCACTTCCTGTAAACAGACCTGCATATGCAAACTTAAGGGCCAATTTCTGTTCTCAGTTACACTAGTATAAATAGGGAGTTGATTCCAGTGTGTTTTCTAGAAGGCAAATTTACAGCAATGTAACTCACAGCAGAATTTGGGCCTCATTATTTCTCCTTACTATTCAAGCCTTACTATTCTCTCTGAAGAAGAAAACATTAGGAACAACTTCAGTTTTTAAAAATCGGTTACCATGTGTAAATGAGCAGGCAATAAATGTTAGCGGTGAACACCCACCAGTGATGTCAACATGGATTACTGTGGAACAAGATGAGATGTAGGTTCTGAAAAATCTTACCAAGGAAGCCTGTCTCCTCCCACATGGCACTTGGCACAGTCCTGCAGAACATAATGAGGAAAAGAACCCAACCTGTATACAACATGACCACCACCATGTCATAGCTACCAGCCACCACTTAAAGAACTCTTGCCCTTCCACAATAGCAGCTCTGTGTTTCAATGTAGTTTGAAATGCCAGCTCAGTGATCTAGAGAGATAGTGCTCTACACAGTCACTTGTGAGTCCTGGGTGTGATGAGCATTTCTACTCATTTCTTTCCTAAATCAGCAGATATGGGTAGAGAAGGAAGAACCCTTTGCCACTTAACAAATCCATAAAATGGCCCTCTCCAGCAAAACATGGGTCAAATCTGCCTTAAAATCCAGAGACAGCTGTTTCTGGGAGATGAGGGTGGGGACATTTACAATCCTTTTCTATTTCCTGGGCTCTGCAGGGAGTCCCTATTCACTCCCCCTCCTTCAGAAGTATAGTGATGGTCAATGGTCATGATGGAGGGTCCTGGGAAAGGGTGGCTGAGACCAATGGCTCTATCAGACTATCCAGTTTAGAATTAGTATAAAAATTCCCACCTTTGTGTAATGTCTATTGTGTACATACACTGTGTTGGTGATACTGGGGGCAGGGAGGCAGGAAGGGAATATAGCCACAGACAGCCAGATGCTGATTGCCAAAGGCATATTGTGAGTTATTAAGGAAAACAAAAACCAGTCTCTGATTGGTTATTAGAGAATCATTAAGATGAGAGGATGTAGGCCTGGAGGGAGTAATTATGGAGCACGTGGCTTATATACCTTTGGCAGGGAGGACAGAAGAGTGAAGCAGATCCAAACAGGCTTTGGAAGATACATCATAGATAACTATTTCTTATATCTGAGAATAGAGGCTTTTGAACAAATAAAAGGAACCTGACTATAATGTAAACCAGCCAAAGGCAGATTGAGTTGACCTATTTGTGCATGAATCTGTCCAGCTGTCCTGAGAATGATTCAAGAACATGAGTATCAGCCTCAAGGCAGACTTAAGAAGCAGGGCTCATATTCCAAATTGACTGAGTTCTATACTTAGATTTCACCAACCAACTATCAAGTGTGAGCTCCTCAAGTGCAGTAAACAGCCTTAACATGGAGTCACAGACGGGGGTATTCCAATCTATCTTGCTACCCAAATGGGCCTACTTTGTGCAAGATCACACAATATTTAGGTGACTCCCAGTTCCATGAATGCAGGAGTCAGTGCAGGGTTCCCCCTAGCACCAGCTCTGCAGCACCACCTGATGTCCTTTGCACGGATCAGAGGCAGCAGCACAAGGGGGTAGGGAGGTAGGGGAGGCTGCTGGGAAGCAGCCTCTGCCTGCAGCAGGCCCAGATTCACCATGGGAAGCAGCTTTACGGCAGTAGCCCCTATCCTTGGGGGGTCCAAGCCCCTGCGGATGGGGCTGCTGCTAGAGCAGCCTGTGTATGTAGCCATTCCAGGCTGCATCGCAGCAGCCTCCTCTGCCACTCTCCCCAACCCCTAGCAGCCTCTGTCCATGGGGAGCTCAGACACCTGAGGACAGGGGCTGCTGCCTTCCCATGCTGCAGTGCAGGATGGCAGGGCTGGATTGCACTGGCTGCCAGCCCCTCTTGCATGGACTATAGAATAATTGACTAACTTAAGAATTCATGCAGTTAGTCGACTACTGTATTACCTGCTCACATCCCAAGTTGCTAGCAGGGCTCAGTAGGAATCAGTACTAGGACTCACTCTATTTAACATTTTCATCAAGGATCTGAAGTAAATATAAAAATCACTCCTGATAATATTTGTGGGTGACAAAACATTGGAGGGACAGTCAATGGGGATAGTGCAGCCATACAGCAATCTAGTAATCAAATTTTCAGTGGTTACATATTTACCTTAAGCACATTTTAACAACCTTAGGCCCATTTTTTTTTTTAAAAGAGTGACAGTGATTGGAACAAAGCACTCAGATCAAAAGTTGATACCTTTCCGAAAAAATATGCTTTAACCAAACACAAGTTACATAGTTTAATGCAGGGAAAACCAGCCTATGGCCAATGAGATACAGGAGGTCAGGCTAGATGATCTAATGGCCCCTTCTTCCCCAAAACACACTGATTCTGCACAGGAATAAGTAGGACACACAAGTTCTTATAATAATTTTATGAAAGCGAAGCAAATTGGCCTGGTGGCATCTGAGAAAAAGTCTAGACTCATTATTTAGAAAGTCTTACACTTTAACTTTTGCATTCCTCAGCCACAGACAGCCTTAAATTGTTAGCTTTCTATTAACATATCTAGCTACTAATCTCAGTTAAGTAAACTTGAATTGCTCCTTTGAACAGCTGCCAGATGGGAAGAAATGAAAACAAGACATCAACAGCACTTGAGTAATAAATCATAGAATACTAGGACTGGAAGGGACCTCGAGAGGTCATCAAATCCAGTCCCCTGCCCTCATGGCAGGACCAAGTACTGACTATGCCATCCCTGATAGACATTTATCTAACCTACTCTTAAATATTTCCACAGATGGGGATTCCACAATCTCCCTGGGCAATTTATTCCAGTGTTTGACTACCCTGACAGTTAGGAACTTTTTCCTAATGGTCAACCTAAACCTCCCTTGCTGCAGTTTAAGCTCATTGCTTCTTGTTCTGTTCTCAGAAGCCAAGATGAACAAGTTTTCTCCCTCCTCCTTATGACACCCTTTTAGATACCTGAAAACAGCTATCATGTCCCCCCTCAATCTTCTCTTTTCTAAACTAAACAAACCCAATTTTTTCAGCCTTCCTTCATAGGTCATGTTCTCTAGATCTTTAATCATTCTTGTTGCTCTTCTCTGGACCCTCTCCAATTTCTCCACATCTTTCTTGAAATGCGGTGCCCTGAACTGGACACAGTACTCCAACTGAGGCCTAAACAGCACAGAGTAGTGCAGAAGAATGACTTGTGTCTTGCTCACAATACACCTATTAATGCATCCCAGAATTGTGTTTGCTTTTTTTGCAACAGCATCACATCAACTCATATTTAGTTTGTGGTCCACTATAGCCCCTAGATTTCTTTCTGCCGTACTCCTTCCCAGACAGTCGCTTCCCGTTCTGTATGTGTGAAACTGATTGTTCCTTCCTAAGTGGAGTACTTTACATTTGTCTTTATTAAACTTCATCCTGTTTACCTCAGACCATTTCTCCAATTTGTCCAGATCATTTTGAATTATGACCCTATCCTCCAAAGTAGTCGTAACTCCTCCCACCTTAGTATCATCTGCAAACTTAATAAGCATGCTTTCTATGCCAATATCTAAATCATCGATGAAGATATGGAACAGAGCCGGTCCCAAAATAGACCCCTGCAGAATCCCACTTGCTATACCTTTCCAGCAGGATTGAGAATCATTAATAACTACTCTCTGAGAATGGTTATCTAGCCAGTTATGCACCCACCTTATAGTAGCCCCATCTAAGTTGTATTTGCCTAGTTTATTGATAAGAATATCACGTGAGACCATATTGAATGCCTTACTAAAGTCTAGGTATACCACATCCACCGCTTCTCCCTTATCCACAAGACTAGTTATCCTATCAAAGAAAGCCATTAGATTAGTTTGACATGATTTGTTCTTTACAAATCCATGCTGGCTGTACCCTATCACCTTACTACTTTCCAAGTGTTTGCAGATGATTTCCTTAATTACTTGTTTTATCATCTTCCCTGGCATTGAAGTTAAACTAACTGGTCTGTAGTTTCCTGGGTTGTTCTCATTTCCCTTTTTATAAATGGGCACTATATTTGCACTTTTTCAGTCTTCTGGAATCTCTCCTGTCTCCCATGATTTTCCAAAGATGATAGCTAGAGGCTCAGATACCTCCTCTATCAGCTCCTTGAGTATTCTAGGATGCATTTCATCAGGCCCTGGTGACTTGCAGGCATCTAACTTTTCTAGGTGATTTTTAACTTGTTCTTTTTTAATTTTATCTTCTAAACCTACCCCTTTCCCACTAGCTTTCACTATGTTAGGCATTCCTTCAGACTTCTCGGTGAAGATCGAAAAAAGAAATGATTAAACATCTCTTCCATTTCCAAGTTTCCTGTTAATGTTTCACCCTCCTCACTGACCAGTGGGCCTACCCTGTCCTTGGTCTTTCTCTTGATTCTAATGTATTTATAAAAAGTCTTCTTGTTTCCCTGTATTCCTGTACCTAGTTTGAGCTCATATTGTGCCTTTGCCTTTCTAATCTTGCCCCTGCATTCCTGTGTTGTATGCCTATATTCATCCTTTGCAATTTGTCCTACTTTCCATTTTTTATAGGACTCCTTTTCATTTTTAGATCATGCAAGATCTTATGGTTAAGCCAAGGTGGTCTTTTGCCATATTTTCTACCTTTCCTACGCAGCAGAATAGCTTGCTTTTGGGCCCTTAATAATGTCCCTTTGAACAACTGCCAACTCTCCTCAGTTGTTTCTCCCCTCAGTCTTGATTCCCATGGAACCTTACCTATCAGCTCTCTGAGCTTACCAAAAGCCACCTTCCTGAAATCCATTGTCTCTATTTTGCTGTTCTCCCTTCTACCTTTCCTTAGAATTGTGAACTCTATGATTTCATTATCACTTTCACCCAAGTTGCCTTCCACTTTCAAATTCTCAACTATTTGTTAAAATCAAATCTAGAACAGCTTCCCCACGGTAGCTTTTTCAACCTTCTGAAATAAAAAGTCGTCTCCAATGCAGTCCAAGAACGTATTGGATAGTCTGTGCCCCGCTGTGTTATTTCCCCAGCATATATCTGGATAGTTGAAGTCCCCCCATCACCACCAAATCTTGGGCTTTGGATGATTTTGTTAGTTGTTTAAAAAAATGCCTCATCCACCTGGGTAGGTGGCCTATGGTAGACTCCCCTAGCATGACATCACCCTTGTTTTTTACCCTTTTAGCCTAATCCAGAGACACTCAACACTTCAGTCTCCTATGTCCATCTTCACCTCCATCCAAGTGTGTATATCTTTAATATATAAGGCAACATCTCCTCCCCCCCCCCCCCCCCCCCCCGGCTAGCCTTCCTGAGCAAGCTGCACCCAATGCAAACTGTCACATAAAAAATGACTAGCTTCTATGTTCTTCTGCCCTCTACTGGAATAGATCACTTCTATTATTCAAATGTTTGTGGCTCCTTTAGTTAAATAAGCAGACACTTGGTGTTAGAAGGTCACAAGCAGAGCTGTGGAAAACTTGCCAATTTAAGTTTATATTTTGGAGGAAACGGGGTTTCTGTTCACCCAGGCTTGGTCTTGAGGGGCAAAACTTGAGGCTTTGGTTTCATATCAAATTAAAAACATATTGGAATCCAGAGCAAAGCTCAGTTTTGCCTACAAAGGGAAATTCTGTAGTAGGTAATGCAGAGTACTTAGGGCACACTAGCCACTCTGCATTAGCTCACCTTCATGCACAGTATCTCAAATGCATTTGAGGAGTGCACTAAGCTTATTCGCCCAAGGACACTCTTGGTGTGTTTTAAATTTGCACCTTTACAGTAAACTTTCCCATGCAAACAAGAGAAGCAGCACAGCAACAGAGAGAACTATTTGAGATGCAGAGGAAATGCGCACAGAATCTGCCAAACCTGCTTGCTTTATCAAGCAATATAAAATAAAAATACCTCCTTTTTTCCACCTCTAACCTGCCAGATGCAGAGCTTGTCAATGCTTCTCTCTTCAAGCGTCAGCTAGAAGAACAATTTCTCAAAGGACATGAGATGTCTTCTCTAGGGATGCAAGCAACTAACTGATAAGCAGGGTCTTAATACATTTAAAAGGCTAAAGCACTGCAGGGGGGAACCCAGCGCATGCCGGGAATCAGCTGACCCTACTGGCTCTTAAAAGGCAGAGCTACAGCGGGGTTAGCTCCTGGGGCTGAGAGCTAACATCACAGCGGCTCCCCTGCTTATTGACTAATCGACGGAAAATCCATCGACTAGTTGATTAAACAAAATTTATCATCCCTAGTCTTCTCCCCACAAGGACAGCGTGTATTGCTTCTGCAATGGTTAAGTCCTCTGACATAGTGGGTTGCAAAGGGTCAAGCTCTGGACCCAGAGTCATGACTGAGATCTTTTGAATTCGTGTACGAGTCACAGAGATGCTAGCACTCTCTTTTCTGTGCAGCACATATTCTGGTATTGTATACATTCTGCTTTCACAAGCACTAGCTTCATTACACACACACACACACACACACACACACACACACACACACACACACACACACAAAAATCAATGAATTTTTATAGCTGCAGCCTCCACTCACTCAGAAGCCCTACCCCCAAAATGGTCTGCAGACGTTCGATAATGGTGACGAAGTTTGCATCGGTGTTCTCCTCTCCTTCAGGGTTAAATAATGCGCCTGTCTGTGTTGTGAGAGATGCGGGCACTTTTTCAAGACCACACCAGGCTGCCAGCAAAATCTTAACCCCACAGCGAGAACATGATCAGCATCATGAGTTAAGTGGACAAAGCATGGACATATCATCTCCCAGAAGCTCTATGCTAAATCTCCAGGCTTATCCACACATTGGGAAAGGGCTATCACGACCTGGTTCACGTGAGTAGCCATGATTTTGCATAACCCCAGAAACTATTAAAACTGAATTTTATTATCTTGATTCCAATAAAAACTCACTGAAAACATTTGTGCATCAATTTCCAGAGCCTGGGAGAGAAGAAATGGCTGAGTTCTCTAAAAGGACAAGAGACTTCCTTGCTTTACTGAGAAAGGTAAAGAAAGATTTGCAGTTATTTTTAGCAGCTGTGTCCTTAGCACCTAGATTCTATACACCCACTCATCGCTCTCTCTCTGCCAAGGAGACCAACAGTGGGACACAAACTGCAGCCTTAGTTTAAAACATTACAAGGACTCAAAATGAGGGATCACAAGCATCAAACAAGTAGAGGAGGGAGGCTTGAAATTATGTGGGTTCATTTCTGTAAAATAAACATTGTCTAACTTCTCATCATTCAGCATATTTATGTCAATAATTGAGACTAATTAAGAGTCTGAACAATATTTACAAGAGGCCAATTTTTCTTTTATCCCTCCTCGGTAATCTGTGATAGCTAACAATTCACCTTGCACTTTGTAAAATGTAGAAAAAAAGTGCTCTAACACAAAACCCTGTTAAGTATCATACCCACTCCTTAACCAATTGGTAAACTGAAGTACAGAGGAGTTAACTGACTCAGTCAGCATTATTGAGCATCAGAGCTGGGAAGAGAACCCAGAAGAAGAACCTTCCATCACCAGTTAGCTAAGAATGCTTTTCCAAATCCCTGATTTTTCCAGAGTTTGTAACTCTCCCATAAGACGCGCTTAATGGGAAAAACTATGCCTACAATAACTCACATCCAGAGTGAGCTTGTTTTTTAATTATTAGAAAAATCCAGATTTAAGGATTATGATCCACAAGGTCGGCGGGTGTCTAAATCAGTTTTAGGCAACACTGTGACCCACAAAATCTGTGCTGGGATGCCTCATAATCCTATAAGTGATTACACTAAGTGCCATTTGTGGATCTGGGTCTATGACACAAACACTTGGGCATATCGAGACACTGTGCCTATTATGACTAGTTACTGCAGGCTAAATTATTAACTGAATTTCTCCTTATTTGTGGCCCTGTTGTACGGAATCTCTAATGCTTGGAGGGATAGTTTCAGCTTCCATTGAAGCCAATGGTAAAATCATCATCAGCTTCTAGAGTAGCAAGGTTGGGTGCTTTTCAGTGTGTAACTGGTATCTGTCAAACCTGTTCAAAACTTCCTTCCTTCTTAGGAAGAGTCTTTGAAAAAAGCACAAGCTCGTTCACTGACTGCAGCTGGCCAGGAGATCCAGCCTTCTTCTCTTACTCGTCCCTCTTCGCCAGCCCGTTTTATGCATTACAGGCCAGAAGTCAGAGAGAATGTGAACTATGCCCCAAACTATCTGGATCAGGAAATAAAAGTAAGATATAAATATTAGATTACCTTTGTGTTATATATCCATTTCCCAGAAGGGAGCGCAGGGAGTTTTCAGTTCTTGCAGTCTGTATCTAGCTAACCTGTTTAATTTGTAAGTCGAATACAATATAGTACAGGTTAAACCTCTCTAGTCTAGCACCCTCAGAACCTGATTGGTGCCGGACCAGAGAATTTGCCAAACCATAGGAGGTCAGTATTATCTAGCAGTATTACCAACACTTCAACTGCTTACTGAGCTCTTAGAAGACATTTAAGGGAAAATACAGGACTATGTAGCACTTTAAAGACTAACAAGATGGTTTATTAGATGATGAGCTTTCCTGGGCCAGACCCACTTCCTCAGATCAAATAGTGGAAGAAAACAGTCACAACCATATATACCAAAGGATACAATTTAAAAAAATGAACACACATGAAAAGGACAAATCAAATTTCAGAACAGAAGAGGGAAGGAAGGGGGGGGGGGGGGAGGTGAATGTCTGTGGGCTAATGATATTAGAGGTGATAATTGGGGAAGCTATCTTTGTAATGGGTAAGATAACTAGATCCTTTGTTTAGATTCAGATGTAAAGTGTCGAATTTTAGCATGAATGACAGTTCAGAGGATTCCCTTTCAAGTGCAGATTTAAAAGTCTTTGTAGCAGGATGCAGGTAATCAAGTTGTTGAGTCAGTGTCCTTTCTGGTTGAAATGGCAAGAAACTGTTTTTTCTTTGTGATCCTGTCTGATATCTGTTTTGTGGGCATTGATCCTTTGGCGAAGTGTCTGAGACGTTTGTCAAATGTACATAGCAGACGGACACTTTCGGCACGATAGCATAAATTATATTTCTGGATGCGCAGGAATACGTGTTCTTGATCTTATAACTCACTTGATTAGGTCCAATAATGGTATCAGCAGAGTGAATATGTGGACAAAGCTGACAACGGGGTTTGTTGCAAGGGAAGGTACCAGGGTTGGTATTAGTGTGGTATGTCCTGTGGTTGTTGGTAAGAATCATCTTGAGGTTAGGTGGTTGTCTATAGGAGACTATGGGTCTGTCTCCCAGAGCTTCTTGCAGTTTAGTATCCTGTTCCAGTATAGGCTGTAGTTTATTGATAATGTGTTGGACAGGTTTAAGTTGGGGGTTGTAGGTGATGACAAGTGGTGTTCTATTGTTGGTTTTCTTGGGTCTGTCTTGAAGTAGATGGTTTCTAGGTATTTGTCTGGCTCTTTCAATTTGCTTTTTTATTTCTCCGGGTGGGTAGTTGAGGTTTATAAATGCTTGGTAGAGATCCTGAAGTTTCTGGTCTCTATCAGTGGGATTAGAGCAGATGCGGTTGTATCGAAGGGCTTGGCTATAGATGATGGATTGTATGGTGTGTTCTGGATGAGAGCTGGAAGCATGTAGGTAACTGTATGAGTCAGTGGGTTTTCTGTAGAGGGTGATGTCTAATTTTCCATTGTTGATTTGTACTGTGGTGTCCAGGAAATGGATCTCTTGTTTAGAATGGTCCAGGCCGAGGTTGATGGTGGTGTGTAGGTTGTTGAAATCTCTGTGGAATGTCTCCAGTGTTTCTTGGCCATGCGTCCAGATCATAAAGATGTCATCGATGTAGCGTAAGTAGAGAAGTGGTAAAAGGGGACAGGAGTTGAGGAAACGTTGTTCTAGGTCAGCCATAAAGATTTTAGTGTACTGTGGGGCCATGCGTGTACCCATGGCTGTACCGCTGATCTGGAGGTATAAGTTGTTCTCAAACTGGAAATAATTGTGGGTGAGAACAAAGTTACATAGGTCTGCTATCAGGTTGGCAGTGGTGTCCTCTGGGATAGTGTTTCTAATTGCTTGTAATCCGTCTTCATGTGGGATGTTGGTGTATAGAGCTTCTACATCCATGGTGGCAAGGATGGTGTTGAGAGAGAGAGAGAGAGAGAGAGAGAGAGAGAGATATCAAAGGGAGTTACTGCAGTAGTGGCAGTTGGATCCCCAGGCCGTTTAAATTGCTGCTGGAACATCATGCAGCGCTCTCCAGTCAGCACTAAGGGCTGCCTAGAGGAGCTACAGTAGTCTCTAGATGGCGATGAAGGCTGCCTAGCCCCAGACACAACCCTTTAGCTCTGTCCCTTCCAGGGGTGCAGAGCAGGGCTGGCCAGGCTGTCGGTCCTGTTGCATTAATGTAAACAAACTTTTGTAAACTTCAGAAATCAACTAATAGGACTGAGTCGACTTGCAAATTGATATTCTGTTATTAACAGTGTGATTAAAACCAATGATTGATCAAAACTTAAAAAAATCTCACCTTTTAAAAAAATTGTTTGATGTCCCTACTATAAAGCTAGAGATTATTTATACCCCCCAGTCAGCTGTAGTTGTATTGCACTTCTTGCAGGTCTTGGAAAAACTCCGTGACATTCTACAGACAGACTCCCTTGCAGAGATTCAAGAGTGGCTGTCAAGGGCAAGTATAAAAGGTGAAACATGTATGTGTGCGTGTGTGTGTGTGCATGTGCATGTGCGTGCGTATGCACGTGCGCTTTTATGGGTTTTAAAAATAATAATGGAGCTAGACGGTTAGCTGCACTACTGTCCTCTCTCATGGTCTCACCAAATACATCCCCACAAGTGCCAGGCCTTTATATTGCCACCCACTCAGACCAGGACTTGGGTTACAGCTCCCTGGTTTCCAACTGAGTAATTCACCCTGCACAGATTTATCTTCATGTGCAATGAGACAAACACAGCTTCTTCAAAATAGAGCATAATTTCTTGTGCGTGAAAGGTACATAGTGCTTAGAGAAAAAGACATAAAGCAACAAAGATCTTCATATATATTCCCATCCTTAAACCTTGCCACTCTATCCAGGGCTCAGGATTATCAGACTTAATTCCCTGCTCTTACTTCGGAGAGCCACCCTAACCCGCTTGGGGATTTCTCCCACTAGCTGAGAGGACTCACTCAGAGCCATCTCACTGACACATCCCAACCAGACTTCTTCAAGCTCACCCCAGAAAAAACCCTTTGCTGCCAGCAGCACTTTAACCCACTAGGGTCTTTTGATTGGAAGCTTAGCCTTGGGAAGATTGAAACATCTTACCTGAATTGATCCAGCTAGGTACACTCTTCACCAATTGCTAGTCTGGAGCTGGGTAGGTGATCAATGGTCTTATTTGTGTCATTGTTTTACTTCTCCTGTTTAGTTCTGCCACAACTTCTTTACAGCCTCATTTGATTTAGCTGCATGCATTCTGTAAGGAAGCGCTACAAAATTGAACAGGTAAACTGAATCATGGCATAAATATGAAACAAGAATTCCTAGTTAATCACAAGGCTATTTCTGCTTTCACTTACACTCATGCAATACCTTTGAATTCTCACAGAAATGAATTCAATAGACTACAAACATGACAATGAGGGCAGAAAGATGAACTGTGGTTGGACTGGGGTAGCAATTTTAGTTACTGGGATATCATTGATTGCATGACTTTGCAGCCTTGATTGAATTATTCTGCTCAAAGACTACACATTGAAACACACCGCTCAAAGGAATAATCACAGAAAAAATGTGTATGTTATACTGCTACAAGGACCGATTTGCAAGTACGGGATGCTTTTGTTTGGCTTTGGTTTCAGCACCTGCTTAATGCATTATGCTAGCACAATGATTACCTACCTATGTGTAGTTACACTAACCATCCAACATTTTTATTTAGCCAACCCTGACTCCTTGTGCTTTTAGAGACATTTCACCTGGAAGCTGCCTTCTCAGGGAACTTGGCTAGGAGTACTAGCTAGAAGTAGGCCTAAAACAGAGGTACAAGCTATAGCCATGCATTCATAGGGTCGCAACTCCAAATATCAAATTTAGAACAAATTACTGAGAAGCAGGGCAGATATACCCCCAGATGCTGTTGATTATTTTCCCATGAGATAGCAAACCAGCCACGAAAGTAAACTTCTGTCTCACCATCCTGGCTAACAAAAAATCATAACAGTTTTCTGAGGCATTCCAGTCTGAGGCAAAAATCATGCTGCTGCCAAGCCTTTAGTATCTAAAAATCTCACATGGGCGAGTCATACATCAAGTCTGATTTTGCTGAGTCACAGCAGAAGCCATTACTTATACCCTAGTTCGAAAGTCCATTAGGTGCTGATGGGCATCTTCCATGATCCATTGTGAGATAAGCATTGCTTGGTGGGCCATTCAACTTCAACAGTCCTTTCACAATGTGCTGTCTAAATAACTCCTGTGTCTTACTAGAGGGGCCAATAATTTGAAATATGGGTACATAGCTAATATTCATAACTTTTCATACACAAATGATACATGCATAAATAGCATAATCATATTCAGCAAATTACCTTTACATAGACACCCTGTCTGCCACTGTTTGTACAAGATCTATTGTAAATATATAAACAGTGGTTGTCACAGTGATCTATATTGCTATATTTTAATCAGATAATATCCCACAAGCTTTTTGGTAGAAAATATAATTACAGAGCCTCCTTGAGTATTTACATTTACATTTCAAGATCTAGCTTGAGAAAGTTAGGTCAGCAGCAAGCATGCTGCACTCATCAGAGCCAGTGGTTGACGTTCCAAATTCAAA
Organism: Pelodiscus sinensis; assembly: GCF_052426305.1. Classification (NCBI taxonomy): domain Eukaryota; kingdom Metazoa; phylum Chordata; order Testudines; family Trionychidae; genus Pelodiscus; species Pelodiscus sinensis. The sequence goes on along the minus strand of NC_143055.1, from coordinate 113,510,590 downwards.
ATTAATAATATGCTTTAATCAATCAGCTTTGGTGCAGGGCAATACAGCTCCAGTTCTCAAAGGGGCATGAATGAGCTAGATGCCCAATGACTACTGGAAAGATGTTGTGCATGGTGTGCATGTATGTGTCAGGAACAGACACGTGTGTCTAACCCTCCCAGCCCTTTTAGTACCTACAGCCTACATCTCAGAAAGTAGATGTCAGTAAACTATGGGTTTTAAAGAAACAAAATAGCAAGTGATGTAGTTTTTGAACGCTGATAAATCCAAAAACTATGCTTCTGTTTAATTCACATTTTTATAGAAAAATTCTACCCAGGCAGTTAGAAGGCAAATATGATTTTAAAACTGTAGAGAGAAGGTGGGCAATGTTGAATATATAATGGAAACTTCGTAGGCTTAACCAAAGAGCAACAGGCAATGCTCCAATTACAGCTTTTTTTTTAATCTGAAAAATTAAATGATTAGAATAGATCTTTTTAAATAAAAAAAGTCTAGCACTCATGAACTATACGAAAATGAAGTTTTACGTAAAGATGCACAATTCAGATTTATTTTAGAAACTATCCAATTAATTTAATATAGTCTTAAATGCATTTTGCCATTCCTCAATTTTTTTTTAAAAAAGCAACTGCTTTCAAAGAAAGTTTTTTTTTCTGGTGGTTCTTGCTGTTGCAGAGAAAGAGTTTATATCAAATTTGATTCGCTCAGAAATGACTAGCAGAGACTTGTTGAATTATCGGCAAAATACCCCAAAAGAAAATGCAGTGAAGAACTTCCATTTCCATGATACAATGAAGCCTTCTCATGCCCCTTGGACAGAACCTAGGGAGGAAATTAACAAGTTCAGGTAAAGTCTGCTTTAATTTTGGTAGCATCAGTTACACTCAAAAGATTAGGAAAAGCGGTAAGGAGTCCTGTGGCACCTTATAGACTAACTGAAGTGTTGGAGCATAAGCTTTCGTGGGCAAAGACCCACTTCGTTAGATGCATGTCTAAGTTAGGAGTTCATGTTCACAGAAGTATTCAAATTTTGAATGATTTTCTCATGCTTACCTAGAACTGCTGATGTCTGAAAACCTTAAAATAATCTCTCTCTCTCCTGATTACAGGTACTTCTCTGCTTCTAGACTTGCAGAAATCTTGTCAAACATAGAAGTATTGAAATATTGTCTCAGACTGATTCTGATATCAATTAGAAACAGTAACTCAGACCTGTAAACCTTTATGAATGTGCTTAAAATTATGCACTTTGATTGCTCCATTCAAGTCACCCTGGTCACAGATGAAAAGCCCAAGAATTTGCAGGACTGGGGTCTAAAATAGTGTGTAACAAGAACTGAATTAGTCAGGCATTTCACAACTTCCCCAAAACATTTAGTTTGAATTTGGCTCACTCCATGCTAATTAAGATGGAGAAAACATGTTTTCATAAGCAAGCAGTTTAAAAAAAATAGCTTAATAGGTTCTGCAACTTTTGCTTGTTTTGAAAAGTACTAAATGAAGTTCTATAAACTTAGACTTATTTGAAGTTGAACATGTTCCTATTTCAAAACTCCAAGCCCATAATAATTGATCATTTACTTGGAGCAAAGGATTATGTTGTTTTATACGCATCATTGCTCAAAGTAATCAGTAATAAATAAATGTGGCGTTGGGGCAGAGATGTCTTTTACTATCAGAGATGAGTCTGGAATCTTCAGTGTGCAATATATTAAGTACATCTGTTGGTGAATATGCCTGTATAAACTATGAACCGTTTCGTGTGTATTATTCAATTGTTCTTTAAATTAATTCACCTACTCAGATTGTTTTTTGGAAGGAAACTTTTCATGCAAAACAGATCAGAATTTAGAATAGAAACAAGAATGGAAATGAATTATATTAAAAATTTAAATGGTGAAAACATTGGTTTTGTGATTGAAGCTTATCAGAATCTGAATTGAAAATGTTGCTATAGCTGTGAAAGATTCCATCTGTGGTCTAAAGGTATACAACTGGAGAAATAGCAAAGAACTCTAAACCATTGCCATATACAGCAGCTGACATAATATATCTACTGTTTCTTTATAAGCTCTCCCTTTTCTATTCAGGCCTTCAAGTAGAGCATCAGATACAAGTGGAGGAACGGAAGAAGGTAGGTGATGGAAATTCTAAAAAAGTTAGGATACTATATAATGAGAAATGTATTGCACTTTGAGGTTATTTACGTAAGATCCTTGACATTTTTAAGGAGTTGAGACAATTTCTACACCAAGATGAAGAGAAATACAGCAATGTGTCAAGTTCATTGTGTGTTAGATTTCTGAGAATCTTTATTACCACCATTGAATCAGCCTTTCTAGATAGAGCACTTTCCCCCATGCCTGCAGCTCATCACCAAAGCAAAGTACATTTCCAGCTGCTGACAATCTTACTTCAGTGAGCTCTGACCACTCTGTAAATCCACCCAACTTCTTCCTCCCCAATCTAAACCTCCTGCTATTCTTCATACATGTGCCCAAACACTTCCTGTCAACTAGTTTTTAGATTTCACCTTGCCTTATTACATCATCAAAAAGCACATCCCTCCCCTAAGTAAAACATGCTTTCCCTAGTCCCTAACACATTATTTGTAGTTTCACCACCTTCAGATCACCAAATCCAGATGTCATACACCTGGGTCCCAGAAAGTGCAGCAAAGGTTAACAAAGCAGGATAAGCCAACAACAAATTTGCAACATTTTAAATAAGGAGACTAGCTTCTCCCCTACAAGAAAGTGGCAGTCTCAGTTATTTACACGATCGCAAAACTGTGCCAGCTGTAACATGTATTAGCACACCAGGGAGGTGGCAGGTTTGACACAAAAAGAGGAGTGGGAAGAGAGGGCTCAAAAATTCTAACTTAATCCTATAGTAAGTAAAAGCACGTATTTTAAATATCTGTTAGGGGACTGGGGGAGTTGGAGGGAAGAGAATTTGTATGGGAAGGAGAAGGGAAACAGGGGAAGGACTTTTCTAATTTCTCGGAGACCAACACTTCTCTTTTCAGAGTCATCCAGCTGGAGATCCTCCAGGCTACTACAGATTGAACCTCTCTAGTTCAGCACTCTTTGGTCTGGCAACATCTGTAGTCCGGCATGAGTTTAGTTAGTCCATTTACCATGACTGTGGCCAAGTTTCCCATGGCCCCATTAAGTTTGTTTACAACCATCAGTTCTGCCTCTCAATGTTCTATGCTGTTTTTTAACTCTAATTTACCCCTCAATGTTTTCTAAGAGCCCAACAAACAGTGGAAGTGTTGGTAATACTACTAGACAATGCCATGGTTCAACAAATTCTCTGGTTTGCCCCCAATCAGGTGCTGAGGGTGCAAGACTAGAGCGGTTCAACCTGTACTTTCATAACAGTACCAAGAGCATTTGCTTAAAGTCAAGCCAAAGTTGAAAAACAAAACCAAAGAGTAATGTTGTATATAGCTTTATTGTTCAGAAATCTTTTCCAGAAACAGAGAGAGACGATAATTTGCCCACAAGAGGGGTGAGAGTTACAAGTCCAATTTCTGAAAACTTACACAGAGGGAGGTCTTCCAACTCCCAGGGAACGAGCTACAGCCCTTCCTTAGCACGACGACAGAAGCCCCATCTCCGCTACAGCAAGTTACCCGCTGACCAGAAAAGCCTTACTGCCAAAGAATAACTTCCTCTTCAAAGCTGCTGAAGCCGCACAATTGTTCCCTTCAAGGATTACATTATGTACTATTAGCCACAAGAATTAAAAAACAAAAACACAAACCTAAATCTGACTCTCTTTTTTAAAAAAAAGTGTTCATTTCATTTAGTCTCTAAATGTTGTATCAAAAACCAGTGAAGAGTACACACAATTACTTCTGCAAAAACTTGATCTGCGCTCTTCATTTAAAATGCCTAAAAGTAAGGGCAAGGGAACTATAAATAAAATGTTGTCTACCCTGCAAGTCTTCAACTCAGACATTTAATCTTTCAGGAAATATTGATTTGCTGTTAGCTTGGAACATCAAGTGAACAGAATATCCAATGATGTTATGCTTTTCATTCGTTCGGAAATGAGGCACTCTATAGTGATTGGGCAGTATTATATTACACCTTAATTACAACAAGCTGAGGGTGGAATATTAACCAGCTGAACTAATCCTTTTCTCTCCATTCTAGAGAGTACAGTATAGTGACATGACACCATTAGAGAAAATAGCAAATTGATCAAAAAACCCGAGGTAACAAATTTAAAAACTTGGCAGCTGACTTGCCCCCAACAAGCATGTGCATGTATACACACACATTTATGTAAAAGTCAGGACCACGAATGGGTACAGATTGGACTTCCCTGGTCCAGGATCCTTGGCCTGAAAAGTGCTGAATGAGGGGATTTGCCAGACGAGGTGATGTCCCTCCCTTCATGGCCCCTGCTGCTCCCTGGGCTAGGGCTCAAGTCCCAGCCCATCTGCCCAGCCAGGACTTTCTAGCCGCAGCCAGAGCATCACACAAAGGCTGAGGCTCCCTGGCTGCAGCTGGGGCTGGAGCTCCCAGGCTGCTGCCTGCCCCACTACAGCTGGGCTGGAGCTCCCCGGCCACTGGGGCCAGAGCTCCCCACTATAGTGCCCCCTCTCCTCTTCCAACAAAGGACTCCTGGCTGAGTCACCGGCACTACCTGCTGCACTCCTGCCCTGTTGCCAGACCTGGGTTCTGTGATCCAGGACTCTGTGGTACAGGAACATACGTTGGATCACTTGTACTTGCATGTGGATACACCCACTGTTCATAAAATTGGAGAGATACATGTATGTATGTATATTTTGCAAGGTGCAAGTCAAGCAGTAGGTTTTGAAAAACTGGCACTACATTTTCTGTTGTAGTTCGCTAGAAAAAACATGACTAAAGGCAAAATGACACTTTTTGCATAGTGTTAGTAGTTACCTAGAATTCCTCTCAGAATAGCTGAGAAGTGTCATGTTTATGACATGAGGGCGGGGAAGAATGTGGGGGGGGAAGGGTGGATAAAAAAATCCCCCAAAAATGTACCCATTATCACAGAAGCCATGCCAAGAACAGATTGTCTAAAACTGGATCCATGTTATGTTTGGATAAAATAGGTCACAGGTCTGCTTTTGGTTTTGCAACAAAGAAACACCAACCAACAAAGTTTTTCAAATTGAAAAAATATATTCCTACTTTTGGCCACCTCCAGTTGATAGTTCCCCATTTAGATTATTAATCTATACCTCGGTACAAGCTCCTTCACGAATCAGTGCTGTGACATGACATTCCAACAAAATTTAACCTGAGTAATAACAATATTTAGAATTTTCTTCAGCAAGTTCTAATTCTGATCTCAGATCAGTTCTATCCATTATGATTTCATGATGCCCATTAGTGATGCAAAAAACACTCAAAAGTTAGCCGGTTAAACTATTTGTTTGACCAGTTAACCACTGGCCATGGGGCGGCTCTGGTTTGGTTTTGCTGTAGCCACAAGTAGTGGGAGCTGCTCTGACCCTGTACTGTCCCACCAGGCTGCTCTGGCTGCAGGCAGCAGGAGCTGCTCCAGTTCCACCTGCAGCTGCTGGGGTCCTGTTGGTCAGGTTGCTGTTGGCAGGGCTCTCCAGTTAACTGGTGATTCAGTAAGCATGGTAGTAAGGTATATACTTACCAGGTAACCATTTTACCTTTACTACAGTATCATCCCTCTTCTCACCAGATTCCTTGAGCAGGACCTGCCTCCTTCTCACACCTCAACTTTGCTTTATATTAGCAAAACCTTGACTACTTTTCCCTAGGCTTCAAATATGAAATCAGGCCTGTGATTCGTAGGCTTATGTTTCAGGTCCTCTTCACAAGTGTCACAGCATTCTTAGTGAAAGATTGTTTACATATCATATTATGAAAAAAATCAATTGGAAGATCAATATTGTACTTACATTCCAGTGTATAGTATATCAAGCAGTATAAACAAGTCATTGTATGAAATTTTAGTTTGTACTGACTTTGCTAGTGCTTTCTATGTTGGCGGTTGTAAAACTAGGCAAATATCTAGAGAAGTTGATGATCCCTCTCCCCCCCCCGGAAAACTTTTGCATACCCCAGGGGTATATGTACCTGAAAGCAAATTGATAGTCAAGTTTAAACAACAGCAGTACAAGTCCAATCTGAATATGAGAGTCATTAATGAATAAATGATGGCAACAATGCTAGCGTGCCCTTTCAACAGCATGCTTATACATTCCTCTGAAGCTGCTTGCGGTCCTCGTAGATTGGTAAGTATAGTAGAGCAGTAAGTGTGTTGGTTCACAGAGACAACTACAATCAACAACATTTTCTAAGTTGTTTCTCAATACTGTCTGTAACTTTGTATTGGTATACATCCACAAAGCTAGTCTCCCATCATTCTCTCTCATTGAAAGCACTCACACTTATATTTGGTATAAGGACATCGTTAAATATATTTAACAAGTAGAATAGTCCTTTAACATATGGAAACAGTGACAAACAAGGCACATCTCAAGTTTTTGACTGCTCTTAGAAAAGTTTCATTATACACCAGTTTTTATTAAGCTAAAGAAACTGTGTGACTTACAGTTTCCCCTTTCACGCAATGCCCTTGAGCACTTGCCCTTTTAGTTACTTGACTTCCTTACAAAAAGACAATATATAGCAATGATGGAGACTCCCATAAGACTATTCTTGTGAGGTAGTCACATTTCATCCTACTATAATAAAATGGCATGACTGTCCCTGACATTAACAGCTGAGTCTGCAGTATTCAAGATCCCGTCTGCTGTGACTGAAAAGGCTCAGATACTACATGAGTTTTAAACACTCATACATCCAATGTCAAACATTTTAAACACTTCAGGAAGTGCTCAGGTTGCAATCTAATATTCCTCAGAGTATTTATACTCCATTGCTCTTGGAAGCTATTCCCATGTTATTGGAGACTTGGCTCATTTATTAAAGGTACAATCTTTGCAATGCACAATAAACACAAGTAGTTATGACTTATATACCCTTTACTGTCTTTACTAAATACAGGCAAGAGCTACACTCTTCATAAAAAAAGAAGTGAGCACAGAGCTGTGCAGAAGTACCAAGTAATTTCTATAAGCAGTTAAGAAGAAAGCAGCTAAGACAATAACAAGTAAGTAGGAATAATGTTGAATACTACTGAGTGACTATAAACAGTAAATTAAAGTTATACTTGATGTCAAAATGAATGTAGGAGATACAGATCCCTGTGATAAACCACACCCAAATAGCTGGAGAAAAAAAAAAAAAGATTACCTTTTGCAATCACTTTCGATGTTGCTTCAGAGAAGCATCAGGATTGCACAGGCCAATTAACATTGCTTATGGTTTATCATCAACAATACAGTTAGCCTTGGAAAAGAAACAAATCCAAGATATCTTTGCCCCAAAGTGCATGTAGTTTAAAATACTGTCAAAAGGGATGAGATGGTTCATTGGGAGACAGAGGAAGAAATCAAAGTCACTCTTATTTGGCTTTTACCTTAAAACTGTAAACCACACTGAAAAACTGTCCTAAAAAATTAAAATTTCCCATTGACTTATATTTGCAATGAGTCCCATCTCTCCACAGCGAATCACTTTGCCCATAACAGAAGTGCAGAATGTTTATTGATCAAGAGCCTCCTACTTGCAGAGCACTGATTTTTACATTATGCAACTCATTTAAAAATGGTAATGATGAACACTTAATAACCACTGTCAGATCAGTGCATTTGACAGTGATATGTTAGTGTACATTTTTTTAAAAAAGATAAACCAAAAACTTAAGGCACAAGCCAAATGAGAGTGGCTAATATACAACAGAGAAGAATATATAAGAGTGAAATTGTTTTAAATAGCGTGCAATATGGTAAAACAAAGACATGAACATATTTCAAAATTACTTTCAGAAAATAATTTGACAGTATCCATTATAGAGCATCTCTGTGTTAAAAAAAAAGAATTCTTGTTTAATATGTGAAAGGACAAGCGAATATATTTTGCTGTTCAAGAACAAACTAAAACAAACAACTGCCATATACAGAAATTAGCTCTGGTCAATACAACAAGGTAGAACTACTTTTTAGAGTTGTGGAATTCCACATAAATAATTTGTGGTATTTAATTTTAATGTGCTCAAGTCTGAGAAGAAAACAAGACACATTAGACATAACAGAACCTTACTGAAACTTCAAATGCTTATATCAGATTTAATGAATACTGTACACAGCAATATGCAATACCTCAGTTGTAAATTCTACACTTTGTACTTTTGCTCATTTACACATTTGTTTATTAATAGAGGAAACTGGTGATGGCATGTGCTTTACTTTGTTCAAGCTCTACATTTCTTTGGATCTTCAAATGAAACAAGACAATGCTATTTTCCAAAAGTTTCTCCAGGTTCATAGACAAAGTTTAACACATCTCTCTGTGGCAAATTTACACAATACAGCTACCACAGTATTTTATTTGAGCAACAAAGTGTTGTCCAAGACTTACGGCAGATGAATCTTCACTGTTGTTTACCAGACAGCTGCCAAATGAGCTCCTGAAATTAGTTTATACTAAAAAACAAACCATAAAAATGATCACACTGAACAGGTCTAATTTGCTTCTTGCCAACTGAAACTATATGCCACATATACATCTACACATATTCCAGTTCACTTCCCAGTTTGAAAGCGGTAACAGTTGAGTGAGGACTGAATCTGGATACAGACCCACTCACATCTATATCACCTGTTCAAAACCAGCCAAGGTCAAAAGAAGCTGCTATCATCCAAATGCTCTTTGGGAGTCTACTGATGATTGCAGCCTTGCTCTTGGTTGACACTTGCCCACATCCCAAAAAAACTCTACTATAATTGGCTCCCATCTGGTTAGTCCTCACAGAAAGGGATGGAGAATGGCCTCCTAGGTCTGAAAGGGGACCTTCTGCCTCCAGGGCTCTCTTTCTGGCCCCCTTCAGGACTACCAAAATGGCTATTGAAAAATTAAATTACAACTGAGAGCTTCAATTCAAGACACCAGAAGAGTAACTTTTTTTTAAGCAGAAACACTCACAATCTTGTCAGAGAAGTAGGATATTCACGATAGTCAGGTCTGCTCTGACTGTTTGTTTTTTTTTAAATATGTTTAAAGTGCCCAACACAGACTCAAAGCAGAGTTCCTGGCTCCTAACAGTTTTTTCAGAGACTGTAGACCATGCTTTGCTTAAGAAAAAACAAACCAATCAATGATAGTGAGTAGTTCTATCCACTTGCAACAGGCAATGCTGGAAGGTACTTTTAGATTCATTAAGCCTTTGATATTTGCTGCTTTTAAAAAAATAACATAGAATGGGGGTGGGTAGAAAGAATAATAAAATATCAACGGCCCATATACATACACTAACATATACACTGTCCATATACCAAACAAGGACAATGCTGAACACATTAACTATTAGCTTTCATCATAAGCTTCGGGAAAATAAATCTGCTCTGAATGTATCAAATACAATATTTAAAAGGAAAATAAATATTAGCTTCCATAACAAAATAAGTTCTGCATTTGCCATCAGTTTATAAAAAGCATTTTCAAGGTAAAAATATTAATCTTTACCGCTTTTGTACAAAATGGTGCTATGTGTAGCCACCTAAACAATTAAATTCCACTGGTGAATTAGATTGTTCTCAGAGGTTTCATCTAATTCAGGTCTCATTTCTATCCCTTGCACTGCATACACTTTTCATTTCTGCCCACTTCCACGGTATTCTAGTCGCTGTCCGAGTTATCTTCACCAGCTTCCTTTTCATGCAGCTCACATTTGGAAGAGTCATTGGCTTCGCCCAGGGGACTGGCCCCTTTCCGTGGTGGCAAGACACTGAAAAATGCTTCCTTCCAGTCTCTCTTCTCCAGGTAAGAAAGGATTATCTCAAACACTGCAACCAAGAGAGACCATCATACCTTCAATAGTGAAATAACTGAATTTATGACAGGAGTAGAGGCTAGATCTTAAAGAAAACACATTTAAAACTGTAAACCAACTTTTGAAAGGATCTTACCTCTTCTTTCAACACAAAATAAACCAACCCCTCTGGATTAAACAGAAAACGCAGTATGGCTGCAGCAGTTAGTTCTTGTATGAACTTGCTTGCTGCCCCCAAAGAAGTATGCTTTGAAAATTTAGAGAATCATGGAAATACGCCCAACCCAGGCAAAAAAATATACTTGCTTCCTTTTACCAGGCTAAAGAATGTTGAAAAGATAATTACCCAAAAACATCCATCATCTTTTTCTCTGCCCACTGCACTCTAGACACTAGAAAAATGGGAACACCACAGCATTGCCACACTAATTTAGTAATTTCTGTTTTAAAATAAAAAGATACAAGATAATATAGGTCCTAAATGTGATCTGTTTTGTCACAGTATTTTGTAATTAATTTAGGCTTGATCGGCTTAGTGCTTTACAAACAGTAAATCCTCACAGTGATCATTCAAATCAGGTAAGCAAACATCTACATTTTATATATGGAGAAACGGAAGAAAGTTGCTTAACTTATCTGCCTAATGCTGAAGAGGGGCCCAGTAGCCAAGCCAACAAATCCTAGCTCAGCCTTGTATCGAGACCACTCTCCCAATCAGCAGCCAGAATTCAGAGGTGGCAAGAAATTTAAAACATTTTCCAATATTATAAAGTACTAGCCATAGGATGGATGTTGGGTTTAACTGAAGGAAACAGTTACTTACCCATATAATTTTGGCTATGCCTGGTATGGGATTTTAGATATGCCATCTGAGATCCCAAGAGATAATAATCTCTCTATACATTAAAAAAAAGTTTTTCCTGAGGGACGACAGAGTGACATCATTACGTCACACTGTGTCCCACCTGCCTCCCTCCCTCCCCCCCAATCCCAGCCCAAGCCCAACCTTGGGATTGCTATTTTAAGCCAAACCCTTCCTCTACTCCCACCCCAAAGGGCTTTCAACACCAAGAAACATGGCACAGTAGCCAGCAGACCCCACATTGCAGCTGTGACAGCCCCGGGGGGGGGGGTGAGGAGGAAGAGTACAATGCTTGTGACAGTAGCCTAGGGACTGGTGCTAGGAGCGGAGCTCCCAGCCAGGCTTATGTGCCAGCAGCAGGCTCTTGGGGGCTCCCCCCACCTCCAAGTGCTTGGGGAGCTGGAGTGCAGTGCCTGACTGCCCTAAGTCTGGCTGCCCCCACAGAGACTTACTGCAGCTGCCAGAGTGCCCACAAGACGCTCGGGGGAGCTGCCACACCAACCTGTCTGCTCCCTTCCAGAGAGGCCCTGGGCTCTGCAGGCAGGGCTGGGACAGTGAGCAGTGCAGGTGGGACTGCATGGGGGAAAAGTCAGGACAGTGGCCCCCCACACGGCTGCTTTCCTCAGCAGGTTGCAGTGCCACGTACACAAAGTACTACCTGGGCCTCACACAGAGATGGAAGGTACCCCTGTGTCTCCCTGGCTGCCGGGGCTAGATCCAGGCTTGGCGCACGCTGTGGCGCACACGCGCATGTGTGTGTGTGTGTGAGAGAGAGTGAGAGAGAGAGTTGTGGGGGGGGAGGGGCGCCAGGGGTTAGGGCTGGGAAAGAGAAAGGGCTTGGGCTGGTGGGAGGGGAAGGAAGGGAGAAGAGGGCCAGGGATGGCAGGAGGGGGAAAAGGGAGGAAGAAGGGACCTGGGGTGGCACAGCTGCAGCCCTCCCCGGTGGTCCATGGGGGAGAGCCAGGGTTGCCTACTCCTAACGAGAGGGGGGTTGGTGAGTGCAGCGAGCAGAGAGTACAACCCCCTAGCTTTTTTAAAATCCTAAACCAAGTAAGTGTAATTTCAGATGTTTAAGACATAGAATTGGGCATGGAAAGCTAGAATACCCTAAATACTCCATGAGATCTACTTATACCCCAATGTTCTTGCCCATCTTGCACCACCATGTGGTACTATTTAATTAAAACGCTTGGGAGAATGACAACCAAACTAAAATGTTTATATTATGGATTATCCATCCCCATGTCCTTCTGAGACAGTAACAAGAGTGCCCATATAGTATGATCATCTTATCTGTAGGCTCCTGGTACTGTACATTTCCTATTTCAAATTCTGTACTTGTTGTGGTACATAATTCCCAAAAGCAGCAGAGTCAGAACCAAAAAGGTGTTTCACTGTGCCAACACACACAGCAAAATAAATGCAATTATATATTTATAGTAAAGTTACATGAAAATATCCCTTACATTATATATACAGATATATAATAGGGGTGGCCCAATTCTGTTATCCTTATTCATGTCAATTTGTGTTTTGCATGCAAGTACTGAAATTGGGCCATATAATATTATGATTGCAATAGGTGCAAGGGACTGAGCTAGAAAATTTAAAATGTAGGGTACCATTTATTATTGTGTCTTTTATGCCTAAAATCCTCAGCAAGCAGAACGCATTAAAGTAGGATTTTAATATCAGTACCTTACACCTTATTGCCTTTTAATTATTGATATCAAAATGCTTTACAATGGCAGTTAAACATAAAAAATCCCATTATACAGATAGTTACAAAGAGTTAAAGAGAGTTGCCCAAGAACACATAGTGAATCAGCAGATGAGTCAGGAATGGAGCTGTGATCTGACTTCCAGCCTAGAAGATAACTTCCAAAAATTATACTATTGGTCAGTATACGACCATAGCAAGAGAGCTATTAAAATGGCCCCAGGTAATATTTTGCAGTTTTAAATGGATAATGTGAGAAACTCTGTTCTCTACCTTGTGATACAATATTTAAAACTATAGCTGTGTGGATGCGTGAAATGTTTGCAATATATGGGTTTTGTTAATACAGGTTGGACCTTCCTGGTCTGGCACCATCAGGACCTGTCTGGTCCCGGATAAGGGATTTTACCAGGCCAGGGGAGGTCATATCTGGCTCCCCTGCTACCAGCTCCCCCTCAGTCCTGGACCAGCCACCAGACGCCTGCTGGGCTCCCCCTTGCCACCAGCCTTGCTGCCTAGCTAGTCCCCCCACCTCCTTCCCTGCTATGCTGGGCAGTCCTGCTACAGAGTCCTAGGCTCCTGGCCCGCCAGGAAGCCCTGCTGCATTGTGCCTGGCTGCCCAGTTGCGGTGTGCCAGGCAGCCCAGCAGTGGGGAGACCAGTTGCCAGCCCTCCACCAGGACTCTCTGGTCCTGGAACACTCATGGTCCTGCCGGACAAGGGATGTTATCAGACCAGGGAGTCCTGGATTAAAGAGATTCAACCTGTATAGTACTTAAGCTTTATCATTAACTAGTGCCTTTGGAGTCAAAGCTGATTCTCTGCTAAATTTTTGATGTGCATCTACTATTCTGAGACTTGATCAGCATGCTACTGCATACATCAATATTTGATAATATCTAAGAGAATAAGTATTTTTAGCAGCAAGGAGACGGTCACAACAATGTAACAATAAAACCAAACTTGGACATTTTCAATAAAGATAAGGTAAAATAAATTAAAATGGAGTAAAATACACATAAAATAGTAAAAACCATTTTTTAAAAAAAGTTGAGCATTAGATTTAAATATAAGCATATGTAATATGGCTAACTAACCAATGAAAGGTCCCAAGTGTCAAAATTGAAAGACAAAGAGCTTTAAAAAAATATGCAGAAGGTGGTTGCATACCTTCAACCTATCAAAAAAAATTAAGTACGTACATTCTAGGTTCTTGCTAAAAACCAGTGCAAGTGAACTGGGGAGAGAAAACAGAACATGGTTACTAGTTGCACAGTTTATTCAACTTGCTATCTACCACATAATTAATGCACAACAAACTGTGCAACAGGATCAGTTTTTCATCTCTTGCATTTATATTTTAAAAGTGAATAAAAATTTGTGGGTAAATTCCAACATTCTGTTCCTTTGAGCATTTTCAAGAAGAAAATTTAACCCCATGTGGGTAGGATTTTCAAAAGAACCACGAGACAGCACAATGAGACTTCAGTTCTTAAGTCACGCTGGTACACTTGGGAAAAAAAATTGTTTATATTAAACCATATCCCTACCTCCACCCCAAAACCAGCTAGCCACAAAAGACCCTAAAACATAACAAAATAATTCAATCTTTATGCTCTAATGTACTTTATTGCTAACACATTCTGCAACAATTTCATTATGAAAATTCATGACTTACCGTGATTAACTGCCAATACTTTCCGGCTATTCATTTTCACAAAATTTCCAAGAGGAAGTTGCGCATGACCAATTCCCTGTTCTACTGCTTTTTTATAAGTAAGCCCCTGCAGCAAAGACACCCCGGCCCCCGCAAAAAAAAAAAGTTAACTAAGAATCATAATTTCTGATCAGACTGTACAATACAACAAGCTTTCTTCTACTAATTGGAAAAATAAAAGGAATAACTAATGTTTTCAGACAAGGGTTGTGCAAGCAGTATCATATTGTTGCAACTCATGACAAAGTGTGAAGTACAGTCTGTTTTAAGATAGTGTTTGCGTTGAACACGGCAAGAATTAATATTAATTATTCATACTTGAATCTTTTTTAACAAACAGTTGGACGACACAAGTTACCTGAGCTGTTTGTTTATTTTTATTTAAGAGAAGCTACACAGTAGTGCTTTTTTTTAATTCCAAGATTACTTTAAAGTTTATGATAAAAGTGAGAAATTGGTACTGCAGTTACTAAATTCTACAGGCAAAGAGATCCCCCCCCATTTAGATCTCAGTCTTTGACAATGGTTCCACCTGCATTACTGTGAATTTATCCCAGATTTTATTAATGGCACATGAACAACTATTGAACTAATTCCCTTTGACCTGTTCAATGTGCTATCCAAAGACAAGAATTAATAGTGCTCTAACCCTTTCAGCAGCAGTGTCACTGACACACCAATTGTAAGGCATATAACTCCAAGTCCAGGCATGGAACTCAAACCCAGAGGCAATAGTGTTACATGATTAGGTCAATATGATAAACCAAGTTATTAGAGATGGATGTCCAAGATTCACTGCATGTATAATCATGACAATTCTGTTCAAGTACACAACTGCATACACACAGACCAGATATTACTTTCAGAAAATCTGTTCTTCAGTGGGTATAAACATAAAATTAAATCTATACTGATCCATGCTTATGGATTTACCTGGCATTGGTTCAGATCCTTGCAAGAGTGCAGGGTAACAGGTGGGGGGGCGGGGAGAGTGCAGGAATCTGGGCAGGGGGCTGGGAGATAGGGATGTAAAAGTGTAACCATTTAAAATGGTTAACTGATAAGCATGAGCTCATAGGTTTCCATTATGGTTACACACTGGCTCCCTGGAAAGCTGGCTTCACTGCGGATCTGTACTATCCGGCTTCCGGGGAGCTGGACATCACCCCACACTGTGGCTCTGCAGTATATAAGTTATATCACAGAGCCCTCAGCACATGTAACTGCTAAGATTTTTAGCAGTTATAGTTAAATTTTTACATGATTTTAAACATCTCTACTGGAAGGTGGGGGGGGGGGGGAAGAGGGGGTTGGGTGTGTGGGAGTCAAAGCAGGGAGTTGGGAGGATTTGGAGTCTCCAACTAGGAGAGTGGAGGAGTCGGAGCAAGGTGGTCAGTGCAAGAGGAGTCAGGGGGTTGGGTGTGTGGGAGTCAAAGCAGGGAGTTGGGAGGATTTGGAGTCTCCAACTAGGAGAGTGGAGGAGTCGGAGCAAGGTGGTCAGTGCAAGAGGCTGGGAGATTTGGGGGAGCGCCTCAGTGCCACCCATGGAGGCTGCGCTGGCTGGTCGGTGGTGGCAGTTCCTTGGGGCAGCCACCCTAGCCAGCTGGCAGTGGATGTTACCCAGGGCAGTGGAGGCCACACTGGCTAACTCGGCTCCCCACCTTGTCCGGTGCAGGGGCAAAGGGTCAGGTTGGGGTTTAGGTTCCAGCTGTGGGGCATGGGGTCCAGCATGGTAGTGGGGGCAACCATGGTCAGCACCAGCACAGGAACCTTACCTGTGGCTGGCAACATTCAGAGCCCCTTCCTAAGGCAGCCACTGTTTTACAGTTGCGGCCACCACCCCGTGGTCATTCTGCAGTATAACTGTGGCTGCTAACAGACCTGTCCCTTATGAGAAACATTCAGATTCCAGGCTCATACTGTTTTCCTGACAACCAAACCCTGACCTTGCTTTAAAGGTAGGATAAGAAGACGCTGCATAGCAAGTTTGGCAGTTGTATCTCTGACCATTTAGGAGGAGTTTTTGAACAAGCTGACTCACAGACAGACAGTTGCACAAACTCTCAAATATATAGTAGATCAAAGGTAAAATCAAAATACATATTTTAAAAAGAAAATCAGCAAAAACTCACTATGTGCCACCACCTTCAACACACGTTTTTGGTTTTTAAGAGGTTTACTGTATGAAGACAATCAATAAGTATCTGTTTTTGCTGATTTCCATGTGTTTAGTAATAATACTGAATCAGATGCTGAAAGAGCAGCATTAAAAAATGCAGTATTTTTTACCTTGTGGTGATTGTGATCCACCAGACCTCCAATTATATAGGCTTTAGTCTCATCTAGTTCATTAAGCACATCAGGGGAATCTGATGTAAGATACACAAGGTCTTCCTTCTTCATAAGCTCATTATAATGCTCTGATGAAATACGTATATCCTTTGAGATAAAGAAGTTCAGAGGTTACACATACTATTGAATAACTTGGCCAAGCTAATCACCAGCAGAAGTAACAATGGAGTAGCGTGTCCATACTGGGCATGCCAAGTCAAGTACAATTTTGTCCCACATGCTTTCTAAGTATCTATGCTACAGCTTTTAAAAAGCAGTAACCAGGACTTGTGTGATGGAACTGCTCTGTAATTTATGACTACAGTTTGTGACCAAGTTATTGTATGAACATATTTATTTAATAAGTGCGGTAAGAAAAATCAAGCAAGAAAAACAATGGCTAAAGACATTCCAATTCTCTGCTAATACTTAAGAGTTAAGAAAGAAGGACAGGACAGGACGAGACCATGCACAGAACTATTACAGGGATTAAAAAGAATCACCCTCAAGACAGGGAGTAATTGTATGGGTAAACCAAACCCAACAGATTAGACAGACACTCAATGAGGGTATCTGAAGAAGTTAGGCCCACCTAGATTACCATCAGGGAATGGTAAGCCTATAGGTAAGGCAGATATACATATGTTAATTTAGAATCACTTTATAGCCCTGCATTATGAGCGCTAGCCATCTGACATAGATGAGCTGCAGGCATTTTAATGCACAGTACCCAAAGAGATTTGCTCAAGATCACAATATTTCACAGAGTTGAGTAAAGAACTCTGAACTCCTCCTAGATAATGCTTCCTTAGGCAAACAATTAAAATAATGTGGGAATGTTATTAAAGAAAAAGAGTTACAAAGATACTGAATGTGCCACTCTTGACAGCATTGGCGTCAGTTTCTGGAGCCAGGCAAGATAGTATGGATTGGTTCACTAGCGTTTCATCTCTAGAAACCCAGAATCTAGACTAGATTAAAGCATAATAGATGTATATAGCTTCACAATTAGTCAATATGATCTGAGATAAAAGACCATGAATGGTAAGAATCAAGAAGTTGGAGCATTACATGTCAGAATAGAGATGCAACAGCAATATTAACTGAAAAAATATCTTCATATAACAAAGCTGGTTTCAAGCCAGGGCAGTTACTCTTGTGAATGCTAAATTCACTCAAAACTCAAATAATGATGAGCTAAATACACATGACTTTAATATCTTGATAAAATATAATATTTGGAAAAAGATACAAGCCAAAGAACTGTAGAACTCTCTAAATGAATATTAAGATAATATTTTTCCTGGGAAATTTCCAAGTCACGGAATCACTTAACTAGTTGTCATTACCTTCCAGTTGACCCATCCTTTGTCATTTTCATTCATGTTGTCCTTCAGCTGGCCTCCATGGCTGGTCAAATAAAACTTAGAGGGAGACAAAGGGGGAAAAAGTAAATAGTATCTAAATTCAAGATACTGATTTGTCTCCACATATGCTTTATTGCACAAGCTTTTTGTCTGAAGTGTTATCTAAAACTCATTTTCATTATTTAACAAAGCAATTCGACATCAAGAATATTTTTGAATAGTGAAAGGTTTAAAAGGACAAAGCATTTTCTGTTTTATGTGCTGCAGAAAGAAAAGTGGACATCTAAAGGTTATTTTGGACTGGCAGCCTTTACATCATTGGTGGGCAACCTGTGGCCCATCAGGGTTTTAAGCGTGGCCTGCGAAGTATTTTGTTTACCACTGCCCATGCAGAGGATTGCCAGATTCCACTGGTTTCTTTCAGTTTTTTTCCTCAATATTAAAGTGACACCCATGTCAAGCAAGATCATGTGAAGTAAAGTGCATGCTAATGGCACACAACATTTACTGTTGGAGCTATGTGTTCCCTCTGTAGCCAATCAAATGCTGCTATGGCTCAATTGGCACGTCCCACAAATACTAGGTACGCAAGTGCAGTTAGCAAAACTATCCTATTGTGGGAGACTATCTTGGTGGCCTATTGAGATGAAGGATGGCCACTCATGTGGCCCCCTCACTAGCCTAGGTTGCCCATTACCGCCTTATATTAACATTTGCACACCTTTTATCTAGGTTAGGTTTTTTAACAGTGTTTTCTATCAGGAAGATACAGGAATGACAGAAATATGATCAAACCAAGATATTTCTTTTTACTTAAATTATACATCACTAATCAGGGTCAGTGCTTAACAAATATGGACAGTTTGTTGCAATATACCTGTACAGGATGTAAGGCTTTACGGTTTTCTGCGTAACATCTCTGAATTTGCTTGTGGAGCTTCTTGACATCCTGTATACAACACAATTTGTTTTTATACAGTCCTTCAGACAGATCATCACAAAATGCTTTACCAAGAGTCAGTCAGATGCTAGAGAGGAAAAAAAGGAACCTTTTAACCAGCAAAATAGATTCTTGAATGGAAAGTATCAGACCCTTCGAGAGAAAAGGAGAATGAGCAGCTGTGAGGGAATTACGTGCATACACAAACATAAGCATCTTCCATAAATTACATATTTAACCGCTGTTAGAACAATGTAAATAGTCACAATTTGGCTGTGTCTACACTGGCATGAATTTCCGGAAATGCTCAAAATGGAATACTATTCCGTTTTCAGTTTTTCCGGAAAAGGAGCGTCTATATTGGCAGGCTGCTTTTCCGGAAAAGCATCTGTGGCCAATGTAGACGCGCTTTTCCGGAAAAGAGCCTCGATCGCCATTTTCACGATCGGGGCTTTTTTCCGGAAAAGACTACTGGACTGTCTACACTGGCCCTTTTCCAGAACAGTGTTCCGGAATAAGGACTTATGCCCAAGCGGGAGCAGAATAGTTTTTCCGGAAATTCAAGGGCCAGTGTAGACAGCTCACAGCTTATTCCGGAAAAGCGGCTGATTTTCCGGAATAAGTGGCCCAGTGTAGACCCAGCCTTTGTGTATGTGATTGTAAGTCAGTTACTGACTAAATACACAATCTATAACTCAGTATGTGAAACTACTTCCAGGAATAGCATACACTTCACCACCATGCATCTTTTGTTTATAAAAATACACACACACACACACACACACACACACACACACACACACACACACACACACAGTTAACCCCTGTACGCGATTACACTTTCATATCCCTAGTTTAGACTATCCAGCCAAGGACAAATGAAAAACAAAAACAAACCCACAATGGCCTCCCTCTTAACCAACTGGACCATGAAACAAAGTCTCCAGACCCTCCACCTGTAATCCCTCACTGTCCCTAAATCACTTATCCATGAGTCTTTGAAGCAATCAATACAAGGGCTCAATCACAACACGTCTTCCACTCTTCTCTTGTCCTAGCCTTCCTTCTTTCATGTGCAGTCATGGCTTGTCAGGATAAAAATCTTCCCATTTCTTTGGAGGCCAGCCAAGTGGTGGTTCTAGTGCCTGTGGCTACCACTGTGACAGCTGCAGTCCATCGTTAGTGAGCCTTGCAATTTGTCCACCTATTCCATTTTACTATACCTGCTCTGAACAGCCACCTCCTACTTTGCTGTCTGAATACTTCACTAGGGACTCAGTCGCAGATTAAAATTCCCAGAATTCTTCTTTCCATTACTCTGGCTTTGTGAACACTGCAGGGCTTTTGTGCAAGAAGCCTTTTGCGGAAGATTTCTTGCGCAAAAACTTCTTGCACAAAAGTGCGTCCAGGCCTCAAAGTGCATCACTAAAGCAATGTGTTTTTGCACAAGAGAGCGTCCACACTTCATGAACGCTCTTGCACAAGAAAGCTCTGATGGCCAATCACAGAATGGCCATCAAAGCACCTGTGCTTTTTCCGATGAGGGGTTTTTGCACAAGAAACCCCTGAGTGTCTTTTTGCGCAAGAGGTGTAGCGCAAAAAGGAGTTATTCCTCATGGGGAGAGGACTAACTTTACCGGCAAAAGTCCTCTGTTCTTTCGATTTACTGTCAAAAGAATGCACTTGAGGTGTGGACGCTCCACTGTTTTTTGCGCAAAAACCTTGTAGTGTAGACATAGCCTCTCAGTGGCAGACAGCTGCTGCTCCTCTGTTTTCGCCAGAACCTATGTTTTCCTGCCGCACAATATTGATGACTGTATAGTTGAGTTGAAGAGACTGCCTGCATGTTGCCTTGTTAATTTTTCCTTTGTGGATATCCATGATAGAATTAAATGCACACCAATCTGCTTTCTTTCTGTGTGAGTGTTCACTGTTCTGTTCATGGTACATGTTAATTTCTTGGAAAAAAGTGCTCAACTGCTTCTATTTGTTCTCCCTTGAGTGTTATTTGGGCTTTTGGCAAGGCATAAGACTACATACATTTCATTTTGGAGTGATTTTCAATCCAGTGTGGCTTTATATTTTGACTTCTCACAGCATTTTCAATATTTTGATGGTATTTTGGTGATTCATTCAATATTGTCCTTGAATCTGATTTAACTGCTCTCTGTTCAGATTCCACCCTTTCAAGTCATCTGTCTCAATACCATTTTGAGGTAATCTGTGAAGAGTTTCAGTGAAACCATGTTTCCTTGTTTCACACCTTTCTTAACTGAAATGCAGTGGGTGGTATCAAATAAAGTTATATCTGTAGTGCAGTCAGAATTTGGTTCCTTTAATAATTTGATATAATTTGTGTTGATGCTCTACTCTTTAAGAGCTTCCAATGCTGCACTGACCTCTAAACTGCTTTTTTACAGATAATGAAGGCAATACAAAATTTCTTTGAGCATTCCAATACTAGATTTGGAACAAAAATATGGTTCATTGTGCTGAAATTCCTTCAAAAACCTGCTGCTATTTCAGCTACTGCTCATCTAGACTCTGTGAGAGTTGATCTGTTATGTTGGTGAACATCTTGTAGACATGTGAGAGCAGGCATATTGGACAACAGTTCTTAAGATCTTCACGATCGCCCCTCTTGTATAGCAGAATGTTGTTGGACTCCTTCCCAGCTGGATGGTATCTTCTGCATTTTCAAGTAACTGCTGTACCTCTGAACAAGGCTTTCCTAGAGATCTTGGCTCCAGGTCTCGTTTTGATTGTCAGTCCATCTTTACCTGGGGCTTTTCCTTCCTTCATTTGGTGAACTGAATGTCACTGATAAGGACTGGAAGGATGAGCGTGTTTATCTATTAAAGTGTTGGTATTGGGACATTTGAGATGTGAACAGCCTTTGTGGTCTGTACTTGTACAAAGCCTATCATCATAGGATCCTGGTCCATGATGAGAGCTTCCAAGTGCTAGAATAATACAAATGAAAACATAGATGATGGTGGAAAGGCTTGCACCAAAAAGAAAAAGGGCAAACTCTTCTAGCTTGACATAGATGGAAAAAAAAAATGCTTTTGCTGCTAGTCATACAAGTACAGTAAAACTAAGATGTATCTGGCTCACAAATAGTGCAAACACTTCCTTGGAGTACTGTTACAATCCCCTAACCATCAAAATCACTCTTTATTAACCAAAAGCTGGCTCAACTTCATCCAGCCTGAGATTTTATAAAAACTATAAAAGCTCTGGTGTGACTGAAACAATACTGAGTACCACCGTAATACTGAACATGCTGTATCCCATGTACTCTAACTCTGCTATGGCCTCAACATACCTGGAACAGAAGAGAGGCTGCAGGAGAAGAAAGAAGTTTTGAGCATAAAAAATTCTCAAAACTTAGTGACCGATACCAGGAACAAGGTTCCATTTTCTATTCTGGGATTAAGTCAATTAACAAGAACAAATCTCCAAGAAGATAACTGCTATTTCTGGCAAGTTTATATGGAGGTAAGATTTTGAAATTTGACAAATTTAAGAATCTAGTATACAAGCTCTCCCTCATGCACCAAGACAGATTATTTCATTTTCATCTATTCTTACTTCAAAAAAGAATCTGCTTCTAACAACATAGTTTCATTTACCTTTAATACCATCAAGTTGTCAAAACTGCAGTCTATAATAAGACGAAGGGTACTAGGAACAACATCCATACGCATACGCTTCCTGGCGCTCCCTTCGTTGTTAGATTCCAATTGATACTGACGCTCCAGTTTTCTTTTCTGGCGTTTCTCTTTTCGTTTCTGCCTAATAGATTATAAAATTAAAAATTAGCATTGCCAGCCATATGCAAATTGTTAGAATGATGTTCCATATGTTAGGAAATAAACATACTTTATTGAAAAGTTCAAATAAGAGTGAGAGAATGCTCCAGTTTCTTGGGGAATAGCATAGCAATGAAGACAAATTCAGGAGCAACCCAAGGCTCATTGTCTGTCTGTTGAATAGCGATAAAACCTATAGCATCCTGTATCATCCATGAGGCAACCATCTCTACTTTCTGGTTCTGGCCTCAGTCTTTAGGCTACAGAGGCTGCTACTGATATGGGGGCAGTACATTCAGACAATTCAGAAACTAGAAATAATGCATCTCATTGCTCAGAAATAACCATTTTGTCAATTAGGGGCTAAGTATTTGCAGGACTGCCATTCTGACATCCTCCACTTGCTGAGAAACAGTTGCACAGATCACTGACAAGGACATTCATCTAAAATAAGTTCTCCTTGGTGCTCTGACACTGAAGCCCAGAATGTGTCTCTCATTCCACATTTTAAACAACACTAATTATTTTTTGCTATGCAAAAAGTTTCTGTTCACATACATAATGACTAAAATTAAATATTGGATTGGAATCAGCAACATAGGAGACTCAACTCACACCTGCGTAAATCTCTTTGCTCTTCCCATTGTTTCTGTTTCATTAGTTTCTTCATTTGCCTTTTTGACATAACTCCAACACTCTCTGCTTTATCTGATGCAGGCTCCCCTTTCTTGACTTGACTGTCATTTGAGTTAATCTTTTCTTCCACCCCAGGAACCTCTGCGGATAATGGGTTTTCTGTTGGCATTTCTGATGACATTTGCTTTCCAATGGCTTCACAGAATCTTGTCTAAATAAGTTTGAATCTGTAGAATGGGTATTTCATAAAAAGCAAGGCTTTTTTTACCCTGCCTGAAGGCTGCTTCTGCAAGAAACATAAGACAGACTAATACAGAAATGCCACAATACTCATTCAGACAAGTATTACTTTAAACCTGTTTGACTATTCTTGGGGTTTTAGACAGCCTTTTACCCCATTCTAAGCCTTCGTCTGTGTCTCTATGGCAACTGTACTAGAGCAAATAGTAACAAATATAATGGGAATATTCAATACTTGTTCAAAATATAGCAAAAAGACCTTTTATCATACATGCAGGAGGCCCCACTGGTAAACTGATAATGCTAATTAAGAAGAAGGGATTGGAATGTGTGTGGGAGGGACAGAAGTGAGAGAGGAGCTGCAGGGCATGGGCTCTGGGGAAGAGGGGGGAATTTGGATCTGGGAAGGCGTTGAGGCACAGGAAGGGCAAGGGGTGCTACATGACAATGGTAAAATGCTCACTTCTAGAGGCCTCCACAAGCAGATCCCTTGTTCCTGCTGTTCCTGGCACAGGTTTGGCCAATGGTTCTGCTGCAGCTCCCACTGTTGGCCTTTCCCAGTCAATGGGCAGAGAGGCACAAAGTCAGCAGGTGGGAATTAGGTATGGTGGAAGCATGCACATTGAACCAACCACTTAGGCCATGCCTCTGCCAGCGACAGTAGGAATAGGGAGCCATGTGCAGAAGCCACCAAAATATCCCCCCCTCCACAAGGCATCCTGAGCTCCTCCCACCGCTCTAAGCCTCCTCCTGGACACAAACTCCTTCCCAGAGTGTGCCTTGCAACCCCTCCCATATCTCTTTCTCCTCTTGCTCCGCACCACATTACAGACTTTTGGTGCAGATGAGAAATGCCAGTTCACTGACCTTGCCAACTGGGGGAGTACTGGATAAAAGGACTTTTACTGTGAGCCTCAAATCCACGGGCAGGAGGGAAAAAAAATATCAGGAGAACAGCATCCTGAAAACGTAGCTCCGATGTTTGGTTGCTGTTAAATACAGCTCGTTGCTGTTTGGGCAGCGTATTTACTGCGGGTTCCCCCAAAATGAGGAAACCCCGACGCCTGCTTCTGGAAAATGCATTGTCATAAGGCTCACTAGACAGCGCTCCTGTGGCGGGGGGCCAGCGCCCCCAGCTGTTCGGGATTTAAGCCTACACAGCCCCGAGCCCCGGTGCCGACGCAGCAAAGCCCCGGGGCGAGGGAGCGCGCCAGGACAGGCGCTGCCGAGCTCCGCAACTCCACTGCTGACAGTCGCTGTTCGCCCCCTCTCTGCTCTCACACCCCGGCCGCGGGCGTAGGCAGATCCCGGGGCTGACGTGCGATGTCGGGGAAACCCGTCCCCCCCATGCTCTCCGGGATGCCCATGGCGCTGACGCCGCGCACTCGCTGCCACAGCCCAGGACACCGGGGCGCCCTGCTCCCCGGGCGGCTCTCAAAGTGGCCGGGGCCACGGCACTTACCGGCGCGCGGCTGCAGAGGTGCTAACGGCCGCCAAGATACCAACCCTTCCACTGCAGCGCGGCGCCTCAGGCAATGCGATAACCGGAACCGTGTCGCTCGCCTGACGTCATCGCCCCGCGCCACCGCCCTTTCGTCTTCTGCGGACGGGGCAGGAGCTGCGGCGGCTCAGGACGCGCTGGCGTGGAATATGTCGCCAGAGGGGCACGTGCGCGCACCCAGAGCAACGGCCTGGCACGCGGTCCTGGGCTGGGGAGCTGCACAGACCTGGCCGCCGTAGAGGGACTCTCCCCCCGAGCCGCTTTGTCACGGACACCTGTGGCGCAGGGGCCAGTGACGTGGCTGACCCTTGCGCAGAGCCGTTAACAGCGCACGCGGGTAACCTAGCGCGGCTGCTTACTTGAGAGATTGGGCTACTTCCTGCTAGTTTCTGAGCACGCGCAGACGCACTGCGCATGCTCAGCAGTTTTCTTGCAGCCATTGCCCTTCATCTGCTTTCCGGCTAGGATTAAGTTGTTTAACAAATGTGTTGCAATGGTAGAAAAAAATGGTGTGTCTGAAAACTGTAGGTATTGGGGGTACTTCTAATTTTTTTTAAAAGGGGGGGACTTATACTTTTTTAAGTAAAGGGGTACTTTACAAAAAAGGTTGAGAAAACACTGATTTAGAGTAATCCTTTGTAAACAATTGTTGGTGGACTCCTACATTGTTTTTAAATCCGTATTTCCAAAATGATGTTCGATGGAAGACTGGAGTTCAGCAAAGATGAAAGTGATACTTCCAGTAGGAGTTTCTTATAGTAACAATTTCTTATTTCTGCAAATCAGAAACTGCCTCCCAGGAGCACAATCCTACAGGGAGCTGCTGTTTTTGACACAGAAATGTTCAGAACTGCTGCATGTAGAATTGTGCTGCCGCTAGCAGCTGTTTCATACAGTAGCACTTCTTTAGGATTGTACCAATAAGAAAGTGCTACCTGTAGCACATTCCTATAAGGTAGGAGCTTTTGACATTACCTCGGCATAGGTTGGAAGCCCAACCGTTCCAAGCAGCCCCCAAGAAGGAAGAAACAAACCGTTGTGCTAAGAGAGTCAGCACAAGTTTTGTGGTTCATAGGTGCCTGGCTCCCCCTAACGTACAACAAAGTCTTGTGCCATGGCAAGCGCAAATGTGAACGCCGCTTTGAGCTCCTGCAGCCAAAGCGAAAGCCCCTCGTTGGGAGGGTAGAAGCATTTTGTCTGCAAAAAGGCCAACAAACAGCATTCACTCAGGCTGACTTTTAGACAGGCGGGTATTGCTGCAGCCTTGTTGCCAAAGGCTACTAGTTTACACCTATCTCTAGAAAATGTTTACAGACAGTTAAAGCCCTGACCTGCAGAGGTGCAGTATGCAGCCAGGCCCATGGTCACAGCACGAAGTGGAATGCTTACATTATACAGCTGCAGAAAGAAACTTCTGTGTGCTCTTTTGATCAATGTTGTTTGATATATGTGGTTTTTTTTAAAATTTATGCTCATGCATGCTGCTCTTTTTAGACTGCACTGTTCCTGGGGTTTATTTCCCTTGGTTTTACAAAAATAAATTTTCTTAATCCCCAATGTGTTCCTGAAACCCCATTTTATGACACTCATCTTTCTTCTTTAAAAAAATACATATTTAAAATAGAATCATAGAACCATAGAGCTGGAAGAGACCTCAGGAGGTCATCAAGTCTAGCCCCCTGCTCTAAGCAGGACCAATCCCAACTAAATCAACCCAGCCAGGGCTTTGTCAAGCCGAGAATTAAACACCTCTAGGGATGGAGACTCCACTACTTCCCTAGGTAACCCATTCCAGTGCTTCACCACCCTCCTAGTTTTTCCTAATATCCAACCTGGACCTCTCCCACCACAACTTGAGACCATTGCTCCTTGTTCTACCATCTGTCACTACTGAGAACAGCCTCTCTCCATCCTCTTTGGAAGCTCCCTTCAGGAAGTTGAAGGCTGCTTATGAAATCCCCCCCCTCCCCCCGCACTCTTCGCTTCTGCAGACTAAACAGACCCAACTCCCTTAGCCTCTCCTCATAAGTCATATGCTCCAGCCCCCTAATCATTTTGGTTGCCCTCCGCTGGAGCCTCTCCAATGCGTCCACATCCTTTTTGTAGTGGGGGGCCCAGAACTGGACACAATACTCCAGATGTGGCCTCACCAGATCCGAATAAAGGGGAATAATGACATCTCTGGATCTGCTGGCAATGCTCCTCTTAATGCAACCTAGTATGCCTTTAGCCTTCTTGGCTACAAGGGCACACTGTTGACTCATATCCAGCTTCTCATCCACTGTAACCCCCAGGTCCTTTTCTGCAGAACTACTACTTAAGTAGTTGGTTCCCAGCTTGTAACAATGCTTGGGATTCTTCCGTCCCAAGTGCAGGACTCTGCACTTGTCCTTGTTGAACCTCATCAGATTTCTTGTGGCCCAATCCCCCAATTTGTCTAAGTCACTCTGGACTCTATCTCTGCCATCACGCGTATCTACCTCTCCCCCTGGCTTAGTGTCATCCGCAAACTTACTGAGCGTGCAATCCATCCCCTCATCCAGGTCATTAATCAAGATATTGAACAAAACCAGTCCTAGAACCGAACTTTGGGACACCCTGCTAGAAACCGACCGCCATCCTGACCTCGAGCCGTTGATCACTACCCGCTGGGCCCGGCTTTCTAGCCAGCTTTCTATCCATGTTACCGTCCATTTATCTAATCCACATTCCCTTAACTTGCTGGCAAGAATATTGTGGGAGACCGTATCAAAAGCCTTGGTGAAGTCAAGGTATATCACATCCACTGACTTTCCCCACATCCACAGAGTCAGTTACCTCATCATAGAAGCTAATCAAATTGGTCAAGCACGACTTGCCCTTCATGAATCCATGCTGACTATTCTTGATCACCTTCCCCTCTTCCAAGTGCTTCAAAATGGATTCCTTGAGGATCCCCTCCATGATTTTTCCAGAGACTGACCGGCCTATACTTCCCTGGATTGTCCTTCTTCCCCTTTCTTAAAGATGGGTACTACATTTGCCTTTTTCCAATCATCCAGGATCTCTCCTGATCTCCATGACTTTTCAAAGCTAATGACCAAAGGCTCCTCCATGACATTTGCCAACTCCCTCAGTACCTTGGGATGTATTAAGTCTGGACCCATGAATTTATGTATGTTTAACTTTTCTAAATAGTTCCTTACCTTTACCCACCAAGGGCTGTCCATCTTCATCCCCTCTTAGCGCATTAGTCCGGGAGCCCACCTTGTCCATGAATACAGAGGCAAAGAAAGCATTGAGTACTTCAGCTTTTGCTACATCATCTGTCACTAGATTACCTCCTTCATCCAGTAGGGGCCGCACACCCTCTCTGATCTCCTTCTTCTTGTTAACATGCCTGTAGAAACCTTTCTTGTTATCCTTCACATCCTTAGCCAGTCGCAATTCCATTTGCACTTTCGCCTTCCTGATAACCCCCCAGCATTCTCGAGCTATACATTTAAACCCCTCCCATGTCATTTGTCCAAGTTTCCACTTTTTGTAAGCTTCCTTTTTGTGCTTAAGTTCACCAAGGATTTCCCCTGTAAGCCAATCCGGTCTCCTACCATTTTTGCCTCTCTTGCTATGCGTCGGGATGGTTTCTTTCTATGCCTTCAATAAGGCTTCTTTAAATTACTGCCAGCTGTCCTGGACTCCTTTTCCCTTCATGTTAGCATCCCAGAGGATTCTGCCTATCATGTCTCTCAGGGAGTCAAAATCTGCTTTTTTGTATTTTACTACTCTCGTTTCTTCCTTTGGTCAGGATCCTGAAATCTACCATCCCGTGACCACTGCTTCCCAGGTTGTCACCCGCCTCTACTTCCCCTATTAGTTCCTCCCTGTTTGTGAGCAGAAGGTCAAGCTGCGCACGGCCCCTGGTCGGATCCTTCAGCACTTGTGCCAAGAAATTATCCCCAACATTCTTCAAAAACTTCCTGGATTGCCTGTGTACTACCGTATTCGTTTCCCAACAGATGTCAGAGTGATTAAAGTCCTCCACGAGAACCAGGGCCTGCGATCCGGAAGCTTCTCTCAGTTGTCCAAAGAAAGCCTCATCTACCTCATCCACCTGATTCAGTGGCCTGTAGCAGACACCAACCACAACATCACTGCTGTTGTTTGCTCCTTTAAACTTAATCCATAGACTCTCAACAGGTTTTTCTCCCTCTTTATACTGGAGTTCAGAGCAATCTTAGTGCTCTCTTACATATAGTGCAACTCCTCCTCCTTTTCTCCCCTGCCTGTTCTTCCTGAACAGTCTATACCCTTCCATGACAGAGCTCCAGTCATGTGAGTCATCCCACCAAGTCTCTGTTATCCCAATTAAATCATATTTCTTGGACTGGGCCAGGGCCTCCAGTTGTTCCTGTTTGTTTCCCAGGCTTCTTGCATTAGTGTACAAACACCTCTGATAACCAGTTGATTGCCCTATCTTCTCCATTCGAATCAGGGGTACTCCTTCCTTGCTCGTTCCTCTCTGCATTTCTTCCTGGTATCCGACTTTCCCACTCCCCTTAGGGTTTTGGCCATGGTCCTCCAACGAACCTAGTTTAAAGCCCTCCTTACTAGGTTTGCAAGCCTGCCCGCGAAGATACTTCTTCCTCTCTTCATTAGATGGATTCCATCTCTTCCTAACAATCGTTGTGCCCGGAACAGAGTCCCATGGTCGAAGAAATCAAAGCCCTCTCTGCGATACCACCTACGCAACCACGCATTTACGTCCTCAATTTGACGATCCCTGCCCAGTCCTTTCCCTTCAACAGGGAGGATGGACGAGAACACCACTTGTGCTCCGAGTTCGTGGATCCTGCTTCCCAACGCTACATAATCTGCAGTAACCCGCTCAAGGTCATTCTTGGCCGTATTGTTAGTTCCCACTTGGAGAAGCAGGAAGGGGTAGCGATCCGAAGGTTTGATCAGTTTGGTAAGCCTCTCAGTCACATCCTGAATGCGAGCTCCCAGTAAGCAAACACACCTCTCAAGATTCCAGGTCCGGATACCAGATTGATGGCTCAGTCCCTCTCAGGAGGGAGTCCCCGACCACCACCACCCGTTGTTTTCTTTGACAGCAACTTGATCATTGAGCTGATACGTACACAGGCAATATTATATACATTAACATTTTACAATACCTTCTCCTCCAACACCCAATTTTAGAGGATAACAAAGGAAAAGGAAAAGATAACAATTCTCTCAGTTGTACCACTAATATTAGCACAAAAGTAAGCTACTTAAAGGTCAAAAGCTATGGCCTACTATTTTGGGGTGCTATTTCTGTAATGGATGCCCCAGTTGCCTGTCCTGCATCTTGCTCCTCCTCTTCATCCATTTTCTCACTATCTGTCTCACTGTTCATGATGGGGCCTAGGACTCAGCCTCATCAGAGATATCCAAAGTTGTTATGGGGTGGGAGTAGGGTCTTCACCAAAAGGCAAGCAGCTTGTAAGAACAACAGAACTGCTTAGAACAAGATCAATTGTTGGCATTCCTGTCCTTCTGGTATGCCTGCTGCCACTTCTTGGCTTACATGCAGCATTGCTGTTGGTCCTTGTCACGTCCCTTCTCATGCATCACCCAAGTGATCAGCTCGTAGATAGATGTCCACATTTCTACAATTTGTTTGGAGCTGCACCATGTCTTCTACCCATGCATCCAGGAGATCCACTGTCTCCTGTGTACTTAGGAATTAGTGCATCATTGGGCAGTTGCACTCAACAATGGAGAGCTGGTAGGTATGCTTGCCAGGCTGGGCAATCAAGGAAAAGGAATTTCAAAAATTTGCATGCCTTTAAAGAAAGGGGGTGAGCTTCTAGTTTAAATGACTTTTGGGCCATGGAGTTCACATTAATGTCCACAGAGGTCAATTTAGGGTATTATTGGACATCTCCTAGAGAGGACTGTTAAGCTACGTCTATACTACAAGGTTTTTGCACAAAAACAGCTGGTTTTGTGCAAAAACTGGCAGAGCATTCACACCTCAAGCACACTTTTGCGCAAGAAAATCGACAGAACAGAGGGCTTTTGCCAGTAGAGTTAGTCCTCTCCCCACAAGGAATAACTCCTTTTTGCACTACAGCTCTTACTCAAAAAGGCAGGTGTGAACGCTCTGCAGGGGTTTCTTGCTTAAGAAACCCCTATCGGAAAAAGCACAGGTGCTCTGATGATGATCAGAGCTTTCTTGCGCAAGAGCGTCCATGCAGTGTGGATGCTCTCTTGCGCAAAAGCACATCGCTTTTGCGATGCACTTTGTCTGGACTCGCTTTTGCACAAGAAGGTTTCGTGCAAAAACTCTTGCACAAAAGGCTTCTTCCGCAAAAACCCTGCAGTGTAGATGAAGCATTAGGGTTGACATAGGCAATACAGGGTGGGTCTAGACTACATTCCTCTTTTGAAAGAGAAATGCAAATTAGGGAAATTGAAAATGCAAATGAAAATGTGAAAGAACCCTTATTCCTGAAAGAATGAGGTTTACACGGTTCTTTTGAAAAAGGGTGGTTGTTTTTTTTTTTTTCAAAAGAACCCTGTCTAGACTGGTTTTTTTTTTCTGAAACAATATCTTCTGAAAAAGTGATTGGAAGAGATTATGCAAATGAAGTGCGAGATTTGTAAATCAGCACTTCATTTGCATTTTCGATTTCCTAAATTTGCATTCCTTTTTTGAAATGCACCCACACTGTCTACCCTTCTGCTGTGTTGACCATAGTACATCAGCTATGACTTCATGTCGTTCAGGGAGATAGTGTTACTGTATTGGGATAACAGGAACATATATCAGAGGGAGACAAACTTAAGTCTAAACACAAGCACGAATGGGTCAATTTTAGACACACTTAATGTCAAAATAACTTTGTAGTGTAGACAAGGCCTAAGGCCAGATCTGGGCCCTGCAATTGCAATTTAAGCTCCATTCCTGAAAAAACTTATGCAAATGGTTTGTCCTATTGAAGTCAAGCACAAGCGTTTGGAGGTGGTAGGTTAACAATCATTTTGAGAATGGAAAAGATAGAAAAGAATACCATTTACTTTCTTTCAGCTATGTTAGTTCTACACTCAGGCTCAAGAGGGATGAAAAGTAAGAACACTTTATTTTTATCTGCTGGTTTTAGTGATATGACAAAGTGCATACAGGGGGTAAAAAGGTGCTATATTTACACAGTCACATTCTTCAGAGAACTATCATGGTTTAAAAAACCAATTCCATATCCATTTCACCCTTTTAAAAGCGTTACACAGTATTCACATTTCACATTCAACTGACATAATTAACTTTAGTTCTTAAGACTTCAGTGTCATTGCTCAGTTGGAGTTGAAGTATACTAGGCACTTCTCTTTCCCAAAAGACCATCTACTAGAAGAATGCTGCAACAGAACTGCAATTTATTCTAGAGCCCAGAGTGTGTGAAATGTGACATATATACAATTTTGTAAAAGGATAGATGGCGATACTTACTCAGCTATGTTACTTGACATGCAAAGGCAGCAAACACATCTGTCTGTGGAACTTTACATTAATGCTTATCTCATGTTTCATTGGTTCCAATATATACTGCATTTCAAGTTTAGGATTGGTTTCAGATTTACTTCTGCTACTTTAGAAGTCACAAAACAGTGTGGTGTCTCTATGGTAAGATATTTATCTTTACCTCTTATACAAATACAAATTTCTCCATGTGTAGAAATTTTAACATTTTATTTTCTCAGGAACCCATATATCTTGGATTACTTTAAAAATCTGGATTTACAGTTGCTAACACTTATGTCTATTTTAAACCTCACCCTGTTTCTATTTATATCTAGATTTACATGCTGTAATCACACAAGTTCAGTTGCATCACAGTCCTAATTAGGAATCCTTCATTTTCACTTGGGTATTAAAGTCTGTAGTTTGATTGCTGACCAAAGTCATGTATTTTTGTTTGGTTTTTTTAATGTTCTGTTTTTAAAAAGTATTCAAATATTGTTTTTTCTTAGGCATGTGAAGATCCTCAAACTGTTAGCATAACATGTCACTCTCCTTTACAATTTTCTATTATGGCAGCATTGTAGATCCAAAACTATGTTCCTTTAAATGGCAGTTGTGAGGCAACTGTTCTGTTCTAAAATCTGTCACCATGCCAAGTGATGATAGGGTAAACCTATGACCCAAACAATTGCAAATAGTTCAGAAACAGTGCTAGACTAAGTATTCTGATAGAGTCCAATGTTAACCTTGAAGATGTTCATTTAAAAAGTGAATTTGCATGAACAAAAGTACACTGAATACAAAAATTCATCATAATAACAAACAAAAATCAAATTGATCAAAAATGTGAGCGAGGAACTAAACAAACAGGATCAGCTAGACATCAGTTGCCCAATGATAATATTATGTAATAAATAAGAACATCTATAGGGAAGGTGCAAGTTGTAGAACGAGAAAAAAACAGTGGGAAACGGGTTTGTACACAGAAATTGTCTCTGGGTAAGGTTTGATTATAGAGGTTCTTCTGGGCTGCCTCACACTGAGTACAAGTAAATAGAAAAGTATAAACCATACAGAACGAGTAGCCATATTTTACCAGAGCTTCGTTCCCTGGATTCTGGTCGACAATCACCTATTTCTACTCTTCTGAAGCACTGTCTATACAATAAAATTATTCATTGTAATATTTTTTTGCCATCAAGTGTAAAGCTATATCAGTGTTCTTAGCTTCCATTGCAACAACATGTTCAAGCTAGTTCATTATTATAACCAACAGTAATTTACCTAATGCAGACAAGGTTTTAGAGTGAAACCATTCTTTTAAGATTTTGATGGGGATAGATTAGAGAAAATTTAAAATTTCACTCCATCTTTTGTGAAGAATATCAAGAATATTTTATTGATCTCAGAAGAGCAAAAGTAATGTAATACGTTTTATTAGGCAATAGTGATACATTTATTATTTGGACTTTGGAATATAGATGACAATGGTAGTACTTTAACCCTGGAACACATGCCAGCAGGGCTTACCTGAGGTGTACATTAAGGACTCAGTCCTGCACCCACTCAATTCAATTATAAATACTTCCACTGATTTCAGAGGGTGCAAGATTAACTCCTCCAAGGCAGTTCTAAGCACTTTTACAATGATGGAAACTCCCTTGACTTCAGTGGATTTACTCCTAATTTGTATCCAATATCACTGAGATTATAATTAAGCCCTCTATTTGTGAGTAGAACCCTCATACTCAATATGTACCAATACAGATACAGTGTCCAGATTCTTGGCTTGTGTAAATTACTAACTCCACTGATTTCAAAGGATATAAACTGATTTACATCACTGAGGATCTAGCTCCAAATATTTAAAGTGTTTAAAAGACACTCTTCTTGACTTTAATTCAAGGATAGATAAGATACATGAAATATATTTTTTGATTCAATTCCAAAGATGTAAAATGTATGCAAAATGCTGATAATGCATTTTCACAGACAAACACAGACATAACTCTCCCTTGTAGACAAAATTCCGTATCTAAACATTTCCTGTCCAGAATCAACATTTCCAGGCTTTCACCAACCAGAAAATTACTTGTGCAAGGTGATTATTACATTTTCAACGAGTGCAAGAATTTTCAAAGTTCTCTGCTTTCCAAGCAATAGAGAACACAGTGAGAGTATCAGCTGCAATCCAGAAATAGGTATACACGTTTATATTATGCAACTCTTCTAATGCAAGAGTACAGGGTACCCCTGCTATAAATCGCCTCAGTATACATCCGTTCCACACTAAAGTCATTGATGCTCGTAGGAACTGATGCATTATAAGTCCTCCCATTCCCCACTCTTAAGTTGCGCCAAAAAAACCCCCAACAAAACAACAAAAAACCCCAAACCAGTTTGTGCAAATGGAAGTCAGCTGTGGGAAAAAATATTCCCCACTTTAAGTTGTTTTGCTGTAAGTCCAATTTTTTTTGAACATATCTTGGACTTACAGTGAGGACGGCCTGTATAGTACATTAGGGTTGCCAGGTGGTTTCAACAAAAATACCAGACACACTTGACATTACATCACAATCTACATTACATCTTATTTAGAAAATACCGGACATTTATATTTTCTCAATTTGTTTCCCAAACAGAAAGCTCAAATACTGGACTGTCTGGTTCAAAACCGGACACCTGGCAACCCTATATTATATTGACAGTTTAATATAAACTAAAACTATCATAGGAAACACACAGAGCCATCCCATCCATTAGATGGTTTGGAACGGTGTCACCAGGCCCCGCACTTTAGGGGGTCCTGCGACAGCCGCCTTAACTGTCCTACCAGTGGAACCCACAGGGCCCAATATGTCCCAGAGGATTACCTAGGGGGCCTGGTGTGGGGCAGTAACAGGGGTCAACTCCCCTTCACTCACCATCAGAGCACTAGCAGCCTGCTCTGCTATGCTGCCCATCTTCCAGCCCATGGGGGGAGGGAGGGGAGGAGTGGAGCAGTGGTGGGACCTGCGGTGGGAAGATTAGCCAATGCCCCATGCCCAGGGCACTGGGAAGTGGGAGTTGCTCCAGGTCCCATACCCCCACAGGGATGGCCCTGGAAACACATAACCAGCTGGCAGCCTGTATTACACCAGTTTGTTGCAAAGAAAGCTCCGTTTAAACCTATTTCAAATGTATGCACTAGGAGACAATTTCTGTCTTCAGTTACATACTTGAAATTCTGTTGACTGCTCTGGATTTGCTCAGGTGAAACAGAGGCAAAATAAAGGGTTATATTTTCTACAAGGGAAAAGCCCAGGTAGGCGCTAGGAAACAAACTGAAAAACTGTTTTCTAAGCTGAGGTGAGTGGTTGTTCTTTTACAGAATGTGAAATGGGTTTGACCTTCCAAAGCCACTGGTAGAAATCTGGGATACTGGGAAATCTATATTGCTTTAGGGCTGTTGTATGGAGAACCAGACTTATTCTCTGGCCCTATAGTCCTTAAGGAAAGATGTTGCTTTGATCTCTACAAAAGCTTTGGCCTCAATCTTCCCATGCTTGCATTGAGGTTGTGGAGTGTTTCACACCACAGCTATGGAAGCAGCGTAAGGTAATATTGACAAGGTCATAATTATCTTGCATTGTTAAATACTTGGCAGTTTAAGGGGAACCAAAGGCCATCTGTCAGACCAGCATCGCAACTAGCTATTCTGGGGGGTGCATGCAAGATATGACTTTGGGCCCCGTCTCCTCTCATGACTCACCTCTTGAGTATTATTACTTAGCTAACAGTTATTTACCCCATCTTCTCAGTGAATTAAAGTGATTAAATAAGTTTGCATAGTTTTAATTGCATCTAGTATTTCATTTAAAGAACAAAAATGACGTTATGCAAGTAAAAAATAAGCCCTTCCCAAGTTATTAATAAAATCAAATGTCTCATAATTTAAATTTGAGAGCAATCGCCTGCATTGTTTAATATCAGATAAAATAATCCACTAATTATTCGACATGGAGAGTTGTGGAGACATACATTATACCATAAATAGTAGCATTAGAATACTTACAATTATTCTCATTTGTCTTGCTTTCATGCCAGCCCATGTTTCCAAGACTTCTGTGAAGGGGGTGGATTGAGTAAGCTTACGCTCAGTTGAAATGACTGCCAGGTTCGTTAAAAGCTCTTGGACCATTGTAAACTGCAGGCCATTTAGAAGTGGCGGGGTCAGGGCAGGGATCTGTGGCTGTGGGGGATTCAGGGCAGGGAGGCTTGGGGATGTGTGTGCAGGAATAAGGGCAGTGGGAATATGGGGAGTGTAGAAATCAGGGCACAAGGAGGAGGGTGATACAAAGAGATTTATAATGAAATGTGATGGAAAAAAATTGAGAAAAGGAAAATATATGCTGAATGTAAGGAGGAAACTACCTAGGGGCCTGTGGGAAAGTTTCCTAAGGAAAGTGGTGGAAATCCCATTTCTTGAGATGTTTAAAACTAGCTTGACAAAACACACAAACACCACACGGTAGGGAACCACATCACTGGTAGGGGAATAGGGTGAATGGACTAACAGATCTTTTCAGTCACTAGCTTTTTTCATGTTAATGATGACTAATGTCTAGCTGAGGTTTCTAAAATCTATAATAGAATCTCTTTGATAAAAATATAATAATAATTGATATTTTCTCTGAGGATGTCTGTAATAAAATGCCACCTGTTCTTTAATAGGCATTCATAATTGTGGAGAACTTCTGCATTCAACAAAGCCCTCAAAATGTACTGATGCCTCAGGGCTAGAGTCTGCTATCCTGACCTGTACTGTGTTGTACCAAGTGGTCCCAATGATCTTAATGAAAGCATTGTAGGATCTGACCTCATGACAGGGGCTCAAACCATCTTCCATGAAAGATGGTAGAGAAAACTTCTCATCGATTTCCTAAGCAGTTGGATAGGGCCCCTTTATCAGTGTCCCGTCTGAATCTAATTAGTATTTGAAAATGAAAACCGAGGTGAACAATAAAATAGGTAAAAG
Source organism: Pelodiscus sinensis (assembly GCF_052426305.1). Classification (NCBI taxonomy): domain Eukaryota; kingdom Metazoa; phylum Chordata; order Testudines; family Trionychidae; genus Pelodiscus; species Pelodiscus sinensis. The sequence goes on along the minus strand of NC_143055.1, from coordinate 113,473,032 downwards.
CTCCAGTTACCTCAGTTAATGATTATCTGGGAGACCATTCAATGAACTTAGTACCTGAGTGTGGAATTTGGAATCTGACCTTTACTACATCTAGATAAACGGCACTGCAGATTCAGAGGCTCTCCTTCACAAACTTCACTCCAATCTGAAGACTTCACTTCTTGGTAGCTTTTTTATTTAATGTGGTAGTCAAGAGCTCAGAAGAGTCAAGCATGATTCTTCTTACTGTGCTTTTCCTCTGCATCTTTTCCACATACTCCGCCTCTGTTAAAGGTAGGTCTGCACTGTGTTTGGTTAATTTTTTGGCAGTAGCAGTAGTGAATGTACAATGGTATATTTTTTACATTAGAAAGGAAAATCTTATACTAAATGAGTTAAGGAGAAAAAATTATGCATCACAAACACATGTAATGTTAGTTTTGTAATGTTAATTTCACCCTAGTTTACAGAAAAAGCAAAGGGATCAAGTGCTTCTAGTACTAGCTTTACCAGTGACCTTGGGCAAGTCACTTCATGTCTCTGTTTCCCAACTGGTAAATGGGGCTAAGGCTACTTATCCTCTTTTGTAAAGCACTTTGAGATTTACAGATTAAAAATGCTATAGAGGAACAGAGTATTATTACAACAATTTTCATTTTAGGCTCAATCCTGCAAGTGGTTGAATACTGATACTGATTCAGCAGGACACACAAAAGTAGTTTTGCCTTTGACTTCAAAGGTGCTTTTCATTTGCTTAAAATTAAGCACTTGATTAAGAGCTTTGACAGATCAGAACTGAGACCTAAGTGCTTATTCCCTCTGAAAGCTTTAGTATCACCAGCCTATAAAATAACAGAAGATTTCCTTGCACAAATTCCTATGTGGGGATAGCCTGCCACTGTTTGTAAATGATGGAGTAAATTTACAAGACTTTTAGGCCAGACCAATCAAAAATTTGGGTGAAAATTATATAAGAACATATGAGTCTATACATTGAGGGCCACATTCTTAAATAAATGGTAATGTAGTTTTATGCAGGTGTCCTAAATTCATATTAATTACCCTTCCAATATCAGGCCTGGCTTTGGGATAGCCTGTGGGATGGGTTAGTTGTTACTGCCCCTCCCAGTCTCTTATGTAGGGCAGCCAGGCTATTTGATCTGTTTAAGAACAGGCCAAGTGGCTGTTTCTCCAGCAAACTGTCACATAGTTTTCCTCCACACCAGCATATGTGGAACCAGCACAGAGCCCACCTCTTCAGTTTTCAATTGGTGAAGAGCTACCTTGTGCATCATGTTTGCTCATCTTTTCTCTCACAGGAGAGGCAAAGCACAGGACTCATTACAGAGTCCTCTATCAATAGGTGAATTTCACTATGCTGCCATAAACATCTTATTTATTACTACTCACTGACATGCTGGACCTCTAGTATTTGCTACTCTCAACTTCAGAAATAATGTTATTTTGACATAGTTACTCCATGATGTAAAGCAATGTGGAATATAAATACTTAGCACTGTGCATCTTCAATATGCTGTGCAAACATTAACTCATTAAATAATTCTCAGAACTGCCTTATGAGAAATCATTATTTCCATTGAACAGATGGAGAAGCTGAAAGGTTAGGTCACTTGCCCCACGCCATGTGGTGAATCAACGGCAGTGTTGGGATTAGAATTCAGTTTGTGGCTCTAAACCCCCCAGACTGCGCTTCCTCTTTAAAATACTTAAGGAGTATTCTTTACATTCAAGCCAGTTGGATAATTGCACATGATATGTTTCTAGCTTTAGTTACATTTTAAAAATGTTTTCAAATAAATACATGGCTTTCATTTTTTTAAAGGTATCCAATGTCATAAGAACTGGTAAGTGTAATTTATGGTCTTAGAGCCAGTTAGTGGTTCGAGATGCACATGTTGTGCATGCCAAATGTATTAATAAAAGGCACAGGATTTGACAGCTGTCTCTGCTCATGTCGTGTAACCTTTTGTATTATACACTATCATGATTTAATTATAGAATTGGCAAGTTACCCTTAATGATAGACACTTAACATTACTAGTCAAACTATGTGTTATGCACTCCCCTTGAAAGCAACATATTTCATGGAGGCATTTCTGACAGACTAGCAGAATGCTGTCCCTGGGTCCAATCCTGTTTCCCTATAAGCCAGTGAGGATTTTGCCATTGACTGCAATGGAAATAGGATCAAAGGAATAAACATCACAGCATTATCTAGGTCTAACAGTACAGATCTCCTAAAGGCAGAATAATACCGAGTCTCTGATTTTTGGCTAAAAACAGAAATGCAATGTAATCTTCTATATTATTATACACAATCATAATTCTCTACTTAAATCATACAGCTATTTTACTGATGATGGAAATGGTACATGTATTCTGTAAAGCTATCTTGGGTTATTGGTGCATATCACCCAGTCCATATTAAACATATCTGCTAATATTTTCTTTGCCTGTAAATCTAGCCATGTTATCTACGGCATCTTTAATCTCTATTGACTTCCCCTTTTCTAGTGCAGTAAATTCATGCTTCTCATGAATGCTCCCTGCCCTACTTGCCTTCCCTTGTCTCTTACCACATCTTTGCATGATAACCGCTCTTTGTGATCTAGTGTGTCTGCTTCTCCAACTGTCTGTACTTCCTTGTTGCCTCCTATGCATGGAATGCCGTTGCTGAGTTGGTGCACAAAGCTACTGTCTTCCCCTCATTTCAATTCCTCCCACACACTCACTGCTTCCAGGACTATCTGAACAAACTAGCTGATGAAGTCATTTGTGCATCTCTGTTACATGAGTGAACTGCTCCTCTGTGTGTGCAGGGCATCTAGTATTGGATGGGAAAGGCACAAAGGGAATATTACATGAAAGAACTACTGTAGAAAAAGACACATGGGATGAATTGAGGAAGTGTGGGGAAAGTGGAAAGTGGAGAATTTAAGCTTGAGAAAAATTTAAATAGAGAACAATCCTATGCTGTAATTAACAAGACATGTCTATTGTCACCCTGATAATTTTATTCATATCCTTTCTCCCACCCTTCATCTGTCTTTGCCTTTTTTAGATTGCATGTTCTATGGCAAGGACAGAATAATCTGTGGTGTAAAAGCATCTAGCACACCAAACTATCCCAATCTCAATATTCTTATTTTAGTGTAGTTGGCACTAAGTTACAAGCTGCGTCTAGAGTGTGGTTTTTTCCCCCTGAAAAAGATATGCAAATTGAGAACCGCAATTTGCGCACCTTTTTCCATTTCTTTTGTTGGAAGAGGCTTTTCCGACATTTGGCCCATCTACACGGGGCCAAATGTTGGAAAAAAACCCTTTTTTGGCACATCCCTTCTTCCTCGTGAAACAAGGTTTACAGGGATGCTGAAAAAACATATCTGCTCTTCTGAACATTTTTTTGGAAAAGCAGACACGTTCCTTGGACGTGGCAGAGTTTTTCCGGGATACCTTCCAGTATCCTGGAAAAACTGGAGATATCCTGGAAAAACTCTGGAGTGTAGACATAGCCATAGTATACTTCAAACAACCCATAGGACTCCAGCAAAGATTTATTTCCAAGAATTGGGGTCTGTTCCAGATGGATATTGACAAGTTCTTATGAGGTGCTGAGCACATGCAACTGCCAATAAAGTTGATGGGAGCAGAGCGTGCTCAGCATTTCACAGGAAGGACTCAGAGACCCTTGTAGGAGCAGGCCCTCTATTTCAAAAGCTCTCATTTTAAAGAAAACCTCTTTAAAAGCTCACTAGGAGAACTTTCCAGCATCATAACTGTAGCAAGAAAAGGAGACAACAGCCCCAATTTTCAGATTTTATTTTTTTCGCCTATGAACACTTGAATTTTTTTTTTAACAAAAATCAACCCTGTCATAGTGGCTCTCCAACACAAATCTAATCAAAGGAAGAATTCAAACTTTTATCTACCTGCTATTTGAATAAACAAATACTTTGCATTTTTTCTTGATTAGATGTATTGAAATTCTTATTTAGCCAAGTCATATTCAATGGTGCAAGATGTCACACAAATTGGGAAACTGGGTACTGTCAATTCTCTGAAAGGAACACAGAACACACTGGCTGAGTTGCAGTTTGTTTGAGAACCTGTCTGAGAGATGGTTTGGTGGATTTTCCTTTTCTATGTTTGCCAAGAGACTTACTCATCCCTCCTGGAGAAAACAATACTATCCTTTCTGGTTTATTTCTGTTGCAGTTTGGAATGCAGCTTCTGCAATTTAAGGATCTGATCTCATACCCACTTAAGTCCATGACAAGGCTTCCATTGATGTAGCATTAGACTATCCTGATAGCACTCAGCTCTCTTCAGTTATAAATAGAACATCAAATTATTATAACAGAAAGCAGTTTGGAGGGCAAGAGAAAAAAGGAGTCTAATTTTTGTCCAGTTAGTTTACTTTGTGCATGTGGCAGCCATAGGTGACTAAATCTAGGGACACTGAGGGTATGTCCAGACTGCATCCCTCCATTGGAAGAGGGATGCAGATTAGGCAGGTCGACATTGCAAATGAGGTGGGGATTTAAATATCGTGCGCCTAATTTGCATAAAAATGACCACCACGTTTTGTCAACTCAGCACTTTGTCAGCAAAAAGTGGCAATCTAGAGGGGGATCTGTTGAGAAAGAAAGCTTTTTTCGACAGATCCCTTATGCCTCCTGCAAGGATGTTTACAGGAACTGTCGAAAAAGGCTTTCTTTCTCGACAGAGTCCCCTCTAGCCTGCCACTTTTTGCTGACAAAGTGCTGAGTCGGCAAAATGCGGTGGACATTTCTATGCAAATTAGGAGCAGGATATTTAAATCCCCACCTCATTTGCAATGTTGATCTGCCTAATCTGCATCCCTCTGCTGAGAGAGGGATGCAGTCTAGACATACCCTGAGTGTGCTACCCCACACCCTGGCTTGAAGGCATTTCTAGTATAGATAGGGTTTACGGTTTGGTTCAATGGCTCTCAGCACCCCCACAATACAAATTGTTCCAGCACCTCTGTTGGCAGGACTTTGTATGCAGTCAGTGTGTTTCATGTCCCATCTGCAACCCCTCTATATGATAAGTGAATTAGTCAATACTCCCTTGCATAGAAGAGACTTTTATAGCCATTAACAAGAGAGGATAAAAGCCCTTGTAAACATTTTTATAAAGGGAATTTTATACATTTATTTCAGGGTATACCATTTAAACGATGTGCTACCAGAAACTGTTTTTTTTAAAGTCAATTAAAAATTCCAATTGATAGCATTCCTTTAACAACAAACACTTTACTTGTGACACTTTAAGGATCAAATGCTGTTGCCTTTCCACATGCTGCAGTTAAAGTAAGTGAAAACACCATGCTCTCATATCAGGCAAAACTAGCTCCCATATCAGAGGCAACACTAGCTCCCATTTCTGAGTCTGAGGAGGGATCCTTGACAGTGGAATTGGAGTATAATGTGTACACCTGACCTAGAGGTGCAGAGAAGAGGCAAGATAGGGCATTGGGCACTCTGGGCAAGGCCAGCTGAGATGGTGGGAAAAAAACCTTTGAGCCTTGTCTACATACTGCTCCATCCACCTATGTTAGCAATAGTGGAACTGAACCACTGGGGAATAATATGTGCAATTTTTGCTGATGCAGAAGCACCATGTCAATAGGGGCACATCTATGGAATATAGGCAGTCCCCGGGTTACGTACAAGATAGGGACTGTAGGTTTGTTCTTAAGTTGAATCTGTATGTAAGTCAGAACTGGCGTCCAGATTCAACCACTGCTGAAACTGATCAGTTTCAACAGCGGCTGAATCTGGACACCAGTTCTGACTTACATACAGATTCAACTTAAGAACCCCAGGCATCCCCAAGTCAGCTGCTGCTGAAACTGATCAGCAGCTGATTCCAGAAAGCCCGGGGCAGGGGCTTCCTGTAGTCAGCCACTGGTCAGTTTCAGCAGCGGCTGACTTGGGGACGCCTGGGGCAGAGCAGCTGGGGTGCTGCTGGGTTGGTCCAGTAGCGCCGCCGCTCCTCGGTGCTACTGGACCAACCCAGCAGCACCCCAGCTGCTCTGCCCCAGGTGTCCTGATTCAGCCGCTGCTGAAACTGATCAGCAGTGTCTGAATCAGGACTCCTGGGGCAGAGCAGCTGGGGTGCTGCCGGGTTGGTCCAGTAGCGCCAAGGAGCGGTGCTGCGGGACCAACCGTCAGCGTCCCACCTGCTCTACTACAGGCTCGGGGCTTTGCTCCACGTCTCCCTGGTCTGCTGGGGGGGGGGGGGCACTAGCTGCGCCCCCCTCGCCCCAGCAGACCAGGGACACGGGGAGCAAAGCGGCAGCGGTGGCGGGGTGCCGTGCCTCTGAGGCTTTTGCTCTGGCAAAGCCTCAGAGGCGCGGGACCCCTCCGCCTCCCGGCTTTGCTCCAGGTGTCCCTGGTCTGCTGGAGACGGTCCCCAGCAGACCAGAGGCACTGGGAGCAAAGCGGCAGCGGCGGCGGAGTGCCGCGCCTCCCCGGCTTTGCTCCGGGTGTCCCTGGTCTGCTGGAGACGGTCCCCAGCAGACCAGAGGCACCAGGAGCAAAGCAGCAGCGGCGGCGGGATGCCGTGCCTCTGAGGCTTTGCTCTGCCGCTTTGCTGCCGGTGCCTCTGGTCTGCTGGGCCGTCTCCAGCAGACCAGGGACACCAAGAGAAAAGCCGCAGCGGTTTTTTATTTATTTGGTGGTGGTGGTGGGGTGTCTTTTAAAACATTGTCTAGTCTAAGTGTAACAAAAATCAAGTGACAACTCCTAGAAACATTTATTTTATGGGTTTACTGCTCTGAATGAAAAAGGCAACACCACTGTTTTCTGTTGATCTTCACTGCTTTCATTTGTGTCATCCCTTGGGTGGAGTCTCAATACAGTGACTACAGGCAAGGTCCTGAAAGCGGAGAAGTGATTCCTAATATAGACTGCAGGACAATGTAGCACTTTAAAGACTAACAAGATGGTTTATTAGATGATGAGCTTTCGTGGGCCAGAAGTGGGTCTGGCCCACGAAAGCTCATCATCTAATAAACCATCTTGTTAGTCTTTAAAGTGCTACATTGTCCTGCATTTTGCTTCAACTACCCCAGACTAACATGGCTACATTTCTATCACTAATATAGACTGAGTGCCTTCAACTTCCATTAACTTTCATGAGAGATCAGGGCACTCAGCAATTCTCAGGTTGCCAAACAAATTGCTTTCTAGTGATAGATATATTCTGAGCTCACTCTGAGTTCCTTTTTTTAAAAAAAACCTATCCAAAGGGAAGAATTTGAACCTAAGCTAAATCTTCTAATATCTCAGTGTAAAGTTACAAAGGTTTTTATGGATATTCTAGTTTAATTGCCTGAACTCACAAAAGCAGTCCCACCAATGCTTGAATTCTTTGTCAGAGGAAAAGTCTTTAGTTCTTCTAAAGCTGATTCTATACTTTTGAGAGAGAAATGACAGATCATTGGGTCCATGGTGATTACTGAAATGATATCATGTGCGTTTTTGTCTCCCTTTTTCCAAACAGGGCACACTACAGGACCAAGAATAAATAATGACAAGCTATACAAATTCACCTATTCAACTGAAGTGCTTATCAATAGGGTTAAAGGATTACCAGAGGACAGCGCGGGCTACCGGATTTCATCCGGTGTTGATGTCAACCTAGTATGGCGAAACCCCAACAATGATGATGACCAGTTGATCAAAATTATGGTAGGAGTTTTCAAAAGCGTATAAAAGCCGACAATTACATTAAACCCCCCTATTTTCAGTAGTCTAATTTCCATTTTATGTTGCTTTGCCACATGGATGGTAAATTAGTGTTTATGAATATTGGGATGAATTATTCAAACAGATGATGACACATCTATAGGCCAGAAATCTGTCACCTGCTGAAACAAGATATCCTTGGGAAAGGGCAGGCCATGCAACGTTCTGAGCACTCCTATTGCTATAGGAGCCATCCACGTGTGGACAAGTTCATCGAATAGGTCTTTTCTATTTCTAAGTTTTGATTTATGACAAGTCCTTCATTATGTTTATGTAACATATGTAATGCTTTGTTTACTGTAGTGATTATAGTTTGCTGGAGTGATGCTCAGATTCAAAACAAAACTCCATCCAAATGAAAAAATAAATGTTTCCCAGGATCCGTCTATACAAAACAATAAAAAAGATTTAACTGCCTTATCAAAGAGTCAGTATGTAGGCCCTGTTGTAAATATTATTAGGAGTCACAGATATTTTAGCAAGTTATGTTTAGATAACAATATAGGTAGGTAGATCTTGAAGAAATGTTTCCTATTGGGATTCAATTTTTTTTTATAAGATGAGCATATCACCAGCTAAATCTACATCCTATTTGACTCCCACCAACTGATTAGTTATGTAGGTTCAATAACTGCCTACAAATTATAAATTCACCATGTGGTATCAAAGCATTATAGGTAAGATTAACACATCTGCATCCAACAGCTTCCATTTAGGCATGGCCATCAGTGTGCTCAGATGTGCTCAGCATTTAGCAGCTTTTCCTGAAAACTAAAAAGTTTGCTATGTAAGTTTAAAAATCAAGCCACTTCTGTTAACTGCTTTCCTCAGTTGCTCTGAAAAAATCTTCAGTGATAGGTTCTGACTCGTTTTTGCAAATCTGCCCTACATCAGTCTCACACATACCATAGAAAGCAAATAGCAGAATGAATAGAACTATTAGGTGATGTTGTCCGTCTGTCCATCCATCCTTCTGCCAACACACGATTGCTCCCTATGCATTTTTTGCTTTTATTTTTCTAGATAAAAGATGTTAAGATTGAAAATGTGACTGAACGTCCAGCAGCAAAAAATATCTTTAAAGGGAAGCACTCAGAGAATATAATTGAAAAAGAATATCTGTCAGCTTTACAAAGGCCTGTAATTCTTCAATGGACCCATGGAAAGGTAAGTCCCTGCTTTTTAAAATTCATGCATATTCCTTGAGGAAGCTCTGAACAAGCTTCTTGTTGGCATGAAAAAAAATTAACTATTTGTTGTCTCTTTAGAGTTATTAATATCATGTCTTATTTTTGTACATAAAATATATTAATTTTGGGCTAATCTGTGACTTGCTGTATTATTTAAGGGCATTGTGGGGAGGGCATAAAGAGCCTTGTCAATCCCTGGCTCCTTGTGTTATGAGAGCGCTCTATGTTAATATATGTTTTAGAATTGTGCATCTGTCTGAGAGTCCATTTGTTCACGAATTCCTAAATGGTAAGAGCTAGGATCACCAAATTTGGTATGCGGCTTCCTCTTATCATAACTTAAAGCAAGGTCAGGGTTGGTTGTGCCAGGACAATGGGATATGCCTGGAATTAGATTGTTTCTCATAAAATGGAAAGGAAAGGGTCTGGTAGGAGGCACAGTTTTACTGCAGAATGACTACAGAGGGGCAGCAAGGACCAGAGCTGGGGATGGGGACATCTGTAACCCCACTGGGCTAGGAGAGGGTAGGAGTGCATAAAGCGGCAGCTATCTACTATATATATTTCAGAGTGTGTGTCTGTTTGTGTGTCTGTCTGTTCCCCAGCTGGGGATATGCACCCTTTCCCCAGCTGTGCCCGCTACAGCAGCCATGGACAGGTGTTTCTTACGTGGCCCCAAGATGCTGCAGTGAGAAAGGGCTGGGGTTGTCCTCTCTCCCTGGAGCAGCCTGCATACAGAACCTCTCATCCCCATCCCCATCCCAGCACAATGATTTAAATGAAGAAAAATAAAACTGATTTTAGTTAAGAACCTGAGCAACACCAGAAAAATCTTCTAATGTCTGTATATATATAAATAGTTCATGGGTAAGGTGACAGGAGATGGCATTCAAGAATATATAGCATAGCCCATAGGTAGGGCATATAAAACCATCTTTTTTGCATTGCAAATACAGTAGCTTCCTCTATGCAGCTATATACATCAAGCACTTAATATCTTGCATAGAGGCCAGCCAGAACTAGTCCCTGCTTTCTCTGTGTGCATCTGGGGGCAGATAGTTATGCAAAGAGGGCCAGGAGAAAGCAAGTCCATGGGTGCACCCACTCCAGCCTACAGACACAGCACAGCAGAAAAAGCAGACCACAGCATCCCAGAAGAATAGGCAGAGGAGATAAATTGGGGGAATCATTGGTATATAGACAGTAGCTAAAGCTGTAAAACTGAACAATTTCACCTAGTGATAAGGGGTGAAATCCTTGTTCTATTGAAATCAGTGGGAGTTTTGTCACTGATTTCACTGGGGCCAGGATTTCACTTAAGGGGTAGAGGGAGAAGAGGAAATATTATTCACCATGAAGGTAGACTACACTGAGTCTAGTCTGGTGTAATGTTAAGCAATCAGGTGATATCTGTACTTGAGTTTATCCTTATTGGCTATAGATAGCAATGTTAGTGCAAATTATTGTAATCAGATAAGTTAAATAGTTAAGATATCCAGATCCCTGAATCTTTGATGATTTCAATGAGATACAGGCTCCTGACTGCCTAATTTACTTTTGGAAATGTGGCATAGGCACTAAGCCATGGAAGTATTCATGAAAACTTTATCTGAGATCACCATCCAAGATAGGACTCACATCAGTTCATCACATAGAGCCTCCACTGGTTACAAAATCATTAAATAAAATATCCTGAAGTCTTCTGTGTTGTTCCTGTCCTGTGGAATTTTAATCAAGATTCAAGGAAAAAATGTGTTTCCATTCTTACTGGCAATGGCCTGGATTGTCATTTTACAACCTGTCCTAAGAAAAGGGGAGCACATTTCTACACTGCCACAGGAACAACCCAGCTCCTGTTTATTGGGAGCAGCTTCACCCTCTTTCATGGAGTAGCTTAGTTTCCCCACTATGCCTAGCTAGCTATTCTTGCTAATGAATGGGGAAGGACAAGCCAAGATATGCCACTCCCTCTCTATTGCTTTGCTACCCACTGACCCACAGTAGAGAATATCAGGGGAGCAGTGACAATCTGAGTTGTGCTGAGCAGGGAAGTGCATGGAGTGGGGGTGGGGCTATCTCTCCTTTTGAGCACTCTTCATAGTCAGCCAAGAACTATGACAATCTGACTCCCAAAAGATATTGACTGAGTGCTGTAAATAGGTTCTGAGGACATACACTGGCTGTCAGTTTGGCCTACCCAGTTGCAGGTGCCACTAGGCCTGTTCAGTAAGTTTCAAACTTAGCTTTGTTGTCAGTTTTAGAAAACAAAAAGAAACAGGATGGCACTGACTCTCCACTGTACACAACTCTAGACCAGGTTTAAAATATCAAACTGACACAACCTAAAAACGTCTGCTCCCAATACACTGCAAATATGTTGGCAGAAGCAGCTCTCATACTAGCGGCCAAGATGTAGTTTTTCATATAATGCTTTCAATGAACTTTTTCTTGCCAAGTAGAATGTTAGTTTGTTCCCTGTCACAAAGACAGGATCTCTTCTTCCACACCTGTGCCCTACATTGCTGCAACACTAACACAGATAACATATTGATTACACTTACAGTTTCTAGGAAGAAGGGCAGTATAAAAGCTCCTTAAATGCAGAGTGAAGGTGCAAAGTCTTTTGTTACTAGAGAAAGAGTTGATACATGACAGTTGTCATTTGTGGTTCAAAGGTTGGCGTGTGCTTGACACGTCATTTAAGTCCCTTCAACTCTGATTTACGTATGATTCATTCTGATTTATTGTAACGTGGTTAAAGTGCAATGGGTACTAGATGTATGTGGGGAGGGAACAGAGTGTGAAAGGTGGGATTAGTGTGGGATGTGAAGGTTTTGTCTACATCTTAACAGAGAATAATGCTCTAAGGGACCCATAGTAATCTACATTTAAGTGAACTACTTGTGCTCTTATATTTAGTCTTCCATTTCCTTGGTAAAGTCTCTCTTAATAGCACACAGGAAGTCAGTCATCTGAAGTGAAACCTTATTTAGTTATTGTTAGAGGCTTGAAATATCATAGCCCTATTCAGTTATAAGTTGGATCCTGCAGTCACTGGGGTTTTGCATAAGAAAGAACTATAGGATGAGGTCCAATAAGGTGAATAAAGCTCAGTTTCCTGAGCAGGACACTGGAAACTAGAAAGAAGTTTGCAGGAGGTCATGCGATAGTTCTCTGATTTAATCAGATGTATTCAGTTACTGTTTGTTTTTGTTTTCACAGGTTAAAAACTTCTACTCCTATAAAAATGAACCTGCAGTTATTCAGAATCTCAAGAGAGGCCTGGCTAGCCTATTTCAGATACAGCTGCACTCTGGTGCTGCCAGGGAGGTACTGTTTTACATCAGCAATAAAGAAATAATCAGATTGAGAGTCCAGTTCAGTCCTAGAATGTATGTGTGTGGCTGCCACTGACCTCAGAAGAATTTAAAGGCCATGACAGAATTTGGTGTTTTGTTTAAACTTGAACTTGTGATTGAAAAGTTCATCAGGAAAGACTTTGGTAATACTGATTGGCTACATTCAAATTGCAAATGTTTAACTTTATATGGTTTAAAAACTAATGTAGTGAAAGCAGAGCTACCACACTGTGGACTCTCAGTGGGTATGTCTAGACTACAAAGTTAGTTCGAACTAACGGACGTTAGTTCGAACTAACTTTCAAAGACACTACACTAGCGCTCCGTTAGTTCGAGTTTATTTAGAACTAACAGAGCGCTTAGTTCGAACTAGGTAATCCTCATTCCACGAGGATTAAGCCTAGTTCAAACTAGCTAGTTCGAATTAAGGGGTGTGTAGCCCCTTAATTCGAACTAGTGGGAGGCTAGCCCTCCCCAGGTTTCCCTGGTGGCCACTCTGGCCAACACCAGGGAAACTCTACTGCCCCCCTCCCGGCCCCGGACCCCTTAAAGGGGCACGGGCTGGCTACGGTGCCCGTGCCAGGTGCAAGCCTGCCAGCACCAAGCCAGCAGACCCTGCACCTGGCACGGATCGAGTCACCCACCCGATGCCCCCCAGCCCTCCCCCTCTTCCCGGGACCAGGCTGGCGGCTCCCGGGAGCTTGCCCGGGACCGCAAGAGGCGGGCACCCGCCTGGGCTAGTGCGGACATCGTGGACCTTGTCCACGATCTCCACACTAGGCACAGGAAAGTGGCCGGCTTGGGCAGGAGAGCTGCCAGCCTGGCCACCCAGGAGCAGGTGTGTAAGAGAATCAAGGGGGTCCACTGAGACCCCCGACCCTGAGCCCTGAGCTTACAATGGCCGTCCTGGGTCAGACCAAAGGTCCATCTAGCCCAGTAGCCTGTCTGCCGACAGCGGCCCACCCTAGGGACCCTGGAGGGGATGGACCGAAGACAGTGACCAAGCCATTTGTCTCGTGCCATCCCTCTCCAGCCTTCCACAAACCTTGGGCAGGGACACCACTCCTACCCCCTGACTAATACCACTCCATGGACCCAACCTCCATGACTTGATCTCACTTCCCTTTAAACTCTGTTCTAGTTGTAGCCTTCACAGCCTCCTGCAGCAAGGAGTTCCACAGGTTGACTCTTTGCTTTGTGAAGAAGAACTTACTGTTACTAGTTTGAAGCCTGCTAACCATTCCTTTCCTTTGGTGTCCTCTAGTCCTTCTTTATGGGAACTAATGAAGAACTTTTCTGTATGCACCCTCTCCACCCAACTCCTGCTTTTAGAGACCTCTATCCTGTCCCCCCTCCGTCTCCTCTTTTCTAAGCTGAAAAGTCCCAGTCTCTTTAGCCTCTCTTCATCTGGGACCTGTTCCCAACACCTGATCATTTTAGTTGCCCTCCCCTCTCCCAGCCTCTCTCTTCCCCTCTCCCACCTCCTTTTCCCAGTCTCCCCCAGTTTTGTTCAATAAAGACAGATTCCATTTTGTAAGACACGTTATCTTTATTTTGTACATCAAGAAGAGGGGCTAGGGAAGGGTAAGTGGAAGGAAGTGAGGGAGGAATGGGGCACGAGCCCCCGATGGGGAGGACTGGGCTGGCTCTGCGGGCTTCTGGGGGTGGAAGCTCTCCTGCAGCCCCCCAATTGCCCCCTCTCCCCAGATGGCAGCCTGCGGCAAGTGCAGCCGGTCTGATGGCCGAGTGCTGTGATGTGCCCAGTGTGGGCACTCAGGGCACTTCAAGCCAGGACTGCTTTGCAAGCGGGGCATCCCTGAGAACTGTCTGTCCGGGGTGGGGTTCGGGACCCTTTAAACACAGCCCTCGGCTAGCCTGAGGCAGCATCTCCACGCTCTAAGTCCTCCTCTGATGCCCTGCCGGCACTGCTTCCGGCCATCCTTAACCCCGCTTCAGGGTCCACTTAATGTGGACGCGCTAGTTCGAATTAGCAAAACGCTAATTCAAACTAGTTTTTAGTTCTAGATGCGTTAGTTCGAATTAGCTTAGTTCGAATTAACTAATTCGAACTAAGTTAGTTCGAATTAGCGCTGTAGTGTAGACATACCCAGTTTGATTTAAAAGCCTCTTGTTTTTGTTACCCCAAAATATTCTCACTGGAGACCACCTTTATGCAACAGTTTCAATTTAGTTTAATTCTGTAAAAAATCAATGTAAAGTGAGGTTTAAATAGAATAAAGTGTCCATGAAGGCTTAGCAATGGTTTAAGTACATTGGTTTAATATAGTACTTTGAACTAAGCTCATGAAACTTTTAATACAAACAAGGCCGGAGCCATGCCAAAATTCACTCCAGCAGAAGCAAATTCAGTGCAATCATACTCAATTGTTTATAAATTCCTATTTGTTTAATTAATGTTTCCCCATGCAGCTAATAAAAATAATCTCTGCTCATCCAAGAGAAAGTACTTTTTGCATAAGTAAAAACATAATAATGTGAACAAAAATAAATCCAGCAGACTTTTAATCTAGGGATATTAAATTTCAATTAATCAGCTAATCAAGTAGTTGATGGCATTTCCATCGACTAACTCAAATTAGTTGATAAGGGGGGGGTGCTTGCTATCCCACTGTACCTCTTTCTTTGAAATGTACAAGAGCTGCCCATGGCTCTTGTATATTCCAAAGGGAGAGATGCAGCAGTGGGACCAGTGTGAGTGAGATTGTTTCAATCCCCACTTGCACCATTTCTCTGCTGCCCCCTGTGGATACAGTGCTTGGGGGAACCAGCTTTCAAACCTTTCAAACCGGCTTCCCCTAACACTGGCTTGTGCTCCCCCCCGTTGCTGCCTCTCTCTGATAGAGGCAACAAGGGAGGGAGGGTAAAGCGCTAATCAAGTTCCTACTCGACTATTCCATAGTCGAGTAGTTTGCTTAGTCACTTAAATCCCTACTTTTACTTCTCCCCCCCATTAAAAAGTAACAAACCCCAATTGAAAATCAACCTCAAACAGCAAGTGAAGATGTGGGTTCAGTTTCAAATATTCCAAGCTGGCCATTGAGCAAAGATGGTGTATATGTATGAGGGGGGAAAAGACAAACAACAACAGTACAACAAATGAGAAATGGGTAACTCTGAAAATACTTTTTCCTTTTCAAGGTGGATGTCTCTGGTAAATGCAATATTACTTACCATGCTCGAGAAAATCAAGTGACTAAAATTAAAGCCCTGGGCACCTGTGAAATTGAAAAGACGGGTTTTACCAGCTATAATGAGGTATAATATTGTTTATATTTGAAAGAAATAAATACAAAAAAAATCAGATAATTAAAACAGCCAGTTTTCAGTCATGTTCATTTGATGTTTGCTCAGATGTAGTGATATATATGCAGCCAATGGAAGTCATTTTAATGTACATTATTTGCTTTACTTTAAAATACCCTCTTTACTTGCTCTCATTATTTCCTTTCTTGTATGGTAGAATGCATGCTTATAGCTGCATGTTTCATGTAGGACACTTGCTGTATATGCTTCACCCAAAAATATTACATGGATTACCAACAAATGAAAACATCGGTAGAGCCTCAATCTGTGTAAAATGGCATAATTTAACTGAAGTCAGTGGAATTATGATCTGCTCTATCAGCTGGTGATCTGACCCAGTATATAGCATACTTGCAACATCTTCCAAGATATTGTCCTGTTTTCTTTTTTGTTTTAATCAATTATTGCTTTCTATGTGAGTAATGCTTCTGTGTATTTGTAGTACTACTAATAATTGTAAACCCTTCCCCAGCTGTTATGAAAGTGTTTAGTAAGTGTAAGTTTAGTACCTGCTGCTGTTGTAGAGCCAGATCCTGATGCCTGATACGGCACATTGGTGGGCTAGAAGGGTAGTAAATTTGGTCTGACTGCAGAGCTGATTCCCCTGGTATGACAAAGGGGAGATATCGTGTGGATGTGGCCACAAAGTGGCTATGCTCTAGTGATCTCTGGTAGCATAAGTGCCCCCTTTGGGCTGTTTCTAAGTAGTGCAAATTAGAGCCATGCTGTTGCTAAGGATATTCAACTAGATACTGTAGAGATCCAAAAAGCACAAAGGTGATATACAATCTTCTTTGCCTTGCTCTGTCTTCGATCCTGCACAAAGGAAAGTCTGGCTGGACCTAAGCATAAGACATATTTCAAGCTAACAGGTCACTAACGCCAAGAGCTAGTTTGCTTTCCACAATATGTTCTAGATATGGGAGGCAAACAGTGTTGGGCCAGAGCTTGCCACATGTACTCACATGAATAAATCTGACTCCTAGGAGTAATCCCACTGATATTCTCAAGAATCTTCTTTTCTGATAGTTGCCTTAAACAAAACCCCTTGATCTATGACTTATTAGATGTATTTTTAGCAATATTCAATGCCCCCTTTTTCTCTCCCACTGCCCGCTGTGAGGTAGGTAAGCATTATTGTAATTTGCTAATGAAAAATGTGAGATGCATAATGGGAAAGTGACTGACAAGGTCACAGAGAGAGATCATGTCAGAAATGAAATGAGAACACTGGAGATCTTGGTTCCCAATCCTGGGCTTAGATCCCTTTCCTACTCTGGGAGATAAGCCCAGTCCCACATTCCTCAATAGGGCCTTGATTCATTAAGAGTTTTGCCTTGTGTTTGGACTGTAGACACTGACCCTATTTTATTGTTTGTTATTATTTTTCAGCTTTTAGATATCAGTACAAAAGCCACATCTGCTACAATTTATGTGCTAGAAGACGACTTTATTAAATCCGTGAGGGCAGAAGAGAATCATGTTTTATCTCTGAATTTCCAGCAAACAACAAATGCCAAAATAGTTTCCAAGTAAGGCGACTAATTTGATTTTTCAAAAAAGTTTAAGTGGTTTCCAAAACAGCAACATCATAATATTTAGCACTTTCCAACTAATAATGGCTGGGTAGATGACCAGTAGGAGTAATTAATTCTATGCTTTTTATATGTTTACTTTACCTTATAATTAAAAATAGAAAACCATTAAGTAGTAGTGTATATATTTAGTTTATGTAACTATATTTTGCAGTCACTTCTGTCATCATTCTCCCTCCCACATTATTTCTTACTCTTTGTCATACACACTTGTGGTGTCTTGACTTAAATTAGGGCTGGTATCTGCAAACACTTAACCATGTGTGTTTTATTCATGCAAGCAGTGCCACTGACTGCAGGGAGACTTGCTGGTGTGAGGAAAGTGTCTGCACGATCATGGCCTAAGACCATAAAACTTTGTAGAAAGGATTTCTATCTTCCTATATGTTTGTTGAACACCTAGTTGAATGGGGTGCAAATGTACAATCATACCATAAGTCAGGGCTACTCAACACGCAGCCCATGGGCTGTATGCGGCCTGTTTGTAGGCGGCCCATGGGGGTGGTTTGGGTTTATGCGGGGCTCAACATACGGCCCACAAGTGGGGTCATTTGAACATGGCCTCCATTGGGAACATGTTCCACAATGGGGAGGCATCGCCCAGGCGCGATGAGCATTGAAAGATGAAGGGGACGGGCTGGCTGGAACAGACGGGTGCAGGGTGTTGGCGTTTCTAACCCTCAGGGAGGAGGTGCCAGGAGCGCCGGGACATTGTGTGAAAGAAGCTATTTGCATATATATTTGCGTGTACAGTAAAACTCCATTAGTCCAGCATCCAGTGCTCTAGCACTCCTGATGGTCTGGCACCATCAGGAACCCGGAAGTGCTTGGGCAGCCGGACAAATGGAGCTGCTCTGCGCCTGGCTTCCCCGATTCAGCCGCTGCTGAAACTGACCAGCAGCGGCTGAATCGGGGACGCCTGGGGCAGAGCTGGACTATCGGAAGGGGGGGCTATGAGGGGTCTGGTGTGGCATCCCCCCCCACCGCACCCCAGATTCCTCATAACCCCCCCTTCTGATAGTCCGGCATATTTGATAATCCGGCACCCCCTGGGTCCTAAAGGTGCCGGATTATTGGAAGTTTACTGTATATGCAACCACACTTAAGTTGCGTCCCTAGGCATGTGCTGTGAGCATCATTGTGGCCCCTGGGGCTTCCAAAGTTGAGTAGCCTTGCCATAAGTAATAAATAATGAAATAATATTCATTAGGTGCTGGTCAGACTATTTTGAAAAGTTCAAAGTGTCCATGAAAAGAATGTTTAAAACAGAGTGCTGATTTTTTGGCTTTTGATTTTCCCCTCCCAACTTTTTATCACATTCTTAATGCAGGTAGTAATCAACTGCAACATTTGGACCTGTGTTGGAATCTAGATTCCAAACCTATCAACCCCCAAAGTTTGGAGGTATTCATGTCCAGGGAAAAGTTTCAGGAACATTCTTAGGGTTTGTCCACTGAGACAGTTGGTATACAGCAAACTACTAGGGTGCAAATGTGTAGCTTACTATACTGCTGCACATACAGTCACCACATGGACTCTGCCATCCAAGCAGCAGTATGTCACTTTTCACTGAGAGTGTTGACATACTGCTGTTTGGATGGCAGAGTCTACCCGGACACTTAATGCACAACAAGCTAGTATGCCATTGATTTACCGCCCAGCTTGCAGTGCACTACATCTGCATACAGACAAGCCTTGAGCATTGTGGTAAAAGCATAACATCTTTCCAAGAAAGCAGGGAATTTGCCATTTCAGTAGACAGAATTTTCTTATAAAGAAGCACATGAAACATTTCAAACTGCAGACAAAGCTTTAAATAATATGGCAGTAAAGATATTTACCATATGGTATTGATCTGGATCCTAGGTAGCCCAATATTTATTAGATAGTTTTTCTCTGTTTCCTTCCAGCAACAACTCAGCTTGTGTTAAATCCTGCTGATAGCTTAAAATGGAAACAGTGTTTTCTTATAACTTCTCAAATGAGAAATTCATTGGTTCTATGATTCAT
The DNA here is from genome assembly GCF_052426305.1 of Pelodiscus sinensis. Classification (NCBI taxonomy): domain Eukaryota; kingdom Metazoa; phylum Chordata; order Testudines; family Trionychidae; genus Pelodiscus; species Pelodiscus sinensis. Next base: position 113,453,776 of record NC_143055.1, on the reverse strand, counting down.
ACCAGTGGGATATTTTTTTTCTCCGTGTGATTGATTTATTTATTTAAAACACATTCAGACTTAGTATTTTTCATTGTGTGGATGTGCAGGCAGAAACTGGAACTAAAGTCAACAGAAGCGGGGCCTAGAGTGATTGCTGGGAAGCAGATTGCCAGTGTGATCAAGACTTTGGATTCTAATTATGTAGCTGTTCCACTAGTGGCACAGCCAGTCATGGCTGAATGCAAAAACTGTCCCTCGGTAAGTAAACAAATCGTCAGACTTAAATTCAAGAAGGGGAGTAGAACAGGTTTGAAAAAGAAATTTCTATCCAACAAATATGCCAAAGAAAGATTGCCGATGTACTATTATATATTCCACAGGAATTCCCCCCAAATTTCTGAACATTATGATGGTGCTGTAGTGAGTCAGAAGTCAATGCCGAGCTGAATTTTGTATTTACAAAGGAATTAAACCCTTTTGTTTTCTATGAATAATGTCTTGTATCCCCTGACAAATTTACAGCACATAGTTTTAAGAATAGAGAATGAAGTTTCTGAAAATTTACAGATACATTCATAAATATAATTGTAATCATAATCATTTTAAAATAAAATGGCCACATATATATAAAGTCTAAATTTTCTTCCCACTCCGTTTAGCAAAACATTCTTGATTTTTGAGATTTAAAACTTACACACTAGCAAAATCTAAGATAAATGCTACTTTAAAAAAAGTGAATTGATATTGTCCAATTTTTTAACTGATTACAACCATTGACTTTTTTCCCAGTGAAAAGATACTCAAGAATTAGAATGTATTATTCTAAATAACTTTTTGATGTAGAATGTATGGCTCCAATTCAGCAAGATATTTTATGTCTTTAGTAGGTCTGTTCATGCACTTAAAATACCTTTCTGTCCTGGGACCTATGTAAATTATTTGGCAGTAAAATAATTCTGTAATGTGTTTTTTCCTGAGTTTGTATAGCTGCACAGAAGTTTAAAAAAAACAAAAACAAAACAACCAACAACTCAAAAAACATAAGGGGTAAATCTGAAACAGAGGGGATTTAGTATGAGTAATGAAGAAGTTCTGAAGGGAGGGGAGATACATCAATGGGAAGCAAACAGCTGTCAAAAAGAGGTGCTGTCCTTCACTGTGGGATTGTGCTTATGACAGTTTACACTGAACGGTTTCTCACTTATTATTATTGTGAGAGCTGAAGTCAAATCATCTGGATCTGAATTTGTCACAATGGCTATAGAGAGAATATCCAAGTCACATTAGAAATCATAGCCTATAGAGCCCTGCTGAGGAATGAGGTATGGCATTCTAACTATAAATCTAGTGGAATGCTGACAATGGAATCCTGCTTTCCTACTGTATTGTACTGTAACTGCTATGAATAGACTAGGTCTATAAATAGAATATGGTTTCCAAAACAGCAACATCATAATATTTAGCACTTTCATATCATATTGTGTCAGAGTGACAAATATATATTATGCCACACTCCATTTTTATTTTCAAAGGCTTCCACAAAAATTATTTAGCTCACTTAGATATGGTTAGGATTAAAGTAACCATTATTATCTCCATTTTAAAAGTAGGAAACCTGGACTCAGAGAAAGGTAGGCCAACATTTTTAAATTTGGAAGCTTAAAGTTAAGCATATAAACTCTTATTTAAGCATATCACATAAGTCACTTGATTTTCAGAAGTGCTGAGCAATCACTGTTCTTATAGTCTAATATTTCTGGAAATCTAGCCGTTTATTAAGATGGCTTCTTTAGTCATGCACATTTGAAAATTTTGGCTTATGGTATTTTTCCCAGGCTAAAGACTGAATTGAGATTTAAAGCTGCCTCTCATGCAGTTCAGTTATTAATTCATCAACAATTAAAAACAGTAACTACATTATAAATTTGTCATTTATCCGTTTCGCATGATTTCTAACAGCAATAGGTGAAGCATTTCCTGGCAATTAAAGACCTGATGAATTTGAGACTTCATACTTCTCCCTGGGGCCTCACCTCCTCAAACTGGTCAGCTGTAAGAAAACATCTAAGGATCATTACAGCTGAATGAATGTTAAGAGATGATTTTGAGTAATCTTGGGTAGTGCTAAGTATACCAACTAAAGTGCATCACTTATCACAAAAACCCATCTCTCAGCAATGTATATTTATTCATTTTCAGCTTCCAATAGCAATACTGACCTTGATGCTGGGCATCAGTGACCAGCTGAGATTAACAGCCCCCAACTGTGCCCCAGGCAATCAACTTCTCCCAGATGGTCTTTAATCCCCAGGAAATACCCAGTGTCTCTGTCATTGTTGCCTAATTACTGTCACAGTTCATGGAAACTACACTCTGTACCACTGAAATGGTATTTCAGTTGGCAGACAGGTTCAAGAGCTTAATACAAGTCCTATGAAGGTAGAATATTTTAGCAAAGGTTGAGCTGGTGGTGATGTGATTTCCCACTTCAGAGAACTGCATTAAACACTACTACAATGAACGGATGAATTTTCATCAAGGAATGCCCTAGATAATCTTACTATATATTTTAGAAATATGTGTCTGTCTGCCTGTCCATGAGTCCATTTGTTCAAGAACCCCTTCTAAATGCTAAGAGCTGGGACCACAAAATTTGGAATGCAGCTTCCTCTTGTCATATCTTAAAGCAAGGTCAGGGTTTGGTTGTGCCAGGATAATGGAATGTGCATGGAATTCAATTGTTTCTCATAAAAGAGAAAGGGTCTGGCAGGAGGGACAGCTGTACTGCAAAATGACCACAGGGAGAAGCAAGGGGCCAGAGATGGGGACCAGAACAGCTATAACCCCATTGGGCAGCAGGGGACAGGAGTGGAGAAAGGGGCAGCAATCTATTATATATTTCAGAGAGTTTGTCTGTTAGATTGTCTGTTTGTCTGTCTTTCTGTCCCCCAGCTGGGGACATGCACCCCTTCCCTAGCTGCAGCCGCCATAGCTAGGCACTTTTCACCTGCCCCCAATCTTCTATGGGCTGGGGGTGTCCTTTCTTCATGGGGCAGCCTGAATACTGAATCCCTCATACGCAACCCCATCCCAGAACAATGATTTAAATGAAGAAAAACAAAACGTATTTGAATTAGGGACCCGAGCAACACAGAGTAAATCTTCTAGTACTAGATAACGGAAGTGGAGACAGGCGATAGAATAGAGAAAAGGTCAAAATACAGATTTCGTACCAAAGGGTGTCTGAAAGAAAGTAATTCTCTCAAACTTCAGATTTCTTAACATGGAACATAGGCTTCTAAAATACTACAATGGGAAGTCTAGAAATTTATAAAATTTATACAATTTATTTTTGATGCAGAGAGCTTAACTGTATTGGAAAAAATGGAATTGGACATTTATATCACTAACAGAAACATCCAGAATAGTGATAGAGATGCAGCCGTGTTAGTCTGGTGTAGCTGAAACAAAAGACAGAACTATGTAGCACTTGCTTCAAAGAAACTTTAACTCCAGACTTCAACGAGAAGCTTCAGCATTGTCATTCATGCTTAAATTTGACACTTTATGTATGGGTTTAAACAAAGACTCTAATTATCTCACCCATTACAAAGATAGCTTCCCCAGTTATCACCCCTAATGTCATTACCTCACAGAAACTAACCTTCCCCCATCACCCCCACTCTGTTCTAAAATTTGATTTGTCAATTTCACATGCGTTCATTTTTTTTATTGTATCACTTTGGTATATATGGTTGTGCTGATTTTCTTCCACATATTGATCTGAGGAAGTGGGTCTGGCCCACAAAAGCTCATCACCTAATAAACCATCTTGTTAGTCTTTAAAGTGCTACATAGTTCTGTCTTTTGTTTCAGAAACATCCAGAGATACACTGGTAAGAATTGAGAAAGAGACAGGGAGGGGATGACAACAACTGGATAGGACATAAATCCTCATGGTTCAGGCCATAAACTAATCTCTAACCAGAAAAGGAAGGAAGACACTTTCCTTTTGGGCATGATGTCCCATAACTGCCTACTGCAAGATTTCTTGCCTATCCCTCTCGAGTATCTTGTACTTCTTACTCTTGTGCACAGGACACTGATCTAGACAAACCATCGGTCTGATTTAGTATGGCAATTCTCGTGTTCCTGTAATGCTGGTGAATGTGCATCACTTGTGACTGACTCTTTATCATTGCTTAAATTTCACCCTCCTTTCCCTTTCACAACTGTTGTGCAGAATGCTATGCTCCATTTGATTGCTATTCACCACAGCAGAGAAAGCTGTATTTCAATTTTATATTTATATAGTTGGTGGAGCACTTTTAAGATACTATGAAGTGATATTCTATATACATGTTAAATATTATTAATGATTCAACAGGTGGAGGTATGCAAAAGCATCCTGTTTCTAATACTCTGCTAACCACTATTTTATAAAGCAGCTGCAAATTACCACTCTTCCCCACCATACACAACTAAAGAAGACAGAAATGGGAAACTCTTATGGACACATTGGTAAAGGCTTCTTACAAAGTGCCATTTTCTAAAAAAAATTGTAATATGGCATTTCACATTTCTTTCAATAATGGAGTTTCAAGAATAGTGGAGGCACATTATGGGAACACTATATTTACCTGAAAGAACTGTGCTGCTTCTCCCAGACACTGGGCAAACATGTTTTGGACCAAAATGTATCCTATTTCAGATATTGTGTAGTAATCAAGTGATAGACTTTAATGAAAAACTCAATGTTGGTTTCACTTCAATATGCAATTTTTGAGACCTTTATAAGGTTAAAGGAATACATGGATTGAGGTACCATGGGAATATTAATTATCTATTTAAGGAATTCTAAATATATATGACATTTTAACTATTATAAACTATATTCAGCATATCTATTGTGGGATTGATTCCTAAGAATTGAAACCAGTGCATAAGGTTTGACGTCAATTTGTTTAATTATTTTGCAGATTTCTGAGCACTGGCAAGCTATCAGGAAACAACTGGAACCCGAAAACCTTTCCAATGCTGAAGCAACAAGACATTTTTTGTCCTTTATTCAGAACCTCAGGAAAGCTACGAAAGAGGAGATACTTCAAATTCTTAGAAGTGAAAGAAATGTGGTACTGTAAGTCACCAAGAGCAATTTTTGATGCTGTAATAAAGGGTTTACAATACACACAAATGTGGGATGGGTGCATGGGAGAGAGTAATCCATACACATACTGGTGATATGATGGATCTGTAATAGTTAACACTATCTACAGGAAAGGGGATTTTTTTGTGATAGTGTTTGCTTCTGCAATAATACACTCTTGCAGTCTATTATTCAGTCCCTAGATGTCTCTGATAACTGTATAGCATCCCAGGTAGCATAGTCTCTGGTAAAAAAAAACTGGCCAAAACTGGAACTCAGGCTTGTTGGAACCCCCTTTATGTGCGGCTATATCTTTTTTCTTTCTAGAGACACACTTTTCCTTATTTCAGATTTAGCCCTGTGGACTTTAAAATACTCAGAACCCTTTTGTCATACTCTGTGTTGGCATAAAACAGAGCATCATCTGCATGTAGTACCTCTTGCAGTCCTTCAGCTATCTTACCCTGGAATATTTCAGGAGCACTTGTTTTGCTAAAAATGTAAATGCTGAAAGCAGGAGTAGCCAAAAAGAGTAATAAATTCTACCTGTGATTTTCTTGCCATAATCAGACTTGTCAATAGCCCAACCTCTTTGTTTCTGTAAGTAGCAGTGTCCTTTCCAATATTGTGCCTAACACACTACAACAACTGGCTAATTTCCCTTTCTCCCTTTACAGTCCTCAGCTGGTGGATGCTGTGACCTTTGCTCAGACCCCAGCCTCACTGGAGGCCATGCTGGAGTTCCTGGACTTTAAGAATGGAAGCAGTTCTGTGCTGCAGGAGCGGTTCCTGTATGCCTGTGGATTTTCTTCCCTCCCCAATGAGTTGCTACTGAAATCTTTAATGGTAAGCAAAATGGCTGGGAAAACACAAACTCATTTATTGCTTAAAGAGCCTAAGCCTGCTGAGACAGGAGGGAAGAGGTGCTGTCCAGCTAACTCACAACACTGAGGTGCACATGTTCTACTATACAACCTGGCTCAAACAGTACCCACTATACATAGGATATCAGATGCAGAACCTGTATCTAATTTGTAAATGTCACCTGTGCTTACAACATACAGAACCTATTACATAACCGTATCTTGGTACTTCCCCAGTTTTCCTAGAGACCACCAGATCAAGCAACATTTTACAAATTGTTCTTGTTAATATGGCAATTTAGAGATGAAAAGGCTCATCTAAGAGTTAAGTATTTTATTATCTTCGGACATGAGGCTTTAAACATCCACTTCATAAGGAACAGCTGGGCCAAGATATTCTGAATGAAATGTAAATGGAAAAAAATCACATCTGGTTATTGCACCTGATGGCAGAATAGTACTCTGCTGAGTACAAGGGCATCCCTGTGAGGTGATGAGCACCCTGATTTCCCAAGGAAGTCAACAGGAGTGGAGGGTGCACAGTACATCACAGGATTTGTACCATTCTATTCAAACGTGCAGGCTAACAGTGTTCCCTTTAAATAACAGAACAGACTCCAGGGACAGATTGGAAATAGTGAAATCAGAGAAACTATTACCATCATCATTGGTGCACTCATCAAAAAGCTGTGTGACCAGGGAGGCTGCAAACTTCCAGTAAGTATTTGCTATTTCCCTGCTGGTCAAATTCTGCCATTGAATCCACAGGTACAACTGCTGAAAGTACTGAGACTCACACAAACATCCCTCAGAATTAGCTATCTTTAATATGAGGTGGAGTGACTTTCTTTACAACAGGTTTTATTTTGTGCCATTGGAGCTTGATTCTGTGCTCTCTACATTCATTGTGCATGCATAAATCTCTGCTGATTTCTGATTCACACTAGGGTAACTTAATATCAGCCCTGTCTCTAAGCCCAAAGGCCTGTATGTTTCAAGACTGCCGGTTAGAGGTGGCATTTTTGTCTCATTTTACAGAAGTTTTTGGTGTCCCCTGGGCTTTATGCAATCTGGCTCTATCTAAGCTATAGAAAGAACTTAGATTACAAATTCGCTGGAGCAGGAATATTGGTCCAAGTGCTGGGCTGTCTCTAATTTGTGCTGGGCTGTCTCTAATTTGTGCTCAGTGCAGCTCAGGATGGGAGTGCCTAGGACTGATTCTATGCTAGTCTCTGGATCATGACAAATAATATAGCCACCTGAGGGTCAAGGAATCCCCAGTTATCCAGATCTGCTGGATGTATGACTCCTTTGCACTGCTGAAGAGTCTCAGAGCATCCAGGTATTTACCTTTTATTTTTCTGGTAAGTGTCATGCATTCCTATAGTACTGTATGAATAAGCCTGAAAGAAGATCTCCTGGGTCATTGCTTTCCATTACAATTATTTAATTGTGTTTCTTGGCCATAGCACTGGAGTCTGTACTTTCCTTGAACCAAAACATGCATGCTGAATGAGTAGCGTATTTAGGGATTGTGCATGCCTGTGGATTAAGGAAGTTTTCAGTATGCAGTTGAAAAGTCATACCTGTGCTAAATGTGGCCAATTATGTTTTAAACCAACCAAGGTTTAAAAACCCAGTCCTGCAACTCCTACTCCCATTGAGCATGCTTAGCACCCTGCGGGAAGCACTTAGCACCTCAGAGGATCTTCTTAAATGTGGCATCAATTTTCTTTTCAGGCTGTTGTGCGAGCTAAGAAGCTGATCCTTGGAAGATTAGACACAGCAATGAAAGAGGATGATATGAAGATGTACCTGCTGGCTGTGAAGAACGCCGTTCTGCCTGAAGCAATTCCGCTGCTGCTAAAATATGTTGAGTCTGGAGAAGGGCCCATCAGTAACATTGCTGCCACAGCTCTGCAGAGATATGACATCTCTTTCATCACTCGTGAGGTGAGAAGTCTTACTGCAAGAGAAAATGGTACAAGAGAGGACATTTAAAATGAAATATAAATTCAATGAAGTTCATGCTTCTTGTCCCACCCTATTTCAGTTTGCACTAGATATTTTTTCTTTCAATAAATGGTCTTTTGTACCCTTTCAGGGTGTGCATAGGAAACTGTTGCTGGCAGTTTTGAAGTCCATCTCTTCCCATCGTGCTGTATCTAGAATGTCAGAGTTAGTCTTTGGCTCTAGAGTCATATTCAACAATTATGGTACAGGATGGGGAGATCCCAGCTCTGATCTGAACTCCATTCACAAATATGCTCACTTTGCTGTGTGGCACACAAAGATACATTGAAGGGAATGCTGAACCTGTGAACCAGAATAAACAGGATCCTTCCTTGCTCCCCAACCAGCACTGACATAGGAAAATGGGTGGTACGAAGGAGAGAGAGGTGTACCTCTGTCTTCCTTCCCAGCAGCCAGCAAAGTGTTAGGTCAAGAAAATACAGAGAGATTATGGCAAATGGAACTGCAGAGAAATGTAAGATTATCAGAGAGTGAAAGCCTGATGTCATTGCATTGCATTCTGTGCTTCTGCTGCTGTCCTGCACCAACCATTGATGATATATGAGCTATGGACCTAGACTACGCAGGACTCAGGCTATGTGTTTGCATCTCAGACATTATAAATTAGTATGATCCCAATCTGTGTATTTTCTGTGGATATATGTGACTTATGAAGTGAATACTCTGTTTTTTGATCAGGTGAAGGAAACAATGAACAGGATTTATCACCAGAATCATAAAATTTATGAAAAGACCCTGAGAACAACTGCAGCTGCCATCATTTTCAGCAGTAACCCATCCTACATGGAAGTGAAAAACCTCTTGCTTTCTATTGGAGAATTGCCATTGGAAATGAACAAGTACATGCTCTCATTAGTCCAAGATATACTTCATTTTGAAATGCCTGCAAGGTACGTTACATTTAATATATATGCATACACATACAAATATAAATAATCAAGGTTTTTATGTACTATGTACTAGTGTGACATGGGATAAAAAAAAGGACATTCCATTAATAGCTAAATAACATATGTAGTTTTAAGAAATCACAAGCAGGCATATGCTCATCCCTCTATTTTTGGGTACTGCCATTTTAAAATAAACCCATATACTCCAATGGCAGATAGTGAACATCTGACAGGAGATTTTTCAAAGGCACACATGGCAGTGAGGCACCTTGCTTCTGATACTTTTCTATTAGTTAGGTGCGTCCCTGCCATGTGTGCCTTTAAAAATCTTCCTACCTGGTCTTCATTCTTGATGTTCAATAGAGCCTAAGGATTATGTTTTCAAAAAGTGAGGCTCTTTGAAAAGCTACAACATTAAAAGGAAATCTCATTGAAATGTCTTTCATTTTAGTCTATGTTAGTTTTCAAACAACATTTTAATTGGTAACCTTCCTACAACTAAACTGAGATCTGTGGTCAAAATCTTATAAAAGTATGTGAACAATTAATCCAGGTACTTATTTAAAAAACTTTCAGAAGCATTCTTTAAGGCTACGTCTACACGACACGTTTTTGTGGCAGAAAATATGCTAATGAGGGACTCATTAGCATAAGTCACAACACCATTAGTATATTTTCTGCCATTTCTTTTTGTGCAAGGGGTTTTTTGTGCACAAAACCCCCCTTTTGCACAAGATCCTTATGTCTGTTCCGGAGAGGCATAAGGATCTTGCACAAAGCAGGGTTTTTGCACAAAAAAATCTCATCCGCACTGCTTCTTTTTGCGCAAAAACCCCCTGTACAAAAAGAAATGGCAGAAAATACGCAAATGGTGTTGCGACTTAAGCTAATGAGCCTCTCAGCATATTTTCTGCTGCAAAAATGTGTAGACAAAGCCTAACATTTTTGTTACTGAACTATCAGTTTATATAGTAATAGAAATGCAGCCATCCCCCCGCCTCCCCTCTATTCTAAAATCTGATTTGTCAATTTTATATGTGTTCACTTTTTTTGATTGTATCCCTTTGATATACAGGCAGTCCCCGACTTACGCAGATCCGACTTACGTCGGATCCGCAGTTACGAACGGGGCTCCCCCGGAGGACACGGACTGCGGGACCTCGCGGTCCTGCCGCCCGTGTACTCCGGGGCTTTCTCCGCGTCTCCCTGGTCTGCAGACCAGGAAGACGCAGAGCAAAGCCGCGGGGGGGCTCGGGCTTTGCAAAGCCTCGGGGAAGCCGGCAGCGGGTTTGCAAAGCCGCGGGGAAGCCGGCAGCGGAGCAGCCCAGGCGCGCCTGGGCTGTCTCGCTGCCCGAGCCCCCCCGCGGCTTTGAAAAGCCTCGGGGAAGCCGGCAGCGGAGCAGCCCAGATGCCCCGCGGCTGTCCCGCTGCTGGCGTCCTCAGAGGCTTTGCTCCCCGTCTCCCTGGCAGACCAGGGAGACGGGGAGCAAAGCCGCGGAGGACCCAGGTGGCGGGACCGCGGTGCGTCTCAGTCCGCTACCCGCGTCTTCCTGGTCTGCTGGGGTGGGGGGGGGGGGCGCAGCTAGTACGCCCCCCCCCCCAGCAGACTAGGCTTTTCTCCAGACGCCTGTGGCAGAGCAGCTGGGGCGCTGCCGGTTGGTCCCGCAGCGCCGCTCTGGGCGCTACTGGACCAACCCGGCAGCACCCCAGCTGCTCTGCCCCAGGCGTCCTGATTCAGCCGCTGCTGGTCAGTTTCAGCAGCGGCTGAATCAGGACTCCTGGGGCAGAGCAGCTGGGGTGCTGCTGGGTTGGTCCAGTAGCGCCGAGGAGCAGCGCTACTGGAGCAACCCAGCAGCACCCCAGCTGCTCTGCCCCAGGCGTCCCCAAGTCAGCTTCTGCTGAAACTGACCAGCGCTGACTACAGGAAGCTCGAGGCAGAGTTGCTCTGCCCCGGCTTCCTGGAATCAGCTGCTGATCAGTTTCAGCAGCAGCTGACTTGGGGACACCTGGGGTTCTTAAGTTGATTCTGTATGTAAGTCAGAACTGGCGGTCAGTTTCAGCAGCGGCTGAATCTGGACGCCAGTTCCGACTTACATACAGATTCAACTTAAGAACAAACCTTCAGTCCCTATCTTGTACGTAACCCGGGGAATGCCTGTATATGGTTGTGTCAATTTTCTTCCACAATTTGATCTGAAGAAGTGGGTCTGGCCCACGAAAGCTCATCACCTAATAAACCATCTTATTAGTCTTTAAAGTGCTGCATAGTCCTGTCTTTTGTTTCATCAGTTTATATAGACATTAAAAATCTTACATAAAAAAATAAAAGTTGCAAAGTAAAATGCCAAAGAGTCAGGTAATACTTGTTCTGTTGATAGGAACTTTACTCCCCAGAGGTTTCTCTATCTAAGACCTTAAAAGTCTTTCAAGAAAGAAAGGAAATAATCAACATTTGATAGAATTTTCAAAAGTGTTTAAGTGATTCAATGGGATTTGAGTCCTAAATCTCTTATATAGTATTTCAGAAACCACCCTTATCCCTTATCTATTTGTCATTATATTTTAGAAACTGATGATCCAAAGCCCAGTGAAATCAATGAAAAGATACCCATTGACTTCAATAGGCTTTGAGTCAGGTATAGACTATTGAGAGTAGTGTGTGCAAAGTTAAATCTTCTTATGTTTCTCAGTTGGCTAATACTGTTACTGTTCTCATGGAAGACCGTACAATAGCAAACTAGTGTTTTTTTTTTTAATTCTACAGCAAAATGATTCGTAAAGTTCTGAAGGACATGGTTGTTCACAACTATGATCGCTTCTCCAAGACTGGGTCTTCCTCTGCCTACTCTGGCTATGTGATACGTATGTAACCAGAAAAATAGTTTTGTAAGCCTGTTTATTCTCCTGGTCACTTGACTTAGTTGCAAATATGAATAATATCTAGTGTTTTTGTTGATTAAGGTGGCCCTGGTGCATCATCCACATACAGCCTTGACATCCTCTACTCAGGCTCTGGGATTTTACGAAGAAGTAACTTGAACATCTTTCTTTTCAATAAAAACGCTCAACTTCATGCCAGCCAGGTAAATGCCATGTGCTATGGAAACACTAAGCATATAAGCCTGTCCCTGTAACCTATAAGCCAGTGGTAGAAAAATTGTGATCCATCGGGGTTCTATGTGTAACCCACGAGACACTTTGTTTATTGTTGTCCATGATCAGAGTTGCCAGCTTCTGCTGATTCCATCGGTATAGTTTTTTTCCCTACTTGTATTAAGAAAGTGACATGCACATAAAGTAAAGGCACATAAAGTGAAGTGTGTGCTAATTGCACACAGCATTGTGAGAACCAATCAAAGTGCTGCTATGATTCAGTCAGCACACACTACAAATTCTAGATACACAAGTGCAGTTAGCAAAACTACCCTGTCCTGGGAGACCATCTTGGTTACAATAATCTTGTGGCCTACTGAGATGGAGGGCCATATATGTGACCCATTTTCTATCCTAGGTTGCTCATCACTGCTTTAAGCTTAGGTATCTCCTATTGAGAACTATGGGGGTTTGTGCTTTTTAGGACTATTGGGACAGGCAGAGAATGTTCCAAAACCAAAAAAACTGCTGATAAAGTAAATGTATTATACAAAAGAAAGGCAGTTTCTTACATAATTAGATACAAACTTTTCCTGCTAGGAAAGACTATATAGTCTGCTTGCTAGGCATACATTTCACCCACAAGTAATTAAATGGGAAAAAAACTTAAAAAACAGCAAATAGTCCTGTTGCACCTTAGAGACTAACAAACAAATGTACATGGTACCATGAGCTTTCGTGGGTACAACCCATTTCTTAAGATGAAAGCTCATACCACAACCTACATTTTTGTTAGTTTCTAAGGTGCTACAGATCTATTTGCTGTTTTTTAAGCTTTTTTCAATTACAGACTAACACGGCTACACCTCTGAAACTAATGAGAATAGCTGCTATAAGACTACTTTACTGTTTCTCCTACTGCTATTTATTCTGCTTGAAAACACTTATATTTTGATCAGATGCTTTTTTCACCTAAAGTAAAAAAATTCAATTCACTTTAATGTTCAGTTTGCAATGTATAAAATCCCAGATTGGGCACTTTGTCACAGATAATGTCTCACTTTTTCGTTTTAGGTTGTGATTGAAGCTCAAGGCCTAGAATCCATAATAGCTGCATCTCCAGATGAAGGCGAAGAAAACCTGGAGTCCTTTGCTGGCATGTCAGCAATCTTGCTTGACGTTCAGCTCAGGCCCGTTACTTTTTTCCAAGGGTATGGAGATTTAATGTCTAAAATGTTCTCGGCAACTGGAGACCCTATAAACGTGGTGAAAGGACTTATCCTTCTGATAGATTACTCACAGGTACAAATATCTCACTCAAACCTTTTTCTGTCTCTCAAGCATACATTCATTCACTCTCTCATAGTCCTGCTCCTGCAACCACATTAAATTAATATGACTGTTTGCTCCACTTATTTTATACTTTAATTACTTTTAAATCAAAAGGGAAAATATATATTGTATGAAATCTGAAGACAGGAAATCAGCATGGACAGAAGAAAAGGGGCAGCAAATATGTATCACACTAAAAAAACAATCTAATTCTATAAAAACAAACCAGGGAAACTCCCCATTGATTCCCAACATATCACTGACAGATACAGCCTCCTTCCTACCCAGTTATTTTGTAATGTGCAGTTCCTAGTAAGGTGATGGTGTCACCAAATGTCATCTGTTTTTATAACTCAGAAGTTATCCAGAGATCTGACACCCATCTTGTTCATTTTCTCAACGGCTCAGCTAAGTTTCCCAGGCTTGATACACCAGGTGATCGTCCCTAACTTCTCACATTACAAGCTTAGTGCTTAGTGCTTGTTCAGAATTTATGGTGCCTGTGCGGAGTTTAATTTTCAGGGGCTCAGAACACTGTGACATCAAAATGATTTGTCATCGAAAGTCTAAAAGGCTCATCTCAGAAAACATTCTTCTCTCAACCAAACTGGCACCAGAGATGCTAAAAAAAAAGTGACAAGATTTTTATTTTTGTGTAATGGGTAAGAGTTTTTCACTGTCCTTGTATTGACAGTGAAATTATATTTGGTGAAACTTTCCCAAACAATTCCTCTCTAGATGGAAATCACCAAAGGTGAAGGGTTCAGATAGTTATAACCAGCTGCAAAAGGATTTAAAATGGAAACGATTACAACTTTAGATGTATTTGTCACTAGTGTGCTGTCTGCAGATAACCTTTTCATCTTTTACCAAAGACCACACCGTCTAAATCTAGCTTCAGATATGGAACAGCCATGCCCTTGAGTAGCACAAGGTCTAGACTCTTATGCTAGAGCAGAAAAGCAGCATTTGGATTGATTTTTCCGTTCTGCTCAAATACAGATGTGTGGAACTGGAGATCTAATGGTAGAAACATTTTACCCTAAAGTATTACAGGTTGCACCTCTCAAAAACGACAATCTCTGATCTGGCAACATCCGTGGTCCAGCATGACCATGGATGTTCCCAGACTAGAGAGCCTAGTGGTAGAAGGGCTATCCAAAAGCAGGACTGGGCTGAAGCAACAGGACGGCGCAGAGGCAGGGGCAAGGGCAGGGGCTGGCAGCAGTTCTGAGCAGCCTGCAGTTATGAGGCTGGAGTCAGCAGCAGCCCCCAGCAGCCTGTGGCACTTAGACCCCCTTAGCCTGTGGGTCCAGAGCAGCATCCACAGCACAGAACCAGGCAGTCGACAGCCTTTGGTAGTGCGGGGCTGGAGCTAGAGCCCTGAGCAGCCCGTGGCAGCAGGGCTAGACCCTGTAGGCTACCACAGGGCAGGAGTTCGAGCCTTCGGCAGTGGGACTGGAGCCAGCAATCTGGGGCAGTGCAGGGCCAGGGCCAAAGCCCATGGGAGCCTGTGTCAGCGGGAGCAGAACCAGGACTATAGCCAGCTCCTAGCAGCCCATGGCATCAGCTCTTGGCAGCCCACAGAAGGGGGGTCGGGGTTGGACCCTCAGTAGTACAGCACGGAGCCGGAGCCTGTAGGCAGCCTCCAGCCCAAGCAGTGGTAGCAGGTCCAGCTGAGGCTCAGAGTAGTGGGGAGCCCCCCGAGGGTGCCTGACCAGGGAGATCTAGCCTGGGCTGTACTTGATTACTGGGCAAGCATGATGCAAATTGCTTCCTCTGCAAAATTTCAGGGAGGTTCCAGTAGTAGAACTTCTTACTTCATAGAATCTCAGTCTTCCCTACTTTTTGGTGGAGGGGGACTGTTAAACTGACTAACATTGTGCCTGGACAGTACCAACCAGAAATTATCCTGAGCACCAGGTCTTCTGCACCAGAGGACTGGCATTCACAGTCACACACTGCCATTTTTAAATGGTTTTGTCAGCTAAGAGTTTCACCTCTAGTACACAAACTGTGAACTAAAGTTCACTGAGAAAATCTTACATGAAGATTACAGGCCAGAAGTCCAGCTAACTGACAGTGTGGCAGAGACTTATTTTACAAACCAAGCAGGGAGGAAACATGATCAGACATTTATGTTCATCAGCTCACATCACATAAGCACGGTGTTTCCAGAATTAAATCTTTCCAACGGTCATGCATGTACCGAGATCCTAAATATTCTGGTAGAATCACCTGACTTAGCTCCCCAAGAACTCTGCCAGACAGTGGATCCTGGACTCCTTCATGTCAGAGAACCTAATAAGTGTGTAGGGAGCACCAGGGTTGGAACTGCATGCCATGCCTCACAACAGCAGGGCATATCATTTTAGGTCAGTCACTGAAATTCAGGACGCCTTGGCAGTGGAAGCTCTGTGACAGCACAGTGAGCAGATGGGATCAGTCTCTGCTCTTTCTTCTGTGTCATGGATAGCACAGTTGCTGCACAAGCTAGCTGGGATCTGGGTAGCAGTTACCTCAATTGATCTTTCCTAGTAAGGAAAGCTCTGGTTCCTTTTAAACTCCATCCACACAAGGCCCTGAGCTGGTTTACAATGCTTTTTGAAAAAAGGTTTAGGCTAAATTGTTGGGTTTTTTTTTCATTGTACATTGTGTCATTGTGTATGGGACTGGCTGTGACTATTTTTAACAATCATGTTTAAGATTAGAAACGGCCTTAACATTGGTCTGCCACTTCCATAAGCCCCGCTACACTGTGTTAGAAATATTTTCACCTGGAGAGCCTTTAAACTGGACTAGAACTGTATCATGAACCAGTGTAAACAAAAGTGTAGCTGGAGCCTTAACTGAATGCTAAGACTGGCATTTAAGAATCTAGATCTGAGAGGAGAGTCCCTCCCTACACTTGTGCTGAAGCCATTTCACCCACTGCCATAATTAACATAGCTTCTTACCCGTGGTTTTTGTTATCAGGGTACTAATTCTGCTTTCTTGGCCATCATGAATAATGGTACACAACACCTTCTAAACCATCCTGGCCAACAGCATGGCTTCATTAAACAGTTTATAACATTGTTTTCATTCTTCTCTATAATGCCCAGTGGTCATATTCCTGCTAGACAGATCCACAGATGATCATAGCTTGGGGCAACATGGTTTCAGCTCAGACAGAAATGTGTAAAGGAGGTAAACAGCATAGTTATCCTATTTATAGAATGCCTTGAAAGCCGAAAGGAGGAATATAAAACTGGCCATTTAAATGTTTGAAACCTAATTTCAGAATATTCTCTTTTATAGGGGCTCTGGAAAACAGTATATTCTGAATTTTTTAAAAGGCCCGTAGAATGGCTGTAAAGGTTTTTCTGCCTTTTTGTTCCTCTTTATACGGACTTCAAGTAGTAGTTGCTCCACTGCTCGCTGATTAAATAGGTGAAAAGTGAAGCTGACTATATGCAAAGTGCTGTCAAATATAGTAAAAATACCTAGAAAAATAGCTCTCTTTCACTAGCTCCTTTTCTCTGTAGTAATCCTTACTATAACAGACAGCATTTTCAGAAAGATGTGAATTCCAAGTTGATGTCCCTTTAAATGCATGCTCCTGCCCACTACTCATGATACAGTGTTTTTGTGAGAGAGGATGTTCCAAAAATTCACAAACAAAAATCAGAGTGCACTGTGTGTCTATTACCATCTTTCCCATGTGAGTTCAAAGGTTAAGAGTGATAATGTGGCAAATCATAACCTCCTTCATAAAAGAAACCCCCCTCATAAAATTATTTTTGAGCTCCTGAAGACACCTACATTAACGCTCCCGGGTGTAAGAACAATATTTCTGCCCGTTCCAGAAGAGCAGAGAAATCAAATATTTTATAAGTCAAAGCAGCCATTTGAAAACCAGACCCTGATTATAGGGTAGCCAGTTCCCAAAGAAAGGCATTTTTCAGCACTGCCATTTGCATTCCATTCCATTAGCAGAGTATGTAGTAGGTGAGGCTTTTGCTGAAATGTGGTCTACTTCAACATTTTGAATCAGCACTAAGACATTGATCCTAGTCTTCTGTTACAAAGGCACCGGTAAGCTTTAAATAGAAAGGAGCACTTATAAAAGCCAACTCCCATGGACTTTAATGGGATTTGCACATGTTTAACTGAGGATAGCCTTAAGACCTCAAGTAAGAAATGGATGATCAGGTCAACCTTGTCAAGTCTCATAAAATTTTAAACAATGAGACACAGGCATTTATGAGATTTTCTTTGAGTTTTAATGGAAAATTTAAATTAATTGTTGAAGCCTTTGAAGTCCTAAATAATCACACCCACAGTGACTACTGAATTTAATAACTCGGGCTTTGCAAATTGATCTCTCACTCAAATACTTAAGTGCAATTTGACATGGATCTACAAAAATCTGCTTTGTTTGTGCACAAATGGTTTTCACAATGCACGCTCACATTCTTTCAGTTATAGCCCAGTCTGGTTCTATTTTTTTAAAAGAGAAGCATGGATTGTCTCCCTATACAAATGAGCCAGGCATTTTTAATTAGCTATCATAGGTGAGATCCTGAGACCATTAAAATCAATGGAAAAATTCCCTTCAATTTCAGTGCAGGCCAGGATTTCATCAGGATTTTAACTAGATAATAATAATAAAATAATAATAATAATAAAAAGGACAACAGCATGTTATCAAGCTAATGAGGCGCATCTTTGTTTACAAGCTACAGCCAGCTCCAGAGCATTCTTAGGTTATATGTTCAGTCCACTCCAGTAGCTGACTGCCAAGTGACAAGCCTATTGAACTCTGCAACACAGAATGTTTCAGACCTTAAAAGGTGAAGTAACCAGATACAGTCACCACATTTCTCCAGGCTCCATACACTGTGAGAGGAAGGTTTTAAGGCCCTCCCCCACAACCAACTTTGCTAAGCACCAGCCCCTGCTGATTGAGTTTGGGAGGGAATCTAAATACTTCTTATGGAAGCTTCTTTTGCAGGAGATAGCAGGGCTGCGAGTAACTAGCAAGGAAAGGACCACAGAGAGAAATCCCTTTGTCCAGCTTTGAAATGGAAGAGGGCAGAATCAAGCACTCCTGCATGATGCAGACACCTGCAGTAACACAGGGAACAACACATGAACAGAGATACTGGCAAGGAGCAGGACTTGGTGGAAAGAGAGAGGACAAGTATCCCCATTGCAAAGAGCCAAGGTCATAGGGGAAAAGGGGAAGAGAGCAGCCGATTTCACTGAGGCTACATCTAGACTGCAAGCTTCTTTAGAAAGAGAGTGTCCACAGAGCAAAAGCTCAACGAAGAAGCGATCTGCTTTTTCGAAAGATAGCATCCACATTGATTGGACACTATCTCGCATTTAAGTTGTGATTAGTATGGATGGAGTGGCCACCAGGGCATTTGTGTTATTTCCTGGAGGCCTCTTCTTTCGAAAGAACTCCCTCTTCTGCGTCTTCGCACGCCTTTTTCCGAAACAGCTTCTTTGTCGTAGAAAGAGGTCTATCGCTGTCGGAAAACCCCTTGTTCTTTCGACTTTGTCAAAAGAATGCAATAGCAGTATGGATGTAAGTGTAGTTTTCCCAGGAAAACTGATGTTTTTCCGGAAAAACGCTGCAGTATAGACATACTGAGAGTAGACACCTGCAGGTTGTGTGTGCATGGCCAGCCCCTCTCTCACAGTGCTAGCTCTGCTTAGTGTGTGGGGAATTAATCTCACTAGGACAATGGGGGTGAAAAAGCGTAAGTCCCTCTTCCCTCAACAGGGAAAGGAGACAGGCTCCTGCTAGGTAGAGGGGAATGAGAACCAACTCTTCCTGCTGTATTGAAAGTGGTCGCTCCCATCCTCATTTCTTCTGTGATTGTCCTCTGGGCAGAGTGTCCATGGCCTATGCCTCACACCTGCTCTTTCCTTCAGCGGCAAGAGGGGCATGGGCTCTTGCCCCCCAACATTACTGCAAGTGTTTTTGAGCTAGTTGACTAAATAAATAATTTTTTTTTTTTGCTGGAAAATGCAGGTCCATTAAAAACAGAATGCTTTGCAAAAGCTCTGTTGATTACACTCATTTTTTAAAAAAAGAAAACAAAACATTTGACAATATCAGAATGTCCCATATTGACATTTTCAGAATAAATCCTATGTTTTTTGTTGTTTTTAAAAGGATAAGTGAAACAAATCATTTTAATTTTGTTACAACAAAACATTTTGATAGTTCCCAAACTCCCCATAATCTACCTTATTGGAGAATTTTGAATTTTGTGTGTTTCATTCCAATTTAAAATGAAGCTAATTAAGAAATCCTTCCTGAAAGAGAATTAACCTCTGTATAGCTCTAATCATCTTATTTGTACAGAAGGTGTACTGAGACAGAGAGGTTAAAAACCTTTTCTAAAGCCCACTGAAGTCATTTGGAATATTTTTATGGACTTCAATGGGCTCTGATTAAGGCTGTAAGAGACTTCACCAAGGCCACAGAAGAAATCAGTTTCAGAGCCAAGATTAGATGTTCCTGGCTCCCTAGCCTGTGCTCAGTGCCCTATGTTGTACCCCACTCCTTCCACAAATGGTGTTCCACGGACCTCAGTAATAAGTATGATTTACTAATTAGTGCCAGCCATTTACATTATACATAGTTAGAGAGGAGGAGACTTTTGGACTAAACCAACTTTTTAATAACAAAATGTACTTTAAGAAAATGAATTAGTCTATCTAGTTTTAAGGTGAGTGGGGCAGTTATATAACGCAAATCAGATTACCAAGCATCATGAACTTTAAAAACTTGGCTGACTATCAAAATTCAAATGTAACGAGCTGCTGTGAGGCTGAGTTATTATCACTTCCGAAATTGACTCCATGCACATTTTCAGTCCAGCTGTAAAGGTTTCAAGCAGCCATCCGCACACCCAATACTGGCCAAAAATGCACGGATAGCAAAATGTCACAGGCAATTTGTATTTGTGGTAGCCACTGGATTGTTCCAATCAAATCTTTCCACTATGGGGGTTCTATATCATTCTACAGTTCTCTGGGCAACAGTGGGTATATTTTATTGCCATGATTGGGTAAAATTGTGCACTGGATGCTCTCAGCTGGCAGATGCCGACAAGACAAACTCAGAAATCCAGAATTCCACTGTAGTTTTCCTGGGAGGTGTAGGCCTGTGTGGTAGCTCTGACACACTTTGCAAGCATGGGACAGGATGCTTCCTGTTCTGTACCAGGCCACCAATGCTATCTGGTGACTGAGGTGGGAGAAAGGACACACTTGAGATTCCGATATCATCTGCTTCCTTTTCATGAGGGTGCCGGGCAATAGCAATAAAGTTTTGCCCATCTTCTCCACAACAATGGAAAAGGATTGAAGGGAGCTCCATGTATTTTCTTCACACTTGAACAGTCCTCAAAGAAACAAGAACATTAACACTGTTTCTGATCTGCATTTAGCAAGATGGAGTGTGACCTGTGCTCTTCTATGTTTTCAGCTCATTCAGTTACAGTCTGGGCTGAAGGCCAGTGCAGAATTCCAGGGTGGTCTGGCCATTGACATTTCAGGTGGAATGGAGTTCAGTCTTTGGTACAGAGAATCCAAAACCAGTGTTAAGAACCGGTGAGATACTTACAATACATGCTATGACCTTATACTCTGACATAGAAAAATGCGAAATGAACTGGTCTATTTTGAGACTTTTCAAACAGAAACAACCTTGCATTTTTATTAAAATTGAGGGAAAGTTATATTAAATGCCTTTTAAAATTAGATTTGCATTTTGGGTGAAATAATGTGGCAATAAGTATGTTGTCTGTATGAAAACAACAATGAAAGAAAGGATATAAAAATGAACCACATTTATTATGCTACAGAAAACCTGAATGCATGTCAGTGCTTCAAAGGCTACATGCATTCTGTTTTCTTTTAGGCTGAGACTGCTCCACTGGTCTCAGTGAGATTATCATCAGTGGATATGAGAACTGAACTTGACCCCCATGTCTTCAAAGTGCTTTCAGTTTTTCTAAAGCACTTAAATCTCATTGAAAGTCAGTGGGACTTAGGCCCTTAAATGTCTAAATCACTTCTGAAAATGTCCCCCACCCCCAATTAATTAGCTAATCCTCACCTGTGAACTAATTAACATATTTTTAAAAGGGGGGGAGTGAAGAGAGGCAAAGAGATCAAATAATTTACCCAAAATACAGGAAATTGGTGGCAGAATAATGATTCAAGTTCAGGAGTTCCTTGCTTCCAAACTCATGTCTAACCTGATAGATTATGCTGCCTCTTTAGAATGAGAGTGGATTTGATATGATTGTATCTGTAGCCTGAGACAGTAATGCACAAGTTGACTCACACAGTCTTGATCAGAAATAAGGACGTCGCCTCTTTTGGGAAAATTACATTTCTAGCCCTCTGAATAGAAACTGCAGTGATAAGATGTTCTTCTCAAAAGGGGACAGAAAAGGTCTCTGTTCATGCAAGGTGCCAAGCATCTCGTGTAGGATGCTGAGCACCCTCAAGTTCTGTTGACTACCATGGGCATTTTGGATGTGTGAGAAAAGCAAGCTGAAGCCCCAAAGGAGTAGTGGTTGACGTAAGAGGAAAAATGGGCAAGATTGTTAATGTTAACTTATGATTTCTTGAATGAGCTCTAAACACAACTTGCTTTAGGTCAGAGTTGGGCAATAAAATGGTGGCGGTTCTCCAGGGTATGCACTTATAAATAAATAAATATTGCCTATCTCCTAGAACTGGAAGGGACCTTGAAAGGTCATTGAGTCCAGTCCCCTGCCTTCACAGCAGGACCAAGTACTCTCTCTGATGAATTTTTGCCCCAAATCCCTAAATGGCCTCCACAAGGACTGAACTCACAACCCTTGGTTTAGCAGGCCAATGCTCAAACCACTGAGCTATCCCTCCCCACATTGCTGCTATATTTACCTACACCTTCACAGGCATGGGCAATCACAGCTCCCACTGGCCAGGAAGAACAATCTGTGGCCAATGGAAGCTGTGATCCTCCATACCTGTGGGGGGAGACAGGTAAATACAACAGTGTGGAGGCCCCCCGGGGCTAACCCTGGTGGATGGGATCTGGCCCACATGCCAAAATTTGCCCACCCCTGCTTTAGGTAGTGTATTGTACATTAACTAAATGAATTACTGTAATCAATAATAGATTTAGGCTCTCCGTACTGGTTTTTACCTGTTATGAGTGGCACAGATCCCATTCCTGCAGTCAGTGAAGCTGACCTATACATATAATACTATTCTTGACTGGAGACCAAAACAGCTATCATAAAACAGATGTCAGTACACTCTGAGATAACCCTGAAACAGAGACAGTACATCCTAGCATCTCCACTGTTCCCATTTCCCTTGGGTTTGAATGTTGCTGCCCAGTGGCATTTTGTAAGTTTTGCATGCTCTGGGAGCTTTGTCAAAAATGCCAGTGACCAAAGACTTTGGGTCTGATTTGCCAAAGACACCTGGTGCGATCATTTATGTCAGTGCAAACAGAGTATAAAATACTACCAAATCAACGTGGTAGTATTTTACATCTCTTTTTTATTCATGTGGATAACTAAAGAAGGCTCTTTAAGGAATCAGCCCTAGACATAACAGCATACACACCATACTTTTGGGCTGTGTCTAGACTTCATCTCTTTTCCGTAAAAGGGATGCAAATTAGACACATCGCAATTGCAAATGAAGCAGGGATTTAAATCCCTCCTGCTTCATTTGCATAAACATGGCTGCCGCTTTTTTCCGGCTTGGAGCTTTGCCAGAAAAAAGTGCCAGTCTAGACGGGGATCTTTCGGAAAATAAAGCCTTTCCTGAAAGATCCCTTAATCCTCTTAAAATAAGGAATAAGGGATCTTTCAGAAAAGGCTTTATTTTCCGAAAGATCCCTGTCTAGACTGGTACTTTTTTCCGGCAAAGCCCAGAGCCGGAAAAAAGCGGCAGCCATGTTTATGCAAATGAAGCAGGGGGGATTTAAATCCCTGCTTCATTTGCAATTGCGATGTGTCTAATTTGCATACCTTTTATGGAAAAGGGATTGAGTCTAGACACAGCCTTGCAGTAAGTTCCAATGACAAAGGATGTATGCTCAAAAGTGTACTTTTTACCCAATATTAATGGTTCTTTTCTCCTCTTTGTGTGTGTGAGTGCACACAATCACTAGTGCCAGCTGAAGTTCCCAAAATACACTTATGTAAGAATAAACTTCAAGAGAACAGTTAGTATTATTAGCTCAAATATTAGGACTGTTTGCAGCTTAACCTGTTTGCTTCTGAGATCTGTTAATAATAAACTCTGTCTGAATTTACTTATAGGGGAACCATAGTGGCAACTGGTAATATCATAGTGGATTCCTTCTTTGTGAAAGCTGGTATGGAAACCAGTTTTGAAACAGAGGCAACACTAAACTTCATCTCCACAGTGCAGTTTTCAGAATATCCATTCTTGGTTTGCATTCAGATGGACAAACTAGAATCTCCATTCAGGTAAGAAATAAAAATGCTGTATGAAATTTCCAATTAACCATTTGCCAGATGCCAGAACTGCCAGAAATTTCCAATTAACCAGATGCCAGAGCTGTTTCCCCTTCCATGTGTTTGATGTTCACAAACATGAGAGATTAAAAACAGAGACTAGATTTAAACATAGTACAAGCAAGTGCTATGCAAGATTACTCCCAAACACAAATATCTCTCTTAATATCTCTGACCTACAACATGCCAGAAATATGGATAAACATTTAACAGGGACTTTGACAGACCACTGCTCTTGCTTTGACTTCTTTTTGTCAGATTTCCACCCATCTTTTAGAAGTAACAACCACGTGAAATAACCCCACTAATAACCTTAATATGTCATCACTATAGATGGTTAAAAAACCTGAGAGTCAAACAAAGAAGCACCCCTGGTAATGACTATCCACAATCTGTTCATTAGGCCAATGATAGTGCAAGTGCTTAGCGGTAAAGGACTTGAGCCTGCAGGGTTGCCTTTATAACATACTGATGCTTGGCCAGAATGTTTAGTGCTTAGCTCAATTACCATGCTCTGTAAAAGATACAGTACTTCAATATGTCTGGAAATATTTTTAACTGGTCACTTTCCACCTTGAAATTTAAAATGATTGTACAATAAAGTAAAACGTGTTTTTCAATGGCTAAGTGATTACTGCACTGCCACGTGAGACGCTTAGGTTTGTTTTTCTGCTAAGAATTGAAAATGGTCTGGTGACAGCACTGTCTGCCCCTGTGAGAATGTCCTCACTGAATGGAAGCCTATGTATATAGTGATGGGCCCAACAGATGGGAATTTCTTAAAGCTCTCCCAGGAATCCCATCTCTGAAAATATGGTATTAGTTGTACTGATCAATATGTATCCTGATTAGATATAAAATCACTAGTCACATTGAAATCAAATCAATCTGCTATGGATGTGGTGTGCCCTTACCTAGATTCACAGGTAGGGTGCAGATTTAATATCTGTTTGGCTATAGTACATAACAGGATTGTGTCTTTGCAGGCAATATGTGACTAAATATGAAAGCCTGCCATCTGGCAAACGGTACACTTCTCGGAAAGGAAAAGTCAAACTGCTGGCAGGTTCTGAATACCCACTCCATCAAGAGAACTCCAATATGTGCAGGAAGGTTTTCAGCACTCAGTCTGACTCCTCCGACAGCTGGTTTTGAAATGGGCACCTGTTCTTTCATTCTACCGAAGCCATGGCTCCCTGAGTAACTTAGGCGTATATGTACTGTACTAGCTCAGTGCCTGATCCTGCACTGTTGAAATCAATGGAAGGTATGACATTGACTTCCAACAGGCCCACGATCAAACACTTAGTATGTGCATAGTGTTTACATATTTACATATATTTAAGATTTTTGTAAAAAGCTAAGAAAAAACAAAAAACAATTTGGAAGTAATGCATACACTCCCCCGTGGGAGGTATGATTTGCAATTTTTTTTTCAAAAGTAGAAAGACATTCATATTTTTCTCAAAATGGGAATATAGAAGCCCATCTCCATGATATGCAGTAAGAACATTTATGCTGTAAACAGAATGATTATTTATCAATACATTTAGAGACAGCCATTTGTTAAAAAACTAACCAGTTCTCATTCAAATACACAGCAGCATTATTCTAAGGGCCATTAATTCTTGGTCACTCACTGCTGCCTGCTTGTTTAATCCAAATCAGGGTGCATTTTCCTAATTATTTAGAGCCTCAATCTCAGAAGTATTATCTTTCTTTTTATGGAGTCCTACGGTTCGATATATTTGATTAAAAATTTAGGATGACATTTTCAAGAGTGCCCTGCATTGGCCCAACACTTCTTCCACTGATGTGAACTAAGGAATGCCTATTAACTTCAGGGGAAACAAAGTTAAGCCAATGCTGATCATGTTTGAAGAGCTCACTCTGAAACTTCATGTAACTATGGGGGATCAAAGCAGGTACATTTCTAGAGATGAGCATTCACTGTAGCAATCTGGGCAGTAAGGATTATTCATGTGAATAAAAACTTTAAAGGATCAGGACCAATTTTGGCTGAAAATAATACTGTATTTGTTACTCATTTTGCAGTTATTACAATGTAATAAATGAATAAGTAAATATGTCCCATCACAGAACACACTACTTTCCTAGTCTCTTAATCCCTCAAGTGATTCATATTATTTATAATTCCATAAAACAGGCTATCTAGTGTAAGTGCTGGGCTCAAATAAACTTGGATAAGTTGCATTTCAGAAAATGAAATCAGGCAGAAAAAGCTTTTGGATGATCTCACATACGCAACCCCTCCATAAATGCTTATCTTGCTACAGAGCATAAAATTGCCTGCCTGTTCAGTGCAAACAGATTATCTATTAATTTTAGAACGATCAGCAGAACATATGGGCTGATTATTGTATTTCTCCAAAACACCACTGATGCACTTTTCTTGACAAACCCTAAAAATAAAATGAGGCAAAATAAACAAAAACCTTCTTTCCCTCTTGATTTTTGTATTTTATCTTGTGGTTTAGTTTTATTCTCTAAGAGGTAGTAACTGGGAGGTGCTCACTGCGTGAGTCCTTTCTGTAGCTGCTGTTGCATGCAATGCTGAGATGAAGAGAGGGGTACTACCCTTTTCTGGACATCCCAGCCATTCAGTTAAATAAATTGCCTGTAAAGATTAAAATCATAGATAATGGGTCCTAGAGAGTCTCCAGAAATGCTAGGGAAGCAGGAAGTGTTAGCAGGAAGCCAGGAGAGCCAATGAAAACAGAGTATGGGTTTTTGAGTGGGAAGCAATGACCTTCTTGTTCCAGTCTGTGGGTCACCAGAGCAGAGCTGGGAGACATTAAGCCAGGGAGCAAGGCATGAAATATCCAGCAATATCCATGCCTAGGGAAGGACTAAAACTTGGAACAAATAATATGTGAGTTGAATAGGGAATGTTTAGTCAGACATCATCAGGTTATTTTCTTTATTTTTGGTTTGTTGGACTTCTCTCTTGAGCCTATGAACCTCCACACACCCCCTCCCCACTGTAACTTTTAAACTCAATCCCAGGGAAGCAATTCTCTGTGCTTTAACCTTTCTTTTTTAGTTGCTCTGTAACACCTAAAAACCAAGTAATGTTTTGCCAAGTATGTTTTCTTTGTTTTGTTAATAAAAATCACCTTTTAAAGACCACAATCTGATTCCTGTGTCCTAAAAGGCAGAAGGTTCTGTGTGTATGTGCCTAAGACTGCAAGGCCAACTATTAAGAAAATTACAGTTATTTAAACTCTGTCCAGAAGGAAGGTTAAAGAGCTTGAGGGACCCCACAGAGAGAAATCCCCAAATGCGTCTTCTTGCATTCTCAAAGGGGTTTTTGCATTTGGGTGGCGGCAGTGGTACCATCCAAAATAAGGGAATCTGTGACCTTGGGGAGTTTTTAAATAGAACCCAGTAGTGGCAGGATATTTTAAAGTTTCTTGTGGGCCTCCATCTTCTGCACTTGAAGTGCCAGAGTGGGGAACAACCTTCATAGGTATTGCAGGTCTTTTCTTGCTCCTGGTGCCCCTTTTAAGTTGTCAGTCTTGCTTCGCTGGTTTTCACTGGCTCAGCCCTCCAGCTGGATGTCACAATCAAAATGCACCTCTGCCAGGAAACTATCTTGTCTACCCTTACGAAGAGGATCTATAGCCCCAGATCTTGGACCTTCAAATTCAACCTTTTGCTAAGGTTTACAAACATGCATAGGTCCCTACGTGGGGTTTATACCACTTTGCCAGTGGCAAAACCGAGACCTATCCACTACTCCTGATTCCAATTCAGGGAACCTATAAACAGCAGCGATGTACCGCTCACTTCAATTCCTTATTGCTACTTCCCTGGGACTCTTCTCACCTACCTCTTTACCTTCACCCATCAACTCAGGGTTAATGTTTTAGATCCTCTCTCTGACCCTAAGCAAATGCAGCTAGAACCAAACTCTGTTTATTCTTCAAGCTGTTTTGGTCTGAAAAGAGCACCATCCCTCTCCAATCCCATACAGGAACACACGGCCCTGCAGTTCTCTCTCTCTTAGCCTGGGGGCACTAATTCGTTGCTTACATGAGACTTCTTTAGGGAGGTGTGGAGGACCGACCTTTGTAGCTTCTTTCCTGCTGTGGGGTATAATAGGACACTGCAGCCTCCAGCAGGGATCCACAATCACCAAATGCATCCCATTCCAGTAATAAAGTCAGCCCTTTTATCCATAGCCAAATAGTCTCTCCCTGTAGTAGAACTGGTGAGGTTCTGTGATGCAAAGAGAAGCAGGACTGGAGAAGAAAGGGCAGATAAAGAATGGTGTTCAACTCTGAACCTAAGATATAAACCAGCCAAAATCCTCTTTCAGCCCTGCTGTATCACAGAAACCATTTGGGCTTTTTACATAGCCACAGAATCTACTCTGTCCTATTCTTAGGGTATGGAAATCACATGTCCAGTGACTGCAGAATGCCAAAAGCCTGTCTTCATTCCTTACTGGCAAAGACATTATAAGGCTTAGGTTGCAATATCACTGTTATTGTCACATATTCCAGTGCAATATTGTCACACTGGAAACACATAGACATAACTCCTCTTCAGGATTCAAACAAAGATAAATTACTTTCAGAGGGGGAACAATCCTCAACACCAGCAGGAGCAATCCTGAAAAAACAGTAGCAAAATCAATTACAATTTTGGATGAATATTCTTTTCTCGGTATGCTAACATCAGTTGGAATTTGACTTGAGCTGAATTCAATTTGAACAGATGCAAACCACATTCCTATGCTACATACTGAATTCTGCAGATAATTCTTTAAAAGTTGTAAGTAAAGTCAAATTAGAAGAAAAAAAAACCCCTAATCCCCACATTTTCATAAGGAGTGGGACCTGCTTCCATTATAAAGCCCTGTTTGAGTTCCATTACATCTTCAGCTTGGAAAACTGGTTTAGTCTGAAAATTGACATTGTTACTCTGTGGCTGTAGGCAGACAGAACCCCCTCCCCTCCTCTCCTTCCTCTGACATCCTTGGGAGAGAGAATCCTTGAGAGTGAAACTCTTCCTTCAAAGGCTCCAGGGCCACCAGAGGTGCTGGAATAACAATGGCCCTGGATGCTAGACAGGAACCAGATAACAGCGGCAATTGGGCCAGCAGGCGATCGGGGCCTCGAGCTGCCCTTGGCTGGTACTAGTATTGATACTCCTACACACACCGTCCCAGAAGAGGAATCTGCCGCCCCATCAGAAAGAATGTCCGGCCCTAATGATTTAGTTACCTCCATCTCACAGGTGCAAATTAAACTTTGGACCCCCTGTGGGACTGGGCGTCACAAAGACGTTCCAACTTAATTGGCATTTTAATGACAAGAGAAGCGTCTACGTGACCACAGAGGTATAAAGTGGGGCCCTGTGACCCACTGTAATTGGAGATCCACCCATATACCTGCTGGTCAGGAGGTCTTGGACCTCCATCGCCTATGAACTGCTTTCCATTGGGATTGAGAGAAATGCTGGCTTCACCGGAGTAAGGATCGCAGGGGTGAGAATATACCTGCTAGGTGTCTATTTTTGCACGCATTCAATAAGAGCTCAGAGAACCAAAAGGGTTCCATGGTACCTTTAAGTGACTGGTATTGTATTGTCTTTGTAGTGACTGTGTTATCTGTAACACAGTAGTAACATTAAACAGCTAAGCTTGCCTTGTAACAATAAAATAGTAACTGTGTAAGCTTTCAACCTGACTCCCTGTTGCTGTAACAGAACCAAACACAATCAAAAAGAACCATAGCCGGTCAGGGGTAAACGCAGTAAGAGCTGAGGGTTGAGTCGTGCTGCCTCCACGGGGCAGACTCTTGGGGCGCCCGTCAGCCTCCCTGACTGCCTGCTGCAAAGGGACTTTTGTCGTAGCAGTCAAGGACTCGAGTGTAACGAGCTCTCTCTGCACCACCTTGGGGCACCTGTCAGCTTCCCTGGCTGCCCACTGTGAAGGGAATCTGTCCTAGCAGTCAAAGACTCGGGTGAGATAGGGCTCACAGACCACTCACTACCCCGGCCACCGGCTAACAGTGGGCCAAGAACATGGAGCCTGGAAAGTTTATTTTTTTTTGTCAGACTGTTTTATATAGTAATTTGCAAGTTTGTGGCAGTGCTAGAAACATAGGCCTTATCTCTGGAGTGGCAGACCCATCTTTAATTTGCTAGATCACAGAACCTTTTTTTCCCATTTGCAGACCCCTATAGGTGTGGACCCTTTGGAAGTCTTAGCCATACTCTGTGCACCCCCAGGGGTCTGCAAACCACAGGCTGCAAACCACTGTTTTAAGCAAATTGCTTCAATCAGTTGTGTAACTGGGATATTAAGATGTACTCACCTTCGTAAAGTGATCAGCGGTCCAGAGATGAAAATGCACTGTAGCCAGGAATTATGCCAGGAAAGCTAGGGGGAAACAGACCCTTGTTGTACCGTACTATCCCCATCCCCTCCCCAGGCCCCAAGTCATACACGGTCCCTCTTTTTCTTCTACAATTCACTACCAATAAGGGTCTGAACAGATCCTTCTTTCCAGACATTCCTCCTCTCTCCTGCTGAACACCCACTCCCAAACCTGCTC
Source organism: Pelodiscus sinensis (assembly GCF_052426305.1). Classification (NCBI taxonomy): domain Eukaryota; kingdom Metazoa; phylum Chordata; order Testudines; family Trionychidae; genus Pelodiscus; species Pelodiscus sinensis. The sequence continues at coordinate 113,423,293 of NC_143055.1, read as the reverse complement.
CCCACATACCCAATACTCCCCCAACCTGTCTCCCAGCTTAGTCTCCCTTCTCAAGGCTCTCTCTGAGTCTGTGTGTCCTCCTCCTGCCTCCAGTGTCTCCTCTGAGGTTATGTCCTACTTAGAACTCCCCTTCCCCATGGTATTCCTTTAAGCCCGGATCCTTCTCCTAAGACTGACATTGGGTTGTTTCTCCCTACAAGTCCCCTCCCTAAGGGCTCCCCTCAGCTCAGAACATTCATTAAGGCTGTACCCTTTCCTCCTGATACTGCTCCCATACAGCTCCCCTCCCCAAATAGCCCCTGGACCATGAATCCCCAACCCAAAACACCTCAGCTACAGTTCCAGGTCACCTATCATGCCAGAACCTCCTTTATAGAGGAAGAGCTGCTGCTAAGTGCAACTCAGTTTCTTCTCCAGAACCAGCAGGGACAGAATGACCTCTGGGGAAAAGAGGTTGCAGATGCCTCTTCACCCAGCTGATATGGTAGAGGGACATTTCTGAGCTTCACTAAGCAACAGCCTCTGACTGCTCCCTCTTTCTCCTGCTCTCCCCCTCCAACCAGGACTGAAAATTGGCTGTAAGAAGTGTAGTGTCATTTCCTCCCCAAGCTCAAAGTTGAAGTGGAACTGTCTCTTTCACTCCCTTAAAATTACACTCCTGACTATAACTTAGTACTACAGGGGGTTCTCGCCTTGGTCTGGGTATCACACCCCTTCCTGCCCTTCTCATGAATGCTCCTCTTCTAAGAATGAGGAGCAGACCAGAACCTCAGGAAGTTTTGGAATGTAAAAGGGAGTCTCAGTATGGAAAAGCTGAGTACTGTTTGGTATTAGTGGCAGCATGACATGAAGTAGCTCTGACACGTAAGCTGCTATATTGTTTAGCGCTTTAAACCAGGAATCAGAATGTGCTGCATATGCATGGCTACCTTAACTAGTGAAACAGTGTATCTTGACAAGTGTGTCTGAATGACACAGGGTGGTGCAAGAGTTAATATTAGTGTGGCCAATGCAGCTCACTTCTTGAACTTAATTATCTGGTGAATCATCTATCCAACTTACTTAAAATTGACAACACTGGGTCTTTATGTTCTACCAAAAAAACCAAACCAAACCAAAACACAACAACCCAATATATTCCGAAGCATAAAATTTCAGCTCAATGACCTGATCAGGTTGCTAAATATTATACAAAGTTACCTATCAAGTCACTTATAAAACCAATTAAATGAAAATAAATTAATAATATGTACATACATTAATGATGCAGCTTAAATTCAAATGCTAGTTCACGCAGGACATGTCAAATCATTGGCATTATTATTATCTGTATTTCTTGTTTGAATCATCTCTCTAGCATTTCTCAAGAAATACTCATTATAAATATTAACTGAAAAAATTGTGCTACAATTGATAAATATCTTACCTGATATGTTCTGAAATTTATAGTATCTAAAAATATTTAGATACCAATTTCAAGATAAAAATAATATATTAAAATCCTTATAACCCAAGTTAAGCTTTTTCTATTGTGATGAGGAACATTTCCCTTTTATAAGAATAATGCCTTTATTAAATGGACAGTGTAAGTTTTAGGCTACGCTTGACTGTTTCCCTGGCTTTAAGTGCATCAGTTTTGTAAATTATATGTTAGGTAACTACACCACAGTATTATCAACCTTAATAGTTTTAGATAACATTTTTTATTTCAATGTCTTATTACTGTTTATTATATGCATGCAGTGTGGTAGCCATGATGGTCCCAGGCCTGAAGAAGAGCTCTGTGTTAGCACAAAAACGTCTCTCTCACAACAGAAGTTGCTCCAATAAAAGTTATTACCTTGCCCACCTTGTGTGTCTACTATTTGTACAGATCAAAAATAAGATCAGAGCACTGTTGTGTAGGACAGAGAAATTAAGACCCACCCGCTCTGTACTGTGGCAAGTACAGATGGACCCAATTAGAGCCTTAAGTGCTCAAGGCCATAAAGGACATCTGTGGCACAGCAGGGATTTGAATAGATTTGTTCTGTGTCCCAAACCAATGCCTAAACTGCAGGATCAGTCTCCCTCTCAAATCTATCTATACATTTTAGAAATGTATATCTGTCTCTGTCTGTTTGTCCATCTGTCTGTGAGTCCATTTGTTCAAGAACTCCTCCTAAACGGTAAGATTTAGGACTACCCAACTTGGTATGCAGCTTCCTCTTCTACTAACTTAAAGCAAGGTCATTATTTGGTTGTGCCAGGAAAACAGGATCTGCTTGGAATGGGATTGTTTTCCATACATGGAGAGGGAGAGGGGCTAATCGGAGGGACAGCAATACGGCAGAGTAACCACTGGGGCCAGCCACACCACTAAGAGAGTGGCCTGCTGGGGTTGGTACTCACCATCTTGCTGTCCACTGGACTGGGTAAGTAGCTCCCTGCTCAAACCCTTCCCCCGGCCCCTGGACACAGTGCCAGATAAGGGGTACAGAGAAAGCCCCACCAGATGATCGGGGGGATGGCAGGGGAAAAGGCCCCACCAAACAATGAAGGGGCAGAAGAAAAGGTCCCCCTGAAAGGGGGTTGTGCGGTGGAAGAGAAGGCCCTGCCAGACAGTGGTGTGTAGGCCCCACCACCCGCTCTGAACCCTGCTCCCACTCCCTTGAGCTCCTTCTCCTCCCAATCCCCTCCCCCGAGCCCCTCCTCACGCCGCACCCTGACTCCTGTATCCCCATCTATGCCCTGTGCCCCTTCTCAGCCCTCATTCTCATCCCCCCCACATCTCTAGGCCCCTGCCCTGAGTCCCTCCTCAACCCCCCACCCTGACTGCTACACCCCCCCACACACTCCCAGCCTCCTTCCCTGAGCCCCCTAAATTCCCATGTCCCTGCCCTGTCTCCTGCACCCCCAACACCCGAAGGACCCGGTCAATGCTGAGTAAATCTTCTAGTTTATAATATTGAACTGTTAAGAACTTTTCCCATACCCAGAGTTGGGGCTTATACATGCTTGTAGGGGTGGGTGCTTTGTATGGGAATGTAATATAGCACATGCTGTCTTTTAAAAAAATGGTAACACCATTCAAAATGTTTTACGATTGTACAGAATCACCTCCTTATTGCCTCATGGTTAGAGAGCTAGATACACCAACCAACAATAGTGCTATTTTTTTAAGAATATGCACAGGTTTGTTTCCTATGCAAGTCAGTCCCCCTAAGGCACTCTCATGATTGTGGGTTTTTTTTAATTACTCATCTGGCATTATGAAGCTGTATGATTAAAACAAGTCATTTCAGATGGAACAACTGTCCCACTAAGACAAGTTTTAGACTTCAACAACTTTGAGTATCCCTTGAAATTAAATCAAATGGAGCTGTCAGCATAAGAAAGCCTCCAAGGTCAGTATTACTCCAGAAGTGATAAATGTCCTAATGGATACTACATGGTATCATTCCAATGTACTTATTTCTGAAGATATTCTACCCGAACAGCTGGACATAATGGGAATTCCTAAAGGGTTTTACTCCAACAACTGGGCAATAGAAGGTAATAGCTTACTTACATTGTCTCCATAGTTACAGAAACAACAAAACTGACAATCTTCTAAAAATAAGGTGAAAGTAATACACCGCCTAAGCCCGTATTTGAAACAAAAACATACTTAGCTACAATCAAAGCAAGTATTTTCCATACTTATTAAATAATCTGACACTAGAAGATTGTTGATGGTTTTATTTTTATTAAATCTTTGAAATAGTTAGAAATCATCCTTTTTCTAAATGATAAAATGTGAAAGTTAAATAACACATTATTTCCTCACCCAGAACTGTATGCATGAAGTATAATTTTTTATTAAGGAAAGTCCACAAAAGGGACCACTATAAATACGGTTAGGTCATACACACACAAAAAAGCCATGATTAAATAGATTTTTTGAAACCCATATCCTTAAAATTCTAGTCTATTTTTAAAAGCTATTTTTAAAAGCTATATAAAAACCAAACACTGCAATAAAGGCTTTTCACTCCATGCCTGTTAGCACCTTCATGCACACATGGTGGAATACAAACAACAAAACAAAAAAATCCCCCCATCTCAATTATTTTGACATGCACAGTTTCTCTAAGAGGGAAACTACATTGTATGAAATGAGCATCTGAAAAGTAATGCAAAATGCATAATAAAAATCCGGTGATCACTACTTTTTTCAGTTTATGTCACATCAAGGCATCATCTATATAAATATAACACCAATTGTACTACTAGACAGTAAAATGTTTTTCATGGAAAGTTCTCTATTGCTCTATTGAGGTAATAGGATAACTGCATTTAGGACTCTGCTTCATGTGACCAGATTCTCCACTGATATAAACTATCATAGCTCCATTGATCAGATTTCACTGGGCCAGATCTTCAAGTGGTATAAAATTGCACAGCTCTACTGATGTCAACAAACCAGGCCCATTTCGAAAGTAAAACCGAGGTCTAGACGCAGTTTTTTCAAAAACATCAGGCTTTTTTGAAAGATTCTGTACTCCTCAAAAAATGAGGTATACAGGATCTTTCGAAAAAGCCTGCCGTTTTCGAAAGAACCGCATCTAGACCACGGTTGTACTTTCAAAATGGCACTTGTTCGAAAGAGCGCCATTATGCGATTATGCAAATGAAGCACGGGATATTTAAATCCCCGCTTCATTTGCACTTTCGAAGTGTCTCATTTACATCCCTTCGCCGACAGAGGGATGTAGTCTAGTGACAGCCTGAGCCAGAGTTTCCAAGGGATACATTATTGCCTACAAAATCAATTGTAACTTGCTATAAGCATCTGATAGAAAGAATTCAAATCCTCTTCTAAAAATTGTGCCAGAGGAGGAACTGACATCTTTCACTAATCCCTCAATACACAAAGCTTTTCAGGATCAATAAGCACTTATTATAATACATGTATTGCAAGATCTGCATATGTTAGATAATTCACACAGATTAGGCCCCAATTAATATAGATACTTAAACATGTGCCAAATTTTAAGCACATGAGTTATCAATGGGGATCTGAGTGAACACAGGGATTTTCTCATGAACAATATATTGTAGATTCAGAGACTACTTTGGTAAGCAGATGATACATATCATAGAAATAATAAAGGTAGATGAATTAGATACATATAGATTAGTTTTTGCCAGTCAAATTATTTACTCATTATGATTCTATATTTTTATAACTGCCAAAAATTGGATTGTTTCCAGAAACATATATGTTCTTGCTTACTTTATGCACTGATTAATTGCTTGGAACAGACATCAGGCAGTTACTTCCTAGTTCTTTTTTCATTTTACCCTTTCAACAGATAGGTACAACACTTCTGTGTTTTCAGTTGTTCAGTGCCTCTCTCGCTATCTTCATTTGTTAAGAGTATTCAGAGATTCCCGGATTTCCTTTACTAATCCTTAAAAAAAAAAAATCTGATACATCTCATCAGAGCCTGCATGTCATACAATGTTCTGAGCTTTGCTAGAAATTCTTCACAATTTTGTTCCATTACATTCTATCCTTGTGGGAATGACTTAGGCACCTGCCTCACTACAGACAAAAACAGCTGCAGGAGACGGTGGTGCCCACCATACAGCTAGTAGCCCAATGGTTAGAGCCCACACCTGACATGAGACACCCAGGTTTCACTCCCCGTTCTGCAATCCGAATAAGAGTCTCTCACTTCTCTCAGAGGTGCTCAAAACACTGAGTTATGGGACATTCTTACGTGGGACTCTGTCAATCTCTCCTATTTAAGCTGTGCCACTGCAGATAAACAATGAAAGTGATTTGAGCAGAGAGACTAACCCAGGGCCTCTCACTCCCCTGACTGGAGCCCTTACTACTGGACTGTAGAGCACGGCTACTCAACACGCAGCCTCAGGCTGTTTGTTTGTGGCCCACTGTGCAGTTTGGATTTATGCGGAGCGCAACACACGGCCCACAGGTGGGACCCAAAACAAAAACGTAGTCATAGAATCATAGAATAAATAATAGGACTGGAAGGGACCTCGAGAGGTCATCGAGTCCAGCCCCCCGCCCTCAAGGCAGGACCAAGCTCCGTCTACACCATCCCTGACAGATGTCTATCTAACCTGTTCTTAAATATCTCCAGAGAGGGAGATTCCACCACCTCCCTTGGCAATTTATTCCAATATTTGACCACCCTGACAGTTAGGAATTTTTTCCTAATGTCCAATCTAAACCTTCCCTGCTGCACTTTAAGCCCATTACTCCTTGTCCTGTCCTTAAAAACCAAGAGGAACAAATTTTCTCCTTCCTCCTTGTGACACCCTTTTAGATATTTGAAAACCGCTATCATGTCCCCCCTTAATCTTCTTTTTTCCAAACTAAACAAGCCCAGTTCATGAAGCCTGGCTTCATAGGTCATGTTCTCTAGACCTTTAATCATTCTTGTCGCTCTTCTCTGTACCCTTTCCAATTTCTCCACATCTTTCTTGAAATGTGGCGCCCAGAACTGGACACAGTACTCCAGCTGAGGCCTAACAAGTGCAGAGTAGAGCGGCAGAATGACTTCACGAGTTTTGCTTACAACACACCTGTTGATACAACCTAGAATCATATTTGCTTTTTTTGCAACAGCATCACACTGTTGACTCATATTCAACTTGTGGTCCACTATGACCCCTAGATCCCTTTCCGCCATGCTCCTTCCTAGACAGTCGCTTCCCATCTTGTTCCTTCCTAAGTGGAGCACTTTGCATTTCTCTTTATTAAACCTCATTCTGTTTACCTCTGACCATTTCTCTAACTTGCTAAGGTCATTTCGAATTTTGTCCCTATCCTCCAAAGAAGTTGCAACCCCACCCAGTTTGGTATCATCTGCAAACTTAATAAGCATACTCTCTATCCCAATATCTACGTCATTGATGAAGATATTGAACAGTATGGGTCCCAAAACAGACCCTTGTGGAACTCCACTTGTTATCCCTTTCCAGCAGGATTTAGCACCGTTAACAACAACTCTCTGACTACGGTTATCCAGCCAATTATGCACCCACCTTATCATGGCCCTATCTAAGTTATATTTGCCTAGTTTATCAATAAGAATATCATGCGAGACCGTATCAAATGCCTTACTAAAGTCTAGGTATATGACATCCACCGCTTCTCCCTTATCCACAAGGCTCGTTATCCTATCAAAGAAAGCTATCAGATTAGTTTGGCATGACTTGTTCTGCACAAACCCATGCTGGCTATTCCCTATCACTGTATTACCTTCCAAGTGTTTGCATATGATTTCCTTAATTACCTGCTCCATTATCTTCCCTAGGACAGGCGTTAAACGTAATTCCCCTTTTTATAGATGCCCCAACACTACAATATAATGGCTTTCTGTTGATATGCATTTTAGTAGTTAAATTCTTGGACTGTCATTGCTCATTAAAAGTGCTGTCAGATGGGTGGAAATTAGGTAACTATTGCATTTTATTAATATCAGCAGAAATGACTTAAATGGGGCCTGCGTGTTGTATAGTCTTGCCTTAATCTTAGTATTCATGCCCATCAGTGTGAAAGAATGCATTTGCATATATTTGCATGTATATGCAACCACACTTAAGTTGCAGTCCTTGGCATGTGCTGAGAGTGTCATTGTGGCCCCCGGTCCTTCCAAAGTTGAATAGCTCTGCTGTACAGTGTAGTGTAGGGTAAATTGAGGCAGTCCATGGTATCTTGCTGAGAAATGACAAACTCAAACCTGAAAGTATTAGGCCAGCTTGAGAAATAAAACAGTTCAACAGTTACTGTGACCCTGGTTCCCCTGGCAATCACATTCCAAAATGGCCTCACTTTGATAAGGCCGGTACCAAACAACTGCGCGGGATTGTTTTTCATTGTCTGCTTTGTTCCTAGAAAATAAGCTTGGATCCCAAAGATCATGCCAAGGCAATACCACCCCCACGGGAGACGCATTATATTTCTGGCCGACAAAACGACTATCAACATGCCTTTGTTTATGTTGGCTTATTTAGCTTGTTAGGAATAACTATTTGTATTAGTGATAACATATTAAATTGGTAATGGGCGGAGATGCTGTGTAACTGTTGTAGACCATTGGCTTATGTGCATATCTCACTTCCACTGCTAGACCTGTCAAATTACTTCTCCGTCCATCTGCTACCTATATAATCTAATGTATGTTTTGGTTAAGTCAGTGCTCACCAGGTTAACCCCTGATGAGTACTCCACCAGCTGTGTGAACCAATAAATCCTCTGCTTGTTTTCACCTGCACCTAGTGTGTCCAAGAATTTATTCCCAACAGTAGCATCAGTCTCTCTCTCTGGTCCAATGACTGCGTCACTGTAGATAAATATTAAATACAGGGGCAGTGGGTATACTAGGAGGGGAGGGCACTGACTTCTCAAACTGCCTGGCCTACCCAGATTCTACCCCCAGAAAGCCTACTGTAGGCATACTGGGGCCAGGGTGTTGCTACCCTGAAGCATCCTCCCTTCCTGTGCTCTAAGGCAGGGGAGGCTGGGGTGGCATGTCGCTAGCCCACCCTGTGTTTTGAGGCTGGGGAGGCTCCGGCCACAGGCTGGGCAGGGGCTTGGTTTCCAGGAAGACAGGATCTGGGTAGAAGGGGAGGGGCTGAGGGCTTGCTTGCCCAGCCCTACCTTCACCCATCACTCATGATTAAATAGTCATTGGAGCAAGAGGCAGAGAGAATGTCTATCCAATCAAGCTGTGCATTCAGTATCAGGGGTGAGCACCTAACACGAGGGCTTTGGCAGGAAATAGGTATCCAGATGCTTAGAGCAAGGCAGCAGAGCATGCGCTCAGAGGCAGAAACTTAGGTGCTTACAGAGTTCAGCAGGATGTTTGTGAATCACAATGGGGCCTAAAACTAGGACTTACACTTATATGCTAAATCCCCTCTTTCCACTCCCCCCCAATATATATTATTCTTGGGCAACCTAGTCTGTTGTACACATAGCTACAAGCAGTTATTTCTGTACCAAAGATTCACAAATCCCTCTCTCCTGATCTTCCCATCCCCTCCCTTCAATCCGGTTATGTGTCTGTTCTGCTCAAGTATCAGGTGGGATATATCTATCTAGCACAAGCTGCTAATACAGAACTAATTTTTTCTTCCAAGCTCCTCCCCCTTCTCTTTTCCATTATTTTGCTACTCTACATAGGTTCCTGTACCAAATTCATCAACGTAATATCTCAGCACTAGCGCATTAAGTAACAGGACTAATGCCACATCTGGCTTCTTCTTGCTCTAGTCTTCTGTCCCGGGGGAGAATTATGTGGACAATGGAGTGTTTGGGGGCTGGTGGGAGACTTCTGTTCTCTGTTATCACCATTTTCCCCATCATCCAGGGTAACAACTCTGATTTTTCCTTCCTACACATCCATATTGTCACCAAATTTCACTGGTTATTTTCTCCACATTTCAAAAACAAACAAAACAAAAAATGCAGCCCTTTTCTGTCCCTCTGGATAAAATGTTTGTTCATGCCTTATCTCTCTGCTCTCTGATATCCCTGAATCTCATCTCATTCCGAGTTACTGTTATTAAAATAAACTACTGTGCTTGCTGCTTAAACAGCATCATTCCTTTTCTAAACCTTCCACCAGCTTCTCACTTTCCATATTATTCAAATTTCTCATTTTCAGCACTCCACAGGATTTCCATTGCTTATATCTCTGATTTCAGTTTTTTCTTAAGTCCCCTGCCCAGTGCTTTCTTCTCTCAATAACTCTGGCGTCACCGTTCCCCTCAAATCCTTTCCCCATTTTCATCTTCATACCTTCTTCCATTCTGCCATATAGTTTTGGAACTCCTTCCCATTGTTGGTGGATGCCATTACTGTACTTCATTCAAATCACCTAAATCTCACTCTTTCCACAAGGCTCACTGATATTGACCTGAAAGTATGGTCACCTCAAAGACAGAACCATTTCCTAAACCTTCTGAAATACTGTACCTCAGCTCTGTGCTGTCATCTTAGATTTTAAACTATTTAGGGGAGGGACCATATCTTCCTTTGTCTATCTCACAATAGCACTCAGAATATTATTGGCATTTAACAAACACCACACTGTAATGTCCCATAGTTTAATCCAAATGCAGATTAGGACTCAAAATTCCAAAGAATCAAACATATGGAAGGATGCTAATATTTTAATTAACAAGCCATCTAGACCACTTGTCACCATTAGATTGCACTTGTTCCCAGAAAGAAACAGTGTTGCCATTTTTATTGCGAGTCTTGTAATATTTGTTGATTGACTTAAAATCCCAGATCCTGGAGACAACTGATCAAGTGAAACTATCTACTTTCATTTAAAAACGTGGTTTCAAGCCCACATGGTTACAACAAAAGCTTGAAAATGACACATGTGCACCCTACAAACTCAAAACAAAAAGGAAAAAAAGATAATTTTAAAATATAAAGTCATGATTTTTAAAATCAGTCTAATAAATTGTTTGGTTCCTGACTTGTGACTTTTAACATTTGGGTTGGCAATATTGGAAAAAGGTCCAGCTTATTTTGGGATATATTGAACACAATGATAATTGAAGCAATACCACACTATACCAGCAAACTGATCATGACCTAGAATTAGACAACTGCGACAACAAAGAGAATGACTGGCTTGGTAACTTGTCCCCTTGATTTCATTCATCTGAAGAAGTGGGCTGTGCCCACGAAAGTTCATGATACCATCAACATGTTTTGTTAGTTTCTAAGGTGCTGCAAGACTTTGTTATTTTTTAAGTTTTTTGGAAAAGAAGTATGAACTTTAGAATGTGTCATATGGATGTGTCATAAAGAAGTAAGTTAATATGGCTCTTGCGATATCCAAAAGCATCTGTCAATTTAATCAAAAGCAATTTAAGGGATTTTTGTGGGGTGGGTAAGGAGGTTGAAGAGATTTTTTTAAAATCAGATGTCTTTCAACTGTATTACAATTTGAGATAAGCCTTCTCATTACTAATCAATCTGGAATGACTTTAAAAAACAGCCTTCTAAAACGCCATTGCTAACTTTCTAAATAATAACTGTTTAAATTTACCACATGCTGTTGGATGACCTACATAAAACCAGGCTGTCTTCTTATCTCTTGCTCTATTAATTCAAAACATATTTCCTTTATCATTTAGAGGAAGAAATTTAGGGGATTCGGAATTCTATTCTGTATGTGCCCACCGTTTTTCAGTTACACAATCATTCTCTCATTCAGGCACAATTTATGTCAGTGGTCCCCAACCTTTTGGGACTGCCGGGGGGGCACCGCCACGCGCCAAGGGTGCAAGAATGGCTCGGGTCGGCCCTGGTCACTAGGCGGGCACACATAAATGCCCCAGCAGGTGCCATGGCACCCGTGGGCACCGTGTTGGGGACCACTGATTTATTTGTTATGTATAAGAAAAGGTTTAGGCCTGATTTCCTTTCATATTAGAACAACTTCTTCTTAAAATCAGGAATAAGGGATCTTTCAGAAAAGGCTTTATTTTCTGAAAGATCCCTGTCTAGACTGGCGCTTTTTTCCAGCAAAGCCCCGAGCCGGAAAAAAGCGGCAGCCATGTACATGCAAATGCCGCAGGGAAAATTTAAATTTGCAATTCCGAAGTGTCTCATTAGCATCCCTTTTCCGGAAAAGGGTGCCAATGTAGACACAGCCTTTGAGTATGTCTTCTTCACTGAAATTAGATACTCCTGGCACATCCATGTCAGGTGACTCAGGCTAAGAGGCTGTTTAACAGGGGTGTGGACATTTGGGCTCAAGCAGCAGCCCAAGCTCTGGGACTCTCCCCTCTCACAGGGCCTTAGAGCTTGGACTCCAGACCAAGCCAGAAAATGTATACTGAAATTAAACAGCCTCTTAGTCTGAGCCCCACAAGCCTGGACTAGCCATGGGGTTTTCACTGCATAACCTTAGACCTCAATCTCTCTCCCATGAAATTAATGGGAAAATGCTAACTGACTTCAATGGGAACAGTTTAATCAGGCTCCTGGTGATATGCAGAAATAGTCTGAGACTCCTGGGATGTCCTTGACAGAATGGGTCTTTCCACTGTTCATTTAGGATCACTGAAGTCAGTGGTAAAATTCCTACTGACATTAATGGTGCAAGATCAGGGCCTTATTGGCTTGGCTCTGTGGAAATCTAGACAGAGTTTTTCTTATGTTGTCAATCATGTTCATACTCTGTTATAATAGAGAACTTTTATCTTCGGATCTGACCAGGCACAATTGATGTCAACTGGAATTTTGCTATTGACTACAATAAGGATCCGGATATGCCCCTTGTTGTTCTCCTGATTACTTAAATAAATGCTGCAGCATTTTCTACTTGATTAATAACCTGATCAAAAACCAAAAATATGCCTTAAAGAACCAAATTTTGTCCTGACTTTTGCTTATAACCCTTCTATGCAGCTTCACTGACTTTATAAAATAACTGGTTCAAAATACTGTTTCTACCAAATATCCTCTCCACAAACAAAACATTTTTTTTTAATGTAGCAAGAGCTTCAGACTGCTGATGGAGAAATGATACATTGGTAGCACAGGAGCCTATGCAGCACCTTGCAAAACTAGGTTCATAGGTAAGCTGAATACTTTGCTACAGAACAGATTTTCTCCAACTACCTTGCAAATCACTTCATAACAGAATGATCCTTTCATAGCGCCCATCTCTCTGATACCTCCAATAACTATATGTCTCTCAAAATATCTGAGCCTGTGGACTATAAGTAAACAGCTCAGTGACCCATGAACCACATTATAAGAACCAACATGGTAAAGTCAAACTCTAATTAAAACCACTGAGGAGTTGTGACATGAAAAATCATGTTATGAATTTGTAGCTTTTATATCCCGTGACAGCATTTTGAGGGTTAAAAGAACTTTTAATTTGTATTTGTGGGTATACATTTTAGCCCTTGCTATGTAGTGTCTACTTTCCTTCTGCTATTTGGTATTTTAACATGTTAAATAACATCATGGCGTTATTATGGACAATAGCATTTAATTTCACAAAAACACGGTCAAACAGTTTATGCTTGTTTGCAATGTCTTTTACTGAAAAATACATTTTATTTATCATAACATTCAAAAAATATGCAAATGCTAGCCAATGATTTACAAACTTTGGTATTCAATGGTTTCAAACAGTCCATTCTCACACGATTTGCATCTAATTAAATTTTCTCCTTGTGCAATACACTGTTAGTGCAATCCTCAGAGCTATTTTGCCATATTATTTGTCCTTAAATTCCACGTTCACAGCATTCTGTAATGTGATAACTTCAGACTTCAGCTTGCCACAAATAGGAACTTGCCACAAAAAATGCTGTCTAGGTTGAAAGCAATTTAAAGAGTCAAATTCTCTCCATTTATGTATCTTCTCTTTTTCCATTGTCAATAATCCATTGTCATTTCAAAACCTTCACAACACTCTGCCTTTACCATTTATAACTGTACTCAGATCAAACATACCACTTACGTTCTCTTTAACAATCATTGTCTTTACTTCATAATTGCACTGTTAAAGATGTTAATATTGGTGCTCTCCCCAATCACGCAAAAAAAAAAAAAAAAAAAGAGGATAATTTTCAACAGCAAGTAGGTTCAGAAGTACTGTGTGCATTCTCAGCTAGCCACACAAATATATGGTAACTTCTAAGAAAAAAGAATGACCCTTCGGCCATCACCACGAGACAGTAAACTCATCTTTCAATAAAACACAACCCATACATATTATTCATCAAAGTGAACATACCAATAATTCTAAAAGAGTGAAGCTCACTCCGCCGCTGCTGTAGATTAAACACAAGGGCTGTGTCTAGACTGCATCCCTTTTCTGTAAAAGGGATGCAAATTAGACACATTGCAATTGCAAATGAATTTAAATCCCCCCCGCTTCATTTGCATAAACATGGCTGCCGCTTTTTTCCAGCTCGGAGCTATGCCGGAAAAAACCCCCGTCTAGATGGGGATCTTTCGGAAAATAAAGCCTTTTCTGAAAGATCCCTTATTCCTCTTAAAATAAGGAATAAGGGATCTTTCGGAAAAGGCTTTATTTACCGAAAGATCCCCGTCTAGACTGGCGCTTTTTTCCGGCAAAGCTCCGAGCCGGAAAAAAGCGGCAGCCACGTTTATGCTAATGAAGCTGGGGGATTTAAATCCCCGCTTCATTTGCAATTGTGATGTGTCTAATTTGCATCCCTTTTACGGAAAAGGGATGCAGTCTAGATACAGCCAAGGTCTATGCCTCTTGCATCCCATTTAAGCTTTCAAGTAGGACCTGATTCAAAACTGACTGAAGTCAAAAGATGTCTTTATGTTGTTTGTAGAGAGTTTTGGGTCAGGACTCAGGGCTTACGTGGAACTCGAGGGGCACATGGGATTTGTGCTGAACCTCCACAGAAGGGTGAATTTCACCATAAGGTACGATGTCCACAATATGAAACATACAATACTAGCAGCTTGTGAACCCTGATACAGAGGACTTGATTCTAATCCAAGATATGTGGTTACATTTGACCACATTAGCTTGACAAATTCACCATTGGGTATGCATGCATAAGCACCATATTACAAGATTTTTCTAGCTACTCTTTGCAGCAATGCATGCCTGCATATTTCATATGTAGTGCTCCAGGCTTTAGTCTATTTGTATAGACATAATGTTAAGGATCTGGGGCTCCATCTTGCAGGATGCTGAGAGTTCTGACCCCGCCTAGGTCAAGTACTGAAGCACATGCTTAACTTTAAACACGGCAGTGGTTCCACTCTAGTCAGTGGCGCTACTCAGGTGCTTAAAGATAAGGAAATATTCAAGTGCTTTGCTGGATTGGGACCATGTGTACACCACCTCACATAATTGACCCTTTATGCAAACACATAGTCTGTTCAGTATTAACAGTCAAAATTAAGCTAACATGGTTTCAATCCTAATGTCAAACATTCTACTGAAGAGATTTCCCCTGAGAAAACAGATAATTGTTGATATTTCTTCACGTTATTGCTTTCATTTTTACAGGCACTTTAACAAAAACAATTACTACAAATATTTTTTTCCCAACAATACATGTTGAAATACAGGGCACCTTTTTTCATTTCAAGTATACTGGGCAAAACTGTAAACCCTGAGAGTGTGTGTGCAAACCTCTATCTTGTAAACTGTATTGCGAAACTTCTCTCTGAGCACCGTTATAGAAAAAAGTATGATGTCACTAATATTTTTAAATGCCGATGCTACTATTAAAGTACCATACATATGTGCATGTGACTGTGGTCAATCTACTTTGGTATCTATACTGTCCTGCAGTCTGAAGTTCTGTCTGTTTCATATAACACAGAAATCCTATTTGTAACATATATAGACTTTTATAATCATTTATGAAAACAGCAAAGATGCAGTCATTTTCGTTAAGAGGCACTCGAAGAGAAAAAGCAAAATTTTAATAAAAATGTAACACTTCTAAATCTTGGCAACGTTATTGAGGAACAAAGGGATGAACTTTATATGCTATATATCCTAATTGTGCACGCTGGAGTTTTAAGAGAGTTAAAACATTATTTCTTTCACCTGATTTCCACAATGATGCAGGTAAATGAGAACAGCATATGTTAAATCACTCACTATCTGTATACTTGCAGTGAATTTCATCCTGAGGATAATTTCAATTTGTGCCTGCAAACAAATAAACTCTGGTGAAATAAAATTGCAGAGATGTACTTCAAGACAATTGTAGGTGATTTTCTACATTTTATACACCATCAGTGGAAATGAAATAACTGTAAATTAAATCCTAAGATTTTCCTTAAACATGACAAACACTGAAATAGACAAGTGTATTAAAATAAAACATTATTTAAGCAAGATTTTATTTGTTTTTTATTTTGAGAAAGATAATTTTAAAAGATTTCAAATTAGTCTCAAAATGCTTATATGAAGCGTAGGTTCTTACTCCTTGAAATTTCCCATTGACTTCACTGGCAGTTTTGCCAAGGTAAAGAATGCAAGGTATGGCCCAAAATAATTTGGGCAGAAACTATGCAGTGCAATGGAACAGCCTATCCATGATACCTGTGTTTGGAGAAACTCAAGACTTGGGGATTATTAAAACATGCAGTTGAATGAAAGTCAAAGGCCTGATCTACACTTAAATTATTCCAGCATACTACGTAAATTGAGAGGTGTGAAAAAAACCCACACCTATGACAAACAACATTGTGACAACAAAACCACCAGATTAGACACAGCTGTGTCGACAGACATAGGCTTCTGTCAACATAGCGAATGCCAAGAGAGGTGGTGTTCCTACACTGATGGAAAACACTCTGTTGGCATAGGATGTTTCTACATGAGGGAGCTATATTAGCATAGCCATGCTGACATTGAATACGGGCAGGTCTACACTACAAATTAAAGTTGACCTAAGTTATGCAACTACAGCTATGTTATTTATGTAGCTGGAGTCAACGTACTTTAGGTATCTACATTGTGCTAGGTCGACGAGAGAAGCTCTCCCTTCGACTTACCTTACACGCCTCATTCCGGTGGAGTGCCGGAGTCAACAGGAATGTGTTCAGCGGTCCATTTAGCGGCTCTTCACTAGACCCTCTAAATCAACATCTAGTAGATCTATCTCCAGAGTTTCAATCCACCTGGTAGTGGAGACAAGCCCTATATCTACTCTACAAAACCTGAGTGTGTCTCTGGCAAACTGTCAGTTTCCATAAGAAGCAGGGAAGTCACTTCCTCAGACACCTTAAAGAAATTAATTCTCTAAGGAATTAACTTGGAGAAGAACTACATTTAAGTCCTTGCCTGGCAGACAGGTCCATTCTTAAAAATCAGCCAGAGTGAGTTGCTTGTCACCACTAGCCTATTAATTCATAAATCACTCCTACAAGAATCCCCAATCATACTGTATTTTTAGGAGTGTAATTTCCATATGGTATATGGCAGGGATGCGAGTTTCATTCTGTGGACCAGTTTGTGAGAGAGAGGAGCATCTCTCCTCCCAATACCCTATTGTTTAAATCTGAAAACATTTTGTCGTAGAGACCATTTGTGATCCATGGACTGTAGTGTAGGAACCATTACTATATGGCAATCAGGCCATGCAGAGTCACAGCTCGTGTTGGCTGGTTTCACAAATGAACCTGTGAGCTACAGAAAAGAATAAAGATACTAGCAATTAAACAAATGGACACAGGGGGCAAATAGGCATACAATTCTAAAGTCATTTTTAAAATTTAAAACAAGTAATATAGTGGAGCAGTTGCCAAACATAATTAAAGTTACATTATAAATAGGTAGGTCAAAGGAAAAAAAACTCCAAAGCCTGTGAAGTAGAGTTATTTTGTCCTATAGCCGGAATACTTCCAATTTACAGAATGGCCATGGGTGTTTGCAGAAGAAGACTGTTATAAAAGAAGCAAGAATGAGGCATTCTGGCAGGTAAATTTATTTGCATGAGCATTCCAGCTGTCCATCAGCTCCACAATTTTGGCAACTGAGCTGTTAGATTGTATTTTATTAGATCATCAATGGAAGACAAACCTTTCTTCTGAATAGGTCAATGTTTCACAGAGCCAAAAGCCACAGCCTTCCCAGGCTTGCATAATTAGAAGGCTCCAGATATTTTCCTATGCAGAAAGCTATAAACAAGAAAGTTGGATATCAAATATAATATATTTTAACAGGTTTCCTGCACTGATCGAATTCAACTGAAGTGTTTAAATATGGGAAAGAAACTTTTATATTAATATATGTCAAATGACTTTAAATTAATGTAGAGACAAATGCCACATTCCTTACTTATAGCCTGATCCTATTGGAAATTAATGGGAATTTTACTTAAGGAAAGACTGAGTAAAGAATTCAAGATCCGACTTTTTGAATTTGACATACTGTCAACATTCTTTAAAAAATAAGTATTCAAAACCAAATATGTTTCTTAACTGAGAGCTTGTCTATAGAAATACTAAAAGGAACTAAAAGTTCCTGAGGGTGCTTTGACCAACTCAAAGCAGGGTATATCAAAGAGCACTATGGAACTTTTAGTCTGCAGCAACAGTCTCCACATGAACATTTCATGTATGACATGCATGTATGAGGCAGATTTTCCAGATGGCCATGAACTAAATATTTGCATAGATACACCCTCAGAGAAAAGTTTGCTTTCTCTCATATTTAGAGATTCTCAAGGCGCTCTCATGTTTTAAAGTGATAGAAATGTAGCCATGTTAGTCTGGGGTAGCTGAAGCAAAATGCAGGACAATGTAGCACTTTAAAGACTAACAAGATGGTTTATTAGATGATGAGCTTTCGTGGGCCAGACCCACTTCCTCAGATCAAATAGTGGAAGAAAATAGTCACAACCATATATACCAAAGGATACAATTTAAAAAAAAATGAACACATATGAAAAGGACAAATCACATTTCAGAACAGGAGGGGGATGCGGGGGGCGGGGGGGAAGGAAGGAAGGTAAGTGTCTGTGAATTGAATTCACAGACACTTACCTTCCTTCCTCCCCTCCCCCCTTCGCCCCCCCCCCCCCGCATCCCCTTCCTGTTCTGAAATGTGATTTGTCCTTTTCATATGTGTTCATTTTTTTTAATTGTATCCTTTGGTATATATGGTTGTGACTATTTTCTTCCACTATTTGATCTGAGGAAGTGGGTCTGGCCCACGAAAGCTCATCATCTAATAAACCATCTTGTTAGTCTTTAAAGTGCTACATTGTCCTGCATTTTGCTTCATGTTTTAAAGTTACACTCTTTTTTAACAACAGTAAAACAAAATCTACTTCATATCTTTCATATAAAGATAATAGGTAAAGATATAGTTTTAAACATCTAAGTAGCCATGAGTATTTTACATCTGCATATGATAAGAGTTTTCTAAAAGTAAAGAGATAACGATAATTACCTTGCAAAATTGTCACCTTTTCAACACAAGAGAAATTTTGTTTTGTGGTAAAGTTCCTATTTGTGTTCTAAATAAACTAAGTTAATTTGATCTTAGAATTGTTGTGAGGCTTTTCAGCCATTCATTTTCTAAAGTCTATGATTATGAACAATTTAGGACTTACATGTACAGAAGTTTTGGAATCTAAGAATCTTATTGACCAGCAACTGAAACTAGTGGGCATGTAGTTAGAATTGTCAGAGCTAAGATTGTTCTCTAAAAAACTTTGGTGTTCTAGTATCAATTTTCATATTTTCTTAACAAAACAGTATTTTACTAAAAAACGAAGTGTCATTTTTTTCTTTTATATACAAATCAAGACCAGGCACAGATCAGAGATTGTTGTTTACAGTTAGGATATGTCTACACTACAGGGCTGTGTCTACACTGGCATGAATTTCCGGGACTGCTTAAAACGGAATACTATTCCGTTTTCAGTTTTTCCGGAAAAGGAGCATCTACATTTTGCGATCGGGGCTTTTTTCCGGAAAAGACTACTGGGCTGTCTACACTGGCCCTTTTCCGGAACAGTGTTCCGGAATAAGGACTTATGCCCGAGTGGGAGCAGAATAGTTTTTCTGGAATAGTGGCTGATTTTGTACAGTAGAGCATCGTTGTTTTTCCGGAAATTCAAGGGCCAGTGTAGACAGCTCGCAGCTTATTCCGGAAAAGCGGCTGATTTTCTGGAATAAGTGGCCCAGTGCAGACACAGCCCAGAGGTTTTTTTGGAAAAACAGCTGTTTTTTCAAAAACTTCAATTACGTCCACACTGCAATCGCATTCTTTCAAAAGAAAATCAAAAGAACAGAGGGGTTTTTCCAACATTGATAAACCTCCTTCTATGAGGAAAAAGCCTTTTTCTGAAAGAGCACACGGAAAAAGGTGTGTGTAGACAGGGAAGAGGGAGTTCTTTTGAAAGAAGAGAAAAGAGGAAAAAGCAACGGTGCCCTGGTTGCCACTCTGTCAATAGTAATCACAGCTTAAATGAGAGATAGCGTCCATTCAGTATGGACGCTATCTTTTGAAAAAGAAGATTGCTTTTTCGATGCATTTTTGCTGTGTAGATGCTCTCTTCCGAAAAAACTTCTTCCGAAAGATCTCTTCCAGAAAAGCTCCTTCTGAAAGAAGCCTGCAGTCTAGACATAGCCTGAAAGACAGACTGTTTGTAAAATGAGGGCAAATTTTGGAACTGATAAAAGAAAACTGTATATAGATGAATTTTATACACACACATGCCCTTTTTTGTATTTTTTTTTTTAAACAGCACCAATGGCAGGCTTGCTGTGCCTTTGAAAGAGCTTTAAATTAAATACTGTAGACCTGGTTTTGCATCCCTGGCCCTCCCATTGATTTGAATGGGAACTTTGTAAAGGCAAGCAATGCACAATCAGGTCACTGATTAAAAGCAAATATAATGTAGACCTACCATCATGTTAACAGTTCTCTTTTAATAACACAAATTTATTATTGGTATAAGTCTTTCAGTTTTATGCCCATAGTTGTCCCCTTCTGACTTGCCATATATTGTATCTTTTCCCCTTCAGAAAGAAATAATTCCTGAAGCAAATATATTGTTATTTGGGCCAAAGATAAATCTGCTATATTGGAAATGAAAGAACACAACATTGAATAAAAAACATTACAGAGTTCCTTTGTTGTGTGGATCACAGAAATGAAATAAAGTTTGAACAAAGTTACAATGTTGTAGCAAAAGAATGCAGTCATAAAGAAAAACAAATATTAACCCCTCCTTTAAAATTGGGGTTTAAAAAGATTACATTCAATTTCTGGCTGTCTAGTATTTTAAAACTGCCATGATTAAGGCAACTTGAGACATCAAACAGTACAAAAGAGCAAATAAAAAATGAGAACAATCAAAACAAGTTTTGTAACAGTTTCACAACCATGTCTGAAACCATGCCAAAAATACACACTAATGATAACCTAAAGACTACATACCACTGTGACTGCTATTCAAAGTGCACACTATAATGTTATAAACTTGGGGCCTATTCCTACTCCCACTGACGTCTATGATAAGACTCCCATTGACTTCAAGAGTAGAAGATTTAGAACCTATGTTGTGTAAATTATACGGTTGCATTACAGATTCATAACAAATTCCGAGTACGAGTAAGAAGAAATATTTTGATCCAAACTTAAATTGTGTCACATTTGCACACTTGTTTTTACACACAGTAGAGCAGTACTATCACCACTCAGTAACAATTAAAAAAAAAAGGTAAAAGAAATGGAAATATGAACAATTTTATCATTTTTCACTCAGCCATATGCATAGGGGCATATATAAAGTCTGCTCGGCTTCAGTATAAAAAGGAACAATTTTACAGAAAAGTATGCAATAATTCTGCCGGTTTCACATAATCCAATGTATGCATACACCAAAACCAGGGATATTGAGGAAAAAACAAGAAACTTACACACTTGTTTTGTATGAAGCAAAAATGAGATAACTGTGGAAGCAGTTTTTAAGGATGAACGCTTAGTTTACCCAGGTTTCAGATTAAAGGAGGATAATTCTTCGTCCTTGTTCCTGTAAAAATACACCAGTGAAAGAAATTAAGTTCTTAGGACTTTGTCCGATTTTACATTAGAAATTCTTACATCAAGTACTAATTTAAGCACCATGTAATTGCAGAACTATAAATAACATTTCACTTCATTATCACAGTAATGTTACTGCCAATTTCAAATAATAGCATATAGAAAATTCAGTGCTTTCCTGACTTGTGGTATCACAGCTAGATCAGGAAACTTGTATGACTATATTTTAAATGCACATGTTTTAAGCATAGATTTACTACTTAGACAAGTGCACCATCAAGTGCAAAGAATAATTCCATAATTAAAGAAAGTCAGACTTTTGCAAATGTGACCATTTCACTTGGTAATTAAAAGTGCTTACATGGATAGAGAAAACACTTGGAATTAGTATTTGTGTTTGCACACTTCAGGTATCAGAATTGCTCAGTTCTGATTTAGGATCTTGTAACCATTAGAATAAGCATGATGGCTACTCACAGAATTATACAGATACTGCATCCTGGGTATATGAATAACTATAACATGAACATTTTAATTTAAAAAATTTATAATAAATTTATAAAAAAAATTATAATATCACTGACTTAGAGCCTAAGCAGTCATAAGATAGGCTTCAACTCGCAGCAAAGTTATAACTCTCGAAGTAAATATTTACACATCCTAAAACCCCCAGTCTCTTTCATACTGTTTTATTTTTCTTTAAATGTAAGGGTCCAATCCACCAATAAACTCCATATAAGCAGGCAAAACCCCATGAGCTCATGCAGGTGTATGGGATCTATCCATAACATGTTCACTGCGGGACAGGCATTTTTGTTAATGATAATCTCACTGGAACTTGCAATCAAATGGCTCTCCTTCCAATGTCATTCTTTTCTGTATAGCAAACAGGCTCTCCCACCTACCATGTATTCCAAAGGAGATGAAAACTGATATTAATTTTTATTCACCTATCTGTATGTGCACCAGCACAACTGGTATCAGGGAAATAAGCAGCTTTAATTAATCACTGCTATAGAAACAGACAAACTATTTTAGCAGCCAGCTCACAAGAATGGTCATTTATTTGCAGGGCTAAGAGAATGGGAGGAGAAATAAATAGCAAGCTATTTCTCAGGGATAAAGCAGTATTCCTCCATATATCCTGTATTCTAAGGATGCGTATACACTGCACCCTTGGCTTGAAATAAACTATGCAATTTGAGCCACGCAAGTTGTGTAGCTTATTTTGAGTATTTCGAAACAGCTTATTTCATAATTTGGTGCACTTTACACAGCGCCAAATTTCAAAATAAACTGCTATTCCAAAACGTCCCTTAATCCTCACGGAATGAGGTTTACAGGGATGTCAGAATAGTGCACCCATTATTTTGAAAGACATTTCAAAATAATGGGCACGCTGTCAAGATACAGAATATCTATTGCAGGATACCAGAAGTATCCCAAAATAGCACCGCAGTGTAGATGTACCCTAAGAATCTAAAAAACATTCAGCAAGGTTGCACTTTAAGCAGATAGCCATGCAAATAGCTGCTAGTAGGTCTACTCATATTGAATTTAATACAACTAGAACTATTCACGATAGCAAGAAGCAAAACAGGAACATACATTTGCAGATCAGGCCCTAACATAAGACAATCATCACCAATAGCAACAGAAAGAAATAAGACAAAGGGAGTGTGGTCAAACTGATCCCTAAAAGATACTGGCTTTGGGCATTTCTTCGCACAGTGACACAATTAGTGAAAAAGGATCTCAGAAAGAAAAATTATATGCTAGCAGAGAAGGAAAAATGAAGTACCGTATATTCCGGCGTACAAGACGACCTCTGAAGTTAAAAAACATCCCCCAAAAATCGGGGGTCGTCTTGTACGCCGGATGCCCCGCCGCCGGAGCCCCTCCGCGGCTTTGAAAGCCTCGGGGGAAGCCGGCGGGGGGGGCATCCCAGGCGCGCATGGGCTGCCCGCCCGCCGGAGCCCCTCCGCGGCTTTGAAAGCCTCGGGGGAAGCCGGCGGGGGGGCATCCCAGGCGCGCATGGGCTGCCCGCCCGCCGGAGCCCCTCCGCGGCTTTGAAAGCCTCGGGGGAAGCCGGCGGCGGGGCATCCCAGGCGCGCATGGGCTGCCCCCCCGCCGGAGCCCCGCGGAGGGGCTCCGGCGGGCGGGCAGCCCATGCGCGCCTGGGATGCCCCCCCGCCGGCTTCCCCCGAGGCTTTCAAAGCCGCGGAGGGGCTCCGGCGGGCGGGCAGCCCATGCGCGCCTGGGATGCCCCCCCGCCGGCTTCCCCCGAGGCTTTCAAAGCCGCGGAGGGGCTCCGGCGGGCGGGCAGCCCATGCGCGCCTGGGATGCCCCCCCGCCGGCTTCCCCCGAGGCTTTCAAAGCCGCGGAGGGGCTCCGGCGGGGGGGGAGCCCAGGCGCTCCTGGCGGCTTTGCTCCCGGTGCCTCTGGTCTGCTGGGGACCATCTCCAGCAGACCAGGGACACCGGGAGCAAAGGAGGCGGAAGGGCGCTGGGGTATAAGATGAAACCCTATCTTTTAATTAAAAAGATAGGGGGTCGTCTTATACGCCCAGTCGCCCTATACGCCGGAAAATACGGTATAAGATGAAGAGAAAGAAATGGGAAGAAAGACGGAAGTAAGGAACAGAAAAAGGAGAGAGAGGATATCAAGAACTCTCACATACAAGATTATAGGTTAGTAAACTATGGTATTTCTCTGTGAAAAGAGGCCAAAAAGAAAATGTGGTTTCAAATGCTTAAAAATCCACGACTAGCTCATGAGATATGGCGGTTATTTCAGTTCATGTAAGCCTCTACACAAAAGTTCTGCACTCAGTTTACAAATGGAACTGGATGCAGAGTGAAATTAATTAGTTGGGCTGTCGATTAATCACAATTAACTCATGATTAACTCAAACAAATTAATCACAATCACAATTTCAATTGCACTATTAAACAATACAAAACCAATTGACATTTGTTAAATATTGTGGTTGTTCTTCTATATTTTCAAATATATTGATTTCAATTACAACACAGAATATAAAATGTACACTGCTCACTTTATATTACTTTGTTTACAAATATCTGCACTGTAAAAATGACAAAAAGCAATAGAATTTTTCAATTCACCTCATACAAGTACCATAGTGCAATTGCTTTATTGTGAAAGTGTAACTTACAAATGTAGGGTGTTTTTGGTTATATAACTTCACTCAAAACAAAAATAATATAAAACTTTAAAGTCTGTAAGTCCACTTGGTCCTACTTTTTGTTTAGCCTATTGCTAAGACAAGCAAGTTTGTTTACATTTATGGAAGATAATGCTGCCACTTCTTATTTACACGACCTGAAAGCAAGAACAGGCTTTTGCATAACTGGCATTGCAAGGTATTTACATGCCAGACAGGTTAAATATTTGTATGCACTTTCATGCCTTGGCCACCATTCTATGCTGGCGATGCTTGTTAAATATAATGTGTTAATTAAATAAGTGACTGAACTCTTTAGGGAACAATTATATGTCCCCTGATCTGTGTTTTACCTCCATTCTGCCGTATATTTCACGTGATAGTCTCGGATGATAACTCAGTACATGTTTATTTAAAAGAATGCTTTCACAGTAGACTTGACAAACCACAAGAAAGGTACCAGAGCACTAGAATCCCAAGAATTAAGAACATGAAGTGCCTTCCAAAATCTGAGAGGGATGGGATATAGAGAATGCGACTGTAAGCCTTGAAAGAGAAATACTCTGGTGCAGAAACCACAGAAACCAAACCCTCAAAAAAACCTTCTGCTGGTGGTATCTGATTCAGATGATGAAAATGAACATGTACTGGTCTGAGCTGCTTTCAATTGTTATCGAGTATAATCCATCCTCAGCATGGACGCATGTCCTCTGAAATAGTGGTTGAAGCATGAAGGTATATATGTGTTTTTAGTGCACCTGGTGTGTAAATATCTTGCAATGCTGGCTACAACAGTGCCATGTGATTTTGTAAACAAGAAGTGGACAACATTTCCCGTAAATGTAAACTAATTTGTTTGTCTGAGCAGTTGGCAGAACAAGAAGTAGGACTTACAGGCTCTGAAATCTTACATTGTTTTTTGAATGCAGTTATTTTTGTACATAATTCTACATTTTTAATTTTAACTTTCATGATAGAGATTGCACATGTATAAAGTGAACTGAAAAATACTATTTCTTTAATTTTTACAGTGCAAATATTTAAAATAAAAAAAATATAAAGTAAGCACCATATATGTTGTGTTCCGTGCTGTAACTGAAATCAATATATCAGAATGCAAAAATATTCATATAAACTGTATTATATTATTAATAACATGATTAATTGATGATTAATCATGATTAATTTAATCATTATTAATTAGCAATGAACAGTCATCGTTAGCAGGTTTCAGGTGCATTATAATTGTGTCTGCTGTCCTGGGTTGGGCAGGGAAAACAAAAACAGAAAAGTAAAATAACAAAGACAAAAAGAAAGAAAAGTAAGACAAAGAATAGAGAAATAAAAGGAGAAAAGGAAGAAAGGCAAAAGTGGACGAAGAGAGAAATTTATACACACATTCGTGCGATGAAGGGAATGATACAAAGAGAAAGGAAGTGGAGAGACAATAAAAGAACAGGGAAATGGAAAATGGGGTCAACTCAGAAACAGAACAGGGTAAATCTTTATGGTTACAATTTTGTCTCAATTTTTTCCACTGAAAATAATGTATGCGATGCAGGTTTGAAGATGAATCAAAGTTTTTTTTTGTTTGTTTGTTTGTTTTTTCTACCCCCTGTTCCAAAAATCCATTTAATATAAAGATCTCATTTAAGGTTTTTTGGGGTTTTTTAAGTCAAGAGTTGAGGAAAATAGCACTGTATCACCTGTCTGATGTCTACCTCAGTTACATATCCTTAAGGATACATACGTCCTGTCTCCAATTTTAGAAGAAAAACCAAGTTCATGAAATTTTAGGTCTAACCAACTGAACAGCATTCTTTGATTACAGATAAATCCAGTAAGTTGCTGCAAACTGCTGAATTATTTTATGTATCAAATTTAGTATCATACATTTTGTGTCACCAATATTTTTGTTAGATGATTATAATTGTACTTTCATTCTGTACTCACAGGAACAAATGTTCAGCACGATGTAATGGGAAAGGGATGAATAGCCCACTACCATAAGTGACATGATACTTCCCAAATAAAAATAGCATTGGAAAAATGTATTTCTTTTGTAAACTTGTTACAATCACAATACTGTGCTCCAACATAGTATATATACACAACGTAATTTATCTTTTCAGTATCTAAGATGTCTGCACAATTATCTAAGAAATAAATTACTCTCCACAATTCATTGCACCAATGACTTAAGATCTTTTGGAAAGAGGAATAAACAAGGGAGAGCAAAAGATGTGCAGAATTTTCCTATGTGTCCAGATGAAAAATTTCTGCCAGGGATAACAACCTAAATAGTGGATCGTGAATCCACCCAACTGATGTCTGTTCACCTCCCAGAGAATCCAGTAATTAACAATGGAAACAATCCAATTTAATTATAGAATAAAATAAAAATGATTTACAATTACAAGGTAAGGAATGCTGAATGCTAAAACACATAATACAAGGAAAGTTTGTCAACTGGAGACCAGTTATTTACTTTTTATGGTCTCATGGATTAGAATACTAAAACAGACAACACAAAATATGGGAAAGAAAAAATTAGGAACACACTAAACAAAGCAGATGGCAAATTAACCTACAAAATTTGAGGATTTATTAAAAAGATAGACAAGAGTACTGTGCACAACTGCACATATATTCATGATAAAGATTCCCAACAGTTTTCTGTTACTTTTGAGGGCCAAAAAACTCCAATCCCAAAAATGTAAATTAAGAAATTGATTTGTTTTGTAATGAAGTGTGAACTGGTACTTGATAATGATGTTCATTATTTTTTTAGCCTTGCCACCTATCCCCCACAATTAAAAAGGCAACACTTTTCTGCAGCCTGATTTCTGCATTTGTTGAATACATTACCAGATCTTCCCTATTCTGTGATGCATCTAACCTCCCTGAATTTTCAAGCCTCATCTATATGGAAGGTTTCCCTGTGTAAATTACAGTTATCTGTGTTCAGATACTGGTATAATGGCACAAAGGCAATCTCTTCCAAATAGGCTAAGCTGTGATTCACCTCGGTGCAACATGACTGACTGCTTACACTGATATATCTATGTTGGTGATTGGTCAATAACTGCTGACATTCTCAGTGTAAACAAAGCCTCAGAAAACCCCTATATCATGAATGTACTCTTTTTAGTGCTATTTCATAAAAATGGCAAGGTCTTCACTAGAACTTCTCCAACAAAAAGAAATGAATTGGAGTTTGTCTTTCAGACCAATCTTACAACATCCTCAATGAGCAGGAAAAATGTACAGAAGTTGTCTATCTTGCTTTTTCTTCTTACCTATCTTGAAAATATGCAAGAAAGTGACCTAATAATCCCTGTGAGCGTATGTGTGTCCCCCTCCTTAATTAGTGAAGGAGAAATTAAGTAGGGAAAGCCTTGCCAACCCAGCTGTTGCTTTCCCTACCACTTAAAGATTGATTTTTTTCATTAGAAAGTTATAACTCTCATTAATGGCTGTGTCTAGACTGGCCAGTTTTTCCAGAAAATCAGCCGCTTTTCCGAAAAAACTTGCCAGCTGTCTACACTGGCCGCCTGAATTTCCACAAAAGCACTGACTTCCAACTGTAAGAAATCAGTGCTTTTTGCAGAAATACCATGCTGTTCCCGTTCGGGCAAAAGTCCCTTTTGCGCAAATCATTTGCGCAAGAGGGCCGGTGTAGACAGCACAGTACTGTTTTGTGCAAAAAAGCCCCGATGGCTAAAATGGTGATCAGGGCTTTTTTGCGCAAAAGCACATCTAGATTGGCCAGGGACGCTTTTCCGCAAAAAGTGCTTTTGCAGAAAAGCGTCCATGACAATCTAGACGCTCTGTTCCAAAAATGCTTTTAACAGAAAACTTTTCCATTAAAAGCACTTCCGGAAAATCATGCCAGTCTAGACGTAGCCATTTTGAAACTGAGACCAAGTAACCAAATGATAATACTGAGTGTGTGTCTATTTATAGAAACCCTTTTAATAAGAAAACTAAGGGTTCTAAGAAAAAGCATCCTGCAAATTCTAATTAAAAGGGTTGGGGGAACAAATGCCCATTTACATGGTAAATAGGTTACATTTTATACCTTTAACTTTTACATTAGGCAAGTGGTTTAAGACATAACCAAAAGAAGAAGGGAGTGCACACCTTGCTTATGGTCTCAAAGGAATAACCATGTTAGTCTGTAACTTTAAAGATAAGTAGTCCGGTGGCACTTTAGAGACTAACAAAAGACTTTGTGGGCAAGACCCACTTCATCCGATGAGTTTTGGTGAAAATAACAGAATCCAAGATACATATAACAGCAAAACAAGAATCACCTGTCTATTGTAGGACTCGTGTTAATGAAGCTAAGTAAGTGAAATGTGCCTATTGCTGAACCAATCAGTCCTAACAGCGAAGATTTATCAGATGCCATTACCTCCCACTTTTTTGTGTATATCATATTGTGCCAAATGACATTTCAAAATAAATCTTTGAGGACGTTACCACAGTTGCTTCCAAACGTTTGAACACTGACTCATCTGCGAAATTATTTTATTATACCGACTGATGCTTAATGCTGACATCAAATTGCTCCCACCGCATACATATTTAGGAGCATAAACCAACTCACCAGCAGCCCCTTTGGCTTATCATCATCTGTGCTCCACCACAAACCTCATGGTGGTACCATCAAAGGAGGGCGGGGCAATTATCCTTGGCCCCATTTGCTGCGACGTGATGCTGATGACCGGCTTCCCCTCCACTCCCCTGAGCTGGGCAGAGGCGGCTGACGACTGGGGTTTACCCGTGGCGATATAATAAGGGCTTTCCACAAAACTTGCCTCCCCTCCACCTCCTCCCCCCGCCAGTCCTGCTGCCGCTGGGCTGCCGGTCTCGGCGGGGGCGCTGATGTCGCTGCCCGGGAGGGAGATCTGAGTCTGCAGGGCGTTCGCGGGCAGCATGGTGGGCAGGAAGCCAGGGTAGATCATGTAGGTGGCTCCGTAAGGCCCCGGGTTGAGCGCCAAGGGGGAGATGGGGAGCGGCATGGGGGCCACGGCCGGCTGCTGGGGCATGGGCACCTCCACGTACTGGCCGGTCTCGGGGTCAAAGAGCCGCTTCTTGAGGGGCTGCTGCACGGGCGCGTCCACCAGGTAGTACTGGCCGGTGCTCAGGTCCAGCAGCACCTTGCGCTGCGTGGGCGGGAAGGGCTCGGCGGCCGAGGGCGGCGAGAAGCAGAGCAGCGGCGCGGCCTGCGCCCCCTGCAGGGCGGCCAGGGGCAGCGGCTGCGGGTAAATGGCGGCGGGCGGCGGCTCGGGCGCGGGCTGCTGCTTGGGGCTGGGGCCGCTCGGGCTCTTGGCGGCGCTGAAGGGCTGCAGGGCGGCGGCTGCAGCCGAAGCCGAGAGCGGGCCCTGGCGGCCGCCGCCTGCTCCCGCCGGCGGCTCCTTGAGCGGCAGGGCCAGGTAGTTCCCGCAGTCCGGCCCTGCCGCGCCCTTCTCGCCTTCGCCGGGCCCCTTGCCCGCGTTGGCGGCGGCCGGGGAGAGCTTGAGGGAGCGCGGGCCGGCCTGGCCCTTGAAGCCGCGGAGCGGGGCGGCCTCGGCGGGGAGCTTGGCCGGCGCCGCCTTGTGCGCGGAACTGACGCTGAAGAGGCTTCGAGGCGGCGGCGGGCCCGAGGCTCTGTCCGCTGCGGCAGCCTCCCCGCGGGGCCCGGGCAGGGGGCGGGGCCGCTCCCGCGCCAGGCTCTCGAAGGCGGCCGCCTTGGCCGAGACCTTGTCGGGGTTGGGGCCGGAGGCCGGGAGCGGCTGGCGCTCGGGGGCGGGCGGCGCCGGGATGGGCAGCGGGGCCGGGCCCTTCTCCTCGCCGGGCCCCGCGCGGCCGCCCCGCTCCTCGCTGGCGATGAGGGAGAGCACGTGGCTGTCGGTGATGGGCCGTGGGTCGCTCTTGCGCTTCCACTCGTGCTTGCTGAAGCTGTACAGCTCCTCCATGCTGCGCACCGCCGCCGTCAGCTTCTCCAACGCGTTGCGGCTCGGCCGCGCCTTGGCCTCCTCCCGCGGCTCCTCCTCCGCGGCGACCTTGCCTTTCTCAGCGGGCGCGGTGGCGGGCGCTGGCGGCGGCGGCGGTGGTGGCGGCGGCTGCTGCTGCTGGTGCCTCCAGGGCGCGGAGGGTTTGGACACGATCTTCAGCACGGCGGGCAAGCGAGGGTCGCTCTTGTTGGGGGCGATGGTGGCCACGGGCAGCCTCCCCGAGGTCCTGTGCACCAGGATCGTCCCCTCCGGCGTGGCAGGCAGCAGCTTGCCCCCTGCTGGGGCTTTGGCCCCCATTTCGCCCGCTCCCTTGTCCTCCCTGCTGTTGCTGACAGCCTGGCAGGTGATCACCATGGGCGACAGCGCCCGGGGGATCCCTGCTATGACCAGCTGCCTCGGCTTCTGCTCCGAGGTGATCTGGTCAGAGAGCGCGCTGCTCCTGTCGCTGCCGGTCTCGCCCGAGTCGTGGCCGTACGAGCTCTTGATCAGTTTCCTGACATCTCGCACCTGGTGAATGGGCCCTGGGACCTTGGGCTTGTTGTCTCTTATATCGCGCACCAAGAACTGCGGCACCTTGTCCAGGCCCTCCGCTTTGAACGCCTTCTGCAGCAGGCCTCGGCTGTCCTCCGCGGCCTTGGGGAAGGTGGGTGCGTTAGCGGCTAGCTTGGGGGTGAGCAGCTTCGCGATGCTAAAGGGGTGATCCTTGCTCTGCTGCACGCTGCCCAGGCTGATTTTGATCTCGGGGAGCTTGGGCTTCAGGGGGGTGTCGGACCGCGCCGCGTAGGTGGCTGTGGAGTACCTGGTCACCTGCGTGCCAGACTGTTTTTCCTTGGGGGTGCGCTGAATGTTGGGGACGAAGAGACGAGACATTTTCCTGGACTTGCTGGCTGAGGTCTCCCCGAGATCGGCCCTCCAGTCGTATTTGGCCGAGGAGGACTTGAGTTTCCCGATGGGAGCTCGCTCTTCTTTCTTCTTCTCGGCCTCTTTCTCTTTCCAGGACCTGAACGCGCTGTTCTGGCTGCGGAGGAAGGTCGCCTTGATGGCCTCCGAGGCGCTCTTCTTAATTTCGCACACCTCTTCCAAGCGCGTTTCCGATAGGGGTCGGTCTAGGCGAGGGGTAGACGCTTTAGACGTCGGCGACTTGCTGCCAGAAAAATCGCCCAGATCATCAGCTGTTAAAATGGTGTAGTCAGAGCTGCACTCGGAAAACCTGGAGTTCTGCCTCTGCATGCCCCCGTCTTTCAGCTTCTCCCTCGCTGAGCCCTCTTGCTCCTTGGAAGGCAGGGACCCGGCCATTCCAGTGTACGAAGTGTCTGTGATCTCCCCCCTCTCCATTTTGAACTCGTGCTCCCGCTGCATTTTCTTCGAGATGACATTCTTGAGGAGGCTGGAGGCGAATTTCGATTTATTAGGGGCGCCCTCCGAGACTTCTGCCGCTGGTTGTTTGCCAGCCTCATGGCCCAGCTCCCGGGGCAAGGTTTCTGGAGCTTCATCGGCGCCGCCTGACCCAGCGGCAGCATTTTCGGGACGTTTGGGAGCTTTGGGCACACCCGCGTTGATATTGCTGCTAAAATTTAGCGTCTCCAACAAAGTGACAACGCGGGAGCCGGACTGGATCCGCTTCTCGAAGCAGGCCGGCGTTTCGACGTGGGTTATCTCCCCATCGAGCTTGCTGACCACGAACTCTAGGGCTTTCGTCTGCGACTTATTGGAGCGGATGTAGAGCTGGTCGCTGGATGTCTTCGTTCCCGCGCTTCTGTGCCAGGCGCTGGGTTCGGCGCTGCTCTTGAACAGATGCTGCTCCGGTTTCTGCCCGAGATTGCCGCACTTGAGGTCTAGGTAAGTGGACCATCGGTTGATCCCTAGCGCCTGGTCCGAAAGGGACGCGGAGGACTCCCTGGAGCTGAAGCTGAGCGTGTCCAAGTAGGGGTAAGCCAAGCTCCGGAAAGCCCGGGCTGTCAGGTTTCGCACTTCTTTATCCGCATCGTCCAGCTCGCTGACGGCGCTGGAGGCCCCGCTGGAGTAACCCCCCAGTTCCTTCGCCCGCAGCGCTCCGCACCGCGTCTGCAGGCGCGCGGGGACGGCGATGAATTTTTTGGCCAGCTCATGAGTCGCGTCGGCTTTGAAACCGGCCCTGCGTTCGGGAGCTGTGGAGAGGCGGAGGCTCATGTCGCCTTCATGCTTGGCAGCGTCAATAGTGTTTTGCTTCTCGGGCAGGTTGCTAAGCTCATTTATAGCCCGGGAAGTGGGCTTGATTGATAGGAGAATGTGGCCTGCGGCGGGCTCCGCGCTCCCGCGGCTGGTGGTCTTGGCCTGGCGCTCTTCCGAGCTGGCGCACGTGTGCGCGCTGGGGGTATCGCTTTCCGAGGGAATGCTGGCGAGCTCCGTGCTGCTGGTGTTCTCCAGGCTGTCCGCGCGCGCATTGGCCTCGCTGGTGGTCGTGCTGAGATAACAGCTATTGTCCTCCTCCGTCGGCGTGTCCCCCAGCATCTCGTCGCTCCCGAAGGAGGCGTAGTCCACGAAGGAGTAGATCACGTTGTTGTCTTCGAAGTCCCACCGGGAGGCCAGCCCCAGGTCGAAGTCCATGTCGTGGTCCACCTCACTGAGCTGGATCTCGTGGGTGCTAATGTAGTGCGCCTCCTCGCCCGCACGGCTGCCCACACCTGGGCCGAGCAAGCAGCCTCCTTTGCAGTCCGCGTCGTCGCCATCCTCGCTCTCGCAGCCGCAGGAAGAGGAGGAGGTTTTGCCCTGGGCGAGGGCGCCCTGCCTCTGGGGAAACGCGCTCGCCTTGCTCACCGGGGAAAGGCAAGAGGCGGAGGAGGATTCCGGGCAGCCGCTGGCGCCCAGCTGTGCTGGGGGGAGGCCAGACGACGCGTTTTCGTTAGACCCTCCCGAGGGGGAGCCAGCGCTGCAGCCCTCCGCCTCGGTAGCTTTCCACCCCGGCTCCCGGCTTTCGGATTCCCGCGCCAAGGATGCTGGCGAGCTGCTGGCGCTATCCAGCGCCTTGGTAGCCGAGCCGCTAAGCGCGCTGATCTCCAGCGCTGCGTGGGGAGGGCTGGAACCTGCCAAAGTCAGTGTTAGGGGCTGGGGCCTGGCTTCGCGCCCTCGCGGGGACCCCTCGATCTCCACGTACTTCGCTTCCTTGGAGGTGGCGGTGCCTGGCTCGGCCGGGGGACGGCGCATCTTGTTGCTTTTCGCTCCCCCTTTTCGGCTCTCGGGCTGCTCGCCGGGCGACTGGGAGAGGGCGTTTTCCATGCTTAGCTCGCCAGCATGGGGCCGAGGGCGCAGGCAGTAAGCAGAGATACAGCCCCGGGTCTGCAAAGCCGGCGGGGAGACACGTGTCTCCTGCGGGGTTGTTCCCGGCTTCGCTCGGGGCTCTTCAGTGACAGCGGTGGAGCCAGGAGAGTGTCCCGGCCGGGTTAGGGTGGAGGTGGCTGCTGCTGCTGCCGCCGCTGCCAGTGTCTTGTTCCGGAGCCGGGAGTACAGTTGTTGGTTTGGCACGGAGAGCTGTCAGTCCGAATGCCATTGGTAACAGAAGTAGCAGCAAAGGCAGCATCTGCAGCCCGACCCCCAGCCACCCAGCAGTGAGGCATATGGAAATTCTTGTATTGCTCCTCGAGGGGGAGGTTTGCCTTATTCCACAGTCAGTAAGGGGCCGTGCGAGCCACCTGCCTTCGTGAATTGGCACAGGGCGGCCGCAGAGAAGCCCGTGTTCTGTTACTAAAAGTTACTTTCCAAGACACACAGTTCATAGGGGTAGGCTCTGGGCAGAGATGTAGCAAGGATCCCGAGCGTTTGCAGAAATTAGGCACAGCGCTTCTCCGCTTTTTGCAAACCGGTCCCCTTCCCTTCCCTTAACTTTCCTACCGGCGATCTTCATCTTGGGGGTTTCCTGTGCATTTGAAACGTGTCCGCTTTTCCATTCCCACGGTGGCGCAACCTGCTCTTCCCGCAGCTTTTATCTGACCCAAGCCAGGCAGATATATTCAGGACAAATTCTTTCCCTCCGGGAGTATTTAAACACTCGGGTCTGTTGCTACTTGTGCAGTTCTTACAGGTCTGTAAAGAGTATTTAGGGTAAAATGTGAAAACATTGTTTTTCCAGACTTAATGTCATCTGATGCGCCGACTAACCTCAGGAGAACGTGCAAGGGGCCAAGTGATAATCAAACGTAAACGATTTGAAGGTGCGAGGGACCGAGGGTCATTCTGTAATGCTCTCAATTGAATGTCTGAGACCAAGCCCAAAACAAATAAAATCCTATCAAACCGATCCGTTCCGCTAGATGAGTTCCCACACAGCACAGCACGTGGGAAGCAAATGATGAAAATATAGCAAATCATTTTACCCTTTATAATCCAGAGAATTAAAATGAGTCTCCTTGCGCTGCGTTTTCCTAGATCGATTTAGATTGATTCGGAAAGCGAGATTAGCCGGCATTTTTGCAACAATCAGATACCTACTGAGCCAGTTTTTCTTAGCCCCTTTGCTCGGGGTAAAGGCTCCGCTGTGCGGTTTTGTGAGAACTCGCCAGATCGAAACCATTAACTATACATAGACTATGCGTCATGTATGCCAATTGAATAAAGTACTATTTAAAACGTTCACATTTGTGTACACGATCAGCCACCGCATACTGGAATCGCACACCCGTCAACTCAGAATGCTGTTAGTCATCGTTTTGGTTTCAAATATTTAGCGCAGGGTCCAAGTATTTGTCTCATTGGAAGAAACCAGAAGGGGAATGCACACCTATGTGGAATGCTAAAACGGTACACAACACATGGAAGTTTTTAACCTACCATTACCACTCCCTTCCTGCGATTAGTTTACTATGGTCAGAAAAGATGGGTTAAGTGGAACTGTGGAAGACTATTTTTCCGATGGACTTTTTTAAAACTTTTCTGTGGACTTTTTCTATGCCATGCTTTTACAGCAATGTTGGTCTGTAGCAAAACGATCCCTGGAGGAGAGGGTTCATTGGTGTGGGTATTAGGCATTATTAAGAAGTTTTAAAAAAGATACAGCGGTTCAGAGCTGTGTATCTTCAGTACCTGATGGCTGATCTCTCGAAGTTATTTTTGTCACCAAATAGATCATTTTGCCTAGTCCTCCTTATACAAAATGGAAATGTGATTAATGATAAATGTAATGCTCAATGGAGGAAGCATAAGGGTAAGCTATAACTGGTGAATGAAGCCAATTTTTAAAAGGAAATGGAACAAAATTTTAGCCTGTGGGAAGAGGCAGATGAATGAATGAATGAATGAATGAATGGAACAAAGTGACCTGCTACAATCCCACCAACCATTCCCTCTAAAGATTATTTTGAGTCAGTTGAGAACCCTGTCCTGCCCAAGATTTATATGCATTACACCCTTCAATATTAGTAGGAGGTCCAGTAGCAGAAATGGAACAGTTTGTGGTGGAGCAGGTTTTACAGTTGACTGAGAAGGGTCCTTAGTTGGAATTCTGGCAGAGTTTGCAAACTGGCTCACTGAGCAATTATTAAAATCTTAGGTTTAAAAAAAAGTAGTAAACGGTATTTATCTGGTGTTCAGGTAGTGAGGATTTTTTTAAAAATATGATAACTGTGTGAAATTTACAGGGGAAAGACTTTGGAGAATCTTTTCCATAAAACACAAATTTAGACAGGAATGACTAATTTAAGGTCACTTTATAAATGCAAAGGTAGGGAGAGGATCATCTGAGCAACCTTAGCTCTGCATCTCATGGATCAGATTAGAAATAAGAGTACAAATAAATGGAAAAACTTTAAAAAAAAAAACCCCAAATAGTCTTGCAGCACCTTTAGAGACTAACAAAAATGTAGATGGTATCATGAGCTTTTGTGGGCACAACCCACTTCTTCAGATGAATGGAGTTTAAGGGGTCCAATTTGCAAATAAATAGCACAAAGAGGGAATGGGGAGGAGAGAAGGGGGAAAAAAGGGAAAAATTATCAGTGTGTCCATGGTAAATGGAGCTGATAAGAGCACTTAATACCTACTCTTAAGTACCCTTTTTTATGTCATTAGGATGGTTTTCAGAATGGAGAAAGGTAAAGAGCAGCATCCCCCAGGTGGTCTGTACTTGGACCACTCATATTCAACACATTCATAAATGATCTAGGAAAAGGGGTAAACAGGTGGCAACATTTGCAAATGAAACCAAACTACTCAAGATGGTTGAGTCCAAAGCAGAGTGTGAGGAATTACGTTGGGATCTCTGAAAACTTGGGTGATTGGGCAACAAACTGGCAGAAGAAAATCAATGTAATACACATTGGAAAACCATCTCAACTACACGTACAGGGCTGGTGACACACTTTGCTGGGCAATGGGGGGGTCCCTGGAAGGGGTGGGGCTAGACCATTGTTGAGACCTTGCTGTGTGGAGTTGCAGTACAAGTGCCAGCGGCCTAGAGTTCTGGGCCTTTTTAAACTGCCAAACCCCAAGGCTGTGTCTACACTGGCACAATCTCGCACAAAAGCAGCTGCTCTTGTGCAAAAACTTGCTGCCTGTCTACACTAGCCGTGTGTTCTTGCACAAGTAAACTGATGTTCTAATGTATAAAATCAGGGCTTCTTGCATGAGAACTCTGACACTCCCGCTCAGGAATACGTCCTCTTGCACAAGAGCTCTTCCAGAAGAGGCCAGTGTAGACAGGCAACTTGATTTTCTTGCACAAGAAAGCCCTATGGTTAAAATGGCCATCAGAGCTTTTTTGCGCAAGAGAGCGTCTACACTGGCATGGATGCTCTTGTGGAAGAGTTTTTGCCGAAGAAGAACTCTTCCGCAGAAGAGTTTTTGCGTGAGAATGCGCCAGTGTAGACGTAGCCCAAGGCTACTGCACTCTTTGCCTCCTCACCCCCCCCCCCCCAAAATCTCTGGGCGGGAAGGGGGAAAGATTAGGCATATGGAACAGCTTCTATCTGAGGAGAGATTAATAAAACTGGGATTTTTCAGCTTGGAAAAAAGAATTTAAAGAGGCATATGATTGAGGTTGATATAATTATGACTGGTGTGGAGAAAGTAAATGAGTGTTATTTATTCATAACACAAATAATATGGATCACCAAATGAAATTAATAGGCAGCAGGTCTGAAACAAAAGGAAGTATTTCTTCACACAGTAAACCTGTGAACTCTATACTATGGGAGGTTGTGAAAGCCAAGACTATAACAGGATTAAAAAAAAACTAGATAATTTTATGGAGGATCAGTCTATCAATGACTATTAGCCACGATGAGCAGGAACGGTGTCCCTAACCTCTGCCAGAAGCAGGGAATGGGTGATGGGATGGATTAGCTCTTGATTACTTATTGGCTATGTCTAGACTGTCATGATTTTCCATTAAAAGCATTTGCGGAAAAAAGCGTCTAGATTGGCACGGATTCTTTTCCGCAAAAGCACTTTTTACGGAAAAGCCTTTGTGCCAATCTAGACGCGCTTTTGCGCAAAAAAGCCCCCATCGTCATTTTCACGATGGGGCCTTTTTTGTGCAAAACAAATCTGAGCTGTCTACACTGACCCTTTTGCGCAAAAGGACTTTTGCCCGAACGGGAGCAGCATAGTATTTCCACAAGAAGCACTGATTTCTTACATGAGATCATCAGTGTTCTTGCGGAAATTCAAGTGGCCAGTGTAGACAGCTGGCAAGTTTTTCCGCAAAAGCAGCTGCCGTTCTTCTCATCCTGATGGAGTACTGACATTGATGGAAGAGTGCTCGGAGATGGCTTTATCATGTCTAAGCGCACACAATACATCAGCAGCTGGTGGATCAATTGCTGCAGCATCGCTCCCCAGGGTAGTGGAAACAAGCCCTTAGGCCACACCTACACTTGCACAGAATTTTGAATTAAAGATATGCAGCTCCAGCTATGTTAATTGTAGTTAATTGGAGTAGATGTACCTTAATTCGAACTTTAGCACCATCTCCACAGCAAGAGGTCGACAGGAGCAAATGCTCCTGTTGACTTCCCTTACTCTTTGTGAGTCGAGGAATAATAGCATCAATGGGGGAGCTGCCCTCACCAGTCGATGTAGCTAGACCCGCTAAATTGAACTCCGGAAGATTGATCGCTGCAGTTTTGATCTTCGAGGAAATGAAGACCTGGCCTTAGTTTGTGCTACAAGGAATGGTTGCTATCTTCTATAATGCCATAAGCCATCATTACAAAAAAAAAAACCAACCTGGATTGTTATATATTTCAACCATGTTTTGAATGCTGTCAGGATAACTCCCAAAAGTAGGGAAGTAGAAGTGTTGTCATTCTGTGAGGTTTAGCATACACAAATAGAGATTATAGCTGGGGCTATATACATGCTAACAGACTACAAATTAGGTTGCTTACAACATGGGCACAGGAGAATCACATTTAGCTATCATCAAGTCACATACAAAACTAAAGGGCTGCGTCTAGACTGGCAAGTTTTTCCGCTTTTGCGCAAAAACTTGCCAGCTGTCTACACTGGCCGCTTGATTTTGTGCAAAAGCACTGACGTTCTACTGTCCGAAATCAGTGCTTCTTGCACAAATGCTTTGACGTTCCCGTTCAGGCAAAAGCTCTTTTCCAGAAATGTTTTTTTGCAAGAGGGCCAGTGTAGACAGCTAAAAACTGTTTTGCGCAAAAAAGCCCCGATGGCGAAAAAAGCGATCGGGGCTCTCTTGCGCAAAACTGCATCTAGATTGGCACGGACGCTTTTCCGCAAAAAGTGCTTTTGCGGAAAAGTGTCCATGCCAATCTAGATGCTCTTTTCCACAAATGCTTTTAACGGAAAAACTTTTCCGTTAAAAGCATTTGTGGAAAATCATGCCAGTCTAGACGTAGCCATGCTGGTTTTTTATCAGGTCCTTGGCTACTCAGGCAAAATGCACAAATAAAGTGGTTTGAAGCTGTCCATAGCTTGGACTGTGAACCTCTCCAAGTACACAGTAAATCAAATTAATAAGGCTCTTCTATCAAAGAAAATTTACAAGTTGTCAGGGGGGCATAGGCAGAGCGAGGCAGGCAGGTTGCTGGAGAACATGCTTCCATTTTCTTTTAAAATAATATTTACTTTAAAAGTCCAGTTTTTGTAGTTTGTAAGAGTTTTTTTGGTTTTGTTTTTACATATTAAATAATGGATAATTATTTACCATCTTCATTCCAATTTAATGAAATTATTTTGGGGGGATTGTAATTGTGGCTTGATTAGTCTATTAAAACTGTAAAATGAAGGTATATAACATGCATATTCAAGATAAGCCTTTCAGTCAGACAATGTACACCACATGGAGACAATATACAGAACTAGCAGGTGAGGCCCGTCATTGACTTGGCAAAGTCATTTTATATAGATTACACTTATAGGAAAGTTCAAGAAGTTAAATCTATTTAATAGATTTTTTTATTAATGTGCTTCCAAAAGGAAGAAAAAGAGCCATTTTATATGTGTAGGATTTCAACTTCAAGCATTATTCATTTAATTGAATAATTGCTATACAGTAATTCCTCATTTAACATGTGCCCGCTTAACACATTTTCGCAATAGCATGATTTTTTTTAGGGAACTTTTTTGAATTACACGACCATCCCTGGAATAACACGATTTTCCCAGCTGCCCCGTTGCCAGTGGCTGCGTGGGGCTTCCCTGCAAAGTGGCGGAGGGTTCACCACTTGCCGCGCTGTTCCTCGCTGACTCCCCCTCACCAGATGCCTTGCCCCCTCTCCTTTGCCCCTGCTCGCAGGCCGGCGGCTGGGTTTCCTCAGCTGGCCCATTGCAAAGTGGCGGAGGGTTCGCTGCTCGCCGCGCCATTCCCCAGTGACACCCCCCCCCCCCCCGGACGCAGTGCAGGTCCCGGCAGACCCGTCACAGGGGCATACTCCCAACCCAATCCCTCTCCCTTCCCCTTTCCTTCCCTTCCCCAGAGCCAAACACCTCCCATCCCTGCTGTAACCCAGTCCCCTTTCTCCCCCAACCTTATGCCCTGGTCTCAACAGACACCACCACTTGAAATGCAAGCCCCTCCTTTTCCATTATTTTCAATGGGAAAATTGACCCCACATAACACATTTTCACTTAACACGATCATTTTCTGAAACATATCTATAGTGGTAAATGAGGAATTACTGTATATAGTAAATTTGAATCAGAAAGTTGTCAAGTGTCCATTTCTCTTTCCATAACTAATTTGAATTATTTTGTGATTTGTAACAGTAAAAAGTTTCTTTGCACTAAAATAGCAATTGAATAGGCAACCCGATTTTAATTTTGTTAGCAAATATTTATGACCTCTGATCATAATAGTTATGACTATTTTTCTGATGAAAATCAAAAATAATTATTTAAACCTCTCACCTAGCATATTCCAATGTAAAAAGTAGTGAATCCAACTAATTTAAGTGGCAGGATCATTTATACAAAATTTGGTATCTGTAGGTAATCCCGAAGTATGACTTTATTTTGCACAAACAAATCCACAAACAAACTCTTCAAAGTTCCACATTCCACATACAATAATATAAACTATAGTACTTAGAGATTAAACTGTTCACTAGCTGTGATAATACCATACTAGTGAACTACCTATAAATAGATTTGCAACATTAAGTGCTAGTTATAACTAAAACAGAAGTTCTTGTGGGGAAAGTGTTCAGATTATGTTACAGGATGGATTTTCAATCAGAATAGGGAACCAGTCACACAGCTGGGTCTAATTCAATAAGCTACCATATAAGACACCCAGAATTGGGAGTTAGCTTGGAACATTCACTTCTCTAGTCATCTGGGGCTGAGATCATGGGGGTTGAGGTGGTATTTCAGCCTCTGGGGAGGAGAAGGGAAATGCATCCTACTTTCACACTTCTTAGCAGCTAGTTATGAAGAGCTATTCCAGTGTTCAGGAAGGGCAACTGTGATCATTACAGTTTCCATACAGGAAGGGCTTATAAATGGCAAAAGGTGGGTTTGGAATGAAGGGGTGGATGGAAAAGGCTGACACAGACACAGGTGGTAATATCCTGAATCTCTATACCTGAGGGAAGTAAACCATGCAAGCATGTGCCTGTGCTTTAATGTCCTGGGATGCTTAGGGGTGGAATAGAAAATGAAGGCAGCCCCAAAAATTCACCCTAAGAAATTTCAGTTTAAATGCTATAAGTGCAAATGTTCTTAAGTTATTAAAAAAAAAAGCCTGCCATCTCTCACCCCATTATGATGTCTGAGAACAGTGGTCATCAACCAGTAGATCGGGATCTACTGGTAGATCTTGGAGCCTCTGACATGATCCTGACTGGTTTAATCAAGATGCGATCAAGTGCTGGCACTTCAGCTGCCCCTCCTCTTGCTGCTGTGCAACTCCTGCCCTTTGCCTTGGGTCTGCCTTCCCTATCCCCGGGAACGGAGAGGTGCTGATGTCAAGGTGCCCCTTCTCCCACCCTGTATCCTATCTCCACAGAGCAGAGAGGGGGCACAATAGGACTTTGCTGGCTGCTTTTGGGAGTGGTGCAGGGCCAGGGCAGGGGTGAGCCTGCCTTAGCCCCACTGCACCACCACCCAGGAGCCATCTGAGGTAACTAATGCCTAGTTGGAGCCCACATCCTGAAACCCTACTCTAATCATGAACCCCCTCCTGCATGCCAAGCCTCTGCCCCAACCTCCCTACATCCAAAACCACTTCTAAAGCTTGCACCTAGAACCCCCATTCCAACTGCCTGCCCCAAGCTCAGCTCAAAGCCTATCTCACACTCCAAATTCCCTAATCCAAGACCAAAGCCTGCACCTCAATCTTCTGTCCCTGCCTGGTGAAAGTGAGGGAGGATGGGGAAGAAAGTGAGGATGGAGTGAGCAGGCATGGGGCCTCAGAGAAGGGGCATGAAGGAGGCAGGGGGGCAAGGGTATTTAGGTTTGAGAAAGATTTTGGATTGCACTTAAATTCAAAAAGTGATCGTGTGCTTAAAAAGGCTGGAGTCCTTAAATAGTCCTACAACTATTCAGTTCAACATATAGAAAATATTTCCTGCATGGCACAAAACATTCCACAAAGTGCCTGCGAACATCTGCATACAAGTGCATTTTATGACGCCGGCACTAGGTAATTTGGTAATAGCCCTAGGAATGGT
The DNA here is from genome assembly GCF_052426305.1 of Pelodiscus sinensis. Taxonomy (NCBI): domain Eukaryota; kingdom Metazoa; phylum Chordata; order Testudines; family Trionychidae; genus Pelodiscus; species Pelodiscus sinensis. Next base: position 113,380,440 of record NC_143055.1, on the reverse strand, counting down.
TAAATTATACAAAACAGCCCTCTAGTGTTGAAATACTGTATCACCCTAGCTGCTTTATGACTAGCATGTTTTAAAGAGTAAATGTTTCTCTCTTTGTCTTTTATTTATCTTTTGTCAGGATTTTCTTACCCATTTTGTCCATCATCTGGGGAGATGATGTATAATAATGATTTCTGCCTTTGTAAAATGCTTTGAGAGCTGTGGTTGAAAGGTACTATAATATACAAACACACATACACATGCACACTACAAAGGTAGAATATATATGTGTTTATATATTCTATACAACTGAGAGCACCTGGGGGTTAAATGTAATTAAGTTTCCCAGGTTTTGTGTGTTTTATTAAATCAGTTTACACATTTTCTATTAATTGAAGAAAAATATGGAGGTAGCAGAAGGTTAAATTAACCTGGAAATACTGACTAAATATTATCCAAAGATAATTTAACAATATTTCCAACCCCTCCCTTTGTTTTCCTCCCTCAACTCAACAATGCTGCCAGTTTAGGGGACTGAACAGCAGGAGACCACCTAGGACTGCTCCTTCATAGCGCAAGGAAACCAGCCAGCTATGTATCCTCCTTCCATGCATGCAAAAGGAGATTTAGAACAGTTCTTCTATTTCAACAGTGGCCAGGGGTCTCAAGAAATTCTCTTGTCAGAAGGACAATGGTCCCAAGATGAGTTGTGCTTATGAGCAAGGCCATTGGAAACAACACAATGCAGGGAAATGCAATTAAGAAGCAAGTTCTTTCACGACACAGAAGAAGGCCAGGTGGTGGGAGATAGGGCTGGCCTTATCATGAGGAGAGCTAAGGCAGCTGCCTCAGGTGCCAGACTGTGGTGGGGGGGGAAGTATCCAGAGAATTGAGACCTTTCAAAGTTTTGGCTCAAGCGAGCGGGCATGGGGGCATCATTTGAGCTCCCCGCCTCAGGTGCCAAAATGTTGTGGGCCAGCCCTGGTGGGAGAGGAGTCAGGGATAGCCACAGTAACCGGTGTGAGCCACTACAGAATTGCAGAGACTTAGTACAATTCATGAAAGAATGCTGCATGTGGCAGCACTGCTCTCTTTGTGCACAGTTGTGCTTTTTTTCCCGTCAGAGGAATTAGAGCAGTGGTCTCCAACCTTTTTACACCCAAGATCACTTTTTAAATCTCAGAACAGGCGAAGATCTACCACCCCGCCCCTTCCTTGAAGCCCTGCCCCTTCCTTGAAGCCCCGCCCTCTCTATTCTCCCCTGTCCATCACTTGCTATCTCCAACCCTTACTTACACACTCTGATAAACAGTTTATTTTTAAATTATGTGATTCATACAATTAAAATCACGTTTATAGTTATGAAATAAATGGTCTGTTTTTTATTCATGCTATTTAAATCTAAAATGAAGCATTTATAATTATACATTTTGTGGGGACAGAGTTCTGCGGCTGAGGGCAGGGGAAAGGGAACAGGGTGCTGGGAGGGCAGAGGACAGGGTTCTGCAGCAGGGGACAGTGCACCAGTGGGGACAGGTTTCTGCAGCTGGGGACAGGGTGCCAGTGGGGACAGAGTTCGGGGAGTGGGGACGGGAATGGGGACAGAGTTCTGTAGCTGGGGACAGGGGAGTGGGGACAGCATTCTGTGGCTGGAGAGTGGGGTGCCAGTGGAGGCAGAGAGTCCCCTGCATCTGCCTCCTTCCAGGATTCTCCCCCCCCCCCCCAGGGAAACCAGCGCGTGCCTGCCCCGGGGCCGACCCCTCCAGTGCAGGGAAGCCCCACGCGTGCGTGCCTGCCCCGGGGCCAACTCCCCCCCCCCACACACTCAGCGAAGCCCCGCGCACATGCCTTCCCCGGGGCCAACCCCCCCGCGCACACCGGGAAACCCCCTGCACGCCTCCTGCGGGGCTGACTCACCCCTCCTGTGCAGAGCAGCTAGCGCACTTCTGGAATCGCCGGAAGTGGCGCTAAGCTGCGGGACTTCTGAAGCCAACACTACCTCCGTTTTCTCTTGAGGTAAGTAGTGGGGCTTCTGGGGGGTGGGAGGGAAATAGGGGCGGGGCGGACAGGACGCCTCGCGAGCGACTGGTCGAGGTCTCACGAGCGACCAGTAGCTCACGATCGACCTGTTGGTGACCACGGAATTAGAGTGTTGCCTTGAGCCAGCTGCAAATCACAGCACAAGTACTGCTGTGCTAACTTCCGTGGGACTCCAGGCAGATAAAGTCCTGCTCGTGTGGAGAAGCTTGCAATTTGAGTTTGGAAAAGGGAACAGAAAAGGAGCCGAAAAGAAGAGTGTGACTGGCTGTGATCTATGGCCAATGGATATCTAATCTCAGTTTTTTGTCTTTATCATGACTGATATGCACCACGCCACTAGGGTTGCCAACCCTCCCAGCTTCCCCAGGAGTCTGGCTTTATCTCCCAGAGTCTCCTGAAGCCAAACCAGGAGATTGGCCACTAAGGAAGGGTATGTCTAGACTACACGCTTTTTTCAACAGAGGCTTTGTCGACAGATACTGTCGACAAAGCCTGTGTCAAAAAAGAGCGTCTAGATTGCATTACGCGGATCGAAAAAGCAATCTGCTTTGTTGAAAAGGAGCATCCAGACTGCCGGACACTCTGTCGACAGAAGAAGGCACCTGGAAGTTAAATTTCAGGCGCTGCTGCATGCTCTTTGCAGAGATGTATACTTAAAGGGATCCTCCTGGACAGCCATTGCTCTGCTCCTGCTTCTGGCTTGCTTACCTCCATTTCTGGAGAGGAACTGTGTAGTTGGGGATGGGCAGATGCCTACATGCATCATGGCCAACCCAGTGTACCCCCTTATGCCCTGACTCATGCAGCCATTCATGGGACACCTGGATGTGAGCAGAGAACTCTAACTCCCACCTGGATCGGGCTCACTTCCAGGTGGAGTGCGCCTTTGGCCATCTTAAGGACAGATTTAGATGCCTGCTCACTCAGCTGGATATGGGGGAACACAACATCCCCAATGTGGTTGCTGCATGCTGTGTGCTGCACAACCTAGTGGAGAGGAAAGGGGAGGCTTTCCTCCCTGCTTGGGGGTCACGGGCTGATGTGGAGGGGAAGCATTTTGAGCAGCCCCAGACAGCTGCCATACGGCAAGCCCACCAGCTGGGATTGCGCATTCGAGAAGCCCTGAGGGAGCAATTCTCCCGAGGAGGGCAATGATTTTCCCCAAGGCCTTCCAATTGTGGTATTACCCCATGCCCCCGGTGCCTTCCTTCCCAAAACCCCTCCCGGCCCCATATTCACACATTGTACGCGTTCATCACACAGACAACAGAGACAGGTGTTGGTGAAAAAATGTTTACAGTTTATTTCACTGTTGGGTTTTTGAAAAAATAAAATACTCTTTTGTTCAGAAAAATAAAGTGTTTGTAAACAAAGTAAAGTGCGTCCCTCAGTGACTCTCACAGGTGGGAAGGGGAAATGTCAACCTGGAAGGGGGAGGGAGGCTCAGGGCTGAGGGTGCTGCCTTGATAAAGAGCCCCTGGCACTTTGGCTGCAGAGGCCTTCTCGCAGATAGCCGCGCATGTGGGCTGGGCCAGTAGGGAGCTGGGCAGGAGGTGGGGCTGTACCTGGGTCTGGGATGGCAGGGGTTGAGGGTGGAGGAGAGGGCAGGCTGAGCAGAAGGAGCAGGACCAGGCAGAGGACCAGAGAAGGCCATGGCCTCCCAGATAGCAGCACAAATCTCAGTGCGCTGCTGGACAAACTCATCTAGCAATCGCCTGCTCCACTCTGCCCCTGCCTCCATCCTCCAGTTCATTGCATCTTGAATCCCTTGCAGGATCGAGATGTGCTGGCGCACCAGGTCCAAATACATGCACCAGTGCTAACGGGTTCCCTGCAGCCGTCTCGGTGGTGGGGCAAGTGTGGTGCTCCCCTCCTGGTCATCTGGTCCAGTTGTGGAGGAAAAGATGGAAAAGTCGTCATTCATGCGTGCTCACACTATCCCTGAGAGGGCATGCCCCCTGCCTTCTCAGCAATCAGTGCCTGTCCTAGGGTCAGAGGATGCTTATGTGCATCTCAGTAAGGCTTGGTGTGTCCTGGCCAGCATCCACGGCCTCCCTGGAGCCCAGAAGGTGTGCAGGCCACCATCCTGCCCCCCCTCACACACACCCCATGGCCAAGCAGCACAGACAAGTGTCAGGCCACAGTTGGGGTTCCCACAGGTTGCTGAGAGGCCTGAAGCTGTGTGGCAATCCCAGTGTCCCCAACCCATGCCTGTTCCCGGCATCACTGCCTGCAGGAGCAGGTGGTGCCTCACAGCCATGTGGGTGCAGGGATAGGACGGCCCTCCATGAGGTCGGCCATGTGTGTGCCCCTCCCAGGCTATGATCATCATGACATGTCACAGCACTGTACCATCCACTTTCCTCCCACCTGCCCTGTCCTGTGTGTGTTGGACCCTCACAGCACTCACCTGATGTTTCCTCCCCAGTGTCCGAAGTTGTCTGGGAGGCCTCCTGAGTGTGGGCGTCTGGCTCCTGTGTCAGGGTTGCTGTGCTCCTCATGGTGTCTTCCTCCTATTCCTCTTGGAGCTGCTGGTTGTCTGCTGGGGTCTCACCTTAGAGTTGTGGCCACTGCTGCACAGAGGTCTCCAAGCCAGACTCCACAACCCTCTCAGGAGGCAGGGGTTCCCTTGCACCCAGGATCCGGTCCAGGTCCTTGTAATAAGCACAATAGTGTGCCATTTCCCCAGAGCGGGAGCTGTGCTCACGGGCCTTAATGTACCCCTGCCACAGCTCCTTGACCTTGGCTCTGACCTGGGCTAAGGTGCGGGAGTGGTGGCCTTTCTTTGCCAGGCCATCCACCATTCTGGAATAAATGTCAGTGTTCCTCTGCCTGGACTGTGGGGCCTGAAGAGCCTCCTCCTCGGACCAGAGCTCCAAGAGGGCTTTTATCTTGGGCCCAGACTAGGAAGATGCCTGGCGTTTGTTGCCTCTGGCTTCCTGCAGGGATGTGTTCCTGGAAGGGCCGGGGAGGTCTTGGGGGGCTTGTCCCTGGGACATGGCTCCGAGTGCCTCTACCAGGAAAAGCTGTGCAGTCAGGATCCTGGCTGGAGCTGGCTTGCTGCCAGAATGCTACTCCTGGGTGCCTGTGCCTTTTAAAGATGGCTACAAGCAGGAACAATAGAGTTGAAAGCTGTGGCAGGAGCGTCCACCAGGGCTTCTTCCTGGAGGCCTTTATTGTCGACATAAATTCTTCCCTGCGTCCACACTTACCTTCTGTTGACAGAGCTCTGTCGGCAAAGGAAAATGCAGGACAATGTAGCACTTTAAAGACTAACAAGATGGTTTATTAGATGATGAGCTTTCGTGGGCCAGACCCACTTCCTCAGATCAAAACCTTATTCCTCGTAAAACGAGGTTTACAGCCGTTGACAAAACTGCCGCGTTCTGTCAACTTACTATCCACAGAACACAGCGGTAGTGTAGATGCAGGTATAGTTTTGTCAACGAAAGTCCACTTTTGTCAACAAAACCATGTAGTCTAGACACACCTTAAAAGTCCAGCAGAGTAACAGGGCTCTCTGCCAGCCCTGGACCCATGCTGCTCCCGGAAGCAGCTGGCACATCCTTATGGCCCCGGGGAACAGGGTTCTCTACACTATGCCCCAGCCCCAATCACTGACTCCACAGCTCCCATTGGCCAGGAACTGCAGCCAATGGAGCTATAGGAATGGTGCCTGCAAGCGGGGGCATCACACAGATTCCCCTGGTCCACTTGTCTAGGGGGCCACAGGGACCTACCAGCTGCTTCCGGAAGTGGTGCAGGGCCAGGGCAGGCAGGGAGCCTGCCTTAGCTCCAATGTGCTTCCAATTGGGATTTGGAGCTATCCAAGGTAAGTGACGCCTTGCCAGACCCCACACCCATCAACCACAAGTCAACTCTCTACCCCATTCCCAGGCTCTCTCCCACCTCAAACTCCCCTCCTCCCCAAGCCTTCACCCCTCACCTTCACCTGCTCCCCAATCACCTGCCCCAACCCTAAACTCCCTCCTGCACCCAAATGGCCTTCCAGAGCCATCACGCCCTCCTGCATACTAACCCCTGCCCCAGGCTCAGCCCAGAGCTCCCATACTGCAAATCCCTCAGCCCCAGCACACAGCCCACCCCATCTCATGCACACCAACCCTTTTGTCCATGCTGGTGAAAATAAGTGAGGGTGGGGGAGAGCATGCAGTGGAAGAAGGGGGGATGGAGTAAGTGAGAGGCATGGCCTCCGAGAAGGGGCAAGACAGAGGTCATGGCAACGATCAAAGTTACTTCTCATCTTGTGGGTTTGAGCAACAGGGAGGACGATTGACAGAAGAGGGAGAGGCAGAGGAGGTTAGTGAGAAATTATTACAAGTTCTATTTTGGCCATCTTTAACAGAGCCCTGGCCCCAATTTAATCTCTGGGTGCTACTAGTCTATCTTAACCACTACACACGCCCACATATGCACAACTCCACAAGGGCCAACTGGTATGCTCCTCTTACAGCAAATTCTCCCTAGACATTCTAGTTTTTCAGAGTGGTCATTTTAGTTTGCTTTAAAATGATGCTTCCAACTGAAGTCAGCACCTTTAGAAATCAATCCCCAATCTGTTTCAGAAGGTAACAGAAGCTGAGAGCGATTCGCTGTTTCCTTTCAGCTTCTCAGACTCTAGTCTGCTTGAGAAATTTTGGGGCCTCATTTAATCAATCATCTTGCAAATTTAAAACCACTGTGGTTTTGTTCCTGGAAGCCCTCTCAATCCTCCTTTCCCCTGCAAATGAGATGGATGGATTTCAAGACCCTAACCTGAGCATTTGAGGTTAAATAATTTAAAGGCCTTAATTTGGCCCTTAATATGGAAGACTAGATTTCCTTCCAGGATGAGAAAGGATCATGTTCTGGCAGTTGCATTACACTCTAATGTCTCTTTGGCCTTTGCCTTAATCAGGTCACATTGGTTACTTTAGAAGGTCTGAAGACCTTGTCATGTCCAAATGATGAATGTTAACCTTCAGCTTTTCAAGGTTTTCTTTGTTGGCTGTTGAGAGGCTTTCAATATTTTAATATTAAAAAATTCACCACAAGTACTCAAGTTTCTTAGACATGCTTCCGCTCATTTGCAGATATACTCAATGTCTGTCCATGCATTTATGCAATGCTCAGTGGCTCACATGAATTAAGAGTTAAATACCCACTGTCTTAACTTTTCATAGAGCAAGCTAACTTGGGTCGTTTGATATGGAAGAACATTTAGGCGGCTACCTGTGCTTCACCAGCAACAATGAACTTGAACCAGACTGTGCAGTATAAAAGAACTGTGACTGCAGGTAACAATTTATTTATAAACACACCCTTCTTCACAACTGCTTTCATAAGACATGTCCCTTTGAAAATGGGACTGTTGAGATAAGTAAAGTGATGTGCATGAGTGTGCACACACGTGGGTGTCTCTTTTCTGGTTAGGGCAATGTGTACTTACCAGGACATGACTGCTATTTGTATTGCATTATTGGGTGATTTAAAAAAAAAAGATTGCAGACATGTTTGGCCATTAGAGCTGTGCAACGTGTTTGCAACAACACGCAACTTGAAATCATGCTGCCTGCTTGGTTTCAGGTTGTTAGCCAGACTGAGGAAACCTGAGTTGATGTATGGTTTCCTGTTAAAGTCAGGTGAAAATCCATCATTTTAGAAATGGGCTTAAACTAGGAAATTAGGAAAGTCTGGTTTTGGATCTAGAGCTTGAGGTGTTTGGAACAGGGATTTTGGTTCAGGTCTGTCTCTACCCATTTCTGTCTCTATCATCCTACCAGTTAGATGTTTTCACTGAGTTTTGTTGTACGGTTTTGTATTTATTCAAAGCAAGAACAGATTTACCATTAAACATGCCAAGCGGTGGCACGGGGAGGCCCCCAAAATGCAGCAGTGTAGTAGGGCTCAGACAGGCAGCCTTCCTGCATGTCATGGCCAATAGACCCACATTGCTCCTGGAAGCAGCCAGCTGCTAGCAAATCTCTGCACACCCCTGGCTGTGGTGGAAGGCAGCTCAGTGTAAGTTGCTTCTGCCCCAAGTAGCACATGGAGACCCATGACCCCCCCTCCTTTCAAGGGGCACAGAGATATGTGTCAGCAGTAGCAGAGCAGGGGTAAGACTGCTCTCTGTCTGCTGTACCTCTCTCCCTCCCTCCCCACAAGTGACCAGCATGTCCCTTTGGCCCCGCAGCTGGAGTCTTCATGTATTGCCTCTGCCCCAAGTGCCAGCTTCTCAGTTCCCATTGGCTGAGGGCTGTAGCTAATGGGAGCTGTGGAGGCAGCACCTCAGGCAGTGGAGCACAGAGACCCAATACCCCACCCTTCTCATGAGTCACTGCCAGAGATGCATGCCAATTGCCTTGGAAACTGTGCTGCCAGAGGTAAGCCCCACCCTCTGACCTTCCCACACCCCAAACCTCTCATGCAGCCCAGAGCCCGCACCCCCCCCCAAACCGCCTCCCAGAGCTTGACCCCCATACCTCTTGCAGCGTGCGGGGATCAAGCTCTGGGAAGGAGTTTTGGGTGTGGGCTCTGGGGTTGGGGAATAGGCGTTGAAGGGCATGGAGGGGTGGATTCTGGGAGGAAATTTGGGTGAGAGATCTGGACTGGGGCAGGGGGCTGAAGTGCCAACACTTGCCCCAGTTAAGGTACCCCACTTTACTTTCATGTATTTTCTATTATTATACAGTGAAAGCTTTGTTATCCAGCACTCATGGAGCGGAGGGGGGGGGGGGCGTTACTGGTTAATTGAATGTGCTGGATAACAAAGCTTATTGCTCTGCCCTTGCCCCCTACTGGCAGATCTGGCTTCCGGCAGCTTGAGGCAGGCTGATAGGGTTGCCAGATGGTTTAACCAAAAATACCAAACATCCCCCCTCCCCTTTAAGAAAAGGCTTTTTTGCTGGTGGCCATTTTGTTTTTCAGCTCCAGCCACAAGACAAGCTCCTACAAAACCAGGTAGGTGGGAGAGGCGTACGGGGGGGCCTGGCGGAGGGTTGGGGGGGCCTGGCGGGAGGCCTGGGGGCAGGGCCTGGTTGCCAAGTCCCTGGTTGCTGAGTCCATGGTTGCTGTCCAGGGAAAAAAAATCAGAAAATACAGAACATTTTAGGCGTTTGGTATTTTCTGAATTTTTTTACTGGACAGGAGGTGAAAATACTGGACTGTCTGGGTCAGTACTGGACACCTGGCAACGTTACAGACTGAGGGAGATGGAGGCGCCTGCTGCTGCTGTCAGCCAGCAGTGCCGGCTGTCAGAAGCCCCACAACAGCTTGGACAGGTGGGAGTCAGGCGCATGTGCCTGAAGATGCAGCAGTATTGTGGCTGGGGGCAATGCTGGTTAACAAAGTTTTCCAGTTAACAGAGTGCCGGATAACAAAGCTTTCGCTGTCAACAGGAGGAGGATGAAAAAAAATAGAGGGGTAGAGAAAATGTTCTTTTTCTTTGCTGGCCTTTGAGCAGGCCCAAAAATGAAACTGTGCACAGTAACAGTTACTTCATCCCCAAGTTACTCTAAATCCACCTCTGATTCAAACCCAGACATTTAAAGCAAAATTCCAGGTACTGTCAAATAAAAAAGCATTTCCACACATCCATGTGAATGTAAACACTTGAGTTCTGCGTGGCCCTACTCATTACTGGAGGAATATAAATCTATTTAGGGATTTTTAATTCACCCATGGCCAGCATACTGACAGGTACTGCTTTTGCTTTGTCACGCTGCCACTTGCTTGCTTGCTTTAAAAATAACAGTACAGGTGTCCAGATTGGGTATTATGTTGAACAAGAAAGCACAGATTGTATGTGACCAACTGCAGTAGAAAAGGATTTTGGTTGCAGGCAACACTTTGTTTATATCCAACAGTTTCTAAGGGCTGAAAGTGTGAATGTGCTGAGGGCATCTAAGCAATAGATTAATAGTACAGGCAGTCCCCGACATAAGTCAGATCCGCACTTACAAACAGGGCTTTTCTCGCCCCGGAGCTCACGGGCGGCGGGTCACCACCCGTGTCCTCCGGGGCGAGAAAAGCTTCTCCCGGTCTCCCTGGTCTTCTGGGGGGGGGGGGGGAGGGTTCCAGCAAAGCCGCTGGACCCCCCCCAGCAGACCAGGGACACCCGAGCAAAGCTGCCGCCTGGTCTGCTGGGGGGGGTCCAGGGGCTTTGCTGGACCCCCCCCCAGCAGACCACGGGGACAGGAGCAAAGCCGCCCAGGCAGCGGCTTTGCTCTGGTGTCCCTGGTCTGCTGGGGGGGTCCAGCGGCTTTGCAGGAAGACGGGGAGCAAAGGAGCAAAGGTCTGCAGGGAGACGGGGAGCAAAGCCTTGGAGCACGCCCGCAGCGGGACAGCCCGAGCGCACTTGGGCTGTCCCGCTGCGGGCGTGCTCCGCGGCTTTGCTCCCCGTCTCCCTGGTCTGACCAGCAGACCAGGGAGATGGGGGGCAAAGCCTCGGAGCAGGCCAGGCCAGCAGTGGGACAGCCGCGGCGTGCCTGGACTGTCCCGCTGCCTGCATGCTCTGCGGCTTTGCTCCGGGTCTCCCAGGTCAGCAGACCAGGGAGACGGAGCAAAGCCGTGGAGGACTTGGGTGGTCCCGCCACCCCCGTCTCCCTGGTCTGCTGGGGGGGGGGGGTGCAGCTAGTACCCCCCCCAGCAGACCAGGATTTTCTTGCCTACCCCTGGGGTAGAGCAGCTGGGGGCTGCCGGGTTGGTCCCGCAGCGCCGCTCCGGACCAACCGGGCAGCACCCCAGCTGCTCTGCCCCAGGTATCCTGATTCAGCCACTGCTGGTCAGTTTCAGCAGCGGCTGAATCAGGACGCCTGGAGCAGAGCAGCTGGGGTGCTGCTGGGTTGCTCCAGTAGCACGGAGGAGCCGCGCTACTGGAGCAACCCAGCAGCACCCCAGCTGCTCTGCCCCAGGTGTCCCCAAGTCAGCCGCTGCTGAAACTGACCAGCGGCTGACTACAGGAATCCTGAGGCAGAGTTGCTCTTCCCCAGGCTTCCTGGAATCAGCCGCTGATCAGTTTCAGCAGCAGCTGACTTGGGGACGCCTGAGTTTCTTAAGTTGAATCTGTATGTAAGTCAGAACTGGCATCCAGATTCAGCCGCGGTTGAAACTGATCAGTTTCAGCAGCGGCTGACGCCAGTTCCAACTTACATACAGATTCAACTTAAGAACAAACCTACAGTCCCTATCTTGTACGTAACCCGGGGACTGCCTGTATTGTCAATGAAACATGACATTTCTGCCCTCTGGACAGCAGCCAGCATTTGCGTGAAGTTATTTTGTATACCAAGTTCAATGAATATATTTGAAATATCACATGAAAAGCAACCCTGGTTTATTATTATGCAAACTTTCCTGCCACTGGGGCCTATGTCTGGTCACTAGCTGAAGTTCGTTCAATGAAAATCTTGTGGGTATTTCTTCCTTGACCTGCACTGAGGGCCAGCCAAAGTGCGTTCCACCACACGGCGATGAAAAGAAGGATCAAACAGCTCCCAAAGCAAAACCTCTGTTTGACTGGAGCTTTCTATATATAGGGTGGTGCAATAAACACCATTGTGAACTGTGTGCAATCTGCCTGCCTGAGACTAAGGCTGCACACACACAAGCCCCTTTCATGGGTAAAATCAATATGCAAAAGTGAAAGTATATATAATATAAGCAATTAAAAATCCTATCGGCTGCTATCTGACAAATCACTTCAGTTAGCCTGAGAGATGGAAGCTGACCCAAAATAAAAAATCCCTGACAAAGAACTTTAAACAAAAGCAAGAGAGAGATTTCTAAACTTAGCTACAAAATGTGGTGTAAAGGTCAGGTTCACAAGGAGACCATGCCAAATCTCTAATGATGTGACATTTTTATGAGTCTGAAAAATAATATCTTGGCAGAAGGTAACTGGGTAATATGAGAGGGGGGATTTATTTAAATTGGACTGCATATTCTTTCATTTCAAACTTAGTTCTTGATCCTGCCAAACCTCACTGATGAGAAATCCTTGCTCCTGTAAGTAGTGCCATTGTGATCAGTGGATGTACTTCACTAAGTAAAGGCTACTCACACAAATTCAACATTGCATAATGCGCTCCTTAATTTTTAACTTTTATTTTCAAAACCTGGCAATTTGTTCCTGGATTATAGATAAAAGCAACCATCACATTTTAAGGTAAGATCTTACACAGTGTCTCTATCATGCATTAAGAAATGCACAAACAGAACTTCCAAGCTGTATTGCTAACCCTTTTTAAGGATAGGGAATGCAAAAGGCCAACATCTGCATAGTCATCTAGTCTAATCAGATTTGAATGCAGGGCTGAAAAGATGAATGGAGCCAATGCTGCAGCAAGCACCTCTTTACCCTGAAATAATGTACCACTGAATTCTATGAAATGTTTTCCCCCACGCTTAAATGGGAGTAGGCTTGGGGTATTTTTTATGCTGGGTCCTGCCGTGAGGGCAGGGGCCTGTCCTTGATGCTCTCTTGAGGTCCCTTCCAGTTCTAGTGTTCTATGATCTTTAAACATTTATTTTAAAATATTCTCTTTCTCTTGCCACCATTTTGATACCAGTAAATGTTACTTTTCTTCAGATGAAAATGTCTGTACTTGTTTTTTCAAAGGTCCTTCCTCCCGCACCAATTAAACAGGCAAGTGAAGGTCCCAGGTGGTTGGCCATATAATATAGTTCCAACTGTCACGTCCCCATGCAGCTGTGGCTCAGAGAGCACGAAACCTCCCTATTAATTGCTCTAACATTTCAGCACAAGCAGCAGTGTCAGGCCTTTGACTAATGAGTCTAGTGCAGGATGTCTCAAAGTTCATTGCACCATGACCCCTGCTGACAACAAAAATTATTACACAATTCCAAGAGGGGGAACTGGAACCTGAGCCTGCCTGAGACCCACTGCTCTGGGCGGGGGGAGGAGGAGAAGGGCCAAACCTGAAGCTCAAGGGCTTCAGCCCCAGTGGGGGATGGGTGCGGTGGGGCTTGTAACCTGAGTCCCAGCATGCACAGCTGAAATCCCACAGCTTCGGCCTCAGGTGGTAGGGCCCTAGCAAGTCTAAGCCAGCGGTGGTGACCCCATTAAAATGGAGTTGGGACTCACAGTTTGAGAACTGCTGGTCTAGTAGTTGTGGCTCTGAACAGCGCTTGGAATAAAAAAGCTTTTAAAGGTGGTTGTACCATTACAAGACACTCTCTCAGCTCTTTGGTGGCTACCTGGCCAGCTTCATTGCTGCCCTAACTTGGGAAAAGAAAAGCAAGGTAGCTTCAATAAGGCCTTCCTGCTCCGAGAGGTGGTATTGCTCAGATTGCACTTGCCTTGCCTATTGATACATCTAGGTAAGACTGGAACGGAGAAGAAAAACTGCGAACACAGTAATACTGTAGTAGAAATTAAAGAAATCCAGTTATAAAACTAGAGATAGACCTGAACCAAATTGCTTGAGTCTAAATACCCCTGAGCCCAAATGCTAATCTAAACTCTGAAGTTCAAACATTGTGGAACTGCAATAATTTTCTTTCATTGTCCAAGATCAGACTTAAGACTCCCTGTGCAGTGGCATTAGGCAACTTAGGCTGTGTTAGTATTCTGGGTCTGTCTACACACCCTGTGGAACATAGGTGCTGCCACACCCCCTGGCTTGAAGTGATATCTGTTACATCCAGGGTTTACAGTTTGGTATGATGGCTCTCCACCCCGCTGCTATACAAATTGTTCCTGCACCCTGCAGTGGAAGGAAGTCTACCTCCCACCCCCATGCTTCAGAGCCTAAGCCACAAGTTCAAAGCTCAGGGATATTTTTGGAGCACTAATGTGAGCCCACTAGCTTAAGTTTGTCAAGCCAGGCTGGGAGGCTCACTTCTGTGGGCTGTGTAGAGAGAGAGAGAGACTCACTGTTAGTCAGATACACACAGGGGCAGGGGTGAAAGTAACTTAAATTTCTTACACGTACTCTTGTATCACAACTCCCTCCCCCCCCCGGGGGAGGGACTCAGGGCAGGGGTGTGTGATACAGCAGTACCTATATGAAATGTAAGTGTGGGGCAGACTGCTGGGTGAGGCTCATGGCAGGGGGCTAGAGATGTGAGGTGGGGCAGAGGGTGCATATAGAAAGGTGTGAAACTTACGGCTCACACTGCAGGCAGTAATCAACTATGCGGGGGGGGAGGACGGGGGGCGGACGGGATGGAAACCCAGGGCTCTACTCGCCCATGCGCCCTGCCAGGACCATGAGCAGGACGAGCAGCACCCCGGGACCTGCATGTACCCGGGCCAGCCCCGCTCCCCGCCAGCCAATTCTCTCTCCCCCACCCCTTCCCTGGCCAGCCCCGCTCCCCCGATCCCCTCCCAGCCAGCCTTGCTTCCTCCCGCAGCCCTCTAATCTGCCCCAGCCAGCCCCGCTCCTCCAGGTCAGCCCTGCTTCCCCCTGGCTGGTTCTCTCCCCCCTGATCTCCCCCAGCCAGCCCTGCTCCCCTCCCAGCCAGCCCCGCTCTCCTCCCGGCCAGTCTCCATCCCCCTCATCCCGATCTGAGATCAAGTGTGTCTGTGTTTTTTTGAAGCCATCTGGTAAGCCTAGGGGTGTGGGGAAGGCTGGGGGAAGGGGCTGAGGTACCCCTGAGATTTGTACTAGGATGGTGCTTGCTGTTTCCCCTCCCATCACTGTCAGAGAGTGAGAAGGAAGCTCAGAGCGTGGCTCACTCACTCCTCTGCCCCCTGCTCGCACCAGCCGGGAGTGAGAGGAATGCACGCACTTTCACCTCGCTCCCTGATAGGGGAACAGGAAGAAGAGCAGCAGCGTCTTGGTACAAGGGGCTTTAACCCCCCTCCTGCCCTCCTGAAATGGCACCTTTGCTGGGGCTGAGGTCTCAGGTCTGGGGTAGTCCCAGACTGATGCCTCAGGAGCCTGCTTGGAAGTGTGCAGCACCTCCCCCTGCAGCAAAGCGCCCCAGGTCCTGCCTTTCTTGCCAGAGCAGTGCACCGGGGCGCACCACCTTACTTTCACCTCTCACCACAGGATAGTGTCAACAAAGACTCTCTTTTACATCCATTACCATGCTCATCCAGTGACATGCTAACTAAGCATTTCTAGTAAGAATACACCCCAATATTTCCTCACCTTCCTTCCTCTGTTTAGAAGACCGCAGTGGGGGAATCACAGAAGATTAGGAGAGACCTCCTACCCTCTGCTTAAAGCAGGACCAACCTCAACTAAAACATTCCAGCCAGGGCTTTGTCAAGCCTGGAGTTACAAACCTCTAAGGATGGAGATTCCACCACTTCCCTAGGTAGCCCATTCCAGTGTTTCACCACCCTCCTACCAAAATAGTTTTTCCTAATATCCAACCTAGACCTCCCCCACTGCAACCTGAGACTTCTGCTTCTTGTTCTATCATCTGCTGCTACTGGGAATAGCCTAGCAAATCCTCTTTGGAACCATCCTTCAGGTTGCCATCAAATCCCCTCAAATCTTCTCTTCTGCAGACTAAATAAGCCAAATTCTTTCAGCCTCTCCACGTAAATCATGCACCCCAGACCCATAATAATTTTCATTGCCCTCCAGTGGACTCTCTCCAGTTTGTCCACATCCTTTCTGTAGTGGGGCCAAAAACTGGACACAATACTCCATATGTGGCCTCATCAGTGCCAAATAGAGGGGGGGAAATCACTTTCCTCGATCTGCTGGCAATGCTTCTACTAATGCAACCCCCTATGACATTAGCCTTCTTGGCAACAAGGACACACTATTGACTCCAATCCAGCTTCTTGTCCACTGTAATCCCCGAGACCTTTTCTGCAGAACTGCTGCTTAGCCAGTTGTCCCACACTCTTTAGCAGTGCATGAGATTCTTCTGTCCTATGTGCACTTGTCCTTGTTGAAGCACTGAAGATTTCTGATGAAGCAGAAAGGAGGCTTTTAAAATCATTTTTCATTTTAGCATCCCCTGTATTTCCTGATGTCAGCCAGAACTGGAGATATAAATGGAAAGTATATGGGAAAGAAAAGAAAAAAAATGTGGCGGTTTGCCATTATAAAGCTTCCAGTCCAATTTCTGAGCTGAAAAATCAGCTATGCATAAGAATCTGTCCATTTGAATGCTTATCTGCCCAAACTCTTGGAGGTTAACCAACCACAAAATTTTAGGAATGTTGCCTTCCTGAGCATTATTGAGGGAGAGATAGTGATACACTTCCTGAGAAAATTAATGATAAAATAGGAGCCTTGTTTTCTGTATGCAAGGAAAATAAAATGAAGTTTCCAGAGGGATTCCCTACCCTGTCTTTTGTCTTTTTTTGTGGTTTTGCAGAGACAAAATGAAGTACTGCTGTAGGAGTGGAAATCCCTCATATCTGCTAAAATATATCTGGAAGATAGAGTGAGGATCCCAGTTAGGACTGAATTACCTATGAAAACATTCCATCTGCTTAAAGAAATGTTAAATACAACAGTCTGTTGTTCAGACTGTTTTTGTGAATGATGGTAAACCGCATTAAAACTTTAGAATTATTCTGTATGGAAAAGCGCAGCCCTATGCGAGATTCATGTCTAAACCTCCTCCTACACTCTAATGCTATATTTAGCTTGAAAAGATGTTCCCAAAGTTAATTCAACTGCTTATACTTGGTAGTGCTCCAGTGAAAAAATATGTTGTGTGTCCTTCTATTGCACGTAGCAGCCTCATTACACAAAGGCTTCTTCAGTAAAGGCCTCATTCTGAAACGTGCAAATTCAATAGGAATTGAGGGTGTTCTGAACCCCTATGTTATGGGGCCATAAGCAAGTTGATTTTTAAATTTGGCAAAAATCACATAATAGAAAAGTACCAACATTTTCAAACAATGGCTGGTCAAAGCTGGTGTCTATTCATAGGAAGTGCAAATCACCATTACCAAACATCACTGCCAGATTGAGCTAATATCATGATACATACTACTGCAACCATGTTGGAAGTGGGCATGGGGAGAAAGTAATGATAAAATGATCTTGAATAAAGTTAAGTGGGCAGCAAACAAGAGAAATTTTTGCTAACAACATATCCTCTTGCTAAGAGTACATAGTCTGATGCAAAGGAGCAGATGCAAAGGGAATACAACAGAAGAGAATGGTATAATGTCTCTTTCATTACAAATTAGAAGAGAATAAAAAGGAAATTTTAATAAGGCAGTGACAATCTGAAAACAGTCCCTGTTTTCATAAAATAACCATACAAGGGTAGGAGGACAATATAGCCTATCAAATGCTTTTTAAAAATAGTGACAATTAATCAGAAGACAGAGACAGGGAATCAAGTAACTCCAGCCACTAATATAAACAGCTTCTCAAGTTAGATGATTTAGCCATATCAGATCCTATCATTTAGCTAGTCTAACATACCCAGTAGTCTGTGCTTAGGAGAAACACGGGACTTATCATCTGTAAGATTAAATCTCTCCCTTTACCTAGAAAGGGTGGTCATTCAAGGTTACAGCAGAGGTAACTGAAGGAGCAGTCTGAAAAAACTGTCATGGCAGCTGTCTTAGTCAGTTAGGCAGGCATTCTACTGTAGAGCAGATGGCTCTGAAGTTGGCACAAAAGTCAACCAGATAAGACAACATATGTATAAAAGTGCTCTTTTGTCTCCCTCCTCCCCAATTTTCCACCCCAAATACATTCATGTCCTACACAAGTAGTCTTGTAGCACCTTCGGAACTAACAAAAATATATATACAGTATCATGCGCTATTGTGGGAAAAAACACACACCTCTCATCTGAGGAAGTGGGTTTTGCCCGTGAAAGTTCATGGTACTATTTTTTTTTTGTTAGTCCTGAAGGTGCTACAGGACTTCTTGGTTTTTTAAAGTTACAGACTAACACGGCTACTACCCCTTTGAGGCTTCTCAATACATGAAACATTCTCTACTTTTATGGACATTTCTTTGGCGACTAGCGTAGGGGAAGTTTTTACATTCTTTCAGGGGATGTTGTTCTAAAGCTATGTTACTTAGGAATGGCTTGACAAATAAAACTAAAAATTCAGTACCATCATGGCATAGCTCAAAAAGCATTATGGCATTTGCAAACACTGAGTGGTTAGTTTTCACCATATTTTGCATAGGCTTTATTTTCAGAGATTGTAACCTAGTATTATGGGACTTAGGTATAGAGTATTAGAGTAACTCTTCCATTACAAACATTTGCATTAAGAAGAGCATGAGAACTGCAAAACAAAGCACACCAAAATCAGGAAACAACAAAGTTCAAGTTGTCTTCACTCTGTCCCTTTGTATACATAAAAGGAAGTCCTACTATTGTTTGAATGGCAAATTATTCCATTTTGATATTGGATTTATTCACAGGATACCGAAATACTTGTAAGAAGTTTTCTCCATCTATAGAAGTCTTCTGCAGTTCTAGTGTTGAGTAAATCCCACAAACATGAATGTTAACAACAGCTGACATTGTATGACATTGTACTCCTCATTTCACGAGGAGTAACGGTAGTTCGAACTAGGAAGCCTAGTTCGAACTACCTAGTTCGTGCCCCGTGTAGCCGTGCTGCACGGGGTTCGAACCAGCGGGGTTTTAAAAATGGCGGCTCCCCGCTTATGCAAATGAAGCCCAGGAAATTCAAATCCCGGGCTTCATTTGCAAGTGCGGTATGCCTACATTACCCCGCTAGTTCGAACTAGCGGGGTAGTGTAGACATACTCTAAGAAACTCAGGGGCAGAGACAAAGAGGCAGAATTGTCAAGGTTCCCTAAATCAGTGGCTCTCTACCAAGGATACATGTACTCTGGGAATACTCAGGGCTCTCCTTGGGGGTACAGCAACTCATCTAGATATTTACCTAGTTTTACAACAGGCTACATAAAAAGCACCGCAAAGTAAGTACAAACTAAAATTTCATAGACAATGACTTGTTTATCCTGCTCTGTATTTTATACACTGAAATGCATGGGCAGTTGGTGAAGGTAGGGCTGGGGGAGGCAAGCCACCCGCCCCACCTCCAGCCCTGCCCCTTCTGCTGAGGTCCCGCCTCTTCCCTGTGGAGGTGAGTGGGCGGGCATGCCCCAGCCTCCCCAACCCTGGGGCACTGGGGGAGGGAGAAGGGAGTGTGATGCGGCTCAGTTCTGGAGCACCAGGAGATCTGGCGCTGGGGGCAGCCACACTCCACCCCCAGAACGCCTATAGCAGGTGTTCTAGGGTAGAGTGTGGGCATGGCCATGCCTGACTGTTTGGGAAGGCAGAGCTTTCCCCGCCTAGGCTACCAGATGCCCATGCTAAAATGTAAGTACAATATTTGTATTCCAATTGATTTCAGGACTATTTTGTAAACATGAGAAAGTGAACAATTTTTCAGCAATAGCGTGCCGTATGCTTATGTCTGATTTTGTAAGCTTGTAAGTGAGGTGAAACTTGGGGTTACAAAGACAAGTCAGACTCTTCAAAGAGGTACAATGTAATGGACAGGTTGAGAGCCACTGCCCTAAAGAATCTCAGTGCACAAAGTGCAATACTTTGTTCACACTAATTTAAAAGATTAGGGTGGTGTGGTGCTGAGAATTTCATGTTAGCACATCAGGCACTGTGGATACTTTTAGGCACACATTATCATCTTGATCTTAAGGTTGACAGTACTGCCTAACCACAAGAATTCAAAAATCAAGTGTCTGGCTTCTAAAAATTATGAGCTTTTTAAAAAATAAGAAGATTTGGGGACCTTTTGGTTGTTCTCTGATGTTTGAGCCTGGAGAGTTCAAATTTTCATCATTTTCTCTACACCAGTGAAGGATAGAAATATATTTTTTTCCACAAAAGCAGAGTTTCATGTCTAATTACGGAACTTCAGGAGGTGGGGCATCAAGAAAATCATCAGTTATGATGAGATTCACTCAGAGCTGGCACCATTTGGTTATCATTAATCTACATTGTTCAGACAGCAGTTGCCAACACCAGTAAACATTTACCCACAGTTACAATCAGGGCGACTAGTGGGAGGGACATAAAGGGGGCACCAGCTGTGGGTGGGGGAGGAGAGAATGTAACCCCACACATGACTTTCTGACCCCAGCCTGGGGCACCTATAATCTCTCATCCCCTCCCTATGAAACATTATTTAGTGGGGGGCACTCGGTCCTCTCCCAGTTTCTTTCCCAGGCAACCTCCAACCACGCTGCCTGTCTGGGACATTGCCCAGTGCAGCACTGTAGCTGCCTAGGAGAGTAGAGCTGCTATACTGCACCAAGCAGCATAGGCGCCGACTTCCCCTCTAGCCAAGAGTGCTCGATGCCCCCGCCCCACACCCATTCCACCCCTTCCCCCAAACTCTGCCCTTCCTGCCTCCACGCCTCTTCCTCCTCTGAGCATGCCCCATGCCCACTCCTTCCTAGAGCTTCCTGAATGCTGTGAATCAGCTATTCAAGGTGCTTCAGAAGCGCCAGGAGGGTGGGAGTTGGTCAGCAGAGCCACCAGTGGGTGAGAGACATGGAGGAGGGGGAGCCTGGCTGTCATTGGGTGCTCACCACACATTAATGTTTCTCTGTGGGTGCTCCAGCTCTGCTTTCCCTGCTGCTCTGCTTCTGAGCCCTTGCCCTCCCCTCTTCAGCATTTTAGGGAGGGCCATGTGACCATTTAAGCCACTCCCACACGTTGCCCCTCATTAGAATGGAGCAATGGCTGAGAGCCACAGGGCTATTCCAACTCTAAATGTACATTTGATGAAAGGGCCAAGTTTTTGTGAAAATGTTTGTTTAGCTACAAAATACTCATAAAAAAGTACAAGTAACTGACCCTATGTCTAGTCACTGATAAGTTCTGTCTGCAAGATGCTGACATTACACAGTCTGCAGACTGATGCAAACTGTCCAAGGGACTCTTCAGTTTTCTGAGCTCACTAGAGGCAAGTAAAATCCTGAGATGACCAGGTCTGAAGTACACATTTTCCCCTTATGCTATTAGCCAATTCATATTTGATGATTCCTACATTGCACATACATCCTGGCTCTCCAGATGATGACACAGAACTGCTTGCACAGAGATTTGTAACATCCTGTGGTCTAATCACCAGTAAAACTCTGCTAAGCGCCAGCCACCAGGACTAAGGTACTGTGTAAGGGTCCCTTGATACCACCAAGAAGTGAGACTGTAGTTGCAGGATTGAGTCAACTGCATAGAGTTTCCACCTATGTAACGGCCACCTGAGACTTGATCCTTACCTCACTAGATTGTGATATTACACTGTGCCCTTTTGTAATGATTCAGTGCCACAGCATGACAACATTAGTCCAGTGCTCAAGGCACTTTCAATATCCTGCCCTGCTTGCAGTAGCATATCATCTTATCAAAGCAAAGCTATTGTCCCAGGTTGGGGACGAACCTCATCTGTTAAATGTTACTCAGAACTAGTAAAAATGTGTGCACTTCCCTTCACAATACACAGGGTAACCTGCTCCTGCTTTGCTTCCTCCCAGGGGAACTGATTGACACAATTATACTAATCACAAACATTTTGATGTTGCTAGAAGGGGCTGGATGCTAATCTTCCTGAGTAGCAACAGGATCGGACTCATCTCTGGGCAATGACCTTTTCTGTGGAAATAATCCAGGGCCATAGGGACATTTATGCTTGACATGGGAAGTATAATGAGAATTGTCCAAGAGCAAGACTGTAGGGGTAAACTAAGGCAGTCCATGGTATTCTGCTAAAAACTCTCCTAAACAAATCCTAAAATTTGAGGCAAGGCCTGGGAACACATAGAACAAGCAGCTAACATGACCCTAGTCGCCCTGGCAACCACATTCCAAGAGAGCCTCACTCCGATAAGAGCCTGGCTGGTACCAAAACAAACTTCACGGAAGTCGTTCTCTCTGTCTCCTTTAATTCTAGATAATAAACCTGGATCCCAAGGACCGCACCGACGCAAGGCATTCTTATCCCGCAGTAGACGCATCATAATTTCAACAGACAATGTTGCCATGAAAATGCTTGTCTTGTTTATGTTGGTTTTAGCTTCTTAGGAATAACTACCTGTATTATTAATAAGATGTTTAATTGGCAATGGGTGAAGATGCTGTGTATCCTTCATAGTTTATTGGCTTATGTGCTCATTACATCTTGCCGCCAGACCTTATCAAATTGCTTCCACTCCGCCCATCTGCTGCCTATATAATCTACTGTAATGTTTTGATTAACTAGTGCTCTCCAGGTTAACCCCTGAGGGACACTCCACCAGCTGGTGTACAATAAATCCTCAGCTTGTTTTCACCTGCATCCAGAGTGTCCAGAATTATTCCCTACAAAGACATACCAAAGTTCTGCTATGCTAGCCAACCTTCAGCCAGCCTCAAAAGCAAGTGACGTTGTTTGTGGAGAAGGCATGAGTAGGAAAGCCAAGCAATGTGCTGATTCAATGCATCCCTCAGACAACCTCCGCAGGCAGGATTCTTATGGAGCCAGAGATGTCTTGAAAATCTTCCCTCCTTGTGGGAATTCAGCATTGAAAATAGCCACCGCCTTCTCTCCGCTCCTGTGGGGTCAATAGTACTTGAGCACTACTGCCTCTGCATAGCTGGAGATATGAATTAAGCCTAGAACAGATCCTGTAGATCCTTTTCCATACATTAAAAAAGAGAATATTGCCCATGGACAAAACTGTTCATAAAGAGAGTGAAAAAAAGTCTTCCTGATGACCAAGACAGCTTTTCCTGGAGAGTACATTCAAACTGTGTAATTGGGAAACTGTTTCAATGCATACGTGGCCAGTTTAATCTCAAAGATAAATTCATGCAATATATTAATACTGTACTATAGAAATGCCTAGGTTTTGTCATATGACTAGGAGCAAAGAGTGCAAAATTAACAGCATTACCACTACTAGGGAAGCAAGACGAACTTCAGCTAGTCACATGACAGACCTTCCAGGAAGGATGTCAAAATGAAGTAATAAAAGCCTAATACGTGCGAAGCTTGTGTGATTTTTTTTACAAGGAAATCTGGCTCTCCTCACAATACAACTGTCAAAGACTCTTAAGATTACCACAAGGGAAGAAATAATCAGCCTGAAAATTTCACTGCTCATGATTTAATATTTGGAGCTGAATAAAATCCATACAGTCACTAAACTTTTATCCTTTCAGCCTGTCTCACAAAGCAGCATTTTTATTTAGAGGTCTACCAAATTCTCAGCCATGAAAATCATGTAATGGACCATAAAATCTGGTCTACAGCCACTCAGATATGAAGGCTGAAAGGAGAGTAGTGGCTGCTGGCCAGATGCCCAGCTCCAGTAGTGGCTGTGGCCAGCAGTACAATGGCACCCTTATATCTCTGCTGTCGCTGGTCACGGTCCTGTCTTCTGGCATGGGTGCTCAGCCAGCAGCTGCTGCCCAGCTTCAGGCAGTGCTGCCGCCAGCAGCAGTGGAGGAGTAAAGGTGACAATACCATGGCCCCCTGATATTGTTGCAATACTCTTTTTAAGATCAGGCCCCCAGTTTGACAAATCTTGTGGTGAACTCACGTTTTTCACAGGCTGGTCATGGCATAAATAGCAAATTCTATGGATGTGTAACACGTCTGAGAAATTTGCTATTTGTGCTGGGACCAACCTGTGAAGAATGTGAAATTTCTCTGAGATTTAAGCAGACCCCTATTTATATTTCTTTTGTGCATGGGGTGTCCTGCCCAACTCTGGCAAACAAAAAGGGAACAGTATGACCATAAGTGTGAAATGAACTGTGTGCTGGAAGAGGATAGTGATATCAGCAGTCTGCTAAAAACAAACACTTGAAAAGGGCTTGGAATACAACCTCAGATTCAAGCATCCTGCCATCTAGGAGAGGTTTAAAATCTGAACACAGGTCAATGTGTGAATTTTGAAGATGAGTCACAGTCTTTTATTAAAGAGCTGAATTACAAACCCTGGATCCAAATACTTCTGATTTTTGGGAAATTTGAAATGGACATCTGATTTTTACAAACAATTTTCTATTCCTCATTGCTCATATTTATTAATATTTTGGTTATAATGAACATCAAGCTCAAGTGAAAAATGCACCTAATGTAAAATACCAGATACTATTCTTATTATTTACCATTTGTTGTAGGATAGTGGTGCAAGCCATCAACCAGGATCCTGTTATGTTCAGGCCCTCTAATGGGAGGGAGCGGAGGAAGAGAGAAAGGGGCAACTGCCTTAGATCCCAGCGATTCTTAAATGAGATGCCAAATGCACTACTACACACTTAGGAGTGAACAAGGGTGTAACAGCCAAAGTCATGAAACAGGGTCTTGCTGGTTTAGGCTCAGCTCTGTGAGTTAATACAATAAATGGTGCAGTTTACAGTCCTGCCCTTTTAGTCTAGATTCTGGGTTAAGGAAATGCAAGGACCAGAGGTACATGGGTAGTCTTCTACCCTTTTCTTGGCTTACTGTACTAGCTGCGCTCTGGCCTTCTCCCTGCTCTGCTTTTCTCTAATCATCCTCAGTTGCATAAAGGAAGAGCAAATTGAAGAGAAAGGCTTTCATAGTTCCAGGAAAGATGTCCCAAATGAAGATTCTGTAATCTGAAATCAGTCATCTTTTTACTGTGCTGTTTCTAAATCAGTTTCCTCAGTTTGGCTGCTTTGAAAAATTTCCCTACAATACAGAAAAATGGACCGTTCTTTCGGATATGAGTAATCCCCAGGAAACAGTGGGAACAATTGTTCTGTGATTAAATCCTCTTTTGTCTATCAAAATGAGATCTAAGATTGCATCCAACACCGAAGAATGTTTTTTTGAGTATTGCCATCTGTAATTGACTTTGTCATCTACAATATTTAGAAATTCCAAATATGTTTTAGTACTGGCAGCATTTAATTGAATTCCATAAAAGACAGAGCTTTTACATATTTTAAACCTATAAATCTAATTTGAATACCAGTACACTATACAATTTGTGCTGATGATGCATGCTGTAAATAAACTTAGACACAAGCAGGTGCTAGTTACTCCGCACCAAGTACAATTGTTTTCTAGTGGAGAGAGTAGTTTGCAGAGAATGTGTGCACACCTACCAGAAATACAAACTGTGACCATTTTATTTTTAGATCCAGATTTTCCTCAGGTAAGAAACTGCACCAGTTGTATCACAGAGTATATTATATTTGAATTACTTACTGATACCACCGAATGATTCACTGCACAATTCTTCCTATAAAGTACCATGGGCTTAGAAAAAGATTTATATAGCTCCAAATCAGAGATCACATTGTACTCTAACAAAGCCAAACTAATGGAAAGAGGAACAGCAATTTTATTATTCTTTTAAAACATTGTGAAGATCAGAATAATAGGAGTGTTGTGAGCAAGATACGAGAAGTCATTCTTCTGCTCTACTCTGAGCTGATTAGGCCTCAATTGGTGTATTGTGTCCGGTTCTGGGTATCACATTTCAAGAAAGATGTGGAGAAATTGGAGAGGGGCCAGAGAAAAGTAACAAAAGCAAATGAAGGTCTAGAAAACATGACCTTTGAGGGAAGATGGAAATAATTGGGTTTGTTTAATTTGAAAAAAAGAAGACTGAGAGGGGACACAGCAGCGTTCAAGTACCTAAAAGGGGGTTACAAGGTGTCATTGGAAACAAAAAGTAGGCTGCATTATCCCCTGCTAACATGTTTGTCTGAGCAATTGGCTGAACATGAAGTAGGAGTGAGTAGACTTGTAGGCTATAATGTTTTATTTTTGAATGCAGTTATTTTTGTACATGTAATTCTACATTTGTATGTTCAACTTTCATAAGGAGATGGCACTCTAGTATTTGAACTAGGTGAACTAAAATACTAGCTCTTTTGCAGTGAAGTATTTGTAATAATAATAAATATAAAGTGAGCAGCAGGTCCTTTATACTCTGTGTTCTAACTGAAATCAGTATATTTGAAAATGTAGCAAACATTCAACATATTTCAATAAATGATATTCTATTATTGTTTAACATCACAATTATATTTTTTAATTTGTTCCATTGATTGTGATTAATTTTTAATTGCTTGACTGCCCTATAAACTATCTATTGACCTACTGGACTCTAACAATTGATTAATCTTTTATTAAAATATTTATCTATCATTTATTAACCCTTTATAAAGTACATGTCAAATCTCTCTAGTCTGGCACCCTTAAGATCTGACTGGTGCTGAAACAGAAAATTTGCCCAACTATGGAAGGTCAATATTATCTAGCAGCATTATCATCACTTCCACTGCTTACTGGGCTCTTAGAAGACATTTAGGGGTAAATTAGAGCTAAACAGAAGCACAGAACACTGAGAGTCAGGATTAGTGGCTGTAAACAAACTTTATGGAATTGCAGGAAACTTTGCCACATTCATAATAAGTGGACATTTGGCTAACTAAAATCATGCTGGCCCATGGATGTGCCAAACCAGAGAGTGCTGGACTGGAGAAGTTTATATAGTGAACCTTAATATTTAATTTGATCCAGTATCTTGACCTCCCTTGTAGCTGAAAAACCAGATCTTATCACTGGTTTTATAAAGATTAGATGTATTATAACCTTCAGAACCAGAACTAAACAAAATGTTTGTAAGTAAACAAAGCCACATGAAGCTTGAATGGTTTTGTGTTTTGCAACAAAACTCAGATCTTTGGCCAATATCCATTTTGTTTTACCCATGTGACTTTAGCTGCACTGTTTAAGGAAGTTGAACAGGATTTGGCTGTCTTTTACCCTGGTGCATATTTGCACTCACTCTATTTATCAAGATTTTCTATATTGCTGTTAATGTACTTGTCACCAGCTCCCTGGGCTATCATCAGAGCTTGTACCCAAGACCTCTTCTTCTTAAAGTATGAGCCTTTTCTGCTTGAGCTAAAGGACCTAGGGCTTGTCTTCACTGACTTGCAGCTCAGACTATGGGGATGTGAATAGCAGTGAACACCTGAAATATATTAATATCAATTAGGCCCCTTTTAGTTTGCACCCCAACACCCACACAGGGGAATGACAGTGCAGC
Source organism: Pelodiscus sinensis (assembly GCF_052426305.1). Classification (NCBI taxonomy): domain Eukaryota; kingdom Metazoa; phylum Chordata; order Testudines; family Trionychidae; genus Pelodiscus; species Pelodiscus sinensis. The sequence continues at coordinate 113,353,429 of NC_143055.1, read as the reverse complement.
ACTTGTTAGTCACACTCCTGAAGTCCAACCTATTGCAGCAATGTAGACATAGCACTGGTATCCTAGCTATAACAGGATCATTAACATCTTACTGCAGCCAGGGAAAGGGGGAGGGATGGACAAAGATCCATGTTGTACTAGAGACAGTTAAAATCTCAAAACTAAGGGGTATGTAAGATCAGCAAAGAAAATCTTCCTTTAAAAATTCAGGCTCAAAAAGTGGTTGATTATTAAGCAGCTTCCCTAATGAGAAAAGAGAAGTTACTTTCCAGTAACAGAAGTTATTCAACAGTGCTACTTCTGCATAGTCCCACTTTTTGCATTAATGTGCCTATGCTGTGAGCTTTCAGAAACTTCTATAGGGCATTCACCACTCCCATACAATCCTGAGGCCATAAAAGCGGGAGGTTTTTTGACTCCGATATGGGAATACACAGCAGCCCCTTGAAGAAGCAAGCCCAGGTACCAAAATTCTGTAAATGACAAGGGTAAACACAAAGAGTGAATCACAAAGCTCTGCCATCTGTCTGAGTTTTCACCACTCTAGACTCATTGTTCTTCTGACTGTGTGTGTGCTGCAACCTATCAAACTTCTGCTCCCCTCTGATGGGCTAATAATTCCCACTGGGCTAAAGTTACGTTAAAGCTCCTGTAACATGATTTAACAAGTATGGAAGCTGCTCCCAGTTCTTTGGGAGGTGTTTATTCTCTCAAATCACAGTACTGTTTGCTACCGAGTGAGCAAACAGTCACCTGTATGGTACCATTACCTTTACTTGAAAACCACTTCTATACCTAACACAAAATACAAATCGGTACGTATCCATGTGATAGAACGAAGGGTATGTCTACACTACAAAGTTAGTTCGAACTAACGGACGTTAGTTCGAACTAACTTTAATAGGTGCTACACTAGCGCTCCGCTAGTTCGAATTTGAATCGAACTAGCGGAGCGCTTAGTTCGAACTAGGTAAACCTCATTTTACGAGGACTAACGCCTAGTTCGAACTAGCTAGTTCGAACTAAGGGCTGTGTAGCCCTTTAGTTCGAACTAGTGGGAGGCTAGCCCTCCCCAGGTTTCCCTGGTGGCCACTCTGGCCAACACCAGGGAAACTCTATGCCCCCCTCCCGGCCCCGGACCCCTTAAAGGGGCACGGGCTGGATACGGTGTCCGTGCCAGGTGCAAGCCTGCCAGCACCCAGCTAGCAGACCCAGCACCTGGCACGGCACAGAGCCACCCATCCGATGCCCCCCAGCCCACCCCCCCTTGCCGGGACCAGGCTGGCGGCTCCCGGGAGCTTGCCCTGGACCGCAAGAGGCGGGCACCTTCCTGGGCTAGTGCGGACATCGTGGACCTCGTCCACGATCTCTGCACTAGGCACAGGAAAGTGGCCGGCTAGGGCAGGAGAGCTGCCAGCCTGGCCACCCAGGACCAGGTGTGCATGAAAATCAAGGGGGTCCACTAAGACCCCAGACCCTGAGCCCTGAGCTTACAATGGCCGTCCTGGGTCAGACCAAAGGTCCATCTAGCCCAGTAGCCTGTCTTCCGACAGCGGCCAACCCTAGGGACCCTGGAGGGGATGGACCGAAGACAGTGACCAAGCCATTTGTCTCGTGCCATCCCTCTCCAGCCTTCCACAAACTTTGGGCAGGGACACCACTCCTACCCCCTGGCTAAGACTACTCCATGGACCCATCCTCCATCACTTTATCTCACTTCCCTTTCAACTCTGTTCTAGTTGTAGCTTTCACAGCCTCCTGCAGCAAGGAGTTCCACAGGTTAACTAATTGCTTTGGGAAGAACAACTTTCTCTTACTAGTTTGAAGCCTGCTACCCATTCCTTTCCTTTGGTGTCCTCTAGTCCTTCTTTATGGGAACTCAGGAAGAACTTTTCTGAATGCACCCTCTCCACCCAACCCCTGCTTTTAGAGACCTCTATCCTGTCCCCCCTCCGTCTCCTCTTTTCTAAGCTGAACAGTCCCAGTCTCTGTAGCCTTTCTTCATCTGGGACCTGTTCCCAACCCCTGATCATGTTAGTTGCCCTCCCTTCTCCCAGCCTTTCTCTTCCCCTCTCCCACCTCCTTTTCCCAGTCTCCCCTAGTTTTTTTCAATAAAGACAGAGTCAATGTTGGAAGAAACGTTATCTTTATTTTGTACATCAATAAGAAGGGGGGCTAGGGAAGGGTAAGTGGAAGGAGGTGAGGGAGGAATGGGGTACGAGCCCCCGATGGGGAGGACTGGGCTGGCTCTGCGGGCTTCTGGGGGTGGAAGCTCTCCTGCAGCCCCCCAATTACTCCCTTTCCCCAGATGGCAGCCTGCGGCAAGTGCAGCCGGGCTGATGGCCGAGTGGTGTGATGTGCCCAGTGTGGGCACTCAGGGCACTCCAAGCCAGAACTTCTTTGCAAGCGGGGCACCCCTTAGAACTGTGTGTCCGGGGTGGGGGTCGGGACCCTTTAAGCGCAGCCCTCGGCTAGCCTGAGACAGCATCTCCATGCTCTAAGTCCTCCTTTTATGCCCTGCCGGCACTGCTTCCGGCCATCCTTAAGCCCTGTTCAGAGTTCACTCAATGTGGACTTGCTAGTTCGAACTAGCAAAACGCTAGTTCGAACTAGTTTTTAGTTCTAGATGCGTTAGTTCGAACTAGCTTAGTTCGAATTAACTAATTCGAACTAAGTTAGTTCGAACTAGCGCTGTAGTGTAGACGTACCCTAATATATTACATTCCGTGAAAAGTGGTTGTTCAGACCAATTGACTTCTCTTATTCATACTGTCCACATCCATCTTCCTCATCTCTGCCATTCCGCCTAGCTGCATTCAGTGGCTAATGCTTTTTCCTCAGATGCCAAGTTCCTATTCAAGTCAATGAGATCCATGAATTGATCCAAAGATTCATTTTGATCCAGTCTGTCAAACTAGCAATCAAGAGTACAGGTTGAACATCTCTAGTGTTAACCATCTGTGGCCCAGCATGATTTTCGTTAGATAGATGTCCACTATGGGTGTGGCCAAGTTTCCCATGGTCCCATAAAGTTTTATAGCCACCCATCCTGGCTTTCAGTATTCTGTATTATTTAGCTCTAATTTACCCCCTAAATGTCTTCTAAGAGCCCAGTAAGCAGTGGAAGTATTGGTAATGCTGCTAGACAATATTGACCTCCAATGGTCTGGCAAATTCTCTGGTCTGGCACAGGTCAAATCCCGAAGATGCCAGACTAGAGAGGTTCAACCTGTACTACATTGATAAAGACAAGATGCTTAGAAAAAGATTGGTGGAAATAGCAATTACAGGGAAGTCAACAGAGAGGCTTTCATTGTGAACACTTGCATTAAATACTATGGCAAAACAATATTTGGTCTTGCAAGATTCCCTCAACACTGTTTTAGTCTTGTGGTACATATAGCAGAATGACAAGTTATCAGTCTTCCTCATGTTTCCTCCCTGGAAGGGCTGCATAGCTGCACTTCACTACATCTGATCCTCAGTTCTTTCTAAAAATATATGCATCGTCATTCAAACAGTGCAGGATATTACTGAGCTTTTGCTTTTCTTCCTAAATATTACTGTTTTTCTACATTTGAGCACACATCATCCTTACCTCACGCATTGAGTTGGCTTTGTACAACTTCCTGGACTGCTCCCTTAGGGCATATACATTCTAGAGGTTTTAGTTGAAAAAACAATGGCCACACAACTCCACAGGTGGCCAAATACCCTTTTCATTGCAAGTTCCAGTTTACCTGAAGGATCATTGGAGTTTGAGAAAGAGGACCTCTAGCATTGTTTTGCCCAATTGTTTTCAATTTTTAAAAAAGCCTTTTCGTAGTGTGTATGCAATGGAATATCTACTGCTTACCCACCTCTGTACAGTGCTTTGACATTTTCTAAGGCAAGTCATTGTAATCATTGCCGTAAGCACAATAGGCCACCCCTTCGTCTTGCAAGTTTGTATTCTAACCCTTCATTTTACTGCTTCGTTCACCAGCTATTCCCAGTACAGAGAATTCCAGCTGGGGAACATGAGGGTTCAAAGCTTGAATTCCTCTGGCTATGATCTCATCCTCCCCATGCCAATGTATAGCTATCAGCTACTGTCTGTGCCTTTCTAGTATGAACTCTGTGGAAAATGATACACTGGTCTTTAAATATCATGCAAATTCCATCCTTGCAAAATTAAGAGAGAGCATAGTCTACAGGAATGAATGCACGGAACTGAGAACTCCTGAACTATCAGCCTGTCTCCACCACCACTCCCCAGTTCACTCTGTGGTTGTAGGCAAGCTTCTTCATTTCTGTGCCTCAGTTTCCCCATCTGTGTATATGGGGATAGTACTTACAATACCTCATGGAAGAGAAGTTTATAAGTATTAGTTAGCACTTATTGTAGTTTAACTACAATAAGATAAATCCACATTTAGAGATTTTTGTAATGTGAACATGACCTTAGGGCTAATGCTTGTTGAGCCAACATCACCATCAACTTGTCTCCTCCTTGGTCTTTTGGCTTCTTTTCTTATGCTTACCCCACTGCATCCTGTTGGTGACACAACTTCCTGGGACAACCAAAGCCCTTTGACTGATATTGCATGGAGGGTGTAGGTTTCAGAAACTCTTTACCCTTCAACACCTCATCTTAGAGATTTCAGAATTTTCATTTTGAGGGCAGGCTGTGTAAAACAATCCCCAAAACAAAACTGAGATTTATTGGGAATAGAGAGAAAATGGAATTAAACCAAAAGAAACTGTTTACTTAAAAATGTCTAGGTTTACCTTTTCCCTAAGGGAAACCAGATTGGCCATTCCGATCAAAGCTACCACATTAAAAAAAAAAAAAAAAAAAAAGAAGTCAATAGCTTTAGTCCCTCTAAAATAATCCACTCCCCTTTGACCACTTCACCCGCCCCCCCCCCCCCCATCAGCATAGTGAAGGAAGCACTCACACCAGCAATCTACTTGCCAAGCCTGCATTCCAAATAGATTTTCTCCAACTCCCTGTACACACAAACATCTGAGCTCAGGTTTGGTACCAGGCTCTGGACCCTGTTAGGTTGGAGAGTCCGAGAGCTCAGTCCAAAGCTCAAGCCCAAACATGTACACAGCAGCTAAATAGATCCTTAGCCTGAGTCCTGGAGTCCGAGTCAGCTGGCACAGTCCAGCCAGGGCTGTCTAACTGCAGTGTAGACATATCCATTATGGGCCACAAAAAGGAAAATACATATGTCCCTTGTAGCAATGGAAAGTCATGTGGAGTACCACTCCACATGAAAAACAAACATCTGCATGAATTGCACCAATTTTAATGCAAGAATTGTATTTTGAATGCACAGATTTATATGTGTTTATAATTTTTATGAAATAGATGTGTGTCTGCCAGTTTTACAGCTGAGACGGAGCAGTTCTTTCATGATCCACAAATACTAAATGCTATTTAAATATAGTCTAAACAAAATACTAAACTAGACTAATGCAGGGTTCTCCCTCTTCCTATCTGCCTCTACCCTGTCAACTCCATTTCTTGTAACCTCCAGTCATTCCTCATTCAGTTCTCTAGCTTCTTTACAGTCCTTTATTTACTTGCTCTCTATCAAGTCTGACATCTAAGTGTCTGACACACGTGTCTAAGGATCTCTGCAGCATGCCTTTGTACCCTTATGTTGGAGGAAAAATGAAGCAGTTTTTCCTCAACCTTATTTGCATCACCAGCTATTGGCCTGTCTCCCTCCTTTCATTAGCCTCTAAAATAGTGAATGAGCGGTGCTGCTAATTTTCCAGCTACTAGTTTTCTTCTTCTTCAGCATTCATTAAATTATTTTCTTTTTTTGAAGAGATTTCAAATAAAAATTGATTTTAAAAAAGTTACATTTGAAATGGCCATAAAAAAACCCCCAAACAAAAGAGGTCACTCAATTCTTTTAAAACACTTTTGCTTTTACTTTTACTTCCTCTTTTTTAATTGAGAAAGTTAATAAAGTAAAGCAAGGGGGCAGGGTGGGGGAGTTAAAAAGTGAGAGGATGAGGGGAACCCCCAAAACTCTGTTTTTCCTAAATGTGATGAAAACTTCATCTAAAAAGTAGTTTAGAATTTTGTGTTGTTTTAAAAAGTATGTTCTAGAGGGGTGGGAAGAGGCCAACCAAATGTCACCCTGTTTTACTAATGACAACCTCCTCCTGCAGTAAAGGGACACTTCTCTATTTTTGCTCTTATCTGCCTGCAATACTCTTCTCTCTCTCTCTCAGATTCAGCATCTCTCTGCTTTACTAGTTTTCATCTTACTGTGCTTCAGCACCTTCTTTGGTCAATCCTTACCCTACCATCTCCCTCTAGCTTACATAACTCAGGGTTCTGTCCCTAGCCTCTATTTCCTTCTCTCTCTTTTTATGTGACCCCCCCAATTCCCCTTCCCCCAGTTTCAAACATCACTTCTGAGGATTCCCAAATCTACCCTTCTGTCCTGTCTCACATGTTACTATTCGTTTGTGTTAGCCCCAAATCCAGTGTATATACTTAATAAAAGCACTGTACATACTTAACAAAAAGATGTCCCCTGCTCCAAAAAGCTTAAAATCTGGGAAGCGTCCAACTCTGCAAACACTTATCCACATACTTAATTTTACCACTGAATAGACCTATGGAATCAACAGATTTATATGTGATTGCATGTTATGGGGGGTTTTATTTTTACAATGACATTTTTTACAGAAAAGCTTTTTTCCATCTTTTGCTAGTGGGGGAAAAATTGTTAATCTTTTAAAGAAAAATGTTTTCCCCTTGCCACAATAATTTGTTTTAGTCAAAAGATGAAATATTTCTTGCACCGTTTTGAACAAAGTAAAAAATTAAATTTTTAATTCCAGGAAACATGCCAATTTTATTTCTGGCCAGCTATAGTTACCAGGAGTTGTAGGAATAGATGCTTTTTGGCTCCCTCTTTTTAGCAGGTGATGTAGCACAATTGAGGGCCTTTTCCTTTCTGCAGCCCTGCTAATTTGCATACACCTCTCTGTTTCCCCTAATGTCTAAGAAAGATAATTGAGGGGCTCCCTAGTCTGCAGTCATGAATTGTCATGGAGATGGAATCCTTTCCTATGGATCAGTTTTCAGGCACAATGGTGGAACAGTGTGAGAAAACCTTCCACTCCCACCACCTTTGATGAATGTGATATTTAATTCTCTAGGATTGTCAGTTATTTTCTTAAATGTCAGCTGGTGAAAAGTACCTAAAATATAAGAGAGTCTTTGAATAACGAATCATACTGCTCCCTTCCCTGCAAATGTGGTCCTGGGAGCTCTGGATTGCTTGCTATACAAGAGTGACTTATACTGGACTGGTCCAGACACCAAAGTTCTAGAATGCAACTGGGACCACTAACAGGAACAGAGCATTACAGGCAGACTTCATCGTATTATTTTAGGAGACAAAATAAGAGTCACTATCTAATTCGCAAAACAAGACAGAAGATTCTCCTTGCTACTCCAAGGCATTTCTCATCCCCTCACAGAGCACTCAATGCATATGAAGTTCTTTGGAAGCTCAGAGCAATGCAGTACACAACCACACATGTGAAATCTACAATAGGACTGACAAATGTGTGCATATGCTAGACTTTCAATATATATTTTTTTCCCTGTTCACTGGCCAGCAGGATGGGAAAACCTAGTTGCCATAACATAACTCTGTTCAGAGGATGATTGCTAGTTTAAATCCTGTCTGTGTTTTTTTCCACTCATAAAAAAAAAAACTCAGGATTAAGTGGCGCAAAAAAAAAAAAAAAGGAGGTGGCTTCATGCCAGTCAGATAAAAGCGTTGCCAGGAAAGACAATTCCTTTTACCCCGCTCTGGGCTCAGATATCATGTGGTATCCCCAGTTGTAGTAGTATAAATCTTATCTTTAAATTTAGGTGATGGGCCATCCCAGCAGCTTCTTTGGACAGCTTGCAAGAATGTCACACGTGGGAGACAGAGAGTTCAGGACTTTCACTTAGCAGTCTAATCTTTGCTGAGCCTGGGACAGTTTACAATTCACATCCTCCGTGGCAACCAGTTGCAGATGGCCACCTGCTGCCTCAAAAGTAGGTTCTTTGCCCACCTTCTTTACAACTGTTGAACACATATGGCCAAATTTGCAGAAGGACCTTCAAAGTTGTTTCATAAAGCAATACACAAACAAAGGCAAATGTACACGGTTTCCCTTTTGTCGGTGCAAATCAACATGTGAGAGCTCTAAATTTATTATTAGAAATGCATTTGCCCAATTTGCCTAAATGGAATTCTCTTTGCAAAGAAAAACAAGGACATGGGCAACATTTGTACCTGCATTTTTGAAGGAAATTTCAAAATTTGGAATGTATATCTTTTCACTTTGCTTTGTTAATTACACCAATTCTTAGCTATACCAAATAATTGTTCACTAAATTGTTAAGAACAACCACCAACACCGCCAAACCAACCACAGCCTTGCGTGCTCAATGACAGCGGAGTACAGTAATTCCTCATTTAACTCCTGCCCACTTAACACGTTTTCACAATAGCACAATTTTTTTTTTAGGGAATGTTTTTTGAATTACACGACTGTCCCCAGAATAACATGATTTCCCCAGCGGGCTCATTGCCGGTGGCTGCGCAGGGCTTCCCCCGCCTCCCTGCAAAGTGGCGGAGGGTTCGCCGCTCGCCGCACCATTCCCTGGCAACCCACCCCCCCTCGCCAGATGCAGTGCGGGTCCTGGCAGACCCATCACAGGGGAATACTCCCAACCCAATCCCCCTCCCTTCTCCTCTCCTTTTCTTCCCCAGAGCCAAAGACCTCCCCTCCCTGCTGTAACCCAGTCCCTTTTTTCCCCCCAACCTTATGTCCCAGTCCCAACAGATGCCACCGCTTGAAATGCAACCCCCACCTTTTCCATTATTTTCTATGGGAAAATTGACCCCGCATAGCATGTTTTCACTTAACACGATCATTTTCTGAAACATATCTATAGTGTTAAATGAGGAATTACTGTACAGCATTTCAGTTTTTTAGCCAAGTCATTGAAAGGAAATACTGAAACCGCCTGAACCCTCTCATTAGTTTGTGTGTTAAAACTTCCACAAAACTAGAGTCTTTAGTATTTATTTCTTTTGAGGATGTATATATTGAGAACCCTAACGCAGATGTTTAACCAAACTTTAAACAATAGGAAGTATAGGGGATCATGTAATGTGGGGTGAGTTTGGGGTTTGCTTCAGTTCTGTTATCAATTTTACATAACACACAAGACAACTTCTAAGCGATACATTTAAGGACTTTTATCATTTTTTAAAAAGTCAGTTCCAAGTCCCAGACATGAAAATACAGAATGCATAAATGATAAAAGAATTCTGCAGAAATTAGTAGGCCAGAAAATTCCTGTCTGAACCATAGCTCTATCACTAAATCAGCCTGCATCTCAGTTTCCCTATTTGTGAGGGGAAAGATGGTCTTGAGGCTGGAGCACGTGGCTGAAAGTCAGGAGTTGGGTTTTGTGGACTTGACAGTAACTGGTTTTGCGTTCCTGACTACATAATTTAACCTCTCTCTGTATCTCAATTTCCCTGTCTGCAGCCCATCACCTTATGGACACAGGGATAATTCATGTTTACAAACCCACTGTTATTCTTGGGTTCACAGAACTAAGTGAATACAAACTTATCACTTGAGTGTATTATACTGTTGCGAGAAGCAATGCTATAACTAAAAGAACAGATTCAGCCCAGGTTTATCCTGTCTTTCTTCAGTATAAACCTAGACACTGAGACCCAAGACAGGAAGTTCAGCAAAGGAAGAACTTGCAATAGAAGGAAACAAATCTCCCAGGAGCAGAGAAGGTTGTGGCTACCAGTCTAATCATACTTACACTGCCCTCAGCTATTTTAGTGAAGAATGTGCTACATAATCTAATCACGCACACTCATCACTATGGTATCTGGTGAGCATAACATAAAACACATGTAGGCAGTCAAATAGTCAGGGAAGCCCAAAGAGCCATTGTCACAGGGCATGAATCTCTGCTCTGGCGCCTCCTACAGGTCACTTGGGGATTAGCTCAATTCAGCTGTGGAGCAACCCCTTCCGGCTGGTGTCTCACCTACTGTTACCTGTTTGTGTTAATGGTTCTGCCACCTTATATTGGGACCACATGCCCCCCAGACTGCTGTGCCCTCCCCTCGGGCACAGCTCTGCTGCAGTGCCCCCACACTCTGAGGTCCTCCCCTTCAGGGAATCCCCAACCGTCTACACTTACCTTGCCTTGGTGACCCTACTACCAATTATCATCTAGCCCCTTACCTTAGGAGTAGTCTCATCACTGGCAATGGGTGTGGACCTGCTGCCTTCTCCTGCCCTGGATGCCTCCCTGCAGTCCTAGAGTTTGCCTGGCCAGAGCTCCCCAGCTCTGCCTGCCTTTCCCAGGCACTGCTCTGTCTCAGGAAACCTTTAGCTTCTATGACAGCCAGGTCCCTCCTGCTCCACAGCTGGAGCAAGATTGTCTGTCCTCCACTCCAGGAGCCCTTATTCAGGCAGCCCCAGAGAGGCCCTACTTGACTGTATCTGCCTCAGCTGTGGGCTCCACTCTCTCAGTACTCTCTCAGGGCTGGGTTTTAATCCCAATAGGGCCAGTGTGGGACAGATGCCCCGACACACTGATGCAGAGTTGCCAGAAAGGACAAGTGGCTAAAGTAGCTGAAGAATTTGCTGATTGAATGTATCCCTTTGAGCAGCCTTGACATTGAGCCTTCTATAGAGCTCAGGCCTAAAACTAAAGCTGGCTTTCCTGCCCCTATTGGAAACACAGAGGCAGAAGGGTTGGGGACAACAGCACATTTAGTCTATTAGGGCAAATATTTCCTGCGGCAGGAATAGCCAAAGCATCAGAGACTCTGGCCCCAGGTTGAGAAGAGTACACAGTCTCGAATCCTCCTTTCAGACATTCAGCACCCCTTAGGCTGTGTCTAAACTACAGGCAGTCCCCGACTTACGTGGATCTGACTTACGTCGGATCCCTAGATACGAACGGGGTGAGGCAACTCCCGCACATGCGCAGCAGCATTCCCGGGGCTCGCTCACCTGGGTCCTAGGATCCTCCTCCTCCTCGGGCCGGCTCCGACTGGGGTCCCGCAGAGCTGCCGGGCAGAGGAAAAGTGCCTCCCCATCCCCCTGCCAGCAACAGGCTGCCCTCTCCCCTGAGCAACAGGCTGCCGAACAGCAGACAAAAGCAGCCTCTCCGCCCCTCCTCCCCCTATACATGCTGGGCTCCCTGGGCAAACAAAGACTCCACCAAAACAAACAAAGTGCTGGCCTCATTGTGTTAGCAAAAAAAGGACCCTCCTCCTAGAACCCTGGGTGGTGTGTGGAAATAAAGCTATTAGCTCAAAGCATGGTGCAGAGCTGTTTGGTATTTGATGAGTTACTCCTTTAGTCCTGAGTTTGTCACAGGGACAGAAAAAGATGTGAAATCTTCTGAACAGGGGAACAGACAGCAAAACAAACATTAGAGGGGAGTTAACCTTTCCCTATGCTATCCAAAACTAAAAAAAATGTTTGGCTAGAGTTTCCCCTACAATATGTACCAGTTCCGACTTACATACAAATTCAACTTAAGAACAAACCTACAGTCCCTATCTTGTACATAACCCGGGGACTGCCTGTACATCCCTCTTTTGATAGAGGGATGTAAATTAGACCCTTTGAAATTGCAAATGAAGCGGGGATTTAAATATCCCATGCTTCATTTGTATAATTGCGTCACGGTGCTTTTTCGAAAAGAGCATCATTTTGAAAGTAAAACCATAGTCTAGATGTGGTTCTTTTGAACACGGCACTCTTTTTCAAAAGATCCTGTACTCCTCAAAAAATGGTTTTACTTTTGAAATGCTTTTTCGAAAAAAATACCATGACTCGATTATGCAAATGAAGCATGGGATATTTAAATCCCCGCTTCATTTGCAATTTCAAAGTGTCTAATTTACATCCCTCTGTTGAAAGAGGGATGTAGTTTAGACACAGCCCTAGGTTTTCTCTTCTTCTTTCCAGCTGAAACAATAGAATCTCAGAAATCTCAGTCAACCACACACCTTATTTGGAACTGGTATAATGCAATCAGGCAGCAGCAGCAGCGAGAGGAAAAAATACAGTACAATAGTGTGTAAAACAAAGTACTAAACATATTAAGGGAAAGCATCAGTTTTCTTTTGAAAGAACAACCAAAATATTTTGTTCTGTTACCAACAATCTCTATTCTCAATGTGTTTGTTCATAACTCAGAGGTTCTACTATGCTTGGTTTGGCCCCAAAGTTATTTACTTATTTATCTAACATTTAAAGAAACCTGAATCATAACTTTGTATTTTATGTAATAATTCAAAAACATATATAATAGGCACTCATATAATGCACAACTCTTATACGATACTTTTAATTTACAGTGCTATACAAACAAGACAAATATTGTGATCTCTTTCTTACAGCTGGGGAAACTCAGCCATGCAGAGGTGAAATGACTTGCCCAAGGGAACCCAGCCAGCCAGAAATTAAAGATGGGTTTACAATCCAGGCCAATGCTCTGCCCACTAGGTCACACTGCAAGGTGCTTTAAAAAAGTGAGTATCATTACATCCATTTTGCAGATGGGGAAACTGAGGCATAGAAAAATCAAGTGGGTTATACAGGAGTCCATAGGGAGCTGACGGGAGAGCCCAGGAATGAAACCCACATTTCCAACTCTCACTTGAGTGTTCCATCCACCACATTATGCTGCCCCCAAAGGGGCTCACTCAAAGCCCACTGAAGTCAACAAGGGCCTACAGTAAAGACTCCTTTCACTTTCCTATACAAATGACCATTTTCCTATCACAGACTTCAAAAAAAAACCCATAAGCATTAAAACACACAAAAAAAAGTGTCAGTAAGTAAACGGCTGCTCTGGTTTTTCATTTTTATTTGAAGGGAACAGAAGATTCAAAACAGATTCATCAGACATGGCCCCTCAAGAGAGAATAATTTTAGTGGAGGTCATTGGGACCTGCAGGCCTGCCTAGACATGTACACGTACAAAAAGATCAGTTACCTTTGGATACTGTAAGGTAGCAGATGTCTAAACAGGACTGCTGTTAGTCAAACTGATTTAGATTGACACTCATTCTATCCAGCCTGCTTGGTTTTGTAGGCACGTAACAGGCATAGGAGAACCTTCTTACCCAGATGGTTTAGTGACACTTAGTAAGATCTCTGCCAGTGGAGATTTCTTAAGCAATTTTCTCTCTCAGAATATTTGTTGGGGGGAAACAAATGGTTGTTATGGAAACCATCTGAATTGCTGTAATTTTCCTGAGATGCTTGAGCTTCACTCTGGATCTCTTTGCAACTATATAGGCCTCACATAATGTGTTTCAACTGCAGTCCAGTGTGGCAGACTAAAAATTCTGTTGCAGTTTGGGTCATATTTTCAAGGTTATTTTTCATAGCCTGAGCAGCTGGATTGTTTGTTCAGAAATGAAAGCTTTGAAATTGGAGAACATTTCTGTGGCAAGGATGGGATTTTGTGGCCAGGGAATTGATGAGAACATGGGCCTACTTACTGAACAAAATCTATTGTATCATTATTAATAGTAATTGTTAGACAAGCTTACACCCTGTAGATGGGCAAAGATATGTTATCATCATATTTTAAGCACTGCTACATACTTACATGCTGAAACATTCTTCTCCAATCCAGTTATAACATGAGTTCATATTTTCTGCTGCTGGAGGTGCTCTTAAATTTAGGAGAGGTGGGCACTTTGGGCTGCATACTGTGACTAGTCAAGAAGGCAATTACTGGACTTGGAACTCTTCTTAGTACAAGGCCTGCAAATGTGAGGACATTCAGTAATTCACAGGAACAAGACATTGATTCTAACTGACACTTTGGAAAGATTTTCATCAAAGCTAGGCAGGCTTTCCAGGCAGTACACATTGGCGTGTCTCATATAATAGTTTGGTGATGTCTGTTAATTTGGGTGAACATTATTCACAACCTGTTTATTGGTACAGCACCGAGGTAAGCTCCAACAAGGGATAGCGTTATATATATCCATGTACTTATTGGGATCTAAAAACTGCTTGCCTGTTTGAAGAATTCATTGAGATGCAAGTCTGAAGTTTTAGATGTCAGGATGGAGAAAACCTGCCCCAGTCACAATTAGCTTCTGATTGACCCAGTTCGTACTCTATTGTGCTTTCTCTCCAAGGAAAAATGTGTTTGCTAAAGAAATATCTTGCTGGGCTTACTGGACTGAGCATCAAAAATAAAATACCAAGACTACTGAAGCTGCCAGTTCAGATCATGAGTGGGTTGAGTCAGCTTTCAGCCTTCTCAGCTGGATAGACAGAGTTCTCTGCAATTTACCCATCTTGAATCCTATATATGAAAATTTAAAATCCCTAAAGATCTATGTGAACTTTAAAGATGCAATGGTCCTTTTTGTAATAGCAGTGTGCAAATTCCTCTTGGATAAATTTTCCATTCTCTTTCCTCTCCCATCGTCATCATTTACAAATTGTCTGCTTCTCTGCCACTATGTTGTAGATGAGGCTGCATACAATTTAAGAACTATGCAATGCGGAGGCACTGACAGGTTTTACCGATATGATAAGCTGTTTTATAGGCAATTGGCAGAGACTGGAAGCTGGGCTGCTTCTTGTACCCGTTATAGCACAGTGACCAAGCACCAGAGTCAGACTGACATTTTCATTCTTGGCATGAATGCACACCCTAATCCAACTACACTAGATTTCTTCAGGCCCTTCTCGAGTGCATCCCCATTTATGTACCAGCAAGCAAGCCACCTCTAACTTATTTTAGATTTGCAAAGTCTCTTTTTTTACAAATCTGTTCAAAAATATATTTTACTATTTAAACAGCTTAATATCACCTGTGAAATATATCACACTGTAAATGCTGCCCAACTCCTGTGAGGCCCTGCTTTTCATTAGATCCAGATTGGATTACTGTAAATTCTTCTTTGGTGGCTTTGCCAGGAACACTCTGACAAGACTTTGAATCCATCCACAACGCAGCAGCCAGAATGACCCTTGCCACCTGAAGCAAACAGAAAATGTTGCTGTATTCTCAGTTCCTTACACTGGCTCTCCATTTCAGCTGAATGATTTTAAAACTAGACTTTTAATGTCAACATTTTCCATACATCAAATCCTTCTCAAAAGTCCCACTAAATCAATGTCCAAACTGCCCTATATTTCAGCAGTACAGGATTAGATCTAAACAATTGACTGAGCTCACTTTAAGATTCAGATTTATGCTAAAGTTTAAAAAGTTCCTAAATTATAATAATAGTTTTCATTCCTGTACTACATTCCTTCTGAAGACTCAAAGTATAGGGCAAATACTTAATTAAACCTCATGTCACCTCTGAGGCAATCAGGGAGATTCATTTGTCTAGTGAGTAGAGAAGGGAATTAACATGTAAAATTCTATTCCCAGCTAGGCTACTTACTATTTTACTTTGAGCAAATCACTCATCTTCACTGTGTCATCTCCAAAATGCATGTAACAATATTCACCCACCTCACCAGCCCCTGGTGCAAACTAAAATGTCTGTGAAACATTTTGAAATCCTCAGCTGGAGACATTATTATACCCAAATAAAACAAGATGGACAGCACAGATGCTACATATGTGTCCTGAAGGCCAAGAGCCATCTATGGTATCCTAAATGTGACTTGCCTCCACAGTGCATGTGTTCATTATGTTTGTTCATTAGGAGTGCCTCCCATGACTTTGGAGGTAATGGAGTATTAGTAGGATCCATGGTGCATACAGGAATAGTGATTGTCTAATGTCTTGAGCATGCAGCTCTTACAATATTTGGAATAAACGTCTCAATGCACTGTTTGTACACCATCTGAGGAAATCAGCTTAGCTATGCATATAATATCTACAACTACTATGATTGGCTATGGAAGAAGAGACAATCTCTGTTTTTTCATGGCCGCTAAAATATGGGTAGCTAAAGACATGGACATGGTTTCTAGGACACAAGTGCCTTATGTAGGGACCGAACTCCCTAGAGAATATGGTCTGTGAACTTTTGGTAAACATTCTGCCTTTTTTGTATCTGGCTTTGGGCTATAGAATACATTTGAACCTGAGCACGTCAAATGTTCATTCATTTTGTCACATTTTAAAATCCATAAAAAATAAAGGTTTCTGGGGAAGTGCTTGCTGTTAGTAATTGGTACACTAACACCAACTTCTGATTTGATTGTCCTATGTTTTGGATTTTTATGGAGCAAACACCTATCCTTTGTTTATACAACTCAACGGTCAAAACAACCCACATTACATCTCAACCTCAATAATGGGAAAGTGCTTAAAATAAAAATAGTCAGTAAAAGAAGCTGAGTTCCAGATTTAGCTATTCTGTCTCAAAATGAATCAGGACTAAACTGATAGCAACCTCTCCTGGCTGATACATACACAAATCCATTCTCCCAGTCTCAGAAAGGCAACCCTTAATTGCATGAAGCCAAATCAGGACATACTGTAAATACCAGCCCATCTTGTTCCAGTTCCCTTTGCAGTATCAGGTCTAGAATCTTCAGCTTCTCAACTATTCTGCTTCTGTCAGTCTCCAAGTCTCAGTGCTTTATTCTTATCACAAGCAGATGAAGAAACACTTCACTGGTGAATCTATATGACTGTGGAGTAGTCCTCTTTTAAGTCAATTTAATTTCTTATTGCACAGGAAATATCTCTAGCTTAGTTATGATTAAGACTGGTGATTTAAATTATTGGCACTGCTGTACTTAGTTGTGGTTTAGAGCAGCTTTGCCCATTCACACTAGTGGTTGCACCAATGCAATAATACTGGTTGCTGTATCTTGGGTAAACTCACTGCGTAGAGGCAGAAATTTGTAAACAGTTTTAAACAGAACAAAGAGATAAAACACGATTTATTTTATGTTAATATAATCATGAGTGGCACATTGCAAGTGGAATTAACTATATTCATCCCTTGGGAACTGAGTGGCTTTGATTCAGTTCCTAGGGATGACTCTGGGACCAGAAAATGGAACCATTACAAAAAGCAACATTTTCTCTAACCCAAGCAGAGCTATTCTGCTATGCCAGAGCCACGTTGACAAGGGCACATCAAAGCCAACTCTCCAGAGCTCTCACTTTCTTATTTGAATCAGTTTGGGGATTTGTAAAATTGGAATTTTTCTTCATCTGAAACTGGTTTAGAAGGGCTAATTATAACTTTTGTGAAGGGGAGATAGATTGCTACTATGAAAGGCGGTATATAAAAATAAAGGACTTGATGGACTGACACACTGGCAGAGACCCAACGTGTATATCACATGGGACCTGAGAGCAGCTGTTGTAGTCTGTGTAACAATAAATAACCATGGGAAGGTACTTGGTCCCAAAAGATTTTCTGGGGTGGGAATATCATCGACTGTGCCACTTGGTTACACAAATGTGTACGAATTGGTGCAGGGAAAGTGAGATGTTGCAACAATTACATACTTGCAGTGTAAAGAATATGAAGATGACTCTATTAGCAGCACATAAGGCTCATGTTACCAAAGAATTGGATCCGGACATGTCGTGATGGCCTGCCTCTCCCACTCCACCAATCATTCAAATAATGTCTCTGAGGTTGCTTAATCTATCCCTCTGCTTAGTGAAAAACAGTGCACTTGCATTATTACTTGCTTTATTTTCTTTTAATGGGAGTTTTAATATTAACTGGCAAAGCATGTTGTACACAACAATGAAATACATACTTCCTAACTCTTCCCTTCAAAAACCCTGTAATAGACAGGATCATGCCTGGTAATTCTCACAGATGGCTGTCCCAGGTAAGACTATGCCTCTAAAGAGGATCTCTATTTATAAGTAGCAGTCTGATAGGTGGTCAGTGCAGGGTGTTAATGTGACAAAGCACTGGTTTTTAGAGTGACCAAAATGCCTCAACTCAAAATGGAAGATGAAACTGCCAATGGCTTGTACATACATCATTCATATCATTTGCTGCAGGACAGAGAGAAATGGATCAATCAAATACATGGCATCCAATGCATTAAACACAAGTTGAATAAAGCCTATCAAGGGCTTACAGTGAAGCATTTGCATGCTGTACAAGATTTGGAGCTTTTTCTTTTTGAAGACTTTCATGCCAGAGGGAATTTGTAACTTTAAATAAGCAACTGGCAATGAACCGAGCTGTCAGCACCACTTTGGAATATGCCTGGTGTCCATAAATCCTGCTTGGTGCCTTGTAGGTTTCAGTTACACAGATGTGAGCAGCGCATTAACCCATGCCCCTCCAGAATTGAGCAATCACTAAAGCCAGTATCATTGTCTTATATATAGTTATATATGGAGATATACCCATCTCATAGAGCTAGAAGGGACCTTAAGAGGTCATCAAGTCCAGCCCCCTGCCCTCATGGCAGGACCAAGTACCATCCCTGAATTCAGAAAGAAATTTACCCCCCCTTTTTTTTAAACTAAGCTTATGAACAAGTACTCTTTGCTATAATGTTGTAATATAATGTAGCATCCTGCATCATTCAATGGTTTACGTTTGTTGACAAAACATAACTTTATTTGGGTAAAATAACTGACTGTCAGCACCTTTTGCTCACGCAATTTGTCCCCGGGTTAAAAGTTCAATAAGCCAATGTTGCCAAAATAGACCATGAAGTATGATAGCATAAAGAATGTATGCCGTATATACTCATTCATAAGCCGACTTTTTTTTTTTTAAATCCCCCCTCTGAAGAGCAGGAGTTGGCTTATGAACGGCTTCTTCTCGAGCTGGCAGTTAACACGTCCTTCAGCCCATGTTGCGTCCTCTCTGGGGGTATGTCTACACTACCCTCCTAGTTCGAACTAGGAGGGTAATGTAGGCATACCGCACTTGCAAATGAAGCCCGGGATTTGAATTTCCCGGGCTTCATTTGCATAAGCGGGGAGCCGCCATTTTTAAAACCCCGCTGGTTCGAACCCCGTGCAGCGTGGCTACACGGGGCTCGAAGTAGGTAGTTCGAACTAGGATTCCTATTCCGAACTACTGGTACACCTCGGAATAGGAATCCTAGTTCGAACTACCTAGTTCGAGCCCCGTGTAGCCGTGCTGCACGGGGTTCGAACCAGCGGGGTTTTAAAAATGGCGGCTCCCCGCTTATGCAAATGAAGCCCAGGAAATTCAAATCCCGGGCTTCATTTGCAAGTGCGGTATGCCTACATTACCCCGCTAGTTCGAACTAGCGGGGTAGTGTAGACATACCCTGTGCCTGCAGCCACCACTAGGATTGCAGTGGCAGGCGGGCAGGGCAGACTGCCTTGGCTGTATGTAGCTCAACCATACAGAAGACCAGTGGGCAGGAGCCCATTAGCCAATGGGAGCTGTGGGAAGCAGTGCGGGCTGAGGTACGTACAGGCTGCAGGCACAGAGCCTCTCAGCTCCCATTGGCTAGAAAGAGCAAACAGCAGCCAATGGGAGCTGAGAGGCTCCGGGCCAGCAGCCTGCATGTCCCTCAGCCCGCGCTGACACTGAGGAGCTGGGACCAGAAGTCTGTATTCTGGAGTCAGCTTATGAACAGGTCAGTGACTTTTTACCATTTTTTCTCTGTAAGTTTGGGGGCTTTGCTTATAAATGAACAGGCCTATGTTCAAGTATATATGGTACTTACATTATTTGAACCTAGACTTTGAAGTTGCAGAAAGCTAAGATCTAGCAGACTTCTCATCTAAATGCCCTTTTCCTCTCCCCCCACTCCTCTAATCCCTCCACCCTCAGAGGAGGATTCACTAGACCCAGGGATCAAAAGATTACAGGGGATAACAAATGCAAAAACAGGGACAGGAGTGAGGGTTGTAGGATCAAAAGCAGGGATCCAGGAGGCAACACCAAGCAAAGAACACTAGCTAGCACCCGCTGCTCTTCGAAGGCATCTAGGGACCAGTGGACAAGGCCCAGAGGAACTCTGCCCTGAGAAATGACTTCTGGGAGGAGCAGAAATAAGCCCCACAATTGCAGAGCTCCTCTCCGTCCAGCTTCCAGTATGATGGATAGCCACTTTGGCCAGTGCCCGGAGGAGAACTTGTGACTCTGTGGGGCCATTGATGGGATGTGCATAGATCAGGAGGTGTGGGGAAAAGTGCAGCTAGAACTTAAGGGGAAGGTTTTGGAGGAGCTGGAAAAAGGGACAGCAAATTGGTGTACTCAATGAAGATGAGTGCCAGGGTCTCCCTCTCCACCCAGAAGGGGCAGGTATCAGGTGAGGTGGTGAACCATGTCACATACACCTATGCTCATAGCTCCATGAAGGAGCTGCCAACTAATGTTCTAGTCAGGCTGTAGGACCAAGGTGAAATATGGACTGCCTCACCAGGGTTCCTCTCCGTCCATAGGCGGTAAAAGGTCCCGCTATTTGGTGTCAGGGCAGGAGATGATGGTGAGGAAGTAAAGGGCTTGGTACATGAGAGCATATGGATGATTTGTAGGCGGACCAGCTGCATGTTTTGCAGCTGGCAGAGATGACATGAAGGGGGTAGCTGGGAAGGCTGGTGGGACATGGGCCAATGATAAGATCTGGAGGGCTGGCATGCAGGGCCATATAGATAGTGCCTGCAGTAGCAGAGTTCATTAAAACGATAATTTTCCACCAAAAGCCTGCACATAAGATGTGCACCCCTATGCAGAAGACAATTATACACTTATTAAACTAAATTAATCTGCTACTAAAGAGAAGCTTCATGTTTATCTTATTTATCTCTAAGGGTATGTCTACACTACCCCACTAGTTCGAACTAGCGGGGTAATGTAGGCATACCGCACTTGCAAATGAAGCCCGGGATTTGAATTTCCCGGGCTTCATTTGCATAAGCGGGGAGCCGCCATTTTTAAAACCCCGCTGGTTCGAACCCCGTGCAGCGCGGCTACACGGGGCACGAACTAGGTAGTTCGAACTAGGCTTCCTAGTTCGAACTACCGTTACTCCTCGTGAAATGAGGAGTAACAGTAGTTCGAACTGGGAAGCCTAGTTCGAACTACCTAGTTTGTGCCCCGTGTAGCCGCGCTGCACGGGGTTCGAACCAGCGGGGTTTTAAAAATGGCGGCTCCCCGCTTATGCAAATGAAGCCCGGGAAATTCAAATCCCGGGCTTCATTTGCAAGTGCGGTATGCCTACATTACCCTCCTAGTTCGAACTAGGAGGTTAGTGTAGACATACCCTAAGTCTCTGAGAATGTTCCACTAATGTATTTATTTTAGGTACTTATGGTCTGATTCTGCAGCTGTTCCACAGGGTGACTCCTTTTGACTTTATAGGAATCACTGACATAAAGGGGCTGCAGAATCAGATCCCAAGACTCTAATTGGTTCTTATAGTCAAGCTAAACTAAGTTTCTTAAGTAGGCATGTGAAACTGTTTCTAGCTTTACTTGTTTTCTAGTTTATCTGGTTTACTCCATTATTTGCAATAATCTTTGGGCTAGTGTACAGAAACATTTAGCTTGCAGTAAGATGGGATGTCAATCTACCCTACATTATGTTAACCCTGCTGCTGGGCATCAGAAATTAGCTAATCAGGTTGCTTTAATCCGGGGGTTTTCAAACTCTGCCTCATGGCTTGTAAAGGCAAGCGGCTAGCTGACAGGGAGATGTTTTGTGTACCTGTGCCTCTGCAAGTATGGGTGACTGCAGCTCCCGTTGGCTGTGGATCGCTGTACCCAGCCAATGGGAGCTGTGGGAAGTGGTGTGCGTCTTCACCATTTCCCGCAGCTCCCATTGGTCAGGAACGGTGATCTGCAGCCAACGGGAGCTGCAATCACCCATACCTGCAGAGGCACAGGTACACAAAGTGTTTCACTGTCAGCAAGTGGTTTGCCTTTACAAACCACAAGCAAGATTTTCAAAAGCCCTGCTTTAATTTACTCCCATTTCAAACTTCTTAGAAATCTAAGCTCGCACATTTTCCTAACCAGTTTGTGTCTTTATCTTGCAAACAGATTTTCCCACTGCTGGAGCTTGGCATTAACAATCCATTCTTTTTTACTTTCTCAGGTTCTGAAGTGTGAGTGTCCTAAAGTTAGGGTTGGCAAAATTAAATTTTTTAAATATAATTCTGACAGATTGATTAAAAAAATTTAAAAAATCTATTTAAATTTTCAAAGTTGCAGGAAATTATGAGGTGGTCAGACAATTGTTGAATGACAGACATTAAGATTTATAAAGCTAAAGCTTTATAATCATTACAGAACAAAATATTAGCATCACATATCAAAATATACAAAGTAAATAATCTTAAAGCAAACTCTAATAAAGTTCTAACACAGCATTTTCTTATTTTACCTCAATTATTATCAATGGAAACATTTTTTGTTGGCTTGTATGAGTACAGTGAAAGTGATGTTAACCAACATTTATCCATAAATATCTAATCTTTCCAAGCCTTACTCAGAGTCTAGTCTCTCTGTTTGCTCATCAGCATCAATAAGGACATCCCAATGTTTTGACAATAAGGGTACCATCTAGACTGCAATGTTTTTCCGCTTTTCTTTTCGGAAGAGGCTTTTCCGAAATTTGGCCTGTCTACAATGGCCAAAAAACCCTCTTTCAGAAGATCCCTTCTTCCTCGTAGAATGAGGAAGACAGTGCTTCTGAAAGAGTGCGCCTGATCTTCTGCAAAAAAAAAAAAAGTGGCGGAGTTTTACCTCCGGTATCCTGAAACCGCCCTGCAGTCTAGACATACACTAAGAGATGTTAGTTAACCATTTCAGAGCCAGCAGAGGGCACACAAAAGTCCAATAGCTTGTTTTCAGCTGTTTTAGATGTGCCAAGGACATTTCTCCTCAGTGGAATAATGGATTTAGGGAAGAAACAAACATAAAACCACTACCATAAGTCATCAGATCAGATTGAGATAGATAAAATAGAGAAACTGAGAATGGCTCTCTTGTTATAATAAAAAAAACAAATGGTCTGGTAGCACTTTATAGACTAACAAAACATGTAGATGCTATCATGAGCTTTCGTGGGCACAGCCCACTTCTTCAGATGACTGGAGTTAAGTGGGCTGTGCCCACGAAAGCTCATCATACCAACTACATGTTTTGTTAGTCTATAAAGTACTACCAGACCATTTGTTGTTTTTTTCCTTGTAACAGACTAACTCGGCTACCTCCTGAAGCTTGTTACAATAAGTAATTTTCCCTTTTAGGTAGCCTCACTTTCTTATCACTTTTGGAAATAGGTTGCATCCACACTAACTGAATGAACACTCATGTAACACTCCCATCTCTGTATCCCTATTCAGAGCCATCTTGCCCATAGGATGGTTTGAGGTGGATGCCCTAGGCCCGGTGCTTTTGGGTAGCCCCATGGCATCTCTCTCAACTGTCCTATGGAGAGGACAGTCCCCCATAATTATTGGAGCCTGCAAGGCCCAGAGTGGCCTGGGAGATTACCTGGGAGGGGCTGGCATGGGGGGCAGCATGGGTTGCCAACCCTGCACCCACCATGGTGTCAGGAGCTGGAGTGACCTAGAAGCCTGCTCTGCCCTGCCCCACTGCCCTCTCCCAGCCTGCTATGCTCTGCTTCACTGTGGCAGCAGGAAGACAGCAGGATAGGAAAGGGTGGCTGAGCAGAATGGAGCACACAGCCAGGTTGCTCCAGCTCCCACTATCGCAATAAGCATGGTGGGCCAAAGGGGATGACCCCTGCTGTCACCTCATGCCAGGCCTTACAATGCTTGGGAAAGGGGGCTTTGAGCAAGGGGGCAGAGCAGGATGGGAAGGGGTAGAGCAAAGATGTGGTGGGGTCTGTGAAGAAGGGAGGTTTTCCCTAGGCCCCATGCTTGGAGCACTGAAGGAGGAGGGAGAGTTGTTTCCCCTGGCCTCATGCCCTCCTAAGGATGGCTCTGTGTCTATCATCTGATTCTTTCACTTGATACATCTGATGAAATGAGTTGCAACTCACAAAAGCTTAATAAAATTGTTAGCCTTTAAAGGTGCCACTGGACTCCTTGTAGTTTTTATTTTTAAATTCTATTTTTTAAAAATTCATAATGATCCTTTAATACATTTATTAGGTTAACAACTGTATAAATCAGACTATATGCTGTATTACATTCATATAAGTAGATTTACTACCAAAGTGCAGAGTCACAACAGCATAAATGGGAGCAGAATGTAGCTCAATTCTTTCCCATTACATCTATGAATCCTGATAAACTTCTATTTAATAGTTAGCAGTTGTTCATTCTAAAGTGAAATTATCCCAAACAACTTGAAACAACTGTTTCACAAACTTGTAAGGCCAGAAGAGGCCATTATAATAATCTAGTGTGAACTCCTGAGTCCTGACTAACACAAGCCATGAACCCACATCCAATAATATCTTCCATAATTCTGCATCACTCCCATAATCACTGATTGAACAACAACATACATTTTAGAAAGACATCCAGTTTGGATACAAAAACGTCAAGAGTATAGAACACGGGAACTTCTAATTAGAGAGTATCTATTGGACCTGAAGTCATAATTAGAGTGCCCTACTAATGCATGGAGTGGCAATAAAAATACCTGAGAGAGGAAACAAAGGGCCCAGCTTCTGTGGGTGGTGGAGGGGAGGGGGAAGGGGCATGATTCTCTCTCTTCTTTCCCCTCCCTTCCCCAGCTTGCAAACCAGCAGACTGTTTGTCTTGTGAGGCGAATGGGAAATATGCAAGTATCACCTTGGCTATGTCTAGACTGCAAGCCTCTTTCAAAAGAGGTTCTTTCGAAAGTATCTTTCGAAAGAACCTCTTTCGAAAGAGCGCGTCTAGACTACAATACGCGGATCGGAAAATCGATCCGCTTTTTCGAAAAAGAGCGTCCTGACTGCTGGACGCTCTTTCGAAATTAAAAGCCACCCGGAACCGCTTCTGCCAGGGCATGGGGGCAGCATTTCCTTCCGGGTGCTGCTGCCTGCCTGCCCTTTGCAGAGACGCGGCGTGGTTAAAGGGACACTCCTGAACACCCGTTGCTCTGCTTCTGCAGCTGCCTTTGCTGTCCCTCTAGGAGGTAAGCAAGGCATTGCAGTGCTGGTTTGGAGTGCTCAGCTTCCTGGGACACCCCAGCAGGTTTTTTGTGTGGAGGTTTTTCTGTTTTAGACCCATTTTTTGGGCATGGAGCCAGAGCTGCCCCTGGGCAGGCGATGGCCCCACGCCATCATACTGCAAGTGTTGCTGCATCTGCATGACACAGTCATGAGGCTACTTCCCCATCTGGACCCAGACCAGAGGTACGAAGGGATCGTCCGTCAAGCAGCCGCACTGCCCTTGCCTCCAAACTTCTTTGTGGACAGGCGTGTTTGGAGGCTTGACACCAGCTCTGACTGGTGGGACCGGCTCGTGATGGAGCTCTGGGATGACCAAGAGTGGCTACGCAACTTCCGGATGCGAAAGACCACTTTCCAGGAGCTGTGTACCTGGCTCGCCCCTGCTCTGCAACGGCAAGACACCCACCTGCGGCCCGCTATCCCCCTGGAAAAGAGGGTCGCCATTGCCCTCTGGAAGCTGGCAACCCCCGACAGCTACCGCTCCGTGGGACACCAATTTGGAGTGGGCAGGTCTACTGTTGGATCCATCCTGATGGAGGTAAGTCATTGTCTGGGGACAGTCACAGTTTGGGGTGGGGGGAAGGGAGACTGTCAGGAAGGGCAAAGTGGAGTGTGAGTGGGAGGGAGCTCCTCCACTCACCCTGAATTGTTGGGGGGGAGGTTCTGAGGAGGGGATTCCCGGGGTGTTTGAGAGGGAAGGTGGGTGGTGGGTTCTCCTCCTAAGAGATAAGGCACCCCTTCTAACATTTTGTTGTCTGTCTCGTTCTGCAGGTGCTGAGGGCCATCAATTCGGAGCTGCTCAACAGGCTCATCTGTCTACCAGATCTGGACAGCATCATGGCCGGCTTTGCTGCCCTTGGCTTCCTGAATTGTGGAGGAGCGCTCGATGGGACACACATTCCAATCTGTGCACCGCCCCATCGAGCAACCCAATTCATTAACAGAAAGGGCTACTTTTCTATGGTCCTCCAGGCCCTGGTCGACCATCGTGGCCAGTTTTCTGACATTTGTGTTGGGTGGTCAGGGCGGGCACATGATGCCCGCATCTTCAGGAAGTCGTACCTCTACCGGAGGCTTCAGGCAGGAACATTTTTCCCGCATCACAACTTTGCAGTTGGGGATGTGCACATGCCGGTGTGCATAGTGGCTGATGCCGCCTACCCCCGATGCCGTGGCTGATGAAGCCCTACACCGGCCACCTGGATGCGAGCAAGGAGCAGTTTAATGCTCACCTTAACCGGGCTTGCAACCAGGTGGAATGTGTGTTCGGACGTTTAAAAGGCAGATTCCGGTGCTTGCTCACACGCCTAGACATGGGGGAGAGCAACATCCCTGAGGTGGTGGCTGCGTGTTGCGTTCTCCATAACCTGGTGGAGAGGAAAGGGGAGGCCTTCCTACCAGGGTGGGGTACAGGTGCTGATGGCCAGGAGAGGCACTTTGCCCAGCCCCGGACAGCTGCCATCCGCCAGGCTCACCGGTCTGCTGTTTGCATACGGGAGGCCCTATGAGAGCAATTCTCAAGTGGAGGCCACTGACTCTACTGAGGGGCTTCTGCCTGGGGACTGGGCCCTGGCCCAAAAGAAGCTTCCCTCCACAACCCATCTCCTGACCCTGTTTGGAGAAATCATTAACACCAGGGTTTGTCTCAAAATAATAAGTTCTGTTTTATTTTTTAAAATATCACTCAAAAAATAGTATAACTATTGCAAACATAAAAAAGCTTTTGTTCATTTTTGATGTAGAAAAAACTATGTATAATAAACATTTTGTTGAACACTTTCTTTGTCATTTAACTGGGGTGATGGGGGTGCTTGAAACCTGGAGGGGGGAAGGGGACTTGAAACCTGGAGGGGGGAAGGGGATCAGGTTGCACGGTGCTTGCCTGATCTCAGTCTCCTGCCTGGGCCTCGTGTTCGGGGTCCACCATGGCCACGGGATCAGGTGGTGCACCTGTCGGTTGGCTGGATAGGGTGCTCTTGGGACGGGGAGGCCTGGGGGAGAGGAGGGCCAGGGGGAGAGAGGGGCTGGGGAACTGGGGGGGCTGGAGGAGAGGGAGGTCCAAGGGGGGAAAGGGATGCTGTTGTGGAAGGGGGGTTTGGTGGGGCGGGGTCATGGGGTGCTGGAGGAGCAGGACCAGGCACAGGAGCAGGCAAGCCGCAGACCTCCCTGAGAGTGGCAGTCAGGGACATGCGCTGCTGGACCAGCTCCTCCATCAGCCGGTCACGCCACCGATCCTCTGCCTCCGCCCTCTCTCGCAGGATGGTGTTGAGCTCCTGCACAGCCTCCACATGCTGCCTCAGGATGTCCGCATACACACGCCTGTGTCTGCGGCTCCCATGTCCCCGAGATGGAGATGGAGATGGGGCTGGGGTGCTGCGGCCCTCTTGCACGGCTGGTCCGGCTGTGGAGGGAAAGAAGAAGACACAATCAGTCCTAAAAAACTGGACTCTGTAGCACTTAAAATACTAACAGGATGGTTTATTAGGAGATGAGCTTTCGTGGGCCAGACCCACTTCCTCAGATCAGAGTAACACGGCTACATTTCTATCACAATCAGTCATGTGTGCAACAGCTGTCCAAAAGGGCATGCCCTCTCCTTGAGACAGGGGAATCAGACATTCTGAAGGTAACACTGTGTGTGACCTGGGCATCAGCCTGAGCATGACAGGTTTCCCTTGTGCATCACCCACTGTGCACCCACCTACCTCTCCCTCCCCCCCCCCCGGGTGTGACACAACCTCACTGCACTCACCTGCTGCTTCATCTCCTGCACCAGATGACACCTGGGAGGCCTCTGGGATCTGTGTGACTGGCTCCAGGGTGAGGGTCGCCGTCTCCTCACTGTCCTCCTCTGGCACCATGTCCCCGTCTCCTGAGTGCTCTGGGTCCTGCTCTGGTGCGTCCACCACAGGGTCTGCCAAGCCTGACTGCACGAAACGCCGTGGTGTGCGTGCTTCACCACCACCACCCAGGATCTGGTCCAGCTCAGTATAGTAAGGGCAGTAGTAGGGGGCTGCACCAGAATGGGAGCTCTCCTCCCTGGCCTTGACATACCCTTGGCGCAGCTCTTTAACTTTGGAGGGCACCTGGTCCTGGGTGCGGGGGTAGTGTCCCTTCTGGGCCAGGGCCTCTGCCATGCGGCCATAAATGTCCGCATTTCGCCGCCTGCTTTTGAGGGCTTGTAAGGCCTCCTCCTCTCCCCAGAGCTCGAGAAGGGTCTTGATCTCTGGCCCAGACCACGATGGTGCCCGGCGTTTGGAGCCCCTGGCTGGGTCCCCAGAAGGCTCTCTGGAAGGGCCAGGAGGGTCTTGGGGCTGGGACATGCTGCACCTAAGTAGCCATGTGCTCTGGCTGCTTTGCTGCAACAAGTGGCTGTGAGGGTGCCTGTCCCTTTAAGAAATGGCTGCAGACAGGAACCAGAGACATGCAAGCCATGCCCCAGATTGTCCACCAGGGCTTCTTCCTGGAGGCCAGTATTTTCGAAAAAATGGCCTCCCCACGTCCACACTCACTTATTTTCGACGGATCTCCGTCGAAAAAGGCGTTCTTCCTCGTGCAATGAGGTTTACCGCCGTCGAAAGAAAAGCCGCGTTCTTTCGATTTAATTTCGAAAGAACGCAGCTGTAGTCTAGACGCAGGTGAAGTTTTTTCGAAAAAAGGCTACTTTTTTCGAAAAAACCCCTGAGTCTGGACACAGCCCTTGAGACAGAAGCTGGGAAAATGATTAAAGACCTATAATTTCCTTGGCTACATATCAATCGGGGGATATTTAAGAGATAATTTCTGAGGAAAGTGAAACATTTATGAACCAGAGCATATAGTTGGAACAGGGGAGAGAGGAAGGAATCAAACTATGCCTTTCTCATCAGAACAGTACCTTATTGTGTTGTTTTTGGTGATGATTATATGTTTGACTGCTTCAGTGACACAGAAAACCACTATCTCCCCCCAGCTTCTTCTTACACTAACTGCTCAGTGACAGCAGCTTTTGTACCTGAGAATGAGAAATTAACCCTGACCCTAGATTATGTGGTATTCTGGGAAATGTAGTTTAGCAGTCAGGTGGCCTTTCTGTTCCTGGTGTATCTGTTATTGATTCAAGTGAAGAATGTAACTTTAAGAATTATTAGGTGTAGTTGATTAAAGTGACAAACCAATAGGATTTCCATGCAAGTTGTTTTGTTTTTTCTATATGAAGAAGAATTAGGAGGAAGCAACTTCTCTAAAATGAGCTGAGCTCCACAGTTAGAGCACCTTCACCTGCCAAGATGCATTGCTGTGGGGAACACAAGAGCTTATAAAAGCCTGTCTCAAGCTATAAGCATTGAGCTATGAGCTTTTATATGTATTTGTGATGCAGTTAGCAAGCAGGCTTGTGATAGTTTGTTGTCTGGATTTTATTATATTTCTTCTTTTAGTCTTTTTTTCAAATAAAGAGAAAATTTTGATTCGAACCTTTCTTATTCTCACAATGCAATAACCCAGCCCTGGAGGAAAAATTGAAAGAAAGTAAATAAAAAGATCATGACAGTCATCTCTGCAAACTTCGATAGACGCAAAGTAGCTGTAGGATAGGGGGGAAAAATCATGTTCAAAAGGACAGTGCAGATGTAAAAAAAATCTATGATTGCCTAAAAGAAATGTATGGATTACAGTTCTAGGCTCCCAAGGGAAATGATATCTAGTGAACTTTTTAATGGATAAAAAAGGTACAAAGATGCACTAGGAAAAAAGTCTCTCTCACTGTGACGAATATCAGGAACCTGTGGGAAGCTAGCAAGCAAGCTCAACTGAACTAGCCAAAATGGGACAGGCTATTTTGATGTGAGATGCATGGTCAAGGAGAGGAGGGTGGCACACAGCAGGCAGAAAAAGCAAAAGTTACAGGCACAACCAGCAAAGAATTCCTACCTAACCGGTTGAAAATATTACAGAGCGCTATCCATCAATGAGGCCACAAAAGTTCTTTGCTTCTAAATTGATTAATCTGTAACACAAAGAGCAATAGAGAAGCAGGCCTTTGTTGCAAATCAAATACATTGTTCTAAACTACCTTCATGTTAGTACATATTTTAGTTTTGAGAAATCAGTGCCAAGATAAAGATCATGGCCTTTTCAGACACGCGATGTTTTGTTTTCACATACAAGCAGCCGTGATTGGTATAATGTTTACATATCTTTAATGTACAGCTTCTTAACATGGAGAGGCAAGCCCTGACATGAAATTAAAGGAAAGTTGACAGAAGATGTAAGGATCCCAAGGAGCAAGGCAGTATAATGGTAGGACATAGAGTGGGACTCTGCCACACATTTTTTCCAAGGGATAATCCTGCAAATAAATTGGGGTTCTAGGTTGGATTTCCAATGATTGGAGGGTTATACTTCAATATATTCTGAAGTTTTGGTTATACATAACATAATATTCTCAGTTTCATTTTGAAATTCAAGAATTGGATGTTTTTCTGAAAGATCTGCTCTGGAGAATTAATTCAGGGAGGTTCTCTAGCCAGTGTTATGCAAGAGGTCAGACTAGTGATCTCTTTTGGCCTCCACCCTATGAATCTTTAATTATCAGGGGCACGAGGCAGTCCTTGCTAAACTTTCATGTTTGATCAATTCAGCAGGAACATTGCCTTATACACATATAAAAAGATACACCAAATGCACCCGCTATTTTGAAAAAATTATAAGACCATCCACCAAAACTAACAGTATTGGAAAAATGAATAAACACCAGCAAAGGGAAAATGTCAAAGAGTTTGGAGCTTGATTAAATGTCTGGAAGTTGATGCTTTTCTGAAGCTATGAAAACCCCATTCCTTGAGGTGGATAACTCCCCTCAGCCTCTTCCTCTCACTTTATGATATTATCTTCTTGAGATGAAGGAGGCCTGATAGTCTACTGCATCCATTGGGCCATTGACATCTTTGGGGACAGTCATCAGACCTCTCCCTTCTGCGGGGACTTCAGGGGATAAATCCCATGACAGATCTGCTAATAGGCAGGTGTGGAACCACGTGTGGAGAAGAGAATTGAAGAGAGCCTTGAGAAGATACACCATTGAAAGGCTTAAATGAAGAAGTGAAGAAGGCAGCAGTAGCAGGAAAAAAGACTGCCTTCTTCATGAATCACTGGGGATACATATTATCCAAGTGAGTGGTAATAATGAGCAGGAAGGAGTTTCTCTGTCTTGGATCTCTTCCACCTTTCCCACTCTCCCTCCCCCAATCCAGCTGACAGGCCTTATTTACATAGGAAATTTGTAATTCACCACTGGAACAGCTCCATGGCTGTAGCAACAGTGGAAGATGTAACATAGAGAGGACTCATCATATATCTATACTCTGAATGGCATGATCACTGGCATGACCCCCTGGGGAGCCACACTGGTGGTGAATTACATCTTCTAATTACCCATATTACCTAATAAGCAGCCAGAGTAGGTCAGGAGCAGGTTTTCAAGCAGTACCATTGTCAAGTACTGTCTGTATGCACCCTGCACAAGTCACTTGTCACTCATGGAATGATTGTGTTTCTTAGACCTAGTCATGGAGGGAGCTCATTTTGCAGCATGGTCCCACTTTCAGGGCAACTTTCAATTAGCACACACATTATTCTATGAGCATGGATTCAAAACACTTATATACATGGTAAAAAAATAGGTTGCAATCTTATTGTTGGATTTGGACAAATGCTATCATTGGCATGTTAATAAAAAAGGCATATTTACAGAGAAATTTAACTGTAGGTAATCAAGCCTGAGACTTTGTCTACACTACACAGCTTTTAGTGACTTGGCCATGTCGACACTGCCATGTTGCTAAAAGTCTGTCAGTGAGAACACTGGTAGTCAGCACTTTTGCCAACAAAATATTTCCACCCCCTATAAGTGGGGTTCATGTTGTTGACAGGAGAGCACTCCTGACAACAATTAGCCACTTGCCATGGCAAAACTTTTATCCTGGTAGGAAGGCTTTTTAAAGCACCTGCAACGACAAAAGTGCATGAACTAGCAGCAATGTGATAGAATTTCTAGGGGGTGTGTGTACATAAGAACATAAGAACGGCCGTACTGGGTCAGACCAAAGGTCCATCTAGCCCAGTATCCTGTCTGCCGACAGTGGCCAGCACCAGGTGTCCCAGAGAGGGTGGACCGAAGACAATGATCAGGAGATTTGTCTCCTGCCATCCCTCTCCAGCCTCTGACAAACAGAGGCCAAGGACACCATTTTATTCCCTGGCTAATAGCCTTTTATGGACCTAACCTCCATGAAATTATCTAGCTTCTCTTTAAAATCTATTATAGTCCTAGCCTTCACAGCCTCCTCTGGCAAGGAGTTCCACAGGTTGACTACACGCTGTGTGAAGAAGAACTTTCTTTTATTAGTTTTAAGCCTGCTACCCATTAATTTCATTTGGTGTCCTCTAGTTCTTCTATTTAGGGAACTAATAAATAACTTTTCTTTATTTGACCTCTCCACAGCACTCATGATTTTATATACCTCTATTATATCTCCCCTCAGTCTCCTCTTTTCTAAACTGAAAAGTCCCAGTCGCTTTAACCTCTCCTCAGATGGGACCCGTTCCAAACCCCTAATCATTTTAGTTGCTCTTTTCTGAACCCTTTCCAAGGCCAAAATATCTTTTTTGAGGTGAGGAGACCACATCTGTACACAGTATTCAAGATGTGGGCGTACCATAGTTTTATACAGGGGCAGTAAGATATTCTGGGTCTTATTCTCTATCCCTTTCTTAATAATTCCTAGCATCCTATTTGCCCTTTTGACCGCCGCTGCACACTGTATGGAAGTTTTCAGAGAACTCTCCACTATGTATAGTGTTTTTAAAAGCACTTAAGAGCAACTGTAATTTACACAACAAAGTAAAACACAGCTGCAATGGATAAGGAAAAGTGTTTCATTTTGTTATCAACATTTACATTAGCATGTTGAATGAAAGATTGTTGCGTGTAAACCAAGATTTTAAATGAGTTTTTATGACATCTGCAAACAATTATGCAATGTTTACAGATTATATGACACACTTACTAGTCAGATAAGCACTGAGAAGCATGAGTTTGCATACGCAATAGACAAAAAGATTTCACGAAGGGCTGCACAGGTACAATGAGCCTAAATCCGTTCAGATGCGTTTTTTACTTTTTTTTTTCTAGTTGGAAAACCACATTCACCACAAAATTATAATTAAGTCTTGCAAAAATTTGGGACAGGATATTAAACATCATGCTTTTGGATTAAGATAGTTTCCTGTTACAGACTAAGAAGACACTGTGGCTACGTCTACACTGGCCCCTTCTTCGGAAGGGGCATGCTAATTTTGAACTTGGGAATAGGGAAATCCGCGGGGGATTTAAATATCCCCCGCAGGATTTAAATAAACATGGCCACCGCTTTTTTTCCGGCTTGGGGAAAAGCCGGAAAAAAGCGTCTAGACTGGCGCGATCCTCCGGAATAAAGCCCTTTTCCAGAGGATCTCTTATTCCTACTTCGAAGTAGGAATAAGAGATCCTCCAGAAAGGGGCTTTATTCCGGAGGATCGCGCCAGTCTAGACGCTTTTTTCCGGCTTTTCCCCAAGCTGGAAAAAAAGCGGCGGCCATGTTTATTTAAATCCCTAATATAAGGGATGGGGGTGGTGAAACTATTCAACATCTGCCTATTACAGCATTCTTGCTTCTTTCTCTGAAACATCGGCACTGAGGCGCTGTCAGAGATGGACTAGATGGCCCTCAGGCCTGACACAGTCTGGCAATTCCATTGTCTTAAAAGACAGTTGATAGAAAGGTGCTGGGCTTTTGCCCATCCAAACCACAAACTAAACTTACCAATTCCATGAAGAAAACACAATCCACTGGAGTCAGGTGAAGGTCAATACTCCCTTTCTATCCAAACAATGATTGTAACAGAAAGCTGCATGCGGTGCTAGAGAAACTGCATCAATAAGCATTTGTATCTGTCATGTAAACTCTGAGCCTAGGATCAGTCCATATCTTGGGGTACATCTTCACAGCAGGGCAAAACTCGAATTAAGCTACACAACATCAGCTATGTCAATTGTGTAGCTGAAGTCAAAATAGCTTAATGCAGCTTTTGGCACTGTCTCCACAGCAGGAAGTTAAAGGAAGAACAATTTTCCTTCCACTTCTCTTACTTCTCCTGAAATGAGGGCTACCATGAGTTGAAGTAAGAAGTCCTCCAACTCCACATTATTTTGAAATAAAGGCTTGTAGTGTAGATGCATACTATGGGTACGACTATACTGCTGCTTTTTTTTCTAAAAAAGCTACGCAAAATGCATATTGCATTTTGCGTAGCTTTTTTCGATTCTTTCGTCGGAAGAGGCTTTGCTGACATTTGGCCCGTCTAGACTAGGCCAAATGTTAGAAAAAACCCTCTTTCAAAAGCCCCCTTATTCCTTGTGCAATGAAGAATACAGGGGCTTCTGAAAGAGCGCGTTTGCTCTCCCCCCAAAAACACAGAAGAGCAAACGGGTTCCCTGAACGCAGAACAGTTTTTCCAGGATACCTTTGCTATCTTGGAAAAACTGTGTAGTGTAGCCGTATCCTGTTATTTTGGGATACGCTCAGTTATTCCAAAATAATGCTGCTGTGTAGACTGCCCTTGCTGAGCTTCTGGAGAGAGGCTGGAAGGAAAGCCAGACTAGGTCTCCAGCCATAAAATTATGGACCATTGCCAGGAAACTCTCCCCCATGCCCCTGTGAGGTGGGGAGTCCCAAGAAAGGCTGTTGGGCTGTGTGCGCGCGCCTAGGCTTGCCCCTACACACAACCCCTTCCTCCATCTCCTCAGCCTGAGCCGGGGCCCCAGCCTGGCTTCCATCCAGCGCAGCGCGCGCGCTGGTCAGGAGGTGATGCGCTGCGCTAACCGGGGGCCAGCGCTCCCTTGTGTCTGCGCCTGGGGCAGGCGGGCTGGGCGCAGGGAGGGACTCGCTCTCACTTCCTCTTCGGCCTCGCTCTCCAGACAGCAGGTTGCTGCGCTGGGCGAGCGTCCGCGCGGCTGCCGAGCGAGGGACGGGGCGGGGCGGGGAGCCCCGCCTGCCACCCAGTCCGGAGCGCGGTCCCCAGGCGTGGGGCGCAAGCCGCAGGTAGGGCGGATGGGAAGAACAGAGCCGGGAGGAGGCAAGAAGATGAGCCGACCCAAGGGGCTTCCCAGCGAGGGGCAAGACGAGGAAGTGCTCGAGGAGCTGCAGAGCCTCGGGTAAGGGGCAGCGCGACCCCCCGGGCTTCGGGCAGCCAGCCCATTGCTGGCCCAGCTGTTACCCAGCTGCCGCTCCCTCCCGCTGGCCCGTAGCCTCCTTTCCCGCGCGGCTGGGAAGGCAGGAATGGCTCTGCATTGTGGGGATGGCGAGCAGGCATAGGAATCCCGGGCTGGGTCAGCCATGAGAGCTGCCCCAGATGGGCGGGGGGGAGGAGAAGGGAAGGGTCGCCGTGATGGTTGTCTCCTCTGACCCCCCCAGCTATGAGGAAGTTGTTGGCACCATCAGCTCGGTGTGTTTGCCTGCATGGGGCTCTCACTGCAGCTGGATGTACTTGTGTGGGACCAGCCCACAGGGGTCAGTGTGAGGGGCTGCTTCAGAATCACTGTTGGGAGAAAAAGAAGGAGGGTCTGTTAAACCACTCAAAATGTAAACAAAAAAGTGGAAAAATCTGCAGGCAACTGCATAGATAGAGGGGCATTCCGCAGCTGTCACGCCTGCAGCAGGTACTGAGTAGGGTTTGGGAGTTAGCATATTTTGCCTGGACATTTTAAACAGAATTGATCATTATTTTTCATCCATGTATGCAAAATAAAGGGACTTTCCCAAGGTGAGGAGAGAAAAAGAAAACCATTACAGGATTTCATGGGTTGCCAGAGCATTTGGAACTGTTTCCTAATTATGTCCAGTTCAGATATGGTCTAATGTATATGACTTACTGAGTTAGATTCTGTAATAGATAGACAGTTAGGTCTATCTATCTATCTATCTATCTATCTATCTATCTGACTGCATTAAATTAATTGTTGCACTCTGAATAACATTTGGTAATTATACATTTCTGTTGGAATCAATTGCCACAGTTGGCAATTTCAAAAGTGATGATAGTTTTATATTTCTTCCCCACTCACCTCCATAGTACTAATAACTTCACAGTACCAGGCCATCCCTTTGGTGACCTGATTGCATAGTTTTACTGTGATGACATCTCACCCAATATGGTATATGAGTGTGACTTTACAATGTTACAATCTCTGTATATTTGTTTCCTGGGAAATTTTGTGATGACAAAATACTGTCTTTTGCAGATCTTATCATGCAATGTCTAGCAGTTAGATGGTGTTGCAGAAAGAGAGCGTCATCACTGCTTTTGAGATTGTTCAGACGCTTCAGGGGGTAGCTGAATTAGTCTGTACAGGATAAAATTAAAAAACAACAAATGGTCTGGTAGCACTTTATAGACTAACAAAACATGTAGATGATATCATGAGCTTTCATGGGCACAGCCCACTTCTTCAGATGACCAGAGTTTTGAGTTTAGGATGTGCAAATCTAAAATAAAGAGGGGAGAAGGTGGGGAAGGAAAAAAAGGAGGGGGGCGGGAAACAAGGAGTAGAGGGTATGGAAATATCAAAGGGAAAAACAGGAAGGCAGAACTGAGAATCAGTGAGCACCTGAAGATTGGTTAGTTAAAAGGAACCAGATAAGAATCAAAGTCAATATATAGTACCCTTCCTAACACAGGAATCTACATAAAGGGCTGTTTGCACCTTCATTGAATGTTAGGTTGATAGTGTCCCAATCATCCCACATCATGATTGAGGCCTTTAGCATGAGAATTGAACTTGCAGATGAATTGTAATTCCAACTCCTCACTGTGTATTTGGCTAGTAGAATTGGTTTGTAATAAGACAGCCACTTGAAGATCTTTTAAACAGTGATCAGGAAGATTAAAGTGTTCCCTTTATGTGTCCATTGATTCTTTCCCATAGGGACTGTCCAGTTTGTCCAATATATATTGATGGCATAAATCAAATTACTGGATGTGTAGTCAAATGACCTTTTGATTTGGTCACTTATATTGTTGGCTCCAGTGATGAATTCGTTTGTATAGATATGTGGGCAGAGTTGGCACCGTGGTTGGTTGCAGGGCTGAGTTCCTGGATACTTATGATGTGGTTGTGTGTCATGGTTACCGGAAAGAATTTGTTTCAGGTTGGGGGATTGTCTGTAAGCGAGAATAGACTTTTCTCCCAAGGCCACTGAGAGTGAGGGATCATTTTCCAAGACGATTGTGTATAATGCACTGGAGGGGTCTGAGTTGTGGATTATAGGTAACAACAAGTGGAATTCTGTTATTTTCTCTTTTGGGTCTGTCTTGAAGTAGGTACTTTCTGGGTACTTTTTTGGCTTTGCCAATCTGTTTTATTAACTTCTCCAGGCGGTATTTCAGGTTTGGGAATGCTCTATATAGATCCTGTAGGTGTTTGTCTCTGTTTGTGGAATTGGAGCAAATCCGGTTGTATCTTAGGGTGTGGATGTATACAATAGATCGAGAAAGCTGTCTGGGATGGAAGCTGGAGGCATGAAGGTAAGTGTAGCGGTCGGTGGGTTTCCGGAATAGGGTGGTGGAAATTTGTCCATTATTTAACTGTACTGTAGTGTCCAGGAAGTGGATTTCATGTGTGGACTGGTCCAGGCTGAGGTTGATGGTGGGGTGGAAGTTGTTGAAATCCTTGTGAAATTCAAGAGTCTCTTTTCTGTGGGTCCATATGATGAAGATGTCGTCGATGTAGCGTAAGTAAAGTATGGGTGTTAGGGGGTGAGAGTAGAGGAAACGTTGTTCAAGGTCATCCATAAAGATGTTGTCATATTGTGGTGCCATGTGAGTGCCCATGGCTGTGCCGCTGACTTGGAGATACAGATTGTCTCTGAATTGGAAGTAGTTGTGGGTGAGGACAAAGTTGCAGAACTCTGTAATCAGGTGTGCAGTGCTCTTCTCAGGGATGGTGTTCCTGATGGCCTGTAATCCATCTTCATGTGGAATGTTGGTGTAAAGGGCTTCTACGTCCATAGTGGCCAGGATGGTATTTTCAGGTAGATTACTAATGTTTTGAAGTTTCCTCAGGAAGTCAGTGATGTCCCGGAGGTAGCTAGGAGATTGTTGTGTAAGATAATATTTAAATTGTGAAGAGACTGTGTTGGAGATTGGTGGGATACTTGCAATCCTTGGCCAGTCTTAAACCCCACGAAATTTGAATTTCCTGACCTTTCCCTGCATGAAACATCCGTATTGGGCAACAATGAATAAGTATATACATATACATATATGCAGGGCTCAACAAACCGCTGAATCTACTTGCCTGTGGTGAGTAGATTTCAGCTGGTTGCTCCAAGTGCCCCATTCACCGGCACTTTGCGAGTGGCTCTCACCGGGGTTTGTGTATATGCATACACAAACATTCTTCCACTGATTCCATCACCATATCCTAGGCCCACTGCAATACTGAGGAGGTTATGTTTGAGCATACAAATGTTCAAAGGTCAGGAAATTCAAATTTAGTGGGGCTTAAGGCTGGTCGAAGACTGCAAGTATCCCAACAGTCTCTTCATAATTTAAATATTATCTTATACAACAATTATAAGTTACAAACAATTGCAGTGTTTGTGCAGGCATAGCTGTCCCTTACAACGAGATTCCTCCACTGACAGCAGAAGTAGTAGCAGCAGAACAAAAGTGATAAGAACATATTTTCAGTAGTCTTAGCAGCTCAGCACTTTACCCATCTTCCTGCAGTTTGAGTTTATCCACCAAAATAACTCCTGCAGAAATACAAAATCCAGCCACATCCTTTTCTCTAGGCTTGGCTGCTCCCCAAGTTCCTATAGCCTCTGTCATCTCTAGAGAGCCATCTTCTTAATACCCAATTGAGTTAGTGTTTATCTGCAATAGAGAGTTCAGTAAAACACCTGTAACATTTTCCCCACTCCATCATCATCTGCTAACAGAGTTGAGTTTCAGTCAAACACACCCAGCTCGTTACCCAGTACTTCTGAAAAGATAACACAAATTGAGAGCAAGAAATCTGAGTAACTCAAAAATACTAGTAACTCTTGAAAATATTGGAGAGAGGGGTACATACACATACACTCAAACTATAGGGAATGACCAGGGCTGGCCATTCATTGAGTGCATTTTGCAATACATGCCTACAGTCCTTTTACTATGCCAAGACTGTGAAACTGACTAGGCGTGCATCAGTTTCAGGCCAGGTGTATTGCTTCAGGCAAAAGCTGTGGAGAGGAGCAGCAGCACAGATGGGAGTGGGAGAGGAGTCATGAAAGTGAAGCAGAAAAGGCAAAGAAGGAAGGAGACCAACCAATAAAATCCCAGAAGGTACAAGGCTCAGAGGGCATCTATAATTTCTGAGGAAGTAGCTGAAGATTAGAAGCCCCACAAAGGGAAAAAATGCTTAATGCACAGGTGGAGATGATGTGCGTGTTTCTTTTGATGACAATTTTACTGAAGAGGATAAATTGGATACACTGAAGAAACTCACATAAAATCTCCTCACAACAGATATTCCTCTCCACTCCCCATTTGAAAATATATAGGAGGGATGATCTGTTCCTGACTAAAGTGAAATGAAAGCACCGAGTAATGGTTCCCATAACAACTGAAACCTATTTCTCTTTTTCATTTGTATCAGCTTTTTGAGTAGAAACTAGTTTTCATAGTGCAAGGATGCACCCTGCATAAACACCATATAAGTAATATGTTTTTTTTAAATCAATTGTAAAATCAATGAGCCATAGACATGAAATCTATACTATTATAAAAGGAGAGGCGTCTGTCATGCCATCTGTCACACACAACATCTGAGAAGACTGGAGAAGTTTCTAAGGGGAGGCAGGACCCCACCCCCGCCTTCAGCCCCTCCCCTCTGTTGAGGCCCCACCCCCACCATGGGGATGGGAGGAGGAGGAGCAGTGTGCTGAGTGCATGCGGAAGAGCGCGTGCATGCATGCATCCCTGCATTCCTGGAACAGCGGGGAGGGAAGAGGCTGTACCACCTGAGCCTCTCTAGTCCCGGGAGCAGTGGGGAGGGAGGAGGCCACATGCGCATGGCCAGCAACACCACAGGGAGGAGAAGAGCATGCATGTGCCCCAGAATCCCTGGAGGAGCAGGGAAGGAAGAGGATGCATGGTCTCAGCTCCCCTCCCTGACCCTGGGAGCAGCATGGAGGGAATAGGCCATACAGACCAAGCCTCCTTGTCCCTGGGAGCAGTGTGGCGGGAGGAGGCCACATGACTTCAGCCTCCCCAGTCCCAGAGCAGCGGGGAGGGAGGAGGCCTACAGCTCAAGCTGGTCCAAACCTCCCTACCTCCTAGGAACAATGGGAAAGGAGGGGGCCATATGTACGTCAGCCATCACAACAGGACGGGTAATGTTAGTCATTATAAGGTACTGGCAAACTTTTTGGGCTGTTGAAGGTATCTAGATGCTTTGGACCAGGCAATAGTGGCTCACTGCTAAAATGAAAACCATGATTACACATAAGATACACTACACTTCCAAAAGAGCTATACAATTTAAGTGCCAGTTATGGAGAAACTGCACCAGACATATCTTCTGCTCCACTGTACAGAAACAAAGAAGTTGGAGTGGTTTTGAAGACGTAGGCATCAGAAATAAGATACCATTTCATTTGAAGTGAGAGAAAGAAAAACATGTATTCATGTTTGAGACAAAGGAGAGAGGCTACAAGAAATGATTCATAATTTGTATCACCTTGTCACCAATTCAGAAGTAGACAGGAATGTAAAATGAATGCAGTAGCTAGAATCCATGGACTCCATGATGAAATCATTCCTTAGACACCCTGCAGTCATTTCAAGAACTCGCCATGTTAATTTTGACAAGAGTTTGTTGCCTTCCTGTTGTATCAAACCAATGTTTGCAAAAATCACCTTTTCCCTCCCATCCCCAGCATAACTCAAAAACATATATTACTCGAGATGTCAACAACCATAAGATTTTCCACCTATAAACACAAAATCTCAGGCACTATAAATCCAGTTCCTTGGGGCTTGACTGCAGATTTTCTCAGATTGCGTTATTTTTCTCCAGAATTTCAGTTTTCCTTCAAGACACATATTTTTAGCTTTTCTAATAGGGAAATTTACCTTTCAAATGAAAACCAGAAACTAGTTGCACCCCACTCTCTCCTTTCTTTTGTTTAGTCACCATAAAGTCTCAGAGAATCCTGCTACAAGAAGTTTTTTCTCTTTCCACTCTCTTCCCTTTGGGCACCCAGTCTTGGGGAAACTGATGGCCAGTTAGGGTACATCTAGACAACGACACTATTTCAGGATACTTCCGGTATCCTAAAATAGTGTTTTCTGGGTCTTGACAGCGTGCCTGTTATTTCAAAATAGCTTTTGAAATAACAGGCACGCTGTTCTGATGTCTCTGTAAATCTTGCTCCATGAGGATTAAGGGATGTTTCAGAATAGCACGCTATTATTTTTGAAATAAGCTATTTCAAAATTAAAACAAAATAAGTTACACAATTTGCATAGCTCAAATTGTGTAGCTTATTTCAAGCTAAGAGTGCAGTGTAGAAGGTCCCTGAGACAGTAAGTGTTTGGTGCTGTTGGACAACCAAGAGTTTTTGGAGTCAGATAATGAGTCCAAGTGTGAAAACTGAAATGTTGCTAACCACACTAGTCAGGTGTGTGGTGCAATGAGAAGGCATCTGGGGAAAAGGAGCAAAGTGGAAAAAGCTGGAACACCCTGAATAGTGTGAGAGATTGGAGTCAAAGGTTAAAATTTTATTCCCTGAAATTACTGAAAAGATTAAAAGGGAAACATTAAAATTCACTGGGAGATACACAGAGGTGTCTGCAAAAGATTGTTAGCAAGATTTTTTACAGGAAAAAGAGGAAATAAGGTAATTAAAAAAATTCTGTATTTGGTTGTTCCTGGGATCCAATTCATTACATTGTTTATTGCTGTTTTTGTTCATATATGCTGACTTCTATATGTGTTGTGATTAAGAACATAAGAACGGCCATAATGGGTGAGACCAAAGGTACATCTTGCCCAGTATCCTGTCTTCTGACATTGGCCAATGCCAGATGACCCAGGGGGAATGAAAAGAATATAGGCAGTCCCCGAGTTACGCGGATCCAATTTATGTC
The DNA here is from genome assembly GCF_052426305.1 of Pelodiscus sinensis. Classification (NCBI taxonomy): domain Eukaryota; kingdom Metazoa; phylum Chordata; order Testudines; family Trionychidae; genus Pelodiscus; species Pelodiscus sinensis. The sequence goes on along the minus strand of NC_143055.1, from coordinate 113,311,082 downwards.
GGATCCGCACTTACGAACGGGGCTTTCTCGCCCCGGAGCTCACAGGCAGCGGGACCGCCCAGAGAGCAGCGGTCCTGCCACCTCGACCTCAGGGGCAAGAAAAGCTGCTCCGGGTGCCCCTGGTCTGCTGGGGACCATCTCCAGCAGACCAGGGACACCTGGAGCAAAGCCGGGGAGGTGGAGGGGTCCCGCGCCTCTGAGGCTTTGCTCTGGCAAAGCCGGGGAGGTGCGGGACTCCGCCGCCACTGCGGCTTTGCTCCCGGTGTCCCTGGTCTGCTGGAGACGGTCCCCAGCAGACCAGAGGCACCGGGAGCAAAGCCGCAGCGGCAGCGGGGTCCCACGCCTCCCCGGCTTTGCCACAGCAAAGCCTCAGAGGCACGGCACCCCGCCGCCGCTGCGGCTTTGCTCCCCGTGTCCCTGGTCTGCTGGGGGGGGGGGAGGCGCAGCTAGTGCGCCCCTCCCACCCCAGCAGACCAGGCTTTTGTTGTGGACCCTGGGGTAGAGCAGCTGGGGTGCTGCCGGGTTGGTCCTGCAGGGACCTACCAGGCAGCCCAGCTGTTCTGTCCCAGGCTTGAGATTCACCCGCTGTTGAAACTGATCAGTGGCTGATTCCAGGAAGCTGGGGGCAGAGCAATTCTGCCTCCAGGTTCCTGTAGTCAGCCCCTGGTCAGTTTCAGTAGCAGCGGCTGAATCTGGAGCCAGTTCCGACTTACATACAAATTCAACTTAAGAACAAACCTATAGTCCCTATCTTGTACGTAACCCGGGGACTGCCTGTAGGTAATCATTAAGTGATCCCTCCTCATTTCCCAGCTTCTGGCCAACAGAGGCTAGGGACACCATTCCTACCCATCCTGGCTAATAGCTATTGATGGACCTAACCTCTATGAATTTAAGTGAGCTCTTTTTTGAACCCTGTTACAAGTCTTGACCTTCACAACATCCTCTGGCCAAGAGTTCCACAGGCTGACTGTGCATTTCTTTTGTTTATTTTAAGCCTGCTGCCTATTACATTCAATTGGTGCCTCCTGCTTCTTGTGTTATGGGAAGAAGTAACTTTTCCTTATTTACTTTCTCCACATTAGTCAGTATTTTATAGACCTCTATCATATTCTCCTTTAGTCATCTCTTTTCCAAACTGAAAAGTCCCAGTCTTACTAAGCTCTCCTCATATGTCAGTTCTATAACCATTTTTGTTGCCCTTTCATAGGCATGGGGACTAGGGATGTGAGGTTTATTGCAGCACCCTTGGGCTGCTAACCTAGAGCCCAGTGACCCAGCTGCTGCCCCGCACTCTGGGGGGTTGACTGTTAGCTCTACACCCAGGATCCTGCCTGCTGTCCAATGCACCCTGGGCTTTGCTGTCCGCCCTGTACTCCAGGGACTCTTCTGCTGGCTCCAGGTATGGGGTGCCAGCTGCCGGCCTTGTGTGCTGGGCGCTCTGCTTTGGCCCTGCATGCTGGTGATCTCTACTGCTAGCCCTGGATCCTGGCTGCTGGCCCTGCATGACAGATCTTTGCTCCCTGTCTCAGCTGTGAGGAGGGAGGAGGACTAGTGTAGAAGGGGACATCAGAAACCCCACTCTTAAAAATGTTCAGCGACATTGTACCCTTTTCTCAACCTTTTCAATATATCTTTTTTGAGATCAGGCTACTACTTCTGCATGCAGTATTCAGGATGTGGGTGTACCTGTATCATGGATTTATAAAGAGGCAAGACGATATTTTCTGTCTTAATGATTCCCAATACAGGACTATGTAGCACTTTAAAGACTTTAAAGTGCTACATAGTCCTGTATTTTGTTTCAGCTACACCAGACTAACACGGCTACATTTCTATCACTATTCTTAATGATTCCCAACATTCTATTTGCTGCTGCACATTGAGTGAATGTTTTCAGAGAACTATCCACAAGGACTCTAGGATCTCTTTCTTGAATGGTAACAGCTAATTTAGATCCCATCATTGTACTGTATATGTAAAGTTGGGATTATGTTTTCCAATGTGCATTACTTCCGATCTCAACACTGAATTTCATCTGCCATTTTGTTGCCCACTCACCCAGTTTTGTGAGACTCTTATGAAGTTTTTCACAATCTGCTATGGATTTAACTCTTTTGAGCAATTTTGTATCATCTGCTAATTTTGCCACCTCACTGATTACCTCCTTTTCTAGATCAGTTATGAATATACCAGATTGTCCTGGTATAGACCTCTGATGGACAACACTAGTTACCTTTTTCCATTTTGAAAACTGACAGTTTACACCTACCCTTTGTTTCCTAACTTTTAACCACTTATCAGTTCATGAGACACCTTCCTTCTTATCCCATGACTAGTTTGCTTAAGAGTTTTTGGTGAGGGACCTTGTCAAAGGCTTTCTGGAAATCTAAGTACACTATATCCACTGGATTCTGTTTACCAATATGCTTGTTGACTCTCCCCAAAAGAGTTCTAGTAAATTAATGAGGCATGATTTCCCTTTCCAAAATTCATATTGACTATCCCCAAACAAATTATATTCCCTTACGTGTCTGACAATTCTGTTCTTTACTATAGTTTCAACTAGCTTGATTAGCAGGATCACCTCTGGAGCCCTTTTTAAAAACTGGTGTTACATTAACTATCTTCTAATCATTTGGTACAGAAGCTGATTTAAAGGATAGATGACAAACCACAGTTAGTAATTCTGCAATTTGACATTTGAGTTCCTTCAGAATTCTTGGGCGAATGCCATCTGTTTTTAGTGACTTATTGCTGTTTAGTTTAGCAGTTTATTTCAAAACCTGGTCTGGGAGGGACAGATCCTCAGATTTGTCACATAAAAAGAATAGCTCAGAATGGATTAGAAATATCTTTGATCCACTCCTGGGGCACAGTTTAGGGGAACTCTGTCCTCTTGTAATTCACGGATTTGCACAAGAGATTAGAATGTGGATCAGCTTGTCATCTGACAAGAAGGAAGCCAGTTTTGCTATGTAATTACAAAAAGTATGAGTTGCTGTGCTACTCGTTCACTTTCTTTTCTTTCTGGTATGGAGGTGACACAACATTGCATAATATTTTTGAAGTGTTTTTTCTGTACAAGCCAAGTGTTTCTTTTTTTGTAATATGTATACAATTCATCTCTTGTTTTTTCACACTGATAATTTTTGTACATGGTTAAAGAGTATGTTATGTTATATGGAGCAACACATTTCTTTAGGTTGAAGAAGGTATCAAACTAGACCACATTTAGGCCTTTATACTGCGGTGATACATTTTTGTTATGTACTCTGACAAAGTGATGAGCATAGGGATAAATGCTTAGGGTCTTCTTCTATATCTATCTGGATAATCAAGGTCTGAATTAGACCCTATGGAAATAGGTTATTAGATTAGAAAGTAGATGGGGATCTAAAGAAGAAGAAAAGGGAATTGGAAACACAGAAATAAATAATCAGTTGTGAGAAGGGGAAGAGAAAATGGAAGTGAGAGATGGAATTCGGCTATGTCTACACTGCAGGCTTTTGCCGGCAGAGAGTATGCTAATTAAGCGCTTATTAGCATTTGTCGTGCTGTCATTTGCATATTCTTTGCCGATGCTTTTTGTGCAAGAGATTTTTGTGCAAAAACAAGCTGTGTTGACAGGTCTGTTTTGAGCAAGATCCTTATACCTCCTTTTTTGAGCGCTTCATTAGTGTTGTATCATGCAAGCAAGGTAGTAACAAACTTCAACAGGCCTTTATTTACCAAAGGTGAAAGCTCTTTACAAAGCTGCTGCTGCTTCCCTCTGTAGCTCTCACTCAGGCCTGGCCCATCTCCTTCCCCCTCCTTCCTGTTTCCTGTGCTTCCAGATTCCCAACAGCCAGTGCTCCCAGTTCTAATAATTACAAGCAGCATCTAAAACACCACAATTAGCATAGTCTCTGCCAGCAAAAGTCTGCAGTGTACACATAGCCGAAGAGGGGAAAGGAATAAAAAAGCTGAAGGAGAAAAATATAGCTAGAAAAGGTGAAAGCCTTTAAAGTTGGATAAATCTGTTTCAATTAATCATGTTCCTATCTGTTATATTTTCTCTAGTAGAACAGAGCAAAGGAGGAGGATCTGACCTTAAGGTGTGGTTTTATTCTGCAAAGTGACTATGGCCCCTTCTTACTTAGTAGCTCTGCTCCCTCTGGATATTAGCTGCTATTTACTGACTAAAATAATTTTTGGCTATCCTTTACTCAGAGGGAGAGGGAGTTTAATGCTCTTTTGGTTCACACTCCATTAGCAGAATTATTAGCCATGTCCTGATTGCAGAATCCTTATTGTTAAGGACGTGAAAGGTAGAAAGAACCCCTCAGATGCCAGATGGAGTTTCCAGTGGAGGCAGCTAGAAAAAGATATTTTTAAAATTAGTAACTCAGCATATTTGATCTGGAAATCAATGCAGCAATAAATAGAGGAGCTAATAATGCCATATTGCAGTGTCAGAGTAGTGGTCCACTTTGTGTCTGATCCAGTGCCCACTGATTTAAAAAAAGACTTTCTTATTGACTTCAGAGGGCTTTGGATTTGGCTCTTTCAGTCTGTGAGCATGCATGATTCCATGGGCAATAGAAAGGCAGGGGAGATATCATTTGATTTGCAAAAATCTACAGATTCATAACTAGGTATCATTCAAAGCTGTTTATCCCACAAGACATTGACACCAGACCTAGAACAGTTATTCAAGAAAATGTATAAAGGCTGGGTTTTTAACAGAGACATGTCAAGCATGCAGCTCTCACCAGAGGTAAAAGTAAGCTGGTTAAAATGTGGCCATTGATTGACACTACTGTGCTAGTTAATACTTAGTATATGATACCCAGTAAATTTTTTTAATGTTGCAGATTACCATAAGTGGAAGGAGTTCTTCAAGTTGAGTTGCCATCATTAAAAAAGTAGTTTATTGGTATTGATTATCAGCTTTGTTTATCATGCCAAAAGAGTTATAAGGCAATGGTAAAGATGTCAGCATTCCTAGAAATTACTGGAAGTCATCCACAAATGGGACGCACATTGGTACACAAGCACAGTAGAACCTCAGAGTTATGAACACTAGAACTACAAACTGACCAGTTACACACCTCATGAACCAAATGCACACATTCAGGCAACAGAAGACACAAAAAGAAAAACAAAATACAGTACAGTACTGTGTAAAATGACTAAAAAATAAAGGGGAAAGAAGCATTTTTCTTCTGTACACTAAAGTTTCAAAGTGGTATTAAGTTAATGTTCAGTTGTAAACTTTGGAAAGAACAATCATAATGTTGTGTTCAGAGTTACAACCTTCATTCCCCAGGATGTTTGTTACACAAGAGATTCTACTGTACATTATATAACATAATCCCATGTGCTCTTTGGAAAGCATACCGATACATTTGAAATTATTTTCTGAAGTGTACTGGACTTGACAAACCAGTTCCACATACCCAGCCTACATTCCACTCTCTGTCCTATTGTGGACCTTGCAGAGATGCACCATCGCAAAATGGAACAAGCAATTTAATCAGGTTCAACTAGTGAAAAAGCCAACTTTTAGGATTGTGTGGCCATGCAATACCAGGAGATGATTGAGCCTCTGCTGCTCTTTGTTTAATTTGTCAGGACCACTAACTGGAATTTGCACCTTGCAGCTTTGGAAGACTTTGTGAAGAACATTTTCACTTTAGAGGATTGCCTGGTATCTCACTGAAATAAACAGCGTAGAAAAATCTGACCTTGGCTTATGGGAAGAATTAAAAAAAAGAAACTGGGTTGTTAAAATGTTACCAGGTCCTGTGTGTGCACTTGGCTCAGGCAAAGCCTTAGAACATGAAAACAGAGCAATGAAAGTCATTGGGGGCTGGTGAGCATAACACTGCATCCAGATGCTCTTTCCCAGTTCATCTGAAGAAGTGGGTTTTACCCACAAAAGCTCATGATCCTCTATATTTTTGTTAGTCACTAAGGTGCCATGGGACTACTAGTCCTTTCAGGATGTGGCACTAATGGAAGGTTGGCTTGAAAGACCAAGTTGTCCTACTCGAAAGCATTTGATTTAATTTCTGAAGACTCTCTCCTCATTCTGAAGGTGCTCAGAATGGCTAAGACATTTAAACTGAGATCATAAATATCCAGCAGGCATTCGTATGCTGAGTTTACTATCTGAAGACCAATATTACAACACTTGCAGAGCTATGTTGGTGAATGGTTTCCAAGAAGCAGGCATCCAGAGAAAAATTACAACAACGGAAGCATTTATATCTGCTATCGAGAGGTCAAATTATCAAGCAATGGAATGATTCCAGGATGATCAAGCACATCCAAAGCTGTCCTTCTGTAACAGGCATGGATGGGCCTTGCAGGATGGACTGGCCACGTCAGCTGTGTGTGAAATACCATGTGCTCCCCAATCAATCCTTCAGTTCATGTGCAAAGAGCAGATGCTCACCATCCTGCAAATGTTTGGCCAGCAGCCTGCATTGTATGAAGATGTGCAAATACTTCAGGGACAAGGATCCATGTGATAATGTGTCTAGCAGCGGCGCCTTAGATAGAAATGACACAGATGATGACTTTGATGAACAAATGTTTTCAGTCCCGCATGCGAAGACGAGCTTCTCTAGGATTACCAAAGGTCAAGGTCTTCTTTGTGTAAGCAGTGCATCTCTGTGTTAAAGTACAATTTTAGAAGGCTGATTTTTAAAACATCTTCTCAAATAGATCTACATAATTGTTCTAGGTTTGTCATATTTGGTACCATTGTGGGAGAAAGGGCTTTTGAATTATGTCCAACCTCACCGATTTCCAATAACACTAACTGGAGGACGTGGCGCTGGGAGGCAGGGTGTGGATGAGCAGGGCAGTGAGACCCCCAGATCAAGTTGCCCCCTAAGTATGGCTCTGTGGATCTTTACCAAACAATAGCTCCCTTATCTTTCTGTTGCTCACAGCATGAGATTTTACCACACTGTGCTGCCAGATTCTTTACACTAGGGATGGAAAGACTCTACAGTCTGATACAATCTCGGGGCCAGCATAGACTCTTCGGTCAGGCTTGGGACAGGTAGAGGATAGGAGGAAGATACCTCCACACAATGTTGGTTTTAATTTAGGTTCTCTTTTATTAAATAAAGTGGTGAAAATTCCCGATGAAAAAAAATATTCCTGATGAGCAATTCACATCCTCTCAGTGCATTGCTCTGTCCCCGTCACATGGTGGGTGGGCCACATGTAGGGATTCATAAGTCTCAGTTAACAAAGGAAGCTCTTTTAGTTTAGGGAAGAGGCTTATGCATTAATATGTAGAGGTCTCAGCTTCACTCTCTCCTGCCAATGGCCCATTTATAGACACAATATTACATTCACTTGCTGCTTCATAAAATGAAATGGGAAAGGGACCCAGATAAACAATGATTGGTATTGCTAAGAAGAAACTGAAGTCTCCCTAAATTCTTATTATGTTTAGCTATGTGGATACTCTGGTTTATAACTAGTTTCTCTCCATTAAGTCTTATCACTGATGTAGTTATTCTTCTGAAGACACAAAAATGTGAGGGGGTATAGACAAGCCTGTTCTTGCAAAAATGTGACCGGATTTTCAAGTAACACTTGTTGCTACAAGTGTAATTCTTGAGAGTTTAAAAAAAATAAGGGGAAGAAAAGCTTCTTCTCATATTTGTCTGTACAGTGCCATATAGCTCAGTATAAATGATTAAACATTTATCAGGAGATCATTTGTGATGTTCTGTATGGAGTCTGATGTGTGCAGTGGATCTCATAATTTACAAGAACTGCCTAAGGGGTTTTTTTTTGGGGGGGGGGGGAGAAGGGGGAGTTGGTCTTTTAATAACTTATTGGGATTTTGATAGAGACATTTTCTATAGAAACTTCATGTTAGTTAAAAAAACAGAAGTGTGTTTCCATCAAAACTTTTGATCGCTATTTACAGAGCACCTGTCACAGTGCTGAGGATATATTATAAAATAAGAGGCTATTGTCTACCCACAATGAAAACTCCTGGCATAAACACAATTTGTGCTGTTGCACAGCTTACCTTGTTCTACTACAGGAGTTTGTACTGGTGGCTAAAAACCAAGTGTAGATAAGGTTTTAGAGAAAGGCTAAGCTCTGTTCTTGCCTTTCAGGGGAGCTATCTCTTGTTATCTTGTCTGTAAGCAGCAGCTCCAGTAAAGCCTATCCTATCACTAATTTAAGCTGTCAATAAAACTGTAGTCTAGCAGAAGGGGACCTTAACTGCTGAAAATTATTCTCCTCTGAAGCAAGAAAAGTCTATGGTCATTAGCGATTAGTGGTACATACATACTCCAAAAAATTGCCAGAGTCAGACCAGCAACCTCTATGACCAGAATCAAAAGGAAATGTTCTTCCTTGAATGAGCAGGGGAATACCTTATCAAAGGATGCATCTCTAATAGTAAATTCATTAAAGTGCTATTAGAAACTCAGATACTCTACCATGGTTATGATCATGGGAAAAAGAGCAGAGTAACAAGCAGTTGAAGCAACAAACAAGTGTGTCATTCTTGCAGAGGTGAAGGAATGAAGTTCTGTATTACAGAAGCTGAGTGACAAATAGTGGAAACCCCAGAATAAAATAAAGCAGGAATCGAGAAATTGAAAGTTAACTGCCTGGCTGAGGAGAGATGAGAACTGGAGAAATGGTAACATCCAGTAATGTACTTCCCATGCCGAAGAGTTAGGGTGAAAGTGTTGAGGAGAGACACTTATTCAGCCCATTTCCCAGACTGGAGAGGAGTCCTATGGAGATAAGGTTGTAACTTAAAACAACTTTCCCTAGATGGAGGATGATGATGGGACTGTTACTTGTGTTCCCTTGGGTATAATGTCCTGCTTGGATACAGCAGCCTCATGAAAACATGTGTGTTTGTGTGTTCATGTACCAATTAAGTCTAAAATAACTTTCTGGAGCAAAGTATTAACATTACTGGGACTCTGTTTGTCCAAGAGCATCATTCGGTAAGGTTTCCAAGAAATTATTTTTGTGGAACTGATGATACAAATAAATAAGATTGCAGGGTCCCTCATTCCTCCTCTCTGCAAACAGCCTTCCTTTCTCCTCAGATTATACAGAGTGTTTAGCACTGGCAAAGAGGAGCCCATTGTAAATATAATGGTGTCACATAAATGAATGGCATTAGAGGTAGCTATAGCACTAGAATGTCTCTTAGTCCTTCTCTAAACACAAAGCCCATCCAAGAAGCCACAGCAGGTTGCCTGTCCCTGGCTGACCTTTGGTGCAATGTCTGCAGTGTGTAGAGCTCTGTTTCTGGTACATTACTCATAGAAGCAAGCTATTTATTCTAAGTAAAGTAGGGGAGTTTTTGGAGGTACTTTACCAAAATCCTTTTGATGACTCTCAGAGGTGTACGGAATGCAAGACAAAATGTACCACGGTGCAAATTCAAACCAGTATTACATAAGATGGCTTTCAATGTATTCAACAAAAGCAAAGAAGTGGAATCACATGTGGCTGATCTTAGCGATGAATTCAAAGAGAGACAGATACTTTGCAATACTTACAGACTTACCTGGCATTGCCTGGGTCCTTCAGGGCAGAGCCTTGTTGTCCCCAGTCCCTGCTCTCATATTGCGATCCTCTGAACAGCAGCCCCTCAATTTACATGTTATGGAAAACTGTCCTTTTCCCAGGGCTTTCAGTTGTCCTGGTGCAAACAAACCCTGACCTTGCTTTAAGTTAGGAGAGGAGGATGCTGCATACCAAATTTGGTGGCCCTAGGTCCCACTGCTTAGGAGTTCTTGAACAAACAGATTCACAGACAGAGACACAGACAGACACACTTTCATGATATAGATATAAATATAGATACTAGTAGCAAAATTAGTTCCCCCCTCCTAACATTAATAATATTAGTTTTAAGTTACCAGTGAAGACCATAAATTGCCTTCTCCATGTGCACACTTTCTCCCCTCAGCTTGGCCCAATCCCTCATGTATTTAAGAAGCCACTGAGCCAGATGAGATTCTGTAATCCAAACAGTTCTCTGCTTCAGGCATCACATAGAACAGAGTTTCTGAAAGTGTTCCACAAAATCACTTTGAGAAACACATTAACTGGCCACTTTGGGTTGTTTATTTACTGGTGCTGCGGCCCAAAGTCTCGTGGCTCCCATTGGCACCGTTTCATCCTTTGCAGTCCTGGAGAGCCACGGGAAGCGGCGTGGGCTGGGCCACCACTTCCTGCAGCTCCCCTTGGCTCCAAAGGACGAAACGGAGCCAATGAGAGCCATGAGGCTCTATGGCCGTGACACCAGTAAAACAAACCGGGGTGGCCAGTTAATGTGTTTTTCAAAGGGTTTGTCTACACTAGCCACCCTAGTTCGAACTAGGATGGTTAATGTAGGCAACCGGAGTTGCAAATGAAGCCCGGGGTTTGAATTTCCCGGGTTTCATTTGCATATTGCCGGGTGCCGCCATTTTTAAATGTCCGCTAGTTCAGACTCCATGCCCGTGGTTACACGTGGCACGAACTAGGTAGTTCGGATTAGGCTTCCTATTCCGAACTACCGGTACACCTCGTTCCACAAGGAGTAACAGTAGTTCAGAATAGGAAGCCTAATCTGAACTACCTAGTTTGTGCCGCATGTAGCCGCAGGCACGGAGTCCGAACTAGCGGACATTTAAAAATGGCGGTACCCGGCAATATGCAAATGAAGCCCGGGAAATTCAAATCCTGGGCTTCATTTGCAACTCTGGTTGCCTACATTAACCACCCTAGTTCGAACTAGGGTGGTAGTGTAGACATACCCAAAGTGATTTCGCGGGACACTTTCAGAAACACTGACATAGAATGAAAAGAGATATTAAGGCCAGGTCTACACTAGACCCAGCAGCTCAGATTTTGATGCTCAATTCCATAGAATAGGTAGCTGGAGTCGGCTTACCTTAAGCTGAGCTTGGTGGCATCCCCACAGTGGGAGACTTATGGGTGCAAATGCTCCCGTCAGCTTCCCTTGCTCCTCGCAAGAGCAGGAGTACTGGACACCAGTGGAAGTGTCCTCTGAGTTCGATTTAGTGAGTTTTAATTAGACTCACTAAATTAAACTCCAGAAGATGGATTGTGGCAGCTTCAATCTTCTGCGGAGCGAAGACAAGGCCTCTGTTAAAGTTAACCCCTCAGTGTAAAGTTCTTTTGATCCATGTCTTCTAGCTGGATGTACTATATTGACATACAAAAACCTTATTTATTGTCAAGAGATGATTAACAAGTGCACTGTAGTATGCAGATGTAGGTAGAATGGATTGTTTATTCACATAGGAACATAAAAATAGCCATGCTGGGTCACTAATGGTTTGGCTAAGCAAGTATTCTGTCTTCTGACCATGGTTAGTGCCAGCTGCATCAGAGGGAGTGAACAGAATAGGGCAATTATAGAATGACCCATCCCCTGTCATCCAATCCCATCTTCTAGCAGTCAGAGGTTGAGGGACACCTGAAGCATTGGGTTCTGTTCCTGCACAGCTTGTCTATCATTCATTGATAGACATATCTTCCACAGACTTAGCTAATTCTTTTTTGAAACCAGTTTATATATAACCATTATTATTTTACATCCCTTTTCTTTAGTCAAATTTAAGGTTAGCTTACAGTTTACTTCCAAATAGGGTTTCCCTGCAGATGCACAAATCAAGATAACAATTATTTGTAGTGCCGCTAAATAATGGTTCTTAGTGGCATTCCAGGTTAATTAATCCAGGATGCTTTAATGCGCGCATGCATGCTCTCGCTCTCTCATGTGTGTGTGTGTGTGTGTGGTTAGAACTGTGCAGAGATAGAGAAGTTAGCTGTGAGAGACAAAATATCTTTTTTTAGTGCTGTAACAACAAATCATTGACTGTTTACATAGTGCCTAGCACAATGGGACACATGAGGTTCCTAGGTAGTACTGCAGTATAACTAAACTGAGAACAATATAAAAATGTGGAGTTTAAAAAAAGATTTAATATGTCTCAGTTAACATATAAATAGATCTATTGATTGTTAAACCGAGGTTAGTGCAAGCCTGAAACTGATCTGCAACCCTTTTACAGCAGGACTGCCCCAGGGCTTGTGTCACACATGAACTCCCTTTGCAGACAGATCACCCGCACTTGCAGCAATGCCAAGTGTAATTAAAAACTTTTTTGTCAAGTACATTTCATAGCGGATTTGTACTGAATTGAACTCTGACCTTTTGAACACCCCCATTGCTGACTTGCAGAAAAAGGGCTCCGTTTTTCCTTTGACACACATTTTATTTTTTACTTAACATTACTGTACACAGTTACTATGACTGTGAGAACAAATCATCTATTTATATGCATAAATGTCTGTCTGTTTACAGACTTTCCTAGTGATATTTGCATGAAAATATTTATCTGCAAGACTTAACCAAAATAAATAAAAAGATTGTCTCTAAGTATATGCAGTAGGCCAAAAATACAAAACAAAACAAAAACCAAATCAGATTTTGAGTGACCATCTCAAGGATCAATTTTTAGTATTGACTAAATTTCCAGATTACTGAGACCTTTCATTGTGTCAAAGAAAAAAGTAATTCTACTAAGTCTGATACAGTTTCTTTGGTAGCAGCAGATAACTGATACCACCACATCTGTTTATGCTTTCTTTATGAGCTGACCAGGAAAACCATAGCAGGATTGCAGGGAATTTTGTTTGTGTGTGGGCTTGCTTGGCATGCAAACACTACACAAAGTAGCACCGCAACCTAAGAACCAAAACAGATACAGTCAAGGCTGTCAGAACATTTTGAATCCAACCTAGAAGACCCATATTTTGAATGTTAAGTTTTCCCATTTAATTTTTAATTTTTTAAAAAGTCCCATTTCATCAAAACTATTTCACTTTTTGTGCTTGAAAAGAAGCTGCATTTGAAAGTGAAAATGGCTTTTTATTCAAAATACTTCTATTTTTAAGTCTTAAAAAGAAACCCCTTTGAAATGTCTCATTTCTTTTAAATGAACAATAGTTTACTGGAAATTTTAGGTTGCGGGGAAACCTGTATTTCTTTATTATAGAATGAAGCGAGGAAACAATTTATATGAATTTTCACAAAAAAATTTTGCCCTTTCTTCCAGCTCTAGGACTGGCTAGATGTTTACTCTGGTCTCATCACCATAGTATCCGAACAACACAGATCTGACCTTTGACAGTTAGTTATTCTGGGGCTTGGTTGCAAAGTCCATTTTGACTAACAGGTGTTCTAAAGGATGATGCTTTGATCTTTAAATGTACATTATATTTTATGGCGTACTGTGGAGGTGGTTCTCTGAGTAGGTCCTAAACCCAAACAATCTTGGTAGTGTTAAGTTTCTATCTGCATTAGGTTTCATTAGGTTTTGTCTTCATAAGAGTTTCAAATTGTGAAGTCTTTTTTTTAATAAAGAGACAGACTGACTAACTGGTCTTTGCTTCTTAAATAGACTTCAGGCAGCAATAAATCTTAAATTCTAATTCAAACTTTGTAGGAAGTGTCCATTTAAGTACTGAGTTACAATGATGAAGGAGAAGCAAAAGGAGACACACTTTACCATGTGTCAGATTAGTGACTGCTTTATCATGAATGCCAGGAAATGCTGTGGTCCAACTTCTGCTTTCACTTACATTGCTCTAAATTCAAATTGTATACAGTATAGTTGAGATCAGAATTTGTCCCAATAGCTTTTCTTACATGTATAGATCAAAAAAAGAAAAACCAGAAACCATCAACAAGAACTATGCTAAAAACCTCAGATTTCCTTAGGTTTGAAAACAAAATGCTGAGTTCATGCCTAGCATGTCCTCTGAATCATAACAGTCTCTTAAGATACCCACAGTACCAATAGTAATGCATTTATTAGCAGGAATACGGTTTCAATTGCAAGGGAATAGGGACTGGCTGCCTCCTGAGGGCCTCCTTGTGGCTGGGCTGGCTCTGCAGCACCCTATCTCCTTTTCTCCCTCCAGGGATCCTCAATAAACTCCACAGACCTCTCTGTTCAGTGCCCCTCCTTAGGGACTGGGTTTATTAACATCAACATTCAGAACAAAATTAAATGTCTACAAAGTTAAACTCAATTCCCTGCTTTTAGCAGGCTGGTCCCAGGCCTTCCTAGCTGGAAGCTCCCTTCTCCTTTGGAATCTGCTTCTGGCAGCTCTTCTCGAATCCCAGCCTTCCCTAGCGTGTCAAGTCTTCTACAGTCTCTGTCACAGCTTCCTATCTCTGTTTCTCTATGTTTATAGAGACCAGCTGCCCTCTGTCAGATGCCCTGTGAAACTGTTAATGATGCACAAGTGGTCTGGACCAGGTCCCTCCTTCAGTGCTCAGCCTACCATGTGACTGCCAGATACTGTATTTGCTCCTCTCCCACTCATTCTTGGATTTCTTATATAGGAGCCTTTTTCACATTTCGGTTCAGGGTCTTTAGCAGGATTTGGTATCCAGTCTACCCTTAAGTTGTATCAGGATAATTTCTGTGAGATCATCCTGTTTATTCAATGTCCCTCTCCATTCTCATTTGCTCTATTCTTATGTTACCTTCCTCTAGAAATTAAGCCAGATAATCTATGTCTCAAAGGTAGTGCTAAGAACATTTCAGTACTCAGTCCTCTCCATAGAAGGATTTCTTAATATTTTTAGGGGGCACAATATCGTCATTCCCTTCCCCGCTATTGCAAAAAGTTACATTTCCTCCACTGAAGATTTTAATCAAGACAGATCTATTTGTCTGCAGTTTGTTCAGCGATAAGGTGGAATTGTGTTGCTGATATGATGTATTAATGTAAAATCTTTTTCTTAACAAACACGTTGGTTTTATGGCTACCGTAGTGTGTGCGGCATGAGACATTTGCCCAAAAGAGGAAGTGTACCAGAGAAAAAAACATTTCAGGAAATACAGATTTAGAAGATAGTAGGTAGAGCTTAAAAAGGATAAAGAAATTTCTTCCACCCAATTCAAAGTCTCTTGCAGGACTGAAGGAAAAAATAGAGTAAATTAAATTCAGATTTTTGTAGAAACTACAACAAGCAATGGCCTGAGAATAAATATTTAAGAGGACAGTGTCAATGTGAGTTTTTTTTAAATTAAAATAAATTTTCTGAGAAAGCACCTCTTAAACAGTTTACCCTGATTTTTTATTGTGTTTTTCTGCCCACCTGTTGATGTTTGAAAGGCTATTTTCACTTAGTTTCTATACACCAAGTGCTGTCATATGCCCAAATTGAACAAACTGAAAAAAAAAGATAATAAAAAGTCATTTGTGATTCCCTTTCAGTTTAAATAATCTTCAGAAGCCATTACATGAGTCAAAAGAATGAGAGGAGCACAATACTAGAATGGAGTACTGTGGAAAGGGATGGGGGGGGGGGGGAGTAGTGGACCCCAAGCTAAATATGAGTCAGCAGAAATGCTGATGCAAGAAGAAAAAAGCAAACTTTCTGGGATGTATTTGGAGGAGTGTCATAAGCAAGACACAAGAAATAATTCTTTGTAGCTCACACTGCTTAGGCCTCAACTGGAGTTTTGTCTGGTTTTGGGCACCACATTTCAGGAAAGATGTGGACAAATTGGAGAAAGTCCAGAGAAGAGCATAAAAATTATTAAAGGTTTAGAAAATGTGACCTATGAGGGAAGACTGAAAAAAATAGGTTTGTTTAGTGTGGAAATGAGAAGACTGAGGGGGAAATGATAATCATTTTCAAGTACCTAAACAGTTGTTACAAGGAGGAGGGAAAAAATATTATTATTTTTAACCTCAGAGGATAGGACAAGAAGCAATGGGCTTAAATTGCAGCATGGGAGGTTCAGGTTGGACATTAGAGAAGCTTCCTAACCGTCAGAGTGGTTAAGCACTGGAATGATTGCTTGGGGAGATTGTGGAATTTCCATCATTGGAGATTTTTAAGAGCAGGTTAGACAAAATGTTGTCAGGAATGGTCTAGATCATGGATGGCAATACTTTTTGATGTGGGGAGGCACTCCAAGATTTTGGTATGTGATCAAGGGCTGCACTTCTCTGTGGGTTCTGGGATGGAAGCTGGTTGCAGAAAGGAGCTCAGGGTAGGGGACTGGGGTACAGGAAAGGGTATGTGGTCTGAGTGTGAGTTTAGGTGAAGAAGGGGGCTGTGACTGGGGGCAGGAGATTGGGGTGCAGGGCATGGTAGGGGGTATGGATGCTGTAGAGGATTCTGACCAGGTTGAGGGTGTAGGACGGAATGCAGGGTCGGGGGGGGGGGAGAGGGAGTTGTAAACTGGGGAAGAAGGGAGGATAGTGCAGGGGGTATGGGTTGTGACGTGGGGTAGCGGATTGGGGTACATGGTGCAAGAGAGGTATGGGTTCAGGAGGGGATTCTGGCCTGGGGAAGAGTACAGGAGGAGGTGCAGGGTGTGGGAGGGAGTTGGCTGCCTCTCCCCCCAGAAAAATCTCTCAGCTTCTATTGGCCAGAAACCAGCCAATGGGAGCTGAGAGACTTTGCTGGGGGCAGAGGCAGTGTAATGAAGCTTCTCCCTCCCTTCCCACTCCCTGCAGCATGGAAAGCCACCCGCTTTGATCAGCAGGGCTCCATGATGCACGGGCGGGTGCGGGTTGGATCAAAAGACTTGGCGGGCCAAATCCAGCCCAAAGGCTGGATCGTGCCCACCTCTGCTCTAGATAATACAAGTCCTGCCCTGAGTTCAAGGGACTGGATTAGATGACCTTTTAATGTCCCTTCCAGGCCTGTGATTCTATAAATCTGTTATTCCAGAACATTATTATTAGCTTTTCCATCTGAGAATCTTTCCTCCTCAATATCTATGCTGGATGGCTGTTTGTTATAATGTACCTAATGTCAACCTGTGATTAACATAATCTAGTGCATTAAATATTGTTTTGCTCCAACCATTCTTTATTCCTCTATGACCCTGACCACAGGAGGAGAAAATTTTGTGGAAAATTGTCATTGTTGCTACCACTGGTTCAGCCCCACCAAAGTGATAATGGGAGCTCCAGCACAGAGCAGCTGCTACTGAGCTTTTTAAGTGAACAAGATACTGAGAAGAACTGTATAGAATTGTAGTGCTTAACAGCTTATCCTATGGGGCTCCCAATGTTATGAACACCAGGGGAACTGAACAGGTGGCAGGTTGGCTTGAGATTCTATATACTATTTGCATTGCATATGAGTATCTAGCCTTTTCTTAACCCCTTGTTAACATAAATAAATCCAATCAGCTTGCACATCTCACCATCTGTGTTTTCATTGTCCAGTTCTGAATGCTTATTGATTCCTCTGGAGTATTGCCATTGCTTTTATGGGAGGAAACTTGGCTTATTTAACACAGCTAAGAGACAGCTGAGAGGGGATAGGATTGCTTTTTATAGATAGATCAAGGGGTAAACATCAGAGAGGTGAAGAGTTATTTAAGCTAAAGGACAATGTTGGCACAAGAGGCACTGGAATGGTTCAGTTATGGTATGACAAATCACTACAATCTACTGCTCTGAAGGTGGAAGTTCATAGCCCAAGAGAGACGGTTGCTACTGGTAAGAATAGCAGTAACCTCTGGGTGGATTTCCAATCAGAAACTGACTTTAACTTGAAGGAAGCATGATGCAGAAAACAGGGTGTTCATGAGTTTAGACCCCGCCCTGCTTTTGGTCTGTCCTCCACAGTGCTCCTGTTCATGATGGTGTCTGGAGCCCCAATTTGCAACAGTATCAGGGGACTATGTTGATAAAACTTTGATTTTTCACCTAATATGCCGCAATTGGCTCCCCCCTGCACCATTCGGTAGTAGGAAACAAGTGTCTATTCAGTCATAACACATGGGGATATTTAAAGCTATGCCCCTTTTGAGATATAACTGAACATAAAACACACTAGACTTCCTCTTCCCTCCCCACAAAAAGTCAGAATTGTGTTAACTTCTTAACTGAAAAAGTCTTAGACAATTTCTTGCAATCTTTGCAAAATTTCCAGGTCAAAAGGAGTTGTCCTGCAAACATGTGTATGTATGTGGGCGTGGGCGCATGAGAGAAAGCGTGTGTGCATGTGTGCGAGAGTGTGCATGTGCAAATATTTAGGGTTATAATGCAGAGCTGGTTGCAGCCCCAACCATGGAGTTATTATTGCTTCACATGTCATTACATGTCAACCAAAACTGAGTGAAGTTTTAACCTTTATGTTTTGCTAGGTGGTACCACGATAATCTCACTCGCCATGCAGCAGAGGCTCTTCTTCTTACTAATGGATGTGATGGAAGCTATCTCTTAAGGAAGAGTAACGAAAGGAATGATTTGTACTCGCTCTCAGTAAGGTAGAATATGGGAAAAAAGTGAATTAACTTACATAACTCTATATTTCTACCAAATATAAGCAGAGTGAAACCTTGTTGAAAGTCATACCAGGAAGAAACAGATGTCCCAACACATAAGATGCATGTCCAACTTCAGAGGTCCAGAACAGTTTGTGTTCCTGAGAAATGCTTCATTTCATGAACGGCTTTAAAATTAAACATTGTACAATCACTCATAACCCTCTATAATTGTAAAACCAATTATCTTGGCAGCTATAATAATAAAGGGAGGTAGACTAAAGACTCCATGATGAGAATTTTATGGTAGTAAACACAGCAGGTAGTCTCAGGAGCCTGGAGATAACTTCTCCAAATTACCTTCTGACCACAAGCCTAGAGAAACCAAAGAGTGCCCCCTGAGGCCCATCTCAGGTTTTACACTGTGCCCAGAGGTACAGCAATGCGTGACTGCTCCAAAAGTCAGATCCTCTGCAGATGTAAATCAACATAGCGTCAATGACATCAAAGGAGTTATGATTTACACTAGGAGAGGATGTAACTCATACTATTGAGTCTTGATTTAAGGAGCTTTAATTCCCAATCACCAGGATACAACAGGATTTAAAGGGCATGTGTTCAAGACTCAATAGTTAGGTTTGTAAACTTTTTCAGGTATCTAAAAGGAGGAGGGAGAAAACTTGTTCTCCTTGGCTTCTGAGGATAGAACAAGAAGCAATGGGCTTAAACTGCAGCAAGGGAGGTTTAGGTTGGATGTTAGAAAAAAGTTCTTAACTATCAAGGTAAGTCAAACACTGGAATAAATTGCCCAGGGAGGTTGTGGAATCTCCATCTGTGGAGATATTTAAGAGTAGGTTAGATAAATTTCTAACAGGGATGGTCTAGACAGTACTTGGTACTGCCGTGAGGGCAGGGGACTGGACTCCCCTTCCAGTCCTAGTATTCTATGATTCTGTGAAGACATTGCATGATCTGCTATGAATAATTTGCAGAAAAAAACATTTAACATACCCTTTAAATTAATAAACTAGCCATTTATGCATTGTTTGGTGTCATTGTGATATATTGTACTTTGAAACCAATGTTTCATACAGGTGCTGATCATTAACACCAGTGATTTTCATCAGTGTAGCGATACCAGCACAGATATGTTCAGTATCCACATGCTCCCAGACCAGGAGCATTGTGTGGCAGGGAATGCCTTTAAAAAGTCCCTTATTTGTACAGAGCTTAAAACAATGGGATACCAATTGTGGCCTTTAGGAAGTACTCCAATAAAAACAGTAAGTATTGATCACAGGTGTGTAAGGTAAAAAAAATATGAAAAGGAAAACACCGAGAAACATTTCTTAAAACATTTCTTAATTTTCTTAAATTTCTCAGTGGTGTGAATATTTTTACATTAGCAGAAAACATTAAGCACTATTTGAAGTGAGCTTCTGCCACTGGCAATTTCTCAAACAAAACCCAGGTCAGTTTTGCAAGACAATCTGAAAATAACGTGTAGTCAACTAATAAAATTATTGAAAAGAGTTGCTACTTGCAATAACTAAATAAATTACACATTTGTAAACAACTGATACGAATAAAATTGCTCCATAAGTCTAAATTGATAATACCTTCAAGACTCAGATATTATAAGCTTAAAAACTAAACAGAGGTTCAGGCTTGAAAATTATGTTGAAAATACTGATAAATTATCATTGGTTTTCCTATTTTATTGGCTAAAATAAAAATCACAGGTTGGGATACTGGGCCCTGATTCTTTACGCTATTACATCACTTTTATGCTGTTTTATTTCTGTTGACGTCAATGAAGTTACTCCAGCACAGGACTGATGAGTGGAATAGAGAATATTAAATTTCATTGACAACTCAGTACTGCCCAAATCTTTAGGATGCCCTGTGATTGTTTCGTTAGAGATGCATGTAATAATAACATGTTATGAAGGGACACGGTGCATATCAGCCAAAATACATGCTTTCCTAGCTATCCAACTGTTGTGAGGAAGCTATTGCATTGTGAAGGAGAAGAAGAAATGCACAAAACAAATATCTAGCAAATTCCCTCTGAGTGAATGTATCACCTGTTAGTTAGAAAGTGAAATCAGAGTAAGTCTTTGATTAATTCTATTTTTTAATTACTTTGCATTTTTTATTCTTATACTCTCTCCTATACTCCCCCTTCTCCTCTTTTCCCCACAGAAATAAAAGAGGTGGGGAAAGAAAAGGTAGGGAAAATATTTTTGTTCTGAAACAAAGATGTGGTTAATTGAAAGAACCCATGAGGGTTTTCAAACAAATTGGAAAAAAGACTGTTTCCGTCTAAATCATTCCCTGAATTTTTTTGATGAAGCT
The DNA here is from genome assembly GCF_052426305.1 of Pelodiscus sinensis. Lineage (NCBI taxonomy): Eukaryota > Metazoa > Chordata > Testudines > Trionychidae > Pelodiscus > Pelodiscus sinensis. Next base: position 113,290,398 of record NC_143055.1, on the reverse strand, counting down.
AATCAAAACAAATGTTCATTTCAAAATGAACAGTTTTAATTTTGTTCAGATATTTCTCAGGGAACACACACACAACATTTTTCAACCAGCTCTCTTGTATCTCAGTATATCACTACATATTCTCCTGAATACCTTTGATCTGTCCTTTATTTCACCCACACGTGCTGCTCTCACACTTTATCTGTCATAATTAGTGTCTTGCTTCAGTATGAAACTGTGCTCAGATATCCTTTGATATTTAGATTGACATTTTCAGTCTGAAGCTACTGAGTGGTTAAATTCACTCACTTTAAAGAGGAACTAAGAAATGAATAGAGCCTACTCTTATTGACACACTTTATTTCCTGTGAAATTAGATGAAGAGATGAGAACATAATCTCAATGTAGCAAGAAGCCATGACAGCATACCTCCTAGTATGCTATTGGCACATGCCTTGTATGCATTATGTGCTGGGAGACAAAAGGCAGAAGGTGTTTTTAGTCACAAGAGAGGTGCTCTAAAGCCTATGAATGCACATGCTGGAGTGGCCAGCTGAGCTTAGAATATGGCTATTTTACATAATAAAAAAATTAATAAGACCCATTAAATATTTCAGGATTGAAATATTACAATACAATACTAACTAACTGATGAGAAAAGAAAATAATATTTCATAACCTCTCCCCTTTCTCCGCTATTTTGAATGTATTTCTTTCTTGTTTTCTCCACTCCTAAACTGTTCTTTTAAAGATTCCTTGGACTACCTTGGGTGTTACTGTTAATAGGACCCACTTTAACAGAGAAGAAATACCTGCTCGGATGTCTTTTATATGAACTGTTTTACTGTTTTATGGATGAATAACATACAAAAGGAAGTCAGGATTTATGTCAACAACTTTTCCTGAGTGTCATTTGTACTGATAAAATAAGACTGGCTTCCTCTGTGCATTTGTATGGGGTGTAGCACGATGGAACCTTGATCCTGATGGGGGCCTTTGGTGGTGGAAAGAAAATAGGCAAAAAATTCTCAAAACCGGCTGCCCAAAATTAAACTTTAGGCACTTACATAAAGGAAGCCTGATTTTGAAAAGGCACTGAGCACCTGTAATGCAAAGTGACTTTACAGTCAGATTAGGGAGATTTCTGGAAAAAACATCAGGCCACTTTTAAAAGTGCCTAAATGAGGCAGCTGATTGTTTGAAAATGTTATCTAATAATAAATAAAAGGTGTACACTGAGCAGAGAGATTATATCTTAAGAATTAGCAGTATTGCTGCTAACTAGGCAGGCATCCTGGTGGGTATAGCGGGAGGCTAGGAGAAAGGACTTTTAAGTTCTAATCTTGACTCTTTCATTGACTCTCAACGTGACCTTGGACAAGTCACTTAAACTTTCTGCTTTCATTACTCCTTCTGTAAAATAATTTTAATGCTTAAACTACCTCATAGTGGCACTGCAAAGTAGTAAGTATTTATATCTTCCTCCAGAGACATTGCTTACTTTACAAACTATTATATATGTGGACTATTTTCTTTTTCCTTTTAGAGCAAGAGATTCTGTGAAACATTTCCATGTGGAACACACAGGGACTTCATTCAAGTTTGGCTTTAATGAATTTTCCAGCTTGAAGGACTTAGTCATGCATTTTGCCAACCAGCCTCTAATTGGAAGCGAGACAGGTAAATGATACATGTCATATGTGTGGGGGGAGGGTAGATGGTTTTAGGGAACCGACATCAGAGAGCCATTTTTACTCAAAACCTGCTCAAATGTCTCTCTTCACGTATTATTTTGTATGTGTCAATTTTAAATGTACCAGAACTAAGTAGCTCTTAAGGATACCATCTGCTTAATCTAAACACAACCAAAAGTACGCGGGTTGTGATTTCACCAGCATGGGACACAAGCCTGTTTTAGTGTCAGGATAGAGCTGGTATTAGAGTCTTCTCTACAATCCCTGAGGCAAAAGCCTTTGCTTGGACCCACGTTGGAGAAAGGAGGGAACCAAAACTGTTTTATGGAGCCACATGGTAGAACTTTTTTCATTTGTTAGATGCAACTCTGTGTGACATAAGTTAGAGCAGTTTGATGCTGGATGAGGCTCAGAACTGTAGAAATTGTTCTCAGCAGTGAAGTCAATAGGGTTTTAGTTTCAATTTGTTCTATGTTACTGAGAACAGAGGATGACCACATGATGATGCTTAACAGTGAAATACCTGTGCTCATTATGCTCTTGTCTAAATGGGATAGGTTAAAACAATCACACATTATAAGAAGCTTCTGTTGTTGCCCAGTCTTTGCTGCTAACACAATCTTGGCTCAGGATGTATATATGATGAGAAAAGTAGGATCCTTAAATGTCTTCCTTTCCCCAGCTTTTTGCTTTTATTGGGTTAAGAAATACAGGGTTAAAACCTACAATTTGATGACAGTCTCAAAATAACTTTTAAACGTTTTCTCAGAAAAGTAGGCATGGTGGGAGGGGGATGAGAGTAGAGGAAGGAGAGAGCTATGCAACAGTTTATTTCAATAAATTATTCTATGGAGAGTTTATTTCAACTTTCCACCCCCGAAATCCACAATGGTTTCCTCATCTCACCTGCAGTTGGCATGCCCTATATTTTACCATTAAAAAGTAATTTCCTTTGCCTTTCCTTCACTGAGCCAGAGCAGCCTGGTTGCTAACTTGCTCTGCCCTAAAACAGGGATTTTTTTTTGTTTTTAAAGATTTGCTTTATCAATGTGTTATTTAAAACAAGAGAAGCACAAACTATATCAACAAGCAGCTGTTGCTTGAATGAGGTCAAGGAGAAGGCGAAAGACTCTTCCTACCAGCAGATCATAGACCAATTCACTTGTAGGGATGAAATTTAAAACACTGAGTTCAAATTTCTAGTTCTAATCCCGAGAGAAAGATGGATATATTCTAATGCTAAAAGTATAGGCTAGGTCTAGATACTAGTCACTTCTGAGTTCCAATCCTAGTTGTAGCACAGTCACTTGTGTGGCCATGGGCCAGGCTTCCTTGTTATGGTTTTCTTATCTGTATAATAAGGCTAACAGTTTTCTATCTCCATGGATGAAATTGCTAGGATTAATTAACATTTGTCAGACAAAAAACTGTTAATACGTTGGTGCCAAAAATGTAGCATTGTGAGCAAAAAAATATGCAAATAACTTGTATGTGCAGTAGCGGTCATTGTACATGCAAATGATTAGATAGATGCCTAAATGACTATTTGCAAGTGCAATTACTGTGATGACATATGCATGAATGAATATGCACTCAAACACTTTTGTATATTTGGGACATAAATATTAATCTTCTCACATGGTTTAAAAGGTTTATTTTAAAAATGCAACTATACTATGAACTGTGCTTCAACGTACTAGTTTGAAACATTCTCATGCTGCACATGAAACCAAACCTGTTTTTACAATCTAAATATACATTTTGGGCTATGAGAAGATTCTTATCTGAAGCCAGAAATATACCAGCAAGTTTAACTTTTCAAATATTTCAGATGACATATAGAAAATTATGATTTTTCCTACCTTCATTCCATGTGTTACATCCATTAGTGAATAAGGATTTGGTGCTATATGATCTCTTCAGGCTGGATCCCTAGTGCTGAATGATGTGCTTGGCAGTTGGCTTAAGACCCCCCTAATCAGATTCTGCTAGCTCTGTGAAACCCCTCTCATCTGTCTAAATTAGACAGAGCTATAGGCTGGAAATGGGTATTAAAGTATCTCACCAACAAGCTTGTTTCCACTTTTCTTTCCTATATACAGCAATATACAGGAAGAGGGAGTTAGCACCAATGCTGATTTCACATCTTGATGTCAAACCCCTTGAGCATTATTACCATAATGAACATGATTAATAATAATAGCAGCTTGTAGGGTCATTGCTAATTTATGGGAAAAAGAGAAGTAAGTTGTCTGTTCAAGCACAGGAATTATAAGAGTTACCTTTTATGCATAAGAAGGTAAATGTCATTGGGCCAAGAGAGGTGAAATAGCTGGCCGAAGGTCAGAAAACAGGTCAATGGCAGAGCTGGAAACAGAATCCAGATCTGGCTAACAGCCCATGCTATCACTAGATAATGTGAGAACTTTGGCTCAGGCACTAGTGGACCGTAATTGTATAATCCATGTTTTTTATTTTATACGCTTGCATTGCATGGTAGAACTGGCAGCTCAGCAATAGGACCGAAGAAATAAGGAATCTGAATTATTTTATTCTCTGGCTGGTTTTTAAACAAAGAACTCCACAGGCTTATGCTGTCACCACAGAGAAAAACAAATCCTTTATAAAGGCTCCCCTCATCCAATTTTCATATTACAGTACTATATTTAAAAGTACAGTTAGTTTGGGCTCTAAACTGTTGTAGAGGTGCGGGGAAAAAAGTCAGACAAGCTCATGGTTCTCAAGCCTATATTCCATGTTACTAGCAAATAACTTATTGGAGCTGCTCAACAAGTTTTCAACAAAAATTTTTAAAACTTTGTGATAAATTGTCATTATCAGACATTGTCACCAAAAAGTCTCTTAATTAACATTTTTCCATTTTACAAAACTCTGGTTTTTAAGTCAGTGACATGTTTTTTTGTTTATTAAAAACGTAAAAATCACTAGCTGAAAAATCTTGATAACTTTTTTGATGTTTTATAAAAACGTTTAGCAAAAAAATTAATGAAAAATGTTTTTTAAAAAATGAAAAATGAGTCACTTGCAGACCCTTTAGAATGAAAATACATTTGAAATATTTTATTGTACTAATTTTTTTACCAGCTCTGGTATCTTGTCCGCAAGACTGATTGTTTTGTGCTCACTTTTAAACTAGTATTTAAAATTTGTGTAGTCTCAGAGTATGTCTACACTGCACACATATTTCAGAATAAGCTATTCTGGAAGAAATATTCCGAAATAGCTTATTTCAAAATAGCACGTCTACACTACAGAGAAAGCTTGAAATTAGCCCAAGGTGGGCCCCCCTAATGTGGATGCACTACCTCAATTTAGAGCCCCAGGAAGCACTAGGGAGTAATTACTATGAATGGCCCTGGGGAGGAGCTATTTCAAAATAGAAACAGTGGAGTGTCCACACTTCAGCTATTTCGAAATAGCTATTTCGGAAGAAGCATTATTCCTCGTGGAATGACGTTTACAGAAGTTGGAATAAACTGTCCATATTTTGAATTTATTTCAAAATAAGGGAATTGTTGTGTAGACCCTCGCATTGTTATTTCAGAATAATGGCTGTTATTTCGAAATAATGCTGCTGTGTAGATGTACCTGCAGTGATTTGGGCATCCCACTGAGGGTGCGTCTAGACAGTGGCACTATTTCAGGATACTTTTGGTATCCTGAAATAGCGTTTTCTGCATCTTGACAGCACGACTGTTATTTCGAACTAACAGGCATGATATTCTGAAGTCTCTGTAAACCTCATACCACAAGGATTAAGGGACATTTCAGAATAGCACACTATTTTGAAATTTGGCACTGTGTAGATAGAGCCAAATTTCGAAATAAGTCATTTTGAAATTAACTCGAAATAAGCTATGCAATTTACATAGCTCAAATTGCGTAGCTTGTTTCAAGATAAGGGTGCAGTGTAGATGCACCTTGAGTCAGGAGAGTTTGTTTCTTCTCCCTCTCGATCACCAACTTAGTATGAAATCTTAGCCAAGTCATTTAGATGTGCTATGCCTCTGTTACCTATTGGTCAGTTATGGAGACTATGAACCCAACCCAAGCCCTTGGAGATCTATGATTGAAAGCTGCATAAGGCCCTAAAATCTGATGCATGTGGGTGTTGTGCTGGTTTGGGTCCGAAGCGTTAGAATTCTAATTAGAATCTTATTTCTGTCTATAACTTCATTAGTCATAGCAAACAGCCATATACACTAATGCTGGTTTTTACCTCAGTGTTCCAATGCTCACATTTCTTTTTGTACTTTAGATAATGCAAACAAACAAAAAACAAACAAACAAACAAACAAAAATGTGACTGTCTGCTATTTGATGTGCAACATTTCCTTGAATAGACTAATTGACTCAGTTATAAAAGCCCACTTCAGTAACAAGGGCAGAAGCTATACACTATCATATTTCTTTCTTCTTGCCAAACTGACAGTCTATTTGTTTGCCTTCTTTATCAATTCTCAGCTGCTGTTTTTTGAAAACCATGTGTAAACTTTGAGTCATTACATAGCATGAAAACCAGATTTGGCTTTAATCAGTTTCAACTTCCAAGAATACAGTGATAAACTGGTATTTTCCTGTTCCTTCACCTTTCAGGCTATTCCTATTCATTGGAAAGCAGAAATATATACCAACCACCCACCCCCAAAACTAAAACCACACACCACAAAAATGTCTTGCTATAGATTAAACTGGACATTTCTACTACTTTTATATTTTCTGAACTACTCTACATAAAGTATTCATTATGGAAAAATCCTACAGAACATAATAGAAAATAATATTTTGACAGAATGTTTAAATCAGTATGTGCAGTTCTGCAGCAAGAGTATAATTGTCTATGGAGCTTAATGCATTCTGTTCAGTTCTGTAGTCTTATTTTGAGTAATTGCAAATAGAGCCCTCTTGGTTCTGTCCTTATTAAATGCAAAAGCAATCTTCCATGGAGCTAGGGAAAATTAAACTGACTATGACCCTTGACCTACACCACATAGCTCAAGTTAAGCATATCACATTTGCATGCTTCCCTGAATCTGTGATCAGATGTCAGCTATTTACTTTAAATACACTTCTTTTCCCCATTCCCTCTTGCAAAATAACTAATCTGCAGAATTCCATACATTATTTACAGTCATTTTGAAAGTTTATTTTGTCTCTTTGATCTCTTTTTAAACTAGGCTTGTGAGCTTTCTAGTATTAGAAAATGCATGTGGGTAGTGAGGAAGGTTGGATTTGAAGCACTAATCTAATTTTAGAGATCTCCTTTGCTAGTGTTGTGCTGCAAACAAGCTCTCTGTTGTTTAGTCATAGATCCATGAAGGTTAGTCTGAATGACATGTGGGTAACACACTTGTATAAAACATCCTTTAACCAAGCAGTGATGTAGTAAGCAAGAATATTAATAAGTTGTGTCAAAAAGGTGGTTTTTCTACCCTAAAAATGAAGTTCAATGTTATGACATTTTAACCAAGTCATGGTGCTATCCCAGGACAAACTGATCACCAACAGAATAACATGTTCTTGTTTTATTACGGCAGTGAGACCCACTGGCTAAATTACCAAACTGGAATTCAAGGAATATGGTTTTTATTCCTGACTTTATTATTGATTCAACTTTATATTGATTTCAATTTCTCTATCTGTACAATGGGTATAATAATGCTTATTCACTTCTATGAGATGCTTTGGGACATAGATAAAAATCAAAGTGTATCATTATTGTCTTACATTTAGAGAAAATGGAAGCTCCTTTTCTGATTACCAAAGGTTACTGGTCCCTTTGGGTAAGCTCAGTACAGTCCTGAGGTATTATTCCTATATTCCTATAATCCTACTGGAGTAAGCACATAAAATAGAGGCACAGCTGATCTATCACTAGCAGACCTGATGTTTCTTAGTTTTTTCATTATTTTGAGGAAAGGTGACAAGTTCTATCTGAGATACATCTAACCTTATTAGCAACCAGGTTAGCTACTTGGTAAAGGCTTTAATGAATTATGTGAGCTGTGAGAAGCTAGGAATGTGATTTGAAAGCCACCCTGAAAGGAATTTATCTTTCTGAAAAGGAAGGGAAAAAGCCAAGAAAAACCTAAAAAAGTCAAATACTTACCAGCTGGAAGGCAGAGAGATACAACCAGCTGTGGTTAACTACTTATAGCCACAATGGGGCCCTAGGGCGTGCAGCTGGTTCTTTCCTTTGGTTTTAAAGGGTTGGCTACTACCATTCCGGGAATGGACCATATAAAATAAATGAACCAAGTGTGGAGAAAGACAGGTATAACCAGATATGCTAAGAGAAGGCAGTTCAGTTTAATTAATAAAGACTAATTCTAAGACAAGTTAAGTTATTAACATCCAAAAGATTAGGGTTCTTAGGATGAGATACCAGTGAAGTCAGATTGTTTACGTTATAGATATTTATGTTCTTCTATTCTGTTAAATTTGAATAATAAATATATGAATTTACTTTTGTTTCACCATTGCTTTCCTGTTTGTTTTACTTTCTTCTCAAGCATTTTACAGGTGGACAGACTGTAGCTGAGTCAGAATATGGCCAAGACAATAGGCTTAACAAACCTCTTCTTTAACATCACACCTACAAACTTAAACCCCTTCAGCTGATCACAACTGCTCAGGGCTGTCATAGTATCACTTATAGTGACTCTCTTTTGCCTAGATCCTGAAAAAAAATTAATTATATGTTTAGCTTGATATCCCAAGCAAACCTATAGATTTAAATAGGACTAATTTCAGTGTATAAAATTGGGCTAGTTCTATTCTTATAAACATTATCATTTCAGCATTGTTACGCATTGTGTTTTTTACACAAAGTTTGTACCACCAAAACAGATACAGTTATACTTACAAAGAAAGTGCTGTTTCTGGTGCAGCTAGTTTTGCTTGGGAACAGGTATAACTGTTGCCAGTATAATATGCTGTTATGTTAGAAGGATTTGCCTATATAGGTCCTATCTAACTGTTTTCTAGTGTAGATGGTGTCGTACCTCGGTGTTCTCATACCTCGGTACCTTCGGAAGTCTGGACTGTCAGTGTCAGCGTCGTCTGGTCAGGGTCGTCCTGGCGCGCTCCTGACAGGACCTCTACTCCGTTGATAAACTTTCGGCTGCGTGCGTAACAATCGGTACTCCCTTTATCTAGAGTGTTAGACCCCATGCACTTGGGTCAACACAAGAGATCTCTGAGAGGCCCCGGAAACAACAGATGCAGGCAAGGTTTGAAATCAATCGAGCAGGTTTATTGTCAAATGCGAAGCTCTACCAGTTGGTAACAGAGATCAGTACAATGTTACACCACTGGGCACTATGGCCCGCGTTGACAAGGTACCAACACCGGGCAGGTCTATTGCCATATATCAGATATTAACAGCAGTTAGTCAAAGTTAAGCTACTGTGCATTCTGTAAGTTTAGGCAATGACACCTGCCGTTCAGGCGCCTAGTGCGCCCCCCCCCCCCCCAAGGTTGGCCAGAGAGCACCCTCTGCGGTGTCCTTTTATAGACAGGTACAAACAACTTACATCATTTCTATACGTACCAGGTTACCACCCTCTGTTGCCTAGTTACCACCCCTCACCTTACGGAAGGGGGGCTTACTTACTATCCTTCATGCTGTCAGTTCCGACCTGGTCCTGAACCTAGGTCGGTATGTGCATTAGTTTTTAGGGAGTTTTTGTACCAAGACATTTCTTATTAAGATGTTCCATTACTCCCCTTTGGCTTACAGTCTGTACCCAGTGCCTCCCTGTGTCCTTCCATGCTCAACCTAACTTACACAATCGCACAGTTATCAATGGGGCCTCTTTCTTGGCTCCTGTTACTGAACCAAAGTCTTGATCACTAGATTGCAGGCCTGTTGCTGTTTTCACGTTACAGGCTTCTATTTAGGCCTGCTGACTCCATGTTACTGACCCTCAACTTACTACAGATGGGATCTTGTGTATTGGGGATTGTACTTTTACTTTGCTGAGCTTCCTAGATAATCTGACCAGGATGCTGCAATGCTCTTGTTTTATGCCCAGTCTGCTGGAATTGGACACAAAATAAAATAGATTTTTTCCAAGCATGTTAAGCATCGAGTGACCCCTGACTCTCCAGTCCTTATGTATCTGGAGTTTTGGGGCCTTAGGCAGCAGATGTTTCCCTTAGTGCCCTATACTATAACTGGTTCAGCTGACATCAGTACCTGCAGCACTCTGGGGCTACTTCTAGACTGGCATGATTTTCTGCAAATGCTTTTAACTGAAAAGATTTCCGTTAAAAGCATTTTCGGAAAAAAGCATCTAGATTGGCACGGACGCTTTTCCGCAAAAGCACTTTTTGCGGAAAAGCGTCTGTGCCAATCTAGACGCGGTTTTGTGCAAGAAAGCCCCGATCGCCATTGGGGCTTTTTTGCGCAAAACAGTTTTTAGCTGTCTACGCTGGCCCTCTTGTGCAAAAACATTTCCGGAAGGGCTTTTGCCCGTACGGGAACGTCAAAGCATTTGCGCAAGAAGCACTGATTTTGGACAGTAGAACGTCAGTGCTTTTGCGCATAATCAAGCGGCCAATGTAGAGAGCTGGCAAGTTTTTGTGCAAAAGCATTGCTTTTGCGGAAAAGCTTGCCAGTCTAGATGCAGCCTGAGTGTTCAGGGTGGATCTCCAATCCAAGTCCTTATCAGACTTAATGTTGCTTAGCTTGTGAGCTCACAAGATCATGAGAACATGGCCAGTCAAGATTCAACAATGGAAATGAAATAACAGCTATTTTAACATATGCTAAACAGAGGGAAGGCCTCAAAAAGGTCATTTTTAGGTCTGTTTCTCTTTCACAAAATGGAAAATGAGCATTTAAAAACAATAACAATTCTGCCTTTTAGGGAATACCTCATTCATATATTCTGCAGCCAAGAGTGTATTTACTGAGGAAGTTTTATAAAATAGAATTTGTTAATCTGCTCTGATAAGCATTTGCAGTCGAAAGCACTTTTCAGCCAAGATCAGTTATAAAAAACGGGTCAGCTTTATTATTTCCATTTTGCAGATGGAAAAATGAAAGCCCAGTGAGATGAAGTGATTTGCCCAATGTCACACAGTCAGTGGCAGAGCAAGGCAGATAATTACAGTCTCCTGGTGTCTGATCAGGGGTCCTATCTATTACACCATTCTGCCCCGTCTTATTGTGCACAAAAGACTGAAGCGAACACTTCTCCATCTTTACACTAGACTTACACTTGGGTTCCTTATATCCAATACTTTGAGTTTGGATGCTTAAAAAAGGCACAGTGTATTTAAATGCAACTATGAAAACTTCAGGATACTAGGTGTGCTATATAGTTCCATCACTTGTAATGAGAAGGTTGTTATCCATGGCAAAGAATTGTATGAGACAAGAAATGGTTTCCAATTGTAAAATACAGAGTAGGTGTTTGAGAACCACAATACCGTATGTAGTGTATCTACTTCAGTTATCCTAATATTAACTAGAGCACTCAAGGGAACAAAGAAAACATTTCTTGTGTCGTACAGGTGTAAAAGTTCTCTGGTCTGCCTTCTTGGCTTTTCTGCTCACATCACAGTAGGGAGGAGGTTTATGTGACTATCTGCATGAAAACAAATTTAAAAATGTAGGCCTGGTCTGTGTTTAAAACTTACACCAGCTTAGCTATATTACTTAGGGGTGTGAAACCCCCACACCTAGCATAATAGCTGTGCTGACAAAAACACCAGCATAGACCCAGCTATGCTAATGGAAAAAGGGAGGTGGTATTCCTATACCAGCAGAACTCTTCCTTCTGTTGGTGGATTCTGCATCTACACTAGGGGCCTATGCTGGTACGACTATATCAGCATAGCTATGTCAGCATCAGCTCTACAGCATAGACAGAACTTTAGCAACTGGTTGAAGGAACAGAAGAGAGGAGATGCAGTTGGGAGCACACAAGGGAGCAGAGGATTTCAGATATAGCAGAACCAATTCAGTTCCACGATGTGGGGAGGAAATGCAGGATTTGGGTAGCCCAGAAAGGAGATCCTGACTTACATGCACATTGGAACAGAGCTTGGGAGCAGGGCAGGGCAGAGTCAAGGGTAAGAAGAATTCACTTTAGTCAGGTAGAACTGCCACTATACAGATCTATTAATCACTGTCCATAGCCACTCTACAGTTGGTGGGGAAGGATTCTTGTCCCACGTGGAAAACTTTATGTACAGTTCAGCTACTTAGGCTGTGTACTTTGGAAATTATGTGCCTTATTTTGTCAATAATTTAAATGTCATTTATGATATGTTAAAATCTGACTGTCCTCTGACCTGGGTGTGGTGAACGCTATTCTCGTAGGAACCTGTGAACACAGGAGTGCTCCAGAACGCTATGGCAGGGATGGCCAACCCGTTAGAGACAATGAGCCAAAATAGTGGTGGATGCAGCACAAAGAGCCGAGAGAAGGAAGTTGTCGAGAAAAAAAATAGCTGCCCCTTTAAGAGCCGCATGTGACCCAAGCGGTGACCTGACCAGACAAAAAAGACGGTCAGAGCAGGGGAATGCAGAACAGTCGTGGGTGAAGGAGCCGAGCTATGGATGCGGGAGCTGCAATTTTTCCTTTGAAGAACCGTGGGTTGGCCGCCCCTGCTCTATGGGATACTGTTCATGATTCCTGTGCTTTCTTAGCTTTAAAAGGCTAATACGTTTTAAAATCAGACACACAGACAACTGGGACAATCATTTGTATTATCGACTTTGCCAGGTCACTCACTAGTGCTGTCTTTTATTCAGGCACCCTAATTGTGCTGAAATATCCATATCCCCGGAAAGTGGAAGAACCTTCCATTTATGAGTCTGTCCGGGTTCACACTGCAATGCAGACAGGAAAAACTGAAAATGATCTTGTCCCGAGCGCTCCTTCGGTAAGTCACTCTTCTGTTATTAAGTCTGAGTGTAACACATCCAGCAAAGCAAGCTCTAGACTAGCATGCACTGATGATCTGCCCTTTAAAAAAATGGTTATAGCCAATAAAATCACAAGTATATTCAACTGTTTTATAAAATGCAATAGCATAGACATCTTTAAAATAATAGTACTGCACTTGTAATCCTAATTTAAGTTTGGCATTTAATTACTATTTAATTACTATTCCATATTCCAATTGTTATTTGTCTAAGTATAAGTGTCCTGTCATACCCCCCAAAGGTCCTTTGCATATTCTGTGTTGCCTAGTTCTGGAACAAAAACCTAATTATATTCTAATCACCAAAATTGGCAAGTCCATAACCCATACTATCTAAATTAATAATATTAACCTTCTAAATCAGGCAACACTTAGTTCTGTAGTCCTGCCTTGAGTGCAGGGCTCTGGACTAGATGACCTTCAAGTCCTGAACTTTTATGATTCAATGATTTCCACATGTCTCAAAAAAGATGATGAAAAGTCAGGCCCTTCATGAAGTTTCAAGGAGTGAACCTCAGAAGTTTAGTCACTTTTGAAAATCATAGCCAAAATTTTGCACCCAACATTCAAACTGTAGTTAAACAGACGTTTTTGCCTAACCAAATCAAAAATTCCCTAGTGTATTCTTTTGTGTTACACATGTTCTGTTCATATTTTACTCATCTTTAGTTGGCCGGGCTTTGGTGACACATAGCGATTACTTAACCAAAGCAAATGTGTCCCAGTTCTTTGGGCTTTTTTAATGTTTCCAGAACAGTTTTCTACATGCATAATCCTTTTAGCTGGTGAGATCTATTACAGTACTTAAGTACTATGCTATGTGGCAGCTAGGTAAATGGTTAATTGCTGTCTATATTTACTGCATTTAGGTCATTATAGACTATGAATAGACGCTGACCTGCACACACTCACAAAAGGACAATTTGAACCCTTGTGTAAGAGAGAATTCACTCCTTTGAAGTCAGTAGAATGACTTTGGGGGGGAATTTGGCCTACACCATGGGGACAGCATAGAAATTACACATGCATAAAGATAAGAAGAGTGGTTGTGGGAGCTATCTGTAGGAGAGTGAACTATTGTTCGATTTTGTTTTGCTCATAATAAAAAAGGAACAAAATATAAAAACACCTCAGCCTTTTATTTTGATCCATTTTCTTGGTTTTTTGCAGCTTGGTACAAAAGAAGGATACTTAGTAAAACAAGGCAAAATAGTAAAGGTAAGATAAACTTTCTCTGGTTAAATATCCTCTATAGTGAAATAAGAAATAAATCATTATGGAGAAAAATAGAAACAAACTCTGGCAAATGAAGACTAAAAGTATAATTAGGCAGGCCAAAAAAAAATATGAAAAGCAGCTAGCAAATGATACAAAAACTAATGATAACTATCAGGAGCAGGATGTCTGCTAACAAACGATGGAGACACTGGGCAACTGAGGTGCTAATGGAGAACTCAAGAAAAATAAGGTCAGTGTGGAGAGCTAAAATAAGTTTTGCTTCAATTTTCACTGCACAGGATATGTGGGAGATTCCTACACTTGAGCCATTCTTGTTAGACAACAAATCTGAAGAACTATCCCAGAGAAGGGATGTAAAAGTGTAGTCGATTAACGGATTAACTGATAAGCAAAAGCTTATAGGTTAATGCTATAGATTACATGCATTTCCCTCCCCCACACTTGCCAGCAATTTTTTAGCAGGCTGGCTAGCAGCCCGGCTCAGTCCTGGCTTGCATCGGGTCTGGGACCTACCCCCGCTACAGCTCTATATTTAAAGCATATTAGGAGCCAGGTGGGCAGGCAGCCCAGTTCAGTTCCAGCTCATGCCGGATTTGGATGCTCAGTCCATTCCCTAGACAGGGGCTGCTGCCACCCCGTGCCACTGCCACTATCACTGGCAGCAGCACAGAGTGACAGGCAGCCAATCCACAAGGGGAGCTAGTTTTTAAACTGGGTCCCATTGCAGACCAGCTCTCACCTGGTACCCCAAGCTGCTGTCTCTGATACTGAGGCAGCAGCACAGAGTGGCAGGGTCTTCTAGGGAGTGAAGCTGGAGTACAGTGGCTGCTGGCCCCACCCCTGCGTACTATACACTAGTTGAGTAACCAATAAGAATTCATGAAGTTACTCAATTATTCAATTAACCGATATTTAACATGCCTATCCCAGAGAGGAGTGTAAATAGAGGTGGTTTTCAAACAAATTGATAAATTAAGCAGTCCTAAGTCTCCAGACAAGATGGTATTCATCCAGGAATTCTGAAGGAACTCAAATATGAAATTGCAGATCCACTAATAGTGGCATGTAACCTATTGCATAACTCAGAGTCTGCATCTGATGACTGACAGTATTTGTTTTTAAAATTAAGCCATCCTGGCAGTTATAGGCCAATAAGCCTGACTTCAGTGCCAGGCAAATTGGTTGAAATGATAGTAAAGAACAGAATTAAGACTCATAGATGAACACAGTATGTTGGTGGAAGAGTCGACATGACCTTTGTAAAGAAAAATCATGCCTCGCCAATCTATTATATTTCTTTGAGGGGAGGAGATAAGTCCACAAACATATGGATAAGGGTGAGCCAGTAGATATAATGTACTTGGACTTTCAGAAAGTCTTTGACATGGTCCCTCACCAAAGGCTCTTAAGCAAACTAACTAGTCATGGGATAAGAGTGAAAGTCCTCTCGTGGATGAGTAACTGATTAAAAGATAGGAAACTAAGGCTAGGAGTAAACAGTCTGTTTTCACATTGGAGAAGGGTACATCAAGAATCCGTACTGAGACCAGTGCTGTTCAACATATCCATGAATGATCACAAAAAAGAGGGTAAACAGTGAGATGTGAAAGTTTGCAGATGATACAAAATTACTCAGGGTAGTTAAGTCCAAAGCAAACTCTGAAGAGTTCCAGTGGGATCTCACAAACCTGGATGTGTGGTCAAGAAAACGGTAGATTAAATTCAGTGTTGATAAGTGAAAAGTAATGCACATTGCAAAACATAATCCTGACTATACATACAAAATGATAAAATCAAAATTAGCTATTATTGCTCAAGAAAGTGATATTGGTTTCATTGTGGCTAGTTCTCTGAAAACATCTGCACAATGTACCGTGGCAGTCAAAAAAGCTAACAGAATGTTAGGAATGATTAGGAAAGAAATAGATAAAAAAAACCCTGACAATATAATGTCACTATACAAAGCCACTTTGAACACTGCATGCCATTCTGGATATACCAGCTCAAAAAAGATATGTTAGAACTGGAAAAAGTACAGTGAAGGGCAACTAGGGGTGAGGAACAGTTTCTGTATAAGGAGAGATTAAAAAGAGATGATTGAGGGGAGGTATGATAGTGTGCGGTAAAATTAGGAATGGAGTGAAGAAAATGAATAAGGAAGTGTTATCTACATCTTCACAAAACACACATACCAGGGAGTCACAATTAAATTAATAGGCCACAGTTTTAAAAGAAAAGGAAGTACTTCTTCACACAATACCATCAACCTTTGGAAGTCGCTGCCAAAGGATGCTACGAAGGCCAAAACTATAAATGGGTTTAAAAAAGAATTAGACACTTTCATGGAGGCTAAGTCCATAGCCAGGATGGTCAGGGATGGAACTCCATGCTTTGGGTGTCCCTAAATCAGTGACTGCTAGAAGCTTGAATTGTGTGACAAGGAATGAATTGCTTGATACATTTTCCTGTTCTGATCATTCCTGCTGAAGCATCTGGTACTAGCCACCATCAGAGACAGGATACTGAGCTAATTGGACCATTAGTTTGGCCCAAGATGACTTTCTTATGTCCTTGATTTCTTTGTCAGACAGTTGCTCAAAGGTCCATTTCATTGGTTTGATATTAAGTGCTGCACTATATACATATTTCATTGTTTTTTAAATCTTTCTGTCAGTTTGATCCTCTGCATCTCATGACCTCAGCCCTCAGCTGACACAACTGAGGCTGTACAGAGGACCTCACAATAGCAGGCTATGCCAATCTGGACCCTAAGGTCTATCAGTACAAGGGAACCCGTGACTTGAAGTCTCAAGCTCTGAGCTTTCCCAGTAGCTTTGATCTGAGAGGCAGAAACAATGCCTTTTCAGGCCAGGGGTCAAGGGCAAGCCATCTAATGTCGTTGAACTCCATTTTCCCATCTGTAAAATGGTGATAAAACTTATTCTTTGTAAAGAACTTTGTGATTTGTAGGCAGAAAGTGTATAGTAATTAATGTGATAATCAAGTCTACGCCTAGCATGGTGGTCAAGGTTTTCACTTTAGTGTATCTAATTCCTATTTTATATTATATATAAAATAGCCATGTTATTTTTTGGATGTCAGTCTAATTTAGTATAGGATACTTCCTGTTAAAGGAAAGTGCACTTCTGAGTATTTATATAGAGCCTCTTATAGTTAAGAACCAAAATGGTTTGAAGGAAAAGGTTGTTTGATTTTCGCTGCTGTTTTTTTTTTTACTTTGTTTTAAAATTTTCAAAAAACCCATTTGCTTTTTTTAATTTCTCAGAATTGGAAAATGAGGTGGTTTACATTGTATAGGAATGAACTTAAATATTTCAAAGACCAGATGGTGAGTAGCAAATTGTAATTTGAAATTGTTTAAAATGATCAGATCTGATTTAAATCCCTTGGAATTCAGTGGCCCTTGGTCTACACTAGGGGATAAGTTCAAATTAAGATATGCAACTTCAGCTGCGATAGTTGCGTAGCTTAAGTCAAAGTATCTTACCTTGAATTTTGGCTCTGCTCACACTGGGAAGTCAAAGGGAGCACACACTCCCTTTGGCTTCCCTTACTCCTTGTAGAAGCAGGACCACTGGCATCGACAGGAGTGCCCTCTCAGTCCAAACTAGTGTGTCTTCCCTAGACCTGCTAATTTGAACCCTGGAAGGTCAACTGCAGCTGCTTCAAGTTTATCTGTAGTGTAAACATCGCCTGGGAGTTTTAGGTGCCCTAAGCATTCTTCAGGATGGGTCCAAAATACCTCAATTTCAGTGTTTACATCACTGCAATGCGCTGCTTCCTGACCTTGTGTTTTTCATATATGCACTTGGGGAAATCACGCATGTTTTTAGCCATCACATGCGATTCAATGATAGAGTGAGTCTGGTCCCAGGGAAGCCAATAGTAGTTTTGTCATCGACTTTAGAGAATAATTGTAAATATTACAGCCTAGTAGATGTTTAATAGCTTGGCCATAACCTGAATACAAAGCTGTTCTTTCTAGTACATTCTAAATCACTTTATTCAATCTAGTTTACCTGACAGAAACAATGTACGACATTGGAGACTGTGCCTTCAAGAGCTGAGTTTCTGAGGGAGAATGAGTGAGTCTGGGCACCAGGTTGTGCAGTTTTTGTTTTTATGCACAGCCAGTGGGAACCAGATACAGAATAAAGAAAATCTTTTACAAGCCCTTAATCACTAAGTGATCACTGAATACCACAATGGCACTTTTACTTGAGAATGCTGTTCCACAACCTAACTGAATTATTACTGGAATTATTACAGGGTTTATTTTCTTTTCCTCAGTTTCATCCCATTATTCTGAGTTACATAATATCTTTCTTCCCCTTATGGCATTCCTGGTTTCTAAACATTTACTCTCCATTGCCCTGTTTTACATTCTTTTGCCCCAGATGTAACATCCTGGATTTTTCTTGGCTGAATCTTACTTCATTTTCTACCTACGTTTCTAACCTTCCTAAGCCCCTTTATATAATCTCTCTGTTCTTGCTGGTGTTTGCAACACATCCCAGGTTAGCATCCTTTGCAAAAGTAGCCAACAAATTACCCCTGCACGCCCTTCATTCCAGATCATTAACAGAAATATTAAATAAGACCAACATAACACTGAACTAGAGGTTCTTTTAAAGCCCACTGAACCCTAACTGAGCCCGCGTAGATAGTGTCATTTTCAGACCCAACTCACCTGGAACTGGCCATTTCTCACTGAACCTGTGTAAGTGCTGCCATGCTGCTTTTTCATAAGGATTTGGCCTCATACTTGGGATCTGTTGCCAGTCACTGCCTGCCTGTACAGTGAGTGGAGGGGGCTATGTAACCCATGTCTGCCTGCTCCCGCGTTGTGCTGTGTATGGCACAGGAGAGGGGCTGTGACTTGTTGGCACAAGCTCTCCACAGCAAACGCAGAGCAGGGAGGCAGCACCTGCTGGCAGGAATGGGGCATGTCGCTGCTGCTATGCTAAGCCCTTGGGCTAGTGGAGCTGAGCAGAGCCTGCCCAACCTGACTGAGCACAAGAAGGTCAGATTGGTGTCATACCTGACATGACCCAAACCTCACACTTGTAGTCAAGTCCTGGTGGATTTGGGACTGGTTGCAAGGCTCTAAAGTGGACGTCTTCCTCACAACTCATTACTCTGGCATTTATTTATGGTCCTTCAACCAGCTTTCAGTCCCTGGCCTCATAGTCAAGGCCATTTAAATTATGTTTGCAGGGGAACTCTTCATGGGGCACCGAGACAAATGTTTGACTAGCTTTGCTTCCCAGAAAGGAGCTTTAGAAAATACCATTTTTCTGGGTGGCTTGTGGATATCTGTGGACAAGGAAATACTGTGTGCAAAAAAACAAACGCTAACTTTCTAACTTACACGTTGGCATGTTGTACTAGTCTCCCCACACAAATGGCTCTTCTGTAGCTTGTGGGTAGATAAGGCCTCAGAGCAGTTATGTGCCCTGAGGCAAAAAGAAGAAAGTTACTTGTATGTCACACTCATCTATTCAATCTGAAAGCAAGAAAACCAAGATTGCTTTGGCATAGAACAGTCTGTTCTTTCACTTTGTAGGTTCTCTTCTAACAAGCTGGCCCAAGCAGGGCTGATAAGTAAAGTATCTCATACATGGAGAAAGGTCAAACACCCGGGAGAATGTTTGACTGTAAACCGTAGGAGTTCTTCAACTACAGAAACACAGACACCTATACCCTGCTCAAAGAAATGTAAAGCACACACGACTTCATCCAGAATCATCCAAAGAGCAATCTCCCCTGTTGAAATAGCCTTTTCATTTCTCTTCTTCCCCAGTTTCGCTCTGTTTAGTCCGTTGGGGAATCAACTCCCTCCCAGGTGGGCTACGTCCACTGTGGGTGAGAAAACAGCTCCAACCTTTCCTTTAACGAAGATAATCTTTTTCCTGCCCTCATAGGACAACACACTTTGTTTCCCTTTCCCAGAAATCCCACTTGAGTTGGAATCTACATGAAAATCCTTATGTTGGTAACAGAATTGGCAGCTATATCCTTTAAAGTCTGCCCCTAACCTGTTACCTTTCAGCTAGTGGTACCTTGCTGTCATCAGCTTCCCTCTAAATTTAAAGGTATGTTCCTGTTTCTTGCAGTCAGCATAATTCTGCTTTCAGCTACACTGCTGTCGATGTGGATAGACTCCATTGGAGTCAGTGTAGTGACTCTGCATTAACTCTACCGAAACAGAGAGCAGAATCTGGCCCCTTGGCACTTGTTAGTGCATGGAAAGGAAGTGAAGCCTTGGGAGTAAGGTCAGCTACTCTCTTTCTTCTGGTTTCATACATTCTCATTTTAAAACCATTTTATTTTCAAGTCCACAGAACCAATTCGGGCACTAGACTTAACAGAATGCTCAGCGGTGCAATTTGACTATTCGCAGGAACGAGTCAACTGTTTCTGGTAAGCTGCAGTTCCCGTGAACCCTTGATGTTTAACTTAGCTTTTCTGAAAACCCTAATGTACCTAGGAAACATTGATTGATCATAGGCAATAGCTGAATTCTACACAGCCCTGCAAGAGTCAATGCTAGAGTTAGAATTCTTGATGGACTATGGGGTTCATGCACTATTGAATTCCACTTCCACTCAAAAAACTGAATTCCCAGTGTAAGCAG
The DNA here is from genome assembly GCF_052426305.1 of Pelodiscus sinensis. Classification (NCBI taxonomy): domain Eukaryota; kingdom Metazoa; phylum Chordata; order Testudines; family Trionychidae; genus Pelodiscus; species Pelodiscus sinensis. The sequence goes on along the minus strand of NC_143055.1, from coordinate 113,269,866 downwards.
GTGTAACTGACTAAGATTAGACCACTAAGCAGTCAACGTAAACATGGTTATTTTTGAGGTATACATTAAAGCCAACCCAACTCAATTCTGCAAAACACAGTTCATGTGTCTGTACTGGCCAGGCACAGTGTATTAACAAGAACTCATCAAGAACGTAATTCAAAAAATAGTTTTGGCTCAACAGTCCAAGCTGCATTGTAGGCAGGCTCCGAGACATTAACCATGCATGACTCCATCCGGAAGACTCAAAAAAAATTGTCTAGGACCAATGAGGGAGGAAGCACCACTATGAGAAGAACTATGGATTATGCTAATGGATTAAGATAGTTTACATTCTGTTTTCTTTACAGTTTAGTATTCCCACTAAGAACATATTACCTGTGTGCAAAGACTGGTATAGAAGCAGATGAGTGGATTAAGATACTGCGATGGAAATTGGTAAGGAACTGGTGGGTTAAATGCTAACATGGGCAGAAGCACACCAAAGACCAGAAACACATTTGTTGGCTGTTTCCTGTATGTACACATACAGAAGATAGATGTATTTACCATAGCAATGCATTAATGCCAGGTATAAGTGAATTGACATGATCTAGCCCGTTTCAGTTTGAATTACCAGAGATCAAGTTGTCATCTTAGAGTTTTTTTTTTTAATTCTTAAATCACAGATTTATTTCCAGTGCTACAGAATATCATTTTGGAGATGGCTTGAGATGGTTCTGCACAACGATGTATTCTCCTTCCCACTGGGCTCGTCTACACTGGCCCCTTTTCCGAAAGGGGCATGTTAATTTCACAGGTCGTAATAGGGAAATCCGCGGGGGATTTAAATATCCCCCGCGGCATTTAAATAAAAATGTCCGCCGCTTTTTTCCGGCTTTTAGAAAAGCCGGAAAAGAGCGTCTACACTGGCCCCGATCCTCCGGAAAAAAGCCCTTTTCCGGAGGATCTCTTATTCCTACTTTTAAAGTAGGAATAAGAGATCCTCCGGAAAAGGGCTTTTTTCCGGAGGATCGGGGCCAGTGTAGACGCTCTTTTCCGGCTTTTCTAAAAGCCGGAAAAAAGCGGCGGACATTTTTATTTAAATGCCGCGGGGGATATTTAAATCCCCCGCGGATTTCCCTATTACGACCTGTGAAATTAACATGCCCCTTTCGGAAAAGGGGCCAGTGTAGACGTAGCCATAGTGTGTACACTTAGCAATTTTATTTGTAAAAACGCTCTAGTCAAAAGGGCTCAAAGTAAAACACTAAACAGTTATCTCCAACAGCTTGTCATCCATGGTTTTATCATTAATTTTATGATTCCCCATGTTTTTCTTATGTACCAGGCATCATGCTGTTATATGAAAATCTGTTTCCATGGGAATAGAAGTGTCTTGCTAGCCATCATGGGAGCAGAGAAAAACTTTAAAACATGAAACCCAATAGCCAAAAAAATTAGAAGAAAAATAAAAAGAACCCCAGTTTTTTTAAAAATTTTTTTTATGATTTTAGGGACTTAACTCACGATTTTTGACTGGTTGGGGTTGGCAACACTGTGAATAAATGGAGAAATTATTGCTCCCTCGCAATATTTTTTATATTTCTCCCATTCAAATTTCAATGAGTCAGTTTGAACCTTCAAAGATTAACATGCAGCTTCTGTTGGCTTCAGTGAGAACTGCATGCTCAGAATCTATTCCACTGTATGTATAAAACATTGTCAGCCTCACATGTTTCAGAGTGGTGTTCACTTTGCTTTTTATGTGTTATACATGGCATTACAGTAAGTACATTAGACATTTGGCATTACATTGATCCTTCTGCTTACATGGTCAATCCCCTTTGTCTATCTTGCTTATTTAGACTGCAGACTCTTTGATGCAGGCCTTGTCTACTATTCTGTTCTTGAACAGTGCCCTCTGGTACAATATGGCCCCCTGTTCTTGGTTAGTTCCTAGGAACTATTTGATTGATAATAAAATATTATGGTATACTTACAGCATAGTCCCTTTAAAATGAGTCTGCCATGTGGGAAGGAAATGTTAGGTTTTTCTCCCAGGATCTTGTTTGTTGGAATTCCCCTACATGTCTGGAAATACCCAACCAGGCAAACCGATTATACTGGCTCTTTAGTTTGACATAATTGTATTAAAGAGATACACACACAAAACTGGGTAAGCATTTTGAATGTGCATATTCTACACTATTGTTTTCCTTGGGTGCCTTCTGTATTCATAGTCTTGTACAGAACACAAAGCAACATGGTCCCTGCACATTTTTACCTTGACTGGAGCTAATACAGGACAACACAGACAGCATACACTGGGTGATCAGATGAGAATCAAGAGGGCAGAGCAATGAGTTGTAAATCTAACTTGCTCAAAAACCAGCAGCTACTATTTTATCTATTTGACCAATTTTTCTTTTTCTTTTATGTTTCTTTTTAACTAGTCACATCATACATGAATAAATAATAGATTGTCTTTTGTTTCAGTCACAAATAAGAAAACAACAGGACCAGCGTGAAGCCACCTCTACTCTGTAGTTATTGTACCAATGACATTTCCTCAGCAAGATTCAATCTTCAGCATTTAAAAGCGTCATTTCACATGAGGGCAGCTCCAGCACATGCATTATCTACAGGGAACATCTCCCTACTTGCATCATAGACAGGATTAATACTAGCTGGACACTTTCAGAATGTGAAATGTTATCCATGAAAACTGTTGCATCCCAGTGATACTGGTTCCTTATCCAGCCACATTCCTAATGTATATTTAAGTGTGCCACCTTGTCTGTTCACTTACGCATCACAAAAATGTTCAGTATTTGAAAGTATAGTAGTAAAGCACTCTCAGGCTAGCATCATTGAACATATGTAATAAATAACTAACTTCTAGCAACAGCCGTTCTACAGGGTTTAACCTATTCATGTGACATCAGCTTTATACTGGAAACCTTAAATATTTCTTTTGCATTGTGGTTTAAGGGTTTAAATCTTAGAATATTGTCTCCAAAATAGATTTTTTCCCATGTTGCTGTGAAACTGACTAGAGTATATTTTTGTAATTTATGTGAGTCCCTTTTACATGGAAAATATAAAATTATTATTTTTAAAGTCCAGTGTCAAAGTGGGTGATACTTGATTATGATGAAAGATACTAGCATGTCCTCCATTTTGACAACTGTGTGTGAGATAGCCTCTCTTTCTGTAAAATAAATAGAATGTATCTCTCAGGAATGTACTATATTGAAAATATCCTTGCTGATATACTGGGGTGATAAGGGCACAAGGCATTTGAACCCCAGTTTCTCCATTCCTAGTACACTCATAAAGGAATAGTCATACGATCCAATGGAATGAGGAGAGAATGCTCTATAGCAGTGGTGGGCAACCTGCAGCCCAACAGTGCCTCTGGCACAATGTGGCCCCCTGTTCTTGGTTAGTTCCTAGGAACGATTTGATTAAAAATAAAATATTAAGCATATATACAGCATAGTCTCTTTAAAATGAATCTGCCATATGGGAAAGAAAATGTTATTCCCTACCCCCTCAGAGTCTTGTGCAGACCCAGTGTTACCAGAGTCTGCTGATTTCTGATTTTTTTTCCTACTTGTATTACTAAAATGATACATGTAAAGCAAGGGCATGTGAAGGGCATTGCACACAACACTGACTGGAAGAGTTGTGCACTCCATCTGTCAAAGCACTGCTATGGCTCAAATTGGCAAAACCTTCAAATTCCAGCTACAGAAGTGCAGTTGGCAAAACTACCCTAACCCATGGGACCCTGTTGGTTACAACAATCTTGTGGCCCACTGAGATGAAGGAGGGCTACTCGTGTAGGTTTTCCATTGCGGTTCTACAGCCAGCAGAGCTCTTGGTTCCTATAGATGCTTAGTGGAAATCTAGCAGAGGCAGGTACCCTTCCCTTACCCCAATGAAGATAGTTAATTTTTTACATGTTTCTGCTAGAGGTATCTGCTTGTAATTATCTTTCCTTGGTTAGTATTGAGAGCTTACAAGCAGAAGCTATTCATTTTAGTTCATTAGGTTTGTGTGTCTTAGGGGACAGGGCAAGGAGCTAAGAGATAAGTTACATTCTGAAATGAATTGTAAAGCATCAAGCAGCTATCCAGACAAAGAAAGCAGGGCTCATGCATTTGTTCTGAAATATCAGATTTTTGGGCAGGTACAAGTCAAGCGAAAGTTTTACATTACACAAGACCATGCTATGTTGTCCCACCTTATAAACTGCTTTGGCATTTTTAAAATAAAGCTTGTACCCTGAGTACTTTAATTTTCTAAGTTGCCTTTACTGTGTGAAGAGAGGCATCTAGGGGTATGGCTAGACTGCAGGGGGTTTTCTGGATACCAGAGGTATCCCGAAAAAACTCTGTCCAGGGAACCTGTTTGCTCTTCCACTTTTTTTTGGCAGAAGAACAAACGTGCTCTTTCGGAAGCCCCTGTATTTCTCATTCCACGAGGAAGAAGGAAGCTTTTGAAAGAGGGTTTTTTCCTCCAAAATTTGGCTCAGTCTAGATGGGCCAAATGTCAGAAAAGCCTCTTCTGCGGAGCGCATTTTGCATATCTTTTTCTGATAGATCCTTGCAGTCTAGATATACCCTAAGCCTGGAAAAACAAGAGACTCTCTTATGATAGAGGAAGGGTCCAGAGTGTAATTACAGGAGTAGTATTTTGTTTTAACTTAGATGTTCACAGTATTTGTTGAATGTTTTTGTAAAAATATTTTAAAGTGCCCCAATAAATAGAGTTTTACTAAACTATTAAAAGATTCTCTTTTTAAACTTAAATTTAAGATGCCTGCAGTCAAGAAAGTTAGTAGAATGGTGCCAACATGCAAAGTTTTATAAGGTAATTAGTTCTATCCTTTATTCCTCCCAATAAATTATTTAACAATGCCACCTCTGATGAGGAGAGCTTTTAAATGAATTGAATGGTTTACAAGATAACTGCAACAGAGCTGAGTGGAGTCAACAGTATACACATCTCTCTAATGGTGAGATGACTTGAGTCCACATAGGATTTCCCAAGTAGAGTTCTGTCCCATGAGAAAAGGCCGTATTGCAGAATATTGGAAACAAAATGTAGTATTTTCTCACACACAAACTGAAGCCAGGTTAGAATACAGCTTACTGCTTTTCAAGTGAAGCTTCACACAGGATGTTATAGTGGTTGATCAGGGTCTTACAATGGCTGATTCATTTCTAGGTGGAATTTGAAGTGTTGCCTTGTATTAAAAAATGCAGATGTTTTGAGACTCGACTAGCTGAAAAACTGCTTCTTCTATGTGATACTTCTGCAGTTACAATCAGCACTAGTTGAAGCCTCTTAATATGAGAGCCTTAAAGAAGGCAGCTGGCAAAAGCATCCTCTATAAAGGTTCTTCAATTGCAGATTTAACAGTTCTATACGTTAGAGCCCAAATGTGATCAGTTTAGAAATATTCTGCAAAGCCTGTTTTTTTTCTGCTCAGGTAACTGGAGGGGCAGTGGGCTGAGGGATTCAAGGTCTGAATGGTAAGGTAGTATTCTTCTGTTGTGTTTGGTTTTTTTGAGGCAGAAACATCCCCCCTCAGCCCATCCCCAATTTGAAATGGAGTTCTAGTAACGGTTGCCAAGGGAAATCAGTACCATCTATTTTAAAATCACAAATCCTATACCAAAATATGAAGTTTTGCCTTAGAAAAGGCATTATATGGCTCCAAAGGGTTTTTTACTTCCAAAATCCCATACACACATGTATAGTTTGACATTTTGACAGCAAATAATTCAATTTTTTAATAAAAATGTAGAAATTCAAATCATGAGACCTAAATGAGTTTTACAGTTTACTTTTCAGCACATAAATTCCCCAAGTTGTACATTTACATAGCAACAAGGGAAATAGTTATCTGCATGGAAAAGTAGGTTTACCAGCAATATTTTAGAAGATATTAAAAAAACAGATTGGACTACATTTTTAAAAATACTGTTTTATTTAGACATCTGCTTAGGAAAACCTAAAGATAAATAAGCAGATGAAATGTTACCTTTAACTTATGCACAAATACCACAACAAAAGACAAACCTGGGTCTCACACCTACACTGTACAAAAGAAATATAAGAAAGTGCAACACTGATTGGGCAACTTGTACTCAGTAATAAGGAAAAGGCTTGAAGCAGTAACTTCTATAGAAACACCAGCATCCTGCTCCTATACCAAGGAAACCCACATTCAGATTAGTAGTATTCCTTTGAATCAGCATCAGAAAAATTTAAAATATGGGATAATTATTGATTGTACTGCTATGACTGCAAACAAATTTCCTCTTTTTCTTAGCACATGTAATGAAGGGTTCATTACAGGACCATGAAAATTAATTCTGTTCCCCCACTATGTAGTGGCTAGTGAGAGGGTAAATCCTACTTAACGTTTTGTATTCTGAATGGCAAGAAAACGGGATCGCTTATCAGGAGCAACAGAATGCAGACTCTGGTCAATTCTATTAAGCCTGATCCTTCATAAGTGGGTCCACTGGAGCCATTTGGTGGTCTCTCCAGTAGTGCACAATACAAGATGTGTGGCCAAAGAGTCTCTCTCTAACACATTAGTATCTCACTGCAGATTCAGCACTATGTACAAATGTATTCTTATTTAGTACAATAAGTGGCATTTCCTCTCATAGGCTGAGAATTATTGAATCAGTTTGCCCCACTGGATAGTGAAGAGATGCTGCACTGTGAAGATACATCAAGGTTAAGAAACTTCTACAACCTGCCTCAACTCTTCAAACAAGGGGGCAAGCTCCTTCTCTAAGCTGACGATCAGTCCTGGAATGATAAAGAGAAGAGATACAAAATGGTTACACTACATAACATCCATTAAGGCTCTCTCCAAAGCAGTCAAACAAGAAAGCGTTTGCTAAAACGAAATTGTTTTGACTTCAGTTTCTCACACTACAAGGAAGCAGCATATGAGAGCTAGAGACAGCAGTTGACACTGCAATGTAAGTGCCCTTCTGGTCTCTGCCTTTCCAAAGCACGGATGGGGGATCAGATAAGAGCAAAACATGGCAGGAAAGTCCCTAGAACACGAACAAAGCCTATGGAAGCGCATTCTTGCTCTTTACTGGCACCTGCTGCATCCCCTCTACACCATGCAGGCTCTGGGGACTAGTGGCAGCATTCGTATGTTTCAAAGTCAGAACAACTCTACAACAGAGGATCCTCTCTGGAACAAGCAGAGCGCCAGGGGGACACACTGAAGTGCCAAACTCAGGGTTCTGCATAACTGAAGGGCATAATTTTGAGACAGGTTAACAGAGGCAACATCTGAGCTGCAGACTCTTTGTTACTACTAGTGATAATAAGGTTAATGCATTATTAAGCACTAATTTGCTAAGTTGCTCAAGACATGTTGAAGACATGACAAGACAGTATCTTCCTTGCAGACCTTAGCACAGGGGTGGGCAAAAGGGCCTCCGCGGGACGGATCCAGACCACCAAGCAGGTGGATCTGGTCCGTGGAGGCCCTGTTGCTCCCCTGCCCCCATACCAATTAGGGCCGAGGGGAGCACATGAAGCCTCCTCCCACCCTGCCAGGAGCACAAGGTGCTCTGAAGTGCTCCTCACAGTACGGGAGGAAGCTTCTCATGCTCCCAGGCCCTTAGTAGCCTGAGGGTGGGGGAGTGTGCCAAGCTTCTTCCAGGGCATGAGTACCTAGTGGGAAGGGGGGGCAAAGGGGTTCCCCCACCCCAAAACCAATCATGGTCTGGGGGTGGGGTAGCCCCGCCCCTTCTGGTTCAGGCCCCGCCCCTTCCCAGGTGGCCTGGGGCTACTTAAACATTTTTTGAAGTGGCACCCGGGCAAAAAAGAAGGTAAGATACATTGTCAAGCCTGGAGGATGGAATAGCGTAGAGGCTTTTGTTGCTGTGATTGGTTCACCTTTTGTGGCACAGAGAGAAGAAAGATTGCCAACTAGTTTGTATTGTGGGGTCATTACCAATGTATATTACAAATAAGTGAGGTTCATATCCTGTTTAAGGTAATGCATTAATTTGAATATGGGTAAAAATTAATTACTTTTAAGAAAGTACCCAAAGCCCTGTTTTCAAAAGTTTCAAATATTAGCCTCCTTTGGGATTTAGGAAGTTTTGAAAATTGTACTGAAAATATTCCCCCCCCTCCCCACCCCTCCCCATCAGCCTCAATACCTTTTATAAAGGTTCCATACTGGTTGCTGGTGACAAGACAATATTCAAATTTTGTAATGAACACTGAATTCAGCTTTTCATTTTTCTAAATACATTATTTTAAGTCTTATTGAAAAAAAAATCTCACTCTAGTCATTTAAAATATCATTGCAGCTTAGGAAATGAAAACGTACCGGTATTGGCATTGCTGCTAGCAATGAAACTTACTACCAAAGGTAACCGATTGAACTGGACCACCTTAAAAAACAAACAAAGGATCCTCAAAAACAAAAAACAAAACAAAACAAAACAAAACAAATCAATAGATGACTTGTCAGAACAACAATGTAAAACCTGCTACACTCATTCCCTAACCAACCCTGCAGCCCTTATTTATGCAACTGGTCCCATCAATTTAAATTCTGAATAGGAATAACAACTGGGAATAGGTATTAAAGATTCAGCACTAAAAGGTGCTAGCAGAGAGATAGCAATCCCATTTTGTGGCACACAGAGCTATGCAGTATCTTACACTTTGTTGAAGCAAAATGCAGGACAATGTAGCACTTTAAAGGCTAACAAGATAGTTTATTAGATGATGAGCTTTCGTGGGCCAGACCTACTTCCTCAGATCAAATAGTGGAAGAAAATAGTCACAACCATATATACCAAAGGATACAATTAAAAAAAAATCTTTCATTACACTTTGTGAAACTGAGCCAATTTAAAAACTGTAGCATACTGTACGTGTTATTTCCTTTCTCTTAATACACAATTTAAAAAAATATTCCAGGAAGGAGATATTGCCCTGAAGAAATGAGAACTACTGAGCATAAGTTAATAGTGTCAAAAGAATGTCAAGCCAACGCATTCAGGGTCAAACAGCTCCTTTTTTACATAGTTTCCATCAAACAAAGCTGAGCATGGCAAGTTTGAACAAGCTTTTTTTCATTTGTTTGAATTAGCACCTTTCTGTAAATTCTGCTCATCAGTCCACAGAGAACTCAGGAGTGTGAAATTGTTGAAAGATGATGAATTTCAGTAGACATAAGGTTAAAATATCAATTTTATAAACTGAACTGTTTTGTAAATTTCCTTGCCCAGACACTATTCCTGATCGTATGTATATAAAACACGAACATTTTCCCCCAAAAGAATTATTTTTGAATTGCCAGCAACAAATACAAATTTAGAACAAGGACATGTAGATATTAGGGATTTGCAACAGGCACCATCTGCTGGAGAACACAGTGATCTTCAAGTACTGCCCTGAACCAGTAACTCATTTACTCATGCTAGGAAATAAAAGCTTCTTTCGATCCATATTACAAACAAATCAGTATAACAAGCTATTCTTGTATTTTAGGAAAAAAAATACATATTTAAATTTAATCAAACCTCTTTGAAAAGTCAGGATAGAGAGTTGGGTTTGTTTGTTTGTTTTTTAAGTCAGGTAGGAATAATTCTGGCCAATAGATAGATCAAGACAACATTGAAATCTCTTACCTGGTATGTGTTGTAGTAACAGATGATACTTTTGTTTTTTGAAAGCCCTAGTTTGCTGCCCTGGTCTGTCGCAAGTGCAAAAGTGGACAAGAAACCAGGTCTAAGTGCATGCTCTGGAGCATTATCATTGGCAACTGGAACAAAACATATTTTACATTGGTAGAAGATCTTTGTACATATGGATCAGGCAACAGTAAACTAGATCAGATGTCATCCATATAAAACTGCTCTTACCTGCTTCCCACTTTCCCTCAAAAATGAATCTCATCTGATGTGCTTTGGAAGATGCATGTATAGCTCTTTATAACTCTGTATAGCTTCATCACCACTTCACCAGCCAGCTTTCCTAATGTCCTGAGGATCGTTTATTTTCTATACACTGGTTTGCTGCACCATGATCTGTGCTGATGCTGTTGTGTTTGATTGTCTCACTTCCAGGAGCATGCAAGACCCAGTCCATTTCACCCAGATCATGTTCATGTCATAGGTCTGCCTTCAGGTTCACTTATATATGAAACTCCTATTGAGCGTCCGTAAATGAGATGGGACCCAAAAACCATCTACAGAAACTTGAATCTTTGGATTCTTAACTTCCGCCATTGTGCCCATAGCACAAGACATCTCATGTTACTGATCAAAAGTAAGGTAAGGATAGCATAGCCCCCAAGACAAACACGTTCAGAATTAAGTCAACAGCAAATGGCTGCATTTATCAGTGGGTAGCATTTGGCCATATCAGTCTTAGGATGAAACTACTGCTAAAGCAATCCTGGCATTGTCTACTAATATGAGTGCAGCTTTATGGTATGAACGCATTACATGATTCCAACTCTCTTCACAGAGGATATGACATGACGTGCCTACAGACTATGGTTTTAAACACGCTGCATATACCTAGATAGAGAATGCTCTCAAGAGAGATAACTTAGTGTCCAATAAATCCTTGTTAAAACATCCCAAATTTCAGCATGTTTGACTTAATGCTTAGATCAACCTCTAATATTTACAGTAAACTAAAGACAGGAGGAAGAGAGTCCTGTCTCTATTAGGAAGCCAGTTTTTGTCTTTCAATTAAAAATGTCTATTATTATACAGAAGATGTACAATCAGACTTATGATTTACCTTTGATAACAGGCACACCATCTCGGTCTGACACTAAAATAGCATGAAGACCTTCAACACTAGAGAAAACAAAGTGTTGTTTTTACCAAGCTGACATGCTAGCAGCACAGTTCATTTTTATTCAGCAAACACATACCAAAGTGGGAAGTAGCAAGGAGAGATGTGCAAAAAGCGCCCACCATTAAACTAGCTTTTTGTTATGTGATCACCCAAGGGACCAAAGGCAGACAGTTATTAGAAGTTCAAGCAGAATGATATTGGAAGGTCTGGAGGTCCTGCAGCTTCAGAAAAGGAACTGCTATTCCAGGAAGTGCAGTTTTCACGGTATTTGCACGCAGTTCCAGAGCACAATGATTTAATGGTGCTAATGACTGACCTAGCCTAGCTACTTACGGTACTGAGAAACTGGAAACTACCAAGAATTGCCAAGTCTCCAGAAAGACAGTAGGACGTGTTGCTTGAATACAGGAGTTATTCCAGTAACAAGAGCCTTTTTAAAACACTATTCCCTTAAAATGAAGAATATTGTCCTTCTTTTGGAATGGAGAGATGGATAGGTTTTTTTTAAACTGACTTTTAATTCACTCAAAAATACAATGTACTAAGTTTCAAGATAAGTGTCTTATTAGAAGATGGGTTAACAAAGGATAGATTTTTGCAGCCAGATAAACATTGTTCAGACTATAGCAGGACTGGGCAAAATACAGCCAGGGGGCTGAATCTGGCCTTGCAAGCCACTGGATCCGGCTGCGGACTGCCCCTGCCGGGACCCTCAGGCACACAGCTTCAAGTTCACTCCATGCATCTCTCTACTCTGCAGGGAGGGGGAGGCTTCCTGCAATCTCCTCACCCCCAGCCCAATCTTCAGCTCCGATTGACCAGAAATTACTGGTCAATAGGAACTGACCCCAGCCAATCTCTCAGCTCCTAGTGGCCAGAAACAACTAGCCAATAAGATCTGAGAGATTGACCTGGCAGATGGGAGCAGCGCAAATTTCTTCCCTATCCTGGAGCTGAGACACATGTGGGGTTTGCAGCCTGCAGTTGTAAGTGATTTGGGGCTTCAGCAGGCAGGGAGTCCAGCCTGCCTTGGGAGTGCTGAAGGCTTAAAAAAGCACCTCCCAGGCAGAGCCTGCCTCTGGCACCCTGCCCGTCCTGCACCCCAACTCCCTCCCTCAGGTCACCATCCAAACACACTGCACCCCCCTGCCCCAGGCCATAACTGCCTCCCAGAGCCTGTACCCCACCCTGCTTCACCCCTCCCCCAGGCCAGAATCCTCTCCTGCACCCATACAGCCTCCCAGATCCTGCACCCCAATCCCCTGCCCCAAGTCACCACCTACACCATCTGTAGTGTGTATCCTCTTCTCCCAGGTCACAGCTCTTTCCCAGACTTTGCGTTCTCTCCTAGTGCCTCTGTCCTAGGCCAGAATCCTCTCTTGCACCCAAACCACCTCACTGACCCAAGAGCCCTATTCCCTGACCCAGGTCACAACCTCCTCCTTTGCCCAAACTTCCTCTCAGACCTCACACTGTCTCCTGCACCCATGTCCCTTACCCCATGCGCCCGCCTGTGCCCAATCTTCATCCTAGACCTTGCACCCCTCCACAGAAAAGTGTGGCCCTTGACCACTTTCCAAAATCTTGAAATGGCCCCCTGCCAAAAATTATTGCCCACCCCTGGACAATAGGAACCTATAAATTTAAATATATCATTTAAAAAAAATATCCAGACAGTATGGACAATCTGTTGGATTACTTTCACTGAAGTCCATTAAAATCCAAATAAATGTTATCATACATTAATTGTAAAACAGCACACAGTACAAAGTGAATACTGTAGCATGATAATTAGGTTACCTTGGTAATTTTTTGTACAGAAACCTTTTCAGGTCCTATAAAGAAAAAAACAAAGTTATGAAATATGTTTTATTTTCAAAATATGTATAAAACAGTCTCAATTTTATCACAATAGAAACTATTCATGTCATTTTTTAAAACTTCCTGTTTCTTCCTACCACCAAGTATTTTTTAAAAACTGTACTGAGACACATTTTTTAATTATAATCTAACCAAAACCCCCAAACACCTTCTTTGGTACTTTTATATAAAAATAGCCAGTGTTCCAGAATTTGCATATATATAGAACTTATATTACTTATTCATTTAATTCTGTTAATCATTTCAGAAGCTCTGAGAATGTACATAGTTTGTTAACCAACCAAAGTACATTTAAGTGAAATGGCAGCAAGCACACTATTGCATTTCACACTTCTCCCGAAGTGTTTTAAATATAACCTTTCATGCTAACACACTAACTACATAGCGTTTTGAACATCTGAATACATTTGCTGAAACAAATGCATGTCCCAGCACATCTGAACTTTGTTTTAGCATCTTCCAGCTATAATTATTTCACATGTTACTGACCAAAGAGCAGATTCTCCCTCCTTTTGCATAATCATGTCATTTAGTTCTGGACATCCAACACTCTGGTCATCTGAAGAAGTGGATTGTGCCCAAGAAATCTCATGATACCATCTACATTTTCTGGTAGCACTTTAAAGACTAACAAATTATTTGTTGTTTAAGTTTATCCTGTACAGACTAAGTAGGCTACCCCCTGAAGCTTTTGAAACGTCATTCTCAGACAGTGAAGGCCTATTTTCCTTTCAAAGTGTTTATAGATGTCTAAGGACTTAGTCCTACAAATACTTTAGCTCATTAGGGTTTCTAGGTGTCCAGTATTGACCCAGACAATCAGGTATTTTCGCCTCCTGTCTGGTAAAAAAATTCAGAAGATACCAGACACCTAAAATGTCAGGTATTTTCTGATTTTTTTCCCGGCCAGGGGGCGAAAATAAGGGACACCTGGCAACCCTAAGCAACCAGGCCCAGCCTGCCTGCTTCCCCCACCGAATACCTCATTCTGCAGGGAAGCTGTCTGGTCCAAAGCAGGGAGAAAAGGCAGAGAAGATGGCCGAAGTAGCGTCGCAAACAGCTGCCTCTCAGAAAGTCATACCTAGGGCGTACTGAGCATGTGTTATGCAACTGAGCATACTCAGCAAAAGCTGCTGTTGCTGTGGCCCTCACTCTGCTGCTATACCTGCAGCCTGTTAAGAGAGGCAGAGCCCAGCCCCTGTTCTTAAAGGGACCATGCAGGGTTTTTTTGTTTTTTTGCGCTTAACTCTCAGGGCCCCCCCCCCTTTTTTTGCTCAACAACTTTGGTCTCCCCTGCCGCCCCCCTTTTTTCCCCACCAACAGAATTTTTTCCTCTGTTTTTTTTTTGGGGGGGGGGGAGGGGGATGGTCGTCAGTATTTTTGGTTAAACCATCTGGCAACCCCATAACTCACGCATAGCTTTACTGCCATAAGTCAGTTCCACTGCACTGAGTGAGGCTTCATAAAGGCACGCCCATATGGATCAGCATATAGGATGGGTCTGTAAAGTAAGCTTTTTAGGGCAGGTAGCATATTTGCAAAATACTTACATCGGCCATGTTTTGAAACTTTTTAAATAAATCAGATGTACTGTCAAAGTTCCTGAAAAATAAGAGCCAACAATAGTCATGCACATAAGCTTTTATCTGCTCTCTTTCTCTTTTTTTGTTTAGTCTCACATAAAATTAAGGAGGGAGCAACATCCCTATTAATTTCTAGCATTCCCTAGCTTTCCTTCCTCTGCCAACGTGAAGAATATAATGCCCAAGGCACCTGCCCAAGAGAGCGAGTTCTGGGCATTGAACTGCTCTTAAAAGAAAATGTCTTACAAGATGCACACAAGCCCTTCTCCAGAGGGCCTTCCTCAAAAGTAGTCCCAGGGGCAATCATGGATCAAAAGCTGCATAAATAAGATAGAGTCTCAGGGCAAGTCTACATTTAAAAAGCTACAATGGCACAACTGTCCAGATGTAGTATTTTAGGTTAAGGTCCTACTATGCTGACAGGAGAGCTTCTCCAGTCCACAAAGTTAATCCACTTCCATAAAAAGCAGTAGCTATGTTCACAGGAGAAGCTCTCAGACAGCACTATCAGACAGCACCAAGAGTTAGGTTGTTATAACTGCATCACGTGGGATGGGGGTTAAGGATCAGAATCCCCTTCAGTATTTGAACCAAGCCAGGTTAGTGAATGTGCCAACCAATAGACCAAATCTGGTGATTAATCCTGGTCACATGCCACCTGAAGCATGATGTGCATATGCTAAGAGGACAACTGCATGGCATAGGGATGTGGATTTTTCATACCCCTGAGCTACATTTTTATGCCAATGTAGGTTTGTAGTGCAAATCTAGCTTCAGGGATTGGGCGCTAAAAAAAAAAAGGGGGGGGGAATGAGTGTGAGGTTAAGGTAAGTATACATTATTTCTTGATATTCTCTCTGGCTACGTCTACACTGGCATGATTTTCCGGAAACGCTTTTAACGGAAAAATTTTCTGTTAAAAGCATTTTCGGAGAAGCGTATCTAGATTGGCCACGGGCGCTTTTCCGCAAAAAGTGCTTTCGCGGAAAAGCGTCTTGCCAATCTAGACATGCTTTTCCTCAAAAAAGCCCCGATCGCCATTTTCACGATTGGGGCTTTTTTGCGGAAAATAAATCTCTGCTGTCTACACTGGCCCTTTTGCGCAAAAGTTGTTTGGAAAAAGACTTTTGCCTGAACGGGAGCAGCATAGTATTTCCGCAAAAGCACTGACAATCTTACATGAGGAAAAAAGGAGGGACAGGTGAGGAAAATCTGTTCTATGAGGAAAGATTTAAAAAAAAAAAAAACACACACAAGGAGCTTGGGGCTGTTGACAGAAAAAGAGGGTGGGGGCTGGTAGAAAAGGGTTGCTAGAGGGACTGAGATCAATCGTTGTCTGTATCCTCTAAGAGCAGCAGAAGCAGTAACGGGCCGAAGGCAGCCTGGCTACGGGGCAGCAGAGACCCGGGCCAGGTTTCCAGAGCAGGCTGGAAGGTCCCCTCCCTGCAGGTTTCTAGCACAGACGGGACAGACACCGGTCAGGCTGGGCCAGGGTTACCTGACCCTACGGGGGGCCGGGAGACGCTCAAGCCCGGGCGTTCCCGCACGGCGAGGGGGGGGCTAGCGAGAAAGGGGCCGCGCCGTGGGCTGTGGCGGCGCTGGGGGGAGGCGGGCCCGAGCGGGCCCCTATCGCTCGACTCCCCGCACCGCATAGAGGGAGGAATCAATACAGTAGGCCCTACAATAACACTAGCTACAGCCCCCCTGCTCCCTTACCCTGGTCGCTTCCGGGATCCCCCGCAACAACAGCCCAGGCAGCGAGCGGCCGCTTCTCCTTTAGCCCTCGATCACGTGATGCCCCACGCACGAAACAATCACAGACCTCCCGCCCCACACACCCCTGCCGGCGTCACTTCCGGCTGTAGCGTCAGCTCGGTCTCCCGTGTAGCTACGGAGCATGCCCGACCGTGAGAGCCGTGACAGGGCCACGCGAGTGGGAGCGCGCAACCACGGCGGCGTCTTTGCCCGCTTCCGCCCCAACGCAGAGGGTGCGGAGGCGATCATGTGACTGCACTTCGTTGAGCCGCGGCCGGGCCCTGGAGGCGTCCAGAGGCGCGCGCGCACCCTGTTGCGGAGCTCGCGCTGTTGAGCATGCTCCGTAGCTACGCCCAGCCCTGGTTGTCAGGCATCGCAAAGCCGGCGGTGCTGGTGCTGCAGGGATCTTGCTAAGGGGGCGGGGCAGTGCGGGGGGCCTGTCTGCTAGGGCTGGAACCAGAGACCATTAGGACTGGAAGGGACCTGGCTGGAGAGTGTCCAGGCCCCTGCCTCAGGGCCCAGCATCGTCTCTAGGCCAGCGGTTCCCAACCTTTTCCAGATGGGGATCCATTTCCACAAGTGAGGAAGACTTGGTGACCCATATTTGGGTCCCGACCACAGGTTGGGAAACCCTAGTCTAGCCAGGCTCTGATAGATGTGTATTCAACCCACCCTTAAATATCTCCAGTGACAAAGATTACATGACCTGTGTTTGTGGGTAATCAAGATGACTCTGCTTCTTCCCTTGGTGCTGTGAGGAACATGCCTAAAAGCTGAGTCTCGGTGCTGCATAAGGGTAGGGAAGAGTGTGCTTAGTTCTGGCTCACACCGAAGCTACCCCTGCTACGGGCTCTGCCTTTGTAGTAAGAACTTGCAGAGCCACACCAGGGGTAGCTTCCGGGGCCAGCACATAGGGTTGCAAGATGATTGAAACAAAAATACCAACCCTCCTCCCCCCCCCAAAAAACCCACCAGGAAAAAATTCTGTGGGGGGGGAGAAGAGAGGGGAAAGTGAGGGGAAACCAAAGCTGCTGGCTCCCCCAACCCCCCCAAAAAAAGACTCCAAGGACTTAAGCCAAAAAACAGCATGTCCCCTTTAAGGGTGAGTGCATGGATAGAAACAGGGAAGTGGTTGAGCACTAAGACCCAAGGGGAAGATTGCTTCCCTTAGGTCTTTTGGCCAGTAGCTATTTTGTGCCAGCAGCCTTGGGGAACCAGGTAAGCATGGGGGCTGAAGTCAGAGGGGCTAGGGGTGTTGGGAGCTAGGGGGATGCGAGGGAGTGGGAGGCCAGGCACTGAGTGTTTGTAAGATTGCCATGTGCCCAGCATTTTTGCCTCCTGGCCAGGGAAAAATTCAGAGAATACTAGACATCTCAGGTGTCTAATAGTCTGAATTTTTTTTTTTACCAGGCAGGAGGAGAAAATACAAGACTGTCCAGGTGAATACCAGACACCTGGCAACCCTACCAGCACGAGCCAGGACTAAGCAGTCTTGGCTCATGCCAGCCCTGGGACTGCTACGGCTCTGCATTTTAAATATAGTAAGAGCTCACTGCATTTAAAATGCAGAATTGCAGCAGGGGTAGCAAGCGCCCCCCTCATTATTGACTAATGGAGTAGGCATTGGAAATTCCATTGACTACTCATTTAGCTAATTAATCACAACTTAACATCCCTAATGTCCACAGTAGGAAATTTCAAAATAATTAAAAGTAACTCCAAAAATAACAATCAAAATAGCATGTCCCCGACCACACAGGAGCCTCAAAATTAATCCGAGGCAGGCTCCATTGTTGTAGATACGCTACCTCGTCTTAGAGCCCTAGGAAGTACTGGGAAATACTTACTTCAAATTACTCTGGGGAGTAGTTAGTTATTTTGAAATATTTCAAAATAAGTATTCTCCGTATGGAAAGTAGGAGTACAGATTTCAAAATACCCAGCTTGTTATTTTGAAATAATAGGCTTGGTAATGTGGACGCTCCGCTTATTACTTTGAAATATGGGGAGTTATTTCAAAGTAACTCCTTAGTGTAGACCAGGGCTTAGAGCAGTGGTTTCCAACGCAGTGCTCCCCAGCACAGTGTGCCCAATAAGTGATTGGGGCTGGCCCCGCCCCCGGACACATGGCAAAGGGGCAGTGCCAGCCCCGGGCGCGAAGCACATGGGCGGCTCCGCCCCCAGACGCACAGTGCATAGGCTGTGCTGGCCCCGGGCACACAGTGTATGGGCGTCCCTGCCCCTGGGCACGCGGCACAGGAGTGGTGCCGGCCCCAGGTGCGCGGCGCATGGGTGCTGCCGACTCCTGGGCATGTCTGCCCCTGGGCACATGGCACAGGAGCAGCGCCGGCCCCGGTAGTGCAGCGTTTGGGCGGCTTGGGTGCCCGGTATGTGAATGGCCCCACCCCCAGGTGCCTGGCAGCCCCAAAAGGTTGGGGACCACTCAAAAATACATAGGCTCATGAACTTTCCTGAATAAAACCCACTTCATCAGATGAATCTTGGGGAGGAAGATGGTGATATTTTTCAGAGTGCATCCTTTTTCCCTGTAACTTTTGTAATGGTGCAAAAAATCACAGAATGAAGGACCTACCGAAACCTAATGCATGATGCAGTTTACTTAATTTTTATCTGATTATCAGGACAAGAGTGGAAGTTTACTATCAGTTTATGAATTTCTCAGCAAGATTTAAGTCATTTTCTTCTTTTAGTACTCAAGAACAGAATATCCAAATGGAGTTTGTTTGAGCCTGTCATTTCTGATAAGTTCAGACTTTTGCTGTTTACATGATCGTTCCCAGGAAGATTTTTTTTTTAAAAAAAATCTCCCCAAAATAGCGAACTCTATTTGTACACCACTTTTCTGAGTAGCTCATTTTCATTATCACTGCTGTTCACTCATTTTTAAATAAAGTAGCTTATGTGTCTTAATTATATAAACTGTAGACATACAGTATATTAAATCCAGGTTGGGATCTAATATAAAATTGTAAGGGATGAGGGGTACATATGTGCTTGTGCTACTTATTTATTTTTCTAATTTGAAGAGGAACATTGTTACTTATAAAGAAAGGATACATGTAGAACCATAATAAATCATATGCCATTTTTAACGTTAAACTCAGACATACATGTAACCCAGAAGCACTGAGAACAACGGACAAATGAGAATGAAGGCTGCTCTACAGCCTTAGCTGAGAGAGAGTTGGGTTTTAGCTCAAGCTGTAGAGGCACATGGCTTTAGACACTAAGGTCCCAGATGCTGACGACCCAGGTCCCTGTGTAACAAATGCATAACTAATGAGCAGGATTAGGGGTAAAATATGGACCCTATTAAAATCAAAAGAACTCCCTCTTTCCTGTCCCCACACGCTTTTTTCCGAAAGAGCTCTTTCGAAAAAAGGTTTCTTCCTTGTAGAAAGAGGTTAACCAATGTCGGAAAAACCTCTCAGTTCTTTCGATTTTTTTCCCAAAAGAACGCGATTGCAGTGTGGATGTAATTGAAGTTTTTTAGAAAAAAAAACTAGTGTAGACATACCCTTGGAGACTAAAAAATTATATATATAGTATCATGAGCTTCTGTGCACACAACCCACTTCTTCAGACATCCGAAGAAGTGGGTTGTGACCACAAAAGCTCATGATACTATACACTTTATGACTGAAAGTTGTTTTTTTCAGGGGAAAGGAAAACACGTTTATTGAAAGTAGGCAGTTTTCCTTATGGTAATTAATGGCTGTGCAGAAAAGTCTTAATTTATAAAACAAACCAGCAATATTTTCCAAATACATAAGAATTTAAGATGAAATATTTTAGTAGCTAGATAACTTTGTCTTAAAAAGAAATAATTTATCTTATAAGATCAAATATGTGCCTATTCTTAGTTCAGTATCTACATGAGCTGAGCATAAATAAAACACAAGCCTCTGAATTTAAAACTAGAATGAATAGTTAAAGTTTTCTTTAACATGTAAATAATAAGATGTTTGCACATTTACACACTGAAAATAATTTTATTTTGATATGTCTAATATTACATTAGATATTATAAATAAGACAAGTCTCTTTAAACTTAACCTTTACATCTTGGAAATGCCATAGAGTTAGACAAAACAAAATAAGAATTTTGTTAAGATACCACCTTCATCTCACCAGATTTCCTTTGCAAGGCTTCCATTACATTATTAGGTGTATTGAACATGATTTGCAAAGCCTAATCACATTTCCCATATTGCACTGCTTTTTAAAAGTCTAAAGAACAAACATTTAAATTCCTTGAGATTTTTAAAGCTTTCCATGATTTTACATTCTCCAAATGTCAGTTTCACAACTGACCATACAGCCAATGCCAGCAGCAAGTTCAGAAACGTCATTTGAAATGTAAGCCATTTCTAACTACCTTCCCCAGTTTAAGTTGAGAAATGCTTTTACTTTGTGAGATTTCAGATTTCTGGGAAGCGCAAAAGGCTATCATTTTCTTTTAAAAACGGACTCTAATGAGAATGTTTACCCACATATTGGGGGAAAAAGTATTTAAAGATTAGTTACACCAGAACCCTCAAATTTGGATGGATAGTTGTAATGCCTAATGGAAGCCCTGTTCTGTGCAAATTTACAGTGGTACAATATTAAACTATCACAAAGTTTGAGGTATTAGCTGGAAAAGAAATATATACACCTATAGACATGCACACACAGTATTCACAAGTCTAGTGGTCCCAAGACCAGCAAACCTTGGTATTTAGTGAAAAGGAATCATGTACTTGCCAGGAAAATTATATATGCAAAGAAGCCTTAAAAACACACATCACATAACCCTTAATATAAGGAATATGTTATGTTTCTGTTCAACATGCTTAAAAGGGAAATTATTTAAACACATTGAAAAAAATTCTTATCTTTAATAGTGAGTAACCAAACAGAAAATGGGAGTCTTAAACCTGAAACTTTCCTTCAAGATTACAAAGTCATCTAAAAGAGGGGATACCAAGTGGTCTTATTTTCACCTGCTTTCCCTGAAACACACAGACTAGATCTTCATGAAGGCAAAAAGGATGAGTTTCATTTTCCTTCTCCCAAGTTTTTCCTATGAGGTCCCCCCACTTCCAACTTCTACAGCTAAAACTGTTGAGGTTAGAAACGTAGATAAAGCAATTTATTCCATTAATCCAAAACTTGACATACTGATCATTGTGTTCATTCAATTCCTCTACTCCACTATGTGGAAGGAAAAAAACGCATCTCCATGGCTTATGCAGATTTAACAGAAGAAAGGGAACCTTGTATTGGTTCTTGATCATGGAACCTAAGCTTCCCACAGGGTACAGGCAGTCCCGGACTTATGTCGGATCCGCAGTTACGAACGGGGCTGCCCCAGAGTACACGGACTGCGGGACCTCGCGGTCCTGCCGCCCGTGTACTCTGGGGCTTTCTCTGTGTCTCCCTGGTCTGCAGAGCCGCGGGGGGGGGGGGGGGGGGGGGGGAAGGCTCGGGCAGTGAGGGGGGGGGCTACAGGAAGCCCGAGGCAGAGTTGCTCTGCCCCGGGCTTCCTGGAATCAGCTGCTGATCAATTTCAGCAGCAACTGACTTGGGGACGCTTGGGGTTCTTAAGTTGATTCTGTATGTAAGTCAGAACTGGCGGTCAGTTTCAGCAGCGGCTGAATGTATGTAAGTCGGAACTGGCGTCCAGATTCAGCCGCTGCTGAAACTGACCGCCAGTTCTGACTTACATACAGATTCAACTTAAGAACAAACCTACAGTCCCTATCTTGTATGTAACCCGGGGACTGCCTGTACTCAGTGGATTACACTCCCCACAGTTCAAGTGGTAGGCTGACTTGGTCAGGACAAAAGTGAAGATTCCCATCACGAAGCTTCATTTGTTTTAAAG
Source organism: Pelodiscus sinensis (assembly GCF_052426305.1). Taxonomy (NCBI): domain Eukaryota; kingdom Metazoa; phylum Chordata; order Testudines; family Trionychidae; genus Pelodiscus; species Pelodiscus sinensis. Next base: position 113,247,888 of record NC_143055.1, on the reverse strand, counting down.
AAGCACAACTGAAAAATTGTCAATTAACAACCGTCAAGTATTGTGGAAAGCTTATCCATTTTCATAAGATTTTATACACTTCTGCTATATTGGTTAATACCCCAAAAGCAAGAATGGATTAACTTTTTTTTAGCTGAAATTCAATAATGTTAGTTGTTTTTGGAGGAACAGCTCAATTTGGAGAAGGAAATGCATGAAAGGTAACAGAGAAGAAGGTTAAAATGTATTTATGCTCATAGACCATGTCAAGATAGTTCATGACTTACTTTCTACTTCCCATTAATGCCCATTTCCTGGAAATGCATTTTACAGATATATAGGTGTATGCATACATTAGTATTTGCAAGTGCATGGATCATACGACTATGGATTTGCAGGACACTATATGTATTACATACCATATGCAAAGGGGGAAATTAAGTTGCGTAATGCAAGATTGTCGGTATTTTATAATGTACAAACAGTAGTTGTGAATATTCAGTATTTTGCCAGTTTAGATGGTTTTAATACAAAGAACAACTTCAAAACCCCCAAGACCATAGGGGTAGATTTTCAAAGGTAATCAACACCCAACAGCTCTGGCTGTACTAAACAGGAGCTGCTGAGTTTTGGGAACTTTTGAAAAATCTGACTACTTTAAGTGTCTAAATAGGAGCCAAGCTCTTCTGCGAAATCCAGCTCACAACAAATTGTGAATACTTTTGAACATTTGGACTTATGTGTAAAAAAACCCCAAACAAACAAACAAACCAAGTCAGGAATAGAGACAAAATATTCTTGCAGAATATGAAAAAAGCAGATTAGTTTTAATAAAAGTTGAGCACCTACCATCCCCTCCCAAAAATAATCATAGGAACATAGTTTAAGACAGTTGATTTGGTGCTATTAAAGTAACTCCCAGAGAGTTAGGTTTGCTGTAAAATCTTCAACTGCTATCTACTGCCTCAAACAGATCATGGAAGCTTCTGGTATAATTAAAATGGCTTATATGGAATGGAAGTGAATTGTAAACAGAGGTTTAAGGTTAAACTCTTCCTTACTGTACATCAAGAATGATTTAAAGGTAAAATGCAGTGGCTTTGCTAAGGGCCTGATCCTGAAAATGGTTAATTCCACTTGCTTCCCTCCCTCCCCCTATCCTCTGAGTTCCAGTGACATTCCCAAAGAACAACTGCATCACTGTCACCTACTAAACTGAAATACTCTCTTTATACAAGCATCACATATCCTGTATCTAACAGTTTCAGAAAGTACCTTAATTTGTCAGCATATGTGGATACGTATAACATACGTACCCAGTATTTAATAAATGGTATGTTTGCCATTGACTTCAATTAAATGAAATTTTGCTACTGATTTCAATGAAAGCAGCTTCAGGGATTTTGTGTATGGGAGTCAGCTTGCAACCTCAAGTCCTAAGGAGGAAAGGGGGAGTATATGGCTACATAAAATTGTTAAGCACTGCATTTTCAGCAAAATTACTTCCAAAGTCCTGAGAAATCCGAGCTCCAGATTTTCTCGTTTCTGCTAGAGTGAACCACAATTACTAAAGGGACATGAAAATAGGGGGTTTAAATAATGAAATATCTCTATTACACTTACAATATATTTGTGGAGTGTTATGTTTGTTCACTTTGGAAAAAAACTGAGAAGGTTGCAGTCCAGCTGTCTAAATGTGGGTAATAATATTCTACATTCACAATATAGTGTCTTTCATCTAGCTCCCTCAGAGTAAATATATGGTAGAAAAGGGTAGAGGGCTTCTGACTCTCAGTCTTCATTCTATCATCAGACCATGCTTCCCCCATGTAGTTATCTAAATTTTGTTAGAGATACAGTCACTTTGAAGCCTACGTGAATTAAATGAAAAGGGCAAAAGATTCAAATAATGTATCTTACCTTTGAGATTTCCTGCCAGTTTTGGTTTTGCTATCACATTTTCCTATGTATTCCTCTGCTTGTTTCTTTGTGAAAAATCCACACAGAGGACACTAACTGACTGACTATTCAGGGGAATCGGTGAAACTACTACAAAATAAACCTGAAAAATAGATACTGTGTTTTCCAGTCAATCAACAACAGTATTCAGGTTTGTTACTTATAACAACAGTAGGTCAAAGATTTCCAGAAGAAAATGTTTAAGCTGTGTCCATTTCAAATAAAGTGCTAACTGTATTTTAATGGCTATAAACTGTCTTTTGTTATCTTACAAATAAGTCTTTTAAAAGTCTGAAATGCACTTAAGTTTTACGAAAGCAGAACTTACACTGAAATGTTTACTAAATGTGCAAAATATATATTTCCTTAAATTGGTATTAAAACAGGGTTCTACCCTGACTAAAACAGATGTTATTTTATGGGGAGATTTTCAGAGTCACTTTGCAAAGGAAATAAATAGGTTGTTTTTACTTCTTTACTATACATCACATTGGCCTACCAAGATCTGTTTTGTTAAAAGATTTTTCTCAGCTTTTTTTTTTTTTTTTTTCAGTTGAGAAATTCAGGTTCTGTTAACCCTGGGAAACAACAATGACTGAGAACCAGTGGAGTAACTGACTCACAAAAGACCAGAATAAAATCTGAGCAGCTGGAAAGTGCAGGGATTTTTAGTTAGGCTGCTTAAAAACCTCTGGTTTTGGTATAATATTTAACTTATGACTAATGAACATTTCGATAAAGGATATTTACCCCTTTGGTTGTCATCTTTCTCACAAGAAATATACTTTGAGCTACCCAGAAGATCCTTCAGCAAAACCAAAGAAGAGACTTGACATGCCTGATATTTTTAACCATAAATTAAAAGAAACAAAAAACAAACAAAAGCCCCCTCAAACCACCAGGCTTTTACTTTTCAAATACATTACAAAGAAAAAAAAAAGGACACATAGCTAACTTTAAAAGAATCCTTGCACATCACCTTTAAGATAGGCAGGTCTTTATTCTACAGGAAGTATACCCATGCTTTCCCAATGCCTACCCTGGTCTCAATAAGAGACTGCAAATACTTAAATCTATTACGTGTGAAGCAGCATTTTTTTCCTCAAACAAACATGTTTTTGAAACACAATATTCTTAGAAAGAATTAATTTTCCAATAATTTATAATCCAATGGAATGTAGCAGCCTAGTTCTAACCATATGGTAACTATATATTTACTGTAAGCAGCTTTATTAAAAATATTTAACTGTGGCTTCACAGCCACAATATTTTATAAACACAATAAAATTATTTCTTTTTATGTTCACGGAAAATATGGCACCCACAAGCACACAGGTGTATCTATGAAACAAGAGGCCTGTGCTTTTGTTCAAAACCATTGAAAAAATTTCTCTATTAAGACAAGATAAAGAATTTGACAAGTTCTTTGATGTTATGTTCTCCAAATGAGCATATTTATGATACTTTCTGAATAACTTAGAATCTAGGGAATCCGCATTTGTTTGCTTGCTTTCTGTCTGTCTGAGGCAAACTGCAAGCAGTTGGGTGATTTCTAAAATAAGCAGATAAATGTGATTACACCATTCCTCTCTCTGCCTCAAAACTTGATTAATGGGGACATTCAGCACAGAAAGCCTATTTTGTTTTAGTTTTCAGCTCAGCTTTGAAGTTCACATCTGATATCTACTTTGAACACTACCTCTTTCAAATGACCAAAAATGTTTTGGTTTGGCTATTTGCTTTGTCACCAGCCAGTCTGTTCCATCTTATATCATCGTATACAATATTGGTTATAGCCAGTGAGACAATTTAGAAAACATACGCACAAAAGGTTTAAGGGCCACTCAAATTAGAAGCATTTAATGTGGCTCTGGGGACAAACTGTTCAAAAGGTACAGCACTGTAAACCCAATTAAGTGAACAGGCCATTGACTTCAGTTAAGTAGTTACACTGTTAACCTGAAAACAGAATTTGCCTCCTTGCAATTCCATACAGTATTTAAAGAGAAAGTCTCTAAAACAATGTACTGCCCTTGTTACCAAATATCCAGCATTCACAAATGAAAAAACAAAATATTTTGCTATGTTGTGTTGATAAATATAGACATGTCACTTATTCTTTCTGAAGGCACCAAAAAACCTGTATCCAACCTGATTCAGAATGCTCCTTAATTTGTGACAGCATGTCTGGATACATAACTTACATGTTCAGTACATGGAATTAAATTATACTCTATTGTATTTAATGATCTAATGGTAAGTTCTCGTCTATAGGGAATCCAGCCAGCAAGATTCTGGACTGAAACAACTTTATACTGTAATTTTTTCTTTTTTCTGTACTTGGTCAAATTTGTGAGGCCCTGATCACCGCAGAATGTTAGAAACTAGCTAACTATTAGTGTTAAAAGGCACAAAGTTTTTGACTTAAGCAGTGATTTTCCTGTTCCACTTGTGATGCTGAAACATGAATGTTTTAGGATACTAGCTTGAAATGAGAAATTGCAGATTTCCCAAGAGGAAACATATTGTTGTTTTTTTTAACTAATTACTATTGCAGGTTTCCCTAAACCTTTTCAGTGAAAAATACAGAACCTGGAAGTACACGTTCAACATATTTATGGTCTACTGAAGTATCAAATGGCAGAGTTGCTGCAAATTATTCCACGTACTAAAAGCAATGTTTACAACCTCTATATAGGACTTTACAAATATCTGCTTTTAAAAGAGATTAGTGAAGCTCTTGGTTTTCTTAGTATTGGTCAGAAAATCTTAAAAACAACAACAGCTAATTGCTACTCCAAATCAATATACCCCACCATATATTTAGGAATATACACTGCTATATTTTAAAAATATCAAGTTCCTCTAAGCTGGTAAAGTCTGAAGTTTTTACATAAAGTTAGAGATGAAGTGTAATTTTTTTGTTTCAACTACACACGCTTGACATCTGAATAAGGAGTGATGTAGTCACACTATTCATTTAATCAGTGAGACAAAATGTTTCATGGAGCTAAATTTCTGAGATTTTAAATAGAAAGTCTTTTAATTTATATATACACAAAGTTCTTTGCACAGATATTTACACAACAAATATGTTAAAGGAGAACCACTATGACTTAAGTTTCTACAAGTGTGGCATCCTGTCTGAGCTACTCTCTGCTGAAAGAATTCACAGAAGCTTTTGAAGTAAAATCTAAACAATTAAAATATTTGTGAACTTTGTTCTATATTTCAGAGTAGGTAAATAAGCCATTACATGATATTTCAGCATAAGGGTTCTGGAAACAGCTACACAGTAGAGTTTTACATCCACCCACTTTCCAGCTTTCAGAATGAAACAATCTCTTCTTGCTATACAGGAGAGATATAATAGCATACTTGAAGATGCACAGGTAAAATTTTAGTTCATCCCCCTCGATAGATACTTGTCAGCCTTTCTAGTTCTTTGCAGTTGTCCATGGACAAGGAGTCTGCCTTCATTCGGAGGCGATCATCTCGGTACACTTTTGCTGCATACAGCAAGTCCGTTTCTTTAAAAAAAGAAAGATTTTAGGGTTAAAGTAGTAATTTCACTTAGATGTAAAGTTCTCTATCAGAACTACCCCAAACATAAGATACCCACATCTTTTACCACTCTCTTTGCTGCTCCCAATGGATGCTTTTTTAAAAACTCTAATTGCTATTACTAATTATTATAGAGTGACATGTGTGTAGTTTTATTGCAGGTTTCCCCTCAATTTCCATCAGCATTGCTTGCCAGTTTGAAGATTTTCCAATGTTCTTATATTTCAATCCATACTTACTGACCTGAGAGATTCTCTGTCCCCCATTACTTGCTTACTGTACACCAATTCAGATGCTAACCACTTCATCCCTGTTGTCAGTGATCTTAATGACGCCTAGTTATGCTGGCAGTGTTCAAAATCCATTCTGAGAGTTAAATGCCTTTTGGATCTACTTGCCCAGCTACCTAAATATACCAATTTCTCAAGCATAAAATAACTATCCCTTATGTTCTTACTAGTGCTTACTAGTCCTAAACTATAACGTCTCTTTTTCATTCTCTCGGGTTAAATTCTAACTAGTAAGTCATTTTTTAAAAGACAATTTAGAAATAAGTTTTAAAGTGGCAAATAATGACATCTAAAAAAATACCACTGAACACGGAGCTGATATTTCCATAAATAAAATACAAAGCAGGAGTAACTTGTTACACAAACAAATAGGATTTGCTATTTCTTTTGTTTTTAAAAGCTATTTACGGAGTTTTAATAAGTTTACAAAATCAATGCCATCTAAATATCACAAGCACAGTGATTTTATTACTACATATTGAGAAACCGTCATAAATTTCCTCCAATGTAACATATTACAGAATGAGCCTCTTTTCACCATCTAGGACATTCTGTTCATGGTTACTTTATTGAGTAAAACTTCTGACTCTTCTCTTGTTCAGCTTCTTTTCTGCCATTGCCACTAAGTTCTGTAGAATATTTTGTCTTTTCTTGAATTTCAGAATCTGCTAGTGTTTCTTCCCGCCACCCCCAATCAGCTCATCATTAATTTCTACCTCTGGGATATTATTTTGTCTGACTGAAATGTGGATTTGTAGCTTAAGAAACTGGAGTGTAATTTCTCCTCTTTTAAAATCTCTAACTATATAATAATGATTTTGGAAGCTGAATGAGAGTTTAAATGGGAATTTCCATTTTCAGCAGAGCTCTGCCATCCCGACTGCTTCTGTAATTTCCCCTAGCTCTTTCCTTTTTTTTTTTTTTTTTAAAAGCTTGGACTAGACCTGGTTGGAGAATTTTAATGGAACCATATTCTACTGGAACATGTGGTTCTATCGATACTGAAATACTTTGAAAACAGAGGTTGATTTCACTGGCATTTCACTTCAGAAGAAAACCCTGAAAAAAAGTCTAATGTTGAAACATCACTTTTCAACTTTCTGGAATGAAATATTTAGATTTTTCTTTTTGAAATGACTACAAATAAAAACAAATTGTATTATCTCTCACTATATATTTTAGAATGCATCTATCTGTCAGAGTCCATCTGTGAATATATCTGTTCAAAAATATATTTTAAATGGTAAGAGCTAGGACTACCAAATTTGGTATGCAGCTTCCTCTTATGCTAACTTAAAACAAGGTCAAAGTTTGGTTATGCCAGGAAAACAGGAAGTGCCTAGAATGAGACTGTTTTCTATAACATGGAAAAGAAAGAGGCTGATTGGAGAGAGTGATATTGCAGAGTGACGGCTGGAGGCAGCAAACTCAGGGGACAGCTCTATTGCAGAGTGACCACTGGGAGCTGCTGCACACGCAGGAGAGTAGCCAGCTGGGGACAGGGCTCCATGTGTCTGGTCACCATTGGGTAAGTGGCCCAAACAGTGCCAGAGAAGAACACCCTCCTTCCAGCCGTTGCAACCCTCCTGGGAACTTTAAATGTCTATCTTCATTTAAATCATTGCTCTAGTGTTTGGATGAGGGGTTCAGTATGAAGGCTGCCCTGGGCAGAAAGGACAACCCCAGCAGCAGCAGCTTGGGGCAAGGTGAGAAGCATTTCTCCAAGGCCACTGCAGCTTCCCTTTAACTTGCCTCCTTTCTGTATGGTTTATGAGAAGCAATCCCACTCCAGGCACATCTCTCTTTTCCCTGGTACAACCAACCCCTCACCTTGGTTTAAGTTATGCAGCTTCCTTGTATCATAATGACAGACTCATGCACAGATAGACAAACTTTCAAATATATAGCAGATTAAAGTGGATAAGAAAAAATTAATAGGTTAAACAATCTAATTGCTAAAATAAATTGAGAGGATAAAATTATAAAAAGTGAAGCATTTGTTTTTAGCTCCAAAGATGTAGATGATATTGAATTTTCAATGTGTCTTTTTTTTTTACCCTGATCCAGGACTAAATATAGAAAGTTCCAGAGCTCATGTCAGAATACATTTTCCTTCTTTCTTTCTTCTATGGGTGGTTTTTTTTTTAAATATAGCATTCTTGCCTCAACATATGGAGCTTCATTTTGGAAAGAGGAACAAATACTAAGATAGATGGCTAATAAGGAAGTGGAGGCAGGGGAATAACAGGGTTGACAAAAGAGATTAAGTATTGCACTGAGAGTGGTTTCAGGTTAGCGGTGGGAGTATTCTTCCCCATTACTAACATAGTCAAATTAATAAGTGTGTTAGTCAGTATCAAAAAATTACAGCATTCCACTGTAATTGTCAAATGTACCAGAACAAAGAATGTATCATTTTGTAGGTGGCATTGTTTCCTTCAGTCATCAAAACGTAGACGACTTTGTGTATTTTTAAAATGCGAACAAATGTGTAAGACTAGAATTATATTGGTTCTTTCATTCAAATCACGTGTTAACACTTACTAGTAAAAATCATCATGTCCTTCTATCTAATACAGAAATAAGCTTTTTGCACTAAAGCATATTTTTGAGAAGTGCAAACATTACTCATGGAGTGAACTTACTTTGCTGCCTCTCCTTCCAACAGTTATTTCGAACGTTAGACACGTAGTCCTCTTCCACACTCTTTTCCACCTTCTGTAATGATACTCCTTTGTATTCATTTCTGAAGTCCTTGTTGACATAATAAATCACTCCCAAGTTTTCTGTTTTCATTTTGATGGTTTGCCCTGTACCACTGTAAGAGACATGGTACACATTAGTTTTTTTTATATACACAATATGTATGTTTCAAATATTGCCATTGATGAAGAGCAGCAATAAAATTTCGCTGAGTATGCTATTTAAAAAGGTATAGAAAAAAGTCAGGTTGTAATAAAAAAGAGTGTTTAACAGAAGGAAATGCTTACACTGACATGGAAATAAGACTTTTCTGCTTTTTACATTTCTCTAACTCCACAATCATTTGAGTAAGTCATTTTTGTTTTAAAACTAAATAAAATAACAATTACATTAAAAATAATACAATAAAATAACAACCAACCACCAACACTGGAATTTGTCAAAACAAAAAATTAGGCAAGAACAACAGCATTTCACTCTAAAATGCTTTTTTGCAGCCCTTGACATATCCACCTGCATGCTGTGGATTAAAAACTCATGATTTGTTTATGATCCGGAGGTGTGATGCTTGTTAAGTATCACAGGAGTTTAGTATCAGAACGGAAAAACCATCTCTCTCCCATGGAATTCAAACTCTGTAAGAAGATCCTTCTTTCTATGAAGTTCACCAGTTCTGAGAACACCTGATGGCAAATAAGCTAAATCTATTCTTTATTCTTATTTGCCAAGAGAGTTAATTTCTTTCAAGAAAAAACATCCCTCCATATTAACAGAGATGAGTTTCAATACCTGTACTCTCTTTCAGAGAGGTAGGGATAAAATACTGTCAGTCTACTATGGGTGAAAGGGGAGAATAGAGAATTTCTCCAGCCTTCATCATAATTCAGACCTTAACATCACAGATTTTAGTCAACTTCTTGACTTGATGCAAGTAGAAGATGACTCTGCAAAGCAGATATTAAAAAGACATGCAATGAAAGAAAAAAAAAAAGCAGAATATGTTTTTGGACAAGTGTGTTTTGTTTAACAAATTTACAAATTAACAAATTTTGCTTAACTGGATTACTTACGATCTTGGGTATAAGGCATAAGGAGGATTAGAAACCATCAACTGGCTCAACAAAGACACAAGGATCAGTACAATAATAGGCATCAGCTGGATGAACATAGAAAAGCCTCCCTAGGGAACATAACAGTTAAGATTTAGGCATTTCATAAAATCAGGATCAAGATAGTATGCAAATCTGACAAGGTTCAATCCGAACTGGGATTTGTTTTTTAAGATTGAACAATATACCAATAACCTAAACAGTGCCAAACTGTTTTGTAGAATAACTAAAATTAGTAGTAGACAGTTTAAGCACTGTCAGGTTACTGTACTCCAAAGTCACTCCCCCCTGCTACGAAAAAAGATTGTCCCTGTTCCAAAGAGTTTGTAATCCAAGTATACATGGCATTAGTCAGTTAATAGCAATCCAATATGCATTCCATCATACAACATTGAAGAGATGCATTTAAAACTCCTGAAACAGAGTTCAAAGCCTACTGAAACCAATGAGTCATTTCACTGATTTAATGGACTGAACCATGTCTATGCACATGTCAAATAAGTAGTTAAATCAAAACAGCCAGCCACACTTAGTTTGTCTAAAGATAGTCCAGAACATGTGTGAATACTCTTAATTTAATCCACTTATAAAACAGATTAAAATAAGTGAGAATAAGGCACTCTTACTCCAGAACAAGGACATCCACATATGATGTTATTCTTAGCAATAGCTAATGTGTTTTAAATTAAAATTCCTATCTTAATATCGAGGTGGCAAAAATCTGATTTTTAAATTCAATTGGATTTTTTTTATTTGCATTATAATTAGTTTGTTTTAAAAAATAAACCTATTTAAAAATGATATCTCTATACAAAATCTGTTCAGGCCCAAACTTACAAGTTGTAGACGTGAAACAATATTTGATAAGATAATTTTACATATCCAAAACATTTAATGTTGTTTTTATAAAAATAAATGTTATAGCTGTTTTGTTAATTAAATTCCAGTTGCCATCCTAATTCAGGTTGACACAAATCACAAGCAAAAAATTGCAATATTAGAGCAATGTATTATTCACTATTTCTAATCATCTGAAAGCGTTAAATTATATAACTGCTTAAATAAGTATGTATTATTTAGAATGGACCCTGCTAGATAGTAAAAAACTATTTAGCTGTAAATCAGCATATATTATTAGTTGTATCAACCAATGAAACCATAACCTTCTTTAGAAAACAATTGAAGAATAGATAAAAAATTAATAACAATTGATTATTTAAATCAATAGTTTTCACTTGTTAATGTTGCCACAAATTTGGTAGTATTTAAAATCTTAACACTCCAGTAGGAGTGCCAGAATCTCTCCTATACTACTTTTCCTTCATTCCTCCCACCCCCCCCAAGGCCTCTTCCCTCCCACACCTATTCCCCCCCCCCCCCCCCCCCGCAACTCCTATCCACTCCTGTTCTCTCCTTTCCCCTCCGCCACCCAGTGCTTTTCCTCTCCCCATCCCCTAGGTCAAGGACTTTCCTGGAATCTGCTGCTGAAGGTAGGGGGCAGCTCTGGCTGAGTAGGGGCTAAAGCAGGTGATAACCCAGCATCTCCTCTCCCCTCCTGCTCTCAGTAACTGGACGTAGGGGACCTGACAGTGTCTGGTTAGATCTACTGACCAGACACCCATTTTTAACTGAACTTCCCAATCAAAACCAGGCAACTGGCCACCCTACCACTTGGTGATGTAATTCAGTGTTTCTCAAAGTGTTCTGTAGGTCCATTTTGGGAAAGCCGCCAGTAGGCCCGTGCCACTTTGTTTACTTAAAGGGTCAATAGCCACAGAGCCTCACAGCTCCCATTGGCTCCACTTCGCTGTTTCCAGCCAAGGGGAGCTACAAGAAACAGCAGCCTGAGCAACACCACTTTCTGCAGCTCCCCTTGACTGGAAATGGCGAACCAAAGCCAATGGGAGCCACGAGGCTCTGTGGCTACAGATCCTGTAGGTAAACAAAACAGCATCGGCCCACTAGCAGCTCTCCCGTGGGCCAATGGAAAACTCTGAGAAACACTGATGTAAATCAATCTGCCCTGCTTAATCCAAATTATTTTTTTAAGTGCAGACAAACCCTTAGTGACCAGAAACTAACTTCAGTCATTTAGCATTTAGTTATGACACAGTTTGGGTTCTTTTGTTTTGTTTCCTGCACCTTATACAAATCTTCATGTCTGTTTAGCAGAAGAGCTAGGCTTTCCCACTAAGCCTGAAATGTAAAATATTTCAATTGTGTATTCAGGTATTCCTACAGAGTACAAGACTCCCCTGCAACTATGCCATGTATATGACTACAATCTTCTCTCTAGAAGTGGATTCAGGTCAAAACCACTCAAACATACATCACCCCTCTCCTCTTCCCTCTCATGTCCACTATGACGGTGTTGATTAGCATGACTGTAGCCACCTCGACCATTTGAAAATGAATGTACACTACCTACGAAAAGAATAATCAAAAGTCAAGAAAACACCAGTTAAACATGCAAGATGGGAGAGAAACTAAAATGTCTTGACTATGGACTGGGGAATTAATATACAGAGGATAGCATTTAATTTTTTCATCTTTAAATTTCTTTTATTTTAATATACTTGGCTTTATTTTTGAAAACCTACAATATTTATCAATTCATGATTTCATGTGCTCTCAAGGTTACCATAACAATCAGAAAAGGAAACTAACAAGTTCAATATACAGCAATCCACAGAGAAAAATAAATTGATTACAGTAGATTAGGAAAAAAAGAGCTGGGATATTCTAAAAATCATCATATGAACTCTGTAGTTCAGCTGAGAGAAATGCCCATTAAATATTAATGGATAAATACCTGAAGGAAATGCTCCTCCAAAGAACATATTGAATAAATCCTCTGGAGTAATATCAGCCTCACAACCTCTGTGGAAATTAAATCTACCATTGCCAGGGTGATTGCATGCTTGCTCCTCACTGCCTGTAAGGTCATATTGCTTTCGTTTTTCTGGATTGCTCAGCACAGCATATGCATTTCCAATCTCTGAAACAGGGAACAAAGAGACATACAAACTAACAATAAGAGCTATTCTGTAATTACAGTTGTAATTTCAGTCAAGAATTTGCTGAAGATTAGCATCTTTTATAGGTGACACTTGTACATTACAAAATCAACTGCAGTGGAATAGGGTGTCCAGAGACACCTTTGGTTTTTTACTCCTTCCAAGATGCAGTATCATGGTAAAGTAGCTATAGAAAGCTAGACAGTTATGTCATCTGCTGAAATATTTCCCCTCATTGCAATTTAAAAAAATATAGATTTAATGTGAACTAAAAAAAGTCAGGTAATTGCAAAAGTTTGGCTTGATCCAACAACATTAACCCTGCATGCAGCATATCCTATATGTTTTATGGAGTACATTAATATGAATAATACAATAAACTTTACATTCAACATGGAAAAGACAAATAGAAAATATTACATGAGAATTAATATTAGTGAATCCATTTAGAGTTAACCCTAATCGATCTTAACTTTTGGAATTCCCTCACCTGTGTGTGCTTGAGCTTGAAACCTTAACACTGTGTTAATACAGATATTTTATATTTAATGTATCTGAGTTTGAAGGAAGTAGAGGAGAAAGACCAGAGAGATTTGTGGAAGTAATCAGTTTAAACAGTTTACAAATTCTGCTCGCTTTATCGGGGATTGAAAGTGCTTTGAACGTTCTTGCTATGCATGTGTGTCCAGAGCATCTTTGGTTTACTGGATATCTATCGACAAAGAAATTTACTACTGCAGCTTAGTATGCAAACTTCAGTTAATCTTATCTTGTTAAATAAAACTTTTTTCCCTCAATGAACAAAAGTGAATGGATCTCATTACCATTTTTCTCATTAACTTTTTTCCCCCTATCCTCTCAAAAATGGGCATAGGTTTTCAGTGTTGGATTCCCAAACGCAAAATGCCAGAAGTTGATGAATGGGTATAAGGTTAAAGGACCATACAGATAAATCGACTGTGGCTTTGAACAAGCACTGATTTATCAGAGTGATTGAGGACAAGAAAGTTACAAGGGTGCAAGTATGGCAATATTTTTTTTTAAACTGTCATGAGACAATGCTAGCAGTGCTGCTTTTAAATGACAAATCAAGCTACAAAAATTATATTGAAACCCTTATAAGACACACACTTTAAATACAGTTATTAGGGTTACTCTGCCCCAGGGTAAAAATGGTGATGAGAGTTTGACGCACTCAACAGTGGAGAGTAATTACAGAGAAGTCAGTCAGCTCCTAACAAATGCACAAAGAAAATCTTTTGCAAAAAATGTTTTACTCATGATATTTTTAAAGTAACATTTTTGCTTATATTGTGACATGGAAGATCATAAACTGCTAATAACCGAAGACAGGAATTCAAAAAGGTTTTTTATTTTAAACAGAATATTTTTATTTAGAGAAGATAGAAAGACAGACTTATCAATGTTCTTAAAATAAAAAGAACAAACTCTTGGACAAGTTAGTAAAATATATTCCAAGAGATTTGAAAAGTGAGTTTATATTCATGTGGTTTTTGTACAGCCTCTCTCCAAGTTACAAACGAGTTTACGGCCAAGTGTTTGGTCCATACTCGAGCTGTTTGTAACTCGGACCCCATTGAGTTACACGCGACCACGGTGTTCATAAGCGCGGGTCGCGTTCGTAACTCAAGGACTACCTTTACGACTGCTCCATGGGAGCTTTGGTTGTAAGCGCGAATGGTCGTAACTCGACCGTTTGCAACTCGAGGAGCAGCTGTATTGAGAAAATAGTCTTGCATTCCTATTTTATACCATGTGATCTGTCAGTCTCAAGCTCTATTTAGGAGGTTTTCTAAAAAAAAACAAACCCAAACAAATCCAGGAAACCTCCTGACTAGTAAATTATAAATACATGTTGTCTGGCAATATTCAGAAAATGACCAAATGATACTTCGGAAATTTTAAGAAAAATACAGTCCCATTAAAGCCATTTGGATTCCAACACTGGACTATACTATTTTGAAACCATACATTAAAGTAATGTGCATTTGCTGAAGAACCAGAAAATATTCAACCTGAATGAAGAGTGAAATAGTAAATGGTTGATTTTGAAAATGTCAAAGTTAATACTTTAAACTATTATTAGTAACAAGGTGAACATGATTAGATTTGACGGTGAGCCTTTAAACTAATTATATATTTTGTAAAGTTTAGTTATCAAAAGCATGTGTAACTATATTAAGACAATTATTAGCAATTAACTTGATTTCTATAAGTAATCTATTTCATAATTAGTTCTCTTGGCCAGGTCTACGCAGCAAGTTTTGTTCTGGGCTTAACTTAGAAATATGAGCCTTGATACCATTTTGATTTGTTCTATCCCCATACAAAAGATGTTGTTTAAAAAAAAAAAAACGTAGATAGATTGCACTTGAAGGAAAATGTCAACTTTGAGAAATAATTGTTTTTCTCAAATATATATGCAATATTAAAGGATTTTTTTTTTTTTTTTGCCAAAAGTGTTCTCCATCAGCAGTTTAGCGTGACACAGGCGTAATCTTGGCAGCATTAGCTGCCCGGATATTAAACTGAGTTAGGGGTTGGTCAAAAAGTAGTTGCAATTTGGTCCATCTTGAACAAATCTGTTTTTGCCTGAATAAAAAAAAAAAACTTATATGCACAAAACTTTAAGAAAAAGGTAATGTAGCATATCATGTGACTGAGTAAAAACTGCATATTGATGTAAACTTCCCCCCCTGCAATGTCAAAGATACAGTCAAATGTACACCTAATTGAAATGTGCTGATATTAAACCAAGCATAAATTTGTCTGATGTAATTTTGCATAATCAGTCTCACTGTGTGGAATGGCAAATGTCAATGTTTATACTAGAAAACAAATTACTTGCCTTCATAAGAGAAACTATATTAATCATTAGCATTATAAAACTTTCATTGCCAGTGTAGACATGCTAACTAATGAAAATCTTTGCCTTATTTTCTGCTCTTTTAGCCAGGAGACTACAAGATAGAAATATCTGAAAACATGGTTTTGTATCAACTAACACCAGTAAGTACTATCTTTGCTACGAAGCCCTTCTATTACAAATGCGCCAGGAACCAATAGCAATAGTAAATACAGTAGACTTCCGATAATCCAGCACCTTTGGAACCTAGGTGGCACCGGATTACAGGCAGTCCCCGAGTTACGCGGATCCGACTTATGTCGGATCCGCAGTTACGAACGGGGCTTTTCTTGCCCTGGAGGATGGGAGCGGCGGGACGCCCAGATGGAGCCGCGGTCCCACCCGCATTCTCCGGAGCGAGAAAAGCTGCTCCCCGTCTCCTGGGTCTGCTGGTCAGACGAGGGAGACGCGGAGCAAAGCCGCGGAGGACGCCCGCAGCGGGACAACCGCGGCGCGCCTGGGCTGTCCCGCTGCGAGCGTCCTCTGCGGCTTTGCTCCCCGTCTCCCTGGTCTTCTGAGGGGGGGGGGGAGGCGCAGCTAGTGCCCCCTCCCCCCCAGCAGACCAGGCTTTTCTGCCCACGACGCCTGGGGTAGAGCAGCTGGGGCGCTGCTGGGTTGCTCCCGCAGCGCCGCTCCTCGGCGCTACTGGACCATCCCGGCAGCACCCCAGCTGCTCTGCCCCAGGCGTCCTGATTCAGCCGCTGCTGGTCAGTTTCAGCAGCGGCTGAATCAGGACGCCTGGGGCAGAGCAGCTGGGGTGCTGCTGGGTTGCTCCAGTAGCGCCGAGGAGCCGCGCTACTGGAGCAACCCAGCAGCACCCCAGCTGCTCTGCCCCAGGCGTCCCCAAGTCAGCTGCTGCTGAAACTGACCAGCGGCTGAGTACAGTAAGCCCAAGGCAGAGTTGCTCTGCCCCCGGCTTCCTGGAATCAGCCGCTGATCAGTTTCAGCAGCAGCTGACTTGGGGACGCCTGGGGTTCTTAAGTTGAATCTGTATGTAAGTCAGAACTGGCATCCAGATTCAGCCGCTGTTGAAACTGATCAGTTTCAGCAGCAGCTGAATCTGAACGCCAGTTCCGACTTACATACAGATTCAACTTAAGAACAAACCTACCGTCCCTATCTTGTACGTAACCTGGGGACTGCCTGTATCGGATATGCCGGAGTATTGGGAGGTACTCCAGCTGGGGTGCTGCCGGGTTGGTCCCACAGCGCCGTCCCTCACCCCCCTGCTCGGCAATAACTACTGCAGTCTGGAGGGTTGGGAGCCCGCTCCCCTCCCGGAAACTCTCGGCAGCAGCGCGGGGCTTCCCCCGCCTTCCTGCAAAACAGCGGAGGGTTCACCCCTTGCCGCGCCGTTCCCTGCCTACCACCCCCAGACGCAGTGTGGGTCCCGGCAGACCCGTCACAGGGGTATAATCCCCTTCTCCTCTTCTCCCCTTTCCTTTACCAGCCGCGAGCATCCATGGGGCTCACAGCAGCTCCAATTGTCCAGCTGGCCGGAGCACTTCCAGATTCCAGTTGGTGCCGGACTATCAGGAGTGCCGGACCACTGGAGTTTTACTGTATGTAAATATTATGATGGCATAGTACACAATGATGTAAAAATGTGTCTTCACATTAAATTAACCTAACCCCAGTATAGAATCAGTTGAGGATAATGATAAAATGGCATAATATAATTTCACAAGCTAAGCATCTGTCTCAAATAAAATCAATACCAAAATAAAAATTGATTCAGAGATCCATTTTACCTTATTTACCTTCCATGCATACATTGAGCTGTCCCTAATTTATATATACAACCAATCATTTCCTGAAAAAAGTAATTAAGGGCCCTATTGCAGCTACACAACAAACTGCTGCTTGGTCTATTCTATGCAGATGGAATGAATCAGTACTAAGACACTGTGCTTTAACATAGATAGTTTTGTACAGTAGATGGGCCCTTTAGATTATAAAAGATTTTCTTGTACACATTTTAATTATAAAAACTTTTACTTTTAAAAGCATCTGTTGCTCCAGGTGCATGGTTTTTGTCTGGATGAAATTTCAAAGCAAGCTTTCGATAAGCTTTCTTCAAATCTTCTTCACCTGCATCTTTTGACACTCCAAGTACTTCATAATAATTTTTACTTTTCTTTATACTGCAGAAAAGAAAAGATTTCAAAGATCTAAATATAATACAGTTAAATATAATTGCATATAGAGAAGTCACTGAAGATATCAACATTAATATTTATACAACTAAAGATATTCTAGAAATTCATTTACAAAAATTGCACCTTTGCACAGAAAGGTTATTTTACTGGGAACACTATCTTCTGTACTCATACACTTCTCACTCCTTTTTATGCTTTGAAACTAATACAACTGTGAGAGAGGAAAGTGGATTCTTTTCTTGCTTGCCCAACTTCCACAAAGTCAAATAATCTTCTTTGCTAATGCTGCCATGAACCAGAAATAACCCAATGTGACTTGGCAGAATACATAGTTAGAAAAATGTATTTTTATATATAAACAGAAGATTTGTTTTGGGTACCCTTTGATTAAAAAATACCAAATAGCACTTCACAATGCCATTGTGAGAACAACAAGAAGGAATTTCATACACAGGAATACACCTGAAGCACGTTTTACTTTTATAAACTGCTTGCATAAATCCAAAGAAATAATAAATAAAATAACTCTAATTCTATATTCGGATGACCTAGAATGCTTAACATAGCATTAAATGCTATACAAAGCCTTAACAACTTTGATATTACTGTTCCTATCAGGATGAAAGTATCAGGATAATGTAATCATTTGATGGATTTTAAAACACCCAGAAGTGAAGTGGAGACACGGAAACCAAAGGGATAGAGAATGCTCTTATTTCATGTGAACAGGAAGGTTTGATAAAAAGTCGGACATGAATTTTAAATTCAACCTGATTTATGGGGTGAGCTCAGAAACCTAAATTTAAAGTATTTTGGAACTGTAGGATTCTCCTGTATAACTAAACTGGGAGTTTAGTTGCCAAAACTGTAGTACATTGACATTTGGTGAAAACTGGAAGAAAATATTTGGTGCAAACAAAACCAGAAAAGTTTATGCACGGAGATGAAATATAACATACCCATGTAGGGGGACTCCTGACTAGTAGGCAGTAAGATGGCAAATACTACCAATATAGACCAAGGGCTTGCCTTTAGGAGTTTTATACCTCTATAAATTTATAGCAATAAGCTTAGTACAGTCACACTAGTCTGTAACTGTATCCATACTAGAAGCTTGTATTGCTTTAAATATGCCAGTTTCTAATAGGGATGTAAAAGTGTAACCGTTTTTTATCCAATAAACATCAGGTTATCGGTTTCTGTTATGGTTACACGCAGGCTCCTACTCCCGGGAATCTGGCTGTCGTGCTGTGCACTCAGCAGCATAAAATTATGCTGCAGAGCTCGCAGTGAAGCCTGCTCTCCAGGAATGGGATCCATGGACATGTTTTTGTGCAATTTTCAGGCAGTTTTGGATCCATGGAAATGTGCTTATATCTAAATTCAAGTAAACTGCAAGTACATTAAATGTTATTCTGATTTTACTCTGGTCTTTTAAACTAAGCAACATTTCTAGTCATAGAAGGAATGTTTTTGGTATTGAACAGTCTGTTTATGCTAAGGCTTCTATATTATTTTTTTAAAAGTATAAGACATGGAAGACTTTACACATTTTAAATTATTACAGGCAGTCCCCGACTTACGCGGATCCGACTTACGCGGATCCAACTTATGTCGGATCCGCAGTTACGAACGCGGCTTTTCTCGCCCCGGAGGACACGGACTGCGGGACCTTGCGGTCCCACCGCCCGTGTACTCCGGGGCGAGAAAAGCTGCTCCACGTCTCCCTGGTCTGCAGACCAGGAAGACGCGGAGCAAAGCCGCGGAGGGGCTCGGGCAGCCGGGCAGCCCAGGCACGCCTGGGCTGTCCCGCCGCCGGTTTCCCCCGCAGCTTTGCAAAGCCACGGAGGGGCTGGGGCTCCGGGGCAGCCCAGGCGCGCCTGGGCTGTCCTGTCCTCTCCAGCAGACCAGGGAGATGGGGAGCAAAGCCTCGGAGCACGCCAGCAGTGGGACAGCGTGGCGCGCCTGGACTGTCCCGCTGCCCGCGTGCTCTGCGGCTTTGCTCCGTGTCTCCCAGGTCAGCAGACCAGAGAGACGGAGCAAAGCCGTGGAGGACTTGGGCATCCCCACCCCCGTCTCCCTGGTCTGCTGAGGGGGGGGGGGGGAGGGTGCAGCTAGTGCCCCCCCCCCCCCAGCAGACCAGGCTTTTCTTGCTTACCCCTGGGGTAGAGCAGCTGAGGGCTGCCGGGTTGGTCAGTTTCAGCAGCCGCTGAATCAGGACGCCTGAGGCAGAGCAGCTGGGGTGCTACTGGGTTGCTCCAGTAGCGCCGAGGAGCCGCGCTACTGGAGCAACCCAGCAGCACCCCAGCTGCTCTGCCCCAGGCGTCCCCAAGTCAGCCGCTGCTGAAACTGACCAGCAGCTGACTACAGGAATCCCGAGGCAGAGTTGCTCTGCCCCAGGCTTCCTGGAATCAGCCGCTGATCAGTTTCAGCAGCAGCTGACTTGGGGACGCCTGGGGTTCTTAAGTTGAATCTGTATGTAAGTCAGAACTGGCGTCCAGATTCAGCCGCGGTTGAAACTGATCAGTTTCAGCAGCGGCTGACGCCAGTTCCGACTTACATACAGATTCAACTTAAGAACAAACCTACAGTCCCTATCTTGTACGTAACCCGGGGACTGCCTGTATATAGAAAAAAAGATGTAAAATATAACAATTCTGTGTTTCTTAGACTCCTCTTCTGAAGCTGCCACAGACAGTTACATACCCCATTTGTCAGCACTGAAAGGAACAGGAAGGATTAACATGTTTCACAATAAATTCCTTGTTAAAGGGATTTTAAAAAGTTTATGAAAACAGTTTAGACAAATATGCTCTGTGGCTTGCTGGTAGCTTACAGAACCATTCCAGGTGTTTTGCAGTGCTGCTTCTAGCAGAAAGGCAAAGCCCGCATCCACCCATGATATTGGCAAACTGACAGGCGTGACCCATAACTCAAAAAGAAGCATTACAATTATATCAGGACAATTTACTTGTATGGGGATATCAAACAGATATACCAGATCAGCAATCACTAACCCATTCATTTGTGGGAACAGAAATCAAGGGTAGATGACATTGGTAAACAAGCAAACACATTTAGCATGTTAGAACTTTATCAATGCATCCAAATGAGAGGATAAATAATTTTCATGTCATAATTGCCTTACATTACGTATGCAAACCTGTTCCGTTAAGATCAAAGATGAGAGATACTGCAGAAACTAATGTTAGCTACATTCTGATCATCTTGTCTATCCTTGCTGTGATGAATGAATGGATGGATGTTGCCTTCTAGTCTAACTAGATTACAGTATATACACTGGGAATTGAATGTTAACTTCAAAGTGATGGGCTTTTTCTGTTTAAACACACCAGTGTGTGCTCAAAAAAGAATTCAGTCATATCCTGTGTTCAAAACACTCGAAGGCCCCCTTCATCTATAAAAGCGAAACCTCAAGTCTGAGCCCGCATCTCCCGTCTGCTGAACTTTAAACAGGAAAAGTTTATGCCCTGGGACTGAAATATTCCAAGTAGTTACTTGGAATAATCTTTTTTGGCATTTTTCAGAGTAACAGGATCTACATCTAAGTTGTGTTTGCTTTATAACCTTTTGGGGTAACTCCAGAAAGATTTCTGCAAGCCAGCAGACTCATCCATCACTGAAACAAATCTAAGGATCTTGCAAGCATTTTTAATGTATATCATCTTTTAATGATTCCTTAACTTTATTCTTTTCTTAATATATCTTTAGTTAGTTTACTAAGGACTGGCTGACAGTGTGATATTTGGCTAATATTTGACACTCATCTTGACCCAGGGTTAAACATCCGATCCTTTGGGATTGGTAGAACCTCACAATATGGTGAGCTAGGTTTTCAATAAACATTCACTATAGTATTCCTGTTTACGAATGGCTGCATTGTCTAAAGGGGACTGTGTTTGGCTTATTAACCAGTGTGTTGCTGCAGAATCTCTTCTGATTCTGGTCTGATTACTTTAATTACAGAACAAGCCAGTTTTCAAGCATTGTCTGTGTTGTTGCAATCTGCCCTTAGTGTGGCATTCTCCGCATGGCCCATGCCAGACACTCACTCATGCCACCATCCAGTAATTCTCATTCCTAATAGGTATAACCCTGTCCAGGACCTTATTCTAGTTTCTGTGGGATTGGGAGGGTAGCATGTATGTATCTGTAGGCGGGGGACAAGCTTCTCCCATCTGTCTTTGTTATGTTTGTTTACTGTAAATTAAGTGCTGTGGTCAAGAAGTAAACTCTTTGCTTTGTAGTAGAGGTTTTGAGGTGGAGATAGCATAAAAACAGGAGGGAGCGAGTCTGATCTGTCCTGCATTTGGCTCTACCGTCACTATTTATGCATATTTTGAAGATGATAATTACAATTAGCAGCAAACCTAATGTTTCAAAACATATCTTATTTTCAAATGCATTTCAGTCCACAAGAGAAGTGCCTCTCAGCATGTGAGTCTTCAAACTTTTGCACTGAACAAGTAGTTCTCTTTTCAACTTTTTTACTATTCAGATCATATCAGTCAGTACTTATGCAATCAACGGAAAGGTATTGCATCTTACACTTCTCCCCATTGAGCAACTTGTTTGCATTATCATGCAATGCTCTACAGAAGTGCTATAGTAGCTTGTTGGAGAGCCATGTCCCTTGTGCATATGGAAGAAATTAAAAAGCAGCACCATGGTGCTTGTTTATATTTGTATCTATCAACAATACTAGAGCAATGCTGATGAAAACTAAAGCAGTAAATCCATCTGTTGAGTTTTTCTACTCCAAACATGTCTCCACAGTGCATCTTAAATCTACTATTATAACAAGCAAATTTAGAATAGTCTGATCATGTCAGGAATTCTAGTGAAGAATGTTCCATTACAGGAATCTCAAAGGTAAGGTCCTTCTATATTACAGGCTTGTCAGTACTGATGAAAACAAACAAAATCCTCTATGAAACACACATATTCACTGTAGCTGGATCCTGAATGTCTTCTCTCAGTATCCATTAGATTATCAATATGTATTCAAATGCTGCAGGGAGACAGCTGGGGCAACAGAAAGAAGATGAGCTCTTCTTAAAAACTATGTTAAACATTCAGAACAGTTTTAATTGTACTGTCCAATTGCTGCAAAAACTAACAAAACTGAGACCACATTAAAATTTAGGGATTTGTCCTATACAAAACAGAAAAATGTGAAAAAAACCTGACTAAAAAATTCATTCACCATTTATATGTAAAACTAGTTAACGCTATTAAAACTCCATCAAAATACTTACATGTAAAATACATAAAATACTTCAGCATATTAATCCAGTCTTTATTCATACAGTAGTTCCCTATCCTTTACTCAATTGACCATGAGAACAGATTGGCTAATCCAGTAGTAAGGGATTTTTTAATATATCTATCTGGGGGTAGATGACTGGAGAATAGCTATCATACCTGTAACTTAAAAAAAGGGGTCAAAAGTGATCCAAGCAATTACAGATCTGTTAGTCTAATCTCAGTAGTAATCAAGACTCTGGAACAAATCATGAAGGAAAAATAATTAAATTCATGAAGGTAAGCAGAAAAGGGGATATAATGCAACATGGGTTCACCAAAGGGTAGATTGTGCCAGACTCACCGATTTTCTTCTTTGAAAAGAATTATATTCATATTTTTAACAATAACCTTGTCACAAAAAGTAGGAGTGTGCTAATGAAATTTGCTGATGATACAAAGTGTGCAGGGGGCGAGAAAGGAGGGTACTGTCAATACAGAGGAGGAACTGCATATTATACAGGAATATTTGGATGACCTTGTAGGACAACAGAAATGGGATGCCTAGAGCGCAGCAGTAATACAAACTGTGAAATCATGCATTTAGGGGCTATTAATAAGAATTTCTGCTTCAAGTTTGGGGGCTCATAAGTTGGAAGGAAGCAGTCACGATGTGGGTGCGTTTGTTGACCACAGGTGGACAATAAGCGACCACTGATGTGGCTGAAAAAAAAAAGGCAAATACAGTCCCAGGATGCATCAGGCAAGGCATTTCCAGTAGAGATAGAGAAATAATGCCATTGTTCTTGGCACTGGTAAGAGCTCATTTGGAATACTATGTACAATTCTCCTTAACCATATTCAGAAAAATGTAAACTGAACTGTTGCAGAGAAGCGCTATTAGGAAGATAAGGAAAATAGAGGGCCTCTCTTATCGTAAGAGCTTGGTTTGTTTCATACGAGAGAGAATAAAAGACTGCTGTTTATAAATACATCTGGGGGAGAAAAGGGAAGAAGGTAAACAGCTATTTAAGCTAAAGAACAATGCTGATCTAAGAACAAATGGATATAAACTGACCAGGAACAAATGGCAGGATGGAAATTAGGTTTCTAACTATCAGAAGAAAAAGGCTCGGGAACAGCCTTACAACAACACTGGGCACTAACAAATAAATTAGTTTTACGGTTGAGCTGAACTCATTTATGAGTGGGATTTTATGATGTAGTTCTTAAAGGCATGCTTAATTGCCTGCACAGAGCCTATGTCAAAATTACTAATGGGTGATTCAAAGTGACATACTGTGCCCTTTGAACATTGCAACATACACATACTATGAGTTCAAATCTCGCCCTCAGCAACTCTTATAACACAGTTGAGCCTCAGAGTTATGAACACTTCAAAAATGGAGGAAATTTGTAACTCTGAAATGTTTGTATAAAATGTTTTATACACCCTATATAAAATGTTTTGGTTGTTTTTTCAAAATTTTCAACTGAGTATTGATTTAAACACAGCTTTGAAGCTTTACTATGCAGAAGAAAAATGTTGCTTTTAAATGAAACAATTTCCTCACATCATCTGACCTTTTTCTTTAAATGTTCCCTTTAGCTTTTTAGTAGTTTACATGTAAACTACTATACTATATGGTATTTTTCGGATAGCATACTCCCAGTTCCAGATGAGATGGGAGACTTACTGGACAGTTTGTAACTTTAGTGTTCACAACTCTGAAAGTTCTGTATATGTTGCTCACTACATATATTTTTAAACTGGAAGCTTTGCTTTTAAGGTAAGAGCTGATATTTCAAAGAGCTCTAAAATCCTCATGCACACTCACATTTTACGTTAGAAGTATTGCAAAGAAAATGGTATTAAACAGAGATGATGAAAGACTCTAGTAAGCAGCAGCACTAGAGCTCTCTAAGCATGATGCATACGCTTCACCAGTTTCCTGAACGAGACAGGGTGTAACCAAAAAACAACTTTTAATAATGTTGGTTTGATCTAAGGAGTTACTGAACTTCAGGAAAAAACTCATAACAGTGTACCCTATGCCAAACATTGGCATAGGGTTGATGTTAATGTGCAGGACAGCTCCATCATCAAAACAATAATTATAGATGTATTATAAACAGTATTTAACAGTTTTTTAAAAACCAATGTTTTTTCTTTTTTTAAGATAATTCATCCAATTCGCACAAACCAAAAGGAACTATTGATTTCATCCCTCAAAGTGCTGTCCTTGGGGGAGAAGGTTCAAAGGAAATGCAAGACATTAGAAAAATTGTAGCTACATGGCCCTTTTTAAACAGTTATAGCTGGTCTCAAAGATCATGACTCCCTTCACTAATTGCCATAAGGGTGGGGGGGAAAAAAAAAAAAAAAATCAAGCATTGCTCAAGCTACCAGAAATATTTTAAAATGTTAAATCTAAAAAATCTAATACTAATCTAAAAAAAGAAACTGTTTTCTTGTATACTTTTTCATCTCGACAGAATGAAAGTCAAGGTACATTCTTAACTGTGGCGGCTCTAATCTTTCACTGTAATACTGCTGCACTACATTAAGCCCAGTAGTAGAATTAGTAGTCCAAACAGAGGTCTTTTAGTCAAGGGATTCCTCATACACAAGTTCCCACAATAATGAGATGATTTTAATAATCAAAGCATTTTAAAAATCCACACGCATCAGCAGACTACAACAGTGGCTAAAGGCAGACTTTGCAATGTGAATTTGGGACCATTTAATCAAACTGCTTCCAATACATAGGCAATGCCAAGACAGGGAGCTTTTAATTTTCCAAATGTTCTAAAATACACACAAACAGTGAGATTAGCTTGATTTACCACACAGAGACAGAAATATACTTCATGGAGCAAAATTGGAATAATTTAGTTAAAAGATTCCTCAGATATAGCACCTTCCAATAAGGAGTTGATTTTAATATTCAAATTAATCTAAACCCCCATGTGCACAGTGTGATTGTTTTGAAACTTTTAATGTTAGATGGGAATGTGTTAATACTTCTCACAGTTCTAACCCCTGGATTTTTAAGTCTTACTTAGATATTTATGAGTGTCTAAAATATACTTCTTCCTAGGTAGAAACACTGCCCTTGTAAATTTACAACAGGACTTCCACAATCACTGTCATTTTTACATGACAGCTTCTCAATAACTCTTGGATTTTTTTAACAGGTAGGGATATTTGCAATGTAGATTTCTACAAAATTCTTAGGCTACGTCTAGACTGGCCCCTAATTCCGGAAAAGTCATGCAAAGCAGGTAAGTCAGAATAGGGAAATCCGCGGGGGATTTAAATAAACATGTCCGCCGCTTTTTTTCCTACTTTTCCCCAAGCTGGAAAAAAGCGTCTAGACTGGCGCGATCCTCCAGAATAAAGCCCTTTTCCGGAGGATCTCTTATTCCTACTTGAAAGTAGGAATAAGAGATCCTCCAGAAAAGGGCTTTATTCCGGAGGATCGCACCAGTGTAGACGCTTTTTTCCGGCTTTTCCCCAAGCCGGAAAAAAAGCGGCGGACATGTTTATTTAAATCCCCCGTGGATTTCCCTATTCTGACTTACCTGCTTTGCATGACTTTTCCGGAATTAGGGGCCAGTCTAGACGTAGCCTTACAAAGAATGAATGTCACAATTTGTGTTATTAAAAAAAAGTTCCTATTCAGTACCAGCATCTCCGCTCTAAAGATGAGCTAGATTTAAGAGATGCATCTTTAGATTTTTTTTTTACCTGGAAGTTTGAGTGAATAATATCCACATGCATATGATACAAGAGGTGACGTGTTTATATAATTTGATACCTGAATACTCCTTCCACTTGATCTTTGGTGTAGCCTTTTCCACTTTCACCTGCAGCAGATGCATTGCTGTCCTTTGTGGTACTGGGTTTACTTTGATCATTACCATTTGCTGGCTTTTGGCAATATGGAGCACTCCCAGCAGCACTTCCATTCTTCATAATTGCTTCCAACAAAACTGTAAAGACACAATATATACGTAATATCATATATACATTGAAGATGAAAAAGACCTATCAGGGCAAGGCTCTGAAACTTTTTCATTATGTGGACACATCTTAAAAGACTGTTTCATGGATCCATCTTCTTACCTGGTTCAGAACCCCTGCTATACACAAACACAAAATTATTGAAGCAACTATATCAATTGCTTACAAGGAAAACATTTAGAAACTGTTAGCTGGTTGGCTCATGCCCTCGGTCTCCCTTCCTCCTCCTTTTGTAATATAGCATCATACAGTAGCAGAGACAGCTAGCTGGCTTCGTACATTCTACCATGTTTTACAGGCATTCATCCCTTTCTTTGCAATGAAAGTCCTAGATGACTGAATAAGAACCTAGAAATAGAAAGACAGAATTTGCTCTCCAGAGCAGCAGTACAAAAAATCTGAGAACTACTACAATAGGTTCTTTAATTCATCCCACTAAGACCGCTGCAGGACTGGCCCAAAACCAGACACAAAGGTACTTATGCAGAAATCTTGGGCTCAATTCTTGACCCTTTCTCCTGGTCCGAGGGCAGTAAGTACTATACAAGGCAAAGTACTGAGACCCAAGGAGCAGAAGCGTCTCATGTCACAACAGCAGATTAACGAGTTCTTGGAGGATACAAAGCGAGTCTCCATCCATCTTTAAGGAGGATGGTAATCTTTAAAAAAGCAATATGAAGAGGTTACACTAGATGGTGAAGACACATGAAAGCAGAATATATCCCCAGAGCTCTGAAAGGAATACAAAAGGCATTTTAACTTCCAATAAATAGGAGGCATGACAGCAAGAGAGGTCACCAAGCAATGATATTCCTACAGTCCATTTACAAAGATAGCATATGGAGGACATGAAAAATAATAAATCCATTCACTTTATTTGCTAGTTTGATAATAAATAGGAAGCTTTTTTGGGTAATGAAGGGTTTAAGCCAGGGGCCACAATGATGCTCACAGCACATGCCGAGGGCCGCAACTTAAGTGTGGTTGCATATACATGCAAATATATATGCAAATAGCTTCTTTCACATTGACAAGCATGAATACAAAGCACTTCCCACAATGCCATTCCTGGGGCTAAAAATGCCGACACCCTGTACCCATCTGTTCTAGCTAGGCCATCCGCTTGAGTCTTTCAATGCTCAACCCATATGGGAGACGCCTTGCCATTGTGGAGCATGTTCCCAGCGGAGGCCACGTTCAAAGGATCCCACCCACGGGCCATGTGTTGAGCCCCGTGTAAACCCACACCACAGGCCGCGGGCAGCATGTGGAGTAGCCCTGGTTTAAGCCATCAATTTCTGCAAAAGAATATAGGTTTTTTCCTTAAAATAATATTAAATTTCTAATACTTATGGCTGAGATGCCCTGCCAAATGTGAACCGAACACCAATCAATGGACTATTGTCTTCCTGTGTCTACGAACAGTTCCTATATTTCTTCTGCTGATTTGAAATGTTAATGTCACTCTGCTCCTGCTTGTCAAGACCGATCAATTTCTCTTCTTACCGAGACAAAGTGGGTCAGGTAATAATTGTATTGGATCAACTTTTGTTGGTGAGTGAGACCAGCTGAAGAGCTTTGTGTAAGCTTGTCTTTCACTAGCAGAAGTATTTCCAATACAAGATATTACCTTATCACTTTTATACCCCTGGGATTGATATGGCTACAACTATGCTGTATACAATTTCTCTGTTGTACTTCAGAACCTTTGGGGCACCAGTAAAATTCCACAAAAATATGATTGATTATGACCAGTAGCTGTCTCTATGCCACTGGAGGATATCTTGGACTTTAGAAGTGCTTTGTGCTGGCAGAGTGGCATAAAGCAGCCACAAACCAAGGCAGAATCTGGGCTTATGTTTTTGTAGAAGCCAAGATGCCCGACTGTATCCATGGATGTTTCTTGTACTTTTCATTGGAGGAAAAAAACTTTACTGATCTTCATTTAACTTTTGGATTGACTTACTTTCCAAACAATTAATCTCTTCTACTGGGAAATTTAAGAATGTCTGCAGAAATGAAAATGGTAATCTGCAAGAAGATGACTAAGAAATGACTTGCAATTCTTCAACAGTTAATTCTACTGCATACCACAAAAGGCATATTGAAGATTCTAATCACTACACGTAATTATAATGAGGCATACATCACTAAAGACAAAAAATGTTAAATAAAGAATTATACTGCTGTCCTGAATGGTTTTGTTGCTGCTAAGTGATTGCCCTCCACAAGATATGCATTTCAGTAGAGAATGAATCTCTTTAATACTAAAGAAACCTGCTAACTCACTCTGATGACTAGATCCATTGTAGTTTACTTCATTTTGCAAATTAGCATATAAATGAACCAAGAGATAAAAAAATACTACTGCCCTTCACTTATTTTGAAAGGTGTTGTTTAGATTCAGAGATTCTACTGCAACTGCATGTTTGTTTTGGAATCCCTTGTTTCTGTATAAATAATATAGCATTAAATCTACATAAATACCATCAATGCTCAGATTTAAAAAATGTTATTTAAGTTAATGTTAAAAAGATGTACATAATACACATTTTGAGAAAAAGTTTCTGTACATATACGTGTCATGCTTGGATTATGTACAAATAAAAGTTTTGGTTAAGGGTCATACAATACATATAATAGGGATGTAAAAATCACATTTAATTAAATAGTTAAATGTTATGTTTAACCGGTTAACTGATTAAATGGAGGTGGGTGTGGGGACTACACCAGCTGGGCAGGAGTGTCACTGCCTGTGCATGCCTGGGCTTGGCCCGCCACCGGTGGGGGCTACTATGGTCAGCTAGAGGGGCCTACTACAGGTGGGGGCCTCGCTGGCCAGGTTCGTGCACCCTCTGCCTGCAGTGGGCTCCACAGGGTTGGAGCACACCCCTGTCTATGGTGGGCTGCTCTAGCCCTAGCTAGTTAACCAGTTATCCATGCACATCGCTAGTATATAATCAGCAATAATTGAGATTTAGATGTGCAAGTTTAACAATACTGTTTGGATATTGCAATCAAGCACTAAGGTATATCACTCATGGAGAGATTTACAGAGAACTGGTAGTAGAAAGCAAAAATATCAACAAGTGGAGACTGTCCCTCAGTAAATCAGAATTTAGGGTGGTCTTGCCGCTGGAAAATAAAACCCACCAGGTAAATATCTGAGTTTCTTCCTGACTGCCCCACAATCAAAGACAGAAATGGACCACACCACAGTTCTTATGCCTTTGACACTTCTAGACTGTGCAGCTACCAAAACCACAGTTGTTCACTTCTAACCTGGGATGGGCTAATATACAATTAATACAATTAATACATTAATACAATTTTGCACATCATGCTCTACACTAGCTCTAGGGATGTAAAAGTAGTCGATTACCCGATAAGTGTGCGCTCTCCCACACTTGCCAGCATTTTTTTAGCAGGCTGGCCAGCAGCTAGGCTCAGTCGTGGCTTGCACAGGGTCTGGGATCTACCCCACTGCCGCTCTATATTTAAAGAGTACCGTATTTTCCGGCGTATAACACGACTTTTTACACTAAAAAACATCCCCCAAAAATCGGGGGTCGTGTTATATGCCGGGCATAGAACGTACCTGGTCCCCGACACGGTGCTTGGGGCTGGCCCCAGGCACGTGGCGCACGGTGTGCGCCGGCGGGGGGGGGGGGGGGGAGAGCGGGAGCGCCGGCCCCGGGCGCGTGGCGCTTGGCGCGGGGAGCGCCAGCCCCGGGCGCGCGGCGCGGGGAGCGCCGGCCCCGGGCGCGCGGCGCTTGGAGGGGGCACCGGCCCTAGGCACGTGGCTACGGGGGGGGGCCTTCCCCGGGCGTGCAAGTGTCCCCGCCCTCCCGGCGCCTGGCGGGAGAACGGCCACACCCCCTGGCGCCCGGCAGGGGGACAGCCACGTTCTGTAAGTGGGTGGGTAGAAAAGACCCCATCATGGCTCCAACAAGAAGAAGGAAATTTGAAGCCAGTTTCAAGCTGAAAGTTGTAAAGTTTGCCTAGGAACATAGTAACTGTGCTGCTGCAAGGCAATATGGAGTAACAGAAAAGATGGTCCGAGACTGGAAAGCATTAAAGAGTATGCCAAGTAGTAATTGTGCATTAAGAAGAGGCACCCCACATTGGTCAGAACTTGAAAAGCACGTAGCAGACATGGTGCATGAGCATCGTCAAAATGGTTATGTAGTGACACGAAACAAAATACGTATGTTTGCACTTCAGTGGGGCAAATCTAACCCAGATCACAGCAAAGGATTTAAGTCCACTGTATCCTGGTGTACTAGGTTCATGGAAAGGCATAATCTGGTACTGAGGCAAAAGACCAAAATTGCACAAAAATTACCTGCAGATCTCGATGGAAAAGTAAGTCAACAGCGCAAGAAACATGGCTATGCGTTAAGTCAGATCGGAAATATGGATGAAACTCCTATGAATTTTGATATGGTTGGAAATAAAACTGTCAATCCAAAAGGTGCAAAAACAGTGTTAATTAAAACAACAGGACATGAGAAGTCCAGTTTTACAGTGGTACTAGCATGTACAGCTGATGGCGCCAAACTAAGACCAATGATTATTTTTAAAAGAAAAACAATGCCGAAAATCAAGTTCCCTGTTGGAGTTTTTGTACATGTGAATGAAAAAGGCTGGATGGATGAAGAAGCGGTAAAGCTATGGCTTGATAATGTATGGAGTAGGCGACCAGGTGGACTTCGTCAAGAACGTAGCCTACTGGTGTGGGATATGTTCAGGGCTCATTTAACTACCAGCACAAAGAAAAGGCTGGCAAGAATAAACACAGATGCGGCAGTTATTCCTGCAGGATTGACATCATTGGTACAGCCACTGGATGTGTGCCTAAACAAGTCATTTAAAGATCGCATTCGAGAACAGTGGAATGAGTGGATGGTTAGCGGCGAAAAGTCATTCACAAAAAGAGGAAACATGCGTGCGCCACAAGTGGATGTTTTGTGTAACTTTGTCATAAAAGCCTGGAATGATATTGGTGCAGAAACAGTAATCAAGTCTTTCAAGAAGTGTGGCATATCA
Source organism: Pelodiscus sinensis (assembly GCF_052426305.1). Classification (NCBI taxonomy): domain Eukaryota; kingdom Metazoa; phylum Chordata; order Testudines; family Trionychidae; genus Pelodiscus; species Pelodiscus sinensis. The sequence continues at coordinate 113,215,841 of NC_143055.1, read as the reverse complement.
AACTCTTTGGATGGTATGGAGGACGACTTCTTGTGGCAAGATGAAGGGGAAGCCAAAGCTGAAGCCACACCATCCGATTCGGAATTAGATCCATATGATGACTGTCTTACAAATGTACCACAAGATGTCACTGATGAACTTATGATGTCAGAGGATGAACATGATGAGGATTTTGAAGGATTTTAAGTACCTGCAAGTCAAAACCATTTTAATTAAAATTATTTAAATCAAATCTGATGTTATTAAATGGTGTTGCCTCAGAAGGGGGGGTAGTCTTATATGGCGAGTATAGGCCAAAACATATGTTTTAACTGGAAAATTAGGGGGTCGTCTTATACGCCCAGTCGTCTTATATGCCGGAAAATACGGTATTAGGAGCCGGGTAGGCAGGCAGCCCAGCTCAGTTCCAGCTCACGCCAGTTCTGGGAGCTCAGTCCACCCCCTAAACCAGGGCTCCTGCCACCCCACGCCGCTGCCTCTATAACTGCAGCAGCACAGAGTGACTGGCAGCCAATCCACAGGGGGATCTGGTTTTTAAAATGGCTCCCCTCATGGACCAGCTCCCATCTGGGACCCCAAGCTGCTGTCTCTAGATACTGAGACAGCAGCATGGAGTGGCAGTGGTCTTCTAGTGAGGGAAGCTCGAGCGCAGTAGCTGCTGGTCCCACCCCTGGGTACTAAAGAATTCTCTCTAAGAAGCTGTGGAGAGAACTAGAATCCCTTTATTCTAAACTTATTGAAGGTTCTCTCCCTCCTGCCCCTTTCCCATGTTTAATTATTCTCACTTAAAAGGCAGAAATAAGGAGCCTGACTTATAAACACCACCAAAAAGTAGCAAAGGAAAATAAACGCAGAGCTTTAGAGAAAAGGAAAAGATTTGTTTTCTTTGGTAACATCTCTCCCTTTCTCCTTAATTCCAATTTCCTTTTACATTCTCCACATCATTGGTTTCAGTGTCTGCTAGCTTAATCTAGAATATCAGCAAGCATCACCATCTAGTCTGAAAAATGGTCTGAGGTAAACAGGATGAAGTTTAATAAGGACAAATGCAAAGTACTCCGCTTAGGAAGGAACAATCAGTTTCCCACATACAGAATGGGAAGTGATTGTCTAGGAATAAAAAGGATCTGCAGAAAGGTATCTAGGGGTTATAGTGGACCACAAGTTAAACACGAATCAACAGTGTGACACGTTGCAAAAAAAAAAAAAAGCAAACATGATTCTCGGATGCATTAACAGGAGTGTTGTGAGCAAGACATGAGAAATAATTCTGCTCTACTCTGTGCTGATTGGGCCCCAATTGGAGTATTATGTCCAGTTCTAGGCACCACATTTCAAGAAAGATGGGGAGAAATTGGAGACAGTCAGAGAAGAGCAACAAAAATTAGTAAAGATCTAGAAAACATGACCTATGTGGGAAGACAGAAAGAATTGGGCTTGTTTACTTTAGAAGAGAGACATCTGAGGGGGACATGATAGCAGTTTTCAAGTATCTAAAAGGATGTTACAAGGAGGAGGGAGAAAAATTGTTCTCCTTCGCCTTTTATGATAGGAGAAGCAGCAATGGGCTTAAATTGCAGCAAGGGAGGTTTAGGTTGGACATTAAGAAAAACTTCCTAACTGTCAGAGTGGATAAACACTGAAATAAATTACCTAAGGAGACTGTGGAATCTCCATCACTGGAAATATTTAAGAGCAGGTTGGATAGACATCTATCAGGGATGATCTAGACAGTGCTTGGTCCTGCTGTGAGGGCAGGGGACTGGACTCGATGATCTTTCGAGGTCCCTTCCAATTTTATGATTCTATGATCTGTCCCCTGCACTCATCCCTACCTCAACAAGAGTGACCAACAGTTCACATTGGCTTTCTTCCCCTTCTGTGCAAGAGAAACAAGTCAGATGCATTAAGATTTTTCTTCAGAGATTTTTTTTCCACTGCAAATGGCCAATTTTATGTTTTCCAGTAAATGGAAACTGGGAAACAAAACAGCTATACTCACTATAGATTACAATGGAGGCATATCTACAAATCTGTTCAAATTTCTTCTCTCAAGAAATCTTACTGATATCATACACCGACTTCAAAACTTAAAAGGGTGACTACCAATGATACTATGTAGAGAGAAAGACTGGTAATGAGCAAGAGCCTTAAATTGTAGCATTTCTGGTAAATAAGAAGTGAAAGATATTTTGGCCTTGGAAAGGGTTCAGAAAAGGGCAACTAAAATGATTCGGGGTTTGGAACTGGTCCCATATGAAGAGAGGTTAAAGCGACTGGGACTTTTCAGTTTAGAAAAGAAGAGACTGAGGGGGGATATGATAGAGGTATATAAAATCATGAGTGGTATGGAGAGGGCGGATAAAGAAAAGTTATTTATTAGTTCCCATAATAGAAGAACTAGAGGTCACCAAATGAAATTAATGGGTAGCAAGTTTAAAACAGCATGTAGCCAACCTGTGGGACTCCTTGCTAGAGGAGGCTGTGAAAGCTAGGACTATAACAGAGTTTAAAGAGAAGCTAGATAATTTCAAGGAGGTTAGGCCCATAAAAGGCTATTAGCCAGGGGATAGAAATGGTGTCCCTGGCCTCTGTTCATCGGAGGCTGGAGAAGGATGGCAGGAGACAAATTTCTTGATCATTGTCTTTGGTCCACCCCCTCTCGGGCACCTGGTGCTGGTTACTGGGTTAGATGGTTACTGGGCAGACAGGTTACTGGGCTAGATGGACCTTTGGTCTGACCCAGTACGGCCATTCTTATGTAAAGCTGTGGGTTGTTCAGTTTCTTTTGGTAGTCTATGATTAGTGCTGATAATGGACTTATTTTCTTACTAGAGAGGGACCAACATTATAAATGACCACCACGCATAACACTGCACCAGCAAATTTAACTGGAATGTCTCTCAACAATGCACAAACCCTGGTGCAGACCACAAGTGGTGGGAATGATAGTGTAGACTAGCATCTTACACTGAAATAACTAAACTTCTCTGAGAAGGCCTAGATGGCAAATTGACAATATAGTATGTCTGCACTAGTACTCCCACTATAGTACTACTGATACAGGTTGAAACTCGTTTAACTGGGATTCTCTGGTCCAACAACATCCATGGTCTGGCATGGATGTTGCAGGACCAGAGAGTCCTGGTGGAAGGCCAGTGACAAGGATCCCTGTGGGGCTGGCAGGGCAGTGGGCTGCCCATAGTGAGCAGGGTGGACGGTGGAGCTGCCCAATGCGTGGCAGCTCGGGAGGGTTAGGAGACCTGGCATGTGGCTGCCTGGCATGTCCCAGAACCCATGTGCGGCTGCCCAGCATATTCCGGAGTTGCAGTGGTGCACGCAACTACCCAACAGGGTCGGCAGAGGGTGGGGCAAGCAGGAGGTGAGGAGCTGGCTGGCAGACCAGCAAGGTGGGCCAGAGGAGCCAGTGGCAGGGGTCCAGAAATGACCACCCTTATTCTGGCAAAATCCCTCATCTGGGACCAGTCAAGTCCCAAGGGTGTTGGACCAGGGAGGTCCAACCTGTAGTACAACTGGAGGGAATGCAGGGTGGGGGGAAATAAGACAAATGTTAAATGTGAACAAGAGCAAAGAGGGTAAGAATTGTATGCATTATGTAAACTGAACTACTGTTATTCCCAAAGGGTTTCCCTTCAGGGTAGGGTTGATCATAGAATCACAGAAGATCGGGGCTGGAAGAGACCTCGAGAGGTCATCTAGTCCAAACCCCTGCTCAATACAAGACCAGCTCCAAGTAAATAATTCCAGCCAGCGCTTTGTCAAGCCTCACCTTTAAAACCTCTAGGAATGGAGATTCCACCACTTCTCTAGGCAACCCAGTCCAGTCCTTACCTCCCTCCTAATATCCAACCTAGAACTCCCCCAGAGCAACTTGGTGTCTGTTGGCAGGTAAGTATGAAAAACTGGCAGTGCTAATGTTAATTCTATTTTTTTTCTGTAGATCAAAAGATAGTAAATTTCATAAGTGACACATTTTAAAAAGGTAAATTTCAAAGTCTGCATACCAAGATCCCAAAGGCCCAAACCACAGATTATTATAATCAAGAGCTGCATATATTAGTACTGGAAATCATAGTATTTTACGCAAGCATCTTACTAGACAACAACAAAGACATGAGGAAAATGCCCATTTCTGCTAAATGAAAGCTCCTGTTCACATGGTAATACTGACATTTTACAGCTGATTTGCAGAGTACAACTACTGAAAAGCATTTATTCAAAAAGACTATGTTTTTGTTGCATTAACATAATATTTTTTCCCTCTTTAAATGGCTACCAAGGTTTCTCACACCCTCATATTAAGCCTGATGCAAATATGAACCACTGCTATAGTGAGGGCATTAGCTAAGACTACTTGATAAACAATGACCTTATATTTCAGTCTTATAAAACCAGTGAAATAGCATCACAGAAGTCAGCATAATATGAAGAAGTCTTGTTTACACTAGCAAAAAAAAAAAAAAAAAATCACCCAAACCCACAACAACTTTTGCTGACAATTGGTGTTAGCAATGGGTGTTGCTGAACCGGCACTGAACAACTGCAAAAGCAGTCAAAGGCAGACCATATTCAGCATAATTTCAGAAACAGCAGGTAAGGGGATCAAAAAGCATGTGGATTCAATGTACTTAGATTTTCAGAAATCCTTTGACAAGGTCCATCACCAAAGACTCATAAGCAAACTAAACAGTCATGGGATAAGAGGGAAGGGTCCTCATAATCAAGAACTGGTTAAAAGATAGGAAACAAGGTGTAGGAATAAAAGGCCAGGGAGGTAAAGAGTGGTGACTTCCAGGAGTTTGTACTATACTGTTCAACATATTCATCATGATCTGGAAAAAAGGGGTATACAGTGAAGTGGCAAAATTTGCAGAGGATATAAAGCTACAGGTTGGACCTCCCTGGTCCGGCTCCCTCGAGAGCTGACATATCCCAGGAGAGGGATTTTTTCGGACTAGGGGAGATCATTTCGGGCCCTCTGCTTCTGGCCCTCTCTGATGCCCTTTACCAGGTTTCTTAGCTCCCCCCAAAGCCCAGCTGACCACACACCAGTTCCCGGCTTCTCCCCAGCCCAGCTGAGCTGCACGCTGGCTCCTGGCACCGACCGCGGCAGCCCAGTAGAGCCACACACAGGCTCCTCCCGTTCCCTAGCTAAGCCATGTGCCATTTCCCACTTCCCAAGCCAGCTCCTCCTCCCTCCTCCCCCCGCAGCCCAGCTGAGCCACACGCTGGCTTCATGACTTCTTTTTGCAGCCCAGCGGAGCTGCGTGCCAGCTCCCAACCCCCCCTCGCAGCCCAACTGAGTTGCGTGCCAGCTCCCAGGCCCCCACCCTCCTCAGTGCGCAGGGACTCTCTGATCCTGGAACATTTGTGGTTATGATTGATCATGGACATTGCTGGACCAGAGAATCTGGGATTTTAGAGGTGCAACCTGTACTCAAGATTGTTAATTCCAAAGAGCTCTCATAAAACTGGGTGAGTGAACAACAAAATATCAGATGAAATTCAATGCTGATAAATGCAAAATAAGGCACATTGGAAAACATAATTCCGACTATACATATAAAATGATGGGGTCTAAATTAGCTGTAACCTATCAAGAAAGAGATCTTGGACTCACTGTCGATAGTTCTCTGAAAACATCTATCAGCGTGCAGAGGCAAATAAAAAAGCTAACAATGCTGGGAATCATTAGATAAGACAGAAAGTCATATCACCTCTTCATAAATGCATGGTATGCCCAAATCTTGATTACTCCATGCAGATTTGATCACCCCATTTTAAAAGACACATTGGAATTAAAAGGTACAGAAAGGAAGAACAAAAATGGTTAGGGTATGGAACAGCTTTCATATGGGGAGAAATTACTTAGACTGTGACTTTTCAGCTTGGAAAAGAGACGACTAAGGGGTGGAATATGATAGAGGTCGATAAAATGATAACTGATGTGGTGAAAGTAATATACACTTCTCATACCACAAGTACTAGAGGTCACCCAATTAAATTAAAGTATTTCTTCACATGATGCACAGTCAGCCTGTGAAACCCTTTGCCAGAATGTTGTAAAGGCCAAGACTACAACAGGGTTCAAAGTACAGATGTTAAATTGCATGTAACTGACTAATTGAACAGTTGATGCATTGACTATCCATTAGTCAGTAGGGTGCCTCCGCCTTTGAAATGTAGCAACAGCCCTACGGTGAAAGTGCTGCATGGAGCCTGGGGTCAGTTGAACACTCCCCTACTGAACCTGGGCTCCATGTGGTGTTGCCGCTTTGAAATGCCGCAGGGAGCCCAGTGGTCAGGCTCCTTGAGGCATTTCAAAGTTTCAGCGCCGCATGGAGCCCGTCAGCAGGGGAGTCACAAGCTGATCCCGGGCTCCATGCGGCGCTGCCGCTTTGAAATGCTGTGTGCAGCCAGGGGACACCCCAGCTGGCCCCGGGCTGCACATGGCGTTTCAAAGCGGCAGCACCGCATAGAGCCTGGGGTCTGGCCCCAGGCTCCATGCAGCACTGTCGCCTCTGAAGTACCCCTTCTCTTCCCCCCCCCTTGCTGCTTTTTCTGATGGAGGCAGCAAGGGCAGGGGGAAGAAGTGACTAATCAACTAGCCTGTTGACAATCTAGTAAAAATTTGTTTGTGGGATAGTAGACTAGTCCTTCACACCCCTAGTTCAAAAAAGAACTAGATAAGTTCATGGTCCAAAAATGACTATTAGCCAAGATAAATAGGGATGGAAAATCATATCTCTAGCCTCTGTTGGCCAGAAGCTGGGAATGGGCAACAGAGGATGGATCACTTCATAACTGCCTGTCCTGTTCATGTCCTCTGAAATGCCTGGCATCGGCCACATCCAAAGACAGGATACTGGGCTAGATGGATCATTGGTCTGACTCAATATGGCAATTCTTAAGTTCTTAGAACTTTCTCTACAGCCTTATTGTAAAGTCTGCCACAACACACAGCAGGAGCTACGATGACCTAGTGGCAAAAAATATCTAAGGCCTGTGTACCCAAGCATTGTCATCACTGTTGCCGCAGAGGGAGCTGCAATAAGTGTCACAATGGGAAATCTCCTAAAAAATAGTAGTGTAGACACTCTAAAAAGCTCCATACACTTCTCAACAGTTTCCAGATCTTCTAAGATTCTAGAAGATCAATCTGATGGTCCAAATATAATTCAGAATATAGTGTACAGGCAGTCCCCGGGTTACGTACAAGATAGGGACTGTAGGTTTGTTCTTAAGTTGAATTTGTATGTAAGTCGGAACTGGTACATATTGTAGGGGAAACTCTAGCCAAACATTTCTCCAGAGCTCAGTTTTATTCTCCCACACCTCACTTCCCTCAGTCCTTTATTCTCAAGCTGAGGTGTCTGCTGAAAAAAGCCACTTCACGTCTCCCTGGTCTGCTGGGGGGGGGCGCTAGCTTCGTGTCTCCCTTGTCTGCTGGGGGGAAGCAGCTAGTACGGGGTTGCCTCACCCCGTTTGTAAGTAGGGATCCGATGTAAGTTGGATCCATGTAACCTGGGGACTGCCTGTATTCCATACAAAAATATCTTCAAAAGAATATTAGTAAGGTTTCAGATCAAGCACTCAAGTTATGAAGTGCCAGAATGAATGTTGCTCATGAAACCTTAATTTTGCCTGCTTTCATATGTGTGCATTATGTTTAATTATGTCATAACATAATATTTTTGCAATAGGATCTCTGCTTCATTCCCTGCAAAGAAGAGATGGTACTCTGATAATGAAGCAGCTATTCCATATTTAATTTTATCCTAATTTAATATATGATTCTATTCCTTATCTACCATACATCATCCAAATCCTGACCTATAGGATTTTTTAAATTTTATTGAAAAGGTTTTCTATTACATTCATCACTGTAATAGTATCTCAGTTTTTTCTACATAAGGCTCGGGTCAGAGAAGCAATGGATTTCCCTCATCCTCATGATCCCTAATATATCTTTTATTTCAGAAGAAGCAATCTACTGCAATTACAATAAAAGTACATTGTAAGCACTTACATACTGCTAGCTCACAAAACTTAATAGGCAGGCATAGGAGAAGGAGGAAGTGTTTAGTAAACTTATACCAGATATCATTCTGGAGCATCACCATGGAGTGCAACTTTAATTGTAATTATTTTATGCTGCAGTATTTAATTTTGTGAGGAAATCTTCTTTCAGTAAAAAGAACAAAAGGAAACTTCCTCATCCCTTGAAGAAAATAAAGGGAATTTAAGTGGAGTCTGGAAACTCAGAAAGTCATTGCATACCCTAACAGAGTGAACTTCTGGCTTTTACCGCCTCCCGGGCACAGAACCCCCGAGACCACAGCAAGAGCCAGGGACTAGAAGATCTTAAGATCCGGAATGACCCCTTCAATAATGAAATTTGAAACCATGCTATTGTTTCTTCTAAATAACCCATCATTTAAACAACTGCTAAAAAATGCTAATGCTTTTTAAAATGCCAGTGTGTAATTGGCCAAAGACACTGTTAAATTCTATTTGAGTGACTTGTCCCATTTTCCACAAGTATTGCTGGACCTCTTTGTTCCCCTTCTTTGATGCTAAAACATTCTATACACTGAGGTTTTAGCTACCAATGCAGATTACTACTACAGACCAAGTTGACAATGGAGTACAGCAACTTTTATGAATGCAGCGAATCCTGCTGTAAAACACATTGGCTCTAATAGTTTGCCCCACAAGTGCAAACAATAATCTACAATAAATTATTTCAGTAGAACATGCTGCTAAACCAAAGTCTTGGTGTCCTTCCAATTATTTTAGCTAAGTATTACAAGTTTTAGCAAAGTGCTTCTCTGAATTTCAACTAACTCGTCAAGTCTTTTAAGGTATGTCTACACAGCAACTAGACACCTATGTCTGGCATGGGCCATGTCTAGCTGCTGTGTAGACATATTCTTTGGCAAATTGTACTAAATAAGAGTCTATTACCTAGAGCAGTAGAATAAAGCTGAACTTGTGCTTTTCTACAACTTACTTCAATTCCTAATTCCAGCCAAAGGATTCTGTTCCCAATACCACTGTCTCCTTTTAATACATGAACAGCCAATCTCCCAACAGTTAAACCTCTTACCCTTCAGTTCCCCTGTTAGTGTCTACCACCAGCCTGTCTGAATGTAGATTAACAAACTGGTTGAACTAACTCAGGGGTGGCCAACCTAAGGCTCCAGAGCCACATGGGGCTCTTCAGACGTTAATACAAGGTTCCTTGCATAGGTATTAAATCGAAGGCCAGAGGATGCTCACTGTTTAACCCCCAGCTCTGCTCTAGGCGCTATCCCTCTCCACTCTTTCCTCCTAGACTCCTGCCACTTCCCATCCTCTCCACTAAGCCTGTCACACCCATGCTTCCCCCCTCCAGTGTCTCCCACTGAGAAAGAGCTGATCACAGTGGGCAGGAGGAAAAGGAGGCAGCAGCACTGACTTGTGGAGCTGCCAGTGGGCAGGATGTGCTGAGAGTGGTGGTGGGGAAATGATCAGGGTTGGTGACATATAACTGCTGCTCTCTGGCAATGTACATTGGTCAATTCTGGCTCCTTCTCAGGTTTAGGCTGGCCACCCCTGTCACTAGCTAATTATTTTGGGTTCACTTTTTGGGTCCTCACCTTGGTCTGTATCTATATATTCACAGATGCATAGCAGCACATGTGCCATTTTCCGTACACATCACCTGAAGTCTGAGTGGAAGAGATTTCTCGGGCCCAAGGCCCGCTGGCACGTTCGGCTCACCAGTGTCCCCGGGGCACAGCCACAAAGAGGGCAGGTTGGGTAAAGGTAGCCCTACAGGGGCTGCTGTGTTTGGCAAACCTAGACGACAGGAAGCAGGAGGGATGGCGCCTCAGAGCCTACCTAGGCCTAGGCGAGCTAGTCGGGGGATTGCCCAAGGCTAGGCCAGCAGGGAGGGTGGCGAGAATAGGGGGGGCTCAGCTCAGGCAGGCCTTCGGCCCGTCGGGGTGTGTGTGTGTGTGTGTGTGTGTGTCGCGGGCAGGCTCGCGCCTCACCTCGGGCGGTCTCGGTCGGGTAGAGCTTCTGGGCCTTGTGGAGGAAGCGCAACGCCCGGTCGCGGTTAGCGGCCTCCAGCGCCTCCCGGGCGATCTCGATGCATTTCTCCGCCTCGTCCCGGTTCCCCTCCATGGGCTTCTCCTTGCGCCGCCTCCGGCCGGCGCAGCGCAGAGAGAAGGGGCCTGAAGCCAGAGCGCAGGCCGGGGGTGGGGAGGGGGAGTCGGGCTCCGGGCTCACTCCGCACGAGCCATCCCGGCGCGACGCCGCCTCCCCGCCGCTACGGCAACTCCGGCGCGCAGCTCCGACCGGCCGGCCCGCCGGCTGCTTCCGGGCCAAACTGCGCGGCGGCGGTGAGCGTGCGCACTGCGGAGCTGGGGGCTGCTCCTCGCCTAGGGGAGGGCGCGTGTCCTCCGGGCGCCTCCTGCCGCGCCCCCCTCCGGCAAGGCTGCGGGGCTCTTAGGGGAACCCCGCGGGGACGCGGGCGGGAGGCAGGGGTTTGTAATGCGGGTGGCCCGCTCTTACAGCGGCCCAGTAGAGCCAGCAACTTCCACGTGAGCTCGCGGTGCTCTGGGGCAGAGACAGGAGCTGCCTCTGCAACCGCTTTTACCGCCTCCCGGGCACAGAACCCCCGAGACCACAGCGAGAGCCAGGGACTAGGGAGAGCGGCAGTCGGGAGGCGTTAGGAAGCACGGCGGGGAGAGAGAGAGACCGGTCACTATATTGTTTACACGATTGATAACTGCATTCCGGTTCAGTGATGACTGCATTCCAGTTCAGTGAGTTCCATAATTTAAATCAGTGGTCACCAACCAGTAGATCCGGATCTACCAGTAGATCTTGGAACCTCTGACAGGTGATCCTGACTAGTTTGGCCAGAAAGCTGTCATCTGCTGTCACTTCAATTGCTCCTCCTCCCACTGTCATGCTGCTCCTGGCCTCTGCCATGCAGCTGCCCCCCTGGAAACCTCCTGCTTGCTGTGTAGGATCTGGGAGGGAGAAGAGGCAGGGTGCTGATGTTAGGGTGTCCCTCCTTCCCCCACTTCTGTACCCTATTTCCACACACAGTGAAGGGGATGGAGGGAGCCTGGCAATGCAAATCTCTGTCACTCTCACACACTGTGGCTGTGTCCAGACTGGCATGATTTTCCGGAAATGCTTTTAACGGAAAAGTTTTCCGTTAAAAGCATTTTCAGAAAAGAGCGTCTAGATTGGCATGGACGCTTTTCCGCAAAGCACTTTTTGCGGAAAAGCGTCACTGCCAATCTAGACACGCTTTTCCACAAAAAAGCCCCGATTGCCATTTTCGTGATCGGGGCTTTTTTGCGGAAAACAAATCTGAGCTGTCTACACTGGCCCCTTTGCGCAAAAGTTTTGCACAATAGGACTTTTGCCTGAACGGGAGCAGCATAGTATTTCCGCAAGAAGCACTGATTTCTTAGAGTAGGAAGTCAGTGCTTTTGTGGAAATTCAAGCGGCCAGTGTGGACAGCTGGCAAGTTTTTCTGGAAAAGCGGCTGATTTTCCCAAAAAACTGGCCAGTCTAGACGCAGCCAGAGTGTCTTTTTGTTCTTGGATAGTGTGTAGCAGAGTCTCTCACTGTAGTCAGTAAGAATGTTGATCTTAATGGGTTGTTCACTTTCAGTCCTTTGGGTACGATGTCCATCTTTTTGTCTCACAAACACACACTGTCCTTCACTCTCATTTCCCGACCTGACAAGTAAGTGGGGGGTTGTTAATTCTTTTAGTGCTTGCCCCGGTAACCCCTGAGAGGCAGAGCACATCTGCAGACACCACTCCTGCAGCTCCCATTGATCAGTAATGGAGAACTGTAGGCACTAAGGCTACGTCTACACTGGCAAGATTTTGCACAAATACTTTTAATGGAAGAGTTTTTCCGTTAAAAGTATTTGCGCAAGAGAGCGTCTACACTGGCACATGTACATTACAACATTAGTGTTCTTGAGCAAATACTCACGGCCAGTGTAGACAGGCGGCAAGATTTTGCGCAAAAGCACGTGCTTTTGCACAAAATCTTGCCAATGTAAACCCAGCCTAGAAGCATATTTTCAAGTGGAGTGCCTCAAGGATCGGTTCTAGGGCTAGTTTTGTTCAACATCTTTATTAATGACCTCGATGAGGGGATGGATTGCACCCTCAGCAAGTTTGTGGATGACACTAAGCTAGGGGGAGAGGTAGATATGTTGGAGGGCACGGATAGGGTCCAGAGTGACTTAGATTAGAGGATTGGGCCAAAAGAAATCTGACGAGGTTCAACAAGGACAAGTGCAGAGTCCTGCACTTGGGACAGAAGAATCCCAAGCATTGTTACAGGCTGGAGACCAAATGACTAAGTAGCAGTTCAGCAGAAAAGGACCTGGGGATTATAGTGGATGAGAAGCTAGATATGAATCAACAGTGTGCCCTTGTAGCCAAGAAGGCAAATGGGATATTAGGGTGCATTAGGAGGACCATTGCCAGCAGATCTAGAGAAGTGATTATTCCCCTTTATTTGGCAATGGTGAGGCCACATCTGGAGTATTGCATCCAGTTCTGGGTCTCCCACTACAGACAGGATGTGGACACATTGGAGAGGGTCCAGTGGAGGCAACCAAAATGATTAGGGGGCTGGCGCACATTACCTATGAGGAGAGGCTGAGGGTGTCATGATTATGAGGGTTAGCCAGCAGCCTGGGGATTAAGGGATTAACTACACCTAGCCAGGTGGAGTGACCAGTAGGAATGTAGGTGGGATTTTCAAACTGGGACAAAGGAGTTTGGGTTTTCTTTTCTCCCTTTTGTCTCTGGGGAGAGTTCTCTGCAGCTACAGAGAGGGATAAGCATGTCTCTCTCTCTCCAAGACACCATTCTTCATTTTCTGTAAGTAGGGTAAAGTTTGGGTAGTTTCGTTAGGTTTTATTGTTTTAAGGATTGGGTATGGGATCTGAGATCTGGCACTGCTTAAAAGATGTTTTGGCTTTTCTTTGTAACTGAGTTCTAGGCCCATGGAGTTTCTCCATGAGCATATTTTGTTACCTCCCTATCTAGTCATTATGTTTGCAACAGGAATATTGTTGTAATAATAAAAGTTCTTTCTCTTCTTTTTATTAACCTGGCAGTGGTTAATTGTGTGCCTTGATTTTTATCTTAGGGGTGAGATTTCCCAAATGATCTTCCCCCTGATTTCTTTATCAACATTTGGGTGGTGGCAGCGGAAGTTATTCCCAAGATCTAGGTTTTTAAGATTTTGGGGGAAGTTTTATACCAAAGCCTGGTAGATAAGGCTTTGGGGTACACTTGCTGGCCCCCACTTCTGCATTTATCATGCCAGAGTGGGGAAGGAGTCATGACAGAGGGATTTGGGCTTATTTAGTCTGCAGAAGAGAAGAGTGAGGGGGGATTTGATAGCAGCCTTCAACTTCCTGAAGGGAGGTTCCAAAGAGGATGGAGAGAGGCTGTTCTCAGTACTGACAGATGGCACAACAAGGAGCAATGGTCTCAAGTTACAGTGGGGGAGGTCTAGGTTGGATATTAGGAAAAACTATTTCACTATTGGTGAAGTACTGGAATGGGTTACCTAGGGAGGTGGTGGAATCTCCATCCCTAAAGGTTTTTAAGTCTCAGCTTGACAAAGCCCTGGCCGGGATGAGTTAGTTGGGATTGGTCCTGCTTTGGGCAGGGAGCTGGACTCGACCTCCTGAGGTCTCTTCCAGCCCTATGATTCTATGAAGTTGTGGGCTCAGTGCCTGTAGATGAGAGGCAGCATGTGGAGCCATTGTTGTACATGTCAGCTGTTTTCAGGAGTGGAGCAGGGCCAGGGCAAGAGTAAGCCTGTCTTAACCCCATTGCTTCACCATGTAGAAACTATCTCAGTTAAATGGTACCTAGCCAGAGCCTGCTTCCTGAACCCCCCCATCCCAGCCCTGAATCGCCTCCTACACCCAACCTCCTGCCCCAGACATGAATCCCCCTGCACCTAAACTCCTTCCCAGAGCTTGCCCCCGAAACTCCTCCTGGACCCCAATTCCCCACCCTGGCTTAGTCCAGAGCTCCTCCCACACACCGCAGCCTGCATTCCTACCCCTACCCCCAGTCTGGTGAAAGTGAGTGAGCAGGGTGAGGCCTTGGAGCAAGTGTATTTGGGTTTGAGGTAGATCTTATATTGCAGTTATATTGAAAAAGTGATCCTGTGGTTAAAAAGGTTAGAGACCACTGGTTTAGATTATTATCCCTTATCAGACATAGAGGTAAAATTCTAGAAACCTTTCAGAATCCATGGCATGCATTCCTAACAGAAACCAAGTAGCATCCCAGTTCCTAGCTGGAGAGCACTAGGTTTTCCCTGTTCTTTAGATGGGGCATATACATGTGTCATTCTATAATACAATTTCACTGTCTTTTAACCTGAAACTGTTGACTCTCCTTATGCAGTGGAAGTCATTCAATAGACCACGGCTACCCAACCTATGGGGCATTTTGGGTTTATGTGGGGCTCAAAATGCAGCCAGGATCCTTCAAACATGGCCTCCACTGGGAACATGTTCCACAACAGCGAGTCACTATAATGAGCTTCTGTTTAATGCATTTTAGTAGTTAAATTCCTGGACTGTCATTGCTCATTAAAAGTGCTGTCATATGGGTGGAAATCAGGTAAATATTGCATTTATTAATATCAAAAGTAAATTAAATGGGGTCTGTGTGTTGTGGTCTTGCCTTAACCTTTGTATTCATGCCCATCAGTGTGAAAAATATTTGCATATATATTCAACTACACTTAAGTTTCAGTCCTCAGCACGTGCTTCAAGTATCACTTCCAAAGTTGAGCCCTGCAGTATACACTACACTTCGGACACATAGTAGAGACGTTAAAGGAAAAAATGAGCTACCTTGTTCAAGAATTAGGTCAGGCTACTCTGTGTAGTCCTAAGAACCTGCTATAGTATTTAGGAGTTGCCATGAGGTTACAGTGACAAGATTATCCTCACAAAGTAGAATCAGGTCTTTGACCTATAGGCTCCACTGACCCGGTGAATCCCAAGAAATTGATCCTGTGGTAAATGCTACTTGTGTTCTAGTAGAGAAAATGTAGTATGGTAATTCCTCATTTAACACAGTAGATATGGAAAAGGTGGAGGTTGTCTTTCAAGCAGTGGTGTTGTAGTCAATTTTTTGTTGGTGCCGAGTCATCAATGTCCACATTAGATGATGTGCTATATAATACAGCCTCTCTCCGACTTACGAACCAGTTACGGACCAAGCAATTGGTCATAACTCGGTTCGTTCGTAAGTCGGACCCCATTGAGTTACACGCAACCGTGCTGTTTGTAAGCGTGGATTGCGTTCGTAACTCAGGGTCCCCCATTTATGACAGCTTTGGTTGTAACTGCAAATAGTTGTAGGTCGACCGTTCGCAACTTGGGGACCAGCTGTACAGTAAAACTCCCAATAGGGCATCAGCTAGAGCCTGGAAGTGCTCCAGTCAGCTGCTCTCCCGGCAGGGCTGCTGAGAGCTGCATGTGAACTTGTTAGCAGCTAGGACTGGGACACAAGGTTGGGGGAGAAAGGACACTGGGTTACAGCAGGGAGGGGAGATGTCTAGCTCTGAGGAAGGGCAGGGGAAATGGGTTAGAAGTACAGTATGCCTGTGACAGGTCTGCTGGGACCCACACTGTGTCCAGTGAGGGGGGGAAGGGTCACCAGGGAACAGCACAGCCAGCTGTGAACCCTCCACTGCTTTGCAGGGAGGCAGGGGCAGTCCCACGCAGCCACTGGCAACAGGTTGGTTATTTAAGGGATGGTTGTATTCAAAAAATGTTCCCAAAAATTGTGCTATTGTGAAAACATTAAGCAGAAATGTGTTAAACAAGTACTGTATTATGCAGCAGCACTAGAACTGCTGTAAAACTTGCTCTCAATGCATCTTTAACATCCAAAGCTACCCTGTGAATCTCTGCAGATGTATGTCAGCCCACCAAGACTAAAATGGAAATGAGCTATGCAAGTTGAGCTATATCAATTGTGGAGCTTATTTTGGATTACAGCACTGCCTACACAGCAGGAAGTCAGAGATCACTTCAACTCCTGTAACACTCATATGAGTAGTAAGGAAGTCCTCTAGCTCAACATTGTCAAAGTATCTGCATGTAGTCACGGACTGTGCTATTTTGAAATAACTTTTCCAAAATAACACTGCTGTGTAGACATAGCCACAGTCTCCAAACCTGCTGTAATGCTATAGGCAAAACCCTATAAAGTTACTCTATTCAGTACTTGATCCTTTTCACCTGTATGAGCAAGTGCAGATGACACTTCAGAGCTAGTGACCACACAACCTTTGCATAAATTACAGCTGCTATTGCTAGAAGCTTACCCCTAAAACCTATGAGTATGTAAGATTGACAAGAGGTCAGCTACCAGTCAGTCTTCTAATTTGACACAGCTTTGATAGCCAGCAGTGCTAGCAGTTAAAGGTAACCAAGACTTACTTGTCCAAAAGCCTTCATAGCAAATTAGTTTCTAGAAGGGGATTCTAAACAGAAAACAAATCTGAGTAGCTTTAAAGAGGGATGTTTTAGTAGTTCTGTGCTTCTAACAGCAACTTTTAGTACTGTAGTTGTATCCTTTACCTGAGGATTGAAGCTAGTAGCAGCAGTGGAGAACTGAAACAAGTCCAGGCTTCTGTTTCTATAGCTGGAGCCTGCATGCTAGCTTTTAATCTTCTGTGAAAGTGTAAGTTCAGCCTAGCACCCAAAGCACAAATGTAGCTCAAGATTGTTAAGATTCCCCACTAGCTAGAAAGGGCTGTATTCTCTTAAGACACGGTTGAAGATGTAAAGTAGTACAGCCATTATTTAACTTTAAAAAAACCCACACACACTTCATGTAGTATGTTAAGGTACCTCTACAACTATGTTTGTAAAGTCTATAGTTGTAGCCAGGTATCATGGCTCTAGCTTAGCACTATTCCAGGTAGCATCTAGTTAAACAATCAAGGCCCCATTAACATCACAGTATTATAGCCTTACTACTGATGCACCACTGTAGATAGTTTTAAACTGCAATATTGAAAGGCACTAGATAAACATGTTTAACTTCAACAAAAACATGCAGTATACAAAAAGTGAGAACAAGAGTCAGAAATCTTTATTCATCTGTCGTAGTCTAGAGCAAACTGTTTTTGCTGTATTTGATAAGCTTTGGCGCTATTTATACAAGCTAGTAAGCAGGAGCTCCCTTCAATACAGATTAATATGCTGCCATCCCCTTTAAAGCTCATGTCTCTTAAACAGCTAAGCTTAGGATCTATGTTGCTTATTACAGATAAGGAGTCAGTAAGTACCATCAGAATTGAAGCAATGACATTCTGCCAACAGAACTTGCTTGAATCAAAGTAAAGTACTTTACAATGTCATAGTAGGGTAACATTTCCTTGGTCAAGAACTGGGTGTCCGATAGGTCTTAAGTTGCTTTTTGGGCAAACAGCTGAGAAAGCAAAGCAAAGCTAATGCACAGAGAATATTATTGATACAACATTTATTGAATTCATCCACTAGTGTGGAAGTAGTCTGTACAAAACCAAACATTTCCTTTAACTTCTACTTCACATTAAAATCAAACAGATCTAAAACAGTCATCTTTAATCAAAAACCCTTACAGATACAATAGCTTCTTTGAAGCCATGGTAACACTTAAATATGGTTAAGACTTCAATGCAGAAATTTGGTATGTTAGAATGCTCAGTGAGCTTTATCTTCTCAAAATTACAAAAAGGCAAAGTTGTGTTTCACAGATACAGTCCACTGGAATCACCAACACTGGACAACTGTTTAATTAAAGTCCTGAGATAACAAGGAATACTGGTATCCTTTAGACAGTTTTCTGTTGTCCTTTCTTTCCAATGAGAGATTTGTGGATATGTGGTATTACACCTAAGGGAAAAAACACCAAGAATTAAGGCAATTTTGAAATGCATTTTCCCTATGTCATCCAAAATCCAGATAGTACTGCAATTGTGTATTAATTTTGTAAAATGCAATTAAGTCTATTTGACTTGAAGTTTAGTTTGAATAGCTATGAGTTGGAATTACATACCACCACCAGCAATTGTTGCCTTAATGAGAGAGTCCAATTCTTCATCTCCTCTGATTGCAAGCTGCAAGTGACGGGGAGTGATGCGCTTCACTTTTAAGTCTTTGGATGCATTTCCTGCCAGCTCAAGAACCTGCAGACAGAGTACATTCAGACCCTACCCACCATATAGAGATTGCAGTAGTTAATGACATCTTCAAAATAGCCGGAAAGATACCATAGGCTAGGGCTACATAGAGATCATCAGGGTCTTGTGTAACAGTTTTGCAGACTGCACTGTTAAGTTTGGACACAGTATTAACAGATTGCATTGCAGGATAATTCCTCAGTCTCCTCCCCATAGTTTGAAGGGGAAGATATTTTGCAAGAGTAAGGCAAAAGAGTTGTGACATTTTGGAAAAAAGTCACACATGCCTCCATGCAATATGATTGGGGTAGCTTATAAACCATTTCAGATCTGATCAAACAGTTTTAAAAGATCATTTAAAATGCAACAGCATCATAGCTATAGTGCTCTCACTACAGCATTTCAAGTGTAGGCATTACCTATGCCAACAGGAGGGGTTTTTACATCAGCATAGATAATAAGCCTCCCTGAGAAGCAAAACTAAACCAACAGAAGATCTGCCATTGATCTAGCATTATCTACACTGGTGATTAGGCTGCTTTAACTACAATGTTCAGAGGTGCAGATTCTTCACACCCTTAAGCAATGTAAAATGCAGGACAATGTAGCACTTTAAAGACTAACAAGATGGTTTATTAGATGATGAGCTTTCGTGGGCCAGACCCACTTCCTCAGATCAAATAGTGGAAGAAAATAGTCACAACCATATATACCAAAGGATACAATTAAAAGAAATGAACACACATGAATAGACAAATCACATTTCAGAACACGAGGGAGATGCAGGGGGGGGGAAGGAAGGAAGATAAGTGTCTGAATTGATGATTAGAGGTGGGGAGCATGGGATGTTTGAGTTAATGGTATTAGAGGTGATAATTGGGGAAGCTATCTTGATAATGGGTAAGATAGTTCAAGTGTTTGTTCATTCCTTTTTGGAGAGTGTTGAATTTTAACATGAATGACAGTGCAGATGTAAAAGGTCTTTGTAGCAGAATGCAGGTGGTTAAGTCATTGAGAGAGTGTCCTTTCTGGTTAAAATGGCACTACATTAAGCAATGTAGTGATCTCAACCTAACTTTAGTTGAGAACAGACCACAGGGACATCCGTTTATGTTTTTACCAACTTAAATGGGCTTGTAGGGGAAAATGATTAAACCAAGGATTCTTGAACACAACTCTACGACAAATTCCAATAGTAGAAGTATTTCAGAAGACAAGCAACCTTGGTCATTATGCAGCGCCAGCAATGTCAGCTGCTTGCCACATTTCCCCATGGTTCAATTTTACCTCAGCTGTCAGGTACTCCAGAATAGCAGCACTGTATACTGCAGCTGTAGCTCCCACACGTCCATGGCTGGTGGTCCTTGATTTCAAGTGTCGGTGGATGCGGCCAACAGGGAACTGCAAAGGGTCAGAATAGAATTAAAGTGACTCAGGCTTTATCAACAGACCTGAAATGGCTTGTAAGATACAAGATACACCAATCATATCACATGGAAGGGCTTGGGACTGGCAGACAGACATCACTGGGATAAGAGTGTAAAGTTGCAGTCTTACACTTCTTGCTTCTCTACAGCACTCAGGCAGCAACACACAACTACCCCCTCTACACACATTGAGCGCTCAAGCTCATTGACTATAAAGCATACACCTGCAATTCAAGTAACTGTTTGAGTGCTTTTAGCAGGCTCTCCACCCTGAGATTACACTAGCATAGGTGTGATCCAGTCGTCCACTGTATGTTTTGAACAGTGGGTTGGACTAGACAAATTCCTCAACCTGATCTTCCATGTAAGAAGCTCACGATTTAAAAACCTTGCAATAAGAGTATTCTGCCGTAACTTTGGAGGGCTCTCCAGCAAACCCTTCCCAGTCCAGAGCGATTGTGCTATAAGCAGATAGCTCGCCCAGTCCTCACCTGCAGGCCAGCTCTCTGTGAGCGGGATACCGCCTTGGTCTTGGTCTTTCCGGAATCCTTTCCAGCTTTTCCACCAGCCTAAGGCAAAAAAGCAGAGATTAATGGGGAGCAGCACCTGCCACAAGCGCAGCGTGCCCCATGCTACCCCATACAGAACGCAAGCAGTGAAGGTAACCGGCGCGCGGCGCCTTAAGCGCATGCGCCTCCCGTATCTAACCAGCGTGTCTAATTCCTCCACGCTAGCAGGCCCAAGCAGCTTCCCGAGCGCATGCGCCCCACCCACTTCCGGTCATCGGTGGCGTCACTACTGCGCGTGCGCCATCTCCCTTCTTTCCTCTTCTCCCCCTCCCCCAACAGGTTTAGCATGAGCACCTCCCATTCAGGCAACCGCCACCACCCACCGTTAACCCCCTTCCTTCGCGCGCTTTCACCCTCCGCGGCGCGTTCAGTTCAGCTTCGGCCCTTCCCGCAGCAAGGCGACGTAGCCGCCGCACCCCCCAGTCTCCCCGCTGAGCCCCGTTCCTGCGGCTCTCTTACCATTATGAGCGGTGTTGCAGCGCCACAAACGGGTAGTAAGCGAAAGAGCGCGTGCCCAACCACACCAGCCCGAGCCCAGCACCCGCCGCGATTCAAACTGCGCCCGCTCCCGCCTTGCGCGAGCGCTTTATAACCACCGAACGTGCCCGCATCCGGGAACCCGGCTCCTGCTGCTAGCCAATCGACTGAGTGGGGACGGGCCTTCACTGAGGCGCCCGGACCAATCATAGGCCAGCGAGTGGGCGGAGTTGGTAGGGTTGAGTGACTGACAAGAGCGGGCAACCCGCTTCCTCGGGTCCTCAAAAGACTCCGTCCATATTTAAAGTGACGTCACCACTCCTCGCTCACGGGCGTGCTGAGTGCGTGGTTCATTGGGTCGCGCTCCGGGGCGGGGAAAGGTGGGAGCCGGGGCCTGTGTCTCGTGACTGCTTATGCAGCTGCCCGGCCTCCCTGCTGCCTGGCTCAGCACAGCGGGTGCCTGGTGCATCTATCAAGGTTGCTAAACGGGCGCTCAGAAAACATGAGTCAGTCCTGCCCCTCCCCCCCCCCCCCAGGCTTGCCACATGGCTGTAAAAATCAGGAGCCTCGTGACGCTTTGTGAGAGGGAGTGTGACATGTTCCCTGGGGCTGGAGTACTCCGAGGGCACGTTTTAAGTCTCGATCTCTGTAGAGCAACTAGAAGCAGGTTTTCTTAAAAGCCGGTGAGATTATCTTGCAGCCACACATCATTCCAAGTGTTTTTAAGGAAGATACCACTTAGTGCAAGAGTTGGTCATGCTACATTTGTTCTCCCACAACAGCTTTTATTTTGTCAAATGCTTAGCTGCTCCTGCCTTCTAGACCAGTGGTCCCCAACCTTTTGGGGGTGCTGGGCACCTGGGGGTGGGGCCACTCACGTGCCGGGTACCTGGGGGGGGGGGGCTGTGCATGCACCCGGGGGCAGGGCCACCCATACGCCGCGTTCTCAGTGCTGGCGCCACCCATGCGCCACACTCCTGGGGCCGGCGCTGTTCCTATGCTGCACGGCCAGGGTTGGGGCTGCCCATACACCACGCTCCTGGGGCCGGTGCCACTCCTGTGCCGGGTGCCAAGGGGCGGGACCGCCCATGCACTGCACTCCTGGGGCCGGAACAGCCCATATGCTGCATGCCTGGGGCTGGTGCCGCTCCTATGCCACGCACCCAGGGCCGGCACAGCCCCATGCACTGCGCGCCTGGGGGCGGGACTGCCCATGTGCTGCGTGCCCGGGACTGGTGCCACCCCTGTGCCGCGTGCCCGGAGCCAGCACCATCCATGCGCCACGCGCCGAGGTTCAGGGCCGGCCCCGATCACTCGGCGGGTGCACAGAAATGGCCTGGCGGGTGCCATGGCGCCCACAGGCACCACGTTGGGGACCACTGTCCTAGACTAAGGGGAGACTTTTTAGGACCTTTCCATTTATTCCAATGAGTCTCAAGAACAGTTACCCATTGCGTGTCTGCGGGAGGTGGGTGTACCATAATAAGGGTCTAGTCAGGGGCGCCCCGTCATTACGTCACGGCCATTGACGACCGTGCAGGTGGGGGCGCCAATCGCGCCTTCCACCTGGGGCGCCAGCTGCCGCAGCCAGCCTTGGGCCGCTTCTGGGTCTAGTCAAGTGACAATCAGGAAGGAAGATGTTTCCAATGGAGTTATCTTAACATGATTAATAGTTCTCTGCTCACCCTTCTCAAGCACAAATCTTTGAAAGCATATTGCAACCTATGTGTATATCTACAGAGGCCCTCAACCTTGAGTTAGAATTAATTGGCATTCTATACTCAGCTAAAACCCCATGTAGACATTTTGTCAGGAACTAGAAGTTTTTCCATGTAACTCCATTAGGTATCTTGCAGGTTTCTTTGAATTACCTGGTATTAATCACTGTCAAGATAGGAGACCAAAGACATCACTGATTGATGCAGTATGGCAATTGCTAAGTCAACTGTCATAAACTTGGTAAATGTGGTGGCAGGAGATGATTGGTGAAGCACTTTTGATTTAGGAATTCGTTTCCCATCCTACTGTTTTATTGTTGCTATGCTGAGAAACTGAAATCCTCAAACAGAATTAACTCAAAGTTTGATCTTGTTCTGAATTAAAACAAGAGCTTAAATTTAGAAGTTTTCAATGAAAAGGGCGTCCCTATCACAGCAAGGCTACGTCTACACTGGCCCCTTTTCCGAAAGGCGCATGTTAATTTCACAGGTCGTAATAGGGAAATCCGCGGGGGATTTAAATATCCCCCGCAGCATTTAAATAAAAATGTCCGCCGCTTTTTTCCGGCTTTTAGAAAAGCCGGAAAAGAGCGTCTACACTGGCCCCGATCCTCCGGAAAAAAAGCCCTTTTCCGGAGGATCTTATTCAAAGTAGGAATAAGATCCTCCGGAAAAGGGCTTTTTTTCCGGAGGATCGGGGCCAGTGTAGATGCTCTTTTCCAGCTTTTCTAAAAGCCGGAAAAAAGCGGCGTACATTTTTATTTAAATGCCGCGGGGGATATTTAAATCCCCCGCGGATTTCCCTATTACGACCTGTGAAATTAACATGCCCCTTTCGGAAAAGGGGCCAGTGTAGATGAGCCCCACAAGTCATCCTATGCTGAAAACTGAAAGGGCAGGCTGTCAAGAAGCCACTCCCAGACTCCTCATCAATCCACCAGATAGAAAGTCTGGCAGGATTCCATGAAGCCCTGCCTGCTTGCCATCTAGCCTTCATCAAAATTAAACCATCTCTACAGAACACTTAAAATTTTGACAAATCAGTATTCTGAGGGGAAAAAGTCTATTTATAAGTGCAAGATAAGGTCATTTTCAGACTTGCTGGAGAGGATAATACTGTTATTTCCTCAAGTAATGTTCTGAGGGAAGACGGGTCATTTTAACTTTGGTCAAAAGTTTCAGAATATTTTATGTGCATACACCCTCAAAGATTTAATGATGGGCGGGCTTTATAAGTAACAAAAAATAAGAAGTCCCTGGTATTTATATTGTAACAAGTTACTCTGCGTGGACCTTCAACATATGTTACTCAATGAAAGTTTCAATTGTCTGGCAATCTAAGCAAGTGGCATTTTTAGATATTGCAGCATTACCATCTTGAACGTACCATTAGCATTTTATAATAGTCTTCATCTAAAATAGAATTTATTTGATCATTGTATAAGGTGTCTCCGGTGACAAAGGGGCACATTTTTAAAGTTATTTGGATGTCTGAAGATGTAGGATTTTTAACTATGCCTGGGGTATTCAATTTCTACTGAAGTAATTTTGACTTGCTCACCCGGGTACTTTTGAGAATCACTGTAGGACCCTGTCTGCCTCTTTAGATATCTAGGGCTAGATTCACAAATAAAACTGGTTTCCCCTGACGTACAGTGAATTCTCAGCCACTGGTGAGCCATCCAATGCATGGGGAAAGTTAAATACCTACAAAAGGGGGTTGAAACCTCCACACACACTCCTCATTGGTGGGAATGGCTCAGATACTTTGGTGGGAAATGTCAAGGGGCAGGGCCAAATTCTTCAGAGGTAGTTAAATTCCTTGACTGAATTCACAGCCGCTACCTCGCTTCTGCAGTGAGGTGCCTAAGGCAGGTCAGCCTTTTCTTGTGTCAACAGCCACATCCATCAGTGCTAATAAGTCAGTGGTTAGAGCACTTGCCTGGGATGAGAGAGACCTGCTTTCAAATTCTTGCTCTGCCTGATTTGGAGCAGCAATTTGAACTTCATTTCCTACATAATGGGGGAGTCCCCTGGCTATTGAGCAGAGAGATTTCATGGATGACTCTGTAGCCTGTCTGGCTGCTGGAGCATTTGCCTGGAAGGGGAGACATCCAATCTCCTTGAACTAGTGATCTTTTAAAAAAGTTGTTTATCCACTTTGGACAGCTTTTATGGGAGAGACTGAGGGAGCCCCACATCATAATACCCCATTGCCTAACAGTTAGCTTAGTTCAAATCAGAGAGAGTGTGTGCAACTGAGGGTGTCCCACATCCTGGGTGGGAAATCCACTTCTGGACTAAAAGTTTTGAGAGGTCATGCCCCTCACAGGCTTCTTGTTAGAACACTTAAAGAAGCTTTGCGCAAAGAATCCCAATCAGGAAGAGACACCTCCCTGCAGACTGGCTCAAGAGAGGCATGGGGCTTTACACACCCTCCCTCTCAGCTTGGCATCTCCCACAGCTATTGTAGAAGCAGAACTACCTACCATGTTCATTTGTGTGAATCCCATAGTGAGGTACTCAGTTCTCCCCCAGCCAACCTACAGGGATCCCAGGCACCTAATGCAGGCTTTGTGAATAATGGTGCTTTTTCTAATCACTGGTAGGTGTTGCGAAGTTGAATATCACTATGCCAAAGTTTCTTTGTAAAGCTAGTGTAATGAGCTGATGCTGTTCCAAAATATGGATAGATAAGGTCACACTGACACTGCAAGAATAATCCACTGCAAGAATAGTTTAAATAACTAAACTATTTAACTATTTAGTCACTAGTTCCCTCCCCAGCCATTGTGTATAGACAGGCTGTTATAGCAGGAATCCCATAACTGTAATTTCACTGTAGACAGAAAAAAAAAATCTGCTACGAGTATATGTCCAGCGTTTTTCAAATCCTAATAGCAACAAAATATTTGCAGTGTTGGATTTTTTTGGAAGGAAAAAAAAATCAAGTGCAGACTTTCATGCAATATTGCTGTTGTACAATTAGGTATTTAAAACCTAACGTGCACTTCTGGACAACCTGAACCTTAATCTTGCCTTTTTATATTGTTAGTTTTAATGTGATCCACATCCTATTTCTTAAATACAACAGAATTTTTTCTAACACTACTTTGCATTTATATAGCGTTTCTTCCAGAGATCAATCTGATAGACATTTATCCACAGAAAACACTTGCAAGATACTTGCCTACCACCATTTAAAACAGGTAAGTGACAAACACATTTGTGACCTGATTTCCAAAAGACTGTGTTCTAAAGGCTTGTCTATACAGATTCAGGAACTGGTTAAACTAAATCTGAACAAGGCCTTCTTGTTCTCAAATAAGAGTGCACACTTCCAGGGGTAGTCCTGAACAGTTATTTCCCTAAAATCACAAAGTCAGTGTGAGAGTTTATGAATAGAATGTAAATATGACTCAGACTCCTCTGCTTTGACAAACACAAGACCTTCCTTATACAAAAGGGAATATATGTATTCAAGTAATATTGTATTACATTAGTGCCTAGAGCCCCAATCAAGATCAATGCCTCATCATACCAGAAAAGACAGAAACTTATAGGGAAATGTATCCAGGAGGTACTGAGAAAGGCATACCCAGACTTTCGTAGTACTGACTTTCTTTAACCTCAAAATTAAAATCCACAGCTTTCTGCAATCAGAGACCTTTCCCATTTTTCCAAGTGCAGCAACAAGCAGGACAAGTTGTTCAGATACAGCTAGGTTACGTCTACACTGGCCCCTTCTTCGGAAGAGGCATGCTAATTTAGAACTTTGGAATAGGGAAATCTTTCAAGTAGGAATAAGAGATCCTCCGGAAAAGGGCTTTATTCCGGAGGATCGCGCCAGTCTGGACGCTCTTTTCTGGCTTTTCCCCAAGCCGCAAAAAAAGCGGCAGCCATGTTTATTTAAATCCCGCGGGGGATATTTAAATCCCCCGCGGATTTCCCTATTCCAAAGTTAGAAATTAGCATGCCTCTTCCGAAGAAGGGGCCAGTGTAGACGTAGCCCTAGTGTTTTGTGTGTATGTGGGATGGGTGTATGTCTTAGACTTTGGATTTGGAATGCAGGAGATTCTGAACTTTGGAGAGATTAGGTACAAGGAATTGTTTCCAAACTGGAAGCATAGGTAGAGCCCTGCAAATCCATAGATATCCGCTTTACAACTGCAAATATCTTTAGATAATTTTTGTAGATGCAGATATTAATTTTGTGTCTGCACAGTGCTCTAAGCATAGGTATGCTTCTGAGCAAATGGAGAAATGGTTGGAAGAAGCTTGGGGGTCAGACTAAACTGGGAGGGGAACAAATTGGGTTTTTGCTAGCAGTGGGAATGGGATCAGTTTGTGAAATCAGATTGGGTTGATTGATGATGGTTAGAAGGAGGAGACAGGCAGTCAGGGAACTACGAAAGAACACAAATGGGAGTATTGTTTGTGCTCAGTCTATGATTCAGGCTAGAAATATCCCAATTCCACAAGGGGAGGAAATAGGAGAGGTACTCTTTACTTCTCAGTTGCCCACTATCCTTCCTTGTCCTCCATCACAATTTTTCCCACAGACCCTGGGTCTCTCCCAGTCTCTCTCCCCAGTGCCTTTGAGTTATATTCAGGCTGCTGGGGACAGCTGAAGGTGAGGCAAAAGGTACCTTGCTAAGTGAAGCCCTGTTATTTTGGACACCAGCCATTACTTCTTAACAATATAAATATTGGGAGGACACACTTCATGCTGTTTCAGAATGGTAGTCCAGACTGTTCATATGACTGTATTCTACAAACTTTTTTTGGTAGTGCTAGATTTATCCAAGCCGTACTATATCAGAATTAATACAATAGTAGGAACCAATGACAATTAGAAATAGCAACATGTTTTTCTAAACACCATTTTGGAAATTCACTTTCACATAATTGCTTACTAGAACTCCAAGTATTACTAACTGTTGCAGTGCTATAGAAATCTAGAGCTGAAACTACTGATACAAATGTGTTTTGTGCAATGTTGGCTAAAGAAATCTAAAACGTACTAATCCATAACAAGTGATATGGAAGTACAAATATGAAGTGCCCCAAAGAATTAGTTCCTCCCTTTTTCCTACAGAAGGACTGGAAACTGTGCTCCATAGGACATTTTTGGAATAGGGCAGCTGGTTTAATAAAGGGAAACTTTTCATCCTGCTTTCTTTCTCCCTTCAAAGCTCGGCTAGGAAGTACAGTAGAGGGCTATGTAAGAACGGAGCTGAAGGAACAAAAATAGCTTTGCCACAGACAGCAATCTTCCCTTCCCCCCACCCCTTTGGTGGTTTACATAGCAACTTCAGCCACAAACTTTTTATTTTCATATGCTCCAATTTAACAAAGGGTGTTATTTTGAACAGCTTTAGTTAATTGTGTGTTACCATTCACCTCCATTAAATCTTAACTATCATTTTCTTTACTGATAGAAGGCATATGTAAATGTAAAAGGAATATTCACACACAAGTTTGTGTTAGTTTAGATTAAAAGAATTTTTACCACAAGATGTAATTCTGTTCAGACAAGGCCTAAGCTAGCCAACAAGTCTCTTTCTGAATATGCCTGTAGAAACCAACTGCATTATTTAAAAAGGTACTAATGTAATACGAAAGGTTATAATATTGTTAATTCCTTTTTCATCATATCCTAATGGTGAAGGACTAAACTACAGTGTATTTGGAGAAACAAAAAGGAAGAGACAGTTTGTAAAAAAACCTCCTACAAAACAAGTCCAAGCACTGTACATTATATGACATAAGGGTACCTTACCACATCCATGTTCTTACAGAAATGTACTCCTAAAAATTCTCTCACTTAGGGTATGTCTACACTACAGAGTTTTGTTGGAAAAATGGCCATTTTCCTGACAAAACTTGAGGAACGTCCACACTGAAATCGTGCTCTTTTGCAAGTAAATCAAAAGAACAGAGGACTTTTTCTGACAGCGGTAATCCTCATTCTACAAGGAAAAAGCCTTTTTGCACCCTTACCTTCAGTGAGCAAAGAGAGTCTTCCTCTCTACTCTCCTTCCCTTGATGAATGCTTCAATTTCCCCTTTAGGCCTGACACATTTCTCTCTTGTTTTGTTTTATGTAGTTATATAGATTTTTTTCATAAGCTTTGTTTTTAGCAGCTGCTAGATATTAAAGCATATTTTGTTTTAGGTATTTGAAGTTAGTAAGAAATTGTTCTAAATTGTCTTTTTAACTTTGTAAGTCTGTAAGAAATCCTGCCTGTTCCTTTGTAAGATAAATTGCTTTCTCTGAAATGAGCTGTTCTTAGTGTGAATGAGGAACATGGGAAGACAACAGAAGACTCCAGCACCAGATGGTCAGAATGGTTAACAAGAAGGTGTGAACTCAGGCATCGGTCAAATTCAGGATGCCAAAAGGGGGTAGAATAGATTACTCTAAAACAAGGGCATACACCTGTGAATGAGATAAACCAGCTGCAGTCACTCCCCGGATATTCATTAAAGTACTGATGAAGCATAACAGTGGAACCAGCTTTGAGGTAAAACAATTAGATGATTTCAATCTGTCACTGCAAAAACCTATAGACTAAAGTTGGGTCTTACAACCATAACAGTAGGGTGTGTTGCCAGGAAGCTTTGGTTTAGTCCTGTGAAGACAACTTCGGAGCATTGGACTGCAGCTGACAGACCCCGACTCCTTCCTCATATCCAGTCCAATTGGCCAGTAGGCTTTCAGGAACACCAATAAGACTGGTAACTCTGGCTATGTCTACACAGCAACGTTATTTCAAAATAACTAACGTTATTTCAAAGTAACATAGTCCATGTCTATCCAGCTGGCAGTTATTTCGATATAATGTCAAAATATTGTCAAGCTTCAAGACTTCTTACTCCGACTCCTGTAACCCTCATTTTATGAGAGGTAAGGGAAATTGAAAAGAGTGCTCTATTTTGAAATAAGTGCTGTGCTTCACCAAAACTTGAAATAAGCTATTTTGAAATAAGCGTCACAATTGACGTAGCTCAATTTGCGTAGCTTATTTTGAATTAAGCTCTGTTGTGTAGACACACCGTATGACACCAGCTGCATAACTTTGTGTGTGAATAGACGCATATGCTAATTTCTATGTTGTATTTGCAATAAACATGGCATATTCCCTTTCCCCCTGAAAAAGACCCTTTGTGTGTTTCTTATAAACATAACACCAATGGCTTCATTCTTAGGACTTAGTTACTGAAGGGTAAGCTTATTTCGAAATAGCATGTCTACACTACAGGGAAGCCTCAAAATTAGTCTGAGGCAGGCTTCTCTAATGTAGACGTGCTATTTCGACTCAGCATCCCAAGAGGCACTGGGAAAGTATAACTTAGAATGGCCCCGGTGAGGGGCTATTTCAAAATAGCAGCAGTGGAGCATCTACACGTGCCTTATTTTGAAATAGTTATTTTGGAATAGGCGTTATTCCTCGTAGAATGAGGTTTACAGATTTCGGAATAAGCAAAATCCATTATTTTGAAATTATTTCGAAATAACAGAATGGCTAGTTATCTTGAAATAATGGCGCAGTCTAGACAGACCCTAATGGTGTTGGATTTCCAAAGCAGTAGGGA
The DNA here is from genome assembly GCF_052426305.1 of Pelodiscus sinensis. NCBI lineage: Eukaryota > Metazoa > Chordata > Testudines > Trionychidae > Pelodiscus > Pelodiscus sinensis. Next base: position 113,185,782 of record NC_143055.1, on the reverse strand, counting down.
GTATCAAACTTGTCCCAGGCTAAGGGGGGCCCACAAAAAGATAAGCACTTTTGGCAGCCTGGAGATCTTTTTGCAGTCCACCCCCTTACTGCAGGGCCCTTGGCTGCAAGCCCTAAGACCCCTTTCTTTATCCAGTCCAGAGTTGAAGGCAGTAATGGCTGCCATTAAGTGTGTCTTTGATCTATAGAACGATCACATACTTGGTTAAAGTTGATGCATGCACTAACCACCTTTCATTCAGGCTACATAAATAGAAGGAGCAATTAAATGTTCCTGTGTGTAATGATCGTTGACATTATAGGAAGCCATCACCCAAAGCAATGAACTGTATGGCTACACTAATCACAAGTTAATATATGTGGCTTTAAGGGTTTCCCTGAGGACTGATTGCAATGAGGAGGCAGTGGAGAGGACTGACCGTGTGAAAGAGGCAGAAAGTAACCAGAAAGTCAAGAGAAAATGAGAGCAGAAATGGTAGGTATAATCTGGAGATAAACTGGGGAGACAGAGCTTCTTATAGATACAATATTCAGTAGATATGTAGACCTACCTCTGTGAAGAAGGAGACGGTATTCTGTTCTTTGTTTGTACTGTGTTCAGGATAATAGGGTTTTGTTTACATTCTTGTAAATAGACAAGATTGCACCAAAAAAATAGCTGATCCGTGTTAGCAGATTTTCCTCCTATCAGGGACAAGGTCTCAAATATTGGCTAAGCATTGGAGTAAAATAGAGGAAACAACCTACATTTGTGCAGAAATGTAATCAGTGCTCATGAGCTAAGCAAATTCAGGCATGGGTAGGGTGGGGTGTTTCTGCGCTGTACAGGCATGATGTATACAGGCAGTCCCCGACTTACGCGGATCCGACTTATGTCGGATCCGCACTTACGAACGGGGCTCTCTCACCCCGGAGCTCGCAGGCAGCGGTCAGCCACCTTGAGCTCCGGGGCGAGAAAAGCTGCTCCCGGTGCCCCTGGTCTACTGGGGACCATCTCCAGCAGACCAGGGGCACCAGGAGCAAACCCGCAGCAGCGGCGGGGTTCCCCGCTTCTGAGGCTTTGCTCTGGCAAAGAGTTTCATCATGGCTCTTTTTGTGGGGATGGAAGGGCAAATGACAATCTAACCCCACCCCTGGAATTATCTGGAGAGAAAATCCACAAGGGATTTTTTTCTTCATTAGTACCTCTTGTTAGTTTTATTGCAGAAGGGGGATGGTCCAGCATCTGGTTACTAGGCAGCTGCTCAAGAATTATTTGAATGTGCAAATCGGTTATGCCTGTCATTTGTTCCTACTGTAGAGATCCTGAGTTAATACCTATTTTCACCTCCATGTAGAGTGATGTTTACAAAATCAAGACCATAGCTGGACTGAAAAAAGTATATACAACTGGTACCAACATAAATTACACACCAGATATTAAATTATTAAATCAATATTATGTACACTTAATTACAGCCACCTGTAACAAAGAACTACAAACATCAAGGGATGTTCTATGTCAATGAGAATATTTCACTAAACATAGGCTGAGCATCAGAATGAATATACATATTTTGTGCATGTCTCTACAAGTGGCTATAGCAACAACATGCAGATTATGTAGTAGATGGAATACAATTTCTTCCACTATTTGATCTGAGGAAGTGGGTCTGGCCCACGAAAGCTCATCATCTAATAAACCATCTTGTTAGTCTTTAAAGTGCTACATTGTCCTGTATTTTGTTTAATCTCCTGAAATGTTACTTTAAATGAACAAAATGTATTGGCCACATGGTGGCAGCATAATTTAAGAAATGAAAATAGGTACCTGAAATGTAAAATATGCAACCCATATTTTTATAGAGTTTTAGGTTATGTCTTCACTGACAAAAAGCAGATATTTTTCTTTGATGGTGGGTTAACTATCAAGGATTAGTTATCTCACTGTAAAAGCCTAGTGGAGATAAGGTTCTTGAAGTTTTCACTGCAGTATAGCCATGCAAGGTCAGCATTATACTTAGAACCCTGCAAATCCACAGATATCCACCTTATATATCCGTGAGTATCCACATGCACAGATGTGGATGCGGATATCTGCAGCACAGTTTTGCAGATATAGATGTGGATACAAATTTTGTATCTAGAATCTCGCAAATCTGCAGTTATTCGCTTTATATCTGCAGATATCTGCATCCCTAGATGTCTGTGGCATATTTGCAGCACATTTTTTTGGATACAGAAGTGGATGTGGATACAAATTTTGTACCTGCACAGAGCTGTAATTATATGTTCTTCCTTGCCTGTAACTGCCCTAACCTAGTTTACCTCACGCTAAAACTGCAGTGCATTCTCTCTGCTAGGATTTTACAACAGGATAGCTAATTTATCTTAGTTATTCCACACAACTTTTGTTTTAGAATGAAGAGATAGTATTACCACCATTGCAACTCCCTGGATGGTAAGATAATGTGATTTATCTGATTATGCATTGTATAAACAGCTAGTCCTTGAAGAATTAGTTATTGATTTTAGCCTCTGTCTTCCAACTCCCTCTTTAATAAAACTAGGGGGCTGTGCCCTCTGCTTGCTATGCTCGCCTACCCCCCTCTCTCTGGCTGCTTTTGCTTCACTGAGGGAGCCTGTTGATGCTGATGACACTACGATTTCATCCTGTTGCCTGGCAGGAACATTCTGTCATCCAGCAGGAAAACTTTTTTATATATAGAGAGAGATAAGTCCTATCTCTAGCCTGCTATTTTTTCACTTGCCAAATAACTCTCTGGCTTCATTTCTCTTCTTCAGGTACTGCTTGTTGGACATACTGGGGTCAGGATAGTGTCTACATGCTTTTGTGCTGCACTCAGCATAGTAGCTCCTTAATTGATTAGGACTTCGACATCATATGTAATATAAAAAAAGTTAAATAATAACGCTCCAAACATTAGTATTTGCATGTTGCATCATCATCATTTATGAATAATTTCTTATGCTCTTGCACAAAAAGCACTGGACAAAACCAAATTGAGTTGCTGTGTTGTATTGTCTAAGCTTTTCTTTGCTTCATCAAGTTTCCCAAATAGTAAGACTTACCTGTTCTGCTTGATAGATGACTTGTACCAGGGGAGAAAATTCTGGGAGAACCTGGGGACCTTTGGCATTGCACTGGTTAAATGGCAATTGTTCAGTCTGTTTCTTCTTTGTATCACAATGAGGGATATATATCCATTCTCCTTATCACAGTGAGGCAGCTGGATCATCTGTACCATAAATCAGGAGAAAGAACAATGGAGTATAACTAGCAATAGGGGAGAACTGGGATTGGGTAGAGACTGAGGATGGGAGCAGATCATCCTTGATTAAAGCAAGGTTTGAAGCAGGTGTGAGAAAGACATGAAGAACATGAAGTCCTTGGTACAGCGGAAACAGAAAGGAAGGAGCCAGGCAGGTGGGGCTGAGACGGGGGGCATGAATCTCTCTCAGAGAAGTAAGAAACCAACCCTTGCTGAGTGGAGTAAATGGGAGGTGAGTATGCAGCCCCGGGACATGGGACGGGTGGTAGGATTGTCATCATCCAGGTATCAAATTATGTATTATGTTACAGTCAGATACATTCTCAGTATCCCTGGTGGAGTCAGTGCAAATGCAACTGTAATGGCAGTTTACAAAATGTTCCCACTCATTTCCATTATATTGTACTGTTTCTGCTTTTGTATCAGCAAACTCTCTTCATTGCTGTTGTGTATGAACAGTAAACTCCCTTACAGTCAGAGGTGACAGGAGGTCAGATCTGAGTATCCCAAGAGGTGGGAAGTGAGGGCACTGTTGTGGATGTCACATGGGGAACTTAACACTTCCTAGGATGGAGCCCTTTCCAAACTTCTATTACAAATTTGAATCCTATCATTTTTCCTGTATTTCCTTTCTCCGCATTATGACATCACAGATACTGGATTGTGACATGCCTCAAGGTATCTGTAAAGTGCCCTAGTCTGCTTTTGTTTGTGTAAGCAGTCTATTGAGGCTCTGTGATAGTTAGGACAATACAAATAAATGAAGTTATCTAATGAAGTTTGCTCACATACAAAAGTCCATTTTTAAGAATGTACTAGAGCATGACTTTGGCTCTGGGTGCTACTTATTTGAGATACCCTTATGCTATGACAGAGTTGATGGTGCAGAGGAATGGCTAAAAAACTTTTGCAGTGACTAAAATAGGTCTGTAAAGGCAGTCTGGTATGAGAGCCAGAGGAAAGGCATCCAGAAGGCAGAGTTTCAGGAAAGACCAATTACCCTGCTCACTCCAATAACAAATTGAGGCAGTAGCCTTGGAGAACTAGGCTCCAGGTTTCAAGTTAAGAAATAGTTTCTAAATTTGGGACCACAGGACTCTTAAGGTATGTCTACACAGCAGGGCTCAACTCGAAATAAGCTATGCAACTTGAGCTACGGTAATTGCATAGTGTAAGTCAAAATAGCTTATTCTGAATTTGGGCACATCTACACAGCATTTATTTTGAAATAGAGCACTCTTCCTCTGACTTCCCTTACTCCTTGCAGAATGAGGTTTACATAAGTCAGAGTAAGAAGCCTGTTATTTTTTGATTTTGAAATAATAGGCTGGCTGTGTAGACGTGCGTACGTTATGTCGGAATAGCTGACATTATTCCGAAATAACGCTACTGTGTAGACATGCCCTTAGTGTATGCTACCCCTAATGCAGGAGCATAGCTGTCACTGTTGTTCTTTCTGCTTCAGTGCTGAACAGACTAATGGGTGCTCAGTTTCCTCCCAATTTAATAGTAGCATTTTGAGTTTAAAAAAAAAAAGAGTGTAGTTGCAGTTTCTGCTCACAGGCTAAATGGATCTGAATTGGGAGGAACTCAACTGCTGTCAAAGAAGTTCCTCTCAGTCTGGAGTGGTGTAAAAGAGCAGAATTTGCTACCTAGACTCATCTGAAAATAAATTTAAATAAAAGAAAATAAAGAAAAAATACAGGGAGATGAATAACAGATTGTTCAGCAGAAAGACTGGGACATATTTTGGAGCCACTAATTTTTTTCTCCCTTGCATTTAGGAGAGTACAAATACTTGAACTAATTTAATCATAGTCCCTCACCTTCTCCCCTGGGAAGCTCTTGGTATCAATGGCAGCTGGTATTAAATGAGTTCTTGTTTTCTTCACATCTTTTATCTCAGTGTTATGAGAGTCCCAAAGTCTGAATTCACAACATTGGAATGTGCTTCACAAATACATACTCACTCCACCACACTTCCTGTCCTTTCACACGCGCAATATAATTCAGAACTGCTTCAGCAGGGCCAATGGTTTGTACCAATTGCAGTAGACACAGTGAGTCTATGGGGAGATTGGAGATCTCATCCCACTCTGTTGTTACTGTTGAAGGCAAGGTCCCATTTTCTAACCACTCCTCTTCACTGCCAGCTGCTTCTTGAGACAGAATGATGCATCTCCCCTGTTAGCAGTTATCTTTAACAACCTTGTGCAGCACAATGAACTATCATGGGTTTGTTTAAAAGGCTGAATAGGCCCTTTCTAATGTGACGAAGCCTCATAGATGTTTGAGTTCTCTGTAAAATATAGGGCTTTTTTCCTGTTTGCTTGGTAACAACCACCTGTAAACTTACTGATAAACTGGCTTATTAGTGACCTATACAAAAGGCTGATGAAAAGGTCTGAGCCAGCCAGTCATTGCCCATCCAGAAGAGAACAAATCAATTAGTCATCTACTTCAACATGGAGAAATCTGTCCATCAACACTGTGGAATACAAATAAACAGCACCATTAGAAAGTGGTGAAAAACATGGCAATGTTTCCAAACATCTCATTCATGCTGTCAAATGAGCTGCACACATCTGGATTTGCAGTTCCTCCACTGAGGTTGCTTGAGGGACATTTCTTCAGACTTCCTTCTTGAGTCCACTTCCATGTGTCTTATGCAAGTAATCTTACTAGCACTCTTTGGGTGTGTCTAGACTACAGGGTTTTTTCGAAAAAAGTGGTCTTTTTAAAAAAAAACTTCCCCTGTGTCTAGACTGCTGCAGTGTTTTAAAAGTAAATTGGAAGAACGCGGCAGTTTTTTTGACTGCAGAAAACCTCGTTATACAACGAAGAACGATCTTTCGAAAGTGCTCTTTCCAAAAAAGGCGCTATGTAATGCAAACTGCACTTTTTCGAAAGAGAGCATCCAGACTGCCTGGGTACTCACTTTTTCGAAAGACGTGGTTGCAGTATAGACACTTTCTTTCAAAAGAGGCTTGCAGTCTAGACGTAGCCTTTATGGTCAATTTCAGAGCATTTTCCATGGTGATTATTTGTGTATAAGTTGCTCTGATCCTCCAGAGTTTGAAGGAGGAAGTTTTCAAGTGACTTTTTTCCTTGTAGAAGTCTCCAGATGCATCCTTTAATATACACAGCATGGAAGAAAAGTCTATAAAAGTAAAATATTAACTACGGCCACCTTCTTTCGGTGACTTTTTTACAATAGCACAGTCCTAAAATAATCAAATAACAGTTAATTTTTGTAACAATGATTTCTTGCCCTCAGAACAGCAAGCTGCAGAATGGTTTTATTCTGCATGATTTTTCCCAAAGAGTGGTCCATCATCTCCCCTTTGGAAGATGTTTAGCAATAAGCAGGATCAAACTAAGGTGTTTAAAAATATTGCCATGGTAACAGCACAGATTTACACATGCAGTATTTGTGCCACTGCAATCAGCTGGAATGTCTAAGTATATGTTACAAGGTTCTTGCAGAATTTTTCTTTGAAGCACAAAAAAGTTTGGCCAGGCCGCTCTTGTTCTGCAGTACTCCTTGAGAGAAACCGGCCACACCCTTCCTGCATACCATTGCCTTTAGAAAAAAGAAAGGTGTGAAAAGGGGAAAATAGCCTCAGACTCTCCCACCCGTCACCTTGGCATGAGAACTGCGGGGCTTACCTGGTCGCATGAAACCTGCACAGTTTTGGCCCAACCCCTGGGACACAGACCCCCCACTTGGTGACCATTGGGCCATATATGGTAATATGCAAGCACGGGAAAGCGATGTGCAGATTTGGGGATAAATACCCACGGTACAGTTCGCTGTAGGAGGTCTTTGCAACACACGTACCACTGTGCGTGTGCCTTCTCATATACTTCAAAGCGCTGCCGGCCTGATCAACCGACCAGCCACCTCCCCCGACTCTCGGGCGTAACCAAGGCCTTCGCAACCGAACCGATATCTGTGAAATGTTCCATGTGCTGTGTAAGTTGGTATGTATGACTTGATTTTTTTTCTTGTTGTATAAGCTTAGTGTTGTAGTTGTTTTTGGGTAGTATATAAGAGTTTGTAGTTATCACTGTTATTTAATTACTGTAGCTGGATATTTTAAGATTAGAGACTATTCCCCTTGCCATTCCCATCCTTATATCTCTGACACATTTTACTAGAAGCCACAGAATAAATATAATACTGTAAATCCATTATTAACACGGTCTATTAAAAATCTTAGAATAAATACTATAAATTCACCATTGTCATAAATAAATATTTTTTATTTGATAAAACTGTCCACCTGGTTCTGTCCTTCCCCCCTTGGGTATTTATCATCGGACCTGTGATTCTCGCGACACTGGGCAGTAAATCCTATATTCCTAAATCTGTCAGCCAGATATCTGAATACTGGGAGATGTTTGCTGAATTATTACTTGCCTGTGACTAATTTCATTCTCAGCTTTAATATGATCCAACTAGACATGTGCTTGAATCAGGGGGCACATTTTGGGACCAGCTGGGTCTAATAAGAATGAGGGCTGCTCAGTACATAGGATTTAACCCAAGAACTCTGGGTCCAAAGTTCCCTTACCTGTTATCGTTCAGGACAGTTAAAAGCTGAATGTCACAGGACAAAGCTATCTCTACAATGGGTTGAATCAACAATGAGCCCAAGTGTTCATGAACTCTGAGGAAGTTTGGATTTAGGCTTAAACTTTGCAATTCCAATCCATTTCCACAATATGCTGTAACTTAGTCTCTCGCCTAGTGAATGCAACACAGATGCTCTTGGTTGTTTCTCTCTCTCTCTCTCTCCCTCTCCTTCTCTCACTCACTTTCCTGTCACTGTGGGATCCAAACACAATTCTAAGTAATAATTAAGAGGTTTCTTCTGTAAGGTAAAGAAGGGGCTGTCAATCATCCTACCAGTGATCCCAAAACTGGATCCGGTGACTAGCTGAGATACCAATCCAAAAAGCCCTTGCAGCTACATCCCACAATCCTTTGCTCTGAGATTAATACTTTACAAACACCTATGCATTTTCTACTTATACTGTGTTACTACTTCTACTTTTTCTACTTCTTACTAAGTTGCTCACTTTGATCTGCTGCAAACTAATGAACTCATCTCACAAAAGAACCATTAGACAATGGAATTGAAGAGCCAAAAATTATTTGTATAAACATTCCTGCAGTTCGCACTAGAAAGATGCAATTTCAAAAGAACACCAAAAACCAGGACTATATAGCACTTTAAAGACTAACAAGATGGTTTATTAGGTGATGAGCTTCCACTATTTGATCTGAGGAAGTGGGTCTGGCCCACGAAAGCTCATCACCTAATAAACCATCTTGTTAGTCTTTAAAGTGCTACATAGTCCTGGTGTTTGTTTCAGCTAGACCAGACTAACACGGCTACATTTCTAAAAGAACACCAGTATGTGTTCCACTAACTGGCATGTGCTAAACATTCCCTACTTCATAAATGTTACCATTCACCAGGAAACTTCCAGCCCTGGTCTATATTAGAGAGTGATTTTGAAATAACCTCACTTATTTCAAAATTGTAAGTGGTGTGTCCACACTACCAAGCTCATTATGTTGAAATAACGGGTTGGTTATTTTGAAATCTGTACTCCTGCTTTCCTTGGGGAATAACACTATTTCAATACTGTTATTTCGGGAGTTATTATTTCAAATTTAACTATTTTGAAATAATTTCCTAGTGTAGACATGCCCGCAATGGCCACCATCAGGGTTTGCATAGGCCACTTAGGGTACATCTACACAGCAGGGCTAAAGTCGAATTAAGCTACACAACTCCAGCTACGTCAATTGTGTAGCTTAAGTTGAAGTAGCTTAATTCAGCTTTTGGCGAACACTCTTTCTTCGCCTTCCCTTCCTCCTCATGAAATGAGGGTTACCATGAGTCAAAGTAAGAAGTCCTCTAGCTCAACATTATTTCAAAATAAAGGCTTTTAGTGTAAGCACATTATATTATTTTGGAATAACATTAGTTATTCTGAAATAACACTGCTGTGTAGACGTACCCTTAGTGGGCAAAGCTTTGGTGCACATTAAAAATCATTTTCCTCTAGTGCATTTTGCCATACTGTATAGACAAAGTAGGTGCCTGGTCTACTACGTCTTGTAGCCTATGGAGTCTTGCTGTAGGCCCTAATAGGTGATAGATCATGTTCTGCATCCATCTGTGCAATGCTAAATTACATTCTCCGTTGTTTTGTGCAGCTCCCCTAGCTTTGCTATATGTAAAGCAGCACATTAGGATGCTCCCTGTGCTTTTGATGAAATATTTGCTATATTCAGCCCTCTGTTTCTGTATCTCCCTCTATCATGACTCTTTCCTCATCCTTTACAGTTGCTGGCTGTGATTGTCCCTGTACTCCTCCTGCTTTACATCTTGCTGTGTTATGAGAACTTCCATTTCCACGTGGCTCATATGTATGCTCATCTGGGATACCCCAATGCCCAGCACATTGTGGGGCAGAGATATCTGCAAGGTAATATTTCTCCAACTCAGTGGTAACTTGACTTCAGAATATATGTGTGTGCAAAGAGTACTTGTGAGAGTGTATATGTCACACATTCTGTTACCTTTGGGATAGATGTTGGCCCCTATACCATGCTTTTCAAATGAAATTCTCTTCATTTGTTTACTGTCTTTGTCTCACATCCAGGAGCTGGTGTTGAAAAGAATGAGGAGATGGCCATGCATTGGTTCAGGTGAGGTGGAGTCAGATTGCTGAAGTGGCAACTTCCCATGGTCCCCATGGTAAAGATCCACAGGTGTCTTTAGATTTCCTGTAAGAACAACTTAAGAACATAAGAATGGCCATATTGGGTCAGACTAAAGGTCCATCTAGCCCAGTATTCTCTGTTCCAACAATGGCCACTGCCAGGTGGCCCAGAGGGAGTGAACAGAACAAGTGATCATCAAGTGACCCTCTCCTGCCATCCTGACAAACAGAGGCTAGGGACACCATTCCTGCCCATCCTGGCTAATAAGTATTGATGGACCTAACTTCCATGAATTCACAACATCTCCTGGTATTCACAACATCTTCTGGCAAGGAGTTCCACAGGTTGACAATGCACTGCATGAAGAAAAATTTCCTTTTGTTTGTTTTAAATCTGCTACCTATTAATTTAATTTGGTGACCCCTAGTTCTTATGTTATAGGAACAAGTACATAATTTTTCCTTATTCATTTTCTCCACACGTCATGATTTTACAGACCTCTGTCATATTCCCCCCTATGTCTCCTCTTTTCTAAGCTGAAAAGTCCCAGTCTTTTTAACCTCTCTTTATATAGCACCCCTTTCCAAACCTCTAATCATTTGTGTTGCCCTTTTCTGAGCCTTTTCCAATGCCAATATTTCTTTTTTGAGATAAGGCAACCACATTTGCACACAGTATTCAAGATATAGGGTGTACCTTGGATTTATATAGAGACAATAAGATATTCCATGTGGCTATGTCTACACTGCACGCTTATTTCAAAATAGGCATTATTCCTCATAAAAGGAGGGTTACAGAATGCGAATAAGAAGCCAGTTATTTCAAAATTATTTTGAAATAACGGGCTTGCTGTACAGCTGCTCACTTTGTTATTTCTAAATAGCACTGCCATGTAGACATGCCCTGTCTTATTCTCTGCCCCTTTTTTAATGATTCTTAACATTCTGTTGGCTTTTTTTTTTGCTTGCTGCTGCTGCACATTGACTGTATGTTTTCAGAGAACTAGCCACAATGACTCCAAGATCGCTCACTTTAGTGGTTATAGCTAAATTAGTCCCCACCATTTTGTATGTATAGTTGGGATTATTTTTTCTAATGTGCATTACGTTATTCATTTGCCATTTTGTTGCACAATCACGTAGTTTTGTGAGCTCCTTTTGAAGCTCTTCACAGTCTGCTTTGGTCTTAATTATCTTGAGCAATTTAGTGTCATCTGCAAATTTTGCCACCTCACTGTTTACCTCTTTCTCCAGATCATTTATAAATAGGTTGAATAGGATTGGTTTCAGTACAGATCCTTAGGGGATACCACTTTTACCGCCACCTATAGGACTGGAGAAGGGAAGAAAAGCAAGCTGTATTTTTTCTGATAACTTGTTTCCAAACTGCTCTAATTTATCTGAGAAAAATATGGCCTAACCTAGACGCTGACTCCCTCTGTGGCTTTTGGCAAGATTTTTCACTTCTCTGTCTGATTTTCCCATCTGTTATTTCCATTAAAAAAACCCACAGGAGGTGTTCAAATGCTAAGGTGGTGGGGACCATATAAGTAGCTACAAAGAGAGATTCTAGAGGCCTCTGAGTGCTATGCCTGCTGTGATGGACAAAAAGAAAGCCTTCTGAGGGACACCAGAACAGCAGGTAGTGGAGTAAAAAATATACAGGCTCAGGAGCACTTAGGGACATCTCCACTGTTAATTTATTGCTCATGAAAGCTTTCTGCTGTGAGAATGAGGTAATTGTCCCGCTGCAAAAAATGTTTATGCCATGATCAGATGGTTTTAAAATGTTTCTGAGGAGACTTACATTAGAGCTGTCTCAAAAATAGGTTTTAAAACATTTTACTTTTAGCTCAGTTATTCTCTAACACAGACAGGACCCCAGAAATTGTAACACGGTTGGAAGAACAGCCAAATTAATGGAAAGTGAAACATCAACTTTAGGGACAGTTTTTACATCACAGGCTGGAATCACTGCTTCTTGCACTTGCAGGCAGAGATAAATAAGTCCATTGCAGCACTGACATCAGTGGTCTTTGAATCAAATCCATAGTTCCTACATATATCTGAAGGTGTTTATATAGTCGACAAATAGGCAGTGAACAGATTCATGCCTTCAGGAATGATAAGTAGTCTGTGGAGCTGTCTGTACTTCTGGGAACAATTACATGTATTTTTATTAGTGAAACACCATAACTAATCCAAAAGGACAAGTATCCGAGAGTTGCCATGTTAGTGTGTATCAGCAAAAATGATGAAGAGTCCTGTGGCACCTTAAAGACTAACAGTTTTATTAAGGTCAAAGCTTTAATGGACAAAAAAATCCCCACTTCCTCAGATGCATCTGACAAAGTGGGTTTTTGCCCACAAAAACTTATGCCCAAGTAAATCCTATTACTGGTAACAGTGGCTCTATTGTGGAAAAGAACTTGAACAGGTGCTTAAAGCCATCCCCAATGAGGAAAAGCACTGAAGATTGTGTTTTCCTGAACTGGTGTCTCACCATTTAAAAACGAATACCACTTGAGCATATGCATTTACTCATACTGTTCTTTTCTGGGTTAGTTCATTGACAGGCTTTTCTTTATTCCCCTTTGCACTTAACATTCCTTTTTCCTGTCTTTTAGGGAAGCTGCAGAGCAGGGTCATCCTCACTCCTCCTTTAATCTGGCTGTGGGAAAGCTGAAGAACATGACCATGTCACTTGAAAAAGGGTAACATTTTCCTTTTGCTGCAACCCAGTTCCTTCCTCAGAGGATGCCCCTATATCACTATCAATAGGAGAAGACACCAGAAGAACCTACACTAACATGCCACTCCTCCAGTAAGAGCAAAGTTCAGAGTTAGTGTAGACCTGCTGCCTTTTAAACACCAGGATTAGATGATATGGCAGTTAAAATGCTAGTAGTTTGTCTCCATTAGCACTGCCATCAGTAGAACTGTGCTGATGATGGCACTATAGCGAGGAAAAGGTAAGAAGAATACTAGCATAGACGAGGCCAAGATAGAATTGTCCTTCTGGGGTTAAAGCACTGTCTTCGGGCCTGATCCAAACCCCATGGAAGTCAATAGAAAAACTGACATCACTGAGCTTTGGATGAAGCCCTTTGAGAAAATGTGGATACAGTGAGCTGCTCCTGCTTCTCTCTATGTTGTGTTTGGGAGCACTTAAGCTGCACAAAATGTTCAGCGTGAGATCAGAAATCCAGAGAACTCTTGCCTGACTTGGTGTTTTAGACATGCACTGTGTATGAATCTGAGTTCAGTTTTGATTGACTCTAGTGTAACTGAAGGTTTCACATCTAAGTCAACTAGTGAGTTTCACAGCGGATTTGACTGGTTTTTTGTTTCTTGCTTTTGGAGTTTTTTGATTCTTTCAAACCTGAAACTCAAAATAAAGTGTTGGGAGTTCAAACTCCAGCAACCTGAAACCGGGGGGGGGGGGGGGGGGGGGGCTGAACAAAGCCATATGATCTGAAACCACTGTGTCATAAATCTCTCTCATGTTTTTCTTTCAGTGACACTGTATAAAATGAGGTTAAATTATGTATTCAGTTGTATGTATGAAAAGTGCATTTAGGGTGACTGGTAACTCAGCTGGGATGAACTTGTAACTCCACTAAGGTAGAAAACATTACAGAGCATAGCTCCAAAGACCTTGGGGAAATAAAGGAAGAAACTGTCCTTTTGTGATGTTGAGAGTTAACTCTTAGGAAACTCTTCAGTGTTACAGCGATGGTGCTGTCATAAATGCCTGAATATAGAAAAAGGCAGCAGGAACTAATTCCTTCCGATCTATGCACTTTTGTTTCTTTTAAATTTCTCTTGATAATGACTGCATATTCTTTAGGGAAGTGGAAAATCTCCTCAGTGTGGCTGCAGGTCAAGGGCTCCAAGAGGCTCAGGAACTTTTAGAGCTCATCATCAGGAACAGAAATCTTCCTTGATGGACTTCCAAACAGATGGAAACACTCACGCCTTTCTAGCCTTTTTACTTGGGTATTGCAGGATAGCTTTTCTTCTTTGATCCATGTCTTGTTGTGCAGCTTTGGAAACCTTAGATGGCACACTGCCTTTGTCTTGCATTGGATGACTGTGAATGGCATTTTGTATTGCATGAGGCAGGAAAAGAGACCACTATATCTGGTCCTCTTCCTTTACCAATATAGGACTTTGTCTAGAATCCAACGTGATCATCACTCATCACAGGTTTGCTCAGTCAAGCTATTACTCAATTTTATATCAGTACAAAGATGGGAGATGGGGAAAGATAGTGGAAGAGACCATCACCATATAAATAGCTTTTCTTTTTTTTTGTAGCCCACTACTTTTATACAGTGCTGGGGGCTGGATAGGGAGAAAGGTCTAGAGGAGAAAATCAACAATGGACATACAAATGCCAATATTAGTCTACTGCATTGTAATGAGAAAGCATACTATCTGTGTTGACTGAAAAATCACTTTTAAGTAGTGACTACAGGAAGCAGCATGTTGATCTACTGATATTATATCTATCTATTGGTTTAGGGTTTGAAACAGTTGGTTATTAGATGTGTTTTGTTGTGTATTTTTATGTATTGTAAATTGGTAATAGCTTAAGCTAAATAGTAATAAGCAAATATGCATATTTTGCCATGAAGTGTATAATGAAATAATAATGGTTTAATAAAAATAGTATAGCAACTTCATTCGGTAGCCATTATTGCTTTTATCTCTTTGCCAGGCAACTGGCAGGGGAAAGTAATTAAAATTAACAGAAGCAGACTTCACTTTCAAGGTGTCTTCAGTTTAATGCAACAAGAGGGGTAATTGCTTGTAATAGAAAGAACATGCAGTTTCTAAAGAACGATAGAGGAGAGGGTATTGTGCTATCAAACTCCCCGCCCCACCCCCCATCGGATATGCCAGTCTGTGCTGTGGTTTTTTTTTTTTTTGACCATCACTGTTCAGGTTGTTGCACAATAAGAAGTGCCTGCTTTTTTAAGCGTATGGTGACTATAGTCAAGCCTGAGGGCTAAGGAAAGAGAAGTGAAAGAAAACAAGAAAACAAGAGTAGATTCAGTCTCTGACAGCTGCTTTTCTACAGTGACCTTGTAATGAAAGATGGAAAGGATTCTAGCCAATGAGCTCAATCCTTCATGTTCCTTGGTTTAGTCCTGAGCCGAAGGAAGATGTTTTGCCTTTAAGAATAAGGAAGTTGAAGGCATGAGTACTGCAGCATCCATGTTTCTATATATAAAACTACCCTTGTCATGTTTATGACCAAAATCAGCCTCCCCCCCCGCCAAAAAAAAACCACTCACTTGGCAGTGCCAACTTCTGCAAACACATAGTCCCAGTGGGGAGCAGAGCAATTGTAAAACGGCCTCACTACCGAGTAAGGTCAGATCTGTCCTGATTATAATGGTTTTCTTAGGTTAAATATCCCCTGCAGTGTTACAACTGATGGTTAATGTAAGCAATTCTTTTTCCTCTTCCCCCACTACATCTGGGATCAGATTTTTCTCTACTTTGCACTGTGTAGTCATGTACATTTGTACATGAGGGGGTGAGAAATGCAGCCAGATCAAAGAGAGGGATCAGATACTCCTGCCCACTGAAATAGTCAGAGGCACCCAGGAGAAAATCCCCTTTTTGCAAGAAAGGGAATTCTCTACTAGTCTGAAGGCGAAGGAAGTAGCATCCCTGCCTCCTATGCCTTTTCCTGCTATAAGAGACGAAGGGGGCAAGATATGGAGGTGGCAAGAACGATTGTTTGTCAGCTATGCAGCCTTAACTTGTGGTAGGTGGCACATTGGAGCATTTGATTGAGGGTGGGTAGGCAGGGAAACACTTATTTGAAATGCATCATTTTAGTTTGATTTAGAATTATCTATTTCCCTGCCCCATTTCCCTCTCGTATCTTTCTCCCAACATTCTTTTTTTATTAAGTCTAGAAAACAAAGGACATTACAGTCTCTGTCACTACCTGCAGCACGTCAGAGACCCTGAGGCTCTTTTTTCTTCCCCTTCACATCAACTTAAAAAGGAAAAGAAACGGTGGAAGCAAAATAATGTTCTTATTTCCATTGCATATAACAACTACCAACCATAGGCTTGAGCCTTCGAAGATGAGGGAAATCTTATTGATGTTAGTGGGTTTCGTGTCGTGCCCCAGGTCAACTGATAGTACACCATCAGCCTGCAACTGCTTTAACTCCAGCACTGCAGTCCTTTCCCTTTTATTTGAAAACTAGATCTGTGCTATATACAAACAGCATGTTGTCAAACAGTGACCTACCAATAAAGTACAATAAACACCATCTTTTCCAGTCCTGCAGTGTTCCCTAGGAGACTGTTCTTTTTCTCTAGCTGTGAGCGTAAAAAGCAGAACCCCAGCAAGTGATATGAAAAGACAGGAATGGTTCAGGGTCAGGAATTGTATTTATCCTCTATGCTACCCTGATTTATAGATGTCAGAGCAAAAGTAAAACTGCCTCAATTTTGGTGAGGTCAGATCTGTCCTGATTTTAATGGTTTTCTTAGGTTAAATGTCTCTTGCAGTGTTACAATGGATGCTTAATGGAAAAATCTATCATAGCTGCGACACTCCTCTGAGGTCCCCTCTCATGCTGTGAGACTTCCTTGTGCTATAATAGCTAATATGAAGCTGCAAAAAAAGAGTAAAAATGTCATTTCAGCTAAGACTGTAAGATAAGGTAGTGAAGCTACATAAAAAGCTGCTTCTTGCATTGAGTGTGTCTATGTGGAGGTGAAATATCTCATTTGCCCCATATTTGTTTACAAAGTGATAGAATGGTCTTGGGACCAGACAGCGGATGAAGCAGTTTTTTATTAACTGTTATTTTCAAATTGTTGGTTGTAAATGTTCAGTTGGAGAAGTGTTCTTTCAGCAGCACTTTCAGAAGCAAAAAATCAGTAACAAATGAGATTATTCTTAAAGGTGAATCTGTCCCAGAGGCTAAGTCTCAGGGGACTCTTTTGTAATGGCAGTGCCTGGTTAACTGGCTCCCAACTGTGACTTTCTGGGGTTGGAGCAGTGAGGGGGTTGAAAAAGATGAAAGGGAAAAGAGAAAACTGGACAGTTCATGCATGGAGAGTAGCCACACTGAAAGGCAAAGCAGAATAATGATGAGAGGGCACAACAGAATGGAAGAAAAACGGCTTCCACGTCCTAAAAGCAGCCCCTCCTTCAGATCTCATCCATCCAGTTTGTAAGGGTTAATCAAGGCAGATGTTTATCCAGGGTTCACAGTCTTGCAGCGTAGGAAATTCTCTGGAAAGCTAAAACTGCATTGGCCCAGAGGGGGTGGCAAAGGTTATTTCAAGTGTATAAGGACATGACACGCTTTCATGTCCCCTCCGCTGCTTCAGAGGGGGAATTCCTTTACATGATATAATAACCCATAATATTGTATAACTTGTGATGAATTCATCCTTCTTCCGTGAAGAATACTGTCTCTACCTGAATTCTCTTTGGAAAGGAGACTAATACTTGTAATTACAATATGCATTTGAAGTGCATTCCTACAGTGAAGCCTATAGCCAGGCACTTGTAGAGCCAGAAATTCCATTCAAGTATGTCCCTGTATTCCTGAGAACAGCATTCAACACAAATGCATATTCCAGCCACAATACCCAGTTAACGCAGAAAGAATCATTTGAATCAATGGTCCAAGCAGGAAATATGAACTCCATTTTATCAAACCTTAATTTGGAATAGCCTTTTTCCTTTCTTGGCATGAAATATATGAGTCAAACCACTCCCTAACTGTGATAGAAATGTAGCTGTGTTAGTCTGGGGTAGCTGAAGCAAAATGCAGGACAATGTAGCACTTTAAAGACTAACAAGATGGTTTATTAGATGATGAGCTTTCGTGGGCCAGACCCACTTCCTCAGATCAAATAGTGGAAGAAAATAGTCACAACCATATATACCAAAGGATACAGTTAAAAAAAATGAACACATATGAAAAGGACAAATCACATTTCAGAACAGGAGGAGGATGCGGGGGGAGGAAGGAAGGTAAGTGTCTGTGAATTGATGATATTAGAGGTGGGGAGAGTGGGACGTCTGTGAGCTAATGGTATTAGAGGTGATAATTGGGGAAGCTATCTTGGTAATGGGTAAGATAGTTTGAGTATTTGTTCATTCCTTCCCGGAGAGTGTCGAATTTTAACATGGTTACCAAGATAGCTTCCCCAATTATCACCTCTAATACCATTAGCTCACAGACTTCCCACTCTCCCCACCTCTAATATCATCAATTCACAGACACTTACCTTCCTTCCTCCCCCTCCCCCCCGCATCCGCCTCCTGTTCTGAAATGTGATTTGTCCTTTTCACATGTGTTCATTTTTTTTAATTGTATCCTTTGGTATATATGGTTGTGACTATTTTCTTCCACTCTTTGATCTGAGGAAGTGGGTCTGGCCCACGAAAGCTCATCATCTAATAAACCCTCTTGTTAGTCTTTAAAGTGCTACATTGTCCCGCATTTTGCTTCAACCACTCCCTAACTGCTGCTTCATAGCACTTCTAAGGCCACTTCTCCACTAGATTATTCCACTAAAATTTCCCCACCATTGGGGCTCCAGCAGTGACAATAAAGGGCCAAGTCTTCACATCTTGTCATCTAGCCCTACTCAGAACAGCTCTAGCCAATATAGTACAGATTGAACCTCCTAAATCCAGGACACTCTGGTCCAGGAACATCTGTGGTCTGGCAGGATCATGGATATTGCTGGACCAGAATGCTCCAGCCCTTGGGAGTGCGAGCTGGTTGGGAGTCCAGTGTCAGGGGGCTCCACCATCAGGACTAGTGAGCCCTGTCCCCAGAGAGCCCTGGCTAGGCACAGCATCAGCAGGACCAGCAATCCCTATCCCCGCAGAGCCCCAACTGGGTGTGGCAACAGTGGGACAGCCAGCAGCCGGTGACCCTTGTCCCCATGAAGCCCAGGCTAGGCTGGGCCACTGTGGCTGGGGGGCTTCATCCCTGAAGAGCCCCCACTGGTTGGCAGCAGCAGGCCAGAGCCAAACCCAATCCCTGTCACAGCAGGGCTGGGGCACAGTGGTACTGGGGATAGAGTGGAGCCAGCTGGAAGGGGGGCAGTGTCTGGGAGGCCAGTAGCAGGGGACCTCCCCATATCCGGCAAATTCCCTCATTTGAGATGGGTCAGGTGCTGAGGGTGCCAGGCCTGGGAGGTCCAACCTGTAGTTAAAACCGGACATCACCAGCTACAGAAGCACTCCTACTAGTGAAGCTATAGGAACCACAACTGGCAAATTTTACAAACCAACCAACCAAGTCCATACTAGAACGGTCTGCTGGGCATCTCCTTCTGAGTATATAAATCAAGAGCAGGTTTACTTACTTCTGAACTGTGAAATTAATCAACAATGAAAGACTATCATGCCGGGGCTGAAATACAGAAAGATAATATTGCAGGATTGTAGTGGTATTATGGACTCTGCTTTGCCCAGCATAACAATACCAGGCTATTATGATGTCACAAGTGAAATAACTAACATGATATCTGATAAAGAATGATTGGGATATAACAGGTGAGCTGCATGACTGATGAGCGATCATATTCCAACTGACAGCAGGAAGTAAATTTCTAATCTTCTGCTCAAACAATAAAAGGAATAGGCACAGCTGCATAGCATTTAAAGGAGCATGGTGACCATGGAAACACCAGCCTCACTTGTGCAGCGAATCACTGTTGCAGAAACAAATTCAAAGAGCCACAGGAATGGTCTAACAATCATTCTCTATCAATATCTGGTGTGATAAATATTAGCCCTGGAAGGAAGCAAGTTACCAAGTCTTCATCACGAGACAAATAGCAGCCCAAAGCCTCATTTCCTACTGGCACCGCACATGTCCTGCAAGGCAGCTCCTGGCTCCAGGACATCTTCCTGGGCAGATAGAACAGAATCCACTCAGCCATCCATCCTCAAAGCACACACCAGGAAGGGTTCCATCAACTACTGACGACTTAGTGTCACATTCCATTCTGGGAAAAGAGGGTTATAGCCAAGAAAATCTCCTTCGCAGTCCGTATCAAGACCTCTTTTTAATTAGAATTGATCTCTGCAGGCATAGTTAAAGTCTCAGCCTTTCTCTCCCTCCTGAGAGAGTGCCCCAGGACTCCAGGTGGCCTAAAGGCTGCTCTTGCCAATGGGAGTGATTGGTTTGTTTATCTATGGTCTCAGAGTTGACTGTGTTTGTAATGTTTCTTGTATTGCTGACTGCCACCTAGTGGAATTCATGTGGACAGACATTACTCCCTGTTCCTCTACCAGAGAGTGCAGGGAGAGGCAGAGAAGTGGGATGGTTGAATGATTTGAGTACAAGTATAGGCTGGTGGATACAGTCACCAGCCTGGGACAGAAGCAGCAAGAAACAGGCCTATTCTCATTAAAGTTGGGGGGCCACCTGGTAGCTCAATGACCAGGACCATCTCCAACCATGAAGTCCTACAGAACCTGCTCACCTTCTGCTGCTGTGACAGTGGAGCATTATTTTGCCCTTTCCTCCGTCATATCCCCTACCCAAAAATCATCTCACCCAATCACTGGATGCCATCCAGATGGATCTTATGATGCCCACCACTTACCTGTTGGGATGCTCTCCTTAACAGAGCCGGCTGGTGCCCTGGTTCTTAAAAGGGCAGACTTCTCTGTTGCTAAAGGTATGAGAGTCAGCCAGGGCTCAGATTCAGCTAGTACACACAGATACAGCATGCCAAGACCTCTCATTCGTCATAATTTAAGCTTTCATTTTAAATGAATGAAGTCGCTAGCTGTTATCACTGCTAAAAGAGCCTAAAAAATAGGAACGAAGCAGATCTGATGAAGTGATGTCTATTTGCATTAGCAAAATGCAGAACAATAACTCAGGCGTGGACTGCCCCATCATCTCACTGCACACTGACTTGATGTTCGGTGACAAGACTGATGGCATTAGCCATCGCATGTTTCATCAATGCCTGGGAAGAAGGGGAGGAAGAATTGTGTCCTACTCAGAAGGACAGCTCATTTTGGCCCCATGAGGAGTGGGTTTGGGAAAATATTTCTATTTTTCCCATCACCCACCTGAGAAGCTAGGCCCAAAGAACTTGGAGGAGAGTCCCACAGAGGAATCAAATTCAAGATCTACAGAAGGACAGAAATCATAAGAGCCTCATCAAAGGGGAACCAAGAGCTTAACAGTCCTCCTCTCTCCACTGCACACATGCTTTTCTATCAATGTAAAGCGAGTCACTTGATTTTTTTTGATGATACACCCAAAGATTCTCACCAACCCTTCCCCAAATCCTCAGTGATGATGAATGGGAGTCTTGTATGTTTTGTTAAGGAGAAATGAAGAATTGCTTTGTGATCCCTGTTCCAAAATGCCAGCACTGTCCGTGCTAAGGAAATTAAATATGAGCAATGGGCTCAGAAGGGTTGAACCCTACATTAATTATGCACAGGCCGATTCTGAAACAGGCATCTGGGTACCACATGTTTGATAATCTCACAGCCTTCATATATGAGTTTAGTTCTTAAACTGGTAAGGCTGATGCATATAAAGTTGTAGTGCTGACAGGAGGAGGTTATACAAGTGCTCGAGGAAACAATACACATGAGAAGCAATAAAGCCATTTATGTTTACTATAATAATCTTTCCCCACTATTAACTTTGAGGATTATGTTGATAGTCTCTCTTTCTGATGGACAGAAGATATTACATGTATAATCACCACTATCAGCAAAGTGCACTGGACAAAACCAGGGCTGAATTCCCTTTCTTCAGCTCTTTTATGGTCAAACTTATTCTGTATTCAGAGGTTTTTATTTCCTCATCATATTCAGCCACAAGCCTGTGTCTGGTGCCTCTGTCCAACCACCAGCTGACTGTGATCCACTGGTGAAAAAGCCACAGGAGGAGTCATTCTAGCAACATGGCAGCTGGGAGAGCAATAACTTGAGGGACAAGGAGCTAGGTAAATGGAAAGGGACTAGAAATTGAAGCATAACACTTCACTA
Source organism: Pelodiscus sinensis (assembly GCF_052426305.1). Taxonomy (NCBI): domain Eukaryota; kingdom Metazoa; phylum Chordata; order Testudines; family Trionychidae; genus Pelodiscus; species Pelodiscus sinensis. The sequence continues at coordinate 113,163,730 of NC_143055.1, read as the reverse complement.
TCAGAATATCACAGAGCTGGATTTGACAACCACAAACACACTGGACACTTGTACATTTGCAAGCACCTCTGTGTATTAATTGAGTTCCCTCTACCAGTTCAGCTTTATAATTGGAAGTAACATGGGTCAACATGTAATTGGAAATAAATTCCCCTTTAGTATATTCTCCAGAGAAGGAAAGGTACTCTCATCTTGAGATCCTGTCTCTCATGGCCCCCGCCAGCCTTCTCCCTTGCATGTCTTTCCTGTCCTTTAACTGTTCTCAGCTGATGGATTTATTGCTCTCATTAACTCACAACCCCAGAGCCTAATTGAGCTACTGAGCCCCCATCACTTATACAGGCAGTCCCCGGGTTACGTACAAGATAGGGACTGTAGGTTTGTTCTTAAGTTGAATCTGTATGTAAGTCGGAACTGGCGTCCAGATTCAGCTGCTGCTGTAAATGATCAGTTTCAACAGCGGCTGAATCTGGACGCCAGTTCTGACTTACATACAGATTCAACTTAAGAACCCCAGGCGTCCCCAAGTCAGCTGCTGCTGAAACTGATCAGCGGCTGATTCCAGGAAGCCCGGGGCAGGAGCTTCCTGTAGTCAGCCACTGGTCAGTTTCAGCAGCGGCTAACTTGGGGACGCCTGGGGCAGAGCAGCTGGGGTGCTGCTGGGTTGGTCCAGTAGCGCCAAGGAGAGGTGCTGCGGGACCAACTGGCAGCGCCCCACCTGCTCTACCACAGGACCGGGGCTTTGCTCCACATCTCCCTGGTCTGCTGGGGGGGGGGGGCCCATTAGCTGCGCTCCCCCCCCCCAGCAGACCAGGGACACGGGGAGCAAAGCCACAGTGGCGGCGGGGTGCCGTGCCTCTGAGGCTTTGCTCTGGCAAAGCCTCAGAGGCGTGGGACCCCTCCGCCTCCCCGGCTTTGCTTCAGGTGTCCCTGGTCTGCTGGAGACGGTCCCCAGCAGACCAGAGGCACCAGGAGCAAAGTGGCACCGGTGGCGGAGTCCCGCGCCTCCCCGGCTTTGCCAGAGCAAAGCCTCAGAGGGGCGGGACCCCTCCGCCTCCCCGGCTTTGCTCCCCATGTCCCTGGTCTGCTGGAGACGGTCCCCAGCAGACCAGAGGCACCGGGAGCAAAGCAGCAGCGGTGGCGGAGTCCTGCGCCTCCCCGGCTTTGCCACAGCAAAGCCTCAGAGGTGTGGGACCCCTCCGCCTCCCCGGCTTTGCTCCGGGTGTCCCTGGTCTGCTGGAGACGGTCCCCAGCAGACCAGAGGCACCGGGAGCAAAGCGGCAGCGGCGGCAGGGTGCCGCACCTCTGAGGCTTTGCTCTAGCAAAGCCTCAGAGGCGCGGGACTCCGCCGCCACCGCTGCCGCTTTGCTCCCGGTGCCTCTGGTCTGCTGGGGACCGTCTTACAAAAACTCCCCAGAGTCACTGACTTTGGGAGGTAGGTACCACCATCAAGTGATTTAATCCCTAAAAAAGACCCAGGAAGAAACACTTAAAATTCTTGCAATGGGTACCCCAAGCTCTTTTGCCATAAGACAGCTTGAAAAAAGAAACAAAAACAAAAACTCAACCAAACAAAAAACAAACACACACAGAAAACAAACTGTGTCCCTGATAGCTGACCTCTCAGGCTAGGCAGGCAAGCACACAGATCCCTTGTTACTTTCCAGGACATAAGAAACAAATCATCACCTTAAAAAAAGGTGATTTTATTAACAAAAGAAAAAAGATATACTTGATAAAGCATACTTGGTTGCTAGGTGTTACGGAGCAACTGAGAATATACATTTCCCCCCTTATTTACTCATGATCTCTTCATGGTCCAGTCCCCTTCCATGACCCAAATTCCTTGGAGGCATGGCAGTCCACTCTGGGTCTCTCTCCCAACTCCTGGCTTAAAATTCACACAAAGAGAAATGGCAGCAGATATGTATTTATAATTTAAATTTCAGCACTGCATCTAATTGTTTTTTCTGGCTCCCTGCCAACAAGACCCTTAACTACCTGAGTTTAACTGTTTAGTCACCGAGTGCTGGCCAGGACTCCTATCCATCACATGCCCCATAAAGGTTAGGGTTCTGGTCCAGCACAGTAGACAATGGACAAAGGCCTTTGTACCAAATGAGCCAGGAGAACAAATCCGTCTCTCATTCTGATCAGATGTAACTCAAGATAATCCCCAAAAGGCCCCCACAAAAACATCTGAGGTGTAAGACATGCTCAGCTCTTTGCAGGTACTATGATAGTGAAGGCAGTTGATGTTTCAAAGGATTTGAGGAGAAAGCAAAGTAATATAAGGGGCTGCCACATCCTCCCTGCACATGTGAAGAAAATGCTGCTTCTGCTGTAGACACAGCTCCTGTCCAAACAGGAAGGCCCTACATGGATATAGTACTTCTCTATGTGGGAGCCTCTCTCCCATCTCAAAGGCACGGAACCAATTATTGGGGAAGGAGAGTGAGGGGAGAGAGTATGGAGTGTCCATTCATTTAGGGGTAAGTAAAGCTCTTCACAAAGACTAATTAATTCTATAGATTATTCCAGAAGCTAGGCCACAAAACCAGTAACGATCAAAGTTATGTGTAAAGGACAGTGTGCATCGAGGGCAAAGGCTAGACAAGCTTTAAATGATTCAAGTGACGTGACTTCCTTTTGGAAAGTATTCTATTGTCCAGCTTCACTGATAAGAAGATTTGCCTTAACACTAATCTTATTTGCTTCCTTTCTTAGATTAATTACATGATACTCCTGTTTATATTCTCTCTGCCCTCTTAAACCATCCCACTACCTCCTTGGTACTTGTATTCCTTCAAATTGTACACAATTAGGTCCCATCTTACTCATTTAGCTAAGGAAGATACCTCCTCTGTTTCTTGCGGTCTTCCCGGATGCTCTTGATAGTGCTTCTGTCACTAGCAATGCCCATTTGGTCTCTCAGACTGCAGGGAGAGAATTCATTTCAGTCATTGAACTCTGCAGAGTGAATTGTTTAGAGGACAAGAAGTGAGTTAAAGAAGCATTTTAAAAGGAGCTAAAGAGAGTTAGGCATACTCACAGCTCCTGTTGAAAATTAGTGCCAGTGAATGTCTAACTCCTTTGGTAAACTCCCACACTTTGCCTGCATTAGGACAACAGGATCATGCCCTGAAACTGAACATGTAGCATGAAAGGTTACTAATGGTCAGTATGTTACTTGTAACATAGATGAGAAGGACAGCAAGAAATAGCTGCTGCTGATTGGGAGACATCGTTAATGTCCAAATCACAAAACTAGTTTAAGTCCTTTAGTTTGATCTCTTCTTTCATTGCCCCCCATCTCCAGTTTTCTTCTTTTTTTGTCTCTTTCTCCTGTTCCACAGTTTTGCTTTCTCTTTTAGCTTAGCTGCCCATTCCCAATTTCTCAAGCATTGGAGACAATATTGTATAAGAAGAAAGATTCATAAATATAAGAGTAAGATACCAGTGTAGCAATATCATAATCCTTATAGCAGGTGGAAGGAAGCAGTGTCTTTATCATTCAATATATTTTGCCTACCAGTTTTCTAACTTTTACATTAATGTTTGAAAAGGAAATGGGGAACACAATTTGTAATGTATTTTACAATACTACAATTTTTAAATATAATCTGTCAACGTAAAAGTTATGTACTTAAAAAACTTTTACTTTGTTACCAACAATTCCTTAAGTCTGAAAGTATTATACATATAATTATTTCTTTTTCTATCATTTGCTGATAGTCTCATCTACATTTCATTTTGATTGTAATAAAAACTGTATTATACTAACAAAGTCTCTCAAACAATTAAAACCTTTCATTTATTGTTCATTATTTCTAGTGCTGCAAGAGTATTTTTTAATTTGCCAAAATCCTGTTCTCATTGATAATTTAGTCAGTCATATTTCTCCTATTATTAGTGCTGATTGAATAATATATAATAATAATATATTCAGCTCCTCTGTCAACTGACAAGTGCTGTTTTTTTTACCAGGTTGAATAATATCCATTGAGCGGTACTCGATTAGGAAAGGGGCTTTAGGGGCTGCAGCTCAGGTCCCTGAGCTAAAGAGGATCTTGGACTGCAGCCACTAAAATCCCTATGTTCTGGGCCAGCCCTTTCTTTTGTGGGGATGGGAGGCAGATCTGGGTGCTGCTGTTCCTCGTCCCCACTTTAAAGCCACATCCCCACACTGCCCTCCCTGCAACTCTCATTGACTGGGAATCGTGGCCAATCGGAGCTGCAAGGAGCAGTGTCTGTATGTGAGTGTAGGACAGCACAGCTGGTGCCAAATGGGAGCTGCTCCAGGTAAACACTTCACGCCTCGACCCCCGGCTCCAGCCCCGAGCCCTCGCCTGCATTCTAAGTCCCTAACTCCCTCCTAGACCCTGAACTCCAACAGCCAGCCCCAGCTCTGAGTACTGCCCCAAACCCTAATTCCCAAATTCCCTCCCAAGCCCCCACCCTAACTCAGGGTATGTCTACACTTGCTCCCTAGTTTGAGCTAGGGATGCAAATGTAGGCGACTGAAATTGCTAATAAAGTGGGGATTTAAATATCCTGCGTTTCATTAGCATGATCTCGCCGGTGCGTTACTCCGTTCAACAGCTGATTTGAACCAGGAAGTGCACACCAGGACATGTTAGTTTGAACCAAACCCCTTGGTTCGAACTAACGTTACTTGAGGAGCTTGAACTAGGGAGCAAGTGTAGATGTACCCTCAGAGCCCAGATTGTGAACTACAGCACCATAGCTCCCTCCTAGACCCACACCTGAGCCCTAAGCTCCCTCCTGTACCCTAACTCTCACCCAGACCCCCCACAACCTTCTGCCTGAGCCTCCCTCCTACACTCCAAACTCTTTGGCCCCAACCCAGAATTTCCTCTTGCATCCCAAACCCCTCATCCCAGGCCTGCATCCCCAGTTGGAGCCCTCCCTCTCAAACCCACTCTTCTGCCTCAACCCACAGCCCCCTCCCTCACTTTTGGACCTCATTTTAGTCCCTCATTTTTGGACCTATCCTGAAGCCTAGGGGCTCCCACAAAATCTAATATCCTGGGCCCCCACAAGAGTCAATACTGTGGGTTTAGTAGGCTGCAATCCTGAGCCTTTAAATTATTTCCACCTAGATCTTCCAGACTGTCAGCAAAGTCTCTCGGATAAACACAACTTGAAACAAAAAACTTCACAACAAAAGTTTCTTTCTCTACAGGCGCCTCTGCTTTTCAGTGTTCCCTCACAGTCTTGAAATGGAAGCAGAGTCAGACAATTCAGTCTTCTCATTCTCCATGGCATATAGAGGTTGACAGGTACTTCTCTTCCTACCACTGTCTCCCCACAAGTACGACAGAAGAGGAAAACTGTGTGCTGCAGTTGTTTCTAGAACTTGTCCTCTTTAGCTGAGAAGGAAGAGAGCCCTGCCTCACCCTATATTGGTCTGACGTGCTAAAGAGAACAGTAACCTATGGTTTCCCCATACACTGTTACTCTAGGACTACCAGACCACTTCTTCTCTCTGAATGTATTCCTCTGCTGTTCTCTGGGTCCCTGTCTGTCACAAGACTCCTGAAACAGGTTAGCCTGGCCTCAAGACTTCCCCCTCTGGCCTTAAAGGGTTAATATATCCTGTTACAAAGGGGATTTTCAAAGGCACCTAGGGGTTCATCTGCACTAGAAAAAGGGAGTGTTTTTATCTCATGTAGCTAACAGGTGGCTGACATGATATAAAACCAAGTGAAGAGAAGGCAATCTGTGGCTTCAACATGTGTTAGTAGGTCAAGTTGAGGACTATGGAGGAAACTTATACTGGTGGGAGCATTATGCGATAAGGCATAACAACCCCATCACACACAAGGTCAAGTTACCGAGGGCAACTGTGGGAGGATGGAGTGGCTGAGATCTCCTAGGGCAGTGGACACAGATGTGGAAGAGAACAGGAGCATATTTCTATCGCACTATCCAAAGCAATGAAAGCCCCCCTCTGACCATGTGGGGGTGCAGGTTGGTGATGGGATGTGGGAAGAGCTGTTGGTGGTACTAGGGCACTTGCAAGAAGGGATGAGGAAGTTGGTGATCGGAGGGGAGCCTGAGGTGACATGGAGTGTTGCTGCTCAACAGCTAGGGCAGGGGTGGGCAATAATTTTTGCCTGGGGGGCCACTTCAAAATTTTTTGAAGTAGTCCCTGGCCACCCCAGAAGGGGTGGGGCCTAAATGGGAAGGGGCGGGGATACCCCACCCCCAGACCAAGATGAATCTGGGGATGGGGGAGCCCCTTTTCTCACCCTTCCCACTAGGCACCCATACTCTGAAAGAGGCTTGGCACACTCCTCCACCCCAAGGCCAATCAGAGCCTGGGGGCGGGGGAGCACAGGAAGCCTCCTCCAGTCTTTCGAGGAGCCCATGGCACTTTGAAGGGCCACGGGCTCCTCGCAAGGCCGGGGCAGAGCGAAGGAAGCTTCATGCATCTCCCCCACCCCTAGGCTCTGATTGGCCTGGGGGCGGGGGAGCATGCGAAGCTTCCTCCACTCTCCCCCCCCACCCTGCGAGCAGCATGTGGCGCTTCAAAGTGCCATGTGCTCCTGGCAGGGTGGGAGGAGGCTTCGTGCACTCCCCCGCCTCCAGGCCTTAATTGGCTTGGGGGCAGCAGGGCCTCCATAGGTCGGATCCACCTGCTTGGCAGGCTGGATCTGGCCTGCAGAGTCCCTCTTGCCCACCCCTGAGCTAGGGTGAGTAGCAGTGCCTGGGCTGGGAGGGCTGATCCCTCTTGCTGCCTCCCCGCTTTTCCCAGCTACTGTTCCATGGCGCCCATGTGCCAATGGGCAGGAGAGAGAGGTGAAGCAGAAAGCAGGTGCCACTTTGGCCCCTAGTGACTGGGAGGAGTCACTGAATGGAAATCCAGATGTGTGGCAGGCAGGCAGGAGGAAGAGGTGGAGCCTCTGAAGTTATCAGTGTCAAATGAGATTAGGGTGACCAGATGTCTAGGGTTGCCAGATGTCCGGTATTGAACCGGACAGTTTGGTATTTTTGCCTCCTGGTGGGTAAAAAAATTCAGAAAATATTAGACACCTAAAATGTCCGGTACTTTCTGATTTTTTCCTGGCCAGGAGGCAAAAATCCCGGACTGTCCAGCTCAATACGGAGGCATCCTGATAACTCTAGGGCTTACCGGGTTCTGCAGAGGAGCTGTCTGGCCCGGCGCAGGGAGGCTAGATGGCAGGCGGCCGCTGGCAGCCTGTTAGGACCAAAAAGCCTTGCCATGCGGTTTTTAAAGAGGCTACACTGGGTTTTTTGTTTTGTTTTTTTGCTTAACAACTCTCAGGGACTTTTTTTTTTTTTTTTTTTAAACTCAGCAAACTTTTTCCTGGCATGTTTCTTTGTTATTTTTTCTAAAACCATGTGGCAACCCTACAGACATCCCAATATTAGGGACTTTGTGGTATATAGCCAACTATGCACGTACACACCCCCTCAAAAAAGTGTCCCACTTTTTCACACTTGCTATCTGAGATGTGTAACATTTGGCAGATCTGCTAAGAAATCAAAGAATAAAACCTTGCTACCTGTAGCAGGCCCAAGGCCCCTGGTGATTCACTTGGGAGTACGTGTTCCAAAGTGCATGGCGGGGGAACACAATTTCTAGGCTGTGTTTCTGATGCAGTTACAAAACAGCAATATGTCAGGAAACTAGGACAGGAGGGATATTACAGGAAGAATGACCCAGGATTAACCCATTCTATGGAAGAGATTACAAACAGAAAGTGCTGCTAAGGTAACAGGATGCCATCCACAACCAGGTCCTATGTCATAACCACTCTTGGGGGCGGAGGGACACTCCTATAGAAGCTGTGGGACACGTATAAACAAAATGAAGTGAGACAGTAGCTCTGTTTTCTGTGGGCTTACAAAATGTTTCCGACAGTGCTGCTATGCTGGCAGCACTAACACAATGTCCTGTTTGGTTGCAGGTATTGGGGGAAGATTAATCTTGGTCAATCTGCAGATGGAACCATTTTAAGGACAAGAGGCTGTGTGATGATAAAGCCATTGAGTTAAAGAGGCAGTCTTTTTATTGACAGGTTAGTGTGCGCTGGTTGGGTATGGCTACAACTATGTTTTATTTTATGTGATTTTTTTTTTATAAAGAGGAGTCATGGAGTCAGTTAGGGCTGGGTATTAATCTTAGGTAAACCTGACCCATGTGAGCTCCATGTCAAGGAACTGGCACCAGGCAATAAAGACCAGTGTCTTTTCAGCACAACTTTTTGTTCAACCTTTATTACAGAGGTTGCCTAGAATTCACTCAATCCTAGCCACAATGGGTTTTAAATTAGACTAGAAACTGTCTGGGGAAAGGGCCATGACTTCTTGTATGTTTATTCAGTGATTAGTACTGTGAGCCCCCACATTCAGACTGCAGCCCTTGACTTTACCACATTATAAAGATAACTTATGCAGCAGTGGCAATACCCACGGACTCAGCGGAGAATCAAACTGTGTTTCATTTCATATTGCTGTGCTCCAGAAAACAAACATGATGGAAAGTGGGAATTCTTATAAATAAAAGGTGATCACCTGGTTTTATGGTTTTTCCTCACACTGTGGAGGAAATGCAGGACATATCTATGAGCACTCAATACTAGAGTTGGGTGAAATTTTTCATCCAAAACTATTTTTCAGGGGAAAAAAAAGCCAATTCAGTGATACTGAAATGTTTTCCAAGTTTGTATGCTTCATCAAAGTGTTTCAGATGTCCCTTCAAAATCCCAAAACAGCAAAATATTTTGCTTTGAAGCTGTCAAATTAAACATTTAGATTTTTCAATATGAAACAATTTTATGTCAAACTGTCCTTCAATTTCATTTAAAAAACAATTAAAAACATTGTAAAATGGTCAAAACCAATATAAACTGTTTCAGTTTTGTCTAAACCAAACATCTCATTTGACCCAAAGCAATTTAAAAAAGCCCTTTGCGATTTGCCAACAATTCTGAAAATTTTCACTTTGGTTCAACCACAAATTATTATTTCCTCTCCTCTTTTTCAGAATTTCCAACAAACTGAAAAAATCCAATATTGACACAGCTCTAATCCCCATCTCATTGTACAATCCTCTGAAGAGCACCCTGAATTGCTGTATTATCCTGTCCCCATTATGCTGACCTGCAAACTGCTCCCTTGATTTATCTTGCAGCTGCCAATCCCCTTATCATTGGCATCAATTCTGTGTTGTCAATTAAAAAGATTATCTTTCCCAGCACACAGCTCTAATTATAATCTAACTCAGTTTATCTGAAGTACATTTTGGTAGCATTTCCATTATGCAAATATAAATTTATTATCCACTCATTATGTTTTGACTACAGTGTTGCTAATTAGAGGCAATTTAACTGCCTTTAAAAAAATCTTTTCCTTTCCATGCACTTTCACTAAGTTGAAAACTGTACAGAACACACGTTGAGCACAGCATCAGCAAAGAAAACCTGCAGTTAACAGCTCTGTTTTAATCACCTTAATTGACTTTCATTATGTAGAAAGCCACTTATAAAGCGCAAATTATTCTGATTGACTTCAGTTTGGTGACAGGAATGTGAAAGATAAGGGGCAGTTTATTCTGATCATTTTTGTAATGCTATTATAGCCCAAATGCTACATAAATTTGATGCAGTTGCCTAGCTTAACTAATCCAGTTACAGAATTTCCTTTTGTAAAGGACTATGGAGAAAAACTGCTTCAGGAAATTTGAGGTTGTTTTGAAATTGGACTGTTTTCAGAATTTAGGCCCAAATCAGTAGGGGACAAAGGAATCAGAGAAAGCACCAATAATAGTGGCAAAATGTCTTCCTGCGGATCCAACCCAGCAGCATGGAGTGCCTCGCTTGATAAACTTCCCTAAAACCACCACCTCTGCACAGCCAGCAGCCCACTCCTTAGTCATGAGACCTTTCTGGATTGGGAAGGGAAGGGGAGAGGTCCCAAAGTGCACAGAGGAATTAATGCCTTTTCAGGAGACATTATCTTTATTCTACATTCATTCTGGTTTTTCTGAAGTTCTTTGCTGGGATCATGGTGCTTAGCATAACTCAGCTCTTGTTCCTGTGCTCACTTGGCCTAGCCTCATTGTTTCAAATCACCGAAGGGCAAAGGGATTTTTTTTTTCTGCCAAAAAGAAAGGAAGCTATGTGAGAGTGTGTCAGGAGCCACTATGCCATCAGTGACTGCAAAAGGCTTAATCCCTACAAATCTTTCACTGTTGTCCGCATAGGGAAAGAGGATTTACTTTTATTACAATTCCCTGTCCATTTGGACATCTCTGATGATGACAACTTGCTTTTGCTTCTGTTAAGGGATTACCATGCCACCTTGCAGTAATTTTGTTAACTTTTCTTTCTTAGCTGATCATTAACCTAAATACCTGTTACTGTTAAGAAAATACTGTTACTGTTAAGAAAAACAAACTATGCTCCACTGCACTCAACCATTTCTACTCCTGTAGGCTTTGTCACTGTATGTCAATATAAGCTTTTCCTATCACACATACAGGAGTGAGGGAGCAATTGTACTAATTTAGGCTATGTCTAGACTGCAGGCTTCTTGCACAAGAAGCTTTGTTTGGAAGAGATCGTCCGAAAAAACTTCTTGCTAACGAGTGTGTCCACACACAAAAGCGAATGGAAAAAGCGATGCGCTTTTACGAAAGAGAGCGTCCAGACTGATTGGATGCTCTCTCGCATAAAAGGCCACCCAGAACCACTTCAGGCAGGGCTTTACGTCACCACTTGCTTCCAAGTGCTGTTGTTGGAGCCTTTCAGAGACACGTGCTTAAAGGGACCCCCCTGGCCAGCCGTTTCTCTGCTTCTGCTGTGTGCTTGATGCCTCCTCGAGGGACAGCAAAGCTCTTGCAGTTCCTGCAGTGGTTGCCCTGTTCTTTTTTGGATGTCACAGCTTCTCTTGGTGCCATGGAGCCGAAGCTGCCCCTGGGCATGAGATGGCCCCACACGGCCATGCTGCAGTTTCTGCAGCACTTTCTGCCAGCTGCCTTCCTGGTCCTGCACGACCTGGACCCCAAGCTCAATCTGGGGATCATTTCTGTGGCTAGGTGTGGCACTCCTTGGTCTGCGTGGGGTCGTGCCAGCGCTCTTGTGGCTAGCCTGCTTCCAGCCATGGCGACCCCCTGACCCCTGGCAGGATGTGTGTGGCCTCCGCTGAGCCTGGGAGCAGGATCCGACCCCTGCTCAGGGGCTGCCTGCTGCGTCCACCTGCTGCACAGTAATGTAGAATGTGGTTGCACATGCATGGACTGCAGCACAATGTCCAGCCCGAACGACACTCGCCCCCTACCTCCTGTGTGCCTGCCTCCCCCACCCTGAGTGTTTGAGAAAGTGACACCTGAAGATCCCTCCCAGGCATCCAAGGAGGCCTGGGAGACATCCTGGCTCACAAGCACTGGCTCAAGGGAGAGGGTCATGGTGCCCGTCGCCTCCTCCTCTTCCGCGGCCAGTTGGCCCTGGCCCTCCTTTGCGGAGACCTCTGGCTGGGTGATCACAGGGGTCTCGAGGCCTGAGTCAGTGAAGATGGGTGGGGAAGATGTTTCCCCACCCCCCAGGATCTGATGGAGCTCCTTGTGGTAGGGGCAGGTGTGGGGTCCTGCCCCTGAGCGCGAGCTGCACTCTCTGGCCCGGACATATCCCTGGCAGAGCTCCTTCACCTTACTCCAGACCTGTTCCAAGGTCCGGGATGGGTGTCCGCGCTCCGCCAGGAACTCGGCCATCTGGCCATAAGCGTCCGCATTTCTGTGTTTGGCCCAGAGATCTTGTAATGTCTCCTCCTTGCCCCACAGTTCAAGGAGGGACTCCGGGCTAGACCAGGATGAAGCACACCTCATCGTCCGCCTGACAGGGTCCTGGGACCATTGGGTCTGTTCCCAGTAAGGGCCAGAGGGGTAGCGAGGTGCTTGAGGCTGTGCCATGGGTCTGAATGCCTATGGCAGGGAGAGCCATGCGGTCAGGGTGCTGCTCTGAAGCTGGTTTCCTGACACAAGGCTTGTCTGGGGTACCTGCAGCTTTAAGAGGGGCCAGAAGACAGGAACTATAGGAGTTGTGATTATTTTGTATGGAGTGGCCACCAGGGCACCTGTGGTATTTCCTGGAGATCTCTTCTTTCAAGCCCCTCCCCCCATCCACACACACCTTTTTGTGAAAGAGATCTTTTGCAAAAAGGCTTCTTCCTCGTAGAATGAGGATTACCAATGTTGGAAAAAGCCCTCTGTTCTTTTGATTTACTATTGAAAGAACACAATTGCAGTGTGGACGTTGCTGTTTTTCCGACAAAGCTCTGTACTGTAGACATACCCTAAGTATTGGGGCATTAAGATTTTACATCCATACATAGCTCTCTTCACCCCTAACCAAAACATTACATTCAGATGTCATTCTTTTAGGGTACATCTACACAGCACCCTAAACTCAAAATAAGATACGCAATTTACGCTATGCAAATTGTGTATCTTATGTCAAATCTATTTCAAAATAGCTTATTTTGAAATTTGGCGTGTCTACACAGTGCCAAATTTTGAAATAACATGCTATTTTGAGATATCCCTTAACCCTTGTGGAATGAGGGTGCCGAAATAGCACGCCCGTTATTTCGTAAAATATTTTGAAATAATGTGCGGCTTCCATGCAGTGTAGATGTACCCTTAGAGCCTAAAAAAATATACTTTACCCCAGGGTTAAATATTCACCAGAAATATTTCCATCCCTAAGTTTAAAGGGGAGGGAAAAAACCCAAACCTTTAAATAAATTGGAAATATATCTTGGAACAGACTTCTACAAATTTAACCTTCAAACATATGATTCTCCAACCTAGCAACACTAGGGGTCCCCAGTGGACTTTCAAAAGTTTAGGGAGAAAAAAAAGAGACCAGTTTTCTTGAACTTCTGTTCACAATGAATCCCAATGTCCCACTCTCCTCCCATGCCAAGCTCTGTTGATACCAGGGGCAAAAACAACATTAATGTTCCAATGTAAAGGAAGAAAGAAACCATAGTGTTGTGCCTATAGATAGATTCTCTGGGAGTGGGTTTACTTTCTATCTAGAACCAAGTTTCAAAGCTTTTTGTCCATTAAATTCATAACCAGAAGTGTTATTTTGAAATTGAATGTGGTTGTTTTAGATGATTTCTTCTTGGAGATTTTATCTTTAATTTCTTGAGAGAGTTCAATGTTCATGTAACTGAGGGTATGTCTACACTACAAAGTTAATTGGAACTCACAGACGTTAGTTCAAATTAACTTTGATAGGCACTAAACATGCAAACCGCTAGTTAGAACTTAATTCAAACTAGCGGTGCGCTTAATTCGAACTAGGTAAACCTCATTCTACGAGGACTAACGCCTAGTTCGAATTAACTAGTTCGAATTAAGGGCTGTGTAGCCCTTTAGTTCGAACTAGTGGGAGGCTAGCCCTCCCCAGCTTTCCCTGGTGGCCACTCTGGGCACCACCAGGGAAACTCTTCTGCCTCCCTCCCGGCCCCGGAGCCCTTAAAGGGGCATGGGCTGGCTACGGTGCCCGTGCCAGGTGCAAACCTGCCAGCACCCAGCCAGCAGACCCTGCACCTGGCACAGCTCGAGCCTGGAGCCTGCCCAGGTCCGCAAGAGGCGGGCGCCCACCTGGTCTAGTGCAGACATCGTGGACCTCATCCACGACCTCCTCACTAGGCACAGGAAAGTGGCCGTCTAGGGCAGGAGAGCTGCCAGCCAGGCCACCCAGGAGCAGGTTGGCATGAAAATCAAGGTGGTCCAGTGAGACCCCCAACCCTGAGCCCTGAGCTTAGAATGGCTGTACTGGGTCAGACCAAAGGTCCATCTAGCCCAGTAGCCTGTCTGCCGACAGCAGCCAACACTAGTTACCCTGGAGGGGATGGTCCGAAGACAATGACCAAGCCATTTGTCTCGTGCCATCCATCTCCAGCATTCCACAAACAGAGGCCAGGGACACCATTACTACCCCCTGGCTAATACCACTCCATGGATCCAACCTCCATGACTTTATCTCACTTCTCTTTAAACTCTGTTCTAGTTCTAGCCTTCACCGCCTCCTGCAGCAAGGAGTTCCACAGGTTGGCTATTTGCTTTGTAAAGAAGAACTTTCTGTTGTTAGTTTGAAGCCTGCTACCCATTCATTTCATTTGGTGTCCTTTAGTCCTTCTATTATGGGAACTAATGAAGAACTTTTCTTTATGCACCCACTCCACACCACTCATGCTTTTATAGACCTCTATCATATCCCCCCTCAGTCTCCTCTTTTCTAAGCTGAGAAGTCCCAGTCTCTTTAGCCTCTCTTCATATGGGACCTGTTCCAAACCCCTGATATTGTAGTTGCCCTCCCCTCTCCCACCCTCTCTCTTCCCCTCTCCCACCTTCTTTTCCCAGTCTCCCCGAGTTTTGTTCAATAAAGAGAGTTTCTATTTTTGAACAAAATGCGGGACAATGTAGCACTTTAAAGACTAACAAGATGGTTTATTAGATGATGAGCTTTCATGGGCCAGACCCACTTCCTCAGATCAAATAGTGGAAGAAAATAGTCACAACCATATATACCAAAGGATACAATTAAAAAAAATGAACACATATGAAAAGGACAAATCACATTTCAGAACAGGAAGGGGATGCGGGGGGGGGGAGGGAGGGAAAGGAAGGAAGGTAAGTGTCTGTGAATTGATGATATTAGAGGTGGGGAGAGTGGGATGTTAATGAGTTAATGGTATTAGAGGTGATAATTGGGGAAGCTATCTTGGTAATGGGTAAGATAGTTTGAGTGTTTGTTCATTCCTTGTTGGAGAGTGTCGAATTTTAACATGAATGACAGTTCAGAGGATTCCCTTTCAAGTGCAGATGTAAAAGGTCTTTGTAGCAGAATGCAGGTGGTTAAGTCATTGAGAGAGTGTCCTTTCTGGTTAAAATGGCAAGAAACTGTTTTTTTCTTTGTGATCTTGTCTGATATCTGTTTTGTGGGCATTAATCCTTTGGCGAAGTGTCTGAGATGTTTGTCCAATGTACATAGCAGACGGACACTTTCGGCACATGATAGCATAGATTATATTTCTGGATGCGCAGGAATATGTGTTCTTGATCTTATAACTCACTTGGTTAGGTCCAATAATGGTATCAGCAGAATGAATATGTGGACAAAGCTGGCAATGGGGTTTGTTGCAAGGGAAGGTACCAGGGTTGGTATTAGTGTGGTATGTCCTGTGGTATGTCATGTCCCCTCTCGATCTTCTCTTTTCCAAACTGAACAAGCCCAATTGTTTCAGTCTTCCCTCATAGGTCATGTTCTCTAGACCTTTAATCATTCTTGTTTCTCTTCTCTGAACCTTCTCCAATTTCTCCACATCCTTCTTGAAATGTGGCACCCAGAACCGGACACAATATTCCAACTGAGGCCTAATCAGCGCAGAGTAGAGCGGAAGAATGACTCTACTGTTAATGCATCCTAGAATCATGTTGGCTTTTTTTGCAACAGCGTCACACTGTTGACTCATATTTGGCTTGTGGTCTACTATAACCTCAAGATCCCTTTCTGCCATACTCCTTCCTAGACAGTTGTTTCCCATTCTGTATGTGTGAAACTGATTGTTCCTTCCTAAGTTCATTTGTTCTTATTAAACTTCTTCCTGTTTACCTCAGACCATTTCTCCAATTTGTCCAGATCATTTTGAATTATTACCCTATCCTCCAAAGCAGTTGCAACTCCCCCAAGCTTGGTATCATCTGGAAACTTAATAAGCATCCTCTTTATGCCGATATCTAAATTGTCAATGAAGATATTGAACAGAACCGGTACCAAAACAGACCCCTGCGGAACCCCACTTGTTACTCCTTTCCAGCAGGATTGTGAACCGTTAATAACTACTCTCTGGGAATGGTTATCCAGCCAGTTATGCACCCACCTTATAGTAGCCCTATCTAAGTTGTGTTTGCCTAGTTTATTGATGAGAATATCATGCAAGACTGTATCAAATGACTTACTAAAGTCCAGGTATACCACGTCCACCACTTCTCCCCTATCCACAAGACTCGTTATCCTATGAAAGAAAGTTATAAAGGCATGTTTCCCGCTGGCTCCATACAGAGAGCAATGACAGCTTTGCTGTTGGTCTATACAAGCAGCAAATTAATCTCTGTTTGAGTCAACTCATCAGCATGTTATAGGAGCAGAGCCAAATCTCTGCCTCTTGCCCATCTCGAGGGATTAGCAACTGTATTATTCCTCTGCATATAGGCCCAGGTTGCCCCTATGGCCACATAATAATATGTGTATTGTTTCCCTTTATGTCCCCACATGGGCATATAATAGTGTCCTAATCTTATTTGAGCCACCCACTGATTTTACACTTCAGCTATAAACTATGAAGAGATCACTTCCTCTGTGCAGACATCATAGCATTTCCATATGACAACAATTCTTTCAGCATTGTGGTGCATTCTCTCAGAATCCAGATGCCCGAGTAAGAAAGGAAGAAAACTGTTCTGCTTTTGTCCAAGTTGCAGTCCTTTCACGGTCTCATTAAAATTTCTTTTCTAATTAATGCTATGTGAGGCAGAGTTTTATGTCATTTGAGATCAAAGTGTTTGAGATATCCTTCAGCATGCAAGGAGGGCAATCTTTTTCATTTCCATAATTCATACAGCTAGGGCTTTATTCATTATTTTCCACTGTAACTTTTAATAGACATACAAGGACAGAGCCTATGGATATTATGTTGTATAGAAGTAGATTTAAGCAGTCCCATTCAGTACCCTGCTCACAAAATGGGGGGTGGACTTTATATCGTGTCACAACAATCCTGGTTGTAACAGGAAATGAGGCAGTTCCTGCCCTAATGACCTCGCAGGACAGGACACACAGAACACAGTGGAGCAGGCAGAAGTGAAAAGCAACTGACTGTAACCACAAGGGTGCTACTTTTCACGTGCAGTAGTTGGTATGTTTTCTTGTAGCGCTAGCTCTTGGAGGTGTTGAGTGTCTGAGAATGTTAGCTTATTTTTGGTTGGCTGGGTTTTTAACATTTAAAAGCAACCCAACTGTATTATTTTATTTAAAATGGCATCATATTTTAAGCCAGTCTCATCATGTTTTGGGTCCTCCTTCATGCTTTGTGAATAATACATGTTAAGAGCTTAAATTGCAGCAAGGGAGGTTCAAGTTGGACATTAAGAAAAACTTCCCAACTGTCAGGGAAGTGGTTAAACACTGGAATAAATTGCATAGGGAGGTTGTGAAATCTTCATCACTGGAGATATTTAATAATAGGTTGGACAGACACCTGTCAAGGATGGTCAGTGGTGCTTGGTCCTTCCGTGAGGGCAGGGGACTTGACTTAATGACCTCTCAAGGTCCCTTCCAGTTCTAGTGTTCTGTGATTCTGTGATATCCCATCTTTGACTTTTCTCAGTGAATTCCTGGGGAATATGCCCCATATTTCTGATCAAAACTTTGGAATAGTGATCCCAATGGAGAAATGATCCCAGATAATTCTTTACAGATTTTACATTAAGATTACACGTGCAAGAGCAGAACTTAGAAAGTCTAGTCAGTGCTGTGTGAATGCTTATACCAAGTAAAATTCACTCTTTTGCAAAGGGCCCGCAAAAGGCCTCTGCACTGGATAAGTTCCACTTAAATTCTACTTCTGGATTTCAGTATTGCATAAGTCTGATTCTACCTGTTGGCATAGAAGTAAATTTTATCCAGAGTGCAGGCATGAGCCACAAAGTTTATATTTTATGTACTTCACTAGTAAAGCTCACTGCCTTCATTTAAGCAGCTCCCCAGAAACAGGAGACATAGCATCCATCTTCCTGAAGCTCAAACTGATGCACTTTGATAAGCAACCTAAGTTTAAAGGGCTGTCATTTTAATTCTGAGTATCTTACAGCTCTACAATTCATCTCTTTGCCACCAACGAGCAGTATATGATGCCCCTACATCATTTCCCCAATAGCATTTTGCTTTTTTTGTTTTGTTTTTGTTTTTTGCTTTTTTTCTTAGTATAATAGTATAATATGCTTAGTATAATAATAACTTATTAGTATTTTTAAAATGCTCTATAGGGCAGCTGCTCAATTAATATTGCATTTACACTTTGCTAGTGTGTTGTGCAAAGTGCTTTTCAGCAGGATTTCCAAACCAGTATTTAGCCCTTTTTGGGAAAAAAATGGCTTTAGTTATACAGTAGTGCCAGAACCGAGGCTTAACAAATACAAATTTCCATGTGCAAACCCTTTTAAATGTGTAAAGACATTTGTTAATGCTGGAAATGACAGAATGGCATTGTGGAGTTAAGGGCTCCACAATAAGAATTCATTCTAAGAAAAATTCATATTTTATTCTTAAATCATATTTCTTGTCTGCTTTTTAAAAATTTGGTCTCCATTAGAAATATCAAAGAGCAATGTAAAGTTGGACAGGACAATTCCATGTAGAGTCAAACTTAATACAACCATGATATGGTTGTTGAGCTGATGGCAAAGAACATTTCCTTTAAATCTTGTTTCCCAAACTGAAATAATAAAAAAAAAACCTCTTTTGAATTTGCAAAAGCGGTGAGGAGTCCTGTGGCACCTTATAGACTAACTGAAGTGTAGGAGCATAAGCTTTCGTGGGCAAAGACCTACTTCGTCAGACATGCATCTGACGAAGTGGGTCTTTGCCCCACGAGAGCTTATGCTCCTACACTTCAGTTAATCTATAAGGTGCCACAGGACTCCTCGCCGCTTTTGCAGATTCAGACTAACACGGCTACCCCTCTGATCTTTTGAATTTGTTTTCTATGAAGTCACAAAATGATGATTTGTCTTTAAGATGGAAGCAGTGCTATACATGATTAAAGTATCATCCTAATGAGACAGGTCCCGCCTTGGGCTGATAAGACATAGAACAAGGATTAGCAGATGTGCTAGCAGCCACCTCTTCTGCAAATGGAATCCTGGTGGTGCAGGGCAGGAACTCATACAATAGGACTACGTCTACACTGCAGGCTTCTTGTGCTCTTTTGTGCCAGAGTTCTTGCACAAAAGGTCTTGCGCAAGAGTGCATCCACTCTGCCATGTGCTTTGGTGCAAGAGATGTGCTTTTGTGCAAAAGTGTCTATGGTGGTGTGGATGCTCTCTTGCGCAAGAAAGCTCTGATGGCCATTTTAGCCATAGGGGTTTCTTGTGCAAGAAACCCCTGTTGCCCATCCACACTGCCTTCTTGCTCAAGAGCTCTTGCAATTCCTCATGTGCAAGAAGCCCGCTTTTCTGATGCTTTACTGTAAATTTACTTGCCCAAGACCACGCATGCAGTGTAAACGCTCCGCAAGTTTTTGCACAAGAACAACTGTTCTTGTGCAAAAAGCCTGCAGTGTAGACATAACCTAGAGGTGCACTTTTCTACTCCTCTGAATGAAGGCCCAAAGCATGGTAACTTCTTGCTGCTGATGGAGTGGAGTAATTCAGAACTGGGCTCATAGATACCAATGTCAAGCCACATTCTTGTCTGGTATACATGGCCACAGGTCCACTTACTTCAATGGACCCTTTCACTGAAGGCCCCTTTATACCAGCTCAGAGTCTAACTGGTCATATTTGTATTACTTCATCTTTATCTTATCACTTGAAGAGTAATATAAAGGCACTGTGTTACAGATAAATATTATAGTTCTTTTGTGACTTAGTCAGGGCCAAGTAATTTTGAAATTCAAACAGCCAGCTAGTACACAAGTTAAAAGCTTTGCTCATAGTGCAATTAGGGAGACATCACTTATCTCCTTTAAACTGCTAAGAGATAGAGGTATTGTGCTGTCACTTCTAATGAAAGAAAGAGCCAGATCCTAGCTCACTACAATTTCCCACTGGTGGTAATGTACTGAGGTATTCTAAATGGTGATGATCTCGGGGGCATTCCCGGGGCAGCAAAGCACATGAGATGCATTAAAAAAGTCCATGCAATCCATTTCCATCTGTTGTGTTCAAAGAGAGTGTATGTAGCGTGTATTCTTTTTTTTTTTTTTTGCAACTATTCATAAGGATTTTGGCTACATACAGTCTGTGTGAACACAACAGATGGAAATGGACCACATGGACTTTTTAAGTATATACTTTGCTGCCTCTGGGAATTACAAAATAGTCACTTTTCAAAGTCAGATATTTTAATTATCTATATTATATTTCCTTTACAACCTCAGAAGTGAACATTGTCTGTGACATGAAGTTTAAGTTTGAATTCAGGACCAGTTTTTCCCACTGTTTGAGTCAACTTCCCCTCCAAAATGGGCCAGAGAGATTACATTAATGTAAAATTTAGAGCTAATCTTCCTTTTCTTGCTCACCATATAAAAATACAGTAAACTTCCGATAATCCGGCACCTTTAGGACCCAGGGGGTGCCGGATTATCAGATATGCCGGACTATCAGAAGGGGGGGCTCTGAGGGGTCTGGAGTGGGATGGGAGGGGATGCCACCTCAGACCCCTCATAGCCCCCCCTTACGATAGTCTGGCTCTGCCCCAGGCATCCCTGATTCAGCCGCTGCTGGTCAGTTTCAGCAGCAGCTGAATCGGGGATGCCTGCAATAGAGCAGCTGGGGTGCTGCCGGGTTGGTCCCGCAGCGCCAAGGGGCAGCGCTAGGCACCAACCCAGCAGCACTCCAACTGCTCTTGGGGATGCCTGGGACAGAGCAGCTGGGGTACTGCCCGGTTGGTCCCGTAGCGCTGCCCCTCGGGGCTGCGGGACCAACCCGGCAGGACCCCAGCTGCTCTGCCCCAGGGGTCCCCGATTCAGGGCTGCTCTGCCCGGGGCTTCCTGGAATCAGCCGCTGATCTGTTTCACCAGTGGTTGACTTGGGGACCCCTGGGGCAGAGCAGCTGGGGTCCTGCCGGGTTGGTCCCGCAGTGCCATCCCGAGGGGCAGCGCTACGGGACCAACCCGGCAGCACCCCAGCTGCTCTGCTCCCGGCTTCCCCGATTCAGCTGCTGGTCAGTTTCAGCAGCAGCTGAATGGGGGAAGCCTGTCCGGCTGTCCCAGCACGTCCGGGTTCCTGATGGTGCTGGACCATCAGGAGTCCCGGAGCATTGGATGCCGGACTAATGGAGTTTTACTGTACAACATAACATCTTTCCTCCTATCTAAGTATATTGGATAATTGTCAGTTTTCTCAGTTTATTCTTTATCAACAGTCTTTCAAGAATTCTACATTCAGTTAAAATACATTTTTCCAAACTTTGTCTGCCAGAGCTTAGTGGGAAAATTGCCTTCCAGTCTGAAAACTGGCAAATAAGATGGTAGCTTGGAAGCACCTTTTCATTTATCCTGATTCACTATCCATGAATCAGATGAGATGAGTTAAGGATTGAGGACCTGCCTCTGCCCCGACTTGAAGTCTATTAAGTTTATCTGCCTATATGTAGTAAAGGTGCAGAAGACACCTCACATCAGATATTAAACTACTATGCTTTATCTTAGCCCAAAAGCTAATAAGTGTTAATTTATAGCAAGGAAAATCCATGTAATTTTGCTTATTTACTGGTAATCTTCAAAAGTTAAAAAAAACAACAACCCTCAATGTGATTTGTCTTTTTTAATGACCATACATACACAAGTATGAAGAGGAGAGCATACTGTATTCTCATGTGTGCTGCATGCATGTATGTTGTAGGCTTGTTCTTATATACTGCACTGTATTCAAGTTCTTTCCATACTGAGTTTAAACTTCTTGTTTTGACTTCCGAGACCAGACACAACTCTCCTCTTGCCTATATCTCAGTTCTTTGTCTCCTCTGTCTTCTATCTTGCTGGTTGGCTAGTTCCCTTTGGGCCTGATCCAACACCTATTGAAATCAATGGAAGGTCTGCCCATAGACTTCACAATAGCTTTAAATGAGGCCCAGTGTCTCCCTCACTAATTGCATTTTTGTACCTATTTCATGGGGGCTCCTTTTCCAGGAGTAATTTCCAATATGAAAACCATTGATTGGGACTATTCGGAGTCTTTTCATTGAGTCCACAGGGCACTAGGTCAGGTCCTTCCATTAGGTCAAAGCATTCTTTCTTTCTGCCTTTTCTAGTCATGTTTGCCCATCTGACCTCGGTGTTAGTGCCATTTGCTTCTCCTCTCCAGTCCTGTAATGCTTACTGGTAGAGGCAGGCTAAGTGGGGCCAATCTAGAGCAATAGTCAAGCGTGTGTGGATGTTCAGGTAGCCAGTCAGTGTCAGAGCAGTTCAGGACAATGGCAAGAGTTCTCACAGGGGTCAGTATCCAGAAGACTCAATCCAGGTGACTGGGTCAGAAATTTAGGGAGGCGCGTTTGAAGCATTGAGAGCAAATAGCAGCAATGTTCTGTTTCTCAGACACCTTCCTGTTCCCAGGGAGGTCTTCATAGCTACCCAGTGAGAATACTGTTTGTCCAGTAAAGATGGGTCCTGGGTCTGCAAACTGAGGCATTAAGGCTGTTGGTCAGGAGCTGTGGTTGAATGAATTGCTGAAGTACAACAGCTAAGGTTGCCATTTAAGGCCCTGACAGGTGTGGGTTCAATGCTAGGGTTAGGAGAAGTCCTTCCTTATTTCCTACCACTAACATTTATTTCACATCATATTTGTTGTTTCCCTCATCCCTCTGTTTCCTTCTTCTTCCTTGATCACTGCCACCATTTTCTGTGTGTTGTCTCATTTAGTTTGTATGCATTTTTGGGGAGGGACAATATCTGCTTCTATCAAGTGTCATGAAAACTGGTGACTAAATAAATAATTATAAACACAATTTACAGATATTTAAATACTTAATCAAATAAAAGAGCAGTCATAGTATCCTCACTCCTGGATGGACAAATGTCCTAGACATCTGTGGTTCTAAGAAGTTTCAGAAAAAAGCAGGAAATTATGGGCATTCACAAGCTCTGGCTTATCATCCTGGGATCTTTCTTCCAAGATGATGTATTGCAGACCAATATGTCGCAAACCAACTTTCTATTCAGCTTCAATTTATCTCCATGGTTACTTTTCCTCCAGGAGAATAATAGGTTGTTCCAAAAGCTAGAATGGGATATCCAGATTTTGAGGCAAAGGTTACTGCTTTGGCAATTCAGCAGAAATTGAAGGTCTCTTCCTATTTCACATATGAATTTACATCACATTTTTATATCACAAATACAGCCACATAACCATGTTTTCTTTGTTGTTTGCAAGGAAGCTTGGCATTGAAAAGAACTGTGAAAGTGTATTTTACCAAGGTTGTATTGCCAGAAAGATTCTCTCCAAGTCCTTTAGCAGCTACTTTGAATGCAGTCAATGGTCAACATTTGAAAGATTTTGTACAAAAATCAGTGTGTTGGTGTAATATCTTTCCTATTATTGTTCAGGGGAGCCAACGGTCTCCCTCCCTGGGTGCCTGGGCAAGATGGTGGGGGTGAAAAGGGCAGAGTCCTGAAGGGGCAGAATCCCAGGCGAATGGGGCGGGGCCAGGGGAGACAGCCTGGAGTGCGTTGTGCCCTGCCCCCACCAGATCTTAGAGCTGCAGGGATTATGCTGCGATTTAAAAAGCCTTCCAGCGGCGATTTAAAAGGCCCATAGCTCCAGCTGCTGCTGCTGCCTTAGTAAAGACGGCAGTGATTGGAAGCTCCAGGTTCCTTTGAATCACCAGGCCCTGGGGCAATTGCCCTCTTTGCCTCCCCCTGTCGGCAGGCCTGTTACAGTTAGGTACAACAAGATGGTTGCTGCTGTGCACCCTTCCAGAGGTGGCTGTTTTTCAGTGGTCTCCACTGTTTATGTAATTTGTGACACACTTTACCATGAAAGGCACAATTCATAAAACATATTGCATTTGCCCTTCTATATTTAAACTATATTAAAACTTAGTGCAATGCAGTGCTTTCTGCCAGGCATTGTTCTGAGTGTTGTAATTGCCTATCTGATACAGATCTGACACAGAACTTCTATCCCAATTTTCATGGTCTCTGAATATACAGTTCCACCTTAATTTTCTGGAGCTCAGTTATACAAAGTTTCCTATTATACAAAAGAGGGTCACTAGTCCAAATGTCTATTTTAGTACATTGAAAATTCCGCTGATCATCTAAAATGCGAACTATCTAAACTTATTCAATGTGCTCTCCTCTCCTCCCCGGAATTCAAATAATTGAGGCTCATTTTTATTGAGCAAGCCTAAAAATAAAGTGGACTCAATATTTACAACATTGGAATGATGGCTTGAACATACAGTACTTGGGAAATTATATGTTAGTCAAGTATAAAGTAAATGAAGTTGTACTTTAGAAAAAGCATTGATTTTTGACTGTTTCATTGTGTTAGGCAGCATGAAGGGAAACGTTATAAAAACTGGAGCATTGGAAGATCAGTGCAATTCCACTGATGCAGTTCCAAGGAAATGGGATGAAAATCGTCATCCGAACCTCACAAAATGTATTACTTATACAAGGCATGTCACATCTCGTATCTAGATCCTCCATTCTGTGGGGAGGGAAACAACAAAGCTGAAACAGTGGAGAAACTACAAAAATGGAAAATGAAAGCAACATAAATATTGTAGACACAAGAAGTACAAAGCATCAGTCATTGCTTTGTCAAGATAGCCCCAAGCAAGAGAAGACATATCAGCAATACGATAGATGATAAATGCTGTTTGTAATATCTCATGAACCTCAGGGTTAATACCTTAGTAGAACATCAATACAACATTATTACCTCTAAGACATGTCAAATTACACAGAATCTCTTATGGATTAAGCATCTCAAAAGTAATCCAGTGACAAAAAGTCACTGTCAGAGACCGCAGTCAGTTGTGCCACATAAAAATAACACAAAATATATCATGCGTAAAGGATAGCTTAGTGTCTGCAACTAGTCTGGAGCCGAACTGTTGCACCCATCTGAAGCTTTGTAACCATAGCTGGTGCAAACTTTTCCCCCTTTGATTTGTCTTCATGGTCTGTGAGCAGAGGGCTTGGCATGTCACAAACACTGAATAAGGAAAAAGTCTATTCCCAGAGAATCTTATGATAATCTACTTAAGGCACAGACAATGTAAACAATCAGAAATCAGCTATAAGGATCAGAGCAGACAGAGCTAGGTTTGATAGGAATGGAAGGCTTGGGGAGGGATGGGAGCTGCATTTTTGTCATGGCTCCTTCCCCACTCTGGCATGATAAATGCAGAAGTGGGGGCCAGCAAGTGTACCCCAAAGCCTTATCTACCAGGCTTTGGTATAAAACTTCCCCCAAGATCTTAAAAACCCTAGATCTTGGGAATAAAACTTCCGCTGCCACCACCCAAATGTTGCTAAAGAAACCAGGGGAAAGATCATTTGGGAAATCTTCCCCCAAAAACAAAAATCAGGGCACACCCTTAACCATTGCCAGGTTAATAAAAGAAAAGAAAGAACTTTTATTATTACAACAATATTCTGGTTGCAAGTATAATGACTAGAGAGGAAGGTAACAAAATATACTCATGGAGAAACTCCATGGGCCTAGAACTTAGTTACAAAGAAAAGCCAAAACATCTTTTAGGCAGTGCCAGATCTCAGATCCCATACCCAATCCATAACACAATAAAACCTAACGAAACTACCTAAACTTTACCCTACTTACAGAAAATGAAGAATGGTGTCTTGGAGAGAGAGAGACATGCTTGTCCCTCTCTGTAGCTGCAGAGAACTCTCAGAGAGACAAAAGGGAGAAAAGAAAAAAACCCAAATTCCTCTGTCCCAGTTTGAAAAGTCCCACCTACATTCCTATTGGTCACTCCACCTGGCTAGGTGTAGTTAACCCCTTAATCCCCAGGCTGCTGGCTAACCCTCATAATCATGACAGCCTCTGGCCACACTGACTGTGATTTCTTCCTGTAGGTCTAAGATAAAACATAGTAAATACATTATGCACACTTGACTAAACACTTGAAGACATAAAAAGTAAGCAAAGGCTTCCATATCCATGGAGTACCATTACGCTATACAGAAAATATTAAGTAGTTGGGTCCAGAAATGCCTCATTAACCAATCAAGCTCTCAGTCTCAAAATCAAATTTAGAATAGCGTGGGGTCTTGATCTAAAGTTCAATTGACCAGGTTCTGTGCCTCTTGCAAAATACACCACTATCATACACCAGGCCAGGTCTTGGCACCACTGAGAGTGTCAGCTCAGGGCGAATTACTTAAAACCAGGGCTATTTACCGCCCTCAACTGGGGTCCTTTCCCAGGCACCCCTCAAATTACACCGAGCACTTCAGCTGCCTTCCTGGTCAGCCGGAAGCCTCACCAGCAAAACCCCTTAGACACTTCAGCTTCCCGGTGCCATCACCAGACTTAGGCCTCCACACACAGGTGAGAGGTTACCAAAACCCACTCACCAACTCCAAACAGATCCTCCTGGTCCAAAGGACTCAGCCACAGTACCAAGCCAATTTTCACTTTAGATTTTACCCACAAGATCACGCTGGGCCAATCCTTTAGAATCTAAACTCTAAAGATACATTACTGAAAGGAAGAAAATGTCGAGAGTAAGATTGTTAATGAGAACCTTCATATATAAACATCACACCTGTACACATGTCTCATACATAGAATCAACAGTGAACAAGCTTTCATTAGACACCTTACATGGGTCCCTTTGCACAAAATGTTGCCGTGCCTCAGTTTCCCTTCCCATACAGCATATCGATTTTGGAATGTCCCTTCTCAGGTGAGAAGCTTCAACACTAATTACAAGTATTAACAGTGAAATACCAGGGTCCCAAAGCTTTTGAACATCCAGTGTGTCCTTGGGTACATCTTGTAACAGTTTCCAGGGTTTTGGTACAAAATCATGCATAGTGGACATAGTTACCATTCTTAGTAACAGCAGTACAGTGGTTATGCAAGTTAACATAAGCAGTAGGAACAAATCCACCCCAACTGTACATTGACAATTCTGGTTTTTTACATTTAAAAAGTTGCAACCTTCTTGGGCAAACACAAGTCTTGCCCCTGCCCCATGCCCTATGGGGTTACGTTCAAAACTCCCTCTTCCAAAGACATAGGCCTGGCTGGGTGTGGCTCCCCTGTTCACAATGGCTATGGAATTCCTTTGCTCCTCACAGGATCTTTCTATCCCCAAGTCACTTTTACCCCCCTCAGGCACAGCAACCTGCTGGCCAGCCTCACCATAAGGATCCTTTTCCTTATGACTTTCTGCAAGCAAAAGCTCATCTTCCCCTGGCTCTACAATAGCGTCACCCTGCTGAGCCACCACCAACTCCTCCTGTGATCCCTCTATCCCCTGAACAGGCAGGTTTTCACACAACCCCCCCTCAGGAAAACACACAGACTCCTCTGGGGAAAGATCAGAGACCTCCCCCTCTCCTTTCTGGGCTTCAGCTGCCCCCAGAGCTAAATCTGGGCCCACAGCACTCTCCTCAGCCAATCCAGGCCGACAGGCACCTCCTGTAGACAAGGAACTGGGAATAAACCCTTCCCCCGCATGCATACCTCCCTCCTCAGCAGCCAAACTGCCAGGCTCCACACACAGAGGTTGCTCATACTGAACACCCTCCAGAATTTGATCTTTTTCCCCAACTAAGCTTCCACTCTGGCCAGCCACTCCAGACTGCACCAGAGGGACCCTTTCCCGAAACAGGGCAGGGAGAGCCCAAAAATCTGACCAAAATCTGACACCAGCCTCTTCTCTGAGACTCCAGGCAGATATGCAGAAACCTCACTCACAGACACACAGCTCTCTCCCTCAGGCAAACATTGAGGAAAACTTTTACCTGGCTCCCCATAGGACTGACTAGCCACAGACAACTTCCCAGATTCACACTCATCCCCTTCCCAACTCTCATACATGTCCTGAGGCTGGGTTAAGGTATCTGCCTGATTATACTTACTATTCATGCCATAATCACACCCCATCCCCACATGGTTCTCCACTGAACCCCCATGTTCTTCCACTCCCTGGAGTTTCCTGGGATATTGAACAGGGTCTGGAACATTCATGGGAGCAAGATGGTCAGTTGATGGGGCCTTCGCTTTAGCAATCCTCTCCTGTGTTTTCACTTCTATTCGCCTGGTCTCAGTCTTTGTTTCCGTTAGTCTCGCCTGTGCTGCTGCTAGCCTTGCCTGTGCTGCTGCTAGCCCCGCCTGTGCTGCTGCTAGCCTCGCCTGGTATTCTCGTTCGTTGCGCTCCTCCTCGGCCTCACGCTGTGCACGCTTTGCCTTTGTTTCTGCTTTTATTGCTGCTAGCCTCTCCAGATGTTCTTGCTGGGCACGCTTCTCCTCAGCCTCTCGTGCACGCCTGTTTTTGGCCTCTCGTGCACGCCTGTCCTCCAGCTGTAGGAAAAACTCCATCTCCTTGTCAGTTAGAGGCCTGCTGATCTTACAGGCAACTTCCCATGTAGAAGGCATTGGTGAGGGGGGAGAAGCGCTGCTATACATTGCTCCTGCTCTCTCCTTGGGGAATGAATCTGTCCTGGAGTTGGACATCCTGTCTTAACTAGCCTAGCTATCCAGTTGTCCCGAAAGCTAGAAAAAAACAAACTGTTTGGGTAGGTCTGTGTCTGGCTTAAGGTCTGCCCCTCCCTGAGGCAGCCCAAAACAAAAGAAAAACAAAAGGAAAACTGCAAAACTTGCAACTCAAAATAAAACTTGTGCCCTTTTAAAAATCCTGGGTTCTCAAAATAATCCCACCGCTATGCCACCATGTCATGGCTCCTTCCCCACTCTGGCATGATAAATGCAGAAGTGGGGGCCAGCAAGTGTACCCCAAAGCCTTATCTACCAGGCTTTGGTATAAAACTTCCCCCAAGATCTTAAAAACCCTAGATCTTGGGAATAAAACTTCCGCTGCCACCACCCAAATGTTGCTAAAGAAACCAGGGGAAAGATCATTTGGGAAATCTTCCCCCTAAAACAAAAATCAGGGCACACCATTAACCACTGCCAGGTTAATAAAAGAAAAGAAAGAACTTTTATTATTACAACAATATTCTGGTTGCAAGTATAATGACTAGAGAGGAAGGTAACAAAATATACTCATGGAGAAACTCCATGGGCCTAGAACTTAGTTACAAAGAAAAGCCAAAACATCTTTTAGGCAGTGCCAGATCTCAGATCCCATACCCAATCCATAACACAATAAAACCTAACGAAACTACCTAAACTTTACCCTACTTACAGAAAATGAAGAATGGTGTCTTGGAGAGAGAGAGACATGCTTGTCCCTCTCTGTAGCTGCAGAGAACTCTCAGAGAGACAAAAGGGAGAAAAGAAAAAAACCCAAATTCCTCTGTCCCAGTTTGAAAAGTCCCACCTACATTCCTATTGGTCACTCCACCTGGCTAGGTGTAGTTAACCCCTTAATCCCCAGGCTGCTGGCTAACCCTCATAATCATGACACACCCATCTGAAGCTTTGTAACCATAGCTGGTGCAAAGTTTTCCCCCTTTGATTTGTCTTCATGGTCTGTGAGCAGAGGGCTTGGCATGTCACAAACACTGAATAAGGAAAAAGTCTATTCCCAGAGAATCTTATGATAATCTACTTAAGGCACAGACAATGTAAACAATCAGAAATCAGCTATAAGGATCAGAGCAGACAGAGCTAGGTTTGATAGGAATGGAAGGCTTGGGGAGGGATGGGAGCTGCATTTTAAGGGAAAAGCTTGAGGGAGGCCTTGAACAGAACGCTAAAGGCAGAGAGGTAATCCAAAAATCAGTGGCATGGGAAGGATGACATTCATATAAACAAAGACAATCATACACATAAATAGGAAACAATGAAATAATGCAAGATACAAACACAAAACAACCAGAAACCTCACAACCAAACAAAAACAAACAAGCCCATCTCCTGACTTGTGTTTGCATAGGATGAACCCCGTCTTGAGACACTTAACATCCTTACAGTAAATGACTGACTCCAATAGCAGCCGAGACCCGGTATCTCCCGGGAAAAGCTCTTCACAGGCGTGAGCCCATTTTATGTTTTTTTCAAATGACTAAGGCTTGCTCGGAATGCAAATATTCTCATGCTAATTCCTTTATTTGTGTTTTAAATGATTGTTTCCTCAGTTTCATGTTATTGCATTGTAACAGCTCAAATCTGTCTTCATCTCTAATGAGCATAGTGTAACATTTATCTAACTGCTGGGCAAGTATTACAAGAAGATGTCCAAAAAGGCAGGCAAATTCCCCAGCCTACTCTTGGTTTAATTGTGGTGTTACCTATTATTAGCATGTGATAGGATTTGCTTCTGCTCTAATTCTTTGGGGAGTGTTAGGCAAAGAGACAGGTCTTATCTGGGACCCAAAGATGATGAAAATAGGACTTTTCTGTTTTCTGTTGGTAGAGTGTATCATAGTTTTCAGCCTGCAGCAGAGAAGGTTTTGCCTTCTTCCCAGCTGAGTCCATATTTAGGCTGTGCTGGGTGGAGTGGGGCACATACCATTGAGAACCAGAACTGGTGGCTGTAAACAAACTTTATGGGACTGCAGGAAACTTGGCTACATCTATGATAAATGGACATTTGGCTAATTAAATTATTCTGTACTACAGATGTTGCCAGATCAGAGAGAGTGCTGGACTAGAGAGGTTCAATCTATAATAGTTGTAGACACAGTTTGCTGGCTCCAGCATAACCACTTCTGCAGCAATGCATGTTCAGCAATGCATGTTTCAGACAGTGATTCTGTGGAAAGGGGTCCCTGTGACTATATGTATCTAAGGGATCTGGGTACCAGTTCAGTAAAGTGAATGCTTAATATAAGCCCAGTCCTCTACAGCAAAACACCTAAACAAATATGTATATCCCATTGAAGTCAGGCACTGTAGGTGAACCCATACTAGAATGTGAGGACATTTTCAGACAGTTATTCTGATGCTGAAAGGGCTTTGGGGGTCATTCTAGACTCTACTGTTCACAACCATGATCGATCAGGCAGATCCCAAAAGTGACTTCTTTCATCTCCGGCTAACAGAGGCCAAACTCACTGTTAGTGCAGGGAGGCTGGAGAAGACTGAAGCTGCTTATAGGAAAGGAAGCTACATAACAAGCAACGTTAAGACCTGGGGGCTTTCTACAGTTTGAATCTTTCTAGTCCGGCACTCTCGGGACCTGACCAGTGCCAAACCAGAGAATTTGTCAAACCACGGGAAGTCAATTCTATTGCTTACCTAGTGATAGAAATGTAGCCGTGTTAGTCTGGGGTAGTTGAAGCAAAATGCAGGACAATGTAGCACTTTAAAGACTAACAAGAGGGTTTATTAGATGATGAGCTTTCGTGGGCCAGACCCACTTCCTCAGATCAAATAGTGGAAGAAAGTAGTCACAACCATATATACCAAAGGATACAATTTAAAAAAATGAACAAATATGAAAAGGACAAATCACATTGCAGAACAGAAGGGGGATGCGGGGGGGTGGGAAGGGGGAGGAAGGAAGGTAAGTGTCTGTGAATTGCTGATATTAAAGGTAGGGAGAGTGGGATGTTTGTGAGTTAATGGTATTACAGGTGATAATTGGGGATTTTCACCTGGCTCTTAGATGGATGCTTACCTGGCTCTTAGAAGTCATTTGGGGATAAATTAGATCTAATTAAGAGCACATACCATTGAGAACCAGGACCAGTGGCTATAAACAAACGTTATGGGATTGCAGGAACCTTGGCTACATCTATGATAAGTAGACATCTAGCTAACTAAAATTATGCTGCACTACAGATGTTGCCAGACCAGAGAGAGTGCTGGACTAGAGAGGTTCAATCTATAATAGTTTTAGACACAGTTTGCTGGCTTCAGCATAACCAATTCTGCAGCAATGCATGTTCCACAACACAAGATTATGATGCTAGAACAGCTCTTAACAAAACATATTTCTCTTTTGCCCATCAATCAATGTATTTTTAATGGGAATGGTACCCAGGGGCTTAGCAAAACTGAAGGTGAGGAAGGGAGATGAAGACTGATTGAAATGTCTTCTATACTTCTTTCATTATGAAGATCAAGCAAACGAGGTAAAGGACATTGGAAGCTGATCTCAGAATGGGTTGGGCTACATATTATAGGATAGAAACTCAAGAGTTAATGCAGGGAACAGAAGCATCTATACATAGAAAAAAGAAAGAAACCAAATTTTAAGGCCCGATTATTGCAAACACTTATATATGTGCTTATCTTAAAGTGCCTGTTGAAGTTTAATAGGAGTATTTACTCATACACATGGGCTACGTCTACACTGGCAGCTTGTTGCGCAATAACTCTTTTGTGGAAGAGTTCTTGTGCAAAAACTCTTCCACAAGAGAGCGTCTACACTGCCATGTGCTTTAGCGCAAGAGATGTGCTTTTGCGCAAGAGCATCCTTGCCAGTGTAGACTCTCTCTTGCGCAAGAAAGCTCTGATGGCCATTTTAACCATAGGGCTTTCTTGCACAAGAAATTCATGTTGCCTGTCTACACTGGCCTCTTGTGCAAGAACAGTTGCGCAAAAGGGCTTATTCCTGAGCAGGAGCGTCAGAGTTCTTGCACAAGAAGCCCTGATTTCATACATTAGAATGTCAGTGTACTTGTGCAAGAATTCGCAGCCAGTGTAGACAGGCAGCAAGTTTTTGCATAAGAGCGGCCACTTTTGCGCAAGATCATGCCAATGTAGATGTAGCCTTAAAGTTAAGCACATGCACAGTGTTTGGAAGACTGCCATCTGAATACGGAACAGATCTCCACAAATCTGTAATAAAGGAATTTGATGGTAGTTCTTCATTAGAGTTTTGTCACAAACCTTTCCAATTTGTCACCAGCATTTGGTTTCCGTTTCTGAGCTTGAGCTAATGAAAAATGGCCAGACTACATCAAAATGAAACATGAGATTTCCCCACCCTCCCTCGCATCCCTCCCCGCTTAATACATTATACATCTTGGAATGGAATAATACAGCAACATCAAGTTGAAGGCTGGAGAAATCTTATTTCAATGAGATTAATCTCCTGTGATGAGCCTGGGTTACTTTGCCTAGGGTCAGGTAATACTTGAGCTCAATGACCTCAGAAATAGCTACTCTTTTTTCTTTCAGACTTTGTTTATTATTCTTCCTTGTCCCAGGGTTATTGAATAAAATGATTAAGGTGCAACATTTCCTGGGAATAAAAACATTTGACTCACCACCTAATAGGAATAATGATAGATTTATTTAAGAAAAGAGTCAAATATTAAATTCAAAATAGCTCTGAGTAGTGTCTACTTGGTAATATGCAACTGTTTAATTTTCTGTTCTGACACTTCTCCAGTTATAACATCCAGTTACAACTTTCACATATATTTTCCAAAGACTAATTTTCTGCCCATGAGAGTATCACCCTTCATCAAAACACCACCAAAAGATGCCAAGGTGATTGGAGACTGTGCAGGAGCCTATGTAGCTTCGCTACAGAAAATCTATGAACTTTCCACAGAGGAGTTTTTCTAAACAAAAGAATATTCTCATTGGGAACTAAATACAGCTTCTAGAAATTTTGCTTGTGTTTCTAATGTAGTTTCTCCATAAGAATCTAAATTGTCTTTCAAAGCCAAAGTAGCCTTAAGTGTAGGTCAAAATGGTCAAAAATAGCTCTGAATTCAGAAGACCAGGTTGAGACTCTTAGGCCTGATTTTTAAGCACCTTATAAGAAGTGCTTATAGTTTCTGTTGACTTTAACTGCAACTGAGGGTGCACAACACTACTGAGAAGCTGGCCACTGCAGTCTCAAATTGAGTATCCCAAGCCAGTAATTACAAGCAGATTTCCTGAGGGAAACAGCAAATATATATATGTGAGGGTTTAGCTGGCCTAACAAAACTGGTGTCAGGACTAGAGATGCTGCAGAAATGAAAGCCAGGTTTGGAAGCCCTTATGATACTAGTTACTAGTTACAAGCATAGTTACAGGCTGGAGACCAACCAGTTAAGTAGTAGTTCTGCAGAAAAGGACCTGGGGGTTACAGTGGATGAGAAGCTAGATATGAGTCAACAGTGTGCCCTTGTAGCCAAGAAGGCTAATGGCATATTAGGATGCATTAAGAGGAGCATTGCCAGCAGATCCAGAGATGTCATTATTCCCCTTTATTCGGCTTTGGTGAGGCCACATCTGGAGTACTGTGTCCAGTTCTGGGCCCCCCACTACAAAAAGGATGCGGATGCATTGGAGAGGGTCCAGCGGAGGGCAACCAAAATGATTAGGGGTCTGGAGCATATGACCTACGAGGAGAGGCTGAGGGACTTGGGTCTGTTTAGTCTGCAGAAGCGAAGAGTAAGGGGGGACTTGATAGCAGCCTTCAACTTCCTGAAGGGAGGTTCCAAAGAGGATGGAGAGAGGCTGTTCTCAGTAGTGACAGATGGCAGAACAAGGAGCAATGGTCTCAAGTTGTGGTGGGAGAGGTCCAGATTGGATATTAGGAAAAACTATTTTACTAGGAGGGTAGTGAAGCATTGGAATGGGTTACCTAGGGAAGTAGTGGAGTCTCCATCCCTAGAGGTGTTTAAGTCTCAGCTTGACAAAACCCTGGCCGGGTTGATTTAGATGGGATTGGTCCTGCCTAGAGCGGAGGGCTGGACTTGATGACCTTCTGAGGTCTCTTCCAGTTCTATGATTCTATGATAAGGGGATGGTTGGATGAAATAACATGATCTTGGTAACTAATTGACCATTCATTATAGGGAACTTTCTGGGTGTCTGGCTGGTGAGTCTTACCCACATGCTCAGGGTTTAGCTGATCGCCATATTTGGGGTCAGGAAGGAATTTTCCTCCAGGGTAGATTGGCAGAGGCCCTGGAGGTTTTTCGCCTTCCTCTGTAGCATTGGGCACAGATCACAGCTGAAGGACTCTCTGCATGTTGGGGCCTTCAAAGTATTTGAAGGCTTCAATATCTGAGACATAGGTGAGAGGATTATTCTAAGAGGGGTGGGTGAGATTCTGTGGCCTGCACTGTGCAGGGGGTCAGACTAGATGATCATAATGGTCCCTTCTGACCTTAAAGTCTATGAGTCTATGAGTCTAGTTGTAACAGAGATGTTATGGCTTTATATTTGGGTCTGATGAGAATCCCAAGTCAATTCTGACAATGCCCCATGTCTCACGGCAGTTCAGGCCCTGATCCTGCTCTCACTAGCCTTAGTGAAAACAGGATTGAGCCTTACATTACGGATAGAGAATGCCTAGGCAGCATCTCACCTGCTATCTTTTCTCTTTGGCTAAAGGTAAGAAGCATCGCTAGTAAGGGAGTTAGAGAAATGGAGTAAATGGATTTCTGGGAATAAAAGGAATTGGGCCAGCTTCTGTTCTTAATAATATTGATGCAAAATCAGAGTAACATCATGGAGTTACACTCGATTTGCACTGGGATAAATGAGAAGAGAAAATGGCCCTCTAGCACTTGCTTGATCCCTATCTACAACCCTCCTTCCTTTGTTGTGGAAAAAAAAACAGTCATGTGTAACAAACAAACTGCTATGCCATATGGGACTCTGGTGGGTTAGAGATTTTTCTGAACCTTTGACAAACAACATTTTGCCTACCTAGGGTACTTCAAAGGCAGTGCCTTTCAAAATAATGGAACAGCCATGGCTTTAACACAGCATTTTCCATCTGTTATGGTGTGTATTTATAAAACAGCTACACGAAACTGTTGAGAAGATCAGAGGTTTAATGACTGATAGTTAGAGCTTTTTTGAGATTCTAAACATTTTAAATGGGGGAACTGCATTGGAAGGCCCTATATATTTCAGATAAGCAGTAGCTTGACTTTTTATCTGTTAGTTTTAGTACTGAGAGATGAAGGGCAAGTTTTCTAAAAATGATTGGGCTTTTTTTTTTCAAAGAACAAATTTTCATATATATACGAAACACGCAATTTTATGGGTGACGGAGCATAAGGGCATATATGAAAAAATGTAGATTGTTATTTGTACCACACTGATTATTGCATCTAAGTCACTATTAGATGTATTCAGAACTGCACTGGTGTATGTATAGTATTTGTTACTGCATCATAGTATCAAGCCAAATAGTTCAAGACTATGGCACTTTTCATATACTACTGTTAGTTTGTTGGCTAGATTCCACTGGAATGCTCTGGATCAACCTATTTTAGGTGGCTGTCAGTAGGAAAACCCTCTCCTGCAAACCTGTAGGTGCAACACAGCCTTCTCTAGATGCACTTCATACAAGATTAACAAAAAGCCTTATGTAAAATGTTTCTGTGCATTTGGCATATGCTATTTTCAAATGGCCATAATTCTGTCAGAACAAGTCCAACTTTCATTCAAACATACAAAATCACTTTTTCTTCAAATAAGGACAGTTCTATGAGAAATTTCAACTTTCCACCATCACCCTTGCTGGATATAGAGTTGCCCAAAAATAGAAAGGCAAGAGTTTTTTTAATGTTTGTACATAATGAGAAAGTATCCCCTCTCCCTACTTCTCAACAATTGAGTGTCATTGAAAAAAAAAAAAAGAGCATTTACTCAGTCAAAAGACTGGCAACCCATTTTACAAAATGTTATTTATTCATTTGTGGCGTGCACTGTAATACGGTTAACTTTAAAAAAAAAAAACTCCTAGATTTCAAAGATTTACATTGTCCAGGACAATGCTGTCTTATGCTCACTTGTTTTCCAGAATGCCTGTCCTCTGCCTTTTAACTCACAGTCAGTATGACCTTTATTAAATATTTCCAAGCCAAGTGTCACCATTTCTGCACAAACTCTAACAAACCTACTTTTCAGATGGCAGGAGGGAATTGGATCACAGATGCTGCCATGCAAGAGCTGAGTCCAGCAAATTTCAGTGTGAAATTGTATTCTTGAAGAATTTCACCCTACTGCCCCAGTTCAGCAGCACATTTGAGCACCTGCTGAAATGCTTTGCTAAATAAAGATGGAGTGTTGAAACAGGGCCCAATGTCTATCTGAAGAGCATTTCCATTTCATTTACTCATGAGCTGCTTGCAAAAGTAAAAGGAAACACTGTATTCTTTTCAAAGAATAAATGAGATATACATTTCCCCCCAATATAAAGGGGACCTGAACGAAGAAGATGAATTAAGATGTTTCCTTCCTGAGGCTCTGCTTGTGAAGTATGATTTAGAAACTTTCTATTTTACAATGGATGCAGAAGTGCAGTGTAATGAGTGAAAAGGCTAATTTAATCACTACATCTAAAAATTACAAAGAGTAAATCACAGCAGATTGTTTTTCTTGAATTATATAAGAACTGGTCCCTTTGAAGTGCTGTGATCTAAGGAATAAACCTTTGTGGAGCTCCAGACACTTTCAAGATCTACTACCCCTTCTCTAAAGAGGTTTCAATGCTGTGGAAATTAGGAGCCAGATCCACAGCTGCTGTAACTTGGCACAATGAACTCCACTGAAGTTAGAGAAAGCTATCCCAGTTTATACCAATTGAGGATCTGGCATTTAAGTTTTATCAAATACAGTTAGAAATGTTTGCTTTGATGGAGTTGAACTTTAAACAAAATCTTGTAGCTCTCACTATGATTTTTAATTGCATGTGTTATGCCACATCACATATGGTTAATTATGAAATTGCTTGAATTAAGGGAACCATCTTAGCTTCACAGGGGATTCTGAAACATAATTATCAGACAACCACCACACAACTTGGAAATCAGACAGCACACTGTATGCTCCCACTGGTTATTTTAAGTATCATATCTGAGCACCTCTTCAGTGATCTGGGTACTCAGCCTCAGACCTTCTGTTTCAATATTCTTCTAAGAAGCAAATGATTTAAGAATGAAGAAGCCCTTGATGAATGCTAAATATGAACCCTCTGCTTTTTGCCAGTCTCCAGGAAAATGAATTGCCCCATGTTTACAGATAATTCCAGCTACTTTTACTAAATGGAGCCAAGTTTATTATTGTCATTAGAGAAGGTTTTGGAACAAACCGATAAACTAAACAGTAAGATGTCACCAGAACAAGATGGTATTCACCCAAGAGTTCTGAAAGAACTCACATGTGAAATTGACGAATTACTAACTGTGGTTTGTAACTTATACTTTAAATTAGGTTCCGTAGTGACTGGAGCAGGGGTCTGCAACCTATGGCTCTCGAGCCAAATATGGCTCAATGTGGAACCAAATATTGCTCTTTTGTCATTCCCAAAATACATGCAACTTTTTAAATTAAAATGAAAAATCTAAAATTTCAAAAACTCATGTTGCTTGAATGTGTGCATGAACCTGAATTTGACCAGTTATGATGTAAACTTCAAAGAAATGTGTGAAAAGATGCAGCAGCAGAAGTTGCATTAGGTAAAGTCTGTGAGTACAATGTTTTATTTATGCTATTATTAATCATCATGTCAATTATCAATAATATTAAGTTGTATATTTTCATTCATGCAAATGGGCATTCTTATACGGCTCTTTGTTGACCCCTTGTTCTGAATTTTGATGTAGTTTGGCTCTTTGTTTTGAAAAGGTTGCTGACCTCAGGACTGGAGGATATCTAATGTGATGCCAATTTTTTTAAAAGGGCTCTAGAAGTTATCCTAGCAATTACAGGCCAGTAAGCCCAACTTCAATACCAGGCAAACTGGTTGAAACTACAGTTAAGAACAGAATTGTCAGACACATAGATTAACGTAATTTGTTGAGGAAAAGTCAACAAGGTTTTTGTAAAGGGAAATCATGCCTCAGCAAGCTACTAGTATTTTATGAGGGAGATCAACAAACTTGTGGACAGTGCACAATGCACAGTCAACCTGTGGAATTCCTTGGCAGAGGATGTTGTGAAGTCCGAAACTATATCAGGGTTCAAAAAAGAACAAGATAAATTCATGGAGGTTAGGTCCATCAATATCTATTAGCCAGCATGGGTAGAATGGGGTCCCTAGCCTCTGTCAGAAGCTGGGAATGGGCAACAGGGGGTGGATCACATGATGATTACCTATTCTGTTCATTCCCTCTGGTGCACCTGGAGACAGAATACTGGGCTTAGATATACCTCTGCTCAGACCCAATATAGCTATTGTAAAGTGCTAAAACCTCAAGCCTTGCAAGGTGCCTTTCCAAGAGATTAAACATTTGGGATTGGCTATTGCCCTAGCTCTTCAGAAGCACTTTTGTTAAGACAGTACTGTAAGCAGGATGGTCTTTGGCATATCTGATACTAGCCTTTTGCTGTGAATATAAACAACAGGCAAATAAAGCAACTGAGAAGTGATTTAAAACTAGGCAGAAAATCTAAGATTTGTCATAAACAGTCCATACATTTCTACAATTCCAAAGTCAAACAATTTACAAAATATATGAAGCCTTGCTTTCAAACAATTCCTTGGACGTGCAGTTTGTAGCACTGAACATCATGGGAAAACATTGCCTCAGGGCAAAAGCAAATGTATGCAGAGGTTGAACTTCTCTAGTCCAGCACCCTTGGGACCTGAGCAATGCTGAACCAGAGAATTTGTCGAACCACAGGGGATTAATATAGTCTAGCAGCATTATCAACACTTCCACTGCTGACTGGGCTCTTAGAAGTCATTTAGGGATAATAAATTAGAGCTAAATAACAGCACAAAACACGAAGAGCCAGGACTGGTGGCTGTAAACAAACTTTATGGGACTGCAGGAAACTTGGCCACATCCATGATAAGTGGGCATCTGTCTAATGAAAATCATGCTGGATCATGGATGTTGCTGGACCAGAGGGTGTGCCATACTAGACAGGTTCAACCTGTTTAATTGTTATGCCATGAAGAGAGTCATATAAAGTATACTGGAAACATGCAGGTGTAATGCCAGAACCTTTGGCTTTGATCCCATAACTCTGGTCCTGGTACCTTGACAGAACTAAGCATTTACCAGGAGGAGTTCAACACCTCCCATGATCAAACCCTGTGTTTGTGGCAAGGGAAGAACACGGGAATAATCTGGTTTCCTCACAGAGCACATGATAATCATACTGATTTCCAATCACGTTATACTTTCTATGAATGTCTAATAGCTCTTACAATGTCTTTAGCTTTGAGAAACAATGCCCCACTTCCACAAAACTATGAGACAGCCAGAGGCAGTTAAACACTTGCTTCTTTCCTACCACAGAGCAATATCAGGGCCTTCCAAGATAGCCACATACAAGGACCATTAAAGATCGTTCACAAACTTAGTCCTTCAGAATTTTTAGATCTACAGTAGAGTCCCAATTATCCAACCTAAACAGGACCGAGAGATGGTCAGATTAACGAAAATGTCAGATAATACAGAGTACAGAATTACTGTACCTGTAGTTGATTCAGGTGGCCTGGCCCCTTCCCTCCCTGCAGCCCCTGGGCACGGGCTGAGAGAATGGCCCTGCTCGCTGCACCGTCGCTCTGGGCGCTGCTGCTGCTGCTCCTGCCGACGCCGCTCGGTCCCCATTCCTGCCTGGCCTCTTCCCTCCCTGCAGCACCCTGAGCGATGTGGCAGCGAGCGGGGCCATTCTCCTGGCCCACCCCCGGGGGCTACAGGGAGGGAAGGGGCCAGGCAGGAATGGGGACCGAGCGGCGAGGGAGGTCAGCAGCTGGGGAAGGAGAAACGGGCCAGGTCACATGGCAGGCAGCCAGGGGCAGCGCGGGGTTTTAGTTTTGCTTTCAGGGGCTGCTGCTGAAGCCTCTGCAGCTGGGGAGGCTGCATGCAGCATAGCACCCCAGGGTTTATCCGGCTATGTCAGATAAAGTGGAATGTCGGATTAGCGAAGGTCGGATAATCAGGACTCTACTGTACACATTTTTAGGATGAGTTTGCAATGTGGAATCTAGTTTTCAAATCAATGTTGCCTTCAAAAAATGTGCATTGGGAACTCATTCATAGTGCTAGCTCCACAGAGTGGCTATTGTTGTTGGGTAAGGTGGCTTCAGAAATCAAAGTCACCCATTGGACTGGAATTGTCTGTGACCACTCAGCTGAACAGAAAGCTTCAGGCAGCAACTAACAGCAAGCTCAGGTTCTTCAGTGTCAGGATGTATATAAAATAAAATAAAATACAATAATTTAATTCTTTTCACTTTAGTGGGATCAACATATTCATGACCTGGCAGTAATTAAGTTTTTGGAATCTGCACACAACAGCTTTCTGAGAATATTCAAGATACAGACCAAAGTGATTCTATTTCTTATATAATGGAGTCTTTGATGACAGTGGGGTTTTTTATGTTCTGTTAGAATGCCAGCTTATTTCCAGTTGAGCGTGAAGACCTTTCAAATTCCTGATTATCAGCACCCATAAATTATTAAAAGTACACGCTCTAGCTGTCCTTAGATTAATTTATGAAATAAACATAAATTGGCAAATATTCTGACAGCCAAGAATGTTTTCTTGTCGCTACCATAAATGTATAAATCTAGATTGTACAATACCTATCTTTACAGAAATACCTTATTCATCTGTCTTTGGTCTGGACAATGCACATATGAAAATCACAACTGCAGCTACTCTAAGTCAGCTGGCCAAATGTCAAGAGTTTGGTGCAGGTGGTGAGTGAAGCACCATCTATCCACCATGCCATCTGGCAGAAGGCCTGCTGAAAGGTCATGAAGGGCTTTCTTGATCTAAATTGCAGAGTGAAAACAATCATTGCAAAAAAGCCATGTAAATGCTTGAATTGACTTGTGGCTATGACTGCAAGGATATACAGAAGGATAGAGGAAGAAAGGCAACAAAAAACACAACTGCTTCTCATTCTTTCCAGGGGAAAGGGAGGAAGCATGGTCATGTTATTAAGGCATTGGACTGAGACTCAAAATACACGATCTTCTTTTGTCTACATTCCTCAGCTGTAAACTGGGTATAAGAGTATTTTCCTACCTCCCATGGCACAGTGAGGATAAATTCATAATGCTTGTGATGTTGCTCAGCTAGTATGGTTGATGGTGCAGATAGGAGAGCAGCATAAAAATGTTTGCCATCTGTCTGATTGAGATCTAGGGGTGGGCTTAAATAACCAGGGCAGGTATAGTCAAAATCAGGGAAACTGGCTAGTACGAATGTGATATTAAAAGAACAAGTACTTTCTTCCATTCCAACACCCAGGGCCAGCCCACAACATTTTGGCACCTGAGGTGGGGTACTCAAATGACGCCCTCATGCCACCTTTTCTCCTGCCTGCCTGTTATGTCTTTTGTGCCTTCCTTCCTCCAGTACAGCACTCCATCATCTCTGTGCATCTAGAGCAGAAAGAATACATATGCAACAGCAGCAGAGACAATTTTCTATACTCTGGGTCTCCCAACAGTCTGGCACCTGAGGTGGCCACCTCAGTTAGCCTCATGGTAAGGCCAGCCCTGCCCACACCCAGCAAGGGATTTCAGTATTACCCCTGAAGCCACTCTGTCTTCCTCCACTTCTCTGTAAAGTTCCTACTTGGAACCTTGCCCAGATTCCTTCCCTGCCCGGCTTTTTGTTAGAGACACTGGTGCTCAGGAATACGCTGTCAAACTGAGCAAAAAATGTCGCCCACATCAGCAGCCACCTTTGAAGAATACACCTGTGTGATGGATGTCCTTTTCTGGGCATCCCAGCATTCAAGCTATGTCTACACAGCAGCATTATTTCAGAATAAGTTTCCGAAATAAGAAAGAGTATGTCTACACAGCAAGCCATTATTTTGAAATAATGGTGAGCTGGAGGACTTCTTACTCTGACTCCCATAACTCTCATTTCACAATGAGTAAGGGAAGTTGAAGGAAGAGCATTTTTTCCTTTCACTTCCTGCTGTGTAGACAGCGCCAAAAGCCAAATTAAGCTATTGCGACTTTGGTCACGCAGTTGACGTAACTGAAGTTGTGTAGCTTAATTTGATTTTTGCCCTGCTGTGTAGATGTGCCCTCAGCTAAACCCAGGTAGCTAGAAAGTGTTGGCAGGCAGCCAGGAGATCCAAATGGAAGAAATTACTGAGATTTGTATTTGAGGGGCACCTTCCTGCTGTTTTTCTTTGTGTTAATTTAAACCAGGAGCTGGGGGTGGGGGAAAGATGAATTGATCAAGGCAGAAATACCATGCCTAAAAAAGAAACACCCGGGCATAGAAATGGACTGGACCTTGAAGTACGGATATGTGAGTAAATAGGAAACGTTTATTTAGATATGATCAGGTTATTTTCTCTGTATTCTTGTTTGATTAAACTCCTCTGTGCCAAGTCCATGTTCCTTCCCCAAACACTGTTACTTTAAAGCTGAATCCCAGGGATACAATTCTCTGTGCTTTAATCTGTTCTTTTCTCTGTTGTTTTATAACACCTAGGAACCTATTATACTATACCAAGTATATCTTTTTGTTTTGTTAATAAAAATAATCTTTTTAAGGCTGTGATCTGATTCTTGTATCCTGGAAGGTAATAGGAGGCCTATGTATACATGCCTAGACTAAGATGTCAGCTATCAGAAATTACAGTTTGTTTCCTATTTTTTTTCAAGCTCTCTTGTGGTAAAAGAACTTGGGTCCCCCCCCCCGGAAGTAGTTCCCTAGTGCTTTCTTCCTGGGTTCAAAAAGAAAGGGTTTTTTTACGTAGGTGGTGGCAGCCTAATCTCCCAAAGTTCGGGAATCTGTGACCTTGGAGAATTTTAAAAACAGAAGGCTCTAGAGGCAAGGTATTTTTATCTTGCAGGTTCCCACCTTCTGCACTTGGAGTGCCAGAATGGGGAGCAGCCTTGACAGCCTGAGTTTCAGAAATATGTGTGTGAGAAAAATAAAATGAATTGAGAAGAGCAGCAGAGACCTGCCTGCTTAGGTTGTAAGGAAGAAGGGAGGCAGAACATTACAGATACTCCTGGTTCAGGTAGAATTCTTGGCTTAAGGGAACTAAATCTTGTCCTGGCATGGGAAAGAACTTTGCCATCTAAGTCATGGTCTACACTAGTGAGTTTTTTTGAAATAAGGGAGGTTATTTCGAAATAAAAAGTAGAGCATCTACACCACCAAGCCCATTATTTCAAAATAACGGGCTAGCTATTTAGAAATCTGTTCTCCTGCTTTCCTCAGGAAATAAGCTTATTTTGAAATAGTTATTTCAGGAGTTATTTTTTTTCCAAATTTAGTTATTTCAGAATCATTTCCTAGTGTAGACATGGCCTAAATGATCTTTTCCATCTCTACGTAGTATGGTCCTAGTGCTTAGAGAATAGCATCCTCTGTCCTCTGAACAAACTGAAAAAAAAAGTGCAGTCTTTGTTGCCACATGGAGACATGCCAGGCACTATGATCATGTGCAGGAGGGTTAGAGTTCTCTGTTCACAATGCAGCAAAGAACTATTGTTCCAATGTGGAAGTTTGCCTGAGTAAGGAGGGAGATTTGAGCCAGTTTTTCCACAAAGAAATCCTGTCCCACAGTTGTCATTAGGTATTTTGCCATTCACTGGAAAGGGAACAAGACTGAGATCCAAATACCGCAAATGGATAAAATAACAATTTTAACTCTCTTTTAAAAATTAACACAGAAAAATGCTTGCTTTTGGCAGGAGTGCCAGTAATGGTAATGAACAAATCATTGACTAACTGTCTGAAAGCTATCAATGCCCTGCACTCTAATGACTCTGGGAATTCAATTA
The DNA here is from genome assembly GCF_052426305.1 of Pelodiscus sinensis. Classification (NCBI taxonomy): domain Eukaryota; kingdom Metazoa; phylum Chordata; order Testudines; family Trionychidae; genus Pelodiscus; species Pelodiscus sinensis. The sequence continues at coordinate 113,119,135 of NC_143055.1, read as the reverse complement.
ATGATCTACTATGACAAGCCCCCTGAATGCAACAGATTATTCTTAAGCATCACATATGGCACTTGTAAACTTTCAGTGTACTGGCTACAGATTACTTTGCCTGCATCCATGGAGCAATTACCAACTGTATTCCTTTTGTTTGCATTATGCCCCAATCACCATTTTTAATCTGCATACAAAGCAACTTTCATGTTAATGTGTTTCATCTGGAAAACCGGACATCAGCCCGCTCTCCCTTTACATTTATTTAGTGACTAGGAAGAACAAGTATTTCTTTACAAAGAAATAGGAAAAGCAGGTCAGGAAGCCAAATCTCACTGATATTCCACAGATACATATTTAGTCAACAGTGTAGTAGTTCATATTAAATTAAGCTTTCTGATCATACCTTTTACATATTCAGCCATTTGCAAGTCCAGCCAGAAAATTCAAAAAATTGGATTTACCCTAAAAAGGAGAGACATGAGTCAGGAAGAATTAATATAGAAGACATATTTGTGTTAGCATAAATTCACTATTGGTGCATCATGCAGCACAAGCAGTTAACAGAGGCAGTAAACAAAATGTTTTTATGTATTCTTCTCAGAATAAGCTGCCTTAGGCAACTAATTGTTAGAATACATGGAATCATGACTTCTACTTTTGGTTCAGCTACTGATCAAGGTGATTTTTGGCAGGTCATTTAGGGCTTTGGCCCCATGAGGGTGCTCTGGCAGGATCAAAACTTTAACCTTCCTGAGTGTGTTTCCACATCTACAAAAAGACAACAGAGGCATTTAACCTACCTCACTAGATGTGGTTTTGGACTTAATGTTGGAATGCTTTCAGTGGCACACAAACATTTTTAAGAGTAGAGATGCTGATATTCCCCCAGCTCCTGTTCTGCTCTCCTGCTGAGGCCAGGAGAAAAGCCCTAGTATGTGGGGTAAGAGCTGGGACTCAGGGCTGGCATGAAAGACCTGAGCAACTGGAGCCAAAGCAGAGACTCCAGGCCTGGAGTTGGCAGCAGAGCTTGGGGTGGTAGCCGGGACCCTGGGTGCTAGGCTGGAAGTCTGGGAGTGCTGCAGCCCCTCCCCCACTCCTAGTTCCCGTGCTTATGTATGCATTGAGACCTTTGAATAAAAGCTACTATAGGAAACCAAACTATGTGGTGGCCAATGGTTTTTGGATCACACCCTATCATATATTACACTCACTTAAAAAACAACGAATAGTCTAGCAGCACCTTAAAGATTAACAAAACATGTAGATAGTATCATGAGCTTTCATGGGCACAACCCATTTCCTCAGATGACTGGAGCATTAAAAGTAAGAGAAGGAGGAAAAGGGGAAAGGAAGAGAGGGGAAAAAAGTGAATTAGAGTGTTCAAGTTACAAGAAGCAGCTGATAAGAACAATTTGCACCTTCTCTAAGTACCCATTGTTTAGTTGGTTAAGTCATTAGGATGTGGAAAGTAGTGTGCTAGTTAGCCAATGTCTTTATTCATACCTCTATGATGGGAATCAGACTTGTAAATGAAGTTAAGTTCCAACCCTTCCCTGTGTACTTGCCTTGTGGAATTGGCCTGAAACAACACGGTAACTTTAAGATCCATTAATGAGTGCCCCGGCCGGTTAAAGTGTTCTTCAACAGGTTTGTGTGTGTTGCATTTTTGGATATCTGATTTATGCCCATTAATTTTTTCCCATGGAGACTGTCCAGTCTGGCCAATATACATGACAGAGGGGCATTGCTGGCATAGAGGAACACTGCTGGCATTTGATGGCATAGATAAAATAAGATGCACATGTTCATAGCCCCCTTCGTCTCAAAGAAGCCCAAAGCACTTTACAAACTATGCATGTAAAGCACCACTGAAATGTACCTACATGCAGGAGATGGACAGCTACCAGGCCAATACCTAATGCAGCACACAATGAAATAATTTGGGAAGTCAAAAGAAAAGTGTCACAAGAGCTTAACATCCATACAGATGGAATCTCTGACTCCAAAGATTTCCAGACTAGAGCCTCAGGCTCACTAACAATCTCTTTTAAAGCATTTGGAATAGTTCTTTTACACCAGAAAGTGGGGAGAGGGGATGTGTCTCAAAATTAACTAATCAGTAATGAGAAGTAGACATAAAAATACCATGTTGCATGTGGTAGAGGCAAGAGAAACTTGGAATAAAACTATCTATTTATGGCAGTGTTCTATGAATGAGATAACACTCTTACTTTAAGTGCTATCTTTTATAGTGAAGGAATACTGAAGCTGCCATATTGGAAGTAGGCACTGGTCCATATAGTATATTGGCTTGTTATATTTATAATGATTTTACTTATGTCCAGTCCCTGATACTTCAAATGGAGGGGGAGGAGGGAAGAACCATCATGCACCTAGTTAATTGTATGGTAATTTATTACAAATAGTTTCAAAACATTTTCATACAGCCTATGAGCAGAGCCCTACCAAATTCACATCTATTTTCATCAATTTCATGGCTGGCTGGTTTTAAAATTAGTCATTTGCACCTTTTCAGATGTTTACATCTGAAATTTCACATCGGAACTGTTGGGTTCCAACCCAAAAGGTACCCCAAAGTGGGTCTGATCTCCTTCCCTGTCGCAGAGCTGGGGAGGCTGTGACCACCTGCTTCCCACCCTCCCTGTGCTTGGGGGCCTACCCTCCCAGTTCCCCAGGGACTGGGGAGGATCATGCAGGAGGCTAGAGGCCTGCCCCTGCAGTGGCAGGGGGCTTGCATGTGAGGGGAGGAGGAACTAGAGGCATATGTGGCAGGAGGCTTAGCTTGCATGGAAGGCAGGGCCCTTGGTGGAAGAGGCAGGGCTGGGGGCTTGCCTCCCCAGTCCTAGGTTCACCACCACTGTGTATAGAGACAGGTGTGTAGGGGATCATGGAGTTAAGGTGCATCTTTTCTTTTAGCTAACAGAGCCATATTTCCACTGCCCCCCCAAAAGAGAAAGAGCAGCACTGTTTGCCATTGTGAGCAAAGGTGTGTTGGGGCGTGAAGGAAAAGCGGATGTGTGTGTGTATGAGAGAGAGCAGAATACGATCTGAGGCTTTGGAGATTTCTTTTTGGATGGAGATCAGAAACTGCCAGCAATGATAGTTGCCTTGGAGAGGAGCAAAACCTATACTGTACATGTGGCTGCTGGAGTTCTCTTTTCTTTTGTAACTTGTCCAACAGAAGGCTATTAGCTGGAGTTTGAAAGTTGCTGATGCCAACAGGAAAATAAAGCTCACTCTTCTCAGATCAGCCTATCTTTAAAAAGGTCTGCCAGTGACAGGCAGACTAGACTCCTTGCCTAAAAGGCAATGTCCCACTAAAAACAGCCTGCTCTTTACAACAGCCTTTGCGAGGGAGGGTGGGAGAAATCCAATCCAGGATTATAAGGTAACTAATCTTATGCTGTAGCCAGAAACAAAAAGTTATAACATGAGAACCAGGAGACAGTGTGTAAATAGACCGACTCTCTTGTTTTTGTCTCTACTGCTGGGTTTCTGGAGCAAAGCCTGCAATCCTTACAGATTAATAAATAATTATAAAAAAAACCCAGTCTTGGTGGTTGTTGACAAAACGTGCTTTGTGTACTTTAAAAAGTTATTTAAAAACAACCAGCCTACCCTTTATTCATATGTAGTGTGACAGACCAGGCTTTATGCATAACTCGAAGGTGCTTTGGACAAAATACCGCATGTAATCTATCAATTTTAATGTCACAATCTGCTGGATCTCTATATCTTATTCTGCTGTATGTATCACTGTTGTATGTAAGGTCAGAGATATAGGTAGGGAAGGACTTATGGTTTCAAATGTGCAAATGAAAGCCATCAAGGATGTTTCCAATGCTCAGACACCTCAATGTCTAGGTGATCACCTGAAACAACCTCCATTGTCCTTTAAGTCTAAGCAGTGGTTGGTCCTATTGGGGTCCCGGAGGTGGGCAGGCACTAGCCCACCCACAGCTAACAGACCCTCCCCCAGCCCACAGGGAGGATCCAAAGAGCCCTGAACACCAAGTGGTTCCGAGGAGCAAAGAAAAAGAAAACAGGGATGGGTGTGAGGGTCAAAGGGCTAAAATGAGAGAATCTGATGGGGACACCAAGCAGAGAACTCTGGACAGCACCTACTGCCCCTCAAAAGTCTCAGGAGAGCCAGCGGATGCCACCCAGTGGCACTCTGCCTGGATGTCTGAACAGATACTGTGGGGCCTATTTCTGCTCCAGCAGCAGGCCTTTCCCTCAGCCAGCCCCTGCTCCATGGTTCTATAAGAGGAGGAGGTTGACAAGGAGGTCCCAGCACTTTGTGGGGCCATGGATGGGGTGTGCTTAAATTCAGAGCCAGACTCAAGCATGGGCGAGCCGGGCATCTGCCCGGGGCGCCAACTGATTGGGGGCACCTGATGGCAGCTGTAAAGGGCGTGCGGCATTCCTTACAGTTGCCACCATGCGCCTGGCTTTCACAGCACCGGCCCCACAGAGCAGGCCAGCAGCACCCTTCCCCCCACAGCCGCGGGGCCCTGCATGAGCAGCGCTGGCCGGGCCGGGCTGAGCAGCTGTGCGCCGGGGGGCAGCACCACACGCCAATGCCCAGAGCGCCAAAAGGGTTCGGGCCGGCCCTGTGTAAATTAAGAGGTGAGGGGAGAAGTGCAGCCAGCACCTCAACAAGAGGTTCTGGAAGAGCTCAAAGAGGGGCTGAAACCTGGCGCACTCAAGGTTAACGTGTGCCAGGGTCTCCCTCTTGCTGCAGAAGGGGCAAGTGTCAGGGACAGGCATGAACCGTGACAAATACATGCCAGTACTCACAGCACCGTGGAGGATTCTCCAGCTGATGTTCCCGGCCGGCCATGGAACCAAGGTGGAATAAGGACTCCCCACCCTCTATTGATGGTAGGAGGTCCTGCCACTTGATATCTGAGTGGGATACGAGGGAGTGGAAGTGGAGCGTGTGAAGCATGAGCATGTACAGATGACTTTTTGGCATGGTTCGAAGAAGTGATCTCAGCTCTGTGCCTTGGCCAGAGGAAACCAAGAGATCTGGCCCAGCAGGACAGCGTGGTGAGAAGCCCCAGAGAGCAAGGAGGGAAGAGTCAGTAGCTTTGTCAGCACACCAGGAAGCAGCCCCAAGGGATCTTCTGTGACTAGACCCAGTCACACTTGGGCCTAGCCCCTGCTACATATTCTGAAACATAGCTGAATGGAAGCGTTTGTGTGAGGGGAAGGATGATGAATAACAGCTTATCAATTTCTTTCTATACTGGTGGTTGAAACCTATGCCTCTTAGTGCTTAGCAGTTCTTAGTGATTAATAGAATTGTTTACTAGTTTCCCTTTGGTCTGAAGGATCCTGAGTGGGTTTTCTGCCAGCACATATGAAGGGTTTGGCATCGTCCCAAGCCAAAAAGCTCTGCAACCCAAGCTTTATTTACACCACTGTAACCCTTGGGCATTTTTGGATTTTAACAACTTCCAAACAGATACATTTCTGTTAGTGGAAAACAGAACCGAGAAGCTGCACCTGGGTTTATTAAAACCTCTACCCTGTGTACTGACCTTATTAAAAAAAAACAAACCACTTTTCAAAAGAGAAATGTTGTTTCCGTCCATCAGGTTCCTGTTTATACAGTTGTACTTGCTGAGTGATGTAAAAATATGCACAACTAATCTTGCAGTATTAATAACCCAGTTACTGCTAGATGAGAAACATTAAAGGGAACAAACTGGAAAGGGTAATAAATCTATATGCAGCAAGTTACAACACACTGTTTACCCGTTGATATGATAGAGGAAATAGCATAGGAATGCACATTAATAATCGTGCCCACAAACATAGGTAACATTCTCATTACTGGACAAGGCTCATAGTGTTTAACTTAATTGCAAACCTTGGCTGCTACAGGAAAGGAAACTTGCTGGCAATTTTACTGTACTATCATGTGCAGCTGTGACCTCGTCCCTAGCATGACATAAGGCAAATGTTAAAAAAATGGTTCCGTTCTTTTAACCCCGTGTCTTTCAGCTCAAAATGTGTTGTTTTGGACACTTGACAATGCCTATAACCTCTGAGGAATTGTTTTACCTCTTCATAATACTCATAGAAACAAGAAATTTATATCACATTGAAATCTTCCAGGCAAAAATGTATTATAAGCAAATAATCACAGTCAGCAATAGGAACTGGGTTAAATATAAGAACATATATATGCAGAACTGGTAGGCTGGGTAGTACAGAACCGGGTGTAGAGAACACACTAGGGCTGAATTAATACCTAATATAAACAAGCATTTCCCACTGATTTCAATGGTGGGTGAGGAGGAACTGGGAGCCAAGGGCTGGCCCTCCCGGATTTTCAGGGAGGCAGGCAAGAGGAGTAGCTGAGATGCTCCGAAAAGTGTGAATGTGAATATAACTGTGCAGGAGCAGAATTGAGTGGCTTGAGGGTCAGGAGTGATTTATTCAGAAGGATGGAATGGATTATTGACTGTGCATAATTTATTTGTGGGGAGGCAGTGCTAGAAATGTCAGGAAGGAGGCAAGATCTACTTGGGTTCTTAAACTGAGTCCCTCACTGTGCCTTCCAATGCATTAATCTACACAGCTAATGTAACATTCTCAGAATGCCCAGGACTGTGCGTCACCTTGTTATCCTTACCTCCAGTGAGAAAGAGAAACTTGCTGGTGCTTAACTGTGCATTAACTCCAGGACCCCTGCTGTCTTTTAGCCACCCATACAATCTCTTTTGGGCAACGCCAGCCCTCACTTTACTTAGCAGCTTAATAGTAAGTGCACCTCGGTCCTTGAGATCCTTTGCAAGCATCTCTCTGATTTCCAGCCCATCACTGGCTAGGCACAGAAATATCAGGTCTGCTTTTCGCAAGAGGAATGTGTAAACCTGCCTGTTTGAGCGGAGGCTAAGCTCCTATATAACACTGAAGCACCAAGATATTTAAAGCAAAAGCAGTCATAAGTTTATCATCAAAGGTTAAGATGTAAGAGCTAGTAAGGATAATGGAAATAGAAAAGTGTTATATAAAACAAAATCCATACACACTTTCTAGAGATTAAACTTGGCCTTTAGTTTAGAGGCTGTCTAAAAGCAGTCTTGGCTCACCTCACCATCCCTTACAGCCTTCTCAACCAAGGAAGACTGGGATTTTTTTCGTGAATGTAATTGGATCGTCCAATTACTTCCACAGGTACAGGACAGAGGAGTGCCCCTTTGCTTTTTTCTTGTAACCCCATAAAACCATGGTTGCCCCCCCATGTTAGGATGGGACCCTCAACTTTATTCAGTGGGTTGATAACCAGTGTTCCCTCTAAGGCAGCACAACTTCACAGGTGATTAATCAGCCCCACCCAGGAAGAGGCTCAGGGATCCTTGTAGGGAGCTGACTAGGTGGGGCTGATCAATCACCTGTGCTGCAGTGCAGTTTAGAGGGAACAGGGCTGATGACCTCACATCCTCTCACATGGACTTCAATGCTTAATTTACACATTTGCTTAAGCAGACAGGTGAAGATGAAGAGAGAGATAGCCTTGTGGTAGAAGCCTGTTTGTCCACCATGCCTGGATTCAGACTTCTGAAGGAACATCTTTTCAATATATATCAACACGCATACCACTTCTTGCAATGTATATACATTTCACAATTATATTAATGTCCACTGTGATTCTAGCTTTATAGAATACCTCACGACATTCTTTATAGATTAATACCATGAAAGTAGTGTGCTAGGTGCATTGAGCTTGTCACATGAATAAGGAGTTACTATCTCAAACTATTAGCTTTTGCTAATTGGCAATGAGAATTTCTTAGGGTCACAACTAGTATCTATCACATCCAATTACTTCTCTAATCCAGTCCCTAAGGTGAAAGTGTATGTGCAGGATGTAGCATTCGTTTCTTTTGGTGATGGAGCAGGGCAAAATTGCAATGCGCACTTCATATGAAAAGTGATTACAATTGTTATATTCCTTAGAGGAGATGGAGAGGGTCAAGTGAAGATGCACTAAAAGAAAATTATGTGGCTAAGGGTGCTGTGGGGTTTGAGACATAATTATGTCACTCAAACTGAAGTTCTCATGCATGTAGGAATATGTCTGTCTGTCCAAACCCTACTTCCCACTCTTCCTTAATATCTTTAAGCAAGCAGAAAATAATCTATGCTCCCACCTCCAGAGGTAGGTCTACCAGATTTAAAGGCACTTTTGGAACTATCATGGCTCATTGCTACTTTAGTTATCACTGTAGCTTACAATTTTTTTGCAAGCATACATTGTCGTAAAAAAACCCCATACAAATGTGATGGTTCTATTACCTGTTCATGAAGACAGAAAATAAAGTCCAATTAGAACCATTCAGTATAAAGATTTAGGGTTTTCTTTAAATGCCTATCCCAACCATCAGAATTTGTTAGTCTACTTCTGAAGTTAGGATTGTATGCTTCACTATGTATATTCTTGCGCATAAGATGCATTACTGCCTTTCTGGAACAAGGGTACCTTTTTAATTTTAGAAAAAGGAAAGTGTCAGACTTCTTGGAGCAGTTCACATATCTAAGCATTTTCTCCCTAATACGCTGGAAGCTTTCAGTATGTAAGGTCAGCACTAGCAGCTGTCCCATATACTTTTCCTTTAAGAAACCAGATTGAGCTCTAGCCTGTAGTTTACCTATACACAACACCAGTTTGATAGATAGGTGGCACTTATAAAACACCTTACCTGATTTACAAAAATATTTATCCTATCAAATGGAGCCATTTATCTACCACCAAATGTAAGCTAGTTCTGGTGAGACACAGGCATGCTATGCTGGTCCCAGGAGATTGGGGAGACACAGTGGGTGAGGAAATATCTTACACCAACTTCTGTTGGTCAAACCTTTCCTGTCAAGTTGAAGAGCTCTAAGTTTGAAAGCCTCTCTCTTGCATCAACCAAAGTTGGTTCAATAAGACATTAACTCACCTACCTTGTCTGTCACATTATTGGGGAGGGGGAAGAGAAAACAGGACTGCTACTCAACAACAGTAAGGGAAAAGTAACTCAAATATGTAATTCAATATTATCTGCATCCACAGAACTAGGCAACCCTGATTAATTTGGGATAGTTTTATACAACTATCAGTAAACAGTTATAAAATTGCAAGACATATTACCCCAAATGTAATTATTCCTTTATGGATAAATCTGTCTCAGCTTCAGTACCTAACTGGTGTTAGGGGAAAATTTATTTCTTATTGACAAATCTTGTCCTCAGTCTGACAATTATTTCATAGATAGGACTACTGCCTCCACTATATACCTCCTCAGGCACGCAAGGCAGCTTGCTTCCAAACATTACAGTGAACAGAATCCCCAGCCCCCATAGGAAGCAACAATAGAAACTAAAGTACCTGTGCATGTTTTAAAAAAGTAGTCTGCATAATTAAAGCAGTTTATCACAGTAGAATTTAGCCAAAATAAAAGGATTAGACACACTGCTCGAGCAACAGTGGTATATAGTGTTTGAAGCTTGCACAGTGTTACAGGAACTACTACAAGAGAGATATTAAAAAAAGAGAGATATATATTAAAAAAAAGGACACATGCCTTTGAAAGATGGAGGACTAACTACACCAGAGTTTCTCCCCACAATAGGAATAATGCTTCCAGTCTTCATGCCCCCTCACTCTACATGAAGCAACTGGTTTTCATGGCTAGTTGATTCCTGCTCAATGAGACTTACCCCCCCAAGACACCTGTTGCCATGGTTGTTTGATAGAGGCACCAGCTGCCATGTACAACTGGCTGGAATAAACTTGTGAGTTGTCTTTAGTGAAGATATTGTCTATCCTCCACAAACAAGTTGGGAGGCTTTCAATTCTCACTGGCTCTAGTAAGATTCAGGGTAATATTTGATTCTTGTTGCAAATATAAGTGTAGCCACTTGAGTTTAAGCCATTATTTTGTATCATTTATGAAAGCAGCATTTTGTGTCTACAATATTGGACACTGCCATAAACCAAATTGTCAAGAGTATTCCCTGATATTTATATTGCATAGTAATTAACTCGTCACCCCGTCCTCGACACTCATCCCTCCTTTGTAATGAAGCTCATCATCCTTGTTTGCTGACTTAGCAACCTTACTGCAGGTCTTCTCTCGACCAGTTACATTCTTTATGGTCATGCAAAAGTGATACATATCTGGTTGAGCAGACCAAAAAGGCTAACAACTCAGGACAGATGACATTCTCTCATTGTTTCCTTATACTCCCTCATCTACCACTAGCCATCTGTTGCTTGTTTTATGCTTTACTTTGGGGCAGGAATTGTACAGCACCTAGAACAGTGGGTTCCCAGTCTGACTGGAGCTCCCGTGCACTACCATAATATGAATAACGATCTCAAAGACAACCTAAATTCAAAAAGTTAAAAATATAAATTTTTATTGTCATGACAAATGTTTCCTTGCACAGGAATCAGTTTCAAGAACAATGCCTGTAAGTAATTGTTATCTTGAAGCTGGAAAGGCAAGCCAGAGAACAGGTCAGGCAGAGAGGATTAACATCTATACATCAGTGCAGCGAGATCCAACAATACAGTGACACCACAGTTGAAGGCATGAACGTTAAAAGGCAGTACAAGTGCAAAGCAAGTCAGTTTACACTAGTCCTGCTTTAGTAAGCTAAAGGCTCAATTGCTGAGAGGTGTGGCAGCTTCTAAATCTTAGAAGAGTGCAGTTTTGTAATCCACCTAAGCCTGTTACATTGTGTACCTAAAATGCAACTTGATTGAGAACACATTTTCCCTTCCTCTACCCATACTCGTGGTAAGTGTCAAATTGTACCACAAGTGACTCATACATGTTGATTTCTCTCAACTACTTGCAAGACAAGAGAATGATTGCGAGGAGCTAAGCCATTTGGCTCCTGCCTGCCAAGGCTATTTCTCTCTCTTCTGTTGAAGATCACCAAGTGCCAGCAACCAAGACACACAGTGGACCTTTTAGCTTTTGCTTAGTAACTGTTCTCTGGGCACATGCTAAGAAGCATGGCAGGGAAAAGAAGACTAGATGATTAGGCAAGCCTTTACCTCCTGATCTCCCATATTGCATAGTGGCTCTGAAAGAAGTGGAGTTACAGTGGCCATCACTATTTCAGTGGGGGAGGGGTGGGAGGGGGGGAGGGAGAAGTGACCACTGAGCAGCAATATAAAGCATAAGTTTGAGCACTTAGCTAAACTTTAGCTATTTGGATAATTAAGAGGGTAGGATCAAGAAAGGGAGAAATTGCCTGAACCAGAGGGCCACTTCAGTGGGGCTTCAGTCCTCCATACCACCAAAAGAAAAGCTTACAAAATTAACATGCCAGAAGAGAGATCTTCTAGCCTTTGGAAAGGAGCCAACAAGAGTACCAACAAAAGTGTTTCTTGGTTCTACTTGGAGAAAGGCGCATGACTAAATCCTATTATGCAGTTGTTTTCTACCCAGCAAAAGAAGGGAATCCTGACAGACATTCCTATTTCATTTTCAAAACAGAGTATGAGGTAGGCAAGTGTTTTCTAAGACAATGATTTAGCATTTCTACTTCAGCAATTTAAATCCACTGTCATGACCCAAATTGCATTGTTTCCCCAAGTTTTAACAACAGCAAATATTCAAACTCAAATGACTAGATGAAACAGAAGTCAGTTAAGTTGCCCCTAAATACATCAAAATTTTAAGAGGGCATGTTGCTGAAACTGCACTGCAATTTGGCATAGTCCTCAGAATGAGTGAATTAGGTTTACTACATAACCCTTAAGAAAATATTTGCTTTTGCACCAGGTTTATCAGTCTGGTACCTTTTAAAAGGTAAGATTTATTTCTTGAGTTGGGTAGAGGAGTTTGACAGCCACAGTTTAATTAGCTCAACATGATTTAATAAGAACTCCATAGTTTTTGGTGAAAAATATTCATAACTATAACCCTATACTGATATAAATAATTCTATGGCATAAGAGCTTTATATTTAAAAAGTTTCAGTAATAATTACCTGGTTGACTGCAAGACAGGTCAGTCAGATGCTAGCTATAAGTTTTAAGTAACAAAAAAATTAGCTTTCCTTCCCTCTTGTTTCAGCCTTTTCTTCAGACCCAGAAATAAACAGGCAATAAACTGCACTGGGAAGATCTTATGCCAGCCTGAAGGTTTATACACTGAATTGTTGGCATAGCATAAACAGAACACACTGGTTTCTGTGCATGGACTCAAAGTGTAGATACCTCTTAAAAATTCAGGTTATCAAACTCCACTTGTGAATTTTAGTTCGTGGCCTCAGGTGCAGTTTTAAATGTGCAACAAGATTTCTAGCATTCTTCAATAACTGTCCCAATCAATGAGTACAGTTTTTTCTTAATAAGCCTAAACCCAGGACTTAGAATCAGAGTACGTTTGCTGCCAGCTGCAAAACAAGCTTGGGTAAAGAAAAAGTCCCTGAAACTGGGCCACGAGCAACAGTCCTGCTTGAACACAAGTGTCAGTTCAAAAGTAGGAACAACACTGGGGTCATAGATAATTTTATCCAGCTTTTTACATACATTTCCAATTTGTAAATTGATATGGATAACACAGCCCCTCAAACCACAGGGCTCAGTTGAAGAAAGCCACAATACATCGTGAGCTATTCTCTTGGTTAGCTTTTCTGGTATCAGAACCTTTGAGCAGTGAAGTTTGGTCTGCTTTGATTTGGACAGGCAGTTCTCCAACATTTTAACTAAACTCTGACAGGTTCTCTCCTCAAACACCACCTCTGTAAAGTTGGGTTCAGGTACAATGTAATCCCAGTAGTCAAAGTCTGCAGGAGAATCAATCAGAAGAAGACATGAGGAAGAAAACAGAGTAACATACCAGTAATTGGCATAAGACAGACAAACATACCTGTGAATTTTCTTGAAGTATTAAATAGTGATAGTAAGCAAGCCAGCATATTACAGTTTCAACATAGTGTTTCTTACATGAATGAGAATTAAAACTATGCATATTTTATTTTTTTCCACCAACAGCACTCTGCAGTCACTTGAAGTTCAGCAAAGTTAATCAGTGTAATTCACAAATGGGTATTGGTGGAGAATGTTTTCCTTACTTTGTTTCACACTAAGGAGAGGATTTCACAGCGACTACTAATGCTTGTTACTTCAGGAGGATACAAAAGTTAAATCCCCATGCCCACCAAAAAAAAGCCAACCCCAAACTCATGAAGCTAGTTTGCATAACTTTACTCTTGGTCATCTGCTTTCTAATGTGATCAGTCTGTAGTGTAGTAGGCTCCCAAGTGAGGTGATTGTTTTAGTAGGTACATGGAAGAAAGTAGCTTACTTATCCTAGTAAGCTACTGAAAGCCACAAAGTATACTGCAAGTGCATTAACAATATAAGACCGTTAATAAATTTGTTTAAAGCCACATGAGTGAATCAGGAAAATCCACAGCAATTCTCACCAAATAGTAATTACAAAAATCTGATCTTCCACTCATTCTGAAAAGTTTAATAGAATCATCTTTGCTGCTTCTCTAGCTAGCCATGAGGATCATTATAGAACCCTAAATATTAGAGGTTGCTCTATGACATTCTGTATCTGTTCTCCTCCCCCCCTCCATCAGAAATCATATAATTCATGAGCACTACCTTCGCTCAGCTGCTCAGCCCTTCACTAGCACAGAATGATAGTCTAGAACACCACTTGGGGATGGACCCCTCTCCCACCTTATTTTTTTTAAAAAGGTAAAAACAGGGAGGTTGAGAAGGTCAAAGATACTCACCAGTTACATTTGCAAGGTGAAAGCCTTGGTGTATCAGTTCTGAAATGCATGCGGTGCTTTTACTGCTTAGACTGCTAGTGGCAACCATTTTAAAGTATACTGTAACCTCCAAGAGGTCTCTACACCCTTCTGGTTTACTGAAAGAGAAGCACAGGTTGCATGCTTACAAACAAAACAAGTTATTAAGAGACACTACAGCAGCTTCAACTCATAGCAACTCTGGAGAGAGAACGTTCGTCTGCCAAGACATGAAAGGGGGGGGGGGGGAGGCGTCTTGGAGTTTAATTACACAAGCCAAAACATTAAAATTCACCCCCTCCAATAGTTTTTCTAGTGTCCAATCAAAGCCTTTCTTTCCTTCCTCCTGAAAGGAGGCTCAGCTTGAAAGCAGACTGAGAGCAAAGTTAATTCACTTGTCAGTGGAACCAGCCCACCTGATTTCGCCTTACCTACTAAAACTTCACAGAAGTACAATCACAGTGTGTCTATTTACAAGAGCTGCTTCCAGCTGCAGTGAAAACAAGCCCTTCGAAATAGGCAATGCAACACTCCTGAACACCTATCAACCCAGCCTTAATGTCTACAGCTGCCCTTCACCGTCTCGCTCCCATGGATCAACCGGTGGCAGAGGTAGGGCAGTAGCAATTTATATGCACGGCTCCCTCTCTCATTCCCCCGCCACCTGTCCCTGCTTCGCCCGCTCCCCACCCCATTCACATGCTCAAGGCAGCGGTCTAGTCTGCCAGCGCTTTCCCCTCTCATTGGCCGTCCCCCGCCGGTCTGTGGGGAGGGGGGCGGAGATGGACCCCCTCTCGTCCCTCCTGGGAAAGAGGAGAGGCTTGAGGAGGGAGGGGGAAGGAGAGGATGAGCGCTCGCTAATGATTGGTCAGCGCCAGTGTGAAAAAAGACCTAAAGGCTGGAATGCTGAGCATCTGATCCGTATCGCTCAGCTGAGCTCACAGATGTCCTGCTGCAAACAGAGACACTAGCAGCTCCCAACACCCGCGCCTCCCCCACCCCAATACTCTGTTCTGCAGCCAAGGGCTCGGGGGCTTTAAAATAGATTTTTTTTTTTACAAAATTTCAGTTGGGTCCCAACATGCTTTGCACACACGTGTATACATTTAAATTACAGTTTTACGCACTCCCATGAATTTTCGGAGTGCCTGCATATCCATTTCATTTCCTCTCCTATTGATCGCAGTGTTTTCTCCCTTTATGAAGTGGGGACTCATGAAGGGTGTTTCTCCTGCAATGCAGAGAAGTGTTCAAGCTGCAGTTTACGGGGATAATATTGTATTATTAACGCAGCATGTTTTATTAATGCAGCAGCTGTGTATGGTGGCTGCCATATTACAGATGTACAATAATACACAAAAGATAAATAGATCTTTTTTCCTCCCCCCTCTTCTTTTTCTGTTATATATTGTAAAGTTCCCCCTTTTTTCTCTGCTCATCTGAGGAAGTGAATTTTGCCCATGAAACTATCTATATCTATAATTATCTATCTAATCTATCTATCTTTATATCTATAAAGTCTCTACACTGCTATGGGACTACTCATTTTTTTAAAGTTACTAACACAGCTACTACCCCTCTGAGACTTTTCTATATCCTGATGTTGATCTCTCACTGGAATAAAACCAGCATACCTTCATGAGATTACTCCTAATTTACACCACTGTGAGATCAGGCTCAGCCCCATATTATTACAGTTAATAATAATATGCACTTCTATAGTGCTTTCAAAGGGAGGATTTCAAAGTTTACAGTCATGAATGAAGGTGTCCTCAAAGTCCAACAAGCTTCACCTGCCTGTTAGTTATTACCAGAGCTAAAACTGTCTATGTAGGGATACTTGTTGTACTGACTGATAAAAATATGTACACTAACATCTGTACAGAAAAATTTCATCTGTGTGTGAAGGGATGGGGTGACTCTAGTTCATTTCTTTTGGAAGAGCTGTGTTTACTACAGAGCTGTAAATAGCTCTTGGTTCTTGGTAAGGCACTTAACATTACTCAATGTGCTCTCAAACAAAAGGCAGCAAAGTAGAAGCTGAGGTAGAGGCAGTTTGGTTGGCTGGAAGTTGGGGGTGGTGCTGCTGTTCTATATAAACTGGTCACTTTTAGTGTTTATAATAAACCTCAAGAGCATTATGACTATATTGCCTCAACTAACAGCTCCAAAATAGAGAGGGAAGAGTTTTAAGGTGGATGAAGGGGACAGTTACTTCTGAAGCTTTCCCTTATTCTCTCCCTACCACAGGGGTCTCAAACTCCTTGCCCAGGCCAGTCCTGGCAGGAGGAATTGTGTAGTTCAGCCCAGGACTCCTGGTAGGCTGAGTGTGTGTGTGAGACTGTCTGTTACTGGCCCCAAGTGCTGCTCCTTTGCAGCATCACTCTTACCTCTCAGCGCATGGCACCCATTTGCTAAACATGCCACCTTGGGGACCACTGGGGTGCGTGGTGCTGCATGATGGTAGTGCCCCTTCCCCCTCCTGAGGCAGTAGGTGCCTCAGGGAAAGCGGAGTGAGTGCATCTGCCCAACGCACTCCACAGGTGGGAGTTTGAGAATGAAAACAATAAGGCTGTGTCTAGACTGGCCAGTTTTGTCAGAAAATCAACCGCTTTTCCGGAAAAGCTTGCCGCCTGAATTTCCACAAAAGCACTGACTTCCTACTGTAAGAAATACAAATTTTTGTGGAAATACTATGCTGCTCCCATTCGGGCAAAAGTCCCTTTTGTGCAAAACTTTTGCACAAAAGGGCCAGTGTAGACAGCTGAGATTTGTTTTCCGCAAAAAAGCCCTGATGGCAAACATGGCAATCAGGGCTTTTTTGCGCAAAAGTGCGTCTACATTGGCCATGGACACTTTTCCGCAAAAAGTGCTTTTGCGGAAAAGCATCCATGCCAATCTAGACGCTCTGTTCCGAAAATGCTTTTAACGGAAAACTTTTCCGTTAAAAGCATTTCTGGAAAATCATGCCAGTCTAGACGTAGCCTAACAGTTCTATATGCCAGCAGGGCAGATTCCTCCATGAGAGTTTACCAGGAACAACAAAAACACCATCGGGCAGGGGTCTCCAACCTTTTCAAAAACAAGATCACTTTTTGAATTGAAGTACAATGCAAGATCTACCTCAAACCCAAATATCCTTGCCCTGCATCTTTCTGAGGCCCCGCCTCAGCTCACTCCCTCCTCCCAACTCACTCACTTTCACCAGGCTGGGGCAGAGGGCTGGGGTGCAGTTTTTAGTCTTGGGTTAAGGGATTTAGCGTGTGAGGGGCTCTGAGCTGAGCTTGGGGCAGGCAGTTGTGTTGCAGGGCGGAGGGGGGGGTTGTAGGTGCATGCTCTGGGAGGGTGTTGGATGCACGGGGGTTCAGGGCTAGGGCAGAGGCTTGAGGTATAGGAGGGGGTTCATGACTTGGGTAGGGTTTTGGGATGTAGGCTCCAGCTGGACACTGCTACCTCAGTAGGCTCCTAGGTGGTGGTGCAGTGGGGCTAAGGCAGGCTCACTCCTGCCCTAGCCCTGCACCACTCCCAAAAGCAGTCAGAAAACTTGCTCTATCCCTAGTCCTGTTGTGCCCCTTCTCTGCTCTGTAGAGATGGGATACAGGGTGGAAGAAGGAGGGCACCTTGATATCAGCGTCCTTCTCTCCTTCCCTGCACAGCAAGCAGGAGGCTCTTGGGTTAACAGCTCCAAGGCAAAGGGCCAGAGATGCACAGCAGTGGGACACGGAGCAGCTGAAGTGCTGGCACTTGATCAGGGGCAGATGACCGTTTGCGGGGCCCCGGGCAGCATAATTCAGCAGGGCCCCTCTTTGCCACAGTGCATGCGCAGCGATGCCACGGTGCATGCACGGGGCTTTCTGACACGCAGGGCCTGGGGCGGCTGCCCCGTTCGCCCTGCCGTATATCCTCCCCTGCACTTGATAACCACAGGGCCAAACCAGTCAGGATCACCTGTCAGATGCACCAAGATCTATTGGTTGGTGACCACTGCCATAGAGGATTTTAGAGCACCTTATTCAGGTGCGTTGATGAATATGTACTGGAACTAGGGAAGGATTAAAATACAGGTTGCTCACAAGTCTGATACAGTGTTCTATGTCCCATCCTACTTTAAAAATGTTTAGTTTGCTTGTTAGGCTGGTGATTCATTAATTAAAACTTCTCATTAATCAAGAGTCATTTGAGTCAACTGCTGACAGGAATAGCTCCAAAAGATTGAAAATTATTAGTTTGTGGCTCATTAACCTGATGGATTAGTGTTAATCTGGCAGCCACCTATGCACAGGAAAGAGTCTATTCTCCTTTCATTAGGGAAAATATACCCCTCATTCTCAGCCCTAAAAAAAAAAAAAAAAGAAAATGTGTGTCAGAATAACTGCAGCCACTGAACAGTAAACTTATTTCTAATAGAACTCAGTTGTCTTTAGGGATTCCTGACTGTATTACAAAGAAATGGATTAAACAAAAATACTAAACTGACACAGATTTTCTTAGTTTAAGTATTTGATCTGTCACCTTCATGAGTGGAAAGGAAACACACTGGCAAATAGTCCTATTGCTATTTACATAAACACCTCAGAATATTTGCTCCACTTCTGCTGTAGCTGAAAGTTGAAAAGGCTTTAGTTTAAAGATAGAAAAATATGCAAGGAAGAGAACTCCAGAACTTGTATGGAGAAAATGACTGATGTGCCTTTGAATAGACTCAGACCACAGAGAAAGTCACAAAGGCAATTATCATATTATGGGTTCAGAAATGGAGCCCTGCATTAGGGATACACATGGGCTGTGTCTAGACTGGCAAGTTTTTCCGCAAAAGCAGCTGCTTTTGCGGAAAAACTTGCCAGCTATCTACACTGGCCGCTTGAATTTCTGCAAAAACACTGACGATCTCATGTAAGAAATCAGTGCTTCTTGCAGAAATACTATGCTGCTCCCGTTCGGGCAAAAGACAGCTCAGATTTGTTTTGTGCAAAAAAGCCCCGATGGCGAAAATGGCGATTGGGGCTTTTTTGCACAAAAGCACATCTAGATTGGCATGGACGCTTTTCCGCAAAAAGTGCTTTTGCGGAAAAGCATCCGTGCCAATCTAGACGCTCTTTTCTGCAAATGCTTTTAATGGAAAACTTTTCCATTAAAAGCATTTGCGGAAAATCATGCCAGTCTAGACGTAGCCATGGGGAAACACCCATTCATGCTAAGTGGAGTATCTATTCATGCAACCACAAGCCTAATTTTGCTCTCACTGATGTCCATGAGAATTTTGCCACAGAATTCAAAGGCAGTAAGATCAGGGTCATTTTGAGTAAGGCATATTTTTAGCTATCCAATAATTTAAAAGCTAAACTCTGTTTTTTTAACTCCATTTGTAAATCTCAATATATCCCAACTGCCTGAACTAGTTTCCATGCAGGAGCCTAACTTTTGAATATGATTTTTTTGAGGAATTCAACTGATGGGTACTGATGCCCAAGACAGAAGAGGGGAGCAAGATTTTTCATGAATCTGTTCTACCTCAGTTGAAATAAAATCTCCATTACTGTCCATGAGAATAGGTGTTAACAATAAGGCATTGATTATTAGTTAAATAGTGACAGATGATAGCTCTTTACTACTTAAGTGCCGTTTCCGGAATCCATATGTACTATGTAAGGTAAGTGGATTTTTAAAATTAATGTAATTTAAATGACCACTGCCAAACACTGCATGGCAAATTAATTGCTGATGTAAGTAAATGCTGCTTTATTGGCTTCACTGGAATTACACCTGTGTAAAGTGGTGAATTTGGATCTCTTTGTATACAATACCGTTTTCAGCCAGTTGAGTTAAAATCATAATTGTTTGTAGGCCTTATTTCTCTTACTGTTTTCCTTTCATAATAGGAAAAGGACATTCCAGGCAGTTTTTTGGAGATTATGGAACTTCTTGGGTGGCTGAAGTTAATGGTCGTCATTTCTGACAATATGTTCAAGATGTGCAATAATCCTTCCTGAATATACTGTCTCAGGGTATTTTATCACTTAATTACTGTCAGGCCCTTCTGGCCAATGGCATGTGGTTTATGCCTGCATCCTAAAATGAGTTACAATACAAAACCAGTCTTGCTAGAAAACATACATTTTTTTATAGTGATCACAACTGCTTTATGATTCTGACCTCAAAAGTGGTTACCATAGTGATTCCATAATAGTTTTTGTCAAACAGCGCAAAACACCATGCAATATCTGTCTTCACAGAAAATAATGTAGGGCATGTGAATTTTTTTGATGTAAAACCTACGTAGAAAAAGCTTATATGTCAAATATACACATTTGACTACTACACCTTTTTTTTTTTTTTTAAAGAAGAGCATGCTTTGCTTTCTCCTGATAGACATTTTTCCTCATCTTGATTTTGCTGCACACTTAAAAGACATTTGGTTACCTCATAAGTATCTGAAAGTACCCCGTGTCAGAAGTATAGAGATGAAAGATTATGGAGATATTTTAAGTAATGATGTTCACTAGTGTGGACTACTTGTCCAATTCTGTGTTAAATTTCTCTAATGATTCACCACCCCTCAGAAGATGTAGTGAAAGTGTTCCAACAGACTATACCAACAGACTGTGCGCAGTTAAAGAAAAAATTGGGAGGCAATGGGTGTGTACACCGGTCTGCAATGAAGTTGTGGGAGTTTTTCCCTCATCTTCTCTGAGGCTAGGATTTTATTCAGTGATTTTAAAATACTTAATTACCCTTAATTTTAAAAAACTGAATTTGTTAGCTATGTTTCAGAATTGATCACAAAACAAAAGCACAATCCCAGAGAAGGGCTGCCATGTTACTGCCCCCACCTTCCCAGGTGGCCAGGGCTGCCATACTGTGACTCCAGCCTGCCCCTGCCACCAGGGAGCCATGGCCCCAGCCTTCCCAGGTGGCCAGGGCCTGTAGGCAATTTTATAAAGGCTGTGCCTACCTTGCCTACATTACTGGCCGCCCGTGGATGCAAAACTATAGGACTGGGTCTTTTGGTTCTATGGTCATCCTCCAGGAGCATCTTGGTTCTATGACCTGGCTCCCCTCCTCATGTCTAGACCATCTGGCCGGCGGACAAGCATGAACAACCAAGTATGGCAATCCTATCCCATCTCTAGAACTGTGTGTATGAGTGTATGTATCTGTGGTGGACAATTTTAGTAGGTAGAGACAGTAAATGAATTCTGCATTCACAATAAATGTGGCATATCGCTTTGTCCCCTGACTAAGTTTCTGAGTGTTTTAGTTCTCTAAATGCAAGAACACTAGGTTAAGCACAACTACACATGCAAAACTGTTGGTAAAGTTGGAATAGCTGCCTGGGATCTCCTGTTTTTTCTACTGACATGTGGATAAGTCTTATATTTCAGATAATAATTAAGCCTCTTATTAATGGTTGGATAGTCTGCAGAAATTGTTGAGCATTAAGCATAAAAATTCAAACCTTGAAAGGTGCTGGCATAAGAATTCATATGTCAGCAAATAATACTTCACTTTCCTTTAATCTCAGAAGCACACATATAAAGCACCAAGTTGGATCAAGGAGAGGGAGAGACACAGACATACACCTTACAATGATTACTTCTGCTTAAACATGATTGGATGACCCTCTTCTATCACTTAATGTATTTATCTTTACACAGACTAAAAAGTATGGGATTTTCTTGTGTCTTGGTCTCTGCTGCTGATTTTAGGAAAGCTATGTTTTAATTCTTTACTCAGACTTTCCATGGGAAATGTTAACCAAAATGGCTGATTTAGAGAGATTAAATAATTAATCTCTTCAATCTAGTGAAGTGAAATAATTTGCTTACACATATTATTAGTTATTTAAAATGATCCTTTTGCAATCAAAGTAGTACAGGCAGCAGAAGTTAGAATTAGAAATTGAACAAAACATATGAGTATTTCTGTCTTTTTCTTAGCATTTTTGCAATGAGGCTGACGCCATGTGAGGAGGGGTAGATTAATATTATAAAATAATTCCAGTGTTTGAATGGTGGGAATAACAACATAGATGAAGTGGCATAATGATGTAGCTGCATAGTTCAGTCATCCAGGCAAGATATGATATTTGGTGAGACATGAAGGAGAAGGTGATATAATTTATACTGCAATGCATGAAAAGCACAACACACCTGCTTCTGTTTCCTACTGAAGTCAATGACAACACTCCCACAGATTTCAGTTGGTGTGCCCGTACTGCAGAAAGCGCCTGTGCTGTAAGTTTCCAAGTTTGAGTCTACAGTGGGGGGGAATCTTTTTTGGGTCTGGCGCCACCAAACCAAAACAACCCCCCCAAAACAAACAAAAACAAACCCCCTAACTGACATGCTGCCCAACTGACGGGAAATACACTCCACACATTCCCCTCACACACTAGAGCCTAGGAGGGCGCAGGCTAGTAAATTTTGTGTGCTCCAGCCCTGTGGTAGGGCAGGGGGGCTTGTGCACCAGTCTGGGCTCCCCAGTGCTAGGATGCGGGGCAGGTAGAGGGAAGAAAGGTGAGTTTTGAGGGCCGGTTCCAGGAGAAAAATTAAATGTGACATTCCTTTTTTTTATAATGTAAAAAGAGAGACTGTAAAAGGTCTTTTCCTTTCCTATTTTACTTGATTGAATGATTAACATTTTGAATAAAAATAGCCATTGCTGAAATTAGCATCCATAACTCTTTAATTAAAATGCTAACATATTGCACTTCCTTGAGATCTCCCAGCGATCCCCCAGAAATGACAAGGAAGGTCAGTCTTGAGGAACTTGAAATTTCTACATTAAAAACAAGCCTAAAACATAACACAAGTTTTCAGGATATCATACCACAGCAACAAAAGACAAATCCAGTTTTTGAAAGTTCCTGTGCAGTTATCTTTAATCTACTGACATCTGGATTAGTAAACAGAAGTTTTTGTGCTGCGTGTGAAAACAAAATTGCCCAGGGAAAATAAAACCCCGACTGTTCAAAGGAAATATTCAATGGTTCATCTAAGTTATTGAACCCTGTGGTCCATACATTTTCCCTCCGTGACTCATCTTAATGAAGGGACCCTTGCGTGTGACCTGATTAAAAAACATGCTGAAGTCATTGGAAAGACTCCTATAGTGATTTCACTAGCCTTTAGATCAGTCCATATATGCTCTTTAAATTAGGGATGTAAAATTTTGATTATTTGGCTAATTGTATAGTCAATGAAATTTGCATCGACTATTTGATTCTTCGATAAGGGCCCTGGTGCTGTTGCTACACTTCAAAGGCGAAAGTGCTGCGGGGCTCACAGTGCCAGTGTGGCAGTCCCCTGCTGACCCTGTGCTCCCCGCGGCATTGCCTGGGGTGAGCGGGGGACTTTAAGTCCCCCACTGACTCTGGGCTCCACACAGCACTGATGCTTTGAAACACCACTTGCAGCCTGGGTCAGCTGGGAACTCCCAGTTGGTTCTGGGTTGCAGACGGCATTTCAAAGTGACAGCGCCACGTGGAGCCCGCAGTCTGGCCCCAGGCTCTACATGGTGCTACCTCTTTGAAGCATCCCCTCTTGCCCTCCCCCACCTTGCTTCTTCTTTCTGATAGAGGCAGAAGGATGGTGGGGGGTGGGCAAGCCTGTTGACTATCCAATAAGCATTTGCTTATTATTGGATAGTCGACTAGTCGTTCACATCCCGACTTTAAATGTGAAAACATAGCTAATGAATAGGTCCAAGGGTCAAAATGGAGAATTTAGGGCTTAGTGCTAAATGGCCACAGACACCAAAAATAATAAAATATTCTGTTTCTTCCAGTATCAAAAGTCCAGTCACTTACCTCACCCACATCATCTGGTACCCTAGATCTTACATCAGTAATAAATCCTGAAATAATCCTGAAATAAAAGATAACATCAGTAATAAATCCTGAAATAAGCTATCTAAAGTCTTATGAAAAGAAATGAGAGTTATTTACAGGTTATAGCAAGCAACCACTTATACACAAATGAGTTACTGTCTATGGTTCCTAAAGATAAGAGATGTAGTAACCTGTCTGTTCCAATGTGCTTCATGGTAGACCTAGCTTGACCCTGGGGATCTCTGATTTTGCATAGTGTTTTTGCCCCTATGACAGTTCAAACATTAGATGAAAAATCCCCACTACCCAATTTTTTCTACATATTTAAAAATATTTTTCCTACATGACGACAGTGTGACATCATGCATCACGCTGAATCCTGCATACCCACCCTCCACCTTAAGCCACATGGCCTCTCCTCTCGCTGTGTTCTGCAGAAGCCATGAGCCATGTGGTTTCCCCTGTGCTAGGGGTGAGGGTGAGAGCTACCAGCTCTGAGTTTGTCATTCCTTAGATAGCACTTACAGCTCTGACACTTGGTTTACCAGTATCACAATATCTAAGTTTATTTTGAAGCCTTCTTTAGATTTTTAATTAATTTAAATGTTTCAGTTACAGTAAATTAGAAGGGAGACGATTATTTAATACAGGCAGTCCCCGGGTTACATGGATCTGACTTACTTCAGATCCCTACTTACAAATGGGGTGAGGCAACCCGGCACTAGCTGCGCCCTCCCCCCCCAGCAGACCGCCGTGACGCACCGCGGTCCCGCTGCCCGCGTCCTCCGTGGCGAGAAAAGCTGCTCCACGTCTCCCTGGTCTGCTGGGCCCCCCCAGTAGACTAGGGAGACGCGGAGCGGCTTTTCTCGCCGTGGAGGACGCAGGCGGCGGGTCCGCCGTGGCGCGTCTCGGCGGTCCCGCCGCCCGCATCCTCCACGGCGAGTCCCAAGCAGCTTGTCAGGTGAACTGCTTAAAGGTTCGGGGGCAGCCCATCATGCAGAATGTCCCAGAGGCATGGTTCAATGCTTTTTATGGAGAGTTTTGAAATTGTGGAGTTTTGTTCTGAATAGGAACAAAATGTTTGAGAGCCCCTGTTGTTTAACCTTACTAAATAAATAAATACAATTAAAATCAAATAATCAAAAGGTTGGCTAGCAAATCTGAAACCTCCTCCAGTAAAATTGCTTTTTAGCAGAAAGCTGGTTCATCCACTTTTTCAAGTAATTCCTGTACGAGAGAGCACATACTTAGAAAAAATATAAATGAATAAAATAACCGCGTTTTCCTTGTGCTTTTACCTCAGTACCTAATATGCTGTCAAAATCACAGAATCCATCCATAAGTATCTCTGTATGAAAACACACAAGAGAAATGGGCTTTCATTTTTGCATTAAAGTCATGTACATAGTTAATATGATCCTATATACATTACTTTGCGTCATCTCTTGATATTTGATGGATCCTTTAAAAAAAACAGGAAAGAAAGGAAAAAGAAAACTACTGGCAATTTGACACCTCTTTATACTTGGAGTTTGAAGGTGCCAGTGGGGGAGGCACCCCACACTAGCTGCTTCCCCCCCCAGCAGACCAGGGAGACGCGAAGCTAGTGCCCCCCCCCCCTCGAGCAGACTAGGGAGAATAAAGGACTGAGGGAAGTGAGGTGTGGGAGAATAAAACTGAGCTCCGGAGAAATGTTTGGCTAGAGTTTCCCCTACAATATGTACCAGTTCCGACTTACATACAAATTCAACTTAAGAACAAACCTACAGTCCCTATCTTGTACGTAACCCGGGTACTGCCTGTAATAGTAGATGATTAATTCCAATAAGTAAAGCATTATAAATCATGGAAACATTGTGAAAATCACATCAAAATACATAGAGTAGTTCTCTTTCACATCAACAAACCATACTTGTTTGTTTATTCATTTGCTAGTCCATTTGTAATTAGTTTAATTCAGAAATTTAAAGCACTAGATTTTTGACCGTAATAAGTTCCACATCTGCATTTTTCTTAATTCGCCTATGTGTAAATTTTGATTATTGTGAATGAAATTATTTTGCTTGTTTGCATACCTATGGTGAAATTATTGTTTACTGATATTGGCTGATACTAGTCTCATCCTTCCACACCAATTTATATGCATACCGATTACTATGCTAACCTGACTGCTTAGCTTTATACAAAGAGGATATGTTGCTGCAAACTGTGAAATAAATACAACTTTTTCCAGGAAGTGCATTTCTTGAATAATTGCTAGAATGCGATATGCAGATAAGAATATAGTATATTATACTATGGAATCATTTTAAAATAAATAGAAATAGGACAGCGGGCCTCTGCAATTTTTGAAGACTGATCTTTATAGTGAGATGAAAGTTTCAACCAGTAGAGAAAACATCACTAGCCCTATTTCCCCAGATTAGAATCTACCCTGGAAAAGTCTGAATCAAGGGAAGAACCAATGGGCTAAGAGATTAATTAAAAACTCTTCCAGGCTTTCATGCTATGGAAACTTAGGCAAGGCTGCATCATTCTGGCAAATTAGTTTTTCATATCTTAACTGGCTTCCACAAAGTGGAACCAAATTAGGCTTTAAGCTGAGTAGAGACATTTTTATGACTATGTCTTTATTTTTTTACAAAGAAAAATTAAGGGGTTTTGAATCAGGCAATTAGAAAATGGTGAAGCCTATAATTTGTGTTTTTGAATGATTGCAGATTTAGTACACTGGCAGCAAGTTGCTCATTTAATGAAGTGATTCCAACTCAGTGTCACAGATCCATTAGACTGTTATTTAATACAGGCAGTCCCCGACTTACGTGGATCCGACTTACGTCGGATCCCTAGATACGAACGGGGTGAGGCAACTCCCGCACATGCGCAGCAGCATTCCCGGGGCTCGCTCACCTGGGTCCTAGGATCCTCCTTCTCCTCGGGCCGGCTCCGATTGGGGTCCCGCAGAGCTGCCGGGCAGAGGAAAAGTGCCTCCCCACGCCCGCTGCCCCCCCCCCAGCCCCCTGCCAGCAACAGGCTGCCCCCTCCCCTGAGCAACAGGCGGCTGAACAGACAAAAGCAGCCTCTCTGCCCCTCCTCCCCTCTATACATGCAGGGCTCCTGGAGCGCAGCAGCGTCCCCGGGGCTCGCTCACTTGGGTCCTAGAATCCACCTCCTCCTCCTCTTCGGCCGGCTCCAACTGGCCTCTGCCTGCAGCAGCTGGCCACAGGGACAGGGATCCCGCAGAGCTGCCAGGCAGAGGAAAAGTGCCTCCCCACGCCCGCTGCCGCCCCTCCCCCCCGCGGCCTCGCATCCTGCACGCCTCCCTCCTCCCCCCCTGCCAGCAACAGGCTGCCCTCTCCCCTGAGCAACAGGCTGCCGAACAGCAGACAAAAGCAGCCTCTCCGCCCCTCCTCCCCCTATACATGCTGGGCTCCCTGGGCAAACAAAGACTCCACCAAAACAAACAAAGTGCTGGCCTCATTGTGTTAGCAAAAAAAGGACCCTCCTCCTAGAACCCTGGGTGGTGTGTGGAAATAAAGCTATTAGCTCAAAGCATGGTGCAGAGCTGTTTGGTATTTGATGAGTTACTCCTTTAGTCCTGAGTTTGTCACAGGGACAGAAATAGATGTGAAATCTTCTGAACAGGGGAACAGACAGCAAAACAAACATTAGAGGGGAGTTAACCTTTCCCTATGCTATCCAAAACTAAAAAAAATGTTTGGCTAGAGTTTCCCCTACAATATGTACCAGTTCCGACTTACATACAAATTCAACTTAAGAACAAACCTACAGTCCCTATCTTGTACGTAACCCGGGGACTGCCTGTAGTCATAAGATCAACGCTAAATTGCTGAGTGTTTTTTTTTTCAGGCCTGACTCAATATTGTGATTTATGAACAGTGGTGGGGTTTTTTAAGTACTTTCCCTCCTGAAGTTGGACAAAATCTTTTTATTGCCATTACTACTCCAGTAGTATTTTCTCTTTAATATATAGTTTGGGTGAACTGCAAGCCTTTTATTTGAGGAATTCATCATTTTTTAAAAAAGATTAGGATTAGATTGGGTTATGTGTAATGGAACAATATGCAATCAAAGTACTGAAATGTGGTTTGTATTCACTTTTTGTCATGTCTAATATTTTTACATGTATTCTGCTTTTCATATTAGAGACCTATTCATTTACTGAGTTGATGGATACCAGACTTATTCCTTTTAATAAGGGCATGACTCAGGGCTAGTCTACACTAGGGCTATGTCTACACTGGCCCCTTTTCCGGAAGGGGCATGTAAATTTCACCAGTCGTCGTAGGGAAATCCGTGGGGGATTTAAATATCCCCCGCGGCATTTAAATAAAAATGTCCGCCGCTTTTTTCCGGCTTTTAAAAAAGCCGGAAAAGAGCGTCTACACTGGCCCCGATCCTCCGGAAAAAGCGCCCTTTTCCGGAGGGTCTTATTCCTGCTTTGAAGTAGGAATAAGACCCTCCGGAAAAGGGCACTTTTTCCGGAGGATCGGGGCCAGTGTAGACGCTCTTTTCCGGCTTTTTTAAAAGCCGGAAAAAAGCGGCGGACATTTTTATTTAAATGCCGCGGGGGATATTTAAATTCCCCGCGGATTTCCCTACGACGACTGGTGAAATTTACATGCCCCTTCCGGAAAAGGGGCCAGTGTAGACATAGCCCCCAAGTATTACATCGGCACCACTGCACCTATGCAGGTGCACCACTGTGGCGCAGTTGATGAAAATGCTCCCTGCTGTTGGGAGAGAGCTCTTCCATCAGAATACTAAAACCATCTTTCCAAGAGGCTGTAACTGACATAGTGCTGTCCACTATGCTGCTTAATTTGGTGCAACTTATGTTGCTCAGGACACGTCTTCACTTGCTGCGTGGAGATCAATGTTCTGGTGTTCAAGTTAGTGGGTCTAGGATAGACCTGTAAATCGAACACTAAAGGCAGCTTCAGCTGGTGCCTGTACTCCTCACAGTTGCAAGGAGTAAGGGAAGCTGATGGGAGCATTTGCTTCTGTCAGCCTCCTGCTTGTGGATGCTGCCACGCTTGGCTTAAGGCAAGATGACTCTAGCTACATATTCTATGTAGCTGGAGTTGCGTACCATATGCTGACCTTCCAGTCAAGTGTAAACTGGGCCTCTGGGGGTGTATGTGGTTTAGTCATAATCTGTAGTGTAGACAAACCTTCAGTCTAAATAATTAAACATTGCAATCTAGGATTAAAATAAACCTCCCCACCAAAAAAATAGATGAGAGAGGTAGTTATGGTTTTAATTTTCAATTTATAGTAGAGATTTGAAATGGTAGATTTCCATAAATAGTATGTAACAAAAATGGTTTGCTAGCTACTGACATTAGCATTACAGTGCTGTGTGGGAAAAAAAACCCTATCTAGTGAATCTGCAACCACCAGCAATCATGTTGTTCTTTAATTTCAATATCAGGGGGAGTATTTTTCTTCCATCAACTTAAATGGTAGCATGATTAGGAAAGGTAGATGAGTTTGTTAACCTGTAACATTGAGAAGAATCAGAGCTGAATGAAATGTATCTGATGGAACTTTTTGATAGTGTTCAAAGTTTTGGTGAAAACTAGGACAGCAAGCATGGTGGCCAGCCATCCATGCTCCCAATCTATCTAGTTTCCTGGCTCTCTGACACTATCATAGGTTAAAACTATAAACTACCTGGCCTTCATTAGGACTGTACCTCATTTAGTTACCGTATATTATCTAATATAGAGGCAAAAACATACTTTGTTTTCCTACTGAAGAAGAGACCTACGACAATAGAGAATCTTTGGCATAATTTAGAGCTACTTTAAGGCAGCTCCAAATCATGTCACAGCCTGGGCTGTCAGACAGCTTCTGGATACACCCCTCTCTCCTGTACAAAATAAAGCTCAGTGTAGGAGATAATCAAGGCCTTAATATTTAACATAAATATAAATAAGATCATGTTAAGCCCCAAAAGAGAAAATATAAAGATTCAATAGCAGACTCATAGCAGACAGGATTATGCTCCCATGGGGCAGGGGAATTATGCCATAGTAAAAGATGATTTTTTATGGTCTCCATCCTTAAAGGACTCTCAAGATTTCCAGTCTCAAATCAATATTAATGTAATAACTAAAATCACTGGTTTGCTAACAGCTACAAGTACAATCCCTAGCTCTAGATGGTTTTAAATACTTTTCGGTGAAACTAGTTTTTTTGACACAGCAAAAAGACAAGTCCCCTGACATTTTCTACAACTATTAACATACTAGCCAATTAGCCCATCATAAGACGGGATTTTCAGGTCTCTCCTCCACGTCGGTCTTCTCTCCTGAGCCACTGGTCTCTCGCTCCATCTCTCTCTCCTCCTCCTACTGTCTCCCCCCCTCTCTCAGCTCTCCTCTGCCTCCTGCCTCCTGCCTCTGTCTCTCTCTTTCTCTTCTCCTCCCCCTCCTGCCTCTCACTTGGGGGACTGCGGAACCCAAACAGCCATTTGGGCTCCTTACTCCCCATGCTGCATGGGGAGCATGAAGCCCAAACAGTCACTTGAGCCACTTGCTCCCACGCGGCGGCCTGGCTGAGCGGTGCAGAAGTCAGCCAAGCACCATGGCGGGAGGCGAAGGGGGTCGGGGAGGTGACGTTCATGGCCACGGGGCAGGGCCTGGAGCCTGTCACGCTGCACCTTCACCTCCTGCTGTGGTGCTTTGCTGACTTCTGCACCATTCAGCCTGGCCGCCATGGGGGAGCAAGTGGTCGTTTGGGCTCCCCCACGGTGGCCCAGCTGAGCGGCACAGAAGTCAGCTGAGCACCACGGCGGGAGGTGAAGGGGGATGGGGCGGTGACATACTTGGCCAGGCCCCACCCCCTGGCCGTGTACGTCACTGGCCTGCTCCCCTTCCCCTCTTGCCGTGGCGCTTGGCTGACTTCTGTGCCGCTCAGCTGGGCCACCGCAGGGGAGCAAGTGGCGCAAGAGGCCGTTTGGGCCCCGCAGTCTTCATGCAGCATGGGCCGCCCAGAAAGAACAGCCAGCATTTCAGCAACAGCGCCGCCCAGAGGGAACAGCCAGCATTTCAGCATTACAGACTCTCAGACACAGGGCTACTATATATATGATACATTAACTAGTTAAATCTGCAAATGTTCTTCCAGAATCTGATGTCATACACACGAAACATTGTAAGGATGCAAGAGCAGTCATTTGGCATTAGACAGAAATCTCAGGATTGCCTATGATACAATTATTCCATAGCCTACTGTTTGTCAGGAAATTCCTGCTTTGCAGCAAACATACCCATAAATGTTATTAGACTCTTGAAATTATTTTCTATGCTATAATAATTATTTTTTCTACAATATCTGCTTCAAATTACCTCATGCTAAAGATTCTGATGATCTTTGAGAAAACACTCCCAATATTAATTCTGTATGCTCTGTTGTTTACATAGGGACTAAATAAATGTTATTCCATCCTTCATGTTCCAACAGTTGTGTACTAATGAATACTTAATATATATACCCATTTATAAGCCAAATTTTTCACTCCAGAAAGCTGGGGGAGGGTGGGCTTAAAAACAAATGGGCTAATGAACAGGTATATATAGGTATATGTATTTTATAATGTTGCATTAAACAGATTTATTTAAACGAGTATTAATTGGTACACATTTAAATAGAGAAGAGGAATCATACTTTGAGTTTTAAACAAATCAGTTATTGTATATATATAAAAATATGCATACCACATAGCATATACAACTTTATTAACTAAAATTAGCTCACTATTGTAGAAATACTGAACAAAGCTCAATGAATAATTTGCAATTATTAGTCTTATGAATTTCCCTTTTCTAAATTGTCCACAGGTTATGAAAATCTTTTATTTATTATAAAAATATTCATGGAATATTTTTAGTGAATTAATGACACAATTTATGAAAGGGCTTATGTTAAATTCATGACCAATTACATAAATCTCATTTTGAAGTTCTGAATTGCACATTTGACTAATATTTGCAGGCTGCACTATGTTTTTTAGGGAACGCTACCTGCATAGCATGAATTGGGAAAATATCTTTTTCAATTTCCATCTGTCAGCTCAACAGTGATGATGGGGCCAAACTAAGTCTGGCTGTCAAATATAGAACTCAGACTTTAAATTGGGCACAATTTGAGCTAAAGATTAACTTGAGCACTTTAATGTTTATGTAAAGTAGGAGCTCGGAGAGGTATGCTCCTCAAGAGACTAGGTTCACCCAGGCCATATAGTGGGAACAGGAACCTGTTTGTTTCAAGCTGAAAAGGTCACTGGGGATCAACAGTGTTTGCTGCTGCAGAGAAAACTGACTTTGTTCTGGATCCAGCTTAAGGTCAAGGTGTGATGTTGCACCCCATATTCTTTATAAACATATGCCTATGAATATAAATATGTCAAATTTGAATGTACTTCATGCAAAATATTGCATGTTACCTATCATTCAAAAGCTTGTAATCCCCTTAATGTGTTCATTCTATTTGTGTGCATGTATCAGTACTGTATTTGAGATTAGAAATCTAAAGCATACATCTGTTTAATGATCTAGATATACTAAGTGAGGGCTGTTAGTGGTACTTAAGAAACTTAATATCCCAGTATTTGGGACAATTATCTTGAATAGCCTTGCTTTTCCTGAAGGCCTGGACAACAGTTGGTCCTACAAGGACATGTGACCATGTCACCAGGAGCTGGAATCCATCTTGAGTTTTGTATTTTTTCATTGGGTGTGGGGAATTGAACAAAGACTTCCCATACTAGGGAAATTCTATATAAGGAAAGGGAAGCAAAGAATGAGTGTCTTCAGCTGACTTTTCAGACTGCCACTCCATCCCGAGAGGATATATGAAAACATGTAGAAACAAAAGAATTTTAATGACAGGGGTGGAGAAGAATTGCTGCACCCAGGTCAGAATGGACATCTCTGGCCTGAGAAGGACTGTACCTGAAATAAGAACTAGGGTGAAAAATTATGAGTTGTAACACTTCTCTTAGGGCATGTCTACACAGCAGGGCGAAAGCTGAAATAAGCTATGCAACTTCAGCTAGGTCAATTGTGTCGCTTAAGTGGAAATAACTTATTTTGGCTTATAGCACTGTCTATGCAGCAGGAAGTCTGAGGAAGAGCGTTCTTCCTTCGACTTTCCTTGCTCCTCATAAAATGAGAATTGCAGGAGTTGAAGTAGGAAGTCCTCCAGCTCAACAGTATTTTGACATTATCTCAAAATAACTGCTTGGACTGTAGACGTGGACTATGTTATTTCAGAATAACGTCAGTTAATCTAAAATAACACTGCTGAGTAGGTGCATCTGATGAAGTGGGTGTTTGCCCATGAAAGCTTATGCTCCAATAAATCTGTTAGTCTATAAGGTGCCACAGGATTCCTTGTCGCTTTTGCAGATTCAGACTAATACGGTTACCCCTCTGATACTTGACTGCTGTGTAGATGTATTCTCTGGCTGCATCTAGACTGGCAAGTTTTTCCGCAAAAGCAAGACTGGCCGCTTGATTTTACGCAAAAGCACTGACGTTCTACTGTCCGAAATCAGTGCTTCTTGCGCAACTGCTTTGATGTTCCTGTTCAGGCAAAAGCCCTTTTCCAGAAATGTTTTTGCGCAAGAGGGCCAGTGTAAACAGCTAAAAACTGTTTTGCGCAAAAAAGCCGCCATGGCAAAAATGGCGATCGGGGCTTTCTTGCACAAAACCGCATCTAGATTGGCATGGACGCTTTTCTGCAAAAAGTGCTTTTGCGGAAAAGCGTCCGTGCCAATCTAGATGCTCTTTTCCACAAATGTTTTTAATGGAAAAACTTTTCCGTTAAAAGCATTTGGGGAAAATCATGCCAGTCTAGACGTAGCCTCTGTGTATTAGGCTTAGCTGGTGTGTTTTGTTTTATTTTGCTTAGTAACTTACTTTGATCTGTCTGTTATCATTCCAACAATTTAAATCCTACTTTTTATACTTAATAAAAATCTTATTTATTGGTAAACCCAGAGTGAATAATTGTTACCTGGGTGGGGGAGAGGAGGGGACAATATCTGTGCATCTCTCTCATTGATAAAGTGGGTGAACAATTTATGAGTTCACTTTGTCTAAACTTTTTGCACAGTGAGATGAATTTATCTGGGGCTTTGGTCCCATTGGGGCTGTGCATCTAGGTGGGTGCAGGCAAGTTGCCTTGGGCCCTGCGCATTCAGGGCCCTGTGCTGCCCAGCTTCCGCCACCACCCACCTGGCTGCTCACTGGGTGCCCTGACTGGGGGCTGTGCAGCTCAGCCATGCTGCTTTGGGCCCTGCTAACTCTTTGGCCGGGCCTGCCTGGGTGCTATGTCAGTTCCCTGAGTCTTCCCAGAGCTGAGCTGTTCTCAGTATCTGTGTTTTCTGCTATAGACTTTGACTCAAACTCTGTGACATCATTGGGGAAGACCAGTGGTTCTGGTTCAACAAGGCAGATTTTTGGGGTACCCCATAGGGCAAATAAGCAGGCTCAACGGTATTTTCAGCACATCAGGTGAACATCTCAAGGGAATCTCTGTGACAGAAACCATCACACAAGCATGAAATTAAGTCCAACGTTGAGGCACAAAAATGAGAGAAGGCAATACTACTTCTGAAAATATATCAAATGGGCAGTGAGGTCGACATACTGGCTAACACTGAGAATAGTACTGTTGGGAAAAGATACAGTGCCATTGAGCGAAAGATGGAGTGTCTGGAGATGACAGTTCAGCCTGCTGAAGGGAAAATCCCTAGCCAGAACTGAGCAGAAAAGGCCATCAGAAAGGAAATGAGGAAATACAAGGGGAGGGGCAGCACCGTGCTTCTCTAGCTGATAATATTATACAAAGTCATTTTGTGTGCAAGAAGATCAGAAATGGGCTCTCACTAAAGATTGCATGAAAAAAGATGCAGGCAGTTGCAATTAAAGACACTACCAAGGAGCAAGTCTGGATGAAAGATGCCCTTAACTCTGAACGGTGTGTGAGGGAGTGTATCCTGGGAGACTTCTCTTAAAGACATCATGAATAGCTTTATGCTAGCTAACCAATCGTAAAAGACAAGTGCCATTGACTACATTTAACATGGCCGGAGGGCTTGACTTACACGGGGTACAAGATTTTGAGGGGCACAACTCTTGCTCTCTTCTTGCTTTAAATTACAAAAATAAAAATATGCCCAAATATCATATATATTTCCTTGAGCAAGTATGGCAGGAAGTACCTTTTGGGCTACAGAACATGACCATGAGTTAGCCTTTGCTGAGCCTACCTTGGGGTACAGATCAGCTCTGGGGAGAGAAGGAACACCAAAGGGCCTAGTTCCTAAGTGGGTCAGGCACTCAGCATACCTGGACGGCTCCCCTGAGAAGACTGAATCAACCAAGATCCACTCGTGGATAGTTAATAGCCTATGTAGCGGTGTGATAGTTAATTCAGTAAAAAGCACCTGGGCCTTATAAAAGGGTTATGAAGGAAGGTTCAGATAGGTGGCAGAGGAGAAGGAGAGAGAGGGAAAGCTTCTGAGAAAGGGGTTTCTTATGAGCCTGGATGAGCGAACTCCCCAGAAAAAAAAAAACTTCTAGAAAGCTGAGGAGCAGCCTTATTAGTGTAGCACACTCTGCCTTTGGCTTAAATGAACCAGTCTCTTGAAGGGGCACAAGTTCAATATGTCTGAGCCTCATTCAAGTGATTGAAAGTATGCTGACGGAAACTGATGCACAGATGAAACTGCAGTTCCACACCAGACTGCTGAGAGACGCGCCAGAATGAGTGCCCGTCCTTACACAGGGTTAATGTTCATACATGATTGTACAGTTGGCTCCTCACTCCAGTCTCTGAGCATCTTCCAGTACTACACTAGCCAATGAGACTAACACTTGAAAACAACCTAACATGGGTCTTTGTTACTTCTAGTGACTGCTCCAACTAAGAGGATATGAAACTACTATGATCATTACCATCTAGAGAAGACATAGGGTATGTCTACAATACAAAGTTAATTCGAACTAACAGCCTTTAGTTCGATTTAACTTTAATAGCGGCTATACATGCAAACCGCTATTTCGAATTTAATTCGAAATAGCGGAGCACTTAATTCGAACTAGGTAAACCTCATTCTACGAGGAGTAATGCCTAGTTCGAATTAATGGCTGTGAATAGCTGGAGGCTAGCCCTTCCCAGGTCAACATGGTTTCTGTAAAGGGAAATCCTGTCTTACTAATCTATTAGAGTTCTTTGAAGGGGTTAACAAACATGCAGACAAGGGGGATCCAGTAGATATAGTATACTTGGATTTTCAGAAAGCCTTTGACAAGGTCCCTCACCAAAGGCTCTTGTGTAAATTACATGGCCATGGGATAAGAGGGAAGGTCCTTTCTTGCACTGAGAACTGGTTAAAAGACAGGAAACAAAGGGTAGGAATAAATGGTAAATTTTCAGATTGGAGAGGGGTAACTAGTGGTGTCCCCCAAGAGTCAGTCCTGGGACCAATCCTTTTCAACTTATTCATAAATGATCTGGAGACAGGGGAAAGCAGTGAGGTAGTAAAGTTTGCAGATGATACCAAACTGTTTAGGATAGTCAAGACAGAAGCAGACTGTGAGGGACTCCAAGAAGATCTCACCAAACTGAGTGATTGGGCAACAAAATGGCAAATGAAATTTAAGTGTAAAGTAATGCACATCGGGAAAAATAACCCCAACTATACGTACAGTAAGATGGGGGCTATTTTGGCTATGACAAATCGGGAAAGAGATCTTGGAGTTATCGTGGCCAGTTCTCTGAAAACTTCCACGCAGTGTGCAGCGGCGGTCAAAAAGGCAAATAGGTTGCTAGGAATTATTAGGAAAGGGATAGAATATAAGACCCAGAATATCTTACTGCCCCTGTATAAAACTATGGTACGCCCACATCTTGAATACTGTGTACAGATGTGGTCTCCTCACCTCAAAAAGATATTTTGGCCTTGGAAAGGGTTCAGAAAAGGGCAACAAAAATGATTAGGGGTTTGAAACGGGTCCCATATGAGGAGAGGTTAAAGCGACTGGGACTTTTCACTTTAGAAAAGAGGAGACCGAGTGGGGATATGATAGAGGTATATAAAATCATGAGTGGTGTGGAGAGGGCCGATAAAGAAAAGTTATTTATTAGTTCCCTAAATAGAAGAACTAGAGGATACCAAATGAAATTAATGGGTAGCAGGTTTAAAACTAATAAAAGAAAGTTCTTCTTCACACCGTGTGCAGTCAACCTGTGGAACTCCTTGCCAGAGGAGGCTGTGAAGGCTAGGACTATAATAGAGTTTAAAGAGAAGCTAGATAATTTCATGGAGGTTAGGTCCATAAAAGGCTATTAGCCATGGGATAAAATGGTGTCCTTGGCCTCTGTTTGTCAGAGGCTGGAGAGAGATGGCAGGAGACAAATCGCTTGATCATTGTCTTCGGTCCATCCTCTCTGGGGCACCTGGTGCTGGCCACTGTCGGCAGACAGGATACTGGGCTAGATGGACCTTTGGTCTTACCCAGTACGGCCGTTCTTATGTTCTTATGTTCAGGTTGCGCTGGTGGCCACTCTGGGCCAAACCAGGAAAACTCTTCTGCCCCCCTTCCAGCCCTGGAGCCCTTAAAGGGGCACTGTCTGCCCACAGTGCTTGTGCCAGTTGCAAGCCTGCCAGCATCCAGCCAGCAAATCCTGCACCTGGCACAAGATGAGCCAGCCACCCACTGCCACCCAGCCCTCCACCTCTTCCCAGTTCCAGGCCAGTGGTTCCCAGGAGTCTGCCTGGGGCCGTAAGAAGCAGGCGCCCGCCTGGTCTAGTGCCAAGATCGTGGACCTCATCGAGGTTTGGGGGGAGGCCTCCAATGCCCATGATCTCTGCACTAGGCACAGGAACATGGCTGTCTACAGCTGCATGGCTGCCAGCCTGGCCACCAGAGGCCACATGCACAGCCAGGAGCACCTGTGGCTACTGGAGCAGCAGCTCCACACCCAGCAGCACTGGGTCCACGAGGACCTGCAGCTCCGGCAGCGGAGCTTGCAGGTGCTGGAGGATCAGGGCTGTGCCCTCCGAGGTCACCTCCAGACTCTGGGTGGAGAGGTTCCTGCCTCCTCCTGCTCCAGCCTCTGCGGCCACCCCAGCTCTCTCTCCTCCTTCCACCGCTGCTCCCCCTCCCACTTCCTCTGCACCCCCCGTCCCTCCTGCCTCACCCTCCACACCCACTCCCCTCTGATGCCCCCGCACCCGCAGTGCCGTGAGATGGGAGAGCCAGCAGGACCCCAAACCCTGAGCACTCCCTTCCCTTCCTCCCCTTCCTCCCCCTTCCAGCTCCCTCCTCCCAGGTTTCCCCCTCCCCTCTCCCGCCTCCTTTCCCCCGTCTCCTCAGAGTTTCATTCCCCCTCCTCAATTGTGTTAAATAAAGAGAGTTGTTATTTTTGAAAATATGTGTCTTTTATTTGACATCAGGAAGGGGGGGGGGGCTAGGGAAGGGTAAGTGGAAGGACGAGAGAGAGGAATGGGGCACAAGCCCCCAGTGGAGCAGACCGGGAAGACTGTTAGTTCTCCTCAGGGTGGAAGCTCTCCCGCAGGGCCCCCTGGATGCTGACATCCCCTCGATGGTCCTCCCAGATGGCAGCCAGGCTGCCAGCAATGTGTCCATGAGACGCAGCAGAGTCCCCAGGGGCAGGTCTGGTTCCATGTTGCAGGGTGCTGTGGTGCCCCAAGTGAGGGCAAGCAGAGCACTCTGAGACACAAATGATTTGCTGTCCCTCAGTGAGGTAGACCAGCAAGCAGAGAACCCTGAGAACTGTCTGTCTGAGATGGGGGGTGGGGTCCCTTTAAGCACAGCCCTCAGCTAGCCTGAGGCAGCAGCCCCACACACTAAGTTCAACCCTGATGCCCTGCCGGCACTGGTTCTGGCCAGCCTTACCTTTGATTCAGGGTCCACTCAATGTGGACGTGCTATTTCAAATTAGCAAAACGCTAATTCGAATTAGTTTTTAGGTCTAGCTTATTTCAAATTAACTAATTCAAATTAAGTTAGTTCGAATTAGCGCTGTAGTGTAGACATACCCATATTCCTTTAAGCTCAGGTCACAAACACTGAAAATCATTTTAGTGCTGAAAGTCTCCGATCCTAACTCCCCACAAGGGATGTTATACATTCAGAGGAGAAGTACTACTTTTATTTGAAGGTTGACCACTCATGTGAACAAGATCACCAGGATCAAGCATTTAATTTAAATGGGAAACTGTTTTAAAAGATACAGGCTGTGTCTAAACTGGCCAGTTTTTCCAGAAAATCAGCCGCTTTTTCGGAAAAACTTGCCAGCTGTCTACACTGGCCACTTGAATTTCCGCAAAATCACTGACTTCCTACTGTAAGAAATCAGTGCTTCTTGCGGAAATACTATGCTGCTCCCGTTCGGGCAAAAGTCCTTTTGCGCAAAACTTTTGTGCAAAAGGCCAGTGTAGACAGCTTGGATTTGTTTTCCGCAAAAAAGACCCAATCGCGAAAATGGCCATCGGGGCTCTTTTACGGAAAAGCGCGTCTAGATTGGCACGGATGCTTTTCCGCAAAAAGTGCTTTTGCGGAAAAACGTCTGTGCCAATCTAGACGCTCTTTTCTGAAAATGCTTTTAACGGAAAACTTTTCCGTTAAAAGCATTTCCAGAAAAACATGCCAGTCTAGACATAGCCACAATGTTATAGCAATTTAGAACTGAAAATGGCATTCACTTTAGTTCAGATTTCAAGAGGGACAGGTTTTAAATACATTTTCTTGTCTTCTGCTATGGCTAATGATTGAGTCCATTTCTTTGATAACATAATTACAGTGCATGCAATTCTCCCAGTATGTATCATATAAGATATATAAGGCTTCAACACAGTTCTGCACAATGTAAGATGAAATCACATAAATGAAGTAGTTGGCATCCTAAAATATTACTAATTTAAAAGATTACAATTAATTTCACAGAAAGAAAATTAAATCCCAACAAAAAAGATTTCCTGTTTCCATTTTACATAAAATTACCATTTAATTTAGCAAATCCCAAGGAAATATTTTTATGGAGACATTTTATTTCCACTGGGTGGTATTTTCCTGTGTGTCCTGACTAACAGACTGAAGCATAGAAAAAGATGTACCTAAGAAGAAAAAAACATGAAGTTTTTAGATGGTCTCTCACAGCACATCAAAGGGACTACAATCTACAAAGTAAATTCTTTTCCTATTAATGTTAAACAGCAAATATACCCAAAGGAACAATAGTTTACAATAAATTAGTAGTTTAGCTTTTTATAGAAGGGTTTATATTTTTTGCCAGAATTTGGCTTGTGATGTGCCATCTGCCTTTATTTTTAGACAGTTCCCCCTCCCTTCAAACACATTGCCTTAGCTACTGTGATGTTTATCACATTCATAATACATATCTGAGTTCTCAGCAAGGCTTGCCACATTTCAAATTGAGCCGTGGGCTTCCCTTCTCTTCCAAGGTGGCAGGAAACAGGGTACATAACATCCAGTTTGCCTGGGGCAGATTATCTGTTATCCATGTGCTAGAGTACTAGGGCAGAAGGATGCTGCTGAAAGTCTCTCTCCATCTATGATACACACAGGCTAGGGACAATTCAAGTCCAAGATGCAAATTACCCCAAAGGGGATGGGCTAGGGCTAGTGCTCCCTCTACTTTTTTATATCCATGTGCGGAAGGAGTTTTGTTATATGCACTCATATGGAAATGATGTGTGATATATCACCTCCGTATTGGTTCACATAAAATTCATTCTGCACATGGACAATCGGTGAGGCAAAAGGATTTAGAGTATGGGAGGATGCTCTGGCTGGGGGTGGGGGCTCTGAGTTTGGCATAAGGGAGCTCAGGGCTGAGGCAGAGGGGTATGGGTGCGGGGGTGAAGGATATGGCTTCTGTAAAGTTACTGTTGATTTACAGTAATGTGAATTAGAACAGAAATATGGACTCATTCTGCAACATCCATCTGAGGGACAGACTCACTCAGCAAAAGGCAGGATCTTCAATTCGTATGCCTTAAGAAGATGAAGGGCTGTGGTAACTCCAGCAGGAGTTGACTTTATGGTGAATCACACATGGATAGGAGGGCTCAAAAAACTCGAAAGAGTGATTCACTTCCAAGTAAAAAGTTTAATCTGAACTATTTAGACCACTGCACTGGGAATGTAACCACCATTTTCCTTGCAGCAATGTAGTTATAGTAATAAAAGAAAGGCCCATTGTATTTTTTTTATGACGCTCAGATACCTGAGTAGGTGAATAAGTGGGACTGAAAGCATGTCTGTTTATTGGCAGCATAGAGAGAGAGAAAGATCACAAGGAAACAGCAAAAGATGTATTTTAGAAGGTGCTCCTTCTTTTAGACCAGCAATCCATACTAGAAAGTCAATAGTGGCAAAGATTAAATTTTAATAAATTCTGTATCTTTTCTTATTTTTCTTGAGGAATTCAGGATCTGCTGCTCTCGCTGTATTGTTATTACCATTTGGGGTTTTCACATTCACTCCAGTATTGAAATCCTGGTGGTGGGCTTTATTATTATTATTTTACTTGGATGTATTTCTGTACTTCTCAGTAATATTCTGAACCAATTCAGATGCATTACAGAGATCTCTCTGTAGATGCTTTGGCTTTATTTCAGTCTGGTATATAGCACCTGCAAACTGCTACAGATACCAAATTTACAAGCCCTTAGGGTATGTCTACACTACAGCACTAATTCGAACTAACTTAATTCCAATTAGTTAATTCAAAATAAGCTCATTCGAATTAGTGCATCTAGACCTAAAAACTAATTCGAATTAGCATTTTGCTAATTCGAAATAGCATGCCCACATTGAGTGGACCCTGAACCGAAGTTAAGGATGGCCGGAAGCAGTGCCGGCAGGGCACCAGGTTAGGACTTAGAGTGTCGGGGTGCTGCCTCAGGCTAGCCGAGGGCTGTTCTTAAAGGGACCCGACCCCTACCCCGGACATACAGTTCTCAGGG
Organism: Pelodiscus sinensis; assembly: GCF_052426305.1. NCBI lineage: Eukaryota > Metazoa > Chordata > Testudines > Trionychidae > Pelodiscus > Pelodiscus sinensis. The sequence goes on along the minus strand of NC_143055.1, from coordinate 113,077,454 downwards.
TTCCTCTCTTGCTTGTCTAACTTGATGAGGGACAGCAAAGCAGCCCTGTCTTGGAGTGCACTGAGTGCCCGCACCTGGGACACCACAGCACTCGGCCATCAGCCCGGCTGCACTTGCTGCAGGCTGCCATCTGGGGGATCAATCGGGGGGCTGTCAGGATCCAGGAAGCCCTGCAGGAGAGCTTCCACCCCGAGGAGCCCGCAGAGCCACCCCAGTCCTCCCCATCAGGGGCTCATGCCCCATTCCTCCCTCACCTCCTTCCACTTACCCCTTCCTAGCCCCCCTTCCTGATGTAAAAAAATAAAGGACACGTGTGTTCAAAAATAGAAACTCTCTTTATTTAACAAAACTGGGGAGGGGGGGAATTAACCTCTGGGGAGACTGGGAAAAGGAGGTGGGAGAGGGGAAGAGAGAGGATGGAAGAGAGGAGATAGAAACCTGGGAGGAGAGAGCTGGAAGAGGGAAGCCGGGGGAAGAAGGAGGAGGGGAAGTATAAAACTATGGTACGCTATATCTTCAGTACCGGGTACAGATGTGGTCTCCTCACCTCAAAAAAGATATTTTGGCCTTGGAAAGGGTTAAGAAAAGGGCAATTAAAATGATTAGGGGTTTGGAACAAGTCCCATATGAAGAGAGGCTAAAGAGACTGGGACTTTTCAGCTTAGAAAAGAGGAGACTGAGGGGGGATATGATAGAGGTATATAAAATCATGAGTGGTGTAAAGAAGGTGAATAAAGAAAAGTTCTTCATTAGTTCCCATAATAGAAGTACTAGAGGACATCAAATGAAATTAATGGGTAGCAGGCTTAAAACTTCTTCTTCACACAGCGCATTGTCAACCTGTGGAACTCCTTGACACGGGAGGCTGTGAAGGCTAGAACTATAACAGAGTTTAAAGAGAAATTAGATAAATTCATGGAGGTTGGGTCCATGGAGTGCTATTAGCCAGGGGGTAGGAATGGTGTCCCTGGCCTCTGTTTGTGGAAGGCTGGAGATGGACAGCACGAGACAAATCACTTGGTTATTGTCTTCGGTCCATCTCCTCCAGGGCACCTGGTGTTGGCCGCTGTTGGCAGACAGGCTACTGGGCTAGATGGACCTTTGGTCTGACCCAGTACAGCCATTCTTATGTTCTTATGTTCTAAGCTCAGGGTCGGGGTTTCACCAGACCAACTTGATTTTCATGCAAACCTGCTCCTGGGTTCGCATGTGGCCTTTGGTGGCCAGGCTGGCAGCTATCCTTCCCTAGACAGCCACTTTCCTGTGCCTAGTGTGGAAAATGTGGACGTTGGAGGCCTCCCCCCAAACCTCGATGAGGTCCACGATCTCCGCACTAGACCAGGTGGGCGCCCGCCTCTTGCAGCCCTGGGCAGGTTCCTGTGAGCCGCAAGCTGGTCCTGGGAAGAGGCGGAGGGGTGGCTGGCTCATGCTGTGCCTGGTGCAGGGACTGCTGGCTGGGTGCTGGCAGGCTTGCAACTGGCACAAGCACTGTAGCCAGACCGTGCCCCTTTAAGGGCTCCGGGGCCGGAAGGGGGGCAGAAAAGTTTCCCCGGTTTGGCCCAGAGTGGCCACCAGGGACAGCTGGGAAGGGCTAGCTTCCAACTAGTTAAAATTAAGTGGTTACACAGCCCTTAATTCGAACTACTTAATTCGAACTAGATGTTACTTCTCGTAGAATGAGGTTTACCTAGTTCGAATTAAGCGTTCCATTAGTTCAATTTAAATTCGAACTAGCGGTTTGTATGTGTAGCCCCTATTAAAGTTAATTTGAACTAACAGCTATTAGTTCAAATTAAGTTTGTAGTGTAGACATACCCTTAGCTATTAGTGGTAAGTCGCTTTCAAGAAGTGCATGCTACAATTTTCTTTACTTCCACAGCCCCACTACAAACTTTAGCACAACAGAAAGTCAGAATCTGACAGTGGTAATGAAAGGGAAGCACCTTAAAACTTGCTGTTCGTTGGTGAGGAGGGAGGGTAAGGAAAGAAATGTCTCCCATCCTTAGGCAGTGGCAGAGATGAGAGGCATGTGGGGACTATGTATGTGGGCCAAAGCCTGAATTTCTTACATTGCTCTTTCAATGACACTGATGGAAATTTAGCCAGAATTAAAATTTAGCAGTGACTTTAAGATTAGGTACAGTGTCATTAGATCCCCTGCTTAAAAGTCGGTTCCCCCAGCACCATCTCTATGGGGGTAGGTGAGACAAAGGGGTAGTGGGGACTGGGTATGAGCTCGGAATCAGTTGATTCTCAGCTTGAGCTGGGACCCTGCCTCTGTGCACCAGCCTTTTAAATGTATTAAGAGATCTTAATACATGTAAAAGGCAGAGTTGCAGTGGGGTTAGCTCCCGGGGCCGGGAGCTAATCTGCTACAGCTCCCCTGCTTATTGACTAATCGACTAGTCAATGGAAATTCCATCAACTAGTTGATTAAACTTAATTTAACCTTCCTAGTATAAAAGGATCCCTGAAGCCAGCCTGTCTGGGTGACCAGCCGCCAGTACCACCTTGATGGCTGAATAACAATGTGAGTGAGCCCTGCAAAAGAACCCACCAAGAAAGAGAGAGACAAAAGTCTCAGCAAGAAAAGAAGATCATAAATCATAGATTCGTAGGTCTGGAAGAGATCTAAGGAAGTCATCAAGTCCATCTCCCACCCCAAAGCAAGACCAACCCAAAGTAAATCATTCCAGCTAGGACTTTGTCAAGCCAGGGCTGGAGATTACACCACCTCCTTTGATAACCCATTCCAGTGCTTCATTACCCTCCTAGTGAAATAGTTTTTACTAATATCCAACCTAGACATCCCACACTGTAACTTGAGACCATTGCTCTTTGTTCTGCCATCCATCACTAATAAGAACAGCCTCTCTCCATCCTCTTTGGAACCTCCCTTCAGGCAGCAAAAAGCTACTATCAAATCCCCCCTCATACTTCTCTTCTGCAGACTAAATACAGGCAGTCCCCGGGTTACGTACAAGATAGGGACTGTAGGTTTGTTCTTAAGTTGAATCTGTATGTAAGTCGGAACTGGCGTCCAGATTCAGACACTGCTGAAACTGACCGCCAGTTCTGACTTACATACAGAATCAACTTAAGAACCCCAGGCGTCCCCAAGTCAGCTGCTGCTGAAACTGATCAGCAGCTGATTCCAGGAAGCCCGGGGCAGAGCAACTCTGCCTGGGGCTTCCTGTAGTCAGCGCTGGTCAGTTTCAGCAGAAGCTGACTTGGGGATGCCTGGGGCAGAGCAGCTGGGGTGCTGCTGGGTTGCTCCAGTAGCGCCGCTCCTGGGTGCTACTGGACCAACCTAGCAGCACCCCATCTGCTCTGCCCCAGGCGTCCTGATTCAGCCGCTGCTGAAACTGACCAGCAGCGGCTGAATCAGGACCTGGGGCAGAGCAGCTGGGGTGCTGCCGGGTTGGTCCAGTAGTGCCCAGAGCGGCGCTGCAGGACCAATCGGCAGCGCCCCAGCTGCTCTGCCCCAGAGTCCAAAACAAAAGCCTGGTCTGCTGGGGGGGGAGGGGAGCACACTAGCTGCGCCCCTCCCCTCCCCAGCAGACCAGGGACACGGGGAGCAGAGCCTCTGAGGCTTTGCTCTGGCAAAGCCTCAGAGGGAGGGACCCCGCCGCGGCTGCGGCTTCAGTCCGGGAGCCTGTGGTCTGCTGGGGACGGTCCCCAGCAGACCACAGGCACCCAGATTGAAGCGGCAGCAGCGGCGGTTCCCCGCGCCTCTGAGGCTTTGCTCTGGCAAAGCCTCAGAAGCACGGGAACCCGCCAGGTGCCCCTGGTCTGCTGGAGACGGTCTCCAGCAGACCAGGGGCACCGGAGCAGCTTACCAACGGGGCTTTCTCGCCCCGACTTCCGGGGCGAGAAAGCCCCGTTCGTAAGTGCGGATCCGACATAAGTCGGATCCGCGTAAGTCGGGGACTGCCTGTAAGCCCAAATCCCTTAGCCTCTCCTTGTAAGTCATGTGCTCCAGTCCTCTAATAATTTTTGTTGCCCTCCACTGGACTTTCCCCAATGAGTACACATTCTTTCTGTAGTGGGGGGCCCAGAATTGGACGCAATACTCCAGATATGGCCTCACCAGAGCCAAATAAAGGGGAATAATCAGTTCTCTAGATCTGCTGGCAATGCTCCTCCTAATGTACCCTATTATGCCATTATCCTTCTTGGCTACAAGGTCACATTGTTGACTCATATCCAGCTTCTCATTCACTGTTATTCAGGTCCTTTATTCAAACCGCTGCTTAGCCAGTCAGTCCCCAGCCTGTAACATTCTTTCGTCCCAAGTGCAGGACTCAGTTGGAGTAGTGTGTCCGTTCTGGGCACCGCATTTCAAGAAAGATGTGGAGAAATTGGAGAGGGTCCAGAAAAGAGCAACAAGAATGATTAAAGGTCTAAAGAACATGACCTATGAAGGAAGGCTGAAAAATTGGGTTTGTTTATTTTAGAAAAGAGAAGACTGAGGGGGGACATGAGAGCAGTTTTCAGGTATCTAAAAGGGTGTCATAAGGAGGAGGGAGAAAACGTGTTCATCTTGGCCTCTGAGGATAGAACAAGAAGCAATGAGCTTAAACTGCAGCAAGGGATGTTTAGGTCAGACATTAGGAAAAAGTTCCTAACTGTCAGGGTAGTCAAACACTGGAATAAATTGCCCAGGGAGGTTGTGGAATCTCCATCTCTGGAGATATTTAAGAGTAGGTTAGATAAATGTCTTTCAGAGATGGTCTAGACAGTATTTGGTCCTGCCATGAGGGCAGGGGACTGGACTCGATGATCTCTCGAGGGCCCTTCCAGTCCTAGTATTCTATCAAGTCCAGTCCCCTGCCCTCATGGAAGGACCAAATACTGTCTAGACCATCCCTGATTGACATTTATCTAACCTCATGTCCCTCCTCAATCTTCTCTTTTCTAAACTAAACAAACCCAATTCTTTCAGCCTTCCTTCATAGGTCATGTTCTTTAGACCTTTAATCATTCTTGTTGCTCTTCTCTGGACCCTCTCCAATTTCTCCACATCTTTCTTGAAATGCAGTGCCCAAAACTGGACACAATACTCCAACTGAGGCCTAACTAGTGCAGAGTAGAGCGGAAGAATGACTTCTCGTGTCTTGCTCACAACACACCTGTTACTGCATCCCAGAATCATGTTTGCTTTTTTTGCAACAGCATTATACTGCTGACTCATATTCAGCTTGTGGTCCACTATAACCCCTAGATCCCTTTCTGCCATATTCCTTCCTAGACAGTCACTTCCCATTCTGTATGTGTGAAACTGATTGTTCCTTCCTAAGTGTCTTTATCAAACCTCATCCTGTTTACCCCAGACCATTTCTCCAATTTGTCCAGATCATTTTGAATTATGACCCTATCCTCCAGAGCAGTCGCAATCCCTCCTAGCTTGGATCATCTGCAAACTTAATAAGCATACTTTCTATGTCAATATCTAAATTGTTGATGAAGATGTTGAACAAAGCCGGCCCCAAAACAGACCCCTGCGGAACCCCACTTGTTGTACCATTCCAGCAGAATTGTGAACCATTAATAACTACTCTCTGAGTACAGTTATCCAGCCAGTTATGCACCCACCTTATAGTAGCCCCATCTGAGTTGCATTTGCCTAGTTTATTGATAAGAATATCATGCAAGACTGTATCAAACGCCTTACTAAAGTCTAGGTAAACCACATCCACCACTTCTCACTTATCCACAGACTCGTTATCCTATCAAAGAAAGCTATCAGATTGGTTTGACATGATTTGTTCTTTACAAATCCATGCTGGCTGTTTCCTATCCCCTTGCCACCTTCAAAGTGTTTGCAGATGATTTCCTTAATTACTTGCTCCATTATCTTCCCTGGCATAGAAGTTAAACTAACCAGTCTGTAGTTTCCTGGGTTGTTCTTATTACCCTTTTTATAAATGGGCACTATACTTGCCCTTTTCCAGTTCTACAAGTGTAACACACTAACACCTGTTGCAATGGACTCAGCTCAGTGAACAGCTGGACTTTCTATTCCCCCCTCAAATGGAAAAAGACACGCCCACTTTGGACCCTCTTTCACACACTGATATAAACAAGTTATGCATTGCCCTCTGACATGGTTAATTCCCCTCCACTCCCATTTTGGATATGTTGGTTTGATCAAAATGCCTGTATCCAGCATACTGTCATCCTGACCGTATCTCAAGGAGGGTCAATGTGTCCTAGATTATCTTTGAGAAATGTGCTTGTATCATCCTACCTATCGAGGCATTCTGGAATTTGTTTACATGAATACTTAGTGCCTAGGAGTTCCTGTGGTTTTGCCACCATAGCCCTGTTTTTGCCAAGTTCAAATATTGGCCAATGAACCTGCAAGCAGACATCTGCTTTGCAACAGGGCAGAGCCTGATTTCAGTTTGGGCCTTAGGCCCTAGCCCGGGCCCTTATACTAATCCTCCATGTCTCAGGCTCTCTCTTTCTACCATGCCATAAGACCATGGTCCATCTCCAGCTTCAGAGAGTTTGCTTTAACCAGTTGGTCTTAAAAAGCTGGTCCCAAAACGCTCCTAATCCAAACTCTTTAAAGGAAAAAAATAGATTTTTTTTCTTGACAAGTAAAAGATATAAAATAGAAGCTTTTTCTTTTTTAAGAAAAGGTGGAGCCATACTTTTGTTGTTGAAAATGTGAGTCAGAATGAACTTGTTGCCAGGGAAACCTTGCATTGCAAGCAAAGGCATGCCTCTGAGTTAAGAGGGTGGTGGGGGAGCAAGGGAGCTGATAGTGAGCCTATTTACTTTATGTTCTTCATGTTCCCTGTGGAAGTAATTAATTTGGTAGAGTTCTGAACTGTGGTCTCAAAACACAAGGATGCAAATCATGTCTGCATAAAACATTAACAAGGAAAAGCATGGGCTTACGGGGAATGGGAGGGAGTGGTTAAAGTTCTAGACTCGAAAGGGGAAAAAATCAAAACTCAAGGAAACGTGTCAAAATGGTTTCTAGCATGATGGCTGCTGCTTGTGCATTTCAACAAGCCACGTCTGAGACAGAGCTTGGGACACTTGCTTCTTTCGGTGTGGCAGAGCTTGGGGGTGTGTGTGTGGGGGGAGAGGGGGACTTCTATTTCTCAGTCCTTGAAGGAATCATGCAAATGTGCTGTTCTAATCATGCCTGGACTTTCTGTTCCTCAAGGTTGTTGTAGTAAAGTGTGATGCTGGTGGACATGTGTTAATTCTACTGGAGTTATTGCAGGTTTACTCTGCTGTAATAGAACAGAATTGGGCTCCTTTTCAATCGTATTGCCAGAATTAACAAATAAAAGGTTAACCATGCTAAGGGCAATAGTCATTAAAGGCTATCCTTAGACTAAAGGACTTCCTGCAGATAAAGTTATCATTGCCCAACCTTAGAAGACATTTAGATATTTGCACAATATTTTACATCTATTTCTTTTGAGCCTCATCTATAGTTATATGACAGCACAATACATTGTCCAGCTTATGGTTTCTTTTCAAACACATTTGATTGTAGGATTATGCAGTGTCAATGTCCTTTATGCATCTGAAAAAAATTGATGAGTGGCAACTTATTTTTAAGACATAACTGTACAATAGCACATACTAGGGATGAGTTTGACTCAATGGTAAGTAGACTGCAGTCACTGCACCAAGGATAAATTTACAGTTCTGACATATACATTTTCCCTGCACATTCATACTGAGAATGAAACTAACACCATTTACTACACTCGTGAGGGATGCCTTGAAACTGTATCACTTGGGTGACCTAGCACTTGCATAAAAAGGAAGGAGATAACCGTATTGATTTCATTTCCAACCTCACAACACATGCTCAGAACTGCATGCCTTGAACTTATCAGGTTTATAGGAAAGCCTGCTGTTGCAACATGGTAAATATGATCTGCTACGGTTGCATCAGGTGGTTCTCCTTATTTACTCTGTTCTCCTGTAATATAATCCCTATGCATATTTGGGTTATACTCACTTATACAGAGTTTGAGCCCTTTAATCTTTTGGTACTGGCTCCAGCCCTCTCTGTTCCTGGAAGGTGGTAAGCAGCCTGCACTTCCATTGAAGTCAGTGGGATTATATCCACAAGCAGCCTTCAGTTAATTTCATTTCAATACACTGAGGGGTTATGCTGGGCTTAAGAGACACGAATCTGTATGACATCACTGAACTGGCAAGTTTTCTTGGATTTTTGTATGTTTGTATTTGTTTGAAAAATGCGTATTAAATTATAATAATTAAATTTAGTATTGTAAAACTATATTCATACTTTGTATTATTGTAACTAAACACTCTTATCCTTCATAGGCTTGTGACAGAACCAGCCCTGTAAGTAGCGGTGCACACAGACAGATTAGTTCCGGTAACCATGCCAATGACAGAAACCCTACCACAGCTAGCATCTGGTGCATTCACCCAGGAATGAGACTGATGGGGGACCCAAAACAAATGGGAGCCCTTGCATCTAAGTGTAGTGGGGATCGACCCAGGTGAGTTCTATATACAGGCAGTCCCTGAGTTACGTGGATCCGACTTATGTCGGATCCGCACTTACGAACGGGGCTTTCTCGCCCCAGAGCTCGCAGGCAGCGGGACCGCCCAGAGCGCAGCGGTCCTGCCACCTCCACCTCTGGGGTGAGAAAAGCTGCTCCAGGTGCCCCTGGTCTGCTGGGGACCGTCTCCAGCAGACCAGGGACACCTGGAGCAAAGCGGCAGCGGCGGTGAGGCGCGGGACTCCGCTGCCGCTGCCGCTTTGCTCCCGGTGCCTCTGGTCTGCTGGGGACCGTCTCCAGCAGACCAGGGACACCCGGAGCAAAGCCGGGGAGGCAGAGGGGTCCCACGCCTCTGAGGCTTTGCTGTGGCAAAGCTGGGGAGGCGCGGGACTCCGCCGCCGCTGCCGCTTTGCTCCCGGTGCCTCTGGTCGGCTGGGGACCGTCTCCAGCAGACCAGGGACACCTGGAGCAAAGCCGGGGAGGCGGAGGGGTTCCGCGCCTCTGAGGCTTTGCCAGAGCAAAGCCTCAGAGGTGCGGCACCCCGCCGCCGCTGCGGCTTTGCTCCCCGTGTCCCTGGTCTGCTGGGGGGGGGGGGGGGGCGCAGCTAGTGGCTGAATCAGGACACCTGGGGCAGAGCAGCTGGGGTGCTGCTGGGTTGGTCCAGTAGCGCCGAGGAGCGGCAGTGCTACTGGACCAACCCAGCAGCACCCCAGCTGCTCTGCCCCAGGCGTCCCCAAGTCAGCCGCTGCTGAAACTGACCAGTGGCTGACTACAGGAAGCCCCTGCCCCGGGCTTCCTGGAATCAGCCGCTGATCAGTTTCAGCAGCAGCTGACTTGGGGATGCCTGGGGTTCTTAAGTTGAATCTGTATGTAAGTCGGAACTGGCGTCCAGATTCAGCCGCTGCTGAAACTGATCAGTTTCAGCAGCGGCTGAATATGGACGCCAGTTCCGACTTACATACAGATTCAACTTAAGAACAAACCTACAGTCCCTATCTTGTACGTAACCTGGGGACTGCCTGTAGTTACAAAAGAATTAAACAGGACTAGCAGACTCAGTACTAGAGGACTGTAAAGAGAGTGCCCAACCATGTAAGCTGTACTCATTTGGCCCTGATCATATGTAAGGCTTATATACACTTCATAAACTATTCAATTTCAACTCTTGTTCTTATCAATTCAATGGAGCTACTCCTGTTTGGAAATAAGCACGTGCTTCAGTCTTTGCAGGAATAGGGCCTTGAGCTGTAGTGAATCTGGGCTTATCTCCACAGTTTTTATAGCCACTGTCATGATTATGAGGGTTAGCCAGCAGCCTGGAGATTAAGGGGTTAACTACACCTAGCCAGGTAGCGTGACCAATAGGAATGTAGGTGGGACTTTTCAAACTGGGACAAAGGAATTTGGGTTTTTTTCCTTTCTTCCCTTTTGTCTCTGGGGGAGAGTTCTCTGCAGCTACAGAGAGTGACAAGCATGTCTCTCTCTCTCTCCAAGACACCATTCTTCATTTTCTGTAAGTAGGGTAAAGTTTAGGTAGTTTCGTTAGGTTTTATTGTTTTAAGGATTGGGTATGGGATCTGAGATCTGGCACTGCTTAAAGATGTTTTGGCTTTTCTTTAAGTTCTAGGCCCATGGAGTTTCTCCTTGAGTATATTTTGTTACCCTCATATCTAGTCATTATGTTTGCAACAGGAATGTTGTTGTAATAATAAAAGTTCTTTCTTTTCTTTTTATTAACTTGGCAGTGGTTAATGGTGTGCCCTGATTTTTGTTCTAGGGGTAAGATTTCCCAAATGATCTTTCCCCTGATTTCTTTATCAACATTTGGGTGGTGGCAGCGGAAGTTTTATTCCCAAGATCTAGGGTTTTAAGATCTTGGGGGGAAGTTTTATACCAAAGCCTGGTAGATAAGGTTTTGGGGTACACTTGCTGGCCCCCACTTCTGCATTTATCATGCCAGAGTGGGGAAGGAGCCATGACAGCCACTTAACTATATTGGTTTAGGAACTGATAGGGTTCGAGAAGTAGAACATGCTGGTGAACCTGTTGAAGACTACTGCCCCCCCCCCAAAAAAAAAATCAGTGAGGGTGGGGAATATCCAATATCCTGGGAGAAGAACAGATTGTTTTGTGGGGCAAGTAGTAGTAGAGGAGAGGTTATGCCAATATTTCTCAACCTTTTTTTATAAAACAAAAGACAGGACTACGCAGCACTTTAAAGACTAACAAGATGGTTTATTAAACCATCTTGTTAGTCTTTAAAGTGCTGCATAATCCTGTCTTTTGTTTCAGCTACACCAGACTAACACGGCTGCATCTCTATCACTTTTTTTTTATAAAGTCCTATTTTAGAAAAAAATTTAAGTACCCCCAAAGCCAGGTACCCCCAGCACTCCTTCTATGCTCTAACTCAATGCACCCACTCCTCCCTCAGAGCCAGGCACCCCCAGTCCTCCCGCTCTAACTCTATGCCTTTCCCCTCCCCCAGAGCCAGGTGCCCCAGTCCCCCTACTCTAACCCAATGCATCCACCATTCCCCCAGAGCCAGGCACCCCAGATCCCCTGCTCTAACCCAGTGTCCCTCCCCTCCCCCAGAGCCAGGCACCAGACCTATGGTAACTCTACCTTTTAAGTGCCTGCTCCTGCCACTTGGCCCTGCCTCAGCAGCTTGTCTCCCACCCCAGCCTTACACCCTCCTATCGTGGCACCTGGGGGCAACTGCCCCCTTGTCTCCCCTCACTATGCCACTGATGCGGCGGGGGGGGGGGTCCTTTGGAGCAAAGCTTATTTTGCCACTTCACTGCCTTTTAGCTCCTCTCTGCAGTGCCACAGGGAAGGGGTGATGGGGATGCATTGTACTGAGCTGCTGGTGGGGGTGGGGATAATGAGCATCTCCAGGTTCAGCCGCCTTCCCCGCTGGAGCACCCTGGGGGGGCTGTGGGAGAGGAAATGAACTAGGAGAGGCGGCCAGGGAAGAGATTTTTTTTTCTCCCTACCCAGACCCGCCTCCCCCCCCCCCCCACCCCCCCTGCAACTTGGAACTGCCCTGGGTCTCATCGGAGCCTCTGCCACAGCCACATGCTTTTCCCACCAGTGCTGGGGCGTGTGCGCAGAGCAGCTGTTAACGTCCAGGCGCACGGCTCCAAATGTTCAATTTGACAGGCATGTGCCACTGCCCCCTCCCTGAGTCCCTTTGCAGGGCAAAATTCCAGACTTTTTTTCCAAATTTCACTTGTGTTGAGATACCCCCCAGACTTCTCTCGCATACCCCTAAGGGTACGCGTACCACTGGTTAAGAAACACTGGGCTATGCCACTAAGGGTATGTCTAGACTACATTCCTTTTTCAGAAAAGGGATGTAAATTAGACGTGTTGAAACTGCTAATGAAGCGGGGATTTAAATATCCCATGGTTCATTAGCATAAAAATGGCCACCGCTTTTTTTCGGCACAGAGCTTTGTCAGAGAAAAGACGCAGTCTAGAGGGTGATCTTTCGAAAAATAAAGGCTTTTTTTAAACATCCTGTAAACCTCATTTCATGAGGGATAAAGGATCTTTCGAAAAAGGCTTTATTTTTCCAAAGATCAGTCTCTAGACTGCCGCTTTTTTCCGACAAAGCTCCATGCCGAAAAAAAGCAGCGGCCATTTTTATGCTAATGAAGCGTAGGATATTTAAATCCCCGCTTCATTAGCAATTTTGATGTGTCTAATCTGCGTCTCTCTGTCAGCAGATAGATGCAGTCTAGACACACCCTAAGAGAAGAAACAAAATATAGGACTATGTAGCACTTTAAAGACTAACAAGATGGTTTATTAGATGATGAGCTTTCGTGGGCCAGACCCACTTCCTCAGATCAAATAGTGGAAGAAAATAGTTACAGCCATATATATATTGAATTGAATTGAAGTATCAAGACCCTTGATTCTGCCCAGCACTGTGCACAAAGGGAGAGCCCCTGGTACTAAAATTAGCCAGAGCCCCTCAAGCAAGGAGTCCCTCCCCTTGCTGTTTTATAGAACATGGCAGTTACATAACAGGTTACATAACACAAACTTCTAAACCAATCAGATTCAACCTTTCCATCTATGGCTTTGTTTGTCACATGCTTGTACTTCTCCACTCCACATGTTGAGTCCATCCCCCTCCCCTTGGCCTTTTCTAGACTGTTTCTAGGGTGGTGAGCCACAGCATGTGTAAGCGGGGAATGATCCCGCTCTTGTGGGGAACTTTCCTGGCTTCTATACACCCCGGTGAAATGAACCAGCGAAAGGATCTGAGTCCCCACTCCCACTTCCTTTACCCCACAGCTCCCTGATCCTGAGGGCTCCCCCTCCACTCTTCTGAGTAGCAGAGCCCTTGAAACCCCAATAAGGCTGGGCCCAGGTTTCCTGGGGCTTAATCTCTGACCTTGTAGTCACTAGGAGCAGGAGTTAGGGTGTCCCCACTCCGAGGTGCTCTCTTCACACTGCAGGCCTTCTTGGCCCAGTGATCACTTCATAAGGTTCAAAGCAAATACAATTTATTAAACAACAACTGATTAAAGAGAAAAGAATAAGACAAAATGAGAATGGTTAAATGAGAACACACAGCCCTGCTCTGTAGCACAGGGACATCAAAACAGCAGCCTGCAGAGTGTAAGGACAGTCCACAGTCTCTTCCTTAGAGGCCCCTTAGAGTCCTTGGATGTGCTGCAGGGGGCTGCAGGCTGGACACACTTGCTCTGGCAGTGACCACACAGCCTCAAGCTCTAAGTGGCCAGACCCCTCTCCCAGTCCAGAGCCTCTCCCCACACTTTGCAGTTCCCAGATGCTCACCACATCCAGCTGCAGGCTGTGCTGTGTGGCCAGTCCCTAGCTTCTTGCGTTGCTTCTCTGTTCCTTTTGGCACTCTGAGCACTGCCAGTCTGCTGCTCAACACAGGGTCTGCGCTCTTGAGCTGTGTGTGTCAGGCTCAGCTGCTGCAAAAACTGCCCCTCAGCACACAGCTTGCTTTGCTAGGGCAGTCTATCAGCTCCCTGTTTTTGCAGGACTTCTTCACACAGCTTGTACTCCTATTTCAGCTCTCTGTCTTTGCAGGACCACTTCTGCACACAGCTTGTTTGTTCAGAGACAGAGCCAGAACAATCCCAGCTCACAGGGAGGACGGGGCCTGGCCCCCCACTGGCCTGTCCAACCTGTCAATCAGGCTGAGCTGGAGTGTTGGCTGCTTTCCATTGTCTCTGGGGTCAGTCAGTCTCATGAACTCTTCCCCTTCAGATACTGTGAGCTGGCAAACCAAAAACTCCCAGTTTTAGTAAGGGGTAACAGTCCCCTTACACATGCTACTTTATGCATATCTAGTTTCCAAACCACAATTTGTTTAAAATGAACACATGCATACCCTTCAGCACTATGCCTCTCCCGGAGGTGGAATAATTAAGTTGACATTACCAATAAGTTAGGTAAGTGGAAGGGACCTGGTAGAGCAGATTTATACACAATTAGGTTGAATTAAGGCGGCTTCCCTCAACCTAAGTCTGTAGTATAGATTAGGCCTGAGATGCATCTTGAAGAATTTTGAAAAGGGAACATAGGAAAACGTTTTCTTCTTGAGAAATCCAATAAAAGGAAGAAAATGTTTCCCTATGTTCTCTTTTCAAAATTCTTCAAAGAGGCTTTGTTCAAGTGTAAATTTTCCTGCAGTGGTTAATTTTGCCATTCACAATAAAGTCACGACCACCTCTCAGAAATAATTTCTGTTTACACTGTGCTGAAATTTAGGGATCTCTAAATGATTCACAAGCTTAAACTGAGATGCAAATTATTTATAGAGTTTCATTTCATCCACCTGTGAAATGTGGCAGCTGTTTAGCAACACACAGGAACACCACATAGTAGTCCTCGCTTCCTGACTAGAAATGTTATAGCCAATTGAAACTGCAATGGGAATTTTTAAAATAGGCGGAATGTATTCAGTAAAGTTGTAATTTGACCAAAATACTAGGATTAACACTTCTGTTCTTGTAGGTGGTCAGCATGATTTCTAACAAAATATTGCCAGTAGGTTCATTTTAGGCTCTAGTTCTATATAGGATCAAATGGGACACTGTCACCCAATGAACCAGCAATAGCGTATTCTGCAGGACTTTGATGTACTCTGGCATACTACTCTATCCAAATATTGACTTGAACTTGCTTAACTGGCAAGCACTGAAAGGATCACAGAGAAGAAGGCTATTGGTAAATTGAAGATGGTTCAGAGTAGAGCCACAAGAATAATTCAAGGATTAGAAAACCTTCCTTAGAGTGACAGACTGAAGGAGCTCAATCTCTTAAGTTTTGGAAAGGGAAGGCTAAGAGTGACTTGATAACACTCTGTAAGGATCCACATGGGGACCTAATACTTTTCAATCTAACAGGGAAAGGTATTCCACAATCTAATGGCTAGAAGTTGTAGCTAGACAATTTCAGATTGGAAATACAATGTAAAAAGTTCCGTAAGTAATCAATCAGAACAATTTACAAAGGGTTGTGATGGATTCCCCATCACTTACCCTTTTTAAAACCAAGATAGGAAGTTTCTAAGGGTACGTCTACGCTACAGCGCTAATTCGAACTTAGCTAATTCGAACTAACGCATCTAGAACTGAAAACTAGTTCGAATTAGCGTTTTGCTAATTCGAACTAGCGCGTCCACACTGATTGGACGCAGGGGCGCATTTAAGGGCGGCTGAAACTGGTTCTGGCAGGGCATCAGGTCAGTAGTTGCTTGTGTGGCTGCTGTCTGAGGCTCGTGCTTAAAGGGACCCCCCTGGACAGCCGGTTCTCAGCTTTTCCTGTTTGCTTGCCAACCTCGCCGAGGGACAGCAAAGCGTTGGTCTCTGTGCCCGTCTGTGTCGGTGCTTCCCTTCGGGGGGGGGGGGCCGCCGCAGGTGGCAACATGGAGCCAGAGCTCGCCCTGCACCTTCTGGTGCACTTTCTGGACATGCTGCTGCAAGCCTGCCAGCAATGGCTGGAGGCTGCCTGGCACCACCTGGTGCACGTCAGCCCCCTGCCTCTCCACCTGGCCGCCCTGGGGGCCGTGGAGGAGCTGCAGTGGCACCCCGGCACTGGCGTTCCCCGCCGCATCTGGAGTCTGGACACCAGCAGCGACTGGTGGGACCGCATCGTCCTGGAGTGCTGGGAGGACCGACAGTGGACCCAGAACTTCAGGATGAGGAGGGACACCTTCCTGGAGCTCTGCGAGTGGCTCGCCCCTGCCCTGCGCAGAAGGGACACTCGCATGAAACCCACCATCCCCCTCCAGAAGCGGGTGGCCATCGCCCTCTGGAAGCTCTCCATGCCGGACAGCTACTGATCCGTCGGGGACCAGTTCGGCGTGGGGAGATCCACTGTCGGAGCGGTGCTCATGCAGGTATGGCACTTGTTGGCCACTGCACCGGGGGAGGAAGGGGGGCTGCAAGGAGGGGATGGGCCACCCCAGGGACAAAGGGGGCGGGAGGAGGCGAAAGTGCCCAGCACCGGAGGGGTCGGTTTGTCCCGGCCATACTACATGCCGCCAGGGGGGTTGCTTCCAGGAGTGAGGCGCAGGGCACTGCCAGGGTACGAATGTTCCCAGCCATCTGGGAGCCCCACTGATTGGTGCTTTGCTGTGTCTCTCTCCGCAAGTGGTCAAGGCCATCAACCGGGTGCTGCTCCGCAGGGTGGTATGCCTCGCCGACCCGGACGCTGACATCCGGGGATTCGGTGCCCTTGGCTTCCCCAACTGCGGTGGGGCCATCGACGGGACGCACATCCCCATCCGTGCCCCGGAACACCAGGCGTCCCGTTATGTGAACCGCAAGGGGTACTTCTCCATCCTCCTGCAGGCCGTGTGTGACCACCGGGGACAGTTCATGGACATTAATGTGGTCTGGTCCGGCAAAGCACATGACGCCCGGGTGTACCGCAACTTCTCCGTGTGCCAGCGGCTGCAGGATGGAACCTTCTTCCCCAACCGCCACATCAGGGTCGGGGACGTGGACATGCCCGTGTGCCTGGTGGGGGATGCCGCCTACCCACTGCAGCCGTGGCTGATGAAGCCCTACACGGGGCACCTCAATCCCTCCTGCCAGGCCTTCAATGCCAGGCTGACCAGGGCCCGCATCGTGGTGGAGGGGGCCTTCAGGCGACTGAAAGCCCGCTTTCGATGCCTCCTCACCCGTCTGGACCTGGTCGAGCACAACATCCCTCCCTCGGTGGCAGCATGTTGTGTGCTCCACAATTTGTGTGAGCGAAAGGGGAAGGCTTTCCTGCCAGCCTGGATGGCTGAGGCTGACCGCATGGCTGGCCACTACGGTCAGCCCCGCACCGCTGCCGTCCAGGAAGCCCACCGGGGGGCCGTCCAGATCTAGGAAGCACTGCGGGAGAGCTTCCTGGTGGAGAAGGAGGACTGACCTCTCCCTGCATGCCCCACTGGGGCCTTCTTCCACCCTACTCCCTTCCCCTTTCCCCTCCCTACCTACTGTCAAATAAAGAAACCTGTTTTTCAAACAAAAACGTCTTTTTATTTTACATAACTGGGGTGGGGGGAGGGAGGAAGGAGCGTGGGAGAGGGGAGGGGGAAACCTGGGACGAGGGAGCTGGAAGGGGAGGGAAGGGAGGACGGGAAAGGAAAGCTCAGGGGTGGGGGTCTGGCTGCCTCTCCTGTCTCGCAATACTGCGGGTCCGGGGGCGTTGGTGGGGAATGGTTGTGGAGGGTGGGGCAGGAGGGACGGGGGGGTGTGGAGGAAGCAGGAGCGGGAGCAGGAGAGGGAGCAGAGGGAGCAGGGGGAGGAGGGGAAGCAGGAGGAATTGGGAAGCGGACGAGCAGGCTCTGGAGGTGGCCTCGCAAGGCACGGCCCTGCTCCTCCAGTGCCTCCAAGCTCCTCCGGCACAGCCTCAGGTCCTCCTGGACCCAGTGGTCCTGGAGACGGAGCTGTTGCTCCAGGAACCGGAGGTGCCGCCTCTGGTACTCCTCCTGGTTCCTGGCTCTCCTGCTTGCCCGGGCGCAGGCGGCTGCTGCAGGCGGGGTGGTGCGCCCTGCAGTCCCAGGTGCTGCGGCTGTGGTGAAACAAGACCAGCGGTCAATTACCCCAGGGGCCCAGGTGTGTGAAACCCAGCTCCCCTCTGCAAGGCCAGGGCCCCTGTAGGATCCCCAGCTGCTGCTCCTTGGTGGGCAAGGCCCAGGCGCACGGTCCCAGGGCTCCCTCTTGCCCTAGCCCCCCGTACACATAAGGGGAGCATGATGGTGCTCACAGGTGGATGCCTCCCCGGCCTTGGCCGACACAGGCGAGCGGCTCTGTGGGGTGCCTCGGGGGTCCCGGGTCCTGGGCAGGCTCCCGGCAGGCTCCTGGCTCTCGGAGCCATCCTCCTCCTCCGTCTCTTGGAGCGGTCCCTCTGCCCCGGGGTCTATCACGTCCCGGGGGCAGGAATGGCATGAGCCCTCAGGAGACGGTCCAGAGCCTGGAAGTGGGGGCAGGCCTCCGGGTTGGCCCCTGGCAGGCAAGCCCAGGAGTAGGACTGCCGCAGGTCCTTGATTTTCCAGCGCACCTGCTCCACGTCTCCCTGGTCTGCTGGGGGGGGCGGCCACTAGCTGCGCTCCCCCCCCCAGCAGACCAGGGACACGGGGAGCAAAGCGGCAGTGGCGGCGGACTCCCATGCCTCTGAGGATTTGCCAGAGCAAAGCCTCAGAGGTGCGGGACCCCTCCGCCTCCCTGGCTTTGCTCCAGGTGTCCCTGGTCTGCTGGAGACAGTCCCCAGCAGACCAGAGGCACCGGGAGCAAAGCGGCAGCGGAGTGCCGTGCCTCCCCGGCTTTGCTGTGGCAATGCCTCAGAAGCGCGGGACTCCGCCGCCGCTGCCACTTTGCTCCCGGTGCCTCTGGTCTGCTGGGGACCATCTCCAGCAGACCAGGGACACCGGGAGCAAAGCCGCAGCGGCGGCAGAGTCCCGTGCCTCTGAGGTTTTGCCAGAGCAAAGCCTGAGGCGCGGCACCCCGCCGCCGCTGCCGCTTTGCTCCAGGTGTCCCTGGTCTGCTGGAGACAGTCCCCAGGAGACCAGGGGCACCTGGAGCAGCTTTTCTCGCCCCGGAGGTCGAGGTGGCGGGACCGCTGCGCTCTGGGCGGTCCCGCTGCCTGCGAGCTCTGGGGCGAGAAAGCCCCGTTCATAAGTGTGGATCCGACATAAGTCGGATCCGCGTAACTTGGGGACTGCCTGTATATAAATCTATGTAAATACATTTCTATCTATTTCAGATGTTTTGTTTTCAGAAAACCTAAGGGTAAAGGAGGAGATTTGGAAACCAAAAGTACGGAAGTGGATTGTAGATTTGTGATATAAAGGTGAGCCAAGTAATATGTAAGTTTTTAATATGAATTAAATACAACATTCCCCAGAAGTCACTCAGCACCTAATACAATAAATTAAAGATGTAAATATTATGAATCAAAGGAAGCATTGCACAGATTGTCAGAACCTGAAACATCTCTTAACGGCTACAACCCTCATCCAAAACATCATATGTTGGTCCTCTTGTCTAAACTTAGCTTCATTGTGACCTAGTGGCCTGGAACTTGAAAGGGCAAACCTTATGGGTCATTCTCAGGGCTGGATTACCCTATAGGCAGACTAAGCACGTGCTTAGGGCACCAGCAAAGCAGGGGCACAAAAAAAAAAAAAAAAAAAAAAAAAGATTTTTACGGTCTAGTATT
Source organism: Pelodiscus sinensis (assembly GCF_052426305.1). NCBI lineage: Eukaryota > Metazoa > Chordata > Testudines > Trionychidae > Pelodiscus > Pelodiscus sinensis. The sequence continues at coordinate 113,058,234 of NC_143055.1, read as the reverse complement.
GTTTTTATTTTGAATTACATATGGGGGGGCACCATAATCTTTTCAGTGCTTAGGGCCTCTAAAGGTCTTAATCCGGCCTTGGTCATTCTGCAAGGAGAACTATTTAGATAAGGGGAATAACCCTCTTGAACCTGCCACTGCATTGAAGCCCTCTCATTCTGTAAAATTCAAGGGCCAAAAGATCAAGTGCAAGGTCCTCACTAGCTAATGATCTGCTTGCAGTGACACGGATGTCAACAAATTCTGACCCAAGCATCTCAGTCAAAAGTAAGTCACTCTGTTTGAAGGATCTCCTTTATGTTCCCAGTACTCCAGCTATGCAAGGAATCCGACCCCCGCTAGCCTCCGGCAGGCTATTTCAGGTATCAGAAGACAACGAAGCTGATCGCTCAGAACTTTTGATGGCCAAAACTATTTTCCTCTGTCCAGTTTTACATTGCTTCCTGCAAGTCTGGCAGTTACACGAAGACTCCTTATGCCAGACCTTCAGTCTGCCTGGTCCCACTTCTAACTCCATCTCAACCTTGGGCTTTTATAGTGATTGCCTCACAGACTACCCTGTCTTAGAGCTGCACAGGTCATCATTGACCTCCTAATGAAAATGGAGCACTTCCTGCTTTGCTAGAAGACCCCCAGTGCAGAAGAAACAACTCGCTTATTTTTTTTGAAGACTATATCTTCAAGCTCCATGGGTTACCAACTGACATTACACCTGATTATGGACCACAATTTAATAGCCACTTTTGGAGAGAATCATTCAAACTCCTGAAGTCATCTGCTTGTTTCCTCTGCCTACCATCCCCAAATGAACAAACAGAACACATAAGCCTAATTTTCAAACTGTCTCGGCTGCTTCACCCATCACCAATAACTGGGATCTTGCCTTTTGCTAAGTTTGCTTAAAATATCTCTTATCACAAAGCAACTCACCAAAGTCCCTTCTGTGCCAGTTAGAGGGTCTACCCGTGGTTTCTGCCATCTGTACCAGCCTCCTGTGTTCCTGCAGCCACAGATTTGGCTCAATATCTCCACTGCATTCAAGAACAATAAAATCATATTAAACTCAGCCAAACAGGACTACAAACAATATATGCTGAACTTTATTGAGAGGGTCATCCTCCCATGCTGGTTGAAGACAGGGTATAGCTTTCAACTAAGAACTTGAACATCTCCCGAAACTCAGAGAAAGTAGACCACAGTTACTTTAGCCTATGACAGATCATTCAACAGATTGACCCTTTAACATACAGCTACTCCATACCATGAAGATGCTCCAGTATATCACCTTTCTGTGTTAAAACATGGATAACTCCTGTTCTGGATATACACAAATACCTAGATCCAATGTCTTGGTTCAGAGGAAGGAAGAATATGTGACAAGACAGCTCTTCTGAGAATGACTGATGTTCCTTGTGGACTAGACAAGGTATGGCACAGCTGAACGCTCATGGGAACCAGTTGGTAACATACATGCACCCAAATTTCTTTGTGAATTCCATCACCCACACCCCAACAAGCAGGGCCCGAAGACATTGGAGAAGTGCCCTTGGAAAGTGCTGAGAAGGTAAGATATGCTGGGCTCCAGCCAATCCACAAGCCAGGGGCAGCAGCTTAGTCTGTTCCATGACACTCCAGGGCTTGGAACTCTCTCCTGTCCAACAGTGGCAACAAGCTCCCTGAGCCTTAGCCTGGTTCTAGCCTTACTCTCACTTCAGCCTCTCTCCAGTCTCAGCATGGACTCTTAATTCTGGCTGTACCCCTCCCCTCTGGCTCCCACCACTAGGCCTGACCAGGGATGTTAAAGAAGCAAGTAATCAGCTAATCATGTAGTCGATAGAAATTCTATTGACTACATGATTAGTTGATAGGGTTGGAAACCTCCAGGAGTTACCCCCTACTGCGGCTCTGTAGTTTAAATGTAGTAAGAGATGGGCATGTAGGTAGCCAGCCCGGCTCCTTCTACATTTAAACTGCAGAGCCGCAGTAAGTGTAGCTCCTGGACCTGGCTCAAGCTTGCATCAGGTCCAGCAGCCCCTATTCGCAGCCAGCCCCAAGGCCAGCAAAACATGCTGGGCAAGCCCAGCAAGGGGCAGCCCATGGATGAATTTGATCTGGAACACGGGTTCCCAGTGCATCTCATTTAATTGCCCCCGCTCCTCGGCTTTCCTGTCCAGGCCCTGGCAGCTGGGGGGAACCTTGGCAAACATCTGTCCGCTGCACGCATCCTGGAGCCGAAGGGCTGAGGCAACTCTGAGCGGATGGGCTGGACTGTAGGAAGGCAGCACTGGGTTGGCAGAGGGACATTTGACCTGCCTATTCAGATCTCCAGCCTCATGGGGGCAAAGCCAAAGTCATTTTGGGGCAAGGGCCCCCCGCAGGCGGGGGCTGCATACTGACTACCCAACACGCCGGGGAGCTGCACCCAGGCACCAAGTGGGCCAGGCAGGAGACAGGCAGTGCCCAGCCAGGAATAGCAGGGCCAGGGTGGGCTGCAACCTAACTTGTGCTCACACCATGTGAGCTCTGCTCGGCTGTTGGCTGCTGATCTTGCTCTGCACCTTTGGGTTGTGGTGCACCTGGGCCGAGCCACATAGCGCCCATCCAGGACAAAGCCTCAGCGATGGGCAAGCTCCAGTCCCTGCCTGTGAGCCTAGTGGGCTGCTGCTGCTGCTGCTGGTGTGCAGAGCTCAACGCGCTCCAGCTGAGCGGTAAGCTCAGCCACACCGGCTTGGCTGCCAGAATCTCCTCCCAGGTGCCCACAGGGCATGGCTGGGCTCCCCGAGCATTTTGCCCAGCCAGAGGTCCTGCCCCCACTGAGTCCACATAGAGCCCCAAGCACCATCCGCCCAGCCCAGGGCTCCACACAGTGCTACCAGCGAGATTGGCCCAGCTTGCCAAGGGAGACTAACCTGCAGAGCACCCCCAGCTCAGCCAGTCTGCATCTCCCCAAGCCAAGCCTGGGAGTGCTAAGTTCACCTGGCTGCTGTGCTCTGCTCAACTGGGCACTGGTCCTTGGCTCTTGGACCAGTGCTGGGCAGCCCTGGCCACTTCTCCACCTGCTGTGTGTGAGCAGGGCTCCCCAGAGAGCAGTGCTAGCCTGGTGCATGGGACACGCAGAGAGTGGAGCTACGGCTAAGCCACCCTCAGTATAGCTGGTTTGTCCTGGGTCCTTGCCAGTCCCGGACTCTCCCCTTCTATACTGCACTGAGTGTGGGAAGCAGTGGAGGAATTCAAGTAGAGTAGTCGAGTACTCAACTCCTCACTTACATTCCTAGGCCTGATCATCCCCATCATGGTTTCTGACATCCGGCCAGTATGTGTTCATATAGACATGACCTTAAATATTCTTATGTTGGCTTTAATCTTTCATATCATCCATTATTGTCTAAATCCACACAGGTCAGACACAAAGCCCCAGAATACAGAACCTAGCAAATTCTAAATGTAGGGTATACTTACTGGGTGCCTTCATTTTTCCTAGAATGAGGTGAACCTGTTTTGGGGCCTAGTTTCCTGATCTCATTTACTTTGCTTGATCTAAAAAGAAGTTTGCATTTCAGTGCAGATGATGGCGAAATGTACTGGGAGGATTGTACTGTATGCTTCCTGATGCAATGTAGAGATCGTCTTACAGTATTCAGTGCCACCAGCCTTGACTCCTCTTGCAGCATTTATCAAGTCATTCAGTATCTCTTTCTGCCTACAATAATTGTAAGTTGCTCTTATTTAAGGATTTTCATCTTTAGATTTCAAAGTGCTTTACAAAAAGAGATCAGTATCAGAACTGAGAAGCAAGGCCAAAGAGTTTAATGCCTGTTTTGCTTCAGTCTTTACTACAGAGACTAATTGGGACTACAGCAAGGAGGCCGGTGGCACTTTAATGACTAAGGGTATGTCTACACTACAGCATTATTTTGAAATATCTAATTTCAAAATAGTTCATTCGAAATAGCGCCTATGCAGAAAATGCATTTCGAAATAGCGTTTTTCTATGTTGAAATAGCACATCCACACTGAGTGGACTGGTTGGAACCAGTTCTGGCAGGGCATCAGGTCAGAAGTTGCCTTGTGGACAGGGTGGCCAGCAGGGCACCCTGGGAAGGACTGGAGGTCCCCTATTTTGAAATAAGTGTCTACACAGCGCTTATTTCAAAATAGCAGTTTTGAAATTGGCACTATTCCTCATGGAATGAGGTTCACCAATTTCAAAATAAGCCCTCTGCTATTTCGAAATAACGGAATGGCTGTGTAGACGCTAGGATAGTTATTTCAGAATAACGGCTGTTATTTCAAAATAACTTTGCTGTGTAGACATACCCTAATAAATCTGTTAGGGTATCAGAGCATAAGCTTTTGTGAACCACAACTCACTTCCTCAGATGCTGAAGAGGAAAAGAAAGAAACAAAGAAAGTGGGGGAAAGACACAGAGATAGGAGAGTCACAACTGTGCTAATTACATCAGAATGGATGTGGCTAATCTCCAACAGTGGTGATAAGGGGAGAATACCTGAATGAGAAATTGCCTATTGTAATGCAAGAACCAATCCTTGTGTTTGTTTAGACTTTGGTTCAGGGTGTTGAATTTGCACATGAATTCTAACCCAGCAGTTTCTCTCTTCAGTCTGTTTTTGAAGTTGACCAATGGTATCTAATGGTGACTAGATACTCAACACAATACATATTTATAAGGAAGAAGGAACATAAGCCATAATAGGGAAACAACAGGTTAAAGAACTTTTAGAGTTATTCAAGTAATCAAAGGCTGATGAAATTCATTCTCAGGTACTTAAAGTAGCTGAAGTAATCTCTGAACTGTTAGCAATTGTCTTTGAGAATCCAGGGAAGACAGTGAAGTCTCAGAGGGCTGGCAAAAGGCAAACTTAGGCCGTTTTCACTAGATGGAAGATCAATGCTACTGTGATAGATCTTCCAGAGTTTGATTTAGTGAGTCTAGTTAAGACTGCAGCTATGTAATTAACGTAGCTGGAATTGCATATCTTGATTCGACTTTCCCTATACCTGGCCTTAGTGTCTTTCTTTAAAAGAGGCAACACAGAGGACCTAGGGAATTATAGGCCTCTCTACTTAACCTTGATACCTGAAAAGACACTGAAATAATTATTGAACTGTCATTAACATCTAGAGAATAGGATTATTAAGAATAGTCAGTATGGATTTGTCAAGAAAAAAATCATGCAAAATCAACTTGATATTCTTCTTTGACAGTTTTACTGTCCTAGTGGATAGAGAGGAGGCAGTAGACTTCATATATTGTGATTTTAATAAGGAATTTGGTGACCCCACATTATATTCTCAGAAGCAAAGTAGGGAAATGCAATCTAAATGAAAATACTATAATGTGGGTACATTACTTGTTGCAAAAATATGCTCAAAAGTAGTTCTTAATTGTTTGCTGTCAAAGTGGCATGGCTCATCTAACAGTGTCTTATGGCGGGTCAGTTTTGTGGCTGGTGCTGGTCAATATTTCCATTAATGACTTAAATAATGGAGTGGAAAGTATGCTTATAAAATTTGGGGATGATGCCAACCTGGGACAAGTTGCAAGCATTTTGGAGAACAAGATTAGAATTCAAAACAGCCTAGACAAATTGGAAAATTGGTCTGAAATCAAGAACATGAAATTGAATAAAGACAAGCAGAAAGAACTTGACTTTGAAAAGGAAAAAAAAAATCAAACACACAAATACAGACTATGGAATATCTGGCTAAGGTAGCTGTACTGCTGAACAAGACCTGGGGTGGGGGTTGTAGATGACAAATTGAATATGAATCAACAATGTGATGAAACAGAAAAAGGCTAATATAGTTCTGGGTATATTAACAAGAATAATGCAAACACCCTTTGCTTATGTTAAATAGAAATTGTTTTGGTTTAAAGATATAAAGGGTATGAGAAAATGAGCTTGTTAGCCTGAACAAAAGGGATAAATTGGAGTCAATAAGGCAGGAAAATAGATGTTAACAAGGACATGACCCAGAGTTATGTTTATGCTATATTTTGGTTTTACATTAATTTCAAAAAAAGGCTTTATTGAGTCTTAGGATATGTCTACACTACAAAATTAATTCAAAATAACAGCCGTTATTTTGAAGTAACTTCAATAGGGTCTACACATGCATACCGCTATTTCGAATTTAATTCGAAATAGCGGAGTGCTTCTTTCAAATTTACGAGGAGTAAAGCCGAATTTGAAATAGCTAATTCGAATTAAGTGCTGTGTGGACACTTAATTCGAAATAGGGGGTCTCCAGCCATTCCCAGTTTCCCCTGGTGGCCACTCTGGGCCAAACCAGGAAAACTGCTCTCCTCTCCCCAGCCTGGGGGGCCCTTAAAGAGGTAGAGTCTGGCCACTGGGCACATGCAAGAGCCAGGCCTGCCAGCAGCCACAGCCCCTTTCCCAGCAGCCGCACAATGGCAGCCAGTGGCAGCCAGCCATCCCCCGCCAATCCCCCAGCACCCAAGGGCCAGCCAGGGGCCGTAGACAGTGCGCGCCCCCTTGGGCAGGTGGCTCCAGCTGCGTGCCATACAGGGGCCATGGCCCGAAAGCCACACGTGTGTAAAGAGACCTGACATGCTCCCAATCTCGGGGCGGGACACATCAGGATGCCCTCCCTTCACATGCCCCCTTTACACAGGGGCAGGGGACATCTCCCTCCGCCCCGGCCCCACTATACACAGCACAGGGGCATGGGTGCAGTCTCAGGGCAGCTCCCACTCCCGGGCAGAGCCGGACATGACGACCCTGGCCTCTGTGCAAGCACATCAGCTCTGACGGTGCAGGGCACAGTCGCCCTCACCTTGCAGGGGGTGCTGGGCATCATCCACTGTGTCCCCAGAGATAACTGACTACCTCTCTTCTTTCTTTACAGCCACACCAGCTGCTCGTGAAGGGCGCACCACCCAGCCCGAGACATGATCCCACACCTGCGGCCTCAGCAGGACCACCACCACGTGGCAGGGGTTCAGAAAGCAGCACCTGCAGGCCCTGCGAGCCCTGAGCCGGATCATGGAGCAGGACGATTGGGAGTTCCAGCAGGAGCTGCTTGCCCAGAGTCGTGCCATCTGTCACCATCTGCAGGCCCTGGTGCAGAGCATGCTGCCCCATGCCAGTCCTGAGCCTGCTGCCCCCCCCCCAGCTACTGTTCCTCCTCCCACTCCTGCCCCCCTCCCGCCTCTTCCTCCACACCCCCCCACCTCAACCTCCACACCCTCCTCCCTATCCCCCTGGGGATGCCGAGGCCCCCTCCCCTGCCGTGCTGGGAGGCAGTTGGCCCGGCAAGACCCCCACCTCTGAGTGCTGAGTTTCCCCTCCTCCTTCTTCCACTTGCTTCCCCCTTCCAGCTCCATCCTCCAAGTTTTCCCCCTCCCCTCTCCCAACCTCTCTCCTCCCCTCTCCCGCTGCCCTTCCCAATCTCCCCAGAGTTTCATCCCCCCCAGTTTTGTTAAATAAACGGAGTTTCTATTTTTGAGACAAAAGTGCATTTTATTTGACATCAGGAAGGGGGGGGGGCTAGGGAAGGGTAAGTGGAAGGACAAGAGGGAGGAATGGGGCACGAGCCCCCAGTGAGGCAGACCGGGGAGACTGTTAGTTCTCCTCAGGGTGGAAGCTCTTCCACAGGGTCCCCTGGATCCGGGCAGCCCCTCGATGGTGCTCCCAGATGGCAGCCTGCAGACAGCGCAGTCAGGCTGCTGGCAACTGTCCATGAGACACAGCAGAGTCCCTGGGGGCAGGTCTGGTTCCATGTTGTAGAGAGCCGTGGTGTCCCAAGTGAGGGCAAGCAGAGCACCTTGGGTACGTCTACACTACAGCGCTAATTCGAACTAACTTAGTTCGAATTAGTTAATTCGAACTAAGCTAATTTGAACTAACGCATCCAGACTAAAAAACTAGTTCAAATTAGCGTTTTGCTAATTCGAACTAGCATGTCCACATTGAGTGGACCCTGAACAGGGCTTAAGGATGGCCGGAAGCAGTGCCGGCAGGGCATCAGAGGAGGACTTAGAGCATGGAGCTGCTGCCTCAGGCTAGCCGAGGGCTGCACTTAAAGGGACCTGACCCCCACCCCGGACAGACAGTTCTCAGGGGTGCCCCGCTTGCAAAGCATTCCTGTCTTGGAGTTCCCGGAGGGTATGTCTACACTACAGAGTTAGTTCGAACTAACTTAGTTCGAATTAGTGAATTCGAACTAACACGTCTAGAACTAAAAACTAGTTCGAATTAGCATTTTGCTAATTCGAATTAGCATGTCCACATTGAGTGGACCCTGAACAGGGCTTAAGGATGGCCGGAAGCAGTGCCGGCAGGGCATCAGAGGAGGACTTAGAGCGTGGAGATGCTGCCTCAGGATAGTCGAGGGCTGCACTTAAAGGGACCTGACCCCCACCCCGGACAGACAGTTCTCAGGGGTGCCCCACTTGAAAACCAGTCCTGGCTTGGAGTGCCCGGAATGCCCACACTGGGCACATCACAGCACTCGGCCATCAGACCGGCTGCACTTGCCACAGGCTGCCATCTGGGGAGAGGGGGCAATTGGGGGGCTGCAGGAGAGCTTCCACCCCCAGAAGCCCGCAGAGCCAGCCCAGTCCTCCCCATCGGGGGCTCGTGCCCCATTCCTCCCTCACCTCCTTCCACTTACCCTTCCCTAGCCCCCCTTCCTGATGTACAAAATAAAGAAAACATGGTCAAAAATAGAATCTCTCTTTATTGAACAAAACTTGGGGAGACTGGGAAAAGGAGGTGGGAGAGGGGAAGAGAGGCTGGGAGAGGGGAGGGCAACTAAAATGATCAAAGGTTTGGAACAGGTCCCATATAAAGAGAGGCTAAAGAGACTGGGACTTTTCAGTTTAGAAAAAAGGAGACTGAGGGGGGATAGGATAGAGGTCTATAAAAGCATGAGTGGGGTGGAGAGGGTGCATAAAGAAAAATTCTTCATTAGTTCCCATAATAGAAGGGCTAGAGGACACCAAAGGAAAGGAATGAGTAGCAGGCTTCAAACTAGTAACAGAAAGTTGTTCTTCACAAAGCAAAGAGTCAACCTGTGGAACTCCTTGCTGCAGGAGGCTGTGAAGGCTAGAACTAGAACAGAGTTTAAAGAGAAGTGAGATAAAGTGATGGAGGTTGGGTCCATGGAGTGGTATCAGCCAGGGGGTAGGAGTGGTGTCCCTGCCCAAAGTTTGTGGAAGGCTGGAGAGGGATGGCACGAGACAAATGGCTTGGTCACTGTCTTCGGTCCATCCCCTCCAGGGTCCCTAGCGTTGGCCGCTGTCGGCAGACAGGCTACTGGGCTAGATGGACCTTTGGTCTGACCCAGTACGGTCATTGTAAGCTCAGGGCTGAGGGTAGGGGATCTTAGTGGACCCCCTTGATTTTCATGCAAACCTGCTCCTGGGTGGCCAGGCTGGCAGCTCTCCGGCCCTAGACGGCCACTTTGCTGTACCTAGTGAGGAGATCGTGGACGAGGTCCATGATATCTGCACTAGACCAGGCGGGTGCCCGCCTCTTGCGGTCCCAGACAAGCTCCTGGGAGCCGCCAGCCTGGTCCCGGGAAGAGGGGGAGGGCTGGGGGGGCATCAGGTGGCTGGCTCGAGTCGTGCCAGGTGCAGGGTCTGCTGGCTGGGTGCTGGCAGGCTTGCACCTGGCATGGGCACCGTAGCCAGCCCATGCCCCTTTAAGGGCTCCGGGGCCGGAGGGGGGCAGAAGCGTTTCCCTGGTGTTGGCCAGAGTGGCCACCAGGGAAAGCTGGGGAGGGCTAGCCTCCCACTAGTTCGAATTAAGGGGCTACACACCCCTTAAATCAAACTAGTAAGTTCGAACTAGGCTTAGTCCTCGTACGATGAGGTTTACCTAGTTCGAACTAAGCGCTCCGCTAGTTCGAATTAAGTGCTACCTACTGTAGCACCTATCAAAGTTAATTCGAACTAACGTCCGTTAGTTCGAATTAACTTTGTAGTGTAGACATACCCCTTGAGACACAAATGCTTTGCTGTCCCTCAGCGAGGTAGACCAGCAAGCAGAGAAACCTGAGAACTGTCTGTCCGGAATGGGGGATAGGGTCCCTTTAAGCACAGACCTTGGATAGCCTGAGGCAGCAGCCCCACACACTAAGTCGGACCCTGATGCCGTGCTGGCACTGGTTCTGGCCAGCCTTACCTTCAATTCAGGATCCACTCAATGTGGACGCGCTATTTCTAATTAGAAAAACACTATTTTGAATTAGTTTTTGTATATAGCTGCGTTAATTCAAAATAAGCTAATTCGAAGTAACTAATTCAAAAGAAGTTAATTCAAAATAGTGCTGTATTGTGGACATACCATTTTAATAACATATTCAGTTATCTAAGGGTATCTGTATTGATAGTATAAGGAGGAGATTGGAGCACATCTTAAACATGTAGGCTGTGTCTACATTGGCAAGATTTGGCGCAAAAGCGAACACTTTTGTGCAAAAACTTGCTGCCTGTCTACACTGGCGGGGAGTTCTTGCGCAAGAACACTGACGTACTAATGTATGAAATCAGGGCTTCTTGCACAAGAACTATGATGCACCTGCTCAGGAATAAGCCCTCTTGCGCAACTGTTCTTTTTAATGTAAAAAAAGAACTGTTAGGTTCCAGGATTATTAGGGTGCACTTTAGACTGCCATGGACTCATTATATATTCACCCATTATATATTTTTATGACAGAGTATAATGGTACTATTGTGTAAGTGGTAATTACATGGCTTTATCATAGAACACTAGAACTGGAAAGGACATTGAGAGATCGAGTCCAGTCCCCTGCCCTCATGGCAGGACTATCGCTGATATATGTCTACCTAACCTGTTCTTAAATATCTCCAGAGATGGAGATTCTACAACCTCTCTAGGTAATTTATTCCAGTGTTTAATCACCCTGGGTATGTCTACACTACCACCCTAGTTCGAACTAGGGTGGTTAATGTAGGCAACCGGAGTTGCAAATGAAGCCCGGGATTTGAATTTCCCGGGCTTCGTTTTCATGTTGCCGGGTGCCGCCATTTTTAAATGTCCGCTAGTTCGGACTCCGTGACCATGGCTACATGTGGCACAAACTAGGTAGTTTGGATTAGGCTTCCTATTCTGAACTACCTGTACACCTCGTTCCACAAATTCAAATCCCAGGCTTCATTTGCAACTCCAGTTGCCTATTAACCACCCTAGTTTGAACTAGGTGGTAGTGTAGACATACCCCCTGACAATTAGGAACTTTTTCCTAATGTCCAGCCTAAACCTCCCTTACTGCAGTTTAAGCCCATTGCTTCTTGTCCTATCCTCTGAAGCCAAGGAGAACAATTTTTCTCCCTTCTTCTCCCTTTTAGATACCTGAAAACTGCTATCATCTCCCCTCTCAAACTAAACCCCAATTCTTTCAGTCTTCCTTCATAGATCATGTTCTCTAGATCTTTAATCATTCTTGTTGCTCTTCTCTGGATCTTCTCCAATTTCTCCACATCTTTCTTGAAGGGTGGTGCCCAGAGCTAGACATAATACTTCTACTGAGGCCTGATCAGTGCAGAGTAGAGCGGGGGGGCTGTGTCTACACTGGCATGAATTCCGGAATAAGGACTTATGCCTGAGCGGGAGCAGCATAGCTTTTCCGGAATAGCGGCCGATTTTGTACAGTAGAGCGTTGTTGCTTTTCCAGAAATTCAAGGGCCAGTGTAGACAGCTCGCAGTTTATTCTGGAAAAGCAGCTGATTTTCCGGAATAAGTGGCCCAGTGTAGACACTCCCCGGAAGAATGATTTCTCGTGTTTTGCTCACAACACTCCTGTTAATGCATCCCAGAATTATGTTTGCTTTCTTTGCAACATCATCACACTGTTGACTCATATTTAACTTGTGGTCCACTATGACCCCTAGATTTATTTCTAAAGTACTCCTTCCTAGACAGTAGCTTCCCATTCTGTATGTGTGAAATAGATTGTTCTTTCCTAAGTGGAGTACTTTGCATTTGGTCTTATTAAACTTCATCCTATTTACCTCAGACCATTTCTCCAGTTTGTCTAGATCATTTTGAATTATGACCCTCCCAGCTTAGTATCATCTACAAACTTAATAAGCTCTCTATGCCAGTATCTAAATCATTGATGAAGATATTGAACAGAACAAGTCCCAAAACAGCCTTCTGCGGAACCCCACTTGTTATGCCCTTCCCACAGGATTGTGAACCATTAATAACTACTCTGAAAACAGTTATCCAGCCAGTTATGCACTTACCTTATAGTAGCTCCATCTAAGTTGTATTTGCCTAGTTTATTGATAAGAAGATCATGCAAGACCGTATCAAATACCTTACTAAAGTCTAGGTATACCACATCCACAGCTTCTACCTTATCCACAAGACTCATTATCCTATCAAAGAAAGCTATCAGTTTTCTTTGATATGATTTGTTCTTTACAAATCCATGCTGGCTGTTCCCTATTACCCTATTATCTTCCAGGTGTTTGCAGATGAATTCCTTAATTACTTGCTCCATATCTTCCCTGGCACAGAAGTTATGACTGGTCTGTAGTTTCCTGAGTTGTTGTTATTTCCCTTTTTATAGATGAGCAATATATTTGCCCTTTTCCAGTTGTCTGGAATTTCTCCCATCTTCCATGATTTTTCAAAGATGATAGCTAAAGGCTCAGATACCTCCTCTATCAGCTCCTTGAGTATTCTGGGATGCATTTCATCAGGCCCTGGTGACTTGTGCACATCTAACTTTTGAGTTATTTTTAAGTAGTTCTTTTGTTATTTTATCTTTTAAACCTATCCCATTCCCACTAGTATTCATTATGTTAGGCATTCCTTCATCAAATTTCTTGGTGAAAACCAAAACAAAGAAGTCATTAAACACCTCTGCCCTTTCCAAGTTTCCTGTTGTTTCTCCCTCCTCACTGAGCAATGGGCCTACCCTGTCCTTGGCCGCCTTCTTGCTTTTAATATGTTTAGAAAGGGAAAGTCTTCTTGTTATCCTTTATGTTTGTAGCTAGTTTGAGCTCATTTTGTGCCTTTGCCTTTCTAATCTTGCTCCTGCATACCTGTATTGTTTGCTTATATTCATCCTTTGTAATTTGTCCTAGTTTCCACTTTTTATTACTTCTTTTTTATTTGTATATCATGCAAGATCTCCTGGTTAAGCCAAAGTGGTCTTTTGCCATACTTTCTATCTTTCCTACGCAGTGGAATAGCTTGCTTTTGGGCCCTGTGAGAGGGTTCACTCACCACCGTAGCGGGGGTCTGCCGTCTGCCTCCAGAATCAGCTCCTTCTGCTGGCAGAGTACCTTCCCTCTGGTGGGGTTTCCCCTCTCTCCTCCAGGCTGCGTCGTCCTCTTCACCACACTGCCCTCCGGCAGTGCCCAAGTCAGTCTCTGAGCCCCCCCTTCCGGGGGTAGTTGTTTCTCCATCAGGCCGTTATACAAGCCCTGCAGTCTGGGGATCTGTTTGGCTAGCGCTCCCCTAGCCCTGCCGTGCCTCCCCAGCCCTGCTCTAGCTCCAGGGAGCCTCCTGCTTCCCCAGCAGCCAGGCCCTCACTGACCTTCCTCCTGGGAGCCGCCGCCCAGGTTCTTATATAGCCCCCAGCTGGGCCCTCATCCCCTAATACAGCCCCAGCTGGGGCTAAACTCCCCAGCCCTGCTTCAGGCTGGGGTTTGCCCTTAAAGGGCCAGTGCCGGGTGAACCCCCTGTCACACACCCTCCCCCTTAAGTATCTCTCACGGGGGGGGGGGGGCGCCTTTAGACACCGGTTGCAACTGCACTGTCAGTCTTTATAGGGGTTCTCTGAGGTGGAGGGGGACCTGGGACCTCCCACTCTCCAGGTCCCAGCCCAGGACCCTAAGGGTAGGCGTCCTAGATGCGCTGCCTGACCGGGGGGGCCACGGCCACAACTCGCCGGTCCCCGGGTCTCCCTGACCCTGTCCTGGGCTGCTTCCTTCGTCTTGGTTAGTCTTTGTCCATCTTCCCCTGGGGCGGGGAAGGGAGAAGGGGGAGCTCACCTCTCCTAGCTGGGCTGCTCCACTCCTCTGTCAGTGCCTCCGCTGCTCCGTCCGTCCTGGTCCCGGTCTTGGCCGTCTCTGGCCGCGTTCAGTCCTCCGCACCCCCACCTCCAGCGGGGGCCCTTTTTTAAAGCTGGTGCCCCTTCCTGGGGACGCCGGCGCCTGCCCGCTGGGTCGTCGGCTCCCCCTCCTGAGGACGCCGGTGCCTGCGTGCTGAGCCGTCAGCTCCCCCACCTCCGGGCAGCTTGCTCAGGGGCCAACTGCGCCTGCGCCGGCAGCCGCTGCTGAACAGGCGTGGCAGCGCCGCTCAGTCTCTCCGGTGGCTGCGCCGCCTGGCAGGTCTGTTCGGGGCACGGGGTTAGCGTCGGCAGCCCTGGCTGCCCCGTCACACCCCTCCCCCTTAGGTTTCTTGCCTTTTTCCCTTCTGTGATGCTTTCTGGCTTGTCCGGTCTTGAAAAAAAGTCCACGTTGTTGTGTCTCCGTCCGGGGCGGTGCGTCACCTCAAACCTGTAGGGTTGTAAGGCCAGATACCATCTTGTTATTCGGGGGTTTGTCTCTTTCATCGACTGCAGCCATTTTAGTGGGGTATGGTCCGTTATTAGCTTGAAAGGGTTTCCTAGTAAGTAATATCGAAGGGCCTCAATCGCCCATTTCACCGCCAGTGCCTCTTTTTCTATCGTGGCGTATGCCTTTTCCCTGGGGAACAGTTTCCGACTCATGTATAAGATTGGGTGTTCTATCTCCTGAGCTAAGACGGCCCCTAATCCTACCGCCGAGGCATCTGTCTGCACTATAAATTCCCTTGAGAAGTCCGGTTGCCTTAACACCGGGGCTCGCATCAATGCCGTCTTTAACTCGTTAAAGGCCCGTTTTGGCCTCCCCCGAGGGTGTCACCCTTTTTGGTTGTTCTGCTTTCGTCAGATCCGTGAGGGGGGCTGCTATCGTTGCAAATTGCAGGATAAATCTTCTGTAATACCCCGCCAGGCCCAAGAATTGCTGCACCTGCTACTTGGTCGTTGGAAACCTATACTCGGCTAGGGCTTTCACTTTGTCCATTAGCAGTCGCAGTCTCCCCCTCCCTACGGTGTATCCTAGATAGGTTACCTCCCGTTGGCCTCTATGGCATTTGGTGGGGTTGGCCGTGAGACCAGCATCCCTTAACGTCCTCAACACTGCTCGCAGGTGTCACGTATGGTCCTGCCAGTTTTGGCTATAGATGACTATGTCATCACTATAGGCTGCTGCGTAGTCCCGGTGGTCCTGCAAGACTCGGTCCATCAGCCTTTGGAATGTCGCGGCACCCCATGTAGGCCGAACGGCATTGTTTTGAACTGAAATAACCCGAACGGGGTTGAAAAGGCTGTTTTTTCTCTCGAGGCTGGGGTAAGCGGGATCTGCCAGTACCCTTTCATCAAGTCTAGGGTTGATATGTACCTGGCCTGCCCTAGTCTATCTAATACCTGCCCACGCAGGGCATGGGGTAAGCGTCGAATCGGGATATCGCATTCACCTTCCGGAAATCCACGCAGAATCGGAGCGTCCCGTCTGGCTTCGGTACGAGTACGATGGCACTCCTCCAGCCGCTCCGGGACTCTTCGATCACTACTAGCTTTAGCATCTCCTGGACCTCTTTCTGTACAGGGTCCCACATTTTCCGGGGTAGGGGCCTTATTGCGTCACATACCCTTTTCCCCGGGGTCGTCGAGATGTGGTGGTAAATCGCTGATGTTCTCCCGGGGGTTTTCGTGAGCGTGGTGGCGTGCTCCTATGCGATGGTTTCCACCTCTTGGTGTTGGGCTGTCGTGAGGTCCTCTCCCATAGCTGGGGCTGCATTGTCTGTCATCTTGCCCATCCAGGGGCCCACTTTCAGCTCCTCTAGCTCCACTGTGATCAGTAGCGTTTTGCGGGGTTTCCACTTCTTCAAAAGGTTGACATGATATATCTGTGATTTCGCCCGCTTCTCATCTAGCCATACTTCGTAATCCACCGGCCCGACTCTCCGTATCACCTCAAAGGGGCCCTGCCACCGGGCTAACAGTTTCGATTCTTTTATCGGCAACAGGAGGAGGACTCGATCTCCGGCCTTGAACTCCCTCATTTTAGTGCCCTGGTTGTACGCTAGCTCCTGGCGGTCTTGAGCCTGCCGCAAATTTCTTTCCGTGAACTTGCCGAGCCACTTCAGCCTCTCTCTTAACTTTAGGACATAGTTTACAGTCCCCTGGACTCTGGACTCCTGCTCTTCCCAGGTTTCCTTGACCAGGTCTAAGATGTCTCGTGGCTGTCATCCGTACAGCAGTTCGAACGGCAAAAACCCGGTCGAAGCGTGCAGCACCTCTCTGATGGTGAATAACAGGGCCTGCAGGGCTTTATCCCAGTCGCGGGGTTCCTCATCTAGAAATCATCTTAGCATTTCTTTCAGGATCCGGTTAAATCTCTCTACCACCCCATCCATCTGGGGGTGGTAGACCGAAGTCCGCAACGTTTTTATTCATAGTAACCTGCACAACTCTTGGATCAAGCAGGATGTCACATTAGTCCCTTGATCTGTTAGGATCTCTTTGGGAATTCCCACCCGGGCGAATATTTTGATTAGTTCCCCTGCTATCGTGGCTGCGGTGGTGTTCCTCAGTGGCACGGCCTCTGGGTAACGGGTTGCATAGTCCACCAGGACCATGATATATTGGAAGCCGGTCGAGGATTTTTCCACTGGTTCTACCAGGTCCAGGCCCACCCTATCGAAGGGGATGCCTACTACTGGGAGGGGCACCAGCGGGACCTTGGGGCATAGCTGTAGGCGTGTGTGCTGGCAGGCGGGGCACGAATCACAGAAGTCCCGAACGGCTCTGTATATCCCCGGCCAGAAAAACCGTTGCATGATCCGCTGTAGAGTCTTTTCCCGGCCGAGATGCCCAGACCAGGGGTTCGCATGGGCCAGCTCCAGTACCTTATTCTGGTAGCGGCGTGGTACTAACAACTGCCAGACCACCCCCAACCCCTCGGTTTCTCAGGCTACGCAATACAGGCGATCCCCCCGTACCTTAAACTATGTCTCTTGTTGATTCGGCACACCGCCTTCCTCCCCTCCTCGGGCTTGCTCCCAGGCTCGTACCAGTGTGGGGTCATTTCTTTGTTCGTCGAGGAAGTCGTGCTCGGTGACCCAGTCGGGCTCGGTTTCTGTTGCCTCCAGCCCCTCTCTCTGCGGGTCCGGGTCTGGTTGGTTCCATGCCTGTAAAACCCGGCGGAAGCCCATCCAATCCCGACCCAGGACCACTGGGTAGGTGAGCTGGGGAGCCAGCGCTACCTGGCAGATGCCTTCTTCTCCCTCACACTGCAGCCGTACCCAAGCCGTGGTGTAGGGCCGTACATCCCCATGGATACACCTCACCCACACTGTGGTCCCAGCGGGCTCGGGGTTCGGGACCAAGTCCTCACGGACCATTGTCTGCCCACAACCCGAGTCCACCAACGCCTGAACCAGGACCCCCTCCACCAGTACTTGGGTGGTTACTGTAGCTCCTCGAGTGGGGTGAGGGAACACCCCCAAGGGTACCCCTTGCCCAAAGGAGCAGTCTATGAAGGGGCACTCCCGCTTAAAGTGCCCCTCCTGTCCACACTCGTAGCAGCGGTTATGGGTGGACCTCCCTTCGGCCACTCCCTCTCCGACTGTCTCCTCCCGGGTCCCTCTTATTCCGGGGTCCCTGGGAAGGCCTTCCTTTTCGGCCTCTGGCGGCCTCCTCGTCCATCCTCGCCCCAGGCCCCCGCAGGCCTCGATTCCTTTGCCTCCCCTTTCTGGCTTCCCTCTGCCCATTAAGGGTTGCTCCCCTTGGGCCTCTCTATCACCTCTCATCGGTCCTCCCGGGAGCTCGGCTGCCATATAATTTTCCATTACGGTGACCGCATCGGCCAGCGTTTGGGGGCAATGTTGGCGTACCCATTGCTGGGCCCCTGGGGGGAGGATTTGCAGGAACTGTTCCAGGACCACAACATCCGCTATCTGGGGGCTATCCCGTTTGTCTGGTTCCAGCCATTGCCAGGCCAGTTCCCTTAGTTTCTGGGCCACGGCTCTCAGTTGCGCCCCGGGAGAATATCGTTCACTCCGGAACCTCTGCCGATAGGTTTCTGGAGTCACTCCTATCTCATAGACTTTAAGGTTAGAAGGGACCATTATGATCATCTAGTCCGACCCCCTGCACAGTGGAGGCCACAAAATCTCACCCACCACTCCTAGAATAATCCTCTCACCTATATCTCAGATTTTGAAGTCTTCAAATACTTTGAAGACCCCAATATGCAGAGAATCCTCCAGCTGTGATCTGTACCCCATGCTACGGAGGAAGGCGAAAAACCTCCAGGGCCTCTGCCAATCTACTCTGGAGGAAAATTCTTTCCCGACCCCAAATATGGCGATCAGCTAAACCCTAAGCATGTGGGCAAGACTCGTCAGTCAGACACCCAGAAAGTTCTCTATAGTAACTCCTATCATCCCTCCATTGACCTATTTCCCACTGATAATGAATGGTCAATTAGTTACCAAGATCATGATGTCTCATCAAACCATCCCCTTCATAAACCCATCTAGTTTAATCTTAAAACCAGATAGATCTTTTGCCCCCACTACTTCCCTTGGAAGGCCGTTCCAGAACTTCACTCCTCTAATGGTTAGATACCTTTGTCTAATCTCAAGTCTAAACTTCCTACTAGCCAGCTTATATCCATTTGTTCTTGTGTCCACATTGGTATTAAACTTAAATAATTCCTCTTCCTCCCTGGTATTTATCCCGCTAATATATTTAAAGAGTGCAATCATGTCTCCCCTCAGCCTTCTTTTGGTTAAAGTAAACAAGCCAAGCTCCTTGAGTCTCCTTTCATAAGACAGGTTTTCCATTCCTTGGATCATCCTAGTGGCCCTTCTTTGTACCTGTTCCAGTTTGAATTCATCCTTCTTAAACATGGGAGACTAGAACTGCACACAGTATTCCAAATGGGGTCTCACCAATGCCTTGTATAATGGGATTAACACCTCCTTATCCCTACTGGAAATACCTCGCCTAATACATCCCAAGATCGTATTAGCCTTTTTCACGGCCATGTCACAATGGCGGCTCATAGTCATTCTATAATCAACCAGGACTCCGAGGTCCTTCTCCTCCTCCATTACTTCCAACTGATGTGTCCCCAGCTTATAACTAAAATTCTTGTTATTAATCCCTAAATGCATAACCTTACACTTCTCACTATTAAATTTCATCCTATTGCTATCACTCCAAGTTACAAGATCATCCAGATCTTCCTGTATGATATCCCGATCCTTTTCTGAATTGGCAATAGCTCCCAACTTTGTGTCATCCGCAAATTTTATTCGGACACTTCCACTTTTGGTGCCAAGATCAGCAATAAAAAGATTAAATAAAATTGGCCCCAAAACTGATCCCTGAGGGTATGTCTACACTACCCCGCTAGTTCGAACTAGCGGGGTAATGTATGCATACCGCACTTGCTAATGAAGCCCGGGATTTGAATTTCCCGGGCTTCATTAGCATAAGCGGGGAGCCGCCATTTTTAAATCCCCGCTGCTTCGAACCCCGTGTAGCGCGGCTACACGGGGCTCGAACTAGGTAGTTCGGACTAGGGTCCTATTCCGAACTACCGTTACTCCTCGTGAAACGAGGAGTAACGGTAGTTCGGAATAGGCACCCTAGTCCGAACTACCTAGTTCGAGCCCCGTGTAGCCGCGCTACACGGGGTTCGAAGCAGCGGGGATTTAAAAATGGCGGCTCCCCGCTTATGCTAATGAAGCCCGGGAAATTCAAATCCCGGGCTTCATTAGCAAGTGCGGTATGCATACATTACCCCGCTAGTTCGAACTAGCGGGGTAGTGTAGACATACCCTGGGGAACTCTGCTATTAACCTTCCTCCAACCTGACAGTTCACCTTTCAGTATGACCCGCTGTAGTCTCCCCTTTAACCAGTTGCTTATCCACATCTCAACTTTCATATTAATCCCTATCTTTTCCAATTTAACCAATAATTCCCCATGTGGTACTGTATCAAATGCCTTACTAAAGTCGAGGTAGATTAGATCCACTGCATTTCCTTTATCTAAAAAATCTGTTACTTTCTCAAAAAAGGAGATCAGGTTGGTTTGGAACGATCTACCTTTTGTAAAACCATGTTGTAATTTGTCCCAATTGCCATTAGCCTCAATGTCTCTAACTACTTTCTCCTTCAAAATTTTTTCCAGGATCTTACATACTACAGATGTCAAACTAACAGGCCTATAGTTACCCGGGTCGCTTTTTTTCCCCTTTCTTAAAAATCGGAACTATATTAGCAATTCTCCAGTCAAATGGTACAACCCCTGAGTTTAGAGATTTATTAAAAAATTTTGCTAATGGACTTAAATTCCTTTAATATTCTTGGATGAAGATTATCTGGGCTCCCCTATTTACTCCCATTAAGCTGTTCAAGTTTGGCTTTCACCTCGGATATGGTAATATCTACCTCCTTATCCTCAGTCCCATTTGTTAACTTACCATTATCCCTAAGCTCTTCATTAGCCTCATTAAAGACTGAAGCAAAGTATTTGTTTAAATATTGGGCCATTCCTAGATTATCCTTAACCTCCACTCCATCCTTAGTAATTAGCGGTCCTACTTCTTTTTTTGTTTTTTTTCCTATTTATATGGCTATAAAACCTTTTACTATTGGTTTTAATTCCCTTTGCAATGTCCAACTCTACCTGACTTTTAGCCTCTCACTTTATCCCTACATGCTCTAACCTCAATAAGGTAGCTTTCTTTACTGATCCCTCCCATTTTCTACTCCTTATATGCTTTCTGCTTTTTCTTAATCACCTCTCTGAGATGCTTGCTCATCCAGCTTGGTCTAACACACCTGCCTATATATTTTTTCCCTTTTCTACGGATACAGGCTTCTGACAGCTTCTGCAACTTTAACTTAAAATAATTCCAGGCCTCCTCCACTTTAAGATCCATAATTTCTTTAGTCCAATCAACTTCCCTAACGAATTTCCTTAATTTACTAAAATTAGCCCTTTTGAAATCAAAAACCCTAGTCTCAGATTTATTTTTGTTTATCCTTCCATTTAATTTAAACTGAATTAGCTCATGATCACTCGAGCCAAGGTTGTCTCCTACAACCATTTCATCTATGAGGTCCTCGCTACTCACCAAAACCAAATCTAAAATAGCATCCCCCCTTGTTGGTTCAGCAACTACTTGATGCAGGAATTCATCAGCTATCACATCTAGAAAAATCTGAGCCCTATTATTACTACTAGCACTTGTTCTCCAGTCTATATCTGGAAAGTTGAAATCTCCCATGATTACACTGTTTCCATGAGTATTTATTTCATTAAAAACATTAAAGAGGTCTCTATCCATATCCAAATTGGATCCTGGTGGTCTATAACACACCCCAAGCACTATCCCAGGGGAGGATCTGATAGTTTTCTTCCCCAATGTGATTTTTGCCCAAACGGACTCTGTCTTCTCCATTCCATCACTTTTTATTTCTTTACAATCTACCTCATCTTTGATATACAATGCGACTCCACCACCTTTACCCTTATTTCTGTCTTTCCTAAACAGCACATACCCTTCAATACCTGTACTTCAGTCATGCCTAGTATTCCACCATGTTTCTGTTATTCCTATCTGGTCTAGTATCGCTTCTTTGACTTTATAATATTTTAGGGCATCCTGGGCTGCCAAGCTCCTATACGCGAGCTGCGCAGGCCCTGTAAGATAAGGCACCAAGAGGGTGGCCCAATATTCCTCTGGCCAGCGTGTAGCTTGCGCTACCCTATCGAAAGTGACCAGGTACGCTTCTGGGTCATCCAGGGGCCCCATCTTTGTTAGCTAAATAGGTAACTGGGGGGGGGTGGCCCGACCGGTCCCTCGCTTCCCTCCCCCAGCAGTCCAACACTCGTCCCTCGCCCTATCCCGTGCTGCACCCATCTTTCTTGCTGCTGGGTTATCTCCCTAACCAGCTGTCTTTGCTGTACCTGGCCTTGCGTGGCCAGCTGCTGCAACAACTGAACTTGGTGTTGTTGCTGCTGTTTTTGTTGCTCCGTGAGACAGTCAAATATCTGGGCGGGGTCCATGGTCCTGGCTCTCCTCCCCTTCACACCAGGGAGGCGCCCTCCGCCCCTCTTGTGGTTTACCGCCATTTTGTGCAGATTTTTTTTTGCACACCCCCCTTTTTGTCTAGGGGTTCAGGGTTCTACCCACATTCTCCACCATCTGTGAGAGGGTTCACTCACCACCGTAGCGGGGGTCTGCTGTCTGCCTCCGGACTCAGCTCCTTCTGCTGGCAGAGTACCTTCCCTCTGGTGGGGTTTCCCCTCTCTCCTCCAGGCCGCGTCATCCTCTTTACCAAACTGCCCTCCGGCAGTGCCCAAATCAATCTCTGAGCCCCCCTTCCGGGGGTAGTTGTTTCTCCATACAGGCCCTGCAGTCTGGGGATCTGTTTGGCTAGTGCTCCCCTAGCCCTGCCATGCCATGCCTCTCCAGCCCTGCTCTAGCTCCAGGGAGCCTCCTGCTTCCCCAGCAGCCAGGCCCTCACTGACCTTCCTCCTGGGAGCCGCCGCCCAGGTTCTTATATAGCCCTCAGCTGGGCCCTCATCCCCTAATACAGCCCCAGCTGGGGCTAAACTCCCCAGCCCTGCTTCAGGCTGGGGTTTGCCCTTAAAGGGCCAGTGCAGGGTGAACACCCTGTCACAGGCCCTTAATAATGTCTCTTTGAAAAACTGCCAACTCTCTTCAGCTGTTTTTCTCCTTAGTCCTTCTTCCCATGGGACCTTACCTACCAGCTCTCTGAGCTTACCAGAATCTGCCTTCCTGAAATCCATTGTCTCTATTTTGCTGTTCTCTTTTAAACCACTTAACAAACAGTGAGGGTAAATTAAATACTTACGAACTCAGCAACAACACCACCACAAAGATATACAAGGAATCGGCTCATGCTCGAGATTCGTACACCCCTTTTTAGATTTGGTGGGTGGGAGGTGGCCTTTGGGTGATCAGTCCTAAGCCAGACTCAGATTCTGTCTTCCAGTATTCGGGAGTCCTCTCCGAGCTTAGGGCTCAGGGGTTTTCATGTTATTGCCTATTACCATATTTGCTATTGTTTGTGCTCTGGGAGTGGCATGGGTGTGTTCAGGGTGCGGTGTGATGCCCATATATGGTGTTGAGTGCTGGACTCTGACAAGCTCCATTTTATTGGCAGATAAGCCTTGTTGCTATCCATGTGATGTGGTGAGGTTGCTGAGGTAGATTTCGGCTATGCGCGCAAGGCCTGGCCAAGAGAACCCATACTTGACACCTCCCAATTCTGCCTTGTCCCTTCTTTTTCTCTGCTATTATAGCCTATGGTCCTGCCCATTTCCAACCGATCTCCCAGGTCTCTGTGATCTTCACTTACCTCATTCAAAGTATTGCAAGGTGGTCCTCTACACAATATGGTTTCAGTAATGGACCTATAAGCTTGAACCTGAAATCTCAGTTGGGTTTTAAAAACTGCACCCTCCTTTTTAACAGATTAATATTAATTGGGAACATTTCCCCACCAATGTTACAAAGGGAGGTAATTTGCCCACTCTGTTCATCACTGGTGAGCCCTCAGCTTCAGTATAGTTTCCAGCCCTGCACGTTACACTTTAGGAAAGATGTGGACAAACAGGAGAGAGTGTACATAGGAAAGCAAGAAAAGTGATCAAAGGCGTAGGAAATGCTACCTCTGGGGTAAAGGTAAAAAACAGGCATGTTTAATCATGAGAAAAGACAATGATGGGGACCTGGTAGTTTTGAAATATTGGAAGGGCTATTTTAAAGAGTGTGGTGATCAATTTCTCTCCATGTCTACTGATGGTAGGACAAGTAGTAATGGGCTTGGTCTGCAGCAAAGGAGACTTGGGTAAGATATTAGCTATCCTTAGGTTACAAAATTAATTCTAGAGTAGGCTTTCAAGGTGTCGAAGCAAAAACACGCTCCTCTGTGTTTAGGCAGCTAACAAATAGCTTTATTAATTAATAAAGCACAGCATGAGCCAAACGTGGTCACAGCAGAGCCGGGCCCAGTAAGGCTGCTAATACAATCAATCCTAGTATCTTTATACCCTTAGCCAAACAGTCTGACGTCAGGGCATCCAATTACAGAAATCCTCAATTAAATTTGGAAAAACAAAGCCTTATCAACAAAATGGTGGACAGGTACGAGGGAGTACATCTCCTGTCCCAACCAGCCCAATTAACACATACCAATAGCCCATCCTGTAGGCCTCTTTTCACAGGGTGACAGAAAGTTCACTCTGGTCTATGTGCTTGAGAGAAAAGCTGAAATGGTTTCTGATATATAAGATGACTTCTAGCTAAACGTAAAATAGCTTCTACAACTCCCCCCTTTTAGCCTTTTAAAGGCTAACCTTGAAACCATTTTATACCTCCATTTTCCATTAAAGTATTTATGTACATTTCTTGTTCCTTTCTCTGCTCATCCTATTTTAACATCATGAGTTCCACATTCCCTTTGGTAAGGGTCTGTCTTGTGTTTTCCAGAATACAAGAAATAAAGCAATTGATTAACAAGAAACAGCAATAAGCACAAAAGAATATAGCCAATACTAAAACTACTCTTTGCAAAATCCAAGTTCCCACATGTCCAAACCAGCCTCCCAACCAATCCCAGAGAGTCCAGTCTTCCCTTTGCCTTAGGCGTTCCACAGTTCTTTCAATCTCTGAGGCATCTTCCTCTACTTCTTTGCTGGTGTCAGAAATATACCCACAGCATTCTCTTCTTACTAAGGCACAAACCCCGCCCTTACTAGCTAGGACATAGTCTAGGGCCATCGGTTTGGGCTTTTTTCTCACCCTGGCTCCTGAACCATTACATGTCCAGCAGTACTTTCCAATTGGGGTCAAGGCTAGGCGGATATACCCTGGGTTAGTAAACCCTTTATCCTGCCAAGTATCATTTGGCTTAGTTCACTAAACAGTGTGCCATTCATTTGAGTGTTGTTTAGTGGGATTGGAATCATTGGGATGCCTCCTTCTGAATGTACCGGACTGTGAGCACATATCTAGCAACTTGTGGAATTAAATTCTTGGGAAACTTGGTTCATTAAAAGCATAAACACATTTGAACCATATAGGTTATAACTGCTAGTTTTAAAAACAAGATTAAGCATATACTCAACATGAATTGTTTGTCCAGCCTCATGCTGGCTGTTCTTCAGGACTTCGTAGTTTGCTTCACCTATCGCTGGCAGGTTCTTCTGGGCCGCAGCTGGTACCTTAGTCTTGGTCTCTCAGGCTCGTCTGCTTCTGGGCCTGGATTGCCGGTACCAAGCCTGCGCTGATCCTCGTCTACTTCTGGACCTGGGTTTCTGGTACCAGGTCTGTGGTGATTCCCATCTGCTTCTGGACCTGGGTCTCTGGTACCAGGTCTGCTGTGCTCCTTGTTGGGGCCAACCTCTGTAGGGGCTGGAACGGGTTTGCAGTGGGATGCGTGAATCCAGGTGGGCAATCCTTCACACTTTACAGCCGTATGGGTGGTCAGAAGGACTTGGTAGGGACCCTTTCACCTGGGTTCCAGGGCAGTCTTCCGCTGGTGAACTTTCACGCAAACCCAGTCTCCTGGTTGTAGTTTAAGGCACGGCTCAGTCGGGACCTCCTGGAAGGCGTCCTTAACCTGTGAATGATAAGACTGTACACACCTCATAAGTTCCTGGCAATACTTGACTATGCTTCCTTTAACAAGTGTGGCATCAGCCAGGTTAATTTCTGGGCTGCTTTACAGTCTCATAGGTTGGCCACATGCAATTTCATGTGGACTGAGTCCAGTTTTCTGATTAGGAGTGGCTCTCATGCTCATTAGGGCAATCGGGAGTGCTACTATCTATGTTAAGCCAGAGTTCTCACATATTTTAGCAAGTTTGTTCTTTAAAATCCTGTTTCATCTTTCTACTGCTTCTGCGCTTTCCAGGTGTCGTGCACAGTGCAGTGCTTGTCTGGTAGAGTAGTACTTTTCCAGGTTTTTTTTTTGAACAATTTGCCCAGTAAAGTGGGTACCTTTATCACTGGAGATCACAAGGTGTATTCCCCATGATGGGATGTAATGATTTAGAAGTTTCTTAGCTACTGTGATGTCATCATGTTTCCTGCAGGGATAAGCTTCTACCCATCCCAAAAACAAGCAAACAATAACCAGCACATTATTCAAAAGATTGACATTTAAGCAATTGAATAAAGTCCATTTGTAAATTCAGAAATGGTCCCAAAGGCGGAGGTCTGGTTGCCAGAACTGTCTTTACAGGTTTACCCACGTTGTGGGCTTGGCAGACAGGGCAAGCCAGACAGTAATCTTTGGCTGCTTGGGAGAATTTGGGAGCAAACCAATGTGGAATCCCCATCAATGGAGGTTTTTTTAGACCAGGTTAGACAAATAACAGTCTGGGGTTGGTTTATTGGTCCTGCCGTGGCACAGAGGGCTGGACTTCAGGGCAACTTGCAGTCCCACATTTCTATGATTCCCATTTTACAGATAGGGAAAGAGAGGTACAGGAAGGCAAAGTGATATGCCCAATGTTACCCAGTAGCAGAGCCAGGAATTGAATCTAGATCACCTTCCTGATCTAGGAAGTGGCAGGAGTATTTTGAATCTTAACACTTATGCTCTATTTTTGAGCTGAAATCTGCTTGGCTATACCTGTGAATGTGGCGACCCTCTATAAATGCAAAGGCATAGGTCTGCATGCCTCAAAAGGAAATGAAAAGAAATGCTGCTCTCTAATGTCAGAAGGCTCAATTTCTTCACCAGTGCAAAAAAAAAAAAAAAAAAAAAACCAAAAAACAAAAAACAAATACACTTCCCTCCCATATCAATCTGAGGACCAGAATCCACAGCAACAGTTTCTACCCAACAACCAATCAAAGCTTCTAGTTTTTGCCTTGGAAACATCTCAACTTATGATTTTACTTAAAAAAATCTGCGGCCCAATGAAAGTTTGAGCGCAATGTGAAGTAATGG
Organism: Pelodiscus sinensis; assembly: GCF_052426305.1. Lineage (NCBI taxonomy): Eukaryota > Metazoa > Chordata > Testudines > Trionychidae > Pelodiscus > Pelodiscus sinensis. Next base: position 113,031,165 of record NC_143055.1, on the reverse strand, counting down.
AATTTAATTTCACTTTGATTTCATTATACTTATTTCACTTCACCAACTTTTAATCCATAGCCTGCTTCATAACATAGGCCCATGTGACAGCCACAAGCCATTTGTTCCAAAGCCTCTTTAAACACTTTTGTCAGCAATATGTTTTGCCGTTAGTCTGTGCCAGTATGTAACTGGAAGAAGGAAAGAGAAGAAGAGTGAAGAGATGGTAAGAATTCAATACACCCCCTCCAAAAAATTTTACCATCAAAGATGTTACCTCCAGTCTACTTGCTAGAATGTGCTTTGGAGGTTTGGCACCATTTTTTCATTAATATATAAAAGCACCACAGATGAGACCCTGTCAAACAAAGTGCCTTTCTCAGCACTGAAAGTGGAGCATAATTACTGTACAGAGTGTGTGAGGGGGCTGAAACTCTCATCTGGAAAGACTTCAAAGGATATCTTGAGGCAGTCAGGTTAGAGGCAGAGTAAATGCTGCAGTGTTCACATTCCCATTCACTGCCAATTGATCATTGGAGTTTGAAACAAACTCCACAAACCTAAGAGAAAAATAATAATTTATAACATTTTAAAATCTTTAGCCAATTATGGCACCTCGCACCTTTCTCTATTTCTGTGTCCATTACATGGGTTTAAAATGGTTTAAAGTAAGTTTAATATTTGTTAAACAAGGTACCAAAGAGTCAGCTTGGGGACAGAGGTCCAGATCCTAGAGCCCAAGGTATTTACGTACCTAAATACCACCAAAGATCTTGATCAGAATCCCCCTCGAGCCCCCCTGTTGTTACAATACATGCAGCAGTACTACCTTCCACACAGCACCTAGCCAGTGGGCCTGATCCTGCAATAGAGAAGCAATTGACTTAGGTCATTGCAGCATCAAGGCCAACATACCACGATCATTCGGGGGGAATTTCCATCACGTCTAGTTCATACTCTCCATGCCTGTATAACATTTGCTCTTCATTTGGAGAGGTCAATAGATATTCCCCCCCCCCCCCCCAAAATTGCTGTGTTCCTTCCATGTAAACTTAGTTTACAGGAGTTTGATGATGGAGCTTTTAAGGTTAGTACTGTAGAATCCCATGGAAAACTTTTAATGAAGATGGATTCAGAACTAGGGATGAATGGAAAAATGTCTCCAGAACTAGCCCCTCTCTCTCTCTCTTAAGCTACTCGGTTCAGTAAGCCACTCTTTTTATCACTTTATAGATAGGATCTCAGCCTGCGGCTGCTCTTGTCTAAGGCTTCCAGTAGAAGGGCTCCAGCAATACTATGCATTTGCAGTACTCACAGACAGCGAAGCAGTCAAGTTTGGCACCAGAAGGCCCAACAATGCTGACTGGGGTCCAGGAAGAGATTCAAAACCTCCTGCTAAAAGTTTCCTCTTTCATGGAGAAAAAGGGGGATACCTGGCCTCCCTTTATAGCACTTGCAGCCATGGCAGAAGGTACCTCACAAGGTTGAGTTGGTTGTCTGAACCACACTTCTGGTATTTAGGAGATTTGCTTGCCAATACTGTAACCTACTGCCCTTTAAGGTGTAACCCTTCTGCTGGGTAGGCCTGGCAGTAACCAGGGCTGGGTTCAATATCTTGGGGTCCATCTCACACAGAACCGGCTCGAGCCCCCACCTTGTAATCTGGGAAATTCATACACCCCTGGGTGCCTCTGAGAGGCAATGCTTCCCCTTTGCAAGCACTGAATCTGAGTGTAGGAAAGAAACATTTAATGAAACAGAGAGAGAAGTCATACAGCATTACCTTGGGGAAAACAGCACAAACAAAGTTCATAACCCAAACATGAGCTAAGCCCCACCCTGCCAGCCAAGAATCACCTGAAGTTCAAAGAGTCCAACACCCCAAAAGTCTCTGTCCCTGGTCCGTGCCACCCAAAGTTCACCTGCAGGGTTTCACCTCCCAATCAGGGAAGAAATGGGGGTGAGGAGATAGATAAGGGGCACCTTACAACACTCCGCCACGCTCCACCAGCTGTCTCGTCCCATGCTACCGGACGCTCCGTTGGCTGCCTGCCGCCACTCCACGCCAAAGTCCGGCCCGCGGGCCAATTGCGGCCCGTGTTCCGGTTTAATACGGCCCCACAGGTAATTTGGCAATATCTATCTTTTAAGGCCCCCAACAAATCCACATGTATTGAGATGAATACATTGTAAAATCTCAGTTAATGTCAGTTGGTCTAAATCAGTTATAAATATATTTGGACACAACGTGTAAACTTGGTGTTATGTTCCTGTTCATATTTTTTGAACTTAAAAGTTGACAGACAACCTTTATTACCAATAATATGTAATGTACTTTACAATGTTCCTGACATATATTTCAGCTTCCTGGATTTTTTTTTCATCTGGCCTTCAGATATGAAAGGCAGAGTGATTTAACACCTGTTTAGATTTGTCATCCATGTGACGAAATGAAAAGTATGCCGTTTGCAATAAACTTTGCATAAAATAGTTAATTTGCATTTAATTTTAATGGTTCAAAGAATGTCAGGCAAAATGGTCGGCCCTCACGCATGTTCACTTCATCAAATCTGGCCCTCTTTGAAAAAAGTTTGGACTCCCCTGCCATAAGGGGACATAGCAGAGGTCCAGCTCTCTACTCAGGCCAAGGCTGGTTTCTCTATTCAAACTCCGCACATGCTGGAGCGTCTCAAATAACTGAACAACAAGGCTTTGTCTAGACTGGCATGATTTTGCGGAAATACTTTTAACGGAAAAGTTTTTCTGTTAAAAGTATTTCCGCAAAAGAGCGTCTAGATTGGCAAGGTGCTTTAGCGCAAAAGCATCCGTGCCAATCTAGATGCGCTTTTGCACAAGAAAGCTCCGATGGCCATTTTAGCCATCGGGCTTTCTTGTGCAAAAAATTAAGGTGCTTGTCTACACTGGCCCTCTTGCACAAGTATTCTTGCACAAGAGGGCTTTTTCCTGAGCGGGAGCATGAAAGTATTTGCGCAAGAAGCACTGATTTTGTACATTACAAAGTCAGTGTTCTTGCGCAAATTCAAGCGGCCAGTGTAGACATCTGGACACACCCCCAACTGTTTCATGAGGCCCCAAAAGCAAGTTTGTCTCCCATCTGAGGTCTTTTAGGACCCTGTAGCCCTTTTTGCAAGAGTTTGCCATAGTCTACTAGGCTGAAATGTTAGTTGCCCTTTTTGCTATTGTATGCTGTTCTTCTGAGGTAGCTGCAATTCAGAGGACAAATACATAGTACTTGGAGATCCTTCACAATTCAGACACCCTTCCTCTGTTAACCTGTCCTCTTCTTGCAGGCCCCCATTCACTCTTATGGCTCAAGGATCACTGGATCCCTATCTGGGGCTGGGTTAATGCCAGATTAGATTCACACAGTCACAGTCCTTAATTACAAAGTGATCTAATCAATCCTCAATGAATTCCCACCAGAAAGCCCTGACTCATAGTTTCATATTTCATATTTAACTCCATGTCTTCTCCACTACTCAGGCAGGGCTCTTCCTCTGTCAGTCAGCTGCCAGTCCCCAGACCTTCTGGCAGGAGCTCAGCCCTCTGACTCAGATTTCTTTTCTCCTTCAGTATCTCCCTTTTCTAGAGACAGAAGGCAACCGATGACAGACTATTCCCTCAACTGGCTGGAAGAAAGGGGAGCCCGGTTTCCATCAAGGCTTTTCCTCTGCTCACCCAACTCCTAATTCCACCTGTCTGCTGTGGCTTTTTGACTTTTAAGCCTTTCGTTCCATTTTAAAATTAAAAGCACAAAACATATTGGTTCAAGCACAATGCAGATTTGGGACCTCCAGCACCCTATATCTAGGTATATTTACAGATATCCAGAGGGTTTCTGGATGGAAGACCCCCAGCATTCTCTTTCCCTGACCTCTTCATAGGGTTAAGAAAGAAGGGTACAGACAACTTAATGAAAGGAGATGTGCAACTAAGTCCCTTTGTGATCCTGGTAGATATCCAGGAGAGGCTTGGGATCAAGGGAGTGGAAATTAAAACCAGGGGGACTTATCAAGAGAAAATCCAATTCTATATAAAGGCAGGGACATTTCTAATAAGCTATCTGCTTTTATCTAAAGAGAGCCTGCTTGTGTTGTGTTGCTGGGTGGTAGCAGATATCTAGAATTTGGTGTACCATCTTCCTTTTAGAGAGAAAAATCAGCAAGGCAGAGTCTGGGTATATTTGAAATGGAATTAGGTTTATGGGCCATATACACCAGTTCTGGAACAGACATGATCACAAACAACATTTTGGCGATCCCTTCATTTAGGGAGCAACTCTGCCTCAAACATTGACTCCATTTGGAGACCAAGGCAGAAAGCAAACACCCCTACTGCTTATGTGGCTCCTTCAACACACAAACTGGCAAAACAAATGTAACATGACTATATCTGAAAACGTGTTTGACATACAAAAAAAACATGGAAGAATGTGTGTTGCAGGTGGTGCTGTTACAACACATCACAAAGCTGGAGCATTGAATTTCTGTGCATTGTAAATGAGTACTGCAGAGCCTCAAGATCATTTTTCAAAATATCTAACTGTGTTTTCATAAAACAAGCTACCTAACATGCCAAAATCTCTAGTCTTCATTGAAAATTAAGTTCATGGCAACTCTGAAATTTAAAAAGTTACACTTTGAATTTACATTGTGAGTACTACATTGTAAAGCATATTACATTTTTCAAGAATGAAGAAATCAATGAAAACATAGTACAAGTGATGACCTGGCACCATGCTATCAGTTTGGTAGGACTAAGAATGAGTCAGTCCATAGGTTGCAGCTTTCCCATATAACAAAGAGTGTTGGGGATTTGAACCCAGACGGCTCGGTTCGTTGTCTGACCGCAAAGAGACAGGTAACACCAGCAAGGTCCAATCACAAGCTCTTTATTGAAGTGTGCACACAGCAATAGAAAGCGGCCCGTCTCCAAAGAGAACCAGCCACGATTTCAGTAACAAGTAGGTTTATATAGACAGTTCCATCACGTCATAGAATATTCACCCAAGCAACCCACTCCCCTTTTTCAGTTAAACCTCCCATATCAATGTGACCTTAAGCAATTCATAACGCATTAGCAACTTTCTTACCAGCACAGAAGACAAGTACCAGGCAACAAGGAGACATGGAGTTAGGAACAAACAGAGGGCAGGAACAGGGAGTTAAGATCAGAGAGGGTACGTCTACACTACAGCACTAGTTCGAACTAACTTAGTTCGAATTAGTTAATTCGAACTAAGCTAGTTCGAACTAGCGCATCTAGAACTAAAAACTAGTTCGAACTAGCGTTTTGCTAGTTCGAACTAGCGCGTCCACACTGATTGGACGCAGGGGGGCATTTAAGGGCAGCTGAAACCGGTTCTGGCAGGGCATCAGGTCAGCAGTTGCTTTGTGTGGCTGCTGTCTGAGGCTATCTGAGGCTCGAGCTTAAAGGGACCCCCCCGGACAGCTGGTTCTCAGCTTTTCCTGCTTGCTTGCCAACCTCGCCGAGGGACAGCAAAGCGTCGGTCTCTGTGCCCGTCTGTGTCGGTGCTTCCCTTCGGGCGGGACCGCCGCAGGTGGCAACATGGAGCCACGGCTCGCCCTGCACCTTCTGGTGCACGTTCTGGACTTGCTGCTGCAAGCCTGCCACCAATGGCTCGAGGCTGCCTGGCACCACCTGGGGAACGTCAGCCCCCTGCCTCTCCGCCTGGCCGCCCTGGGGGCCGTGGAGGAGCCGCGGCGGCGCCCCGGCACCGGCGTGCCCCGCCGCATCTGGCGTCTGGACACCAGCAGCGACTGGTGGGACCGCATCGTCCTGGAGCGCTGGGACGACCGACAGTGGACCCAGAACTTTAGGATGAGGAGGGACACCTTCCTGGAGCTCTGCGAGTGGCTCGCCCCTGCCCTGCAAAGAAGGGACACTCGCATGAGGCCCGCCATCCCCCTCCAGAAGCGGGTGGCCATCGCCCTCTGGAAGCTCTCCATGCCGGACAGCTACCGATCCGTCGGGAACCAGTTCGGCGTGGGGAGATCCACTGTCGGAGCAGTGCTCATGCAGGTACGGCACTCGTCGGCCACCGAGCCGGGGGGGAGGGGGGCTGCGAGGAGGGGATGGGCCGCCCCAGGGACAAAGGGGGGGGCGGGAGGAGGCGAAAGCGCCCCGCACCGGAGGGGTCGGGCTGTCCCGGCCGTACTACACGCCGCCAGGGGGGTTGCTTCCGGGAGTGGGGCGCGGGGCACTGCCAGGACACGCACGCTCCCAGCCACCCGGGCGCCCCACTGATTGACGCTTTGCTGTGTCTCTCTCCGCAGGTGGTCAAGGCCATCAACCGGGTGCTGCTCCGCAGGGTGGTCCGCCTCGCCGACCCGGACGCCGTCATCCGGGGATTCGGCGCCCTCGGCTTCCCCAACTGCGGGGGGGCCATCGACGGGACGCACATCCCCATCCGTGCCCCGGAACACCAGGCGTCCCGTTACGTGAACCGCAAGGGGTACTTCTCCGTCATCCTGCAGGCCGTGTGTGACCACCGGGGACAGTTCACGGACATAAATGTGGGCTGGTCCGGCAAAGCACACGACGCCCGGGTGTACCGGAACTCCTCCGTGTGCCAGCGGCTGCAGGACGGGACCTTCTTCCCCGACCGCCACATCAGGGTCGGGGACGTGGACATGCCCATCTGCCTGGTGGGGGATGCCGCCTACCCACTGCAGCCGTGGCTCATGAAGCCCTACACGGGGCACCTCAATCCCTCCCGCCAGGCCTTCAATAACAGGCTGAGCAGGGCCCGCATCGTGGTGGAGGGGGCCTTCGGGCGACTGAAAGCCCGCTTTCGATGCCTCCTCACCCGTCTGGACCTGGCCGAGCACAACATCCCTCCCGTGGTGGCGGCATGTTGTGTGCTCCACAATTTGTGTGAGCGGAAGGGGGAGGCTTTCTTGCCAGCCTGGATGGCTGAGGCTGACCGCATGGCTGGACACTACGGTCAGCCCCGCACCGCCGCCGTCCGGGAAGCCCAGCGGGGGGCCATCCGGATCCGGGAAGCCCTGCGGGAGAGCTTCCAGGTGGAGGAGGAGGAGGACTGACCTCTCCCTGCATGCCCCACCGGGGCCTTCTTCCACCCTACCCCCCCCTTCCCCTTTCCCCTCCCTATCTACTGTACAATAAAGACACCTGTTTTTCAAACAAAAACGTCTGTTTATTTCAGAGAACTGGGGTGGGGGAGGGAGGAATGAAGGTGGGAGAAGGGAGGGGGAAACCTGGGACGAGGGAGCTGGAAGGGGAGGGGAGGGAAGGGAGGAAGGGAAAGGAAAGCTCAGGGGTGGGAGTCCGGCTGCCTCTCCCGTCTCGCCACACTGCGGGTCCGGGGGCGTCGGTGGGGAATGGTTGTGGAGGGGGGGGCAGAGAGGACAGGGGGTGTGGAGGAAGCAGGAGCGGAAGCAGGAGCGGAAGCAGGAGGAGCAGGGGGAGCAAGAGGGGGAGAAAGAGGGGGAGCAGAGGGAGCAAGAGGGGGAGCAGGGGGAGGAGGAAATGGAAAGCGGTCCAGCAGGCTCTGGAGGTGGCCTCGCAGGGCACGGCCCTGCTCCTCCAGGGCCTCCAGACTCCTCCGGCGCAGCCTGAGGTCCTCCTGGACCCAGTGGTCCTGGAGACGGAGCTGTCGGTCCAGGAACCGGAGATGCCGCCTCTGGTAGTCCTCCTGGTTCCTGGCTGTCCTGCTTGCCCGGGCGCGGGCGGCTGCTGCAGGCGGTGTGGTGCGCCCTGCAGGCCCCGGTGCTGCAGCTGTGGTGCAAGAAGACCAGCGGTCAATGACCCCAGGGGCCCAGGTGTGTGAAACCCAGCTCCCCTCTGCAAGGCCAGGGCCCCTGCAGGATCCCCAGCTGCTGCTCCGTGGTGGGCAAGGCCCAGGCGCACGGTCCCGGGGCTCCCTCTCGCCCCAGCCCCCCGTACACATAAGGGGAACACGAGGGTACTCACAGGTGGACGCCTCCCCGGCCTCTGATGATGCAGGCGAGCGGCTCTGTGGGGTGCCTCGGGGGTCCCGGGTCCTGGGAAGGCTGGCGGCAGGCTCCTGGCTCTCAGAGCCCTCCTCCTCCTCCTCCGTCTCCAGGAGCGGTCCCTCTGCCCCGGGGTCAATCACGTCCCGGGGGGCAGGGACGGCATGAGGCCCCAGGATGCGTGGGCATGGAAGTGGGGGCAGGCCTCCGGGTCAGCCCCTGGCAGGCAGGCCCGGGAGTAGGACTGCCGCAAGTCCTTAATTTTGCAGCGCACCTGCTCCCGGCTGCGCTGGTGGCCCCTGGCGGCCAGACTGGCAGCCATGCGTCCGTAGACGGCCGCGTTCCGGTGGCTAGTGCGGAGATCGTGGACATTGGAGGCCTCCCCCCAAACCTCGATGAGGTCCACGATCTCCGCACTTGACCAGGCGGGCGCCCGCCTTTTGCGCCCCCGGGCAGGCTCCCGGGAGCCGCCAGGCTGGTCGTGGGGAGCAGTGGAGGGCTGGGAGCCCTCGGATGGCTGGCTCATGTTGTGGCAGGTGTAGGCTGTGCAGGCACGGGTGCTTGCAGCCTTGCAACTGGCACAAAGTGAGTAGCCAGCCCGTGGCCCTTTAAGGGCTCCGGGGCCGGGAGGGGGGCAATAGAGTTTCCCTGGTGTTGGCCAGAGTGGCCACCAGGGAAACCTGGGAAGCCTTAGCCTCCCACTAGTTCGAACTAAAGGGCTACACAGCCCTTAGTTCGAACTAGCTAGTTCGAACTAGGCGTTAGTCCTCGTAAAATGAGGTTTACCTAGTTCGAACTAAGCGCTCCGTTAGTTCGAATTAAGTTCGAACTAACGGAGCGCTAGTGTAGCGCCTAGGAAAGTTAGTTCGAACTAACGTCCGTTAGTTCGAACTAACTTTCTAGTGTAGACATACCCAGAGAGATGAGAAACAGGGAGTTTTTTTTATCAGTTCTCAAAACAAGCTGTTCCACATCACAGCAGGTACAAGAATGCAATTTTTCACTTATCGTACTTTTGCAACTTAAGCAAGTATGTAGGGTACACCCTTGCTTGAACCGTGTCTCTAGTTCTGCTCAGGGACTACCCAGAAACCTTTGTTAGCCTCCTTTTTTATCTGTCTTAGCATAACTGCTTAGCATAACTGCACTAGGCCCAATTCTCTAGGGCCTAACAAGAGCATGCAGCAAAGGAGACAAAATTATTCAGTTGGTGGGTCTAAAGCCAATGTTTGTCTCTTAATGTAGGTGCTTCCCAAAGAAGCAGATAATTCGAAGTTCTGTGGCATGGGGACTCACAAGGTCTTATTAGATCTAGTTAAATTATATTTTGTGGATAATTAGTTAATTGCAAGTTTAGTATTTGTTACCTTAGAATCATTCATGTATCTATCCTGATTTCCTTAGTGTATTGTGGTTCATAAATATTCCCCAAATAGTTCATGGGAACAAGGTTGATTGTGGATTACTTATTGACTACTCAGGGTGTATGCTTTATCACTTAACTATTTCAGCTAGATGTGACTTATTTGTCTGAAAAAAACCCCTACTGTATATTTTAAATTATTGTTCAGAATTCCTGGATTCTGGAATGAGCCTTATTTTTTGAGGCTCTCAGAAATCAAATCAAAATTGTGAAGCATTTGAGATTCACAAGTGCTCTCGTGAATTCTAGGAAGACAGCTAACACCTGTCTTAATGTACAAAATAAATATTTGTCACAGAGGTCACAGTCTAGGACTGTGACAAGAGACAACAGGTGGATCTAACACCAACATGATCTCACACCATTTTTCATTTGTGTTCATTGTTTTCACCGAAGATAATATCTACACCAATGTAACTCAGGATAGAGTAAAGCCCTTCTGATTTTCCTTGGTATCTATTGTGAACCTGTTTGGTTTGCTGTTATTGAACCTTTTGATAAGGAGCAACAACTGATAAGATGTATTATCGTATTATATAGGGCTGGTCCTTATAGTAGATGAAGTTTCAGATAGGCATCTGAGTAGGAGTTATTTCTTGCCATCCCTTCCTATCTTAGCACTAAATAGGCACTTGAAAAAAGATGCAATGACCCCTCAGTCGTGTTTGAGAGCTCTCATTCCACATCTGTAATTAACCACACCGTCCTGCACTACTCCGCCATGATTGCAAGCTTGTTACAAACTCTTTTTGCTACCAATATAACTTGCCCTTTTAAAAATCAGAAATATAAGACAATGTTTATGAAATAAAGTCCTGATTGATTGCCCACTTCCATTTACTTTGGCCTTTCCATCCACTTTAGCGGGCTTTCCTTGGATCAGGCTCTAAATGTCCAGGTAGCACATGAACAAAGAAAGGAGCAAATGTTAGACTACACTGTTTACTGTTACTCTGGTAAAAAATGTTGGCTTGTAATACAAGTTAGATTTCTAGTGAAAATTAACTATCCTCTCCCCTTAACCCTGTAGAGAATAAATGGCCACATGATATTCCTCTGAACATGGAACCAAAATGATGCATCTTGTAAGTCACACTTGAGTCTGTTATAGGAGATTCCTTCTCAGCTGTTCTCTGCAACATGCCTCAAATAGCTATTATTGGGCCAGGGCATAAACACCCAATTTTGTGTGTGCACGCACGTGCACCAAGATAGCTAAAAACAGCTCCTATCTGTTGAGGCACTCTACTGTAGCTAGTTGTGACAGGTTCAGTCACAGAGATCCCTGGAGACTGTCCCATTCCACTGAGTCCACCTACCTACGCTCTGGGACACTCCACCACCCTGTCCTGCTAAGCCAGAACCTCTGGTCACTCCCAGCAAAGGTACGCATTGAACCTCCCTAGTCCTGCACCCTGGGGACCTGACCGGTGCCAAACCAGAGAATTTGCTGAACTATGAGAGGTCAATATTGCTTAGCAGCATTACCAACACTTCCACTGCTTGCTGGGCTCTTAGAAGACATTTAGTGGTAAATTAGAGCTAAATAACAGCACAAAACACTGAGAGTCAACACCGGTGGCTTTAAAAAAACTATATGGGACCATGGGCAAATTGACCACACCCATGATAAGTGGACACCTGCCTAACTAAAATCATGCCGGACCACAGATGTTGCCAGACCAGAGAGAGTGCTGGACTAAAAAGCTTCAACCTGTACAGATGTGTGTGTGTCACATCTCTCAGCAGAACAACACAGATATCTAGGTTATAGCTACTTATTGCAGAGAGGATAAAGGTGGACGTGACCACAAACTGAAAGGTAATTACTATAGACCTTTCATGGCTAATGTACAATGTGGTGAGTATGTTTTAATAGATTCCAATTTACACTAGCCTCAGAATGCATCTGCTGCTATGCTTGTGTCATTGCAGTCTGAGCACCAAGCCTCCCAGATCATGTTTGTGGTGGAAGTGGGAGTGGGAGTGGGAGTGGGTTCTTTCCTGATGTTTGGAGTCTTTGTTTATATCCTGTCCACATTTTGAGGTTTCCCAGATTACTTTTGCTAGAGCACATAGGTATTACAGTGTATGCAATCTCTGCTGCATGTGTCAGACCTCATGGAAATTACATCTTAAGCCTCAAGGAAATCAGGATGCCTGCATCATGTGCAGTGAATGAAATATCCTTTCCATATGGAAGGAAGACTTTGCATCTCTTTTGCCCAAGTTTCGGACTTCAGGCACCAGAATTCATGGAGATTAAAAATGCCTACACACTGTACTTTATTCTAGTGGAGCTGGCCTATTCTCTAAAGGCACATAGACATATGCATGAGACCTCAGCACCACCTGTGATTCCAAAAGAAAAAAAAAAAGCCCAACTGAGCAATTGGGGAGGGTTTTTTTTAAATAATGAGTCCTCACTGAAGACAAGAGAATCAATCACATTTGGAATTTCCAGTAAGAGCCATTTCTGAAAGGAGACTGAAACAATAAAAGACTGAACAGTTTTCAGAGAGTGCTTCTTTTAGTGCCATACAAAAGTCTTGTCTGATTCTACAGGAATCCTCCCAACAGGTTACATTCTGGCACATGAGAAATTTCACAGACCCCCTTCCACGTTCAGAATATGCAAAGCAACTCTGAACCCAAGCTTTCCTACAATACCTCACTTTCAGTCCTCTCTATTTAACAACAATCAAACTGCACACAAACCCTGGCCTTGCCTGATACCAGTAAGGAAGAGAGAGAGCAAGAGACTCGCATTGTTCTGACTCTTGAAGAATCACTCACACTATGGAAATCTTTGCAACTGCAATCACCTACACAGTTCAGTACTTCTTTTGGCAAAATGAGTGTAGAAAGTCAAAAACAGAAAACTGGTCACAACCACCCCTCCATTATGCACCATGGGAACAATTGTACCATACCCCCAGTGCATTTAGAACACAGGCTTCCTGAGCAAGGACCAATTTTCTTTTAGAGCACAAAGCAGGTGGTAGGTGCTGAATGAATGAACAAGAAGAAAGTGATGGCACTTGGTGAGATGTAGCCTCAGGTGCAGAACATTTCTCAATTTCAATTATGCCTATGGATATATCGAGCCTGTGTGGAGTACCAAAATGGAAGACTGGATTTCTATTTACCAAGTTCTTGGCATGCAATTATGCATCAGGTTTTCTTACTCTGCAGTGCCAGGTACTAAGATTCTCAGCACCAAAGTAGTCAAGTAATGGTTACATAATTCTGCGGCAATGAAGGGTGTGCAAACAGAATCTTGCGGCACTGGATTTCCATCCATATTTGCACAATTTAATTGGCTTCATTTTACATAATTTAACTGACAGAAAAACAAACCTGGTGCATAATGAAGCTCTGAAAGCAGGTGCTGGCTGTCATGGCTCCTTCCCCACTCTGGCATGATAAATGCAGAAGTGGGGGCCAGCAAGTGTACCCCAAAGCCTTATCTACCAGGCTTTGGTATAAAACTTCCCCCAAGATCTTAAAAACCCTAGATCTTGGGAATAAAACTTCCGCTGCCACCACCCAAATGTTGCTAAAGAAACCAGGGGAAAGATCATTTGGGAAATCTTCCCCCTAAAACAAAAATCAGGGCACACCATTAACCACTGCCAGGTTAATAAAAGAAAAGAAAGAACTTTTATTATTACAACAATATTCTGGTTGCAAGTATAATGACTAGAGAGGAAGGTAACAAAATATACTCATGGAGAAACTCCATGGGCCTAGAACTTAGTTACAAAGAAAAGCCAAAACATCTTTTAGGCAGTGCCAGATCTCAGATCCCATACCCAATCCATAACACAATAGAACCTAACGAAACTACCTAAACTTTACCCTACTTACAGAAAATGAAGAATGGTGTCTTGGAGAGAGAGAGAGAGACATGCTTGTCCCTCTCTGTAGCTGCAGAGAACTCTCCGAGAGACAAAAGGAGAGAAGGAAAAAAAAACCCAAATTCCTTTGTCCCAGTTTGAAAAGTCCCACCTACATTCTTATTGGTCTCTCCACCTGGCTAGGTGTAGTTAACCCCTTAATCCCCAGGCTGCTGGCTAACCCTCATAATCATGACATGCCCACCAAATCACAGACGGTGCTGGACAGCCTCTGGCCACACTGGCTGTGATTTCTTCCTGTAGGTCTAAGATAAAACATAGTAAATACATTATGCACACTTGACTAAACGCTTGAAGACATAAAAAGTAAGCAAAGGCTTCCATATCCATAGAGTACCATCACAGCTATACAGAGAATATTAAGTAGTTGAATCCAGAAATGCCTCATTAACCAATCAAACTCTCAGTCTCAAAATCAAATTTAGAATAGCGTGGGGTCTTGATCTAAAGTTCAATTGACCAGGTTCTGTGCCTCTTGCGAAATACACCACTACCATACACCAGGCCAGGTCTTGGCACCACTGAGAGTGTCAGCTCAGGGCGAATTGCTTAAAACCAGGGCTATTTACCGCCCTCAACTGGGGTCCTTTCCCAGGCACCCCTCAAATTACACCGAGCACAAAACCAGGGCTATTTACCGCCCTCAACTGGAGTCCTTTCCCAGGCACCCCTCAAATTACACCGAGCACTTCAGCTGCCTCCCCGGTCAGCCGGAAGCCTCACCAGCAAAACCCCTTAGGCACCCCTCAAATTACACCGAGCACAAAACCAGGGCTATTTACCGCCCTCAACTGGAGTCCTTTCCCAGGCACCCCTCAAATTACACCGAGCACTTCAGCTGCCTCCCCGGTCAGCCTCACCAGCAAAACCCCTTAGACACTTCAGCTTCCCGATGCCATCACCAGACTTAGGCCTCCACACACAGGTGAGAGGTTACCAAAACCCACTCACCAACTCCAAACAGATCCTCCTGGTCCAAAGGACTCAGCCACAGTACCAAGCCAATTTTCACTTTAGATTTTACCCACAAGATCACGCTGGGCCAATCCTTTAGAATCTAAACTCTAAAGATACATTACTGAAAGGAAGAAAATGTCGAGAGTAAGATTGTTAATGAGAACCTTCATATATAAACATCACACCTGTACACATGTCTCATACATAGAATCAACAGTGAACAAGCTTTCATTAGACACCTTACATGGGTCCCTTTGCACAAAATGTTGCCGTGCCTCAGTTTCCCTTCCCATACAGCATATCGATTTTGGAATGTCCCTTCTCAGGTGAGAAGCTTCAACACTAATTACAAGTATTAACAGTGAAATACCAGGGTCCCAAAGCTTTTGAACATCCAGTGTGTCCTTGGGTACATCTTGTAACAGTTTCCAGGGTTTTGGTACAAAATCATGCATAGTGGACATAGTTACCATTCTTAGTAACAGCAGTACAGTGGTTATGCAAGTTAACATAAGCAGTAGGAACAAATCCACCCCAACTGTACATTGACAATTCTGGTTTTTTACATTTAAAAAGTTGCAACCTTCCTGGGCAAACACAATTCTTTTCCCTCCCCCATGTCCTGTGGGTTTAGGCTGTGAACTCCCTCCCACACAGACATAGGCCTGGCTGGGTGTGGCTCCCCTGCTCACAATGGCTATGGAATTCCTTTGCTCCTCACAGGATCTTTCTATCCCCAAGTCACTTTTACCCCCCTCAGGCACAGCAACCTGCTGGCCAGCCTCACCATAAGGATCCTCTTCCTTATGGCTTTCTGCAAGCAAAAGCTCATCTTCCCCTGGCTCTACAGCAGCATCACCCTGCTGAACCACCACCAACTCCTCCTGTGATCCCTCTGTCCCCTGAACAGGCAGGTCTTCACACAACCCCCCTTCAGGAAAACACACAGACTCCTCTGGGGAAAGATCAGAGACCTCCCCCTCTCCTTTCTGGGCTTCAGCTGCCCCCAGAGCTAAATCTGGGCCCACAGCACTCTCCTCAGCCAATCCAGGCTGACAGGCACCTCCTGTAGACAAAGAACTGGGAAGAAACCCTTCCCCCACATGCATACCCCCCTCCTCAGCAACCAAACTGCCAGGCTCCACACACAGAGGTTGCTCACACTGAACACCCTCCAGAATTTGATCTTTTTCCCCAACTAAGCTTCCACTCTGGCCAGCCACTCCAGACTGCACCAGAGGGACCCTTTCCCGAAACAGGGCAGGGAGAGCCCAAAAATCTGACCAAAAATCTGACACCAGCCTCTTCTCTGAGACTCCAGGCAGATATGCAGAAACCTCACTCACAGACACACAGCTCTCTCCCTCAGGCAAACATTGAGGAAAACTTTTACCTGGCTCCCCATAGGACTGACTAGCCACAGACAACTTCCCAGATTCACACTCATCCCCTTCACAAACCTCATACATGTCCTGAGGCTGGATTAAGGTATCAGCCTGATTACACCTATTAGCTATCACTGCAGGATTCGGGGTGTCTGGGTGTACAGCCTGCATAGCCTCGCTACGTGTGAGCACTCCCACCCTCTTAGCTTGTTTCACATGCTTGGCCAAATCCTCCCCGACCAGCATAGGAATGGGGTAGTCATCATAGACTGCGAAAGTCCAAGTTCCAGACCAGCCCTTGTACTGAACTGGTAGCTTGGCCGTAGGCAGGTCGAAGGGGTCAGCCTTGAAGGGTTGAATGGTAACTAGAGTCTCTGGGTCAATGGCCTTGGGGTCCACCAGAGCGTGGTGAATCACTGACACCTGTGCCCCGGTGTCTCTCCATGCGATAACCTCCCGTCCCCCCACTCTCACAGTCTCCCTCCGCTCTAGGGGGATCAGTGAGGCATCTGGACCCGAGGCTCCTTGTGGCAACCCCGGAGTGATGAGTTGTAGCCGGCTGGTGCTCTGGGGACAGTCGGCCTTTACATGCCCCAGTCCATTACATTTAAAGCATCGCCTCACAGCGGTATCATTGGAACGGGAGGGGCTCCCAGCAGATGGTATGGAGGAACGGGGAGAGATCTGGGGTCTTCCTGGGTGTATGTAGGGCCCGTCTCTGCGAGATGGGGATCGGGGGGATCCCCAGGTGTTGATGGGCCCCCTCAGACTGCTTTCCAGGCTGCTGTGGCCCCTCAGTTCCATCCATCTGGCCCCAAGCACTGCTGCCTCTCTGAGGTTTTTTGGTTTTCCGTCCAGGATGTACCCTCTAATCTCTCCTGGCACACCCTCGAGGAACTGTTCCATCTGCATCAGGAGAGAGATTTCTTCCCGAGTGTGGGCCTGCTCTCCAGAGAGCCACGTTTCCCAGTTTTTGAGGACACGACTGGCATGTTCAGGGAACGGTGTATTTGGGGTCCACTTGGAGGCCCTGAAGCGACACCGGGCCTGTTCAGGGGTGAGGCCCATCCTGAGTCTGGCCTCCTGCTTAAACAGTTCATAGTCATTTGCCATGTCACCTGGCAGGTCCGCAGCTACCCCCAGTAAGGGACCAGCGATTTGGGATCTTAACTCTCTCATGTACTGATCAGGAGGAATGTTGTACCCCTGGCAGGCCCTCTCAAAGTTGAGGAAAAAGTCCTCAACATTATCCCCTACTTGGTACATGGGGAGCTTTCTGGGGGGTTCAATGATGATGGAGGTGGGAGTGTTGGGAGGGGTACCTGAGGTGTCCGGCTGCCTGGCTTTCTCCAGCGCAACTTGGGCCTCTAGTTCTGCTCGCCTCGTCCCTGCTGCGATCTCTGCCAGTTTCACCTCCTGTTGTATACGCTCGGCCTCTAGTTGTGCACGCCTGTCCTCGGCCTCTCGGGCACGCCTGTCCTCGGCCTCTCATTGTGCACGCCTGTCCTCGGCCTCTCGTTGTGCACGCCTGTCCTCGGCCTCTCGTTGTGCACGCCTGTCCTCCAGCTGTAGGAAAAACTCCATCTCCTTGTCAGTTAGAGGCCTGCCGGTCCTTATGGCATAATCGCACACAGAAGGCACAGGTGGGGGGGAGGGAGAGCAGCAGCTGGCTGCTTCTGCCTCTTCAAGATCCCTTCCCCCAGGGCTCACAGAGGTAAACTCTTGTTTCCCCTCTCTGGGTGTGGAATCTTTCCGGGTACTTAACATCATGCCTGGCTCTGAGGCTGTTTCTGCCTCCGGGTGTTGCTTAGGAAGGGTTGGGTTCTCTAAGGTTACCTTGCCTGATCGCAAGAGCATGTACTGGGTTCCTTCCCTGCCCTAGTCTAGCCTAGCTATCCAGTTGTCCCGAAAGCTAACAAAAAAACAAACTGTTTGGGTAGGTCTGTGTCTGGCTTAAGGTCTGCTCCTCCCTGAGGCAGCCCAGCAACAAAAGAAAAAACAAAAGGAAAACTGCAAAGCTTGCAACTCAAAAGAAACTTGTGCCCTTTTAAAAATCCTGGGTTCTCCAAATAATCCCACCGCTGTGCCACCATGTCATGGCTCCTTCCCCACTCTGGCATGATAAATGCAGAAGTGGGGGCCAGCAAGTGTACCCCAAAGCCTTATCTACCAGGCTTTGGTATAAAACTTCCCCCAAGATCTTAAAAACCCTAGATCTTGGGAATAAAACTTCCGCTGCCACCACCCAAATGTTGCTAAAGAAACCAGGGGAAAGATCATTTGGGAAATCTTCCCCCTAAAACAAAAATCAGGGCACACCATTAACCACTGCCAGGTTAATAAAAGAAAAGAAAGAACTTTTATTATTACAACAATATTCTGGTTGCAAGTATAATGACTAGAGAGGAAGGTAACAAAATATACTCATGGAGAAACTCCATGGGCCTAGAACTTAGTTACAAAGAAAAGCCAAAACATCTTTTAGGCAGTGCCAGATCCCATACCCAATCCATAACACAATAGAACCTAACGAAACTACCTAAACTTTACCCTACTTACAGAAAATGAAGAATGGTGTCTTGGAGAGAGAGAGAGAGACATGCTTGTCCCTCTCTGTAGCTGCAGAGAACTCTCCGAGAGACAAAAGGAGAGAAGGAAAAAAAAACCCAAATTCCTTTGTCCCAGTTTGAAAAGTCCCACCTACATTCTTATTGGTCTCTCCACCTGGCTAGGTGTAGTTAACCCCTTAATCCCCAGGCTGCTGGCTAACCCTCATAATCATGACACTGGCTATTCAGAGACATTGGATTTATCAAAATTAAGAGGGTACTCTGCATCTATTCATGAAAACCAGGGCTGGAGGTATGTGGCAGCTAAAACAGGGGAACTGATTCTGATCCAGTTCTGCTGTTTTAAATCAGGGAGTCTAAAGTGGAGCTGCAACAATATCAAGCCAAAGTCAGTCATTGGCATCAAGCTTGTCAAACCCTACTTATTCCCTGATTGACTTGACCTTACTGTGTTCTTCCTCCTGGATGTTGTTCTCCTTGGTCAGTGACTTGTATCTCTGATGTTCTGTGCAGTGTTCCAAGCCAAGTAACTTTATTAACAGCTGCAGCCTAGCTTCTGATTCTATTAGTGTCAATGACAAGACCCCATTGGCTTCAATTGGGCGGAGATTTGACTTTGTTGCTGCATTACATAAACTAAGATGCAAGCATCCATTTTCCTTATAGTTGGGAAAGGGCATGAAAAAGTATCTGTAAAAATAGCTGCAGCATTTAGCAACAGTAAGACTATCAGAGGGTATGTCTACACTACAGTGTTATTTCAAAATATCTTATTTCGAAATAATGCGTCTACACACAAAATGCATTTTGAAATAGCATTTTGCTATTTCGAAACAGTGCGTCCACACTGAGTGGACTGTGAATCGCATTTAAGGCTGGCCGGAACCAGTTCCGGCAGGGCACCAGATCAGGACTTACCGTGTTGGGCTGCTGCCTGAGGCTATCTGATATCTGTGCTTAAAGGGACCCCCCCCCCCCCAGACAGCAAGTTCTCAGGTTTCCCTGCTTGCTTAGCTACCTTGATGAGGGACAGCAAAGCATTTTGTCTCTGCGTGCTCTGGTTGTCCTCACTTGGGACACCACAGCACTCTGCAACATGGAGCCAGAGCTGCCCCATGGCACTCTGGTGCTCCTCTTGGATGCGTTGCTGTGAGCCTGGTTGCACTTTCTGCAGGCTGCCATCTGTGAGGTCCATTGGGGGGGGGGGCTGTCAGTATCCAGGAAGCCTTGCGGGAAAGCTTCCCCCCTAGGAGCACTAAGAGCCTCCCTGGTCTGCCCCACTGGGGGCTTGTGCCTTATTCCTCTCTCACATCCTTCCACTTACCCCTCCCAGCCCCCCTTCCTGATGTCAAATAAAATACATGTATTTTCATGATCACAAACTCTCTTTAGTTAACAAAACTGGGGTGGGGGGGAAGGAATGAAACTCTGGTGAGACTGGGGAAAGAAGGTGGGAGAGGGGAGGGGGAAACGTGGGAGAAGGGAGCTGGAAGGGGAAGCAAGGGGAAGAACGGGGAGGGGAAGCTCAGAGCTCAGGATTGAGGGTCTTGTCGGACCAACTTGATTTTCATGCGAACCTGCTCCTGGGTTTGTGCGTGTCGCCTTTGGTGGCCAGGCTGGCAGCTATCCTGCCATAGAAGGCCGGGTTCCTCCATCTCCTGTGAAGATCACGTATGTTGGGGGCATCCCCCCCAAACCTGAATAAGGTTCATGATCTCCACCCTGGACCAGGAAGGCGCCCGCTCCTGGGAACTGGCAGACTGCTCCTGGGGAGTGGTGGAGGGCTGGCTGCCTGTGGCTTGCTGGCTCATGTTTTGGGGCCACTGGGTTAGGAGCAGTTGCTGGCTCTGGGCTGGCAGGCTTGGAGCTGGCACAGGCACTGTGGCCAGAGTCTACCCCTTTAAGGGCTCTGGGAAGCAGGGAGGGAGAGGAGTGTTCTTGGTTGAGGCTGGAGTGGCCACCAGGGTACCCTGGGAAGGCTGGAGGCCCCGTATTTTGAAATAAGTGACTACACAGCACTTATTTCGAAATAACTATTTTGAATTTGGCATTATTCCTCATAGAATGAGGTTTACCAAATTCGAAATAAGCGCTCCGCTTATTTATTTTGAAATAGCAGTTTGGCTGTGTAGACACGGAAAGTTATTTCGAAATAAGGGCTGTTATTTTGAAATAGCTTTGCTATGTAAACATACCCAGAGAGACACCAAGTTGCTAGATGCTCTTTAGATCCCTTCTTTCTCTGCCCCTTTGGCAGCCTTTGAAGCAGATCCCAAGAGGGGGTGGGAAACAATCCATCCTAGCAAAATAGTTGCTTAAAGAGAAACAAAATCATTGCTTTGTATTTTAAAGACATCAGCACCTGTGACAGGGTGGAGCAACCCCGTCACTCGCCGACGCCGCAGGATGTGGCCGGTGAAGGGGGAGCTGACAAGACGGGCTGAGCGGCCCCGGGAATGCCCAGCGACGAGGAGAGGGCGTGTCATCACCAAGCGCCCGGGCGCACTGATGATGTCACGGGCGCGACGCTGGGCGTCGGGGCAGGAACCCAGAAGTGCGGGGGTGAGGAGAACCACCGCAGCGGAGGTGGTATAAAGGGCACGGGGGCACCAAGGGAAGGGGGGTGGAATGTGGAGGAGGGAAGGCGGTGCGAACCCAGAGGGAGCCGCGAGGAAAGTGAGTGGAGGGGGAGCACAGAGGGCGAAGGGACGGCAGAAGCGGAGGGTAATTACGTCGGGCGGTAGCCGGCGGCGGAGTGGACCAGACCCAGACTAGAATGAGGGTAGTAAATGGGATGAATCTTTTTAAAAGTGTGACTAATACCCGCACAACTCCCAGTGATTTCAGTTATAGTTTCAGGTGCACAAGTCTCCTAAAAAACACCAATGGGCATTTAAGCATATCAAAGAGTGCAAGGTCATTGATCACATTGTTAGGTACAATAGGGAGGCAATTAGGTCTATGTGGATAAGACACAAGATTGTAAGGAGATTTCGGGCTTGTCTATGTAAAATGCTACAGCAGCACTACTGTGTTGCTATAATGCTTCTGTAAAGACACTCCCCACACTGATGGAAGGGTTTCTCCTACCAGCCTCGATAGTCCACCTCCCTGAAAAGCAGTAGCTTGGTTGACAGTAAAGTTCTCCTGTTGCCCTGGCGTTCTGTATACCAGGGTTAGGTCTGTTTAACTGTGTCACTCTGGGTATGGATTTTTCATAGTCCTGAGCAATGTAGTTATACTGACCTAATTTCCTAGTGTAGATCCGGCCCTGGATTCTATATTGCACTCTGTCCCTGATTGTGATTGATACACAATATATCAGTAATAACCAGACAGAGTGGAAATAAAACCTTAGGCTGTGGGAAGGGGGAAGGGAATGGAGTCACTGCACTTCTGAGTTTCAGTTCCTCCCCCATCAGAAAAATGGGGTTAATGGTACTTTCTCTTCTTTAGAAAGCACTTTGATTTCTATGGATAGAATTATTGAAATGCTAAATGTTATTCTCCATTTGAGATGGATCCCTGAGTGCGGGGAAATTCTTTTATCTACAATAATTCAGCAACATGCTGGTAAGACAGCAGATTTAACATATCAGACCAGTCTATGCAAAGAAGGAACATATTTGCATAATAGCTTCTACTCAGTTAAACTTAAACTTTATACTTTGTGTAACAACATCAGTTTAATTATCATGGCGCTGAAATTGTTGTAGTAAGCTGGCTCAGTCAGGAGTCCTAGTGAAACATAATGTAGAGGGCCTGAACATTATTAATGAAAAGTTTCAGGGTATGTCTACACTACAAAGTTAGTTCAAACTAACGGACGTTAGTTCTAACTAACTTTCATAGGCGCTACACTAACGCTCCGTTAGTTCGAACTTAATTCGAACTAATGGAGCGCTTAGTTCGATCTAGGTAAACCTCATTTTACGAGGATTAAGCCTAGTTCGAACTAGATAGTTCGAATTAAGGGCTGTGTAGACCCTTAATTCGAACTAGTGGGAGGCTAGCCCTTCCCAGCTTGCCCTGGTGGCCACTCTGGCCAACACCAGGCAAACTCTATTGCCCCCCTCCCGGCCCCGGAGCCCTTAAAGGGCCACGGGCTGGTTACACAGTTTGTGCCAGTTGCAAGGCTGCCAGCACCCAGCCAGCAGACCCTGCACCTGCCACAACATGAGCCAGCCACCCGAGGACACCCAGCCCTCCACTGCTCCCCAGGACCAGCCTGGCGGCTCCCAGGAGCCTGCCCGGGGACGCAAGAGGCAGGCACCCACTTGGTTAAGTGCAGAGATCGTGGACCTCATCGAGGTTTGGGGGGAAGCCTCCAATGTCCACGATCTCCGCACTAGCCACAGGAACACGGCAGTCTACGGCTGCATGGCTGCCAGCCTGGCCGCCAGGGGCCACCAGTGCAGCCAGGAGCAGGTGCACTGCAAGATCAAAGACCTGCGGCAGTCCTACTCCCGGGCCTGCCTGCCAGGGGCCGACCCGGAGGCCTGCCCCCACTTCCACGCCCTGGACCGCCTCCTGGGGGCTCATGCCGTCCCTGCCCCTGGGACGTGATAGACCCCGGGGCAGAGGGACTGCGCCAGGAGACGGAGGAGAAGGAGGAGGGCTCTGAGAGCCAGGAGCCTGCTGGCAGCCTGCCCAGGACCTGGGACCCTCGAGGCACCCCACAGAGCCGCTCGCCTGTGTAGTCCGAGGCCGGGGAGGCGTCCACCTGTGAGTACCATCGTGCTCCCCTTATGTGTACGGGGGGCTGGGGCGAGAGGGAGCCCCGGGACCATGTGCCTGGGCTTGCCCACCAAGGAGCAGCAGCTGGGGATCCTGCAGGGGCCCTGGCCTTGCAGAGGGGAGCTGGGTTTCACACACCTGGGCCTCTAGGGTAATTGACCGCTGGTCTTGTTTCACCACAGCCGCAGCACCTGGGCCTGCAGGGCGCACCACCCCGCCTGCAGCAGCTGCCCGTGCCCGGGCAAGCAGGAGAGCCAGGAACCAGGAGGACTACCAGAGGCGGCACCTCCAGTTCCTGGAGCAACAGATCCGTCTCCAGGACCACTGGGTCCAGGAGGACCTGAGGCTGTGCCGGAGGAGTTTGGAGGCCCTGGAGGAGCAGGGCCATGCCCTGCGAGGCCACCTCCAGAGCCTGCTCGACTGCTTCCCAATTCCTCCTGCTCCTGCTCCTGCTCTCCCTGCTCCCCCTGCTGCTCCCTCTGCTGGTCCCCCTGCTGCTCCCCCAGCTCCCCCTCCTGCTCCCGCTTCTGCTTCCTCCACACCCCCCGTCCCTCCTGCCCCACCCTCCACAACCATTCCCCACCAACGCCCCCGGACCCGCAGTGTGGCGAGATGGGAGAGGCAGACGGACTCCCACCCCTGAGCTTTCCTTTCCCTTCCTCCCTTCCCTCCCCTTCCAGCTCCCTCGTCCCAGGTTTCCCCCTTCCCTCTCCCACCCTCATTCCTCCCTCCCCCCACCCCAGTTATGTGAAATAAACAGACGTTTTTGGTTGAAAAACGGGTGTCTTTATTTTACAGTAGGTAGGGAGGGGAAAGGGGAAGGGGGGTAGGGTGGAAGAAGGCCCCAGTGGGGCATGCAAGGGAGAGGTCAGTCCTCCTCCTCCACCAGGAAGCTCTCCCGCAGGGCTTCCCGGATCTGGATGGCCCCCCGCTGGGCTTCCCGGACGGCGGCAGTGCGGGGCTGACCGTAGTGTCCAGCCATGTGGTCAGCCTCAGCCATCCAGGCTGGTAGGAAAGCCTCCCGCTTTCGCTCACACAAATTGTGGAGCACACAACATGCTGCCACCATGGCAGGGATGTTGTGCTCAGCCAGGTACAGACGAGTAAGGAGGCATCGAAAGCGGGCTTTCAGTCGCCCGAAGGCCCCCTCCACCACGATGCGGGCCCTGGTCAGCCTGGCATTGAAGGCCTGGCGGGAGGGATTGAGGTGCCCCGTGTACGGCTTCATCAGCCACGGCTGCAGTGGGTAGGCGGCATCCCCCACCAGGCACACGGGCATGTCCACGTCCCCGACCCTGATGTGGCGGTCGGGGAAGAAGGTCCCATCCTGCAGCCGCTGGCACACAGAGGAGTTGCGGTACACCCGGGCGTCGTGTGCTTTGCCGGACCAGCCCACATTAATGTCCGTGAACTGTCCCCGGTGGTCACGCACGGCCTGCAGGTTCACGGAGAAGTACCCCTTGTGGTTCACGTAACAGGACGCCTGATGTTCCGGGGCACGGATGGGGATGAGCATCCCGTTGATGGCCCCCCCGCAGTTGGGGAAGCCGAGGGCGCCGTATCCCCGGATGATGGCGTCCGGGTCGGACCACCCTGCGGAGCAGCACCCGGTTGATGGCCTTGACCACCTGCGGAGAGAGATACAGCAAAGTGCCAATCAGTGGGGCGCCCAGGTGGCTGGGAGCGTTCGTGCCCTGGCAGTGCCCTGCGCCCCACTCCCGGAAGCAACCCCCCTGGCGGTGTGTAGTACGGCCGGGACAGACCGACCCCTCCGGTGCGGGGCGCGTTCGCCTCCTCCCGCCCCCGTTTGTCCCTGGGGCAGCCCATCCCCTCCTCGCAGCCCCCTTTCCCCCGGCTCGGTGGCCGAAGAGTGCCATACCTGCATGAGCACCGCTCCGACGGTGGATCTCCCCACGCCGAACTGGTTCCCGACGGATTGGTAGCTGTCCGGCATGGAGAGCTTTCAGAGGGCGATGGCCACCCGCTTCTGGAGGGGGATGGCGAGCCTCATGCGAGTGTCCTTTCTGCGCAGGGCAGGGGCGAGCCACTCGCAGAGCTCCAGGACGGTGACCCTCCTCATCCTGAAGTTCTGGGTCCACTGTCGTTCTTCCCAGCGCTCCAGGACGATGTGGTCCCACTAGTCGCTGCTGGTGTCCAGACACCAGACGCGGCGGGGCACGCCTGTGCCGGGGCTCTGCCGCGGCTCCTCCACGGCCCCCAGGGTGGCCAGGTGGAGAGGCAGGGGGCTGATATGCACTAGGAGGTGCCAGGCAGCCTCGAGCCATTGGTGGCAGGCTTGCAGCAGCAAGTCCAGAAAATGCACCAGAAGGTGCAGGGCGAGCTCTGGCTCCATGTTGCCACCTGCGGCGGTCCCCCCCGAAGGGAAGCACCGACACAGACGGGCACAGAGACCGACGCTTTGCTGTCCCTCGGCAAGGTTGGCAAGCAAGCAAGAAAAGCTGAGAACCGGCTGTCCAGGGGGGTCCCTTTAAGCTCGAGCCTCAGATAGCCTCAGACAGCAGCCACACAAAGCAACTACTGACCTGATGCCCTGCCAGAACCGGTTTCAGCTGCCTTTAAATGCACCCCTGCGTCCAATCAGTGTGGACACGCTAGTTCGAATTAGCAAAACGCTAATTCGAACTAGTTTTTAGTTCTAGACGCGTTAGTTCGAATTAGCTTAGTTCGAATTAGCTTAGTTCGAATTAACTAATTCGAACTAAGTTAGTTCGAATTAGCACTGTAGTGTAGACGTACCCTCAGAGAGGTAGCCATGTTAGTCAGTTTCTGCAAAAACAATGTTGAAATAACATTATTTTGAAATAACATGGCCATTCTGTAATTTTGAAATAATTTTGAAATAACGGATGGCTTATTCCAAAATCTGTAAACCTCATTCTGAGGAATAATGCCTATTATGAAATAGATATTTCAAAATAAAGCATGCGCAGATGCTCCACTGCTGCTATTTTGAAATAGCCCCTCACCAGGGCCATTCTAAGAGTACGTCTAGACTACATGCCTCTGTCGCCAGAGGCATGTAGATTAGGCTACCAGACATAGTAAAATGAAGTGGTGATTTAAATAATCGCCGCTTCATTTAAATTTACATGGCTGCCGTGCTGAGCCAACAAACAGCTGTTCAGCTGTTTTTTGGCTCAGCGCGATAGTGTGGTCATGCAGGTGTCGACATCAAAGGTATTTGTCGACCACCCAGGTATACCTCATCCCAGGAGGCATACCTGGGTGGTCGACAAATACCTTTGATGTCGACACCCGTGCGTCCAGACTATCGCGCTGAGCTGACAAACAGCTGATCAGCTGTTTGTTGGCTCAGCGCGGCAGCCATGTAAATTTAAATGAAGTGGCGATTATTTAAATCGCCGCTTCATTTTCCTATGTCTGGTAGCCTAATCTATATGCCTCTGACGACAGAGGCATGTAGTCTAGATGTACCCTAAATTATTCCTCCTTAGTGCCTCCTTGGGCTCTAAATCAAATTAGCATGTCTACATTAGGAAAGCCTGCCTCAGACTAATTTTGAGGCTTCTCTGCTGTGTAGACGTGCTATTTCAAAATAAGCTATTTCAGAATAACTATTCTAGAATATCTTATTTTGAAATAAGCATGCAGTGTAGATGTAGCTTTACAGGCCTGTCTGTTCTCTCCCTCTCTCTCTTTTTTGCTTAAAAAAAAAAAGGTCTACTCTCCCTCCCTTAGCATGGAAACTTATGTCCTGTTTAATCCTGTCTTCCATCCAGCAAATTAGTGCATACTGGTGCCTTTTGGGTAGAGCTTTAAATGTGCTTAGTTTTGCAATTGTGGAAAAGGGCTTATTGTAAATCCTCCTTTGAATGAGCTCATCTTCTACATTCTTTCCCTTCTCCCTGTGCCAACTTGACATTTAATACTTGGTGAGGTCTGAATGTTGCCAGTATTTACAACTTGAAAGGTACAGTCAGTGCTGATCCTAGAAAGCATCTCAAATTTTTAATACCCCCAAATAGAGTAGTAATAGTACTCCTTCGGTGTAGGAAAGGGCAATAAGACAATTGTGGGTTGCTGCTGTATTTATCTGCACCTCTGCAGGTATGGGCACTTGCAGCTCCCATTGGCCATGGATTGCTGGGAATGGTGATCCGCCACCAACAGGAACTACAAGTGTCTGTACCTGTGGAGATGCAGGTAAATATATCAACAGTGGCCCACCAAGGGCTATTCCTGGTGAACTGGGTCTGGCCCACAGGCTGGTATTTGCCCACCGCTGCCTTAATATGAGAACATAGTTACTGCCACCAAACTGCTCTAGCTAATCTGACATTTGGTCTCTGACAGGGGCCTCCACCAGTCCCTTTGAAGGCTTTCTTGAGCTGAGAGGCAATGCCCAAAAAGAGAACAGATTCTAAGGATCTCAGCAACTAAAGTCACATAATCATAGGTGATTAGAATTCTCATGGCAGCTGTGTACTAGTGCTATATTACTTTGCTACTCTGGGAGCAGCATGGCAGGAGCAATATAAATTGTAAAACATTCATCTATTTTATGAAAAAAGCTTATGGGCCAAATTCCTAGGGTTACACTTAGGTCTTAGATCTAAGGGGCGGACTTCTAGGCCATTTTCATCACTGCTATAACTCCATTGTTTGGAAAGTAAATATAAACAGGCAAAACACCTTTCTCCTCCAGCCCATTGGAACATGTGTCAATAAAGGCAAGTAAATCGAATAGTTGAGATCAACACTAATATTCCAACAGAAATCTATCTATCTATATATTTTTAGAGTGTGTCTATCTGTTCAAGAACTCCTCCTAAATGGTAAGAGCCACCAAATTTGGTGTCTTTGAAAACAAGACCCTATATGTTTGTGTAGAGAGGGAGACAAACCAAGGCAGGAAAGGATGGCTTATACTTTTGAAAGCAACTGAACGAGAGAGTAACTTAACATTTTCAGCCAAAAGAAGCTTGGCTGAGATCTTCCACATATCAATTTGAATCCTGTTCTATTGAAACCAGTGATAGTTTTGCCATTAACTTTGAAGAGAGAATGATCAGGCTAATTAATTTAAGCACAACTTTACCTATAAATATACTAACATCCTTGACTACCTCAGAACAGGTAACTATGATGAAACAGCAACAAAACGACAATTAAAATGAACAATTAAAAAAAATAAAATTGAACTATTGCTCATATACACTGTCAAAGATATAGAGACTATTTTATTTGATATTTCAGCATCATACATAAAGTATATATACACTTTATATTGCAAATGGCTCTCCTGATAAAAGCCTGTTTATATTTTATAACATACCCTCAGGAAACACAGATTAGATTGAGTTTTCAATTTTAATTTTACATTGCTTGACATCTGAGTGCTTCATTTTTCAGTTTGAATGTTGCCCGAAAGCTTTTTTTTTTGCATACTTAGAATTCAATATGACCTAAATGAGTGTTTTAAACTACAGAAAGTTCTATCTATTATCTTTCCAAAATCAGGGAAGTAACAGAATTTATTAAGACATACCCTTTAGGTGAGTATTATAAGCTAAGTCTATACTAGGTAATTCATAAAATATTTGCTTATCACCTCATCATTACAATTCCCTTTGAAGAGAGACACAGGGCCTTTCTAAGAAAAAAAATGCTTATGAATAAATGCATCCTTTGCATTTCTGATAAATAAATGCCAACACCACAAAGACATCACAGGTCAGTTGTACTCAAAGAAGGCTGGATTGACCATGAACTGCATTTTCTGTTAAGTTTTTTATTCATTTTGCAGTACCAAAATTAGAAAACAACAAACTAGGTGCACACAGTTAAAGCAGAAACAAACCGTGGATCCTTAGAAATCAATCACAAGGAAGGCACTAGGCAAAGCAAATCTTCATTAAGTTTGCAACAGATGATACTGTGATTGCAGCAACATTAACTCTATGAAATGGATCTTCACAAGGGTATATGGCAGATACCTGGTCAAAACTTGCCCTAAGATAACTCATATAGTAGATGGGCAATAGTCTTGGGAGAATTATTTCCATAACTGTTCTAATAATTACAGGAGCTGAAACAGCTGAACTAAAATACAACTCTTGATAAAATGAGATTGATTCAGTGGACTTCATTGCTAGGGGAGACATTTCTGGATATTTTCTTCCAGCTTGTATTTGGAGCAGTTTGAACTTGCTACTAATATTGGAATAGTTCAATAAATTAGGACTATGGACACAGTTGAAATGTTCTGACGATAGGGATTGTAACTGAGCATGACTCATTGCCCCAGCCATCTCCTGCTGGTCACTTGGGAATTAGCTCATTCAACCCTAGAGCCAGTATCTCACCCATAGTTACCTATTTTTTCCCTCCACCTCTGGGTACTGCCTTACCAGAGTGTCCCACCCTCTAGGATCCTCCCACTTTGGGAACTAAGGTTGCCAGGTGTCTGGTTTTGAACCAGACAGTCCAGTATTTGAGCTTTCTGTTCGGGAAACAAACTGAGAAAATATAAATGTCCAGTATTTTCTAAGTAAGATGTAATGTAGATTGTGATGTAATGTCAAGTGTGTCCTGTATTTTTGTTGAAACCATCTGGCAACCCTTCTGGGAACCCCCAACCCATATGCCCACTTTGGCTCAGTGACCCACTGCCAGTCTTCATCTAGCCCCTTACCTCAGGGACAAACTGCAGTCTGAAAAGGTCACTCATCATTGGCAACATGATGTGGACCTGCTCCCTTTGCATCTCTACAGCCCTAGTAGACTCAGGCCTTGCTTCCGGCCCTCAGCCTGGGAGCTTGCCTGGCCAGAGCTTCCCCAGTTCTCTGTCTGTCTTTCCCAGCGCTGCTCTAAGTCAGGAATTCTCTAGCTTCCTTGGCAGCTAGGTCCTGCCTGCTTCCCAACCAAGCAAGAGTGAGCTTCCGGGGGTAGCCGAGTTAGTCTGTTACAGAAAAAAACCACAAACGGTCTGGTAGCACTATATAGACTAACAAAACAGCTACGTCTACACTGGCATGAATTTCCGGAAATGCTTAAAACGGAATACTATTCTGTTCTCAGCTTTTCCGGAAAAGGAGCGTCTACATTGGCCGCGGAGTTTCCGTGATAACGATGCGGTTTTCCAGAAAAGCGCGTCTACACTGGCCCTTTTCCAGAAAAGCTTTTCCGGAAAAAGGACTTATGCCCGAGTGGGAGTAGCGTACGGTTTCCGGAATAGCGGCTGATTTTGTACAGTACAGCGTCGATGCTTTTCCGGAAATTCAAGCGGCCAGTGTAGACAGCTCGCGGCTTATTCCGGAAAAGCGGCTGCTTTTCCGGAATAAGTGGCCCAGTGTAGACACACCCTAAGAGAAAGATGAATTGTGCTGTAATAATTGAATAAGTTGAAGGAATTCTGTTTGTCTTTTAAGAGGAAGAAGAAAAGTATGTTAATGTTGATTGTAGGTATGCAGATCAAGGTGCTAGCCAGATGGGCCTGAGTTTAACAGGAAAAGGAACATTAGGTGTTAGGCAGAAAGCAATTTCAGATAATCAGGGAGATATGGACAGGAGATTGCTGTGTGCTTGATATTGAAATGAAGATACTTAACCACACTGATAATGTGAAGTTTTGCCCCTCTTTTGAGCCTGTTAACTTGGCCTTTTGACTGTATAAATCAAGGGGTTTGAACCTTGCATGGTGCTCACATTTTTCTGGATGCATTTTAGCAGAGCTTTGCTGAAATAAACAGAGCGGTCTGACAAATCTGTGGTGTGTCTAAACTACATGCCTCCGTCGACGGAGGCATGTAGATTAGCCAGATCGGCAGAGGGAAATGAAGCCGCGATTAAAATAATCGTGGCTTCATTTAAATTTAAATGGCTGCTCCGCTCTGCCGATCAGCTGTTTGTCGGCAGATCGGGGCAGTCTGGACGCGACGCGCCGACAAAGAAGCCTTTCTTGATCGGAACAGGTATGCCTCGTGAAACCAGGTTTACCTGTGCCGATCAAGAAAGGCTTCTTTGTCGGCGCGTCGCATCCAGACTGCCCCGATCTGCCGACAAACAGCTGATCGGCAGAGCGGGGCAGCCATTTAAATTTAAATGAAGCCGCAATTATTTTAATCGCGGCTTCATTTCCCTCTGCCGATCTGGCTAATCTACATGCCTCCGTCGACGGAGGCATGTAGTTTAGACGTACCCTGTGAGTCCTGTCTGACTTTGAAATGGCCAACATAGATTGTTTGAAGCATCAGATTTAAAACAATAAATCAAGCTTATTTGTACTTATTTCTTATGTTTGCTTACTTTTTTCACTGCACTCAGTTCACTTTCTTCTGTTCATTCACAATGCTGCTGATCTGAGCTTACAAAATGACTGGGGAGTATTTGAAAAATCTTCTATTTGAAAAGTTTAAAAATCATAACTATTTCTATTCCTATTCAGTTTTGAAAAACACTTTAAAAGAATGAGGTTTATCCTCAACTTCATCACACTGCTTTTATACTGATGGAAAACAGGGATAAAGAGAGTGGAGAATCAGACCCCCGAATCTAAATTTCTCTCTATTTGGCTGCATCACTTCCACAGAACATTTGTAATCATTATGCATAACTGTGCACTTTACAGTTGTAAAAGATGAAGCAGTGTGTGGGGCTATTTCACAGCTTATGTGAGGAAGGAATGTGTCATATGTTAAAGAAAGTTATAGCAGAGGCTAGAAACAGCAATACCCTTCTCAGACAGATACTGAGTTACCATTTCTACACTCCGGTCAACTGACGAATGGGTTGTACCCATGAAAGCTCATGATACCATCTACATGTTAGTCTATAGGGTGCCACAGGACTCCTCGCCGCTTTTGCAGATTCAGACTAACATGGCTACCCCTCTGATACTCTACAGGTTTTGTTAGTCTTTAAGGTGCTACTAGACTATTTGTTGTTTTTTAAGTTTTTCCTGTTACAGGCTAACTTGGCTACCCCTCTGAAGCATTATTACATGATGAGGTGCAAAAAAGCTTTAAATTGCAGCCATCTAGTGGTCAACAAGAAATGATGCATGAGATCTATTAGTATGAACCGGCTTCTCAGATGAATACGGTGCAGTTAGACTGTTGATCATCAGATATACACATGAACTGAAAGACATGACATCAGTGTTCTCAAATGAATACAGAATGTCTGGTACAAGCACGAGTTCCACAAATTTAAGCCAAGTGGAGAAAAACAACAACCAGAAAAACACGCTTAAGGCTATTACAGACTGCTTTGCCTGACAATAACTCAGTGGATATGGCAAACTACTAATTCATGCATTATTGAAATTGCAAATAGGCTTTTTTACATTGGAAGTGGAATGTATGAGGAAGGTATATTAGGTGGGTCTATGGTTCTTCAAAGGTTTACATTGGGAACATGGTGAACTAGATGTAGGAAATAACAAAGGGAACAGAGGCGGCAATAAATATACTGTAAATTCCATTTTATTTTTGCATCAAGGCTGCAAGGATATTATTGTAATATCAGAGAAAGTAAGACCCTGTAGCTGTACCACGAAGAACAGTTTCACAGAAAGCAATGCATCTTTTCATAACACTACTGCAGTGCTTTCAAAATACCGCTCTATCACTCTTATTTGTTGCATGATACTATTTACCATGCAGATTCAATGTAGCCATGAAATATTATTCATTTTGGGACATGATATGCTGAAATGTGATGTAAATATAATGTAAAGTATGTTTGAATAAGCAAAGAACCTGGCATTTTCTAAAAACAAGTGCTTTGACATGGATTTTAGCTATCATTTTCCCCATATCCCAATCAAATAATGTGCAGTATGTATTTGCAGGGATTGCTGAGTGTCTTGCCCAGGAGAAGACTGAGAATCTGAATGAAAGAAAGAAGAAAGCAAATATTAGGCGCATAGTTCTGATTTCCCATCAGGGCAAGCCAGGAATAGTGTCTATTTCACATCTTTGTATATTACACATACTACTGCAAGGATGAAACTAATCTCTGCAGGAGACAGAGTATTCTTGGGGGCTGGTCTAGACTCCTGCAGGAAGTAGGAAGTGGTCCAAAACTGGTTCCCTGCCAGACCAGTGCACAATGCAATTCTTCAACCACATCTTCATATATAAGAGCACTTAGCACCAGGGGGGAAAACCTCAAAAACAAACCGAAGGGGAATAATAAAATCACAGAACCCACCCACAATTTTCCACTCAGGAAGCAGAATGAACCACATAGGACTGATGCTAGTCACTTTACTTAATGTATTGTCCAGAAGGCGTGCAGTAACCATGGCGATGGGAGCAGTGTCAGAACCCGAGTAGATGAGAAAAGGGATAATGGAAGTCGTTTTCTATAACCCCAAATTCCCTCTCTCATAGCTTCTTTGGACTAAGTACTATGCTTTATCCACTCACCAAACAGGATATTGCTAGAGATAGGTTAGTTAAAACTCAGGATAGTTTTACAAAGCTAAAATTAAGGGGGTTCACATTTAGGTCCCCTTTTATATGAAATGTCCAATGGGCCTAATTCAGTAGTGGCTCAGTTATGCAGTAAGATGAAGTCACTGCTTTCTGCATTCACTATAGAAATCCAGATAAAGCTCTCTCTGTTATGTATGCCACAATGCAGACCAGGATGAGGTCTGTTGCTGGTGGCCATCTTCGCTTGCTCATGATCCAGCAGCAGTCTGTTGCCAGGCAGCCAGTCTCCAATTGCAGCTCGCTAAAACATTCCCATGGAGTCTTGTCCATTAAGTCTGAAATGGACATACTGAATTTAGAATGCACAGAACAAATTTTTCAGAAACTAAGTAGTTAATGAATTTTGTTATTACTTGGTCTGGCTGATTTTCTTCTTTGAGATAGGCTCTTATACTGGGCTTGTTTTCATTGAGATAATCCATTAAATACAAGGCTTGACATGAGGAATCCTTCCAAATTTTGGATTCTTGGCAGTATAGTGTTTCTACTGAAAAACAAAATTAGATGAAGCCCAAGTACTAAGTCTTTGGAAAGATAAAGCCATAGGGATTACACTAATGTGTTCACAGTGTCCCTTTCCTTTAAGTAACATTTAAAAGAAGATCATTGGAAAATATGACCAAGGCTGATGAGGATGATCAAAATCCAGCAAGATCAACTCCAACAGTGCATTGAGAGGTGCTCTTAGAGGCAGCTGGTGTCACTGCTTCTAACTGTGTCACCTAGCCTCAAGGGATAGGGTAATATTCTATTTTGCTTTCCAGAAGTAGGTCTGAGGCTGCAGATTTCAGAGCCTGACAAACTTCCCTAAGGTCCCCAGCCCTAACATTCACAGTTTTAATTTTAACAGCTAAATTCAAGGTCTCCACCTCTTGCCCAAGAGCCTGCAAGAGATAGCTCAGAAGCAGAGGAACTGGAAAAGGCCTTAACTGTAAAGTTTACAGACAAAGCCCTGCGCGGATACAAAATTTGTAACTACTTCCACAAAAATGAGCTGAGGATATCTGCATCCTCATCCACGGATGCAGATACCTGTAGATTTAAAGCAAATATCCACAGATTTGTAGGGCTCTACTTATGCAACCCCTGAAGAGCAGCAGCCAGTATGCATCAACATGCGGTAGGTTAGAACCAAGTTAGTTTTAATTTCTTAATTCTATTGCAATGTGCTTTGAAGCTGCTTTTGAATACTATACAGCTAGATCTTACCCTGTATGCAAAATGGCTTCAATTATTACTTTTCTATAAAAACAAAGCAGAAAAAAAAAATCACAGATTTGCATGCATCAGGAAGCTGAAAGTTAGTCATTGATCCATATGTAGTCAGTCCACGTTATGCTCTGATCAGTTGGCTTGTTGCTACTTTATGCTCTTCCTTTTGTGGTATATTATAATGTCATTGTATTTCAGTTGTGTGTTTAGCTCACCAAGAACTTCAAGGAGGGGTGGTGAAGCTGGCTAAGTAATAAAAGTAAGTAGGGAGGGAGGACAAACGATAAAATCAGTTAAATCAGTTAAAGAACACAGTATTAAACAGAAAAATGTCCCACTGATCTAATAAGAGAGCTACAATATATTAATAACAGCAGCAATACTATTAGCATAGTTATCCCCTTATTAAATAGAGCCACAGCTGGAAAAAAATTGAAAGAATAATTGAAATTAGGGATGAAAAAATTATCTAGATCTGTTGTCTGCTACCACAGAACTGTTTTTATAGTAACTTTATTTTTTTTTCTTTTTAGAAGAACTTGGGAGTCAGATTCTCTGCTGTAACCAAAACTTTAAGTTCTGCTTTTCCCCCCTGACTGCTGCTCTAACTTGTACCAGTTTCATATGCCCTCAAGGACTCATAATAGTGTCTTGGATCTTTGCTGGACAGACCTGCACCAACCCCAGCTCATTGTACTAACCTGGCCACCGTAGCTCTATGTCATTTGAGAAATCCCTCCTCTCATGGGTGGGAGACTATATAAACTTTGCAGTGGCAGACAGGCAATAACACAGCCTGAAGTCTGGCTGTCTATGTTTATGAACAAAAGGCTGTTGTAAAGATGACCATTTCCAGCACAGATATGATGATATATCACACATTAAAACTCTTGATTTGTTTTCTTTCCATAACAAGATTATGAATGAGGAAGAAAATTTCTGATAGGGAGAGATGCTACAAGTAGTAGGCATAAAAAGAAGAGGATAGGATTAAGGGAAACGAGAAGGGTATGCTGATGTAAAGACGGGGCATTACATAGAGGTGTGATCTCTGCTCACATATGGGCTGAATGAAATGGGACATTTCAAGACACATTTGAATCCTGGCATTAATGTGCAAGTGGGGAGAGAGTGTACAAGGAACCGTCCCCATGCAGGGATTGAACACAATCCCAGTTTGGCATTCAGGGCATACAGACTAACACCATAAGGGGCAAAGGAAGGACGGAGAGATGGCGAGATTATTGCTCATCTTGAATGGAGATTTTCTCCATGCATGCATTTTAGCATAGGGCCAGAACCTCAAAATCTTTAGGGGCCTAACTACAGTTGATTTCAATGCAAGTTAGTTACATAAGAACATAGGATCAGACCAAAGGTCCATATAGCCCAGTATCCTGTCTGATGACAGTGGCCAGTGCCAGGTGCCCCAGAGGGGGTGGACCAAAGACAATGATCAAGCAAATTGTCTCCAGCCATCCTTCTCCAGGCTTTGACAAACAGAAGCCAGGGGCACCATTCCTTAGCCCCTGGCTAATAGCCTTTTATGAACCTAACCTCCATGAATTTATCTAGCTCTTTAAAAACTGTGTTATAGTCCTAGCCTTCATAGCGTCCTCTGGCAAGGAGTTCCACAGGTTGACTGTGCTCTATGTGAAGAAGCACTTTCTTTTATTTGTTTTAAACCTGCTACCCATTAATGTAACCCATTAGTTACTAAATATCTTTGAAAATCTGGGCTCCATTGTCTGCCAAAGCTCCTGCAGCAGCTGTGCATTTCTGCCCCATCTCCAATTCAGGGCATTAGACAAACCCTGCTTAGCAGGGCATATGACAAAACTGATTAGCACCACGAAGTTACAGCCCATCCTTCCAGCAAGCTGTCACTAAATCAACATTCTAAAGCAGGATCTATTCAAATGTATTAACCACAGTTTCTAAAAATGAGCATAAACACTAATAGGCAGACTTAGTCAGAACTTCCATGTCAATATTAGAAGTAATACTTCTTATAAGGCTGCCAAATGTTCTGTTAGTCTGGGCATGAAGAAACCCTATGAAATGCAGACACCATGCTGACCACTGCTCTTTACTACCCCACACGGATAAGCACTTGGACCCGATCTGAATGCTGTCTAACACAAACACTGGGCATTCTTTGCTTCTGAACTCCCCAATGCTTTACTAATCATGACTCAAGACCCAATACAACTTTGAAGTAGCTGTTCATAAATTGTTTTCAGCCAAAAACATCTTTTATTCTTGGATTACAACCATGCACATTCATAACCTTCTGATTGTGTTAAGACTGTTGAAATCTTTGAATGTTGTTCATATTGCAACACAAAACAAAGGCAAGTTTTGTGCCTTTGTTCCAGCTCTTGGTTGCACAGAAGGACAGACTACATGATCTAACGGTCCCTTCTGGCCTGTGAACATTTCTTTTCTTCACTTCCGCTTCAGCCATGTTTTACTGACAGGGAGCAAACTGTATCCACTGAAACATGTCTCATGGGGCTTGATTTTGCATCTCACCTAGAAATCCCATGAGTGTTTTGTGTGCTCAGCTTTCTGTTAAGCTAAAGATATAGTTTCTCTTGCTGATGGGTAGTTTGTTCACCAGCTAGCCTATTACATTTCACCCTTTTGGGGTAGCAGAGTCTCAAGCCTTCTTCTAATCTTTTCCCTGGGTCACAGCTCTTCCTCAAGCATCTGTCAATCTTCTCCATTGTACAACTGAAGTCTCCCTTACTGGTTATTCAGTGAGAAAAGGAAGCTCCTCTTCCACAGGCCTTGGCCCCTCAAGCATGAAGTAGGGCAGGTCTGACCAGTAGCTTGTCCCACTGAAAATATTTCCTTTGTTCTGCTATAGACACTCACTTCTTGGGGTTATTTAGCCTATGAAATTAACCTGATTGTCTTCTAAAGCCTTTTCCCAGGCCCTTTGACAGGAGACACACAGAGCACCACCTTCTTTCCTAGTTTCTCTCTTGCTCCTTCAGCAAGTCTGGCTCCCTCTCCTATCACTCCTACACTAAGGAAGAGAACTCTTTATATCCCCCGACTCTTCCCCAATATGCTTTGCTGCACGGCCTAAAACTCACTGGTGTCCCTTGGAGCCACAGTGCCAAGAATGCCTTATTGGAGAAATAGTGTAACTTTTGTTCCTGAGGCCTGCACCATGCAGTGTGCAACAGGAACACAGGATCAGGTCCAATATCTGTATTTGGTGTGGATTATATATTGTGAATTTGCAGAGAGAAGAGAGGCTCTTAATAGAGATATAAACTTTTATTATAAGATTAGCATTATCTTGACAAATCATGACAGTTTCTGCACAAATCTTGCATAATCGCTGATATTAATCTCCCACACTCACATTACACAGATCTTTCAAGCTGCTCTGTAAAGAAAGTGTTACAAAACATCTACTTTACATATACATGAAAACTTGGGCATAGATTCTTTTTTTCCATTTGGACTTCTCAGCAGCCTGGAAGCTGAACTGGGTATAATGTTTGATATAAACGCTTAACCTTCACATTTTAGATGGCCTCGCCTTTTGAAAGAATAGACATTGTGATACTTCTGCTCAACCACACTCCCCGGAGTCACTCAGATGATCCAGCACAAAGACTGATTAAGCCGGGATTTAAAAATGGTGGCGCCCGGCTTATGCAAATGAAGCCTGGGAAATTCAAATCCCGGGCTTCATTTGCAAGTGCGGTATGCCTACATTACCCTCCTAGTTCGAACTAGGAGGGTAGTGTAGACATACCCTTTGATATTATCTTCAAGTGCCTCATCCAGCATATATTTACTACCAGGTGAAGTACTTAGTATGCGAATAAACCCAAAGAAGTCAATGGACACACTTGTGGTAATTATAGTTTTGCATACTAGTATTTGAAAGATCAAGCCCCAAGTTTGCAATCTACTGCTTAGGATACAAGACAATTTACAGTATTAACACATTCCTTCCAACATGGGAAGAAAACATTTCTATATACAAGAAATACATAATTAGTCACACACCTCCTGATTTTTACAATTCCTTATTCATTCTTGAAAGTTTCCCTGCTTTAACATATGTAGAAATAATAAATACTTATGTAGACATCAAGAAAACCCAAGGCATTTAACATATAGAAATTATGAGCTAATCTGAGAACAATTAACACAAGTGCCCTGGATGTCTGTAGGAAGCAACAGCTGATC
The DNA here is from genome assembly GCF_052426305.1 of Pelodiscus sinensis. NCBI lineage: Eukaryota > Metazoa > Chordata > Testudines > Trionychidae > Pelodiscus > Pelodiscus sinensis. Next base: position 112,992,283 of record NC_143055.1, on the reverse strand, counting down.
CATATATCTGCTGTAGAACTGCAACTTCAGAGGACAGATCCCTTATACTGTGCTGCTTCACATCTGAAATGATAATAAAAATCTCAAGATGATCATCCCTATTAAGATTAGTCAACATCGACCATTAGCATACAAACAAAGTTGTTGTTATGGTGCCAAAATCAAAACCATTGAAATTACAGCTGGAATGTTTATTCTCAATTGCTTACTTTTGTAGGGACTGACAGTATTTGTTCTCCAAGAGCAATATTTGATCAAAGGCCTCACCTGAGAATAAGGACTTGCTTCCTATTATAAAATATTAATTGACTAGAAGAGTTATCCAGCGTTGCTCAAGTCTTTAACTCAAATACATTTTGTTTTTCTTCATTCAAATGATTGTTCAATAGTGGGGATGGGTTTGAGGAGTTCAGTATGCAGGCTGCCCTGGGGAGAGAGGACAACCCTAAACTTCTCTGGCCACAGTGGATTGGGGCCAGGTGAGAGTTGCCTGTCCATGGCCACTGCAGCTGCAGTGGGAACAGCCAAGGGTGCATTTTCCCCCAGCTGGGGGACATTCAGACACAAAGACAGATAAACTCTCTGAAATATATGGTAGATAGCTGTCTCTTTCTCCATCCCTCCCTCCTGCTGCATCAATGGAGTTATAGCTGTCCCAGTTCCCATCTCTGGTCCTTTGCTGCCCCTCAGCATAATTCTATAGCATATTCTATAGCATAATTCCCTCTTATCAGACCCCTCCCTTTCTATTGTATAATAAACATTTGAATTCCATGCACGTCTCATTGTTCTGGCACAACCAAAACCTTGCTTTATGTTAGGATAAGAGGAAGCTGCATACCAAGTTTGGTGGTCCTAGCTTTTACCCGTTAGGAGTTCTTGAACAAACCGACTCACAGAAGGACAGACAGACAGAGAGGCTCACATTTCTAAAATATACAGTAACATTTCAACTGTGTGATAATTTCTTTCACAAATTTGCATATTTGACGACAAGACAGATTTGGGGTAAAAAATTTGCTCCTTTACCTCATTTGCCTATATCAGGAGCACACTGGTGAAATCAAGCTGAGTACCATGCTGAGCCCCAGCCTCCAAGAGCACAGTGTTCAAATTTTCCATTATGCCCATACAAATAACCGATTCTATGAATTGTTGAGGATCTGCTTCTGCTACCCTAATGGAAGGCAATGTGAGTTTTGCTACTTCAGTGCAAACAGGATAGACCATTCTGTATATTTCTCATTTGTTGTTTCTTTCCCTTAACTCACTCTGGGCCTGAGATGTTCTGAGCACCAACTCCCACTGGCTTCAAGAGGAGGAGAGAACTCTTCTTCCTCTCAAGATGAACTTTGCAGGACTACGGTTTCTTCCCCAGAAATGGTCCCACATTAATATATTGTTCACCTGTTGGTACTGTAATTAATATATTGTTCACCTGTTGGTACTGTCGGCTTTCTTTTTGCCGACTAGAAATAGAAACCGCTTCTTATGTGTGAAAGGTTTATGCATTTTGAGCTATGTACTAAATGTATTTAGTATTTCCAATTCTGCTTAAAGTTTCATTTTGTCTCCTTCTGTCTGCTTGCTGTCCATATCTTCCTGGAAGCTTTGGTGCCTTTTTTGGGTACTTATTGCCTGGTAGTCTATGTATCTTATATTCTCCAGAATTGTATATTGACCTGTTAGGAAGTATATTTTTAAATTTTGTTTGAGGTTAGCTATCTGTACCAATGCTGCTAATTCCCAGCTATCCTAATATTGTACATCATTGATTGGCTGCTAGCCTAGCTCCCCAGAAATGGCTGCATTTCAGTGCTCCGGATTGTTTGAGTCCTATTCCTGCAATCAGATTCATGCAGTTAGACCTCTGCACACATTCAGAGCACCAGTGAGTCACACACGTGGATCTGACTATAGGATCATGGTGGTTCTTATAAAGATCTGTATAGTGAAAAGGACTGTATGAATCTATAACATGCTTGCATTATACACATGAATTATAGAATGAAAATCTAACTTTATGTGGTAAGACTGTCCAAGCCCTATGTACACTACAAAAGCCACATATATGCCTGTAAAAATATTAATTTTACTTAGCACCTTCATTAAGTAACTGTAGTTCATTACTGCTTCCTGTGGAAGCTGCTGTAACTTTGATAAGACAGGAGAGCCTTAAATGACATGACATATTTATTGAACTGTTCCTCCCACCCCCCGCAAACTCCTAGTGTTTTTTCCCTGAACAACCAATAGCTGTTTATTTGCACATCTTTGCTATTTTCCCCCACCTCTTGAATGCTTAATGCTTACAGCCCATAAGTAAATGGAAATAGCTTTGCATATTCAGGTCCTTATATCTTCCCCATACCGATTCAAAAGTCTGCATTCGGGAGAGAAGTATGCAGAGGTATTAGAAACCAACAGCAAAACAATGAGTTGTCCTCTGGCACCTTAGAGCCACAGCAGGGAACTTTTCTGGGTCGGGGGCCGCTGACCTACAGAAAAATCAATCAGGGGCCACACACAAGTGAAAAGCAAAGAAAGAAGCCCCTGAATGAGAAGGAAAAAAGGAACTCCTCACATTCCCCTCACACACCAGAGCCTGGGGTGGGGACCAGATTTTGTACGCTCCAGCTCTGTGGGTGGCTGGCAGAGGGCTGGAGCACCAGCACAAGTTCCCAATGTGGGGGGCTCTCTGAGTCTCAGAGGCCAGATCCAGGCAAGTGTGGGGCCACGTCCAGCCCCCAGGCTTGAGGTTCCGCACCCCTTCCTTAGAGACTAACAAAAATATATATAGTATCATGAGCTTTTGTGGGTAACACCCACTTCATCAGATGAGCTGGAGTGGAAATGACAGAAACCAAATTATGCCTGACAGAGGGAAAAATACTTGTCCATTGTAGGACCATTATAAAGCCAGTTTCCACTGCCTCTAAGAACTGCATTTTTACATCAAAGGTTAAGAGTGGGACACTTCCAGCCCACTTAATTAGCCTCATTAGCACCAGTCCTATAATTGATAGGTACAGGTTGAAACTCTGTAATCTGGAGTTCCCTGGCCTGGCATCGTTGGGTGACCCCGTGAGAGCACTCATGGGGATAAGCCCTTGGGCTGGGGAGAGGAGCATTGCCGAACTAGAAGGCCAAGATGGAGCCCCAGGAGCAGCAGAGTGCCAGGAGGAATGTAGAGCCCCCAGTCCCTGGGGGGTGGGGTGGAACAAAGCTTCCTGTCATGGTGGAGGGCAGCAGCAAAGCCGCATGGGGGGGAAGTGCGGAGCCGCGGGGCAGTAACTGATCCCCTAGGTGGCGGCAGAGCCACTGGGGACCAAGAGGCGGCCCCGGTCACCAGCGGGAGCACAGAGCCCCAGGTGGCAGCGAAGCCACTGAAGAGAGTGGAGCTCTGGTTGTCAGTGGAGTCTCCAGCCGCTGTGGGGAGAGCAGAGTCCTGGCAGGGAAATGGAGCCCTGAGTGGCTGGCTGCTAAGCCATGGGGAGGGGGGAAGTAGAGCTCCCTTTCCCAGTGCTGTGAGGAAAGCAGTGTCCTGGGTGGCAGTGTAGCTTCCAAGGGAAAAGATGAACCCTGGGGTGGGAGGTCCAGGGAAAGTGGCTGCTCCCGCACCACAGCAATGACCTCCCCTAGTCCGACAAAGTCACTGGTTCGGGATCAGTTAGGTCCCGAAGGTGCCAGACCAGTGAGATACAACTGGTATTTTCCCCCTCTGTTATAAATAACTTGGTTTCTGTTATTTCCTCTCCAGCTCACCAGATAACGTGGATTTTACCCACAAAACCCCATGATCCTATATATTTTGTGAGTCTTTAAGGTGCCACAGGACTACTTGTTGTTTTTAAAAATAAAGACTGACATGGCTACCCCCCTGAGACTTGTCAACAACAGAACAGCTCATTAAAACTGTGCTGTTGTGGAAGGGGGTGGTGCCATTTGGGCAAGTTTGGACAAACAAAAAGAAAAGTGTGACAGCAGCCATTTTGGGGGAGGCGCCACAAAGAAGGATTTAAGACAAGATCTAGATGTCTCGCAAGGTAAGAAATTCTCCAGTCCAAGATTTGTCTGTCCCAAAACAAAGGAATGGCCACAAAGGAGTGTAACTCCCGCTCCAGTAAACAAACTATGGAGGTGGTTGGAGAACCACCATTCACTAAGGCTGATCTGAAGGTCCTACTGCAAGAAATCAAAAAGATGAACTAAGGAAATGAGAGAAGAGTTCCATGCTTATTTAAAAAAATGAAATTATAATAGCAGGCATGTATAATTTTAATTAAGGGCTCCTTCAAAATAAACTCCCAATCAATGGCAAGCTTCTTTTTATTTTTAATTTTTAAGGGACTTCAGAAGGTTTAAGGAAGGGGATATTATTCTAGGGGATTTTAACAAAGTGCTTAATTCTACTTTAGATCAATCATATGTACAAAGAGGCATTTGCGAATAGCAAGTGCAAATTTGTTCAAATAATGAGAAAATGAGGACCTGGGTAGATGTCTAATGGTAAAAGGAAACCTGGGTCTTATTTCAGAATTTATACAATTTTTGTTTCCTGAAACATGGCTAATTTGGTCAAAAATCCTAAACGAGGAATTATGACTTGGTCTGATCCTGTCCTTTGCATATGTTAATGTAAAAGATTAGTACTCAGTGGAAAAACAAAAGGCCTAATAGTACAACAGAGCATTGTTAAGATCAGTAAGTGTTTTAGGGATATTGGAAAGGCAGTAATGTGAGGGTATAGCATCAAACTCTAAAAGATGAGAACTCTTGAAGATAGGAGTTTGGTTAAAGAACTTTCTGTTTGGAAAAGTAAACATAATTCTACAGGATCTAAAAAAAAAGCATATAAGAAAATACATGAGAAAAGAGTGACGATTAATCTGTTAGAAAGAGGAAAAGCTGAGCAGACACATATTAAACAACAATAATATGAAAAGGGCACTAAAGCTGATAGGGTTTAGCCAGAAATTTAACAAAGTAACAGGATAAATCAGCTGTCCCTCTGATAAAAAGGGAGATTAGTTACTGGCATCAAAGATCTCGGAAACATCTGCTAACTTTTTTCATACTTGGTTCACTTCAGAACATCTAAATCCTGAACTTATAAGTAGATAGCTGAGACGTATGACAATGTCTCAGAGGACAATGGGGCAGTTCTTGATAGGCAAATTTCTGCAGAGGAAGTTGAAGTTGCAATTAAGAATTTAAAATCCAATAAAGCTGCAGGTCCCAATGGGTTTTCTGGGGAGTATTAAGGAGTTCTAAAGTAATTGTTGGTCCTTATTTTAACTAAACTGTTTAATAGTTTAATAAATATCGCAGGGAATGACATTCCAGATTCATGGAAAGAGGCATAACTGAAGAAGAAAGACATCTTACCAAGTTTGCATCATACAGACCTGTTTTTTTAAACTAATGTGGATGTTAAAACATATGCCCAGGTGATAGCAAATAGATTGAGTGGCATCTTGTACAAATATGTGCATCGTGACCAATTAGGTTTGTTGTTGACACGCATCTGTCGGATAATAGCAGAAGAACTCTGAATTGTCTCTACAATATTTAGCCTAGCCATTCTTCCTCTACACTGCTTTCTTTGGACTCAGAGAACCTTTGACTGGCTGGAGTGGGAGTATCTCTGGATAGATGTTTTTTAAGTTTCCTTTTGGAAATCAGTTTTATATGGGCATATTGCTCCTATATACTCATCCTCCCAAATCAGCTTTGATTAATGGCCATCAATCCCCACCTTTTAATTTTAGAACTACAAAACAGGGTTGCCTGTTACCTCCCATGTTGTTTGCTTTGGCAACAGAGCCATTTGCAATAAATGTTTAGAAACAGCCCCTTGGTGAATGATTTAGATGATGGCATAGAGAGTATGCTTATAAAGTTTGCAGATGATATCAAGATGGGAGGAGTATCAAGAAAGCAGCATAGAGGAAGAATGGCTAGGCTGAATATTGTCCAAATGCTTTGGATGATTGGGTTATAATTCAAAATGATCTGGACAAACAGGAGAAATGGTCTGAGGTAAATAAAGCATTTTTCCCTGCTACTCTATGCTGATTAGGTCCCATCTGGAGTATTGTGTACAGTTCTGGGCACCACAAATTAGAGAAGGTCCAGAGAAGAACAACAAAATGATTAAACATCTAGAAAAAATCACCTAAGAAGGAAAATTGAAAGAATTGTGTTTGTTTAGTTTGGAAAAGAGAAGATTGAGAGGGGACAGGATAACAGCTTTCAAGTACCTAAAAGGCTGTTAACAAGGACAAGGGAGAAAAATTATTCTCCTTAAACTCTCATGATAGGACAAGAAGCAATGGGCTTAAATTGCAGCAAGGGAGGTTTAGGTTGGACATTAGGAAAAACTTCCTAATAATCATTTATTCCTAAACACTGGAATAAATTAGCTAGGGAGGCTGTGAAATCTCCATTATTGGAAATATTTAAGAGCAGGCTAGACAGACATCTGTAAGGGATGATCTAGACAATGTTTGGTCCTGCCATGGTAGTCTCTCAGGCTTCGTCTACATTACATGTTTTGTCAGAAGAGGCAATGCAAAATGAAGTGCTGATTAACATTTTGTCACACTTCATTTGCATAATCTATTCCGATCCATTTTTGTGCAAGAGGATTTTGTGCAAAAACATGCAGTGTGGGCATGTCCGTTTTGCACAAAAAACCTTTTTGTTCAAGATCCTTATACTTCTTCTGGAGAGGTTTTTGCACAAAATGGACATGTTCACACTGCATGTTTTTGCGCAAAACTCTCTTGTGCAAAACCGGATTGGACTAGATTATGCAAATGAAGCACAACAAAATGCTAATCAGCGCTTCATTTGCGTTGCCTCTTCCGACAAAATACGTGGTGCAGACATAGCCTCAAGGTCTCTTCCAGTTCTAGTGTTCTATAAATCTATGAAAAGTATCAAAATACTTTCTGGCATTAATCAAGGGTGGACTAGTGGGGCGGGAGAAAGCTTGGGGAAAGAGGCAAGGTGGCTGCAGAGCAGCTGTGGGCCAGGAGCACAGCCCTGAAGGAGTACACAGAGCTCCACAGCCACTGGACTGCACTTCCGACCTCCACTGCTGGCTGTGAGAATCTGCAGCCACTCTACTTCATCCCCAAGTCCCCCCTCCCTAGTCTTCATTGGGTCAGGCCCCTTTCCTGCCAGTAGCTGTGGGGCTACGCTCCTGGTGGGCTCCACTATCACTCTGCTTCTTCCCCCAAGTGTCCCTCCTGTTCCCACTACTCCCCTGCCCTCCCTGAACTTGAGCCCCACAAATGAGTTATTTGCAGGGCTCCAGAAGCTGTTACAGGGTGGGGGAGGAGTTGCTGAGTGCAGGTCCTGTTTTTTTCCTGTGAGTGCTTCAGCTTGGGAGCGCCCACCAGGATGCTGGACCACAGATGCTGCTGAATAATGGAAGTCCAGACTATAGAAGTCCAACCTGTAGTAGCCGGTAGAATTATTTCAGCACAATGCAGGGTTGTCTCTTATTTTACTAGAAACTTACCACGTGGCAACAGTCGCAGTCCATAGAGAAATCTGGACTTTTGGGGTACATGAGCAGCAAAATAGCAGGCCAGAGCAATGGAGTAAAATTCTAATCTTGCTTTTACCATGTGGAAAAAAAATCAACTCATTTGTGATTCTAGTTCATGAAAGTTAAAGCAAAATGGCTTTAAGGTTCTTACTGACAAGTCATTAGTTTTTTCTGCTTATGGTTCTTTGCTTTTTGTTTTAGCTGAATTGAGCGATGCTAATGATAACTGATATTAATGAAAGTTTCAGAAAACAGAATGAAAGAGTAAACATACATGTTTATTGCCCAGATGCGAAGATTCGTCATGTTGGTGAGTTCTATACTTTCCCTCAGAGGAGTGCTCACCTAACAAAGAGAAGGTACATTTTGATCAATTAGGCCTAGAAACATAATTAGAGACAAGTGCAGCAAGAATACATCAGTCTGCTTTGCTGAGCTACCCTGGTTTCTTTGTCAGAACTATATTACATGCAACATTCTCCATTCCATTCCATACTGTGGATCTCCACTTGGATAGTCTGTCTTCTCTGTAGCTTCACTTCAGAAAAACAGGGATGGACTTAAGTATGCATTTAAGGGTTTCCTGAATTGTGGCCTAAGTGCTCATAAGTTCCATAAAGGTCTGTTTTTCCAGTATATCCTATTTCTCTATGCTATTTCCATTAATGTCAATGGGAGTTCTATGCATGCAGGTGGAACAGATTATTGGGGTCAAGGTCTGAGTGGGGCTAAAAGGGAACTAAACTTTTAAATATGGTGAGCTCCATGTAAGCAAAAACTGGTGTTATGAAACACAAATATTAACTGAGTGCCTTTCTGTCCACTTCTCAAAGAGAATTTCTTACCAATACAAGAGTCAATTAAGAGACACATGAAGTTAAAATACAATGAAGTTTGAAACATTTCAGTAAAAATGTACATTTATCATGGTTACATATGGTATAAACATGTCAGACAATAAAAACCAGAGGAGCAATGAATCCACTACATTCTATTTAACTGAAAACTAAATTGTGGCTAATTTTAAATGAATAACTGATGTTCTCAAATGACCTTAAATGAGCAGCAATATATACCCTACAATAGAGTGCATCTCCAGAGCTCAGTGGAAAAAGACCTTGGCATCTGCTGGAATTCTGTTAGAACTGGTTGAAAAATCCAAAAGTATTTTTTAATTAAATTTATTTTCCTTTCAAATTGTTTCAAATTGAAACTTTTTTTGATTTGGACTTTTTTTTTAAAGTCCAAAATGTCTATCAAAAACAATACAAATGTAACAAAATGGTTATCAGCAAATGTTCGTTTAATCCTCCCTCCCAGCTGTAGTTAAAAAAAAAACCCCACAGCCCCAAAAAACAATACCGGGAACCATTTCAATAGCTTTTTACTGTACAGATTTCTGGGGTAAGGGGCAAGGGAAGGAGAAAAGGGAAATATTATAAGGGAAAAAAGGTCCAGTGTCTTTTTTGTAAAAAAAAAAAAAAAAAAAAAAAAAAAAAGAGTACTTCAACTCTATCAAAAATGTTTGTGGCAATTTTTATGTTTAGAAAAATGCCAAAAATATCAACCGACACTAGATGCAGTACAGTTTTGTCCCAACCAACTCTACTGATTTTCGAGGACCGTGGCTTGTGTCTTTATTGTTCATAATAGTCTCTGCCCCCACTCCATCTTTTCTTTTTGGCCTGCATCTTTTAACTTTGCTCCACTTTTGGTCATCCATACAACAATGAAGAAATAGGATTGGGAGAAAATAGGGGTGAGGGGTGTTTGGTGCGGGGGGATGCAGAGAGAGGATCATAAAAAATATAACTGGCCGAAAAACATGGGAAAAGGGAGGAATTCCACAAAAGATTCTGCTCAAGAGGTGGTTTTTTTGTTTTTTGTTTTGGTAGAATTTCAAATTTGTCAAGATTTTCTGATCAGCTCTTCTGCCAAAGGTATTCTCCCTATAGCCGCCACCCACTAAACTAGGAAGATTTTATAAAAGAATCATAATGCCTCCACTAAAACATGACAGTTCTAATGCCCTGATCCAAAGCTGTTCATGTCAGTGGAAAAGCTTTCCTTGATGTGAATAATCTTTGGATCAGGCCCTAAAATTATGTGTTGTTTCTTAGCGCTACCAATGACAGCTTCAGAAATCTGAGTGTCCAGACTCACCCTGGCCAAGAACAAGGGAGTAGTGAATTTGTTTTCTTTCAGGTCCTGACTACACTGGACTGCATTAGTCTCTCCCAAGAGGGTAGAGACATTTACACCAGGAACCTTACTGATATATAATCTATCTAGAGAGTCCAGCGTGATGGGCTGATCCACTCAGAAATGACTATGTATCCATGTCCTCTTTGCAAGATCAACAAGCAGCCACTAAGAATTTGATCTGACAATGCAATGATGCCTATGCTTTTTTTAATGGGTTGCCTGTGTTAACATATCACCTGACAGGGAGTTTCATGGGCAGAGTATACTATAACAATGCCTGCTCCATCTTTGCTCACCTATTCGCATTACGTATCCTTCATAAACACAGTATTAGAGTCTATATCTATTGCTCCAAACCAACAATTTAGTAAGGAAGCTGGAATGCAATAGAACTTCAGAATAGAAAAGGGAACACAGGAAATCTTTGCACAAAAGAAACTAAGGCAAATAATGGAGTGTTTCAGAAATAAGATTGGATTATGCCAAAGCTGGGGAACCTTTTTGGGGTTGGGGGCCGCTGACCCACAGAAAAATCAGTTGGGGCTGCACAAAAGTGAGAAGCAAAAGAAAAATCTCACCTCACTGACATGACCCCCAACTGAGAAGCAGAAAGACACTCCTCAACTTCCCCTTGCACACCAGAACCTAGGGTGGCCTGGGCTAGTAGAGTTTGTAGGCTCCCCCTAAGTTCTGCTGTGGGGCCCAAAACGAGGGGTTCATTGTGTGGGCAGAGGCTGCTGGGAAGAGGACTTGGCGTGTGTGGTCTGGGAAGGAAGAAGGCTGCAGGAGTGGGCTGGAGGTTGTTGGGTCTCATGAGTGGTAGGATGCAAGGGGGCTGAATTGGAGGTAGGCTGCAGATGCAGGCTGGGGGTGAGGGATCTGGCAGAGTGCCCCAGGGATGAATATGGTTCCGTGTCCTCCTCCGCTCCCAGGCACTACCCCCTCCTGTACCTTTTGGCCATGATTACAGCCACTCAATCAGAGTGGTGGGGGAAAAGCCTGCAGGCAGTGCTTTGTTCCATTGTCGTTTCCCCAGCCAGGGGAGAGGATGTGGTACTGTGCTGAGTCGCATCCTAGGCAGAGCCCATGGGTTAGGTGCAGCCCCGGGCTTGCCTGACTCCAGCCTGCAAGGCTTGGGGCTCCCCAATGAAAGGAGAAGGGGAGCCCTGAGCCTTAGGGGCAGATCCATGGATTATGCCTTGAAGAAGCTGTAGAGAATTTTAGCATATACATGGAGTGCCTAGACAAGCCTATACATGGGATAATAGCAAACAGGAAAAAGGGCAGTATTACAATCAATTGTTGGATCCAAGATGTTTGCTCTGCTGAATATCTTGAGACACCAGAAAAAGCAGATGAAACCATTTGAATGTTCAGATTTAAGTGTGAAGAATTTAATCTTTTTATTAATCTAAAAGAAGTCTAAACTGAAAGATACTGTTTCTAAAACTATAGAAAAACGAAGTCTTGACCTTGGTATTTGATTTTATAGCAAGTCTAAAGATTTGGCTTCCATGTGCATGTTTAATCTTTTGTTAGAACTGCTGAGATTTCAATTTACATGCAGAATTATTTAGTATTAAACTGCACAGCATGTTACTAAGTGTGGCGTATGGGGGAAAGTTGTCTCGGCAAAAACTTTTGGATATTGTGAATCATTTTGAAAGTACTAGCAATGCAAAAATATCGATGCTCCTAAGCAGTCTAGATAGACTAAAGGACTATTGTTCAGTGAAAAGACACTAGACACAAATCACATCAAAATAGCAAGCCTTCAAAATTTTAGACTGAACAGACTAGCACCATTAACTCATTTTGCGACTGTAAGTATAGGTGTAGCATGCTTGTGATAAGATTTAATTATAACTATTATTTTAATGAGAACTTTATAGTATTTATTGATCATTTTAAAAATCCAACTTAAATAAAAATGTGATTTAAATTAAAAAAACTTTTTAATTTTTTTTAAAATATTGATTTTTATCCACCCTGATTGTCAGAGGGTTGTGAGAAGCCAACTGCACCTAAGTCATGCAGTGCTACAATAGCTGAAAGAAATGATACACAGATTAAGAAAGATGTCTTAGATACCAGGGTAGGATAATGGAATTACACAGATACAAGTACAAATATTTTATTTGACAGCTAACCATAAACCCTTACTTAAAATCTTAAGATCCTATTTTGTTGCATCCTCCCTCTCTTGTATTAGTTGTTACACTCATTTGTTGAGTTTTGTCTTCAAATGGATTATAAACTTCTCAGAGCAAGGATCCTATTATAAGTAGAGGGCCTATCATAATGGACCCCTGGCCTTGGTTTGTGCTTCTAAGCTTTGCTATAATACAAAAGAAAAAACACTAATATAAAAACTAGGAAAGCTTCACCAGCAGCTACTGTAATTCAGCACTGTTTTTTTATATGGTCAGCATCTTATTATGGCACTTATTTAAAATGGCTTTTGCAGTTTAGCAATTCAGATAATCTATCAAAGTCATCAAGGGAAATTCAGGCACCAGGCTATAATCTGAAATGCAGCTTCCTTCCTTTTGCATCAAATTGTCATCTTTAATCAGAATGGAGATAGAGGAGATAAAGAGCAGAACTTGGTTATCATGTGAAGGTAAATACAATTATTCATTCAGTATTTGCTAATTGCCAAAACGATTCCGCAATCTAAAGTGATAGTGTCAAGTTGGGAAGTCTTTTTTCAGTAATAGCACAGATGAAAACTTAATTGTTGATATTGAATAAAATCATTAAGCTGCAACAAGCCAAGAGTCTACATCTATTACACTGGCTGTACTAGGAAGTGCACAGTACTCAATAAATTGGTGGCATGAAGGGAAAATATTTTATATGGTGAAGAAGCTTTGTTTAATGGAACTTTCACTTGACTTGGGGAATGTATGGCCTATGTAACCCCGCAAACATGTTAGTTAGTTCTTATAAGTTGTTGTCATACATGGAGCATCCTGACATCAAGAGAACCGATCAGTTCAGGAGTATTAACTCTGACACTGTTAGGTTTCTGTCTCAGTAGGGTTAAGGTCAGGATCATGTGTCATTGGTTGAGCGCATTATCTCTCTTTGCGTTTTGAATTAGACATTTCGCTGTTCTATATTTATTCACATATTTGATCTTCATAATGGAGTTGTTAGGGTTCTAATTTGATTCAATATGCTAATGCCCCTGTGACCGATAAAATAATATCCTGGACAAAAAATATGGAATTAAGTTAAACCTTATAGAACTAAGTATTTTGGGAGTCCATTGTATTAAAAAGGCAAGCATGCATGTACTATTGTGGTATTATTGTACAGAATTTCTTCAGGAAGAAGACAGGATTAATGCAGTCTCTGGGAAGGATTAGGGACTTCAAACACATTTTTGGGACACTCATGTGATGTGGATTATCTAGGAAACATCCAGTAAATGCAAATGACCCACCTAGGTTTCCATTCTTTTGAAGCTTTGCCTTAAGCAGAAAGTCATTGTCACATTAATCATGCTTTTGCAAAGGCCCCAAGCTGGCTGCATGAGTGACTCTCAGACGCTTGTTCTGAGCAAAGGATGTATGAACTTGCTCACCTGCTAGAGCCCACATTGGTGTTGGGGTGACGTTTGGTAAGTTTATTAGCCTAGGTGTCATGGGACTCAATGGACCCACAAAATTGGGGAGTAGCTGTGCATTCTGGGTTTGTGATTGGCACAAGTGTTATACTGTGCTAATGTGAACACATTGGACACAGAGAAGCCCCTTTCCTTCAACCTAGTTACTGCATAGGAATCATGGAACACCTACCAGGACGGAGAAATAAGAACCAGCGGCGAGAAATCACAGATAACCATTCTGCCTCATTTCCCTCTGGTTGCATTCATCCCCTTGGGGAAAAGTACAGCAGGCACAAGAGGAAGGGGGGGAGGGAGAGAAATGGTAGCTTAAATACCACAGAAGGGCAAGTGTAGGGGAGCCATATCAACTACTCATATGTTTGCCTTATTTTGCTGGTTTTGTTAACTACAAACTCTTACAATTTCTATTTCTGTCACAGGAAGTGTTTGACATTTCCCATGCAGATATTACCATGGCCCATTCTGGACTCTGCAGGCCACTCAGCATTTTAAAATTGCAAGCTAATATCTCATCCTCATCAGTTCTGGCACACTTTATTTACTTCCAGCAAATTAACTGCAGGACTAATTACTCTCTTTACCTTTCCCATAACCAAAGTCCTATCAGTCATACTTCCTACACTCTACCTTCTTGAAGCACCTGGGGTTATTTTGGAAGGCATGACACCTCATGTATCACATTATATTCAAGTGTCTGGATTTCTCTAGGCAACTTTGCTATAACTTCTACATTACCACATTCTCTGGAGACTTTCTATTACATATTATGCTGCTGTGATAACAATATCAAAGACCATTGCTAAAGTCAGATAGCTCCTAATGCAGCTACTCCAATCTTGGTTCCAAAGTGATGATTTATGATCCATTACATCTATATATCAATGTAGTGCTACCATGTGCAAATAATCTTTTATGGGACACCCATCACTCCAAATACTTTTTAAATATCTGTGATTCATTTCTTTCAGTTGCCTTTTAGGGAGGTACATAAGAACTTATTATGAAAGGAGGTAGGTAGATTGTCATGTTGGGGTTTTTAAGATGCTAGACAACTATATCTAGGAGATATTGTACTTGCCTCTCAGTTGTTATAGAAAATGCTTCATTCTTACACATTCGCTGGAAACATTACACATGCCTAATGCTAAAGTGTCATACCTGGAAGTTCGTGGTGAATGCTCAGTCCTAGAACAGGAAAATTCAAGGTATGCTAATATAGCCACTCATTTTCCTGGCTAACTGTTCTGATGTGCTCTACAGCATGTGATGATTTCTTCTTACTAGCAAGCAGAGCCCTTGACATGCTACATAGTTAATTAGGAGTGACAAAGTGATATCTCTGGATGCTCCAGGGAGAGCTTTCCAAATTATACACAGTATCCAGAGTTCTTGTCCAAGTCACATTTTCATTACAGACTGCACAGATGCTTTCTCTCACTTCTCAGTTACTCTAATGTATTATTAAACTCTCTCACAAAATCCAAACCTTATAGACTGGTTATGAATTCAAACCCATGTAGAAAGGCATTAGAGACATAGGCCCTATATCCTTCAGCATGCACATTTTTCTTATTAGTTTCTAAAACGAGAACATTAAACTTAATTTTACCTGGTTTTCATAGTATGATAAGGTCCATTTAGCAGAACAAATGTGTTTGGACCAGTTCCTTGATTGGAAGACATTTTCTGCAATTGTTCAACTTTATCTGTAAATATCCCTCTGAATGTTCTAAAATGCTTTGTTACTTATTTGAAATACCATTTAAATGCACTGCTGAAATAAGCCAGTCTCCTTTCTTTGCTACCACCAGCGTCTGAGTGCAAAATTCTGCTTTGATAACATTCAGTGCAACCTCATCGAAACCAGTGAGTTTCCAGGGTTGCTAGTCAGGGGAGAATGTTTCCTTCTAATCTCATTTGCTTTTCTAAAAAGCCATTATCCTTCCTTCTCATCAGATTGCTGTATGAATCCAATAATACTGCCTGTGATTATTGACAAAGTGTACTTCAAATACAAGATCAAGATAAGTTATTCATCTAAACTTCACAAAGTACTCCACCTCCATCGTACCCAATCTGTGAAACAACAGAAGCACTACTATTGGTTGAATATACACTTTATGGGCAAAATACATCTGAAACCACTGAATGTTGATTAAGACCCTGATCTTGGAAAGCATTTAAACATGTGTTTAACTAGCAAACTGAAAAGCTCCATTGACTTTGATAGAACTACTTATGTGTACAATCTTAGTTGTTTTCCTGGATTAAGACCCTTGGATATGTGCAGATTTCATATTATTAATTATTATTAATACAATACTACTACTACCACCACCACCCATTACGTCAAAGCTGTTTGTGAAAATGAAGGTTCTTATACTATAATTTCCTTTTTAATTGAATTGTTTCCCCTGAATCTAGTTTTTTACAAAAGGAATGCATATAAAAGTTTATATGATAGATATGGCCATTTTCAGCAATATCTTTGGGAAATCTTTTTGAATTAAGCTTACATAGCTTTGGAGTCCATTGTATTATAAATACAAAGTTGCTGTGTTATGATAAGATTTGTAAATAACTCCTCGGGGTCGGGGGACAACAACGATGATGTGGCCAACGCAAACCCTGGGAAGGATTGTGAGCTCCAAAGGACTATTTGAAACAAAGTGACAGACCAGAATGAATTTTTGGGACGAAATAAAGTGCGTTTCAGGAAATCTCTAGTGTGTGCAAAGGTATCACCTTTGAACATACAAAACCTCAGGTTTTTGAAACTACACCCTAAGCATCCTTGTCTGCTGATTATCTGTTACTGGAATCTAAAGATCAAAGGCCAGAATGATATCTACAAAGGAGTCAATCTCAGATTCAAGCAGGTGATTGTTCTGAGCCAGCAGCTGTTATGAACTTTTAAGCACAGGAAAACCGCTTGGTGGAATTCAAAAGATGGATCACTTGCCTGAGTTCTTGTTGGAGTTGAGGGATGAACTCTGATAAACCTATTAGCTTGTGTATAGGTACTTTTAGGGGGTTTTAATACATTTTTTTCTGTAATTCTCTCACAAATGCACATGCTTAGAAAGAACTGTATAGTAACCTATAATTGTGGACAATTACTCTGTTTATAGCCTTTGAGGAGAAAGCAAAGTGCAGACGTAGGGCAGTTATGCAGCCTGGTAAAACACTTCATCACCAGGGAGAAAGATATAGGTCTCTTCTCAAAAGAGGTGATGTCTGAGGAGCTGGGAGCATACTTGTGATACACTGCAACTATTAAAATTGCTCCAGGGCATTGTTTTTAGTGTTCTTAATGGTCACTAAATTAGTCTGACACTCTAAGGGCCTACGCGTTTATGCTATTATGAAATGACTGTCTTTGGGCCCAAGTCTCCAAACTAGATTCAAGTGAGTAAATTTTACTTACAGGAATAGATACCTGGAGGTGACTAGGACTTGTGTGAGTAAGAAGTATTTCCATAAGGTTTGTAATATGAATGAGCCCTTAGCAATTATTAAAAAAATAATAATTTAATTTAATCAGTTTAGAAACTTGGAAGAAAAATGGCCTATACCTGTGGCTATGTGTTTAATTTCAGTATTTATTAAAATGTAGACTTTCATCAGCAAAAGAGTTAGGTATATTAAATATGAATAGCATTAACCAGGGGGAAAATTCATGTTTCCAAAGTGGTTATGACTCATGTCTTCCAAATGTAGCAAACATGCAGCACACCTCAGTAAAAGAGAATATTAAACATTCTCTCCAAACAAGAAGCTCAGATCGCCAATCTAGAAGCTGATTAAAAAGACCTCAGGCCCTCTTGTGCAACACAAGAGCATCTGATTCTCTTCTCATTTACACTGATTCAAAACTGGAGTAACCCACTGAAATCAATGGAGTTACTCCAGTGTTAAATTCTGTGAGAGTAAAGAATCAGGTCCTGTAGGTGTCCTAGAAATCTAGTATCTACTGGAAGCTTTAAAGAAATACTGCATTTTTATACCCCCCCCCCCCACTCCTGCCATTTAAAACACATCTATGATCTCAGTTTCCAAATAACACATTAAAAAAACCCACTGGAATTCAATTCCTCGTCTTTTAACACCTGGATTCCATTTGTCTTGCAACAGCCGTCCAGGAAGTGTGAAGGACTGTGGCTTTGCATCCTACCTAGGATAAATAGCTTCTGCTCCAGCCAGGCAAAGCATTTGGAGCCTGACCTCTTTGACTGAAACAGCCTCCATGTCAGGCTAATGGAAGTGGTGGGATTTGTAGCGCAGCCAATAGACCGCAGACTGTATCATTCCTTCCTGCCATATATTGGAGGTGGTTTGGATCAGCTAACATGCCCAGGCTTGAAGATGGGGAAGGGTAAGAGAGGAGGTAGGGGGCAACTGCACAGTGGCCCGGTGATTTAAAAGGGCCCAGAGCTCTCTGATCACTGCAGGGGTAGCCCAGCAGGACTAAGGCAAAGCTTCCTGCCCATCCTCACTCCGCACTGCTCCCCGAAGTGGCCAGCACTGGTGCCTCTGCTGCCCTGGGAGAGGAGGGAAAGGGAATCTCCGCATGCTGGGAACTGTGGCTGTGGGGGTGGTGCCTGCAGGCAGCAGCTAGTGGAGACCTCCCATTCCTCCCCCTGCAGCTAGGAGTCACTGCCAGAAGGGTTTTTTGGTCACTTTTGGGAGTCGCCTGAGGTAAGTGCCAATCTCCTGCCCCCTGCCCGCCAATCCCAACCTCCTGCACCAGCCCAGACCCAGGACTCAAACTTCCTCTCACAGCTGGCACCATGCACCTTCTCCAACATCCAAACTCCCTCCCACAGCCCAGCTCCACCCCTCCTGCCCTCTGTTCCAGCCTGGTGAACATCAGTGAGCGGGGTGAGAAGCCACGGAGGGAGGGGGGATGGAATGAGCAAGGGGTCGGGCCTCTGAGAAAGGGCAGGACAGAGACATGGCCTCAGGAAAGGGTAGCGCAAGAGTCTTTGGATATGCACAATTAGACAGTTGGCAACACTACTACGGGGTGTTTGAAAGCCCTGAACATGCAGCAGCTCCCTGGGCACCAGCTAGTGCAGGTGCATCTGCCCAACTGTCTGGTCGAGCGCCTCAACATTGGCACGGCTTGGCACAACTGACTGTTCGGCCCTGGGGCCTGTAATTGCTCTCAGCAGACCTGTCCATGCCCCAGGCGATCAGATACGATTTGGAGGGGGGAGAGTGTAGCAGCTAAACAGCAGTCCCATGAAACTGCCGTGTGTATGTGTGTGAGGAGAGGTAAGGGGAAGCAGCCAGACAGGACCCATTAAAGACTCCATGAAGAGGTAGAAGTGTGAAGACTTGAGGGACCTTTTCCCTACAGTTGGGGTGGTAAGAGTTATGTAGGTCAGAAAGGATCTTGTATTGGGATGGGAAGGCAGTGAAATCTGAAATCTCATGAGGACAGTTCTCATGAACGGTTTAGCTTTTTTCCCTCTGCAGTGACTGGGATTCAGATTAGTTCAGTCTGAGACTTGATCTAAACAACACTATCTCAGTTCTTCAGCGTTTCACAGCATTTTCTTGAAACTCCTATTTCAACCTCCAGTCTTGTAGGGGCATTATTTTGTTATGCTTAAAATGATGAGGGCTTAATGCCTTTCACAAACATTATATATATCCTCTGTTTTCTCCGGCAGATTTTATTATGTAAATAATTTACAATAAACAACATTAAGTAAGTGCAGGACAGAGTATATTGTAATATAGATCTGTAATGAGGGCTGTATTTTGTAAGAAAATAAACTGTTGAGTCATAGAAGCAGAGCTGGGTGAATACTGCAAAAAGTAATTGCAAACATTAATTCAAACCAAAAGCAGGATTTTTGGAGACTAAACAACTCCTTCTGTTTGCATTCTGCAAATACTCATAAACAGCCAAGCTTTTTTTCATAAAAATATCTACATAATGGGTCACACATCATTACACTCCTTGAAATTTTTCCTGGGTCATCTTAAATACTCCTTGTGGGGATTGAAGTCACGTAGAAGGAACAGAAACATAGCTGACTACGCATAACTTCAACTGCAGATTATAAACAGCAAATACTAGCAGTACATTAGCAAGTAGCTTTCAAGTAACTGCTTGCTGAGGATTTCTGAATAATGAACATGTTTGTAAACAAGGAACAAAGTGTGTTCAGGCAATTTGCCAACAGAAAAAGGGGTTCATTTGTCAAATGTGTTTTTAATAGTTCACCCTTCTTTACGTGAGAAAGCAAGTGTCCTAAATCAATACATCAATAAATATAAAATGAAGATATGTTCTCATGAAGAATCAATTACCCAGACTTATTATGTTTCTTTGATTGGCCTCTTCTTAATGAATAGTGTTTAAAGGGGCAGCATGGTTCATAAATTGAATTTGGACAAATTTTGAAAAAAAATTATTTACACGATACTGTTTGGGTCTGTTCCAAAGCTCATTGAAGAGTCTCCCATTGACTTCAATGGTCTTTAGAGCAGATCTTTTACATCCATTTGGCATCTCTCTCAGCTGCGACAGTGAGTGTTAGTGAAGCCAGCTTCTCAATGCTGGGGGCAGCTGTTCTGCAACCATTGTCCTTGAGCACTTGCATTTTGCATCCTTAGTCCATATGAGGCATCCTGACAGTGGGAAAGGACCTTCTGTTCACACTATTGAGCCAGTCAGAATTCTAGACAGGGAAAATGGCTGTTTTGGGGGAATATTGAACTTGTTACTAGCCTGGAACAAATTCACAATGCTAATTCTCATTATGATTATTTTTAGGTTTGGGCTATAAACATAGCTTTAATCTCCTCAGACAAGAATAATTATTCTTCCCAGCTGTCACTAAAAACAGTTTACTTTGACTTGAAATCACTGTTGGCTGCTTCTAAGGCATCATTTTGTCATGGGAGAAGGTGGTGGAGAACTGTAAAAAAAAAATCAGTCACCATCCAACTGCCAGAGAAGAGCACACACTTACCAGTCTCAGGAGAAGTTGTCTTTACAGAAAGAAGCTTGACACCCTCTTTATCTGTGGGGGCTCTGTTTTAATCAGAAGACATTTGACCAAACAGTTAGCATCAGAATTGCATATTTCTCAGTGAAGAAAGTATTAGCAGCATGTCTGTGCTCTAGGGGTACGTCTACACAGCATTATTCCGAAATAGCAATGTGAGTGTCTACACAGCAATTCCGTTAAATCAAAATAAATTCAAAATAATGGATGGCTTATTCTGACTTCTGTAAACCTCATTTCATGAGGAATAAAGTCTGTTCCAAAATAGCTATTTTGGAATAGTAGCCATGTGGACACTTCACTGCTGCTATTTCGAAATAGCTCCCTCCAGCGCCATTCAGAATAATTATTCTCCAGTGCCTCCTGGGGCTCTAAATCTAGGTAGCACGTCCACATTAGGGAAGTCTCAGGAGGCTTCCCTGTAATGTAGATGTGCTATTTTGAAGTAAGCTATTTTGGAGTATTTCTTCTGGAATAGCTTATTTCAAAATAAATACAGTGTAGATGTACCCTAGTGGATTATGTTGTGTTGGGAATCCTTACTGACTTCAGTGGGGCTTTACATGGATGCAAAAGTCTTCTTGTGTCACTCTGATTGCAGGCCCTACACCAACATTTCCCAAAGTGGGTGTGCAGAGGAAAGGGCTAATGGGAGAAGCTGCAGTGGGGCCAGAATGGCAAGTTTCCTTCTCTGCTTCTACAGTGTCTTTAATACACTGTCATGGCCACAGAAGCCACTCAGGCTATGGGTTGAAGAAGCAACTCGCTGGCCAAAACTTCATGGATACATGTCTCAGCCCCATTGACACAACAGTGAATCCTCCAGCCATCCCCCGTAGCATGTCACCTTCTGATGGATCTGTCTCAGTTTTACTCTTTGGCAATGCTTGGACAGTTCATCATGCCCATACAGACTCACTGGCTTGAAGTGAATTAGTGCGTTAGGAAATGCAGAGCAGAGCAACAGGAAGAAAAGAAATTTTAAAAAAATAAAAAGAAAGAAGATAAGAAAAGAAGAAAGATGGGAAAGAGAAGGACGAAGTGTACAGGAAAAAGGAAAGAGGCACACCTGTGTCCTGAAACAAGGCAATTGGGGTAAGGGACACCCAACCACTCATCTATAGCAAAGGGAAAGCCTACATGTTCAGAGCAATATAGGCGCATAGTGAGTCCTAGCTCCCATATTCTTCAATGGTGTTTCCCCCTTTTGGGTATTTTAATGGGTGTTAACAGCTTATTATATTTCAGTGGAGAAAGTTAAAGAGAAGAACCTGCAGAAATTGGTGCCTTCATAAGAGCCACATGACTAGGCTTAAAGGAATGCAAGAGCACAGTTTAACTTACCGTTCAGTTCCATTCTCTTGTCTCTCTGGAAGAAGAAACACATTTATGTTATTCTGATTGCCTAGATGTGAGCTAAATAACAGATTAAAACACAAACACGATTAGCATAAACTCATTATGAGATTTGTGTAGCCCTGCATCAAATATTAATAACACAATAAATAAATAGGAATGTTAATTTACACTTATGCATGGTCAACATGATTTAGAAAGGTGGGCAAGTGTAATTGTTATCCTTTTTTACAGAAACTCAGGAACAAGGATTAAATGACTCACAAAAGGTCACACGAAAAATCCTTGCTCCAAGACTATGAAGCTAAAGGGAACTGCTATCTGGTTTTTCCTGAACAGATTGCTCAGGCTACCCTCCATTCTATCACTGTCTAGGATAGAATAATCCCAGTTTTCATGAGGTTGTTCCAGCTTTTGCAAGCTTCATTTCGCAGTCATGTCATGTTTTGAGCTCACTTTTACTCCAGCTCCCACAGACAGAAAGAGGCCTGCATTTTTTGTTTGTGGCTTTTCATACACCAGTGTTTTCATATTGATCTTAATATCTTTGCATTGGCTGAATAAACAACATCAGAGTACAATCTGATGCAATGGTGTCATTTGAGACACAAAAGATTTCCCCTCCTTTACATATCTGTAACACTCCAAAGTTCCCACGTTGAGTCTCTAGACTTCTAGACCAGAAAAAAGGGCATACCCATATAATGAATGATATATGCCATGTATGCCACATTCTTTATTCTTGTCCTGTGGGTAGGGGATTAAATTAGACATATTTCTACAGCACTAGTTTGAAGAGTGTGGATGTTTAGGTAGAGAGCAAGAGCTAGGCAAATATTTCAAAAGAGATCCACAGATATTCATTACAATTTTAAAATGAATTTGCTTTTATTGAATGTGTAGGGGGGGAAGCCAGAGAAATATTCTTCACTTAAAATCTTCACTCCTTAGCAATGAAGATTCAGTAATTTTTCAGGCAAGAAATCATTTCCTCTCTAAGATTTTTTTGTTTGCATTGTCATTTGCAAAATTTATTACAACATGCAATTTACCTTGGCCTGTAGCATCAAGGTTTTGTTATGACTTCAAATTTCCAGCCCTCAGGAATTCCACAGAGCTCCCAGCTCATAGCAGAGAGACTCACATTATGGATTCACATTTGTGTCCCCTACTTAGTTCTGCATTTGCCTCCAGCCCACTAAGCTCATTCCCCAATGCACTTGGCAAAATTAATGAGCCTCAGTATTTTATGGGCAGTACTGGAATAGGTGGCACTGTTCTGTCCAAAACACTGCTTATTGATGAACATACTGTTTTCCCAGGGATTTTATGTAGACAAGAAAAAATATAAACATGAGGTCACTCCAAAAAAGAGGAAGAATTGATTTTTTTCCTTGTGTTTTGAATTGTGCTAAAATCAACACAGCTGAGTTTAACAACAAATCCCACCTATTTTGCACCTTGCTTTTCCAAGCAATTTTTCTGTGCAGACTAGAGTCATTGACAGTGTCAACACAGCTGTTTAAGTAACTGTTACAGAAGGGGGAGCATTAAATGGATCTGTATGTTCTACAACAGATGTTGTTTCCTCCCCTACTTATAACCCACATTGATCTAAATAAAGAAGTGTTAATTCTTTTTTTGACTAAATATTTTAAAATCAGCAGTGGTTACTTGTCTGAATACAACAACATTTGTAGGTAGGTTAAGTTTCATTATAAACACAAGCCATGTGCCTTTAATAATTAATATTATATTGAAGACTTCCTGGCTGCAGAAAAATGTTGAATAAATACCTGGGGCTCTCCTCTTGCACATCTTGTACAAGGCCACCAGAACGAATACAGAAAGGGTTATTACTATCAAGGCAATCACAACTGGTAAAATAATACCTGTAAAAGGTGGAGAATAATTATTTTATCAACCACATTCACATACATAATTTTAAACATATATAAATATCAAACTAATAAATCTCTTAGGGTATGTCTACACTAGAAAGTTAGTTCGAACTAACGGACGTTAGTTCGAACTAACTTTCCTATGCGCTACACTAGCGCTCCGCTAGTTCGAATTTGAATCGAACTAGCGGAGCGCTTAGTTCGAACTAGGTAAACCTCATTTTACGAGGACTAACGCCTAGTTCGAACTAGCTAGTTCGAACTAAGGGCTGTGTAGCCCTTTAGTTCGAACTAGTGGGAGGCTAGCCCTCCCCAGGTTTCCCTGGTGGCCACTCTGGCCAACACCAGGGAAACTCTATGCCCCCCTCCCGGCCCCGGACCCCTTAAAGGGGCACGGGCTGGCTACGGTGCCCGTGCCAGGTGCAAGCCTGCCAGCACCCAGCTAGCAGACCCTGCACCTGGCACGGCACAGAGCCACCCACCCGATGCCCCCCAGCCCACCCCCTCTTGCCGGGACCAGGCTGGCGGCTCCCGGGAGCTTGCCCTGGACCGCAAGAGGCGGGCACCTTCCTGGGCTAGTGCGGACATCGTGGACCTCGTCCACGATCTCCGCACTAGGCACAGGAAAGTGGCCGTCTAGGGCAGGAGAGCTGCCAGCCTGGCCACCCAGGACCAGGTGTGCATGAAAATCAAGGGGGTCCACTGAGACCCCCGACCCTGAGCCCTGAGCTTACAATGGCCGTCCTGGGTCAGACCAAAGGTCCATCTAGCCCAGTAGCCTGTCTGCCAACAGCGGCCAACCCTAGGGACCCTGGAGGGGATGGACCGAAGACAATGACCAAGCCATTTGTCTCGTGCCATCCCTCTCCAGCCTTCCACAAACTTTGGGCAGGGACACCACTCCTACCCTCTGGCTAATAGGACTCCATGGACCCAACCTCCATGACTTGATCTCACTTCCCTTTAAACTCTGTTCTAGTTGTAGCCTTCACAGCCTCCTGCAGCAAGGAGTTCCACAGGTTAACTATTTGCTTTGGGAAGAAGAACAACTTTCTCTTACTAGTTTGAAGCCTGCTACCCATTCCTTTCCTTTGGTGTCCTCTAGTCCTTCTTTATGGGAACTAATGAAGAGCTTTTCTGTATGCACCCTCTCCACCCAACTCCTGCTTTTAGAGCCCTCTATCCTGTCCCCCCTCCGTCTCCTCTTTTCTAAGCTGAGAAGTCCCAGTCTCTGTAGCCTCTCTTCATATGGGACCTGTTCCCAACCCCTGATCATGTTAGTTGCCCTCCCCTCTCCCAGCCTTTCTCTTCCCCTCTCCCACCTCCTTTTCCCAGTCTCCCCCAGTTTTTTTTCAATAAAGACAGAGTCAATGTTGGAAGAAACGTTATCTTTATTTTGTACATCAATAAGAAGGGGGGCTAAGGAAGGGTAAGTGGAAGGAGGTGAGGGAGGAATGGGGTACGAGCCCCCGATGGGGAGGACTGGGCTGGCTCTGCGGGCTTCTGGGGGTGGAAGCTCTCCTGCAGCCCCCCAATTACTCCCTCTCCCCAGATGGCAGCCTGTGGCAAGTGCAGCCGGGCTGATGGCCGAGTGGTGTGATGTGCCCAGTGTGGGCACTCAGGGCACTCCAAGCCAGAACTTCTTTGCAAGCGGGGCACCCCTTAGAACTGTGTGTCCGGGGTGGGGGTCGGGACCCTTTAAGCGCAGCCCTCGGCTAGCCTGAGACAGCATCTCCATGCTCTAAGTCCTCCTTTTATGCCCTGCCGGCACTGCTTCCGGCCATCCTTAAGCCCTGTTCAGAGTCCACTCAATGTGGACTTGCTAGTTCGAACTAGCAAAACGCTAGTTCGAACTAGTTTTTAGTTCTAGATGCGTTAGTTCGAACTAGCTTAGTTCGAATTAACTAATTCGAACTAAGTTAGTTCGAACTAGCGCTGTAGTGTAGACATACCCTTAAGGCCCTCCTCCGTCAGTACAGTTGATGCTATTAATTTTTCTTGTAACATGTTACATTTGTTACTCCGCATGCACTCACTAGGTGTCAGGCTTGCAGCCTTTTTGAAAACCAGGCTCTTAGGCAACAAAGGAAGGATTAGTGGCTTTCTCATTCATCCTTCATCATTCTGAAGTCTTACATATCAGACTCCTAACCATGCAAAGTGCATTTGCACGGTTGTGTCTTTAGACCACTAAGGTTCTAATTTCTCCCCACATGGAAATTCTCTAATAACAATAAAAATACAAAATATTCACCAGCCCCAAAATAAATGTTCATCACTCATGTTTCAGGATCATTTTTTTAAACATATATTGCAAAACAAGGGAGATTTGAAATTCACTGACTAAAGTGATTATTTCTCTTTGAATATGGTAATCACAGAAAGGTGTGTAGGAGGTCCACAATTTAGTACCATTTCCACAATACCTCTGATGACCAGAAATACAAAAAGAAAGATTTATTTTAAAACTTAGGCAGTTTGTCTCCTTTTATTATTTCCCACCATCTGTTGTTTCCTGACAGGTGTTTTCCCACCAAACAGTAAGAATTTGTAAAATGAAATATTTATGTAAGAGGCACATTTTCTGGAAAATGTACATCAGGCCCAGTTTCTCTCTGTTTATAATTTTTCATGGCGCTATCCTGGCAGGTTTAAGTTTAACAAGCTAGCTTGGCGGCCTAAAGAAGGGTTCTCTGCCCTGCAATGTGGTAAATTCACTCATTAGCACTCCCTAAGATGACAGAGCACCGCATCAATTCAACAGCAACCTTCTCTCACTGATTCAATAGTATTATTGCCTAGATTCTAGAAGACCTGGTTCCCAGACCACCCGCCAGCTCTCTTAGGCTACATCTACACTGCACAGTTATTTTGGAATAAGCTATCTGTAATAGTTATTCTGATATAACTTATTTCGAAATAGCCCATCTACACTGCAAGGAAGACTCAAAATTAATCTGAGGCAGGCTTCCCTAATGTAGATGTGCTATCTCGAATTATAGGCCCAGAAGGAACAACTTACAATGGCCCAGGTGAGGGGCTGTTTCGAAACAGCAGAAGTGGAGCATCTACACAGCCTTATTCCGAAATAACTATTTCAGAATAGGTGTTACTCTTCATAGAATGAGGTTTACAGAAGTTGGAATGAGCTGCCCATTATTTCGCATTTATTTTGAAATAACGGAATTGCTATGTAGATGCTCACAATGTTATTTTGGAATAATAGCTATTATTCCAAAATAACTTTGCTATGTAGACACACCCTTAGAGGATTGCTGAGGAAACAACAGGTTCAGACTCTGGGGAAGAGCACTGGGGGAATACTTTGCATTATTAGTAGCACACTTTCTATCAGGCAGTATACACTTGCAGGGATACTACCTGGATCCAAAGGGAAGGCTGATTTAGATTAAAAAAAAGTTGGCCAGTTTAAAGGGCCTTCATGGTAGGGGGAAAAATGGGGGAGTAACATCTTCATGGCTCCACCCAGGATGAAGTTGATCCTTTTCAAAAAGTTTCTTGAGCGGAATTAAAATACCTGTACTGGATCTAAGTTGATGTATTAGAGAAAACTGAATTTTTATATAGCTGAAATAATATTAGAAAGGGCATTAGAAAGCAGGATGGCAGTAATACTGCCTCACAGAGATGTACGTGTGTTTCATCATATACAAGAAAAGGAGCAGCACCCTCATACCAACTGCTTGAAGACATTTGGAGAATACAACCAAGGACTGCACATGTTTACCCTGTGCCTTAACTGGCTCTTTCGGCATCTAATTAAAGAATTGTGAGAGGTGAGCAATTAAGTCATGCATTTCCTCATGTCTTCATTCAATGGAGCAACTGAGTTGAGGTTTTTCACTCACGTCATGCTGCCCTCGATCCCTGGGAATAATTGCATGACTCTGAGGTGAGAATCATGTTAGATCAGTGCTCATTGAGTCCTGCTGTTCTTTGAGTGAAGTCATACAACAGAGACAGTTCAATTGGTTTTATAATGGGGCCTGTGAACCAGGAAGGACTGGGATAAAGCTGTTAGTTTCATTTCTGATCACTCACCTAAAAGCAAAACCGTTTCTATCAGCAAATTCTAAAGATGGAGAGTGAAGAAACATATATACGCACCAGAATAATCCTCTTTTGTGATACTTCTACCAGTACTGCCAGCATCTATTAGAAAAGAAACTAATTATCACGCGGGTTAATTCATACTTTGTTTTGTAATAAGCACTCCCTACTTCCTTTCATACAGCCAGTTCTGAAATAGGAACATGGCTATCCCTCCCCACCACTGACACACATGTTCTACAGAACAGAGAAGGTATCTCAAACTTTTTGGGCTCCAGAGCCCTTTACATGCATAAAAATTTATAAGGCGCCCCAGCGATCCACTGATTGTATGTGTTGTACCTAACGATGTTTCCAGTTTGTCAACCTTGCGGAGTCCCTGGAGATGTCTTATGGAGCCCTGGGGCTCCACGGAGCACAGTTTGAGAAACGCTGAACTGACAAATTGCTTTGGTAACCTGGGCTCTGTGGTAGGGTGCATTCTACTTGAGGGGAATCTGCGGTGGATTAGAAGATACTCATCAAGTAGAAGGCTTTGCACTCTGTCTTGTGGGTGTTGCCTAGCATACAGCCCTGGGATCATCTATGTCACTCACCTAAAAGCAAAACCGTTTCTATCAGCAAATTCTAAAGACGGAGAGTGAAGAAACATATATACGCACCAGAATAATCCTCTTTTGTGAAATTTCCACCAGTACTGCCAGCATCTATTAGAAAAGAAACTAATTATCACGTGGGTTAATTCATACTTTGTTTTGTAATAAGCACTCCCTACTTCCTTTTATACAGCCAGTTCTGGAATAGGAACATGGCTATCCCTCCCCACCACTGACACATGTTTTAAAAAACAGAGAAAGTATCATTTTGGGCTGACAAATTGCTTTGGTAACCTGGGCTCTGTGGTGGGGAAATTCTACTTGAGAGGAATCTGTGGTGGATTAGGAGAAGATACTCATCAAGAATGAGGGATGTGCACTCTGTCTTGTGGGTGTTGCCTAGCATACAGCCCTGGGATCATCTATGTTCTCACTGACACACAGTGTGTCCTGTATACATTTTCAGTGTTCATAAGTTGCAGTACTGTTCAGTGTTACAGTACAGATCTTTCCTGCCATGCAATAAAAAAAATATGGGTGAAGATTAAACATGCATCCAAAAGAACAATCTGACTAAAAGTATCCACAGGCAGATGCCAATAATAAAGCAACAGGATGAAACTTCAGTACTTACTACTTTAGCCACTTTCTTGAGAAAGCAGAAGATGAATGCTTACCCTACTTTGTTTAGAGACAGAAATGGCTGGTTAATTTAATCAGCACTTGGAGTTCTGTAGGGATTTTCCAGGGACTGTCTTCTACCTTTGGGCACTAATCTGAGTCAGGTATCAATTACCCAGCTAGTTTATTACTTCACTGCAGAAAGGTTAAAGAAAAACAAAATCACTGCACTTAAAAGAAAAAGCAACTGCCTGTGCTTCCCTACTTACATTTCACAGCACACATGACTATGTTTTTTTCAGCAAGGAGGTTTGAGACCTGTGAATAACAAGACCTGCTACTGTGCAGCTAAAACTGTATGTGCAATTACTATAACTAAGCATACAAACTGGGCACATGGGCTGTGTAAGCAAAGTGTTAGATGCCTATTAATAATAAACTAATAGAAAGGCTTAGCATTTACATACTGATAGGCTGTGTCTACACTGGCATGAATTTCCGGAAATGATGAAAACGGAATACTATTCCATTTTTCAGTTTTTCCGGAAAAGGAGCATCTACATTGGCAGGCTGCTTTTCCAGAAAAGCCCTTTTTCCGGAAAAGCGTCTGTGGCCAATGTAGACGCGCTTTTCCAGAAAAGAGCCCCGATCGCCATTTTCGCGATCGGGGCTTTTTTCTGGAAAAGACTACTGGGCTGTCTACACTGGCCCTTTTCTGGAACAGTGTTCCGGAATAAGGACTTATGCCCGAGCGGGAGCAGAATAGTTTTTCCGGAATAGCGGCTGATTTTGTACTATAGAGCGTCGTTGCTTTTCCGGAAATTCAAGGGCCAATGTAGACAGCTCGCAGCTTATTCTGGAAAAGCGGCTGATTTTCCGGAATAAGTGGCCCAGTGTAGACACAGCCATACAGTATAAGAAAGCTCTCATACAATATAGGGAAAAAAAAAAGATGTATTCAACAGAGCTAATAGCACACAGAGTCATAGAGCTGAAAGCCAGATTCATCTAACTGCTTGTATATCATAGGCCACAAATCCTACCCTCAGACTAAACTGAAATCCAAAAGTATATCAAAGAATTACACAGCTTATAGGAGACTAGCCTATTATGTGAAACAGAGTATACAGTAGTGGTATGTATAATACCTGCGATAGTTATTACTTATGTTATGGTAGCCTCCTAAAGGGCCCATTCAAGATGGAGTCCCAATGTACTACATACTATGCACAAACATATACACACATAATAATAGATTAGAGTCCCATTGTACTGTGCCCTTGCGCGCACGCATGCACACACACACATACACACACACACACACACAGAGTAACAGATAATCCTTATCCAAAAGTGCTTATAATCAAAATAGAGTGAGAAAAAGGAAGTACTCTTAGCTCCATTTTACAGACAGAAATTGAGGCACATATAGAGATTAAGTCACATTCCCAAAGTCAGAGGAAATCTGTGGCAGAGCCAGAAACTGAACTTACAGCTCCTGAGGCCCAGTCCAGTGCTTTAAAAGCCTAGACTAGCATTTCTTTATATTAGTCTATAACTGTGTAGGGAAAGCATGGAATTGTAGTGACAAATTGAGTGTCCATCCCTTGTAAGCCTCAGAGTGGAATCTGTCTCCTGCTGCATAAATTTCAAACTCAAGATTTGTCCTGAGAGAAGCTTCAGTTTTTAATCTACTCTTCTTAAACTGCCCATAGCACTGTGTTTATAACACACCAATCTGATCAACTACAAGATAGTATCTTGCCTACACTTGAGGAAGAAAAGAAATCCCACCCCTTCCCCAACAGGCTTGCTGGATATTACAGGCTTGTTGCATTTTCCATACAACTAGAAACAAGAGGTATTCCTGGGAATGTTTAACATGCAACATGTTTGGTTGGTAGCAGCTGGACTGGGAATCATGAGATGGATTCTCTTCCCTGCTCTGTTACTAACTGGTTGTGAAATCTTGGGAAAGTCACTTGATCTTGTTTTGTTCCCTTCGCACCTTATTTTTGTCTTTTCTAGGATCTTTGTGGCAGGGATAAATGTTTAGTATGTATTTGTACAGTGCCTAGCACAATGGGGCCCTGATCTTGGTTGGCACTTTTAAGTGCTATAATACAATATAATCATTGTCCAAGGCCCAGAGCCATTATCTTTTCTCAGGACAAGTTACCTCTTCCAAGATGACTGCTGGGAGATGAAGATGCAAGAATGGAGTTCATAAGCCATCCTAAAGAGCCTGAGATCATTTTAATCATTTTCATAATTCAGTGCTGTCTCTTGATTTTTCCAGAGGAATATTATCAAAATCATTTATTATCTTACCCATACTCACTATAGCAAGAAGTAGGCAAGCAAACAAAGCACAAATTCAACTAATCACTGTTTAAATCCAGTAACAGAAACAAATTAAACAGAAAGGCTACGTCTAGACTGGCACCTAATTCCGGAAAAGTCATGCAAAGCAGGTAAGTCAGAATAGGGAAATCCACAGGGGATTTAAATATCCCCGCGGGATTTAAATAAACATGTCCGCCGCTTTTTTTCCTACTTTTCCCCAAGCCGGAAAAAAGCGTCTAGACTGGCACGATCCTCCGGAATAAAGCCCTTTTCCGGAGGATCTCTTATTCCTACTTTCAAGTAGGAATAAGAGATCCTCCGGAAAAGGGCTTTATTCCGGAGGATCGCGCCAGTCTAGATGCTTTTTTCCGACTTTTCCCCAAGCCGGAAAAAAAGCGGCCGACATGTTTATTTAAATCCCACGGGGGATATTTAAATCCCCCGCGGATTTCCCTATTCTGACTTACCTGCTTTGCATGACTCAGCATGTGTGTTCTCAGGTTAGAAGCTAAGGATTTAAATTCATTCTTGCATTCTTTTTCTAGCTCACTTCATTAAATAATCCACAGAAACACCTACTTATGTGATTTGACTGGCTGGAGACTAAACCATTTACACAAACCAGGAGGTTAATTAAAATGGCATTTTACATCTATGAGATGCTCAATGAAAGCTGTAACAGTTAAAAGAAATCTCTATTCAGATGATAAAGTGGGTAAAGGAATACAAACTTGTACTCAATTATCAGTTTCATTAGTTGAAATTCTTCCCCACACCAGGCCTATTCACCTATACACTCTGTCCTGAATGTGAATTTGGAACATGTTTAACAAATAGAATATGATCTGTGCAAGTGTTGGAATAGGACGACAGGGATAGTCCTGGCTGCAGGAGGAGAAGTAGAGGAGTTGTTTTTTAAGAAAACACAGTTCTAATTCCTTAATCTAAGAGCAAGAGTAGTAAGAGTTTAATCATTACATTCTGTGATTTAGGAACTCCTGTCCACCTTTGACTATCTCATCTGACCCTATTGCTCTAAACCTTGTTCTTCCTTGCCGCATCCCCTCCATAACTACCAACTGTCTCCTAGCTGGTGTGACAATAACAGGTCTACTCTTATGGGGC
Organism: Pelodiscus sinensis; assembly: GCF_052426305.1. Taxonomy (NCBI): domain Eukaryota; kingdom Metazoa; phylum Chordata; order Testudines; family Trionychidae; genus Pelodiscus; species Pelodiscus sinensis. The sequence goes on along the minus strand of NC_143055.1, from coordinate 112,959,839 downwards.
TGGAGAGGATGGGGTGGAAGTGACCTTGAACAGCACCAGCAGGAACAGAGACGTGTAAAGCCATTTGTGCTTTATGCCATTGGGTTGTAGCCAAGGCCCCATTTGCTGCAACTAATATATAGTATTCCTAAAAAGTTCTCTGTCTCAAACTTGAATAAGTGCCTTTCAGTAGATAGCTGACATTTAACAGGCAAGCATCTTAAGTGTCTTACTAAAACAAAGTGAAGTACTTCACTGCGATAGGTAAAGACTTACTCCAAATCCTCAAATTCCACAAATCCTTTTAAAAATGAATATTCATGAATTATCTTAGTGATTTTGGCTAGTAGTCTGCAGAGCAGCAGGAGTAATGTGCATCGTTAATGAAGAAGTGGACTTTATAATGCATCATGCATAATGCTTGCTAGCCCATTACTGTCAGATGCCACATTTGCTTCCATAATGGTCTGTGCAATACAGTAATTCCTGTTCTTGTTATGCGGATGCTGTGCCATGTCTAGACAACAGCAAAGTCAGAAATTAAGAAGGCTAATGCACAGTTCAGAGCTGGAGTCCCGGATTGCCATCTCACCCCATGGTGTTCCTATATTGAAACAATATTAAACTCTCTTGCATGAACATCGTGCAAGTCGATGGGAGTTGGGTATCAAATTACTCTTTGAAATTCTCCCTTTTTCTATACTGGCCGTGGAGTGGTGACCCTTTGGTGTGACCCCAGCTACCCAACCCAGAGGATAGCTGATTGCGACTGTTTCTATCTGTAGTGCCCCTCATTGCCATCAGCCTTGTTTTGGTGGTCTCCAAATTGGCTTACCGAAAGGGGGCTACCTTTGAAGAAAGAAACAGCTGGGGCAGGCAATGAGGCTTGATATATTAGTGATATGAGAAAGAGCTAGCAGCTGTTCTCCAAAACTATTAGAAGCTTCCAGTTTGTACAGGTGTGCAATTCAAGATATTAATTTTGATCTATGTTGGGCCTGGCTCCCTTAGAATCTGTCTCTTTCTTCATGTACTACCCTAGCAGCTGAGAGGATGTTTTGCTAACAACCAATAAGTAGAATGGTGTGGGATTTGAAGGGAAGGCTCTGGGGAGCTCTCAGCTCTGGAATTCTCTTCCTTCAGTTGTCTCAGAGAACCACCACCAGCCAAGAATGCATTTAGTGAAAGGTTCACCTATTTTCTTAGGACTCTTTCCTTGCAGGGCAGCAGAGGGGATTATAAGGGTATGTCTAGACTATGTTTTTTTCCCAAAAGGAGAATTGCAAATTTGGCACAAATTTGCATATCTTCTTCTGATCGCTTTTTCAAAAGCAGGTTTTTTGAAAGTGAAAGTAGTCTGGACACCATTTTTTTGCAAAAAAACCCCTTTTTCGAAAAATTGCTCTTCCTAAAAAATGAGGTTTATACTGTTTTCGAATAAGGTTTTTTTCCCGAAAAAATCCATGTCCAGACTACTTTCACTTTAGAAAAACCCGCTTTTGAAAAAGCAATCGGAAGAAGATATGCAAATTTGTGCTGAATATCTCTTATTTTATTGTGGGAGAATCTGTAAGGAGAGGTAGACTTTAACTCTGCAAGACATGTGCTCTGTACTCCAGTTCCTTTGAATGGTGAAGCAGCCCACATACAGTTGAGTGACAGCTGCTTAATTCAGAGCAACCCTACATGGTACCAAGTGATAGATCAGCCTCTATAGCAGACCAGAATCCGGGAGTTGTGTAAAATCATTTTTGCCCAGTACTGTGCTTTCAGGTGTGCCCGATGCAGGCCTCTGCATAATGACGAATTACACCAAGGCTACGTCTACACTGGCCCCTTCTTCGGAAGGGGCATGCTAATTTTGAAAGTGGGAATAGGGAAATCCGCGGGGATTTAAATATCCCCCGCGGGATTTAAATAAACATGGCCACTGCTTTTTTCCGGCTTTGGGAAAAGCCGGAAAAAAGCGTCTAGACTGGCCTGATCCTCTGGAATAAAGCCCTATTCCAGAGGATCTCTTATTCCCCCGCGGATTTCCCTATTCCTACTTTCAAAATTAGCATGCCCCTTCCGAAGAAGGGGCCAGTGTAGACGTAGCCCAAGTGTAATCTTGAACACTTCACTCATCTTCTGGTATGTTACACTGCCTCTCCATTAATGAAACAATGGGAGATTTATTTATTTGTGAAACATTACACAAGTGCTATTGGTTGTAAACATTATTACTACTAGCCAGAATAGTCTCCCTAAAATGTAGAATGACTGCTGTTGTGTCTCTACACCACAATTGGGATTCAAGTAAACATACCGATCTCTCTACATATTACCCCTCCCCAAAACCATATTTTAAAAGAACATTACTAAAGTTGCAAAGTCAAGCACACAGGGGTCAGGAAATGGAACCTTAATTTGTCCTCTTTGCATCTATGCAGGTTTTGGGGTGTATAATGTTCTAGGTTTTTTTAAAATGAGAAACCTCATCATGTGGTCTCCTATGGATACCCACAAGTTTCAGCAGAAGAATTGGAACCTTCCAATCCATCACAAAGACCTCAGTTGCATTCTGTCTGGGCACCAGGCTCTATTTATCTTCACAGAGAAAGGGCTAGATGACTTCCTGAGGTGTCTTCCAACCCTAATCTTCTACGAGTCTATGGTTAAGGGGTTACTTGATTACAGTCTATAAGGATATACATAGGGCACAAATATTTAACAATAGACTTTCAGTCTATCAGAGACAGGTATCACATAATCCAATGGCTGTAAGTTGAAGCTAGACAAATTCAGACTGGAAATAAGATGTATTTTTTAAACAGTTTATTAACCACTGGGACAACTTAACAAGGGTGGGTGTGGATTCTCCTTCATGATCAATTTTTAAATTGAGATCAGATTTTTTTCCCTAAAAGATACATCATGGGACAGTGTTTCTTAAACTTTTTAAGACTGAGGAATGCCAAACAATAATTTTTTTTAATGAGGAACACCGAGGATTTTTTGTTGAGCCTTTAAGGGCGGCCATTTTGAACTCTATTATTCTCTGCAGCACACCTCTGACTGCCCTGTGCCACAGAACACAGTTTAAGAAACACTGTTCTAGGAATTATGGGGGAGGGAGCTCTATGGTCTAGGCCATTTGGGAGGTCAGTGGTATCGATGAATAACGCACACTGTTATTCTGACAGATCTCTGGTCAGTTTGGACACAGAATCAAGGCCATTAGAGGACTCTCAAATTATTTAATGGGATACTATCCATGTTAGCAGCCCACCTTATCCAGAGATTACAAAAATCACCTAACCCGTGACCATTATTAAAGCTGCAACACATGAAGTATCTTTTCCAGATGTAATCTGCACTCTGCCAAAGTTAAAAAAAAAAAAAAGGATAGAGAACAGTGAAGAGGGGAAAAAAGGACTGGGTTACCCTCTGTCTTTCCTTCCATCTCAAATATGCAGTCAAATACCAGCCCTTTGGCTCAGCGGTGGTATATAAACACAAGTGTTCAGACAGATAACATCATAGATATTTTCAATATTTGTCGTCTCAAAAAAGATATACAGCCCCAAGTTATGAACGCATCGACTTACAACCATTTGTATTTACTACCAACCTCCTATACAGCTGGTCCCCGAGTTACAAACGAAATCCGCACTTATGAACAACGCGGCCATACATAAGTGAATGTAATCTGACTTATGAACAGATCGAGTTACAACCTAGTGTTTGGTACATAACTCATTCATAAGTCGGGGACTGGCTGTACTGGCATTAGAAAAGGTTCAGAGAAGGGCAACAAAAATGATTAGGAGTTTGGAACGGGTCCCATATGAGGAGAGATTAAAGAGACAAGGACTTTTCAGCTTGGAAAAGAGGAGACTAAGGGGGGGGGGGCGGAAATATAATAGAGGTATATAAAATCATGGGTGGTGTGGAGAAAGTGAATAAGGAAAAGTTATTTACTTGTTCCCATAATATAAGAACTAGGGGCCACCAAATGAAATTAATGGGCAGCAGGTTTAAAACAAATAAAAGGAAGTTCTTCTTCACACACTGCATAGACGATCTGTGGAACTCCTTGCCTGAGGAGGTTGTGAAGGTTAGGACTATAACAGGTTTTAAAAGAGAACTAGATAAATTCATGGAGGTAAATCTATTAATGGCTATTAGCCAGGATGGGTAAGGAATGGTGTCCCTAGCCTCTGTTTGTCAGAGGGCGGAGATGGATGGCAGGAGAGAGATCACTTGATCATTACCTGTTTGGTTCACTCCCTCTGGGGCATCTGGAATTGGCCACTGTCAGCAGACAGGATACTGGGCTAGATGGACCTTTGGTCTGACCCAGTATGGCCATTCTTATGTTCTTATGTAAATATCCAACCAGCAGACAGGTGTTTGGGGGCAGAGTCATGCACAGCTGTTCCACAGAAAGAGACAGAGTAACAGATACTGTCATTGTTCTGTCTGTTCCTAGTCAACCTCTTTTGGGGCTGTAAGTTAGAGGGGCAGATGCTCTGTATAAATAATCTGGGAAGACTTCCAGATTTGTCATTGAAAAGTGAAGTATGCAACACTGACTGTGCTAAATCCTTGTTGGGTGGTGAGCAAAACAATTCTTTGGCACAGCTGACTGCACTTTGGTTTGAAAATATCTGACTCCATCAATGCAGAGACGGTTAGAAGATTGACGGATGGTGAAAGAGACCAATAACGAACCTTCATCCTTTGTATTCTCAAAAGGTCCACTGCCTAAATAGCCTCAATACCCTGTAATTTTACTTCTTCAATTTTTAGAGGACAGTCACATGAAACTGATATACAAGCAAAACAAATGCTTAAAATACAATCCCGGCAGAGTTCTCAGAGGGGATTATTGCAGTATAAATCAGAGTAATACTGACCATACTTTTCTGTGTAGCTCCAGTAATTATGTAAACCAAAACTGCCATATTGGATATGTCCCAATCTTCTCAGTTGTCATATGCATTTTGTTGCTCAAAAGCTGCAGCCAACACAGTAACTTTAAGATAAAGACTCTGGCCAAGAGTTCATATATAGTTGTTTGCTTGTATATCAAGATGATCAAACCTTTATGGCCTCATTCATATGAGGTGTCTTGTTGGTTTTAGGGAGATTACTCTTGTGATTTAAATGAGCGGGATTTGGCTCTGACCTGTACAATGAAGATGTCCGTGGCTGTAGTAGGGGGTCAGTTCATTTGACTATAGCCTAAATCAGAATACTCCTATCACCCTATTTGGTGGACCTACCTTCATATTGCCTTAACATACCAAGTCCATGAGTCCTTCATGAACCATTTCATGCATCGTTTGTTGATAAAAATTAAAAAAAAAAAGTCACACTATCTGCTATTACTTGTATTCAACTGGATTCTAATCTACTCCCCTTAAATATCCCGTGTTTGCTTAAGACATAGCAGAATAGCATTACATGCTCATTTGCCCAGCTGGAGGCATCTCAGAATGAGCCATTTGTCCAGTAGTATGTATATTATGAGGTACAGGTTAAAGTAAGATGAGTCTGGGTGACTAGGGGCAAGATTGCAGCTTGCTTTCAATGGCTATAAATTCCCTTTATTGGCTTGAGTAAGCAGAACTATCACAGAGCTCCCCCTCCCTCGCTGGCAGCTGTTTGTCGACTTTCACCACTGCATTACAGTAGTATCGGTCTCTGAAATTCCCTGAAGTTCTTTGGTAGGCTCCCCCACTCATTTCAGGTGCTTTCCTGCTCTCTTAGATGCTCCTCCCTCTCTCTAAGCTTTCTGATAGAGTTAGCTGGGAATTATGAAGAAAAAGTCATTTTTGTAAAAACAGTTTCAATGGGAAATTTTCAAGTTTGCAGAAGTTTGTTCCATTTCCTGTTTGGAAAAATCAAAACAAAAAATATTTTGTTTTCAAGTTGCATAAAGCTAAATCAAACTACTTTGGTTGGTCGGACCAAATCTTAATCTTTCATTTTTGGATCAATTTAATATTATCTTTTGTTCACTTGAGCTGCATTATTCTCCTGGGCTGGACTACTTCCCCACAATGCACTGTTACCTCCCATTCACTTGAACTGTGACAGCACATTATGGAAGATGTAGTCCAACCAAAGAGTCGGGGCCTTAATGGAGAATGAAGGCCTGAAGGAGAGACACAGCTTCTCAATGAAATACACAGTATTTCTATTAACACTAGATGGGCCCAAGCTAATGAACTGTAAATTCACAAGACTGTTAAAGCTATTTAATGGTTTCTGTGATACCCTCAATCTCTGAACAATTGGATTCATGGTAACTTTACAGAGGAGAGAGACAAAAAAACCCAGTACCAACCACATTTCTAAAAAACTCAAAAGCATATACAGAGTATGTGATGACGTGGGGTTGGAGAAAGATTTTACTGGCATTTGTTTGGGATAGCCTCTGTAACTTATTGTTGGCTCTGTCCCTTATAAATATGTGGCTATAGTAGGCTTATTGGCTCTTAAAGACTAAAGTCCCCAAAACCAATAAATCAAATACCCATTGCATTATATCACAGCTGAAGATTACATATGGGACATGACATATTTGCCAAAGACTACCAAGCAGACCAGTATATCAAAAAAATTTCCAACCATGATATGTGCAATGTGCTCTCTGACCACAAATCCACTGAAGTCAGTGAAGAATCCTAGAGATTTCAATGGACTTTAGATAGGGGGTCTTTAAAAATGAGCAAAAACATTCTCGCTAGAAGGTTGATGATTATGCATTTTATTTAGAGCCCAAGTAAATATTTCATCATAGAGAATCACTGGACATGATGAAGTACTGTGTGTTTACTCCAGTTTTATACCCATGTAACTTTACTGACAATAGTTGAGTCACACTAGAATAAGACAGGAATAATGCAGTGGTGAATGAAGTTCATCCTATTTAATCTAGTACATCAAAGAGCTACCATGGGCCCATAACTTTGTTCTATGATCAGGCAATGCATCTCTCTCAAAAGTGACACTTTATAGGGCTCCAGAAAATGATTGCTGAGATCTGAAACATATGCATCCATGTTAAGCCGGAGTTCACAACAGCTGTTATGTTTCTAGTAGCCAGTGGAGCCTGGGGTTCATTCTTAGACTAGATTCTCCAAGAATAGTGTGAGTTAGAGTCGTTTTCTGCTGGAAGTGTATAAGGCTAGGTAATAGTGTCTACTCATCTCAAAGAGAAATGATTTTTAACTGTGCTGACAGCTGCTACAGACAGCAGTCTGGATTGATCATAGACTGCTGTATGATTTTTTTCCTCATGATTCCCTGCGGTTTTAAAGTTTCAGGGCCAAATTTTCCTCTTAATTTCCGTGCAAGCAAAACTATCATCATAGGTGGATTTGGCCAGGGTGTAAATGATAGAAAAATTTAGACCAGTTGGCATTAAAAGAAAGTCAAATAGGCATCTTGAGGTTATTCAGCAGACAGCAGAGGTAAACTAGACAGCCACATTGGTCTCATTGGACCATAAGAAACCACTGTCCATCTAATCTGTCATCTACCTTCAGCCTTGTTCAATACCTTATGATTCAAAGTAAGGTGAAACCTCCACACCAGACAGTTGTGGGTTATAGAAGATTAGTGCCATCATGACCTCAGAAATGTTCATTTTATTCCCTGAACAACATCATTTGGTTACCCTTATAGCATTATGTTTGTTTCACAAAATCATAGAATTGTGGGACTGGAAGAAACTTCAAGAGATCATCTAATTCAATCTCCTGCACTCACAGCAGGACTAAGTATCTAGATCATCCTTGATCTTCTTAATGTCCAACCTAACCTTCTTTGCTATAATTTAAGCTTATTGCTTCTTGTCTTAACCTCAGAAGTTAGAAAAGAATTTTTCTTCCTTTTCCTTGTAACATTTTATGTACTTGAAAACCTGTTATGTCCCTTCTCAGTTTTCTCTTCTGCAGACTAAACAAACCCATTTCTTTAAATTCTCTCTCATAGGTCATGTTTTTTAGACCTTTAACCATTGTTGTTGCTCTTATCTGGACTTTCTCCAGTTTTTTCTCGACCTTCCTGAAGTGCAGTGTCCAGAACTGGACACAATAGTCTAGTTGAGGCCTAATCAGCATAGAGTAGAGCAAATGAATTACTTTTCATGTCTTGCTTACAATTCTCCTACTAAAATATGCATAATGATGTTTGCCTTTTTCCCCCTGGCATCGATGTTACACTGTTGACTCATAGTTAGGTTGTGATCTATTCTGACCTTCAGGTCCCTTTCCACAATACTCCATCCTAGGCAGCCACTTCTCATTTTGTATGTATGCAACTAATTGTTCCGTCTTAGTGGAGTAGTTTGTATTTGTCCATATTGAATTTCATCCTATTTTCTTCAGACCATTTCTCCAGTTTGTCCAGATCATTTTGAATTGTAATCCTATTCTCCAAAGAACTTGCAACTCCTCCCAGTTCAGTATCACCAGCAAACTTAAGTGTACTCCCTTTGCCATTCTCTAAATATTAATGAAGTTATTGAACAGAACCAGACCCATAACTGATCCCTGTGGGGCCTAACTTGATACGCCCTTTTAGCTTTACTGTGAACCACAGTTTGTAGAATTGTTAGTGATAGTAAAAATTATAATTGGTTTCCACTTTTAAATTCCATCCACAGTATTTGCCTCAGCGACCTCCTGCAGCAGTGAATGCCAGTGCATGACTTTATGGGGCTGAAGTATGTCTTACCATTTTATTGCATAATTTATAAGGCTTTAATTTCATTGAGTGGCCCCAACTCTGAATCTTTTGAAGTTCACACATCGCTAATTGTTCTGCAAATGGTAACTGGCATATCACAGTGAGCAGGGCTGTTTCAGAGAAATGGTTCTGTTCCAGACCACTGTATGGTGCAGGGACTCATCACTTACTTGTAGTGTTAGCACTGCTGCCTGTTGGACTGGTTCTTGTTCCCGGAATTTGAGATGGCCTATCAACATTAGAAATGGATTCTTGAACCGACTTCTTGGATTCTGAAGTTGTTGTACTGTTACTTAGACCTGAAAAGAAGGCAGTCAAATGAGATACCATGCTTAATCCTCGCAACCCACCCTTTCTTTCCCTCTCAACCTTCCTCCCTCTCTCTAGCGCTACTCCTTAATTGCTCCCAGCCCCACTGTTAGAAGGTGTGGATGGGGTACCTCACCCTCTGGCAATTCTTTGTCAGATAAATAGACCCCAAGGGGTGATTAGTGCTAGCACAACTTGCAACAATCTTGAGGCTTCACTAAGCCATACCAGAGGCCAAAAGAGCCACAGGCCCTTTTTCCAGGATTAAGGGAATGGAAAAGTAGCTTATAGCCACTTTCCTCTTACCCCACTCCTGTGATAAGTAAAATCTGGTAAGAACAGAAGTGGATTCCTGAAAAAGTCTGTTTCAACTATACAGCTAATCATCTGACAGTCACATGGTTTGATATTATACAGGTTTTACTGATAGAAATTAACAATTGGGTCAATTGTTTCATTCTCTGTCATTGGGCGGATTTATCCTGCTGCTTAGAAAGTACAATATCCAGAGATCATGAAATGTACATGTAAATGTCTGTTCTTGCCATTATTGCAGCTCTCGGATGCTTGATAAAGAGTCAGGGCTATTTGTGGAAGAATGAGATTTGCACTCGAGGTGAGTCTAAATTGATCACGTGATGCACCACGCAAAGCAGCAGAGCTGAAGGTCATTGAATAACAATGACACAGAATTTAAGATGTCATGATTGAGTGGATAATTTATATTTTGTGCCTGTCTTTACCTAACAAAAGGCAAGATGCTACCTTTTGGATAAAAACAGCAGGTACTAAATGACAACACAATATTCTGTCTCTGACTTAGGCAAAGTCTATAAGAGCCAGCTATAAACCAATGGAAGACTGTCCACACAAGGGGTTTAACAAATAAAACAAATTATATATTTAAATTGGTGCATATTTTTTACGTAGATTGCAGCAGCCTCAGGGAGGATATGCTTCAGATATGTACAGTGTCTCTGAATTCCTCCTAGTCTTCCCAGAGAGCCCCCCTTCTCCAGAATCTCCATACAATCTCCTTGCAGGGTATGTGTACACTACAATAAATTACCAGGGGCTGAACCGTGTCAGCTGACTCAGGCTGGCAGAGCTATAAAATTGGAGTGTAGATGTTTGGGCTCAGACTCCAGCCCAACCCCCTTGACCCCATAAGCGGTGGGGGTCTCCGAGCAGAGACATCTACACTGCAATTTTAGAGCCCCACAAGCTCAAGGCAGCTGACACGGGTGTTTGATTACAGTGTACACATATCCCTGAGTCCTGATTTTCAGTGATGCTGTACACCAGGCTGAACCAGTGTCTCCAGAGAGAGCAGCAGATGCTCAGCACCTCTGAAAAACAGCTCACTTCAGGCCTTCAAAACTCAAGGGCTTTGGCACCTTATCCCACTATCAAGCTACAATCAGAGCTCAGGGACATCATTGGCCCTGGAGCCATCCTTGGCAAAATGGGCAAAGAGACTGCACGTAGCTGTAGCTGCAACAGCATGTTAGCTGCATGCTGCCATCCCTACTTCCTTGGCAGGGGTAGGTTTAAGACTCATTCAGAACCTGTTCTGTAAAATGAAAATGGATAACAAAAAGTACATTTGTACCACATTACAGAATTAAACTATGCTGGGTCTGGTAGAGGCCTTTCTTCTCCCAGAACCTGGGGGAGCGACAATCTGGCTCGGGGAACTAACAAGCATAAGGGAAGGCAGCATAAGTGGGGGATTTCAGGTTGGGGCCTTTGCCTCTTTCCTGCATCATGTATATAGATCATCCAAATAGCAGTGCTGCAGGGAGCACTCACAGCTGTTGAGCAGGCATATAGCAAGTAGTGTTCTTTACACTGCTCCAAAGGCATCATGACTGTTTCCCCAGACTTCACCATCAAGTTGGTAAGAGCCATAATTGCTCCCTTAAGGTTCAGGCTATATTCTGGAAAGTCTAGAAATTTACAAGTAAGGCTGTGCTGCCTGCACCTAGCCCACTCTGCACATAGTATCACATATTGTAAAATTAAATATGCTAGTCTAGTCTATATTAGAAATCAGTGATTTGCAGACTTTTATTTAAATACTTTTTAAAAGCTGTTTTAAAGGCCCATTTCTGAATTCCCATAGCTTACACAGCAAAGGGATTTTTAAAAACAAACTTATTATACTGAATTTTGACCCAAGGCTTACAAACAAAACAAAACAAAACAAAACACAAAACAAAACAAAACAAACCCTGTTATCATGTAGAGGTTTATTAGGGGAGATAATGATAGTAGCAGCAGGTCCAACCAACAAATGGTTCTGTTATTGTAGCAGCAATAATATAACGTCATGACAATCATGTTAGTAAAAGCCTCTGGTCAGAGGATGAAAGGAAAGCCAGCCTTGCAGGAACCCTTCCTGCAAAGAGGCATTCCACCATAAATACACACAGTGAGCTGTGCAAAACAATCAGGTGAATGAGTGAAATGAGGAAAGAGGCATCTAGGCATCTTGCTCTGACATCAATCACCAGTCCTGCATGCAGCTGTAATCCCACAGGGATCACATGTTCCATGAGTCGCCTCACAACTGGCAGCAACCCAGGTCTACGTATTCTCCTTGTACTTAGTTGCTGTGAGAACATATTGTTCTGGGGAACATGGGCTGCATGCTGTATATTCCGCAATGTAGGGTAAGTGGGAGAAAATAAACTTCATTTACCTTTCTGGATTCAATTTATTCAGCCAGGGTGAAATTCACCCTTGTATAGAGGTATGGCCTCTCAGACTTGGAATCTCAAGAGGCGTGCTGCTTTCCGGGAGCTCGAATGCAGGATGTTACTGAGAGGCTTACAAAACTGATGAAACCTTCAGATCGCTATCCCTTCCTTCTTCTCCATGTGGGAACTAACAATACGGCCAAGAATGACCTTGAGTGAGTTACTGCAGATTACGTAGAGTTGGGAAGAAAGATCAAAGAATTCGGAGTGCAAGTGGTGTTCTCATCCATCCTCCTCTGGACTGGCTAGGGATCGTTGAATTGAGGGAGTAAATGCGTGGTTGCGCAGGTGGTGTCGCAGAGAGGGCTTTGGTTTCTTCGACCATGGGACTCTGTTCCGGGCACAAGGATTGTTAGGAAGAGATGGGATCCACCTAACAAAGAGAGGAGGGAGCATCTTTGCGGGTTGGCTTGCAAACCTTGTGAGAAGGACTTTAAACTACGTTCGTTGGGGGGACGGTAACCAAAACCCTGAGGGGAGTGGGAAAGTCGGATACTGGAAAGAAATGCAAAGGGGAACTATCAACAAAGGTGGACTCCTGATTCAAATGCAGAGGATAGGGCGATCAACAGGCTATCTAAAGTGTTTGTATACCAATGTGAGAAGCCTGGGTAAAAAAGAGTTGGAGGCCCTGGCCCAGTCCAAGAAGTACAATTTGATTGGGATACCAGAGACTTGGTGGGATGACTCGCATGACTGGGGTGCTGTCAAGGAAGGGTATAAACTGTTCAGGAAGAACAAGCAGGGGAGAAAAGGAGGAGGAGTTGCACTGTATGTAAAAGAGCACTATGATTGCTCAGAACTCCAGTATATAGAGGGAGAAAAGCCTGTTGAGAGTCTATGGGTCAAGTTTAGAGGTGTAAGCAACAGCAGTGATGTTGTGGTTGGTGTCTGCTACAGGCCGCCGAATCAGGTGTATGAGGTAGATGAGGCATTCTTTGGACAACTGAGAGAAGTTTCCAGATTGCAGGCCCTGGTTCTCATGGGGGACTTTAATCACCCTGACATCTGTTGGGAGACCAATACGGCAGTACACAGACAATCCAGGAAGTTTCTGGAGAATGTTAGAGATAACTTCTTGGTACAAGTGCTGCAGGATCCGACCAGAGGCTGTGCTCAGCTTGACCTGCTGCTCGCAAACAGGAAGGAGCAAATAGGGGAAGTAGAGGTGGGTGACAACCTGGGAAGCAGTGATCACAAAATGGTACATTTAAGGATCCTGACCAAAGGAAGAATAGAGAGTAGTAAAATACACACCTTGAACTTCAGAAAAGCAGACTTCGACTCCCTCAGACACCTGATGAGTAGAATCCCCTGGGATGCTATCATGAAGGGGAAAGGAGCCCAGGAGAGCTGGCAGTATTTTAAAGAATCCTTACTGAAGGCTCAGAAAGAAACCATTCCAATGTGTAGCAAGAGAAGCAAATATGGTAGGAGACCAGATTGGCTTACAGGGGAAATCCTTGGTGAACTGAAGCACAAAAAGGGAGCTTACAAAAAGTGGAAACTTGGACAGATGACTAGGGAGGGGTATAAATGTATAGCTCGAGAATGCAGGGGAGTTATCAGGAAGGTGAAAGTGCAACTGGAATTGCAACTCACAAGGGATGTGAAGGATAACAAGAACAGTTTCTACAGGCATTTAGCAAGAAGGTGGTGATCAGAGAGGGTGTGGGGCCCCTACTGGATGAGGGCGGTAACCTAGTGACAGAGGATGTAGGGAAAGCCAAAGTACTTAATGCTTTATTTGCCTCTGTCTTCATGGACAAGGTCAGCTCCCAGACTAATGCGCTAAAGTGATGCAATATGGGACGAAGGTGGACAGCACTTGGTGGGGAAAGAACAGGTCAGGAACTATTTAGAAAAGTTAAACATACATAAATCCATGGGTCCAGACTTAAAACATCCCAAGGTACTGAGGGAGTTGGCAAATGTCATGGAGGAGCCTTTGGTTATTATCTTTGAAAAGTCATGGAGATCAGGAGAAATCCCGGATGATTGGAAAAAGGCAAATGTAGTGCCCATCTTTAAGAAAGGGGAAGAAGGGCAATCCAGGGAACTATAGGCTGGTCAGTCTTACCTTAGTCTCTAGAAAAATCATGGAGGGGATTCTCAAGGAATCCATTTTGAAGCACTTGGAAGAGGGGAAGGTGATCCAGAATAGTCAGCATGGATTCATGAAGGGCAAGTCATGCCTGATCAATCTGATTAGCTTCTATGATGAGGTAACTGATTCTGTGGATGTGGGGAAGTCAGTGGATGTGATATACCTTGACTTTTGCAAAGCTTTTGATACGGTCTCCCACAATATTCTGGCCAGCAAGTTAAAGGGAATAAAGTGGATTGGATAAATGGATGGTAAGGTGGATAGAAAGCTGGCTGGAAGGTTGGGCCCAGCGGGTACTGATCAACGGCTCGATGTCAGGATGGCGGTTGGTTTCTAGTGGAGTGCCCCAAGGTTCGGTTTTGGGACTGGTTTTGTTCAACATCTTTATTAATGACCTGCATGCGGGGACGGATTGCACCCTCAGCAAGTTTGCGGATGACACTAAGCTAGGGGGAGAGGTAGATACACTGAAGGGCAGGGATACAGTCCAGAGTGACTTAAACAAATTGGAGGATTGGGCCACAAGAAATCTGATGAGGACAAGTGTAGAGTCCTGCACTTGGGACGGAAGAATCCCAAGCATTGTCATAGGCTGGGGACCAACTGGCTAAGTAGCAGTTCTGTAGAAAAGGACCTGGGGATTAGAGTGGATGAGAAGCTGGATATGAGTCAACAGTGTGCCCTTGTAGCCAAGAAGGCTAATGGCATATTAGGTTGCAAAAAGAGAAGCATTGCCAGTTGATCCAGAGATGTGATTATTCCTCTTTACTTGACTCTGATAAGGCCACATCTAGAGTATTGTGTCCAGTTCTGGGCCCCCAATTACACGAAGGATGTGGATGCATTGGAGAGGATCCAGTGGAGGGCAACCAAAATAATTAGGGGGCTGGAGCACAGGACCTATGAGGAGAGGATGAGGGAAGTGGATCTATTTAATCTGCAGAAGAGAAGAGTGAGGGGGGATTTGATATCAGCCTTCAACTTCCTGAAGGGAAGTTCCAAAGAGGCTGGAGAAAGGCTTTTCACAGTAGTGATGGATGGCAGAACAAGGAACAATGTTTATTAGGAAATGGTTGGATATTAGGAAAAACTATTTCACTAGGAGGGTGGTGAAGCACTGGACCGGGTTACCTAGTAGTGGAGTCTCCATTACTAGAGGTGTTTAAGTCTCGGCTTGACAAAGCTCTGGCTGTGTTGATATAATTGGGATTGGTCCTGCCTTGGGCAAGGGCCTGGACTTGATGGCCTTCTCAGGTGTCTTCTAGCTCTATGGTTATATGATTCTATGATTCCAGTGTTATGAGCTGGGTGAAGAAGAGTTAAAATCTCATTGAAAATGGGTGGAAACACACCCAGCAATTATCATTACTGTCAGGACAAGTTAATCACAAGCTCTCCACCAGAGACAAAAGTGGTTTGCATCCTGCCCTGGAATTTAGGGATGAATGGGCAGAGGTGTTTTGCAGAGAACTGTCAGGGGAAGTGCATGAGTTGGGTCAAGGGGAAAGTTGGAACGCAGAGAGAGAGGCAGACAGACAGACATTCAGGGGCAGAAAGTGAAAGTCACTGTAGGTGCAGCTGAAAGCATGGAATCGAGCCTTGTAAGCAATTCAGGGAGAGGTTATTTGGGTCAGGGGTGCTCGCTGAACAGAAGTTTGGGCCAGTGAGCAATAGAAATTATTTCTTGTTACTTTGATTCCTACTGCATTCAGAGAGACAGGCCTTTGTATATTCTTTGTAAATGAAACTGCAACAAGGAAATGCCTGAGGGTATGTCTACATTTAAAATTCTGCAGCTGCACTACTGTAGCACTTGAGTGTATAGTACCTATGCCAACAGGAGGGGTGAGTGGTAGTAGCTTTCCCAAGTGGTAGTAGCTTAGACAACAGAAGAATTCTTATGTCAACCTAGCACTGTCTGCACTAGAGGTGAGATTGGTATAGATGTGTCTTTCGGTGGCATAGATTTTTCACACCTTGGAGAGAGGTAGCTATGCCAATGTAAGTTTCTAATGTAGGCCTCAGTGTCATCAATTTTTCCTCTGAATTAGAATGATGTATTGGACCCTACATTTTTGACTAGTGGCTCAGGTCAGACAGTACTTTTGTCTCATGTAAAACTTGACAGTGCTTGAGAAAGAATCCCATTAACTTCAATCAGCTTTGAATCATGCCCTTATGCCTTAAAAGGCTGAAGTTATGCACAAACCTTCTACACTGGATGTAAAGTGAGCCTAAGAAGACAACCTAATGAACTGATTTCTCTATTTGTAATTTTCTTTATAGTTAAATCTCAGCAACTGATTTGGGGCCCTCAGTGGTATCTAAGACTTGTGTGCAATACACAGTATTGGGAGCTCCTAAGTTGATGGAGTAGTGCTAGTGCCAATCTCCGAAAGAGGTGGACTCAGTCAAACACCGCCAGTGCTTATAAGCGGAAGAGCTGCACGCAGCGCAGCATGGCTGCTAGAGATTTGGGTTTTGATAAAATCCTCATAACTCAGTTCTACGAGAGGCTTAATTTGATGTAGGAAGTAAAAGGAGACAGTATAACTCCGAGTTCCCCGCTTATTACAATGCTCGTGTTCTGTAATAGAATCCCCTGCTGTTTCCTCTTGGGCACGCAGTGATCCAGATCTGCCCTTCCCACTGACACATCACTGCAGTAATTCATCATGTTGCTATTCCACCAGCTGCAGAAAAGATTTCTGTATGCTTAACAGGAGGAGGCTGAATTCACAGCAAAGCAGCACAGCAGAGAAAGCAGGCTGCTGTTGTAAACCAGTCACATCGTCGTGTAATGGGTCTGTTGTCAATGGCTGATTATAAATAAGATTTTAAAGGGATGCCTTACCAGTCATCGTCCAAGTGCTGTTGAAGGCTGTCACAGTACTCCCTGGAAGTGATTCAGTTTTCTCTGCTGGTATTTGGTAAGATAAATGACAGTGTGTTAATCACTGTTCTCAACACAAATTTGTCAAAGGAATAATCAGCAGTAAAGCAAAGGGGAACACGAGCTTTTCTGTAAAGCTGCTGTCTGAGCATCAGATTTTGCCTACTAGTTGCCCTTAATTTTCTTCTAATGAACTAAAATTTAACATACATCCTCTCTTGATCTCAGGTTGAATTGCCACTTACCTTATATACACTCTACATACATTTCACTTTTTCCATATACTGTTCTTAATGTCCCTCCCAGCAGGCTGCTAGCTAACTAGTTTTAATATTAGAACCACATCAAATAAGCCAAAAAATGATTGTGAATGTCAAAACCAAAATTACTTGAGTGTAATATATATATATATGTAGTCAATCAGCTCAGTATATCACAGATATGCTTTAAAAATTGAAGCTACTTTGGTTAAGCATCTTTTATGCCAAACAGTGTTTCCAGTCAAAAGTTATTTCCAGTCAGAGATTTTTAAGTGGAAAAAGAAGTCATTTCTGTGAAGCTTACACTGTACACACACAGATGCACAAGACCAAATTTTAAAAGAGAATTCACTCAGGCCTCTTAATTTTGCACCTATAGTCAATAGCACATGGCAGCTGATTGTAGATGTGACTAAAACACAGCCTTTATTAGCAGCTTTACAAAGGAAGTCTGCATCATTATCCCCATTTTACAGATGGGGAGTCTGAGGCACACAGCAGTGAAGTGACTTGACAGAGGCAGCGGGAAAGAATGCCCGTGGAGGGGAAGAAATATAAGAGACAGAGAAAAGAGGTTATCACATTCTTTCATAAAGTGCACAGATTTTGTGAGGTCTTTTCCCAAATCTTTAACATAAGGTGACAGCAGCAACAGAAATAGTAGCAGAGATTGAAAGAGCTGTCAAATCTCTGCTGTGTGGATGGGATTATCTTCTGAAGCTTTCACTAGGGGCTGGGGCGTGGAATATAATTTCCCCAGTTAAAAGGCCTTCTTTTGCAGAATGTTTTGTTTTTGTTAGCGAGCCCACATGGTGGTTTTAAGGTGAAATTTAAAATATCATAAAGGCATCTTAATTATTGTCGCTTGTCCTCTGTGACAGGTGTGTGTGGAACAGGAGGAGAGGGAAGGAATGAAGAAAGGTAAAAAAATAAAGGTAGTGGCCAATATACCAATAGACTATTCTGCATTATAAGGGCAGAATTCTGGTCTGTCTGGTGTGCTTGTCACAGAGGGAAACAAGGGTGCAGGAAGCTTCCCCCCACAGATCCCTCTAGTGTGCCAATGGAATGTAGGTGGAATGAAGGTGGAATGTAGATGTATTGGATCAGGCAATGGAGCCAACAGTGCTTCATGGGCCCAAGAGATGCTACAAACTAGCTTGGGAGCATGGCCAGCTGCCTGTCTGTATAAAGGATCAAGGAGCCTGTCCAGGCTCCCAGGCTAGCTGACCATACCCCCACAAGGCCATGGGGCACTGCTGCATTTTCTCTCTTGTCTAGAGCTGGCCATAAAACAACAATCCCCTTTCATGAAAAATTCTAAGATTTCAAAATTGGTTTTCATTCTGCATTAAAGCCAGAACAACTGTTCATGGAAGAACCAACTGAACACATGGGATGCAGGAAACCTACTTTCAGATTCTTGTTCTGAATCAGGCAGAATAGGGACTTTCAACTGTATCTCCCCCATCCCAGGTAAATGACCAACCAGCCTTGCTATTGTGCAGGATCACACTCATCAGAAATCCCATCCTGGATTAGAGAAACTGTCCCAACAATATTTTTTGTCAAAACTGTTACCTTTCCACAAAACATTCTGGCTTTGATGAAATGGTATTTTGGGATAGAAAAAAAGATTGTTGGTTGTTTATTAAATCCAGCATTAGCTTTGCCTCCCAGAGACAGCTATATATGGTCTTATTAATTTGCATATGCAGTGAAGGGAAGGGGAAAGGATGGAAAAAAGCTTGCTAGAGTGGGCATGCAAGAAAGGCCACCCTTCATGCAGTTTCAAATCAAAACCATATTAGTAAATGAACATTGAAATGACCCTACTTTGATGTATGGGGCTAAATCCCAGAGTCCTTAATCAAAGCTCCCATTGATTTGAAGCACAAAGGTTGGGTAAGGACCGCAGATGTGACCAGGAAACATTTGCTTCTTTGGAAGTAGTTTATAAATGGGAATCAATTGGTCAAACTGAATGTTTGCATTTCTTGCTCCAAGTGACAGGGCTTTAATAAGTAAGGTGATTCTATATAGTAAGGACTATCCATTAAGCTGGATACAGACTGAGGGTGTTTTGGGTGTTCCTGAATTGAAATAGTCCTGAATTAAAATTTCAGCACCCATTTCAATTCAAATACCCACATATTTTGGGGCCCTGTATCTTGGAGCCTTTTCTTGTTGAGACACATCATTATATTTAGATGTCTGTTTTGCTTGTGGAATACACCACGTACCAGACTTCCCCGCCTTTATTCTGCCTCCACTGCTTCAAAATATTGAAGAGATTCCCAAGCCTGGCCTCCTCCTGGATATCAGTCCTGACCACCACCTGGAACTAAGCTGCACAGACAAGCATGCCCTACCTCATCAGCATTTCCTCACAGGCCAGTGGCCTACCTATCAGTATGGTTTAGTTCCAGCTGGCCATGCTGCATTGATACCCTTGAGTCAGGGACCTCTATCAAACAGAAAGGACCAGGGGCCATACTAGTGATTTTTGCTTAGGCTTCTGACACTGCCTCACACGCTTCAGTAGTTTTTGCATTGGGGGTATTTTCTAGCCTGATGTTCACCCATGCTTTCTGCAATAGCAGCACTTCTAGGACTGGTCAAAATACAGGCGAGCCAAACACATTAGGCTATTTAATACAAAGGAAAAGCCTGGATTCTGATCTGTATAGAATTTGAAGATGTAACTGACAAGGAGAGGACTAATTTTCAGACCCAAAAGTGTGGAAGTAATAGTTTGGAAACGTTTACTTTTCCCTAGCATAAATGATCCTGTACTCACATTGAAGCAGTTAAAGACAATAGAACAGAGACTCACAGAAAGAAAGAAAAAAAGCCCCTTTGACTTGTGCCATTTTAAAACTATAGTGGGTGACATTTTGGAGAATATGTTGGGAAGACATTGGCTACGTCTAGACTGGCATGATTTTCCGCAATGCTTTTAATGGAAAAGTTTTGGGTTAAAAGTATTTGTGGAAAAGAGCGTCTAGATTGGCATGGACGCTTTTCCGCAAAAACGCTTTTTGCGGAAAAGCATCCGTGGCCAATCTAGACGCGCTTTTGCGCAAAAAAGCCCCGATCGCCATTTTCACGATCGGGGTTTTTTTGTGCAAAACAAATCTGAGCTGTCTACACTGGCCCTTTTGCGCAAAAGCTTTGTGCAAAGGGACTTTTGCCCGAATGGGAGCAGCATGGTATTCCCGCAAGAAGCACTGATTTCAGACAGTAGGAAGTCAGTGTTCTTGAGGAAATTCAAGCAGCCAGTGTAGACAGTTGGCAAGTTTTTCCACAAAAGCAAGTGCTTTTGCAAAAAACTTGCCAGTCTAGACACAGCCATTATGAATTATAGGGTACTGGGATACAAGACCAAATAAATATTTCTATCTTTAAGGTCTGTAATGCTATAGTGACTTTTAAAATAGTATTTTAAAAGGTCCAATTCAACAAGGCACTTAAGCAAGTGTTCAATTTAAGATAAGTGATAAAGCCCTTTCTTATTTGGTAAGGCACCTAACCATATATAAAAAAGTGCATTCTTGAGGGTTTTGCTAAAATGTGGCCACAGTGTGAAAATGACACCTTATTGTTCAATAGATCTGCTCAGAGTGACATCTATTTACCTTAGGAACAAAAGTTTGTACTGAATTAACTACTTTTTCATGGTCAACCCTGTGGTGGGAGAGGGAACTGTATTCTAGTCCCACTTTTGTAACAGGATCAGCAGCCTACTCAGCTCCCACTCATGGCCAGAAGTGGCTTTGCAGAACCCTGCCTCCATTTTCGTCTCACAACTCCTTAATAAATGCCAGACACATCTGTTTTGAGCCAGTACTATCACTTGGGTTTTATCATTTATGTATGGGAATGCTATTCTGGATCTTAAATAGTCATGTTTTGCCTATCCATTTTGTTTCAGAAAACAAACCAAATACTTTACCATCCCACATCTCAAATTATAATGTTCTAATCCAGTGCATTGGTTCAAAGTCACCTCTCTAATACAAATGAAATATTTTAGTGTCTGAGCCACTGGCATAAGACTTCATTATGGAGAGGTTTATTGTATTTTGCTGAGGAATGACATATCTGAGATGTACACATAGTAGCTAAGAGCAGGGGCAGATGACTGTTTTGCGGGGCCCCGGGCAGCATAATTCCCCGGGGCCCCCCCTTTGCCACTGCGCATGCACAGTGACGCCATGCGCATGCGCGGCGGTGCCACGGCGCATGCACGGGGCTTTCTGAAGCACGGGGCCCGGGGCAGCCACCCCGTTCGCCCTGCCCTGTATCCGCCCCTGGCTATGAGAACAATGGCTCTCAGACCCCTAATTCTGCCACCAGACCTGCGTTGTTTGTGCTGTCAATACTGTTCCACATTATTTTTCAGAAATGCAGGCCCCAGTGGGTTCACCAGTTGGTCAGCAAATGTTTTCACTTACTGTTACTAATTTTGTCACTTGCTTCTGTTATTGATGGTGATGATGCAGTGACCATTTCTGATGGTTGTAAAGATTTGATCTGGGAACTTGATTCCAAGGGTGCAGTTGAAGCAGCTGAAAGAAAGAACATTCAAATGCTTTAATTTTATTTTTTTCTTCTGCACTCTATGAAGCATAGCCCATCCTCTCATAGATTCTAGTAATGATGGAATTTGTATTTTAATTTTGCTTTAAAAAACCCCAACCCTAGGAAATTGCAATAGAAAAACCATCCATTAAAAGAACATTGTTGGGATTGCAAAACAAAACCTTCAAAAGCTAGGAAATGCCAAAATTAAGCTTGACGATGCAAACTTAATTCAACCCTCCCCCCTCATGCATATGCATTATCACAGTCCTTAATTGCATGGTCACATAGTATTTTTTTCACACAGCTCCTGCACCATTCAGTGCATATGCTGTATTTGTGCTAAGGCCAAATCAGCGTTGTGTAGTGGAGGAAATTGTTCACAGGACCCCTGCTTCATTTGTGGCAGAAGTTGGAAGTTGAGTAGTTAATAAGGCAAGCGTTTGCAGGAAGAGAAAGAATGTTGTCATGCTTAAGACAGCTGAATGTTGCTCTGGAAACTGGATTCTATCCTTGCCTCTGCCACAGAGTTCCTGTGGAATGGCAGGTAAGTCAATTAAACCAAACTTTTTACAGGTGGTCACTAATTGTGTGTTATTCATGTATTGCCTGTTCAACTTCTGATTTGCAGAAGTGTTGAATGCTCACAGCTGCAACTGAACTCTATGGGAGCTGAGCTGAGAACATCTGAAGTACTACACAAATGTTAAGTACTCTGAAAAATCATATCCCAGACAGCTCAACAAATTGGGTACCAAAATTAGTGGATATGTTTAATTAATCTTTTCTGTGCCTCAATTCCTTTTCTGTATAATCAGAATAATAATGCCCCTTTATCTCCCAGAACAGTTGTAAAGAAATGAATAATTTTTTGTGAAGGCCTTAGTTACTATAATAATTGCCAGAGAAAAGCTCATGAGAAAATTAATAATTCTGTCTGCTGAGCATGGTTTCAATAATGTACAGTAAATATGGTATGGGGCCATACATTGATCAAGAAAGATAAAAGAAAATACTGAAAAACTTGTTCATCAATTGAGCAATATCCATCCTGTGCCACCAATGAGGCAGAGATCAGTGAGGAAAAATAGTGTGCAAGCATGAAAAACTTAAAAAACAACAAATAGTCTGGTAGCACTTTAAAGACTAACAAAACATATAGATGGTATCATGAGCTTTCGTGGGCAGAATCTACTTCTTCAGATGACTGGAGTGTTGGAGATCCAGAACCATGAATAAATAAGGAAGGAAAAAAATTGGGGGAAGGAAGCAAGAGGACATTAGGTAAATAAGTTTCAAAGGGTTAGCTCAGTCAGTCTGTAACAGGAAAAACTTAAAAAACAACAAATGGTCTATTAGCATCTTAGGCTACATCTACACTATAAGGTTTCTGGTTTTGCGCAAAAACCAGAAGAGCATCCAAACCTCAAGCACGCTTTTGCTCAAGTAAATTGGCAGAAGAGAGGGCTTTTGCCAGTACAGTTATCCCTCTCCCCACGAGGAATAACTCCTTTTTGTACAAGAATTCTTGAGCAAAAAGGCAAGTGTGGACACAAGAAAACCCTATTGGCCAAAGCACGGGTGCTCTGATTGCCATTTGCAGAATGGCAAGCAGAGCTTTCTTGCGCAAGAGTGTCCATGCAATGTGGATGATCTGTTGTGCAAAAGCACATTGCTTTTGTGATGCACTTTGAAGTCTGGACACGCTTTTGCACAAGAAGTTATTGTGCAAAAACTTTTGCACAAAAAGGCTTCTTCTGCAAAAACCCTGCAGTGTAGACAAAGCCTTAAAGACTAATTAGCTAAAAGAGGCTGATAAGAACCATTAGTTTGAACTAGGAAAAGAAGAGCACTAACATCAGATTCTACACAGACATCAAGAACTATTGGCACCTTCATTGTTTGGTTGGTTGATAATCTGCAAGCCAACCGATACCACGATTTAAATCATGAGCATGAGAGTTAAACTTGAGAATGAAGTGGAACATGTAGTTAAGGACTATATCATAACATATAAGCACAATGGGAATGAATTAAGTTTGTGCAAACAGCTTGAAGGAGTTCAGCACAATTTTCTACCTACCTACATATTCCCAAAACAGCAATAAAAAAAATCTTCTTTAAACATATGTTCAGGTTTGCGTTGTAGAGAATCTCTCTCCTTATTTTACATAGTAATAGAAATGTAGCCGTGTTAGTCTGGTGTAGCTGAAGCAAAATGCAGGACTATATAGCACTTTAAAGACTAACAAGATGGTTTATTAGATGATGAGCTTTCGTGGGCCAGACCCACTTCCTCATTTTATTTATTCCTCACTTCCACTATTTGATCTGAGGAAGTGGGTCTGGCCCACGAAAGCTCATCATCTAATAAACCATCTTGTTAGTCTTTACAGTGCTACATAGTCATTATTTTACATGAACAGCAAGTTTCAGAGACCTTTGAATCCCAGGCAAAGTGAAAACCTTGTGAATCATAGAATCATAGAACACTAGAACTAAAAGAGACCTCGAGAGGTCATCGAGTCCAGTCCCCTGCCCTCATGGCAGAACCAAGCACAGTCTAGACCTTCCCTGATAGATGTCAACCTAAACTTCTCTTAAATATCTCCACAGATAGAGATTCCATAAACTCCCCCCTGGCAATTTATTTCAGTGTTTAAACACCTTGACAGTTAAGAAGTCTTTCCTAATGTCCAACCTAAACCTCTCTTGCTGCAATTGAAGCCCATTGCTTCTCGTCCTATCCTCAGATGCGAAGGAGAACAATTTTTCTCCTTCCTTGTAACGATCTTTTAGGTACTTGAAAACCGCTATCATGTCCTCTGCCAATCTTCTCTTTGATAAACTAAACAAGCCCAGTTCTTTCAGTCTTCCTTCATATTTAATCATTCTTGTTGCTCTTCTCTGGACCTTCTCCAATTTCTCCACATCTCTATTGAAATGTGGTGTACAGAACTGGACACAATATTCCAATTGAAGCCTAATCAGGGCAGAGTAAAGCAGAAGAATAACTTCTGATGTCTTGCTCAGAACACTCCTATTAATGCAGCCTAAAATCATATTGGCTTTTTTTGCAAAAGCATTACACTATTAACTCATATTTAGCTTGTGGTCCACTATGAGCCCTAGATCACTTTCTGCAGTACTCCTTTCTAGACAGTCAGTTTCCATTCTGTATGTGTGAAACTGATTATCCTTTCCTAAGTGGAGTACTTTGCATTTGTCCTCTTTAAACTTCATTCCGCATATCTGACTTGTGTCCGTTAATCCTTTGTCATAGAAACGGTCTAGTATGGCCATTATACATGGCAGAGGAGCATTGCTGGCACTTCATGTCATATATCACTCTTGTTACTGGATGTCAGAATTATGTCTGCTATTTGTCCTGATCATTTTGAAATTTGATCCTATCCTTCAAAGCACTTGCAACCCCACATAACTTGGTATCATCTGCAAACTTAATAGTGAAACTTCCTATGCCAAATCTAAATCGTTGATGAAGATATTGAACTGGACCAGTCCCAGCATGAGCCACATTGTAGCCAGTTACTCCTCCACATGCAGTGTAGGGCGCATGTCAGGGTGAGAGCAGAAGGGTTAGAGTGCCCTTGATTAGAAAAGCAATCAGTAGCAGCATTTAAGCCTCAAGTGTGACAAGAATTAGGGAACACAGGCAGTGTAGGTTACTTACCTGAGACAAGTGGGGTACTGCTTGTAGTACTGTTTGAATCAGTGAAAACTGAAAAGTAATAAAAGGATTGTGTTAGTGCAGCCTTCTTCCAGCTCTGTTTGGTGCTGAAGTATTAAAGTTAATACAGGCAGCTCCCGGGTTACGTACAAGATAGGGACCGTAGGTTTGTTCTTAAGTTGAATTTGTATGTAAGTCGGAACTGGTACATATTGTAGGGGAAACTCTAACCAAACATTTCTCCAGAGCTCAGTTTTATTCTCCCACACCTCACTTCCCTCAGTCCTTTATTCTCAAGCTGAGGTGTCTGCTGAGAAAAGCCGCTCCGCATCTCCCTGGTCTGCTGGGGGGAAGCAGCTAGTGCGGGGTTGCCTCACCCCGTTTGTAAGTAGGGATCCCATGTAAGTCGGACTCATGTAACCCGGGGACTGCCTGTAATGTGTGCATAAAAAAGCATTTGTAATATTTAGGATCAGAGTGCTTTCCCTTATGTTTCCAGAGATGTGCAGGATTTAGCTATACCACTTATATTCACATCTAATGGAAATCAGTGGGAGCTGCATAGCTAAAGCACATGGAAATCTTAGGGGTTTCTGTTGTAATACTTGGTAGCATAGAGGAATTTAACTGCTGGACTACTGATTTGCTAATTTCTCCTGAAAATGTATAAAAAAGATTAATATAAACTGGATGGATGAGAATAGAAGTACACCCATTTTTCAAGTTACTGAAATTTTATCTAATTACAGCCCTCCACTTCCTGTTCAATTGGTGATGCTTCAACTCACAGTGGAGTCTTAGTGACAACAAACTGTAGTCTTCAGCTACGTTTGAAAGAGCTAGCAGAGACAACAGGTAGTCCTGTAGTACTTTTGTGGGCAAAACCCACTTCTTCAGATGAGCTTGAGTGGAGAAAAAAGGGAAGACCCTCAGACTATATAACAGAAAAAGAAGGGAGAGGGGAAAAGAATCTGTCAGTTGTAGTGTCAGTGCTAAGAGGCTAATTGAGTGGGATGGAAGTGTTATGTCAATGGGGGGTTGAATGTAAAGAACGCTGGTTTTATAATGGCCCATCCAGTTCAAGTCATTGTTCAGGCCAAGGGAAACAGGACGATCCATATGAAGGTCAATTCCACTCGCTCACTCTCTGAAGTTGACTTTTGAAATTCCTTTGTAGAAGAATGGCTACTTTAAAGTCCACTAGTAAATGCCCAGGCAGGTTAAAATGTTCCCCTATAGGTTTCTGTGTGTTACCATTCCAGATATCTGACTTGTGTCCATTAATCCTTTATCATAGAAATGGTCTAGTATGGCCATTATACATGGCAGAGGAGCATTGCTGGCACTTCATGTCTTATATCACTCCTGTTACTGGACTCTAGAATCATGTTTGCTTTTTTTTACAAGAGCGTCACACTGTTGACTCATCTTTAGCTTGTGTTCCGCTATGAGCCCTAGATCTCTTGCTGCCGTACTTCTTCCTAGACAGTCAGTTCCCATTCTGTATGTGTGAAACTGGTTGTTCCTTCATAAGTGGAGTACTTTGCATTTGTCTTCATTAAATTTCATCCTATTTAGCTCAGACCATTTCTCCAGTTTGTCCAGATCATTTTGAATTATGGCCCTATCCTCCAAAGCACTTGCAACCCCACACAACTCGGTATCATCTGCAAACTTAATAGTGATACTTTTTATCCCAATATCTAAATCATTGATGAAGATATTGAACTGAACCAGTCCCAGGATGAGACACATTGTAGCCAGTTACTCTCCTCATGCAGTGTAGGGCGCATGTCAGGGTGGGAGCAGAAGGGTTGGAATGCACTTGATTAGAAAAGCAATCAGTAGCAGCATTTAAGCCTCAAGCGTGACAAGAATTAGGGGACACAGGCAGTGTAGAGTGCTTACCTGAGACAATTGGGGTAGTGCTTGAATCAGTGGGAACTGAAAAGTAATAAAAGGATTGTGTTAGTGCAGCCTTCTTCCAGCTCTGTTTGGTGCTAAAGTATTAAAGTTCATAATGTGTGCATACAAAAGCATTTCTAATATTTAGGATCATAGTGCTTTCCCTTACGTTTCCAGAGATGTGCAGGATTTAGCTATACCATGTACATTCACATCTAATGGAAATCAGTGGGTGCTGCATGGCTAAAGCACATGGAAATCTTAGGGGTTTCTGTTGTAATACTTAGTGGTATAGAGAGAATTTAACTGCTGGACTACTGATTTGCTAATTTCCCCTGAAAATGTATAAAAGAGATTAATATAAACTGGATGGATGAGAACAGAAGTACCCACATTTTTCAGGTTACTGAAATTTTATCGAAGTACAGCCCACCACTTCCTGTTCAATTGTTGATGCTCTAACTCACAGTGGAGTGTTAGTGACAATAAACTGTAGACTTCAGCTATGTTTGAAAGAGCTAGCGAAGACAACAAGTAGTCCTGTAGCACTTCTGTGGGTAAAAACCACGTCTTCAGATGAACTTGAGTGGAGAAAAAAGGGGACACCCTCAGAATATATAAGAGAAAAAGAAGGGAGAGGGGAAAAGTACCTGTCAGTTGTAGTGTCAGTGCTAATGAGTCTAATTGAGTGGGCTGGAAGTGTTATGTGAATGTGGGGGTTGAATGTTAAGAACGCTGGTTTTATAATGGGACATACAGTTCAAGTCTTTATTCGGGTGACGGGAAACAGGTCAATGCATATCAACAGGGCTCTACAAATTATGGAAAACCCTACTCGCTAGACAAAAAAGGGACTCGCCCCCCAAAAAAGTGTTTTTTAATGGGATAACTTCCTAATAAGAATAAAAACAGTAATTACTAATAAGTTATTAATAAATATCACCCAAGTTATTCATAGATATCTTATAAACCTCTACCTTTTCCCTCTGCTGCCATGTTTCCTCCCCTTGCTCCATCATCTCCCCTGGTGCCTGCTGCCCCCCTACTCCTCACCCTCCTCTGCTGTCCTGACTCCTGCCCTTCTCACTGCCCTCAGCCTTCCGGAGACCTGCCCCCCTCCATCAGCATTTCTCTTCTCCCTGTGCCCACTCCTCCAGTAGCCCCACTCTGCACATGTGAACTACCCCTCCTCATCCCCTCTCCTAACACCTCCCTCTACACACCTTCCCTGCCCTTCTCCTCTGGTGCTGGTCCCTCCCCTGCAAGTGTCTGCCCTTCTGCTTCAGCTCCAGAATCCCCTGGCGCCTGAACTCTCCTGGCACCTCACCCTTCCCTCACTGTCCTTGCCCCCTTTGCCTTCTTTTCCCTCATACCCACCCCCTCACCACCCTATGGAAGAGCACCCCTCACTCCCAACCCAAGGGGATGCAGGGACAGCACAGAGCCAGAGGGGTGCAGGGAACAGTGGAGGTGTACAGGGTGGCACAGGGAATGGGAGGCACAGAGGGACACAGGGATCAGGGAGAGAAGGGTGCGGGGCTCGGTGGAGGCACGGGGACTGGGACACAGGGAATGGGAGGGGCAGAGGGATCGGGGTCTAGGAGCAGTGCAGAGAATGGGCAGCACAGAGCTGGGGGGGCAGGCATTGTGGGGAGCAGGGTGTGGGGTGTAAGGGTGGTGCAGAGCCAGAGAGTCACAGGTAAGAGGGAGAGCAAGAGGTTCGAGGTGCAGGGGAGCAGGGGCGGCGTGGAGAATGGGCAGCGCGGAGATAAAGGGGCGCGGGGCAGGCGCAGTGAGCTGGGCGGCTGGAAGAGAGCGGTCTCTCACCAGTGAGAGGGCTCGGGCTGTGGCAGGACTGGAGCCGGTGGGGCAGGGCAGAGCGGGGCCTGGCTGCACTGCAGCCAACTCCTGGGGACATGTGGCCAGAGCCGAGCTGCTGCGGCCCTTTAAAATTAGTGGGGCCACGTCCTGCTGGTGTCCTGGCATCCCACCCTGCCTCCTCACGCCGGAGCGAACGCAAGCACCCCGGTGGCAAGAATCGCCGCACTTCCCCCTTCCCAGCAGCGCTCTGCTCCTCCACCGGCTGGCGGATCGGATGGGGCCACGCCGCCAATTGTGCGGGCTTCAGCCAGCCCGTCATAATGGCCCACAGGACTAGTCTGCCCCTACACTCGCCAGCTGCTAAAAATCTACTCCCCACAGGCGAGTGTATTTGTCGAGCCCTACATATAAAGGTCAATTCCACTCGCTCACTCTCTGTAGTGAGTCCTAGATCCCTTGCTGCAGTACTTCTTCCTAGACAGTCAGTTCCCATTCTGTATGTGTGTTCCTTCCTAAGTGGAGTAATTTGCATTTGTCCTCATTAAACTTCATCCTATTTAGCTCAGACCATTTCTCCAGTTTGTCCAGATCATTTTGAATTATGACTCTATCCTCCAAAGCACTTGCAACCCCACACAACTCGGTATCATCTGCAAACTTATTATTGATACTTTCTATTCCAATATCTAAATCATTGATGAAGATATTGAACTGAACCGGTCTCAGGATGAGCCACATTGTAGCCAGTTACTCCTCCACATGCAATGTAGGGTTTATGTCAGGGTGGGAGCAGAAGGGTTGCAGTGCCCTTGATTAGAAAAGCAATCAGTAGCAGTATTTAAGCCTCAAGAGTGACAAGAATTAGGGGACACAGGCAGTGTAGAGTGCTTACCTGAGACAATTGGGGTGTTGTTTTTTTCACTGTTTGAATCAGCGGGAACTGAAAAGTAATAAAAGGATTGTGTTAGTGCAGCCTTCTTCCAGTTCTGTTTGGTGTTAAAGTATTAAAGTTAATAATGTGTGCATACAAAAGCATTTGTAACATTTAGGATCATAGTGCTTTCCCTTACGTTTCCAGAGATGTGCAGGATTTAGCTATACCACGTACATTCACATCTAATGGAAATCAGTGGGAGCTGCATGGCCAAAGCACATGGAAATCTTAGGGGTTTCTGTTGTAATAATTGGTTGCATAGAGGAATTTAACTGCTGGACTACTGATTTGCTAATTTCTCCTGAAAATGTATAAAAAAGATTAATATAAACTGGATGGATGAGAATAGAAGTACACCCATTTTTCAGGTTACTGAAATTTTATCGAAGTACAGCCCACCACTTCCTGTTCAATTGTTGATGCTCTAACTCACAGTGGAGTGTTAGCGACAACAAACTGTAGGCTTCAGCTATTTTTGAAAGAGCTAGCGAAGAAAACAAGTAGTCCTGTAGTACTTCTGTGGGCAAAACCCACTTCTTCAGATGAGCTTGAGTGGTGAAAAAAGGGGTGACCCTCAGACTATATAACAGAAAAAGAAGGGAGAGGGGAAAAGAATCTGTCAGTTGTAGTGTCAGTGCTAATGAGGCTAATTTAGTGGGATGGAAGTGTTATGTCAATGGGGAGTTGAATGTAAAGAACACTGGTTTTATAATGGGCCATCCAGTTCAAGTCTTTGTTCCAGCCAAGGGACACGGGTCAATGCATATCAAGGTCAATTCCACTTGCTCACTCTCTGTAGTTGACTTTTGAAATTCCTTTGTAGAAGAATTGCTACTTTAATGTCCATTAGTAAATGCCCAAGCAGGTTAAAATGTTCCCCTATAGGTTTCTGTGTGTTACCACTCCTGATATCTGTCTTTTGTCTATTAATCCCTTGTTATAGAGATGGTGTAGTATGGCCACTATACATGGTAGAGGAGCATGTCATATCACTTGATGTCATATATCACATTAGATTAATGGAATTGCAGTTGCATAAGCCTCTGATGTTGTGGTTTATATGGGTAGGTCCTGTGATAGTGTCTCTTGTATGTGTGGGAAACGTTGGTTTATTGCAAGGGTTCGTTCCTGAGTGAATGTGTCTGAGGTGTGATAGCAAAAGTATTCTCTTGCTGGTATGGCTTATGCCATTTCCCTCTACCAAAATAATACATCATAGCAAATATAACTGTTTATACACCAGTCAAACTCCTAACCACTATAACTACACTAGCAGGAATTTTAGGTATCAAAAAAGTCTAAAAAACAGTCCATGATTTATTGTTTAGAATACGAGTAAAGATGCTTCCTCATCTGCTCCCTGATATTAGTGATATGTAGGCAATATATTAATCGGGGCGCTAGCCGTAAAAGGCTCTGCATTCTACAAACAACCCTTGAGCCTCATAGTCCTCTCCTACAGCCCATGTGCTTGTTAGTTTGTGACTAAGTTTAAGCTGCACCATCCAGGTTGTGTTAGCTCATTGGATTACCTTGCAAATTGTTCAATCTGAGCCACAAAGCAATAAGTAAAGTCTAACCACTCAACATGCAACATGGTACACAGGTTTTGTAGCTTAGCAACTGTTTTTGATATTAACAGGATCAAATGGCATAACATCTGTACATCTCTTTGAAAGAGCAGGATAATGCACTATGCTAGGTGGAGTCATTGTGTCAAAATTTTCTGATGTCCCCTGACATTTTCCTCTTGGTCACTTAGTGATATAATTCTGCCCTTCCCGCTGATACTTGCTGCACTAATTCATCACGTATCTACTCAGAGAGTTGACTTTGGGGTTCCTCTGCGGAAAAGATTTTTCTCTGCTCGGTAACAGCAGAACTGATTTCACAGCAAAGCATCACAAAACAGAGAAAGAGGCTGCAGTACAGAACAAAGTCACAGCTGCTTTCATTCGCCGCTGAAACTACAAGTTTGGTTAATGTAGAAAAAGCTATTCCTGATCACCTCTATATGTGGGTGCTTTTAATTTCAGAATACACGGGTTAAACTAAATTGAAATAAGGTATTCTTATTCCAGTATAAAAGCATCCAGCACTTAAAATAGTCAGGTATAGTTAATTGATTTAAATACACACCTTACCTTCTTCCAGTGTTAACTGTCATGTATAGATAAGCCCCTAGACTGCTATAAGGCATTTGACTTAGTAATACGCAACATTTTGATTAAAAATTAGCACTTCAGAATATCGATAAAGCATGTGTTAAGTAGTTGAATGACTGAACTAAAACATTAGTTGTCAATGGGGCATCATTATCAAATAGTGTGTGTATCACAGGGTTGCACATGGATCAATATGAGGACTGAGACTATTCAACATTTTCATGAATGATCTGAAAGTAAATATATTATCACAGCTAATACAATTTGTGGATAACACACAGATTTACATAATTAAGGGTGAGCCCTGAGTGCATACAAAATGGCTGTGTCTACACTGGCATGAATTTCCGGAAATGCTTAAAACAGAATACTATTCTGTTTTCAGTTTTTCTGGAAAAGGAGCGTCTACATTGGCAGGCTGCTTTTCCGGAAAAGCCCCTTTTCTGGAAAAGCGTCTGTGGCCAATGTAGATGCACTTTTCCGGAAAAGAGCCCCGATTGCCATTTTTGCCATCTGGGCTTTTTTCCGGAAAAGACTACTGGGCTGTCTACACTGGCCCTTTTCCGGAACAGTGTTCCGGAATAAGGACTTATGCCCGAGCGGGAGCAGAATAGTTTTTCCGGAATAGCGGCTGATTTTGTACAGTAGAGCATCATTGCTTTTCCGGAAATTCAAGGGCCAGTGTAGACAGCTCGCAGCTTATTCCGGAAAAGCGGCTGATTTTCTGGAATAAGTGGCCCAGTGTAGACACAGCCACATCTGTAGCTGCAAAAATGAGCTGTGGCTATTTGTATTCACACTTGTAGATGCGGATATAAAGAAGATAGCCACACATTTGCAGGGTTCTAGATATAAAATTTGTAACTGCTTCCACATCTGTATCTGCAAAAATGAGCTGCAGGTATCCACCAACTGGGGTCACAGCATTCATAGTAAGCTACTTGGATCACATGATAAACTGGGTCCATGCAGATAAAATGCATTTGTATATAAACAAATGAAAAAAAGTTACACATCTGCAGGCTACGTCTACACTACAAAAGTGTGTTCCAGCCTACAAAATCTTGTGTCTTAATGAAGTTGGTAGTCTTTAAGGTGCCACAGGACTCCTCATTGCTTTTGCTGAAACAAACTAACATGGCTACGCCTCTGTAAAAGGATTTATAGGTAATAGTGGTCAAGCATTTCTGCATGATCTCCGAGTACAATGTCATACTATAAAGGGCTAATGTGACTCTTGGATGTATAAACAGGGGAGTAGTAACTAGGGAAGTGATTTTACTTCTTCATACAGCTTTGGTGAGGCCAATACTGGAATGGCATATAGTTCTGGTGCCCTTATTGTGAAAAGGATATTGAGAAAAATATGCATTACGAAGCCACAGAAATGGTCCAAGGATTGGAGAAAATGCTTAAACTAAGAGACTTAAAGATTCTATTGAAAAGAAGGCTGTGTGGTGACTTGATTATAGCATATAAAAACCTTCACAGGAATCAAATGCTAGGTATAAGAGGGTTCTTTAATCTAGCAGGGAAAAGAATAAGGAGAACCAAAGTCTGGAAACTTAAGCTAGACAAAATTCAAATGAGAAATAAGGCACACATTTTAAAACAGGTTGATTAATCATTGGAACAAACTACCAAGGGAACCATCTATTGATGTCTTCACCGCAAAACTCGATGTTTTTCTGGATAATAAGGTTTAACCGAACACAAGTTATTGGAGTCAATAAAGGAATAACAGAAAGAAATGTAATGGCTTGTACTATATACTAGATTCAATTAAAAGATTTAATGGTACTGTGTTCTTGGCTTTAAATGCCAAGAATGCATGAAGCATCATTGATTAAATATGTCTGTTCTAAACCTATGAGATTATAAAAGGATGTAGTCTTATCTGAAGTCAATTCAATTGTGTTAGATGTTGGAATCGTAGGTAAATTTTCTTGTGCTGATATTTTGATAAAATAAACATTATTAGTTAACCATTGTTCTGAACAGATGTGTATCAAAGGAAAAATCAGTAATCAAAAAAGGCAGGAAAAATGGAATCATTCTGCAGAGAAGCTCTCTGAGCACTGGCAATACT
Source organism: Pelodiscus sinensis (assembly GCF_052426305.1). Classification (NCBI taxonomy): domain Eukaryota; kingdom Metazoa; phylum Chordata; order Testudines; family Trionychidae; genus Pelodiscus; species Pelodiscus sinensis. The sequence continues at coordinate 112,925,595 of NC_143055.1, read as the reverse complement.
TTACTTTGATGGCTTATGGATTAACCTTATCGTTAAAAAACTGCCAATTATTTTGTGCTTTTTATGATTCCAGGAACTAGTTTAATTTATTTCGGAGCATGTTTTCTAGTGGTCTCCTTAAATCCCCTCTGCAAATTTTGCAAGTGCATCTGTTTTGTGCATTCAATGGCTTATAAAGAGATACCACTGAGAATTTTGCTTGCATAATTAAGAAGCTTGTTTTAAACTTTGACCTATCTTTTATATAATGATTACAATATTTCTTTTAGGGGTGCCCGCATGAGTGCGCACACACACTCTCACGTCTCATTGATATTTTGATAGTTGTCTGTATTCTGGTTGCTTTTTCTTTAACAACTACTGAATTAAAATTGTAGCAACAGCGTGCTGAGACCTAGGCATATCCTGATCTGCCCCATGTGGGCTGTATTCCTGATTCCATTTTGGGCAAAAAAGATTGGTTTTTGTATTATGGCCAGATAAATGTTTGAGAGGCCCTGTGAAAAGCCAGGAAGGAAGTGTTGAAAAGGAAACTCTTGAAACATGAAGTAGTGAAAAATATCACAACACTCCTGAGGAGGGCAAATATATTAATTTAACTTCAACAACCTGGCCAAATGCCAATGGGGGTATAATCTGCATACCTGAAATTCCCTGCTTCATTCTAGATCACAGTTTTCTTTTCTAGTCCTAAAACTAAGATGTTGTGTGGTTTTTACAATATGCATGCCATGTTTCATCAAAAATTGACTGCATTTCAATGACAGTACATAAGGCCAAAGTCTGCCCTTAGATATACACGCTTAGGGTACATCTAGACTACAAGCCTCTTTTGAAAGAGCCTTTTTTGAAAGAGAGAATCTAGACTGCAACCTCTTCTTTTGAAAAAGTGAGCCACTTTTTCGAAAGAGAGCACCCAGGTAGTCTGGATGCTCTGTTTCAAAAAAGCCCTCTTTGCATTCAAGAACTCCTTTTTTTGAAAGAACACTTTTGAAAAAAGGCGTTCTTCCTCGTGAAATGAGGAGTACCGTCATCGAAAGGAAAGTTGTGTTCTTTCGATTTAATTTCGAAAGAAAGCGGCTGTAGTCTAGACACAGGTGAAGTTTTTTTGAAAAAAGGCTACTTTTTTCAAAAAAAACCCCCTGCAGTCTAGACACAGCCTTATACTCATCTTTCTTAATAGGAGCATGACGGGGCAGACTCACCCCACTGGGGCAAAATGGACTCTCCCCGCACTCAGCATACCCCAATTCCCATGCTTATGGGGAACGCGGCATGCAGCCCACCGCCTGTGCTGCATGTTCCCTGAGCGGTGCTGCAGCCAGGAGACACATGCCTGGGCCGTACCAAGGGCGCACTGAGAGTGATGTAGGGAGACGGGGTCCGGGGGACCTGCAGGGCGTGTGTGGCAGGGAGGGGCTGGTGCTGAAGGTCCGACGGGAAATACAAAAGGGGACAGCAAGACGGAGAAAGGGGGTGGAGGGAGCACGAGGAAGGAGTGCTTGGAGCAAGGGAGGAGGAGCAAGCGAGAGAGAGAGGGAAAAGAGGGAGTGGGATAACGGGAGGGAGGAAGACAGGCACAGGCAGCATGTTGACTGCCGGGTCGAACACAGCAACTGAGAGGGGATAATGAACCCCTCCCTTTTCAGCTACACTGGGGTAGGAAGTAGCCCAGGGTGGGGCTTCCTTTCTATTAGCCCGTGGGCTGGTATGTTACGCCAGGAGGCCCCACCAGCCGGACAGGACCTTAACTGAGTCTGTCCTTAGGACCCTGGGCTGGGACCTGTGAGAGAGGGCGGGTCCAGGTCCCTGTACCCCGTCTGCCATAAGCAGGTGCAACGCCCGCGGCACTGCTATTAATTGTGTTTTTGATAGGCTACTGGCCAGGCCAGAGAACCTTAAAACAAACAAAAAAAAGCTATAAGAGGATGGCTGGGAGGCCGTGAGGCCAAGTGTGGCCACGAGAGACGAAGGAGCAGGACCCCGCTCCTTCACGGAGTGCATGCATGTGTCTGTCATTCTGTATCTATGGGCAGAAGTAGTCCAATAGTTAATATAGAACTATAATTTGTAAAAAGCCCTGAACTCCTTCTCCTGGAAAAGTTCAATACATATACAAGATAACCACCATTTTTTAAAAAAGTATTTTACAATAAGAAACTATCCAAGGACGGAACAGAATCTTAAAATACACCCACTATAAAACCTAAACGAAAATGATAAACTTGATCCCCTTTTCTAAGTCAAAATTTAGCATAGTCACTACCCTTAAATTACCACAGTGCCCTTGGGATATGCCAGTCAGGGGAAGGCCACACCAAAAAAGTCTCCACATCAGTATATGGCTTAAACAACACGCCTGCGCAGATCAATACTAAATATTAAAAGGGCCCCACCACTTTAAGCACTACCATAAATGTAATCCTAGTTTTCTTCAGTTAAAATAACATTTAAGTGGTTGCTTGCTTCAACCAGCTCCCAAATGTACAGAGCAGCTTATCCTGCCCACATTCCTCTCCACCCCACCTTCTCTCTGATTAAATATAGTTAGTCAGTACCCAGCCCCTGACTTCCCATGGCACATCCCTTTTCTAGGGTGACTCATTGCTTGCAGAGTTGGCTCTTTACAGGATCCTCATACTAAAGGCAGATAGCTCTAGTTGCTTGTTTATTTAGAACGACAGGTTAACTCCTTCCCTCCTGAACTTCTGGGTGAGGTCAAAACAGTCCATCACATACAGTAAAAAAATTTTAAAATACTGAATAACTCACAACAGTGAATCAAAACTCTTTCTTTAGTTGCTTGCGGTGGTGAGTTCTCATGAGGGAATAAAAGAGTCATTTCTGAAGCAAGCAGTGCAATTGTGGCAAAATATATTTATTTAACTTTGCTCCACTATCATTGTTAAAATAATGCAGTAGGAGGACAAATGAATACAACTATACAAGAGTCCAAAAAGGTTTAAGAATATATAAAATAAAGAAATAGGTAGCTAGTTATACCAATACTGTTTTCCAGATTTATGCCCGAGTGAAGCATGAGTGAGAAATATGATGACCATTTTGGTGTTCACAAGTAACACCTCAGTGAAGTGAGTTGCCTTCTAAACCAGTGATTTGGCCTTGCTCATATTGTCCTCTTTGAAAGCAAAAGAAGAATTAGGTTATTAGAACTAGTCTTGACAGAGGAACTAGGAAGCTTGATTTTATATGTGAGATAAAAAAAATAGATGTACACACATTTCTGAACCCCTGGATTTTGAGTGCTAGAATCCTAATGTGTTGATAGTGTCAGTGGTAATAAGCAGATTTAAGAAAATAATTTAAATTATTGCCATACTGTGAATGGGGCATACAAACTCCACACTAGAAAGGAAGGTATTAAAAAGCTGCTCTGGCCCCAGGTGGCCTCACCACACCAGCAAAATATGCACAGGCTGGAGAAGAGACTTAACAGAGGTGCAGAGCAGCTCAGGAGGTGACAAACAGTGGAGGTAAAGATATTTCTATTTGGAGCTCCTGCAAAGAAGCACTGCATGAGTTGCTGAGGTCTGGCCACAGGGATGTGGCCCAGTCAGTGAAAGAGGAAGTCATACCTCTCCAAAGGCCTTTATCTTTTGAGTTCAGCTAATAAAAGACTTTATCCAATGGGAAGAGACAGGTTGGTAGGAAGTGAACCAGAGAAGCAGAAGTAAAGCATTTCAGGGTGCAGGGCTTAGCTATTTAACACTGGGCCCTGGAATGGAAGCTGGTGGAGAGGCAAGGCCTGGGTTCTCATACCACTGCCTGGGGAATGCCAAAGATAGAATTCTACCCTTGGTGTGGGGAAATATAGTTGAAGGAAGGCCCTGCAAACAGAAGAGTCTGGATCACAGGAAGCTCATCCAAGGGGAAGCAGGGATCCCCTTGCCTCAGAAGAATACTCTACTGCTGCACTTTTTATATAACCATGAGAGGCAGATGCAAATGAATGGCCTGAGGGACAAGTTCATGCTTAATTTCAGAATCACTATAGTCCCAAGCATGCAAGCTCCTACCACTATAGATAAAGCACCTGTCAGATCTTTGTAAAGCTTACCTGTCCTCCCTGTGTCAGCAGTATCCCTCATGTAGCCAGTGGTGGGATCATCCCATACTTGCGGGGCATCAGCTTCCTCACCCAAGCTCCTCTCGTTTGTGTTCCCCTGATACTAAATACACCGATGTGATACACAACTATGAGATTCTCAGATCTGGGCAGCATGTTCATAGCATGGTCCCTGAGCAGCTTGTACCTTCTATCAAGTAAAGGATGGCGAAGATGGAGCTGCTAGGATGGGGAGCCAAAAGTAAGGAAAGAGCCAAAAGGACTAAAAATAGACCATAAAGAGGGGGAAATGAGGGGGAAAATAACAGGATGGAAAGAAGAGGACAGAGGAAGGACAGGAGAGGTAAAGAACAGAGGAAATGAGATGTAATGGAACTGTGTTGGGTCAGGACACAAAGGAATGTGAAGGGAATGGGAACACCCATCTGCCAAGACAAGCCAAAGGGAGCTCCACAGCAAAAAAGAGCGAGGAACCATTGTATACAGTGGTGGAATAACTGGGCAGAAATACATAGTTGGGTATATCAACAAGGTTTCTTCCTCATATGTTTATTATAAAATAAACTAAAATATTAAAAAATAAAAAGCAGGCAATTGCACAGGGGCCCAATGATTCAAAGGGGCCCTAGGCACCAAGCCCTTTAAACCACTGTGGCACTACAGGAAGCTCTTAAGGCTGCCTAGACTGGTGGGGTGCCATGGGGCACACTCCCGGCAGTGTGGGGCACACTCTCAGCAGTGCTATAGGGGTGCCATAGTCCAGGTGATGTTGAGGGCCAGCTGCCCCTGAGCCTTGTCCCTTCTGCGTGAAGCCCTGCCCCACCTCACCCAAGGGCCCAGCATGGCTGTCGGCTCCTCTAGATTCAACCTACCATGACTGGGGGTCCTATTATCTTAACAATATTCTCTCCATTTTGCTTCCACTTTCACTAAAAAAATTAATTGTGAAAAGATACTTAACATAATTAATATTAACAAAAAGGGGGAGGAAAACAAACCATAATAGGGTAAAAACAAGTGAAAGAATATTTAGAGAACATGCATTAAAATTGGTAGAGCCTGATGAAATTCACCGTATAATACATAAAGAAATAGCTGCAATCATTCCAGAACTATTAACAACTCTTGGAGGTCCGGGGAAGGGCAAATGTAGGGCTTATCTTTAAAAAGGGGAAAGAAAGAGTTCCTGAGGAATTATAGGCCAGTCAGGCTAACTTTGATACATGGAAAGAAACTTGAGCAAATTATTAAATGATCCATTTGCAAGCACAGAGTATAACCACTAACATGGATACATCATGCTAAACCAAACTACTTTCTTCAGTGTATAGTGACTGTGGGGAATCAGTAAACATGACATATCTTGATTGTAGTAATGGTTTTGGCAGAGTCTAGTTTGCACACTCATAAGCAAACCGTAAGGATATGTGGACTAGATGAAATCACTGAAAAGTGAGTGCTCAACTGATTGCAAGACTACTCTCAAAGAGCAGGTATTAGTGGTTCACTGTCACCTTGGGAGGATGTAACTAGTGAAGTCTCACAGGGATTTGTTCTGGCTTCAATATTATTCAACTTATTATTCAAAATTCATGCTTATAAAATTTTCAGATGAAACCAAGTTGAGAGGTATTGCAAGCACTTTGAAGAAGAGGATTAGAATTCAATATAGCCTTGAGAAATTAAGAATTGATCTGAAATACACAAGATGAAATTCAGCAAAGACAAGTGCAAGATACTTTCCTTGGGAAGGGAAAAAAAATCAAATGAACAACTACAAATAGGGAATATTTGGTGAGGTGTCAGTACTGCCGAAAAGGAGCTGGGGTTTGCAGTGGATCACAAATTGAATACGAGACAACAGAATGATTCATTTGTGAAAAAGGCAAATATCCTGGTGTGGTGTTAACAAAAGGATTGTATGTAAAACACAGGAGGTAATTGTCCTGCCAGCACAGGTGAGCTCAGCTGGAGTATTGTGTCCATTTTTGGGTTCCACAATAGACAAATTGCACAGACCAGACAAAAGCAACAAAAGATAAAAGATAAAAGATAAAAGACAAAAGATAAAAGTTCTAGAAAACCTAATCTATAAAGATAGGTAAAAAAATCTAGGTATGTTTACTCTTGAAAAAAGACAACCTAGGAGGAGGGAATCCTGAAATGTCTTCAGGTATGTTAAGCATTGTTATAAAACAGTACTGTAATCAATTGCTCTTCATGTCCATAACTTACTCTAAATTCACTAATCAATATGGGCTTATCTAGACTATGCGGAAGATTCGAAAGAGGATATGGGAATTTGCATATCTTCTTCCGATCTCGCCTTCGAAAGTGAAAGTAATCAAGATGCATTTTTTCGGCAACCTCCCCTTTTTTCGAAAAACCACCTAAACCTCATTTCGAAAGTGAGATCAGAAGAAGATATGCAAATTTGAGGAATTTGCATGTCCTCTTTCGAATCTTCCTATATGAGATTCCCATATGAATCTCATATAGATGAGCCCTATATGTCTACACACCAGCTAGGAGCACGCCTCCCAGCCCAGGTAGACAGACTCATGCAATCTTGGCTCAAACGAATATGCTAAAAATGGCTGTGTGGAGGTTGTGGCATTAACAGAGGTTCAGGCACCACCCAAGCTCAGATGCATGTTACTCTGAGTCATCAGCATTCAAGGGCTGCTTTCAGTTTTCCCCAAAGGCTGGAGTTGTTTGGAGGCATGTTTTTGGTGCAGAGCCTCTCTAAAGATATTACCTAAAGGTATTCAGTTGGTTGCTAGAGATCAGAGAATCTTTACAGCATAATTTCTTCTCAATACACCTTATGGTCAATTGAATAAATGAAAATAAAAATTGTGGGCACTTCATTGTTGGAAAGAACACATGTGTATAAGGAGTGATTCAGATGATCACAGAATCATAGAACACTAGAACTGGAAGGGATCTCGAGAGATCATCAAGTTCAGTCCCCTGCCCTCATGGCAGGACCCAGTACTGTCTAGACCATCCCTGATAGATATCTATCTTAAATATCTCCAGAGATGGAGATTCTACAACCTCCCTAGGCAACTTATTCTAGTGTTTAACCACCCTGACAGTTAGGAAGTTTTTCTTAATGTCCAACCTAAACCTCTCTTGCTGAAGTTTAAGTCATTGCTTCTTGTCCTAACATCAGAGGCCAAAGAGAACTATTTTTGTCCCTCCTCTTTGTGACACCCATTTAGATACCTGAAAATGACTATCCCCTCTCAGTCTTCTCCTTTCCAAACTAAACAAGCCCAATTCTTTCAGTCTTCTCTCATAGCTCATGTTCTCTAGACCTTTAATCATTCCTGTTGCTCTTCTCTGGACCTCCTCTAATTTCTCCATATCTTTCTTGAAATGTGGTGTCCAGAACCAGATACTATATTCGAATTGAAGCCTAACCAGTGCAGAGTAGAGCGGAAGAATGACTTCTCGTGTCTGCTCTCAACACTCATGTAATTGCATCCCAGAATCATGTTAGCTTTTTTGCAACACCGTATCACTGTTGACTCATATTTAGTTTGTGTTCCACTATGAGCCCTAGATTCCTTGCTGCAGTACTCCTTCCTAGACACTCACTTCCCATTTTGTATGTGTGACATGGATTGTTCCTTCCTAAGTGGAATACTTTGCATTTTTCCTTATCCTTCATCCTATTTAGCTCAGACCATTTCTCCAGTTTGTCCAGGTCATTTTGAATTATGACCCTATCCTCCAAAGCACTTGCAACCCCGCCCAGGTGGTATCATCTTCAAACTTAATAAGTGTACTCTCTATGCCAATATCTAAATCGTTGATGAAGATATTGAACTGAACCGGTCCCAGGGGGTATGACTACACTACCCTCCTAGTTCGAACTAGGAGGGTAATGTAGGCATACCGCACTTGCAAATGAAGCCCGGGAATTGAATTTCCCGGGCTTCATTTGCATAAGCCAGGCGCCGCCATTTTTAAATCCCGGCTCGTTCGAACCCCGTGCCGCGCGGCTACACGCGGCATGGACTAGGTAGTTCGGACTAAGCTTCCTAGTCCGAACTACTGTTACTCCTCATTCCACAAGGAGTAATGGTAGTACGGACTAAGAATCCTAGTCCGAACTACCTAGTCAATGCCGCGTGTAGCCACGCGGCACGGGGTTCGAACGAGCCGGGATTTAAAAATGGTGGCGCCCGGCTTATGCAAATGAAGCCCGGGAAATTCAAATCCCGGGATTCATTTGCAAGTGCGGTATGCCTACATTACCCTCCTAGTTCGAACTAGGAGGGTAGTATAGACATACCCAGGGTGAGCCACATTGTAGCCAGTTACTCCTCCACGTGCAGTGCAGGGCGCATGTCAGGGTGGGAGCAGAAGGGCTGGAGTGCCCTTGATTAGAAAAGCAATCAGTAGCAGCCTTTAAGCCTCAAGTGTGACATGAATTAGGGGACACAGGCAGTGTAGAGTGCTTACCTGAGACAACTGGGGTACTGCTTGTTGTACTGTTTGAATCAGCGGAAACTGAAAAGTAATAAAAGGATTGTGTTAGTGCAGCCTTCTTCCAGCTCTGTTTGGTGCTAAAGTATTAAAGTTAATAATGTGTGCATACAAAAGCATTTGTAACATTTAGGATCATAGTGCTTTCCCTTACGTTTCCAGAGATGTGCAGGATTTAGCTATCCCACTTACATTCATAGAATCATAGAATACTAGGACTGGAAGGGACCTCGAGAGGTCGAATCCAGTCCCCTGCCCTCATGGCAGGACCAAATACTTTCTAGACCATCCCTGATAGACATTTATCTAACCTACTCTTAAATATCTCCAGAGATGGGGATTCCACAACCTCTCTGGGCAATTTATTCCAGTGTTTGAGCACCCTGACAGGAACTTTTTCCTAATGTCCAACCTAAACCTCCCTTGCTGAAGTTTAAGCCCATTGCTTCTTGTTCTATCCTCAGAGGTCAAGATGAACAAGTTTTCTCCCTCCTCTTTATGACACTCTTTTAGATATCTGAAAACAGCTATCATGTCCCCCCTCAGTCTTCTCTTTTCTAAACTAAACAAACCCAATTCCTTCAGCCTTCCCTCATATGTCATGTTCTCTAGACCTTTAATCATTCTCGTTGCTCTTCTCTGGACCCTTTCCAATTTTTCCACATCTTTCTTGAAATGCGGTGCCCAGAACTGGACACAATACTCCAGTTGAGGCCTAACCAGCGCAGAGTAGAGTGGAAGAATCACTTCTCATGTCTTGCTCACAACACACCTGTTAATACATCCCAGAATCATGTTTGCTTTCTTTGCAACAGCATGACACTGCTGACTCATATTTAACTTGTGGTCCACTATAACCCCTAGATCCATTTCTGCTGTACTCCTTCCCAGACCATCGCTTCCCATTCTGTATGTGTGAAACTGATTGTTCCTTTCTAAGTGGAGCACTTTGTATTAGTCTTTATTAAACTTCATCCTATTTATCTCAGACCATTTCTCCAATTTTTTCAGGTCATTTTGAATTATGACCTTATCCTCCAGATTAGTCGCGATCCCTCCCAGCCTGGTATCATCTGCAAACTTAATAAGCATACTTTCTATACCAATATCTAAATCGTTGATGAAGATATTGAACAGAGCCGGTCCCAAAACAGACCCCTGCGGAACCCCACCTGTTATGCCTTTCCATCAGGATTGTGAACCATGAATAACTACTCTCTGAGTACGGTTATCCAGCCAGTTATGCACCCACCTTATAGTAGCCCCATCTAAGTTGTATTTACCTAGTTTATTGATAAGAATATCATGCGAGACCGTATCAAATGCCTTACTAAAGTCTAGGTATACTACATCCACCGCTTCTCCCTTATCCATAAGACTCGTTATCCTATTAAAGAAAGTTATCAGATTGGTTTGACATGATTTGTTCTTTACAAATCCATGCTGGCTGTTCCCTATCACCTTGCCACTTTCCAAGTGTTTACAGATGATTTCCTTAATTACTTGCTCCATTATCTTCCCTAGCACAGAAGTTAAACTAACTGGTCTGTAGTTTCCTGGGTTGTTCTTACTTCCCTTTTTATAGATGGGCACTATATTTGCCATTTTCCAGTCCTCTGGAATCTTTCCTGTCTCCCATGATTTTCCAAAGATGATAGCTAGAGGCTCAGATACCTCTTCTATCAGCCCCTTGAGTATTCTAGGATGCATTTCATCAGGCCCTGATGACTTGCAGGCATCTAACTTGTCTAGGTGATTTTTAACTTGTTCTTTTTTGCAACCCCACCCACTTGGTATCATCTGCAAACTTAATAGTGAGACTCTCTATGCCAATATCTAAATAGTTGATGAAGATATTGAACTGAACCAGTCCCAGGATGAGCCACATTGTAGCCAGTTACTCCTCACATGCAGTGTAGGGAGCAAGTCAGGGTAGGAGCAGAAGGGTTGGCGTGCCCTTGACTAGAAAAGCATGGACAGAAAGTGCTGGCCGTGCAGGGGTACCACTGCAAGTCATCTTCCCAGCACAGTTCCTAATGCTACTGCAACCCTTTCTGTGACTACTCAGTGCAGTCTCTCTCATATTCCTGTTTGTCTCATGGTTTGAACTACTGCAGTTTCTGTGATTTTATTTATGGAATTTTTCTGTTCTGTAAGTTGCAGAGTAATGCTGGGAGAGAGTGGTTCTATGGGCAGGCTGAAAAGAGCCAAGATGGCCAGGTTTAACTGCCCCACTGCAAGTTGTAAAGGGGCAGTTTCTAGTACAGACTAAGCTAAAGTGTAAGCCAGAGATGTGCCTGTCTCTTTAGGGGTAGGTGCAGAACAGCCAATGGCCTACCCTCATTTCAAGTTTCCAAACAGCCACCCTCCCTTCACACACTGTCCCCCTAATTGGCAAAGTAACCAGGGGCAGACCGTGAGCATAGGCCGACTCGGCAGTCGCCTAGGGCGCTGTCTTCAATGGGGCACCCAATGATGACATCACGTCCATTGATGGCCAGGCAGGTGGGGGCGTCAATCGCGTATTCCACCTGGGGCGCCAGCTGCCACAGCCCACCTCGGGCTGCCACTGAAAGTAACACATCCACACACTGTCCCACTAAGGACAAATTAACATGGATGGGGGCCTGGAGGGTAGCTTGGAAGGGGAGGGCAGGGTTGTGGGGTCAAGCCCTGCCCACCCCAGGAGAGGTCAGTCAGCCACCACCAGTTGCCCCTGGGATAGAGGTGGCTTATGCATTGGGAAGGCAGGATAAGGGACACCCTGAAGGCCAGCATCTCAGAACGGCAGTCTTATTATGACCTGCTTGGGAGTCGTGCACCTCCTTGCTTTGATGTGGGAGGTGAAGGGACTAGAAGCAGCTGGCAGCAGGAGGAGGGAAGGGCAGTGAGGAGGAGGGAACTACAACCCAAGCTGCTGCAGCGTGAAAGGAGAAGAGGGTAAAGGTGCTGCTGGGAGGGAATCTAAGCAACACAGAACAGGAGGCCTCTTACCAAGACAGCAGGCAGTGACCAAAGGAAGGAAGGGGAGGAAGCAGCGGAAAACTGATGCAATTTCTCTACAGGGGAACAAAGAGGAGTAGGAAGTAAAACTTCTCCAGCTCTTTCTTCCCTTTCCCAGAACACATGGGTAGCACTCCCTTTGCTCCAGACAAACAGTCCATAAAAGTTATTTATATACAAAGTGCACAGCAAACTTTTCCTACCAAAATACTACAGAATAGCACCAACAGAGTAACAGTGAATAATCACTGGCACAGTGTCTTAAAATAGTGAAAGGCATATTGGCAACTTACAAATCAAACTTCTGCCTAAACACTTGTACCTATTATTGTCACAAATAGTACTGAAAATATTTAATGGACTTAAAAAAAAAAAAGCATTTTCGGCACTAGCTGCAGAGTTTGCAAACTTTGTGTACTCATAAATTATTGCCAGTTTCACTGTCCCTGCCCTATTGTATCCCTACTACAGTACCCGCATCTCTTCATTTCCCCGTGAACTCTGGGTGTCTATGGAAAACTCTACACTATAAAGTTCTGCTAGAATAGCTAGGTTGGTCAGGCAAGCGATGAGGTACAATCTGTGGCCAGCATAGCCATGTTACAAAAGCCCAATATAGAGGAGCTTTTGCTGGTTATTTCATTCAGGGGCTGGAGCTGGGATAAGCTGTGTTGGCAAAAGCACATTTTTACTGGTATAAACTGCACCTGCACTAGGAACACTTTGCTGCAGCTGTATAGGCAAAGCACTCCCTGAATAAAGCTGGCCTCTTATAACTACGCTGAGTGGTGCAGGGCTCCATGGTTGCATATTACAGTGCCTTACCTGTGCTATATAACACTACAATGGGATGCTGTACTGGGCTCCCAGCTCTAAAGTGACCTGGAAGTATTTAAACCACCTGACCATCTCCTTCTGGAGAGAGAGCATGAGAGGGAAAGTGAGAAGGATGAGAATGCAGGAATCTCCAAAAGATGATCAGCCCCAACTACAACCTCTCCCCCAAAAAACCGATCTCACAGGCCTTGGGGGACAGGCCAGTCCTCACCTATAGACCACCCCCTAATCTGAAGCAAATTCTTTCGAGCAGTCACACATCACACCTCAAACATACTTAGCCAGAAATCTACCCCTGCAATAAACTCGGGTGACAACTCTGTCCAGACATCTATACAAGTGACACCATCACCTCAGTGCAGGACCTGACCAGATAAACCACCACATCAGAGGCTCATACAACTGCACATCACCTAATCTAATGTGATATATGATATCAGGTGCCAGCCCCTCTGCCATGAATAATGGCCAAACTAGACAGTTTCTACAATGAAGGATAAATGGACACAAGTCAGAGAAACCTATAGGAGAACATTTTAACCTATCTAGGCACTCATTAATGGATTTAAAAGTAGCCATTCTTCTACACAGGAATTTCAAAAGCCAACTACAGAGAGAGTGCAGAATTGGCCATCAGATACACATTTGACACTCTCTTTCATGGCCTGAACAAAGACCTGAACTGCATGGGCCATTATAAAACCTGCTTTCCTTACATTCAACAATCAATTGACATCAGAAGGTAGGCATGGGACACTTCTAGCCCACTCAATTAGCCTCATTAGCACTGGCACTACAACTGACTGGTACTTTTTTCTTTCCTCTCCCTTCTTTTTCTATTATAAATTGTGAGGCTCCCACTATTCTCTCCACTCTGTTCATATGAGGAAGTGGGTTTTACCCACAAAAGCTCATGATACTATCTATATATGTTTGTTGGTCTCTAAGGTGCTACAGGACTACTCTTTGTTTTTCAAGTTACAGACTAACATGGCTACCCCTCTGAGACTTATTTTATTATAGTTTGTTTGTTTTAGCATCATGCACTCAGCCCTGCACATTTTCACAAAAAGAAGACTGTACTTAACAGAGTCTGCTTTTTTGGGTAATATTCAGGGTTGACCACATGGAATAGGACTTTTATACCACTGCACTTACCTTGATCTATTAAAAGGTTTGCCAAATATACATAAAAGCATAAAGCTGCCTTTGTGTCACATGTTCAACACTGACTAAATGGGATCTCTCACTCAACTCTTGATAGCTAAGGTAAGATTTTCAGAAGCCGCCAAGTGACTTAGTGAAAGTCAATGGGTCTTGGGCCCGTAAGTCACTTGAGTGGTTTTCAAAGCTTTTACTCTAAAACATTTTAAGAATGTGAAGGGGAAGGACTTAATGATTACTGTGAACTGGCTAATATCTCTGCCCAATATTAAGAGAATCAGAACCACTTAGCTGTTTCCCCTGTGCTCTACACTGCTAACAACTTATGGAAATTCTCCATTATAGGGGATGGCCTGTTCTGTTGGAGCACAAAGACCTTCTTTACTTTCTATTGCTTTGGAATCCCTCATGATCAAGATGCACAGAAGAAAGACAACTACAAAGCCAACTAGCTGGTTATAGATTTATGACAATACTTCTTTTGTTTTCCCCAAATCAGTACATTTTGTGTTTGAAAATAAAAGGACAAAGGAGAATCTGAGTATGAGTCAGCTGGTAATCATCTTCTATCATGCACGGTTGCTGTAGCATGCAGTAAAATCATGGGTTTGTGACTAGCTCTAATAGACTAAGATTCAACCTGGCCTAACTGTATAATGCAGGAAGGGGTCACTGCAGCTGCTTCTAGTTTAGAGTGTATTTTTAGCGTATCCTGTACCTGAAATACACTCACTCCGGCCACACCAACACTTGCCATTCTGCTGCTGACATTTCTCCAGAAGTGTTTGTGTTTGGAGCCTCAGATATAGCCCGATTCCCACATGAACTTCAGTGGGAATGCCAGAAACTGCTTTCATAATAAATTTAATTGCTTAGTGAACTAAATCCCTGTTCATCTTTCCCCACAATGCTTAGAATAAAGCTACAAGGACCACAAGGTACAGAACATCCCAATTTCAGAGAATGCAAAAATGAGGTATTATTTATCACTTTAGCTACTGTGTGTGAAGAGGATAAAATATCTGGTATCGGTAACTGGGGGAATTAACTGATCATGGATTTTGACTACCAATATCCAACTGGGTCCACTAATCAGTCATTATTACTCTGAATCTGCACCAGCCAGAGAGTATAGTCGGGTTCAGATTCTAAATCTGTATCTTTCTTGAATGCTTTGATGTTGTGGAGGTGGGGTGGGAGGTCTGGTTGTCTGCATATATTTTAATACCAATCTTCCTCTTGATGTTCATTGGAACTTCCTTCAAACAACAGCTTCAGATGGAATCTAGTAATGCAGCAAAAATATTTTCTGCCGTCAATACCATCTACAACAACAGAGTATAGTAATGTAACATAGCAGCCTGCTGGTAAAAGAACACCACTCTCAAAAAGACACTCTGCAGTTGCGTTAATAGAATAGGTAGCCATCCTGTCAATACTAAAGTGATACATTTCCAAGGCTCACATGCAAACTGGAACTTTATTCTCCAGAGAGCCATGGATTCTGCAGGACTCTGAATTCAAGCCAAATTTAAGATTGGAACTTTTATTGAATTCCCCTATGAAAATAAATAACTACAGTCATGAAAGTATCACCTGTGTCATTTACTTTGATGGTCAACTCAATTGTATGAACGGTCAGTTTTCATTGTGCTGCAGTATTTTGTATCAGCAATATATCTGTATTGTGAAGTTGTGAGGGATATGTGGAGCTCTATGGCATCTGGGAAAGAAATTGGACCAGGGGGCACCTGAATCTACAGGCCTGATGGGATAAATCTCCCTTCCCTTCTTCTCTTGAAGGGCTTGATGTGATTATTTTTGGGGTGTGATGGGAAAGGAGGTTGACTTTCTAGTTCTTTGTTAGCAATCAGCTTTCCCACTGCTTCTAGTAACTTTTTGCTTAAATGGCCAGCTGAAAAACTATTAGCAATGTTGACGTTATTAGACATCTGAGTTCTATCACACTGCCCTTAGCTTGAAATCATCTCACTGAGCTATCTACAGCCGTCAACATCTATCACTGCATTTGTTTACATGGCAAAGGTTATCATTGCAGCCTTAAATACTAACATTTATTTATTTAAAATAAAAACCTACATTTTGTGTTGGAGGTGGGGGGTGTAGCCTGGAAGTCCTGGGAGTTACCATACTGAAGATTTCTAGTCATTATGAAGCAAAATACTCACATCTCAGGACAGGAGGATAATTACATTATACAATTTTTACATCAATTATTATATACAAAATAAATAGATTCTTTGGCCAGGAAGGCAGCAAATGCTACCCTTACTGCCACTGTTTTCCCCCAAACAAACTAAAGATCAAGGATTTTGCCATGTTAGTTATTGTTGGCTCACTAGCCATACATGTCAGGACCAAATATGAATCCTTTTAGCATATTAGCTCTTCTGCTAAAAATGATAAGAAGAAAGACCATAGGAAGCATTAACAACTCAGTAAGACAACCAATGATTCAATTAACTTAACTCTAATGATTTAATTGCACCAGTGTTCTTCAAACAAGCTTCAATCTGTGCACTTGAGATGTTAATGCAAACTGAATGTGCTCTTTAAAAGGATTAAGTATCTTGTAGGAGTCTTCAGATAGCAATGCTGGAGTATATCTCCCATGCTGGCAAGATGCACAATTTCAATTACAGCGATAAGACAAGGCAGAAAGGCTACAATCCATGTATATGATGAGAAAATACCACTCTGGTACTTGCTCCTTGCTCTCAGCCACCTGCCGTGTGCTGCTATCTACAACCTACAGCATCTTCATGTCAGTGAAAAATGAGATTATATATTGTTTTGAAAATACTTTTATCAACACATAGGGTGGAGTTTGCAACAAGCAATGTGAATTAGGTGCCTGATCCCCCTCCCCTTTCCCCACCATGACACTTCATTGAAAATTTCACCCATATTCACTAGCTCAAAATGTAACCCTTATAGTACACGAGTATTTTTCTAGCCTGGCAGCTCATGGCTGCTGAAGAGCACATACCATCAGGTGGTTGAATCCTCAGGTATGTAAGATCAGCATTTGGTGTATGTCAGGGTAGAAGTGATGCCTTTGCTCTCCTCTCAAATTTGTGACTAGACACTGGCTGATTCATGCCTGATACGTTGTGGATGAAGCCCCATAAGGGCCATTTTTCCAGGCAGGAATCACAGTGTTCCCAGCCATGCCCACTTCTTTTCCAGACATACTCGGAAAGAAATCACAAGTGGGCAATGCGGCGGATGGTGTCATATTTATCATGCCCTGCATGTTCTATTTGTGCTTCTGGGCATGCCCACTCTTTGCTATAGCTCTGGCTGCACCCACTCAAGTATTCTCTTAGACAAGGTGAATCGCTAGGTAACTGTTTAAGCTACCATATGAGAGAGCTACTTCTGCCTGATTGCCCTCTTGTAGCTCACTGCTGTGAAACAGGTGAGTTCTATCTATTTTCTCCTATAGTACAGGAGCTGACCAAGTTGCCCATCTTCTTCACCACAGATCACATCCCCTTCCTGGGTTCCTCTCAGAGTCCAATTCAAGGCCTGACCCTAGGAAAAGATACTACAATTCCACCTGCATTCCACCTTCAGCAAATTCCTAAGGGGCAAATATGATAGAGGTCTATAAAATCATGACTGACGTGGAAAAAGTGAATAAGAAAAATGTATTTACTTATTCCCACAATATAAGAACTAGGGATCACCAAATGACATTAATAAGCAGCAGGTTTAAAACAAACATAAGGAAGTTTTTCTTCACTCAGTACACAGTCAACCTCTGGAACTCCTTGCTAGAGGATGTGGTGAAGACTAGGTTTTAACAGGTTTAAAAAAAGAGATAGATAGATTCATGGAGGTTAGGTCCATCAATGGCTATTAGCCAGATTGGGTAGGAATGGTGTGCCTAGCCTCTGTTTGTCTGGAAATGGGTGACAGGAGAGGGATCACGTGAGGATTACCTGTTTTGTTCCCTCCCTCTGGGGCATCTGGTATAGGCCACTATCAGCAGACAGGATACTGGGCTAGATGGACCTTTGGTCTGACCGGCTACGTCTAGACTGGCATGATTTTCCGCAAATGCTTTTAGTGGAAAAGTTTTTCCGTTAAAAGCATTTGTGTAAAAGAGCATCTAGATTGGCAAAATCTAGACGTGGTTTTGCGCAAGAAAGCCCCGATCACCATTTTCGCCATCGGGGCTTTTTTGCGCAAAACAGTTTTTAGCTGTCTACACTGGCCCTCTTGCACGAAAACATTTCTGGAAAAGGGCTTTTGCCTGAACGGGAATGTCAAAGCATTTGTGCAAGAAGCACTGATTTCAGACAGTAGAATGTCAGTGCTTTTGCGCAAAATCAAGCAGCCAGTGTAGACAGCTGGCAAGTTTTTGCACAAAAGCGGCCACTTTTGCGGAAAAACTTGCCCGTCTAGACGCAGTCACCCAGTATGGCCATTCTTATGTTCCTCCAAGTCAGAATTATCCCCCCTGCACCTCAACCTTAAGGTAAAACAGGTTGAAGTGCAGCAGTCCTACATAAGAACGGCCGTACTGGGTCAGACCAAAGGTCCATCTAGCCCAGTATCCTGTCTGCCGACAGTGGCCAGCACCAGGTGCCCCAGAGAGGGTGGACCGAAGACAACGATGAAGCGATTTGTCTCCTGTCCTCCAGCCTTGCACTCAGGGGGCCCACCTCCAAACCACACATCCATGAGTCAACAGTTCCTCCAATTACTATGCCCTGATTCCAGGACCTCCACATCTCTGGCAATTCTCCATACCTGGGCTCAGCCTGCGCTGACTGAGCTAGTTCTCCTTTCTCTAGGATTTTCTGCACTAGTCTTCTGTGCAGCAGGGTTCCCTCATTCTGGCCAATTCTCTCCAGCAACTCTTGTCCATAGCACTTTTCAAGAGTTCTCTCTGTATTAGGTCTCTTCACCAGCATCTCTTGACTATGGCTCTCTTGAGTGTCATACAGCTCTTCACACGATGGTCACCAGCTACTTACTGCTCCTTTCACAACTCCTACCTGAATCTTCATAGATGCTAGGGTCTCTCACTCAGACCTAGTTGGGAAGGAACTAACCAATCCTAGGAGAACTGGACCCATTTCCTTTCCAAGGGACCTTATGCACCACGTCAGAATAGGCAGCAGGTTTAAAACAAACAAAAGGAAGTTTTTCTATACACAGTGCACAGTCAACCTGTGGAACTCCTTGCCAGAGGATGTGGTGAAAGCTAGGACTTTAACAGGGTTCAAAAAAGTGCTAGATAGATTCATGGAGGTTAGGTCCATTAATAGCTATTGGCCAGGATGGGTAGGAATGGTGTCCTTAGCCTCTGTTTCTCTGCAAGTGGGAGACAGGAGAGCAATCATGTGAGGATTACCTGTTGTGATCCCTCCCTCTGGGGCATCTGGTATTGGCCACTGTCAGCAGACAGGATACTGGGCTAGATGGACCTTTGGTCTGACCCAGTATGGCCGTTCTGATGGAAGCAATTCTAATGGCTTCTCTCAGGCCAGGATATGGCCCAGGGATTCCAATACCCCAGCTTTAAAATGGGATATTTCTTTGTATTCTGATCTAGTTGTAGGCTTGCCAAGATCAACTTGTAGGATTTGATTAGAGCCTGGCCTACATTCATGACCTGCTGTATGGAAGCAAGAGCTTCTGCATATCCACTGGGCCAAGTTTTGCATCAAGTTACACCCCTTTCAATCCCATTAAATGTTGACAGGTTTGCCAAGTATTTGAGTCAGGGCAGAATTTCTCCAGTAAGGGCCATAGTTTTATCTCAAGCATCCCATCCCTGACAGACCTTTTTTTGCTAACCAGTGACAATGTGCGTTTTAAAACATGGCATTTATAAAAAGTAGAGGAGCTGTCCTAAATTTGCTTCAGCATACAATGAGAAGTTCTCTGCTGTACAAAATCAAGACCATTTTTTGTGTGGGTTGGTGCTATGTGTGCTGAGCATTCTTTAAACTCTCATGTTAGTTGCACTACAGAATGCCACCAGTTAGAACCTTAATTAGCCTAACAGGAGACAGTATTTCTCAAGAGTTTTGTCATTTACGTGTCTATGGATTTTTGCAGAGGTTGGAGATAAGCAGGTAGGTAAACAGAAGGTCAAATACTGAGCATCTCACTCATTCTTCAATTAGGAAAAGCTCATTGACTTAAGTGGATATTTTGTCAGGACAAAAAACTCTGGCTTTAGTCCAGATATAGGAGACAGAAAAGCACAGAAGAAAATACACCAACATCATTTCAAGTGAGAAAAGGTATGAAAGCAAGACAGCCTTCAGTTTGGCAGTGTTCATATTATATGGCAGCGATAGGCTAGTGAGTGAGCCACAAGAGTGGGCCTCCATCACAGTGCGCTTCAAGATAGTCGTAACCAAGACCGTCTCTTGTGATAGGGCTGTTTTGCTAAATGCACTTGTGTATCTAGAATTTGTGGGGTGTGCCAATTGAGTCATAGCAGCACTTTGGCTGGATGCAGGGGGAACACACAGCTCTCACAGTCAACGTTGTATGCACACACCTCACGTCACATGCCCTTTCTTTACATGCATGTCACATTAGTAAAAGGGGTAGGAAAAAAACGACATGTACAGAAACCAGCAGAATCTGGAAACCCTGTGCATGGGCAACAGTACACAAAACACTTCATGGGCCACATAAAGCCACAATGGGCCATATGCGGCCCACAGGCTGAGGGTTGCCACCACTGTTATATAATGTCATGTTTGCACTTAGGGGTAGCTGAATTCAATATGACTTAAGAATCCAGCTTCCATTTGTTCTGCCTGCACCTTGTGCCCTGCTTGCCAGCCAAATGAGTGTTTCCTACTCTCAGTTTGTGTTTCCTTATCACATCTACCTGTGTTGAACCTGACTGTGTTTGGGGGCAAAACAGACTATGGAACAGAACAAAATTCATAAGTTTACCTTGGAAATTACAAGCCATTATTGGCCCAATATGAGACCTCAGTAAAGACTCAAAGGAATATATCAGGGGGAGAAAACCACCTCTAGAGGAACTAAAGTTCGATTAAAAGCCAGAGTAAATTCCATTACAGCAAATTGATTTCAGATGTTCCCACCTGCTAACAGGCAAATCCCCCAAATGTTTAGAATGCAAGCTAAGGTTCAGTTCAGATAAACAGGGCTCAACAAATCAGTGCATCTACTCGCCCGTGGTGAGTTGATTTCAGCCCGTCGCCCCATTCACTGGCGGTGCACGCATGTGCAGTGCCGGGCTGGCAAGTAGATTTCATTGCGGTTTGTCAAGCCCTGAAGATAAGCATTCAGCATTCAGTTAATTATTCAAAGCCTATTCAATTCCTTGAGTCTGCAAAACTGAGCTGATGAGCTATTACAACGTTTGAAGTCTCAACCAAAACAGGAGGGGAACAACATCAGAAAAGGGACACAAAATGGGAGAAAATATATTCATATTTGCATCTAGTTTTTAAAACAGAGGAAGATTTGTGTGTACGGGGACATGGACAAGGGCACGAGAACAGTTTGTTCCCAGAAGAGATGGACAATTAACAAACTTAAACATACTTTCAGACTTAAAGCACATCTAAATAGAAATTCAAACAATCCTCACTTGAGAGTGCTCCTGCTAATTAGTATAGTTTATCTCAAGCTGCAATCTGGTGGTTTGGTTTTTCTGGTTACAGGGATGGAGTGACCCACAAAGCTCAGTCGTGTTCAGATCTGGAGGATTTAGGACCATCTTATTTAGGGTTTGACACAAAGTCTAATGAAATCAGTGGAAATACCTCAATTAA
Organism: Pelodiscus sinensis; assembly: GCF_052426305.1. Classification (NCBI taxonomy): domain Eukaryota; kingdom Metazoa; phylum Chordata; order Testudines; family Trionychidae; genus Pelodiscus; species Pelodiscus sinensis. Next base: position 112,904,196 of record NC_143055.1, on the reverse strand, counting down.
GGTCAGAGCCCTTTGGCTCAGGTCCTTTGTGCCAAATTCTGCTCCTGCCTCCGTCCCACACACCTGCCCACCTACGCAAATGTAATAGCACCGTTCTCTGCCAGCACTCCTGTTTGTTTCAAATGCCTGATTTTGACAGGAGAGCTTAGAGGGCAAAGTCACTATCAGGGAAAGTCACAGAAGAAGGTGCTTAGTGAATATACGTACTGTGCTTTGAAGAAGAGATGCACTGTAGAAGTGTTAGTATTATTCTATAAGCACATGCTAACGCCTACACACTCCTGAAATATATTACAGAACAAGCTTCACTTTAGTCATGCTTCATTTCTTCAGGAAAATAAACCTTGGTGCTGACTCAGAAGAAGTGTCTGCATTTGATCATCACTATTCCATAGTTCACAGGCTCTCTGGCTCCATTTCTCTCCCTGCTGCCCCTACAGAGTGTTGGAATCACGATGAATCAACACAGGAAGCATTTCTATGATGAGGTACATAAATATTTTGCTGCAGACTGGGATAGCAGGAAATGTGGTTGAGGCCAGAGCACTTCAATTCCACAGCTAAGGAATTCCCAAGTCCACTGTGGCGTTTGGGATCTCTAGGGAAGAGGAGAAGCCTTTACACTGGAATTGAGTTGTCAGGAAGGTTCTGGAGCTTTTATTTTTTTCATTCAGCCTCCAGTAATATGCTGGTGAAGGGTAAATGCCTGTCGAAATGCATAAGAGTCCAAAGAATCCCATAGCCAAAATTTTACTGGGAAAATATTGGGAAATCATTGCTAGCTCAGACTGAATATAGATCCTAAAATTCTCCAGTCCTGCCCATGCCTCTCTCTGTCTTTGTATTTGCTGCTTGTAGAAAGCTGAGTCCAATAGGTATCAAGCTGCAGTTAACCCGGCATGCCCTTTGGGAAAGAACATTCCAGAACACTGCAAATCACAAAAGGTAGAGGTGTGTGGGAGGTGTGTGGTATGCAGACATTCCAGCAAATCCACAAATGTCAATGAGAATTGGGCCCAAGATGCAATTTGGATGCTGGTCCAAACTTCTCCATGGTTTTAGGATGGTGTCACACAGCAGACTCACCACCACAGTGCCTCCAGCTGGTTGCTCTGGGAATTAGCTTGTTGACTCGCTGGATGCCTCCATCTAGCTGGTGTCTCCCCATGTTCCTCTATGACCATGGTGTCCTCTTCAGGACACTGCCCTCCGGCAGTGCCCACTCCATTCGCTCTGCGCCCCCTTCCGGGGGGTGTTGTTTATCCAACCACACACTCCAGGGTCCTCCCCTCCCACAGGGCACCCAGTTCTTCTCCCAGGGAACACCCAGGTCCCCTGTGCCCACTTTGCCTCAGTGACCCACTGCCTGTCTTCATCTAGCCCCTGCCTGAGGGGCAAACTGCAGTTTGTAATATCCACTCATCACTGGCACAGGGGTGTGGACCTGCTTCCCCTGCCTACCATGGCTGCCTCTCTCTAGCCCCAGTAGTTTCAGGCCTTGCTTCAGGCACTGCAGCCTGGGGGCTTGCTTGGCCAGAGCTTCCCCAGCCCTGTCTTCCTTCCTTCCTTCCCCAGCGCTGCTCTACCTCCAGGAAGCCTCTTGCTTCCCTAGCAACCAAGTCCCTCCTGCTCTCTAGCCAGAGCAAAAGTAAGCTTCCCTCTTCTCCCTCAAGGAGCCCTTCTTTATATAGCCCCCAGCTGGGCCTTAATTAGCCAGAACTGCCTCAACAGGCTCACTCAGCCCTCACGCAGGGTGGGGTTTTTGCCCTGAAAGGGTCAGTGCAGGGCAAATGTCCTGTCACAGATGGAAATGTTCACAGGTTAGGTTATGATTTGTCTAAATTTGTTTCTTAAACTACGTATAATCCGGAAATACAACCATGCCTCCTAATGGGGGAAGGGATCCTTTGCCTTGATGCAATGGAGGTATTTATACTCCATTGCACAAAAGGGGATGCACAGGACTGTACAGTTTTGAGATGCATTTGAGTGGCACTCAACATATCAGGAAGTGGACAGAATCTGGCCCACTGTTTTTTAAACGTGGCATTGATGAAAAAGATCTGAATATGATAAACAACTGAACACAAGGGTCCACCTGTATTCTCTAACTACATTACTCACATATTGTTTATATGTATTATCTTCCAAGAGACCTTCTACAGTGATCTGCCTAACAACTTAAAATGCTGATGTGGCAACACAAAGGGGGGGGGGGGAACAGTATTCTGTGACTAAAGTATAAGTGCAATTCAGACAGATAAGGAAGGCACCTAGGAGTTGTCGCATTCGATCAGCTACTCTGGCATTCTGCCTCCATTAGTAGTCAATATCTGATGCTTCAGAGGATGATGAATGCCCTCCCCACACACTCTATAAAGCTCCACACCATTGTAAAAGGCAATACAGTATATGAAGCTACAAGAAGGGGAGACCATTGAGAATCTTCAGGGTATGTCTAAAGTGCAGCTGAATGCAACACCCCTACCCTTGGCTGTCAGACACTTGAGTTAGCAGAGCTACAAACAGCAGTGCAGGGGGTTACATCTTCGGGTCTCAAATCCTCTTGAGCCGAGCTTGAGTAGCAAGTCTGAATTTCTGCCAGAGTTGCAACTTCACACTCTAGCACAATCCCCACCTGAACCTTTTCACTTCGGTGACTGCTAGCTGCAGTGAATGCATCCTGTCAGAGACTAGGGGAGCAGCCAGCTAGCTCTCAGGGGGGCCAGTTACAAGACCCCCTCAGCTGGGAAAGTAATGAACATGTCACCTGACTTTAAAAAAAAGGCATTTTATTTAAAGAGACACTGTCAACATAAATCACAGTTGCTGACACTTTTTATAAGGAACACCTGAGATTACTGTAATCAAATGAAATTGAAGGAAAAATAACACTCAGTTTTCTCAGTTTGTTCACTTGGAGCATTTGACAGAACTTTGTGTGTACAACAGTTTCACTCTCCCCATATAGACAATTTTCTCTGGGCGGGTCTTTCACAAGGCAACAGGAGAGAAAAATATTTTTAAAAAAACAGGAAACCTGGGATTAAAAAACAAGAAACTAGCAGGGGAATTCAATAGCAAGTGTAGTACCTGAATTTACTCATCTTGTTTTTGTTTTTTTTAAACTGTCCAGATTTCAAGTTGACAGTGTCCCTTTAAATAAGATTGTGTCAAACATAAGATGCATGAGTGGATTCTTTTCTGTCTTCCACAGATTATCAATTTACAAAGTTTTCCAGCTCCACTCATTTGTATGGTAGAAATGGAGACATACTACTTGTATTTTTCCACCCATAATCTTCATTTTTTTCTTATTATTTTACCAGTGGAATTTCAGCATAATGTCTGCCTTGAGTTTTAAGGTTATTTTAAACAGAATAAAATAATTAAAAGCAAATGTCCATTATTTGATGATATTTGCTAATTGAGCATGATGAGCTCTGCCTTGCTACTACAATACCCAATCATTCCTATTCAGCAGCAGGAGAGGCGTTAGGAAAAGCACTCTGCAGAAATGGTAGCTCTCCTGTGCACCCCCTTTAACCTGAGCATGTTGCTGTCTAATAAGTTTTTACAGACGGCTCTGTTGAGCCATCTCCTACTGATCTTATTCCACCTTGCTTTTCAAAAGTAACATAATGAATTCAAGATTTAACAATGGCAGGAAGGCTGCTCATTCTAACCCTAGCAGACAGAACATAAAATAGCAGCCCAAACATGTATTTTCAGAGTTCATACTGACCTGGTATGGTTTGAAAAGCAAATTTTCCTGTAATAACAACATTGCTTGTCAATCTCCATCAGGTGCACAGGTTACCATACACATGACACACTTGTTTATTTGGGCTTCTGTTTCTAACACGTAACCCAAGTAAAAGTTTGACGGGTCAATGCCTGCAATTACTTAATCCTTTAATAACAGATTTTCTGTTCATTGGTTAGTAGCCAGCCACTGAAAGCTCGATCCTCTAATGACTTCTGTAAAAGCTAGGACTACAGATCTACATAATGGACCAACAGACAGAGAAAATCAGCTTTCATTTCAAATTAATCCTTGACAAAGATGAGATAGTCATTTTAGTTATAGTTGCTTTCCTCCTCTCAGTAAAGATATTTTTTCTGCTTTGCATGTACACAAACTTTTAATCAGAAATACATTGGAAACAACAGGTTAATGGTCATCATGTCACATAGGGTATGTCCGACAGAGGCATGTAAAATAGACTACCCGACATAGTCAGTGAAGCGGGGATTTAAATAAACCCCACTTCATTAAAATAAAAATGGCTGCCGCGCTGTGCCGGCTCAGCTAATTGTCGGCACAGCGCGGCAGTCAAGACGCGGATCAGTCGACAGGGAAAGCCTTTGCCGACCGCTCCCTTATGCCTCGTGAAACGAGGTTTGCAGGATCGGTCGGCAAAGGCGTTCCCAGCCGACCGATTCACATCTTGACTGCCACGCTGTGCTGACAATCAGCTGAGCCGGCACAGCACGGCGGCCATTTTTATTTTAATGAAGCGAGGTTTATTTAAATCCCGCATCATTGACTATGTTGGGTAGCCTATTTTACATGCCTCTGTTGGCAGAGTCATGTAGTCTAGACATACCCATTCTGGTTGGAGCTCCCTGGTCCAGTGTCCTCAGGATCTGAGCAGTCCTAAACTAGGGAGTTTGCTGGACCAGAAAAGGTTAGCGGCCTCCTGCTGGCTGCCCTGCTCCTGGGCTCTCCTTCCTGGGGCTCCCTACTTGCCAGACCCACTGTTGCTGGGGGTTCCTCTGCCCAAGGCTCTCCGGCCACCACCTGGATTCTCTGAAGCCCAGGGTTCTCTGGCAAGGACGGGTATTCCCCGCCACTTTTTGGCCCAGTTGACATGGGAGGGGTTTCCCCACTGACATGGGGGTTCCCCAGCTGGGGACGAGGCTCTCCAGCTGCTGCCTGGCCCAGTCCAGGCTCCCCAGCCCCCACATTCTCCCAGCTGGCTCCCTCTCCCACCTCTGGGGCTCTTTGGTCCAGCAAGTTTCCGGACCATAGATGTTGGACCAGAGTGTCCCAGATTTGGGAGGTTCAACCTGTAGTAACACCATCCAATATTTGAAGACGAGAGTCACTTTTTCACATTGCAGAACTCAGACACTCCTGCCCTGTGCATTGTGGAGCATTGCTACAAGCCTACATGTATTTGTGGTCAACATAAAGTGGCTTCTGATAAGCAGACTTCACCAAATTCATCATTGGTGTAATTCCAATAAGGATACACTGAGTCTACTATAAGTTTCCCAGTGTATTAAATGGTATTTTCAAATCTAGTGACAAACATTTCAATGCCTTCAATGCCAAGCAAAGCTCCCCAAAATATATTTTTCAAAGGAGAAGAGAAAAAAAAATCTTTTCCCTCCAGCTGGAGGCTTTTTAAAGCCTCAGCTTTGGGTGGCTCATGACAGCTGGATAGAAATATGCCACAGAAACCGACTGGTCAGTCTCCTATTTTCACTACAGATATTTCATCCGATTAAAAGCCAACAGCCTCCTTGCAGTGCCTCTTTCTCCAAATGCAGAGTACTCAGCTTGTACATGTGGGAACGAACCACTGGGTTGCTATCGGACAGCAACATGAAGCCTTCACTAGCTGCAAACTACAAGGAGAGAACTGTGCCCAAACACACTTAACTGCTTACCAAGAAATTCAAAGGAGTGACAGACAAGCAGTTCAATCTTACCATTTGTAGCGCAGATTCTGAACACAGCTAGAGAGAAGAGAGCAGCCCCAAACAGCTTCATGCTTGTAAGTCTGTCGCATTGGCATTCCCTTGCAGAGCCAGGCAGGGTGTGTTCTCTCTCTGTGAGGCAGGCCCTAATTAGTAAGTGGAAAAGGTGTACAGTGAGTGTGCAAAGTCACTGCCCATTCCTGCTTATTTTGGGGACTTTGATAAAGACCAGGAGGAAACAGAGCCTATTCCCTCTGGGAGTTTGGTACAGAGGAGACTTATTGTTTAAATCCTTACAGGAACTCCTTTCCTTTGGCAGTCAACTGTGTTTTTGTTAATACTTTATTTTGTTCTTCTTCAGCCCAGAGGTCAGGAAAGGTTCTAAAGAGAGGCAGATCTTACTTTAGACTATGGTATACATCAGACCTGGGTTTTTTTGTAACTGTTTTGGGATATTTTTTAATGAGATATTTATTAATAGTGACAGTCCAAACAGAGGACATTTTATAGCAAGGAATAAAAATACAGAGCAAACTGTGATTTGATAGAGACAGCAACCCAATAAATGGTAATATATTAAGACAGGAAACCCCTAGAATCCCATCCCCAGGGTCAGAGATGACTCAGAATCAACAGTGAGCACCAGGTGGCCTGGCATACAGGTAATTGCTGCTGGTCTTTTGCAATCTCCTAAGAGAAGGGAATGCATTCTGCACCTAGAATACCCCTTCCTTACCCCAAGGTTATGTCCCAGCATGAGAAAATCTAATTAAGAAATGTGGTCTGAGCAAATCATACTCTGCATTTGATATGAAATGGCAGGTCACTTAACAGCCACATTCCATACCCAGGAGGGGCCTGTGAGAATCTTAAATTGACTAACTCCCATTCTGTTCTCAGTGCAGCACTACTCAGATGATTCTTAGCCAATCACTACTGAAAGGGCTGGTCACAGATGGACTCAAAAGAGAGACTTCTGGTTTTCTCTAAACGTTTTTGAAGATTTCAAAACCAGCTCTAAGCATTGTATCCAGAGTCTGACTCATAGTACCAAGAGGTACAGTCTTGTTCTACTGTGTAGTGATTTCTAATAGAAATTCACTGCACCTTGTGAGGAGAATATATCCTTAGAAATGCAATGTTCTAACAGGCTTTCTAATGAGCAAGAGTCAAAGACACCCCCATCTACTTTGCAGAGATTTATTTGGGAAACAGTATGTTCTCCTTTCCCACCATACTTTTAAAGAGAGACCCTAGTGGAGCTCTGTGATACTCATCGGTGAAAACTGGTAAAGGGTTCACAGCACCATGCCAGCAACTCCTAAAAGGCCTGACAAACTCACTATATCTAGCACTGTAAACATTTATCCTGCAAGTGTCTCACAAGGTATGTGATATACATGAAAGCTGGTGACATGCACTGGTCATTAATATCATAGTGAAACGCATACATTAACACTACATGAGGAATTACGTATTTTCTATTGAGACAGAGCTTTCAAATCCGTGTCCAAAGGGGAGACATATTTCGTCCAGACTAGAGTAAAAGCAGTTATCACTTTGCAATATTTAAATTAAGCACTAACATGCTGGGAGCTACATTTATAGCTGAAGTAACAAGAAAAACAAGTTAACATGGTAATGAGAGGGCGACGTGATGCCAGCACTCTGGAAAACAATGAACTGGAACACATTACAAAGGTTTACTGAACTATAATAGAAGATGCAAGGACAACATCCTGTTATTTAATCCACTGAAGAACACTCTTGGAGGAGGAGGTTTTCATCATTTCAATGTTGGTTTGCCTGAAAACCAGCGATTTCTGCAGAAAGGCAGCAGGTGAGAAAAGAACTTTGTAGTCTGTTAAGATTTAACATGAGAGGAAGAGGGTCTCTCTCCACTGCGCACCTGCTTGGTCACCTGCCCTGGGCTCCACTCTGGCTTTTCCTGTGGGGAGGGGAGGAGCAGCTCACGTGCACTTCTCCAGAAGTCAGATGTGGTGCAGAGCCTCAGAGCTTCCCTCCCACCCACAGGAAGCTGGCACTGGCTCCAATCTTGCAGGGGGCGTGATACTGGATTGCCAACATGGGCTGGGGTCAGGGTGGCTTGTGGAGGTTCAGGGAAATGAGCGAGACGGGGGCAGGGGGATGTCCAGCCCTGCTAGGGGCAGGGTCACAGTCCACGGTGCTCTTGCCTTCTTGCCAGGGACCAGGAATTCTGGGTCTGATGTGGCTTTGGGACAAGGAGATCCCCCAAATGTTTTCCTCTCCCCATGTCCCCTCAGCTGCCCCCACCACTGACCGGCCCTGGAGCTGCAGCCCGGGCAGCACTCACTGACTAGCACTGTGGTTCTCAGACTTTTTGGTGCTTGGACCACCTGGCTCAATGCAAACCTTTCCACGCACCAATTGCTAATGGAAACTCACTGTTAATGACATAATTATGCCTGAAATTATGAAACAGATTAAGTGTTTCAAATTTCTTATGTTAGTTCATCAAATTTCATTTCAAATAAAGTAAAATATTCATTTACATCCAACACACAAGGTTTCAATATTTTATTTGTTTATGGAAGGGGTGGGAACTATCAGTTGGGGACTATGCAAGTGAGAAGCAAAAAAACTACTTCAAAATCCCTCAACCCTTTGAGTCTGACTCAATCATACCCCAGTCCCCAATTCTCCCATTACTTCCTCATCCTGGCTCCCACTCCCCCCACCCCTCCCAAGCTCTGTGTGGTGTCCCTGTGCTGACCAATGGAAGTGGGCGGAGAGCTGGGGTGGCTCTCAGGGGCACCAGAGTCAGACTTCCCCACCCCATTGCTGCCTTTTCGCCCAGCCCCCCCCCCATTGCCTCATCACTTCCCCAGCTCTTGATGCCCCAAATCCCCCCTGCCCATCTTGTGCAGTGGAAGCTGCTTGGATGGTCCTGGCCACACCCCGGGGGCAGGGCAGCCTGTTCCACACCCCCACCTGCAGGTCCCTGCATGCCGGTGGGGCTGGGGCAGGCAGCTCAGCAGTGGCGCACGTGCAAAGGCGGGCCCTCAATCCCACGGCTCTGCACAGGGTTCCTGTGCTACCCAGTGGAAGCAGAGGGGGAGCCAGGGTGGCTCTCAGGGGCACCAGTGGTGGACTTCCCCCACCCCATTGCTTCTCCCCTAGCTCCCTAGCATGCAGGTGAGGCCGGGACAGATGGAGCTGCAGCAGGGTACATATAGGGGTGGGGCCTCAATCCCACTTCAGGGGGGAGGGGCTGTCCTGGGTCAGAGCAGGGTCTCTGTGCTGGGCGGAGGAGGGAGATGGGGAACACTTGGGGACACTGGGGGGGATGTGAGTCAGGGCTTTCTTCACCCCCACCCCCATGTGACCAGAAGCCGGAGCTAGTGCTTCAAGCCTGGAGCTCTGGTGGAGGGGCTTAGTTCCCACTGTGGACTCTGAGTACCACTGAAAATCGGTTTGCATGCCACTTATAGCACACGTGCCATAGGTTGCCAACCCCGGTACTAGACTTTAATGCTCTGTCCACTTTGCACTTTCACTGGTAAAACTTTTGTTGCTCAAGGATGTGAAAAAACCCACATTTCTGACCGGCAAAAGCTTTACCAATGAATAGTGCTGGTGTAGACAGCGCTTGATTGGTAGGAGATGCTCTCCTACTGACAAACCTACCACCCCTCATTATTGGTGGTTTTATCTGGTCTGCAGGGGAGCCCTTTCCTGCCGACAAAGAGGCACTACACTGCGTTCCTTACAGCGGCACTGCTGCGGCACATAAGACATAGCTTTAATACCAGGGACTTAACGGAACACTGGATTCATGGTTTATTACAACATCTGTAGCCCACTAATCCCCTCTTTTTGTCTGATGACTACAGAGGTGTTAATAGCCCACTCTGCTTTGAATGGTCCCTTACAATATGTGCTAAATATTTATGTTAAACAGTCCTTTCTACCTTGCATGTTGCTGCAACTCTGGGAGTTCCTTTCCCAGACCTGAAGGATAGCTCTGTGGCTAGAAACCTTGTCTCTCTCACCAACAGAAGTCGGCCCAATGAAAAACATTACCTCACCCAGCTTACATCCTAGACAGTTGTAAAATACTAGCCCTATCACATATAATTTGATTAAACTTCTGAGGTAGCCATTAGCCTTACAGCAGATATCGAATTGCATATATACACCTTTATTTGTGACAAAATAGGATCGAAGTTTCCTCAAAGCTAAATGGGTGTAAACGTAGTTTATCTCCCCTGTGCCAAAGCCTCAGCTGGAGTAAATCACTGTAGCTCCATTAAAATAATAGCACTATGCCAACTGAGGATCTGGTTCATTAGCTTTTGTAGCTGCTCCAGAATTATATGGTGTAATTGAGAGCAGAACTTGGCTCTTTTTGTTGTTACTTAGCAACTAAACCATCCACCGCTTGGCTGATTCTTGCCTTTATGATCAGAAGTCATATTCCTGACAGAGAAGAGGCAGTGTGTTGGTTGACAATAGACATCCCTCTCAACCCCCCAAGAACAGGAGGAGGATATGCTTTTGAGTAACACAAGAAGCTGTATTCTCAAGGAACTATTACACCAATCTGCTAATATTGCCACATCCCTGATCAGATGCAGACCCAGTTATGCTTGCAGAGGTAGGGGAGGGAGGCTGATGGAGAGAATGTAGCTGGCTGCATCAAGTCAAATTTCATGATAATGGGTGGGGAGTTTAGATATTATAAACAACAATTCAGGGGGAAATTAAATATGAAAGCTTACAGACTTGTGTAAGTAATTGTATGGCACATAAAGACTCCCAAAACATGTTAATGAGCTTCGCATCCTGTCCTGAGCTAATGAAATGGGAAACAATGAATCAGTCTCAGATTCTCTTGTTATTTGAAACTCCTGGAAAGATCATACTCTTGGCGGTCTCTGAGGAAACAAAACAGAAGTATATGTTCAGGCCAGGACTTAATTTTCCAAAAAGACTTGAATAAACCCAACTGCTATGGGTATGTCTACACTACCCCGCTAGTTCGAACTAGTGGGGTAATGTAGGCATACCGCACTTGCAAATGAAGCCCGGGATTTGAATTTCCCGGGCTTCATTTGCATAAGCCGGGCGCCGCCATTTTTAAATCCCGGCTAGTTCGAACCCCGTGCCGCGCAGCTACACGGCACGAAGTAGCTAGTTTGGATTAGGCTTCCTAATCTGAACTAGCTGTACTCCGCATTCCACGAGGAGTACAGCTAGTTCGGATTAGAAGCCTAATCTGAACTAGCTACTCCATGCCGCGTGTAGCCGCGCGGCACGGGGTTCAAACTAGCCGGGATTTAAAAATGGCGGCGCCCGGCTTATGCAAATGAAGCCTGGGAAATTCAAATCCCGGGCTTCATTTGCAAGTGCGGTATGCCTACATTACCCTCCTAGTTCGAATTAGGAGGGTACTGTAGACATACCCTATCTTTCCAGACACAAATCTCGTCTTCATTGTGTTCACTTGCAATGAGCCAATTCTCTTTGACATGGCTTAAAATAAACCACAATGTGGGAAGACTGGTACCTAAAACAAATCTCAGTACTGTGCCTCCATAGTTACTCCCTTTTCCCCTGAGAAAAATATATCAACATTCTTATCCCAAGAGGGCATAGAACAGTGTTTCCCAAACTATGGGCGTGGCTCGGTAAAAAATACAGGGCCTCAGCGTGGCTGCCGGGAGGGGAGCAGAGTGGGCTGGGCTGGAAGGAGGGGTGTGGGAGGGGGGGAAACCGGCCGCTGGGAAGCAAGGTTGGGGGTAGCGGGGCTGACCGGCGAAGATCGGGGGAGGAAGGGGGATGGAAGCAGGGCTGGCCGGGGGCCAGGGGGGGGACTGGCCAGGGGAGATTGGAAGGAGGAGGACGGGAGAACCAGCCGCCAGAAGCAGGGCTGGACAGGGGCAGCGGGGCTGGTCAAGGGAGATCAGGAGGAGAAGCTGCGGGGGGAGGGAGTGAATCGGCTGGCAGGAAGTGGGACTGACCCAGGCACATGCAGACCCGGGCACACAAGTAAGTCCAGCCCCGGGGATTCCATTTCCCACCGCCCCTGTGGTCATTCTGCAGCATAACCATCGCATTCCAGGCACATTCCATTGTCTTGGCACTACCCAACCCTGACCTTGCTTTAAGTTGTGATAAGAGGCAGCTGCGTCCCAAATTTGGTGGTTCTAGTCTTACCGTTTAGGAGGAGTTCTTGAACAAATGGACTCATAGACAGACAGGCAGACAGATGCACATTTCTGAAGTATATAGATAGGCATGAGCTTTTTGTTAAAACCTTTAGTGCCCAACACCAGTGTTTTATCTTAGTCATAGAACATTTGATTATGAAGAGTCCATAATATGTAAATATAATACAGTATTATAGCTTTCTCAGAAACAAAAACTATGATTAAGTCTGCAACCCAGCTTCTTTTATAAAACTTGTTTTCATTCACTCATGATAGAAATTACTGGAAAAGAATTTCTCCAACTTCCATGAATGTAAGATTTGTCAGGGTCTTTCTGTCTCTTGACATTTGTGCTTTTTACAGGAGTGCATGGGAGATTCAGAGGGTGGAATATGGGGCTGCATCAAGAAGCTTGCAGGTGGTTTGACAGCTCGAAGGAGCTAGATCTATGATAAAGATAACGATATATAAAGGTAATAATGGATTGGATGGAACAAGATGTTATCTTCAATGTTCTCCTTTGTCGCTGCTCTATCATGGGGTTAGGCAGGATTCATAATTTGTGGCAGTTTCTGAAGCTAATAAGGTCTTCAGAAGCTTCAGGGGGTAGCCGAGTTAGTCTGTACAGAAAAAAACAACAAATGGTCTGGTAGTTTATAAAGTGCTACCAGACCATTTTAAGGTCTTCAGAGTTAACCATTTATGACTCTTAATCCACTTTCCACCTCACATAGTTTATTGGGAGGTATTTTGTTGTGGAAGGCCATTCATGCACTTTGACACTTCCTAGTATTTTATCTATGTCCTCCAGCTCTCTGTCCATTACTCCAATCCAGCTTTCAGCATTGACAGGCTTGCACTATTGGCAGCTTGAACTGCTTAGATAGAGCAACTCCTCAGTGTCTGACTTCCCATTCTTTCATTCTTTTGGTGTTTTTCAGACTTCCTCTTGCTGGTATCACACAGAGCCCTGCCAAACAGGCATTTCTTAAGACACAGCAAACAACAATACACATCCGATTTAAAATCTTGTCTGATAACGAGGAGACAGAGTATCCAAGACAAGAGGGTAAAGTCTTTGAGAGGTGCCAAAACATACTCCAAATAATTCAGCTGCTCAGTGAACTGCATATCTGCTCCTTTACAAATATTTTCCAGTTCTGTTTCCACTTTCCAATTTATATCAGATATAAAGGGAATGAAATATTTTCCTTCGGATATATTGCTATCAATTTAGCCAGTAAGTGTCCAATAGAAAATAAAAGTATCTATTTTGCTAAAACCAGGTATTTCAGATTATCCACAAATAGTTGGAAAGTGTACAGATTTTTCACACACACATTTCCAGTGATTTGTTAAATCTCTGGACAGTTAGTTCCTCATTAGGAATGCTCCTGTATACATCTGTCTCTACTTATAGCTATTCCAAATTCTAAGTCCAGACAACTTGGATATGCCTGCAACTTCTTTTTCTTTTTTAAAGCCTGGCCACGGTGTAAAAACAGCATAAAAAGACTATACCTGCATTTCAGGAATATTGCATTCAAGACTGTTCCATAATAACGGGGATTGATTATATTAACATAGGGCTGATTCAGTATCTTAACTTGTTAAAACTTGTTTAAATCTTTTTTTTTTAAATCAAAGCACTGCACTCTCTTCAGTTTGGAATATATTTAGATTTGTAAATCTATGAACAGTGACTGAGTACTCCTCACACATGTCTCTATTTGTATTTTAATTTGGGTTTAGATATTTGGATAACAATCCATATTCTAAATCAACTCCTATTGAAATACATTCTTGAACCAGATTCAAGGACAGTGAAGCAAAGAATTACACTGAGGGCTACTCCCTTCCTATGTTTCCCATGTGGAACAAAAATGTTTAACCTAACAATATATTTATAAATAGCATTCTTTTGCATATTAGACTTATGAAGTCATATATCACATCACATACTAATCCTTTACATGAATTAATTTGAAAGTGACCACTTTTACAGATTACAATTTGCACACATCACATATATCAAAGAGCTATATGGCATATTAACCCTACATATATAAACACACATATCCTAGCCATAAGTCAGCTCATCCCATTATTTACAGGCACATTAAAGGCTTAATAAACTAACTTTCTCTAAAATTTCAAGGCAGTCAAGTAAATTACTCAGAGTGGTTTGCTATACATCAGCTCCTTTTCACTCTCTTGGTTTTTTATACAAGAAGCCACTCTGAAGCAAAGGTGCAAGCTGAAAAGTGGTTAAATGCGTACATCTGCAACACTATTTCCGAAATAACTAGTGCTATTCTGAAATAGCTTAGTCCCCATCTACACAGCCGGCAGTTATTTTGGAATAGTGTCAAAATACTGTCAAGCTGGAGGACTGCTTACTCTGATGCCTGTAGCATTCATTGTACGAGGAGTAAGGGAAGTTGGAGGAAGAGAGCTCTATTTAGACACAACTGCTCTGTAAATGTTCTCTATTTTGAAATAAGCTCTTTTGAAATAAGGTACACAATTGACATAGCTCAATTTGCATAGCTTATTTCAAGTTAAGTTCTGCTGTGTAGAAGCACCCAATGAGAGCAGTGATAGAGGTTCCCAAGTTACATTCATCACACCGTCCAAACCCAGCATGATCTGCTGATGAATCCTCCCTTCCCCCTAATAATATCTCTCTGAGCTATCCTAGCCTAACAGCTAAAGGAGATGGTTGTGACTATAGGTTATCTTAATAGCATCCTGCAAAGGCTACTACTGCAGTTGCTGTTGTCCAGGGTCTTTTCCAACCTGAACTAACTTGTCTCTACATGGACACTTCTACTTCTGCTCTACAGACCTCTAGAAAGGATTAAATGGCAAGAAAATACAGTTCTCCTATTGAACTATATACATGATGCTCTGGGGAAAATTCAGGTGTGGAGTCCTCCAAAGCATGACAGTGTCTTGGAGGTGTAATTACATCACCAGTGACTGATGTAATTTATGTGTATTAAGCTGGAAATGCCACAGAAAGCAGCACTTCATCCAGACACACAGCAGCAGTGTTGTGGCCTCTTGTTTTCCCTCTTTGGCACATGAACCAGATCATTTGACTTCTGTTTCTACAACATTGTCACCAGGTTTATTCTCTTCGTTATGCCTAAAGAACAAGAGAAGGGCAAGAATATAGTGACAGTCAAAAATGGCAACCATCTTACCTGCTTTGCCTGGAATACAAAGAGTTGTGTTAAGTTCCTATTAAAAACAACTCAAAGTATGTGTGCAGAACAGAGCAACGCAAGTAACTTAGCAAAAAGGCTGAGTCAAACAAGCAGAACTTGCATAATTCTGAGTATACAACCCGAGAAAGTACTTGAGCTACACTAAAAGCAAAAAGATAGAACACATGAGATGATACCTCTAAATGAGGTGGACTAGCCCCGAAGTTCTGAAATTTCTTCTTCTCCTCCCTTTGTTGTTGTTAAGGCACAGAACTATTCCAGTTTGAAAAAGTGGTTATGCTAAACAGCTGTAGTCTCTGAAATTTTTAAATAGCTAATGCAACAGAAACTGATTACAAATGAACTCACTCAAATTTCTCTATACTGAGGTTTGTTTTCCAAGAGATTATTTTTGGTTTCTAGCAAGGTATTGTTTTTTCTTAGTTGCTCTCACAGCATACCAGTCTGCTGCTCTAATTACACTGCTGCCTGCCACATTGTACCCCAAGTTCTCATCTATTGCTGATTTTGAGAGTTCATCTTATTTAATACAAAAATCCTGAGAAAAAGCATGGCCCCCTAGCCTACTTCTCTTTTTTTTCCCTAAACAAAGCTCCAAAATACATTTATGGCACTGAAAAAGTTAAGCTCATGTGCGCTGTAAGACTGTTGGTTTGCTTTAATTTCTGCTAGTGATATAAGTAGCTGGTTGACAGCCATTGTTTCTAGGTTATTATTTTTGGAGAGGACACTACAATACACAACATCTCCTTATTTCAGGTGTTATTTCCATAATCTTGAATAGATGGAATCATCATTACTCAATTCAATTTTTCTATATGTTGCCATATGAATTAAATTTTCTCACGATGAGCCTGGAGTTATTCTTCTTGCTGTGGTTTTAGGAATGAGACAGTCTTGTGGTCTGGAAGGTTTATTATTTAATCCATTCAAGTAACTGTGATTAGAGTGCATTGCAGACTCAAGTTCATCAAGTATTATTACAAGACCTGTGGGAGCTCCCTTAAAAGCCTCATAGCTAGTGTGTGTCAAACCCATGAGTTAACAAAGGATGGATGTTTAAGATGATGGAATACATGTTACTGAAGCAGAAAGGAAAGCCAAGGAATAAGTGATTTAGTCATTAGTCATTTACAACATTTTCTAATATGCTCATTTCATAATGGTGATATCAATGTCACCATTACAGCATGTGACTGAAATCAGTCAATGTAAACCTAATGAACTGGTCAAGTTTGGACCTGATTCTTTGCTCAAGTGGAAAACCAGGTGAGGAAAAAAAATAGGTGCTACAGGAGGAAATATTAATGTATTAGTGTTAAATGTTATTTGGAAGTGTTGTCAGTCAGAGGAAATAGATCCAAACATTCACGTTAGAGTGGCCATTCACGTTAGAGTACCCACATCTTAAATACCACATGCAGATCTGCTTGCCTCTTCTCAAAAAAGACATATTGGAATCATAAAAGGTTCAGAGAAGGGGTAACAAAAATAATTACAGAGATGAGACAGCTTCCATATGAGGAGAGATCAGCAGGCTGGGACTTTTCAATTTGAAAAAGAGAAGACTAAGGAACAGCAATGAAAAATGTGCCGCTCCTCAGCACCACACGCACACAGAAACAAAAAAACTAGCAGAGAACCTCAAAACCAGGTAAAATAAAAACCATAAATGCAAATGACCAAAGCTCAGTCTCATTCCATGCCCCCTATGCTGCTCCATAAGTGCAAAGGGGTTTAGAAAGCTGGTTTAAACAGCCTGCTGGGAAATTCCCAATTTTAGGACTGAAGTCTTCTTTGGATTGGGTGGTTCATCCAGCCATTATATTAATTCCCACTGTCAGTGTTCAGTAGGCAAACACACTTACTTGGAATAGGGCCGGCTTTAGGAAGTGCGGGGCCCAATTCGAACCGTTTTGGCAGGGCCCCCTGTGACGTAGTGGGGGAGTAACTTGCTAACTCACTGGCTGCTGTCTGTAGCACCACCGAGCAAGACAAGTGATGAGTCACTATGCAAAGAGGGTCTCAACCTGTCTGACCAGCCACCCCCCATGGAGAGGAACAAAGGGAGGTAGATGCTGCCCCTGTCTGGGGGGCAGGGCTGGAGGGGAGTTAGTTAGTTGCTGTCTGGGAGCATGGAGGAAGCAGCCTCAGCCACAGGCTTAGGGGTTTAGAAGCCGAGTCTCCCTCCCCCATATCAAGGGGGGCTGAGGCATCCTAGGCCTGCCCTGTAACCTGATGACATCTGTGCTGTGCTGTATGCTGGAGAAGCAATAAACCACCTGTAGTCTACTGGCTGGTGGAGTCTGTTCGTGCCATTTTGGGGTGCAGGAGACGGGGGACCCCAACGCGCCGTCACACTGGTGTCAGAAGTGGGATGCACTGCACCCCGTGGATGGAGCTTCCAGCGGCGAGCGACAAGGAGCAGTGGAAGCAAGAACCCTGGAGCAGGCATTCAGGAGACAGAGCGAAGCGGTTCCTGGGAATCGTGGGGCGCTGCAGCACTACACTGGTGAGTCTGCACCGAGGGGACCAGCGGACAGATGGCCTACACCCGACTCTTGAAGGCAGAGCTGGTGAAACTGTGCAGAGAGAGGGGCTTGCCTGTGCGGAACGCAACCAAGGCCCAGCTGATTGCCCGGCTGGAAGAGAATGACCAGCCACAGGGCCAGGATCTTGTCCCCAGGGGGAGCAGCCAGACCCCTCCTGAGAGTGTGTCAGGCTCAGAGAGGGGGAGGAGTTCTGGAACCCAGCGGAGAGATGAGACAGCTTCCCCCAGGAGGCCTGCAAGCTGTAGCCCATCTAGGGCAGGGGCCAGCCCAGCAGAGCTGCGGCGGCTGGAGATCCAGCTGCGGATCAAGGAATTGGAAGTAGAGGACCGAGAGAGGGACCGCCAGGACCAAGAGAAGGAACACCAAGATCGAGAGAGGGACCGCCAGGATCGAGAGAGGCAGCGACAGCATGAGCTGGCCATGGCAGAGCGGAGAACCGGCGGGGCACCGGCTGCGCCAAGTGCGGATGGGCCCCAGGGTCCCGGGGCTGCCAGGCGCTTGGAGAGGCTCGTGGTGGCCCAGTTGAAGGACATGGGCGACATAGATGGGTTCCTCAGCTCCTTTGAGAGGGCCTGTGGACTGCAACGGGTCCCCCCAGCTGACTGGCTGCAGGAGCTCATCCCTGCACTGAACCAGGAGGCGGCCGGAGTGCTCAGTCAGCTGGAGAACCTACAGCCAGGGGATTACAACCGAGTCAAGGAGGCCCTGCTGCACAAGTTCGGGCTGACCCCCGAGATGTACAGGAAGAAGCTGACCCTGAAGGGCATAGACGGGTCCCCGTTTAAGGTGCCTGTAGCCAGGGTGCATCTGAAATGGGGGGCCAAGAAAGGTCTCAAGGAAGTGGGGGTCCACCCGCACTTGCCCACCGAGGTGCTGATGGGGAATGACCTAGAGGAGTGGCCCCATGAATCCCAGCGGGCTCTAGTTACCACCCAGAGCCAGAGCCAGTGAGGGGCTGGCAACCTGGATCCAAGGAAGGACTCCCGGCAGAGTCCTCAGGGTCCCATCCCAGTGGACCCAGGGTCCAGCCAAGCGGGGACTCCGGACCTAGGCAAAGGTGGGGGACAGGTCCTGATCCCTGCCTCAGCAACTGAATTCCAGGCTGAGGTGCAGGCAGACCCCTCCTTGCAGAAGCTGAGGGACCAGGCCGGCTTCCGTGCAGCTCAGCCCCGGAGGCAAGGTGGTCAGGAGAGATTCCTGTGGGAGCAGGGATTCCTGTTCCGGGAATGGCTTCCCCCCAGGAAGGTGAGGGCGGGGGTGGGGGGGGTCCAGCGGCAGTTGGTTGTCCCCTGAAAGTATCGCCTCAAGCTGCTGTATTTGGCCCACGACGTCCCCGTTGTGGGCCACCGGGGGATCTGGAGCACCCGGCTGAGGCTGCTCCAACACTTCTATTGGCCGGGAATATTTACAGCCGTGCAGTGGTACTGCCGGTCCTGTGACTCCTGCCAGAGGGGCGGGAAGGCCGAAGATAGGAGGAAAGCGGCTTGGGGGTCCCTACCCCGTATGGAGGAGCCTCTGGGCTCGCTGAGAGAGTTATGGGAGGGGAAGACCCCCCTGGATGGAGCGTCGGGGGTGGAAGCTGCCCTGGCTGTCCAGAGAAGGCTCGCTGGGCTCATGGCCCCGGCCCGAGAGACCCTGGCCAGAGATCAAGGCCAGCGGAAGGGTGGGTGTGACCCCCGAGGACAGGCCTGTGCCAGTCCCCCCGGAGCGGGGCAGTGAGTGGACAGAGGGAAGCCAATTCATGTGGGGCCTCACCGCGGCCAGCCCGAGTCAAGGGGAGCACCCATGTCCCCAGGGCAGGTTCCCACACAGAGGACCCGAACTTCCCTAGGTCACGAGCGGAGTGACCCTTCTCAGTTCGCTCTCGGAGGGAGGAGAACTGTGACGTAGTGGGGGGGGGTAACTTGCTAACTCACTGGCTGCTGTCTGTAGCATCACCGAGCAAGACAAGTGATGAGTCACTATGCAAAGAGGGTCTCAATCTGTCTGACCAGCCACCCCCCATGGGGAGGAACAAAGGGAGGTAGATGCTGCCCCTGTCTGGGGGGCAGGGCTGGAGGGGAGTTAGTTAGTTGCTGTCTGGGAGCATGGAGGAAGCAGCCTCAGCCACAGGCTTAGGGGTTTAGAAGGCGAGACTCCCCCCCCTTTTCAAGGGGGGCTGAGGCATCCTAGGCCTGCCCTGTAACCTGATGACATCTGTGCTGTGCTGTATGCTGGAGAAGCAAGAAACTACCTCTATTCTACCAGCTGGTGGAGTCTGTTCGTGCCATTTCGGGGTGCAGGAGACGGGGGACCCCAACGCGCCGTCACACCCCCCACCCAGGATTTTTTGTTGAACAAAAAAAAAAAACCACCCACGCAAACCACAACCACACATAAATATCACATCAGAAGCAGATCTGATCAAAATGTACATTTTAAAAAAATGCCATCCTTTATTATGCAAAATTTTACACAAAATTAAATCAGTTGCCTTAAGTGTAGGTCAAATATTTTCAATTGCAAACTATCCAATATTTTCAATAAAGTTTAATTTTTAAAAAGTTACCAGAGAGCATTGATTTACTTTTTAAATAGCAAAAATGGAGTCTTTCTTAAGAAAGTGTCAGTTCTATGGTCAAGTTCCAGTCCTTAGTGATTTCAGCACGAATGATTTCACTAGGTAATATGGTACCTCACCACACCACTGCCTCCTTTGCACTGCCCTTCAACACATTGCTTGCATGTTGAGTCCAAGGTCAGTCTACACAAGATTTTACCAATGATTTTTGCTCAAGCGATCACTGAGACAAGACAAGGACTCTCAATTGATTCTAGTCAGCTCTGCCTTTAAACACTGGGGCTACATCTATACCAGCCCCTTCTTCAGAAGGGGCAAGCTAATTTTGAATTTGGGAATAGGGAAATCCATGGGGGATTTAAATATCCCCCGCGGGATTTAAATAAACATGGCTGACGCTTTTTTTCCGGATTGGGGAAAAGCCGGAAAAAAGCGTCTAGACTGGCGCGATCCTCCGGAATAAAGCCCTTTTCCGGAGGATCTCTTATTCCTACTTCAAAGTCTAGACGCTTTTTTCCGGCTTTTCCCCAAGCCGGAAAAAAAGCGGCGGACATGTTTATTTAAATCCCGCGGGGGATATTTAAATCCCCCGCGGATTTCCCTATTCCCAAATTCAAAATTAGCATGCCCCTTCCGAAGAAGGGGCCAGTGTAGACGTAGCCTGGATGTAAAGGGTCAGATATAATTGCGGATTCCCAAATAGACTCTATACGACCAGAAATAAAACCTGTTTCCATCTTCTGTGACTTTCAGTTAGATGTTACAGTTGATTAACAGATGGCAGTAGATAGCTCATTCAGACCACTGGCTGATAATAGTTAGTCACCCTGACCAGTCATTAACCAGAGTCATGGACTCACCCTACTCTCCATTGCCTCTCTGATTCTCTGATGACCTGTGACAAAAAAGGAGGGTGGAAAGGGAAACTGAAGGGAGAGACCTCTCTAAATTCACCAATGAAAGAGCAGTATTGCCAACCCAAAAATCACAAGGAACGCCTACACAAAGTTATAAGACTGGTCTACAAATCATAAGATTTTAAAAAAAATAAAACATGTTGGATTTTTATTGGCCTTTTGTTTGAGTATTTAGGGTTCATGATATAAAACTTTCCTTCTTAGCTGTAAGGCCCAGAAGTATAGAGAACTTTTTTTAAATGAAAGCTGAGATTCCTACATAATCAATTGACTCCAGGTCTTTAGAAAAACACCAAATGTTTTGAGACTCATGGTAAAACAATGGAGGAATTCTTGTGATCCCATACTTTGCCCACAGTATAAATAAAAAATAAATAAAATAAAACATACACACACACACACACACACACACACACACACAAACACACACTATCTTCTCCACTAAACATCCTAAAGAGATACTGCAAATGAGGAACTGAATTCAAATGCGGAAATGAGCTTCTGATATGAACAGGTGTCAACCTAGTTTTTCATATTTGAGATGGGTTACCAGGAATCATACATGACAATATGAAATCTTTCCACTCTCAAGTCAGCATAGTCACAAAATACCTATAATTTTGATCCATGCATTTATTGGATAGTGAAAGAGAAAGGAGGGGAATTAGTGTAGATAAATGTTCAAATTAAAAAAAAAAAAGCCCGAAGGAATTAGGACTACAGTTCACATTTAGAACTGACTAGGACATTTATGACCAGATTTTCAAAGGTGTGTAAAGATCAGATAGATATCTTTGAAGATCCGAGTTGGCAACTGTCTCTTTAGGAGCTTAATTACCTTTTCAAAATCTGAGCTTAGATTTCCAAGTCCAATTTTCAAAAATGACTTTAGTCACTCAAGAGCTTTTCAAAATTTTAACAGGGGGCCTAAAGAGACAAACATAGACAAAAGGCAGGAGATATGGTATTCCTTTTAAAAATGTGTGACATCTATTTTTAACTAAATTTTATATTATTTTTCTCCCAGGGGCAACTGACCCCTCTGGCCCCCTCACTACGCCTATGCCAACCTCCCCCCCCCCTACCTTCCTGCAGATCTATCATCTTATGTATGTGAGAGCCATCCCATGACGCTGCAGTTATTGTCTGCCGGCTTCTGGGTGGTGTCTCAGTGCTGCCACATTCACCTCCAAAGAGGGGGCTTCCCAAAGCAGGCCCTTGCTGCAGACCCCCAAGGCATCCACAGGTCCAGTCTCCTTTCAATAGGCCCACTTTGCAGGGCTCATTGATCTTGGATCTGGCTTCCATCCTCTCTCCAACCTTTGCAACTGCCCAGAGGTGCCCACCTTCCACCTTATCCATTCCCACCTCATTCACCCCACAGGGACAGTCTCCAACTCACTTGTCCTAGGGACTATTCTACCGAGATGCAATACAAAGTTTCTATGTAAAAGGACTCAATACAAAGCTAAAAAATTCAATGAGAGAATGATTAATACAGAGATGTGTCTACATCTGCTGCAGGGAGACACCTCTGCCTGCCTTCACTCCTGTGCCCCAGAGTCTACAGCCCCATTGCAAAGCAGGGGAACATAAGAACATAAGAACGGCTGTACTGGTTCAGACCAAAGGTCCACCTAGCTCAGTATCCTGTTTGCCAACAGTGGCCAGCACCAGAGAGGGTCGACCGAAGACAATGCTCAAGCGATTTGTCTCCTGCCATCCCTCTCTAGCCTCTGACAAACAGAGGCCAGGGACACCATTTCTATCCCCTGGCTAATAGCCTTTTATGGACCTAACCCCCAGAAAATTATCTAGCTTCTCTTTAAACTCTATTATAGTCCTAGCCTTCACAGCCTCCTCTGGCAAGGAGTTCCACAGGTTGACTACACGCTGTGTGAAGAAGAACTTTCTTTTATTAGTTTTAAACCTGCTACCCATTAATTTCATTTGGTGTTCTCTAGTTCTTATATTATGGGAACTAATAAATAACTTTTCTTTATCTGCCTCCTCCACACCACTCATGATTTTATATACCTCTACCATATCCCCCCTCAGTCTCCTCTTTTCTAAACTGAAAAGTCCCAGTCGCTTTAACCTCTCCTTATATGGGACCTGTTCCAAACCCCTAATCATTTTAGTTGCCCTTTTCTGAACCCTTTCCAAGGCCAAAATGTCTTTTTTGAGGTGAGGAGACCACATCTGTACACAGTATTCAAGATGTGGGCGTACCATAGTTTTATACATGGGAAGTAAGATATTCTGTGTCTTATTTTCTATCCCTTTCTTAATAATTCCTAGCATCCTATTTGCCTTTTTGACCGCCGCTGCACACTGTGTGGAAGTTTTCAGAGAACTGTCCACGATAACTCCAAGATCTCTTTCCTGATTTGTCATAGCCAGATTAGCCCCCATCATACTATACGTATAGTTGGGGTCATTTTTCCCGATGTGCATTACTTTACACTTATCCACATTAAATTTCATTTGCCATTTTGTTGCCCAATCACTCAGTTTGGTGAGATCTTCTTGGAGTCCCTCACAGTCTGCTTCTCTCTTGACAATCCTAAACAGTTTGGTATCATCTGCAAACTTTACCCCTTTCTCCAGATCATTTATGAATAAGTTGAAAAGGATTGGTCCCAGAACTGACCGTTGGGGGACACCACTAGTTACCCCTCTCCATTCTGAAAATTTACCATTTATTCCTACCCTTTGTTTCCTGTCTTTTAACAAGTTCTCAATCCAAGAAAGGACTTTCCCTCTTATCCCATGGCCATGTAATTTACACAAGAGCGTTTGGTGGGGACCTTGTCAAAGGCTTTCTGAAAATCTAAGTATACTATATCTACTGGATCCCCCTTGTCTGCATGTTTGTTAACCCCTTCAAAGAACTCTAAGGGTATGTCTACACTACAGCATTAATTCGAACTAACTTAGTTCGAATTAGTTAATTCGAACTAAGCTAATTCGAACTAGCGCATCTAGAACTAAAAACTAGTTCGAATTAGCGTTTTACTAATTCGAACTAGCGCGTCCACACTGATTGGACGCAGGGGGGCATTTAAGGGAAGCTGAAACAGGTTCTGGCAGGGCATCGGGTCAGTAATTGCTTTGTGTGGCTGCTGTCTGAGGCTCGAGCTTAAAGGGACCCCCCCTGGACAGCCGGTTCTCAACTTTTCCTGCTTCCCTGCCAACCTCGCCGAGGGACAGCAAAGCGTTGGTCTCTGTGCCCGTCTGTGTCGGTGCTTCCCTTCGGGGGGGCTGCCGCAGGTGGCAACATGGAGCCACAGCTCGCCCTGCACCTTCTGGTGCACTTTCTGGACTTGCTGCTGCAAGCCTGCCACCAATGGCTCGAGGCTGCCTGGCACCTCCTGGTGCACGTCAGCCCCCTGCCTCTCCGCCTGGCCGCCCTGGGGGCCGTGGAGGAGCCGCGGCGGTGCCCCGGCACCAGCATGCCCCGCCGTGTCTGGCGTCTGGACACCAGCACCGACTGGTGGGACCGCATCATCCTGGAGCACTGGGAGGACCGACAGTGGACCCAGAACTTCAGGATGAGGAGCGACACCTTCCTGGAGCTCTGCGAGTGGCTCGCCCCTGCCCTGCGCAGAAGGGACACTTGCATGAGGCCCACCATCCCCCTCCAGAAGCGTGTGGCCATCGCCCTATGGAAGCTCTCCACGCCGGACAGCTACCAATCCGTCGGGAACCAGTTCGGCGTGGGGAGATCCACCGTCGGAGCGGTGCTCATGCAGGTATGGCACTCGTCGGCCACCGAGCCGGGGGGGAGGGGGCTGCGAGGAGGGGATGGGCCGCCCCAGGGACAAAGGGGGGGGGCAGGAGGAGGCGAAAGTGCTCCGCACCGGAGGGGTCAGTCTGTCCCAGCCGTACTACACACCGCCAGGGGGGTTGCTACCGGGAGTGGGGCGCGGGGCACTGCCAGGGCACGAACGCTCCCAGCCACCCGGGCGCCCCACTGATTGGCGCTTTGCTGTGTCTCTCTCCGCAGGTGGTCAAGGCCATCAACCGGGTGCTGCTCCGCAGGGTGGTCCGCCTCGCCGACCCGGACACCGTCATCCAGGGCTTCGGCGCCCTTGGCTTCCCCAACTGCGGGGGGGGCCATCGACGGGACGCACATCCCCATCCATGCCCCGGAACACCAGGCGTCCCGTTACGTGAACCGCAAGGGGTACTTCTCCGTGATCCTGCAGGCCGTGTGTGACCACCGGGGCCAGTTCCCGGACATTAATGTGGGCTGGTCCGACAAAGCACACGACGCCCGGGTGTACCGCAACTCCTCCATGTTCAGCTGCTGCAGGCCGGGACCTTCTTCCCCGACCGCCACATCAGGGTCGGGGACGTGGACATGCCCGTGTGCCTGGTGGGGGATGCCGCCTACCCACTGCAGCCCTGGCTGATGAAGCCCTACACGGGGCACCTCAATCCCTCCTGCCAGGCCTTCAATGCCAGGCTGACCAGGGCCTGCATCGTGGTGGAGGGGGCCTTCGGGCGACTGAAAGCCCGCTTTCGATGCCTCCTCACCCGTCTAGACCTGGCCGAGCACAACATCCCTCCCGTGGTGGCAGCATGTTGTGTGCTCCACAATTTGTGTGAGCGAAAGGGGGAGGCTTTCCTGCCAGCCTGGATGGCTGAGGCTGACTGCATGGCTGGACACTACGGTCAGGCCCGCACCACCGCCATCTGGGAAGCCCAGCAGGGGGCCGTCCGGATCTGGGAAGCCCTGTGGGAGAGCTTCCTGGTGGAGGAGGAGGACTGACCTCTCCCTTGCATGCCCCACTGGGGCCTTCTTCCACCCTACCCCCCTTCACCTTTCCCCTCCCTACCTACTGTAAAATAAAGACACCTGTTTTTCAAACAAAAACGTCTGTTTATTTCACATAACTGGGGTGGGGGGGAGGGAGGAATGAAGGTGGGAGAGGGGAGGGGGAAACCTGGGACGAGGGAGCTGGAAGGGGAGGGAAGGGAGGAAGGGAAAGGAAAGCTTAGGGGTGGGAGTCCGGCTGCCTCTCCCGTCTCGCCACACTGCGGGTCCGGGGGCATCGGTGGGAAATGGTTGTGGAGGGGGGGGACAGGAGGGACAGGGGGTGTGGAGGAAGCAGGAGCTGGAGCAGGAGGGGGAGCAGGGGGAGCAGGAGGAGCAGGGAGAACAGGGGGAGCAGCAGGAGGAGGAAATGGGAAGCGGTCGAGCAGGCTCTGGAGGTGGCCTCGCAGGGCATGGTCCTGCTCCTCCAGGACCTCCAGACTCCTCCGGCGCAGCCTCAGGTCCTCCTGGACCCAGTGGTCCTGGGTGCGGAGCTGGTGATCCATGAACCGGAGGTGCCACCTTTGGTACTCCTCCTCATTCCTGGCTCTCCTGCTTGCCCAGGTACGGGCAGCTGCTGCAGGCGGGGTGGTGCGCCCTGCAGGCCCAGGTTCTGCAGCTGTGGTGCAACAAGACCAGTGGTCAATTACCCCAGGGTCTCAGGTGTGTGAAACCCAGCTCCCCTCTGCAAGGCCAGGGCCCCTGCAGGATCCCCAGCTGCTGCTCCTTGGTGGGCAAGGCCCAGGCGCACGGTCCCGGGGCTCCCTCTCACCCCAGCCCCCCGTACACATAAGGGGAATACGATGGTACTCACATGTGGACGCCTCCCCGGCCTCGGACGACACAAGCGAGCGGCTCTGTGGGGTGCCTCGGGGGTCCCGAGTCCCGGGCAGGCTGGCGGCAGGCTCCTGGCTCTCAGAGCCCTCCTCCTCCTCCTCCGTCTCCTGGAGCGGGCCCTTTGCCCCAGGGTCTATCACGTTCCGGGGGGCAGGGACGGCATGAGCCCCCAGGAGGCGGTCCAGGGCGTGGAAGTGGGGGCAGGCCTCCGGGTCGGCCCCTGGCTGGCAAGCCCGGGAGTAGGACTGCCGCAGGTCTTTGACCTTGCAGCGCACCTGCTCCCGGCTGCGCTGGTGGCCCCTGGCGGCCAGGCTGGCAGCCATGCGGCAGTAGACGGCCGCGTTCCTGTGGCTAGTGCGGAGATCGTGGACATTGGAGGCTTCCCCCCAATACTTGATGAGGTCCACGATCTCCGCACTTGACCAAGCGGGCACCCGCCTTTTGCGCCCCCGGGCAGGCTCCTGGGAGCCGCCAGGCTGGTCCTAGGGAGCAGTGGAGGGCTGGGTGTCCTCGGGTGGCTGACTCATGGTGTGGCAGGTGCAGGGTCTGCTGGCACAGGTGCTGGCAGCCTTGCAACTGGCATAAACTGTGTAGCCAGCCCGTGGCCCTTTAAGGGCTCCGGGGCCGGGAGGGGGGCAATAGAGTTTCCCTGGTGTTGGCCAGAGTGGCCACCAGGGAAACCTGGGAAGCATTAGCCTCCCACTAGTTCGAATTAAGGGTCTACACAGCCCTTAATTCGAACTAGCTAGTTCAAACTAGGCTTAATCCTCGTAAAATGAGGTTTACCTAGTTCGAACTAAGCGCTCCGTTAGTTCGAATTAAGTTCGAACTAATGGAGCGCTAGTGTAGCGCCTATCAAAGTTCGTTTGAACTAACGTCCGTTAGTTCGAACTAACTTTGTAGTGTAGACATACCCTAATAGATTAGTAAGACATGATTTCCCTTTACAGAAACCATGTTGACTTTTATCCAACAAATTATGTTCTTCTACATGCCTCACAATTTTATTCTTTACTATTGTTTCGACTAATTTGCCCGGTACTGAAGTTATATTTACCGGTCTGTAATTGCCAGGATCGCCTCTAGAGCCCTTTTAAAATATTGGTGTCACATTGGCTACCTTCCAGTCATTAGGTATGGAAGCCAATTTAAAGGACAGGTTACAAACCACAGATAATAGTTCAGCAATTTCCCATTTGAGTTCTTTTAGAACTCTTGGATGAATGCCATCCGGTCCCGGAGATTTGTTAACATTAAGTTTTTCTATTTGTTCCAAAACCTCCTATAATGACAGTTCCTCAGATTCATCGCCCACAAGGACGGAGCAGATTTGGGAATCTCCCTAACGTCCTCAGCCATGAAGGCTGAAGCAAAGAAATCATTTAGTTTATCCAAAATGGCTTTATCATCTTTGATTGCTCCTTTTATATCTCAATCATCTAGGGGATCCACAGGTTTCTTAGCAGGCTTCCTGCTTCTAATGTACTTAAAAAACGTTTTGTTATTTCTTTTTGAGTTTTTGGCTAGCTGTTCCTCAAAATCTTGTTTTGCTTTTCTTATTACATTTTTACACTTGATTTGATAGTGTTTATGTTCCTTTCTATTTATTTCACTAGGATTCGACTTCCACTTCTTAAAAGATACCTTTTTGTCCCTCACTGCTTCTTTTACATGGTGATTAAGCCACGGTGACTCTTTTTTAGTTCTCTTGCTATGTTTTTTAATTTGGGGTATACATTTAAGTTGGGCTTCTGTTATGGTGTCTTTAAAAAGTTTCCATGCAGCTTGCAGGCATTTGGCTCTAGTCATTGTGCCTTTTAATTTCTGTTTCACTAACCTCCTCATTTTTGTGTAGTTCCCCTTTTTGAAATTAAATGCCAGGGTGCTGGACTGCTGAGGTGTTCTTCCCACCACAGGAATTTTAAATGTTATTATATTATGGTCACTATTCCCAAGCGGTCCTGTAACGGTTATCTCCTGGACCTGATCCTGTGCTCCCCTCAGGACTAAATCGAGAATTGCCTCTTCCCCTGTGGGTTCCTGCACCAGCTGTTCCAAGAAGCAGTCATTTAAGCCATTGAGAAATTTTCTCTCTGCTTCTCTCCCTGAGGTGACGTGTATCCAGTCAATATGGGGATAATTAAAATCCCCCATTATTATAGAGTTCTTTATTTTGGTAGCCTCTCTAATCTCCCTCAGGGAGTGGAAGGAAAGAGGCTGAGGCCCATCAATGGGACTGAAGCAGTCATAAGCAAGCCATGCCTGGAAGCCATTTTCCTGTCCATTGCTGGTGCAGTGTTGCTTCAGGCACACTGAAATGCAGTCACCTCTAGGGTGGGCTGGACAGCTGTTTAACATCTGCACAAGGTTTCAGGAACGGGGTAGTGCAGGCTGCCTTCCTGCAGAGCCCCATCAGAACTACCATGCCCTCCTGGATTAGGAAAAGAATAAACAGGAGGACTGGAAATTAACCCGCCCAGTCTCATGTCCCTTAGGTAAGGAATGAGCCCAGCTGGAGTATCATGTCCAGTTCTGGGTGCCACATTTCAGGAAAAGTGAAGAAACTGGAGAAAGTCAAGAGAAGATCAACACAAATGATGAAAGGTCTAGAGAACATGAGATATGAGGCAAGTCTGAAGAAATTGGCCTTGTTTACCTTGGAAAAGAGTAGACCGAAAAGGGAAATGAGAGCAGCTTTCAAGTATCTAAAAGAGTATCATAAGGAGGAGGAAGAAAATTGTTCTGCTTGACCTCTGAGGTTAGGATGAGAAGCAATGGGCTTAAATTGTAGCAAGGGAGGTTTAGGTTGGACATTAAGAAAAACTTCCTGCCTGTCAGGGTGGTTAAGCACTGGAATAAATTGCCTAGTGAGATTGCGGAATCTCCATCACTGGAGATATTTCAGACCAGGTTAGACAGACACCTGTTAAGGATGAGCTAGGCTAACTCAACTTTGGAAGCCCCAGGGGCCATACTGATACTTACAGAACATGCTGAGGGCCTCAACTTAAGTGTGGTTGCACATGCAAGCAAATATATACAAATAGCTTCTCTCACACTCACAGGCATGAATACAAAGATTAAGGCAAGACTACACAACACACAGGCCACATTTAAATCAGTTCTGCTGATATTGATAAAATGCAATATTTACTCGATTTCTACCCAGGTGACAGCACTTTTCATGAGCAATGACAGTCCAAGAATTTAACTACTGAAACACATATCAACAGAAGATCATTATAATGACTACTTTTTTGTTTCGGCTCCCACTCGCCGGCCACGTGTTGATCCCCACATAAACCCAAACTGCACAGCAGATCGCAAACAAACTGGCCGTGGGCAGCATTCCAAGTTATTAATAAATATTTTATAAACCTTGACCTTTTCTCTCTGCTGCCATGTCTCCTCTCCT
Organism: Pelodiscus sinensis; assembly: GCF_052426305.1. Classification (NCBI taxonomy): domain Eukaryota; kingdom Metazoa; phylum Chordata; order Testudines; family Trionychidae; genus Pelodiscus; species Pelodiscus sinensis. The sequence goes on along the minus strand of NC_143055.1, from coordinate 112,873,957 downwards.
TGCGTCATCATCTCCCCTGGTGCCTGCTGCCCCTCAACTCCTCACCCTCCTCTGCTGTCCTAACTCCTGCCCTTCTCACTGCCCTCAGCCCTCCTGCAACCTGCCCCCCTCCACCAGCCCTTCTCTCCCCCCTGTGCCCACTTCTCCAGTAGCCCCACTCTGATCATGTGAGTTACCCCTCCTTGTCCTAACACCTCCCTCTACACACCTGCCCTGCCTCTCTCCTCTGATGCTGGTCCCTCCCCTGCAAGTGTCTGCCCTTCTGCTTCACCTCAGAATCCCCTGGCCCCTTCACCTTCCCTTAGCCCTGCACTCTCCTGGTGCCTCCCCCGTCCCTTTCTGCCCTGCCCCCTTTTTCCCTGATACCAACCCCCTCACCGCTCTCTGCCACATTCCCCTCCTGCCCCTCTGGGCCCTCACATGCCTTGCTCCATCCCCACCTTTCTTATGTCCACCCCTTCTTTCAAGCCTTCGCCCAGCACCTCCTCCTCTAGCCCTCAATGCCCTTCCCCCCCCAGCATCACCCTGTCCCCCCTCCCACTGACACCTCCCCTCCTGCCCTTTCCCTCATTGTCTGAACTTGGCCCCCTGGCATTTGTTTCTCCTGCACCCCTGTCTCTTGGTGCCTTCTCCTCCCCCTGCCCAAGCTCCTTCTCTTTCCACCCCTCCCCCTCTGCCTCCTCTCTTCTGCCCAAGCCCCTTCCCTTCCCCCGCCACCGCCTCCTCTCTCTCTCCCCCCGCCACCGCCGCATGAGCGATCCCTACCTTCTGCCTTCCCCGTTGTTGGGCCGGAGTCCGTGCTCAGGCCCCAGAGGCTGAACCCGGGGCCAGCGAGGCCCTGCAATGTGCTTCCCAGGAGTTTAAAAAACCTGGGCCGTGACATGACGTCATGGCTCGGGCGTCCTCCCCGCACACGTGCAGCACCACGCATGGACAGCAGCAGGCGGCGAGGAGGAGCCGCGCGCAGCAGGGAAATTTCGGGGTCTAGGGGGATGCCCTGGGAGTGGGGTAGGAGGACACGCAGGGGAGCCAGCGAGGGGGGAGGGGCCAGGGCCCGCTCCAGGCAGAGCCAGGGGAGAGACACAGCTCTGCATAGTGGTGGAGCAGGGACCCGGCTCTGTCACTTGCCGGCACATCCAGGTGCAGGGGCACGGGGCCTTCATAAGCACAGGGCCCAATTGGACCGAATCGGCTTAAGGCCGGCCCTGACTTGGAATACTTGGAGGATCCATGATTTCATCCATGTGAATAGTCTCGCCACAGAGGAGACCGCAACTTTTCCATGCCATTCTGTTTTGTGCAGTTCTCGTCAATGTCCTTCCATGAATCTTCCATAAAGGATCCACCCAACATGCTGGAGGTCTTCCTCTTGTTCTCTTTACATCTCGTGGATACCAGTGAAGTATACGTACTGTCCATCTGTTGTCTCCCAGTCTTGCTGCATGGCCAGCCCATCTCCTTTTCTGATTGTACATTACTTCGTTGATATCATTGACACCACTTCTTGCAGCAGACCATCGATAGTAACATGCTGTAGCCTATGTACACCCACCATGCGTCTTTCCATTGTTCCATGGGTGATTTAGATCTTTAATTCTTCTGTAAGCATCGCGTTCCAGGTTTCTCAGCCATACAGTATTACTGGAAGGATACTGGTGTTAAAGAGATGGGCTTTCACAGTGGTGGAAAGTTTGGGATCGACAAAAACACTACACAGATTCCCAAATGCCATCAAGACCGACCTCCTCCTCCTGCTCAACTCCTGGCCCAACTCACTGTCCATCTTCAATGCTTGTCCAAGATATACCTATTGATCCACCAGCTCAACAGTGTGTCCATCCAATTGCATGACGTAGGGCAAATGCACACATTATTAAAAAGTAACTAATCTGACACTATTGATAACTGGGAAAGACTTTTACACCATGAGGAAGTTAGAGCTGTGAAGAGGTGCCATGGGATTCCTGTTCAAAGGGTTCTTTCCACATCTGACTTCTCAATGTATTTTAACATGACCGTCTAAAAATCTGCTTAAAATCCTGGTCTTCTCCCCAAAACATCTTAACATCAGAGCAGATATAACACAGACAGCCACAGAACATACCAAGCTTTCCTGCTACCCTGTCGGAAAGTATCATCTCCATGGATCACCTGGAAGGACAAATTAGTACATACGTGCTCGGCCTCTCTACATACAAATTCCAACCCTAAGCTATTTGAACTGTTAAACTAGAGTCAAGAAGGCTGTGTGTGTCACTACTGACCCACAGGCAAACCACTCCTTAGTTAACTTTCCACTTTGGACTGACAGTACCCGCTGCTCCTCAATGTTTGTGAGGAGCTGCTGTACATCAGTACAGTCATAGCAACTTGTAGTTAGAAAGTCTTCCATTTTCCTGAGATTATGTAGTTTGGATGGGAAGCACTCTTGTGACTCACCTAGTCCACCCTCCTATCACCATAGGAAAAGTAACACTGCCCTGCTTAAAGGAATGTGTGACATGGCTGCTGTATCCAGACTTGATTGCTGGCTACTGATGTTTATGACTGCCCTGGAAAAGTGCTCAGTTAATTCAAACTATGTTTTTTATTTCACTTTGTACCCTCTTAAAAAACAATTTATCTCCAAATTCTCTCAAATGATACACAGTAGAACTGGTTGAATACTTCATCAAGTACACTGTTTGGTGAATTTTACTGCTTTTTTGTTGAATGATTTAGTCAATGAGAATAGTGATAGAAATGTAGCCGTGTTAGTCTGGTGTAGCTGAAACAAAATACAGGACAATGTAGCACTTTAAAGACTAACAAGATGGTTTATTAGATGATGAGATTTCGTGGGCCAGACCCACTTCCTCAGATCAAATAGTGGAAGAAAATAACCATATATACCAAAGGATACAATTAAAAAAAAAGGGAACACATATGAAAAGGACAAATCAAATTTCAGAACAGAAGGGGGATGCGGGGGGGGGGGGGGAGGTAAATGTCTGTGAGTTAATGGTATTAGAGGTGGTAATTGGGGAAGTTATCTTTGTAATGGGTAAGATAACTCTCAGACATTTACCTTTCCCCCCCACATCCTCCTTCTGTTCTGAAATGTGATTTGTCCTTTTCATATGTGTTCCCTTTTTTTTAAATTGTATCCTTTGGTATATATGGTTATTTTCTTCCACTATTTGATCTGAGGAAGTGGGTCTGGCCCACGAAATCTCATCATCTAATAAATCATCTTGTTAGTCTTTAAAGTGCTACATAGTCCTGTATTTTGTTTTAGTCAATGAGGATTTTGTTTTTCAACATTTAGCCACTTTTATGGCTGGCTGAATTTTATTCAAGTGTTTCCTTTGGAGAACAATAGCAATGTTTATCTTTTGTTGCAGTATCAAACCACATGCACAGAATAAGATTTTCAAAAACCTCATCGCTAGCCTAACTCTGTTCCCATTGAAGTCAATATTAAAGTGCTCACTGACTTCAATGGGCACAGAGTTAGATCAATGCTGAGCACTTTTGAACATCACATCGCTAATGCCTAATTGAATCACAGATTAATGGCTCAGATCTGTAAACACACAGACCCACCTTTCCACAAGAGCTTATTCCCATTAAATTTTATTGGGCCAATTAATGTATATAAAGTCACATATGCAAGTGTTCACAGAACAGGCCATAAGGGTACACAAGGGTATTCCAGGCGTACATCAACTCATCTAGAAATGTGCCTAGTTTTTACAACAGCCTACATAAAAAGCACCAGTAAAGTCAGTACAAATTAAAATTCCATACAATGACTTTACACTGCTATATGTATGATACACTGAAATGTAAAGACAATATTTATATACCAATTGATTTATAATTATGTGGTAAAAATGAGAGAGTGAGCAATTTTTCAGTACTAGTGTGCTGGGGCACTTTTGTATTTGGATGTCTGATTTTGTAAGCAAGTAGTTTTAAAGTAAGGTGAAACTTGGGGATACGCAAGATCTATCAATCTCCTGAAATGGGTAAAGTAGTCAAGAGAGGTTGAGCGCCACTGCTATATCTAAACCAGACTGTTAGCATCTCAGAGCAGGGATCCTCTTGAATCTCTCTGAGAAGCGGTCCACCCATGTATGAGCCTGTATGCAGATGCTCAAATAATAACAACAACAAATTTTCCAGCATATCATTGACTGAGTTAGGAGTGGCCCACCTGTCCTAGGTTCTTATGGCAACCATTTTGTGAGAGTGTAGCTGTAGGCAGCACTACATAAAGCAGGCGACATGTTGTCTACTATTTATTGCAAAATAGAGATCTACCACTAGAGCTGCCAATTTTGGTGGACGCATTCCTGGACATGTAAAAGTTGCAGAAATTTAACTAAGCTTCTTTAGAAACTGATTTAGTGTAATCAGTGCGGTCCCCTTTCACAGACATGTCAGTTGTTAAAAGACGCCAACATAAGTTTTTCTTGCAAGTCAATTCCTTCCTGCACCAATTGTTGTATATAGAGCAGTGCTCAGTGCAAGATGAACCTGTATGTGCACAGCTGTCAGAATTTCTGCTGTTACCCTAGAAAAGGGGGCTATATTATAGTTTGGTTCAGTGGGTTCCATTTTGAAAGAGACAGTTCCTTTTCTCTACATGATGGAGGTTTTCCCGCTCAAACTGTTAATTTGCACACGGTACTACCTTGTGCACCCCTCTCAAACAGGCTGTGCACCCGTTACTATCTGGTGCACTCAGCACCAAAACCGCTGCACACAGCCCCTAGGAAGCTGCACTCAACACCTATGTTCATTAGCATACTTTTCCCGCCTCTGGGCCAATAAAAGCTCTGAGGTATCAAGGGCTCGGGTCCTTGGATATTCCCCAGCCTTGGATCTACTCATTTGTTGCTCCTCTGTATTGTTTGCCTGAAGCTTGGATACCATCTATGTAATCAGAGGCCTGGACTTTTGAAATGTGCTACCCTTGTGTGGTAAATACCCACAAGGTTTTCCTGTTTGCATTGGTCACTGGAACTGGGATTCTCTTTTCCTATCATCTTCATTGGATTACCCGCCTACTGGATCAGACGGTGTTGTCAAAGGACGGATCAGACTGTGTCCAGGGGGGATTCCTTTCCAGATCGAGGATCCATATTGGGGTCGTCTCTTCACAGAGGACTCACTACTGTGGGATCTCCCTGCTTGTCCTCCCCAGAGGCTTACAAATAGCCCAAGGGTTGAAGGTCTCAGGCATCGATCGCCTCAGGCTTTGTATATACCTTATGTATCTAGGGAACTGTTCTATCTCCTTTCTTCGGGTTAGGGAGGGTTGGTTTATTGAAACTTGCTGTTAACTGTATATCTGTTCCACTATTCTACTCAAATACATGGTTTGGCCCTAAATTGTGTATGCCTGATTTGTGGCTAGAGATCCACCGATGATTAGATACGGCTCTCAGGTCGGATCTTTCTTCTGTGTAGGGACTCCTTCTCCCCGTTTTATATCCACACCACTGGCCACTTTTATTCTAAATTGCTTGTCCACGTCCCTAGGGCAACACTGCAATACTGTAAGTATCTTTACAAATGCAAGTAGTCTCTTCCTTTGACTTCAATGGCAATGCTGACATGCATAAAGGTACTCATTTGCTTATATGTCTGCAGGTTCGATCGAAAACTGAACAGTGAAATCTATAGTCGATAAAATGGAATTTACCAGATGCAAACACTTTACTCAATAAATTGCTGTTGTTGGCAGTTTACTGAATGAATTGTTGATGATCTGTGAAGAACATGGGAGATATCTGTATTTTTTAAATGAATCTGTGGTTAAATAGGGTTAATTCCAGCTGGAGCTCTCCAGTTTTACCAGGAACCATTCAATGAATAATCAAATAAATTGCACTCAGATGGACTATTCAGTGAATCCATCACTGAAAGTCTGCCTCCAACCCAACTGCAAAGGTTCATAAACAAAACTGATTGGGTTCCAGGGTTCTGGGACAAGCAAAGAGCTTTTGAAATGAATAAAACACTGCCTGAGAACTCAGGAAAGAGACACTGATTAGGGAATCGAGGCAAAAGCTGGATTGAGGGGTATAGTCTGTCTCACGGAGCTTACGGGGAATACCTGAGACAAAAGGGCTTACTTCATCATGCAAGGAAAGGCTAAGGGTTAGATAAGCTAGTGGTCATATAGGCCTTTCATTATTTTAACTTTTCTTTCTTCTCTGTGTGCTCTTTTCCTATGGATAAATAATCCTTTGTTTTGAACAAGCTAGGCAATTTGTCCCAGTGCTTATTAACCTCTCTGACAGTTGGGACATTTTTTCCCTCACATCCAACCCAAACCTCCCTTGCTTCAATTTAAGCCTTTTGCTTCTTGTCCTATCCTCAGATGTTAAGGAGAATATTTTTTCTCCTTCCTCTTTTTTATAACACCCTTTTAGGCACTTGAAAAGCTGCTATCATACTCCTCTGAGTCTTCTCTTTTCCATGCTAAACAAACCCGATTCTTTCAGTCTTCCCTCATTGGCTGTGTTTTCTAGACCTTTAATCATTTTTGTCACTCGTATCTGGATCTTATCCAATTTCTCCACATTTCTCCTGAAATGTGGTGCCCAGAACTGGACACAACTGAGGCCTAATCAGCACAGAGTAGAGTGGAAAAATTACTCCTTGTGTCTTGCTCACAATACTAATGCTAATACATCCCTGAATTATGTTTGCTTTTTTGCAACAGTGTCACATTGTTGACTCATATTAGCTTGTGGTCCACTATGACCCCTAAATCTCTTTCTGCACATATACATTCACTAGCTTGTCCATGAGGCTGTTGGAAAGACAATGCACAAACTCCTAGTCCCACCTCAGTGTAACAGACTGCTCAAAGTTTAGATCCAAAATGCTCCTAAGTTCTGGGCTGGTGATATAGGAGGTTTGGATCATGCTTGTTTATCTCTAAAAAGTAACTACCATCAAGTGCCCATCCATCAGTCATTGACAAAAGACAAATCAAGTGGCAGGGCTGGACAAACATGTGGTAAGTGAAATATGCTGCAATGAAAGATTTGTGTGTGTCGAAGAGTTAACAGTTGTGACAAACTGGTTTCCTACGTTCATCACTACTACAACACTATGATAATTTTTGTCAAAATATGCCTTTGAGTTATCATTTGAAAACTCAATCTCTGAAATTTGTCTGGTAAAATGTGTGTAGCAACAATGCATGTAAAGTTAAGATTTCACAGTAAGACATGGTTGAGACATGCTTCAGGTTTAGAAAAGCAGCCTAAATCAGTTCCTCAAAAGACAAAAAGCAAATGGACACAACAGCCAGGCATCTTTGGCTGGAAGACTGGTTAGAGTGAGATACTTACATTTTGACAAACAGATGTACGGTTCCCTGAACTCTAGCTGGAGATAATTTTCAAAGGGAAAAGAAAATGATAAGAAATGAGAAGAAAGCCCCCAAAACACTTCTCTCTTTCTCCCTGCTCATGTAACTGATCCCTGAAGGAACACTGAACCAGGGGAGGGATCCTGACTGAAAGAGTTTAGCCAGTGAAAGCAGGTGGTGAGAAAAAAACTTTGTTTTAAATTAATTTAGCTCGGTAAGTTAGGAATTAGTCTGCATTTTACCTTTTTATTTTTGTAACCAATTCTGATTTTTATGTCTCTCTACTTGTAATCACTTAAAATCCATGTTTCTGAAGTTAATACACTTGTTTTATTGTTTTATCTAAACAAGTGTGTTGAAGTGTGTGGCACCTCCATTTGAGATAACAGGGTTTGTGCATATCATTTACTATTAATGAAATGACAAACTTTCTATGTCAGGGTTTATACTGCAAAGAAGGAAAGAGCTGAGCAGTACAAGACACAGTTCTGGGAAGAAGTCTGAGACTGGCATTTTTCTGGTATCACTCTACAATGTAATTTTAAAAATGGCTGGTTAGAAGCACTCATATTTATTTGGGTATGATTTTAAATGTTGATGGCTGCATGTGAACAGGCCACTGTTGCTTTGTTCTCACAGCAAAGAAGTATGAAAGGCACCTCAGGTTTGAGGTTGAGAAGACACAGCTGTTCAGCTTATACCCAGGGGAATATCACAACAGCATAGGGATGTATCGCTTTGAAACAGATCATCTTAAAGAGCAGTTCAGTATTGCATCAAGGAAAACTTGAAGAGGTTTGAATGTGAAGACATTATAAAACAGTGAAGCCACTGTCTGTAAGACCTTATAAATGGAGCTTTTGCTTCTGTAATTATAGCTGGCAGCTTTTTCTGAGCTGCTAGAACTGCATATCACTTAATAGGCAGAGTGGTCAGTGAAACCTCTATGAAGACAAAGCTGTGGGCAGTAAAACTTGAGTGAATCACTGATTTCTTTCCTTTCATCCTGCCAAACACTGGTTAAAATATTGTTTGGTGGATTATAGTTCAGGTCGTACCCTGAGCAAAGTACTCTTAAAACCTGAATATAGGACAAAACCTCTAGTCAAATTCCCTTTGCTTGGCAAGTAAGCAAATAAATGCACAGAGCTAGAAAAAAAATCAATGCAGGCAACCTATTTTGAAATGGATAATTATTATTTATTATTTCTATAAGATACTATTGTGTTAGGGGCTGGACAAACATGTGGTAAGAGATAGTTCCCACCCAAAGAGTCTACACTCTAGTAGACAAGATAAACAAAAGATGCGATAAAGAAAAGATTCCACCCATTTTATAGATTTGGAACAGACACATGAAAGATTTAGGCCCTGATCCTGCAAGTTACAACATATGAACAGACCTTGTCATTGGAGCTCTGCACAAACACAGGGGTCACGTCAAACTCTGTAATTTGCAAAATTAGGGCCTAAACGATTTCCCCATAGTTATGCAGGGAGCCTGCAGTAATTCACTGAACTCCCCTCTCCTGTGGACCAGTCTTATTACAAGACCAACTTGCACAGACAACATATATGAAGTCCATATATACAAAACAGTTTAAGGAATCCATAGAATAGGAGATGGGTGAACATCTCTTATCTTCTTGTGTTTTAACATGGTGAGGAAGGCACAAAAAATCATTTTATTAGATCACCATAGGACAGTGAAAAGTGCCACTTCTGTTGCATGTAGAAAATTATAAAAATAGGGGCCATCAAGCCATCTGAAATCAATGGGTCTGATTTTAGTGAGCAATGGATTAGCTCTTAATATTTGTTGACATCACTATCCTGACTGCTTTATTCACATTTACTTCAGCGAGAGCAGTGTTAGGTCGATGCTGCTCGCGGCTGAAAATTCTACTCTTTAGGTTTTTTACCTTGAAACAATCTGTTGCTAAGCTACACTATTTCAAAATAGTTTTTTTAAACATTCAGAAGAGGCTGCACAGCCTCACTGAACTGCTTTTTCAACTCACTCTTCTATTTGCTCGCTGTTTTAAAAAGCAGCTTTTATTTGAAACAAGATTTAATATGTATGTATTACAAGAGATAGCTCTGATTTCTCCTCCCTGCCTTAAGTCAATGGGAGTTTTGCCTTTTATCTGCAATGGGAATATGATCTAGACTTAAATGAGGTAAAATCGAGGCACTCATTAAAATAAATGTCAAATTCATACTAATTTCTGTGGCACCAGCATTTCACACTAAATTTTTTGTAATTTGCTCCTGAAATTTAGAAATGATGTGAATCCCACTGTGATAATACCCTAGACATTTCTCACATTTTTTTAGCCATAAATTTGTGCCCATATTTCCTGTCAATTGATTATAAGGTAAGAGAAACCAAAATCCCACATCAGGAATTGAGTATATTTAACCATTCAGTTTAGGTGCTCCGTCTTGTTATTTCCAATGGCACATTATTACTTCATACTGGGGACAGTTGTAAGGCTCAATATTCATTAAAATCTCACTGAGATAATGTAATGTAATGTATCCAGAACAGCTACTTTTGAACTCATCTCCTCTAACTTCTTTTCCATTCATTGGTTTGTACCCCCAATTCTTCTGTACTGGCACCAGGAGCTCAATCAACTTGTTTTTCCAAAGCTTTGAAAACAAAACTGACCTAATTATTTGGCTTTGCTGCAGCCCTTCAAGGTTCTTTGATTCTAGTAATAAAACAATGAGTGAGAAGTGGAGCTTGTTTTGTATTCCTAGTTCCCATTAAATATTAGTGATAGTGTGGACAGCAAAGAACTTCAGCAGATAAGATAGCTCAGTGATACATCAAGTCCTTTATAATTGGAGGTGCCATGTTGTGGATTACATCTAACTTTCATAGACCAATTCCAAACATCTATGCATATTATACCAGACTATTCTGCAAAGTCTTATGAATTTGCTTATATTTAAGCATGTGTTTGGGCCCGTTGACTTCAATGGACCTACTCACAAAGTTAAATATGTAATTAAGGTTTTGTAAAATCTGGCTTTAAGAAATACTTTTAAAGTCTGAATACTCAACATCTCTCTCTCTCTAAATACAGGGAGTCCCCATCTTCAAACTTCATTTGTAAGTCGATTGTTTGGAACTCCAAAAGCATTTTCCAGTAGAAACAGTGTTGATAAATGCAAAGTAATGCACAATTATACATATAAAATAATGGCGTCTAAATTAGCTGTTACACTCAAGAAATATCTTGGAGTCATTATGGATAGTTCTTTGAAAACATCCACTCAATATGCAGCAGCACTCAAAGAAAACAGAATGCTGGGAATCATTAAGAATGGGACAGAGAATAAGACAGAAAATATATTGCCTGTATATAAATTCATGGTACTCCTGCATATTGAATACATGATCATCTCATCTCAAGAAAGGTATATGGGAATTGGAAAAGGGCTACAAAAGTGATTAGGGGTATGGAATGGCTTCTGTATGAGGAAAGATTAATAAGACTGGGACTTTTCAGCTGGAAAAGAAGACTAAGGAGTATATGATAGAAGTCTATAAAATCATGACTGGTGTGAACAAAGTAGATAAGGAAGTGCTATTTACTCTCTCATAACACAAGAACTAGGGGATCATCAAATAAAATTAGTAGGCAGCAGATATTAAACAAACAAAAGGAAGCATTTCTTCACACAACACATAGTTAACTTGCGGAACTCCTTGCCAGAGGATGTTGTGAAGGCCAAGGGTTTTTTAAAAAACATAAATAAATTAAAAGAAAATAGGTCCATCCATGATAATTAGCCTTCATGAGCAAGGATGGTGTCCCTAGCCTCTGTTTGCCAGAGGCTGGGAATGAGTGACAGGGAATGGATCACTTGATAATTAGCTGTTCCCTTCATTCCCTCCGGGGCATCTGATACTGGCCACTGTCAGAAATCAGAATACTGGGATAGCTGGACCTTTCATCTTGCCCAGTATGGTCGTTCTTATGTTCATTTAGCAATATCCCAAAATAAGATATAACAATTGTATTTAATTTGAGCTGAAATATTCAGTCCAATACAATCATATGATACTAGGGCAGAACAATGTAGCACTAAGCCAGCTCCCCAGTATCAGGGCTGGCTGGCGATGCCCCAGTTCTCAGCATAAGACAGAGAGGCCATTAGATTACTCTCTCTTATACCAGTTGCCAACAGCCTCAATAGACCATCTGAGCATCTGGGGATCAGCTGCATGCAGTAGTGTCCAAGCCACTTCCTCTTTGCCTTAGTCATGTTCCTGCTCCACTTGAGGAATCCCAGAATGGCCACAGTATTTAGATTTAGGTCTGCTTTGAATCAGTGAAGCTGCACAAATCAGTCTCAACCAAGCCAACTATCTGCTTCTGTGTACACTGTGAATGTTGCTATGTGCCAATAAAAACTTATATATATATAAGAACGAGTGCATATGAGTGCACAGCATTGAATGGCCCTGGAACTGAAGCACCACCTCTTGCATAGAAGGCTAATCTCCAGAGAAATGTTGATGCAGTTTCTGTGCTACCATTAGGCTAAATACTGATTTATTTACATAGTTTCTATTTACTCTTTCCTCAGACAAGCTTCCATTGCAAGTTTTTCCAGCGTAACAACTCAGTTAAATACTGAGTCAGCACCTCCACTTCGGCCCAGGTAGCCTTTACTTAAGCACAGACTTTTAAAATTTATGGTAAAACTTAAGAAACAACGACTAATCTAGCAGCACCTTAAAAACTAACAAAACATGTAGATGGTATCATGAGCTTTCGTGGGCACAACCCACTTCTTCAGATGACCGGAGTATTAAAAGTCCATATCCAAGAATAAATTAGGGAAGGGAGGATGGGGGCTGGGGGTAGGAAAAAAAGAAAAAAAATAGGATGTAGTGGCTGATATGGTTGGGTCCAGTGATGGAATCACTTGTGAAGATGTGTGGACAGAGTTGGCACCAGGGCTGATTGCAGGCATGGGTTCCTGGATGAGCATGATAGAAATGTGTTGTGTGGTTAATGGAAAGAGTTTGTTTGAGGTTTGGGGGGTGTCTGTAGGCCAGGATTGGACTTTCCCCCAAGGTCTGTGAAAGTGAGGGGTCATTTTCCGGGATAGGTTGTAGATTGTTGATAATGCATTGGAGGAGTTTAAGATTTTGTGTGGACTGATCCAGTCTGAGGTTATGGCTGACTTTGAACAACGTTTCATCAGCTCTCGCCTTCTAGAACCCTTACTCTATTTATGCTACATTGATGACATCTTCATTATATGGACCCACGGGAAAGAGACCCTTGAAAAATTTCACAGGGATTTCAACAACTGCCACCCCACCATCAATCTCAGACTGGATCAGTCCACACGAGAGATCTACTTCCTTGACACTACAGTACAATTACATGAAGGACACATTTCCACCACCTTATACCAGAAACCTACCGACCGCTACTCTTACCTTCATGCTTCTAGTTTCCATCCAAGACACATTTCCCAATCTACTGTTTACAGCCAAGCCTTAAAATATAACCAGATTTCCTCCAATCCTACAGACAAAGACAAACACCTACAAGATCTATATATAGCATTCTTAAAACTGAAATACCCAGCCAGAGAAGTGAAAAAATAGACTGACAGAGGCAAAAGAGTACCCAGACATGAAGTACTTCAAGACAGGCCAAGAAGAGAAAACAACAGAATTCCACTTATCACCTCTAGCCCACAACTTCGTCACTGGACCCAACCACATCAGCCACTACATCAGGGGATCGTATAACTGCACATCCACTAATGTGATCTATGCCATCAAATGCCAGCAATGTCCCTCTGCCAGGTATATTGGCCAAACTGGACAGTCTCTACGGGAAAGAATTAATGGATACAAATCCTATATCTGAAAAGGCAACACACAGAAACCTGTTGGAGAACACTTTTATCTGCCAGGGCACTCATTAATGGGTCTCAGAGTCACCATGTTGTTTCAGGCCAATTCCACAAGCCAAATCCACAGGGAAAGGTTGGAATTTAACTTCCTTTACTAGTTGATTCCTATTAGAGAGAAATTAATAAAGACATTGGCTGGCTCACACAATACCTTCCACATCCTAATGACTTAACCAACTAAACAATGGGTACTTAAAGAGGTGCAAAATGTTCTTCTCGGCTTCTTGTAACTTGAACAATCTAATTCACTATTTTTTTCTTTTTTCTTTCCTCCCCTCCTTCCCACTCCCCTTCCCTTATTTATTCTTGGATCTGGACTTTTACTGCTCCAGTCATCTGAAGAAGTGGGTTGTGCCCACGAAAGCTCATGGTAACATCTACATGTTTTGTTAGTCTTTAAGGTGCTGCATGACTATTCATTGTTTTTTAAGTTTTCCAGTTACAGACTAACTCGGCTACCCCTTTGAAGCAAAATGAATGTGTTTAAGATAGTTTTTAAAGGATGACTAAGTAGGATAGGGGAAGGCCATACATTACCACTGTGTGGGCTATTGTTGGTCTCTTTCTTTATTCTACTGAATCCTCCAGAATCTTTCATAAGTCAAATTCACTTTAAAGGAAAAGATTAAAGTCAAATCAGTCAGAGCAGAGTTAGGTCCAGGCTAAGCACTTTTGAAAGCCCCACAGGAACAGCACGTGAACACTGCAATCAGGCACATATGGCTGACTGACTCAGACTGAGCTCTGGGACTCTTCCACCTCGCAATGTCCCAGTGCCTGTATTCCAGCCTGAGTCCTGCATTACAAGTAAGCAGCCCCACAGCCTGAGCCCTGCAAGCCTAGATTAGCTGGCATGGGCCAGCCATGAGTTTTAATTCCAGTATGGACATAATTAAATGATCCGAAGACTCTTGGGATGTGTCACTAAGCACAAATTTCACTGCAATTCGAGGCTAGAAATAAAACCTTCAGTAGTGGAACATCTACTACAGAGGAGCTGGTCCTATACTCACTGGTATCAATAAGAGCACAAGTGGTTAGTTGAGGGAGGAAGAAAGAAGTCATTTCCTTTGTGCTTTCTCACTCAGAACTCCCCTATCGTTCTGGAGCTATTGGCTACGGCTCCTGTGATGGGGGAATAGCTGGACCGTAAACAATTATCTCTGCTTCCATATTTACTTAAGACTGTTATATTTGGCAACATGTTTCCAGTAGCTGAAGACTCATTTCCTGATATCAGCATGCAATCTGGCACTTAATGCAAATTCCCCAGAGAAACTCATGGCATGGTTGGAGCACAACATTATTAAAGTTCTGCAGGATTTAAATACCCTGACTAACCTGCAATGTCCATAATAAAACACACACAAATATATAATACAAAAGAATTAAGACTGACATAAAACCAAGGAAGTGGAAAGATACAGTTGCCAGAACAGCAACAGCCGCTTTAACTGCGCCACACTGGCATTGATTCTCTCCCTATGTACCATGTCCAAGTCCTTTTACCCTCGTAAGTTCTCTTTACAAGAATAAAAAACAAAACAAAGAATACAATAACTCCCACATAAAATATTTACAGCCATCTGCAGAATTAGCTACATTGTCCAGTGTAAGAAGCAAACAAGTGACAATGCTGTGGCCACCTTATCCAGATATGCAGAAACCTGATTATCTCTTGCTTATGTCATTGAACACATGTTGTTTCATTAAGAAACACCTCTGCTTTATTTTAATCTACTTACTTAATGTATATTTAAGAACAACTTCCAGTCACAAAAACATTTCACTAGGTTACACAAACAAATGTGTGCGACTTCCTTGGGAAAGCTATCATTTTAATTTGTTTTTGAAGGAAGTCATTTTTTTCATGGCAGATCAGATAAAAACAATTGCCTGTGATGATCTAATCTGAAGGTTATGTCAACCTCATATTATTAGTGTGTCTACTCAGTAGATGCAAGTTCTGCTGCCACCAGCCATCTTGATACATGCCCACAAATTAAAAGCAACACCAGTGACTCACTAGTAGGCCCCACACTGCAGCAAGTATTCTTAGAAGCACACAAAACAAAAACAAAACATGCCAGTAAATTGCAAGGAAACTCCAATGGAAATCAAGAAAGAATAAGATGCAGCAATGCCCCACCCATTGCTACCAAAAGAAAATCGATCATGAAATGTGACCACACACTATTAAGTTCCAGAGGAATCTGGTGATTAGGGCCATATTGGAATCTAGATAGAGTATCTGAATAACATGCGGTTATGGATAAATTACTTTATCCTTCTCACAGCCCAGTGAGGAACTGAGGAATGTGCACAGAGTAAATGACTAGGCCAATGTCACACAGGGCCTCTGTGGTTGAGACAGTGATTCAACCTCTATTTGGTCATCCCCAGTCCCTATTTGGGGACACACACACACACACACACACACACTAAAAATCTGCAATAGGGAAATATTTCTTCCCTACCACTAATTTGGTGCTAGCTGAATCATATGGGTACAAGTAAAAAGAAAAATCACACACATTAATATTGAATAGATAGGTTGGACATCTGTAATCCAGGACTTTCTAGTCTGGCAACATCCCTTGTCTGGCAGAACCACAGATGTTCCAGGACGAGAGAGTCCCGGTGGAGGGCTGGCAGCGAGGCTCCCTGCAGCTGAGCTGCCCAGTGCACCACATCTAGGCAGCCAGGCACAACCCAGTAGGCTGCCCGGTGGGGCCAGGAGCCTAGCATGCTGCAGTGGGGCTGCTCAGCAGGGCCATGAGCCCAGCGTCTACACTGTCCCTTCTTGTGCAAGAAAAACCCTCTTGCGCAATGCCGTTATACCTATTACTTTTCAGGAAGAATGGCATTGCGCAAGAGGGTTTTTCTTGCGCAAGAAGGGGCAGTGCAGACGCTCCTTCTTGCACAAGAGCCTCTTCTGAAAAAAATGGTGGCTCATTAGGTATGCAAATGAGGCTCGGCGATATTCCACGTTTAGCCTCATTTGCATATTACTCGCGCAAGAAGCCCCAAGTGTAGACATAGCTGAACAGTGCATGTACACTATAGAACAAAAAGTCCTAGTACTGCAACACATCCCCACATTGAGAAGGAAAAAATTCAATTATTACTTCGATAGCTGACTGCTCCCATTCTGCACATCCTGTAAAGGCTTTCACTTGGAATAACATTTTGAACAATTACAAATGACGTGAAAATGTATCTTCATGCTCCCAGTGCACATGGAATGTTTAAGATCCTTTGAATGTAAGGAAGTTCCTTCATTTGCTGATTACCTTCATGAGTTTCTGTGACTCAGGTTATTTTTTTTTCACATTACATCTGGATTAGGACTGAGCCATGAAAAGTTGGACTCTTCTCTAAAGTCACCCAAGTTTCAGGCTTATAAGTGGTTCTGGCTTCAGTCTTGATCTAGTATGGACCAATCTGCCCCAGTGAGCAGGAGCCAGGGCAAACACTGCCGGGGTGACCTCTGGAGAGACAGAAAGGCAACGTGAGGGATTTCCTTCTTTATCAGACAGTATTTTATAGGAATATAAGGACTACCATGTTGGGTCAGGCCAGCACATCCATCTACCCTGTTCAATACCCCCCTCCTAAAACTCTGGTACTAGTCACTGCTTTAGTCAGGGGGTATTGAACAGGGCAGATGGAGTGATCTACCCCTGCCATCCTCTCCTTGCTTCTGGCTTTCAGAAGTGTAGGATCCCAATTATTAATGGTTCCCAGTCATCCTGGAGGAATATAATCAGTGGGATTCTGCAGGGATCAGTTCCAGAACTGGTTCTGTTCAATATCTTCATCAGTGATTTAGATAATGGCACAGAGAGTACGCTTATAAATGTTTGCTTATTATACCAAGCTGGGAGGGCTTGCAAGTGCTTTAGAGGAAAGGGTCATAATTCAAAATGGTCTACATGGAGAACTGGTCTGAGGTAAATAGGATGACATTCAGTAAAGACAAATGCAAAGTACTCCACTTGAGAAGGAACAATCCATTGCTCGCATACAAAATGGGAAATGACTGGCCTGAAAGGAGTACTGCAGGAAGGGATCCAGGGGTCATAGTGGATCCCAACCTGAATATGAGTCAATGGTATAACTGTTGGAAAAAAAAATCATTGTGCATTAACAGGAGTGTTGTAAGCAAGATACAAGAAATAACTCCTCCTGTCTACTTAGGGTGACCTGACGAGGGGGGTCTGCTGATGCTTGGGATTTAGCCCTGCGGGGGGGGGGGGGGGAGGGGAGAATTGCCAGCACTTAGGGCATCAGCCCCTCAGCGGGGGAGGGGAGGAGCTGCCAGAGCTCGAGGCTCCAGTGGCTGAGCTCCCAGTGCCAGCGGCTCGCCCTGCTCTCTGCAGGGATGAAATTCCCACAGTTGGAGCGGAGGGGTTATGAGGCTGAAGCCCTGAGTGCCGGTGGCTCCCAACCCCCCAAGGCTGAAGTCCCAAGCATTGGTGGGTCCTTTCTCCCCCTCACCCCCCACCCCCAACCTCTGCAGGGAAAATATGGGTTAATGTGCCTGATTTTTTTTTTTTTTAATTTTAAGTTGGGATGCTGGGAGGAAGACTTATATAAGGGACTGTCCTGGTAAAAATGGGACGGATGGCTACCCTATCTCTACTGTGCACTGATTAGATGTTGACTGGAGTACTGTTTCCCATTCTGGGCATCACATTTCAAGAAAAGATGTGTAGAAATTGGAGAAAGTCTAGCAGACAGCAACAAAAAATATTTAAGTTCTAGAAAATCATGACCTACGAGGGAAGTTTGAAAAAATTGGATTTATTTAGCCTGGAAAAGAGAAGGGGATACTAATTTTCAAGTATCTAAATGATTGTTGCAAGGAAGAGGGTGAAAAATTGATCTCTTTAACCTCTGATGGCAGGACAAGAAGCAACAGGTTTAAATTACAGGAAGGCTACGTCTACACTGGCCCCTTTTCCGGAAGGGGCATGTAAATTTCAGCAGTCGTCGTAGGGAAATCCGCGGGGGATTTAAATATCCCCCGCGGCATTTAAATAAAAATGTCCGCCGCTTTTTTCCGGCTTTTAAAAAAGCCGGAAAAGAGCGTCTAGACTGGCCCCGATCCTCCGGAAAAAGCGCCCTTTTCCGGAGGCTCTTATTCCTACTTTGAAGTAGGAATAAGAGCACTTTGAAGTAGGAATAAGAGCCTCCGGAAAAGGGCGCTTTTTCCGGAGGATCGGGGCCAGTCTAGACGCTCTTTTCCGGCTTTTTTAAAAGCCGGAAAAAAGCGGCGGACATTTTTATTTAAATGCCGCGGGGGATATTGAAATCCCCCGCGGATTTCCCTACGACGACTGCTGAAATTTACATGCCCCTTCCGGAAAAGGGGCCAGTGTAGACGTAGCCGAAGGGAGGTTTAGGTTGGACATTAGGAAAAACTTCCTCACAGTCAGGCTGCTTCTAGATTGGCATGATTTTCCGGAAATGCTTTTAACAGAAAAGTTTTCAGTTAAAAGCATTTTCGGAACAGAGCATCTAGATTGGCACAGACGCTTTTCCACAAAAGCACTTTTTGCGGAAAAACGTCCGTGCCAATCTAGACACGCTTTTCCGCAAAAAAGCCCCGATCGCCATTTTCGCGATCGGGGCTTTTTTGCGCAAAACAAATCTCAGCTGTCTACCCTGTGACTTTTGCCCGAACGGGAGCAGCATAATATTTCTGCAAGAAGCACTGATTTCTTACAGTAGGAAGTTAATGCTTTTGCCGAAATTCAAGAGGCCAGTGTAGACAGCTGGCAAGTTTTTCCAGAAAAGTGACTGATTTTCCGGAAAAACTGGCCAGTCTAGACAACCTCAGTGTAGTTAAACACTGGAATACCAGCCCCGTGGTGGGACAGTGGAGTAGCTGGAGCACCAGCGTGGGCTCCCCAATGCAGGGGAGAGGGGTCCATAGCTTCAGTGGCCAGATCCAGACAAGCCAGGGGCTGCATCCGGCTCATGGGCCTGAGGTTCCCCACCCCTGGTTTTAAATATTTGGGTTTTGGACACAGCCATAGGGACAAGATCAGGGATTCTGCACATGTACTACCCTATACGAGTAAGAATGCAGGGAGGGAATGAAAGGGGACAGAGCCAGTGTGCCATGTGACAGTTAGCTGACTGGCTTATTGGGAGAGGAGTACACTGGCTCCTGTAATGATACATTCTAACCACTAGATCAGCGGTGCGCAAAAAATAAAAATAAAAAAAAATTGCTGCCTTTTTTTTTTTCCTCAACAAAAAGTTTCCCAGCCCTGGGAGGAGGAGGGGGTGTCACTAATTTAAAAAGATTGAGCATCAACACACTAGATGATGATTCCACATGCCAGCTACCAGTTTGGAGGGGGAAGGTTATGGATTTCATTGAGGGATTCACCCACTTGCCATTCTGAATATATCATTTATAAATCCAGGTCAGCCATGACAGCACAAATGTATGTTATTTCTCTTCTCAGGTAACTAACTCCCTCAAACAGTATTTTAAAGTGGATACGGTAATGCAGTTCTGACAATGTTTCATATTTTACACAGTGTGCACTAGATGGTGCTAGTACTTAAAAGAGATGACAACAAAGTTATTCTCTACCCCCATGGTATACAGCAGTTGGGATACTCACTGGGGATTTCTGCAGAATTTAAGCTGTTATTTACAAATGGAAAGATTCACCATTACATAGTTATTTGATGCCGTGATTTCTACTTCAGTTTGTAGAGAGCCAGTAATGATAGCTGTATTGTGAATTGCCACTACAGTAGACTCTTATTTATTCAAGTGGCCAGGGGAACAAGAGAAACATTTGGATAATGAAGCATTTGGATAAACAGAAGTGTTAATTTGAGCTGCAGTTTCACCATATAGAAACTTTACTGAAGAAAAAAAAAAGGTCTCAGTAACAGCAGGTAATCATTCAGACCTACTATACAAATACAAAGCTGTTGATTAGCACTCAACAGGAACCAGAAGCTATTAGTGGATGATTAACTATGGTAGAGCTACCTGGGAGACACATAGTGGATTCACATAACTAAAATTTTAGGAAAAAAAGAGAAATAGGATGGAGTGGGGGGTTTCTATATTCATCTCAGTAGGATGTTAACTCTGAAGGTTACTGATTATAGTTTAAATTATTACAGTGTTATTGCTGATCATTTTAGCAGGACTATCTAGCTAAATTCAAATTCAGTGTGAGTGGATTTCACAGGAGATAAACATAAAAATACCCCCAAAAAACCCGTAAAAACAATGAATAGTCCAGAAGCACCTTAGAAACTAACAAAAAATGTAGATGGTACCATGAACTTTCATGGGCAAAACCCACTTCTTCAGCTCTTCTTTTTTGTTAGTCTCTAAGGTGCTGCAGGACTATTTTCACTTTTTTTTTTCTTCATTTTTTTCAGTTACAGACTAACATGGCTACTCCTTGGAAACTATAAAAATACTTGTGAGGTCTGATTACCTCCTTTGGTACTCTGGCTATGCCTGGCTTTGTTGTGTCTTTGGAGAATTATGGTATCTATCAGAATAAAGTGTACAGGGTGGGGAACAGAGCGGATGAAAGAGTACAGTGCTATATGATCTGAGGAGTTCCAGGAATATCAGCAGCATCTAGCCTGAGAAACTTGTAAGAAACTCATTCAGCAGCTAATTCTGCCAGGCTCAATGAAGACTTCATTCCCTCCACAAGGTTAATTCACTCTTTGTAAATCTGAAGCTATATCTGATAGCTGAAAGTTATATTCAGGTATTTAAAATATTAAATTTGGTGAAGCTGGGGAAAGTGAGTGCCAGTGGTTGACAGATACTATGAACTAGAAGAAAAATGAGTCTTTTTCTTACAATTGCAAAGGCAATAAGAGGAGACAGTATACTGTGCTTGCAGCTGCATATTTTTCTGTGCACCAACTTTAATCAAATGGCCTTTCGCACTCTCACTTTCCAACACAAAAGTTCAATAAAAACGTGGCTAACAGAAGTCCCTATGCTAAAATGGTGAGAAGCTGGAAAGTTTGTTTGAACAGTGACACAGAAACTTCCAAAGACCAAACAAAATTATTTTACAGCTGAAACTGAGGAAGCAGAGACCAAGTTTGTCTCCATTTGAGTGATTTACAGTGCTCTAACTCAAGTTTGGTCAAGGAAATTTACTGAATGTTAATAAATGTCCAACAAGGGAGAGATATTCAGATCTACTGCTGCTGTTTGTGCAGGCCTTTTGCGCGAGGAGAACTTTTCCATTACAAATCAATACAACACAAGCTTCAGGGGGTAGCCGAGTTAGTCTGTTACAGAAAAACAACAACAAATAGTCTGGTAGCACTTTATAGACTAACAAAACATGTAGATGGTATCACGAGTTTTCATGGGCACAGCTCACTTCTTCAGATGACCGGAGTTATGAGTTTAGGATGTGTACACCCAAAATAAATAGGAAAGGGAAGGGGGAGGGAGAGGGAAAAAAAGGAAGTGGGTAGGTGACAAAGAGCATCAGTAAGTATCTGAAACAAAAAACAGGACTATGTAGCACTTTAAAGATTAACAAAATGGTTTATTAAGTGATAGTCTTTAAAGTGCTACATAGTCCTGGTTTTTGTTTCAACTAGACTAGACTAACATGGCTAAATCTCCAGTACTATTCTAAGTATCTGAAGATTGGGTAGTTAAACTGAAGCAGATATGAATCAAAGTCACTGGTTTGTCTTATCACAAACCAGTTCTACAAGCCAGATCCACAGGGAAGCATTGGAAATACAGTTAATCTGCAAATTCAATTCACATGCTAATGGACTCAATCTTGATGAAAGTTGGTTGGGACATTACCAGTTTAACAGCCATTGAAGGTGCAAACAGCTCTCTGTGTAGTATCCTTCCTGACATGGGAGTCAGTCTATTGACTTTGATTCTTATCTGCTTCGGTTTTAACCTTGAGGCTTTTTTCGGCACCTCCGCCTCCGAGAATATTTCCAAACCACCAATGAACATCAATCTGACTTACCAGATCCCCCCTATCAACACCAAAGGAAAAATAATTCTATATGGACTCCCCCTGACGGTCGGAATTACAATCTGGATTTCTATATACAAAGCTTCTGCAACAACGCACAGACTGACATTATTCGCAAATGACAACAAGCGACACACAATCTCAGCCGTGCTGAATACCATGCCATCCAGAGTCTCTAAAACAACCTGGACATTATAATCAAACCAGCTGACAAAGGGGGTGCTGTGGTCATTATGAATAAGGCCGACTATAACCAGGAGGCAACCAGACAACTCTCCAACACCACATTTTACAAACCCCTCTCCTCTGATCTCAACTCGGAATACCAAAAGAAACTACACTGTCTCCTTAAAAGCCTCCCTAGAGCTACTCGGGAAAAAATCCACACAGAAACACCTTCTGACCCCCAACCAGGATTGTTCTATCTGCTTCCCAAAATCCATAAACGTGGACACCCCGGACATCCCATCATCTCTGGTATCGGCATGCTCACTACTGGTTTATCCTGCTATGTAGACTCTCTTCTCAAACCCTACGCAACCAACACCCCCAGCTATCTCCGAGATACTACTGACTTCCTAAGGAAACTACAAAACATCGATAACCTCCCCGATAACACCATCCTTGCCACTATGGATGTAGAAGCTCTATACACCAACATCCCACATAAAGACGGATTACAAGCAATTAGAAACACTATCCCAGAGGACACCACTGCCAATCTGATAGTAGACCTATGTAACTTTGTTCTCACCCACAATTATTTCCAGTTTGAGAACAACTTATACCTCCTGATCAGTGGCACAGCCATGGGTACATGCATGGCCCCACAGTATGCTAATATCTTTATGGCTGACCTAGAACGTTTCCTCAACTCCCGTCCCCTTTTACCCCTTCTCTACTTACGCTACATCGATGACATTTTTATGATCTGGACGCATGGCCAAGAAACATTGGAGACATTCCACAGAGATTTTAACAACCTACACCCCACCTTCAATCTCAGCCTGGACCATTCTACACGAGAGATCCATTTCCTGGACACCAAAAGTGTCGACATGTGCCGAAAGTGTCTGTCTGCTATGTACATTGGACAAATGTCTCAGACACTTCGCCAAAGGATCAATGACCACAAAACAGATATTAGACAGGATCACAAAGAAAAAATAGTGTCTTGCCATTTCAACCAGAAAGGACATTGTCTCAATGACTTGATTACCTGCATCCTGCTTCAAGGACCTTTTAAGACTACACTTGAAAGAGAATCCTCTGTACTGTCATTCGTGCTTAAATTCGACACTTTACACCTAAGTTTGAACAAAGACTTTAATTATCTTACCCATTACGAAGATAGCTTCCCCAATTATCACCTCTAATATCATTAGCTCTCAGACATTTACCTCCCCCCCCCCCCCCCCCGCATCCTCCTCCTGTTCTGAAATTTGATTTGTCCTTTTCATATGTGTTCATTTTTGTATCCTTTGGTATATATGGTTGTGACAATTTTCTTCCACTACTTGATCTGAGGAAGTGGGTCTTGCCCATAAAAGCTCATCACCTAATAAACCATCTTGTTAGTCTTTAAAGTGCTACATAGTCCTGTTTTTTGTTTCAGCTTCACCAGACTAACACGGCTACATTTCTATCACCAATTTTCAGATACTTACCGATGCTCTCTGTCTCCCATCTCCTCCATTTTTTTCGTCCCTCCTCCCCTTCTCCTCTCCTATTTATTTTGGCTGTACACATCCTAAACTCATAACTCTGGTCACCTGAAGAAGCCCACGAAAGCTCATGATACCATCTACATGTTTTGTTAGTCTATAAAGTGCTACCAGATACAGTCACCTAAAAAGACACACACATGTGTGTGGTCTCCATATAGAGGCACCCGATGTGTATTCTATACTAAGTAATAGAGAGGCTCCCATTGGCCTGAATGGGCTTTGGATGGACTCCTTCAAAAGTAGATAAGAGCTGGACTGAGAGCCAGGTCTCGCAGGCTGCTGACTCCATGGCATGGAATTCCGGAAGCCCTGGTATGGAAGATTCCCCAGAGCTACAGGTCCTGGAAGTTCTAGGGTACCTAGCATAGGACTGTCTGCACAAGGGGTCTGCCCTGGAGCCAGAGATCCTGGAAACAATCAAGCTGCCAGGCCACACACTTACGTGCTTTAGGAATACTGGACTATTGGGATGGCAGTGAATAGATCTTGCATCGTTGCCATTCCTTATCTGAACTTATTCTCCAGAGAATTTGATTGGGATGGTTTTCGGTTTGTTTTTACCTTTAAAAAGGGAGAAGTCTAATATCCTGAAGAAATCAGCTCTTTCAATGAGAATCCATAGCTCTGTACTTTACATCACCACTGTGTTGTTACTGAGTTTCCTCTCGTAGCTGGGTTCCCATGCAGTTTAGGATTTAATTGAGAGGCACTTAAGGTTTTAAAGGAACATATTGTCCTACTTTACCATTGCATTTGGCCCAAATCCTATGATGTCATGTGCCAAAACCCTAGGATGTTGGGGAGTCGTGAATAATTTGTTCTGTTTTAAAGTAAATGAAAGAATCAATGCTTCCCATAAGAGTAATGGAAACCTTAATAATAAGCTAAATGTGTTCCCAGAAGGAGAAATAATGGAGGCAAGAAAGGAGGAAAAATACCAATGAGTAATACATTCATTATACTAGCCCAGCACTAAACATGCTGAAAATGATCATATTAAAAAAAACCCACCATCATGGAAAAATTTCTTCCTTTTCTTGATGTGTACAATTTCTTCACTGCAACCACTATATTAATAGATCCAATGACACCCATTTTAAGTGAAATAGCTTTTACCATAACACGACAGATTCTTCTTGTGAATTTTTTCAGTCAATATGTCCTCTGTTAGGCAGTGGCTTGGTCTCCTAGCAACAGTTTAGGGAAATCCATCAGAGGCATGGAATTTAACTGCAGAGTTGGATTGATACATGTTCTTTTTGCTTAGAGTCCTCACTGAAATATGTGAATGTGTATTCATATATGCATGTGTGTGTTTGTGTGTGTAATGTATGCTTATTTAATTGCAAAATGCTAGAATTAATCCTACATTTTACATAAGTTTACAGTTTAAATCCACAGAATCCAGGAAATTCAGAAATGACCTGCTTCTCACTAGAGAGCTGATATATTACAATGAAAAATATGCAGTATGCAACTATTGAGTAAAAAAGAAAGACTTAATGGTTTGTAGGAGGAACTCATTTTTTTCAAAGCCTTTTTAAAATCCTCAGTTTTTCACTCTAACACCACACCATTGTCCAATTTAGGGAAGTTACAAGTGAACAGAAATACTGTTCTGAAAAACAAGAAGGATCCCAATCAGGTCTAGTACTCCTTTGATGCATTATACCTGCTTATTATCAAGATTGAATGTGTCTCCCATGTTTGGCAATTGCCATGAAGAAGACATAAAGAAGAAGCAGGCACCATTCCAGCCTAGAGCCTGAAAGAGCCGACAGAGGGGGCTGCGCTGTAATCCCCTGGCCTGCCTGTATGAATTTCCTTCCCCTAACTCCTGTTTAGCTCCTTGCCTGGATGGTTCCACCTAATCTAGAGTCATTCACGTTTGAGATGCCATGTTTTGAGTGTAACCTTCCTTCTAGCATCTGATCCAAATTCTAATGCCTTGACATCTGGATCAAAAAACAGGACTATGTAGCACTTTAAAGACTAACAAGATGGTTTATTAGGTGATGAGCTTTCGTGGGCCAGACCCACTTTCTCAGATCAAATAGTGGAAGAAAATTGTCACAACCATATATACCAAAAGGATACAATTAAAAAAATGAACACATATGAAAAGGACAAATCAAATTTCAGAACAGAAGGGGAATGGGGGGGGAGCGGGAAGAAAGGTAAATGTCTGTGAGCTAATGATATTAGAGGTGATAATTGGGGAAGCTATCTTTGTAATGGGTAAGATAATTAAAGTCTTTGTTCAAACTTGGTGTAAAGTGTTGAATTTAAGCATGAATGACAGTTCAGTGGATTCTCTTTCAAGTGTAGTCTTAAAAGGTCTTTGAAGCAGGATGCAGATAATCAAGTCGTTGAGACAATGTCCTTTCTGGTTGAAATGGCAAGAAACTGTTTTTTCTTTGTGATCCTGTCTAATATCTGATTTCTGGGCATTGATCCTTTGGCGAAGTGTCTGACGGACACTTTCGGCACATGATAGCATAAATTATATTTCTGGATGAGCAGGAATATGTTTCTTCCCATTTCAACCAGAAAGGACATTGTCTCAACGACCTGATTACCTGCATCCTGCTTCAAAGACTGTGACAGGGCACTCCTGCCCTGCACTCAGAGCGCGCCAGGGGACGCCGGGCGGACACACCGGGGGGTGGAGAGCACGGTCAGGCCCGCCACGTCGGGCTGCATGAACGCGCCGGCAGTCGGCGCAGGGAGTGTCGGGAGGCAGAGGGCGCCGACCGGCAGGGCCCAGGAGGGAGGGGCCGGCGAGGCGCGGGCTGATGAGGTCACGGGGGAAGGGTGGCTGGAGAGCGTCGCTGGGGAAGTGACGGAGAGGGGGAGCGGAGCCAGCGGGGAATTTAAACCCGGGGTCGGCACGGTGCAGGGGGAGGAGGCGAACGGAGTAGAAGGAAGGAAGAAGGAGGGAGAGGTGAGACGGGAGATCACAGGAGGGACAGGCCAGGAGGCCTGGTGGAGTAGGAAGCGGCCCAGGGCGGGGTCGTGGAGCCCGTGAGCGGGTGCGTTTTGGGGCATTCCCCCATCCGCTAGGGAGGGACCGTGGGTCCCTGCCTTTAGAGCCCTGGGCTGGGGTTCGGAGAGGGGGCGGGCCCGAACCCCCCTACTCCGCTGACCGCCGGATCTGGCTCGGGTGGAAGCACGAGCGTGCGCAATAAGAGGGCCATCGGCCGTGGTGGTGGCTACTTATGGTTGACTTTCTGTGGTAGACTAGTTTGGAGTTGACTCTCGGTAACGAACCTGTTCACACGTGGTGGAGAATGTGGGCATGGGTCCGTTTGGGTGTTACTGATCCGTTTGGGTGTTTTTCGAAAGAACCAGGTGTCGACCACCCACGAATTACAGTTGACCTATCCCCTGAACGCACGATGGAGGTCAACAAGATTATAGAATGGCTGGTGGACAACCAGAAACAGCAACAGCAGCATCAGAATCAGGTGTTGCGGGACATGATGACCCAATTTCAGGACCAGCAGCGGCAAATGCTGAAGGAGATCCACGAAGGGGTGATTGCTCGAGGAGCCACGCCCGGAGGGGAGCCGGGCCCCCTAGGAGACGGAGAAGGGGGCGCCATCCCGGGTGCCCAGCTGCCGCTGCGGTTGACTAAGCTGGGACCCGAAGACGATCCAGAAGCATTTTTGGTCACCTTCGAACGGGTGGCTACCGCCGCAAAGTGGCCGCAGGAGCACTGGGCCACTTTACTAGCCCCCTTCCTAACGGGCCCGGCCCAATTGGCCTATAGAAGTATGGCAGACAAGGATGCTTTGTGTTATTACAAAGTCAAGGAAGCCGTGTTGGACCAGCTGGGCATATCCCCGGAAACGTACCGACAGAGATTCCGAGATACCCGTTATGACCCGAAGGAGCGCCCGCGGGCGCTGGGACAGCGAGTCAGGGAAGCGGGCATGCAGTGGCTGGAACTCGCCAGCAAGACCGGACTGCAGGTAGCGGAGCAGGTGGTGTTAGAACAGTATCTCCGGATCCTGCCCGCCGAGGGGCAAAAATGGGTTCGCCGGCACTGGCCGGAGTCGTTGGAAGAAGCAATCACGCTGATGGAGCGATTTTCGGCGGCGGAGGAAACGGGGGGAAGACACCCCCCTCCATCTCCCTCGGGGCCTCGACGGAGCCCGGCCAGTAGTGGGGGGGCGGACACCGCACACCGGGCAGACACACCGGCCCGCAGACCATCGTGGGGCCCGGGGGCGGAGCGGAAACTGGCCCCAGTCTGGAACCCGCCGAGGAGAAACGAAAACCAACCGGGGGTGAGCGGGGATTCCGGAGCACCCAACCTGAAGGCGGACCCTAGCCCGAGGGGAGCCTGCTTCCAGTGTGGCGAGGAGGGGCACTTCAAAAAGGACTGCCCCTTGATGGATTGTACCTTCGGGCAGAGAAAGCGGGACGGGGCAGCCGGAACCACTTCATCGAGAGCCAAGGTAACCAGGTCGATAAGCCTAAATGGGAAGTGGGTAAGGGCGGTGGTGGACTCGGGGTGCGGCCAGACTATGGTGCGGGAGGACATAGTCCCTGATTCCCAGCCTCGCGTGCCCCGGATCTGGATGAGGTGCGTGCACGGGGATGTACACCCTTACGACACCGCCCAGGTATGGATCGATGACGGGCAGATCCGGGCACGCTGTCAGACCGCTTTATCCCCCAAACTCCCCTACCCAGCGCTGCTAGGGAGAAACTGGCCGGGGCTGGCCACCCTGCTGAAGGAGTGGGGGACGGGTCACGAGGGCCCGGGGCCGAGACGAAAGAAACCCGTGCTGGCAGCCCAAGGGGAAGAGGTCCCCACCTTGGGGGAAACTGGGAGGCCCGAAGTTGGGGGACCGAACCCCCCGCTACGCCTAGAGGTGGAGGAGGGGGACTTCCTGACACACCAGCGGTAGGACCCGACTCTACAGGCAGCATGGACCCAGGTGCGGGCGGAGGCAGAGGAAACGCCAGAGGGAGAGGAGCAGCAACGGCTGGGACCACGCTTTGAGGTACGGGGAGAGCGACTCTACCGGGTGGCAGTGGGGGCGGACGGACAAGAAAACCCACAATTGTTAGTGCCGCGCCCGTACCGCTGGAAGGTATTGGAGCTAGTGCATAATCACCCTTGAGCGGGGCACCTGGGCAGCGAGAAGACCCAGCAGCGAATTTTGCAGCGGTTTTACTGGCCAGGGGTGTACCAAGAGGTCAAGAACTTTTGCATGTCTTGTCCCCAATGCCAAAGGACCTCTAGCAAGAAGGTGGCCCCCGCCCCGCTGGTCCCTCTACCCATCGTGGGCGTCCCATTCGAACAAATAGCCATGGATTTGGTGGGGCCCTTAGAAAAGTCAGGAAGAGGGCATGTCTACATCTTGGTAATCGTAGACTACGCAACCCGCTACCCCGAGGCTATCCCGCTGTGGAAGGCCACCGCCAACGTGATAGCGGAGGAACTAGTCAAGGTGTTTTCAAGGGTAGGCTTGCCGAAAGAGCTACTAACAGACCAAGGCACCAACCTGACTGCGAGGGTGATGACCGAGCTGTGCAAGTTCCTACGAATCCGCAAGATTCGCACCTCCGTCTACCACCCCCAAACCGATGGCCTCGTCGAGAGGTTCAATAGGACATTGAAAGGTATGCTCAGAAAATTTGTACAGGAGGAACCCCGGGGGTGGGATAAGCTACTCCCTGCTCTGATGTTTGCCATCCGGGAGGTACCACAGGCCTCGGTGGGCTACTCGCCCTTCGAACTGCTTTATGGGCGGAAGCCCCGGGGGGTCCTCGACCTGGTGAGGGAAGGGTGGGAAGCCCAGGTTACCCCGGCCCTGGGGGTGGTCCACTACGTAACACGGCTCCAGCAGAGACTAGGTTCCCTGGCCGAATGGGCACGGGAGAACTTGCAGAAAGCCCAGGAAGGGCAGTGCCAGCAGTATAATCAAAGAGCCCAGGTCCGAGAGTTCGCGCCCGGCGACCAAGTGCTACTCCTCTTACCAGACAGAGAGTCCAAGTTACTGGCACGCTGGCAGGGGCCCTTCAGGGTGTTAAGGAAGGTCGGGGAGGTGGACTACGAGATACAGCTGGATGGCCCTCGGCAGGCCACCCAGATCTACCATATTAACCTGTTGAAGCGGTGGGTGCCCCGGGAAGCCTTCCTGATAGAAACACAGACGAAGGATGTGGAATTTGGACCATGGGGAGACCCGGAGGTGACGGTCAAAGAAGCCACGCTCGGGGCCGAACTCACGGGACAACAACAGCAGGAGATCCGGGACCTACTGGAGAGGCATCGGGAGGTGCTGACGAGCAGACCAGGACGGACGCATCTGGCCCAGCACGAGATCGTCACCGAACCAGGGAAGCGGGTACTGGACCAGGTGAGACCCCTCCCCCGTAAGATGTGGGACATCGTAAAGAAGGAACTGGGAGACATGCTGGACTGGGGGGTAATTGAGGAATCGCACAGCGGGTGGCGGAGCTCGATTGTTCTGGTTCCCAAAGCAGAGGGGACCCTCCGGTTTTGTATTGACTTCCGGAAGGTTAATGTGATCTCCCAGTTTGACGCATACCCTATGCCACGCATCGATGAGCTGTTGGACCAGCTGGGGAAGGCCCGGTACCTCTCCACGATCGACTTAACGAAAGGCTACTGGCAGATCCCGCTGTCGCCAGCGGCCCGGGAGAAGACGGCCTTCTCGACCCCCTTCGGCCTTTACCAATTCCGGACCATGCCATTCGGCCTGCACGGGGCGGCCGCAACTTTCCAACGCCTTATGAACCGGGTCCTGAGAGAACACCAGCCCTACGTGGCCACGTATATTGATGACATCATAGTGTTTAGCGAGACCTGGGAGCAACACCTAGAACACGTGGCAGCAGTCCTGGAGGCCTTGAGACAAGCTGGCCTCACGGCCAACCCCAAGAAATGCCAGTTTCGAAAAAAGGAGGTGACTTATCTGGGGTACACGGTAGGTCGGGGGACGGTGAGGCCCCTCGTGGATAAAATTCAAGCGGTTCGGGACTATCCTATCCCCACCACAAAAAGACAAGTAAGGCAATTTCTGGGGTTGGCGGGGTATTATCGCCGATTCGTGGCCCACTTTGCATCATTAGCTACCCCGCTAACGGACTTGACCCGCAAAGGGAAGCCCCAGAGAGTCCAATGGACTGAGCAGTGTCAGAAGGCCTTTCAAGCTCTAAAGGAGAGGCTAACTCGGGTGTCGGTGCTCGCCCAACCTGACTTTTCAAAACCCTTTACCCTCCAAACTGACGCGTCGGAAACAGGGTTAGGGGCCGTGTTGACGCAGGAGATGGGGGGGGGGGGGCGAGCACCCGATCCTGTATCTAAGCCGGAAACTGTTTGATAGAGAGAGGGGATACGCCACTATCGAAAAAGAAGCGTTAGCTATTAAGTGGGCGGTAGATGCTCTCTGATATTTTCTTGCAGGGGCCTGCTTTACCCTGGTAACCGACCACGCCCCCCTGAAGTGGCTCAACACCATGAAGGATACCAACCCAAGAATACTCCGGTGGTACCTGAGTCTGCAGCCATACAGGTTCAAAATTGTGCATCGACCGGGGATTGCCCATCAAAACGCGGACTGCCTATCGAGGATGTCCGAGGGAGGGGGCGAGTATAAGTAATGAGACGAGGGGGGAGTGGTGTGACAGGGCACTCCCGCCCCGCACTCAGAGCGTGCCGGGGAACGCCGGGCAGACACACCGGGGGGTGGAGAGCACGGTCAGGCCCGCCACGTCGGGCTGCATGAATGCGCCGGCAGTCGGCGCGGGGAGTGTCGGGAGGCAGAGGGCGCCGACCGGCAGAGCCCAGGAGGGAGGGCCCGGCGAGGCGCAGGCTGATGAGGTCACGGGGGAAGGGTGGCTGGAGAGCGTCGCTGGGGAAGTAATGGAGAGAGGGAGCGGAGCCAGCGGGGAATTTAAACCCGGGGTCGGCACGGTGCAGGGGGAGGAGGCGAACGGAGTAGGAGGAAGGAAGAAGGAGGGAGAGGTGAGACGGGAGATCACAGGAGGGACGGGCCAGGAGGCCTGGTGGAGTAGGAAGCGGCCCAGGGCGGGGTCGTGGAGCCCGTGAGCGGGTGCGTTTTGGGGCATTCCCCCATCCGCTAGGGAGGCACCGTGGGTCCCTGCCTTTAGGGCCCTGGGCCGGGGTTCGGAGAGGGGGCGGGCCCGAACCCCCCTACTCCGCTGACCGCCGGATCCGGCTCGGGTGGAAGCACGAGCGTGCGCAATAAGAGGGCCATCGGCCGTGGTGGTGGCTACTTATGGTTGACTTTCTGTGGTAGACTAGTTTGGAGTTGACTCTCGGTAACGGACCTGTTCACAAAGACCTTTTAAGACTTCACTTGAAAGAGAATCCTCTGAACTGTCATTCATGCTTAAATTCAACACTTTACACCTAAGCTTAAACAAAGACATCAATTATCTTACCCATTACAAAGATAGCTTCCCCAATTATCACCTCTAATATCATTAGCTCACAGACATTTACCTCCCCCCCCCCCCCCATCTCCCTTCTGTTCTGAAATGTGATTTGTCCTTTTCATATGTGTTCATTTTTTTAATTGTATCCTTTGGTATATATGGTTGTGACAATTTTCTTCCACTATTTGATCTGAGGAAGTGGGTCTGGCCCACGAAAGCTCATCACCTAATAAACAATCTTGTTAGTCTTTAAAGTGCTACATAGTCCTGTTTTTTGTTTCAGCTACACCAGACTAACACGGCTACATTTCTATCACTATTTGACACCTGGAGAAGTTCAGAGACAAAAGAGACAGGGGGAGTGAGAAATATGTCTCAGTGAGGTGTATGCGCTTGTTTAGGGAGCTTGAGGAAAAGTGGACAGTTAAACAAAAGGGTGTTTACCATGGCCGATAAGACCATGATGCTGTAACAGACATCTCAAATCGCCAAGGTATTCAAATGATCATCACAGAGCACTCAGAGCATGTCTACACTGGGGAGTTATTTCAAAATAAGAAGGCAAACTTCCATACTACCGAGCCTGCTATTTTGAAATAATAGGCTTGTTATTTTAATAAAAACTCCTGCTTGTGAAGAGGAATAAGCTTATTTCGAAATAGTTATTTTGGGAGTTATTATTTCAAAATTACTTACTTCTAAGTAACCTGATAGTGTAGACAGCTTCAGCAACAGTTACTGTATATACTCGAGTATAAGCCGGCCCGAATATAAGCCAAGGCACCTAATTTTACCCCAAAGAACTGGGAAAAAATATTGACTCGGGTATAAGCCTAGGGTAGGAAATGAGGCAGCTACTGGTAAATGTAAAAAATGAAGATAGGGGGTCAACAAAAACAATATGGTTCTGCAGGCACGGCCACAGCTCAGCCCCCGCCCCGCAGACCCCACGTTCCGGGCCCCCTCGCCTGCCAACGAGCCCCCTCTAAACAAGCCAGCGGGGGGGGGGGGGCTGTGCGAGACCCGGGCCGGGCGTCGATGGGCCAGTGAGCCAGCGGGGGGAGCGGGTGTCGGTGCTGGCTGGATTTTACCACGGGAGGGGAGGGGAGGGGAGGGGGAGCAGGGAGCAGCGGCTGGTCCTTGTGCACCTGCCCCAGAATCGGGCCCAAGCTCGTGATCAGGGCTCCTGGGCGCTTCCAGAACAGACGCCCACGGTGCCGAGTCGGCTCCTGGCCCAGCTGTTCCCGAGCTCAGCGCTGCACCCGAGCGTCATGGCGAACGGCCCCAAACGCCCTTCCTCCCACGCGGCAAGGGCCCATGGTGCCGGGCAAGCAGGGGCTGGGGGGCCAGGAGAGCCAGGAGGGCAGGGGCTGGGGGGCCGAGGGGGCAGGGACTGGGTGGGCCAGGAGGGCAGGGGCTCGGGGGGACAAGGGGACAGGGGGGCCGGGAGGGCCAGGAGGGCAGGGGCTGGGGGGGACGAGGAGACAGGGGCTGGGGGGGACAAGGGGACAGGGGGGCTGAGAGGGTCAGGAGGGCAGGGGCTGGAAGGGCCAGGAGGGCAGGGGCTGGGGGGCCGGAGCTCCGGGCTCACGCGTCTAGACCCGGCCGGCGGCAGAGACGCGCTGAGCCCGCCCGTGAGCCCCTAAGCCGAGGGGGGCATTTTTCAGCACAAAAACTGTGCTGAAAAACTCGGCTTATACTCGAGTATATACGGTATATACTGAGTCACAGTATACATTACATGGCACAGGAGTACAACCTAGACTTGGTGAGGACTCTTGTTGGGCTAAGTTTGACAGCATTGTCTGACATGGCCTGGCACTTCACCCAAAGGGGGAATTTATATTTCTGATCTAGAGCCCAGTGAAGTCCAGGTAAGACATTAGATCACGACATATATTTAGTTGAAAATGCATTGCCGGGGGGCATATTTTTGTGTGTTAAGAGTATAGATTTTTCTCCTGGTTTAGCTGAAAAGGAATCAGTTATTTTGAAAAAAAATAGTGATACAATATTTCCTGGCTAGACCATCTCTTTTTCCTATGTTCACTGAGGGTATCCAACAATAGTTAGAGTTGCTTTTATATGTTCCCTAAAAATGTCACTAAGGATTTGAACTCTATCAGCAAAATACTGATTTTTTTCCTAATGAGAGGAGAGGAGGACCAAGAGAACAGTGAAGAACATCAGAGGAACAGAAATAACATAATTGTTCTCACGGATCCTTATTTTGGGAAAAGGCAAATTTTCTAAGTGGTTAGACTGTCATTATTGAACTAACCTCAGGCTGGTACTATCCCCATGAGAAGCTTTTAGAGTATAATCAAAACTAGATATGTTGTTCAATTATGCTTACATAATCACAATTTAGGTTTTTTTTTAAGGTGACAACATAAATTAATACCTCTGTGAAGAAGCATCTGCTCCACGCTAGTGGAGAAATGTTTAAAAGCAGCCCTGGTGAGGCTGCACATTAGGCAGCCAATCAGAGAGGGGTTGCAAGGAATAGCCAATGAAGATAGAGCAGGCCCACATATAATGAGGGCTGCAGGGGAGAGGAGTCATTTCCCTCTTAGGAGCCCAGAGAGAAAAGACTGGATCTCTGAAGGGCTGAGTGAATTGCCAAGATCCTGGTCTGAGCAGTGCTGGATAGGATAAGTTGGAGGAAGAGGAAGGTGGCTGATTACTGTGAGAAACAGGCAATGACTCAAAGGCACAGGAAGTGCTGGGAACTGCTGTGAGAAAGTGGTCCAGGAACATAGACTGAAGATTTGGAAGAGGGACAGAATGTGACTGCTGGCTATAAAGTCCCCTGGCTTGGGACCTCCCTCCCCTGCAATTGCCACTGTGGGTGTGACAAGCGAAGGTCTCTGTTCACTACTGAGGCAAGTATCTAGAACTTACACTGTCATTGGCCACTGAGGAAAGTGGTTGGACAGATGATTGCCATTTCCCTGGAGGTAGGGAGAACGGAGTGGGGCACAGCTGGAAGGCTGTGTCCTGAGGAGACACCACAGCCCGGGTAGCTCTATGGGTCTGGTGCTGAAATGACGGTGGCAAGACAACACCAGAGTAGTGCACCCTGTGGAAGGACTGACCTAATTCCCAGATCAGGCAGCAGGAGGAGCTGTGGTGGTGAGTGTCTTGTTACGCTCTCCTATTACAAAATGCAGTAATTCAGATTTGGGTTGGGGTGGGGAGAAACAGGCTACCTTTGGCAGACTCTCAATCCTTTCTAAATAAAAACATAGTCCATTATAACCAGGATAGCCATATTTCTTAAAGTAAAATCAGGACAGACTGGGGCTTGCCTGAACCCCCAGCCCTCCACACCCAAGGCTTACCAGGGCCAAGCTCTTCACCACTGGAGAGTGGGGTGAGGGAAAATGGGAGTTCAACTCTGAAGGCAGGACGAATTTCTCTACTGCTTCAGAGGGGTAGCTGAGTTAGTCTGTAACAGGAAAAACTTAAAAAACAACAAATAGTCTAGTAGCACCTTAAAGACTAAATAGTTACAAGAGGATGATAAGAACCATTAGTTTGCACTTGGAAAGGAAGATGATCAACACCAGATTCTATACAGACATCAAGAATCATTAGCCCCTTTGGTTGGTTGGTTGGTTGGTTGGTTGGTTAAGTCATTAAGATAGAGATGAAGCCGTGTTAGTCTGGTCTAGCTGAAACAAAAGACAGGACTATGCAGCACTTTAAAGACTAACAAGATGATTTATTAGAAAGCTTCACCTAATAAACCATCTTGTTAGTCTTTAAAGTGCTACATAGTCCTGTATTTTGTTTCAAGTCATTAAGATGTGGAAGATACTGTGTGAGCCATCCAATATCCTGGTTCATACCATTTGCATAAGAATTAAACTTGTGAATGAAGTTAAGTTCCAACCCTTCTCTGTGTATTTGGCTTGTGGGATTGGACTGAAACAAAATGGCAACATGGAGATCCATTAATGAGTGTCCAGGAAGATTAAATTGTTCTCCAACAGGTTTTTGTGGTCGCCTTTTTGGATATCTGATTTGTGTCCATTAATTCTTTTCCGTAGAGATTGTCCAGTTTGGCCAATATACATGGCAGTGGAACGTTGCTGGCATTTGATGGCATAGATCACATTAGTGAATGTGCATTTAAATGAGCCTCTGATTTGGTGGCTGATGTGGTTGGGTCCAGTGATGAAATTGCTTATGTAGATGTGTGTGTAGAGTTGGCACCGGGCTGATTGCAGGGGTGGGTTCCTGGATGAGTATGATGGCGGTATGTTGCATGGTTACTGGAAATAATTTGTTTGAGGTTAGGGGGTTGTCTATAAGTGAGAATAGGCCTTTCCCCCAAGGCCTCTGAGAGTGAGGGGTCATTTTCCAGGATAGGTTGTAGATTGCTGATAATGCATTGGAGGGGTTTAAGTTGTGAACTATAGGTGGTGACAAGTGGAATTCTGTTTTCTCTTTTGGGTCTGTCTTGAAGTAGTTCATATCTGGATACTTTTTAGCTCTGTCAATCTGTTTTTTCACTTCTCTGAGTGGGTATTTCAGTTTTAAGAATAACTAAAAATGCCACCCCTAATCCCCGACCAGGAGCTTTCTATCTGCTACCCAAGATACACAAACCTGGAAATCCCGGACAACCCACCATCTCAAGCATTAGCAAACTTATAACAGGATTATCTGGCTATATTGACTTTCTCCTCAGACCCTATGCTACCAGCACTCCTAGCTACCTTCATGACACCACCGACTTCCTGAGGAAACTACAAAACATGGAGGTGCTAATAGTTCTTGATGTCTGTGTAGAATCTGATGTTGGTCATCTTCCTTTTGGCTATCCCTCTGAAGCTTATCTACTCACTGTCTCTTTTTCCTTCCTCCTCTCCATTTTTTCCCCTTCTTCCCTCACTCCCTCCTTCCCTTATTTATTCTTGGTTCTGGACTTCCAACACTCCTGTCATCTGAAGAAGTGGGCTGTGCCCACGAAAGCTCACAATACCATCTACATGTCTTGTTAGTCTTTAAAGTGCTACTCCCGTTGGCAGAGCTGCATGCTACCCAGCACGTCTCCAGGTGGTGGATAGGAGGGGGCCTCTTTTCAGGGGTTTGCTGCAAAATAAGCGAGCTTTGTCGAGCAAATATGCAGCCGCGGACCAGCAGCACCAACATTACCAGGGTGTCTCTTGAGCATCTGCTCTTGGCTCTGCCTTGCAGTTGAGACAAATGCCCAGTTTTGACAAAAAAAAAAAAAGGAGGGTTAGCTGGGACAGAGCTGCAAAAGGAGACTTTCCCAGTGAAAACAGGAGAATCCTCATTATTATCATTATATTTGCTTGTATTGTGATAACACTTTTAAGGCCCAGTCATGACCAACACCCCATTGCGCTAGGTGCTATACAAATCCAGAATGAGACAGTTCCTGCCCCCAGTGTCACCCTCACCATACTCTGTCTGAACTTTGCCCCTTCAGAAAGTCAGCACACAGCCTCTGCACCATTCTAAATGGCTACACTGCATTTAAAAAATGTAGTAAGTCTAAAACTCTACAGACTTGGGGCCACAAACAGCAGTGTCAACTCTGAGACTCAGCCCAGCCTCTGTCCTCACTTCATAACCATGCCCAAACAGCCATGCAACTGTTTTTAGTGTCACAGCATGAATACCATAAACTCAAGTCTAAGATTTCCTCCAGCAGTTTTCAAAATGCAGATTAGATGTGCCCTTGGATTCCACATAAGCCTTCTGTTATGTGAAATTATTTGTCCCTTAAGAAGGATGAACTGCACGCTCTGACAAAAAATTGTCCAAATTCCTATGAATTTAGATGTGAAGTAGACAGCATAAATATTTCTTCCCATGCTGTATTCACTTTTGAATTTTATTTATTGACTTGCACATACGTACAGTATGTAGAGCAAACAACTATAGTGTGAAACAACATCATATACAATGAGTCATCAGCGTGCTAGCTTACAGCTATCCCACAGAGAGCTTGTGCTGTCATTCACTCTGGCATTTGCAAACATAACTGCAAACACATAAAACCAATGGGTTCTCTTGTATAACGCTTTAAGCTAATCCTCCTTAAAACAACAGAAACCATGTTGACAAAGACATGGTTGAGTCAAAATAATGGGGTGCTTTGTAAGGAAATGTTTGGGGCAACTTGAATCTGAAACGACAAATTTTGTTTTATAACCTTTGATTTACAGAGGAACCTGTCCTAGTTTCTATGGCAATGCAGAACAATCACCAGGCATTAGTTTCTAGTGTACAGAAAAGAGAAACTGGAACTGGGGAATTGCACTAAATGAGTCACTAGAACTAGCTCCAGTCATCTTGATACCACTGTATTATTGACTGATAAACCTTAAATTCCTTCATTAGCTGCATGCTTCCTGCATTATTTGGCCAGCTTTAGGTCTGACATGAAAGTCATATTGGAAAATAATTTATTTGCTGAATCTAGCCATTAGACATTAAATAAGTTATTTGAGCAATAGTCACCCAGCCACAGAATTAGCTGAACACTGCAAAAATGTAATGACCTCCTCTGCAGAGGTGGGCTTATGTCCCACCTAAGTCCCGCTTAAGTCCTGTTTCGAAGATTTGATTAATATATGAATCTAGTTGTCTAATTGCTGAAAAACTGGATATACATTATTCAGTGACTAATATCCAAACAGCTCTAATCTGTCTGTTACTGACACATTGCTGTATGCACACAGTATTTATTATATTAGCAAATGAATGCCATTGCAGGGTGCCCTCTTATGACTTGAGGTGACCCTGAAGTTGCCCTGCCCTCAGTTATCTCCTTGGTAACAACTCTGTCAGGCCAGAGTATCCTTCTCCCACCTTACTGGGGAAGAATTTTTTCCCCCCTCAAAAACAGATTTTAAGGCTCTACGGCCATCCTTCTCCTTTGTTCAGGAGTCCCATAGATCTCCTTCTTGGGGCTGGGAAAGGGTAGCACACCTTTTTCTCCTGGTGTCTACCCTGTTCTGAGGGAGAAATATATCTCAGCTCATTGGGAGAGAGGGGAGTTTTGTGCCACCCACATCACAAGGTTTCTGGTCCCAAGTCCTGAAAACAACAACAGTTCAGGTTTCCCCCAGACATTCTTTCTTCTGAGATCAGCTTCGTCTTTCCCACACCTGCCTTTGCCCCTCTATACATCATCTACACTAAAAGCCATAGGAATCTTAAATGGACACCTTAGAACAGCTGTTGACTGATTCCTAGTCCCTACTTCCTTAAGGGGACAGCCACCCATTACTTGATTTTTTTTTTATTAAAATGAAGAGCTTGACTTGAAAACCTACTTAAGGTTGCTAAGATACAAAAACACCACAGCAATGTAGTGCAACACTTATGTACAAAATCCAAGCACTTACAAGCAAGGAAATGAATAATTAAGGCCATTCTAAATTTTACATTGCTCACGTGATAAATAGATCAGCGTTCCAAAGTAGTCTAGGGGAAGGTGGTACCCATCTCCCTTAGACTACTTTGAAAATCCCAACTATGTTCTTAATAAAGAGAAATGGAGATTTGTTTACAAAAATCACCACCTTAACTCTTGCCCAGCAATTAGAAGCTTGTTTATCAAAATATCTTCCGGTAAGGAATGCCATGTAATGGCAAAAATCAGTTAACCTTTATGAAATGACAGAGCAATAAGACAAGGTGGGTGAGGTAATACGTTATTTAAGTATTTATTCATACAGTTTGAAAAATAACTATTGATGTATAGCACAAATCTGTAGGTACTAGATTGGCATTGAGTATCATTTATTTGGGCTCAGTATTAAAAAGCATAAAATAGACAAGAGGTTGTTTTTTTTCTGCACCTAGAACAGCAAAATCCTGCTCCAGGACTTGGGCTCCTTAGTGTTATGGTAATACAAATAATAACCAGAGAATGACAACTGCAGCACAAGCTGTACCATGACACTCTCTGACAAGTAGCTTCAGAACAACGGGTATCACTGCAAATGCTTGTAAAGTAAGCTGTCACTCCACTTCAGATAGGGCTCAGATTTTTCTAGATGTGATAGCTGATAAATTCCTGCATCAAGTAGTTGCTGAACCAACAAGGGGGGATGCTATTTTAGATTTGGTTTTGGTGAGTAGCGAGGACCTCATAGATGAAATGGTTGTAGGAGACAACCTTGGCTCGAGTGATCATGAGCTAATTCAGTTTAAATTAAATGGAAGGATAAATAAAAATAAATCTGAGACTAGGGTTTTTGATTTCAAAAGGGCTAACTTTAGTAAATTAAGGAAATTCGTTAGGGAAGTTGATTGGACTAAAGAAATTATAGATCTTAAAGTGGAGGAGGCCTGGAATTATTTTAAGTTAAAGTTGCAGAAGCTGTCAGAAGCCTGTATCCGTAGAAGAGGGAAAAAATTTATAGGCAGGTGTGTTAGACCAAGCTGATGAGCAAGCATCTCAGAGAGGTGATTAAGAAAAAGCAGAAAGCATATAAGGAGTGGAAAATGGGAGGGATCAGTAAAGAAAGCTACCTTATTGAGGTTAGAGCATGTAGGGATAAAGTGAGAAAGGCTAAAAGTCAGGTAGAGTTGGACCTTGCAAAGGGAATTAAAACCAATTGTAAAAGGTTTTATAGCCATATAAATAGGAAAAAACAAAAGAAGAAGTAGGACCACTAATTACTAAGGATGGAGTGGAGGTTAAGGATAATCTAGGAATGGCCCAATATTTGAACAAATACTTTGCTTCAGTCTTTAATGAGGCTAATGAAGATTTTAGGGATAATGGTAAGTTAACAAATGGGACTGAGGATAAGGAGGTAGATATTACCATATCGGAGGTGAAAGCCAAATTTGAACAGCTTAATGGGAGTAAATCAGGGGGCCCAGACGGTCTTCATCCAAGAATATTAAAGGAACTGGCACATGAACTTGCAAGTCCATTAGCAAAAATTTTTAATAAATCTCTAAACTCAGGGGTTGTACCATTTGACTGGAGAATTGATAATATAGTTCCGATTTTTAAGAAAGGGAAAAAAAGCAACCTGGGTAACTATAGGCCTGTTAGTTTGACATCTGTAGTATGTAAGATCCTGGAAAAAATTTTGAAGGAGAAAGTAGTTAGAGACATTGAGGCTAATGGCAATTGGGACAAATTACAACATGGTTTTGCAAAAGGTAGATCATGCCAAACCAACCTGATCTCCTTTTTTGAGAAAGTAACAGATTTTTTAGATAAAGGAAATGCTGTGGATCTAATCTACCTCGACTTTAGTAAGGCATTTGATACAGAACCACATGGGGAATTATTGGTTAAATTGGAAAAGATAGGGATTAATATGAAAGTTGAGATGTGGATAAGCAACTGGTTAAAGGGGAGACTACAGCGGG
Organism: Pelodiscus sinensis; assembly: GCF_052426305.1. Classification (NCBI taxonomy): domain Eukaryota; kingdom Metazoa; phylum Chordata; order Testudines; family Trionychidae; genus Pelodiscus; species Pelodiscus sinensis. Next base: position 112,832,048 of record NC_143055.1, on the reverse strand, counting down.
TCATACTGAAAGGTGAACTGTCAGGTTGGAGGAAGGTTAATAGCGGAGTTCCTCAGGGATCAGTTTTGGGTCCAATTTTATTTAATCTTTTTATTGCTGATCTTGGCACCAAAAGTGGAAGTGTCCTAATAAAATTTGCGGATGACACAAAGTTGGGAGCTATTGCCAATTCAGAAAAGGATCGGGATATCATACAGGAAGATCTGGATGATCTTGTAAATTGGAGTGATAGCAATAGGATGAAATTTAATAGTGAGAAGTGTAAGGTTATGCATTTAGGGATTAATAACAAGAATTTTAGTTATAAGCTGGGGACACATCAGTTGGAAGTAACAGAGGAGGAGAAGGACCTCGGAGTCCTGGTTGATTATAGAATGACTATGAGCCGTCATTGTGACATGGCCGTGAAAAAGGCTAATACGATCTTGGGATGTATTAGGCGAGGTATTTCCAATAGGGATAAGGAGGTGTTAGTCCCATTATACAAGGCATTGGTGAGACCCCATTTGGAATACTGTGTGCAGTTCTGGTCTCCCGTGTTTAAGAAGGATGAATTCAAACTGGAACAGGTACAAAGAAGGGCCACTAGGATGATCCGAGGAATGGAAAACCTGTCTTATGAAAGGAGACTCAAGGAGCTTGGCTTGTTTACTTTAACCAAAAGAAGGCTGAGGGGAGACATGATTGCACTTTTTAAATATATTAGAGGGATAAATACCAGGGAGGGAGAGGAATTATTTAAGTTTAATACCAATGTGGACACAAGAACAAATGGATATAAGCTGGCTAGTAGGAATTTTAGACTTGAGATTAGACAAAGGTTTCTAACCATTAGAGGAGTGAAGTTCTGGAACAGCCTTCCAAGGGAAGTAGTGGGGGCAAAAGATCTATCTGGTTTCAAGATTAAACTAGATGGGTTTATGAAGGGGATGGTTTGATGAGATAACATGATCTTGGTAACTAATTGACCATTCATTATCAGTGGGAAATAGGTCAATGGAGGGATGATAGGAGTTACTATAGAGAACTTTCTGGGTGTCTGGCTGATGAGTCTTGCCCACATGCTCAGGGTTTAGCTGATCGCCATATTTGGGGTCGGGAAAGAATTTTCCTCCAGGGTAGATTGGCAGAGGCCCTGGAGGTTTTTCTCCTTCCTCTGTAGCATGGGGTACAGATCACAGCTAGAGGATTCTCTGCATCTTGGGGTCTTCAAAGTATTTGAAGGCTTCAATATCTGAGATAGAGGTGAGAGGATTATTCTAGGAGGGGTGGGTGAGATTTTGTGGCCTGCACTGTGCAGGGGGTCAGACTAGATGATCATAATGGTCCCTTCTGACCTTAAAGTCTATGAGTCTATGAGGTCAGCAAAACCTGACCCTCCCACATCGCTCTCTCTATTTTGTGGAGATTATAACATTTGTGATGTCTTAGAATGATTTTTAGTAAGTGAGATTGGTTCCTTGCCTGAATCTACTTCTCTGGCAACACCAAACCCCTTCCCCCCAATTCAGCTGATAACAGTTTTTTCCCCCCAAGATCTAAGCCCTATACATTGCAATTAATCACCTGTACAAGAGCTTGCTATTATTACAGTAAATTAAGGTAGTGTAAATTAAGTAAGTGTAAATTAAGGCTCTAAAAGCTATGTAAGATTTTGTGAGGCACACCCAAAGAAGGGCTGAATTTGTTATAGGAAAGCCCCAGGGCATTGTATAATATATAGATTATATAACATGCCATTGACTATGCTTGGGGATGACCACAGCTGCATTGTGACATTCCTTCAGGTCTAGATTGTCTCCTTGCAACTTATTCTGACTAAGGGGCAGTATATAGTTATGCGGTCCCAAAAGCAGAGCAGAGATCACACTGTGACTCAGTGACTGTCTGGTGCCTAACCCTTCTCAAGAAGGGAATCAATACATACAGGCACCTTTCATAATACAACTTGCTACCTCTTTCCTTAAATTCAGTTTGCCAGCACAAAGAGAGAGGGTAGGGTGGAGCCAATACTTCCAAGCCCTGCCCATATACTCTTTACCTACCTATATGGAAGACAGCTGCTCTTCCCTCATCCCCATATTGCTACTCATGATTATATAGATAGCTAGGAGCAACTTCTAGCCCTAAAGCTGTAGCTAAAAATACTGAGCCAAACTATGCCAGTTTGTACCAGCTGGAAGTCTGGCCTGTCAATGTTAAATACTTGCTGCTTTTTTATTAGCATGTGCTTTGACTCATGGGATAAAATCTGAAATACTGCAAGGTGCAGATGGTCCAGCTTCTTCTCAGAAACACTGTGTTTAGAGTTCCTGTTCAAACAAGAACAAAAGCTCAGTGTCACGTTAGAGAACATGCATCATTTAATTCATTTTAATTGTAACCCCCTTTTTCCTCCCCAGGTTACTGGGAAGCAGGTCACACTCACAGGTGTGCCTGGACGCCTGGTGTTTTAACTCAAAAGAGATCCTGAGTACCCCAGTGGTGATGGTGTTTAGCTGGGGAAAACCCTATCCACCCCCTTGCTGCAGTCCCTTGCTGGCAATGAATGTAAAGTGGCGGTGCCTCCACCTGGCTGGCCTTGTACACACACTAGTGCCTTGAGAGCCTCCAGGAATATACTCATTCTAACATAAAGCTGGATCTAATTCCAGAACAACTACAAATCATATACATCTAATAGAACACTTTAAAATAAACCATCTTTACTTAACTAAACAGGGATTAACAGATTAGCAAGGAATAGCATTAACAAAACACATAACAATAACTGAAGCTTATATAGCTAGACAACAGTGACCCCACCCCAGAGGGTGCACACCCTTAGACTCAGTCCCAGACGCTTGCGTTGGCGCGCTGATGTTGCAGCTGTAGTGAGGATTTGGTCCAGGCTAAACAGCAGCTCTGTCCCAGGCAGCACTCTTCCAGCAAGGCACAAACTTACTGCCTCATGTTATGCCTATAGGAAGCAGCCTGCTAACTCCCAGTTCCAACAGGCATGTAGTAGCTGCACTCCAACAGCCCCTGCACTGGGTCAATGTCCTTGGCAGCAGCCTGGCTCCCCCTTTGGTTCCAAACTGCAAGGCAGAGTCCCAGACTGCTAGGCCTCTTCTTCAAGCACATGGAGAGAGCCTCTTCTCTCTCACAAGAGTCCCTCCTACCTCTTTTGTTCCAAGGGCTCATGGGAATTGTAGTCTGGATTGCAGCACAGGGTCTTTTTAGAATAAAACAGAGGTGCCTTTAGTAAGGGGACTGTGTGGCGGGTTTTAAGGGTGCGAGCCTCGCACCCCCGAATCCCCCCGGACTGAGCCGGCGGGCTGGGGTGGGGCTCCGCGAACCCACCGCCTTCCAAATGCCCAGTTGTCCTGCCCCCGGGGGTTCGCGGGCAAGTCCGGCCCCGGGTGCGATCACCCCTCGCCCCAAGTAGGGCCGAGGGGGTTCAGCGGACCCGGACCTGTAACGTCCCGAGCGGCCCCCGGCCGGGGGCCCGACCGGGGCTCTTGAGCCGTCCCTCTACTCTTTGTCCCCTTGCTCTGTTGCCCCTCTCCGCGGGGGAGGGGAGGGGGGTAGCGTTCGACCGTCGCTGCCTTTTTGGGCTTGCGCCGCGGTCGGGGTGTGGGGGGGAGTGGGGGACCCGGGCCCGCCCTCACCACCGGGTCCCAGCCCGAGGCCCTAAGTGAGATGGGTGCTTTAAGGCGCTCCCCTCACGGCAGGCGGGGCAGCCGCCCGAAACTCGCCTGCCCACGGGCGCCAAAACGGCCCCGCCTCGGACTCCTTCCACCCCCGATGCTCCGGCCCACTGGGCCGGGGCAGAGTCGGGTCACTTACCCCGTCGTAGCCGCCGGGTTCATCCCAAAGCGAGCCTCCAGCTGCCGGGGTCGTCTCCCTTGGTCGCCCGGAAGGCCGGGTGCTTGGGGTGCCGGGAAGCCAGGGTGGCTGCCCGCTCGCTTCCCCTGTCTTGGGCGTCCCGGTGCCCTTGTTATGGGCGCAGCCGGGTGACGTCGGAGCCGTCAGCCCCGCCCCCTCCGGCGGATCCCCGCGCGGCTCCGGCCGGAGCGTGCCTGCGGCTCCTGCCCGGGGCGCGAACCGGGGCGCCCGCGCCGGACGTCTCCCGGGCCCCCGGTGCTTCCCCCGTCCCCTCCGGCGCGCGCCCGCCCCCGCCTTTAGCCGCTGCGGGGCCGGCGGCGCCGCGCCGAGCGGCTTCTGGCCGTCCTTGGCCGCCGCTTCCTGTCGGAGCGGGGGGGCCTCCCCCGCCCCTAGTGCGGACCCTGCCGGGTCCGTCACACACCTCCCCCCTTTGGAAGGGTCGCCGTCCGGGGGGGGTCCTCCTATCCGGGAAAAGAAGTCTGCGTTAAGGTGGGTGGCCCCGGGTCGGTGCACTATTTCAAAGCAATAGGGCTGCAGGGCCAGGTACCACCGCATAATCCGCGCATTGGTCTCTTTCATGGAGTTAAGCCAGACCAGTGGAGCGTGGTCCGTCACCAATTTGAATTTATTCCCCCACAAATAGTATCGCAAGGAGTCCACCGCCCATTTTACCGCCAATGCCTCCTTCTCAATGGTTGCGTAAGCTCGCTCCCGGGGCAGCAACTTGCGGCTAAGGTATAAGATGGGGTGGTCCCCATCTGGTCCCTCCTGCGTCAGTACGGCGCCAAGTCCCACCTCGGAGGCATCTGTATAGAGAATGAAGGGTTCATCAAAGTCTGGCTGCCTTAACACGGGGGCGGCGGCTAGTTTTTCTTTTAGCGTATAAAAAGCCCGCTCCGCCTGCGGGTTCCAACGTACTTTGGTGGGCTCTGAATTTCGTATCAGTTCAGTTAGGGGGGTCGCCACCGACGCGAACTGAGGTACGAACTTTCTGTAATACCCCGCGAGTCCCAAGAACTGGCGGACCTGTTTCTTGGTCGCCGGGATGGGGTATTCCCTCAGTGCCTGCACTTTGCTGAAGATAGGTTTTAGCCTCCCCCTCCCCACCGTGTACCCCAGGTAAGAAACCTCATGCTGCGCGAAGCGGCATTTTTTTGGGTTGGCAGTGAGGCCGGCCTTCTGTAAGGCTGACAATACCGTTCGTAAATGTCCCAGGTGCTCTTCCCATGTCCGACTATAGATGACGATATCGTCGATGTAGGCGGCGGTGAACTCGGCGTAGGGGGCCAACACCCGGTCCATCACTCTTTGGAAGGTCGCCGCTGCCCCGTGGAGTCCGAACGGCATCGTCCGGAACTGGAACAAGCCGAACGGAGTCGAAAAGGCGGTCTTCTCTTGGGCCTGGGGGTCTAACGGAATTTGCCAATATCCCTTAGACAAGTCCAGTGTCGATATGTAGACCGCTTGTCCCAGCCGTTCTAACAGTTCGTCCACCCTCGGCATGGGGTACGCGTCGAACCGGGATATAGCGTTGACCTTCCGGAAGTCTATGCAGAAGCGTGTGGAGCCGTCCGCCTTGGGGACTAATACGATGGGACTGCGCCACTCGCTCACCGATTCCTCTATAACCCCCCATTGCCGCATCAACTGAATTTCCCGCCTTACGGTGTCCCACGCCTTTCGGGGGAGAGGGCGCAGAGGTTCCCGCACGGTTCGGCCTACCTCTGTGACGATCTGATGGACCCCCATCATGGTTCGGCCCGGGCGCGACGTGAGCGTCTCCTGGTACTGGTGGAGGAGGCTCCGCAGTTGCCCCTGCTGGGCAGGAGTCAGTTCGGGGTTCAGACTAGCCTCTACGGGCCCCGTCTCGGCTCCTCCCCATGGTCCTAGGTCCTCCTCCTCGGACGGGGGTGCGATCAGTAGGGTGTCCCGGGGTACCCATTTCTTCAATAAATTAACGTGAAAGAGTTGGGTCCCCTGGCGTCGGCCCGACAGTCTGATCTCGTAATCGACCTCCCCCACTTTCTTGATAACCTCAAAGGGGCCTTGCCATTGCGCCAGGAGCTTCGACTCTTTTGTGGGTAAGAGTAGCATAACCCGGTCCCCCGGTTGGAACTCCCGACGTCGCGCGTTAGCGTCGTAGTACCTGGCTTGGCGATGTTGGGCGTCTTCCAGGTTCCGTCGGGCGTACTCCCCCAGCCGGCTCAGCTTCTCCCGGAGCTGCGTAATGTACTGCACTGTCCCTCGTCCGGTAGAAGCTTGGTTCTCCCACCCTTCCTTCAGGAGGTCCAGAATCCCGCGGCACCGGCGGCCGTACAGCAGCTCAAAGGGGGAGAAACCCGTGGAGGCTTGCGGGACCTCCCGCACTGCAAACATCAGGCTAGGTAACATCAAATCCCACCCCCGGGGGTCTTCCAGCACGAATCGGCGTAGCATTTCCTTGAGCGTTTTGTTGAACCGCTCAACTAATCCATCGGTTTGGGGGTGGTAGACTGAGGTCCGCAGCCGGTGGATTTTTAACATCTTGCACAACTCCTTAATGACCCTGGAGGTTACATTCGGGCCCTGGTCCGTAAGGATGGCCTGGGGTAGCCCTACCCTAGAGAAGATCCGGAGCAGTTCCCGCGCTAACGTCGGGGCTTTTGTGTTTCTTAACGGGATCGCCTCGGGGTACCGGGTGGCGTAATCGACAACTACCATAATGTAACGGTGCCCCCGCCCCGAGGGTTCCAGTGGCCCTACCAGGTCCATGGCAATCCGTTCAAACGGTACCGCCACTATTGGCATGGGGACAAGGGGGGCTTTTGGTACTCTGGCTGGGGCCGTCCTCTGGCATTCCGGGCAGGAGTCACAAAAGTCTCGCACAGCCCTGAAAATGCCGGGCCAGAAAAACCGCTGCAGGACCCGGTCTAAGGTTTTCTCCCGGCCGAGATGCCCTGCCCATGGGACGGCGTGCCCCAATTCCAGGACTTCCCGACGGAAGCGGGTGGGGACCACGAGTTGTTTCCGTACCCCCCCTGCGGCCTCCCTCGTGACCCGGTATAGGCGGTCACCCCATACCTGGAACTGTGGTCCCTGCGGTGCCCTCTCTTCGCCCTGCCTTTGCTCGTCGGGGGTGCCCGCTTGGTCCCAGGCATGTTGGAGGGTGGGGTCCATCCGTTGCTCGGTCAGGAAGTCCGGCGCTGTCTCGAGCTCCAGGCAGATCGCTCTCTCCTTCTCTGCTGCTGCCGGCGTCAAGTCGCCAGCCGCCCCCTCTCGGCCTCCTTCCTCCGCCGGAGGGTCCTGTCCTTTTAGGAACAGCTCGAACCCGGGCCAGTCGCGGCCGATGAGGACGGGGTACGGCAAGGTTTTGGCCTTCCCTATCGGCCAAACCCGGTCCTGTCCCCCCCCGGTCAGGCGGAGTTGGACCGTGGGGTACGCCTTCACGTCCCCGTGGACGCACCTCATCCACACGGGCTCGCCTTCTGGGTGTCCAGGGGGGACGAGGTCAGCCCTCACGAGTGTGACGGTGGAGCCCGAATCCACCAATGCCTGAACGGGGCGGCCCTCGAGCCACACTCGATGGACCAAGGGACCCCCTCTGGTTCCCCCGTCCCCTCGGGGCTCGGCCGCCGTCCCCTGGCTTAGGGTGCAGTCCATTAGGGGACATTCCCGCTTAAAATGCCCCTCCTGCCCGCACTGGAAGCAGGGCCCTCTTCCTCCTGGACGGACCTCCCGTGGCCCCCCTTCGGGTCGCCGCTCCGCATCTGTTCTCTCGGGTGGGGGCCGGGGCCAGACCGGGGCCAACCGGGGGGGGGTATCGCGTCCCCTGCGCCCCCCTGATGAGGGTTCTCCCCCTGGAGGCTTCCCCTGGGGCCGGGACCCCCCTACCTTCGGGGTGGGCGGGTTGGCCCGTCCGGCGCCGCCCTCTTCCCTCTCCGCGAGGAGATGGGCTTCCATCAGCGTGACGGCCTCATTGAGCGTTGCGGGCTGGTTCCGGCGGACCCACCTTTGTCCGTCCCTCGGTAAAATGTGGATGAATTGCTCCATCACCACCATTTCTGAGACCTGGCTGCCCGTCTTGTGCTCGGGCTCTAGCCACCAGTTGGCCCATTCTTTTAGTCGCTGGGCTACCGCCCGAGGCCGGTCGCCACCTCTAAACACCTCCTGCCGAAACTTCTGCCTGCAAGTCTCGGGGGAGTGCCCCACCTGATCTAGAATCGCCTCGCGGACCTTCGGATAGTTCAAGGCGTCCGCTACGGCCAGGCTGCGGTAGGCGAGTTGGGCGGGCCCGCTTAAGTAGGGGGCCAACAGCGTCGCCCATTGGTCCGGCGGCCACCGAGCGGCCGTCGCCACCCTTTCAAAAGTCGTTAAGAATGCTTCTGGGTCGTCCTGAGGTCCCAACTTCGTCAGGCGCAGGGGCAAGTTGGGTCCTTCGCCCGATGTCCCCGGGGCTCCGGCCGGAGTTCCCCATCGCCTCTCCACTGTCTGCCGCCACCGCTCCTGTTGGGCTGCTAATTCTTGGATCAGCAGCCTCTGATGTTCCTGGAACTGCGTGGTCAGCTGTTGGACTAGTTGGGCCTGTTGTTCTTGCTGGGCCTGGCGTTGCTGCTGCTGGTTCTCACTGAACCATTCGAGGAACGGTCGAGGCTCCATCGGGTCGCCCGTTCCTTCTTCGCCCCACGCGGGCTCTGTCGGCCGGTTGGCCTGTTCACGTTCGTCTATGGGGAGGGAACTACCTCGATGCCCACATTCTCCACCAGTGTGGCGGGTTTTAAGGGTGCGAGCCTCGCACCCCCGAATCCCCCCGGACTGAGCCGGCGGGCTGGGGTGGGGCTCCGCGAACCCACCGCCTTCCAAATGCCCAGTTGTCCTGCCCCCGGGGGTTCGCGGGCAAGTCCGGCCCCGGGTGCGATCACCCCTCGCCCCAAGTAGGGCCGAGGGGGTTCAGCGGACCCGGACCTGTAACGTCCCGAGCGGCCCCCGGCCGGGGGCCCGACCGGGGCTCTTGAGCCGTCCCTCTACTCTTTGTCCCCTTGCTCTGTTGCCCCTCTCCGCGGGGGAGGGGAGGGGGGTAGCGTTCGACCGTCGCTGCCTTTTTGGGCTTGCGCCGCGGTCGGGGTGTGGGGGGGAGTGGGGGACCCGGGCCCGCCCTCACCACCGGGTCCCAGCCCGAGGCCCTAAGTGAGATGGGTGCTTTAAGGCGCTCCCCTCACGGCAGGCGGGGCAGCCGCCCGAAACTCGCCTGCCCACGGGCGCCAAAACGGCCCCGCCTCGGACTCCTTCCACCCCCGATGCTCCGGCCCACTGGGCCGGGGCAGAGTCGGGTCACTTACCCCGTCGTAGCCGCCGGGTTCGTCCCAAAGCGAGCCTCCAGCTGCCGGGGTCGTCTCCCTTGGTCGCCCGGAAGGCCGGGTGCTTGGGGTGCCGGGAAGCCAGGGTGGCTGCCCGCTCGCTTCCCCTGTCTTGGGCGTCCCGGTGCCCTTGTTATGGGCGCAGCCGGGTGACGTCGGAGCCGTCAGCCCCGCCCCCTCCGGCGGATCCCCGCGCGGCTCCGGCCGGAGCGTGCCTGCGGCTCCTGCCCGGGGCGCGAACCGGGGCGCCCGCGCCGGACGTCTCCCGGGCCCCCGGTGCTTCCCCCGTCCCCTCCGGCGCGCGCCCGCCCCCGCCTTTAGCCGCTGCGGGGCCGGCGGCGCCGCGCCGAGCGGCTTCTGGCCGTCCTTGGCCGCCGCTTCCTGTCGGAGCGGGGGGGCCTCCCCCGCCCCTAGTGCGGACCCTGCCGGGTCCGTCACACACTACATAATTTTTTAGCATTTAATTTTCTAGGACATCCCTGGGAGAAATTTATTTCAGAAAGCCAGAAGGGAAACTTTAACAAGCTATGCTCAAACTTGAGTCCACATTGACCATCCTCAGTTCCTGGTGGTGATAGCAAGAAGTGGTGTCTCCCTTGAAAATATGTCACTTAGGGTATGTCTTCACTGCTGGTTAAAGTCCAGTTAAAATATGCAACTTCAGCTGCATTAATTGTATAGCTGAAGTCGAAGTACCTTAACTCGGTTTTTGGTGCTGTCTACCCAGCAGGAAGTCGAAGGAAAAACATTCTTCCTTTGACTTCCCTTACTCCTCGTGAAATGAGGGCCACAGAAGTCAGAGTAAGAAGCCTGTTATTTGGAAATTATTTTGAAATAACGGGCTTGCTGTGTAAATGCGCACTCTGTTATTTCGAAATAAGCGTTCAGTGTAGACATAGTCCTACATTGAGAAGTTTGGACTATAACAAAAATAGCCAATTAGAAATCCAGAATCAGTGCAAATCAGCTTTAATCTCTTATTCCCATGAAAGGGGAGGCAATAATTGCTTTGTTATCACTAGACTTTTACCTTGGCTCAGACTAAGACTCATAATTTCAAACTGTCTAAATAACTCATGCCTATCCAACGCTGAATAAACTGACTAGATGCAATTACTTGATTCGGAATCTTAATGAAATCTGTGTGCCATATTAATAAGACCTTCTGTTTGATTACCTCATTTTTCTAGGGCTTAATTGAAGAAAATTCAACGTTGAAAGACTATAAATCCTCTTTGCTCATTGAGGCATTAATGCTATGTTAGGGAAATTCATTCTGTATTTGACTGGAGTTGATTAAGAATCCCCCATCTCCACAGTCAAACTCAGGTCCCTGGATTTATACGTATATGTATATATACACTTACATGAAATTTCAGTTTATGTAGAGAATGTGGGTGTTTCTCTCCTCCATTCCTCACCCCACTTCTCGTTAATTTGGGAACAGAGAATTCAAATTCGAGTCAGTTATCTCTGTCACAGCAAACTATTTCCAAACCATCTGCTACCTAATAAAACAACCCATCTAGACAAACTCCAAGTCAAACAACAAATCTGATATTGTATTTGAAGTCATTGTAAGTATTAACAACCTGCCATTGCTCACCCATCACATTTTCTGACTGGGAAATTGGACTCAAGGCTACAGTTTAAAAGGAAAGAGGTCTTCATGATAACATGAGCAATTAGCTTGACTCCATCATTAAAAATGAAGGTTCCTGAAAAGATTATTAATAGTTCTCACACTCTTTTGTATGAATGATAACTTGGAATATGTGGAGTCAATATGGTCCTTTATCTCATCCCTTGTACATGTACAGTAGATCAATTTTTTTATTTGTCTGTTTGTAGATTTGGCTCCCACATTGATTTATTTGCTAGAAATTGATTTTTTTTAAATCCTAGCTGTCTACAAAATATAAGATGAGGACTGCTTCCATTGAAATTAATGGCAGAGTGGCTGTTAATTTCACCAGAGGCAAGAGAAGGTCAACCTCTTCCTCACTTTTTCCTCTTTTTTAATTGAGTTGAGTATAGAAAATGTCATCTCTCTGAGATTGAATGGCTATCAAACACACAGAACGCAACAGCTCCAATAACAGGGATCCAGTGCACAAGTCTTTAATTGTTCAATTCACAGTCAAAGTCAGAGGATCGCAATCATGGCAGAGAGGATCACAGTCTGTTGCAATAAAGAGGATAGTTCAATTGTTACAGAACAGAGAAGAAACAGAGTTTTTCTAGCCTTTTATTTGAGGGTGCATAGAATCTCTGCGGGCCACTTGGCTGTCTGCGTGAAGGCCCTTTCCTCTGAAACAATTCTAGCCCCTCTCCTTGACATTACAGTTCCATTGATGCAAACCTATCAGAGTTGCATCAAAAACCAAATGGTCCAAATGTGTCCCAATGGTCTCCTTTAAAAGGGGAACCCTTTGTGTTTATGTGCGTGTGTGTATGGGGAGAGAGGGGGTTGGATGATGATGCAGAAATGAAGTGAAGTGCCTAATTCACTTAGAGACTTTTGTAAACCCCACTATGTTCCTATCTGCATCTTTAGGAGCCTAAATGCCTTTCCTATGCTAAACCTAGGCACTTTTGAAAGTTGTATACACTGTCAAGCAAGTTTTGTTCAAAACCTATGGGGTCAAATTCCTCCAGTTAAGTCGGGGGAGCTTTGTGAGAACAAGGCAAATCAGATTTGATCTAGTATCTACAGCGGCCCAATTAGTTATTTTACAGACCACTGTTTTAATGCTTAAAACACTAGTGATTTGTAGTGCTATATTATATTCCAGTCTCAATAGGGCTGATTAGTCTATTTCATCAACTGAAAAACATCAAAAATGGTGCAAGGCTTTGAAGAACATGTCATGAATAAAACAAGATGTTTTTTGGCAGGAGTACTTTAGACATGCTCAGGTATTGTTAACGATATTTTTAAAGTGGAAAATGCTGGACAAAGAACGTAAAAGCTTTATGGTGCCCTTTTGAAACATACAGGTGATATTATACTATACTAATTATCACTCAATTAAGATTACATCACAATGCTATGCAAACATGGGAGAAAATGATTGACAAGTGTCTGCATGGAAGTGTTTGAAATTTGGAGATGTTGAAAGAAATGAGACTGCAACAGGGTGTGGTCTTTGTGGGCTTGAAGGTGTACACAATTATGTGCCAAGAGAATAAGTTTGGTGGGTGTGATGGAGAGGTCTGTCTTATTTAAGATACATATGATGGAGTGCTTACTATAGTGAAAATAAAGCAGAGATGCAACAGAAAATTTACAATAAAGATTGGGCAGTATTCGGGGGCCAGCATTGAGCCTGTATTTTTTTCCATTTTGTTTTGTGGTTGTCTTGCATGTGATAAGCGAATCTCTATGAAGGGAGCTCTTCATTTGGCATATGCTGTTCACTGATGACTTAGTGATGCATACACCAACTCTGAACAGTGGCAACACAGTTTTGAAAAGGTGGGATTTGAAATAAATGTTGGTTAAGCTAAGGCTGCGATAACAGAGACGAGAGCCTACTGTAAAGAATATTCCATACAGAGGATATATAAGAATGCAAGAATTTAAATGTTGGCTGAGAATGGTGCCCTCATGAGTGATGCCAAAACCACTTGGTGCAAATGACTGGAGCTGACCCCAGTTCTCAGTGATAAGAAGATGCCACTGAAAAATAGTAGCATGCCATTTGACCCATCCTACTCTAGGGAGCAGAGACTTGGCCAGGCACACAGAAAGCAAGCAACTAGCTCGTGACCACAGAAATGAAGATATTCAGATGGTCAAATTGTTCATCACTCCATGAGAGCAAAGAAGATGAGGTTGTGAGGGGCCTAATGGAGGATGACCCAACTGAGGTTAATTTTTTTTTTAATTAATGGAGAATGCCTATCTCCTAGAACTGGAAGGGACCTTGAAAAGTCATTGAGTCCAGTCCCCTGCCTTCACAGCAGGACCAAGTACCATCCCTGACAAATTTTTGCCACAAATGGCCTCCTCAAGGATTGAGCTCACAACTCTAGGGTAAGCAGGCCAATGCTCAAACCACTGAGCTATGAATATATTCAACAGAGATTCAAAATTTTTACTGGTAAGACATCTCTGGTAATGACTGATCATGGATGGAAAGGAAAGGGAAGCCAAAAAATCAGTACATGGAAAGGATAGCAGTGGATCTTCAAGAGACCAGTCTGCACAACAGTCAGGCACACAATCATGAACATTGAAAGATGACAATAAAAGTCACCAGCTCTGAACAAAGAAGAAGAAGGTTTTGACAGACTATAAAGGCTCAGCTGGAAGGCCCAAAGAGGAGGAGGAAGTTGCAGCGGCGGTGTCAGGACACTATATTAGATAGAGAAAGCTGCCATGGAGAAAAAAAAGACAGGATGTGGGGGAAGAAGGAAAAAGGAGAGTCAAATGACTCTCAGGTCACAGTTCTAGATTGCAGAGAGGTTTAGTGTTATCAAGAGCAATGAGTGCTAATGGAAGAGAAAATAATGAGCTTAACTGGGCTATGTTGAGTTTGAGGTGAAAGGAAGTGATCAATAAAGAGACAAAAAATGAGGCTGAACTGTAAGACAGATTTGGAGTGGAAAAGTGTACTTGAAAATTGGAGTAGAAGGGATAGTTATACAATGCAAGTGCGTGAAGTTGCCCAAAGGTAAGATACAGAGAGGACAGATTCCTGGAGGGACTCCAGAAGAAATCAGAGGGGAAGGAGGGGCTATTAAAAAGATGCACAAGGAATGGTCAGAGGTAAAAAGGTGATTTGACTCCCCTTTCATTCTACATCATTGTATACGTAATAAAGGGCATAAGCAGTAGCTTTTTAGAATTTTTTCACTGCCAAGGGATGTAATTCATCATACATTATACCAGTCCAGGGGAGCAAAGGGCAGCAGAAGATGTGAGTGACTGCTTTAGATAATTACACATATAAAGCAATTGTTCCTTTGGACTGTATGGAAATGGATTCTGTAGTAGGTGGATAAGACAATTTACAGTACAGCCATGTAACCTTTAGCAATGTGTCCAAGACCATCTTAAAACCAAATTGGATATTAAGAATTACAGTCCTATTGATTAAGAATTATGGTCAGTTTGGTGGCTTCCTCGCTGCAACGTAGAATTAAGCAGTTAATCTAAACTATGTTAACTATTATAAACACATCCAGTTTGATTAAGACATTACCACAGTAAATATGTTGTCATAATGACATTAAAATACCAGCAGTAATAGTGGTGTGACAGGTCTAGATAAATTTCACTGACATTAAGATAATAACTAAAATTGAAGAAAATATTGATCTTCAGTGATTAATAGTGTGACAAAGTACGCAGGGACATGACCAGGCTGGGCTTAGTGGATGAATAAGCAAAGGACAAGAACAAATGGCAGTGCTGTACTGCTCCCCATGTCTGTAATGATGCTTTGGGACAAGAAGAAGATTAATAGGCTGTTTTAACAAAAGGAGAGAGGAGCTGCAAATACAAGAATAGGACTGAAGAACAGAAATATTAATAGTGAACCTAAGTGCTGGTCCAGTGCAGTTAATACTTCACAAGATATTACAGAGGCACATTCCAGAAGGCTGGACAGGGGAAAGTACAGCACCAATCTATATAAAAAAGAAATAAGGGCAACCCAGGGAACTAGGTTATGTCTATCCTGCACACCTTACAACAGCGCAGCTCTGTGGCTACTCTCCATCACAGAGAGAGAAAGAGAGAGTGTGCTCTTTCGGTGACAATATAAATCCACCCCAAATGATGGATGCTAGCTTCACTGATGGGAGCGTGGCTTCCACCAAGGAAGTGCTGTCCATACCAGCACTTTTTGTTGCTAAAACTTCTGATGTTCGAGGGGGGGTATTATTTTCACACCCCCGAGTGACCAACATTTTAGAGTTGAAATTCCCAGTGTAGATATAGTCTTGCAGTACAGTCAGCTTAACTTCAGTTCCCAGAGAGGTTCTGGAGCAAATAATCAAGCAAGCAAAATGAAAACATCTAGAAGATAATGAGGTAAGTCAGCATGGATGTGTCAAGAACAAATCCTGTCAAACCAATCTTATAACTTTTTTTGCAGGGAAACAAGCTTTAGAAATTTGGGGGCAAGTGATAGCCGTGGTATATCTTGACTTTGTATCAAAAGCTTTGCTAATCTCACATGACCGTTTCATAAATAAACTAAGGAAAAACATCCTAGATGTAGGTGCAGTTACTACAAAGTGGGGCATAACTGGTTGGGAAACCATTCCCAGAGACTAGTTATCATTGATTCATAGCTGAGAGAGAAGGGCATATCAAGTGTGGTCCCACAGTGATCAGATCTGGGTTTGGTTCTATTGATTACTTTCATCAATGATTTAGATAATAGCATAGAAAATATATTTATAAAGTTTGCGGATATCAAGCTGGGAAGGGGTTGCTGGTGCTTTGGAGGATAGGATGAAAATTCAAAATGATCTGGAGAAATGGTCAAAGGTACATGAGATGAAATTCACTAAAGACAAGGGCAAAGTACTCCACTTGGGAAGAAACAATCCATTAAACACATAACAAATGGGAAATGACTGCCTACAAAGTACTACAGAGAGGGATCTAGGGGCCATAGTGGACCACAAGTGAAATATGGGTCAACAGTGTGAAACTGTTGGGAAAAACAAACAAACATCATTCTGAGATTTAGGTGTCATAGTTGATTCCAAGCTAAATAAGAGTCAATAGTGTAACACTGTTGAAAATAAACACACACACACACACACACACACACACACACACACACACACACACACACACCAGAAAAACCCCAAACATCATTCTGGAACGCATTAGAAAGAGTGTTGTAAGCAACAAGACAGAAAAAGTAATTCTTCCACTTTAAGGAGAAAGTACCACCATGTTGTGATACAACTCAACTGGCATATTGTGTTCAGTTCTGGGTGTCACATTTCAGATTGGATGTATACAATTGGGGAAAAAAATCTAGAGATCAGCAACAAAAAGGATTAAAGGTCTAAAAAATATGACCTGTGAGAGAAGATTGAAAACAGTGGATTTGTTTAGTCTGGAGAAGAGAAGACTGAGGGGACATAACAGTTTTCAAGTACATAAAAGATTTGTTACAAAGAGGAGAGAGAACAATTTTCTCCTTAGCCTCTGAGGATAAGACAAGACTGCAGCAGGGGTAGTTTAGGTCGGACATTAGGAAAAACTCCCCAGTTGTCAGGATATTGAAGCCCTGGAATAAATTGCCTGGGGAGGGTGTGGACTTCCATCATCTGGAGTTTAAGAGCAAAGTTTACACAAATATCTGTCAGGGATGGTCTAGATCAGGGGTAGGCAATAATGTTTGACCAAGGGCCACTTCAGAAATTTTTGAAGTGGCCCCAGGCTGCCAGGAAGAGGCAGGACCTCAGGCAGAAGGGGCGGAGCCAAGACACATCCGTGCCTCCCCACCCACAGACCCTGATTGGTGGGGAGGGGAAGTGCGCAAAGTCTTTGCCTCTCTCAGAGAGAACCACCAGATGTTTTGAACAGCTGGGAGTTGCTTCTAGGTGCCTGTGCCTCTGGCGGTGGGAGGAATCTGATCAATCAGAGCCTGGGGTGAGGAAGCATGTGTAGTCTTTCACCCTGCAAGGGAGTGCTGCGCATAGAGTCAGCCGCCAGCTGAGCAGCAGCTGGAGATTGACTTTAAGTGCTGAGCCCCTTGTAGGGTGGGAGGAAACTTCTCGTGCTTCCTCCCGCCCCCAGGCCCTGATTGGCCTGGGGAGGGGAGGGGGGAGAGTAGCAGGGCCTCCACGGGCCAGATCAATTCGCTTGGCGGGCCAGATCTGGCCCATGGAGGCCCTTTTGCCCACCCCTGGTCTAGATAATACTTAGTCCTCCCATGAGGGCAAGGCACTGGACTGGATGACCTCTTGAGGTCTCTTCCAGTCCTACAATTTTATGATTCTTAACTATGCAATAGGATCAACTAAAGAAGTGCCCTTTTTTCTGGCTTCTAGAGTCATCACTGACCCTTTCTTTGCTATTATGAGCACAATCTAATATATAAAGGAGAATGTTTGTGCTCTAATAACTTGGACACTATAAGACCTACCACAACCAAACTTTCCATGGGATAACCTTTCATTCCGGAGAAGGATTTAAGGGGGAGGGGTCAGGAAGCAGAGCTGGGGGAGGGGGGCAGGGGCAGCAGGGCTGTCCGAGGAAGATGGGGGGGGCACCGGCTGGAAGCAGAGCTGGTCGGGGGAGATCGGGGTTGGGGGGCGGCCGACGGGAGCGGGACTGGTCAGGAGAGATCAGGAGGAGGAGAACTGGCCAGCAGGAAGTAGGGCTGGCGTGGGGCGTGAGAGGGAGAGAAGCAAATCGGCCGGCGGGGAGCAGGACCGAGCAACGCCAGGTAACTCCAGCTAGTTTAAATTAAGTGCATAACTTTAATACATTTATATTAAGTGCAAAAGAAAAACTGTGTGTTTGTATAGACAGGGGAACAAAATGTTTTCTGTTCTTCTTCCATTCTAGAACCCACATTTGGTAATGTAGGCTTTGTGCTTATGAACACATAAATGTGTACTTAACTTTACATATGTGACTATCCCCAAAGGACTTTTACTTGTGTGTCAAGCTAAGCATTTGTGTGCATCTGAAAGATGAGAGTTTTGAATATGCTCTCCTTTGAACACTAAAAGAATTGTTCTTAATCCACTAACACAAGCATCTTCAAAAACAGAACTCGTGCAAGGAAACCATGATTGCTGCTTATCATTTTTCTCCTATCACTTCTATCTGCCTGTTGTCTGAATGCGGGGGCCACCATGCTGTGCTATGGGATGGCTCAGCAACCACATTCAGAAGTCTCCATGTATCCTGTATCCTTGGCATTGCATTACTTTTTGCAGCCTGACTGAAATAGAACCACTTCCAGTTCTCTGAACAACATCTATTACAATTACATTGTTTAAAAGAAAGAAGATACTAGAAGCCAAGCCCATTTGTTCCTTTCCCACATGAAGTAATCACGCAACAACTGACAAGACTAAACAACTGGGATTCCACCCAATAGATACCTGAAGGCCATATTTGCATGTCCCACACCTACCCCTTACTCGCCTAGGTGAACTTCTGACCAAGTTGAGTTTTTTAGCTTCTTTTGCTCCCTCCCTGTTTATAACTTCCCATATTTTCCCTATTGTGACCATAGATACATCCCAAGATGCAATGCATGTATGGAACATCGGGAGAAGGAGGATGAGAAGTGGGACACAGGCCAATTCCCAGTGGACAGGTGTTTCCATCACAGAAGCTGCCGCTTCATTATTCAGGGCTGTTAAGCCACTACTTTATATCAGCATTAAAATCACTAAGCAACATTCAAAACAAAAGTGGTGGAAGAACTGTAGAATCCAGATATTTGCCCCTGCAAGAAGCTTCCTGTGTGACCTTGGACAAGTCTGTCCCTCCATTGTCCCATATATACAATGGGATAATACTACTATCCTACTGTTCAGACACTGGAGTGAAGAGAACCAAGGAAGACTCAATAAATAAAACAACAAACTCCAGCATATTTAAAATATTTAATCCTTCGCATTAGCTCAAATGATATGCAAACCTCCTCACACATTTTTCAGGAGTGAAAACCTAAACTACACACAAAAACTATACATTTACATTCTAGCTGTAAGGAAAAGCTAGTTCAGAAATGCTTCCAAAATTCCTTTGCAGAAATCAGGCTTCCTCTGAACAAGGAACTGTGTCTACTGGTAAGTAGTGATTAATGCTCTGGAAAATACTGTTCCAAGTTCCAAGAAAATTAATATGACCAGCTGTAAATCAGTAAGTCACAGGAAGACAATAACTGCACTAAAAAGAAACTATCTAAGACTTCAAGCCAAATCTCTGAGATAAAAGAGAAAATTATTATTTTGCTCTTGGTGATAGGAAGTAGGAAGTTTGATTAAAGGAAAGTTTTTTCTACTTGGCAAAGTTTCATGGTTTGGAAGAAGGGGAAGAGGTGGTGATTAAGGAATAAAATAAGGTATGAGAAAAATCAACAGATTGCTCATATCTAACAAAAATAGCCCCCACTCTTCCCTCATTGTCCTGCAGCTTTTGGCTTCATTATATCCATTGTGCATTTCCTTTTGAGGGAACAACACGGTTGTCCAGTTTCCTTGCTTGATTTCCTACAGAAACTAATGGCAGGAAAAGACTGAAACACTTTCAAACAATTCCTCACAGGTATTTTAATGTAACCATCCAGAACTGTGCATCTGTCTCTCTCATGGCAAAAGAAGCCCCACATCAACAAAAACCTTCAAGCATGAGCTTAAGTGTTTCCCATCTCAGGGCTCAACCTCTTAGTTTCTTCACCCCTGGAACTTATTACACATGTAGACAGGCTTATTGAGTGACTTAGGCAGCTTTCTGCCTCACGGGCCACAAGATCATAATCTTGGGGAAGGGTTTTGTGTACAAAGATTGTGAAGGCTGTATTTACGAGCTCTGACTCATCTGCAAACCTGCAGCAAATGTTTCTCTCCTCTGAGGAATGTCCTCGCTGGCTGGATGCTATGTGATACTCCTTGGACAAAAGGTGGTGGGAGGGGTGTCTGTCATTTCTCATTGATCCTGGAGACTGTTCGTGAAATAGATGAAATATCACAATATGGTGGTGCTTTCTCCACCTGTGTAGAAGCTTATTGCACTCTGAATGTGGTCCGCAGAATATTAAAACGCTTTTATCTTACTATTTATTTTGGAAATGTGCATCTGTCAGTCTGTCTGTCCATGAGTCCATTTGTCCAATTTGGTAGGCAGTTATCTTTTAGCATAACTTAAAACATGGTAAGGTTTGGTTGTGCCAGGAATTTGATTGTTTCTCATCAAATGGAAAGGGAGGGATCTGGTAGGAGGGACAGTTATGCTGCAGAATGACCAAAAGGGCAGCAAGGGGCCAGAGATGGGACAGCTATAACAAATTGGACTGGCAGGGGTGGGAAAAGGGATAGCTATGTACTATCTATTTCAGAGAGTTTGTTGGACTCTGTCTGTGTGTCTGCCTGTTCCCCAGTCGGGGGCCAGACATCCCTTCTGCAGTTGTGCTCCCTGCAGCTACAATGGACAGGCACCTCTCATCTGTCCCCAAGCTGCTGTGGTGAGAGAGTGCTGGGGTTATCCCTCTCCCCAGGGCAGCCTGCATACTGAACCCCTC
This sequence comes from Pelodiscus sinensis, assembly GCF_052426305.1. Taxonomy (NCBI): domain Eukaryota; kingdom Metazoa; phylum Chordata; order Testudines; family Trionychidae; genus Pelodiscus; species Pelodiscus sinensis. The sequence goes on along the minus strand of NC_143055.1, from coordinate 112,811,608 downwards.
ACCCCAGCCCTACCCTAGAACAAAGTAAATTAATAAAAACAAAAATTGAGTTCAGGAGCCAAGCAATGCTAGGTAAATCTTCTAGGAAAGCTACATTTCTTCTGCATCCAGATCAAACAAACCTTCCTCTTTAAGTTAATTTTATTGAGGACATCAAAAATAATTGTGGAGAGAGGAAAAGAGACACACATTTTGGTATGGGATTGTGTGGTGGAAGGTATCTCATTGTTATCCCTAATTACACTATTTATTTTGGGCACCCCCACCACTGCTCAGCATTCAAAAAGGTCCTAGCTCTTTCTAAGCAGACAAGCTCAAAAAAGGAAAATATTCTTGCATCCTCTGTCAAAATGAAACAACAAACACTTATCAGAGCTTCCTGGATAAAAATTCAAGATAAAAATATTTTCCTAGCTCAACTCTTCTCTCGGTAATTATGGTCATATCTGGACAAGTGGTGTGTTAGTCCTCATGTTCCAACCAATTAAATAAACTTCACTTAAATTAATGTTTGTTTCTTTTCTTTTTTTACCCTGGCCACCAATAAATATTATAGGATGAGTGAAAATCCAAAAGACATTTCAGAATTTTTCATTGATTGCTCTCAGCCCTGATCATGATCAGTTCTTAGCAGAAACTGTTTATTTTTGGTTTTGGTCAGCTTTAAAACAGTGACAAAAAGTTATTTAAGGCTGTTTCAGTCTTTCAGAAAAATGACACCTTGGGAAACAAATACTCTTCATGTGAGAAATAAGATGAGGAAAGAGGCTATAAAACAACCACCATAGGTCCCTGTGCTGTAATGAATTTCACAGGGTTTCTGGGTACCACCCACATGGAGCTCACTCTAGGATCAGGACCTTAGTCAGGGATCCCCAAGTTAATCAGGTTTACAAATTACTGACAAATTCTCTTCTCTGACTCAAGCTCAAACTAAATTCCCCAGCATCTAGTGCAATATTCACCTGGCAGAGGAGAATGTCACATAAGCTCAACTCAAATCCAAACACAAGCTTTGTTTATTTTTTGCTGTGAGGTTTCCTAGTGTTTGAGTTAAACATGGTGGTAATTTAATTATTTTCCTATAGCACTAATACCAGTCCCTTAAGTTAGCATTTGCAAAATGAAAAAAAAAATCCCACACTAATTAGAGGGCAATTGAGGATGCTTTATAATTACCCATTGACCAGATGATTGTTCTGTGTGCGCAATAGCTCATTTAGATACATTAGGAACAATAAAATGCAAATTCATATTGATTAGAGATTTGGAAGAATATGACATTAAATAAATGCCAGGTCAATTTCTACTGCATCAAAAGCAAGTTGCACGGGCAGGTTTGGAAGAAGCAATTTCTTGACAGGTTAACAAAACCTACTGTGTCGGGAGAGGGCGGGGAGAGGAAGGCAAATGTGTTCAAAAGACAATCACTGTTGATTCTTGGCAGGGATGGATTTAAGAATGAATTGGGGGTAATAGTAGGTTCCAGTGTGGGTGGGGATAAGTAATGCAATATTGCCTATTCCTCTTCAGTCCCCCTTCTGTTTACATCTTGTTCCAAACTGTGTATCCATTGTCTTTAAAATCTCTAAAACCTAGTTATTTTCATTACCATGGTAACCATGGTGAGAAAAGCTGCTGCTACAATCAAAGATAGGCTTCACCAATCAAAGTGACATTTTTATTTTGTTTTTATTTTATTTTATTACCCTAGAGATTTGCTCAGACTGTAGTTTTTGTTTATCTTAAGGGAGCTCACCTCCAGAGTTTGGTTAGGCCCCCTGTAAAGAAGGGGGGCATTTGCAAAATTAGGACCTGGATTTCAAATGCCACCAAGTTGGTCATATCCAAGTCTGGTTATGATTTGGCACCATACCCCCCTTGTCACAGGAAAAGAAATTAAGTATGACATCTTATTCCCTAAGCACATACATTATATGAATTCTGCGCACACACAGACTATAAATTAGAGTTCAGGTTAATCTGTTTACTAGCTATGCTGATTTTCTGCCACTCTTATTTAAGCCCAGTGATTTTGGACCAAGGAACTTTCTTGTGAATTACAGGTATTAACACCATTTCTGAAAGGGGGCATTGGGCCAAATTTTTAGAATTCCTGAGCAAACATGTACCTGTGGTGTACCACCATTGCTCTTGCAACACACCTACTCGCATGCCCATATCATTCTGGCACATAAAGCTTCTTGGGTCCACATGCATGCTGAAATGTAGATTTGGCACATGGAATAATAGTCCATGTTCTGTAAGCATTTTCAATAGGGTTCATCTAAAATGTAGCCAGAGATGATGACACAGGAGATGCTAATAAAACAAAGCTAACAATAGGTATACAAAATAGCTATTTTTTTTTAATTCAGAATTTTTTTCCTTAAGAATTTGTTTGGATAAAAGAAAGATGGGGAGAAAAAAATCACTGACCAGGCAACAGTTTGACGGTGTTCTTGAAAATAACACATTTGGGGCAGGGAGAGGGAGGGGAGAAAGGGAAGGGCTGGTATCATGTTAATGAGTTTCTCATTAGCACTGCATTATTCTAATCAGACCACATCAGCTATAACTTTCCTGCCAGACTGCCTTAGTTGGCACAGCACTGAGAATTTAGTTGTAGTGATACCTTCTTTCAATCTTCTGGGGCACAGATTTTGCCAGGTTTAAAGTGAAAAGGAAAAGAGATGCAGATCATTGCACAGATTTACATAGCTGGAGTCATGGTTAATATCAAGAAGGAGTCCTTGTCAAGCAATATTCTAATCCATTTTGCTGCTGTATGCAGTGTTTATGAACGCCATCTACTGGTACAAAAATACTCAAATCTGGACATGCCAAAAATTTGTTAACCCCATGTTCAGAATAAACATCTAAATTTATAGGAAGGCCTGAAAGTACTTTTTCCCCCCCCTAGAATCTTTTTTGAAGAGCATCTATTTGAAAAGAAAGGGTAAATAAGGAATGGACCAGGGGTGAGGAGAGAGGTGAGCAATAAAAATCACAAATTTTTTTGGCACTCTCTTCTTTTTCAGGTTGCTTATTATTAAAGTAAGAAAACAGAATTTCAGAATAGATGGGCACTTGCATCAGAGTTTGAAGATCAAACTACTTTGTATAAATTAGCCAAAGCTGTATATCCCAGCATTTGAGGACCTTACGTTTTACTCTGAAATGTCAACACTCACTTCCAAACTTTTGAATCTAGGATTTTGGTTCACGCTAGTACAAAATTATGAATTTTGGATCCAGATCTTTAAGTCTTGAACTTCTCTTTGGAGTGTGTTTTTCATGCCCACAACTAGTGCATACTACTTACAATATATTTTGTACATAAAGCACTTTCCTACAAAAGCATCCTACATGCTTAGAAACTAAACAAATACAGACTAAAAGATTGAGTTCATAGGCGATTAAAAATAATTACACTTAGTATAAACTACCAGTGTGACTCATCACTCAATTTCCCACCACCATGCTCCCTGCCATTTAAAACATACCTCCCTGCAGTTTTTCACAATTCTTTCCTGCAGTGGAAAGGGGAAAAAAACATCTTCTGGCTAGTCCCTTCTTATTAGGCAGAATTCTGCAGCTACTACTATAAATTACTGAAGTACCAGGGGGTACATCTTAAAGAAAATGATACAAAATATCCCAGTTTTTGCATTAGACTAAGCACAATATTAGAATAAGTCAATATTTAACATCGGTCTAGAAAAACTCAAAGCCATTTTAGCAGGCAATTCCCCTTTCTGACAAAATCTCCTTCTGGACAACAAGTGTCTGTGCTCCATTTGCTCACTGCAGTGTATCAGTGCTGCAAAAAAGTTCAGTCAAGCAGTGGAATAGGGTGACAGGACAGGTCTCTAGATATTTAGCTCTGGCGACTTATTGAAAAATAGTAACTTCAGCATCAACAGCTGCAGAGTACAGCAGAGTCTCAGGATTTTGATGAGTAAATTAAGTTATGAGCTGAAAATCAACTGCTGTTTTACTTATTAGCAAACAATTATGCTATCTCTCTCCCCCCCCCCCATACATTAATAAAGTAATGTCATTAGGAGGTAGCATTTCTTTACACTAAAGTTAATAGGTCTCATTTGTTTTGTAGGCAGACAGGAAAGCTGCGCCACGTAGTAATTCTATGTTATAATTAAGATAACATATTATGTCAGGACTCAGTCATATCTTTGGATGCTGCAACTTCCACAAAGCATCCTGGAAAGACCTTTGCTGTGATTAAACATTTTTGATAACCCTATAAATATAAACTTTTCTGTCTCAGTTAAGTTTCTGATAACCTCATTCCTTTCAGATCATTCTATTAGCACAGACAGAGAGGTTCTTTCAATGAGACATAATGTCATTGTCTCTGGGAAGAAATGCACTTCCCAATGACTGTTTATCACTCTGTAATTACAGTGCAGTAGCAGCTATTCTCTCTATTAGGAGTCCTTTTTTGTGCCCAAGGATGCAGCCAATCTTTGTTTTAATTTATTTTCCTCTTAAATACCTCCTGCTATTTAAGCAATAATTCCCTGTAAATCAATTGTTAGCAGCAGTTAATGACTGGGTGGTTAATTAATAGCTCAAAGCAAAGCTGAGGGTGTTCACTGTTCTAACAAACAGCCAGACATGAACTGTGGTATTATTGCTAATGTACCCTATAATTAATGGTTTCTCAGAGCTACAATGCAGCTTATTTATAATTTTTAAAAGGGACCAGCTGCATTGCAATAGGTGGCAGCATTGGAAAATTCAGTCACTGATTGATGATTTGACTCATATTATTGTTACCAATGAGCAAGGGTATCAGCTCTGATGGGAAATTGTTTTGATAATCAAGATGATGAGTGAAAGCCCAGAGAGTCAATAGGAGTCTCTCCACTGATGTCAGTGGGTTTGGATAAGGGTATTTTTGCAGCCCTCTCTTAAGTGCTTATTCACACTATCAGTTTAATTGACTTCAGAAAAACTGTGCGCACCAGTGCTCAGCAAACCTCTCCCTTAATAACAGCAGGAAAGGTGACTTTAAGAGGTAGATTGGGTAATTTGCATAAACCTTGGAGTAGGGGTGGCTGGAGTGATTTGCTCTCCAGCAGGAATGGGGACTGCTGCTCCCCTTGGCCCTTCCCCCCAGTCTGCCCCTTAATAGTTACAAATTATCTAAGCCAGTGTCTTTCAACCTTTTTGATATCAGTGACCCCACCTTACTGCCTTCCTAAACTATACCAAGGACCAACATTGGTTCACGGATCAGTCATCAAGAAACACTGAAGTAGGCAATTTAAAGTTAGAGATGGTCCCTTCATCACAACAAGCCTAATCTTACATTGGGTTAAATCAGGAATTTAGTTCATTAACATAAAAGGGAGCTACACTGGTGTAATGATGATCACACTTGGGCTCACTATGTGATAGGGGATCAGAATTGCAACATTTCCAATCTTCTGGGAAGGGCAGACCTATCTCTTTATTTTATCTTACTCCTACAACAGTCTGCAATCCTCATCTCCTGGTAATCAGGTGAGTTCTTTTCACGAGCTCTGTTTAATATTTAGATGAGGCCTTATTTTTGCTGGGTTTATTTTTATAAATTGCTCTATGAAGTAATGGTGCCCTGAGGGGAGGGGGGAAAGACTTCTAGCCAACCTGCACAGACTTCCCACTGGTTTGGCCAGAAGGAGGATGACTTTGGCATGATGATGTGCAAAATACAGAGCAATGTATGAAGAATTTACTGGTAAGCACACTCCAGCATCTAATGCCTGGCCCCAAAGCCCAGTCAAATCAATGGAAACATTGTTGGACCTGTGTTGGCTTGAGACTAGACTTCTATTTACTAGGTGGTAAACAAAGGACATTACTTCTGGGGGCAGATGTACAGCTGAGAATGGTGGGGAAAGCAGAAATGTAAAGAAAGGGGTAGTGCTGCATCAGTGGGGACTTCTCATAACCAACTTCCTAAAGTTTGGTTTCAAGAGAAGTTTCCATTTCAAGTAATCAGAGTTTTTTGCTGAAATGAAGTATTGCCCTGTTCTCAAAATATAGCCTGCAGCTGCAAGTCAAACAACAGAAATGGTGGCCATAAACCATCTCTAACATCAGGTAAGGACAGTGGTAATTTGGATGTGGAAAGTTGTCAGGGCTGCTCTAAAAAAAGTGATGTACTAAATTCCATATTTGTTTTACTATAAAATGCTGTGGGTTGCCTCATTTGGTAACCACAAACGCTATTGGATTTGGAGCTTATGCTTTCCACGTAAATACAGAGTTCATTTGTGGCATCAACCAATCACTGATCCTGTAGCATCCAGTAGGAAAATGACTCTGCAGACTCTATCAACTGCAGTAAAAGAGTTACCTTTACAGAAGCTTTTATAAAGTCTTTTGCATATATCCCTTTCCTTAGAACTTAATAGCCACTTAATAGCAACTCTTCTCTAAAAGTAGTATGCTTGGTCATTTATAGATCATACTGGGTTCCCCCACACACTTTGAGGGGCCCTCCCCTGAAATTATCCTATAGAACACAAAGTAAGTGGTATTTCATACTCAGCTATCCATTTAGAGAGCTAAAATGTCAGAATCCCTTCAAGAGATCATCTAGTCCAAGCAAGACCAAAGTGGTTCTGGTCAGACCTGGGAAATGCTTTGAAGAGCTAGGTGAGATGCTGAAAAGTCCCCATCTTCCACTGGAGGCACACAGCCTCCATATGCCAAAGTGGTACAAAGCCTCAGGGCCTGGTTTGACTCCTCACTAAATGGGAATGATCAGGGAGTGTCAGCCTTCAGTTCTAGATGAAAGTTCACCTTCTAGGAACCACCATCCCTTTTCCTCAGATGAGGGTGTGGCCACAATGATTTATGCGTTTGTCACCTCCAGGCTGGATTACTGTAACCCACTGTCCCTGAAGCTGAAGGTGATACTGCTCAGGGTACAGAAGCAGCTGCCCAACTCCTCCCTAATCCAGCAAGGGGAGCGTCCACACAGCAAGCCCGTAATTTCAAACTGATTTCAAAATAACGGGTTTGCTAAAGCAAAATAATAGCTCCTCATTCTATGAGGAATAAAGCCGGTTTTGCAACTGCTATTTCAAAATGAGATGAGTGGGGATGCCCAGCTGTGCTTATTTCAAAATAATTGGCCTTCAGGGCTTCTCACAGTTGCCCTGCTGGCCACACCCCATAAAACTCTACAGTGTCTCTTCTCCTGCAGGCTTTAAAGCTGCAGTCTGAAGGGAAAGGGCTTGTGGTACTACACTGATCTGCCAATCCCGTGCCACACAGCACCCTTTGTAGCTGCCATGGCAGACCCCAGTGCTCCCTCCAAGCTCTTCCTGGCTGCAAGCGAGCCTGCAGCCACCTCTGAAGCCTTGGGGGTGAAAGAGGGCATCTTTGTGGTCTAGTGAGGAGATGCTAGATCTCACTGAGATCTGGGGGGAGGAGAACAACATGAGGGGGAAGGTGGGAAGTGAGGGGTGGGAGAGGCAAGGCACAGAGGAGCAATGCAGAGGCCCCTTGTGGGGAGGCCTGTGGAAGAGACCAAAGGTGGCTTGGCTGAAACTCTTCCTTAAAGCCTCCCAGATGCACATCACCCATGATGCAGATGGGTATGTCCACATCCCCAACCCTGATGGTTCAGTCAAGGAAAAAAGTGCCGGCGTGCAGCCTCTGGAACAGACTGGAGTTCTGGAATACACGGGCATCGTACACATTCCCCGACCACCTGACATCCATGAACCGGCCCCAGTGGTCTACAAGAACCTGAAGCACCACTGAAAAGTACCCCTTCCTATTGATATAGTCTCAGGCGCAGAGGTTGGGGACCCACATAGGGATGTGGCTGCCATCAGTGCCCCCCTCCTACAGTTGGAGAAGTAGCAAAGCCGGCGACTTAGGGGTTAACATTGCCCAGGGTGATGACCCTTCACATCAGGATGGTATTGATGGCCCTCACCACCTGTAAAAACATAGGAACCCAAATTCACAGGGTTGCAGAAGCCCTTGGGAGGCCCCCAAGTCCCTTCACACACCAGGAGCAACCCCAACTGCCACATCCCTGACTGGGATTTGGGAAGCCAGGATTGCAAAACCTCTAGGGATGTAGATTTTCACCCCCCTCATGGAAGCCATTGCAATAGTTCACTGCCCTCCTAGGACAACAATAAGAGAGTCAAAACCTGCATGAGCATGGCCCTGATGCTCCATCTCCCCACGCCACACTGGTTCCTAATGGAGCGGTAGCTGTCCAGAGTGGCGAGCTTCCACAGGGTGATGGTGACTCACTTCTGCAGGTGTTGTGTTGCCAGATGGCAGGGGAAATCCAGTCACAGAGCTCCGGGACGGTGTCCTTCTACATGTGGAAGTTCTGGAGCCACTTCTGGTTCTCCCACCACTCTAAGATGATCTGGTCCCACCAGTTGGAACTGTTGTCCTGGCACCAGAAGTGGCAATATAAGGTGTGCAGGGGAGGATAGAGAGGGGACTGTAGGTAGAAGGAACACCTGGGCCAGGGTTAGGAGGTGCCCTAGTCTGAGATGACCATCTTGGTGCTGCAGATCCATGAGGGTGGCCTGCATTAACTGTACCAGGAGGTTCAGCAGGAGGTCTAAGAGCCCCACCATGCTGTGCAGCAGGTCTAGCTCCATGGTAGAAGTTCTGTAGCATCCTCATGGACAACCAGAGCATGTGTTGTGAGGCTGCTGTCCCTCAAGGAGGTAGGTAATGGAGAAGGGTCTGAGACATGGCTGTAAAGAGTAGCCCCCTTAAGCACAAGCCTCAGATAGTCTAGGGCAGCAGCTATAGGAAATGACTGCTGTCCTGATGCCCTGCCTAGAGTGCTTTGAGGGGGGAGGGCCTTAAATGTGATTCAGTCTCCCATCAGTGTGGACACGCTATTTTTATATAGATCTGCACTATTTCGATGGGGATTTGTAGTGTGGACGTGTTATTTCGAAATAACCTTGTAGTGTAGACCTAACCTATGAGCACACCAGGCCCATGTTTAAATCCATTCACTCCCTGTCTGTTTTTAGATGCCATTTTAAGGCTTTCATCCTAATCCTCAAAACAATTAACGGATCATGTCCCAGAGACATCAAAGACTGAATTTTAATTCACAAACAACTGTGACAACTGCTCTCCTCCAGGACAATGAGGACCACAAAACTGCAAATAGCAGCATGTGAGAACAAGGAATAAAGCACTCTCATAGAATAAGCTTCCAGAGGAGATTATGTGAATCCAGAATCTGTCTTTAGGAAATGCTGCGAAACCTTTTTCTTAACTCTCACTCCTCCCCTCCTCTCCCAGCCAAAAAAAAAAAAAAAAAACCAACCAACCAAACAAAAACAACCAACAAGGGAGGGGAAAAAGACTTTTACACCATAGCTAGAATGAAATTCATAACACCATACCTATTCTCCCTCTTTCCCAAAAACTCCTGAAGGAAACAAATCAGTCAGCAAAAGCAAAAACCACCACAGTCATACCTCAAGCTGAGTTTTACCCCAAAAGGGAAAAGAGTCAGGGACTCCATAAAGTTCACTAGGGACTTTTACATGGAATGCACTCAGATACCATAGAGGTGGGCAGCAGTATAAAATAGATAGCACAGGCCTCCCCGGGATGAATTTGCACATATTATTATTCATTATATTCTTCTAGGGGCAGATTTTCCAAGGTATTTAGGCCCCCAAAGACACAGACTGGTACAGAGTAGCATTCCTCCAAACAGTGGGAGTTAAGATGCCCCATGAGAACAAAGATGGAAAGACTGGCCTGGTTTTCCAGGGGAGTTCCAGACCCTTTGGGCGCTCTGCCTGGAGCAGTAGGGCCCAGATAACTGCTAAAGTAAGAACTGACCATGGAAATCCCATTTGGGGCTAGGAAGAGCAATGCCCTGGAATAATTTGTTTTGAATGTGAGGAAAATGAACATGTGGAGAGGTGTTGCCCTATGTATTGTGACCATTAATTCTGGCTTGGGATCCCCCATGCCATGGTTCAGAAGGTCATGTGAATAAGGAACTAATTGTCCTGTTATCAACAGACCAACCATTGTCCTCTGTGTAGTTGTATTCTGTACGCAACTCCAGGTAACTTATCCAGAACTGTACATTGTCCTTCCCATCTACTTGGAAACTTGAGGTAAAATCCCTTTCTTCTGTGAGAAATATAGTCTGACATAAAAAAGCAAATGTTTTCAACCCAGCACATGGCCTCTCTACACGCACATCATGCGCTATAAATACAACCCCACATCTTTTGCATCATATATTTGTTTTTTGTGACATGTTTCTTTTCCAGAAGTTGTGCTCTAACAATTTCTGTTCACTCTGAAAACTTTGTGTTTTAACAGGCTTATGTCCAACCTACACTTAGTTTAGTGTCTCTTGTTTTAGCCTTAAGTAATCTATTTAAAGATGCCAGTATCTTCATTTCTAATTTAAAATTCCTACTCCTACTTGTAATTCTATCTTCAGTTGTAAAGACGCCTTCATAGCTCTTTGGATAGGAGCAAGATAACTGCTTCTGGTGTCCCAATTCCAGCTCTCGTTCAAAATTCAGTAATGTGATGGGCCAACTTCTGTTGCAATGTCTCTGAACTATCTGATTCTTCAGGTAACAAAGAAAGGCCATCTTAGTCTTGTTTCAAATATTAATTATTCTGTTGGACTGACAGCTCAAACAGTCGTCATACCAGATTGGGTGTCTTTAGAACTTTCCCCCTTATCTAAGTTTTCAATAGCTACTTTGAGTGAAGACTTTCAATTTTGCTTTTACTGCATGAGGTATCACTAGGGAAGATGCCACTAGGAAAATTAAACAAAGGCCTTTGGAACCAGAGGAATCTCCATTCAATTCTCTCAGTACAATCTTTATTTCTGGGAAATCACAGATATCCCTAAAGTGCTACTCCTTAGCTCTGTCAATGACTCCCTCCAGAGCCTTGGATAAGTCACTTTATGTCTTCTCCTCCTGAGTTTCCTCACCTGTAAGACCTGAATATTATTTACTTATCTTACAAGTGTTGGTGAGAAAAGTGTTTACACAGCATTTTTCAATGATGTTCCCTCAAAACTTAGTACAATCCCCAGAAAAGCAATCCCACTTTAGCATAATATATTCTGAACCTCACACTGAAGCTATTTACGACAAAAATCAAACAAATGAGAGGCTTAATTGTCTTCTTAAAATTAAAAGCAAGAAGATAGGTGCAGAACTTGGATCAGGCACTTTACAATGGCATTCAATTACTTGTTTTCACTGCACAATAACAAAGGGTAAAATAATCACTACAGATTTGCATTGATTGATGTAACTGACATTGGTTTTGTTTTCGATTGCCTCTGGGTCTGCAGTATCAGTGGCAAGCAACATGGTTGTACATCTGTGAACAGAATGCTACTTGTTACTTCAACTGACAACATATAATTGCTTTCTACATCACCTGAGCAAAGATGATAGTCATACAGAACTGCAGTGCAAACAATAGCTTAGACCATGTTGCATTGCAGTAGTGGTGCACTCAATGGTCAGCGCACTCCCTATACACACAGGCCAAGTCATGCACTTACTTATACTGGATCCACTTCTACATTTTTACTGAGGCAAAATGTCCTTGAAAATTAGAATTTGAGAAAAATTACTCCGAAATACTATAGCGTCTATAAAGAAAGGGAACTTTTCTGTAGGCTCTTTTGAACAATTTAGTGAAAATTCTCTCTCTACTTGATAATGCTATAGGACGGTCCTTCCCTTCCCCACCCTACCCTATAAAAACACATACAAAATCCCATACCCAATTTACTGAAAAGTTAACATTTTCTGTAGGACTTTCTCCCACATTCACTGTAGGTAGAGCAATTTCACAGTTTTCAGAGGAACATGTCATATCATCTTCTTGGGATAGTACTATTAAAAAACAGCAGTTTAAACTGTTGTGAAATTAGCTTATTTTTATGCAATTAAAAATCCATACCCAAGAGTCTGAAAAAAATGTATCTGTATGAATGATGGACTGAATAAAAGCCATGTGTGCAATAAGATGGCAGTAATCATATTGCTGAATGTTTATATAGGGTTCATATGCTAGATACCTTTCTATTCCTGTAATTGCAGCAAGTAGGACTTAAAAGATATTCCTTTCTTCACATGCTGAGGTGAAGCTGTAAAAGTTCAACAAAATTATTAAAAGTTAGGGATCTAAATATGTATTTTTATTCTACTGAGCACATCAGTTTTAAAGTCACTGGAACAAAATAATTACACATTATCAGTACCAGCTTTTATTCAGCAAATATAGCAGCTCTTGAAATTGTACAAGTATGATGCACACTAGCATTACATTTTAAATATACTTATATATTGCTCTAGAATAATTAATAAAGGAAAGAAAATTAACTTTAACCAATCATGTACTAAGAAATGTTTCTAGAGCTAGCGTCACACAGAGCCAGACTACATCTCCCATGATGCATTTCAAAGCTCAATGAAAGGAAGAATATGATGCATCGTATGAGATGTAGTTCAGAGAGCTCAGTCCATGGGTATTTCTAGGAGCTTGATGTATCCGAACTATGTTACCCATAAGGCAATGCAGCAGCCCAGAAACCTATAGGTGACCTGACTCAAAACAAATTGTTTTTAATTGGGTCACGCCAATGCAAAATGACATTATATTTTTATTTTTCCTGTGTGGGGGAACATGGGGAACCTTTGGAAAATTCCTGTGGAAAATTTCAATTTCTGAAACTACCTTTTCAGTCATTTTTTGACAAAAAAAATGCGTCATCAGCTCTTATTATAGGTACATCAGTGTATTACAATTGGATTAACCATTTATTAAAACACCTAGTAATCGCTTTTCATCTCTTCGCAAATGGAACCTTTATCTTAAGTGTGACTGGATTAACACACAGCGTATTTCTGACCAAGGCTGGTAGTGAGTTAGAGCCAAGGACCCTTCAATATTCTTTCACATGAGCCCTCACCACCCTGAAACCAGTCACCTCCTTTTGGAAAAATAGGGATTCTACACCCTCTCCTCCCTCCTGCTAGCTAGTCTGACCACCCCTCCTCAACATACACTCAAGGTTCTTAGTGCCCAGCAACCTGCCTCCTCTGCATACCCTCTCTGACTCCCCCACTGCTCTCATTCTCTCCCCTCATTACCACATCTATTACTGCATAGACCATCCCTGCAGAAGATCGCATGGCCAAAGCATGGATGCTAAGTAACACCATCTTAAATTTCTCATTCCCTGATGAATAGTAGGCCACATGCTAGATTCTGAAGCTGTGTTTTTCCATTTGCCAAAGTGCATACGGGCGATATCTTAGAAAACTATAACCCCAGAGATTAAAGGCTAACACTGTAACTTCTTATTCCACCTCCATAACCTGCTCAGTTAATCAAAACAAAGAAATCACAATGAAAAAAGTTGTATGTTAGATGTGGTGCCAATGTGTCTAGTCAGTGGGATCCCTCCAGCATAAACTCAAATACATTCTAGTAGCATAACATGCTTAATCTTGTGCATTGGTAGTGAAAGTGTTATTCAGTTCTAGTCATTTACCAACTAATCAAAATGAATTAGTCAAGAGAAGAAAAGACTGCTCTCAAATCCAATAAAGTGATAGACACTTTAATGCTTTAGGGAATCATTGCATAACTCGCTCCGTTATACATCATCACTGTGGGCTACCCACTGCTGTCATTAGACTGCAATTGTGGGCAATTCCAGTTAATCAGAAAACCAACTTTCCCTACTGAGTGTGTCACTGGTTTTCAGAAATAGCTGTCAGTCTAGTTTGTCTCAGTGGGATGTTTACACATATTTGTTTTTGTGTGCTTTGATTATTCTAATAAGAGAGATAATGGGATTCTCTCAGAGCTTTAATTGAGCATGACACTTGCATTTGGTCAGTGCTCTGTAATACCCACAAAGTCAAAAAGGTGTGAAAAACCTGGTGTAAGATTATGGTGATTTAATATTTCCTTGGGAAAGAAAAGCATACATGAGTTTCCAGCTACTTTAAAGTGTTGTGGTCCAAATTTTCAAAATGACCTTAACCCTGCCTCTCGTTTACAGGTTTTGCAGGTGATAGTATTTGCATATCCAATATTTGTGCTCTACAACAATGTGCACACAGATAATAGCATTTATACACTCAACTCTACTTTCATATGACCGTGTCTGTATAGGATTGTGGGGATTGTGCATGTGAAATCTATTATGAGGATTGTACACATGCATCAGGGGCTACTGAAAAAACTAGAATTAAATACATATATAAGCAAAATCATTACTCCCACTTTCAAAAAACTTTGAGGACTGAACTGCCAATCTCTATAACTATATTATGAACCAAAATCTGCTGCCACTGAAGTCAATAACAATTATCCTATTTATTTCCTTATGAGCAGGATCAGAATCATACTTTAGACAAACATGTGGAGGAACTAAAAATAAAAAAAGACAAGTTGGTACTATGCAGAGATGATAGCTTTTCTGTAGCTAGGATTACAACCAACTTCCATTAAAAAGGAAACTTATTTCTCTCCTTTAACTTTGGCTTGAAAAATTAGTTTAGCTTGAAAATTGCCAGATTTCCTCTGAAAGCTGACAAAAGTGTTTCTAAAAAGCCCAAAGAAAATTCAAACAGTTTTGATTTTGAATCATTAGAAAAATTATCCTGATGTAAGATAGCGGCCTTTATCTAGCATAATTGTGTCTCCCTTCATCTTACCTATAGGGTAGATTTGATAGTCTCTAGAACTTAACTCTTCAGTAGTATATACTATTCCCACAAGCTTTCCATATACTAATGTCTCTAAACATTCAAGAGCCTCCTCCTTGAAGAAAATGCTTTTTAATAAAATAAAGTTAATTTTTTTCTTTATTTATAATAATTCTGGAGCCAGTGTTCCTAGGGGACACCAAATACAATTAATCAGCAGCAGGTTTAAAGCTAATGAATGGAAGTATTTCTTCACACTAGGCACAGACAATCTGTGGAATTCTTTGCCAGAGGATGTTGTGAACACCAAGACTATAACAGGGTTAAAAAAGGAGATGTATTCATGGAGGATATTAGCCAGGATGGACTGGGTTGATGTCTCTTGCCTCTGATTGCCAGAAGCAGGGAATGGGCAACGGGGCATGCATCACGAGATGATTCCCTGTTCTGTTCATTCCCTCTGAGGCACCAGACATTGGCCACTGTTGGAAGACAGGATACTGAATTAGATGGACCTTTGGTCTGACCCAGTATAGCTGTTCTTGTGTTCCTTTCACTGATGCCAATGGGAAAAGATTTTTTTTTTTAATTTTCCACTGATGTCAATGGGAGCTGAATCAGTTACTATTTGAGTCTAGTGCCCTACACTGTTGGGGTGCAACTTTCCAGAATAAAATAGTTACCAAAGTTTACTTTAGCTCAATGGTAGACACCTGTGTTTTTTAAACTATCGAATTTGGTTCTAGTTCGGACAGGCTTGTATGTCATTTATCATGGAAAAAGTATAGACTCTCTATAGGTGAGCATAACCGTGAAATACTCCCCCTACCCAATTAAAGTAAAGCTGCTGTTTGTCTGGTCCTTGGTTGTTCATGGACTCATTCCAAATATGGAAATCAGAGAGGAGGTGGCTTAAAAATCCTTCTTCTGACATTTCAGAGTGTGTTTTTGTTTTCTGGAGTCACATTTAAGTACTCTGAACATCAGTTTGTTACTCTTTAAAATATCTCTAAGAATGTAAGTTGTAACAGAGACCACTTTGGAGATTATACTAATACATATATACTTCTCATATATTCCTCTGGTGATTTTGTGACTGAGATGAAAAAAGATTTTTCCCTCCCTTACTCTTCACTTTATTGAACAGTTCCTCCAAAGAGACAAGAAAAGAAGATACTGTACGTACAGACAAATGAGTATATACACACCCTGCAACACCCAAAAGTAATGGAAAAAGATGAAGGGGTGATGAATTTCTCTTTTATCAGGTAGCAATCCCCTTTCGCTATAATAGCTTTAGATGTTGTTGAAACTGCCAAAGAATTATCCTTTATCTGTCCAATTGCCTCCTTCATTTTCGTATATATCACTGATACAATTCTGTCCGCCATTCAAGTACTACAATCAATTTGAATCTAGGGTAGATTTGCTAGTCTCTAGAACTAACTCTTCAGAAAAGAACATTTGAAAACATGCAGGAGAAAAATAGTGAACAAAAAGTCTTTTCTGCCAGTACTAAGACCCTCATAGGTGTTTTATTAAAGACAATATAGTTCATAAAAAGTGAGCTTTGTGACAATAATATTAAATTGCTGTAATAGGATATATTTAAGTAAAAATCATTTTTGGATGTAACTACAGCTACACAGAAGCTTAGAAAGAAATCACTGATGCTTGCATCCAAGTAGATATCACTTGAACTGTATCATTACATTTTCCTGCAAAGCTCAATTTGATGGTAGACTGAAAAAAAGCTTCATCAAAATACAAAAAGAGAAACAATGTTTTTTAAGTTCATATCTGAAATATGTCAATGAAGGACAGAAAGAGAAAGGTCTGGAAGAATCAGAAGAGAAGTTTATAACAAAATCTATACTTTCCGGTTTTCATTTAACTGTTTTGTTATGCTTTGGTACCTCACTATGCTAACACAAATGTATAGACTTTCCACTGCAGTGAACAACAGCACTTTTCATCTCAGTGGCCAAACCAAAAAGTCTGAAATGGATTTGTTTTTTCAAAAATATTCATTTTGGAAATTGCTTTGAAATGAAATGTAAAATGTTCATTCTCCTGGGAAAATCATAGTCAAATTGTTAGCCTTGAACACAAGATCTCATTAAATGAACCTGCAAATTAACTCTCCTTTTGTCTGGTTTCTCTACAAGAAGGAGAACTCTCAGAAAAGCCCAACTGCCCATCAAACAAAAGATGAGTGTTTTAATGAGGTTAGTTCCTTAGCAGTCATCTAGGTGCTATGACTGCCCAGAGTCTTGTTACCTCTTTCTTTCTATAATCTATGGTTCATACTGTGCACAACATTAGCACTATTTGCCATAATAGGGCAAACAACAACTGAAAATTAGAAGTATTTTTAAATAAATAATCCTTGTAATTTCAATTATTCAGTTAAGTCTCAGAGTCAAAATACACACACGCTAGTGCCCTGAGTGTCCAAAGAGGGTCCGGTATTGATAGGAACAAAATTTCTATTGCCTGAACAATACAGTTCCTCAGACTCGTGAGAAGCTGAGGCTACGTCTAGACCAGTATTTCTTAAACTGTGTTCCGCGGCACACAGAATTCAAAATGGCCACCCTTAAAGGATGTTTTTAAGTCTGAAGAACACCAAACAATTTTTTTTTAATGAGGAACACCAAGGCCCTCAGGAAATTTTCTCCTGACCCTTCTGCCACCTCCCCCCCCCCCCTTTTTTTGTGTGTGTGCTTAATAAAAAAATCTTTGGTGTTCCTCATAAAAAAATAATTATTGTTTGGTGTTTCTCAGTCTTAAAAAGTTTAAAAAACACTGGTCTAGACTGCAGACTTCTTTTGGAAGAAGCTTTTCCAGAAGAGATATTCTGAAAAAACTTCTTCTGAAAGAGAGCGTTCACACTGCCAAAGCACACTGAAAAAGCGATCTGCTTTTTCGAAAGATAGCGTCCATTCAGTGTGGATGCTATCTCACATTTAAGCTCTAATTACTATGGATGGAGTGGCCACCAGGACACCTGTGCTTTTTCCTCTTTCCTCTTCTTTCAAAAGAACTCCCTCTTCCCCATCCACACACACCTTTTTTCCGAAAGAGCTCTTTCAAAAAAAGGCTTCTTCCTCATAGAAAGAGGTTTGCCAATGTCAGAAAAATCCCTCTGTTCTTTCAAACTGAGAATGTAAGTAAACTCTCTAGTGTGGATATAGCATGAGTTGGTTTCATCAGGCTTAAAAAATAGGCTAGTAATAGGTCTTGTGTCATGCTGGGGAAGGTGTTCTCTAGCCTCTGAAAAGAAGCGAAGAGCATTACTCCTGCTGATACCATGTTCTCATGCATATTGTAAGAGCGGAATAATGGAGGAGAGATTACAATTGGGCAAACCTGTTTAGAGGGGAAAAACTTGATTTTCTAAAGTGTTGATTTGATGGAATTTAATTCTAACTACACATTTTGAAAGGTATTGAGAATCTGATTTCTCTTCCAAATGGTGCTTCCCTTTGCACGTATGAAGTTAGAAATATTGAAAGGCTGTTTTGAGTTACGAGTATTTTCAGGGAGAAATGGGAGTTGATAGTGCTGCTTCTCTTTCCCTCATCTTATGCCACTACCCCCCAACCTGTTTGTCAGAACCAGAAATGCTAATATCTCATGTAAAAATTGTCAAGGGGGTTGCCGGATTTTCAGCATAATTGTATTGGCTTGGGAGATCCAGATATTCATTCAAGCTTCTGAATTCTTATCCAAAACAGACTCCAAGAGACTGACTCCCTCCCTTCCTCAGTAACATAGATGTTACTTCTGCAGAGGGAGAGCATGACTCTCTAAAGTTTTGGGAATTATTCTCTACTAGCTGGGATCTGGCATGCATACCTGAGAGGAGAACATTGTCCTGAATGCAAAAGATGACAAAACTGTTTCTCCGGTAAGGTTGTAATAGAATAATTTGGGAATCCTGGGTATTTCCTTTCAAATGTGGGAAGCCTTGGGCTAGGATTTTCAAAGATGCCCATGAAATCTGGATTCGCCAATTCTCATTAAATGGCATCCAGATCCTTTGAAAATCTCAGCTTTACTACCCATGTTATCTCTAAAAATGAAAGCAACGTGTGTGTAGTTCTTGTAAAGACTGTGAACGGGGCAATTCAAAATGGAAGGCAGCTGGAAGAGGGGAAAAAAGACAGTTATGTACATTTTGAGTGGCCTACTACAATATTTTTAGTCATGGACCGTTATGCCTTGTTGTCTGAAAATGCAGGAACAAAGGATATGATGAACCAGTTTAGGAGCAGAGGACATTCTGCATCTCTGCTAGGTAGTTGTCATCTGTAAAGAAGAGCGTGCACCAGCCCTGCTCAGGCATTTTTTTTAAAAAAAAGTACCTGAAAAATAGGCCATATCTTGAATTGGTGATACAATCTAAAACATATCAAACCAACCAAGCACTTTTTAATTAAAGTGAATTCAAAAATTGCATTTCAATTAGATTTCCCCCGGCCCACCTTCCTCCAACCTTATTAGGGTTTTCTCAAAGGATTCTGCATGTTCCTCATTTTCTATCTTTCTAATTTTATTTATGTCTCAATTCTACTAGGGTGAAATTCACCACTGTGAAGCACTTAGCTCCTATTTATTAAGTTCTTTTGGACTGCCTAGACCAGGGTTTCCCAACCGATGGGTCGGGACCCAAATATGGGTTGCCATTACATTTCAAAAGGGTCACCAAGTGTCTCCCCAGATGACTCTGCCCTCCCTTCCTCCCCCCCCCCCCCAAGTCCCCCTGTTTTTGAATTGTCTTGCATTACCAAGTCTTCCTGAATTGTCAAAATGTGTCCCCATTCGGAAAAGGTTGGGAACCGCTGGCCTAGACCCAGTGCTGGCCCACTGTGCAGAGGAGAATCTCACTCATGAAGAAAGTGTTTTTAGTTACACATTATCCACTCCCCCATTGTATCACTCTCCTTCTCTATTACCTTGTTAGGAAAAAATGTTCTATAGAATTTAAACACAGCCCAGTAACTTTCCTGTAGGCTTCTGGAGGCTGAAAGAACAGGCTCCCTCCTCTTGAGCATCGCCTGCCAACTCTCACTCCATGTCTATGACTGTCTTCTCCCTCATTTTGTGCTATTCTTTTGCCCATCTTCAAGATGGTGTCTTCCCCCTGCCTTGGATTCAATTGCTCTATGAGATTTGCATACACCTTCCCCATGGCTGCTAGGAAAGCAGCTAGATTTGCTCCTTCAGATGTGCTACTGTTTTCCCAAGCCACTCTCTACCTCTGAGCTCCTTGCTGCTTTTTTCTTCCCTGCAGCCTGTGCTTAGCATAGCCTCTCCTCTTGGTTCCCAGACCTCTGCATTCTCCCTAGGTCCTCCTTGCTCCTCTGCTGGAACCCTCCCTCAGAACTGGTACTTTATATCCTGGCCCTTTTCCAGGGCCCCCATTTTTCCAGGGTCTGAGTGGCCTTCCTCAGTTTACCTTCACAAAGAGAGACAACAGCCTTCCTCTTTCCTGCATTTCTCTGTCTTGGGTCCTCCACTTCTTCTTGGCCCTCCATTCCTTCTTCTATTACGAAGATCCTGCTTGTCAGGTCTGACAAGTCAGATACACCCTCCAGCTGCAGCCAGGTGGGTCAACTGAGCTCTCAAACTCCTGTTAACTTTTTGTTTACCTGAATGGAGTGGACCACATGTCCCAGACCCATCCCACAGAATTTTTTTTTTTTTTTTACCAAACTATATCATTGGTATAGGCTTCTATAGTAGGATTCAGAAAAGCTAAAGAAAGATGATCATTCTATTGCATTGGTTTTAGAAAAACATAAAGAGAATCCTAATACTGTTCTATAGAACTCTATTGGTTATGTCCCTATTGAGGGGCATATTGTGGTTTACGTTGTGAGTCCAGGCCGGGTGGCAAGGGGAAAATAAAACTATATTACTCCTTTGCACTGGTTATCCATAATGTATACAGCAGTGCTGACAGAAGATGTGTCTCCATGGGGCTGCTATGCCTCAGCTGTTCATGCAGGCTGAACTTTGAATCATCTCTCCCTCAAACACCCAAATCAGCATACAGGGCTAAATGCAATGTACATTCCCTGCCTTTTCCCCCTTCTCAGAATCAGAGAGAAACCAGGAGGCAGCTCAGTTGTGTAATTCCACAGGACTTTTGCACAGGAGGTAGAGTGTCCCTCTCTTTGTCTCTCCTCAATTTGGGTTTACTGAAGATCTGATCACATGATGCTGCTCTATATGTAGCAGTACAAAGATCAGTTCCACAATGCTACAAGAGGGTTTCCTAAAGAGACCCAATTCCGATCTGACAAAAATAAAACAGCCCCTCACCCCCCCCCCCCCAATTTCTTCCACTAGAAAGCTCACAAAAGTGTGGAAATAGCTAGATAAGAGGTTGTCATCACTCAGCTCTGATGTCATTTGGATTTTTTTTTTTTTGCCCAAGTTCAGGGGGTCAGTAGATCATGCAATCTTTTTTGTCTCAGGTGACCTTTTCGAAGTTGACCAGGCAAATATAAATGGTTGATACAGTTCTGAAATACATTTTTACTTAAAGAAAAAATGAAGTGCAACAGTCCAAAAGATGCTGACTAAAGTTTCTCCATAGCAATTGTTGGAATCTCATGACAACGATACCCTGCCACTGGCTATTTCCACTGAATTTCATTCCAGTTAATGCTGAATTCTGAGGAAATGACAGGGGAGAGATATTAATATATCCTGAGATGGTGAGGGAGCTGTTTTTCAAGGGAGATATCAACAACGAGCATTTTGAACACCTTATACATCAACAAAATCCAGTTTTCTACTGCAGGTTTTGCTCTGAAACAGGAATGTGCTTGGAAGCCAGAGCTCAGAATTCTGAGAGTCATCTAATAATCTGCATAGAAATGATTGTCAGCAACGAACACTTCTTGTTCCTTTGCTCCTTGCAAATCCACCTTATAGTCTGCAGCCCTGTGAACGTTAGCCATTGGAATTAAGCTGTATGCTTGGAGGGTATTGCAGAGAATCCAGATTGCAGTCAGCAGTTCCTTCTGAGGCTGATGAGAGTGATTGGACACTTTCCTGTTCAACCTACTCATGAACTCGTTGCTGGGAGATAGACTGGGTAAGAGGCTGAGTGGGGAAGTATATAAAAATGGGTTAGAAATGGGCACCTGGAAAAGAAAAAACAACTAACACAATGTGTAACTAGCACATATTTGACCAGACAGAAATCATAGTACAGTAGTAGTCTCCTGAAGGTATTGAAGACAATGGGAATGCTGAAATCAGTTGAAGTGGAGGGCTCCCAAGACCTGGCACCAGAATAGATAGCAGGTATATTCAATTATGAGCCATCAGGGTGGTTTCTAAAGAATGGCTTGAGCTGTATGCAGTAACAAATCAATAGCTTCCTATTATTTCATGGCTGCACTATGCTGCATGTTAGTTTCACTCAGAACATATTTGCAGCTGTTGGGATACAATACTGATCCTTCTTCTTTAAGGTCTATTGCAAAGACCACAAAAGTTAATGGAAACCATCCCATTGCCTTCAAAGGGCTCTGAAACAGGCCTGAAAAGCAGATGCCTTTACCAGATAAGCTAAAGTAGCTCATTGGCTGTAGCAGCATGAGGCTATGGCAAAGAGGGTACATCTTCACTGCCAAGTTAGCCCAGGCAATCAGCTGCCATCTGGGCACCAATTAGCACAGTCCAGGTTCGAGTGTCCCCACAACAAAGCCCTGGTCACATTACCATGTCGTCTTTGTCTAGGGGCACATGCATTGGTTCTTTGGGATTCATGACCCGGTCAATTGTGTCAATTGCAGCGGGCATTGTGGGAAGAGTATTGAAGGACTATGTGCTCAAGTGATTTTTTTTGCCTGCATCCACACTGCTAAATAGGCAGGTTCCTGCCTAAACACAAATGGAGCCCAGGTTCTTAACCAGTCCCCAGCTGGTAGGCTAGACTATGCTTCAAGTACTTCCCACCCGGGCTCCTGTGTGAATGGTAGGAAAGTTTAAAATAAAACCTAGATAAAATCCCACGTTAGCTGTGCAGTGAAAACTTACCCAGCAGTAGCCCTTCCTCTTCCACTCAGAAGAGGATAGTTGTACACATATACAATAGCCTGTGCTGTTCCAACCTGATTGTTTCCTACTGACAGATCAGCATTATTTACCAAGATAAACACATTTACTACACACTTTAAGCTTGTCATATACCACTTCTGGCCTAAATATATTCAGTTCTAATAGCACTGCATCAAGAATAGCTCCCAAGTGAGATAAACATGTTAAGAAAAAATAAGGCCTTTTGCTCTCCTGGAAATAAATGGTATTCTTTTGTCCTTCTAAAAAATAATGAGAGCATTAGTGCAAAACATCAGGAAACATTTAATAGGACATAAGTGGACCTGATAGCAAATTGTATAATGGCAACATTTTTCTCTCTGGGGGGAAAAAACAACTTGTGGATCTTCATATAATTGAACAGACAAGATTGTATCTCTTGTTCCACCATTTGAATGGGAGCCTTGTATCTATACCAAAAAAATGTTATTTAAGATTGGGTCAATGACCTGACCGCAGGAATTTATGGAGCTTGTAGTTTTGTTATTAATCAGTTTTCTTGCACTTCACTGAGGATTAGCACTGACTGCCAGTTTTATCTACATTGAATTAGAGTACTGGAAGTATCAAGAATGCAGCTGTATGCTGCTGCTGCTGCTGCTGTAATTTCAGTGATTTCTCCCATAGAAATGCACTATTGCCTGCTCAAGATTATTCGGCCGTTAGATAAAGTGAACACCTCCAAGACATGCCATTCTTTTCTTGTTTGGAGAGATATTGGAAAGGAAGGTGGGGTGTGGCACTGGTGATGTGAACTGAGACCTCTAGCAGAACTGGTGCTCGTGTGCTGGAGTCAGCACTTCCCTAGAAATTAACAGCTGCAAAGATATCACCATCACAGCCAACAATGGCTTGGGCCCCACACAACTCACGCATGTTGATGTAATCCGCTCAGAGGCTGGGTGTGGTTCACTCTCCTATGTAGTAGCACTTAGAGCACTCATAAAATGAGTTTGTTCTACAGCCTTAGCTCATGCACTAAGCTCTAGAGGTCCCATGTTCAGTTCCACCTGTCAGCATTATGCTGACACTGTGATTCTTGGGAACCTTTACAATAGCAGGGCTAAACTCAGCTTTCATTTTAAAAAAATAATTAGTGGCTCACCCTGTTGAGTCTTAAGTTGAGGAGTCTGAATACTGAAGGCTGTCACAGCTAACCAGAGCTGGGACTTGAGACCCATGAGCAGTTATTAGGGGGCTCTGGATCACTTCATTCATGGAGTAATGGAGCATGTAAGACGTTCACTGCCATTGTGCTAGATCTGTGCACTCCTCCCTAGCAGCCAGCCTGCAGCTAGACTGTTTGATCTATTGAGCTGACAACACAATCTCCCATGACAACGGTGGGCGTCCCAGTGGAGAGGTTGGCTCAGCTGCAGGAGGGAAAAGAGGAGGCAGGATTGGGAGTAAAAAGACGCCTGGTGTCTTCTCCACCCACACCCTGCAAAAATACCAGCAGCAGCCTTTGAGCTGTTTGCTAGCTATTGGGGGCAGGAGAGGGTCAAAGGAGAGGTAGCTTCCCCTCCCGTCCAGCTACTGAGAACAGTGCCACAAATGCAAACAGCTGGTAAAGAGGAACCTTTCTAACCCTGACAGAAGAAGCCGATCAAGTGAGCATAGGTGAGAGAGAGGGCAGGCACAAAAAGAGACAAAAAGCCTCATTGGAAAGGAGAAAGGCAAAGCAGGGGAATAGAGGGAAGAGCACATAATGCAGAGGACCACCCAGTAAGTGGAAGGGGTGAAGAGAACGGGAAGCAATAGGAGAATGATAGAACATGAGAGCAGGCTTGCATCTCAAAA
This sequence comes from Pelodiscus sinensis, assembly GCF_052426305.1. Taxonomy (NCBI): domain Eukaryota; kingdom Metazoa; phylum Chordata; order Testudines; family Trionychidae; genus Pelodiscus; species Pelodiscus sinensis. Next base: position 112,786,931 of record NC_143055.1, on the reverse strand, counting down.
AAAAAAAAAAAAATGTGAACATCCGAGGAATAATAATTTTTTAAAAAGGGGTGGGGAATTGAACAGAAGGGCAAAATTGAGAATAGAGTACTTGGGATAGGTTTTGGTTTGGCCCAATAGCTTTTTCTAAGTCTTACTAGAATTTTCTTACTCTATTGTTTAAAGGCCTTTTCCTGCAAAGCCCACCCACTTTCTAAAAGCCCCTCCCCCAGCCTTGTGGGAGGGACAACTGGACCCATGGTTCAATTAATTACTTGGGACAAATAATGACAAAAAGAGCAAGGAGTGCAGGCTAAAGGTTTATAACTAGAGAACTGGATGGGGACACCGAGCAGAGAACCCTGGACAGCGCCCACTGCTCCTCAAAGCTATCGATGGAGCCAGTGGACGCCACCCAGAAGAACTCTGCCCGGATTCGTGACACAAGGGAGGAACGGAAATAGGCCCCACAGTCGCAGAGAACCCCCTTGTCCAACATCTTACTCCTGGTATTATAGATGGCGACCTTTCCTAGAGCCAGGAGGAGGTTGACGAGGAGGTCTCGCGACTTTGTGGGGCCACGGATAGGGTGTGCGTAAATAAAAAGGTGAGGGGAGAAGTGCAGCCAGAACCTCAATAAGAGGTTCTAGAGGAGCCAGAATAGGGGCTGCAACCTGGCGCATTCAAGGTAGGTGTGCGCCAGGTTCTCCCTCACGCTGCAGAAGGGGCAAGTGTCCGGGATTGGGGTAAACCGCGCCAAGTACACGCCCATGCTCACGGCTCCGTGAAGGAGCTGCCAACTGATGTCCCCAATGGGCCACGGAATTAGGTCGGAATAGACGCTGGTCCATTGGGGTTCCCCACCCTCTATAGGTCTAAGGTAGTCCCGCCACTTGGTTCTCCTCTGTCCAGGCGTCCGGGTGGAGCTCACGGGCCAAGGAGACAGGCAAACAGGGATCCGATCCCCAATGCAGCGCCGACACAGATGGTGCTGCAGTGCCCGTCCACGACCCCGGCAAGGGAGGGGGGCGGCGGAGGGAACAAGGCAGCCCCTAACGGGTTAGGAACCGGGGATACAAATACCACCCCACGAGAGCCGCTCGCAGCTAACGGAAATGAGATGGCCCTCGCAGGGGTGGCACTGGCAGACCTTTGGGGGGGGCAGCGGGGATGGGGGGATGGCAGCGGGGGGGGGAGGGTTCTCCACAGTCGGGGCAGGAGAAAGGGTGGGCTCTAGGCCGGATGGTGGGTCGGGGTTAGGGAGTAGGGGGGAAGCAGGGATAGGAAAGGAATCGGGAGCAGGGGAGGGCTCGGGAATGGAGATGGGTTTGTAAAGGGCAGAAGTGGGGATGGGGGAGGGGTCAGGATGTAGGAGCGGATCAGAATCCCGGGCAGGGCCTGGGGGGGGGGGGTCCCCCATGGCCATCCCACCAGGCTGCGGCGTCTCTCGAATGGGGACCTGGGAATCAGGAGCAGGAAGTGGGGGGCCCGCACTAACGCTGGGCTCAGATGGAGAACCAGATATTGGTGCCTCGCCGTCGGCCAGTGTGGTGTCTTTTTCCAGGCCACCAGCAGGAAAGGGGGATGACCGCCCCGCCTCAGTTGTGGGAGAGGGGGCGTCCCCAAACCCAGGACCCGGAAGTTTGGTGCCAGCCGTCGCCCCTAAGGGCTCAGCGGCATCCGTTCCGGCGCAAGAGTCGGCCGGGCCAGTGGGTAACATCAGAGGCGCCCCGAGCATGAGGACGGGGTCGGCCACCTGGGACACGGGGTTGGGGAGAGGAGGGGGTGGCGCCACAGAGTTGCCGCCCAGAACGAGGCCCGCTGGCAGAGGGTTGTCCTCCCCCTGGGTGAGCGGGGTCAGACCCAGGGCCTCGATCTCCTCAAAGATGGAGCTCAACTCCATCCCCTCGGCCCCGGAGCCTTCCCTTCCGACCGCTGAGGCAACAATTACCTCAGCGGGGATGGAGGGGGGCTCAGTTGGAGCCGGGGCTCCACGAGAGGTCTTCTCAGGGATAGGCTCCGCAGGGGGGAGGTGGTCGTCCCCCCTCGCTGCCACGGCTTCCTTGGCCGGCGCCTCCCATTGACGCTCGCTGGGGGCGATCTTGACAGCGCTGGCCCCCCTCGGGATCTTTCGGGGGGCCTTCCCACCCTCCCCATCGGAGAGGGCTCTGCGCTTCCCCTGAGCGAGCATCCAGCCCTCCGAGGTGGAGGTGGAGGGCTGGTCAGCAGGGGCAAGGCCGGGGGGGACTTGATATTCGGGGAGGGCGTTGTGGTAAGGGTTGGGAAAGAGGGGGTACCTCCACCTGGGGGGGGCCCTCTCCCTCGCCCGGCAGCAACCGCACCACCCTCTCCTCCTTGGGCCCCATAGAGACTGATCGAGTGGAGGCGGGACCCGCCTGCCTGCTCAGGTACGCCGGAGGGGATGCCTCCAGCTCCCGAGCAGGGCTGTCGGTTGGAGGAGGGGCAGCCACAGAGCCTGGACTACCAGGGGGGCCGGCAGTGGTGGGGCCGGTGCCCTTACGGGCCCCAGGGGGCCCGGACACCTCCTCCAACCGGGCCAAGGGACAGTCCCTCCGGACGTGCCCCATCGCCTGGCAGAGGAAGCACCGGGTCTCCCCCGAGGAATAGTGAATTCGGTAAAGGGCCCCCTGGTAGGGCACCATGAAGGACCCCTCGAGCGCCTCCCCACCAAGCGCCGCCAGCAGCAGCTGCAGCTGTACCTGCCGGCAGAAGGACAAGACGTGGCGGAGGGCGGGGTCCTTACAGCCCAGCGGGAGAGGGCTGATGGTTGAAATCGGTTTCCCCAGGGTGGAGATGGAAGGTAGCAGGGCGGCATTAGGGAGGAAGGGCGGGACGGAGGTGAGGACCACCCGTATGCCCAGGTCCTCCAGTGGTTCGAGGGGCACATGCACACCCCCCACCGCCAGGCCCCTCTCCACCATCTCCTGGGCAGTGGCCTCCAAGGCAAGGAAGAACACCGCCTTGCCGTACATTTTGGAGGCCGCCACCACGGCCGAGGCCCCCACCACCCTCACCAACGCCCGCACGTAAGTTTCCATGTGGGACGAGGCGGCTACGAGGAGGCAGCGGATGCCGTGCCTCCTGGTGATGGTGGGAAAGGGGCCCCGGCCACCAGGGATGGAGCTGGAGGCGGCAGTCAGGGAAGATGACACGGCAGGTGAGGGGGCAGCAGCGGCCACCTGGGCGTATGCTCTGGGGGCCTTGGTTGAATCACCCACAGAGTTGGTGGTGGGAACAGCTGGGGAAGGAGGGACTGTGGTAGATTGTAGGCCCACAGAGGGCGGGGCGGCCTTGGCCGTGGTGGGTTTGGCTTTTGGGACCGGGCCTTTGCCCTTTTCCCCCCCCCCCACCCTTTTTTCCGGCCAAGGTGGTGGTTGCTCCCGAATCTGGGGAAGCGTCGGCCTTGGCAGCGGCGGAGCTCAGACCTGGGGTTGGGAGGTCAGACGCAGCATTTGTTGGGCCCGATGGTAACGAGGGGGCCGTGGGATTGACAGGGGCAGGGACTTCCTCCATCTTGGAAGGGGGGGGAAGGAGGCACAGATGACAGGTGGGGGGAACAAAGGTTAACTGCTTCTCCCTACCAGACAGCGGGTGAGGGAGGAGGGTGTCCATGGGGGAGGCGGCGGGAAAGAGGGTACATGGAATGAGGAGTAACGGTAGTTCGAACTAGGAAACCTAGTTCGAACAACCTAGTTCGTGCCCCGTGTAGCCGCGCTGCACGGGGTTCAAACCAGCAGGGTTTTAAAAATGGCGGCTCCCCCCTTATGCAAATGAAGCCCGGGAAATTCAAATCCCGGGCTTCATTTGCAAGTGCGGTATGCCTACATTACCCTGCTAGTTCGAACTAGCGGGGTAGTGTAGACATACCCAGGGAGGGCACTGGTTTCGGGGAGGGCGACTAAGGGTGTGGGGGGGTTAGCAGCCTCTCCTCCCTGCTGAGGCTGTAGCAGAGGAGGAGGGTGCTATTATGGGGGCAGGGGCACGCGAGGGAAGGGGGGTGGGAGGGGTGTACAATTGGGAGGGGAGGGGAGAAAAGGAAGGGGGGGCAACCACTCCCTCCCGCTGACTAGTTGCTGGGAGGGAGGGAACCAAAGAGGGCAGGATAGAGACGGGGGAGAACTGAGAGGCCAGCAACCACTCCTCCCCGCCAGGCTGGAGGCGGAGGAGGAGGGTGCTGGCAGGGCAGACAAGGGGCCAGGTAACGGGTACAGGGCGGGGGCCGGCTCCTCCGGCTGCACTGGGATACAAGGGAGGGGCTATGGGGCCATTGGGGGAGTGCAGTGAACAGGGGGGACTAACTAAAAGGGGGGGCACAAGCACTCGGGGCAGGGGGGATAGGACAGATCGGGCAGTGCTCAAGGGCTGACAGGCGGCTGGTGGGAGGAGAGGACGAAATGGAGTGAAACAGCAGCTGGGTGGGGTGGGACACACACACTTGGGCTAGCTGGGGCAGAGGCGTGGCCGATAAACTTTGGGAACACGTGTGGTGGGTAAGTGACTGGGGAGGGAGGGGAAAAACAACCTAGGCTTGCAGGGGAGGGGCAGGCAGTGGGGAAGGACACAAGCTGCTGGGGTAGGGTGGGTGACCAGGGGTGAGGGTGGCCCCCCAGCCAAATGTAGCTGAAAGAGGGGGGCCAGGTCCAAGGGGGTGGGAAGGGAGCACGCCCACGAGCGATGTGGGGACTCAACCTCGCCCACTGCTGCAGCAGAGTCCCAGATGGAGGGCGGGGCAGCAATCCCCGCAAGGGGGAGAAGACAGTTCAGATGGTGAGAGGTGGTGGAGGGGGTTTTGGGGGAGGTGGTAGCGGGGGGGGGCAGCTGGACTAGGGGGAGGGCTCTGAGCCTCTCCCCCAGCCTCTCTTTCACCAGTTCAGTTCACCACCACCCCTGGAGCAGATTAAAAAAAGCTCAGTCTTTAAACAAACCCCCTACACAGTTCTCAATGGTGGTGATCTCCTCTTCTCCCCCCTCAGCGGGGTGCAGCGGCAGCAGTGGGCAGGCAGCGATCAGCAGGGAAAGGTCTCTGGGTGGGGTGCTGGTGGGGTGGTCCTCCTTCTCTGGAGCGGAGGAGGGGAGGGAGGGCAGCCGGCAGGCCCCCCTTCCCGTCTCAGGGAAGTGGAACTGCTGGTGGCGGTGGTAGGCAGCAGCAGCGGCAACTTTGTCCGGGGAGAGCAGCCCAGCAGCGTTGGGGTCTTAGCAGGCGGTGGGTGGTGGTTCAGTGGGATGGGGAAGGCTCCAACTGGTGCAGGTGGCAGGACCAGGAACGGGGGGAGAAGGAAGAGGGCAGCTCCTGCACCCTGCTGCCTCTCTCCCTTCTCAGGAGTGGAGTGGGGGCCTATTTGAAAACTATGGGAATGTTCTAAAAGCCCCTCCCCAGCCTTACGGGAGGGACACTGGACCCTAGTTCAACTAATTCCGTGGGACAAATAATGAAAAAAGGATCAGGGAGTGCAGGCTAAAGGTTTGTAACTAGGGAACCGGATGGGGACACCGAGCAGAGAACCCTGGACAGCACCCACTGCTCCTCAAAGCTAGCAAAGGAGCCAGTGGACGCCATCCAGAGGAACTCTGCCCGGATTCGTGAAACCATGGAGGAACAGAAATAGGCCCCACAGTCGCAGAGAACCCCCTCGTCCAACATCTTGCTCCTGGTAGTCTTTGCTAGGGCCAGGAGCAGGTTGAAGAGGAGGTCTCGCGACTTTGTGGGGCCACGGATAGGGTGTGCGTAATTAAAAAGCTGAGGGGAGAAGTGCAGCCAGAACCTCAATAAGAGGTTCTGGAGGAGCCGGAATAGGGGCTGCAACCTGGCGCATTCAAGGTAGGTTCTCCCTCACGCCGCAGAAGGGGCAGGTGTCTGGGATGTGGGTAAACCATGCCAAGTATACGCCCGTGCTCACGGCTCCGTGAAGGAGCCACCAACTGATGTCCCCGATGGGCCACAGAATTAGGTCAGAGTAGATGGTGGCCCATCGGGGTTCCCCACGCTCTATGGGTCTTAGATAGTCCCGCCACTTTGTATCGGGGCAGGACCCGAGGGTGGGGAAATGCAGAGTATGGAGCACGAGCATGTACAGATGTTGTCTTGGCGCGGTTTGAAAGCAGACTGGCTGCAGATTTTCAGAGTGATGTTCCACGATCTCCCTGAGGACGTCTGCCGCGGCCCAGTCAGTTCGCGAGTGCTACACGGTCCCGGTCATCGAGGGTGGTGTTGAAGTCCCCACCCAGAACCAGGCACTCGAGAGGATCCAGAGTGCCGAAGAAGGTGGCCGCCTGCCGGTAAAAGCTGACCTGGTCCAGGCCCGCGTTTGGGGCATAGACGTTAACCAGGTTCAACGTCTGCTCCTCCACAGGGGCACGGACATGCAGCAGGCAGCCCAGGACAACCTCGGCGGTCCCCAGCACCTCGGGCCGTAGGGCAGGGGAGAACAGGGTGGCCACCCCGGCTGAGCGAGCGCCGAGGTGACTAAAGTGCACCCCGTCCCCCCACTCCTGCCACCAGCTAGCCTCGATGGCTGGAGTCGTGTGGGTCTCCTGCAGGAAAACCACTGAGTACCCCCCCTTCCGAAGGAAGGAGAGCACCCGGCTCCTGCGGAGACCTGCCCTACAGCCTTGGGCGTTCAGCGTTGCGATGGTTGTGTGCTGCATTGAGAGGGCTGGGGTGGATCCTCGCGGACAGGCGAGTCGGCGGCCTCACGCAGGCCCCGCAGCAGACAGCTCCCCGACCCGAAGGTCAGGAGAGCGTCCCGAAACCTGCGGGTCTGACGGTGGGCCGCGTCGTCCTGCCTACTGGTCCCTCTCCCCTCCTGCAACAAGGCTCTAGTGGCCTGGAGGATGGAGTGGAAGTCCCCCCAGCGCTGGAGGGCGAGCTGCACCTTTCCTTTCGCCCCGCGGTTATCCGCGAGGAATTGGCGCAGCTCGCCCTTCAGCACCGAGGGGGAACCAGGATTCTCCTCCGTCCGGGCCCCCGGATGAAGCTCACGGGCCACGGAGATGGGCAAACAGGGACCCGATCCCCGACGCGGCGCCGTTACTGCTGGCGCCGCGCTGCCCGCCCCCGACCCTGGCAGGGAAGGAGGCGGCGGAGGGAACAAGGCAGCCCCCAACGGGTTGGGGACCGGGGATACAAAAACGACCCCCGAAGGGCCGCCCGCAGCTAGCGGGAACGAGACGGCCCTCGCGGGGGTGGCACTGGCGGATGTTTGGGGGGGCAGTAGGGACGGATCGGGCAACATGACGGGGACCAGGATGGGAAAAGAAGGGGGGGACGGCAGGGGAGGGGTTACCTCCACGGGAGAGCCGGGGGGAGGGGTAGGTTCAGGGCCGGACAGTGGGTCGGGGACAGGGAATGGGGCAGAGGTGGGGGTAGGAAAGGGATCGGGAACAGGGGAGGACTCGGGGCTGGGGATGGGTTCATAAAGGGCGGAAGCGGGAGTAGGGGGAGGATCGGGACATGGGAGGGAATCGGGATCCTGGACGGGGTCTGGGAAAGGGTCCCCTGTGGCAATCCCACCGGGCTGCGGCGCCTCCCGAATGGGAAGTTGGGGGTCGGGAACAGGAAGGGGGCCCGCGCCGACGCCGGGCTCAGGTGGAGAGGCAAGTGTTAATGCCTCGGCGTCGGCCTGGATGGCATTTTCTGCTGGGCCCCCAACGGGAAAGGGGGATGACTGCCCCGCCTCGGTAGCTGGAGAGGGGGTACCCCCAACCCCGGGACCCGGCCGCTCGGCGCCAGCCGTCGCCCCAGAGGGCTCGGCGGCATCCGTTCCGGCGCTCGAGTCGGCCGGGCCAGTGGGCAGTATCAGGGGCGCCCCGAGCGTGAGGACGGGGTCAGCCACCTGGGACACGGGATCGGGGAGAGGAGGGGGCGGCGCCATAGAGTCGCCGCCCAGACCGAGGCCCGCTGGCAGAGGTTTTTCCTCCCTCTGGGTGAGCGGGGTCAGACCCAGGGCCTCGATCTCCTCAAATATGGAGCTAAGCTCCATCCCCTCGGCCCCGGAGCCTTCCCCTCCGGCCGCCGAGGCAACAATTACCTCAGCGGGGATGGAGGGGGGCTCAGTTGGAACCGGGGCCAGGGGGGCTCCACCCGAGCCCTCCTCGTGGAGAAGCTCCGCAGGGGGGGCGTCGTCATCCCCCCTCGCCGCCACGGCTTCCTCGGCCGGCGCCTCCCGCTGATGCTCGCCGGGGGCGCTCTCGGCAGCGCCGGCCCCCTCGGGATCTTCCGGAGGGGGGCCTTCCCGCCCTCCTCATCAGAGGGGGGATTGAGTCCACAACCAGTGGCCTTTGCGCTTTCCCCCAATGAGCGTCCAGCCCTCCAAGGTGGAAGTGGAGGGCTGGTCAGCAAGGGCAAGGCCAGGGGGCGCTTTCGGTGCTCGGGGAGGGCATTGTGGTAGGGGGGGGAAAAGGGGGATACCTCCACCCAGGGAGGCCCCTCTCCCTTGCCCTGCAGCAACCGCGCCACCCTCTCCTCCTTGGGCCCCGCAGTGACTGATTGAATGGAGGCGGGGCCCGCCTGCCGGCTCGGGCATGCCGGAGGGGGCGCCTCCGTCTCCCGAGCAGTGCCATCGGTTGGAGGAGGGGCGGCCGTGGAGCCCCGACTACCAGGGGGGCTGGCGGTGGTGGGGCCGGTGCCCTTATGGGCCCCGAGGGGCCCAGACGCCTCCTCCGACCGGGCCAAGGGACAGTCCCTCCGGACGTGCCCCATCACCCGGCAGAGGAAGCACTGGGTCTCCCCCGAGGAGTAATGGATTCGGTAAAGGGCCCCCTGGTAGAGCACCATGAAGGACCCCTCGAGTGCCTCCCCGCCACGCGCCACTGGGTGCAGCTGTAGTTGTACCTGCCGGCGGAAGGACAGGACGTGGCGGAGGGCAGGGTCCTTACAGCCCAGCGGGAGAGGGCTGATGGTTGAAATCGGTTTCCCCAGGGTGGAGATGGAAGGTAGCAGGGCAGCATTAGGGAGGAAGAGCGGGACGGAGGTGAGGACCACCCGTACGCCCAGGTCCTCCAGTGGTTCGGGGGGCATGTGCACGCCCCCCACCTCCAGGCCCCTCTCCACTGCCTCCTGGGCGGCGGCCTCCAAGGCAAGGAAGAACACCGCCTTGCCGTACATTTTGGAGGCCGCCACCACGGCTGAGGCCCCCACCACCCTCGCCAACGCCCGCACGTACGTTTCCACGTGGGGCGAGGCAGCTACCAGGAGGCAACGGACGCCGTGCCTCCTGGTCATGGTGGGAAAGGGGCCCCGGCCACCAGGGATGGAGCTGGAGGCGGCAGTTGGGGCAGATGACCCGGCACGTGGGGGGCGGCAGCGGCCACCTGGGCGTACACTCTGGGGGGCTTGGTTGAATCACCCCCAGAGCCGGTGGGGGGAACGGCAGGGGAAGGAGGAGCTGTGGCAGGTGATTGGGCCACAGGGGACGGGGCGGCCTCGGCCGTGGTGGGTTTAGTCTTCGGGGCCTTTTTCCTCCCGCCGCCCTTTTTCCTGGCCGAGGTGGTGGCTGTTCCCAAATCTGAGGGAGCGTCAGCCGTGGCAGCGGCGGAGCTCGGGCCTGAGGTCGGGAGGTCGGCCGCGGCATTCTTTGGGCCTGGTGGCAATGGGGGGTACCATGGGTTCGACAGGGGCAGGGGCTTCCTCCATCACGGAAGGGAGGAGAAAGGAGGCGCAGGTAACAAGAGGGGGGAGCAAGGGTTAACCACTCCTCCCCACCGGACAACAGGCAGGGGAGGAGGGTGTCCGTGAGGGAGAGGGTGGGGGAGAGGGAAGACGCTGGTTTCGGGAAGGGCGACTGAGGATGTGGGGTGGGTGGGTTGGCAGCCTCTCCTCCTTGCCGAGGCTGTGGCATAGGAGGAGGGCGCTATTGCGGGGGCAGGGACACACGAGGGAAGGGGGTGTACAATTTGGGGGGAAGGGGAGAAAAGGGGAGGGTCAGCTACTCCCTCCCGCCGACTGGTTCCTGGGAGGGAGGGAACCAGAAAAGGGCAGGATAGGGACCGGGAAACCGAGCGGCCAGCAACCACTCCTCCCCGCAAGGCTGGAGGTGGAGGAGGAGGGCGCTGGCAGGGCAGACAGGGGGCAGGGTAGCGGGTGCTGGGCGGGGGCCGGCTCCTCCGGCTGCACTGGGATACAAGAGGGGGGCTATGGGTCCGTTGGGAAGGTGCAGTGAACAGGGGGACTAACTAAAAGGGAGGGGGAAGGATGGGGCACAAGCGCTCGAGGCGGGGGCGGGACAAGGCAGACTTGGTAGTGCTCGAGGGCTGGCGGGTGGCTGGGGGGGAGGATAAAGTGGAGGCAAAACAACAGCTGGGTGGGGCGGGGCACACACACTTGGGATAGCTAGGGCAGGGGCGTGGCAGATAACTTTGGGAACAGGTGGGGTGGGTAAGTATCTTTGGGAAGGGAGGGAAAGAAACAAACTAGGCTAACAGGGAGGGGCAGGCAGTGGGGAAGAAACCAAGCTGCTGGGGTAAGGTGGGTGACCACGGGTAAGGGTGGCCCCCCAGCCAGATGTAGCTGAGGGAGGGGGGCCAAGTCCAAGGGGGGAGGGGAGGGAGCACACCCACGAGCACTGTGTGGGGCTGGACCTCGCCCACCACTGCGGCAGAGTCCCAGGTGGAGGGCGGGGCAGCAAACCCCGCCAGGGGGATAAGAGACAGTCTAGGTAGTAAGGGGCAGTGGAGGGGGCGTTGGGGGTGGTGTCAGTGGGAGAGGGGCATCTGGACTCCGAGCCTCTCCCCCCAACCCTCCTTTTAACAACTCAGTTCACCACCACCCCAGAGCAGATGAACAAAAGCTCAGTCTTTAAACAAACCCCCTCCACAGTTCTCGATGGTGATGATCTCCTCTTCTCCCCCTCAGCGGGGTGCAGCAGCAGCAGGCAGGCAGCAGGGGAAGGTCTCCGGGTGGTGGGTGCTGGTGGGGTGGTCCTCCTTCTCTGGAGGGGAGGCAGGGCAGCCGGCAGGCTCCCCCTCCTGTCTCAGGCAACAGGAACTGCTGGTGGCGGTGGTAGGCAGTAGCAGCAGCAGCAGCGTCGTCCGGGGGGAGCAGCCCAGTAGAGTTGGGGTCTCAGCAGGCGGTGGGTGGTGGCTCGGTGGGGTGGGGAAGGCTCTGGCTGGTGCAGGAGCAGGAACCAGGGGGGAGAAGGAAGAGGGCAGCCCCTGCACCCTGCTGCCTCTCCTCCTTCTCAGGAGTGGAGAGGGGGCACCTACAGAGCCAGAGGTGGAGAAACCCCTCAGGGAGCCATTTTGGGCCCGGCCTAGCCCCGCCCCCTCACCTGACCGGAAGTCAAAGGGCGGGGCTAGGAGTATAAGAAGGCCGCCGGGGAGCTCAATCAGGGTCCAGCCTCTGAAGGAGATGGAGGCCTGTCCAGAGTGCCTGTCAGGGGAGGCTAAGACCGGGCCTAGACTGCCTCCAGTGGTCTCCCTGGAGGCCAGCCAAGGCTTCTCTGCCAGGGCTACGGAGGCCTTGCCACACCAGCCAGCAGAACCTTCCGTGGACCCAGAGGACTGGCCCGAGCCGCTGGACCAGCTGGAACCCTGATGGGTACTGGAACGCTGGGGCCAGGCAAGCCCATGGGACGCTGCAGAGTTCTGACCCCTTGGCCCCCTGGATTGGGCCAACCGGACACTGCTGGGATGACAGCACTTCGACTCCCTGACAGACCTGCTGGAGGTACAGGTACCAGCGAAGGGGGAGACAAGAAGTAGCCCAGGAGGTAGCATGGGCTGAGAACAGCCCTAGGCCAGCAAGTTGCGGGCTGGAGCCCCTGCTGAGCCCGTAGCAGCTGAACTGCTGTAGCCAGGGCCCCTGGGCTGGGGCGCAGTGGAGTAGGTGGGCCTGCACCCCCCTGCCACCCACTAACCGAGTGGCAGTCTCCCCCTTGCCACTGCTGCAGGTGCACTACCTGCCCAGCTCTTGAACTAGGAGCTTCTACAAACCGGTGTGTTTGTTTGCGGCCACACCTTGCGTCAGGGCCTGGCCGCCATTTGCTGCCCCGCCCTGAGTTAGGGCCTGCTCAGCTTACTGTGTTTTGCCGCCCTGCCCTGCTTGAGGGCCCGGGCTTCCGTATGGTGGTTTTGGTACCTGGCCAGGATCCGAACCGGACCATTTAAAGGGCCAGGACTAGGACTGTTGCCCTGCCCCTAACTGAGTTAAGAGACTTGAATATATGGAGAATTTCTTCCCCCGTGGCCCGGGCCTGAAGCAAGGCCGGGCCCCTGAACTATTGTCTCTCACCCCGACCTGAAATAAGGCCGGAGATAGACTCGGACTATTTTAAGGCACGGTAGGGCCATAGGGTGGACTAGCCACCCATTGTACCGGGGCGGAGGAACCGCCTCCTAAAGGCCTGCCGACCTACAACTAACCGTCCCCCGGAATAAGAAAGCCAAAGCTTCACCCCTTTTCATCCTTCTCAACTTCTTTCTGCAGAGGTACATCTTCTTGAGACCCCCAGGCCCAATTAGCCCACCTATGAATGTGTGAGGGTGATTCTTACATCACCTTCCCTCTCTCCAATGCAAGAGTATGTAGTCTAATTCATAATAGAAGCACAGTGTGCCCAACACTTGGATGTTATAGTACTACTGACCGCTCTGGGGAATACAATAGATCATAGTATCAAGGGACCTAGGTAGAAGTCATAATCATTTTGATTGTTTTTAATTGTTCATGTGAGGTGTTCATGATGTCTTTTTTTATTATTATTATTATTATTATTATTATTATTATGAAGGTTACAAAGCCCCTGAAAGAATTTTTGTTCAGAAGCTTGTATTTACTTTTTAATAAGCTAAATGATTCGCTGTGTATCCTCACAGATGCAACTATGTGTAACCAGACAGCCCCCCCCCCTCCCCCATCTCAAACAATCTTGCTTGCCCTCTGAGATGTCTGTGTACAGGGCAGAGAAGGAACAATAAGAATCAGCATAGCCATTAAGCTTTGATCTGCTTTGATGCGAGACCAGGATATGCAAGTTTCTCTGTCTCTGAGTAACGATTAAGGAAATAAACTGAGCTCGAGGCTGCAAGAAGTGCCCGGCTGGCACCCATGTTGATTCGAACACACACAGTCCCTGGGAGAGGAATTTCCCACTGAGAAAAAGAATGTCCAGTACTTCCAATTTAATCCTCTCAAGTCTCTCTTACAAGTGTAAATTAAGTTCACAACTTCCTTGTAAGAACTGGTCTCACAAGACAGACCAGCACCATTTGGCATGACAGACAAGAAAGAGAAATACGTGACCCAATGGGTATAAAAGATGGGTCCAGCACACACTCACTTTGAGTGTCAATCTACCATTTACCTGCTGGTCGGGTTAGGTGTTTGACCTCCCGAGGTTCCACGGGGACGCCCACCTCGTATTTTTGTCTTTCCGAGGAATTGAGGGACCGATCCTGGCCTGACATGCTGGGACAGAGTAACGCAGAAAGGGGTAAAAAATTGTACCTGTATGTGTCCTTTTGTTTTAGTGAATGCATAGAATAGAGCTCTTTAAAGATTAAGCTGTCATTTGGTACCATTATTTTCTATCTTTATTTTCTTTGTAACCATTTTTTTAAAGATCGATCTATCTATCTATGCCAGCAGTTAAGAAATAGAACAATAGCCATTGCAACCATATGGTTTATAAGCTTCCTCAATAAACCTGTAACTGTTTAAGCTTTAACCTGACTCCTTCAGTTGCTGTAATAGAACCAAGCACAATTTAAAAGAACTTCAGCCGGTCATAAAGGGACAGTTATAGGAAGAGCTTGGGCGTTTGGATCTGTGTTACTCCCAGGTGACAGGGTCCACTGGGGCACTTCTCAGCCTTTCCTGGGCTGTACGCTGCGAAGGAACTCTCCCCCCCTTCTTCCCCCTGTGTTCTAGCAGCTAAAATCTGAAGTGTAATAAGCTCTTCCTACACACTGGGGCATCTGTTAGCCTGTTTGGCTACCCTCTGCGACTGGACCTCGGTCCTAGCAGTAAAATCACGGACGTTAAACTCTCGGGGCTCCTTTCAGCCTTCTGGGCTGCCCGCTGCGACGAGACTTCGTGTCTTAGGAGCTAAAGACTTAGGAGACACACCCACACACACTGCCCTGACCGTCTGCTGACAGAATTGGTGTAGTCGGCAGGATTGTGCTACTGGTTCACATACAGCAACATGAAGCCTGTCATGATAGACATGAATTTTAGTGGTATAAAGGGTTTGCCCGAGAGGGATGGGGTAACCCTAAATGGGACAAAGAGATGTTAGAGAGATTGGGGGAAATCCCAGGAGATCTGGGAACAGTTTCATAGCTGGTGAGCCGCTTGTAAGATCAAAAAGGGAAAGGCTCTTGCATCTGGCTGTTAAAGGGTGCCTGGCAGGCAGCCTGTGCTAGCTACTGGGACTTAGAAACTGAGCTGATAAAGGTTAGAAATGAGAAGGAGGAACTGCGGAAACAATGTCAGAACTTAGATACCCAGGTGCGGACACTAAGTAAGGACATAGAGCACCTACAGGGGCGGCTCCTCCCAATGTTAGAAAAGGAAGGGATTGCACGTAGAGAGAAATTGGAAGCCAAGCCACGAAGCATTAACAGAGCCAAAGTAGAAACTGCTCTGTGGTTAGATCCAGATGATTGGGACGGAGACATCTGGGATTCATCTGACGGAGAATCAGTTTCCTATTCACCTAACGAAAGGAAAGCAGCCCCAGTTCAGATGAGACCAGTTGTCACCTTGAAAATATCAGGTGAGGATGGAGGAAGCTCAGGCAGTGAGGGGGAGGAAACCTCCGCCTCTGGCACTCCTGATGGGTGTAAATCAGACAGTCAGAGGAAGAAAGGGAGCCAAACAGAAAGGACTACACGAACCTATAAGCCCGCAGAATTACGGGCAATACAGGCAGAATTCACTAAGAGACCTGAGGAAGGAATCATAGATTGGCTAGTCCGTATATGGGACAGCGGAGCCGGACACACGCATTTATCCTCCTCAGAGTGCAGTAGGCTTAATCTGGGTGCTGGAGTATTTCTCAGCCACTCAGATAACCGAGGCCAAGAAACTCTCTGGGTCTTAGCCTGTAGGTGGGCTACAGGAATCTTTTGGGCAGACCGAGGCAAGCCTACCACTACACCATGGGCGAACGTAGATGAAGTTAAGCGAGCCTTGCAAATAGCAGCCACTATCAGCCTGTTGAATCGGATCAAATCCAACCCCGAGCGGGAGGTAGGGAACCCCTGGGAACAAAAGGGCCAACTAGATGAACTCAGACCGCTTCTGAAGGGAGCACCCAGTGCCCATAAGGCTATGTCCCTAAGTCTCCGAGACACCGTCCGAGCGGAGCCGGACACCACCTATCAAGGGTTACTGACGATGATACAGTACTTCCGGGAGTTTGGGGAAGGCGGCACGCCACCAGCTAAAGCCAAGGTGCGGGAGCTAAAAGGAAACCCCAAAGGTAAACTAGAGGGTTTCAAGCCCAGGCGTGAGGTGACTCCGGAAGAAAAGGAGCTCCAAACTAGACTCTGGAAGCAGTGCTTAGCCTTAGGCTACCCTAGAGATGTAATTCACGGACTACCAACTGGAAGATTAAAGCTCCTGGCCCCTTTTAAGAAAGCTGATTCAGAGGGGGCAGACACAACTCCTAGTGACCCTCCTGCTACAGACACCCCTTATACGACACTGCGACAGCAACTGCATGAGCTGCCACTTTCCCCAGTTAGCTGCGACCAGGGAAATTAAATAGTGGGGGTCAGCCTCCCCTCCATATAAACGAGCTCAAAGGGGAGGAAAATCCCAGCAATGACCCCTGGATCCAAATAATTGTAAATGATAAACACACAGTATCTTTTCTGGTGGATACTGGAGCTCAAATATCCATGATTAGGCAGGAAGATTTTCATGGCCTGCCACCTTCTGGCCGAAAGCAAATACTAGTTACCGGAGTAAATGGCACAGTTACAACTTATCCCCTGGTCAAAGTAAAATTGGATATTCCCTTAAAACCCCACAGACAGCCCTGAAAGCATGAAATAGTCCTTGGAAATGCCAACATACTTGGCATGGATATCTTAAGAGGAAGGGAGGGAGTGATTAATGGAGAAAGATGGACTTTTGGAGCTGGCCTTAAGTCACACGTGACTGTCCTGGGTGATACAGACACCCCGTGCTACAAGATTAGTTTGCTGACTCAAGCCTCTGCTCTCCCACCTTCCACGGTAACCACAATGAAACAGTACAGTATCCCAGCCGAAGCTATAGCTCCGGTCTCTGAGCTAATCAGAGACTTGGAAAAATGGGGAATCTTAGTTCGCACTTACTCCCCATATAACTCACCAGTATGGCCAATAAAGAAACCAAATGGGAAATGGAGACTCACTATAGACTATCGAAAACTAAATAGCAGCACGGGACCTTTAACGGCTGCAGTTCCTAGCATGGTCGACATTGTAAACAGTATACAGACTTGGAACAAGCAGTGGTTGGCTGTACTAGATGTAAAGGATATGTTTTTCATGGTTCCCCTGCAACCTGCAGATTGGGAAAAATTTGCTTTCACCTGGAAAGGGGTTCAATATACTTTTACTCGTATGCCTCAAGGCTATAAACATTCCCCAACAATCTGCCATGGGGCACTGGCAAGAGTCCTAGATGGCCTGACCCTGCCACCGAGTGTCCAAATATTGCAGTACATAGATGACATCTTAATAGGAGGAGATTCCTCCGATGAGGTCCAAGAGGCCATGAATCAAGTAAGAACAACATTAGAAGGTCTTGGTTTGGATTTAACACCGGACAAATGCCAAGGCCCCTCTCATGAGGTAAAATTCCTGGGCACTGTCTGGATGGGAGGCAGGAGGATGGTCCCAAATGAGACAGTACAGGAACTTAGCCAAGCACCATCCCCCGAGGATAAAACACAGTTGAGACAATTGCTAGGAATTTTGGGATTTTGGAGGAAACATGTACCTGGTTTTGCGGTCATAGCTCGACCATTGTACAATTTGCTTAGAAAACATGCTAAATGAGAGTGGGGCCCTAACCATGAGGAAGCTATGAAACAGCTCATAAACGAAATACACACTTATCAGTCAATGGGCCCCATACACCCTAATGCCCCGTTCCATTTGTACCTTACCGTGGGAAATACAGGAATGTCCCATGCCTTATGGCAGGAAGGTGAAACTGTACCCCGTCGTCCTATACAGTTTGGCTCAAAGTCATGGCAGGGGTCACAGTCAAATTACTTGCCTTATGAAAAGGTGGTTCTGGCAGCCTACACAGCCCTAAGGGAAACAGAGGAGCTAACCCAAGCTCAAACCATAACACTACACACTCCTCTTCCAATCATTAAGCCCATACTGGAGGGAAAGGAGTTGCCACCAGGCGTAGCCCAGAAAATGACTGTACAGAGATGGGCACTTTATTTGCACCACAGGGTAGGCGGGGCAGATACTGCACAAAACCCCACCATGATTAAGGAGTCCCTGTGGAGGGTGGGAATGCCTGAGGAATACCATCAGCCCCCACAGCAATCTCCTATTAAGGATGCAGCCCCATTTAACCCATCACAACCCGGGGGAGTATGGTTCACAGATGGCAGTGCCAAACTAGTGAAAGGAAAGTGGACAGGGAAGGCCGCTGCTGTATCAGCAGACACATCTGCTACACCCCTGACTGCAAACATAGAGGGATCAGCCCAGCTTGCAGAGCTGGCGGCAATTAAACTAGCTTGTGAGGCAGGCGCCAACACCATCTATACTGACTCCTACGCTGTATGGGCTGGAGCCACCCAGTGGATAACTAACTGGAAAAGTAATAACTGGGAAATAGGAGAAAAGCCTGTTTGGGGAGTGGAATATTGGAAATGGATATACCAGCATGCAACCCAACATGCACTGAGCATAGGCCATGTGGCAGCTCACCAAAAGAATAACACCCCGACTGCACGGCTGAATAACCTGGCAGATGCAGTAGCACAGATCTCTGCTGTTCAGGTGGATTGGAACCGCCTGTACATTTGGCTACATGAAACCTTGGGACACACAGGAAGCAATGAACTAGTACGGCAGGCGCATGCCAGGGGGTGGCCTATCACCCACAAACAAGCCAGAGAATTGGTCCAAGCTTGCACCCTGTGTGCTGAGCTCAGGAAACATATAACAGAAGGACAACGGTTTGCCAGATTGAGAGATGGAAAGGTACTATGGGCAACCTGGCAAGTAGATTATATTGGTCCATTACCCATCAGTAAGCAAGGGTGGAAGTATGTTTTAACTGGAGTAGAAGTTATTTCAGGAATTGGTTTGCTTACCTGACTCGAGTGGCAACAGGATTATCTACAGTCATGGGACTAAACCGCTTAATAGCCCTTGTCTCAACACCCCAAGAAATCCAGTCCGACAATGGCTCACATTTTAAAAACAAGCTGGTAAATGAGTGGGCCCTCCGCAATGGAGTCCAGTGGACTTTCCACCTCCCGTATCAACCCCAGTCTAATGGCATAGTCGAACGCTGGAATGGACTGTTAAAATCCCACCTGAGGCCTACGGATGGCAAATGGGGAAACAGACTGGATACTGTGGTGCAGAGATTAAACAACCGGCAGACCCCTACGGGCAGTCCACTCCACAAGGGATTTTCCCTACAGGGAGAACCCCCTCCTAGCCCCACTGTACCACTCAAGGATCCTAAATATGCACCTGGAGACACTGTGGTAATCAAGCACCCCAGCTTGGGGACACAAACACGTGTACTACACTCCTACAAGGGAAAAGGAGTCTGGACCACTGCCGATGCTGAACTAACACCAATAACCATTACTGAGGCTTGGATCGTATCCAAGACCGGCTGACCTTATGTTTTATTCCAGGAAACTGAGGCAATGATCCCGGACAGTGCTCCAGCGGAATGGACCCTTCCCAATGCTGACTTGAATCCGGGAAGCTGCTATGAACTTGTTGTATATACATCACTCCTTACTGTGACGCTTGCAATTGCTGTTGCTAGCCATAGACTGAACTTTGTGAGAAACCCTAAGCTGAAGCAAGACATGATACTCCGACTCACCATAGTTTCCATCCTCATCTCAACTGTTGCTGCCACACCAGAACATCCGCTCAAAGGTGCTATTCAAGCCATCGCCTCCTCTGCTGGGGCCACGAACTGTTGGATGTGTACCTTGCTCAATTCATCCACTGGACTAGGAATTGAGTTTGTCCCTCTTAGCCCGAATGACTGGTGGAACAAGAGTGATGTTTTCCGATGGGGGCCGGTATGGTTTGACGACAGCGACCACCACACTCCTAAAAATGACTCTTGGGGGGAACTCGAGGGGTGGCAAGGAAAGTGGCAACAGACGGTATGGGGTAAGCCAATAGAATATGTAACTGGAATCTCCACAGACATGTACCCCATTTGCTTCAAGAATAAGGAAGGCAGTGGACCTCAACTAGGTTGTTTTGAGGACCACCAATGCACCCACATTGCAACTTTTAATAAAGGATCAGGGGCCTGGGATATGTATTCACATCAGGATAGCCACACCCACCGAGACACCCTAAACTGCTGGGGGAACATTCTCAATGTCTCCCTTGGCCACAGACTCCTGTTTGGCATTAGCAATGCCACCATTATCCCCCTAAACTTTAGTCAATACCCAGAAAGTAAGACCTGGCATAATAATTCCCTCTTCATAGTCCCTAGCACTGGACACATTTATAACCCTACGCTGGTAAAAGGCAATAGCCTGCTGCCTGGCTAGTGTGCTAAGGAAAATCTTTTTCGACCAGACCAGATCCTACAGGACCTATTAATTGCCCTCCAGTGCTCCATCACTAACAACAGCTACTGTGCTGCATATCATGCCCCCAAAGAAAAGCCCCTGGGGAAGGGATGGTATAAGGGACCATATTCCTCTATCCTTAACAAGGAACCTGGACTATTTTTCATTTGTGGGGAAAAGGCCTATAAATACCTGCCAGTAGGCTGGACAGGACGGTGCTCCCTGGGACACGCTGTGCCTGGAGGACTAACAGTACACCCACACATCACGGCTCCAGGTATTACCAACCTCAGAAGCTTCCTACACAGATTCTGGAGGAAATTCACCCTAAACCCTCTCATAGAACACCCCTCAGGTTTTCACGCATTTGCCTGTGCATTTTGGCCTTGGCTTGGAGTAACTGAGCTTGAACAAGCCGTAGTAAATGTTTCAGGACAGCTGGAAAGAGCCCTCAACCACACTGCAGATGCTCTAGGCATACTCAACAAGCAGATTCAATCCGTAGCACACTTTGCCCTGCAAAATAGGATTGCATTAGACGCAATTTTGGCTCAACAAGGAGGAGTTTGTGCTGTAATCAATCAGGCTTACTTTTTTTATGTAAACCATTCAGGGCAGATGGAACAAGATGTGTCTGCCATAAAAGATGCAGTTAAAGTACTACATGCTGTAACTAAAGACGGAGAACTCTCGTGGCTGAGTTGGTTAGCCCACCAGCTGGGGCTCTCTTTAACTCCCCTTCTGCATTTTATTATAACCACAATTCTGATTATTTTGATTGTAATAATTGCCTTTTGTATAATATTGTGTGTTGTAAAATGTTTAGTTAATACAGCCGTTTCCTCTGCGCACATTCGATATACAGCGCTGGAAAAGGATCCCAGTCAATTCCTCGACCCCGAGCCCTCTAATCAGGCCATCGGGTACTTTTAAATTCCTCCAAGGTGGGGAAGAGGTACTGGCAAGCCACCATCTTGCATTCCTGGGACGTGCTGTGTCGTATCAGGGAGTGGAATGTAGCCAGACAGCCCCCCCCCCCCCTCTCAAACAATCTTGCTTGCCCTCTGAGATGTCTGTACACAGGGCAGAGAAGGAACAATAAGAATCAGCATAGCCATTAAGCTTTGATCTGCTTTGATGCAAGACCAGGATATGCGAGTTTCTCTGACTCTGAGTAACGATTAAGGAAATAAACTGAGCTCAAGGCTGCAAGAAGTGCCCGGCTGGCACCCATGTTGATTCGAACACACACAGTCCCTGGGAGAGGAATTTCCCACTGAGAAAAAGAATGTCCAGTACTTCCAATTTAATCCTCTCAAGTCTCTCTTACAAGTGTAAATTAAGTTCACAACTTCCTTGTAAGAACTGGTCTCACAAAAGACAGACCAGCACCATTTGGCATGACAGACAAGAAAGAGAAATACGTGACCCAATGGGTATAAAAGATGGGTCCAGCACACACTCACTTTGAGTGTCAATCTACCATTTACCTGCTGGTTGGGTTAGGTGTTTGACCTCCCGAGGTTCCACGGGGACACCCACCTCGTATTTTCGTCTTTCCGAGGAATTGAGGGACCGATCCTGGCCTGACACGCTGGGACCGAGTGACGCAGAAAGGGGTAAAAAATTGTACCTGTATGTGTCCTTTTGTTTTAGTGCATGCATAGAATAGAGCTCTTTAAAGATTAAGCTGTCATTTGGTACCATTATTTTCTATTTTCTATCTTTATTTTCTTTGTAACCATTTTTTTTAGGATCTATCTATCTATCTATCTATCTATCTATCTATCTATCTATCTATCTATCTATCTATCTATCTATCTATCTATCTATCTATCTATTTGCCAGCAGATAAGAAATAGAACAATAGCCATTGCAACCATATGGTTTATAAGCTTCCTCAATAAACCTGTAACTGTTTAAACTTTAACCTGACTCCTTCAGTTGCTGTAATAGAACCAAGCACAATTTAAAAGAACTTCAGCCGGTCATAAAGGGACAGTTATAGGAAGAGCTTGGGCGTTTGGATCTGTGTTACTCCCAGGTGACAGGGTCCACTGGGGCACTTCTCAGCCTTTCCTGGGCTGTACGCTGCGAAGGAACTCTCCCTCCTTCTTCCCCCTGTGTTCTAGCAGCTAAAATCTGAAGTGTAATAAGCTCTTCCTACACACTGGGGCGTCTGTTAGCCTGTTTGGCTACCCTCTGCGACTGGACCTCGGTCCTAGCAGTAAAATCACGGACGTTAAACTCTCGGGGCTCCTTTCAGCCTTCTGGGCTGCCCGCTGCGACGAGACTTCGTGTCTTAGGAGCTAAAGACTTAGGAGACACACCCACACACACTGCCCTGACCGTCGGCTGACACTATGAGATTAGAACTATCCTGAACGCCAATGTAAGAGTATCACCTGCATCTTGAAACTGGTGTTCTACAAAAAAGCAAAAGATAAAATCCTATTCGCAGTCAGAATTATGAGACTGTAAATAAACATTAGGCTAATTGCCTCAGCTCAGTGATGCATTTCAGCCTTAATTGTTCCAAGCACCTTTTTCACATCTTACAAGCAAAATGGAGAGGAAAGACCCAGTTACAACCAATCTCTTCAACTAAAAAAAGCCAACTCCATGGATGGCAGCTGAGCTTTGTGGCCATTCCAGAGCTAAGGACCAAGAGGCAGAGCAGTAGACAAAAATGCCCCTATGCAATGGAATCCCATCTCTTCCAATTTTCTCCCAACATAATAATTTGGATAGCCATCGGTGGTAATAGAACTCTGCTGAGATAGTGCATGAAATCTACTTGTATTGATACTAGAGAGAGAGAGTTCTCAAGACTGGCTGGCAGCTGTCCAGTTGCTCAACAGCCACAGAGAGCCTTAAAGCAGGCAACAGTATCTACTTTAATTGATAGTATTACTATGTCTTTTACTCTTTATGCAACACACATAATATGAAGGAAGGACACAGGTATGAGGACCACGTATATATGACTAGTAAACATGCTTGACATGGAAGGTCTAGACCACATGCTGCTCTTACAGTGTTGCGGTGACTTCTGAAGCCTAGAAGACAGTAAGGGTGTACATGTTTACTTATACAATATTCATTAGCCAGGGTGGATAGAAATGCTGTCCCTAGCCTCTGTCTGTCAGAGACTGGAAATGAGTGACAGGGGAAGGATCACTTGATGATTACCTGTTCTGTTCACTTCCCTGGGGCATCTGGCATTGGCCACTGCTGGAAACCAAGATTCTGGGCTAGATGGACCTTTGGTCTGATCCAGTATGGCTGCTCTTACGTATGTATCCTACAGTGGAAGCTTGTGGTAAGTAGAACTTGTGTTAGCAGATCCTGGGTTTGCTTACTTATCTCCTGAACTCATACTTATTAATAAACTCAGGATAAGAAGAGTTGACTCCTGGGGCCTAACTTGGTATTCATGCATCTACACTGCATTGTGTAAGCTCAAATCCAACCACCCATCTCTCACACATCCTAGTATGCTCCCAAAATGTAGCCACTCTAGCTTTTTGCTCATGGAATACAGTGGAAAAATTTGACTGCCCAGAGGACAATAAAATACAGGACTATGTAGCACTTTAAAGACTAACAAGATGGTTTATTAGATGATGAGCTTTCGTGGGCCAGACCCACTTCCTCAGATCAAATAGTGGAAGAAAATAGTCACAACCATATATACCAAAGGATACAATTTAAAAAAAATGAACA
This sequence comes from Pelodiscus sinensis, assembly GCF_052426305.1. Lineage (NCBI taxonomy): Eukaryota > Metazoa > Chordata > Testudines > Trionychidae > Pelodiscus > Pelodiscus sinensis. Next base: position 112,763,457 of record NC_143055.1, on the reverse strand, counting down.
CATATGAAAAGGACAAATCACATTTCAGAACAGAAGGAGGATGCGAGGGGGTGGGGGAGGAAGGTAAATGTCTGTGAGCTAATGGTATTAGAGGTGATAATTGGGGAAGCTATCTTTGTAATGGGTAAGATAGCTAGAGTCTTTGTTGAGCCCCCCACGTAGAGTGTTGAATTTTAGCATGAATGACAGTTCAGAGGATTCCCTTTCAAGTGCAGATTTAAAAGGTTTCTGAAGCAGGATGCAGGTAATTAAGTCGTTGAGACAGTGTCCTTTCTGGTTGAAATGGCAAGAAACTGTTTTTTCTTTGTGATCCTGTCTAATAGCTGTTTTGTGGGCATTGATCCTTTGGCGAAGTGTCTGAGACGTTTGTCCAATATACAAAGCAGACGGACACTTTCGGCACATGATAGCATAAATTATATTTCTGGATGCGCAGGAATATGTGTTCTTGATCTTATAACTCACTTGGTTAGGTCCAATAATGGTATCAGCAGAGTGAATATGTGGACAAAGCTGACAACGGGGTTTGTTGCAAGGGAAGGTACCAGGGTTGGTATTAGTGTGGTATGTCCTGTGGTTGTTGGTAAGAATCATCTTGATGTTAGGTGGTTGTCTATAGAAGACTATGGGTCTGTCTCCAGAGGACAATAAGTCTTCTTGTGAGCTTATGAAATACTTTTGGTATTTGGGGGGGGGGGTAGGGGGGGGAGCACGAGGCCAGAGAGGCTGCATCATGTTACAAGTTTGTGCTTTGATGGGAGCTTTCATAATGCAATTTTCTACTCCCTGACATTTGTGTACCACTTGCGCCGCCGGGCTCCTTAATTTTGTATGCATGCAAGGATGTAGGACATTGATATTATTTATACTAAAACTATAAAAGATGCAAATAAAGAAAGCAAACTCAAGGAGACGTGTGTTTAAGCTTCTCTTACTTCAGAAGGCTAGTGTCACAATACATTTAAGCCCTGGTCCTAAGTGCAGTAGCATGATGTCAGTTGATCCATGTATGTCTAGTTCTTCTAGCATTAATTGTGGTGTTTGTGTTTGTGTCTGTAGCAGGGAGCAGCAGGCCTGGGTACTACATATGGGTTGTAGTGATAGCTACAAGGATGCAGTGATGGCTGGCACTGGCAATGAGAGAAATATTCTGTCCTCCCAATGACATGTACAGAATTCCTCTGTGCATGTCACTTTGTCCAGACTTTGCAGAGCAGTCCAGAATTTATCCCTTTGCTTGTTTTTTTTTCTTTACTGGTATTTTGTGTCGAGTTTCACTCAGTCCAGCAGTCCAAAAATGAGAAAAGAAGAGGCCACCCTGTGTTGTTTTGTAGGATTTATTCTTGTACAATGCTGCTCTTGGAAGAAGGCAGCTGCACTGACACAAGTCAAACCATCCCTCCCACCAAGATTCAAACTTCTTCTGTGTAGGTGGACAGATGAGATATTTTAAAAAATCCTCTATGATAAATGAACAGGGATGCAGGCCATACTCAGTGCTTACACAGGCCATATTCAGTGGTTTTGCATGCCTGGACATAGAAATTGCATGCCTGGACATAGAAAAGTTTGGGTGTGGGTGGGAGGAGGTTCAACTTGTTATAAAGTTATTTTCAACTAGTTTCCTATCCCACCAGCTCTAGGAAGCAACATTTTGATGGGAGGAAAGTACTGAGCACCCAGCATCTGCTATTGACTTTGCTGGGAACTGCTGGGCATGTTCAGCTATAAAATTCAGACCATTTATTAGGTGACTAAATATGGATTTAGGAATCCAACTGTATGCACTAATCTTTTATAATATTGGCCCAAAATTAGAATGTATACACATGTTCACTGAGCAAAAATGGATCCGTCTACAGGGCTTACAAATCTGACATGTGCACAGTGGACCAGATTTTAAAAGTATTTAGACACCTAAAGGTGAAGTTAGGAACTTAGTGGGATTTTTCAAACACCTAATTGCATCTTTAGGTGCCTAAATACCTTTACAAATCTGGGTCATGGTACTTTTCAATAACTACATATGCTAAAATTTTAAAAAATCATTGTGCTGAAGAATCTAAAGTGTCTGGATTTGGCCCTACTCTCATTCAAGTCAGTGGAAAAAGAGCCAGCGACTGCAATGAAAACAGAATGAAGCCCATAAAGGAGGAGAATAGTCTCGTGGGTTACAGCCATGAGATAGGGCTCTGACCTGGATTTTGCCAAGAGATTTTCTGTCTGCATGACCTTGGACAAGCCATTTCATCTTTGTGTTTATTTCCTTGTCTGCAGCATTTTATTTTACACGGGTGATGAGAGGTTCCATTAATTATTGGTTGTAAAATGCATTATTTAACACATTTCTTTATTGAAATTTCTATGGGGCTCATAACTAGAGAATCTGGAGACCTGACCTTCAAACCTCGCATTGCTATAGTTCATATTACTGATGGAAACCTGGGACACACAAAAGTTAACTGACTTGTCTTGTCACACAAGCTGTTCCAAAGCAGAACCAAGACCGCATAACTTCTTGTGCTGGGTGCCGGAAACTGTATGTGATGACCGGTTTATGTGAATTGCCTTCCTATTCTTGCTCCCTGAGCTCAATGTTACGGTTTCTTTTCCTGGGAGTATGAACAGGGCTAGTTGAATGCTGCTATTCAAGGCCTGATGCTAAATATCTGCCTTTCAGACTGTTGTTTTATTCAGGCTGTTGCTGACTTGACTGTTTGTGGTTATTACATGTTTTGATTGACAACCTGCAAATCTTCTTTAGTTTGGTTAGAAATTAGTTATTTAGTTATATTATTTAGTTTCATTTGGATTGTCATCTCAGGGGGCGCATCTGAGTGTAACACCGCAGAGCCCTTAAGTGCAAGAGTGGCCCAGCCAAACATTTTACAGCCTATGGAATTTGAAACTTGACAGGTCAGTTTTTGGTCACTCCTTCTGGGCATCAGACAGCTGCAGGATCAGACTTATCACCCTGCACCTAAGGGAGTCCCCAGACACTGCCTGAAAGAAATCATTAGCTGTTTGCTGATGCAGGAGTCTTAACATGGCAATGGGAACAGATTTCAGGGACTTTTGAGTGTCTGACATCAGGGCTGTGTCTACACTGGCAAGTTATTCCGGAAAATCAGCCGCTTTTCCGGAAAAACTTGCCAGCTGTCTACACTGGCTGCTTGAATTTCCGGAAAAGCACTGACGATCTAATGTAAAATCATCAGTGCTTTTCCGGAAAAACTATGCTGCTCCCGTTCGGGCAAAAGTCTTTTTCCGGAAAACTGTTCCGGAAAAGGGCCAGTGTAGACAGCACAGTAGTGTTTTCTGCAAAAAAAGCCCCAATCGCAAAAATGACAATCGGGGCTTTTTTTGCGGAAGAGCGCGTCTAGATTGGCCACGGATGCTTTTCCAGAAAAGCGTCCTGCCAATCTAGATGCGCTTTTCCAAAAAAGCTTTTAACCGAAAACTTTTCCATTAAAAGCATTTTCGGAAATTCATGCCAGTGTAGACGTTGCCCAGCAGTAATGGGAAAGGGAGTGCTGAGGATGGTGGCTGATTGCCCTGGGCAGATGTGGATTCATCACAGAATGACTATCAGGATTGCCATGTGGAAGGAGGAGAGAGGTGTGTTGGGTAATGAAGGTGGGGGCCAGAGACTGACTGATCATTTTGCCCTGAAAGGGATATTAGCAGGCAGAAGTCTTTACACACAGATGGATACTTCATGTAACGCAACATGAACCTAACAACTTGATAAAATGTGATCTTATTTCTGTAACCTTTATCCAAACATTCTCCTAGTTCCCCTATGTATCTGCATAGCTCTCACTTTCTAGATCTTTCCACCGGTAGACGATCAGTTCCTCAGGGCAAGTATGATGTTGTCTTATATATTTAGAAAGGACCTAGTACATTTTTGACGCTACCACAATAAGTTAGAGTAATTGCTATTATCCATAAGGCCATCTTTCCTTAGGGGACAGCGAGAACCTGAGTAGGAAGAACATTATTACCACTACAAAGCACTATTGCTACAGAGGTTTTTTCTTAATATTTTGCATGACTACTGTGCATGCCTCAGTTTTCCCTCTGTTACACAAATTACATAGGTGGTGGGATAAAGGTGTGTGACTTTTGCTGAGATTCTAGTGGGTTGGTGTGGCTACCTCTAGCTGCCTGCACGTGGATAATGGTCAAAATACTCCATAACCTGGCAACTAATGGCTGGGGGCAGGTGAGCCAACAGATTTTCCAGGCCCCTGGACAAGGTTGGGAGGGCTGGCTCCGCACTCCTGGAAGGGGTGTGGTCTTGGGTGGAAGGGGCGTAGCCGGAGCAGCCTGTGTCCCTCCCTCCCCCAGCGCTGTCTGGAGTTCATAGCACAATGCTCTGTAGCGTGCCACATGGGGTCCCCTAAGGTGATTTAAAAGGTGTGAGGCTTTGCACACTGCCACTGCTAGAATGGCAGCAGCACCTGGGAGCTCCTGGCCCCTCTGAACTGCTGGGCCCTGGGGCAGTTGCTCCCTTTGCCTTTGGCCTGAACATGTCAGAGGAGGGTCAACGGGCGTGTCTGAGGCACAGCTGCAGGAAGCTAGTTAGGCTCCTGGTTCGGGACGCAGGAAGGAGAGCCAGGCCATGGGTCCTGGATTCCCTCCCTGCTAGATGGCCTTTACTGAATGTTCCTGATTCCTGTGCTAACGAGATCTGTTCTATGCAGCACTCCCTCCTTCTTTTACTAGACTGGCTGAGAGTCACTTCTGATGGCGGATTTGCGGTGCTTGGTCCCTCTGGGATGTGTGAGGCTTCCCCAGGTGTCCCATTCATGTAGACTCACTGCCAGGAGCTTCTAGAGGCTACGCCTACACTACAGCAGTTTGTCGGAAGAGGAAACGCAAATAGAGTACTCATTTGCAAATGGAACACTCCTTTGCAAATCCCGCGCTCTCATTTTCATATTCTCTTCCGATCTTTTTTGCAGAAGAGGTTTTTGCAATACAAAGCCCTGTGTAGACGGGGCCATTTGTCGGAAAACCACCGTTCTGCGCAAGATCCATTAGTCCTCAAAAAATGATTTACAGACTCTTGCGCAACATGGAGTTTTTCCGGTAAATGGCCCCATCTACACAGAGCTTTTTAATCAAAAACCGCTTCCGCAAAAAGGATTGGAAGAGAATATGCAAATGAGAGCGCACAATTTGCAAATGAGCCCTGCATGTGCATTTCCTCTTCCGACAAACTGCAGCAGTATAGATGTAGCCAGAGTGAACAGGGGCAGGGCCAGCCCTAGACCAAATGGCGCCCCCAGCGTGGAGTGTGTTTGGCACCCCCACCCGCCTTCTGCAGCAGAGGCAACTAATGTGGTGGAACACAAGAGGGCACCAGCCAAAAGGGACTACATGAGAACTCCCCATGTGTGTTCTCCCCATGTCCCCATCTGGCAGGGGCCTTTCCTCCCTGCCTCCCATCTACCAGGGGCCTTTCCCCCCATTTCCTTCCTAGCTGGTGGGACTCTTTTCTCTCCTCCCTCATCCAGAGGGGATCTTTTCTCCCCTTCCCCCTCCCACTATCCAGCAGGGCTCCTTTCTCTCCCCCATCTCCTCTAGCAAGGCTTTTTCCCCAGCCTCTCTTCTGCTCTGGTGCTACAGCCACTGTTTTTGGTGGTGCAGCTGCCACTAGTGGTCACTCCACAGTTCTTGAACAGAACACTCAGACAGAAAGATGCATGTTTCTAAAATAGACAGACAGACAGATAAGTAGGCATGGAATGTTCAGACATTCAAGCTGCTGTTCCTACAGTTGCAATGCACAGTGGCAAAGGGGAGAGACATATTCAAGTTCCTCCTGCAATCTTCTGCTCCATTCCCTTAACATTTTTGCAAAGGCTCAAGCCTATGATTAACTTTTCATTAATAAAATAATACCCATCAAAAACATCAGGTACATTCTATGACTGCTGTTTAAATAACAGCATGGTTTCTGCCTTTGGGCTTCATGCTGCTACCCACAAGAAGGCAGGGCGTATGATATCCTCCTCCTCACCCAGCAACACTCCTGTGCAAGCCCCATAGGGGCCAAACAGAATTCTAGTCCCTATGTTCAGGGGAGCACAGAGACTTATCTTTCTGGACTCCCTAAGCAACATATAGCATCCTCAAGTGGGATGAGGGTGGGCCTTGGCTCCTGTCCTCTGCTTCTCTTCCTTGTATCTGTAGATTGCCTCCCCACCCTACCCCCGCACAGGTGCATAGAGCTTGCTGGCAGCACAGTGGCTCAAGCATCCTCTCCCTGCTCAGTCAGTCTGCTTCCTGGTGTTCCTCCAGAGTGATAAGGCTCAGCACCGCTCCTTGCAAAGAGCTGTTTGCACCATTGAACACTTTTGTTACTAGCTAAAATAAAAATGCCCCTCCACGTATTGAGAGCCTAAGATAAACTCAGCCCTTTCCAGTGGCATCCAGCTACGCTATTGCTCAGCTTCTGCGTTAGGGCCCACTTCTGCAACCTTTGCTTACACTGCATAGTGCTTCGCTGGGGCTACTTGCACAAGAAACTACCACTGAGGGAGAATAAGGGTTGCAGAATCAAGCCCTTACCAACTGAACATGGAAAGCATCCAAAGAGAAGCTTAATTCTAATGCCTCAGTATGCAGTCACTTTTATTACACCCACCATCACCTCTAAATTGTTATTCTTTAGACTACCCTGCTGTATCTTTTTGGGCCTCACCACCATGCGCTTAGCTACTGGATCCGTGCATGCACTTGCAGAAATAAGTAATGGAGGGTTTGATCAGGCAATAGGATTTTTCTCAAATGACACATTTTTGTATGAAAAAAAAGTGTATTCTGTTATTCTGCAAGCATGGAATAATAAAAACTGTAGCTTTTCCCTCCCAGCCTCTCTCCTTTAAATCTTGCAATGCAGAAATGATCCTTGGCTTGTAGGCTGTAGCAGCCCACGGAAGCTTTGAGAATAGTGTCAACCTACATACCTACACTGCTAATTGGAGCCTGGATTATTAGTGACACTTTGGAGAGTCAAGCTGTCATTTAAAAGAAACAAGGAGGAACTCTGCAAATGCTGAAGCCTGACATTTTGTAGTGGAGGGAGGATGGTCCTATGCCACTGGAAAAAAAGGAGTGCTGTAATTTTCTCATGTAGAACATGGTCTGTGAAATCAAATCTCTTTTCTGTGGGTCTGTTTCAGCACTCTTCATCCCTCCACGCTGCTTGAAAGACCCACAGGATACATGAAAATATGGAGGAAATGTGCTCTGTTTTCATTTTGAGAGGTGCATATTGTTATTCAAATTCACTGCCTGGAACTGCTGTTTTTATTGTTCAATCAGTTAAATTCTCAAAGACAAAATAAAGAACAAAAACCAAAATGACTGATGTTTAAGATGCCCCAATGAATCTTCTTTTTGTTTCTCTGGTCTCCTGGGTCATTTTTAATTGCAGTCTGAATCTAAGGCAATGGAAGGGATTGAGGCAAAAACATATTTCTTCCATTTCACAGTTGGGTGAGGTAGTAAAACACAATCTTTCTAACATATACTGCAGCCATAAATAATCCAAAGGGTTGGGAGAGCTGCACCTACATAAAGCTGATTTTTTTAACGAACTTTCAAAAGTGCTTCAATATTTATTTCTCTCCTTTGGTTCCCCTAAAAGCTATGAACCCCACAGTTCCCATAGTAAGCATAACCCCTCTTAGCACCTCACTTGCCAATACATGGCAATTTTTCATTTGTTAATATTAGAGCACTTTACAAAAAGGCACATTCTCTGTTTCCACATGGGGAAACTGAGGCACAGCGTTTAAGGCCAGGATTTTCCAAAGCTTGTGGGGAGAAGTTTGCAGTTTGAGTGGCTAAAAGCGTTGTTTGGTTCCTCTCACCTCGCGACTGGTAACTAGGCCAAGGAGGGCTCAGGCAGCCATGGGAGAAGCATGGGGGAATGGAGGCAGGAAGAGGAGCTGAATAAAGAGGCAGTTCTGAGACAGGTTGTATTATGGGATTTTCAAAAGTGTTCATCCCCTTCACACACACACTCCTTCTCACTTCCCTCAAGCAAGAAGGTGCCTCTGTGACCATCTCAGCCTCAAGGGACAGCTAACTCAGCAGAAGCAAGCCCTACCCTTTACCTAGCTCCATGTCAGATTAGCCCAAGAACACATTTTTCTGAACAGACACATGACTCCAGGATAATGCAAAGCTAAAACAATACTTACATGTGTTATTGGAGGAGGGGAAAAAAGGTGTTGTGGGGCTCGATCTGCAGTATAATATAGAAAAATTACAAACTGGAAGAATTAGGAGGTACATACCCACATACATGCTCACACACAGAGAACACTCCTGAAAACACCTACCTTCCTGGGTGTGTACATGTGTTCTGTCTTCAGCCAGGGGGCTTTGGCATTCATCCAGAAGCCTGAAACAGAAAAAACAGAACGGTAGCCCCTTTTTCCCTAACTGCATTCTTCACCGGTACAATTCCCATCACGAGTATGTACATAAATGACCCTCCCAGACGTTGTGCTGCTTCTATTAGCCCTTTCTGTACTTGACATTACTTCTAAAGCAATGTTCAAACCCACTCCATGGCCAGATTCAGTCCCACCTGCTCCTGGTACAGTTTTATCTTTCAACCATGCACCGTGTATGTCATACAGCATAGGCTGCCATCACTTCCCTGCTGGTCAATAAGCCCCAGGAATCACCTTGCAATCCATCAATACTGCAAAAATAGCTGGTTCTTCTCTGCTGTAATTTCATATCCCACAGCTCAGCTAATCTATACAGCTGGCTGGGGAAGTGAATTTCATTTCTGTAAAAAATGTCATGGTTTGGGGAAAATAAATTGCCCTGGGTTGGGCCAAACCCCCCAAATCTCAAAAAAAAGGTGGAAATGAAATTCCACAATATTTTGCAAACAATGAAACTGTGAAGGTTCCCAGCCCACTAGGGGGTTTTCTTCTAAGCATTCATCAACATGGACACGTCCCCATGTTTGACAGATTAGTATTTTCTGTCTAGCTACTTCAGAAAAGGCACCTTATTATCTGGGCACTTAGAGGGTACGTCTAGAGAACATGGCTCCATTAACGGAGCCATGTAAAGTAGCTTATTCGGCATAGTCAATGAAGTGGGAATTTAAATAATCCCCGCTTCATTAAAATAAAAATAGCCGCAGCGCTGTGCCGACAATCAGCTGATCTGGCACAGAGCGTCAGTCTAGATGTGGCGCGGTCGACAAGGGAAGCTTTTGTCAACTGCTCCGGTATACCTCATATAGGTTTACCAGAGCGGTCGACAAAGGCTTCCTTTGTCAACTACGTCGTGTCTACACTGCCGCGCTGTGCCGGATCAGTTGATCGTCAGCACAACACGGTGGCTATTTTTATTTTAATGAAGCGGGGATTATTTAAATCCCCACTTCATTGATTATGCTGAGTAAACTACTTTACATGGCTCCATCGACGGAGCCATGTAGTCTAGATGTACCCAAAGTGTGCCCATCGCTTGAGTGCTGTGAAGAGGGATCCGTTGTGTATCTCTTTTGTTGTTATCACTCTAGAAGAGTTTGTAGTGGAATGCCAACATTTATCAACATTTCCAGCAAATGGATCTGGCCTTTGGAATGTATAATTTGAACAAACCTGGGCAGAGTCCCACCCCCCTAAAGAGAACAGGGCTTGAGTTAGAGTTGACTTTCACACCCTTCTTTGCCCTGTTAGTAATTCACATGAAGAGTACAACACAAGCCTGAGTGAAAGATTTCTCCCTGAGCTTGGCTTTCTCTTCCCCACCCCCCAGGACCTTCTTTGTCCTCGCTCCCTAGTCGCTTCCCTTTAAAGAAACTTTCTTATTTCCTTGCGTCTGATGAAATGGGGTTTTCCCAAGAAAAAATATGCCCAATACATAAATCTGTTAGTCTTTAAGGTGCCACAGGACTCCTCGCTGTTTCTCCCACCTCTATTATATTCAGGGTGGAGGTAATGGCTCAAAGCTGTTGCAGTTAGACAGCAGAACTTCAGCAGCCCTGTGGCAGCAGCAGTGGCTGGAGCCCCATGCCTTTAAAATCACTATCAGCTCTAAGGGCTGGAGGTGTCAGGGGAGAGCTACCACAAACCTGGTGGCACTGAGGGCTGGCTTCCCCTAGCCATACCCCTTCCACCCGAGGCCCCATCCCTTTGGGGAGTGTGGAGCTGGGTCTCCCCATACTTTGCCCAGGGATCTGAGGATGCTGGCAGCTTTTTGCATGTTTCTAACACCTGTGAACAGGGTGGGTCAATAGAAGGATCTGGTTGCCCTGTTACAGGTATGTTTTTCCAATATACATTACTCCAACATGTATAATTAGTTTTTTGTTGTGCAAATCATTACATAAGCTATTGCAGAGGGCAGGAACAAGTAGCTAGCACCTCTACAATGTGAGACACATATAAAAGGTACTGTGTTCTCCTAGCAACGAAAGTTGCAAAATAATGCAATGATATCCAAAATGATGCGATGAAAACGATATAATAGTGGTTTAATGTTGTTATGGCAACATACAGAGTTAGATTTAAATGCATGTTTCTAGAATTTTAAACAAATAATCTAAGCAACATATTTTTGCTAATTAATCAAGCCTATTCAATTTACAGACATCATTATTCATTAGTGTTTTCTACAGATCTCTCTTGAATTCTGATTTTAATTATCTTTGTATTACTCCAACCTGTACTATTTTAATTTTAATTTCTACTGTCTACTCTTTGACCTAGGTAAAGTAAAATTATTATTTCATCCCTGCTAGTGTATATGACACAAAATGATGGTTTTGTATTTTAATGCTTCATTTACACTATGGTTTTTTAATATATGTGTATTCTGGTTGCATGTAGGAACACGGGAGTCATGATGATTTCCTGGACACAACTGGGGCAATTAGTCAAAACAGTACCATCAGAGAAGAGTGGAACACCAGTGAAACATGACAACCTGCCTGCATAGCACCACTCTCAGAGATTTATAAGTTATGAAAATTATGATTGTTGGTTAGATTTTAAATCTTTTATATATTCACATTATATTTTTGTGCATATATATCTGTTGTTCTAACTCAATTGCTTTTCTGTACAAAATGTCCATGTTGAAAACTGTGTAGTGTTAGGAAGGATGAAGGAACAGCAGGCAAGAAGAGAGGAAGATCTGACCTCCATGAATCTCCTGAGAAATGCTGTGAAGATGGTGTTCCAGACTGGTCTTCTTATGTTCCTGAAGAAATAAGAAAGAACATTTAGACCAGCGTCACATATGCTACTCGACTCCATGTGTTATGCTGTGCCTTTGTAGCCTCTGTTACACAGTCTCTTCATTTCTAATGGAAGGTACAGGGAGAGAGGAGATGTCAGATGGTACAGCTGATTGATAGAAGTGGTTGACAGGGGAAGGTAACATTTTTATTAAGAGTAGAATTTTTTTTTTGTAATAAATGAATTCTGGAATTTGTCAACATGTGACTCCAAAAGCTGGGATCCGAAGGATTGGCCTTTAATATTTATACCTTACTCCAACCGTGTCTTCATGGACATCAAAGGAGCAATGCAGATTTGCATCAACTGAGGATCTGTTCTAAGTACTTCTATATGTACATTCCTATTATATGATTCATTTACAACATTGGAAAATAGGGGTTGGAAATTCCATTGGATATGCTCTCAGCTGAGGTTTAAGTATCCAGACACCCTGCACTCTCCAAAATGTGAGCAGATTTTCAGACCACATGGAACACTTCACCTGTTTTTGAGGACCTTAAACCAGTCAAGGAAAATTTCTGCTTACTGCTCAGGTAAGGGATTTTGATAGCTCAGTTTCACCATCTCTAAAATGGGATTAAAATACAGTCACCTTTGTTAATTTCCTGTGAGATATTCACATTCAAAGTAATGAATTCACAAGTAATAACAATATTGGTGGCACTAACCGGGCTAGTCATTGATAGCTCGCATGTTCCCACAAACATCCTGAGCATTCCTCCAGCTGATTTCATTTGTCTGGCTACATGAGAAAAACACAATCAGACAGTGGTTTAACATTATACATGAAAGAAAAATAAGGAAAATTTAACTTTCAGAAGTTCTGCAAACCTCCTCCACTTCCACTGGTCTGCCGGCTGACACGCCACCTCTTGTTAGCACAGAGAGGAAGCACTGGTTCCCAGAGGGCCAATTTAGCACCATGCCAGCCTGGCAGGCAGGAGTGCTTTAAAAACTTTTGCTGTGCAGTATTCTCTTGAGGTTGTCCATTTTGAAGGCAAAAGTGAAGAAAAACAAGAATGTAATTTGCAAGTGGAAAGCCAGGCACCAGCTTCATTCCACAGAGCCCAGCTTAAAGGCACAAAATTAAATAATCTTTTCCCTTCTGCTTTGTTGTGCCTGTTTTCCATTATCTGCCTCCCTGCCTGCAGTAAAACTGCTTTCTCCCAGAGCTCCTGAACTTATTTATTTTTCACCTGCTGCCATGTCACCCAAAGCAGTGCTAATGTACCACAGAAGGTTTTGCCTCATTCAGTACTGAGGGGAAAAAGCTGTTCAGTGGCTTGTTTCACACTAGACTCGGGGTGGAAAGGCATCTAAAACATCAACAAGCAGCCTACCACTCCTGTTCCAGCCCCAAAACACAGCCCCAATGGGACACTGGCCAGGAGCTGCCAGCAAAACCCCTATGTCTATGGCATCCCAATTTGATTCAAAGTCTTCCTTTCCCAGCACAAGCATAAAAGGAGGATGTGTCATAACCGACACCACATTTCTCTCTGTCTTTACCATTTACATTTCCCCTCTTTCTCCCAAAGGCAATTCCTTTGGTCCTGCCACTGCCCAGATTGTCCATTGTCTATGGACAGTCTATGTGCACGGCCAGGAAAAGGAAACCCAAAGAACTGGGCTCCTTGAGTAACTGATGCAAACCCCGTTTAAGAACACCCATATCCTTTGCTTCCCAACCAGTGACCTTACAGAAAGCCATTTTTATCCTGCATTGGAAACGACACAGTTCATAACTACAGCCCCATTTTTTAAAAAAGGAATCAACCCGTTCTTCTTGGTAGGTGCCTAAACATTCTGCTCCTGTCCTATGATATATAACTTCTTATTACACTGTGCACTTGCACTTATGGCTTCCCTGGCAGGGAGAACAGCCTTGGCATATACCAAGGGAGGTAGTGAAAATTCCACTGGCTGCTCACTCAGTTGGGGGATGAGTATCCAGACGTGCTGTACATGCCAAAATGTGAGTACATTTTCCAACACGTAGAGCGTTTAAAACTTCTTGAAAAACCTCCTCCTGTTGTCTGAGCACTTTACATCAACCAGACAAAAATCTCTGCTGGCTGCTCAAATGGGGAACTTTGGGTGGGCTTATTGCAAGGCTTTATTCCTGACTGTAGACATTCTGCAGAGTGTGTGTGTGAAGCAGAATGGCTCCAAATCCTATGAACACTCCATTTTTTCTGTTCTTTACAGACATTAATAGATCTTTAGCTTGTGGGTTTGTTTGGTAAGATTCTTTGTAGTAATATACAGGTATCCTGACATTACTGCATTGTGTACAATATTCCTAACATTGATTCCAGTTAAATTTATATTTGTTATATTAACTCTCTGAGAAACTGCCAACTGCATGATGTGTGTGTGTGTGTGTGTAAGCGCATATCACTGATTCTAGAGGATAGAATGTGCACGTCCCTCTCACAGATATATCAGTTCCCTTGACTGAATAAATCTCAGGTTGTGATATTATTTAATTGAATAGCACTTTAGGCTTGGATCCAAAGGGATTTAGGTTTTGTGATACTGAATGTTGCAATGCCTAACTGTTAGTTGCTTAGACAGCCACTGGAATAACAATGTGATCCACAAAGCCTGAGCTAGGTACTTAAGTTGAATGGGCAGCCTCTGAGCACACCCTACAGATCTGGCTCTACAGGTGAGATAAGGGAACTTCTGTCTATCTTCTCCCCAATCCATGGATAACACTAGGGCTTAGGAAGCATATAGGCAATCCAATGCCTACAATGAGTCAGCAGTGTGTACGCCCCAAGGAGGAAACTTAGGCAGCTAGGGAACTTTTACAGCAAAATAAGTAGGCGGTGAGTGAGTTTACATATCTACAGTATTAGGCAGCGATCAAGTTGGAGTTGTATAAATTGCAGTGGTACCTAAAACTGTGACCTAGGGGCCTAACTATTTGAGTTAGCCCTTTTGAGCTTAAACTGATGTTTAACCAGCCAGGAAGAATTATTAGAGGGCGAGGTTTAAATGAAGGACTGGACAGGAGAGGCAAGTGAAAAGTTAACAGGCATCATAAATTTGTAAGGTACCAGCACAGAGATGATAGGTGGAAGTGGGAGAGTGGATGAGGTCTTTTAGAAATAAGTTTGGAGGTGAAGAAGGAATAGGAGATGCTTAAGATCCAAATTCTCCTGCACAGTGAAGATAAGAGAAGGACGCATCAAATATGTAGATACCATTTTATGTTTAGCTAGAAGCCATCTTGTATAACAGAAACCATTTCAGCTTTTTGCCTTTGCACGTAGATTAGAGTGAACTTTTTATCACCCCATGTGCCAGGCCAAGACAGATGTGCTATTGAAATGTGTTAAATGGGCTGGTTTAGATAGGAGAGGTACTCCCTCGTACCTGTCCGCGATCTTATTGACAAGGCTTTATTTTTCCTAGTTTAATTGATGACTTCTGTAATTGGATGCCCTGACGTCAGGCTGTCTGGTCAAGGGTATAAAGATACTAGGATTGATTGTATTAGGTAGCTTCACTGGGCCTGGCTTTGCTGGGACCACGTTTAGCTCACTTTGCTTTATTGGCCAATAAAACTATCAATTTAGCAGCGTAAACTGAGTGAAGTCTTGGCTTTGACAATTATGACGGAGCAGTCAGGGACATAAGAGGAGACCCATGTAAGACCAAGGAGACTGCAAAGCTCATGATACCAAGTCATGGACAGATGGCAGTGGAAGCAGATAGATTACAGCTTTCAGAACTGTCCAGGAAAAACTAAATATTAACTATAGTGAAAACAATGGAGAGTAAAAACCCAATTGGAAAAGATACAGAAAGCCACTAGAGACAAGAAAGGGAAGGCATCAGCTGCAAAGAGTATATTTACCAAACTGAGAGGTGAAAGGACTAATGGAGTTGGGGAAATAGCAGGAAAGACAATAAGGAGAAGAGTGATGTTTTTGACTATGGGGAATCTAGGGCATGTTTATACTTTGAAAGGAAGGCACTAAGGAAGAAGAGGAGGTTATGAGCTGCAGAGAAAAAAAATCTGTCTTTGTTATATTACCTTTTTAAAGGAGTGGTTGTTATGCTTAAATTGAGTGTGAAAGGCAAATTACAGTGTGTATATGCATGCATGGGAACACTCAGTAAAAATAACTAAGGCACACAAATTTTATATATGCACTTTGCTTTTTAATGATCTTTGAAGCTCTCTTCTGCTTTCAAGTCTTTGAACATACATTTCCATTGATCTTTCACTCCCTCACCTCTTCTGCAAAGCACCTTTACAATGGGAAAGAATAAAAGAAATTTACTAAACACACACAACATGCCCAAATGCATAAATATATTCCTGTGAGAGTCAACAACTTTCAGATTTGCCACTAAAGACTCATTAATTTATACAAAGAGGCCTTCTTAGTGGAAAGAAAAAATCAATTGCACATGTCAAGAGCAAGAACTCAGCACAATTTTTTATTTTTGTCATTCAGCTAAAATGCCATCTTCATATTTTTATTACAAATTTAACCCAAAGCAGTGAAACCTCCTGTCTCAATTTGATCTTTTTTGGATCAATTTGTTTTGAAGTCAACAAAATGCCAAATTCAGCCTATGATTTGGTTTACTAATGGAAAGCTAAATAGGAAAAAATACTTAGTTCCTTTCATGTAACTCTGAGCATCATTTGAAATCCCAGAAGTCTCGGAGCACTCAGTAATAATCCCAGAATTAATATGTAAATTGTTGGGGAAATATCACACAAAAATATCTTGTATTAATTGCTAACTCCTCTGAGGCTCTTTACATGGCTTTATCATGGTGAATTATGCCACAATACAAGGGTGGTTCATTTATAAATGATGGACAGAGGAAAAGAGTTTTTGTTCTGGTTGATAAAAGTGAATCAAATGCAAAACAGCAAAACGCATCATAAATTTTCCATGGAAAGTAACAAAGTCCATTCAGGTAGGAAAAATATGTATCTGGAGATTTCAGACCATTCCTACAAATGTTTAAGAAATTGACTAATATACTATGTGTGTAGTTGTTTTAGTAAGTAAATAGAAGTGTAGATCTAGCAGTCAGTAGACAGAGTGGGAACTAGAAAAGATGGTTCTAATCCAAGTTCTATCTTGTTTTCCTACTGTGGCTGATACCAGATGTATGAGGGAATTAACAGAATAGTGAAATTAGCCAGTGATCCATCCCCTGCTGACTAGTCCCATCTTCTAGTGGTCAGAGGCTTAGGGGTATCCTGAGCAAAGGATTGCATTCCTGACCCTGTTTGCTAATAGCCACTGAAGGACTTATGCTCCATGAATTTATCTAATTATTTTTAACCTAGTCATGCTTTTGCCTCTTAAATCTCCTGACAATGAGTTCCATAGGTTGTTTATGTATTATGTGAAAAAGTATTTGTATTTGTTTTAAACCTACTGCCTAGGTTTATGTTTTGCTAACATAAAGCAAAGCTAAGCTGGGAGCAAGAGACAGGTCCTGCTCACAGAAACTTGCCACGGACAGGGCTGCTGATATTGCAGAAACACACATACCTAGGAGGGACTAGGCACAGGCCATGCACGTAAAGACTCCAGGAGGATGGTAACAGAACATCTTGCTGCAGAACCAGCTCCGTACCAGTGCACTCCCCATAGATAACAGGGATGTACTGACTCAGGGTCAGGATGACAGCATGATGGATAGTGATGTTTTGATAGAACCACCATAAACAAGATAATGGGAGGTATTTAGGTATGTCAGGGGTGTCAATCAAATATGTTTAAGGGTGGCACCTTGAGACGTAAAAAGTAATGTATAACTTGTTTGTATCTGTGTATAAAAGTGTATCTCAGAGGGGCTGTCTTGTCTAGCCTAAGGGATCGCAGAAACTCCTGGCCACTAACTGAGCTGAGATCATTGTCATGTGTAGTGGGGTCTATTTGGAAAACCATGGGAGGGTTTCTAAAAGCCCCTCCCCAGCCTTACGGGAGGGACATTGGACCCATGTCCAATTAATTTCGGGGGACAAATAATGAAAAAAGGATCAGAGAGTGCAGGCTAAAGGTTTATAACTAGGGAACCGAGCAGAGAACCCCAGACAGCGCCCACTGCTCCTCAAAGCTATCGAGGGAGCCGGTAGACGCCGCCCAGAGGAACTCTGCCCGGATTCGTGAAACAAGGGAGGAGCGGAAATAGGCCCCACAGTCGCAGAGAACCCCCTCGTCTAACATCCTCCTCCTGGTATTATAGATGGTCACTTTAGCTAGGGCCAGGAGGAGGTTGACGAGGAGGTCTCGCGACTTTGTGGGGCCATGGATAGGGTGTGTATAAATGAAGAGGTGAGGGGAAAAGTGCAGCCAGAACCTCAATAAGAGGTTCTGGAGGAGCCGGAATAAGGTCTGCAACCTGGCGCATTCAAGATAGGCGTGCGCCAGGTTCTCCCTCATGCCGCAGAAGGGGCAGGTGTCTGGGATGGGGGTAAACCGTGCCAAGTACACGCCCGTGCTCACGGCTCCATGAAGGAGCCGCCAACTGATGTCCCCGATGGGCCGCAGAATTAGATCGGAATAGACGCTGGCCCATCGGGGTCTCCCACCCTCTATAGGTCTTAAGTGGTCCCGCCATTTAGAGTCGGGGCGGGACACGAGGGTGGGGAAATGCAGGGTGTGGAGCACGAGCATGTACAGATATTGTCTTGGCGCGGTTTGGAAGCAGACCAGCTGCAGATTTTGCAGCCGGCTGGGGGTCCAGGGATGAGGAGGCCAGGGGGACCAAAAGCTGCCCTCTGGAGCTTGGCCAGGACCTCCGGGGCTGGGCGCAGGGTGTTGAGCCTGTGCCAGAGCATGGACAGGACCAGCTGATTGAGCACCAGCGCTCTCCCGTGAAGGGAGAGACACCGGAGCAGTCCCGTCCATCTCCGCAGCCGCTCACCCACCCTGGCCTCCAAACCTTGCCAGTTTTCCGGCGGAGAAGGATGCGTGGCGGATAAATAGACGCCCAGATAGAGCAGCGGACCCGCGCTCCACCTGATGGCCTGAAGCGCGGGTGGGAGGGAGCCGGCCCGCCACCCGTCCCCGACCACCAGGCCAGAGCTCTTGACCCAGTTGACCCGGGCGGAGGAGGCTGCCGAGTAGACGGCTTGGCAAGCCTCCACCCGCGCCAGGTCGCCCGGGTCCTGGACCACGAGGAGCACGTCATCGGCGTACGCCGACAGGACCAGCCGCAGCTCCGGCTCCCGAAGCACCAACCCCGTCAACCTCCTACGGAGGAGACAGAGGAAGGGCTCGATCGCCAGAGCGTACAGCTGGCCCGACAGCGGACACCCCTGACGTACCCCCCGCCCGAAGCTGACCGGCTCGGTCAGGGTCCAGTTGAGCCTGACCAAACACTCCGCGAGGGCGTACAGCACCCGGAGAAAACCCACAAACCGGGGCCCGAAGCCGAAGGCCTGCAGGGTGCCCAGGAGATACCCGTGGTCCATCCTGTCGAACGCCTTCTCCTGGTCCAGGGACAGGAGGGCGAACGACAAGCCGTCCCTACACCCGAGCTCTAAGAGATCCCGGACCAAATACAAGTTATCAAATATACTACGGCCCGGGACGGTGTAGGTCTGGTCGGGATGGAGCACGTCCGCCAGCATGGACCGCAGTCACAGCGAGATGGTTTTCGCTACGATCTTGTAGTCCGTGCTGAGGAGCGAGACGGGACGCCAATTCCGTAGGTCGCGGAGGTCCCCCTTCTTCGGCAGTAAGGTGAGCACCGCTCGCCTGCACGACAGAGGGAGGACCCCGCTCTCCAGGGACTCGGCCCAGACGGTGACGAGGTCCGGGCCGAGGATGTCCCAGAACACGCGGTAGAACTCCACGGTCAGCCCGTCCATGCCCGGGGTTTTGTTGTTGGGCATGAGATGGAGGGCTTCCGAGAACTCGGCCAGAGTGAGAGGCAGCTCCAGCCGGTCTCGGTCTCCGCAGCAGGCCCCCCCTCTCCCCACAGGCAGCAGTGGCAGCTACAGCAGCAGGTGGTTGTGGTGGTGGTGGTAGGCCGGAGCAGCAGCAGCAGCGTTCTCCAGGAGGAGCAGGCAGGCAGGCAGGCGGGCGGGCGGCTGGGTGGAGAGGGCTCCGGCCAGTGCAGAGACAGGAGAAGGACCAGGAATGGGGAGAGAGGAAGAGGGCAGCCCCTGCACCCTGCTGCCCCTACTCCTTCTCAGAAGTGGCGTGGGGGCGGGTCTATTTGAAAACATGGGATGGTGGGCGGGCAAAGCCCGCCCACCTTCTAAAAGCCCCTCCCCAGCCTTATGGGAGGGACACTGGACCCATGTCCAACTAATTGCTTGGGACAAATAATGAATAAAGGATCAAGGAGTGCGGGTTAGAGGTTCAAAATAAGGGAGCCGGATGGGGACACCGAGCAGAGAACCCCGGACAGCGCCCACTGCTCCTCAAAGCTGTCGATGGAGCCAGTGGACGCCGCCCAGAGGAACTCTGCTCGGATTTGTGACACAAGGGAGGAGCGGAAATAGGCCCCACAGTCGCAGAGAACCCCCTCGTCTAGCATCCTCCTCCTGGTATTGTAGATGGTGCTCTTAGCTAGAGCCAGGAGGAGGTTGACGAGGAGGTCTCGCGACTTTGTGGGGCCACGGATAGGGTGTGCGTAAATGAATAGGTGGGGGGAAAAGTGCAGCCAGAACCTCAATAAGAGGTTCTGGAGGAGCCGGAATAGGGGCTGCAACCTGGCGCATTCGAGGTAGGCGTGCGCCAGGTTCTCCCTCACGCCGCAGAAGGGGCAGGTGTCTGGGATGGGGTGAACCGCGCCAAGTACACGCCCGTGCTCACGGCTCCGTGAAGGAGCCGCCAACTGCTGTCCCCGATGGGCCGCGGAATTAGATCGGAATAGACGCTGGCCCACCGGGGTTCCCCACCCTTTACGGGTCTTAGATAGTCCCGCCATTTGGTATCAGGGCGGGACACGAGGGTGGGGAAATGCAGGGTGTGGAGCACGAGCGTGTACAGATGTTGCCTTGGCGCGGCTTGGAAACAGACCGGCTGCAGATTTTGCAGCCGGCTGGGGGTCCAGGGGTGGGGAGGCCGGGGGGGCCCGTGGAACAGGGGCCCAATAATAAGGGACGGAGGCTTTGCAGGAGGCGGGGTGTACCCTCTCGCAAGGACCGCTGCAGGAAGTCGAGAGCGGGCCGCGGCAAAGCCGCCTTCACCTCCTGGAGTAGGCGCAGATGGGTTCGGGGGGTGGAGAGCCCCATGCGCCGAGCGAGCGCTCGGGGATCCACCCAGTCCCCCCTGTCGTAGTCCAGGAGGTCTCCGACCATGGTGGTTTCTGCCAGGATCAGCCTCCGGCGCACCGAGGGAGACTCCGCCACCTGCACGCACAAGGCTGGATTGTGGAGCAGGGGCTCCGCGAGGAGGTCTGCCCCCTCAGAGGCCACAACGGACCTGGTCGCCGAGAACAGCTTCCAGGTCTGGAGGAGGTCCTGGTAGAATTCCGGCAGCTCTGAGAGGTCTCGCGGAAGACCCCTCGGGTGGATAAAAAAGAGCTGCCGGTCGTATCGGAGCCCTCGGAGGCGACGGAGGAAGGCGCGCGCCAAGGTGCCCCATGCAGGACTACCTGCACTGAAGAGGAGTCTCTGCAGGGCCTGGAGGCGGAAGGTCCGGACCTGGCTGCGTATGCAGACCAGGCCCTGACCCCCCTCCTCCAGGGGAAGGGACAGGACCCCTGCAGAGACCCAGTGCAGTCCTGGCCAAAAGAACCCCAAAGCTGCCCTCTGGAGCTTGGCCAGGACCTCCGGGGCCGGGCGCAGGGTGTTGAGCTGGTGCCAGAGCATGGACAGGACCAGCTGATTGAGTACCAGCGCTCTCCCGTGAAGGGAGAGACACCGGAGCAGTCCCGTCCATCTCCGCAGCCGCTCACCCACCCTGGCCTCCAAACCTTGCCAGTTTTCCGGCGGAGAAGGATGCGTGGCGGATAAATAGACGCCCAGATAGAGCAGCGGACCCGCGCTCCACCTGATGGCCTGAAGCGCGGGTGGGAGGGAGCCGGCCCGCCACCCGTCCCCGACCACCAGGCCAGAGCTCTTGACCCAGTTGACCCGGGCGGAGGAGGCTGCCGAGTAGACGGCTTGGCAAGCCTCCACCCGCGCCAGGTCGCCCGGGTCCTGGACCACGAGGAGCACGTCATCGGCGTACGCCGACAGGACCAGCCGCAGCTCCGGCTCCCGAAGCACCAACCCCGTCAACCTCCTACGGAGGAGACAGAGGAAGGGCTCGATCGCCAGAGCGTACAGCTGGCCCGACAGCGGACACCCCTGACGTACCCCCCGCCCGAAGCTGACCGGCTCGGTCAGGGTCCAGTTGAGCCTGACCAAACACTCCGCGAGGGCGTACAGCACCCGGAGAAAACCCACAAACCGGGGCCCGAAGCCGAAGGCCTGCAGGGTGCCCAGGAGATACCCGTGGTCCATCCTGTCGAACGCCTTCTCCTGGTCCAGGGACAGGAGGGCGAACGACAAGCCGTCCCTACACCCGAGCTCTAAGAGATCCCGGACCAAATACAAGTTATCAAATATACTACGGCCCGGGACGGTGTAGGTCTGGTCGGGATGGAGCACGTCCGCCAGCATGGACCGCAGTCGCAGCGAGATGGTTTTCGCTACGATCTTGTAGTCCGTGCTGAGGAGCGAGACGGGACGCCAATTCCGTAGGTCGCGGAGGTCCCCCTTCTTCGGCAGTAAGGTGAGCACCGCTCGCCTGCACGACAGAGGGAGGACCCCGCTCTCCAGGGACTCGGCCCAGACGGTGACGAGGTCCGGGCCGAGGACGTCCCAGAACACGCGGTAGAACTCCACGGTCAGCCCGTCCATGCCTGGGGTTTTGTTGTTGGGCATGAGATGGAGGGCTTCCGAGAACTTGGCCAGAGTGAGAGGCAGCTCCAGCCGGTCTCGGTCTCCGCAGCAGACCCCCCCTCTCCCCACAGGCAGCAGTGGCAGCTACAGCAGCAGGTGGTTGTGGTGGTGGTGGTAGGCCGGAGCAGCAGCAGCAGCGTTCTCCAGGAGGAGCAGGCAGGCAGGCGGGCGGGCGGCTGGGTGGAGAGGGCTCCGGCCAGTGCAGGAGAAGGACCAGGAATGGGGAGAGAAGGAAGAGGGCAGCCCCTGCACCCTGCTGCCCCTACTCCTTCTCAGAAGTGGCGTGGGGGCGGGGGAATGGGCATCCACAGAGCCAGAGGCAGAGGAACCCCTCTGGGAGCCATTTTGGGCCCAGCCTAGCCCCACCCCCTCACTTGACCGGAAGTCAAAGGGCGGGACTAGGACTATAAGAAGGCTGCCTGGGAGCTCAGTCAGGGCCCAGCCTCCGAGGGATCCGGAGGCTGGTCCAGAGATCCTGCCTGGGGAGGCTAAGACCTGGGCTAGGCCGTCCGCAGCCACCTCCCTGGAGGCCTGCCAAGGCTTCCCTGCCGGGACTACTGAGGCCTTGCCACACCAGCCAGCAGAACAACCCGAGGACCGGTCCGAACCACTAGACCAGCTGGACCCCCACTGGGTACTGGAACGCCAGGGCCGGACAAGCCTGCGGGATGCTACAGAGCTCCGACCCCTGGATTGGGCCGCCTGGACCCTGCTGGGACAACACCGACCTCGACTCCACGACGGACCTGCCGGAACTACAGGTACCGGGGAAGGCGGGGACGAGAAGTAGCCCAGGAGGTAACCGGGCGGGGAGCAAGTTTTGGGCCGGAGCCCTGCTGAGCCAGTCGCAGCTGCCCGGCTGCATTCAGGGCTCCTGGGCTTGGGCGCAGTGAGGTGGGTGGGCCTGCGTGCCCCCCTCCCTCACCGCGGTTGCTGATGCCCTACCGGGCCCGCTCCTGAATGAGGAGCTCCTACGAATGTGGGGTTGGTTGGGCCGCCCAGCTTGAAGGCCTGGCCTAATGGACTGTGTTTGGGGCCCGCCCTGCTTGAGGGCGCGGGTTTACCTACGGTACGTCTGAGACCGACCGTGTGTCGGGCGGGACTAGACTGGGTTCCAGGTCCTGATCTGTGCAATAATAGACTGACTATGGCCCGGACCTGAAGGAAGGCCAGGAGAGACACGCCTATTAAATTAAGGCGCAGTAACGCAGGGAGGCAGGCGCATCTCCTGCTGCGCTGGGGGGCTGAGGAGCCGCCTCCAGAGGGCCTACCGGCCTATCACAAACCTGTCAGTCCCCCAGAAGGGAAAAGCTTAGAGGCTACGGTTGTCACTGCCGGAGGGCAGTGACCTAAAAGGCAATGTGGCGACGAGAGCCACCCGCTACACAGGGCTTGCATATGTACTAGTGTAAACTGTTGACGTCTGGTCTAGACGGCTAGGGTGCTAGAGACCGTAAGTTGTTTGACAATAAACCTGGATCCAGTGCCTTTGTACCTGGTCTGATTTGTGGTCAATGGGGGCTCTTAGAAGTCTGCGGTGTTGGCTACCTGCGCAGAGCATTCAGAAAGAGCACAAGTATTCGAAGAGAGCTCACGCACCTCACGCAGCCGAACGGTTATCTAAACTGAAGGGAGCAGAACAAATGCCAGAGCACCATAATGGTAGCGGCGTCTGACTAGAGTTATGGGAAGGGGTAAATGTCATTTTTTTATTCACCTTGTACACACCATTCATCATTTGATAAACCTCCATCATATCTTTCCTTAGTTGTCTCTTTTCCAAGCTGAACAGTCCTTGTCTTTTTAATCTCTCCTTATGTGGAAGCTCTTTCATATCCCCAATAATTTTTGTTGCCATTCTTTGGGCTTTTTTTCTAATTCTAATACAGCTTTTTTTGAGATGAGGTGACCAGAATTGCATGTAGTGTGCAAGATGTCAGTGTGTCATGTATTTATATCCATTATTATGTTATTTTCTGTCTTATCTATCCCTTTCCTAATGATTTGCTAATATTCTGTTAGCTTTTTGGTCTCCCTCTGCACATTGAACATATATTTTCAGACAACGATCCACAATGACTCCAAGTTCTCTTTCTTGAGCAGGAACAGCTAATTTTGACTGATTTTGTATGTATAGTTGGGATTATGTTTTCTAATGTGCTTTCCTTTATATTTATCAACAGCAAATTTCATCTGTCATTTTATTGCCCAGTCACCCAAGTTTAATGAGATTTCTTTTCCAGACTTCAGCTTTGGATGTAACGATCTTGAGTAATTTTATATTTTCTGCAAATGTCACTTCCCTTTTCTAGGATATGTATGAATATGTTGAACAGATTGCAATATAGATCCTTGCTGGCCCCACTATTTACTGCTCTCCTCTGTGAAAAGTGACTGTTCATGTCTACCATTTGTTTTGTATCTTTGTTCCATGAGAGAACCTTCCCTCTTATCCCATAACAGCTTACTATGTTTAAGAGCCTTTGGTGAGGGACCTTGTCAAAGACTTTCTGAAACTCGAAGTACGCTATATCTACTGGATCACCTTTGTTCGCATTTTTTGACATCTCTCTACGGTTAAAAGAAAATCACGTTTTCAGCCTTGGTTTTTCCCCTAACACAAAGATGATGATAATACATGATTTTTAGTGGTTTTGTAAGGAATAGTTTGTATGAAAATCTCTGGGAAGCAAAGACGTGCCAAGTTTTAGTAATAAACGTATGGTAACTAGCATTTAGTCTAGGTCTATAGGCTGTAAAAGCACATTTAAATCCTACTTGGAAACTAATAGTGAGTCAGTGGAACGCAAGCTTGTTTCTGTGTCAGTAAATAAACAAATTCCTTCCTGAACTTCTTGATCTAAACATGAGAGAGCACCATTCTGCTACAGGCATTAGGCAGATGGTGAGCCAGAGTTGGGAGGGAGAGGCGTTGGTTGTTTTTGTTTTTTGCTTTGATTCTTTTATTGTGTAACATTTCAAAGCAATCAAGATTTTATTTCCATTGCAATTGCATGAAGGGATTTGTTTAGATGAACATGTGCTTGCAAGTAAGACAGAAGAAAAGTGTAAAGCAGCAAAGTGTAGAGAAAAAGCAGTTTGAGCACACATACTTATCTAAACACCCTTTTCAGATAGATCCAGGTTTAACTGGAATACGAACTGGCAACTGTGCATGAAAAAATGGGCAATGTCATTTCAGTTTCAGAAAGCAGTTTGCAAGAATTCACTAACAGGCAATATTTCTAGAGCTCTGCGCAGATATAAAGTTGGTATCCACATATGCATCAGAATTCGCAAAAGTGACCTGCGGATAGCCGGGTCCACATCCGTGGATGCAGATACCCATGGATAGGCATAGCAATTAGAGATGGAAAAACATCTTTGACCTATTCCCCCACCAAGTAAAGCATTCTGATTCTGGGAAACACTTAAGCACGTGCTTAAAATGAAGTGTTTTCTTGGATTGATATCTAAGGAAATATTTTTATCAGTATATAAATGCATTGTGGTGTATAATTTTTTATCTTTAATTAATGACCCTCCCCCCAAACCTCAACATATTACCTGACTCTACTCAGGGTTGTTCTAAAAACATGAAAAAATATGTCTAAACTAAAGATGTCAATTTACAAACTTCAAGACTGGCTTTTTCCATGATTCATCAATGTTAGAGTTGGTGTTTCAGTTTATGAGTAATCTGTATTTTATGCCTGGATATTTTTCTCAGCTGTCCCTTGTTATAATGCACAGCCTTCATTATATTTGATTTTTTTGCAATTTAATTTTTGAGCATTTGTATGGACAAACCCACAGAGAGGAAAAAATAACTATGACTATAATGCATACGTATATTTAGAGCCAAAGTCTATGTAACCTATTCATACTGTAGACTGAACTATAATAGACTAAAGGACAGAAGATACTAGTAGCTAAAAGGCCATGCTGTTGTGTGGGTGTAGTTCACAAAATCATATGAGTTTAAAAAAAAAAGATGGTGAAGAATTTACAAATTAGACAATAACAGGGAGCAAAGCCCAGTGATGACTGAACCTGGTGATGACTGAACCTAAATAATACGAGCAGCAATCATGTTTGTAGCAGTTTCCATCACTTCACACTAACTTTCCAGACATTCTAGTCTTCAGAGTGCTGGTTGTGTTGATTTGTGAGTTGCTCTATTGACTTGTCTGAAGGGTTTTGTGGTGGGAGCGTTATGTGGATTGTTAAAGGGTATGTGATGCAATGAGGGGTTGTGTGTCTGGTGACATTGTGCATGTGGCAACATTGTGCGTGGCAACATGTTGTGTGGATGATTGTGTTGATTTGCATCTAATGTGGTTGTGCTGGGAGATTTGTGTTAATTCTCATGGGTGATGAGTGATGGCCTGTGTGTTTGTGGTTATTGTGTGTGCTGACCATGATGTTGTGTGAAGAACTGTAGCAGTTGGATCAAGAAATCAGCCACCTGTGAAGTCTCCCTCTTGTAATCAATGAAATTGTTTCATGCAAATTAGCCGTGAAGTTAAGCGTGGCAGTTGGTTGAATTACCTCTGATATCCCAATAGTCTAAGTAGAACAGTCATATCTATTGGACAGTTTGAGACAGCTGCCCTGGGCCTTGCACTTTAGGGGTCCCTGTGGGAAATTACCAGGGGACCTAGCACTGACAGCAGAGGTTGGCCTGCACTCACTACAGCACACTACAACACTCACTACAGCAGCAGCAGGAAGTGGAGCAACCTGGCCCCAGCCTGCTCCATTCTTCCAAGCAATCTGGCTGGGAGCCGGGCTTGGGGGAGTGGAGCGGAGTGGAGCGGGCTGGGGCTGGGTTATTCCACTTCCTGCCACCGCAGTGAGTGTGAGAAGAGCCCAACCCCTGCTGCCAGTGTCAGGCCCACCAGTCATTCTACAGTTCACATCACTCAGGTGAGGGAGCTTGGAGGAAGGGGTACAATGGGGCAAGAAGGGGCAGAGCAGGGAAGAGGTGGGCTGGGGTGGAGTATGGACCCTGGCAGGAGAGGGAGATGGGCAGAGGGAGGGTAGAGCAGGGGCAGGAAGAGGCAAGGTGGGGCCTGAGGTGGAAGGGGAGCTGTCCTGGCCCCGCACATGCCTATGGATAGCACTGGGTTTAGGACACTTGATATGTATGACAAAGATACATACAAGGGTGTAATTTGTAAAGTCAAAATGGCTGAAAATTTATCAATTGAGCGGTATCAGATCAAAATGGTCCAATCTCATGATATTGCTTCACATAGACTCACCAGACACTCTAGGTGTCAGAATGACACACAGACAGGTTACAATTCTGAAATCTTATTGTATGGGTTACAAAAATGGGGGCAGAGACAGCATCTTTATTCTAGTTCAGCACCTAACACATTGGGGCTTTTTTAGGATCAATCTAAACAATAAATAATAATACGTGTCACATGCTCTCTGGTATTTTAAATTAGTATTTGTATGACAGTAGCACACAGAGACCATTCTGTGTTCAGGGATGGTATACAAAGTATAGAAAAGACTTGTTTTTGAAGAGCTGAGCTGTGCACACAACTTGAAAGCACGGAGGGTTTTTTTAAATTGCAAATCTATCAATCAAAATGACTGTATCTGTCATATTTTACTTTAATTATACATCTCTAAGAAAGAAGGCAAGATTTCTTGGAATTTTTGACTCGCTTTTTAGTTCCAAATTGCCTCAGACATGTAAACCCACAGGGTAAAATCCTGAACTCATTGAAGTCAATGGTAAACCGCCGACGAACTTCAATGGGAGCAGGATTTCATCCACTGTGGATACCATTCTGCCACTGTAAATTCTGCTACACATTTTCATTGCTGGGGGATTAACTGTTTTGCAGTTACATTAACTCTCAGCAGAAATTTCTTTTGTTCTTTTATTAATATTTAATGCAAAATTTAAATCTTCAAGGACAAAGATCTTTTGATTCATGGGCATATCTAGAGTCATTATCATATTAATCCTCTTCACTACTTCTTTCCAAAACTATGCATTTACATATGCACCATTTCATAACAAGTGAGGTATAGCCGTTTCCCACAGTTACAGCCTAGGACAGCTTTTATAATACAAGATGGATCCGCTCATGTCAGACCTGAACTTACTTTCTTCCATATGTGGTGTTACTCTTTTTCCTCCGCCTGTCCCACATTACCTACATCAGAAGTACATTACAGATACATTTCAGAAGCAGGAAAAAGAGGTTTAGACAATATTACACGTGCTTAATTTAATCTCACACATTTCAAATTGCTTAATTGTTTTTGTTTTGCTGCTGTTGGACCATTGCTCCTTATTGAGTTCAGAAGTGTGGATAGGGAAAATTCTCCCCAAAATTTCACAGTAAGGGCATTCTCCTGCATGAGCTAATCAGAATAAGATATAGCTAGGGCCTTACAAAATTCACAGTCCATTTTGGTCATTTCCATGACCATAGGATTTAAAAATGGTAAATTTCATTACTTCAGCTATTTAAATCTGAAATTTCATGGTAGGAGTACCATCCTTTTTAGAGATGTAATTGTAGGGATCCTGACCCAAAAATGAGTTGCGTGGGGGTTGCAAAGTTATTTTATGAGAGTTATGGTGTTGCTACCCTTACTTCTGTGTGGCTTCTGGCAGCAGCACTGCCTTCAGAGCTGGGCAGTTGGAGAGTGGTGGCTGCTGGCCAGGAATTGAGCTCTGAAGGCGGAGCTACTGCCAGCAGCAGTAAAGAAGTAAGGATGGAACGTTATGGCATTGCCACCCTTACTTCTGTGCTGCTGCCTGCAGAGATGGGCCCTGAGTCAGCAGCCACCATTCTCTGGCCACCCCGCTCTAATAGCAGCAGTACGGAAGTAAGAATGACACAGGCATGGTGTTACCACTCTTACTTCTGCACTGCTGCTGGTGGGGTACTGCCGCCAGAGCTGGACACCTGGACAACATTACAACCACTCTCCTTTTTCCCAGCTCTCAGGACAGCACGGAAGTCAGGGTGGTAATACCATAATACGCCTAAAATAATCGTGTGATCTCCTGCAGCATGCTTGTGGGTCAGGACTCCAATTTGAGAAACACTGGTCTCCCCCGGGAAATCCGTGTAGCATAGGGCAGATTTCATGGGAGGTCACCAGATTTCACGGTCTGTGATGCACGTTGCATAGCTATGGATTTGGTAAGGCCCTAGATATAGCACTTAGACCTATTGTCTCCACTCACTTAGCAATTGAGCATCTTACAGTCTTGAATATCTTGAGCCATCCAACAGCCTCCTGAGGTAAGGACCTTTCCATTTTACAGACAGGGAACAGAAGCATAGAGAGGCTAAGCAATTTGCTCAAGGTCATTGAGCGTGTTTTTGGGAGAGCAGTGAGTTCAACTCAGGTTTCTCAAGTCCCAAGTGCCCTAATCATTGGACATCTTCCATCTATTCATGTGTAGATCTCAAAGCACTTTAGAAACAAAGGTTAGTATCATTGTTCTTATCTTACCAATGGAGAAACTGAGGTACCAAGAGGAGCAGTGACTTGCCCTCTGTCACAGGAGCCTGAAAGAGCATCCAAGGTCACTCCCAAGTTCATGTCAGCAAAGAATGTGTTATAGTCGTACCTCTGCCATTTAACTGGATTCAACCTCTGACACTGCTAGATGCGTAGGTTTAATTTTCAAGGGGCCCATCAGGATTGAAAGTACACAGGTGGTTGACTCAGAAAAGCTTCTAGATTAGTGAATCTTGACTTCCCTGGTCATATTTCTTTTTGGGGGGGCGCTGCATCAATAACTATTGATACCACCTGTCTGGAAAACTGCAGCCCTCTTTGCTCGGCTGCCACCTCCCCCGTGTGTTTTTTTGCCTCTGTTAATGCCAGAGTATCACTAGTAGCAAATAAGCCCATAGTGTTTATATGCCAGCCTACCAGTGTTCATTGATGATGAGTGTTCCCCATGGATAAATCGTCCATCAGATATTAATTCCATTATATGCCTATTCGAGAGGTTGTCAGCATAAAAATAATCCCATCCATGATGAGAGAAAACATGCACTTTGAGCTATGGTACTTCTAACGGAAACAACAACTGTCTTGTTGAATCAGGATTTAGGATGCTTGGGGAAACCACTGAGTTAATCCATTGTGTTGCCTTACAGGCTTATCCCACACGCCCTTTTGCTACAGAAGAAAAAAATCCGAAAGAAGAGAGGTGCTAATGAGAGAAAGCTAAGTGTATCTGAGAGCGAGTGAAGAATGAGCAGAAAGGAAACATTATGGTAGGCCCTCAGCTAGTATTAACTGGTTTATCCTATTGATTGCAGCCGAACTACACCAATTTACACCAGTCAGAGATCTAACTTTGTGTTTTTTCCACTTGTTTATTTTATTTTCTCATTGGGAAGAAGGTGTGTAGTGGTTAAGATATGAGCTAGAGTATCAGATGTTTTGCATTCTATTCCCAGTATGCCTCAGGCCTTGAGAGACCTCAGAAATCATGAACCCACTCTGACAACAGTTTCACTAACTATAAAATAGGGATAATACTACGTCATATGGCTCTTGTAAGATGTAATTCGCTAATGATATATTCAGGGCCTAACTAAAAGCCCATCTTGCCTACATCTTTTGAACCATGCTGGGAGGCTCACTTAGGGAGCCTTACACCAGGGCCCCTTACATTTGAGGCTCCCTTTCCCTTGGGACTGCATTCCTGACTGCCCTCCAAGCTGCTGGATACCCATCTCGATGGCCAGTTCCAGCCACTAGGCTCCTGGATCTCCTCGTTGTCTCTAGCCTCCCAAAGGTCTCTGGTCCAGGAGCATTCATGGTCCTCTTGAACCATGGATGCTGTCGAACTAGAGATTCCCAGACCAGAGAAGTTCAGCCTATATATGGTAGATTTACCTTTTGTCACTGTCCAGCAAAAAATGGTAACTATAGTCCAGATAATACGATAAACTAACCAAGCCATTGCATTCATAGATTTCCCAGAATGTTGCTGACACATCTTGAAAAGGTTTATTTTTATTAGAAATGTTATTTTCTGAGGCCTGCTAATTCTCTTACATTGTTGTGTCAGCTAAACAAGGGACTTCTAGGACTTTTGTAGAATTTTTCTTGAGGCAGCTAATATTGCTTTAGCAGGATTTTTTCTTTTGTTACCTAAATCCTTGAGTTTCTTAATATGCCCTAGAATATAAATCAGTGGGTCTCAAGGCAAATCAGTTTGCTTTATAATTAGATTAAGTCTTTCTGTAGCTTAACTACTTGGAATTTACAGAGTGCACTGAGCAGTGTGTCATTTTGCAATATCACATTTCAAACATTTATGGACAAGATGCTCCTTTGGACCAAATTTACACTTGGCCAAGCGCAGAAAAGCAGAGGGGAAGTCAGCTCTATACCCATAATATGTTCCCAGTGGTAACTGGAGGGTGGGAAAATGTGGAGCAAGAGGCTCAGCTTCCCCTTTAGGACATTTTTCTGTCTGCTTTAGTGTTTCCTGCGATAGCATTAGGCAGGTGCAATAGAGGTTGTGAATATGGCCCAATATCTCATCTCTATCTTCTGCATCTTTTTTCAGTGTCCAATGTATAGATAAAAGGATTGCCCTCTGTCTTCCAAATGAGGCTCGCTGGGCAAAGAAACTGGAATTCAGATGAGGAGCCTGGAAAATAAGTAGGTTGGGGACAAGGAACAGAGGGTGGGGAAAGAGACAGGAATGAAACAGGGATGGACTGGAAGCAACAGGGCAGGAAGGATCAAGCCTGGAGGGAACAGGGATAGAAGCATGTGTGAACGCAAGAACACGGTTCTCTGTAGAATCTGGACACCAAGATTTTTGGGTCTCACCATTCATCTGCCATCGGCAAATATCTTGGAAACCCAACGGTAAAGGGTTGAATTCAATTGTCAGATCTGGTACAAAAATTCTTCTAGGGATAATGGATTTCTCAATGAAATTTTGCCATGAAAGATTTTATGGCTACTTTCATGGTTGTAAAGAAATCCCAGTGCCCTCTGTTAGTGTCCCTCTGCCTCTGTCGCTCAGTTTGTTTCCCCACCCAGGAGAGAGTGGTGATTCCAGGGCTTCTTCTCCTAAAGACAGTTCCTTGCCCCAAGCTCAATTCATCATAGTCTCACAATAGCTCTCCCCATGGAGCTCTAGGTGATGTACCTGCTCCCTCAGCTAGCCAATTAACTCTGGTCTTCTCTCCCTCCGATCTGGACTGCAACTAATTGCTGCTGTGCTTTGCAGCTCCTTTTATACACTTTGCTGGGACCTTATTGACTGGTTCCTCTCGCCTCCTTGGAGGACTTCTCTATGCTCTTTTCTGGCCGTAGGGACTAGTCGGCCCCATCACCATGGATTTTTTGCTTCTTATATTCCCCAAAACCTTATGATTATTTCAAATAGTTCTAAGTACTGAATCACAATCAAGAAACCCAATTCTATTCTCAGTTACACGTAGATCATCTGGAGTAATTCCAGCAGTCTACTACCTTCAGCCACACATTCTCCAAGAATTCTGGACCAAAGCTCAAAATATGGCTCAGTGATGTTGCAGTTTACTGACTATTCTGACCTTTGGATGTTTCATCAAAATCAGTAAAGAGAGCAGGGATATGAAAAAGGAAAAGTGAACTATTTTTAACTGTATATGCTCCTCCACTGCATTGGGGCAAACCCCAAAGACACTATTGAACATCTAATAGAAAACGAATAGCTGTTAACATTTAATCTACTGAGATTTTCATAGGCAGAAAGGGTAATTACGCTCTCAACTTCCATTGTACGTCCCTGGGATTTAAGTTCCTGAAACTCTTAGTTCCTTTTGAAAAATCGCAGTATTGAGGCTCATTTCCCATTTTAAAGAATGTATTTTTGAATTAAAAAAAACTGATTTCAAAAGGAAGCGCTCCATTCTTTTTATTAAGAAAATTTCAAAAATAAGAAAAGCTGATTTTCAATCAAAAATGACCTTTCTTGTCTTAATACTTACACCCACATACTACAAAACTTTCTGCATCTTCCATCTAGCCTCATCAAGGATTTCTAAGGCAGAGATCAGTTAGGCACTGCATATGACTGAACCAAGTCCTGTGAACTTGTAGCAACGTCTTCCTGCAAATTACAGTTATAACCTCATTGAGTACAGAAATCCGACAAGGGAGAAAGATTGGAAGGAGAACACTCATCAAACCTGCAAATGTTGCTGTTAAAAACTGTAATCACCTATGTTGAGTACACTTCAACCCTTTGCACGCTGAGTACACAAAGCCACTATTTAAAATCTACCAGAAATTCACAGATGTTATTTTAAAATTCCAATGATTTTTCAAAGTCAGAGAGTGCACTGGGGCACCCAGGAACCCACTGGAGCACGGAAGAAGCAAGAAGGGGGCGGGGGGGATCTTGCCAGAGGATGTTGTGACAACCAGGACTAACAAGGCTCAAAAAAACTAGATACATTAAATGGTGTCCCTAGCCTCTGTTTGTCAGAGACTGGAAATGGGTGACATGAAAGGGATGACATGTTTCCCTGGTATGTGCACTTCCTCTGGGGCATCTGGCATTGGTCACTGTTGGCAGATAGGCTACTGGGCTAGATGGACCTTTGGTCTGACCCAGTATGGCTGTTCTTATGGGAAATGGGCCTCACTGGTGTGTCTAAGGTATACCACCTCCAAAGCAATCTCTGGTATAGCTTGTGGAAGGCACAGTGTATCTCACTGAGAACTATTAGGCTCATAAAATATTCCACCACACCAATCAAATCATGCTGAGTTTTGATCTGTGCCCTTTAGACTGCCAGAGTGTAGAACACCACTCTACAGATTACTAGTCAGAAGTGTTTTATGTGGCACTCATGCACTTGCAGCTTTTTGCAGACTCTGCCACTAGCTTATATTTCTCAGGGGCTGAATTGAATGAATTCATCTGTAGGTGCTTCTCTGGCTAGTATTTCAGGACAGTTGGAAGGCAGGAGCAAGAAGGAATGAGTTCAGTCCAATCAGAGCCGGAGAGCTGGAAAAGCCATCATAAATTGTTAAAGAAATTGAGCACAACTGGGAATGCTGTAATGCTGGCACTGCAAGCATCCTAATCAAGCTCTGCTGTCTATTAATAATTCATTAATTTCACCAATGTGTGGGCTGGTTGCTCAATAGCAAAATGAAATCGGTTCTGTTCCAGGAATTTAGAAGCTGCTAAAGTGCTGAGACAGGGAAGCCTGGTTTGCAGAGGGAATGGCTAGGAACACAATCCCTCATTCCTCCCATCACGCCTCACACACGATGAGTTGCACAGAAAAAAAACGTAGAGTAGGAAACTTTACTTCCCTGTAATGGATGAAAGTAGGTCTTGTTTTACACACTGGAGATTCCTGAGGAAAAGTTTGCATTTGAGAAAGCATGTTTTATTTTGTATGCATCATTACTGTAAACTCCCTGTGAGCATACCTTATATACATACCCCACTGCTGTGCTATAGCTGCAATGTTTGTCATGGAATCTATCCCTTACTACAGAATCATTTTCCAGAATCTGTTTTCATTAGAAAATAATATTTTAGCCTTTGTGGCCATGTGGAATGCCCTGAAAGTGTGAAAAGAGAATAACTGATGGTGTGGTTAAATCTGCTTGAATATGTAGACACCCTGCAAAAATGGCTCTGAGGATGCACAGTTCATTGCATTATTAGCCCAGGTTTTTACCTCTGTTTTAGCCCAAAATCACCTATCATCCATAGCCAAAAATATTACAACCATGTTCATACATGCTTTGAAGCCAGGCTTGCTTACGCAGCTGGAAATATAAGTTACAGCTAGGATTTTGCATAAGCACTGGCTCTAATTTACCCCACATTGCCCCTTATCTGCTGCTTTACCCCATAAGAACATAATAATGGCCATACTGAGGCAGAACAAAAGTCCATCTAGCCCTGCATCCTGTCTGCCAACAGTGGCCAATGCCAGGTGCCCCAAAGGAGTGAACAAAACAGATTATCATCAAGTGAAGGAAAAAGAGAAATAAAAACAACCCAGGAAACTACAGACCAGTTAGTTTAACTTCTGTGCCAGGGAAGATAATGGAGCAAGTAATTAAGGAAATCATCTGTAAACACTTGGAAGGTGGCAAACCAATCTGATAGCTTTCTTTGATAGGATAACGAGTCTTGTGGATAAGGGAGAAGTGGTGGATGTGGTATACCCAGATTTTAGTAAGGCATTTGATACGGTCTCGCATGATATCAATAAACTAGGTAAATACAACTTAGATGGGGCTACTATAAGGTGGGTGCATAACTGGCTGGATAACCGTACTCAGAGTAGCTATTAATGGATCACAATCCTTCTGGAAAGGTATAACAAGTGAGGTTCTGCAGGGGTCTGTTCTGGGACCGGCTCTGTTCAACATCTTCATCAACGATTTAGATATTGGCATAGAAAGTACGCTTATTAAGTTTGCAGATGATACCAAGCTGGGAGGGGTTGCAACTGCTCTGAAGGATAAGGGCATAATTCAAAATGATCTGTACAAATTGGAGAAATGGTCTGAGGTAAAGAGGATGAAGTTTAATAAGGACAAATGCAAAGTGCTACACTTAGGAAGGAACAATCAGTTTCACACATACAGACTGGGAAGCGACTGTCTAGGATGGAGTTATAGTGGACCACGAGCTGAATATGAGTGGTTATAGTGGACCACGAGCTGAATATGAGTCAGCAGCGTGATGCTGTTGCAAAAAAAGCAAACACAATTCTGGGATGCAGTAACAGGTGTTGTGAGCAAGACACGATAAGTCATTCTTCCGCTCTACTCTGCGCTGGTTAGGTTTCAGTTGGAGTATTGTGTCCAGTTCTGGGCATCGCATTTCAAGAAAGATGTGGAGAAATTGAAGAGGGTCCAGAGAAGAGCAACAAGAATAATTAAAGGTCTAGCGAACATGAAGGAAGACTGAAAGAATTGGGTTTCTTTAGTTTAGAAAAGAGAAAATTGAGGGGGGACATGAGAGCAGTTTTCAGATATCTAAAAGAGTGTCATAAAGAGGAGGGAGAAAACTTGTTCATCTTGGCTTCTGAGGATAGAACAAGAAGTAATGGGCTTAAACTGCAGCAAGAGAGGTTTAGGTTGGACATTATGAAATAGTTCCTAACTGTCAGGGTATTCAAACACTGGAATAAATTGCCCAGGGAGGTTGTGGAATCTCCATCTCTGGAGATATTTAAGAGTAGGTTAGATAAATGTCTATCAAAGATGGTCTAGACAGTATTTGGTCCTGCCCTGTGGGCAAGGGACTGGACTCGATGACCTCTCGAGGTCCCTTCCAGTCCTAGTATTCTATGATTCTATGAAGTGTCACCCATTCCCAGTTTCCAGCAGCAAACAGAGGCTAGGGACACCATCCATTAATTTATCCACTTCTTTTTTGAACCCTTTCACAACATCCTCTGGCAGGGAGTTCCACAGGTTGACTGTGTTATGTGAAATGTTCCTTTCATTTTTTTTAAACCTGCTGCCTATCAATTTCACTTTCTTCTCACCAGTCATTATTTTATTTTATAGACCTCTATCACATCCACTCCCCATTTAGGAATGAAGCCTAGGTTACCAAACTTCACCTTTGATAGTCCTCTAAAGTCTTCCCGCAATACATTTCCTGCACTTCAGCATCACTCATTTTCTTTGCACCAGAAGTTACCTGCTAGTTTATACACAATCTTGAACCCTGTCCAGGTGTGTAGTAGACTGGGACTCAAGAATCCTGGGTTCAATTTATCACTCTGCCAGTAGGTGATTTTGGGATGTCACATCTTGTTCTGTGCCTCAGTTTCTTCATCTGTAAAACAAGTATAAGGATACTGGTTTCCCCTGGAAAGTGCTGAGAGGTATAAATATGAAAAGATCTATATAAAGCGCGAAGTAATATATTATTCTGCACAGCTCACTCACACTGTGCTAGACAAATGATACCTTATGACGACATACTATTAGTTGTCCAGAGATGTACCCCAAGGTTCTCTATGCACCCCAGTGCTTAGAGAAGGACAAAACTCAGAATTTTTGGTTCATGGAAAATGTAGACTTTTTGAAATCTGCCATGTAGTGAAAAATAAAATAATTTCGGAAACACTACTATGTGGTTTTTCCACATGAAATAAACTCCAGACGCACTGAATGAAATTGATATGGCATGGCTGTCAGTTTCACAACTGCTATTCAGTTGTGGACAGCCATGAAACTGACAAGAATCACATCTATTTCAGATACTGCGTTCCAGGGTTCGTGGCTCCAGGGAAATCCATGAGGCAGGCAGCTCTGCGGCCAGGGCTTCCCGGTCTCCCTATCCAGCTGGCTTTCTAGACTGTCTAGCTCTTAGATTTACCCTGGAGTCTGGAAGCCCTAGGATTCCCAACTCTGAGGAAGTCCTTATGGCATGATAACCCTGAGGCCACAGATTCTA
Source organism: Pelodiscus sinensis (assembly GCF_052426305.1). Taxonomy (NCBI): domain Eukaryota; kingdom Metazoa; phylum Chordata; order Testudines; family Trionychidae; genus Pelodiscus; species Pelodiscus sinensis. The sequence goes on along the minus strand of NC_143055.1, from coordinate 112,725,800 downwards.
GAAGCCTACCCCAAGAGCCTGGAAGATCCTAACCCTCCCCCCCCCCCCCCCCCCGCAAGTTCAACCTATCTTGTACACTGGGTACCCACCCGTACATTAAAGTACAAAATACAATAAAAAGCTTTCTTTTCATATTATCAGTAAATAGTCATATAGTCCCTGTATCCCTTCAGTCCACCTCCTTCCCAAAAGTCTGAGGGGAAAAGAGGCATACAGCATTTCTGGGTGGTTAATAAACCTAGACTGTGGTTGAAGGATGGGATGAAGGAGTTCCAAAGATGAGGATCCCTTGCATAGGACATACTGCTGACTCTCCTTTACAGTGAGGATTAGAATTGCAACTTCTGGAGCCATCTGGCACTGGAAGAGACAACCCCTTAGATAAGCAGATACCAAACTATATATGGCTTAATAGGTTAACCTCAGTAACTTGAATTTCACCTGGCAATATACGGGTGCCCCTTGCAGATCCCTCAAGTTCCAGGGGTAATTTCTCCCAGCAGAACATCCCACTTAAGAAAGGAATCACATTTTACACTAATGTCACCTGCCAGTGGTCCTGTGTGTTGTCTTTGCAAAGGTATGCAAAAGCACAATGCAAACTGGAAATGGGGGGGAGGGGAGGGAAAGCTATAAAAAACAAATTGAATTAATCAGCCAAATAAATAACCCAGGGCTAAAAGGCAGACAGTAATCTTCATCTGCAGATTTAATGTATTAAACCCCAACATTTTAGAATGTAAATGAACACTGTAGTCACATTAGCATTAGAGTGCTGTAGAAGCCAGGAAACTTGGTACTGGAATTTAGGTGGTTATGGAGAACATGGAGACTTTGCTCATGTGTCCCTTTCAGATGTCACCAGTTTTTATAAATAAGCACATATCAAATTGAACACTCAGCCAGCATAAGCTCTGCAATCCTCGTCCTTCGGCTGAATGTGTCATCAGCTCCGAGTTCCGACAATGAATCCAGTGTTGAATCTGGCAGTACTACAGAGATACTCGCCAAAGATCCACTTAGGGATAATTTCCCTGATGTTCTTACTTCCTCAGCAAATCCCTATTGCTGGCTTTTTTCTTATTTCTCTTGTTCTCTCCTTCCCTCCCCACCCTCCACCCACAAGAATACCTGGCATCAATTCTTACACTGCTGTATGATCTCAAGACCTTTTCCCCTTGCTTTGCTTCTTTGGTCATTATTTATTATTTGTGGAAGATCTGTGGAATAATATTTCTCCATCTTTCCTTTTTTCCATGCCTCATTCATCAAACAAGATCTATTTGTCCTTTTTCAGGAAAGTTAAAATCAAGAAGGACTAAGCCACTCCAGGAAACCTGGATGTTCTCTGGCATGTATAAACTAGGAACTGTAACTTTTGGCTGTTTTCAACAAATACAGTTATTCCTCCATGTAGGAGACACATAACCCCATATATTATCTCATTATATTTTCAAGTACATTCAATTCCCATGACCAGCAGCTCTCCCACTCATAAAACCTTACAAAATACAATGGAAAACACTTGCATGAATTGTATCATTGCCACTTAAATTCCATTTTTTTTTCATTTAGATCCAAATTCTGTGCTCGTTTCGCTGCAAGAGGATCTTATATCACAATTAGTGCTACGAAGATAACTCAGGGTATGTCTACACTACCCTCCTAATTCGAACTAGGAGGGTAATGTAGGCATACCGCACTTGCAAATGAAGCCCAGGATTTGAATTTCCCGGGCTTCATTTGCATAAGTCGGGCACCGCCATTTTTAAATCCCGGCTAGTTCAAACCCCGTGCCGCGCGGCTACACGCGGCATGGAGTAGCTAGTTCGGATTAGGCTTCTAATCCAAACTAGCTGTACTCCTCGTGGAATCAACTCACTGGCATTCACCTTCCTCTCCCCCCCGCATCCCCCTTCTCTTCTGAAATGTGATTTGTCCTTTTCATATTTGTTCATTTTTTTAAAATTGTATCCTTTGGTATATATGGCTGTGACTATTTTCTTCCACTATTTGATCTGAGGAAGTGGGTCTGGCCCACGAAAACTCATCACCTAATAAACCATCTTGTTAGTCTTTAAAGTGCTACATAGTCCTGTATTTTTGTTTCAGCTAAACCAGACTAACACGGCTACATTTCTATCACTATTCAAAAATGTAGATGGTATCATGAGGTTTCATAGACACAACCTACTTCTTCAGATGAATGAAGTAAGGGGTCCAGGTGTCAGCCGACGGCCAGGGCAGTGAGTCCCTTATGACCGGCTGAAGTTCTTTTAAATTGTGCTTGGTTCTGTTACAGCAACTGAAGGAGTCAGGTTAAAGCTTAAAGAGTTACTATTTTATTGTTACAGGGTAAACTTAGTTGTTAAATGCTACTACTGTGTTACAGATAACACAGACACTACAAAGGACAGGACAGAAATTACACTAATAAGTCACTTACAGGTACCATGAAACCCTTTGGTTCTCTGAGCTCTTATTAAATGCATGCAAAATAGACACATAGCAGGTATATATTCTCACCCCTGCGTTCCAGACTTGGCGTGGCCAGCGTCTTTCTCTCAATCCCTCGGGAAGAAGTAGGGCGAGGTTGGGCGTCCCACAGACCTCGGGAGACAATCAATACCTGCCAGCAGGTATAGATGATTGGAGCTCAAATGAGGTGGGCTGCTGAACCTCTTTTTATACCCCTTGGGTCATGTAGGCTTCTTCCTGGTTTCAAGTGGCCAATTAGGAAAAATGGCTTTGAATGCCAAGTTTCCCACGAAGGGTGCAAAGCATAATTTACACCTGGGAAAATGCAGACAATGGGCACCTCTGGTATGTGATGGGCGAAGATTCCTCTCCTGGGACAGTGCAGGCGTGTCAATTACTGGTACTAGCCATCAGGGCGACGGGAGGCCCCGGGTCATCAGCTAGCCCATTTACTGTCTGGTTTCTGTTTATGGTAGAGTCAGGGACAGGCAGCAAACCTGTGTTCCCAGGGCATCAAAGGCTGACTGCCTTTCTCTTGCTCTCTGGGGGGGGGGGGGGGGGGGGGAACCAAGATGGGGCTCGTGGAAAAACAAGATGGGGATTTTGTGTCTGGCTACATTCCACCCCCTTGACACGCCTCACTATGTCCCAGAACGCAAGATGGCGGTGATGCCAGCACCCTTTGCCCTCCTTGGAGGAAGCTAAAATCGCCCTATCAGCAGGGTCTGATCAGATAATTTGGATCAAGGGATTGATTGGGATCGCTTCCCAACGCCATATACCAGATTTGTGCAGAGGAGGCAGCAGTGTACACAAAACGCCTAACAATACATAGAAGCATGCAGTAAGCAATTACAACAAGTAAAATGGTTAATATAGTATTTACAATAGAGTGAAGGAATGGAGTTAACGAAAGTCCTAGGTGTTGGGCTAGCCAATCTAGCCATGAGGCTTTACATTTTTAGTTACAGCATGTCTTATCCCATACCGTTTGTTGCCACTTCCCTTGCCTCCCCTCTTGACCTCCCCCCAGAGTTATTTAGAGGATTGCGGTAGTCGCTGTCATCGAACCATACCGGTCCCCATCGGAAGATGTCACTTTGTTTCACCAGTCATTTGGGCTGAGAGGGACAAACTCGATTCCCAGTCCAGTAGAGGAGTCAAGTAAGGTGATCTGGTACAGCAGTAGCAGTTGGGATGAGGAAGAAGACCATGGCGAGTTGGAGTACCATGCCTTATTTCAATAGTCTGTAACTAACAACAGTGGTTGCAAGCGCTACAACAGCAAGCGGTGTATATATATACAAAAAGTTCATGGTGGTGTCCCGGATCCACACCAGCATTGGGAGGGATCCATCCCACTGGAGCGCTGTTCAGGGCTATTGCCTCAGTTTCCTGTAAGAAAACATAAGGTTTGCCGGTCTTGGATACAAGCCAAGCCTCAGTAATGGTTATTGGTGTTAGCCCAGCATCTGCAGTGGTCCAGACTCCTTTTCCCTTGTAGGAGTGCAGTACATGGGTTTGTGTTCCCAAACTGGGGTGTTGGGACCAGGGCTATTAAGTGGTTTAGTCCCATGACTGTAAACAACCTTGTTGCCACGGGGTTGAGTAAGCAAAAACCAATTCCTGAAACAATTTCCATTCCAGTTAAAACATACTTCCACCCTTGCTTACTGGTGGGTAGTGTACCAATATAATTTACTTGCCAGGTTGCCCATAGTATTTTTCCATTTCTTAGCCTGGCAAATCATTGCCTTTCTGTTATGTTTCCTGAGTTCAGCACATAGGGTGCAAGCTTGTACCAGATCTCTGGCTTGTTTGTGGGTGATAGGCCACCCCCTGGCATGTGCCTGCCGCACCAGCTCTCTGTGTGTCCCAAGGTTTCATGTAGCCAAATGTACAGGTGTTCCCAATCCACCTGGGCAGCAAAAATTTGTACTGCTGCATCTGCTAGGTTATTTAGCTGTGCAGTCAGGGTGTTATTCTTTTGGTGAGCTGCCACATGACCTATGCTTAAGGCATTTTGGGTTGAATACTGGTATACCCATTTCCAATATTCCAATCTCCAAACAGGCTTTCCTATTTCCCAGTTATTTATCCACTGGGTGGCTCCAGCCCATATAGCACAGGAGTTAGTGTAGATGGTACTGGCCCCTGCCTCACAAGCTAATTGCTGCCAGCTCTGCAAGCTGAGCTGTTCCTTCTATGTTTGTGGACAGGGGTGCAGTGGATGTGTCTGCTGAAACAGCAACAGCCTTCCCTGTCCACTTTCCTTTGAAATAACCAGGCAGCCTGTATTTACATATAATGTTGAATTTAAAAGCAAGCCAAAAGTGTTATCAACTCAGCCTTGAAAAAAAACAGTTAAGTTTCAAAGCTTGAATTTCTAAACTAATAATTTGGTTTCTAGAAAGTTAAATGTCCTTAAAAGTTGAATACCCAACACAAGCACTAACTAATTTGTGCCTTGTCTGTTTGCAATTTTAAGCAAGAGGACATTATCCAAAACAAAATAAAACTAGTCAATTTGAAATCCACAAAATAGTTACAATATATAGAGCTCATTCTTTTATGCAGTTAACCAATTAAGTTTCAGTAGAATCCTTAATTTTCCTTTGCAGATTTAACAAAGGGGTCCATAGACAAAATGTTTACATTTGATTGTTTCTTTGCCTACATGATTTGCACAGTGCTTAAGGAAGAGGCTGCAAAGAAACTAGGTGTCATTTTTAAAACAAGATTTCCCTTCACATATTACTACCATTGCTTAATTCCTTCCACACTCCCATGGAGTCCACCTTTTATCTTCACATTCCCTCAAATCACTTGCTTTGTCCTTTCAAAGAAAATGTCTCATTCCTAGTAACTTTCCAATGTCTGCTTTACTTTCCTTATTCCTTCAACTATGCCCATAGGGCTCCAAACTTTCTGCCTTCCCCTTCTTTTGGTCCATCCTAATTCCTGCTAAATGACTTTTTACAATGACACATGTTTGTCTACTATTAATTTGGTAAGGAGGGTGAGCTTGTTCACTAAGCCTCATACCTCCTGGTCCTTTTCTTAAACATATTCCTGAGGGAAGAAAAAAAAAATAAATCTGAGAGGTGCTTTAACTCTCAGCACCCATCCTTAAGGGAATCTAGCTCTGTCTGGGTATTGAGGGACATGCATTTCTACCTCTCCACTTTTGCAGCAGAGGCTTTTACATTTTTCCAGTTTCATATTTGTATTCTTATATTCAGACAATTTTGAAGAACACCTCATTACAGGGTTTCCATAGAAGACAAAAGCTGCAGCTGTTTCCCTCTCCATTGGAGCCAAGGATTTACATATTTACAGGTAGTTAGCCACTTTGTCTTTTAGGTCTGAAATTGTATGGACAAGCAGTTAACACTTGATCAGATCAAGGGCTATGCCCGAACCTTTGCAAGATTTTGTTCAAAAGGGGTAACATCTTTTACAAATGCCAATTTTTCAGTCTTCTCTCTGCCTTCTTAAAAGACTGCTTACATTTAAACTTTTCTAGTATACCCAACCTGCTATTGGGACTAAAATAGCAATACCAATACCTCATTTTTCTTTCTTTCTGGAGGGCTACAATTTGAACTTTCTGGTCTCAGGTAGTTTGCTAATCAAACTTAGCTATTACCTGCAAAGCTTCTTTGTGCTGCCAGCTAGGGCATTTGCACCACAAAGGAAATCACAACCTGTTGTGGCTCCTGGAGCTTTCACAGCATTTTAGTTTGTTTGCAGTTTTTACTCATTCTATAGTTTACAGGAAAATGTGCAATCTTTGTTTACAACACTACTTAGCCACATTAAACTTTGCATAGAGTGTAACTCTTTCTTTATGCTTACAGTTTTCCTGTACTTTCATTAAACAACTTGGACTAAAAGTAAACCAAACCAATTTGTTTTAAACCTACAAACAAACAAGATTACTGGACCTTGAAAACTTCATATTATTTACACTATATATATATATATATATATATATATATATATATATATATATATATATCTACACACAGATACACATACATTCTCTCTGAACCTTTCTTACACTATTTCTACATAGCTGTACAACAGTTACATTCCCTTTTTATTCAATGGGGTAGTTCAGTTCCAATAGAACCCCTCCCTTTAGAGTTCTTTTAGCAGTCTCTCTAATCAAATGTTCAGATTTGAATCAAATTTGCCTGGATTATTTACAGATATTCCTTTGGAAAAAGGGCCCATTTTTCCTTCAGAATGACTGTAAAGAAACCACAGTTTTCTATCTACACCATTTTAGCATTTGCACAACTGCATTTGCTCTCCATTCTCTGCAGAGTTTAAATTCTCTGATTCTCTTTTCTTAAAACACTTTCTTATCTCTAAAATAAAACTGGCCTTGTTTCAGATATTACTCTTGTAAGTATGCTTTAAGGATTTAGATTTCCAGTACTTACTGCCTTTTTCTCAGTTCTACCACAAGGCTTTCAATCTTATCTGTTACCTGCCTGCTTGTCTGGGCCTGATCCTGTTTTCCTTGCTAAATGGAAAGTGGCTCCTTTCCACAGACTCAGGCTTTGTCCCATTCTTTAGCTTGCAGGCAGTTCTATACTTACAGAACTGCACCCACAAATCCTCAGGATTTCCCCAATCCTTTCCTAACATTTCTCTATCCCATTTTGGGTTGCCCCAACCTTCCTGGGCAAACCCTTTCTCTATACCACTAAAATCCATGTCTATCATGACAGGCTTCATGTTGCTGTATGTGAACCAGTAGCACAATCCTGCCGACTACGCCAATTCTGTCAGCCGACGGCCAGGGCAGTGAGTCCCTTATGACCGGCTGAAGTTCCTTTAAATTGTGCTTGGTTCTGTTACAGCAACTGAAGGAGTCAGGTTAAAGCTTAAAGAGTTACTATTTTATTGTTACAGGGTAAACTTAGTTGTTAAATGCTACTACTGTGTTACAGATAACACAGACACTACAAAGGACAGGACAGAAATTACACTAATAAGTCACTTACAGGTACCATGAAACCCTTTGGTTCTCTGAGCTCTTATTAAATGCATGCAAAATAGACACATAGCAGGTATATATTCTCACCCCTGCGTTCCAGACTTGGCGTGGCCAGCGTCTTTCTCTCAATCCCTCGGGAAGAAGTAGGGCGAGGTTGGGCGTCCCACAGACCTCGGGAGACAATCAATACCTGCCAGCAGGTATAGATGATTGGAGCTCAAATGAGGTGGGCTGCTGAACCTCTTTTTATACCCCTTGGGTCATGTAGGCTTCTTCCTGGTTTCAAGTGGCCAATTAGGAAAAATGGCTTTGAATGCCAAGTTTCCCACGAAGGGTGCAAAGCATAATTTACACCTGGGAAAATGCAGACAATGGGCACCTCTGGTATGTGATGGGCGAAGATTCCTCTCCTGGGACAGTGCAGGCGTGTCAATTACTGGTACTAGCCATCAGGGCGACGGGAGGCCCCGGGTCATCAGCTAGCCCATTTACTGTCTGGTTTCTGTTTATGGTAGAGTCAGGGACAGGCAGCAAACCTGTGTTCCCAGGGCATCAAAGGCTGACTGCCTTTCTCTTGCTCTCTGGGGGGGGGGGGGGGGGGAACCAAGATGGGGCTCGTGGAAAAACAAGATGGGGATTTTGTGTCTGGCTACACCAGGGCACAAATAAATAGCAGAGAAGGGCGGTGGAGTGAGAAAGAGAAGAGGGAAAAAAAAAAGAAAAAAAAATTGGAGTGGCCATGCTAAATGAGGCTAATAGAGTGGTCTGTAAATATCCGGTACTTAGCTTTTTATGTCAGTAGGGCAAGGGCGGCCAACCCGTTACAGAGAAAGAGCCAAAATAGTGGTGGATAAAGTACAAAGAGCTGAGGGAAAGAAGTTGTTGAGAAGGAGAGAGAAAAAAAGCAGGCTTCTGCATCGACAGATCTTACTGTGCCAAGTAGGAAGTTGGTGAGAGAAAAAAGGCTGCCCCTTTTAAGAGTCACGTGTACCCAAACAGGCTTCTGGCAGCCACACCATCAAATCTCGCGCCTTGCCCAGACAAAGAAAAAAAGGTCAGAGCAGGGGACCGCGAGAAGAGCTGCGGGTGCGGGAGTTGCAATTTTTCCTTTGAAGAGTTGCATGCAGCTCACGAGCCAAAGGTTGGCCAGCTATGCATTAAGGTGTGGAATGTAGCAGCCCATCTAGTTCAAGTCTTGGTTTAAGACCTTGATTACAGGTGTCAAACTTGTAAATGAAACCAAGTTCCACAGCTGCTCTCTCCAGCTGGATTTTGAAAATGCTTTGTATTAGTCTAGTCACTTTTAGTTCAATTAATGAATGCCTGGGCAAGGTAAAATGTTCCCCAACAGGTTTCTGTGTGTTCTTATTTTGAATATATGATTTGTGTCCACTAATCCTTTGTCATAGAGACTGTCCAGTTTGGCCAATATACACGGCAGAGGGGCATTGCTGGCACAGATCACATTAGTGGAAGTGCAGTTGTGTGAGCCGCTCATGTGCTCCTACTTGGTGTAAAGGCAGCAGAATCTGGCTCCTCAATCATTTTAGCAGTGTTCACGCTGTAGTGAGCTAAGAATAAAATGTTTATTGAAATGTTAAAGAAAAGTAAACATTATGGCCTTTATTCTCCTGTAAACTAACCTTCTTGCAGTATTTGGGCAGTATCAAGTAGGTGTAAATGGATACTAACGCAACTGGGAATCAGGTCCTCAGCTTCTTATTGCATCTCACAGGTTAACCAAGATTGGGTCTGTAAGTATGGGATGGGAGATCCCCTAAAAGAAATCCAGGGTGCTGCAGAAAGCCTGACAATTCAGTAGTGCTCCCTGTTCTCTCTTATCAACATCAAACCAGTGCTTCAGTGCTGTGCTGCCAGAAGTGCTGTCTTTCAGGTGTGACAACATGTAAGGTCTTTGGGACAAAAATGAACTTTTCATTCTGTGTTCAGACAGCACCTAGAACAAAGGGGCCCCGATTCACAACTGCAGCTCCTACAAGCACTACTTCAATATAACTAACAATAACATACCCTGCATGATGAAGAGTTATACAGAGAGAGAACCGTGTCAAGCTGATCTTGGTAAAACAAAAAAGCTGTCATGTTGCACTTTAAAGACTAACAAAACAGTTTATTAGATGATGAGCTTTTGTGGGGGCAGAAGTGGGTCTGCCCCACAGAAGCTCATCACCTAGTTAACAAAATAGTTTAAGTGCTACATGACGGCTTTTTTTTTTAATAACATACCCTGTCCTGCAAAGAAGATGGCACGTTCTATGGCAGCACATTTTAAACAAATGCAAATGCTTAAATGTTTGCATTATGGCAGTGATAGCTTGTTCAAGGACTTGGGATCCTTTAGGTTCAAAAGTGTTGTATAACTGTCAGATGCTGAAACTACTATTTAAATTTCCTGACACTGGTCAAGCTGTGGAGTGCATGTAGGCAGCATGATAACTTGGGAAGGTAATTTATTGCACCTTATCAACCCTTAAAGCAGATTCTGAAGCAAAATCAAAGTCAGACTAACTGAAAAATTAACAAAAATGAAAGTGTTTACTATTCATGTATTTTAAACATATGATTGCATTTTATTCATTTTCAGGGTACAGCTCACCATGACAGGCAAGTGAAATGGGCTGATATTTATAGAAATGTTTTATGTAAACATATTTTCATATATCTTACTAAGTGTATGCATAGTGCCTGACACAAAGAGTTCCTGATCTTAGATGACATCTGTAGGTCCCATTTTACTAAAATAATAAGCAATATTCATAAAGATAATGTTTCCAGCCTTCCCCTACTTCTGTTCAACCCAAACCAGGAAAGTACTTAAACACATGTGTAACTTTCAGCACTGATGTAGTCCCAATGATCCCACGTGCTTAAACATATCCACATGCCCTCATGATTGCTGAAAACTAATGTTGATATGCAGAAGTCAAAGAAAAAAGTCACTAAGCGTGTTTACATTTGCCCCTCTCTGTCAACAGAGAGCATCCACATCTTTAGCGTTCCTGTAGACCATGGGAACAATGCATTGTGGGTATGTATTCCACTGTGCCTGGTGATGTCATCAATTGCTAGGTGTTGTGTGACCATAGAACAGAGCGCAGGACGTGTTGGAACCGTACAAAATGTCCTTTCAGGCACCGCTTTGATTAGGGGCTTGCAACGTCCTTTCACGCCTGTTTTCCAAATGACATTGTCTGCTGTGCACTCTGGCATCTGCAGCGAGAAAGAATGGATCCAGCGCTTCTCTTACATCAGTGTTTCTTAAAGTGTGTTCCTTGGCACATGGGTGTGCTGTGAGGCAGTCAGAGGTGTGCCACAGAAAACAGAGTTCAAAATGGCCACCCTTAAAGAGGCAGGCAACCTTTTTTTCCCCTCAATAACGTCCCCCAACCCTATTTTTTCTTTTTTCGCTCAATCACTTTTTCACAGCCTCTTTTTTTGCTCAACAAAAAATCCCTGATGTTCCTCATAAAAAAAACTGTTTGGTGTTCCTCCATCTTAAAAAGTTTAAGAAACACTGTGTTACATGCTCAGTTAACTGTCATGAGGACATCACACGTAGCAGCGGAGATCATCTTGAAAATACCGACAGAGGAAGACGACTCAGAAGAGCTTGACAGTGTGCATGAAATGGTCAGCAGCAACCTGTCATTGTACTTGGCAGTCACAGAGCAGCTGGACAGGCTAGATCAGCGCTTTTGGACTAGAGAAACCAGCACTGGTTGCTGGGATCACATCATCATGCAGGTGTGGGATGAAGACCAATGGCAGCAGAATTTTAGGATGCATAATGCAGCTTCCCTGGAACTGGGAGCTGAGCAGCCCCCAAACTGCAGCACAAGGACACTAGAATGAAAGCTGCCCTCTCAGCTGAGAAGCAATTGATGTGTGGAAGCTGGTGGTGCCCAAATGCTAATGGTCAGTTGCAAAACTGTACAGAGTGAGGAAAACTACCATTGGAGCTGCCGGCTGCAAGTGTGCAGGGGACACACTTCTGCTATGGAGGACAATGTGCATGACATGGAATTTCCCAGCTGTGGGGGAATGGATGGCACACATAATCCCATTATAGTGCCAGCCCATCTTGACACTGAGTACCGCAATAGGAAGGGATACTTTTCGATCATACGGCAGGTGTTTGCACATCACTGTTGCTATTCCGCAGACAGCAATGTAAGTGGGTCTGGAAAGGGGCGTGACACGTGTCTTTAGGAACACTTTGGAAAGCTGTAGGCAAGGCATTTATTTCCAGACCACTAGATTATAGAGGTGGATATGGAAATGCCCATTGTGATCCTGGGAGACTTGGTCTACCTCTTGCAGCCCTGAAACCGCACATGGGGCACTGAGACAGCAGTAAGAAGCATTTTCACAATAGGCTGATCATGTGGTGATTGAATGCACCTTTGGGTGACTGAAGGCAAGGTGGAGGTGTTTCTATGGCAGGCTAGACCTCACTGAAGAAAATATTCCCATGTTTATTGCAACTTGTTGCATTTTGCATCATGTGTGAATCGACGGGCTAATTGTTGGCTGGAGCACTGAGCGCAGTTCCTGGCTAGAGTTTGAGCAGACAGGCACTAGAGCTGTCAGAGGAGCTCAGAGAGCTGCTTTTAAAAACAGAGAGGCATCGAGGGGGCATTTTCAGCATGATGGACCCTGAAATAATCCTCTGTTACAGTTGCTTCCAGGCTGCACCTCCCCCCATGCCACAGATAGCCAAGAACAGGCCTTTAAAGCCTGCACCTGGTATCACAGTGACTGGTCAGTGAGAGTGTTAAACAGTAAATAAGAATGGTTAGAAAAGTCAGTGCCTTTATTCATCAGAAAACAGGGCACTGGCATGCAGTAAAGCTCCTCCCCAAGAGCTGGTAAGGGAGATACTGGCAAAGGGTTACAACTCACAAATGTGGGCAGGTCCAGGTATGATAATCAAAGTTGTGAGAGGTGGTGGAGTACATGGGAAAATTAGGACTCCGAGGGGGGAGGGTAAGCTGGACACAGGATTTTGAATCTGCTGAGGGGGTGTGAACCCAAGTGGGCTCACTGTGCTGCTTCACTATGCGCTTGAGGATCTCAATCTGTACCTTCATCACCCTGAGCATGTGCCCTGTGGCCTGCCTGGGAAAGGGCTGGTTGTCCTTGTGGTTTCTCAGTTCCCTTTCCAAGTGTTGTTCCCAGCATCTGCGCCCACTTGCTGATTAATTTAGTAGTGCTGTCAAGCGATTAAAAATTTTAATCGTGATTCATTGCGCGATTAAAAAAAACAGTTTCTGGCTACCAGACACACTTGGCAACCTTGAGGGGAGCACCTGGCCCTTGTTTACCTCAACCTCATCTTTTACAACTCATCCTCTGGGTTAGGTCCTCTGTGTACTGCCTATAGGCCTTTGGATATATCCATGGAGTTCTTGGCGGTGGAGGTGGGGGGGTCACCGTGGAAGATAGTGTCCAGCTCCTTATAGACACAGCCAGTCTTTGGTGAAGAACTGGAACATCAGTTCAGGTCACAGGCCTTATGACAGGCTTGTCTGCATTCTTCAATCTTCGCGCGGCACTGCAGCATGTCCCGCTGATACCCCTTTTCACACAAAGTGTGAGAAACGTGCTTGTACGTGTCTGAATAGGGATCTGAATGGACTCCTCTCCCCATACACTGACCAGAGCCAACAGCTCTGCAGTTGTCCAGGCAGGGGGGAAGTTGGTGTGACAGCCAGGCATGGGCACCTGAGAAGACTCCATGAGACCATGACATGCTGAGCCAGCCTGTGGGAATGGAGGGGTCCAGTTGGTCAGGCAGTGGGAAATGGGATTTAAATGCAGGGCTCGTAAGGGGGCAGGATGGGTCGCTAGTCACCTGGCTGCACATTAGCAGAATTTAAACTGCTGGCCAAAGTGGCTCGTTGGGATTGATGGGCTACTTGAATCAGCAACTATATGGCTCCAGTGGCCCACGCTGCTGTTTGTCCACAACACAGGGAGAGAAAAAGGAAAGTCCCTCGTGGAAATTTTTTGTCGATGCAAATGGCCATTTTTTCACGATAAAAGTCAAATTGCAATGTGAATACCCATGCAGTGTTGTCAACAAAAGGCACTTTTGCCAGTGTTCTCTTCAGAAGGTCCGAGGCACTGGGATCATGCACTTTTTCCTAGTGCATTGTGGGTAAAAGTATAAACAAACAGCAATAACAACAATGAAGAGATCTCAGACTCACACCTTTGTATAGGTGGAGAAATTAACAAAACAAAAACATTGCAGGAATAGCTGCTTTTAGGGTATAAGACACTGTAAGATGGTTTCTTCTCTTTTTCACTTTAATAGTTCAGACAAGTGCAATTTTGGCCATCATAAGCCATATTTAGCATGCTGTAGTGTCACCGTGGTAACGGGCTTTGCTTAAACATAGCAGTGTATGTAAGTGTGGTCTAAATTAGTTGAAGAAAAGGAAGGCAATACTGAGAGCTCACAAAGATTGCAACTACTGTTTAGCAGAGAGTGAGATTTCACGTATGCAGATTTAAATATTTAGTTCTTTTGGAAACTAATAGTCTGAACTTTCGGACTTGTCCTGTCGTCATAAACCACTGATTAAAATAATTGAAAAATAACTGGCATAGTTAATAAAATGTGTGTGCACGTGCACACACACACCATAGTTTAATGCCTTTTCTATATACGTACTCTATGCCGCTTGACACTGGAATGTCAAGAATAAATTATTTTAGAGTATCTTGGATCACACTTTCAACTAACCTACAATCTGAGAGTCACTTAGGAGGTACAATCTAACTAAGAATGCATTATATTAATTTGGAAGAATTTATTCAAAAACTGGTGACACACATTCTTACATAGCTAATACCCAAACTATAGCAGTAACATCACATGCGCTGTACCTTAGTCCTTGCCTATACTACAAACTTATGTTCGTATAACTACTTTGCTCAAGGTGTGGAAAATCCACCACCCTGAGCATCACAGATATACCAACCTAACTCCTGGGCTATGTCTACACTGGCAGCTTCTTGCCGGCTGTCTACATTGCACAAGTGTTCTTCCAGAAGTAAATTTACAGTATAATGTTGTAAAACAGGGCTTCTTCTGGAAGAGTTATTCTTCTCCCCACGGGGAATATGTATTCTTGTGGAAGAGCTCTTCCAGAAGAGGGTAGGGTAGACAGTCAACATGAATTCCTTGCGCAAGAAGCCCCTATGGTTAAAATGGCCATCAGTTTTCTTGTGGAAGAGAGCATCTACACTGCCATGATGCTCTTGCGCAGAAGTGCATCTCTTACGCTAAAGCACATGGCAGTGTAGATGCTCTCTTATGGAAGAGTTTTTGCACAAGAACACTTCTGCAAGAAACTGCCAGTGTAGACGTAGCCCCCAGTGTATACAGTATGATGATGATGGGAGGGCTTCTCCCTTTCACATAGCTACCGCCTCACTAAGAGGTGGAGTGTTTACACCCATGGGAGAAGCTCTCCTGTTGGCATAGCTAAGTGCTTCACTAGGAGCTATAGTGACATTGGTGCCCCACTGCATTGATTTCAGTATAGACAAGCCCTTAGAATTATAACCAAATAAAAACAGCCCTTTTACCAGGCCCACTGTGCCTGAACCCTGACAGCATGCTGAAGAAGTGCTGTAAATCATGCCCTACCGACCAAAAAAGAATTCTAGGCTAATCTGTGATCATGATTGGCTCTGCTACGAAGAACATTCAGCCTTCACTTTGAATTAAAATGAATTATACCTGGAAAAGAAAACTATTTTCGTTTTTGTCCTAAAGGCCCATACTTAGCAAAAGATGGTTGAACAATGCAGCACAGCAGGACTCACTGTGGATTCATAATGGTGATTTCTGCAGATATGGAAATCTGCCCTACAGTTCCAGCGTGGAAATTGTAGTTTTAAGGGCTGTGGCACTGAAAAAAGTCAACATTTTGGGGAAGGGAATAACTGACTAAAACAAACCAACCAAAATAAAGCCAGCACAAGAGAAAAATGCCACTACCAAGACTTCACATGCTTTTGTAACTCAACCATTTACTTTCACTGTATTTTCCGGGACCTGGAGTACTTTCCTTGGAAATATTGTGGTGTGTGTTTCGGGCGTGGAGTAGGAGATGGATTAGATGACCTCTCAAAGTTTCTTTCAGCACTAAATGCCTATGATGCAATCTCCCATCCCACTCAAATAATGTTTATATTTCACTCAGTTTTCTTTTTATAATGTCTCCGAGTTGGAGCTGGTATGCTTTCCCCAGTAGATTCACTGCTCATGTATTCATACAGCACAGTAAAGTAGGATTATGGTTTCCATAAACAATATGGTGCTTAGGTACCAGCTAGGATGACAGGCGGACAGGCAGATGAGATCTACCTTGATCTTGTTTCCATTTAGAACAATTCTTCCTCAGCTTTTCGGGGCAATCTCAGGTTTTCCATGTGTTGCGTTTATTATGGGATCTGCATTCTTCATTAAAAAAGCAACAAAATGCTGCCATATGCCCTTCAACTGTTTTTAAATGCTAAAATGAGAGGGAGGCAATGACTTCTAAATTACTGGGTACACTTCCAGGGACAGTATCCCTGGGCTTGGCACACACTGGTCCAGAAGAATAAATATAACAAGAAAATTCCTGTGTGGGAGAGGAGAAGCACTTGATTGCTTTTTCTTATGCGCTTTCTTTATTCTGGCTCTTCAAAAAAAAAAAAAATTTTTTTTGCAGCCTAAAAGGTTTTCAGTGAGTGGATTGTCTGTTACTCGGCAAATTGTGTAGGTCAGGGGTTCCCAAACTTTTTGACACGGGGACCAGTAAATCCATTCACAAACTTTTGGAGGACTGGTAACATTCATTTGCATATTCATTAATCAAATTATGACTATTCAAATAAGTTGTTTCTGGTCCTCCCAAAGCCCCCAGTGCCAGCTTTATAAAGCTTTTGATAAGGTCACCCACAATATTCTTGCCATCAAGTTAAAGAATCTGGATTGGATAAATGGAGTGGAAGACAGACAGAAAGCTGGTTAGACCAGGGTTTCCCAAACTTTTTACTTCAGTTGGAACCCTTTCTTTTTCAGTACTGTTTATTGCAGCCCAAAAATATAAACACATAAAAAACAAACTGAGAAAATACCAGACATAACATGTCTGGTATTTTCTCATTGGGTACGTTTTTTATTACTAGATGTATCAGTTTGTAGTTTCGAACTGCCTGGCTGCTAAATGTGCTCAGGCTGCATGAGTGTGTCTACCAGCCAGACAGTTCGCAACTACTCGAGAGGGTGGTGTGGGGGGGGAGGGGGAGGGCACAATAGAATCCACAGGCTGACTCACTCTTGCTTTGCGGGGAGGGTAGGGGGGCAGCGCCCAGAGACCTACATATGGCCGGGTCAGTCCCACTCCCCCCCTCCCCCCGCACACACCCCCACTGCACCTCTGGCCAGCCCCACTTCTCCCAACCCTCTCCTGGACAGCCAGTTCTCCCCTGCTTCTCCTCCCAATCTCTGTTAGCCAGCCCCGCTGCCCGTGCCCAGCTTCTGCTTCTTCCCCCCCCCCCCCCAACATCTTCCCTGGCCAGCTCTCTATCCCCGACCTCGCGTCCCGCGGCAGCCCTGCTTCCGCCCCCCCCCCAGTCTCTCCCGGCCAGCTCAGATGCCCCAGCCAGCTCTGCTTCCACCGGCTGCCCCCTGCCCCAATTGCCAAAGCTCGCCCCGATTCCCCTGTCCAGGTTATTAACACCAAAGTAAAGTGTGTGCAGAGCAAAGGAAGAGAAAGAACCAGTGATCACAGGTGTAGGGCCAGGGAAGAGACGGCAACATTGATCATGAATCTTCAAGGCTTCAAAATCACCAAACTAAGGAACATGTGGCTGTTATGCTCAAGGACTGGTAAACCTTTTGGGGGGTCTGGGGCTGAAGGAGAAGGACACTCCCCACCTTCCCCTCATACACCAGAGTCTCGGGGGCGAGGAGGGCAGGCTAACAGATTTTGTGTGCTCCAGTCCTGTGGAAGGATGGCGGGGTGAGTGAGAGTGAGCGGAGCACCAGCACAGACTCCCCAATGCTGGGGCAGGGGGGAGCCCCAAGCCTTGAGGGCTGGATCCAGACAAGCTGGGGGCCAAATCCAGCCTCTGGACTTTAGGTGCCCCAATCCTGTTGTAGACAAAGACTCGATGCTTTATATCATCAGAAACCTTGTAATCCCAGTACACCGATGTCTTTGGTGGGGACAAACACATGAGCATCCCATGCTTGGACTAAAGGACCAGAAACTTACAGGCAGCAAACCTCTGACATCATCCTGCTTACATCATCCTGCTACTAGAAGAGGCCATTGACTGGTTAATGTGGCTTGAAAATAATAAAAAGCATTCACCTCAGCGTCGAAGAGTTTGGTTCTATGGTATCAGAATTATAATGAGCTAAAGGAAGCAGGGTAGAGGAATCGCTGCTAAGTTTAAAGCTTCATTTAGTTATTAAATGAATATTTCCAGAATTTTCAAAGTCAGTGTATTTTATCTCTGTATATGGTATTTTATACAGTTGTTTCACAGAACGTAAAGATATCGGTATTTTCCTCTTGGACTATGTGGTTCCTGGTTTCAGCGCAAGCCACAAAGTGCCACTTTAAAAGCATTTCCTGTTTTCACATGCAAGAGGAGCTAAAACTGCCCAATGAAATTAGGAGGAGACAACAACAGGCAAAATGTGAATGAAGTGTAGGATTTCTCCTTTGAAATCACCTGTGAAGTCAGCAGCATGGGACTAAAACAGGCTGTTAAACTTGACTAGGAGGTACGTGTCACATAGTCATAGGATCTTAAGTTTGAATGAGTTACTGGGGAGAGTTACAACTTAGGCGGCACCCACACATCACAATCCTGGTGCTCAGACTGATCACGGTATTTTGGCATAGACTTTTCAGCACTGAGCAGAGCTAAGTGGCTTGGCAGTCTGGCTCATTTTCAGATGGGACTTTCACATTGGCTTTCACTGAGACCCAGGCCTGATCTGTTTCTAATAGTTTTGCTGGCAGAACATGGTTGGTCTCAGGAAGGGGGGTTGGGTTGGATTATTAGCCAGTTTTTTTGCAAGTATAAACTGGTATAACTCCCCTACCCACCTCCTAGTTTAGCCACTCTAGTCTTCCAGTGTGTCGACACACCAGTAAACCCTTCTAAAATGGATAAAGCTGCACTTTGTGAAAAAGGAGACAGGATCCAAAGTCACCTATGCCTTGGAACGCTGAGCTAAGTTTAAAAATTAGTGCCATGATGGTTTGAAAGAGAAGAGAACCTCTTTGGCAGAGTAGTACAGATGCTTTCAGGACCAATACATTTTTTGAGCATAGGAATTGAGACAGTTCTCAGAAGGAACATTTGTTGATACCTGAGTCCCAGCAGTGCCATTTGTCTGCACCCACTCACTACTCCCTCCTCCAGCATCTTAGTCATCTGTACATCTGACCAGTCTGTAGGGACATTGTCTCCTTGCATTGAGGTATAAAGAGGGGGCAGACCAGGTTATCATGGAAGTGGAGGTGAAGGAATTTATGTTTCTGCAGTAGGAAAGATTCATGTCCATTAATAATACTTGGCTGGCTCTTTATAGTGCTTTTCATCTGTAGAGCTCAAAGAAAAAAAAGGGCATCATTAACCTAATTTTATAGATGGGGAAACTGAGGAGACAGGTGCTGTGATTACCAGAAATAAAATCCCATCCTCAGTTCCCAGTTGTGTGCCATATTTTTGGACCATTTCTTTTTCCATTTGTAGCCTACATTTTTGGAATAGCATTCTGGTACATGTCCAAGCCAGTCAACCCCTGGGTCTTTTCCTAAAAGGTTACATATACAACTAACGTTTTAGCCTTTGGATTTTACTATAACAACATAAAATGTCCACATGAGCATAGCCTAATTTAATTTTTAGCCTTCTGTAGAATATACTTTTCTCTGCTCTTTAGCTGCAGCATGGAGATAAATTATGTATTGAGGCTTTTGACAATTTTATTAAAGTTTCATTCCCATTTGATTTCTTTCAAATCCATATTTCAGGGATTTCCATCTTAGTTAATCTTGGTGACAGTAAGAAAAATAGGAATGTGGTTTTGGAAAAAAATGATTTCTAACATCTACTGAAATCACATTTGCCCTCCATCCTCTAGCTTTGGTTTTTTCACTGAACTTTGAAACCAGAAGGACTGCACAGATGCTCTAACACATGTTACACTAATTACTGAAGCCTAGAATCCATTCCGCTCTTGATAATAATTACAATTATCCCATTAGACGTAAGTTTACGTCTAGGAGCTGCCTAGACATGGACTGGAGCTGTGTCCCACTCATTGCAGCCCAAGAGACGGCTCAGGTTTAGGATCAGGTCTGCAAGAGGGTAAAAGAGAATTTATGGGTATATGAAAAAACCTCCCCCAAAAAAGGAGAGTCCAAGATTTTCAGATGAGGTGGTTAAAGTCCAGTAATTATTGTAAATTGATATTTAGGCATCTAAATAAATGACACAGTTTTATAAATGACTTAATGCCCAGCATATATAATGGAATATATATGGGTACCCAGCAGTTTGCAAAATCATTTCTATGCCTAAATATCATTATGCATAATTATAAGCCTAACTTAAGCCACCCATTTTTGAAAAAATTTACCTCACTTTTTTCCTATTAGCAAAGTAAACAAACTTTATTTATTTTAAACGGACATTATGAACCGTGTCTTTCTGAAGGCACTGCTACTAAATCTCTGATATTCCTATTTTAAACCTTAAGTTGTCAGTTGTAAACTTTAACATAATGACCCATCCCACTCAATTTTTACTTATCTAGCTTACACCTGATATCAAGGCCAGCTGTATTGTTCGGGATAGGGTAAGGGCAAAAATATTTCTGCAATAAACACAATAGATTCAAATGGTTCAAACAGTTTTATCAACTCCCCAAGTGTCATCTAAGGATCGTTGGGTCTCACTTCAGAAGATACATGAAAAAAAAGAACAGACAAAGTTTAAATAAAGCAAGACTAATGGAAAAAATCTTTTGGACTATATGTAAAAGATATCTTCTGTGCTCTCTTGGTTATTATACATTTCTTTGGCATTCTATTTCCCAGGAATAACTTGAATTTTACCAGAACACAATCTCTAGCACCTCAATTCAATACAGTAATTACATTCGCTAATGCCCTCCACATAGTGACACTTGGCCAAGATATTCAGCTCTTCTCACATCACGGTGTGTTATGCTGCTGTGCACTGTTTAAATTCTCCACCAGCGGTGACTCAGTTTCAGCGGAGGGCTTGTGAAATACAGGTGACAGGAATGCTGCTACAGACATCAGGATGACCGCTTCAACTGAACGTAGAATGCAGCCAGATTTCGGCGTGACCCAAAGGGGGGGGGGGGTGTTCTGAAACACAGACGCTAACCCAATCTTGCGTGTTGTAACAGACAGGGGCAGCTATTAACTTTGGTACCTCTCCTATGGAATGCACCCAACACAGCTGCTAAATATACAGGACAAATGATAGCTTAACCCTTCCACTGAGCTCAGTGGAATGTTAACAGATGATAGCAACATAGAAAGTGCCAGGGAGGAACCACAAGCAAAACATCCAACAAGGCCCAGCCTTGCTGCTGGTGAACCAATCCGTTATTCTTGTTGCTTGAAAATTCGCTCACTGAGAGAGTTTCTGGTTTTCAAGAGGCTCTGGCTCTTTGGGACAGTAACACCTACAAGGCCCAATACAGCAATTATGACAGGAAGCAGCACAGGGGAAGAAGAAAACAGTGAAAGATCTTGAGTTATGCATATTGCTGCACAGACACCTTGACTGAACACTGAGCATCTGAGAGGAGCTGCACTGAACTCGCTGCCCTGCTGGAATGGAGAAGGCTTTAAGCTATCTTTGAACCTCCCCCATCCCCGAGGGAAGGGCCCTGGAGTAGTTTAGAAAATCTTGGGTCCTATCTAAGTTATTAGAGTCTATTAAAATTATGGGAGCTTCCCTGAGCTGACTTATGGGCTGCAGAGCCACATAGAAGCTCCACCATGCTGCAGCCCCATACTTGACACAGCCTGTGTTGCCAATTCTTCCTATTTCAGCAAACAATGAAATATTGAACCCTATTGGAGATGGTTTCTAGATGAGAGGAGTACTGCAGCTCCAGCCCAAAAAGAGTTTCCATTCCTGCTGGTGGGAAAAGCCCTTCTGATTGGCTGCCTCCCCTTGCGCCTGCTGCCAGGGGAAGAACAGCCAATCTGAACTGGCCTCCCCCCTAAGGAACCAAGATGAGTTTTTGGGTGGGGAGCAGCCAATGCATTCTCACAAGGAGCAGGGGCACAAAAAATTGATCATGACCAATCAGTGCAGGTTGGTTCCCTAGTGGGAAAAGGGCGCTGCCCCTCCCTGTTCTCCTTCCAACATCATTTCATCCCTTCAGCACCAGTCCTATGAAAGGGAAGGACCACCCAATAGAACCCCCTAGAACAGCAAGAGGGGCCATTGAGGAGCAATGGGCACATTTAGGGATGGGGAAAGGGCAGAATGAATGTGGGAGATTCAGACTCTTTCTGTGCTGGGCAGAAGGACAAGGAAGATGTGGGGCGTGGTGGACAGTCTGCCCGGCCCTAGCTCAGGGTGGGGCAATAAAGTATTTAAGGAAGCTCGGGCTAGTTCCCTGGCAGACCAATAGTTCACAGGCCCTGTCCCTTATTCAGGGTGAGGCAACAGGCACTTTAAGACTCAAGTCTGTCCTCAGGCTGAATGAGAGTCTCTATGCCCAGGCCCTTGTCAGGGAAGGGCAGCGAGCAGCTTAGTGAGCTCAGGCATGTTCTCAGGATGAGTGGCAGTCAGGTATCCTTGCTCTGGCACATAGCCAACAAGTGCAGGGGTTTTACCGGAAATAGGGGGAATCTGCCATCCTGGGAGTTGGGTGGCGGGGGGGGGGGGGGATGCAGGCCCTCCCACTCCACTGAGTCCCAACCCAGAGCCTACATCCTCCCTATCACCCCAGTATTGACTGCCACTGGGTCAGTGGGGATCCTGGCCAAAACACGCTGCCCATTTCACCTCCATTTCCTCAGCCAGACATGGGTCAGCTATCTCCGTGCAGCTTCCCAGTTCCCCTGTGGGCCTACCTGGATCCACAGGGAATGAAGACTCTGGTTGGGTTTCCATCGGCTCAGGGTCCGTGTGGTCTTGGATAGCCTTCAGGGTCTGGTAGTCCTGGCCAGTCTTCGGGGCCTGCCAGCGGTCATGGCAGCCCAAGCCAGTTCTCCACTTCTTGGCAGTGTGGCCAAGCCACCCCCCTCAGGAGTTTGGCCAAGCCATCCTGCTTCCTCGATGGCTGGGGCCCAACTGAACACCTAGCTTCAGCTATTATACTTTCAGCTTCATCCCTTTGTTTCTGGGGGGTGGGGCTGGGGCTGGGTTGCTCTGTCAATTTTCTATACACGGATGACAGTTCAGTTTTTGATTCCTCTATTGGAAACTGAGTAAGCAGGAGAGAAAAAAAATTTCCTTTCTCCTTGACTCACTCTGCTAAGAAACTGTTGCCTCCTACTTTGTACAGCTCTAAGGAAAATCATCCCCCAATGGGATATAAACTTCAGCAGAATGTATGGAAGCCAAGCCCGGGCTGTTTGGCTAACTGCAAAATGCATCATCAAAAAAACTATACATGAGAAAAATCCTTCAGTCTGGTGCACAGCCTGTCACAAGACCGTACAGCCGTGAAATGATCAGCAGAGGAAGAAAACGGAGCAACTGCAGTGCTGCTTTACACAGTTAATGGTCTGGCACCTACGGCATCCCAGTAACATGCAAGCGCAAGCAGTGCAAGAGTTCATTTCATGTGTGTGAATACTTCTGACAGCAGGAAAGTACAAAACCATCTGACGAGAAATAGGCATGTGGCAGAGCTGACTGTATGTGTTGATCATCAGACCGGTCTAATCTAGAAATTATATTATTTCCACTCTGTTTTCAAGGCCATTACAAGCAACCTTGAACTGCAGGTTTTAATTTGCCACATGCTTCTATAACACTCATCATCTATCATCATAGCCAGGTAGGACAAGGAAATGTTATTATCCAGGGTCTACCTGTAGCCTCTGCTGAAGTCTAAATCTGCTGGCAGTCAAGTCCTGCTTTGTATTGCCAAATCCAAATGGGATTAACTGCAAGTCTCACATTGCAGTTTTTGTAGCTATTGGATCAGGTGGGGGCATAAGACTGTACAGTTAAAATGGAGAAACTCTGTCGAGGACTGAGCTTTTAGTGGTCAAGAGAAAAGGTGACTGCAGTCATCAGATGACTGTTCTAAAGGGTTTCACCATATCAAGCAATCTCATTAGTGACCCTTATTAACAAGTTTCATTGCTCTCTGCTCTGAATAGTACATTGTGTTCATTAAAAGTGCAAGCTGGCCTAACACTTAGTTTTTAATACCACTTACCTTGGTTTTGGCTGGTACGATGGGAAAAAATTCAATAGGCCACTAACCATGCACCCAAGACCCTCATGCATCTCTGCTCTTTCTCTACTGCACACACAGTTTCAGACGGGCAAGTTTCCCCTCCCACCCCAGTCTGAGGCAGGAGAATGAAGGTCCCTGTACTCACTTCTCCTCTGTTTCCCTCTCTTTAGTAAAGCAAGAGCTTGCTTCACATAGGCAAGAAGAATCACCACCCGATGGATGACTACTATAAGCCAGCACTGGATTCAGACCATGGAGACAACAAGCCACTATTAAACCTCTGAACCAATCCAGTACTTTAAGAGAGGTATGTGTTGACCATGCGAATCCCTGTGCTCACAAGTTATGTTCCAGTGACTCAGGAAACTGGTGAACACAGGGAGCCATTTTGATGAATAGCAGTTTGTCCTTAATTAAAATTTCCACCTTCAGAATGCTGATTAATACAATGCTATGGCAGCCTTATGGCCTTTTCCCAAAGAAAATGCTCTAAAACACATGGCTTCCCATTGGCTTTAAAATGATGAGATTTTAAAATAATGTATTTGGTGGTCTTTGTTATTGGCTTTTTTTAAACTTTTAAGGTTCATGCTTTAAAGTTAATCTCTCAATGCTGGATAACTAGAAATTTAACTTTTTTGAAATGGAAGTTGAGAATCTGGTGTATTCACGGCTCCCACATCTAGAGCTTGAAGAAAAATATCAAATATTCAGAAAGTTGTGGAAGCAACATGAGAGTTGGCAACCCTACTCTTTTACTATGTTTTGCCTATGCCTGCAAGCCTGGACATCCTCTCCCCTCAGGTTAAACCTTCTGACCCAGCTGATTTGCAGCAGGGTCTGGCCTACACTAAAGTTAACAAATACAGTACTCATGGATGTAAATCATTCATGTTCCGGAACACCATAGTTAAGTTGATTTAACCACAGCATTCTTCAAACAATGCAAGAAAAATTCTTCCATTCACTACCACTGTTCAGGGAGGTGGATTACCTATCAATGGAAAAAACATCTTCCATTGCAGTAGTGACAGCTGGCGCACCTACGCAGCCCTATAGCTGTGCACCTGCAAAGTCAATAGTGTAGACACATTCCAAAAACATCTACATCAGGAAGTGCTAGACATGTCTTAAAAGGACTGAAATGTGAATAGTCTACATTGGCCTGACATATCTTTCCCTTGTCCAGTACGGAAAGTAGGCAAAATTCCAGAGTGGATTCCAAGTTTCTTTTAACATCCAGCGTTTGCTTCACTGGAACAAGATGTGTCCTTACTCAAAGACTTGCAGAAAGCACACTCTTTAGTGCAGCCACATTGTTCAATCAGTTTGCTGTTACATCCTAAAAATATAGCCTGTATACAAGAATTGTCCTCCATTACAGCTCATGTTCTCTCTTACTCCCTGATTTCACTGCAGCTTAGAAACTAGAGGTAATTGTAGAGTTAGTTTTCTGGAAGATAGCATTATGTCAGGATCTGTAACTGTGGACAAGCTTTCCAGCTCAAATCCACAGATTTGTGGTTGTGGGGTTCAAGCTAACGTAGTAATAAAACCTGTGTAGATGTTCTGGCTCTGGAACGCAAACTCTGAGTCTTCGTCTGGCCCACCCCTCCAGCCGTGGGGCTAAAGGTACAAACTCAAAGCACCATGTTTAGCACAACTCTGAACTCAGGCTGAGAGACTCACTCCCAGGCATACTCTGTAACCTGCCTTTTTTGGCAAATGCTGCAAATCCATCTATTTCCATGTGAAAGAGCAGGCATGACTCACTCTTTGTAAACAAAAGCTGCACAGGCAAAAAGGTTGCAAAGCCTGGAAGCTGGAAGAGAAGGGAAATGAACCAAATGTATGTATGTGTCCCCCCCACCACCCACTCAGTAACTTAAATCATTTTGTGGATGCTAGTGTTTGATCCTTTCCACTAAATCAATGCTATCATTTATTAATGCTAGCTTTCAGCTAGGCTGACCTTAACACTTCTTGCAGGTAAGGCAAAAATATGTGGTAATCAATGCACCTTTCTTCCCTGCCAAACACAAACACACAATCATGACTGCTCTTAACTGACCTTTCTCCATATACCTTGTCCTCTAGGGAAATACACATTTGATGTTACTGCCAACGAATGGTACAGTTTGAGTAAGTGTCCCTGAAAACTGGTAATGTCCCTGTTTTCTGGGCCTATCCCAGTGAAGTTAATAGAAAACTGTTCTGTTCCAGTTGTAAAACTCCAACAATTTGGATTCCGGAAGGAACCATTTGTCACCATACTCTCAGGCTATCTAGACTGCGAGCTTCTTTCGGAATAAACTTTTCTGGAAGAGATCTTCTGGAAACACTTTTTTTTCCGAAAGGGAGTGTCCACACAGCAAAAGCACAACGAAAAAAGGATCTGCTTTTTCGAAAGATAGCATCCACAGTTATTGCACGCTATCTTGCATTTCAACTGCAAAAACTTGGAAGATAGTAAGGTGACAGGGAACAGCTAGCATGCGTTTGTAAAGAACAAATCATGTCAAACCAATCTGATAGCGTTCTTTGATAGGATAACAAGTCCTGTGAATAAGGGAGAAGCGATTGATGTAGTATACTTAAACTTTAGTAAGGCATTTGGTACAGTCTCGCACGATATTCTTACCAATAAACTAGGCAAATACAACTTAGATGGGGCTACTATAAAGTGGGTGCATAACTGGCTGGATAACTATTCCCAGAGAGTAGTTACTAATGGTTCACAATCCTGCTGGAAAGGTATAACAAGTGGGGTTCCACAGGGGTCTGTTTTCGGACCAGTTCTATTCAATAGCTTCATCAATTATTTAGATATTGGCATAGAGAGTGTACTTATTAAGTTTGCAGATGATACCAAGCTGGGAGGGGTTTCAACAGCTTTGGAGGATAAGGTCATAATTCAAAAATCTGAACAAATTGGAGAAATGGTCTGAGGTAAAGAGGATGAAGTTTAATAAGGACAAATGCAAAGTGCTACACTTAGGAAGGAACAATCAGTTTCACACATACAGAATGGGAAATGACTGTCTAGGAAGGAGTACGGCAGAAAGGAATCTAGGGGTTATAGCGGACCACAAACTAAATATGAGTCAACAGTGTGATGCTATTGCAAAAAAAGCAAACATGATTCTAGGATGCATTAACAGGTGCATTGTGAGCAAGACATGAGAAGTCATTCTTCCGCTCTACTCTGCTCTGATTAGGCCTCAGATGGAGTATTGTGTCCAGTTCTGGGCACCACATTTCAAGAAAGATGTGGAGAAATTGGAGAGGGTCCAGAGAAGAGCAACAAGAATGATTAAAGGTCTAGAGAACATGACCTATGCAGGAAGACTGAAAGAATTGGGCTTGTTTAGTTTGGAAAAGAGAAGATTGAGGGGAGACATGATAGCAGTTTTCAGGTATCTAAAAGGGTGTCATGAGGAGGACGGAAAAAAATTGTTCTTCCTGGCCTCTGAGGATAGAACAAGAAGCAATGGGCTTAAACTGCAGCAAGGGAGGTTTAGGTTGGATGTTAGGAAAAAGTTCCTAACTGTCAGGGTGGTTAAACACTGGAATAAATGGCCTAGGAAGGTTGTGGAATCTCCATCTCTGGAGATATTTAAGTGTAGGTGAGATAAATGTCTATCAGGGATAGTCTAGACAGTATTTGGTCCTGCCATGAGGGCAGTGGACTGGACTCGATGACCTCTAAAGGCCTAGTATTCTATGATTTAAGTTGTGATTAGTATGAATGGAGTGGTCACCAGGGCACCTCTGTTATTTCCTGGAGGCCTCTTCTCTTGTAACAGCTCTTTTGGCCTTCTCCGTTTCCCATATGATGCCTTGCTCCATTTATCAGCACCCATAGCTTGCTATAACTATGGTTAAGTTCCTGTTGCTGCTCCATCAGCTTGTACATTATCATTGCTTTCATCTCCTTGTAATCCCTCTGAGGCAAACATTAGTCTGAGTTGTGTATTGCACTATTCAGATGGTTGTATATTAAAACCAGTTCCAGACCCTCCTTTCTTCCAACATTAGGGTTGACTTTTAGCTTTGGGATAAGTGAGAAAAGCTTTGCTATCTTCAATAATATTGTAAACGGTTTTACCAGCGCTGAATTTGGCACTAATTGTCTGAACCCCATTAAAGCCAATGACGAAACTCACACTGATTTCCATGGTGCAGATCTGGCCTTCAGTCACTAAAGCATAATACACCAAAAATTAAGAATATTCAGAGTATAAGTTGAAATTCCATTGCTGTGCTTTTCAATGAATGATGTAATCAGTGCCCTAAACTGAAATGTATTTGCTTTTAAGCGTTAAAAAGGAACCCTCAGAATATATTCTCAGTGCTGATGCAAGAGGATATACATGCAAACCTTCACTCATCAAGATGACAAAAGTCCATTTTATGGTATGACAGTATTGTTCTACTTTAAAAAAAACAAAATTTATGCTTGCAGTGTACAGTGGTGGGTTGTTTCCCATCAAATAATTTGTGGGAATTGGTGGCAGTGGCTTCTATGGTTTAGAAACCAGCCAAAGCAGTAATGCAGCTAGACCTCGCATGTTGTTTACACATGGTCATGTGGATCCCACTGCGGCCCCTTTCATTTAATCATATTATAGGTTTTGTAGAAAAGCAAACAACGAGGATGCGATCTTATGCCAGGAACATTGTGAAACAGAATGACTGCAAAGGCTGTGTGAAAATGAAATTACAAAGGAAATGACATCTCTGCCCCAATGAGTCTGGGACTCAGCTGTCTCATTTCTGTACGTGGGGAAAAGAAGGTTAAAAGCATCTCATTATTTGGGGAAAAATGGATTCATTTGATCTCTCGGTACAGGACAGCCCACTAATATTGTGAGACAAGAACAGTACATAAAGAACTAAAGTTAAGAACAAGGAGGCAAAGATGGTGATTTTGCTGGGAGTAATAGGAGCTAAAATTTCTAACCTGCCTCATGAGACCCGGCATTGTGCCAAAGCTGCTTGATGCAAAAGGCAGGAGCTGACTTAAGTTCTGTCTGATAAATACAGACTACTCAAATTAAAATGTATAGTATAGAAAATGATACTCTGACTCATCCTAATGCACACGACTTGACAGATTACAAGAAATCACTATGTTCTAAATGAATGTGTTAAGCAGACACCTGGAAGTTATACTGGTAGAATGGTCGTTGCAGTGATGATGGACAAAAATTGTCCAAGAAGGAGGCCAAAGATTCTGGGTTCAAGGTTTGGCTGTCAGCAGATCTCTAAGAGATCAATTGACACAACAGCCGGGCATACACAATGATGAGTTTTAGAGGACAACTACCAAGTTACTGACCCCCAAATAGGGAAATGACAAGAAAGTAAGGGTACGTCTACACTACAGCGATAGTTCGAACTAAGTTAGTTCGAACTAACGCATCTAAAACTAAAAACTAGTTCGAATTAGCGTTTTGCTAATTCGAACTAGCATGTCCACATTAAGTGGACCCTGAACCGGGCTTAAGGATGGCCGGAAGCAGTGCCGGCAGGGCATCAGAGGAGGACTTAGAGCGTGGAGATGCTGTCTCAAGCTAGCCAAGGGCTGCGCTTAAAGGGACCTGACCCCCACCCCGGATAGACAGTTCTCAGGGGTGCCCTGCTTGCAAACCAGTCCTGGCTTGGAGTGCCCGGAGTGCCCACACTGGGCTCATCACAGCACTCGGCCATCAGACCAGCTGCACTTGCCGCAGGCTGCCATCTGGGGAGAGGGGGCAATTGGGGGGCTGCAGGAGAGCTTCCACCCCCAGAAGTCCGCAGACCCAGCCCAGTCCTCCCCATCGGGGGCTCGTACCCCATTCCTCCCTCACCTCCTTCCACTTACCCTTCCCTAGCCCCTTTTCTTGATGTACAAAATAAAGGACAATTGTGTTCAAAAATGGAATCTGTCTTTATTGAACAAAACTGGGGGAGACTGGGAAAAGGAGGTGGGAGAGGGGAAGAGAGAGGGTGGGAGAGGGGAGGGCAACTACAATGATCAGGGGTTGGGAACAGGTCCCATATGAAGATAGGCTAAAGAGACTGGGACTTTTCAGCTTAGAAAAGAGGAGACGGAGGGGGGACAGGATAGAGGTCTCTAAAAGCAGGAGTTGGGTGGAGAGGGTGCATACAGAAAAGTTCTTCATTAGTTCCCATAAAGAAGGACTAGAGGACACCAAAGGAAAGGAATGGGTAGCAGGCTTCAAACTAGTAACAGAAAGTTGTTGTTCACAAAGCAAAGAGTCAACCTGTGGAACTCCTTGCTGCAGGAGGCTGTGAAGGCTACAACTAGAACAGAGTTTAAAGGGACGTGAGATCAAGTGATGGAGGTTGGGTCCATGGAGTGCTATTAGCCAGGGGGTAGGAGTGGTGTCCCTGTCCAAGGTTTGTGGAAGGCTGGAGAGGGATGGCACGAGACAAATGGCTTGGTCACTGTCTTCGGTCCATCCCCTCCAGGGTCCCTAGGGTTGGCCGCTGTCGGCAGACAGGCTACTGGGCTAGATGTACCTTTGGTCTGACCCAGGACGGCCATTGTAAGCTCAGGGTCGGGGGTCTCAATGGACCCCCTTGATTTTCATGCACACCTGCTCCTGGGTGTGGCCAGCTCCTGGCCAGGCTGGCAGCTCTCCTGCCCTAGACGGCCACTTTCCTGTGCCTAGTGCGGAGATCATGGACGAGGTCCACGATGTCCGCACTAGCCCAGGCAGGTGCCCGCCTCTTGCGGTCTCGGGCAAGCTCCCGGGAGCCGCCAGCCTGGTCCCGGGAAGAGGGGGAGGGCTGGGGGGCATTGGGTGGGTGGCTCGAGCTTTGCCAGGTGCAAGGTCTGCTGGCTGGGTGCTGGCAGGCTTGCACCTGGCACGGGCACTGTAGCCAGCCCGTGCCCCTTTAAGGGGTCCGGAGCCGGAAGGGGGGCAATAGAGTTTTCCTGGTGTTGGCCAGAGTGGCCACCAGGGAAAACTGGGGAGGGCTAGCCTCCCACTAGTTCGAATTAAGGGGCTACACACCCCTTAATTCGAACTAGCTAGTTTGAACTAGGCTTAATCCTCGTAAAATGAGGTTTTCCTAGTTCGAACTAAGCGCTCCGCTAGTTCGAATTAAGTTTGAACTAGCAGAGCGCTAGTGTAGCGCCTATGAAAGCTAGTTCGAACTAACGTCCCTTAGTTCGAACTAACTCTGTAGTGTAGACATACCCTAATAGTGTAAAACCAGCTGTTAAACCAGCAGACAACACAATAGCTGAACTATGGAAATTCTATGTCACCTGCTCCAAAAGTCACTGGTTATTACAGAGCATTTCTAGTTTTATAATCAAAAGTAAAAAAGAAAATGGGAACAGGGCTGCAGATGTGGCTGCATTTTGGTAATTAAACAAACATTTTCTGTTTGGAGAGAGCTTAAATAAGACATTAATGCAGTGGTTCCCAACCTTTTCGAGCATACAGACCCCTTTTCAATCTATTACAATTTTATGGACCCCCAAACACTATAGCTCTTTTCAAACATTCCATTACTTGATAATCATTTGAAATGTATAATAGTTCATATTATCTGAACAAATATAGTAGCATTGAGAAATATTACACGGTGGCCACATTGAAATGTAACAACTTTGAGGTGCCATATATTTTTGTTGAAAAAGAAAACCTAGCCACCCAACTAAACCCTTCCCACCACTCTGATAGCTTTTGAATGGTTAGAGCAGGGTGATGTATTCAAAAGAGAGAGAGAGAGAGAGAGGAAAAAAGGTAAAACGTGACCGACTCATCTATAAGCCAACACCAGAGTATAGTAACAGCTTGTCAGCTTCAGCATGGACTGAGGGACATGCAGACTGAACGGCACGGAGCTTCTCAGGTCCCATTGGCTACTGTTCACGCACGCTGCTTGCTCAGCTCCTGTCCCCTCTATCCCCTGCCCATGCACACAGTGAGTGGGCTTTTGTGGCCAAAGGGCGCTCTGGAGCTGCCAGCTCCTCAAGGGTGGAATTTTGGGAAGGTAGGGGGCAAGGGTGGAACTTAGGGAGCACGGAGTGCAGGGGACAGCAGTCATGTGCTCCGGGTCTCGGCTTGCTTCTGATCCTGTTCCTTAGACACCAGGGCTGTGTGTAGACTAGCCAGTTTTTTCAGAAAATCAGCCGCTTTTCCAGAAAAACTTGCCAGCTGTCTACACTGGCCGCTTGAATTTCCACAAAAGCACCTACTTCCTACTGTAAGAAATCAGTGCTTTTTGCAGAAATACTATGCTGCTCCCGTTTGGGCAAAAGTCCCTTTGGCGCAAAACTTTTGCGCAAAAGGGCCAGTGAAGACAGCTGAGATTTGTTTTGCACAAAAAAGCCCCGATCGCGAAAATGGCGATCGGGGCTGTTTTGCGCAAAAGCGCGTCTAGATTGGCCATGGATGCTTTTCCGCAAAAAGTGCTTTTGCAGAAAAGCGTCCCTGCCAATCTAGACACTCTTTTCCGAAAATGCTTTTAATGGAAAAATTTTCTGTTAAAAGCATTTCCGGAAAATCATGCCAATCTAGACGTAGTTTGAATTAAGGGCTATGTAGCCACTTAATTCGAACAAGTTGGAGGCTAGCCCTACCCAGGTTGCCCTAGTGGCCACTCTGGGCCAAACCAGGGAAACTTTTCTGCCCCCCTCCCAGTCCCAGAGCCCTTAAAGGGGCACGGTCTGGCTACAAAGCTTGTGCCAGTTGCAAGCATGCCAGCACCCAGCCAGCAGACCCTGCACTTGGCATGGCATGAGCCAGCCACCCAGCCCTCTGCCTCTTCCCAGAACCGGGCTGGCAGCTCCCAGGAGTCTGCCCAGGGCCACAAGAGGCAGATGCCTGCCTCGTCTAGTGCGGAGATCATGGACCTCATCAAGGTTTGGGGGGAGGCCTCCAATGTCCACCACCTCCGCACTAGGCACAGGAATGCAGCCGTTTAGGGAAGGATAGCTGCCAGCCTGGCCACCAAAGGCCACATGTGAACTCAGGAGCAGGTTTGCATGAAAAACAAGTTGGTCCAGTGAGACCCCCGATCCTGAGCCCTGAGCTTAGAACATAAGAACGGCCGTACTGGGTCAGAACAAAGATCCATCTTGCCCAGTAGCCTGTCTTCCGACAGTGGCCAACACCAGGTACCCCGGAGGGGATGGACTGAAGACAATGACCAAGTGATTTGTCTCTTGACATCCATCTCCAGCCTTCCACAAACAGAGGCCAGGGACACCGTTCCTACACGCTAGCTAAAAGCACTCAATGGACCCAACCTCCATGCATTTATCTAACTTCTCTTTAAACTCTGTTATAGTTCTAGCCTTCACAGCCTCCTGCGGCAAGGAGTTCCACAGGTAGACTATACATTGTGTGAAGAACAACTCTCGCTTATTAGTTTTAGACCTGATGTTCATTCATTTCATTTAGTGTCCTCTAGTCCTTCTATTGTGGGAAATAATGGAGAACTTTTCTTTCTTCACCCTCTCCACACCACTCATGCTTTTATAGACCTCTATCATATCTGCCTTCAGTCTCCTCTTTTCTAAGCTGAAAAGTCCCAGTCTCTTTAGCCTCTCTTCGTATGAGACCTGTTCCAAACCCTGAATCATTTTAGAAATCCTTTTCTGAACCCTTTCCAAGGCCAAAATATCTTTTTTGAGGTGAGGAGACCACATCTGTATACAGTACTGAAGCTATGGCATACCATAGTTTTATACTT
The DNA here is from genome assembly GCF_052426305.1 of Pelodiscus sinensis. NCBI lineage: Eukaryota > Metazoa > Chordata > Testudines > Trionychidae > Pelodiscus > Pelodiscus sinensis. Next base: position 112,692,072 of record NC_143055.1, on the reverse strand, counting down.
CCCCTCCTCCTCCTTCCCCTGGCTTCCCCCTTCCAGCTCCCTCCTCCCAGGTTTCCCCCTCCCCTCTCCCACCCTCTCTCTTCCCCTCTCCCACCTCCTTTTCCCATTCTCCCCAAAGGTTAATCCCCCCCCCCAGTTTTGTTAAATAAAGAGAGTTTCTATTTTTGAACACACATGTCCTTTATTTTTTACATCAGGAAGGGGGGCTAGGGAGGGGTAAGTGGAAGGAGGTGAGGAAGGAATGGGGCACGATCCCCCGATGGGGAGGACTGGGGTGGCTCTGCGGGCTCCTCGGGGTGGAAGCTCTCCTGCAGGGCCTCCTGGATCCTGACAGCCCCCCGATTGATCCCCCCAGATGGCAGCCTGCAGCAAGTGCAGCCGGGCTGATGGCCAAGTGCTGTGATGTGCTGAGTGTGGGCACTCAGAGCACTCCAAGACAAGACATAAGAACATAAGAACAGCCGTATTAGGTCAGTCCAAAGGTCCTTCTAGCCCAGTATCCTGTCTACTGACAGTGGCCAGCACCAGGTGCCCCAGAGAGGGTGGACCGAAGACAATGATCAAGCGATTTGTCTCCTGCCATCTCTCTCCAGCCTCTGACAGACAGAGGCCAAGGACACCATTTTATCCCCTGGCTAATAGCCTTTTATGGACCTAACCTCCATGAAATTATCTAGCTTCTCTTTAAACTCTATTATAGTCCTAGCCTTCACAGCCTCCTCTGGCAAGGAGTTCCACAGGTTGACTACACGCTGTGTGAAGAAGAACTTTCTTTTATTCGTTTTAAACCTGCTACCCATTAATTTCATTTGGTGACCTCTAGTTCTTCTATTTAGGGAACTAATAAATAACTTTTCTTTATCGGCCCTCTCCACACCACTCATGATTTTATAGATCTCTGCTTTGCTGTCCCTCATCGAGGTAGACAATCAAGAGGGGAACCCTGAGAACTGTCTGCCCGGGGTGGGGGTCGGGTCCCTTTAAGCACAGCCCTCGGCTAGCTTGAGGCAGCAGCTCCACACTCTAAGTCCTAACCTGATGCCCTGCTGGCACTGGTTCTGGCCAGCCTTAACTTCGGTTCAGGGTCCACTCCATGTGGACATGCTATTGTGAATTAGCAAATTGCTAATTCTAATTAGTTTTTAGGTCTAGATGCACTAATTCGAATTCACTTAGTTCGAATTAAGTTAGTTTGAATTAGTGCTGTACCCTAAGGGAGCGAGGGGAAAGTGCTTGCACCCCGTGCATGCCTCTCACACACCAGCCAGGAGTGAGAGGCATGCGTGGCATGCAAGCAATTTCCCCATGCTCCCTTCCGGAGAATGGGCTCAAAAGCAGGCTGCACTCTGGGGATGGGTAAGAAGAAAAGGAAAAGAAAAGTATCAGGCCCACCGTGGACCCCCTGCAGTGCCCTCAGGTCTGCGGACCACAGGTTGGGAACCACTGCATTTATGGATTGATTAGTCTGTGGATCTGGAAAGTAAAACAACCCAAAAACCTTGAGTAGTGCTGCTATATTCCTAAAGCATGTGCTAGAAATTCCTGTACCAATTAACACTGCTATTAAAGATGCCAGGACGGGCTGCAACAATAAACCAGTGGTCAAGCAGAAAACACTATAATCAAAACTCAAAGCCTGTATGCTTTCCCTATGAGAAGCAATCTTACAATACAAATGTTTGCTTGTTCAAGGGCAAACGCTGTAGAAACTGCAACAAATTGGGACACACACATACAATATTAAAATGAATAAAAATGCACAACCTTGGGGGCACAATACCAGAGGATTTCAAATTCATCAGCTTGTAGATGAAAAAGGGACAGTGAGAATGTTGTAGAATCTCGGCAATGGTTTAATTCAGAAGGCAACACAAGTGCTACTTAGTGTTCTTTTCTAGTGGAAGGAATAAGACAAAGTGCAACTTTACATTTCAGTACTTTCACAGAGACTGCTTTATATGTGTGACATAAAACCTCAGAGCTTTTAAAAGCATATACAGGGGAAGTAATCATTCCCTTGGGTGTTGCTAGGGGTAGCATAGCTATACACAGCATATATTAAACCTCTATTTTTTGAAGCAAGGGTATTGTGCATTATTTGGTACTCAATTCCTGAGAGAAATTCAGCCAGACTGAGGAAGCACAGAATGCTTGAAGGGTTTTTTTTTTAAATGAACACCAGCCCTAAATAACATTTAATTTTATTTTTGGATAAGGTAGCTGCTGGTTTTCACGATGGCACAGGACCCTTGAAGGATATGAAAGCAAAAATGATGTTTGCAGGGACATCCCATCTGAAATTTTGTGAAGCGTGTCCAGTACCAGGTTTAAGTAAGGACCTGATGAACTGACCACTGTGGGTGCTTTTGTCAGTCCTGGTACTCCACTGGGTCATGAGGAGTAAGGGAAGTTGATGGGAGAATTTTTTCCTGTTAACCTCTCACTGTGGGGATACCACAAAAATTCAGCTTATGGGACATTAACTCTAGATACGCTACTCACATAAGCTGGAGTTGCGCATCTTAAATCTACTTTGTCCCTAAGTGTAGACCTGGCCTGAGCTAGTGAGGAAGAGCACACTGAGCACCTCTTTACTTGGAAAACATGGAAAAATGTGAACGTTTCAAAGATTCGGTTACATATTGTGATCATGCCATTGAGAGAGCTGACAAATGACAAGGCAAAGCTGAAGCCATCATGTTATCCTACCCACAAAAATGTGTCACAGTTACGTTCCTTTCTGGGGATAGTTGTATGTTCTTGGATAAGGACAGCTATGAACACAATGGACAGAAGTAGTGCTGGTTCACAAAGCATACCAGTGCTTTTGATGAGGTCAAAAGATTCAAGCGTCTCTTACACAATGCAAGGCACATTGGCTTTCGAAGTTCAGTTTGTGTCCCCCATCTGGAATAGGAGCACATGAATGCAAGATCACACAATGGCATATTGCCTTTCCGCCTAGATCTCTTACCCCTGCAGAACACAACTTTGCTCCCGGTGATTCAGAGATGATGAGACTGGGAAATTACAAAGTTTCACTAACATCTGAATAGAGAATGATTTACTACATTCCAGGTCATCAACCCAAGAAAGGCGCTCTGACAATAGCTGCAGCCTGGTTACAAAGATGGGTGATATTCTTGGGTCCTCGAATTAAGATTCCACAAGTTTCAAAAAGCATGTGACTGCAGATTACATGCCATTGGAAGCAGGAGATAACATTACTGAAGAGAACCAAAGACTCTTACTGTATTCTGCATTAGAGATGTAAAAAAATTATTTATTAACTGTATAACCAATAAAAATTCTATCCATTACACGATTAAACACTCCCAGGGCTGCTAGCTCCCAGCCCCACAGGCTGGCCCCATGCGGAGTTTAACTGTTAACAGTAACGGATTAGTATCAGCTTTAACTGGTTAAACTCGTACATCCCTATTCTATATAGTACAAATTAACCCTTGTTATAGTGACAAATGCTATGGTACAGCACGAAAGTAAAATGATCCCTGATTCTGGCTGAAGTGTGACATTATGATTAGTGCCTGGTCTTAAACAATCAAACACTTTTCCCCAGATTTCTTTGTTCTAAAACAGGAGTGGCCAACCAAGTAGACACGAAGAGCCAAAAGTCCTGTGGATATTAGTGCAAAGAACCACATCTCTCTCCCCCAGAGCCAGGCACCGCCAGTCCCTTCCCCTCAACCCAATGCCCTCCCGCTCCCCCAGATCCCACAAACTCCCCCCACTCTAACCCAATGCCTTCCCCCTCCCCCAAAGCCAGGCACCACCAGGCCCCTCCTATTCTAACCCAATGCCTGGGTCTCACCAGAGCTGCCACCGCTAAAGCAATGCACTTCTCCCTCCAGGAACAGGGGCACGTGCACAAAGCGGGCATGCGGCTCTGAATGAGCCGTAAACCTGAGAGCCACATTTCTGTGAGCAAAGAGCCGAATGTGGCTCAAGAGCTCCAGGTTGGCCACACCTGTTCTAAAACAATGGTGAAAGGCATATTAATGTTGCCTAAGGGGCTGTACAACACTGGTGGCTTCTATGAAGCTCAGGTCTCCCATATGCGAAGAATTACATGAAAATCACTTGGAAGCTAAACATTAAGCCTTGGCTGAGTGGTACATGGCTGCCAAGGATAGCTAAAAAAATAGAGGAAATGGGACAACAATCTCCAGCTTGTCAGCTCACACAAGGCTAAACATACTTGATTAGGAGTAGCCAGCTACTTTTTCAGAGAATCCACTTGAGCTCTGCTGGCCCATTTCTGTGACAATAGGGTTTTGACTGGTGTAGCTACCCATTGTGTGGCCTGAAGTATTCTATGTGAATTCAGGACCAACAGTGGGAGTCTTCAGACTACTGTTTTCAAGAACTAGAGGTCCTGCGGTGACAAGATTTTCAAAACTATTCGCTTACAAAAAGTGTTAAAAAAAAAAGATGCCATACACATCACATCAGCTCTTTAACCATCCTGCCACAAATAGATTAATGGCAAAAATTACCCAGACCCTCAATCGATTCATGCAATAGCTCCAGATAAAGGTAGCTTGCAAACCAAGACTGTGTATTTCTTCTTGCCCCATAGAGCTACAGTACATGGTATGACAAATCAGATGCCAGAGAGATTGTTTATGGGCTGCAACTTAACCACCTCTACAAAGGGGCTTTAAGAAATAGTATGACCACTTGGCTACCAGAAGTCAAAATGAACTAGGAGAAAAATTTAAGAGGTTACTGAGATAATTTGTGGAAACTAGAAGTGATTATGTCAGAGATACAAGCTCAAAAAAGTGGCAACGAAACAGTCACAGAGAAGGCACAGAGCCCAGCTTTTAAGTACAAATTCCTCAGGATGTTCTACTCTAGGGACATCTACTCTAACTATGGAGCTGACACTGCTATTGTTATACCTGCAAGGCATCAACCAGCAACAAATTATACTCCCCCCCCCAGCCTAATCTGTAGCATGTTGATATATTAATACACATGTATACCATTTTAACAATGTACTTTTACATTAAAGGGAAATGTTGCAGCACACAGGAATTGATTAAAACTTCATTATAACATTTGAGAGCCCCCTCTAGTGGCACTCAATTGTTTGTGTCTAGATAGTGCTTTACTCAGCAAAGGGGGTGTTGAGACAGGACTACATTATTGATCACGAGGGCACTGTTAGTGCATGCCAGCCAGGATCTCACAGTTCAGTTAGTGCACTAGATGTTACTGCTGGCTAAAATTTACAGCTTTCTGGTGTAAACCAAAGAACTGCATAGGCAAGTCCTCAAAGCCAGCTAGAGAAGCAGTACATATATGTAATCTGCATCTTGTGCATATGTATTCAGTAATTATGACTATTTGGATACCATTGTGACTGGGTGGTTTCTTCATGCTATAATTAGTGTGTGAAAAAAGACACTACAATTTCGTTCTGCTATATTGGGCCATTTGAGTCAATAAAAAAATGAATAAACAAAAGAAAAGAAAAAATAGTGGAAAAAAATGAAGATGACCCTCAGTAGGGAGAAGGAGGGGTAGCGGAGAGAGAGAGAGGAAGAACACAATATACAACCATGTATGTTTCATTTTACATTGACCACATAGTTGTGTCAGTCTGGTACTGGAGAGTTAGTTCTAACCCTGATACACAGATGCTGCATTATCTTTTCTGAGATAAAAAAACCTGTGGAAAACCCCCAAAGGTTTAAAATTATAGGAAAAATGGTTTGTGAACTTGTACTAGATTTGTGATTCCAAAATTAGTTGGCGCCAAAAATAGAGGCACATGTAACTGCAAAAAATGTCCCTGTCTCTAGTTTTTAGTATTACAGTAACCGGAAACTTTAATGTACTTTTAAAAAATTGTTTTACAAAATACAAATTATCACAGATGTATCTCTTCCTCTAAGGAACTGTATTTCTTGCTGGTCTCCAGTAAACGTTTGAATGTGTGAAGTTAATGGTCTTCAATTTCTAAAAATGAACTATGAAGGAAAACAAAAAGCCTCAAAAAATAACTAAGATCTGCAGACTATTAAAATGAGATTTCTGCTTGCTTTTTCAAATTTGAAGTTGCAGGTTCTCTGACAATTATTGCAGCCAATTGTAGTCTATGTATTGTATTCTATTTATAAATGTTCTGTATCTCTGAGTTAGAGATTGTATTTTGCTCCATGGAGCTCCTCCAGGAACTAAAATCAGTATGTGGTGATTACTGCAATTCCCAGGAACTATCACTCCCTGTGGTGGTTTGCACAGACTGGTCCAAAAAGGTAACAAACTTCAGGAGACAAAACACTTGCACAATAAAAAACTGAGCTTAATCAGAGAGAAGGGAGTTTTGGTTCAGAAAATGGACATCAGCTTTTGTCCAAGAGTGGACCCAGCCCTACTGAAGGTTTGGAAAGACAAACCTTCCAATCTCCACAGGACCAAAGGGGAACTACTAATAAAGTGTTTAGATTCTGTTATTTTGTATGTTTGCTCTCTATGCTTCTGTTTTTAAGGAAACCTAATTCTGCTTTGAAGACTGGTAAAACAATGTCATTGTCCTAGGAAAGAAAGCAAAAAGCAGCGATCGCACTTAATCACAGTGAAATGCAAGGAGCTGCAAGCCTAAACCCCTGGTCAGGAAGGAGTTGAATGCAAGTCCCAGCCCACAGAAAGGTGACAACTAGAGGCCTGACACTGGGGATTGGGGGGGTGAGGGGAGGAGGCATTATTTGAGTGAAAAAAAATGGAGAGGATTTGAGTTATCCTGAAATCGACACTCATGTCCTTCTCTTTGCAGGAACTGATTCAACACAGTAGTCTTGACTGTAAGCTGAGCTACAGCATCTTGGACAGGAAGAAAGAATGAAGATTTTTAAGAAATCTCCAAGCTACAGTGGAACTACAGAGTGACAAACACCAGAGTTACAAACTAACCAACGAAGCAGACACCTCTTTTGGAACTGGAAATACGAAGACAGCAGCAGAGAGAAACAAAGCGCAAATACAGTACAGCACTGCATTAAACATCAACTGCTAAAAAAGGGGACAGCAGTATTTTTCTTTGTCACAGTGAACTTTCAGAGCTGTGTTAAGTCAGTGTGCAATTGTAAACTTTTGAAAGCACAACCATGTTTTGGTCAGAGCTGCAAACAACCGCTATTCCCAAGATATTCATAATGAGGTTCTGTGGTAGTTTTAAATCCTTTTTGTTAAAAAAATAGAAATGATTCCAAAAAGGATAGTTTATGGGTTTGAACTGCCTCTTACGTTTCCTTCCCAAGCAGCAAAATTAGGCTCTCAGCATGTCGGCAGCAGACTTATTTTAACAAGCACTACTGACGCAGCTTTCCTAATTGAACTAGCACAGTTCTCAGAAACTGGATCCACATTGCTCAGGGAATTCACACTGGGTCCTTGCTAGCAAGGAAAGCGGGTCTTAACCAGTACACTCCAAATTCTGGAACCTCTCAAGATGCTGACATTTACAAGGAATATTACTATGTTGTTCACATGTACATAAGGGCTACATCTACACTGCAGGATTTTTGCACAAGAATGGATGTCTACACTGTGTCTACACTGTACACGTGTTCGTGCACAAGTAAATTTACAGTAAAGCATCAGAAGAGAGAGCTTCTTGCGCAAGAGTTATTCCTTTCCCCATGAGGAATAAGCCCTCTTGCGCAAGAAGGCAGTGTGGATGGGCAACAGGGGTTTCTTGTGCAAGATAGCGTCCACACTGCCATGGAAGTTCTTGCGCAAAAGCACATCTCTTGCGCAAAGAACTCTTGCTCAAGAAGCCTGAAGTGTAGACGTAGCCAAAGAGTATCAGGAGAAAAACCCTTTTCCCTATAGAGAACACATGATGGCTGGGGGGGGGGGGGGGGATTTAATTTTAACTCTACATGTTGGCATCAGACACTTTTTTTTTTTAAAGCAATGGCTTATGAAACAGATGAAACCATCAAGACCCATATTGTGGATTTACTACAGCTGTCTTCTGCCACACCAACATCATTCAGTCCCAAGCCAGTATAAACAGCCATGGAGACTATCCCACTCTAAGGGAAACTGTAAGGGTATGTCTACACTTGCTCCCTAATTCGAGGTAGGGATGAAAATGTAGAAGACCAAAATTGCTAATGAAGCGGTGATTTAAATATCTCGCTTTTCATTAGCATGATCTTGCCGGCATGTTACTCCGCTCAACAGCCATTTCAAAAGTGTGCGCCGGAACGTGTCAGTTTGAACCAAACCCCTTGGTTTGAACTAATGTTACTCTTCAAAAAATGAGTAACATTAATTTGAACCAAGGAGTTTGGTCAAATTAACGCGTCCCGGCACGCACTTCCTGGTTCGAATCAACTGTTGAGTGGAGTAACGTGCCGGCAAGATCATGCTAATGAAGCGCGAAATATTTAAATCCCCACTTCATTAGCAATTTCAGTCACCTACATTTTCATCCCTACCTCGAACTAGGGAGCAAGTATAGACGTACCCAAAGGGAGTTTAATATCTGGTGCAGCAAAGAAAAAATATGGCTGCCTAATCAATATGAAACATGGTGAATGAGAAAAAGAGAATCATATTAACATTGATATTTTATTGTTAAGTGAGATATTAAATCAATGATTAATTATGGGACCTCAAAGAAGGATCAATGCGTCAATATTGCTCCTATGAGCATTTCCTGCTCCAATATGAACACAAGAGACTAAGAAGTAGAGGGAAGATGAAGGACACAGAAATGAGTAAGAAGCCATGCAGAAGTTTATAATTTCATTTCTTTGAACTAAAAAGCGGCTTTAAATCTCAGCCCTTCAGAGAGTTCTGAAGTGTCATTAGAAATTGCATTATTTCCGATTTCTAAGAGCAGAACTGAATGAACTAGAAACACATCTAAGATTTGTCTCTTCCATTTGTTCTTAATCTAATAAAAGAGATATGTTCTTCATGAATTGCAATTATATCTTCATAATTTACAAGTCAGAACAGAAAAAGGATTTAAGATTTCAATTGGATATTTTTAAAAATAATCAGAATAGAAGAGTATTCTCACGTTACATTTCATGATTGATTCCATGAACGCTCTGTGAATGTGAATGTCTATTCAGAAATCTAGAAAAGGAGAGTTGTGTTGCTTCCACATAGATGGTTTGGAGGTTTATGACAAGTGTGTCATCCGAATGCCCAGCCTGGATACAGAGCAGAAATTTGTGGTCTGTTGCCACAAGCTAACCCGTCAATGATATTAGCTAGAAAGAGGACCGTGTATTGGAAATAGACACTGAAAAGAGCAGTAAATAGTACATACAATTACAATACAGGTTGTACCTCTCTTGTCTGGCACCTTCCCGAATCAGGGAATTTGCCAGGCCAGGTGAAGTCAATGTGGCAGGGTTCTGCTCTTCCCACAGAATGGGGAAGGGGAGGAGCTCTACTCCCCTCCCCCCCCACTTCGCTGCACCCCTGGGCTCCCCTCTCTCCGTAGTGGTGAGGAAATCCACTGCAGTCTGGAGCTCCACTCTGTCCGGTGTCTCCACACTGCCCCCAAGCACCCTGCTGCTGCCTGGAGCTTCACACTCCACTGAACAGCTTTGCTGCTGCCTGGCAGGCTCCATCAAGCAGCCCTGCTGCTTCCCTGGGGAACTTCACCCAAGGGCTCTGCTACCACTCACAGGACTCCTCCCGGTAGCTCTGTGCTCTCTTCCCCAGCACCTTTGCTATGTCCTGGGGGGCTTTGCGCTCCCCTCCAGCAGCCATGCTGCTGCCCTCCCTCCAGGGACAGAGAATTCCGCTCCTCCCTACTCCCCCACACACTGTGGGCTCCGCGTTCCTCCCAGTGATTCTGCTGCCCCCAGTGCTCCCTTTCAAGCCCTTTAATTTGGCAACTCATCCTCATGAGTGCTCACATGGAAGATGCCAGACAAGGGAAGCCCAGATTAGGGAGTTTCAACCAGTGCAGTACCGAGTTTAGGAGAAATACAACTCTGCTTAGAATTTTGGGGAAAAAAACAGAAATAGTGGCAGTTTTCAATTCTTTATTACAATTGAAATGTCTAATAACTATGAAAGAACTTGGCAATATATGATTTTGTCTTTAATAATAACCTTTAATAATAACCTTTCACTATAGGTTTCAAGCCATCCCGTGGCAATTGTCTCTTAAACTGAGGTCTTTTCTCCTGTATGAAAAAAGAAAACAATGACAATACGGTGTGTGTACGAACATGCGTGCTTGCATACTTCAGAGATTTAGCCAGAGAGATAAAAGCACCTTAAATTCATGCACATTTTTATTGAGTAGTAATATAAAATGCTTTTTTCATTGTTACAAGTGCATGCTTTGATTGCCAACATTTCAGAAGTCAAATTACAAAGGCAAGGCTGTAGGCTGTAGTGAATTACTTGGGCACTTATACATTTGATAAAAAATATCAATGGACTGTTTGTTTTGTTTTTCTTTTTTTTTTTTAGAATGAACCAGTTGTAACCCGTAACTGATATACAAAGGGAAAAAAGTGAAAAAATTACACATTGTGGCACATGACAGAACATAACAAAATGACTAAACCATTATGACATTAACAGTTACCATGCATTTAGAGTTTCACATGTAACTACAAACTTATTTAAATTTCACAAGGTTTGCTAAACATGCTAACCATCTATATGTGCACTGACAAGCTTATGTTAAAAACTTTTTAAGAATACTTTCCCCCCTTAGATTTTTTCAAAGCTCTTTTTGATTACAAAATTTCAAAGGCATTAAGCATTTTTTTTTTTAGAGAATATAAAGTACGCCAGTATACATACATTTCCAGTATAAGTCAGACCACTAAGCGCATTACAGTCCCATACAGGCCTATACAGCCATTTTTTTTCTTAAAAAACATGCATAGGCAGATTTTTACAGAATATAGATGCTTTTCACTGCACTTAATATGGTGTCTTGTTCACTATACTTAAAAATGCACCACTCATAAATATTTAAATTCAGCAAGCCACAACCAAGACTTGATTTACGAAAAACTGTCCCCCAAAACAAAAACCCTAAATATAAACAGCAAAAAAGATAAACGTTAGCATTATTCCAGTTTTTTTAAGTTGAAGAAAAAGATATTTGCTGCCAAATTAGTAAGATAAGTGTTATATTTAAAGAAGGGCATTGAAGCACACTAAAGAAACCTGAGGTAAGCATAATCTGTACAAAATTAAACTGTCTCTTTTTTTTTCTTTTTTTTGGCATTTTTAACAAATTTGCAACATTCTGTTTTTATATTTTTAAAGACTGCCTAATTTATTTTATAGCCATTGTCTGACAAGAGTAGCAAAACATTATCAATAAATAGTCCTTATTTAGTTTGTACATCATTTTGTTAAAAATGTTTTGATGTCATCCATATTTAGTGCTGCAACTGTAAACGTACAATAGTTAGTAAGAAATTAGACAAAGTTTTCATGTCCAGTAACATAATAAAAGGCCTTTCAGTAACATATCGAGAAGTTCCCAATGCAGTAGGAAAACATGTTCAATTCCCCTAACTTTGCAATATATACCAGCATTAAGCTTTCATATTTTCTATAAGCATTTTAAAGGCATATCCAAAGGAGGTGTTTAGCCCCCACCCCCCACCCACCAAAATAAAGTTTACGATCTCGTCTTAGATGATATTGTAAACTGACTCCAACACCTGGCCCCCAGAGCAAGTAAGCTATTATCAGAGGCAAGAACATCCAACCGTTGATATGCAGCAATCCCATCATGCCCTGCAGCTAAAAAAAACAGGAAATGGTCACTGAATATTGCTGCTATTACTGCCATTGCTGTCAGTGCCATTAGTCTCTGAGGAGATTGCCTTGTTGATGGAGTTAAGGTTGGCATCAGATGGCATGGCATCTCTGCGTGGAGGCATCCTCTCATTAATTCGATCTAAGCCTTTGGCTTCTTCAAAACTAGTGATCTTATGCTGTGGTGAGAATCCTTTGATAGCTAAAAGATTATTAAAAAAAGAAGCAAGTCAGCAAAGTCAAACTGTTGGTAATTTATCAATTTATCAATCATCAATACCCGAGAAATTCCCTCCTCGTGGTGAGCAAAATAACAAAATCCCACATACTTCTTACTTCTTACCATATTTCGGGGGGAGGGGGGGAGAAGGGGGGAATGGAAAAATTAATAGCCCATGTCTCTCGCAAACCAAATGTTTTTTAACAAGATTAAATTCTAATATTTTGTTGTCACCTTGAGTTTGGCTTAAAATATTATGACTCTGACACAAAAGCTACAATTTGTAATTATGAGCAGAGCTTAAGGCAAAACGACTATCTATACTTTCTTGTAATAAATTAAAGCCTTACAAACATTGTGCCTAACCTCAGCATCCTTACTCCGGCAAAGCTCCCATGGACTTTCAAGGACTTTTAATTTTTTTGGAATAAGGACTGAATAAAGATTACATACTGAGCCAATTAGAAATCATGTATGGCACAGAGTGATCAATTTGATGGTTACACATTAAAGTTATCAAACAGATAGTCCTATAACCCTTTTGGAATCCCTGACAATTTTTAAAAATTGCTCAGGTGCTCATGTGTTACTCAAGAGCAGTAACCTTCCCTGTCATCCCCTGGGTCCTAGAAAGTAATTTGGTTAAACTCGAGTAATTCAGTATGACATGAACTAAAAATACCACTCTTCTGGCATATTTGTTCCTCAGCTTGGAAAATAGATCAACATAGGACCCTATAACTGAATTTAAAAAGTCAATGAATCTGTCCTTCAGCAATGACATTTTCATTGATCTCAGCAGGTATCCGCAGATTAGGCAAAAGGATCTGTAGAATCTGATCCAACTATTTTATTACAGGATTTATTTTTGAAGGTACATCTATTTAAAACAGAAGAAAAAAAGGCACTGTAGGCAAAGAGTTGTTGACAGCCATTAACATAATTTATTGTAGCCTTCTGTGCATTTTTCTCATCCTTCAAAATCAAATCAATCTACCATATTTCCAGAACGTTGGTTGCATTTTTGTTATACTTTGATCTTAACATGCCATATAGCAGAGATGGTGTGTTAGTACCAGGAACCCACGAACTTGCCGAGATAACAAGATAAAGGAGTAATAGAGAGGTAGCCAGAATATGATCTGAGGAAGTGGGTCTGGCCCACGAAAGCTCATCACCTATTAAACCATCTTGTTAGTCTTTAAAGTGCTACATAGTTTTTCCTTTTGTTTTAGCAAGATAAATGAGTTTGAGAGATAAAACACATTCCTGTTCCACCCCCCCCCCAAATCTGATTTACCAGAACCACACTGCCAGAAAGAAAAGAAAGTACATTCAGCACCCTCTCCCAACTCTGAAGTGGCTAGCACTTTTCTTCTTTAGAACCTTTTTAAAAAAGTCCCTGGTACCAACATACCACTCACTGAATTTTGTGGGGAGCATGGGAAGCAGCAGTCATGCTGATATTTTGCCAACCATCTCTGTACAAATGTGTAGACCAATTTGTTCCTTGAGATTAATTTCTTTAACCCATTTAATGGATGTTTCAGATTTCAAATGATGATATTTTTTTTTCATATACTATTTTAACAGGATGGTGATTATTCAATTGAAGGGGGAGAAGTGAAAAGAGAAGGGCCCACAGCAAAGCTTCTTCTTTAATTCCACCACCAAAAGATGTCTAATGGACACGAATGCCAAACCTTTACAGAAAGTTTAATGGCTGGTGGCTGTATTAAGCTGGAAATCTCATCTCTTCTTCTGCAGTCTGACCCTCCAAGGTGCTCAGCCCATTGGGTATTGTAGATGCTGATCATCTCACAGGATCAGACCTCGGCAAATAACTACAGTGCTGATATTTTTAACTTATAAGGGGAAATATCCTTTTATCGGGCATTTGTTTGCTATATTTAGTAAAAGTATGTATGGTTATAGTGGCTATCCAGTGGTAACAGCAAGTGAAGGAATAACTTGAAGAATGAATATTCCTTGAATGGGGTTTGCATTCAATTAGTTTTATTTCAAGCAGACATGTTATAAACCTTAGTGCTGAAGAATGTGCTCTGCTGCTGTTGCTGGTCAGACAATGAGTATTAGCAGTTGACACTGAGAGTATACTAAACACGACACATAGTCACAGAAATCACAGAAAACAGCCAAACTGTCAACGAGAATGCACACTGCAGATTAGAATTTGCCAATAGGAATAGATAATTCCAACATAAATAGCAGTTCACTCACTGCTATTTAGAAAGCAGTTGTATTTTCTCTTACTTATTTTGTTCCACAATTATGATCACTGCTTTATACAGATCAAAAACAAATTCAAATGGCCAAAAAGAGGCACTTTTAACATCATACTAAAGGACCATGACAAGGAGATTTTTTTTCTCTAAAAAATCAACTGTTTTTAGTGGGGCAAGAACAAAATACAACTGAAAAGAATTTTGTTTTAAAGGGGAACTTTAAATTTTTTCCAAAACATTTTATTATTAATTGCATATTGCATATGCTTATGTAAATATGAAGTTAGATCTGAACAGTATGGTTAATAAAATTGCATACGGATTAAATTAAACGGATCATCAATAAAGCACCAAAGTTTGCAATACTGAGCATTCAGAAATCTTCTGAGGCAGCCAGTCTTTAGATTTGTTTGCTGGTGCTGATGTAAAGGGTTGTTCTAATATAAATACCCAGTACATTAACTGACACTACCAGAAAAAAAAAAAAAAAAAAAACAGGACATCCTGTAGACAAATGTCTCATGTGTTTTACTTTTTAGAGAGACATAAAAAAAACATGTTGAACTGTAACAAAGAACCATTCAAAATTAATTTTTTTATTATTGACTTCAGCCCCGCCTCCCCCAACCATATTCATAAAGTTGAGTGTTTTCTTTTTATCAATGATAACTGAAAATGATTTGAGGCAGAGAAATGGTTCAGCCCTAAGAATACAGCTTATGCGCTATGTGTCAAAGAGCATTTACTAACAGCTGCCGTGTCTCCTTCTCTTTCAGCTAAAAGACCCCCTCATTCCCTGTGACACTACTCAGTACTTAATTGAATGTACACAAATTAGAACATCGTTGTACCTTTAAAAAAAACCACAACAAAAGACTTTCCCCTTTAAAGCAAGTATACTTTGGTTAATACCGAGCCACAATTGTTAGCCCAACACCCACACACTCTGTACAAGCTACAGCAAAATGAATACACCCAGCAGAGCCCTTATCTGTTGTAGCAACAACAGAAAGGGAACTGGCCAATTTACCTTCATCAGCCTCAATAGCCTCAACAGTAGCTGAAGAGAAGAAAGGGGTTGCAAAACGAATGAGAAAAATGAGCAGAGGATTTTAACTCTAAGAACAAGTTAGTGAAGAGCAAAGGAGCTAATACACTAATGTTACTGTAAGTGTTGGATTTCGGAACAGAAGACAACAAAGAAATGCTACACAAGTAACAAAATAAGTATAGTTTGCAGGTTTGTTGGAGCTACAGAAAATGTTTTGGGAAGCTGAAGGATTCACAAATTAAACCTTAAGAAGAACAAATTTTGCAAATTTTCTTTCAACTCAAAGAAGTTGAAAAAATGTTTTCCACATTGTGCATCTGACCTACAAAGTGTACTGTAAAACCATGGCTACATTTATGAAAAAAAGTGTGAAAAAGGGGGAGAGGGAAGTGGCATAAAGCCAGCAGAAGAAATTCACACCACTTATTATTACAGTTTGGAGAACACTAGCTGTTATTAGTACTGCACAGGACTGAAATGTCATTGAAGACAAAAAGGGCAAAATTTACAACTTGTAATATAAATATTTGTTCTCTTTCCTCACTTAAAAACCAAAACACTATGAGGTGGTTAAGACAAATTCTCTCTTTTACTTATATCATTGCATTTCCAGCTCTATCTGCATACCTCCCTCCTTATACTATCATCTCTGCAATTCAAGCACTTTATATATTTTAAATCAGATGGTATTTAATGTATTGAAGGGATAAATATGATATTTAAAGCTGCTGGTAGCAAAAATATAATGCTTGATCAGAAAAACCTTTTATGGTTGTTGAAGTTGCTACTCTGTAAAGTACATACTGTAAGCAACTGCTGATCAATTCATTACAAAAAATATAACCCTATTAAAAATCACCAGTCACTCTGAATTTGTTCTTATATCCAAAGATTCAGAAGCTGAAGTGGTCAGCATATGTCACCTAACTTAATGATGGCACAGCCAAGACCTTTATGAAGATATTTTGAAAAAAAGACTACTCTTTTGGAAAACAGATTAAGAGACAAAGCTTTTCACTTTCCACCTTTTCTTCACCTTGAGATGATTTTTTAAGTAAAGTAAGTTTTGCTGTCATTATATCAAATATACAGATGTTCTCCAGAATGGAGAAGTCACCCATGGGACACAGCATAGTAAACTTATATCTTGCAGGCTAAAAAGAGGATGGCAAATCAAGAAACTGAAAAAGTAGAAACAAAAAAACAAACACTAAAAGAAATATAGTGACTATGGTTAGAAATTTAGATGAGTAATGAGATCAAAAGTACCATTGACACACTAGAAATAAATAATGACTACTGACATGTGTACTTCCACAGAACTTACAGGTCATATTTTCTGTTAATACAAGTAGCATTATGAAAATGTGCTAACAAACTATGCAGCTTTCAGAATAGTTGGTGAATGGTGTATTCTGCATTAAATAATGTAATGGACTGTGTATAGTAATGTTTTACTAAACCAGAATGCTGCAGCATGAGGGGAATACATATTTGATCTAAAATTTTCTGGAAACATTTTAAAAGTTATTTCGGTTCCTAATGTTTTGACTGGTTGACAAAAACCTATTCCTGGCACCAAATTCTCTAAGAAGTCTAAAGAAATGATAATGAGAAGAGCCTGGATAAAGATCCTACTGAGATAGGCATTCTGGTGAATTATATTGCAGCATTTTCAAAGCAGAACATTACTATGTGTGTAACACATAAGTCACAACCTCCTCCCGTCCCCCTGCCCAAAAACAAACAAACCCACCACCACACCACGGAATACCTGAATCTTCTAGGTAAGAGAAAAGAGACAGTAAAGAGAAAAATACAAAGAGAAAGAATACTCCAGGAAGAAAACAGGAAAATGAGAGGCTGAGACTGTGTTAAAAATATAAAGCAAATTTCCATTTCTCACATGTATTGACAACAGAACTATACTATAGAAATATAAAACATTATCGGGTGCATGGCATATACTGAATGATCACAGAAAAAAAGAGGATATAGTAATAAATTAAACACTTTTGCAATTCCAAATTCCAATATTATATCAAATTTGTTCCTACTACATACTTAAAATACACCCATAATAGGCCTTGCTATAGAATTGGAAAGAAAAAGCATATTGTGTTTGCATACAGAGACCAAAATATTAAAAAATCCTTTATTTAAATGTATGCAGTTTGTGAAATTGTTTCTTTTATGTACTTCTTACATCATCATTTAGAATCGCCAGAAGATATTTTGTTCATGATTTCTCAATGAGGAAGCAGAAGATAGACAAAATACAGTTGGAGTGCCATTATTTATGCTGAATCCACAGCACTGGGAAAAGCAAAAGAGTTTTTAACCAGAAAAAAAAAAAAAAAGAGACTATGAACTTTGAGGAAAAGAAAGTACTTTATAGGCAATGTGGATTTATCATGTTAGTAAAGTTTATTTTCTGATTTCTCTCTCTGAAAATCAGCTGGATATCATAAGTCTTGAAAAGAGGCCCTACAGGAACCACTCAGATATTCAAGAAAATATTTCAAACCATCTGTTTTATTTTGTGCTTTAATTTTTCCTTGAGAAGATGGTGATTATTCTTCCTTAGGTTCTGCAATTCAATCTATCATTTTATATATATATATAATGGCACACAAAGACAAACTTGCTTACCGCTCTGCAGAGTTTGCTTTCCTCCAGAGAGGACACCACTGGGCAGCATTCCTGTTGGAGTCAAACCTTTCAGTGTCAGCACGCTCTCACTCTCTTCTCTACAGGGGGAGGAGGGAAAAAAAAAAATCAGTTTTTTTTTCTTTCCTAGGATTGGAACACAAGTGGAAAAACACATTGAACAATATAAATTACAGTCTCATCTAAGCACTATTTTAACGTTTAAGGGGCAAAATTCACCCTTGTGCAAAGGGCCTGCACATGTGCTACTTGAGCTTTCAAGTGGTGTACAGGTAGGTCTTTCCCAGCTCCACTGCACAGAAGTGAGCTTCCCAATATCCAGCACTGGATATGGGTGGTTATCCAGCTAATAATGTAACTTGGGCCTCCAGGGTAATGTTGCACCAAACTGTAGCTTATGAGCCACATGTGGCCCTTTTATCTTTACAGTGCAACTCGGGGAGCTCCCACTTTCTCCACCTACCTGAGTGAGGGGAAGGAGAATTTGGGACTTGCCAGCAGAGTGGTTGTCTCTGGGCTTCAGCCCTGAGAGGCACACCTGATGTGGCTCAAGGCTTTAGCAGGAGTGGGGCTGAAACTGAGCCTCGATAGGGCAGAAGTCCCAAGCTCCAGCGGGTGCATCCTGGCTCTCAAACCTGTATGCAGCTCGGAGTGTCAGCAAGTTTGGCCACCCCTGCTAAGCCATTAGCTATCAAAATAGGAGCAGTGGGATGAGAGTAATAGCAGCATTGGTTAGCAACATGTTTAACATCTTCTTACACTGTGGGAGGGGGTTTGGCCATCAATTACATTAGTAGCGAGGTACATAATCAGTTGATTTCAGTCATGGAAGGTACCCAGCAATAAGCAAAAGCATTACGTTAACAGGAAATTTTAGTCTTAACTTCACCACTGCTACTGTGAAAATGAAGTAAATTAGCTGAGTTCACGCACTCAAGGAAAATCATTTTAGGAAATGTGAGGAGTGAGTTCTGTAGGCTTCCAAATATAGACGTGTAAAATGTATCATCTGAATGTATGAGGAACAGCAGAAGGAAGAACAACTCCTCACAATGACTGAACAGCTTGAAAAGTATCTCAATATTGCTTTCAAGAATTGCAGTGTTATTAGAATTGATACTTGCTTCACAGCAAAAACTGAAAACTGACTCAATTTTTTTTCAGAGAAGCAAATTTGATGTATTTTTTCTTTGAAATGTGAAATTATGTTAATCTAGTGGGAGCCAAAATTCACACACATGGATGAAGAATTTGGCCCCAACTGTACTACATGCTAATGTATTTTTCTCTGCTAACACCAAGAGCTGTCAAATAAGTATTGTTTTTGTTCAGTAACGCAAGGCCCACCAATTTCAGTATTTAAGAGCTTCTCTTTTCCCTTCAGCATATAATTTTCAGATTCTATTTACAGCCTGAAGATTGTGCAGATTTTTTTCAAGAATCCAAATCTGGTTCACTCTTCTATACTCCAGTCAGGGCACTAGCAAAGGTCTGGATGTCAAGCAGAATTAACACTGCCTTTGTATCACATTACAAGGTATTAAACACCAGGAAAGGTTCAGATGCCTCCGTTGACAATCTACTTCTGAGAGTATATGCATAAACTTCATTTTCAGCTGTTACTTCACCTCATTTGTAACTGAACTTGGAAAACAATTCTAATATTTCTTATAGATTTACCTTCACTGTTTGCAGATGGTATTTTTCTGCAATTGTGTTTTGATACATTAAGGCTGTGTCTACACTGGCATAATTTCCAGAAATGCTTAAAATGGAATACTATTCCGTTTTCAGTTTTTCCAGAAAAGGAGCCTCTACATTGGCAGGCTGCTTTTCTGGAAAAGCCCTTTTTCCGGAAAAGCGTCTGTGGCCAATGTAGATGCGCTTTTCCGGAAAAGAGCCCCGATCGCCATTTTTGCGATCGGGGCTTTTTTCCGGAAAAGACTACTGGGCTGTCTACACTGACCCTTTTCTGGAACAGTGTTCCGGAATAAGGACTTATGCCCGAGCGGAAGCAGAATAGTTTTTCCGGAATAGCGGCTGATTTTGTACAGTAGAGCATCGTTGCTTTTCCGGAAATTCAAGGGCCAGTGTAGACAGCTCGCAGATTATTCCGAAAAAGCGGCTGATTTTTCGGAACAAGTGGCCCAGTGTAGACACATCCTAAGAGTAATCTGGTGGTTTCTCAATCACCTACTGTAACAAGTTTTTTTTAAACTAATCCTGAATTACAGCCTGGTCTTCTTTTCCTTTTGTTGCTCAAGTATTTTATTTTCCATAAATATGATGACAAAAATATAATTCACTTGAAATTATTTGTGCTCCTATCATGAAGCACTTATGTCATGTAGAAACAGTGGCACTTTTAGCATTAAGTTATATGGCCTAAACTTCCCTTTGTATGATCCCTTTTTCTTAGGAAATTAGCATTCTACCTTTGCAAAAGAGCGTAATTCCATTTTATTCCCTGGATTTTGAGGTGTTAATAAAGCCAATGGACCTCATACTTTATGAGTTTCACATAAATTGAATAGAAAGCTGTTTTCCATGTATGTCAAAATGGCAATGTGTTCATACGTTGAGTGAAACACATTTACATGTGTTTTTCTGGATGTCTAAAAAAAAGGGGGGAGGGCTTTCTTAGGAGCTAACTAAAAATGGCTTTTGCAAAAGACACCTGAAATCAGGGCTGGTTCAGGTCCTAGTATGACCTCTACCAATGCATGTCGCCAAAAGATTGGCAGATCTGAGGCAACTAGGGAAATATTGTCTAGAAGTTACTATAAAGTGGTAACACAAATGGTTGAAAACCTCATTTAAAGAGTAGTTATCAATGGTTTGCTGTCTAACAGGACCAGGTATCTAGTGGAATCCCACCCGGGACTGTCCCAGGTCCAGCAGAATTCAATACTTTCGTTAATGACTTGACAAATTGGAGAACAGGTCTGAAAATAACAAGATGAAATTCAATAAAGTAAAGGAGCACACTTTGGAAAGAAAAAAAATCAAATGCATAACTACCTAGGGAAATAACTGCCAAGGTGGTAGTGCTACTGAAAATGATCTTGGAGTTTACAGAGGATTATAGATTAAATACAAGTCAATATGATACAGATTGTAAAGAAGTTAATAGTCTGAAGTGTGTTAACTGGAATATCATATGTAGACAATTATTCCATACTTTTCAGCAATAGGGAGACCTTACATGGAGTGTTCTAACCAACTCTGGGCGTCATACTTTAGGGAAGATGGGAACCTCATAAGACTTCAAATGTGTAAAGCTCTGTTCTCTATGTCTACTAATAGTAGCATGACAAGTAGTCAGTTTAATATGCAGCAAAGGAGATTTAGGTTAGATTTTACAATTAACTTTCTAATAATAATGATAGTTAATGACTATAATAGGTATTTGATTAACTTTTTTCTTAAAAACATCCAATGGTGGGTATTCCATAACTTCCCTTGGTAGCCTGTCAAAGATGGCACTACCTTAGCATGTAGGGAAGGGTTAAAATGATGTTTTCAGACTTTTCAAGGGCTTATATTCCTATGATTCTATTCATACACACAAATATGATTCTATTCTTCCACATGCCATTTATTTTGATTGGATTTTCCTATTAAGACCTTAAAACACAAGTTTGTTGTGTTCAGTTATCACTCAGGGCTAGATTCACAGAAGGATTTAGATGTTTACCTGCCTAAATCCCAGAATCAAGCCCTACTGATAGTCACACAAGTCCTCTCAGCTACCACAGATCTGTGTGGGCACCTAAACTGACTAGCTTCTTACATTTGTGTAGTATAAGATCCCTAGGTGTCTAAATTTCTGTGCACATGTTGTGTCATTCTAAGCATCCAGATGCCTAAACTCCAGTGTGAATCATAGACTGGGGAAATATGGACATTCCTCTGCCTAATTGTGCCTGTCAGATCAGGCGCCTTCAAGTGTGCTCACACAAAAATAGCTGGTAGAAGGAAGCAGGAGGGTAGGGAAAGCCATTCTTCAACTTTTAAAGGCCAGTGGTTTGGGTATTCACCCAGGATGTGGAAGACTCCAGGTTTAAGTTCCTTCTCCAACTGAAGGAGAGAAGGTAGTTGAACAGGAATCTGCCACCTCTCCGGTGGAGTGCCCTAAACACTGCTCTATAAGGAATTCTGATGAGGAGCTCTCCCTCGGTCTCTAGCTGTTGACACTGTAAATAAATAATAAAGAGTGTTTGGGGAACAGACAGAAAGTGCACCAAGTGCAAGCATGACAATGACTCTGTAGTCTGGTGGCTGAAGAACTCACTTCGAGGGTGGGAGACCAAGATCCAGCCCCCCTCATGTTAATGATTTTTTAATTATTTATCCACAATGGGACAGCTACAACAGGAGAGTCTGAGGAAGCCCCAAATCAGAATACCCCACAGCCTAGTGGTTAGGTCACTCATTTGAGATCTGGCAGATCCCTGCTCAATATCTTCAGTCCCTCAGCTGGAAGGGAGAGCTTGAATTAGAGGTCTCTCCCACATTTCCAGTGAGTCCTCTAATCCCCAGTGCTAAAAGTTATGAGTGAAGCCACCACTCTCCTCCTCCCCTTCTGTCTCCACCAAAAAACCCAAACAAAGGGATACTTAGGCACCTAGCTCCCTGAAAGGGGCAAGGTTGAGGACACACTGCTCCTCTCAGCATCTCCCATGCCAGCTGAGGCAGGGGGTTGTCCACCATGTTGCTTTTTGTAATATTTGAAGGAGCGCCCTCTCCTTAAATGGGGAGCCTAGGCACCTAACTCCAGCTTTGATTTTCTAAGTGCCTAAAAACATTAGATGAGCACCTATCCTCTCAGTGTATAAGGCACCTAACAACAGATCTGCTTTATTTTGAGCTTTGTCATGCCATATCTTGATTCTCTGTCTAGGAAGCTCAGTTCTTCAAAGCATAATCCTCCATGCCAAAGGTGTTTCTGCTCTTTATGGATATTAAAGCCCCAGTCCTGAAAAACTCTGAATTGCTCTTGCAAGGAGTGGAGAGCCATTAATACCCACTAATTTCATTATGCGCAGCAGCTTGAAGGATCGGGTACCACGATTTACAATTCTTCTGTGCTATTATGCAGTGTGCTGTGATCTTCTAGAGATACAGAATACAACCACCTCTGACACAGAAGATGGTAGTAATGAAATCTTTCGTGAATATACTTCATTTAATTTGGGCAGGATTTTCCAGAGTGTTCAAATTTTGCCCTAATTAAAACACAATATTTAAAAGAGCCTGGTTTTCAGAAAGTGTGGAAACTCTAAAGACCTCTGACTTTCAAGGGATCAAATTAGGCACATAAGAAGTGAATCATCTCCAACTGAGCACTACTTGTTACTCCTGAAGATCTGTGCCTTATAGTATAAATTGTTAGTGTATTATTAAATACTAAAAAAATCCAATAGCAAACTCATTTCTAGATTTTAATCTAGACTTTATTTAACCTGTTCCACATTCAGAGATGCTTAGAATCATAATAGGCTGACTGCCATAAGTCTACTCTTGAAGGATATGGTATCAAGTCCTCTGTCTCAAATTGCTATTTAAGACCCTGATCGTGAAGTCTGGCCACCAGCTGTACCCACATTGCCCACTCACAGTAAATTTGCAGGTTTTGAACTACAATCAAATGATTCCAGTCAACTTCACCTGTAAACTTGAGTGTAGTCTTGAAATAATGATTTTTAGAGGCCAATCATTCCCTTTACTTGAGAAAACAGCACATTAAATGACACTAAGAAACACCTGGAAAAACTTTAACACTTTGCATTAATTACAATGGCTATAAAATGTAGATTGTAGAAGAGCACTATTTAATTGCATGAAGAAAAATTTCCTTCTGCTGACAGGGAAAAAAGTGAGTATTCCAAAAAAGAGCTTTAAAACTAACTTGGTATAGTATGTTTTCTATTCTACTTAGAAACATCAGCTAGAAAGTTGTAAACATTAGGCAGCAATTAGTTCCTCTTGCTCGTGTTATGGGAGTAATGCAGATCAAGGGTAACAATTTATTATTGTTTGTGTTCATTTCCCGGAGTTTTAGTTAAATGAGCTGATGATTTCATCTTTAATCATATTCACAGTAGCAGCTACTGAAGCGGGTGACAAAGCATGATGGTTGGCTTCCTCTTTAGTGAGACACGTGGCACACCTTGCAAACACTCTCTGCATTGAACTTCGGTAGCTGAATGGTTCACAGACTGAAATGTGGACACTCAGAGAAAGGTTCTTAAAAAAAGAACTGTTTAGAATTTTCACTTAAATTTTCTTTTTCTAAAAGTGCTTTAAACAGAAGTGCTGAAGGGACTTAGTAACTTTTTGATACTTCATTGTGCCAGCCAAACAAGCTTCATTGATCTCTTTTGCTAAGTGCTATACAATCTTTCCTGTGAACAGCCAATTACTAATATTCTGAAATACTAATTGAGCAAGGATCCATTTTGCTGGCAATATAAAAGTTGCTTGTTTAAACAAAGAAGTCCTACCTTAGGACAGAGAACACTCTGGCCATCTTTCCTATTGCTCGGATCTTGTTCCTAATAACCTCCTTTCGAGCTGCAGCTGTTGCTCCTACATAAAACAAAACATTGAATTAAAAGTTAGCAGCTTATAAACACCACATCTTCACTTTGTATTTTGAACACAATTATTTCCCAAATCTGACTTGTGTCACAGTATACTGGTAGTAACTGGTTCTGTCTTAGTGCAGTTTGCCAAATTAAAGTGCTACTTCTGTAATGGTGATTTTGGAAATGTAAAAACATTTCCATCAATTCTGAACTGTCATTATATTACAAGTCCGCTGAGAAATGGTTTCATTGACATGATTATTGACATGATTATTGTCTAGCTATCCATTAAAGCAGCTTTGTTTTCATCTCTGTAAATTAATTTTGTTCTTCAAAAATTGGGAACCTCACAATATCATGGTACAAATCCAGAAAAAAAAGTGAATTAAGGTGCTAAAACCAACACTGAATTAATAACAGTATGTGTGTCCTGAAGTATCATCAAGGTTTTAGTGAGAAATGGGTAACAAAAATTACACAGCTGAAATGTAATTCTTAATCTTGCCACTTTAAATAAAAATAAACGAGAATTCCTAATTATGACTCATCATCATTAAACCCAGCAAAATTTGTCACATAATATTAGGCATATAGCACATATTTCAATCTATGTCATCTGTGGTTGGGATAAAATCCTTCCCCTAGCTTTCTGACATCTGTAGCTCCTGCCTGCACTCGTCATTCTCTTTCCTCCAATGCTATAGCATCTAATAGGCACTAACAGATTGCTGCAGAATATTTTCTGGTGCTCCAAGTCCTGTGTCAAAACCTATGTGAACTCTCAATACCAGGAAGTGCTGGGAAGGAAAAGCCTCATTCCACCGTTGCATGTTAGAACATATTAAGAACTTGTCTACACAGGCAGTCCACTACAAGCTGGGGTGTGACTGATGATTTCCTCTGTAAGCACACACATTGTGAATGGACAAGGGGGTAACATGCTGAATCTTTAGGGGCCTACGGATGAAGAATGGGGGAAGGGAAGCCTGTCTTTAATCATTGGCTATCTTCTCCCCTCCAAAGTTGTACCCTTACACCGAAGAAGCTGACTGAGAGGAACTGACCAGTTGCTTACACCTGAATGCATGTTGTTGGGGAAGGGAAAGGTACCAAGCCACAACAGAGCGCACAAGATGAAGGAAGGAAACTGGGTCTATCGGTCCAAGTGTGCACGCATGTTTAGGGTTTACTTGTAATAGCTGTACCTTTCCCAAATATTTGGAGGGCAGGGTGAAACATACACTTGTGTAATGGAGGAGAAACTCTCAGGCCCTCTTTTGACTACGAGAAAGATCAAAATTCAGCATAACCTACTTCCAGCCACATTGCTCAGTCCAATCAAACTGCCAAAGACTTGCCTAATGTTAACACATATTCATCTTTGTCTGAGGGATTGCCTTTGGGACTTCATCTTTGGATAGTCCTGACTATGACCTTTGGCACAGTGTCATGTGGACCACAAAACAGCCAGAAAATAGGGTGCATTGCCCTAAGCTCTTACAATATGGGAGAGGGGCTGAAGAGGGGTGAAAAACTATTGTAATCCCATGTTGTCTTGACATATCTAGTGGAACATCAATTTCTAGAGGTGACTGTGGCAGCCACTTTAATAATCTTAAATGCCACCTATATTTTTATGACTCATTCATTATTAGGTTTTAGACCCAACAGGGGCTATTGCCATCATTTACTTTGGCTTCCTGCATATCATGTCCCAGAAAAATAGGAATCATCAGTTCCTCTAGCTGGAAAAAGGCAGATTTCGTTTTAGTGTGCCTCTTGCTGATTGGAGAGGGCAGAGTTAAGGTACCGTACTGTGCTGGTAATGTTGTGGTCCCATCAGGACATTATCTCATCTCTGTATCTCTAGG
Organism: Pelodiscus sinensis; assembly: GCF_052426305.1. Lineage (NCBI taxonomy): Eukaryota > Metazoa > Chordata > Testudines > Trionychidae > Pelodiscus > Pelodiscus sinensis. The sequence goes on along the minus strand of NC_143055.1, from coordinate 112,665,625 downwards.
TTTTTAGAGCTTTATGTACAGGTATATTTGACATTTGGGAATGGCATGAGCCAATGTGGTAACCTTTAACTCTACATTAACTAGTGACATTATGATGTAAGTCTTGCACACTAAATTAGTTACAATTCAGCATTACCATAAAGGCCAAATACCGTATGCTCTTCCAAGGAAAATATCCACTTGAGTCAGGTAAACACAATTCTGATATCTTAAAAAAAAATATCACTTCCACTTTATAAAAGTCCCACATTACTAAAGTACCAGATCTTAAAAAGACGATTAACATCTTAGGACTGTACCTCTCCAGAGTTCTGAGGCTATGTCTACACAGCAATAACTATGTTATTTGCGTTATTTCGAAATAACATAGTCCACGTCTATATAGCCGGAAGTTATTTCAACATAATGTTAAAACTGTCTCTCTGGAAGATTTCTTACTCCTCATAAAATGAGGGTTACAGGAGCTGGAGTAAGGGAAGTCAGAGGAAGAGTGCTCTATTTCGAAATAAGCGCAGTGTAGACAGCACCAAAACTTGAAATAAGCTATTTTGAAATAAGCAACGCAATTGACATAGCTCAATTTACGTAGCTTATTTCAAGTTAAGCCCTGCTGTGTAGAAGCGCCCTGAGTGAAAGAAAAACTGAACTTGCTGAATGTCCACAGACAACTTCTATGTAAACTAAAGTCTGATCTGTCCATGTTCTGAATGCAAAAAGAAAAATACTCCATTCAAGTAAATGCCACTCTTTCATGTCCCAGAGTAAAAGAGGAAAATTAAATGAAAATTCCTATTTCTAATTCACCTTACATTAATGAAATACATATCAATGCTTTAACCAACCATTGCCATCACAGATGCCAAAACAGCTGGTGAGGAGAGGAAATAATGCAGTTAAGATGGGAGAAGGCAAAAGTATCAGCGTTTCACAGTCTCCTCTGTGTAGTTGTAAGTATTCAATGGAAAACTGGAGACTTTTGATAAAACTACATAGAAATTTGCTAAGCATTTTACAGAGCCTGCAGTCAGATGATTCTTACGATTTGTGAGTTTTCCCACACATTTCAGTTGATAGCAACAATGGTTAAACAGGCCAGACCAGTCACTGCTCTTGTTTAATAAGTTACTGCCAATTTCTCAACTCAGCTAAGCTCAGGATGAACTAAGAGCATCACTGAGAACAAAGACAGTTTTAGAAGGTGGTGTTCACTAGTATTCACAAGATATCTAGGTGCCAGAACTGTTATTTATATATGTTAAAAATTGTAACAAGAGTCTACCATTTTTTCCCTGAACTTGTGCTAGTCTATTGTATTTTCAGGGGTCCTATGAACAATAACTCAAAGCTTTCAGAAATAGAAATGTGCTCAACTCTTTCATCCTTTAGTTCATCATAAAAGAAAATGTTATGGTCTCAAGAACTGTGCTTTGTAGTGACAAATTCAAACTCAGTCTGACACAGCAACATGTTATGCAGTAGACGGAAATTAACCGTTTACTCCATATACTGCCAATCTTGAAAAATGTAGGCAAGGAATCAATGTACAAAACACTATTCACGATTGGTGCATATAATTTCACAACCATATAGGTAAATACTTATGCAAATAAGTAGTTATGTGTCCAACCATAATCAGTTACCACAATCTGTATGCTCAGGTATGGTAACTGTATTGAACAAGCAAAGCTGTGTTTTTTTGTACAGCTCCTGAGTCCTACCATCATTCAAGGAATATTTTACCTTTTTACTGCTGGGGACAGGTTACCCATAAAGGTGAATTTTGTCCTTTATACATTTTATAATATTACTTAAAATGTACTTGTTGTTTAGACATACCTGCCAAAAAATAATTACATAGAATCATTTACTGGAGCATTTGCAAAAAGGGGGACAAGAACACAGCCAATGTTAAAATTTGCTTTTTTTATTTGAATAAACATTTGAATATTATTCTGTAAAAGACTATTGCTCCAGATAAAGTGAACAGCAATTAGCATAGGCAGCTTGTTTGACACTGATGATATTTTACTTTGCTTGCATATATGATTTATACTTTCAAGCAGTGCAAGAAAATATCAGGATAGCATCTGAAAACATACTGTGAGTGCAGGACTAAATGGAAGGATAATGATGCTGTGTGTAAAAACCCCACTAGGAAAATAATAATAAAATTAAATGTAACCCCTTCTAACTAGTTTAATACCTTTCATCTGTGCATAAATAGGATCTTCTTATGAAATTCCATGGGGAGAGGGAAGAAACAGATCAATGAAGTTTGGAGAATGAAAAAAAAAATAAAATAAAGAACATTGACAACATCAATGGAAAAGCAATATTTATGTAAAGTCTGAAAAATAGAAAAGAAACAAATTAGGTAGGGAACATCCAAAAAGAAAGAAACAGAACTGAAGAATGATGAGAAGAAAAGAAATACTGCTCAGCTTACTTGAAACTTAATGTTAGTAAATTGTGTAGTAAACTAAAATGCAACAAGACCATTAGAAACTAATCCTAAATCTTCAACCTGCCATCCATACATGGAATAGTCACTTTTTAAATCCTCCTATAATGCATCAGCTGATTTGATATTCACATCAGGCTGGAAATGCCACTAATGGGAACACAACCTAAACCTGCCCCCATAATGCACCATGCTCTTCTCCCCAAGTATTGAGAGGTGATACAGTCTGTATCAGGGATGCATGCACACAGCAAAGGCTAATGGCAGTTTAGGGAGTATTAAAACATGAATAATCTATTGCCATTCTTGAGATTTCAGGGCAAAATCAAAGTTGATATCCCTCTTGAGTGTCATTGGTTTTGATCAGCATGGGAGATATGACTCTGCTACCTCCAGCAAAGTCAATGATGCATGCTGTGTTTATGCATTTCACAGTATGATCAGATCGGAGGATTTTGCACTAAGCAATTTATAGACATCAAATAGAAGAAAATATTATGGATGCAAATATTTTTTAATTAAATAGCTCATTTTAATGCAATTTAGATGCAGCCATCAGGGTCCAGGTACATAACTCCCACTGGAGCATTCATTTGTCACAGGTTAGGAACTGTTCTGTACACCACTGCTAAATAGTCCTGCAGGACAGCATCAATGTTATTGGGAAGAGGTAGGAGAATTTCAATATTCTTCCAATGAATATTCTTTCAGAAATGAAAACAAATACTTAAAATTCTACTCTCTCACTTGCCCGAGGAGAATATTATGCATTACCCACTTTTTCTTGTTGGTTTTATGGGAAAAAACCCTGTCCTTTATTACAGTTAAGGGACTGATTGACTTGTGACGGTGAGACTATTTATATATGCAGCTAGTAATACACAGTCTTACCAACAATGGGTTTAGTTGGGATGTAAGGGTATGTCTACACTACCCCGCTAGTTCGAACTAGGGGGGTAATGTAGGCATACCGCACTTGCAAATGAAGCCCGGGATTTGAATTTCCCGGGCTTCATTTGCATAAACCCGGGTGCCGCCATTTTTAAATCCCGGCTGGTTCGAACCCCGTGCCGCGCGGCTACATGTGGCACGAACTAGGAAGTACCGTTACTCCTCATGGAATGAGGAGTAACAGTAGTTCGAACTAGGCTTCCTAGTTCGAACTACCTAGTTCGTGCCGCGTGTAGCCGCGTGGCACGGGGTTCGAACCAGCCGGGATTTAAAAATGGCGGCGCCCGGCTTATGCAAAAGAAGCCCGGGAAATTCAAATCCCGGGCTTCATTTGTAAGTGCGGTATGCCTACATTACCCTCCTGGTTCGAACTAGGAGGGTAGTGTAGATATACCCTAAGAGAGTAGTAGCCTTTGCTAAAGGTAATTTAGTCTCCATGTTTGCGCAATTCTGGGTTGTCCTTGAATATTAATCATTGTGCTGATTAGTATCCAGTGGGAATGTTTCACAGACTGTTCACAGTGGAATGGAAGTTTGATCACCAAAACACATTTCACGTAACTCAGTTGAGTCTTGAAGCACACGGCTTTATTCATCAAATTCAAACCTTACCACTCCCAACTGATGACTAAATGCAGCACATTAAATTGTGATTGCTGCTTTTCAGTGGCAGGGCTTTAAACCTTAGCTACAACATTGAAGGTGTTTTGTGACATGAAAATTAAGCCAAGCAATTAAGAAACCTTTTTGTGCCAGATCATGAGAGTGCATCATACAAAGCAAGCAGTATCTTATGTCAAGTTGTCTATTACATCATTGCATTGTTTTAATTAGTAGCTCATAGGGTTTTAAATTATTTCAATCAAATGCATTAGGTAAGAAGTGCTGCTAATTAAAATACAATCGTACTCCAGATAATATGCTGGTTAGTCAGAAGCAGCCTCATTGCTAGGTAAAACATATGATGTGCAAACCATAAAACACACTAGTTAGGATTTACCCAAGACATTCGTTGATGTAACAAGTTACCTATCCACTACCATGACAAGCAGGAAAGAAATAAAAAGGGTGGCAAGAGAAAATGATCCAAGTTTGCATATTATATTTTATATTATAGATTTAACTTTTCTGTCTCTTTGAAGCAGATACAATTAAAAAGCTAATGCAACCAACCAGTGGAACACAAGTGCTTAGAAAGGGCATTAAAAATGTATTTAGCCCTCCCTCCCCCCATTAACAGAGACTACCTAAAGGGAATGCAGATCAGGAGCCGATAAAAGTAAATGAAATTAATGTGCACTCTCTCACATCAACATAATCAGACGACAGATTGCAACAACGACAGATTGCAACATGCATGACCCAGGTCACTGTTGCTGATTCACAAGGACACCATGCAGTGTGGTGTGGTGCTTTAATTCTGGAACAGTGGAAGAGGCACACGGGAAGATGGCAAGAAACAACCAGTGGATGCTCAACTATAGCTCATTCTCCTTCCTCCTGCTCAGTACTTTTCTGAGCATTTTGGCTCTCAATACAAATAATGAAAGTCAGTGAGGAAATGCAAAGAAAAACTAAGCACAGTTTCTGGAGCTCTCACTTTAAATATTTTGAACCAGGGATAGTGCTTGTATAGATCAAATGGTGAGGAACAAAATCAGTATGAAGCCCGGGAAATATGGCAGTAGTAGGCTCTGGAAACTACACATGGTGCAAAAGATTTCTGAAGTAGTGATGTTAAAGAAAACTAGCCCATAAACCAAAATGTATGTGTTAATTTAATGATCCGGGATTCTTTCCCAAGGCACAATCCTTTTATGAGGCTGAACATCAGATTAAGGAAGGGACAAACAGAGCACAAGACCCTACAAAACCAAAGCAAAAAATGTAGGGGTTAAAATAAGCATCACCTTTACTAAGGACACAAACGGAAGGAAAAATATCCCTCATTTTATTCCCCAGAATAACGGGTACAACCTTTCATAGTGACGGAACTCAGGCTATTTCAGATTTAAAGAGGTCACAACGCAGTAGAAATAATTCAGAACACATTATAAAATTAGTAAATATAATCAACAAACCACACACATATACACATATAAGCCCAGATCCTGCAAGCCATTCCACATGGGCAAACTCCCAATCAGGGGCAGCCCGTCCATATAAGCGAACTAGGCACCAAGCTAAATGAGGCGCAAATGGTGGCACAATACTATTGAGGGGTTTGGAGGTGGGGGCGCTGATTGCATGGTTCACCTAAGGTGCCAGTTGCTGGCAGCTAGTTTAGGGCCGCCCTTGCTCCCAATAACTACAAAAAGCTTTAGTACCTTCACCGGGGCTTTGCACAGTCATAAAAGTATACCCAATTGGTGCAGATAGCCCAAGCAGGGACATACAGGCAGTCCCCGGGTTATGTACAAGATAGGGACTGTGGGTTTGTTCTTAAGTTGAATCTGTACGTAAGTCGGAACTGGCGTCCAGATTCAGCCGCTGCTGAAACTAACTGCCAGTTCTGACTTACATACAGATTCAACTTAAGAACCCCAAGCGTCCCCAAGTCAGCTGATGCTGAAACTGATCAGCGGCTGATTCCAGGAAGCCCGGGACAGAGCAACTCTGCCTGGGGCTTCCTGTAGTCAGCGCTGGTCAGTTTAAGCAGCGGCTGACTTGGTGACGCCTGGGGCAGAGCAGCTGGGGTGCTGCTGGGTTGCTCCAGTAGCGCCACTCCTCGGCGCTACTGGACCAACCCAGCAGCACACCAGCTACTCTGCCCCAGGCGTCCTGATTCAGCCGCTGCTGAAACTGACCAGCAGCATCTGAATCAGGACACCTGGGGCAGAGCAGCTGGGGTACTGCCGGGTTGGTCCAGTAGTGCCCAGAGCGGCGCAGCAGGACCAACTGGCAGCACCCCAGCTGCTCTGCCCCAGGGTCCACAACAAAAGCCTGGTCTGCTGGGGAGGGGGGCGCACCCCCCAGCAGACCAGGGAGACGGAGAGCAAAGCCTTGGAGCACGCCCGTAGCGGGACAGCCCAAGCGCGCCTGGGCTGTCCCGCTGCTGGCGTGCTCCAAGGCTTTGCTCCCCGTCTCCCTGCAGACCAGGGAGACAGAGAGCAAAGCCGCGGAGCACGCCCGCAGCGGGACAGCCTGGGCGGCTTTGCTCCTGGGCAAACGAGCAAAGCCGCCCAGGCGGCGGCTTTGCTCGGGTGTCCCTGGTCTGCTGGACCCCCCCAGCAGACCAGGGAGACCGGGAGAAGCTTTTCTCGCCCCGGAGGACACGGGTGGCGACCCGCCGCCCGTTAGCTCCGGGGCGAGAAAAGCCCCGTTCGTAAGTGCGGATCCGACATAAGTCGGATCCGCGTAAGTCGGGGACTGCCTGTACTTGCATTTTACAACTTTGAATGGATAACAATTTCAAATAGACATAAGTCAGCCTGTGTTTTAGTCTAATCTATAGCTTATTCCTGTAAATTTACTGGGTATGACACAGTATTTGAGAGGGACAGAATTATACAGGTTGAATCTCTATAGCATGGCACCTTTGGGACCTGACTGGTGCCAAACCAGAGAATATACCAAAGCACGAGAGGTCAATATTGTGTCAGCATTATCAATACTCCCCCTTCACCTCTTGCTTAGACACCCACAGTGCTATGAAAGAGCTTAAAAATGGAAGGCTAGTATGATATCTTTCTCTGCGAAAACATATGCCTGACATTCCCACTCAAACACCAAGTAATATAAAAGAAACAGTGAACACAGAGCATTTTTACATCTATAGTGAATTCATTTTATAATCATAGTTGAATTCTAGATCACAGAAGTACTTGCATTACAAAGCCCAGGACGTCACTCCACTGTACTTTGTGCCATCATCTTGGTCTCTTTTTATGACGAAATAACTTTTGCATAGAGACTTTTTAAAAATCTGAGATGAAATATTCAAAAGCTCTTGGTATTGGTTCATCTCTGACATTGTTAAAGTCTGCTAGAGTTGTATCACTGGCTTGACAGAAGCAGAACTGAACCAATGCTAAGTGTTTTTGAAAATCCTACCCTGAAAGGTTTTTCTTTGATGCTGAAGTCAATGGGATTAGATTTCCTCTTTCCTGAAAATGGACCTATAAGATAATGGCTCTCCCACTACTACATTTATTTTTGGCATACCTGTAGGTCTTATCACATTGAGCAATAATGTACGAAGAGCAAAGTAGCTGCCTATTTAAATTTCACAAGTAAAAGCTATCAGATAAAATATTCAAACTAGTGTTTCTTCTCTGCACTGATTACCAGTTTAAATTGAAAGACTCTCTCCCACTGATTCTCAAGGATAACTATTGAAGTCTCAATTGTGTAGCTGTTCCACAAGTAGAATTTCCATTGGATTCAATGGCACAACTACTTTCAGAAGGGGGGGAGGGAATAATTCTTTTTCCTTGCCTTTTCAGTTTGTAAATTTTAGACAGTGGCATATTCTGTTTAGGTAGGAAAAAGAAAAGCTTTTTAAAAAGATGCCATTTTACCTGAGAACAGTTAAATTCATAAAATATTTGTTTCAGTTTATTTACTGATAAGTTTATCCTTCCTCTTTTTTTGCTTTGCTCTTCTCCACAAGCATATTACCAAATACTTTTAATTTATGGTCTGTAGGTATATATTGGTCATGCTTTGTGTATTGATTTTCTTTCTCTCTCTCTCAGCTTTTAACATTTCCCCCTCTTTCTTTTTACCACTTAAGTTTAAACAACAACAGGTCCGATGGTACCTTAAAGACTAAAAACTGTATTATGGCATAAGATTTTGTGAGTAGCAACTCACTTCAAATTCATGAAGTAAAAGACAAAGAAACAGAGAAGGGAGTGTTACATCAGCGCTAATTCAATCAGTGTGGATGTGGACAAGAAGGTGAAGTACCTAAAGTAGAAAACTACTTATTCTTATAAGAGCGCTATTCTCAGTCCCAACTCAGACCGATTCTGATGGTGTCAAATTTGCACATGAATTCCAGCTCAGCAGTTTCAGCTTGCAGCCTCTTTTTGAAGTTCTTTTGCTTGAGGATGGAAACTTCAATTTGTAACTGTGTGTCCAGGGCAGTTAAAATGTTCTACCACAGGTTTTTGTATCTTACCAATGTCTGATTTTTGTTCATTTATTCTATTGCATACAGACAGTTCGGTCTGTCCATCATATAGGCAGAGGGGCATTGCTGGCACATGATGCCATATCACATTAGTGGATGTGCATGTGAACGAGTCTTTGATGGTGTGGCTGCTGTGGTTAGGTCCTAGGATGTTGTCACTAGGGCAGGTGTGTGTGCAGAGTTGGCAATGAGGTTTGTTGCAGGGATTGGTTCCTGGGATAGTGTTTCTGTTCTGGGGTGTGTGTTTGGTGGTGAGTATATGTTTCAGGTTGGGAGGGGGTTGTCTGTAATTGAGGACTGGCCTTCCTCCCAAGCTCTGAAGTATGAAAATAAAAACTGCAGTACAGTTTGGTCAGCTGAGAAGGACTGCTCTAGGGGATTATAAACATAATGTGAGTGTTCATTTACCATTCACTAGATCTAACAGGAGCACACTGGATAATATAATAAGTTAAGTTAATTTACTTCCATGGGACCAAATCCCACAGGACACTAAGCACCTTTTACAAAGTAGTTAATAGGATCTGAGGTAACTCATCATACAGTATCAATCCTATGGTGTAGGAAGTTCCTCTTTTCCATGCAGAAAGAATGGGTCAGCAACATGCCCTTTTAGATCTGTGTTTGCAGTGAACAACTTATTTTATGCCAGTGACATAACTGTATTCAAATTGTTTTCTAATGACTCAAGTACACAAATGAGAGTTTTCTGCAGTTGTAGTATCACTGTCCCAAATCTGTGTTTTCTAGCATTCCAGAAGCAGTGGAAAAATCACTCTGCACCAGACGTGCCATTGATTCTAAGCAAAAGTCTTCACTGGAATCATTGAGTAGCTCGGCTAAAAAAAAAAAAATCAGTTATCTTTACCTGGTCCCTTATATTCCAAAAAAACTGGTTATCATGAAAGGAGTCAAATTATTGTTTTCTTTCTTTTAAAATAGGAAAACTAAAATGATTTTTGTTTCTCTTGGCTTGGGTGGGAAGAGGGCAAGGAGAAAGGTTTAGTAAGTTCTCTCCAAACCATGCATTATGCAAACCTTTTGAAGTCTAGTGCTTTTAGCAGCATGACAGAACTTACAGGAGATCCAGAAAACCAGGATGCTATCCTGAATGTTAGTAACTGAGACGTACATTATTTTAAAGCAAAACAATCAATCTGAATGGAGGGCAGAAATCGCTTACCATCAAAACCATCTTCCTCTGACCCTAATTCATCATCTGAGCAGATGTTCAGCACATTTACCAGCATTTCTGTCACTAGAGGGAAAACAAATGAGAAACATTAATTGAGAGTTTCTCTCATGGATCTGAGAGTAGGCTGTAGCACAGCAGTGTTAATGAGTAGGTAAACAAATAGCATCTTGTCCAATTTTTAAACTGTTTGCACCTTTTATAGTTGTAGTAATGTAAACCTAGGTCCAAAGATCTCATGTGGTTTAAAAAGAGGTTTTTGTGAACAGTTTTCTGGTAAAAATTGGTCAAATCTGAAGGCACACTGCAAAAATAAGGCACATGTATATCTTTTTTTAAAAAAGAAAACATGTTCTCTCTGAGTCGCCAGCAGAAACCTAGATTACAACCAAACAAAATCATTATAAAATTCTACTTTACTTTTTTTTTTTTTTTAAGTTTTGTCTTTTCACTAAGGTTGGACAATGGAACTAGATGGGTCTGTTTTACTTCCTTTTTCATGTACTAGGTAAGAGGCTGTAGCTTTGGATTCACAGATTTGAATGTTAAATAAACACAAAGGTATCTGTACAGAATAAATAATAAAATATATCATGAAAATGTTCTTATTAATGTTTTGTAATATTTATTTTATTTTAACAAAACCTAACATTCTAAGGCTAATGTAAATTGACAACGTGTTTAAGGTCAGGACTCACTGTAGATATTTCATTATTGCTGAAAGAGCAATATTTTTAATTGCTTTATTTTGTAACTTGCACTCTGTACAGTTTTTCTCGAGCAGTTCCTAACCCATTCTTAGCCCATTTCAGATCTGGTAGCACTGAAAGATTTATTATAGAGCGTGTAATCCAAAAAACAGCCAAAACTCACCCCAGGAGATAGGAGTTAGAATTAAAAAAAGACTGGATTACTATCTAAAATGTCAAAATCATTAGCAGATAGACAAGAAAACAACTCCACTACATCTTCATATATTAAGCATCACTAAAAGTGCTACCAGGCACATCTGGATTTGCACTAGCTATAAACATTACTAAAAATTCTCTTCTGTGATAGCCACAGTGGTTAGACAGATTAAAAGAGTGAACAGAATTATACTGTTCATAAATTAGTGAGGCATTTCCCTTTTTCTGTTAAGGTAATAGTGGAAACACTTCCACATTGACAATGAGTGATGTAACGAACATTGTGTAATACACAGCTTTCTATGTTGGTTGGCTTTTGAGGGGGAAAAAAAATCTAACAACATGTTTTTAAAACACTGCGTATAGCACAAAAACATACATTCATCAATGGCTTTATTTTGCTTGATTCCTCTAATATCCATTTTGGATTTTTAGTTGAAGTACCAGAAGTATCACTGGGGACTTGAACACAGAGTGGGACATGGAAAGTGGGGGAGAAAACCAGAACAGAAGGAGAAATCCTGTGATCAGATATTCTAGGTGGATAGTTACTACATATTCTGCATTCCTACCCCAAATATTCCTTTACAATCTCTGGGAGTTTTCTAGGGGACCATGTGCAGAATATGTAGTAACTATCCACCTAGCTAGGTGACATGAGCTAGGAAACTTGATTTGGGGACGGACCATATTTATCACTTAACAAAAATTAATTCATTTTATTGTCTTTTAAAAGGCCTGAAAGACATCAGTCACACTCTTATCATGGCACAGCTGTTACTATTGTGCTCCCCTCCCCCCCCCAAAAAGCAAAAATCTTTACTTGGGAATGGTCAAGGCTGCACTTCCTGAAGTGTTACTTCACATGCAGCCTCATCACTTCTCCCTCAAAAAGCAAATGACTTCTCTCTAAGCCACATCCATACAATCCAGCACACTGGAACTGTTAATGTTAACAGTGCTTGGGTAACCCTAACCCCCAATCCCACTCCATGTTGTAGCTTCTACGAGCACAGCAAATTACCAACCTTTCTCTCCAACAAAGGGCAAGGACCAGGTAAACACATCCATGAAATTTGGAAGCCAGTATGGATGAGGGGAGCAGTTGAACTGTCTGATGTTCATAACATTGTTCTCATACTTCAATACTGCAGCTAAGAGGAAGGAAAGAAACAAAGGAACGTTAACTGCATGTGTGAAAATCCCTAAGAGGTCAAAAATAGTGATAGAACTTAAGTTCTATAAATCTGCTATAGTTTATAAAGCAAAAGACTTCACTGAAATTTAAAACTGTTTCTGTGCTTGTGGTGAGAAAGTTATATTTAAAATGGCCAATATAAAATACCTTGCTTACTATTAGCATAACACAGTGATACACAAACACAGAACTATTAAGTTTAGAGGAGAACTCATATTAAACCCTCATTTTATACAGTATTAAGTTACTATGTATTATTGGAATCACCATTCAACTCAACGGTGATGTCCCACTCCTACAGTTTATAATACAGATACAGCTACAGATAGCTATGGATACAGATAGGAGGAAGTTCTGTAACGTATCTATTTGAAATATGCGTCACTTAAAATTGACTGTATTAAGACAGTAAGGAACATAGTCTTTAAAAAACAACTAAAAGACCTTTTAGATAAGCTTTTCTTGTATTTTATATATAGCATCTAAGCATAGTTCTGAACATAATCCTACTAATGATGCTTACTACTTGTGGTTAATGTGGGTATGACCACATTATTTCAGTCTGTTCTGCTAACAGTAATGCACTTCCAAGGGGTATGTGATGTCACAATGTCTGCAAGCTGTTATTAATCTGGTGACATGACGCTGGTAGTTGTGTGGGAAATACATTTACCTTATATGAATTTATTTTAATTTGCCTGAAACCTGGCTGACGTGTTTTACTCATGGTATTGAGTATTGTATTGAGTAGTATTTTACTCATGGTATCCCAATGAATTTTTTTAAAAGTAAACTGTGTCTCCAGAATGATCCTCAGCTCATTCATACAAACATTGTGTAAAAGGGGATATATACCATAGAATCTTCACGTTCAGTGTATTCAAACGGTGTGCTAATTGACATGAGTGGGGAAGTTGGTTCAGAGTGGGAAACTTTGTTCAAATAGCCAGTGATAATTTAGGTAGGTCTACACTTGTGGTGGTGGTTAGATTATAACACTGCATCCCCAGCTAGTGTGAGTATAAACAGAACAGATGGTGAGACACTGCTCAGGCAAGTTGAGTACAGACATGCCAGAACCCTTTATGGCTCGCGGCATGTCCACACAACGCAGCTCATGAGTACACTGCTATTTTTAGCAGGGTAGTTCCACTCTTCTGGAGTGTTTCCCCACTGCAGTGAAAGATTGTCTGTCCGTGGGGAAAGGCTCTGGCAAGGGAGAGGCAGCAGGACAACACACCAGCTCCTCCCCACTGACAGAGCCTTTCCCTGCCCCATGTAACTTTATGCTGCATTAGCTGTCAATTTCAGTTGGACCTATTCCTGGAGGTTTCATCACATGACAGTCTTTAATTCAAGACTAATCTTTAATTCCTGAAAACTCCTAAACAATCCTGGAAGGTTGGCAATCCTAATACAGCCTGCCTTTTGCTGCGGCATATAGCTCCACATACTCTACATCAGGCATGTCCAAAGTCCGGCCCGCGGGCCAATTGCGGCCCGTGTTCCGGTTTAATACGGCCCCACAGGTAATTTGGCAATATCTATCTTTTATGGCCCCCAACGAATCCATATGTATTGAGATGAATACATTGTAAAATCTCAGTTAATGTCAGTTGGTCTAAATCAGTTATAAATATATTTGGACACAACATGTATACTTGGTGTTATGTTCCTGTTCATATTTTTTGAACTTAAAAGTTGACAGGCAACCTTTATTACTAATAATATGTAATGTACTTTACAATGTTCCTGACATATATTTCAGCTTCCTGGATTTTTTTTTCATCTGGCCTTCAGATATGAAAGGCAGAGTGATTTAACACCTGTTTAGATTTGTCATCCATGTGACGAAATGAAAAGTATGCTGTTTGCAATAAACTTTGCATAAAATAGTTAATTTGCATTTAATTTTAATGGTTCAAAGAATGTCAGGCAAAATGGTCGGCCCTCACACTTGTTCACTTCATCAAATCTGGCCCTTTTTGAAAAAAGTTTTGGCACCTCTGCTCTACATGCTACCACGAATGTGGAGAAGGCCTTAAACTATGTCTGTGTCACAGCATGGGTAGACAAACTCACACTAGCCCACATTATAGCAAGGTGACAATCTTCAGATGTATTGAAAAGAAACCTTTTCTCTCTCAATTCCTCCATTTTGTGCCAACCATCAAGGTACCTGGTTGGCCCAGGACATTTTGGAGCCTAATCTTCTGGGTATAGAAGAAGGCTAACACAAATTATGTAATCTCTTTGCCCAATCAGCCAATCTTTATTTAACGAATCACATTTGACTCTTGAGCATTCCATAGTCACACAATTGGCTACTCTGTTTTCCAGGAAGAAGAGGTGCTTAAGTACTCTTTGCCTGACTTCAACAGAACTGGGATAGCTAATGTCAGGCATTCCTATAACCATTCTTCATGTTTTGCCTAAGGTCACCAAAAAGAAATCAAGAGTCATTCTCTTCATATGTAAAACAGCATATATTTTCATTACTGGCTCTTCAGCAAGAATGAATCAATGCAGCTGCTGAAGCCAAATGAAAAAGGGCACATTTAATTATCTGAAGATGTATTTAATGCTTGCAAACAATCATCTTAATGAGTTTAGCTGGTGTACCTCCCCCACCTTTCTTTTTTCCATTCATCAAGCAAATGATTAAAAATTGGGAAATTTAAGGAAAGAATTTTTACAAGTAACTTTAGAAAGAGGTCTCTCTCTAGGTCTCTGATTCATTGATAGGGCAGTAACAGAAACATCAGCCAAAACATGAATGCTTTTTAGGATTCTTTTTAAAAAGTGAAGGAAATGAATAATTGAGTTTGAGACAATCTAAAAACTACTCTCACTTACACCACATTAATAATATATCTATCTGAACAACTGCACATCCATATGGATTAACTTTAAAAGAGCAATTGACACTTCATTTCAAATTTTTCTTCGTGAACAAAGGTTAGCGAAGTTCCCAGTAAATCACCTGAACAGCAAAAGAGAAACACTGTATAATAGATCTATGTAAAATAAAGTACACCAATCCCCTTATGCATCATCCTATTTACAAAAGGATAAAATACTTTACAGTAGTTTCATGGTACCACAGACTTTTCTGAATTTGTAATTTTAAATATTTTCACTTTCAAAATGTAGTAGAAAAAATAATTAGCTTTTTGTGTTCAACAGCCAAGATGACTTCTAATATAATCACAGTAAGAGCTGGTCTATGTGTGTAACTCAGACTACAGTTAAAAAACCTGAGATATTGATTTAAAAGGAAAGAAGGTTGCAAGTACAGTAGATTTATTGTAATGCATTACAGGTATGTAGCAATTATTCCAAAACTAAGAGTTATAAATACAAGAAATTCAAAGTTAAAGCTACTCTTAAAATCACACATATTAAGGTATAGAAATGCAGACTTAGGATATTGAAATAACCTTAGCTCTGCCCTGTAGGATCATCATGCAATAACCATATGGAACAGGATTAAGACATTTTATAATTTGGAGTTTCAAATTAGATTTAAATGTTTTACAATATATTTTATATTCCTCCCTCCCCCGCATTGTATTACTCTTCCAAAATGGTCACTGCTTCCAATTATTTCCTAAAAGAGGGAAGCCAGCATCTGTCTTTGTAAGAGCATCTCATGGCCTCAGTGCCCTTTAGAATGATAGAAGTCTGGGTGAAATTAATACAGTCCTATAATTGAGGGCAATCTACAATCTTAGTCTCATTGAGAAGAATGAGGATTCCATTCACTTTGAAATAAAGCATTTCTCAGTGGAAATCTGTGTAATGGGAGATGGTTTTTCAGCCCTTGCTCAAGGAGAAACTTTCAGTTACAAATAACAATGAGAAAAAGTACCACTGATTCTGAAGAAAGTCTTCAGATGTATCTTACGTAGTATGCACACAGTTTCAGTGAGTTTTGCTTTAAAGGACGTCTTAAGCCTCTGTGTAAGATCATTTAGGAAAAAAGTAGCCTGACATTGGTGGCTAAAGAAATAAGGGAATTCCTAATTCTTGTGATTTATTTAATCTACTGATAAAAGTACTTATTGCTATGATAACGAGTGGTCTTTAATACAAGCACAGTAAGGAATACTAGAAAAAACTGATAGGCCTGATAAGATAAAACAAAGATGATAAAGCAAATCAGATTATTGTATCATCCCTCTGTCCCTTTTGGTACTATTTCCCAAATATCTCTATTTTGGGATGTGCTATTGAACACTCATTATGTTACTGTTTTTCTACATCCCTTTGGATTACTTTATCTGTTTCTGCTGGTGACCACAACACCTCCTTTTTTTTTTGTTGACTTCTGTGAATTTCATAAACATGCTATTTACCTTTTTTCTAGGGGATCAATATAAAAGCTGCCTTCTTGCTTTTTTGTCATGCCATGCCCCCCTTGCATAATCTGTTATTTCTCGTCTGGTCTGATTTTTGGCTTAGCAAAGCCACTGTGGAGTTTAAAAGGTTTAGGAAGAGATACTCTGTTATTCTCGCTAGTATGTTCCAACTCTTCAGTGGATATATTAGTGTTGTAAGATGTAAACTTTAAAAAGAAATCTCCAAGATGAGAGTTTGCCTTCAGAGAGCTAGTTAAATTGTTCATTCCGCCAAATGAAACTCCATTTTTAAAGTGACACTAAAATATAAACTTATTGACATAAATAAATAGAAGTGACTGACTACTACTGAGTACTGTACAATTTCTTACTTTTGAATCCACTGCCCCAGCAAAAAAAACCAAACACACCACTACGGTATAAGTCCTAAACAAATGTAAAAAACATTGTAAGAAGTTAAAATACTGTACATGGACTACAGATCAATGAAAACACTATTTTTTAGCTTTCATATACTGTTGCCCTAGGGAATTTCATTCCTGTTCAAAAATAGTTATAACTCTTTTAAAAGTTATATAGTACAGCAGCACTGTTAACGGCCTCATTTCGTAATATCTTAGATTGGCTTCTAGATGTGGCCTTGGGGAAAAAAAACAGACTGTGTTGTGTTCATTACTTTCCTCAGACATAGATCCACCCATGGAACTGGCACAGAACTTTTCTTTCAATATATCTTTTCCTTAAGGCCTCATAAAACTATCATATTTAAAATGCCACAATCAAGCCCAAGTTCTTTTTCTTGCACTTGTGGATCTGCATATCTTATCAAACCAAAGTCATTCTTTGGAAAAACATGAACATACTAATGTTACTTACCAGAATATTTTTCTTTATATGTAGAGAGCTACAGAATATACTAAACATCACAATGTAATTATCTAAAATGTTTACTTTTTATTCTATCATGATTCTGTCAGCAATATCTTGCACTGTCTGCATGCTAGAGAACAATACATTTGGGACACACTATTGTTAGGGACTAATCCTGCCAAGTGCTGAATATTCTGAAGTTGCATGCCCACAATTCCTACTGAGGTTGGACGACAACTGAGGGTGCCAAAAGCTTACAGAACAGCATCCTGGATGCTATTTTTTTTGTTTGGCAAGTGCAGGTGAGAAAGATTTTTTTTTTTTTAATAACAAAAGGGCAATTAGGTGGAAATGGAGGAAAGAAACAGAAGAGAAAGGCTGTGTCTACACTACAGGGAAAAAATCGGAAAAAGATATGTAAATTGCAAACCATAATTTGCGCATCTTTTTCCGCTTTTCTTCTGAAAGAGGCTTTTCCGACATTTGGCCCGTCTACAAGGGACCAAATGTTAGAAACAAACCCTCTTTCAGATGATCCCTTCTTCGCCTTAAAACGGGTTTACAGGAATGCCAAAAAAACTAGTCTTTTTCCAATTTTTCTCTGTAAAAGCTCTGTAGTCTAGACATACCCAAAATGCACAATACCTGCAGCTGTGTTGGTAGAAAAGAGTTTTCTCTTTTGAAGTAAATAGGGCTTATTTAATCTCTGAATTACTCGTTTTATATTGGTGTAACTTGGGAGATTTCAGGGAACTGGTCTCCACATTGTTAGATAAATGACTCATTCTAAACCCTCTCAGGTTTTCAGAACACTCCACAAGATGAAAATCCTCTTTAGATTGTCACTGTAGCATTTACATAAACAATAACATGCACCCATAATGTATATAACACTATGTTGTGTGACACTTAAGATTAGTCGATACAAAAACATCCATAAAACCACCATAACAAAGAAATAAAGTTTAGGAATACAAACTATCTCCTCCACCAAGGCACATACATCTCCACTTAATCACTACGATACTAGAAGCAGCATGCACATCACAATTCTTCATTCTGCTCCAGAATGAATGCAAATCTTCCCACACACCCTTCCTCAGTGAAGAGTGCTCTCATATCTTTTCAGGACAGTTCTAGAAAATCACATTCCCTCATCAGAAATCTAAAAGTATAGCTGATCATCCCTTCCAGATTGCTGGTCAATCTCTCTGTTTCCTCAACACTTTACTGTGGTCATCTACAGGTGGCTTACAACAAAATACACATACATCCACACCTGCACTTAAAACAGTAAGTTAAAGTGATGCACAAATTTCTGCCTTTTATTAGTTCATAATGTGTAAGCTGGAGGAGCCTGGAAAAAAAATCACATGATTCAAAATCTGAAGTAGAATAAGGGCAATTTCTAACTGATTACAGCTCAGAAGCAATTTAGACTTTTCTGAAGCTCTTCAAATAAATTGGCTATTTTACTTAAGAGATTACATGCTGTAAATTTGGACAAGAAGAAAGGCTGGTAACTGAAAAAGAGCAGATCATATTGGCTTAGGACACAGAGAGAAAGTTGGCAAGATGCCTCCTCAGGTTCCCGTCTCCTCCAATATGGACTGGACATTCCCTCATGCAGTCTTGCAGTTTCAGTCTCCCTCATCTGGCATGCTGGTAAGTCACTAGCTGCAGTTCTGTGGAAGACCTTATTAATTATTCTCTCACCTCTGCTAAAACTGACCAGTCAGAATCACTGTATTATTAATGGACAGGGCTGCTACAGAACAAGCAACAATTTACAAAAGCTATCCCAAACCATACAATTCAGCATTTTCTTTTCCTGGACTGAGGTAATAGAGGACTTCAGTCAAGACTGAGGTGCACAAGCAATGCAGCGTGAAAAAGTTTTTGTAGTACACTTGGAATGCCTTAACCAGAGAAAGAATTTCTTGGAAGAAAATAGCAGGTAGTCTTATCTGATACATAGTCTGTCATGCCTAGAAATATGGGACAAATAAGATGACTCATTTCTAAGACTGATATGACAGAGGGGAGCTTCCTCTGTTCATCTGTTTAAATTTGGGGATTTAAAATTCAGATGCTCAGTGTTATTTTATCAGCATTCTTGTGTGTCAAATGCTTGCCATTGTGACAAAAGCCTGAACTGCTAACCCCCCGGTCCTCATACTAAGAAAGACAATAACAGGAAAATCCGAAATGATGGTTCAACTTATTTACTACTATGGACATGTAAATGGTAACAACTGATTTATGCTTGATCAGAAATCCCTCTCACAAATAACACTTTGTTCTCCCCTCAACTGACACTGCATTACTGCACTTGCAATTCCCTGAGTGTCTTGTGCTGATCTGTGTTGCTAAGGTATCAAAATACATTTGCTGAAGCACAGTTCCTACATACTTTACTTTCTACATAAATGGCTATTGGTATCAAGACTTTGATGTTGCTGGCAGTGCACCTTTATTAATTTTTTTTGCAAGTTAACATGCATTTGTATTATATCAAAATATGTTAAATCTAGCTTTTAGCACTGAACCAATTTCCTCCTTCACATACAGTAAAGCATTTGCTTAATAGAGTCTTAAAGTGCTTAGAAGTTTTATATGATAACCTATTAAAATCATACTAGTGCTGACTACTCTTTTTTTCTTTTGCCCATTTTATACCAAATACTTTCTTTGTCGTCAAGGACTGAAAATCCCATCATCTGTCCCTTTAGGAAAACTAAACAACATGTAATGCGTTAATAGGATGGAGCCATGGAAATGGCAGTTTATAATGAAACTATCCTCATTAACATGGTAAGGAAAAAGTAGTTATGTAGGTCTTTATAGTCTCCATATTTTCTTTCATTTACCATAGCTTACTACTTTTATTCCAGCTGGGGCAGCAGGAAGTAAAGATAACCTACTGTGTATATTGGATTTAGCAGTAGGGGCTATTGGAACGAACGGCTTTTTTCAGCAACACATTAAGGAATCTTGCAATCACTCTAAGTACTATAGTGACTGTTGTAGTAACTTAATGTAAGCTGCATCCACTTGTATGTAGGCTGGGTTGAGTCTTCACAGAGTGGTTAATATATTATTTAAGCAGCAGCCTTTATTGTTTATGTATATTCTCCTCTCTTTGCACTATACATAAAAATGATTAATGAAACAAGGCATGAAATAAGGTACGCAGAAACGGTGGGATCTACAAGAACCTAGATTTTATTGTGACTGAGTTTACCATATTATGCCTATCACACTTTCAGATGGCTTATTTTAAAAATAAGTAGAGGGCTTCAAAAATCTCCACCATAAGATTTTATAAAGTGCTTCTTCTGGTTATAGGAATTGTTGCCAGTTTAATTCCCCAAATAACGTTTTAGTTAATGAATAATCAAAATACAAAAGTATCTAAAGACAGAAACAGAAGTATGTGATTATCTGTGTATATACATACTTATCCAATTAAACTTACATTGCACAACAAAGTAAACAAGCACGACAAAGGGAATCAACGCAAAGAATGAAAAATGGGAAATTGAATAAAATGTTTGTGTCAAGAGATAAGGCTACAGCTGTGTATCAAGAGAAGGAAGAGGGCTCTCCTACCTTTGTTGTTGTAAACGTCTAGATAGTTTGGTGCTGAAAATATTGTAATTAGCGAAGGGAAGCCTGTTGTTTGGCTTTTCCTGTACATACGATACCTAAAGGAAATGACAGATTATATTATTAATAGCATTATTAATCATTCGTACAGTGCTCTAAGTGTACACCATGTCACTGACCTTTTACAGGGCATAAAAGCAACAGGTCACTTCATATGGTTTCACCATGTAAAGTTACAAGCAACAACAGAAGTAAATTATCTTTTAAACCAATGCATGAATGATTTGTGATAGGTTTAGAACTTGCACATGTTTGGGATTGCTGTGATTTCAAGCAGAGGTAAACTTAAAAATGGAACAAATTGTGATTTCCATGTTGTTTATACCAAAGCAGCTATGCTGATTCTTAATGAGTGAAACCCAAGCACGTAAAATGCGGTAGGAAAGAAAATAGAATGAGGCACATTACTCATTTGTGCTGAAATCTTGGACTCTCAGAGTTATTTGGAGTTTTGCGATGGACTTCAACAGAATCAGGTTTTCAACCTCAATCTACTGATGGAAGCTTCTTCCAAAAATAAATTTGCAAAGTGATAAAAATACTCAAAGAGCTAGAACAGGTAAACTAATTCTGATGTCTTGGAACATCATGGGTCACAGGCATTTCCAGATGGCTTCCCCCAAACTAAATGTTATGCCTCAGAATCAGTATTAATAAAGTATAAAGCACATTAATGAAGTTACAAATTATACCATTTTACAACCACACAAAACAGTACATGGAAAAAAGCTTTAGCTTCACAATAGAATATCAAATCTAGTGCAGTCCGTGGACTAACATGCTAACGCCTATATATTTTCATTACGCATCCCTGCTGGCTTGTACAGACCCAAGGCATGCTGTCCTGGCAGGACATTATTGAATCAATCAGTAATAGAATGGAACACCTGCAGGATTTGGAAGCAAAGCAATAAAATGGCATTTCCCCCTAGCAAGTCACATGTAATACCAAATATAGCACTTTAGCTCTCTAATGATTTCTAATAATTCCAGAAGAGACTGCAGAATTGGGTAATTGTTCAAAAAAGTAAGGAAGAGTATCACACCAATTCATTCTAATAGCTTTTTGACATTTCAGTTTAACTGGTTCTCTACCCCCTATCAGTGTGAGTGTGGCACCATGCTTTCCAACAGACTAGCTCTTTCACTTCTGCAGGCTAGCAGGGAGATGAGAGTGGGAGCAGGCCATAGGGATATAAAATCCCATTTAGTTGGTTAACTGATCAAACATCGTGTTTAACTGATCAAAGGAGCAGGACAGGCAGAGGGGGACCTGGCTGGGCTGGAGTGGCCCCTTGTCTGTGAGGCGGGGTTGGAGTACCTTCCCTCCCTCGCTGTAGGAAGGAGCTGGAATAGCCCCCACCTGTGCCACACCCAGGCGAGACAGGGGCTCCTCCACCATCTTGGGATGATGGGAGAAGGCTGCATGTAACAAGGTGCAAGAAGATTCCTTGTTCTATTCTCCCCACCCTTTGCACTAGTGCAGGTTGAACCTCTGTAATCCGTCACCCTCAGGACTTGACTGGTGCCAAACAAGAGAATTTGCCAAACCACGGGAGGTCAGCATTGCTTAGAAGCATTACCAACACTTCCACTGCTTACTGGGCTCTTAGAAGACAGCTAGGTGTAAATTAGCGCTAAGTGACAGCAAAGAAGACCGAGAAACATGACTGGTGGCTGTAAACAAACTTTATGGAATCACGGAAAACTTGGCCAAACCCATGATAAGTGGACATCCAGCTAACTAAAATCATGCTGGACTACAGGGGTATGGTAGCATAAAGTAGTATTTAGTGATTGGTGAGGTCTCCCAGTTTCTTTCTTTAGTCAATACTTAGAAGAAAAGGATCTGAAGCCAACTATGCTTGAATTGTTTTAGGCAGGTCAGAAAGGAGGTTCAGGGAATTAGCAGCAACAATTAAACTTTTTTCCGGGACCATAATTAAAGAACACTGCCCTTAAATGTGCAGGTATTTTTGTACCCATTGGGGGCTTTGTTGCAATAACCTTTACAGAAAACCCCAGCAGCACACAGCTGCAGACTAAGATTGATCAGAAAGAGCCAGCACTGCTATAGCCAATTTATATTTGCTAATTTAGCTAAGGTGGTAGCCAGTAATTGCTACACATTTCTCTCTTCTGGCTAGTGTGATCACCCTTCCCTTATTTTGAAAGGATATCCCTTATCTGAAGTCTCATGTTCCGCTTCCTCAAATAAGATGAAATGTGTCTGTCTTGTAATTCAGCTATAGTTGCATAACAGATCAGACATGTAATCCCAGTGTTGTTTTTATGCCACTAATAAAATATTGTGGTTACTGTCACTTAAAAACAAGTTTCCCTCTAATCTTCACTACTACTGGTAAAGTACAGCAGCTACTCCACAAATTACTGCAGGAAAGCAATAATCTTACAAAACCATATTTAAATGGTCACTATGCGGAACAAGTCTCAGATGTGTACATTCAAGCTTTAGCCGTATGTTATATTCACTTATATTTTAAAAGGCCTACACATGCTAAGTAGCAACTCAAGTTATAAAATAAGGGAGTTTTGTAACTTTGCCATTTTCATTTTATTTGCAGAACGAGGGAAAATCTTTCCTACAAAAGCCAATGGGTATAAATAACATTTATATATGAAGCAAGAATATGCCCCCCCCCCATACACACACACACACACACACACACCTACCCAGCATCTTGGGCTTCATGGGCTCGGAGTATAGATAATAAGTTATTTTGCTGGAGGAAATCACATACTGCAGGGTAACTGTTGGAGTAAAAGAAAAGCTCCTGTTACAGAATTACCAGAAGCAGTGAGTTTATCTGACATTCAGAAATACTTATATTTGATCAAGCATGATCAAACATGCATCATTCATGAAATCAACTTCTGCTCTGAAAGGAGGGTTTTTTCAGTATCACATTGGAGACAGCACCAGAAGCTGCACCTTTTATGTAATTGGGTGGAAGCAAAGCATAAAAAAGCTGCAGTTATTACATAACAGACACCCATCAGAAAGAAAATAATTTCTATTATACCCAAAACTTCAAAATGCCTCGAGGAAGATAAACATAATACAAGATTGGAATGCAACAGAAAACGTGCCTACTCAATACAGTATGTATTAGTTGCTTAGAGAGAGCATGTGCACAAAAGAGATAGAGGCAGAAAAAATAGTGGACCTATAGTCAAACTGAAGTTATTTCTAAGTTTCATCTAACTAAAAACCAAGACTTCAATTACTTCTTTTCTTGGTATCATGAAATGTGTATGTGAATTTGAAAAATGTGTTAGTCAAGCATATTTCACATGACCTTCCTATTGAGCTGGGTGTTTTCTACCGCACTGATGAAAACATGGTTATTAAAACAGAACAATATGAGTTTTACTATAATGATATTTTTCACTTCACACGGATAATGTTGCCTTAGAAGATGAAAGTGGACTCAGCTCTATATTTCTGTTTCATGTTCAGCCCTCTGTTCCAGCAGCTACTTCATTTACAGAGGCACTAAGATTTATTAAGAGCATAGACACAATACAATTACATAGACTGTACCCATTTACAAGATGTGAAAAGCTAACTTTTTTCCCCACTGTGAACAACAATTAATTCAAATCCTATTACATCTAAATATAGAAACTTTAGATACAGCCCAGTAATATGGAGAGACTGGTCATAAGTACATTGTGAAGGCAAAGGTTATGCCTTCAGTATATTCTGCTGGCTCTTGGTTTGGAAGCAGACTATAACAGCAAAGCTGTGTTTTTATCAGTATAGTTTATTCCACCCCACCCCACAATGAAACGAGCTATTTCTGTAAACACACACATTTTCATGGGTATAAGTGTGGCTATAACAGTCAGGGATCCCATTTCTTTATGCTTGAACAGCTATGCCAGCAGAAGTCTGTAGGATAGACACAGCCTTTTATGTATGAAGATGATGGTGTATGGTCTCCCAAACATCCAGAATTTGCTTTTTGATTTTTAAAGGGAATTTGCAAGGACATGTGAGAATTAGTTTAAGAATTAAAATTATTTTAAAACGGTCCCTTTAAGGCAAGTATATAGAGATGAGATTTATTAGTCTCTATACATTTTTACAGTTCAATACACTTACGACAAAAAGCAAGAAATCTCCTAATGACACAACAGCTACGGAAGAACAGTTTGTAGCAACAACCAACCATTACCTACCCCCTTAGCCTCAACTACACTGTCAACAAAACAAGATTACTTTATTGGCCTTGGAAACTTAAGGAGTCAGAAGGGGGGGGGGGGAGAATCAAAGCTAAAGAAATGGCAAATCTAACCAAACTTTGGACATGTCTACAATAGAGGATTATTCAGGCAATAGTTACAGTGCTGTAGCTATAGCCCCTGCAGTAATCAAAGCCTGTACAATGGAAAGGGTTTATCCATCACTGTAGGAACACCATTTTCCGAAGCAATGGCAGCTAGATTGAAGGACACATTTTTCCTTCATCGTAGCTGTATCTATATCAGAGGTTAGTTCAGCAGAGCAATGGTGCTCAGGATTATGGACTTTCTTTTGTAGGTGATCAGCACAAATCCAACAACAGTCATTAACAGCTGAAAGCACTGCTTAGTGGTCCAATGGAAACAAATCCAACAGCCCTCTACTGTGGTTTCCAGCACTGACTGGTCCTGGAAAGGTTGGCATTCCCAATGAGCATTTCAGGCAGAGACCAACTTACTCTCAGGGAGAGATTGTCTCCAAAATTAAGAGTGGGGTAAATTTGCAGGATAGTAATGGGAAGCTTGTACCAATCCTGTCTTACGTGGTACACATTATGAGGAAAAAGAGTATTTTGGATTTAAGGTCTGTTAAGCCAGGACTTCTCTTAAACTCTAATTTGATACTTTAAATACAAAAAGCATCAGTAACTATTGCTTACACTTTAACTGGATATGTTTTAATAATTAAAGGAGCTGGAGAAATAAAATAGATGTTTTTCTACTGATGCAATTTTAACAAATGATATTCATTTTTGTGCTCTAATTATTTATATCTATTCTTTCCAAATGTCTGTGTTTACATAAACTTGACACCTCATAGATATCACACTGTGAGGTCTCAATCATCTAACTTTTTAAACATGGCTAGCAGGTAGATATCTAGAAATCCAAATATATAAACAAGAGCAAGTTTAAATAAATTGCTACTTCTTCAAAGATGCTGTAAGCCTTTCATCAGGAAACTGACGGAGTGGTAGTACAGATGACATTCTCTTTCCATTCTTCCACATAGGACAGGTAAGTATGTGTGAAGGAGCAAAGTAAGAGAGAAAGCTTTTGTAGGAAGCTGCTTAAAGTGTATGAAGTAGGGATGTAAGAGTGTAGCCATTTAAACGGACAACCAGAAAGTGCGCTACACAGGGAGCCTGGTCTGGCTTTTGGGGAGCCACTTCTGATACAGAGGTAGCAACATGGGGCAGCAGGCAGGAGCTCATACACGCCAACTTAAAAACTGTCTCCCTGCATGCACCATCTCCTGGGGAGCGAGGTGGCAGGTTTACACTGGCCCTGGGGGAGCTGGCTGTCACTTGACACGTAACCATATAACCAATGACATTTCCAGTGGTTATACGGTTAATCAATTGCACCATTTTAACATCCCTAGTATGAAGCACATTAGCAATCCTGTTTTTGAACAGCAAAGCTCTGGCTTTTTGCACTGACAAATTTCACCCATCCGAGGAAAATTGCCATTTCACAAAATTTAATGAGAAGTGACATTTCAGAGATGCTGGTGGTTCAGAATTGTGTGTGTGAGAGACAGTCTATGAAAAATAACAATCTTATTCAGCTATATTTGTAACAGTTCACATGATTTTTAACAAACCGTGTTAGATCATTGCTTTTTATTATATACTGTACTTGCTAATAGCTGAGTTCCTGTTGTTTAGGGAACAGCTTAATATTTGTGTTGCACTTGTAAAATGTACACTATAAAGTACCAAATTCTGCCACTCTTACTTCCCATAGAATAGCACATTAATCTGCAAGTAGTCATACAGAATTTATTACTGTTTTGTCTGACTACAGGTGACAGCATCTGGCTTTATATATAAAAGTAGTAAGTTTATTGCACATACTGCATTTCATTTATAAATAATTTGGTAACAGTAAGAATGATTCTCAAAATACATGAACTTGGGACAGTAAAATCATGCAAACACCTTGGATGGCAATTTAAAAACAAATCCTTTGGCTGTTATTTAGTCAAATTCCCAGGAAGTCAGAGATTTGCTTGAATAAGAACTCAAGTACTAGATCTTTAATTGGGTGGTCTTTGTACATGCTTGTCTTGTGCAGATTACACTCACTACATTCAATTAGATAAAAAAATAAGACTACTCCATAAATGTCATTTGGAATCTGTAACACTACTGTTGCAGTTAAACACAGTACCTCACTCATGGTGCTAAAAGTAAAAACAACAGATTTGGTTAAGATCTAGGGACGAGGCTTTAAGACAACTTTGAAATGGCACCTAGGTGCCTATCTATATCTTAAAAATTTGGCCCCAAGCTATCACAGGTTTTTGTATGGAATCGCAATAGGCCCAATTCTGCTATTCTCATATTTGTTAATACTATGCCAGTAATTACTTTCAGTAGTACATTATTACGTGAACAGACTCCTGAATCAGATGCTAAGTTAAATGTATTACATTACAAGTACTATATGTCAAACCAATCTGATAGCTTTCTTTGATAGGATAACAAGTCTTGTGGATAAGGCAGAAGCGATAGATGTGATATACCTAGACTTCAGTAAGGTATTTGATACAGTCCTGCATGATCATTGTATCAATAAACTAGGCAAATACAACTTATTGGGGCTACTATAAGGTGGGTGCATAACCGGCTGGATAACCTGTCTCAGAGAGTAGTTATTAAAGGTTCACAATCATGCTGGAAGGGCAAAACAAGCAAGGTTCTGCAGGGGTCTGTTTTGGGACCAGTTCCATTCAATATCTTCATCAACAATTTAGATATTGGCATTGAGAGTACGCTTATTAAGTTTGCAGATGATACCACACTGGGAGGGGATCAAGTGCTTTGGAGGATAGGGTCATAATTCAAAATGATCTTGACAAACTGGAGAAATGGTCTGAAGTAAACAGGATGAAGCTTAACAAGGACAAATGCAAAGTACTCCAATTAAGAAGGAACAATCAGTTTCACACATACAGAATGGGAAGCAACTGTCTAGGAAGGAGCATGGCAGAAAGGGATCTAGATGTTGTAGTGGACCATAAACTAAATAAGAGTCAACAGTATGACACTGTTGCAAAAAGGCAAACATGATTCTAGGATGCATTAACAGGAGTGTTGTGAGCAAGACTTGAGAAGTCATTCTTCTGCTCTACTTTGAGCTAATTAGGCCTCACTTGGGGTATGTCTACACTACAGCGTTATTTCAAAATAATTAATTCGAAATAAGTTATGTCAAAATAATGCGTCTACACACAAAATGCATTTTGAAATAGCATTTTGCTATTTCGAAATAGTGCATCCAGACTGAGTGGATGCTGAATCGTATTTAAGGCTGGCCGGAAACAGGTCTGGCAGGGCATCAGGTCAGGAGTTCCTTTGTATGGCTGCTGCCTGAGGCTATCGGAGGCCTGTGCTTAGATGGACTCCCCCAGACAGCTGGTTCTCAGGTTTCCCTGCTTGCTTGCCTACCTCGATGAGGGACAGCAAAGCAGTTTGTCTCTGCGTGCTCTGATTGCCCTCATTCAGGACGCCACAGCACTCTGCAACATGGAGCCGGAGCCACCCTTAGGCACTCTGGTGCTTCTGTTGGAAGTGTCGCTGTGAGCACGGCTGCACTTTCTGCAAGCTGCCATCTGTGAGGTCCATTTGGGGGGGCTGTCAGTATCCAGGAGGTCCTGTGGGAGAACATTCACCCTGAGAAGCACTAACAGCTTCCCTGGTCTGCCCCACTGGGGACTTGTGCCTCATTTCTCCCTCACGTCCTTCCACTTACCCGTCCCATAGATGGCCACGTTCCTCCATCTAGTGCGGAGATCATGGACGTTGGGGGCACCCCACCAAACCTGAATAAGGTCCATGATCTCCACCCTGGACCAGGAAGGTGCCCGACTTCTCTGGGCCCTGACAGGCTCCTGGGAGCTGGCAGACTGCTACTGGAGAGAGGTGGAGGGCTGGCTGCCAGTGACTTGCTTGCTCATGTTTTGGGGCCATGGGTTGGGGCAGTGACTTGGAGCTGGCACAGGAACTGTGGCCAGAGTCTACCCCTTTAAGGGCTCCAGGGAAGGGGGAGGGAGAGAAGTGTTCTTGGTTGAGGCTGGAGTGGCCACCAGGGCACCTTGGAAAGGCTGGAGGCCCCCTATTTTGATATAAGTGTCTACACAGCACTTATTTCAAAATAGCTATTTCGAATTTGGCGTTATTCCTCATGGAATGAGGTTTACCAAATGCGAAATAAGCACTCCGCTATTTCAAATTAATTTTGAAATAGCATTTGGCTGTGTAGACGCTAGTAAAGTTATTTCAAAGTAACGGCTGTTATTTCTAAATAACTTTGCTGTGTAAACATACCTTTGGGCTGTGTCTAGACTGGCAAGTTTTTCCGGAAAAACTTGCCAGCTGTCTACATTGGCCGCTTGAATTTCCAGAAAAGCACTGATGATCTCCTGTAAAATCATCAGTGCTTTTCCGGAAATATTATGCTGCTCCTGTTCGGGCAAAAGTCTTTTTCCGAAAGACTTTTGCGCAAAAGGGCCAGTGTAGACAGCATAGTACTGTTTTCCGCAAAAAAGCCCCGATCATGAAAATGGCGATCGGGGCTTTTTTGCAGAAAAGCGCGTCTAGATTGGCCACGGACGCTTTTCCACAAAAACTGCTTTTGCGGAAAAGCATCCTGCCAATCTAGACGTGCTTTTCCGAAAATGCTTTTAACGGAAAATATTTCCGTTAAAAGCATTTTCGGAAAATCATGCCAGTGTAGACGTAGTCTTGGAGTATTGTATCCAGTTCTCGGCACCACATTGCAAGAAAGATGTGAAGAAATTGGAGAAGGTTCAGAAAAGAGCAACAGGAATGATTAAAGGTCTAGAAAACATAAGCTGTGAGGGAAGCCTGAAAGAATTGGGCTTGTTTAGTTTGGAAAGGAGAAGAATGAGAGAGGACATGATAGTAGTTTTCAAGTACGCAAAAGGGTGTCACATGGAAGAGGGAGAAAAATTGTTCTCCTTGGCCTCTGATGATAGGACAAGAAGCAATGAGCTTAAATTGCATCAAAGTAGGTTTAGGTTGGACATTAGGAAAAACTTCCTACCTGTCAGGGTGGTTAAACACTGGCATAAGTTGCCTAGAGAGGTTGGGGAATCTCCAGCTCTGGAGATATTTAAGAGAAGGTTAGATAGATATCTATCAGGGATGGTCTAGACAGAACTGGGTCCTGCCGTGAGGGCAGGGGACTGGACTCGATGACCTCTTGAGGTCCCTTCCAGTTCTAGTGGTCTATGATTTTATGATTATTGTGAGTCTCACGAAGACAGTGGTCATGTCTTAGTCTATTCAGAAAGAGCCCAGCACTCCAGTGATCACTACTGCTGATTCAGGAAGTCCCCGAGTTACGCGGATCCGACTTATGTTGGATCTGCAGTTACGAACGGGGCCCGTCTCCCTGGTCTCCAGCAGACCAGGGAGAGGAAGCAAAGCGTCGGAGCACGCGGGCAGCGGATAGCCCAGACGCTGCTTTGCTCTGCTTTGCTCCCCGTCCCCCTGGTCTCCAGACCAGGGAGAGGGGGACCAAAGTAGAGCAAAGCTGCGGAGCCCGAGGGCAGCAGGGCAGCCACGGCGCGTCTGGGCTGTCCCGCTGCCCCCGTGCTCCGCGGCTTTGCTGCGGACGCCTGTGGTACAGCAGCTGGGGCGCTGCCGGTCGGTCCCGTAGCGCCGCTCTGGGCACTACGGGACCAACCCGGCAGCACCCCAGCTGCTCTGCCCCAGGCGTCCTGATTCAGCCACTGCTGGTCAGTTTCAGCAGTGGCTGAATCAGGACGCCTGGGGCAGAGCAGCTTGGGTGCTGCTGGGTTGGTCCAGTAGCGCCGAGGAGCGGCGGCGCTGCTGGACCAACCCAGCAGCACCCCAGCTGCTCTGCCCCAGGCGTCCCCAAGTCAGCCGCTGCTGAAACTGACCAGTGGCTGACTACAGGAAGTCCCTGCCCCGGGCTTCCTGGAATCAGCCGCTGATCAGTTTCAGCAGCAGCTGACTTGGGGATGCCTGGGGTTCTTAAGTTGAATCTGTATGTAAGTCAGAACTGGCGTCCAGATTCAGCCGCTGTTGAAACTGATCAGTTTCGACTTTCATACAGATTCAACTTAAGAACAAACCTACAGTCCCTATTTTGTACAAACCTACAGTCCCTATTTTGTACGTAACCCGGGGACTGCCTGTACTGTTCTTAAGGCTGTTGACAAGTTCTGCTACCTTGGAAGCATACAATCCTCAAGCATAAACAGTAATGACTGTGTTACCGCTTAATTTAGCCAAATACAGCACTGCCTTCAGAAAATTGACCAAATGCTTATATAAAATGACTCTGGCATTAAATTGCTACCTCTGTAGGAAGTTCATCAGGCAGTTGTCCTGACTATCCTTCTGTATGGTTCAGAGTCATAGATCATATATTGTCACCATATTTCAAAACTGTACCAGTTTCATATGCATTACTCAGGCAGATTGCCCATTTGAATTGGTGGGACAAAATTCTAAACATGGAGATCCTTAAGCTGTTTGGTGTCCTGGTCCTGGAAACAATGTTTATGAACACTTTCATTGGATTGGTCATGTTCTAAGGATGGATGACACATGGGATACAAAAGATTGCCTTCTAGGACCAGCTTGTTTGCAGAAAGTGCTCTATTGGCCGTCAGTGTCAGCATTAAAAAAAAAAAAAAAAACTTAAAGGCCAATGTGAAATCATGCAGCTTATCTCCTGATGGAAATGATAGCTCAGGACAGATTGTTCTGGCAGCAAACTATTGCAGAGGCTCTCAAATGCTTTGAAAAAAATCAACATATTCAGACATGACAAGAAAAGCATAAGGTTCAAAAAGAGTGCACAGCACGAAGAGATAGCAGATTTTAATATGACACCTGTGATTGGATTTGCCAATTGAGGATTGGTTTAGTTGCTCTCTGATGGCATCATAGAAAATGAGATCCATTGATCATTGGTTCAATCCAGCATTAAATTAGAATTTATATATATATGAGGAATACCAATTTTTTGAAACAAACAACATACAGCTGATGTGGGCTTTCCATACCCTTACTGATTAATTTATTTGAATAGGAGAGCTACACATATCTTTGCTAAATCTATTTTGGTCTGGGAAAGATTAAGGTTCCACCTTGCATACTTGGGAGAGGAAAAAAGAAAAGTATTTCTGTATTTCAGACTTAAATCTGGTGACTGTTGTGGATTTAAATACTATGATGAACCATGAGAAGAAATTCGTTCCATATTTCCCCCATCTAGAGAACAATTCTATTATCATTATGTGTCTAACAACAACAATACTGTGGCAAACTCATTAGAGTACAAGGAATTTTATATGCTATAGTATATATAAGACTTTTACTGCCTTTTCATTTTATTAACCTCCATAAAAATATCTAGAAAACCCAATGAACTCAGATTACCTACATATGCTCTCGGTAATTATAACTGTACCAGAATACATCCAGCAGGGTGAATGATGTGAACTCACTAACTGCCACTTGGGAGAACAAACCTTATATATAAAAGCTCTTTACATAATTTAAATACTCTAAAAAAATAATCAAATTTGCATTGGACTTTAAGCAAAATGTATTGTACCAGATAATATTTTCCTTTCTAAACTAAATGCCTAAATATGATGCAAGACATGTTAGTGTGAAAATGGAAGAAAGAGCAATTCAATACTGATTTACATAAATGTGATTGCATATGTAATATTATAGAACCTTGGTTATTATATTTCAATGGGATTCCGTACTTATTGAAGCCATCTCTTTTGTTTTTAAAGCATGAAGCAAAAGGGATGCACTCTAGGTTGTTTGTTAAGCCAGGGTCAATGAAATACATTTTTAAAATATATTAAAATGTTTATTTGAGGTACCTTCATTTTATTAAAAGACATCCAAATTAGATAAAAAAGGAGGACTTGTTTAAACTTTTACTCTCATTAAATCTTAGTTTAAGTCGAATCTTTTTCTCTCTCCATGCTAGATACACAGTTTTATCCATGGAAATAGAACTGTCAAATACAACACCACTTAGCACTTGTATGGAATCTTTTAATCTTGAATCACTTTACTAGATGTGGGTAAAGGTAATTCTAAAAGTTTCAACGTCCCTTCGTCTCAATCATTAAAATTAAGAATTAAAATTATCGAAATTGAATAAGTTATTTGACCAAGGAGAGTCCTATTAAGATCACATATATTCTTTTACATTTCTGTTTCACTTTCCAGTACACATATCCATATTCAATAGACTATTTGAATTGTGAGTTTATAAACTGGACCGCGCAGTTGTCTCTTTTGCTCTCTTCTATGAACTTCTCACACCAAGAAATTCAAGTGAAGAGCCCTCAGAGCCTTCTGCATCAATGAATATGTAAAAGAAATGGTATGAAAAAATTGTGAGTTAAATTAGAGGCCCTCATTGCTTCCAACATAAATCACATCAACATATTTAAAAAGGAACATGACGCTGACATCTCAGCTGACAGAGGTCATAATAAACCAAGGGATGACTGCTTTGTGCTTCTGGTCATGTTGTCATCCTTTGCAACAGCAACTACTAATACGGGACCTAGTGGATCAACATTTTGCTCCCACTGTAAATTCTAGTGGAATGTAGATAAAAGATAACATTTGGTGTCCATAAATTAGAGCAAGCAACAGTACATACAGGATTGCACAACGAGTCCCTGTGACATCAATAGTGCACCAATAGTGATGCGAGCCAGAATTTTTTGGTGGAAAAAATAGATACAGTAACACCAAAATGTTTCATGAGTTGAAACTGATTTTGCCAAAGAATTTTAGACAGAAAAAAAGAGAAAAACAATGTAAAAAAACAGCAAAAAGTTTCATTCTGACATATTTCCAACTAAACATTCCTACTTCTGATCTAAACATCTTTGTTTTGTAATTTCCTTTTATTTTTCAGCAATGTAAAAACTTAACACTATGCTTTCAATGCAACAAAAATCTTGCATTCAACCCAGAACAAAATGTTCTTCATAATTTCAGTTCGCCGAAATATCATTTTTTATTTGACCAGAACACTATTTATTCGGAATTGCCAGTATAATGAAAAAAAATTCTATTGTTTAATCCACCTCTAGTCAAAAGCTTAAATATCTAGTGTGTAATCTGTGATTACCACATTGTAATTTAGTCTGTAATGTGTTCTTCACTATTATCTGAAGAACTAAGACCTCTTAACCTAAAAAAGAGAAGTGATATTCAGCACCTCTTTGCTGCTTACTGTCTTAATTGTCAATATACAAACAAACATTTATCACTGCATAAAAGAACCATTCATTTCAGGAATTATTGTTTAAAAAGAGCAATTTTATGGTGTCATTATCATAAAAGTGACCTTTTCATTATGGCAAATATAGACAGCAATACATAAAAATAAGGGAGACTAACTTTACAGAATAAAACTTTAAATATGTTTAGAAAAGCTAAATATATCATTCACTTGAACAGTTGGAAAAACAAAGCACTACTAAAAAAAATGAACATTTAGCCTCCATAGGAATTCCTTTTTCCACAGTATTTCCCACTCTTAATTCTTACTAATCTTCAATTCCAGAGCAGGATGAAGAACACAAATGCTCAGAAAAGGAACCACGAGGTGGTGGGAAGAATAGAGAACAAAGAAGAGCACTGTAATTACTTAGCCTCCAGTCCTGAAATGTCATATGTTCACAAGGAACCAATCTGAAATCACTCTGACTGCTGGGCTTCTGCAGAGATACTGGGGTCCACCCATGTGCATCACATTGCAGAACACAACATTACTGAGAGATCTGGTCAGAGCAGAATACTTTGCAATAAGTAGGGGCAGGAAGCAGTCGACTAACAATACAGCTGGGTGAAACATTCGTACAAAATTTTTGTTGAGTTAAAAAGATGAGGATTAAGATCAAGTTACTTTTTTCTCATAAAAAAATACTATGGTTTTACCAGGGTTATTCAACATAAAATGTGGTCATAAAGTGGAAATCTTTGAGGAGGAGGTAGCAATGGTCTCCCTATTTCAGTGGGTTGGTTGTGAGGCGCAGGTCTCTAAGTATTAAGGCCACTGTGAAGCAAACAGGCAACGGGACTTAGATGTGTTCAACGCCATAATTTAAAAAAATGTATCATCTCTCTCCTGGTCATTATTGAATCTGATAAGGGCTTTTTGAGTTCTCTCAGCAATGCATGATAAGTCTCCCATTATTTCGTATATAGTAGACAGAGAGCAAACAAAAAAAACCCGCCACACCAGTGACAATTTATTCATCATCTCCTTTCAGGTTTCTCCAAGGGAAACACCGATACTAGTTTTCAATTTAGTACACAAGGGCTGTGTCTACACTGGGCCACTTATTCCGGAAAATCAGCCACTTTTCTGGAATAAGCTGCGAGCTGTCTACACTGGCCCCTTGAATTTCCGGAAAAGCAACGACGCTGTACTGTACAAAATCAGCCGCTATTCCGGAAACCCTACACTGTTCCCGCTTGGGCATAAGTCCTTATTCCGGAACAGCTTTTCCGGAAAAGGGCCAGTGTAGACAGCTTTTCCGGAAAAGCAGAAGACAAGGAAAAAAGCGGTTTGGACGCCGCAAGACCCCGTAGGAGCCTGGACTTCCTGGTAACCCGAGCTCCTACAGAGCTCGAAGGCTGCTGGGCGCCCGTGGCAGGAGCCTGCTGGAAAGTGTGCAGCTTGAGCTCTGGCACGTGGCACTGTGCTTCCCAAGAGCCACCACTGAGCCCAGCATAGCAGCTCTGGGTGGTGAGCCACCTGCACCCGCAGGGGAGGAAGCCCCCAGGGGCCGGAAATGCCGGGCCCCATCCTGGACCCCCAGGGAGCTGGAGACCCTCCTGGACCTGTGGCAGGAGAAGGAGGGTCTCCACGACCTGCAGTCCCGCCGCCGCAATGCAGACCTGTACACGCGGCTGGCGCAGAACCTGGCGCAGCAGAGACACCCCGGCTGCAACTGCGAGCAGGTGCAGTCCAAAGTAAAAGAGCTGCAGCTGGGGTATGTGCGGGCCACCGACGGAAGGGGGGCAGGACCCGATGCCTACCCCTATTACAACCGGCTCCATGCTTTTCTGGGCCAGCCAGCCCCGGAAGCCCCAGCTGTCCCTGTGGACACCTGCCAGCGCCCCCCCACCAACCGTCCCACCGAGCCAGGGGAGGGAGAAGAGCCAGGGGAGGTGAGGAGGCCAGCATAGCCACCGCCCAGCAGGCCCCCTCCAGCAGCTCCTTCGAGGCTGAAGCCAGGGAGGAACCCACTGGTGAGTTTGTGCAGTTTGCACTCCCAACAGGTGGGGGGCGGAGAGTTGGGGGGGGGGGAGGCAGGTGCTCGGAGGGAGGAGGGGGAGAGCATGTCACTCAGGCCACGTGAGCTGCACGCTGCGTAGCATGAGGCAGCAAGCAGCACGTGCAACCACGTGCAGCCTGGTGACCGAGCAGCACGTGGCTGCGGCAGGCAGCTGCAGGGCATGCCTGGGACCGTGCTGCTCACACACAGTTGGCGGGACCAGGGGAAAGGGTGGATGCTGGCTGGAACCGGCCAGGGCCCCAGGAACTCAGCCCAGAGCCCGCAGCTCCGCCAAGGGTGCAGCACGGAGAACGGCACACTGTCCCATGCCTCGTTTTGAGGCACAGCCAGCTGCTATTGGGTACACCGCAGCGTCACGGTCCTGTGACCGTGGACCCCCACCGAGCCCCTCGCCTGCTCCCGGTGTCTTGGCTGCCTCCCCGAGGGAAGTCCCCACTGTGGCCACACATGTCCCTGGGCTACCGGGCTTGCGGGAGGGATAGTGGGAGGGGGAAGGGCCCCTGAGTGTTGCTGCAAGGATGGAACATCCCCTCACCCAGTCACTCTTCTGGTTCCGTCCAGGAGATATCCCACGCGAGGGGATCTGAGAGCCCAGACCGCCTCTGCTAGATGTGCTCCCAGGCACTGCACGGGGATGCATCTCGCTCCCTGTCTAACACCAAAGCTTTTCACAGTCTCCACCGGCAGGGAGTTCCACAAGTGACCGCAGCACAAGCAGCCTCCCGCCCTCCATGGGGCCAAGATACAGACCGGTGCTTACAGTACTGGAGGGGGGGACCCTACTCCAGGGGCGGTCCTCCTTGCAAACATACAACACAGGGGCAGGAGGGGAACCGAGTGGGCCCAAGCCACACAAAAGTGCGGTCACCTGAGCTCAGGGGTGGAGGGCATGCGGTGTGGGGACAGTAGACCGCCTGCCTGCCTGACCCATCCTTTCTTCTCTTCCCTGCAGCGGGACCCAGCACCAGACCCTCCACTGCGGCAGCAGCGGCACCCCCAGCAGGCCAACCCCGGAGGGACAGGCTCCGCCAGAGGGACCAGCTGCTTCGCCAGCACGTCAATGCCGTGGAGGCAATCCAGGCCTCCATCGTGGAGCGGGTGCTGGGGGACCTGCAGTGGCGGCAGGACGGCTGGGCTGCCTTCCTGGACGAATGCTGAGGGATGAGCACCACAATGGACACGCTGATGGCACATATTGTGCATGCGATTCACTATGGCATGGGGGGAGCCCAGGCCCCCGCCATCCCTCCCGTAGCACAGCTCATGCCCCCTCCCATCCCAGCTCCTGCCCATTCCTGCCCCTGCCCCTGACCACCTCCGCGTGCAGCCTGCCCTGACGCGGTCTGCCCAGCGTGGGCAGGCTGGCCCCCGGAGGAGTGCTCGTAGGGGCCGCCTGTCCCACTAACTGCTCCCCCTTCCTGTCCCAGTTGAAGGTCTCCCCTCCCCCCCGTAAATAAACAGTTCTCTATTTTGCTGTTCATTCCTGTGTTGGGTATTGTGTAACTCTAGGTAGTGTACGAAATGATGTGAGATGCCAAGTAGCCACTTAAATTTAACATGGTGGCAAACTGTGGAGAACGAAATCTGGGGGGGCCCGTTCGTAAGTGGTCAGTGGTTTGTGGCGCAGAAAGAAATGCTGACACTTTTCAGTAAAATGTAAACCACAAACTATATTTACATAGATAACAAACTAGCAAGAACGGTTACAAGATGCACACAACAGATAATTAAACATAGTCTAGGCGCAGGGAGGACGATTGGTGGTGTTGCTGGCCACCTCAATCCTTTGGTCCTTCCGGGCCTCAGGAGAGGAACAGCCAGGAGATCCCTCGACGGAAGATGACTGGAATCAGGTACGCTGACTTTAGCCTTCCGCACGAACCCCGCATCCTCGTGGCTGTTCTTTGGGACAGGTGATGGTGGCCTAAACCCTAGCCTAAGCTAAAAAGAAAAACTCTAACTAAGCCCGACGCACCCGACAAACAGACTCGATGACGGCCGACATGCTTTGACCCGACGCTTTACAATTGCGGGGGAGCTAAGGGGTGGGGGTGGGGAAGGATAGGGGACGGGGAAGGGTAGAGGATGGGCGGGAGTAGTCTGGGGAGACCCAGGCGACCCTACTACGGGGCTTGGGCAAACGTCCACCAGGGCCTCTCTGATGCGCACTGCATACTGGCGCGCCTGACGGATGGCAGCTGTGTCGGGCTGTTCCAAGGTCTGTGCTTCGGCTGCCATCCATGCAGGGAGGAAGGCCTCCCCACTGCGCTCCACAATGTTGTGGAGCACGCAGCACGCGGCCAGGACCTCCGTTGCATTCTGCTCACCCATCTCGAGACGGGTGAGCAAGCAACGGAAGCGGGCCTTTAAATGTCCAAAGGCCAGCTCCATTGGGTTTCGGGCCCGGTTGAGGCGGTCGTTGAACCGGGCCCGGTTCTGGTCCAGCTGCCCCGTGTAGGGCCACATTAGCCAGGGCATCAGGGGGTAGGCCGCGTCCCCGACAACGCAGATGGGCATAGGCACATCCCCGACAGTCAAGTCCCGCCGGGGGAAGTAGGTGCCCGCCTCCAACCTGCGATACAGTCCAGAGTTCCGGAGGATGCGGGCGTCGTGTGCCCGGCTGGACCAGCCCCCGTAAATGTCCAGGAAGCAGCCCCGGTGGTCCACGAGGGCCTGCAGAACAATGGAGCAGTACCCCTTTCGGTTCATGAAATGGGCCGCTCGATGCTCCGTGGCCCGGATGGGGATGTGGGTGGCGTCCAGGGCTCCCCCGCAGTTGGGGAACCAGAGGGCAGCAAAGCCGGCCATGGTATCATCCACGTCGCGCAGGTGGATGATTCGTGGGAGCAGGACGTCGTTGATGGCGTGGACGACCTGCAGAAGGGTACAGAGAAACACAAGGGAACACATCACATATGGCAGGGGTGAGTGTGCGCTCCCTTGGTCCCCCCCCTTGATTCCCTCTGTCCTCTCTCTCTCACACACACACACACACACACACACACACACACACACACACACACCCCACCCACCCCCCAGGGTCCCTCTCGCCGCACGCCCCCCCCACCAGGCCTGTGCAAGGGAGGGGCGGCCCAAACCCCTGGGCGACCCAGCCGGGAGTCTTGGCTGTCCCTGGGCCTGGAGTGCAGCACCCTCCCCCCATCCCACTCCCCCTGGGACTTACCTCCATGACGATCACTCCGACGGTTGATCTTCCCAGCCCAAACTGCTGGGCCACCGAGCGGTAGCTGTCCGGTGTGGCCAGCTTCCAGAGTGCGATGGCGACCCTCTTCTTCACGGGGATGGGTGCCCGCAGCCGGGTGGTGGCTCTCTGCAGCGCGGGGGTGAGTCAGGTGCACAGCTGCAGGAAGGTCCGCTTTCTCATTCGGAAATTCCAGATCCACTGGTGGTCGTCCCATCGTCCGAGGACCACCCGGTCCCACCAGTCGGTGCTGCTCTCCAAACTCCAGATGGGCTGGTCTACGGTTGGGTGCTGATGCCACACGGTTGCCAGGGCCTCCCTGGTGAGGGAGTCCAAGGCAATCTCTGCCTCCTGGTCCATGAACAGCATGGCACCGGCCTGCAGCAGGAGCCGCAGCCACCTGTACAGCCCCAACAGGGGCCCGACCAGGCACATGGCCACCCGTGGCTCCACAGCAGACAGAGCAGGGCAGAAAAAAAAACCCGCAGGCAAAAGCAGTTGGGGCCAAAGGGTGGTGTCCCCAAAAGTCAGAGGGCAACCACAGACCCTGTGAAGGGTGTTAGTCCCT
This sequence comes from Pelodiscus sinensis, assembly GCF_052426305.1. Classification (NCBI taxonomy): domain Eukaryota; kingdom Metazoa; phylum Chordata; order Testudines; family Trionychidae; genus Pelodiscus; species Pelodiscus sinensis. Next base: position 112,625,480 of record NC_143055.1, on the reverse strand, counting down.
GGCAGAGGCCCCAAGGCACGGGAGCAGGAGACCAACGGCTGCCCAGCGAGACCCCTTTAACCACGTGTCTGAACAGCGCTCTGGCCCCGCCCCCGGAAAGATCTGGTGGCCTTTGCCCTCTTCAAAATGGCTCCGGGCTTCTGCTTTTCTGGAAAAGCACGCCGCCAATGTAGACGCGCTTTTCCGGAAAAGCGCTTCGTTACAATGATAACTCTGGGGCCAATGTAAACTCTCCTTTTCCGGAAAAACTGAAAACGGAATAGTATTCCGTTTTAAGCATTTCCGGAAAAAGGTGCCAGTGTAGACGTAGCCAAGGAATCAGTGAATCTGGGCAGGATTCTTTATTTCGATGATGAGCAACTTCGTAGATGAACATTTCTTGGAGACTACTGGCAAAACAAACCGTATGTTACCTGCTTTAGACACAACCCCTCTGCCTTTCACTCCCTTCACAGGAACAATCTTCATGCTTTGTATTTAAAATGATCTACAAAGAGTAGTTATAAAATAGGTTAAATTGCTGAAACCCAACAAGATTTGGTAAATGAACTGCCTTATGAATACTGACTGGTTACTTCTCAAACCAGAGATAAGTGAGTATATGTTGTTTATGAATTTAGACATTAGCCCAGGGGTGTCCAAACTTTTTTCAAAGAGGGCCAGATTTGAAGAAGTGAACATGCGTGAGGGCCGTCCCCGCACTCTCAGCCCCAAGGCGGAGGGCCCGCAGGGTCGGACGCGGGTGGAGAGCTCAGGGCACGCCGGCCTCACGGCGGCCCGGGGGCAGGGCGAACGTGCCCTACAGGGCAGGCTCTAGGACCGCGGAGGCCATGGGCGGCGGCGGCGCGGCCGGAAGCGGCGCGCTGGGTGCGCCAGTTCAAAAGAGCGTCGGGGAGCCAGGAGAGGGGGAGGAAGCGGGGGCCGTATTAAATCGGAACACGGGCCGCAATTGGCCCGCGGGCTGGACTTTGGACATGCCTGCATTAGCCTCTGAAAGCTGGTGTTAATAATGGAAAATCTGACAGTTCAATACGTTTATTATCAGCACAGTTTCTCATGTATTTTCTTTTTCATCCTAGTATAAAAGATTGCACTAAAAAGGCTGTAGTCAAAACAGTAAAAATATAACAAAACACTGTAGTAGTAGGGTTACCAGATGGTTTAACAAAAATACCAAACACCCACACTCCCCACCCGACGGAAAAAATTTTGTTGAGAGAGAGAGGAAAAAAAACGGGGGTGGGGGGCGGGAAGGGTGCTGAGTCTTTAAACGGCCCTGTACTCTCACTCCCCCGTCCCCACCAGATGCTTCCATCCGAGGGAAACAGGAAATACCAGTATTTTGTTGTTTTTTTTTAACCGGACAGGGGACCCGAATAACGGACAGTCCAGGCAAAAACCAGACACCTGGCAACCCTACATAGTAGGCCTCTCCTTCCATTTCAATGGCATTCACAAGAGTTAAAATGCTGTAAGTAACTCATTGAACATATTATCAGTTCATTAGCTGCATCTGGCTCTTGTCAGTATTTTAGAGTGGTGGAACTGCTGTATTGTTAAATTGCTTGACAGCAGTGTACACAATGCTTTCCTTCTTGAGAGAGAAGCTTCTCTTCTGGCATAGTATACATTGCTAAAGCCTAGTCCTGCATTCTCTGTGAACTCAAAACTCTGGCCAAATTCAATGTCCCTTATGCTACTGGGAAGATTCACGTGGTGAACTATCTGAGGATTCATTTCCCCTGTATGGATGAGAAGTCAGTAGACTGTTCCTTCTGCAGAAACCAAGCAGACCAACTAGGTAAGTGCTCACATCATAGGAGCTACTATCCAAATTAACACTCGTTGGCTGCACAGGAGTATGTCTATACAGAAGTTGTGAGATGTAATCTTCAGCTCAAGGAGACATTACTGCACTAGTTCTCATTTAGCTCAAGCACGAAAAACAAAAGTATAGTCATTGTGGCATGAGTAGTGGGAGGGATACGTGCCAATGGGTTTGGACAGGATCACATTTGGGCATCTGCTCCCTCCCATTGCAAGTGTCATCAGAGCGACACATTTCATTTTAGCATGCTAGCTTGATCAGAGCTAGCGTGAGCACATCTCCTTGAGCAGGAAATTAGATCTTCCAACTCCATCAGTAGACATATCCTTAGCGTAAGGAGAGGGAAACCATCCTCTCATTTCTAAAGTCACCTTCTCCAGCTCCGGGTTCAGGCACATGGGGGAAGGGAGCAATATATGGAAATAAGTCTATAATGAGCTCTATAGGAGTTCAGTCACTAAAACCTAATTGGCAACAGTTTACACATAGACTCACAGACACTCTGTAACTGTTTCTACTGGTTTCAGGGATACCCATATCCTGTCTTCATATTAACAAGGTCTTTGGTTGTAAATAGAGAAGTATAAAACAACAATGACAGAAAGCATGGAGGTATATTTTTGCCCCACAAATCCTATTTTAGATTCTATATCATTTTCTTTGTCAAGAGGAATCTTATCTCCTGAAACATCCCATGCTACTTAGTAAGATCCCATTTGTATTCTTAAATTTCCATGGATGTCTAAAAATCAATGTGTATCAAGTTGAAGAAGAATAAATGTATGCAGAGTCAGTGTCTACTTAGTAAAGATTTTTTTTTTTTTATTTAGCATGCCATTATGAGCTTTATTCTCTGTGGCTATTAAGGTATAATTGACTTTTTTGTTTGACTGAAAGAGAAAATTAATTTCCCTTGAGTGAAACCTTTACTGATTGTACCAATGAAAGATAAGGCTCTATAACCTTCTCTCAAAAATTGTCTCATTGACAATTCAAGAGGCCTAATTTTTCAATAATGTAACCTTCCTTTCATTCTGCAGGATTAACTGACTGTGGAGGTTTTCCCAAGTTAAGCAATGATCTCCCAAAGGAACACTGTTAGAATCAGTCTCTCTTATGCTTACAAAAGGTGAGCTAGAGAGCTTCTGTTATTCTTGGAAATTCAATGGTAACTCTGAAAGAGCTCTGAGCATTTTTCTTCCGATACAGCATGATACTACTTACAACAAGTAAGTTGGAAAGAAATTCATGTTGCAAAGTCAAGCACTCAGAAGTTAGGAAAATGCCAGACTCGAGGTTACAATAATTTATCCCCATGCACAGATGTATAATGATACAACCTTTAATTACATGATCACGTATTTCCACAGATTTCTTGTAATTCAGTGCACAGGATGTATGAGCACACCACAGGTAGAAATGCAATATTTCTTTTAATTCTTATCTCTCAGTATGTGGCTTTAGACCTTATTTACCAAAAGACATCCAAACCCTCTAGTGAATATAGAAGTATCTCCTCTTGGGCATTCCTATGGTGCTTATTTATTTGTTTAAAATATTTTTACTCTGCCTCTGTATTTAAAATATGCAAGCAACTTCAATCCCAAGGCAAGTTTGTATTGGAGGATATGGTCCTTCAAATACCCCAGTCCCAACCCATTTAGGGGGTTTCTAAGTCATAACCAAGATCTTGAATTGTGCCCAGAAACATATTGGAAGCCAGTGCAGCTGCCAGAGCATCAGAAAAATATGCTCAGTAAAATGAATATTAATTAAAACTTGGGGAGCCCCATTCTGGACCAGTTGAAGCTTTCAAAAACTCTTGAAAGGCAGCCCCAGGTAGAGCGCATGGCTGTAGTCCAATTGGGATGCGATAAGAGCATGAATCACCGTAGCCAGGTCATTCTTATTCAGGAAGGGTCGCAGATGATGGGTCAGCAGAAACTAGCCACTGAGGATATCTGGTTCTCAAATGTTAGAAAAGGGTTCAAGAGGACTCCCAGGCTGTTCTTTATGGGGAAGTATGACCCAATCCAGAATAGGTAACAACACATTCACAATCCACAGGACCTTGGTCTTATCACCATAATACAGGTTGAAATCTTAACTGGGATTTTCTGATCTGGCCACATCCATGGTCTGGCATGCATGTTGCATGACCAGAGCCCCAGTGGAGGATCCCTGCAGGCCGTCAGGGCAATAGATTACCCGCAGAGAGCTGGCAGTGGAGCTGCCCAGTGGGGTTGGGAGAACCAACGTATGACTACCTAGTGGGGCTGAAGGCCCCAGCACGCACAGCTGCCCGGAGCCCCAGCGTATGGTGTTTGCGGCTGCCTGGAGTGCCAGCACTGGGATTCCTGGCGGAGCCACGGCAGCAATGACTACCCAGCGGGTCGGAAGAGCAGGGGGCCAGTAGGAGGTGGGGAGCTGGTAGGAAGGCCAGTGGCTGGGCCAAGGGAGGCCGGTGGCAGGGGCCCAAAAATAACCTCCCCTGGTCAGGCAAAATTCCTCATCCAGGAACAGTCAGGTTCCGAGGCTGCCGGACTAGAGAGGTCCAACCTGTACTGGAGTGCTTCACAGACAATTTCATTAATCATCACAATACACCGGTGAGGTAAAAAGGTATTAATATTACCACTGCTTTACATATGGGGAACTGAAGTACAGCATGATCAAAGCCAACAGTCAAAAATCCCAATTAATTTTGGGACTCTTACTTACCTGCTATTAGTATTAATGTTTTGGAGTATTAATATCTCCAAAGGCCAGAAATAGGATACTACATGGTGAGGGCTCTGAGGTGCTATAGAGAGCTTTTTCCCAGGTGTATTGCTGGTGCATCTTGCTTACATGTTCAGGGTCTAACAAGCACCTATTTGGGGGTTGGAAGAAATCCACCCCAGGTCAGATAAGCAGAGATCCTGGATTTTTTGGCGGGGGGAAGGCAGGGTTGTCTCCCTGCAACTTGGGCTAGCAGTCACTTCTTAGTTTCAGTTCAAGTAAACGGTAACCAGAAGTGTCTGAAACTTGAAGTCTTAAATCTGATGACTTCAGAAACTCAGCCAGAGGTTAATACATGAAGTGGATGCATGAGTTTCTGAAGCCTGTAGTATGTCAGAGATCAGACTAGATGATTATGATTGTCCCATCTGTCCTTAAAGCCTATAAGATACCTAGGGATGACTTTTTCTGAGTACTTGGTATTTTTATATCACTACATATATTCAACTCACAGCTCCCACTGATGTCACTTGCAGTTGTGTGTTCAACACTTCTGGAAATCAAGCCACAGCTGTTTCACTTTGGGTTCTCAGAAAATTAAGAACACACTTGTGAAAATCTGTGTTTAAGTGACTTCTACATTGCCCAACCTTTCCTACTAATCTCTATGACAGAGACAAAGAGAGAATCTAATTATCCAGAGTGACATTCTATTATTCAATTATCTAATATCCACAAGACCATTCCTTCACTTCCTGCCATCCCCTGCCTCATTTTCTACACATCTTACAGTTTCTGCAGCAAAAGAGAACGGGGGAACTCAGACAACAGCATGATCTGGACACATGGCCAAGAAACACTGGAGATATTCCACAGAGATTTCAACAACCTACACCCCACCATCAACCTCAGCCTGGACCATTCTACACGAGAGATCCACTTCCTGGACACCACCGTACAAATCAACAATGGAAAATTAGACACCACTCTCTACAGAAAACCCACTGACTCATACAGTTACCTACATGCATCCAGCTCCCATCCAGAACACACCACACGATCCATCGTCTATAGCCAAGCCCTTCGATACAACCGCATCTGCTCTAACCCCACTGACAGAGACCAGAAGCTTCAGGATCTCTACCAAGCATTTATAAATCTCAACTACCCACCCAGAGAAACAAAAAAGCAAATTGAAAGAGCCAGACGAATACCTAGAAACCATCTACTTCAAGACAGACCCAAGAAAACCAACAATAGAACACCACTTGTCATCACCTACAACCCCCAACTTAAACCTGTCCAACACATTATCAAGAAACTACAGCCTATATTGGAACAGGATACCATACTCAAAGAGGCTCTGGGAGACAGACCCATAGTCTCCTATAGACAACCACCTAACCTCAAGATGATTCTTACCAACCACCACAGGACATACCACACTAATACCAACCCTGGTACCTTCCCTTGCAACAAACCCCGTTGCCAGCTTTGTCCACATATTCATTCTGCTGATACCATTATTGGACCTAACCAAGTGAGTTATAAGATCAAGAACACATATTCCTGCGCATCCAGAAATATAATCTACGCTATCATGTGCCGAAAGTGTCCGTCTGCTATGTACATTGGACAAACATCTCAGACACTTCGTCAAAGGATTAATGCCCACAAAACAGATATTAGACAAGATCACAAAGAGAAAACAGTTTCTTGCCACTTTAACCAGAAAGGACACTCTCTAAATGACTTAGCCACCTGCATTCTGCTACAAAGACCTTTTACATCTGCACTTGAAAGGGAATCCTCTGAACTGTCATTCATGTTAAAATTCGACACTTACCACCAGGGACTTAACAAGTCTTTGAACTTTCTCACCCATTATCAAGACAGTTTCCCCAATTATCACCTGTAATACCATTAACTCACAAACATCCCACTCTCCCTACCTTTAATATCAGCAATTCACAGACACTTACCTTCCTTCCTCCCCCTTCCCACCCCCCCGCATCCTCCTTCTGTTCTGCAATGTGATTTGTCCTTTTCATATTTGTTCATTTTTTTTAAATTGTATCCTTTGGTATATATGGTTGTGACTACTTTCTTCCACTATTTGATCTGAGGAAGTGGGTCTGGCCCACGAAAGCTCATCATCTAATAAACCATCTTGTTAGTCTTTAAAGTGCTACATTGTCCTGCATTTTGCTACAACAGCTACGTTCACTATACAACCTTAATTCATCCTTTGAACATTACCGTTCTTCTAGTGAATAAAGCAGGGTCCTATGTAAAAAATAGTGTATGATTATATAAAGACTAATACATGCAACCTTAATTCTAGCATATTCTAGCTTTTTGGTGCCTAAATTTGAAAACTGAGCAGTCTTTTAACCTAAGTTATTTTTAATGCAATTTCCTACATTTTAAAAATTACAATGTGAAGAAACAAATTTTAACACTCTATGTAGGTCACCAATAGAACTGAAAACTTTAGATCCACAGTAAAGGAAAAAAAATTGGTTTTGAAAAAAAAAAAAAGGTAAAAAAAACATTCTGTGCTTGGTAAGCATTTTCTGTGAACATTTTTCTGTTTCCCATCAGTGGCATAGCCAGAAGGGCCCATTTGGTCCCCCCACCCTTGACTTTGTGTGAGTTGGCACTGGTGGGGGTGGTAAGAGCTGGAGGAGTGAGGTCAGTTCCCATGCATGGCCCTGCTACCCAGCCGGAGCGCCAATGGACTGGAACTGGGTCAGCTGAAGGTGGACAGGATAAGGTCACTGCTGAGGATAAGGTAGTGGGCTGGGTCCTCCTGGGGCCTCACAGATTAGGTCTCACAGGAGAGCCAGGTGCCGCGGGGTCAGACATGGCCCCGTGCCCCAGCTGTAGTGCCAGACACAGCAGGGTCAGACCCTGAGCCCAGCCTGCATGGACGGGCCCGGATAAAAAGTGGGTGGGTGACGCCCACTCTGTGGTTGCACCACTGTTAAAAAATTAGAACTTTACTTAACAGTTAAAATTTTCTGTGTACATTTTTGTTTTGGTTGAAAAATTACTTATCCGAAAATACTTTGCTGAAAAAAAAAATTTAGAATGCTCCATTACAACCCCCTGCAAACTGCAATTAAACAAAAAAAAAAAAGCCTTCTATTAATTAAATTTCTCAGTTCTCTCTCAGGTATGACTCCTTAGTAGACAACAATAAAAATCCCCTCCTTTCTTCCAACCCCCCGCCCCAATGAAAGAATGTAACCTCTGGTCTTACAAATCTCTTAACATTTCTACTCTATCCTCCATCTAGGAGTAAAATGAAGGACCACGTGGGAGAGGAGAACAAGGAGGATATCCAGGTCCATGTGGTAGGGGATCCTTCTAATAAAATCAAGTGTATGGTAAGGACAACATCCTCTCCCTTTGCTACTGCTGTATGATACAGAATACATTATTTCAGAACTGTTTTTCTCTTTACCCTGACTTGCAGAGTCCATGCTGAAGTTCAGTCAGCCAGACATAAAGCCCAGTTGGTTAAGAGAGAAGCCAGCAAGTTTTTCCATCATGGTCTAGCATTCTGACTGCATCTCACAAGTCAGGAAGAATCAGAGAAGAGTTCTGACTCACCAAGGAAACAATATACCAGCAACAAGTTAGAAGGGATTTAAACTCTTCTTGGAATTCATGACTCTGATTTTCCCTTGTTCAAAAACTGTGTTAAATTATACAAAGGAGTTTAATCTATCTTAATACAAGTTAAATTTTTAGATTACTATGATCATCACCTTTATTTATGCAACTGTGACAGGGAAACCAACATGGTTAATGTTAAAACAAAAAAGGAAACAGTCTTTTCACGACCTGCACTTTGTTTCACCAATGTTTGGGAAACCCTAACAAATTCTGTAATAAACACACTCAGATATATGTTTAATGTATCTGCCATCTGGCTTTCCTAACTTGCCTATGAAGTATTCGAAGGATCAGCCACCCAAAAAGAAGAAATACAATATAGTAGCAGATGGGGAGAAGACCAGAATCGATGCATGGTAAATGCTGTGTTTGATTTGAAATACTGTGCTATTTAAACTGTTTAGATAATATTATTATTAAACATTTTTTAAATATAAAGTGTTTTAACGTGATACTGGATTTACAAATGTTTTTGTTCAAGTCACACATATATACTATGGAGGTGAGCATTGTCTACTCAGGGATCATCTTTCTTTCTATGTTTATGCTTAGCACAATGGGTCCCCAGCCCTGGTTTAGGCCTTTACTACCAAAGCACATAGCAACAATATAATGGACAGGAGAAGTGCTGACCAGCACCTAGTGATTAAGGGCTTAAACTCAGATAGCTAGCAAAGGTGTTGGCCAGGGAGCCAGGAGAACCAATTGAGACAGAAGGTTGAAATTTGAACTGGATATAGAACATAAGAATGACCATACTGGGTCAGACCAAAGGTCCATCTAGCCCAGTATCCTGTCTGCCGACAGTGGCCAGTGCCACGTGCCCTGAGAGGGTGGACCAAAGACAATGATCAAGCAATTTGTCTCTTGCCATCCTTCTCCAGCCTTTGACAAACAGAGGCCAGGGCACCATTCCTTACCCCTGGCTAATAGCCTTTTATGGATCTAACCTCCATTAATTTATCTTGCTCTTTTTAAAACTCTGTTATAGTTCTAGCCTTCACAGCCTCCTCTGGCAAGGAGTTCCACAGGTTGACTGTGCGCTGTGTGATTCCTTGCCTACTGTCATTGTCTGTGAGAGAAAAACCAGGAGCTGAGAGAGACAGAATGATTTAAACCCTGGTAGGACAACCATATCTCCAAGGAACTTGGGGCATGGGAGTGGAATGAAGAAAGAGAAAACTGGAAGTAAGTTAAGGGAAAGTGAATCCAGTTACATTCAGGGTAATTTTTTTTTATTTTGTGGTTTGGTTTGAACTGCTTTGTATGAATCTATGCCTCCCCTCTGCCTTTACCATCTAAGTATTGGTCCAAGAAAATTTTCTCTGTGCTTTAATTTGTTTTCCTTAGTTGCTCTGTAACATCTAGCAACCAAGTACGCTTTATCAAGTTTATCTTTTGTTTAAGGTGATGATTTGATTCTTGTGTCCTGGAAGTTACTAGTCGGTCTATCTGTGTGTATCTGAATACCTCTAACTGAGGGGTCAGCTGCCAGAGTCTGAAGCTTGTTTTTCTTTTTTCAAGCTCTTTTGAGGCAAAAGAGTTTGGGGTTCCCCTGGGGGTGATTCCAAGTGTTCACCGCTGGTTTTTAGGGATAGAAAAAGCACTTGATGGTGGCAACGACTCCTCCAAATCTGTATATTACAATTCTGGGGGGAAGTTTTTTGGAACCAGTGCCTGTAGAGGCAAGGTTTGAAGCTTTCTTGTGGGTCTTCACCTTCTGCACTCAGAGTGCCATAGGGGAATAGGGATGTTAAATATCAATTAACTACTTAAATAGTCGATGGGATTTCCAATAGTGCACATACTGTCTTTGAAATGTACAAGAGCCCCCATTGGAATTTCAAAGTTGGAATACCGCGTGGAAACCAGGGCCAGCGGGAAGTCCCTCGCTGACCCCAGTTCCATGCAGGGGCTTCCACTTTGAAATGTACAAGAGCCCCCGCTGGCGCTCTTGTGCATTTCAAAAATTGAAACGCCGCATGGAGCTGGGGTCAGCAGAGGACTCCCTGCTAGGGCTCTTCCACATTTCAAAGAGGAAGTACCATCACTGCACTCTGCCCTGTTCCATGGAGCTGGGGGGAAACTGACTTTTAAGCTGGCACCCACCATGACCTCCTCCTCTTCCTTCCCTTGCTGCCTCTATCACAAAGAGGCATCAAGGGGGGGAAGTGACTAGTCGACTCGTGTCAACTATCTGATACCCTTTTGCTTATCAGATAGCTGACTAGTCGCTTACATTGCTAGTGGGGAACAGTCCTGACAAACAGTATCAGCTCCTATATCAGCCTCTTTCAGACCCCCAAGCACATAATCCTTACACCCCAACAATGTCCTGAGACTGTCATGGCCTATGGGAACCATAATTTAGAGCAGGCACACATTTAAGGCCCAAGCTGGCTTTACAACCAAGCGAGTAAAAAGGTGGAGTAAAGTTATTCCACCCCTCACCAACCCTTGTCATGTGCCAAGTAGAATTTAACCAGACAAGAGAATCTGGGTCACAGATGCTTAGGAGTGTTAATTATATCAGGATTTCAATCTGTAATTTATTCTACTGAATAAATTACCTCTGTGGCATATTTGAACCTACTTTACTCCACCTACTGGTTACAGGGCGCACCAAGGAGGAGATAATTAAATAAAACAAACAACCAAGGTATCTTTTAAAAAAGGATTTCTCTGGACATCAACAGCTCCTTAGCTCATCCCCCTATCAGGTATTTACCCAGTTACCTTGCCTCAAAAGACAACTTAGAAGTGCCATGGTAACAACGTCACTTAGATAGTTTAAATTAAATACCCATAAACTGATTTGCTCAAATCTCTCTGGAATCTTTCAAAATTCTTGGACTGTTTTTTAAACTTAAAGTTCCTTGCAGCATTTGAATGAGAAAGCATTTTTAAAATTAATGACCAATACAAAGGAGCAGCCAAGTACACTCGCATTAGTAAAGCCCTTGAGGCCATTAAAGTACAAATATTAAATAGCAATAATCACTAAACAATTAGGAAGCAGAGTTCAATGAACTCTGGGGCAGTGGGAGGGGAGAAAGAAATCCCTGAACGTTTGCTCAAATTGTCAATGACTTCTATTGGCCCAGACTGCCGATGTGCACTTTTCCACGGTTAAGTAAATGAGTCTTCCATACGCAAGTGCTCACATACAGTGAATGTTCAACTTGCACACATCTATACTTGAAATAGGAAACAATTGATATATTTCACCAGGGATGGGACCCTTCTTATTGAACACAGTAGTGCAACAGAGCTCCCAAAACACACTGCCAAAGCTCTGCCGCAAAGGCAATTAAACAAGCTGTGCAAGGATTTCTCAGCTAAGATCATGCACACTTTTAGGAGCTTTGTATGAATGTGATGAGAGAGAAAAATCATTTAAATTCTACTCCCATCCAGTAAATCGGTTGTGCGCAACCTTTTTTCAACCACAACCCCCATATACTTGTGCTGCAACCCCCAACATATTTTGAGCAGAGTGCTTGGTTCTTGGCAGCCGGGGGCTGGGCCCAGCCATTGGTGGCCCCCCCAGGAAGACATCCATGATCTCTTTGGGGGTCACGACCCATGGGCTTTGTACCACTGAAATAAATAATATAACAGTTATATTTTTAAGAAGTGCTGTTAAGTGCAAAGTCAGTGTGGACCAGAATGAGAAATGATTAAATTGTTCTAAATATTCCCTAAACCTGTTCTTGTGCTACGGCTCTTAGTATTGCTTCCTTTGAATATAAAATCCAATTGGCATCTTCAAGACCATTTAACTACAGGTATCACCCTTCAGAAATAGGAACAAAGTCATATTTTCCTAGAGAATCATAGGATTGAAAGGTGCTGTGAGAGGTCATCTGATCAAGTTCCTGCGTACTCGTGGAGGACCAAGTGTTATCTAGACCAGGGCTACTCAACATGTGGCCTGCGGGTGGGAGCCAAACCAAAAAAGTAGTCTATAGAATGGTCTCCTGTTGATATGCGTTTTAGTAGTTAAATTCCTGGACTGTCATTGCTCATTAAAAGTGCTGTCATATGGGTGGCAATTGGGTAAATACTGCATTTTATTAATATCAGCAGAACTGACTTAAATGGGGCCTGCGTATTGTGTAGTCTTGCCTTAATCTTTGTAGTCAAGCCTGTCAGTGTGAAAGATGCTATTTGCACATATTTGCATGTATATGCAACTACTCTTCAGTTGTGGCCTCTTAAGTGTGCTGTGAGTATCATTGTGGCTCCTGGGGCTTCGAAAGTTAGGTAGTCCTGATCAAGACTATCCATGACAGATGTTTGTCTAACTTGCTCTTTAAAATCCCCAGTAATGTTGATCTGACAATATCCCTCAACAATTTATTCCAGTGCATAACCACTCTGACAAGTCCTTGCCACAATTTAAACCCACAGCTTTTCCTATCCTCAGGAATTAATGAGAACATTTTTTTCCTCCCTTTTCCTTGTAACCACCTTTTATGTACTTGAAAATGTATGCCCTCTCTCTTCTACAGACTAAACAATTCCATTTTTTCAATCTTTCCTCACAACTAACATTTTCTGGGCCTTTAATAATTTTTCTTGTTCTCCTCTAGTCTTTCGCCAATTTGACCACATCTATCCTGAAATAGGGCACCCAGAATTGGACACAAAACTCCAACTGAGGCCTCAATGTGGAAAAGGGTGAAAGAATTGCTCCTCATGTGTTGCTTAAAACATTCCTGCTAACAGGTCCCAAAATGATGTTTGCTTTTTTTGCAACAATGTGACCCCGTTGACTCTTATTTAGTTTATAATACACCAGTACCCCCAGACTCCTTTCTGCAGCAATCATTTCCTATTTTTGTGTGTGTGCAACTGACTGTTCCTTCCTAAGTGGAGCACTTCGTATTTATCCTTAATAAATTTCACCATTTTTACTTCAGACCATTTCTCCAGTTTGTCCAAATCATTTTACATTTTAATCCTAGCCTCCTAAACACTTGCAGCCCCTCCCAGCTTGGTATGATCTACAGACTTTATAAGCGTACTCTGTATGCCATTATCTGAAACAAGATGTTGAACAGAATCAGATCCACAACTGATCTTTACAGGATTCCACTTGAGATATCCTTTCACTTGATTGTCTCGGAGAATGGTTTTCCATCCAGCCATGCACCCACCATACAGTACCTTCATCTAGACTGTTTCTCAAGAAGGTCACGTGAAACAGTATCAAGGGCCTTAATGAAGTCAAGATATACCACATCTATCCGCCCCCCCCACCATTCACAAGGCTTTAGAGAGCTATTACATTGGTTTCACGTGGTTTGTTCTTGACAAATCCATGCTGACTGTTACTTACCACCTTATTATCTGCTAGGTGTCTGCAAATTGATTGCTTAATTATTTGCTCCGTTATATTTCCAAATACTGAAGTTAAACTGATTCGTCTGGATGATTCTTATTTCCCTTTTTAACAGATTGACACAACATTTGCCCTTTTGCAGTCTTCTTGAATCTCTTCCACCATCAATGACTTTTTGAAGATAATTATTCTGGCTCAGATATCTCCTCACTTAGCTCCTAGAGTATTCTAGGATGTAGTTCATCAGGCTCCAATGACTTAAAGACATCTAATTTGCGTAAGTAATTTTTAGCTTGTTTTCCCCTATTTGAGCCTCTCATCCTACTTCATTTTCTTCTATGTTAGATGTCCAATTGCTGCTAACCTTTTTGGTGAAAACTGAACACACACAAGTCTTAGAGGAGTAGCCACGTTAGTCTGTGTATGAAAAAAACAATGTGGAGTCTTGTGGCACCTTAAAGATAACAGATTTATTTGGACATTCTATTCTATTTATTCAATGCCCAAATACATTTCTTAATCTTTAGGGTGCCACAGGATTCCTCATTGTTGAAACACAAAAGTCATTTGGCACTTCTGCCATTTCCACATATTTTCTTAGCTTCTGCCCATTCCTCACTGAGTAGTAACGGGTCTACTTTGGCCTTGGTCTACCTCTTGCTTCTAATACATTTATAGAAGGTTTTCTTGTTATCTTTTATGTGTCTAGCTAGATTAATGTCACTTTGTGCCTTGGCTTTTCTAATTTTGTCGTTTATATCCAGCCTTTGATCTAGTTCCCTTTCTTTAGAGCTGCTTTTTGAAGTTCAGGTCATGGATGATCTCCTGGGTAAGCCAGGATGGTCTCTTCCAAATTTCCCATCTTTCCTACACAGAAGAGTGGGTACACATGAGCTCTCTGAGTACATAACATAACAAGCACCATACTGGCTCAGATGAAAGGTCCATCGTATCCAGTATCCTGTCTTCTGACAGTGGCCAATGCCAGATGCCCCAGAAGGAATGAACAGAACAGGTAATCATGAAGTGATCCTTCCCCTGACTGGGAAGTGATCATTCCCAGCTTCTGACAAACAAGAGGCTAGGGACACCATCCCTTCCCATCCTGGATAACAGCCATTGATGGACCTATCCTCCATGAATTTATCTAGTTCTTTTTTGAACCCTTTAAAAGTCCTGGTCTTCACAATATCCTCTGGCAAGGAGTTCCACAGGTTGACTGTTCATTGTGTGAAGAAATACTTTCTTTCATTTGTTTTTAACTTATTAATTTCATTTGGTGATCCCTTGTTCTTGTATTATGGGAACAAGTAAATAACTTTTCCTTATTCACTTTCTCCACACCAATCATGATTTTATTGATCACTATCAGCTCCCCTTTGGTCTTCTCCTTTCCAAACTGAATTGTCCCAGTTTTATTAACTTCTCTTCATGTGACAGCCTTTCCATACCCCTAATAACTTTTGTTGCCCTTTTCTGAACTTTTTTTTCCAATGCCAAGATATCTTTTTTGACATGAGGTGACCACATCTGCATGCAGTATTCAAGTTATGGGCATACCATGGATTGAAATAGAGACAATAAAATATTGTGGCTTACTCTCGCTCCCTTTTTTAATGGATTCCTAACATTCTGTTTGCTTTTTTGACTGCTGCTGCACATTGAGCGGATGTTTTCAGGGAACTGTCCACAATGACTCCAAGATCTCTCTTTTGAGTGCTAGCAGCTAAATTAGTCCCCATCATTTTATACATATACAGGCAGTCCCCGACTTACGTGGATCCGACTTATGTCGGATCCCTAGATACGAACGGGGTGAGGCAACTCCCGCACATGCGCAGCAGCATTCCCAGGGCTCGCTCACCTGGGTCCTAGGATCCTCCTCCTCCTCCGGCCGGCTCCGACTGGGGTCCCGGAGAGCTGCCGGGCAGAGGAAAAGTGCCTCCCCCTGCCAGCAACAGGCTGCCCCCTCCCCTGAGCAACAGGCTGCCGAACAGACAAAAGCAGCCTCTCTGCCCCTCCTTCCCCTATACATGCCGGGCTCCGGGAGCGCAGCAGCGTCCCCGGGGCTCGCTCACCTGGGTCCTAGAATCCACCTCCTCCTGCTCTTCGGCCGGCTCCAACTGGCCTCTGCCTGCAGCAGCTGGCCACAGGGACAGGGATCCCGCAGAGCTGCCGGGCAGAGGAAAAGTGCCTCCCCACGCCCGGTGCCCCCCCCCCGCCCCGCGGCCTCGCATCCTGCACTCCTCCCCCTCCCCTGTGCCAGCAACAGGCTGCCGAACAGCAGACAAAAGCAGCCTCTCCGCCCCTCCTCCCCCTATACATGCTGGGCTCCCTGGGCAAACAAAGACTCCACCAAAACAAACAAAGTGCTGACCTCATTGTGTTAGCAAAAAAAGGACCCTCCTCCTAGAACCCTGGGTGGTGTGTGGAAATAAAGCTATTAGCTCAAAGCATGGTGCAGAGCTGTTTGGTATTTGATGAGTTACTCCTTTAGTCCTGAGTTTGTCACAGGGACAGAAAAAGATGTGAAATCTTCTGAACAGGGGAACAGACAGCAAAACAAACATTAGAGGGGAGTTAACCTTTCCCTATGCTATCCAAAACTAAAAAAAATGTTTGGCTAGAGTTTCCCCTACAATATGTACCAGTTCCGACTTACATACAAATTCAACTTAAGAACAAACCTACAGTCCCTATCTTGTACGTAACCCGGGGACTGCCTGTAGTTGGAATTATATTTTCTAATGTGCATTACTTAGTACTTATCAACATTAAATTTCTTCTGCCATTTTGTTGCCCACTCACCTAATTTTGTGATATGATTTTGAAGCTCCTAAGATTCTGCTCTGGACTTAACTAGCTTGAGTAGTTTAATATCAAATGTAGCACTTGAGAGTGATACTGTACTTATGCATAAGACAGGAAAGGCCATAACCAGAACTAACTAAATACAAATGTAAAAAACCAAACAAACCCACCAAAAGGAAAAAAAAAACCCCTAAAAACCACCAAAGTAATCTTAGATATTTGGCTAAATAAACAGGAAATTGCTCTTCTCCCATAGGAACAAATGAAATACGTGTTTCAAAGTAGCATCAATTATCAATATTACTATAAGATGCATTTATGTAAATGTTGTCACTGACTGACAGGTACAAAAAAGATATACAAACACTGAATACAGGTTTTCATATAAACTATGAACTCTTAATATGGATGATAAGACCAGATCCTGTCACTTTTACTCACTACTATTCACAGAGTGAGGTACTGTCAATGTGACTAAGGGAGGTGAAATCTTGCTTAGGGATGCAAGCATGTAGCCATTTACACAATTAACTGATGTCGCATGCAGGCCCAGTAGAGCTGCTTGTCTCTCCCTCCAACATCTGATACAGAGACAGTAGGCACGGGGCAGGCCAGAGCCAATATGCACAGGGACCTGGCTTGGGAGCCAGCTTAAAAGCAGAAAGCAGCACCAGCTCCCATCTGGTCTCCTGAACGTAAACGTGTAACTGCTGAAATTACAGCAGTTACATGTTTACAAAATTAAACACATTTTAACATCCCTAGTCTCACCATGATATAATTTTTATAAACGATACTTTTTAGTCTGCATCAACACCACCTCGTTAAAATAGTATTTTATTTTTCTTGGCCTGACATTAACTAACTTGAGAAGGACTGAAGATGACATGTAGTCTTAAAGTTTCGAAGGCACAGAAAAAAAATAAATTCATGTTTCCAGAATCTCTAAAAACCACCCATTAACCAACATACTAAAATTCTACCGAATTCAAAATATATGTCTTAAATGTCCCCTTTACAAAGTGCTGCAAGCGCTCAGTAACTCTGAAGAATGTTAAATCATTTTTGCCTATTTCCATATACAGGCAGTCCCCGGGTTACGTACAAGATAGGGACTATACGTTTGTTCTTAAGTTGAATTTGTATGTAAGTCGGAACTGGCTGCTGCTGAAACTGACCAGGGGCTGACTACAGGAAGCTGGAGGCAGAATTGCTCTGCCCCCAGCTTCCTGGAATCAGCCACTGATCAGTTTCAACAGCCGCTGAATCTCGAGCCTGGGACAGAACAGCTGGGCTGCCAGGTAGGTCCCTGCAGGACCAACCTGGCAGCACCCCAGCTGCTCTACTCCAGGGTCCACAACAAAAGCCTGGTCTGCTGGGGGGTGGGGGGAGGATGAGCGCACTAGCTGCGCCCCTCCCCCAGCAGACCAGAGGCATCGGGAGCAAAGCGGCAGCGGCGGTGGGGTCCCGCGAGGCGCGCGACCCCGCTGCCGGTTTGCTCCCGGTGTCCCTGGTCTGCTGGAGACGGTCCTCAGCAGACCAGGGGCACCCGGAGCAGCTTTTCTCGCCCCAGAGGTCTAGGTGGTGGGACTGCTGCGCTCTGGGCAGTCCCGCTGCCTGCGAGCTCCGGGGCAAGAAAGCCCCGTTCGTAAGTGCGGATCCGACATAAGTCGGGGACTGCCTGTAAGTGAATTTAGGCCCTAAGCTATAGACAAAAATATTTGACAGTGTTGGCCATAATCTTACAGTTGAGATTTTCCAAAGGAACACACTGAGTAGTTTTAAATGCAGTAGGCCTATCAATTTGTCCACTTAATTAATGTGGAAAGACAGATTATCAGGCTACTGTGATATTTAGCTCTTTCAACTTTCTCTCACACACTGAAGCCACTTTCTAAAATGATTGGTAAGTACAAAGGTTTTGGCTGAATATAGTATATTTAGTGGGATGGAAAGGACATTTATCTCATACTATTTCTTTGTGGGAAATAATCAAATCTCAGAAAGGTTACTTGAAATTGCCAGTACAGGCAGTCCCCAGGTTACATTGATCCAACTTACATCGGATCCCTACTTACAAACGGGGTGAGGCAACCCCACACTAGCTGCTTCCCCCCAGCAGACCAGGGAGACGTGAAGCTAGTGCCCCCTCCCCCCCCACCAGCAGACCAGGGAGACGCGGAGTGGCTTTTCTCAGCAGACACCTCAGCTTGAGAATAAAGGACTAAGGGAAGTGAGGTGTGGGAGAATAAAACTGAGCTCTGGAGAAATGTTTGGTTAGAGTTCCCCCTACAATATGTACCAGTTCCGACTTACATACAAATTCAACTTAAGAACAAACCTACAGTCTCAATCTTGTACGTAACCCGGGGACTGTCTGTATAGCAAATATGTCTAAATAAATGTGAATTTCTTACAATATTATTTTCTATTATCGATGAACATTTCTCAAACATCTAGAAGACTGGGCTCACATGTGTCTTTGAATTCTCCTTGATGTTTCTCTTTCAACTGCCATCTCTCTCCTTTTCCTACTTGAATCCAACTTTTTCGTCAACTTAATTTACAGCAAGGAATCCAGAAACCTAGTTCTGTTAGCCAACTGATTTTGAGCACTAGAATGATGGTCACATTATTCCAAACATACAAAGAGGTTTAAGAAAGGGAACTAGAAGGGCATGTCTTTGCTACAGCTGAAAACAAGCCTCCCAACTAGGGTAGACAAACACATGCTAGGTTGCTAAAAATAGCAGTGTGAACATTGTGGGACGGGCAGCAGCTCAGTCTCTTGAACCCATTTAACCCTGAGGTTTGACCTCTAGCAGCTAGCTCAAATGTTTGCTGAAGCTACAACATTCACACTAGCTTGCTAGCTTGAACCTAGTTTTGGCTGCATTTGTGCCCCTTTTGCATTTATCTTCCAGGAATAGTTGCACACTTAAATTTCACTGGCATGAACATTCTTGGAAAGTCAAGTTCAAAGCTCTATGATCAGGAATCAAAATTTAAATAGAAAACCATGGACCTGTACACCAGAACTTCTGGTTCCCTTATTCAGTTAGAGAGCAGAAATATAGACAAGTTAGATGTTTAAGTCACCAGGGCCTGATGAAATGCATCCTAGAATATTCAAGGAGCAGACTGAGGAAACATGGGACATTAGCTGTAATCTTTGAAAAATCATGGAAGACAGAAGAGATTTCAGAAGACTGGAAAAGGGCAACTATAATATCCAACCAAAAAATGGGAAATAAGGGCAGCTAAGAGAATTACAGACCAGCCAGCTTAACTTCTGTACTAGGAAAGATAATGGATCAAATAATTAAGGAGCTTATTTGTGAACATCTAGAAAATAAAAAGGTGATAAGTAACAGTCAGCATCGATGTGTCAAGAAAAAATAAAAATCACAGCAAGTCAACCTGACAGCTTTCTTTGATAGGATAACAAGCCTTGTGGATGAGAGGGAAGTGATAGATGTGGTATATCTAGATATTAGTAAGGCATCTGATACAGTCTTGCATGACCTCTTCATTAGCAAACTAAGGAAATACAACCTAGAAGAAACTACTCTATGGTTAGTACAAAACTGATTTGATAATTGTGTTCAGTTCTGGGTGCCACATTTCAAAGCAGATGTTAACAAATAGAAGAAAATCCGGAGAAGAGCCACAAAAAATATTACAGGTATAGAAAACATGACCTATGAGGGAAGATTGAAAGAACTGGGTTTGTTTAGTCTGGAAAGACGACAGAGAGGGCGTGATAAAAGTTTTCAAATATCTAAAAGTTTGTTCTCCTCAACTCCTGATGATAGGACAAGAAGCAATAGGCTTAAATTGCTGCAAGGGAGGTTAGGTTATAGAATTTACATCACTGGAGATTTTTAAGATCAGGTTGGACAAACATCTGTCAAAGATGGTCTAGATGGTGCTTGGTTCTGCCATGCGAGCCGGAGACTGAACTTGATGACCTCTGAAATTCCTTCCTGTTTTATTAGCTATGATTCTACCATATACTAGATCTAACCACTCACAATTAACCAACACGGCTGTCATTAATGTCTCACAGAAAACTGTTCACAATCGAATTGACAGTGCTCAAAGTTTGAAAAATATTTGAGAAAAATAACAATTGCTGATAATTTATTCAATGAATCTTGAATCTATTTGCTCGGATCTGATGTTGACGAAGCAGCAAACTCAAATTATCACTACTATGTCAGACTCCTAGTATAAAAAGTCTGAAATTTAGGAGCCACACACATTTCATGCCAACTCTTAACTATCATTTCAGCACAGCGGATGGCAAGACCTTTCAATGACCAACATTCCTCATTCAAATCTATCTTAAAACTGCTCTAATTAAAAACTCAAAATTATTTTCAGAAATGGTAGAACAATTCCACGATGGCAAAGAACTGAAAATAAAACTACACCCACACCCCACTCCCATACACACACTATAATTAGAATAATGGTGCAGACTGCAAACAAGCACATAAGGTCCGTGATTCCAAGTAATTCATCTCATCTGTAGAGAATCATTCATTAAGGAAGACACCCTACCTGTAGAAGTATGAACATCCTCTAACTGTGTTGTGAGTAAAATGGTCCTGAGTCTTCTCATTTCCAAAGTCCTCTAGAGGATCTGACCACAGGATATCACACATAGGTCCATATGCAGGTGGTTCCTTAAATCGATCTAACTAAGAAAAGTAAGACAAATACAAACTTATTACACTGTATTATTTAGGAAGTTGATAACATGCATAAATTAAATACTAATTTGTTAATATTAGGCACCCAGAAAACATCCATATAAAATAGGTGAGTGAGAAGCCCGTATTTCAGGAACTGCCAAATTGACGCCCATATTCTACAACTTGGGTCTCGGCTACTCTCATCTTTAATGTAGCAGATGCTTGGATGACAATGGAGGTGGCATCTATAGCACAAGTGAATCATATCTCTGCATTTAAAAGACGAGGAGGGCATTTTGCTCCTTCTTGTGAAAATGAAAATTGTGGGTGACCTGCCGTATTTGAGGAATTTTCATTCACCGTAAAACTTGACTGAAGGGGCTGGAGCCTTGTTAAGAGAAAATACAAAGGTCTTACCCAAACAAATTTCTTTCAATTAAAAGTGTCTAACATCAAATTTTAAAATACTGAGGCAATGTCTTTGCACTGTAGTATTTTCCTGTGATACAGTACTCTCATTGCTCTCATTAACTTGTATTTTACCCTTATTTAGCTGCAACTAAGAATTCCTCTCTTTTTCAGACAATCTGTGTTGGAAATTAGCAAATTAAACAGAGTCATACTGCAACCAAGACAAAGCATAAAAAACTAGGAGAAACATTAAAAATTTATGTTTTTCAGCACAAAAACTATATATAATCACCTGTAAAATGTACATTTATAAATCAGGCTGACAAGTCTATCAAAGTCGACAATCTGTCTAGAAGTCAAAGGCAATATAAGTAATGATTTATTAAAAAACTTTTTAAAACAAATATTTGAAAGGAATGAAGTGATTTTTCATTTTTCCACTCTCAAAAAGTTTTTTATAAGAAAAGGCCTCTACATTTCTACCTTCATATGCTCATCATGAAATATTCATTGCAAACCCATACTTTTATAACTTGCTTTAGACTCTAAATAATTCATGCCTTTGTACCAGTAATACATCAAAATAAAATAACACACACTCATAATTATGAAAAAAAAAATCTGCTGATTGCCAAGGATGAATAGCCTTGTTAATGAAAAAAATTCTGAAAAATGTTTATGACCCAATGGTAGAATCTAAGCATTCAACAATTTTAACCTATCATTCTGTTATACTGTGAAAACAACATATTTTTAGGCCAAGAGTATTTCTTTGTAATCAAACCTTTAGTGAATGTAAAGATGTATTTGCCAGCTAATTAAAATGCAGATAATGTTTTAATCAAATTGGTGTCAATGAAAAAGCTACAATTATTGCATAAATTTCTCACCCTCATACAAAGAAATCCTAACTATGATGATGATTCATTTAGTAGTTTCAAAAGGGAAAAAAGTGTGTATTAATATTTGTCAATCCCTTTGAAAAATAAATTATATAAATGTGAAAATTCCTAGATTTTAAAAGTCAAATGAAAAATATTAATTTGGAATGGTTTCAATTTACACATTTGCAATATAAAATATCATATAAGATTTATTTCAGTGCTGCATTATCAGGGGATAAATCTCCGTAAGGAACAGGTACAATAACTAGCATGATGCCTGCCTTCCTAAAACTTTGTAAGATTTAAATTCACACTAGAATAAGACACAAATACATTTATACCTATACTAAACTAATATCTCTCACCTGAGATGTTAAAAATATTGGAGGATTTTTTCATTTTAGGAGCCTATTTTTGATCTCTGTATAAGCTAACAATGTTTCACCATCGCTAATGTACCAGTCTGTTAGTATTTGGTTGTTGCGTCAATATCTCCTTTGCTGGACTGATGCAGCACTATTAAAAGGACAGTGTGATTTAGTGAAACAAGATTTTTTGTCTCATTCTGTCTTACAGTGGGCTAAGCAACCATACCTTAAAATATATAAGTATTTTTCTGACATTACAATCAGTGTCCAGACCCCCCAGAGGGAAGAACAACCATATCTGAACCATAAAGAATAATCAACTGAATTAACTGATTGTATATTATTGTATACCGAGCAAGGTCTTCCTGGAAGCCAGTGACCACTGGTGCTTCATATTATTTTGAGACATATGCATGAAAACTATATGAGGAATTATGAATACTTATTGATCTTATGCTTTGAAACCTGGGATCAAACAAAGAGAGAAAGAGATTCTCTTTGAGACAGGAAAGAAGGATCAGCAATAAGACTAATGTCCAGCCAGTGCCTGATTCTCCTGCAGTACTGTCAGAAAGGATGTGTTACCCTCGGGTCCCCTGATACCAAATGGCAGAAGGTTCCCCAGACTAATTCCTATCAGGCCTGAAACAATCATTGTAAAGTGGTGACAGGCTGATCCTGAAAAAAAAAAATAGTCACTGCATGAAGTATGTACGGACTATATTCAGAAAGTAATAGATGTGTGCTGGAAATATGTTCTTAAAATGTCTTAGGGTGAATTCATGCTCTTCCTCCCTATTCTAGATAAAGGACATTGAACCCAGCTAAAGAATGGGCAGTCATGGTGGAAAGTGACAAAACTTATTCGGGTTTTGGTCTTAGAAGCATATTTTTATTTTGCTTATAACCATTTCTATTTCAGTTCTTTCTACGTGGTATAATTTAAATAACTGAATAAACCTTGTCTTATTACACCACCATCTCAGAGCATTATTTCAAAACTGAAAATTAAAATCCTTGGCCAAACCAAGAGGCTGGCCCTGTGTACTACTGTCTCTTTGAAGGAGCAGCAAACTTGGTAAGATTTAATGAGTGCTACAGTGAGAGGGGCTGGTTTTGGAGAGATTCAGAGCTGGAAAGGCTCTTGGTGTCACCACTCTGCAGATAGGCTGGTGGATGCCAGAGTGAAGTCAGTGTGCTGTAAAACCGGCTGCAGGTGTCACAGTTCCAAGCCAAAGCTGTACAGTACAAATAGTCTGAAGGTTACAGGACACATAGTGACACAATCCTTTATTGGTCTGAGTGAAACCCAAAAACATCATATATGGTCCCCTCACTCTTGAGCCTGCAGGCCTACCAACTACAGGTTGAACCTCTCTAGTCTAGCACCCTTGGGACTTGACCATGGCTGAATCAGCGAATTTGCCAAAACCACAAATGTCTAGCAGCATTACCAACAATTCTACTGCTTACTGGGCTTGTAAAAGACAGAGATAAATTAGAGCCAGCACAGAACACTGGGAGCCAGGACTAGCAGCTGTAAACATTCTGGGACTGCGGGAAATGTGGCCACACCCATGATAGGTGGACATCTGGCTGACTAAACTCATGCTAGACCACAGATTTTGCTGGACCAGAAAGTGATCAACCCATAAATTAAAATATAAATGACATTTTTCTCTTTCCCTCTTCTCCTTAGCCTGCACAGCCCACAGAACGAGCTTCCAACCCTCAGTCAAACACTAAGTCTGATGCCCATCCCCCCTCCCTAGGCTTCAGAGCCTGAGCTCTAGCTCAAGCTACAACTTCAAAGTACTGTCTACACCAGGGGTGAGCAACAATTTTTGCCCAGGGGCCACTTCAAAATTTTTGAAGTAGCCCCGGGACACCCCGGAAGGAGCAGGGCCTAAACTGCAAGGGCTGGGCCACTCCACCCCCAGACCATGATTGATCTGGGGGTGGAGGAGCCCCTTTCCCCCCCATCCCCATCCCACTAGGCACCCATGCCTTGGAAGAAGCTTGGCATGCTTCCCCACCCCCAGGCCAATAATAAATGGTACATTTTCAGAATAGAGAGGGGTAACTAGTGGTGTTCCCCAAAGGTCAGTCCTGGGACCAATCCTGTTTAACTTATTCATGAATGATCTGGAGAAAGGGGTAAACAGTGAGGCGGCAAAGTTTGCAGACGATACTAAACTGCTCGAGGTAGTTAAGACCAAAGCAGACTGTGAAGAACTTCAAAAAGATCTCACTAAACTAAGTGACTGGGCAACAAAATGGCAAATGAAATGTAATGTGGATAAATGTAAAGTAATGCATATTGGAAAAAATAATCCCAACTATACATATAATATGATGGGGGCTAATTTAGCTATAACTAATCAGGAAAGAGATCTTAGAGTCATCGTGGATAGTTCTCTGAAGGTGTCCACGCAGTGTGCAGCGGCAGTCAAAAAAGCAAACAGGATATTAGGAATCATTAAAAAAGAGATAGAGAATAAGATGGAGAATATCTTATTGCCCTTATATAAATTCATGGGACGCCCACATCTTGAATACTGCGTACAGATGTGGTCTCCTCATCTCAATAAAGATATACTGGCATTAGAAAAGGTTCAGAGAAGAGCAACTAAAATGATTAGGGGTTTGGAACGGGTCCCATATGAGGAGAGATTAAAGAGACTAGGATTTTCAGCTTGGAAAAGAGGAGACTAAGGGGGGATATGATAGAGGTCTAAAAAATCATGAGTAGTGTGGAGAAAGTGGAAAAGGAAAAGTTATTTACTTGTTCCCATAATATAAGGACTAGGGGCCACCAAATGAAACTAATGGGCAGCAGGTTTAAAACAAATAAAAGGAAGTTCTTCTTCACACAGCACATAGTCAATCTGTGGAACTCCTTGCCTGAGGAGGCTGTGAAAGGTTTAACAGGGTTTAAAAGAGAACTAGATAAATTCATGGAGGTTAAGTCCATAAATGGCTATTAGCCAGTCTGGGTAAGGAATGGTGTCCCTAGCTTCTGTTTGTCAGAGGGTGGAGATAGATGGCAGAAGAGAGATCACTTGATCATTACCTGTTTGATTCACTCCCTCTGGAGCACCTGGCATTGGCCACTGTTGGCAGACAGGGTACTGGGCTGGATGGACCTTTGGTCAGACCCAGTATGTCTATTCTTATGTTTTTATGTTCAATCAGGGCCTGGGGGAAGGGGAACATGGGAAGCCTCCTTCCACCCTGCGAGGAGCCCGTGGCACTTTGAAATGCTGCGGGCACCTCGCAGGGCCAGGGCAGGGCGAAGGAAGTGTCATGCAGCTCCCCCGCCTCCTGGCCCCGATTGGCCTGGGGGCGGGGGAGTGCACAAAGCCTCCTCTGCTCTCCCCCTCCCACTCTGCAAGCAGCACAAGGTGCTTCAAAGCGCCACGTGCTCCTAGCAAGGCTGGAGGAGGCTTTGGGTGCTCCCCCGCCCCCAGGTCCTAATTGGCCTGGAGGTGGGGGAGCAGCAGCACCTATACAGGCTGGATTCACAGGCTTGGCAGGATGGATCCAGCCCGCAGAGGCCCTTGTACCCACCCCTGGTCTACACAGTCATTTTTAGAATACTGGAGCGAGCCCCTCAAGTCTCAGACTGTTGACCCAGGCAGGGCAGCTCGTTTCCACAGGCTGTGTAGATGTACCAGAAGGAAAATAGCCGGATGTATGTAGAGAGTTTTGTGCATTTGTGTAGCCTATTGAGGGAAAAAAAAGCAAAAGGAATAAATTTTGCATTTAGTTAAAGTAGATGCATCTGCAGTCATTAAAGCTCTTGGGGGACGTGAACTCCACGGTCTGGGTCCAGCTCCTATCCAATTTCTGCATCTGACATGCCAAACCCTTCTTGCCCACTGCCAGACAGTTTTATTGTTCCAGTGGAACTTAGTTTTTGTTATGAAGTCAGTCTCAGAAGAAAAAAAACAATTCAGGAAGTTGAGGCCAATCCATGGAGTATCAAGGAGAGAACTTGAACTGAAAGCTGGATTTAACTGGGAGTCACTAGAGATAGAGGAGAGCCTAAAATCTTCCTAACAACTCTGATTCTTCACTTGGCTTCCTTAAGTCAGGATGAAAATTCCTAGCTCACCTTCTCAACCCCATTGGTTATTTCTGAATGACCTCAATTGTTTCTAAGTGTGATCGTTTTTAGATTCAGAGAAGTAGCCATGCCAGGCTGTAACTGAAAACAACTTCAACAACCAATAATCTAAGGGTATGTTTATACTTGCATCCTCTTTTGAGAGAGAGAGATGCAATTAAAGCATTTGAAATTGCAAATGAAGCCGGGATTTAAATATCTTGCGCTTCATTTGCATATTTGTGTTATGGCGCTATTTCGAAATAACGCTATTTCAAAATAACAGACTCTCAAGACGGGGTTATTTTGAGAGAAAAACTCTCTCAAAATAACACTTATTCTGCATACAACAAGGCTTACCACTTATTTCGAGAGAAGGGTTTTCTCTCAAAATAACCGCGTCTTAACAGCATCTGTTATTTCGAAATAGCGCTATTTTGAAATAGCACCACAATGTGAGTATACAAATGAAGTGCGGGATATTTAAATCCCGGCTTCATTTGCAATTTTGAATGTCTTCATTTGCATCCCTCTCTCGAAAGAGGGTGCAAGTGTAGACATACCCTTATAGACTAACAAAAAAACATAGATGGTATCATGAGCTTTTGTGGGCACAGCCCACTTCTTCAGATGAATGGAGCCACGGGTCCAGAAGTGAGCCCTTTTAAGTAGTGAAGCTAGAGACAGTTCACAATACAAAGTGTCTTTTAAACATAGGATTTGCCAAGGTGCTCAGCACTGGCCTCACTCAGCTCTTCAATGAAGAAGAGGAGTCAAGCCAAAACCAAGGTCTTTGAAAATCCTACTCCATGGCATAGGCCAAGAGAAATGAAAATGCCACCCTATAAAAGAGAAAGGGGGAAAGGAAAATCTCCACTGTAACATACAAGGCCCCTTGTAATGCCAGCAACAGCACATCTATTACTGACAAGAAGCAGAAGACATTTTGTTACATACACTGGAAACAGAAAGATAGGTCGCAGAAAGAAATCACCTTCCAGCAAGAATTGCTGGATTTCTTGCAAGTAACAATAGCCAAAAAATTAATTGTCACATCAGGAGTTCCATGGATACACATAAGGAATAGACTGAGAACAGGCAGTCTGGAAGGATTTTTCCAAAAGCATTATTGACGTTTCTGCCTGAGAGGGATATGGCCCTTCAGGGGAAAGTAGGCTTGAATGGCACAGCGGAATATAACTAAAAAATAATCTTTAGAAAGAGCCTTTGAATCAGAGAGTCTGTACTGTTTATTCAAATGATGGGTGAGGAAAATATGATGATCAGTTGTCAGATATTACTCATCAAGCACTGAACTGAATAAATGGTCTGCCACGCCATGCAAGTAAAAGACGGTGCACAGCAACGTTTTCTTGTGAGCCGAACTGCACACATGAAAGGTTTTGGAAACATTTCAGAATTGGGGCAGGTCTTCCAAGGGACAACTGTCAAGAGGAATCAGCATCACTTTTATTGTCACAGCAGAACTGGGCACTGTTCTACTTTGGGAACAAAAGGCAAGACAGGAATCACAAAGACTCTGTCTCTCCAATAACAGGGCTTTCATCCAGGAAACCCTACCCTTCAGACTCCTCAGTTTATAAAGAGAAAATTTTACAGGGTAATTCAAAGCCACGCTGACAGATAGATAGGCAGGGAACAAAAGTAAATGAGCATTTCCTCCCTCTGTGGTAGAAAAATCAACCTCCTAAAACATATTACGTGTTCTGCAGACACTCACATGCAACTAGGCAATCCATGACTCCCATTTTGACTGCCTGCATTGAGATGTCAATTTCACCACAAACACATTTCTGCTCCCATAGTATGATGGAGGTAAGACATATGGACTGAGGCATTTCCTGCTTTCTCTGTTCCTGTCCACTTGTCTCAGGAAAAACTGGTGCACTTTAGATTGAAGGGAACAGATGGAGGAAAACACTGCTTCTTCTCTGCTCCACTATAGTAAAGTAATACTGTGACCACTTAGGTCCTCCATATCAGAGTAATATTGACACAGGATAGAACTTGAGGCACATCTAGCTGCCTTTTCACTGACTCTGCTACCCAGCCAGCGAAAATAGCTTTTCAGGTTCAGTTTTATAACTGAAGGTGCAAAAGTGAACACAGAGCCATAATCCCGAAAAGCCCCGGGAGAGATTTTCACATGCCAGGTACTCACTGTTGCAATCAGATTTTCAAAACAGCTCTGCACATAAATGAAGGCCAGAAATGAAGGCCAGATTTTCAAAAGAGATCATTAGTAATTTTTGAAGCTCTTTGAGTACATCTACACTGCATCCCTAGTTCGGACTAGGGATGCAAATGGAGATGACCGAAGTAGTTAATGAAGCGGGGATTTAAATATCCCACACTTCATTAACATGATCTCGCGGGCATGCCCGATCGAATCACAGCTGATTCAAACCAGGAAGTGTGTGCCGGGATGAGTTAGTTCGGACTAAAGCCCTTAGTCCGAACTAATGTTACTCCTCAAAAAATGAGGACTAGGGACGAACTAGGGATGCAGTGTAGATGTACCCTTTTAGTGATATATCAGAGGAGCCATATAAAACTCTATTATTTTTGTTGCAAGTATAGTTACATAAAAACTCACACATATAAACACATGCTTTATTTATCCAAATACACACACAATACTCAATTATTTCAATCCACAATCAATAATCAACAGGATGCTTAAAGTGTGCTAAAAAAAAGGGGGAATTAATCTAACAGCTCAACATCTGACTATGCTTCCAAACTAACTTACTTAAAATTAATTTTTCCAAAAGCAAAGATGGCTAATTCTACATTTATTACTGATAAAATCAAGGTACAAATGGTAGCAATTTCCTTTTCCCCCCTGTTTTAGAAAGGCCAGAAAAGGACAATAGTTTAAGATTAGTCTGAATGCAATGTCACAATGCAAAACAAATATATTCCCCTTTAAATATTATGCAAATTTACTACACTGAAAAAAAATCTCATGTTTTGTTAATGCATGGCTTTCGTATTTTAGTTTTGCACACTACCCAGACTTACTTTTCTGATGTCATCTAAAGTGTTGATCTCTGGAGACAATCCACCATGTACACACAGGAATTGTTGGTTCATCAAAGCAGCCAATGGAAGGCAGTCAAAGGCATCCATGCAGGCATCATATACTCGTTCTGAATACTTTATTTTACCTTTTGAATAGGAAGATGATATCAGAAGATTGTGTTCAGTATTTGAAAGAAAAAGATTATTATAATTTAAGTACTTGGTCCTGCTCTCCATTAGAAAGGGCCAACTGACTTAAATGGAAGCAAAACTGTATCTCATAATCCTAGATCATATTTTTATATCTTTACAAAAAATAACAGCGTTCATAGGGAGTTTTCTCCCCACACTTTGGGTACAAGAGATTAGGGTTACCTTTAAATACTGCTGGAAAATTCTACACAATTTAATAGAAATGAAATTACCTGCATTAAGATTGTATAGAACTTCAATAGCATTCCACAAAAGTTATTCTAAAAGCTTATAGAATTTAATACAGAGTATTTTTATACCGAAGTGTTAAACCAACTTATTTAATACAGAATTATATTGCTATTAAGAAATTCCACAGAAAGCCTTGAAAACTCTGTAGAAAAGTTATCATTCTCTAATTTATTATTTCCCATAAACAATATCTCTGTGCAGAAGAATCTGAACTTTAACCCACATCCTTGTAATTAATTATCCACAAAAACATCATTATAAAATGAATGAGCTAATACAATGAATCCTAATGTTAATTTACCAATATGCATATTAAACTCAATAAACCATGAAACATTTGAACCAATTAACATTTCCCCACATCCTTTATGTTAAACTGGGAATGTGGTTCAATAGCTTCAATTTATATTACTGCAGACACAGGTTATTCATTGTGCAAATCCAAAGTCTACATCCAATAATCTGTGAAGTATCCCAATATTCTTTAAACACAATCAAGGAAAGAAATCCTGTTTAAAAAATTTAAAGAAATGCATGCTACTGCATATTTACACTTACTTTTAATTAAAAGGGAAAATGGGATATTTCGGTAACAATCTGTTTAAGAGATTCTTAAGCGTTTTCATACCCACATATATCAAATCCTAGATGAGGCATTGCCTAACAGACCACCTGCTGGCCCAACTGCAGAATATTCCCGGTGAAGGACTACAATCCCAATACCATCTTCAACTGCTCATCTGGAAAGGTCATGTTAAAAAGTGTTATTTTGTTCCTACCCAAAGCAAAGGATGAGATGGCGCACAGCTGTGCTCTAGGAGACCAACAGTAGCAGAGACACCAAGGCAGTCAATGCTTTTCTGTTTTGCAGATACAGGGGACATGAAGGAGTACACGGGTGCAAAAATTATGTAGCTTTCCCAACAACTACAGTATTTGTTAAAGTTTCCTCATATATCTTAGACTTACATAATTAGAAGAAAACAGTAGCTAACCCCCTTTGTATTGCCAACCTTTCTGCCTGTCCATTTTATTACCCAATGTTAAAACAAGAGATTTTTGTATTATATTTTTTTCTTCCGTAGTTTTTCCCTTCAGAGAAGCATAGTTTAAGGGTGCAAAATCATTATACTAAGTTCAAACAATAATAATGAAATATGAAAGGAGGTCTTGAATTTTAAAGCACACTTACATTCTTGTTTAAATGTGAAATACTCTGTTAAATGTCTACATTCATGATTCCCACGAAGTAAAAACAGTGTTTTGGGATAAAGGATTTTCAAGGCCCACAAATACAGCACACACTGTAAAACAAAAACAAAACATGAAAATAGTGACATTGATTAATAAAGGTACAAAATATTTTAGCCTTGTATCAAACAGTATACCAACAGTCCACCTATTTGATGCGGATCATTTCTCATGGTTTAAGTTAGCTTCACAGAAAATATTAGGCTTAAATGTGGTTTTATACTCTTGCTTAGTGACTCTTTTTATATACATCTGTGTGCCACAGTTCCTGCAAATTATTGTCTTGCATTTCCATGAAAAATAAAGAACATTCGTGTATTAGGAGAATGGACAGACATCTACCATGGAAATTGTTTCACAAGAAAATCTGCATTTCATGACAAACAACAAAATATTGTCCTGGAACAATTTCATAAGCACTCAATCTGGGATCAGAGTTTGGTTTTTGAAGTATATTAGTTTACACTTTGAAACTAATGATTGTAGTGAACCATTTTTGGTGATTTCATTTTCACATATAATTTGACTTTTTTGCTCATAAAGAGGAAGGAGATGAGGCTATTGATGATCTTTTTAATCTCTAAACATTTCAGTTTCTTTGTTCCCTAGCCAATCCCTCCTATGCTGAATTTAACTCTTTTAGGCTTGCTGTAAAACACATTTATTCTGTATCTATAGTTACATAAAATGCCGACATAAAGGCAAATTCTCTCATTACATTTTCTCTTGAGTTTAGGTATGAGCATGGGTAAAGGTCTCAACACTGAAGTTACACACACAAATTTTCCTGCTTCTATTCTGGAGGTTTGGAGTGCAGTAAATAAAAGGAGCAAAGAGTGCCCCGTAGACTGGAGAGCCTGCACCTACACAGCATGCTTGTCAGCTCGCCCATCTTGTCACCCCTTGGACAGTACTACCACCTTTGCAATAGAGGCATGGAAAAGGATGTCAAAGTGAAGAAGCAGAAGCCAGGTAAGTTGAGTCAGACATACATCAGTATTAAATTACTGTGGGCATCCAGGAGGGATATTTAATTGGGGGGGGGGGGGGGAGCAGAAGGAGGAAGAGGAGAAACAATTTAGCTACCCCAGTGTTCATCTCTACCCACGAGGAGAATACCTGTGGGGAGCCTTATGCAAGTTTCTGCATCAGAAAGGATTCTTTGAGCATTACCACTTTAATGAAGATACAGGTCTGATCTCAATTAATCATCATTAATTTTCTCTTAGTAGCTTGACCATGACTGTATGTTGGACTTTATCATGTGTTCAGGAGTTCATAAGTCCTTTGATCTTTGAGTGTGTTACACTGCTTAAATCCCAAAATATCTACCAGTGATAAAATAAAGGATTGAATGTCATACTTTTCTAGATTTCAGTGAGAGAAAAAGAGCTCTAGCTTTTGAAATTAATCCCAGGCTATGGCTCTTGCTGAGTCATCTTATCTTTTTTAAAAGTCTCAGCGGGGTAGCAGTGTTAGTCTGTAACTTTAAAAACAAGTAGTTCTGTGGCACGTCTACACAGCAGGAAGTCCAAGTTAGAGCATTTTTCCTCCGACTTCCCTTTCTCATCGTAAAATGAGGATTACAGAAGTTGGAATATGAAGTCCTCCAGCTCACCATTATTTTGACATTATGTCGAAATAATTGCTTGTTGTGTAGACACGGACTATGTTATTTCGGAAGATCTTCTGAAATAATGTTGATGTGTAGACGTAGCCTTAGAGGCTAACACGTATGATGAGCTTTTCATGGGCAAACCCCATTTCCTCAGATGAACTCAAGTTTATCTTTTTTCAGACTTCAAAAATTGGGAGAGAAGTATAAATCTTCTAGACCTCCTCCATAATCAGTGCATACTGTTAAAAGGTTTTCCAGTTGTTTTAATGGGATACTGTCAGGCAATTCTTGCCTAATACTTAAATTATATTATTTAAAACAAAATTTTGTAATAGCTAATAGGTGTTTTTTTAAGACATAAGAATTACTTTTAGAACAAACCTTCCTCTCGGTTATTTGTATCCCAAATATTGTAGCATTTTTGCTGGTGAATGATAAAGAAATTGATAATCCCATTTTTCCTGTACAGACTAAATAAAATGCAAACTGAATAAATTGTGAAACCATGGGGGGGAAGGTATCTGATTCTCTCCTGCTTTTCACATGGTGTAATTATTTACATCTCAGCACAGTGGATCAACGTTCATTTCATACTCCCCTTCAGTACCCAGCTTGGAGAAGCTCATGACCCAACTGGTAAATCAAATTCATTGAAGTATCCTGGTCATGTGATACTTAAAGCACATTGCGCACATGCTTAGAAGAACAGTGACTCCAGGAAATGTTTTTTATCCACTTTGCAGAGCTGTTAATGACTCTATAAGATACAAGACTGGAGAACTCAACCCCATTTGACGCATATCAATGAAGCTCCATTGAGTCAATGATTTTATGCTGATTTATACCTGCTGAGAATCTAACTCTAAATTTTAAAATTCCCTTCAATTTTAATAGTCCACATTATTAAAGAAACAATATTGGAATTTATGTTTTTGTGATCATGATTTTAAAAGTGAAAGTTTTCCTTTAACAACAAAATGATACATTTCCTCTCACAGTTTTGCATGAAGAATATTCCTTATTCATATTGATTTTCTTCTGTGGTCCTTTATGACAACTTTATAGCAATCACCTCTATGTCTGGCCACTACTAAGAGATCTCTGCACCATTTTCCTAAGATCACAGTGAGTTTATAAAAAATGTCCAATATTTAAAACGTAACTCAGCAAACTGCATCATGTAGTTTATTCGCAGTGTCTTTCAATTATTTCTATACTAGATGTGTTGAGTTTATAGAAGTGAAAAAATGGGTTTTCTACCTACCAGCTGAAAGTCAAGCTGTTTCCTCCCTATAGTATGTATTAACACCAATAGTAATAAATTCTGCAGTAATGAAGACAGTGGGTTTGCACAAGCTTAAATTTTTACACCACTGGTGATTTTCAGTTCACAACTTGGGATACCTTTTAAGTGGCTGGATTTGCAGAAGGCAGGTGTGCGTAGCACTTTTAGGAAATCAGCTCACTTTAAGGAGTCTCAAGTTAGGTACAAAAGGCTACAAAAGTCACTGTAACATATTAACATTATGCCTGCAGAGACATTTGTGTAATGGTGTCTCAAAATTCTAATTTAGTATGATATAAGGATGCTAAAGGTTACCCAGGAAACTGGTTAGCCAATAAGTGACTGATCATCAGTCAACAGTCCCAGTTAACTGCAACAATCTCTGCCTCTCTCCTGAATCAGAGGCAGCAGTGTGGTGTGGCAACTGCCCTATTTATAGTGGGGAGCTTCATGCAAGTAGTGAGCATCCTCTGGGGCAGCCTCTGTCTGCGGCGAAGCTGAGACAGCCCCTCTCACAAGAAGCGGCTGCTCCCCAGGCTCTGCTGCTCCACAGGGTCAGCTGCAGTGTTGGGTAGCAGGGGGCTCCCAGGTGTTGGGCCAGGAGCACACTGGCTGCTGGCCCCACCCCTGCAGGGGGACACAGAGTCACCATGTAATTGCTAAGAATTTTAGTGGTTATACGGTTATTAAAATAACTGATTTCTAACATCCTTATGCTATTCTGCTGATTAGCAGCCAGCTCGCTCCCTCTTAGCTATGTTGGTTCTACCTTAACAATGGAAATAAAAATCTTTTAGCCAGGAAGCAGTTATGACTGAACACACGAACAGGAGGTAGGTCTGCTGAACAATAAAGTGCTATACATAGTCACATTCGAGACTAGAAACACATTTTAATGCCACCATATATAAACCTGACCCCTTTTGGTCACAATTAGATTTACACAATTAGATGTTGTTAGTATAAATCTGTCATTAAATGATGACACTCAGGTTTCCTATCACTGAAATCTGCTAGAGTTATTTTTATTCTTCTGTTAAAGAGGCCACTTTTCCCCATTAAGGTTTGTATTTCTGTCCAAGGAAGACATTTCATTCTAATTATAGGCCTAGTGATTTTCCTTATGCAGGTACCAGACATATCTGACCACGCTTCAAACAGAATCTTAGATCATAGGGTTAGAAGGGATCACAGGAGTAAAACTAGTATCAGCCTCTGCCAAGATGTGTCTACATATGATTGCTCTCAAAAGTTCTATCAAAACCTGAGCAGCATCTTTGTGTTCTGGGCATTTCCTTTGCTTTGGTCACCCTTCCTGCACTGTCCTCCTCATATGTTACAGTGGGTGGCAGTGTTACCTCCTGGTGAGAATACAGCATAAGAGACACTTGTTTTCCTCCTTGCTTTGCCACTAACTCACTTTATGACTTCAGGCAATTTCCTTACTCTTTTTATGCCTCCGCAAAAAAGTCTGCCAAGCATAAATCACAATATTGATTTTCCTCACAGGAATATTGAGAGACTCACTTAGTGCTTATTGAGGGTTTCCAGTTCTCTGAATGAAAGGTGTTATAATGCAAACTGTTGTTGTTATGGTGAAGTTGCCTCACCAAGATTCTTATTCATATGCAGAATTAATTTTAATAAAAACATCACATTTAAAATCTAAGTTTTTAACAGGGTCATGTCCTCTAGTTTGTCTTAATAATCATAATGGTAGAAATGAATTCTTAAAAACAAAAGCTGAGCCGCTCATGTAACATGACTCCTGGAGCAGGATCTTTAGAAAATATCAAGACTTGTCAAATTTATGAGAGCTGGCAATATGGAGGAATTTACAAAACTGGGCAATACGATAGCAGATATTCACTGTGGATAAATGCAAGGTAGGAATAACGTGAAGTACACTTGCTCTATTTTTAACAATCCTTTATTTAAACTCTAAAGTACTGTGGACAGTGAATTATCAGCAGGGCACCTTAACTCTAGATTTATATGCAGAGAGGGCCCAAATTAAAAGTCATGCCATTTTAAGTATACCAGTAAAAGTGGTAAGCCCTTCTAGTGTGGATGCAGACGTATTGGTATTAAAATACTTATACTGCTGTAAGTTAAGAAAAGGGGTTATATTATATCAATATAAAGCTACCTTTAGACCCATTATTGTCCCAGCACTAGTGACAGTACTGGCAGTACTGTTACAACTATTTTGTGTGTGTATTTTTTTTTAAATCACAACCTAACTGAAATATATATATACACAGATACAAAATCTTTGTGCAGACCAGGCCTTCATTTCTCATCTTACAGACCCAGAGGGTGAAATCCTAACCTCACTGAAATTAATGGTAAAATTTTCATTGATTTTAACGGGGAAAGGACTTTCCTGTGTGCATGCATTCATGGGTGTGGGGGCTTTCAGGGTACACAGAAAGGTCTGTCTCTTAATTCAAGTTCTGTCTGAAGTTGTGTGTAGGGAGGGAGTAAACCTATTCTATTAGGAACTTTCTCTAGTGACATTAGTTTTTGTTGAGTCGATTTTTTGTGTGAATTCCATTCTGTTTGATCTTGTGTCATTTTATATCTGATGCACATGCATCCAGAGGTTACATGAGGCATATTTACAATTTAAGAAAGGCAAAATAATGGTGTTGCTGCTGTTGTGGAATTTTTAATCTTCCCTTGTGAAATCTACGATGTAGCCATTGCTCCTCTCCTGGCCAGAATCAGGGTTGTTTTCATTTTAATGTGTTCTTTGAGAAGCATATTTTAGACATTAAGTTTTCTTTTTACCATCTGTTGAATATTCCCAGGCTGCTTTATCATCTTGTTTTGACACTTCCATGCTCCTTTATCACCTCTAGGCTTAGTTACTGAAGTGCTTTCTTCTAACGGGTTTCCCATATGATTTTATTTGAAATGATCATATGCAAAACACTGGTGCTGCAGTTATTTTCCTTTCTAACTGCTCAGCTCAATCCCTAGTTCATTTCTTAAAGAGACTCTTTTTAAAACAAATGAGCTAACAAGTAATTTTCTGAAGTGCTTCACTTTGTTTTTTAAACAAACCCTTTAGGACAAGGGTGGGCAAAAGGGCCACCGTGGGCCAGATCCGGCCTGCCAAGTGGGTCGATTCAGCCCACAGAGGTCATGCCGCTCCCCCGCCTCATATCAATGAGGATCTGGGAGCGGGGGAGGTGCACGAAGTTTCCTCCGCCCTGCCAGGAGCATGTAGCACTTTTCTAAGTGCTGTGCGCCTCGCAGGGTGGGGGCAGGGTGGAGGAAGCTTTGTGCCCTCCCAAGCTCTGATTGCCCTAGGGGCAGAAGAGCATGCGAAGCCTCCTCTCACCTTGCAAGGAGCACGTGGCACTTTGAAGAGCTGCACGCTCCTCACAGGGCGGCGGAAACTTCACACACTTCTCCCGTGCCTAGGCCAATCAGGGCTTGGGGGTGGGGGAGTGCACGAAGTCTCCTCCCACCCTGCCAGGAGTGTGTGGCACTTCAAAGTGCTCCATGCTCCTGGTAGAGTGGAGAAAACATTGCATGCTTCCCCCGCCCCCAGGCCCTAATTAGCCTGGGGATGGGGGAGCGTGCGAAGCCTCTTCCCGCCCTCCCAGGACCATGGGTGCTTAGTGGGAAGAGTGGGCAAAGGGTGGGAAAGCCCAGAAGCATCCTGGCTTCCATTTTAGGCCCCGCCGCTTCCAGGCCACTTCAAAAATTATTGCTCACCTCTGCTTTAGGAACTTCAATTTTGAACTTTTTTCTCTCGAATCAGATTTTATTATTTTGCGATCCCAATTTTGTGCCATTAGGATCACCTGGTCAGGCTCAAATTGTCCAAGGGACCTCTTCTCATTCCTGCACATGTATCTAGAGAGGAGCTGATGGTGTTCGCATGCCTGGGAATGAGCAAGGTGAGGGAGTGGCTCCACGCTATCAGAAGGGTGACAGGCAGCCCTCTGCGGTGCCCGGAGCACAGTGCCCACCCCAGCCTTCAGAGCTGCTCAGGCTGTGCAGCACAGCACTCTGGTGGCAATATGAAGGACCTTGTAACAGTGGGAGCTCCAGGCCCCTTTGAACCACTGGGCCCCATAGCAACTGCTCCCTTTACCTGTTGGCGAGCCAGAGTGGGGGTGACAATGGCATGATCAGTTGCTTCCATGATATAATCTCCCTCCCTTTGCTGGGGCCCACAAAGAGTTCATTTTGTGTTTGCAATCTGCTTCAGGGAAAGGGACAGGAAAAAGGTAGACAGGCTGTTAGGAGCCTCCATGAAGATTACCTGAAAACGTAACAGACCCTTCTGCACCTTTTCATCCTTTGCACACGGATAGAACTTTTTCTCAAGAGGCTCTGCTAGTATAGCTCCAACAGAGCTAGACAGCCAGGAACTGCAGAGAATGGTGGGGCCCCCAAGAGACGGTGGAGACAGCACAAGGGAGCAACAGAAAAAGGGAACAACAAAATGTGAATTTAGAGGACATGCCTGTGACTCATTCAGTGGATGGGGGGAAAAGCAAACTTCTCCCCCAATAATGGGAGTGTGATCTATGAAGAGATCCTCTTAGAGATGGGTCAAGCTAGTTGTCCTCAGATTAATTGGCTCTTCTTCATTAACATATCAGCCTGGTGATATTGTTATCAGGCCTTGCCCTGGAGTATCTGAACTGAGTCTGCTATTGCTCAGCAATACAGAGGACATTGACTTGCCCTGGAATAAAGACATGTCCCAAACTGGGCTTCTGTGCAATTTGAAAATAGACCATTTTGGAACTAGGATACTTCACCAAAACTGGTGGAAAATAAGGCCTCAGGGAACATGTTCTTTCTTGTAGGGCTGGGACCGAAAACTTGAGACTCGTGGGCATGAAGGGAGAACTTTGGATTCTTAAAAGTATTCAAGAACAGTCTTATTCATTCTGCCATAAAATAAAATAAACTCACTTCACACAAACTCTTAACTCCCTATCCAAAAAAAATGTACTGTCAATAAGCTGTTTACTACAAAACTGGAGAATTCAGGCTACCAGGAAAGGTTAAAGTCATTTATTTCCCTCACAAGGCATGGAAAGTGGTGAGAGGAGGGGAATTTAGGAAATAATAAACTATCCTTTTTCCAGCATTCAGTAAACACCTTATTCACTCAGAATATACTCTACAAAAATATTTACTTGTATGCAACTTATTTCTTGGAAGCAGTTTATAAATAATTTTTAACAGGCGGAGTTCATGTAGGGATTTAAAATTTTAGATGCTTCTTTCAACCAATTTTGGTCTGGAAGTCAGAGTGGAAATTTCTGAAGCTCAGCCTCTTTCCCAAATACTTGGTTCATGTTGGAAATACCAAGGGTCAGTTTCTTTTACAGTTTCAGAGCTTGTGTTTCCAAATGATATAATCAGGAAAAGCTGACTTGGGTAAATTTATTAACCTCAAACATGAGTCACATTTTGTTTTGAAGTTTGAGACCATTCTTATTTTCTATGAACTGTTTTGCCAAACCTGTCAAAAATGCTTAGAATTTCTCTAATGAAATTTGATGAAACATTTCAGCCTCTATATACGAGGGCAAGGATGGGCAATTATAAAATGTCATTTAAATAAGCATACAATATTACTGCATTAAAATTTGGGGTACTTTATAGTTAGGGTTCTTTTTTGTTAAGCATTTGGTGAAAAGTACCATTTTTATATATGTATATGATAGGGGTGGGCAAAAGGGCCTCTGCAGGCCAGATCTGGCCCTCAGAGGCCCTGCTGCTCCACCGCCCCCAGGCCAATCAGGGCCTGGAAGGGGGGAGCTCTGTGAAGCTTCCTTCGCCCTGCCCTGGCCCTGCAAGGAGCCCACGGCACTTCAGAGTGTCACATGCTCCTCAAAGGGCAGGAGGAGGCTTCCCATGCTCTTGGTCTGGGGGTGGGGGAGCGTGCCAAGCCTCTCCCAGGGCATGGGTGCCTAGTGGGAAGGGGGGGGCAAAGGGGCTCCCCCACCCACAGACCAATCATGGTCTGGGGATAGGATAGCCCCGCCCCTTCCCATTTAGGCCCCACCCCTTCCAGGATGGCCTGGGACTACTTCAAACATTTTTCAAGTGGCCCCTGGGCAAAAATTATTGCCCACCCGTGATGTATGGTGTATAGGATGCCCCCCCTCCCAGGATAGGCCAGGAGACTCCAGAAATTTAAGATTACTCTTTTAATTAAAAACTATGTCATGCAATGACCCCTCCAGGAACTCTCCCACCAGAATTGACAACTCTAAACTATATGGCACAAGCTACAAGGGATTTGACCTTCTGGATGAATTAAGAGTTTTCAAATCCATATAAAATCCTTTGATCTGCTCTCTGCCTCTACTATTTCTGCAGTCACTCATATCACCAGTATTTTTTTTATTAAAAAATATTGGCCTGTGTTATTCATTTTGATACATTTTATTCATGACTGGACTGACTTTGCTTGAGAGGGCAAATTGAGAATTCCATACTCCACTGTTAAAAACCCAAAATTTTCCACAAACATGGAAAGGTCATGAGTCTAGGAAGTGAGTTTACTTAAGTAAGATGTTCTGATCTATGGAGGATTATTACTCTTATGTAAAGAAGCACTGAGGAACAACCAAAGGAAAAGAAAGATAATCAGTGAAGAATGTCTCTTTCAGTCACAAGAGGCTCTCTTGTATTTTTCTGTCTAACAAACAAGTATGCTCATTTGTTCAATACACATATAACTTGTTTTTTAGACCCTGATTCTGCAAAATCTTAACTATGCTTAATATTACACATGTAAACAGTCCCACTAATGTCAATGGGACCATTAACATGCCTAAAGTTAAGCTTTTTTGGGGGAGGTCTCTTGCTAATTTGAACTAGAGTAAACAGTGGATACTCTGTCACATGAAGTCTTTAAACCAAGATTTGTGGACTTCAGTAACGCAGACACAGGTTAATGGGCTCACTACAGGAGTGGGCGGGTGAGGTTCTGTGTCCTGCAGTGTGTCAGAAAAGATCATCATGATGGTTCCTTTGGCCTTAAAGTCTATAATATGCCTGCAGATTTTATTGTGCTATTAAGCATGAACTATATTTTAATCAACCCAAAATATCTATTTTTATTTTCTCTGCAGACTCACATTTACTAGATATTCAGTTTGCTTTAACCTCTTCCCTTTGCATTTTCAAATTCTTTCCTCTTACCCTATGCAATTTCAATTCTGTTTGCCATGATAATGGCTTCCACTTACATAGCACCTTTCACCCAGAAGGATTCTAAATGCCTGGCAGCCTACAGATAGGGATAATTTCGCCCACCATGGCAACGCAGCCAGGTTTGAACAGCATTGTGTCAGTTCCAAACTGCTGTGGGATGTTGAGCGGTAGGAGCCAGAAAGTGATATGTTTATTTGTATGTCATCAGTATTTTGCCCCATAGAGCATACTTGGAAGCAGCTGAAGGCTTAACAGCCCCTTATCTGCACTATCCAAGTAAAAGGAGGAGGGTGTGCGTGTGGGGGGGGGGGTGAGGGGGCGGGAGAGCGTAGCCATGATTTGTAGCACAGATAGGCTCAGGCATTTTTACTGTCATGTAAGCCTGTTCAGTTGCACTGGAAGGCACCTGTGGTAAATGACAGGTCCTAAATTTGCCACAGCTGATGCAGTTTTAAGTCTTCATTATTTAATTGGGTCTGTGGAAGCGTTACCTATGTCACATTAGATAGGGTTCACCTTCTATTAAAGCTTATTCCAACCCTCTTGAGGTAAGAGCTGTTGTTTTTTTTGACTAGAACAGTGTAAGGCAGACAGAGCACTCTTACATATTAAAGTTTCTCATATCTTTCTAAATGTTCTATAGTAGCTATGATTGACGCTGTCTCTGGAAGATGGGTCCTCTATGCTGCAATCTATTAGTCTTACACCTTTCTCTATGCTTCCATCTTAGCTACACTAGCACTAACTACTGTTGAAATTCTAGCTAGTTAATCTGGTGTTTACACATCCAGACATGATACTCCACTCTTTTTTGGTTGTGAACTAGATCAGGACAGATTCAGAATGAAGACTGCTACTTACTGAATCAACAAGACCACTTCTAGCAAGACCTGTATTTTATCATAGGGCTCCTACCCCAAATACTATCCTAATTCAGCACTGCTTAACATAAAACAGGTGGTA
The DNA here is from genome assembly GCF_052426305.1 of Pelodiscus sinensis. Lineage (NCBI taxonomy): Eukaryota > Metazoa > Chordata > Testudines > Trionychidae > Pelodiscus > Pelodiscus sinensis. The sequence continues at coordinate 112,582,809 of NC_143055.1, read as the reverse complement.
GGCCAAAGCAGTATAAACCAGGTTATTTCTGTTCTTCCCTAGCTTTCCAGTTCTATTTGCCTTAGAATTTTGTTCTGGCACCTTTCATCATAGTATCTGAATGCCTCCAATATTATTACACTAGCCAAGTGAGGAAGCTAGTAGATTTGACGACATCTTTGGCTTTTCTCTTGTTATAGGGAACATTCTCGTTAGGCTGGAAAAAGCTCTCTCAAAAAGAGGAAGGTCTTGCTGTAGACACCCGAGGTATGTTGCAGAGAAAACAGAATTCAAAATGGCCACCCTTAAAAAGACAAGCCTCCTCGCCCGCCCCCAACATCTTTTCTCCAGGGGCTTTTTTTTTTTTGGGTCAACAACTTTTTCCTGGGGAATGGCCGTCCTTAAAGGGGCAAGCCTCCTTTTTTTCCTCTCTCAACAACTTTTCCCTGGGGGCTTTTTTTATTCACAACAACAACAACAAAATAATCCTTGGTGTTCCCCATAAAAATTATATATTTATTTATTTTGTTTGGTGTTCCTCGGTCTAGTAGATCTCATCGTCTCACAGCCAGTGTTTATTCATAGAGTTTGTAAAGGACAGAAGGAGTGTTGACCAACTCGCACTGACTAAGGGGTTAAACTCAGATAGCTAGCAAAAGTGTTGGCCAGGGGGCTGAGAGATAGAGGGATGAAATTTGAATTGGATATAGATTCCTTGCCAGCTTTCTTTATGTGTAAAAGAAAAACCAGGAGTTGAGAGACACAATGATTTAAACCCAGGCAGGACTACCATGCCTCCAAGGAATTCGTAACATGGGAGTGGACTGAAAAAAGAGAAGATTGGAAGTAAGTAAAAGGGAAAAAGAGTGGATCTAGTGTTCAGGGTATTTTCTCTTTATTTTGTGGTTTGGTTTGAACTGCTCTGTGTGAATCTATGCCTCCCCTCCCTCTTCACAGAGACTTTTCCAGAGACTTTTCTCTGTGTTTTAATTTGCTTTCCTTAGCTGCACCATAATACCTAGAATCCAAGTATGCTTTATCAAGTTTATGTTTTGTTTTGTAGTAAGCACATTTTTTTAAGATAATGATTTGATTCGTGTGTCTGGAAGTTCTGTCTGTCTGTGTGAATTTGCATGTCTCTGACTGAGGGGTCATCTAGTAGAGACCATAGCTTGTTTTTCTCCTTTTTTTTAAGCTCTTTTTGGGGCAAAAGAGCTTGGGGTCCTCCTGGGGATGGGTCCAAGTGTTCACCCCCAGTTTTAGGGGTAAAAATCACTTGATGGTGGCAGCTTGTTTGTTTATTTCTCAGAGCCAGGGAATCTATGACCGGGAAGTTTCAGTAACCAGTGCCAGTAGAGGCAAAGGGTTTTTTGTTTTGTTTTTCTTTTGAGCTTTTTGCAGGCCCTGATCTTCCTCACTCTGAGTGCCAGAGGGGGAACAGCCCTGACAGAGTTTAACAGAAAAAATGGGCTGTCCTACTTTTTTAGCTCTCAGTTTCTTAACTTTGAATGAAATAGGACTTCATGAGCTGAATAAACAAAAGAAAATGTTCTCTTTCTACCTGTTGAAGAGACTACTGTGAGATGCTGGATTAGCACTTAAAAAATTCTGTTTTAATATACTTAGCCAGTGACTGACTAGTTCAGTGGTTTGATTTTCTTTAAAAACTTCAGCAGCACACATGATTGCTTAATGGCTATTTTAATTCAGTTTGCATTGCTCTAAAAGATTATGGTAAATTTAGGCCTTAACACAAATGGTTGTCATTTCAAATTTAAATTTTAAACTCTAAAAGATTATGAAAAACATGTATTTTTTTACCCTAATACAGTAACATTTTACAGTAAACAAATTCTGTCCCCATGCTTGCTGATCATAGTGATAGCTATTAGCATTTCAGGCAGTCATGTATTTGTCCATGCATTATTGAAATAATTGTGAAAATAGCCCTGTATTCAAAAAGAAATAAACTTACTTCAATACTGAAGTACCCTCTGTCCACATAATCACCTAAGAAGAGGTACCGTGTGTTGGCAGGAGAACCTCCTACTTCAAACAGCTTCATCAAATCAAAGAATTGTCCATGGATGTCCCCACAAACTAGGAGAAATTAAAATATCCGGCTGTTACATGGTCAATTCAATTAGTGTTATCAGGATAAGGATACACAATTTAAAATAATTAACTTAATAATAAAAATGCAGTATTATATTTTATTGTTCACTAGCTATTTTCTGTGTTTCAACTTACAATTTATATCTACATTGGCATGATTGGTGAGGGTGGGTTTTTGACCACTTTGTGCAAAGTATAAAATATCTGATAATTAGAGGATACATAAAAATATCCAGAATAAGAAAACACATTCAACATATTAGTCATATCAAAACAATCTCATTCCCTTCTTGAATGATCACTCTACCTACCTATACCATCCCAAAATCCATGGGAATATCATTGGGTTTTGTATTGTGCATGCAAGATCAAAAAACAGCACAACACCACAATTGATAAGTTAATTCCCACAAAAGTCTTTCACTTTCAGGTTATACATACATACAGAGTCACAATGGGAAAGAACATGATAGAAAATGCATGCTTTCAAATAATTGGGCACACTTTTGTGCCTAGCAAGCAATAAATTCACACAAACATTTGCATCCATTTCTGCCTAAAGGTCTTACTCTCCTATTGAAAAGTCATACCTCAAAATTATTTCATGCTGTGAATAAACTGAAATCACTTCTCCACACAGATTCAAATAGTACAGTAGTTGTAATAAACTTTCACCAAATTAACAACCCTGCAACAATGCAAACATCATTCATATCTCAGTATGATGCCACACATTTTTACTTTTTAGTTACAAGAAACCAATAAATTTCTCTCTCTCTCTCTCCCCCCGCCCCTCCAACAACTTTAGAATGGAGGCCATATAACGTAATGTAGAATGGAGGTAACATCTTATGAGTCTGCTCAACAATATACAGCAACAAGAGAGCTAGGGTTGCCAGATGTTCCTTTTTCAAGTAGGCACCCAGTCAAATAGGGACCCTCGTGGTTCTGGTCATCACTGCTGAACGAGGCCATTAGAAGTTCAGTCAGCGGTGCAGTGGGGCTAACGCAAGCTTTATGCTTGCCCTAGGCCCACGTAACTTACAGAAGCGGCCAGCATGTACAGCTCCTAGGTGCAGAGACAGCTAGGGAGGCTTTGTGTGTTGTCACTATCCTGTGTGCCAAATGCACCAAAAAAGTGGCCAATAGGAGCTGCAGGGGCTATGCTTGCAGGTGCAGGCAGCGCACAGAGCCACCTGTCCTCTCCGCCTAAGAGCTGGTTTTGGCAGCTTCCAGGAGTCACCTGGCCAGAGCCCCCCACCTCTAGCCCTTGCTTCAGGTCAGAATCCCTCCTGCACACACATTCCTTCCCAGAACCCACAACCCACATCGTCTCTTGTATTCTAACCTCTTGCTACAGTCCTGAGTCTCCACACACATCCCAACTCTCTCCCAGAGACCACACCCCAGCATTGTGCAGGACAAACCTCTCACCCCTGGCCCTACATCAGAACCTGCATCCTAACTCCATTACCTCAGCATGGGAGCTCCTTCCTGTAGCCCAATCCCTTCACATCCCTGGTCCCACACTAGAGCCTGCACCGCCAGCTAGAGCCCAGTGAAAGTGAATGAGGGTGGAAGAGAAAAATAAGAACAGTCATACTGGGTCAGACCAAAGGTCCATTTAGCCCTTAATCCTGTCTGCCAACAGTTGCCAATGCCAGATGCCTACAGAAACAGGTAATCATCAAGTGATCCCTTTCCTGTCATCCATTTCCAGCCTCTGACAACAGAGGCTAGGGTTACCATTCTTACCCATTTTGGCTAACAAGCACTGATAAATTCATGGAGGTTAGATCCATCGAGTTCTTTCTTGAACCCTGTTGAAGTGCTGGTCTTCACAACCTCCTCTGGCAAGGAGTTCCACAGGTTGACTGTGCACTGCGTGAAGAAGCAATGGAGGGAAGGGGGATGGAGTGAGGGGGCCAGGGTGTTGGAGAAGGTACAGGGCAAGTGCAATGCTTGGAGAAGAGGTGGGGCAAGGAGCAGGTGAATAGTGCTTGATTTTCTGTGCTTAGAAAGTTGGCAAATCTTTGCCCCAAGTAGAGCAAATCTATTATATATTTGAGAGAGAGCGTGCGGCTGTCCGTCTGTCTGTTCAAGAACTCTTCAAACAGTAAGAGCTAGGAGCACCAAATTTGGTATGCAGATTCCCCTTATAACTTAAGCAAGTTAAGGATCTGGTTGTGCCAGGACAATGGGATTTGCCTGAAATGAGACTTTTTCCTCTTAAAATGCAAGGAGAGGAATCTGCTAACAGGCACAGTTACACTGCAGAATGACCTCGAGGGGCAGGCGCAGCAGTAAGAGAGTGGCCAGCCAGGGGTGGGGCACTGGATGTTGCTGGCCACTGTATGTGGATAAAGTGCCACTGGTTGGGCCATCTGACCCTGGCCAGCCCCAGGGAGCCAGCAGCCAGGCTGCATGGCCCACATCATCCCAGCGAGCCCCAGTGATCAGCCGACCTCCTGCACCACCCATCCCCCTGCCCTAAGCACTCACAGTCTGCTACCCTGAGCCTCTCCTCATCCTCCAACCTTGGTGCCTGCACCTCTTCACACCCTCAGCCACCTGCTCTGAGCTCCCCAATCCCCAAATCCCTGCCCTGAGTCCTGCACCCACCATACTCCCAACCCTGAGCCCCACCTTAATGACCCAAGCAATGCAAGGTAAATGTGCTAGTCATAAAATATAGCAAAGGTACTGATTAAGCAGACCTTACTCATAAGTGGTACCTCTAACATCACATAAGTACGCGTAAGAGTTACACTTGCACAATCAGTTTCTAGGCCCCTATTTTTCCTTTGCTATGCATTGCTGTACACTATCAAGTAAAGACTGCATAACTACAGTACTTTTAAAATACAAATCAATGAGTTTCTCCCATCAAATAGTGTAACTATATAGAGACAAAAGAAAAAAGCAGTCATGTAACACTTTAAAGACTAACAAGATAGTTAATTAGGTGATGAACTATTGTGGGGCAGACCCACTTCTTCAGATCATATTCTGAAAGTGAATTGGCATGACCATTATATAACAGAGGGATACAATGAAACAAGAAAACAAATTATAAACTAACAAATGAGCTACACAGAACAGAAGGTGTGGGTGAGGGGACAAGGAAAAGACAAGGAAGGAGGAAATTGCTTATTGTAAGAGTCAATTAAGTGGCTAATCTGAAGTTACTACAAATATCAAAAGGTGGGGAGGCTGTCTTTGTAATGTGTAAGGTAATTATAATCTATATTAAGGCCCATTAACAATGTGTTGAATTTTAGCATAAATAAAAGTTCTAAAGTCTCCTTCTGTAATATGATTTTAAAGCCTCTTTGTAGTAAGAAGCATGTTGACCCACAAAAGTTCTTGTTAGTCTTTAAAGTGCTACATGACTGCTTTTTTTGTTTTACCAAGATCAGACTAACACAGCTATCTCTCTGTTACTTTACACAAAGACTAGTGCTCTTTCACCAGTTTTATATTACACTGTGTAATCTTTTCCTTCCAGGTGACATTTTATTTTCATATGTTTTGGGATGAGAATCTAAGTATTACTTAAGAAACCAGCAAAGGGTAATCATGATCACTCTATTAAAATGCAAAAAATAAATAAAAGCTTAAATTTAAACCCTCACACAACGTAATGAAAAAGCTGTCATTGTAAAGTCACTTTTTGAAGCTGAAGCTGTTATCTGCAATTAAGGAAAATTCTGAATATATTTTATTTATGTAATTACTTGAAAGAATCATTTTACTTGAAAGTAGGAATAAGAGATCCTCCGGAAAAGGCTTTATTTTCCGGAGAATCACGTCTAGACTGGCGCTTTTCTCCGGCTTATCTCCAAGCCGGAAAAAAGCGGCAGCCATGTTAATGCGAATACCGCGGGGGATATTTAAATCCCCGCGGATTTGCCTATTCCAAAGTGCAACATTAGCATCCCTTTTCCGGAAGGGATGCCAGTGTAGACAAAGCCCAATAGTCCAGCACTCCTGATACTCCGGCATCAAAATGGCAAGCGCTCCCGGCCAGCTGATTGAAAAGCCAGCCGCTCAGCGCATCTGCTGGCAGGGGCAGATGACGATTTTGCAGCTCAGGGCAGCACAATTTAATGGGGCCCTCCCGTGACATGGCGCATGCACGGGGCTTCTTGAAGCGCGGGGCGCAGGGCGGCCACTCCGCACACCCTGCACTATATCTGCTCCTCCCTGCTGGCTGTACCTGGACCCGAGCATAAGGTTGGGTGGGGGAGTGGGATCGGGTTACAGCATGGAGAAGAGTGTTTTGCTCCAGTGAAGGGGAAAGAAAAGGGGAGGAGGAGAGGATTGGGTCCCAGCCAGGTGTTTGAAAAGCCGTGCAGCTGTACGTGGACCTCCTGATACTCCGGCATATCCGATAATCCGGCACCACCTAGGTCCCAAAGGTGCTAGGTTATCGGAAGTCTACTGTAAAAAGAAATTTTCCAAGAGCCTCTATCAAGTAGTATACTCTGCATATGATTATAGCTAGGAGTCTCTCTCCCTCTCCCTCCTTTTAGTGACGCTCTCCCACATCAAAGTTATATGATCACAACTGAAGTGCATATCATTAAAATAGCACAGATTAGTTTCTGAGAGCTACACTGAACATATTTGGATTCTGTATGGTAAGGGAGGGATAGTTTTCCTCCCCAGTGCCGGAAATGTTATTTTTCAGGCACCTAGAGAAAACATAGAATCATTTCACTTATTATTTCAAACTATTTATATCACAGCATCACCGAGATCTACAAACAAACCAAATGAGGACCAAATGAGGTCAAAGCCTCATTGTTCTAAGCTAAATATACAACTGAAACGTAAGTTGATTATGAAGATTAAACATCCGGACAATGTTCTTGTGTTAGGATTCTCTATTTGTAGGTGAGTGTTTGCTGTGTTACCTCTCAGCTAGCTTTCTATCCTTAAACAGCCCATTATGCCACTGCATAATATGCCAAATAGCAAGAAATGTTGTTTAGCTTACCGATTCTGGGGAGCAAAGAATGATCACTTTCTAATACTGTATGTACATGTTTGTGAAATTGTAACAGATTCTGGAAGTGAGCTGAAAGTACAAGTTTTTGCCAGTCCTGTGCCTCAGCAACTTTTACTGATCATTTTGGGCCCCTGCTGAGATCTTCAAATAATCCACTGACTTCCAGTTTTCGATTACATTTGCTGTTTTCAGTGGTAGTTTTGTACAAAGAATGCAGAAAGAGAACATTTGAAGTACAGTTTACTATTATTGTCTATAAAAATATTCTCTTCACTGCAAAAAATAAAATCCCCAAACACAAATCTTCATTAGAAGCAATCAACTGTATATTTTTAACTTTCTTTTTGTGTACGTGTATATCAGCTTTTTGACTCAGCCAGCCCCTCCTTTTATCTGCCTGCTGGTTCTGTCTCTTTTTCTGTATGGTTTTCTGAGAAGCAATTCCATTCTAGGCACATCCCATTTTCCTGGCACAACCAAACCCTGATCCTGCTATAAGTTATGAAACAGTACATCAAATTTGATGGTCCTAGTTCTTACCATTTAGGAGGAGTTCTTGAACAAAGGGAGATGGACTGTCTAAAATATATAGAAGGCAACTGATTAAGAGAGACTAAGCTGCTGATACCAGTCATGGGATCTTAGGAGGATCAACACATCTGTAGAACTTTCTGAGCAGGACTGCCTCACATCTAGCAAGTGCTGGGAAATATTAAGTTAACAGTCATATTTCAAATAGGCCCTTGTGAGTGACCTTGAATGTCAAATGGAAAATGGCTCACTATTCCGTAAACACTGATTTTATCTGATACAAACACATTTCATTGAACACATGGCTGTCATAATATTTATCCAGAAAAAGTATTATGTCGAGTATTAAATGACAACTGGTGATTCTCACCATTAATAATAGTATGTGATATATGGAGTGTTAGTGTGTCAAGAGTTCTCTATATATGCTAGAAATATCTGAGTAAAATATATTCATACAAACAATCTGAGTAAGGTAGAAAACAATTTTCTCCTAGACAAAATGTATGTGAATGTGCCAGTCTGCCTGGTTTAAGCTTTGTAATCCAAAAAACACAAAACAATAAAAAGCATATTTCCGTCTAAGCTAAACCAAGTGAACAAACCACAGAATTCCAAGGAACAAGAAAGAACAAGTAAGGAGGAGATGAACTGTGTCTGGCATTACTTAGCAAAACCATCTATTTCAAAGGTTTTTGGAACTATAAAAAGAGAGGAGGAAAGATACTACAAGGGATCCATCACCTAGCGACAAAGGGACCAGAGCTCTTTGAATCTGTGAAGATGGATTCCCCACATTTGTGTGGTTGAGGACACTGAGAACTGAGACATTCTTTGAGGCCATTTCTATAATCAGTTAAACTTCAGATTCTAGAAACTATGCTGTATTTGTAGCAATATTCTGCTTCTACTATCCTAGTTAACTATCCTTTACATTTTTATTAATAAACTTAAGTTTTGATTTCAGCATAAATGTATCTCAGTGTTGTATATTAAAGTATGAGTTCTTAGCTCAACTAGCAGGTTGTTCTGTTCAACCTCTCTTTGGAGGCAGTGGACTTAGTAATTGCTGTTAGCAGTTATAAGGGATAGATACTGCAGAGAAATGCTTTTCCAGGAGGTTCAGGAAAGTTACCTGAGTCCACTGAATGTAACCCGGAAGGCAAGGTTAAAGCTGGCAGAGTCTCAAAGAGTTTACTTGTGAGGCAGCCAGCCAGCCTTGTCTGACAGGGAGCAGACACACCACTTAAGCTTCAGCAAAGCTCTCTTTGGGATGGGAGGGTAAGTTAGTGGTTTACAAGTTCTGGGAGCCTTGAGAAAGTGTGTCAGTACCTTTGTCTACAACTGAATTTGTGATGTATCCAAGAACTATGTAGCATTATGGATTCATATACAACAAATATTTCATTGTGTGACTGATGTATTTCAATTTCGTTTGCAATATACAAGCAGTTAAGGAATGGAAACTTCTCAAGTAAAAGCGGTGAGGAGTCCAGACTAACACGGCTACCCCTCTGATCCTTTTCTCAAGTAAACACTGCATTAGCAGAAATCAGGGATGCTTGCCGGTTTGTGGGCATGATTTTGTTCTTGACAGTCAGGATTTGGAATAGAAGCAATAGCAGTGAACTGATTTACATTATGCAGACTATTTGTACAAATAGAAAGGTTATCAAGAAGACGTTTCTAACAAGTAAAGTTGTTTTCATTATATATCAACTAAACAACTTTCCATTTTCATGATTTTCTGTTGCTATTGGGTATGAACAAACATTACCTGCACAGTAAGGATGTTAAATTGTGGTTACCTAGCTCATCACATGGTTGATAAAATTTGTATTGACTATACGATTAGTTGATAGAACCGCTCTGTAGAGCCACAGGGGAAGTGGCTCCAGGAGCCGTCTCAAGCCGGGATTGAACAGTCCTGGCTCGTGGCAGTTCGGGGAGCCACCCGTGCTGCAGCTCTGCATTTTAAATGTAGTAAGATCCGCCGGGACTCACGCTATGCCAGCACTCCCGGCTCGTACTAAGCCAGCAGCCCCTGTTCACGGTGAACAGCTCTGTGGACAAGGCTGGCCGCCGTGAACAGAGGCTGCTCCTGCAGCAACCTTTGTTTGTGGCAGCCAGGCTCCTGCTGCATTTTAAAGGCTGAAGCGCCGCAGTGGGAACCCAGGACGAGTGGGAACTGCTTTAGTCGTCGCTCATGCCATTTTCCCGCTGTGCCTCTGCCTCCCTTGCCCCTACAGAGATGGTGCTGGGGAGAACCATCTTTTAAGTTGGCTCCCTCCAGCACTGGCTTCTGCTTCCCCTTCCCCCCTTGCTGCCTCTCTCTGATACAGGCAGCAGGGGCTGGAGAAAGCAAGTATTCGAGTCGCTACTCAACTATCCAATAAGTTTATGTTTATCAGATAGTCAACTAGTCACTTTAATCCCTACCTGCACAGTGTAGCAGAGTGTACAGGCAGTCCCCGACTTACGCGGATCTGACTTATGTCGGATCCGCACTTACGAACGGGGCTCTCTCGCCCCGGAGCTCACAGGCAGCGGTCAGCCACCTCGACCTCCGGGGCGAGAAAAGCTGCTCCCGGTGCCCCTGGTCTGCTGGGGACCGTCTCCAGCAGACCAGGGGCATCGGGAGCAAAGTGGTCCGGCGCCAGAGCAAAGCCTCAGAGGCGAGGCACCCCCCGCTCGCTGCCGCTTTGCTCCCTGTGTCCCTGGTCTGCTGGGGGGGGGGGCGCGCAGCTAGTGTGCCCCCCCCCAGCAGACCAGGCTTTTGTTGTGGACCCTGGGGCAGAGCAGCTGGGGCGCTGCCGGTTGGTCCCGCAGCGCCACTCTGGGCACTACTGGACCAACCCGGCAGCACCTCAGCTGCTCTGCCCCAGGCGTCCTGATTCAGCCGCTGCTGGTCAGTTTCAGCAGCGGCTGAATCAGGACTCCTGGGGCAGAGCAGCTGGGGTGCTGCTGGGTTGGTCCAGTAGCGCCGAGGAGCGGTGCTACTGGAGCAACCCAGCAGCACCCCAGCTACTCTGCCCCAGACGTCCCCAAGTCAGCCGTTGCTGAAACTGACCAGCGCTGACTACAGGAAGCCCGAGGCACAGTTGCTCTGCCCCGGGCTTCCTGGAATCAGCTGCTGATCAGTTTCAGCAGCAGCTGAATCTGGACGCCAGTTCCGACTTACATACAGATTCAACTTAAGAACAAACCTACAGTCCCTATCTTGTACGTAACCTGGGGACTGCCTGTATTCAGAATTTATTAGATGCATCATTACTGATACACAAGGCTCTCCGAACTGTGGCGAGCCTAGCTCGCCAGCTGTGCTGTCCGGCAATCTGCGCATGCACAGATCGCCCGAGCCCAGCTCTTCCGGGTTGCAATCTACTCACCACGAGTGAGTAGATTGTATTATTTGTCGAGCCCTACTGATACATCTCCCTCTCTGTCTCTATAGAAAGAAATACATTGTCTCTTCAGACAATGAATCCTTTTCCCTGTATCGCACTGTCTCTCTTCAAAAGCAGGTCACATTCATTAATATTATTGTAAACAAATAGAAATTGCAGGAATTCCTATGCATTTGCATCCAATTATGCTATTGTTAGATCATCAACCCCTGTGCATGTGCTGCTTAATCCCAGTGTAATCCTGAAATTCTAGGGCATGAGTAATGCTCCAATTGACATTAACGGGAGTTTCAGATATGGACTGACTACAATAATCAGTCAGTTGGAAACATGTACATTTTCCCCGGCTTGAGAATGAGTCCAGGATTCCATCATCAGGATTTAGAAACACACAGGCTCATGGAATGATCATCTTCCACAGAAACATCATATGCAAATTTACAGAATTTACTACTATAATAGTTTTAAAAAGGAATAATAATGAACATAAGCTTCTTTTAAAAAGAAACAAAATGCTGTTGGGAGAATATCCATTGTCTGAAAATTTGTTTCCTTCACCGAAAATGAAGGTTGATTGAATTAGGAAAATAAATTCATGCTTTAGACTGTATTACAGATAAGTTTCAATAAAAGGCAGCTTCAGCACCAAGATGTGCAATAGCTTTTAAAATCTGTGGAAATACATTACTAATTTAATTTCACTTCAGAAAGTATATTGTTAAAGGGAAAAAAAATCGGAATAATTTTTAAACGCTGCACCAGTTTTCTTAAAAAAACACTCAAATCTATGCCAGAGTTCTTTATTTTTTGTTCTTTGGCGGCCACTGAAAGTGACCATGCCACACAAGTAGCATATTGCACGAATATTACAATCTTCAAGTTTTATTTACCCCCAGTTCTGAATGCATGCACTTTCAAGTTTCAACTTTTCAGAAGCTGCCACGCCATATTCCATGCAGTTTCCTAGCAAGATCACAAGCAAATATTGCGTAACGAGGTTTTTTTTTTTTGTTAATGAAACAAATAAATGATGTCCATATGCAGCTGGTCACTAAAACAGAATAGTACTTTTAAACTCTCAATGTCTATATTTTCTTTTGAAGGTTTCACAAAACATGGACTCCGTGGTTAAATTTAAATATGATTATCATTTATATACATGCACATATATGTAAATATATATTCTATCTTTGAGATTTAAATTTAAAACACTTTCAAAACTCCTTAGTTTAGCCAAGAAAAGTATATCGAATCTACAATAAATCAGACTGCTCATCAATCAACACCCTATTTTAGGGAAATATTAATCTCTTAGGCTTAAGATGAAACTGAGTAAGTTTGATATGCTAAATATATTGCACAACACAATTCTCTGTGTTTCTGACAGATTATCATTATAATAAGCTTTCCCTTGCCCTCTTTCTTGTCACTGAGTGCAAAGCTGGTGAGGCAATATCATACACTATCCTGGTGAGGCAATATCAATGAAGAGCTGCAATTACCTTTTTTCAAAAAAAAGGCATACTTCACTGATAATAGAGAAGGGCAAGTTAGGGCAAACAGGTACAGTGATGGAAAGAAAAGCTACCTAACTCCCAATGGACTATAGGTAGAACCTCTTGGCACCCACTGGACCTGACCAGTGCTGAATCATGGGAGGTCAATATTGTCCAGCAGTATTACCAACATTTCCACTGCTTACTGGGCTCTTAGAAGACATTTAGGGGTAAATTAGAGTTAAGTAACAGAACAGAACATTGAGAGCCAAGACTGGTGGCTGTAAACAAACTTTATGGAACCACGTGAAACAAGACCTCACCCATGGTAAGTGGATATCCAGCTAACTAAAATTATGCCATACCATGAAAGTTGCTGGACCAGAGAGTGCCAGACTAGAGAAGTTCAACTTGTATTTACATTTCAGTGGTCACTGATTTTCTCTTTCAGGAATAGCTGTGTTACAACAGTGAAATGCACCAGAACCTCATGTGAACAGTACCAATTGTTAAAAAGGGTGTGCATACACACATTTGTACACCCTTTGGTAAAGTCAAGTTACAATTGCAGGCACTTGCTCCCACCAGTAGTTTGAGTACGTTACCTATTAGGAACATTAAAGTACAAAACAAGCAAACAACATACCCATGTCCCTCGTAAACACCAGGACACTAGAAAATGATTTGTTTCGGAGGCAAGACTCTCAAAATTGGTGTGCCTGTAGAGATGCCACCAATCACCTCTCCTTTCTGCTGAAGTGTGAAATGTAGGTTGCAGAACATTGCATGAAATATTTTATAACTAACATATTGTTAGTTCTAAGCCTGATGTGTGGTCACCACAGTAACTTCTGCTCTGGGAAGTGGTAAAACGTTACTCTTGATCAGCCAGAATCCTTGTAATGGCAGTCAGTGTTCTAATGACATTTTGAGGTAAAACCTCAAAGATATAGTTATCATAAAGCAGAGAAAATAGGGTGAAAATAACAGGAAGCAGAAAGGACGCAGGGAAAAAAAAGTTGTACATACATCAGATCATCCCTTGGTTAACAGGGAGGCAGAACAGGCTGAAGTCTTGCATCTGCAAACACTTCACATATTTAGGCCAAAGAGATACTCTTCTTAAATGTTAATTTTTAAAAATAAGATTTCAAGTGATCCTATCAAATTACTTTATTGCTTATCTTAGCAGATTTTTAACTGCATGCGTTACTCAAAAGTGTGCAAGTAGAAACTGGCAGGGCAAGCACTCTGCTTCGTATAGTGAAAAGCATTAGAAAAAATAGGGCCTTGAGAAGCAATCAATTCATAGGGAAAGGACAGCCCTGAATAGTTGTGAGAGATAAGTGGAGGAAAAGACCCACATTTTCCATTCCCCAAACAGAGTCTTTTAGCACAACGAAACTCAATATATTGGTAACAGTGTGGTGGTAAGTGAACTCTTTTCGGTCTCAGATTAAGCAGCGGCAGAAAGGGGACTTTTGAGAGCTGTTGCAAAATCTGTGGGTGAGAAGATCTTTCTTAGGTATCTGAAGAGGAGGAGGAAGAGAGTAGGATTACAGTTGCCAAGTGTCTAGTTTTAGACTGAACTCTCAGTCGAAAAGGGACTCTAGTGACTTCAGTCAGCAGCACAGTGGAGCTAAGGTGAGCAGTCACTCCCCCTACCCCGCCTTCTTCCACAAGATGGAAAAGTTAAATAAATAATTACGTAGTAAAGGTAACTGGATCTTGCACTTAATACTGAGCAGTACCTTACTGCACAAGTAAACCTATTTATTTTAATAGGATAACTTTTGGGGTAAAATACTACTCCTCCTCTTCCCCTGAGACTGAAGATTTCATATTCCTATCCCTAGAATGCAATGGTAGAAAAAAATTATCCTTTTCAGATGGATAAAACCAAGGCACAGGAAAGTTAAATGACTTGTCCAAGATCACATACTGAGCCAGTGTCAGTACAAGTAATAGCACTGAGATCTAGACTCATTTTCATTCATTAGAGCTGCTTCTCCTCAAGGAAGGCAAAAGGACCTTAAAAGGTGGAAAGAAGGGTTGTTCTATCAGCAGAAAACCAAGCTAAACTTGTCAAAGTTTGACATAAAATGTTTCATCTGAGTTTCACAGTTCCCATCCAAAATTCAACAATTTATTTATTTATTTTAGAGAAGAGGAAAAGCAGCCAACTCAAGTAAACTGGAAAGAAAACCAAAAAGTTTGCAAATAAATGCAAATGAAGCCTGCAAACCTCTGAATACTATACATCTTCATAAAAAAAAAAATCTAAAAAATAATGTGTAATATTACATTTTAATCTGGGATAATCTTCTGTTTCATGGTTTAAGTTTTAATATAGTCCAGTTCACAAAATGCATGATTTCACAATTGCAATTACGGTACTCAAAGTGTTACATCTTTTCTAGTACGGTGAGGGGGAAAAAAAAAACCAGTCATTAATATATTGTTGGATAATATTTTTCAGAATCAGCTATTTGTAGTTAAAAAGTAATTTGTAGTCTGTCCTTCCCAATTTAATGAGATAATCTTTTTGTGGAGGATTTAATTGAACTCTTAATAAAACGAGGTTTCTTGTATAGTTAATGGGTTTCTGTCAGACATACAAAGTCCAACCACTGTAATTTTAAAACAAAAAAGTCATGAGTATTTCACACAGCTAGTAATAATCATAATAATGTTTTTCCAGTAAATTATCCACTTCTACAGATTCTTTTGTGTTGGTCAAAATGCAGTCTTCCTTCCTTAGAAGGGCATTTTGTAGATAGTGGCTTTGCTTGCTTTTTCTTTTTGTACAATTTTAGAGTGCTATTTCATTCATGTATTTATTTGATGTTACCTCCATGTCATTGTCAGGATCATGTACATGATGCATATTAGTATGTAGAAAAATCTCCACTTTTAGCTGCAAAAGTTGGCTGGCTGTAAAAGATTTTTTTTTAAGTATGGATAATATCTGCTGTCCTTGCTTCCTCATATTATACAGGCAGTCTCCGGGTTACATGGATCCGACTTACATCGGATCCCTACTTACAAACGGGGTGAGGCAACCCCGCACTAGCTGCTTCCCCCCAGCAGACCAGGGAGACGCGGAGCGGCTTTTCTCAGCAGACACTTCAGCTTGAGAATAAAGGACTGAGGGAAATGAGGTGTGGGAGAATAAAACTGAACTCTGGAGAAATGTTTGGCTAGAGTTTCCCCTACAATTTGTACCAGTTCCGACTTACATACAAATTCAACTTAAGAACAAACCTACATTCCCTATCTTGTACGTAACCCGGGGACGGCCTGTGTTGCATGTAGACTTGTTCTTTGGTTCCTTGTTCCTCCTCTCACCTTCTGTTTCTATAACAATCAGAATTTACTTTAAAACAGAAAACATCTTTTCTCATTCAGTAACCTGAATAAAGGAAGTAAGGAAAACAAAGTATTTATTTGGCACATAACTATGTAGGCATAGAACTATCCTTAGACTAACTACACACTGATTCATTCCAAGTCCTCTTACAGTATACTCTTCCTCTTCAATTTTCCCTTTAATATTTATTTCTGAGACTTCCTACCTTTCATAGGTTTGGCTCTGTTCTTAAGAAAATAACAGCATTTATATGGATATTTGTATGTGACTCCATTGGCAGAACAGCACAGAAATGGTCTTCTCAGAACCATATGAGAAATGTAGTACAGTATTTATCGGGCGGAGGGTGAGATTGATCTAACATTAACAACCCCAAAATTAGGAACCAAGAGCTCCTGAATTTTAATGCCTGCTCTTACACTATTTCACTTCATGATCTCATGTGACTCACTTAACCTTGGGGGGCTGGTCTAACCTCGAAATTTAATCAACCCAGTTATGTCCCTAATGGGAATGAAAAAATCCACACTAATGCAGTTAAGAGAAAACTAAGTCCCCATGTAGCCATCAAACTAACTACTTCTTCTGGAAAAGGGCCACTGAAGGAAGAACACTCCTGTCAGGATAAGCTGTGCCACTGTAGCATTTCAAGTGTAGACAAGCCCTTTGTATCATTCAGATGTCCATCTGTAAACTGGAAATAAGACTACTTGCCTCTCTCACAAGGCTGTTGTGGGAGTTGGTTAATATTTGTAAAGCAAAGCCTAATATCACACCATTTGTAGTCTTAAAAGAAGTCCCAAGTGACAGGAGGAAATCTTCATATGTATTTAGGCTTCTTAGTTTCAAAATGTCAGTCTTAAGATTCTCACCTAAATCGTTATTTAAACACCTTGATAAAAATAGACTAGTTATTCTATAATGACTGTATCCTAGAAGACGACATCTGTAGAAATCAAAGCTTCATTACCAGTGAGAGTGAATTAGCCTTGGGAGAAGGTGCTTTTGAAATAAAGCTCTATAGAATAATTAATTAAATTATATAAAGGTTCAAATCCCTACTCAGTGATGGCAGTGTAGGTATAAGACAACTACATTAATTTACTCTTGCTGACAAGGGATACTTATGTACTGTCAGGAGTAGGGGGAAGAGTTTAAATGCTGATTGTTTAAGACCAGGTGTTGCTGGTCATTAAGCAACTGCCTCCAGAAGTCAACAAGCCTTGTTTATGGCATTTTCACGTTTTTCCGGCATGTTTGTACCAAATAAGCTTAAAACTAGCAAAGAACAAGATCATACAATTGTTACATTTGCTCTTGACATTGCTTTTCTACAAGAACAATTTTTATTTTCTCAGCGAAGACCTACGTCAAAAATATATGGCTGGTCAAAATTGGTTTGGAATATTAGAATATTCCATTCCCCAATGCTGCTGATGAGAAATACTGTAGCAAGCCATGGTCAAACCCCAAGTCCAACTGACAAGTGAAATAACCTTGCCTGTGTGTAGGGGCTCCCCTGGCAGCAGGACGAGCCGGCACTGGTGCTCTCACCCCGTGGCAAATTTTCGAGCCTCAGCATCCCCCCTACACGACTGGAGCACGAGCACAAGCACAAGCTCCCTGCTGTTGGGGAGAACCAATGAAGAGCGGGTGCTAAAGCACCTGCGTGGCCAGCTCTGTGTGGCAGGGGACAGGAAGCAGCTCTGCCTGCTGCTTCCCCCCCTCTCCTCCTCCCTCCTAACTGGGGGAATGGCTACACAGAGAAGCATTTGTCTGCGGGCTCCAACAGGCTTGGTATCATGGCTAAAATGAGTGGCAGGGGGCAGTGCCTGCAAGAGCAAGGGGGCGCCACCCCGGGAGCTGTGCCAGGTAAGTACCCCAATCAATCCCTGCCGCCTTCTCTCCAGTCTCTGCACCCCCAGCCTGCTCCAATGCCCTACCTCCTGCCCACACTCTGCACCCCCATCCCCAGCCTACCTCCCACTCCCTGGCAGCCTATTCCCACACACAAACTAGGGTTGCCAGGTGTCTGGTTTTGAACCAGACAGTCCAGTATTTGAGCTTTCTGTTCGGGAAACAAATTGAGAAGATATAAATGAGAAAATAGAAGTGTCCAGTATTTTCTCAATAAGCTGTCATGTAGATTGTGATGTAATGTCAAGTGTGTCCGGTATTTTTGTTGAAACCATCTGGCAACCCTAACTGAAACTTGCATTTTTGGCCCCACTCCTAGGCAGGCCCCATAAAATCTACTAGCCTGGAACCCCAGAAGAGTTAATCCGGTCCTGGAGGGAAGCCCTGAGCTTTGGCCCCCGCCCCAGAGGTCTGGAACTTGGGGGAAACCCTGGCACCGTGAGTTGCATGAATGAACTGCTTCTCGATTGGGGGCCAGGTTAGTGAGGTTTTTTGTTTGTTTTTGTTTTTGTTTTGGGGTGGGGGTTCTCATTTGTATGTGGCCCCTGACTGATTTTGCTGTGGGTCAGTGGCCACAGACCCAAGAAAGGTTTCCTACCCCCTGATTTAAAGGCCGTGTACATTCAAAACTGACGTTTTAACAGGACAATGGGCCAAATTCAAAAGTGAGAAATGATGATGTATATTTTAAAAAAGAAGAAAAAAACCCTTTTGAAGCCATTGGGAATTTTGATGGCACTCACCTGGAAAGGGTTCATGAGAGTCAGAGGGGCTAAAGTAACCTGACAGGCCATGCCTTAGGGAGAGCTAGGTTTGATAGGCAAGTACCAATTGAGGGTGGAGACTAGCTACACAGAAATTGGCAGGACTAGTATGAGGTGGGGAAACTAAGGCAGAAGGAAGCTGCAGAGTGGATGCCAGCAGTCACTCTCTTGGCTTAAACAGGGAAAAGGAAGAAACTCAGGGAGAAAGTAGAAGTCCTAGGATCCTAGGCCTGGAGGAAGGACTTAGCCAGAGGGTTGTTGGAAAAAGAAGCCTGGTAGACGTACACTAAGAAGGAGCCCTAGGAAACAGCAGCAGGCTTTGGGATGGAAAAGACCTTGGTCAGTAGGGGCCTTGGGCTAGAATACAGAGTAATGGGCAACCAAGGTTCCCCCACCAGTTACTGGGGAAGAGAGATAGCCTCGAACTGGAGAACAACTGGGAACGATAAGCTGCTCCAGTGAAATGTTGATACTCTGGAAAGGGGAGACCTGGCTGTAGGGCCAAGCTGTGAAGAGGAAGCACAACTCCTCCCACAGCATGAGAGCGAAGGAAGGGAGCATGAAACTGGATGGAATTAGTCATCAGACACTGTTATAAGGGGGTGGCGCCATGAACTCCAGGACAGGAACATTACAAATGAAGGAAGCTGGGGCAAAACCATGGATCAAATTTAGCGATAATATTTGCGGCAAGGTAATCTACTCTTTAGCAAGTTGTAGAGACAGAGCATAAAACAGTTCAAACATTGTACAAAGGAAGGTACGAAACCAGACTTAGCAGGAAAGATGCAGTGCGGGAGAGTGAGAGATTGAGAGAGAGAAGATAATAAAAAGAAATGACCATTTATAATTCCTCTGAGTTTGGCCTTACATTACAGGCATCAGTCAGTGGTCAGAAATGTCATGTCCTTTAGTATTTCTGATGCAAAGTGATGAGATATGCTCTTTAATGACCATAGACTAAATGCTCCAGCAGAAATATATTAAGAAACAGTTTAAATATTTTACAACCAATCAGACTGGAGATTTAAGAGGCACAATTTACAATGTAAATGAAATCTTTTCCTCAATGAATACTCACTGCCTTACCCTCTAGAGTACCAGAATAAAGGCTTCCATAGTTTGGCCAAAACTCAGTTAAGCAGAGTACCCAAAGAGGGCAACCAGAAACCATAATATCCAAACCAGAAAAGAAGAGCACCAAATATAGTCTTGTATACTGCAGTAAAAGTCACAAAAGATACGATTTTATTAAAAGCCTCTGTATGCACCCAGGATACAGAATCTAAAAGCAATAACCACACAAAGAGGGGAAAAATACCTAATCAAGTCATCTCTCGTGGCTTAGTAGTATTTTAAAGATCTGAGATTTTCGGAGCAGCCCAGAGATCTTGTCACACATGTTCCAATACTTTGTAATGAATGTTACATGGCTAATTGCCCTGGATTGCTCTGAAAAACTGCAATCCCAAAATGTAATCCTTAGCACAGAATCTGGAAGTGAAGCAGAAAGTTCTTCCAAGTATGTAAACTACAGGTTGAACCTGTCTAATACCGCACCCTCAAGATCTGACTGGTGCTGAACCAAATTTGTTGAACCACAGGAGGTCAATATTGTCTAGCAGTATTACCAACACTTCTAATGCTTATTGGGCTCTTAGAAGACTTTTGGGGGTAAATTAGAGCTAAATAACAGCCCAGAACACTGTGTGCCAGGATTGGTGACTATAAACAAATTTCATGGGACTGTGGGAAACTTGATCACACCCATAATAAATAGACATCCAGCTAACTCAAATTATGCTGGACAATGAATGTTGTCAAATGAGAGAGCACTGGAGTAGAGAGATTCAATCTGTAGTTTATAAAGGATGCTTGTGCTATATTACAAGATAGTTAAATATAACTGACAATGACACTTGTAGCCATTTGCCATGATTTGCTAGTCAAATAGTGTTTTTGTGATAAGGGAGACTGAACTCATGAATCATCACCTGCTATTGCTATATCCGATTTAGACCACTGTTAAGTCTACTTTTCCTTAATATGGTCAATTAACTGAAATCCAACACTGAACACAGTCATGGAAAAAGCCAATACAAACCATATCCAATTAGCTTTCAAGGCATAATGCCTATATTAAAAAAAAAAAATCTCAAGACTAGTTGCAGATGCACTGAGTCAAGAAGCTTAGTACTTAGAAGGTTGTTCTTTACAAAATTAGCTTTGATTCTTAAGAGTCTTTAATTTCTCATGCTTGGTCTCAGTCCAGAAGCAGATTTGGAAATGAGAGAAGAATCCGTTCAGCCATTTTGGAGTTAAGTGATGATGAAGAGTACTTTACTATTTGATGAGTTTTCAGACTCATTTTCCACTCTCATACACAAAAGAGCTTGTTGTGAAGTTTATCCTGGACATGTATGTAATCCTGATCAGAAATACTCTTTGCTTTGTTTGCAGGCAATTGGTTTTAAATGTCCATAACTTCATTTTAAAATCATGTATTATATACACTCCTGTATTTCAGACACATAATTCATAATTACCTGAATTTCAGACACAATTCAATATGATACAAATTTTGCAAAGTTTTTTTTTTTTTTTGGGCGAGGAAATTGGAGAGAACGTAGAGACAGCAATGTATTTATTCCCTCTGAAGAAGCCAGGCCTTTTACAGAGGAGACCAAATTTGATACCATACATGAGTAAATCCCATTGACTTAAATGTGAGTTATTTGTATCCCATGGCAGGAGAAAGCTAACCAAGATGAGTACTGATCAACAATGTATTTGTTATACAACAATTATCCTTTTCAGTTTTTATACAGAAGTTTTTATTTTCAACAAAATTAGGATGGTATTAGAAACTCCAATATTAAGGATGCAGCAATTGTATGAGTGCATCCTAACAGGACACGAGTTGATGGGATGGTGCCCAGATCCTTAAAGGAAGATGGGATTGCCAATGCGAATAAGGCCTTATCTAGCTTTAAGCACCACATCTCTACATACTAGTACAACACAGTGTCTGAAGAATATTTTGAACAATTTGGGGTGCCTTATTATTATTAGGAGACCGCATTATTTTAAGTACTTAGGCCCAAACACTTAAATTACACAACTTTATTATAATACATTGCGATATACTATGTAGGGTTGCCAGATATCCGGTTTTGAATCGGACAGTCCAGTATTTGAGCTTTCTCTTCGGGAATTGAGAAAATATAAATGAGAAAATATAAATGTCCGGTATTTTCTAAATAAGATGTAATGTAGATTGTGATGTAATGTCAAGCGTGTCCAGTACTTTTGCTGAAACCATCTGGCAACCCTAACATTGCTATGAACAAATGCTGCACTCCCATAAATTCTATTTTAAGCCACACTATGTATATTCTTTTTGAATAATAGTGTATTACTACCCTACCAAATCATGCAGGAACAATAATACAAAAAGAAGGATAAAATGAAACACTACATTTTTCATGTTGTAAGCAATTTAGTATTTTGAAATACAGGCAGTCCCCGGGTTACGTACAAGATAGGGATTGTAGGTTTGTCCTTAAGTTGAATTTGTATGTAAGTCGGAACTGGTACATATTGTAGGGGAAACTCTAGCCAAACATTTCTCCAGAGCTCAGTTTTATTCTTCCACACCTCACTTCCCTCAGTCCTTTATTCTCAAGCTGAGGTGTCTGCTGAGAAAAGCCGCTCCGCGTCTCCCTGGTCTGCTGGGGGGAGGGGGAGGCCGCTAGCTTCGCGTCTCCCTGGTCTGCTGGGGGGAAGCAGCTAGTGCGGGGTTGCCTCACCCCGTTTGTAAGTAGGGATCCGATGTAAGTCGGATCCATGTAACCCGGGGACTGCCTGTATTAAAAACACTTCTTTATTAATACAGCTTTTGAAAACAAAAAAAGCTTTGTACATTATGTTACACATTCCTCTCCAGTCAGTCACTCACCTGAATGACACCTCCCAGAAAAGAAAGTGGCTACCACAGCCAATAAAAACCATATCCAATTAACTTTCAAGGCATAATACCTATATTTTTAAAAAATTATCGGACTATCACGCTGATTGAATCTGAACCTGAGCAATGATTATTTCTTATTTGATAGAGAGAAAAACTTTGAGAAGCTGCCTTGGTTAGATACACATACTGAGAATTGGTAAGTCAGTCCATATTTTAGAAGTGCTTCTGCATTTCTTTGCTGATGCTAAGCTCTCATAGTAGTGCCCATAAGGAACAATTTCGATCATCTCTGATTGAAACCATACAGTGAGGTCCATTGTCAAGACAGACAGGACACTTAGCAGAAATGGGACTGATGGCATCACGTTTGCTGCCCAATGAAATGAGAATAACCACTAATAGCTCTGAATGTTGCAAAATATCTGCAAAACTAGCCTCTTTGCCCAGCCTTCCCTGCAATATCATCTGCACTCACAGTCTTCTAAACTCTAGACTCTAGTCTTTAAGATAGAAAAACATAAATCCGCAATCATATTTTTAATCTTGGTAGACGTCCAGACAAACATCAATAGGAGAACTGGATAGACACACTGATGACTTCCACTTTGTTTCCTAGACACTACTACTTTATTGAAAGGGGCCTACAGACATGTGAAAATAGATCACCAAAATGGACACAGTTGTGTGCTGTTTAAGGTGTCTTTAAGATATACAGATTAAAACTTTGGCTCCAGGTAACGCTCTCCCATGTATTATGTGGTGAGTGCTCAAATAGACCAAAGCTGCTGGCATTAAAACTGTTATATGTAAACCATTTCTAAACAAAGGTCAGGTTTACTGATGGGAGAAGAGAAAAAAGGGGCCAAGTTCCCTGGGGCTCTCAACCACTGCTACTGCAGCAGTGGCTGGAGCCCTGGGCCCTTTAAAATCACCTCTGGAACTCTGCTCAGCGTGCTCCAGACAACATTGAGTGCTTCCTGGGGGAAATGCCGAGAGGTCCAGGCAGTGTTGAGAGCTCCAGCCCCACCCTCTCCATCTGAGGCCCTGCCCCTTCTGGGGGCAGAGAGATGAGCCTCCCCCACTTTGCCCAGTGAGTCTTTTAGCAGTGAGGCTGACAGACAGGAACCTGCGTTGCCAACCTTAAGCATTCAAAAGTCTTGCGTCAGGTCACAAAAAAGGTCATGCGAATGGCTTTAAAGTAATGAGATTTTTAGGAGCAATAACCTTTGTGGTCTTTTCATTTGCCTTCTGGTTTCTGAGAACGTAGGAGTCCAAGCTGTCAGATGTTTTGTCAGAACCACAAGGATTAAACATTTTATTAGTGATTACCAGTATTAGTATTGAAAAAAGCCAAGATTCTCATGTAATCTCTTAACTTCAGGAGTTGAGGCTTTTAAGACTGACACCAAATATCATAAGATTTTGATAATATTGCAAGGATGTGTTGGGAAACTTTGGGCCCTACCATCTGGTATGAAATAAGAGCTCAAAAAAAAGAGTGTTAGCCTCATTATACTAGCTGTATTAGCCGCATTATACTAGTAGATTGAGAGTTCAATCTACTCTCAGATGCATGATAGGGTCATCTTAAATGACAAACACAGCATTTGTCGTATCAGAACTCAGGAGGAACAATTCTCCCAGATTGAAAATGTGCTTTTGGAGGAAAATACACTATTTCTGTCCCAGCAACTTTTAAAGGCTACTTCCTACTTCTTTACATGCCAATGGTATAGCCATTTGCAATGGTTTTAGGGAACTGACCTCAATATTGATGCAAAAATTGTTGCATTATAATATTTTATTCTTACAATGTTAGATTATTACAAATTTCTTTGCCCTAGGAAAGCCTCTGCGACACCTAGTGACAAGTCAAGTGCCAGGGAAGATAACATCTCCAGCCATAAAACCAGATTTATTATACCCAAATGAGTACTCTGAAATGCTGCTTTATAAACCTATATTTGCTTTAATAGTATGTACGATTTTATACAGTATTTAAAAGATGTATGTGTATTCATCCCTACAATTCATGTTCACATAGAATATTTAATTGCAAATTGTAAATATATTGCAAATAGTGAGTTGTAAATCCAAAACATACATGTAACTTTCACATAATAGTTTTACATTCTTTTACACGATTCTCTCCAAGACAAGTGATCCTGAGGAATATGTTCTCAAGAATTAAAAAACTAAGGACTTATTTCCTGCCTTCCTGTGTGTGTGAATAAGTGTGCAAGGTGGGAAGATGTGAATAATTTTCGTAGCTAGGGATAGCAAATTAATTCTGCCTTCCCAATAAACATGCCATATTGCCTTAACCTGTGAACACGTTTCTGCTAGTTCCATTTCTACAAGTATAACAAATTTACCTATTAAGATTACTATCTTTTATAAGCACCCTAATGTTCTCATTCATTTAGTTTTGAGGATAACATGTGTAATTGGGAAATGGGATCATTACTTCTCTGACTTCATGTTTCCACTTAAAGGTGAAAATCTTTGTTTATTCCTCAAATTCCCAAAATGGCATATGATTATCTTTCCAAATATACATTTCAAAAGACTGTGTCTAATGCTAGCCTCATATAACAACTTCCTGATGTCAACGCTCTGAGAGCAAAATGTTTTATGCACAAATACAGGAAGGTAATTTGATGCTACAATTGGTTACTATTGTAAGAAGCAATTGAAAGTCTAAAATACTGCCATTAACTGGGAATTAGTTAACTTTCAATACTTAAGCAACTTCTCACCAAACTCAGAATTACACAAAGAACTTCTCCAGAGATGGTTAAGAAGAAACAATGCCTTTTTAATGACGCTCTATTAGTCTTTGAAGACTAGGTTTAAAAATATGACTTTGAAAGCTCAAATGCCTTTTTATATAAAATAGGAGTATTTGGGATAATTTGAAACAGAATTTCAACTCTGATTACACCCAGACGACAATGATCCAGCATTAAACTCATTAGCTTATACAACTGGCAGAAACACATTCATTTTCATATTGATACATTATACTATCTTGGAAAATTGGTGAAGTCCACTTCAACTTACAACAAATATTAGGATGATGTAGTTGGAAAAGAGACAGCAGATGAAGTATTGAAATGTAAAAGCAGTATAGTCATAGAACAAGGAAAACGGTATAGCTAGGAAACTTGATAAAGACTAATGGGTCCATCAACAAAGGAACTTTAGCTACAAGTGCTGTACAGAAGTTGATAAATTATGGAGTTATAAAAATATGTTTGGTACCAGAATGACAGTGTATCAAACCAGTGAAGCAACAGTATTACTCTCTGGTTTGAAACCAGCTGCATTAAATGAAAGACATAGAAAACTGGAATCAGTAGAAATATGAGTTCTTAGGAAGATGCAGGTATAAAGTAGAATGAGGAAGGCAAATGAAGTTATATGGAGAGTACAGTGTGAAATCTGGGTACATGACTGGCTGCAACTGAAAAGACAATGATGGTAGGGAACCTGCATAAGACAAACAGATGCCAGATAAAATAATGCAAATGCAACCAAATGTCAGTTCGCCCTAAATACTAAGTAGACGGTAGGGCATTATAAATAGATATGGCAAGGCTGGGCTTAATGAAGAAGCAACCCTGGATGGTGACACTACATTGCTGTCTGTGTCTGTAAAGATCCTTTGAACGAGATGAAGATAAAACCCTGACACAACCACAGAGATAGCTCAGAAAATGGACTGAACAACAGAGTATGTCTTTATAGTCAGTTTTTAACTCTGAGGATTTCCCATCCTAGAGTTAGAGGCAATTAGAACCTTGCTGCACATGCCTTCACACATTGCACACTAATAAGCCGAAGTGCTACTAAAGCCGATCCCATGAACGTGTTCACTAAATGCAAGGCTGACAGCAGCGGATACCTGAACGTAGTCAAGTTCTGAATGAGTTGTGCCTTCTTCCTCCAGTGAAACGATAGCAGGATAGTATAAACTCTCTCCGAAAAATACTCTGCTTCCTTTCCTCCACCTCACAAGTCATTCTGTTCCTTTCCTCCCTATGCACCAACAAATGCCATGCAGCCTTCCAGAGGAGCACTACTTGTGCTGCTAAACAAAAAACGTTGGCATTCCTGGAATGAATACCACAGCCAATATGGGTCAACAGAGACCTTGTATTTAAGATTCTTAATTTTCATTTAATTTGTCTCTCTCGGGACAATTTTTTGAATAGCTTCTTTTAAGAAGCTGATTTAAAGATTGTGTTGGGTTTTATAGGACTTCATTCACTCACCTCTCACTATTCATAAACTATTTAGATTATTCACGATAAACCAAACAAGATCCTCCAACCTTTAAAAATGCAAAGGGCTTGTCTATTTATCAACTGTTTTAGCTACCTATGATACACAAAAACAAGATGTACTACTAATTTTGGAATTAACGTACATTCACTTTATCTAGAAAAGAGCATCGCCACTACAGCAAGCAAATCCCAAATGGGGCTATCTGTTAGAAACTCTCCACAGATAGATATAATGAAGTGACTGTGGTCTAACTGAAGTAATCATTCCTTATTGTCTGTGTTCTATTTTGTGTTTTCTTTTATTTTCATAAATAATGAAACTGTTATGATTAATAAGTGTGATTATTTTTCTTGTCTTTCATTGTAATGTCCTTTAAGGCATGGCAAAGAATTTAATGTGAAGAAAACAATGGCAATCTGATTCCTGAACTGGAATGATGAATGAGAATTATTAAGATTTGGCGTACTATTTCTTGTTTCTCCAGATTCCACATTTTAGTAATTTGGGGGATACAGTTACTTGGCACTCCACAACTGAAAATACTCCTGTCTCATCTCTATTACATTTTTTCTAGGTATGCTTTTGCCAACTAGAACAAGAATAATTGTTCCCAGATCTTGCTTCTTTAAATAAGAAAAGGAAAGGAAAAACCAAGACAAGACTCCAAGATAACTGGTAAACCTCATGAAGGTATCATAAGGAACAATTAGTTCATTGGCTCTGAAAACGTAGTGTTACACATAAATGCAATATGAAATTATCACGAGTTTTCAGTGTAATGCCCAATGACAATTCAAGTAGGAGCTAGGCAACAAAACATTCTCTCTTCCACTTGAGCATATAAAAAGTCGCAATATTCTGGACTTACAGTGAAATATCCCACAAGTGACAGCAAGCCCATAATACTGCTCTCAGAGACTATAGCTAAATCAGGAAATGCTGCTGCATAATAACTTTGAATCATAAAACAGTGTATTGAGCAACTTAAAAAGCAATTTGTACTTCAAAATTTAATATTTTATTCCCTGCAGCCACACTTTTATTTCAATTTTCCATCACTTATATGTAGAGTCCCATAACTAATATTCATTAGTAAGAAATACACATTTCAGTTTGCCAAGTTTTTGAATTATTAATAATGATATAGCTATTACATCAGCCTTAGTAAACATAAGAATGCCATTCCACCCAAGAGTGCCTCTGCTTGTGTAAATAGATCTGAATTCAGTCTGCCATAAGTAGGAATGCTTTACATTTTGCAATTTCCAGAGCATTTACTAATCAAGGTACAGAAGAAGAAGAAGAGTTTGGAGAAGGGTAGGGAGATAAGCAGAAAAAGCAACTAAGAGGCAGGTATCAAATAAAGCAGCCCTCACCCTGCCATATTTCATAGCATTGCACACTATCCCCAACCCCTGCCTCGGTCATGAACTAAGCAGCCAGAACTCCCAGTGACTTTGTGAAGACTGACATTTACTTATTTCAGTAATTTGATTCCCCATCCCCCTAAATACCAAAGTGGTGTAAATTACAATAGATTTAGACACCTATTGAATGCCAAATCAACACAAGCAATCCATGTTTCCATTATACTCCCATTTTCTAATCAATATATACCAAATGTGTAATTCATTATAACAGCTGCATCTCCACAAAATTAGGTTGACAGCCTCCTTCATCCAATATAAACATTTATAATAAGTCAAGCCCTGCATGGGTACAAAGTTGATATCCGCATGTGCAAAAATGTTCTGGAGGTACTAAATGATTACTAGAGTCCTGCAAATCTGTGGAAGTCTGCTTTATATCCGTGGATATCCACACCCACAGATGTGAATGTAGGTACTTATAGATATAAAGAAGACATCCATGGATTTGCAAGGCTCTAGTAAAAAGCCATCACTGAAACAGTGCTGAAAAGCTTAACCTAGAAGAAGCTGTAATAAACAACAGTACGCTGATATGAAGAAATGGGAAGCAGGCTAGTACTCACTGTATTTCACCATGAAAACACATTTTCACATGACAGTGATCAGAGGGGACTTTGCTGACTAACTTCACTGGTGAAGGCGGAGCATTCGGTTTATGATTGTTCTGACACAGAGCAGTTATCTGGCTGCGCCAAAAGGACAGGAGACAGTTGATATGGATTTTAATCAAGCTGCAAATGTGATATATGTGTCTAGGGCTGCTCAGCAGATGAAGTGTACAGTGTATGCAAATCCTCGTTTATTCAAATCACCTGGCTTCCACCAGGCCCCCTTTATTTTCCATCTAGGTCCCCCAGCCCAGTGTTTCTCAACCTTTAATTTTTTTATAAAGTATCCCTTTTTCAAAAAAAATTATAAGTACCCCCTTTTTAAAAACAATTTTTAAGTGCCTCCAGTTTTCAGACAATTATTTTTCTATCATTGCAACACGTGTTTAAACAGTTTAATCATAGCCGGGCAGGCGATTAAATTTTTGGGTGTAAAAAGTACAAACATAATAAAGTGCTATAAAACTTAAAACAAAAAATCAGTTTGCTCCAAATTTCAACCAGACTTCTCTCAAGTACCCCTAATAGTATTCATACTGCTGGTTGAGAAAAACTGCCCCAGCCAATCCATGGCTTGGAACTTACATTCACCCTGCTCGTAAGAGGGTTAAAGAGGGCTAAAAGAATTGAGGTGAGGGAGAGTTGGTTCCCTGCTGTACCAATTAGGATAGGAGTTCCCAAGCCTGATCCTCCATTCAGTCCCTTTAAAGGAAGTGCAGGATAATGTCATTTACCAGATCATTTATCTGGTCCCAGTAAAGTACCACAAGGTACCACAAAAGCCAAAAGGATGAACAAGCAATTAGGGTGACATGCCCCCTCTCCCTGCTGAGGGCTTGCTTCTCACATTCCTAGGAGGGGGCCAGCACCACAAGGTTGACACCACTTACCTTTCCCAGCAGTTTCTAACCTTTTCTCCTTTCCTCCCCCATGAAGCACTGCTGCCTTCCTTCAGCAACCCCAGACAAGGTTCCCCGTGCTTCAGGTGCAATGCGGTCATTATCTAAGCATGGAGACTAGACAATCAGTTCTGCTAGCCATAACAAAGGAAGGTATTTGTCAACTCTTCAATACTAACTGATGAGGGAAAGTCAGAACTGGGTTTGTCATCAATGAAAATGATCAACATTTTTAAAGCATCTTAGGATAGTAAGTATAACATTTTGGCCATAATGTTCACATTGTCTTAATCTCGTGGTTTGCAAGCTTGGGAGTGCTGGAGAAATAGTACACATACAATATTCAATTGCTAGGAAAAAAAAAAAAGCTGTGCAGTTTTTTAGGCATTCTCCCAAGCTAATGCAAGAATATTGGCCAAAACAGAGTGAGAGAAAGAAAGGAAAATGACAACGTTTTTTATTTTTAACCGTGATAATAATTTAAACGTTATAAGACCAATCTACTTGAATATGAATGAAAAAGATAGATAGCTAGTAGAATTAGATCAGTGTCATTTCTTTGCTGACTAAATTGCCTGCCCAAAGACAGGTAGATACCGAATGAATATTTAGCATGGTAGTGCCAGACTTTCTCCAGAACTTGCAGAATAAGTGACACTTTAAACATGAACCTGTCAAGATAGGTTTAAATATACAAATATACTTTGGCAGATGGACACTATACTTATGTTTTATTCATTGTAAAATTACCAAAATATCTATTTATGTGTTTTAGTCTACTTTTGTTCTCTGTGCTGTTCAGCTGTACTCTCAATTTCAGTTACAGTGGAGATAACAGTGGGAGATGAAAAGCATTACAGTCTCACTGTATTTTCTATCACTATTATACCAAATCAGGCATGGTCATGATGGATTGATTGACACTACCTGCTTCAAGACAAGTGAACAATTCTGTTTTTAAGATTGTAATTATTTGTAAATTAGATGGATTAAAACTTGGTGACAAACACCACAAAGCTTTCTATGCAGGACCAGAAATAACTATGAATGAGAAAAATGCATTGAGTGAAGTGCAGGGTTCTGGATTAGCACTAGCTAACCAGACAACTACAAACATTCATTACTTTTTTTTTTAAATACTATAGGTGAATTTCTAATATAGGCCTGAAAATGTAATTTGATACCTATTTAAATGCATTTTGTGTATGGTACATTCATTTCCTCAGCAATCCAATAGCTACCACTCACTCCTCCAGACTGCAAGTCACATGCCTGAATTTTATGTCATTTGCTAAAACTCTGATTATCTTTTTGTGTTTTTCCTTTCTTGTTGCTATAGTGCAGATTTCCTTTGGCATTAAAAAGAGTTGACTTGAGTCTCCCATGAATGCCATACTGGGTTCTGTATGTCGGAGGGTGAACAAAGAAGAGTCCCACAATTCTAGAGTTTCTGTAAATTTGCAAAAAAAAATTAAAAGCATCTCAGACCTTTAACTACACTAGGCTCTTCCATTCTTAAGTAAAGGTGTTCGTTGGTCTCTAACAACTGAATCAACTCAGATTGATTAAATATTGACAAGGTTACAGAAAAGTCACTATGCTGGTCTCATCAGCATTAGGGCTCCATCTTCCCCTCAGCACAAATTTACATTACCACATGTTTTTGGAAAGTTGGTTTACAACTGAAATTAAATGATGGCTCCATACTAAACAGCCTACAACAATACAACTCATCTTGCACTGACTACTGACAAGCAAAATTGGGCTTGCCCAAGTCAGAACCTGAACTGAAGACCTGCAGGAAAGCTTTGGTGCAGTGGGAAGTGATACTGGTGATTAAGTAGGTCTTTCCTCCCTGAGAGTCAGTACTGACACAAAGATAAGGACTGTCCTATCTATGTGAATTTAGTGAGAATTTCTTTGTAAAGACATTCTGGGGGTCAGTTCTTTTAATTGTAGAGAAACATGAAAGATTTGCCAGTATCCTCTCCAATTAATTGTGTCTACTGCATGGCCATAATTTTGTTAGTTTCCAGTTTATGCACTTCTCTGCCTTCGACATGCAATAAGCCTTAAAAATACATACACATGCAACCAGAAACTTACATACTGTTTCTTTCTGGTTAAGAGTCACCATTTTGCCCATTCTGTTTGCTTTTGATTTACCACTGAAATCTAACTCCATTCTCTATTATTCCATAACTTCAGGGGGAAATTGTTATGCTATGAAATATACAAAACTATGTCTCTGATGTCCAGGCCTGGATGGGAGTCATAAACAATTTAAAACTGTTTACTGTGCTTCTAATACATAAGAAATTTTGTCCAGTTTGTCACGGACAAGAAACCACAAGCAGTAGAAAACAAGATTTAATTTAAGTTGTTTGTATATGCACAAATATTAGGAATTATACTGAGAAGAAAAAGAAAACAACCACCCACATATTTAATCAGAACTAAAAAACCAGAAGCCTACAACTCATGACTGCCTCTACCACAGAGAGTACTAACCTAGCATATGTAAATGCAGGTGAGAGAGGAGAACAGATATTAGGAAAGGTTTTACTTTTAAATTATATTACACAGTATGTAACTTCCACATTCCCCCCTCTCCCATCTCAATATATCATCTTCATGTCTTTTTTTTTTAAAAAGTCTATGTTTCACCTAACTTTGCTCTATTAAAATACTACCAATAGTTGGACAGATCATTCTTACAAGGCCCGAGTCTGCCACATTTACATTGTGTCTTATGAATAACCCCATTAAAATGTGAGGTTATTCATGCAGTAAGGTACTTAGGGTATGTCTACACTACAAAGTTAGTTCGAACTAACGGACGTTAGTTCGAACTAACTTTAATAGGCGCTACACTAGCGCTCCGCTAGTTCGAATTTAATTCGAACTAGCGGAGCACTTAGTTCGAATTAGGAAAACCTCATTTTACGAGGATTAAGTCTAGTTCGAACTAGCTAGTTCGAATTAAGGGGTGTATATCCCCTTAATTCGAACTAGTGGGAGGCTAGTCCTCCCCAGGTTTCCCTGGTGGCCACTCTGGCCAACATCAGGGAAACTCGTCTGCCCCCCTCCCGGCCCCGGACTCCTTAAAGGGGCACAGGCTGGCTACGGTGCCCGTGCCAGGTGCAAGCCTGCCAGCACCCAGCCAGCAGACCCTGCACCTGGCACGGATCGAGCCACCCACCCGATGCCCCCCATCCCTCCCCCTCTTCCCGGGACCAGGCTGGCGGCTCCCGGGAGTTTGCCTGGGACCGCAGGAGGCGGGCACCCGCCTGGGCTAGAGCGGACATCGTGGACCTCGTCCACGACCTCCGCACTAGGCACAGGAAAGTGGCCGGCTAGGGCAGGAGAGCTGCCAGCCTGGCCACCCAGGAGCAGGTGTGCATGAAAATCAAGGCGGTCCACTGAGACCCCCGACCCTGAGCCTTGAGCTTACAATGGCCGTCCTGGGTCAGACCAAAGGTCCATCTAGCCCAGTAGCCTGTCTGCCGACAGCGGCCCACCCTAGGGACCCTGGAGGGGATGGACCGAAGACAGTGACCAAGCCATTTGTCTCGTGCCATCCCTCTCCAGCCTTCCACAAACCTTGGGCAGGGACACCACTCCTACCCCCTGGCTAATACCACTCCATGGACCCAACCTCCATGACTTGATCTCACTTCCCTTTAAACTCTATTCTAGTTCTAGCCGTCACAGCCTCCTGCAGCAAGGAGTTCCACAGGTTGACTCTTTGCTTTGTGAAGAAGAACTTTCTGTTACTAGTTTGAAGCCTGCTACCCATTCCTTTCCTTTGGTGTCCTCTAGTCCTTCTATTATGGGAACTAATGAAGAACTTTTTTCTGTATGCACCCTCTCCACCCAACTCCTGCTTTTAGAGACCTCTATCCTGTCCCCCCTCGGTCTCCTCAATTCTAAGCTGAAAAGTCCCAGTCTCTTTAGCCTCTCTTCATATGGGACCTGTTCCCAACCCCTGATCATTTTAGTTGCCCTCCCCTCTCCCAGCCTCTCTCTTCCCCTCTTCCACCTCCTTTTCCCAGTCTCCCCCAGTTTTGTTCAATAAAGACAGATTCCATTTTGGAAGACACGTTATCTTTATTTTGTACATCAGGAGGGGGGCTAGGGAACGGTAAGTGGAAGGAGGTGAGGGAGGAATGGGGCACGAGCCCTAATGGGGAGGACTGGGCTGGCTCTGCGAGCTTCTGGGGGTGGAAGCTCTCCTGCAGCCCCCCAATTGCCGCCTCTCCCCAAATGGCAGCCTGCGGCAAGTGCAGCCGGGCTGATGGCTGAGTGGTGTGATGTGCCCAGTGTGGGTAGTCCGGGCAATCCAAGCCAGGACTGCTTTGCAAGCGGGACACCCCTGAGAACTGTCTGTCTGGGGTGGGGGTCAGGACCCTTTAAGCACAGCCCTCGGCTAGCCTGAGACAGCATCTCCACGCTCTAAGTCCTCCTCTGATGCCCTGCCGGCACTGCTTCCGGCCATCCTTAACCCCGGTTCAGGGTCCACTTAATGTGGACATGCTAGTTCGAATTAGCAAAACGCTAATTCGAACTAGTTTTTTAGTCTGGATCCGTTAATTCGAACTAAGCTAATTCGAACTAACTAATTCGAACTAACTAATTCGAATTAACGTTGTAGTGTAGACATACCCTCAGTGACAAAAATAAGTATGGCAGAACGAAGTCCATATCAAAACCAGTACAGGTAATTCAAATGCAAGAGTTGCCTGAAACATCCTCTTTCACTTTAAACATTTTACTTAGAAGTCTTTAATACAGGTACTATACACAAGACAGACATCAGAGTTAATTAATACTAAAGTATTGCCACTCATCTATAGAGTTCTACAAAATTCATGGACATCTGCTTAATGTCTACGAGTACTCTCATCTGCAGATGTGGATGCGAATATCTATGGCTCATTTTTGCAGATACAGATGTGGATGCGAATACAAACTTTGTACTCCACTCATCAACCAGTGCAGCAGAAGACAGCAACTGCAGATCTGTTGACTGTATTGTGAGAGAAATTCCACCTGAAGTGTTTGGGGGAGAGGACAGGTAATTGTTCTGTCTTTTGTTTTCAATGGCAGTTTTTCTTTTTTGTTAAAGGCCAACAGAGAATGTAAAATTGAACGGGTGGCTCAACATGGTGGCCCATCAAAATGGCAAAAATTAATCAAGTCTGTGCAAGCAAGGAGCTCTGCTGTGCCTTCACCCTTTTCCAATATTACCTTAGTACCACAGGCTACCTGCAAACCTTTGCAATGTTGCAGGATGATATTATTACTCTATGGTACATCTAGATTACATGCCTCTGCTGACAGAGGCATGTAAAATAGGCTACCCAACATAGTCAATGAAGTGGGGATTTAAATATCCCCGGCTTCATTAAAATAAAAATGGCTGCCGAGCTGTGCCAGCTCAGCTGATTGTCAGCACAGTGCGCGAGTCAAGTTGCGGATTGATCGACAAGGGAAGCCTTTGTCGACCAATCCACATCTCGACTCGTGTACTGTGCTGACGATCAGCTGAGCCGCCACAGCTCGGCAGCCATTTTTATTTTAATGAAGCCGCGGATATTTAAATCCCCGCTTCATTGACTATGTCAGGTACCCTATTTTACATGCCTCTGTACCCTATAGTTCCGGTCAGGGAGAGGCCATGCTGGCTCCCTACAAGCAGCAGAAGTCCAGGGTCTCAGACCTGACTGCAGGCGGAGTAGCAGTTGATAGAGGCCATGCCCTTGATCAGGGCTGGGCAAACAAACAATTGAGCAGTACTCTTTGCAAGCTGAGCAGCAGTTTATGAGCCCGGGCCCCAGGTCAGGGCAGGGCAGCAAACTAAGAGTTAAGCAGTTTAAAGCAGGCTGAGCAGGGTTGAGTCTCCGCGCAGGCGGAGAGCCAACAAGCACAGGGGTTTTCTCCCTACCAGGGGAACCGGCCACCTAAGGTGAGAGGGCGGGGGGGAGGAGGGAGAAAAGGAAGGCAGGCTCACCTGCTCCACTGTGTCCCAGCCGAGCGCCATGGTGGGCAGCGAAGGGAGGCAGTGAGGTTCACGGCCAAGGGGTGGGGCCTGGAGCCGCTGTCATACTGCACATCAGCGCCCAACCCCCCTTCGTCTCCCGCTGTGGCACTCGGCTGACTTCTGCGCTGCTCAGCCGGGCTGCTGCGGGGCAACAAGCAGACATTTGGGCTTCCCCGTGGTGACCCGGCTGAGCGGCACAGAAGTCAGCCGAGCGCCACGGCAGAAGAGGAAGAGGGGTGGGGCGGTGACATACATGCCCAGGGGGTGTGGCCTGGCCATGTATGTCACCGCCCCACCCCTCTTCCTCTTCTGCAATGGTGCTCGGCTGACTTCTGCGCCGCTCAGCCGGGCCACTGCGGGGGATCAAGCAGCTGTTTGGGCCCCGCAGTCTCCATGCAGCACAGGCCACCCAGAGGGAACAGCCAACATTTCAGCAACAGCGCTGCCCAGAAGGAACAGCCAGAATTTCAGGCAACAGCGCCCCCCCAGAGAGACCAGCCAGCATTTCAGCGTTACAGACTCTCAGACACTTGGGCTATGTCTAGACTGCAGGCTTCTTTCGAAAGCATCTTTCGGAAGAGCCTCTTTCGAAAGATCGCGTCTAGACTGCAGGCGGATCTTTCGAAAGAGCAATCCGCTTTTTCAAAAGAGAGCACCCAGCGAGTCTGGATGCTCTCTTTTGAAGAAGCCCTATTTACATTGAAGAACGCCTTCCTTCGAAAGAGGAACTTTCG
Source organism: Pelodiscus sinensis (assembly GCF_052426305.1). Lineage (NCBI taxonomy): Eukaryota > Metazoa > Chordata > Testudines > Trionychidae > Pelodiscus > Pelodiscus sinensis. Next base: position 112,546,242 of record NC_143055.1, on the reverse strand, counting down.
AAAGAAGGCGTTCTTCCTCGTGAAACGAGGTTTACCGCCATCGAAAGAAAAGCCGCGTTCTTTCGAAATAATTTCGAAAGAACGCGGCTTGAGTCTGGACACGGCCTGGGCTACTACATATATGATACTATGTCAGGCCTACAAATTGTGGAAAACTTCTTTAATATGTAGTTTTTGACAGAATTTTAGCTACTTAAGTCACAAAGAAAAATATAGCCATCAGAATCCTTGAGATACGTTTTGTATCCATTTCAAATCAGTTTCCTGCAATCCTTCCCTGTGTATTATAATAGCAAGGTTTGCACTCTCAGCAGGAGTTTGACATTAATAAAAATATATTTTTCATATGGCAAGATTAGTTATAAGAACAAGTCCATTAACAGATGTGAGACTTTCAATGATTATGTAGCTTACAGTAAGCTATAAAAACATTAATATTAAATATTTTACTGTGAAAAGTGGATAAATCACATCTCTTCAGATATGAGAGACTAAAAATTATGTCCCTTGGTGTAATAGAATTTTTTTAAATTCCCAAAGATATAGTAATGTCTTCCAACATGATGCTCCTCTGCCAGATCAGTTTAGCTTCTTGTAGTGACAGAAGCTATTTTTTATTTACCAAAGTTTCTCCAGCCAAGGAGTCATGCATATGTAACCTCAGGACACAGAACAGATGGAAATTCCTATGCAAGACTTCTGCCCTCCTCAAACATACTTGATATTCCTAAATGATGTGATCGTGTCTTGGCTGCCTTCACTAATGTTCTTGTGTTTCGCTTGTACTATGCCCACTCATGAGTTATTTGGCGAAGTCAGCCATATCAGAAGTGCCAAACATTGATGGGTTAGATACACAAATGTGCTCTGAATTCACAATTTCTTCTGTCAAATACACAAATATTCCATGCCAAAGAGAGACAGACATTTTAGTGAAAAGCAACACCAGCAAAGAAAGAGTCAAGCCTATACATGACTGGTTGGTTTCAGCCAGGATGCCACTGGCGGTCTGAATACACAAAACAATCCAACTGAGATGTTAACAGAAGGAGAATAGCGCTGATATTTGGATGCTACTCTGGGACTTCAGAGGTCTAGGTTCAATCTTGTGTTCCACCACAGACTTCCTGTGGGATAATGGGATACTCACTGACCCTCTGTGACTCAGTTTCCCACAATACCGATTTAGCACTTCCTTACTGCACAGGAGCTTTGTGAGAAGAAATGCATTAATGATTACGAGGTGCTCAGACACTAAGACCTTGTCTACATTACCATGGACTACAGCTATGTGATCCAGGATGCTGCTTGCTCTTCTTCCCCTTCCCATCACGATCAGGGAGTGAGGGGACAAACACCAAAGCTGGAATGTGTATGCCACCTATTGCCCCCACACAGAGTTAGGAACGCCCACCTCTGCAAAGCCAGCCACTAGGTCATGCACATTTCCCAGAGTCTTGTTCCCCTGTAGCAGAATTAAGTGCATTTGCAGCAGTGCAGCCCCAATAGCAGACTTCCCCACTCCAGACTGATCTGCAACTGATTGGTAGACATCTGAACTCGCCAGCTTCCAGACAGCAATTGCCATACACTTCTCTACTGAGAGGGCAGCTCTCATTCCAATGTCCTTGGGCCACAGGTCAGAGGCCTGATCAGCACACAACTCTGGGAAGGTTGCTTCACATATCCTGAAGTTCTGTAGCTACTGCTCTTCCACACCTGAATAACCATGCAATTCCACTAATCAAGGCTGCTTTCCCTATCCCAAAAGCAACTGCCTATCCTGCCAGCTGCTCTGAGTGCGCCAAAAAGAAAGGCAAGTTGCTGGCCATAACGTGCAGAATGCCATCTGCCTGAAAGTCTTCTGTCGGTAACTTTAAGATTAACTGCACTGCCATACGTGATTGTCCACACAGCACTTGGCAGCACACAGGAGAGATGTTTGGGATCGCTGGATCACTCTCTCACTGAACTGCTGGAGCGCACAGCAGAAAAGGGCAGTTGGAAAAATGGTGGGAAGGAAGCTGGAAACCACTGGAGGACTGACACAAAGCAGTGCCTGAAGGGACGTTTTGCAAAGTCCCAAGATGTGCTTCACTCCATTGCATGTTCCCACAAAACCTTGTGACAGATAATGTCACCAGGCAAACATACCCCCAGCGCATTGTTTACACCATCTGTTATGAGAGAACTCTCAACGTGGACACAAGATGTCAATACAGGGAGTAATCATGAACATGTTTTGCTGACTTTGCTTGTTAATTTTTCTGAGACAAGCTTAGTTTTGTTGACAAACCTTTGGGCTACGTCTATACTGGCCCCTTTTCCGGAAGGGGCATGTAAATTTCAGCAGTCGTCGTAGGGAAATCCGCGGGGGATTTAAATATCCCCCGCGGCATTTAAATAAAAATGTCCGCCGCTTTTTTCCGGCTTTTAAAAAAGCCGGAAAAGAGCGTCTAGACTGGCCCCGATCCTCCGGAAAAAGTGCCCTTTTCCGGAGGCTCTTATTCCTACTTCAAAGTATTCAAAGTAGGAATAAGAGCCTCCGGAAAAGGGCACTTTTTCCGGAGGATCGGGGCCAGTCTAGACGCTCTTTTCCGGCTTTTTTAAAAGCCGGAAAAAAGCGGCGGACATTTTTATTTAAATGCCGCGGGGGATATTTAAATCCCCCGCGGATTTCCCTACGACGACTGCTGAAATTTACATGCCCCTTCCGGAAAAGGGGCCAGTGTAGACGTAGCCCTGTAGTGTAGACATACTTTATGGTAATAGGAACAACAGGTACATATAAACACGCACACACAAAAAGGACTTTGTGTATGTGTTCTATTGTACCCTAAATATACAAAGCACTAATTAAGTGAAAAGGAAAGATAAAAATCAACAGGACCTTACAATCTGACCAAAATATTGGACACAAAGTCCTATTAACATACACTTGGGAGATATAATGAAAAGAAATACCATTCTCTGTTTAAGACAATGGCTCTGTTTTGTCCTTTTCCTTTCTGTGTGTGTTGGTGGTGGCTCAGTCAGGAATAGGGAGCAAGCAAGGTCTAAGCTTGACATGGGCCCAGATGAGAACTCCATTTGGTCTCTATGTCAATATAACTATGCTAGATGCAGCAGGGGGGCACAGACTACAGTCCCTTCCTGAGTGAGAGTAGTACACATCAACATCTGAACCTTAATAGCTCACTTACTGCGGAATAGCCTTTACTCATTTGTCAGCCATTCACAAGAAAAAAAAAGTGTTATGTTTCCTATTTAGTCATTGCTATTAAAAAGTCAACATTTTACCTGAGCTACCACTGTAGTTCCTATCCCAAGTATAAGGAAATATTTCCACTTCAGCTCATCATCGGACAAGGTGGGTTTTACTCAGGAAAGTTCATGATACTGTATAGTTTTGTTAGTCTTTCAGGTGCCACAGGACTCCTCGTTTTTAAAGCTACAGACTAACCCAGCTACCTCTCTGAGACTTTTTAGCCTGTTCATGATGCAGGAACTCCCAGTATGTGATAACTTTTAAAATAGCATAGTCTCAAATTTCATTACATCATGATCCCAGTCTGACAACAAAAATTATGGCCGGGGTAATGGGACCTGGGTTTGAGCCCTGGGTCTTAGCAAGTCTAAGCCAGCCCTGGTGATCCAATTCAAACGGGGTCCCAATCCACTTTGGGGTCCCGACCCACTGTTTGAAAACTGCTGACATTGTGCTGAGACAGAGTGAACTATTTTCAGCTACTGTTTATTTACAAGAAAACCATATACCACATTTTTTTTTAAAAGAACTGTATAGTTGCTTCCCAATGGCACTGGTTTTCTGTTAACTCAATGAGAACTTGATTGCATTGCTTTCAATACTTGGCTAAATATCAGGCTGTAATGTAATATTACACCGATTTTAATGGATCACTTTCCATGAAGCTATGCATATCACCATCTCTAAAACAAAATCAAGTATTTCAGATTTGGATTACTTTTAAAAGTTATTCTGGGATAAATAGTTAGAAGTGAAATAAAACCAAAACCAAGAATCTGTAAACCTACAGTTAAATTAAAGATTGATAACGGAAGTAAATTTAACCATCTAGGAAAGCAAATTATTTTCACTGAATTAAAAAGTTGACAATTCCAATAATATTTACAACCAGAAAATTTACCTGGCATTGCTCAGGTCCTTCAGGGCAGGAGGCCAGGGTGGGGAGAGGTGATGCAGAAGGGCATCAGGGAAGGGGTTTGGGTGCAAAAATCAGGGCAGGAGGTGGGGAGGCTTAAAGGAAGGGGCGAAGATGTAGGAGTCAAGGGAGAAGGTGGAGAGGTTCGGTGCAGACATGTAGAGGGTGCAGAAGCCAGGGCAGAAGGTTGGGTGGGTGGGGGACTCAGGACAGGGTGTGGCAGGGCAGCCACACAAGAGGGGTGGGGCAGGAGGCTCAGTGCCGGAGTCAGGGTAGCCAGCAGCTGCTCCCCATGGCAGGCTGGGATGGTAGGGGCTGCACTGCCTGCCTGGCAACTGCTCCCCACAGCTGGAGTGCTTGCTGCCCCGGCTGTGGTCATTCCAGAGTATAACTTGTCCCCCTATGCTTGTTGCCTCCTGAAGTCTTTCTGGAGTATAACTTTCCCTGCAATCAGAGCCTCCCCCTTTCCATTCGATTCCAGGCACATCCTATTGTCCTGATATAACCAAACCCTGATCTTGCTTTAAGTTGTAAGAGGAAGCTGTATGCAGAATTTGGTGGTCCTCATTCTTACAGTTTTGGAGTTCTTGAATAAAATAGACTCATAGCCAGATGCACTGACAGACACACACTCTTAAATGTATAGTTGATACAGTTTGTTATAGTTAAGATGCATAGCATTTAGTATAATGAAAATTACTTTGTTTTCTTCATAATGTTATGGGGAAATATTATGAGTGGGTTCTATGATTACATCAGGTAAAGGTTTTTTGGGGTGTTTTTGGTCAAGATTATATCAAAAATGTCTTAGAGTGTTTTAAAAAAAAAACCTCTCAGATTAAAAGTGTGTGTGTGTGTGTTTTAATCTGGTGACCTTTTATCTGAGAAGCTGTTTGGAGCAGCAAAAATGTTTAGCCTATTGTATTACTAAACAAAATGTCAAGACTGAGGATGGCTACTAGCCCTTTGTCTCTGGATTGTCTCCTCCAATGTCCTCTGCCCACAAATACTTCTTTTTAGTACCCTCTCCAGCATAGTAAAAAGATATAAATTGGAAGAGTCATTCAGTATCTAAACCCTCCAAGAAAAAGTGTATTTAGTCTGGCACAAAGTTAGCACAGCCAGTAAGGCTTTGTTGTGGTAGTTTTGAAAACAGAGTTTTTCGCTAATTAAGTTGCTGTTGGCCTCTGAATTAAAAGTGAATGATACAAACAGGACTATGGTAGACAAAGTCCTCATGAACAACATAAACATGCATATATAACACAGGTAGGCAATAATTTTTTGCCTGGGCCACACCAGAAAGGGCAGGGCCTCAAGCGGAAGGGGCAGGGTCAAGATACTTCCCTGCTTCCCCATCCACAAACCATGATTGGTCTGGAAGGGGGGGGGGGGGAAGGGCACGTGATGTGTTTACCTCCCCAGAGGTTCCCCCTAGGTGCCCATTCCCCTGGTGGTGGGAGGAAACTGCGCACTCCCCCTTCTGACCCCAAGCCAATCAGGGGTTGGGGGTGGGGGAGAGCACTGCACACTCCTGGCAGGGCAGAGGAAACTTCATACACTTTTCGCCACTCCCAGGCCCTAATTGGATGGGTGGGGGAGTGGCAGGGCCTCTGCAGGCTGGATCAACCCTCTTGGCAGGTTGGATCCAGCCTGCGGAGGCCCTTTGGCCCACCCCTGATATATAGGAACCTGTAAGTCTGCAACTCTCTTTCTATAACAGGGAAACAGCACAATCAGCTAATGTTGATTCCACATATACAGTGGATAAAGTAGCACATTTACTGTTACTTTCTAGAAAACAAATTAGCCTGCATCAGAACAGCACCTATAAATATCTGCTCTGAAATGGTAACCCCATAATTTCATGTGAACGAGCAGCAGCTATGGGATGTTATTTACCAGATAGCAAGAGTTTTGCAATGAAAGGAACAGCCGTTACAGTAAGTGGTTGGCAAGAGATAAGACGTGTCTGTTCATTTCATCGTTTTTCTAGAACATTATTTGACCTTTCCACAGCTTACACATAAAAACTTCTTGGAGATATGCATCAATGGTTAAACAAACTGAGCTCTTAGATAACAAAATCTGATCACTCCTGTTGTCACACTTTATCTGTTTATAGAGCTGCCTCGGTTTACTTGGAAAACAGGCTAACACTGAGCTTTAGTTAACTGTACAGTACTCTGACTGAATCCATAAGTAATGTCTGAAAAAGATGTGAATTATACTAAACACTCCTATGTAATGATGACTGCATAGTGAACCAAAGACAGATGTTCCTTAAATCAACTAACAGTTGCAGCTACCCAGAATAATCACACATTTGTGCTACCTATTTTATTGTTTCAGTTGGTACAATCCATCATGGAGGGCATTTGCATGATCCATCCAAAAAATAAAGGTCACACATTTGAGATGTCAAAATTAGCATCACTCACAGTAAATGGTGAGATTCTACATATGCTCATCTATTTCCCTTTTTTCCATGCTTTGATCAGCAGCAACACAGACAGTGCTGACACTTACATGACCATTATTAAGTCTGAGTTAACCTCCTCCCAAATTAAGTTCATGCCTACTGAGCATTGTCTCAGACTCTCTGTAGACTTAGACAGATATCACTAACAATTGTACTCATATCAAAACTATCATGTTTTGATATGAGTCTATACTACACATATGTCCAAATGACATCAATCGGAGTGTGAATGAGCCACCCACCCGAGCAACATAAACATTCATGTAGACAGCACTACCATTGCTTGTCAGCTTCAAGCCACTACAATGGAAACTCTCCAAAGTAGCCACAAAAACAACACACCCTGAGATTTGGGAACATAAGATGGCAGCTTGTGAGAGGTGGTTCATCATTTACGCTCATTTTGAACCCAAGGCACAATTTCTACTAGAATTGCAAAACTCACACACACTACTTTACAGTTTTGTTTAAACAAAGGTCTTACGTTCCTTCTCAAAATTGAATACATCTGTATGTATGAATTAAAAAACAACACTGAAGTAAAACCAAAAGTCCAACTCTTCCTAATGGCATGAAAATTCCAAAGACAGACTGTCAGCCGACGGTCAGGGCAGTGTGTGTGTGTATGTTTCCGAGAAAAGGTTTAACGTCCGTGCCTTTGCTGCTAGGACCTGGGTCCCATCGCAGAGGGTGGCCAGCAGGCCAACAGACGCCCCGTTATATAGGAAGAGCTTATTACACCTTAGATTTTAGCTGCTAGAACACAGGGGTTCCTTCGCAGAGGGCAGCCTTGGGGAAAGGTTGAAAGGTGCCCCAGTGGATTGTGCCACTTGGGTGTGACACAAATCCAAACGCCCAAGCCGGTCCCTTTATGACCAGCTGAAGTTCTTTTAAATTGTGCTTGGTTCTGTTACAGCAACTGAAGGAGTCAGGTTAAAGCTTAAACAGTTACAGGTTTATTTGAAGCTTATAAATCATATGGTTGCAATGGCTATTGTTCTATTTCTTAACTACTAGCAAAATATAGATCTTAAAAATGGTTACAAAGAAGATAAAGATAGAAAAATAGAAATAATGGTACCAAGTAACAGCTTACTCTTTCTATGTGTACACTTAAGACAGAGGACCACATCCAGGTACCATTTTTACCCCCTTCTGTGCCTCTCGACTCCAGCATGTCAGGCCAGGGCCGGTCCCTCAATTCCTAGGAAAGACGAAAATACGAGGTGGGCGTCCCCATAGAACCTCGGGAGGTCAAAAACCTAACCCGACCAGCAGGTAGAGGGTAGAATGACACTCAAAGTGAGTGTGTGCTGGGCCCATCTTATATACCCATAGGGTCACGTATTTCTCTTTCTTGTCTGTCATGCCAAATGGGGCTGGTCTGTCTGCTGTGAGACCAGTTCTTACAAGGGAGTTGTGAACTTAATTTACACTTGTAAGAGAGAATTGAGATGATTAAATTGGAAGTACGGGACATTGTTTTCTCAGTGGGAAATTCCTCTCCCAGGGACTGTGTATGTGTTCGAATCAACATAGGTGCCAGCCGCAGCCTCGAGGCCAGCTTATTGACTTAACTGCTCTCTATCCACATATCTGGTTTTTTTTTCAGCTCCTCAGGATCAGATGAGCCAGCATAGACTATGCTGATATTATTGCTCCTTCTCTGCCCTGTGCTTCAGAGAGGCAAATAAGATGGATGATATGGGGTTAGTCTGTCTGGCTACACAGACATGGAGAAAGTCATAGAGAGGGTCTCCTCAAGGAGATGTCCCCTCCCCTCACAGCAGTCTGAACAACAGAGAGGATACTGCAGGCCCACCTGCCAATTTCATGCAATTACATGCACCTCCTGAGAGATCAGCTGGGAAAGTCGTACAAGCTTGTGTATAGTTTCAATCTTGAGCTTAAAGAATATTTGGAGTAGAAGGCTTGTGTACATTTAACATTAAGTTGTTTGTTTATCATCTGTTTAAGGAGATATTATCATCTGTTTAAGGACATATTTTTATGAACAAATCTAGGATCATATGTACAGCAGCTGAATATTCCAGTCCCTCAGAGTTCTAGATCACTCTAAATTAATATTAATAATTTAGTGGCTGATAAGACATGTGGCTTATGAGATGAAAGCAGCTGGAAGACTAAGGGCATGTCTACACAGCAGTTTTATTTCAAAATAACTGACATTATTCCAAAATAACAAAGAATCTGTTCACACAGCAAGCCATTATTTTGAAAGAATGGAGAGCTGGAGGACTTCTTATTCTAACTTTTATAACCCTCATTTCACAAGGAGTAGGGGAAGTCAAATGAAGAGTGTTCTTCCTTCGACTTCCTGGTGTATAGACAGTGCCAAAAGGCGAATTAAGCTATTTCGACTTAAGCTACACAATTGACGTAGCTGAAGTTGCCTAGTTGAATTCAACGTCTGCCCTGTTGTGTAGAATTACCCTAAAGGAGTTAGCCAGCCGAGTTCACTAGCAGAAGAAAGCAGGATTTTTTCCTTTATCTTACTCAACAAGGAAGAACCCACAATAGGAGGAAAATTGCAATGTCCCCAAACCACTGCTAGCTATTTTCTTGTCTACACCGGTAGGGAACACGGCCCATGAGGCATCCTTGAACTGGAAGCGTCTACCTGGGGTTATGATCTTGACTTACTGGGAATGCTGCCTGCATGTCAAAGAACCACAAATGCAGGGCTAGAAGGGATTTTAGGAGGTCATCAAATCTAGACCCCTGTGCTGAGACAAGACCAAGTAAACCTAGACCATCCCTGAAAGGAATTTGTCCAACTGTTCTTAAAACTTCCCAGTGATAGTGATACCACAGCCTCTCTTGATAACCTATTTCAGATTTTAAGTCCCCTTAGAGTTAGAAAGATTTTACTAATATCTAAACAAAATCTTCCTGGCTGCAGATTGAAACCCATTACTGCCTTTTCCACAGTCAGTGGACTTGGAAAACAATCAATCACCATCATTGTTATAACAGCTCTTAACATATTTGAAGACTTTTCAGTTTTTCTCATCAAGCTTCCTTTCTAAAGCTTCAATGTCCCTAGGTTTGTTTTTAATTTATTAATCCTTTCTTCACAGGTCAGGTTTTTGAAGCTTTTTTACCACTTTTTGTTCCTGTCCTTGAGACTACCTCATATTTGTTTGCATCATTCCTGAAGAGTGGCTTTTGACAGTCCTACATAATAGACTTATCAGCAAACTAGGGAAACGTGGTCTAGATGAAATTACTATGGGGGTATAACCGGCAGAAAGACCATACACAAAGATTAGTTACCAAAGGTTTGCTGTAAAACTGGGAGGACATTTCTAAAGGAGTTTCACGGGAGTCTGTCCTAGATACAGTAATATTTAATATTTTCATTAATGATTTGGATGATGGAGAGGATGCTTCTAAAATTAGCAGATAATGGCCAAGACAGGTAGGGTTGTAAGCACTTTGAAGGACAGGATTAGAATTCAATATGACCATGACACATTGGAGAACTGGGCTGAAATCAGTAAGATGACACTCAATAAGGTCAAGTACAAAGTATTACACTTAAGAAAATAAAATCAAAAGGACAACTACAAAATGGGAAATGGCAAGGCAGTACTACGGCTGAGAAGGATCTAGGAGTTAGAGTATGTCACAAATTGAATGTGAGCTACAGATTTTAAATAATGGTAAATTAATTCAACTTGATATCAATGTTAATAAAATAAAAAATGATATATTTATGAATAAATGTCTCTGTTTAGGAGATACTTCTATATTGTATATCAGAGTGTAAATGAAGTTTCTGGTCATGAAACAAATAATAATGAACATAAAGTCAATTTGAGAGACTTGATTTTACAAAAGTTAAATATTGTGAGATTCGGGTGGATTCAGTGGGGAAAATAGCAGCGCTTCATCTAATTCAATTCTGAAATGGTTGAAAAAGCCAAAATCACATGGGTTCCATGGACATGACAGCAGAAACTTTTTCAACATATACTTGCAGCACACCTTGCTATGTTATTGGATTTATTTCTTTAGCAGATACATTAAAAGAGCCATACTCTTTTTTAAATCTTAAGATATATTAAAGGTTATTTAACTGTACAGCTAAATGTTAATCTGAAAGACTATAAAGATGGCTATTAGAAGTATAGATTAAGAGCCAAATTCTGCTTTCACATGAGCACTTACACCGCTCATTGCCTTTAAAAGGAAGTATGTACGTTCTTTATTTGCTATCATGAGCTCTAACTAGTAATATAACTGCGAAATCTTCTATAACACTAGCCTCTTTGTGACTCAATTATATTCCTTCATCATGACACACATGTAACTACCATATCAAGGGGAAAAAAACCATGAGTTATTGCCGAGGTGGGCAATAATTTTTGGTTGTGATGGGCCACTCCAAAATTTTAGAAAGTGGTCAACGGCTCAACTTTTCTGTGGAGATGTGGGATCCTAGGATAGAGTTTGGGTGCATAAGGGTGCAGAAGATGGTGCGAGGTCTGAGAGGGAGTTTAGGTGAAGGAGGGGGTTGTGACCAGGGTCAGGGGATTGGGGTGTAGGGTCAAGGAGGAAGTGTGGGTGCAGGAGAAGATTCTGGCCTTGGGGAGGGATGTAGGAGGGAGTACAGGGTCGGCGAGGGAGTTGTGACCTGGGGCAGAAGGGTGCAGAGGTTTGGATGGTGACCTGGGGGAGGGAGTTGGGGTGTGGGAGGGCAGGGGTGCCAGAGGCAGGCTTTGTCTGGGAGGTGCTTACATAAGCATCTCCTGGCCAGCAGCCCTGCAGCACCTCAAGGGCAGGAATGGCTCCCTGCATCGCCAGATTGCTAAAACTGTAGGCTGCTCCCTCCATGGAGCTCTCAGCTCTGGGAGGGAGAAGAGGCTTGCACTACCCCCATCCCCCAAGCCAATCTCTCAGCTCCTGTTGGCTAGTTGTTTCTGGCCAATAGGAGCTGAGGATTGGGCTAGGAGTGGGGAGATCACACGAAGCCTCCTCCTCCCTCCAGAGCAGACACCCATATGGAGCACCCCGTGCTTATAACAGAAACTGTTGCATGCCTGAGGGTCCCGGCAGGGTGGTCTGTGGGCTGGATTTGGTGGCTTGATCCAGCCCATGAGACGTATCTTGCTCTAGTCAAATACTAGGTTGTTAATGACTATACCTCTGAATAGCCTGCGTAATAATAATAGTAATAATAATAATAACAATGATAGGAGCCCTACTTTTACCACCATTATATAAGGGCCTGAGTCTGTCGTCAGAAACACGTGTAGTAGCTAGCACAATGGGATTTGAACTTTGGTTTCTTTGCACCCTCATATATTCTTATTTGATTATGCATTATTGTGAGCTCTCCAAATGGATTTAAAAAAAAAAAGGCTCTCTCCTTGAAATGAAAAGCCTATTCATCACAGAGATACCTATCCCATTCTCTTTTGGAAAATATCTGTGTGAAAACTGTATGGGCAATGACATTTACGTAATTACACCTACATTGAGAAGTTGTAGCGGAGTCAACCCTTATCCACAGTCTTTATGCAAATAAGTAAATGGTAATACCACATTAACACTATTTTATGATTGGGACTGACAATACTTAAAAGTATTTCTTCAGAAGCTATGACTAGCAAATGCATTGTTTCTTTGTCACTAACCAGAAGACTGGATGGGTGTTCTTTCACAAGAGTTGATGCTAACGCTATCTATGGAAGTTTTGCAAGCTGAAGAGTGGTATATGAACAACCTACCCGGGAGGTGAAGCACTGTGATGTGATGCACTCAAGATCTCAATACCATGTCTCCAGCAACATCTTGGTAGATGGCAGTACCATCAGCTGTGACTGTTCCCCAGGCTAGTTTCCAAAAAGTATATTTTTACTTATTACACTGCCAAGAGACCAGCCACAAACAGGGCCACGCATATGACATTTGCAATTTACATTCTGAAATTCCATTAATGCATTATATTAATATGGAGGCAATATGCCTTATAACAAGCAGTCTTTGTCCTTCAAATTAAGAAATTCATTAATTCAATACATTAGTGCATACATTTTGTTAAAAGGAAAGAGACCCTGTTCAGATATTTTTAACATACTTTACATTACCATACTATCTGAGTATTACTACTCTCACTTCAGTTAATAAAAAATGGGTGGAAAATATTGTCTTGTTAAAGCTAATTGCTCCATATCGCTCAGATGGGAAAAAACTAAACTGGATAGCTTCACTTTCTGGTTCTGCTATGTTTGCATAGTTTAAGACAGAACATAGCGGACTACATCCAAAATAATCTTTTTCATCTGTTGGCCCCTTTGCCTAGGTAGCTGGGAAAAAAAACCAAGTTTGCCGGAAAATGCGTATGTCAGTATTGGATCTGAACTCCCCCTCAGTCACTTCAGACTCCAGTTGTATTATGCATCAAGTTCCATATCTTTTTTCTTGCTCGCAAGGCTTCTATGAGGTCATGTGAACTTACATCTCTGACCTGGACTCCCTTTGTATTTCTCTCTCCGTTTTATTTTCCACAGTGATGCCAGCCTTAGAATCATAGAATTCTAGGGCTGGAAGAGACCTCAGGAGGCCATTGAGTGCAGCCCCCTGCCCAAAGCAGGACCATCCCCAACTAAATCATCCCAGCCAGGGCTTTGTCAAGCCAGGACATAAACATCTTTAGAAATGGAGATTCTACCACCTCCCTAGGAAACCCATTCCAGTGCTTCACCACCCTCCTAGTGAAATAGTTTTCCCCCACTGCAACTTGAAACTACCACTCCTGTTCTACCATCTGTTATTACTGAGAACAGCCTCTCTCCATCCTCTTTGGAACCTCCCTTTAGATGGTTAAAGGCTGCTATCAAATCCCCCCTCACTCTTCTCTTCTGAAGACTAAATAAAGCCAAATTCCTCAGCCTCTCCTTGCAAATCAAGTGCTCCAGCCCCCCTAGTCATTTTGGTTGCCCTCCACTGGACCCTCACCAATACATCCACATCCTATCAGTAGTGGGGGGCTCAGAACTGGTTCTAGACATGGCCTCACCAGTGCCAAATAAAGTGGAATAATCACTTCCCTAGACCTGCTGGCAATGCTCCTCCTAATGCACCCTAATATGTCATTAGCCTTTTTGGCTACAAGGGCACACTGTTGACTCATATTCAGATTATCATCCACTGTAATCCCCAGGTCCTTTTCTGCCAAACTACTGCTTCGCTAATCCGTCCCCTGCCTGTGACAATGCTTGGGATTCTTCCATCCCAAGTGCAGTGTTTTTGTTCTTGTTGAATCTCATGAGATTCCTTTCTGGCCCAATCCTCCAATTTGTCTAGGTCAATCTGGACCCTACCCCTACCCTACAATGGATCTACTTCTCTCCCTAGCTTAGTGTCATCAGCAAACATGCTGAGGGTGCAATCCATCCCCTCATCCAGGTCATTAATAAAAATATTGAACCAAACCAACCTTGGGGCACCCTGCTCAAAACCAACCACTAACCAGACATTGGAGCCATTGATCACTACACATTTAGTCCCAAAATGTAGCCAGCTTTCCAGCCACCTTACAGTTCATTTGTACAGTACCATATTTTCTAAACTTGCTGGCAAGAATTATGTGGGAGACTGTATCAAAAGTTTTGCTAAAGTCAAGGTATATCACACCCACTGTCTTCCCCATGTCCAGAGTCAGTTACCTCATCATACAAGCTAATCAGATTGGTCAGGCATGACTTGCCCTTGGTGAATCCATGTTGACTATTCCTGATCATGTTCCTCTCCTCCAAGTGTTTCAAAATGGATTCCTTGAGGAGCCCCTCTATGATTTTTTGGGGGGACTGAGGTGAGGCTGATCTGTCTGTAGTTCCCTGGATTGTCCTTCATCCCTTTTTTGAAGATGGGCACATTTGCTTTTTTCCAATCATCCAGGACCTCTCCTGATCTCCATGAGTTTTCAAAGATAATAGCCAAAAGCTCTGCAATGGCATCTGCAAACTCCGTCAGCACCCTTGGATGCATTAAATCCAGACCCATGGATTTGTGTATATCCAACTTTTCTAAATAGTTCTTAACCTGTTTTCTCCACCAAGGGCTGTCTACTTCCTTCCCATACTGTGTTGCCTAGTGCAGCAATCTGGGAGCTGACCTTGCCTATGAAGACAGAGGCAAAAACAGCCTTGAGTACTTCATCTTTTCTCACATCAATTGTTACTAGGTTACCTCCCTCATCCAGTAAGGGACCCATTCCCTCTCTGATCACCCTCTTATTGCTAATTGTAGAAACCTTTCTTGTTACCCTTCACATCCCTTGCTATCTGCAATTTCAATTGCGCTTTGGCCTTCCTGATTACACCCCTGCATGCACAAGCAATATATTTATACTCCTCCTTGGTCATCTGTCCAAGTTTCCATTTCTTGTAAGCTTCCTTTTTTGTATTTAAGATCGCCAAGGATTTCACTGCTAAAGCCAAGGTGGTTGCCTACCATATTTGCTTTTCTTACTGTGCACCGGGATGGTTGGTTCCTGTGCCTTCAATAAGGCTTCTTTAAAATGCAGACAGCTCTCCTGGATTCCTTTCCCCTTCATATTAGTGTCCCAGGGAATCCTGCCCACCAGTTCCCTAAGGGAGTCAAAGTCTGCTTTTCTCAAGTCCAGGGTCTGTCCTTTATTCCTTTGGTCAGGATCCTGAAATTGATCATCTCATGATCACTGCTTCCCACATCTGCTTCCCCTACTAACACTTCCTCTACTAATAATTCCCCTACTAAGCCTTGCATAAGATCTACTTCCCCAGAAGTTCATTTCCTCTTCCATGCTGCTTCTAAAAGTTTTTCACAAGACTGTTCCCTCACCTCAATCAAATCAATTTGTCCAACAAAGCTCAGTGCATTTCTAACATTCATAGCATCAGGAACCTCACATTGTTATATGACTATAACTAACACCGAGAATTAGGAAAAAAAAAAACAATAGAAACTGAATATATGTAAGATTCACTATCTAAACAAAGGGTTAGTTCCCTCAGCCAATATGTATGGAAAAGCAGGTCTTAAATCAGGGTCAAATTTACTGCAAGTTTGGTACTTTATGACAAGTAATGCTCGATTTCAAGTTTGGCTTTGACTACAATGGCCCTCAAGCACAGTTCCTTTTCCTTCTCTTCAACTTTGCTGTTAGTCTGTGCAAATCTCTATCGGGTGTTTCTGCTTCAGGCCAAGAGAAGCAAACTCTATGCATGTTCCATTGTTGCTTTCTATTCTCCAGAAATAAATGTCAAGTCAGATGAAATAAGGTACAGTCTTCAAGCATAGCAAAACCAGACCCACAAAAAACCACTGTCTCCCCAATGCCTGTACAACAAACCTGCAGTTACTCCAAAAATATGCTTACCAAGCTTCAAGAGTAACATGAACTGAAGAGCAAATGTAAAACACCTCTTTTTAAAAGTCATTTAGTACAGAGAAAAGACAAATCATTTCAGTATGTCCAGCAAAAACCAAACAACAAAAACAACCTGGCAATATAGTAATCTAGCAGTTCTTCTCAGTAAATGTATGGTAGATCAGATAGTACATTACAGTGTAATGTGATAGACATTTTGTCGGCGTGAATTTTGGGTTTAGCTCATGTTCTCATACTGTGACTATCACTTGTGGGGAGCATCAGGTATCATTATATTATATATCATTAAAGAAAAGCCATCAAAGTGCTTCCTTGAGATAGGACCACTCATTTTTCTATAAGGCTTTACAGCATGGGCAGGGAACATAAGGCCTGGGGTCCGGATGTGACCCCCAGCTTGCCTGGATCCAGCCCCTGAGGATTGGGGCTCTTCCCCAGCATTGGTGAGGCTGTACTGGCAGCCCAGCCTCTCCATCTCCCCAGGGGGCTGGAGCACCCAAAATCTACTAGCCTGGGTCCTTCTTGGCTCTGGTCTATGAACAGAATGTGGGGAGTGTCTTTCTCCTTCTCACCCAGGGATCATACCAGTGAAGGTTTTATTTTATTTTATTGCTTCTCACTTATGAGCGGCACCCAACTGGTTTTCCTGTGGGTCAGCGGCCCCTGGCTCAAAAAGGGTTCCCCAGCCCTGCTTTACAGCATCTAGCACAACGAAACCACCATCTGATGGATGTCTCTTGGCCCTACTATAAGTGAATAAAATAATAAGGAACCTTTAGTTAAAGGGTAAACATCAGCATGAATAATCACACTCTCTCGCACAGACACATGCTCATCCATCCCTAACACTCAAGAGATGTGTCTATGGCCAACTAAATTGGGTATCAGCAGTAAAGCTCTGATTAGAAAAATCATTTCCACCATGAGACGAAGACAGGGAGCACCATCAGCTGGTCTCCTGAAATGCTCAAACTGACATCTCTCAACATTTCAGCCTGAGGTAGGGGAGAAATGGCTTATTCTAGCAAGAGATTGAGATCTAAAAATTCACATGCCATAACACATCTAACAGCTAAGTGAGCAAAACAGGGAACACAGGAGGCAGAAAAACAAAATATGGACAAGGCACAACTGGGAGGCAACACATACTTTTTAAATTAACCAATTAGATTCGTTCAACAAGATTGGTCTCGATTCGTTCAACAAGATTGGTCTCGAAAAACACTATTGTGCAGATCAAAGTGTTCTGTTACACACAAGAGTATTTAGTCATGCAATAGAATTTAAAAAAACAACACCCCACTCCATTCATGTTTTTAGATTTTTATAATGGAACAATAGGCATGAATCATTTGGAGAACTTAGAGGAATATTTCACAAACTCTCTCTCCAGGCCACAATTCCATTTAACACAATCATTTACTACAGGGATGCTGAAGTAAATCCACTTCTGCCTTAATAGCCTAGTCTCTCAGAGACAAAATCATTCCCCAGTCCTGTGATAGTCTTGAGATCCACAAGATCTGTGTTGCTGCACAAAAGGGACAAGGGATGTGGCGCTTGTGCAGTGAGCCTGCATGCCCCTATGCAAAGAGCACACACAAAGCTCCCAGTGCTCACCCCCACTTCACTCTAGCACACACAAAATGTATTTGCAGGGTAGGCCAGAGGCAAGGTAAACCTTATCCCAAACACACTACAGCAGGCATGTCAAACTTGAAGCCTACTGAGGTCCACACAAACGAAAACTGATAGCTTTCAGGGCCACCACACAGAATGTACTTCTATTGGAAAGTCATAATTATTTATTATTATAGATTATGTTTTAGGTATATTTTATAATTTTTCAGGTCTTGTTTTAATATAATACAGTAATTTGATGTGCAAAATTGTTATTTGCCCATATAAAATAAATTTTACTTTAAATATAAATTGAAGGCACTTTTTAATTTTCTATAGGATACATAACTTGTTTTGTTGAAATAAAAACAAGTATAGACTGTGGTTAATCAAATAGAACAGGCTTCTGTGAAAATTTCAGATACTCTGTAAGTTTGAGATTTTGCATAAACATAATATTCATGCAGTTGCAAAAAAATGACATTTATTGATATAAAATTAATATACATTTTGTGATTTTATTTGGGAATAAATAAATAAATAACAAAATGTTAACAAAATATCCCTCCCCGCTCCCATGCCCCTATTCTAACCCAATCCCCCTCTGCTCCCACAGATCCCCCCTTGCTCTAACCCAATGCCTCATCCCTCCCCCAGAGCCAGGCACTCGCAGCCTCCCTAACCTAATGGCTCCTCTCCCCCCGCCCCCAGAGCCAGGCACCCCCAACCTAATGCCTCCTTCCTCCCCCAGAGACAGGCACTCCCAGTTCCCTCTGCTCCCCCCCCCCCCCCCCCCGGCAATGCCTGGATCCCAGAACCGCTGCCACACATCTTCCTCAGACACTGGAGCGGCGTGAGCCAGCTGTGAGAAGGCGCTTGATGCCTCTGCAGAGCGGCCTGGCTGGCCGCGAGCACGTGCTGGCAGAGCGCCCAGCACAGAGCACCCCGCCTGGCCATAAGCAGTCACTGCAGTGCTATGCGCAAAGTAGCAGGTGGCCGGCTGTGATCTGCACTCGGCCACATGCTCCGAGCGACCAGCAGGTTGCACTTTATTCTTTTATAAAAATGTAGTGGCGGGCCGCAAAAGATTTTGATCGGATGCGGCCCTCCAGCAGCCTCTTTGACATGCCTGCTCTACAGGGATCCCTCAGTTTCATGCTGGGAAGGGAAGCATCCAAAGGGATTAATGCAGCACTGACAGTTCAACAATTGCAGTGGTAGCTGCAGTAGTGAGGAGAGGAACAAAAACCTGATTCTTAGAGCAACAGATTCCTGACTACACAAATTCACTGGCCAGTTCGCTGAAGAAAGGGATGGGTTGGAGCCATATCAGCCACAAGGAATATCAGCCACCCTATATGAAGATGGCGGGCAGGGAGGATTCCTTCTGCTTCTGCGTTTGTTGATCTTGTCAACATATTGCTTATTTACTTAGCTGTACTGGAAGAAGAGAGTCTTGCCCTTAAAACCATCCCTTCTCGCTCTAAGAACCAGGACACTCTGTTAGTAACTCTATAGGTGTGTCCTCGGAACTTCTCAATATTGCTATATATTTAAAATCAATTCTGTTCTCCTGCTGGTGTGTATTTCCTTTTCTGCTCCTCCCACCGCCAGCCAACCACAGACCAAATTGCATTTTGCGTTACAAAGAAAGTGAAGATGTGTATATGTGAAAGTTTCTCTCAGACATTCTCTGCTGCCTCTGTTTCACCTGTAAATTAAACTCAAAGGCCAAGTTACACTACACGTGTCTGATTCTAACAAAGGACAGGGGAATATCCACTTATATTATTTTTTAATTACAATTACTTTACAAATTAAATGCATTGATCCTGAGCATAGAAAACAAATAATATTTTAATTTACCTGGTGTATATATAGCATGTGTATATTTATTTCATTTAATCTATACACTTCAGAAACTCTTGAGATATACCATAACATATGCACAATAGGCCGCACAGATGAGTTAGCACTGCAATATTTCCTAAACTTCAAGTGTTCAATTTTGTAGCCTTTATATATTGTTAACGCTAGTTTTCCACATTTAATATATCATGCCATCAAGATATATTAAAAATGGAACAGAAAAGTAACAAAGAAAACAAAAAAGAGTCCTTGATCCAAAGATCCAATCCAAGACACAAGTGAATACAACAGGACACAAACTAGTTGTATTTAGGGGTGGTAATCACAAATATGATCTAACTAAACAGAACTGGAGTTGCTGTAGCTGGAGTGTTTCACATTAATGTGAGGTTCTTCTTGATGTAGAAGGGAGCGCATGCGTGCACACACACAAAAAGTGAAAAAGGCAATAAAAAGAAGAAATAGTGAAAAATAGAAAATAAAATGAAAATAATTCCCAGAAATTTGGAACTCACCAACCAATTTATAAAAAATGTTGAAGCCATATTTTCTTGTCAGGTTCAGCAGCAGGGAACCTTTAACTTCACAATCTGTATTTATAAGTGTAATTAAGATTGGGAGAACATTTTCAAAACCTTTCAGCAGCTGCCTAATTCAGATCCCATTTAAATCAATCAAATGGGGGGAGCAAAGTCAGTCCTATGCCAAGTGCATTTAAAAATTACATCCTTGAAACTCAGTACAGAAATTTAACACACTGATATCTACCATTCACTTTCTCCCCCTCCTGCAAATCATTTCTTCCCTCTAGCCATTCAGCAAAATCAACCAGAAAGCTAGGATTATCTAGAATCCCAATACTGTATTTTATAATGACTGAGTTTTCTTATTTTTAACAGGTGAAGTTAAGGCCATAAGCTGTTCCCTCACTGATTCTGCAGCAAGCTGAAATTTCAGCTAGCTATCAACATTCTCATCTCTTTATTTTGGTTAAAAGTATTCAATATGACATTCAATAATCAAAAACAACAAAACCAAAGGAGTAATAGCATACAAAGTGTTGCTTTATCTTTTTTTCTCTGCACTTTCTTGAATAGAGATACCCTCATCTCTAATGACATTTCCATCAGTATTTTTATACCACTTGTTACTGACAACTGAAAGTTTGTTTACTTATTTTTTTTTGACAGCAGTTTGTGTTCCGTCAGTTTTACTTTGTTGAGGGCCAGCTACGCTTTCCGTGTCTCAGGTACTGGCCTGGGGACATTATCTATTCATAGTGACTATATGAAATGCACTTTAAATCCCTTGGCAGTCTCTCTGGAGCACCTCCATCTGGTGGCAAGGCTTGGTTTCCTTTACCTTTCTCCAGAATGACACCTCATGGTTCAATTACTTCTGGGAAGTATCTCTGAGTTGAAGCCCTCATTTACCAACTGTTGCTCCTCTAGCAGGACAACTGGCCTTGCAAGAGACTCCTTTGGAAAATGCAACCAGTGTCAAATTAAAGACACACACAATAAACTTTACTTACAACCGTAGGTTTTTGGGATGATTCTTCCTAGTCACACTCCAAAGATTGCACTGAGCAGTGCAGCCCAGACGTGGAACCCACAATTCACGCAGTGCCCTTTAGAGTGTTGTGACCCCTCTTGCCCCTCCCTCAGAGCTCACAGATGTTAAGAGATGGTACTGCAACATCCACCACCATAGTTCCATATACACAGAGAAAAGAATTAAAGCAAGAAAAGATGCAAAATACCTGGTTCTTGCCTACACCTTATGCCTTCTTTGCAAGTTTTAGGCCACGGGTTTCAATAGTTTTTCTTTTGATCTTAAGCTCTCACCTTGGAAAAGTAGGTCTCTTTGCCTGGCTGGAGCTAGGCAGATAGTTATGTCCCAATTAATAGCCTAACCATTGTTCTCTTAAGGACTCCTGATATTCCTCCTGGAGACATCTTATTTCTAGTCCTCATTGTTGAATTTCCTGCTTCATTTTCATAACTGCTCCTTTGGATTTAACAGCAGGCAATTAAATAGGTAATTTGTGATATCTTCTCTAGTCTCCACAGACTTATATCCCGTTTTGAGGGGAAACTCTCATATATGGTGTTCCCCAAGTACATGCAAGAAGACCGTTACCAGTAACACAGCAACAAAACTGAAACTGAAGAGGGAGCCAAAATAGTGCACCTTAAGCATATTTGGGGCTGTTGTATGTGGGTCCCCCAAACCTGCACCCTCCCTCAAGAAAAACTCTTAAATTTTTATCCCTTAATATACATTATTTCAAAGACACGATCACATTTTTTTCTTTTAGTCAGTTTCATACTATTCAAGTTAGCAGTCTCTCTCTAAAAATATACAAATGACCAAAATATAAACTCTGTCAACTTTCTATTTCTCTTAAGGTTGTACAGAGGGTCGCCTCTGAGCTAAATGCTGAAAGACTTTTTGATGCATGCAGATCTCAAGTTGATTTCAAAGAAAGGTACACCCAACTAAGGACAGGAGAATCAAGCCCTCAGGCACTCAGGATATGTCTACACTACCCAGTTGTGTCAACAACTTATGTTGATATCCAAAAGTTAACAAGATGAAAATGACTCTGAGGATATTCACACTTACTCACTTGGTTGACAGACCATGGGATCCCATTGTTAACAGTACAGTGTGGTGAGAAAGCAAAGCTGATCACATCTTGCAATTCCTTCCAAGTTCTCTTCCAGCCTTCTCAGCTACTGGAAGCAGCATCATGAGTAGTTCTGTGCTGAGGAATGTCAAAGCAGCTCAACAGTCTGTCTTTGTCTCTGCCTGCTGTTGTGTGCCTAGTGCAAGGCAGATCAAGAACCGTTCAATTATCTGTTTTTGTTTGTTCCCCAAATGGAGAACCTCACTGAGCTGTCACATACTTCCTGGAGCAGTGAAGGAGGAGGGGCACATGCCTGTAGGGCAGCAGAGATCAAAACACTGAGCAGAGCCATCAGGGCAGGCATTGTGAGATACTGGCAGAAGCAAATTCTGCAAACAAAACAAACAACAGAATCCACACTGGCTCTTTGTTGACAATAAAGGCAGGAGAAAAGAAAAAATACTCTCATTTGGGTAGAAGTTGTGTGTCACTGAAACTGGGCTCCCTCCCACCCAAAGAAAGTTGCATTGAAGTGTGTACGCTCTATTTTATCACCAAAAGGCAGATTTTGGTGGGAAAACCTTCTAGTATTGACAAAGCCTCAGAACGGAAAGTAACAAGAGACTATTTGATGTAATTATCTCTATTGCATTATTTCATCTCTAAGCTTAATGATTTGGCAGTGGCATATTTATTTATGCTGTAATGTGATCATATTCTGCTGCTCCTTCAGAGGCCTTTTTTTTTCCATGTTGATTTCCATCCCCCGTCTGTGATCTAGATAATTCCTTAATATTTCTCCAGTGCAAGATTTAAAAGTGTGGCAAAGTTTCAAATATTCCTTTGCATATTGTTTTTTAAGCCATCCTTTTTACCTCCATGATCTTTGTACATTATAACAATGACAGGTATGGCAATAATCCTTCTATTTACATAAATGCCTCAACAAGTAATAGATTTAGGTGCCTAAATTTATGCCACCATTTTGACCAGTATGATTATATATGCAGTGGTGCAATTATAAACCATGCTTACACTGTGTGTTTCCAACATCTTTTGTAATGTTGGCATCGTTACCTACTGTACTTGGGAGTGGTGCACAAGTATGAGTTGCTGTACCAAACTAGGCAAACTAGGGATATAAAATTCCATTTAAATCAGTTAACTGGTTAAACACTTTGTTTAACTAGCTATTTGCTTAAATGGGGGCTGCTAAGGGAGCTTCTCTGGCTGGACTGGAGCTTACTGGTTAATCAATTAACCATGTGCATCCCTTTACCAAACTGCTGTTGATAATCTTAGACTGTGTAAAACTTGAGAGTTTAATGAACTTTTGTGAACCCTGATGTGAAAGAGCAATGCCTACAAACAAACAAAGAAAAAAATATAAACCCTGCATATATTTTTGTTAAAGCAGTGCAAAACCAGTCTGTGCATATTTGTTTCCCTTTTATGGATTAACTAGAAGATTTTCCTGGCATTGCTCAGGTCCTTTACTCAATTTCTCTCTCTCTTTCTCTGGAAAATAAAATGAAAATGTACATGTTTCATTTGAGTTGATGCTCTGGGGTGGAGCTGGGGATGAGGGGTCCAGTATGCAGGCTGTCCCAGGGAGAAGACAACAATCCTAGCCCTCTTTCACTGCAGCAGCTTGGGAACAGGTGAGAAGCAATTCTCCATAACCACTGCCACCCAGCCATGGAGAAGGGGTGCCTGTTCTTCAGCTGGGGCAGGTAGGTGTAGGTTCATCTGCCCTCTGCACTCTCCAGCTAAAGTGAGGAATGCAGCAAACGGTGCACTTTCCCCTTGCTCCCTGATGAAAGGGACATCCAGAAATATTCTTGTATCAGTCAGGGGAGAGAGCCTCACCCCCCACCTGCACTCCCTAAAGGGCACCTGGGGGATGTGAGACTTGGGGTTGAGGGGACACCCCCAAGCCAGCCCTTTTCACCTGCCTGGTGGTGACTGTCTCTTTTCTGTATGGTTTCATACTGAGCAATCCCATTCTAGGCACATTTGATTTTCCTGGCACAGCCTAACTAGCCCAATGGGGCTGTTATGCATTTCAAAGTTGGAACACTGTGTGGAGCCCAGGAAGTTCCTCTGACTCCGGGCTCCACACAGGCACTTCTGCTTTGAAATGCACAAGAGCCCCAGTAGACATGCCGCAAGGAGCCTGGAGTCAGTGGGGGATTCAAGAGGAAGCTGCATACCAAATTTGGTGGTTCTCCGTTTAGGAGTTCTTAAACAGAGATAGGTGGACACAAACTCTCTCAAAATATATTAGATGGGATCAATTAAGTATTTTGTTCTTTAATAACTTCTGTCCATAAAAGATCATCAAAACATTTTACAAACCTAAAACTCACTACGTTCTAGAGCACTAATTATTTTCACTATTTTATGACTCGGAAATGTGGGGTGGATAAAGGTTAAATGATATGCTCCATGGCCACAGATCTTATTTTAGCAGGTAGCTGGATAACTGTTTAACCGATAAGTGATAAAGAGGCAGTATCTCAAGGTGGCAGGGGGCTCCCCAGCAATGAGGCTGGGAGTGCATTGGCTGCTGACGCCAATCGAATTGTTGCAGTTACATGATTACTAAATTAAACAAATTCTAACATTCCTAACACAAACAGTGGCAGAACTAGGAATTGATCCAGAAACTCTTGCTCCTAGTCCCCTGCTCTAATCACTAGTGACACGGTACAAAACCCAATAAGCAAGGGGTTAAACTGCCATGAACCAGAAATTAGCTCGTTCTCCTTTCAACTTTCTTTGAGGGAAGATCAAATTACAAAAACACACTTGTAATTTAGCAACTTCAATCTTAGTACAGCCACTTTGAATTTCACTGTAGTGACAGTCTGTAACATTGTTATCCCTACTGTAGTGAATCACATTGTTACAATTAAGAAAGCAGCATCAGCAGCTCACAGCCATCTAAATACATCAGACAGCTGCCAAAATTAAAAAAAAATACACACACACATACACCAATCATTAATTCGCTTGTACTACTGGAAGAATAACATACAAAAACAGAAATAAAATGGGAGGGAAGGAATGGAATGTTTCAAAATGAGCTGACAGAAAAATGGAATACACAGTTCTCTCTGTGTTAACCTATTATTGCACATTTCCTTATCCACCCACACAGGTTAAATGGAGTTTTCATAATAATTTTATCTCCCCTTCACAAACAGCAAAGCGTTCATCCAAGGTAGGAGATGTAATGCTTTCTGAACCTAATTAAGCTATAGACTTGCTAATAAGTATCATGGATCTGACATAAAAAGCAATTTGCATGGTGATTGATCCTTAATGTAAACCTTAAAATCAATAGAAATCAAAATATAATTTTTAGCTATGAAAGAAAATTTGCACTTCTTCACTGTCAAAGCACACACAGGCATAAAGCCCTTAGGCTCTTCCTGATTCAAAGGCTCACAGTATTATAACTAGCCTGAGCAAACATCCATCCAGTATACAGTCTGGTTATGAAATATTAACGCCATCTGCAATCATCAGTCAGGCTTACCAGCAGTCAGCCATTACACAGGGTGCTGACTTTTATACTTTCTCCCACAGACAACAGCAGCAGGCAACAAATCAGGCATTGGCAATAACTGGATCAGGAGTTGATTCCTATATCATTCTAGGAGCACATTAAACACATTCTTCCACTCTACTCTGCGCTGATTAGGCCTCAGTTGGAGTACTGTGTCCAGTTCTGGGCACCGCACTTCAAGAAAGATGTGAAGAAATTGGAGCGAGTCCAGAGAAGAGCAATCAGAATGATTAAAGGTCTAGAGAACATGACCTAAGAAGGAAGGCTGAAAGAACTGGGTTTGTTTAGTTTAGAAAAGAGAAGATTGAGGGGGGACATGATAGCAGTTTTCAGGTATCTAAAAGGGTGTCATAAGGAGGAGGGAGAAAACTTGTTCATCTTGGCCTCTGAGAACAGAACAAGAAGCAATGGGCTTAAACTGCAGCAAGGGAGGTTTAGGTCACACGTTAGGAAAAAGTTCATAACTGTCAGGGTAGTTAAACACTGGAATAAATTGCCCAGGGAGATTGTGGAATCTCCATTTGTGGAGATATTTAATAGGAGATTAGATAAATGTCTATCATGGATGGTCTAGGCAGTACTGGGTCCTGTCACGAGGGCAGGGGACTGGACTCGATGACCTCTCGAGGTCCCTTCCAGTCCTAGTATTCTATGATTCTCAGTTCTGCCCCCTTTCCTGTTTTGCAAGATTTCATGCATACTTTTCCTACCTGAAGTAGGCATATCACTGATTAACCAGTAAACCTTATTGGGTGAAGCTTACCAGTTAAGCAGCAGCCCGCTGGGCTGGAGTTCCCCCACTTCCCTCCATCTGACATGGGCAGGGAGGACTCCTCCAGCCCTGTTGGGCCAACTGTGCTGTGGCATGGTATGGTTGGCCCTCCAGCCCAACCCAAATAGCCCCAACCATGGTTGGCCCAGCCAGCTTGAGGGAGTCCCTCCTAGTGCCTGTGGGACACCCCTCACCCCCATAGTACCTGTAGGATCCCTTTTAAGTGGTTAACTGATTAATGCAATGTCTAACTGGCTAACTGATTAAAGGAGATTTTACATCCCTAAAAGACCTACACAACGCACAGGTAGATTAAAACACAGTCGACTAGAACTGCCAGTATTTTGACAACTGATGTTTCAATTAACCACTGTTACATAATACAGTGGTGGTGATAGAGCTACATTATTACAACTTGTGTTATATTGTAGCAGTGATTATAGCATTAGAAAGGGTATAAATATTTATTTTCATATTATAAACAATGTACTTTGTTCAAAATTCCTAATGCAATATTTTAAACTTAGAAATCCACCCAATAGCAAATCCTTTCCATCTACTACAATTCCATGCTTATTTTTCAGTTTCATAATAAAATGTTTCACGTGAGACCTGAGTAACTAATACAAAAAGAGAGTCCGCAGCAAACAGGAGCCTCATTTTTGTACAACAATCACACCACAGAGAGATAGCAGATACAAGATGCTAATGACATGTATTTTAAAGTCACCCCATTATTCAACTAGCAGAATATATTGCAAGTTAAATGGATACAGTTTTCTTTTTAAATTAAAATTATTCTTCTCCTTTAGAAGAATACATAGTTACATAGTACTGTAATTTCCTCCCCACCATTTGTTAAAATGATATTAAGTACAACAGTCAAAACAAGTATCATACAAAAATATGCAAGCCCTTTACAAATCAGCAGCAGCTTCTAAATGGTTTTGTATCTGATTGGATCATATTGAAATCAGAGTTTATGTGATTCAACTAAATTGAATTAGTACACTTTAAAAACAAACCATATAATGGTTACAAGACTCAGATTTCAGATATCAACATTTCCATTATACTTAGAATGCGAAATAACTGATACCAAGGAAAGACACATCATTTAAAACATTTTATTATACAGAGACATATTTAGACTATATTTTGAAAGTGCTATGGGAGATGAATGGCTCAGATTGTGTATGCCAAAACTGCTGAAGGAACCTAAGAATTAATCAGCTGAGCTGCTTGCAACATACAATGTTTGTTTAAAGTCAGATTAGAGGGTGACAGATATTGTATAAATTTAAAAAAAAACAGAAGTAGGAGCGACCTAGGGAAGTACAGACTAATAAGCCATTTTATGGACTAATTGGTTAAAATGATCAATTTTAAAATAAAATTTATTAAACACCTGGATAATTATCTGAAATTATAGTCTAGTAAGCAGGGCAGAAGAATGTCATACCTCTCCAATTCATTAGGATTCTTTTTTAAGAGTGAGTAAAATGGAGGACAGAGGCGACCCAGAGACCATTTATTTGGCTTTTCAAAAGACCGTCGGTGAGGTCCCATATCCAGAAGCTATTGAAGAAAACAAAATAGTCACGGGGCAGGAGTCCAAGTCTTGTCATGGATCCGACAGTGGAGAAGATTGTGGCCCATCCTGGGCCACTCCCAGCAGCTCCCATTGGCCAGGCATGCAGTTGTCATGCTAGTGATTCCCCACCCCCGTGGATTAGATATCTCAAATAGGGATGTTAAATATTGGTTGACTGAATAGTTGATTAACCTCATAATACTTATTGGTCACTCAACTATTCTCTAGATCCTGGGGATGCAGCTGGCATCCAGTGCACTCCGGCCCCACTCCCGAGGATCCCCCTGCCACTCCACACTGCTGCCTCTGTATCAGAGGCAGCAACACAGGGTGCCAGGTTGGAGCTGGTCCTCAAGAGGAGACTGTTTAAAAAACAGCTCTCCTTGTGGACTGGCTGCCTGTAACCCAACGTTGCTGTTCAAGGGGAAGGCTGAGCTCCTGGACCCCACATGAGCTGGAACTGAGCCGGGCTGCCTGCCCGCTTGGCTCCTAATACATTTTACATGCAGAGAGCCACAGCGGGGGTAGGCCCCAGACCCAGTGTGAACCAGGACTGAGCTGGGCCACTGGCCAGACTGCTAAAAAAAAAAATTTACGGGCAGAGGGGAGGAGAGGGTGGAAAATGTGTGTAGTCTATAACCTTAATTTATAAGCTTTTGCTTATCAGCTAATTGGTTAATCAGTTACACTATTACATCCCTAATCCCAAAAGGAAATGAAAAATGGATGAAAGAGTTCCAAGAAAACAGACTTGAGATACTTAATTGTTGTCTCCATCAGGTGAATAAAGTCTCTACAGAAGTGAAGGTGAGATTAGAAAGGAAGCACTTGAACCAGAAAAGGAGATTACTAAGGGTGCTGGCTACTTAAATGAGGCAGTTATGAGAAAAAGCAACAGTATCAAAAAGAGACACTAACAACAAGTACTGTAGAACCAAATCAGAGAGGCATTTATGATCAGACAAGCTAAAAACCTAGAAGGGTCTCAAAACTAATATAAACTTTTGGTTCTACTTTACAGTAAGTTTCACATAGTTATCTTGATTCCAGGTTCATTTCTGTACCTAGAAGTGGACTAGTAAAACTATATTGTACCGTTTCTCCAAGATTTACTTCAGGAAAATGGATAAAATCTTTCCTTCTGGAGCAAAGTTGATCCAAAACTATTTAGAACACCTAACATTTGCTAACCTGATGAAACCTGTATTGACAATGTGTCTAAGTATTTTGGCTTATTTGACACAGAATTACTCAAATAATTAGACTGTTTCAGCTAATTAATACACTAAGAAACCACCCTCCTCAGCATATTTTGCATTTCATGTAAGTGATGCACTGTACAACTTAGCCATAGTAGATTATTCTCTAAAACATTTAATGTATCACTTGTCATATGTAATATACCATAACATTTTAAAGAAAGAAAATGCTTGTTTTAATTCTCACTTGTCGCCATCACAGCATTAGTGTTTTCCTTGTCCTGTGCGTTGATGGAAGTACTTCACTTCAGAGAAATTATTTGCAGGGAAGATCAGTACACAAGTGCTTTCAGTTAGGTACATTAACCTTAGCTCACATGTGCTGACATTCTGAGTGCTACCTACAAACTCTAATTGATAGCAAATTAAGCTTTGAGGTCATGGGCATGCTAGAATAACTATTATTCATTGGTTCAACATCACATGAGATGGAAGTAACACAAAGTACATAAAGGGGATTTGTGTTTCCCAAACCAAAGGCATCAGAAAAGATCCTATTCCAGCATGTGTTTCTTTAGAGGGCAATTATGCTGTTAGAAGATTTGCTTCACCCTCTTTTAAAATTAACCATATCCATGTTTCACTACACTTGAATGACTTCATCTCAGCTAATGCAGATATTTATAAATATGCAAACACCACGCATAGTAGTGATCCTACTGGTACATAAAATAAACCAAGAGTTTTCTTGCATAACTACTCAATTTAACTTAGTCTACCAATTTCACAACATTGTTTCAGAATTTTAATTCAACAAACCTGCACATCAAACAATATCTTGCTTTATTTGTCTCAAAAAGGAAGCAATTAAATGTTGTACACTTCCAGACATCTCCTAAGTCACTGGAAAATTGCAGAGAAAAATGTGGTGAAGGCTGCCTGGCATTGTACTATTTCTATAGATGAAGGGGTAAAGGGAGGAAGTGGGAGGGAAACTAACTATATTCCATATTGTGTAGCTAATTTTCCAATTCAATTGTTATGGCAATGCCTTTACTTCAACATTTACCATACAGTTGCAGAGAGAATAAATTGTCACTAAGTCTGCTAACGACAATATTTTTTATCCAAAAGGTGAAAAATTCTTCACCTTATTAGCTTCATTGTAAGCTTCACAGAAGGGACCATTTCTAGAATTCTTATGGAAATGAGAATTATTCTCAACACAATTGTGACAAATGACCCTGCCCAGATAATCAGGCTGTTCTTAATCTCTGCCTTTTCCACCCAAAACCAAGCAATGGTGAAAGCCATTCATGTTCTCCATCTTAATTCAGAAAATACAACAAATCAGCCTCAATCCTTGAGATTATATTTTACTAGGTTCCAGACAATATACCCACTGATCCGAATCAAACAGAAGAATGGATTTCTTCCTGAATCCTATCCTGTACCCATCAGGAACCAATTATAGTTTGACGTCATAAAAACGAGTCTCCATATTGTTCAGCCTGCTTTGAGAGGTGATGTAGATTCCAATAGCCCTGTTATTCAGGCTCTGTGTTAAGACAGTATCCTTAACTCAGGACAGCACTTGTGTGTTTAAATCTCATGCATCTAAAGTTAAACAGCACGTGAATAGGGATGGACATATACATGTGTGCAAGAAGTCACTCAGGCTACGTCTAGACATTCGAGCACATTGAAATTGCTAATGAAGCAGGAATTTAAGTATCTCATGCTTCATTAGCATAAACACGGCCACCGCTTTTTTCCGAAATGGAGTTTTTTAAAAAAAAACCAGCAGTCTAGGTTTACAGGGTCTGTCAAAAAAGGGTTTATTTTCGACAGATCTGCATCTAGACTGCTGGGGTTTTTGTTTTTTTTCCGAAAAAGCTCAGTTTTGGAAAAAAGTGGCAGCCATGTTTATGCTAATGCAGCACAGGATATTTAAATCCCTGCTTCATTAGCAATTTCGACATGCCTAATCTAAATCTCTGTCAAAAGAGAGGTGTAGTCTAGATACATCCTCAATGACTAGAATGAATAAAAAAAAGGTATATGTGAGTCAGCATTATAGACTGCTATTATAGCATCAAAACAACATCAATCAGAATTGTGGCTGCATCATGCACTGTACAAACAAATAGTTTTAAAAACATGTTTACAAAACGGAGAAATGGAAGGAATCATATACAGACAAACGATCCTTGAGCCTTCCTGTGACACTGTCTATGCACAAACATCTTTAAAAGAAGACATTTCAGCAGTGGCATAATTATTTTTCGAGATAGTAGAATGTGATAGTGGAAAATTTCTAAGATAAATCCACCTCTTTACCCACCAGCATGGAAAGTCAGGTCATTTAAATTAAATTTCTTCTGCTAGGATGTTTCTTAGTATGTATTTATGTATCTATTTATAAGTAGTTCTGGGGAACTATTTAAATAGACTCATGTAGGTTCAGCAGTTAACTAGGGAAGGGCAGAAAATATGTTTAGTGTTTGCTAAATCAACACATCAAAAACAAGTACATTTTCTGTGTGTCTGAACTAATGAGGTAGAAGTCCACAGTCATATTACCTGCCGAAAGAGTTGTGAAATGTTCACAAAATTACTGAATCTAATTTTCTAGTACCCCAGACTAATCCTATTTGTCATCTTGGTTTGTCCACCTATACCAACCACATCTACTTTAATGAATTAAAATACATATGATAAAGTGTACTTGGAGAAGAAAACTGTGCCTATGTACTGCTTCAGCTATAATAAGGGTGAGACATTTTTTCATTTACAGGCAGTCCCCGGGTTACATGGATCCGACTTACATCGGATCCCTATTTACAAACGGGATGAGGCAACCCCGCACTAGCTGCTTCCCCCCAGCAGACCAGGGAGACGCGAAGCTAGCGCGCCCCCCCCTCCCCCCAGCAGACCAGGGAGACGCGGAGGGGCTTTTCTCAGCAGACACCTCAGCTTGAGAATAAAGGACTGAGGGAAGTGAGGTGTGGGAGAATAAAACTGAGCTCTGGAGAAATGTTTGGCTAGAGTTTCCCCTACAATATGTACCAGTTCTGACTTACATACAAATTCAACTTAAGAACAAACCTACAGTCCCTATCTTGTACGTAACCCGGGGACTGCCTGTAGTTGTCTAACAAATATTTCACATCATGAGACAGTGGGTTTTTTTCCCCCCTGAGAAATGTACTGCGATATGACAGACAAATCACAGATCTATATGTAATGCTGTAAGCAATGTATCCTTGGGGGACATGAGATACCTCCTTAACTTTGAAATGGTAGGTAAACTGCATGATATAAATTTTTAAATCTTACCTTTCTGTAAAGCAGTTTCATGAGATGATCAGTTTATTTAAAATACATTATCCTACATCATCTCTATCTTCAAGCAAATGTTAAATTACAGTATATAGCTTTATAAAATGAATCAGTAGCACTCTAAAATTAAAATCTTATGAGTGGCAGTTTTCTGCAATTATTCCAAATACAATAAAAATGACTGAACATGAGATTACTAAAAAAGTCATAGAAGCAAATTAAATTTTGGTTTCCTACTGCTCAATTTCTTAAGTCCCGCCCCCCCCCCCCCTCAAAGTTTTGAAAAATGAAATCTAGGCTTTCTATGCCTGTTCCTAAATGATATGAGCACAATACGGAGTAATCTCTACTGGTACAAGATGTAATTTATTTTAATTGGAACTGAAAAATTGTTTAAAGGGTGACAGGAGGAAACTGTTCCTATTTCCTGCTGTAATTCCCTCTGCATCTAATTACATCCATAAAGAGGGAAAATGGGAATGCTGTGTGTTATTCAATATATTGTGGTTAATTAGAAGATTCTTTGTGCACATGTAAACACACCAGAGCTTTATAATGGACATCATGCCCACACTATCATTTATTAGCTAGATCAAGCACAGCACAATCACTAGACAAGTGGATACCATGTTGGTTTCCACGTTGCCAAATGGTTTCCTATTTCATAAAGTGGACAGGCAAATCTAAACTATAGCCAACACACACCAGACTGAAATCTCGACTCCCCACGACTACTTTTTTAGATTTCACCACACTTAAAGTCAGATTATCATACTGGAAACAGTATCACTTAAGATTCCCTTTTCTTCATCTAGAGATATACAGTTTAGGAGGATGTTTTTTATAAAATAAAATGGGGCACATTATTTTAACTTAAAAATTGTAAACTATACATCTGATTATCTCTATGTATCTCCCTTTTGGTTCAAGAATTCCTCCTAAACGGTGAGAGCTAAGACCACCAAATTCAGTATGCAACTTTCTCTTATAACTTAAAGCAAGGTAACGGTTTGGTTGTGCCAGGAAGCAGCAAGGAATCAGAGATGAGGATCAGGACCGCTATAATTACATTGGAGCAGCATGGGGACAGAGGTGAAAAAAGGGTCAGCTATCTACTATATATTTGAGAAAGCTGGCATGTTTGTGTCTGTCCCACAGTCAGGAGACAAGCATCCCTCACCCACCTGTGTGCACTTCAGCATCTATGGAGAGGTGCTTTTCATGGAGAGCCTGGCTCCAAGCTGCTGCAGTGAGAGAGGGTAGTCCTCTCTCCCTGGTATAGTCAAGTTAAGGAATCAAATGTAATGATTTAAATGACCAAAAAGTATTTGAGTTAAAGACTTAAGGAACACTAGGTAATGTATACTAC
Organism: Pelodiscus sinensis; assembly: GCF_052426305.1. Classification (NCBI taxonomy): domain Eukaryota; kingdom Metazoa; phylum Chordata; order Testudines; family Trionychidae; genus Pelodiscus; species Pelodiscus sinensis. Next base: position 112,512,202 of record NC_143055.1, on the reverse strand, counting down.
AATTGATTATATACTCTGTGTGTGTGTGTGTGTGTGTGTGTGTGTGTGTGTGTGTGTGTGTGTGTGTGTGTGTGTGTGTGTGTGTGTGTGTGAATGTGAGAGAGAGAGAGAGAGATCTTCGTGCTTTTTTGTAGGGATACAGAAAATCATGAACTGTAGACTAACATTTGCCTTGCAAAGGTCTCACCTGATCCAATGACCTGTCTAGGGTTTTCATTTTATGACTATTTACTGCAAAAGCATATACAATAATTTATAAAACATTTATAAAAATCTTAAATACCTGCCTCAAAGATCTCGCAACGTCAGGTAAGAGCAACAACAGCTCAGAGTAACAAAGTATGAAAACAAAACAGGGATATGATTGGCATGTGTGACGTAGTGGGGGTAACTTGCTAGGGCTGTGGCGACCTCTGCTGTCTGTAGCAAGACCCAGTAGGGAAGGGGGGGAAGTCATTATGCAAAGGTGGCTCCAAACTGGTCTGACCAGCCACCCCCCATGGGGAGAAACAAAGGAAGGTGGATGCTGCCCTGGCTGGGGGCAGGGCTGGAGGAGAGGTGGTTAGTTCCTGTCTGGAAAGCAGGGGAGAAGGAGCTGGGGAGGGGGGCTGGGACTCCCCCATCTCAAGGGGGGCACTGAGGCCTCTTAGCCCCAGTTCCTGTAACCAGATTACATCTGTGCTGTGCTATATCCTGGAGAAGCAATAAACTACCTCCATTCTACTGGCTGGTGGAGTCTGTTCGTGTCATTTCAGGGTGCAGGAGACGGGGAACCCCAACGCACCGTCACGGCATGTAATTGTGATATCGGGTCTTACTGATGCCACACAGTTATTTTCTATTATATGGGGAGAAAGGGTGACAACTCTCTCAGGCAGATACTATTGTGTGGTAACTTTGCATCTGCTTAAACTGATGCTGGTAAGAGAAAGAAGAGTTTGTGAAAAAGGATGGGCAGGATCCTTTGTGAAAAAGAGCTGGATTATGAGGACCAGGAAGCTGATTCAAGCACACTGGCATAACAAATGAAGGCATAGAAGAAAAAATGGGAGGAGATGAAGGGATGTAAATTAGATGTATCGAAATTGCAAATGAAGTGGGGATTTGACTTTCCCGTGCTTCATTTGCATAATCACATCATGAGGGTTACAGGCGCTTTCAAAAAAACCTGCCATTTTTAAAGAACCGCGTCTAGACCATGGTTTTACTTTCGAAATGGCGTTTTTTTGAAAAAGCGCCATGACATGACTATGCCAATGAAGCGTGGGAAATTCAAATCCCCACTTCATTTGCAATTTCAATACGTCTAATTTACATCCCTTTATCAAAAAAGGGATGTAATTTAGATGTACCCGAAATGCCTGAATCCAACTTCAAGTATGGTCAAAAATAAGATTTCCATTGAATTTTGTGATTTGGTCGGGGCCCAAAAATCAGTAGCTAAGAAACTATGCTGAATAATATGGGCAACTTTAATAAATTCCTCTCCTAGAATTTTATCACAGCAACAAAAATATTCACATAATAAAAATGTGCTTATATAGTGCCATTCCATCCAATAGATTGGGCTTCCCAGCGTGATCAGTTAGCATTCTTCACAGAGGGGAGAATTTTTTCAGACAAGGATTTCTTTTTCAGACAAGTCCTCTATTTTGACTGTCTCTGTTTGAGTAGTGCCAAGTGAGACACACATAGGGCTTGATTTTTAGTGATAAGAGCAGAGATGCAAGTGTGATAAGGTAAAAGCAGAGCTGCAAGTGGGGTAGTGCACATCCTTGAAGGAAAGACAAGACTTGATATTGTTGGTCACAGCGGGTACGTCTACACAGCGGCACTCTTTTGGGATAATGTCCGTTATCCCAAAATAGCGTTCTGCGCTGTCTACACAATTAAGGCAGGTGCCGGAATAGCAATTTATTTCAAAATTTAGCATTGTGTAGACAGTGCCAAATGTTGAAATAAACTAATTTGTGTAGATTAAATTGTGTCGCTTATTTTGAGGTATGCTCTACTGTGTCGACATACCCAGAGAGCGACAGAAAGAAAAAGTTAAGAAATACAGGAACATGCACAATAAGAATTCTGACTTCTTCAGTGAGAGAAGACACTTACTCAATTTATTTGTTTTTTATTGTGTCATTAAAACCTCTGCAGGTTGCCTTTAAAATAAACTTATGGTCATTTACATAAAATGTAATACTTTAAGAATATCTGGTTTACTTCATTGTTTGTATACACGTGAATGTCTGAGTCACACAGAGAGTTTCCTCTCAGTAACAGCTGGAAATCTCTATGCCAATGTTCTCACACGAGAACTTCTGCTCTTAAAGAGCAAAAGGGCATGTGGTTCTGATGGCCTCTACAATAGTAAAATATGTAGCTATATCAAAGGCATACTGCCAGCTGGCATCTTTAGTTAGTAAAATGTAGAGAGGCTGATGCCTTCAGAAGCAGCTCTCATGACACAGTTTTTAATGAAGATTTTCTGTGTAATAAAGACGACAAAGCATTCTTTGCACTCCCAGGCAAAAGTCTCTCTGTAAACTATAGTTCTTCATTGCTTTTTTTCCTGATAACACTAACAGGGGGCTCACTGCCTGAAATCCTCCCTAGCAATATACTGCCATTTAAGAGGTCATCTACACAGCGTAGCAATGCACTCTTTGGGGAGAAGGGGAAGGCTGATTTCTGAAGCACATGTCTCACCAATTTCTCCATGTAGATCCTGCTGATATGCACTAGAATTTCTGCTGAAAATGCACCAGGGAACTTCTAGTCTATACAGACCAACTAATGTGCATCAAGTTATTGGACTTCAGGTATTACACCACTGTTGTATGCAGTGCTGCTCAGCATAGACAAGCCCTAAGATAGTTACACCTGTCACAATACACATGCACGACAGTTGTAGCTCATGGGAAAATTCACACCACCAAAAAAAAAAAAAATCTATGCAAAAGATTGCCCGGTGCTGTGTCCTTTTAATTTCAACAATATCAAGAGATATTAGACATGTGACCTGTTGTGTGAAGTAGAAGGTAATCTCTGTGGTTTTGTGAAAGCTATTGATTTTCTTAGCACTGAGAAGAAAGTATTATTTCTTTTGTTCAATAAAACTGAAGTCAATGAAGCTAATTCACTCTTGCTTATACCAGTTTTACACTAGTGCAATGCTACTGATTTCCACGGAGCTACTGATCTAGTTTAAGTGAGAAGAGGCTGAAACTTTAGGAAGACATTTTTACTATGAATAACCTCTGAAGTGTATTTGAAAATGAAATTTTTCCACTGTAATTAGCAAGTCTACTTCCAGAAGTAGGTATCTTGCTCGATATTAAAAAAAGGCATGCAATTCTGACACTGACTTCAGCAGTCTACAACCTACTGGCAAATTAACAAGACAGCATGCAATACATAAAAGCAAATCTTAAGTTCTTATTATGACCTTTTAATTGGCACTAAGAGAGAGGTGTGGCTTGCCATAGTCTCTCACATTTAGTTCTCACTTTACTGTTACAGCAAATAAGATTTTAGTAAGTAGGCTCATTTACATTACTTTAAGTTTAAAAAATATTTTAATACATTGCAGAGCCTTTAGAAGATATTTCTATGTATATATGCTTTACCTCTAAATAAGAGGTTTAAGTACTAGGTCTACCCTAGTGAGCTTACAGAGGCACAGCTGATGCAAACTAAGGTATTGTAAGATTGCCCATGTAATCACTGGTTTTTATCAGAAAAGATCTCTCCTATTGGCAAAATTAACATGAGTAACAGTAGCTATTTCTGTGGGAGAAGCACAGTCTACACCAGTGTGTCTATCCATGTAACTTATGCTACTCAGGGGTGTTTTTTCACATCCCAAGTGATGAATTATGCTGCCAAAAGTGTTTGGTAGACATAGCCTGAGCTTTAAGAATGTAACCTCACTATGCCTGTTTATGGCACTGAAATAATTTTCCATGTAACACTGAAGATTTGTAGTCTGCATTTATTTTTAATTGTATGAGCTACTAAATGGATTAATTTTAGTTTGCACAACTGATTTAAAAAGAAGATGTGAAAAATTACCCTAGTTTTCATGCTTTATTGTACTTGAAAATCCTTACATTCATCGTCTGTTGACAAAGGGTAAACCAAGCAGAAGTATCTACTCCTAGATTGGCCCCTCAGTCAACACAGGGTTCATTTCAGCAATGCCAACCATCTACCAAATCTTCTTTTAGTGGTTGACTGAAGAGAAAGGCTGAAGAGAAAGGCAAAAAAAAAAAAAAAAAATCACATGCAGAAGTTGCGGAAACAGCACTGCAGAAGATTTTTGAAGCTATAATTATCATTTAATAATTTAATGTAACACAAATAAGCACAGCAGTGGTCTACAGGATGTTATATGTCTTGACATTTTATCAGTGTAAATAGAGCTTACTATCTTCAGAACCCTTTGCAGTGACATTCATGAGAATTTTCTGAAATTAACTTCAAGTGTAATACACATCTGTAATTAGCGTAAGGAATCCTGACGTTTGGTGTCTTACTTTTAAACAGCATGGCTCCGTCTGGGTTTAATCTCAAGTTTTAAAATATTAAATGACATTTTTTAATCCAATTAGAGAGATTGTTTTGAACTGTAGCATGCTTGTGTTTCAAACCAGCGAAAACCCTACATAAAACTTTATACTCTGGAAATTGAAAACAAAATTTTCTGTATTCTCATGATAACTTACAGAAGATTGATCAGGACAAATATTGGTCAGCTCATGGAATGGTCCCTAAAACGTTAATGTTAACACTGTGAGATGGGCTTTTTGGAAGAGAGAAAGGAAGAAGATTCCAGAAGAGTCCCTTTCCACAAAATAAATCCTTTTTTCTTCCTCAAAGCCCCATATATGCCACTTCCAATGTTACCTGAGATGCACACTCCTACACTGATGACAGATCATTCTTCTTTCTAGATCATTCTTGGTCAAGAGGGAGTGAGACATTACTTCTCCTAGGTGGAGATCTGTGTCTTGGAACTTTTAAGTGGATGTTCTCAAGAGACCATGGAAGAAGAATATGAGTGCTGTGAACCTGAAAGTGACAGTGCATGTTACACATTTTACTCTGTTTTTGCGGCTTTAATTTTTTTTAATAGTCCTTTGGTCTTTTCCTGACTGATTGTTTCTCTTTTCTATTTCTCCAAGTACTTTGCTACAATGAACAGCAACACACACAAAGTCTCCACTCTGAAATTCCCCAAGTTAAAACATTTTGGCAGGGTCTGCTCAGGAAAAACCCCAGATTAGAACACTGTTTCCCTTCATGAGATCAGCAGGATTTCTGGTTTTTCCAAGGCCTGTTCCTAGACTAATTTCAAATTTAAATTGGATGATCCGGCAATGGACCCAAGCCCTGCACAACATAAAATGTACTGGCACAAATTTTACTCAGAATGAGGCTTTTTTTCCCTTCTTGTTTGCCATTTGATTCATTTCAATCTTTCTGGAGCAGCTTCATATCTGCAAATAAGATTATGCTGCAGGAAACTGAACACTGGAGATTTGTGTCCCTTCTGTTTCATGTCCATCTGAGCAATTATTTCATTCAATACTAGAGAGGCCATAATTTAAATGACTATTGTTTAAAATATCCCTAAATTAAAAGGAAAGATGAAGATAAATGTAAATGTTAGAATAGAACCACAGATGATAATCCTGAGTCTGTGTATGATATTTTGTTTTTTCCAGACACTTTGGGCTTCTCCACTCAAGTCTTCTACTAACTAAGAATATAGCATCTCTCATCCTCCACTGCAGAGATAGTCTAGTATTGTGTTACAAACTGAAGTTTGTATTTCTAAATAGATGGTGATAGAGACAATTTGAGGATCTTCTGAAACTGCTGTACCACAAAATGTCTGTGTACCACATGCAGTCAGAGCTGTAAAACATCTCCCAGACCAGGGTCTATGGAAGATTGTTAAACTTTGATGGCTGCCATTCAAATAAGAGTATGTGGGAATGATGAGATAGCCACACCCTAAGCAAAAGAATTTTTTCCCAGCTTCTCTGCTGGAAGCTCAGGAAGAATTCAGGAATTAACTTTGGTCCCAAAAATCAGAGAGAGAGAGAATTGGGAAGAACTCCAGGGAACTCTCAGAGATAAGACAGGATGAACAGGGGAAAAACAAAATGTCATTCTTTTGTAGCAGAGGGGAGCTCTGTTTAACTATGCTTAAAGCCAAAGAAGAGGAGAAACAGAGACTGCATGCTCTGGAGATGCCCTGTGAAGAGGAAGATGCTGAGTGGCTGCTCTTCCACCACACTAGTGGGGCAGAGGCAGTCCAGCAACCCAGCTGGCGACGGGGGCAGCACGTATGTGACTGCATGGGGTGGGTGGGTGCTGACATTGGGGTGAGGTAGAGACAGGGAGTAGTTTGTCTGTGCAGTGAGGTGAGGAAGGTGAGAGTAATTTCTTTGTGCTTTAGCTGGAATTCAGGACAGGACAGACTGCTGATGCCTGCTGCTTTAAGAAGCAGAATTTTATTCCAGTCCCCACCTGTGCTGGGGGGAGCAGATTCCACAGGGGTGGAGGGGGGGGAAGAAGGGGGGGAAGAAGGGAGGGGATAGGTACTGGCATCTGTAGGGTGAGAAGCAAGCAGGAGACAGTATATTTGGGGTGTCTGACTGAATATTCAGAGGCGTGTGTGCTGCTTAAACTATCAAACTACAAGACCAAGACTGGAGAACTCAGCAAGGGAGAGCAAGGCCAAGGATATCACATCTTAATTTATTTGTTAATGAAGCTGCTGTATGTAGGACTATTATTGACTTTAAAAAAACATCATTGGCACTCGGGCCCGTACATACAGGTGAATAAGTTAAGTCTTGGCACACACCTTCTGAAAGGTTGCTGACCCCCCTGGGCTAAGAGATGGTGCTGTAGCCTATTCAGGCAAAAGGAAGCTTCAGCACATGGGTCCAGCAGGGTGGGACCCAAACACAGCATTCTAGTGAGAGTCCATGAAGAGGAGCTGAACCAGCACTCTAACAGACATCCAGTCACTTCACTTCATTGTATACAACTATATGATTTTTGCTCCAAAGGAAACAGATCATTTGCAAGGAGTAACAAGTCAGGTAGTTGTAAGGAACAGGCTGCAGCATCCACTCTCTAGGCATTCTGACTGATTCACGCAGCTGCTACTAGAAAACATCAGCTTTGCCAGAATCTCAGATGCTGAAGAAGCTAATATCTGAAGCAGGCACAATTAAGCGGAGACGCACACAATCTCTAGATCCTCAGTAGGACACAGGCAGATGCATTGCAATCCATATCTGGAACTGACAGAAGTGTTTTGAGAAGGGAGGGACAAAAAAAAGAAAACATGCTGCTTTTCATCTTCACTTCCTTTGGAATTCACAATCTTTAAACAGCCACAAATAATTCAATAACCACATAGTCTGATATTTCAGTAATTCATGAGAAATAGTAGAAGCAGCATCAATCCTGAACAGCTATCCAAATATTTTTGTACAGTATATTCAACCTAGTTTACTTCACCCTATTAAGACATTAAAGCAATTCATTTCAAAGTTCTCTATTTTTTGCCTAGTAAGAATGCCAACAGTTTTATTTTGAAGGAAAGAAAATACTGAAATAGTGAGGAGTGATTAAAAAAACTGTTAGAAACTGTGCTATATATTGAGATGTTTATTTTTATGTTGGTGTTTGACACATTCTTGTATCTTCATAAAATCTATTAAATTGCCAGTTATTCTTTAAAAAGCTAGGATATTCAATTTCTTCACAATACAGAAGCAAGCAGGTAACTGTAATGAATACAATATCATTAGATATCACAAGTGGTATTAGGAGAATAGATGTAATGTGATGCTTTTCATTAATGCCCTCTTTTATCCTTCCTCCAATATACATATACAGGCAGTCCCCTGGTTACGTACAAGATAGGGACTGTAGGTTTGTTCTTAAGTTGAATCTGTATGTAAGTCGGAACTGGCGTCCAGATTCAGCCGCTGCTGAAACTGATCAGCGGCTGATTCCAGGAAGCCTGGGGCAGGGGCTTCCTGTAGTCAGCCACTGGTCAGTTTCAGCAGCAGCTGACTTGGGGACGCCTGGGGCAGAGCAGCTGAGGTGCTGCCGGGTTGGTCCAGAAGCGCCAAGGAGCGGTGCTGCAGAACCAACCGGCAGCGCCCCACCTGCTCTACCACAGGCCCGGGGCTTTGCTCTACATCTTCCTGGTCTGCTGGGGGGGGGCCACTAGCTGCGCCACCCCCCAGCAGACCAGGGACATCGGGAGCAAAGCCGCAGCGGCAGCAGAGTCCTGTGCCTCCCCGGCTTTGCCAGAGCAAAGCCTCAGAGGCGCGGGACCCTTCCGCCTCCCCGGCTTTGCTCCAGGTGTCGCTGGTCTGCTGGAGACGGTCCCCAGCAGACCAGGGACACCCGGAGCAGCTTTTCTTGCCCCGGAGCTCTGGGCGGTCCCGCTGCCTGCGAGCTCCGGGGCGAGAAACCCCGTTCGTAAGTGCGGATCCGACGTAAGTCGGATCCGCGTAACTCAGGGACTGCCTGTATACACATACTGTCAGGTTGGTATTATTTACATAACTGTGCATTCAGCATCAAATGTACAAGCTTAACTCTTACTTCTAGTGATTAAAAGGCAGAAACAAGATATTTTTCAAGTAAGGGTTTCCCTACTGGCAACATGCATCTTACTAAGAATTAAAGTTGTGCACTGGAGTGATATTAGGGAAAATGGGCACAACAAAAGGAGTTGTATGTTGGAATGAATGGAAGTTGGCTGGACAGACCGATCCATTAGCTTATCTTGGGGCTTGTCAACCCAGGAAAGTTTTTTTTTTTTTTTTTTAAATGGAGATTGCCTGTCTCCTAGAGCTGGAAGGGACCTTGAAAGGCCATTGAGTCCAGTCCCCTGCCTTCACAGCAGGACCAAGTATCATCCCTGATGAATTTTTGCCCCAAATGGCCTCCACAAGGATTGAACTCACAACCCTGGGTTTTGCAGGCCAATGCTCAAACCACTGAGCTATCCCTGACATAACTTTATCCAACAAAGATGAAAAGGGGAATTTAAATGGATATAGTTTTGCAGTCTTATTTTATTTAACTTAAATCACACCTTGGAAAGGCTTTAAGCTAAACTGAGAAACAGTCATCTAAATACTGGAATAAATGTCAATTTGGGAAGTTATATTAATATAACAACAATACTTTCCCATGTGAACAAGACAAGATTACAATAAGATACGGTTATGGAAAACAAGGGGAATAATTTTTCTTCAGATTAATTTTTAGGTTTCAGGAAGTTAGGCATGTGACTGAAATTTGACACTCATGTTCAAGTGACTGATATTTGTTGAGATGGTTGTCATGTCACTAGTGCAAGATTAAAAAAAAAAAATACTCCAAACACATCACATATTCATGATTAAATCTTGGAACTGGCTCTTTTCTCCTGGAAATAAGTAAGTATTTTATCTACCGAAATGTTCTAGACATTCAACTGTCTCCTCAATAGTAATTGTAGTACAGCAGGAGTATAATTTAAATTACTGACATGTGAAATAAAGAAGTTTCAATCCTGCTAAGTAAAATGTTAATACAAACAAAGTATGGATTCACTGCTGACAACTCACTAATTTGAATAAATTATGCATTGTTTGGAAATCTCAAGGAAATAATGCTGTTTTAGTGTCCACATTACAACTGTAGATCAGTCATACCTCCTTCAAATTCTAAAAAGGAGAAAGAGCTTACTTTGCTTGGTTCCCTAGCTGAAACAGACTTCAGTGTGTATATCTTTTGATGTAATTTGTAATTGTATTGGTTTTACTGTAATGTGTGCATGAAAGCTTTTAAGAACTTGCTTTAGCATTGATCAGTTTAGCAATTCTTGATTCTGTCAAAATTCTAATCTCATGTAGCACTGGTAGCTTGTTGATATCAGTTATTTTTACACTAGCAATGAAATTAAATTGAGCACTGGAGGAAAACAGGTGGAACATCAGGAAAACAGTTAGCCCATGGAATATTCTCCCAAAGGACCTGCTAGAAGCCTCAGAACCATTTGAGACTATAATGCCTAAAAGAGTGAAGAGTAATTCTATACTGGTAGCAGGAGAGGGCTTTTTCATTTCCAGTTTTTGTGATATTGTAAGCAGAAGAGAATTGAATGCCACCTTGGGTTTTGAGAGTCTGAGTGACACACACACACACACACACACACACACACACACACACACACCCCCCCCCGAATAACCATGTAACTGAGGAAAATTTCAGTGGCTACATACGGGGGCAGCCAGCTCCCAGCACACTTGGGCTTTTGCCTGCCACCCTGCTCCCACCTGCTGCCCCACGCAGCTGCCTCTAATACAACCATTTCCATGTAGCCGTTTTGGTAACCGATAAGCATGAGCTTATTGGTTACACATTTAAACGGCTCCACTCCCTAACTCACACAAATGGGTTTATAGTTAAGTCGCTCAAGTATATTTTCTGACGACAGCAGTACGAACACTAAAGAACACAGAAATTGTTAGTTAAAAGGCAACATTTCCACATTACCATGGTGGTACTTAAGCAAACACAGGAATTAAAAGTATTTGGATCACACTCAGATTCTCTCTGGCTCGGGGTGTGTTTCTCTGTGCTCACATATCTCCTTTCAATAGCTCTCCACAGGAGTGGCAAAAGGGTCACAGCTCAGCCATGGGGAGTACAAGCCTGCCTGAACCCCATACATGACATGAGATGACATGACAAAGCAGTACCTCTGTAGCCACTACCCTCGGCTACTATACTATTATACTCACACTAGCTAGTGAAGCTAGCATGAGCATGTGCAAGCAAGCAGTGGAATCACATTGTTACCTGTACCATAAATGTAGCCTCAATTACATTCCATTATCACCCTCTAGACATACAAAAAGCTTAACCACATGCCCGTACACAATTTCACTGCTCGTCTTTCAGCCCTACATCCGACATACAACAATTTTTAAGGGTACAGGGTATTCTCCTCTCACTTACACAAATTTAAACCAGATGTAATTACACTCAAGTAAGGGAGTTGACCAGCAAGTCAGTATTTACATCTCTGAAAACACCCTATTTCATAGGCATATTCACAATGGGTAAGTAACAAATCAGCACTGTGTTCAAGATAGTTGTAGTGTAAGTTACCCTGTGATGGATATGCCCATTGAGAAGGACAGTATTTATTTTTTGTACTGATGTAGGACCCAGCTTCCCGTGGGCAAGATGAGGGCACTATGTTCTGAACCAAAAGCAGGCTTGCTTGAGGAGGGCAATAATATGGTAGGGTGATTGAGCATCAAGATGGCAGCAGACAGTCTTTTTTGGGTGTAAATAATCCCCTAACTTTAAAAAGCAAGGACATTCTAAGTACTGATATTGCTGTAAAGAAAATTTGCTTAAAACTCCTTAATCTGGGGTGGAGGGGCAGGGGAGGGATTATCCATGTAAGTATGAGCGCTGCCCAATCAGGGCTGGAGTCTAGTGAAGGAGATCCACCTGAAAGTCTGGCCAGAGAATGTAGCAACAGATTAAATCTTTCTTCTTTGGTTTATCAGCTCCCTAATTTTGCACCCTGAACAGCTACACACTTAAAAGCCCTCTAATGTAAGGACCAGGGAGACATTTTTAAACTATTTATCATGTGTTGTGGCAGATTATTCTTCATGGGCAATTTTAAAAAAAGTCAAGACTGGATGTTTTTCTAAAGGATATGCACTAGGAATTATTTTGGGAAAGTGATACTGACCCTGGAAATGAGAGGACCTGACAAATGTAACCAGAGGTAACAGATAAAAGGAAAGGAGACTTTGTGGGGAAAAGGCCCAGGAAATAGCAGCTGCGAACTGGAGACATCAGTACATGGTTGCTATGTATTGGTTCCCTGGATTGGAATGCACAGTGGCAGGCCTGTCTCCCCCACCAGTCAGCACTGGAGAGACCTAAGTCCTGGAAAGGGGACACAGCTAGTTTAAATAACCCAAGAAAGGGGGCTAGCTTTAAAAGGCCCTGAAATGGAGCTGAAAACCCTGGTGAGTTTTGTTCAAGTCTTTTACTAGCCCCTGAAAAGGGTTCGATCAGTTTTGACTGAGACTTAGCTAGAGGCCTGTGCCACTGAAGACATACCTAGAAAGTTCGGCAACCTACGGGGGCACTAGGAGTAGGGAATAAAGATTGTAGTACCACACCCAGCCAATAGGAGGCACTCAAAGAATAAGTATCCCTTGTCACAGAGCGAAAACTTAGGACAGCAGGGAGAGCAAGAGGGGAGCACTTGTGTAATATGTTGCTCTCCCTGCTAGCCAAAGTAACAAAAAAACGTGATCTTCATGAGAAAAGGGGGATATAGAGCATGTGGTCAAAGAATCAAATGGCTGTCTGGTGAATACTGACAGCACAAAACTGAAGTCCCGTTGAGATAGGTTTGACAGCAAGCAGAAAGGCCCTGACTAGGCCCTCCAGAAATCTAACTTGGGTTGGAGGAGTAAAAAGGGAGTGCCCATCTACCTGAGGAAAGAAGGAACTAACTACAATGAGACGGACCCACAATGAGCTAAATGAGACCCATGTTCTTCAATGATAGGCAACAATCTGAAAAAAAAAATGGGATACCTGCAGAGTGTAGAAAAAATGATCGTACTGTGCTTATATAGAGAAAGTCTTCACTTAAAGATTCAACTAGGAATTTCTATCTAGCTGAGTAAGAATGGATGGGATTGCTTCCAAACATGATTATTCTAGATATGGCGTACACCCAACAACCAGCGAGGCAAAGAGGTTTTGGACTGTGGAAGGGATTTTTTGCCACCTTCCTGAATTGGAAGATTCAGAAAGGGACAGATATTGATAGGACAGGTTGATATTTTAACAAGTTCTGGGAACTAAAACTGCCTGGGCCAGTTGGGTGCTAGGAGAATAATTCTGACCCTGCTGTGACAGCTTTTTCTCAAGACCTGTGATAACAGGAGGATGGACAGAAAAGCATATCTGAGTTTGTCTGCCATGGTAACAGGAAAGCATCGCTCTCGAGGTCATTGGCCATACCTGCTCTGAAGCAGTGAAAGGGTGATTTCCTGTTCGCTTGGGATATGACACGATCCCATTGTCGTGTTTTTCACTGAGAGAATATTTCACTCAGGCCACAGATATGTATTTCCCACTTATGCAGAAAAATACCTGCTTAAGTTGTCCACTGAGAATTCTGAATACCCAGTAGATATGTGGCTTTTTTTTTCTTTTTTTTTCTTTTTTTTTTTTTAGAAAATTGCTGTGCAATTTTTTTTTTTTAAACAGAACAGAGTGGGCATCACACAAGGGTTGTCTTTTCTTCTTTCTAGATTTTTGTCTTCTCTGAGTATCAGTTTTGCCATTCCAGCTCTCCCTTTACAGCTTGGGTTTGTTCACAGACCACATGAACTACAGAATTACTTCAATAGCAGGCATCAGGATACATTCAAGATTCACGTTTCTCGTCAATAGCCATTAGCCAAACGAGGGAAGTACAGTGATATTGCAATCCCTAGCCAGAAGAGAAAAAAAAATGGATGGTCAAATGAGATGTAAATTTAGATAAGGGAGAACAAGATTAAATGGGCTAAGGCCTCCAGGGATTAAACTGGGATGAGGGAAAAAACATCACTAAATTATTCAAAATAATTAGCAAAAAAAGCATCTACGAATGTCTCAGTCAGTGGTGAATGGAAAAAGAGGATGTTTGCCTAAGTCAGGCAAAGCCACTCAACACACACTACTTCTCTGAAAGCCCCAATCATGATGAAGGCTTCCCTTAATCCCCAACCCCCTAATATTACAGGATAGAGTGCTGCAACCTGTAGAACTTGTGTTCCTCCATTTATCCTACTGAAAAGCACCTATCTGATTTTGCAAGGAAGGCCTACAGACTTTTAAAGACTTCCTTCAGTCATCAAAAGGTTCACCTCTAGAACTACATGAGATACACCACCTCCCAGGAGAGTAAGAGAACATATTTTGATTGACTCGTCTCAAGTTAGGAAATTTTCAGACTGACTTAAGTTTACATTTTGACCACATTTCAGAAAACAGACTTTAATAAATTATGCTATATTTGATGATGCAATGTCCCACTTCATGTTATTGGTTTCAGAAATTACCGTTTTTCCAACTAAACTTGAGTTACGTCCACACTGCAAGCGCATTCTTTCAACAGTAAATCGAAAAGACAGAGGGCTTTTTGCACAATTGGTAATCCTTATTCTGCAAGGAAGTGCTCTTTTGCAAAAAGGCACGTGTGGATGGGGAGGAGGGAGTTTTTTCAGAAGAGGCGGGAAGAAGAAAAAGCACTGGTGCCCTGGTGGCCACTCTGTCCATAGCAATCACAGCTTATATGTGAGATAAAAAGCGTATTGCTTTTTCAGTGTGGACGCTCTCTTGCGCAAGAGCTCTTCCGAAAAAAGTTTATTGTATAAGAAGCCTGCTGTCAAGACATAGCGAAAATGATTAACTATTAATGCACTTGCTGAGTTCATACAATATCTGGTGGACAACAACGCTAATCATGGGCCGCAGTGCTCTTTTTCCTTTCCTGAAAAAAAATAAAATAATCTCTCTTCCTTCTATTCTGGCTCAGTTTGACCAGAAACAGAAAGGCAACAAAGAAAACATGCAAATCCTCCTGACTCTTGAAAAAAACTATATGTCTAGGATTCATACTAGAGGGAAGTAATATTTAGCCCTGCAACTAACTCTCCAAGTCATGGATCAATTTTCCTGCCAAAGCCTCATCAACTTCTCATAACAACAACCATATGTTTGTAAGGAAAAATTAATTTAAAAATATGCTAAACAGAAAAGAGTGTATTAAAGCCAGCAATTGCAGTCAGAAGTGGGAGACAATTAGACAAGGAAGATCAAGGCACAGAGCATTTCCTGAGAATTAACAAGTGTGGAAATGTTTGATAGCCAAGGGCAAAATGGGCTCTTTAGCCTGAACAATTCATTAATTCCCTAGACAAATAACATGCTGATGTTCTTCTAGCTTTTTCCTTTTGCTCATGTGTTATTCCTCTGGACACTTATAATGGAGTTTCCTTTCACTAAAGCATCGTTATTCCTTCAGAGCAAAACTAAGTTTGAATTGTACTACTGTGGTGAAGGCCATCTGTAAGTGTATGGAATTAACATCTGGTAAAATGGGCAGTTATCTTTTATGAGGGTTAGAATACACTTTTAATCCCATATTTTCGTCTAGAAAAGTCTCCATACATTAGAAGCAAAACATTTTCAGTCCGTAAGATCTTTTCTTCCAACACCAGTCACATTTAAGAATCACATCAACTCCTAGCATCAAGCCCATTGTGGCAGTGGATTCAGAGATGCAGTACTGAGAGCAGTCAGTGAAGTAGTAAACTTTCACCAAACTCGCAGGAGAGCATTATATACCTGCATGGATGTGCTTGTGTGTTCCAATTTAAAACTGGCACCTACCTGTGACCGGGGCATCTATGTCCAGCAAGTTTTTTTCCTGACGGAGAATTGAAGCACCCTCTGTTACTATTCTCAAAGCAACAGTCTCTTCCAGCCTCCCTTCCTTCATAAGGTGTGCCTTTAAGATATCCACCCGGGGTTTTCCATCGTTATCGAACACTTCCTTAGCTGTGAGCCGGTGACTTGGAGGAAATGGGACAGCTGGAAATCAAACACAAAAAATACCTGGTCACTTTAAGGAGAAAAGCCATTAGTCTCAAAAAAGAAAAAAAATCTTTCAGAACTCTGCTGGCCATCAGCTCGGTCTCAAAACACTTTCTGGGCATACACAGGATTAAGTAATACGACGCTTTTATTCTTTCTTTATAACTTGTGGCTACAACATAGACCAGAGGTTCCCAACTGCCGGTGCGCAGACCATCAGCAGGCTGTGAACCCCTGTCTAAAGTGCCACGCCCCCCCAGGCCACACCCCCAGTGTTTATTTAGTTCCACCCCCTGGGATTCCCAGGAAATTCCCTTCCTACACACTTCCGCATGCAGCAACAAGGTGAGTGGGGGCGACTGGTAGCTGGGTGTGCTACGGCTGGAGCCAGGACCATAGTGAGGCTGTCCCTACTGGAGCAGTCTCAGTGTGGTCCCAGTTCCACCGCCGGTGATCGCTACACAGTCCAGCCAGCGGGGCCAAGTGCCGCGTGGAAAGCCCCAGCTGATGGAACCAAGCGGTGAAGGGCAGCTATTTCTGCCACCAAGTTCTCCTCCCTCTCCACTCGGCAAGAGCCTCTCCCTGGCCTTCAGCTGCTCCCAGCCAGCAAGTACACATATTATTCTTATGTCCTATTAAGTGCAAAGGGAAATATAAATGTGCAGAATGGGTCAGTGCTGCCAGACCTGTTAGGACTGCCTCTTTAATTCTGGTGCCATTGAGGCAAAAGGTTTGGAATGGAGAATACACTGTAACAAGTATTAGCAACTATTTTATTGGTTTTTTTTAATGTGTGTGTGTGCAGTAGTTTTTCACATTCTTGTTCACCATCATGTCCCCCCCTCCTTTGATTTGCCTGATATACTGTGGGCTAAAATTACCATAATGAATATGCAAATATTTCGGTGCCAGTCCGTCAACGTTTTTTTAAATGAGTCTGCCAGTTCGCGGTATAAAAAAGGTTGGGAGCCACTGCCATACAAAGCAAATTAACAGCAGCTGTTCAATATGTACATGTGCCCAAAATCTATTATTCAAACACTTTTAATAACATCGGAGCTAGTTTTTATATCCCTTACACATAATTAAAAATATGAAGAAAAAATGAGTCACTGCTTACAGAGAATGTTAAAAATAGTGGTTGTTGTGAGAGAAGGGACTGGAACTAAATATTGCTTTAGTAGTATTTCAGAACCATGATATAATGCTCTTTTCCCTAGAAAGGACGTAATATACATTACATTACATCACATCTCAGGTATTTACTGCCCATGTATGTACAGTCAGATCTATCTCGGTTAAACCACAAGACTTTGCACACAGCCCCTTCTCTTTAAGTGGAGTACATCTTTCAAAAAAATCCCTTCCCTTTTTTGTAGCAAGAGCTTTACTCGGTTAGAAGGCATATGATCTCCCACAAACGTAGTCAGTCTCAGTCAAAACCTTAGTGAAAGAACTCAGACTGTTATCTTAACACGTGGAAGTATGAAGGATATCTCAGACAGAAGTAAAAAACAAAAAGGGTTGTCCCAGTAATGGTATAACCAATAGCCATCTGTGTGTTGTCATTATATCAAATTCAAAGTTTTGAGCAAACTTCAGAGGCTCTTGCTCTCACTCTCCTTAAGGACGCAGTCATTAGATACTCAGGTGACCCTCTCAGTTAACAGATTAGGTTGCAGTATTATCCCCACTTATCCCTCTTTCCCTAGCAGGGAAACTGGAGTGGTATTAAAAGGTCCCTGCTTTGCCAGCTGCAGGGTAATTATATTAATTCCATCTACTGCTGAGGGTGGGTCAGATTATATAGATGTTCCGAGTGAATGGAAGCTTTGGGGCTGATTCAGACTGGCTACATCTATAGTACTGAATTACTGAGACATTGCCTCCCTGATAAACATCCTGCTGGGGTGTGGGGTCACTAGAGTATCAAGAAACATTAAAGCATGTCTTCAATACTTCAAGATACCTTGAGTTTAAACAATCACACTTTTTAAAAACACCCACTTTGTAGGGTTCAAAAAGGACAAGTTAACAGTCATACACTTGAATTTAGAACAAAACAGAACACTGACAATTCCTAACTCATGTTGCTAGGTGATGAAAACTGAATTCATTTTATAATTTTAATTCCTTTCCACCTATTATTCCATTTAGTTACTGCATCAGATCCTGCCTGGACATTAAAAATAAGAGACCAGTCCACTTAGCTTGTTTACATAAAGTTTTACTTTCTGGCTAATTTCATGCCGTAATGTCTAGGTTGCAAACACAATAGGAATTTTTAAAATCATGACATAAGTTTCTTCTCATTCAAATAACATTGGGACAATATATGACACACGAACACAAAACTGGTAGAAATGCTATCTTCAGAAGAGATAATTTGCTTTTAAAATCATGCTTGGAAATCCAGTTAATTAAACAGTAAACTAATGCCAATTATTTGACCACAGTCAAATATTCCATCGAGAACACCCTACAATAAGTGATGGCCTACCTTTTTAGCTTGCACCATGGTGCTATCTATTACCAAGCTCACATAAATATCCTAATCACTCACTTTACTACATGCTGAAACAGTGTTTTGGGGAAAGAGTGAACTAAGTGAAAGCTGAGCACCTTGACTAGCTAGAATCTTCTAAAATCTAGGGGAAATGAGTTTATGTATAACTTTACTTGTATTTCAGGATATAAACATACATGTAAGTTTAAAAAGCACATTAAAGTTAAACAACACACTCTTTGCCCTGAAGAGATTACAATCTACTTTACTCTAAACCATCTACATGGAGAAATTAATTCTGAAGGCCACGAGGGATGGAGAAAAGAGCTCCAAATGTCTTCCCCAATGCAAGAGAAAAGATACACAGGGGCACTGGCACTGAGGCTGTGTCTACATTGGCCCCTATTCCGTTATAGGGATGCAAATGTAGCACTTTGGAATAGGCAAATCCGCGGGGGATTTAAATATCCCCCATGGGATTTGCATTTTCATGGCTGCCGCTTTTTTCCAGCTTGTAGATAAGCCGGAGAAAAGCGCCAGTCTGGACGCGATCCTCCGGAAAATAAGCTCTTTTCCGGAGGATCTCTTATTCCTACTTGAAAGTATTCCTTTGAAAGTAGGGATAAGAGATCCTCCGGAAAAGAGCTTATTTTCCGGAGGATCGCGTCCAGACTGGCGCTTTTCTCCGGCTTATCTACAAGCCGGAAAAAAGCGGCAGCCATGAAAATGCAAATCCCACGGGGTATATTTAAATCCCCTGCAGATTTACCTATTACAAAGTGCTACATTTGCATCCCTATTACGGAATAGGGGCCAATGTAGACGTAGCTAATATGTATAGTGGGAATACTGAAAACCATTTAACCAAACTGTAAAGCCTGTATTTAATCTGTATTTAATGGTAATCACTTCAAGCTGGGGGTTAAGTATGCAGGCTTCTCCAGGGAGAGAGGACTACCTTAACCCTTTCTTACTGCAACAGCTTGGGGCTGGATGAAAAGAACTTCTTTATGATTGACGCAGTGCAAGCAGGCACAGCCAGGGGAGAGAGAGCATGTCCCCTGGCTGAGGCAGGCCCAAGTTCGTCTGCCCCCTGTGCGCCCCAGACACAGTAAGGAATGCAGCAATCTGTGCACTTTCTCCTCACTCCCTGACAAAGGGAACAGCCAGCAACTTAAGCCTCTCTCCCCAATTCCCTCTAAAAAGTGCCAGAGGGTAGGAGGCTTGGAGCTGGGGACAAACAGGGGACAGGGGCAAACCCACAGCCAGCCTCTCACCTTCCTGATGATTCTGTCTTTTCTGTATGGTTTTATGAGGAGCACATCCCGTTTTTCTGGCACAACCAAACCCTTATCTTGGTTTAAGTTATGATAAGAGGAAACTGCCTACCTGATTTGGCAGTCCTAGCTCTTACCATTTAGGAGGAATTCTTGAACAAACAGAGATACACAGACACACAAATTCTCTCAAAT
Source organism: Pelodiscus sinensis (assembly GCF_052426305.1). Taxonomy (NCBI): domain Eukaryota; kingdom Metazoa; phylum Chordata; order Testudines; family Trionychidae; genus Pelodiscus; species Pelodiscus sinensis. Next base: position 112,492,498 of record NC_143055.1, on the reverse strand, counting down.
GTACAGTGTGTGTAAACAGACAGATATGCAAAACCAAAACATATTTTGGTCCTAAATTACCATGTCTTCAAATGTCTGCGTACCTATCCATTTCTGTATGTGCGTGCATTATTACATACATATTTATTTGCATTTCTAAAAAAAAATGTAAAATCAATTACACTGCTCTCATCTCCCGGGCTGTCCGTCATGCCAGGTACATTATCTATACAAGGCATTGCAGAGTACCACCCCCTCATTCCACTGTGGCAGCATAGGCTGGAAAACAAGTTAATAATTTGTTTAGTTCTCTGTTTAAGTACCAGCATCGCTAATGTCCTCAGTGCAGCTTTGGGAATACGGTTGTTAATTAACTGCTGCTGCAATGCCATAACAGGGAACACACAATTGTTCTTGGCTCAGGAGTACAACACATAAAATATGAGCTATTATTTTCCCCTTTCATTTCTTAATGTTTAAACAGAGGCTCTGAATCTTAGTTATATTTATGAGGGAGGGAAATCCAACCACATGTCTCATAAGGTTTTAAAATATGACATATGAAGGAGGGTACAAATAAGTAAAAGTTAAGGATTAAGTCAGTGGTAAAGTCCTTCCAAGTGAAATTTTGGGAGTGCCTGAAGGATCAGAGGTCTTGATATTACAGCACATGACTGCATAAGCCCCATCACCTCAGGAAACAAGATCAAATCCTTTTAAGGTCAACAGTGAGAATGAGTTAGGGTGGTATTTAGTAGGGTGATGAGATCATCAATCGATATGCGTCTCCAAAAACCACTTGCAATATGTTCTGATTAGCTGTCTCTCATCAGAATAAAAGTTTAGGACTAAAACTGCTAGTTGCCATTGGTAGAATGAATGCTTCTTTGTATTATGCCTGGCTCTACTCCAGAGGTTTTCAAGCTTCTCTACACCATGACCCAATTTTGACAACAAAAATTACTCCACAACCCCAGCAGGGGGACCAAAGCCGATGTCCCCTAAGCTCTACTGCTTTGGGCAGGGAGCTCCAAACCCACAGGCTTTGGTGGCAGGTAGGGGCCCGGTAAGCTCAGGCCTGCTACCCAAGGCTACAGACCCCTTTGGCTTTACCCCAGGTGGTGGGCATCAGTCCTAGCCCTGTAACGCCAGCCCTGGGAACCCCATTAAAACAGGATCACAACACACAGTTTGAACGCTTCTGCTCTAGTCAATGCTTTTAGTGCTAAATTCATATAAGTCACTATTCAGAGCTGAATCTAACCAACCCATGTAATGTCACTAGTAACTTCAAGATGAGTTTTTGTATTAAATTTGGTTTTGTTTACTTTCAAGGATGATAAAGCAAGGAGGAGAAACAATGGTGACACCCCACAACTGAGTAAAATACGTGTGTTCATACAACAAATGCAATGCGTCAGCTTCTATTTCCATTTGAAGAGCCACTGACTGTAAAATCTGGAAGAATTATATTACCCGGCTTGTTTGGATAAGTTTTTCATGCCCCTTCCCCATTATTCCTCAGAAAATAGAAAACAAGAAACTGTGCATGAACATTACACATGCAGCACATCCATGAACCATTTTCTTCCTTTGCTCAGGACACCACAGCTTCTGTTTTCTCAGCCAAGACTAATCTTTGGGGCTGGGTAAAGGCCATAATAAACAAACATGAGGTCAGTGGCCCAAATAAGCAAACAAGTTAAATTTATGTTTGTCTTTTAATATCAATATAACACTGTGAAAACGCACTAATACAATTGAGGATTCGCGAATTAGTAAAGGGCTTACGATTGCTGCTAAATTCTACCTGACATTCAATTCAGCATTTTTTACCTAACTACATTCCTCTGAATTTCTCAAATGAGGCCCCCAGTTTACAATGTGATTATCCAAAAACCTCTTCGCCGAACCAGGAACATTCCTAACACGCAAGCTGAACTGCATCTTGGAGCAAACTTGGAAAACACTTTTGCTGCCTGAACTCACAACCAATGCTCATCCATCACCATCACAGCACTGTGCACAGGGTTAGCCATAGTATTTTGGAGAGGATGATTTGGAACATATGCCAAACTTAAAAGTGGATCCCATTTATTTTGAGTGAAATCGTTAGGTCCCTGCACTCCCAGCATTCTCCTTCAAAGCTCAGGTAATTTCTCCTTTCTACTAGGAATGGTCAGCAATTGAAAAACAGTTTTCATGACAATAGTATGAGATTTCCCCAACTCCTGAATTTTCATTCTGATGTACTTCCTGGTAACTAGTTTATATAAAAGTTTACTTTTCCTGGACTCTCATCGCAAGAACAGTTAGATTAATTTTTAAAATTAAAGATTTTTTTTACATTCCTACTGTAGTTAAGCTTCCCTCAAAAGCTGAGCAACAGCAGAAATGTCACTAAGACTGGAAGCTATGTGCTTTGTGAGATCTTTGAAGAGATCCACATGAGCTGCCCAGCATGTAAAAGCAAGTCAACCCCAGCTGCATGAGCTATTCTCTTTGGGAAGCAAAGGAATCATGGGATGCATTGGTGTCTGGTTTGCAAGGCAAAGGGAGATTGTCTACCCGCCCTGCCTCCAACTTGCTCTTGGGGTTGCTGGGGAATGGTTACTGTGGTTCAGGCAGGTTCCACGGCAGCAGAGAAGATGGAGCAGCAGGGAGCCTCCGCAGCAGCCTGCCCCTGAACCTGCATGGCACAGACACAAAGCTTGAATTACAGTCACATGGGCTCTCAGCCTGCAGCTCTCTCCAGCCACCTGCTCCAAGAGGAGAGGAAGCCCTGCTCTGCAGAGACCACCACACCCAGCTTGCTATGTCCCTGCTGCTGCTAGTTTGCCAGTTGAGCTCCTTCCCTGCTTGGCCCCTCACCCATCCACTTCCTCCCCCCCTTCCCTGCTCCTTGGCCCAGGCTGAGCAAAGTGGGCTTTCTCCTGGCTGCCCCCACTTCTCCTACCTTGCACTCTCCCTGCTCAGTTGGCTGCCAACTCCCCTCCCCTCCCCTTCCCTTCTTGTCCTCTCCCCACATGCTTCCTGTTTTCTGCACCCTGCAGTGGAGTTCACTGGGGGGGGGGGGGGGAATAAAGGAAAGGGGATGGGGGGGGGAGGCATTGGGAAAGGAATGGGCAATGAGGGGAGGGGGATGGAGAGGAAAAGGGGATGAGCCTCTCAGCATCAGCCAGGACTCCCTACTTAAGCAGGCCCATCTAACCCTCACCCTGACAAGCCCTGCTCCCCTAAACCTGGACTCATCCAACAAGCTCCCCGGCACTCAGGCCCCCACCCCACTGAGCCCCAGCAAGCTGCACCTGGATCCCCTAACCTATGACATCCCCAGCACCTGCCCAGCCACACCTGGTACGCCTGGCACTGTGTCACGGTCAGGTGCAGCCTCACAGTACTGAGGGAAGCTGGGGTTTCAGGATGGTCTCCCCACCTCAATGCAACCAGTGGCCTGTGCTCCCCTCTGCTAGAATTGTGAAGCCCTGGGGTTTTCTTAATGGCTTTCCTGTCAGACTTCTAATATAACATAAGACCCATCATTTAAAGCAGGGGTGGGGAACTTAAGTCCCAGGAGCCAGATGTGACTCCTGGCTTGTCTGGATACAGCCCCCAAGGCTCAGCATCTACTGGAGCATACAAAATCTAGTAGCGTGAGCTTCCTCCCTCCCTTCTCCCTCCCAGCTTTGGTGTGAGAGAGGAACATGGGAAGTGTCTTTGTGTCTCTCAGTCGGAGACCATGTCAGTGAGGATTTTTTTGGGTTTGTTTTGTTCTCACTAGTGTGCAGCACCCAACTAATATTTCTGTGGGTCAGTGGCCTCCAACCCAAAAAAGGTCCCCATTCCAGATTTAAGGCTTGTTCTCAAAGGGAGTTTTTCCACTGATTTTTTTTAAAGCAGCAGATGAACTTAATTATCCTGTGCCTTAGTTTCTCCATCTGAAAAAAAGGGATAATATTTGCCTGCCCCACAGGAGTTTATGTAAATTCATTTGTTTTAATGTCATCAGATGGAAAGTGCTGAGAAGTGCAATTCTGCAAACTTTTTTTTTTTTTTTAAGTTTCAAAATCTTTCTTCATTATTCATGCAGTAGCCACTACTCCTGGATTACAGAAGAATTTCAATATCGACTGTCTGGGATGACCTCCTCCCATTGAGTGAGGCTGAAGCAATGTGCCAGAAGAGGCAGGGGAAGCATAAGAACATAACATAAGAACATAAGAATGGCCATATTGGGTCAGACCAAAGGTCCATGTAGCCCAGTAGCCTGACTGCCGACAGTGGCCAGCACTAGATGCCCCAGAGGAGGTGGACCAAAGACAATGATCAAGCGATTTGTCTCCTGTCATCCTTCTCCAGCCTCTGACAAACAGAGGCCAGGGACACCATTTCTATCCCCTGGCTTATAGCCTTTTATGGACCTAACTGCCATGAAATTATCTAGCTTATGGTCCTAGCCTTCACAGCCTCCTCTGGCAAGGAGTTCCACAGGTTGATTATGTGCTGTGTGAAGAACTTTCTTTTATTAGTTTAAAACCTGCTACCCATTAATTCCATTTGGTGTCCTCTAGTTCTTCTATTATGGGAACTAATAAATAACTTCTTTATTCACCCTCTCCACACTACTCATGATTTTATATACCTCTATCATATCCCCCCTTAGTCACAGCGAGCAGGGCTCCACGAAGCCTCCCCCCATCATCACTTTTCAAAGGGCCAATTAAAGATGCACGTAGGCCAGCCTTATGCTGTGTGTGTGCGCATAGGGAAGGCTGGATCACTTGTGGTAGCAAGTACCTTGTGCTGGCCTGCTAAATGGGATTGGATCTCCCTCCACCTGGGCCAGAAAAGCCCTTCAGAGCTTTCCCACAGGTAAGCAGTGGCATGAACAGAGACCAAAAAAAAAAAAAAAAAAAAAAAAAAAGAAACCAACACACCACACACACACACCCTTCTGTGATGGGCAGTGTGGTGGGAGCCTTGGAAGAGATTGGTAGGATAGGTCTCAACTCTATTCAGTCTCGACTATTTTTCCGTGGTTGGGAGTTTGTTTGCCTGGTGAGAACAGGGCTGGGGATTAAGTTCCTTCACCCATGGGGATAACTGTGTCTGCCAGTCAGACATGTAAAGCTGTCACCACCATGTTGCCTCAGTGCGACATTTTATCTTCTTGGTTCTGTGAGCTGAATGGGTTAAAGCAGCAGGCAGCCTGGGTATTTTATTGGCAAGTCCTGCGCCAATTCTTATTCATTATCTGAGATGCTTACTGCTGTTGAAACAACATCGGAAGCCCTCAACTTGTGTAAAGAAGTGAAAATAAAGTGGCAACTTTTGCAGTCTGATTCTAGTCATTTTCTTCCTATCAGGGGGCAAATGCCAGCTGAGAGCGAGGCCTGGCACCTTGACTGATTGTGTGAAGAATCAAACAAGAACTCAGGTTTTTTCAATTAGTTTTAACAGGTGCTTGGCATTCTGTGTTCCCCAGGATCAATGAGAGGCGTTTGCAAGCCGCCTGCATGTCAGCTATAAGGGTATATAATAAAACCTCTCACTGACATTTCTTATTCCCAAATGTTTTATTCTCTGTGGCTGTGTCTACATTGGCACCCCTTTCCGGAAAAGGGATGCTAATGTAGACTTTGGAATAGGCAAATCCGCGGGGGATTTAAATATCCCCCGCGGCATTTGCATTAACATGGCTGCCGCTTTTTTCCGGCTTGGGGAAAAGCCGGAGAAAAGCGCCAGTCTAGACGTTATTCTCCGGAAAATAAAGCCTTTTCTGGAGGATTTCTTATTCCTATTTTCAAGAATAAGAAATCCTCCGGAAAAGGCTTTATTTTCCGGAGAATAACGTCTAGACTGGCGCTTTTCTCCGGCTTTTCCCCAAGCCAGAAAAAAGCGACAGCCATGTTAATGCAAATGCCGCGGGGGATATTTAAATACCCCACGGATTTGCCTATTCCAACGTGCTACATTAGCATCCCTTTTCCGGAAGGGATGCCAGTGTAGACGTAGCCTGCATGTCTGGCACATGGTACAACACATGCTCCATTTTGTTGAGAAAGAAACTGCAGAAAAGTGGAGGGCTTTTTAAAAAACAATTTGCTTAGGTTCAGGGATTTGCCTGGAAAAGGGAAAAGCATGCAGCGAGTAGGAACAGGATGCCCAGGGAAGAGAGGAGGGAGACCGTGGGAAGGTGGCAGAGCCTGGGCTCAAAATCTATTGCCTCTCCAAGAGGAAGCTTCACCAACTGCCCATAATGGGATGGCTTTGGGGGATATTCCAGCTTACACACCACATTTCTTATGCATATTTGCACATGGCAGTGTATCCAGTCTTACAAAGTAGCCTTGAATCTATAAACACAGAGAACAAACTAACTAAACATGTTTTTAAGTCTTTGTTTATAGAAGACACAGCATACAGTTTCTGTGACTCAGCACTAAGTGCTCAGAAAGAAGTTTTTTAATCATGAGACTAATTAGAAAAGCTGTTCCAGCTGCAGGTGATTAATGATTAATTAGTAAAAACACTAGTGCCTGAACACACACAGCACAAACATCCCCTTCCATTATCAGGATCTAAATACTGTGTGTATGCATGCACATGTCTGCATACGTCCCAGGCATAAAGATTTTTAATAGCTGTTTGTTAACATATGTAATGATTCAAATCACCAACAGAGGGCGGGAGCAGTAACTACAACATATATAGCAGAGCCATGTAATTTCAGCTAAATCAGTTTGAGCTGTGGTTCTCAAACTTTTTAGCCCGTGGCCCACCTGGCTCAATGCAAACCATTCTGTAGACCACCAGTTGCTAATGGAAACTCAACATTAATTACATAATTATGCCTGAGCCACTTGCATATTTACTCTGTATTTTATGAACCCCCCAGGCCCTGGGGTGGTGACAAAAATGAGAAATTCAGCGTACAGAACAGGGCTGCCAGCGAGTGGGATAGGGATGAGTGTGCAGAATCTGGGCAGGAGGTGCAGTGTAGGAGGAGATGATGGTATGAGGTTTGCATGGTAAATAGGGTGCAAGATCAGGCTGGAAGCAGGGTGTCTGGTGGGAGGGGAGGGGCAAGAGCAAGGGAAGGTGCCGTGTGTGGATAGGAGGGAGGGTATAGGAGCAAGGGCTGGGGAAGGGTCTCTGGCCAGTGGGGAGGGTGCAAGAGCAAGGCAAGGTATAGGAGCAGGCTGGTAGTGCAGGGTCTCGACAGGAAGGAGCAGTGCATGAGGGGCTGAGAGTACAGGCTCTGGGTATGAGAAGAAAGGGGGCACTTATTTGCTCTTGTGCCTTTTACAACTCCAAGGCACAGTGCCCCAAGCACGGCCTCCCACTGCTTCCATTGGCTGGATTCTGGCAAATGGGAGTAGTGGGGAACGTGTCCAGGCAACACTGTTTCCCCAGCCAGGGGAGAGGGAGTGGCAATGTGCAGAGCAGCTTCTGGCTCAGTTTCTTTCCTGTGTGTCAGATCCGGCAGGGAGGCTTGGGGCTTTCTTCCTCCTCCCCAGCAGGGAGGTGCGCTGGCACTCCAACCTCGGGGGCGGAGGGGCGGGGAGCAGGCAGGAGCATCAGCACGGAGAGGAAGACGGAAGGCATGGCTGAGTTTGAACCACAGACTACCTGCAAGTCAGCTGTGGACCACTAGCGGTCTGCGGCTAGTGGTCCACAGCTACTTAGAGTAATCCCTCTAAGTCCATGGTCCCCAACACGGTGCATTTCTCTGCGCCCGCCAAGTGGTCCCCAACACGGTGCATTTCTCTGCGCCCGCCAAGTGCTCAGGGCTGGCCTGGCCCCGAGCACGTGGCGCATGCGTGGTGCCGGAGCCGGCCCCGGGCGCGTGGCGCACAGTGAGCGCCACCCCGGGGGTGCCGCAGATTGACCCCCCCCCGCACGGCGCATGGGGGGGGGGAAGAGAGAGCGCCGGCCCCGGGCGCGCGGCGCTTGGGGAAGGGGGGTATGGGGACAGAACGCCAGCACCGGCCCCGGGAATGCGGCTATGGGGGGGGCGCCCCCCGGCGGGCGAACGGCCACGCCCCCTGGCGCCAGGCAACCCCAAATGGTTGGGGACCACTGCTCTAAGTGAACACGTATAAATACATTTCAGGTTCCTTACACCTTGCTGTAAACATGTGTCTATTTTGTTTTCACTTGTAGCAAGAACTGAAAAAAACCCCACAACTTTAAAAAATTGTGGGTTTTTTGAACAAAGATAAAGGACCTATTCTGATATAGACAGCCCACAGAGTAGGAAGGAGTATGTGAGTTGCAAAAGCATGTGGAAACTTCTGAGAAGTGTCCTTATAAAATGTACTTAAAAGGGGGGTTTTACAACTCTGCTTTCACTGTTTCCTGAAACCTCTTCTTCTACTGGTGAGGAAACGTCATGCTTTGGATGACTTGGTAAAGTAATATCTTTTATAATGGAGATTTCCTATCTCATAGAACTGGAAGGGACCTTGAAAGGTCATCAAGTCCAGTCCCCTGCCTTCATAGCAGGACCAAGTACCATCCCTCGCAACCCTGGGTTTAGCAGGCCAATGCTCAAATCACTGAGCTATCTCTCCCCCCTAATCACCAAATGCTTTCCTTTGTCCTAGGAGATTTTGACATTTGCCAAGTGGAAGCAAAGAGAAACAGTATCATGTGACCAGCCAGTGTTCTTCAGCCCAGGAACATCTGGAATACATCTAACCTAGACAAATTAGATGCAATAGACAATACAGGGAAGAGAATGTTATGAGCATAAACTGACATTGAAAATTCAGGGCAGAATGGTGCAAGCCATGGTCCCCAGTTTATACCATAATAATATAGCATATACAGTATACCATATAAGGCGGCTTAAAGGACAGGATTGCAGCATAGGGTTTAGCGGCACAAATCTCATTAATATGAGCGAATATTGCACAGCAAAAGCCTTACACACACACACACACACACACACACACACACACACACACACACACACACACACACAACATTAATTTTCCACTTCCAAGTGAAATGTGTGTCTATGACATTGCAGCATACCAGAAACAGTCACTACCATCATTGAATATGTTCTTAGCATTCTGCCTTAGTAACTGCTCATTTCTTTTTGTTAGGTATTCAAAAGACCCATTGTTAAGAAACAACATTCAGAACTTAATAATAAAAGTGTTGTCAGTACAACATACACTCCACATAGACAACCAGATCAAATTGTCAACACTGCCAGTGGCATCCTCCAGAGAACAGAAAAGGCACACACCAGGGGACAGTCTTGCATTTAATTGCCTAGAGTCCCTGACTTGTGCTCTCAACTCTCCTGTAACTGGTTTCTCTTGTGAGTATTAGATAAACTACCAAAGCAAACAAATAAATGAGATGAGCATTGCTTAATTTCAGTTGCTCCAAGTCGAGATGGTATAGAAATTAGCCAGAGGAAATTTTAATCCTTTGCAAATGGATTAGTTGTTCCTTAAACAAAAGTTCTATGCTACAGTAATAACAGAGTAAGCTTTCCATAGGAAAACTACTATTTTTCCTGAATTTGAGTTCCTTGTAATTTAATTCCTTCTGTAATAAAACTATGAAAATTTACATTTTGATGTAAACTACCGCAACCATTTCACTTTTAAAAAAATGTATTTTTTTATATTTTTAGGGATAACGTATAATTATGTCATTTATCCTTTGATATTAGCCTACTATTTTTGAAGTTCATAAGGAACATCATTATCAAGGATAATATTACAATAGCATCTTGAGGACACAGCTGAGATGTGCCTGAACAGGCCCACTGCAGTATTGAGGCCTAACTGACTTATCCAAAGTCAAACACAATCTGTGACCAAGCCAAGATATGAACACATGCTCTTCAGAAGCATGGCATCTTACTTACCCGCAAGACCAGTCTTCCTAATTTTTACTGCTTATCTCCTGTTATGTGTATACAGTGTAGCTGTAACAATGCCAAATAAAATAATTAATCATATTTTCTTTAACAAACTAACTAGCTCACAAGAGGTTAGTATATATGAAAGAATGATGCACAAATTGTTCATTACAATCCCACATAATTTATTCTCCTTTCACCCACTCATGCGGCATGCTCCTGTACTGAATGGTAAAGAGCTATTAAATAATCACTTCCTAAAATAAGTGTTACAAATAAAAGTAGGTAAAGGAACAGTGACAGTAAATAAACACCGATCAAATGGTTTTAATACAATTTTAGATTTTAGTAACCATGCCAGTGGTTTTCACTTCAGTAGCAAATTCTTAAAAGCTATATAATGGTCTTAAATAGTGACCATTATTTTGGGGGCGGGGAGGGAGGACCAAATCCACACACAAGATCTTTTTGAAACTGTAGCAAAGTACAAATCCTGAAATCCCTTCCCAGACTGATTCCTTTGTTTAGGCTTGCACACATGTATGCAAAGATGTGCGCACTCACCACGGTCACTAGCAGAATCAAGACTTTAGATCAGATTACCATTTATCCATGAACTTTACAGAGAAAGGGTTGTTCCAATTGTTTGTTTTGCTTTTTACAATATTTATACTATATATAGAAGATACAAGAGCCAAAATGAATCACTTTTCTCCTATGGAGGCAAAGGAAAATGGCAGAGAAAGATATTTTTTTCTTCTTAACAGGCGAGAGATCTTTCATTTCTCCTGACTCAGGAGGTAGCACAGCAAACTTAGCTCAAGAAATGTGGATCACATCTCTGCTTTACAATACTCTGCAAGACAAAGTCTAAATGGCAGCATTTCAGTTTTACCATAACCCTTTCCTGAATGTATTGCTGGTGCAAAGATCTCAAAAAAGCCTAAAAAGAAGCCAGTTACTAGTACTTTCACACTAGATTAAAAAGAAAGACAGACAAGAAAGACAGACCATGTTATGATAACAAATCTCTGGTTTTAAGTTCTATTTATTCTTTAGATTTACATTTTCCAACAACTCCTCCTCTCCCCCCCCCCCACACACACACATATTGAAAGGTCTTTGGAGCAAGGACTAAGGGCTACCTTTTCAACAGGAAGTGTCTCTGTTTGGGCATCCAAAACAGCTATCTTTCAAGGGCTTGATTTTCAGAAGGTAGACACACACTACTTCTGAAAATGAAGTGGCTGGCTCCATGTTGACCATCCAAATAGAGGCACCTATCTGCTCACCTGTGAAAATTTCAGTCTCTCATGTCTTTCAGCTTGGTTCAATATCTGCATATTTTGGACATTACTGTGATACTACTAAGCTCTGTGCAAAACACAAAATGTTCAATCCACACTTTTAGAGAGTTCTGTATTTTTCCATAATACTGTATGTGATTATGGCTACAATCCAAAAGATCAACCCTTTAAGTAACAAAATATTATCATTAAGCATACTAATTCTGGTTTTGGTTTTTGTTACATCTGTATCTACAGATGCAAGCTTTTCAACCTGTATGAATATCATAACAATACCAAGGACAGAGAGATGAGCTTCTATAGTGCAAGAACATTGTGAAACAATAATTGTGGACTTGTTTTGTCTACCAATTTACAATGATATAGTAAGCCAAAAATGAGTCATTTTCGTCAATGGCCACTCAGAAGCAGTACAGTAAAACTTCACGTTGCAGCAGACAGACACAGTTTGTGGTCCTAGAGCTGCAAAAAAAAAAAAAAAAAAAAAAAACCACACACGGAGCTGGAATGAAGTGGACAGTTCAAAATATAAATAATACTTCGAGAACATGAAATTGTGACACAATTTGATAAGTATACACATATACTAACATGTGCATACGTAGGTGCACTTACTCAAAGCAAAATGAAGCCAAAGTGACTTTTTAATGGGCAAATCAGCCATAATGTCTATATGGATCATTTACTCTGGGACACAGTGGAGAGCTGATCTGTAAAAAGGCAACATCATTACAACTACAAAGTACAACATAGATCAACATTCCATACAGCTGAAAAGTCACAGCCAAGAACATTTTAGAGACTATATTAAAAGACTATTTCATGACCCCCTACCCTCCACCATTCCTCATCACTGTCCCTTGCCTTGTGATTTCAAGAGAAACCCTCGGTGTGTCTAGATCAGTGTTTTCCAATTGGTACTCCATGGAACCCCGGGGTTCCGCGAAGTGAAAGTAAGGGTTCCATGAGAACTCGGCACTCCCCCCACTCCCTCTTAAAGAGATAGAGCCTTTTTGCCACCAGGTGCAGAGGATCTTCCTCCTCCCCCGCCCCCCCCCCCAACAAATTTTACCCTGGCAACCCTAGGGGTTCCTTGAAATTCTTTCAAGATGAAAAGGGTTCCATGGCCAAATAAAATTGGGAAACATTGGTCTAGACCACTGAGTTTTTTCGAAAAAAGTGGCCTTTTTTGAAAAAACTACCTGTATCTAGACTACCATTGCATTCTTTCAAAATTAAATCAAAAGAATGCAGAGGGTTTTTTTCAAAATTGGTAAACCTGCTTTTACCAAGAAGAATGCCTTTTTTCGAAAGTTCTTTAAAAAAAAAGCCATTCTTGAATGCAAATAGGGTTTTTTCGAAACAGAGCATCCAAACTGCCTGGGTGCTCTCTTTCAAAAAAGTGGATTGCTTTTTCGAAACCCGTGTGGCGGTCCAGATGATCTCTTTCGAAAGAGGCTTTTTCAAAAGAGCTCTTTCGAAAAAGCTTCTTTTCAAAAAGGTTTGTAGTCTAAACATACCCTCGGAGTCTCATGTCTCCAAATGGCATAGGCTGTTTGGAAGGAGAAAGCCTCCTTAAGATATTACCTGTGATTTGCCTACTTACCAAAGGAAGAAAATTTATCCTACCAGATACAGTAAAACACTTAAAATATGGGAAAGCTGGAAAACACTGAAAAGGCAGACTAGGTTTTTGGTATGATAGTAACTGAAAAGCAAAATAGGGTATGAATATGCTTGAATCCCTATTTAAAAAAAGCCGTGAAAGCCTGTTTTTTCCCTCAACCTGAGGAAAACGGTTCATGTGGCAGCTGAAAACTGAGGAGTAAAACTAGTCTCAGTATTGGAGGTGACATAGAATATGACTTAACTTGTTTTGTCAAAATACATGTTAGAACTTTGTATTCCCACTGCATTAAAAGTAGCTTTCTAGTTTAGCACTATCACTAGTTCCTATGGTAATGCCCATTTTAAGTATAGGAAACATCAGTGACTTGGTTATATGTTTTGACAGATACAATACAACTTAATTAATGCCATTTAGCATTAATTATGCACACATGCTATTTCAGTCATTTCACAGAAGGATTTTGAGAGACTGAAACATGAAGTTATAGAAGACAAAGTTTTCATTTGGTCCAGGCATTCCAAAGAACTGAATGAAAGACCTCGGCAAATTTTGCAGACAGCAAGAGAACACAGACTTTTATATTCAGTATAGATAACTTCTGTTGAGCCAAATTCTGACTAGAGCAAAGATGGGTTAATTGCGGATGCACATGAAATAAGAAAAGATTTTAAAAGCTAAAATACTCACAATGTAAAATGGATTTGCAACATAAAATGGAGAATAAACTATTTTACAGGGGTAATAAGTAAGAAAATTAATTCCAAAAATCTATGTATACATGCTTAAGAGTATCTGAGCATTAAAACGCTGACCATTCATCCACCTATTTTTGAATATTAAAGATCAATTAAAATCAGTTCCACTTTCTGCAGGTGCATCGTCTTAACAAGGTGAATTCTCTTATGCAGGAAGGATGGGCAATAAGTTTTGCGAAGGAACCCTAAATAAGGCATGAAGAAATTGCTTAAATTGAAGAGAAGACACTAATTGGGTTTCATATCTTAGTACCACCAGCATAGATAAACTAAAAGAAGAAACAGATGTTAATGAACAGACAAACAACAGCTTCTTTTCCCATAACACCTGTATTGTACAAATTTAAGTAAATTTCATACCTACAGATACCATTGAAAGAAGATAAAGAGGTATACATACTACTCTGAGAAGCACACAAAACTACCATCTAAAACGTCAATAAGGCAATCAGTGTTCCTGAGAACAAGCAATAACAGCTGGAAGCCACAAAAAGTCATTACCCATGGAAATAGGAAGGCAGAAATGTTGGAAAAATGGTACACAGTAACTTAAATACTTGGGGAATCCAGGTTGCTCTTGATACAGGTGATACATAGAAAAGATCGATTTCTTAAGGAATAGCTAGGTCTAGAAAGAATTCCGATCAACATCAGAAGAATCATTATTGATGCTAGCATTGCAGAGGTTAACCAATTGTAGAATAATTTCACACTATCATCATGAAAGTCACCACAGCCATATTGCACATAGCGAAGCTGCATTAGCAGCAACCTGGGATGAATTTTGTTAGCAAATTCGAGGAAGTCATTCAGACAGATAGGGCTGAAAAAAAGAGATATAACTTACTAATTGAACTTGAAAAAACATTCTAAAAAATCTGTTCTATAGTTATGTCATTCCAACCCATTATGACCAAAGAAGAATTAAAGTATTTAAAAAACAAAAATGAATAGACAGGACACGTTAGTATGTGCGTGGCTATGATAGTTAAACTGTTCAACATTCCCCACGTAAAGATGTTTTCAGGCATTGGGGCATTTTCATTCTTAACTGCACAACCCTATCAAACATTCCAGATCATGTCAGCTTTTTTAATATGCAGAAAAGGCATATGACAGACTGTCCACCATTTACATGCACTCTTTACACAGTAAGCAAGCTGAAATGATGGGAACAAGAACAGCCACTTTGCTCCCACTTCTTTGGAGACTCTTTTCCACCCAGCAACTGTGGGTGAAGTGAATGGAGATCAAATTTCTGACTGTGTCATATTTACTAGTGCTAATTAGAACCCTTTATAGTTCAAGTAGGTCAGGGAAAGGTCACCCACACTGCTCAGGTTAAAGCACTTCATTCTATACTTGAAAGACCCACCCTGAGCCTGTCTTGAGCATGCACTAGCAATCATGGTGTAAGATACAGATAATTCAGAGGGACTAAGATGTGAGGAATCTAACTTTATGCCCTTCGTAGGATTTGACAGAGCAAGAGGCTAGTTCAGCAACTCACTAGAGCACACAACTCCAAGGGGAGGAAACTAGAGTACTGTACTTGACTTCCACAGTTTATTAAAGCAGCATACTAACCGTGCATTGTGCCCCATGCCACTTTGTTACTTCTCAGTCACAGAAATAATTTCTTGACCAGATAGTCTCCCCACCACACATCACGTGTATCAACACTAGAAGCCTTTTCCTAAGCAGATTATTAACACAGACAATAAAGACACCAATAGTCACCATTAATTTGGGACACCCCGCACAGAACTTCTTACCTGTTAATTCTGTGAAAGTATTTGGCTCAGGTATGTAAAAATTTTTAGAGCCTTCATACCTGAATTCTTTGCATAATTCTTGCCACTGTAATTACTCAACTTCTGCCCTATTGGATACCATGGGCAAGGTCACCATTCCATTGCAGTCTTATTCCTCCCTGCTACCTTTTCTGACAGTAGGGAATTCTACATCATTCTGATCAATTCCACATTTACATTTAATAATTTTTAAAAAGTAACTCCAAGTTTGAAACTATGGATAAGAATACCATGTGCTTACTAGTGGTATATAGTATTACTAATAAGCACATCCATTAACACTTTGTGTGGTATGCTCACAGAGAAGTTCTAAAAGGTGTACCCCGATTTGTTTTTCCATTTTCTTTAGTCTGTGCTGCACACTCTTCTCCACACCATCAAGCTCATTCCACATTCACCATATAACAAAGTTGGTTACTGCATGTTGTCAGAGACGCCAGTTTACCTCCTCTTGCATTCAATAGAGATGGACATTTTTCTATCTGGGGTTTCGTAGTCATCTCTAAAGAGGTCATCATTGTACACCAAGTGTGTAGCTAGCAGAAAGTATCATGTAGAGTAAAAAGGTTGGTCTGCCTGCCCATCTTCATTTTCCCTTGGTATCTAAGTACATTATATGGAATGCAAGTTGAAATATACTTTGTTATTTTGAGGCAGCAAGGGTAGGAGCATTTCCATAACCGATCTACTATTTCTGGAAGCTGGTGTTTGCTCCACTCCCACTGCCAATGTAACAGCCACATAGCCAAGATTCATGTAACTATTTCCATCCAAATTCTGATAGCAAATGATTCTTTACCTCAGAATGAACTGAAGTTTGTTGAGTATTACACTGTTAAAATAAATTAATTCTCTACAATATTAAAGATAAAAGGAAATGAAAATATAATTGTGTGGTATAAGTTTGGGATGGCTCCATTACCCTTGAAGAGAGAAGCCAAAAATAACTTCTGTCATATTAGGTCAATAAAACCTTTATATCACACTATTACGTGTTTCCTATGTACCCCACATACAAAAACAAATTCTGATAGTGTTTTTTTTTTAATCCTGAAACCTATATCTCCTTTTAAACACATATACATACCTACACACGTTAATATTTTATTTTACTATGAAAAAGATAAAGCTGTTCATCCAAGCTGTTCTGGCTCCTTTTACTATAATTAAAACCTAAGTAAGTATAAATTTAGTAAAACACCCTTCACTAAAAATAATGACTCTCAGACATGAATTTCTTCCTAACCTCAACTCACAGCTCCTTATCCATCCCTACGCCAACACCCAGAGCCTTGCACTGTTCCTGTAACATAAAAAAAATTGAAGATATGTTTTCCAAAATATGTATATATAGATACACACACAACCCAAAGGAAAACGATAGATTGAAAACAGTTATTTAAAAAAAACCTGTTCTTTAAGAAGATTACATTGTAAGCAACAAAAATTTTGAAATTTCAAAGTCCAGATTTTTCTAGAGGATTTTAATCTGAAATATAAAATGGTATGGTCTATGACTGTTCTTTTTCAATGGCTGCCCCAAAGTATCCTTCTCCCCGCCCCCAATTTAGTATAATACACACAAATCTGAAATGACTTGCAAAATACAAAGCAATTTGACCTATGTGACAAAGGCCATTTGTTTCTCCTCCTCACATACAAGACCCTCAAGATTATGCATAAATGTCTTTGACCTTTATTATCATGCGAACTAGACTGGAGTATAGGATAACAAAACTACAAAGAAAAATACAGGAGGGAAATAAACTTTACAGGAGTCCCTTCCAGTGAGGACTAATGCCCGTACATTTAGACCTGGAAAATCTGATTGGAGCTTCCTGGTCTCATCACCAAAGTTTGTTTTCCTACTTTGTGCGTCACACCCAACTTTTTCCAAAAGCCTCCAAATGCATGCCGTCAAGCTTTGTTGTTATTCACTTTTGGAACAGAGAACAATAATTATACACTGTTTAAATTCTTTTACAGGAACAATTCATTTGGAGAAAATAAAGTCATGAAAAAAATTATTATAACAATGGAAAATACCACAGCTTTTCCAATGCCTAGATAAGGAGTGCACATGCACTAAAACATTTTAGTGAAGGATAAATTATCCTGTATTACTGGCCTTAACTGTTACCCGTTCACAACATTTGGAAACTGATTAAAATTTAGGTTAAAATACACTTTATTTACATCGATTTAAACATATGTAATCCAGACTCTTCGTGATTTAAAGAATTAAGCTCTGGAACCATTTATTTGTAGGTCACTGGTTCAAACCCAAAGTTGGCTGCTAATGTTATCCTGCTTTGGCCTGCATTGTTATTTGGCAACCTACATGAACTGAGGAGTTGTTCTCATTCCAGTTCGCTTTTGAAAACAAGCACATTTAGACAGTTTATACAATAGGATCCATGTCTGATATGTTAGTACAGCACCACTCACTAGATGTTGGTTAGAAACCTCTGAGGACTCCTGAAATGCAGCCACTACAACAAAACCAGTCACCACTGGAGAGAGTCTCAAAGAAGTGCACTTTTTCGTAAGTCCTTGACTACCTTTTCCCCTTCAAAACTGGTCCCTTTAGAATAGGGATATAGCATGGGAAACCTCACTGGTACAGCAAAATATACAAACATGATTGAAACATGCTAAATCAGTCATTTTGTGGAAAGAGACGAAGCTCAACTAAACTAAACATCTAAAGCAAGGACACTTTTTCCCCTCCCATAGTTTGGATATAGATTTTATTCGTTAATGATAACGGCAAAATAAACATTTTCAGTGTATATATCACCACACTTTAAACCTTAATTCTGTACTCCCCCCATCATTGAATTTTTCCAGCTTAGTGAGTACAAATTGCTTCATCCCTAATAAGATTCTAGAACAGGGCTGGGCAAAATATGGTCCACATGGTGGACCTGGCCTGCAGGAGCCTTAGCCAACTCCCTGCCTGCACTATCCCCACTTGGTACTCAAAAAAGCTGCCTGCACATGGCTACAGGGCCATATGTGCATCTCTGAATTCTGAAAGCCTGAGTGAGGGGAAAGAGGCTTCTCATGGTGTCCCACTGCCAGCAGCTCCTGTTGGGCAGTTTCCAGCCAATAGCAACTGCCTGTTTGCAGGACAGGCATCATATGAAGTACTCCTCCCCCAGCCTCAGTGTTCAGAGCAGCTGCTCTGAGCATGTACAGGGGCGTGGAAGGCAGGGACCCTAGCTACAGATCTTAAGGACTAGTCAACTATCCAATAAGCAAATGCTTATCAGATAGTCAACTAGTCGATTCCCACCCGCTTGCGGCCTCTATCAGATAGAAGAGAAGCGGTACTTCAAAGCAGCAGTGTCGCACAGCTGAGCCTGGGATCAGCTGTGTGGTGCTGCTGCTTTGAAACCCCAAGGCAGTGTGGACTCCCCAGATAACCCTGGAGAACCTGGAGAAAATGCTGCATGCAGTCCTCCACTGACCCGAGGCTCCATGGCTTTGAAATACACAAGAGCCCCCGCTGGGGACTCTTGTACATTTCAGAGCAGGCACCCCTGGAGTTCCACATTCCTCCCCTCTGAAATGTACAAGAGCCATAGTGGGAGGAATATGGAAGTGCCTATGGACTAGTCGATTAATTCCACCGACTACTCGACTAGTCAGTTAACCACAATTTAACATCCTTAGCCCTAGCCAAGGGACCTGCTCGGCTGCTGGCGGAGAGCTGCCCAGGTAAGCATCTACCAGCCAGAGCCTGCCTCTGGCACCTCAACCCGTCCCTCCCCCTTACTCCACATAACCCAAATGTTCTGCACTCCTGCTTCAGTCCCCATTTACCTTTCCAGACCACACATCTCCTCATGCATTCCTGCTGCAGGCTACAGCCTCCTTACCCCTTCCTCCTGCTTCAATACTCCCAGGCCAGAATCCTCTCCTGCATCCATTCCCTCTCCCAGACTCTGAACCCAATCTCCTGTCCCAGGTCACAACCCAAACCCCTGCACCCATATCCCAGGTCACAATCTGCTCCCAAATCCTGTACACTGTTCTCCACTCCAGTCTGGCACCCCAATCCCTGCCCCAAGTCACAACCCCTCCTTTATCCAAGCTCCCTTCTGCACCCAGCCTCCAAGCCAGAGTACACACCTCCTCTATTAATGTAATGAAAGAGTGTGGCCCTTGACCACTTACCAAATTCATGAAGTGGTTCGCCCATCAAAAATTATTGCCCACTCCTGTTCTAGAAGTGGGTAGTTACATCAAGCTTCCCACTGTTACTCAGGACTTCAGAACCTCAATACTAAAGATAAAATTCACTCCATAAACATAAAAACCTCAATTGGAACACAATGGTACATAAATCTCTTGCTGGTCCTCTGAAGAGTGGTGACTTTCACACCAAATTAACAATATTAGGCCTATTTCAGGCTGTTTGTATTAGGATTCTTTACAATTGCTAGATCTTTCTCTGTAATATTCAAGAATTATTCCTGCTGTTGTTGTACTGAGAAATATTGTTCCATACTGCAATAGATGCACAAATATAACTAACTAAATGGATCAAAAGTTTCAGAGAGAGAACTGTGTTAGTCTGTAACTGAGAAAACTTAAACAGCGAATAGTCCTGCAGCACCTTAGAGACCAACAGAAAGACATAGATATGGAGTTGAACCGATAAACACTCAAGCAACAAAGTCATAATCAAGCCTTTTTGAAGTGCCCATCTTCAAAAAAGGGAAGGACGATCCAGGGAACTCTAGGCCAATCAGTCTTACCTTAGTTCCTGGAAAAACCATGGAAGGGATCCTTAAGGAATCCATGTTGAGGCACTTGGAAGAGAGGAAAGTGATCAGGAATAGTCAGCATGGATTCACAAAGGGCAAGTCATGCCTGACCAATCTGATTAGCTTCTATGATGAGGTTAACTGCCTCTGTGGACATGGGAAAGTCAGTGGATGTTATATACCTTGACTTTAGCAAGGCTTTTGATACGGTCTCCCACAATATTCTTGCCAGCAAGTTAAGGGAATGTGGATTGGATAAATGGACGGTAAGATGGATAGAAAGCTGGCTAGAAGGCCGGGCCCAGCGGGTGATGATCAATGGCTCGATGTCAGGATGGCGGTCAGTTTCTAGCAGAGTACCCCAAGGTTCGGTTCTAGGACCAGTTTTGTTCAATATCTTTATTAATGACCTGGATGAGGGGATGGATTGCACCCTCAGCAAGTTTGCAGATGATACTAAGCTAGGGGGAGAGGTAGATATGCTTTAAGGCAGAGACAGGGTCCAGAGTGACTTAGACAAATTGAAGGATTGGGCCACAAGAAATCTGATGAGGTTCAACAAGGACAAGTGCAGAGTCCTGCACTTGGGACAGTAGAATCCCAAACATTGTTACAGGCTGGGGACCAACCAGCTAAGTAGTAATCCTGCAGAAAAGGACCTGGGGGTTACAGTGGATGAGAAGCTGGATATGAGTCAGCAGTGTGCCCTTGAAGCCAAGAAGGCTAATGGCATATTAGGCTGCATTAAGAGGAGCATTGCCAGCAGATCCAGAGATGTGATTACTCCCCTTTATTTGGCTCTGGTGAGGCCACATCTGGAGTATTGTGTCCAGTTCTGGGCCCCCCACTACAAAAAGGATGCGGACGCATTGGAGAGGGTCAAGCAGAGGGCAACTAAAATGATTAGGGGGCTGGAGCATATGACCTCTGAGGAGAGTGTGAGGGAGTTGAGTCTATTTAGTCTGCAGAAGAGAAGAGTGAGGGGGGATTTGATAGAAGCCTTCAACTTCCTGAAGGGAGGTTCCAAAGAGGATGGAGAGAGGCTGTTCTCAGTAGTGACAGATGACAGAACAAGGAGCAATGGTCTCAAGCTGCGGTGGGAGAGGTCCAGGTTGGATATTAGGAAAAACTATTTCACTAGGCGAGTGGTGAAGCACTGGAATGGGTTACCTAGGGAAGTAGTGGAGTCTCCATCCCTAGCGGTGTTTAAGTCTCGGCTTGACAAAGCCCTGGCTGGGTTGATTTAGTTGGGATTGGTCCTGCCTAGAGCAGGGGGCTGAACTTGATGACCTTCTGAGGTCTTTTCCAGCTCTATGATTCAAGTTTCTGGTGGGTTTTTTGGGGGGGGGGAAGGGGGAGGGGTTTTTTTGTTTTGTTTTTTTTAAACAGATCACAATTGGTTTAACTGCCATTAGAGGTTAAGTGTCACAACAGAAATTAAGCCTTGAACTATTCCCCAAAAGGGCATATCTTACAATCTTCGTTATTTTTTTCCAGCTACTCTTCAGTGCCACAAAATGAAACTGATCATTTATTGTAAGTGGTCTTTAAATGTGCTTGCTTAGATAGTTTCTTAGCCCTACATTCTTCCAACAATTAGCATATCTATCAGAAATATACATATGGAGGAAACAGAAAATATCTACTCATTCCTTGCCAGAGAGAAATACTTCTCTCTATGCATCTTATTTTCATATCTTAATTTTCAATGTTTAACGAGCAACTGCCAGTGCTAGGACGGGAATAGAGCCAACTAAGGTAAAGTTATGCTTTTCTCCACAAGGCCATGCCATCTCAATAATTAACAGGGAGAATCTTCCTCTATCTACAGGCACTCAAGGAAAATCAAGTCTTCCTGCCACAATATGCGTGCTCCAGTTTACATGATGCAAGGCCATCAAGAACATTTCTTGCAATCACTCCAAGAAAACAGACTTAAATATGCTCAAGTACCCCTCCAAACAATCCATTTACATTGTTTTGAAGGCCTGTTCTTTTAAGATTTGCTAGTTGGTGATATGGTGTCCTTTCATTCCAGCTATGTTACAATCATCACCTGTAGTTTAACACAAATATTTCTAAGCACACTGTCTTTCTAAAAGAAGAAATAATTCTTATCTCTTGGTGTTTTAGGCACTTTGGTGGTTTTGCTCAAAGCTAAATGTTTGACATTTGCAGTTCAGAAAGCTTTGGACAGTGTAAGCTAATTATATGGCCAAACTGTCCTAGTTAAATTCCCATTGCTCATTCCAGGAGTGTGTGGGCAGTTTAGTGTAAGTAGCAGCAAAGTTGTTGCTGATTTGACAACAGCATGAGCTTTAGAAATTTGCTGCTGTTCAATAGTGAATTGTATTTGGACATCTACAACAGCAATGAAAATTGTTTTACCACCTGGTGTGATCTTTACTCCTGAACTAAACAAGCTATTTAATTGCTATCCTTTCTGTATGAAGGTCTCTTTATATGTTTGTAGACTATGATTATTTCCACTCCAAGTTTATTTACTTGATACAGAACACATTGAAACATTCCCTTACATATACACTTAACTTACTTTCCAAACTTTTCATCATTTTTGCTTGTAATCACTGTACATCAAGCATAGCAGTTAGTAATGAAACAAACCAACAACAAAAAAAAAAAAAAAACTCACCACACACAAAACACTCCTCTCTTGGCAAGCTTATGTTAGACCATGAAAAAATGATGACAGTCTAGAATTCTGAAATGTGATCCTATAACCTAAACATATATTTATATAGATTTCAAGTCTGGGAGACCTATTCCTCCATATTCAAAAAGAAAACACACTATACATTCTGGAAATTTCAAGGAGATATCAGCAAGTTTAAACTTAAGCAAGGTCACATGTTGCAGTAAAAAATCATTTGGAGTAAAAGACATGGCTCTATTGCTCTGCCCATTTCTGTGTTTCAAATACATCATATTTGCAGTTCTCACTAAGTTCTCTCCATTATACTATATATAGTAAAATAACAATGGCACCTTCCTTCTAATAATAATCAAATGACTGATTGGTTTGTTGGCTTTTTGGTAAGAGAGGCAGCAAAGTGCAGTCTATAGGGCAATGGAATGGGAGTCATTTGCAACTCCACCATTGGCAAGCTGTCTGATTTTCTTTCAGTCATTTAGGATGCGGTCTACACAGCAGGGCTTAACTCGAAATAAGCTACACAAATTAAGCTACGTCAATGGCATAGCTTATTTCGAAATAGCTTACAGGCAGTCCTCGAGTTACGCGGATCCGACTTATGTCGGATCTGCAGTTACGAGCGGGGCTTTTCTTGCCCCAGAGGACACGGCCGGCGGGACCGCCCAGACGCGCCACAGTCCCGCCGCCCACGTCCTCTGGGGCTAACAAAGCTGCTCCGCGTCTCCCTGGTCTGCTGGGGGGAGGGGAGAACCCTCAGCAGTCTAGGGAGATGCAGAGCAAAGCCGCAGAGGACGCGGGCAGCGGGACCGTGGCGCATCTGGGCAGTCCCGCTGCCGGCGTCCTCCGAGGCTTTGCTCCTCATCTCCCTGGTCTGCGGGCGGGACCGCAGCACGTCTCGGCGGTCCTGCCGCCCGCGTCTCCCTGGTCTGCTGGGGGGGGGGGGGCAGCTAGCTGCACCCGCCCCGCCCCCCCCCCCCCCCCCCCCAGCAGACCAGTCTTTTCTCGCCACCAATGCCTGGGGTAGAGCAGCTGGGGCGCTGCCGGGTTGGTCCCACAGCGCGGCTCCTCGGCGCTACTGGACCAACCCGGCAGCACCCCAGCTGCTTTGCCCCAGGCGTCCTGATTCAGCCACCACTGGTCAGTTTCAACAGCGGCTGAATCAGGATGCCTGGGGCAGAGCAGCTGGGGTGCTGCTGGGTTGGTCCCCACAGCGCCGAGGTGCGGCGCTGCGGGGACCTACTCGGCAGCGCCCCAGCTGCTCTGTCCCAGGCGTCCAGATTCAGCCGCTGTTGAAACTGATCAGCGGCTGATTCCAAGAAGCCCAGGGCAGAGCAACTCTGCCTCGGGCTTCCTGTAGTCAGCCACTGGTCAGTTTCAGCAGCAGCTGAATCTGGACGCCAGTTCCGACTTACATACAAATTCGACTTAAGAACAAACCTACAGTCCCTATCTTGTACGTAACCCGGGGACTGCCTGTATTTTGAAATTGGGAGTGTCTACACAGCACTTATTTCAAAATAGAGCACTCTTAGAACACTCTTCCTCCGACTTCTCTAACTCCTCATACCATGAGGGTTACACGAGTCAGAGTAAGAAGTACTCCAGCTTGACAGTATTTCAAAATTGCAACATTAATACGGATTTAGGAGCCAAAGGGTACGACTACACTGTAACATTATTTCAAAATAATGTAGTCCACATCTACATAGCAGATAGCATTATTTCAAAATAATGTTACAGTGTAGTCGTACCCTTTGGCTCCTAAATCAGTACTGATGTTGCAATGCTGTGTAGTCATACCCCTTGTCTCCTAAATCAGTACTGATGTTGCAATGCTGAATCAGCAAATACTTTTACAAACCTGGCCCTAGCTCTTACTTTAAAAAGTTATAGGTACTCAAGAGTCAAAATGCCATCAAGTATTAAGAGGCTAAGGAGATTCAGGCTCCTAAATCAGCAGATGTTGCAACACTGAGCACAGCAATGCATATGAATGCACAAGTTTGGGCTTTAAACTCTACCTCAGTATTACATTGCTATATTTAAGTTCCGCCTATAGAGGCTGAACATTTTCTATCACAACCATTTGACAGAAAATTGGATTTTCAACTAAAACAAAAACATTGTGAAAAGTCATTTTTCCACTGGGGGGGGGAACACAAAATTTGGCTAAATATTTTCAGTTTACAGTTTTCACCTAAAAGTCAAACATTTTCAAGGGTTGGTTATAAAACAGCTTTGTATATAGAGATAATTATATTAGTTCAGTGAGAGTTTTATGCAACATTAAATATGTAGAACATTAAAATACAGTTTACTTATGCTACCATTTCCATCATGTTGAACTCTGAATCCATGTTTCCAGAACAATAAGAGTAACTCAAAACCAGATGGATAACCAAGTATCTGGCATGGATCCCCAGCTAAAGATACGTTTTCTTTGAGACTTCTGGCTATAAACGATTGTTGTCATCATCAGCCTACGGAAAGGCTGCATACAACTGGGATCCAGTTACAAAAATAGGTCATGGGAATGCATTTGTCAGGCAGTAACTAATGCCAAGATTATCCTGCAGATTTATCTAGGGGGATCTCTGCTTCTCAAGGCAATTCATTTTCTGTATTAACAATAGATGAGCTTGTTTGCACAGTAACCTATTTAAACAGCCTTATACCTACTCCACCATTTACTTAAATGACCTCATTTTAAGCAGCTCAAAGCTAAAGGTGCCAGTTTTTACTTCCAATTGCCCTAGTCCTTAACTTGTTTCAGGAAGAAGGTACACTTAAAAGCAACAGTCAAACAATACAAAAAATGCCCATCTTTACTACCTTGCTGAATGTACTGTTGTCAGCTCTAGATTCTAAATTGTAAGTTGCATAGTTGACTCTGTGTACTGTAGATCCCAGCCAGATGGGTTGGTAGATAACTCTGGGAGATTGCTTTATGTGAGAATCTACTTTAGGCAAAGGTTTTAGCCAGGTAAAGTTAAGCTTAGACTTTAAGAACCATGTTATGCTGTTTATTTTGCATGTGGAACCACTCCTGTTTCCCCTTATCCTGACTCATGATCTCTTAAATCTTAAACTTTAAAAAAAAAAAACCATATAATTGTTTCACTATAAATATATTTCATGGCTACATGGTTATAAAGAACCCGATTCTGTACTGAACCAATCAGGTTGTGGGTACCATCTCTGCAGGACAGCTTGCCTAGTAATTTCTGAGAGTGTCCAGTGAATGGGGCTATATTAAAGGAAGCACTCTGAGGACTCTGGCACTAGTGCATCTAGCATTAGCCTGCACAGACAGGGCGAGGTCTTTGGAAGCCTAAAAGTTAATGCCTGGACACAGCCAGCAATTGAGAGAGTGGAGCTATCATAGGACCAGATAAGTCTGCTTCACGCTAAGGGCAAGTACTATTGAGGTCTGCTACTCTTGGTGAAAGTCACAATCCCCAATAGGAGGTGAGACACCCTGCCCAATGTAGTCCATACCATGCAAAAATCTGAGAACCAAGGTATAGAAAATGAAATCTATGCAGCAAAAAAATGCTGTAATCACTTTAAGCTACATATTTAAAATGCTAAACTCACTCAGTTTCATTTATAAAGGCGTTATTAGGAGGACAGGTTAGTATTGCTCTTGATGTGATTTTATTTTGAGAAGAATCACTTGTCAGTGAATTACCCGCCCATGCAGCAATACTTACGGCGTACAACTTTACAGGGTTACCTTTGGGAACATCTGCAGCAATTATAAGAGGTCATTCAAACAGAACCTTACTGACAAAAAACACGCTTGTACTTCCCCTGAGATACCAGAGTTCGTCAGCCAGAGCTTAACCTAAGATTTACTCCTTTAATTGTACTGTATTCTAAATGCCCTGACTCCTTACACCGTATGTTATCCATCATTTTGAATGCAGGATATCTATGTAACTTCAGGCTTCCTTGTGTCAACATAACTTTGCACCATGTTGTTTTCACTGTTAAATAGCATCAGAAGCCCATTTTGATGAGGTAGGGAACTGCAAACTGTAAGGATGTTAAGGACTAGTCGACTATCCGATAAGCATTTGCTTATCAGACAAGTTGACTAGTCGATCCCCGCCCCCCTTCCTGACTATCAGATAGAGGCAGCAAAGGGGGGGGAGGGGAGTACTTCAATGTGGCAGCACCACACAGCTAATCCCGGGCTCAGTTGTGCAGCGCTGCCCCTTTGAAACGCTGCCACGGTGTTTCAAAGCAGCACCACACGGAGCTGACCTCGGGCTCCATGTGGCGCTTCCTCCTTTGAAATGCTGTGGTGACATTTCAAAGGGGCAGCACTGCACAGCTGAGCCTGAGATCAGCTGTGTGGCACTACCCCTTTGAAATCCGCTGTAGCGTTTGCTTGGAGCTCGCAGCACTGCCCCTTTGAAATCTGCCATGGCGGCGTTTGGGTGGAGTCCCAAACTGGTGACTCTTGTACATTTCAAAGCTGGCACCCACGAGTTAGCAGGACTTCCTGCTGGCCCTGGACTGCACACGGATTTCTGCATTCCTCCTTTGAAACATACAAGAGCCCCACAGTATATTCCGTCAACTATTTGATTAGTAAATTACTCGATATTTAACATCCTTACTAAAAACAGACACCTTCTGAGTGCACCCCATTTTTGTTCCTGAGCATTTTCATCAATTTTTCTTTTCAGAAAGTAATTCACAACCAGATTTCATGCATTCTTGCAAGATATTAATATGAAGAAAATGTAGGTGAAATTTTGTTGTACTGATGTTTGTATTACTGATCTGAAAAAATACAAATTGGGGTTAGGGGTCTATTATCATTACCATACTGAATAGAGCAATGTGACGAGTCAGAGTCAAGCATATAATACTGATAGGAGATGGGGATGTTAAAATACACTTTTTAAAGTCGGCCCCCCCCCCTCCCCCACAAGTACCGGCTCCTGTGAAGGCGCCTTCCCCTTCCTCCCTATGCTGCTGCTTCTGTATCAGAGGCAGCAGCACGGAGGGAGGAAGGAGGTGAAAGCATCAGCTTGCAGGAAGCTGGCTTTTAACTGGCAACAGTGTGGGGTGGAGGTGGGGGGCTCTGCAGGAGCTGGTATGCATAGGGACTGGCTTAAAAGCCAGCTCCCCATGATCACCAGCTCCCACCTGCTGCCTCTGATACACGACTGGTATGTGTTCTCACCTGTTCCCCCCCCCCCCACACACACACAGAGCTGCCTCTGATACAAAGGCAGCAGCATGGGGGGAAGGAGCCTAGAGAGTAACCCTGAAGGTTCACCCATGTGCCCAGACTCATTGGTTAACCATTTAAACAGATACACTATCACATCTTTAACAGGAGATCAAGCTATTACTTTCAGAGATGCAGGTGTTTGTTTTTTCTCTTGCTAACTGTTGATGGGCTGTTTGACCAGTCTTCTAAAAGGTTACCTCATTTCTTCCCTCAACGAAAGCATGTTTGGCCTAACTGGAACATAGAATATTAATATTTTACTTGACATCAAGAGATTATTACATATTACTAATAAAGGAAGCAGTTTTCCCAGATTATGGTTTAGCTCCTCAAATGTGAAGCAAAGTTCTCTCACACAGTGCTGCTACCTGACAGCGAAAGAGGTTAGGGTTCGCTGTACTGAATTCTATTAATGGACGGAAGAGGCTTTTTTCAAACTCTTCAAGCCATCTTTTTTTGGCAGTTCTTCCCGCTCTCCCCTTCGCCCCCCGAAGGGACACAAGTAGTTCACACTGCTCACGTGCTTAAAGTTAGGCATGTGCTTAAATACCTTGCTTAACTAGAGCCCATATCATTAAGATCATTTATAGCATTTCTAGTAGACACTATTATTTTCTGTCCTATCAAAATAAAACAGATAGGAATCTTGATACATTTTAGGGTAAACAACTGAATTCTGAGGACAAAACACAACCATGAATACCTTTTAGATTACAGTATTGCTTTATATTTCCAAATTAGAAAACAGAACTTAACTGAAATTAACAATTGAAAAATAGCTCACTGGTCTTGCTAGATGTGTTGAATTGTCATGCAATTGCTGTGCCCAGATAATTCTTTGTGAAGATGAATAGAGAGCTGATGCTAGGTTCAAAAGAATCTGCTAAGCATGCAAGACCATATGACAAAGACTTTACAATGAAATTACAACATGAAAACGATTTCAAAACAAATGCATGAAAACCCTCACAAGAGTTCCATTAGGATTATTGTATTATCATTATGGCAGGGATCCACACGAGTTACACACAAGCTCCACAACACCTAAAATTTCCATGGGTTCTACAGAGGCCTATTGCTACATGTAGCGTCCCTCATCCAGCGCACTAAATACCCCAATAACTACTCTGAGGGTGAAACTAGACATCACTATGCTCTTGAATACATTCACAAAGAAAAATGATAAAAGTCAAAACATTGTATCACTGAAGGACCAACACTTTCACAAAGCAATCATGCCATATCAGATCTCTTAGTCACTCAGATTCAAAGGAAACCTACACAATGCCTTCCAAAGATGAGCCTTGGAAGTTTAAATTTATATCTTTGTTAGACACTAAAAATCATGGTCTTAATAAAGACACTGGATTTATGGTTAACTGCAATAATCTGTAACCTGCTAGCACCTCCTCTCTTTTATTTTGTCCTAGGCTATCAAAGGCCACTTTACTCGGAATGGTCTCTTGCAATGTGTGTTACCTACTTATGCTAAACAATCTGTTCCACCTGTTTATTACTGTGACATAAGTACCTTCCTCAGATTTTAAGAGCAGCTCTGTGTAAGCTTTTCTTTCACCAACATAAGTTGCTCCAATAAAAGATATTACCTCACCCACCTTTTCTCTTCAACACTTTAAATAACATGAAAATGTTACAGTTGGAATAATACTCATATTTTGGCATCTGTTTTTAATACAGGCAGTCCCTAAGTTACGTGGATCTGACTTATGTCGGATCGGCAGTTACAAACGGGGTTTTTCTCGCCCCAGAGGACGGGAGCAGCAGGACGCCCAGATGCGCCGCGGTCCTGCCGCCCACATCCTCCGGGGCGAGAAAAGCTGCTCCACGTCTCCCTGGTCTGTACAGGTCAGTTAGTGCTGATTGTTTACTGTAGCAGCATCTTCTCTTCATTTCACATACGTAGGTGAAGAAGGTGAATTGCTATACTGATCTTCACAAGCCTGAGACCTAATAAACCACATGGAAACTCTCCAGCATCCAAACTCTTCACACACTCTATTTTAAATTCCTAACTAAT
This sequence comes from Pelodiscus sinensis, assembly GCF_052426305.1. Taxonomy (NCBI): domain Eukaryota; kingdom Metazoa; phylum Chordata; order Testudines; family Trionychidae; genus Pelodiscus; species Pelodiscus sinensis. The sequence goes on along the minus strand of NC_143055.1, from coordinate 112,462,386 downwards.
ATTGGTACTTGTGAGCCCTTTCACGATGGCGACTATCTTTCAGAGTAGTGACATTATATGCAATAACCCAGCAGAAGCCAGAGTCCATATTGTTAGAGAAGTGTTCTATAAATATTTCTGTATATATCATGGGAAAGTCAATCTTAGGTGGGTCCCGCACTTTCAGCCAGATTTCTTGCTTCAGAAGCTCACAGCAGCCCTCAGTTTATATACCAGCCTCCTGATTGTTGAGCTACTCTTAATCATTTGCCAGCATAGGGAGAAGAGTAGAAACCCAACTCTATAGTCTGTTACCCCTGGAAGACTTCTTACCGTAACTCCTGTAACTCTCATTGTACAAGGAATAAGGGAAGTTGAAGGAAGAGCGCTCTATTTCAAAATAAGTGCTGTGCAGATGGTCCCTATTTTGAAATAAGATACGCTATTGATGTAGCTCAATTTGCATAGCTCATTTTGAATTAAACCCTGCAATGTAGATGTACCCCTTTAGCCCTCCAGTCTAACCCTGTCACAATAGATAAACAGCAGCTAGCAGGCAAGATGCCAGTTGGTGGTCATCAAGCATATGAATTACTAGAAGATTTACTCATCGTTGCTGGGGTCCTTAACTCAATTTTTGGTTTTTGGAAGATAAAATGCCAATGTACATGGTTCATTTAAATCATTGCTCTGGGGTGGGTATGGGGATGAAAGGTTAGCTGTGCAGGCTGACCCAGGGAAAGAGGACTTTATAAAACTTCTGTCATGAAGCAGCTTGGAGCCAGGTGAAAAGTGCCTGTCCATGATCACTACAGCTCCAGAAGATACAGCGGGGGCAGGAGTACATGTCCCCAGCTAGGTTTGGTTCATCTGCCCCCTGCACTCTCTAGCCAGAGTGAGGAATGCAGCAAACCGCATTTTCCCCTCGCTCTGTGACGTAGAGGAACAGCCAGCCAGGCCTGGGCTTAGGGCAAGGCGAGCAATGCAGTTGTCTTGGGCCTTGCGCCTTCAGGCCCCCATGCTGCCCAGCAACCAGCTGCTCGCTTGCTGCCCTGGCTGGGAGCCACCCAGCCAATGCAGCACAGCCACAGTCAGTGTGCCGCCTTGGGGCCAGCAAATTCTTTGGCCAGCCCTGCAGCCAGCAATGTTGCCATATGAATCGAAGGGAGCTTCAAGCCCCTCCATAGTCCCTAAAGGGCACCTGGGGGTTTGGGGGTGGGACAGTCCCAGATGAGAGTCCCTTTCACCTGCATGGTGATTCTGTCTCTTTTCTGCATGGTTTTATTAGCAACAATCCTATTCCAGGCTCATCCCATTTCCCTTGGACCACCAAACCCTTACCTTGCTTTAAGTTATGATAGGTGGTCCTAACTCTTACTGTTTAGGACAGACAGAGACAAACTCTTGAATGGACAGACAGAGACAAACTCTCTCACATATATAATTCTTGGTTTATCGCACCAGTAAAGCTTGCTGCACTGCAGCTACCTTTTGGATGCAGCAATTTTCATGCAGCTACAAATACTTTAAAACAGTGTCTAGTCTCCTTCACACAATGGAAAATCTTTACTTAAACATATTTTAAAACAAAAAAATATATCATTTCCTCTACTGAATCAATTTTTAGGCAAAAAAGTAAAAACAAAACTCAGAAGCCATCATAAACTTCCCTAAAAAGCAACCATAGACACTTCTCTTCATCTTCTCAAAAAGTCTTAGGTACAATTGCACAATCCCAATCATATTCCTTCCAAGTGAAATTCCCTATATGCATTATGCTGGCAATATCACGGCACCACAAAAAGAAGTGAAAGTATGGAAAAAAAAGTTAGAACTACCCACTCTATTCCCAAATTTCAAATAAAAGCATCCAAACCAATTGGCCCTGAATTATACTTGTTTGGCTCACTACTCAAATGCAGACTCTACTGTGGGAATTAGCCCAGAACCACAATGAAGAGCCAGCGCTGGGAGCAATGCTGCAGCCAGCAGCCAGGAACCAACACCAGCACTGTAACTGGGGCCACATCAGGAGTGGGGTCAGTGCAGAGCAAGGCTGGGTAGTGTTCTCTCCTTGCCCCCTATGGGGGCTGGCCTGACTCCACTAGCTACTCCCCCAAAATGTTTCTCCACACCCCATAATTTGGGGGTCGCTGACATTTTTCAGTACAGTGGGAAGGAGAAGTAGCAAGTGACTTAAACTTTAGTGGCTTCTAAAAGAGAGGGAAACAGAATGACGTACACCAGGGGTGGGCAATAATTTTTGCTTGGTGGCCACTTCAAGAAATTTTGAAGTAGCCCTGGGCCACCCTGGTATAAACTCCATGATTGGTCTGAGGATGGGGAAGCCCCTTTGCCTCCCCTTCCCACTAGGCACCCATGCTCTGGAAGAGGCTTGGCACGCTCCTCCACCCCCAGGCCAATCAGGACCTTTGAAGTGCTGTGGGCTCCTCACAGGGCTGGGGCAGGGCGAAGGAAGCTTCATGCAGCTCCTGATTGGCCTGGGGCAGGAGAGCGCGCGAAGCCTCCTCCGCTCTGTGAGCTCGCAGGGCAGGAGCAGAGCAGAGGTGGCTTCACATGCTCCCCCACCCCCAGGCCGTAAGTGGGAGCAGCAGGGCCTCCGCGGGCCGGATCCAGCCTTTTTGCCCACCTGTGACATACACATTTGTTGAAAAAACACTCATCTTCTTCAGTATGATACTGAACAGCTTACAGAGATTGTGTGAAATGTTATTTTTGTATGCCTTTTTCAAATTTCAGTTTACATTTAATGCACGATGGAACCTTGTTTGCAATTGTTTTATAGTGGAGGCAGTGTTGCTTCATAGATGGATTAATGATCTTGTTCAAGAGCCTTAGGTTGTAATTCATGACTCTGGCCTGTTACGTGATGCTGGGCAGCTCACTGCACCTTTCTTTTTCTCAGTCTGCATATATGTAGAATGGTCATAAATAATTCTTACCTGCTTTGCAGAACACTCTGAGATCTATTCATGAAGCACTCTAGAAGAAATAGGTATTATTAACAGTAGTAGTCTTCTGTACCTTAGCATCCTGAGTAACACCATTTTCTTGTTGTGTCTGAAATACCAATCTTTACTCAGACTTTGTTCTTCTCATATACTGAAGAAAACATTTTTCAAAAAGTGTGCACAGTTCTACTAAACATGGTTATAGTTTTCTTTGTCAAGTTCTTTAAGTAACATCTAGGAGGAAAAAGAGGAGGAGGAGGAGGGAAAGACAGTGCCCTATTTGTTTGTTTAGTGTGGCACAAAAAAAAAGATCGTAAAACCATTCTGTTTGGCTTTTCCTTACATTAGAATTTAAGATCTTCTCTATTGTTTTTCTGATGGATAACACTATGGACAATCAGAGAATCAGTCTGACATCAAACAGAACACAGAAATTAAACCTGACTGAAAGGGGAAGAGATATTTCATCTCTGTTGAAAATTGTGTTCTTGTTGTTTTAATACCAACACAAATGTGATGTCCAAAAGAAGCCTTAGCAAAAGCAGTTTCTGTTACAGGTCTAATACTGCAGCCCCTTTGTGAAGTCCTTGAAAAAAGTCAAGGATGATGAGATGTCATACTTCCAGGCTGTGTCTACACTGGGCAACTTATTCCGGAAAATCAGCTGCTTTTCTGGAATAAGCTGCGAGCTGTCTACACTGGCCCTTGAATTTCTGGAAAAGCAACGACGCTCTATTGTACAAAATCAGCCGCTATTCCGGAAAAACTATTCTGCTCCTGCTCGGGCATAAGTCCTTATTCCGGAACACTGTTCCGGAAAAGGGCCAGTGTAGACAGCCCAGTAGTCTTTTCTGGAAAAGCGCATCTACATTGGCCACAGACGCTTTTCCGGAAAAAGGGCTTTTCCGGAAGAGCAGCCTGCCAATGTAGACGCTCCTTTTCCGAAAAAAACTGAAAACGGAATAGTATTCTGTTTTAAGCATTTCCGGAAATTCATGCCAGTGTAGACACAGCCCCAGTGTTTGTAAATTATGAAGTGAAACAAAGAAATCCACACCTCAGTTTTTTCCTCCTTTTTCAGGTTTCATTTAGAAATTCAGAGAGGCCAGTGAAACTTGCTGCTATGAAAGCTGAAGCAATCTTTAGATAACAAATCTATCTTCAAACAAACAACTGATTCATATGCAAGACAGAACAGGTAGCCATCTCAGTTTACTCATTACTTGAGAGGCCTCAGTTGGAATACCGGTGTCCAGTTTTGGGCATCATCCTTCAAAAAAGATGTGCACTAAACTGGAGAGAGTTGGGACAGCAATAAAATATAAAAGGTTTAGAAAACCTGACCTATGAGGAAAGATTAAAAACTGGGTATGTAAAGACTCGGGGGGGGAAGAGGGGAGGGAAACCATATTACAAAAAAAAAAAAAAAAAAAAAAAAATCTTCATTTATGAAGAGGGCTGCTGATTAATAAGGAGAGTAGCAACCATTTATTTTCCATGTTTCCTGAAGGGAGTATTCTTCTAATCTGCAGCAAAGGTGATTTAAGACTATTATTAGGACAATTTTTTTTTTAACCAAGGAGAGTTAAGCACTAAAACAGGCTTCCAATGGAGGTTGTGGAATCCCTGTCAGTGGAAATTTTGAGCACATGTTAGGAGACACACTTGTCAGGAATGGCTGAGATTTACCTAATCCTGCCTCACCACAGAGGGCTGGACTAGATAACCTCTGCAGGTCTCTCAGCCCTACATTTCTATGATTATTAACAATACACCAATACATTTATGAATTTGCTGCCTGGTCTGATGGGATTGTTCCATTATAGTATGATGTAGGTAAAGCTGACAATGCCGTCCACTTTAAGGAAATTATAAGGACCTGCCCACTCTAGGTATGCTCATATGTCAATTTAGAGAAATTAAATTACTGATGTTAAACTACATAATCAATCTGTATCATATAAAAGTACTTGTGCTATTCTAGTCTAGCAATGCCCTACAACTTTTGCACCCCAGCTTTGCCCTTTGCTCCAAGTACTGTGAAAACAAAGTACTTACGCCTTGACTGAGAAATAGGCAGCTTCCAGGCCACTCTAGATCAGTGTCTCTGGATAATACAGGGGCAGCATTTGCAGAATCCAGCCGTTTGAGCCAGAACAACAATAGCTGCTCCACACAATCTCAGTAAGTAAAGAGGTGATGAGCTGGGTCTTTGAGGTTCATTGAAACCAGACAATGGGTGGATGGAGAAAAGGTCCATTTTACCACCTGAGATTGCCCAGTTTGCATCCATTCTTTCCAGGGCACTACTGTGACAGTGTTTTATTTCAGCTCATCAAAGAGATTATAAACCAACCACATGCCTCTACAGATGAAATTATATCAGCAGAAGTCCTACAAAAATATCATTGTCTTGACTCCTGTACTTCCCTTTTCTCACATCTCATCCCAGTCACCTGATACGAAATCCTTATCATAGTGCATTCAAATCTATTCCTAGATATGGGTTTCCCCAGCTTTCATCTCCACATATTACACTCACAAATCACAAAAATATACATTGCATGAAACATCTATAGAGAAAGCAGGATATTTCTGATTTCTTTGATAGAATAGATATTGTTGCAAATGCAATAACAAAAAAGTGCCTTTCCAACAAACCCAGTCTATAATGTCTCCATAGTAAAACATTCCTTTTGGTTGTATGTAGGTGAGCTGCAGTATCATTTGTGTCAGTTCACTCATTAGAATTAAGTTTATGCAGTTTCCAGCTGAAGTACAATGTGGCAATATATATATGAGATGCATTAGCTGCAGGAAAACCCCCACGAAAATATCAGAAGCAGAAAATGTTAATTAAGATTTTTGTTTCCTCTTTTGGGATTTAAAACATGCAAAGACATGTGGTTACAACATATTTACTTGGCAATATGATCAGGAATGCAGCTCTGCAGTAAATGGCATTTAACTATATTGGATCCTTTGAAAATGGCAATGATTCAAATACAGCATGTGAAACACATTCTGTCTGTCATCTTCTGTAATATGGAAAGAGTATCCTAGGAAAGGCTAATGGCAGAAACAAAGAATTTTGATAAAAAGCATTGAGGTGGTGTGTGAATGAAGGGCTGGGGGGAGGAGAAGAGATATTTTGCTGAATATGTTTTATATTATGGAGAAATACAATTTATTCCAAAACACAAAACGAATGACAAAATAAAACCACACAGAAAAATAAAACCTTCTGCAATAACGAGCAGGGTGTCATTCTCAAAAGTAACTAAAAATAGTGAACATTTTCCTCCAAAGAGCAGTTAAGGCATATAGCTTTTTAGCATATGTTAATTCTCCCTTTCCAACTTGTTTACGTAATATATGCAAGATTTCCCCCTCCCCCTCCCCCTCCCCCTCAAATCTTAGGCCCAACTTTCCACTGAAGAACACACACTCCAAGCACAGCTAGTAGCTTATGTTTACTCGGAGGGCACAAAGTATTGCGATCGGCATGTTTACACTGGAATAAAAATAACCTCACTGGGTTCCAGCTTTGAGGCTGAATAATTGCTGTGTAGATGCCACAGCTCAGCCAGGGGTCCAGCAAGCCCTAACATCTACAAAGCTATTTTTAATCCCACCACCTGAGTACTGCAAGCCCAAATCAGCTGAACTGGGCCAGCCACACCAGTGCCACAAGGCTTTCAAAAGAATTTTCTGTGAGCCATCCATAACAGTATCTCTCCTACCAAAACCAGCCATACATACAATATCTCTTTCTTATATATGTACTGACATTTGGGCAAGAGTCCAGTTGAATTTTTTTTTTTAAACTTAAAGTAAATCCTAAATGAGCATTTCGTTTTCAGCTCAGATTGTTTCTTCGTGGATCAGAAAGTTTAATTCTATCTTTTAAAGCACACAGCTACAGATGTAAATGTCGAGACCCCAATCAAACTCTATAATGTCTTTTTTATGAGGCCAAAGATCAGAACATTCCCTCCAAGTCCACCATTGCTTGGAGCCCTAATGTTGCAAAGCTGATATGAAAGTCTTTAATCAAGAACTCTGACAAGGTATAAGAGGGTATGTCTACACTACAACGTTAATTCGAACTAACTGATGTTAGTTCGAATTAACTTTGATAGGCGCTACACTAGCGCTCCGCTAGTTCGAACTTAATTCGAACTAGCAGAGCACTTAGTTCGAACTAGGTAAACCTCATTCTACGAGGACTAAGCCTAGTTCAAACTTACTAGTTCGAATTAAGGGGTGTGTAGCCCCTTAATTCGAACTAGTGGGAGGCTAGCCCTCCCCAGCTATCCCTGGTGGCCACTCTGGCCAACACCAGGAAAATTCTATTGCCCCCCTCCCCGCCCTGGACCCCTTAAAGGGGCACGGGCTGGCTACGGTGCCTGTGCCAGGTGCAAGCCTGCCAGCACCCAGCCAGCAGACCCTGCACCTGGCACAGCTCGAGCCAGCCACCCGATGCCTCCCAGCCCTCCCCCTCTTCCCGGGACCAGGCTGGCGGCTCCTGGGAGCTTGCCCAGGATCACAAGAGGCGGGCACCCGCCTGGTCCAGTGCGGACATCGTGGACCTTGTCCACGACCTCCACACTAGGCACAGGAAAGCGCCCGTCTAGGGCAGGAGAGCTACCAGCCTGGCCACCCAGGAGCAGGTTTGCATGAAAATCAAGGTGGTCCACTGAGACCCCCGACCCGGAGTCCTGAGCTTACAATGGCCGCACTGTGTCATACCAAATGTCCATCTAGCCCAGTAGCCTGTCTGCCGATAGTGGCCAATCCTAGGGACTCTGGAGGGGATGGACCAAAGACAGTGACCAAGCCATTTGTCTCGTGCCATCCCTCTCCAGCCTTCCACAAACTTTGGGCAGGGACACCACTCCTCCCCCTGGCTAATACCACTCCATGGACCCATTCTCCATGAATTGATCTCACTTCCCTTTAAACTCTGTTCTAGTTCTAGCCTTCACAGCCTCCTGCAGCAAGGAGTTCCACAGGTTGACTCTTTGCTTTGTGAAGAGCAACTCTCTGTTACTAGTTTGAAGCCTGCTACCCATTCCTTTCCTTTGGTGTCCTCTAGTCCTTCTATTATGGGAACTAATGAAGAACTTTTCTGTATATACCCTCTCCACCCCACTCATGCTTTTATAGACCTCTATCCTGTCCCCCCTCAGTCTTCTCTTTTCTAAGCTGAAAAGTCCCAGTCTCTTTAGCCTCTCTTCATATGGGACCTGTTCCAAACCCCTGATCATTTTAGTTGCCCTCCCCTCTCCCACCGTCTCTCTTCCCCTCTCCCACCTCCTTTTCCCAGTCTCCCCCAATTTTGTTCAATAAAGAGAGATTCTATTTTTGAACACAATTGTCCTTTATTTTGTACATCAGGAAGGGGGGCTAGGGAGGGGTAAGTGGAAGGAGGTGAGGGAGGAATGGGGTACGAGCCCCCGATGGGGAGGACTGGGCTGGCTCTGCGGGCTTCTGGGGGTGGAAGCTCTCCTGCAGCCCCCCAATTGCCTCCTCTCCCCAGATGGCAGCGTGCGGCAAGTGCAGCCGGGCTGATGGCCGAGTGCTGTGATGTGCCCAGTGTGGGTACTCCGGGCAATCCAAGCCAGGACTGCTTTGCAAGCGGGGCACCCCTGAGAACTGTCTGTCCAGGGTGGGGGTCAGGTCCCTTTAAGCACAGCCCTCGGCTAGCCTGAGGCAGCAGCTCCACGCTCTAAGTCCTACTCTGATGCCCTGCCGGCACTGCTTCCAGCCATCCTAATTCGAACGCTAATTCGAACTAGTTTTTTAGTCTGGATGCATTAGTTTGAATTAGCTTAGTTCGAATTAACTAATTCTGTAGTGTAGACATACCCAGAGATACTGAGTCAGAAACGAATAAGAACAGCCAGACCAGGTCAGATCAAAGGTCCCTGCAGCCCAGTATCCTGTATTTCACCAGTGACCGATATCATGCACTCCAGAGGGCATTGACAAACACTAACATCAAGTGCCACCCTGTCCCCCTTTCCCAACTTCTGGCTAACAGACTAGAGGCACTCAGGGTATGGTTTTGCATCCCTGCCCATCCTGGCTAATAGCCACTGATCCACCTAACCTCCACATACATATCTAGTTCTTTTTTAGCCCTGTTATAATCTTGGCATTTATAACATCCTCTAGCAAAAAGTTTCACAGCTTCACTGTGCACTGTGTGAAGAAATACTTCCTTTTGTTTGTTTTAAAACTGTTGTCTGGTGACCCCTAGTTCTTGTGTTGTGAGGAGGAAATAACACTTTCTTATTTACCGTCTCCACACCAGACATAATTTTGTAGACCTCTATCTCATTCTACCCCAGCTGAAAAGTCTCCTTATTAATCTCTCCTTATATGAAAGCTGTTCTGCACCTCTAATTGTTTTTGTTGCCCTTTTCTCAACCTTTTCCAATTCCAATAATATCTTTTGAGATTGGGAGACCACATCCACACGCAGTGTTCAACATGTGGGTGTAAGAGTTATTCAGAGGCAATGTGACATTTTCCTGTCTTATCTCTCTCCTTCATAACCGTTCCCAACATTCGGTTCTCTTTTTTGACTGTCACTGTGTAATCCACACACCTAATGTGGTTCACTGACCCATGCATTGGCACTTCAACCGCAGCAACAGACCAAGAGATCTCTACAGCATGGGAAGAGCCAAGAGGCTCCTATAATCAGCTTCAGAGGTCCCAGGTTCAAATCCGCCCGGTGGCGGTTACAACTGCCCTTTGAGAGGATGTTTTCAGAGAACTATCCATAATGACTCCAAGATCTCCCTTCTGATGGTAATTTAACTAATTTGGGCCCCGTCATTTTTTATGTATAGTTGGGATTGTGTTTTCCAATATGTAGTTTTTTCTTGACCCAAACATACAGATCCCAAGGGAAATACGTGAATGGCTGTCATCAGGGTCTCGGATTCAGGACAGTCACAGACTTCAACATTTTTCTCTGTACCCTGCTGTAGGAGCATAAGGCTTTGTGGCAAATGTGGCGTAGTGGGGGGCTGTCTGCTCTGTAACACTGTGTCCCCCTGCGCTGTGATGTGAGATTCTCATTGACTCTCCCAAATGTGTATTAACCCAGACACCTAGGCTCAGCCTCCCAGGGAGAGAGACAAAGGGAGGAAGGCGGAGACCAATACCTGGTTGGGGGGGCAGAGCCTGGGAGGGAGGCAGTTGTTGTCTGGGAAGCATAGAGAGAAGAGGCTAAGCTGGGGCATAGGGGTGATGGACCCCTAACCCTAGGGTCTGTGGCTATAGGGGTCAGGGCCAGGATGCCACATCATATGTGCTGTGCTATATCCTGAAGGAACAATAAACTCCTCTCTATTCTACGACTGGCAGAGTCTGTTCTTGTTGCTACAGGGCTGCAGGATTTGGGGAAACCCCAACTCACTGTCACAGATCTTCCCAAGTAGTACATGCAGAGAGCTGGAACCAATGTAATTAGTTAGGCACCACAGTCAACAAGCCAGAAGACAGGAGATACAGGATGACCATGCAAAAAAGCAGAGACCAAATGATTTCTTGGACACCAGTCTAGGTAAGCAGCTTGAGATTTCTGCAAAAGCCTGAGTGCTATGCACTCCTACTGACACAGAGTAGCCAGACTGGTTTAGTCCATTTATTCACAGCAATACATAAAATAAAGCATATGTCCAACTCACAATCGACTTTTCACCCAGAACGGAAACAAGCCCATTCCCGAGGTGTCTAAGTGTGAGGTTCCACTGCAGTACTGTAATGGCTGGGATCACCAGATGGCACCATTACTCATCCTCATGGTGCTTTCGTCTTTGTATACAAGGACAAGTTTTAATCTTTGAAAAAACATTATATTGTTAATATTTGATGTCAATACTTTTGGGGAATGCTGATGCAAATAGCACAAGCATTCGCTTTCTGCCTTACTCTCTCTTTAAAAAGTCACTTATTGGTGCAGAGTTGCTTCCTGGCAATCAGACACTGGTATTAGGTTTGAAAATTCTGAAAGAAGGATTAGTTCACACATGCTAACCTATATTCAAGGACTGGTTTTATTTATACTGTTTAAACAAGTTACACTCACACCAACCAGATTCCATCACTGATTTCTCTTCCAACAGGAAACCTATCACAAAGACCACAAAATCAACTATAATTTAGTGACAGTGTGACGGAAATAAGAATTTTAGACTGACATTTCTACAATCAATACTTAATTCCCTGACCAAAATCAGGGCACAACAGTGTCTACGTTATCTCAGTTAGCAACTTGTAAGAATTTCCTCAGCTTCCTTCACAGTCTCAATACGGTCTAGAAGTTTTAGAATCCTGCAGCTCTTAAAAAGGGTGACTCAGTAATTTTGACTTACTAGTAAACAACTCCGTCTGCCAGACCATGTCTGCATAGACAAGTGTTTCTTAAACTATGTTCCATGGAACACTGGTGTTCCATGAACAACTCGCAGGTGTGCCACGACCTCTTTTTTGTTTTGGTCTGATGACAATTTTTTTTTTTAAAGAAAATTTTCATAGATGTTCCTCATAAAAAAAATATTATTGTCTGGTGTTCCATGGTCTCAAAAAGTTTAAGAAACACTGGCATAGGCAGTGCTACAACTGTGCTGATGCAGGATGTCTGATGGAGTTGGTCTAATGCCAAGGTGAAAGAGCTCCCTCATTGGTATAATAAAACCACCTGTGCGATCAGCAGAAGTTATGGTAGGAGAGCTGACAAACTTAGCGTTGTCCACACCAGGACTTAAATCAGTGTAACATGTGTCTCTTGGATGGAGTGGTTTATTCACTCCTGAGCGACTCAAGTTTGCGGACATAAGCTGCAGCATAGGCATAGTCTTAGTTCACATTTTTACTCATGGAGGAATGCTGCACCACTGCATGTGTGCATATTTAATGTGCCATGCTTCCCACACCTCTCCCCTGCCCCGCCAGAAAATGGCTTCTGCTAAAAAGTTGGCACAATCTCTTTAAAGGGTGCTGTGGTGCTAGAATACAGAAGCCTCTCCTGGCAAGCCCCAGTCAGGATAGGGAAGAGAAAACCAGCCTTCTTCACAGTGCCTGTTGGACCAAATCAAGAGGCAGGGGCTTTAGGGAGACAGACAGCTTGGAGTTGCCGGGTGGGGGAAGAGCTGTCACAGACCAAGGCTCATAAGGGCTACAGGGGTAGGACAGACTGGAGCAGGGACTGAATGTGAGTGGAGACACAGGACTACAGGGCCAGAGGGGGAGAGGCACAGAGCTACAGAGGGACAGAAGGTGAATGAATGGGGGCACCAACAAACTGAGACAGAGGGTGCAGGGACAGAGAGATGAGGGAAGGAGTCAGGCTGAGCATACAGGAACACATAAGGACAAGGGGGAAGCAGAGTAGAGAAACATGGGGATAGGGAATGGCTAAGTGGGTGCACAGAGACACATGAGAATAGAGGGAGAGGGTACAGGTACAGAGCTATATATGGATGGGGAAGTGAGTGAGTGGAGGGACCCATGGGAACAGGGGCAAATGTGTCTAAATGAATGGGCGAGCCTAGGTGTTAGCCAGGATCTGCATGGGGAAAACTCCCTAATAATCCCTTCCTGCCCCCCAAAAGCCTTTTTTCCATATTTTCCCTGTGCACCACCAGAAATCCTTCAAATTCCTTCCCAGCAATTATTTCCCCCTCCCTCAGCACCCCTATTACCCCAAATCCCTCAAGCCTCTGCACTGCTTCTGTATTGTATATGGTTCTGTATTGAAGTTTCACTGAATTCTTACTCAGAGTTCTGTATTAATATTCCTTGTAAGGAATCTATTTGTCAAAAACATTTCCCAAACTGTTTTTGTCTGTATTGTGACAGACATCATTGCTGACCGGTATTCTGAAATGAATGACTGAACATAATCAAAACTGGCATGATTCTCTTGTGTTATTTTGAGAAACAAAATATGCAGAATTTTAAAATATTATATGCAGAATTTTTAATATTTGGTGCAGAATTCCCCCAGGAGTAACATTGTGCTTCTTTCCCCTTCAGTTATAAAGAAAATGGTCTCTAGTTCAGTTATGTTTAAAGACAAAAATAACCAAGATCAAAATCACTTAACATCCATATAACCAAACAGAAAACTATTTCATCAGTAATATAACTGACCATTAGCATGGTTATTTATTCATTAAACCAATCCAATCTGCAATTATTGAGTGTTGTATATTACAGACAAATTTCTAGAGCTTTCACAGTAATTGTTACATTCTAAAGAACAAACCATAATGTTATTCAAGTTTTTAGGGACTAGTTTTGTGTGTCTCTCAACTTAAATCTTCTTAAAATTCTATCCTGTACTATTAAAGTCCCAGAAATTTAATTTAAAAAATGGTATTATGTACACTTTAAGTTATGCCAAATCTGTCCAGAATAGGCTATAAAAAGGGGTCCAATCAGCAAAGTTTCTTTTAAAAAGTTTTATACATATTTAGATAGACTGCACCTGAACTATTCTAAGACATCGTTGAAATACATTCCTACATTCTCACTTTCCCCAAACACTCACACTTAAATATTTTTCTTAGATTGATACACAGAAGTGAACAAACTTGTTACATGAATATGAATTAAACGAAGCTTTTTAAGACAGGCACCATTTTCCCCACCCTATTTGTACAGTGCCTTGCACAACAGGGCCCCAACCAATCCTACTGTATATTTTAGAAATATGTGTCTGTCCATTCATCCACCCATCCAAGTCAAGAACTCCTCCTAAATGATTATAGAGCTAGGACCACCAAATTTGATACTTAGTTTCCTCTTATCATAACTTAAAGCAAGATCAGGGTTGGTTGTGCCAGGACAATGAGATATGCCTGGAATTAATTTTTTCCTCATAAAATGGAAAGAGATCAGGCAGAAGGGACAGTTATACTGCAGAAAGGCCACAGTGGGGCAGCAAGGGAGCAGAACTGGGGACTAGGACAGCTATAACTCAATTTGGCCAGCAGGGAGCAGGAGTGGAGAAAACGACAGTTATCTACTAAACATTTCAAACCAGTGTGAAAATATGGCCACTGGATTCAGAATTTGAAGCAAGCAGTTACAATTTACCAGAAAGGCCCTGATTCTGCAACACTTGCATAACTTCTCTCAATGTGCATTTCTCTCACTCTCACCCAGTAGGGATCTACACTAGGACTATTTTGAAATAACCCCCTCAATGTCAAATTTACAAGTGGAAGGTCCACTCTACCAAACCCATGATTTTCAATCATTAGCTGGGAACAGGGAACTGTGGCCAAGGGTAGCTTCAAGAGCAATACCTGTGGATGGGAGGAGTACATGGAGCCACCTGCCCTCCCAACATATGATCCAATAAAAAGATAATCCTCCCATCTCTCGAACACCCCAGGACCAACATAGCAATATCAATACTGCAGTTATTACTGTGACTTTTTTCTACCTAAAAAAATCAGAGAGCATCAGGCTTTCATTTAGAAGTGGAAAAAAATAAGATTCCCCCCACCCTCCAATACTGAAAATTTAAAAATATTCCAGCCTTAACAAAAACAACAACAACAAAAAAAAGGAGGGGGGGAGAATTACACAAGCCTGATTCATGAGATTACTAATGATACAGAAATGAACAGCATTTTAATGGACTGAAAAGTCATTTAAAAACTTTTGTCAGCCAAATGTCTTCAGTGTATTTTAGAGGTCTAAAGGAGTAGGAGTCTGAACAGATGAACATTTAGGCAAATGAGATAGGTATTGACCACGCACAGAAAAGGTGTTGCACTGGTTCTCTTTCTGTAATTAAGCAGAAGATAAAAAGGATTACCAAAATTATCCCAGTTATCAATAACCCATGCCACACATAGTAATTCCTTCCTTAAATTTTGTATGTCAATTTCAAATTGGAGTACTCTCTTCTCTGTCATACCCTTGAAATCCAGGTTAATAAAACCTAGTGAAATCAAAACTGAGGCTTTACCCCTAAAGAGCAGTTACTCTGGGAAGAAGTAATCACATTCATTCTCAAAATCTGGAACATAAGAATGGCCAATGCCAGATGCATCAGAGGGAAAGATCATAACAGGGCAATCCCACATCATCCACTCCCTGTTTATTTTTCCCCATACCATCTCCAATATGCTCCCATTTTTAAGGAATTTGTTAAGTATAACAATGATTATGATTCATTTTTAGGAAGGGATGTTAGACTGCATGCTTTTCAGGGCTTAAGGAAACTAATTATTAAAGACCAAATCTCAGAGGGATAGCCATATTAAGTTTGTATCTGCAAACACAATGAGGAGTCCTGTGGTACCTTACAGACTAACAGATTATTAGGGCATAAGATTTCATGGGTAAAACCCACTTCACCAGGTGAATTGAGTCTACAGAGGCAGAGGTATATTTAAGGACTCCTCCCCGAAAAAAAAAACCTGTGTAAATGAGGCTAATCATGAGGTTTTCGTGGCTCATTCAGAGCAGTTGATATGTGTGACAGGGTGACTGCTCCACACTGGCCCTTTTAGACTAAAACCCAGCCCTGGGAGAAGGCTGGGAGCAAAGCTAACAGCTGAGGCTGATATTGTCTGTTAGGGCCCAGCGGTGGGCTGTATAAATGAGGGCTACAGGAAACAAAGAGGGACAGACTCTTGCTCAGGCAGGAGAGACCTGGCTACCAGGGAAGCTGTGGGCTTCCTAAAACAGACCAGTGCAAGGCCCCAGCTAGCCCTGAGGGAAGGACTAAGTTACAGATGGCATGTAGGAGGGCCTTGGTGAAGGGAAGGCATAAGAGGTGCTTCTGTTGCCATGCTGATGACCATATCAAGAAGCACTGCCCCCAGGGAGTGGGGCAGGAGGCCAAAAAGAAGGCTCAACCTAAGACAACCCTAAGAAGGGAGTGGTAAGGGCAGAAGCCTCAAATAAGGGAATCTCTGAGATAGAGGGACCCCAGACTACTCAGGGAACTCAGCCTAAGAGAGAGAGACCCCCCACAAGTCTGAAGAGGACCGCTGTGCGGACCCAGACTCTTCAAGAGTGGACAATCAGCCAGAGGGAGGCACCTTACAGGCTAATGGCAAAAGGCACCATGGTGCTGAGACCACCCCGTGACAATGTGGAAATGTGGATATCAAGAAAGAGGCAACTGCCTTTGCAGTGCATTAACCACATATGATCTTTATTCATTAAGGTTAATGCACTTCAAAGGCAATTTCCTCTCTCTTGATATTCACATTTCCACATCAACTGCTATGAATGAGCTACTTCCACACTGACTTGGAACTGGGCCCCCCTTTTACCTGGCTCAGGTACCTGGCCAATCTGTTGGCCATCCTGTATACACTAACTGTATTCTGGCTCCTGCGTGTGACCTGAATTCACATATACCATCACCACAGTGCAACTGCACTAGCACCAGCTGGAGACTTTCACCTGTAATTGCTAGTCCATGCAATAAGGGGGCCACTGTGGCAGCAGTCGCAGGAACTGAGAGCGGGGAGACTTGTGCCCTTGTGCCCTTAATCCTCTGCCTGCTAGTACCTAAGCAGAATGAAGAGAAGGTAGAAAAAGGCCTGATTCAGAAGGTGAAGAGATGAAGAATGGGGGAAGGGAAGAGTTAAGGATGTGGGGGAATCGTACGGGACAGGAGCCGAGAAGGGGAACAAAAGGGGAGGGGGGATTTATCAGTGGAAGTAGAGGAAATGGGCAAAGCATGACCAAGCCAGGCAAGAGCCAGGTTTGCGGTTCAGTAGACAGAAGTGAAAGGGGACAGCGAGAGGACAGGAGCAGGTGAAAAAAATAATGTGATCATGCAACAGAAGACTGTATCATAGACCCTTGAGAACCAAACAGTTCAACAGGCATTTCCTAAATTGAGAGCTTTACTTTGTAACATTGAACAGTTTCTGTAGCTGTAATATGCAAAAGGATATATATATATATATATATATATATATATATATCCTTTTGCATAACAAAGTGCATTTTATTACTGCTTGCTCTTGTCATAATTAGGGATGTTAAATTTAGATTAATTTAACTAATCCAATAGTCAATGGGATTTCCATTGACTGTTCAATTAGTCTATAAGGGCGCCCCCACCTTTCAACTGTAGCAGGGGCCTTGCTGGGCTCTTGCTACATACAGTTCAAAAGCAGAAGTTCCACAGGGAGGATGGGGCTTCCTTTACTTCCCACTGGGGCTCTTGTACATTTCAAAAGCAGAATCGCAGCAGAAGTGGCATGAGCAGAGACTGCTTCAGTCCCCACTCAAACCATTTCCTGCTGTGCCTCTACCTCCCGTCTACCGTGGAGACGGTGCTGAGGGGAAACTACTTTTAATCCGGCTCCTGCTCTCCCCATTCTCACCTCTCTCTCTCTGATAGAGGCAGCAAACTGGGTGGGAAGTGACTAGTTGCATCACTAGTTGACTATCCACTAGACTTCTGCTTAGCAGATAGTCAACTAGTCTCTCGCATCCCTAGTCGTAATACAGATTCAGCAGACAAGAGCTCTAGAAGAGAGATCTGGATTCTCTTCAAACTCACATATCATCAGAATAAGTTTTAGATGTAGAATCTTCAGTTACTGGGAACAAAGTTTATGCTAGAAAGAACAAAACTCAATTTTCATATTCTAGGTTGAGTCTGCAGATATGGCAACGAGAGCAGAGGAAGACTATTTTTCACTTGTAAACTGAACACCTTTTTTCTGGGAGTCACTGAAAGAAAACAATGCAACTCCACAATAATTGTGGAGCTGCTTTTTAGAGTACAATTTCTTTTCAGCATGAGGTCAACTAGGAGTTTTTAAAGTACACCACTTTTGATTATATTAAGGAAAGAAAGCAATTCTCAATGTCCATAAAAGAAAAAAAGAGAGAAAGAGAGAAAGAGAGAAAGAGAGAGAGGATACTAGTCAAATTACAGAGGACTACACAATTCACTAAGAGCCAAACTATGCAGTGCCACGTGGAATGCCTCTGCTGGCATCCCTGCTCATAGAACCTTGTTAAAAATGATTTGTTAAAAAACGTCAACACTTGTGATCCTAATATTTAACCTATGAGTCATTCATCATCACTGCATTATAGCATTATGTTGGATCAAATGAGAATTCGGAGCATATACACGTAACACGAAAGAGGGAAAACAATGTTAATACCAGCTACAGGAGCATTAACATAGTGCAACTGGAACAAAATACACCCAACGAACAGATTAACAATCCCAACATACACTGCCTTTGCTAAACAAAGCCTGGGTACAGATCAGAGCATGACCATCAACTAGTCTCAAATAAAATGCTCAACTATAGGGTACAATTTGTGCTACTTCCTTAGAATATTCCTACCCTATCACCAAAACACACTTTAAACTTCCCTCTGGCTTTTGTTAAATATGTGCTAACCTCGATGCTGGAAAGCTACCATTTGATGTTATCTTTCTGGGATTTATAATCACATTTATCACCATTCAACTCTTTTCAGTATATAGAATACTAGCAGATTTACATGGCATTTCTCAGGTCCTTATTTAAAAAAAAAAAAGAAACAACACGGAAATACATATTTTGTTGAAATAATTGTATTCAAAATACTGTATTGTTTTAAGTTAATTTTGATTTCAAATTTCTTTACCAGGGATTGTTAACATTTGTTCATTTAATTTTTTTAGTAAATTTTTTAAAATGGGAATTCTATCAAATGTATTTTTCTTCATTCCTATAAACTTATCATTTACTATGTTTCAACAAAAAGGGGTTATAGTCAATGCTGTTTCCAGTAACATTTTCTTCTAGTTTTCAAACCTTAAGCATTGATTTTGCTGTGCCAAAACACAGCACTACTCCAACTTTTTACATTCTCACTCTCTTTAGCAAAGTTTATTGAGAAGCAATCCTATTCCTGGTTCATACTATTTTTCTGGCTCATCTTGGTTCAGATTTCTTCAACATTCGCTCAGTTATGACAATTTTGAGGACTACAGGTTGAACCTCTCTAATCTGGCACCCTGGGGATCTTACCAGTGCCAAACCAGAAAAAGTGTCAAACTTCAGGAGTTCCATATCATTTAGCAGCATTACAAACTCTTCAGTTACCTACTGGGCTTTTCTTAGAAGACATTTAGGGGTAAATTTAGAACTAAATGGCAGCACAGAACACTGCGAGTCTAGACTGATGGATGTAAACAAACTTCATGAGACCACGGGAAACTTGGTCAGACCCATAGTAAGTGGACATCCAGCTAACTAAAATCATGCCTGACCACAGAGTGCCAGACTAGAGAGGTTCATTGATTTGGTACTTGATTTGGTGACTCTCTTTTTTTGTTTGGTTTTAGGAGAAGCAGTCCATTCCTAGAACATCAAAACCCATATGTTACTTTAACATATGTAAGAGGATGTTGTACAGGCAGTCCCCGGGTTACATACAAGATAGGGACTGTAGGTTTGTTCTTAAGTTGAATCTGTATGTAAGTCGGAACTGGCGTCCAGATTCAGACACTGCTGAAACTGACCGCCAGTTCTGACTTACATACAGAATCAACTTAAGAACCCCAGGCGTCCCCAAGTCAGCTGCTGCTGAAACTGATCAGCAGCTGATTCCAGGAAGCCCGGGGCAGAGCAACTCTGCCTCGGGCTTCCTGTAGTCAGCGCTGGTCAGTTTCAGCAGAAGCTGACTTGGGGACGCCTGGGGCAGAGCAGCTGGGGTGCTACTGGACCAACCCAGCAGCACCCCATCTGCTCTGCCCCAGACGTCCTGATTCAGCCGCTGCTGAAACTGACCAGCAGCGGCTGAATCAGGACCTGGGGCAGAGCAGCTGGGGTGCTGCCGGGTTGGTCCAGTAGTGCCCACGGGCGCTGCAGGACCAATCGGCAGCGCCCCAGCTGCTCTGCCCCAGAGTCCAAAACAAAAGCCTGGTCTGCTGGGGGGGGGGGAGCACACTAGCTGCGCCCCACCCCCCCAGCAGGCCAGGGACACGGGGAGCAGAGCCGCAGCGGCAGCGGGGTGCCGCGCCTCTGAGGCTTTGCTCTGGCAAAGCCTCAGAGGCAGGGACCCCGCCACGGCTGCGGCTTCAGTCTGGGTGCCTGTGGTCTGCTGGGGACCGTCCCCAGCAGACCACAGGCACCCAGACTGGAGCGGCAGCAGCGGCGGTTCCCCGCGCCTCTGAGGCTTTGCTCTGGCAAAGCCTCAGAGGCGCGGGACCCCCCGCGGCTGCGGCTTCAGTCCGGGTGCCTGTGGTCTGCTGGGGACCGTCCCCAGCAGACCACAGGCACCGGGTCTCAAGGGGCAGCAGCAGCGGTTCCCGCGCTTCTGAGGCTTTGCTCTGGCAAAGCCTCAGAAGCGCGGGAACCCGCCCGGTGCCCCTGGTCTGCTGGAGACGGTCTCCAGCAGACCAGGGGCACCGGAGCAGCTTATGAACGGGGCTTTCTCGCCCCGACTTCCGGGGCGAGAAAGCTCCGTTCGTAAGTGCGGATCCGACGTAAGTCAGATCCGCGTAAGTCGGGGACTGCCTGTACAATGAATTTGGTGATCAGAGCTCTTATTTAGGATGAGTTCTTCATTACACAAAGTTGCAAAAACATAGTAGATTTATATAAATCTTACAGAATGATCAGACACAGACCTAACTGTTCTCCTCTATCGCCTTTCACATCAGATTTTCAGGACCGTCACTTGATTCTTCTATCCCTAATTCATCAGAGAATAGTAGTGAATTGGGAGTGTGGGTTTTGTTTGTTTACGGCCCTTCTCATTAAGATGATTAAAATGCCACAAAGATATGGTTTTGTACTTCATTTTGGAGATAGGCATAAAAGTCACCATTCTTAGCTCTTGTAGAACTCTCACCCACAAACCTGAATTGACATTGAAACTTTTCAGACATTAGGCAAATTACATGTGACATTTTTCTATGGCTTTCTAATAGTGTCTAGTATTCTCATTTTTATGAGGCAGGCATAGAGAAGACTGTATGATCCCAGTTTTAGAGGCAAAAAGTTAATATACCACTTGCCTGCATGTATACTGCTGCCATGATTCTCATTTCATAGTTTATACTATTCCTCAGTGACAAAAGCATAGAAATAAAATGACAAAATTGCATTTCCCTATTTATGGCTCAATTAAAAAAAATTACCTCCAATAGAAAAGGGAATAGTATTGGCAGTATAAAAAAAAAAAATACTTGTAACCACACAACATAGAAAATCAACAGTCAGCCACGTACTTTCATATTCAAGTGGGATCATAATCAACAATTCCTCTCAACAAAGTTTACTCAAATGCCTTCCATTGCTGAAGGAGAAAGTTTAACAGTGACTATTGAATAATGGAACTTCAAGAGCATCCATGCCCAGCCATATTTGCTAACTGTATAGCCCTATACACATGATATGTGAGGAATTTCTGCTCCTCAAGGAAATGTTTGCAAGAAGGACAGGTTTCCTGATCCTATAATAATCTATGCCATAGAAAAGATGGGTGGATGATAGGATCCATACTGAGTTAAATGATCAATTATCGAAAGGATGAAGCTATTATCATACTAACTTGTAAAACTATATCACACCAGTTTGAATGACTGTCATTTGCTTTGATTCTTCTAGAATTAAAGACACAGCTCAGTGGACTTCTTTTTAAACCTAGTGCTACATTTTATAGCTAGCTTATAAATTGCAAGATTATGTAGTTTAGAGTAGAAGTTATGTCAGAATTTTAGTTCCCTGGGTTCCGATGCAGCAATTAGGAGACACGTGGAAGATCCAAACAAGACACGCTGTCATGTATTAAGAGCAAGATCTAGGCATTACTTGCCACTGTAATGCAGGTGAAGTACATAGACTGAACTCTAATTACAACAGATTTTTTTGGAAAATATCGATATACAGTATATGGAAGTTGAAACTCCAAATTCGCAAGATTATGCTGACAGCTGAAAGGAGATCATAATTTGAGGTACTACTTCTCATTTCCCCAAACATTATCCGCAAACTAGAGTGAGTACAGTACTTTATTTTCTACAGTGAATTAACTCATTTCATATTTTTCCAATAGTTTATACGGAATGAACATACCATGTCTAACAGACTACTTACTATATTTCTTTTCTATGAGGACAATGAATACAAGCTCAATTGCAACAGACTAAATACAGTATATTAATCATTTTAACCAATTAGCAAAATATCAATTTGTACAATACCTCTTTATGTCTGGCACAAACAGAAAAATCA
This sequence comes from Pelodiscus sinensis, assembly GCF_052426305.1. NCBI lineage: Eukaryota > Metazoa > Chordata > Testudines > Trionychidae > Pelodiscus > Pelodiscus sinensis. Next base: position 112,440,176 of record NC_143055.1, on the reverse strand, counting down.
GTTAAGATCTCTCCCTAGAGAGGTTATAAACTGCTATGATTGTTCTGCAAAGAAACTCACTCTTGATCTAAAAGACATATAGAAGAGTACAAGAAAAAAAGTTTCAGTTAAAATATATGGACTGTGCTTGTAAAGGTTAAGAATATAAAGAATCAGTACAAAATATTTCAAGTGACTTATTACACACAAATATAGTCCTGAAAAGTAAAACAAGTCATTTAGTTGAATTAATTGAACTACATAGATATTTGACAAAAATCAGGATGCCAACTGGTCTTTCCTGAATTGAATAAAGTTATTTTTCTCCAATCACACTTTTTGGTGGGAAAGGGCATGGAATGCTATATTTTTTCCAGTTTAAGGAGCAAATATTCAGCTTCTTATTTCAGCAAGCACAAAGAGATACACTGCAAAATCATGAACATGGAGTTGAAATCACTACTGTTTTCTATTTTCAATTATGTGGATTCTGTAGAGTTATCAATGGAAGCAAATGATAAGCAAGTCTCCAAAAACCCGATAGAAAGTTATACAGATGATTATTACTCTAATAATCTAAACAGCTCAAACTATTTAAGAGTGAGAGACCACATACTCTGACCTCTGTCTCAAATGCAGTGATTGCTGGTGCCCTTCCCATTCATGGTTATTGAGTTTTGCTGACCCCATGAGGCGATATTTTGCAAAAGTTGAAGAGATGGAGATCAGACAAAGAGAACATAACTGCACTGAAACCATATTCATCTGGACATAAATCGGGCCCTCTCGGACATCCAGGCAGGCCCGTACCACTTCCAACTCTTGAAAATAAAAATAAAAAAATAAGGCACCCACCCTAGAAAAAGAGAGACACATAATTTGAATATTTTTATTTAACAAATACTTTTCAAGCCTTTTCCTGTGTAAGAAAAATTAACAAGTGGCTAAATTTGAGGCTGGCCTTCAAGCTTGGTGTCCAGGCCAAATAGCATACCTGGCTCCCCCACCAATTGGCCCTGGAATAATTACTGCCCATGTAGATATGAACCAGTAGAAAAGTGCACACGCTAAGGTGACCCATGCTCATTGGCAATGAAGAATGAAAAAAAAAATACATTACATTATGTATCATTTGTTTAGTTAAGATTGTAACTTAAGGCTGCAGGTAAATATCAGCTATTTACCACCCATTATGGATACAAACTGCAGAATGCACGAACTTCCTCTATTCAGAATTCCATACAGTAGCAGCACTCAATTCAAACAACCTATTGCCTCACTATCTACTTTATAAAGCTAGTGGAAATTCCAGCCATGGGATTACACAGCTTTTTATCTGGTTTACAGCAAACAAAGCACTTGTCAAGATAAAGGCATTGTGCACAACCCAGCAGGGTGATACATACAAACATACAGAGTAAGCTAGAAAGGTAACAGGGATGCCAATAAAACACTATCCTCCCCCATCCTCCAACTATATAATACAATCATTGAAGCCAAAGATGAAAGGATTGAAGAGACTTCAAGGATGAGGCAGAGAGAAAGATCATGGCAAAAAGCACAATAATCCTCCCCACACCCATATCCTTGAAATGAAGGCTTCAGTTCCTAATAAGCTGCATCTCTACTCTCTTTCTTTGTACTTCCATAACAACTTAACAAAACAAACAAGATGTTATACCAGCCCTCATTTATTATCAGCTGCCATTACTAAATATTATCATTGAAAAAGGACTAAACCACATAATAAATTACAAGAGTTCAAAGAGCTTGTATTTCATCTATATACTGCTAACACAATCTTATTTGTAGTTACAAAAGGAAAAACTATGTAGTACTTTAAAGACTAACAAGATGGTTTAATAGGTGGTTTCATGGGCCAGACCCACTTCCTCAGATCATATTCTGGAAAAGAACTGGAATTACTTTTTTCACTTTTTCCATTGTATTCCTTTGGTATATATGGTCATGCCAATTCTCTTCCAGAATATGATCTGAGGAAGTGGGTCTGGCCCACGAAACCACCTATTAAACCATCTTGTTAGTCTTTAAAGTGCTACATAATTTTTCCTTTTGTTTTTGCAAGATCAGACTAACATGCCTACCTCTCTATTATTATTTTGTAGTTGTTCCTGAAGTCAGTCAAGCACCTTAATTGTTCCTGAAGTCTTTTTCGACCTCTTAATCTTAACATTACATTTATTTGCCATTAATAGCAGAGGGAATGAACAGAACAGGAAATTATCAAGTGATCTCTCCTGTTGCACCCATTCCACACTCAAACAGAGGATAGCGAAACCATTCCTACCCATCCCAGCTAATAAGCATTGATCGATCTAACCTCATGAATTTATCTAGTTCTTTTTTGAACCCTGTTAAAGTCCTGGTCTTCTTACCGGAAGATGTTGTGGAGTTCCACAGGTTGACTGTGCGCTGCATGACGAAAAGCATCCTTTTGTTTTGTTTTAAACCTGCTATCTATTAATTTGGTGAGCCCTAATTTGTTGTTCTAAGAAGAAACTTTTCCTTGATTTTATAGACCTCATCATATCCCCCCTTACTCTCTCTCTTCTAACATGAAAAGTCCCAATCTTTTTAATCTGTTCATATGATAGCAATTCCTACCCCTAATTATTTTTGGTGCCTGTGACGGGGCTAACCTGCCCCGCACTGAGCAGGAGGGAGAGGAGCCTGTTTATTGGGTAGAACACGCCCCTCCCCCACAGCCCTACTGGGCATGCTTGAAGTGCAGCCTCACTGTAAAAGGCTGCCGGGCTGCTCAGTTGGGGCAGTCCGCCGGGGACGAAGGAGCTCCAGCCCAAGCTGCAGGCCCGCCGCTGGACTGGCCGCCAGACTCAGAGCCAGAGGGACCGCTGCTATTTCTACTACCATCCCCGGGGCGAGCACGCCCCCAACGCCAACACCGGGGGGGCCGCCCGCCCCGCTGCAGGGGACACCCCCTGCGCTGCTGCCCCAGAGACAGGACCAGCTAATGTTGCCGCCGCCGCCAGCCCAGCATCGCCAGGTGGGACATGTTTTGGGGAGGACCTCCCCCCCCCCGCTGAGCCAGTGGTGGGAACCACCCACCACCATTAGGGCCCTGGGTTGGGGTCCGGTGGAGAGGGAGGGCCTGGACCCCCCTACCCCAACCCCTCAGGGCATGGACTAGGCCTCAGGGCCCGTTGCGGAGGCCAGACTAGGCCACAGGGCCTGCTGTGACGGTGGACTAGGCCTCTGGGCCTGCTGCGGAGGCTGGACTAGGCCTCCGGGCCAGTTGCTAGTGCTTTAATTTTGGGGAGAAGGGAACGGGGCGGGGAGGAGCCCCGCCACAGTGCCCTTTTCTGAACTTTTTCTAATGCCAAGATTTTTTTGGGGGGGAAGGGGGGAGATGAGGCGATCACATCTGTACGCAGTATTCAATATGTGGATATACCATGAATTTATATAGAGGCAATAAGATATTCTCTGTCATATTCTCTATCCCTTTCTTAAAGATTCCTAACATTGTTTGTTTTTTTGACTGCTGCTGCATATTGAAGTATATGTTAAATTTTAATGTTTATAAATTGATCTGCCATTTTGTTGCTTAGCTACCTAGTTTTGTGAGATCCTTCTGAAGTTCTTCACAGACTGATTTGGTCTTAATTAACTTGAGCAGTTTAGTACCATCTGCACATTTTGCCACCGGACTGATTGCCCCTTTCTCTAAATCATTTATAAACAGGTTGAATGGGATTGGTTCCAGTACAGATCCCTTCGGGACACCATGAGTTACCTCGGTCCATTCTGAAAATGGACCATTTATTCCTACCCTTTGTTTCTTACTTTTTAACCAATTATCAATCCATGAGAGAACCTTCCCTCTTATCCCACGACAATTAACTTTAAGATGCTTTGGTGAGGGACCTTGTCAAAGGCTCTCTGGAAATCTAAGTACACTAAATACACGTGAAATCCCTTGTCCACATGCTTGACGACATCCACAAAGAAATCTAATACATTAGTATGGCATGATTTTCCATTCCAGAAACCATGTTGACTTTTCCTCAACAGATTAGGTTCATCTAGGAGTCTGACAATTCTGTTCTTTACTATAATTTCAACTAATTTTCCCAGTACTCATGTTAGACTTACCGGTCTATAATAGCCAGGATCCCCTCTAGAGCTCTTTTTAAAACATTGGCATCACATTAGGTATCTTCCAGTTATTTGGTACAGAAGATGATGTAAAGGATAGGTTACAAACCACAGTTGTTAATTCCACAATGTTGCCTTTGAGTTTTCAGAACTCTTGGGTGAATGTCATTGGCTCCTGGTGACGAGTTACTGTTTAGTTTAGCAGTTTGTTCCAAAATCTCCTCTAACACCACCTCAATTTGGGACAATTCCTCAGATTTGTCACCCAAAAATAATCTCTCAGGTTTGGGAATCTCTGTCATGGAGACCAATGCAAAGAATTCATTTAGTTTCTCCCCACTGACCTTATCATCTTTGAGTGCTCCTTTATCATGTCAATCATCCAATGGTCCCACTGACGGTTTAGCAGGCTTCCTACTTCGGGTATACTTTTAAGTTTTGGCTAGATATTATTCAGATTCCTCTTTGGTCCTCCTTTATATATTATATTGCACTTTGACAGGGTTTATGCTCCTTTCTGTTTTCCTTACTAGGAGTTTAAATAAGGACTTTTTATTTCTCACTGCTTCTTTCACTTTGTCATTATGCCACGGTGGTACTTTTTTGTTCTCTTACTTTGTTTTTTTAATTGGGGGTATGCATTTAAGTTGAGCCTCTATTATGATATTTTGAAAAGTTTCCATGCATCTTGCAGGGATTTTACTTTTGTCACTGTACCTTTTATTTTCTGTTCAATTTCAAAAAGGGGGAACTACACAAAAATGAGGAGCTCAAGTTTAATGCTGCGGCATTGGGCTGCTCTGGTATTTTTCCACCACAGGAATGTTAAATTTTATTACATCACAGTCATTTTCAAGCATTCAACTATATTCTCCTCTTGGCTCAGATCTCATGTATGACTAAATCAAGAATTGCCTCTTGTGCTATGGGTTCCAGAATCAGCTGCTCCAAAAAGCATGCTAGTTTTTCCTGACTCCTAAAAATACACTCAGGTTGTTTTCAGATTTCAAACTATCTTCTAATACATAAAATATCTGAACTAGATCAGTTCATTCACTGCTGTTTATAACTTTGTAAGCTGCACTTGAGCGGTAGCAAGGTACAGGGGGTGACGACACTAGACTGGTACTCAGGAGACATGGGTTTTGTTTCGGCTCTGCCACTGACAAGCTGTGTGACTGTACGTAAATCTTTTCTGTTTCCCTTCCCACGTTGCCTACTTCAATCCAGTTCATTCAAAACACAAGCTTAAATCCAATCTTCACCGGGCAGCTTGTGCTTCAAGATAAAAATGTTAAGTTCTATCCTGAAGCACTTACATTTTCCTGAAGCAGACCTTTCTAAGTTTATCCATACAGAGCCTGTGTCTACTACTAGTTTGTTGTGGCCTCTCTTACTGTCGTTAGAGTAGTATTTGTTGAAGTTGTCTGATTCGGTTTGGGAAGTGCAACCAGCTGTCATACAATGAAAGAAGCACATGCCCACATACCTAAATATTTCATACAAGCAAGATCACTTATCTGATAAGGTGGTAAATGTGTCAGGAAAGGGTGGTGATAATGGAAGGATTTATATACAGATGTATTTCCTGCTACAGCAAAAAGTTCTGTTTCATTTTTTTCAAAAATATTAAAATCTTTATCATGGTACAGGTTGAACCTCTCTAGTCCAGCATCCTCAGGACCATATCAGTGCCCATCCAGAGAGTTTGCCGAACCATGGGAGGTCAATATTGTCCAGCAGCATTGTGACAAAGTGGGAACTATATTTGCTCTATTTATTCCATTATGTTGTATGTGATTTCTATCCGCCTATACTGTGCTAAACTGTAGCATGTGCCTCAGTTTCCCTGGACACTGCACAGGTGTTCGGATGGGGATGGGCATTTTGGATGTGAAGTGAAGTTGCCCCAGGCTGCCCCAGTCCAGCACATACACAATGGCAAAGGCTTTCTTTTAACCCGAGCCTAGAAGGGGTCAGAGGAGAGGTGCAACCAGGTAAAACCTTTTGTCCAGGAAGCAGGAGAAAGGAAGTGGCAGGGCTGGGACCGGTTACTGAGTGTGAAAGTTAGGGTATGTCTAGACTACATGCCTCTGCCAACTGAATAAAAATGGCCGCTGCTGAAGCATAAGGGATCGGTCAGCAAAGGCTTTCCTTGTCGACCGATCCCAGTCTTGACTGCCGGTTTCTGCCGACAAGCAGCTGAGCTAGCACAATGCGGTGGCCATTTTTATTATAATGAAGCGAGGGATATTTAAATCCCCGCTTCATTGATTATGTCGGTATGTCTAAATTTACATGCCTCTCTTGGCAGAGGCATGTCATCTAGACATACCCCAAGTCTCAGTTGGCTTAGGACACAGGGAGGAAGTCATGGGCCCTGGCTCTGACTACGCCCCACCCCTCCCACTTTCCAAGATGAACTGTTCTGAGTGCTTCTGGTTCCTGTGCTAATAAGTCTGTTCTACACCGTATTCCTGTGAACTAATAAACCTTCTGTTCTACCTGCTGACTAAGAGTCACATCTAGCTGTGGATAGGGGTGCAGAGCCTGGTAACTCCACACACCTCTGTGACAAGCATTACCAACACTTCCACTGCTTGCTGGGCTCTTAGAGGACATTTAGCTAAATTAGACCTAAATAAGAGCAGAGAACACTGAGAGCCAGGACTGGTGACTGTAAACAAACTTTGTGGGACTGTGGGAAACTTGGCCATGATAAGTGTCAGAGGGGTAGCCGAGTTAGTCTGTAACAGGAAAAACTTAAAAAACAACTAAAAGTCTAGTAGCACCTTAAAGATTAATAGAAGATGTAGATAGTACAATGAGCTTGTGTGGGCACAACCCACTTCTTCAGATGACTGGAGTATTAGAAGTCCAGATCCAAGAATAAGTAAGGGAAAAGGAAGGGGGGGGGGAGAGAGACAGTGAGTAGATTGTTCAAGTGGTTACAAGAGGCTGATAAAGAACAATTGGCACCTCGGTTGTTTGGCTAAGTCATTAGGATGTGAAAGGTAGTGTGTGAGTTAGCCTATGTCCCTGTTCATTTACAAGTTTAATTCTTATGAGAGAGGAATGAAGTTAAGTTCCAACCCTTCCCTGTGTATTTGGCTTGTGGAATTGGCCTGAAACAACACAGTGACTTGGAAAAACATTAATGAATGCCCCAGCAGGTTAAAGTGTTCTCCAACAGGTTTTTGTGTATTGCCTTTTCGGATACCTTATTGTGTCCATTAATTCTTTCTCATAGAGACTGTCCAGTCTGGCCAATATACATGGCAGTGGAGCACTGTTGGCATTTGATGGCATAGATCACATTAGTGGATGTGCAGTTAAATTAGCCCCTGACGCAGTGGCTGATGTTGCTGGGTCCAGTGATGAAATCGTTTGTGTAGATGTGTGGGCAGAGTTGAACATCCAGATAACATAAGTAGACATCCAGCTAACTAAAATCAGGCCTGACCACAGATGTTGCCAGACCAGAGAATGCTCTGTCTACAATGTGAAAACCAGTCCGGTTCAATCAACCTTCAGATCTCTCTAAAGAGAACAGATCTTCATTCATAGCCTTATTCTGATATAAACCAACCCACCTCCTGAACCAAATTGTACCAAACATTTTACTATCTCCATCTGAGAAACTCCATTTGTCCCTTAATGCTGTCAGTCATTCCAGGCAACAATTTCCAAATAGATTGGCAAGACATACAGGAAGGTGGCAAAATTGATTCCTTCACTTCAACCCATACATTCACGATGCAACGTTTCAGATCTCTATTACTGGATAGCAAAATGTGTATGAAAGCCTGACAGCATGACTAATATCAGTTAGAGGTAATGGGTTCAGGCTAAATGCAAACTTAATTAGAAGAGAATTGAAAAGTTAAAGGCATAAAAATCATTAATGAGACATTGCCAAAAAGAGTACAGATAATGGATTGTCTACAAAATTACTCATCTTTTCCCTCAAGTCTATCCCAAAAAGTCTGTTGCCTGTGCAGAAGCCTATACTTGGTGTGGCTCAGAATGTGAAATGCTGTATGAGCATTCAGGCTCTGTTCTGCCAAGCTAAAACTCACTACTGTGCAGAAGACTAGTACAACACATACACATCACTTAAGAGGTGTACAGTTTCTTCACACTGCATGTTGTGTGACTATTGAAAACAATCTAAAACAAACTGGCATGGTCAGAAAGGGTTGAACAATTGCAGGACATGATCCAACATAAACCTGAAGAGGCATGTGAGGAAAAAGTATGTAAATGGTACTTAAAGCCATTCAGTGCTTATTTGGCTAGAGCTTTGAAATGGAAATCGGTATTGTTAGAAATCAGAGGTATACTAGTTGTGTGTGTTTATGGTCTTATAGATGCTAACCATGTAAACAAACATTACCCATCTACCACAATAACTGTTGATTCACACTTTAAAAGGTAATATTAGCATTCAGATTAATCTTGGATAAGATAATGTCACTGTCAAGATATCTCTCTAAAGTTTGTGATAAACAAATCTACGTTAGTTACCTGATGGTCCCTAAGCATGTAGTTATATCAAAAGACTGTTGTGTTCTCTCAGCTAAGGGGCTGCTGGAAACATAGAAAGCAGGGGTGCAGAAACTTTTTTGGGTCAGGGGCCACTGACAGAAAAATCAGTTTGGAGCCACATACAAGTAAGAATAAATAAAAACCCAAAAATCCTCATTGACATGGTTCCCCACTGAGAAGCAGAAATACAATCCCCATATTCCTCTCACACACCAGAGCCTAGCTGGCCCAGGCTAGTAGATTTTGTGTGCTCCAGCCCCACAAGCATCATCAGGGGGGCTGGGGCACCAGTACAGACTCCCCAAAGCTGAGGGGGAGCCCCAAGCCTCAAGGACCAAATCCAGGCAAGACAGAGACTACATCCTGTCCCTGGGCTTAAAGTTCCCCACCCCTGGAATAAAGGCCCTTGGTTCCTGAGCCTTTGTGTCTCATATTTGCTTAAATGCTCCTGGAAAAAGAGAGATCCCAGAACATCCTGGTGCCCCTTTTTAAATGAGTATTGACTTCGGCTCAGTTATGTTTGATGTTTCATACAGGGAAACTTAAGCCACAAGGATTGGCTGGAATCACTATGGATATGGATTTTAGTCTATAACCATCAACTAAATTATAAAAACTCTCTCAACTACAAGATCATGTTAGGCTGTTTCAGCCAAAACAGCAACAGGTCCAGTGGCACCTTAAAGACTAACAAAAGATCATAAACATTTGGGAGACAAGCCACACTTCTTCATATGCTTGAAGTGAACGAAAGGCAGAGATACAGAGATGGGAGTGTAACATCAGTGTTAATTACATCAGGTTTGATGTGGCTCACCTCCAATCATGATGAGGGGAAATTGTCTCTTCAGGCTCCTTCAAATTTGCATATGAATTCCAGCTCAGCAGTTGTGTGTTGCAGTATGTTTTTGAAGAGGGTTTTTTTTTTTTGGCCAAAGAAAGGAAACTTGCAAGTCAGCAACTATGTTTCCAGATAGGTTAAATGTTCCCTAACCGGTTTTTGTATATTACCCTTTTTGACTTCTGATTAGTGTACTTCCTTTATTCTCAATATAAAAGAACCAGTTGGGGAGCACTTTAATCTCACTCTTAGTTATGTAAGTGAACCTCAGGAATTGAACTCATATCTTTTAACCCATACTCACTTTTTTCCCCCCTCTTTTAAAACAATCATAGTTTAGTTAATAAGAATTGGCAACAGGTGTATATTTGGGATAGATCTGAAATATTCACTGACCAGGAAGGTAATGTATCGGATCCTTTGAGATTGGTAAAACTTAATCTGACTGGGGTGTCTGGATTGTGGCCTGAGGGTGGGTACTTTACTGGTCAATCAGAAATCCAAATCACACAGTAAAGTAATATAGAAGCGGTTTTGTGCTAGTTTGGTGAATATGGAATAACCGCTAGTTCTGGGGATTAGCTGCCCCTTTTCTTGCGATGCACCATAATTGAGTCACTTCAGCTGGCTCCACTGCATCCCTCTGGATCATAATCAGTCAAGAATCCACTCACCTAATTCAGCAATATAAATTACCTATAAAATTAAAAAAGGTAAGTCCACAAATAGAGGCAGATGTGCTCCTGAAATACTTACAAATTTTGGTATTTTATATACACTATAGAATCACCTCCTATTCAGTACATAAAGAACACATAGTCCAATTACTGGTACATTTCGGTCTGTGGTTAGTTTTGTGTTAGTTTTCCTGACTCTTGTTCTTCAAGTCAAAAACAAAATGTTGACAAACATGCTAATTAGCCCTCTCCACTCCAAAAAATATTCCTAATATTCAGATGAAGATGATCTAAGTGGATCATATTCTGTGCAGTGCCTCTCAGAAGATAAAATTAAAAAAGGCACAACAAGTATGGGGACAAATTTTTAGGTTTTTTTTTTTTTAAAAAACACACCAGAGCCTGTGCTGCTCTGAGAGCCGGAGCAGTATGAAGCAGCTAAAGCAAGTGCAAGATTGTGGGTCATTTTCTTTATACTTGGAGCTCTATTTGTAACATGGTAATTGATGCCAACTATCTGTGTAATTTGGTGTCATCTAAATCAGTGGTTCTCAAACTGTGGGTCAGGATCCCAAAGCGGATTTTAATGAGGTCACCCAGAGCTGGCTTAGAGGTTAATGGGGCCTGAAGCCAAATCTGAAGCTTTATGTTCAAGAGCTTCAATCCTTGACAGCAGGACTAGGTTACATGCACCCTGCCTAAGACAGAAGCCCTTTGGTTCCCCCATCTGAAGCACTGAGGCTTAGGCTTTGATGTCTTCCCCCTGGGGTCATGCAGTAATTTTTGTTGTCAGAAGGGGATCTCAGTTCAGTGCAATCTGAAAACCCCTAATCTCTGATGGGTCCATGAGGAATACATAAAGCAAGACTCCATCCAGAGAATATTACTGTCCATTTCTTATTCATCTTGGCTGTGTCTACATTGGCATGATTTTGCGCAAAAACGCCCACTTTTGGGCAAAAACATGCTGCCTGTCTACGCTGGCGGGGAGTTCTTGTGCAAGAACACTGACGTACTAATGTGTGAAATCAGTGCTTCTTGCGCAAGAACTATGATGCTCCCACTCAGGAAGAAGCCTTCTTGCGCAACTGTTCTTGCGCAAGAGGCCAGTGTAGACAGGCAACATGAATTTCTTGCGCAAGAAAGCCCGATGGCTAAAATGGCCATCGAAGCTTTCTTGCGCAAAAGAGCATCTACAGTGGCACGGATGCTTTTGTGCAAAAGCACATTTCTTACACAAAAGCACATGCCAGTATAGACGCTCTCTTGCACAAATACTTTAACACAAAAACTCTTGCATTAAAAGTATTTGCGCAAAATCTTGCCAATGTAGACGTAGCCCTTATGTTTTGACTTGTTTCTGAGGCATACATGAACATGATTTTTATTTTTTATATGTAAAGTCCTGTTCCTGTGTTTTTGTGTTTTGTGTTTTAAAGAGTTGTGTGTGAAAACAGGCGTCCTACAATTTACTCTGGAAAGGGTAAATGCAGAATAAACTTTATTTCTGATGGAAAAGAATTGCACAACCAAAATAATTCCACATGAGAGAGCCATTCTCCTTCCAGGCCCTGTTAGCTTCACACATGGCTCAACCTACTGCAGGGTACCTGACAAATGTGCTGTAGGCGTGAGGCCATCTTTGGAAACAGCAGGACCAAGCCCACTTAGTTCTTAAGAATTAGGATCAGAGCCCTTGAAGAGAATCTGATACTGCAGCCACATGGAACAGAGCTACAACTCTTTTAAACCTAAGCCAGACATGATATTAATTTGTCTTTCAATTGTCCTGAGTCACATGAACCATACTTTAAGTTGGTTAGTTGTATTTTTTTTAAATCCACTCCAATTCTTCCCTACTTTCTATTTTTTCTCTTTTTAAAATGGTCTATTTAAAGTCCTACCAAATGCAAACCATTACCAAGAAAACTCTCAAAAGTAACCGCTTTTGGCAAACATAGTAAAGGTTTTATTTTCCTCTGATAATTAAAGCCAGGAATTTCCTATCCCATACAGCACTAAGAAGAGGCAAACGACTCAGTTTTCACGGCACAGTGGTTTTATTTATTTGTAACAAGGGCTTCTGCTTTGGATAATCCATTCCTACACTTTCATCAACCAAATTAGCAGAATGCAGTGATAGTTCTAAGGTGCCTCTTCAAGTAACCTCATTTATTAAACACCAGTACTAATAAGCAAACACTTCACCCACAAGACACAACATTCATTCACAACATTCATATGTGCTATGTACCATTAGGAGACTAAATATGAATTGAATTTGTTGATGTATTTCAAAGTTTTGGGACGCATATATTATTTGCTAACTCTTCCCCAAAATGTGTCATGAAAGATTATCTGCACATATTCAAAATGCTCAGTACTTTTGTCACATACCAAAAAGGGACAGAGTAAAGTAACCCGAGTAACCCCTATTATTTGTAAATACTGTTTTGTGGACTTTGGGTATTCTTTTTACTTCTATCCCACAATTATGTATGTGAGAAACCAATGATGATCTGCAATCTGGAAGTACATTGCCATCTGCTATTTGCAGATCTAGTCAAATTTAGAGAGTTAATTAAAGATTTAAGACCATCAAACAATACTGCTGAAGCAAAGAACTAAACTTCTTTCCTATTAGGGCTGCCTATAAATAATCTCAGTTGCTTGTCTCATTCACTTAATACCACCATAAATTCCCAGCATCTTAAGGGAAATGTAACCTGCATCTGTGATACACCTGTATTTCCTTAGTTTTAATAAACAAGGTCTCAACTGTAGAATGACAATAGGAATATATTATCCACATCTATTTACTGGGGGGAACAAATGCACAGCTGTCATCGGTAAGTACAGGGATTTAGAACTGGAAGCATTTTACAGAAAATCCCAGCTACATGAAGTATTTTTAATTGGTTTGGACTTCCACATTGCTATGGCATATATTTTAACAGCAGGGACAATTCTCCATTTCATATAAATCTCTTCCCTCCATCGACCTCTTTCCATCTCATCACATCCACCAAATTACCACAACCATCCACCTATGCCTTTTTATCATGTTGCTTCCTCCTCCAACAACCTACTCTTCACTGTTCTGCCACACACACACACACACACACACCCACCTACCTTCCATCTCTCTCTCTCCTCCCACCCCCATCTTAAAATCCACTCCTCTCCAGCACATCCCACTTCCTCTGCCTGCAGTCGTCTTCCTGCTGCCTCCATTTATTGTGCTTGCTCTGTGACCCCTAGAAATGGAAGGCATCAAAAGACATTCAGTCTACAACTGTTCTAGCTTCTGTCAGAGGACACCTATTGCCACAGGGAACAGGGTACACACACAGCAGCATTTACTCCCCCTTTAAAGGAGGAGGGGATAGAATCTGTAACTAGCCCCTCAGTGGCCTGAAAACCATTAGTTTACCTGCTATCTGTCAAATTCAACATCTCTACCTCCATTAAGTCTCCTGACGCTGGCACCGCACCTTCCAATACACCAAAGCTGGGCTGTAATTTTGACTAGTCTAAAACTAATTGGTCAACTGATTAATCAAATATTCTTTAAAACACTGGACAAAAAATTTGAAGCACTCCATTATTAGAAGAGTAGTGGCATTAAGAAGAAGGAAAGAGTAAGACTATGGTATCCGATAGCCTTAGCTTTTTCTAGTAAGGCCTAATGACAAAAAAAAGTTCTAAAAATGAAATTATTTCTGGCTTTGGCACTATTAGGTTAGCATTTAAATGTGAACATAAATTCAAGACCAACCCTTTACAAAAGAAAAGAAAGATAATGTTCAACAAATACACAAACTATAAAATAAGTCATTTGTAAATGTACTTTTGCTAGGTGGGCAGCAAGCCAAACTCTTCAAGCAGTTTACTGGCTGTGCATCCTTTGTGTTGAGAAAAAGGTTTAATGAACACTCTCCTCCCACTCCCTTCTGAGGCAGGACCTGAGGCCTTGTCTACACTGGCATGTTTTGGTTACAAAACAGTGAAAGAATATACACTAACACGCAACTTTTGTCAGGAAAAACACCCAGTTTTGTGAAAAAAACTCCACCCCTGCAAAAAGCCTCTCCCCCCTCCCTTTATAGTAGGCAATGAACCAGTGTGGACTCTGCTGTTTGTATTGTCAAGACAACTGGATTTCCTGCCAGTATCCCACAATGCCTGCCCTGACGGCTGATGAGTGAGCTGCTCCATTTGGGGAGCAAACAAAAAAACAACAGCAAATCATTGGAATGCTTCTGTTCTGCTGCTGCAAGGGGAAGGCTGGAGAGACCTTGGTACTGCACTGACATTGCTTAGCAAGGAGAGCTCACAAGGAATCCCAGAAGTGCAGGAATCAGTTCTGCCTTCCCACAGCACTGCACTATGGGATGCTTACCCCACATTGCTTTGCTCTATCTGCTGACAAGGGAGCTAGCAATGTGGCCAGGAAACGTCAACAATGGGAGGCAGAAAAACCGGTTTGGCCTATTTTCACTCTTTGGCAGGTTTTGCATATCGACAGCACTTTTGTCGCCAAACCTTCCCAGTGTAGACATAGCCTAGGTCTTTTCATTGTTTAAATGAAACTCTTGATCTTGATTCATTTAATGTAAACTCTTGATCTCTTACACTTTCAACTAGCTCACGTTTTTCCCAGCAGGTGGCATTAGCAGGAACTAAAATGAGTAATCAATGTATTTAATGAAGATGGGTAACAGATTGCACCATGATGCAATCAAAAAAGCTGCATACATCAAAGCATTTTTGCTGGAATATCTGACAATCTTGAACATGGTTGAATATCATCAGACAGTCAATTGTGAAGCCTACATCAAACACACAGACATTATGCATCTCATCCGCTCATCTCTGGCTGGCTGCTAGAGCAACACTGGTGTAGCAGAATTCTGTGAGCTGTAGATTACTAGCTTCCTTGCTGATATTGATAACCTTTTGGGCAGCAATAGTGCTATCCAGAATCACATTAAGACCACACTGCTGGACTGAAGTTATTCACTTTTTTTTTTAAACAAAAGATGCTTTGGTTGAGTAATGGAGATTTTTCCTTCCCTTTTTTGCAGCAGCAATGGGGAGATATAGAAGCAAAAAAGAGGCAGAGGACTAAAGTGGAAGAAACCCAGTAGTTCCGGAGATCCCAAACAGCTTGTTTAAAAAAATAAAATAAAATCGAGAACCCTAAGAGCCTGTCACAAAAACCCATTCTCCCCCCTATGTTTTCCCCCAAGCCACTGAAACATTTAGACTGGATCATGGTCAGCTCTTTGGCCAATATCCCACAACTGGCACAAACCAGAAATACATCTTTGGTAACACTGAAAAGCCAGTCTTTTCCATGGTCAAACTGCTCATGGGAAAGGCAAAAGAATCTCTCAGGTTAGCCTGTTTTAAAATAAAAACCCTAGCTAAGGACCATCATCTGTCAAGTTGGATTTATTATACAATATTATGGGTGTACAGTCACTACCAACAGGGGGGACACAATTTAAGTATACACAAAATAAATTTTATTGGTACCGTACGTTACATTTATCTTCTGCATGAGAAAAACTCATTAAGTGCTCATTGCAGACAGAATATTCAGCAGAGAAGACAAAACTGTCAAGAAATTGTTCTATCAGGCTAATCTTAATTTACATTTTTCTCCTCAGAGACATGCATCTGTACTAATTAATAGGAAATTTACCAAGTAAATGTATCTATCAAGTAAAACAGAAATGCTGCCAACATACACTCCTTATTAATCACAGGCTCATATACCATTAATCAGACCATGTATTTAAATTTTTCACATAAAAACAGAGTTAGGATATTTTCTAACACACTTGCTCATGCCAATTAAAGTAGTACTTGTAGTAGTGCTCCCCTTCCATACATACAGTATTGTAGGACAAAATTTCTTTTAGAACAATCTCAAAATTTTCTAGCCATAAATTTATTTCTACGCCACTGTTTGAGGAAGAAGAAATAAGTATTTATGACTTCAAACTTATATACTCATTTAGGGATCAATTCTGCAAATATTTACATGTAATTGCTTAATTTTAACATGTGCAGGAGAGCTTGAGGGCCTTAACCATTTGAGTGCTGAGAATGCTTCTAAGAGTAGCAACAGTTACTGGATCCCTTTAAACATTTGCAGAAAAAAAAATTCACCTTGCTATTAATTTCTTTCTTCTCAACCCTAAGAGTTATTTTAAGATACGAGATGTCATGCTCAGAAGATTTGCTCAAGGAATGTTTATAACCAACCGTCAATCTCTGCTTATTGCAGAGGCGTCTTTAACAGCTCCAAAGTGAAAAATCACATTAGGTTCTTCAGTTGAAGCAGGAGTACAAATCCTTTTGTTCAACATAAAAGAAAAAGTGCATTATCAGCCAAAGTTACAGCAGTTACTTATAGGGTAGAGATAATTTTATGTAATGTTTGAAATAAATCTGCTAGATTAGGCAATCAAAACTTAATAATTATTACATTTTGGAATTTTTGGTATGTTTAATTTTGGAGGGACTTTTAGTTTAAAATTTTTGTTTTTAACAATTTGTATTGATGTAATTTGACTATTTGTATTGATGTAAGTTAACACAGTCTCAAGCAAAGAGTAGGTTATGTGCTTGACTGCTTTTAATTGTTGTTCTTTGAAATCCCCTCCCCCCCCACTTTTCTTAGAATGTACTAGAACTCTATGTAGACGACTGCACAGAGGAAGTAATTTGCAGTTCATAGGTTTCACTGATCCTACAACAAAACATCAATAATGCCGCATAATATAGAGCATCAAGTACTGAATGTAACATGTTATGCAGCTATATACATCAAAAAAGCAGTATTAGAGAAGCAGTCACACTACAGACACATGGAGAATGGATGGTACTACCCAGATGTATTATGCAATGCTGTTGTACATGCAGATCAAAAATCTCATTGGCTTTTGTGGCAGCCATATGACATAGTAAACCCATGTCTAATTTGCTGGCCATTGTCAACCGTACATCTTGTAGTCTTATTTCTCTCCCAGGAATATTATGCCCATGTGTTTACAGTTAGTGTTTTTTTCCCTCTCCGAATTTAAAAAACTTGCCATTTCCCCAAGATAAATCTCATTGGGTCATTTTATGATGCTATGTGTCTAATCTCTCTGGGTTCCTCTCTCTTATTTCTGTCCTGACAAGTGTTAAAAATTCCTCCAATTTAGTAATGTTTGTGAATTTCACTCTTGTGTTTCTCACATATTCTTCATTAATGAAGATGTTCATTTTGACTCATCTTAATAAAAAATCCTGGGTTATCACAGTAGATACCAGGCAATGTGTTGATTTGGAGGAAGTTGTGGACCTTTAGTTAATTTTCAATCCACATAACAGTGTACTTATCTAAGACAGTCTGAATAAAATTTCCAAGTAATATACTGCTGAACAGTAACCCCTTTATTAAAGATACCTAATAACACTTAGGATATGTCTGTGATAAAGACACATGTATACAGTGCTGCAGCTGTACCACAACTGCATAGACTCTACAGCATCAGAAAATCCCCTTCTGTCTCTGTAATTAATCTATCTCCAATTATTCCACCTCCCTTTCGAAGAATAGCATAGTTGACAGGCCTACGGGCGGGGGGGGGGGGGGGGGGGGGGGGGGTGTTAGGTCAGATTATTTCACACTGTTAAAAAACAAAATTTAGATTAAACTAGCTCTAAATAGAACAGACTTGCAGACAAAACCTCTATTGAAGTATCTGTACATGGCATTATTTAAGTATAGAAGATTAGGCATGAGAATTAACCTTTGCATAATCAAAGTATAAAATAAAACACGTCCTGTATGTCTATTTATTTATTTTGCAATGCTGTCCTGTTGAAGATGATTCCCTTCCTTTCTAGGATGCCTTGACGATGCCTTGAAATATTTTGTGTCATTTCTTCTAGTTTACCCTGCTGCTACCTGTGCAGAAGGGTTGTCAAGAGTGCACTCTCGAGTCCTTTATTCACCAAAGATTTAAAGAGTCTCTGAAACAAAGCAAGCTGTGCCACTCTATTCAAAGACTCTTCCAGTGTCTAACAGTCCATCTCACAGGATGTTGTTTTATTGCCCAAATTCACCATTTATTACTCTTAGTTTTACTCTTTTGGGCCTTCTTAAACAATTACCTGGTCCAATTTAATCCGATACAAAATACATTTTTCTAATTCTCAAGTGCATTTGTAAACTACTTGTGTATCCATGCACCTTAAATGTTCTGAGAGACTATTTGATTAATCCCAGATCTAATTTGCGATACTAATGCATTGTGAGTGTCAAAACACAATGTTTGCACAGAGATTGCCCTTATAACAATAACAATGATAATCACCTAGTTCAATTACTCACATTAAAGGACATACTTGGTGGTGAGTTTGCTTTTAATAAAAAAAATCCCCTTAAAATATTTCTTTAAACATTAGGAACATTAAAAGGTATACACAGTACATTCTCTGAAGTAGCTGGTACTGGTCACTGTTAGGCAGGATATTGGACTACACGGACCCCAACAAAATCCTACATGGACCCTAAAATACAATAGCACTTTTTTAAAGTCAAGACTGAATTTAGATCTTCAAACTGCTACAAAGTAAATTACACGTTTGGGCAACTGAGAAGGAAAATAATTTTCAGTATAGGAAAAAATGCACAGCTCATAGTATCGTTTAGCACTTTTTCTTTCATAAGAACTGCATAGCTCTGTGTTGACCATTATAAGTGACAATATTTTACATTCATTTATTCCAAAATATAGCAGTAACCCACCAAGACTAAAGAAGAGCAATGCACACTTACATAGCTCCATAATTCATAACAGCCTTTGAACGATGCAGAATTATTTCCAAAGCATCTCTCTTCTTTTCTCCAAATAAAGAACACAGGGTCTACTAACTGAGTGACACTAAAGACCAGGTAAGAACAGACCATAGCTTTTTTTGAAGAACAGGTAGGTAAGAAAACTTATTGTACTATTTTACTTTATCTGTACTCTGAATAATGTATTAATAGTAAAGTAGCGAAATGCTGTGCAGGGATTTACGTAGTTGTTTAGAAAGCATGATTAATCATAGGCTTGCTAATTCCCAGCTCCATTACCAAATGAAATATGGTAAATTCAAACGTAACTAAAAACCAGACTCAAAACCTAGTTTAAAAAAAATTAAACAGATGTCAACTTGAAATTACTATCACCAGATAACAACTTTGATGTTTCAGTTTTTGTTTGGAAAACGTAATGGGTAAAATGTGTGTTTCAGAGCAATTAAATTTGTAAGGCTCGTATCTTGAGCATACCAATTAAGATAAACGAAAAATGCATGTGAAGATACTGTCCACATATGCAGTATTGAGGCAAGTTCAGGGTCTAAATCCTTGTCAAAAATTTGACAGTTAGTTAAACTACTAGTGACTTTTAAGTAACTAGGGACATGTCAGAGTATCTAATGTCCCTGTGAACAGTCATTATGTGGCTATGCCAAAAGAAGGACAGGAGATACCAACATGGGTTATATCAGACCACGACTTTATTATTAGATGGCTGGGACTACCCAGCAGATAACCGTGTACAGTGCAGTTAACTCCATGTTTATTCCATAAATTACCCAGAGGGCTTTTCCCAGCTCTCCCTCTTTTCCCGAGAGTGCCAGGTCCCGAGAGTGCCAGGTCCATGAGGTCCAGCCTGTATTTTATCATCTAGAAGTACAGCACACTGCCTCACCCTTGGTCTGTGTAGAAAAAAAAAAGTGATCACTCTCACTAAAGAATGAGGTTATAGCCTGCCATACTTTGAGTCTTCACTCCTATTGAACAGCAATATTAATTACTTAAACAGCCAGAATAGCAAGCTTTTAAGTAAGAAGCTCTCTGAGTGTTTTTTTTTTTTTAAAGTGAGATTTGCAGGCACATTTTTCTTTTGAAAATATGGTCAATCTTAAGCAGTGCTTTCATCTCTGCAGAACCAGAAATCTACACCATTTGATGATTTTCAGACCAATGCCAAAAGTGTGACAGTATCTGACTCAGTGTTACAGGATGTTGGCATCAAAAGTTCACTCTTTGGGCCAGATTTCCTGCCAGAGTTCAATGAAAGCAAGAGTGCCTAAAGACTCATTGGGAGCAGAAACAGACTCTTTTTGAGGAGAGGAAGTATTAACAGTAGACAAATACTTTCAGAAATTCCTAATTCTACTTCTTATTCACCCAGAAACTTCTCCATCATGAACGTCTTTCTATTCTGCTTATTCTACTTTTCTGAGCCAGCAGAGTAGAGTCACAGGTGGTTCTTTATACTACTATTTGGTATCATAAAAATTAAATCTTAAAAGCAGTGCTTTTCAAGAGCATAAATTTATTTTCCTGTATGTATCCCATTAAAAATAAGGGAAATCCCATCCTAAATTACCAAATACTAAAAAACTAAGAAAGCTAACTATTCTCTGAGTGAAGAGCTAAAACATACCAACACACCTACACACATTCTCCAGTTTTAATGAACATATATCGTGTGTTCGTTAAACTGACATTAAGAAATCTGGAAGCTTTTGGGTTAATTTTTGGCATGGAGCATACCAGAGATAGGTAGTAAAATTAAACTGAATGCTAAATTTCAAAGAGCAAAACAAAGCATGTTAAAAACATCAGGCATTGGCTGTCAGAAGCTCCTCTGAGGAATGAAATCATTGAGATCCCACTTAAGCTCCATTCCTTTGTCAAAAGGGCTTACGCTGCCAACAGCTGTAATCGGAGTGAGCTGGGAATAATGTCTTTATTTAAAAGCTTTCCTGAACTCCAGGATAGAGGATCTATGCCAGTCATTTTGGCTTAGATACATTATTAGATATCTGAGGTAACAATGTGCGCCCTTCTAGAAGTGTGACCACAACTCTGGAAAGAGAAGTTTCTTTCCCCACAGAAAAGACAAGTTTGCATGGCCAGTTGTCATGTTGGATTCTGATAAAGATAAGAAAGAATGGCTGTCGATAGGGATGCCATGATACTCAGAAGAACAGTAAACAACAGATACTTAAAGCACTGCTTTGTTAAGGAATAAGATTGCGAGCAGGTTTCTTGTAACAATGTTTGATTGATAACATCTGATTTCAGGATACCATAAAGCCAGACCCTTCCAAAGAGAGGGGTCTTTTCAGCCGATGGACATTTTTCATAAAGGCCACTCTAGTGATTCCTCTGTTTTAAGTAAACTAGGCAGTGTGTTTAAGTAGATCATACTCCATTTATTCCAATTTTAAAAAAAAAAAACACAGAAGCACCAAATTATAAGTACAACGTCTGAAAACTATAACAAGGAAGCTTCAAAAATAATCAAAGGAGAGGGAAATATTCATTGCTGTAGTGCATAAGAATCAGCATCACCCCCTTTAAATAGTTCATGAACTCAAGGCACTTACTCTCTAGTAGGTTTGAGAAATCAGTCATATCAATGATTAGGCCTTGCATGCCTATAGTTGACAAACATGTACTTGAACCCCACCACACTCCTGTAGTTCTCTAGCAATAGGTATGTTGTGTAAAGGAAGAGATACACAGTTAACAAAGACGCAGACAAAGTAGAACTACTGACTACAGACACCTAACGAAGATGACACCCAAAGACATTACAGGTGCAGCTTCATCCTTTAGGGCAGTGGTTTCCAAACTTTTTGGCATCATGCCCCCTTTTTTATTTTTGAGAAACCCTCATGTCCTCCCCCCCCCCCCCCCAAATAGCAGCAAAACTTGTTGAGGAAAAAAAAACTGACTGGGGCAGCAAAACTTGATGGGGGAGGGGAGGCTGGGTCACCTCGCACCCCCCCCCCCCCCCCAGTTTGGGAACCCATGCTCTAGGGCAAGGACAGGTTGATACAACAGTAAGTTGATCCAATTTGTGTTGCTCAGAAGTGGGAAACAAACATCCTTAAGCAACACAATTTTGCACAGTTCACAGTGGAACTACTCCCATGGGAGACACTCTCCCGATGTAGCATTGGAGCATAGACTTCCCCTTTGGAAACTGCTTTTTTTGTTCTATGACTAAGCTACTATAAAATACTGAACTAAGGGCTCATCAATGCAATTATCAAAATTAAGGTAAATGCTCAAGGTCAAAATTAAAGTAAATAACACAGGGTAGAAGCAATACTGAAATTATCAATTTAATCACTCAATTAATACAGCAGATAATGAATCAGTTGTCAATCCCAAAACCTAAATTGAATGAGGCAGCCTGTAGCAACAGCTGGTTGGAAGAATGCCCATAACCTGGAGAACTACCCATCATTTACATTTCAGTAACTGAAGTTTCGTTCTGAGTTTTCATTATGATGTACTAACGCCATATCCATCACTTCAACACCAATAAAGATCTTAACAGAACACATTGATTAACGGTAACACCTGGTTTTACTGGACCATCTGCTGGTGAAGAAAGAGACAAGTTTTCAACCTTACACAAATCTGAAGAAGATTCTAAACTAAAAAAAGTTTGTCTCTTTCACTACCAGAAGTGGGTCCAATAAAAGCTATTGCCTCACACGACTTGCCTCTCTAATCCCCTGGGACCAACATGGCTACTCCTATTACTGCAAACGTTTTGATAAATGGAAGATAGAGGCTCTCATTTAATTCATAGCTATAAGCTTAGTTTCTCAGGACACTCTGATGGGAGGGCGCGCGCACACACACACACACACACACACACACACACACACTTTAAAAGCCAGAGCAAAGCCTCAGAAGCGCGGCAACCCGCCGCTGCTGCAGCTTCAGTCCCGGTCCTCAGGAGACGGGACTCAGCAGACCAGGGGTCCCGTGCCTCTGAGACTTTGCCAGAGCAAAGCCTCAGAGGCGCGGCACCCCGCTGCCGCTGCGGCTCTGCTCCCCGTGTCCCTGGTCTGCTGCGGGGCGGGGGCGCAGATAGTGTGCCCCCCCCCCCCCCAGCAGACCAGGCTTTTGTTGTGGACCCTGGGGCAGAGCAGCTGGGGCGCTGCCGATTGGTCCTGCAGCGCCGCTCTGGGCACTACTGGACCAACCCGGCAGCACCCCAGCTGCTCTGCCCCAGGTCCTGATTCAGCCGCTGCTGGTCAGTTTCAGCAGTGGCTGAATCAGGACGCCTGGGGCAGAGCAGCTGGGGTGCTGCTGGGTTGGTCCAGTAGCGCCAAGGAGCGAGGAGCGGTGCTACTGGAGCAACCCAGCAGCACCCCAGCTGCTCTGCCCCAGGCGTCCCCAAGTCAGCCGCTGCTGAAACTGACCAGCGCTGACTACAGGAAGCCCGAGGCAGAGTTGCTCTGCCCCAGGCTTCCTGGAATCAGCCGCTGATCAGTTTCAGCAGCAGCTGACTTGGGGACGCTTGGGGTTCTTAAGTTGAATCTGTATGTAAGTCAAAACTGGCGGTCACTTTCAGCAGCGGCTGAATCTGGACGCCAGTTCCGACTTACATACAGATTCAACTTAAGAACAAACCTACAGTCCCTATCTTGTACGTAACCCGGGGACTGCCTGTATGCCGAACCTCTCTAGTACGGCACCTTAGGACTGGTCCAGTGCCGAACCAGAGAATTTTCCAGACCATAGGTGGTCAGTATGGTCTAGCAGCATTACCAACACTTCCACTGCTTACTGTGCTTTTAGAGGACATACAGAGGTAAGTTAGAACTAAATAACAGCACTGAACACTGAGAGCTAGGACTGGGGGCTATTAACCAACTTCATGGAACCACGGGAAACTTGGCCACACCCATGAAAACGCTGTTCTCATTTTCAGGTGACATTGTAAATAAGAAGCATCCAGCATTCTCTCCTGCAAATGTAAACAAACTTTTTGTCTTAATTGGCTGAACAAGAAGTAGGACTAAGTGGATGCATCGGCTTCAAAGGTTTACATTGTTTTGTTTCCTTGTATGACATACAAGGAATAGTGATTTTCAATTAACTTTTCTTTTTACAATGCAAATGTTTATAATAAAAAATAATATAAAGTGAGCACAGTATTCTTTTTTGCTCTGTTACTTCCACTACACAGAGTCAGCACCAAGCAACTGGACAGCTTCCAAACAGCTATTCAGAAGTGGAAGCAGCCCTATTTAAACCAGTCAAAGTTTAAAATTTAAAAAAGTAAAATAGAATTGAGTTAGTTCCAAAAGAAAAATGGAAAAGAGGAATAAAATAAGAGGAAAATAGAAGGAAAGGTAGGGAGAATGGGATATGAATCCTCTTCCTGTAACTTAAGCACAGGTTCTTCAGGAGTGCATGCCCATGTTTTGAGAAGAGTAGAGAGCATCACGAAAGCAAATCTTAGGCACTTAATAAAAGCTGCATTAACCACCATGGCTCAGCACTTATTAAAATTCTGAGATCACAAGATTTATCATGAGCAGAGACGTAACCTTTCAAGTTTCCTGCAGCAAGTGGTATAGCACATTTTAAATAGCAATTCCATGCCAATAACACTCAACTAAAACCAATGTATTTTGGCATGTTTTCAAAAGCAGAAAGAGAAAGGTAGGTAACCAAAGAAGTAATCTGCTACAGCGTGCCAGAGAGGAGAAGAATAAACAGGGTTATAATTAGGGATGTAAAAGGTTAACCAGCTAACCGGTGAGCCTCACTCATTAAGGCTGAGGCTTATTGGTTCAGGTTCACCAGTAGGGGCTGGAGCACCACCCCACCCACTCTTAGCAGGGGGCTGCTCCAGCCCCATGGGGACCACTGGAGCAGCCCCTGTCTATGGCTGGCCTCCCCCACACTGCGCTGGTTATATGCTGGCTCCCCAGGAGCTGGCCCCACTCCCGGATAGCCAGCTGCAGAGCTCCCCAGCGAAGCCTCCTCCCCAGGAACTGGCCCTGCTCCCAGAGTGGAGGCTTCGCTGCGGGCTCTGCAGTAAAAAGCTTATTTAATCTTTATACTGCAGAGCCCGCAGAGTGTGTAACCATGTAACCGCTATGATTTTTAGCGATTACACGGTTACCTCTAACTGCATTTTTACCTCCCTCATTAAAATATTTTATCCTGATAGTGAGGTCTTTATATTACCTGCCCCATTTTCGTTCTCTTTAAATTATCAAAAATGTTCTGGCAGCAGTAAAAAGATTCATTGTGCTCGCCTAACAAACACACACAGATAGTGTTAGGAGAGATGATGATATCCATTGGTTTAAGAGTGGAAAGTTCAAAAATCACTAGGTGCAGAGTGCAGCCAGCACAGACTGGTTCTGAAAAATCCCATTGTAAATATAAGAACAAAGCAGTAGTCTCAAACGTGGAAACTAGCCTCGTTTAACACTGTACACTAGATATTACTGCATTTTGAGTCTTATTACAAACAAGTTCAACAGTTTAATGAAACAGAGATCAGAGTCAAATGGCCTTATTTTGATTTATTGTTGTTTCAGAAACAGTTATTTATATTTACACTTAAAGTGTACCTAGTCTGGGCGTTGTCACTTTGTACATAATTCTATTCTGTGCCACAGTATGGTGACCATTGGGAAATGTTCCTAGATGTATGACCATACAGTGGATGTACTACAAATGCATGACTGGTCGTGCTCATTGCAGAAGCTTCCCCAGTTTTCAATAAACAAATAAATAAATAATCAATCATTCAGAACAACCAAGAGAAATCTTTGGCAAACAATTAACAGAGCTTGAATGCAAATTATCCAGACCTACAAGTTTTAATAAATAGCATCGCTCAAAGACAACTTCCTTAGTTACTGTTGGAAAAATAAGTGTTCCACCATTATAGAATATGAATGCATCACTCAGCTTCATGCAATATACAGAGAATGACTATTTATTGAATAGATCTGCCTTTCCGGCATCATTGGCAATTTTATCACTACCTACTAATGGAATGATACCACTTAATATTTTTCACTATACTTATACATAACTGCTTTTTCAATTGTTCCCCCACTTTTTTGCAATTACTCACACTAACTGTAGCAGACAGCAAACCAATTTTGTGTTTGCAGATATATGTGAAATTGGCTAGATCATTAAAAACTTAATCCAGCAGCACTATCAAGATTGAGAGTTCTCTTTCATGTTTTGAAATGTGCTTCATGGTCAGTGAAACTTAAGAATATAGGACAATAATGAGCCTAATTTTTCAAAAGTGGTTCTATTCTGAAAATGGGATGATAATTCAGTCTCTACAATTTCCAGAATTAATCTGCTCAGTTTGTCAGTAAAAGAATGGCTTGTCTAACTACTATTACTGAACATTCCACCTGGAATCTCAAAGTCAAGCTGTGCTCTTTCTGGCTGACTTACCACCAGCAGTAAAGATTCAGCAGCTGGAACTTCATTTACAATTCCGATTACCATCCCCGAGCCACACAAGAACACAGTTAACTCTCCTAGACCTCTATTAGCTCTTCAGTGCTAAAAGGAATAAAAAAAATTGATTCAGAAGTAAAAATGAGTAGATTCAGCTATGAAAACACATGGAGGAGAGCAGTCGGGCGGGGGGGGGGGGGGGAAGAGGAGTGCAATTCTTATGCAAAATATTTTCCAACCAGAACCAAAATAAAGGTCTTGCAACACTACACTTTGATTAACTATTTGCAGGTTTGCTCTTCCCATTCAGAGTTTTGAGTAGGTATTACAAGTGGTTTTAAATTTAGCTTCACACATTCCACTGTCCAGATTTCACAGGGATATTTCATATCTAAGAAATCCCATGTCAGTTACTGCACCAAAATGTTGAGCTGAATCCTGGCATTTACCTATGTGCCCTCCTTTTCGCAGCTAACCTTCAAAGATCAAAAGATTAACTTCTATCTACTTTACCCTTAAAGGAATTTCTGCATGGTGAAATCCAATTTCCCAGAGTTGGATAATCTTCTATAACTATAAAAAGAAAAAAAAACTTAAACAACAAATAGTCTAGTAGCACTTTAAAGACTAACAAAACATGTAGATGGTATCATGAGCTTTCATGGGCAAAACCCACTTCTTCAGATGACTGGATATGGGTTTTGCCCACGAAAGCTCACGATTACATCAACATGTTTTGTTAGTCTTTATGGTGCTACTAGACTATTTGTTGCTTAAGTTTTTCTTGTTACAGACTAACTCGGCTATCTCTCTGAAGCTTTAGAAAAATGTAAGTGCGGAGATGGGATTTTGGGGGTGTGGAAGGAAGACACAGCATGGGGATCAATTTCATGCCTCAAATTCAAAATAAAATTAAAGGGATATTTATTTACACAAAAAAGGGGGCTCCTTAGTAGATTTGGTATGGTTCTTCCACTATGGAGCTGTTTACCTATACTTTGCTTGCATATTTATTATCAATTTATTACTTTGTCATCTCCCACTTTCTATTGAGGGTATACTCCTATTCCCAGTTCTCATCATACCATTCCAGACTCAAATATATTGCAAAATCCAAGTTGCTATGAGGTACTTGGGGAAAATACTTGGGGTTTTTTTTTGGCGGGGGGGGGGGGGGGGGAGTGGTTGGTTGTCTGCATGCAGCACTAAAAACAAACACATCTATCCCACCTCATCCACCATTAAAGAAATTAAGTGCATTACATTTTAGTGTAGCAGGACTGTCTTCTATGGAGAATTTTAAATAAAAACCTTATTAGGAGTGTAATTTACACACGTTCAAGGGCAGCCACAGCAAAATCAGTGGATTTTATGAGTTATTTTTCTTCCTAACATTTGCACACATTAACACATGTGCACACACAGAGATATGGATAAAACATTTTGACAATGGTCATTTTAATTATTCATTTATATTATTTCATGACGATTATTTCATGACCTTATATTTTGTCAGGTTAGTGATGGCTTAGAACAGGGGTGTCCAAACTTTTTTCAAAGAGGGCCAGATTTGATGAAGTGAACATGCGTGAGGGCTGACCATTTTGCCTGACATTCTTTGAACCATTAAAATTAAATGCAAATTAACTATTTTATGCAAAGTTTATTGCAAACAGCATACTTTTCATTTCGTCACATGGATGACAAATCTAAACAGGTGTTAAATCACTCTGCCTTTCATATCTGAAGGCCAGATGAAAAAAAAATCCAGGAAGCTGAAATATATGTCAGGAACATTGTAAATTACATTACATATTATTGGTAATAAAGGTTGTCTGTCAACTTTTAAGTTCAAAAAATATGAACAGGAACATAACACCAAGTATACATGTTGTGTCCAAATATATTTATAACTGATTTAGACCAACTGACATTAACTGAGATTTTACAATGTATTCATCTCAATACATATGGATTCGTTGGGGGCCATAAAAGATAGATATTGCCAAATTACCTGTGGGGCCGTATTAAACCGGAACACGGGCCGCAATTGGCCCCCGGGCCGGACTTTGGACATGCCTGGCTTAGAAATAGGGTGATCTTATTTCCCTGTGGCAAATACAGGACACCTGGTAAAACTGCTCTGATTTCAATGAGTTCAGCAGCAAGAAATCAGAACAATTCAGTAAAAACGTTTAAAACATCATTAAGTTGATTCAGCTTCCATTAAAAAAAAACCACTGCATTATTATCTGTCTATAATATTTTATAAATGTTCATCTGTCTGTCCATCCATCCATGACTTCATTTGTTCATTAACACCTCAAGTGTAAGAAATAAGTACCACATTTGGTATGCAGCTTCCTCTCAGCATAACAAAGCATAGTCAGGGTTTCGCTGTGCCAGGAAAATGGGATTTGCCTAGACTTTTATTGTTTTCCACAACATGGAAAGGGAGAGGGCTGACTGGACGAGAGCTATACTGCAGAGGGACCTCTGAGGACAACTGTACCAGCAAGACCAGGTGGGCAAACACAAGCAGGATCCCATCTGCCAGTGCTAGCCCCTGCCCCCACACCACCATATTTACCTGCGCCTCCACAGGTACTGAGGATCATAGCTCCCATTGGTCTCAGACCACTGCTCCTGGCCAATGGGAGCTGAGACCCACATACCTGTGAAGCGCAGGTAAAAAAGGGTACGTCTAAACTACATGGCTCCATCGACGGAGCCATGTAGATTTGTTGTTTTGGCAAAGGTAAATGAAGCCGCGATTTAAATGATCGCGGCTTCATTTACATTTACATGGCTGCCGCGCTGAGCCGACAAACAGCTAATCAGCTGTTTGTCAGCTCAGCGCGGCAGCCATGTAAATGTAAATGAAGCCGCGATCATTTAAATCGCGGCTTCATTTACCTTTGCCTATGTGTCTAATCTACATGCCTCTGACGACAGAGGCATGTAGTCTAGACACAGCCTAATAGTGGTAGCAGCCCACCAGGAGCTAACCCTTTGAACTGCTGTCATTTTATTGCACCCCTGATCAAGACAGTGGCCAGCAAATGTAGGAGCTCACCATCTTGTGGGCCATTAGACCCCATAAGTGACTCAATCTCCAAATCCCTCCCTCAGTATTTGGCTGCAGTGCCAGATGGGGGAGGGGAAGCCATGCCACCACTGGCCCCGCTGCTGTGGACCCCCTGGGACCAACCTAGGGCTAAACAGTACAGCCCTCCCTCCTTCCCCAGGAGAAGTCAGGGGGTCCGGAAACCCCGACCTGGCTCTGCCCACCCCAAGTAGATGCCAGGGGCCCAGGAACCACAACCTGGCCTGATCCCCACCAGGAGACACCAGGTGGCCATCAAGGAGCCACCACAGGGCAGGCACGCTGACTGCTGGGAAAGCCAGATAGCTGCCCTCCCCTGCCCTGTTAGGAGCTACCAGTCCGGGGGGAGGGGAGAGAAGGAGGGAAGGCGGGCGCTGGATGGTGCAGTCACTGACGCCTGTAATGAACAAGAGTGGAATGGGCCATTGGATAATATATTGCAGAAGCCATCTTTTAAGGACTATCCGAACAATTCATTCGCACAACAGGATGCTCATTTGCCTCATCCTTAAGTTAGTCAAGAGTAGTAAATAATTATCTGGGCTCAACTGAATTCTCTAAGTCACGGTTCTATAGTTGAAAAACAGTAACAACGTGTCTATTAATTTGCATGAGTCAAATTTTGTCGATTGACAACTAGAATTTAGTTTCAGAAATATTTTTCAGCCAAGATAATCCTTGAAGAGGGTTGTGCTAAATTGCATGGACAGAAAGTTCAAAATGATTAAATCAGTTTTGAAACATAGCAGCCAGCTTCATATCAGATTAGTTCTGAAACAAAACAACCACCACAAAAAGCCCCAACTGTTCAGAACTCCGTGGCCTCTCTGACAACTATCAGATTGTTAACAGGTGTTCGGGTCATGCTGCAATAACCTTCTGTAGCACAATTCTTATATGAACAATGCTAAAAAAACAACAGCCACAATACACTTACAAAAGAGAGATGGGGGAGAGGAAGGAGAGTGAAAACCAACACAGGGGCTGGTAGGAGTTACTGTATTGAAGAAGAGGGGAGGAAATATTCTCTGAGATAAATAAGGCCGGTAAGCATCTTTTCTCTCCCCACATTCCTGTAATGACACATTTGGGGATCTTTGTGATTTACCTTTAATGTGTGACTGACTGACCAAGGGAAAAATCTAACTTCTACTTTAAGTGACTAAAAACATTAAGTTCCAATTTTAATTGGAGAATGAAAACTGTTCTTAAAGAGCTAAAAAGAAAAATAGTTATGAAATCAAAATTTATTATTACGATTATTCAGCCTCTTAAGACAAAATATAGAAGCTACATACCTACCTTGAAAGAAAAATATATTGATAGAGACATTTCTGAGATGCGAGACCGGGATACGTGTAGAGTACTAAATCAAATAATCTTTGGATGTTTAATAAGAGATGGTGGAGTTATGAACCATTGGGATTCAGAGTTTGCTAGCACATACAAATTTCTGGAAAGTAGGCAGAGCATTTGATAATGTGTATCTACATAGAACGAGGGACGTAAAGTCCTGTTTAATTGGTTAACCCATTAAATATAGTGTTTAATCAGTGAACAGATTAAAAGAGGATATGGCTGAAGGGGAGGGATGTTAATCAGTTAACTTTACACATCCCTACATAGAACCGGGTAATGTGTCTCATTTTTCAGTTTTCATAGTGGTTGATTGACTATTTAGTGTCATCTTATTTTAAGCATAGTAAATGTGAAAAATGCTGATCAACACTGCAGATGGATGATTAGTCCTTAGTGATTATTAAGCAGAATTTGACTCATAGACTCATAGACTCATAGACTTTAAGGTCAGAAGGGACCATTATGATCATCTAGTCTGACCCCCTGCACAGTGCAGGCCACAGAATCTCGCCCACCCCTCTTAGAATAATCCTCTCACCTATGTCTCAGATATTGAAGCCTTCCAATATTTTGAAGGCCCCAACATGCAGAGAGTCCTTCAGCTGTGATCTGTGCCCAATGCTACAGAGGAAGGCGAAAAACCTCCAGGGCCTCTGCCAATCTACCCTGGAGGAAAATTCCTTCCTGACCCCAAATATGGCGATCAGCTAAACCCTGAGCATGTGGGCAAGACTCACCAGCCAGACACCCAGAAAGTTCCCTATAGCAACTCCTATCATCCCTCCATTGACCTATTTCCAACTGGAAATGAATGGTCAATTAGTTACCAAGATCATGTTATTTCATCCAACCATCCCCTTATCATAGAATCAGAACTGGAAGAGACCTCAGAAGGTCGTCAAGTCCAGCCCTCCGCTCTAGGCAGGACCAATCCCATCTAAATCAACCCGGCCAGGGCTTTGTCAAGCCGAGACTTAAACACCTCTAGGGATGGAGACTCCACTACTTCCCTAGGTAACCCATTCCAATGCTTCACTACCCTCCTAGTAAAATAGTTTTTCCTAATATCCAATCTGGACCTCTCCCACCACAACTTGAGACCATTGCTCCTTGTTCTGCCATCTGTCACTACTGAGAACAGCCTCTCTCCATCCTCTTTGGAACCTCCCTTCAGGAAGTTGAAGGCTGCTATCAAGTCCCCCCTCACTCTTCGCTTCTGCAGACTAAACAGACCCAAGTCCCTCAGCCTCTCCTCGTAGGTCATATGCTCCAGACCCCTAATCATTTTGGTTGCCCTCCGCTGGACCCTCTCCAATGCGTCCGCATCCTTTTTGTAGTGGGGGGCCCAGAACTGGACACAGTACTCCAGATGTGGCCTCACCAAAGCCGAATAAAGGGGAATAATGACATCTCTGGATCTGCTGGCAATGCTCCTCTTAATGCATCCTAATATGCCATTAGCCTTCTTGGCTACAAGGGCACACTGTTGACTCATATCTAGCTTCTCATCCACTGTAACCCCCAGGTCCTTTTCTGCAGAACTACTACTTAACTGGTTGGTCCCCAGCCTGTAACTATGCTTGGGATTCTTCCGTCCCAAGTGCAGGACTCTACACTTGTCTTTGTTGAATCTCATGAGATTTCTAGTGGCCCAATCCTCCAGTTTGTCTAAGTCACTCTGGACCCTATCTCTGCCCTTAAGCGTATCTACCTCTCCCCCTAGCTTAGTGTCATCTGCAAACTTGCTGAGGGTGCAATCTATCCCCTCATCCAGGTCATTAATAAAGATATTGAACAAAACCGGTCCTAGAACCGAACCTTGGGGCACTCCACTAGAAACCGACCGCCATCCTGACATTGAACCGTTGATCACTACCCGCTGGGCCCGGCCTTCTAGCCATCTTTCTATCCATCTTACCGTCCATTTATCCAATCCGCAGTCCCTTAACTTGCTGGCAAGAATATTGTGGGAGACCGTATCAAAAGCCTTGCTAAAGTCAAGGTATATAACATCCACTGACTTTCCCATGTCCACTGAGCCAGTTACCTCATCATAGAAGCTAATCAGATTGGTCAAGCACGACTTGCCCTTTGTGAATCCATGCTGACTATTCCTGATCACTTTCCTCTCATTCAAGTGTCTCAAAATGGATTCCTTTAGGATCCCTTCCATGATTTTTCCAGGAACCGAGGTAAGACTGACCGGCCTATAGTTCCCTGGATCGTCCTTCTTCCCTTTTTTGAAGATGGGCACTACATTTGCCTTTTTCCAATCATCCGGGATTTCGCCCGATCTCCACGACTTTTCAAAGATAATGGCCAAAGGCTCCTCAATGACATTTGCCAACTCCTTCAGTACCCTTGGGTGCATTAAGTCTGGACCCATGGATTTGTGTACGTTTAGTTTTTCTAAATAGTTCCTAACCTGTTCTTTACCCACCAAGGGCTGTCCATCTTCTTCCCATCTTGCGTCGCTTAGCACAGAAGTCCAGGAGCCGACCTTGTCCGTGAATACAGAGGCAAAGAAAGCATTGAGTACTTCAGCTTTCCCCACATCCTCTGTCACTAGGTTACCTCCTTCATCCATTAGGGACTGCACACCCTCTCTGATCACCTTCTTCTTGTTGACATGCCTGTAGAAACCTTTCTTGTTATCCTTCACATCCTTAGCCAGTCGCAACTCCATTTGCGCTTTCGCCTTCCTGATAACCCCCCGGCATTCTCGAACTATACATTTAAGCTCCTCCCTAGTCATTTGTCCAAGTTTCCACTTTCTGTAAGCTTCCTTTTTGTGCTTAAGTACACCAAGGATTTCCCCTGTAAGCCAATCCGGTCTCCTACCAGGTTTGCCTCTCTTGCTACGTGTCGGGATGGTTTCTTTCTGTGCCTTCAATAAGGCTTCTTTAAAATACTGCCAGCTGTCCTGGACTCCTTTCCCCTTCATGTTAACATCCCAGGGGATTCTTTCCATCAGATCTCTGAGGGAGTCAAAATCTGCTTTTTTGAAGTCCAAGGTGTGTATTTTACTACTCTCTTTCCTTCCTTTGGTCAGGATCCTGAAATCTACCATCTCATGATCACTGCTTCCCAGGTTGTCACCCACCTCTACGTCCCCTATTAGTTCCTCCCTGTTTGTGAGGAGAAGGTCAAGCTGTGCACGGCCCCTGGTCGGATCCTTCAGCACTTGTACCAAGAAGTTATCCCCAACATTCTCCAAAAACTTCCTGGATTGCCTGTGTACTGCCGTATTGGTTTCCCAACAGATGTCAGGGTGATTAAAGTCCCCCATGAGAACCAGGGCCTGCGATCTGGAAGCTTCGCTCAGTTGTTCGAAGAAAGCCTCATCTACCTCATCCACCTGGTTCGGTGGCCTGTAGCAGACACCAACCACAACATCACTGCTGTTTGCTCCTTTAAACCTGACCCATAGACTTTCAACAAGTTTTTCTCCCTCTTTATACTGGAGTTCAGAGCAATCATAGTGCTCTCTTACATATAGTGCAACTCCTCCTCCTTTTCTCCCCTGCCTATTCTTCCTGAACAATCTATACCCTTCCATGACAGCGCTCCAGTCATGCGAGTCATCCCACCAAGTCTCTGTTATCCCAATTAAATCATATTTCTTGGCCTGGGCCAGGGCCTCCAGTTCTTCCTGCTTGTTGCCCAGGCTTCTCGCATTAGTGTACAAACACTTCAGGTAACCAGTTGATTGCTTCTCCATTCGAAACTGGGGTCCTCCTTTCTCGCTCCTTGCTCTATGCATTTCTTCCCGGTATCTGACTTTCCCACTCCCCTCAGGGTTTTGGTCACCGTCCCCCGACGAACCTAGTTTAAAGCCCTCCTCACTAGGTTCGCAAGCCTGCCCGCGAAGATGCTCCTTCCTCTCTTCGTTAGGTGGATCCCATCTCTTCCTAACAATCCTTCCGCCCGGAACAGAGTCCCATGGTCGAAGAAACCAAAGCCCTCTCTGCGACACCACCTGCGCAACCACGCATTTACGTCCTCAATTTGACGATCCCTGCCCAGTCCTTTCCCTTCAACAGGGAGGATGGACGAGAACACCACTTGCGCTCCAAAGTCTTGGATCCTTCTACCCAGTGCTACATAATCCGCAGCAACCCGCTCAAGGTCATTCTTGGCCGTATCATTCGTTCCTACATGGAGAAGCAGGAAGGGGTAGCGATCTGAAGGTTTGATCAGCTTGCTAAGCCTCTCAGTGACATCCCGAATGCGAGCTCCCGGTAAGCAGCACACCTCTCGAGATTCCAGGTCCGGACGGCAGAGGGATGGCTCAGTCCCTCTTAGGAGGGAGTCCCCGACCACCACCACCCGTCGTTTCCTTTTGGGGGTGGTGGCCGTGGAACCCCCATCCCTAGGACTACGCATCCCATGCCTTTCAGTAGATGGTGCTCCCTTCTGGTTTCTACCTTGTGAGGTCCCTTCCAGAGCATTCAGCACTGCAGAGCCTGTGGAGAGAGCTTGAAAGCGATTGCTTACCTCTATAGCATCGGGGGAATCCCGTGCTGGCCTTTTTCCCCTTCTAGAAGTTACATGCTGCCAGTTCTCTTCTTGGTCGCGTACTGCCCTCACTGGCTCCTCTGCCTGCTGTGCTTGAAGGATCAATTGCTGCCTTCTATCGAGGAAGTCTTCATCCTCTCTGATCAAGCGTAAGGTCAACACTTGGGCCTCCAGTCCTCTAATTTTTTCTTCCAAAATCTCGACCAGCTTGCACTTGGTGCAGATGAAATCCGTTCTTTCTTCCGGGAGGAAGACAAACATGGCACACGCCGTGCAGGTAACAACAGCAGCAGACGCATCATCAACCATCGCTGGTGTCCTGGAGAAGGGATTTAAAAAGAAAGACAAGAGAACCTCCCGCCCTTCCCTCTCCCCTTCAGAACTCCCTCTCAAAACTCCCTGTTAGCAATCACCTGTTTGCAAGCTCCTTGGTCGCTTGCCCACTGCCTTATAAAGCCCCTCCCCCTACCAAGGCTCAGCCAATCAGCAGAGGCTTCTAGAATTCAACTTTAATTAGAAGCCAACAGTTTCCACCTGCCAATCACAGCCCCTACCAATCACAGCACAAACTCTATCAAGGGGAGGGGGGAAGGAAAAAAAAAAAAAAAAAAGCCTCACTCTCAAACACAGGGGAAAATAAATAAACAAACAAACAAACAAACAAACAAGAACACACACAACCCTCACTCACAAACACAAGCTCAGCATACAGCAAGAAAGCCCCAAGCACAACACCCACTTCTCCCAAACTCCTGTATCTACTTGTCCTCTACCTGGAGAGCTCCCCCTCTAAAGCCTCACTCAAACGGGGGGGAGGAGGGAAAGGAAAAAAAACCCACAAACCACCACACACCAAACAAACACAAGCTCTACACCAAACAAACACAAGCTCGCACCAAACAAACACAAGCTCGGACTTGACCGAGAATTTTCCGGACCACAGGAGGTCAATATAGTCAGGCAGCATTAACAACAATTTCATTGTTACCTAGGCTCTTAGAGGACATTTAGGGGTAAATAAGAATTAAACAACAGCACAGAGCGCTGCAAGCAAACTTCATGGGACTATGGGAAACTTGTCCATGAAAAATAGACATCTGGCTAACTGAAATCATGCAGACCTCGGGATATTTCCGGACCAGCGAGTTCTGGACTAGCAAGATTCAACCTGCCATTAAAACACAATTGTCCACATTTTAAAAATAAATTGTGAAAGTTTTTCAGAAGCAAGACAGAAAGGATATGTGCTCATTTTTTAAAATGTACAAAAAACTAATTTCCCTGGATTTTCAAGGTTTAATGTGCAGTGAATTAAAACTTTGCACAAAGGAGTAGGACCAGAACACTAATAATTTTGATGAACCTGCAAATGTGATTTTTTTATGCCCTTGTGGTTATCAGACCAAAATTAAATAATGTAAGTCTCGGTGAACCAAAACAAGAGTAATTATTAAAACACACTTTGCTCTTTTTCGTCTCCTCTTTTAACACATTTGGGATTTCCAAATCTACTGCTACATACTATAAGAAATAGACTTTAAAAAAAAAAAAAAAGATAGTCAGAGGAAGAATTGAAAGTTCGTCATTGATGTTAAATGTAAAATGGTTGGTTATGAGGATAATCTGATAATGGCTACAAGCATTGACACAGGATAATACTATTAATGCTAACATATTGTGTCCACAGTGCTGAAGAACCCATCAAAAATGCAGAGAAAAGGTAAGACAAAAAGTTCTTTGCCATTTGCTCAGAGACAAGGGTGATTCTGTACCTGTGAAATGTTGGCATTCACCATACAACTTAAGCTGCAGTAGTATCTGCATAGTCCTAACATACATTGAGATGAGTTTGAAATGTATCCCATGACTACCATCAACTTTTGTTTGTTGTTTTGGAAGGGTTTTTTAAAATCTGAAAGAGAGACTGACATCTTATGTTCCCCATACAGCTGGAAGAGCGCTCAGGAAGATATTGTGTCAGTAGTTGCATCCAGCTACCATAAGGCACACTGAAATCAAAAACATAGAAAGTATTTTATTACAATATATATCTCTACAGAGTCTCCCCCAATTTACAAAAGCCTACCAAAAGGTGATTACAGAAAGGTCTCAGATTACAAGCTGATGACATTGAGCTAGACTGAGACAGTGACAATCTAATTAAGAGGGCATTGAAATGACAGTGGCAAAAAAAAAAAAAAAAAAAAAAAAAAATCAGAAAAGGAGAAGCCTTGGGACATTTTCATCATTCAAACCACTATAACAAAACGACCCAAATACAAAAATCAGAGGTCGTGCCCAGAACTGGAAGAGGAGACTGAAATGTGGCAGATGGAACAAAAAAAGGAGTTACTCACCTCGTACAATAATGACTGTTCTTCGAGGTGTTCCCCCCCATGGGTGCTTCACGCAAGGTGTAGGGACATCCTGGAGCCATGGAGCGGAGCTCTCTCAACAGCGTCTGCAAGCTGTGCATGTGCAAAGAGAGCCTCGCGCTGTGCTCAACTTGGCGCCTCATGTTTGTGGCTCATTTCCCCCCCACCTTCAGTTCTTCTTCGCCATTTGAGTAATTAGGACTCCGAATAGAGGGGAGGGTCATGGAGAATCCACAGGGGGACACACCTCGAAGAACAGTCGTTACTGTACGAGGCGAGTAACTCCCATTTCTTCTTTGGATGATGTCCCCATGGGTGGTCCACGCAAGGTGACAAGCAAGCAGTATCCGACAGGATGATGGGAATCAGAGTCACTACTTAGAGGCTGGAAATAGCACTACAGTAGCCAGTGCTGAATCGGCAGCCAATTGTGGCATAATGCCTAGTGAAAGTATGGTCTGAGGACCAGATGGCTGCCTTGTAGAGGTTTTTAAGTGGTACATTGGTAAGGAAGGCCATGGAGGTTATAGCTGCACGGGCAGAGTGCACCTTCGGAGGAGTTGGCAAGGGTTTGTTGCAGAGGGCATGGCAATGTAGTATGCAGGATGACACCCATTTGGAAATACATTGCGTTGAGATAGGCGCGCCCTTAGAGTGTGGTGCAATGGATATGAACAAGTGTGAAGATTTACGCAATGGCCATGTTCTGTCTATATAGAAGGCCAACACTCGTCGTCTGTCTAGTGTACGGAGCATGGCATCCCTGGAGGATGCATGAAGCTTTGGAACGAACACTGGTAGCACTATAGGTTAGTTGATGTGGAAGGATGTGAACATATTGGGTAAAAATGTTGGATGTGGGCGTAACGTGACTTTGTTCTTAGTGAAGATTATATATGGTGGGTCTACCATGAGAGCCCCTATTTCACCAAATGTCCTTGTGGAGGTGATGGCTGTAAGAAATAGCACCTTCTTTAGTAAAAATTGAAGTAGACAAGTGGCCAAGGGCTCGAAAGGGGGCCTCATGAGACAGTCTAAGACAAGATTTAGATCCCACGTAGGAAGAGGTGCCCTGACAGGAGAAGAAAAGGTTTTGGAGATCCTTCACAAATCTTATTGTAATGGGATGCGCAATTGTGGAGGAGCTGTCTATGTGTTCATGAAGAGCTGATCTCGCTGCAAGGTGTACCTAGACTCCTGGTTTTGACATGATGTAGATACTCGAGAATCTGGTGGAGTGGTGCGGTGCAAGGAGCCGCGCGGGATAAGTGACACCAGGCTGAAAATCTTTTCCAGTTTTGCATGTAGGTAGCCCTGATGGATGGCTGTCTGCTCTATAGAAGGATTGCTTTTACGCGATCTGAACATAGGGATTCTATACCTTGGAACCAGAGAGGAGCCATGTGATGGTGCTATTAGTATGACTAGAGCCTTGTCTATCTGGATTTTGCATAAAACTCTGGGTATGAACGAGATGGGTGGGAAGGCACAGTGCCGTGGCTCATTCCAATGGATGAGGAAAGTGTTGCCCTGAAATTCCCTGCCTAGACCGGCTCTCGAGCGAAAACAAAGACATTTGGTATTGTTGGGAGTCAAAGCGCCCTATAGTTGGGACTTCCCCAATGGCGAAAGATGGAGGTGACTATGGCAAGGTGTAATCCCCATTCATGGTTGGAACTGAAATTGCGGCTACCATTTGCTCGAACATTGTTTATTCTAGGCAAGTATGAGGCCTCCAGGGTGATACCATAACAGATGCACCAATTCCAAAGGTGGAATCACTTCAGTGCACAGTGATGGGGAGCAGAGTCCTCCCTGTCTATGTAAAACATGGTTGTCATGTTTTCGGTAAGTATGTGAACAGTCTGGCTGGCAATGAGAAGGAAATGGTTGCACACATTCCTCACGGCCCTGAGCTCAAGAAGGTTGATATGTAGTGAGGACTCGTTTGTTGACCACCTGCCCTGAACTGTGTGTTGAAAGAGATGTGCACCCCAGCCAATAAAGGGGGCGTCTGTGGTGATCTGCCTGGATAGTTTAGGTTGGTAGAAGGGGACGTCCGTTAGAAGGTTGGTGGGAATTGTCCACCATGTAAGTGAGTCCAGCACCTTCTTTGAGAGCATGACCTGTTTGTGCAGGGGGGAGGCAGCCAGGCCTGTAAATGGACTCTAGCCAGTGTTGTAGGGTTCTGAAGTCGAAGCAAGCATATTGCACGATATAGGTAGTAGCAGCCGTGTGGCCCATTACTTGGAGACAGGTAAGAACTGTAGTGGTAGGAGTGGCTAGTAATACGGTCACAAGGTTGCGTAGTGCTGAAAATTGGTGCAGCGGGAGATAAGCTCTGACTGTCAACGAATCGAGGCAGGCCCCAATAAACTCTATGCCCTGTGTGGGTAGCAGAGTCGATTTTTGCTCATTTATTAGAAGGCCCAGACGGCTGAAGGTCTGCCTGATGTTGGAGATGTCAGTAGTAGCCACCTGAGATTGACCTTTTATAAGACAGTCATCTAAGTATGGGAAGATGACTATGCCCTGTTGACACAGATGTCCTGGAGGTAGTCACAGCATCTTTGAGAAGAACCTGGGGACAGAGGATAGGCCAAAGGGGAGGACTCTCTACTGGAAGTGGTCATCTCCTGCAATAAATCGAACGTATCATCTGTGTGATTGGTGCATGGCAATATGAAAGTATGCGTCCTGAAGGTTGAGGGCTGCAAACCAGTCCCCTTCATCCAAAGCCAGTAAAATTGAGGCCAGTGTTACCATTCTGAAGCATTGTTTCTGCAGATATTTGTTTAGCTTGCGTAGATCTGGTATGGGTCTCCATCCCCCGGTGTGCTTGTGTGTCAGGAAATAGAATCGTCTCTCCTGAAAGGCCTGGGGGACCGTCTTTATCACTCCCAACTGGAGAAGGTAGTTGATTTGCTGTCTGAGAAGCGTCCGGTGAAGAGGGCCAGGGAAGTGGGATGGGCAGGGGGAAGCGACATGAAGCGACATGAAGGGAATGGTATATCCTGTGTGGATGATCTCTAAGACCCATTGATCTGATGTTCTGATGCCCCACGGATGGTAAAAGGGATGGAGTCTGTTGGTGAAGAGATGGTACTGGCCTGTTGGCAGTGGTCGAAGTAGGAGGTCAGGCAGGTACCTGACCAAATCCTCAAATCTGCTATTTTGTTGCCTGGGAGCCTGAGAAGCGGGTTGGAGGTGGGCTTCTCCTCAGAGAGTTGTCTAGGGTGATTGTAGTCATACGGTCTTTGCTGGAAACAGTTGTAATAGCTGTCCCTACTCTTGTTGTACGGGATATAATGCCTTTGACGGTATGGTGGGGTATACACGTCAAGCATATGGAGGGTAGTGCGGGAGTCCTTGCTACTGTGTAAGACTTCGTCTATGGTAGCCGCAAAAAGTTTGAGCTTATAAAAGGGGAGCTCTTCAATCAGCTGAGGTACCCAAAGAACTCTAATCCAGGGTAGAAGCCAAGAGGCTCTTCTCATCACTATGGCTGTAGATATGCCCTGGCTGCCATGTTGGCTAGATCTATTCCAGAAAGGAGTGCTATACGAGCAATAGTATTACCCTCACGTATGATTCCCCTAAGAAGGGAACTTTTGGATTCAGGGAAGTGTTCCATCAACTCGGCCAGCTTGGAATAGTTGTCAAAGTTGTGGTTTGCCAGCAAGGCTTTTTTTTTTTTTTGGCAATTCTTAATTTAAAAGAGTGGCTGTAGAATAGACCCCCCCCCCCACCCCCCAAAAAAATAGGTCTAATTTCTTGTGTTTGTCACTGGACGGTGGTTTGATGTGGGAGGGCTTTTGCACGTTGGTTGGCGGTGTCGACGACAGGTGAGTTGGTTGTGGAAGCAAGAAAAGGAATTCTGGGCTGGATCTCTTACGAAGTACTTCTGGTTGGATCTCTTACATGTTGACTGAATCGAGGCAGGGGTTTGCCAGATTTCATTGGAGACCTCCATTTTTGCCTCGTTGATTGGGAGTTCAATTCTTCCTTGTGAAGCGGGGCAGATATTTTTCTAAAGTCAGTGCTTTTTCTCCCCTACTTCCTGTACCCTCTTAAACAGCTCCTGAAATTGTTTTATGTCATCCAACAGGCGAGCATCATCCGGCATTACTGCCTCTTCGAGATGTGAGGAAGCATCATCAAGGGGGCAAATCCGCATGGAGTAAGTCAGTATGTTCGTCAAAGAGTTGACCTTCCTCCTCTTCATTAGAGTCTGCAGTGGTTAGTACAGTGCAAGATGGGGAGAGCGGAGACAGTCTCCTCCTTGAGGTAGAGGATGAGGCATAGCGTCTTATCCGTATGCCCCAGTGGTTCCATGACGCCCAATGGGGTGGAGGGTACAGCCACTCCAAGTACCAAGGATGATGTGGTGGTTTATTATGCTAGTAGTAAGGATGGCAAGTTATAGTAGGGGACAAGTGCTGTGAGGAAAAAAACACTGTATTGGTCCCCCCAGTTAAAAGCATCCTGCTCTGACAGTACAGGAGATCTAGGATAATGTGGAGAGAGCCTTGAGGAG
Source organism: Pelodiscus sinensis (assembly GCF_052426305.1). Lineage (NCBI taxonomy): Eukaryota > Metazoa > Chordata > Testudines > Trionychidae > Pelodiscus > Pelodiscus sinensis. The sequence goes on along the minus strand of NC_143055.1, from coordinate 112,397,775 downwards.
GCTGCAATAGGGAAGCTCCTCTGGAGCGCAAGGGTAAAAGCTATGCCATCTGCGCCTACATCATGTTGAGACTGAGCTGGAGCCTCCATGGGGGGCAGCATCAAGCTGGGGAGGGATAGGTTCACGTCCAAAGCCCGTTCCTTATGAATTGACTGTTTAACTGTCTGCGACGCGGGCGTCGGTGTCACGTCCCTTAGTAATGCCGGCACGAGCATGCGTGAACACCAGGAGGAGCTCTCTGCTGCCGAGGCTGATCTTTTCGGCACTGAGCACGGCTTAGAGAGGTCACAGTGCCGGGCCGAACACTTGATTCCCCAGTGCCGGGGGTGCTCATCTTGTCCCCTCCAGGCACTTGGCAGGATGGTATGGGGGAGGAGGGACTTAGATGGAGATGGTCCCTTTTTAGCCCATCCATGTGGTAATGGTGAGGCGGCTCACTTTCTGGCAGAATGTGCAGCTGATAAGTCTTGGGAGCATTCAAGGTGCATCACCTTGTCCAATAAAATCACGCGGAGCTGAAGCTTACTGTCTTTTCTTGCTCTCGCTGTGAGAGAATGGCAGAGCTCACATTTCTGGGGTACGTGCGTTTTCCCGAGACAGTGGATACAGTCCACATGTATATCCAAGACCAGCATTGGCTCCTGGCACGAATGGCATTTCTTAAAGCCAGATGAACCCGGCATTGCGCTGTCTGTCAGGGTCACAGCAAGCGTTCTATTAGGGGCTTCCCCTGTGACCACTTCTGCAGTTAAATCTATTGTTAAAATTGTTTTTCTGCTTTTCTTTCTTTCTTTTATGCACTCTCTTTTTTATTATTAAGGAAAGGAAGGGAGTGGTTGGATTAGCAGCTGCCTGTGGGCAGGCTCCTGCCAAAGTGGGGACTCCGTGAGAGGCTGACAGAAAAATTATTTTTTTTTTGAGAAACAGGATGAAGCAAAGAGTCAACATACATAGAAGAGGTAGGAAAAGCAAAACAAGAGGGTTTCTCACTCTCCCTCAGGAGAAGCTGAGGAGAACAAAGAGCTCTATCCATAATCGAGGATGGTAGAAGAGGAGCAGAAGGGGGAGCCAGCCGCACATGCAAGGTGCCAAGCTGAGCACAGAATGAGGCTCTGCTCACACATGCGTGGCTCACAGACAAAGCTTGAAAATGCTCCGCTGTTTTGCTCTGGGATGTCCCTCCACCTTGCATGGAGCACCCACAGGGACATCACCCAAAGAAGAATTCTAAGTTCCTTCTGATCTTCTAGCAGTTAAAACAATCAAGAGACACAGATTTTGAAATCCACATCCATGCTCACAGAAGAGATTGTGCTGTTAATCAAATGGTGACATTTTGTAGAGGTATGTCACAGAAGACTGATTAGTTGACATCTAAATCCAAATTCTGACAGACTCAGAGTACCTGCATTGGCATCAAAATCAATGTGTTTTAGCACTTCTGAACTAGAAATGAAGTAGCACATTTGAACAGACACTAGTAACACAGCTAGGTTAATGACACAAGCCTCTGAAACATTAACTGCTTTCCATATTAGATAGAATGTGAATACATGGGACCTGGTGTTCTGTACAATGAAAAGAACCTATGGTCAACCAGTTAAGCATTACCACGTATAAGTTGCTTCTGATCAATTAATTGTACTTAGCATACTTCAAATCACACTGAAGAATATCCTCTACAAGTCCAAAACGTGTTCGCTTTGTAACCGGTAACCTGCACACATGAAGTGGCTGCAGATGTCATCCAGTCAACAGTCAATCAAGTGGGCAGAAAAGGCTTTGTTTCCTTCTACTTTTTGAAATACACAATTCACAGGTTCACCTTAAACTTCACCATAGAGTTACCGAGTTTTAGGGATGTTAAATTTTATTTAATCAACTAATCGAGTAGACAATGGAATTTTGATTAGTCGATGGGCGGGGGGGGGGGAAACGGCAGAGTGGGGTTAACTCCCAGCCCCAGGAGCTAACTCTGCTGCAGCTCTGCCTTTTAAATGTAGTAACAGCAACAGGCTCTTACTACATTTAAAAGGCAGTGGTGCAGCAGGGGACTCGGTGTGAACCTGGACTCATCAGCTGTCCAGCTGTACTTGGTCCCAGATGCTGCAGCTCTGCTTTAAAAAGTGAGGCGCAAGCGTCTGGAACTGGGCATAAGCAGGGACAACTGATTCCCAGCTCACACTCGGCTCCCCGCTGCGCCTCTGTCTCCCCACCCAGAGATGACGCTGGGCGGGGAGGAACCAGCTTTTAAACCAGCTACACTCAATACCAGCTCTTGCTCCCCCCCCACCACTTGCTGCCTCTGATAGAAGCAACGAGGGGTGGAACGACTAGTCGAGTACTCACCTGGGGCTGCTGCTACACTTCAAAGGTGGCAGCTCCCTTATTGACTAATCGAATAGTCAATGCAAACTGCATCGACTATTCAATTAGCAAAATAATTGACATTTTACATCTTTAACTCATACATTTTATATAGATCACACAGACCAGTCCTTCAGCAACCAAATTGCATTAATTTCTCCTCCAAAGGAGCAATTCCCAAAAATCTGTCACCACTCAAAGGAGACACATGCATCCATTCCTCATTAATCCCATTCAGCCACTTACATGAAATGGGTTTACTACTCCCCTGTAGTAGTACCATTTACTCTTTATTTTGCCCATTAAAAAGATCGATAATACACAACATCCCCTTCTCTCTCCTAGTCATTAGGGCACGATCCCCAGTTACAAAGAACATATTACAGAGCAATACTTTAACTATTTGACAAAGGTAGCTCAGTTGTACTTATGTAAAGGTAAGATTTCTTGATGACTGTTGTCTCTCTCTCCAAAAAATTCAGTACCTTTCTTGGAAGGCAGGGTAAAACTTATTTTTGTGAAATAAGTTAAGTCTAAGTTAGTGATAATCTATTTGGGCTTAAAAAAAAAAGTGGGTTTTTTCTCCCCACTGCCTACAACTTCATAATGGTAAGTAGTCAAGAAATTAAAAGGATATATTTGAAGTTACAGCAATAAATAGAGGAAAGAGCTTGTTGAACTACTGTAGGACTTTACAATATATATTCTTTTAAATAATACAGATCCAACTTCTACAGGAAAAAACCAACAGCAATCTGTTTCTAGAAGGATGTCAGAGCTTTACTGTGTTAAATAGTTAAAGCAAAAATACCCAAGTCCACTTAGCCATTTACCAATAACCTATTAGGTCTGTGTGGTTCTGAATCACCAAATCATATTTTGATTTGGAATGATTAATATTGTTTGTGTAGAACACAACTTTAAAGAGTAAAGCTACAGGTGATGAGGATCCTTGGTAGAACCTAAGAAAATGTAGGAAGGAAAGGGGGGGGGAGGGGAAGCAAAGGGAAAAGAGAGCAGATAAAAGGGAAGAAGTCTCATGTTTTTAACAAGATTTTTCTGCTCAGTCTGTCAACTCACAGCATGATACCAACAAGCTGCACAGGCAAGAGGTTTGATTCAGAACCTCACAGACCTAATACGTTACTGGTAAACGGCTAAGCGGACTTGAGTATTTTTGCTCTACCTTGAGACATGCTGGGATTCCCAGAATTGAGAGCCACTGTTGTTACCTCTAATAGACTCACCAAGAAGGGATGTGAATGGGTAACTGGTTAATGGTTAAGGGTGGAGCAGCCCCCTACGTGCAGCACCTCCCCGCCCACTGCCCTCCCTGAAGGCTGGGAGCTGCTCCAGCCAGGCTGGAGCACCCCCAAGACACCACCCTGGCCCATCGCCCACTTGTTAAACCTAACATCCAGTAACCACTTTAAAAAGGGAATTTTACATCCCTAACACCAAGCGAGAGTTTTGCTTTTGCTAAGCAACATATCACCCTGATTCACCAGCTTATCTACCCTGCCAGTGAACTCTTCAGAATTCTGCCAGTCCAAACTTTGCCTAGCAGCTAACAAGGAAACAATAAGCAGCAGACCCTCATTTATTATTTTTACCTTAAATCACTGCTCCCCGTAAAAGGAAAAAATTGAAGCGCACTTGTAAGCATTTATAAACAAAACAAAAGAAGGTTCATTAAAGAAAGATTGGAGTGTTAACAAGAAACCATAGAGAGATGGAAACAAAACGTGTATAAAAAAAAAAAAAAAAAAAAAAAAAAAAAAAACCACCCTGGGTCTACACTTACCAATAATTTACCTCTCCAACTTAGAAAAAAATAGCCCCCTACCACCAAAGTTCAGTCTGTTACAGAGATGGCTGGCTTAATAGTCACTAAGATCCAAGTTTTCAATGAGATCATGCACAGTCCCCAAGATGTCTCCCCAGTTGAAGGACCAAGAGTACCTTTCCCCACCCTGTGGTACACTGAAACAATCTTTGGTCTTGCTCACAGGCAAGGTGATGTTCCCCTTTTTACCTATGGTGATGTTCCCCTTTTTACCTTCAAATGGTCTTCATTGTTTGCAATTCTCTCAGTTTTCCATTGAAAGTCCTGGATAAAGCACAGCAAGATAATTGCATCTTCCACTAGATTTCCAGCTAACCAAAGCAATCAACTCCCTCCCCCTTCAACGGGGACCACTGAGATAGATCATCGACTGGCGATGAACAGTTACGCCAAGTGCATAAAGCATACTTTCAAAATAAATGTATTTTGCATAAACATCCACCATTACAGCTCACAATGATTCTGAACCTTGATAAGTTATGAGCTTTCTGTAAAGACTTCACAAGTTACTCTCTGGATAAATATTCTGTCAGACACATTTGCTGCAGCAAACAGTCAGATCTGAGGAAAGAGTTGTTTGCACAGAACAGAGAACCCTTTTGCTCAGGAGCTTCTGGGTCACAGGTGGTTATGCACTTAAGAGGTGCAAACCCAAGTTCAACTCTGATCCAAATCAGGTGGCAGGGAGTTTCCCATAACCAGGGTTAAACCCCTAACCATTGTGGTTCCTCCCCACCAGCATTTCTTGCAAAAAAAAAAAAAAAAAAAAAAAAAAAAAAAAAAAAATACAAACAGCTTAGGTGCCTAACTACAAAAGAAGGTTCATGGCTGTGAATCCCAGCTGTAGCTAGGAGCCCTCTAGCTCCTTGACAGCAGCAGGTATTAGGTCTCCCTTTCACATGTTTTTAATGCCTACCTGAAGCAGCTCCCCACTCAGCATGCCAGTTTTTATTAATTCCAATTCGTAGTCACCAAACTCCCCGCATTGTATAGGAAGTTTGGGCACCACTTAACAGTTGGGTCCTGTGCGGACTTAGCTACAATATTTCTTTGTGGATTCCCAGATCAAGAAATTGGACATTAAAATCATGTTCTTCTATTCATGGTCTGTCTTCTCCTCCCTACCTCCCATCATTCAATATGATCATAGCAGCTGCCATCTCAAAAATTATTAGACTGGGAACTAACAGCCCAATGCAGAAGCTGTACATCATCTCAAAAGCTATAGTTAAAAGTTAATATCCAATGCCCCAGGATCAGATTGGCATTCACAGTTCAGCACCAGCAGCTCTCACTTAGGTACCCAAATAAAGAGTATGGATTTTCAGAAGCACTCAGTACCCATCCCCCCCAAAAAAATCAACACCAAGAAAAGTGTTGCTTACCCTCTAGAGGTAGGGGCAGGGAAATAGCCAGGCTGTGCATGGGCTGCTACTCTTGGGATGTCATTACCCTTGCAAATTGGAGAGCTCTGCTCTGAGATGGCTTTCCATACAACAGGATACGGGGGATCTGGGATACAGGCATTCACTGGACAAAACAGTCAAGGGTTTGACCTCTACAGGAGGAGTGAAAGGAAGTATCACCCAAAAGAAGTCAGAGCTAGGCTGGAATGCTATACAGCTGCACCTATAATACACTTACTTACCAGGGGTTATGAGATGCAGGTTTCTGTAGCTTTAAGTGTTCAGAAGCGGATTACTGAATTCTGCACTTATTGCTCTTCCACTCTCTTCCCTCCTCCCCCATTCTGCAAAGAAATTCCAGAACAATCATCTGGGCCTCAGGAACCATCTTTATCCCAGAACACTTTAAGACGCAATGGTTTACAAAAGACTAGCTGTCCTGATTAACAGAGATTTATTATATACAGGCAGGCCCCGAGTTACGCGGATCCGACTTATGCCCAGAGCGCCACCTCGACCTCCGGGGCGAGAAAAGCTGCTCCGGGTGCCCCTGGTCTGCTGGGGGCCGTCTCCAGCAGACCAGGGACATCTGGAGCAAAGCCGCAGCGGCGGCGGGGTCCCGCACCTCTGAGGCTTTGCCTCTGATGTTACCATTCTCCCGGTCTCCCTGGTCTGCTGGGGCGGGGGGGGGGGTCCAGCAAAGCCGCTGGACCCCCCCAGCACACCAGGGACACCCAAGCAAAACTGCCCTGGCGGTGGGAGTCCCACTGCCTGGGCGGCTTTGCTCCTGTCCCCCTGGTCTGCTGGGCGGGTCCAGCAAAGCCGCTGGACCCCCCCAGCAGACCAGGGACACCCGAGAAAAGCTGCCACCTGGGCGGCTTTGCTCCTGGGCAAACGAGCAAAGTTGCCCAGGCGGCGGCAGCTTTGCTGTGGTGTCCCTGGTCTGCTGGAGGGGGGGGGGGTCCAGCGGATTTGCTGGACTCCCCCAGCAGACCAGGGGGACAGGAGCAAAGCCGCAGAGCACGCCCGCAGTGGGACCGGGCTGTCCCGCTGCGGGCGTGCTCAGCGGCTTTCCTCCCCGTCTCCCTGGTCTGCAGGGAGACAGGGAGCAAAGCCTTGGAGCACGCCCGCAGTGGGACAGCCCAGGCGCGCTTGGGCTGTCCCGCTGTGGGCGTGCTCCAAGGCTTTGCTCCTGTCCCCCTGGTCTGCTGGGGGGAGGGGTGTAGCTAGTGCCCCCCCCCAGCAGACCAGGCTTTTCTTGTCTACCCCTGGGGTAGAGCAGCTGGGGGCTGCCGGGTTAGTCCCGCAGCGCCGCTCCAGACCAACCCGGCAGCACCCCAGCTGCTCTGCCCCAGGCGTCCCCAAGTCAGCCGCTGCTGAAACTGACCAGCGGCTGACTACAGGAAGCCCTAGGCAGAGTTGCTCTGCCCCAGGCTTCCTGGAATCAGCCGCTGATCAGTTTCAGCAGCAGATGACTTGGGGACGCCTGGGTTTCTTAAGTTGAATCTGTATGTAAGTCAGAACTGGCATCCAGATTCAGCCACTTACATACAGATTCAACATACAGATTCAACTTAAGAACAAACCTACAGTCCCTATCTTGTACGTAACCCGGGGACTGCCTGTACATTCACTGCAAAGTAAAAATTGTTCACATGCATCTCTGCAGGATTAGATTTGGTTATATTAAAGTTTTCTGATGAAAAAATCTTTGAAAATTACAAATACTTTTAGTGCTGGACTTATTTTACAATTCCATACACGCACTATTTTGTTTTACTATTTGTTCAAGATTTTATTTGTTCAAGATTGTATTGCCATAGAAATTGTTACGAACTCCCAGCTGCTGTTATAGGTATTGATTGGCCATGAGAAGCAAAACAAAGTACCTTTGTACAAACCATTACTTTTAATTCTCAAATAATGAACTTGTTTTTAATTATCATGTCTGAGAATTGGAGCAGTTGGAGCAATTATCTCTAACAAGAAGCATTTGATGCATGGCTAGAATATTCTGTACCACTTTCAAGTCCGCACTAAACAAAATTCAAAGAAAATGTGTTACTGTGTTTAACAACCTTTTATAAAAAACATAAGAACATCCATACTGGATCAGGCCAAAGTCCATCTAGCCCAGTATCCTGTCTTTCAACAGTGGCCAATGCCAGATGCCCCCAGAGTAAGTGAACACAACAGCGTTCCCTTTCCTGTCATCCATTTCCAGACAAACAGAGGCTAGGGACACCATTCTTAATCATCCCAGCTAACAGCCACTGATGGACCAAACCTCCATGAATTTATGTAGCTCTTTTTTTGAACTCTGTTAAATTCTTAGTCTTCACAACATAGTCTGGCAAGCAGTTCCACAGGTTGACTACGTGCTGCGTGAAGAAAAAATTCCTTTTGTTTTAAACCTGCTACCTATAATTTCATTTGGTAACCCCCTAGTTCTTATATTGTGGGAACAAGTAAATAACTTTTCCCTATTCACTTTTTCCATACCTGTCATGATTTTATAGACCTCTATCATATCCCCCTTTAGTCTCCCCTTATCTAAGATGAAAAGTTCAAGTCTTTCTACTTTCTCTTCATGGGACCCTTTTCAAACCCTTAATCATTTTTGTTGACCTTCTCTGCATACAAGCATGGTACTACTCCTGCATACGCACAATGCTACAGAAAGAGATGGGTTTTGCTAGATTTCAAATCATGAATGAAGGGGAGGAGTGGAAGAGAGAGCTTACCTTAAAGACTAATTTAAACCTGAAAAACTAAATCTTATTTTGAAAATTAGAGGAGGTGGGGAAAAATCAACAGCTTCACTTTGTTAGGCTCCTCATAAAATAGTAGCTTTAAAAAAAAGGTCTACGTTTATATTCAAGCACATTTCCTTGAAAAGTATGGCCTATGAAATGACAATATTTAAGTGTTATTTTGTCTAGATTATACAAAATAGTCCTTTGCCTATTCTATAAAACTGACTAAAGAATTTCAATGTAGCAATTAACACAGATCTACTTCATTTTTCCTTATAAAGATCTTTATTACTAAAATATATTAACATTTACTAGGACAGTCATTTTTTTCCATGAATTTTTCCTCAAGGTGGCCAGAAGTACATAGTGTACATATTGTCTAAAAGATGGAAAGTTCACAAGATCATATAACTATCAAAAAAAATTGAGAAGGCAGACACCCTCATCACTTCACATAACAGGCATTTGTCTTGAAGAGACTTTATGTGCAGCTGTAAACTAGAACTAGTCTGACATTTTAACTCAGATGAGAAGATTTTCTCTGTTAAATGTGAACACTTGAATAAAGGGAGGAGAATAGATAGAACAACACCCTGGTGATTTTAAAATCTTTTATGTGCAGGGGTATGAAGGTCAGCTAGTCCCATGTGCATCCTTTTTGGTAATAGGCACATACCAAATTTGGCTTACGTTATCTTCAAATTACTCTTAAACATTACAAATCTGAAACTTGTATGGCATTGATGGCTCAAAACCAAGACATATGTATTGTTATAAGAACTTGCTGTGTGATTACGATTCCCAAAGACAGACTTCAGGACATCTGAGTAGCGGGGAAAAAAAAATAAACATTTTAACACACTTATCTTCTTTTTATTTAGTCCTGCAGAGTGACTGATTTCGGACTACTAATTTCTGACTGGCTTTAGACAGTGCCGTAAGGATGCCATTGATTTGTACAAATGAAAGCAATACCTCAAAACTTCCATCATGTTTTTCTAAACATGAATTAGCTTCAGAAGAGCCTTCCCAAATATATACAGCGATTCTGCATAAAAGCTGTGTTTAAAACGAAGGGACTTCCTGATTTCCAATCCTGTGCTCGGACCACAACCTCCCACTGCATGCAGATGAATTTACACAACGGGAAAAATTCTGAACCCACTGTATTTTCTTATTGACTTCAATCAAACCAGTTTCATCCCATATCTTTTATGTGCCCTGAAATATTAAAAAAAATGTAATATTTTGTATATTGGAGAGAACAGTTTTAAACATTAAGGTTGGGATCTAGCCACTAAGGCCTATTTTGATGAAAATTAAAATTTTGGATTAGTGTGATCAATTAAAATAGCAGATGCTTGATAAGAGTTACTTTCTTTACAAGACAAAAACATGGTGAAATAGGTCTTCCTTTCTCCTGAAAACAGCCAACTCCCCCTTCCTCCCAGCTAGCCATAGAAAGCAACTGCTTCCACATTTACTCTGGAATCATTTTCACTTTGACCAACAGCACTCAAATCTATCTCCCTTTCCTAGAAGCAAACAAAGCAGAATTAGTTGTCTTTTCTAGTGATGAATGACAAACAGCCACTGATCAAAGTAGGGGGTAGTTTATAATTATTCCAGTCTTGCACTTGTCATCCCTTATCCCCCTTAGGTGTCAGAAATTAAATCTGGGTTCCAATGTACTGTCTCCACTAACATCAGAAGGGAGTAACTTATTAAGACAATAACGCAATTAGATTGTATTAGAAATACATTGCAATATAAATGTCTGCACATACATCATTTTAAAGCAAATTACAAAAATCTTAATGTTATGAAAACACAAAATGAAGCTATGGGGAGGAGAATGTAGTATTTTGGAAATGTCATTTCTTCAGTGTTAGTGAGAAATCCTTAAGTATCTATCAGTGCCAAGGACAGCAAAAAATGTAAAAACACCCAAAACCAAACCAACAACCTGAGCAAAAGTGACTGCAACCTCTTTTTAAGAGAGCCACTAGAGACATTTTCATGCTACAGACTTAAAACTAAGCCAAAGGGTGCTTGTAAACTCTGCTCCTCCTACTTCCTCTTCTCCCCCCACCCCCATTCCTCTTATTCAATGCATTGACATGCTGCCAAGGTGCTGTTTTTAACACTGCCATGGTACTAATTATCCTAAGACAGACACAGAAAACTTATTGTACAGCACAGTTTTGCTAGGAGCCAGTTTAAGCAGCTCCCTGGAACACCATGAACGACACAGTACTGGAAGGCACAGAAAGGAAGACTAGCTCTCTTCCACAAGGTCTGAGTAAGTAGGTCAGCTGTCACCAGAGACAGGGTTGAAACTGCTCACAGAAGTGCATATTATCCACAGTATCCCAGTATCAGGTTTTCAACAGCTGAGACTGGAATCTTTTTGCCTTCAAAGTCCCTGGTATAGTTTTTAGCCGAGACATCCACTACTTTTTCAGGGGTTAGGTGCAGAAGTAAAGATTCAGACTGGGGGGGGGGGGGGGGAAGGTTTGGAACACACAAATTCTCAAAAAGAGGGGGAGGGGGAATCATTTAGCTATGCAGGACATATCTTTTTTTGTAATTTTGAGGTTTACAAATGCAAGAGATTCAAACATCTCAATTAAACAAAACTAAGATGTTCTAAGCCCAATATTAATTCTGTAAATGGAACCATGACTATTATTCATAGCTAGAACTAATTTTGTTTCCTTCTAATCTTAAACAGTGCATTGTTTCAAGTCTCTTGACCAGAAGACATTTTGCAAATCCCAAAATGTAGCCAAAAGAGAAAACTCAGTCTTTCACCATACATCAATCATTCATTTTTCTCCCTCACATTCATCCTTTTAACCCCTCTTCCCCCCCAACAGAAGCAATGCAAGTAATAGGATCTATTAACAACCTTCACATATACAGGTTGAATGACTCTAGTCTGGCACTCTGGGGATCTGACTGGTGCCAAACCAGAGTATTTACCGAATCACAGAGGTCAATATTGTCTAGCAGCATTAGTGACACTTCTAAGAGCCCAGTAAGCAGTGGAAGACATTTAGGGGTATATTAAGAGCTAAACAACACAGAACACTGAACACCAAGGATGGTAAACAAACTTTAGGGGACCATGAGAAATGTGGCTACACCTATGATAAAAATGGATCTCACTAACTAAAATCATGCTGGACCACGGATATGGCCAGAGATTCAACTTGAACTTATTTCAGACTATGAAAAATACAACATGATAAATGGGACAAGATAAAATGTATGTTTCTTAGTTGGATTTTAATTCCCTACAAAAGATTAAAGAGTAGGATTCTATTGGCATCTCTATGTTGGCTTATTGTGTATGATTTCGGGACACTCATTTCAGTTCCATGCTTTAAGGTTCTCTATCGGTAATATAGGATAATAATGTTTGAGCATTTTATAAAATACTTGGAAGTCCAGAGACAAAGTATTATTGTGAGACGTGTTATTGTAATCTGTGTCTTTTGTATGGTACAACTGAGATAATTGTTTAAGACAAAAACAAGTGTTCCCCCCTTAAAACCATGTGAGTTTCCCCATAGCCTGTATTGCATTTGAGTCTCAGATGTGGAAGGCTGCTGGTGAACTACAGGTCTTCTTCAAGGCATCCATATGAGGAATGGGATGTTCTTACTTCTCTTCATGGCTGTTTTATTTATTCAGTTAATGTGGCAATGGGGTAGTAATTCAAGTATGCTAAGTGTCCAAGTAAGCAAAATAAGTAAGTCTCAGCTTGACAAAGCCCTGGCTGAGATGATTTAGTTGGGATGCGTCCTGCGCGGGCTGGACTCGATAACCTCCTGAGATCTCTTCCAGCCCTATAATTCTATGCATAAAATACCTCTCTCCTCCCGCCCCCTCCCCACTGTTGTGAGAGATGGGGCTCTTCAAAGCAGGCATGTCATTTGGGATACAAATAAAATTTGTCCTCTCCAGTTTCTTCCAGAACCTTTTATGCTCCAATTTAAAATATATAAATAAATATGAGTTTAAATAAGATGGTAAATGCCCAAATAGAGGAGAAATATACATTAAAACTCCAATAGTCCAGGACTCCTGATAGTCCGGCATCAAAATGGCAAGAGCCTCGTGAGTGAGCTTCGGCAAAAAAATGAGTCACGAGGTAACAGCGGCAGCAGCTGAACTGAGCAAAAAGGGAAAAAAGGCTTAAACTAAAACATTACAGTATACTGGATACAGTATGTACAATAAAAAGGGTTAAGAATACTTTATACACAGTGTGTGTGTGTGTGTGTGTGTGTGTGTGTGTGTGTGTGTGTATATATATATAAATAAAAAATAAAATCATTTTATAGTACCTCCTGATAGTCCAGCATATCTGATAATCCGGCACCACCTAGGTCCCATAGGGTCCGGATTATCGGAAGTCTACTGTATATACTTTAGGACTCTTTAAAGGAACTTTAAAAAAAATAGTCTTATGCCTGTAAGTTATGATACACTATTTTTGCACACAAATGCAATAAAGTAACAGGGAATAAGGATACCAGGCCTTGTATCTCTCCTTTAAAATGCTCTTTTTGCAAGCCCTCACATCCAATAGTGATTTCCCTCCCTTGTAAAGACAGCTGGAGACAAGTCTGTTGATTAGTTTATGACAACCCCCGCCCCCAGGAAGTCTCCAGTCTTGTCAATTGATAGACTTCCTCAGGAGTGATATTTGCTACAAATAGGGCTTCAGGAATATAATGGGAAATCAAGGAATTCTGAAGAGACTCGAGGCAGGCAAACTATGATCAGCTCCTTTAACCCATACCCCTGACCCAGGGTCTCTCTACACTACAGAGTTGTCAGAAAAACAGCCATTTTTCCGATAAAATGTGAGTAACATCCACTCTGCAATCGTATTCTTTCTAAAGTAAATCGAAAGAACTGAGGTGGTTTTCCAGCATTGGTAATCCTCTGTCTATGAAGAAGCTGTTTTCCGAAAGAGCTCTTCCGGAAAAAGGCGTGTGTGGACAGGGAAGAGGGAGTTCTTTTGCAAGAAGAGTAAAAATCACAGTTGCCCCGGAGGCCATTCTGCCCATAATAATCACAGCTTACATGTGAGATAGTGTTCACACAGAATGGACGCTATCTGTCGAAAGTTTTTGCAGTGTACATGCTCTTTCGGAAGAAGTTTTTTTTGGACGCTCTCTCCCAGAAAAGCTTGTTCCAAAAGAAGCCTGCAGTCTAGACATAGCCCCAGAGATGAGAAAGAGGAAAAAGAAACAGGGCCAAGTTGCTGAGCAGACTGGTTTAGATACAAATTGAGAAAACACAGTTCTCAGTTTCATCTTTAAACTAGTTTGTATTGAAGGGACTAAAAAAGAAGTGCATGACGGGTACAATAACCTGAAGAATACATCTGCCATACGTTGCATCTGATTTATCCAACTTGCGGTTCAGGTAAGGCAAAAAACAGAGGGAATATGGACAGAATATCAGGCAGAGTTTGGACAGAAATATTTCTGTCCTTCTGATGTGCTAAAGTAAGCTCTGGTGAAAACAATAGGTTCTTAGCATACCAGGTAGGATATTATTCTGGGTTTTACAGACTTGCAAGATGAAAATCTTATTTGCCCATAGTGTTTTGATGCCAACAAACACCTTTGATACAGCACTGCAAAGTGTTAGGTGTTCTGGGAATGTGCATTTTGGAAACCTCTATGCAATTCTCTCTCAAAGTAGGAAAGGCTGCATAAATTCAGGAGCCTCAGACCTGCATGGTGCAAAGAACTACTTAATCTGCATGGAACTGCTGGTAAAGAAAAGACTCCTACCCAACTGCCTTGTTGAGCAAATTGCTATGAAGAACATGATGTTCAAAATGGGAATGACAGCAACTCTATGTTCTCAAATCAAGGAGTTGAATGACAGGTTCACAGTCCATTGAATTAATCTCATGTCAGGACCTGCAAGGATGTATCTGTTTTGAAAACCCTGGGTATATTTAGGCCTAGCAAAGAAACGTGGACAGCTGACACTTTAGATAGTAGTAGTGGTATCAAACTAAAGATCCAGAGTAACATACGGCTTTCATGAACAAAAACTGGTTTTCTGCATATTCTGGGTGGGATTTTCAAAAACATTTGAGTGACCTAGGAGCAGAAGTGTAACTGAAGTCCACTGCAGTCTACAACAGAGACTACCTATAAAGATATGGCAGCTTATAGATTACTCCAAATAAACTATATTTTGAGAGCATTTTCAATAAATATTCTTTAAAGGTAATGTAGAAAAAAAGCCATGTGAAAGAAACAAAGGATGGCCTGCCATAACCCCATTTTCTTGGCACAGAAACAGAAAGGAAAAACTAAGGCAGATGGATAAATGAATTAGTTTAAGGGGCTGGTGTCATGGTAGTAAAAATATCCTCTTCAGTGTGGGACTAAATGGAGGAAGCAGCTATGTAAATATTTTAGTTTTTCTTCAAAAATATTTATACACAATTTTAAGTAGAGAAGCAGCAGAGCTATTAATTTCATGCACGAGAGAACATACAACTGCCTGTAACTGAAAGAAAACCTAATGACGATGTCACCCAATTAACTAAGCCACCTCCACTTGAAGACAGAAGTACAAAATCTCTGCTGGCATTCTACTGAATAAGAGAGTGATATGAAATTGGATTAAGACAACACAGCTGGTTAATTTTTGCCAGCTTAAGTAAAGCCAATATCTCTGCAGATGAACAACAAGTTACAGCCCTATAAAGTTGCTGCTGCTTCAGGGTTGAATCCTGACCCCCAATGATTTTAACTGGAGCAGGTGCTAGATGAGATGAGAGGTGTGAGGCACACTGTGCTTTTCCAAATCAGATGGGCTTTCAACACAGTCCTTAAATCAGCAATGGGCAACCTA